>NC_071404.1:0-4800000 GCF_017976375.1 Cuculus canorus
CTTCTCCTCTCTCCCTCCCTGCTTCAGCGCTCTGTGACTTAGAGGCACAGGCCCCTAGCTGACTTGCTTTTTGTACATGCCTGGGATTCACATATCCCTGCAATTGGAGCCTGACTTAATGATGTTGCAGCGGTGACTGTATTGAGTTCTGTGAGAGGAAGGGGTGTAACTCAGCTGATAAAAGCAAAGACTGTGTCTGTACTTGATGTAAATATAGGGGTTTCACAACCTTTCTTCTTATGTCTGGGGTCTGCTTTCATTTTTATCTTGTCTATGATGGCTTTATTGTACTTGTCAGCCTGGACATTTTAGCCTAATGACTACACAAAAGACATGGCTGCATGCGATGGTAAGACTGGTGGGAAAAGGGCAAGAAGAGGATCAATAACAAACAATTGCAAATACCCTTTAGAGTTAGCTACTTCTTCAGCTGCTGAGAAACAGGACGGTCTCTGTGACTTTGCTACTGTACGAGAGCACGACTAGGGCTGCGGTAGCGCGTTTCAGTCACCTAGTGGCAGCAGAGAGACACATTAATGGATGCAGGCTGCAGAACCACTTTTGTACCACCCGGTGGCAGCAGAGTCCCGGGTTATTTGACTCGAGCACGACACGCAGAATCAAACTTCACAACTCAGGAGAGTAATAAAGCAGGTATGTTTTATTTGTAGGAGAGATTTTTCTCCTCCTAGCTTGCACACCGTATTGTCTAACAAGCAGCTGCTTATAGTGTAAAAAGATACATACTCATTAACATGGGCTAGGCTACTACAATGAGTTCGCTAAAAGGGCATTTCTATTACAATTATTTCCATTATTCCATTATCATAAGTCCACTCCTGGCCTCACATGAATTGGCTGTGTTTCAAACCACAGAAACGGTTAGCCTTGGACAGTCTTTTCTCACTGAATCAGAGCTACATAGCTTCTGCCTGGGCTCCGAGTGTTCCTGACAACATGTCCTTGTTTTGAAAAAAAATGTCTTCAATTCTTGTTACTGAATACCTGTGTCGGTTAACTCTTTCATTCTTTGTTTTAGGCTGCTGTACTGGTTTTCGGTCACCCGGTGGCAGGGAAGAGCCGGGTTTGATGACTCGGGCTGCAGTACCGCGTTTTAGTCACCCGATGTCAGCAACGAGTCGGGTTAATCGACTTTGGCTGCAGAACCGCTTTTCGGTCACCCGGTGGCAGCAGAGACCCGAGTTAATCGAATCGGGCTGCAGTACCGCATTTCGGTCACCCGGTACCAGCAGAGAGCCGGGTTAATCAATTCGGGCTGCAGAACAGCTTTTCTGTCGCTCAGTAGCAGGGAAGAGCCGGGTTTGACCACTCGGGCTGCAGTACCGCGTTTCGGTCACCCGGTGGCAGAAGAGAGCCGTGTTCGACGACTTGGGCTACAGCAGCGCTTTTCTGTCGCGCAGAGGGAGCAGAGAACCGGAATAATAAGAGGAAGCTGCTGTCGGCAGCAAACGACAGCGCTTTCCTCCTTCGCTCATTTTTTCTTCTCTGTCCTTCCAGTTCCCCTCATCCTAGGCTGTGACCCTTCCAAATAAAGATGAGAAGAGAATCTCCCACAAATTAAGTGTCAAAGGTTCACTTGTGCCCCTGAATGGAAACCACAATGAAAGTCAGGACTTGCAAGACTGTAAGCAGCATCGCTGGACTAAGTTTTATAAACAACCGGCAAGAATACCATTTATTTTAGTATTTATTCTGGTTTTTTGTACATGATTAAGAGTTATTTGGACTAAATTGTATCTCATCAAATATAAATGCTTCACACTAAGATGTTCTCAATCACGTTTGTGTCAAAGTTTGGCACAGAAAAGCAGCCCAGGCACCCTCTTAGTGTTAAAATATATTATTTCCATCAATGTTTACAGAAGGGTGCAGCAAGAGGAACAATTCTTTCTGACTGTACCGCTTAAAATGCTTCTACAGACAGACAGTGCTGCAATGAACACATGCTCTGGCTTGTTGAAGGGGTCACAGGGCTTGTGTTGGGGTCTCTGGGCCCGTTTTGGGGGTCTCTGTGCCTACTTTTCTGTGTCTCTGTTCCCATTTTGGAGACCACTATGCTTATTTTAGGGTGTCTTTGCTCATTTGGGGGGTCCAATTTTCAGGTTCTTGAGGCTTCTTTTGGGGTCTCAGAGACCATTTTTTGAGTCTCTGCCCACTTGGGGGACTTGGTTTTTTGGGTCTCTGAGCTCATTTTGGGGACCTTAAGCTTGGGTCTCTGGGGTTCATATTGGCATCTCTGTGCCCATTGTTGTTGTCTCTGGGCTTCTTTTGTGTGTGTCTGTGCTCTTTCTTTGTGTCTCTGCTCCTATTTTTGTGTTCTCTGTGTATGCACAACCCCAGGCTCTCTATTAATCATAGGACTCACTGTTATTCTTCTCTTTACTAGCATGTCTATGCTTCAGGCAGAGCAACTCCAACCAGACAAACATCCACAGATGTGCCTGGCTGAGTCAAGAGCTCTGGCTGGAAATCAGGAAAAAAGAGGAAAATATACAAACTCTGACCGAAGGGGCAGGTGACTTGGGAGGACTACAAAGATGAAGTGAGATGGGGTAAACAAAAGAATCAGAAAGGCTAAAGACCAATTAGAGCATAGATTGGCCGATTCTGTGAAAGATAATAAGGAATCCTTCTAAAAATGCATTGATAACAAAAGAAGAACCAAGAAGAATTTCCATCCTTTACTGGATGCAGGGGGAACAATAGTGATGAAGGATGAAGATAAGGGGCTTAGGGCTGCCTTTGCCTCAGTCTTTAATCGTAAGGTGAGATGTTCCCTGGATACTCCACCTCCTGAGCCAACACGGGTTCACGGAAGGCAGATCTTGACAAACTAACCTGATTGCCTTCTATGACAAAGTGACTCAAGTACCGGATGATGGAAAGACTGTGGATTCGAGGACTTCAGTAAAGCCTTTGACACAGTTTCTCACAGCATTCTGCTTCAGAAACTGTCAGCCTTTGGCCTGCACAGGTGCACACTCTCCTGAGTAGAAAACTATTTGGGTGGCTGGGCCCAGACAGTGGTGGTAAATGGACTTAACTCCAGCTGGAGGCCAGTTACAAGTTGGTTTTCCCAGGGCTCAGAACTGGGTCCAGCCCCGTTCAATGTCTTTATCAATGACCTGGATGAAGGCATTGAGTGCACTTTTAGCAAGTTTGCAGATGACAACTAAGCTGGGTGGAAGCGTGGATCTAATGGAGGGTAGAGAGGCTCTGCAAAAGGACCTGAACAGGCTGGAACGATGGGCCGAGACCAATGGCATGAGGTTTAACAAGGCCAAATGCAGGGTCCTGCACTTGGGGTGCAACCCTATGCAGTGCTACAGACTAGGAGAAGTCTGGCTTGAAATCTGCCTAGAGGAGAAGGATCTGGGGTGCTGGTTGACAGCTGACTGAACGTGAGCCAGCAATGTGCCCAGATGGCCATGAAGGCCAAGAGCACATTGGCTTGTATCAGAAATGGCGTGACCGGCAGGTCCAAGGAGGTTATTCCCTCTCTGTACTTGGCCCTGGTGACACTGCACCTCTACTACTGTGTTCAGTTCTGGGCCCCTCACCACAAGAAGGATGTTGAGGCTCTGGAGTGTGTCCAGAGAAGAGAAACGAAGCAGGTGAGGGGGCTGGAGAACAAGCCTCACGAGGAGCAACTGAGAGAGCTGGAGTTGTTTAGCCTGGAGAAGAGGAGGCCGAGGAGAGACCTTTTAGCTCTCCAAAACTACCTGAAAGAAGGTTGTGCAGAGTAGGGAGATGGCCTTTTCTCCCAAGTGACAGAGGACAAGACAAGGGGGAATGGCCTCAAGCTCCACCAGGGGAGGTTCAGGCTGGCCATCGGGAAAAAACTTTTCAGGGAAAGGGTCATTGGGAACTGGAACAGGCTGCCCAGAGAGGTGGTTGAGTCACCTTCCCTGGAGATGTTAAAGGGACAGGTGGATGACATGCTGAGAGACGTGGCGTAGGGAGTGTTAGGAATGGTTGGACTCAATGATCTATTGGATCCCTTCCAACCTAGGGATTCTATGAGGCTGTACACAGGGAGGAAGAACAAAACAAGACTTCCTTGATCCAAGCAGAAAGGGCTAGACACCTGTTTAGGCAAATTAGGTATTCATGTCTATGAGGCCAGAGGTGATTCACCCAACAGTAGTGAGAGCTGGCAGACATGCTTGCCAAACCTCTTTGCACCACCTACCGCCAGACCTGGCTGACTGGTGAAGTTCCATTGGTCTAGAGCCTGGTAGATGTTGCACCCATTTACATGAAGAGCTGGAGAGAAAGGAAACTACGGACTTGTCAGTATGACCTCAGTGCGAGGGAAGGTCATGGAGCAGGTTATCTTGGGTACCATCTAACAGCACATAGAGGACAACTGGGTGACCAGGCTCACTCAGCATGGGTTTATGAAAGGCAGGTCCTGCCAAACTAACCTGATCGCTTTCTATGAGGAAGTGACCTGCTTGATGGATGAGGGAAAAATTGTGGATACAATGTACCTGACCTTTATGGAAGCCTTTGACACGGTATCTCACAATATTCTCCTTGTGAAACTGGCTACCACTGGCCTGGAGAGGCATACCCTCTGCTAGGTTAAAAACTTACTTGATGGCTCAGCCCAAAGAACAGCGGTAAATGGTCTAAAATCTAGTGGGAGGCTGGTAACGAGTGATGCTCCCCAGGGCTCAGTGCTGAGTCCAGGGCAGTTCAATATCTTTATCAACGATGCGGATGGTGAGGTTGAATGTACCCTTAGCAAGTTAGTGGATAACATTAAAGTAGGAAGAAGTGTCGATCTATTGAACGGTTGGGAGGCTATACAGTGGGATCTGAACGAGCTGGATCGAGGTGCTGAGGCTAATGGGATGAGTGCAAGCATTCGGAACTGTAGAAATAGTGCCCAGAGCACATGCTCTGTGTCTTGAAAACAAAGAGGACATGCAGACCAGCAGAAGATGTAAAACACAGCACACGGACTAGATAAACTACAAAACAATACAGACAGAGGTTGGAACTGCCCTGCCTGGCAGAGGCTGGTGGTTGGCTGAAAAGTAACCCTTACCCATATTTACCTGCCCAAAGAAGACTATTCCCCCACATCCCTGGTCCGCCAACTTAGCTTTCAGAGCAGCAAGAGTCAGAAACTGCCCCACACAGGAAAAGGTCAAACCATACTGTTTAGCAGAATCAAACCCTATAACCCAAAACAAGTTATAAAGCAGGTATATTTATTTCCAGCACTGGGGTGCAAGGGGATTCTCCTAGCTTGCACACCGTATAACTTTACAAGCAGTTACAGTGTCAAGCTATGCATAGTTCTAAGCACCTACTACATATTCATAACCTTTCCCCGCTTTGTATTATAATTAGTTCTCGAAAGTTAACTCTAGTCTTCAATCTGTGAAGTGCCTCCAGGCGGTCACGGGCCGGGGTCTTATGGATGAAGCAGTAGGTCTTCCTCAGCAGAAATTTTTCTCCTTGAACTTTGTGCAGATGCAGTCTTGTCTGGGTGTTTTCAAACTCGCGAGCCAAAAGCAGCCAATGCCCACTTATCACTAAAGTTCTGCTAGCTGACTCCATTATCAGCCTCCAAGGTATTCAAGGTGAACAGCACCAAGCTGTAACGAAAACTCCCAACCCCCACGTCTGCTTTCGCTCATCAATGGGGCCTAACTAGAGTGATTCTACAGTCACACAGTTCCTCTTCATCATCTCCATGAAAACCAGACAGGAAACACACAAGGCCCAGAACAAGCATCACGCTGCTTACGGCCAAGATCTTGTACTACACCCACACACACCCACCGCAAAAGTGCCAAGGCATTCTGCTCACCTGCTCCATGCTCACTCAAAATATCAGATGCTGCATCTGTCATCACCTAGGGCACCTCAGATAACAAAGACAAAATTAATGTTGCAATTGTGCAAAATTAGGTCCATGCTCCTCCCTACTACCCAGATCACCTCAAATGCTCTTCCTCTTCCCAAGGCAGCCTGTATGGAACCTGCAAGACGAAAGATAAATGCTCAACTGAGTTGACATGTACTACTTTGCTCTTAGACACCCATTTGGACAACCTCCTCACATCTCAAACCATTTGTTGAAATGAAGCTTTGCACCACCGAGGCTGCATGAAGAGAGCACAAAAGAAGAACGGGGCTTAGATACAATCAAAATACACAGGCTGTACCCAGCAATTCCCATCTCCTACTCCATTACCTGGACTGTCCATCCCCCCAGCCTCCACCATCCTGTTAGGCCATGTTGAGGCACGTGCTCCAAGATGCAAACAGCAAAGAACTAAAAATAACAAAAAACTAACCTCTGACACTCGCACTCCACCTGTAATACACAAACAGCAAAGGACGGGCGTCCCTTCGTGGACTTTAAGGCAGCTGAACAATAACTGCCGCTTCACATAACTCACCATTTCTCCCCCCTTCCAGGTCAGCTCCGCGGCCACTATGCTGCTTTGCTCGTTGCTCAGTACCTTCCAAGTGAAAACACAAAACCAAAACCTGTTATCTAGTCATATAGCCACCGGACACATCCTCCCACCTGCACCAGAGCTGATTTGCCTCCCTTTGGCAACCTACCCGCAACTCCATCAGCAGCCTTGGGCGCACAGGTCGTTCCTCTGCATCTGAAAGACACAATATCAAAGGAGTCATCCCGACGCTCAGTGACGCCTTAAAGATCACAGATCTCTCGCTTCCTTTTAGCGATACCGTCTCCACTGCACACTACAGCCAAGCAGAACAAATCCACAACCAGACCCAAACCTGGAGTCCCACTCCCTTGGAAATTCTTAAAACTGATTCGCTACCGCTCCACTGCCCTCTCCCGCACAGTTTTGGTCATCCCCTCCGTGGCTGCAGAGCCAAGCAGAAACTACTCTCCTCAACCGCCGCATCTAGGGCTACCGCTTCTGCAACGCACTCTACGCCCCTAGACTGCAAGGTTTAGGCATATCAGCGTATTAACCACAGAACCTCGCCCTTGTACCTCTGCTGACACTTATCACCCCCGTGCATCAGGCAGAGCAGCTCCAGCCAGACACAAAACACACACAGAACACCACCACACCCAAGACCGATGTCATGAACCAGGGACAAAAGCAAACTCGCTGTAAGAAGAATGACTCCCGGACCAGACACGCCATCGGGCAAGACGACGTACAGGGCTATGAGGAAGCATCTATGGCAGCCCTGGAAAAGCGAAGGAACGCGGGTCGTTACAAAGAGCTATGGCCGCTACTGGGAGGATGAACGTGCAAGAAGCTCCGTTGAAAAACCTAAAGGCGCAGAGGATGCATGGAACAGGGATCTAAGAAAAGGGATGGCTAACGATCACGGAGGCTGACGCAAAAATCCTACTGTCCCTTTGCCACTCTGGATGGTTTTGGAGAGTGAAAAACACTTCATTCTACTTGCCCTCTCTTTAAAAACAACATTGGTTGCAAAACGGTACTGCCATCCTCTTCTTATTGATTGAGCCTCCGGCTCCCCCCGGCCAATTCCTTCCAGTGCTGCAATATGCATCCTAATGGGCTCACGCCCGAGGAAATTCTTGCTCGGTTTTGTCCCCGTTATACTACCTTCTGACTCTGCCTGTCTCCAACTTCCACAAATCATTTAAATGCTTACAAATGTCCCGTCTCTAAGTTCTCAGGAACTTCCCACAAAACTAGCAACAACGACAATCCCATCTACAGATTACAGACACTCAGGACAATAGGGTGATCCCAACCTAGCTGAGTAGCACAATAACACTACGATAGTCCAAACACCAAATCTGATCCATTGCTGCGATCCGCCCAATTCTGCCCCCCGCTCCCCCTCCCCCCCTAGCTCCTCCCATACGCTCAAACCTTTTGCTTTTACACTTCCAAATTATTCTTTTTTCTCACACACAGCACCTAACTCACCTAACTCGCATACCAGGAAGGGGGAAAAGGGCACTCTCAGTCCCTTCTCCCGTTTTTCTTTTGTTTTTCCTTCCCTCCTTCTACACTAGCTATTGTAGAATGTCATCCTTTGCAGCCTTCCATTCCAAAGGTCTGAGGTAAATATACCCATTTGCCGGCTCAACAGACGTTTGGAATTAAAAGGCTTTACAGGTGCATTCCTAGAATCAAGACAAACAGGGCTTCTAAACAATTTGCAAGTATTTCAACATTTTCAGCTCAGTCCACCTCTGAGGAAGAACGTCCCCCGGTAAGCTATCCCTCTCAATTCCGCTGGTACTCTGTTATACGTCAAACAAACAATTCACAGAGTATACTTATGACATAAAACACACAACGTATAACAGTGATCGCTCGCTTTGTTCTTCTCCGGCTGCTTCCTTCGCAGGAGAGCAGAACCGCGGATCGGAACTCCGCACTCGCTTCGCGCTCAATTGCGCGTCTCACGCAACCACGCACTCGCATACAATCACTCCACAACATAGGAGAAGTTTAAAATTAGCTCTTAACGATCTTAAAATACACACGGTACCGATACTGAAGACTTGCAACAGGTGTAGAAGACGATAGCTACCTCATACGCAGCACTCCTGCTTCCTCAGCAAGGAGAACCCAATTCATAATAACGTTATACTATAATATTCTCTTGTCTATCATACCATAATCCCTCACTCTGCGTCTCCATCTAACGAGAAGCTTGGGATTATATTTTACCTGCTGCTCTGCTATCACAGCAGCGAGCACCCACACCAGACCACAACAGCGAATTTGCTATTTTACCCAGGGATGGGCAGTGCCACCTCCTCACCCCGCGCAAGTAGGGGATTCATATCCCTCCCTCACGGACTTACGGGGTCTCGGCAAAGGCACCCTAACCCTTTGTCACCACATGAGGCGTTCCATCCATGATTTACAGACTCGTCCCCTACTACCCTGCAGGCAAATCCAAATTATTCTTCCGTATCATACGTAAATCACATACCTGGTCCGCCCGCTGATGGGCCGTCTCTCCCCCCGCAGCGATCGGGTAGAGATGGGAGATTCTCCGGAGAAACAGCTTACCGGGGCGCGCCTTAGAATGTCCCACTCCCCACCGATCCTGCAGCCGGGCAGAGAGGGTGTCCCATCCGGGGTGCCAAATTGCTTTGCGGAGTCAAACCCTATAACTCAAAATGAGTTATAAAGCAGGTATGTTTATTCCCAGCGCTGGGGTGCAAGGGGGTTCTCCTCCTCCTAGCTTGCACACCGTACAGCTTAACAAGCAGCTACTTCTAGTGTAAAGACATGCAAAGGTATAAGCGCCTACTACGTATTCATATCCTTTCCCCGCTTTGTATTATAATTAGTTGTGGAAAGTTCGCTCCAGTCTCACGCCTGCGTAGTGCCTCCTGAAGGTCGTGGGCTGGGGTCTTAGAGATGAAGTAGGAAGTCTTCCTCGGGATGAATATTTTTCTTTTTGAACTTTGCGCGGACTCGGTCTCCTCTGGCTGCTTTCAAACTCCTGAACCAAATGCAGACAGCTTTCTGCATTGCAATGCCCACTTATCAGTAAACTTCCGCTAGCTGGCTCCTTCGTCACCAACTTCCAAGGTCTTCAAGGCAAAGAACGCCAAGCTCTAACAAACACTCCCAACCCCCCTCGTTCGCTTTTGCTCATCAATGGGGCCCAAGGCACGTCCGGCATGCCTTGAGTGCAAAGAGGACATCAAGACCTGCAGAAAACTTAAGACGTGGCACACAGACTACAGAAACTAGATGACATCAGACACTGGCAGGAAGCCCCGTTTTAAGACCCAAATACGCAGAGGACGCACGGAACAAGTCCCAAGTCCCAGAACGGGGATACAAGAAAATGGATGACTGACAAATGTGGATGCCAACGCAGGCTGCAAGGCCGCAGCAAGAGACAACTGACCAGAAACTTCCAGAAGACAAGACCGGTCAACGCTTTAGGATTGCGATGCAAGAAGAGCAGTGCCCGATCAACACTGTATTGATGAGTACAAGCATTCGGGACCCTAGAGACCGTGCCCAAGGCACGTCCAGCATGCCTTGAGGGCAAAGAGGACATTAAGACCTGCAGAAAACTTAAGACGTGGCACACAGACTCCAGAAACTAGACAACAACAGACACTGGCGGGAACGGCCCTACCCATGCTAGTTTTGGGCTGAGAAGTAGGCCCCTCTGCCTTTGCCCGCCCAAATGGGACTCTCCCAGCACGGCCCTCTCCCCTGTGTTACCTATAAATCCCCTCCCTGCCATCCCCAACCTTCTCCCCTCTTCCCAGCCATGGTCCCTCAACTTAGCTTTCAAAGGGCCAGGACTGAAGCTGTCCTTGGACAAAGCAGCTCAAATCACATCGGTTAACCGGACAGTCCTGCAGTCACCAGGTTCCTCTTCTTCATCTGCAAGGAAACAAGAAGAGAAAAACAGTGCCAACCGTCAGCACCACACCGCTCGGTGCCAACGTCTTGTACCATACCCCCACTCCCACTGCAAAACCGCCAAGGCATTCTGCTCACCTGCTCCGTGCTCGCTCAAACCTCAGGCCCTGCAGCTGCCATTGCCCGGGGCACCTACAGTTCCAAGAGACAAAATTTCTTTTGGGCTTGTGAGAAAATCAACAGTCTCATATCCCTTCTCGCCAGGATCCAGCCTCACCTCAGACGCTCGTCCTGTTCCAGAGGCGGCCCGATAGTCACCTATGCATAAACCACAAAGGCTCAGCTGAGTTGCTTTATAACACTGTGCTCAGAGACACCAATTCAGACAACCACCTCTCCTTCTCAGATCATTTGTCGGCACGAAGCTTGGCCCCTCTGAGGCTGCATGCTGAACCTGCAGAAAGAGACGTGGTTAGACACAACGCAAAGACACAGGCAGAGCCCAGCACTTCCCATCTCCTGCTACGTTACCTTGACCGCTCACCCACCAGCCGGCATCCTCTAGGGCTTCCACGCCGAGGCTTGCTATCTACCTGTAATACACAAACAGCAAAGGACGGGCGTCCCTTCGTGGACTTTAAGGCAGCTGAACGATAACTGCCGCTTCACATAACTCACCATTTCTCCCCCCTTCCAGGTCAGCTCCGCGGCCACTATGCTGCTTTGCTCGTTGCTCAGTACCTTCCAAGTGAAAACACAAAACCAAAACCTGTTATCTAGTCATATAGCCACCGGACACATCCTCCCACCTGCACCAGAGCTGATTTGCCTCCCTTTGGCAACCTACCCGCAACTCCATCAGCAGCCTTGGGCGCACAGGTCGTTCCTCTGCATCTGAAAGACACAATATCAAAGGAGTCATCCCGACGCTCAGTGACGCCTTAAAGATCACAGATCTCTCGCTTCCTTTTAGCGATACCGTCTCCACTGCACACTACAGCCAAGCAGAACAAATCCACAACCAGACCCAAACCTGGAGTCCCACTCCCTTGGAAATTCTTAAAACTGATTCGCTACCGCTCCACTGCCCTCTCCCGCACAGTTTTGGTCATCCCCTCCGTGGCTGCAGAGCCAAGCAGAAACTACTCTCCTCAACCGCCGCATCTAGGGCTACCGCTTCTGCAACGCACTCTACGCCCCTAGACTGCAAGGTTTAGGCATATCAGCGTATTAACCACAGAACCTCGCCCTTGTACCTCTGCTGACACTTATCACCCCCGTGCATCAGGCAGAGCAGCTCCAGCCAGACACAAAACACACACAGAACACCACCACACCCAAGACCGATGTCGTGAACCAGGGACAAAAGCAAACTCGCTGTAAGAAGAATGACTCCCGGACCAGACACGCCATCGGGCAAGACGACGTACAGGGCTATGAGGAAGTATCTATGGCAGCCCTGGAAAAGCGAAGGAACGCGGGTCGTTACAAAGAGCTATGGCCGCTACTGGGAGGACGAACATGCAAGAAGCTCCGTTGAAAGACCTAAAGGCACAGAGGATGCATGGAACAGGGATCTAAGAAAAGGGATGGCTAACGATCGCGGAGGCTGACGCAAAAATCCTACTGTCCCTTTGCCACTCTGGATGGTTTTGGAGAGTGAAAAACACTTCATTCTACTTGCCCTCTCTTTAAAAACAACATTGGTTGCAAAACGGTACTGCCATCCTCTTCTTATTGATTGAGCCTCCGGCTCCCCCCGGCCAATTCCTTCCAGTGCTGTAATATGCATCCTAATGGGCTCGCCTGAGGAAATTCTTGCTCGGTTTTGTCCCCGTTATACTACCTTCTGACTCTGCCTGTCTCCAACTTCCACAAATCATTTAAACGCTTACAAATGTCCCGTCTCTGAGTTCTCAGGAACTTCCCACAAAACTAGCAACAACGACAATTCCCATCTACAGATTACAGACACTCAGGACAATAGGGTGATCCCAACCTAGCTGAGTAGCACAATAACACTACGATAGTCCAAACACCAAATCTGATCCATTGCCACGGTCCGGCCAATTCTGCCCCCCGCTTCCCCTCCTCCCCACCCCTCCCATACGCTCAAACCTTTTGCTTTTACACTTCCAAATTATTCTTTTTTGTCACACACAGCACCTAACTCACCTAACTCGCATACCAGGAAGGGGGAAAAGGGCACTCTCAGTCCCTTCTCCCGTTTTTCTCTTTTGTTTTTTCCTTCCCTCCTTCTACACTAGCTATTGTAGAATGTCATCCTTTGCAGCCTTCCATTTCAAAGGTCTGAGGTAAATATACCCATTTGCCGGCTCAACAGACGTTTGGAATTAAAAGGCTTTACAGGTGCATTCCTAGAATCAAGACAAACAGGGCTTCTAAACAATTTGCAAGTATTTCAACATTTTCAGCTCAGTCCACCTCTGAGGAAGAACGTCCCCCGGTAAGCTATCCCTCTCAATTCCGCTGGTACTCTGTTATACGTCAAACAAACAATTCACAGAGTATACTTATGACATAAAACACACAACGTATAACAGTGATCGCTCGCTTTGTTCTTCTCCGGCTGCTTCCTTCGCAGGAGAGCAGAACCGCGGATCGGAACTCCGCACTCGCTTCGCGCTCAATTGCGCGTCTCACGCAACCACGCACTCGCATACAATCACTCCACAACATAGGAGAAGTTTAAAATTAGCTCTTAACGATCTTAAAATACACACGGTACCGATACTGAAGACTTGCAACAGGTGTAGAAGACGATAGCTACCTCATACGCAGCACTCCTGCTTCCTCAGCAAGGAGAACCCAATTCATAATAACGTTATACTATAATATTATCTTGTCTATAATACCATAATCCCTCACTCTGCATCTCCATCTAACGAGAAGCTTGGGATTATATTTTACCTGCTGCTCTGCTATCACAGCAGCGAGCACCCGTACCAGACCACAGGAGCGAATTCGCTATTTTACCCAGGGGCGGGCAGTGCCACCTCCTCACCCTGCGCAAGTAGGGGATTCATATCCCTCCCTCACGGACTTACGGGGTCTCAGTAAAGCGACCCTAACCCTTCGTCACCACATGAGGCGTTCCATCCACCATTTACAGACTCGTCCCCTACTACCCTGCAGGTACATCCAAATTATTCTACCGTATCATACGTAAATCACATACCTGGTCCGCCCGCTGATGGGCCGTCTCTCCCCCCGCAGCGATCGGGTAGAGATGGGAGATTCTCCGGAGAAACAGCTTACCGGGGCGCGCCTTAGAATGTCCCACTCCCCACCGATCCTGCAGCCGGGCAGAGAGGGTGTCCCATCCGGGGTGCCAAATTGTTTTGCGGAATCAAACCCTATAACTCAAAATGAGTTATAAAGCAGGTATGTTTATTTCCAGCGCTGGGGTGCAAGGGGGTTCTCCTCCTCCTAGCTTGCACACCGTATAGCTTAACAAGCAGCTACTTCTAGTGTAAAGACATGCATGGGTATAAGCGCCTACTACGTATTCATACCCTTTACCCGCTTCGTATTATAATTAGTTGTGGAAAGTTCGCTCCAGTCTCGCGCCTGCGTAGTGCCTCCTGAAGGTCGTGGGCTGGGGTCTTAGAGATGAAGTAGGAAGTCTTCCTCGGGATGACTATCTTTCTTTTTGAACTTTGCGCGGACTCGGTCTCCTCTGGCTGCTTTCAAACTCCTGAACCAAATGCAGACAGCTTTCTGCATTGCAATGCCCACTTATCAGTAAACTTCCGCTAGCTGGCTCCTTCATCACCAACTTCCAAGGTCTTCAAGGCAAAGAACGCCAAGCTCTAACAAACACTCCCAACCCCCCTTGTTCGCTTTTGCTCATCAATGGGGCCCAAGGCACGTCCGGCATGCCTTGAGTGCAAAGAGGACATCAAGACCTGCAGAAAACTTAAGACGTGGCACACAGACTACAGAAACTAGATGACATCAGACACTGGCTGGAACTGCCCTGCCAGTGCTAGTTTTGGGTTGAGAAGCAGGCCCCTCTGCCTTTACCGACCCAAACGGGACTCACCATGCGTGGCCCTCTCCACTATGTTACCTTCAAAACCCCTCCCTGCCATCCTCAACCTTCTCCCTTCTTCCCAGCCCCGGTCCCTGAACTTAGCTTTCAGAGGATCACGACTGAAACTGTCCTTAGCCAAAGCAGCTCGAACCACATCTGTTAACTGGATCAATCCTGCAGTCACCAGGTTCCTCTTCATCATCTGTGAGGAAACCAAAACGGAAAAACAGTGCCAACCGTCAGCACCACAACGCTCAGTGCCAACATCTTGGACTCAACCCACAGCCCCACTGCAAAACCGCCAAGGCATTCTGCTCACCTGCTGTCTGCTCGCTCAAACTTCAGGTCCCACAGCTTCTGTTGCCTAGGGCACCTATGGTTCCGAGAAACAAAATTACTTTTGTGCTTGTGACAAAAATTAACAGTCCCGCCCTCCTTCGTGCTATGATCCAGCCTCACCTCAGAGGCTCATCCTGTTCCAGAGGCTGCCCGACTGGCAGCGGCAAAAAACACAAACCCTCAGCTGAGTTGCTTGACACCAATTCAGAGAACCACCTCACCTTCTCAGACCGTTTGTCGGCACGAAGCTTGGCCCTTCTGAGGCTGCATGCTGAACCTGCAGAAAGAGACATGCTTAGGCGCAACACAAACACACAGGCAGGGCCCAGCAATTCCCACCCCCTGCTGCATTACCTTGACCACTCACCCACCAGTCTGCATCTTCTTGGACTTCCATGCTGAGGCTTGCACTCCACCTGGAATACACAAACAGCAAAGGACGGGTGTCCCTTCATGCACTTTAAGGCAGCTGAACGATAACTGCAGCTTCACGCAACTCACCATTGCTCTCCCCTTCCAAGTCAGCTTCACTGCCACTAGTCTGCTTTGCTCATTGCTCAGTACCTACCAAGTGAAAACACAAAGCCAAAACCTGTTAACTAGTCATATAGCCACTAGTCACATCTTCCCAACGACACCACCACCAACTCACCACCCCCTCTGGCGCTCTACCCGCAACTCCCTCAGTAGACTTTGGCACACACGTCGTCCCTCTGCATCTGAAAAACACAGTATCAGGAAAGTCATCCTGACACTCAGTGATATCCTAACTCTTCCAGACATCTCGCTTCCGTTTAGCGGCACATCTACAACGCACACTACCAAGCACAACAAATCCACAACCAAACCCAAACCTTAGGTCCCATTCCCTTGGAAATTCTTAAAGCTGCTTTTCTACCGCTCCACCGGCTTCTCCCGCACAGTCCTGGTCATCGCCTCCATGGCTGCAGAGCCAAGGAGAAACTGCTCTCCTCACCCGCCGCATCTAGGGCTACTTCTTCTGCAACGTACTCTACACCCCTAGACTGCAAGGTTTAGGCATATCAGCATGTTAGCCATAGAACCCTGTCGTGATGCCTCTGCTGACTCTTACCACCTCCATGCATCAGGCAGAGCAGCTCCAGCCAGACACAAACACACACAGAACACCAGCACATGCAAGACCCATGCCACAAACGTGGCACAAAAGAAAACTCACTCTGAGAAGAAGGACTCCCGGACAAGACGGGCCCATAGGGCAAGATGACATACAGGGCTACGAGGAAGTATCTGTGGCAGCCCTGGGAAAGTGAAGGAACGTGGCTCACTACAAAGAGGTATGGCCGCTACTGGGAGGATGAACGTGCAAGAAGCCCCGTTGAAAGACCTAAAGACGCAGAGGATGCACGGAACAGGGATCCAAGGAAAAAGGATAGCTAACGACCACAGATGCCGCTGCAAAATCCTACTGTCCCTTTGCCGCTCCGCACGGTCTCAGAGGGTGAAAAAGACTTAATTCCACTTTCCCTTTCTTTAAAAAAAAACATTGGTTGCAAAACGGTACTGCAATCCTCTTATTACTCATTGAGCCTCCGGCTCCCCCCCGGCCAATTCCTTCCAGTGCTGTAATATGCATCCTAATGGGCTCGCCTGAGGAAATTCTTGCTCAGTTTTGCCTCCGTTATACTACCTTCTGACCCTGCCTTTCTCCAACTTCCATGAACCATTTAAACACTTACAAATGTCCCGTCTGTAAGTTCTCGGGGACTTCCCACAAGACTAGCAACAACAACAATTCCTATCTACAGATTACAGACACTCAGGACAATAGAGTGATCCCAACCTAGCTGAGTAGCACAATAAAACTTTATGATAATCCGAACACCAAATCTGATCCATTCCTGCAGCCTGCAGAATTCTGCTTCGCCACCCCTGTCCACACAAGCTTTTTGCTTTTACACTTTCAAGTTTTTCTTGTTTCTCACACAGAGCACTTAACTCGCATTCCGGAAGGGGAAGGGTTAACTCTCACACACAGCACTGAACTCGCATACCAGGAAGGGGGGGAAAGGAAAGGGCACTCTCAGCCACTTCTCCTGTTTTTGTCTTATTTTTTTTCACCCTTCCCCTGTGCTAGGTATTTTAAAATCTCATCCTTTGCAGCCTTCCATTCCAAAGGTCCGAGTAAATATACCCATTTGCCAGCTCAACGGATGTTTGGAATTAAAAGGCTTCATCAGTGCATTCCTAGGATCAAGACAAACAGGACTTCTAAACAATTTGCAAGTATTTCAACATTTTCAGCTCAGTCCACCTCTGAGGAAGAACGTCCCCCGGTAAACTATCCCTCTCAGTTCCTCTGGTACTCTTATACATTAAACAAATCACAGAGCACACTTATGACATAAAACACATAACATATAGCAGTGATCACTTGCTTCATTCGTCTCTGGCTGCTTCTTCTGCAGGAGAGCAGAACCGCGGATCGCAACTCCACACTCGCTTCACGCTCAATTGCGTGTCTCATGCAACAACACACTCACAAACAAACACTCCACAACAAAGGAGAAGTTTAAATGAGCTCTTAGCGATCTTAAAATACACACGGTACCTATACTGAAGGTTTGCAACAGGTGTAGAAGATGATAGCTATCTCATATGCAGCACTCCTGCTTCCTCAGCAAGGAGAGCTCAATTCAATAATATACTATAATATTATCTTACCCATAACACCATAATCCCTCACTTCGCGTCTCCATCTAATGAGAATCTTGGGATTATACCACAATCCCTCACTCTGTGTCTCCATCTAACACGAATCTCGGGATTATATTTCACCTGGTGCTCTGCTCCCACAGCAGCGAGCACCCGTACCAGACCACAGGAGCGAATTCGCTATTTTACCCAGGGGCGGGCAGTGCCACCTCCTCACCCTGCGCAAGTAGGGGATTCATATCCCTCCTCGCGGACTTACGGGGTCTCGGCAAAGCGACCCTAACCCTTCGTCACCACGCGAGGCGTCCCATCCACGATTTACAGACTCATCCCCTGCTACCCTGCAGGTAAATCCAAATTATCATACCGTATCATACATAAATCACATACCTGGTCCGCCCGGTGATGGGCCGTCTCTGCCCCCGCAGCGATCGCGTAGAGATGGGAGATTCTCCGGAGAAGCAGTTTACCGGGGCGCGCCTTAGAATGTCCCACTCCCCACCGATCCTGCAGCCGGGCAGAGAGGGTGTCCCATCCGGGGTGCCAAAGTGTTTTGCGGAATCAAACCCTATAACCCAAAATGAGTTATAAAGCAGGTATGTGTATTTCCAGCGCTGGGGTGCAAGGGGGTTCTCCTCCTAGCTTGCACACCGTATAGCTTAACAAGCAGCTACTTATAGTGTAAAGACATGCATGGGTATAAGCGCCTACTACATATTCATACCCTTCCCCCCACCACCACCACTTCGTATTTTAATTAGTTGTGGAAAGTTCGCTCCAGTCTCGCGCCTGCGTAGTGCCTCCTGAAGGTCGCGGGCCGGGGTCTTAGAGATGAAGTAGGAAGTCTTGCTCGGGATGAGTATTTTTCTTTTTGAACTTTGCGCAGACTCGGTCTCCTCCGGCTGCTTTCAAACGCCTGAACCAAATGCGGCCAGCTTTCTGCATTCCAATGCCCACCTATCAGTAAACTTCTGCTAGCTGGCTCCTTCGTTATCAACTTCCAAGGTCTTCGAGGTGAACAACGCCAAGCTCTAACAAACACTCCCAACCCTGCTTGTCTGCTTTTGCTCATCAATAGTGCCCCCAGGCGTGCCTCGAGTGCAAAGAGGACACACGCAAGACCCGTGCCGTGAACCAGGGACAAAAAAAACCTCCCTCACTCTAAGAGGAGCAACTCCCGGACAAGACCTGCCCATAGGGCAAGATGACGGACAGGGCTACGAGGAAGAATCTACGGCAGCCCTGGAAAAGTGAAGGACCGTGGCTTGTTACTAAGAGACACGGCCGCAACTGGGAGGACGAACGAGCAGGAAGCCCCGTTTTTAAGACCTAAAGACGCAGAGGACGCACGGAACAGGTCTCAGAACGGGGATCTAAGAAAACGCACGACTACCGATCGTGGACGCTGACGCAGGCTGCAAGGCCGCAGCAAAAGACAACTGACTGGAAGCTTCCAAAAGACAAGACCGATCCACGCTTTAGGATTGCGATGCGAGAAAAGCGCTGCCCGATCAACACGGCATTGACGACTACAAGCGTTTGGAACCCTAGAGATGGTGCCCAAGGCACGTCTGCCGTGCCTTAGGCGCAACAAGAACGTCAAGACCTGCAGAAATCTTCAGACACAGCAGATGGACTACAGAAACCAGACAGCGACAAACATAGGCTGGAACTGCCCTGGCCCAGCACAGGGTAGAGCTGGGCTGAGAAGCAGGCCCCTCTGCCTTTACCCGCCCGAATGGGGCTCTCCCTGCACGGCCTTCTCCCCTGTGCTACCTATAAAACACCTCTCTGCCGTCCCCAGCCTTCTCCCCTCTTCCCAGCCCAGGTCCCTCAACTTAGCTTTCAGAGGACCGTGACTGAAGCCGTCCTTCGACAAAGCAGCTCCAATCACATTGGTTAACTGGAACAATCCTGCAGTCACCAGGTTCCTCCTCTTCATCTGCAAGGAAGCAAAAAGAGAAAAAACAGCGCCAACCGTCAGCACCGCACCGCTCGGTGTCAACCTCTTGTAGTACACCGCCCCCACCGCAAAAGCGCCAAGGCATTCTGCTCACTCGCTCCGTGCGCGCTCAAACATCAGGCCTTGCAGCTGTCGTTGCCCGGGGCACCTACAATTCCAAGACACAAAGTTACTTTTGTGCTTGTGAGAAAATCAACAGTCTCGCGTCCCTTCTCGCTGGGACCCAGCCTCACCTCAGACGCTCGTCCTGTTCCAGAGGCGGCCCGATCGGCACCTGCAAAAAACAAAGGCTCGGCTGAGTAGCTTTATAACGCTGTGCTCTGAGACACCAATTCAGAGAACGACCTCACCTTCCCAGATCATTTGTCGGCACAAAGCTGTGCCCCTCCGAGGCTGCACGCTGAACCTGCAGAAAGAGACGCGCTTTCGGCACAACACAAAGACACAGGCAGGACCCAGCCATCCCCGTCTCCTGCTACGTTACCTTGACCGCCCGCCCACCAGCCTGCGTCGTCTATAGGGCTTCCACGCCGAGGCTTGCGCTCCACCTGTAATACACAAACAGCGAAAGGATGACTGTCCCATTGCGGGCTTTAAGACACCTGTACGATAACGGCTGCTTCACTTAACTCACCATGGCTCTCCTCATCCAAGGCGGCTCCAGCGCCACTATTCTGCTTTGCTCATTGCTCAGTACCTTCCAAGTGGAAACACAAAACCAAACCCCGTTATCTAGTCATATAGCCACCGGTCCCATCTTCCCACCTACGCCACAGCCGACTCGCCCCCCTGTGGCCCTCTACTCTCAACTCCATCAGCGGCCTTTGGCGCACAGGTGGTCCCTCTGCATCGGAAAGACACAATATCAAAAGGAGTCACCCCAACGCTCAGCGATGCCTTAACAGTTGCAGGTCGCTCTCTTCCTTTTAGCGGTGCCGTCTCTACTGCACACTACAGCCAAGCGCAACAAATCCACAACCAAACCCAAACCTGGAGTCCCAACACCCTTGGAGCTGCTTAAAGCTGCTTCGCTACCGCTCCACTCCCTTCTCCCGCACAGTTTTGGGCCTCCTCTCCGCGGCTGCACAGCCGAGCGGAAACTACTCTCCTCACCCGCCGCATCTAGGGCTACTTCTTCTGCAACGTACGGTACGCCCCTGCAAGGTTTAGGCGTATCGGCGTATTAACCACAGGACCTTGCCCTTGTATCTCTGCTGACTCTCATCACCTCTATGCATCAGGCAGAGCAGCTCCAGCCAGACACAAAACACACACAGAACACCGCCACACGCAAAACCGACGTCGTGAAACCAGGGGCAAAAGAAAACTCGATGTAAGAAGAATGACTCCCGGACCAGACATGCCATCGGGCAAGACGATGTACAGGGCTACGAGGAAGAGTCTATGGCAGCCCGGGAAAAGCGAAAGAACGCGGCTCGTTACAAAGAGACATGGCCGCAACTGGGAGGATGGACGTGCAAGAAGCCCCGTTGAAAAACCTAAAGGCGCAGATGACGCACGGAACAGGGATCCAAGGAAAGGGCTGGCTAACGATCGCAGATGCCGACGCAAAATCCCACTGTCCCTTTGCCGCTCCGGATGGTTTCGGAGAGGGAAAAACACCTCGTTCCACTTTCCCTCTCTTTAAAAACAACACGAGTTGCAAAACGGGACTGCGATCCTCTTCTTACCCATTGAGCCTCCGGCTCCCCCCCGGCCAACTGCTTCCAGTGCTGTAATATGCACGCTAATGGGCTTTCCCGAGGAAATTCTTGCTCGGTTTTGCCCCCGTTACACTACCTCCCGACTCTACCTTTCTCCAACTTCCACAAACCACTTAAACACTTACAAACGTCCCGTCTCCAAGTTCTCAGGGACTTCCCACAAGACTAGCAACAACAACGATTCCCATCTACAGATTACAGACACTCGGGACAATAGAGTGATCCCAACCCAGCCGAGTCAGCACAATAAAACTTCACGATGGTCCGAACATCAAATCTGATCCATTCCTGCAGCCTGCAGAATTCTGCCCCACTCCCTCCTCCCCGGCCCACGCAAACCTTTTGGTTTTGCTCTTTCAAATTATTCTTTTTTCTCACACAGAGCACTTAACTCACGTTCCGGGAGGGGAAGGGTTAACTCACACACACAGCCCTTAACTGACATAATTGGCATACCAGGAAAGTGGGAAAAGGAAGGGGCAACTCGCAGCCGCTTCTCCCGTTTTTCTCTTTTTTCTTTTCCCCCCCCTTCTTCCGTGCTAGGTATTATAAAATTTAATCCTTTGCAGCCTTCCATTCCGAAGGTCCGAGGTAAATATACCCATTTGCCGGTTCAATGGACGTTTGGAATTCAAAGGCTCCATAGGTGCATTCCTAGGATCAAGAAACGTGGCTTCTAACCAGTTTGCAAGTCTTTCAACATTTTGAGCTCGGCCCACCTCCGAGGAAGAGCATCCCCCGGGTAAGCTACGCCTCTCAATTCCGCTGGTACTCTGTTATTCGTCAAACAATTCACAGAGTATACTTACGACGTAAAACACGCAACGTATAGCAGTGATCACTCGCTTCGTTCGTCTCCGGCTGCTTCCTTCGCAGGAGAGCAGAACCGCGGATCGGAACTCCGCACTCGCTTCGCGCTCAATTGCGCGTCTCGCGCAACCACGCACTCGCATACAAACAGTCCACAGCGTAGGAGAGGTTTAAAATGAGCTCTTAACGATGTTAAAATATACACGGTACCGATACTGAAGATTTGCAACAGGGGTAGAAGACTATAGCTATCATCTCATATGCTGCACTCCTGCTTCCTCGGCAAGGAGAGCCCAATTCATAAAGATATTATACTGTAACATTATCTTATCTATAATACCACAACCCCTAACTCCGCCTCTCTGTCTAACAAGAATCTCGGGATTATATTTCACCTGGTGCTCTGCTCCCACAGCAGCGAGCACCCGTACCAGACCACAGGAGCGAATTCGCTATTTTACCCAGGGGCGGGCAGTGCCACCTCCTCACCCTGCGCAAGTAGGGGATTCATATCCCTCCTCGCAGACTTACGGGGTCTCGGCAAAGCGACCCTAACCCTTCGTCACCACGCGAGGCGTCCCATCCACGATTTACAGACTCATCCCCTGCTACCCTGCAGGTAAATCCAAATTATCATACCGTATCATACATAAATCACATACCTGGTCCGCCCGGTGACGGGCCGTCTCTGCCCCCGCAGCGATCGCGTAGAGATGGGAGATTCTCCGGAGAAGCAGTTTACCGGGGCGCGCCTTAGAATGTCCCACTCCCCACCGATCCTGCAGCCGGGCAGAGAGGGTGTCCCATCCGGGGTGCCAAAGTGTTTTGCGGAATCAAACCCTATAACCCAAAATGAGTTATAAAGCAGGTATGTTTATTTCCAGCGCTGGGGTGCAAGGGGGTTCTCCTCCTCCTAGCTTGCACACCGTATAGCTTAACAAGCAGCTACTTATAGTGTAAAGACATGCATGGGTATAAGCGCCTACTACATATTCATACCCTTCCCCCCACCACCACCACTTCGTATTTTAATTAGTTGTGGAAAGTTCGCTCCAGTCTCGCGCCTGCGTAGTGCCTCCTGAAGGTCGCGGGCCGGGGTCTTAGAGATGAAGTAGGAAGTCTTGCTCGGGATGAGTATTTTTCTTTTTGAACTTTGCGCAGACTCGGTCTCCTCCGGCTGCTTTCAAACGCCTGAACCAAATGCGGCCAGCTTTCTGCATTCCAATGCCCACTTATCAGTAAACTTCTGCTAGCTGGCTCCTTCGTTATCAACTTCCAAGGTCTTCGAGGTGAACAACGCCAAGCTCTAACAAACACTCCCAACCCTGCTTGTCTGCTTTTGCTCATCAATAGTGCCCCCAGGCGTGCCTCGAGTGCAAAGAGGACACACGCAAGACCCGTGCCGTGAACCAGGGACAAAAAAAAAACCTCCCTCACTCTAAGAGGAGCAACTCCCGGACAAGACCTGCCCATAGGGCAAGATGACGGACAGGGCTACGAGGAAGAATCTATGGCAGCCCTGGAAAAGTGAAGGACCGCGGCTTGTTACTAAGAGACACCGCCGCAACTGGGAGGACGAACGAGCAGGAAGCCCCGTTTTTAAGACCTAAAGACGCAGAGGACGCACGGAACAAGCCTCAGAACAGGGGATCTAAGAAAACGCACGACTACCGATCGTGGACGCTGACGCAGGCTGCAAGGCCGCAGCAAAAGACAACTGACTGGAAGCTTCCAAAAGACAAGACCGATCCACGCTTTAGGATTGCGATGCGAGAAAAGCGCTGCCCGATCAACACGGCATTGACGACTACAAGCAGTTAGGAACCCTAGAGATGGTGCCCAAGGCACGTCTGCCGTGCCTTAGGCGCAACAAGAACGTCAAGACCTGCAGAAATCTTCAGACACAGCAGATGGACTACAGAAACCAGACAGCGACAAACATAGGCTGGAACTGCCCTGCCCAGCACAGGCTAGAGCTGGGCTGAGAAGCAGGCCCCTCTGCCTTTACCCGCCCGAAATGGGGCTCTCCCTGCACGGCCTTCTCCCCTGTGCTACCTATAAAACACCTCTCTGCCGTCCCCAAGCCTTCTCCCCTCTTCCCAGCCCAGGTCCCTCAACTTAGCTTTCAGAGGACCAGTGACTGAAGCCGTCCTTCGACAAAGCAGCTCCAATCACATTGGTTAACTGGAACAATCCTGCAGTCACCAGGTTCCTCCTTCTTCATCTGCAAGGAAGCAAAAAGAGAAAAAACAGCGCCAACCGTCAGCACCGCACCGCTCGGTGTCGAACCTCTTGTAGTACACCACCCCCACCGCAAAAGCGCCAAGGCATTCTGCTCACTTCGCTCCGTGCGCGCTCAAACATCAGGCCTTGCAGCTGTCGTTGCCCGGGGCACCTACAATTCCAAGACACAAAGTTACTTTTGTGCTTGTGAGAAAATCAACAGTCTCGCGTCCCTTCTCGCTGGGACCCAGCCTCACCTCAGACGCTCGTCCTGTTCCAGAGGCGGCCCGATCGGCACCTGCAAAAAACAAAGGCTCGGCTGAGTAGCTTTATAACGCTGTGCTCTGAGACACCAATTCAGAGAACGACCTCACCTTCCCAGATCATTTGTCGGCACAAAGCTGTGCCCCTCCGAGGCTGCACGCTGAACCTGCAGAAAGAGACGCGCTTTCGGCACAACACAAAGACACAGGCAGGACCCAGCCATTCCCGTCTCCTGCTACGTTACCTTGACCGCCCGCCCACCAGCCTGCGTCGTCTATAGGGCTTCCACGCCGAGGCTTGCGCTCCACCTGTAATACACAAACAGCGAAAGGATGACTGTCCCATCGTGGACTTTAAGACACCTGTACGATAACGGCTGCTTCACTTAACTCACCATGGCTCTCCTCATCCAAGGCGGCTCCAGCGCCACTATTCTGCTTTGCTCATTGCTCAGTACCTTCCAAGTGGAAACACAAAACCAAACCCCGTTATCTAGTCATATAGCCACCGGTCCCATCTTCCCACCTACGCCACAGCCGACTCGCCCCCCTGTGGCCCTCTACTCTCAACTCCATCAGCGGCCTTTGGCGCACAGGTGGTCCCTCTGCATCGGAAAGACACAATATCAAAAGGAGTCACCCCAACGCTCAGCGATGCCTTAACAGTTGCAGGTCGCTCTCTTCCTTTTAGCGGTGCCATCTCTACTGCACACTACAGCCAAGCGCAACAAATCCACAACCAAACCCAAACCTGGACTCCCAACTCCCTTGGAGCTGCTTAAAACTGCTTTGCTACCGCTCCACTCCCTTCTCCCGCACAGTTTTGGGCATCCTCTCCGCAGCTGCACAGCCGAGCAGAAACTACTCTCCTCACCCGCCGCATCTAGGGCTACTTCTTCTGCAACGTACGGTACGCCCCTGCAAGGTTTAGACTGCAAGGTTTAGGTGTATCGGTGTATTAACCACAGGACCTTGCCCTTGTATCTCTGCTGACTCTCATCACCTCTATGCATCAGGCAGAGCAGCTCCAGCCAGACACAAAACACACACAGAACACCGCCACACGCAAAACCGAAGTCGTGAAACCAGGGGTAAAAGAAAACTCAATGTAAGAAGAATGAATCCCGGACCAGACATGCCATCGGGCAAGACGATGTACAGGGCTACGAGGAAGAGTCTATGGCAGCCCGGGAAAAGCGAAAGAACGCGGCTCGTTACAAAGAGACATGGCCGCAACTGGGAGGATGAACGTGCAAGAAGCCCCGTTGAAAAACCTAAAGGCGCAGATGACTGCACTGGAACAGGGATCCAAGGAAAGGGCTGGCTAACGATCGCAGGATGCCGACGCAAAATCCCACTGTCCCTTTGCCGCTCCGGATGGTTTCGGAGAGGGAAAAACACCTCGTTCCACTTTCCCTCTCTTTAAAAACAACACGAGTTGCAAAACTGGGACTGCGATCCTCTTCTTACCCATTCGAGCCTCCGGCTCCCCCCGGCCAACTGCTTCCAGTGCTGTAATATGCACGCTAATGGGCTTTCCCAAGGAAATTCTTGCTCGGTTTTGTCCCCGTTACACTACCTCCCGACTCTACCTTTCTTCAACTTCCACAAACCATGTAAACACTTACAAACGTCCTGTCTCCAAGTTCTCAGGGACTTCCCACAAGACTAGCAACAGCAACGATTCCCATCTACAGATTACAGACAGCTCGGGACAATAGCAGTGATCCCAACCCAGCCTGAGTCAGCACAATAAAACTTCACGATGGTCCGAACATCAAATCTGATCCATTCCTGCAGCCTGCAGAACTCTGCCCCACTCCCTCCTCCCCGGCCCACGCAAACCTTTTGGTTTTGCTCTTTCAAATTATTCTTTTTTCCTCACACAGAGCACTTAACTCACGTTCCGGGAGGGGAAGGGTTAACTCACACACACAGCACTTAACTGCACATAACTGGCATACCAGGAAAGTGGGGAAAAGGAAGGGGCAACTCGCAGCCGCTTCTCCCGTTTTTCTCTTGTTTCTTTTCCCCCCCTTCTTCCGTGCTAGGTATTATAAAATTTAATCCTTTGCATTCCTTCCATTCCGAAGGTCCGAGGTAAATATACCCATTTGCCGGTTCAATGGACGTTTGGAATTCAAAGGCTCCATAGGTGCATTCCTAGGATCAAGAAACGTGGCTTCTAACCAGTTTGCAAGTCTTTCAACATTTTGAGCTCGGCCCACCTCCGAGGAAGAGCATCCCCCGGGTAAGCTACGCCTCTCAATTCCGCTGGTACTCTGTTATTCGTCAAACAATTCACAGAGTATACTTACGACGTAAAACACGCAACGTATAGCAGTGATCACTCGCTTCGTTCGTCTCCGGCTGCTTCCTTCGCAGGAGAGCAGAACCGCGGATCGGAACTCCGCACTCGCTTCGCGCTCAATTGCGCGTCTCGCGCAACCACGCACTCGCATACAAACAGTCCACAGCGTAGGAGAGGTTTAAAATGAGCTCTTAACGATGTTAAAATATACACGGTACCGATACTGAAGATTTGCAACAGGGGTAGAAGACGATAGCTATCATCTCATATGCTGCACTCCTGCTTCCTCGGCAAGGAGAGCCCAATTCATAAAGATATTATACTGTAACATTATCTTATCTATAATACCACAACCCCTAACTCCGCCTCTCTGTCTAACAAGAATCTCGGGATTATATTTCACCTGGTGCTCTGCTCCCACAGCAGCGAGCACCCGTACCAGACCACAGGAGCGAATTCGCTATTTTACCCAGGGGCGGGCAGTGCCACCTCCTCACCCTGCGCAAGTAGGGGATTCATATCCCTCCTCGCGGACTTACGGGGTCTCGGCAAAGCGACCCTAACCCTTCGTCACCACGCGAGGCGTCCCATCCACGATTTACAGACTCATCCCCTGCTACCCTGCAGGTAAATCCAAATTATCATACCGTATCATACATAAATCACATACCTGGTCCGCCCGGTGATGGGCCGTCTCTGCCCCCCGCAGCGATCGCGTAGAGATGGGAGATTCTCCGGAGAAGCAGTTTACCGGGGCGCGCCTTAGAATGTCCCACTCCCCACCGATCCTGCAGCCGGGCAGAGAGGGTGTCCCATCCGGGGTGCCAAAGTGTTTTGCGGAATCAAACTCTATAACCCAAAAATGAGTTATAAAGCAGGTATGTTTATTTCCAGCGCTGGGGTGCAAGGGGGTTCTCCTCCTCCTAGCTTGCACACCGTATAGCTTAACAAGCAGCTACTTATAGTGTAAAGACATGCATAGGGTATAAGCGCCTACTACATATTCATACCCTTCCCCCACCACCACCACTTCGTATTATAATTAGTTGTGGAAAGTTCGCTCCAGTCTCGCGCCTGCGTAGTGCCTCCTGAAGGTCGCGGGCCGGGGTCTTAGAGATGAAGTAGGAAGTCTTGCCTCGGGATGAGTAGTTTTTCTTTTTGAACTTTGCGCAGACTCGGTCTCCTCCGGCTGCTTTCAAACGCCTGAACCAAATGCAGGCCAGCTTGCTGCATTCCAATGCCCACCTATCAGTAAACTTCTGCTAGCTGGCTCCTTCGTTATCAACTTCCAAGGTCTTCGAGGTGAAACAACGCCAAGCTCTAACAAACACTCCCAACCCTGCTTGTCTGCTTTTGCTCATCAATAGTGCCCCCAGGCGTGCCTCGAGTGCAAAGAGGACACACGCAAGACCCGTGCCGTGAACCAGGGACAAAAAAAAAACCTCCCTCACTCTAAGAGGAGCAACTCCCGGACAAGACCTGCCCATAGGGCAAGATGACGGACAGGGCTACGAGGAAGAATCTACGGCAGCCCTGGAAAAGTGAAGGACCGTGGCTTGTTACTAAGAGACACGGCCGCAACTGGGAGGACGAACGAGCAGGAAGCCCCGTTTTTAAGACCTAAAGACGCAGAGGACGCACGGAACAGGTCTCAGAACGGGGATCTAAGAAAACGCACGACTACCGATCGTGGACGCTGACGCAGGCTGCAAGGCCGCAGCAAAAGACAACTGACTGGAAGCTTCCAAAAGACAAGACCGATCCACGCTTTAGGATTGCGATGCGAGAAAAGCGCTGCCCGATCAACACGGCATTGACGGACTACAAGCGTTTGGAACCCTAGAGATGGTGCCCAAGGCACGTCTGCCAGTGCCTTAGGCGCAACAAGAACGTCAAGACCTGCAGAAATCTTCAGACACAGCAGATGGACTACAGAAACCAGACAGCGACAAACATAGGCTGGAACTGCCCTGGCCCAGCACAGGGCTAGAGCTGGGCTGAGAAGCAGGCCCCTCTGCCTTTACCCGCCCGAATGGGGCTCTCCCTGCACGGCCTTCTCCCCTGTGCTACCTATAAAACACCTCTCTGCCGTCCCCAGCCTTCTCCCCTCTTCCCAGCCCAGGTCCCTCAACTTAGCTTTCAGAGGACCGTGACTGAAGCCGTCCTTCGACAAAGCAGCTCCAATCACATTGGTTAACTGGAACAATCCTGCAGTCACCAGGTTCCTCCTTCTTCATCTGCAAGGAAGCAAAAAGAGAAAAAACAGCGCCAACCGTCAGCACCGCACCGCTCGGTGTCGACCTCTTGTAGTACACCAGCCCCCACCGCAAAAGCGCCAAGGCATTCTGCTCACTTCGCTCCGTGCGCGCTCAAACATCAGGCCCTTGCAGCTGTCGTTGCCCGGGGCACCTACAATTCCAAGACACAAAGTTACTTTTGTGCTTGTGAGAAAATCAACAGTCTCGCGTCCCTTCTCGCTGGGACCCAGCCTCACCTCAGACGCTCGTCCTGTTCCAGAGGCGGCCCGATCGGCACCTGCAAAAAACAAAGGCTCGGCTGAGTAGCTTTATAACGCTGTGCTCTGAGACACCAATTCGGAGAACGACCTCACCTTCCCAGATCATTTGTCGGCACAAAGCTGTGCCCCTCCGAGGCTGCCTGCTGAACCTGCAGAAAGAGACGCGCTTTAGGCACAACACAAAGACACAGGCAGGACCCAGCCATTCCCGTCTCCTGCTACGTTACCTTGACCGCTCCGCCCACCAGCCTGCGTCGTCTATAGGGCTTCCACGCCGAGGCTTGCGCTCCACCTGTAATAGCACAAACAGCGAAAGGATGACTGTCCCCATTGCGTGGACTTTAAGACACCTGTACGATAACGGCTGCTTCACATAATCTCACCATGGCTCTCCTCATCCAAGGCAGGCTCCAGCGCCACTATTCTGCTTTGCTCATTGCTCAGTACCTTCCAAGTGGAAACACAAACAAACCCCGTTATCTAGTCATATAGCCACCGGTCCCATCTTCCCACCTACACCACAGCCGACTCGCACCCCCCTGTGGCCCTCTACTCTCAACTCCATCAGCGGCCTTTGGCGCACAGGTGGTCCCTCTGCATCGGAAAGACACAATATCAAAAGGAGTCACCCCAACGCTCAGCGATGCCTTAACAGTTGCAGGTCGCTCTCTTCCTTTTAGCGGTGCCAGTCTCTACTGCACACTACAGCCAAGCGCAACAAATCCACAACCAAACCCAAACCTGGAGCTCCCAACTCCCTTGGAGCTGCTTAAAGCTGCTTCGCTACCGCTCCACTCCCTTCTTCCCGCACAGTTTTGGGCCTCCTCTCCGCAGGCTGCACAGCCGAGCAGAAACTACTCTCCTCACCCGCCGCATCTAGGGCTACTTCTTCTGCAACGTACGGTACGCCCCTGCAAGGTTTAGACTGCAAGGTTTAGGTGTATCGGTGTATTAACCACAGGACCTTGCCCTTGTATCTCTGCTGACTCTCATCACCTCTATGCATCAGGCAGAGCAGCTCCAGCCAGACACAAACACACACAGAACACCGCCACACGCAAAACCGAAGTCGTGAAACCAGGGGCAAAAGAAAACTCGATGTAAGAAGAATGACTCCCGGACCAGACAGTGCCATCGGGCAAGACGATGTACAGGGCTACGAGGAAGAGTCTATGGCAGCCCGGGAAAAGCCAAAGAACGCGGCTCGTTACAAAGAGACATGGCCGCAACTGGGAGGATGGAACGTGCAAGAAGCCCCGTTGAAAAACCTAAAGGCGCAGATGACTGCACTGGAACAGGGATCCAAGGAAAGGGCTGGCTAACGATCGTAGGATGCCGACGCAAAATCCCACTGTCCCTTTGCCGCTCCGGATGGTTTCGGAGAGGGAAAAACACCTCGTTCCACTTTCCCTCTCTTTAAAAACAACACGAGTTGCAAAACTGGGACTGCGATCCTCTTCTTACCCATTGAGCCTCCGGCTCCCCCCCGGCCAACTGCTTCCAGTGCTGTAATATGCACGCTAATGGGCTTTCCCGAGGAAATTCTTGCTCGGTTTTGTCCCCCGTTACACTACCTCCCGACTCTACCTTTCTCCAACTTCCACAAACCACTGTAAACACTTACAAACAGTCCCTGTCTCCAAGTTCTCAGGGACTTCCCACAAGACTAGCAACAACAACGATTCCCATCTACAGATTACAGACACTCGGGACAATAGAGTGATCCCAACCCAGCCTGAGTCAGCACAATAAAACTTCACGATGGTCCGAACATCAAATCTGATCCATTCCTGCAGCCTGCAGAATTCTGCCCCACTCCCTCCTCCCCGGCCCACGCAAACCTTTTGGTTTTGCTCTTTCAAATTATTCTTTTTTCCTCACACAGAGCACTTAACTCACGTTCCGGGAGGGGAAGGGTTAACTCACACACACAGCACTTAACTGACATAACTTGGCATACCAGGAAAAGTGGGGAAAAGGAAGGGGCAACTCGCAGCCGCTTCTCCCGTTTTTCTCTTGTTTCTTTTCCCCCCCTTCTTCCGTGCTAGGTATTATAAAATTTAATCCTTTGCAGTCCTTCCATTCCTGAAGGTCCGAGGTAAATATACCCATTTGCCGGTTCAATGGACGTTTGGAATTCAAAGGCTCCATAGGTGCATTCCTAGGATCAAGAAACAGTGGCTTCTAACCAGTTTGCAAGTCTTTCAACATTTTGAGCTCGGCGCCACCTCTGAGGAAGAGCATCCCCCGGGTAAGCTACGCCTCTCAATTCCGCTGGTACTCTGTTATTCGTCAAACAATTCACAGAGTATACTTACGACGTAAAACACGCAACGTATAGCAGTGATCACTCGCTTCGTTCGTCTCCGGCTGCTTCCTTCGCAGGAGAGCAGAACCGCGGATCGGAACTCCTGCACTCGCTTCGCGCTCAATTGCGCGTCTCAGCGCAACCACGCACTCGCATACAAACAGTCCACAGCTGTAGGAGAGGTTTAAAATGAGCTCTTAACCGATGTTAAAATATACACGGTACCGACTACTGAAGATTTGCAACAGGGGTAGAAGACTGATAGCTATCATCTCATATGCTGCACTCCTGCTTCCTCAGGCAAGGAGAGCCCAATTCATACAGATATTATACTAGTAATATTATCTTATCTATAATACCACAACCCCTAACTCCGCCTCTCTGTCTAACAAGAATCTTCGGGATTATATTTCACCTGGTGCTCTGCTATCACAGCAGCGAGCACCCGTACCAGACCACAGGAGCGAATTTCGCTATTTTACCCAGGGGCGGGCAGTGCCACCTCCTCACCCTGCGCAAGTAGGGGATTCATATCCCTCCTCGCAGGACTTACGGGGTCTCGGCAAAGCGACCCTAACCCTTCGTCACCACGCGAGGCGTCCCAGTCCACGATTTACAGACTCATCCCCTGCTACCCTGCAGGTAAATCCAAATTATCATACCGTATCATACATAAATCACATACCTGGTCCGCCCGGTGATGGGCCGTCTCTGCCCCCGCAGCGATCGCGTAGAGATGGGAGATTCTCCGGAGAAAGCAGTTTACCGGGGCGCGCCTTAGAATGTCCCACTCCCCACCGATCCTGCAGCCGGGCAGAGAGGGTGTCCCATCCGGGGTGCCAAAGTGTTTTGCGGAATCAAACCCTATAACCCAAAATGAGTTATAAAGCAGGTATGTTTATTTCCAGCGCTGGGGTGCAAGGGGGTTCTCCTCCTCCTAGCTTGCACACCGTATAGCTTAACAAGCAGCTACTTATAGTGTAAAGACATGCATGGGTATAAGCGCCTACTACATATTCATACCCTTCCCCCACCACCACCACTTCGTATTATAATTAGTTGTGGAAAGTTCGCTCCAGTCTCGCGCCTGCGTAGTGCCTCCTGAAGGTCGCGGGCCTGGGGTCTTAGAGATGAAGTAGGAAGTCTTGCTCGGGATGAGTAGTTTTCTTTTTGAACTTTGCGCAGACTCAGGTCTCCTCCGGCTGCTTTCAAACGCCTGAACCAAATGCAGGCCAGCTTTCTGCATTCCAATGCCCACCTATCAGTAAACTTCTGCTAGCTGGCTCCTTCGTTATCAACTTCCAAGGTCTTCGAGGTGAAACAACGCCAAGCTCTAACAAACACTCCCAACCCTGCTTGTCTGCTTTTGCTCATCAATAGTGCCCCCAGGCGTGCCTCGAGTGCAAAAGAGGACACACGCAAGACCCGTGCCGTGAACCAGGGACAAAAAAAACCTCCCTCACTCTAAGAGGAGCAACTCCCGGACAAGACCTGCCCATAGGGCAAGATGACGGACAGGGCTACGAGGAAGAATCTATGGCAGCCCTGGAAAAGTGAAGGACCGTGGCTTGTTACTAAGACACGTGGCCACAACTGGGAGTATGAACGAGCAGGAAGCTCTGCTTTAAGACCTAAAGACGCAGAGGATGCACGCAACAAGGATCCAAGAAAACGCATGACTACCGATGGTGGATGCCGACACAGGCTGCAAGGCCGCAGCAAAAGACAACTGACTGGAAGCTTCCAAAACACAAGACCCATCCACGCTTTAGGATTGCGATGCGAGAAAAGCACTGCCCGATCAACACAGGCATTGACGACTACAAGCGTTTGGAACCCTAGAGATGGTGCCCAAGGCACGTCTGCCGTGCCTTAGGCGCAACAAGAACGTCAAGACCTGCAGAAATCTTCAGACACAGCAGATGGACTACAGAAACCAGACAGCGACAAACATAGGCTGGAACTGCCCTGGCCCAGCACAGGGCTAGAGCTGGGCTGAGAAGCAGGCCCCTCTGCCTTTACCCGCCCGAATGGGGCTCTCCCTGCACGGCCTTCTCCCCTGTGCTACCTATAAAACACCTCTCTGCCGTCCCCAGCCTTCTCCCCTCTTCCCAGCCCAGGTCCCTCAACTTAGCTTTCAGAGGACCAGTGACTGAAGCCGTCCTTCGACAAAGCAGCTCCAATCACATTGGTTAACTGGAACAATCCTGCAGTCACCAGGTTCCTCCTCTTCATCTGCAAGGAAGCAAAAAGAGAAAAAACAGCGCCAACCGTCAGCACCGCACCGCTCGGTGTCAACCTCTTGTAGTACACCGCCCCCACCGCAAAAGCGCCAAGGCATTCTGCTCACTTCGCTCCGTGCGCGCTCAAACATCAGGCCTTGCAGCTGTCGTTGCCCGGGGCACCTACAATTCCAAGACACAAAGTTACTTTTGTGCTTGTGAGAAAATCAACAGTCTCGCGTCCCTTCTCGCTGGGACCCAGCCTCACCTCAGACGCTCGTCCTGTTCCAGAGGCGGCCCGATCGGCACCTGCAAAAAACAAAGGCTCGGCTGAGTAGCTTTATAACGCTGTGCTCTGAGACACCAATTCGGAGAACGACCTCACCTTCCCAGATCATTTGTCGGCACAAAGCTGTGCCCCTCCGAGGCTGCCTGCTGAACCTGCAGAAAGAGACGCGCTTTAGGCACAACACAAAGACACAGGCAGGACCCAGCAATTCCCGTCTCCTGCTACGTTACCTTGACCGCTCACCCACCAGCCTGCGTCATCTATAGGGCTTCCACGCCGAGGCTTGCGCTCCACCTGTAATGCACAAACAGCGAAAAGGATGACTGTCCCCATTGCGTGGACTTTAAGACACCTGTACGATAACGGCTGCTTCACATTAACTCACCATGGCTCTCCTCATCCAGGGCAGCTCCAGCGCCACTATTCTGCTTTGCTCATTGCTCAGCACCTTCCAAATGAAACCACAAAACCAAAGCCGTTTTTCTAGTAAAATAGCCACCGGTCACATCTTCCCACCTACATGAGAGCCGACTCACCTCCCTGTGGCCCTCTACCCACAATTCCATCAACGGACTTTGGCGCACAGGTCGTCCCTCTGCATCTGAAATACACAATATCAAAAGGAGTCACCCCAACGCTCAGCGATGCCTTAACAGTTGCAGGTCGCTCTCTTCCTTTTAGCGGTGCCGTCTCTACTGCACACTACAGCCAAGCGCAACAAATCCACAACCAAACCCAAACCTGGAGTCCCAACACCCTTGGAGCTGCTTAAAGCTGCTTCGCTACCGCTCCACTCCCTTCTCCCGCACAGTTTTGGGCCTCCTCTCCGCGGCTGCACAGCCGAGCGGAAACTACTCTCCTCACCCGCCGCATCTAGGGCTACTTCTTCTGCAACGTACGGTACGCCCCTGCAAGGTTTAGGCATATCGGCGTATTAACCACAGGACCTTGCCCTTGTATCTCTGCTGACTCTCATCACCTCTATGCATCAGGCAGAGCAGCTCCAGCCAGACACAAAACACACACAGAACACCGCCACACGCAAAACCGACGTCGTGAAACCAGGGGCAAAAGAAAACTCGATGTAAGAAGAATGACTCCCGGACCAGACATGCCATCGGGCAAGACGATGTACAGGGCTACGAGGAAGAGTCTATGGCAGCCCGGGAAAAGCGAAAGAACGCGGCTCGTTACAAAGAGACATGGCCGCAACTGGGAGGATGGACGTGCAAGAAGCCCCGTTGAAAAACCTAAAGGCGCAGATGACTGCACTGGAACAGGGATCCAAGGAAAGGGCTGGCTAACGATCGCAGGATGCCGACGCAAAATCCCACTGTCCCTTTGCCGCTCCGGATGGTTTCGGAGAGGGAAAAACACCTCGTTCCACTTTCCCTCTCTTTAAAAACAACACGAGTTGCAAAACGGGACTGCGATCCTCTTCTTACCCATTGAGCCTCCGGCTCCCCCCCGGCCAACTGCTTCCAGTGCTGTAATATGCACGCTAATGGGCTTTCCCCGAGGAAATTCTTGCTCGGTTTTGCCCCCGTTACACTACCTCCCGACTCTACCTTTCTCCAACTTCCACAAACCACTTAAACACTTACAAACGTCCCTGTCTCCAAGTTCTCAGGGACTTCCCACAAGACTAGCAACAACAACGATTCCCATCTACAGATTACAGACACTCGGGACAATAGAGTGATCCCAACCCAGCCGAGTCAGCACAATAAAACTTCACGATGGTCCGAACATCAAAACTGATCCATTCCTGCAGCCTGCAGAACTCTGCCCCACTCCCTCCTCCCCGGCCCACGCAAACCTTTTGGTTTTGCTCTTTCAAATTATTCTTTTTTTCTCACACAGAGCACTTAACTCACGTTCCGGGAGGGGAAGGGTTAACTCACACACACAGCCCTTAACTGACATAATTGGCATACCAGGAAAAGTGGGGAAAGGAAGGGGCAACTCGCAGCCGCTTCTCCCGTTTTTCTCTTGTTTCTTTTCCCCCCCCTTCTTCCGTGCTAGGTATGATAAAATTTAATCCTTTGCAGTCCTTCCATTCTGAAGGTCCGAGGTAAATATACCCATTTGCCGGTTCAATGGACCTTTGGAATTCAAAGGCTCCATAGGTGCATTCCTAGGATCAAGAAACATGGCTTCTAACCAGTTTGCAAGTCTTTCAACATTTTGAGCTCGGCGCACCTCTGAGGAAGAGCATCCCCCGGGTAAGCTATGCCTCTCAATTCCGCTGGTACTCTGTTATTCGTCAAACAATTCACAGAGCATACTTACGACGTAAAACACGCAACGTATAGCAGTGATCACTCGCTTTCGTTCGTCTCCGGCTGCTTCCTTCGCAGGAGAGCAGAACCGCGGATCGGAACTCCTGCACTCGCTTCGCGCTCAATTGCGCGTCTCAGCGCAACCAGCGCACTCGCATACAAACAGTCCACAGCTGTAGGAGAGGTTTAAAATGAGCTCTTAACGATGTTAAAATATACACGGTACCGATACTGAAGATTTGCAACAGGGGTAGAAGACTGATAGCTATCATCTCATATGCTGCAATCCTGCTTCCTCAGGCAAGGAGAGCCCAACTCATACAGATATTATACTAGTAATATTATCTTATCCTATAATACCACAACCCCTAACTCCGCCTCTCTGTCTAACAAGAATCTCGGGATTATATTTCACCTGGTGCTCTGCTAACACAGCAGCGAGCACCCACGTACCAGACCACAGCAGCCGAATTCGCTATTTTACCCAGGGGACGGGCAGTGCCACCTCCTCACCCTGCGCAAGTAGGGGATTCATATCCCTCCTCGCAGACTTACGGGGTCTCGGCAAAGAGACCCTAACCCTTCGTCACCACGTGAGGCGTCCCGTCCACGATTTACAGACTCATCCCCTACTACCCTGCAGGTAAATCCAAATTATCATACCGTATCATACATAAATCACATACCTGGTCCGCCCGCTGATGGGCCGTCTCTGCCCCCGCAGCGATCGCGTAGAGATGGGAGATTCTCCGGAGAAACAGTTTACCGGGGCGCGCCTTAGAATGTCCCACTCCCCACCGATCCTGCAGCCGGGCAGAGAGGGTGTCCCGTCCGGGGTGCCAAAGTGTTTTGCGGAATCAAACTCTATAACCCAAAATGAGTTATAAAGCAGGTATGTTTATTTCCAGCGCTGGGGTGCAAAGGGGTTCTCCTCCTCCTAGCTTGCACACCGTATAGCTTAACAAGCAGCTACTTATAGTGTAAAGACATGCATAGGTATAAGCACCTACTACGTATTCATACCCTTCCCCCCCCAGTTCGTATTATAATTAGTTGTGGAAAGTTCGCTCCAGTCTCGCGCCTGCGTAGTGCCTCCTGAAGGTCGTGGGCTGGGGTCTTAGAGATGAAGTAGGAAGTCTTGCCTCGGGATGAGTAGGTTTTCTTTTTGAACTTTGCGCAGACTCAGGTCTCCTCCGGCTGCTTTCAAACGCCTGAACCAAATGCAGCCAGCTTGCTGCATTCCAATGCCCACCTATCAGGAAACTTCTGCTAGCTGGCTCCTTCGTTATCAACTTCCAAGGTCTCCAAGGCAAACAACGCCAAGCTCTAACAAACACTCCCAACCCTGCTTGTCTGCTTTTGCTCATCAATAGTGCCCCCAGGCGTGCCTCGAGTGCAAAAAGGACACACGCAAGACCCGTGCCGTGAACCAGGGACAAAAAAAAAATCCCTCACTCTAAGAGGAGCAACTCCCGGACGAGACCTGCCCATAGGGCAAGATGACGGACAGGGCTACGAGGAAGAATCTACGGCAGCCCTGGAAAAGTGAAGGACCGCGGCTTGTTACTAAGAGACACCGCTGCAACTGGGAGGACGAACGAGCAGGAAGCCCCGTTTTTAAGACCTAAAGACGCAGAGGACGCACGGAACAAGCCTCAGAACAGGGATCTAAGAAAACGCACGACTACCGATCGTGGACGCTGACGCAGGCTGCAAGGCCGCAGCAAAAGACAACTGACTGGAAGCTTCCAAAAGACAAGACCGATCCACGCTTTAGGATTGCGATGCGAGAAAAGCGCTGCCCGATCAACACAGCATTGAGGACTACAAGCATTCAGAACCCTAGAGATGGTGCCCAAGGCACGTCTGCCATGCCTTAGGCGCAACAAGAACGTCAAGACCTGCAGAAATCTTCAGACACAGCAGATGGACTACAGAAACCAGACAGCGACAAACATAGGCTGGAACTGCCCTGCCCAGCACAGGCTAGAGCTGGGCTGAGAAGCAGGCCCCTCTGCCTTTACCCGCCCAAACGGGGCTCTCCCTGCACGGCCTTCTCCCCTGTGCTACCTATAAAACACCTCTCTGCCGTCCCCAACCTTCTCCCCTCTTCCCAGCCCAGGTCCCTCAACTTAGCTTTCAGAGGACCATGACTGAAGCCGTCCTTCGACAAAGCAGCTCCAACCACATTGGTTAACTGGAACAATCCTGCAGTCACCAGGTTCCTCTTCTTCATCTGCAAGGAAGCAAAAAGAGAAAAACAGCGCCAACCGTCAGCACCGCACCGCTCGGTGTCGACCTCTTGTAGTACACCACCCCCACCGCAAAAGCGCCAAGGCATTCTGCTCACTTGCTCCGTGCGCGCTCAAACATCAGGCCCTGCAGCTGTCGTTGCCCGGGGCACCTAAAATTCCAAGACACAAAGTTGCTTTTGTGCTTGTGAGAAAATCAACAGTCTCGCGTCCCTTCTCGCTGGGACCCAGCCTCACCTCAGACGCTCGTCCTGTTCCAGAGGCGGCCCGATCGGCACCTGCAAAAAACAAAGGCTCGGCTGAGTAGCTTTATAACGCTGTGCTCTGAGACACCAATTCGGAGAACGACCTCACCTTCCCAGATCATTTGTCGGCACAAAGCTGTGCCCCTCCGAGGCTGCCTGCTGAACCTGCAGAAAGAGACGCGCTTTAGGCACAACACAAAGACACAGGCAGGACCCAGCAATTCCCGTCTCCTGCTACGTTACCTTGACCGCTCACCCACCAGCCTGCGTCGTCTACAGGGCTTCCACGCCGAGGCTTGCGCTCCACCTGTAATGCACAAACAGCAAAAGGATGACTGCCCCATTGCGGGCTTTAAGACACCTGTACGATAACGGCTGCTTCACATATCTCACCATGGCTCTCCTCATCCAGGGCAGCTCCAGCGCCACTATTCTGCTTTGCTCATTGCTCAGTACCTTCCAAGTGGAAACACAAAACCCGTTATCTAGTCATATAGCCACCGGTCCCATCTTCCCACCTACACCACAGCCGACCCACCCCCCTGTGGCCCTCTACTCTCAACTCCATCAGCGGCCTTTGGCGCACAGGTGGTCCCTCTGTATCGGAAAGACACGATATCAAAAGGAGTCACCCCAACGCTCAGCGATGCCTTAACAGTTGCAGGTCGCTCTCTTCCTTTTAGCGGTGCCATCTCTACTGCACGCTACAGCCAAGCGCAACAAATCCACAACCAAACCCAAACCTGGACTCCCAACTCCCTTGGAGCTGCTTAAAGCTGCTTCGCTACCGCTCCACTCCCTTCTTCCGCACAGTTTTGGGCCTCCTCTCCGCAGCTGCACAGCCAAGCAGAAACTACTCTCCTCACCCGCCGCATCTAGGGCTACTTCTTCTGCAACGTACGGTACGCCCCTGCAAGGTTTAGACTGCAAGGTTTAGGTGTATCGGTGTATTAACCACAGGACCTTGCCCTTGTATCTCTGCTGACTCTCATCACCTCTATGCATCAGGCAGAGCAGCTCCAGCCAGACACAAAACACACACAGAACACCGCCACACGCAAAACCGAAGTCGTAAAACCAGGGGCAAAAGAAAACTCGATGTAAGAAGAATGACTCCCGGACCAGACGTGCCATCGGGCAAGACGATGTACAGGGCTACGAGGAAGAGTCTATGGCAGCCCGGGAAAAGCCAAAGAACGCGGCTCGTTACAAAGAGACATGGCCGCAACTGGGAGGATGAACGTGCAAGAAGCCCCGTTGAAAAACCTAAAGGCGCAGATGATGCATGGAACAGGGATCCAAGGAAAGGGCTGGCTAACGATCGTGGATGCCGACGCAAAATCCCACTGTCCCTTTGCCGCTCCGGATGGTTTCGGAGAGGGAAAAACACCTCGTTCCACTTTCCCTCTCTTTAAAAACAACACGATTTGCAAAACGGGACTGCGATCCTCTTCTTACCCATCGAGCCTCCGGCTCCCCCCGCAGCCAACTGCTTCCGTAATATGCCGCTAATGGGCTTTCCCGAGGAAATTCTTGCTCGGTTTTGTCCCCGTTACACTACCTCCCGACTCTACCTTTCTCCAACTTCCACAAACCATGTAAACACTTACAAACATCCTGTCTCCAAGTTCTCAGGGACTTCCCACAAGACTAGCAACAGCAACGATTCCCATCTACAGATTACAGACGCTCGGGACAATACAGTGATCCCAACCCAGCTGAGTTAGCACAATAAAACTTCACGATGGTCCGAACATCAAATCTGATCCATTCCTGCAGCCTGCAGAATTCTGCCCCACTCCCTCCTCCCCGGCCCACGCAAACCTTTTGGTTTTGCTCTTTCAAATTATTCTTTTTTCCTCACACAGAGCACTTAACTCAAGTTCCGGGAGGGGAAGGGTTAACTCACACACACAGCACTTAACTCACATAACGGGCATACCAGGAAAAGGGGGGAAAGGAAGGGGCAACTCTCAGCCGCTTCTCCCGTTTTTCTCTTGTTTCTTTTCCCCCCCTTCTTCCACGCTAGGTATGATAAAATTTAATCCTTTGCATTCCTTCCATTCTGAAGGTCCGAGGTAAATATACCCATTTGCCGGTTCAATGGACCTTTGGAATTCAAAGGCTCCATAGGTGCATTCCTAGGATCAAGAAACATGGCTTCTAACCAGTTTGCAAGTCTTTCAACATTTTGAGCTCGGCGCACCTCTGAGGAAGAGCATCCCCCGGGTAAGCTATGCCTCTCAATTCCGCTGGTACTCTGTTATTCGTCAAACAATTCACAGAGCATACTTACGACGTAAAACACGCAACGTATAGCAGTGATCACTCGCTTTGTTCGTCTCCGGCTGTTTCCTTCGCAGGAGAGCAGAACCGCGGATCGGAACTCTGCACTCGCTTCGCGCTCAATTGCGCGTCTCACGCAACCGCGCACTCGCATACAAACAGTCCACGATGTAGGAGAGGTTTAAAATGAGCTCTTAACCATGTTAAAATATACACGGTACCGACACTGAAGATTTGCAACAGGGGTAGAAGATGATAGCTATCATCTCATATGCTGAAATCCTGCTTCCTCAGCAAGGAGAGCCCAACTCATACAGATATTATACTATAATATTATCTTACCTATAATACCACAACCCCTAACTCCGCCTCTCTGTCTAACAAGAATCTTGGGATTATATTTCACCTGGTGCTCTGCTAACACAGCAGCGAGCACCCACACCAGACCACAGCAGCCAATTTGCTATTTTACCCAGGGACGGGCAGTGCCACCTCCTCACCCTGCGCAAGTAGGGGATTCATATCCCTCCTCGCAGACTTACGGGGTCTCGGCAAAGAGACCCTAACCCTTCGTCACCACGTGAAGCGTCCCGTCCACGATTTACAGACTCATCCCCTACTACCCTGCAGGTAAATCCAAATTATCATACCGTATCATACATAAATCACATACCTGGTCCGCCCAGTGATGGGCCGTCTCTCCCCCCGCAGCGATCGGGTAGAGATGGGAGATTCTCCGGAGAAACAGTTTACCGGGGCGCGCCTTAGAATGTCCCACTCCCCACCGATCCTGCAGCCGGGCAGAGAGGGTGTCCCGTCCGGGGTGCCAAAGTGTTTTGCGGAATCAAACTCTATAACCCAAAAAGAGTTATAAAGCAGGTATGTTTATTTCCAGCGCTGGGGTGCAAAGGGGTTCTCCTCCTCCTAGCTTGCACACCGTATAGCTTAACAAGCAGCTACTTATAGTGTAAAGACATGCATAGGTATAAGCACCTACTACGTATTCATACCCTTCCCCCCCCAGTTCGTATTACAATTAGTTGTGGAAAGTTCGCTCCAGTCTCGCGCCTGCGTAGTACCTCCTGAAGGTCGTGGGCCGGGGTCTTAGAGATGAAGCAGGAAGTCTTCCTCGGGATGAGTGGTTTTCTTTTTGAACTTTGCGCAGACTCAGTCTCCTCCGGCTGCTTTCAAACGCCTGAACCAAATGCAGCCAGCTTGCTGCATTCCAATGCCCACCTATCAGGAAACTTCTGCTAGCTGGCTCCTTCGTTATCAACTTCCAAGGTCTCCAAGGCGAACAACGCCAAGCTCTAACAAACACTCCCAACCCCGCTTGTCTGCTTTTGCTCATCAATGGTGCCCAAGGCATGTCCGGCATGCCTTGAGTGCAAAGAGGACATCAACACCTGCAGAAAACTTAAGACGTGGCGCACAGACTACAGAGACTTGGTGACATCAGACACGGGCAGGAAGTCCTGTTTTAAGACCTAAAGACGCAGAGGATGCACGGAACAAGTCCCAGAGCAGGCATCCAAGAAAACGGACGACTATCAAACGCGGATGCCGACGCAGGCTGCAAGGCCGCAGCGTAAGACAACTGACTGGAAGCTTCCAAAAGACAAGACCGATACACGTTTTAGGATTGCGATGCAAGAAGAGCACTGCCCGATCAACACGGCACTGACGACTACAAGCATTCGTGACCCTAGACATGGTGCCCAAGGCACATCCAGCATGCCTTGAGTGCAAATAGGACATCAACACCTGCAGAACACTTAAGATGTGGCACACAGAAAACAGAAACTAAGTGACAACAGACACAGTCAGGAAGCCCCATCGTAAGACCTAAAGATGCAGAGGATGCATGGAACAAGTCCCAAAACAGGGATCCAAGAAAACGCATGACTACTGATCACTAGTGCTGACACAGGCTGCCAGGCCACTGCAAAAGGTAACTGACTGGACACTTCCAAAACGTAAGACCTATCCACACTTTAGGACTGCAATGCGAGAAAATAAATGCCCAATTGATATCGAATTGACGAATCAAAGCATTTGAAACCCTAGAGATGATGTCCAAGGCACATCTGACACAGCTTTGGTGCAACAAGAATATCAACACCTGCAGAAAATTTAAGACACTGCAGATGGACTACAAAAACTATACAACAACAGAGACACAGGCTGGAACTACCCTGCCTGGCCCATAGTAGTTTTGAGATGACAAGTAGCCCAACTCAGGCTTCTCTGTCTTTACCTGTCCAACGTGGACTCTTCCTGCACAGTCCTCTCCTCTATGCTATTATTAAAACACCTCCCCGCCATTCCCAACCTTCACCCCTCTGCCACACCTCACCCGAGCCCTGGCCCCTCAACTTAACTTTCGGAAGGCCAAGAGTCATTCTCAGCAGAAAAAACTGCTACAGCATCAGCTATCTGGGATGATCCTACAGGCACCAGGTTCCTCTTTGCCATCTGCAAGAAAACCAAATGGAAAACTAAAACAATGCTGACAGTCAGCATTGTGCTCATCAATGTCAGTGTCTCACAGAACAACTTGCTCTGCTTAACTGCCACATTGTTCACTCATTTGCTCCACACTGTTTCTAGTGTCAGATGCTGCAGCTGTAATCACCTAGGGCAACTAGGATAACAAGAAAAAATTACTGTTGTCCTTGTGAGAAATATGTCCCATGCTCCTTCTCCCTACTACCCAGCTGATCTCAACACTCTTCACGTTCCTAAGGTAGCCTGCACAGCTCATGAAAAACCATAGGTAAGTACTTAATGGAGTTGCCATATAATACGTTGCTCTTAGAGATGGACTTACCTTCCTCACAGTCAGCCCCACAATGATGAGAACAAGCCTTAATAGCTTACCAGTGCCCTAGAATACTACGCAGTCTGCTTGCCTCTCCTCCCCACTGCTCCTATCTTAGGAATACAGTGGTGATACCCAGGACAAAAGAAAGATGAGCCGCGGGAATCCGGATGTTAGGAAATCACTCAGCTTCAGTTGCAGGAGTGAGCAAAAAAAAACTTGCTAAAATATTCTAATTGCAAACCATTGAAGATGATAGACATATAAGGCATAAAACTACAGGACACTCACGGTGCAGTGATGGAGACAGCCGAAAAGGTGAAGCAGAGAAGATGAGAAGCCCAACGCAACAGTGGTGAGAGGCACTCGAGGCAAATAATTTACAAAGACCCCAAAAGAATCAAAGAGGCAGTCAGTCAATGGAAAAACTCAAAATGTTGCAATTCGACTACTGAAAGACCTAAATTGGAAACTCAGTGACCATAAAAAACCCCACAATGGATAATAATGAGAAGGTAACAACCGCTGTGACTGGTACTAGAGCAAACCTCACCGGTAAGTTAAGGACAAATCCAAAACTCTGCTAATAAAGGAGGCTCGCGTGCCCACAGACCAGATGAAGTAGAGTTGGTCAAGCACTAACTGTTACAGGCCAAAATAATATCCATTCTTTTTCTTAAGAAATGGAAGACAAAGTAGAGACAGAATCCTGTGCTGCACAGAAGCACCAAGTCCATACCTTTAAGTAGCAAAGTCTCTAACATTCAGATGGATGCAAAGAAGTCAGTTAGGGAATACAGTAAGTAGAAAGCCTGAGGAAGCAGAGGTCTCAGAACCCTAGAGATTACGTTTTTCAGTTTAGCTGATGCTTTTCAAGATCAAACTCATCTGATGTTCAAACCAGACAATGGCTGCACAAAGGTCCAGATGATCCACACCCTGTATGTCAACATCATCGTATATCCCACCATCTGCAGAGAGGTTAGAATAGGGCAAACCTGAATGGCGCTCACATCTAACTGCAAAACCAACCTGAGAAAGACCAATGAATCCACCTCCCTTTCCCAAGCATCCCCCAGTCCTGAACCATTAGTCCTTCTCCACTCCTGAATGGTCAGAGAATGAAGCCTCCTCCTTCCTAACAGGACCTGCCCTATATTTGAACTCCCTGACCCTTCTGTGTTGCTGTTCCTTGGGAGCTGTGTTTCTGAACCCTTCCCTGTATTCCCCTGGCCACTTCTATCTTCTGCCATCCCACAGACTCAAATTCCCTCTGTAGCCTGACAAACTGAATTCCAGATTATTATAACCTACAAAATGTCTGTTACAAACTGCAAAGGCTCTTGCACCAATGCATCATATCACATGGAATGAGAAACAGCAACAAATCATCTCATAATCAGAAAGTCTAAGAAAAGGCAAAGCATCTAGAATAAAAATAAAAACCAAACTCAAACTGTTAAAACATCTTGCCACCTCCAACACATGATAAAAAAATTACTGACTTAAAAACAAACACATCCCTGTACACAAAAAATATACTCACAGCTGTATATGATGCTTAGCCTAGACTCCTTTCAAAGCTCTTACCTCCAACATATGCCTCTACTTCTCTAAAAGACAAAAAATCCAAACTAAACAATAATTACTAAAATAACTTAGCATTATTAAAAGCAGCAAACACTTGAAAGAACAGCAAAACACCAATCTCAAAGAAGATCAGAAGCTAAATAACCTTCAGAGGAAAGGCCTGTGGCTTATATACACCTGGGCCTCCCCACCCACCACCAGGGAATAGGGTGGGGCTAACCCCTCAAAAGCACAAATAGGGCCTGGGGAGCAGCTGTGTTTTATTAACTCTGCCTTACATTCACAGCAAGAAAAGCATTGAATGTAAAAAAGGAATCTTAGCAGAAATAACGTTATATGCTCTTTCAATGCTACATTGTGCCAGTGATGTGACTAGGTATTGAATATTTTAGGGTTGGACTTCTTGGTTCCTTTTATTTATAGTGCTGTCGTACTACTTTTTTTCCCTTGTTTTTTCCTGTATCCCTCTTCTTTTATTTTTCTGTTCTGTTTTCTCTCCCTTTTCTTTCAAACCTTCTGTCTCTGTTCTGCACCTGTAGTGCCTTTTTCCTTTTCCATCTTTGTCCCTATCTGCTTCTTTCTCTTTTTGCCCACAATTTCACTGGCCGGATTCCTGGAGTTCTTTCTTTCTATGTGCCTGCAAGTGCCTTGCTTTCCTCTCTCTTTCCATTCTGCTCTTTCTCTCCCTATCCCTTTGTATCGCTCACTGTTGCTGTTCTAGTTTTTCCTTTCATTCTGTACCTTGACAAGCCTCTTTCTAGCTCATCTTGCTATTTCTGATCTTTTCTGCTAATCCCTGCCCTTTTTTTTTAATCCTCTGTCTGTTTGCGTGGCTCCTAACGCCTCTCCTTTTTAAAGCGGTCCCCTGTGCTTCTCAAACAAGTCAGCTCTTTTTTACCTACCCACGTGGCTTTATAAGATTCTTACTCACTCCTCTGGACCCATTCCAACAGCTCCATAGCCTTCTTTTGTTGAGGATTCCAGAACTGGACACAGTATTCCAGATGAGGTCTCACAAGAGAGGAACAGAGGAGCAGAATCACTTCTCTTGACCTGCTGGCCCTGCTTCTTTTGATGCAGCCCAGAATACGGTTGGCCTTCTGGGCTGTGAGCGCACATTGCCGGCTCGTGTCGAGCTTCTCATTTACCATCCTAGGCTGTGACTCATCCCCATAAAGATGAAAAGAGAATCTCCTTCAAGTTAGCGTCAACCAGCGAGAATCCCATTTATTTTGGTATTTATTCTGTTATTTGTACATGATTAACAGTTATTTAAACTAAATGGTATCTCACCAAATATAAATGCTTTACGCTAAGATGTTCTCAATCATGTTTGTGTGAAAGTTTGGCATGGAAAAGCAGCCCAGGCACCCTCTTAGTGTTAAAATACATTATTTCTATCAATGTTTACCACTCGAGTAGTTTCTCCCAGGCAGCTTTGGTCATCCCTTCTGTAGCTTTACAATCACGGACAACATTCCCTCCTCACCTCCTGCATCTATGGCTACTTGTTCTACCGTGCACTATATGCCCTGGCCTACAAGTTCTGGGCATATCAACTTATCGACCATAAAAATTTACTGTTATACTTCTGCTGATTCTATCGCTTCTGTTCCTCAGACAGAGCAGCTCCAAACAGACAAACACACGCACAGATCGACAACGCACACAAGATTAAGTACATGATCTAGAGACAAAACCAAACTCTGTAAGAATAATTACTCCCAGACGAGAGATGCCGTCGGGCAAGAAGACCTAGGGGGCTGTGAACTACCATCTATAGCAGGCCTGGAAAAGTGAAAGACTGTGGCCCGTTACAAAGACATATGGCCACAAGTGGGAGGATGCACATGCAAGAAGCCCTGCTTAAAGGCCTAAAGAGAGAAGATGTCCCAGAAGAAGTCCCAGAACAGGGATCCAAAAAAATGGATGACTAATGATCAGGGATGCCAATGTGGGCTGCTGCCACGAAAGATGACAGACCAGAAACTTCAAACCCACAAAACCGATCCATGCTGTAAGGTTGCAATGCAAGAAAAGCAGTGCCTGATTGGCACTGTGTCAATGAATACAGGGATTTGAGATCCTAGCAATGGTGCCCAATGCACGTGCTGCATTTCCTTAAAGCAAAGAGGAGATCAAGACCTGAGAAACATCTGAGATGCGGTGAACAGTCCATAAAGCACATGACAACACAGACACAGGCTGGAACTGCCCTGCCCAGTACATGCCAGCATTGAGCTGAGAAATAACACTCCACCTTTTCCGGTTCAAAGCAGAATCTTCCCATGCTGCCCTCTCCCTTACTCTACCTTTAAAACCCCTCCCTGCCATTGCTGGGAAATGGATTGAGGAATGGTTAAGTGAACAAGGACATGATTCAATAGAAAAGCTTTGTGAGACACATATTGTATAAATGGAAACCTTGTTAAACTCTGAGTGTGGATATGGACTGAAAGAACAGTAAGCATGCAAGGAGGAACCTCTAAGAAGAAACTTCTGAAGGACAAGTGAATCTTTCCCAAGGGAACAGGATGGAACACTGAGCCCAACTGTAACTGCAATGTAACTGCAAGATAAACAGAGCTCGAAGTAACAGCATAGCAACAATGAATCAATAGGGGACAAATAGTTTTAGTAACTAATCATGTATAAGCTATAACAAAGCATCTTTTGAATGTTAAGATATATAATCTGGGTTGATTTTGAATAAAGTCGAAGCTTGCTTTATCACTCATATTGAGTCGTCCGCTTGCTTCCCTCGCCTGTCGCAAAGTGGCGCCCGAACAGGGACCCCCAATCCCTGTTTCCACCGGACGGCGAGCTCAGCAAAAGCACTGGTAGCAGCGACCAGGGGGCAGAAAGATTGGGAGCACTGAATCAGTACGAACGATCCGCGCCTGAACCCGGATACCAAAGGAGGAGGTTCGCCGGCCGAGTAAAAGACTACCTACTCGTGAGTAAAAGGCTGCAACCTTTCATGGCTGGTTCATGAAAGAGGGTCCAGACCGGCTAACGTAAGAGGGTCCGTTAAAGCGCGCGCGCATGCCATTCTCAATCTTCTTCCCTCTCCCCAGCCCCTATCCCTCAACTTAACTTTCAGAAGGCCAGGAGCCCAAAGTCATCCTTGGCAGACAAAAGCTCCAATGGTATCAGCTATTTGGGACAATCCTACAGTCACCACATTCCTTTTTACCCTCTGGAAGAAAAAACAAAAAAAGAGGAATAACTAAAACAGTGCCAACAATTGGCATCACGCTGGTCAACATCGGTGTCTCACACAACACCTTGTTCTGCAAAACTGCTATGTTTTTCCACTCACTATCTCCACACCATTTCTAGTGCAGATGCTGCAGCCATCATCGCCTAGGGCATCTAAGATAACAAGAGAAAATTACCGTTGCCCTTCTGAGAAATCTGTCCTATTCAACAGCTCATCTCAAATGGTCTTCCCATTCCAAAGGCAGCCTGCATAGCACCCGCAAAACCAAAGGTAAATACTTAGCTGAGTTGCCATAGAACGCTTTAGAGACATACTTAACTTCCTCCTCACAGTCAGCCCCACAATGATGGGAATAAGCCTGACTATCCCCCCAATGCCTCAGAATTCCAAGAAGTCTGCCGTCCCCTCCTCTCCACCGCTCCCATGGTAGGAACACAGCAGTGGCGACACCCAGAACAAAAAAGGAAGGTGAACCATGGGAATTCAGATGTTAGAAAGTGACCCGACTTTACCCAGAGAAATAACCAAAAACAACGGCAAAACAGTTCTAACAAAAAAAAGCACTAAGAAGAAAAATACAGAAGGCACGCAAACACAGGAGACTCATACCATGCAGCAATGGAGATAGTCCAAAAGATTAAGCAGAGAAGGTGAGAGGCCCAAGGCAAGAGTGGTAAGAGGTGATGAGTCCAATAAGCTACAAATACCCCCAAAGAATTATGGAGGCGGTCAGCCAATGGCAAAACTCACAATGGTGGAAATTGACTACTCGAAGACCTAAAATGGACACTCAATGACCATGAGAAAATGATGCTAAAAACCACAATGGATAACAAGGATGAGGTAACAACTGCTGTGACCGATACTGGAGCAAACCTCCAGAAAAGTTAAGGAAAAATCTAAAACTGAGATAATAAGTAAGGCTTGTGTGCCCAGAGAATGGATGAAGAAGAGACGCTCAGCTGCAAACTGTTACAAGCCTAAATAACACCCATCCTCTTTCCTAGGAACTGCAAGGGTAGGTAGGGACACAATCCTACACTGGAAATAAGCACCAAGTCCACACCTTTAGGTAGCGACGTCTCTGACATTCAGAGACAGGACAGATGCAAAAAAGTCAGTCGGGGAATGGGGTGAGTAAAAGGCACAGGGGAGCAGTGATCTTAGAGCCTTGGAGGATATATTTTAGTGTACCCAATGCTTTTCAAGATGAAACTCCTGTGATGTTCAAGCCTAAGAACTGCTATGCAAAGGCCCGGGTGAGCCACACTTTATGTCTTGACTTTCTTGAACCTCCCATCAGCTGCAGAGAGATTAGAATGGGACTGACCTAAACAGCATTCACATCCAACTGCAAAACCAACCTGAGAAAGACTGATGAACCCACGTCCCTTCCCCTAACCATCCCCTGTGGGTGTAAAATCCCCCAAGTCCCAAAACACTAAAGTCCTTTGTGGGTGTCCACAGTGGGTTGGGGACCCCTGCTTACTGCACCCGGAAAGAGATCATGGGACGGGAAGCGGGCAGACAACATAGGACCGTGCACGAAAGTAGTACCATCCATTCACAGATTGTTTATGTATAAGCTAACCCAATCATGCGGAGACGCGTGTGTTAATAAAGGGTATAAGAGGCGCATGTAAGATCAAGCGCGGGCTGGCCAGCCACGTAACTTCAATAAAGAAACTTGCTTCCACATCACCGTGTCATGTCTCAACAGCAACAGCCCTTCTCTACTCCTGAACTGTTAGAGAAGTACCGCTCCCTCCTGATGGCTCCTGCCCTGTATTTGCACCCCCCGACCCTTCTCTATCACTGCTCCTTGGGAGCTGTGCTTCTGAGCCCTTCCCTGCATTCTGCCAGCGCCTCTTATCTTCTCCTCTCCCACAAACTCCAACTCCTGCTGCAGGCTAGCAAAGTAAGTTTCAGACTATTAAGACCTACAAGATGCCTCTTACAAACTGCAAAGGCTCTAGGGACAATGCATCACTCCACACAGAATGAGGAACAGCAACAAGTCATCCCATAACCAGAAATTCTAGGCAAAGGCAAAGCATATAGAATGAAATAAAAAGAAAGAAAACTATTAAAATATCTTGCCACCCACAACAAGAAGTTACTGACCTAAAAACAAACACACACACGTGTGTGCACACCCACACTCCCTGCATAGAATAGATGTACTTTCAACTGTGTATGCTACTTAGCCTGGACTCTTCCCAAAGCTCTTACCTCCAACAGGTGTCTCTGCTTCTCTAAAAGGCAAAAAAGGCTTACCAAAGCAGCTTAACTTGCTCAAAATCTGCAATGAATCAAAAGAACAGCAGAGCACCAACCTCAAGGAAGACCAGAAGCTGAATGAACGCCTCATGGAAGTCCTGTGGCTTATATACCCCTGGGCCTCTCTGCCCACCACCTGGGAATGGGGCAGGGCTAACCCCTCAAAGACACAATAAAGGGGGCCAGAGGAGTAGCTATGAGTTCTCATCTGCTTTAAGTTTACAGTGAGAAAAGCACCAAATGTACAAAAGGACTCTTCCCAGAAATCATAGAACAGTTAGGGTTGGAAGGGACCTTAAAGATGATCTAGTTCCAAGCCCCCTGCCATGGGCAGGGATATCCCACTAAACCAGGCTGTCCAAGGCCCCATCTAACCTGGCCTTGAACATCTCCAGGTATGGGGCATCTACAACTTCCCTTGGCAACCTCTTCCAGTGTCTCACCGCTCTCAAGGTGAAGAAATTCTTCCTAATGTCTAGTCTAAATCTGCCCCTCTCCGGTTTATACCCATTCCCCCGGTCCTGTCACCACAAGCCTTTATGAATAGCCCCTCTCCAGCTTTCTTGTAGGCCCCTTTCAGGTACTGGAAGGTCTCTATAAGATCTCTTCTGAGCCTTCTCTTCTCCAGGCTGAACAAGCCCAACTCTCTCAGCCTGTCCTCGTAAGGAAGGTTCTCCAGCCCTCCGATCATCTTTGTAGCCCTCCTCTGGACCCGTTCCAACAGCTCCATATCCTTCTTCCATTGAGGATTCCAGAACTAGACACAGTATTCCAGATGAGGTCTCACAAGAGAGGAACAGAGGAGCAGAATCACCTCCCTCGACCTGCTGGCCACGCTATTTTTGATGCAGCCCAGGATCCAGTTGGCCTTCTGGGCTGCGAGTACACATTGCCAGCTCATGTCAAGCTTCTCGTCAACCAGCACCCTCAAGTCCTTCTCTGCCGGGCTGCTCTCAATCATGTCATCCCCCATTGAAAATGGTGATTGCCCCAACCCAGGTGTAGGACCTTACCCTTGGCTTTGTTGAACCTCATGAGGTTCTCACAGGCCCAATTCTCCAGTCTGTCCAGGTCCCTCTGGATGACAACCTGTCCTTCCGGTGTGGGAACTACACCACTCAGCTTGGTGTCATCTGAAAACTCGCTGAGGGTGCACTCAATCTCACTGTCAATATCATGGATAAAGATATTGAACAGCACCGGTCCCAGAACAGACCCCTCAGGGACACCACTCGTCATGGGTCTCCATCTGGACTTGGAGCCATTGACCACTACTCTTCGAATACAACCATCCAACCAGCTTGTTATCCTCTGAACCGTCCACCCATCAAGTCCATATCTCTCCAATTTAGAGAGAAGGATGTGGTGGCGGACCGTGTCAAAGGCTTTACAGAAGTCCAGATAGATCACATCTGATGGTTCACCGGTGTCCACTGCTGCAGTTATCCCTCATAGAAAGCCACCAAGTTGGTCATACAGAATTTGCCCCTAGTGAAGCCATGCTGGCTGCCATTAATCACCTCCATGTCCTCCATGTGCTTTAGCATAGTTTCTAGGAGGATCTGTTCCATGATCTTCCCAGGCAATATAAAGGTATGTGCTTTTGTTCACTACAACTTTGTCTATTGTGCCAGTGGTGCGACAGGGTAGCAAACATTTTAGGGTTGGATTTTTTTGATTCCCTCTATTTGCCATACTGTTGTGCTATTTTTTTCCCTGCCTTCCCAGTACCCCTCTTTTTTTTTTTTTTTTTCTGTCTTCTCTTCCTTTTCTTTCCAAACTTCTCGCTCTGTCCTGCACCTACAGTTGTTTTTTCCTTTTCCATCTTTGTCCCAATCTGCATCACTCTCTTCTCCCCCACAATTTCAGTGGCCTGTCCCCTCGAATTCTTTTCCTCTCTACACCTGTACATGCTCTGCCTTTCTCTCTCTGCCCTTCTATCGCTCCCTTTTTCTCACTATCCCTTTGTATTGCTCTCCATTTCTATAGTTTTTTTCACTCTGTACCTTGCCATCCCAGTCCCCTTTCCTGTTCATCTGTCTCTTTCCGATCCTTTGTGCTAGTTATTTCTTTGAGTCTTGGTCTTTCTGACTTCCTTGGCCCTTGGAATGTACATCCTCTGCCCCGCTCTCCCAGCTCAGAGATCAGTTATTCCTCTCGGGACTTGCCCACACAGGAAAAATGCACCCATTTACACTGAGGCAGATTTTCAATTGAGGTAGTTTAAAAAAGTACAAAAGGTCTCATGAATATTCTTAAGCCTGGCTTAAACCAGCTTCATTTCAGTATGGAATGTAATCAGTTGGCAACTGAACTGATTTAAGCTGCGCACAAGGAATTCCAAGCTTCTGCAGACATAGATTCACATTGAACTGGATTTACAAAAAAAAAACCAGCATGACTTTAATAAACTAGACATAAAGAATTGCAGGCTTCTAGAGACAAAAGCGTGGACCACATTGATTTTTATAAGTTTCAATTACATGTGTTTCTCATCTGAATAAGGGCACACATTCACCGGGAAGATGCACCATTTACAAGAACGTTGTGTAAGCGTTTGTTATTAGCCGGTCTTTGAAACGGGAAGGAGGTTTTTCTCTCCCTGCCATAGAAGCACGTACATTCTCTAGTTTACCGTGACAGCAGAAGAGCTGGAAAGATCAAGGAATTCCGCTCTGCCTAAGTTACACACAAACAGCCTGAAATTTGTGTGTGCTTGCCGGGGGCATCAGTGAGGGATATCAATAGAAAACTCCCTTCCTTGGTGAAGGAAACGGATTACTATCCCCTGTTAGTATTTCAAATAGGTAATGATGACTTACAGCGCAGAAAGCTGAAAGCCATCAAAAGAGACTTCAGGGCTTTAGGGAAGATGATTGAGGGCTCTGGAGCGCAAGTGGTGTTTAGCTCTATCCCAATACTAAGGAATACGGAACAGGAGGTCAGGAACATACAGATGATTAATGCCTGGCTCCGAGCCTGGTGTGAGGAGAGAGGCTTTGGCTTCTTTGATCATGGGGTGACCCACCCACCCCCAGGTTTTCTTACTAGGGATGGGTCATACTTGTCTCCAAGGGGGACTAAAGTTATCTCTAAAAATCTAGTTAGGCTCTTAAATAGAGCTTTAAACTAGATGTGAAGGGGGAAGGGGAGGAGACCAGGCTAGTTGGGAATGAGCCTGGAAGTGGGAAACCGGTGGCTGAGAAATGGTGTGCTGGAGAGGACCACCAGTACACCACAACAGGGCTAGCGAGGGGGAGTACAAGTGGGGACAGTAAGGATGAAACTGGGTCTGTGGAATTAGTTATTCCAAGGACCGGTCAATCGAGAATAAACTCTCTTCCCTTTACGAGGGCTGAAGGTTCATCAGCCCAGCTGAAGTGCATTTACACCAATGCATGCAGCATGGGCAATAAGAAGGATGAGCTGGAAGCTGTTGTAGGGCAAGGTGACTACGATGTCATTGCCATCACAGAAACGTGGTGGGATGACTCACATAACTGGACTACAGCTATGTTGGGATATAAACTCTTCAGGCGGGACAGGAAGGGTAGGAAAGGAGGCGGGGTAGCCCTCTATGTCAAAGAGTGCTTTGATACTCTTGAACTGGATTACGGTGAGGATGGGATCGAGTGCCTATGGGTTAAAATCAGAGGAGCCCACAAGAAAGGGGACTTTGTGATAGGAGTCTGTTACAGACCACCCAGCCAAGAAGAAGCTGCTGATGTGCTCTTCTATAAACAGCTGGGGACAGTCTCTAAATCCCTCTTGTCCTTGTGGGAGACTTTAACTTTCCGGATGTCTGCTGGGAGTACAATACAGCAGAAAGGAAACAGTCTAGGAGGTTCCTGGAGTGCATCGAAGACAACTTCCTTGCACAACTGTTTAGCGAACCAACAAGGGAGGGTGCCTTCCTAGACCTGCTGTTTGTGAATAGAGAAGGTCTTGTTGGGGATTTGACGGTTGGAGGACGCCTGGGGTTAAGCGATCATGAGATGATAGGGTTTTCAGTTCTAGGTGGGATTAAGAAGGGGGTTAGCAAAACAGTCACATTAAACTTCCAGAGGGCAGACTTTGGCCTGTTCGGAAGGTTGATTAGCAAAGTCCTGTGGGAAACAGTCCTTCAGGGCAAGGGAGCCCACGAGGGTTGGGCGCTCTTGAAAAATGAAATCCTAGCAGCTCAAGAGCAGGCCATCCCTGTGTTCCGGAAAAGGAGCCGGCGGGGGGAAAAGCCAGCTTGGTGGAGCAGGGAGATCTCAAGATGCGTCAATAATAAGAAGAAGCTTTATGTGCTTTGGAGGAAAGGACAGGCATCTTGGGTGGACTACAGGGACGAAGTGAGATCGTGCAGGGAAAAATCAGGAGGGCCAAGGCCCAACTAGAATTAAAACTCGCTAAGTCTGTGAAAGACAACAAAAAGTCTTTCTACAAGTACATTAACAGGAAAAGGAGGACGAGGGAGAATATCCAGTCTCTATTGGATACAGAAGGAATAAGAGTGACAGGGGATAAGGACAAGGCTGAGGTACTAAATGCCTTCTTCGCCTCAGTCTTTAATAGCAAAGAAAGTTCTTCCTTCTGTTTACAAATCCAAGAGTTAGAGGGGCAGATTGAGGCTCCCGTGATCCAAGAGGAGGCGGTTAGAGACTTGCTTGCCCAGCTAGACGCCCACAAGTCTATGGGGCCGGATGGGATCCACCCAAGAGTATTGAAGGAGCTGGCGGATGTCCTTTCCAAACCCCTATCCATCATCTTCCAGAGGTCCTGGCTGACTGGGGAAGTTCCACTAGACTGGAGGCTGGCTGATGTTGTGCCCATATATAAGAAGGGTTGCAGAGAGGATCCGGGGAACTACAGGCCTGTCAGTCTCACCTCAGTGCCAGGGAAAGTCATGGAACAGGTAATCTTGAGTGCTATCATGAAGCACACGCAAGAGAACCGGGTGATCAGGCCCAGTCAACATGGGTTTACAAAAGGCAGATCTTGCCAAACTAACCTGATCACCTTCTATGACAAAATCACTCGACTACTGGATGGGGGAAAGGCTGTGGATGTAGTCTTCTTGGACTTCAGTAAAGCCTTTGACACAGTTTCTCACAGCATTCTGCTGCAGAAACTGTCAGCCTCTGGCCTGGACAGGCGCACACTCTCCTGGGTTGAAAACTGGTTGGATGGCCGGGCCCAGAGAGTGGTGGTCAATGGAGTTAACTCCAGCTGGAGGCCAGTCACAAGTGGAGTTCCTCAGGGCTCAGTACTGGGTCCAGCTCTGTTCAATGTCTTTATCAATGACCTGGATGAAGGCATCGAGTGCACCCTCAGCAAGTTTGCAGATGACACTAAGCTGGGAGGAAGTGTCGATCTGCTGGAGGGTAGGGAGGCTCTGCAAAGGGATCTGAACAGGCTGGACTGCTGGGCCGAGACCAATGGCATGAGGTTTAACAAGGCCAAATGCCGGGTCCTGCACTTGGGGCACAACAACCCTATGCAGCGCTACAGACTGGGGGAGGAATGGCTGGAGAGCTGCACGGAAGAGAAGGACCTGGGGGTAACGGTCGACAGCCGACTGAACATGAGCCAGCAGTGTGCCCAGGTGGCCAAGAAGGCCAACGGCATCTTGGCTTGTATCAGAAACGGGGTCACCAGCAGGTCCAGGGAGGTTATTCTCCCTCTGTACTCAGCACTGGTGAGACCGCACCTCGAATACTGTGTTCAGTTCTGGGCCCCTCACCACAAGAAGGATGTTGAGGCTCTGGAGCGTGTCCAGAGAAGAGCAACAAAGCTGGTGAAGGGGCTGGAGAACGAGTCTTACGAGGAGCGACTGAGAGAGCTGGGGCTGTTTAGCCTGGAGAAGAGGAGGCTGAGGGGAGACCTTATTACTCCCTACAACTACCTGAAAGGAGGTTGTGGAGAGGAGGGAGCTGGCCTCTTCTCCCAAGTGACAGGGGACAGGACAAGAGGGAATGGCCTGAAGCTCCGTCAGGGGAGGTTCAGGTTGGATATCAGAAAAAAATTCTTCACAGTAAGAGTCATTGGGCACTGGAACAGCTGCCCAGGGAGGTAGTGGAGGCGCCTTCCCTGGAGGTGTTTAAGGAACGGGTGGATGAAGTGCTGAGGGACATGGTTTAGGGAGTGGTTAGGAATGGTTGGACTCGATGATCCAATGGGTCCTTTCCAACCTTGTGATTCTGTGTGTGATTCTGTGTGAGACCTCCCTCCTACTATCCTATCCCACGGACGCCCATCGGTGTTGCAATCTACCCGAGACGTCGAGAGGCTTTGGCACGGTCACTGGCCGATCGCTGGCCTCCGCTCCTACGCTGCGGTACTTGGCGCACTGGCTTCGCCTCGTGAACCTGCGAAAAAAGAAATTAAAGCCAAAATGAGGCCAACGCTTGCAGTTTGGAGGAAGGCGAAACTGAGATTAAGACGCAAACGAGGTCAGATGCCGTAACAAAAGGAAGCTTAATAGTTCCAGAAAGAACGTTTGCGTAGAGGCAGGGAAGGGAGAGGAAGAGAAGGAAAAAAAAAAAAGTAAAGTAGAAGGTGCAATAGCTACCACCACGGAGCCGCGGCGTCCCGTCGGTCCGAATCGACTTCACGTCAGGTGGGGAATTCCACTGGGTGCCGGTAGTCACGGTTCTTTTATTGAGGTGTCTCAGCCTTCTCCCCCCACCCCCGCACCCAGCAGCGGTGCACGTGCCCAATACCGTCTCTGCGGGGAGCTCGGCCCTGGGTCTGGGCGCACGTGCCGGGGTAAGGGTACAAACAGGAGAGGTGTGGGTTTGTGGTCGCTGCGGCAACGGCGAGGCGGGGCAAGATGTTCCAGCAATGTTGCCCGCAACGAGGCAAGACGTTCCAGCAATGTCGAGACATCCCTCGCAGACACGGTTTCGACAAAGTCCTTTACACCACCCCGTGGCTAAACGCTGCAGTCTCACGGATGGCGCTCTGTGGCAGCATAGAAAACAGAGAGAAAGAGAGAAAGAGAGAGAGAAAGAGAGAGAGAGAGAGAGAAAGAAAGAAAGAAAGAAAGAAAGAAAGAAAGAGGTAGAGAAAGAAAAGAAAAAGGAAAGGAAACGGTACGCTATAGCAAACAATAAGCATTTCAATAATCAACTATTTTCGACAAACGATAACGTGAACAGGAACTAATGAAAACGTTCAGAAGAAAAACATTTATAGGGGCAAAGGGTACATGTTGCAAAAATAATTGAAACAATGGTTAGCAGCGCTAAAGCTACGGTTCGGTCAACGCAAAACTCCAAACACAAGCGGTCGGTTGGTCCGGGCGGTAAGGGTTTGGGGGTCGGAGTCAACACACGCAGCGGAAAAATAAAAAAAAAAAAGACTGGATTCCCATGCCTCTTTAACTTAAAGCGCACGCGTCCAGGGCTTACGCACGCCTTCTAGGAGGCGAGGAGGGGTGACAGAGTCTTATTGCGCACATAGCTTCGGCCGAGCCACTAGCCTGAACCTAGGCCCCAAATAGACTCACCTATCCCACCGGAAAAACGGCCGGAATCTGGAATGAACCACTGCGCGTTGGTATGCTGGTGGGGTATTTCGTGCAGGTGCTCGCGACAGTGGCTGTCATCATAACATACAAACGTGCGACCAGAGGCAGGTTTAGAAGAAGAACGTCTTGCCCTCCCACTCATCCGAGACCGACGCAGTCACAAGCAGTCACATGCCAGTCAAACGCCACTCACACACAGTCACACGCAGGTCACACGCCGGTCACACACTGTCACATGGCGTGACACGCCAATCACATGGCAGTCACACGCCAGTCACACGCAGTAACACGCCATACAAACACCGGTGACACCACAGTGACACACTAGTCACACGCTGTCACATGCCAGTGACACGCCAGTCACACGCCATTCACACAATAATACACCATTCACACGCCGGTGACATGCCAGTAACACGCCAGTCACACACCATCATAAACCCGTAACACACCAGTCACACTCTAGTCACACTCCAGTCACTCGCAGTCACACTTCAGTCACACGCAGTCACACGCCAGTCACACGTACTGACATGCCAGTGACACACCAGTCATTGGCATGTAAATGGCGTGTAAATGGCATCTGATAGTGTGCTACTGCGTGTAACTGGTGTGTAACTGGCGTGTGACGTTTGTGTCACTGGCGTGGTACTGCATGTGACTGGCGTGTGACTGTGTGACTGGCGCATCTGTCACATGCCAGTGACATGCCAGTCACACGCTAGTCACACACAGTAACATGTTATCACACGCCAGTCACATGACATTTACATCCCAGTAACACGCCATCACAAACAATCACACACCAGTGACACGCTGTCACACGCCAGTCACACGCAATAACACGCCAGTCACACGCTTTAACATGCTAGTCACACACGTGTCAGATGCCAGTCACATGCCAATAACACACAGTAACACGCCAATGACACACATGCCACACACCATTACATGCCAGTCACACGCAGTAACACGCTACCACATGCCACTCACATGCCATTTACAGGCCAATGACACATCTGTCACATGCCAGTGACACACCAGTCATTGGCATGTAAATGGCGTGTGACAAGCCAGTCACTGGCGTGTTAAAGCGTGTGACTGGTGTGTTATTGCGTGTGACTGTCGTGTGACAGCGTGTCACTGGCATGTGACTGCTCGTGACTGGCGTGTCATGGGCGTGTAAATGGCGTGTAACTGGCATGTGATGGCGTGTTCCTGCCTCAGAAACATGCTATTACATGCCATTCACATAGTTTAACACGCCAATGACACGCCAGTGACACGCCATTGCCACGCCGTCAGATGCCAGTCACACGCCAGTCACACGCCAGTCACACGCAGTAAACGCCAGTGACACAACCGTCACACGCCAATTACACGCCAGTCACACGCAGTAACATGTTATCACACGCCAGTCACATGACATTTACATGCGAGTGACACGCCATCACAAGCAGTCACACGCCAGTGACACGCTGTCACACGCCAGTCACACGCAATAACACGCCAGTGACACACCAGACACACAAGTTTCAGACGCCAGTCACATGCCAGTAACACGCAGTAACACGCCAGTGACACACACGCCACACACCAGTTACATGCCAGTCACACGCAGTAACATGCTACCACATGCCACTCACACGCCATTTACACACCAATGACACGCCTGTCACATGCCAGTGACACACCAGTCATTGGCGTGTAAATGGCGTGTGACAAGCCAGTCACTGGCGTGTTAAAGCGTGTGACTGGCGTGTGACAGCGTGTAAATGGCGTGTAACTGGCATGTGATGGCGTGTTCCTGCCTCAGAAACATGCTATTACATGCCATTCACATAGTTTAACACGCCAATGACACGCCAGTGACACGCCATTGCCACGCCGTCAGATGCCAGTCACACGCCAGTCACACGCCAGTCACATGTTTGACACAACCGTCACACGCCAATTACACGCCAGTCACATGCAGTAACATGTTATCACATGCCAGTCACATGACATTTACATGCGAGTGACACGCCATCACAAGCAGTCACACGCCAGTGACACGCTGTCACACGCCAGTGACACGCTTTCACATGCCAGTGACACGCTGTCACACGCCAGTGACACGCCAGACACACAAGTTTCGGACGCCAGTCACATGCCAGTAACACGCAGTAACACGCCAATGACACACACGCCACACACCAGTAACATGCCAGTCACACACAGTAACACGCTACCACATGCCAGTCACATGCCATTTACACGCCAATGACACGTCTGTCACATGCCAGTGACACACCAGTCATTGGCATGTAAATGGCGTGTGACAAGCCGTGTCATTGACACGCCAGTCACACACATGTCGGACGCCAGTTACACACCAGTAACACGCTGTGACGTGCCAGTAACACGCAGTGACACGGCATCATACGCCAGTTAGAGGCCAGTCACATGCCAGTCACACACCATCACACGTCAGTCAAATGCCCATCACACGCCATTCACATGCCAGTTACATGCAGTCACACACGATTCACATGCCAGTGACACACCAGTGACACGCCAGTCACTCCACAAGTCAATCACACAGCAATCCCATTCCCCTGTGTGTGCAGGGTGTGCTCACACCTGTGTGCCGTGTGGTGCGTGTTCACACGCATGTACTCACAGGGCTGTTGTGGGGCTGCGGCGACCTTGACCAGAGCCTTGGGCCTCTTCTCCCTCAGCACCTTCTTCACCAGCTTCTTCCTCAGCCTCACCTGGGGGGGTATGAGGGGGTTGGAGGTCACGGGAGGCTGCAAGAGGGATTTGGGGGAGCGGCAGGGTGTTGGAGAGCTGAGGGGTGGCATTGGGGACCCTGAGCAACCATCACCCCCAGCGTCCCCACAGCCCCCCGGGCACCCCCTCGCCAGCACATGCACATGGACGTGCACGTGCACATACACATCTGCGCATGCACACACCCCCAGCCCAGCACACTCAGCTGCAGACACACGCTCGGCTCTGCACACCCTGAGCTGTGCACGCGCATTCCTGCCTGCCCTGCGCACGCACACACAGCAAGCACGGACACACACGCACACGCTCATGTACACATTCCTGCACACTCAGAGCCATGCAGACGCATTCCTGCACACACCGTGCACACTCACACTCCCTCTCTCCCCCCCAGCCCGTGCCTCCCTTTGCCCCCCCCCCCCCAGTGCTCGCCTCAGCCAACCGGGCAGGAAAAGAGGACAAGCACAGCTTTTGAAAGCAGCGGTGGTGGCAGGCAGATCAAAAAAAAGGGATTCAAAAAAGCCACCTCCCTCCTAACCATCTCCTTCCCCTTTTCCCCTCCTTCCCCCCCTTCTTTCCCCCTGTTTTTCCCCGGTTGGCCCCCTTTCCCCCTCCTTTTAACCCTTTTCCCCCCCCTTCTCCCCCCGTCCCAAAGCGGGGATTCCCCCCCCGCAGGGTCTCACGCAGAGCACAGACACAGCACCGAAGCCCCCGAACGGCCCGGAGCCCGAGCCGGTCCCGGCGCCAGCAAAGCACAGCCCGGTCACACACCAGTCACACACCGTCACACGGCGTGACATGCCAGTGACACGCCAGTGACACACCAGTAACACGCCATCGCATGCCAGTCACACACCAGTCACACGCCATCACACTTCAGTCACACGCCATTCACATGCATTCACACGCCATTCACAAGCCAGTGTCACACCAGTCACATGCCAGTGACATGCCAGTAACATGCCATCACACACCAGTCACACACCCATCATCACATGCCAGTAACATGCCATCACATGCCAGTCACACACCCATGACACGCCAGTGACACGCCTGTCTCACACATACAGTGGGTCTGACCCTTGACAGGAATTACAAATGATGATCTCCCTCCGTTAATGGAGTTATTATGGACCACCACCTCAGTGGACGACAGATGACAGTTAACTAATAACCAAAAGGAAGCATTGCACAAAATAGTAGAAAAGATTTTACAGTCTAATGTAACTCGCTATATTAGGGACAAACCACTGGAGTTAATTTTAATTAACTCTGGTCAAAATCAAAAGCATCCTTTAGGCCTTTTGGAACAATCTGATAAAAAATTTCAAATTATAGAATGGATATTTTTACCATATCAGCCAAAAAATACAATAACAACAAGGCTGGAACTTTTTGGTCAATTAATAATGAAGGGTAGAAAGAGGTGTTTAGAGTTATCTGGAGTCGAGCCTTCACACATTTATTTGCCAATTAACAAAGGATATTTGGATTAGCTCATAAAGCACTCACAGGACATATCAACTGCATTAACAGATTATGAAGGAGACATTACCAATGCATTTCCATCTAGTAAAATCTTGCCATTAATACAACATCAAAATTTTGAACAAGTGCCAATGCGTTCAGAAAGACCAGTAAAGGAATAACATTTTTTACTGAAGCAGGCAAGAAATCTGGCAGGGCTGCCATCACATGGCAGACACAAGGAAAATGGCATCATAAATCATTAGCCAAAGAATTGGGTGACTCGTTACAAATGATGGAACTGCGTGCAGTCGTATGGGTATTTCAAACTTACACTTCACGGCCTATAAATGTGGTTTCTGATTCACTGTATGTTGTAGGAACAGTTTGTCGATTGGAGCGTGCCATGATACGGGAAGTCCAAAACAAGGTATTATATACTTTGTTGTTGCAATTGTTATACCTGTTGGAACAGCATGAGCATGAGTACTTTATCACTCATACGCGTAGTCATCAACCTGATTTTGGCTTGGCAATAGGAAATAATCACGCTGATCGCCTTGTTGCTGCAGTTTGGAACGATCCTAGAAGCAATCTTTTTACACAGGCCAAAGCCTCACATGATTTTTTCACCAAAGTGCTAAGGTGCTCAAATGCCAGTTTAACATTCCCCTGTCGGATGCGCAAGGTATAGTCAATTCTTGTCCGAATTGCCAAACACAAGGTATGGGTTTGGAGTGAACCCAAGAGGGCTTTAGGCCTTACAATTATGGCAAATGGATGTTACCCATACTCAGGAGTTTGGTCGACTGAAATATGTGCATGTTTCTGTAAATACATTTTCTATGGCTTTATGGGCCACAGCACAGACCGGGGAACCTGCCAAACATGTGATTAAACACGCATGCTGCTATAATGGCATTGGGAGTACCTCAGGCGATAAAAACAGAAAATGGACCAGCTTATGTTTCTCACAAATTTAAACATTTTTTTATTTAGAGGGGAATCTGTCATTACACGGGCATCCCACATTCACCAACAGGTCAAGCAACTGTAGGACGCTCTCATGCAACTTAAAGTCACTTTTGCAAAAACAAAAGGGGGGAGAAATGTTATCTCCTAGTGAAAGAATTGCAAAAGCGACTTATGTGTTGAACTTTTTATGTTTAACTGGAAATAGAACTAGCTCTCCTATTGTAATCCACCACCGATCGCTAGTCAGGACTGAATAACCAGGACCAGCAAGGTATCAAAGTACAATACAAAGACTGGGACTCAGGTGAATGGAAACAACCTGTTGAGCTAAAAGTGACAGGAAGAGGCTATGCTTGTGTCTCAACAGATACCGGACCTCGCTGGGTGCCGCAAAAGTAGATCAAGCCCTGGAATGAATGGAAGTCTGCAGAACAGCAGAATCCCACGACAGAGGAGTTACCTGAGAAGTGCACCAATGACTCAGAATTTGCGATGAATGTTCTAGCTGTGATCCATGGGTAGAGGTTCTTTGTGGAGACTGTCAATCGCGGTATTACCAAAGAGCTCTGTTAACGTGTAGATGGTGTGAACTGTGTCTGCAAAATAGGTTAGCAGTTACAAGTCAAGCTATTAGGCTTGCAGTTGTTACAGGTCACAAGCCTGATTTCACTTATCAATTGTTTGTGCTACAGGCTGCGTGGCAAGAAGAAATACACAGAAAAGGTGACATTATTCGAGTATTAAGAACGGTATGCAGTGGAACTGTACCAATTCCTCATATTTGGACAGTTTTTAGTCAAGATTGGGATCAAACAGTTAAGAAATGTGCAAAGCGTTTTGCCTGGAAGAGGAAAGATTTGAAAAATGCTTCAGATGATAGGCGATAGTTGTATGATTGTATTTGGTTTGAGAACCTTTAAGGGCCTTTCAACATGAGAATTTTGCAGCTTTTATCTATGTTCTTTCTTAATCTCTTTGTGCATAGTGTAGGTGACTATAGTTCAGTTTCTCAGAGACCAAATGTATGGGTTACCCTGACAAACATTACTAACAGTAGTTCACTATGTTTATCAATGGCAACACCCAACAATCCTTATCAGACATGTTTTGTAGGTGTCCCACTGGACGTAGAAATTACGCCAAAGACAGTGGGCTCATTATATACTTGTACTAACAAAATGCAAGGATGTATGGATACATGGAATGTATGGGCAGATTATTTACCCAAGATGCATCTAGAACCTCAAGAATTGGATATTTTAGGATCAGTCAAAGCTGATGCATGTGTAATCTTTGATTGTACAGGGAGAAATTCTTCCAATGCAGTTATTGTGAATGCTACTCACCCTGCCTTTAAAAATCAAACAATGTGGTGCAACTATACCACAAAAGAACTCTTAGCCAAACCCCATAAAAGGCCACTGCAATTACCACCAGGAGTGTTTTTTGTTTGTGGAGATCGAGCATGGCCAGGTATACCTTCTAACACTTGTGGAGGACCTTGCAGCCTAGGCAGACTGACATTATTAACACCCAATAATTCGATGATTTTAAACATTACAAAACAACATCGCTCAAAGTGGAATATACATGCATACAGCAAAGACTGCAAGGATGACCTGAACTTTTGGTATTTGGATAAGATTGTAATCACGAGTTTACTGGCACCAGGAGTGGCCGCTAGCAGAGCTTTGGGTCAACTCAACAAATTAGGGTGTTGGTTAGCAAAATAAAATAATGCCACATCTATGATATTACAGAATCTTTTGTTAGATTTAGATTCTGTTGTCACTCGACTTTGTAAAATAGAGCGGCCATAGATTTTTTTGTTGTTAGCACAAGGACATGAATGTGAAGACTTTGAATGCTTGTGTTGTATGAATTTGTCTGATCATTCCAAATCTATATTTAAACAATTACAAGAGTTAAAGGCCCTAACAGTAAAATTAAAACATAGCAACATTGGCTTTGGGAATTGGTTTGCCTGATTGGGTAAGAGAATTGTTAAAGCAAGGCTTAATTATTTTAATAATGATTGTAGTAGTTTTAGCTGTTGTACCATGCATTTTATCTTGTGTAAGAAAAATGACCAACACAGCTATCAAAAAGGCTTTCAACGGTGTTTGGATTGCTCAAAAAGAAGGGGGAATTGAAGGGTGGCTAAAATCAAGGGGCCATCCTGTGAGCAATCCTAGTGCTGAGTATCAGTGTTTAGAAACAAAGCCTTAGTGTAAGGCTTCAAGGTTGAAGTGATTTCAGAGGAATTTTGCCGTGCGGTGAGAATGAGGGAGTTGGCTCAAGAAAATCAGAACCAAGCAGGGGAACAAGATGTGTAATTTAACAATGTAACTTTACGATTAAAATGTTTTGATTCCATGGAAAGGTGTAACTTGAAAAATGTAACCAATCACTGTCTGTTGTTAGGATATGTTGTACCAATCAACAATTAACACGATTGCTAATTAGAGCTTAGTTAGGTATAAAACCAGAACAAAAGATTGAATAAATGACTTCACTCTGATCATATTGGTCACTGTGTGTTGTTCCTCCTTCCGTCGCACCCAGGGGTATGGGCATTGGAGACACCGGGAAAAGCAAAAACAGCCTCCCCAATAGTAGTTAAGGTAAAGCAAGGGGCAAATCCTGCAAGAATCAAATATCCACTGAGAATGGAAGACCGGAAAGGTATCCAACCAATAATAGATCAGTTTATTAAATATGGGCTATTGATAGAGTATGAGTCAGAATATAATACCCCTATTTTACCAGTAAAGAAACCGGATGGGAAATACAGGATAGTACAAGATCTTAGGGCTATTAATAAAATAACTGAGGACTTACACCCTGTGGTGGCTAATCTCTATATATTATTAACCAAATCAGTATCTGAAATACCTTGGTTTACCGTACTGGACCTGAAGGATGCCTTCTTTTGTCTGCCTTTGAGCCCAGAAAGCCAGCCATTGTTTGCTTTCAAGTGGAAAATCTCGACTCTGGGAGACAAAGTCAACTTAGATGGACAGTGTTACCTCAAGGATTTAAAAACTGTCCTACTCTTTTTGGAAATCAATTAGCCAAGGATCTGGAACAATGGGAACAGACATCTGGGGCAGGAGTAGTCCAAAACAAAAGAACTGTGTATGATATGGACAGTTAGTTTGCTAAACTTTTTGGACTAACTGGGTATCGAGTCTCTCCACAGAAATCCCAAGTGGTACAACAACAAATAACACACCTAGGATATGAGATTACTGTGGGACAACAGACACTTGGAGCAGCAAGAAAAGAAGCCATCTGTCAAACTCCCAGACCACAAAAGGAACTTCGCACCTTCTGGGGTATGATGGAATGGTGCCGTTTATGGATCCCTAACTATGGACTTTTGGTAAGACCTTTATACAAACTTTTGAAAACAAACTCAAAGGATCTTGACTGGGGTAGAGAGGCTGACAAGGCCTTCCGCCAATTGAAATAAGAAGTGATGAAAACACCAGCCTTGGGCTTATTGGACACAACAAAACCCTTTTGGCTATTCTCCTACAAAAGGCAGGGAACAGCCTTAGGAGTTTTGGCCCAAAATTTAGGGCCATATAGAAGAGCAGTGCAGATTTTCAAAGCACCTTGGTGAAATGAGCAAAGGATGGCCAAGCTGCCTGAGAGCTGTAGCAGCGGTTACACTCAACACACAGCAGGCCTGAGAATTCACACTAGGACAGAAAATTAATCACATACTATGTCTGCAATATTAGAAATAAAAGGGGGACATTGATTATCACCACAGAGATTCCTAAAGTACCAAGCCATTATGGTAGAGCAAGATGATGTGGAAATAGTGGTTACTAACGTTGTCAACCCAGTGTCTTTTCTTAGCGGGAATATGGGAGATCTGATATCTCATGACTGTTTGGAAACAATCGAAGCCGTATAGTCCAGCTGCCTGGACCTGAAAGAAGAACCACTGGAAGATGCTGAAGGCTCCTTGTACACAGATGGGAGTAGCTTCGTTCGACAAGGCATTCGTAAGGCTGGATATGCGGTAACCACCACAGATCAGGTGATAGAATCCAAGGCCCTTTCCCTAAATACCTCAGTGCAAAAGGCAGAGATTATAACCCTGACTCAGGCGTTGGAACTGGCAAAAGGGAAAAGAATCAATATTTGGACAGATTCCAAATGTGCCTTCAGGGTAGTTCATGCCCATGGGGCAGTCTGGAAAGAGAGGGGACTTTTGTCTACACAAGGAAAACAGATAAAACATGCTGAAGAAATTCTTCAGTTACTGGAGACAGTCCAATTGCCAGAAAAGGTGGCTATCATGTACTGCAAAGCTCATCAAAAAGTCAAGAGCTGGGAAACTCTGGCAGACCGTGAAGCTAAAAGAGTGGCTGAGTTTAGCCTACCACAAATAGAAGTGCAATCCCTGGTCCCTGACGGTAAAATAGAAATCAATAACTGTGATCCTAAATATTCCAGAGAAGATCCAAAATAAATTGAAGATTTAGAGGGAAAGTAGAAGAAGGGCAGCGGGCAAAGACTCTGCAAGGGAAAATAATAATACCGTCTACAATATTATGGGCCGTAGTTATGGCAGAGCATGGAAAGACGCATTGGGGAACAGAGGCCCTGTATAAATATTTAGGTCAAAATATAGTTGCTCGTAACCTATATACCGCCATCAAGCAGGTAACTCAACAGTGTGAAATATGTCTAAAAACAAATCCTCCAGTAAACCAGAAGACTAAGTTAAGACAAATAGAAAAAGGAAATCAGCTGGGACAGCATTGGCAAATTGATTTCACAGAATGGCCAAGGAAAGAGGGGTATAGGTATTTATTTGTTTTAACGGATACCTTTTCAGGATGGCCAGAAGCTTTCCCTTGCCAAACTAATAAGTCTAGAGAGGTAACTAAAGTATTGTTATAAGAAATAATACCAAGGTTTGGGGTCCCAGCAATAACATCTTCAGATCAAGGGCCCCATTTCATCGCAAAAACTGTTCAGCAAGTTAGTAAAGTATTGGGAATAGACTGGCAATTACACACACCTTACAGGCCACAAGCAAGTGGCCAGGTGGAAAAGATGAACAATTTGATTAAGTTGCAAATTGTAAAATTGGGGCAAGAAGCTGGATTGCCCTGGCCTTAGTCATTACCTTTGGCCCTACTGAGAGTTAGAACGAAGCCAAGGGCCAAGGAAGGATTCAGTCCCTTTGAAATATTATACAGCAGACCTTATGATATACAAATGGGTGCAACAACACAAATTGGAAATGAGATATTGTCTGAATATGTGATAAGTTTACAAAAATAGCTCCAAAAGGTTGAAAGACAGGTTTTGGGAACTCGAGCGAGAGGTCTTGATAGACCAATTCATAATATTGTGCCAGGTGATTATGTATATGTAAGATCTATTTCAGACTCATCTTTAGAACCAAAGTGGAAAGGACTCTTTCAAATTCTACTAACATCTCATACTGCAGTCAGGATTAAGGAACAAGCATCATGGATACACCACACCAGAATCAAGAAGGCTCCTATGCCACAATGGGAATCAACACCGACTGGACCCCTAAAGCTCCAAATCCAGCGAAAGGATAGAAAATAACTGTGTTTGTCATACTGGAATTACCGGTAGAAATAGATGAAATTTGGAAACAGGCCAAAATCTTGAATGGTGTAACCTTAGATGATACCTCGTATGGGTTTCCAGAACTGCGGGAGAAACTAACTTCTTGGTTACCTAATTTTACCTGGCTAAAACAATTATTTGGTGCTATGATAGTTATGATCATCTTAGGAATTCTAATCTGTCTTATGTTGCAATGTTTTCAGTATTTTGTTTGACTACTTGAGGAAATGTCTTATGTGGGCAAAAGAATTTGCTTAGGATAAAGGAAAGCAGGGAATTGAAAGAAGAAATCATTTGTTAAAAGTTATAAGTTTGAATTAACTAAAATATAGAATTCTGAGGTTTAGCGGGGCAGTGACTGTATCTGGTTGAAGCCAGATAACAAGGACTGCTCCAACAGACATGGGAAGGACCACTAGCTGGGAGAGATAAGGCCCAAAGATGGCCTGAGCTCTTGAAGAGCAGGTGCAAGGAGGGAAGATGAAAAGTTCAGCGCGAGGAAGACTGCCTGTCTTCATCCCCAAAGACTCCATCGACCATTACCATAAGAAAACACGCAAGCGCTAAGAGGAGGAGACCTATGATAATGAGTTCCCAGAATTAATCTTACTATGATAATGAGTTCCAGTGCCTAATCTTACTAACCCTACCCACTTCTTGGAAAAGACATGATTGTGTATGTTACCCTAATGCATACGTATAACATGGCACAATAAAGATGTACCGGCTTTGACACAGTGCGCAAGCTTGGAGGAAAGATCATGTGCACAGCTGCGTACCTGCACCTAACTCTGCGTTTGGTGTCATCACTCCACAAGTCAGCGCCAAGTAGAGCCCGCGCTCTCGGGGCTGTCAGGGGATACAGGGGACGCGCGCGGCCCAGGCAAGGACAGGGGGGCTCCCGGCGGGAGACCGGGGCGGGGAAACGGGGCGCTCTCCGTCTCCCAGCCCCACCCTGCACCCCACGGGCCGCAGGCGGCGGCGGGCGCGGTGGGATGAATGGCACCGAAGAGCCGAGCCGTGCGGTACGGTGTGGCCGGGCGGAGCCGAGTTGGTATTTGAAATCCGCCCCCCCGCTCTCGGCCCCTCACGGCCCCGCTCCCCACGCTGTGGCCCCGCAGTATTTACCCCGGGTTTGCAGCTTTCCCAGGCAGGACAACAAAAAGTCGGTGAATTTTCCAGAGCAGCAGGAAACACAGCGCTGCTCACACAACCGCTCAGCGCTAAGCCCGGCAGCGCCCAGAATGGCACGGGAGGGGGGAAGGCAGCCGCGCACCCCCCGGCTTCGCGAGCTCCGCCGCAGCACCGCGCGGCTGCCGCGCGCCTATGCGCATGCGCATCATTTGGACACGTGAGAGAGCGCGAGGCCAGACCGTGAGGCGTGCGCAGACTACAACTCCCGGCATGCAGCGCGGCCAACAGCGCCGTCCATCGCGGGAGTACGCGAACTACATCTCCCGGCATGCCCCGCACTGCTGCCGCACCGCCCCGTGGGGTCGCCGGCATCGTGGACGTTCGGGGTACGCTGTGCCTCTCGCCCACCCCGGCCCCCTGAGCGCCCTCGGCCGGGGCGGCGGCGGCGTGGGGGAGGCGGCCGGACGCGTTGCACCGGGCAGGTAACGCGGAGCCGCCCTGGTCCCTTCCCTGCGGCCCGGCCTGGGGCAGCGCCGGGACCGCGCCGCCGTGCGCTACCGGCGCCTCAGCGCCCTCACGGGAGAACATTTCTGCCTAAGATCTCATCTCAGTCTCCTCTCTTTCGTCCTAAAACTGTTCTCCCTCTCCCATCGCTACAGGCCCCGCTAAAATGTTTTCCCCCCTCTGGGCAGCAGGAACAGAGACGGGATCGTCCTCCCGCCCCTTTAATCCTGGGCTCAGGTCTGGGACCCTCGCTCCGAGAAAGCCCTGGAGGGGCTGGAGCGCGTCTGGAGAAGGGAACGGAGCTGGGGAGGGTCTGGAGAACAGGGGTTGTGGGAGCGTCTGAGGAATCTGGGGCTGCGGAAAAGGAGGCTGAGGGGAGACCTCATCGCTGTCCACAGCTCCCTGAAAAGAGGTTGTGCGGAGGTGGATGTAAAATCCCAATGCACTGGGATATTTCTGTTTCTAGGGCTGGCAGTGCCCTTTGGGCACTGATTTTTGAAGTGAATCGTTTGGGACTGCAGCTCTGGAGAGCTGCTGAAGCCACAGAGTCATACGGGAGCTGCAACTGCTTTGGGGTGGGCAAACTGGAGTCTGCGTGTGGGAAACTGCACGGATGTGTGTGTGAGTGGTTGTGTGGTACTGGTTTGCTTTTCAGCCTGAAGCAGTCATATGTGTATCACAACACTGGTTAAAAAGTCAACCAGTTCTTTTGAGGTGTTGGGAGCTGCATCAGTGTGGGCTTTCTCCCCGGCGAATTACATTAAGCAGTAGTGAAGAAGCTGTATTTATGGCCAGTGCTGATGACAATATCAATGCTGCTTGTTTTTGTTAGTTCGTTTCTTGTGCTGCACAGTAAGAAAATCACTTTTATGCACACATACCTCTGTAGTTGGGAAGTGGCAGTGAAAAACAGAGCTCTGCGGAGGAGAGTCTTGTATGTTAGGTGGATGAGTAACATTTTAAACAACTGAAGTCTCTGCAGTGTGAGAATTGGGGTCTGAGACTGGTACAAGGGAGCGTGGGTGACAGCAGGCACTAGACCCCTCAAGTACTGCATGCAGTTTTGGGTGCCACAGGATAAAAAGGATCTAAAGCTGCTGGAGAGCATCCAGAGGAGGACTTGGAGTGAAAGGTTTAGAGGGGAAGCATGTGAGTAGCTGAAGTCACTGGGTTTGTCAGCCTGGAGAAGAGGAGACTAAGGGGGCACCTCACTGCAGTTCGCAGCTTCCTCACACGGGGAGGAGGAGGAACAGGCGCTGAGCTCTTCTCTCTGACCCAAATGAATGGCAGGAAGGTGTGCCAGGGGAGGGTTAGGTTGCAGCCCTGCTCCAGCTGCTGGTGCAGACGATGGTGTGTATGCACACATGCTTTGTGCAAGCACACATGCATGCATGCACACACACCCCACTCAAGCCAGGACTGCCCTTGTTCCACACTATGATGGTCATGACAGGGCCAGGCCAGGCCAGCGTCCTGACCAGCCAGCTGTTCATGTGATAGTGGCTCTTTTTATCTCCTTACCCCTCTATTTTCCCACGCTTGTTCCTTCCCAAATCACCTGGGCTCCATCCCTTTGCCCACTTTTGACGTATCTCCTAAACATCCCTTAATAAGCCTTGTGCAATCCCAAACTGCTTTTCCCTGCATCCCACAATGTGCCTTGCACCCCTCAGCAGCCACCCTGTCAGGAAGGTGCTCAGGGTTTGACTCATCTTCATGGGTTTTACCCTGGAGAAGGGCTCTCTGGGACAGCCCAGGCAGCAGCCCTGGAAGGTGTCCCTTCCTCGAAGTCTGGGTTTGGTTTCCTGGTCCAACGTTTTGCCTCCATGTTCCTTAGGCTCAGGGAAGTGCAGCTGAGGGCAGGAGCAGGGTCAGAGTATTACCTGGGGTCCTCTGTTGGTCTCTGTGTCCCTGTTGCCCTCAGAGGTGTGTGGGTGGGCTGCCAGCTCACAGCCAAACGACTGGCACCAGAGCTGCAAATGAACTGAGGTGCTTGGGTAGTTAACATCAATTTTATTCACAGATAGTTTATACTTAATTTTTGTTGCCCCTCTGTTTTCAGTAACTCTTTCAGTGTTGGACGGTTCAAGTGGCTATGACAATTGCTGCATCTCGCACTGCCAGCTAAACAGACCGAGCTCATCTCTTGTCAATTTTTCCACTTCTGTAGTAGAACTGGTCTGCACCTGTCATGATTTCAGTTAAATCTCCTCCATTCCCCCAAATATCATCACTCCACCCACCTCTGCAGTTATGGCAATGTTTCTTTCACTGCTTTTCCCTGCATGCATTTTTTGCTGTTGCAACCTGAGGTTCTTTTTTTCTGCCCCAGCTTCTTCCTTTGCTCTCACCCAAGCCCCTTCTTAGCTAAAGCTCGGAGCACCACTCCATCTTTATCCTTCTTGCATAGGCTGGACACATTTCACGGTCCTGCTCTCACCGTATCATCTGACCTTACATTTCCTGGCTGAGTTATCAATTCCTGTGCAGTTGCTCCTTTTCCGGGGATCTCTGCAAAAATTATCTTCTCCTTCAGGTAGTGTATCTCCATGGCTCTCTGGCCTCAACTCCCTTTGATTTTCCCCCTGATCTCTGTGTGATCTCATCTGCAAAGAGATTTTGTGGACTAAAGTAAATTAACACTGATGACTCACAGATGAACCAAGCTATTTCAAGGTGTGCTGAAGCCAAATTCTCAGCCCCTCATATTCCCTCTTTGATGCCTACTTGATGGCTCTAACAGCTAAATCCAGACTTTCTATTTCCTTGCTCCCAACTCTCCAAGTAATTCTGTTCCTGCTCATTGTGTTACAGGTGTCACCACGACCTCTGTGACCTCCAGTGAGAAACATGCTGTAGTCTCTTCAGGTAATGTATTCCCCGTGCTTTGTTATTACAAAGCTTTTACCCTAGCACCTCTGTGACCTGCCCTGTTCCTTGGGAACAGTGGTCATTATTGTCCTCTTTGCATCATCTTACATGCTTGAAGACCATGTGGGACATATCCAAATCCTTTTCATGCTGGACTTAGCTTCTGGAGTACAAATGGGAGAGCTGGTGCATCCTCTGTCTAGTGCCCTTTTCTTATTCAGTGCCACACATTCAGCTTCTGATTCCAATAAGACTTAAAATACAATCCCAATGGACGGTCTTTGGGTTTGTTTTTTACTGCCTTTTTTCCCTCATGCTCACTCTTGCTCTCCACAAACCAGCACCACTTGCCTCCTGAGAGCAGTTTCATTTCTTTTTAACTCCTTGGATGTAATAAATTATATTAATTGTGTGTCTGAAGAGTCTTGATATCAGTGGCAAAGGACACTGTGCCCAGTGCTCCCCACCATGGATGAGCTGGGGAGCAGGGTCAGACTGGGCCTTGGCTGCTTAGCAGTGCTGCTGGCAGCGGTCAGGAGATGTTGCCGGAAGGAGGGTGTGAGATGAGCGCAGAGATGAAAATTCACTGGAACGCCTCTGCATGAGGAGCTTTCTCTAGGGCTAAGGTTTTATCTACATCTGTCAGTTTAGCAGGTGAGGGAGTCTCATTTCATGAAGTAATTACAAAATCATTTGTAACTCATTCTGGATTTGGCCTCTCTACCCTGCTTTTCTAGGAACTCCAGTTATTCCCTGCATGAGAAAATGCTTCTTTTACCTCATGTTAACATTCTGCCAGGTAATTTTATTGAATGTCTCCTACCTCTTTTGGTAAGAGAAATGTGAATAATCATTTCAGTTTTCCTTCTCAACACCATTCACGACCTTAAGTGGTTCCATCCCATATACCCTCAGACATCTGTTTTAGGAGCTAAGGAATCAGAATCTATTTAATCACTCATTACTCAGGAACTCTGATATGCATTTCAAAGCCATTGTTTTCCTCTGACTTTTTCTGGTCATACTTTATCCCTTTCAAGGTGGCAGGATCTGAAGGACACAGATTCTCAAAGGATGGCTTCATGGGGACCTTACACAGCGCATACCGTGTTTTCTGGATCCCTTGTGTACTCCTGGCCTTCTGCACTCTGTTGGGTTTCTGTTCTCTGTTTGAACGGTGCTCGGTGCCATTAGGTCCCACGTACCTGACCTCTCAGAACAGCGCCCTGACCATCAGATTAAAGGACATATCATAGTGTGAAAGGGAAATAACAGTCCCCTCTTGCTCGATCCTATTTCATTGTGTTGAAAAGGATTCAATATGTGTTATGTTGGGAGCAGGAGAAAGAAAGAGCAAGCAGTGAGGCTGTTCCCATGGAGGGCGGTTCGAGTCTGCTCTGATATGTCCATGTGGCTCTCATTCTCATGACTAAAGCATCCACAGCGATGATTGCTTGTCTGCCGTTATTGTTGAGGCTTATGAATTATGCAGGTTTTATCCATTTAATATATATGTTGACTTCATATCATTCAAGTTTCTTAATCAAGCTGCCAGTCCAGATAGACTACGTGTCCTCTCAGGCTTCATTAATCACGCGTATAATCTCATCAGCAAGGTATTACGATACCAAGCAGATTTTAATTCTGAGAGTCCCAGCATGTCACTCAGACAGGAGCCCTTTCTGACAGCACGTCTTTCCCCGGAGCATTCCTGATGGATTTGCAGCTCGGGCTGCTCTGCAGGGGCGCCTAGGCACATCCGTTATGCGCCTGCTCGTCCTTGCGTCACATTACCTGTCAGCGCTCTGAGTGAAAGGTGTTCAAGTCATTTGTGGCCTCAGTTTGAGTGATGCAGAATTAGAAGAAGCCTTTCTGTCAGCTCCTGTAATGTTACAATTACTCTTCTTTTACGAAGAAAAGTCCCTATAAAGGTTATACAAAGTGATATTAATGCTATGATAAAGTGACTGTGCTTATGAGATTGGGTGATTTTTATGTCAATAAAAGCACAAGCCTAAAGCCATTTATTTATTATTGATTTTAGCACTGAAAAACAAGTATGTCTTCTGTTACACAGGGTCTTGAATTTCAATTTTTGTTCTGGTAGGTTGATTTTATGCTAACTTTATTTTTTTGTTGTTTTGGTTTGGTTTATTCTTTTGTTCACCCTGACTTTTTAAATAAATGCCCTCCTTTCCAGGCCAGTGAGACAACTAGGCGTACAACAGGGGCCGTCCATGCTGTGTGGCCACCTTGCGGCTCAGCTTCTCTGTGGCTTGATGGTGTTTTCCCACTTTTTTATGCAGCTTAGTCTGTCTTCCACATGAGAATATTCACATTTCCCAGGGTCTGGGGGCTTAATCAGAAAACAGCGTATGTTAAACCAGCTGATTTGAAACTCCAAATGATAAATGTATGAAAATAAGAGACAGGGCAAGACCCAAGATCTGTCTCCTCCGTGAACCTCTGGCCCACAGCAGATGCTTTGGGAAGAGCGTAGGGAGAGGGTGAGCGTGCAGGGAAGCTGCTGCAGAGCACACTCCCTGCCTCTGGCAATCTGTGTCAGGGACTTGATGAGTTGATGGTGACATAAACTCTCATCTTCCCCTGCCTCTGCTGGTTAATTGCATTGGGTTATATTAAAATGCCCGGTATGCAAATGAGCCCAGTTTGATAAGCAGCTGCGGTAAGCGGGTATAAATGATTGTTCTTTGCAATGTCACTGTGTTCTATGAATATATTTGTATGCATCATCTGGTTTCTACCTAATTAAGTAAAAACCAGATTGCCATATTTAACCACAATGGAAATATTTTACTTAATAATCTTCGTTTTTAGATACCTGCAATTTCTCCATTAATGAGCTCTTAATTAATTCATGGAGGGGATTTATTGTTTTTTATAGCACTATAGTGACTAGAAGCAAGTGTGTTTAAATTGAATGATGAATAGTGGCAAGTTATTCCCTGCTGACACTCCTGTCTAGGCCTTTGTGTAATCCTACTAAAATCTACTAATTAATGAGGTTTATTTTGCACAATTACACAACTGATTTTATAACTGCACTATGTTCCTGTGGATTTGGCTGGTACATGCATTGTGGCAAACAGGCTGTTGCTATCCGAGTGGTTTTGCCTGCTTTTTGTTATAAACCAGAACATTCTGGTTACTCTGGAAACGGCACAGCTCTGAGGTGAGTCAAAGTGGAACAGGAATGGTTCAAAGCTCCCCTTTCTGGAAGGTAAAACTCACAGTCATAGCACTGCAGGTCAATATCCTCCTTAAACACTGATGGAAAAGAGAATAATTAGTTACTGGTAACTTTCTAAATGCAGATCTGAATTATTACTGAATACTTTCTGCACTGCTACAGAAATCCTTACCTCTGTAAACTAACAACGGATCTGTACTATTTAGAGATTGTCTTCCGTCCCGGATGTGTGTAAGGCATGGCTTTTATCCTTCAGTAATGTACAGAATAAGTGTTTATAGTCCTTAAACCTGCCGGCTGTCACTGTTGGTGCTTTTCAGTCACTGTTTTCTGTGCATTTCCTTGCCAACAACTTGTGCTCATTATTATCACATCTCATGGTTTCCTTGGATTGCCTCCCTACCTCTCTGCATCAGAGTAGTTGTCCTCGCAGCCATTGGACTGCAGGGCTCCACTACCCAGTCAGACATTCTTCACTTCAACTTGTTATTCACATTGTGGCGGGCTTGTCTTCTCACTTAGAGTGAGGTAGGACACAAATTTTGCTGGTTCTTGTATTAGAAAGAAGATGGTGGTGACCCTTGGTATTCTGTAACAGTGGCTTTGATGTTGCCTCTCATTTACCCTTTTTTAGACTCGGATATTATTTAATGGCTTTGTATAACTGGAACATATTGGGCACAAAGGATAATCATAAAATCATAGAATGGTTTGCGTTGGAAAGGCCATCTAGTTCTAACCCCTTTGCCATGGGCAGGGACACATCCCATTGGATCCAGTTGCTCCAAGCCCCATCCAACCTGGCCTTGAACACCTCCAGGGAAGTGGCAGCCATGGCTTCTCTGGGAAATCTGGGCCTGGGCCTCCCCACCCTTACCATGAAGAATTTCTCCTAATGGCTAATCTAAGTCTTCCCCCTTCCAATTTAAAGCCATTTCCTCTTGTCCTATCACTCCATGCTCTTGTAAAAAGTCCCTCCCCAGCTTTCCTGGAGCCCCTTTACATGCTGGAGGCAGCTCTAAGATCTCCCCAGAGCCTTCTCCAGGCTAAACAACCAACCCCAATTCTCTCAGCCTGGACTCGTACAGGAGGTGCTTCAGCTCTCACATTGTCTCTGTGGCCTCCTCTGGACTCGCTTCAACGGTTCCATCTCCTTCTTATGTCGGGGACTCCAGAACTGGACTCAGGGCTCCAGGTGGGTGTTACCAGAGCGAAGCAGAGGTCTTACCTTTGCCCTGCTGGCCACGCTTCTTTGGATGCAGCCCAGAACGCGGTTGGCCGCCTGGGCTGTGAGATAATGCACGACTGTGAAATGTCTTCAGCACTCACAAGTCCGTTCATATGGCAGAGTTTGCTTTCTGTCCCTGTCTTCCTAGTTCTGAAAAAGGCGTGTTCTTGTGTTGAGCAAAACGTACATCACTGGTATAAATGTACCTCAGCATCAGCAGCCAGCTCTGGCGGTCAGCGAGTTCTGGTTGATTGGGCAATAAGCCAGTGTCTGTCGGCTGCGAGGACCAATGCTTTTCCCTCATGCACACTGAATGATGGTGCCGTCCCCTAGGCTGGGCTCCCATCAGCTCCCTCGCTGCTTAACTGAAGATGTGGTTCTACCACAGCAGCCAGTTAGAGTGTACAGAACTCTTCAGTTACCCAGCCTGCTTGTGGCTTGGAGTCACAGGTGTGAGCTGTGAGAGGGGTGGGCAGTTTACCCTGTGACAAATATTATACAGAGAACTGCATACAAACCATATGAATATTGCTAAACAGAGGCACTGCTATGGTAAAAATGTGAAATTAAGTTCTCATTAAGCTAGAGAGCGTAGGTGATGAGGGATCCATTTTACTAAAGCAGTTTAAAACAAATATAGTCTTGTACAGCGTCAAGAATGAGAAAAGTCATTTAATTTAAGGAAAGCTGTGTCTTTTTCAGAACCAACACTCATTTTTATCTCTGAAATCAATGCAAATCAAAGAGATTTCTGACTGTGGGGTGAGGTTTCTGTCCTTGTTTGAGAATAGCCTGGGGGCTTCAGTCGTATGAAGCCTCATCACAGGAAATGCCAGCAGACAGATATTGACCCAGGCTCAGTGAAGTAATTTAGTAAACTGTGCTGTAAATTGTAAAGCTCGGAGGGCCGGGGGGGCACGGGGGACACATGCTGATTAAGGCGCTATCTGGCAGTTTTTAATTTTCCAATGAAATTGTATCAGATTACCAGTCAAACTGAGACACTCGCGTGGATGTACATAATCTGTCTAGCTACATACATAACATTCTCACCAGTTCTGAGACATTAGCCGCAGTTTTGACACTCAGTCTGCAATTGCTCTGTTTAGCTTTTTCTGACAAACTTCCCAGAAATACAGAGGTGTTTTCTGATGCTTCAGTCTCCTGGGCTGCATAAAAAGCAATGTGGCCAGCAGGTGAGGGAGATGATTCTCCCCCTCTGCTCCTCTCTCATCAGACCCCATCTGGAGGCCTGTGTCCAGTTCTGGAATCCCCAACATAAGACATAGGAGAGTTAACCCCATGTGTTGATGCTCTGAGGGACAAGGCTCAGCTCTCATCCATCCACAAGGCAGAATTTATGCCTATGCAGTACTTTCTTGCTGTATCATGCTGGTCGGTTTTGGCTATGATGGCTCCTTTTCTCGTCCTGGGTGTCAGGGAGTGGGAACTGTGTTCCCCTCAGGTGTTTGGATGACATCGTTTGGGCACTGCAGCGACAGGGGTTGGGGTTCAGTCCTGCTGTCCACCAGCTGCTGGAGATCCCGTCTCTGCTGTGCACTGATGCCAGTGCCAAAGCTGTACTGAGGGGTCATGTCACACCGCACATCCCCTGGCCCGGCACGGCTGTGCTAGGAACATTTTTAGCACGATCCCTGGCAATGTTCAAAGCCAGCTTGGATGGGGCCTGGAGCAACCTGATCCAGCGGGAGGTGTCCCTGCCCATGGCAGGGGAGTGGAACTGGATGGGCTTTGAGGTCCCTTCTCACCCAAACCATTCCACGATTCTATGATTATTAACTGTCCCAGCTGCGTCTGTAAGAGCGTATCTGTCATGCATTTTCTTTAGTTGAGCCATTTTGTTTTCTGAGCGTGTGCATTTTTGCTTGTCTTTGAGTTTGTCTTAAGAGTTCAAACAAAGACTGCTAGGAAAAATCTGTAGGAATCTACATCATTACTACCTGCTGTGTCTTGGGCTGCTTTCAAGTGATGGGAAGGGGACAGTCTGACTCATTGCTGTTAATTGTTAATTTTTCCCATTCAGATAAAGATGGATAACTGAGCATCTGATAACCTGTGTTCAGAAGCCATGAATTCCAGAAAAGTGCTCCCAGAAACACGGAGAATCTTCCCTGCTACTAAAGTACACTGCCAGCAGCCATCGCAGATCCTCATTGTAGATGTCACAGCACCTTGCTGGACCAACACATGTTCCGTGCTCTCAGAAGCTCTGGAAAACACACTCTGTCTGGCGTGCAGTGTGACAGGCCCCTGCCGCATTCCCCTGCTGAGCCTCTACGTGGTGCAGAGCAATCCTGAGTGTCTCTTGCCCTTCACGGTAAGTGTGAAATGGTGGTTCCGGGGATCCAGTAAATACAAATGCAACACATTGTTGCGGTTTAGTACAGAAAGTTATGATTTACTACAAAGGTATATCTGAAAATGAATCATTCTCAAAAAGCATAGTTTCAAAAACTTCATGGGAGAGAGGAGTTTTATGAAGGAATGATGTTTATAAAGAGGAATGTTGTATTTTTGATCTGTGAAGTTGCTCCTGTGCATAAGTTAGGTTTTGTGCTGCTCCATTCTAAACTATCTGTAGTATCTCTGCCTTTCATGTGCTGCTTTCTGCACTATCTGTACTGCTTTGTGACCAAAATCACCAAAATACAGCTCTAGAATGCAGTGATCTGGATAGTGAAAGGGTCTTTATCCCTGCTGGTTACACAGGTGTCACAGCTTTGGGAGGTGTTCCAGACACTTATGGGGAAAGGATCACAATTCAAAATATTTTTACTGAATTTGAGAAATGTAGAATTGCAGAATGCCAGGTTGGAAGGGACCTCGCGGATCATCTGGTCCAACCCTTTAGGTGATCTGTTGTTCAAATGAGATGTCCCAGCACCCTGTCAAGCTGAGCCAGTGTAGAGGAATCCACTGCTTCCCTGATTATTCCAATGATATTTAACTGTTCTCACAGGGAAAAATTTCCTTCTGGAATCCAATTGGAATCTCCCCAGGGGCAACTCGTCCCCATTACCCCTTGTCTTTTCAATGTGACTCCTTGTAAAAAGGGAGTCTACATCCTCTTGGCAGACACCCTTTATAAACTGGTACATGGTGGTAAGGTCTCCCCTAAGCCTTCTCCTCTCAAGGCTAAACAAACGCCATTCTCTTATCCTGTCAGCCTTACTTTGTATGGAAGGTTTCCCAGTCCTCTGAACATCTCGGTGCCCCTTCTCTGCGCACTCTGCAGCCTGACTGCATCTTTTTTTTGTATAGTAGGGACCAAAACAGAATGCAGCATTCCAGGTGCAGCCTGACAAGCACTGAAATCACAGAGTCATTTAGGTTGGGAAAGACCTTGAAGAACATTGACTCCAGCCGTAAACCTCACACTGCCAAGTCTACCACTAAACCATGTACACTATGTCTACATATCTTTTAAATACATAGATCTAAGTCAGTAAGAACAAGTATTTCACTGATCTGGGGATACACAGCAGAATAAATGTAGATGGGGACTGTCAGGCAGCTTTGCGTAGAAGTGGGGGATTACAAAGCACCATGAAGCACACAAGTATCTGTGAAGTCTCACTTATTGATAGTCATACTGAGCACACTCATTTACATGACCTTAGTGTAAACACCCAGTATCAACCCTGCCACTTTATCCAGCAGTGGTGAAAACATCCTGGAATATTTTGTCCTGCTTTCACATCTCAGGAAATGCCAAGTGGGAAAAAAAACAGAGGTCAGCAGCAATTTAGCAGGTGTGATCTGCAAGACGACTGCAGCTAATGGTGGCGGTTGTATTGTAGAACAGGTTATAGGTAACATGACAAGGATAACAAAAGGATACCAACCAAACATCTCCTGGAGGCCTTGTGAAATCCCTCTTGATTAGAGCTTTCAGAACAGACACTCATCTTGCTTCTTAGGATGGATTTCTGTGTAGTTCACCCTGGCATGTAGTGAAAGGGCAAGGTGGAATGGCTTTAAAACGGGAGGAGGAAGATTTAGATTAGACCTTAGGAAGATATCCTTCACAATGAGAATGGGGAGGCCCTGGCTCAGGTTGTCCAGAGAAGCCGTGGCTGTCCCATCCATGGAGGTGTTCGAAGCAAGGGTGGATGGGGCTTTGAGCAACCAGATCCTGTGGGAGGTGTCCCTGCCCATGGCAGGGCATTGGAACTGGATGGGCTGAGAACCATTCCATGATTCTGTGATTCTATACTTTCAGGCCTGTTTTCTGAGATTTCACATCATGTCCAAGTTTATTTGTAGTTTTTTGGGCCAAACACCCCCTTTTGTGTTTTCTAAATATACCCTGAGACTAATCCTACATGTGCTGGCTGACAGCAGCCTCAGACCTCACCTGGTAATCATGGCTTGCCAGAGCCCATCTGCTCTTTGACACAATCCCTCTGTTTGCTCTGTCATATGAATCTTCTGCTCATGACAGGCTGTCTTTTTTATTTAAACAACAATTCCTCATTTTGATAATCACAGCTTTTAAGGACAAGAGGAGCCCTTAGATCATTGTTTGGCTTCCTTCATGCTACAGGCTATCCTATTTCACTAAAGCACCCGCCTGTCATTAAAGCGCTTCCCCCAGAAAGACATCTGGTTTTGATCTGAGGATATTACAAGGTGGAGAATCAAGTCCTTCTGTTGGTAATTTCTTCCAGTGGTTAATCATTGTCATTGCAAGACTTGCAACTGGTTTCTAATTTGCATTTATTGGCTTCATCTTCCAGGGATTTGGTAAGATATTTCCTCTTTTGGCTAGACTGAAGAATCTGCCTGTGTTTTACACATTCTTCCTCTACATATAAGCAAGTCTCTTCTTGATCTTCTGTCTGGTAAATGGAAGAGAACAGAGTATAAGTCGAGCTGCAAGGCATTTTTACAGGCCATTAATAACTTCCAAGCTCTGCTTTGTACTCACTCTTCTGATTTTCTGAGTGCTGCCTTCCAGTACTGGACTCAGCAATGCTGTGCAGGGAGCTGAAAAATACCCCCTCCTCTTGTTTGCATGACTGGTAACCACATCAGCTTCTCTGCCTTCCTGTTGTGTTCCTCTGGGACTTGTCTGGGACAGCGAAGTTCCCACTCGGAACCTTGAGCCAGCAGTGTGCTGACAGGCACAGCTCCCGTGTGAGCCATGCTCCCCTGCGCCCCAGCAATGCTCAGGTTCTGCCTGGTGAGCTGTCTTCTTATTTTAGACTTGTGCTGGTGTGTCAGAGGCTGTTTGTCAGAGCTGCTCTTTCTCTGTTAGGAACAGCAGAAGGTGGCAGTGTGATTATCTTTCCCAATGGATCTAATTTCACCAGTAATGGTGTCTGTTGCTCTGTAGCTTCTGGAGCCAGGAGCAGTTTTACATCTCTGTCTCATAAGTGCCTGTTCCTTTCTCTCTTCAGAAGTATCAGGGTTCTGTTCCTTTCCTGTAAGCCTGATTTTGCCCGTTTCTCTCGGCAGGGCGTGCTGTTGCTCACGCTGAGTTTCTGCTCTAGCTGGAGAAGGACGTGATACTTTTCAATGAGGAACAAGGACAAGCTATGTTAAAGGTTGCTTATTATACAAATTATATGAAGTCAGGAAAGCCCCAGAGCTGAAAATAGAGGTTGGGAGAGTACACGGGGAAGTGTCATGTGCAGTTGCCCTCTTCTCAGTCTTTCCTGGGCACTTGCTTATGGTCTCTGTTCCTGGTCTCCTTTGAACAAGTCCAAAGGGCTTCCCTGGAAAGAGCCACAATTACCAAGTGAGATCTGAGGCTGCTGCCAGCCAGGTGAATGCCAAAGAAAAGGAAAGAAAGTAAATAACCCTGGGGGTCAACATGCAGTGGCAAGAGGGGAAGTGAGCATTAGAGCATCAAAAATGTTGGCATGGGACTGAGTGAGGTTTCCTAGCAGAGCACCTCCAGCTGATGGGCCCTGTACTGGTTTTCTCTTGGGATGGGCCGCCATCCCCTACATCTCCCGGGCCTTTCCTGACAAGAAGGGCTGAAAGAAACAAGGGCAAGCATCCAGACTACAGGGAATTCCACTGTTAGTGCTTTTGAGAGGCTCATGGCTGGACCTGCTTGGTGTGTTTATCAAAGACTGCCAACCTCACAGCAGAACTGATGTGATGGGCCAGACACTTATCGCCCTGTAGAGCACCAAGTATGGTGTCTTTCCTTATGACAGCTCTGAGGCAAGGTTTGAGCTGTCCCAGTTTCCTTTCTTCCCACCTTATTTGCGAACGATGGGAGCTGTTTGTGAACACATGTCAGAGCTGTCTGGTTCATAACCTGGTCGCACTCACAGACCATACTGTAAACCATGGCTGCTCAGGAGGGTTTAGAGAGTCTGCTCCAAGCATCTGAAGGAAATGAGTCATATGTTCATCTGTTGCCTCTTCTGTGAGGAAATTGACCTCTGGCAGCAGTGTCTTCTATTGCCTCTAACAGCTTTGGTACAGCTCATTAATAGTCTCTCCTGTGGCCAGAATTTGGCAGTTCACCTGTACCTGGGTACATCTCGGCTCCTTTGAGTTCCTGTTGAAGCTCGGGGAGCTGACACCTGTGAGCACTATCTGGGATGCTCCACACCTCTGTATCCTGGGTGCTTCCTAGTATGGTATGTCAATGCTAAGGAAAGGTTGTGGCTGACTAACAAATACCAGGTAGCCTCAGCTAATATTGCTTGGAGAAAGAGTGTACAAGCCTGGTTCGTGTTCCTCTGCCTTCTCTTGGGGTAGGTGACCACTATAAAGTGACTCCAAGTTCAAGGAAGTGATAAGCAACCTGGTGTCAGGGCAGGATGCCAAATGGCATCGTGAGTGGCAGTCATGTCCCAGGCAGGGATTTCTGAGCCTTGGGATGACTGGTGAAAGGACCAGGTGTGCAGGGAGTGTCTCCTTTTATCCTTTCAGTAGCAGAGAAGCATGGATTTGTTAAAGCTGCCATTGGCAGCCCCAGATGGCAGGCAGCCTAAATAACCATAGCAAGCAGTGAGGATACAGCCCAGTATCCTCCAGTCTATGAGACTGACGCAGAGCATCTCAGTGGAGCATAGCGGGTTGATAATCACTGCATTTCTGATGTTCACCTTGCCATAATGAGTCAGACAAACTGTCCTCGGGGCAGCCATTGCCTGGGGGATTGAAACATTTTTACAAGTGACAGCTGTGGAATAATTTTCCCTTTCTAACCATTGCTCATCTTTGACGCAGGAGAGTACACAGACCTTCCATCAGCATTTGCTTTTTTGATAATAATTACTGTGATGGATGGCCTGAAAGAGGAGTACCAGAGCATAGTGGCCTTCCTGGCGCAGACCAATGCTTCTTCAGTGCAATCCTGAAAGGAAACGCTGTTCTGGGGAGCTCCCAGCTCAGCCACATTCTCCAGTGCATTCTCCTCACACTTCCTTAGTTCCACGGCTGTTGTAGGATATATTTGAGGCTGTTCCTCTTGGCTTCTAGATCTGTTACCCATGAGTTTCTGGACCCTTTTTTGACCCTGTGGCCACATTCTGTCTCCAAATGCTCCTGAATGCAGGTTCCCAGAGTTCACAGCCCCGCAAGTAAAAGAGTTTGGGTATGGCAAGGGTGACCGTTGCCTGGGGATGTCACCCTGCCTCAGCGCTCCTGTTTACGTCTCAAGTCCTACCTCTGTATTACACAGGGCCAGAGGAGGGGGGCTGCTGAGCAGCAGGCATCGGGAAGACAGCTGAAGACTTGCGGAGTGATCATGTGTGGTGTTACTGGCATAACAGTCGTCTGCTCCTGACTGGTGTCACTGTTCACTGCGTTCTGGCTTGGATCCTGCCCCCAGCCTTACTGCAGTGCTGTGAATTCAACAGCATCCTTGCCTGTTATGGAAAAATATTTGATGTTATCAGTTTGACCTTTCCAGTCTTTCAATGTCATTGAGCACTCTTTTCCAGCAAGTGAGAGAAAACTTTGCAAGAATCCAAGCCTGCATTTCAGAGCTGCGTTCGCTGCCGCGAGAAGGCTCTTTCCTGCATGGGGGAAGTGGAGTGGTACAAGCTGCGCAGGATGGGCTGCAACAGTTCAAGCAGTACAGCAGGCACACAGCAGCAGGAGGCTCAGCAAACGGTTCTGTTGAGGTAAGAAAAGGTTGGGAAGGGAGTGGAAGACACCCACCAGACTTTCCACTTGTTAGCGCATGAAGATGATAGTCCCTGTGGTACAAAAAAAGGTCTGTGGGAGGGAGACAGTAATTAAGGAAATAAGCACTCCAGGAAAACCTTTGCAGCAGCAGTGAACATGAGCCAGCAGTGGCCAAGCTGGCCAACAGCATCATGGCTGGGATCAGCTTCAGTGTGGCCAACAGGACCAGGGAAGTGATTGTGCCCCTGCACTCGGCATTGGTGAGGCTGCACCTTGAATCCTGTATTTGGTTTTGGGCCGCTCACTACAAGAGGGACATTGAGGGGCGGGAGCATGTCTGGAGAAAGGGAGCAGTTCTGGGGAAGAGGCTGGAGCACAAGTGTTTTGAGAAGCAGCTGAGGGAACTAGAGTCATTTAGCCTGGAGAAAAGGAGGCTGAGAGGAGACCTCATTGCTGTCTACAGCTTTCTGAAAGGAGGTTGTAGTGAGGTGGGTGCTGGTCTCTTCTCCCAAGTGACAGGCAATAAGACAAGAGGAAATGGCCTCAGGTTGCACCAGGGCAGGTTCCGATTAGACATCAGAAAACTTTCTTCATGGAGAGGATTCTCGGGCACAGGCAAAGGCTGCCCAGGGAGGTGATTGAGAGTGCATCCCTGGAAGTGTTTAACAAATGAGCAGATGAGGTGCTCAAGGATAGTGGACAGGAAGGGTTGGACTCGATGGTCTCCAAGGTCCTTTCCAACCAAACAATTCTATGGTTCTATGACTAATTTCCGATTGCTTATGGAAGTCATGCATATTGACTTACTTTACAGTATAGAAAAATGAATTTAATTTCCAGACATCTAAGATTAGATATTTTTCCAGCATTATTTATATTACTTTGATAGAAGAACTGTCAAACACATTCACCATTCTTAAGGACTTGATTTTCCTTTCAGCCTGTGGTTTTAGTCTCTGCACTTTCATGGATGTGATAGGATGTTTGTACAGAGGACCTTGCTGCGCTGAAAGCGTGTCCACAATCCATTGAAAGTGAGCTCATGCAGGCAAAATTTCATCCTGGGGGTAGCTGGTAGCACTTGACAGGAAGGGTCTGTATTGGCACAGCTCTTTTCAAGTCAGATTTCAGAGTAAAAAGGAAATGTGGTTAGTATTTGGAGTAACAGGACTGTTTGTCTATAACTTTCTCAGTGGCAGCTCAGGAGTTCTACGGGGCTCCTGCTCCGCAAATCATACAATCATAGAGTCATAGAAAGTCCTGAGCTGGAAGGGACCTACAGGGACCAAAGAGTCCAATTCCCGTCCCATAGGACACCCCAACATCCACACCGTGTGTCTGAGAGTGTTGTTCAAATGCTTCTGGAATATTGTCAGGCTCAGCACCGTGACTGCTTCCCTGGGAGCTGTTCCAGTGCTCCATCACCCTCTGGGTGAAGAACCTTCTCCTAACATCCAACCTAACCTTCCCCTGGCATCTTCCTGCCATTCCTTTGGGCAGAGAGAAGACCTCAGTGCCTCCTCCTCTCCGTGTGAGGAAGCTGCAGCCTGCGATGAGGTCCCCCTTCAGGCCCCTCCAGGCTGAACAGATCCAGTGACTTTGGTTGCTCCTCACACACTTCCCCTCTAAACCCTTCATCGACTCTGTGGCCGCCTTTGGACTCTCTTCAGCAGCTTTAGATCCTTTATACTGTGGCACCCAAAACTGCATCCAGTACTCGAGGGGTCTAGCGCCTGCCATCACCCATGCTTTCTTGTACCAGTCTCAGAACCAGATTCTCATGCTGCAGAGGAGACTCCAGCTGCTTAAAACATTGTGTACCCACCTAAGACATGTAACAGGGCTCCTTGTGATGCATTGTTGGCAGCGGTGGCATGGAATAACTGGGAAATCTAAAAAGGCCATTGTAAGCTCTGTGTGACAGACAGCCCAGAAACTCAGGAAGCACTGTGTCTGGTCTTGGCATGCTTCCCTCTACTGCGTGAATGGAAAAAGGGAAATCTCTGACGCCTTCATGGCAGACACAGAAAGAACAATGCAGTTCCGTTGCTTACACCCCAGAGATTAGGGGAGAGCTGTGCCTGCCATAATGCTGATGCACGAGGATTGTACTTCATCTTCATTCTGATGCACTGGTACTTTATCCCCACTCCTCGCACTTTACAACGCTATGATTAAGTGGCAGAAAATATATTAGAAGTATTTCTGCGTTGAACTAAGAGGCATGGACAAGAGAAAATAAGCCCCGCTATTGAGTTCTTGGAACTCTCTTGTTCCATCTGGGTTTTGGTGTCAGCTGCTGCCAATACAATTTCTTCCTTCTGTTTTGAGAGGTTCTTGTCTTGGTTAAGTGCCCTCATAAATTGGTTGATTCTGGTATTTTGCAGTTAAGATTTAACATAAGGCTTATCTGGAGTGTTTATAATTAATCAAAATGTAATGCTTTGTGTGTCATTGTGGTGCATCAATACCCAGTGGCCAAACTGATATCTCAGTGACCTGGCACTGAGAGACAGCGACCCATGGTGCCGTCTGGAACAGCTAATTACAAGCATGTGATTACAGCCAGTGAACAACTGAGGAGTAAATAATTGGGAACAAGTAATGTCACAATCCGTGAAATCCTGCAGCAGGGGAAAGATGCTTAGCAGAGGGAGTGAGCACAGCTGGGCGGGAGGAGAAAGGCAGCCAGCAAGGGGCTGGTCCCATCACATCTCAGCAGGGCAAGTTACTGCTCCAGTTTGTGAAGCATTCTCTTCTAAAAGAAATGCTCTTTGTTGCTTTTGCTACACTTCTAAGGCAACACAAGTTAAACCAAAACGCTTTCCACGTGCTTCCATCCATGTGGAAGAGCACTCTGGAGCTGTGTTGTGGGAATGCATGGCTGCTGTGCTGCATGCAGCACCATCCCTCTGCCACCGCATGTGGGCAAAGCCTGGAGGGCAGTGGTGGTGGGCAGTGCTGCAGGCAGCTGGGCACACAACTGCTGTGGCGCAGCGGGAAGAGGCAGGAATAACAGGACTATGAACAGCAGAAGGATGAAGGAACACAGTACGTCAGAAGCTGTTGATGAAGTATGCATACATGCAAGCTAGCAGAAAGGCAAGCATTTACAGAGGCATTACGGTTATATTAGAAGTACGGTTTCTTTAGCGTGAGACCATGGTGGCTGATATTTATAGCACGCAAGCACCACTGGCAATTTGCTTGTGCAAATCAGATGTCATCTTTAGGCAAATGTGCATTTCCCTAACAGTTAAACCACAGAGAGGCAGGAATATTCCTATCTGACTGCTAAGCATAGGAGGCAAACGTTATTACGACTTGCAGTCATCTAAAACTCAAGTGTCTCTTCAAAGTGTTGAAAACACTTGCTCTTTTGAGATGCTGACTTCAGAGGGGAGACCCACCAACATCAGCAAAGCGAAGTCTCAGCAGCAGCTGCAGGGCAGGAAGCATGGCTGGTCTGTAATGGGATGAAAAGCACTTTTCAAGTCACCAGCAGTGCATTTTTTGTCAGATGAGGAAGTATAATGGAATTAAGGGATGGTGTCTAGAAAGTGCAGTCATATAAAGTTACAGCAGCTGCCTTGGGGTTTTTATGTGATGCGATGTTTCTCCTGGTCTCTGAAATGCTGGTGTGACTCAGGTCGTGAGAGGGGAAATAGGAGGTGATTGATAGGCTAGGGGTGTAATGCAGCCATGGTTTTGGTGAAATAAAAGTGTGTCAGCATAGTAAATTCTCTGTCTATAGCTTCTCAAAAGATAATTACACCTAGACAGTTCTACTGCCCCCAGATGAAGAACAGCCCATTAGCTCCTTTCATTAGTTCCTAAAAGGAGCCCATAATAATCTCTTCACTCCCAGTAGCTCAGAGGCAAACGCTAGGGATAAATTCAGTGGCAGAGATACTTAGTTAGTTAGGGAAATCAGGCTTGATCCAACATCAGCAAGGCTGCCACACCTCAGTGTGAAGCAGTGCTGTCCCTCAGAAAGGTTCCGGCATGGTCCCTCCTGTGCACACAGACTCACCGACAGCAAGTGCCAAGCACAGACTGTTGGACAGTTGTAGATTGTTTCATCTTCTTCCCACAGTGGCACAAACCCTGTTTGTGCTCTTGCACTGAACTTCTCCACCCATGTCGTACTGGCTTAAACAAAAGGCAGCACTCAAAGAAATGCTTTTAAATCTGCTGTTGAAAAGATGAGAAATGTTAGCAGGATTTCTCTTCACTCTCCATGGTGGGACCTGTGCTGTTCAGCAGACCGGACATCACTGCCCATCGGGAGAGGATTAGGGGAGAGGCAGCTCTCACACTCTGGTTTGTGTTTCAGATCACAGTTTTGACCGGTCGGTCCAGCAGGGAGATGGTGAAGCAGCTGGAAGAGACATTAAAAGACATAGACGTTGTGAGCCTGCGAAGAATACAAATAATTGAAGTTTTGAAGAGAGATTTTCTGGACCCTGAGGACACGGAGCAATGTGTGCCAGCAGAGGAGCCCAGCAGCAGTGGTGAGTGTGAAACAGGCAGGGTACACGAGGAAGTCATGCCTCGGACAACAGGATGCCGGCTTGTTCCTGCTTTGGTCTGATAGATGCCACTTTCCTTTGTGCCATTTAGTGCCTCTCACATAAGTGGGAACTCCTGTGCCTGGAGGAGCAGCAAAGAGTTTGTATCACAGGACACTTTATCCTGGTTGGGCCAAGTTAGCACACAGACTATATGCATCTCTCAGCATTACTTGATCAGTAACATTGACTTCATGTGCAGAACAGCTTTATTGAAGGATTAAAGAGAAAAATGCAGAGTTTAAGGGGTGATGCACTCGGTCACACATACTGAAACTGCTGAACACCACCCTGGGCAAAAGTCATTGGTGCCAGCAGTGGCACCCAGAGTCCATGAGGCAGACAGGGGCAGGAGAGAGAGGCAGGCAGAAGGGAGGTAAGGAGAAGCAGGCAGACCATTTACAGTTTCACCAATCTCACAGAGATAACCTCCTAACCAACTCGAGATCTCACCCTTTTACAAGATGTCTGGCTTCTAGACAGTTTTTCACCTTTAGTCCCTTCAGACAGACTATGTATGGCACAGTGCTGGGAAGAGTAACACTAGGAAGAGTTGCTTTCCCAGACCAAATCAGGTCCCTACCCTGTTGATCAGGTGTTTTGTGTCACCAATACTGTTCTTGCTTAGCTGCTGCTGCTTTTCTTTATGCTTGGGGTTGTTTTTCTTGAGCAGTTAAGGTTGTACTTCTTCAGTAGCCAGTAACTGCACGTTAATGAGTTCTTGGTAGCCTTGCAGCCTCTGTTTTCCAATCCAGGTCTCCATCTCAAAGGCCTTTACTGCTCACTTAAACTGACCATCAATCAGACACATCTGGTACCAAGCTCTGGTTCACACTGCAAGTTCTCACACCAAACTAATAACAAGCTTAAAAACCTGAGTCCTGATGCCTTGCAAAGTTAGTGTAGGACCTGTTACTAGCAATGGCAATCCTGTTTTTCCTGAGTGACAGACAACGTTAAATGTTGTTGCCTTACCTCTCTGTAGCTGTTCTTCTTTTATTAGCAGAATAGGTGTTGGGAATGTTTAGGTGAATCACAGATTCCCTTTTGCCCCATCCCTCGCATACCCGGCCACATGCTTCACTAGTGAAAGAGTGAGTATACCCCAGATCCAGGATGTTAATTTTCCTGTCCCTGTCTCTGAAAACCTCTTCCCTCAATCTGACAGTTTCCTGCAGTCAGAATTGAAGCTATAGTAATGATAAATTCAGAGACAGAAATTACCGTTAGCTCCTGGTTTGAATCTTTTTGTTTCAAAGCAAAAGGTGTTAGGCAGACTCTAAATGCACCAGCCAGATGGTCATCTAAGCTCCAGTACCACAGTGGGTCAGTGATGGAAGCCTGTGCATTGCAATGCTGCTGTAAGTGCAGCTTTCATTTCTGTATTTTGTTTCTTTTAACTTTCGAAGCTACTCAGTTATTTCAGCCTTTCCCCAGACTGACGAAATGACTGCTCAGTAGCAGGAGTTTATGCTGGATTTCCCCCATCTACAGCACACGCTCTCTCGTTTGTCTTACTCAGAGGATGACCGCTCCCCCTGCAGCCTCTGCATCCCACTAATCTGGTGGCAGACCAGATCACACCCTGAGTTGTACAGTCAAGCTCTTAGTGCCCGTGAAAAGCGTCCTGCCCTGAAGGGGCAGCCTCTGTCAATGAGACGTAGGTGATTATTCCAGGCTCTGCCTGCTTGAAATCAAGAGGCCTCAGGGAGTGTGCTGATGTCTGCAGGTAAAACTGCTCAACCAGAGAAAGGGAGCACCTTCTCTTTCTGCTCAAAACACAGTTGTTTTGAGACTTTGATAACAAAACTGAGATTATTGGACATCTGCACCTATATGTAAAAGCCATAGCATGGGAAAACAATTAAGGTAAGAATTAAGGAGCTGGGAACTATGTTTATAAATCATGATTATGTTTAGGTCTTCTGTGATCTTCTTCTGTGTTTGGAAGATCACTGAAATAAATGCAAGTTTGGTTATTGTTGTCTTTTTTTAGGTAGAAGGATGTCTGTAAGCTTTGAGGCTTGATTAACCATTATGTCATGGTATTCAGGACACACTGGAAAGAAAGAAGTTGCTAAAATGTCCAAGAACAACTAAAATTGTAATTTTGTGTACTGTATAAGCATTGTTATTGAAAGAAACAGCCCTAAATCCCTCTCCTCCATTCCATTCCTCCGTCAAAACTTTGATGTCAGGAAATTAGTCTGAGCTGACACTACCCTAGGAAAGGAGAAAGTGAGCCAGGTGTCACTTCATTTTTCTCCCTCCTTCTGCCTCAATGCTCTAAGGAATTCTGGAAATGAAATTTAAGGGCATAAGACAAATTATAATTAATTAACATGGTTTAAAAGCAGAGTTTGGGGCACATTTGTGCAGCGCTCACTGTCTCTGTGCAGCAGTCGTCTTCGGCAAATACCAGATACATAGAAACAGCCTTTTTAAACAGGGTTTGTTAAATCTCTGGTCAAGGCTGGAAGTTTCCATTTATGTAAGAGAAAAATAGTATCATAGTATCATAGTATAGTGCGGTTTGGAAGGGACCTTAAAGATCATCTAGTTCCAACCCCCCTGCCATGGGCAGGGATGTCCCACTGGATCAGGCTGCCCAAGGCCCATCCAACCTGGCCTTGAACACCTCCAGGGATGGGGCATCCACAACCTCCCTGGGCAACCTGTTCCAGTGTCTCACCATTCTGATGGTGAAGAAATTCTTCCTAATGTCTAGCCTAAATCTGCTCTTTCAAGTTTATACCCATTCCCCCTGGTCCTATCCCCACAAGCCTTTACGAACAGCCCCTCTCCAGCTTTCCTGTAGGCCCCCTTCAGGTACTGGAAAGTCGCTATAAGATCTCCTCGAAGCCTTCTCTTCTCCAGGCTGAACAGGCCCAACTCTCTCAGCCTGTCCTCATAGGGAAGGTGCTCCAGCCCTCCAATCATCTTTGTAGCCCTCCTCTGGACCCGTTCCAACAGCTCCATATCCTTCTTACGTTGAGGATTCCAGAACTGGACACAGTATTCCAGAGGAGGTCTTACAAGAGAGGAATAGAGGGGCAGAATCACTTCCCTTGACCTGCTGGCCACGCTTCTTTTGATGCAGCCCAGAATACGGTTGGCCTTCTGGGCTGTGAGCGCACACTGTCAGCTCATGTCGAGCTTCTCATTGACCAGCACCCCAAGTCCTTCTCTGCAGGGCTGCTCTCAATCACGTCATCACCCGTTGTGTACTGAAAATGAGGATTGCCCCGACCCAGGTGTAGGACCTTACGCTTGGCCTTGTTGAACCTCATGAGGTTTTCACAGGCCCACTTCTCCAGTTTGTCCAGATCCCTCTGGAAGACATCCCATCCTTCCGGTGTGGCAACTACACCACTCAGCTTGGCGTCATCCGAAAACTCACTGAGGGTGCACTCAATCTCGCTGTCAATATCATTGATAAAGATATTGACCAGCACCACTCCCAGTATGGACCCCTGAGGGACACCACTTGTCACAGATCTCCGACTGGACTTTGAGCCATTGACCACTACTCTCTGAATACGACCATCCAGCCAGTCTTATCCACCTGTCGTGTTAATATTCTGCTCTGTGTCATATTTGAGACAGAGACTTGCCCAGGGGGACGTGCAGTGCGCAGGCTGGAGGTGGCAGCTGCAGGAGCAGAGCAGTGATTGTGCCCCTGTACTCAGCATTGGTGAGGCCGCACTTCGAATCCTGTATTCAGTTTTGGGCCCCTCACTACAAGAAGGACCTTGAGGGGCTGGAGTGTGTCCACAGAAGAGAATGGAGCTGGGGAAGGGGTGGGAGCACAAGTGTTATGAGAGGCGGCTGAAGGAACTGGGGCTGTTTATCCTGGAGAAAAAGGAGGCTGAGGGGAGACCTCACCACTGTCTACAGCTCCCTGATAGGAGGTTGTAGTGAAGTGGGTGCTGGTCTCTTCTCCCAAGTGACAGGCAATAGGAGAAGAGGAAATGGCCACAAGTTGCACCAGGGCAGTTTCAGATTAGACATCAGAAAAAATTTCATTATGGAAAGGGTTCTCAGGCACTGGCAGAAGCTACCCAGGGCGGTGGTGGAGTAACCATCTCTAGAAGCATTTAGAAGATGGGTAGATGATGTGCTCAAGGATGGTTTGGTACTAGACAAGAAGGCTTGGACTCGATGATCTCAAAGGTCTTTTCCAACCTAGTGATTCTATGATTCTGTGATACAGAAGACAAAGCATGCATGTAATTTGCTTTGACAAACACTGCATACACAGGCGATAAGGGGAATTATCTGTGTGGTGAGACACAGTGTTTTGGGACTGGTAAATCTTTCAGTCCTTTCTTCAGTAAATCATTTCCTATCTGTTATTTTCTCTTCTGCAATAGATACAAACCCACTCACACTGAAGGTAGCACAACACATGGCAATTGTTAAATGAAATTCACTGCCTTCATTGCTGTCCACTCTTAGGAAGAACAGGTTGGGACGCTGACACCCACTGTGTGATGGGTCCTGGAGAGCAGATGAGCAGAGCCAGTTACTGGTCAGTAGATCTGCAGAGTGTGTATAGAAGAAGGTTCCCTGGGACTTGCAGAAGATGGATTATGTTCATAAAAAATGTATTAGTGCTTTATCTGCAGCGCCTGTTTTTTGTTTCCCCAATCTAGAAACAGCCAGGGCCAGTATCTGCATCACACACCAGTACTGACCTTCATTAGCAGATGGTCTGGCAATGCTCAGGTGCTTTAAGTGTTTGTAACAGGGTGGGGGCCAGAAAGCATTTACAATAATAATTTTCCTGCTGCCAATTAGAGGCCAGTCCTGCATCCTGTCAATGACTCCCCCCTACTATTCCCACCATCAGTGCCATATACATCAGCTTTTTACGAGATTTACATAATACCATGGTCTCTGCTCCAGCCTGCAGCCTGGCAAGCACTGATGTTTCACCATTAAAGAACACTGCAGGTTTAGTCTGCATAGGTTTAGTCTCCACAGAGACTAAAAGAGGTTTGAAAGAGCAATCCTTGTTGCTCGTCACAGGGTCTTTGTCTAGAAATACACTCTGCCAAGGAGGCTGCTCTTGTGAAGAGAACAGCAAGCAGCTCTCACCCATAACAGCCTGTTCTCAGCACGTTCAGAGCTATTCTAAGACTTGCCAACTGTAGAGCTTCAAATTATTGGAGTCTTATCTAGCTGCATTAACCTGGAAAAGAGCCTATGAGAGGGGATGTCGTTAACTCCATGTTGCTCCCCCCTCGCTATGGTAAATTAAGAGAGGAAATTTTCTAAGTGAGCTGAAAAATAAGGTAGTTTCTCAGGATGCAGATTTTGCATCTCCACATCTTCCTGCCTTTGGAAGAGGCAATTTGTAGTCCAGTACTCTGTGACAGTAAAATATGTGCTGTCTCGCTCGAGAGGCTAAGGAGATGTAGTGGAGTAGGGATGCCAAAGAATGGCAAAAAAAGGCTCTAAATATTTGTGCTTTTTCACCTTTTTCGCTGCAGACATTGCAGTCCTGGGAATGGACATCGACGTGCAAACTGTAGAGGACAATGTCATCAGCTTGGAGATGGTATTTAAATCATGGCTGCATGACTATGGCACAGAGAGAGAACACCTCCACCTCCTCCTGCCATCAGGAAGCTTTGGCCATGCCTCTGCGCCCAAGACCACCCTAAGTATTTTGTTTTCTCTCTCCCTCGGCAGGGAGTTCCTAAATACCACAGCCTTGAAGATTACCCAGGCCTGTCCTGTGGGCTTGTTCCCTCACATTTAGAGACTCAAGTAGGGTCTCTAGGTGACTTTGAAAGCTGTCTGGAGTCTCTGTTATCTCAAGGCTGATATTTACTTAGAATACTTGTAGGCTGCTGCCATGTTCTGTGGCTGCTGATGCTATAGTTCATTTCCTTTTGCAGTAAAAATGTGCCTTTAAGAGTACATGGTTTCATCAGCGTTACCAAGCAATCACGGTTTCATCAGCATGGCAAGCATGTGGTATTTCCCCTCGCGTGTGAAATGGGGGTAGATCATTGCCTTGTGTCACAGGCTTTAGCATTAATCTTCTCTTAATCATTGCTGTTGCTGGAAAACATCACTGTTTGTAATGTTTGTAAAACATCAATTTATTGCTTGTATGTACTTTGAGCATGTCAGGTGCTAAACATTGCCATTTCCGGCAATCTAAACCATGTCCTTCTAGTGTGCCTCAAGTGCGATTTGCAGGAGAGACTGCTGGACCCAGCTCTCCTCTCTGGGACGGTTGATGGCACTGTGAAAGCAGCGGATCTGAACTCACCCTGCCAGATGGCAGCCTGGCCAGCTACAGTGCTGTGTAAGCTCTGGGTTGTGAAGTAAGTGCTGTTATGCCCTTTGTGCTTGGTAACTGGAAGGCTGTTTGTTCTGTGCAACTCCACATAGGAACTGGTAACATCACCGTAAAGCACTGTGGGGCCCCAGGTGCTATTGAGCAAAATTCTGGTACAAGATAACCTCAGGCCCTGTAGCCGTGAGTGTTACAGAACAGCACATCCCACACAGGCTTTACAGGCGGAGAGAGCTGAAGTTGTTCAGCCTGGAGAAGAGAAGGCTCCGGGGAGACCTTAGAGCAGCTTCCAGTACTGAAAGGGGTTACAGAAAAGCTGTGGAAAGACTTTTTACAAGGGCGTGGAGTGATAGGACAAGGGGGCAATGGCTTTAAATTGGAAGGGAGAAGATTTAGATTAGCCATTAGGAAGAAATTCTTCATGGGGAGGGTGGGGAGGCCCTGGCCCAGGTTTCCCAGAGAAGTGGTGGCTGCCCCATCCCTGGAGGTGTTCAAGGCCAGGTTGGATGGGGCTTGGAGCAACTGGATCCAGTGAGAGGTGTCCCTGCCCGTGGCAGGTATGTGGAACTGGGTGGGCTTTGACGTTCCTTCCAACCCAAACCACTCTTTGGTTCGATGATACATAGCATAGGAGCACAGTCAAAAATACTGTTACTGTGACACTGGCACTTTATGCCTGTAACACCGTGGATATTACCCAAGCAACGGTTTCCCTCCAGTGTGCAGTTCTGTAGATTGTAGCCATTGCTCCATGTATAACTCGACTGTTTTTTCACTACCTGATGAGGCTACAGCAATTAACTGGATGTCAGAGCCTAAGCTAATTAGCTGATTAGTGAAAAAGCTAGCAAAGCCTTGTAGTGCTGTGTGACTTTACCTAAGAATGTTTGCTTTCCCGACAGCAGCCTGGGGCTGGGTAGGCACGGAGCATAACAAGGGGAGAGATGTTCTCTAGTGTCTTTTCTCAGCTTTGCTTGTAGGAAAAATATTAATTTCTGAACTGTACAGTTCTTAAATTATTCCAGCCCAGCAGTAGCTGAGGAGCACTTGGTTACTGTGCATACACGGCTCATAACCGAAGCACTGAAGCTGCTTAGTAGCCCTGTCAGGAGGCAGAAGGTGTATGATCAACAGGCAAAGTCAAACACTGTAAAGTCTGTCATGATGTTTGTGGTGGGATGTTGGCTCTGTGCAGGAGTAGAACACGTGTCAGTTTAAGTGAAGGATCATGACGATCCAGTAAAAATCACTTGGGAAGAGATGGAATTGCCTGGGTGAGGTCAAGAGGCCAGATTCACAGTCTGCTTTGTATACAACATGTATGGAGAGTGGATTTGTGTCTTGGCATGCTCTTGTCAACCCAGATACAAGGGAATCTGGGAATCAGCAGGAAAGCCTCTTTTCACTGCAATTAGCCTTTTCTGCAAGGCTGCATAGTGTCAGGCCCCAGCAATACCCATGTTAGATGCTTGTAGCAGTATTGCAGCTAATCCTGCCGTAGCCACCAGAGCTGTGAGTCTCCTTGCTGGTTTCATGTTGGCTGTGCTTCACTAACACGAGCTGTGTATTTGCAGGGCTCTGAAGGCTGAAGGGGTCTGTGAGTCTGTACTGTATGGGCTGCCCTTCATCATCAAGCCCACAACCTGCTGGCAGCTGGACTGGGATGAACTGGAGATCAACCAGCACAGCTTCCATGCACTGTGCCATAGTCTTCTGGTGAGTGTGTGGAAATGACAGCCTCGTGGGGAGGGATTGCCACAGAAAGGAAGAGTTGGTGCACAGCTGGTAAGATCTGTCTAGCCTGCAGGAAGAAACATGTTTCGAAAGCTGCAGCTTCATCTGATGAGCCAGAGTTGGGCTTATAAATCTTTCCAACCAGTGTATCCACGGGAAAGGTGCTACAGCACATCAAACCTTAGAGAAGACTCTCCAGCCTATCAGAAACACAGCATTTGGAGGCACAAAGAGCAGAAGTCCAGTCTGGAGTTAGACATGCATCTTTGTGGGCTTGGGATGTGGAGGTTTCCATTACTGATAGATCCTAAAGCAAAACTGGATGTTTTTTCTCAAGAACTGTCTTGCGTTCAATTAAAAAAAAAACCAAACACACACCATACTATCCTCACCTGTAATGCGGAGTAGTCTTCTTATTCTGTGTGTGAATGTCTCTGCCCCTGAACTCAGCAGCTGCTACAGCAGAAGTGCTGAGGGAAATGGCTGTTGCCTATTGTTCACACCAGTTTTGGCTTTTGCCCATTTAGAAAAGGAAGTGGCTGCTTCTGGCCAGACGTGAGCCACAGAATGCTAGTCCAAACTGGAACATCATGGTGCATTCCTACTACGTCATTGTCCCTTCCAACTCCGCCACTCTACTTGTGAAAGCAGTTGCCATCAGAGAGCTCTTGCTGCCGTCAGCCTTCCCGGCCCTCCTGACAGAACATCCCGAGAGAGTGCGGGGCCCTATAGAGGTAAAGTCACTGACAGCGCTGTGTCTGTGGGAGGGGTCCCAGCTGGATGAGCAGAGATCAGAGTAATGGTCAGCCTTTTTTGCACATGATCTGCGGCTGAAGATGCATCCATCTCCCTCATTTCTGGGGACCATGTATCTCCTCAGGCTGCAGAGAGAGGTGCTTTAGGCATAGGATGAATCTACACATAGTCTCTCTGTTTTGTCCCATGGATTCAAGCTTCTGTGTTTCCTATTGTGCATCCATGTGTTCTAATCCTGAGTTGTCTGCCTCTGCTCCAGGTGATCTGGGAAGGGCAGAGCCCTCCCTAGAGGTCTTAGCAGATGAGTGGAGGAGGAAGCAGTTCTGAAAATGTCTAGTGACAGTGGGAACACAAAGGAGCACTCCAAAACTTCCTATATGTCCTCCTATATCCTATATATCCTCCAGTATATCCTAGGGCTTTCTTCATGGACAGCAAGTGCCTGTCCTTCAGAGCAATGTTGCATGTCTGTTGTGGGGAGGGGGAAGAGGCTGTATGAAGCAGGGAGCTGAGTGCCCAGTGCACTGGGCTGACAGTGCCCAGACAGGCTCCAGTTTGCTGGCTGATTCTGGGCCTGGAGGAGGATAGGACTGCATCTTGCAAGGGAATGCTTAAATCCATTGAGACCTGGTTGAGGGTGTGTCTTGTTCTATGCTCAGAGAAGAGTGGTCCTTATGGGTAGCACCACAGCCAAAGATCCCTTCTCCCATCACTGCAAGGTGGCATGGAGTGTCTGTAACACTCATCCCTGAAACAATGCCCTCAACGCTAAAACAAAAACCCCAAGCAAACCCCACAGCCTCTACCTGTCACATCTCATACCCACTGTGTTCTTTCTTCTGTCTGAGCAGAGTGCCCTGAACAGCTTGGAAGTGGAAGTTACTTATAACCCTTTGCACCTAAAAAGCAACCTCTACAAATACCTTAAGAGCATGTTGTACAAACCCCTGCACAGGCAGCCAGCCCAGCCCCGGGACCTGCGGCAGGAGCGGCACCAGCCCAAGCAGGTATGTGACTTGCTGGCTATTGGCTGGGGTCTGCGTCCTGCAGAATGGTCGGGGCAGTTCCCTGGTACCCCAGCAGGACACAGAAGGCAGCGTGTGGCAGAGGTGACATCCATGTGCAGCTGGCAGCGCAGAGGGATGGGCGTAGCGTAATCTCATGCGGTTGAAGAGGGGGATGCTGGCACATGCAGACACCATCGGACAGTGTGCAGTGGGTGAGCCAGCACCCCACAAGGTGCACTCACGTTGTGCCTGTTTTGCAGCAGCAGAGCAGAGCCAGAGCCGCGGTTGCACCGCTTCTGATGGCCCCTTCTCCTGCCCCAGCGTTCAGATCAGCAGTGGCAAGGAGAGGCTCCTGCGAGCCCTCTCCGCTCCCCAAAGAGGATGATGAGTTCCTGCACTGAACCCCAGGGCGCTGCTTGAGCCTGCTCACATGCAGGCACAGCTCGGCCTCCTGCTCAGCTGCCACCGTCCCGGAAGTGGTCAGGCAAGACACTACTAGGTTGGGCAGACAGGCACTTCCCGTCATTTGTTCCTCCTTGTTGTTTTATGGTTTGGTTACTCACCAAGGCAGCCAACGGGAATCCTGCATCTCCGGGGCCTTCTGTCCAGAGATCCCGCTGTCCCTCACAGCGCCCAGTGTTTCCTGTTCTTGTCAAACGTTGGTTTCTGAGATGGGGCTAGCATAGGCCGCAAACCACAGATTGCTGTCAGCGGGTGCAGAAAAGCTGCAAGCAGAGCCGTGAGGAAATCAGACAGATAAATAAAGCAGGCAGTAACATCAAGCTGTCTTGATCCCACAGGAGCAGCTTCAGCAGAGTGAATAGGGCATAAAACAGGGCTTTTGCATTTAATCTTAAAGCCCTGAATGCTCCTGCAAGCAGCACTCACTACCCACAGTGATGCTGAATTGCTTGCTTCCATAACCAGTCTCCCTGACCAACTGCCCCATTCATGAGGGTGTTGTAGCAAGTGCCGAGCCAGCTCTAACTCCCATCTGGCTCTGACACAGGCACAGCGCAGTGCAGCCGGAGCTGCAGCACAGCACCTCTCTCCCAGCCAGCTGCTGCATGGATGCACTACTCCCCATGGTCCGTCCGTGCCTGTGGGGCTGTACTTTTTGGCAGGATTCAGGAGGTGGGGAGAGTTGACCTGGAGCATTCTGGAGAGCTGCTGCCCTGTGCCTTTGCAGATGCCAGCCTGTTCTCCAGTGCAGACAGCGCAGCTGCCCTTGCCAGGGCAGGTGTGGAGGGCAGCTCGTCTGAGCGAGGGTGGGCTGCTCCCACTGCGCTGCTGGGATGCCAAGCACCAGCAGGGGGTTCTGTTCTACTTAATTTGTTCTGACAAGTGGTTTCAAAATAAAGTTCTCCACTATAACATTCTCTTACCACCTGCAGTTAACCCTGTGTGCTGCAGGCAGCAATCCCAGCCCTGACCTGTGCTTCCTGAGAAGCAGCTACAGCTGGACAAGGGCAGGATGCAAACCACCACACTCCTGGGAGGACATCAGGGGAGCAGAGCCAGCAGCACCACCTCTTTTAGCTGGGTAACAGACACATGGCCAGCTGCGGCACAGGCCTGCTCTCCCCATGGCAGCATTCCATGCCTAGCGTGAGGCTGCCTCTCAGGCAGCTGCTTGTGGTAGGATGTCAAGGGCGGTACCTTGAGGATGAGGCAGGCAGCCCTCAGGCACAGGGATATGGGTTTGTTGGGGGGTGCAAGGCCACCCACAGTCATGCCACCCACAAACATTCCATTCTGAGACACACAAATTTTAATATTAAAATAATCTCATATAAAAATACTTTCAGAGACTGAGGGCAAACAGTCTTCCATGTACTTTGGTGGGCACTGTGGTTGGAGAAGGAGCCAGAGCAGAGCCAGAGCAGCAGGTGCAGGGCAACGCGGCCAGGAGGTGCCAAGGGAGCAGGAACGGCACCCTGGCACCTGCACCAGGCACAGCTCTCGTACTCTCACAGCGGAAAGGGCCAAACCAGGGAAAAGCAGCTTCTCAGCATTGCTGAGCAAGAGGAGCTCTGCCTGAGCCAGAACAGTCCCCAGCCCCAAGCCACCCCCTGGATCCATGGAGGACAGCAGCCTGCACTGGTCCTGAATGCCGCTGGGCCCCCAGTCTCTCCCAGGCAGGCACAGAGCCAGTGTGCTAGATCTCTCCTAAGTCCTCGTAGACAGGCGATAAGCTGCACTCATCCACAGACTGCTCCTTCTTCTGCGCGTGCTGGGGCTTCACCACCTGGCTGTACAGCACCTCCACATTGTTGTTATTGCTGCTGTTGGGGTTGGGTTTGACAGCTGCCTTCTCAGAAGCAGCATTCCCCCGCCGCCTGCCAGTGTCCCCGCTCTTCTCGCTGCCTTTTGGGATAAAGACCGCCTGGGGCTTGGGGGCTGGCACTGGCTTGGGGCCCTTGGCCTTGGCCTGGAAGGCGGGTACCGAGTAGTCGTCACTGCTGGGGTTGTAGGGATACTCGTAGCCGTGGCTGCCGTCATGGCCCTGAGTGCGCCAGGCCTCCCCTGTGGGCCGCGCTTCATCATAGATGGAGGTGGCAGGGGGCAGTGAGCATGGAGCACGACCCTCAGGCTCATCGTAGATGTGCTCCCCCTTCCCGGGCACCGTGAGGGCTGGGCTGCGTCCCTCAACGCGGACCTGTTCGTATGTGCCCAAGTACAGCGGCGCCAGCAGCTGCACCTTCATCTCATCTGAGGCGCCGCTGAGCCCCTTGGCCCCACTGATGGGCTTGCTGTCGATGGGGTCCGAGTACAGCGGGTCCGGCCAGGGCTGGCGGCCCTTCACCGAGTCCAGAGGCTCCGAGTACACGCTGGAAGGATCCTCGGCTGGCAGCACAGCGCGGGTCACCTTCGGCAGAGGGGAGCATGGGGGTGTGCTTGGCAGCTGTGGCACAGGGAGCTCCGGCAGAGTCCGGGTCTTCAGCAGAGACGTCACGTCTCTCTCCTCTGTTGCACTGGGCCTGGGCGCCAGCCCCGCTTTGGGTGCCAGGCTGTCATCCCCCTCTGCAGGCAGCTCCAGGCTCAGGGAGTCGGCCAGGGCCTGACGGATCAGCACCACCCCAGGGCTGTCCAAATCAAGCGAGTTACAGCTTTGCCGGTTCTCCTCCACCTGTGCTTTCTGCTCTTGGATAGAGGCTTCCACAAGGCGGAAGATTTCGTTGCCCTGCTTGGTCTCAAAGGTGAAGTTTCCTGGGCCCGAGTCGCAGCGCCTGCCAGCTTCGAAGGAGAACATCACCTGCAGGGGAAGCGGAAGGGTCACATCCTGCTCAGCGCCTGCCAACCCAGTGTATCATGCAGGCCGTGCTTCCTGCTGCGACGCTGATCCTGCACGTCCTGCAAGAGAGACTTCACTGGACATCCTGTGCTCCGTGCAGCTTGGGCCACTGCTTGGCCAGAACAAGCTGTAGAAGAGAAGCAGGACGCACACTTGAGGGGACATCACTGCCAGAGGCTCCAGGGCTGAAGCTGAAGGTCCTGCTGCCTCACCCGAGCTATTCCAGCAGGTCAACAACTGGCACCAGTCAGCACAATTAGCACTGAGAACAAAGCATGGCCAGAAGATGAGGGACAATTCAGCAGAGGTAATGGGGGTCTGGGGTAACTCGGCTGTTAGCCAGGCAGAAGGAAAGTGATCCAGAGGTGCGATACAAGGCAGAGGCACATGGCTTTCCACAGAAAGGCCAGGAGCAGCAGTTTGGCTGTCAACAGTAAGCAAAGCATCTGCCTTACCAGCATCACTCTGTTAATGCTATGAAGTATTTTAAAGAGAAATCTTGCACCAGGGCTGCATTCCTCAGGCCTGAGCATACACACGCTGGTTCCCCCAGCAGGTGCCCACACCCTTCCTGAACCTCAATTCCTGAATCTAGGTGAGACTTTCTGCCTCACTGGTGCTCTCGCAGCAGCAGCCTCTGGGTTGCTGCAAAAGCCTCGGAGCCAGACTTCCTTTCGTGGCTCAGTGCTGACAAATACAGGCACACCCAACCTGTCCCCACAGGGGGACCTGTGGGTGCAGCTGCAGGCTCCTCGCACCATGCGGTTCCCATCCTGCACACAGCACAGACCCTGCGGACCTGCTGGATGCCTCCCTAAGAGCAGCTCCGTTTCCACTGTTTTGGTAGAGTGCCACAGAAAGCACCAACAGCAGCCGACACTGTTGCTTCTATACATGTCCCTGGGGAGACGACTTCTGCATGCACAGCAGCAGCCAGACAGATCAGGAACCGACTCCCAGAGGACGCTGGAGAGGAGACCTATGCCGCTCCACCAGGCCAAGAGCAGTATGCTCTGTAAGGTGAACAAATCTAGAGTATCTGGGACTCAAACAACCCATCCTGCTCCAGCCACCATCGTTCAGGAGGCTGGTCTGAATACAGGGCAGAGCCAGGACTGCAGGAAGCCAAGCTCCCCAGAGCGGGGAGAGCTTGTGTGCAGTACAGAAGGACGTGCCTGCCCATGGCATGGGCTAGAGAACGGGGGGAAAGCCAAGGGCAGGGATGTTGGGCAGCAGCAGCAATGGCCCCAGTGGTAGCGGGGCCAGGACCATGCGGAGGAGCTCTGTACAGCCATACCCTTGGCAGGGATGGGTGTCCGGCAGGCCCGCGGTGACACAGGCAGGAGCTGAGGACAGATGGGATCGCAGGTGGCCCTGGGGACCCTGTGGCTGCAGCAGCTCTGCAGTGCCTGCTGCACAGCTGCCACAGGCTGGTCGAGAACTTCTACTCCATACCCTTTGGCAAGGGAAAGCCCACAGGGGAACAAGTCTCAGTGCGCGGCATGCAGGGCCCCCACCTTGTCCCGGCCATATCTCCGGAGCAGCCGGTAGGGCCAGACGTAGAGGATCTCGTTTGTCCGTGGGTCCTTCAGGACGAGGCTGTCACGCTCAGCCTTGAGCACATAGGTACCATGCAGCTCGCATCGCTCTGCGGCCTCAGTCCGTTGCACTGTCACCCAGAAGGCATTCACTGTGGGGACAGGGATGCTCAGGGGAGCAGAGGAAGTCGTGTCCCCAGCTCCAGGTGAGGCTTCGCTTTGCCCAGCACAGCCCAGGCAATGGGGCAGCTGCAGGACAGGCGCCACAGAAAGTGGCTCATAGTCAGGGCAGCAGCTCTCACCTTCATCTCGCGAGTAGTAGATGGAGTTCACAGCCATTTCCAGGGCTGGTGCATCCCCGCTGCCCTCTCTACCATGCTGGGCTGCCACACCAGCATCGCTGGGGCTGTTCCCCTGGCAAGGGAGAGCAGATCAGCCCCAGCCCCTCTCCCCACATCAGCCCCTGGGTCCCCTTGCAGCAGCTGCTCCGCACTCCCGCATCGCATAGGCCCCGCTGCCCTGCCCGAGGGGGCTACTCCAGCCCCACACAGCTTGGCCATCCTGCAGCCACACCGAGCCCTTCCCTGCCCACAGCTGGTCACAGCCCCCAGGCGCTTCCCTGAGCAGACATGAACATGGATGAGCAGGGCCAGGTAGCACAGGAGAAGCTTCCCTGGAGCTTCCAAAACAACTCGAGGTCTCTTCTGGGCTGTGCATTGGACAGAGCGCAGCAAAGGGCAGTGACTCCAGCAGCCCGACCCTCCGGATGCTGCCCCAGTGCAGCACAGCCAGCACCAACACAGCCTCCTGTGGGGCAGCGCCTGGGGGTCCTACGCACGCACCCACTGCTGACCACTACGGCATGGCTGCATGGGTTGAGGTAGAGACCAGCTCTGCTTCCTCATCCATGTGCTCCAGCGCAAGTGACATTGATGCCCAAAGCACCATGTGGGCACTGCTCTACCCAGTAGACCCAGCAAGGGAGGAGCTGTTGGGATGACCCAGCCGCACGGGAGACCATGTCCTGCTTCTGCACCAGCAGGAAGGCAGTGCCGGTATCGGCGCACAGCCCGCAGAAGGGAAACAAGCACTTCTATTTTAGCACATGCAGAACTGAAAGTGCAACGCACACTCCATCAGTGCAGAGTGCCTGCGACAGGGTCCCCAAAGGGCCCGCGTGGGGGTGCACCCTCAGTGCTGCCATTGAACACCAGAGACCCCCCCTCTCCGGGGGAGCCCCACGCACATCAAAGGCTCACAGATGTCCTGTGAGAGCTGCTCTGACAGACCTTGCACCTTTGCATTTGGATCTGCATTTGGACGGGAGCTGAAAGCCACTTCTCAGGGTCACGTGTGATGGGCTTGCAGCAGGGCGTACCTCTTGCAGAAGCCAAGCTGTCACAGTTTCAGTTTAAAAGGCAGCCACATGAGGTTCTTTGCAAGAAGCAAGACCCAAAAAGACTCTTGTTCGGCTCCCAAATAGAGTGTGGAGTGCTAAAACTGAGTATGCATAGAGCTGACAGCAGCAGCTCCCACTTAGCTAAAGCAGCAGGGCTCCTGCCAAGGGCCACCTGCTCTGCCAGCGCCCCTCAGGCTCTGTTTGCACTGTCATCTTCAAAAGAATGAGATTCTGTTCTGAGCTCCAAACGATCTCTGTCCCAAGATCCCAGCCTAGGGGACTCTGCTGCCCCTCTGGGCAGCCACAAATAGCATGACACAAACCCATCCTCTCCATGTGACCAAGAATCGCAGCTGAGGACCTTCAGCTCTTTACAGAGTGACTACATGCAGGTCCTGTGCCTCTTGCTCCAGGCCAGCCCTTTTGGGAACACACACCATCCTTGCAGCCTTCTGCTCACTGCTTCCTAAACTGCCAGCTTGCTCTTGGATCTCAAGCAGGAACCGACAGCCACCATGGGAAGGAAAGCATGAGTGCACCCCTGCTCCGGGCAGATACTCCCCTGGTGTCACTACTACCCTGCCCCACTCCGAAGGCGCGTGCTGTGTCTGTAGCACAGGAGAAAGGCCGCAACGCTGTCAGCACTGAACAGACATGGGCATGGACAGGGACTAACGCTCAGTGCCTGCTCTGCAGGGCGCTTGCTGCACAGACACATCTGTCCTGACAGTGGATGGCAGGGAAACAGGCAGGGACAAAACATGGCTTACAGTAAATCACACTCGGCAAACACCCAGGCCCTTCTGGGAAGATGCTGGGGTCACCAGCCTTGCAGCCAGCCATCCTGTAGGGCACCCCTGCCCGGCACTCCAAGCCTGGAAGTGGCCAGGGCATAGCCCAGGGCTGCACAAACATCTCCCAGGGTGGGCACAGACTGCGCTCACAGAGTAACCGTACCTGCAGGCCAGGCGCTGTCACAGAATAATAGAATTGTTAAGGTCCAAAAAGACCTCTAAGATGATCAAAGCCAAGCACCCGCCCAACCCCACCGTGCTGACTGAACCCTGTCCCCAACTGCCACAGCCACACGATGTTTGAACCCTTCTAGGGGTGGGGGCTCCCCCACTGCCCTGGGCAGCCTCTGCCAGCACTTCACCACTCTTGTGGTAAAGACATTTTTCCTAATATGCAGTCTAAACCTGTCCTGGTGCAGCTTGAGGCCATTTCCTCTCATCCTATCACTTGTTCCTTAGTCCAAACTGCCTTTTAGGGAGCTGGCGTGCTGGCTGCCAGCAGCTCCAGGGATGGCTGCAGAGCGGCATCGGGCAGGGGACCGGGAGCCGGAGGGCTGTGCCAGCACCACGGGGCGCTCCCAGCCACGGGCAGGGGGGAGCCCCAGAGCCGGGCAAGAAGTGCGGGGGTCCGGCAGCGGCTGGTGCTGCTGCCCAGGAGCCAAGAGTTACTGATGGCGTGTCGAGGGGTTTGGAACCCGCCTGGCTGCGGGCACGGGCGGGAGCTGCCGTGGCCGAGTGCTCCCACTGCCAACCCACACACACGCAGCTCAGGGTCCCCATCCCTGTGCCACTGGGCCCGGAGCTCTGTGGGAAGGGGTCCCCCTCCCACCGTACCCCTGCCTGTGGGATGGGATTTCCTCACTCACTGGGATGGGGTCCCTCTGCTGCCCCTCTCCTTATGGGTTGGGGTGGGATGTCATGGGATAGGACCCCCCTGCTCACTGGGAAGGGGTGCCCCCAACTGTCCCCCTCCCTGTGGGATGGGATGGGGTGGGATGGGATGAGGTTCCCCCTCCCGGCTCACCGGAAAGGCGATCTCGCGGAGTTTGTCCACCCACTCCTGGCACTGCCCGGGCTCGGCGGCCAACAGGAACGTGCGGTGCCGGGTGTGCAGGCGGAAGGCGGCGGTGCCGGGTCGGGGCCCGGGCTCGGTGGCCGGTCCCACGCCGGTGCAGTCCGAGAGCCGCACCACGGTCCGTCCCGCCCGCGCCGGCCCCGCCGCCTCCTTCCCCTCGAAGAGCTCCAGGCGCGCCACGCCGTGCGCGCTGCCCCGGTACAGCGCCAGCCAGCTCCGCTTCCAGCGCTGCGGGGGCGCACCGGGCGGGCACGGACACCGCACCCGGCCGACCCCGACCCACACCCGCTGACCCCATCCCGCCCCACCGACCCCCACAGACCCCATCCCGCTGACCCCATCCCGTCCCACCGGCCCCGACAGACCCCATCCCAACGACCCCATCCCGCCCCACCGACCCCGTCCCGGCCCCGACCCGACCCCGATCCCGACCAAACCCCGTCGACCCCGATCCCATCTGTCTCTACCCCTTCCCATCCCACCGACCCAACCGGCCCCCGATCCCGGACCCTGACCCATCCCGACCCGTCCCGTTCCCATTTCCGTTCCCCACCGACACCAACCGCGACCCCAGTCACTCCCGGTCCCGGTCTGACCCGACCCCGCTCCCGGTGCCGCCCCGCGTGCCCACCTTGGTGCCGAACTTGTGGCTGCGCTGGACGAGCAGCTGCCCCTCCTTGGCCGGCGGGTCCATCCCGCACCGACACCGCCACACCGGGACACCGCCAAACCCGGACAGCGCCCGCGCTTCCGCCCGCCGGCGGGACGGGGCGGGACCGGGAGGGACCGGGGCGGGGCGGGACCGGGGCGGGACTCGGGCGGGGCGGGGCGGGAGCCCCACAGTATAAAACGGGTTCCTGGCGCTCGGGAGGAGCTCGCAGTCGGTGAAGGGTTTGGAGGGGGAGCGCGTGAGGAGCAGCCAAAGTCACTGGATCTGTTCGGCCTGGAGGGGCCTGAAGGGGGACCTCATCGCAGGCTGCAGCTTCCTCACACGGAGAGGAGGAGGCGCTGAGGTCTTCTCTCTGCCCAAAGGAATGGCAGGAAGATGCCAGGGGAAGGTTAGGTTGGATGTTAGGAGAAGGTTCTTCACCCAGAGGGTGGTGGAGCACTGGAACAGCTCCCAGGGAAGCAGTCACGGCGCTGAGCCTGACAATATTCCAGAAGCATTTGAACAACACTCTCAGACACACGGTGTGGATGTTGGGGTGTCCTATGGGATGGGAATTGGACTCTTTGGTCCCTGTAGGTCCCTTCCAGCTCAGGACTTTCTATGACTCAATGATTGTATGATTTGCGGAGCAGGAGCCCCGTAGAACTCCTGAGCTGCCACTGAGAAAACAAAAATGCTAGTTATAGACAAACAGTCCTGTTACTCCAAATACGGACCACATTTCCTTTTTACTCTGAAAACTAACCTGAAGAGGGCTGGGCCAATGCAGGCCCTTCCAGCTCAGGGCTTTGTGAGTGATGGAGGTGTTTGCCACACCGGGTGAGGGAGAATGGGACCAGACTGGCTGGGGTGAAGATCAGTGAGGGTGATGGTGAGGAGCTGGTGGAGGTTGGATGAGGTTTCAGAGAACGGGGAAAAGAAGCAACACAGCACTATCCTTGACAGGAAAAGAAAAAGCTGAAGAATTAGAAGCCGTGTAGCTCAGCTTCCCAGTCCAAGAAAGCCATGGAGCAAATGCGGGTGCTTCCAGAGACAGCAAAGAAGAGGAAGGATCACAGCAAACACCCAAAGTATGCACAGCCCTGCACGACTTCCTTCTCTGACAGTCTCTGTGGACAGGGTGATGTCATCCTTCTCTCTCTGCTCTAACCACACCACTTCCCTGGGTGGTGTGGCTGCTCCAGGGCACTGGGCTGCTCTCAGCACTGACCAGGCTCTGGCTGGTGGCTCCAGTCTGCCCCGCAGCCTTCTCCAGGGCCAGGCTTGTGCTCCGCGTTCCCTGTCAGAGAAACTTGGCAGAGGCTGGGGCAGCTGAGAGGTGAGGAGTGAACGTGAGTGTGAGTGCGGTCTGTGACCAGCGAGCCCCAGCAGGTGCTCCGGGCATGCGAATAACCCAGCCTGGTATCGCCAACCTGGCTTCCCTGCAGTGTCGTTGTCTGTCCTGCACCCAGTACGGTTTTTTTTAAAGCTGCAGATGAGTCTGGTTGTCATAGAATCGTGGAATGGTTTGGGTGGGAAGAGACCTCAAAGCCCTCTTGTCCTATCTCTCAGCCTGACAGGCTGGGAGAGTTGGGGTTGTTCAGCCTGGAGAGGAGAATCCTCCAAGGAGACCGTATAGTGACCTTCCAGTTCCTGAAGGGGCTAAAGGAAAGCTGGGGAGGGATTTTATATAAAAGCTGCAAGGCTGCTTCCCTCAAGCCCTGTGCCAGGGCTGTGGTTTTCCTGGCTGCATCGTTGCGCCTCCACAAAAGCATGACAAGCGTTTCCATCCATTGACCTTGCAGAGGCAGCGTGGCGGATGCGAGGGAATCCCGGCTTTCCCATGCACTCTTCCCCTGGCCGAGCATCACTGCCGCTTGCCTCCTGAGCTCGCTGGCCGCCGGGGCTCTGGTGCATCGCTGCACCCCCCGTGCCGCTGGAGTCATCACCTCCAGGCGCTCATGGCCCCCACGCCACGGGCCAGGCGGCTGCAGCCACCGCGGGGTTTCTGCTGTGGCACAGACACGCACACTGGAGATGTCCATGGCCTGCATGCCGGCACGGCCATGCAACTGCACGGTTGGATCTGACCCAGAGGTCTGTGCGCCACGCTGCCCCTGAGCTGGACGCCTGCGAGGGCACTCGGACAGCACAGCCCCACCTGAATCATAAAATCGTGGAATGGTTTGGGTTGGAAGGGACTTCAAAGCCCATCCAGTCCCACCTCCTGCCATGGAGTGGGACACCTCCCACTGGATTTGGTTGCTCCAAGCCTCATCCAACCTGGCCTTGGACACTCCCGGGGATGGGGCTTTTCTGGGCAACCTGGGCCAGGACCTCCCCACCCTCATAGCAAAATATTTATTCAGAAGATCTCATCTCAATCTCCCCTCTTGCAACTCAAAGGCGCTCCTCTCGTTACGTCCCTGCACTCCCTCGTTACCAGACACCTGGTCAGCAGCTGAGGCTCTGAGTGCTCCCGTCTTTCCTTGCTTTGTGCAGCCCCCTCTGTGCTGAGTGCTGGGCTTTGGGCAGATCCTGGTAGCCCACAGTGTGCTCTGATGGTCTCTTGCCTGCCAGGACACTGTTGGTCAGTCGCTCTTGGGGTTCTTGTTGCTGTGATGGCCTGGACACTGTGAATTGGCTCCCTAGCACTGCATTAGCTTGCAAAGGGAAGAGATGCCACAGATCCTCGTTTTCTAGGACTCTGATGCCCACATCCCCTCTGCAAGCCCATGCCTGCGGGTGAGATGCAATGTCCACAGGCACTTGGCAGTGCTCCCCGCACAGGAGTGCACCTCTGCTTGCTTCCATCCCTCACACCTGCAGGGTGGCAAAGCTGGGAACGGTGGTGTTACAGTGCTCCTTGGTGAGGGAAGGCTGCAGGGGTGCTGCAGAATGCAGGCCCACCTTGCAGTGAGACTGGAAAACAGGAAAAGTGATCAGAGAACGAGCAGAGCAGTTCGATGACTCCAAGCATGCAGTCCTGCGTGCAGGCAGGTACCTGTGACCGTGCAGCTGCAGGGTGGGGGACCAGTGACGTGGCACCATTTGTGCAAACAAGAACCTGTGGGATGGAGAGGATCACGAGCCAAACGCATTGGCAGCTCGAAGCAGAGTGACAGAAGGCGAACTGCAGTCCGACACAGGCACACAGGTGGGTCACGTCCAAGGAGATGGAACGTTCCTGATGTCACGGACCTGGAGAGGCGTCGCACCTCGGTCCTGGCGTGGGGGTCCCAGCAGGGAAGGCGCAGCTCAGTGATGAATACAAGGGGATGGTGGTACCAGGGAACAGCGCTGGGGCCGGGGCTGAGGGTCCCGGGAAGCTGCAAAGGGCAGGAATCGCTGCATCAGGAGAGTACCCGCAGGGGGGCGGTGGGGGCGCAGCAGAGGGGCACGGGCAGCCCCCGGCCCCTCTCCAGGGAGGGCTGCGCCGGTTCCCCTCCCCCTGCGGGGCCGCCCCCTGCGCTGCGGCGGTCGCGTCTGCGCGGGGGAGGGCGGTGGGGGGGCCGTCCCTCCGCGCATCTTTCCATTCCCCTTCGCGTCCGTGCTCGCGCCCCTCCGTGCATCCCTTCAGTCCCTCTTGCATCCTTCTGTCCCTCTGCGCATCCCTCCTTGCGCCCCTCCGTCCCTCCGCGCACCCCTCCATGCCCCCTTGCATCTCTCCGTCCCTCTGAGAGTCCATCTGTGCACCCCTCTGTCCTCCCACAGTTGCCTCTGCGCATACCTCCTTGCACCCCTCTATTCCTCCGCGCATCCCTCCTCGCCTCTAAGTTCCTCTGCCCATCCCTCTATTCCCGCTTGCATCCCTTCATCCGCACATCCCTCCTCTCATCCGTCCCTGCATCTCTCCGTGCCTCCGCACATCCCTCTGCGCATCCATCCGCGCATCCCTGCATCCCCCCGTGGCCCTGGCACCGGCGGGGCCGCATGGCGGGGCGGCCGCGCTTCCTCTGCGGTGTGGTGGAAGGTAAGGTCCCCCCGGGCGCTCAGAGCCAGCGGGGGCCGGGAAGGGATCCCAGGACACTGGGAACTGGGCAGGCAGGGAGCGGGGCCCCTGCACGGCACACGGTCTCTGCCCGGGGGTGGGGGACCAGCACCCCCAGTGATGCTCCCCAGCTCTTTGCTGGAGCACTGCTGCACCCCACAGCCGTCCCTGCGCAGCTGAACTCCCCCCCCCCTCCCCCCAGTGGGGTGCTGGGACCCCCAGGTCTGCCCCGGGATGGGGACAGCACCTCGGTGTGCGCCTCTCTGCCCGCAGCACCGTGCGCAGAGCTGACCGCGGGGAGCCTGTGCGGCTCAGCCGTGTCCCTCCGTTCCCCCGGCCCCCAACTCCTGTTCCTGCAGCGCGGCGCCTCTGGAGCCACACCAGGTCTGGCACCCACCAGGGAGAAGCACCTCCACTTTTCCTGTCGGCACAGCACCCCGCTGCAGCCTGCTGTCTGCTGGGAGGAAGCAAAAGCACCATGAAAATAAACACAGAAAAAAAGCAAAATGCAGGGATGGGATGGGGAATCTGATAGTGGAGAGAAGAATGAGTCAGAGAGAATCGCTGATGTAGGAAAGCTGAACTGGGAAAGAGAAAGGGGGGGATGCTGCCAGCAGAGCCACTCCAGGAGGAGGAAGTCCTTGGAGAGCGTGGAGGGAAAGGCATCCCTCACTGGGGCAGCAGGGTGGCAGGGAGCTCAGGGAGGTGGCAGGGAGAGACAGGGTGGCAGAGGGCAGGGTGGTGCTGCGGCGGGCAGGCTGCTGAGCAGGGAGCAGCGGCAGCAAGGCCAGGACAGGCCAGGTGCGGTGTCTCCTACACAAAGTCCCTGCTCCCTCCTGGCACCGATCACTGACGCCTCAGCGTGACCCGCTCCCAGGGCAAAGCAGGGGCTGAGGAACTGCTGCTGCCGAGGAACTTTACTTCCCAGTGTGTTCATTGGGACTTTGTGAAGAAACCGGGGAAATCCCAGATGGACCAGAGTTTGTCAAGTAGTGATGATGAGGGGTTACCGTGGTGACCTGGGCTGTGGGAGAGCCAAGGTGCAAACACACAGGTGCAAACACACAGGTGCAAACACTCATTGGTGCTCATCTGCCTTCAGAAACGCAGGGCACCAGCACCGCTCTGTTGGGGATGCAGCCACAGGTACAGGCAGGGTCTTGCTGGTACAGTTTAACACAGTTTACTGGGCAGAATATAAAGCAGAGTGGCATTTTCCATGGAGCTGCTGCTGGCCTGGCGTGCGTAGGTGGTGAGTGTCATACTTGCACGGCAGTGTGGATTCACAGCAAAGTGTGAGCGGGGCACTTGCAGGAGGTGCTGTTCAGGGAGGGACCCTGGAGGACCTCACTGTGAGCTGAGCAGGACGACCTATGGATTGCAAAATGGAAAATCTATTTATCATGGAATAACCTTCTTTGGGTGAAATATTTGCTGGGATCCTTGAGTGGCCGCAGATTTTGCCTTCTGCATGACGGGAGTGGCTGGCAAGGCAAGTATATATTTTTTCAGAGTGGATGGAACCATTTAGGCCTTCAAGGAGGTAGAAGGTCTGCCTGCAGAGAAGATGACGTTCAGCGTGTGCTGTGGCATAACCTGCCACGCCACTGCTCAGGGATGGGGCTGATGGGCTGAGGATGGGTTCCTGCCAAAGGGAGCAGGGCAAGAGGGTCCCCTCCCAGGCTGAGCCATGCTGGTGCACTCAGGGCTTTGGGGAAATGCAGGTGCTTTCCCGGGCAAGGCTGGCCTCGTGCCAGGCACTGGGAGACGGTCCTTTCTCCAGACCAGCAGAGTCATTGCTGTCCGCCCTTGTGTGCTGCCTGGCACCGTGGACGCAATCACTCCCCTGAATATCGGCTCCTACCGGCTGCGTCTGCTGGGAAGGGCATTGACTGGTTTAAAAGCTGCTCACGATGCAGAGCCCATCTGGAACAGGAAAGCTGCCTTGATGGGTAATCAATTGCCATTGCTGTCCAAGACATGATGAATTTGCTGTGAGATTTCACATTGCGGTGGTCAAATCTTGCAGAGACTTGAAGTGACTGAAGACCCTTCTCTTGCGAAGTTCCAGGTCCGTGCTGGAACACTTACAGATTCCCCTCAAACCCCTCCTTAAGAAAGCGTCAAATCTGCATCTCTCCAACCCATTTACTTATGCTGCCATTGTCCCCGAGTGAACTGGTTGCTTTCCACCAAGTATTCTTTCTCACCAGCTTTGTGGGCAACTCTGCTTCTCCGAGGTCTTCCTACAGGCAGAAGCAGTCAGGGCCTTTCCCTGACAGTGGTCCCAGCAGGAGAATGGGTGCTGCACACCCAGCAGTGCTCCTGCCCACCTTACCCAGTCACAGGCTGGTGCCCTGCCGTGCAGAGCACGGGGCAGACTGCCGGCTGCTGTGGTGCTGTGGCCTCTGGCTTGGTCAGACACTGGTGCCCTGCAACCACCTCCAGCCTGCAAGCAGCAGAAGTGGAAATGTTAAGAAACACTTGGGAGTTTGCTGACTCTGGATCTGTAGTTCCTGCATTTGGTTGTGTCGACGTGAACCTTCTGGAAGGGCTACGTCCTTGCAGACAGCCTTGGTGCCTGTTGATGAGTGTCTTTATTAGCAGCCAGCTTGTAAGGTTGCTCCCTGGTTGTTTTTCCTCTCTTTAGAATCATGGAATAGTTTGGGTGGGAAGGGACCTCAAATCCCATCCACTTCCACCCCTCTGCCATGGGACACCTCCCACTGGATCAAGGGCTTGGAGCCCATCCAACCTGGCCTTGTACACCTCCAGGGATGGGGCAGCCACCACTGCTCTGGGCAGCCTGGGCCAGGGCCTCCCCACCCTCACAGAAAAACATTTCTTCCTGATATCTCATCTTTTTTTCCCTTGGCAAACTTATGGGGATGGTGTTTCCCAGAGGGCCACAGACAAGATGCCTGTGCATCCGCAGTCCCAGCACATGTGGGCTTCCCTGCAGGCTGGTTGTGTGTTCCTGCTCCAAACACCTTCCCACGGGGCTGGGATGCTGCCCCAAGCCCTGCCCAGCTGCAGTGTGGGTACACGTCTGCAGGGTATGTGGCAGAGCTGTGTCAGGGCAGTTTTGGTGCAGCTGGAGTTATGCAGTGACTAAAGACATCCAGAACAGGTTTTTGTAGCTGATGATGCTCTGCTTGACACAGCTGAGACTATGCAGGTGCAGGGAGATGCAGGGAGACACAAAGGAAAATCCGCAGGCAGAGAACTCTAGGAAGGATGTGCAACAGCTCTGTGCCTCGGGGCACCCCAGAATTGTACCAAGGTGCCCTTTAACCCAGCTAGTGCTCAGCCACCTCCTCTAGGCTTGGCTTTCACTGTGGAAATGCCCCCTCCCAGGTTAAGTGCTACTCCCCTCTTTCTGGAAAGGGTGGGAGCACAGACATCACATCCACGTGCTTGAATACCGGTCAAGATCACTGCAAGAATAACAGATTGTTTTAAGACAGACTGACAACTGCCTTTTGGCTTTTTTTCCCCCCATTTTACAGGTTTCTATGGGAGACCGTGGTCTATGGAACAGAGGAAGCTTCTCTTTCAATGGCAAGTACCCTGAATTTTCCTCTCTGAAGCCACTAGCCTGTGGCAGAGCAACAAGGTGGATGCCAGCGAGCTGTGGAGGCAGGAGCGGTGAGGGAAAATGTGCTAGAGGGAGGCTCCTGGGGCTGGTAGGCCTTTGGGACACTGGGGTGATGGCTGTGAAGGGGATTTGTGCCTCTCCCAGGGCTGCCCCTGCAATGCCCCCTCTGTCACAGCACTCTTGCACCCCCAGCTCGAGCCCAGGCAAAGACTCTCCTGCCCTGGAACCAGGCATGATGGCTGCAGGATGGACAGAATGCCTGGCCAGATGTGGGCTAGGCTGCCTTGTGCCGGCAGATGGTGCTGGGGCTCTGCCGCAGCCCAGCTGCAGCCAGATGTGCTTGGCTGGGGGCATGGGCCGGGGCCGGGGCCCCAGGGCAGTGGGGTCTGGAGATGGGACCTGGGAAGGGCTGGGTGGGCGCCTGGCACTGCACAGCTGTCACCGTACCGCTGGCAGAGATGCTGCAGTGTGGATGCAGACCCAGAGGGATCTGTCAGTGGGAGATGATCAGAATCTTCTGCCTGTGCCATGGAGGGAGCACTGGCAACCGGGGAGGGTTTGGAGAGGAGCAGGGGGGCTACGCGGGCCTGGCAGCGCTGCTTCTGGAGGCCTCAGGAAAGCCGCTCTGCCCGGCTGCAGCGTGGCGTGGGGCGGCTGCAGCAGCCCGTGTGCCAGAGGGGCTGTAGATGGGAAGTCAGATCCGTGTGAGAGAGAGCGTAGGGGTGTTTGGTGGGCTGGAAACCCACCTCGGGTGCTGACCAGGTAGCATGGGGGCCTATTGCCTCATCTCTGAACACCACGGGCCTGCGCAGCGCCACGTGGCACCAGCGGCTCCTCGTTGCGGAAACAGATGGCACAACAAACCCACATCGCTCAGTCACGGGTATGGGTGGCTTTAGCCTGAGGCTGCCATCCCTGCCTAGAGCAGAGGTGACCTTTGTGTCCCTGTGCTCCCCACGTATGTCTGTGTCCCTGTGGGCAGGGTCTGCCGCTGGCTGGTTGTGAGGCTCGCCTTGGCATGGGAGTTGTTCAGCTCTCCTGGCAGTTGGTGCCTGTGCAGTGGCCATCGGAGGGATGAGCTGTGCAGGCAGGACCTGTGGGGCTTCCCTGGAGCATCCAGGGCTGGGCAGCACACCGGCCAGTGTGGGCACTGCCGTGGCAATGGCACGGGCAGCACAGCGGGGATGGTGTGGAGAATGCACTTATCACAGTGTGGGCAGGGTGCTGGTGGTGACTGGGCAGTGCGCTGGTGATGACTGGGTAGTGGGCCAGAGCCGTGTGCTGGTGACAGTGCTGGTGGTGGTGCTGTGTGGGAAACACGCCGGTCGTGCTGTGGGAGCGCGCTGCTGGTGGTGTGGGCAGTAACAAATGAAGGTCAGGAGTGTGGGGCAGGGACCAGAGATGCAGATACAGAAAAATGTAACTTAGAAAATGGGGGGAAACGTGCAGGAAGGAAAACAAGCTGTGTTGTTTCAGTGTATGTTAGGAGCGAGGAGGTCTAATGGTGGCCTTGCTGGTGCTGGGCTGGATGCATGTTCTCGTGTTTGCACACGTGGGCAGTGTGTTCATCAGTGGTTTTCTCCTCTGGACACAAACAAGATGAGATGCTTGTATCATGTAGAACACTAAGTGCTTCCCAGCGTGTTCATCGTGGGAAACCATAAAACATAGTCTACTAAGGAGAATAAATAAAAATAAATGAATATATCAGATGGCTTTTATACAGAAGCGCCAAAAGGTCTGTCTAGGGAGGTGTCTACCCTGTCCTGGTAATTTCCAGTAAGTCTTGGATCGCTGGAAGGAATTAATGCTTTTTGAGGCCAGAAAGGACCTTCTGACAGTGCAGTTTGATCTCCTGAGGCAGGCAGGCTCTGGTTGTTCTCAGAGCTGTTTTCCTTCAGCTCCAACTGCAGTGGAGCCTCTAGAGAGCTGGAGACCTTTCCTCTCCCGTCTCGTCTGAATGTGCATCCCTGTGAGTCACCCCGGACCCTGCCACGTCCCTGCCTGCCAAGTGAGGCTTTTCTCTCTTCTGGAGGAGGGAGGAGCAGGCTGAGCTCCTGGACCGTGTTGCTCACAGCTTTCCACAGTGTCAGTGTGTGGCTCCTTCACAGAAGCCACTGTGGTTTACCAGGTCCTTCCCATGCCGTGGCCACTGCTCTGGCAGTGGCTTCCTCCAGAGCAGAGGGCACTGAGCCTCCCTCATCCCTCCTGACCCTCTGCAGTGTTTCATCCAGGGCTTCTGCTACTGGTAGCACTGCAGAGGGCTCTCGTTCAACCTGTTGTGTTCAGTTGTTACTTCAGATGTTGTATCTTCTGTGGTCTACTAATTAGGTAGGACTTTATGCTCGGCTCTGGTGAGGAGCGTGCTGCTTGCTGAAGCCCAGCTTAACAGACGCTGCACTCAGCGCTGGTGAGGCCACACCTTGAATCCTGGTCTCAGTTCTGGGCCTCTGTCTGCAAGAAGGACATTGAGGGGCTGGAGCGCATCCAGAGAAGGGAACGGAGCTGGGAAGGGTCTGGAGAACAGGGGTTGTGGGATTGGCTGAGGCACCTGGGGCTGTTTAGCCTGGAGAAGAGGAGGGGAGACCTCCTGGCTCTGTTCAGCTCCTGAGAGGAGGTTGGAGCCAGGTGGGGTCGGGCTCTGCTCCCAAGGATTAGGCGATGAGATGAGAGGAAACAGCCTTACATTGTGCTGGAGAGGTTTAGATTGGATATTGGGAACCACTCCTTCCCTGGAAGTGGTGAAGCCCTGCCAGAGGCTGCCCAGAGCAGTGGTCCCTGAAGAGGTTCAAACACCATGTGGCCAAGGCACAAGGGACGTTGGGCTGGCATTGGACTGGATAAACTGAGAGGTCTTCTCCAACCTTAATGATTCTATGATTCTATAAACCTTCTGCAGGCAGAAGCTTCAGAGGAACCCTACAGGAAAGCTGGGAAGGAACACTTGATCAGGGAGTGCAGGGATAGGATGAGGGGAACGGTTTTGAGCTGAAAGAGGGGATATTGACATGACATCTTAGGAAGAAGTGTTTTGCTGTGAGGGTGGGGAGGCCCTGGCCCAGGTTTCCCAGAGCAGTGGTGGCTGCCCCATCCCTGGAGGGGTTCAAGGCCAGGTTGGATGGGGCTTGGGACAACCAGATCCAGTGGGAGTTGTCCCTGCCCATGGCAGGGGGTTAGAACTGTATGATCTTTGAACGTCCTTTCTAACCCAAACCATTATGTGATTCTAATGCTAACGGTTCCTGGATTCCTTGTAAAAGGACCTCAGTTACAGCAGAATTACTGCTGCTGCCAGATGCTGCACCGTGGTGTATCCTAGTGCTGTTACCATGGCGGAGCTGGACCCCACGTTAACTGGATGCAGCAGAGAAGGATGCAGACTCTTGGGAGCTGCTCTGCGAGCCTTGCTGGCAGGGTGTGCACAGCTGCTGCTGCAGATCTGCCTCTGGAGGTCTGTGTCAGACCACAGTGGCCTGTGGCATGCACATCACCCCAGCAGCAAACACACAGCCTGCTCTGGGCGCCCTGCCACCGAAGCACCGCCTGATGCCGCCAAAAAAGGTGTTTGGGCAGGAGCTGGGCAAGTGCTGCAGAGCACGTCTGCCTGCAGTATGGGGAAGGGGAGAGCAGGGTAGGCAAGGGACCTCTGCATCCAGGGCTGGGCTGGAGCTGCAGTGCTGTGTCCGGTGCTGGTAGCTCACTGGAGAGTAGGTGGAAAAGAGCAGGAGTGCAGAAGAGCCACAGTGAGATACAGTAGCTGTAAAATCTGTTGTAGAGCAATAGCTTTGAAGGTCTTGACCTGTTCAAGTGGCCAAGACATGATCTGGGAATGGCGCAGTAGGTATCTAGGGACTGTCGGTGAGGTCAGGCCAGCCTGCAGACAGGATATGGGCTTTTCAAGGGGTGATGTGAGGACTCTGCAGTGGTGAGGGCTCCACTGGGAGTGTGTAGTTCCCAAAGAGGACCCCCAGACTGAGACCCCCAGGCCAGACTGTCAGGCAGTTGCACCCCACTGCTGGGATGCTGGGCTTAGGAAGCAGTGAGGTGCAGCTCTCTGGGGTGTATCCACTGGTCCTACTCCACAGAAACCCCTCACATCCAGTGGGGCAACTGGATCCTACATACCTGCTTCATCTGGAGTCACCGGTCACAACACGCAACCTCACAGCCTGCATGTTTGGGCTACAAACAGGTTTGATTCTTGATTAAACAAGAAGCACAGCTGAAAAGAAAGGGAAAAGAACCCCACCCCAAACACACTTACATGGGATGCTAAGTGCTGCCACAGCTCTCACTGCGAGCTCTGAAAGAGCTGCTGCAAAGCTGATGGGCTGATTTGGCTGGCTGGAGCCTGTGCACCGTCAGGGGACCGCATGGAGCAGCAGGTGCTGAGCTGCTTCCTCCATTGCTCCAGCCCCATCCTGTCTCTTTTTGGCTGTGTTGTTCTCAGTCTCCCCCTTCCTCCCCTGGAAGCTGCTCTGGCTGTTCACCTCACTTCCTTTCCTTGGTCAGGACATTGAGGTTTTCATCATCACAGGACTCTGTCAAGTGTTTAAAACAGGCTGAGAGAGTTGGGGCTGCGCAGCCTGGAGAGGAGAAGGCTCCAAGGAGACCTTGGAGCAGCTTCCAGTGCTGAAAGGGACTCCAGGAAAGCTGTGGAGGGGCTCTTGATCAGGGAATGCAGGGATAGAATGAGGGGAATGGTGTTGAGCTGAAAGAGGGGAGATTGAGATGAGATCTTAGGGAGAAATGTTTTGCTGTGAGGGTGGGGAGGCCCTGGAACAGGTTTCCCAGAGCGGTGGTGGCTGCCCCATCCCTGGAGGGGTTCAAGGCCAGGTTGGATGGGGCTTGGGACAACCAGATCCAGTGGGAGGTGTCCCTGCCCATGGCAGGGGGTAGGACTGGATGGGCTTCGGGGTCCTTTCCAACCCAAACTATTCCATGGTTCTATGATTCCATCGAAGACCCCCCGTGGGTAACCTCTTGTTGTTGCTGCGCAGGCTGAAACGGTGGGGGCTGAACTGCTACATGTATGCGCCCAAGGATGAGCTGAAGCATCGGCTGCTCTGGCGAGAGCCCTACACAGACCCTGAGGCAGGTAGCGGCTCTGCTGGGCCCCGCGTGGGTGGGGGTCCCGCGTGGGTGGGGGTCCCGCGTCCTCGAGGGCAAAGCATGGTCGGGGTCTCAGCCGGGGTCAGGCTGGCTGTTACCACCCTTCCTGCCAGGACTCTGCCCAGAGCAAGGAGCCTCCCCAGACCCTGCCCAGAGCAAGGAGAGCCCCAGACTCTGCTCATCACATGGAGTCCCCTAGGAGCCCACCCAGCATGGGGAACTCCCCGTCTGGCAGTGTGCTAGAGTATGGCAGGACCCACAGTCTCTTGTGGAGAGTCCTTTGTGTCCCAAGGGAGGACTGCAAACTCTCTCCACTGGGATTCTCCCCTCCAGGTGCTCTCTCATGCCTCCTGCTGCCCTCATCTCCTTCCTTTCAGGCCACTGTGGTCCCGTCTCCCTCCGTGCCCTTGTCTCCCTCTGTCTCTTGCCTCCCAGCGCTCACAGACCCCCTCTGCTTTGTCCCCAGCCCAGATGCAGTCTCTCATCAAAGCCGCCCAGGAGCAGGGTGTGGAGTTTGTTTTCGCCATTTCTGCTGGCCAGGACATGGTGTTTTCGAGCGCTGGGGACCGGCGCCTGCTGCTGCAAAAACTCAGGCAGGTACCGTGGGCTGTTCCTTCATCCCACTGCTCCCAGCCAAGGGGTACACATGCTTCGGGGGGCACACCCACCCCAAGGGCTGGTGTGGGGCTGCAAACCCCTCCTGCGGCTGTGCCCCTGCAGGGTGCCTGGGGGCTGATGCTGTCCCTGTCATGTTGACAGAGCCAAGGGCTCTGTGGGGTCAGGAGAGGGACCAGCCAAGCCCCAGAGATTACTGGGCAGCTCTGGAGGATAGCACAGGCTGGTGCTGAGCCCCTGCGAGGGTAAAGAGCCGCCAGCACGGCGGGTTTGCTTTCTGGGCATCTGCTCCTCCCCAGGGAACAGCCAGGGCAGCAGCTGCCCTGCGCTGCTCCATGCCCAGCAACCTCATCAGGCACCTCCAGCTCTCCCCCGTGCAGGGACCTCCTGCCAGGACATGCGGTGAGGCTTCTTCTGAGGCTCTGCCAGCCTCAGCTTCCACTGCAGATCTCCCAGTGCCGCAGGGCGATATGAAGGAGAAGGTGGTGTCTGGTATGGCACAGTGGGAGTGAGCACTGGGCAGGCTGGACTCTGGTTTGGAAGGGCTCCTGGCCCACAGCAGCCGTGCCCAGGGCTTAGAGCAACGTGGGACATGGCCAAGGGTTGGACGTGGGCCTGCGGAATGGCTAAGTGTCATGCATGGTATCCACTCCACTGGTGTGGGAGACACAGCAAGGGCTGCTCTGCCCACCCTGTCCCTCCAGATGCCCCAAACTTCTGCTGTCCTTACGGGGCCCCAGGGCAGGGGCTTGGCCGGGGCTCGCTGCCTCCTTCCTCTCTGCCCCAGGGGTCCTAGCAGACCTGTGCCCACAGGTGGCTGCCCTGGGGTGCCGCTCCTTCGCACTGCTCTTTGATGACATCGACCCCTGCATGTGCCAAGCTGACAGAGACGTCTTCCCCTCCCTGGCTCAGGCTCAAGCCTCTGTGGCCAACGAGGTGTACCAGGAACTGGGCCAACCCTCCGTCTTCCTCTTCTGCCCTACAGGTACTGCCTTGCAGCTGTGCGGCCCCAGCCATCCTGCCCCTGGGAGCCTGGTGCTTGGCCAGCCGTGGCACCCACAGCAGACTGGGCTGCACCCAGCACCGGTGTCTGCTGCGAGCTGATAGCCCTGGCAGCCCCTCACGCTCCTACGGGAGCCCTCAGAGATCTCAGACTAGGGAGATCTCAGGACTAGGGCAGGACCAAGCTGCCACTTCAGCAGCCGTGCATGCCGTGTTCCCTGCACTGTGCCTCTTCCCAGCCCCTGTCCATCGGTCCTAGGCACCCTCTCCCTGTCTCTCTGCGGCTCAAGGGATGCTCTGTGCTCTCTCCCCAGAGTACTGCAGCTCTCTCTGCTCTCCCAGCCCCAGCCAGTCATGCTATTTGCTGACCCTCGGCCAGGAGCTGCTCCTGGCGATTGGTGTCATCTGGACAGGTGAGTGCCTGCGGCGGCTGCGTGGGGTGCGCAGCCATGGGTTGGGCCACGGCTCGGCTCTGCCTCTGCCGAGGGACGGTGGGATGGGGTGGCTCGACCCCTGCCTCCATGCTGAGTGCCCAGACGTGCGCGTGTTGTGAGTGTGCGACAGCTTGCACTGCCTGTGTCTTCCATGCATGTCCGTAACGTGATGCTCCAGGCCCAAAGGTGGTGTCACAAGAGCTCTCAGCCACACAGCTGGAGGAGGTGGAGGGTGTCCTGCGGCGCCGCCCCATCATCTGGGACAATCTGTATGCCAACGACTATGACTGTAGACGAGTCTTCATGGGCCCCTACACGGGCCGTGCACCTGGCCTCATGCCCAGGCTCAATGGACTGCTCCTCAACCCCAACTGTGAGCTCCAGGCCAACTTCATCCCCATACACACACTGGGAAGCTGGTTTCGGAGCGAGCTGGGGAGCTGTGCCCACACCAATCACACAGGTACTGAGCCCCCCACGCCACAAGCTCGTGCACCCAGGGCAGGACCCTGCCCACCACTGCCCGTCTTTACTGTGGCCCCGTAAGCTTCCTTGCATAGCAGCCAGGGAGAGGTCTCACATCCCAACATCTTGGGGTGTGGGATCCATCCTGGAGGCATCTCCCTGGGGAGGGGGCAGCCCATCTTTAGTTTTGGTGAGATAGATCCATCGAGCAAAGGATGGGGCTGCCTAGGCTGATGAGCTCCACTTCATAGAATCATAGAATGGTTTGAGTGGGAAGGGACCTCAAAGACCATCTAATTCCCCCCCCCCGCCATGGGCAGGGACACCTCCCACTGGATCAGGCTGACCAAGGCCCCATCCAACCTGGCCTTGAACACCTCCAGGGAACAATTCCTTAGGAATGGAGACCGTGGCAGCCCCGAGGAGCAGCCAAGGTCCACGGGATGGAAGCTACAGCCCCCAGGAAGCCTTGGAACAGGCGTTGCTTGACTGGGTGGCCGAGATAAACCGGCAAGCCTTGGAATCAGGTAGGTGATGAGCCCACACCACAGCATCCCTCACTCCCCTGGAGCGCTGGATGGGATCCGCTGTAAGCTCGGTGGGTGAGGGAGCCCCGTGTCCCGGCTGGTGCTGCAGCGGGGTCTGTGTGGGTCATGGTGGGCAGGCGTGGGTGTCCATTGCACCATGCTGCCCTGTGGATGTTCCTGCCACGGCCATATCTCCGAGGGATTTCCTCAGCTGGGAGTGTGGGAGCCTGGGCCATGATACAGCTCTGGAAGAGGGTGTTCAGCCAGGTATGAGCTTGGTGTCCATCACTGTTTGCCTCTGCAAAGCCTGTGGCTCACCAGCCATGGAGGCCAGAGCTCCGGGAGCGCAGGGCCATGCAAAGCCCGTGTCCCAGCAGCTCCCTGGTCCCTGCCAGCTCGGAGATGGAGCTTCCTGGTGTGGCTGTCCCAGGGCTGTCCTGCCCCATGGGCAGTAGTTTCCAGGTGGGTGCCAGAGGGGCTCCCCCTTTGCTCCTTTTTGCCAGGAGGAAGGCCCCGGGGACCCCCCAGCATCAGCCTCAAGGGAGGGACAAGGTTGCAGCCCAGCGCAATGGGGGGATGGGAGGCCACGCTGAACCCCCAGCCCCACAGCTCTGCTCCCAGCGGGACAGACCAGCACAGCCCCGAGCCCTGCGCCGTGGCACATGGGGATGCAAGGACAGAGGTGACCTCGGAGCCCGGGAAGGGCAGTGAGAGCAGGAGCTCTGCCGGTGATTGGCAAAGTGCCACAGGGGACGAGGACCAGCTTGCCATGGGGAGCCGAGCGTGTGGTGAGCCCTCCTCCGCTCTGCCCAGCACCACTGGGAGTGCCCAGTCCGCAGGAATCCTGGTGGATGCTGAGACCCTCCACAGCCCAGGTGGTGCGAAGTGCTGCAGCCATGCCAGCCAGAGCCTTCCCCTGCCCACCGGAGATGCCAGGAGAGGGGGTTGCAGCGCCCCCGAGATCTCCAGCAGCATCCAGCCTGAGGCCAGCGGGGGTGACATCCCCCAGCCACCCCCAGGGCCTGGGGCTGCCACCAGCCCTAGCCCCCCAACACTACTGACCCCAAAAGAAGCTGGGTCCAGCTCCATGGCTCTGATGACCCTGGAGGAAGCTGGATCTGGCCTCATGGCACTGCTGACCACAGAGGAGACTGGGTCCATCCCCACGGCACCAATGACCATGGAGGAGGCTGGATCCATCCCCACGGCACCAATGACCATGGAGGAGGCTGGGTCCATCCCCACGGCACCAATGACCATGGAGGAGACTGGGTCCATCCCCACGGCACCAATGACCATGGAGGAGGCTGGGTCCATCCCCACGGCACCAATGACCATGGAGGAGGCTGGGTCCATTCCCACAGCACCGCTGACCCTAGAGGAAGCTGGATCCATCCCCACAGCACCAATGACCATGGAGGAGGCTGGGTCCATTCTCACAGCACCGCTGACCCTAGAGGAAGCTGGATCCATCCCCACGGCACCACTGACCATGGAGGAAGCTAGGTCCATCGCCATGGCACCGCTGACCACGGAGGAGGCTGGGTCCATCCCCACGGCACCGCTGACCATGGAGGAAGCTGGGTCCATCGCCATGGCACCACTGACCCCAGAGGAGGCTGGATCCATTCCATCGGCACTGCTCACTGTGGAGGAGGCTGGGTCCATCCCCACAGCACCGCTGACCCTAGAGGAGGCTGGGTCCATCCCCACAGCACCGCTGACTGCAGAGGAGGATGAGTCCATCCCCGTGGCACCGCTGACTCTGGGGGAAGTGCGGATGCTCGTGGAGCTCTTCTACCTGCCCTACCACCATGGGCCACAGGCACAGCATCTCCTGGAGCACTTTCGTTGGCTCCGAGCAAACAGCCTCAGTGTGGGGGTCCCGACCACAGCACCCAATGCTTGTGGGGTAAGGATGGTCTGGGTGCTGCTGTGGGACAGTCAGTGCCCATCGTGGTTGCCCTAATGCCCAGTCTGTCCACAGGGCACATGCTGGCGTGGTCGAGCCCAGTCCTTCCAGCAGCTCTGCGCTCAGACCTGCCGCCTGCACAGCCGCTTCGTCAGCAGCACCGGACGGGCACTGCTCTATGACCTCCATCCCTACCTCTGGGACATCCGCAACATGCTGCTGGCTGCCAGTGCCTTTGTCCTCTGGCTGGGTAGGTGCGATGCTAGCCCTGCACCAGCCCCTGGGGCCATGTGTTCGCACTATAGCCAAACCCAGCCCTGTTGAAATGCAGGGCTGCCCAGGCACTACAGTGCACCCAGGGCTTTTGTTCTGTGGTGACCCACTCTCTGGGACCCTGTCCCACAGGTCTGGAGTCGCTGTGTCCAGCGGGGGGTGCCAGGATCTCTCCTGGGTGTGCACCTCCCCTTGACACCGTCCCCACCACTGACCTGTGCCCCACACTGACCCCTTCTTCTCCATTGCAGATGGCCATCTCCTCTGTGACCCTGACCCCAAAGGCACGTGGGGAAGCTGTTTCGGCTGTAAGTACCGGCGCTGCCCTGGCTTGGTGGGGCCCTGGCTGCCCTCCAGCGACAGCCCGCACTCACCGTCAGGCTGCCCTTTCCCACTCCCTTTGTGCTGAGCAGATTGGGAATGGCCATGGGAAGCCTGGCATCCCTGCATGCCCTGGCACCGGGGCAGGGTGGGGCAGTGCTGCTGGGGACAGAGCAATCATCAGAGCAGCTCTTCACCCTCTTGCACTCTAGAAGGAATGCCTGGTTTTAGGGCATGGTTGCTCAGCCCTTTTAATCTGAGGAACCCATAGCCTTTCTGGTAACAGGGATCCAGGACTGTTGGGAGCGGTGATACCCTGTGTGACAGAGGTGGAGTTGGAGTGTGAATCCCTATGCAACACTTTGAGAGCCCCTGTCCCTCTGGTTTAGGGTTTCTGGGTTCCTCTGTGGGCCTTGTGACTTCTTACAAGCCAAGAGCTGGTACCAGATGGCAACCTGAGAGGACTTCCAAGCCCAGTGTGGGATGGGGCCATGTGCCCTTACCCACTTCCACAGGGAAGCAGCCTGCAGTGAAGCAGCTCTGTGCCCGGCTGCAGCTTCCCAGCTGTAGCCAGGAGCTGTGTCTTTACCTTATGTCTTTCCTGGAGGCAAGATCACACCTTTCCCGGTTCCCCCACTCCAGGCCCCATGCAGAGGGCGTGCTGCTACCCCAGTGCATGGGGCTGCTGCCCAAGCTTTGGTGAGGTCCTGTGCCGTGCGGTTTTGGGTGCAGCTCCTCGGAGCTGTGACCAGCGTGCAGTATTATCTCCCAGGCTTTTGTTCACCTTTCACGTGTCTTGTCTCCTGCTGCCTCCAGGGTGCCAGAGCATCACAGCCCCAGTCTTGTTGCGGGGGGACGCTGAGCCCTGGGCGCGTCGCGGGGGCCTCTTTGGAGAGCTGCAGGTGAGAGCATGCCGGTATCTGCAGAAGCCGTCAGGAGGCCAGGATCCCGGCTGCTGCTCCTGGCCCTGCCTTTGGGTTGCTGCAAGCTTGGGAAGGCAGAGCTGCCCCAAGCTGCTGCGTTTGCTGTGGCTGCTGGGGTTTAGGGTGCCTCTGAAGGACCCTCCCGCTGCCTCCAGGATGAGGTTTGGAGGCAGGACAACCTGCTTCTTGGTGGACTCTGTCTCTTCCAGGCTCTGCTGCCTGTGGGGAACAGCTGTGACCTCTTCTACCATCCTCCACCACTCTTCCCATCCAGCCAGCTGTACGTCCTGCGCCCGCTGCTGCCCCTGGACAAGGTGAGAGCCATGGTCCAGGAGGGTGACCTGCACCTCTTGGGATGGAGCTCACCTCTGCGTGGCCCATGCTGTACAGGCACTAATGAGATACAGGCCATCTGCTGCTGGCCCCATGGCTGAGCTCACAGTGCAGGGTGATGTAGATGAGGAGGTACCTTTGGGGTTCAGCGCCTGCGCAGAGCCAGGGGCTGGTCCCTCGGGGCTGCATCCAGCAGAGTGGGTGTTGTGGCCATCGGCCTCAGCAGGGACCACCGCTTCCCTCCCTGGGATAAACAGAAGGCACAACCCACCCGGTCGGCTGGCAGCAGGTCACCTGGCTCCAAAGTGAGCGGTGGGCACAGAGCTGGGGTGGCCAGGTTGCAAGGCTGATCTCCAGTGCTGGCCATGTGCAGGTGCCAGGAAAGATCCAGAACAGGACAAGTCTGGATGGTGGCATCCTGCAGCCTTCATCTACCTGCAGCTCTGGGCTGCCTGAGCCTGCTGAGGTTCATCCCCACTCAGTCTCTTCCTCAAACACTCACCCAGGTCACAGGATGATTCTCTTGTAATTGGGAACTGTGTTAGCCATGACCTGCTTGCTGCCAGCCCCCCACTCTGCCTGACATCCCAGCAGCGTGATGGGATGGGGAGGGAAAGGGAGAATTTGGAGGCGAGTGGACACACCAGTGAAACCACTGCCAGACCAGCAGAGTCCCGGGTTCCCCGCAAACCACACAGCCTCCAGCAAGCACCCTGCTCCCTCTCCCCACTGCCTCTGTCCTAAGGAACTGCAAACCCAGCCATCACGGACACAACTGTGTGTGCCTGCTTGGCTGCAGCGCTCGTAAACAGCGGAAGAGGAGCTGCAGGCACATGAGAGCGGATTGCAGTGTCACGCTGCAGCTGCCAGCAATTTCCACTGCCAAAGCTTGTTCTCGGTGCCTCCTCTGATCAGACTGAGCTTTAGCAGCTGAGTGTGTCCAGTGAAACTCAGAGAGATGAACCCAGCTGAGCACTTCAACCCCTCTGGGATCGGTGCTTGGAGTGCACTCCTGCCCTTGTCTGTCAGCCACCCAGGCAGTTTTTCCTTCAGAAAGCGATGCTTTTACTGGCATGTTCTTTCTGCTGATCCTGTGGGCAGCAGCAAACCCAAATTAGCCCAAGAGGGGGAATTTTGCCATGTCCTACCGCGCACATGCTCTGTGGAGAGCTGGTTTTGCTACTGTCCGACTGGCCTGAGCGTGTTCCAGGCTGGAGCTGAGCAGTGTTCCTGACTGGAATGGCAATTCCTCGTTTGGAAGCATTGCTGTGCTGAGGCAAGGAGCCTCAGGGGTGGTACATGGGGCATCACTTGGTGCAGAGGCCCATACCCTTGGGGGGCTGGAGCTTCTTCCCTTGGCCGGGACGTGCTGGAGGCCACAGCCCCGACCACGGTGCTTCACCATGACCAGCTCGAGTGGCTGCTGGTGCCGTGGGGCAGGGAGTGGGCACAGGGCAGGCAGAGCCAGGGCTGAGCTGGGTCTGGGTCTTCCAGGCTGAGCTTTACCGGATGTGCCGGGAGAGCTTGGACTGTGACCCCAAAGTTGCTGACATCCTCACGGCCCATCCTGATCTCCTCGGTGACCGGTGAGACATGGTCCCTTTGGGGATCCTCGCTGCTGGGCATGTGCTGAGCTTGGTGTTAGGCAATATGGGGCTATGGGGCGAGGCAGTGACCTCTTCTTGCACCCTGGTCGGGACCAGCTCTGCCTGCATCGCAGCTGGCGCTGGCCTTGTGCTGTGGGAGCAGGCAGGGAGGGCAGTCCTGGCGGGCCGGCCAGGTCGCAGCAGCTCTGTGGGCATGGACCTGCTGTCCAGCCTGGTGTGGCAGCTCCCCTTGGCCAAGGGCTTCTGCTGCGGGGGGTCTCCAAGGGATGGGTTGATGGGCACTGGAGTGCTGTCCCACCAGGGGTGTCTCAAAGGGATGGGTCTGTGGACGCTGGGGTACTGTCCCACCAGGGGCGTCTCCAAGGGATGGGATGGTGGGCACTGGATTGTTGTCCCGCTAGGGGGATCTCAGAGGGATGAGTTGGTGGCCCTGGGGTTTTGTCCCACCAGGGCAGGGACGAGGATTGTGGGTTTGAGCTCTCCCCGGGACAGGCTGGGCTCCAATCAGCAGCTCAGCACTGCTCCTGCTCTGCCTGGCAGACTGCTGGGCAGTTTCCTGAGCCTGAGCCCCGAGTACACCTTCGTGCTGGAGGATGAAGATGGTCCATGTGGCTATGCAGCTGGGGCACTCTGCGCTGAAGGCTTCCTGCAGCAGCGGAACAGTGGCTGGCTGCCGGCCATGCGGCACAAGTACCCCCGTGAGCTGGACGCAGGCTCCCCAGCACTGGGACAGGTCAGGAGCGGAGCAGAGGGGTCCAGGGGAGATGGAAGGGGGTGCCCTCACTTGTGTTTGTTGCCTGCAGGATGCCCTGGAGGAAGCACTGCTCTTCTTCCACACGGAGCCTCCAGCCATGCCCCTGCCTGTGCTGCGGCGCTTCCCATCGCTGGTGCAGTTAGGCACCGCGCCCCGCGTGCTGGACGCGGGCGTCAGCCGCAGCCTGGCCGTCTGCCTGCTGAGCGCGCTCAGGGCCAACGGTGAGCCTGGCATCCCCGTGCCCGGGGCACCCCTGACCCTGCACAGCCCCGGCCCTACTGCTCTGCACCCCAGCATGCAGCACGGGGCAGGGGCAGCCCTCACTGGGGGTTCCTGTCCCCGCTCTGGTGCCATCTGGCCCCAGCTCCCATGCCCCGTGCCCTCCCCTTGCACCCAGGGATGCGTGGAGCTGTGTCTCAGGGCATTGTGCAGCGCTCCCAGTGCCACAGGGCAGAGGAAAGGCTGACAGGAGGGAGCCTCAGCCGTGGCCCCCAGCCCAGCACTGCGTTCCCGGTGCCACGGGGGAGGCTGACGGGAGGGGCTCCCAGCCACAACCCTCAGACTCAGCGCTGCGATCCCAGTGCCACACAGCAGTGTGGCTGCTGGGAGAAGGTTACATCCATGGCCCCCAGCCCCGGTGCCACAGGGTAGGGGAGAGACTGATGCCCATGTGAGGGGGTCTCATCCATGGCCCCCAGCCCCATCTCTTTATTCTCGGTGCCACAGGGCAGAGGAGAGGCTGACACCATGCCAGAGGGTCCCAGCCATGGCCCCCAGCCCCAGTGCTGTGTTCTTGGGGCAGGGGACAGGTTGACACCCTTGGGGAGGGATTTCCAGACGGCCCCCAGCCCCATTGCATGACCCTGGTGCCGGGGTCCTGACCTCTCGCTTCCCTTCCAGGGTCACGAGGAGTGTTTTGCCAGGTCAGCGCCAGTGACCGGCAGCAGCTGAGCTTCTACAGCAAGCTGGGCTTTGTCGTGCTGCCCGTGTCCTGGGGCAGCTTCCCCAGAGTGCAGCTCCTGGGACGCCTCCTCTGAGCATGTGGGGGCTGTCCCATGGGGCAGGCTGACCCCCATCCATGCAGCACAGTCCCGAGGGTGCAGGAGCAGGGGGGGCACCATGAGCAGGGAGGTACAGGCAATGGGGGACATGGCCTGGACGGGGGGCAGGATGTCCCGGGTATCTGAGGGTCTGTGGGTGGCATCTCGGGAGATTTGGGCATCAGGGCCTCTCCACTCCTCCTGGAAGTGTTCCTGCTTGCTGAGCACCTTCCACTATCTCTGGGGCACCAGCAGCACCCCCAGGCTGCCTGCGGACCACGAGCCTGGCCTGGAGCCACACGGGCAGTGGTCTCAGAGCACAGCAGAGCGCAGCAGCACCTGGGATGGTCTCTGTCCTGCAGCTGGGCTGCTCGGCTCTGCATCCCCCAGGCTGGGCACCCGGTGCCAGAGCTGGCCCTCGGCTCCCAGGACTGATGCAGTACGGGACACAGTGAGGCAGCATCCATCCCTGCTGCCCAGGGGCTGAGGAAAGCGCTGACCTTCGCAATAAAAGTGTTTGCTGGGCTCTCACTGCGGCTCCTCTCCTGGTGGAAGCACTGGGGTACCAGCGTGTCCCTCTCCCCACCTCACGCCCACAGTTGCGGGACGTGTCACTGCAAATGAAGCAGCTCCCCATGCGTGTACCTCTCAGCCTTGGTGCCTCCCGCACGGTGCTCCAGTACAGAGCTGCAGGAGCTGGCAGCTTCCCGCGGGTCCAGGGCTCCGTTGCAGTATGTGACACCTGGAGCCCGGGTCTTTCCTTTGGATACGGCTGCCGTGGGGGTCTGGGAGCCGCTGCACGTCCAGGACAGGGGGGGATGGCCAAGGGGCACGGCTGTCCCGCATGCAGGATGTGACCCCCTGGACCTGGGGCTTCCCCTTGGACCCAGCTGCTGTGTGGGTCTGGGGGCTGAGCCTTCCCCCCTCCCATGGCAGTACACCCTCCCTCTCCCAATGCAGCCTCCTCCCTCCCCCTGGCAGCCCCCCCATCCCGGGCAGCCCCACCTCCCGGGCAGCCCACCCCTCACCCAGCAGCGCCCCTCCTCCCAGGCAGCACCCTCTTTCCGGGCAGCCCCTGTCCCCCAGCACACATCCCCCTCCCTCGGCAGCCCTTCCTTCTGGAGCATCAACCCCCGCCACCTCCCCCGGGCTCCCCCTCCCCCGGGCAGCCCCCCCTCCTCTGAGCACCCCCCCAGGGAGGCGAGCAGAGCCAAGCCGGGGGCGGGGGGTTTCCTGCCCTGTCCCTGGTCAGAGGGGTCTGGGGACGGGGTCCCGAGCTCCCGTACCGGTTGCGGGGCCGCGGATGGGGCCGGACGCTCGCGCGCGGGGCGGGGATGGGGCGGGGACGGGGACGGGGCGGGGCGGGACGGGACGGAGCGGAACGGGACGGCACGGAACGGCACGGCACGGTAAGGTTTGGCTCGTTTCAGCCCAGCTCCGTTCAGTTCAGCCCGGTTCTGCTCGGTAGAGCCCGGTTCATCTCGGTTTAGCCTGGTTCGGCTCGGCGGCGCTCCGCTCAGCCCAGCTCCGTTAGGTACTGCCCGGTTGGGCTCGGTACAGCCCAGCTCCACTCGGTTCAGCCCGGTAGGGCTCGGTACAGCCCAGCTCGGCTCCACTCTGCTGGGTACATCTCGGTTCGGTTCGGTTCGGCTCTGCTCGGTAACAGCCCGGCTCTCTCGGCACGGCCCCGTTCGGGTCGGTACAGCCTGGTTCGGCTCTGCTCTGCTCGGTGCTAGCCGGTTCGTTTGGCTCGGTTCGACGCAGCCCGGCTCTGCTCCGCTCTGCCCGGTTCGGCTTTGCTCAGCCCGGATCGGCTCGACTCTGTTCGGCATGGTTCGGCACGGCTCGGCACTGCACGGTTTGGCACTGTTTGGTTCGTCTTGGTTCGGCTCGTTCGGTACAGCCCGGTTCGGCTCGGCGCGCTCTCGCCCGCGGGAACGGGCGGTGCTGGCGGCGCCGAACCGGTACCGGCACCCGCGGAGTCGCCCGGCCGGGGAGGGGCCGGGGGGATCTCACGCGCGAGTGTCGGAGCCCCCCACGGACGGGGAGGGGCTGCGGGGGCTCCCGGTGATCCCGGGGGTCGTGGGGCGGGAGGGGGCTGCGGGGGTGGCGGGGGGTGTCCCGGTTGGTCGCAGCGCTGTGGGTGGGGGCTGCGGGGGTGCCCCCAGACCCCCCGGGCCCCCGCCCCGCCCTCCGCCGCAGCCGTCGGGGCTGTTCGGCCCCTGTGGCTGATGCTGCAGCGTCTGCACATTCCTCCGGGGTCTTTGGCTCCCGCCGCAGGCGCTGCCCCCGGGGTGCCCCTCCGGAGCAGAGCCGGGGAGCCCCTGGCAGAGGCCCTGCCGAGACCTGTGTGTGTGTCGGGAGCCGCTGAGCTGGGCTGTGACCCGGCTGCGGGGTGACAGCAGGACAGGGGGAGCGTCCCGGTGGGGCTGGAAGGGAAGGGCAGCCTGAAGCCCAGGAGCTGGGATGTGCCATCCACAGCTGTGTCCCCACCACTGTCCAGGGTGGGACACAGAGCAGCAGAGCATGGACAGACACCCTGACTTCCAGGCTGTGGGGGTCTGTGAGGTCCTACCAGGCAGATGGTGCTGGGAAGTGTCACCAAGCCTGCCCAGACTGCTGCGGTGGCCTTGGGCTTCTCCACGGTGCTTCTGGGACCAGTTTGGGTGTGGAGCCCCTGCTGCCCTCCAGACCACGGCTGTGCTCATCCCAGAGACTGATCCCATGGGGTCCCTGCAGGCAGGGATCCAACTGGTCCCAGACCAAGTGGAGTGGTGGTGTTGGGTTCCCCCAGCTCATGCACACACATTCCCAGCATCCCAGGGCTGCCAGGAAGCAGGGAAGCTGGGATTGCGAAAGGGCCAGCACTGGGATGTGCTGGGGCCCTGGGGAGAAGAGGAGGGATGGAGCCCAGCGCTTGAAGCCATGGGACCCAGCAGACCTTCTCCTGTCCCAAGCGCAGGGGACGTGACCCGATGCTCTCAGGGATGTCCCGGCGTGAGCCTGGGCAGAGCATGACCACATCACCGCTCGATCTTCCCAAGGAAGGATAAACAGAGGCAGCGTCTTCCTTCTTGTGCTGGCGGGATTCCCAGGTCTTCGGCCACTGGTGCTGCTCTTCTCCGAGTCCTTCCAGCTGTCAAAGCCTGAGTCTCTCCATGTCCCCATGTGCGTGTCCAGAGCTGCTGTGGGAATGCATGGTCCCGCAGGGCCACCACAGCCTGGTGTTTCCACGCTGCTGCAGCCTGGGATGCCATCCATGTGCCGCAACTGTTCCCTGTGCTCGGCTGTCCCAACACACTCATCGAACACCCTGACTTGCCAGGGCCCCAGTCCCTCAGGAACTGCCGCTTCCTGAGGTCTCTTTCCTGCTTACCAGGGTTTCACTGGGTCAGCCCAATGTCCCACTGAGTGCCTGGTGAGCGCAGCGCGGCCATAGGATTGGAACAGCCCTTGGGTGCCAGCAGCCCTGCCAAGCCGGGAGGCGCAGCCCCTGCGCGGGATGCGGTTGGGGAGCGATGGTGGGCGCAGCGCTTGCCTGGAGGGCCGTGGGCTCTGCTGGCTCTGCTGACAGGAGGCCACTGGAACAGGGAGAGGTGGTGGGGCTGGTGTGGGAGCAGGTCAAGCAGTGCCAGGGCTGCCCTCTGCACCGAAGGGTCCTTGTGCTTGTGCCGGCCTCGGCAGTGTGATGCCAAGGGAACCCCAGGAGAGCCCTGTAGAGTTCTTGGACACCCTACCACCGTCACTAGCTGCGCCGTGGGCCAGGACGTGGCCAGGGGCCCTGTTCACACCCGGCTGGACATTCCTGAGGTTTCCTGGGCAGCTCTCCGGCTCCCACGCCCAGCGTCTGCTCAGGGCCAGCCCGTCCTGCCGAGCCCTTTCCACTCGCAGCATCAGTGCTGCTGCGTGCCTGAGCCGCCTGCACGCCACAGCAGGCACGTTCAGTGCCGCACGGCCCAGCACAGCAGTCGCAGTCCGAGAGGAGACCATTCCTGGCTGGAGCAGGCAGCTGGCTGCAGGGTGGCCGAGGCACTGGGACAAGCACAACTGGGCAAGGTTGTGTTTGGCTTCTGTCTGTGATGCATGGGACAGTGGCAGCAGCCAAGGAACATGCCTGGATCCCACATCCCTGTCCCAGGCAACTTCCAGCCTCTGAACCCCCGCCCCCCCCCGAACTGCCTGCATCTCTGCCTTTTGCCCTCTCCGTGTTATGCAGGCAATTCCTGCAATTCCTGGTCTTCTGCAAGCTCCAGTGATCGCGTCCTCCCATGGTGCTGCTGGCATCAATGTCCCAGTGCCAATAGAGCGGGAGCCGTCACCCCAGTGGGACGCTTTCTCTTAGCAGGAATTGCCCATGAAGGCTGGGCAAAGGGATGCACCTTCCTCTGGCCAGAGATGGGAAAGAGATGGGAAATCCCCCTTGGAACTCTTGTGCTGGTTGATCAGCCCCTCCGGTGTGGACGGACCTTGTTTGTCCCAGCCAGAGCCTCAGTGCTGGCATGGATCTTGTGTCCTTTTGCCGTGCCAGCCGGCAGACCCACAGCTCCATAAGGCTGTGTCCGGGCTGGCCCTCCAGCTTGGAATTGGGAGATGCCACACGTAGATCGGCTCCATCTCCAGCTGCCAAGCTGTGCCACAGCTCCCTGGGATGGGGTTGGGCTCCCCATCCAGGCAGGACCCGGAGCAGAGCATGCCAGCAGAGAGGGAAAGGCAGGCAGCGTCACATGGCCGGGAACAGCAAAGTGGAAAAAGTGATCCGGACAACGAGAGCCCTGATAGCCCACACATTCGGGGAGAGAGATAGCACCGAAATGGGGCAGCAGCTGGTGCTGTGTCCCAGGGAACTCCTGCTGCCATCCTGACAGCTCTCCCGGGGTGAGGATGGGATGGGCTCTGTGCTGAGAGATGGTGAGATGAGCGGCAGGAGCTGAGCTGTGAGGGCAGAGGGAGCGCGGTGAGGTTGAGGGAGTGCGGTGAGGTTGAGGGAGTGCGGTGAGGACAAGGGATTGTATTGGGGACGAGGGATGCTGGAGCCTGAGCAGAGGGAAACCCCAATTCGGGAGAACAGTGTGCGGTGGCACAAACTGTGGTTGATGCAGTAATGGATGGCAGGAATTTGAGCAGGTTCAGAGGCAGCTGAAAGAGTGTGAGGAAGAGAAAACATAGGATCATCGAATGCCAGGTGGTGGATCATCTGATGCAACTTTTCAGGTGATCCGTAGTTTAAACGAGGTGGCCCAGCACCCTATCGAGCTGACCCTTACAAGTGCTCAGCGTAGAGGAATCCACCGCTTCCCTGGGGAGATTATTCTGATGTTAACTGATCTCATGGGGAAACATTTCCTCTGGAATCGAATGGGAGTCTCCCCAGGAGCAACTCATCACCATTACCCCTTGTCTTTTCCATGTGACTCCTCGTAAAAGTGGAATCTCCATCCTCTTGGCAGACACCCTTTATGCACTGGTACGTGGTGATAAGATCTCCCCTGAGCCTTCTCCTCTGAATTTGAGGCTGTTTCCTCCTATCCCATCCCTTGTTCTTTGGGAGCAGAGCCCAACCCCCATCTGGCTCCATCCTCCTTTCCAGGAGCTTCACAGAGCCATGAGGTCTCCCCTCAGACTCTTCTCCAGGCTAAACAGCCCCAGGGCCTCAGCTGCTCCCGCAACTCCTGGGCTCCAGACCCTTCCCAGCTCTGTTGCTTCTTGGACCACTCCAGCCCCTCCAGGTCTTTCTTGGAATGAGTGGCCCAAAACTGATCCCAGGATTTGAGGTGCAGCCTCCCCAGGTTGGAGTGGCTGAAGAACAAGCCTTATGAGGAGCAGCTGAGGGACCTGGGGGTCGTTTAGCTGGGCTGAACAAACCCAGCTCTCCCAGTCATACTTCATATGGAAGGTTTCCCAGTCCTCTGATCACCAGATCTGCAGTGGGGTTTTTAGATACAGAGGCTGACGTGGCTGAGCTGGGTGTGCCAGCACGGGGCTTAAGCAGGACACCCCTGCTCTGTCCCAGAACACCTCCTGATACTGCAAGAGTGATCCCACTGGATCAGGCAGCTCAAAGCCTCATCCAACCTCGGTTTGAACACCTCCAGGGAGGGTCCTGGTCTGGGGGACGTTCCCCATGTCCTCACACAACCATACGGCTCTTGCCTGACCACCATGGTGTCAGGATATGGAGGTCCTCCAGCATCATCTCTTCAGCCAGACATGGGGCCAGGTGCTCCTCTGGCCGAGCTGCAAGACTGCAGGCACGCATGGGGCTGTCCCTTGATGCTGCAGGACTGGGGCTGAGACCTGTCTGCTGGCGGAGTGGTCTCACTGACAGCAGTGGTGATGGTCCTGTTGAGCCTGAGCATTCCGGATCCTGGAGGTGGCCCTGCCGTGGCTCGCTGGGGGCTCGGCACTGCACTGCACTAAGCCCGAGCACCTTCTCAGGGTATGGGCCTTGCGATGCCATTTTACCAGTCTGTCCAGCTTGTCCCTGTCGCAGTTCTGCTCACTCCCTCCTTTCCGTGTCTGTCTTTGCACACCGCACGAGAACGTTTTTCCTCCTGCAGACACGGTTTTGCTTTGAAAAGCATGTGATCCTCACCAGAAAGGCCCCCTGAAAGGTGACTTCTGTATTGTAACGACATTTTAGTTCCAGCAGGTGACCAGTTTTAATCCACTTAGTATAAGGTGCACTGATTTTGTTGATTGCTAATTATTCATTAACAGGCGGTGCGAGATGAATTGAATGCCTTCCAGTCTCAGTCTGTTATGTCAGCACGGTTGCTCCAATTAACCAGACCTGCGATCTCATAAAAGGTCACTCCGGCTTTCTGACGCGGGCTCCTTCTCCGGGGCTGTGGAGATCGGCGCTAATGGTGCCGCTGTCCTGTAGTGCTGCCGTGACCCTGTTGCAAAACAGCCTGGAGCCTGCAGCCTGCGTCGGCAAAGGTCCTCTTAGAATCACAGAATCAGAATGGTTTGGGTCAGAAGGGACCTTAAAGCTCATCTAGATCCAGCCCACATGCCATGGTCAGGGACACCTTCCACTGGACGAGGTTGCTCAAAGCCTCGCCTTGCTGAGTCCGTGCAAGTACTGGTGAGGCTTCAGTCCTTGTGCACATGCAGCTTCCCAGACTCTGAGGTGCATTATGATCAGCACCGAGAGGGCCCAGACTCGTGTGTTGTATGAGGTGGGGTAGGTCCAAGGATTTATGGTGCTTCCTTTGGGTGGGGGCGTGTCCCCTCAGTGGAATAAGAAGTGGTTTATTGCTGCTGTGAGATGATAAATTCATCCTCTCGTTGCTGCCTGGACAGGGCAGAGATATGGATGAAGTGTTCCTGCCCTCCCTGGCCCTGGCAAGCCCAGAGCTCCCTGTCTCCATGCCCTGGCAGGTCTGGGTGGCCCTTGCACCCGCCCTCCTCTTTCTCCTGCCACAACAACCTGATTAGAAGGTCCAGCAAAGCTTTTCCCTGCTGCTTGCCCGCAAATATGCTTCCTGCTGGGCTTTGTTTTGTGCTCTCAGTGCCAAAGCGGGTGGCTGAGGTGCCAGCTCCCACCAGCCCCAGGGCCCTCAGGCTGCCCTGAGCCGAGGTGCATTCCTGCCTGCTGCTGCGTCTCCATCAGTGCTGTGGTGGTCCCTATAGCCTCCACAGCTCCATCAGTGCTGTAGTGTCCCCTATAGCCCTCCATGGCTCCATCAGTGCTATGGTGTCCCCCATAGCCCCTCAAGGTTCCATCACTGCTATGGTGTCCCCCATAGCCCCTCAGGGTTCCATCAGTGCTATGGTGTCCCCTGTGGCTGTGACAGCAGAGAGGACCGGACTAGTGCTGAATGGAATTGCACCAAGGCACTTGGTGTGCATCCTGGCATGATGTCTCATGTTGGCCTGGACCAGTGCTGCTGGTCCTTGTAACTCCACACTCTGTCTTCCTGAGCATCCCTGTGGGCATCAGACACTCATCCCAGAGGAATGGCTGTTCTTGGTGGCATCTCCAATGTGGGCATGCCTGAAGGAGCAGGCAGGCAGCAGGATGAGTGCGATGGGGATGGAAGCCTCTGGGTACCATCCTGGTTTGTCCCCCTCCGTGAGGAGGGGCTGCGAGAAGGGTCCCTGCTCAATGAGGAGGGCTAAAGCCCAACTAGAGCTCAGACTGGCCAATTCGGTGAAAGATAATAAAAAATCTTTCTATAAATACATCAATAGTAAAAGGAGGACCAGGGAAAATATTCAGTGTTTATTGAATGCAAAGGGAACAACTGTGACAAAGGATGAGGACAAGGCTGAGGTACTTAGCACCTTCTTTGCCTCAGTCTTTAATAGTAAGGAAAGTTGTTCCCTGTGTGTACATACCCAGGAGCTAGAGGAGCAGAACAAAGCTCCCATGATCCAAGAGGAAGTGGTTAGAGACTTGCTTGGCCAATTAGACACTCACAAGTCTGTGGGGCCGGATGGGATCCCTCTTATTGAGGGAGCTGGCAAACGTGCTTGCCAAACATCTTTCCATCATCTTCCAGCAGTTCTGGCTGACTGGGGAAGTTCCACTTGACTGGAGGCTGGCTGATGTTGTGCCCATCTACAAGAAGGGTCTGAGGGAGGATCCAGGAAACTCCAGGCCTGTCAGTCTGACCTCAGTGCCAGAGAAAGTCATGGAACAGGTGATCTTGAGTGCTATCATGAAGCACATGCAAGAGAACCGGGTGATCAGGCCCAGTCAACACAGGTTGACAAAAGGCAGATCTTGCCAAACTAACCTGATCACCTTCTATGACAAGGTGACCCGCTTACTGGATGAAGGAGAGGCTGTGGATGGAGTCTTCTTGGACTTCAGTAAAGCCTTTGACACAGTTTCTCACAGCATTCTGCTTCAGAAACTGTCAGCCTCTGGCCTGGACAGGCGCACACTCTCCTGGGTTGAAAACTGGTTGGATGGCCCAGAGAGTGGTGGTCAATGGAGTGAACTCCAGCTGGAGGCCAGTCACAAGTGGGGTTCCCCAGGGCTCAGTACTGGGTCCAGCTCTGTTCAATGTCTTTATCAATGACCTGAATGAGGGGATCGAATGCACCCTCAGCAAGTTTGCGGACGACACTGAGCTGGGTGGAAGTGTGGATCTGCTGGAGGGTAGGGAGGCTCTTCAAAGGGATCTGAACAGGCTGGACCGCTGGGCCGAGACCAATGGGATGAGGTTCAACGAGGCCAAATGCCGGGTCCTGCACTTGGGGCACAGCAACCCTGTGCAGCTACAGACCAGGGGAAGAGTGGCTGGAGAGCTGCACGGAGGAGAAGGACCTGGGGCTAACAGTTGACAGCAACTGACCATGAGCCAGCAGTGGCCCAAGTGGCCAAGAAGGCCAACGGCATCTTGGCTTGTATCAGAAACGGCGTGACCAGCAAGTGCAGAGAGGTTATTCTGCCCCTGTGCTTGGCACTGGTGAGACCACACCTCGAATCCTGGGTTCAGTTCTGGCCTCTCACTACAAGAAGTATGTTGAGGCTCTGGAGTGTGTCCAGAGAAGAGCAACGAAGCTGCTGAGGGGCTGGAGGACAAATCTTATGAGGAGTGGCTGAGGGAACTGGGGTTGTTTAGCCTGGAGAAGAGGAGGCTGAGGGGAGACCTTATTGCACCCTACAACTGCCTGAAAGGAGGTTGTAGAGATGAGGGTGCTGGCTTCTTCTCCCAAGTATCAGGGGATGGGACAAGGGGGAATGGCCTCAAGCTGTGCCAGGGGAGGTTCACACTGGATATCAGAAAAAAAAAAATTCACAGAAAGGGTCATTGGGCAGTGGCAGAGGCTGCCCAGGGAGGTGGTTGAGTCACCATCCCAACGAGGTGCTCAGGGACATGGTTTAGTGATTGGTAGAAATGGTTGGACTCGATGATCCAAGAGGTCTTTTCCAACCTGGTGATTCTATGATTCTGTGCCGCATGTTTGGGGTTTGCATTTGTTTTCCTTCCTCTGTAAGCCTGTAGCTAAAACCTAGAGTTCTAAATCACTCTGGAAAAGGCTCCAGGAAGACCTGAGAGTAGTCTCTCTGTAGGGAAAGGGGCTCCAGGAAAGCTGGGAAGGGGCTCTTGATCAGGGATTGCTGGAATAGGATGAAGGGACTGGTTTTGAGCTGCAATAGGGGAGATTGAGATGACATCTTAGGGAGAAAAGTTCTCCCGTGAAGGCGGGGAGGCTCTGGCCCAGGGTGCCCAGAGCAGTGGTGGCTGCCCCATCCCTGGAGGGGTTCGAGGCCAGGTTGGATGGGGCTTGGAGCAGCCAGATCCAGTGGAAAGTGTCCCTGCCCATGGCAGGGAGTGTAACTGGATGGGGTTTGAGGTCCCTTCCAGCCCAAATCATTCCATGATTCCATGACTGTGGGCAAGGCAGCCCTGATGCAAGCACAGCGTGCCAGGTCTGCGCTCAGGGAAGTGGTCTGGGACACAGAGCTATATTTCTGGTGGGCTGTCCCAGGGGTTTCCCAGGTTTTGCGGTGGCCTTTCCCACCTCTGGAAGGAGCTGGCTGGAAGGGTGATGTGAGGCTGCGGTGTGAGACAGGAGGGTGGTGGTGCGGGGGAGCATCCGAGCTTTGCCATGCAAAGCATGAAGAACCCATCCTGGAGCAGGGCTGACACCGCCGGCACAGAAATGCTGATTCTGGGCTGCTGCGGCATCTGCGGGGTTAAAGTGGGGCCTGGTGGGATGAATGGGAATGGCAGGGCAGGCGGCTCACAGAGAAGTGTTTTCACCATTGTTTGCCATGGGGCTGGTGCAGGAATACCACATCTCCCTCAGGTATGCGGGGAGCCGCAGATGTTATTGGAGTGCTGGGGAAATGCCGTGTGGAGAGGAATGTGGAAACCTCGTCTGCCTCCTCGCAGTGCCACTCCTCGCAGTGGCAGCCCCTCACAGCCGGCAGCTGTGGTTCTGCTCGTGGTGGATCAAGCTCCTGGATGGTCCAGCCAGGCTTTCCCTGCCCTGTTCCAGCTCCCTCTGCGCTGGCAGCCGAGCTCCCTCCTATCCGTTTGGCTTTCCTGGATGACACATCCCACTTTGTCCGTCTATCGTCACTGCCCTTCGGCACAGGAGATGCAACTTGGCAGCGTGGTGGGATTCTGGTAGTGGCTGTTGGCAGAGGGGCACACAGTGCTAGGAGCTGGGGAGGGGTCTGGAGAACAAGTCTTAAGAGGAGCAGCTGAGGCCCTGGGGCAGTTCAGCCTGGAGAGGAGAAGGCTGAGGGGACACCTTGTTGCTCTGCGCAGCTCCCAGAAAGGAGGTCATGGTGAGGTGGGTGCTGGTCCCTTCTCCCAAGGAACAAGCATTCTGTTTGAGAAAATGGCCTCAAGTTGTTCCAGGAGAAGTTTAGACTGTATGTTAGGGAAAATTCCTTCACAAGAAAGGGTTCTCAGGCACTGGAAGAGGCCGTCCAGTGGGGGATTCCCCATGGATGGTTCAGTAGTGGACAGGTATGGTTGGACTCAGTAATCTCAAAGATCTTTTCCAACCAAACGATTCCATGAGGTCTGGGCAGGGCCCTGGCGCAGGGCTGGTGCGGGGCTGGCACATGCGGGATGGCTCCATCGGGGAACGAGATGCACAGCTGTGCTGGTGCTGAGCAGAGCTGTGTGTGTGCAGGGTGGGGCTGGTGTCTGGCGCAGCTCATCCATCCCGCTACCCTGACCCTCCTGCCCTCGCAGAGCCAAGCTGCCATGGGAAGCTGCGGCGCGCGGGCACGGCAGGAGCTGCTGGTGCTGCTGAGCAGCGTATGGCTGTGGGTGGGCAGTGCTCAGCCCACGGCCCCGGGCCCCACGCACGCCCCCGGGTCCCAGCTGAAGTTCCGCCTGGCTGGCTACCCACGCAAGCACAACGAAGGACGCGTCGAGGTCTTCTACAACGACGAGTGGGGCACCATCTGCGATGACGACTTCACGCTGGCAAACGCGCATGTGCTGTGCCGGCACCTCGGCTTTGTGGCTGCCACCGGCTGGGCTCACAGCGCCAAGTACGGCAAAGGCGTCGGTAAGAGAGGGGCGGTGGGTGACCCCCTCATATGGCACATTGGGGGCAGTGTGGGTGCCACGGCGGGTTTGCAGGCTCTGCTGTCGGGGCAAGGGAGCAAGGGCAGGTGGGTCTTGTTTGTGGAGTGCCCAGCTCTGTGTCTGTGTGTGTGTGTGTGTGTGTGTGTGTTTGCCTGCAGGGAAGTTGGGGAGGGGCTCTTGATAAGGGAGTGCCGGAATCGGATGAGGAGAACAATTTTAAGCTGAAAGAGGGGAGATTAAGATGAGGTCTTCAAAGATATCTTCTCCTGTGAGGATGGGGAGGCCCTGGCCCAGGTTGCCCAGAGAAGCTGTAGCTGCCCCATCCCTGGAGGGGTTGAAGGCCAGGTTGGATGGGGCTTGGAGCAACCAGATCCAGTGGGAGGTGTCCCTTACCATCCCTGGAGGGGTTCGAGGCCAGGTTGGATGGGGCTTGGAGCAACCAGATCCAGTGGGAGGTGTCCCTGCCCATGGCAGGGGGGTGGGACTGGGTGGGCTTTGAGATCCCTTGCAGCCCAAATCATTCCATGATTCTGTCCAAAGCAAGCAAGGAAACTGTGCATATTCGTACATGAGCTGTTGTGTTGTGTCCCCAGGGTGCAGGGAGACTGCAGGCAGGTGCCGCAGCTACACCAGCCCCTGGGTGCTGCAGAGGGCTGTGGGTATGGGGTGGTACAGGTGTACAGTGCCAAGGTGTAGCGGCTGTGCTGTAGCAGAGACGCTGCACGGACCCCAGCGTGGGTTTACCTGGGGACTTTGTATCTGGCAGAGCAGCCCCTTGGGAAGATGGGAACTGGCAGAGTCCCTGCTCGGGGCGTTAATCTTGGCATTTTGTTGGCCTCAGCTTTGTGCCCCAACCCTACATCCGCAGTCCTGCCATACCCCTGCATGGTCCCTGCTGCGCTCCACCGGTACCTTCCCTGTTCCCGGGGTGCTGAGGGCTTGGTACACCTCCCCCTGTCTGTGGTGTCTGGCAGGGCGGATCTGGCTGGACAATGTGAATTGTGCTGGCAGCGAGAAGAGCATCGGGGACTGCAAACACCGGGGCTGGGGGAACAGCGACTGCAGCCACGAGGAAGATGCGGGTGTTGTCTGCAAGGATGAGCGCATCCCAGGCTTCAAGGACTCCAACGTCATCGAGGTGAGGGAGCTGCTGGCCAGGGTGAGCAGCCAGTGCTGGCCCGGATCCCACAGAGCCAGCGACTGGGAGCCGTGCCATGGGGCAGCCGTGCCATGGGGTAGCTCAGCCTGGCCTCAGTCCTCCTGGGACAGCTTGCAGGGGGCAGCTTTCCCACTGCGTGCTGGCAGGCTCCCATGTGCAGGATGGGGGTCCCTGTCGGTGCCTCCCTCAGCCCTCGCACACGGTCTGTCCCCATCTCCTCATGGAGGGGACCGTGCTGCCCCAACTGCCGTGGCTTCCCAGACCCATCTTGCCCAGGAGTTCCCAGCCTGGCCCGGGTCTGGGGCCGGAGGAAGCAGTTGGCACCACACGGGCCACCCCACAGCGGGCACACCCCTCTCCTGCTTGGCACGGGAGCACGGAGCTGCCACGGCTTCCCTGAGCAACCCGAGCTGCCGCTTCCCCCAGCAGCTCCTATGGGCCAGGGGCTCTGTCTCTCACCTCCACAGCCTCTCTCACTCCTTCCGCTGCCTACCAGGGGCCCTCGGTCTCAGACTCCTCCATGCCGCACTCCTCCAGCACGCATGGCCTCTCCCTCTCTCCATCTTTTCCAAGCTCTCTGTTTCCCAGACCAGCTCTTGTGGCTGCCCCTGTCTTCCCGGCTGGACCCCTGTGGAGGACCAGGGTCTGCTCAGGATGTGGCTTGGGTGGGACAGAGCACAGCTCTGGGGATGGGATGGCAGCTCCGGTGCAAGGCAAAGGGACTGGGACCGTATCCTGGAGGCTGTGCCTGCGGCTCCCGTCCTGCTCTGGGTGGGTGGGCGTGGAGTGGTCCAGGCATCCTCCCTCTGGCTGCAGGATCCCGAGGTGATGGAACCACAGAGCTGACTCTCTTGGCTGTGCTCTCAGGAAACACACCTGGAGGGACTGGGAGGACATGGGGCACGGACTGTACGGGGTACATGGGGCACTGTGCTGCCAGGGGCCATCAGATGTGTCCTGCAGGGATGTGGGACCAGTCCATCCCTGCTCCCCACCCGAGACCACAGTGCCCATCTCCTGTGGGTATCTGCATCCTTGGGGCATCTCTGGGAAAGGGCTGGCAGGGCGGTGGGATGCAGTACAAGCCTGGCTGCCCTGTGCCCTGCAGACCGAGCAGAGCCATGTGGAGGAGGTCCGCCTGCGGCCGGTGGTGTCCGGGGCTCGGCGGCCGCTGCCGGTGGTGGAGGGCATCGTGGAGGTGCGCTACAAGGACGGCTGGGCACAGATCTGCGACGAGGGCTGGAACAGCCAGAACAGCCGCGTGGTCTGTGGCATGCTGGGCTTCCCTGCTGAGAAGAAGGTCAACAAGAACTTCTACAAGTGAGTGAGGGCGGCAGAGAGTCCTCGGGGTTGGGGGGTGGGAGTGGAGCTTAAGGCACGGGGCTGCGGACGGTGCCAGGGATACGAGGCAGTGCCGGGGGGTGTTGTGGCTCCCCAGCATCCCTCCCAGCCTGCTGCTTGCTGGTTCAAGCCCCAGCTGCTCACATGGGCACTTGTTGACCAAACTGAGGAGCTGTGGTGCGGCTGGGAGCCACAGCTCCCACTCACTCCATGAGTCAGCTGCTCCAAGAGGGCAGCTCTTGCTCCCTGGCAGTGGTGCCACCTCCACGTTTCCCTCCGGTGCTGGGCATGGGGGTCAAGTCTGTGCCTGAGCCAGGCGGTGATGCTCCAGCAGCATCGTGGCCTGAACAAGGGGCCTGGGAGCACGGGCATGGAGTCACAGCCCACGGCGCAGTGCCCAGCGTGGTGCCCGCTGCTGACGGCACAGCCACGGTGTTACTCCCGCAGGCGGTTGAAGCGCGCAGCCAGGATGAAGGGCCGGAGCCCGAGGCCAGGCAGGAGGTAAGGGGCCGGAGTGCCCCATCTGCTGAGTCCTCGGCAGAGCTGGGTTCTCTGGCCCCGACAGGCTCTGCCGTCAGAATGGATCCTGGCACAAATGGATCTGGACGGAGGAGACCGAGAGCCTGGGCTGTGCTGGGCAAGCAGGACGAACCCCACTCCGGTGGGACATGCCTGCGCTGGGGTCCCCTTACCCCACGAGAAACAAGCTTTCTCCCAGGCTGTGCCCCATCCCAGGCACCAGGTGGGAGCCCTGGTAGGGGGATCAGGATCCGCTGTGGGCTGGATCCCCCAGGAGGCACCGAGAGGGCTGCGGTGCCCTGCGCTGCTGCCCCACGGGGACCAGGATGCCTTGGAGCAGAGCCGTCTCTCCTGGTGGATGGGGGGCTGTGGAAATGGGCTGCTTTCTGCAGAAAGCAGCAGTGGGGAGGCTGGGAAGGCTGCATGCCCCTCCATTCCCTGCAGGGTGGGCTGGCGTGGGCATGTGCTCAGCAGTGCTAGCGGTGCCAGGCACTGGGGTGATGGGCACGGCATGGCAGATCGGTCCTGGGTGCTGTGTCTGTGGGATCTCTGGCACACTCTGCCCGCTCGCTCTTGCTGCCAGCCCCAAGGGATGGTCCAGCTGCCCTTTCCCTTCATCCCTGGAATCTGCTGCTCGATTTGGGGGTGGGGGCAATGAGCCAGAGCCCATCCCTTTGGATTACAGCATGGCACCCCTCACCTGGGCCCACTGCCACATGGAGACGCTGCCCTGCCCCAACACATGGCCTTGCTCTGGTCAGAGAATCCTGGAATTGTTTTGGGCTGGAAGGGACCACAAAGCCCATCCAGTTCCACCCTCAGCCATGGGCAGGGACACCTCCCACTGGATCAGGTTGCTCCAAGCCCCATCCAACCTGGCCTTGAGCACAATCTTACTGGGGCAAATCATCATGGTCCCACCACTTTCCCTGGTGCCAAAGGTGCCCCACACTCTGCACTCATCCCAAGCCCTCTGTGGTGATGCTCCCCAGCTCTGTGCCCCCAGCAGGCGTCCTCGCCAGCTCCTGCAGCTATGCCCACGCAGGCGATGGAAATCCAGACAGGGTCAGCCTGTGGGTTCTCCTCAAGCCCCATCCCACAGGTCCCACTCCTGCAATGTGCCATTATTGGTGTGGTTTGGTGCTGACTGACCCTTTTCCAGTGAGTAGGCATTTCCCCTGCAGCACTAGGTGAAACGCTTTGCCAAGTCCATGCAGCTGGGTCCCCTCCCTTCCTTCAGCCCAAAGAAGGAGCTTCTCCTGAAAGCCATGTGCGAGCTTGACAGGGCTAATCTGTTTGGGGCTGCGTGGCTATAGCCACGCGTCAGGTCACAGGCTAATCCAGGCTGGAAGGGACTTCAGGGCATCCTGATCCACCACGTGGAGCAGAGCCATCTGTGGGTCAGCCCAGAACTTCCTCCAGCTGGCTTTTTGAAACTTACAGGAGATCCCACAGCCTCATGGTCTCTGCTCCAATGCTGAACAGCCCTCCTGGGGAAAGGTTCTCCCTACACCAAGTTCATATCTCACGTTGCCAGTCGCTCCTGTCCTCTCTTGTGCTTGTCCTGTGGCTGGCAGAGCTGTGATCCATCTCTCTGACATGCCCCAAATGCAGGGTGTGTGACGGGTGATGGCTGCTGCCATAGCCTCTGGAGCCACCTCAGCCCCAGGTTGAAGCTGCCTTGTCCCCGTTCCAGCCTCAACCGTCTCAGTGCCGTAGGCAGAGCTTGCACTGCTTGGCTGATGCCGTCGTTGTACCGGGCACCCAGAGCTGGGTGCAGGATTGAGATGTGGTTCCATGAGTGCGATGGGCACTGATGTCCTCCCGGCCATTTGAATGCTGGTTCCTGGCAGCCCCGTGCCATGTTCTGGTGCTCACCGGGCTGCGCGGGCTGACACGAACCAGCAGGGTTGGTTGCCAGGCATGGTTTTGACTCATCCCTGGGGGAAGTCTGTCCCCTGCCCTGATTTTGGTCACCCGGCTCCTCATACATTGTGGTGTCCAGGGTAAGCATCTTCCTCCACAAGTGAAGCAAAGTAGCTGAGTGTGTTGGGAGCGCTCAGCGTGCACCAGGGAGTTCCCCTCACTGGCAGTGGGTCCTTGTGAGCCAGCTGCATGTCCCACCGTGGTGCTGGGAGTGCACCTGCTGCCTGCTCCGTGCTTGCTGGGCATCCTGCTCCCCCTCGGAGAGCAGCGCAGTGACGTTGCCGGTGTCTGGGCAAGGACTTGGGCACACCTCGCTTCTACCCAAGAGATCAAATCGTTGCTGCTGGTGTTTGATCTTCTGCTGGATGACAAGGCAGCGAGGATGTTGCTGCATCCGGTGCCAGTTTCCTGGCAGGATGTGGGCAGGAAACTGCATCATTGGCTGTCACTTTGCTGGCAGCAGATGATGCTGCTGCACCAATGCCTGACACGAAGGGGATGCACATGAGTCTCCATGGGCAGCCAGTGTGCCCAGTTCAGCAAACACCAGTAGGAGCTGGGCAGGCTGTTCTCCTGGTGTCCCTGCAGCCAGCAGGGGTGACAGCCCGAGGCCCTGGGCTCCTTGACGGTTGTTTTCTGTTTTCCAGGCTGGCTTCCAAATCTCAGCCTAAACAAAAGCGCAGGGAGGACGTAGGGTCCAAGAAGAGGTAAATGGCTCCAGCTGAGAGCCAGAGTGCCAGGAGCACCGTGCAGCCCTGCCAGAGCTGTGGGCAGGCAGCGGGCAAGGGGTGGGCGATGCAGGCACAGCGCTGGGTCCCCAGGGTTAGTGCAAGGGGACAGCGAGTGCAGCCACAGGCAGGGTGGTCGTTGACACCTCTGCTGCCAGACAGCTGTGCCGGTCGCATCTCATGGCTCCTCTCTCCTCTCAGGCTCTTTACGGAGCGGCAGCAGCTCAACTACCGCCTGCACTCTGTGTCCTGTGCCGGGACGGAGGTGCATCTCTCCATGTGCGCCTTCGAGTTCTACCGTGGCAACACCTCGGCCGCCTGCGCCGCCGGCATGCCCGCCGTCATCAGCTGCGTGCCCGGGCCCCTCTTCGCTGCCAGCAATGCCCACAAGAAGAAGCAGCGCCAGCAGCAGCAGCAGCAGCAGAGCCAGGTGAGCCCCACGCAGACGGGGCTGAGCCCTGTGGTGGGTTGAAGCTGGATGATGCCCCTCTGCAGGGCTCTGTGTCCCCCGAACTCGAGAGCACATGTGTGCATCTCTGGGTGACCGATTCATGGAGCGGGAGGTGGTCCGGAGTTGATGCTGCCCTGCTGAGAGGCTCTGTCCCCCCCTGCACTCAAGAGCGTGGGGGGGTCCCCTGGGACAGCGACTCATGGAGCTGGAGGTGGGGGTGATGCTCCGTTACCTGCGCATCACAGGAGCCGGGGCCACCCCCCTCGGTGCTGTTGGGCCGGTACTCTCTAACACCTTCATGAATGACCGTGGAGGCAGGACTTGAGGGTTTAATATTTAGGTTTGCAGATGACATGGAAATTGAGGGGTTGTTGGCACTTGAGGGCAGGCAGGCCCTGCAGAGGGATCTGGGCGGCTTGGAGAGCCGGGCAATTGCCAACTGCACGGAGTTTAACAAGGGCAGGTGCTGGGTTTTGCACTTGGGGCACGGCAGCCCTGGATGGATGGACAGATTTGGAGGTGAAAAGGTGGAGAGCAGCCCCACAGAAAGGGACCTGGGGGTTCTGACCAACAGCGAGCTGACCATGAGCCAGTAGTATGGTAGCCAAGAGGGCAACCATGTCCTGGGGTGCATCCAGCATGGCATCACCAGCCGGGCAAAGAGGGGATTGTCCTGCTCCGCTCTGCGCTGGGGTAGCTCCACCTTGAACATTGGGGGCAGTTTTAGGCATCATGGGATAAAAAGGATCTAAAGCTGCTGGAGAGCGTCCAGAGGAGGGCATGAAGTTGGGGAAGGGTTTAGAGGGGAAGTGTGTGAGGAGCGGCTGAAGTCACTGGATCTGTTCAGCCTGGAGGAGACCTCATCGCAGACTGCAGCTTCCTCACGTGGGGAGGAGAAGGAGGCACTGAGCTCTTCTCTCCAATCCAAGGGAATGGCAGGAAGATGCCAGGAAAGGCTTAGGTTGGACATTAGGAGAAGGTTCTTCACCCAGAGGGTGGTGGAGCACTGCAACAGCTCTGACCCTTCTCCCCTGCAGCCACGGATCCGGCTGAAGGGCGGCGCGAAGGTGGGTGAGGGCCGTGTTGAGGTGCTCAAGAGGAACGAGTGGGGCACCATCTGCGACGACCGCTGGAACCTGCTGTCGGCCAGTGTGGTGTGCCGTGAGCTGGGCTTCGGCAGTGCCAAGGAGGCCCTGACCGGGGCACGCATGGGCCAAGGTGAGGCTGCTGGGCCAGGCATCGCTCTCCTGTGCCTGCGGAGGACGTGTTTATCTGGGTACAAGGCTCTGCTGGGCTGGGGGGATCTATGAACCGCTTGTCCCACGGTTCCACGTGGGGTGGGGCTTGTCCTGAGCATCCCAAGCAAATGGCGGCCCCTTGGCTGTGCTGCCATGGAGACCAGGAGAGCACTGGGTTCCCTCGAGGAGCAAGGGCAACCATGGGGGCTGTCCCTGTGCCACATTGGCCCTGAGCCCTGCTGTCCTCGGCAGGGACGGGGCCCGTTCACATGAACGAGGTGCAGTGCCTGGGCACCGAGAAGTCCCTCTGGAGCTGCCCCTTCAAGAACATCACGCAGGAGGACTGCAAGCACTCGGAGGACGCGGCCGTGCGCTGCAACATCCCCTACATGGGCTACGAGAACCTGGTGCGCATCGCGCAGGGCTGCCAGCATCCTTGGGGCCGCGGAGCCTGTCAGGGCTCCGGAGGGGAGAGGCCATGGGATGCACTGTGGGGTGGCTCCCATCCCTCCTCCCCTGCACCCCACACATTTCCCACATGAGCTGGGGCTGCCCCAGGGAGCTTGGGGACCTGGGGGGTGAGAGCCCAAAGCTGCCCCTGTGAGGAGCTGGGGGGCTGTGGGTGTCATGGATGCCCCTTGGTGTGATGTGGGGCAGTGTGGGGCAGCTGATCCCACTGCTCTCCGGAGGTCCCTGCTGTGTGGGGTGCTGTGGGGCAGCTGATCCCACTGCTCTCCGGAGGTCCCTGCTGTGTGGGGTGCTGTGGGGCAGCTGATCCCACTGCTCTCCAGAGGTCCCTGCTGTGTGGGGTGCTGTGGGGCAGCCGATCCCACTGCTCTCCGGAGGTCCCTGCTGTGTGGGGTGCTGTGGGGCAGCTGATCCCACTGCTCTCCGGAGGTCCCTGCTGTGTGGGGTGCTGTGGGGCAGCTGATCCCACTGCTCTCCGGAGGTCCCTGCTGTGTGGGGTGCTGTGGGGCAGCTGATCCCACGGCTCTCCGGAGGTCCCTGCTGTGTGGGTGCTGTGGGGCAGCCGATCCTGTGGTGTGGGGCAGCCGATCCTGTGTCATCTCCCCAGCAGAAGCACCAGGAAAAAACTCACTGTGACCCCACCAGGCGAGGTTTTTCCTGACAATGAAATGAGCTGCGTGTTCGTGTTTGCCCTCGCTGGTCATTTCATCTACTTTGGACTTTTTAACCATTTTTAACCCTCCCACAACAGTCATTTCTGAAATGAGACTGACATTTCAAAATGAGCCACGTCCCCTGCTTTGCTGAGACAATTATTGGAATCATGGAGGTTGGGAAAGACCTCTCAGCTCATCCAGTCCAGCGCCAGCCCAATTCCTCCGTGGGACCAAACCCTGTCCCTATGTGCCACGGCTGCTCTGAGCAGCCTCTGCCGGGGCTTCACCACTCTGTCAGGGAATGAATCAATTCAAATATCCACTCTAACCCTCTCTAGCACAACTTGAGGCCATTTTCCCCCATTCCATTTTATCCCTTGTTCCATGGGAGCAGACTCTGACCCCCTCCTGGCTCCAGCCTCCTTTTAGGAGCTGCACAGAGCCAAGAGGTCTCCCCTCAGCCTCCTCTTCTCAAACACCCCCAGGTCCCTCAGCCGCTCCCACAATCCCTGGGCTTTAGCCCCTTCCCAGCTCCATTCCCTTCTCCAGACACACACCAGCCTCTCCAGGGCTTTCTTGGAGCGAGGGTCCAGACCTGAGCCCAGGATTTGAGGTGTGGCCTCACCAGGTGGAAGCTGGTGAAGGGGCTGGAAAACAAGGGTTATGAGGAGCAGCTGAGGGAGCTGGGGTTGTTTACCCTGGAGAAGAGGAGGCTGAGAGGAGACCTTGTTGCTGTCTACAGCTCCCCGAAAGAAGGTTGTGAGGTGGGTGTTGGTCTCTTTTTCCCAAGGAACAAAGGATAGGATGAGAGGAAATGACCTCAAGTTGTGCCACGGGTGGGTTAGATCTACATCAGGAAATATTCCTTCGTGGAGAGGGTTCTCAGGCACTGTCAGAGGCTGCCAGGGCACGGTGGGGTCCCCATCCCTGGAGGGATTTAAAAGCCAGGTAGATGAGGTGCTTAGGGACGGTTCAGTAGTGGACAGGGATGGTTGGACTCGATGATCTCAAAGGTCTCTCCAACCAAATGCTTCTGTGATTCCATGATTCTGAGTCCATGGGGGCAATACCTTCCCTGCTCTTGCTGGCCACACTATGGCTGATCCGAGCCAGGATGACTTGGTGATTCCCAAACTCACAAGCCGTTTCCTGGCCCCAAACCTGTTGGTTTTGGCAATGTCCCGACTGACCAACATTATGCCTGGCTCAGCTCCGAGCTGCCACTGCCCAGCACACCCAAAGCCCCTGGCCCAGGATCCATCCGGCTGCGCCGGGGTGAGGGGCTGGGGGTCTGTCCTGCAGGACACGGCCCCACCATCACTCGTGATGATGGTGATGGTGATGCTAGCACTGCCTTTCTCCGCAGATTCGGCTGAGCGGGGGCCGGAGCCGCTTCGAGGGGCGGGTGGAGGTGGCAGTGGGCGCTGGCGACGGGGACCAGCGCCGCTGGGGCTTGGTGTGCGGCGAAGGCTGGGGTACGCTGGAGGCGATGGTGGCCTGTCGCCAGCTGGGGCTGGGATTCGCTAACCACGGCTTGCAAGTAGGTGCCAGCGCCGGATCGGCCAGCACGGTGGCCACCACCAGCACCGCTCTGCAGGGATGGGGACATGGGAACAGGGATGGAGACAGGGATTGGGACAGTGATGGAGACATGGGCTCAAGGATGAGGTGGGAGGCGGGATGGCACGGGGTGCCGGCTCATGGCCGCAGGGCTTCCCCACAGATCCGCCTGGCCGGCGGCAGGACAGCGTTCGAGGGACGTGTGGAGGTGAAGCGAGGCAGTAAGTGGGGCACGGTGTGCAGCGACGGCTGGACCACCAAGGAGGCAATGGTGGCCTGTCGCCAGCTCGGCCTGGGCTACTCCCTGCACGCGGTCACGGTAGGTGCCGGTGAGAGGGCCCCGGTGACGCCGGCAAGCACAGGCACTGGCAATTCCCTGACAGCTGTGGGGCTGTGAGGGGGCAATGGGATGTGGCTGCTCTGTGCCGCAGATTGGGATGTGGGAGGCAGTGCACGCAGGCAGGGCTGTGCCTTGGGGTGCTGGGTGCGTGCGAGCTGGGGCACCCCTGGCTGCCGTCCCGGCCGCCCAGCCCGCCTTGCCCCCTCCCCAGGAGACGTGGTACTGGGACGCCAGCAACGTGACGGAGATGGTTCTGAGCGGGGTGAAGTGTGCCGGCCACGAGATGTCCCTGAGCCACTGCCAGCACCACGGCACGAGCCTGAACTGCCGGAACACCGGCACGCGCTTTGCTGCCGGTGTCATCTGCTCTGAGAGTGAGCAGTGTTGGGGCTGCAGCAAAGGGGCTGTGGCGATGGAACTGGGGGTGGTGGGGTCTGTGGGTGGTGGAGCTGTGGGCACTGGGGGCTGTGGTGATGGGCTCTGTGGGGTTTGAGGGCTGCAGTCGGTGGGGTCTGTGGGGTCTGCAGGCAATGCTGCTGTGGGGTCAGGGGCTGCAGCAAAATGGGGTGTGAGCAATGATGGGGTCTGCGGGCAGTGGTGCTGGGATCAGTGGGGTCTGCAGGGTCTGTGGATGATGGAGCTGCAGCAATGGGGCTGCGGGCAGCAGGGTGAGTGCGATGGGGCTGCAGTGATGGGGCTGTGGGCAGTGGGGGCTGCAGATGTCGGGGCTGTGCCCAGCCTGTGCCCTGCTGATGAGGAGAACACGCGTCCCCTCATGGCTCAGCCCCATTCCCACCACCCGCAGCGGGGCAGAGCGGGGTACGCGGCTGTCTCTGAGCAGCCGCCTGCTCCCTAGCCGCCTCCGACCTGCTGCTGCACGCCCCGCTGGTGCAGGAGACGGCGTACATCGAGGATCGGCCGCTGCACATGCTGTACTGCGCCGCCGAGGAGAACTGCCTCGCCAGCTCGGCACGCCTGGCTAACTGGCCCTATGGGCACCGCCGCCTGCTCCGCTTCTCCTCCCAGATCCACAACAACGGCCGTGCCGACTTCCGACCCAAGGCTGGGCGGCACTCCTGGGTCTGGCATGAATGCCACCGGTATGTGTGCAGTGCAGGCGGGGGAACAGATGGGGCGACGCCAGGCAAGGGTGATGCCAGATAAAGGCAACACTGGGCAAGGGTGACAACAGGCGATGGCAACACTGTGCAAAGGTGATGCCAGGAGAGGGTGATGCTGGGTGAGGGTGACACCTGGTGAGAGTGACACGAGGTGACAGTGACGCCAGGCAAGGATGATGCTGAGTGGTGGTGAAATCTGGTGAGAGTGACACTAGGCAAGGGTGACACTGGGGTGAGGGTGACACTAGGTGAGGATGATGCCGGATGAAAGCGATGTTGGGCAAGGGTGACACTGGGCAAGGGTGACACCAGATGAAGGCAACACTGGGTAAGGGTGACACTGGTTGAGGGTGACGCTGGACGAGGGTGACGTCTGCTCCATGGGTCCCTCGGTCACCCCTGGACCCCAGCTCACTGCGTGTCCCTCGTGCAGGCACTACCACAGCATGGACATCTTCACCCACTACGACATCCTGACACCCAATGGCACCAAAGTGGCTGAGGGGCACAAAGCCAGCTTCTGCCTGGAGGACACCGAGTGCGAGGAAGGTGGGTGCCCTGCGGCTCCGGCCCTGCCTGTGTCCACAACCCCATCCCATGGGGCTGTAAGAGGGACAATCCGCATGCCCTTCCTGCCCGCAGATGTGGCCAAGCGGTACGAGTGTGCCAACTTTGGGGAGCAAGGTATCACTGTGGGGTGCTGGGACCTGTACCGGCATGACATCGACTGCCAGTGGATCGACATCACTGACGTCAAACCCGGCAACTATATCCTGCAGGTGCTGACGCTGAGCCCGTCCTGTGCCCCTGCAACCCACTCCTCTGCCCTTGCACCTTCTCCTCTGCCCCTGGGAAGGCCAAGCTGTCGTGGCGTGGGGCTGCGGCATGGCCAGGTGTGGGGTAGGGGCTGCAACCCTTACTGCCAGTGTCCCACAGGTTGTGATCAACCCCAACTTTGAGGTGGCAGAGAGCGACTTCACCAACAACGCCATGAAGTGCAACTGCAAGTACGACGGGCACCGCATCTGGGTACACAGCTGCCACATCGGTAACGGCTCCAGGAAGGGCACAGGGCAAGGGGACACCAGGGTGAGGGGGTCCCAGGAGGGCTTTCCCAGGAACTGGGATGGTTTCCTGCAGGGCTGCAGGAACCATGGGGCTGGCGTCCATGGGGCAGGGGGATCCCAGCAGGGTTGCCCTGGGAGGAAGGCACCGTGGGGCTGGCAGCAGGATGGGATCCATGAGGCAGGGGGGTCCTAGCAGGGCTGCCCCTGGAGGAAGGCACCGTGGGGCTGGTGGCGGGATGGGATCCATGAGGCAGGGGTGCTGGATCTGATAGCTTTTCCCGCTGCTGATGCAGGTGACGCGCTGAGCGAGGAGGCCAACAAGCGGTTTGAGCAGTACCCAGGGCAGCTCAACAACCAGATCTCCTAGGGCAGACAGTGTCTTCCTTCCTCGCTCCACGCCAGTGGGTGCTGGTGCAGAGGCCTCTCATCTGGCATTGCTGCTGTGCCCATCCGGGTTTGCCCAGGACTCGTCATTGCCGGCCGCCCTTTCCCGCCTTGGGAGCTGGCACTGGAGGCACTGATCCTGCTCCTCCAGCCTGGGGCCACCACCCCAACCACTGCCGGGGGGCTCCGCGCCCGCGTTCCCTGCGCTGCAGCACACGGGTATGGCCCAGAGGTCCTGCATCCCAGTCCTTGCCACCCCAGCTGCTCCCTACACTCCCTGTCCAGGCTTCTCTCACCCTCCTGGGCTCTGCCCCAGGACCCACAGCCCATGGAGAGATTCACATCCCGGCGGAGAACACGGAGTGCCTTGTCCTGCAGGATGGGGCAGCTCCCACACCCCAAACTTAGCTGTAATTTTATTTTCTCTATAAAAGTTTCTCGTTCTCTTTTCCCAATGGCTCCCAGCTCTTTGCTGGGATGGGATGAGGAGTTGGGGTTTGGGAAGCACAGCTCCTGTTCCAGCCCAGAGCATGGAACGGCCCCACTCCAGCACAGAACACCGGAGTTGCTCCCAGCCCCTGCACCCACCACCAGCTCCCAGATGGAGCAAGGAATCTCTCCCTGCCCACGCAGCCCTGCCCCACCCCAGCCAGTTCTGCCTTCTCTGGCACTGGGAGAAGCCCGTGTTGGTGCGAGGAAGGGAACAGCAGGAGCCCAGGTGAGGCAGCCCCACTGCACCAGAGGGAAGAGCCGGGATCAGGTGGTTCCACAGGGATGCAGAGAAGCACTGGTTCCCCCATGCCAGATGCAGCATAAATGTTGGTGAAATCCCAGTGCAGGGCTGTGTTCCATGAGGATCACAATCCCGAAGGAGAGCTAGGCTGCCTCACTTGGCATGGAGAGAGCCGAGGCCAAGAACGCGACAGGAGGTCAAAGGGAGGGACCCCCACTCCTGCAGTGCTCGGAGCTCAGCCAGACACTCAGCTCCCATCCCACAGCAGCATCCTCGGGCACTGCCACGTCGCCAGGGCCAGAGCGCTGCTCCCTGCACTGTGTCCGGCCTTAGCTCCAGGCATCGGAACGCGCTGCGGTCAGTGCTGCTGGAGCAGCTATGTGAGCAACGCTGCCGGTGTCTCAGCTATTTCCCCTGCAAGCCGCTGTCTGGGGCTTCGCCAGGGGAACAAATTCCTCCAGCGAAGCCAGGGCTGCCTGAAAGGAGCCCTGTTCTCCGGGCAGGAGGAGTGTGGGCAGGGAGCAGGGATCGGAGCAGCCCTGTGCTGCAGATCCCCATGGAACTGAGCTTCTTTCATCTCCTAAAAATAACAGGCAGGGTGAGGGAGCTCCGTCATGGGCATGGCCTGGCCCGACATGCACATTCCTCCTGAAGCAGGGACGGACACAGCTTCCCACAGCCTCTGGCAGGGCTGGAGCAGAGCAGCGGCTCTTCCAGGAAGGCGAGGAACAGCTGGAGCTGCATGTTCCCAGAAGGGCCAGCTGGGCTCTCAGCCATGAAATCTGGAGCACAGGGAGGGCCCCGAGTGTCCCCAAGAGCCGGGCTGAGTGTGTGGGAGAGCTGTGCTCCAGGGAGAGACAGGCAGCACCAAGGAGGCAGAAACTGCCCCAACCATTTCAGATTCTGGCACCAACTCTGCTTTCCCTATGGCCCAGAAAGCTGCTCTGTGGATGCAGACCTTGGAGCATCAGCAGTGCTCCTGGTGGAAGCAATCCCATAAGGCAGGGATCTGCCATGTCCGTCCAGCCTTACAGGCACAGCCACAGCAGTGAGTGCTGCCAAGGAGCGGCCCAGCTGGGTGGCAGGGAGAGCTGCCCGGCAAAGCCGGCACCAGCGCAGTCCCACAGCTCCTCCTGCCAGCAGGAGGTGGCTCAGGAGCCATGGCTTGCATGGTGCAGGCAGAGGAGTCGGATCCCAGCCGGTGCAGGTGCTAGGATACCTCTATCCAGCCCCAAGGATGTCCCTAGTGACACAGCTGGTGGATCCTTCCCAGCTGGAAGCACTGGTGAGGGCTGGCAGGAGAGACAGGATCCCACATAGCCCAGCCTGCTGGAGGCCACGTGGCACAGAGGGATCCCTACAAAAGTGCTTTATTGGGGCATGGAGGGGAAACGGCTGAACCATGGAGCACGACGGGCCCCTCTGCTTGCCCCTTCCCATCCTCCGGAAGCTCCCAGTCTCTCATGTCTGGCACGCAGACATGTCGCAGTTCTTTGGCGCTTGGTGGCCACCGCTACTCAGCAGCCTCTGGGACGACGCTCACCAGCAGCGTGTCGTACCCGCGCCGCACCAGCAGCGCCAGGCTTGGCTGTGTCCGCACTGCCTCGTACACATCCTCGGCACGCCGCGAGGGCTGCCCGTTGATCTCCAGCACCACATCCCCCGCCTTCATCCCAGCCCTGCGGGGACAGAGAGACAAGAGGTGCACAGCGGGTGAAGCAGAGGGAATGGGAGAAAAAGGGAGCCGGGCACCGTGGCAGGCTCAGGATGCAGCAGTAGGTGCTCCAACAGCCACATGGCTGCCATGGCCAAGCCAACACCACGCCCTGCGGCTCTGGAGCAAAACTCTTTGAGCTCATGACATCCCATCCCACCTATTTAACAATATCCCATCCCACATGTGGTTAACAACAGCCTAACCCAGGGGTTCATGACACTCCATCCCATGCGGTTAATCCCATTCCGCACTGTTAGTTAACAACATCCCATCCTATGTAGTTAGTTAATGACACCCCATCCCACCTAGTTCACAGCAACCTATCCCGCATAGTTAATCCCATCCCACATGGTTAGTTCACAACTAACCTGCATAGTTAACCACATCCCATCCCACTGGTTAATACAACCAATCCCGCCTAGTTAATCACACCCCATCCCATGTGGTTAATCCCATCCTGCATGGTCGCTCTCCAGAGCCAGACCCAAGGTGCCGGGCAGCACTCACTGATGTGCCGGGGAGCCGATGATCACCCTGTGGATCAGCACACCATACGAGACATCCGGGAAGCTGGGGTCACGCAGCTTCAGCTCCGCCAAGATGCTGGGGGGGGAAGATCGGAGCTGGGAGGTAGGGCAGGGCTCTGCCTCTCCTCCCACATCCCGACACACTGCCAAGCACAACCACCACCATTCTCCTGGCCAAATCCAGAGGATGAAAGTCCTGGCTGTGCCTGGGAGAGCTGGGAACCTCCAGAGCGGCTGCAGCTGGATCAGAGCATGCATCCCCTGCCCGAGCAGCCCCTCGGGGTCTCGGTCCTCCCACTCCCCTGCTGCCGTCTCCCCTCTCTGCCTTTGCCGGGCAGGATGGATACAAGAAAGCCATGTCCCCTTAATGCCAATTTCGTGCCATACAGAAGCACACCCCCTCCTCTCCACCAGAGTCTACAGACCCTAATTCCCAGTTCCTCTAGTCCTTCCTGTGGATGAGGTTTCCCAGCCCTCACTTAAGTTCTTCTCCTCTCAGGCTCTCTGCAACCATTCCTCGCCCTCCTGAAAGTGTCCAGAACTGGACACAGTGCTCCAGATGGATCTCACCAGGGTGGAAGAACCACGCATTGTTCTTCACTCAATCTCTGTCCATTGGTTCTGATCACTTGCAGCCTAAGAATTCCTGCTGTCACTCTGCCCAGCTCCCTGTACCTGTCCAGCTGGTCATGGCTCCCTGCTCTGCACCAGTCTGTGCTGGACGCTAGTGCGCATCCTCACAGACCTTTGCTGTCCCTTCCTGATCTCCAGAATCACTGCAGGGTTGAGGTCGGAAGGGATCTCCACTCAAGGGATATCCTGGATCATCCAGCCCAGCCGCTGCTCCAGCAGGCTCAGTCAGAGCAGGGTACCAGGCCCATGTCCAGTCAGATTCTGATTGTCTCCAAGCCCGGAGACTCTCTGACCTCTCTGGGCAGCTTGTGCCAAGTCCTGATCCACCTCCTCATGGTGAAGGAATCCCCTCTCATGTCCATACAGAATCTCCTGGGTTTCAGTTCCACCCACAGCCCCTGGCCCTGCCATTGGGCACTATGGATAGAACCGCTGATTTCATGGAGTCACGAAGGCTGGTGTTCAGCCCCTGCTTCCTCTGCACTGGAAGGCGCTGCCAAGGGCTGGGCCAGAGCACTGGCTCTACCCTGGATTTCCAGGGTCCCTACGAGCTGCCCCACAGCTGAGCACAAAGCTCCCAGCACTGCTCCGGCCCCTCCAGGTGACAGAGGGAAAGCCCAGCATCTAGGGAAGCTCCCATCTGCCAGTGGGACCGGGATCCTAGGGATGAGCAAAGGCCTGGCATCTTCGGTAGCTTCCACCTGCCACATATGTACAGTGTGACTGGGATTCCAAGGAGCTTGGATCCAGCATGGAGCTTCTCCTTCTCCCCATGTAGGGAACGCTTCTGTCCCCAATTCCACGGCGAACAATTCCTTGCTGGGAGACCTTCCCAGGAACCAGCACAAACAAGGCCTGCAGTTAGATTGTTTCCGAGGCCCCGTTGGCTGTGCCAGAGCTGGACCCGCTTCCTAGGAGCCATGTCTCAAGCATTTCATGCCTCTTCCCTGACAAACCTGGTCCAGCCAAGCAGGAGGAGGCTGGGTTCCCACATCCCAAAGGCTTTGCCAACTGCCAGCACCATCTGCTGGGCTTCTGGGCATCAACTGTGCAGGCTGGAAAGACTCAGTGTTCCCTGCATCCCACTGCCTTAAACCTCAGGAAGCACAGAGCATCTGCTCCACCGTTTGCTTCCCTGGAATACCCAAGACTGCTCATGGTGTCTGGCAGCACAGGCAGCCTGCAAACCTGACCAATGCGGGAGTCAGAAGAGCTTTGGCAAGGGCAGAGCATCCCAAAAGGAGTTTCCTTTCCACATGGGGCACAGCTCGCAACCCTCTCTGAGCGCTCTGCCAGCTGCCAAGGCCACAGGCACATCTCAGGACAATGTGAAGGCAGCAGGTGGCCCTCCAGTCTCCCTCACAGCAGTCCCTGAGATCCAGAGGTAAACCCAGCGCCTTCCCAAGCTACATGGTCAGGAGTCTTGGACACGAGTATCTTTCTCCTGCTTGCCCATGCCAGGCCGGCCAGCACTGTGAGGAATTCTCCACAGAGGCAGCTCTCAGCCTTCTTCGTGAAACCCTGATGCCTCAGAGCGGCAGCTGCACTCCAATGTGTTCACCTCCCCCCTCAGCCAGCTCCCTGCAGGTAGACACACCATCCCCTGCTCTGTAAGTCCCGCGTTCTGGAACTGTTTATGGGGCAGAGAAACCCAGAAGCACAACTTGCCCCACTGTCTCATCACATTTTCCGTTAACACACTGCCCTTCTACTAATTACACTGCACTTTGGCTCTCTGTTCATACAGCACCGCAAGGGCTCATTATGGAAATCCTTCCAGTGATGATTGAGGTGTGGAAACTCAGAGGCTCCTAATTTACCTTTGACAGAGCCTGGGGGCTAGACACAACTGGAGCGCAGAGATCTGAGAGGGAACACTTGAGCTGCACAGACAGCGCTAACCCCACAATGATGTGTGTGCAAGTTGGTAGGGAGATCCCATCACACAGTTCCTGAGCTCAGAACACATACCTCGGAGTTAGCGTCAGCATCATCACCCCTATATATCGCCGCTTCGCCTCTGCATTACCAAACCAAGAACCTGCCAAAGGAAAAGAGCACAAATGAGGAGGCTGGAAAGACATTTGCAAGGCTGAACCACCGAGTCACTAAGCCCTCAAGCCTCGAGGCAGGTGTCATGCACAGGAAGTCATCCCGATTCCCCTCCAACAGCTTTATCTAAGCCCCAGTCACCAGTGGGAACTCTACAGGCATTGCACACTTTGCCTTCCTGGTCTGGAGCCCTCAACAAGGGAAGGACATGGATCTTATAGAATCACAGAATCGCTTGATTGGAAAAGACTTTTGAGATCACCGAGTCCAATCGGTGAGGGGACACCTCAGAGCAGCTTCCAGTATGGAAAGGGGCTCCAGGAAAGCTGCGGAGGGGCTCTTGACCAGGGAGTGCAGGGACAGCACAAGGGGAACACTTTTGAGCTGAAAGAGGGGAGACTGATATGAGATACCAGGGAGAAATTCTTCCCTGTGAGGGCGGGGAGGCACTGGCCCAGGTTGCCCAGAGCAGTGGGGGCTGCCCCATCCCTGGAGGGGTTCCAGGCCAGGTTGGATGGGGCTTGGAGCCCCTGATCCAGTGGGAGGTGTCCCTGCCCATGGCAGGGGGGTGGAAATGGGTGGGCTTTAAGGTCACTTCCTACCCAAACCATCCCATGATTCTGTGAACTTAACTGCCTGTCCTCTGCGACAAAGCAGAGCCCTGCGTCTCCTTTAGCACTTATAAGGATAAGAAGCTCCAGTTTACAGGCCATCACTTCCTCTGCTGTACTGATTTTCTTCCTTTGCTGAACTTCCAAATGCTCCACTGATTTTCCCATGTGTTGACACCCAAGGAAAAGCAGCAATGGAGGAAATCGAGTGACCCTCGCCTCCCACGGGGCTGAATACTGGCTTAGGGACGCCTCAGTAGTCTGTGTCCACAGCAGAGGCCAGCCAGCACCATCTCCGCAGCCTGGCATCAGGAGCAGAGAAGCAGCACAGCTTTCCCATGGCAGAGGGGGTTTCTTACCCCGAAGACTCCCCCTCCTGCTCTGCTTTCTATTCTCTCCAAATGATAATCCAGAGCCCAGTGTGCCAGAGCTCCCCCTTCCACCCTGCTTCCTCTCATCCTCCTGCAGCACCAGAGCGCGGAGGCACTTGACTCACTTTTGCGCTGCTCCTCCTTCTGCAGGAACTTTCGCAGCCGGTCTGAGGGGATGGCAAAGGAGATTCCCGACGTCACCTTCATTGTGTTCACCCCAATCACTTCACCATCCTGTGGGAGAAAGGGAAGCTCTGCTATCCAGCCTGCAGTGCTGCACAGAGCCCAGCATCCTGCCTGCATGCCCATCCCTTCCCAGCCTGCTGCTTTCACAGTCTGGCACGCTGAGGCTGTGCAGGGATCAATCCCACAGGCTTCAGCCCATGGAGCCATTTCTCTTCCCCACTGGCATCTCTCCAGGGCAGAGATCGGCTCTGCCATGCCAGATCCCATCAGCTCAGGCTCCCCAGCACAGCCGTGTTGGGGTGATCCCACCTCCTCCACAGGTTTCCAGCAGCAACAGCACCCACAAGCGCTCCCACTGTGGGGCACATGGTACGTTTCCACCCTAGCTGGCGAGGATGGAAGCAGAACTCACCAAGTTGACGAGGGGGCCCCCGGAGTTCCCAAACTGCAGCAGAGGAGAGAGCAATAAACACGGATGAAGGTGGCACCCTGGTACCGCAGGATGTGCAGCAGCGAGGTACAGCTCACGGAACAGAGTCCAGCTGGGAGATGCATTCCACATCACCAGCTGGAACCCCTTGGTCTCTAAGAGCTCTGTTTCCAGTCTCCTCTGACCTCACGGCCCCCCCGGCCCTTTCCGGCTCCTCCCTCCCCAGAAAGCTCAGCTGGAACGCCATGCCAATGTGCCGTGAGCTCCCCTTACGTCAATAGCAGCATCGGTTTGGATGTATTCCATGTCGGAGGCGGTGAGGCCGAGCTCCCGGCTGCCGCGCTGGGCAGAGCTGACGATGCCAGAGGTGATGGTGTTCTGCAGGGCGAAGGGGCTGCCCATGGCCACCACAAACTCACCCTGCCGCACCTCAGCCGAGCGCCCGAGTGGCAGCGTGGGCAGCGGGTGCTGCGAGAGAGGGGCAAGGGTGAGCAGGAGGGAACTGAGCCAAAGAGAGCAGCTTCCACAACCCCCATCTGCACCTTTGGCTTGATCTTGATGGTGGCGATGTCAGCCACCTGGTCCACATCCTGCACCACGGCATCATACTGCTCACCGCTCGCCAGCTTCACCCGCACGCGCCGGCGGTTCGCCACCACATGAGCATTGGTCACAATGAGCCCATCCGGAGACACCACAAAACCCGAGCCATTAGAGATGGGCACTTCCCGTCCAGAAAAGGGATGCCTGCAAGGTAAGAACAGGTATGGGAGGGGTGGTGGAGATGCTGAGAGGGGCAATGGGGACACTAGAGAGGGCAGAGGGGCCAGGAAGCCTGGGTAGGCTGGGAAGGAAGCGCGGGATAGCAATGGAACAATGAGGGAGACTCCTTCACCTCCACATGGAAAGTTCCTAGCTCCAGAGTCCACACAAACACGCACATGACAGGGGAACAAGCAGGAAGAATCAGGAGTCCTCGAATCATAGAATGGTTTGGGTGGGAAGAGACCTCAAAGCCTACCCAGTCCCACCCCTGCCATGGGCAGGGACACCTCCCATTGGACCCAGTTGCCCCAAGCCCCATCCAACTTGGCCTTGAGCACCTCCAGGGATGGGGCAGCCACCACCGCTCTGGGCAACCTGGGCCAGGGCCTCCCCACCCTCCCAGGAGAACATTTCTTCCTGATATCTCACCGAAATCTCCCTCTTTCTGCTTAAAACCGTTCCCCCTCGTCCTGTCCCTGTGCTTCCTGAGGAAGAGCCCCTCCCCAGCTTCCCTGTAGGCAAACACACACACACACACAGAGCTGGGCACTCCACAAACACTAGACCCACCTGCCCTCGCCCCCTCGCCCTGCCAGCAGAGCCTGCAAACCTGCCGTGGCACTCAGGCAGAGCCCTCGGACAGAGTGGGGGGTGACTGGAGCCATTCCCCGCGGGCAGTGGGAGTGGCTTCCCTGCAGAGGGCTGAGAGCTGTTCCCGGTGGGGAAAGGAAACCCCTTTTGCGATGCTCTGCCCTTGCCAAAGCTCTCCTGGCTCCCGTGTCGGCGGGGTCCCGCTCTGGAGGGTGCGGGGAGGCGGGTGGAGGATGCAGGGATCTCTCCGGGAAGGGTGCAGTGAGGCGGGGGAATGCGGGATCCCTTTCTAGGGGCGCGGGGGTCCCTCCCGGGGGCTGCAGGGAGGCGGGTGGAGAGTGCGGGGGTCCCTCCCAGGGGATGCAAGGAGGCGGGTACAGGACGCGGGGGTCCCTGTCGGAGGGGCCGGGCCGGCACCTGCCCACGATCTCCACGTAGACGAGGGCGGGCGCCGTTTTCTCCACGACGTCGGCGATGAAGTTGAAGGCGGCGCGGGGCGAGGCGGGCGGCGGCGCGGGCGGCGCAGGGGCGGCGGCGCTCAGGGCGGGCAGCGCGACCCCCCGGGCCTCGCCCCGCGCCCGCAGCAGCAGCAGCGCCGCCGCCCCCGCGCCCAGTGCCGCCGCCAGCGCCCGGGACCCGGCGGAGGGGGAAGAAGAAGGAGGAGGAGGGGGAGGAGGAGGAGGCGGCGGCGGGAGCTCGGCGGCCCCGCTCAGCGCCCGGCACCATCGCGCCGCGCCCGCCTGCCTCGGGACCCTCGTCCAGAACGCCGCCATGCTTCCCGCGCGGGGCTCGACGAGGGCGGAAGTCGCGGCCGCGGGGCACGACGGGAGCTGTAGTCCTGCGTCAAAAGTACGCCGGAAGCTGTAGTCCAGCCGCCGCGACTTATGCTGGGAGTTGTAGTTCAAGAGTAAAGGACAATCGGAAGCTGGTGTCCGCCACACGGCTGTCGCCACCGGACGTCCTGCCGCGCGGCACGCTGGGAGTCGTAGTCCGAGGTTTCAATCTGGATGGAGAACGGATTGGGAGCAGCGCTGAGGAGAAGGACTTGGGGTGCTGGGGATGCGAACCTCCGCGAGAGCCGGCAGCCGTGTCCTGGGCTGCATCCAGAGCAGCGTGGCCAGCAGGGCCAGGGAGGGGATTCTGCCCCTCTGCTCCGCTGAGACCCTGCCGGGAGCCCTGCGTCCGGCTCTGGAATCCTCAGTGCAGGGAGGACACGGATCTCATAGAATCACAGAATCGCTTGATTGGAAAAGACCTTTGAGATCACAGAGTCCAACCGTTCCGGTCCAGTACTAGGCCACCCTAAGCACCTCATCTACACGGCTTTTAAACACCTCCAGGGGTGGAGACCACACCACCTCCCTGGGCAGCCTCTGCCAGTGCCTGAGAACCTTTTCCATGAAGAAATTTTTCTGATGTCCAGTCTGAACCTGCCCTGGCACAACTGGAGGCCATTTGCTCTCATCCTATCACCTCTGGAGAAGTGACCAGCACTCACCTCACTACAAGCTCCTTTCCGGGAGCTGTGGACAGCAATGAGGTTTCCCCTCCATGATTCCCTGATCCTATGGCTGTGTCCCACCGGGTGCTGGCTGGTCCCTAAACCCCCCGCCCATGGCTGTGTCCATGTCCTGCCCTGGGATGCATGCTCCAGGGCTCAGGCTGCCCCCCAGAATGCGTCCCCGTAGTGTAGGGCAGCACCCCAGCAGGGTTGTCCCCAGGGCTTGGGGCGTTGCTCCAGCACAGCCCCCCAGAATGAGAATGATCTGGGGGGACTGATGAGGAACAGGGGGGTCCATGGTGCCTGTGTGCCCTGGCAGGGCAGCTGGGAGCCACCCCATCCAGAGCATGTGTCTGTGTGTCACACATCTGTTTTCAGGCACACGTGAGGAGCCCGTGGGCCAAGGCCCTGACCCCACTGTGGGACACGGCCACCCTGGGCAGCCAGCAGCGGGGCGGGAGCCCGGCCTGGAGCCCACCCCACACACCACCGGATCCACAGTAAAGCCAAGCTCAGCTCTTTATTTGGGCTACAAAGCCCCCTCCAACCCACGCAAGGGCAGGGGAAGGTGGGTGGTGGGTGCCTACGCTGCTGCACCAGGGGGTTCCCCCCACATGCCCGCACGAGGGGGAGGGGGACAATGGGGTGTCTGAGTGCAGGGTCAGCGTCGGGCAGCACTGATGACCTTCCAGGCACTCCAGGGGCTCCAGGTGGGGTTGGCATAGGGGTCCCGGCAGCTGATGCGCACCCGCCATGCGCGCTCCTGCAGCTCCATCTCCTCTGCCCCCTCCACATAGCGGTAAACCTGCAGAGCAGGGCAGAGCTGGGGGCTCAGGGAACACTCCGGTGCGGGTGACGCGGGGGGCGAGGGGAAGTGGGGACAGGGCAGGAGCAGAGGTTGCGCCAGGGGGCTTGGGAGTGGGAGACACCAGCAGCTCCCCAACCCAGGCAGTGATGCTGGGGGAGGGGACAGCAGAAGTGAGAGCCAGGGGTGACAACCCCCCACCCCAAGGAGAGAAGCAGTGCAGAGGGGTCATTGCTGAGCCCCCAGCAATTCCCTGTTCCCAGTGGTGTCCATGAGCAGAGGGAAGGGTCCAGGCTGGGATTGGGACAGGGTGGTCACAGCGGAGTGAGGATGTGGGGTGGAATGGGCAGGGTGGGCACAGCAGAATGAGGATGCTGGGCTGCACGTGGCAGCAGAGTGGGCACGTGCAGCCACCGTTACCTGGGTGCCGTTGGGCAGCTCGTACTGCAGCCGGTAGTGCAGAGCGAAGTAGGACTTGGGGAGCGGCCAGGAGGCCGGGGGTGCCCAGGAGAGGTGGAGCTGCTCCCCGCGCTGCTGCACTCTCAGCTCCTGTGGTGGGTCTGGCCGCACTGCGGGCACAGTGGGGCTCAGCACTGGGCAGCACTGCCCAGCCCTGTAGCTGAGCACTCCCACGGGGACCCAGCACCCTGAGGGTGCTCCCAAATCCTGAGCACGCCCCCAAAGACACCTCCAGCACCCTGAGGATGGCCCCAGCACCTGAGGATGGCCCCAGTGCCACAAGGATATCCCCAGCAACCCAAGGACTCCCCCAGACCTCGCTGTCACCTGTCTGAGCTCACCAATGTCACGGACGAAGAAGTGGATGGAGAAGTTGAGGTAGGAGGTGTCCGAGAGCCCCTCAAGCTGCAGCTGCAGTGGGTGCAGCTCCTCAGCAAAGGGGCAGAAGGAGGGGTCCGTGAAGCTGGCGCTGAACCGTCCCTGGTGGCCGGCCACCAGCACCCATTCGCCTAAGGATCCATCGCTGTGGGGGGAAGGCGGGCATGAGGGCTGGGTGGCCACGGTGCTAGAGTCAGGGTGTGGGTCCTCGGGGCACCCACCTGCGCGTCAGATGGGCACGGAAGACAGCAGAGTGAGGCCAGGACCAGGAGCAGTGGAAGGAGCCACGGTAGGACTCAGCCTGGCAGGAGACGTTCACCCTCTCCTCGCCTGGCGAGGCTGAGGGATGATGGCTCAGAGGGCTGCACGTGCCCCGCACCCGTACGGCACAGCCGAGGCTGCTCCTGAGGCTGGGGACCCCTGTGCCATCCAGCCCTGCCCAGAGCATCCCCAACAGCTCTGTGGGCCATGTCCGGAGCTGCACCAGCGTCTCCTGCTTCCCCAGCTTCCTGCACCCCCCTCCCCGTATCCCCATTGTCCTGCATCCCACGCCTCCAGCTTCCTACCTCCCTCCCCGCGTCCCCATCTCCCTGCATCTCCCCCATGCCCCCAGCTCCCTGTATCCCCAGCTCCCGGCATTCGCCCTCACATCCCTAGCCCGCTGCAACCCTAACTCCCCCTGCATCCCCCACTCCCCCCTCATTCCATCACCCCCTGCTCCCTTATCCCAGCCCCGGTACGGGCACTATTGACCCCACGTATGAGCCCCGCTGACCCCACGTACAGGCACCGCTGACCACCACGTAGGTGGTGTCCAGCAGGACGGGGCCAGCCCAGCAGCTGTAGTTGCCCGTGGCTGGCTGGTCCAAGCCCCGGATGGTGAGGGTCTGTCCCTCAACCACCAGCTCGGCCATGGGCTCGGGATCCCCATCCAGTGTCCAGGTCACCAGTGGCTCCGAGGTGTTGCACTTCACCACCACATCCCCGTTCAGCTTCCCCACCTGGACTGGAGAGGGAAGGCAGAGCCTGGGGTCAGGGAGGAACGCGCGCCCCTCGTCCTGACCCATCGCGTCCATCCTTCCCCGCAGTCCCTACCCCCACTCCATCCCCACCTCGATCCCCCACTCCGTGTCCACCTCTCCATTCCATCAGTCTCATCCCCCCACCCCCAGAAGCACTCCATCCACTGTGGGGGTCCTGCAGCCCCTACCCCAGGTTGTCCCCCCTCCAATCCCGCCCTGTGCCCAGCGGGGCAGGACTCACACTTTGGGGGGAAGGTGGTCAGGGCGTCGGCAGCAGCGAGGCTGAGCAGCAATCCCACCAGCACCAGCATCTGGGAGAAGATGGGCAGTGCTGGGCCAGGGCAGTGGGACCAGCCAGGGCAGAGACCATGGGCTGGGGGCAGCCAGGACGGAGCCCCTGGGGTGGCAGCGGGGAGCAGTGGGGACCCCCCAAACCCTTCTGGCCGCAGCAGCCCCTCCTGGGGGTCGCTGGTACCAGACCCCAGCGCTCCTCACCTCTGTGCCACGGGGCTGCTCCGGTGGGCTCAGTGCCGGCGGGGGGCACGGGGGTTTATAGGGCGCCGCGGGGCTGCCCCGAGGTGAAGCCAAACCACAGCAGCATCACAGTTCCCAGAAGAGGAGAAAGCGGCTCAGGGAGGGGCTGCGGGCCAGGACCCACGCTCAGCCCTCAGGCCAGCCGGATCGGGCCCTGCCGGGAGTCACCCCAGGCACTTCCAGGGCTGGGGGTAACGGGGACCCAGTGCCTGCTGCCCATGGGCATCGCCGGGTGGCAGGATGCGTCCCCTCCTAGGAAGCACCGGGCCCCTGAGATGGTGCTGGAGCCCCAGGTGCTCCCGCAGAGTGGTCCTGAGCCTCAGCATCAGCTGGGTGGCTGCACATCAAGGTTGGGGGGCACCCAGGATCCATCCTGCCCATGGTCATCATGGCGTGGTCGGGATGGATCCCCTCCTGGGAAGTGCCAGGTTCCTGGATTGGTGCTGGAGCCCTGTGTGCCCCCCGCTCCTGCAGAGTGGTCCTGGGCACCAGGATGGGCTGAGGGTTTGCACACCAAGGCTGGGGGGTATCCAGAACCCTCTGCCCGTGGACATTGCAGGGGCAGTCAGGATGGGTCCCCTTCTGAGAAGCACTGGGTACCTGGCATGGTGCTGGAGCCCTGGGTGCTCTCAGCTCCCACAGAGCAGTCCTGAGCTCCGGCACCAGGTGGGGGGCACCCAGGACCCATCCTGCCCACAGGCATCACTGGGGTGGTCAGGATGGGTCCCTTCCTCCGAAGCGCCCATGCGAGGGGCAGCGCTGGATACCTGGGATGGTGCTGAAGCCCCAGATACTCCCAGCTCCTGCAGAGAGGTCCTGAGCCCCCGCATCAGCTGCGGGTTCACCCATCACTGCACGGAGCCCTGGGCAGGAAGCACAGTGGCTCAGCACCGCCTGTGCCAGGGGTCAGTGGCCCTGGCCGGCTGGGACCCCAGGGCCTGGGGGAGCTGCACCCCCCAGATGTCCATGTCCTATGGGACGGGGAGGTGGGAGAAGCGGCCACCAGCCCAGCTCTGCCGCCTCCGCTCAGCACCACCCCTGGCCGCGGAGCCCGCTCTGGCTCCCGGACTTTCTGGGGTTCCTAGAAAGCCAAGGGAAGTTGGCGGTGAGCGGAGGCTGCAGGGAGGTCCCCGACCTCACCTCTGGGGTGCTGCGGTGGGAATGGTGAGGCACAGCCCCCACACCACTTCCCAGGAACAGCTCCACACGTGGGCCAGAGCAGAGCTCCATCCAGAGCAAGGGCTGGAGCTCAGCACCCGCTGGATCACAGCATCTGCTCCTTTGGAGCTCAGCACCCACTGGATCACAGCATCCGCTCCTCTGGAGCTCAGCACCCACTGGATCAGAGCATCCACTCCTCTGGAGCTCAGCACCCGCTGGAGCACAGCATCCACTCCTCTGGAGCTCAGCGCCTGCTGGATCACAGCATCCCCTCCTCTGGTTCACAGCCTTTGGCCACGGTGCCAGGGGGCCACAGAGTAGCAGGATTCACTGGAGCTCAGCACCTGCCGGATCACACCCCTTTCCACAGTGCCTGGGAGCCTCAGAAAGGCGGGACAGGCTGGAAAGCCAGAGGGGTCCCCGAGCAGTGGGGTGGAGGTGGCTACGCATCCTGGCTGCGCCAGCCCTGCCAGCCACAGCTTCCCCTCTGCTTCTGGAGAAGAAAGCGCGGCCGCCGAGGGGAAGGCCCGGAGCAAAGGGCAGGGATCCCCTCGGCGTGGTGGGGGGCAGTGGCGCGATGGAAGCCAGGGGTGGTTCACGCACAGAAACCCCCACATGGGTGTGGTGACCCCAGGATGGGACAGAGCCCTACCCCACCACAGACATGACGCCAAGGCAGGGCAAAGCCCCTGCCCCGTGGCAGGTGGGACCCCAGGCTGGGACAGAGCCCCTGCCCCACTGCACCCAGGACTCCTGCGAGGGGACGGAGCCCACCCTGGCTGTGGGTGGGACCCCCAGGATGGAGCCCCAAGTGGCCACAAGCGCTGATGCAAGGCCATGAGCAAAGATCACCAAACTTTATACAGGAGAGATCCCTCGGGCAGCCCCTCAGACACTGCTCCCGAGATGTGGCGGGAGCAGGATAAGCCCCACGGGAACCCCCAGGACCTCCAGGATGATGGAGCCCAGGTAGAAAGGGCCCCACAACCCTCTGGGCTCATGGCCAGCGCTCCCCCAGACCAGGCTCGGTCCCAGCTCGTGTCCTGCTGCCCCATGGCCGCCGCAGGCTCCGTCTCTGCCTCTCTGGGATCAGGACGGCCACTGCACGGCTTCTCCAGGCTCTCTGGTTCCCGGCAGACACAGCCCAGCCCAGGCAGCCCCGGTGCGGAGGTTCCGGTGGCTCTGGCTCACTGCAGCACACAGACATCCCTGTCCTCATCCTCCTCGCCCGCTGCCTCTCCCAGCGATTCTGGCACGGCCGGTTCATCCTCGGCAGCCACCACCTTCTTGCGCAGCTCCATCAGCAGGTCCCGGCTCTCGCTGGGCGGGAGGTTGCTCAAGTAGTACTGGGGCGCCAGCTCCACCAGCCTGCGGGGACCAGGATTCAGGGAGCGGCTGGGAGCAGCCTCCCTGCTCCCCAGACTGGGCCTGCCCCCTGCCTGCCCCATCGAGCTCCTAGGAGAGGGACCAGACCAGGCAGCAAGGAATCATGGAATCATTAGGGCTGGAAAAGCTCTCCAAGCTCATCCAGTCCAATGCTAGCGCAGCACCCGAGAGCCAAGTGAACCCTGTCCCCAGGTGCCATGGCCATGCAGGGTTTAAGCCTGTCCAGGGACGGGGGCTCCCCCACTGCCCTGGGGAGCCTCTGCCAGGGCTTCAACTCTGTCAGGGAAGGAATTGTTCCCAATATCCAATCTAAACCTCCCTGGCACAACTTGAGGCCATTTATTTCATCCTATCATAGAATCAAGGGATGGTTTGGGCTGGAAGGGACCTCCAAGCCCATCCCGTCCCACCCCCTGCCATGGGCAGGGACACCTCCCATGGGATCAGGGGCTCCAAGCCCCATCCAACCTGGCCTGGAACCCCTCCAGGGATGGGGCAGCCACCACTGCTCTGGGCAACCTGGGCCAGGGCCTCCACACCTGAACAGCAAAACATTTCTCCCTAAAATCTCATCTCAATCTCCTCTCTTGCAGCTCAAAACTATTCCCCTTGTCTTGTCCCTGCACTCCCTGATCCAGAGCCCCTGCCCAGCTTTCCTGGAGCCCTTTTCCCTACTGGGAGCTGCTCTATGGTCTCCCCAGAGCCTTCTCTTCTCCAGGCTGAACAACCCCAACTCTCCCAGCCTGGCCTCACACAGGAGGTGCTCCAGCCCTCCCATCATCTCCATGTCCTCCTCTGGACTCGTTCATGTCCTTCGTGTGCCAAAGTTCTATCACGTGGGAGAGGAGCCCAGCACACCCACCTTGCCACAACCTCCTCTGCACAGAACAACGAGGTCTCCCCTCAGCCTCCTCTTCTCCAGGCTGAAAAAACCCATTCCCTCACTGCTGGCAGAACCCCCGGGCTCTAGCCCCTTCCCGAGGTCTGTTACTCTGCTGGGACACATCCCGGATGTGATCCCATCCCTGCCCATCCCCGAGATGCTCACATTTGGGGCTGGATCTCCGAGACGACACGCAGGCAGTTGTCCTGGGAGATGGTGAACTCGTGGTAAAGCACCCAGGCGGGCGGGCGCTGTGGGGGCCGACACTGCAGGTAGCAGCAGCCGACGGGCAGGTGAGCCACATGCTTGTGCGTCAGCATCACGTAGTTACCGGAGCCATCGATGTCCCGGGCCACCTGGGGAATGGGATGGAACGGGAGTGAAGCCAGCTGGCACGGCCCCCGCCCCACAGCCGGGCCCCTCACAGCCCCCTCGTCCTACCTTGAGGAAGTACCCGGAGATGAGCGCCCGCTGGATGTTAAGGACGTTGGCGTCAGTGCCGAAGGCGGGGGGTGAGACTGGCAGCTCGATGCGGCGCATCACATCCAGCAGCTCCGCACGGACAATGCCGGCCAGCCGGAGCGCATCCCAGTTCAGCCCGTGCTTGCGGCACCAGCCCTCGTCCGCGTGGTCTGCAGGGAAAGGGATCAGCGCTGCAGTTCAGGAATGGGAGAGTGGGATCAGCACCGCAGGGACAGGAACAGGAAAGAGGGATCAGTGCTGCAGGGACGGGAACAGGAGAGTGGGATCAGCGCTGCAGGGACAGGAACGGAAGAGTGGGATCAGTACTGGGGAGAGAGTGGGATCAACACTGGGGGGACAGGAACCGGGAGAGCAGGATCCGCATGACAGGGAGGGAAAGCCAAGAGTGGGATCAGCACCGCACGGAAGGAAAGCAGAGAGTGGGATAGGTGCCGCAGGGAGGGAAAGGGGATAGTGGGATTGGTTCTCAGGGATGGGAACAGGGGTGGGATCAGCACTGCCAGGATGGGAGTGGGAGAGCCGGATCAGCACTGTGGGGACAAGAACAGGAGAGCAAACACACTGCATGGACGTGGGTGGGCTTGGGGCTCATGGGACACGGAACCAGGCACGTCTGCTCCCAGACCACGTTCCCTCAACGCAGCGGGAATGGAAACCATGGAGAGGCCAGGGACAGGACCCCTGTGCAGCTGGGCTGGGGCTCCTGGATGTGGTGATGAACGCAGCTTCAGCGCTTTCCCCGAAAGGAGCTGGAGACCCAAGGGAGCTGTGGAACACCCAAAGGAACCCACGGGAGCCACAGGAGAACCAGGAATGCTCAGCCTGGGGCACTCACACTGCTGGAAGGCGTTGAAGATGTTGATGAGGGTGAAATGGTCTCCGTCTGGGTGGAGCAGTGCCCGCCGGCGTGCAGTCACTGCCTCCTCCAGGTGCGTGGAAGGAGGCACAAAGCAGGGGGAGACTGGGAACGGTGCACAGGGAAGGTCACCAGGAGGCCCCGGCACCACCACCACCAGCACCAGCTCTGCCGGGGCAGCGCCACGCTGCGTGCCAGTTGCAGAGCCAGCTTCTAGCCCCTGGGAACGGTACCTGTGAGCATGGCAGCCAGCGTGACCATTTCCTCCACGCAGTCAAACTCGCAGGAGGCAATGAGCGCCTTGGCTAGCTGAGGGTCCAGTGGGAACTCCGACATGATGATCCCCACCTCCGAGAGGTTCCCATCATCGTCCAGGGCAGCCAGGTAGTCCAGGTCCTCCAGCGCCTGCATCAGCGACTCGGGGGCTGCAGCAGTATGTCAGTCGGCATCCCGGAGCAGGGAGCTCTGCCCAGCCACCTCCGGCACCCGGGGGATGCTCTGGTATGCAAGTGATGGCCACATCCACAGCCTCCAGCCCCTCCGCTCCTGCCCCCTGGTTCCTCCGTGCCCACAATTCCTACCTGGCCGGTCGAGGAAGTCGCATTGGCCCATGTCAGCGATGTCCAGGCGCTTCAGCAGCAGCACGAGGCGGCTCAGGCTGGTCTCACTGACATGGGGTGCAGGGTTGGGTGGCAGCCGCTGCTCGTAGAACACCTCTGAGTAGAGGCGCAGACAGGTCCCTGCCAGAGAGGGGCCATGAGCCAGGGCAGCCGGAGGGACGGAGCCCAGGGAAGGGCAGGAAGCGCAGGCAGGACAGCCTGGAGCTCCAACACAGAAGAACAAGAGCCCTCTCAAGCTGGAGTCCCAGCTTGGCAGGACAAGACCCCTCTCTGGCTGGAAGCACATCCCGGGACCTCACCTGGGGGGCTGCCAGCAGCTCGTTGCATCCGCGCCTCCGCCTGGCTCTTGCTGATCGGCCGCAGCACCTGGGATTCTGCCCGGATGCGGGGATTATAGACCTGGAAGCAAGGCCATCAGAAGCGATCCCATCTTTTCTCAAGGACTCTCCATCCCTCTGCTGCCATCACCCTAGGGCACATCCCACTCCCTGTATGGTGTTCCCAGTGCCACCAGCTCCCTAGGGCAGATCCTGCTCCCTGCACAGTGTTCCCAATGCCATCAGCGCCCTGGGACAGATCCTGCTCCCTGCAGTGTTCCCAATGCCATCAGCGCCCTGGGGCAGATCCTGCTCCCTGCACAGTGTTCCCAATGCCATCAGCGCCCTGGGACAGATCCTGCTCCCTGCAGTGTTCCCAATGCCATCAGCGCCCTGGGGCAGATCCTGCTCCCTGCACAGTGTTCCCAATGCCATCAGCTCCCTGGGGCAGATCCTGCTCCCTGCACAGTGTTCCCAATGCCATCAGCTCCCTGGGGCAGATCCTGCTCCCTGCGCAGTGTTCCCTGGCCCGGAGCACCGCAGCAGGATCTAGGCTGAGCCGGCGATGTGAATGCCCCCATCCCCATGTCTCCGGCACTGCCAGGTGCATCCAAATCCCGGTGCCCTGCCCCACTCACACTGCGCAGCTCCAGCCCGGAGTCGATGACAAAACGCACGTTCCCCATGGAGAAGGAGGATTCCGCCAGCCCATGGGTGATGACCACGCGCCTCTCCGGACCGCACGGCTCCGTCGCCTCGTACACCCGCTGCACCGCGCGGCCCATGCCAGGATGCAGCGGCAACACCAGCAGCATGCCCAGTGCCGGGCTGAGTGCCACCACTTCCCGCTGGATGGCCCCACAGCACTCTGAGATCTCCTGGGGAGGGACAGGGATGCAAGTGACGCTCAGCAACACCAAAGCAGCCACATCCCCAGGACTTGGACCAGTTGGAATGCCAGGCAGAGAGGAATCTAATGGAGCTCTGCAACAGGAGACGTGGAGCCTGGCATCCAGGGAGGAACAACCCCATGGAGTGGGACAGGTTGGGATGGATTGGCTGGGAAGCAGCTCTGAGGAGAAGGAGCTGGGATCCTGGTGAACACCAAGCTGACCATGAGCCAGGAATGTGCCCTCATGGCCAAGGGGATCCCGGGATGCATGGAGAGGAACACGGGGAGCAGGCGAGGGGGTTCTCCTCCTTCTGCTCTGCCCCAGGGAGAGCTCTGCCTTCTGGATCCTGTGTCTAGTGCTGGGCTCCCCAGCTCCGGAAAGGCCAGGAATGAGTGCGGAAAGCCCAGTGGTGGACACGGAGATGAGGAAGGACTGGAGTATTCAGGAAAAAGGCTGGGAGCCGTGGGTCTGCCCAGCCTGGAGAGAGGATCCCATCCATGCTGATATATACGCAAAGGGTGGGGGCAGGAGATGGGGCTGGACTCTGTTCAGTGGTGCCCAGCGACAGGAAAAGGGGTACCAGCTCAAACTGGAGCCTGGGAAGTTCTGCCTGGACATGAGGGAAAACTTCCCTGAGCGGATGCCAGAGCCCTGGAAGCGACTGCCCAGGGAGGTGCGAAGTCTCCTTCTCCAGAGAAATCCCAACCTGCCTGGATTTGATCCTGTGCAACTGGAGGTGCCCCTGCTGGAGCAACAGTAGGACTGGATGTGCTCCAGAGGGCCCTTCCCACCCCACCCTCCCGGGATCCTGTGGAAGACCCTGGATCCCACTTGGTGTCTGCAGCCGCTCCACAGTGGAGCCCCAACTCTCCCAGTTTATCCCCCAGGAGCCCCCACGGGCAGCAGAACGGTTCCCTCCACCACATGGCGAATCTGCCGGGATCAGGTGCTGGAGCCCACCTCCTCGCTGGCCAGGAAGACCAGGATGTCTCCAGGCTCCCGGCGACGGTGGATGTCCAGCACAGCCTGACAGGCAGCGGCCACGTGCCCATGCACCGGCGGCTCCCGGTAGAGCAGGCAGGGCGGGGGGCCGGCCGATGGCACATGCACCACAGGGGGGTCCCCACAGAAGGCGCGGAGCTGTGGCTCCATGTCCGGCGAGGTGAGAACCACCAGCCGCAGCGCGGGGCGCTGACGCAGGACGTCCTTCAGCAGCCCCAGCAGCGCATCTGTTGGCACCGTGCGCTCCTGCACCTCATCCAGCACCACCACACCGTACTGCCGGAGAAGCGGCTCTGACGTCAGCTCCCGCAGCAGCACCGTGTCCGAGCAGAACCTGCATCAATGGATCCATCACCCCAGGGACCCACCAGCATCCCCCCACCCAGCACAGCCCCTTCTCCATGCTGGGAAACCCCTCCCCATGCCAGGAGCCTCCTTTCCATGGCAGGAGCCCCTGTTACCACCATGGCACCTCCTCCCCATGGTGAGAACCCCCTCCCCAGGGCAGGAGACACCCAGCACAGTCCACTCCCCACGGCAGGAGCCCCCTCCCCACAGCAGGAATGAGGCCAGGCTGGATTAAGGGATTACGCCGTGGTCAGGGAGCTCAGCAGGATTAGAGTGCGGTGTGACAGGCGCTGCTGTCCCCATTCCCGTGGCAGTACCTGAGGATGGTCTCGGTGGTGCAGCAGTCGTCGTGTGGGACACAGTACCCCACCTCGTGCCCTAGGTTGAGATCCATCTCATCGGCCACGCGCAGGGCGAGGCTGAGGGCAGCCAGGCTGTGGGGCTGCGTGCAGGCCACCAGCCCGTGGGTGAACTGCTGGGACAGGGCGTATTCCGCGCACCACTGCGGGATCTGCAGGCATGGAACGCAGGTCAGGGTGGGGATAGGACGGCCAAAGGGCACTGGGATGGACCCTCCCTATCGGGGAGGCCATGAGAGGGCTGAGGGTCCCTTCCCACGGCAGCCCTTTGGGATCCGGCTGTAGGATCCCCTGGACCAGAGCCCATACGGAAGTTCCAGAGGAACCTTCCCTTTCCAGGACCAGCACTTCTGAGCTCCAGCACCCCTGGCATGAGCCCCATGGCCTCATCATCACCCTCTGGCCACCCTTCCTGCCTCCTTATGGGGTACCACATCCCCACTCTTCCACTAAGGACACGGGATAACGTGTCCAACATCCCCACTTCCAGTTCCCCAGGGAAAACGGGGCTGAGGAATCCATGTGGTGCTGCCTGGGCCAGCGCTGCTGGCTCAGCACGGTGCCACCAGCTCACATCCAAGGACTTCACCTCCATCCAGCCCTTGAGCACAACAGGACTAGCCAATGGTTGTGGTCCCCTCCAACTGGAGCCATCCTGCTCCACCCTGAGCAGCCCCCCTGGCCTCTCCTGTGGCCCCTCCAGGACAGATCCAGGTTGGGCTTGGCGCAGAGCAGGGGAACTCTTCAAGATCCAGACTCTGCAGCTGCCACAAGTCCAGGGCAGGGGCTGAAGCATCAAGGAATCATAGAATCACCGAGGCTGGAAAAGCATTCTAAGCTCATCCAGTCCAACCCCCCCATGCGACCAAACGCTGTCCCCAAGTGCCACGGCCACACGGCATTTGAACCTCTGCAGGGACGAGGGCTCCCCCACTGCCCTGCGCAGCCTCTGTCAGGGCTTCACCACTCTGTGAAGGAAGGAATTGTTCCTAATATCCAGTCTAACCCTCTCCTGGCACAACCCGAGTCTATTTCTCTCATCCCATCCCTTGTTCCTCTAGAGCAGAGCCCGACCCCTGCCTGGCTCCAACCTCCTTTCCAGGAGCTGCACAGAGCCAGGAGGTCTCTCCCCTCAGCCTCCTCCAGGCTCAACACCCCCAGGTCCCTCAGCCGCTCCCACAACCCCTGTTCTCCAGACCCTTCCCAGCTCCATTCCCTTCTCCAGACGCGCCCCAGTCTCTACAGGGCTTTCTTGGAGTGAGGGGCCCAGAACTGAGCCCAGGATTCAATGTGCTGGGGGACGATCCCTGCCCTGCTCCTGATGGCCACCCTGGGGCTGATCCGAGCCAGGATGCTGGTGGCCACCTTGGCCACCTGGGCCACTGCTGGCTCATGTTCAGCCAACCAGCACCCCCAGGACCTTTCCCTAGTGTGGGGCCAGAGGGACCACACAGCACCCCAGGAAAACCCCAGTAGGAAGGAAGCACTGGGGAGCAGCCACTGCCCAAGCAGCATAGAACAATCCCAGGGCTGTGTGGGTGTCCCTGGCGCTCCAGGGACTGGGAATCCTCTGTATCCGTGCTCCCAGCACACCTACCTGCCCTGCTCACTCCCCCTGTGCTGAGTGCTCCTGGCTCTGCCCAGCACTCAGGATTCCAGGATCCTGCCCAGGCACTGCCTCTGAGAGCCCCGCTTGCAGCCAGGCATCCCAACCAAGTGCGGGGTATTCCAGTATCGAGCATCCCAGGCGCTGGCAGGGACTATGGGCATGTAGCCGGCTCTGTTCCCCTGCCACACCTACCGCTGCCCCACGGCGGCTCCGCATGTTCCCTCACTGCCCGCAGCGACCGGCAATGCCAGAAGGTCAGGGCACTGATGCCACTGGCTACAGGATTTATCTCATGTGCAAGCTTGTCCCGCTCCAGAGGGAAACGCTGCCTGTGGGGGTGCTGGCACCCCAGGGTTTGCATCAGCCACTCCACAGGGATCAGTCAACATCTCCAGTCTGCTTGGGGCTGAGTGCCCGCAGTCGGCACCAGCCTGGTCCCGCACAAGGGCGTTATTCCCAACTCTGGCTCCTGTCGGATCAGCCAAGCCCAGACCCATGCTGCAGCACGGTGACACCCAAGGGAGGGGGCCCTGATCCTGCTGCCAGTGTCCGATAGCTCCAGACCCCGGCAGCGATCCAGCTCCCGTCACTTCCTGGCCTTCCCTGCTATGGTCAAAGTCTGCGTGACGCCGGCATCGCGGCTGGGGCTGTCAACGGGGCAGCTCCCAGGGCAGGCAGGATCCTGGCACACGGATCCAACACCACTCATTCTTGTCGCCCCGGCACAGCTCTGGGAAAGGCCGTTGCCCTCTCCCTGTGCCGCCACAGCAACTGCTCCCGGAGCAGTCGTGGCAGCATTCCCGGCATGTGCCAAGGATTTGCCTGCGGCCCCAGTGCCTGCCCTGGCACATCTTTTCATGCCACTGCCTGGTCCCACACCCATGCCGGGCTCACCGCAGTAGCACGCTCCCAGCTTCCGTGGTGGAGCCAAAACCCCACTGGGCCCATCAGCCTGTCATCTCTGCCAAGAGCTCCAGCGCTGCCGTGGGGTCTGGGCTGGGATGCTCAGTGGGAATGGAGCGTGGCTGTTGGCAGAACAGCCACCTTCGCATCTGTTCCAGGCTCGCTGCAGCAGCACCCTCCCAGCTTCCGTGGAAGAACCAAAACCTTGCTGAGCCCGTTGCCCTTTCCATCCCCACCACAGGCTCTGACACTGCCGTAGGGTCCGGGATGGGATGCTCAGCAGGCATGAAGTGAGGCTGTCAGTGGAGCAGCCGGCACAGCAGCCCCATGCCATACTCCCATGCGGCAGTGTGGCCTCTCCGGCTGCTCTGCCACGGCTCCCCGCTCACCTGGGTGCTCTTGCCGGTGCCGGGGGGCCCGGACACCAGGACGAGGCCACTGTCACCTTCCAGGTGCTCCATGAAGCTGTACTTGGTGCTCCAGACAGGGAGGTCCCGGCGCTGCCGCAGGAGCTCATAGTAGCGGGAGGAGAAGGGCAGCCCGTCGTAGGGATTCACCTCCAGGTCCCCACCGCTGCCTTCATCCTCCTCCTCCTCTTCGGGTGTGGAGCCGGGAATACTGTGCCGTGGTGGGGAGCCGGGAGCCGCGCAGCCGGCCATGGTGGGGAGCCTGGCACCGGAGCTGTGGGATGGCAGGATGGGATCTGGGGTCACGGTGGGGCTGGAGGGGCAGTGCTGAGCCCCACACTCTCCCAAGGCTCCGGTACCCGCGGGGCTGGGGAGAAGGGAACAAGGGTGAACAGGGGCTGGGGGACCTGGTGCTGACCCCTCCCCAGGCTCTGGAGCTGTGGACAGGTGGGTCTGGGGTCACAGAGGGGCTGTGGGAGATGGTGCTGAGCCCCTGGTGGCACCGGTACCGGTGGGCTGGGAGGAAGGGAGGGGGCGGTTGTGAGTCCCCTGTGGCACCGGTACCGGTGGGGGGACGGTGAGCAGGTGCTGGGGGGCGATGCTGAGTCCCGCACCCCCTGGGGTCCCGGTACCGGTGGGACAGGAATGGGTCAGGGGGAGCCGGTGCTGAACGCCTCGAGGCACCGGTACCGGAGCTGCGGGACGGGAGGCCGGGATCACGGTGGGGCTGGGGGGTGGGGCTGGGGGGCGGGGCTGAGCCCCTGCCAGTACCGGACGTCTAGGGTCACGGGGCGCGGGGGCCAGGTACCCCCACTCACCCCCCCCCCCGCCCCGGTTCCGGTTCCGGTCCCGGTTCCGGCCCCGCTCACCTGCGCCTCCGCCCCGGGCTGGGCACCGCGTCACGTGGCCCCGCGCCGCCACGTGACCAAGACCTGGTGTTTGGGGCGGGGCCGAGTGGAGCCGAAGAGAGACGAACGGAGCCGAGCGGAACCGAACTCTGCCGAGCGCTGTCGAACCCAGCCGAACCCGGCCGAGCGAGCCCGAACGGGTCGAACCCTTCCTAACCGAGCCGAGCAGAGCCCCGTGCTGGCCATCCCGCTGCCGCCTGTCCCGGAGCTCCCGAAGCTCCCGGCAGGTGGAGCTCCCAGACCGGCGGACGAGCCCGCAGCTCCCGCGGCCACCGGCGCAGAACCGGGAAGGGACCGAACGGGCACCGGAACTCGTCCGGGGGAAGTCCCCGGGAGCCCCGGCTGCCGGCGGGGAAAGAGCCCCGGGGCCGCCCGCGGTTCCTATTCAGCCCCGGGGGGCTGCATCCATGGGGTGACCCGCGGTGTGGGGGAGCTGCCCCCCAAAGGACCCATGAAGTGGAGGGCTGCACCCGTGGGGTGACCCGTGGTGTGGGGGAGCTGCCCCCCCAAGGGACCCATGAGGTGGAGGGCTGCACCTGTGGGGTGACCCGTGGTGTGGGGGAGCTGCCCCCCAAGGGATCCATGAGGTGGAGGGCTGCACCCATGGCGTGACCCGCGGTGTGGGGGAGCTGCCCCACAAGGTACCTGTGGGGTGGGGGGGGCTGCACCCAGGGGTGATGTATGTCATGGCAGGGCTGTGTGCCGGGCGAGATTGGTCAGAGCTGCCTCAGGGCTGAGCGGCGCCGGCTGACGGGCACCCATGCCGTGGACGGCACGTGCCGGACAGTGGGGTTGCACAGGCAGGAGGAAGGAAGTGGTTGAGGCCGAACCATTGCTCGCTGTCACCCTGGGGCTGCAGAGAGCAGAGCACTGGACGTGCACCCCGCCGTGCCCCATGCTGGCATTCGCATCGCCATGCTCGGCGCCAGGGGGTGGGGATGGCCCAGAACCAGCTGTGGAGGCAAAGGCCCTGAACTAGCGGTGCCGGCACGAGCACACGGCTCTGTGTACCTCCTTGTGCCACGGAGCAGCCGGTGCCATGCGAGTTCCACTCCTCCGGTCCCACATCCCACCAGCTCAGCGAGGGGCTCACCGCAGTGGAGCATCGCCGGGGCCGGCAGCCCCATTGCACCCCACGGTGACCCAGCCGAGCCGGGACCTGGTGCAGTCCCAGGGGCTCCATCCCCATCACAAGGGGTTCAACAAGGTCTGGCACCAGGGTCGTGGCAATCCCAAACACAGCTCCAGGGTGGGCAGAGAATGGATTGGGATCAAGGACTTGGGGTGCTGGGGGAGGAGAAGCTCAACAATAGCCGTCAATGAGAGTTAGATGCCCAGAACCACCCCCCCCGTGTCCTGGGCTGCGCCCAGAGCAGCGTGGCCAGCAGGGAGGGACGGGATTCTGCCCCTCTGCTCCGCTCTGGGAGACCCACCTGGAGCCCTGGGTCCAGCTCTGGAGTCCTCAGCACAGGGAGGACACGGAGCTGGTGGAGCGAGTCCAGGGGAGGCCATGGAGATGATCCGAGGGCTGGAGAACCTCCTGTATGAGGCCAGGCTGGGAGAGGCAGGTTTGTTCAGCCTGGAGAAGAGAAGGCTGCGGGGAGACCTTAGAGCAGCTTCCAGTAGGGAAAAGGGCTCCAGGAAAGCTGGGGAGGGGCTCTGGATCAGGCACTGCAGGGACAGGACAAGGGGAATAGTTTTGAGCTGCAAGAGAGGAGATTGAGATGAGATTTTAGGGAGAAATGTTTTGCTGTTCAGGTGTGGAGGCCCTGGCCCAGGTTGCCCAGAGCAGTGGTGGCTGCCCCATCCCTGGAGGGGTTCCAGGCCAGGTTGGATGGGGCTTGGAGCCCCTGAGCCAGTGGGAGGTGTCCATGCCCGTGGCAGAGGAGGTGGAACACGATGGGCTTTGAGGTCCCTTCCCACTCAAACCTTTCCATGAATCCATGACCACCCTGGTGCCCGTCAGGGTGCTGGGTGGCTGGGTGGGTGCCGCGCGTTGAGGAAGTGGAGGTTTGCACAAGCTGGCGAGGTGCACGTGACCTGGGGAGCGCAGCAGGAGGAACCAGCAGCCGCCCCGCTCCCCAGCCAGCCATGGCGCCGTGGCTGCCCACCAAGGAGGAGAAGTATGGCGTGGGTGAGTGCTGCAGCGTGGGGTGGTGCTGGGCTCCCGTCTCACCACAGGGCTGTGGGGATGGTGGCATGGGATGTTCAGCGCTGGGTGATGCTGGTGGTGCCCCTGCTGGGGTGACCCCATGGGGCGGGCGATGGTGCGGGGCTGCAGGGTGAGCAGCTCCAGTGCTGCCAGGCTGTGTGCAGCTGGCAGTGATGCTCATCAGGGCAAGCGGGGCTGTGTTCCTGCTGCGCTGGCACTGTGGCAGCAGGTGACGGTGCTGGGTGATGGCGCTGGGTGATGGCACGGGGCTGCAGGGTGAGTGGCACTGATGCCGTGAGGCTGCATGCAGCTGGCAGTGATGCTCAGTGGCACAAGCGGGGCCACATACTGCTGTGCTGGCACTGGGAGGGCTGGGGTGACACTGGCAGTGCCCCCGCTGTGATGACCCCTTGGCAGTGTGCTGCAGAGGGGTGGGCGATGGTGCCAGGTGATGGTGTGGGGCTACGTGGTGAGTGGCACCGATGCTGCAGGGCTGCGTGCAGCCAGCAGGGATGCTCAGCAGTACAAGCGGGGCCACATCCTGCCACGCTGTCGCTGGGTGGGCTGGGGTGACATTGGCAGTGATCCCACTGTGGTGGCCCTGCGGCAGTGGCAGTGGTGCGGGGTGATGGTGTGGAGCTGCAGGGCTAGTGGCACCAATGCTGTGGGGCTCGATGCAGCTGGTAGCGATGCTCAGCAGTGCAAGCGGGGCTGCATCCTGCGGTGCTGGTGCTGAGTGGGCTGGGGGATGCAGGAACGAGCACAGGATGGGCAGGGGGTGGCAGGGCGTGTGACAGCCCAGGGGGCTGCACTGAAGTGCCAGCGGGACTCCCCACCCAGGGGCAGAGGGCGGTGGGGATGGGGAGCTGTGGGGCTGAGTAGGGGGCAGAACGGTGGGTAGGGGCTGGAGCCACCCTGGCGATTCACCCCCGGTCCCAGCTTTGCCCCCATTGTCTGTGTTGGTGACAGCAAAGCCCCACACAGCCCCGCTCCTTGCACCAGCGCCAGCTCAGGGTCCCCGCACCCCACGTCGGCCCCTGCAATCCTGCACCTCTTCCTGTTTTCAGATGGGGCAACTTCCCATGCCCTCCCCTTGCACCCAGAGCAGGGGCTGAGCCCCCAGAGGGGTCCTGAGCAGCCCCCCGAGCAGGGACTGAGCTGTCTGTCCCCATGTCCCTGCTATCCTGGTTGTCTGTCCCCACGTCCCCATCATCCCGTCTCTCCTGGGGTCTGGAGTCCCCTTCCCACCTCGCTCCTCTGCCTCGCGCCATGCCAGCCCGTGTGTCATGCTGGCTGAGGTGGCTCTGCCCCCCACGGCAAGGGGTGAAGCCCCCCCAGCTCCAGGCCCCTCTCCCTGTGAGGGACCCATCCTCACCAGACCCCTCTCCCTGCAGCCGTGTGGAACTTTGTGCGCACCAGTGAGCATCACCTCCCGCTGCAGATCGGGGAGACGGTGCACATCCTGCAGGCCTCCGAGGGTAAGGGCGCCGCGAAGGGTGCCCCCAATCATGGGCTCCACACCCCTGATCACAGGTCGCAAACTCCCGTCACGGGTCCCGCCCCCCAACACTGGTCCCACGCTCCAGTACAAGTCCTGCACCCCAATCACATGTCCTGAACCCCAGACGCCCCAAACTCCAATCATGGTCCTGAGCCCCAGGCACATGTCCTGTGCCCCGACAGGGGTCCCGTGTCCTGGCACAGGTCCTGGACCCTGTACCCCAGACATTGGTTCTGTGCTTCTGATCATGGGTTCCACATCTCCAATTACGGGTCCCAAACCCCAGTGGTGGGACCCCAGACGTGGGTCCCACGCTCCAGACACAGGTCCTGCACCCCAGCCCAAGGGTCCCATGCCCTGGTACAGGTCCCAAACCGCGGGCACAGTTCCACACCACAGGTATGGGTCCCGCACCTTGGCACGCATCCTGCACACTGACAGGGGTCCTGGAACCTGATCGCGGGTCCCAAGCCCCGGCACGGCCAGGGGTCCTGGCTTGTGCCAGTGGCGCGGGTGGTGACGGTGCCCCTTGCCTCCCCGCAGGATGGTACCACGGGTACTCGCTGCGCAACAGGGCTGCCCGGGTAGGTGTGGCGCTGCCACTTGCACTGTCCCTGCTGGCTGTCCCCGTGTCCCTGCTGTCCTGTCTGTCTGTACGTCCCTGAAGTCCCAGCTGGCTGCCCCTGTGTCCTCATCGTCCTGTCTGGCTTCCTGTACGTCCCCGCTGTCCCAGCTGTCTGTATGTCCCCATCGTCCTGTCTGTGTGTCCTTATGTCCCCACTGTCCTAGCTCTCCCTATATCCCTGCTATCCTGCCTGGCTGTCCCCGTGTCCCCACCGTCCTGGCTATCTGTATGTCCCTGCTGTCCCAGCTGGCTGTCCGTGTGTCCCCATCATCCTGTCTGTCTGTCTGTATGTCCTTACTGTCCTTGCTGGGTGCCCCTGTGTCCTCATCATCCTGTCTGTCTGTCCGTGTGTCCCTGTTGTCCTGTCCTGTCTGTCTATATGTCCCTGCTGGCTATCACTGGGTCCCCGCTGTCCTGTCTGTCTGTCTGTCCCCGCTGGGTGGTTGCGCTGGGTACCCTGCGGCATCGCAAGGATGGGACCCCCAGTCCGGGGCGGCTGCCCAGGGTGGGCTCCATCCTGCCCACGGGAGCTGATGGCTCCAAGCTCTCCAGGGCATCTTCCCGGCCTCGCTGATCCACCTGAAGGGTGCCGTGGTGGAGCGCAGGGGGTAGGTACGGGGCGTGGGGGGGTGGGTGCCTCTGCCTGCGCTGTGGGGCTCAGGACCCCTTGCGCTCCCCCAGGGCGCAGGAGAGCGTGGTGCCCGCCGAGATGCCGATGGTGCAGGAGATCACCACCACGCTGCGGGAATGGGCCGCCATCTGGAAGCAGCTCTACGTGGTGAGCACTGGGGGCCGGGGGGGCTGGGGCTCAGCGGGGACATGCGGTCACAGCGCGGTGCCACCCGCAGGACGGGCAGATGGAGCGGTACCGGCAGGTGAAGCGCATGATGTGTGAGCTGATGGAGCGGCGCTCACAGCTGCTCTCGGGGACGCTGCCCAAAGATGAGCTCCTGCAGCTCAAGAGGGAGGTGACCAGCAGGATCGACTACGGCAACAAGTGAGCGTGGGAATGGGGAGAGATGGGAGAGGGAGAGATGGGACGGGGAGAGAAGGGAGGGGAGGAGATGGGACAGGGAGGGATGGGATGGGGAGATGGGACGAGGAGAGATGGGACAGGGGGAGATGGCACCGGGGAGCAGGGATGGGAGGGCAAGGGGTCCCCCTACCCATGCACGCATGGGATGCTTGGCTCTCTGCTATGTTGTCCCCATCATCCTGTCTGTCCATATGTCCCTGCTGTCCTGGCTGCTGTCCCTGTGTCCCCACACTCCTAGCTGTCTGTCCCCATGTCCCCCTCATCCTGTCTGTCTGTATTTCCCATTGTCCCGGCTGTCCCTGTCCCCGTGCCAGGGCTGGTAGGTCCCAGTGGATGCACGGACCCACATCCCTCAGCCCAGCTGGGTTCCAGGCCACCCCTGACCCCACCCTGGCCCCACAGGATCCTCGCGCTGGACCTGGTGGTGCGGGATGAGGATGAGAACATCCTGGACCCCGACAGGACCAGCGTCACCAGCCTCTTCCAGGCGCACAAGAAGGCAGCACAGACCCTCACGCAGCGCATCCAGGAGGAGATGGTGGGAGCCGCTGGGGACCTCTCTGTGCCAAGAACCTGAGCCCCGCGCAGGGCTGAGCTGAGCTGGGGGGGGCTGAGCTGGGGGGGCTGAGCTGGGGGTCAAGCTGGAGGCTGAACCACGGGGTTGAGCTGTGGGTCTGAGCCGTGGGGCTGAACAGTGGGGTTAAGTAGGGGACCAAACTCTGTGTCCAAGCCACAGGTCCAGTCTGTGGGTCCACGCTGTACCCCACAGAGCCTGCAGCAGAGCATGCTGAGCTGCAGCACTGTGGGTCAGAGCTGCCCCATGCCCCGCAGAGCCCGCAGCAGAGTGTGCTGAGCTGCAGTGCCCGCCACGCAGCCTCGCCCTCCCACAGCCTCTACCTCTGTGTCCGCAACTTCGTCTGCAACATCGGTGAGGAGGCGCAGCTGCTGATGGCGCTGTACGACCCTGGCCAGCAGCGCAGCGTCAGGTGGGCCATCAGGCAACCGACCCTGGCCCCATGTTGCCCGTTCCTGACCCTCCCAGGTTGCCCATCCCTGGCCCTGGATTGCCCATCCCCAACCCCCAGCTGCCCATGGTGGGAGCTGGCAGGGGTTTGGCACCTTCAGCCCACATTGTGGTGGCTGCTCGAGGGCTGCAGCCTCTGTCTGGCCAGATGCCACTGTGCGTGGCTGCGCTGAGCTGCAGTGCTGCTGCCGTGGCCACCGTGGTGCCAGCTCTGCCGTGGCTGCCAACTGCTGTGATGCCAGCCCCTCGCTGCAGGGCTCCTTACCCTTCGCCGTCCTCCACAGCGAGAACTATGTGATCCGCTGGTCCAGCACGGGTGTCCCACAGGATCTCGAGCTGCTCAACAACCTCAAGGTCATCTTTACGGTGAGTGCAGAGCCCGGGCGCAATGAGGCTGCCACCTGCAATTGGCTCCTGCAGCGCTGCCCGTGCCTCTGGCATCCCGCATGTATCCAGCATGCCCCATGCATCCAGCCCCATGCATCCTGCATGAATCCAGCCCCACCCACCAGGACCCTGTGAGCAGCCAAATCCCTGCTCTGCTCTCCTTGCTGCTCATTTCTCCTGCATCCGCCATCCCAGCCAGCCTCGCAGCTCCTGCAGTGCTGCCTGCGCCTCCGGTATCCCGGATGCATTCGGCCCCATGTACGAGGCCACATGAGCAGCCAAATCCCTGCTCTCCCTACTGCTCTCACCCTGCTGCTCATTTCTCCGATGTCCCCCATCCCAGCCAGCCTCACAGCTCCTGCAGTGGATCCTCTGGCCCCCGGCATCTGTGATGCATCCAACCTCCGACATCCCGGGTGCGTCCAGCCCCCAGCCCTGTGCACACACCCAGCCCCATGCACAAGGCTCCTGCAGATCCCTGCTCCTCCTTGCTGTGCTCTCCCTGCTCCCTGTTTCTACCCCCATCCCACCCTGTCCCTTCCCTCCTGCAGTGCTGCCTACGCCTCCAGCATTCACGATGTGCCCAGTCCCCAGCACCGATGCATCGAGCCCCCAGCATCCTGCATGCATCCAGCCCCGTGTGCAAGGCCTCTGTGAATTCCTGCTGCGCTCTCCTCACTGCTCATTTCTCCTACGTCCTGCAGCCCCATCCCTTCCATCCTGCAGCGCTGCCTGCTCCTCTGGCTTTCCGGAGCATCCAGCCCCACGCATGAGGCCGTGAGAGCAGCCAGATCCCTGCTGCTTTCTCCATGCCGCTCAGTTCTGCATCCCGTGTCCCAGCAGCTCCTGTACTGCCTGGCACAGGGAACCCTTGTGGCTTCCCCCCCGGTGCCGGGCTGTTGGGGTGCCCGTGCCCCATTCCCACCCAGTCCCGCGGCTGCAGCCGGCTCAGCGGTCCTTGGCTGTGGGCAGTGCCTGCTGACCCAGCATCTTTTCCTGCTGTGCCAGCAGAGCCAAGCTGACTCCCAGGACAGCCCAAGCGGAGCCAACCATATGCAGATGAGGCTGGATAATCAATGCTAATGAGCAGCATCAGCACTTCCAGCCCCTGCGCTCCCCTGGCTCCCGCCACCTCTGACCCCCGGCCGCTGCAACCATCTGCCGTGTGCTGCATCCCTGCTGTGAGCCGCATCCACGCACCTCAGCCCTGCAGGAAGGTTCTGGCACAGGGGCAACACCCATGGGACCCAACCCTGCCAGGGTGCCCAGAGCTGGGGCACGTGGCCACCTCACCAAGCCTCCACCATGTCAGACCTACTCCATCCCAGGGGGTCCTCCCCTCAGCTGTGCTGTGGGTGCTCCGTGGGGCCATTGCTCTTTCTGAGGCTTGGAGGCTGCCTGGGGTGCAGGGAAACCTCTGTTCCTGGGGCAGGGGGGCTGTGTGCCCTCCAGCCGAGCCCCTCCGTGGGGCACAGTGGCGGGGGGCTCCCTGGCCCCCCAAAACAGAGCAGAGGCATCAGGATCAGGGATGTGCGGTAGCTCTGCACCTGCTGGTTCATCCCCCCTACATCCTCAAAAACCCATGACCACCCGGTGCAGGCAGAGGCATCCCCGATATCCCACAGACACCCAGTGCTGGCAGAGGCATCCCTGATACCCCACGGACACCCGGTGCTGGCAGAGGCATCCCCATGCAGTGCTGCCCATGCCCAGCTCACACAGCCCCTTTTCCTCCCCCAGGACCTGGGCAGCAATGACCTGAAGCGGGAGCGACTATTCCTGGTGTGCCAGATCATCCGGGTGGGACGCATGGACCTGCGCGAGTCCTACAGCCGCAAGCTCAGCACGGGGCTCCGTCGGCCCTTCGGCATCTCGGGTGAGTGCAGAGTCTGCCATGGGTGCCGGGAGGAGACCCCACAGCTTTGCCTGTGCCAACGCCCCCAACACCCCTGTCTTGGCCGCCTCTTGGCCCGTGGCGCTCGCTGGCCGTGGGGTGCGGGTTTGGGGCAGCCCTGGGGCACACCTGGACCCCAGCCCTTGCTTGCCTCTGTGCAGCCGTGCTCACCCCGCACTCACTGTCTGTCCCCTCTCCCCAGCCTGACCCACAGCCCTCGTGTGCCGGGGTGTGGGAAGAGACCTGGCACGGCTGCTCTGGCAGTCGGGAAAGCCTTGGCTCCCTGCTCCCACCACGGCCAGAGCCGAGTGCTTCCCCCACTGCCTTTGTGTTGTTCCCCACACGCCGGGTCTGCAGCCGTGGGTCTGGTGGGGATGTGATGCATGCACCCCATGGAGAGGGTCTGGGGGTTCCCCCCATCCTCCCTTGCTGCATGGTGTGACCCCAGCCCAGCGCTGCCGGAAAAGCCCCTGGAGCATCCCCGGCCCCGCGGAGCTGATTGCTCCACACACACCTCAAGCCGTGGTGCGGCTCTGGGCATCGATCTCCACCGGATGGGCTTGCTGGGAAAGGATTGATTGCACTTGGCTAATTAGCGTGTGCTAGAACCTCAGCCACAGGGTAATTACCAGGTGAATGATGGACTTGTCGGCAGCTCCTTGCACTCCCAGCTGAAAGCGTTCCCAGAGAGGGGTCAGGAGGATTGTCCTGGTGCCTGTCATGCTGTGTCCTGTCCATCCCGCACCAACCCCTGTCCATGGGCAATGGAGAGGTCCTGGATAGAGCTTATTTGGCCCCAGATCTGCCTTGGAGCTCTGAGATCCCCTGGATGCTATTGCCTAGAGGACACTGGGCACGTGGTAGCAGCTCCATGCCAGGGCGGCCGGAGAAGCTCGGGACGAGGAGGGGAGAGCTGAGGAGTGGTCGGCTTGGGGCACAGGACCCTTTCCTGCACTGGGGGCTGATGGACTCGATGATCTCAAAGATCTTTTCCAACCAAACGGTTTTGCGATGCCGGTGCTGCCGCAGCGCAGGCAGCAGCATTTCCCACGGGTGAGCTGTGCCGAGATGCCACGTCCCAGCGCCTCCATCCACCACAGAACCGTGTGGGCACGGGGTTTCTCCCTGCTGAGAGCCCAGTGCCGCTGGGTGCTGGGTGCTGCGGAGTGGCGGAGGGCCTTGGGGGAGGCACGATGACCTCCTCAGGGGGCACTGGCACAGGGTGGGACAGATCTGCCCTGGGTGCTGGTCCTGGGAGGAATTGGCATGGAGAGCCCTGGTGCTGGGGGCTGGAGTTGCCAATGCCCATGGAGCCACCCTACACCACTACCTCTGTGCTGCAGTGATGGACATCACGGACATCACCAAGGGGAAGTGTGAGAGCGACGAGGACAAGCAGCACTTCATCCCCGTCCACCTGTGAGTCCTGGGGGGCAGTGGGCAGGGGGACTGTGGAAGCAACGGGAGGGGGCAGAGGGAGCAGCAGGCACAGGATCAGCAGCCACAACTGGTGCCGGGACCAAAGAGCCGAGCTTTTCCCATGAGATGTGGCTTTGCCACAGGCCTGTGGACTCCAGGAGGTGGTGTCACCGGGTCCCCACAGGCAGTGAGGTCAGCAAAGGATGCTTCCGTGGGCAGCGACACTGGGAGAGACCAGAGCTCTGCCTCCCTGCCCCATGGGTGCTGTGGGTCCAGGCTCTGCGGGTGCTGTCCGGCACCTCCTTCCCGGATGGTGTGGGAACCAGAGCGAATCCAGGCTGTTGTTGTGGCTGCTGTTGTTTTGGGAGCCACAGAGTCCAGGCTGTCCTTCCCTTTGCTGGTGGCCGGTGCCCGTGGGGAGCATCTGCGCAGGGTTCCTTGTCGGGGACCATCTCCACACACCCCGCTCTGGTGTCCACAGGGCAACTGCTGACAATGATTTCCTTCACAACATGATCAGGAAGGCAATGGAGGGGAAGGACATCAACCACAAGGGACAAGGTAGAGCCCCCGCCTGCCCCGTGCCCGCTCTGTGCCATGGGGGACAGAGTGGGATGGGTGGAACCCCTCCTCAGCCCATCCGGGTTTCCCTGAGGATGCTGCGTGGGCTGAGGTCCCCCTGTGCCGCCCCTTGCAGGGCTCGCTCTGGTCCCTGGCCAGCCCTGAGCCCTCCCAGTGCCTCCCCCAGGTTCTTGCACGCTGCCACCCTTGGAATAATCAAGATGTCCCCTCTTTCATCTTAAAGAGGGAAGACTGAGATGAGATCTTAGGGGGAAATGTTTTCCTGTGAGGGTGGGGAGGCTCTGGCCCAGGTTGCCCTGAGCAGTGGTGGCTGCCCCATCCCTGGAGGGGTTCCAGGCCAGGTTGGATGGGGCTTGGAGCCCCTGATCCAGTGGGAGGTGTCCCTGGGAACTGGATGGGCTTCGAGGTCTCTTCCAACCCAAACCATTCCATAATTCTATGGAAAACCTCAGCAGCCACAGGGGATGTGAGATTGGTCCTGGGTGCAGCCGGGGCTCGCTGTGCGCACTGTCCTGGCAATCGCGATCGGAGCTGCACGGGGTGACCGGAGCGCCCACCCACCCAGACCCATCCAAGACAGAGCCCAGGGAGGTGCGGCCACTGCCGCAGGAGGAGAGTGCGGCTGCCAGCATCGCCCAGCGCGGCACAGCTGGTGCACACCGTGGCGCCAACATCCCGCGCTCTGCCCTGGCAGGGTTCTGGGTGTCCCTGAAGATGCTCTGGGGAGACCTGAGCCAAGTGCGGAAGGACCATCCTCACCTTGTGGACCGCAGCACGGTGGTGGCACGCAAGCTGGGCTACCCCGAGGTCATCATGCCAGGCAAGCTGGGCAGTGGGATGGACATGGGTGGTCCCTGGAGGCCCCCGCATGGGGTTTGGGGTACCCCGTTGCAGAGGGAACGCTGCCTCGCTGACAGGGCCGTCCCCCCAGGAGACATCAGGAACGACATCTACCTGACGCTGGTGCAGGGCGAGTTTGACAAGGGGAACAAGAAGACGCAGAAGAACGTGGAGGTGACGGTGTGCGTCTGCGACGAGGCGGGCAGCGTGGTGAAGGTACGGCGGGTGCCGGGTCACCCTCTTGCACCGGGCTTGGCAGAGGTGGGTGGGGATGAGGAAGCCTCTCGCTGCCCCTCTGAGCCTGCCTGGGAAGGGACAGTTGGAAAGATGTCCCCACACCGGCTGGGTTGTTGCATCAGAAAGATGTCCCCGCATAGTGGGCAGGGTGAGCATCTTGGGGGGCTAGATCGCTCCGGGGGTGGCCCGAGGCAGCAGGGGATGCAGAGTTCTTCTGCCCTTTGGGTTGCTTTGGTCCATAACAAGTCAAGTCAGAACTGAGCACATCTCTCCTGCTGCCCCCCTCTCTGCAGAACGTGATCTACCATGGTGCCGGGGACAAGCCGGCCAGCGAGTACCGCTCAGTGGTTTACTACCAGCAGCGGCACCAGCGGTGGATGGAGACGGTGAAGGTTGGCACCAGCCTCAGGGCACAGGGACTGGGGTGGGACAGGGGCTGCAACCCCGGCGGCCGCATCCCTCGCTGCTCCAGCGCAGCAGCACCGAGCTGCGGAAGGGGACTCCCCATCAGGGCTGGTGTTTTGAGGGACGACCTCCCTGGCTCCCTGGCACGGGGGGGAAGAGAGATGGTGCCAGTGCTCAGATCCTGGACGGAGACCTTGGGTGTCCCACAGTGGGGATGTGGTGCTTGGCCCTGGTCGATGAGCCGAGGGGCTCCGTGGGCATCGCTGGTGGTGCTCCTGCGTTGCTCCTGCCTCTCCCTGCGGGCTCCCGGATAGGCTCATCAGCCCTGCAGGGATACCTGTGCCTCCAGTTCAGTCCTCTTAATGGGAAGGAAAGCACATGGGGTTGGCTTTAAGCAGCTGAGGGTTCAGCACAGCCCTTGCCCAAGCACAGACGGGTTCTGGCCAGCCAGGTCACTCATCCCACGTCCCCCTATCCTCACGCAGGCACACGGTCTCTCTTGCAGATTGCTGTTCCCATTGAAGATGTCCACAAAACCCACCTGAGATTCACCTTCCGGCACCGCTCCTCCAGTGACTGTGAGTGTCTTCCATCCTCAGATTTCCCCCTGCCGGCGTTCACAGTATCCAGGGCTGCATCCGCAGCAGCGTGGCCAGCAGGGCAAGGGAGCGGATTCTGCCCCTCTGCTGAGACTCCACCTGGAGCCCTGCATCCAGTTCTGGAGTCCTCAGAGCAGGGAGGACACGGAGCTGTTGGAAGGAGTCCAGAGGAGGCCTCGGAGGTGATGTGAGGGCTGGAGCACCACTTGTGCCAGGACAGGCTGAGAGAATTGGGGTTGTTCAGCCTGGAGGAGAGACCTCAGAGCAGCTTCCAGCATGGAAAGGGGCTCTGGGGGAGCTGGGGAGGGGCTCTGGATCAGGGAGTGCAGGGATAGGACAAGAGTAATGGGTTTGAGCTGAAAGAGGGGAGATTGAGACGAGATCTTGGGGAGAAATGTTCTCCTGTGAGGGTGGGGAGGCCCTGGCCCAGGTTGCCCAGAGCAGTGGTGGCTGCCCCATCCCTGGAGGGGTTCCAGGCCAGGTTGGGTGGGGCTTGGAGCAACTGGTCCAGTAGGAGGTATCCCTGCCCGTGACAGGGGGTGGAACTGGATGGGCTTTGAGGTCCCTTCCAATCCAAACCATTCCATAGTTCCATGGTTCTAAGGGCTGGGGTGGGGGCTCTTGGCAGCTCAGGGGCTGCAGTAGCAGAGGACCCTGTGAGCTGCCTTTGTCTTGCACCGTGTGGGATGCAGCAGGGATGCTGTGAAACCTGGATTCACCAGGGTGGAAGGAAGCTGTCACCGCTGTTTTCCTCTGTCCCTGCATCCCATGGCACGGCAGCAAACTGCCTTTAGCACGTGGCTGCGCTGGGTGCCTGCGCTTGGCTCCCTGGAGCACCTGCTCCGCATCCCGTGGCGTGTGCTGCAGCAGAGCTGCGGGCGTGTGGCCAGGACAGGCTGCTCCCAGAGCAGAGATGCTGCTCCTGGTGCATTCACTGAGCTGGAAACCACACGTGGGGTGGCACCTCCTGCCACTGCCGGGACCTTCCCCGGAGCCACCGTGAGGACCTGCAGCCGAGGCTGCCACTCTCTGCTCTGCTCCTGTGCCAGCCAAGCCCTGCCTGCCCCAAGCCCATTCCTGCAGAGATAGCTCTGCAGTGGCCACTTGCCCGGCTCCTGGTAGCCCTGTATCTCCTCCAGCCACGCAGGTCAGCTCTTCACCACCGTCTCCCATTCCAAAATTCCCAAACAGCTGCAGCAGCCGCTTCTCCCAGGTGCTCTGGGGAGACCGAGGACTCTCGCTGTGCGCAGACACAACCTGTGGGCTCCAGGAAAAGAAAACCCATTTCCCTCAATCGCCCTCCCTGGCTGCTGGAGGGCAGGAGCCCCTCGCCTCGCTGCCCTTTCCCTGCCCACGCTGCAGCCCCGGCTCCTCCTGCACCACCTTCACCTCTCCCTGTGTTTCGTCTCCCCCAGCCAAAGACAAAAGTGAGCGGATTTTCTCCATGGCTTTTGTGAAGCTGATGCAAGTGGACGGGACGACGCTGCGTGACGGGGAGCATGACCTGGTGCTGTACAAGGTACGGGGGGGCGGGCAGACCCCCACACCCTGGAGCAGGGCTGGCAGCTCTCCCTGCAGCGCCTGCGTGGGGCTGAGGTCCTGGTCCGTGACGGAGCTGGTGGCATAAACCCAAAGTTTCCAGTCCCTCCCTCCCTCCTGTCCTTTCCATCCTTAGTGGTGGGGGTGCTGCCATGCTCCCTGCACACGGCATCTCCAACCCCTGCACTGCTCCTTTCCAAATGCCAAGTTTTGTTTGGGAAAAGTAAAACTGAATGCATCTGACTTGGGAGGGAACATCCCTGTGAAGGCATTTTCTGCGCTTTACCTGATTTCACCGGCATTTGCCTGCCTAAAACTGCCCGGGTTTAGTTCTGAAACAGCAGAGAGGGAATGCGAGGAGGGGAAATTCACTGTTCCTTTGGGAAAAGCACAGTGGGCTCTGGCGCTGGAGCATAAACCCCCCCCGAAGGTGCTGCCCCCTTTCCTCGGTGACCCCCTCTCCCAGCCAGGGCATGGCGAGGGGTGAGCTCAGGGCTCTTCCTCTGTGTATTGTCACCGCTTCAGCGTTCCCTGCCAGCAGCAGAGCTCCAACCTCCCCAGGAGGTGACCTTCCACCTCAGCCCCTTGGCTCCTCTGCTCTTTATGTTGTGTTATATCACTTCCCCTGTTGTTCCTGGTGTTGTGACCACAGTTACTTGAGGCAACCCAGATCCAGTCCCAAGTCCTGAGTTCTTTGGGGACTTGTGCATCCAAAGCAGTGTGGCCAGCAGGAGAGGGAGGGGATTCTGACCCTCTGTGGAGACCCTACCTGGAGCTCCATGTCCAGTTCTGGAGTGTTTAGTGCAGGGAGGATGTGGAGCTGTTGGAGCAAGTCCAGAGGAGGCTATGGAGATGATCCAGGGGCGTGAGAACCTCCTGTATGAGGACAGGCTGAGGGAATTTGGGTTGTTCAGCCTGAAGAGGAGAAGGCTCCGGGGAGACCTTAGAGCAGCTTCCAGTGGGGAAAGGCATTCCAGGAAAGCTGGGGAGGGGCTCTTGATCAGGCACTGCAGGGATGGGACAAGGGGGAACAGTTTTGAGCTGCAAGAGGGGCGACTGAGATGAGATCGTGGGAAGAAACGTTTTGCTGTGAGGGTGGGGAGGCCCTGTCCCAGGGTGCCCAGAGCAGTGGTGGCTGCCCCATCCCTGGAGGGGTTCCAGGCCAGGTTGGATGGGGCTTGGAGTCCTGGATCCAGCGGGAGGTGTCCCTGCCCATGGCAGGGGTGGGACTGGCATGGCCTCCTCTGGACTTGCTCCAATAGCTCTTCCCAGCAGACACGAGGGCTCAGTCTGGGAATCAGAAACTGTCTCATCCTTTGCCAGAGGAAAGTGAATGATGAGCTTTTAGGTCTTCTTGATCTTGCGCTGGCTGAGAAACACTGAAATTAGGCAGTTTTGTCCTATGAGGGCTTTACCAACCCAGGGAGAAGCGCTGTGCCTTCAGCCCCGCCGCTGCCCATCGTGGGAACGCTCGGTGCAGGGAAAACCAACACCAATCAGTTTTGTGACCTTCACCTGACCTTCAGCGGGATGAGTTTTATCCTGCGGGGTTGTGGGCAGGGCAGGATGAGTGCCCTGGTGCTGAGCTGTGAGCAAGCACTGGTGAGCTCGGGGCGGCACAGCCACAGAGCAGCGCCGTGCCCGGCCGGCTCCAGACACCGCCGGGTGCCAGCCCTGCAGATAGGCGCATTTCCATTTAGAAAACCACCCCATGAGCCCACCCCCGGCACAATCCGAGTCTGTTTCTCCCATCCCATCCCTTGTTCCTGGGGAGCAGAGCCCGACCCCTGCCTGGCTCCAACCTCCCTTCAGGAGCTGCGCAGAGCCGGGAGCTCTCCCCTCAGCCTCCTCCAGGCTCAACACCCCCAGGTCCCTCAGCCGCTCCCACAACCCCTGTTCTCCAGACCCTTCCCAGGTCCATTCCCTTCTCCGGATGTGCTCCAGCCTCTCCAGGGCTTTCTTGGAGCGAGAGGCCCAGACCTGAGCCGAGGGTTCGAGGTGCCCTGCCCTGCCTCTGCTGGCACCCCATGGCTGATCCGAGCCAGGTGCTCTCGGCCACCTGCGCACGGGGTCAAAGCCAATCCCGGGTCAACGCTGCATGCCCGGTCCCAGCCGTGTCTGCCTTGCAGGGTGACAGCAGGAAGCTGGAGGATGCTGCCGCGTACCTGACCCTGCCCTCCATCAGGAACGTGTCTGAGCCCAAGCTCCTTTCTGGCTCCTCTTTCCGTGTGAGCGGCACTGCATCGGGATTAACCGTGTCTACCCGGGACAGCTTCCAGATCTCGACACTCATCTGCTCCACGAAGCTGACTCAGAATGGTGAGTCCAGGATCTCCCCCGGCATTGTGCCTCCCCTCACCAGTGCATTTCCACCCCTGAACCACTCTCGTCCCAGTGGGCACCACCTGTGGTGGGACACATGCAGCACCGGGATGCTGTGCCGGGGCGGGGGGAAGGCCGGGCTCTGCACACCGAATCCGAGGCGTTTGTCCTCAGGCAAAGGACTGAATCATAGAATTAAGGAATGGTTTGAGTTGAAAGGGACCTTAAAGATCATCTAATTCCAACCCTCTTGGCCATGGGCATGGACACCTCCACTGGATTTAGTTTCTCCAAGCCCCATCCAACTTGGCCTTGAACACCTCCAGGGATGGGACAGCCACAACTTCCCTGAGCAGCACCCCTGCCCCATCATGAAGAAATTCCTCCTTATATCTAGTCTAAATCTTCCTCCTTCCCATTTAAAGCCTTTCCCCCTCACCCTGTCACCCCATGCCTTTGTAAAAAGTCTCTCCCCAGCTTTGCTGGAGCCCCGTCAGGAACTGGAAGGTCACTATAAGGTCTCCTTGGAGCCTTCTCCTCTCCAGGCTGAACAAACCCAACTCTTCCAGCCTGTCAGGCTGAGAGACAGGACAAGACAGAACAGTTTTGAGCTGAAATAGGGGAGATTGAGATGAGGTCTTAGAGAGGAATATTTTGCTGTGAGGGTGGGGAGGTCCTGGCCCAGGATGCCCAGAGAAGCCGTGGCTGCCCCATCCCTGGAGCTGCTGAAGACCAGGTTGGATGGGGCTTGGAGCAACCGGATCCAGTGGGAGGTGTCCCACTCCATGGCAGGAGGTGGGACTGGATGGGCTTTGAGGTCCCTTCCAACCCAAACCATTCCACGATTTTATGATTCAGGTGGGGCTGTGCTGTCCGAGTGCCCTCGCAGGCGTCCAGCTCAGGGGCAGCGTGGCGCACACACCTCTGGGTCAGATCCAACCGTGCAGTTGCACGGCCGTGCCGGCATGCAGGCCATGGACATCTCCAGTGTGCGTGTCTGTGCCACAGCAGAAACCCTGCGGTGGCTGCAGCCGCCTGGCCCGCGGCGTGGGGGCCGTGAGCGCCTGGAGGTGATGACTCCAGCGGCACGGGGGGTGCAGCGATGCACCAGAGCCCCGGCGGCCAGCGAGCTCAGGAGGCAAGCGTCAGTGATGCTGGGCCAGGGGAAGAGTGCATGGGAAAGCCAGGATTCCCTCGCATCCGCCACGCTGCCTGTGCAAAGTCAATGGATAGAAATGCTTGTCATGCTTTTGTAGAGGCACAGCCGAGGAAACCACAGCCCTGGCACAGGGCTCAGGGACTGCAGCCTCGCAGCTCAGGGGAGTGCAGCCTTGCAGCTTGGGGACCGCATCCTCACAGCTCAGGGAGCGCAGCCTCACAGCTCAAAGAGCACAGCCTCACAGCTCGGAGGATGCAGCCTCGCGGCTCGGGGGATGCAGCCTCACAGCTCAGGGAGCACAGCCTCGCAGCTCGGGGAGCGCAGCCTCGCAGCTCGGGGACTGCAGCCTCGCAGCTCAGAGGTTGTAGCATCGCAGTGCACAGTGAGTCATCACTGCTGGGGTCTGGGGCCACTGTGGTTCAGTGCCAGCCACGCTCAGGGCCGTTGCTGTTGCGTTAGTTCACTTCCTGCAGCAGAACTGCAGCTTCTGCACTCACAACCCTTTATTTAGCTGAGTTTTGTGCTCTTCTGATGTTGAACTCAGGACAATTTCTGCATCAAGTATGGGGAGCTGGAGGTCAGCGGGGTTCCGATGCCCCTGGCAGCGCGGTGCTGAGTGCCAACTGATGCCATGCTGGGGCTGTGCGCTGCCTGTGCTCTGGCTGCTCCGTGGGAGCAGTGCTGGCAGCCGGCACACGGCCCCACGCATGTCCAAACAGCAGCAGTCAGCCCTGCAGAGCTGTGGAGTGGCTGCTGCCGGCGGGCAGCACAGCCAGGACCACGGGGCAGTGCCAGGGGTCAATGTGGGGGAGGGACAAGGGGCACAGGGACCCTCGCAGGGTCCCAGCCACGAAATGGTCTGGCTGTAGGACACTGGTCAGGGAGGCTGGCATCCCACAGCCCCCCTGTCCCAGCTACCTTCCCTGAGTGGTTTGTTGGGAAGCTGCAGCTCCGGGGCCAAATCCTGATGGTCTTGGCTCCACTTCCATGGGTCTGGAAAGAGGATGGCGGCAGCTTCCACACAGCTGCATGATGGAGCAGCAGGAGCTTGGGCACGATGGGTGCTTGCCCTGGACCTTCCCTGGAGCAGGGCCAGCAGCGAGCGGCACGTTGTCCTCTGGGGTGGAGCAGCGAGGAGGGGATGGAGGGGCCCGGGGTGATGGGAATGCTTGGGTCTGATGGCAAGTGCAGCAGTGCTGACTCTCCCATTCCTCCCTCCCAGTCAACCTGCTGGGGCTGCTGAAGTGGCGCTCCAAGCCCAGCCTCCTCGCCGGGAACCTCCAGAAGCTGATGCATGTGGACGGAGGGGAGGTCATCAAGGTACAGCCGGAATTCTCCCTCCCACCTCCTCCCTTCCCTGCTCGTGTCTCCAGGTGGCTGCTCCGGGGCAGGGCAGAGGGATGCCAAAGCCCCTGGGGGACGCTGTCAGCACCAGCGGTGTCCTCGCAGCTTGGTTGGACGTGCTGAGAGCCGGGGGAGCTGCCCTGGGCTGGAGCTGGACTGGGCGTGCTGGGACCATCCTGTGCAGCCTCCGTGCCCCTTCCCCAGAGAGAAACGCTGCCTCTGCCTGTGGCAATCACCCCGTCTGCCCCGTGAGCTCGCTGGGGCAACGGGGGAGCAGTGCCAGGCTCCGTGCCATGGCTGAGCCCGTAGGGCTGGATCCCCACCCTGGGAAGGGCTGAGGATGGGCAGAGGAGCTCTGTGCCCAGCCAGGTCACTCCTGCGCTCAAAGCTGGGTCTGGGACGATGCTGGGGTTTAACACTCAAGTCCTCACAGTCCTCTTGTCTCCTTCAGTTCCTCCAGGATACGTTGGATGCCTTGTTCTCCATCATGATGGACAATTCAGACACAGATGTGTACGACACGCTTGTCTTTGATGCCCTGGTAAGTGGGATTTGCTTCCCCATGCACATCAAGCGTGACTCTGACCCCACTGACCGGTGCACGTGCCTGGGATGGGACAACGTGGGACTGGGATGGGTTTTGGATGGTGCTTGCTGGTCTGACTGGACGGGCTGCGCTCAGCACTGTGCCCACCTCCAGCTTCACTGTGGTGCCACGGGTTGGTAGAGCCCAGTCAACCCAGCACTGGGCAGTGCCATGGCTCTGCAGGGACACTGTCCCTCCAGGGGACAATTCCAGCAAGATTCCAAGGCATTTCTCCTACGCTGAGACAAGAAGGACCTCAGTGATCAGACCAGGGGAGAGTTGAGGTTGAGGCGGCTCTGGTGGGACACCTGGGGCTGGTGGTGGTGGGAGGTCCATGCAAATTGGCCGTGAGGAGCCCCTGGGCTCGGGGCTCATTTTGGGCTGCCGTGTCCCAGGGATCTGCCTGTCCTCGCGAGCTGGGCTGGGGGCGGTTCTGGTGGCCTCAGGACCCTCACAAGGGGTCAGAGCCCCTCTGTCTGTGGCTGCCAGCACACAGCTGTGCCTGGGCATGCTGCTGCCCACGCCAAGCTGTGCCCGCTGCCCGCTCCAAACCGTGCCCACACCGAGCCATGTCCCCTGCCCGCTCCCCACAGGTTTTCATTGTGGGACTGGTGGCCGATAGGAAGTTCCAGCACTTCAATGCCGTCCTGGAAGCCTACATCCACCAGCACTTCAGTGCCACACTCGCCTACAAGTGTGTACCCGGTGGCCGCGGCATGGGGAGGGACAGGCTGGGATGGCAGGGATGGGCGCAGAGCCTGGGGAGCAGCCGGCACGGCTCAGCGGCCACCCCAAAGGCTGCTCGAAGTGTCCAAGCCCTGGCCCCACGCATCCCTGTCATGCAGGAAGCTGCTGTCGGTGCTGACACAGTACGTGGAGCAGGTGAGCCGCGGAGAGCCCTGCGAGCTGCTCATGCGCACCTTCAAGGCCTTGGAGTACGTCTTCAAGTTCATCGTCCGCTCCCGGCACCTCTTTGCTCAGTAAGTTCTGGCGATCGCTTCCACCACTCCAGGTGCTGTGCTCTGCCGGGCGGCTCTGCCAGCACCACCGGAGCCTCAGCCCCTGGGATGGGGGAGAGGAGAGGTCCCACGGGCTCTCAGCGCCATGGAAGCGGTGTCGGTGCTGAGCACCGGCCCCAGGAATGCTGGATCTGTTGGAGTGAGTCCTGAGAAGGACATGGAGGTGATGCGAGGGCTGAAGCACCTCCCGTTCAAGGCCAGGCTGAGAGAATTTGGGTTGTTCAGCCTGGAGAGAAGGCGGCTCCAGGGAGACCTCGGAGCAGCTTCCAGTATGGAAAGTGGCTCCAGGAAAGCTGGGGAGGGGTTCTGGATCAGGGAGTGCAGGGACAGGAGAAGGGGAAGGGTTTTGAGCTGCAAGAGGGGAGATTGAGATGAGATCTTAGGGAGAAATGTTCTCCTGGAGGGTGTGGAGGCCCTGGAACAGGTTGCCCTGAGCAGTGGTGGCTGCCCCATCCCTGGAGGGGTTCCAGGCCAGGTTGGATGGGGCTTGGAGCCCCTGATCCCATGGGAGGTGTCCCTGCCCATGGCAGGGGTGGGACTGGATGGGCTTGGAGGTCCCTTCCCACCCAACACATTCCATGATCCTGATAAGCAGCAGAAGGGGGTGGGAGTCTCCTTGTTGCTCCTGAGGATAAGGTCAAAGTGCCCCCCAAGGTGCCTCCAAAGTCCACCCGGCACCTGGTTTCGTTTGTTCCCCATGGGCTTGGCGTTCCCATCCTAATCCGTGTGTTGGGGCACGCCAGCCCCACCTCGGGCCGTGTGGCTGAGCCCCGCCGGGCTGCCAGGCTGGCACAGAAAACCAAAACCGCAACTGATCCGAGTTACCAGAAAAAGCAGGTTCTGTTCCTCTTTCCTTCAAGCACAGGGCACAGAAAGCTGAAGTGCTGCAGGGAGCGGTGGGAGGTGAGGGCCCCCTGCACGGGCATCGCCTGTGCTGGGACAGCAGTGGGTCGGCCGGAGCTGCGGCGCGGTGGTCCGGCACGGTTTTAAAGGGAGAGAGGAAGCACAGGGTCTGCCCCCTCCATCCCAAGCCCTGAGCACTGCACACGGGCATCGCTGCCGGTGCTGTGCGCTCGGCTCGCGCTGAGGAGCTCTGGAGGGTTCTTGGCAACTGGTTTAGCCCCAGCCCAGCCCAATGCGGCAGCAGAGCTGTCAGTTCCCTTCCTCCCACCCCCAGGGAAAGGGGAAATGAGAGGAAGCCAGAAGAGGGTCCCCAGGGACCCTCGGGCTTTGTCCTCTTTGCCTTCACTCTATCCCTATGCCATCTGCCGAGTGATCATAGAACCACAGAATCACTGTGTTGGCAAAGACCTTTGAGATCGTGAAGTCCACCCATGATCCCTGTGTTGCTCATGCTGAGGAGCTGTGTTGGGTTCTCAGCTTCCCCGGGGACATCAGGCTTTGCCCCCTTTGCCTGCTCTGTCTCCCTGTGCCGTCTGCCGTGTGATCCCGGTGTCGCTTACACTGCTGGTGTGCGAACTGCTGCATCCCTGTCCGTCCGTCCTCGTCACTCTGCCCTGCGAGGCAGTGGCTCCACGCTCCGGGTGCTCCGGCGCTGGTCCGAGGTTCTGTGATGCCTTCTCACATATGAAAATACAGCACAGCCCGCCCAGCTTCTCCTGGGAAAATGAGTTACAGGGAGCGTTTGCAAACAGCCCGGTGAGTGGGTTTGCACCGGAGCACAGCGGCCCTGAAGATGTTTAGTGCTTTTATTCCTCTTCCCTTTATCTGAGTGATTTGAACAGTGCAGGGACACGGGCTCCTCAGAGCTGCTGAACACAGTAAACGGTGCTGCAATTTGTATGCAGCCCTTAAAGCAATTAGAGTGTGATTATAATGAGTCACTGCTGGATTGTGTGCGCAGCTGCTGGAGCCGCCCAGGCACCTCGAGTATCTCGGGGTGCTGTGAGGATGCTGGAAGCGGGAACTCCATCACCCAAGCCCTCCGGCTGCTCTGGGGCTGCAGCGTGGGGAAAGGCTCATTCCCTGCCTGCCTCGGGCTGGGAAGCGGACAGATCCTGATGCCGGTGTGGGAGCTCTGTGTGCAAAATGTGTTTTCATGCTGGCACGTGCCCCCAGCCGGCGCTGCGCAGGGAGACGCGTGCCACATCTCCAGCCACGCTCCCCTTTGGATGGATGGGGCAGGGAGATCTCCAGCCACGCTCCCCTTTGCCTCACCGTGCACTGTGCTGGGACAGAAGAGCCTCCCGGAGCTCCCCAGACCTTTCATGATGTTGGAGACCCTCCTGTATCCTCCCTGGCCGGGGTGACCCCAGTTCCTTTCAGAGCCCTCGTGACCCCGGTTTCCCTCGGAGCCCCCTGTCACCCTGAGGACAGGCTGGGGCGCTGGGGTCTGGCGACAGCAGGGTGATGTGCTCTCCTGCTCGCAGTTTCCTCCCTGCCTGCTCCTCCAACTGCTTCTGCTTTTTGGTTGCCACCAAGAGCGGTGAGGTTTTCCTGGAAGTGCCTGGTTTTGGCTGCCACACACAGGGTCCGCTCTCCCGACGGCGCAGGGCAGTGGGATGATTGCTCCCACCCGCATCCCTCCATGGGCACCTGCTTCCCAGCTCGTAGCTGTTCCCGCGGCCAGACCCCTCCAGCAGCTCCCGTGGACTCCACTGTCCCCTCTGCTGTCCCCAAGGGGGGAAATGGTCCCTTACTCCCACCACTCACTTGAGCAGCGGGGGGCCCCATGGACCCCTTCCTGCAGGGGCTTTGCGGGGGTGCCTGGGGCAATTGCTCGGGGAGGGGGTTGCAGGGTGTCCCTTCCCGAGAGCCGCACGGACCCTTCCCACATAAATCCTGTCCAGCACAGGGTTTTATCCCGGTCTGCACTAATTGGCTTCATGAGCCCAGGGCCGGATAATTTTCCCTGATGGATTCCTGTGCTGCTCCTCAAGCCAAGCTGCGTGCCGGAGCCCAGAGCTGTGGGAACCACGGTGGGAACGCTGCCCAGTGTCCCAGCAGGAATCAAATACAAGGACCAGGCTTTGGGGAGACCTTCGAGAAGCTTCCAGTACCGAAAGGGGCTCCAGGGAAGCTGGGAGGAACTCTTGATCAGGGAGTGCAGTGGCCATGCCGGAGTCTCTGCTGGCCCCAGCTGTGGAAAACGGTGAGGACGCGCAGCGTGGCGGCATGCGGTGACTGTGGCCGTTGCAGGCTCTACGAGGGGAAGGAGACGGCCGAGTTCCAGCGCGCGCTGCAGAGCTTCTTCCTCTCCCTGAACCAGCTGATGAAGTCCCCGCTGGAGGGGCCCACGCTGCTCGCCCAGGTACGGCACAGATGGGGCTGGGGGGATCAGCTCTGGGTTCCTGGTGGGATGGATGGGGCTGGGGAGCTCAGCTCTGGGTTCCTGGTGGGATGAATGGGGCTGGGGGGCTCAGCTCTGGGTTCCTGGTGGGATGGATGAGGCTGGGGGGGCTCAGCTTTGGTTCTTGGTAGGATGGATGGGGCTGGGGGGCTCAGCTCTGGGTTCCTGGTGGGATGGATGGGGCTGGGGGGCTCAGCTCTGGGTTCCTGGTGGGATGGATGGGGCTGGGGGGCTCAGCTCTGGGTTCCTGGTGGGATGGATGGGGCTGGGGGGCTCAGCTCTGGGTTCCTGGTGGGATGGATGAGGCTGGGGGGCTCAGCTCTGGGTTCCTGGTGGGATGGATGGGGCTGGGGGGCTCAGCTTTGGTTCTTGGTAGGATGGATGGGGCTGGGGGGCTCAGCTCTGGGTTCGTGGTAGGATGGATGGGGCTGGGGGGCTCAGCTCTGGGTTCTTGGTAGGATGGATGGGGCTGGGGGGCTCAGCTCTGGGTTCCTGGTGGGATGGATGGGGCTGGGGGGCTCAGCTCTGGGTTCCTGGTGGGATGGATGGGGCTGGGGGGCTCAGCTCTGGGTTCCTGGTGTGATGGATGGGGCTGGGGGGCTCAGCTCTGGGTTCCTGGTGTGATGGATGGGGCTGGGGGGATCAGCTTGGGTTCCTGGTGGGATGGATGGGGCTGGGGGGCTCAGCTCTGGGTTCCTGGTGTGATGGATGGGGCTGGGGGGCTCAGCTCTGGGTTCCTGGTGGGATGGATGGGGCTGGGGGGATCAGCTTGGGTTCCTGGTGGGATGGATGGAGCCAGGACTGCCATCCATCTGTCTGTCCTGCCCGGTGGCTGGTGCTGTCAGCTCTCTCATTTCCTTGCAGGGAGCAGCCCTGAAGTACCTGCCTTCCATCCTTGAGGATGTGTTTGGGATCTTCGACTCCTCTGTGCTGGGGTAGGGTCCCCATCACCCCCAACCTCCCCTGCCCCACTCTGCGTGCACTCAGGGCCTGTCGCCGCCTGTCCTGCTCCATCCCATACCGGCTCCCTGTCCTGCAGCCACTGATGTGGGCGCAGGCTGACAATGTCAATCCAATGGAGAGGGCCCTGGAATTCCAATACCTGGAAATTGCTTTCTTATACCCTTCCCAGTGCAAAACCACTCAATTTTAGTGGCAGCCTGTGCTCCAGGCAAGGGCTGAGCCTGGAAAGCCTCAGTCCCAGCTGAGCGCATGAGGAATCCAGGCAGGGTTATTGTGCCGGGTGACTCCGCTCAGCCCTGGCAGCTCCATCCACCAGAACCATTCCACACAGCTCTGCCCAGTCCTTCCGGTACAGAAATGGGCTACAGGAGAGCTGAGGAGGGGCTCTTGATCAGGGAGTGCAGCGTTGGTACAAGCGGAATAGTTTAGAACTGTGAGAGGGGAGATTGAGATGAGATCCGAGGCAGAAATGTTCTCCTGGGAGGGTGGGGAGGCCCTGGCCCAGGGTGCCCAGAGCAGTGGTGGCTGCCCCATCCCTGGAGGGGTTCCAGGCCAGGTTGGATGGGACTCGGAGCCCCTGATCCCATGGGAGGTGTCCCTGCCCATGGCAGGGAGTGGAACTGGATGGGCTTTGAGGTGTCTTCCTGCCCAACCCTTTCCATGGTCCCATGATTCTACGATCCCCCTGCCCAGCAGCCCCGTCCCGGCTGAAACACGGGGTCAATCGGTTACCGACCTCACGGCTGCGCTTGCCAGAAAGGGGCTGTGGGCGCTCGGGACTGCAAAGCACGTGGGGCTCTTGCAAGCCCCATGCTGACCCCTCGTTAAACCCTCTCACCCGGACACAGGGCGTTGCTCAGGGACTTCATCGGGAACCTCCCTCCCCAGCGCCTGCTGAAGCAGAAGCTGCAGTCGCTGACTGACATCGTCAACAGCAAAGCCTTCCAGTCCTACGGTGAGAAGGGGCGCTGGGGGCACTGGTGCTGCTGCCCACGCTGGGCTCTCCCGGGAGGGACGTGGCGTGGGGTGGGGATGCGTCCTGGCTGCGGGGACCCCTCCTCTGCCCCTGAGGCAGCGCCCGTGCCCGGGGGGCTCTGCGGAGGAGGTGGTTCCCAGGAGCTTGTGTTGGGACCGTGGGCTGCACGGCACCTTAGAATGGGCTGAGTTGGAGGTTAGTGCGTTGGAAGCTCAACGTGAGCTGGCAACGAGCACTCGCAGCCCTGAAACCAACCATATGCTGGGCTGCATCCAAAGCAGCGTGGCCAGCAGGTGAGGGAGGGGATTCTGCCCCTCTGCTCTCTTGTGAGACCTCACCTGGCATCCTGCATCCAGTTCTGGAATCCCTAACAGAAGAGGGAGATGGAACTCTTGGAATGGGTCCAGAGCAGACCACGAAGTTGAACCGGGGACTGGAGCACCTCCCGTATGAGGCCAGGCTGGGAGGAGAAGGCTCCGAGGAGACCTTATAGCGACCGTCCAGTAGGGAAAGGGGCTCCGGGAGAGCTGGGGAGGGACTTCTTATAAAGGTGTGGAGTGACAGAACGAGAGTGAATGGCTTTGAATTGGAGAGGGGCTGATTTAGACTGGATGTAAGGAGGAATTTCTTCACAGTGGGTGGGGAGGCCCTGGCCCAGGGTGCCCAGAGCAGTGGTGGCTGCCCCATCCCTGGGGGGGTTCCAGGCCAGGGTGGATGGAGCTTGGAGCCCCTGATCCAGTGGGAGGTGTCCCTGCCCATGGCAGGGGGTTGGAATTAGGTGATCTTTAAAGTCCCTTCCAACTCAAACCATTCCATGATTCTATGATTCTGTGACCTTAAAGATCACCTTGCGGGGGTGCAGCTGGTGCTGCTGGCATTAACCTCGCCTGTGGCCAAACCAAACATCTCCTGCTGCTGCCGTGAACCTCGCCTGCTGCCTGCACGGCTGCCGGGCTGCGGAGGGGAACGTGGTTTAGCTGAAGCAACACACAGTCGCTGTGAGAATCATTGTTCAGGGAGGGGATGTCGGGGCTTGCTGCCAGCCTGGGAGGACATTCAGAGTCGGATTCCCCACGTCTGCCCCGGCGCCAATGCTGTTTGGTATTCTTAGGAGAAGTTTAAGGGATGGAGAAAAGTGTAGACTTGGTAAATCCTGCCCTGCAAAGCATGTGGCTGGAGGACAGGCTGGGAATATAAAATAACCTCAGCAACCTGGAGAAAAGGCTTTGAAAGCTACGGATTGTATTGGAGTTGAAACCAATCCTGAAGGAATCACTGAACAATCAGAGAACGGAGCCCAGGGTGGCAGAGCTGCAGGAGGGGCTGAGGCCAGGGGGGCAGATGCAGCCCTGGTGGTACCACATCCCTTGGACACGCGAGCGCCCCGCACCCTACCCCGGCTGGGCTCGCTTCCGATTACCGACCCGGCCCCAGAGGTGCAGGGGTTTGTGGCACAAGACACCCGCAGAGCTTAGAAGGCAGGGAGAGGAAGAAATATCTGAGGGACTCGGGCAGGAAAGGGCACAGGGGAGATGTGGTGAGCTCCCAAATATTCACATGGCATCTCCAAAGAGAAGGAGAGGGGGCTGCCCTGGGGAGCGGGGCTGGGGTCCTGGGCTTCAGCTGCAGCAGGTAGGATCAGGGGAGCCACGGGGAGCAGGAACCCTTTTGTGTCCCTGCCTGAAGGGACTTGGAGAGCTAATGATGTAGACACCTCTAGCTTGGCCATCGGCTGCGGGTGGCAGGTCACCTGCTGCCTGCTGCAGCGCTGCTCTGAGCTACTGCAACGCTGCGAGCACTGCTGCATCCCTCCCGGCATCCCTCCTCGCATCCTACCCTGGGTCCTTCCCTGCATCCCCTCTCCTGAACCACCCTGGGTCCATCTCTGCATCCCTCCTCGCATCCTACCAGGAAAAGCAAACAAGAAATGTTTCTCTCCCTTTTCCTCCCCCTCGTCCCCTTCCACGGTGCTGCCGTGGTGATAAGCAGCATCGTGGAGCTGCCAGTGCAGTGCGGTGTCACCGACACCAGCCCTGGACAGGGCAACAGAGTGGGACGTACAGGGATGGTGCAGGCGTTTCGGTGCTGGAGGCTCCCTTTTTTTGAGGTTGTTTCAGGTTTATAAAGTCTCCATCTACTTATGGGAATTCCAAGCCCCTCTGACCAAGCAGAGGAGCAGCACCACGTCCATCGGCAGGAGCTGAAGCGAGAGGGGTTCGGCTGAGGCTTTTCTGGTTCAGTTTAGCGGAGAGGATAATCCACCGTGTCACAGGGTGCAATGAATTCTCTCTGTTGGAGCTTTCCCAGTGGGATTTGATGTTTCCCAACCCCCTGCTCCACCCAAGGAAATCATAGAACCATAGAATCTGTAGGTTGGAAAAGACCTTTGAGATCAGCAAGCCCAACCGTACCTGCCCATGACTAAACCACCCCTGAGCACTTCAGGAGGAGGAGGCTGACGGCTCCCTGCATGTGGGTCGCAGCCCAGCCCTGCTGTCATGTGGGTCCCATCTCCCCGTGGGTCCCTTTCCCTCGTCCTCTCCCACCGGGACAGTGCCGGTTCCCGCCAGCCCGCGCGTCCCTGTCCCGCAGAGTGCCGGGAGCTGCTGCTGCAGACGGCCGTGCCCACCCTGCAGGAGCTGATCCAGAGGGGCGAGGAGGAGGACGTCTGCATTGAGCTGCTCAGCAACATCCTGGAGGTGCTGTACAAGGCCCAGAAGGTAAATCCCCTCTCCTCTGCTGCCTCCTTTTCCCTCCCCAACAGAAGAGCCCTCACTGGACCCGGCTGGGTGGAGTTAAGCACTGATCAGTGGGGACCGGTGGTGGTCACCCAACGTCAAAGGGGGCTGTTGGTGCCCACTCTTCCAGTGGGAACTTGTCCAAGACAGGGGTAAAACCCTTTGGATTCCCACCTCAGCTGGTCCCTGGTGAGTCCCTGCCCCTCCCTGTGACTGGGGAAGAGGCCTCCAAGCGCAGGGACAGCATCGACAGGAGAGGGGAGCAGCGCTGGCTGTGGCTCTGGTGTTCCCGGGCAGGGGAGAAGGCAGCAGCTCCACCATCACCCGCTGACCCCAGGCGCTCCAAACCCAGCAGCAACAGCCCTAAATGTGGACGTAGGAGCCCAGGCAGCAGGGAGCCCCGGGCTCCCCGGAGGCAATCCCAAACACAGCTCCAGGGTGGGCGGAGAAGGGACAGGGATCAGCCCTGAGGACAAGGACTTGGGGTGCTGGGGGAGGAGAAGCTCAACAATAGCCGTCAATGAGAGTTAGATGCCCAGAACGCCCCGTGTCCTGGGCTGCACCCAGAGCAGCGTGGCCAGCAGGGAGGGACGGGATTCTGCCCCTCTGCTCCGCTCGGGGAGACCCACCTGGAGCCCTGGGTCCAGCGCTGGAGTCCTCAGCACAGGGAGGACACGGAGCTGGTGGAGCGAGTCCAGAGGAGGCCACAGAGATGATCCGAGGGCTGGAGAACCTCCTGTATGAGGCCAGGCTGGGAGAGGTGGGGTTGTTCAGCCTGGAGAAGAGAAGGCTGCGGGGAGACCTTAGAGCAGCTTCCAGCAGGGAAAGAGGCTCCAGGAAAGCTGGGCAGGGACTTTCTACAAGGGCCTGGAGTGATAGGAGGAGGAGGTTTGGTTTTCAGCTGCAAGAGGGGAGATTGAAATGAGATCTTAGGCAGAAATGTTTTGCTGTTCAGGTGGGGAGGCCCTGGCCCAGGGTGCCCAGAGCAGTGGTGGTGCCCCATCCCTGGAGGGGTTCCAGGCCAGGCTGGATGGGACTTGGAGCCCCTGATCCAGTGGGAGGTGTCCCTGCCCATGGCAGGGGGTGGAATTGGATGGGCTTTGAGGTCCCTTCAAGCCCAAAACATTCCATGATTCCCTGGTTCTGTGGCCTCTGGTGGGACGGGGCTGTCCTCACGGGACCCCAGCCCCATTTCTCCGGGCACTGTTTGTTGCAGAGAGCAGAGGAGCTGCAGGCGAAGCGTGGCACCGGCGAGGGACGGCACAGGGACCGTGGGGACACGGAGCTGGTGAGTGGGAGGCTTTGGCTCTTGGCGGGTGGTGGGAAGGAACCGGGCGCCCCTGCACATGTGGGAAGGGTTTTTCTGCATCGCGTTCCGGTGACAAACCCCGCGTGGTCCCCTGGCGCTACAGCACGGACAGCTGCTGGCGGGGATGCTGCAGCAATGGGGTCACACCGGGGGGTGCGGGGCTGGGTCTGCGGGGCTCCAGGCTTCCTGCGAACCCCCAGCCCATTGTGTCCTGCCCTGGGCCGGGGGAGTTTGTGCCCAGACCTTCGCCCTGGACCCGTGTGGCCATGGTGCTTTGCTGTGCACCCGTGAGTGGGTTTGGATCGTTCTGGCTCCTCGCACAGGTGAGAAGCGAGTGAAGTCTCAGTGCTCTCAGTGGGCTTTTCCGGGGGGGCTGAACTGTGCCGAGACCCCAAGCCCCGTATCGACACTGGAGCACATTGCCCTGTCGCAGTCTCAGCTCCAGCCGCTCCCCCCGATGCTGCCGGCCCTCGCTGTGCTGGAGCAGACAGGAATTCTGTCTCGGTACTCCCTATAAATCACAAGACTTGAATCAGTTCGTGATTTCCCACATCCTGAGGTGCCACGAGCCCGGCCCTCCTGGCCAGGACCAGAGCTGCGGGGTCCCACGGCTGAGGATCCCCGGCACAGGGCTTGTCTGGTGGCCACAGTCACCGACAGCTGGAGCTGCAGCAGTGTTGGGGCTTGTCTGATGGTCACCGTTGCCCTGATATTGCTTGTCTGATGGTCACTGTGTGGTGTGGAGGGAACCTGTGCCCTCAGTCCTGGCTCCTTCTCTGCACGTGAGGTGTTGGGGCTCATCTGACAGTCCCCATCCCCGTGGCTGGAGCAGAGCTGCTTGGGGCACCATGAGGTGTGGAGGAAACGTGTGCCCTCAGGCCCCTCTCCATCTGCCCATGAGGTGTTGGGGATCATCTGACAGCCACCATCCCCGTGGCCGGAGCAGAGCTCCTCGGGGCACTACGTGGCACTCAGGGAATGTCTGCCCTCAGTGCCAGCCCAGGAGGTGTTGGGGTTCGTCTGACAGCCACCGTCACCCGTGGGCAGAGCAGAGCTGCTCGGGGCGCTACGTGGTGCAGAGGGACCGTGTGCCCCAAGTCCCGACTCTGGCACCCTCTGCCAAGAGTAACTGCAAGCACTTTGCAGCCTCCTTGCCTGCTTTTTTTTCGTTGAGCTGCAGTGGTTACGGCGGTGCCGTGGAGCCGATGCCGTGTGGCGTGGGAAGCCCAGGACACCCAGCACTGGGTGCCTGTAGGGGCCCGGCACCACGTACCAGCTCTGCTGTGGGGCCAATGCCCATCGGCTGCGGTGATGGCGCTTGTCCCCGTGCCCTCCCTCCCGGCACCACGGCAGCACCAGGCACTCAGCCACAGCTGTGACACCTCTGGCCTTGCAGGTGCAGGTGAAGAAGCACATCCAGCTGATCCTGGAGCGGCTGCTGCACACCGTCAATCGGAGGGTGATTGTCCTGGACCGGGAGAACAGCCTGCGGGTGAGTGCCACCGCGCTGCGCCGGGCATCGGGGCTGCGCTGCTTCCCACAGCTGCACCGGGCGCTGGTTGAGGGGTGTGGGACCAGAGGGTCAGTGCTGCTCCTGCCTGGCTCTGCAGCCTCGTGCCTTTGGATCAAACTCAGCAGGAGGCATCAGGAAGCTCCAAAGCCGTGCCAAGCGTGGGTTCTGGCACAGAGGGTGCGCCAGAAGGAGCAAGCAGGGCAGTTGCGATGCAGAAATCCTGTTTGGGGGAACAGACGCAGGAGTTTGGGCTGTATTTGCCAGAGAACAAGCGGACGGACCCAGTGGCGTGGTTTTACATAGTACAAATGCCTGGGAGGAAGGTGCTGGGATGCCCACTGCTCGGGGAGCGTGGGCAGGGGGAGCGTGGCTCCAGGAAAGCTTCACACGGAGCAGGTTGTGATGACGGAGCAGGGACAGGGCTGCGGCCACCATGGGTTCATGGGCACCTGGACACGGATGTGTCGGCAGAGCCAGTGTGCTCAGCCAGGCAGCAAGGAAGGGGCAAGAGAAGCTGCGCTGGGTCACAAGGGTGGGTGAGGAGCTCGGTCTGACCACGTTCTGGGAGCCTGGAGTGAGTGGTGGGGCTGTGAGCAGTGGGGAAGCCCTGTGCCATGGGGAAGCGCCGTGCTGTGCCACGGGGAAACACTGTACCGTGCCATGGGGAAACACTGTACCGTGCCATGGGGGAATGCTGTGCCATGGGGAAACACCGTACCGTGCCATGGGGGAGCGTCGTGCCAGGGGGAGCATCATGCCATGGGGGAGCGTCATGCCATGGAGGAGTGCTGTGCCATTGGGAAACACTGTGCCATGAGGAAGCACTGTGCCACGAGGGCGCCCCATGGCATGGGAGCTTTCTCCTCCCGGACTCTGCCCATGCTCTGTGGCAGCTGAGGCTGTCAGAGTCTGTGAGCACCCCAGGTGCTGGGATGGTTCCCACCAATGCGCTGAGGCACCGGCGTTGCCATTCCCTGTGACCCCTTCTCTTGCCTGTGAGGGACAGGGCAGACGCGAGCTCTCCCTTTTGGCTCCCGGCTCGGCCAGTCACAGCTCGGTCAGCACAGCCCCGTGGTGATGGTTCTGCCATGCTGCGGCAGCTCTGCCGGCCGGACCGACGGCAGGTGCAGACCCCAGCGCGTGCCCAGGCACAAGCGGCCTTGTGGAAGGCGGTGCTGCTCTGCTGCCAAATGCTGCTGCGCTGGGGCTGTGCCAGCGGGCACGGCAGGCTCCCTGTGCCAGAGCGTGACTGACGTGTGACTCAGGCAGGTGATGCGCTCAGGGCTGCCTTTGGTGTCACTGTGCCCACAGCTCCGTTCCTGGGGCCGTCTTTGGTGTCACTGTGCTCTCAGGCACCGTTCCTGGTCCCTGTGACTCGGTGCCCACGGCAGCATGCAGAGCTGCTGGGCACACACTGCCAGGCGGCGGTGGGGACGCAGGTGCTGGTGTGTGGCCCTGTGTGTGTGCGCCCCTTCCCCTGGGCTGGCCATGCCGGGCTCCAGAAACGCCATCCGGCAGCGTTCCCAGTGCATCCATGATTTCCATGCCGCTGCCACAGCCCCTGCTTTCCCCCCAAGTCCAATGTGGCTCAGCCCAGGCTGTGGCTGCCAGGAAGGTCAGGAGGGACCACGCGTGCGCCCCCGCAGCCCCATCCACCCTCCTGAGTTTGGCTGGAGGAGAGCCCCAAGTTCACCATCCCAGGCTCTCGGGCACTGGGGACGCTCTGAGCCCCTCCTGGGGCGCCGGGCAGCCTCAGCCTCACCCAGAGATGCTCCTTGGAAGGAGATCCATGTCTCCCAGATCCCCCCCTGTCCGGCCCTGCCCTCCCACCTGGAGGCCTTTGGGTTGGGTTTCTCTGTCCCAGCTCAGGTCCTGCCGAGACTTTGACCATTTCCCACTGTCTCGGGTGCGGGAGCAAGCCTGGGTGCTCCGGGTTAAGCAGCGGGCGAGCATCCCACGGGATACGGGATGGGCACCGATGCCAATGGGGCAAGATGGGAGCCCTGTGGCTGCTCCAGGGGGGCTGTGGGCACCCAGGGCCAGGCGAACGCTGCCACCCATGCAGGGGCTCAGCCACAGCCCCTCCTCATCCTCACCCGGAACAGAAGGGCACAGGTGGGAGAGGGTGTAACAAAAATAGCGTCTCTGTGGAATTTATTGAATCCTCGTTAAACACAGCCCGTGTTCCCCTCGCCTCGTGTACCATGGGGCATCGATACGGTAAATAAACAGTTAAAAGTAGAAAAGCTGGTGCTACCCAAACCCTACTTCGGAGGGAGGGAGAGGAAGAAGGAGAGGTGGGAGGGGGTCAGTGCCGAGATGGAGCCCTCACAGGAACCAGAAGCATTTGCGCCTGGATTTCTTGGTGTCCAGCTTTGTGGGCAGTTTGGTCACTGGCGACAGCTCCTGCCGGGGCGGCAGCGCGGCCTCTGCCACCGCTGCTGGGGAGCCCAGCGTTGTGTCGCCTGCGATGTGGCTCAGCACCCGCTGGAAGCGACCCTCCTGCTGCCGGAAATCATGCTCCACGCTGCGGGCGAGGGGTGAAGGCGTTGGAGAGCATCGACCACTGTGGATCCCACCAGAGCAATACCCACCTCCAACCTGCATCCACCCAGGTCGCTGGGGACCCCAGCCCCACTCGTGTCCCCAGGGACCCCAGTCCTGCTCACGTCCCTGGGGACCCCAGCCCCGCTCACAATAACATCCGCGCCCTTCCCGGATCGGGGAACAGGCCAAGTGCCTGGGCTGGGGACCGGTGCTGAGGCAGGGGGCGAGCCCAGCATCTGTGGGACCCCAGTGAGCTCCAAGCCCCCCAGAAAGGGGCTGCCCATCCCTGGGGCCTCATCCTGCTCCTGCTGCCACCGGCACTGCACTCGGACCCTGATGGGCTGCAGGCACTGCAGCGTCTGGAGGTGGCACAAGGTGCAAGAGCTGTGCCGCCGAGGTGAGGGATTAGGGACCCTGGGTGAGTGAGGGGACTGTGTCGCCCCAGCCCTCAGGATTCCTGCCAGTGCCAGAGCCTCCAGTGTCCCCACAGCACCCGGCAGCGCGCAGCAGCCACGTGCCGTGTTGCTTCCTCACACGGAAAGCGCTCCGATCGTCTCACACCAGCCACATCCCATCGGATCATCAGAGGTGCTGCGGTGTATGCCCAGCACCACACACGTGGTGCAGCCGCCCCACACACGGGGAGCGCCCCACGAGCCCCCGCGCCGCATGCTGACACCTCCTGTCACCTCCCATCATCTCTCCCTGCCAGGACACTGCTCATCCCAGTCACTGCCGGGATAACGGGCGAGCGGCAGACAGCAGCGCCGTGGCCAGAGGGCGGCGTGGGGAGGGACCCCGACTCCGTGCGTGGGTGCAGTAGAGGGGCTTGGGGACATTGTGGGAGTGCACGGCTCGTGCGCGGCCCCAGGATGGGACGTGGTGCCAGGGCATCCCTGCTCCCCTGCACTCAACGCTCTGACCCTGCTCCGTGTCTGTGTCCCACCGGAGCCCCTTTGCCTCACGCGGATGGCAGCGAAGCCTGGAGGGAGTCCCCAGTGGGAGCCTGGCGATGACAAGGAGCCCCCTTCCCGGAGTGCGACATCTCTCCCCACCGTGATGCTGTGTGAAGACAGCCTCGTCAGACCCAATTAGCGCTGATATCCCCCACAAGCTGCAGCGGGGGGGGGTTGTGGTGAGGGTACGCAGAGAAGGAGAGAGGCAGATGCTGCTGTGGCAGCGTGGGCGCAGGGGGTGGCTGGCGCAGGGGCAGTGAGGATGCACCCCCAGCCCAGAGGAGAGAGCGTCCGTCCCATAGATGGGGTCACAAAAGCGGTGGGGCAGAGGGTAAACACCCTGTGCGCACATCCTGGGGCACTGCTCGGGGTCCGGGGGACCCCGCTGAGCTGGGGCTCGGAGCTCTGCATGCTGCATCCTGCCGAGTGCTGGCAGAGTAACCCGAATTAACAGCAAAATGGGAACACGCTGGGCCAGCTGCACGTGCACAGCGGGGGACAGCAGCTGCTGGGACCGAGGGACAAACGGACACCCATGGGTGCACGGATGGGCAGAATCCTAGAAAAGAACCATGGAATGAGTTGGGCTGGAAGGGGCCTCAAAGCCCATCCAGTTCCTATGGGCAGGGACACCTTCCACTGGATCCGGTTGCTCCAAGCCCCATCCAGCCTGTCCTTGAACCCCTCCAGGGATGGGGCAGCCACGGCTCCTCTGGGGAACCTGTTCCAGGGCCTCCCCACCTTCCACAGGAGAACATTTCTCCTTAAGATCTCATCTCAATCTCCCCTCTTTCAGCTCAAACCCATTCCCCTCGTCCTGTCCCTGCCCTCTCTGATCCAGAGCCCCACCCCAGCCTTCCGGCGCCTCCCTTTATACATGCCCCTTGGAGCAAGCTGGTCCCCTCCATCCGCCAGCACAGACTCCGGCTCCCCCTGCACCACTGCCATGTGAGGGCATGAGGATCTGAGCGGTTCAGGAGAGCAGGGGACCCGCAGGGAGGGCGCAGGGTTCCAGGGCTGCTCTTACCTGTAGATGATGCAGGCACAATCCCGGCAGGTCCCACAGTTGGCGATGTCTTGCCCTGTCCGGTACGAGTGTCGCCTGCAACAGAGCAGAAGTGCCATGAGCCTGGATCGACTTGCCCATGAGTCCCCAGCTGCCCCCAGGCCCCTCACCTGCATCTCGAGGTCATAGTCCAGCAGCCAGGACTCAGCTCCTCTCCTGCCTGGCACCCAAGCACTCTCTTCCCTGGGATTCAAGCCCTCTCCTCCCTGGGATCCCAGCTCCTGAGCTGGAACTGGATGAGTTTCAGGTCCCTTCCCACCCAAACCATTCCATGTTGTCCCGATTCCATGATCTCCCATGCCCCTCTCAGGCAGTGGCTTTTGGAGGGGAGCTGAGAAACCCCTACATCCCAAAGAGCAGCCGTGTTTCCCTGTTTAAATCCTCCTCCAGCTACTCGACCTTGATTGTGCTCGTTCTCGGCGTTCCAGAACTGGGTCTTTTTATGCTCCAAATTGTACATTCCAACTGGGATTATACAGTGCAGAAATGAGATCACCATACATTTATATATCTATAAGATGCGTCGGTGTGCCTACCTAGCGATGCATGCATGCGCCTCCACCAGGATGGGATCAAACCCTGAGATCGGGGTTGGTGTGGGATGGTGCCGGTGGCGGACGCCGGGACCCTGTGAGTGGCTGTTCACTGTGAGAGCGGTGAGACACCGGAACAGGTTGCCAAGGGAAAGTGTGGCTGCCCCATCCCTGGAGGTGTTCCGGGCCAGGTTGGATGGGGCTTGGGCAGCCTGATCCCGTGGGATGCCCCTGCCCATGGCAGCGGGTTGGAACTGGATGATCTTTAAGGTCCCTTCCAGCCCGCACTGTTCTATGATTCTATGATTCTATGTTACACCGCGAGTGCCGTGGGGCCGGTGGCTCTGTTCTGGCCATGGCTGGCACTGGTCCGGCACATGGCGAGTGCCACGGAGACACTGCCTGCCCACAGGACACTGACCCGTGGCAAATGAGGCCACGCTGTTGCTCAGCATCCGACCACCGGGATAACTCTCCTGATCCCATTTTGTGTGTCTCCAGGCATCTTGTTTGCTCATTTGACTGCAACCGTACACAATGCCGAGACCTTAATTAAGCCGCCCGCAGTGAAGCAAATCAGCTCCCAAAGCAGACAAGCTCCATCCCAACTTCCCCTCACAGCAGGGGCGATGGCCTGCGCCAGGGTGGCACAGCAAGGGGCAAGCGAGCTGTGCCAAGGCTGCATGGCTTGGGGCAAGTGGGGGGCAAGCAGGCAGTGCCAGAGTGGCACGGCGAGGGGCAAGTGAGGGGCAAACAGGATGCGCCAAGGCTGCACGGTGAGGGACGAGCGGGCTGTGCCGAGTCTGCATGGCATGGGGCAAGCACATTATGGTGAGGGGCAAGCAGTCTGTGCCGGGGTGGCATGGCAAGTGGCAAGTAAGTTATGGCAAGGGGCAAGCAGGCTGTCCTGCGCCAGAGCTGCATGGCAAGGGGCAAGCGGGTTGTGTCAGGGTTGTGTCAGACACAGAAGTGGCCATGGCACACAGAGAGGTGGCCATGGCACACAGAGAGGTGGCCGGGGCAAGCAGCTCCTGCACATCTGGGGGAAACAGGGCTCTGAGCACAGGGAAGAGCCCGCGGGAGCCGGCACCGCAGGGATGCTGGCAGCTCCCAGCCAGGCACCCACAGAGGGTGTCTGCAGCTTCACGGGTTGTGCCAGGAGGGAGCTGCACACCCCGCCTGAACACCCGGATGGGCATGGCATGCTCCTGCTGGCACCTCTGTGCCATCCTCACTGCCCCTCATGGAAGTAGGTATTAGAATCACGGAATCATTAAGAAAATACCTCTAAGCTCACCCAGCCCAACACCGAGCCATTAGCAGTCATTTGTCTTCGATAAAACAATCAGACCCGTGCGCAGGCTCCAGGGCCAGGACTCCCAGGAGCTGCCCATCTGGCAGGTCCCGATCCCCTCACGGGTGCCACCCTGCTGCCCCGAAACTGCACACTAAGCCAGACACTGGCACAAACCGGCTTTGGTGTCCTGGCCAAACTAACGAGCTGCCAAACGAACAAGAGCTCTTGTTCCGGCTCCCTGGGCTGCCCGCGCGCAGCTCAGGTGCGGCACGGCTGCACCTGAGACTCTGCCCGTGAGCAGTGCGGGGATGCTTCCCACCGCCGCGGATGCTCCCCATTGCTGTAGATGCTCCCCATTGCCATGGGTGCTCCCCCCCACCACTGTCCCTAAGTATGTACCACGGCTTGGCTGAGCCTGCAGTGGGGATGTGACATCCCAGGTCTCCGCTCTGCTGACCTATGGGCACGTCTACAGCTCCAGAGCCGGGCAAGGGATCCAGCTCCCCCCATCCACCTGCCCTGCACCCCCTCCTTGCATATGGGGAGGGCACTGCAGGCGCACACAGAACAAACCAGAGTGGGCGAGACACTGCATGGAGACACGGTGCCACGGATGGCAGCTCCGAGTTTGACCCAGGGAAACATGTCTGGAGATGGCAGGATGCCCCCATCGTCACAGAATCATAGAATCATTAGGTTGGAAAAGACCTTTGAGATCATCAGTTCCAATTGTACCTGTCCACTACTAAATCACATCCCTAGAATCATCAAATTATGGAACGGTTTGGGCAGTAATAGACCTCAAAGCCCATCCAGTTCAACACCCCTGCCATGGGCAGGGACACCTCCCACTGGATCGGATTGCCCCAAGCCCCATCCAACCTGGCCTGGAACCCCTCCAGGGATGGGGCAGCCACCACTGCTCTGGGCACCCTGGGCCAGAGCCTCCCCACCCTCGCCATGAAGAATTTCTTCCTAATGGCTAATCTAAATCTTCCCCCTTCCAATTAAAGCCATTCCCCCTCGTCCTATCACTCCACACCCTTGTAAAAAGTCCCTGCCCAGCTCCTGGAGCCCCTTTCCCTACTGGAAGCTGCGCTAAGGTCTCCATGGAGCTTTCTCTTCTCCAGGCTGAACAACCCCAACTCTCTCAGCCTGTCCTCATACAGGAGGTTCTCCAGCCCTCGGATCACCTCCGTGGCCTCCTCTGGAGTTGCTCCACCAGCTCCATGTCCTCCCTGTGCTGAGGACTCCAGAGCTGGACCCAGGGCTCCAGGTGGGTCTCCCTGAGCGGAGCAGAGGGGCAGAATCCCGTCCCTCCCTGCTGGCCACGCTGCTCTGGGTGCAGCCCAGGACACAGGGGGGTTCTGGGCTCTGAGCACACGTTGTGGCTCCTGTGGAGCTTCTCCTCCCCCAGCACTCCCAGTCCCTTCTCTGCCCAGCCAGGACCTGTGTTTGGGATTGCCCCGATCCCCATGCAGGACCTTGCCCAGGTCTTGTTGAACCTCATCGCGCCCCTGGCCCTCCTCCTTCGCCGCCACTCACCCGTCCCGCTGCGCCTCCTTCTTCTCCAGGTCCTGGATGACGTCCAGCAGCACGCGGATGGTCTGCTGGCTGGTCTCCAGCACCCCTTCCAGGGACTGCAGCTGCGACCGCAGGTCCCCCCGCTCCCGCGGCCGCGCTCCCTGAGATGTCCGGGCATCCTGGTCCCCCGACGGTGGTCCCGACGGCCCCTTGGCCACCACCACCAGCTGCAGCAGGTCCTGAACGTGGTGCAGCGTGTCCGAGTGCTCGGCGCTGAGGCAGGGTTGCCGGTGCCGAGGCAGCTCCGGTGCCTGTGCCGCCGTCTGCGCGCCCTGTGAGGCTGGTGCTGCCCGGCCGTGCCCAGGCTCGGCGCTGCGGCGCTGGGTGCCAATGCCGTGGGGGTCCAGGTGGCCGAGTGCAGCTGGTGGCTTGTCCGGCACGGTGGCGGCAGAACCGTGCCAGCGCGGCGCTGGTGGGATGGGGGCTGGTGAGGCGCAGCAGGGGCCCCCCCAGGGCTGGTGCTGGGGGGCCGGGGGGTCCCGCGGGGGGGTGCCCTGAGCTGGCCGGCGGGGACTGGGGGGGTCTGTGGCAGAGATGCTCGGCGAGGGCTGGGTGTGCCCACGGGGGAGACTCCACTCTGAGTCGCTCCGGCTGACCGGCGGCTCGGTGGGCAGCCAGGACTGACTGCAGGGCACCGAGGCCGGACGTGGGGCTGCCCCACGGCCACTCCCAGTGTTGCCACGCAGCCGGGCGCAGGCGGCGGGGGGTGGGCAGGGCTCTGGGGTACAGCTCCGCGCCGGTGAGGCACAGCGGGCAGCAGGGCACGCGGCCGTGCCCGGATAAGGGGGACAGGGATCCCTGGATGGCGGTGGTGGTGGCACTCGGCACACAGCAGCATGCGGGACGATGGCTGTGGCGTGGTCCCGCACGGGGAGGCTACCGGGCGCCCGCGGGGGCACGGCGTAGCCAATGCCGGTGGGCACAGCATCCCCCAGGCACCGGGCACTCGCAACCACAGCGGGCGTTGCCGCATCCCCCGCCACATCGCAGGCGCTGCTGCTGCGGGGCTGGGGCGCCGGAAAGGGCTTCTGGAGGCTGGGGGAGGTCTGGATGGCGGTGCTCATGCAGGCCTTCCTGGGCATGGGCAGCGTCAGCGAGCCCGGCTGCGCCTGGGGCCAGCTGCGCCGCGAGGCACGGAGAGCCGCCGGCGCAGGGGCGAGCCTGGGGGGCGGTGAGGCACGTGGGGTGTGGGGGCCGGGGGCGGCCGCGGGCTCCGTGCCGCCCTCCACCAGGTCCTTGAAGCGGACCTGCTGCGTGCGGTTGCGGCGGCGCTTGAGGCGGCTCTCGACATCGGGCGAGTCGCGGTTGAGCAGCACCGAGCGCACTGCCATGGCTTTCTCCTGGCTGCCCTCGACGGAGGGCGCCGTGCCGGGCAGGGGCTCGCGGCTGACCATGGCTCAGGGCCCCGTGGCCGCCGCGCTGCGGCCGGGCGCTGTGGTGGGGTGCGGGGGGACGAGCGCTGGCGGCCGGAGCCCGGGGCTGCACCCGTCCCCGCAGGTGCCCGGGGCGGCAGGCGGCCTCATCCCGCGCCGCCACGCGTTGGGGATGCTGTGCGGGAGGCAGGCGAGGGGCTGCCGGGCATGCTGCCCGCCGGCCAGCCCTACGGCCCCCGGCACACTGCCCCGGCTGCCCTGCCCGCCGCCGTGCCGCCCCGGTGATACCGGCAGCCCATGGTCCCACCACCGTGTGCCCCTCTCAGTGCTGCTCGTGGCGCGATGCCCGGGGCGCTGGGCGCTCGCCGTCCCTGCCCATGGCTCTTGGGCTCCTGGACCTGTGGGGACAGAGAGAGACGGATCAGCCCCAGCCCCTTCACCGTATCCCCCCAAAGCCGGGAGCATCCCCGTGGAGCCGCCGGCCTCTGCGCGCTCCGTGCCAGCCCCACCATCACCCAACGCGAAGAGACAAGCTTTGATCTGCTGTGCTGTCTCCTCAGCACAAAGGGAGGAGGAAAAAAAGAAACCCCTTTAGCATAAACACGTTACAAGTTCACAGCTCAAACCAAGCAGAAGTAGCCGATAAAAATAGCTCAGCCTCGCTGGGCTGGTGCCTGGCGTGCACAGGGCGCGGGCAGCGGGAGGGCGGGCACGGGGGCTGCTGCACGGGCACGGGGCAGCGCCAGGGTGGGCATCGGGGCGGGGGGGGGACAGAGGCACCCGCCAGACATGGGGCATGCATGGGGCTGGACGAGGCGTGGGGCACCGACCAGCGTGGGGCAGGGCTGGACTGGGCACAGGACCCGTCCTGCATGGGATGGATGGACACAGGCACCCGCAAGACAGGGTGAGGCATGTGTGGGGCTGGATGAGTTGTGGGGCACCCGTCTTGTACGGGCCAGGGCTGTGCTGGGTGCAGGGGACCCGTCTGGGGTGGGATGGATGGGCACAGGGACCCATCAGACATGGGGCATGTGTGGGGCTGGATGAGGCGTGGGGCACCGACCAGTGTGGGGCAGGGCTGGACTGGGCGCAGGGGACCCGTCCTGGGTGCGATACGGGCAGGAATGCCTGCAGGGACGTGGCCTTGGCACCCACAGCTCTTGCCGGGCAGCAGAGGGACAGGACTGGGGCTCAGCCCGGCTCCTGAGGTCTGGTCCAGGGGGGTCACATCCAGCTGCCTCCTGTCCCTGCCGCCGTTCTTCATCCCTGCCATCACCACCTCTCTGTCATCCCCTGTCCCTGCGGCTGTCTCCTCTCCCTGCTGTTGACTCCTGTCCCTGCCATTGTGCCCCATCCCTTCGGTCATTCCCAGTCCCTGCTCAGGCACACGATGCCATGGAGTACAGGGCACGCGCACACATCTCCCTGCCCAGGAGGCCCCAGGGGCGCAGAGGCCACTAATGGCTCATAGAAACAACCACGGAATCACGGAGTGGTTTGGGCTGGAAAGGACCTCAAAGCCCATCCAGTTCCCAGGGACACCTCCCATGGGATCAGGGGCTCCGAGCCCCATCCAACCTGGCCTGGAACCCCTCCAGGGATGGGGCAGCCACCACTGCTCTGGGCCAGGGCTTCATTTTGGGAAGGAGTGCCAGGGGTGGGGTGGGAGACACGGGGACACCATCCCCGGGGGGCAGCAATGCCGCTTCGCTTGGCCGTTCAGTCTCCCCAATTCAGATTGCATTTGAGGTCTGCAATCACCAAGAGGTACCGGCAACACAGGCAAGGAGCGATGTGGGTCCCCAGCAACACAGGCTCACGCCCTAGCACCACGCCATGTCCCTGCGGTCCACACCCCAGACCAGAGCCCTCGGCTCCCCCGGTGCCCCCGCAGCCTCCCCGGCACACCGAGATGGGAGCGTGTCCCCCTCCGCATCTCCCGCCCTCCTGTGACACGGCCCCTGCCCCCCCCCCCGGTCCCCAAAGCCCCCTTGCCTTGTTCCCGCTGTTTGGAAGCGCCTGAGTCAGCACAGCGGCCTGGAGTCACCCTGCGCTGGGAAGGAGCAAAGTTGCAAAGCGCCGAGCGTGCCGGTGCCCTGTGCCGCCCTGAGCTGCCGGCACACCGGAACGGGGGTCTGGCGCAGCCCCCCTGGCGCCAGCGCATCTACACCCCATGCACGGCAGTCGTCGGGATGCTGCTCCACGCACCAGCCCAGCCGCCCAGGCACTTTCCTTCCCGAGCTTGGAGCCGTGCCCAGACACCGGGAGATGTTTGTGAGGCAGGACGCGGCGAGCGCAGGGACGGGGCAGCTCGTTAGTATGGGCAGCAACAGGCGGAGGAGGGAGCCGGAGCCAACGCTGCCCGCGCCCGCCGCAGCCACCGGCAGCAGCCCCGCCTCGACGCCTGCCACCGGGCGCCCGGCTGGGGCCAACGGCCATGCCGGCATCCGCGTGGGACAGAGCAGAGCCTGCTGGGGTGGCGAGGGGCCGTGGGGTTCCGGTCCCGGCTTGTGCCACAGTGCCAGAGCTCAGCATGCGCTTCAGCATCCCTGGATGCATCTGTGCCAGCGAGGACACACGCCCGTGGCAGAGCAAGCACGGCTGGCACATCTCCACACTGGACCAGGTCCAGAGCACCACATGAGGCTGGCGACTCCGGCCGAGTGCTCCCTTAGTGTGGCCAACCCGCTCTGGAGGCTTCCTTGACGGGAGCGCTAACGGGCAAGGGGCACACAGTGCCGGGAACGGTGCCGACAGCCCAACACGGGGCACAGGATGCCAGGAACCGTGCCGAGTCCAAAACGGCACACAGGTGCTGGGAACCATGCTGATGGCCCAACACGGCACACAGGATGCCAGGAACCATGCCAACAGCCTAACACGGGGCACAGGGTGCCAGGAACCATGCCAACAGCCCAACACGGGGCACAGGGTGCCAGGAACCATGCCAACAGCCCAACACGGGGCACAGGGTGCCAGGAACCTCCCTGAAAGCCCAGCACAGGGCACACAGTGCCAAGAACCGCACCGACAGCCCAGCACATGGCACACGGTGCAGGGAACCATGCCGACAGCCCAGCACGGGGCAGGAGCACTCCCAGCACCATCCAAGCATGGATGCAGCCCCATGAGTCCATAGAGGGGACCTCTCTGAGCCTTGTCCGACTCAGCCTACGCAGCAAACGCAATGCTATCGGCCAGCGCAGCCGCCGCCGATGCACCTTCTGCCTCTCAAGCCACTCCACCGAGAGACTGGAGATGAGCCACAAGGACAAAGGAAAAGTCTATAAATTATACATGCAGTCACTCCACTCGGGAAGAGCTCTGGGGATGTCAAACACCCAGAGCCTGGACCTTCCCACTCATCTCCTGGTGTGTGCGGTCAGATTCAGTGCCGCGTTCCAGCACGGTTTGCAGCGTGTCAGCATCTCTGAGTGCCAATAACAAGGACCAGGATCAGGATTGTGCCGCCAGGCGCTGTGGGATCTGATGGGGCCCCCGTACATTTGCTGAATCCGAGGAAACCTCTCTGCCGATGGATCTGCCTGGAAGCGCGGCTCCAGGGACATTTTGGATGCACAGCAAAGGCCATCGGGAAGGGGCTGTGCCAGAAGCACGGGCACCGAGCGCCGGCCACACTGGCCCTTTCCAGCTGCAACCTCAAGCACACGTACTGGGGAACAGCGCTCAGCACCCCCGTCCCGGTGTCCCGTGTCACCCGCACTCCCCCGTGCGTGGCTGCCCCAGCCGATGCGCCGTGTGTCCGGCACGCAGCCACGCTCCTGTGCCCACCACCTCCCGCAGGCACAGGGATCCAGGCTGGAGGAGCAGGAGCAGGGACTTAAGATCAGAGAATGCCCTGAGCTGGAAGGGACCCACAGGGACCAAAGAGTCCAATTCCCGTCCCATCGCACACCCCAACATCCACACCGTGTGTCTGAGGGCATTGTCCAAACGCTTCTGGAATATTGTCAGGCTCAGCGCCGTGACTGCTTCCCTGGGAGCTGTTCCAGTGCTCCACCACCCTCTGGGTGAAGAGCCTTCTCCTAACGTCCCACCCAGCCTTCCCCGGCATATCCTTGGCAGCCTGATTGAGTGGGACGTCCCTGCCCATGGCAGGGGGGTGGAACAAGATGATCTTTAAGGTCCCTTCCAACTCGCACTATTCTATGGTTCTATGATTCTGTGATCTTCCTGCCGTTCCCTCAGGTCAGGGACAGACCTCAGTGCCTCCTCCCCGTGTGAGGAAGCGGCAGAGCACAATGAGGTCTCCCCTCAGCCTCATCTTAGAACCATAGAATCGCTAGGTTGGAAAAGACCTTTGGAATCATCGAGTCCAATGGTCCCTGTCCACTACTAAACCATCCCTGAGCACTTCACCTCCTTGTCTTTTACACCCCTCCAACGGTGGAGACTCCACCACCGCCCTGGGCAGCCTCTGCCCGGGGCCTGAGAACCCTTTCCGTGAAGGAATTCTTCCTAATGTCCGATCTGAACCTGCCCCAGTGCAACTTCTCCAGGCTGACGTTTCAGCACCAAAGGATGATGTGCTGTGAAGTTAGAGCCTCCCCAGACCCACAGCAGCCCCTTCCCGGGTCCGATCCCACCGGAGCCCACAGGGAAGGGCACGGCTGAAGGACATCCATCCCCATGCCATGGATAATGAGCATCTTCGGTGCTTGGTGTTAGCAGCGCTCCTGCTAACGAGGGCAGTGGGGATGTGTGACATATCCTGGGGCTGACCCCCGCTGCCCTGCACCCACGGGATGGGGACACGGGGGTCCCTGCAGGACCCGGGGCTGGCGCAGTGGCACAGCCTCGGCGCCGGGAGAGACGGCAGCCTGGGTAACACCAGCGGAAGGACGACAGCGAGCACCATCAGGGCCACGGAGAACACGGCTCATCCAACCCATCTGCCGCCTGCTTTGATTGGGTTCCAAGCCCGATGGGTGGAGGTAAAAGCCAGACTCGGATTTCTGGGAGGCATTTGACATTTTGACGAAGAAAGCAGAATAATAGGAAAGCCATGTGGTTCGCATTAAATGGATTAAAAACCAGCTCAGCAGCACGCCTCGAGGCATCGTCATCCAGCGCACATCGCCGAGGAGCCGTGCCCCTGCCCGGGTCCCACGGAGCAGCCAGGCTGGCACCCACCTCGCACGGAAACACGGCACTGAGGAGACGTGCGGATTATACAAGGCTGGGAGAAGGGCAGGGGTGGAAAAAGAGAAGCACCCAGCACGGCTGCTGTGCGGGGGGGTCTCTGCTGCGGGAGTCTCAGGCTCCGCTTCGGCCGAGCAGGCAAAGAGCAGCAAAACGCAGCGCTGGAAATCGGGGATCAGTGCAATCGGAGGAAACGCTTCCTTAAAAAGTGAGGTCAGCCAGCGGTGGAGCAGGTTGGAGAGGGTTTGTGTGGTGGTGGATCCCCCATCTTAGCAATTCTGTATGGTCTGAGTGTTTTTCTCTTCCAGCTCATATCATGTACAGATAAAACCAGACAATGCCACTGTAACGCAATGAATCACGGAATGGTTTGGGCTGGAAGAGACCCCAAAGCCCATCCAGTTCCACCCCCTGCCATGGGCAGGGACAGCTTCCACGGGATCAGGGGCTCCAAACCCCATCCAACCTGGCCTGGAACCCCTCCAGGGATGGGGCAGCCCCCACTGCTCTGGGCAGCCTGGGCCAGTGCCTCCCCACCTGAACAGCAAAACAGTTCTCCCTAAGATCTCATCTCAATCTCCCCTCTTTCAGCTCAAAACCATCCCCTTTGTCCTACCCCTGCACTCCCTGAAAAAGAGGAGGGTTTGTATCCCGAGGGGGTTTGTACCCCTCATCTCCCATGGGCTGCAGGGTTGATGTCAGAGGATCAGAGCCCAGATCTGGGATCCTGCCCAGAAAGCCACCTCCATCCACCAAAAATCCTGTAGAGCAGGGGGAAAGCCTCCAGCTGCCTCCTCCTCCGGCTCAGCTCTTCATCCTGCCTTGGTGGACGCTTGACTTCTCCCAAGGAACAAGGGATGGAATGAGAGGAAATGGCCTGAAGTCGTGCCCTGGCGGAGGCTGCCCAGGGCGGTGGGGGAGCCCCCATCCCTGGAGGGGTCAAACCCACATGGCTGTGGCACGTGGGGACAGGGTTCGGCTGGCACAGTGGGGTTGGGGTGGCGGTTGGACTGGATGAGCTTGGAGGGCTTTTCCAACCTTCACGATTCCATGGTTTTGTGTCCGTGTTCTGCGGGAGACCATCCTGGGGCTGACGAGGCTGCTGGGAGACCCTGGCCATCGCACAGCGGGAGCACAGGCACCGGCTCCGTGAACAGCCCTGCCCACGCCAGCTCGGGCCCTTCCTCCACCTCCTCCTCATCCTCCTGGCGATGTCTGTGGTAGAGGGAAAACCAGAGCAGACACATAAATCTTCCCCTCAAGACGCAGGAAGCCGGGAGAGGAGATTTATGAGAAGAGAAGTCATCTTCTCCGGGAGCCGCCGAGGAGAGCAGCTAATTACCCAGCTCGCTCGCCGGGTGCGACGGCTTCTCCTGGGACACAGCCTTGGCTCTTCCTGCTCGCTGGAAAGGACAGAGGTGCTGCTGGTGCACAGACGGGCGGCAGGAGAGGACGAGGCGTCTGCTCTCAGCGGAGGATGGGGCAGGAGCCAGGGTCACGACATGTCACCACTCAGCAGCAGAGCTTCATCCTGCCTTGGCTCCGACAGGGCTCAAGGCGTTTGTACTCAGATCAGAGCATCTGTGGGACCCGAGGAATCACAGAATCATTTGGTTGGAAAAGACCTTTGAGATCATCGAGTCAAACCACATCTATCCACCACTAAACCACCCCTGAGCACCGCGTCTGCCTGTCCTTGAAGCTCCTCCGGGGTTGGTGACTCAGCCACTCCCTGGGCAGCCTGTGAAGGATGGAGGACTAAAAGTGTTTCCTCGGGCAGACAGCAATCCCAAAATCCAGTTCCTCGCTGAGGAAGCTCCACTACAAAGGCAGCTCATGCCCTGCACTTGCGGTGCACTTGGAGGCTCTTCCAGCACACGGCTGCTCGGATCCTTGAAGAGCTTCCGATTCCTGCACGCGCTTCATCACGGCCAGTTTATACCCAACTGTGCTTGTGCCAACGCGGTCCTTGCGTTCGAACAGCTCCGCTCCCTGCTCGGCGCTCTGCCCTCACGCGTTCCCGGCCAAGACACACGTTCCTCTCCGGCCACGCTTCGAGGCCAGCTCTGCCAGCAGCCCCCAGGACAGCTCTCGGGGCTCCGATGGTCCTCTCTTCACAGCTCCTCCCTCCTGGGAGCACTCGAGGTGAGGCCCTGGGCAGTGCTGGGATGCTCTGGGCTGGAAACCCACCCGACACAGCCCAGCTGGCCCAGCTACCGGCCCTGGGTGGCTCGTGGTCCACAACATCCACGGGGAGCATCAACTGGGGTCTCCGGGAGCATCCGTGGCACACGGGTCCTTCCCTGTGCAGGGGTCCGGTGCGAGCAGCAGCTCCCACGAGGCAGGGATCCACACGGATCTCTATTTAGGTCACTGGCTGGAGCGCTCTGCGGGAACATCAGTTGCTCTCCCAGCCCCAGGAATGCTCGTGGAGCAGGGACCCCACAGCGCCAGGATCCCAAGTACCCTGTGGCTCTGTTCCAGGGCTGCGCGAGGCTCCCAGTGCCCTTGCCACATGCTCCATGGATAATTCCCCATGGAAGGGAAGGAGCAACAGCATCCTCCTCCCAGAGGTGATCGACGGGCATCACTCCTCTCTCTCCCAACCGCGGATGCGTCAGCGCTGTCAGAAGGAGACTTCGCATGGTCGGGAGGGACAGCGAAGCACGGAGCCTCCACACGGAGCCTGCAGGAGCAAAGCCACCCCTCGGCGTCCCATGGATGCGGTCACGACAGCGGTGTCTGCTCCCCGCGCTTCCCGCTCGCCTTCCTGCCTCACGCTGCCAGGCGGGCATCACCGTGGAAAAGAGAGCTGGCAGGGAGGGCGACCTGCGCCGGGGAACGGCAGCACATGGAGCGGGAGGAAGTCAGAAGAGCTTGTTTTGGATCCCAAGGCTTCCCTGAGCCACTGCTGGGCACTGGGGCTCAGCACCTTTCCCGGGGGATACAGGACAGGCCATGGTGGGAGGAAGAAATCGCCCTGCTTGGATGCTTCCTTCCCAGCGGGCAACCTGGCATCCCTCCGGGTCCCAGAGACGGAGGAAAACACCTGATGTGGATCCATCCCGGAGAGCGCAGGGCTCGGCCGGAGCTCAGCACCGGACCACACAGGCTCTGCCACAGCCTCCAACATGGGCGATTCCCGCAGGAATCGCAGGGCAAAAGAAGTAGGACACGGCCCAAGACTCTGGGTCACGGGAGACGTGGCTCATCCCAAGCCTTCCTGCAGCTCCGCGCTCTCCCAGAACATCTCCGCTCTTGGAGAAAGGCACTCAGGCTCCCATCTGGAGCCAAACCTCCGCGGCAAGTGGAGCAGCCGGCCGGGAGCCCCGACAGACGGGGACTCCCTGTGCTCCAGCGCATGCCAGAAATCCTGTCAGGAAGCCACAAGCTGTCCCTAAAGCGCAGCTCTGGAAAGAGCTGGAAGGGTTTCGGTGCCCGGCAGCTCACCCGGGTGGCCGCAGCATCCCGGGCGACTCCGAGTCCCGGGGGCTCGGCTGCAGGCAGTGCCCTCCGTCTGCCCCATCCATCTCGGTGCGCAGCACCCCGTCTGCTCCGGTGCTCAGCACCCCATCCTTAGTCCCCCATCCCACCGGTGCGCAGCCCCAGCACAGCCCCCATCCCACTGGTGCTCAGCCTCCCATCCCACCGGAGTCCACCAGCCGCGGTCCCTGTGACTGCAGCCCTTCCGCGTAGAGAGGGAGAGCACCAACTCGGAACACAAATCCTGCCTTTCAGTGGATTTCCAATGCCTTACTGCAGCCCCCACTCCGTTATCCCTCTGTGCTTCCAACACCACTGGCTGCCAGGGGAATGTGAGAATTGCTGCGTGCCTGGCTGTGCCCCGTGCCTCAGTTTCCCCGCGCACCAAACAGACAGGATCACAGGGAGCATCCTCAAAAACACACGAGAGAGACCCTGCCCAAAGGAGCCGGCTAGGAACGAAGAATTAGCGGAATGTAGGAATTAGCGGGTGCCTGGCAGTGCTGTGTGCCTCAGTTTCCCCACCGGCTGAGCAGCCAGGACGACAGGGAGCATCCTTGCACACACCCTGTCCAAAAGAGTTTGGGATGGGAACAGCTTCGTTACTGCCAAAGGGAACGGACCCGCTCATTATCCGTGGCCTGTGGACGCTACTGTGCTACTAATTACCACAATTATGATTCATAAAGATGACGACCTCAGCCGAAAGGAGCTCCTGCGCTCAAACCCGCTCCAAGCGCACTGGGAGGGCCGAGTGCTGCCCGCAGCCAGCGGACACACCGGGAAAGGCCGGAGGATGCCAGCTGGAGCCCGGCTCTGCCCGGGAGCCGCTTCCTGGCAGCGCTCCGGCTGCTCTCCCCGGCATCCCCAGCATCCCTGCCGCCATCCCGAGGGGCTCCTTCCCAGCCCCCCCAAGGAGGTGCCGGGACCGCCGGGAGCTGGGAGCCGTCATGGGGCGCTCTGTGCCTGGCTGGCAGCTGCTGTGACCATGCTGGCACACACCGGCAAAGCCGTGTCCTGGTGGTTACTCATACGCGTCCACCTCGTGCTCCGAGCGGGAAAGCGGCTCCACGGAGACCTCGGGGCTCCCACGTGCGGCTCGGACTGGGGCGGAGATGGACCAGGGCACCCTGAAAGCTCCGTCATGCCCTGTCGGGGGGAGCAGCTGCGGCTGTGCCGGCTGCCGGAGCCCCTCGGGCACACAAGGGCCTTGAGGCGGTGCCGGGAGCTGCACCCCACGCACCCGCAGCCGAGCCCCGGGCCCGCGTCAGCGCGGCGAGCGGAACACGGAGCGACAACCCGGGGTCACGCGTGTGCGTGTGTCAGCCCGGCTCAGCCCTGGCGACGGACGCGGCTCCAGCGGGGGAAGCAGAGCTGCCACCCGCACCTCGGCACGGAGGGAGATGCCAGCGGCTGGAGCGGGCAGGGGGCCGTGGTGTGGGGCAGCGGACCGGGGGGCTCCGGACCCTCTCCGCAGAGACTGCCCTCCAGCAGCGGCACGGCGGCACCACCGTGACCCCCGACACCCCTGCCACGGCGGCCACCACCGTGCCACCGGCTGCCTCGGCACGAGGGACTCGGTGCAGGAGTGCCCGGTGCAGGGGGGCTCCGGTCCCCTCAGAGCAGGGGTGCCCGGAGGGGGACCCCGGCTGCCTCGGCACGGGGTGCTCGGTGCCACCTCAGCGTGGGGGTGCCGGGGGGGCACACCGGCTGCGCCGGGGTGGGGGTGCCGGGCATGAGGAGGGCAGGGGTGCGCGGAGGGGTGCCCGGGGCAGGGGGGACACTGCCGGCCGTGGAGCGGGGTTAGCCTGGGGAACACCGGCTGCTCCGCTGAGGGGTGCCCGGTGCAGGGGGGACACCGGCTGCCCGGCACGGGATGCTCGGTGCCCGGTGTGGGACACCCAGGGGAGGGGGTACCCGGTGCCGGGTGCCCAGTGCGGGGCTGCCGGCAGCCCCCGGGTCCCACGGGTCCCGGTGCCTCCCGCTCTTCCCAGGCAGCTCCTGCCCGCGGGGGACTGGAGGACCCGGGAGCACCGGGGCTGCCGGAGCCGCTCGGGGCCGGGCGACGCGCCCCGGTGATGCGGAGGGGTCCCCGCTCGCCCGCCCCGCCGCCGCCGCCTCCCGCTCCCCGGTTCCCGGTGCCGCAGCGCCCGCTCCCCAGCGCGCCCGGTACCTGGTGCTCGGCGGCGGCGCGGATGGAGCGGCGGGCGCGGAGCCGCGCGGGATCCCGGTCCCGGGGCGGGGCCGGCGGGGAGGAACCAAAGCGGGGAGGAGCCACGCGGCATCCCGGTACCGGGGCGGGGCCAGGGCGGGGCGGGGCGGAGCCGGTACCGGTACTGGGGAGGAGCCAGAGCGGGGAGGAGCCACGCGGCATCCCGGTACCGGGGCGGGGCCAGGGCGGGGCGGAGCCGGTACCGGTACCGGGGAGGAGCCAGGGCGGGGAGGAGCCGGTACCGGGAGGAGGGGGCGTGGCCAAGTGAGTAAGGGCGTGGTCAAGTAGGTTAGTAGTGGTCTGTGTAGGCGGGGACAGTGGAGGGCGCGGTCATTTTGGGGGCGTGGCTAACGCAGCGGGTGTCGTCATGTGGGGCGTGGTCAAACGGGCGGGGGCGTGGTCAGGCGGTGCGGGGCGTGAACGAATGGGGGCGTGGTCTGTGCTGTGGGCGCGGTTATTTGCGGGGGCGGGGCCAGCGCAGGTGGGGCCGGGATGGGGTTGTTCTGACACCCCCCCCCCCCCCCCCCCCCTCCCCCCCTCCCTCCCTCCCTCCCTCCCTCCCTCCCCGTGGCCACGGGCTCCGGGCAGCAGCGGGGACGGTGCGGTGGTGCTCCGGCCACCCGGTGATAGTGTCGTGAGGCCATGGAGCTGCTGGAGCAGCACCACGGGGGCTTGGAGGCACCTTCTGTACTGGGAACACGCTGGGAGAGGTGGGGTTGTTCAGCCCACCAGAGGAGAAGGCAGACCTTAGAGCAGCTTCCAGTAGGGAAAGGGGCTCCAGGAGAGCTGGGGAGGGGCTGTGGGTCAGGGAGGGCAGGGACAGGACCAGGGGAATGGGTTTCAGCTGCAAGAGGGGAGATTGAGATGAGGTCTTGGGGAGAAATGTTCTCCTGGGAGGTTGCCCAGAGCAGTGGTGGTGCTCCATCCCTGGAGGGGTTCCAGGCCAGGTTGGATGGGGCTTGGAGCCCCTGATCCAGTGGGAGGTGTCCCTGCCCATGGAACTGGATGGGCTTTGGGGTCCCTTCCAGCCCAAACCATTCAGTGGTTCTATGGCACCTTCATGAAACAGGGATTCCCATGGGACCCTGCATGGTCACTCCCACCACAGAGATGCTCAATGGTTTCCACTTGTTCCGAGGAACACAGGAGAACAGCACTGATGGATCCCCCTGGTATCCCCTGCCATTATTGCCATGATGCCCATTAGTATCAAGGGAACCATCACCCCCCATTGCCCCATCCCTAGAGAGAAGGGAGCTCTGGCCCAGGCTGCCCAGAGCAGTGGTGGCTGCCCCATCCCTGGAGGGGTTCCAGGCCAGGTCGGATGGGGTTTGGAGCCCCTGATCCAGTGGGAGGTGTCCCTGCCCGTTGGAATTGGATGGGGTTTGACGTCCCTTCCCCCCAAACCATCCCGTGATTCCCCAGTTTCTCACCGTGCAGCCGGGTGTCCTGGTCAGCCGGCACTGCTGCCGCACTTCCCGTCTCACACCAAACCAGTGAGTGCTCGGCAGCTCCTGACCATCCCTCTCCCCCAGAGCCACTACGTGGCCTGCATGGCCGCCATCCTGAGCCAGATGGACAAGGACCACTACAGCTCCTACATCCGAGCGTTCCCCTCGCGGCCAGAGCTGATGGTGAGTGTTGTCCCACACAGCGACCCAGGCACCTCACTGCCTCCTCACCCCACGTCTGGGCTGGGGCATCCCCCTGGTCCCAGTTTCCTGCCTGCACTGGCCCCAGCGCAGCCCCTCTCCCTGCTCCAGGGAGGAGAAGCTCCCAGCCCCGGAGCTCAGCATCGCCCTGGGAGGGCACCGTGGTCCAGCGCAGATCCTGACATCTCCTCCTCCTGGCAGGACTTCCTCATGGAGACCTTCATCCTCTTCAAAGATCTAATCGGCAAAACAGTGTACCCCTCCGACTGGATGGTGATGAACATGGTGCAGAACCGGTGAGGACCGCAGGACTGGGAGGGACCTGTGTGTGGAGGTCGGGTCTGGATGGGGGGACCTGGGCTGGATGGAAGGACATGGGGCGGATGGGGGGACATGGGGCGGATGGGGGGACCTAGGCTGGATGGGGGGACATGGGGCGGATGGTGGGCTGTGGAGTGGGTTGGGGGACCTGGGCTGGATGGGGGGACCTGAGATGGGTGGGGGGACCTGAGATGGACGGTGGGACATGGGGTGGATGGGGGGACATGGGGTGGATGGGGGGAGCCCCCAGCCCAGCTCTGCCTTGTCTGCGGGTCGGTGGCCTGGCAGTGTGGCTGCCACTGCTCAGCACCCCTGCGTCGCTCGCCCCACAGCGAGTTCCTGCATGCCATCAACCTGTTTGCCACCACCCTGATGGAGAAGTTCCTGAGCAACAGCAGCTTCGAGCTGCAGGTGAGCGGGGCTGCGGGGCTGCCGTGTGCAGGGATGGGAGGACACCCAGCCTGGCTCCCGGTGCGGCGCTCCCTGGCGCTCAGCCCTGTTTCCACCACAGCTCTGGAACAACTACTTCCACCTGGCCGTGGCTTTCCTCACCCAGGAGTCCCTGCAGCTGGAGAACTTCTCCCAGGCCAAGCGCAGCAGGATCCTGGCCAAGTGAGTTGCCGTCACCTGCGCTGGCCGTGCCGGCATAGCTGCACCGGGGCTGCCGAGCTCTGCAGCTCACCATCAGGTCCCGGCCACAGCCTCCACCGTGCCACGGGGCCGGGGATCTGGGGGTGATCCGGTGGGGGTGGGCTCAGGCTGCGTGGTGACGCTGACCCACATCCATGCCGGCAGGTACGGGGACATGAGAGCCGCGATTGGAGCCTCTATCCGGGACATGTGGTACAGCCTCGGTGAGCCGCAGCGCGGAGGCCGCCCGGCGGGTCCCTGTGGGCCGGTGGCTGTCCCCAAACGGGAGCTGGGAGCGGGATGTTGGCGGGGCGGTGGGGTGCGATTCGAGGCTGCGGGTGTGCGATTCGGCGGATGGGGGATCCAGGGATGGGATGGGATGGGGAATGGGATGTATGATCAGGGGGATGTGAAGGGATGGGCGATACAGGAAACGTGATGGGATGTGCAATCCAGGTGGTATGATGGATGTGGGATCTGGGGGATGCGATGGGATGTGTGAGCCTGTGGGACGTGCACATGTGCAGGCGTGCAAGGCTGTGGGTCTGCGAGCCTGCAGGCGCGGTGACCATGCTGCGCACACGCTCCTTGGGGCAGCCTTCAGGCTGATGTCTGCCTGCAGCCCTCCATCCCATTCCCCGCTCCTGCGGGCTCCTGCTTTGCCTCGTTTCCCCTGCACGGCACAGCTCGTGCCGGGAGGACGCAGCATCTCGGGTCTCTGCCTCACAGCCCAGCAGAGAGCGGGGAGCTGCGGGGAGCGTGTGGGGCAGCCCAGTGCAGCAGTTGGGTTGTGACGGCTGCCACAGGCTCCGGCGTGGGTCATTCCTGTGTGCCAGGGCCTTCCAGACATCAGCTGTGGTCCTGTAGCTGAATGTTTGCCGTGCTGTCCTGGCTGTAGAGCATCACCAGCCTGGAGGGCTGCCCAGCTTGGCCATGGCTGCCTGGTCTCTCCTGCCACCACTCCCTTTCCTTCTCCATGCGTTGGTGCCCATTCGTGGGTCCCAGGGAGCAGGCTGCAGGACCCCAGACCCCCCAACCCTCTCTGTCCTCCCCAGGCCATCGCAAGATCGAGTTCATCCCCGGCATGGTGGGTCCCATCCTGGAGATGACGCTGGTGCCAGAGCTGGAGCTGCGCAAGTCCACCATCCCCATCTTCTTCGACATGATGCTCTGCGAGTACCAACTGACCAGGAGCTTCAGCCGGGTGAGCGCCCAGGGCCAGCGTGCCCGGATCCTGCTCCTCACCCGGGCTGGAGCATCCCTTGGGGGGTTCTCAGCATCCCCTCTCTGCTCCTGGGATGTAGGGCTGAGGCAGTGAGGGACGAGGGACAGGGATGAGGGAGCTGGTGGGGACATGAGGAGCTGGGAGAGCTTCTGGGTGACATAGAGGATTCCCCAGGGATGAGCAGGGACCCACACGCCTGGAAATGGGAACACAGTGGGAGGTGAGAGGGATCTGCACAAACCTCTGTGCTTCCACTTGGCTTCCTTCATTCTCTGAGTGTTCCCCATGCAAGAGGCTTTCCCAGCTCACGATGGGGTGGCGTTTGCCTCTTTGGAGCCTGAAGCCCTTCACCCTGTTGGGGTGTCCCCTCTGAGGGGCTGGGGCTGCCCTTGGAGCCACGGGCGATGCGGCTGGAGCCCCTTCCCCAGCCCTGCGCTGGTGGTGGGCTCAGAGATGCTGAGTCTTCCCAAGCGATGTCCCCCAAGCCATTGTGGGGACCCAGCAGGGAGCAGCACAGCCTGGGAAGGGGACAGGAACCCATGTGCCGAGCAGCCCTGGGCAGGGGCTGCACAGCCGAACTTAGGGGCAGTGTGGGGATCTGAGTGGGCTCCAGCGCCCGCAGCCGCCCCTGTCCCAGTGCTTTGGCCCCACGTCCTGGGGAGCGTGAGCTCAGCACCTCCTGGGCTCCCATCCCTGCAGTTTGAGGATGAGATCCTGCGCAAGCTGGACAGCGAGGTGGAGGGCGGCCGCGGGGACGAGCAGTACAAGCAGCTCTTCGAGAGCATGTGAGTGCGCACATGTGTGTCCCCACATCTCTCCAGTACGACCCTTTCCTGCCACGCTGCTGCCCCAGCTCAGCCGCCCTGCTCGGGGGAGCGAGGCCTGAGCAGACCAGGGCTGCCACCCGGGCAGCATCAAATCCCCCTGCCCACCACGGCTGCCAGGTCAGCCTGCCCCAGCCTGCCCCCTGCAATGCCCCCGGCCCGGGAACCACCCCTGCTCTGCCCCAGGAATTGCTCCTGCCTTGCCCCGGGCGATGCTCCTGCCCTGGGTGATGCCCCTGCCCTGTCTGGGTGACCCCTCTGCCCTCTGGGTGATGCCCCTGCCCCGGGTGACCCCTCTGCCCTCTGGGTGATGCCCCTGCCCTGGGTGACACCTCTGCCCAGGCTTTCCTCCTGCCCATCACAGATCCATGTATGGGGCAGCTGCAGCTGCCAGGTCTCTCCCCCGTCCCTGCTGCACCTCTTGGTGACAGCCTGGGGCTCAGTCCATCTCGCTGCAGACCGGGCATTGCTTTTGGTCCCTTGTTGGGGGGCCCGGTGCCCCTCAACCCCTGGCACCTCGGGGAGCTGAGCTGGGGCTGCACTGGGAGCAGTGTGGGGCTGAGCTGGGGCTGCACTGGGAGCAGTGTGGGGCTGCACTGGGAGCAGTGTGGGGCTGAGCTGGGGCTGCACTGGGAGCAGTGTGGGGCTGCACTGGGAGCAGTGTGGGGCTGAGCTGGGGCTGCGCTGGGAGCAGTGTGGGGCTGCACTGGGAGCAGTGTGGGGCTGAGCTGGGGCTGCACTGGGAGCAGTGTGGGGCTGCACTGGGAGCAGTGTGGGGCTGAGCTGGGGCTGCGCTGGGAGCAGTGTGGGGCTGCACTGGGAGCAGCATGGGGCTGAGCTGGGGCTGCGCTGGGAGCAGCGTGGGGCTGAGCTGGGGCTGCACTGGGAGCAGAGTGGGGCTGAGCTGGGGCTGCACTGGGAGCAGCGTGGGGCTGAGCTGGGGCTGCGCTGGGAGCAGCGTGGGGCTGCGCTGGGGCTGTGCTGGGAGCAGCGTGGGGCTGAGCTGTGCTGTGCTGGAAGGAGCTGAGCACCCTCCTCTGCTGCCCAGCCTGCTCAGCTGCTGCCGGCAGCACCCCGAGCTGGCCAAGCCAGGGGAGAACTTTGTGGCACTGGTGACGGGGCTCCTGGAGCGGCTCCTGGACTACCGGGCTGTGATGAATGACGAGAACAAAACCTACAGCATGAGCTGCACTGTCAACCTCCTGGTGGGCCCCTGCCCTGTACCCCCCGCACCCCAGGGCTCAGCCCTGTCCCCGTTCCCCCAGTCGCCTTCGTCCCCCCCGGGGCCACAGTGTCCCCTGGCACAGCCGAGGTGGGGTGTGCGGTGCCGGATGCGGTATCTCCGGCCCAGCCGAGATGGGGTGTGGGGTGCCGGACCCAGTGTCCCCGGCACAGCCGAGATGGGGTGCGGGGTGCCGGACCCAGTGTCCCTGGTGATACTTGCCAGGAAGCACCACGCAGCGCCCGCTGCCGAGGGCAGCCCAGTCCCTGTGTGGGGACGGTGACAGCAGCACCGTGACCCCACGTGAGGTGAGGGAACGTGGGGGGCTGCAGCTTTGCCCCTCCAGGGCCATTCAAACCATCCTCATCGTCTCTGCCCTAGAACTTCTACAAGGAGATCGACCGCCAGGCCATGTACATCAGGTGAGCACCAGTGGGGAGACGGGCATTGCCGGAGCAATGGGTCCGGGGCCCCGAGCTGCCCCAGGGACCCGGGATGGGGACGACAGGGTGGCCAGAGGGGCTCTGTGCTGGACCCCGAGCCGCTCGCACCTCCTGGCCAGGTACCTGTACAAGCTGAGGGACCTGCACGTCAGCTACGAGAACTACACGGAGGGAGCGTACACGCTGCTGCTGCACGCCCGGCTGCTCAAGGTGGGGCGCGGGGCGCTGGGGGGCCGCCAGGGAGGACCCCGGGGCTCAGCGTGACGCGGTGCCCCTGCGCAGTGGTCGGACGAGGCGACGGCAGCGCCGGTGCAGGGCTCGCACAGCCCCCGCCTGCACACCCAGCGCCAGCTGAAGGAGTCTCTCTACAATCAGATCATCGACTACTTCGACCGGGGCAAGGTGATGGTGGCTGTGCGCCCCGGCAGCCCCGCAGCCTCGGCACAGCCCACCCGCCCTCCCGCTGCCGTGGTGGGGCGTCCTCTCCTGTCCCATCCTATCCCATCCCATTTCATACCTCCCTGTCCCATCCCATCCCACCCGCAGTGAGCCAGGGCCGGACGGCTCCACCCTGCAGCTGCCCAACTGCCACGGCTGCCCTACCACCCCATCCTCTCCTGTCCCATCCCATGCAATCCTGTCCTGTACCTTCCCATCCTTTCCTGTTCCATCCCATCCCATTCCATCCTGCCCCGTTCCATCCTGCCCCGTTCCATCCTGCCCCATTCCACCCTTTCCTATCCCATGCCATGCCATGCCATGCCATGCCATGCCATGCCATTCCATCCTTTCCCATCCCATTCTCTCCTGTCCCGTCCGTCTCACCCCACCCCAGCCCCGAGCTGGGCAGAGGCTCCCGGGACCTGGAGGCAGCGGGAAGCCCCACTGCTGCTCACCTGCTCCCGGCTGGAGCAGCGGCCCCATGGGGAGACCCTTCCCTCCTGGCTGAGGAGCCAGGGTGCCAGTGCCCTGTGGATGGGGTCACTCCCCTGGACGCCCCAGTGTCCCCCAGCTCACCCATCCCCGTCCCCTGGATGCCCCAGTGTCCCCCAGCTCACCCATCCCTGTCCCCTAGACACCCCAGTGTCCCCCAGCTCACCCATCCCTGTCCCCTGGATGCCCCAGTGTCCCCCAGCTCACCCATCCCTGTCCCCTGGACGCCCCAGTGTCCCCCAGCTCACCCATCCCCTGCAGATGTGGGAGGAGGCCATCCTCATCTGCAAGGAGCTGGCGGAGCAGTACGAGAGCGAAGTCTTCGACTACGAGATGCTGAGCGACATCCTGGTGAGTGCGCGGCCGGGGACGCCGCGGGAGGGACGGGGGCAGTGGGACCCCGGCCCCACTCCTGCCCCTCTGCCCCGCAGCAGCGGGAAGCCAGCTTCTATGAGAAGATCCTCAAGGTGCTGCGTCCCAGCCCCGACTACTTCGCCGTGGGCTACTACGGGCAGGGCTTCCCCACCTTCCTCCGGGTAAGCGCTGTGCCGGCAGCGGGCACGCGGCCCCTGTCCCGGCCGAGCCCCACGGCCATCCCAGCGTGACCCCTGCGAGCCGCCGCGGTGTCCCTGCTCCCTGGGGACGGGGACCCTCCTTGACTGAGTCCGCAGGGTCTCCCTTCCATTCCCCCTCCCCATCCCGCAGGGCGATGCCGTAGGCAGGATGCTCTCCCTTTTCCCGAGCTGGCAGCCAGGCTCCTGGCGTGACCCACGAGGGCTGGGCTCGTCTTTATGGACAAGGGCAAAGTGTTTCACCCCCCATTACATTTCTTAGAGGTTTAATCCGCTTCGATATAAGCTGGGACGCTTGGTGGGTTTCTTCCACCCAAAGTGTTCATCCTTATTTTCCCACCCCTCTGTTATGGCATCATTTTCCCAGTGGTCACTGTGGGATTTGAGGGCTCATTGCTGTCTCCTGGGTGGGTTTCTGCACCCACCGCTGCCTGTCCGGCCAAAAGTCCTCATCCCCACCCGCATCCCTGACTGTGGGGATCAGAATCATCCCCACCCGCATCCCTGACTGTGGGATCAGCATCATCCACACCCACATCCCTGACTCTGGGATCAGCATCATCCACATCCGCACCCCTGACTGTGGGATCAGCATCATCCACACCCACATCCCTGACTCTGGGATCAGCATCATCCACATCCGCACCCCTGACTCTGGGGATCAGCATCATCCACACCCGCATCCCTGACTGTGGGATCAGCCTCACCCCCACTCGCATCCCTGACTCTGGGATCAGCCTCATCCACACCTGCACCCCTGACTCTGGGGCTCAGCATCATCCACACCCTCATCCCTGACTCTGGGGATCAGTATCATCCACACCCTCATCCCTGACTCTGGGATCAGCATCATCCCCACCTGCACCCCGACTGTGGGGTCAGCCGAGGGCTCGCTGTTCCCGCTGCACTGGGATGAGCTGCATCTTCCTCCCCTGCAGAACAAGGTCTTCATCTACCGGGGCAAGGAGTACGAGCGCCGGGAGGACTTCGAGATGCGGCTGCTGAGCCCCTTCCCCAACGCCGAGAAGCTGAAGAGCACGTCCCCCCCGGGCCAGGACATCACGGGCTCCCCGGGCCAGTGTATCCTTTGCGGATGGGCCGGGAGGGAGGGCTGCTGGCTCCCCACGCGCCTCGGGGCTGTCTCCTTCCTGGGTGCCCCGTCCCCCGTCCCCCTCCGTGCACCCGTAGCTCCTTCACTCCCGCAGACATCCAGTGCTTCACCGTGCAGCCGGCGGAGGAAGCCAACGTCCGCTTCAAGGACCGGAGCGTCCCAGAGCAGATCACCAAGTGAGTGTCCCGGTGCGGAGGGGGGGACGCAATGGAGCCCCTTCCCACGCTCCCTCCTTTCCCTGCGCTGCAGCTTCTACAAAGCCAACCACATCCAGAAGTTCAGCTACTCGCGCCCCTTCCAGAAAGGCCCAAAGGACCCGGACAATGAATTTGCCGTGAGTGGAACCCTGGATTGGGGGGATGAGGGGAGCTGGGGGGAGCTGGGGGGACCCTGGATTGGGGGGATGAGGGGAGCTGGGAGGAGCCGGGCAACCTCAGGAAGGGGGGATGCAGGAAAGGGTCCTGGGATGGCAAGGGAAATGGTCCATGGAATGGGGAGGAGAGAGCCCCGCATCCGTGGGATGGGGAGGAGGGAGCCCCAAGTCCCGCAGGGCAGCCGTGGTGTCCCAGGGTGATGGGGAGGAGGGTGGTGCGATGACCAAAGCCCTGCTGCCCGCCCCGCAGACCATGTGGATTGAGCGGACGACCTTCGTCACCGCCTACCCGCTGCCTGGCATCCTGCGCTGGTTCGTGGTGACCTCCACCACCACGGTGAGGAGGGGGTGCATGGGGAGCAGGGCCTCCCCTGGGAATGCCTTCCCTGAGCAGCATCCCCAGCCCCGAGTCCCTCCCATGCTTCCCAACTCCAGTGGCTGAAGCTGGGGTGCAGGATGCTTCCCCTCAGCTCGGGTCCCAGCATCCAGGGCTCCACGGGGCTTTGTGGGGCAAGATCATGGAATCATGGAATGGTTCCCATGGGTTCCCAAGGGAAGGGACCTCAAACTCATCCAGTCCCACCTCAGCCATGGGCAGGGACACCTCCCGCTGGATCAGGGGCTCGGAGCCCCATCCAACCTGGCCTGGAACCCCTCCAGGGATGGGGCAGCCACAGCTTCCCTGTGCACCCTATTCCAGGGCCTCCCCACCCTCACAGCAGAACATTTCTTCCTCAGATCCCATCTAAACTTCTCCTTTTTTAGTTTGAACCCATCAACCCCTGTCCTATTGCTACAGGGCCTGTAAAAAGTTCTCCCCACCTTTCTTACTCGCCCTTTTTAAGACTGAAAGGCCACAATGAGGTGGACACAGGGCTCCAGGTGGGTCTCCCCGAGCGGAGCAGAGGGGCAGAATCCCGTCCCTCCCTGCTGGCCACGCTGCTCTGGGTGCAGCCCAGGACACGGGGGGGTTCTGGGCTCTGAGCGCACGTTGGGGCTCCTGTGGAGCTTCTCCTCCCCCAGCACCCCAAGTCCTTCTCCTCAGGGCTGATCCCAGTTTGTGTCCCCCAGCCCACATCCATGCTGGGGGCTGCCCTGACCCGGGAGCAGGACTTTGCCCTGGTTGAACCTCCAATCCTTCTGGGGTGCCATCCTCACCACTCAGCTTAGTGTCACCCGCAAACTTGCTGAGGGTGCCCTCAATCCCATTGTCTACATCATCGATGAAGATATTAAGATATTAATTAAGATATTAAGCCACACTGATTTAATGACGTGCAGCCCTGGGGCTGGGGGGCAACCTCGCCGCCAGCCCCCGCCGGGACCGGGCAGTCTCCCACTCAGCCCTGATCTTCCCTCCTCCCTGAGCGCAGACCACCATCTCCCCGCTGGAAAACGCCATCGAGACCATGATGAGGACCAACGAGAAAATAAGGAGTGAGATCAACCGGCACCAGAACGACCCCAGCCTCGCGGTCAACCCGCTCTCCATGCTGCTCAACGGCATCGTGGACCCCGCGGTCATGGGCGGCTTCACCAAGTACGAGACGGTGAGGACGCGTGTGGGCGCTCGGGGCACCGGCACTGCGTGGTGTCGCGCTCTGCCGGCCGGCGGGACTGAGAGCCGGGGGCACAGGCTTTTTTCCAGGAGTCCTACCTGCAGGAGCACCCCGAGGACGTGGGGAACGTCGAGAGGCTGAAGGACCTGATCGCCTGGCAGGTAGCACCCGGCAGCGGCCCCGCCGCGGGGACCCTCGGGCCCAGGCGGACGCGTGCCCGCTCTCCCGCAGACGCCGCTGCTGGCGGAGGGGATCCGGATCCACGGGCGGAAGGTGACGGAGGACCTGCGTCCCTTCCATGAGCGCATGGAGCAGTGCTTCGTGCAGCTGCGGGCCAAGGTGGAGAGCCAGTACGGCGTGCGGGAGATGGTGAGTGCCAGGGCCGTGCCGGCGGCCGCGGCACTGTGGGATGGCACCGGGCGAGGCAATGCGGGTCCGGGATGGCAAAGGACGGCTCAATGGAGCCGCGGCAGCAGCAGGGTGAGGGGCACGGCGACCCTGGGGGGGACAGCATGGGGTGCCTGGGGCAGCACCAGGACCGGGCAGCGAGGGCACCGTTGGCACAGCCGGGGGCACAACGCTCTGCGCTCCCATCCGCCCCGGCTCCCTCTCAGGACTTCCATGTTCTCAGTTCTGCTTCGAGGAGCGGCGGAGCGGGCGACCGCGGTCCCTGGCCTGGGGACCCGACTGGGAGCGGCCGAGCCACGCAGGAGACAGGCGAGCGTGGCAGTGGGGCGCGTTGGCCCCAAACACCCCTCCTCACCCTCCTCCACCCCCTCCCACCCCGCTGCTCCCCCGAGTGCCGCGCTGCACCGCGGGGCTCCATCCTGCCAGGCCAGCACGGCGGAGCAGAGATGCCCCTGCGCAGCCCCAGGCTCACCCGGACACCGCTGTCTCCGGAGCCACCCGCGCTGGCTCATCCCCCCCTTGGCACTCGGGTGCTGGCGCCTGGCTAAGGGTGGCCACTCGTCACCTCAGGCCAGGCCGCCACGGTAGAGCCGTGCTCCAACTCCTCCTGCTCCCATTCCCTCGATCCCATTCCCCTGCTCCCACTGCTCCCCCCGCTCTCGCTGCCCGTCCCTCACCAGTCACGCTCTCCCCACAGCTCAGAGGGACCCACAACCTCCAAGCGTTCCCCGCGCAGCTCCGAGAGTGAGGATCGACGGAACGAGCGCAAGGAAAGCCGCTCCAGCACCTTCTTCGGGTACCGGCGGCAGGACCTGCGGCAGTCCGTCTCGGAGCCACTGGAGCCCAAGGTGATGCCGGCACAGCCCTGGAGCCCCCGGCCCGGCCGGTTGCCCTGGGACCACCGGGGCCCCCGTGGGTCTGGAGACGGGGGGCTGCGGGCAGGGTTGTGGGGTGCATCACACACTGCCGGAGGCTCCTGCGTTCCCAGGGGCGCTGAGTCCCCTCTGCACCCCAGGATGAGAAGCGGAGACTCTCCCGCAACATCAGCGAGAGCCCAGGCAGCTCCGATGGGAAACAGCCCCCACCAAGCCGAGAGGCTGCCGGTGCTCAGCCCGGCGCTGCAGGTACCGCTGCCGCTCCGGCTGCCTTCCCTCCATGGGGACAACTCCAACTCTAAGCCCAACTCTAGGTGATCCAGGCCAGGCTGGATGGGGCTTGGAGCCCCAGTGGGAGGTGTCCCTGCCCATGGCACAGGGTGGAACTGGATGGGCTTTGAGGTCACTTCCAGCCCAAACCATTCCACAATTCCAGGATTCTCTGATAACAGCTCCCCATGTAGAGTTGTCCCCATGTAAAGTTGTCCCTTCCCACCCCGCCAAGAAAGGCTGGGGTCACCTTTTCCACCCAGCGCCCCCCGCCCTGCACCCCGGACCCCTCACCTCTCCCAGATCCCGCGCGGCCCCAAGTCCCCCACCAACTGCTCCCGGTGGAGCTGCCCGTCGCCAATCCCAGACCTTGTGCTGGTGGTCTCGGTGCCGGGATCAGCTCCCGGTGGGATCCAGGCCCCCAGCCTGGCACTCTGGCAGCCCTGGGCATGACAACAGCCACCAGGCTGTGCCCACCCCATTCCCATTTCCATCTCGTCCCCATCCCAATTTCCTCTCCCTTCCATCCCACCCCATCCCCACCCGCCCGCGCAGGGCTCTCCCTGTCCCCCACCGGCTTCGGCGGGCGGGTGAAGAGCGCCAGCAAGGCCCCACCGCCGCCACGCAAGATCAGCCCCACAGTCTACGAGACATTCCTGGAGCTGAGCGACACCGCAGCTGGAGGGAAGGTACGGAGCCGCGCGGCCTGGGCCCCCAGATCCCCGTAACTGCCCTCCTCACCCCCATCATCACTCCCGCCCTGCTCGCAGGCCGCCGCAGCACCCGCAGCAGATGGGAACAAAGGGCTGAAGTCGCCACCGCCACCACCACCGCCGAAATCCAAGCGAGCGTCGCAACTCTGAGCGGTTCCGCAGCTCCCACCCTGGCTCCGTCCTCGCCTGCTGGAGCCCCGCACTGCAGGATCCACCCAACGCAGCCACGGTAGTCCCTGTCCCACTCTGGCTGCAATGCTGCTGCCACCGGACGCTCCCCTATGTGCTCCCCATGAGGTCTCGCGCCGGCTCCCCGTCCCGCCGAGTCAAAGCGGTGGTGCTCAGCACGTGCGAGGAGCCACACCGAGCTCCCACCCACGCACCCTCCAGAACAAGAACCACAGTGGGAGCACTTTCCCTCTCCACCCTGAACTCCCCTCGGACCACGCGAGGGCTGCACTGGCACGTGCCGAGCTCTTCCCTCCCCTCCTGCTCTGCACGCAGGGCAGCTCCCGCTCCGTTCCACAGCACCGGGACCAACGCTCCCGCCCCGGCACAACCATGCTCCACAGCGCTGGATCCCGGCTTTGCACCCCTGCCTGTGCGGGGATAGCTCGGCCAGCGGCGCCGGCTCAACTCCTGCCGCAGCCACGCCACGGCCGATAATAAAGGAGCAAAGGCATCAGCCAGGCACCCGCAGCGCCCGTCCAGCTGAGCACCGCAGCGCCGTGCCCCAGCACCCAAAGGGCAGGGAAAGCCCACGGGAGCCAAACGCCACTGTACGCAGGCCAGGCTGTGCCGGATCCGGCACGCGGCTCTGCCTCCTGTGCTGGCTCAGGGTCTTTATTCATACACGGCGGTGCAGGCTCCGGAGTCGGAGCCGTATTTACAGTCCTGGGTTAAAGAGGAAGAACCTGGACCCGGAACCGAGGGGTAGGGAGGGCAGGGACCGCCTGCCGTGGGATCCTGGCTATGCAGGAGAGCAGGATCGTCTCCCAGAGTGGGATCAGATCCCAAGGCGGGATTGGCTCCCTCCTGGGGCTCAAGGAGGGACAGGGGAGACGGCACCTCGTGCTGCAAATGTGGAGCCTGGGAGCCGTGGGACTGTGCCAGGCTCCCTCCACGCTGGGCGGAGAGCGGGACATGGAGCCAGCGGGATGCGGAGCCGGCCGCCTGCGGAGCCCAGCTCTTCACAGCGGGTTTGCCGAGGAGGCTGCCAGCCGCTTCCCAATGTAGATCCTGGATGGAGAGAGCAGCTGTGAGGGGCCGCACGCCAGCTGCGGTGAGCCCGGAGCGAGGGGCGCAGAGCTGGGAGCAGTGGAGCGGGAGGGACGCCTGGCAGGAGCAGAGCCAGCCAGGAGCATTCCTGGGATGCAGCACCCCAGCGCACAGCGCCCCGGAACATGGGTCTGGCCCCGCAGACACTCACCCCAAGCCCAGGGTCAGGAGGTGGCTGAGCAGCAGCGAGGGGATGAAGAGCAGCAGCAGCTCCGAGCTGAAGAGCCTCTTCTTCCTCTCCACTGCTCCTCCTGGCAAGCTCCACGGCACCGGCCGCGGGGAGCACACGAAGGCAAGCTCCCTTTGGAAAGCACATGGTTAAAGAGACACAGGGAACGGGGAAGAGGAGGGCATGGGAACGGCTGGACAGGGACAGCAGGATAGGGACAGCGGAAGCTCACTTGGGTGACAGGTGCTGTGGGCGGCGGGCACAAGCCCAGGCGAGCGATGCTGGCAGGCGTCGCACCCTCCACTCGTCCTCCTCGCAGCGGGCGAGGGGTGGCTCAGCACAGGGCTCGGTGCAGGACACGGTGCGCGGCTCCAGCTCCCTTACCGTCTCACCGTGCCCTGGGTGCTCACTGGCCGCACCGGCTCCGTCGCCGTGCCAGGCTGGGGATGCCAGCAGGAGCCGGGCACTGCAAACACAACCCCTGGGTCAGCAACGCGGCGCTGCCCTCGGCCCCGATGCCCACGCGGGACTCACCCCTCGCCGCTCTCTGTCTCCAGCTGGGCCTCCAGCAGCATCCGCTCCACGTCGGCGTGGCAGGAGGAGAACTGCGACGGCAGGGGCTCGGGCTCCGGGCACCCCGGGCCACACCGCAGCTCCACCCAGGAGCCTGGGGGTGGGTGTCAGCAGCACCCGCCTGCCCCCCAAGCCCCGCGCTGCACCCAGGAGGCCCCTCTGGCTCCCCCCTCTTAGCCAGGAGCCCTGCCCGGTGCACCCTGCACCGCTGCCCGGGGACCACGGACGCACCAAATCCCACTGGGATGTCCCATGCACCCCACCCACCCTCTGCACCACACCTCGAGACCCCCATCCGCCGCTCCCCCAGTGCACAGCAGCCCCCCGGGCTCCCCGCTGACCCGGACACCCAAGCCTCCCGGGGTGCTCACCCAGTCTCCCCAGTGATCCGCCCCCCTCCCCGGTACACACCGTCACCCCAGCGACCCCAGCCCTTGGTGCACAGCACACCTGACGGGACCCCGACTCCTCAGTGCACGCCAGCCCCCTGCTCCCCAGGACCCTGCCCCCCCCGGGAGCCCCATCTCCCCGTACACACCAGCCCCCCGGGAACCCATCGACCTCAGCTCCCCAGTGCACCCCAATCCCCTGGTGCATGCCAGCAGCCCCCTAGACCTCGTTCACCGGTGCACACCAGCCCCCCCGAGACCCCACTGACCCTATTCCCCCACCGTACCCCAATCCCCAGCGCCCGGCAGCCTCCCTAGGGCCCCCTCAACCCAGACCCCTAAGGAAATCCCAACCTTCAGCACACACCAGCCCCTGGGACCCCCAATGATGCAGGACCCCGGTGCACCCCGAGCCCCAGGACTGCACTGACCCCAGCCCGCCATTGCACCGTGAGCCCCCGGTGCACCCCGACACCCCTATGAACCGCGTTGACCCCCAGGCCCCCGGTGCATCCCGAGCCCCCGCTGCCCCCCGCCGCGCCCCGTCCCCGCTGACCATCGTCCCCGGCCATGGCTCCGCGGGTGCTGCCGCCGCCGCCGCTGGAGCCCCCAGTGCCGGCAGAACCGGCCCCTGGAAGCGGCGCCTACGTGCGGGCAGCGGCGGCCGCGGGCGTGCGGAGCCGCACGGAGCCGGGACGCGCCCGGGCACGCCCCCGGCACGAGGCCACGCCCCCCGCACCAGTGCCCTCAGCTCTCGGCCACGCCCAGGTTCTGTAACCACGCCCCCGTAGCCGTGTCCTCCGCTCTTGGCCACGCCCCCTCAGTGTACCTGTTGGCCTATGGCAGGGGCGTGGCCTAATCGGTGACCACGCCCCTCGTGTGCTCTCATCTCTCGGCCTAGCCCCCTCTATGGCCACGCCCCCAGCACTGTGTCCAACCCCTGACCACGCCCCACAGCAATGCGCTCATGGACCATGACTCCGCCCCGTGGCCACGCCCCCACCCCGCGGTTCTGCCGGTGTCTATGCCCTCGTCCCGGTAACACCGTACAGCCCGCTGAGCACAGCCCGTGGTCACAGCCCCACTTCCCACTATGGCCACGCCCCCAGGTCAACAGTATCACGCCCTATCCCTGGCCACGCCCACAATTGGCCGTACCGAGTCAATAGCCCCACGCCCCACCCGTGACCACGCCCCCGTTCCGTGACCACGCCCCCGTTCTATGGGGCCACGCCCCGGTCCCGGTGCCGCGAGCCGAGCCGTGCAGCCGTGTCCGCCCTTTATTGCCACCGCCAGGGCCGCGCAGGACCCGCCGCCCCCGGGGCCGCCCTCAGCGGCTGCTGCCGGCCCGCGCCGCGCCGTGCTTCTCGGCGAACCGCCTGCGGGACAGAGAGACCTCAGCACCGGCACCCACAGAGGCATCCCGGCGCCGACTCGGAGCCCCCGGGAGCACAACGGGGCCGAGGGGTCCCAGTGCTCCAGCCCCGAGACCGGGGGCGCCCAGCAGGACCGAGGGGTCCCAGTTCTCAGCCCCAAGGAGCCTGGTGGCACCCAGGGCTCCCAGCGCCCACTCTGAGCCCCCGGGAACCCGGCAGGACCACGGTCCCGACCCTCAGCCAGCCCTGGCACCGTCCCACCGGCACAGAGATCCCCTCTGTCCATGTGCATTCCTGCGCAGGGAAGGGTGCCAGCTCCAAGCCAGGCTCCATCCAGAAAAAGGGAGAGGCGATGGAGCCATCCCCCCGGCTCCCACCACATCCCACCGGAGCACTGGCTCGCCGGGAAGGAGCTGCGGTGATCCTGCCCCAGAGCGGCCTCCTCGCCGCAAGCAGGCAGCGCTTCCCGGGCAGAGGAAAGGGAGGCGAAGCGAGGACTGAGCCCCACTCGGGGCACATCTGGGTGCTGCCAGGACGGGATTTGGGATGCAGCAGGCACTCACCTGCGGGCATAGTCGTACAGCGCTCTCTTCCGCTCCTGCAGGGACAGATGCCGCTCCACAGGGGATTTGGCAAACTGCTTGGTAGCTGGCTGGAATAGAGAGTAGGAGAAAGCGTTGGGAGCAGACACGGGAAGCCAGGACACTGCTCCATGGCCCCACAAGGACCCGGCAGCACAGCCCAGGCTCCGGTTTGGATCACTCTGTTCCTCAGACCCATGTCCGGTCCGGAACGTGGCCGTCGGATACCTTGGAAGAAGGCACAGCTACGGAGCCCTGGATGCCGGCAGCAGCTCCAGTCTGGGAGGTAGACGGGGCCAGCAGCTCAGAGCCGGCCTCCTGGCTTTCTGGGAAGAAGGATACTCTCCCCTCCAGCAAGTTGGCAATCGTGGTGTCCACACAGTTGGTTTGGGCTGCAGGGAGAGAGGGGATCCATTGCAGATGGATCGGTTGGAGAGGGAGCTGCTGCCTCAGGACACCAGTATCTACACCACTCTAGTGCTCCAGTGCAGCAGGGAGGTTCCTGCTCTCCGGAGCCGCGGAGGCTCGGTGGAGAAGGCATCCCTGCAGATCCCCCACACCATTTACCCAGGTCCACCCGGATGACGTCCAGCGGCACGTGGGGCAGCACCTCCTTCACCCGCTGAGCCATAGCTGTGATCCGCACGTCTGCCGGAGCGGCTCCTGCACAGGGCCTGGCTGCCGGGGGCCGCCCGGAGCCTGCGGGAGAGAGCAGTGGCACAGTAAGGAATCCAGAAGCCACCGCGCATCTGTACTCGGAGCAGTGCTCCTTTCCCCACCCACCAGCTGCAGCCCCTGCTCCCCAGGAGGATTCCAAACCCTCTCTCCCTCCACGCAGGAGCCACCACGAGCAGAAGGATACCGGTGTGGCAGGTGCATGGTCTGGACACTGCCGGGACACCCACCTGGGACAAAGGGGAGAGGCAGCGTGTGCCTCAGCCTCTTCATGTGCTCCGCTTTGTCCGCCGCGGTGAGTCGTGTGGATACCACACCCAGCTCCATGGCCAAGAGCTGTGGGATCGGAGGGAGGAGTTGGACACGGCACGGCACCCAGGCGTGCCCACCTCACATCGTGCACCAGCCCCTGGGGAGCCACAGCACGGGGAAAGGAGATGGGAACTGATTTCTCAAGGGCCTCAGGGATGGATTTCAGTGCTGCAGGGAGCAGTGAAGGACCCGGAGCAGGCAGGATCGTCCTGCCAGAACAGGCTGATGGGAGACATGGGATCTGTGGTGCAGGAGCTACGAACAACCAGGCAAACAAGGGCGAAACAGCTGCTTCCTTCCATTTGCAGTGTTAGGACAAGAAAGAAAGGCTGGAATGAGCTCAGGAGAGCCAGGAGGGATAACGGGATAGCAAACAGGCCACAGAAAACTGGATCATTATAAGGGCCAATAGATAGGAGCCAGAGTTCCCACCATACGGATACACCCATCCAAAATCGACCTCTGCAACCCTGCTCAAATCCCGCTCCCCGCTGTGAGCGCCCCACACCGAGCCGCCCTGCATCCCGCGGCACCCTCCTACCTCCTGAACTCGGAGCGCAAAGTCCTCGCTCGGCTCCTCAGCTCGCCTGGGCACAGGCGGCATCCACCTGGTGAGGACAACAGCACTGGGATGGCCGCACCGGGGCTGCCGGGAGCCAGAACTGGCCGGCATCAGCCATGTAGCTGTGCCAGGGCTGGTTGGATCGGCAACACCATGGTGCCAGCCTTGGCTGGGATTGGCTGCGCCACGATGCCACCAGCCCTGACCAGGATGAGCCACACCGCGGTGCCAGCCCACGCCCGGGATCGGCCACCGTCCACCCCTGCCCTGGCTCTCCCCACTTCTCCCCACAGGCTGAGCACCAACACCTCAACACCAGCTCAGAAAAGGAAGGGCTCAGCACAGGCTCCCCAAGCCTTTAGCAGCACTCAAGTGTGACAGGCAAAGTGTCCCCTAACGAAGCTCCACTGCCATTTAATGGAAGCAGGAACCCAGCAGCCAGACTCGAGCTGGAATTGGTTGGGAAAGCTGTGGCACAGACTTTTCTTTACTGAAATCCCCTAAATTTGACCCCAATCCCTTCTGCTGTTAGCCTAGAGCTCCTCTGGGTCTGGGTGCTGGCAGCGTCCGCCACACCACTGCGATCCGCAGGGGACTGCGGGAAAGAGGCGGATGCCAGAGGACGGAGCCGCCTGCACGGAATCACCACCAGGCCTCAGCAATCCCGGGGAGAACAATAGCAGAGCCATCCCGATGGAAGAGCCCCAGCAGCCACCGGAGTGCCAGGACAGGAGGCCTCTGCACCAGCAGCCGGTCCGGGAGCCGGGCCTGGCACAAACCACGTAACGCAACACAAAGCTGCGCTAAGTGACCACAGCATGTGCCATAAGATCTCTCGGAAGCATCTGGCCCACCCCAATCCCGGCCCCAAATGGAAGAGGGAGAGGTAGTACCTTACTTGATAAACTGTGAAGGGAACGAAGAAGGTCCAGAGCAGCTCCGAAATCCAGGAGGAGTCGGCCACGCTCTGTGGAAGAGAGCGCAGTGAGGAACACCAGGCCGGCAGGGCTCCCTCAGGGAAGCAGCAGGAAGAACACAGATAAGCCACAGAGCGAGCAACAGAGGCGCAGGCAGGGAAAGGTGGAGGACTGGGAGAGAGGGAACAGCATTCCCAGCGCGCAGCCCCAGGGCGGATTCTCCTCCTTTGGCTCTTGCTGTGCCTGCTGAGGACAAAGTTTGCACTGCTCTGAGTCTCCCTTCCTCCCAGCAGGGCTCCCCTCAGCGTCCCCACGCCCTCTGCTACACTGTGCCTTTAGGAAGGACTGAAAATGCCTTCAGAAACACCAATGCTTTCTTGGAACCAGGAACAACCTCCCTTGCTCTCATGGAACAGGGCATGGGATGTCTCCACTCCCACACAATTTATCCTTTCCCAAGACCACACTGGGAACTCTCCACCAGCTTTGAACAGAATCAGTAATTAACCTTTTCCCTAAGAAATGCTGCAATGCCGCCAGCGCTGGAATGGGCACTCTGGAGTGCCGGACTCCTCGTCCTTCCCCAGGGCCCCGAGTGGAGCCAGGCTGGCTGCGAGCACAAAGCTGAGATCACCCCAACCTGCATGCTCCAGCAATCCCAAAGCCCTGCTATGGAACGGATACCGTTCCTGGGATTGCTGCCATTGTTATCCTACAGGAGCCAAACTCATAGAATCGTTTGGTTGGAAAAGACCTTTGAGATCTAGTCCAGCCGTCCCTGTCCATGACCAAACGATCCCTGAGCACCTCGCCTGCCTGGCTTTGAACCTCTCCAGGGACGGAGGCTCCACCACCTCCCCACAGCCTCTGCCAGGGCCTGAGAACTCTTTCCACAAAGGAACTGTTCCAAATATCCACCCTAACATACCCCTGGCCCAACTTGAGGCCGTTTCTCCCACCCCTTGTTCCTGGGGAGCAGAGCCCGACCTCCTCCTGGCTCCAACCTCCTTTCCAGGAGCCGCGCAGAGCCAGGAGGTCCCCCCTCACCTCCTTCTCCAGGCTAAACAACCCCAGGTCCCTCAGCTGCTCCTACAACCCCTGGACTCCAGCCCCTTCCCAGCTCCTTTCTCTTCTCCGGACAGGCTCCAGCCCTTCCAAGTCTTTCTTGGAGCGAGGGGCCCAGAACTAAGCCCAGGATTTGAGAGGCAGCCTCATGAGTGCAGGGGACAACCTTTGCCCTGCTCCTGCTGGTCACCCCATGGCTGATCCAAGCCTGGTGCTGGTGGCCTTCTTGGCCAGCTTTCACCACGGCCCCTGTGCAGCTGCTGCCATGTTCCTCACCCTGCCAAACACCCTGCCTGCTGCGTGCCCACAGGCCACACTTGAACTGCAAGGGGCAGCCACCAGGCATCCACTGGATCACAATCCATAATCCAGCTTCTTTGTCATTCTCCAAGACCCCACTGAGGCACCTGCAGCGCCGGTGGAAGCAGAACACTAATCCCTAGCGGAATCCCACGGCAAAAACACCGACACGCTGATGGTTCAGTGTGGGAGCGATGCCTGGTGACCTGCTGGAAGCAGCTTGAAGTCCACCAGCTGTGCTCTGCTGCTGTAAAAAGACGGACAACAAAGAATCCGCTGCAGAGCCCGACAGATACAAAACGGGAGTGTCTTTGAATGCAGTGGATCCATAAATCTTATCATGGAACGAGTGAGCTGAGCACAGCATTACTGCAGCCTCTTTGGGAGCCCTGGCATCCTGAACTCTGCCACGGTTCTGGGGTTGGCATTGCATCACATCACAGATCTGCATTCCAGAGGAGTCCAAGAACCACCTCCAGAGAGCCCAGCATAGCCCTTCCAGCGCTCCGTTAAAACAAGGGATCTCACAAGGAAAGATGCCGCGTGGCAGTGCCGTGGCCACGGAGCCAGACAGCATAGCACGGGACAGCTGAGCACTGTGAGGTTTATCAGAAATCCCAAAGTAAGCAGGAAAGGACGGGCTTAGCGAAAATCCCTGGGAAAAGCACTTGGGAAACAGCACTGATAAGATCCCCGTGGTGTCGAGAAGTGAGCCTGGGCTGCGCTGCCCACAGGTTTCCAAGCAGAGACAGAGCCAACAGTGTGGCCACAGCCCTCGCCCGTCTCCGAGCTCTTCCTCCCTGCATCCCGACTCACCACCGCGATCAGCGGCCGCTGGACGTGCAGGGCGACGGGCTGCACCACATCCAGGATGGAGAAGGGCCAGGAGCTGTAAGGGAAGGATTCAGCAGTGAGCAACCCTGTGCTCAGCCAGGGATGGCAGCTGCGCCACGAGTTATGCCCGCTCTCGGTACCTGAAGCGGAGCAAACCGGCACGGCCGTTGGTGGCGGCCTCCTCCGGGAAGAGCAGCAGCGGCGGGTTCACTCCATGGGATGAATACGCCTTCAGGGAATCCACCAGCTCTGCCCGGCTCCCTGCGACTCCCAGCTCCATGAATCCCCGTGACCAGCAGATGAAGCCAGGGGCACCGCTCAGCGCAGGCTGCGAGGGAGAAGAGGGGTCAGGAGGGAGTGCTGCTCTGTCCAACCCTCAGGCGCCGCTTTCCCAGATCGCTGCCAGGCTTCCATAACCACTCTGGCCCCAATTCCCTAGGAATCCAATCCCTAATTGTCACTTCAGGCTGCATCCTGTACACCCAAGAAAAGCTCCCCCTGCCCGCAGCAACAGCCATGCTTCCCATGCTCTCCTTTGCCATTCCCAACAGGCTTGGAAAGAACACCCCACCTTCAGAGCCACTTTTCCCCAGGTGCAGAGCCAACCTGCTGCTGTTCAGGACTGAGGGACAACCACTGCTCTCCCAGGGACATTTGGAGCCAGTTGGTTGGGCAATTCCACACACAGAGATTTCACAAGGGCACAGGGAAAGCGATGCAACCACCAGGCCCACACGGCACCGCCCCCTCAGTGCTCCCGGCACGCTCTGTGCTACGGGAAAACCTCGCCACCAGCCCCGCTTCTGACACCACCTCTTCCAAAGGCCAGGAGAGGACACGGCTGTGAGGATCTGCCTGCTCTCTTCCCGTAAAATCAACCCCCAGTGTGACAATTCCTGCCTCTCCTTGCCCTGTTCCATTTTTCCATGCACAGCCCAAGATCTGCAGGAAAAGATTCCAGGCTGGTGCCATCGTCGGCTGACAAACAAGAACTGAAGGGGACCTGGGCAATGCTGGAACTCCGGAAGAGCTCTCCATGCACATCTCTCAGAGCGAGGGTCTCCCAGAAGCGCCAGGCTCGGCTCTGGTTACTCACGGTGTTGCAGGAGGTGAGGAGGCTGATGACGTTGTGGTCAAACTGGGTGACATGGTTGGCGATGTAGACCCTCACACTGGCATCCCGGAGCCGCGGATCGCTCTGCCGCACGACCAGGCCCAGCACGGAGCACATCACGCGCACGATAAACCTGCAGGGGAAAGCTCTGTCCTCAGGTCCTGCAGCCGCTGTCCTGGCTCCCACATCCCACGGGCAGGACAAGGAATTCTGTGACTCGGCAAGGGCCACTGGTACACAATGATCGCAGATTCATGGAATGGTTTGGGTTGGAAGGGACCTCAAAGCTCATCCAGTTCCACCCCCTGCCATGGGCAGGGACACCTCCCACTGGATCAGGGGCTCCAAGCCCCATCCAACCTGGCCTGGAACCCCTCCAGGGATGGAGCAGCCACCACTGCTCTGGGCAACCTGGGCCAGGGCCTCCCCACCCTTACAGCAAAACATTATTCTTCCCACGATCTCATCTCAGTTGCCCCTCTTGCAGCTCAAAACTGTTCCCCACATCCTATCCCTGCACTCCTAGATCAAGAGCCCCTCCTCAGCTTTCCCAGAGCCCTGCTGGGAGCTGCTCTAAGGTCTCCCTGGAGCCTTCTCTTCTCCAGGATGAACAACCCCAACTCTCCCAGCCTGGCCTCGGACGGGAGGTGCTCCAGCCCTCACATCATCTCCATGGCCTCCTCTGGACTGAACAGAAATGCTGTGCCGGATGTCTGAGATGGGAGTTGTGGGGGCTGCAGAGCTGTAGCTGCAGCACGGAATATGGGTCAGCAAGCCACCATGGAATTTCTTCGCAGGATTCCCAGCTGATCCAAGTGTTTCAGATCCATCCTTGAGTGCCCAGGGGGCACCAGCCAGCCTGGGCAGAGCAGGCACCTTCACAGGTGCTGCAGACAGAAAGCCTGGAAGCACAGCTCCCACCACCCAAAACAGCTCCTGTCACCCTCCGTGTGAGCCAGACCCCATGGATCAGGGCCCCGTAGCCGGAGGGCTCCCTCCATCCCCTTGGCATCACCCGCAACCCCGTCCTGAGCTCCAGCTGCACGCACCGCCGCAGGATGCTGTCAGGCAGCGCGCAGCTGACCAGGAAGACATGCACACCAATGAAGAGACGCAGGACGAGCAGGCAGAGCCCCACAGGCGCGTAGATCAGCAGCGCCAGCAGCAGGAACCCATCAGTCGGAAACCTGCCGGGGCAGAGCAGCACAGGCAGCCTGAGCACGGCTAGGACGCAGACTGAGCCCTGGCTGCCAGCCCGGGCCCTCCCCAGGGACCGTCCTGCAGCCTCTGCTCTGCTCACAGCAGTATGGGAGTCTGCACACCGGGACACCCCAGTCCCTCCCGGTCCCCCTCCAGGACATCCTGGCCCCTCACCGGTCCCTCCTGCCCCCCCGGTCACCCTTAGGCTCCCTTATCCCCTCACTGGTCCTTCCCTGCCCCTCTCCGCTCCCTCTCCAACTCGGCAGTCCCTACCTCTCCCTGCTCTCTCCCTGTCTCCCAATCCCCTGCTCTCACCTTCACTCCCATCTCCTCCCCGCTCACTCCTTGTCCCTTGCCTCTCCCCCCAAATCCCCTCACCACTGCACTCCCAGGCTCCAGCCGCCCCCAGCGCCTCGCCAGCCCCGTTTCTGCTCCCCTCACCTCCCCCAATCCAACCCTCTCCCCACCCCCTCCTGCCCCTCACCCCTCACCCCTTCTCCCCGCAGGCTCCAAGCCCCCCAGCCCCTCCTGTCCCCGCTCCCCCGTCCCGTGTCCTCTCGCCTCTACCCCGCCCCTGCACCGCTTCCCCCGTGCCCCCGCCGCTCCGCCCCGTGCCCTCGGTCCCCTCCCCGCTGCCCCTCAGTCCCTCGCCGCCTGTCCCCCGCTGTCCCTGCTCAGGGGCTCCAGGACTCCTGTCCTCTCCCGCCCCCTCAACGCTTCGCCCCGTCCCCTCGGGCCCCCCTGCCCCTCGCCGCTCTCCGCCGGCCCCTCCGGGCCCCATGTCCCCCCGCGGCACACGGACGGGGCTCTCACCGGTGCGAGTCGAAGAGCCGCTCGGGGCCCGGGGCCGCGGGAGGCTCCATCCCCGCCGCCGCCGCCTCAGGCGCTCCCGCCGCCCGGCGCCATCCCGACTCCCAGCGCGCCCCGCGTCGGCGGTCGGCAGCTTCCGCCTGGGCGGGACTTCCGCTCTCAACGTGCGCCTCGAGGACTACAGCTTCCGGCGTGACCCGTCTTGGGACTACAGTTCCCGGCGTACAACGCGGCGGGCGGGCAAAGCGTCTTGTTTGAGACGGCCTTGGGACTACAACTCCCAGCGTGCACCGCAGCGGGAGGGCGGCACGTCCTGTTTGTGTCCTGCTCAGGACTACAACTCCCAGCGTGCACCGCGGACGGCAGGCTGCAGCTTCCGCCTGGGCTCCGCCCCAGGGCTACAGACTCATAGGGCAGAGCCGCGGAGGGGTTTGGGCGCAGCCACAGTGGTTTCAGCCACTGGCTCAGGGGCTCCAAGGCCCATCCAACCGAGCCTGGAACCCCTCCAGGGATAGGGCAGCCACCACTGCTCTGGGCAGCCTGGGCCAGGGCCTCCTCACCCTCACTGCGAAACATTTCTCCCTAAGATCTCATCTCAATCTCCCCTCTTGCAGCTCAAAACCTGTTCCCCTTGTCCTGTCCCTGCACTCCCTGATCCAGAGCCCCTCCCCAGCTTTCCTGGAGCCCCTTTCCCTCCTGGAAGCTGCTCTAAGGTCTCCCCAACATACAATGCACTTCCTAGCCCCAGTTTTCCATATTTCATGGTTAAATTTGGTATTCGTTAATAGCATCGTTTCACCAAAGAGCAAAAGACACAGCCCGTAGGAGGTGACAGGTACTTAATTAGAATCACATGATCATAGAATGGTTTGGGCTGGAAGGGACCCCAAACCCACCCAGTTCCCAAGGGCAGGGACACCTCCCCGCCATGCGGTTGCTCCAAGCCCCATCCAATGGGCCCGGGGCCCCCCCAGGGCCGGGGCAGCCGCGGCTCCCCCCGGTCGGGTGGGGGGCACTGGCACCGGCTGCCCTCGCGGTACCTGGATTTCAGGACACAGCCTGCGGGACCCTTCCCAGATCCAGGGAGCTGAGGCCCCTCCAGCAGCTGATCGTGGAATCACAAAATCATGGAATGGTTTGGCTTGGGACCACGTCACACACACGATAAACCCGCGGGGCCTGCAGCCACGGCCCCCACGTCCCACACACGGGACAGGGCCGCTGGCACACGGTCATGGAATCACAAAACGGTGTGGTGGGAAAAGACCTCAAAGCCAACCCGGTTCCCATGGGCAGGGACACCTCCCTCTGGATCTGGTTGCCCCAAGCCCCATCCCGCCGGCCCGGAGCCCCCCGGCTCCCCCATCCCCTCTGCTGTGCCCCAGAGTCCCCGCTGGTGGGGTCCCCCCAGCCCAGGGGACGCAGCCCCCCTGGCACGCAGCGGGGTGCCCCACCACGGAGGGGCCGGGTGATGCCACGGGGCTTTATCGGGGTGGCGGGACCCCCGTCCCGAGGGGCAGGTGAGGGTGAGCAGCCCCCATGGACGCTGCCCAGCGCGGGGCGGGGGCTGCAGGGGCCGGGGGTCCCGGGGCTGGGGTCCGGGGCACGGGGGGGTGGAAGGACTGGGGCTCCAGGAGGCCGGAGGGTCCGGGGGGTCCCATGGCCACATGTCCAGGGACGAGGGTCTCGAGTGAGCGGGGCTCAGGGGATACGGAATTCTGGGGTCCTGAGCAAGGTGGGGGTGTGGGGGACATGGAATTCCAGGGTCTGAGGTCCTGAGCGAGCAGGGAGCTCAAGAGATGTGGAATTCCATGGTCTGGCGGCCTGACCCACATCCTGATCCTCACCCCACAGGCACCCCCAGGACCCCTGCCCCAACCCCGGAGGGATCCCACTCTCCAGCCCCGCCTGAACCCACGCTGTCAGCTCCATCCTGGCCCTCTTCCTCCCAACCCGCCCCACAGAACTCCTGGCCCCCCTCCCCATCGCAACCCCCGCTTCAACCCCTGCCCTGCCCGGACCCCCAAGACCCCCGCCCAGGACCTGCACAGCACAGACCCCCCTCTTCAGCCCCATCCTGACCCCCATTCTCCTGACCTGCCCACCCCGTCTCCCCTGTTCCATCCCAGTCCCCTTCCTCCTGGCCCCCTGAATCCTCTTCCCAGTCCCACCCCAACCTCTGCCCCACAGGACCCCAAAATAAACCTGCCCCACACAGACGCCCTCCCCGGCCCCACCTGAACCCCCAGCCCGACCCCCACCCAACACAGACCCCACCCCTCAGCCCCACGTCAGCAGAGCCTGGGGACACCTGGGCAGTCACTGGGGGGGGGGGGTTTGGGGGTTCAGACCCCATTGGACCCCTCTGCAGGCACACGGGTCTGGTTCGACCCCGGGAAGTGCCGGCAAAGGGGATCCTGGGGGCTGCAGAATTTGGGGGGGGCACAAGGGCAGCCCTGGTCTGGGAAGGGGGTGCAATCCTTGGGGGTGCAGCGGCATTCGCAGTCCATCGCTGGGGGGGCACATCCAGACCTGGAGACAGCAAACAGTGGGAACTGGGAGCAGGCAAGCCGTGTCCATCCATCTGTCCCATCTTGGGGGGCCCGGGGGTCCTAATCCCCATCCAGACCAGGGGCCGCGGATGGGGCTCCAACCGGGATAAGGCAAGCGGATGCGGGTGGTACAGACCCCAGGGTGGCCACCAGCGCGGGCAGGGGGGCTCCCAGCACCAGGAATGGGGGGGTCTGGGCGGAGGCTGCCCTGCGCCCCACTCTATCCACCCTGGAAGGGACGGGGGCTGTGGCCGCCGCGGGGGTAATGGGGTCTGGAGTGGCTGGGAGCGGCGATGATGGGGGCACAGAGGGTCCTGAGCTGGGACCCCTCCCCAAGGAGCTGCTCGTGGAGCAGGGGGGGCCATGGGAGGGGGTCCTGGGCTGGCTGGGAGTGGCATCGATGGGGGGCAGGGGGTCCTGAGCTGGGACCCCCCAGATGGGGGCCCTGGGGAGGAGTCTGGGCTGCCTGGGAATGGTGCTGATGGGAGCCAATGGGTCCTGAGCTGGGACGTCCGAGTTGGGGTCCCTGGGGGTGTCCCATCACTGGCTTCCCGGAGGGTCCATGTCGGCGCTCCAGGATGGGGTCCAGGTAGGCGTTGTCAGCACTTTCACGTCCAAACACGAGGTCACGGCCACCGCCCCAGAGCTGTGGGGCGGCCAAAGGTCCTGGGGGATCCGTCTGGCCGTGGGGAGGGGGCTGCTGGCGGGGGGTCCCAGGAGCCGGGGGTGCCGAGGCTCCCGGCTCACCCAGCGCCCTCAGACGACGGACGCGACCCCCGAGACGGAGGTGACCTTGTTGTCCTCGGCCCAGGGCTGCAGGTTCTGCAGGGCGTAGAGCGAGGAGTTGTGCATGCAGAGCGGGTCCTGCGGCAGCGGCTGGCTCAGGCTCTTCTGCAGGGCCTCCTGCTGCAGCTGCAGCATCAGGCGGTTGGCGTGCTGCCGCTCGGCCTCGCGCTCCTCCGCCGTCTGCCTCCTGCCAGGGCACACACGCGTCCGGCACTGCCCGGCACTGCCCGGTGCCAGCATGGCGATGCCACACAACCCGCCTCCCGCTCGGTGCTGGCACAGCAAGGAACCATGGGATGGTTTGGGTTGGAAGGGACCTCAAAGCCCATCCAGTTCCCATGGGCAGAGACACCTCCCACTGGCTCAGGGGCTCCGAGTCCCATCCAACCTGGCCTGGAACCCCTCCAGGGATGGGGCAGCACCGCCGCTCTGGGCACCCTGGGCCAGGGCCTCCCCACCTGAACAGGAGAACATTTCTCCATAAAATCTCAATCTCCTCTCTTTAAGCTGAAAACCATTCCCCTCGTCCTGTCCCTGCACTCCCTGATCCAGAGCCCCTCCCCAGCTCTCCTGGAGCCCCTTTCCCTACTGGGAGCTGCTCTAAAGTCTCCATGGAGCCTTCTCCAGGCTGAACAATCCCAGCCCTCTCAGCCTGGCCTCACACAGGAGGTTCTCCAGCCCTCGGATCATCTCCATGGCCTCCTCTGGACTCTCTCCAACAGATCCATGTCCTTCTTGTCCCACAGCTCCATCCCTCTTGGCACTGCACTGCTGGTACAGCACTGCCCCACGGCCTCTGCCCCACGGCCTCTGCCCCTCTCTTGGCACCACCGTCCCTCTCCCAGCTGGGCACACCCCATCTCACCCCATCCCAGCCTCTCCATGGGGCACAGGGGGGTTTGTGGGGACGGACACCCCATCTTGCCCCATCCCAGCCCCTCCTGTGGGGATGGAGGCCCTATCTCACCCCGTCCTGGGGACACAGGGGGTGCCATGGGGACACACACCCCATCTTGCCCCATCTCAGCCTCTTCATGGGGCACACGGGATTTTGTGGGGATGGACACCCCATCTCTCCCATCCCAGATCCTTCTGTGGGGACAGACACCCCATCTCTCCCATCCCAGCTCCTTTTGTGGGGATGGACACCCCATCTCTCCCATCCCAGATCCTTCTGTGGGGACAGACACCCCATCTCTCCCATCCCGGATCCTTCTGTGGGGATGGACACCCCATCTCTCCCATCTCAGCTCCTTCTGTGGGGACGGACACCCCATCTCTCCCATCCCAGATCCTTCTGTGGGGATGGACACCCCATCTCTCCCATCGCAGCCCTTTCTTGGGGTACGGACACCCCATCTCTCCCATCGCAGCCCTTTCTTGGGGTACGGACACCCCATCTCTCTCATCCCGGATCCTTCTGTGGGGATGGACACCCCATCTCTCCCACCCCTGGGGGCACAGGGGCTGCTGTGGGGATGGACACCCCGTGTTTCCCATCCTGGGGGCACTGGGCACAGGGCTGGGTGCCGGCGTGCGGTCACCGTGCCGTTACCTCCACTTGGTGCGCCGGTTCTGGAACCAGGTCTTGACCTGGGCGTCCGTCATCTTGAGGGCCTTGGCGAGCGTGGCGCGCTCGGCAGACGCCAGGTACTTCTGGCGGTGGAAGCGCTTCTCCAGCTCGCAGACCTGCACGCGGCTGAACGACGTGCGTGGTTTCTTGCGCTTGGGCGGCGTGCGGTTCTGGTAGGGGTGCCCGATCCGGCGCGTCGCCGCGAAGGGCGAGAGCGCGGCTGCGGGAGAGCAGCGTCAGCGGCTGCTGGGGGGTGTCCATGGCAGAACCCCCCCCCGGCTCGGCTCCCCAGGAGCCCAGGATGGACATTTGGGGGGACGGGGGCCCAGGGGGGCGCATGGGCAGAGCCCCCTGACCAGTGGGGAGTGGGATCGGCGCAGGCAGCGTGGGAGGAGGTGGTGGAGGCTCAGGGCCATGGGGACAGGGAGTTCTGGGGTGCATGGGGATGGGGGGCTCTGGGGGTCCCAGGGGACAAGGGGTTCGGGGGGGGGCATGGGGATGGGGAGTGCTTGGGGAACCCCTGAGGATGGGGGGGCTGTGGGGCCGGGGGAGTCGGGGGGTCTCTGGGGACCGAGAGCTCAGGGCGGGGGGCACAGAGAAGGGGATGGGGGTGACCATGGGGATGGGGGGATCTGGGAGGGAATGGGGGGAATGGGGAGATCTGGGAGGGGATGGGGGGACAGGGGGAACGGGGGGGGATGGGGAGATGGGGGTCCCTGCGGATGGAGCTCGTGGGGGAGGGGATGTGGGGCCACAGCACTCGGGGGTCTCCAGGAGAAGAGGGCGATGGTGGGGCCGTGGCGCCGAGCTGGGGCCGTGGGGAAGGGGTCATGGGGGCAGCGGGGGAGAACGGGGACCGTGCGTGGACGGTCAGGGCCGTGGGGTGGAGGAGCTCGGGGGGCTCCGGGGGGGGGCGGTGCGGGGCCGGCAAGGTTCGAGCAGCACAACCGCCCTCCCCGCAGCCCCATGGCGACGCCGTGGCTGTGCCAGGAGGGAGCGGGCACAGGCGCCCATCAGGTCCGGGTTGCCACCGGCAGCCACGGCCGCACCGCAAGCCGACCATGGCGAGGCCGGAGCCGCAGGCAGCGTCGGGCACAGGAAGGCGAGAGCTCAGCAGGGTGGGCAGCCACGGCCGCTGCCGCCTGCTCCGCCATTGCCGGCACCGCAGAGGTGGACATTGCCATCACCGCACCCACAGCGCTCACCGGCACAGCAGAGCAGGGCTGCCTGGCACCACGGCTGAGCCACGGCCGGCACCGCAGCCATCACCACACGGCACAGCAGGGCTGACGGACCCATGGCCATCGCTGTGCGGCACCACGGCTGAGCCATTGCCGGCACCACACGCCGTGGGGCCCCAACGTCCCATGGTGGCGGGGGCACGGGGCAGCCCCCGGCAGCCCCAGGGCAAGATGCTCCCCGTGACACCGGACCCGCCCTCGCGGCAGCACCGGGCGCGCGGCCACGGGTGGTGCAGGTGGAGCCACGCAGAGGGGGACGAGGCCCCTCGCCGCCAACAGATGCCGGCAGCCCTCGGCGCACCCCAAGGCCGGCAGCGCTGAGTGATGGCTGCGGCAGGAGCCCCCGCGCCGGGGAGGGGCCGCCACGTCCCCCACCGCTGGCGCCAGGCAGGAGACGGGGACGTCACCCGCCATCTCCACAGGGACCGTGCTGCGTCACCGCCGCCATGGCGGGCTGGGCCGGGGGCGACCGCGGCGCTGCCGGTGCCCAGGACGAGCCCCCAGCCCCACACCTCCCGCCCCACATGTGCTCAGCACTCACAGAGCCGTCGCGTGGCCCGGGCGCTGCCGGCCTCGTCCCCGCGTGCAGCCACCGTGGTGCCGCCATCTTGGGTGGGAGCCGAGTGGAGTCAGGATGGGGCTCCCGGCACTGCGGCGGCACCACAGCCCCACAGCCCCCGGGGGGCAGACCCCTCGCCCCGGTACGGGGGCTCTAAACGGGCACCCGGACCCCGGCCACGCCGGGGCCCCGCACTGCATCCCCGACGCCTGCGTCACCACCCGCACCGGCCCCGGCACAGCCTCGGCCCCGAGCTGGCACCCGTCCTGCACCCCACATCCTGCAGCCCCACGGCAGATCCCGGTGCCCCATTCCCAATGCAGCCGCTGCCCCACATCCCGCAGCCCCACGGCGATTCCCTGGATCCCATTCTCAGCACCGTCACTGCCCCCCATCCTGCAGCCCCACAGCAGATCCCAGTGCCCCATTCCCAATGCAGCTGCCCCACAGCCCCACAGCCGGTCACCACACCCCGTTTCCTCCACAGCCACTGCCCCACATCCCACAGGGGATCCCCGTACTTTATTCTCCCACAGCCGCTGCCCCACATCCCGCAGCCCCACGGTGGCTCCCTGCACCCCGTTTCTCCACAGCCGCTGCCCCACATCCCGCAGCCCCACAGCGGGTCTCTGCACCCCGTTTCCCCACAGCCGCTGCCCCACATCCCACCGCCCCACGGTGGGTCCCTGCACTCCGTTTCCCCGCAGCCGCCCCGTTACGGGTGGGACGGAGCCGGTGCCCCCGGGGAGGGCAGGAGAACCCCCGGTGATGCGCGCAGCCGGACCCCGGCGCTGCCCCACCGGCCCCGCTCCCCGCAGCCGCCGGTAACAGCCGGGAGCCACCGATATCGCCACCGATGGCCACCGGCGGCCGTTGAGAGCGGCCAATAGACACGGTCGTTAGCGGCCGGTAAACGCCCCTGGACGCCCGTAGACGCCGGCAGATAGACCCGGTAGCCGTCGGTGGCTGCCAACAGCCGCCGGTAACAGCCAGCACCGCCTGTAGCCGCCGGTGACCGACAGCCGCCGGAGCCGTCGGGGCTGCCGGGAACAGTCGGTAGCGGCCGGCAGCAGCCCGTAGCCGCCGGCAGAGCCCCGTAGCCGCCGGTACCCCCCGGTAGGGACGGACAGACGCCGGTTTGCCGGCCGGCGGCCGGGTCCGCACTCACCCGAGAGTCGGTCCTTGGCGATGCGGCGCGAGGTCTCCATCCAGGGGAAGGTGAGCGCCGGGATCGCGGGCACCGGCGGGGCGGGGGGCGCGGGCCGGTGCGCGGGGACGCGGATGACCGGGGCGGGCGCGGGGCTGACGCTGACGCTCACGTTCATGCTCATGTTGAGGCTGTAGGAGCCGGCGGGGCCGTAGCCCAGCCCGTAGTCCGGTTCGCCCGGCGCCCGGGGCTCGGGGCCGCCCAGGATCTGGTCGATGCCGAAGCTGATGGGCTCGGGGTTCGGGGGGCCCTGCCCGCCCCCCTCCCGCGCCAGCCCCGCCGTCTCCATCGCCCCGCGGCGCTCAGGGCCGGCGGGGACCGGGCATGGCCGGGCGGGGAGCGGCACCGGGATGGGACCGGGGAGCGGCGGGGACCGGCACCGGGATGGGACCGGCGGGGACCGGCACCGGGATGGGACCGGGAAGCGGCGGGGACCGGCACCGGGATGGGACCAGCGGGGAGCGGCACCGGACTGGGACTGGGGACGGCGGGGACTCGGCACCGGGATGGGACCGGGGAGGACTGGCACCGGGATGGGACGAGCGGGGACCGGCACCGGGATGGGACCGGGGACGGCGGGGACTCGGCACCGGGGCCGGGGATGGAGCCGGTGGGTCGGGCGGGCGCGGGGCCGGGACCGGGTTCTGGGCGGGCTCCGGTGGGGCGGTCGGGTCCGGTGGATCAGGCGGGTGCGGTCCCGCACGGGGTGACCCGGGGCGGGGGAGGCGCCGATAGATCTGTCCGGTGCGGGGCAGGCTCCGGTGGGGCGGGCGGTTGCGGGGTGTGCTCCGGTTCAGGGATCGGGTCCGGCGGATCGGGCGGCTCCGGTGCAGGGGCCGGGGGCGGCGGTTCGATCGGCTCCGGTAGATCGGTCCGGTCCGGTGGAGCGGGCGGGCGCCGGGCAGCAGCCGGGACAGCGGTGGGCTCCGGTGGACCGATCGGCTCGGGCGGAGCAGCCGCCGGTGGGGCGGACTCCGGTGCAGGGGTCAGGTCCGGTGGAGCGGTGGGGCGCGGGGCTCGGCCCGCGGGAGCGCGGGTGCGCGGCGGGTCCCGGCCGGGCGCTTTTCTGCCCCGCTCCATCTGGAGCTGCCAAAATCCCGTCCACCCGCGCCCTGATTGGCGGCCGCGCCCCGTGATTGACAGCTAGCGCATCCCCGGGGCCACGCCCCCCACCGGACACCCCCCCCCCCCCGCCCCACCCCGCCCCGGCACCGGGACCCGTCGGGCACCGAGGGCACGGACCCACCGCCCGGCTCCGAGACCCCCGCCCCGGTTCCCCGCCGTCGGGGGAGGGAGGCGGACACCCCCACCCCGTCCTTCCGGGGCTCACGGAGGCGAACCTGGCGCCGTTATCCCGCATCCCCGGGCGCACGGACCGGCGCCGCGCTCGCCGCTCCCGGGACCGCGGGCTTCGTGCTCCCGGTCCCGCCCAGCCCGGCCCCGCCCAGCCCGGCCCCACCGATCCCGGTCACACCGAGCCCCGTCTGCCCAGTCCCATCGAGCCCTACCGAGCCCGGTCCCACTGAGCCCGCGAACCCGATCCCACCCAGCCCGGTCCTACCGAGCCAATCCCACCCATCCCGATCCCACGGAGCCCGGAACCGTCGAGCCCAGTCCCACCGAGCCCAGTCCCGCTGAGCCCGTCAAGCCCGATCCTGCTCAGCCCGGTGTCACTGAGTCTGATCCCACCAATTCCGGTCCTACCGAGCCCCGTCCCGCCGATCCTGATCCCTCGGAGTCCGGTCCCACCGAGCTCGATTCTGCCCAGCCCGGTCCTACCGAGCCCGGACTCACCGAGTCTGATCCCTCCGAGACCGCTCCCGCAGAGCCCGATCCTACCGATCCCACCGATCTCGGTCCTACGGAAGCAGCCCCTCCGAGCCCGGTCCCGCCGAGCCCGATTCCGCCCATCCCGGTTACACCGAGCCCGGTCTCTCGAACCAATCCCTCTGAGCCCGGTCCTGTCGAGCCTGATCCCATCGGTCCCGGTCGCACGGAGCCCGCCCGGCCCGATCCCTCCGGTCGCGGCCCCACCGATCCCGATCCCGCTGAAGCCGCCGCTCCCGGACGGATCCCGATTCCCTCGAGCCGCAGTTACCGTGTCACGGATCCCGTTACCCCGGGAGGCGCCTTTCCCGGTAGCTCGGACCCCGTTTTCCACGGATCCGCCTTTCTCTGGTCACGGATTCCGGTTCCACCGGTCCCGCCGCTCCCGGGGGATGGAGCCCGGTACCCGCCGACCCACCGTTCCCGGAGGATGGAGCCCGGTTATTCCGGTCCCGTCGCAACGCTCATACCTGGATCGCAGGGCTCGGGGTCCCGGTGGCTCCCGGTCTGGGGGTCTCAGTTCCCGGTTTGGGGGTCCCGGCTCCCGGTCTGGGGGTCTCAGTTCCCGGCCTGGGGGTCCCGGCGGCTCTCGTGTAGGGGTCCGGGCTGTGCCCTATTCGGGGGTCCCGGCGGGTCGGGGCTGCGGGGCGGGGGGCGGCCCGGCCACCCTGGCGCCACCGGTCTGGGGTAAATGACATTACCGAGGCCGGCGCCTGCACAGCGCGGCGGCACCGGGGCCGCAGCTGCCACCCCCGGGGGCACCGGGCGCCCTGGGGGCACCCCACAACCAGGGCACCCCACATCCCAGAGCACCCCGCATCCTAAGGGCACCCTAACATCCTGAGGGCTCACCTCATTTCGGGAGCACCCCAGATTCTAAGGGCACCCCACATCCTAAGGGCACTCTACATCCTGAGGGCACCCCACATCTCTGGAGCACCCCAGATTCTAAGGGCACCCCAGATTCTGAGGGCACCCCACATCCCAGAGCGCTCCACATCCTGAGGGTACCCCACATCTCTGGAGCACCCCCGATTCTAAGGGCTCTCCACCTCCCAGAGCAGCCCATATCCTGAGAGCACCCCAGATTCTAAGGGCACCTCATATCCTGAGAGCACCCCACATCTCAGGGTCACCCCATGTCCCAGGGCACCCCATATTCTAAGGGCTCCCCACGTCCTGGGGGGTTTGCCCAGCCTGGGGTGCGGCACAGCCGCTCACACGCACAGACGCTGCGCGGTGCAGGACCCCCCGTACCCCACACGGCTGCACCCGCGCACGGCCGTGTGCGCACATGCGACACGGCAGCACGGCTGCACACACGTACAGTCACACACGGAGCTGCCGCTTTCCGTGCCGGGACGCCGTCCCTCGCGACGGGGAGCGTGGGCGCGGGTCCCCGTGTGCCACAGCCGCGCAGAGGACGCTGCCCTGCCCAGGCTCTGCCAGGCTGAGCCCGGGAGCTGCCGGCACCGCGTGCTCACGGCCGGGCAGGTGCCGGGAGAAACCGGCCTGGTGCTCCAGCTGCAGGTGCACGGCACCCGGAGAGAAACGTTCGCTGCGGCTCCGCTGCGTGCAGCCAGCATCGGCACCGGTGCTGGCGCTGGCCCTGGCCTCGTTAGCGCTGGTGGTGGCACTGCCATTGGCACTGGCCGCTGATGTTGGCACTGGCGATGGCCCTGGTCCCACGGGGCTCGGCTCAGCCCGCGTTGGCCCTGGTGTCCATGCAGGTGTTGACATTGGCCACCGATGTTGGTGCTGGCATTGCTCCGGACACATTGACACTGGCGTTGGCCATGGGCACTGGTGCCAACATTGGCCACGGGCACTGGCGTTGGCCACTGGTGCTAGTGTGGTGCTGGCCCCGCAGCACCGGTGTTGGCCACTGGCGTTGGCCGCTGGTGCCAGTGTGGCCCTGGCCCTGCTGGCACTGGTGTTGGCCACTGGCACTGGCACTGGCATTGGCACTGGCGTTGGCCGCTGGTGCCAGTGTGGCCCTGGCCCCATTGGCACTGGCGTTGGTGCTGGCGTTGCTTTGGCCCCACTGGCGACGGCCTCGTGCCGGCGGGAGGGGATGGCGGGCGCAGGGGAAGGGGCGGCTGTGGGGTGGTTTCACCGGAGCAGCTGCGCGGAGCCCAGGGGCTGGAATGCCGCCGCGCCGGGACACGGATTGAGGCGCAGGTGAGGGGCCGCGGGCTCGCGCTCCGCCCCCGCCACGGGGGTCTCCGGGACGCCTGGGGCCTCGCCGGGGGCGCTCGCCGTGACCCCCACCCAGGTGGGACCCCTGTGCCGGGCCCCACGCTGGAGGGATGGCGGCTCTGCAGTGCCATTCCTCGGCCACAGGGACCCCCCCACACCCACACTGGGGGGCTGGGGACCCCCCCAGTGCCCCAACACAGACCCTCTCCTCATTTCTCAGCCACAGGGACCCCCGTGCACCCATTTTGGGGTCACTGGGAGTCTCCAATGCACCAACACAACCCCCCTCCTCATTCCTTGGCTGTGGGGAATCCTACCCTTAGGGGGCTGGGACCCCAAAGCACCCACACGACCCCCCCTCCCCGTTCCTTGGCCGTGGGGACCCCCGTGCACCCCGCTGGGGGTCTGGGAGCCCACAGGCACCCACACAACCCCCCTCCCCATTCCTTGGCCATGGGGACCCCCGTGGTCCCAGCGCGTGCCCCCCTCCTGCCCCACAGGTGTTGGGGGTCCCCATGGGGCACAGGGGACGCATCCCCACCCCCAGGTCAGGAAGGTGACCCCACACCAGGGCATGCGGCGGCAGAAGGGGGGTTCGCCCGGTTCCCTGCCACCAGATTCCCCCCTCGCTGTCCCCGGGCACACGGGGGGCTGACCCTGCCCCGCTCTGCCGTGGGGGGCCTGCGGCGGCACAGCCCCCCCGGAGGGTTGGGGGTCCCTGGGCCCCCACTGCGCCGGCACCCACGGCCCTGGCAATGCCGGTTGCACCCAACACAGCCACGCGTGCCACCCGTGCCAGTGCCCCCGTTCCCCCTGGGGTCCCCCCTGGGGTCCCCCCTGGGTCTCCCTTGGCCCCTCGCCCCATCCCCGCCCATTCCTGCCGGCACCCCCGGCCCTGGCCATGCCGGTTGTCCCCACGGCAGCCGCACCGGTGTCCCCGCTCCCCATGGGGGTCAGGCCGCGGGGTCCCCGGGTGCCGCAGCCGCCGGGCAGTGCCCGCTCCCCCCGCCGCGGTGCTGCCAAGCGCCCGCTGCCCCGTAATCTCGTTACCGCTCGCCGTCCCCTGGTTCCTCCCGCCGCCCCCCGGCCCCGCGCGAGCGGGGGGACAGCCAGCTCCTCTCCGGCTGCTGGGTTAATTCTGGGCTAATTAGATGAAGGCGGCCCAGATTGGATTACTTTGCCCTGCATTTGGTCCTCCAGTCCCTGGCTCGCGGCTCCCGGGGGAGCTGCTGGCGCCTCCCGCCTCAATCAGACACTTCTTAACCGCATGAAGCGCCCCGGTGCCCCCCGCCCCGCCCGGGCGCCCACACCCGCCGGGGCACGCGGTGGCCGTGGGGCCGGCGAGGGGCCGCGAGGGGTGGGCCCGTCCGACAGCCGGAGCGTGGGCCACCAGGGCTCCGACCGCCGGAGCGTGGGCCACCAGGGCTCCGACAGCCGGAGCGTGGGCCACCAGGGCTCCGACAGCCGGAGCGTGGGCCACCAGGGCTCCAAGAGCCGGAGCGTGGGCCACCAGGGCTCCGACAGCCACAGCGTGGGCCACCAGGGCTCCGACAGGTGGACCACGGGCTCCCGTGGCCGGAGCGTTGGCTACCAGGGCCCTGACAGCCGGATCTTGGGCTCCGATGGCTAGAGCGTGGGCTACCAGGGCTCCGACAGGTGGACTGTGGGCTCCCGTGGCCACAGCGTGAGCTACTAGGGCCCAAACAGATGGATCCTGGGCTCCAACAGCCAGACCATGGGCTACCAGGGCTCTGATAGACAAACCATGGGCTACCAGGGCTCTGACAGGTGGACCGTGGGCTCCCACGGCCACACCATGGGCTACCAGGGCTCCAATGGCTGGACCGTGGGCTACCAGGGCTCTGATGGCAAGACAGTGGCCTCCACGGGCTTCTGGTGGGTGCCAGTATGCTCCAGGGGGTACCAGTGGGTTCCAGTGGGTGCTGGAGGCCACCAGTGGGTGCCGGTGGCCGCTGGTGGTTCCAGTGGGTGCCGGTGGCCGCTGGCGGTTGCAGTGGGTGCCGGTGGCTGCCGCAGGGCCGTTGACAGCAGCGGTCGCTCAGAGCTCGTTATCGAGGCCGAGGGCGGGTAATTGGATTGTGCGGATGCGATCGGGTGCGTTAGGCAGGAGCGCAGCCCAGCAGCGCCCGCAGCCCCCCCGGCCACCGCGGGCCACCAACCGGCATGTGGGGCCAGCATGGGGCTGGGGTGGCAGCTCCAGCCGGGGGGACGCCAGGATGGGGTCCCAGCTCCGGCCTCAGCCTCTCCCAGCACTGCCGTCACTGCTGTCCTGAGCGCGTCCGGCCTCAGCACAGCCCCAGCAGCAACAGCCACTGCGGCCAAGATGGAGGGGATGGGGGGGGGACGGAGAGGGATGGACGGGGTGGAGAGGGATGGAGGGGACAGAGGGGATGAGGGGGACAGAGCGGGGATGGCGGGGGCGGAGGAGATGGGGAGGCGGGGGGGGATGGCGTTCGATATCAAAGCAGGAGCCACTAAAAGCCCGAGACCCGCAGCTGCGCATCAATTATTGACGGGGAGAGGGGGTGCGTGGCCGCACGCAGCCTGGCTGGCACCGGGGCTGCCCCATGGGCCCCACAGCTGCCCCATAGACCCCACAGCCGCCCCACTGACCCCCTGCAGCCCCCGCACTGCGGTGCCGGTGTGGTACCGGTGCTGGGCTCAGAGCCGCTGCGGTGCTGGTGTGGTACCGGTGCTGGGCTCGGTGCCACTGTGGTGCCGGTGCGGTACCGGTGCTGGGCTCGGTGCCAGTGTGGTACCGGTGCTGGGCTCGGTGCCGCTGCGGTGCTGGTGTGGTACCGGTGCTGGGCTCAGTGCCACTGCGGTGCCGGTGCAGTACCGGTGCTGGGCTCGGTGCCACTGCGGTGCCGGTGTGGTACTGGTGCTGGGCTCGGTACCACTGCGGTGCCACTATGGTACCAGTGCTGGACTCGGTGCCGCTGCGGTGCCGGTGCAGTACCGGTGCTGGGCTCGGTGCCACTGCGGTGCCGGTGTGGTACTGGTGCTGGGCTCGGTACCACTGCGGTGCCACTATGGTACCAGTGCTGGACTCGGTGCCGCTACGGTGCTGGTGTGGTACCGGTGCTGGGCTCGGTGCCACTGCGGTGCTGGTGTGGTACCGGTGCTGGGCTCGGTGCCGCTGCAGTGCCGGTGTGGTACCGGTGCTGGGCTCAGTGCCGCTGCGGTGCTGGTTTGGTACTGGTGCTGGGCTCGGTGCCACTGCGGTGCTGGTGTAGTACCGGTGCTGGGCTCAGAGCCGCTGCGGTGCTGGTGTGGTACCGGTGCTGGGCTCGGTGCCACTGCGGTGCTGGTGTGGTACCGGTGCTGGGCTCGGTGCCGCTGCGGTGCCAGTGCAGTGCCAGCAGAGAGCCATTCCGGCCACAGGGCTGTGCTGGCCTGGCCCTGACCCCCACCCTGGCTGTGACCCCCATCCCATCGTGACCCCCACACTGCGAGGCCCCAGCTGCATCCCTGCTGTGACCCCCACCCCGCTGTGACCCTCATCCTGCCGTACCCCCCATCCCCACCCCGCTGTGACCCCCATTCTGGCTGTCAGACCCTATTCCCACTGTGCCCCCAATCCCTGCTGTGACCCCATCCCAGCCCCATTCTGGCCCTGACCCCCCTCCTTCTGTGACCCCCACCCTGGCCATGACCCCCAGCCCCCCGTGAGCCCCCCAGCCCCATCCCGTTGTGACCCCCCCATCCTGCTGTGCCCCCCATCCTGCTGTACCCCCTCATCCCCACCCCCTGTGCCCCCCATCCTGCTGTACCCCCTTCATCCCCACTCCCTGTGCCCCCCACCCTGCTGTGCCCCCCCCGGTTCCTCCCCGGTGGGCTGGGGGCGGGGGGGCTGCTCTGGCCCGGGGCGGGGGCTGCACCGGGTCGGGGTCGGGGTCGGGTCCCCCCCGGGGCGGGGGCGGCACCGGGGCTCGGGACCGGCTGAGCCCCCCGGGCGGTGCTGGGCGCCGAAACGGCGGGACTGGGAGGGACTGGGAGGGACTGGGCTGGCCGGGACCCCGAGGAGCTGGGGCGATCCCGATGCTCCGACCGGGACCGGGACTGGGACTGAGGGCAGAACTGGGGCTGGAACCGGGACCGGGAATGAGGACAGGACCGTAACTGGGAATGGGAACAGGACCGGGAATAGGAACGGAGCAGAACTGGGGTCAGAACCGGAGCGGGAGCAGCACTGTGCACGGGACCGGGAGGCAGCGGAGCCGCTGCCGGTAGCGCCGCTCGTGCCGCGGGTCCCGGTCTCGGCGCCGCCCGGTGGGACCCCCGGGACGCCCCGCCGCTCCCCGAGCCGATCGGCAGCACCGGCCCCCCCGGACCGGCCCCTGCGAGGGGGTCCCCAACCCCAGCACCCCCCCCCCCCCCCGAGCCCCCCCAGCCCCATCCCGGACCCTCCCGCCGCCGCGCCCCCCAATTCCGCGAACCCCCCAACTGCGGCCGCCTGTGCCCCCCTCCCCATGCGCCCCCCCCCCTAAGCCCCCACAGTCCCATCCCGGACCCCCACCCCCCGTGCCCGCCCCTGAAACCCCCAATTCCAGCTCCCCGAGCCCCCCCATGAACCCCCTCAACCCCATTCCGGACCCTCGAACCCCACCCCCCGAACCCCGCCCAACTCCAGCCCCCCATCCCGGACATCGGCCTCCTGTGTACCCCCTCTCATGAAACCCCCATTCCCCGCGCCCCCCCAACCCCATCCCGGACCCCCATCTCTCCTCCCTCATTCCCCGTGCCCCGCCCCCCGCCCCATCCCGGACCCCCATCTCTCCTCCCCCATTCCCCGTGCCCCCCCCCCCCCCCCCCCCGGCGGCGCTGCTCTGCCGCCCCCCGGCGGCTCTGCCCCGCACACCCCCCCGGCTGCGCTCCCCGCCGCGCCCAGCAGGGGGCAGCCTCGGCCCCGGCCGCTCCCGCCGTGCCGTGCGCCGCGCGGGGCACACCGGGACTTGTAGTCCCTGCGCGCGTGGGCGGCCGTAGCCCCGCCCCGAACCCGGAAGTGCGCGGGGAGGCTCTAAGATGGCGTCGCCTCCTCAGGGGGGCCCGATGGCGATCGCCATGCGGCTGCGGAACCAGCTCCAGGCCGTCTACAAGATGGACCCGCTGCGCAACGAGGCGAGCGGCGGGACCGGGGCAGGCGGCGGCGGCTCCAGAACCGGCGCATGCGCGGGGAGGGGGGCGAAGCTGGGGCCGCCGCGGGGCGGGGGCGGGGCCAAGCGCAGGGGTGGGACACGTGGTGGAGGGGGCGGGGCCAGGAGTGTGGGGCGGGGCCAAGAGCGGGGGCGGGGCCAAGCGCAGGCGTGGGACACGTTGTGATGGGGAGCGGGGGCGGGGCCAAGAGCGAGGGGGCGGGGTCAGGGTGGGGTGGAGCACAGGTGGACGAAAGGGGCCGAGCGGGGGGCGTGGCCAGGCGTTGGGTGGGACACGTGGCGGAGTGGAGGGGGCGGGCCCCGTGCGATGGGTGTGGGTGGGGCGGGGCTTAGCGTAGTGGGCGTGGTTATACGAGGGGGCGGGGTCAGGGCCGAGGGGCGGGCTATGCCGGGTCTCGGGGCGCCCGCAGCCCCCAACCTCGCCCCCACCCCGACACCATGGCTGCTCCGCCGGGACGTGGGGCGGCGAGGCCCTGGGTGAGATGGAGCCGTGGGGCACGGCTGTGAGATGAGCTGGGGCCGTGGGGCAGGAAGGCTGTGGGGCAGGAAGGCTGTGGGGTGAGCCAGGGCCATGGGGTGAGGCCAAGTGTGAGGCCGTGGGGCGAGGCCGTAAGATGAGCTGGAGCCATGGGGCAGCTCAAGCTGTGGGGCAGGAAGGCTGTGGGGCAATGGCAGGGGGCGATCCGGGGCTGTGGGGCAAGGCCTTGAGGTTTGCTGGGGCCGTGGGGTGAGGCCAGGGGCGAGGCTGTGGGACAATGAGGCCGTGGGGCAAGCTGGGGCTGTGGGGCGAGGCCGTGGGGCTAGCTGGGGCTATGGGGTGAGGCTGTGGGGTGAGCTGAGGCTGTGGGGCGAGCTGGGGCTATGGGGTGAGCTGGGGCCGTGGGGCGAGCTGGGGCGCTGTGGGGTGAGCTGGGGCCGTGGGGCGAGCTGGGGCACTGTGGGGCGAGCTGGGGCCGTGAGGCGAGGCCATGGGATGAGCTGGGGCTATGGGGTGAGGCTGTGGGGCGAGCTGGAGCTCTGTGGGGTGAGACCCGGGGGCGAGGCCATGGGGTGAGCTGGGGCACTGTGGGCCATGAGTGTGGGTCTGTGGTGGGTGCGGGTGACGGAGCGGTGTCCCCGCAGGAGGAGGTGAAGGTGAAGATGAAGGAGCTGAACGAGCACATCGTGTGCTGCCTCTGTGCCGGGTACTTCATCGACGCCACCACCATCACCGAGTGCCTGCACACCTGTGAGTCCGGCGCCAGGGCGTCAGCAGAGGGGACGGTTTGGGCTGGAAGGGACTTCAGAGCCCCTCCAGTTCCATGGGCAGGGACACCTCCCGCTGGATCAGGGGCTCCGAGCCCCATCCAACCTGGCCTGGAACCCCTCCAGGGATGGGGCAGCCACCACTGCTCTGGGCAACCTGGGCCAGGGCCTCCCCACCCTCACAGGAGAACATTTCTCCCCAAGATCTCACCTCAATCTCCCCTCTCGCAGTTCTAAACCATTCCCCTCATCCTGTCCCTGCCCTCCCTGACCCAGAGCCCCTCCTCAGCTTCCCCAGAGCCGCTTTCCCCACCGGAAGGCTCTGGTCCTGTAGCGCTGGCAGAGCCTCCCCTCCCCGCTGCCCCGGGGGAGCCGAGGGGGTGCCCGTACCCCACGGTTTGGGGGTGTGGGGCCGCGCAGCCCCCGAGCCCCTCGCTCTGCCCGCAGTCTGCAAGAGCTGCATCGTGAAGTACCTGCAGACCAGCAAGTACTGCCCCATGTGCAACACCAAGATCCACGAGACGCAGCCGCTGCTCAACCTCAAGCTGGACCGCGTCATGCAGGACATCGTCTACAAGCTGGTGCCGGGGCTGCAGGAGAGTGAGTGGCGGTATCCGGCGGCACCGGGGACGACGGGTGCAGGGAGGGAACCAGACAGGCTTGGGGAGCCCGGCTGGCTCGGGGGTCAGGGTCTGCCAGAGGGGGATGGGGCAAGGAGAAGCGGTCCTGGTGCACGGAGAGTGCCAGGAGCTGTTGGACCATGCCGGGGAGGACGGTGAGCAGAGCCAGGAGGGGGCTTGGCACTGGCACCGCATGGATTGGGAGGCTCAGGTGTTGGAGCACGGGAGGTTCTGGCTGTGCCGGTACCAGGAGCGCCGGCCGGGTTCGCCCTAAGTTTGGCCATGCCGGGAGTCTCCGGCCGGCTCCGGTGCCTTTCTTCTCTTGGTGCTGTGGGAATGTCAACAGCAGGCACAGCTGTGGGCATGGGATCGGCCACTTCCCCTCGGGGTGGCATGGGGACAGGGATGGTGTGCAGGAATATCAGCAGCGGGTGCAGCCGTGGGCACGGGATCAGCCGCCACCACTCGGGATGGGGACTGGGATGGGAATGTTGGCAGCAGGCGCAGCTGTGGGCACGGGATCAACCGCCACCACTTGGGATGGGGACTGGAATGGGAATGCCGGCAGCAGGCGCAGCCGTTGTTACAGGGTCAGCCCCCACCCCAGGATGGTGCTGCAGGAATATTGGCAGCGGGCGCAGCCGTGGAGGAGGGGGGGGCCGTGCCGACGAGACCGGAACGGCGGGTGACAGCCCAGGGACCCCCTCTCTGCGGGGTGGGAGTTGTGGCAGCGAGGGATGGGGATGAGGGGGGGTCCCTGAGCAACCCCCAGCTCTCGCCCGCAGGTGAAGAGAAGAGGATCCGGGAATTCTACCAGTCCCGCGGCCTGGACCGGGTGACGCAGCCCAGCGGCGAGGGTGGGCGTGAGGGGGGATGCAGGTGGGGGGTCTTGTGGATCCGGCCGTGCCGCGGTGCCGGTGCCTGACCGCAGCCCCCGCCCTATCTCTCCCCAGACCCGGTTGGGGGGGACCCCATGGGGCTCCCCTACAGCGCCTTCGACCACTCCCGCGCCCACTACTTCCGCTATGACGAGCACGTCTCGCTCTGCCTGGAGAAGCAGAGGTGAGCGCCGGCAGCACCCCGGGGTGCCCGTGGGATCGCTGTGGGGTGCCGGCAGAGCCACTTCCCCTCGCTGTGCCGAGGAGGGGGCTCGGGGTGTCCCTTGTCCCCACGCTGGTCCCAGCTCTGACAGCGAAGCCCGCTGGGAGCTGAGGTGGGATCGATGGCTGCGGCTCGGAGAGTGGGGGGCACCCAGACTGCACCTCCACATCCGGGACGGGGGGTGCACGTGGCCACCAGCACCTGGTTTGGATTGTCCCCCCCTGCCCCTCGAATCCTGGGCTCAGTTCTGGGCCCCTCGCTCCAAGAAAGCCCTGGGGAGGCTGGAATGTGTCTGGAGAAGGAAACAGAGATGGGAAGGGTCTGGAGAACAGGGGTTGTGGGAGCGGCTGAGGGATCTGGGGGTGTTGAGCCTGGAGAAGAGGAAGGGAGACCTCATCGCTGTCTACAGCTCCCGGAAAGGAGGTTGGAGCCGGGTGGGGGTCGGGCTCTGCTCCCCAAGAACAAAGGGTGGGAGAAACAGCCTCCAGTTGTGCCAGGGGAGCGTCAGACTGGATATTGGGAACAATTCCTTCCCTGATGGATCAGTGAAGCCCTGGGGGAGCCCTCATCCTTGGTGGGGTTCAGACCCCGTGTGGCCGTGGCACTTGGGGACAGGGTTTGGTCCCACGGGTGGGTTGGGCTGGATCAGCTCCAGAGGGCTTTTCCAACCACTCTGATTCCATAACCACACGATTCCTCCCCCCCGGCACAGCTCCAGCAAGGATAAGAGCAAGGCAGTGCTGCAGGTGAGCGGGGCCGGGGCGCGGGGGGCGGCGCGGGGGGACCCCGCAGCCCCTGACCCGCTCTCCCCCCACAGCACAAGTACGTGAGGTGCTCCGTGCGCGCACAGATCCGGCACCTGCGGAGGGTCCTGTGCCACCGCCTGGGGCTGCCGCTGCAGCACGTGAGGAGGGGGGACGGGACGGGGGGGTCCTGGGGTGGGGGTCAGGTCCTGGACCCCATCTGGGGGTTCTGGGGATGGGGGCAGTCACAGCCCCTGGGTCAGGGGGTCCTGGGAACCAGTTGGGGGTCATGGACTCCATGCGGGGCTCTTGGGGGGCCGGGTGGGGGTCACACACCCTGTTTGGGGGTCATGGACCCCGTGGAAGGGGGTTTCCGGGGGTGGTGTGGGGTTCCTGGGGCCGGGTGGGGGTCACAGACTGCAGATTGGGGAGGGTCTAGTGGCCAAGAGGGGGTCACTGTCCTCGCATAGGGGTCCTGGGGGTCTGGTGGGGGGTCCTGGAAATGGGGTGCACGGACCCAAGATGTGGGGATCCTGGGGGTGGGATGAGGGGGGCACTGGCAGGGGTCTTGGGGTTGAGGGGTGGGTCATGGACTCCATGTGGGGGTCCTGGGGATGGAATGAGGGGGGCACTGGGACTGGGTGGGCATCCTGGACCCCATGTGGGGGTCCTGGCCCCCCCGACGCAGCCCCCGCCCGTAGGTGCAGATCCTGTTCAACAACGAGGCCCTCCCTGACCGGATGACGATGAAGCAGCTCTGGCTCTCGCGCTGGTTCGGCAAGGTGGGACCTGCGCCGGGGGGGCGTTGGGGGCTCTGCCCTGCGGGGGATTTGGGGGTCCCAGCCCTGAGGTGGGGCTTTGGGGGGTCCAGCCTTGGGCTGGGGGCTTTGGGGTTGTCTGCCCTGGGGATCTCTGAATGGGGTGGCGTCTTTGCCCTTGTGGGGGGTGAGGGGGCTCTGTTCTTGGCTGGGTTCTCTGCTTTGGGGTGTGGGGATTTGGGGGTCTCTGAATGGGGTGGGGTCTCTGCCCTGGGGGGGGTGAGTGGGCTCTGTTCTTGGCTGAGGTCTCTGCTTTGGGGTGAAATTTGGGGATCTCTGCCCTGGGGAGTGTGGGGGGTCTCTGCCCTGGGGAGTTTGTGGGTCTCTGCTCTGGGTGGGGGGTTGGGGGTCTCTGCCCTGGGGGATTGGGGATCTCTGCCCTGGGGAGTTTAGGGGTCTCTGCCCTGGGGGATTGGGGATCTCTGCCCTGGGGGGTTTGGGGGTCTCTGCCCTGGGGGAGGGGGCTCTGAGCCCTGACCCACTCTCCCCCAGCCGGCGCCGCTCCTGCTGCACTACAGCATCAAGGACAAGAGAAGGTAGGGGCTGGGGCGGGTGCTGCCCCCCGAGCGCAGCCCTGCCCCCCCCCCCACCCCATAATTTAACACCCCCCCGAGATTATTTTTGGAATAAAACAGTGGAAAATCCACCCGTGTCTGCTGAGACCTGGGGCAGCAGCTCCAGGAGTGGGGCTGGGGGCACATGGGGGTGCAGGGGGAATGTGGGGTGCAGGAGGGTGAGGGGCTGGGGTGTGGGGCGCACTTCGGGGAGATGCTGGGAGGATGGGGGGCACAGGAGCAATGCCTCCTGCCCTGGGGACCCCAGCCCTCGCCCTCCTCCCTGGTGCGGTGGTGCCCCCACTCTGGGGCCCCCGGTGGGCGCGGACCCCTCTGTCCCCCCATCGCAGAGGGGTCCCCGCTTGTCCCGTCCCCCCCCATCGCTCAGGGGTCCCCGCCTGTCCCGTCCCCCACATCGCGCAGGGGTCCCCGCTTGTCCCGTCCCCCCCGCCATCGCTCAGGGGTCCCCGCCTGTCCCATCCGTCACCCCAGCTCAGCACCGCGCTGACCCCGCGCCGCCGGTGGGGATCCGGTTACGGCCCCGCTCCCACCGCAGCTGTCGCCCATCCCTCACCTCAGTGGGGACGGGATGGGATGGGGGCCTGTGTCCGCTGGGGTCCCGAAATACGGGGGGCAGGCGATGCTGGGCACCCCCAGATCCACACACACCCCGTGGTGTCCCCCCTCTGTGCCGTATCCCAACCCATTGGCATGCCCGGGGCGGAATGAGGGGTGCAGGGAGGGGATTGAGGGGCGCAGGGTGGAGAATGAGGGATGCAGGGAGGGGGTTGGGGGCGCAGGGTGGAGAATGAGGGGTGTAGGGAGGGGATTGGGGGGTGCAGGGTGGAGAACGAGGGGTGCAGGGGGGAGAACGAGGGGCGCAGGGTGGAGAATGAGGGGTGTAGGGAGGGGATTGGGGGTGCAGGGTGGAGAATGAGGGGTGCAGGGAGCGGATTGGGGGGCGCAGGGTGGAGAATGAGGGGTGCAGGGAGGGGGTTGGGGGGTGCAGGGTGGAGAACGAGGGGTGCAGGGGGGAGAACGAGGGGTGCAGGGTGGAGAATGAGGGGTGCAGGGAGGGGGTTGGGGGGTGCAGGGGGGAGAACGAGGGGCGCAGGATGGAGAATGAGGGGTGTAGGGAGAGGATTAGGGGGTACAGGAAGGGGATGGGGGGCACAGAGTGGTGAGTGAGAGGTGCGGGGGGGGAACTGGGGTGCATGGTGGAGATTGAGGGGTGCGGGGGGGGATTGAGAAGTGAGGGGAGGGAATGAGGGGTTATGGGGGGGGGGATGGGGGGGGGTTGTCCCGGTGGCGGGGAGGGCGTCGCGGCCGTGGGAGCAGGCGAGTGGGAGACGGACAGGCGGACAGACAGACGGACGGACGGGGGGGGGGGGCAGCGGGCGGGGCCGCCCCACATCTCTCCGCAGCGGCTCCGGCAGCGCTTCCAGACGGGGCCGAGACCCCCCGCGCCCCCCCACCCCCCACCAGCGCCGAGGAACCCCAAAGCTGCGGGGAACAGGGGGTCCCGCCAGCAGCGACCCTCCCCCCCGGCACCCCCCCGCGGCTCGGGGGAGCGCTCCAGGGGTGCAGGACGCTTTCAGGGGTGCAGGAAGCTTTGGGGATGCAGGATGCTCTGGGGGTGCAGGATACTCTTTCAGGGGTTCAGGGTGCTCTCTTGGGGGTGCAGGATGCTTTCAGGGGTGCAGGATGTTTCCGTGGCACCCCCAGTTCCCGCTGCCGGGAGGTGCGGGGGGGGCGGTGGGCACTGGACGGGAGTCGGGAGGGGTCCCGCACCCCCACACCCCCCCCTCCCCGGCCCAGAGCCAGACCCCATCCCGTGGCGGCCGAGCCGTGCCCGCCACGCTCCGGTGGCACCGGCTGCTGACAGAGACAAATGAGCCGCCCGCGCGCCACCGCCTTCACACCCCAGCGCCAGGGCGAGCGCGGCGCGGTGGCACCTCGGGACGGGGCCCCGACACAAGGCAGCCCCGCGTCCCCCTGCCCCGGTTCTGCCGTCGGGACCACCCCAGGACGGGTCCCCACCGCGCAGCATCACCGCGTCCCCCCGGCTGTGCCCCTGCCCTCCTGGCAGCCCCGCGACGCCGCAGCAGCTGCGGCTGCACCGCAGGGCCCCGCTCGCTGCCAGCCTGCGGCTCAGCGGGACCTGCCAGCGCCTCGCCGCGCGGCACGCGATGGATGGAGCCGCGTGTGCCAGCGCCCACCGAGCCCCCGGCAGCGCCCATCGCCGCACGCGGCCGTCCCGCCCGGCACCGCGGCCGCCCCGGCAGATGGGCCGTCACACGGGGAAATTACGCCGTGAGGACCGCGGCGGCGATCACGGCTAATGAGAAAATCAAAACACAATTTAATTCCTGTCACCGCCCGAGCGGCTTCAAACGACGCCGCGCGGCGCTGATGGGCCCCGTGCTGTGCCCGCGCCTGGCGGCGGCAGAGAGGTCCCTGGGACGGCCCGGGTGGCACTGGGATGACTGGGAGGGCACTGGAATACCTCGATCAGCAGCAGGATGGGGCTGAGATCACCGGGAGGGCACTGGGAGCACCTGGGCAGCACCGGGACGGCACTGGGATGGCATGAGGGCGGCTGGGGTGGCACTGGGATGGCAGCACGCTCCTTCTTGCGGCTCTGGGCACCGGCACGGCGGCACCTTCCCGCATCGGGCAGGGCCGGGGCCTTGCCGGGGACCCAGGATCGCGACGGCATCGCCCGCGCCCCCAACACTGGTGCAGCCGCGGCGCTGGGAGCAGCCCTGACCCGCTCTGGCTGTGCCCGGCAGCGCCCGGTGCCGGTGGCGGCAGGACGAGTGCCCCCAGGAAGCGCCGGGGCCGTGGGAGCGGAGGGCACCCCTCACCGCTCCCGGTTTTTCTTGGACGATGGCGTTTCCTCCGGCCCTTTGTCTGTGCCGCTGAGGCTTTCCTGTGTGCCCGCGGGCCTGGCGAGGAGCACCGCGGCCGCGCTGCCCCGGCACAGCCAAACACCGCGGCACAGCCCAGCGGGCGCCGTGGGCCGCAGCCGCCATGGTGATGGGTGCGGTCGCCACCCCTGGGCACGCGGCGGCCGCGCACGGGACGGGCCGTGGGCGTCGGTGGGTGCCGCGATGTGGGTGCCACGGTCACAGTCGCTGCCCTGCGCGGCCTTTGAAGTGGGGCGCTTCCTGCCCTGCTTTATGGCCGATCCGTCTGTGCCGCGTGCTTCCCGGCCATAAATCACTCGGCACACGGCACTGCCGGCCGCACACCCGCCGCCCTGGCCAGGGCCTCCGGCCGAGCCCACGGCGGCCGCCCCATGCCCACGGTGGGTGACAGACCCTAGCGTGAGCCCCGCGGCACAGCCGGATCCCCCGGCACTGAACCAAACCGCGGTCCCACCAGGAGACCCGGATCACAAGGCTTTTGGGACGAATCGTGGCAAGTTTGGAAACGCTGCTGGCGATGGCAATGCCGGGGTGCAGGAGGGTCCCCGCTGCCGCCCCAGCACCCCATGGCTTCCACCCGGGCTCAGCGCCGGCGGCACAGCCGCAGCACCGCAGTGCCCTGCACTATTCCGAGCGTTTCCTGGGTTTTATTGTCTCCCCTTTCCCACCGTCCTCACAGGAAGCCCTCGCTCCAGCGGCGCCGGAGGCTCCGTGCCCGCTGCGGTGTGGGCAGAGGCACTGCCAGGACCCATCATTCCTGCTCCCGGCACACGGCTCCTGGCAGCCCGGTGGGAGGCGGTGCTGGGATCGTGCCCCGAGACCCCCACCCAGCTCAGGGGTCCCGGCTGCACCGCGCACGCCGGGGTGAGCCGCGGCTGTGCCAGCATCGATGCCGTCCCCAGCGCCAGGGCGGGACGCACGGTCCCCACGCGCCCATTCCCATCCGGCTGAGCCGCGGCTGCAGCCATACTGGCGTCGATGCCGTCCCGGTGTTAGGGCGTGCCGGGACCCCGTGCACCCGTTCCCCGTCTGGTGGCGGCTCTGCCAGGGCATGTTCCCATGTCCTCACCATCCGGCTGGGAATGCCGAGTGGGCACCGTGCCGCGTCCCTGGGCTTCGGTTCCCACACCCCGATTCCGGCGCTGCCGGTGCGGGTCTCTCTCTGCTCTTCCCGAATCAGTCAGGTGCGGTATCAGAACGCCGCAGCTCCGGCCGGGTGGGTCCTGGTGTCCGATCTCCCGCGACGCCGGTGCCCAGCAGCTCGGGATTGCCACTCTCCTCATCCCCATCCCGGTCCCCATTGCATCCCAACCTGCAGTCCCTTCCCATCCCTGTCCCATCCTCATCCCCTTCCAGCCTCTTCCCAACCCCATTCTATCCCCTTCCCCTCTGCCTTCCCCATCCCCATCCCATCCCCATCCCACCCCATCCCCTTCCCAACCCCATTCCATCCCCATCCCCATTCGCAATCCCATTCCCATCCCTATTCCCAATCCCACCCCATCCCACCGTCCCTCCCCGGTGCCGGGCCCCCGGCTCTCTCTCCCATCCCTCTCTCCGGCGCCGCCGTCCCCCTCGCGCTCCCAGCCGGACCCCGCGCCCCGCAGAGCCGGCAGCGGCAAATTCCAAAGGGCACCCGGGAAGATTAATCGCGGGGCCGACAGCCGGTAACCGGATCGCCCCGCCGGGAGCAGGAATGCGGTACTGCCGCGCTGACCCTGCCGTGCCCGCCACGGCCCTGCCACGGCGCGGTGGTCACGCACCGCAGCCCAGTGTCGACGGGACCATGGGCCGCTTGGAGCACCGCGGGGCCCACAGGACACCATGGGCCAACATGGAGCACCGCGGACCACCGTGGGCCACCGCGGACCACCGGAACCACCACAGCCCACCAGGGTCCTCCATGGCCACCAGCCCGGACCTCCATCCCATCCCCGTGCCGTCACCAGGGCCCAATGCCAGGTTGGGGTCCCGGTGACCCTGACCCCCCCCCGAGCCCCACGGTCCCGGGGGCTCCCGCTGCCCCGGACGGTGATGGGGACACCGGGTGACGCCGAGGGCTGCGTCGGTGCCTCCACGGCACACAGAACCCCCGGCCCTGTCTGTGCCATCCCGGCCAGCGGTGGCGTTTGGGGCAGGACGGGGTCCCGGGGGGGGGTCCCCCGGCTCTCCCACGCCCCGGGGTCCCGCGGGGACGGCCGCGGCCGGGAGGGAGGATGCGGGGCAGACGGTGGCCGGGAACAGAGCGAGGCGGGAGGAAGGATGGCGCTTCCTCTGCGACGGCTCCTCTTCCTCCCGGCCGGCTCTGCCATGCGGCGCGGCACAGCGCGGCCTTACAGCGCTCACCGTGCCCCGTGCCATGGACGGAGCACATACGTGAACACGCGTGTGCGCGCACGCACAGCCCCCTCCCGCCCGGCAGCCGCGCTCTCCCCGTGCGCCGCCGCCACGTTTCATTGCGCTCTTCTTTTTAATTAACCCCGGGGCGTCGCGGCACCGCTGCCTCGCCGAGGTTAATGGCGGCGGCGACCCACGGCGACCCGCGCGCGGCAGCGACCGACGAACCCCCCCCGGCACCTCCCGCCCCACTGCAGCCGGGGAGGGGCCCGGAGAGCCCCCAGCCCCACACGCTATGGGGCACTGGGGGGCTGTGGAGCCCTCAGAGGGCACTGGGGGGGGCACTGGGAGGGCTGTGGAGCACTCAGGAGGCAGTGGAGGGTACTGGGAGAGCTATGGGAAGGCTGTGGGGCACTGGGAGGGCACTGGGGGAGATGGAGGAGGCACTGAGTGGTTCTGGGGGGCACTGGGAGGGAACCGGGAGAGGGGGGTCACTGGGAGGGCCACGTCCCCCCTCTCCCCCCGCTCAGGTGCTCCTGTCAGCGCGGCTCTAATCCGGCGCTCGTTCATCTCGGCCCGGCTGTCAGCGCCCAGACAGAGCCGTGGCCCACCCGCGGCCCCCCGCGCTCGCCCCTAATTGAATCCGCATGGCCGCATCGCCGCCACGGCTGCATCGCCACATCGGCCACATCGCTGCACTCGATGCAGCACCGCGTTGGCTGCATCACCACATCACCATGCCGGCAGCTTCCCTGTGCCGGCCGCATCACCACACCAGCTGCACCGTCGGCACAGCCACGCCGCCCGCAGCACCGTGCCAGCCGCATGGCCACATCGCCGTGCTGGCCACGCCATCACATCCAGCACCGTCCCGTGTGCCCACAACCCCGGAGCGAGAGGGTGGGGGGCTCGGCCACAGCCCCCGGGTCCCTCCCGGCAGCTCGCGGTGCAGGGGATGATGCGGCCGTGGAGTGAGGGTCCTGCTGCCCCCCCCCCAGCCCCACATCGACCCCGAACCTCCCGGGGGTCCCACCCCACAGCAGCCCCAGAGGGTCCCCAGGAGGGGGGAAGGAGCCGGGATGGCCCCGAGGCCCATGGAGAGGGGGGTCCCATCATCCCTGGGGAGGGGAACGGGGGGGGGGGGGGGGGGTCCCACCATCCCTGGGGAGGGGAGGGGGGGGGGGGGTGTCCCATCACCCCTGGGGAGGGGAACGGGGGGGTCCCATCATCCCTGAGGGAGGAGGGGAGAGGGGGTCCCACCATCCCTGGGGAGGGGAGAGGGGGGGTCCCACTATCCCTGGGGAGGGGAACGGGGCGGGGGGGGGGGGGGGGTCCCACCATTCCTGAGGAGAGGAACAGGGGGGTCCCATCATCCCTGGGGAAGGGGAATAGGGGGTCCCACCATGTGCCCGTGGTTGGGGCACATGGGTGGGAGAGTGCCCAGAGGGGAGGAGGGGGGTGGGTAGCAGCATTTGCTCCGGAGGCTTTGAAATGCATCTCCCCCCCCCCTCCCCCCGGGGCCATTTGGTTGGAGTTTGGCCCCGGCACCCATTTGGGGACCCTGTGGTGGGGAGGGGTCTGGGGGGGGGGGGGGGGGGGGCAGCACCGCTTGAGAGCGGCTCCCCACGATGGCACATGTGCTTAGAAGCAGAGACTCATAGAATCACCAGGTTGGAAAGGACCCATTGGATCATGGAGTCCAACCATTCCCAACACTCCCTAAACCATGTCCCTCAGCACTTCATCCACCCGTTCCTTGAACACCTCCAGGGAAGGCGACTCCCCCCTCCCTGGGCAGCTGTTCCAGTGCCGATGACTCTTTCCATGAAGAATTTTTTTCTGATATCCACCCTGACCCTCCCCTGGCGGAGCTTCAGGCCATTCCCTCTTGTCCTGTCCCCTGTCCCTTGGGAGAAGAGCCCAGCTCCCTCCTCTCCACAACCTCCTTTCAGGCAGTTGTAGAGAGCAATAAGGTCTCCCCTCAGCCTCCTCTTCTCCAGGCTGAACACCCCCAGCTCTCTCAGCCGCTCCTCGTCAGACGTTCTCCAGCCCCTCAGCAGCTTCGTTGCTCTTCTCTGGACACTCTCCAGAGCCTCAACATCCTTCTTGTGGTGAGGGGACAGAGCTGAACACAGTATTCGAGGTGCGGTCTCACCAGTGCCGAGTACAGAGGGAGAATCCCCTCCCTGTTCCTGCTGGTGACCCCATTTCTGATCCAAGCCAAGATGCCGTTGGCCTTCTTGGCCCCCTGGGCACACTGCTGGCTCATGGTCAGTCGCTGTCAACCATCACCCCCAGGTCCTTCTCCTCCGTGCAGCTCTCCAGCCATTCTTCCCCCAGTCTGTAGCGCTGCATAGGGTTGTTGTGCCCCAAGTGCAGGACCCGGCATTTGGCCTCGTTGAACCTCATCCCATTGATCCATCCTGTTCCGATCCCTTTGGAGCCTCCCTACCCTCCAGCAGATCCACACTTCCACCCAGTGCTGCGCCGTGAGCCCCTCTGGGCACGGGGACGGCACACCTGCGCCCGCCTGGCACGGATGGGAACACACCAGCACACGCGTGTCCCTGCCCGCACACACAGCACTGTGCCCACGGGAGCGACGCTTGTGCAAACACACACACACGTGCCCAGTACACACGCATGCGGCAGCGGATCAGCCACACGCTGGGCCCCATTCCCATCCTCACCCCCGTTCCCATCTCCACCCCCCATCCCCTCACCGCCGCTGTGGCGCACGCGGCGCGCTCGGTGCGTGTTAATGAATTGCTCATTTGCCGGCGTTCCCGGGGGATCCCGGGGCGCCCCCGCTCCCGGCACAGCCACCCCCGCGCGGGGTCAGGCTTTATTGCCAATAATTGTGGGGGTCCCCCTGCTCCCCGCGTGTCTCCGCGCCCCACGGTTTAATTTCGCGCCGCGCTCTCCCCCTTATTAAAGGAAAATTCATTTGCAAGCAATTTCCATGTGCGAGCGAGGCGGCAGCTCCGGCTGCGGCGCGGCGCCCCGGGAGCCCCTAATCGAGTTACCGCCAGGCGCTGCGGCGCGGAGCCGCGTTATTGGGATGGATCCGATAAATAATGGATCAGGGACAGCGCGACGCGGCGTAGGTGTGCTGAGCTGTGCCCGCTGCGCCGGAATCGGCACCCGGAATGGCTGGTGTGGCACAGGGCATCCCCACATGGCACCCCAGTATGGCACAGGGCACCCCCACACAGCACAGGACATCCCCACACGGCCCAGGGCACCCCCACATGTCACAGAGCACCCCAGCATGGCCCAGGGTACCCCAGTATGGCCCAGGGCACCCCCACACAGCCCAAGGCACCCCAGTATGGCCCAGGGCATCTTCACACGGCCCAGGGCACCCCCACATGGCACAGGGCACCCCCACACAGCCCAGGGCACCCCAGTATGGCCCAAGGCATCTTCACACGGCCCAGGGCACCCCCACACGGCCCAGAGCACCCCAACATGGCCCAGAGCACCCCCACACGGCCCAGGGCACCCCAGTATGGCCCAGGGTACCCCAGTATGGCCCAGGGCACCCCCACACAGCCCAGGGCACCCCAGTATGGCCCAGGGCACCCCCACACGGCCCAGGGCTACCCAGTATGGTCCAGAGCACCCCAGTATGGCCCAGGGCACCCCCGTATGGCCCAGGGCACCCCAGTATGGCCTGAGGCACCCATCGCAGTGCGGCCATTCTGCTCCCGGGCTGGGGGGGCACAGGGTGCCCCGACACCGGCGCCCGTGATCCCGGGCACCAGGAGCCACGGCTGTCCCGGGCGTGCAACAGGGCAGCACCGACCCGAGCAGGCGTGTGCCCCTCCGCAGCCACGCGCACACCCCCGGCACACGCACACGGGTGCACGGCAAGAGCTGCAGCCCCACCCGTGTGCAGGTACCCCCTCACGCGTGCACACCCGCCCCGGTGCACGGCCTCAAGCACACGTGTGCACACGCGGACACACACGCAGAGCTGCGCCCATGTACGTGTGCTCACACAGGCACGGGTGCACACCAAGACACGCGCACCCTCATGCACATGCACCCCCCTCACATGTGCACACACGCACACCCTCACGCATGCACACCCGCCTTCATGCACACCCTCACACACACATTGTCATGCACACACACTAATGCACACGTACCCTCACATATACACACACGCCCTCATGCACACACACATCCTCACACACACACATCCTCATGCACACCCTCGCACACGTCCTCATGCACACAAGCATATCCTCACATGCACACACGTACACCCTCACATGTGCACACACCCTCATGCAAACACACACCCTCACGCACATACACACACCCTCACGTGTGCACACACGCAAACCCTCACACATGCACACACACACCCTCGTGCACACATGTGCACCCTCACATGTGCACGCATGCCCTAATGCACACACACTCACACATACACACATGCCCTCATGCACGCACACACCCTCACGCGTGCACACACATCCTCGCACACGCACACCCTCACACGCACATCCTCATGCACACACACCGTAATGCACACACAGTCACACGTACACACACATCCTCATACACACACAACCTCATACGTGCACACACATCCTCACACACGCACACCCCTCACATGCACATTCTAACGCACACACACCTTAATGCACACACACTCACACGTGCACACACATCCTCATGCACAAACGCACACCCTCACGTGTGCACACACATCCACACACACACCCCCCCCCCCCTCACAAGCACATCCTCATGCACACACCCCCTAATGCACACACACTCACGCGTGCACACCCCCCCTCACATATACACACACCTTCACGCACTCACAGGTGCACACACGCGTGTGCCGGTGCTGCTCACCCCGCTCCCGTGGGGCGCTCGGTTCCAGCCCAGCAGCCGGGAAGGGCTCCGAGGTCTCCGTTCCAGCCCCTCCGGCCGGACCGGGGTGCACTGGGGGTGCCGAGGGCACAGCCCCACATCCCCGTACCCCCCGATGTGGGGCAGGGCGAGATGGAACCCACGCACCCCAAGCGGGTTTGATCCCAAATCCCCCCCCCCCCTTTCACCGCCATCACCACCCGCTGGAATCGCTCCGGCTGCCGGGAGCCGTCAAGGTTGGGTTTCTCCGCTTTCCGTTGGGATCGCGTTCCGCTTGGCTCAGCGAGATTGGAAGCCCCTTCCCAAGCCCCACCGGCAGCGCCCGAGCCCCCTGCACCTGCTGCCCCATTCCCGCACCGAGCGCAGCCGTGACCCCCGCGACCTCCGCCGCCGGCCTAGAGCATCCCAAATCCATGCGGATACTCTTCGGGATTGGGGATGGGGGATGCCGAATCGCCCCAAAAGGGGCGATTCGGCATCCCCCAGCCCCAATCCCGATGGAGGTGGCGGTGTTGGCACGCAGGGCTCACCTGCACACGCGGGCGTTCCCGGGATTTTTACGAGCGCTGGGAATCCCGGAGTTATTTGTACCAGGAGGGCAATGGGAGAGTAAAAAGAAAAAGGGGGGGGGGGGGGGTGGAATTTATGACCGGGCCGTGCTCTGAAACCCAAAACCCACCCAAAAGAGGCTTTAATCAGCGCCAGGCGCGCGGCCCCCGTGCTTTTATGGGAGAGGCCGTAAATTGTTCGGGATTGGGAAAAAAAAGGGGGGGGGAAGCGGTGGGAAACCTGATGAGTATGGAAAGGATGGGGTAAAAAAGGCAATGGGGATGGAAGGGGGGGGGTAAAAAGCCAATGGGGTTGGAAGGGGGGGGGGTAAAAAGCCAATGGGGATGGAAGGGGGGGGGTAAAAAGCCAATGGGAGTGGAAAGGCAGGGGTTAAAAATCCCGATGGGAAGGGAGGGGGTACTTAAAAACTCCGATGGGGATGGGAAGGGGTTAAAAACCCCAATGAGGATGGAAAGGGGGGGGTGAAAACCCCGATGGGAGTGGAAAGGGGGGGTTGAAAACCCTGATGGGGATGGAAGAGGGGTGTGAAAACCCCAATAAGGATGGAAAGGGGGGGTGAGAACTCGGATGAGGATGGAGGGGAGGGGGTAAAATCCCCACGGGAATGCGGGAGAGGGGGTAAAAACCCCCAACGGGGATGGAATGGGGCGCTTAACCCCCCCCCCCATAAGGATGGAAGGGGTTAAAAACCACAGCGAAGGTGGAAGGGGGGGGAGCCAATGGGCACGGAAAGGCAAGGGTTAAAATCCCCGACGGGGAGGGACGGGGGTAAAAGCCCCGCCGGGAACGGGGGCACCGGGGGGGTCCTGCGTGTGGGAGGGGGCGGCGCGGCGCTGCCTCCCGTTCGCTCCCGGTGCCCCCCCGGCCCCCCCGTGGCTCCTCCCTCCCTCCCTGCCCAGTTCTGCCGCCCCGGGGTCTTTAAGGCGGCGGCGGCGGGGGGGGAACGGGCGGCGCTGCCCCGGCCGCACCGAGCGGCACCGGCACCGGGGGCCCACCGAGGGGAGAGCGGGGGCACCGGGGGGGGAGCACCGGGAGAGGAGCGGGAAAGGGAGGGGGGGGGGGGACACCGGGAGAGGAGCGGCAAAGGGAGGGGGAACACCGGGAGAGGAGCGGCAAAGGGGGGGGGGGGGAACACCGGGAGAGGAGCGGCAAAGGGGGGGGGGGGGGGACACCGGGAAAGGAGCGGCAAAGGGGGGGGGGGAGCACCGGGAGAGGAGCGGCGGCACCGGGAAAGGAGTGGCGGGAGGAGGGGGCACCGGGACAGGAGCGGAGGGAGAAGGGGGCACCGGGACCGGACCTAAACCGGGGGTGGGGGACACTGGGAAAGGACCGGAGACACGGGAGGAGACGCACCGGGAAGGGAGCGGGAACACCGAGAAAGGACCGAAACTGCCGGGGGGGACACACCGGGAAAGGAACAGAGCCGGGGGGACGGGGGACGAGGACACCGGGAAAAGGGAAAGGACCGGGACGCGGGGGGACACCGGGAACGGAGCGGGAACAGCGGGGGGGACGGCGTCTCGGTGAGGGATGCGGCGGGACCGGCCATGACGGCGGTGCGGGAGGCGGCGGGGCCCCCCGCGCCCCCCCCGGCGCCCCCCGAGCTCTCGGCCAAACCGCTGACCCCGTTCGGCATCGAGGACATCCTCGGTCCCCCCCGGCGGGCGCCGCCCCGGCCCCGCGCCGCCTCCCCGCTCCGCGCCCTCCAGGAGCTGGCGAGCAGGACCTTCCGCGGGCTGGAACGGGCACCGGCACCGGCACCGGGTACGGGAGCGGGGGCACCGGCACCGGGGACGGGAGCGGGAGCGGGGACCGGCACCGGGAACGGGCACCGGCACCGGGTACGGGAGCGGGAGCGGGCAGCGGGAGCGGGGACAGGAGGGGGACCGGCACCGGGTACGGGAGCGGGGGCAGGCACCGGGAGCTGGAACGGAGACAGGAACTGGGAATGGGTACAGAAACGGGAGCGGGAACGGGGACAGGCACCGGCACCGGGGACGGGAGCGGCGGGAGCGGGGACAGGAGGGGGGACAGACACCGGGAGCTGGAACGGCGACAGGAACCGGGAGCTGGAACGGAAACGGGAGCGGGAACGGGGACAGGCACCGGCAGCGGGGACGGGAGCGGGAACGGCTACAAGAGTACAGGGAAGGGGCACGGGAACGAGGGGAGGCACCGGGAGCGGAAACGGGAATGGGAGCCCCGGGATCGGGGCGAGCCCCGGGGAACAGAAAGGGGAGCGGGGGAAACGGGAGCGGGGCGAGACTCCGGCACCGGGTACGACAACGGCGGGGGCACCGGGAACGGAACGGGAACGGGGGAAACGGGAACGGAAGGGCATCGGGAGCGGGGCGAGTCCCCGGGACCAGGTGCGGGAACGGGGGTAACGGGAATGGGAACGGGATTGAAGATCACGGGGTGAGTCCTTGAGACCGGGTACGGGAAAGGGGGAAACGGGAAGGAGAATGGGGGCACCGGGAACGGGGCGAGCCTCCGGGAACAGGGTACGGGTACGAGAAACGGGCGGGGGGGGCACCGAGAGCGGGGGGAACGGGAGGCGGGGACCATGGGGAACCGGGCCGGTGCTGGGGAAGAAGGGGTCGGGCGTCGGGGCCGGTGTCTCTGCGACCCCTCGGTAAGTTCCGTTCGGGGCCCGGCGGGGAAGGGCCCGGGGGTCCCCGCCGGTCCGGCAGCCCCGGCACGGCGGGAGGAGGCCCCGGGAGCCCGTGAGAGCCCCGGGTCAGCCGGTACCGGCACCGGGTCGGTCCCGATGGGCATCGGGCGGGGCTCGGGCAGCGAGAACGGATACCGGCCCCGACACGAACCCGTCACCGGCCCCGGTTCCCCGGCACGGAGCCCTTATCGGCCGCGGCGGGGCCGCCGTTCTCCGGCGCGAACCCAGTACCTGTCCCCAGCGCCGGTTCTTGAGCACGAACCGGTCACCGGCCCCGGTTCCCCAGTGGGAACCCGGTACGGGCTGCGGCGGGGCCGGGGCTCCCCGGCACACACCCGGTGCCGGTCCCCAGCGCCTGTTCTCTTTGAGAGCCCGTTCCCGGCCCCGCGTACCGGCCCCGGTGCGAGCCCGTTCACCGGCGGAGCTGGGGACCCGCAGGCAGTCTCTGGCCTGGCCCCGGCACGGAACGGACCGACAGACGGACCAACGGACGCACCGACAGACAGAACGAGAGGCAACCGGGCCCCGCCGCCCGAGGCGCCCGGACAGACGGACACGGACAGACGGCGGCGCGGCCACCGTTAACGGGAAAATCCTTTCCTCGCCGGACAGAGCGGCCGAGGAACAAAAGCCGCTCCCGGGACGGACGCACGGACAGACCGAGCCGGGCTCCCGCCGGGAACGAGGAATGAAACTCCGTTCCCGGGACGGACAGACGGACACGGAAGGGAACAGCGCGGCTCTCGCTGCTAACGAGAAAACTCCTCTCCCGGCGGAACAAACGGACACAGAGAGCGCGGGGCTCCTGTTACCGGCGAAACCGAAACCGTTACCGGGAAGGACAGACCGAACGAAAAATCAGCCGCGTTACCGGGATGGACAGACGGACGCGGACAGACCGAGCGGCGCTCCTGTAATTAACGAAGAACAAAAGCCCTTACCGGGACGGCAGCGGCCGCGCTCTCGCCGCTAACGGACGGACAGACGGACAGCCCCGAGCCGAGCTCCGCCATCAGCGAAACGAAAGCCGCGGTAATTAATGAACTGCCTTTATAGGCAATTAACAAATCCCCTTAGAGGTAATTAACGAATCGTCATTATCGGTAATTAACCAATTGTCGTTAGCGGTAATTAACGAATCGCCGTTATCGGGAATTACGGGACCGCCCCGGCTGGACGGACAGACGGACACGGGCGGACTCATGGGGGTTCCCGCGATTAACGAAGAGGAGCCCCGTTACCGGGCAGACAGGCGGACCCGGCCGGGCAGAGCGGCCCCGAGGCGGAACGGAGCGGGACCCCCGGACAGACGGACGGCGAGGGCTCCCGTCGCGGGGGTGACGCTGCGTTACCGGTAGGATAGACGGACAGACCGGGACAGCGCGGGGCTCTGTGGCCGAGGAGAAGCCCCGTTACCGGCGCATACGGGTTCGTTCTGGTACGAACGGACCCACGGACGGACCGGCGGACAGACCCACGGACAGACCCTCGGGCGGCGGCGGATCGGGACCTGCGGGCGGCGCGGAGCCGTTCCCGGTGCACCCGGCGGTTTCGCTTCTGCTCCACCGGGAGCGGCGCCGGGGCCGAGCCGAGAGCGGCGGCCACCGGAGCCCGGGGACCCGCACGGACCCGGGGCCGCCGCCACCGGGGCTCCTGACGATCGCTTCGCGCTGCTTTCCGGCTTACCGGTACCGGTACGAGCCCCCAGCAGCGGCACGGGCGGCGCCCGGTGCGACCGGTTCCACCGGGGCCGGGGGGAAGGAGCGGGACCGGCGAGGCCGGCAGTGCCGGTGCGGGCGCCGTTACCGGAGCTGATGCCGGTGCCGGTTACCGGCGCGGTGCCCGTGCCCGTGTCCGTGCCGCTGCGGTGCCGGTGCCGCCGCGCTGTCCCCTCGGGTCCCCCCTGCTGGAAGCGGTGCGAGCCCCGGTGCCGGTGCAGATACCGGTGCCGTGCAGCGCTTGAACCGGTGCCGATACCGGAGCCCATGAGGATGCCGGTTCAGGTGCCGTTACCGGTGCCGGCGCAGATACCGGTTCAGGTACCGGTGCCATGCAGTGCCGGTGCCGATGCCGGAGCCCTGCGATACCGGTACCGGTTCAGGTGCGGGTGCTGACGCCATGCGGTGCCCATACCGGTTTGGGTGCCGGTACCGGCGCTGACGCCCTCTCCCCGCAGTTCGCGGGAGCGGTGCCGGTGCGGGTACCGATGCCATGCAGTACCGGTGCCGGTTCGAGTGCCGGTCCTCGCTCTCCCCGCGGGTCGCCCCCCTCGCGAGCTCGGGGCTGATGCCGGTGCCGGTTCGGGTGCCGGTGCTGACTCGCTCTCCCCGCAGGTCACCCCTCCCGAGCCCGGTGCCGGTGCGGGTACCGATGCCATGCAGTATCGGTGCCGGTTCGAGTGCCGGTGCCGGCGCTGACTCGCTCTCCCCACTGGTCGCCCCCTCCCGAGCCCGGTGCCGGTGTCGGTTCGGGTAACGGTCCCGGCGCTGACTCGCTCTCCCCGCGGGTCGCCCCCCCCGTGAGCTCGGGGCTGATGCCGGTGCCGGTGCCCGTTGGGATGCGGGCGCTGTTGCCGGTGTCGATGCCGGCGCTGATGCGCTCTCCCCGCGGGTCGCCCCTCCCGAGCCCGGTGCCGGTTCGGGTGCCGGTGCCGGTGCTGACTCGCTCTCCCCGCGGGTCGCCCCTCCCGAGCCCGGTGCCGGTTCGGGTGCCGGTGCCGGTGCTGACTCGCTCTCCCCGCAGGTCGCCCCCCCCCGAGCCCGGGGCTGCCCCGGCGGCGGCGGCGGAAGTCGCGCACGGCGTTCACGGCGGCGCAGCTGCAGGCGCTGGAGCAGCGGTTCGGGCGCAGCCGGTACCTCTCCCCCGCCGAGCGGGACGCGCTGGCGGCGCGGTTGGCGCTCAGCTCCGCGCAGGTCATCACTTGGTTCCAGAACCGCCGCGCGAAGCTCAAGCGCGATCTGGAGGAGCTGCGGGCGGACGTGGAGTCGCTGCGGGCGCTGCCCCCCGCCGCCCTGCGGCAGCTCGCGCAGCTCCCGGCGGCACCGGCGGCACCGGGGGCACCGGGACCCGCCCCAGAGCCCGACGAGGAGGAGATCGACGTCGGGGACTGAGGGACCGGGGGGGTCCCGGGGCGCTGCTCCTCGCCGCCCTCAGCCGGTTCGCCCGGGACAGCGGGAACCTCGCGGGGACCACCGGGAACTTCTCCCGGCACCGCTGACATCGAGGAGAAAGAGGAGATCGACGTCAGGGACTGAGGGACCGGGGGGCCCCGGGGCGCTGCCCCCGCCGCCAGCCCGCCCCGCTCCCGGGGACACCGGGACCCCCACCGGGACCCTCTCCCGACACCCGACGCTGACATCGAGGGGAAGGAGGAGATCGACCTCGGCGACTGAGGAGAACACGGGTCCCGGGGCGCTGCTCCTCGCCGCCTTCTGCCGGTTTGCCCCGCTCCCGGGGCCACCGGGACCACCGGGAACCTCACTGGGACCACCGGGAACTTCTCCCGACACCGGGACCGCTGACACGGAGGAGAAAGAGGAGATCGACGTCGGGTACTGAAGGACCGGGGGTCCCGGGGCGCTGCTCCTCGCAGCCCTCCTCCAGCCCGCCCCGCTCCCGGTGCCACCGGGAACCCCACTGGGACCACCGGGAACCGACACCGGCACCGCTGACATCGAGGGGGAGGAGGAGATCGACGTCAGGGACTGAGGGACCGGGGGGTCCCGGGGCGCTGCCCCCACCGCCCGCTCCCCCGCCGGGGCGTCATCTCCCGAGGCTACCGGGACTACCGGGAACCTCTCCCGACACCGGCATCGCTGACATCGAGGAGGAGATCGACGTCGAGGACTGAGAGACCGGGAGGTCGCTGCTCCCCGCCAGCTCCCGGGACTCCCCCCTGGAACACCGGGACCCCCCGGGACCGGCACTGCTGACGTCGAGGAGGAGAAAGACATCGACGTTGGGGACAGAGGAGTCTCCGGGCTACCGGGAACCCACCGGGACCCACACCGGGACCGGCCCGGCAGAGCTCAAGGCAAAGATGGACTGAGGGGACGTGGGGGTCCCGGGACATCACCCTCCCCGGGACCACCGGGAACGCCCCGGGGCTGCCGGGACCCCAAGAGGGGCGAAACGCCGGATCGGAGGCGGTGGGGGGTCCCGAGGGGGTCCCGGGACGGAAGGTGCAATTCTTCACCTTTTGGGGTGGTTTTGTCCGTCTTTCGCCTTATTTTGGTGTTTTTGACGGGCGGCGGCGGCAGCGCGGGTGTAAACGTCGGGAATAAAGGCGAGAGCGAACGGAGGAGCGCAGGGGCAGACGGACAGACGGACGGGGAGGGAGGCCGGGACACCGGGATGGGCAGACAGACGGACGGGGGGGGAGCCCGCGGCACCGGGATGGACAGACAGACAGATGGGGGGGGGAAGGCCGGGACACCGGGACGGATGGACAGATCGATGGGGAGGCGGCTGGAGCACCGGGATGGACAGACGGACAGGAAGGGGGAAGATGGGGGGGCAGCGAGGAGACCCGGGGACGGACAGACAGATGGACGGGGTGGCAGATGAGGGGTGCAGCCGGAGGCCATTGAGGGGGGTGGGAATAGGAAGGGACGGATGGACAGACAGACAGATGGGGGGGGCGGCTGAGGAGGGGCCTGTTCGAGGGTGAATGGGCAGGGGGGAGCGGCAGACAGACAGACGGACGGGTCACCCTCCCCCCAGGGCCCCCTCGACACCCCCCCCCCAATTTCCCAGTTCATTTGCCACCCCCGTGGTGTTAATTACAGCTGGGGATTAATTACACCCCCCCCACCTCCACGGGTACCCAACACCGGGGGCAGGGACCGGGACACGGACGGACAGATGGATGCATGGACGGACACACGGACAGAGGGATTGCGCACAGGCTCGGAGCCCGGTGCTGCTGATCCCGTTTATTTGCCGATGGGGTACACACCGCGGCGCGGGCACAGCACGGACCCCGCGGGGGCACCGGTGGCTCCGCCGGCGCTGTGCCCGGTGCCAGGACGAGCCCTGCACTGGCTCTGGGACGGGCGCTGTGCGGAGCCGCACCCGGCACTGCCGAGGGCTCAGTTGGGCGCTGGCCGTGCCGCGCCGGCTCCAGCGCCGCGCAGCGGGTGCCGTGGGGGCGCGGGGGTGGCGTGGGACGGGTGCTTGAGCTGCAGCGCCAGCCGGGAGCCCCCCAGCTCTGCCGCCTGCCACGGGGGAACCGCGTGGGCACCGTGCCCCACAGCACAGTGTCCCCCCCAGCCCCACGGTGCGGTCTTGCCCCACAGCGCGGTGTCCCCCCAGCCCCATGGCGTGGTGCTGCCCCACAGCGCGGTGTCCCCCCAGCGCGGTGTTGCCCCACAGCACAGTGTCCCCCCAGCCCCACGGTGCGGTGTCCCCCCAGTGCGGTGTTGCCCCAGCCCCACGGCACAGTGTCCCCCCAGCACGGTGTCCCCCAGCCCCACGGCGCAGTGTCCCCCCAGCATGGTGTCCCCCCCCAGTGCGGTGTCCCCCAGCCCCACGGCACTGCCCCATACCTGCATGGCTGCATAGGCCGCCTCGGCCGCCTTCTTGTGGGCAAAGTTGACAAAGGCACAGTGGCGTCCGGGCAGCGTCCGGACAGAGCGGATCTCCCCGAACCTGGGGGGCAGCATGAGCCCCCACCCTACAGAGACCCCCCAACCCCTCGGAGACAGACCCCCCGCCCCATGTCACCCTCACAGGGCTCACTCCCCAGAGCCGGAATGCCAGGGAATGGGGCTGGGAGGCGGCAGTGTGGGGCAGGGATGTGCACTGGGATTGAGATGTGGGGCAGGGATGGGCACTGGGATGGTGCTGTGGGGCAGGGATGGGCACCGGGATCGGGATGTGGGGCAGGATGGGCACTGGGATTGAGATGTGGGGCAGGGATGGGCACTGGGATGGTGCTGTGGGGCAGGGATGGGCACCGGGATCGGGATGTGGGGCAGGCTGGGCCCCGGGATGGCCGGGAGCCGGGTCTTGGCACACTCACCGGCCAAAAGCGCTGCGCAGTGCTTTCTCACCGACGCCGGCGGTGACATTCCCGACCCAGAGCGGGAAGCAGCCCCTGCCGAACCGCACCAGTGTCACCACCCGGTGTCACCAGGACCCCCTACTCCTGTTCTCTGGCATCACCGAGCCCCTCCCGGTGCTCCTATACCTGGCGGGATGGTTTGCCGGCAGCTCCTGGCTGCTCCCCCAGCTCCGGGGGCTCCCGGTGGTCTCAAAGCTGCCGGTGTCAGCATGCCGGCAGCTCCCGGTCACCCCCTCGCCTGCTGGGGCACGGACGCACTCAGCCGGCACCGTGGGGCCGCGGTCCCCCCGCAAAGCCCTCTCCGGTCCCCCCACGTTCCCCGGCTCTGCCAGTGGCTCCGGGGCCAAACGGCCGCTGCGATCCCTTACCCCGGGGCGGCGGCTCTGCAGCCTCCGGTACGGCCGGGGTCACCGGGACCCCCCCAGCACCGCTCCGGTCACCGCGGCTGCTCTGCTGCGGGGACAGCGGGGACGGGGCCGCGATGGGGCGCAGCCGGAGGACCGGAACGGGAGGGACGGTGTGGGGTGGGGGTTGGGATGGGGACTGGGATGGGGACGAGGGGATTGGGATACAGACGAGGGGATTGGGATAGGAACGAGGGAGCCGGGATGGGGATGAGGGGACTGGGATGGGGACGAGGGGATTGGGATGGGGACGAGGGGACCGGGATGGGAACGAGGGGACCGGGATGGGGACGAGGGGATTGGGATACGGACGAGGGAGCCGGGATGGGGATGAGGGGACTGGGATGGGGACGAGGGGATTGGGATAGAAACGAGGGGGCCGGGATGGGATGAGGGAAGTGGGATAGGGACGAGGGGGCCAGGATGCGGATGAGGGGATTGGGATAGGGATGAGGGGTCTGGGATGGAGACAAGAGGATTGGGATGGGAACGAGGTGATTGGGATGGGGACGAGGGGGCCGGGATGGGGACAAGCGGACTGGGGCAGGATGCTGGGATAGGACGGGGACCAGGATGGGGCCCCGGGTCCAGGATACGGTACTGGGATGGGAATAAGGGGACTGGGATAGGGGCTCAGGGAGTCACAATGGGATGCTGAGATGGGGACCAGGACGGGGCTCAGGGGCCAGGATGGGACGTTGGGATGGGAATAAGAGTACTGGGATGAGAGTCATGGAGTCAGGATGGGGTGCCACGATGGGGGTCAGGGGGCTGGGATGGGGATTAGGGAAAAAGGATGGGGGGGACGGGCTGGGACTCACCTGGAGCAGAGACCGGGATGGGATGAGATGGGATGGGGCACCAGGAGGGTGATAAGGGGGTTAGCGTGGCGGGGGTGGGGGCAGGATGATGGGGGTCAGGAGCTGGGAAGGGGTGCTGGGATGGGGTACAGGAATGGGGATAAAGTGATTGGGATAAAGGAGTTGGGATGGAAATAAAGGAGGTGGGAATAAAGGGATTGGGATGGGAATAAATGGGTTGCAATGGGGATAAATGGGTTGGGGTGCAGGGATTGGGATAAAGCCATTGGGATGGGAATAAAGAGGTGGGGATGGGGAAAAATGAGTCAGGATAAAAGGACCAAGATAGATATAAAGAAGTCAGGATGGAAATAAATAAATTGGGACAAAGGCGTTGGGATGGGGTACAGCAGCTGGGACGCGGATAAACAGGTCGGGATAGGGTGTAGGAGTAGGAAAAGGGAAGTTGGAATAGGGAAAAACAGATCAGGATAAAGGAATCAGAATGGGGTGCAGGAGCCGGAATGCAGATAAAGGGGTCAGGATGGGGATAAAACCATCGGGATGGCAATAAAGGCGTTGGGATGGGGATAAAGGCGTAGGGATCAGGAGCTGAGCTGGGCCGGGGTGCCGGAAGGGGTGTCTGGGATCGGGATGGAGGGGGCCGGGCCGGGGGCACCCTCACCGCGAGCAGGGCCCGGCACTGCTCCAGCTGGGCGCGAGCCTCCGCGCTGGAGCCGCCCACGCGCAGCACCTCCTCGAACGCCCCCGCGGCCTCGGCGTAGCGCTGCCCCACACGGCTGAGTCACGCCTGCCCCACAGCACCCCACAGCCCCCCACGGCCTGCAGCCAACCCCTGCCCCACAGCGGGCCCCAATGCCCCCCACAGCACCTCCTGCCCACCCCAACACCCACAACCACAGCCCCACAGCGCCCCATATCCCCCTCTTACCCACCCCAGCACCAGATCCCAGTGCCCCCCAGCCCCCTGCATGCCCTGGCACCCCCCCCAGTGCCCCATAGCCCCCCTGCATGCCCTGGCACCCTCCCTCCAGTGCCCCATAGCCCCCCTGCATGCCCTGGCACCCCCCCCAGTGTTCCCCATAGCCCCCCTACATGCCCTGGCACCCCCTCGCAATGCCCCATAGCCCCCCTGGATGCCCTGGCACACCCCCCCCAGTGCCCCATAGCCCCCCTGCATGCCCTGGCACCCCCCCCAGTGCCCCCTAGCCCCCCATATCCTCCTCTTATCCACTCCTGCCCCTTCGCACAGCCCCCCAGGACCACTCCCGCCCATTCCCAGTGCCCCACAGCCCCCCAGTGTCCCCCAGAACCACTCCCGCCACCCTCAGCGCCCCCCCAGCACCCCACCTGCAGCCCCCGCAGCGCTTTGCCCTTGCGGAACAGCCCCTTGGCCCAGGCCGGCTGCAGCGCCAGCGCGGCGAGCGCGTCGCCCAGCGCCTCCTCGAAGCAGCCGAGCCTCTCGTAGCAGTAGGAGCGGTTCCCCAGGAGCCTGCGGAGAGTGTCGGGTCACGGCGGCTGCGTCCGCGTACCGGCAACGCCGCGCTCCGGCACTCACCGGTGCTCCCAGGGGTTCAGGCGCACGGCGTCGGAGAAGGCCTGCACCGCCACAGCGAAGCGGCCCTCCTGCGCAGCGGCATTCCCACGGCCTGCCGAGAGAGCTGTGTCCAGATCTGATCCCTCGGGATGGCCGGGAGCAGAGCCGAGACCCCTACCCGGCACCAGCCCCTCCGGCACAGTCAGGATTGGAGCAGAGCCCTCCCTGTGGCGCTCACCTGCCAGGACCAGGCTCCGCTCCACCGCGTCGACATCCAGCGCCACAGGATCAGGATCAGGCACCTGTGGGTCGGGCAGACGGTCAGGGGGGTCCCGGTGGGGCAGCCAGGGGGGTCCGTGGGGCAGGCAGGGGGTCTGGGGGGTTCCTGGCCGGTCCCTCCGCCGCTCACCGTCGCAGGCCCTCGCCTGCCTGGCTCCGCGTCCCCTGTCCTCGCCGGCTGCTCCTTGCCGGGCCGCAGCCGCACCTTCTGCCGCGCTTTGCAGACGAAAGAGCAGCTCAAATCCAGTTCCTCCTGCGAGAAGAAGAAAAAGGCGGTGGGAATTGCCTCCCCACCCCTCCATGGGGCAGATCCCGCACCCCTCCGTGGGGCAGATCCCGCACCCCTCCGTGGGGCAGATCCCGCACCCCTCCGTGGGGAGATCCCATGCCCCTCCGTGGGGCAGATCCCCCGCCCCTCCGTGGGGCAGATGCCCCACCCCTCCGTGGGGCAGATCCCACACCTCCGTCTCCTCCGCCCGCAGCTCCCGGTCTCCCCCGTCCTCTCCGGTGGAGCTGGCACCGTCCTGGCTCCCCGGCGAGGGGCTGGGGTCTGGCCGGCGCTCCTCGGCACAGCCGCTCCGGGGGTTCCCAGCGTCCGCGGTACCCTGGAAGGACAGAGCCGGAACGGCACGGTTCTGCCTCCCTGTCTGTGTGCCACAGCCCCGGATCCCGGCGCAGCCCTCACCGTCTCGGCCTCCCGAGAGGTTTTCTGCTCTTGTTCCAGCTTCTCTCGCTTTTTCCGGTCTTTCTGCTTCTGGAAGGGGCAGAGCCGGGCCCTGAGTGCGGCCCCACGCCGCGGCTCAGCCCCACAGCGAGCCTGGCTCATCCCGAGCTGCGTGTTCCTCTGGGAAGAGGGACAGGGAGAGAGAAATGAGGGCACGAGATGGAAACGCATCCCCACCTTCTTCTTCAGCTTCTTCTTCTCCGCTTTCCTCTTTGCCCGCTCCTCCTCCGCCAGCAGCTCCCGTGCGATCCGCTCCACCTCCTGCCGAACAACACCGTGAGCGCCCGGCACAGCGGGACGGCACTGCGGCACAGCCCAGGCACAGTGGGACGGCACCGTGGCACAGCACCATCGGCACAGCCCCACCGGCACGGCCCAGCAGCACCGGAACCGCACCGCAGTGAGGACAGGAGGGAGCGGAGGATGCAGCCAGGAGCCCCGTGGAGCAAAACGGGACAGGGAGTGAAGCAGGACGGGAAGCGAGACCCGAACTGGGATGGGGAGTGGGATGGGCTGGGATTGGGAGACGGGAGCGGAGGGGGATAGGGAGCAATGTGTGGGGAGAGTGAGACGGGACAGGGAGCGGGACCGGAGTGAACCCAGGAGCAGGACGGGAGCAGAACGGGACACGGAGCGGGAGGGCAAAGGGAACGGATGGAAAGGGGGACAGACAGCGGGACAGCAACCGGCACTCAGCAGAACGGGGAAACGGAGCAGGATGGGAGTGAAGCGACGAGAGAGACACAAATGGAATGGGATGGGCAGAAGGACAGGAGGAAAGCGGGATGGGGAGTGGGACTGGGAGTGTGATGGGAGAAGAACAGGATGGGGAGCAGGATGGAACTGGGAGTGGGGTGGAACTGGGAATGGGACGGAACCAGGAGAGGGACAGGGAGTGGGATGGGAGTGACGTGAGAAGAAGGATGCAAATGGAACGGGATAGACAGCAGGACAGGAGGAAAGCGGGATGGGGAGTGGGGAGACGGACAAGGAGCGGGATGGGAGTGAAACGAGGAGTGGGACGGGAGCAGGACAGGATGGGGAGCAGAACCGGTTGGGAAGTGGGATGGAGCTGAGAATGGGATGGAACCGGGAGTGGGACGGGGAGCAGGATGGGCCAGGGAAGCAGAGCCGTCCCCTGACCTCGGGGGAGCGCGGGGCGCTGCGGGGCGCGGGGAGCCGGCTCAGCCTCTCCTGCAGCGCGGCCGCCGGCGGCTCCGGGCACGGGGAGTCTCCGGGGACGGCGCAGAAGGAGCCACCGAGGGCCTCGAGGTCCCCGTGGCCCCACGGGAGCCCGAGCCACTCCTCGTCCTCTTCATCCTCTTCCTCATCCTCGTACTCGTCGTACTCTTCATCCTCCCCGGGATTCTCCGGCCGCCTCAGGCGGATCCAGACCCTGGGGCCTGGCCCGGGAGAACCGGGGCCGTGAGCGCCGGCCCCCAGCCCGGGAGAGCCCCCCCGAACCCCGGGACCCCCCGCCTCCCTCCCCGACTCACCGAGGCCGACGCCGCCACAGGCCCCGGCGCGGAGCAGCGGTACCGGTATGTGGAGCGGCGTTCCGGGCCCGGGAGAGGCGGCGCCGCCTCCCGCGGGGCTCCCGGTGCTCGCCGGTGTCCCCGGCTCCTCGGCGGCGGGTGGGCAGTGTCGGGGGCAGAAGGGCGCTGCGGGGAGCGGAGCGCGGCTCAGCCGCCGGGAACGGAACCGCAGCGCAGAGGCCCGGCCCCACCGGCCCTACCGGTCCCTCCCGCCCCTCCGACCCCTGCCGGCCCCCCGCCCGGCCCGTACCGCCGCTCCAGCCGCCGGGGCCGAGCGCGCAGCCCCAGGGACACGGGGAGGCCCCGCCCGCGAGGCCCCGCGTCCCGAAAACCCCGCGCATTCCCCGGGGCCGCCGCCGTCACCGGGGCGGCCGGAAGTGGGGCAGAAAGCGAGCCGGAAGTGTGGCCTATAGGAACCGGAAGTGTGGCAATAGCTTAACCGCAAGTGTGGCAGCAGAGGGACCGGAAGTGTGGCAACAGCGTGACTGGAAGTGTCTTCCCGGGACCCCGGCGCGGACCGGAAGTGTGGCAGCAGTGTGGCCGGAAGCGCGGCGCTCCGGACCGGAAGCGGGACCCCGCCGTGGCAGCCGCGGGCGGGAGGCGCGGTGCGCGGCCACCCCCGGCATGGAGAGGCGCCGCGGGCTCGGGGTGAGCGGCCCGTCCCCACGGCAGCGGGCGGGGCCAGAGCGGCCCTCTCGTACGGACCCTGCAGAGTCATAGCACCTCGGGGGGGGCCCCACAGCGACCCATAGGGACACACAGAGCCCCCAGAGAGATCCACAGCGACCCATGGGGCCCCTATAGAGCCCCACAGCGCCCCACAGAGCCGCCATAGGGCTGCACAGCCCCGCAGCGACCCATACAGCCCCACAGCGACCTGTACACCCCCTGTCATCCTTGTCACAGGCAGATGAAGGCGATGGCGCGGGGCTGAATGGCCTCATCCTGCTCCTCCTCAGCGCCCGCGGCGAGACGGCCGAGGAGGGTGAGTCCCACCCCACACTGAGGGTCCCTGCCCCACAGCAGAGGTCCCTGCCCCACACTGAGGGGTCCCTGCCCCACACTGAGGGTCCCTGCCCCACAGGCAGCAGCCCGGGCCGCAGCCTGGCACGCTCGTTGCAGAAGGCGGAGGCCGCGCTGCGCAGCTGCGTCCGTCCCGGGCTGCGGCGCCTGCTGCCCCCACGGCCCCGGCAGCGCCGCGACACCGACAGTGACACTGACGGCGACACTGATGGCGAGGAGGAGGAGGAGGAGGCGGCCGAAGGCGCCAGCCTGGTGCCAGCGCTGGAGCAGAGCTTCCCGGGGCTGCGCCATGCGCTCAGCATCCGCGAGGACCCGCACACCGAGACCTTCCACGGGCACGTGCGGCCACAGCCCGGCAACACCGGCGATGCCTTCTCCTACCATGCCGCGCACCCCTGCGTGGCGCAGCGTGGCGCCGCCCTGCACGCGCTGCTGCGGCACCGCCACCTCCTGCGCCTCGTCCGCGCCTATAGCTGCCGCCTGCACGCAGCCTCGGCCTTCCTGCGCCGGCTCCTGGCGCTGACCGACCCGCCAACGGCCGCCGTCCCGCCGCTGCATGCGCTGTGCCGGGAACTGCGAGCGCACACCAGGCACTGGAGCGTGCTGCGGCGGCGCCTGCGCGGCAACCCGTGGCTGCGGCCGCTGCTGCTGCACCGGCACGAGGCGGTGGCGGGGATGCGGCGGGCGCTGCTGCTGCTCGCACTGCACGCGGTGCGGCTCGCCGAGCGCCACGCCGAGAAGCGGCTGCGGGTGCTGGCACGGGATTTCTGCACTGTGGCTCCGGCACCACTCGCCGACCTCTTCCAGGGACTGGAGCTGTACAACCAGGCCGTGGCCGAGCTGGAGCCGGAGCTGCGTGGCGCTGGCATCGCCGATGGCTGCCGCGCCTTCCCTGTGAGCCGCGTGCTGGCAGTGCTGGCGGCTGAGCGCGGGCGGGCAGCGGCCGAGCGGCTCGGACCCCTCCTGCAGCTGCAGGACGCCGGCACCGAGCGCGAGTGCTGGGACGACATCGCGGTGCCTTGGCCGCCAGAGCACGGCAACGCTGAAGGTTCTGGAACGGCCGAGGCAGCCGGGATCGCCGCGGAGCTGCGGGCGCTGTGCCGGGAGGACGAGGAGCTGCTGGGCCTCATCCTGCACGTGCCGGGCGCCGGCTGGACGTCGGCACCGGGGTCGGACGCGCTGCTCGCCCAGTACCGGCCTCAGTTCTGGGGCACCGCCGGCACCGCGCTGGAGCAGCGCCTGGCACCGCCCCACGCCGGGGCTGCCGGCAGCGCTGCACGCGGGCTGGCACGTGCCCTCGCCCACGGTGAGGGGGGCCGGGGGGGCGGTGGGGACCCCAACTCCGCCGTGGGGCTCTGACCCCCATCTCCCCACAGCGCGGACACCCCCCGAGTGCGAGGAGGAGCTGCGGCGGCTCTGCCTGCGCCTGCTGTGCCGCGACGCCCTGCGGAGCTGGGAGCGAGGTGGGGGCTGCTTGGGGGGCAGGGGGTTATGGGGTGGGCGTGTGGGGCAGGGGCTGGGGGCGCGGTGGGGCGCACGGTGGGTTCTAGGGCGGATTCGGGGGTGTGGGATGCAAAGTGTGGGGGGTGGTTGTGGGGCACAGGGCGGGTCATGGGGGAGGTGGGAGGTGGGGATGGGGGTGTTATAGGGCAGGTGCTGTGGGGCAAGCTATGGGGTGCTGTGGGTTGGCTATGGGGTGCAATGGGTCACAGTGGGGCACCAAGGGTCGGTTATGGAGGGCTCTGAGTCACTGTGGGTGCATTAAGGGTCGTTGTGGGTGGGTTATGGGGTGCTATGGGTCAGTTATGGGTTACTGTGGGTGGGTTATGGGGCACTATGGGTCAGTTCTGGGTCACTGTGGGTGTGTTATGGGGCGCTATGGGTCAGTTCTGGGTCACTGTGGGTGGGTTATGGGGCGCTATGGGTCAGTTCTGGGTCACTGTGGGTGTGTTATGGGGCGCTATGGGTCAGTTCTGGGTCACTGTGGGTGGGTTATGGGGCGCTATGGGTCAGTTCTGGGTCACTGTGGGTGGGTTTTGGGGCGCTATGGGTCAGTTCTGGGTCACTGTGGGTGGGTTATGGGGCGCTATGGGTCGCCGTGGGTCGGTGCCCGCAGGGTTCCCGCAGGCGCTGGGCGCCGGGCGCTGGGCCGCGGGGTCGGTGCTGCGGCCACATCCGGAGGCAGCGCTGAGCGAGGCTGCGCAGGGGCTGCGGCGACTGCACCCGGCGCTGCGCTGCGCCCTGCGGTGCCTGCCAGGTGAGCCTCACACCTGCCCCACGCCTGCCCCACAGCCACTGTGCTGCCCCACACCTGCCCCACAGCTGCCCTGCAGTCACCATATTGCTCCACACCTGCCCCACAGCCACTGTGCTGCCCCACACCTGCCCCACAGCCGCCCTGCAGTTACCATACTGCTCCACACCTGCCCCACAGCCACTGTGCTGCCCCACACCTGCCCCACAGCCGCCCTGCAGTCACCATACTGCCCCACAGCCCCACACCTGCCCCACAGCCACTGTGCTGCCCCACACCTGCCCCACAGCCGCCCTGCAGTCACCATACTGCCCCACACCTGCCCCACAGCCCCACAGCCACTGTGCTGCCCCACACCTGCCCCAGGCCAGTGCTGCCTGTGCAGTGAGTGCCCCACAACCTGTTCTGCCCCACACACTGGGCTGTGCCCCACACCTGCCCCACACCCAGAGCCCCTCTTCCAGAAGTGCCCCACACCCGTGCCCCGAGCCCCAGCCCCACGCCTGCCCCACATCACTGCCCCCCAGCCTAACCCCTGCCCCGCACCCGGCCCCTATGGCTGCTCCCAGGCCGCCCTCCAGCCCCACGCATTCTTCCCACCCCGGCCCCACACGTGCCCCCCGTGCCCCCCAGGCTGCCCCCCGCTGTGGGGCGCGGTGCTGGGCCGCGCCGTGGCCACGCTGCAGGCCGACAGCTCGTGGGTGCGCGGCAGCGCCTGCCGGTTCCTGGCGGCGTGGGCTCTGCCGCCCTTCCTGCTCGTCACCCAGCGCGACCTGCCGGTACCGGTACCGGGCTGCCGGGGGGCTGAGGGGCTGCTGGGGGGGCTGAGGAGCTGCTGGGGGGCTGCTTGGGGGGCTGAGGGGCTGCCTGGGGGGCCTGAGGGGGGCTGAGGGGCTGCCTGGGGGGCTGAAGGGGGCTGAGGGGCTGCTGGGGGGCTGAGGGGGGGGCTGAGAGCTGGGCTGGGGCTGGCTGTGGGGCTGAGAGCTGGGGACCTGGTTATGGGGCTGGTTGTAGGGCCGAGGGCTGGTTGGGGGGCCGGCTCTGGGGCGGACCACTGGGGACCTCATTATGGGGCTGAGGCTCGGCCATGCTGCTGTGGGGCTGGCCATGGGGCTGGCTATGGGGCTGTGGGGCTGGTTATGGGGCTGGAGCTGGCCATGGGGCTGGCTGTGGGCTGGTTATGGGGCTGGCTATGGGGCTGGCCATGGGGCTGGGGCTGGCTATGGGGCTGTAGGGGTGGTTACAGGGCTGGAGCTGGCCATGGGGCTGGAGCTGGCTATGGGGCTGGGGCTGGCCATGGGGCTGGGGCTGGCTATGGGTCCAGCTATGGGTCCGTGGGTCCGTCTGTGGGTCGGTGTCTCTGAGCCGTCCCCGCAGGTGCTGAAGGCGGAGGCCGAGCGGCTGGCGGCGCTGCTGGGGGGGCTGAGCCCCACGGAGCCGGAGGGCGCCCCACAGCCGCCCCACACCCTGCTGCTCCCCCTCACCCCACAGCCGCCCCACACCCTGCTGCCCCCCCTCGCCCCACAGCTGCCCCACACCCTGCTGCCCCCCCTCACCCCACAGCCACCCCATACCCTGCTGCCCCCCCTCGCCCCACAGCCGCCCCACACCTCACCGTCCCCCCTGGCTGCCCCTCTGCTGCCCCACACCTTGCCGCCCCTCCCCGCCCCACAGCCGCCCCACACCTCGCCAACCCCCCTGGCTGCCCCTCTGCTGCCCCACACCTTGCCGCCCCTCCCTGCCCCACAGCCGCCCCACACCTCGCCGCCCCCCCCGGCTGCCCCCCAGCCGCCCCCTGTGCTGTCCCCCTGGGAGCATGAGCTGTGCCAGCAGATCCGCGCCCTGGCTGCCGGCATTGGGGTACGGCAACGGGGGGGCTGCGGGGGGGCTGGGGGGCGCAGGGGGGGCTGTGGGGGAGCTGTGGGGCTGTGGGGCTGCGGGGGGGCTGTGGTGTGCAGGAGCAGCTGTGGGGGAGCTGCAGGTGCAGGGGGTGCAGGAGGAGCTGCAGATGTAGGGAGAGCTGCAGGGGAGCTGCAGGTGCAGGGGCTGCGGGGGAGCTGCAGGTGCAGGGGATGCAGGGGGGGCTGCAGGGGAGCTGCAGGGGTGCCATTTCCCAGCGCGCCCCTCCTGCTGCAGCTCTTCTCAGCCGAGGTGCTGCGCCTCTTCTCCTCCGACTGCCGGCGCATGGCGGCCGAGATCTTCACGCAGACGATGCCGCGGGGCCGGCACTGGCGCCTCGGCCTGCGCGCAGGTGGGTTCGGCGCCGCCGGCGGGTCGGGCTGTGCCGTGCCGGTGCGGGGCGCTGAGCGGGTGCCATCACCCGCAGAGCTGCCCAGCTCGCCCAGTGCCTACGCGGCGGCGGCGGCGCAGGCGGTGCTGGGGCAGGTGCTGCAGGGCGCGCGGGTGCTGCCGCGCGACGCCCAGGCGCCCACGCTGGCGCGCGTCACCACGGCCTTCCTGGAGGCGTGGATGGAGCACATCCTGACCCACAGGATCAAGTTCAGGTACCGGCGGCGGCGGGTGGGTGCCGGGCGCGGCGCGTGGCCCGGGCGCGGCGCTCATCCCCGCGGTGCCGCAGCCTGCAGGGAGCCCTGCAGCTGCGCCGCGACCTGGAGGCGGTGCGGGAGCTGCTGAGCGCCGAGGGCTCGGGGCTGGCGCCGGAGGCGCGGCGGGATCTGCTGTCGCTGCGCGCGCTGCGCCAGATGGACGCCGCCATCGTCTGCCTCCTGCAGCAGCCCAGCACCGCCAGCGCCGCCGCGCACCGCGCATGGCACCCGCTGCGCCGCTGCTGTGAGACACCGGGAGAGGATGGGAACGGGAATGGGATGGGAATGGGAATGGGAATGGGAATGGGAATGGGAATGGGAATGGGAGAGGATGGGAATGGGAATGGGAATGAGAATGAGAATGGGAGAGGATGAGGACGGGAATGAGAATGGGAGAGGATGAGGACGGGAATGGGAGAGGATGGGAATGGGAATGAGAATGGGAGAGAATGGGAATGGGAACTGAGATGGGAATGGGAGAGGATGGGAATGGGAATGGGATGGGAATGAGGATGAGGACGGGAATGGGATGGGAATGGGAGAGGATGGGAATGGGAACTGGGAATGGGAGAGGATGGGAATGGGAATTGGGAATGGGAGAGGATGGGAATGGGAATGGGAGAGGATAGGAGTGGGAATGGGAATGGGAGAGGATGGGAATGGGAACTGAGATGGGAATGGGAGAGGATGGGAATGGGAATGGGAATGGGAGAGGGTGGGAATGGGAACTGAGATGGGAATGGGAGAGGATGGGAATGGGAACTGGGAATGGGAATGGGAGAGGATGGGAATGGGAACTGGGAATGGGAGAGGATGGGAATGGGAATGGGAGAGGATAGGAGTGGGAATGGGAATGGGAGAGGATGGGATGGGAACTGAGATGGGAATGGGAGAGGATGGGAATGGGAACTGAGATGGGGATGGGAGAGGATGGGGACGGGAATGGGAATGGGAATGGGGAGGGGGACTGAGATGGGATGTGGACAGGAACTGGGATAGGACAGGAATGGGAGTTGGGATGGGAATGGGAACTGGGATGGGATGGAGAAGGGAACTGGGATAGAACGGGAATGGGAATGGAACAAGGATGGGAACTGGGATGGGATGGGGACAGAGGTAGGAATGAGAACTGGGATAGGATGGGGATGAGAATGGGATGGGAACTGGGATGGGAGCAGGGTGGGATGGGATGGAACAATGGGATAGGAGTAGGACAGGATGAGGATGGGAATAAGGGTGGATGGGGACAGGGATGGGACTGGGATGGGGAGCGGGGTGGGATGGGGCTGGAGGCAGGATGAGGCCGGGCGTGCCGGCTGCCCTGTCCGCTCTCCGCAGGCTCGGATGATGGCGCGCACCCGCAGGACGCCGGTGCGGACAGCCTGCATGGCCTGGACGCCCTGGAGGCTCCGGCAGCCACTCCCGGTGCTGAGGTGCCGCCGCGGTTCCGGCCACCGGTTCCCGAGTCGTACGTGCTGGGCAGCCAACAGCAGTGGCTGTCGCTGCGGCTGCACCGCGCTCGCCGCTGGCGCGTTCCCGGCCTGCCCTGCGTGGGCAACAACGCCGAGCCCTGACCGCGGCGCCAATAAACCGGCTGGGCCGACGTCCCAGTGCCTTCCTCCGGCGCGGGTAGGCATGGATCCCAAAGGGTTCGGAACAGCGGGAGCCGTGTTTCCACCTTCCCACTTGTGTGTGGAGCTGGGATCGCCAGTGGCACGGGCTGCGCGTGGGGGAGCCCGGTGCAATTCCAGCCCCTCTTCCCAAATCCCCCTCTTGGCTCTCCTGGCGGCTCCACCGCTCCACCGACCCCAACTCAACCGCACGCTCACCCCCATGGGGGGTCCTGGGGGGGTCCCATGGCGGAATGGGGGGTCCTGGGGGGGTCCCATGGGGGAATGGGGAGTCCTGGGGGGTCCCATGGGGGAATGGGGGGTCCTGGGGGGTCCCATGAGGGAATGGGAGGTCCCATGGGGAGGGTCTCCAAGGAGGGGGTCCCACGGGGCGGGGGGGCGGGTGCTTTGTGCCCCCCGGGAGAAGGGAAAGAAGGTGAATGAAGCACAACAGGAGAAGAGAAAAATGACTCAGTGGTGGTGGCGACGCTGCAGCTCGAATTCTGCAGCGATGGGGGTGGTCCATGGGGGTGCGGGGGGCCCGGGGGGGGTCCATGGGAGATTGGGGGGCCCGGGGGGGGTCCATGGGAGATTGGGGGGCCCGTGGGGGAATGGGGGGTCCCGGGGCGGGGTTTGCTTCCCCGGGGTCGGCGGCGCCATTCTCCCTCCCGGCCGCGTGGGGGCGCCGCTCCGATCCGCCTCTCTCCGCCCCCGCCCGTCGCGCGGCGATGACGCGGCGCGCGGCTCCGCCCATCCGCGCCTGCCGATGACGCACCTCCCGTCGCCCGCGGGTGACGCCATCAGCGCGCGCGGCGCCATGGCGGGAGAGCGGCGGCGGCGCGGCGGGGAGGGCTGCCGGGAGCGGCCGCGGGAGCGCGGGGCGCGGCGGGGCCCGGAGCCGCGGGCCGGGGCGGCGCGGGCGGCGCTGGCGGTGGCCGCGGGGGCGGCGCTGGCGCTGGGGATAGCGGCCGCGCTGGGAGAGTGGCGGCGCCGGGACGCGGCCGCCCGCCTCGCCGCGCCGCACCCCGCGGCCCCCGCGCTGCCGCCCGGAGCCGCCGGGGCCCGCGACGCCCCGCGCCGCTTCTGGGGCACCTACCGGCCGCACGTCTATTTCGGCATGAAGACGCGTAGCCCCCGCGCTCCGGTCACCGGTGAGGGGCGCGCCGGGCACCGCGGGGCTCGGACCGGCTCTGGGGCTCCCGGGTCCCGTTCTAGGGCTCCCGGCTCGGGCTCTGGGCCTCCCGGTTCGGGGTTTGGGGGTCCCAGGTCCCATTCTGGGGCTCCCGGGTCCAGTTTTGGAGCTCCCGGGGCCGGTTCTGAACGGTCGGGGCTCTGCTCGGCGCTGCCCAGCACGAGCCAAGGGGCACCGGCACGAACCGGAGCCTGGGAATGGGGTCCTGGAATCCTTCGGCTGGGATCACCGGGTCCAGCCGTCCCGGCCCACCACCGAACCAGCCCCGAGCTCCTCATCCAGGCGGGTTTGAACCCCTTGGGGACGAGGCTCCCCGCGCCCCACGGCCCTGCCAGGGCTTCACCGCTCTGTCAGGGAAAGAATTCTTCCCAATATCCCACCTAATTCCTCCCCCGGCACAACCGGAGGTGTTTCCTCCCACCTCTTCTTCCCCTGGAGCAGAGCCTGACCCCTGCCTGGCTCCAACCTCCCTTCAGGAGCTGCGCAGAGCCGGGAGCTCTCCCCTCAGCCTCCTCCAGGCTCAACACCCCCAGGTCCCTCAGCCGCTCCCACAACCCCTGTTCTCCAGACCCTTCCCAGCTCCATTCCCTTCTCCGGATGCGCTCCAGCCCCTCCAGGGCTTTCTCGGAGCGAGGGGCCCAGCGCCGAGCCCTGGGTTCGAGGGCCGGGGGAGCCACCGCAGCCCTCCTTCGCGTGTTGGCAGGGCTGATGTGGCTCCAGCACGGCGAGGGCGGCGGCGGCCTGCGCCACACGTGCGAGCAGAGCGACGGGCTGTCGCGCTACGGCTGGCTGCTGCACGACGGCGAGAACTTCGGGACGCAGGAGATCGAAGATGGGAAGCTGTGGTTGAAAACGGAATTCGTCAAACGCCCTGGAGGGGAACACGGAGGGGATTGGAGCTGGCGCGTAACCGCACGGGCAAAGGTGAGGAGCGTGGGTTTGCGTACGCCGGGAGAGGAGCCGGAGTGGCTTCCTCAGCCCCTCGTCCTCCGCAGAGCTCGGGCGGCCCCGCTCCGCTCCTCTCCCTCTTCTTCTACATCGCCACGGACGGGCAGGGAACGCTGGAGCCGCACCTGGAGAACGGGACGCGGCTGGCCGCCGTGACGGGAGCGACGGAGGAGCTGGGCCGCTTCACCCTCACCTTCCTGCGCCCCACGGCCGGGAGCGGCGATGACCCCAAATTCGCCAGGTGCTTCCCCGCAGCGCCGCCCGCGTCCCCCCGTGGTTTTGCCACGGCCGCTGACGCCGCCTCTTCCTCCGCAGCTATAACTGCCTGAACACACCGAGCCCGGGGCTACATCGCCTCGGCGAGCTGGTGCTTAGCAGCCTGCGTGGCCGCTTTGTCTTTGCGCCGCCGGGAGGGCCGCGACGCCGCTTCTTTGGCGTGGACGCCGTCGGAGTGCTGCCAGATTCGGCCCCGCGCGGGCGGCTGCTGCTGCACCAGGTGACGCTGGAGCCGCCGGCCACGCTGGAAGTGACCTTCGAGTCCGGGAGCGTGGTGGCGCGGCCGGAGCGGCTGGCGGGGCGGGCGCTGTCGCAGGCGCTGGAGCAGCACGCGGCCGCCTTCGAGCGCCGTTTCGAGGAGACCTTTGGGCTCGGCAAGAAAGGATTCTCGCTGCCGGAGCGCCGCTTCGCGCAGGCGGCGCTCAGCGAGATGCTGGGCAGCGTCGGCTACTTCCAGGGCCACTCGCTGCTGCGCTCGCCGCTGCAGGAGCGCCCCGTGCCCGGCCCCGAGGCCGCGCTCTTCACCGCCGTGCCTTCCCGCTCCTTCTTCCCGCGCGGCTTCCTGTGGGACGAGGGCTTCCACCAGCTGCTGCTGGGGCGCTGGGACGCGGCGCTGAGCCGCGAGGTGCTGGCGCACTGGCTGGACCTGATGAACGCCGACGGCTGGATCCCGCGGGAGCAGATCCTGGGCGAGGAGGCGCGCGCCAAGGTGCCGCCGGAATTCCTGCTGCAGGACAGCGAGACGGCGAACCCGCCGACGCTGCTGCTGGCGCTGGAGCGGCTGCTGCCGGATGCTCCCGTGCCCTTCCTGCGCCGCCTCTTCCCGCGCCTCCGCGCATGGTACGAGTGGTTCCACCAGACACAAGCTGGGCCCGTGCCGCACTCCTTCCGCTGGCGTGGCCGCGACCCAGAGCCGGAGCGCTTCCTCAATCCCAAAACGCTGGGGTCGGGGCTGGACGATTACCCGCGCGCTTCCCACCCGTCGCCGGAGGAGCGGCACCTGGACCTGCGGTGCTGGATGGCGCTGGCCGCGCGGGTGCTGGGCGTGGTGGCTGAGCGGCTGGGCGAGCCGGCCGAGCAGTTCCGGGCGACGGAGCGGGCACTGAGCGACAACGTGCTGCTGGAGCAGCTCCACTGGGCGCCGGAGCTGGGCGCCTTTGCCGACTACGGCAACCACAGCACCGCCGTGGAGCTGCGCTGGCAGCCGGCGGCACCGGTGGCACCAGGACAACCGCCCGCACCGCCCCGGCTTCTGCGGGAAGTGCGGGAAGCGCCGCGGCTACGCTTTGTGGGAGCGTTGGGCTACGTCAGCCTCTTCCCGCTGCTGCTGCAGCTGCTGCGGCCGGACTCGCCGCGGCTGCCAGCGGTGCTGGACGCCATGCGGAGCGAGCAGCAGCTGTGGTCGCCGTTCGGCCTGCGCTCGCTGGCGCGCGACAGCCGGTTCTACGGGCGCCACAACACCGCCCACGACCCCCCGTACTGGCGCGGCGACGTCTGGGTTAACATCAACTACCTGGCGCTGCGGGCGCTGCGCGGCTACGCCGAGGCCGAGGGGCCGCAGCGGGAGCGGGCGGCACAGCTGTACCGCGAGCTGCGCCACAACATCATCTCCAACCTGTTCCGGCAATATTCCCAGAGCGGTTTTCTCTGGGAGCACTACAGCGACAGCACTGGGCGCGGCCAGGGCTGCCACCCGTTTGCCGGCTGGTCCGCGCTCGTCGTGCTGGTGATGGCCGAGGACTACTAGGGCGGCCGCGGCCGTGCCCGTCTCGCTCAGGTGCCGGGGGGGCGCGGAGCCCCCTCCTCTCCCGAAATAAAGCCCCTCCACCGAGCGCCGGCACTGCCTGCTTTGGGGATCGCGGCTTCTCACACGGAGGGGTGACCGAATGCCCCTTCCCTGCGGAGCTGGGGGTGCCACAGCTTTTTCATGGGGAGGGGGCGCTCCGTGAGCCCCCAGACCCAGGAAAAGCCTCCCTGCGGAGCGCAAGCGCGGAGCGGCCGCCATTCCCCATCTCTTTCATGGGGAGTGGGCACTCCGTGAGCCCCCAGCCCCGGGAAACGCCTCCCTGTGCGGCGCAGTGCCGAAGCCCTGGGAGTGGGCGCAGAGCTGTGCCCATTCCACAGCTCTAACGGGGAGGAGTCACCGTGCGCCCCGGCGCGGATTCCCTACGGAGCGCGGGTGCGGAGTCACTGCGGTTTCACATCTCTTTAATGGGGAGGGGGTCGCTTTTGAGCCCCCAGACCCCGCGGGGCCTCCCTGTGGGCCACGGCCTCGGCAGCCGGAGCAGAACGGCCGCCGTGCCACATCCCGCCAATGGGATGGGGGGTGGGGGGGTCGCTCCGCGGTCCCCTGGGCGCGGAAGGGCCTCCCTGCGGAGCGTGGAGCTGGTTCCACATCTCGAATGGGGAGGGGTCGCTCCGTGAGCCCCCAGCCCCGCCACCCCGGCAGCAGTTCGGAGGGCGCGGGGCCGCCCTGGAGCACGGCTGTGCCGCAGCGGGACGCTCCGCAGGCAGAGTCCGGCCCCACTGTGGGTTCAGACAGGCAGCGCGGGCCCCTCGCCGTGGGGCCGGGGCGCAGGGCCGGCTTTTCCCAGGAGTTGGGAGCCTTCCCCATCCTCCTCCTCCTCCTGGCAGCGTCCCACCTCGATTCCCGAGTCCCCCGTCAGGCGCCGGTGCCGGAAGCGCTCGCCGTCGCTTTCCCGCCGTGCCTCGGTGCTGCCGTTCTCGGCATCGCAGCCGTCGGCTTCGCAGAATCCCACGGCAGTGGAGAAGAGCGGGGGCTTGTGTGGGGGGGCGGCGGGGGGCAGCTCCCAGCTGGCGCTGGTGCCGGTGCTGCCGCGCTCCGGGCTGGGCGAGCTGTCCCGGCTGTGCTCCGTCTCCTCCGTCGCCTGCGCCGAGAGCGAGGAGCTGCTGGGCGAGCTGGCACAGCTGGAGCCGCAGGAGCAGCTGCTGGAGCTGCCGGAGCTGCCAGAGGCGGAGAAGCTGCCGGAGGCGGCGCGGGCACCCGCCAGGATGGTGCTGTACGGCGGCGGCGGCGAGCTGGGGCGCTGGGCCACCTCCTCGTAGGCCGGCAGCTTCAGCAAGGCCAGCATTCCTGGGGGAGAGTGGGAATGGGGGGCTTGGAATGCCGGCAGCTTGAGGGGAAGAGCATTCTTGGGGGGACAGTGGGATCAGAGGGCCTGGAATGCCGGCAGCTTCAGCCAAGCCAGCATTCCTGGGGGACAGTGGGATCGGGGGGGCCAAGAACACCAGCATTCCTGGGGGACAGTGGGATCGGGGAGGGGACCAGGAACACCAGCATTCCTGGGGGACAGTGGGATCGGGGGGGCCAAGAACACCAGCATTCCTGGGGGACAGTGGGATCGGGGGGGGGCCAAGAACACCAGCATTCCTGGGGGACAGTGGAATTGGGGGGGCCAAGAACACCAGCATTCCTGGGGGACAGTGGGATCGGGGGGACCCCAGGACGGGACCGAGGTGGGCACCGAACACGGCGCAGGGACAGGGAGGGGCCGAGGGGGGCTGAGGGGGACACGAGGCGCTCGGGGGGGACCTCGGGGGAGGGCGGACGCAGAGGGTCCGTGGGGCCCGGACGGGGCCGGGGGGGACACCAGGCGCTGGGGGTGACGCGGGGGTCCCGGCGAGCCCCCCACTCACTGAGGTCCATCATGGAGGCGGGGTAGGCGCAGGCACCGTGGTAGGCGATGAGGTTGATCTCGCGCTGGCGCTGCTGCTGCTGCAGCCGCAGTTTGGCGCGGCGGTGCCGGTACGCGCAGCAGCAGCTCAGCAGGATCAGGATGGTCCAGAGCAGCCAGAACCCTGCGCCGAGCCGTCGCCCTCAGCCCCGCGCTCTCCCCCAGTTGCCCCTGGTCTCCCCCAGTTCCCCCCGAACCCCCAGTTCCCCCTGGTCTCCCCCAGTTCCCCCCGAACCCCCAGTTCCCCCCGAACCCCCAGTTCCCCCTGGTCTCCCCAAGTTCCCCCTGGTCTCCCCTAGTCCCTGGTTCATCGCTAGGCCCCAACCCTTCCCAGCCCCAGGTCCCCCCAGTTTATCCCGGCTCCCCCAATGCCCCCTGAACCCCTCCCAGCCCACCCTTGAACCCCAGTTCCCCCCCTGAGTCTCCAGTTCCCTCTGGTCTCCCCCAGTTCCCCCCGAACCCCCAGTTCCCCCTGGTCTCCCCCAGTTTCCCCTGGTCTCCCCCAGTCCCTGGTTCATCGCTAGGCCCCAACCCTTCCCAGCCCCAGGTCCCCCCAGTTTATCCCGACTCCCCCAGTGCCCCCTGAGCCCTAGCTTCCCCCCTGAGTCTCCAGTTCCCCCTGGTCTCCCCATTTCCCCCCTAGCCCCCCAGTTCCTCCCCGAGCCCCCTGAGCCACCGGTTCAGGGCTAGGCCCCGATTCTTCCCAGCCCCAGGTGCCCCCTGGGTCCCCCCAAACCTCCCGTGACCCCCCCATTCCCTCAGTTCCCTGCTAGTCCCCCCCAGTCCCCCCCGGGTCCCCAGTCACCCCAGACTCCCGGAGTCCCTCAAAGCCCCAGGGCCCCCCAGTCCTCTAATCCCCCCTGGAGCCCCAGTTCCACCCCAACCCCCAGTCACCCCTGACCCGCCCTGGGTCCTCCTGGACTCCCCCAGAGCGCCCCCCCATGATTCCCAGTCCTCCCTGAGCTGCCGGTTCCCCCCCTGCTCCCCGTGACCCCCCCGTGTCCCCCCACATCCCACTCACACCACAGCTCGTAGTAGTATGTGCAGCAGCCGCTCTCGCCGCAGCAGTGCCCGCTCTCGCACACGTAGGGACGGTTGTTCACCCCTGGGCAGTGCTCCCGGGCCTGCGGACACCCCCGGGCAGATGGGAGCCCCCACGGACCCCCCCCAGCCGCCCCCCAACCCCTCCCCACCCACGCTGCCGCCCCCCGGCCCAACAGGAACCCCCAGCCCTGAGCCCCCATCCAGGACTGCCCCCCCAGGCCGTGCCCCCCTAGTCCAGGACTGCCCCCCCAATCCAGGACTGCCCCCCCCATCCAGGACTGCCCCCCCAGGCCCTGCCCCCCCCATCCAGGGCTGCCCCCCCCAATCCAGGACTGCCCCCCCCATCCAGGACTGCCCCCCCAGGCCCTGCCCCCCCCATCCAGGACTGCTCCCCCAATCCAGGACTGCCCTCCCTCCCCATCCAGGACCCCCTGACCCCCCCCAACCCTCCAGATACCCCCACCCTTTCCCCCCGACCCCCCCTCCGGCCTTGGCTCCTCCTCAGTCCTGCCCCCCCCGTTCCCCCTGCAGGATCTCTGCCCCACACCCCTGCCCCCCCCCTTCCAGCACCCCCCCAAGCCCTGTTCCCCTCCTCCAGGACCCCCCCTCACACCCCCCGACCCCCCCATTCTAAGGTTCCCCCCTTACAGGACCCCCCCAGGATCCCCTCCCGGGCCTGTTCCTCCCGCCCCAGGAACCCCCTCCCCCCCGGGGCCTGCTCCCCCCCAACTCTGCCTCCTCCCCTCCGGGACTCCCCCCCTCCCCAGCCCTGCCCCGCCCATCCCCGCCCCCCCGGTACCTGCTGCCGGCCCTGCCCCGCGGCCCAGCCCCCTCCGCCACGCCCGGGCCGCTCCATGGCGCCGCTACAGCTCCGGGCGGCCCCGCGCCGCCGCCGCCGCCTCCTCCCCCGCCGCGGCCGCTGCGGCCCCCGCCGCCCGCGGCCCCCTCCGCCGCCCGCCCGGCCCCGCCATCGCGGCCCCCCGCGCGCCGCCCGCCGCCATCGCGCCGGACAGGACCCGGCGGGCCCCGCCCCCGCCAATCACCGGCCGCCCGCGCGCCCTCGGCCAACCGGGAGCCGCCTCCGCCCCCCTCGGCCAATCGGGAGCCGCCCCCGCCGCGCTCGGCCAATCGGGAGCCGCTCCCCCGCGCGGCTCAGCCAATCGGGAGCGCCCCCGCCCCGCGCCGGCCGCGTCCCCGCCCGACAACAGAGACAAAGGGGCCGAGCCCCGCCCCCCCCGGCGGGCAGCGCCGGCGGCCAATGGGGGCAGGCGGAGGAACGGGCCGTACCACAGCGCTACCGGGCGGGGGGGTGACGCTGGGCTGTACCATAGCGCTACGGGCCGGGGGGTGACGCTGGGCTGTACCATAGCGCTACGGGCCGGGGGGTGACGCTGGGCTGTACCATAGCGCTACGGGCCGGGGGGGTGACGCTGGGCTGTACCATAGCGCTACGGGCCGGGGGGTGACGCTGGGCTGTACCATAGCGCTACGGGCGGGGGGGTGACGCTGGGCCGTACCACAGAGCTCGGAGGGGGGGGAAAAGAGGGGCAACTCTGGGCTGTACCATAGCGCTACGGGGGGGGGGGGGGGCAGGGGCTGTCTCATAGTTCTCCCGTGTGGAGGGGGAAACGCGACACTGGGCTGTGCCACAGCGCTTCTGGAAAGGGGTGGAGGAACAATACTGGGGTGTACCACAGCGCTCCGGGAGGGGGGGTAAATGGACTGTACCATAGCGCTACGTGGGAAGGGAATGGGCTACACCACAGTGATGCGGGTGGGGGTAAATGGGCCGTACCATAGCTTTCCTGGGGGGGGAAAACACTGGGGTCGTACCACAGCGCTCCTGGGGGGGGAAGAAGAAGGTAAATGGACCGTACCATAGTGCTATGGGGGTGGGCATGGGCTGTACCACAGCGCTCCTGGAGGGGGGGGTAAATGGGCCGTACCACAGCCTTCTGGGGGGGGCTGTGGGCTGTACCACAGCGCTCCTGGAGGGGGGTAAATGGGCTGTACCACAGCACTGCGGGGGAGGGACAGACTCCCCAGGGACAGCCCCAGCTGCCCCCTACCCCCACGCACAGACACACAGCTCTGTCCCCCACAGCCTTTAATGCGCTCGAGGGCTCCCCTGCGCCCCCCCAATCCCCTCCCGCCCCCCTCAGTCCCTGCTGAGACCCCGCAGTCCGCAGCCGCCGCTCAGTCCTAGGCCGCAGCCTCCTGCAGCTGCAGGTTGCGGCGGTAGCAGGCGAGGCTGCAGAGCGGCCGCCCGGTGCGCGAGCAGCTGTAGCGCTTGCGGTTGGAGCAGCCGGCGACGGCGCAGAGCACGGGCGCGGGCACGGCGGGCGCCGGGGTGGGCGGCAGCGGCAGCGCGGCGCCCGCCGGGAAGGAGATGGTGACGCGCTCGGCCGTGTCGCGGTAGCGGACGACGGGGCAGGAGGCCGGCTTGGCCTTGCGGTCGCGCAGCGTCTTCACCTTGGCCTTGTTGGTCTTGGTGAGGCGCTCGATGGTTTGGTTCTTGTTCTCCTCCGCCTTCTTGGCCGCCTGCAGGCGCCGCTTGCGCGCCCGCTCCTCGCGCTTCACCAGCATCTCCTCCGTCAGCTCCTTCGCCTTGTAGCCCATGGGCAGCTCCAGCAGCGGCTGCGCCTGCTGCTTGTGCAGGAGGGCTTTCTGCGGGGGCGACGGGCAACGGGCACCCACGGGGCCTCGGGGAGACCCCCGGAGGGTCTGGCACCACCGACCCAGCCCCACGGCACCTCTGGGGCTCCCCATGTCCTCAGCTCCCCTCACAGATCCCCCTGACACAGCCCCGCGGCACCTCCGGGGCTCCCCATGCCCTCAGCTCCCCCCACAGCCCCCCCTGACACAGCCCCACAGCACCTCTGGGGGCCCCCCGTGCCCTCAGCTGCCCCCACTGAGCCTCACAGCCCCCCGACGCAGCCCCACAGCACCTCTGGGGCTCCCCGTGCCCTCAGCTCCCCCCACTGAGCCTCACAGCCCCCCCTGACACAGCCCCACAGCACCTCTGGGGCTCCCCATGCCCTCAGCTCCCCCCACTGAGCCTCACAGCCCCCCAATGCAGCCTCACAGCACCTCTGGGGCTCCCCATGCCCTCAGCTCCCCCCACAGCCCCCCCGACACAGCCCCACAGCACCTCCAGGGGCTCCCCATGCCCTCAGCTCCCCCCACTGAGCCTCACAGCCCCCCAGTGCAGCCCCACAGCACCTCCAGGGCTCCCCGTGCCCTCAGCTCCCCCTACTGAACCTCACAGCCCCCCCTGACGTAGCCCCATGGCACATCCGGGGCCCCCCATGCCCTCAGCTCCCCCCACTGAGCCTCACAGCAACCCCGATGCAGCCCCGCGGCACCTCTGGGGCTCCCTGTGCCCTCAGCTCACCCCACTGAGCCTCACAGCCTCCCCTGACACAGCCCCACAGCACCTCCGGGGCTCCCCGTGCCCTCAGCTCACCCCACTGAGCCTCACAGCACCCCCTGACGCAGCCCCACAGCACCTCCGGGGCCCCCCATGCCCTCAGCTCACCCCACAGCCCCCCCTGACACAGCCCCATGGCACCTCCAGGGCTCCCCATGCCCTCGGCTCCCCCCAGCACCCCCTCACCTGCCGGGCCGTCAGGAGGGACTCGTCCACCTCCTTTTTGAGCTCCCCGTTGTCGTCCAGCTCGCCCTTCTCCAGCGCGTCGAGCCAGCGCTCCTCCTCCTCCTCCTCGTCCTCGCGGGGGGGGGAATCCGCTCTCGGAGTCGAGGTCGGGCAGGGGCGAGGGGTCCAGGTTGCTGTCCTCATCTGGGACGGGCGGCGGCGGGGGGGTTAACGGGGGGGGGGGGTGGCACCTGTCCCGCGGCCACCACACCCCCGAGCCGTGACGGGGAACCCGCGGTGCCAGGGGAACCGTCCCTGCGCCGCAGTGGGGACCGCGACCGGTTTGGGGGGCAAAGCGGGGTCCCCCCACCCTCCCCTATGCTGAAATTCCACCCTCTGCGGATCCCCTCGCGCTCACCCAGCCAGGCCCGGTACTGCTCGATGGGCACTCCCTCCGTCGCCTCCTCCTCCTCCTCGTCCACCACCATCAGCGGCGACGGCGAGCGCCGCGCCTCGGGGACCACCGTGAAGGTCGGGACGCTGCAGGGAGAGGGATGAGGACAGGCTGGATCCATGGATGGAGGATCTCCAGAGGGATCTGGCCAGGCTGGATCCATGGATGGAGGATCTGCAGAGGGATCTGGCCAGGCTGGATCCATGGCTGGAGGGCAGGGAGGATCTCCAGAGGGATCTGGCCAGGCTGGATCCATGGATGGAGGGCAGGAGGATCTCCAGAGGGATCTGGCCAGGCTGGATCCATGGATGGAGGGCAGGAGGATCTCCAGAGGGATCTGGCCAGGCTGGATCCATGGATGGAGAACAGGGAGGATCTCCAGAGGGATCTGGCCAGGCTGGATCCATGGACGGAGGGCAGGGAGGATCTCCAGAGGGATCTGGCCAGGCCGGATCCATGGCTGGAGGGCAGGGAGGATCTCCAGAGGGATCTGGCCAGGCTGGATCCATGGATGGAGGGCAGGAGGATCTCCAGAGGGATCTGGCCAGGCTGGATCCATGGCTGGAGGGCAGGGAGGATCTCCAGAGGGATCTGGCCAGGCTGGATCCATGGATAGAGGGCAGGGAGGATCTCCAGAGGGATCTGGCCAGGCTGGATCCATGGATGGAGGGCAGGAGGATCTCCAGAGGGATCTGGCCAGGCTGGATCCATGGCTGGAGGGCAGGGAGGATCTCCAGAGGGATCTGGCCAGGCTGGATCCATGGATAGAGGATCTCCAGAGGGATCTGGCCAGGCTGGATCCATGGATGGAGGGCAGGAGGATCTCCAGAGGGATCTGGCCAGGCTGGATCCATGGATGGAGGGCAGGAGGATCTCCAGAGGGATCTGGCCAGGCCGGATCCATGGCTGGAGGGCAGGGAGGATCTCCAGAGGGATCTGGCCAGGCAGGATCCATGGATGGAGAACAGGGAGGATGTCCAGAGGGATCTGGCCAGGCTGGATCCATGGATGGAGACCAGGGAGGATCTCCAGAGGGATCTGGCCAGGCTGGATCCATGGATGGAGACCAGGGAGGATCTCCAGAGGGATCTGGCCAGGCCGGATCCATGGCTGGAGGGCAGGGAGGATCTCCAGAGGGATCTGGCCAGGCTGGATCCATGGACGGAGGGCAGGGAGGATCTCCAGAGGGATCTGGCCAGGCTGGATCCATGGATGGAGAACAGGGAGGATCTCCAGAGGGATCTGGCCAGGCTGGATCCATGGATGGAGGGCAGGAGGATCTCCAGAGGGATTCCAGGGCCCCGTTCCCGGCCCCGGCTCGGGCTGGGCAGCGCTGAGCAGGGCCCGCCCCGTTCCGAACGGGCCCCGGCAGCCCCGAGCCCGGTCCCATCAGCGCCCCCGGTCCCGCCGCTCACCTCTTGGTGCCCAGCACCTGCCCCCCCAGTTTGATGCGGAGCCGGAGCTGCGGCTGCGGCGGCGCCGCCTCCTCCTGCCGGTGCTTCTTCTTGTGTTTCTTCTTGTGCTTCTTGTGCTTCTTCTTGTGCGCGCCGTGCCCGCCGCCCGCCGGCTCGTCCCCTGCGGGGCAGCACAGCGTGAGCCGGGCCCCCCGCGCCCCGCGGGCCCGAGCCGCGGCCGCGCCGCTCACCCTGCTCGCCGCCCTCCATCCTGCCGCGCCGCCACGCCTTGCTCATCCCGGCCGCGGGGGAACGGCGCCGGCGGACCCGCTTCCGGCGCGCCCTCAGGGCACTTCCGGAAACCGCTTCGCCGCGTGGGAATAATACGGGGAAGGCGCCGCCGCCGCCATTTTTGAAGTGGGCGAAGGGGGTAGTGTCGCCCGGGTGGAAACAGGTGCCGCGGGGAGAAAGGGTCCGGGGTGGCGCCGGCTGCACGGCTGAGGGCGGGGGGGGGGGTGTGGAACACCGTCTGTGCGCGGATCAGAGCGCATACAGCGACACACGGACAGACGGACACAGGGACACATGGACACAGTGACACATGGACAGACTGACACACTGACACATGGACACATGGACACGCGGACACACGGACACAGGGACACACGGACACATGGACACACGGACAGACTGACACACGGAGGCACTGACACATGGACACATGGACACACGGACACGTGGACAGACTGACACACATGGACATATATGGACACACAAAGACACATATGAATACAGAGACATACGGACACGCGGATGCAGGGACACACGGACACAGACACACAGACGCAAACACATGGACACGTGGACAGAGAGACATACGGACACACGGACACACGGATGCCTGTGGATACGGGAACACGCATGGAGATATACAGACACGCAAACACACACGTGTGGATACACGGACACACAGACAGACGCGGGGACACACGGACACGTGGGCACATGAATACACGGACACACGGACACGTGGATATATGGACACGCATGGATGTATGTGGACACAAACACACACGCGGATACATGGACACAGGGACATGGGGACACATGGACAGATGGACACAGGGACACAGGGACAGAGGGACACACGGACACAGGGACACAGGGACAGATGGACAGAGGGACACAGGCACAGAGAGCCACAGAGAGGCACACAGAGGCGCAGCTGCGCGGTGCCTGCGGCATTGTCCCCGGTGCCAGGCTCAGCGTGGCACGCGCGTCCCGGCGTCCCCGCGGCAGCGTTGGCCTCTGCCGGACGTTCCCCGGTTGTGGCGGCTCTCGGCACCATGCTGTGCCGCAGCCAGTGCGGCCGCGCGACCGTGGCGCGGGGCTCGGCGCTGGAGATGGAGATCCGGCGCGGGCGCTGCCGCCTCAGCGTCCTCGACGACTGCGCCCAGGTATGGCACCGGCACCGGCGCCGGCACCAGCTCCGCCACGGCTGCCGACGCTGGCACGGCCACTGCAGCCACGATGGCGCGGCCACCGGCCTCACCGCGGCTGCTGGCACCGGTGCTGCTGCGGCAGCCAGGCCGGCACGGCCGCTGGCACTGCCATGGCCACCAGATCCGGCGTTGATGCCACAGCCAGGCCGGCACGGCCGCTGGCACTGCCACGGCCACCAGATCCGGCATTGATGCCACAGCCAGGCCGGCACGGCCGCTGGCACTGCCACGGCCACCAGATCCGGCACTGATGCCACAGCCAGGCCGGCACGGCCGCTGGCACTGCCATGGCCACCAGATCCGGCACTGATGCCACAGCCAGGCCGGCACGGCCGCTGGCACTGCCATGGCCACCAGATCCGGCACTGATGCCACAGCCAGGCCGGCACGGCCGCTGGCACTGCCATGGCCACCAGATCCGGCACTGATGCCACAGCCAGGCCGGCACAGCCGCTGGCACTGCCATGGCCACCAGATCCGGCGTTGATGCCACAGCCAGGCCGGCACAGCCGCTGGCACTGCCACGGCCACCAGATCCGGCACTGATGCCACAGCCAGGCCGGCACGGCCGCTGGCACTGCCATGGCCACCAGATCCGGCACTGATGCCACAGCCAGGCCGGCACGGCCGCTGGCACTGCCACGGCCACCAGATCCGGCACTGATGCCACAGCCAGGCCGGCACGGCCGCTGGCACTGCCACGGCCACCAGATCTGGCGTTGATGCCACAGCCAGGCCGGCACGGCCGCTGGCACTGCCACGGCCACCAGATCCGGCATTGATGCCACAGCCAGGCCGGCACGGCCGCTGGCACTGCCATGGCCACCAGATCCGGCGTTGATGCCGCAGCCAGGCCGGCACAGCCGCTGGCACTGCCATGGCCACCAGATCCGGCATTGATGCCACAGCCAGGCCGGCACGGCCGCTGGCACTGCCATGGCCACCAGATCCGGCGTTGATGCCGCAGCCAGGCCGGCACAGCCGCTGGCACTGCCACGGCCACCAGATCCGGCACTGATGCCACAGCCAGGCCGGCACGGCCGCTTGGCACTGCCATGGCCACCAGATCCGGCACTGATGCCACAGCCAGGCCGGCACGGCCGCTGGCACTGCCACGGCCACCAGATCCGGCACTGATGCCACAGCCAGGCCGGCACGGCCGCTGGCACTGCCACGGCCACCAGATCTGGCGTTGATGCCACAGCCAGGCCGGCACGGCCGCTGGCACTGCCACGGCCACCAGATCTGGCGTTGATGCCACAGCCAGGCCGGCACGGCCGCTGGCACTGCCATGGCCACCAGATCCGGCACTGATGCCACAGCCAGGCCGGCACGGCCGCTGGCACTGCCACGGCCACCAGATCCGGCACTGATGCCACAGCCAGGCCGGCACGGCCGCTGGCACTGCCACGGCCACCAGATCTGGCGTTGATGCCACAGCCAGGCCGGCACGGCCGCTGGCACTGCCACGGCCACCAGATCTGGCGTTGATGCCACAGCCAGGCCGGCACGGCCGCTGGCACTGCCACGGCCACCAGATCCGGCACTGATGCCACAGCCAGGCCGGCACAGCCGCTGGCACTGCCATGGCCACCAGATCCGGCACTGATGCCACAGCCAGGCCGGCACAGCCGCTGGCACTGCCACGGCCACCAGATCCGGCACTGATGCCACAGCCAGGCCGGCACAGCTCTGCCACAGACACCGCGCTGGCACAGCCGATGGCTCCGGCACAGCCGGCAGCTCCGGCACAGCCCGTAGCGCCGGCACAGCCAGCGTGTCCGGAGCGGGAAATCCCAGTGCTCCCAGTACGGCTGAACACAGGGGTACCGGTGCATATGGGGGGGGTCCCAGTGCTCCCAGTTCTCCCTGTATCACCTGGATATGGCGGCCTCCCAGTGCTCCCGGTACGGCTGAACATGGGGGTCCCAGTGCACATTATGGGGGGGTCCCAGTGCTCCCAGTACCACCTGCAAAGGAGGGGTCCTGGTGCACTTTGGGGGCTCCCCAGTGCTCCCAGTGCTCCCAGTACTGGCTCAGTATGGGGGTCCCGGTGCACATGGAGGGCTCCCAGTGCTCCCAGTACTGCCTCAACATGGGGGGGTCCCAGTGCATATGGGGGTGTCCCAGTTCCCCCAGTAACGGCTCAGCATGGGGGGGTCCCCAATGCATACGGGGGGTTCCCAGTTCTCCCAGTTCCGCCTGTACATGGGGGGGTTCCCAGTGCATATGGGGGGGTTCCCAGTTCTCCCAGTTCCCCCAGTTCCGCCGGCACACGGGGGGTCCTTTGCCCCCCCCCGCTCCTGTGTTGCCATGGGGGGGAGCGGAATCTGGGGGGGCTCAGGGGTCTCCCTGAGGGGGTCGGGGGGCAGATTGGGGGGTGTCTCAGCGCTGGGGGGAGGAGGCAGCGGCCTCTGTGAGGGGGACCGGGGGGGGGTTTGGGGGTTCGGTCCCTGAGGGGGTCCTGGGGGCAGTGTTTGAGGGTGTTTGAGGGTCCCGGGGTGGTGTTTGGGGGTGTTTTGGGGTGTTTGGGGGTTCGTCCCTGCGGGAGTCCCGGAGGGCGGTGTTTGGGGGTCCTGGGGCAGTGTTTGGGGGTGTTTGGGGGTCCCGGAGCGGTGTTTGGGGGTTCGGTCCCTGCGGGAGTCCCGGAGGGCGGTGTTTGGGGGTGTTTGGGGGTCCCGGGGCGGTGTTTGGGCTCCCGGGGCGGTGTTTGGGGGTTCGGGGGCGGTGTTTGGGGGTCCCAGGGCGGTGTTTGGGGGTACCGGGGGCGGTGTTTGGGGTTCGGGGGCGGTGTTTGGGGGTTCGGGGGCGGTGTTTGGGGGTTCGGGGGCGGTGTTTGGGGGTCCCAGGGCGGTGTTTGGGGGTACCGGGGGCGGTGTTTGGGGGTTCGGGGGCGGTATTTGGGGGTCCCGGGGCGGTGTTTGGGGGTTCGTGGGCGGTGTTTGGGGTCCGGGGGCGGTGTTTGGGGTTCGGGGGCGGTCCCGGGGCGGTCCCGGGGCGGTACCGCCTTCCTGTGCGCGGAGCGGAGCGGGAGGTACCGGGGGGAGCGGGGCGGGACGGCGCCTACACCCCCGTTACCGAACCCCCCCCGTTACCGACCCCCCCCGTTACCGACCCCCTCCCCCCGTTACCGACCCCTCCCGTTACCGACCCCCCCCCGTTACCGACCCCCTCCCCCCGTTACCGACCCCCCTCCGTTACCGACCCCCCCCCCGTTACCGACCCCCCCCCGTTACCGACCCCCCCCCGTTACCGACCCCCTCCCCCCGTTACCGACCCCCCTCCGTTACCGACCCCCCCGTTACCGACCCCCCCCCGTTACCGACCCCCTCCCCCCGTTACCGACCCCCCCCGTTACCGACCCCCCCCCGTTACCGACCCCCCCCCTCCCGTTACCGACCCCCCCCGTTACCGACCCCCCCCTCCCGTTACCGACCCCCCCCGTTACCGACCCCCCCCCGTTACCGATCCCCCCGCATTACCGACCCCCCCGCCCTTCCCCGCCCCCCATCCTGTGCCCCTCTTGCACCCCCATCCCGTGACCCCCCCATTCCGTCCTTGTCCCCCCAACTCTGCCCCCCCATCCCATGCCCCCCCGGGTTCCCCCTCGTTTCCTGCACCCCTTGTTCCGTCCTTGCACCCCCCCCGTGCCCCCCCCTTCTCTGCACCCCAAACTCTGCACCCCTTCCCGTGCCCCCCTTTGTTCTCTGCCCCCCCATCCCTGCACCCCCTCTTCCATCATTGCCCCCCCAATCCTGTGCCCCCCCCGCACCCCAAACCCTGCACCCCACCCTGCCCCCCGAGTCCTCATCCCTGCACCCCATTTCTTGCCCCCAGCACCCACAACGCTGCCCCCCCATCTGTGCACCCCAAACTCTGCACCCCATCTCTGCCCCCCCTGTGCTGCCCCCCCGCCTCTGCCCCCCATCTGTCCCCTGCACCCCCATTTCAGCCCTCGACCCCTGCACCCCCCGAGCCCCCATCCCACCTCTGCCCCCCCATCTCGAACCCCTCCCTTGTGCTCCCCATCCTTTGCACCCCATCCTGTTCTTGCCCCCCCTCCCCTGCGCCCCCAAACCGCTCCTGCACCCCCATTCCTGCCCCCCCTTGTCCCCCATGTCCCCCTCCCTGTCCCTTCATCCCTTGCACCCCAATTCTGTTCTTGCCCCATCCCCTGATCCCCCCCATGTCCCCCCTCCCTGCACCCCCAAACCACCCCTTCCCCCCCTCCTGTTCTTGGCCCCCCTTTCCCCCCTCTGTCCCCCCTTATCCTCTCTGCCTCCCCACCTCCCCCCTCCCCTGCCCCCCAAAACCACCCCTTCCCCCCTCATCCTGTTCTTGCCCCCCTCCCCTGACCCCCCCATGTCCCCCCTCCCCTGCACCCCCAAACCGCCCCTTCCCCCCCATCCTGTTCTTGCCCCCCTTATCCTCTCTGCCCCCCATGTCCCCCCTCCCCTGCACCCCCAAACCGCTCCTGCCCCCCATTCCTCCCCCCCTCTTGCCCCCCATGTCCCCCCTCCCCTGCACCCCCAAACCACCCCTTCCCCCCCTCCTGTTCTTGCCCCCCCTCCCCTGTCCCCCCTTATCCTCTCTGCCCCCACCTCCCCCATCCCCTGATCCCCCCAAAACCACCCCTGCCCCCCCCCTCCTGTTCTTGGCCCCCTCCCTGGCACCCCATGTCCCCCCCTTATCCCCTCCCCTGACCCCTCCCCCCATGTCCCCCCTCCCCTGCACCCCCAAACCGCCCCTGCCCCCCCATTCCTGCCCCCGTCCCCTGCCCCCCCCATTTCCCCCCTCCCCTGCGCCCCCAAACCGCCCCTGCCCCCCCATCCTGTTCTTGCCCCCCCTTTTCTCCCTCTGCCCCCCCTTATCCTCTCTGCCCCCCACGTCCCCCCACCCCTGCCCCCCCCAAACCACCCCTGCCCCCCAAAACCACCCCTGCCCCCCCCATCCTGTTCTTGCCCCCCTCCCTGGCACCCGCATGTCCCCCCCTTATCCCCTCCCCTGCCCCCCCTCCCCTGCGCCCCCAAACCGCCCCTTGCCCCCCCTTTCCCCCCCTGCCCCCCCTTTTCCGCCCCCGCTGCCCTTTCCCTCACAGTCTCCGGTTGTTCTCGCAAGAGGGGGTGTTGGAATTTTTTGGGGGGGCGCAATAAAAGAGCCCTTTTCTCCCCTTCAGCGCTTTGAGGGGAGGAGGGGGGGGGGGAGACTGACGCAGCACCCCCCGAGCGGCAGCGCTGGATGCAACGGGGCTCCCCGTTTCGGGACCCAGGCTGGATGTGGGGTCCCCCAGCCCTGCCCCCCCGCCCCCCAAAATAAGCGGGGGGGTCCCCATGGAGGTGGCTGGGAGGGGGCAGCGCCTCCAGATGCAGGAAAAGCTGCGCATCCTGGAGGACCTCAACATGCTCTACATCCGACAAATCGCCATCAGCCTCCAGGTGGGAATTTGGGGGACCCCCCCACCCCCCAACCTCATCCCCACCCCCAGGACCCCCCCCCGGACCCCGGGAAACCCGGGGTCCGGGGGGGGTCCTGGGGGTGGTGATGAGGAGGGGTCCTAACAACCAGGATGCGCTCCGTTGAGCATCATCTGCATCCCAGGAATTGGGGGGGGGCCCTGTGGGAAAGGGGGGGGGTCCATCCCACCCCCCTCCCCTTTTTTTTCCCGTTATTTATAGCAGCGGTGACGTCACTGCGGCTCCGGTTGAGGGATGGGGGGGGGGTTTGTGGGGGGGGTCTGGGGTTGGGGAAGAGGGGGGCACACGCGGACGGACACAGGGATGGAGCGGCAAACGGTACCCGGAGAGAGGGGGTGTGGGGTGTGGGGGGTGGATCTATGGGGCGTAGGGGGCATCCGTGGGGTGAAGGGTGGGTCTGCGGGGTGTGGGGTGCAGGGGGTGTCTATGGGGTGCAGGGGGTGTCTATGGGGCGTGGGGTGCATCCATGGGGCATCTGTGGGGTGCATGGGGCATCTGGGGGGTCTAGGTTGGATCTGTGGGGTGCAGGGGGCATCTATGGGGTGTGGGGTGCAGGGGGCATCTATGGGGTGTGGGGTGCATCCATGGGGCATCTGTGGGGTGCATGGGGCATCCGGGGGGTCCAGGGTGGATCTGTGGGGCGCGTGGGGCATCTGTGGGGTGTGGGGTGCAGGGGGCATCTATGGGGCGCATGGGGCATCTATGGGGTACAGGATGGATCTGTGGGGTGTTTGGTGGATCTATGGGGCATGGGGGAGCATCCATGGGGTGTTGGGGTGCACGGGGCATCCGTGGGGTGTATGTGGGGTCTGTGGGGTGCATCCATTGGGTGTGAGGTGCACGGGGTGTCTGTGGGGTGCATGATGGATCTATGGGGCGTATGGTGGATCTATGGGGCGGGGGGTTCATCCGTGGGGTGTTGGGGTGCATGATGGATCTATGGGGCATGGGGGGGCATCCATGGGGTGTTGGGGTGCACGGGGCATCCATGGGGTGCACATTGGGTCTGTGGGGCGCGGGATTCACCCGTGAGGTGTGGGTGCATGAGGCATCTGTGGGGCGCCAGATGGATCTATGGGGCGCACGATGTATCAGTGGGGTGCAGGGGGCACCCATGGGGTGCATGATGATCTATGGGGCGCGTGCTGCATCCGTGGGGTGCATGATGTGCCTATGGGGTGCATCCGTGGGGTGCATCCATGGGGTCCATCTGTGGGGCACACGATGTGTCCGTGGGGCCTGGGGTGCATCCGTGGGGTGCGTGATGATCTATGGGGCGCGTGCTGCATCCGTGGGGCACACGATGTGCCTGTGGGGTGCAAAGTGCATCTGTGGGGCACGGGATGGATCCGTGGGGTGTGGGGCGCATCTGTGGGGCGCGTGTGCATCTATGGGGCATACGGTTCCCTGTGGGGCACACGATGTGTGGGGCGTGGGGTGCGTCTGTGGGGCACACGATGTATCCGTGGGGCGCGCGGTGGATCCGTGGGGTGTATGGTGGATCCGTGGGGTGCGCGGTGGATCCGTGGGGTGTATGGTGGATCCGTGGGGTGCGCGGTGGATCCGTGGGGTGTATGGTGGATCCGTGGGGTGCGCGGTGGATCCGTGGGGCGCATGGTGGATCCGTGGGGCGTATGGTGGATTCGTGGGGTGCGCGGTGGATCCGTGGGGCGCATGGTGGATCCGTGGGGCGTATGGTGGATCCATGGGGCGCATGGTGGATCCGTGGGGTGTATGGTGGATCCGTGGGGCGCATGGTGGATCCGTGGGGTGTATGGTGGATCCGTGGGGCGCGCGGTGGATCCGTGGGGCGCGCGGTGGATCCGTGGGGTGTATGGTGGATCCGTGGGGTGTATGGTGGATCCGTGGGGCGCGCGGTGGATCCGTGGGGTGTATGGTGGATCCGTGGGGCGCATGGTGGATCCGTGGGGTGTATGGTGGATCCGTGGGGCGTATGGTGGATCCGTGGGGTGTATGGTGGATCCGTGGGGCGCATGGTGGATCCGTGGGGTGTATGGTGGATCCGTGGGGTGCGCGGTGGATCCGTGGGGTGTATGGTGGATCCGTGGGGCGTATGGTGGATCCGTGGGGTGTATGGTGGATCCGTGGGGTGCGCGGTGGATCCGTGGGGTGTATGGTGGATCCGTGGGGCGTATGGTGGATCCGTGGGGTGTATGGTGGATCCATGGGGCGTATGGTGGATCCGTGGGGTGTATGGTGGATCCGTGGGGCGTATGGTGGATCCGTGGGGTGTATGGTGGATCCGTGGGGCGCATGGTGGATCCGTGGGGCGTATGGTGGATCCGTGGGGCGCATGGTGGATCCGTGGGGTGTATGGTGGATCCGTGGGGCGCGCGGTGGATCCGTGGGGTGTATGGTGGATCCGTGGGGTGTATGGTGGATCCGTGGGGCGCATGGTGGATCCGTGGGGTGTATGGTGGATCCGTGGGGCGCGCGGTGGATCCGTGGGGTGTATGGTGGATCCGTGGGGCGCATGGTGGATCCGTGGGGTGTATGGTGGATCCGTGGGGCGCGCGGTGGATCCGTGGGGTGTATGGTGGATCCGTGGGGCGCATGGTGGATCCGTGGGGTGTATGGTGGATCCGTGGGGCGCATGGTGGATCCGTGGGGTGTATGGTGGATCCGTGGGGCGCATGGTGGATCCGTGGGGTGTATGGTGGATCCATGGGGCGCATGGTGGATCCGTGGGGCGCGCGGTGGATCCGTGGGGCGCGTGTTTCCCCCCTGGGGATCACAGTTGTGTCTGTGGGGCGAATCCGTGGGGCGTATGGTGGATCCGTGGGGTGTATGGTGGATCCGTGGGGCGCATGGTGGATCCGTGGGGCGTATGGTGGATCCGTGGGGTGTATGGTGGATCCGTGGGGCGCATGGTGGATCCGTGGGGCGTATGGTGGATCTGTGGGGCGCATGGTGGATCCGTGGGGCGCGCGGTGGATCCGTGGGGTGTGCGGTGGATCCGTGGGGCGCGCGGTGGATCCGTGGGGTGTATGGTGGATCCGTGGGGTGCGTGGTGGATCCGTGGGGTGTGTGTTTCCCCCATGGGGATCACAGTTGTGTCTGTGGGGCGAATCCGTGGGGTGTGGGGCACATCTGTGGGGCGCGCGGTGCATCCGTGGGGCGCTGCCCCCCACCCAGGGCTGGTTTGGGGGAGCTGCCGGGGGGTGCAGGGGCTGCGGTGGGGCGAGGGGGGGACCTGCATGCAGCCCCCCATGCAGCCCCTGTGCCCCATCCGCGTGGCACCCCCTGCAGCCCCTGCACCCCCGTTCCCCCTGCCCCCCTTCATCGACCCCCCTACAATCCCCTGACCCACCCTGCAGCCCCTGCACCCCTCATGCAGCCCCTGCCTTCCCTGCAGCCCCTGCACCCCCTGCTCCCCACTGCAGCCCCTGTACCCCCCATGCACCCCCTGACCCCCTGCAGCCCCTGCACCCCCTCATGCATCCCCGCTGCAGCCCCTGCACCCCTTCATGCAACCCCCTGACCCCCCTGCAGCCTCTCATGCAGCCCCTGCCCTCCCTGCAGCCCTCATGCAGCCCCTGCTCCCCCTGACCCCCCTGCACCCCCTCATGCAGCCCTTGCGCCCCTCCTGCTCCCCCTGCAGCCTTATGCAGCCCCTGCCCCCCCATGCACCCCCTGCACCTCGTCATGCAGCTCCTGCTCCCCCTGCACCCCTCATGCACCCCCTGCACCCCCTCATGCAGCCCTTGCACCCCCCCTCCTCCCCCATGCACCCCCTCATGCAGCCCCTGACCCCCCTGCACCCCTCATGCAGCCCCTGACCTCCTGCACCCCCCTGCAGCCCCTGCCCCCCCCGACCCCCTGCAGCCCCTTATGCAGCCCCTGCACCCCCTCATGCAGCCCTTGCACCCCCCCTCCTCCCCCATGCACCCCCTCATGCAGCCCCCTGACCCCCCTGCACCCCTCATGCAGCCCCTGACCTCCTGCACCCCCCTGCAGCCCCTGCCCCCCCCGACCCCCTGCAGCCCCTTATGCAGCCCCTGCACCCCCTCATGCAGCCCTTGCACCCCTCCTGCTCCCCCTGCCCCCCCCGCAGCCTCCTGCAGCCCCTGCTCCCCCTGCACCCCTCCTGCACCCCCCCTGCCCCCCCTCTGCAGCCCCTGCCCCCCCCCCATGCCCCCCCCTGCAGCCCCCCCGGTGCAGCCCCCCCGGTGCAGCGGCTGCTGGCGCCCCGCAGGACACGGAGATGCAGCGGCAGATGGAGCGGGAGCTGCGGCTGCGGGAGGGCGCGTGCAAGCTGCTGGCGGCGAGCAGCCGGCCCGAGCAGGCGCTGGGCGCGGCCAAGAGCCTGCTGGTGTGCAACGCCCGCCTGCTGGCCTGCATGGCCGAGCTGCAGCGCAGGAAGGAGGCGCAGCTGCTGCGCCGCGCCGCGCGGCGGTGAGGGGCGACCCGGCTCTGAGGGGGGGGGGGGCTGCGGGGCTCTGCGGGGATATATGGGCTGTATGGGCTCTATGGGCTGTATGGGGCTATATGGGGTGTATGGGCTCTGTGGGGCTCTATGGGGCTATATGGGGCTATATGGGCTGTATGGGGCTATATGGGCTGTATGGGCTCTGTGGGGCTATATGGGGCTGTGTGGGACTATATGGGGCCATACGGGGCTATATGGGCTGTGTGGGGCTATATGGGCTGTATGGGCTCTGTGGGGCTATATGGGGATATATGGGCTGTGTGGGGCTCTATGGGGCTCTATGGGGCTCTATGGGCTGTGAGGAGCTGTGTGTGGGGTTGTATGGGGCTATATGGGGCTATATGGGGATATATGGGCTGTATGGGGTGTATGGGGCTGTGAGGGGCTCTATGGGGCTCTATGGGTCTATATGGGTCTATATGGGCTGTGTGGGGTGTATGGGGCTATATGGGTCTATATGGGCTGTATGAGGTGTATGGGGTTATATGGGGCTATAAGGGCTGTATGGGCTCTGTGGGGCTATATGGGGCTATATGGGCTGTATGGGCTCTGTGGGGCTATATGGGGATATATGGGCTGTGTGGGGCTCTATGGGGCTGTGTGGGGCTGTATGGGCTGTGTGGGGCTGTATGGGGCTGTATGGGCTGTGTGGGGTGTATGGGACTGTATGGGCTGTATGGGCTGTGAGGGGCTGTGAGGGTTGTGTGGGGCTGTATGGTGCTGTGTGGGGCTGTGTGGGACTCTATGGGCTGTATGGGGCTGTATTGGTTGTGTGGGGCTGTGTGGGGCTGTGCGGGGCTGTGAGGGTTGTATGGGAATGTATGGGGTGCATGGGTGTATGGGGTGTACAGGACTGTGTGGGGCTGTATGGGGCTCTATGGGGCTGTATGGGCTGTGTGGGGTGTATGAGACTGTATGGGCTGTGTGGGGCTCTATGGGGCTGTATGGAGCTGTGTGGGGCTGCGTGGGGCTGTATGGGGTGTATGGGGCTCTATGGGGCTCTATTGGTTGTGTGGGCCTGTATGGGGCTGTGTGGGGCCATATGGGCTCTATGGGGCCGTATGGGCTGTGTGGGGCTCTATTGGGGCTGTATGGGGTGTGTGGGGCTGTATGGGATCTATGGGGCCATATGGGCTGTGTGGGGCCGTATGGGCTGTGTGGGGCTGTGTGGGGTGTGTGGGGCTATGTGGGGTTGGGGGTTCAGGGGGGCTGTGTGGGAGAGACCCCCCCTGGGCTGGGGGCTGCGGGGGGAGTTTGGGGGTCTGGGAGCTGCCAGGGCCCCCCCCAGCGCCCCCCGTCACCCCCACAGCCCCTCGGACACCGGCGCCGGGGACGAGCGCCTGCCGTGCCGCGGCACCGTCTGCATCTCCGGTACGGGGGTCCCACCGTGCCCCCCCGGGCTGGGGATTGGGGGGCTGTCCTGGGGAGGGGGGGTATGGGGGGATTGGGTGGGCTGTCCTGGGGAGGGGGGATTTGGGGGGATTAGGGGGGGGTCTGTCCTGGAGAGGGGGTCTGGGGGATTGGGGGGGGTCTGTCCTGGGGAGGGGGGATTTGGGGGGATTGGGGGGCTGTCCTGGGGAGGGGGGGTATGGGGGGATTGGGGGGGTCTGTCCTGGAGAGGGGGGTTCTGGGGGGATTGGGGGGGGGTCTGTCCCGGGGAGGGGGTTCTGGGGGGATTGGGGGGGGTCTGTCCTGGGGAGGGGGGATTTGGGGGGATTGGGGGGTCTGTCCTGGGGAGGGGGGATTTGGGGGGATTGGGGGGGTCTGTCCTGGGGAGGGGGTTCTGGGGGGGATTGGGGGGGTCTGTCCTGGGGAGGGGTATTTGGGGGGATTGGGGGGGGTCTGTCCCAGAGCAGGCGGCCGGCAGGGGGTCGCAGGAGCTGCCCTGGGATGGGGGGGCTGTGGGGGGTCCCGTGGGGCTGCCCCGGGGTCTCACCCCCTCTCTGTGCCCCCCCAGATCTGCGCATCCCCCTGATGTGGAAGGACACGGAATACTTCCGGAACAAAGGGGGTGAGTGGGGGCCCCACTGACCCCCCGAACCCCCCCACTGCCCCCCAGAGCTGCACCGCGTGGCCGTGTTTTGGGGGTCCCCGGTGCTGGTGCCCCCCCTGACCCCCATTGCCCCCCCAGAGCTGCACCGTGTGGCCGTGTTTTGGGGGTCCCCGGTGCTGGTGCCCCCCCTGACCCCCCATTGCCCCCCAGAGCTGCCCCGCGTGGCTGTGTTTTGGGGGTCCCCGGTGCTGGTGCCCCCCCTGACCCCCCGTTGCCCCCCCAGAACTGCACCGCGTGGCTGTGTTCCTGCTGCTGCAGTTGGGGGCCGAGGTGGTGGACACCCCCCCTACTCGTGGCCGACCGCACCCGCACCGACCTCTGCTTCGACAGCCCCCTCCTCTTGTGAGACCCCCCCCGACACCCCGACACCCCAAACAGCCCCGGGGACCCCAACCCGTGCAGCAGGGACCCTGACACCCCCAAACCATCCTGGGGGGCACCCTGACCCACCCTGGAGGGACCCTGACACCCCCAAAACACTCCGGGAGGGGACCCTGACCCAATCTGGGGGGACCCTGACACCCCCAAAGCACCCCAGGGGGGGCCCTGACCCAATCTAGGGGGACCCTGACACCCCCAAACCATCCTGGGGGGGACCCTGACCCAATCTGGGGGGACCCTGACACCCCCAAAGCACCCCAGGGGGGGCCCTGACCCACCCTGGAGGGACCCTGACACCCCCAAAACACCCCGGGGGGGGACCCTGACCCCCTCTGCCCCCTTGGCTGTGGGCGCTGGGGATCCCGGGGCTGGGGGTTCTGGGGTGCCAAGCCTGGGGGTGCCGGGGGTCTGAGAACAGGGGGTCCAGGGGGTATAGGGTGTCCCAGGATGGGGGGTGCAGGGGTTCTGGGGTCCCGGGTCTGTGGGTTTTGGGGTCCCAGGATGGGGGGTGCAGGGGGTTTCTAGGGGTCCCCGGGCTGTGGGTTTTGGGGTCCTGTGACGGGACCTGCAGGAGGTTCTGGGGTCTCTGGTCTTTGGGTTTGGGGGTCTCAGGATGGGAACTTCAGGGGGTCTCTGGTCTGTGGGTTTTGGGGTCCCAGGACTGGGGGTGCAGGGGTTTCAGGGGTCCCCAGTCTGTGGGTTTTGGGGTCCTTGGATGGGGGGTGCAGTGGGTTCTGGCGTCCCCAGTCTGTGGGTTTTGAGGTCGCAGGACTGGGGGTGCAGGGGGTTCTGGGGTCCCCAGTGTGTGGGTTTTGGGGTCCCGGGATGGGGGTGCAGGGGGTTCTGGGGTCCCCAGTGTGTGGGTTTTGGGGTCCCTGGATGGGGGGTGCAGGGAGTTCTGTGGTCCCCAGTGTGTGGGTTTTGGGGTCCCGGGACGGGGGGTGCAGGGGGTTCTGGGGTTTTGGGGTGCCCCTGACGCGTGGCCCCCAGCTCGGAGGCGGGTCCGGATTTCGAGCTGAAGGTGGAGCTGTACAGCGCGGGGTTGGGGGGCGATGGGGCGCCGGGCAGTGCCCCCCGCAAGTTGGCCACCCGGCTCAGCACCTCGCTGGGGCGCTCGGCGGGGAAGCGCGCGCGCGCCGCCATGGAGGGGGGCCCCGGCAGCCCCCCCGGTAACGGCAGCACCGGAGCGCTGCTGCTGCCGACCCCCAGCGTGCCGTGAGTACCCCCACACCCCCCCCCTGCGCCCCCCGAGCCCCCCCGCGCCCCCTCACCCCCAAATCCCCACAGGGGCCCCAAATTCCATCTCCTGGCGCACACCGTCCTCTCCCTCGCTGAGGTGCAGGATGGGTTCCGCACACACGCCTCTCCATCGCCGGCACGGTGACGCCCGGGGGGCTGGGGGGGGGCAAGGGGGAGGGGAGGGGGGGCTGGGGGTCCCGGGGGGGCAGGGGGGAGAGGAGGGGGGGGCTGGGGTCCCGGGGGGGGGGGGGAAGAAGGGGGAGAGGAGGGGGGTGCTGGGGTCCCGGGGGGGGGGAGGGGGCTGGGGTCCCAGTGGGGGGGTGTGCAGGGGGAGAGGAGAGGGGGGCTTGGGGTCCCTCTGGGGGGGCAGGGGGAGAGGAGGGGGGGCTGGGGTCCCGGGGGGGGGAGAAGGGGGTGGGGGTCCCGGGGGGGGGGCAGGGGGGGAGGGTGAGGGGGGGCTGGGGTCCCGGGGGGGGGCGGAGAAAGGGGGCTGGGGTCCCGGGGGGGGGGGGCAAGGGGGAGGGGAAGGGGGGTCTGGGGTCCTGGTGGGGGGGGGGCAGGGGGAGAGGAGGGGGGTCTGGGGTCCTGGGGGGGGGCAGAGGGGGAGAGGAGGGGGGGTCTGGGGTCCCAGTGGGGGGGGCAGGGGGAGAGGAGAGGGGGTCTGGGGTCCCAGTGGGGTGGGGCCAGGGGGCTCCCTGTGGGTCTGGGGGCGGGAGATTCTGTGGGGGTGCGGGGCAGGGGGTGTGTATGGGTCTGGGGGGGGTCCTCTGTGGGTCTGGGGTGTGGGTCCATGGGGGTGTGGGGTCTGTGGGGGTGTGGGGTCCCTGAGGGTCTGGGGGTCCATGGGGGTGTGGGGTCCGTGGGGGTGTGGGGGTCCATGGGGGTCTGGGTTGGGGGTCCCTGTGGGTCCCTGGGTTGGGGGGGGTCCATGGGAGGTTGGGGTCCCAGTGGGTCTGGGGGTCCATGGGGGTCTGGGTTGGGGGGTCCATGGGGGTCTGTGTCGGGGGGTCCATGGGGTCTGAGTCGGGGGGTCTGTGGGGTGTGTGTCGGGGGATCCCTGGTGGGTCTGTATTGGGGGGTCCCTGTGGGTGTGTGTCGGGGGGTCCGTGGTGGTCTGTATCGGGGGGTCCCTGTGGGTGTGTGTCGGGGGGTCCATGGGGTGTGTGCCGGGGGTCGGTGGTGACGCCCCCGGCGCAGAGGAGAGCGCGTGTTGGCTGCCGCTCTACGGGAGCATGTGCTGCCGCCTCGCCGCGCAGCCCCGCTGCATGGCACTGCCCGTCCGCAGCGGCTTCCTGCGGCTCCAGGTGCGGCCGCGGGATCCGGGTGGGAGCGGAGCGGGGGTGGGTATCGGGATGGGGTGGGATAGAGGTGGGATGGGGTGGGATTGGGATGGGATCGGATCGGGATGGGATGGGATTGGGATGGGGTGGGATAGAGGTGGGATGGGATGGGGTGGGATGGGATGGGATTGGGATGGGATAGGGTGGGATGGGGTGGGATGGGGTGGGATAGAGGTGGGATGGGATGGGGTGGGGTGGGATGGGATGGGATAGGGTGGGATAGAGGTGGGGTGGGGTGGGATAGAGGTGGGATGGGGTGGGATAGAGGTGGGGTGGGATGGGATGGGATGGGATGGGGTGGGATGGGATCGGATTGGGATGGGGTGGGATAGAGGTGGGATGGGGTGGGATAGAGGTGGGATGGGGTGGGATGGGATGGGGTGGGGTGGGGTGGGATAGGGGTGGGGTGGGGTGGGATGGGATGGGATGGGATGGGATAGAGGTGGGGTGGGATGGGGTGGGGATGGGATGGGGTGGGGATGAGAAGGAGATTGGGATGGGGTGGAGGTTGGAATGGGGATGAGATGGGGATCAGGAGAAGATTGGAATGGAGAAGGGGTGGAGATTGGGATGGGATGGGGATAGAGATGAGGAGAAGATTAGGATGGAATGGAACGGGGGTGGAGAAGGAGATTGCAATGGGATGGAGGTGGGGATGGAGAAAAAGATGGGGATGGAGAAAAATGGGGATGGAGAAAAATGGGGATGGCATGGGATGGATGGGATGGGATGGAGGTGGGGATGGGATGGAGGTGGGGATGGGATGGAGGTGGGGATGGGGATGAGAAGGAGGTCGGAGTGGAGATGGGGTGGAGGTTGTGATGGGATGGGAATGGAGATGAGAAGATTGAGAGGGAATGGGGTGGGGATGGAGAAGGAGATTGCAATGGGATGGAGGTGGGGATGGAGAAAGGGATGGGGATGGCATGGGATGGGATGTGGTGGAATGGAGATGGGGATGGGATGGGGATGAGGAGAGGATGGGGATGGGGATAGGTATGGGATGGAGATTGAGATGAGGAGGAGATTGGAATGGAGATGGGGCGGAGATTGGGATTGGGACGGGAACGGAGGCGCCGATGGAGATGAGGTTGGGATGGAGGTGGAAGATGGGATGGGGAGGAGATGGGGCGTAGGGAGAGCAGGATGGGTGGGGGGCTGCGCTGACGGCGCCCCGGCAGCACCCCGGGGCCGAGGCGCCCAGCGGGGAACGGCTCTTCTGCGTCCTGCGCGGCACCGACCTCCTGTGCTACCGCGAGCCCGGCGACGCCGAGGCCGGACTGGAACCAGCGCTCACCATCGCCGTCAACAAGGTGGGGGGGGGATGGGAGGGATGGGGGGCTATGGGGGGGCTATGGGGGGCAGATAGGGATGGGGGGGCTATGGGGGGGCTATGAGGGGTCTGGGGGGGACGGGGGGGCTATGGGGGGGCTATGAGGGGTCTGGGAGGTATGGGGGGGCTATGGGGGGAGCTGTGGGGGGGTTATGGGGGGGCTATGGGGGTCTGGGAGGGACGAGGGGGGCTATGGGGGGCGCTGTGGGGGTCTGGGAGGGATGGGGAGGCTATAGGGTGCTGTGGGGGTCTGAGAGGGACAGTGTGGAGCTATGGGGGGCTATAGGGTGCTGTGGGGGATGGGGGGACTATGGGGGTCTGGGAGGGACAGTGGGGGCTATGGGGGGCTGTGGGGGTCTGGGAGGGATAGTGGGGGGCTATGGGGGGGGCTGTGGGGTGCTGTGGGGGTCTGGGAGGGACAGTGGGGGGCTATGGGGTGCTGTGGGGGTCTGGGAGGGACAGTGGGGGGCTATGGGGGGCTGTGGGGGTCTGAGAGGGATAGTGGGGGGCTATGGGGGGCTGTGGGGTGCTGTGGGTGCTGAGGAGGGCTGTGGGGTCCATGGGAGCTGAGGGGAGCTATGGGGGTCTCTGGGGGGTTCAGGGGGGGCTGAGGGACACCATGGGGGCTGTAGAGGTGCAGGGGGGTGCCAGGGGGGTCCCGGGGGCTCTCCGGGGTCTCTGGGTCACCTCCCGCCGCGCAGGAGACGCGGGTGCGGGGCACGGAGCGGGAGGGCCGCGGGCAGCCCCCCGGGATGGCGGTCACCAACTGCCTCGGGGGCGAAGAGGTGACCCACACGCTGCTGGCGGAGAGCCGCGCCGAGGCCCAGCGCTGGATGGAGGCCTTCTGGCAGCACTTCTACGACATGAGTGAGCCCGGGGGGACCCCCCCGGGGGACCCCATCCCTATGGCATCCCGGACCGGGGGGACCCCATCCCTATGGCATCCCGGCCCGGAGGGACCCCATCCCTATGGCATCCAGGACCGGGGGGACCCCATCCCTATGGCATCCCGGCCCGGAGGGACCCCATCCCTATGGCATCCCGGCCCGGGGGTACCCCATCCCTATGGCATCCCGGCCTGGAGAGACCCCAGCCCAGAGGGACCCCAGCCCTGAGAGATCCCATCCCAGAGAGATCCCCGCCTGGAGGGACCCCCGTCCCTATGGCATCCCAGCCCAGAGGGACCCTCAACCCAGTGGGACCCCATCCTGATGCAACCTCCATCCTGGTGTTACCCCCATCCCAGCAGGACCCTGTCCCTATGGGGCCCCATCCTGTTGGGACCCCATCCCAGTGTTACCCCATCCCAACAGGGCCCCATCCTGGTGGGGACCCCATCCCAGTGTTACCCCCATCCCAACAGGGCCCCATCCCGGTGGGACCCCATCCTGGTGTTACCCCATCCCAGCAGGGTCGCATCCCGGTGTTACCCCACCCTGGCGTTACCCCAATCCCATCGAGACCCCCCACCCCCCAGCAGGGCCTCCCTGCAGTGGGACCCCCGTCGCGGTGTTGCCGGCGGCTCTCCCGCAGCCCCCGTGTCCGCAGGTCAGTGGAAGCAGTGCTGTGAGGAGCTGATGCGGATCGAGGTGCCGCCCCCGCGCCCGCTGCCGCGCCAGGGATCGCTCTACCACGAGATGGGTGAGTGGGGGGCCGGGGGGGCTCTGTGCCTCTGCTCCGGCTCGGCTCGCTGCCGGCGCCCGCTCCTGCGCCTAACGCTGCTCTTCTCTCCGCTGCCCGGACCCCCTGACCCACATTTCTCCATGCGCCCCATTTCTCCATGCGCCCCATTTTTCCATGTGCCCCATTTCTCCATGCGTCCCCCATCTCTGCCCCATCTCTCTCTCTCCATGCGCCTTCCATCTCTCCCTCTCCACCACCTCTCTCCTCATCTCTCTCTCTCCCCATCTCTCCATCTCTGCTTCCTCTCTCTGCCCCCCATCTCTGCCCCCATCTCTTTCTCTCCCCATCTCTCTCTGCCCCATATCTCTCTCTCTCCCCATCTCTCTTACTCCCCCATCTCTATCTCTGCCCCATCTCTCTGTCCCTCTCACCTCTCCTTCTCCCCCATCTTTCTCTCCCCCATCTCTCTCTGCCTCCTCTCTCTGCCCCATCTCTCCCCCATCTCTCTCCATGCATCCTCCATCTCTCTCTGCCCCATCTCTCTTTCTCTCCCCATCTCTCCATCTCTGCTTCCTCTCTCTCTGCCTCCCATCTCTGCCTCCATCTTTCTCTGATTCATCTCTGTCTCTGCCCCATCTCTCCTCCATCTCTGCCCCATCTCTCCCCATCTCTCCTCCATCTCTGCCCCATCTCTGCCCCATCTCTCCTCCATCTCTGCCCCATCTCTCCTCCATCTCTCCTCCATCTCTGCCTCCATCTCTGCCCCATCTCTCCTCCATCTCTCCCCCATCTCTCCCCCATCTCTCCCCATCTCTGCCCCCTCTCTCCTCCATCTCTGCCCCCATCTCTCCCCATCTCTCCCCCATCTCTCCTCCATCTCTCCCCCATCTCTCCCCATCTCTCCCCATCTCTCCTCCATCTCTCCCCCATCTCTCCCCATCTCTGCCTCCATCTCTCCCCCATCTCTCCCCCATCTCTCCTCCATCTCTCCCCCATCTCTCCCCCATCTCTCCCCCATCTCTCCTCCATCTCTCCTCCATCTCTCCTCCATCTCTCCCCCATCTCTCCTCCATCTCTCCCCCATCTCTCCCCCATCTCTCCCCCATCTCTCCCCATCTCTGCCCCATCTCTCCCCCATCTCTGCCCCATCTCTCTCCATCTCTCCCCCATCTCTCCCCATCTCTCCTCCCATCTCTCCCCCATCTCTCCCCCATCTCTCCCCCCATCTCTCCCCCATCTCTGCCTCCATCTCTCCCCATCTCTCCCCCATCTCTGCCTCCATCTCTCCTCCATCTCTCCCCCATCTCTGCCTCCATCTCTCCTCCATCTCTGCCTCCATCTCTGCCTCCATCTCTCCCCCATCTCTGCCCTCCATCTCTCCTCCATCTCTGCCTCCATCTCTCCCCCATCTCTGCCTCCATCTCTCCTCCATCTCTGCCTCCATCTCTCCTCCATCTCTGCCTCCATCTCTCCTCCATCTCTGCCTCCATCTCTCCTCCATCTCTGCCTCCATCTCTCCTCCATCTCTGCCTCCATCTCTCCTCCATCTCTCCTCCATCTCTGCCTCCATCTCTCCCCCATCTCTGCCTCCATCTCTCCTCCATCTCTGCCTCCATCTCTGCCTCCATCTCTCCTCCATCTCTGCCTCCATCTCTCCCCCATCTCTGCCTCCATCTCTCCTCCATCTCTGCCTCCATCTCTGCCTCCATCTCTGCCTCCATCTCTCCCCCATCTCTCCCCCATCTCTGCCTCCATCTCTCCTCCATCTCTGCCTCCATCTCTGCCTCCATCTCTGCCTCCATCTCTCCCCATCTCTCCTCCATCTCTGCCTCCATCTCTCCCCCATCTCTCCTCCATCTCTGCCTCCATCTCTCCCCCATCTCTGCCTCCATCTCTCCCCCCATCTCTCCCCCATCTCTGCCTCCATCTCTGCCTCCATCTCTCCCCCATCTCTGCCTCCATCTCTCCCCCATCTCTGCCTCCATCTCTCCCCATCTCTCCCCCATCTCTGCCTCCATCTCTGCCTCCATCTCTCCCCCATCTCTGCCTCCATCTCTGCCTCCATCTCTCCCCATCTCTCCTCCATCTCTGCCTCCATCTCTCCCCCATCTCTCCTCCATCTCTGCCTCCATCTCTCCCCCATCTCTGCCTCCATCTCTCCCCCATCTCTCCCCCATCTCTGCCTCCATCTCTGCCTCCATCTCTCCCCCATCTCTGCCTCCATCTCTCCTCCATCTCTGCCTCCATCTCTCCCCCATCTCTGCCTCCATCTCTCCCCCATCTCTGCCTCCATCTCTCCTCCATCTCTGCCTCCATCTCTCCTCCATCTCTGCCCCATCTCTCCTCCATCTCTCCTCCATCTCTCCCCCATCTCTGCCTCCATCTCTCCCCCATCTCTGCCTCCATCTCTCCCCCATCTCTGCCTCCATCTCTGCCCCATCTCTCCTCCATCTCTGCCTCCATCTCTCCCCCATCTCTGCCTCCATCTCTCCTCCATCTCTGCCTCCATCTCTCCTCCATCTCTGCCTCCATCTCTGCCTCCATCTCTCCCCCCATCTCTGCCTCCATCTCTGCCTCCATCTCTGCCTCCATCTCTCCCCATCTCTGCCTCCATCTCTCCTCCATCTCTGCCTCCATCTCTGCCTCCATCTCTCCCCCATCTCTGCCTCCATCTCTGCCTCCATCTCTGCCCCATCTCTCCTCCATCTCTGCCTCCATCTCTCCCCCATCTCTGCCTCCATCTCTCCTCCATCTCTGCCTCCATCTCTGCCTCCATCTCTCCCCATCTCTCCTCCATCTCTGCCTCCATCTCTCCCCCATCTCTGCCTCCATCTCTGCCCCATCTCTCCTCCATCTCTGCCTCCATCTCTCCTCCATCTCTGCCTCCATCTCTGCCTCCATCTCTCCTCCATCTCTGCCTCCATCTCTGCCTCCATCTCTCCCCCATCTCTGCCTCCATCTCTGCCTCCATCTCTGCCCCATCTCTCCTCCATCTCTGCCTCCATCTCTCCCCCATCTCTGCCTCCATCTCTCCTCCATCTCTCCTCCATCTCTGCCTCCATCTCTCCCCCATCTCTGCCTCCATCTCTGCCTCCATCTCTCCTCCATCTCTGCCTCCATCTCTCCTCCATCTCTGCCTCCATCTCTCCCCCATCTCTCCCCCATCTCTCCCCCATCTCTGCCTCCATCTCTCCCCATCTCTCCCCCATCTCTGCCTCCATCTCTCCTCCATCTCTGCCTCCATCTCTCCTCCATCTCTGCCTCCATCTCTCCTCCATCTCTCCTCCATCTCTGCCTCCATCTCTCCCCCATCTCTCCCCCATCTCTCCCCCATCTCTCCCCCATCTCTGCCTCCATCTCTGCCTCCATCTCTCCTCCATCTCTCCTCCATCTCTGCCTCCATCTCTCCCCCATCTCTGCCTCCATCTCTCTCCATGCATCCTCCATCTCTCCATCTCTGCCCCCCATCTCTGCCCCCACCTTTCTCCCCCCATCGCTCTCTCTCCCCCATCTCTCTCTGCCCCCCATCTCTGCCTCCATCTCTCTCCATGGACCCTCCATCTCTCTCTCTCCCCCCATCTCTCCATCTCCCCCCCCCTCTCTCTGCCCCCCATGTCCCCCCTCTTTCTGCCCGGTCTCTGCGGTCTGGGGGGGCTGCAGCCCTGCCGGGGGCGGCCGTGTCCCCCCCCTCGAGCGAAGGGCTGCTGCTGCAGGAGAACGCCGTCTCGGCCGAGATCCGCGCGCTGCTCTCCTCCTATTACAGCGACAGGTGACGGGGGGCCGGGGGAGCCCCCCACAGCCAGGGGGGCCGGGGGAGCCCCCCACACAGCCTGGGGGGCCGGGGGAGCCCCCCCACAGCCTGGGGGGCAGGGGGAGCCCCCCCATGGCCGGGGGAGCCCCCCACACAGCCTGGGGGGCCGGGGGAACCCCCCATGGCCGGGGAGCCCCCACTAGAGCCTGGGGGGCCGGGGGAGCCCCCCCACACAGCCTGGGGGGCCGGGGGAGCCCCCCCATGGCCAGGGAGCCCCCACACAGCCTGGGGGGCCGGGGGAGCCCCCCCATGGCCGGGGAGCCCCCACTATAGCCTGGGGGTCAGGGGGAGCCCCCCCCATAGCCGGGGAGCCCCCACACAGCCTGGGGGGCCGGGGGAGCCCCCCCATGGCCGGGGAGCCCCCAGCACAGCCTGGGGGGCCGGGGAGCCCCCCCCGGTTGGGGGTCCTGTGCCCCCCCTGACCCCCCCCCCCCTCCCCACAGTCATTATTAGGGTCCGGTTGGGGGTCCTGTGCCCCCCTGACCCCCCTCTCTCCCCACAGCCGTTATTTGGTCCATTTGGGGGTCCTGTGCCCCCCCGACCCCTCCTCTCCCCACAGCCATTATTGGGGTCCGGTTGGGGGTCCTATGCCCCCCCTGACCCCCCCTCTCCCCACAGCCATTATTGGGGTCCGGTTGGGGGTCCTGTGCCCCCCTGACCCCCCCTCTCCCCACAGCCATTATTGGGGTCCATTTGGGGGTCCTGTGCCCCCCCCGACCCCCCCTCTCCCCACAGCCGTTATTGGGGTCCATTTGGGGGTTCTGTGCCCCCCTGACCCCCCCCTCTCCCCACAGCCATTATTGGGGTCCGGTTGGGGGTCCTGTGCCCCCCTGACCCCCCCTCTCCCCACAGCCGTTATTGGGGTCCATCTGGGGGTCCTGTGCCCCCCTGACCCCCCCTCTCCCCACAGCCGTTGACGCGGGCGATGACATTGAGGCGGTGACGGAGATCCTGACGCGGCGGCGCGGGGGGGCTGCGGAGCGGGGACCCCCGCCCTGGTTCGCCCTGTTCGAGGGGTCCCCCCCGGGCCCCCCCCGCAGCCCCAGCCCCCCCCCCCGCGGCCGCCCCCGCACCCTCTCGCTGGACGCCAGGCTCAGCACCCTCAAGGGGGGGCGGCGGGGACACCCCCCTTCGCCCCCAAGGGCCCCCCCAGACCGGGTCTGACCCCCAAAACCCCCGGGGGGGGGACAAAGGGGGGGGCCGTGATGGAGGAGGGGGGGAGTCCCAGCAGGGGGGGGCGGGGGGGGCTCCCAGTTTGGTTTTTGGGGGAGAAACTGGAATTTTGGCCACCGTGGGCAAGGGGGGGGCTCAGGGCTGACACCCCCACCCTCAAAAGGGTATGGGAGGCTGTCCCCCCCCCCCAGGGTAGGTGCTGGGGTCCCCCCCATAGCAAAGTGGGTGCTGGGGCCCCCATAAGAGTGGGTGTGGGGTCCCCCCCAAGTTGGATGTGGTGTTATCCTGGGGGGGTTGGGGTCCCCTCCAGGGTGGGTGCTGGGGTTCCTCGGGGGGGTTTTGGGGTCCCCCCCCCAGGATGGGTGCTCAGGGTGACCCCCTGGTGCAGTGGGCGCGGGTCTAACCCGGGGGTGCGCAGGGACCCCCCCTCTGCCCCCCCTTAACCTCTTCGGGGGGGCAGCACAGCCCCCCCCGAGCTGCCACCTCATTAATATGCATTAAAGTTTATTTAACAGCCGGTGTCTGATTGGGGGGGGCTGAGGGGACCCCCCCGGACCCCCCGCTGCGGGGGGGGGAGATGGGGGTGTGCGAGGGGGGGAGAGCATGTGGGGGTACGGGGGGCCACAGGGTGGGGATGTAGGGGTGGTGTCGCTGCTGGTACTGGTGCTGCTGGTGGCACTGGTGTTACTGGTGTTACTGGTGCCGCTCCCCGGTGGGCGTGGCCCGGAGGAGGGGGCGTGGCTTAACGGGGGGAGTTGGCGCGAGATGGGCGTGGCTTTGTCGGGGGCGTCACGTGCGGGCGCCCCCTCCCGGCGCTCCTTTGTCCGCGCGCGCCCTGGGGAGGGGGCGTGGCCTGCCGGGCGGTGCCGGGCGGGGATTGGCTGGGCGGGGATGGGGGCGTGGCCTGGCGGGGATTGGCTGGGAGGGGATTGGCTGGACAGGGGTTGTGGGCGTGGCGGGTGTGGCCGGGCGGGGATTGGCTGGGTGGGGATTGGGGGCGTGGCCTGGCGGGCGTGACTGGGCGGGGATTGGCTGGGCAGGGGTTGTGGGCGGGGCGGGGCCGGGCAGGGATTGGCTGTGTGGGAATTGGGGGCGTGGCCTGGAGGGCGTGGCTCGACGGGGATTGCCTGGGCGGCGATTGGGGGCGGGGCAGGGTGGGCAGTGCTGTTACTGCTGGTGTTACTGCTGTCACTGGTGTCCCTCCCTGGTGCCGCTGGTGTTACTGGTGTCCCCGGTGCCACTCCCAGAGTGGGAGTGGCCGGGGAGTGGGCGTGGTTTAGGAAACCAATGGGCGGGGCTTAACGAGGGGCGGGGCTTCTCAGGGGCCCCACTTACCCCCCGCCGCCCGCGGGACTGTCCCGTGCGCGGTGCCCCTGCCCGGTCCTGGGTGTCCCTGGTGCCACTGGTGGTCCTGGTGCCACTGGTGGTGCCGCCGCCTGCGGCTCCCGCGCTCCCCGAGTGGGCGTGGCCTGGCCGACGGGGGCGTGGCTTAGGGAACAAGGGGCGTGACATACAAAGGGGAGTAACTTACAACTTGTTGCCTCCCCCCCCTCCGCGTGACGGTCACGTGCGCGGGCGCCGCCTGCCGGCGCTCCTTTGTCCACGCGCGGCCGGGGGGCGTGGCCAGGCGGGGGGCGGAGCCGGGCTGGGATTGGCTTGTATCGCCGGGGGCGTGGTCATGCGCGGTGGAGGCGTGGCTTGGCGAAATGCGCGGCTCTGCGATTGGCTGGGCGTGTCGTGGGGGCGTGGCCCGGCGGGCGGCGCGGCTCTGCGATTGGCTGGGCGTGGCTGGGGGGGCGTGGCCCGGCGGGCGGCGCGGGGATTGGCCGGGGGCGTGTCGGGGGCGCGTCCCGGGCGCGGGCATGGGCGGGGGCGCGCGGCGCCGATGGACCTGGACGTGGACTACGAGCGACCGAACGTCGAGACCATCAAGTGCGTGGTGGTGGGCGACAACGCCGTGGGCAAAACGCGCCTCATCTGCGCCCGCGCCTGCAACGCCACCCTCAGCCAATACCAGCTGCTCGCCACGCACGTGCCCACCGTCTGGGCCATCGACCAGTACCGTGTGTGCCAGGAGGTGCGGGGGGGCACCGGGGACCGGGGGAGCGGGGGGGAACCGGGGGGAGTACCGGGAACCGGGGGGAGCGGGGGGGAACCGGGGGGGCACCGGGAACCGGGGGGAGCGGGGGGGAACCGGGGGGGCACCGGGAACCGGGGGGAGCGGGGAGGAACCGGGGGGGCACCGGGAACCGGGGGGAGCGGGGAGGAACCGGGGGAGGCACCGGGAACCGGGAGGAGCAGGGGGGAACCGGGGGGAGCACCGAGAACCGGGAGGAGCAGGGGGGAACCGGGGGGAGCACCGAGAACCGGGGGGAGTGGGGGGGAACCGGGAGGGCACCGGGAACCGGGGGGAGCGGGGGGAAACCGGGGGAGGCACAGGGAACGGGGGGAGCGGGGAGGAACCGGGGGGGCACCGGGAACCGGGGGAACTGGGAGGAACAGGGGGGAACCGGGAGAACCGGGTGGGGGGCACCGGGAACCGGGAGGAGCAGGGGGGAACCGGGGGGAGCACCGGGAACCGGGGGAGCCGGTGGGAGCGGGGCGGAACCGGGGGGACCGGGAAGAGCGGAGGGGAACCGGGGGCAGCAGGGGGGAGTGGCATGGGGGGCACCGGGATCCCGGGGGTTGGAGGGGTGGGAGAGGGCGGGGGGCACCGGGGGTCCCGGGGGGGAGTGGGAGAGGGATGGGGGGCACCGGGGGCGGGAGGGGGGGCGGACACGGGGGTCAATAGGGGCGGGGGGGCCCGGGGGGCACCGGGGGTCCCGGGGTGAGAAGGGGCGGGGGGGGAATTGGGAGGTCCGGGGGTCCTGGGGGCAGCGGGGGTGTCCCGGGGTTCAGGGGGGGCTGCGGGTGTGGGGGAGACTGGGGGGTACGGGGATATCGGGGTCAGGAGGGGCTCTGGGGGGCACCGGGGGGGTTCTGGGGTGACGGGGCCGCGGCCGAGCAGGTGCTGGAGCGCTCCCGGGATGTGGTGGATGAGGTCAGCGTCTCCCTGCGCCTCTGGGACACCTTCGGCGACCACCACAAGGACCGGCGCTTCGCCTACGGCAGGTGGGGACCCCCCGGCACCCCAAGCCGGGCCACCGGCACCCCAAACCGGGCCACCGGGACCCCAAACCGAGCCACCGGCACCCCAAACCGGGCCACCGGGACCCCAAACCGGGCCACCGGCACCCCAGACCGGGCCACCGGGACCCCAAACCGAGCCACCGGCACCCCAAACCGGGCCACCGGCACCCCAAACAGAGCCACCGGGACCCCAAACAGGGCCACCGGGACCCCAAACCGAGCCACCGGCACCCCAAACCGGGCCACCGGCACCCCAAACAGAGCCACCGGCACCCCAAACCGGGCCACCGGCACCCCAAACCGGGCCACCGGCACCCCAAACTGAGCCACCGGGACCCCAAACCGGGCCACCAGGACCCCAAACTGAGCCACTGGGACCCCAAACAGAGCCACCGGCACCCCCAAACAGAGCCACCGGGACCCCAAACAGTGCCACCGGGACCCCAAACCGGGCCACTGGCACCCCAAACCCGGCCATCGGCACCCCAAACCCTGCCCTTGTCACCCCCCCCTCCCCCAAGACTCCGACCCACGCCACCCGGCCCCCCCCCGCACCCCAACCTCCCCACGGGGACCGCGGTCGGTGCCGCGGCGCTGGATCCAAACGGTCCCACGGGTGCTGCCGGCACCGGTGCCGTTGCCCGCGGAGGCTCTGTGGGGACGGTGGCGGTGTGGGGCAGCCCCACGGCAGGTGTGGGGGCGGCGGTGGCAGCGGGGGAGCCCCGTGGCCGTGGGGTCCCCGCGGGCGGCCGTGGGGCAGAGCCAGGAGGGACCTTCCCGGGGCAGTGGGGCAGCACTGGGGCGGTGTGGGGCAGTGTGGGGCGCAGTGTGGGGGGAGCAGTGTGGGGGGCAGTGGGGCAGCGCTGCTCTCCCTCTCCTCACTCCTCTTTCTCCCTCCTTGCCCTTCTCCTCCTCCTTTCTCCTCATCCTCCTTTCTTGTCCTCTTTCTTTCTCCTCATCCTTTTCTTCCCTTCCTCCCTTCCTCTCTTTCTTTCTGCTCGTCCTCCTCCTCCCCCTTTCTCCTCATCCTTCTCTTTCTTTCTTGTTCTCCTCTTTCTTTCTCCTCATCCTTTTCCTCCCTTCTTCCCTTCCTCTTTCTCCCTTTCCCCCTCCTTTCCCCCTCCTTTCCCCCTCCTTTCCCCCTCTCCTTTCCCCCTCCCCTCTCCTTTTCCCTCTTCTTCCCTCTCCTTTTCCCTCTCCTTTCCCCCTCCTTTCCCCCCTCCTTTCCCCCTCCTTTTTCCTTCCTTTTCCTTCTTTCTCCTCCTCTTCTTTCTCGTCCTTTCTTTCTCCTCTGTCCTTCTTTTTCCTTCTCCTCATCCTCCTCTTCTTTCTTGTTCTCCTCTTTCTTTCTCCTCATCCTTTTCCTCCCTTCTTCCCTTCCTCTTTCTCTCTTTCTCTCTTTCTCTCTTTCTCTCTTTCTCTCTTTCTCTCTTTCTCCCTCCTTTCTCCCCCCTTTCTCCCCCCTTTCTCCCCCCCTTTCTCCCCCCCTTTCTCCCTCCTTCTTTTTCCTTCCTTTTCCTTCTTTCTCCTCCTCCTCTTCTTTCTCGTCCTTTCTTTCTTCTCTGTCCTTCTTTTTCCTTCTCCTCTTCCTTTCTTCCTTTCTTCCCTTTGTTCCCTTTCTTTCCTTTCCCTCCCTCCTTCCTCCCTCCTTCCTCCCTCCCTTCTCCCTCCTTCTTTTTCCTTCCTTTTCCTTCTTTTTCCTTCTCCTCTTTCTTTCTTTCTTTCTCTTCCTTTCTCTTTCTTTCTCTTCCTTTCTCTTCCTTTCTTCCCTTTCTCTTCCTTTCTTCCCTTTCTCTTCCTTTCTTCCCTTTCTCTTCCTTTCTTCCCTTTCTCTTCCTTTCTTCCCTTTCTTCCCTTTCCTTCCTTCCTTTCCCTTCCTTCCTTTCCCTTTTTTCCTCCCTCCCTTCCTCCTCCTCCTCTTCTTTCTCGTCCTCTTTCTCCTCTGTCCTTCTTTTTCCTTCTCCTCATCCTCTTCTTTCTCTCTTTCCTTCCTTCCTTCCTTCCTCCCTTCCTTCCTTCCTTCTCTCTCCTCCTCCTCTTCTTTCTCGTTGTGCTCTCTCTCTCTCTCTCCTTTCCTTTGTTCTCCTCTCTGTCTCTCTCTCTCTCCTCTCTCCCTCCGTCCCCTCTCTCTCCCTCTCCCGCGGTTCCCGTTCCGGTTCCCGTCCCGTTCCCGGCGCGGCGCAGGTCGGACGTGGTGGTGCTGTGCTTCTCGCTGGCGAACCCCAACTCCCTGCGGCACGTGCGGAGCGTGTGGTACCCCGAGATCAAACACTTCTGCCCGCGGACGCCCATCGTGCTGGTGGGCTGCCAGCTCGACCTGCGCTACGCCGACCTGGACGCCGTCAACCGCGCCCGGCGCCCCTTGGCCAAGTGAGGCTGCGGTGCTGCCGCGGGGACGGCGCGGGGAGCCCTCCGCGGCGCGCGCGGTGACGCCGATGGGCTCCGTGTCCCCGCAGGCCCATCAAGGCCACGGACATCCTGCCGCCGGAGCGCGGGCACGAGGTGGCGGCGGAGCTGGGGGTGCCCTACTACGAGACCAGCGTGGTGGCGCAGTTCGGCATCAAGGACGTCTTCGACAACGCCATCCGCGCCGCCCTCGTCTCGCGCCGCCACCTCCAGTTCTGGAAGTCCCACCTGAAGAAGATGCGGCGGCCGCTGCTGCAGGCGCCCTTCCTGCCGCCCAAACCGCCGCCGCCGCTCATCCGCGTGCCCGAGGCGGCGGCCGGCCCCGGCGGCGGCGGCGCCGCGGCGCTCTTCGGCAGCCCGCTCTGCGCCGACGTCGTCTTCCAGCTGGAGGGCGGGCAGCGCGTCTTCGCGCACCGCGTCTGCCTGGCCACGGCCTGCGCCAGGTTCTACGAGCTCTTCACGCTGGCGGGGCCGCGCGGCAAGGAGCCGGCCGCCCGCGCCCGCAGCCTGGACGGGGAGCGCGGCGCCCTGGCCGAGGCCGCCCTGCGTGCCGCCCACAGCGACGACGCCCTGCGGACGGCACCGGCGGACGGCGGCGCCCGCGACCTCTCGGCGTGGGGCCGCGGCTTCGTCAGCCTGCGCTGGGAGCCGGTGGCCGACCCGGCGACGGGCCGGGAGCGGCGCATGGCGGTGGTGAGCATGGAGCGGCGCGTGCCGGCCGAGCCCTTCCGCGCCGTGCTGGAGTACCTGTACAGCGGGCGGCTGGAGCGGGCGCGCGGCGACCTGCGGCAGGTGGCCACCATCGCCGAGCTGCTGGAGGTGTTCGACCTGCGCATGATGGTGGCCAACGTGCTCAACCACGAGAGCTTCATGAACCACGAGATCACCAAAGCCTTCCACCTCCGCCGCGCCAACCGCATCAAGGAGTGCCTGGCCAAGGGCGTCTTCGCAGGTACGGGCGGTGCCCGGCGCGGAGCCGCAGTCACGGACACCCCCGTCCCCCTCCTTTTGCCCCCGGAGCCCTTGTGCCGTCCCGGTGCTGCCGCGGTCGCCGCGCCGGCTCGGCCAGGGAGGGAGCAGCCGCCAGCGGCCGCAGTGCCGGGGTCCCCGAGCCCTCGTGCCACCCCGGTGCCACCCGGCGCGGTGCCTGTCCCCACGCCGAGCCCTTGCCGCGGCAGACGTGGTGTTCCGTGTGGACGACGGCGCGGTGCCGGCACACAAGCCCCTGCTCATCGCCGGCTGCGATTGGATGATGGCCATGTTCCGCGGCGCCTTCCGCGAGAGTTACGCCACCGAGGTGAGCGGCTGCGGGCGCCGGGGTGGCGGCACGATAGGTGCCTCCGGGCAGCGCCGCGGCTGTGCCGGGGTGGGGGTCCCGGCGAGGGCTCTGCGGGCCGAGACCCCCAAACGGCGCTGTCGCAGGTGGCGCTGCCCGGCACCAACCGCGCCTGCCTGCGCGCCGTCCTCGACTTCCTCTACACCGGCGCCTTCTCGCCCGCGCCGGAGCTGGACGCCACCGAGCTGCTGGTGCTCGCCAACCGCCTCTGCCTGCCACGGCTGCAGGCGCTCACAGGTGAGGGCCGCGGTGATGCCGCCGCCAATGTGGTGCCACTGTCAATATACCACCGCGGCTGATGTGACACCGCGGTCAATGTGACACTGTGGTCAATGCGACACCGCAGTCAATGCGACGCTGTGGTCAATGCAATGCCATGGTCGATGCAATGCCGCGGTTGATGCGACGCCATGGTCGATGTGATGCTGTGGTCAATGTGACACCGCGGTCGATGCGACGCCGCGGTCGATGCGTGGCAGGGGATCGATCCCAGCGGGTCGTTAACGCAGCGGTGGCGTCGGCGCGTGGTTCGGCGCTGGGGCTCTGTGCCCTCCCCGGTGCCGGAGCCCCTGCGGCGGTGCCGACGGTTTCCCCCCGCAGAGCAGTACGCGGTGGAGGAGCTGCTCCGGGCGTTGGCGCAGCGCGCGGAGATGGACGCGCAGGTGCTGCTCTTCCTGGAGCTGTCGCAGGTACGGCGCCGCCGCGGTGCCGGGGTGGCGGGGGTGGCGGCGGTGGCTCTCATGGTGCCCCTCCGCAGGCGCACAACGCGCCGCAGCTCGCCGCGTGGTGCCTGCACTACGTCTGCACCAACTACAACCGCCTGTGCCGCCGCTTCCCGCGGGAGATGAAGCTCATGCCGGCAGGTACGGCGCGGGCGGCGCGGGGCGGCGCGGGGGGCGCGGGGACGCGGTGCTGAGCGCCGCCGCTGTGCCGCAGAGAACCGGGAGCACTTCGAGCGGCACCGGTGGCCGCCGGTGTGGTACCTGAAGGAGGAGGACCGGTACCTGCGGTGCCAGAAGGAGCGCGAGCGCGAGGAGCAGCTGCAGCGCAAACAGCGCCCGCGCACCAAATGGTGCTTCTGGCGGCCAAACCTCGCCTGAGCCGCACCGGCACCGCCGCCTTCCCCGCGCACCGGGACCGCGGCCGCTGTGCCCCGTGTGCCGGGCCGTGCCGAGCCAGGCCGAGTGTGCCGTGCCATGCCCGGCACGTGCCGTGCTGTGCCAGGTGTGCCGTGCTGAGCACCCCTGGCTGTGCCGTGCTGTGCCAGGCTCTACCAGGTTGTGCCGTGCCAGGCTCTGCCGTGCCATGCCGGGCTGTGCTGTGCTCTGCCGTGCCGTGCCAGGCTCTGCCGTGCCGTGCCAGGCTCTGCCGGGCTGTGCCATGCCGTGCCGGGCTGTGCCGTGCCGTGCCGTGCCATGCCAGGCTCTGCCGGGCTGTGCCGTGCCGGCAGGGGCGGTGGCACAGCTGTGCTACCTCTGACCGCGCAGTATTGTGGGGAGGGGGCTCTGTGCCCCCCGCCGGTGCCGGGCTCTCACCGGGCCGGATTTGGTGCTGATTCCCCCCCCCACGTGCCGGCGCCGCGCTGGGGGGGCCCCAAGGGCTCAGGGGGGGCAGAGACCCCCCAGTGCGGCACCCGGGGGTTCACCCCCTGGGGGGGGTCTCTCTCGGGGGGGTCTCTCGGGGGTCTCTCTCGGGGGGGGTCTCTCTCGGGGGGGTCTCTCTCTCGGGGTCTCTCTCTCGGGGGGTGTCTCTCTCGGGGGGTCTCTCTGGGGGTCTCTCGGGGGTCGCTCTCGGGGGGGTCTCTCTCGGGGGGGGTCTCTCTCGGGGGGGTCTCTCTCGGGGGTCTCTCTCGGGGGGGTCTCTCTCAGGGGTCTCTCTCAGGGGGGTCTCTCTCAGGGGGGTCTCTCTCGGGGGGTCTCTCTCGGGGGTCACTCTCTTGGGGGGTCTCTCTTGGGGGTCTCTCTGGGGGGGTCTCTCGGGGGTCTCTCTCTCGGGGTCTCTCTCGGGGAGGTCTCTCTTGGGGGGGTCTCTCTCGGGGGTCTCTCTGGGGGGGTTCTGCTGCACAACCGTTTTTACACTTTTTTACCCCAACGGAGCCTCTGCGGCTCTGAGCCTTTAATAAAGACTTTCCCAACAGCTCCACGAGCGCTGTGCGCCCCACGGGACCCCCACTGACCCCCCTCTGCCCCACGGGACCCCCACAGCCCCCCCTCTGCCATATGGGACCCCCACAGCCCCCCCTCTGCCCCACGGGACCCCCACAGCCCCCCCTCTGCCCCACGGCACCCCCACAGCCCCCCATCTGCCATATGGGACCCCCACAGCCCCCCCTCTGCCATATGGGACCCCCACTGACCCCCCTCTGCCCCACAGCCCCCCCTCTGCCCCACGGGACCCCCACTGACCCCCCTCTGCCCCACGGGACCCCCACAGACCCCCCTCTGCCCCACGGGACCCCCTCTGCCCCACAGATCCCTTGTGCCCCACTGACCCCCCTCTGCCCCACTGACCCCCACAGCCCCATGGGACCCCCTCTGCCCCACAGACCCCCCTCTGCCCCCCAAACCAGAAGCGCTACCCGGTGGTCTCAGGTTTTTATTGGGTGGGGGGAGAGGGGCTGCGCCCCATAGCTCGGGGGGCACAGGGGCAGAGGGGCTGTGCCCCATAGCTCGGGGGGTACAGGGGGCGGGAGGGGCTGTGCCCCATAGCTCGGGGGGTACAGGGGCGGAGGGGCTGTGCCGCAGTCGGGACGTGGGGACACATCCGGCGCAGCTCTGGGGCCGCATTCCCCACACACGGCTGCGCCTTCACCTCCGGAGCGAGGGGGATCCCGGCTCAGCCCCACATTCCCGAGGATTCCCACCCCGGGCCCCACAGCGCCGGAATCGGGGCTGTGCCGCCGCCCCGGTGCTTACGGTGCCGGCTGTGTCCCGGCTGTGCCGGTGCCGCCGCCGGCGGGCGCCGAGGGCTACGCGTGGCTGTAGCGGAAGATCTCGTTCAGGTCATAACCGGTGACGGCGAAGGAATTCCCGTCGGGATCGCAGAAGCGTACGCCGCAGACCTGCGTGTCGGTGACGCACTCGGCGTGGCAGTGCCGGAGCTGCGGCGCGACAGGAGCCAAACGCTGGCACCGGCTGCGGGAAGCACCGCCGGGAACCCAGGGATGATCGGGAATGCCACAGCCGGGAACCCAGGGATTGGGAATGCCACAGCCGGGAACCCAGGGATTGGGAATGCTGCAGCTGGGAACCCAGGGATTGGGAATGCCGCGGCCGGGAACCCAGGGATTGGGAATACCACAGCCGGGAACCCAGGGATTGGGAATGCCGCAACCGGGAACCCAGGGATTGGGAATGCCGTGGCCGGGAGCCCAGGGATTGGGAATGCCGCGGCCGGGAACCCAGGGATTGGGAATGCTGTGACTGTGAGCCCGGTTATTGGGAATGCCACAGCCGGGAGCCCAGGGATTGGGAATGCTGTGACTGTGAGCCCGGTTATTGGGAATGGCACAGCCGGGAGCCCAGGGATTGGGAACGCCGCGGCCGGGAGGCACACGCTGAGCGGCGCTCACCTCGATGCCGTCGGTGTCCGGGTTCCTGCCGAGCTCCCAGACGTGCACAAAGGAATCCTCCGCGCCGGAGAGCAGCTGGAGGGGGAGCGGGACCGTGGGCACCGGAGCGGGCACCGGAGCGGCGCCGGCCCCGCGGGATGCAGGGATGGGATGCGTTGCGCCGGCGGCGACGCTGCGGCACAGGCAGCCGTACCTTCCCGCTCCGCGGCGCCACGTCCAGAGCCGAGATCCAGCGGGCGTGGGCGTTGACCTCGGCGCGCAGGACGCCCGTCGCGGCCTCGTACAGCCGGATCTGCCCGTTCCCGTAGCCGGCGGCCACGATCCCGTGCCACAGCTTCACCGAGGAGCACGACCACCTGCCAGCAGGCATGGAGCTCACCTCCGGCTCTCCGGTGCGGTGCAGCTGTGTCGCTCCGGCAGCGCTGGGCTTACCCGAATCCCGGGATTTTGCCGAGTGGGGTGAAGGGCTCTCCGGAGCTCCAGGTGCAGACGGCGCCGCCGTCATCGGCGCTCACCAGGTCCTGGAGCCCCATCCTGCAATGATGGAGCGGCTCAGGCTCCGCTCCGGCACCGCCGCCGGCTCTGCCATCGGCAGCGAGCGCCGGGCAGAAGGTTCCGGTGTCGCTAAAGCTGCCGCAAAGCAGAGCCATCGCCGCAGCGGAGTGTAACGGCTCCCAGGAAGCACCGGCAGCACCGCGGCTCCGACCCGCTCCCGTGTGGCAACACCGACCCACGCTGGATGGGGTACAGGCGGAGGAGCGCATCCTGCGCCCCACGCCGGAGGGAGGGCACCGGGGCACGGAGCGGCCTCGGCACCGGCTCCGAGCCGGGAATGGTTCGGGCGAGCAGAGGCGCCGGGAAAGCCGCGCAGAACTGATCGGGGAAAGCGCCAGCGTCGTCCTGACGAAGGTGCAGATAATGAGGAGGACAACCGGCACCGGCACAGCGACCTCGACCCCCCCAGCCCGGAGCCCCCCCGATGCCGGCGATGCCCCCGTACCGGCGTGTGGCCCAGCTCGGCCGCGATGTCGGTGATGGCGTCGTGGTGCCGCTCCAGGACGTCGCTCACGGTGACGTTGGTGCCTTTGGGGGGGATATCGAACACCAGCACCGGCCCCGGCGACGTTCCTGCGGGCGGGAATGGCGGCGAAGGCGTCGGTGAGGGGTCCCGGGCTCTCGGCCGGCCGCGCGGTGCGACCCCTGCGCCCCGGCTGCCGCCCCGGCTCACCCACGCAGACGAAGCGCCCGCCGGCAGCGGCGATCCCACGGGCAAACACCGCGTGCGCTGGAAGGAAACCATGAGCCGCGGCAGCTCCCGGCACGGCGCCGCCGGCGAACCCATCCCAGCCCCGGCCTTGGGGCCATCCCGCGCCCGTTCCGGCCACGCCGCGCGGCACAGAGCGGCACGGGGACACCACCGCCTCCTCCGCACCCTCCCGCCGCGTAGGAACGTGCCGGCTCGATCCCAGCCGGAGCCGGGAGCGAGGGTGCCGGCAAATGCTCCACGGGGCAGGGGCTGCGTTCCCGCTGCCGGATTTACCCGGAGGATGCTCCGTGCCGTCCAGCGCGTGCCAATACACCAGCGTGGAGCCGTCGGCCTCGAACATCTGCAGCGGAACAGCAACGGGGACAAAGCTGCGCCGGCGGCTCCGCGGCTGCCAGCGAGGGGCCGGAGCCCTCCGGAATGCTCCCCAGATCCCATGGTCGAGCGGCAGCCCTTGGAGCGCAGCCGACCCTCCGGAATGCTCCCCGGATCCCAGAGTGAGCGGCAGCTCCCAGAGCACAGCCGACCCTCCGGAATGCTCCCCGGATCCCAGAGTGAGCGGCAGCCCCCAGAGCACAGCCAACCCTCCGGAATGCTCCCCGGATCCCAGGGTGAGCGGCAGCTCCCAGAGCACAGCCGACCCTCCGGAATGCTCCCCGGATCCCAGGGTGAGCGGCAGCCCCCGGAGCGCAGCCGACCCTCCGGAATGCTCCCCGGATCCCAGGCCGAGCGGCACCCCCGGAGCACAGCCGACCCTCCGGAATGCTCCCCGGATCCCAGGGTGCGCGGCAGCCCCCGGAGCACACCTGGATGCCGCGGTGGGAGGTGAGCACCAGGAGGGCGCGGGACGGGAGGACGCACCAGGCAGCCTGCCAGGAAAAGCGGATCGTCAGGAGCGCCGGGAGCGGGCGAAGGCGGAAAGAACCCTCCGTGCGTTCCGGGAGAGCCCCCGGGCACCGCTCCGGCCGCGGTCACAGCTGCGGGTGCTGCTCCGAGGCCTCCAGAGGCTCCTTCCTTCCCTCTGGCCCTGCGGTCCCGCTCGGTCCCGGCCATTCCACACATTCCGGAAGGCCCTTCCCGCCACTCCGCTGCCCCCTCGGCGCTCCCGTGGGGGATCCCATCTCCCCGCCTTCTCCCCGGTGCCCGGGAGCAAAACCAAAGCCCGAGGGACCCCAGCGCGGCAAAGCCCGGCTCCAATCCGGCGCCGGCACTCCCATCCCACTGCGGCATCCTCATCCCACTGTGACATCCCCATCCTGCTCCGGTACCCCCATTCCCCTCCGGCATTCCCATTCCTCTCCGGTACCCCCATTCCCCTCCGGCATTCCCATTCCTCTCCGGTACCTTCATTCCCCTCCAGCATTCCCATTCCCCTCCAGCATTCCCATTCCTCTCTGGTACCCCCATTCTCCTCTGGCATTCCCATTCCTCTCCAGTACCCCCATTCCCCTTCAGCATTCCCATTCCTCTCCGGTACCCCCATTCCCTTCCAGCATTCCCATTCCTCTCCGGTACCCCCATTCCCTTCCAGCATTCCCATTCCTCTCCGGTACCCCCATTCCCCTCTGGCATTCCCATTCCTCTCCAGTACCCTCATTCCCCTCCGGCATTCCCATTCCTCTCCAGTACTCTCATTCCCCTCCATTACCCCCGTTCCCCTCCAGCATTCCCATTCCCCTCCGGCATTCCCATTCCCGTCCGGTACCCTCATCCCACTCCGGTATCCTTGTCGTGCTCCAGCATCTCATCCCACTCCAACCCCCCCCATCCCACTCCGGCATCCTCATCCCATGCTGTCAGTCCTGTCCCTCTCCCACGGTTCCCGGTGACGCCGCCGGCAGCACCGGGAGCTCTGTATCGTCTCCGGCTCATCCTACGGGATGCCCCCTCGCCGGATCTCCTCTCTCCGGAGGGCACGGTGCCGCGGGTACCTGGGTGATGCCGTCGGCGGTGCCGGCCGTGGCGGCGTGCCGTGCCGGCAGCTGGCGCGTGGCGCAGGGCCCGTCGGCGGTGGCGGTGGCGATGGTGAGCGCGGGGCCGTGCACGGCGCAGAAGGCGGACGGCGGGCGGCCCGGTGCCAGCAGCACGCTCAGGTTGTTGTAGAGCGCCGCAGCGCTGCCACGCAGCCGCACGCTCGGCTCCCGGCGGAACGGCCTGCGGGAACGCCGTCCAGCCGCGGCCCCCAGACCCCCCAGACCCCCCGCACCCCCAGCCCTGGGGAACCCCCGAGACCCCCCGGCACCCCCAGCCCTGGGGAACCCCCGATCCTCCCTGGCACCCCCAGTCCTGGGGAACCCCCAATCCTCTCCGGCACCCCCAGCCCTGGGAACCCCCTGTTCTCACCCCCCCGAGCCTCTCCTGCACCTCCAGCCCTGGGGTCCCCCCTGTTCCCACCCCCTGAGCCCCCCCCGTGCCCCCACAGCACCCCCAGCCCTGGGGAACCCCCAATCCTCTCCGGCACCCCCGGCCCTGGGGTCCCCTCTGTTCTCACCCCCCCGAGCCTCTCCTGCACCCCCAGCCCTGGGGCCCCCCCTGTTCCCACCCCCTGAGCCCCCCCGAGACCCCCGGCACCCCCAGCCCTGGGGTCCCCCCCTGTTCCCACCCCCTGAGCCCCCCGCCGAATCCTCCCCGGCACCCCCAGCCCTGGGGTCCCCCCCCGTTCCCACCCTCTGAGCCCCCCCGGATCCTCTCCGGCACCCCCAGCCCTGCCTCCCCCCGGGACCCCCGGATTCTGCCCACTCCCACCCCCTCTCCGGTCTCCCCGCAGGTTCCCCCCCCGACTCCAGGCTCCCCCTGTTCCCCCCCATCTCTGGGGTCCTCTCTGAGACCCCCTGAGCCCCCCAAATCCACCCCATTCTCTGTGGCCCCGACCCTATCCCGCCCCCGGGACCCCCATAGCCCTGTTCCCCTCCCCGGCCCGGCCCCCGGTCCCGCGGCCGCCCCCCCGCCCCCAGCTCACGCTGTCCCAGCCGCAGCCATGGCGACGCCGTCGCCGCGTGATGACGTAATGGAGACGAGAAAGGCGGGGAGGTGTCGCGCGGCGCTGACGTCACCGCGAGCGCAGGCCCAGGGGCGGGGCCAGCGTTGCCGTGGAGACCGGGACGCGTCGGGGGGGGAAATGGCGGAGGTGGGGGGGGACTGGGGGGAACTGGAGGGAGTGGAGGGAACTGGGCTGGACTGGGGTGAACTGGGGGGACCCAAATTGTACCGGGGTGCCCTGGGGTGAGCTGGGGGGCACTGGGGTGTACTGGGCCCGTGTCCGTGTCGTGCCCGTGTCCGAATCCACATCCCTGGCTGTGCCCGTGTCTGATCCGTGTCCGTGTCCCATCCCTGTCCGTGTCCGATCCCTGTGTGTGCGATCCCCGCGTCTGATCTCTGCCCGTGTCCGATCTCTGTCCAATCCCTGTGGCCAATCCGTGTTGGTGTCAGTGTCCAATCCCTTTCCATATCCAGTCCCTCTCAGTGTCTGATCCCTATCTGTTTCCAATCCCTGTGCCCACTCCCTGTTCCCGATCCCTGTCCGTGCCCGTTTTAGTGCCCGATCCCTGTGTCTGAGCCCCATCTGTGCCCACGTCTGTACCCGATCCCTGTGCCCGATCTGTGCCCAATCCCTGTTCCCACTCTCTCTTCCCACTCCCTGTTCCCAATCCCTGTTCCCTCTCCCTCTTCCCACTCCCTGTTCCCAATCCCTATTCCCTCTCCCCATTCCCTCTCTCTGTTCCCAATCCCCGTTCCCACTCCCTGTTCCCAATCCCTGTTCCCACTCCCTCTTCCCACTCTCTCTTCCCAATCCCTGTTCCCACTCCCTATTCCCACTCTCTCTTCCCAATCCCTGTTCCCACTCCCTGTTCCCAATCCCTGTTCCCACTCCCTATTCCCACTCTCTCTTCCCACTCCCTGTTCCCACTCCCTGTTCCCTCTCCCTCTTCCCAATCCCTGTTGCCAATCCCTATTCCCTCTCCCCGTTCCCTCTCCCCATTCCCAATCCCCATTCCCACTCCCTATTCCCTCTTCCTGTTCCCAATCCCCATTCCCTCTCCCTGTTCCCAATCCCCATTCCCAATCCCCGTTCCCAATCCCCATTCCCACTCCCTGTTCCCTCTCCCTGTTCCCAATCCCCGTTCCCTCTCCCTGTTCCCACTCCCTGTTCCCTCTCCCTCTTCCCACTCCCCGTTCCCAATCCCCATTCCCTCTCCCTGTCCGTTCCTGCTCCGTTCCGCTGTCCGACGCCGTCGGTCCCCTCCGAAGGTTCCCCCGCGGGAGCGCTCCCGCCGGGACGTCCCTCGGACTCCGGTTCGCGTTCGCTCCGTCCGGGCCGGGCAGTGCCGGGCGGTGCCGGTGGCGCCGGGGGGGGACGCGGCCGCCGGGGACGTCGCGGCTGAGCTGGTGACGCGCGTGATGGACGCCTGCGCCGACGCCTTCGCCGCCCGCCAGGTGAGCGCCCACCGACGGCGGATGGGGCCCCGGTTCCGGGCGCTCCCGGCATTCCCACGCCGTGTCCCGATGCCAGTGGGCTCCCGGCATTCCGCTCCATCGCCGGCTGGGATGGAGCCTCAGGATTCCAGATTCCCGGCATTCCCGCGCCATGTTCTGCCGGGGATGGGGATCCTGATTCCAGAGGCTCCTCGAATTCCCGCTCCGTGTCCCGGTGAAGGCACGGGTGCAGCTCCAGGGGTTCCGGCATTCCCAACCTGTGCCAGCGCTGGGGTGGGTCCGGATCCCGGGGGTTCCGGCATTCCCGCTCCGTGCCGAGGCGAGGTCCATGTCTGGGGTATTCCCGGCATTCCCAGCCCATCTCCTACCTGGGCTGAGGGTCCGGATCCGGGGGGTTCCTGGCGATCCGGTTGGTGCCGAGTTGGGGCTCCTCCGGCGCCGTGCGGCGGCCGCGGTGCTCTGCGGTGCTCACGGCGACTCCCGGCAGCGCATTCCCTTCTCCGTGCGTTGGGTGTGCGACACTCTCCTGCTCGGCGCCCGCTGGCGCTTCCCGGCGCGGGACGAGGGCGACGCCGACGCCGGCACGGAGCGCCAGGACGCGGAGCCGCCGCCGTGCCCCCTGGACTCCTGCGCCCCGGGCGCCGTCCCCGTCCGGCACAGCCGCAGCCAGGTGAGCCCCCGGCACCACCGCCACGCTTCCAGAACCTTCCCTGTGCCGCGCCGGGGGGATGTGGCTGCCCCGGTGCCCGCGGCCCACGTCCTGTCACTGTGCCGCAGGTCTCTGTTGCCGGAGCTCAGGACCCCCCTGTGCCGCCCGCGCCGCGCAGTGCCATCGTCCCCGTGCCGGAGCCGCCCCGCGCCGAGCTGCTGCCAGACGAGGCCACGGCGTCCCAGCGCCCCCCGGGAAGGGCCCCCCGGCACACAGCCCCCCGCACACCCCACCGCGCGGCAACAGCGCGGCCGCAGCGGGGCCGGCAGCCGCCACAGCCACACCGGGACGCGGCGGATGTCAATGGCCACGAACCGCCACCGCCTCCCTCCCGCGCCACCCCGGCTGCGCTCCGGCCACGGGGGAACCGCGAGGGCACCGTCCCTGTGCCGCAGCTGCTCCGGCGGCGCCGCCCCGGGCGATGGATCCGCCCGCAGGTGGAGGTGCTCCATGTGGGCGCCGAGGCCGAGGCATCGGCACGAGGTCGCGGTGCCGGCGGGCGCAGCCCGGGCATCGCGGGGCACACACGGGCACAGCTGGCGCCGCGGCTCCCCAGACCTCTGCCGCGGCCGCTGGGCTCGGCGCTGGCGCCCGGCGTCACCGTCCGGTGGAGCAGCAGACGGGAGAGCGCGGCACAGCCCACGGCGCCCGGCGAGGACACCGACGCCGAGCGGGACCTGCGGCCCATCCGCCCCGGTGTGCCCTTCGCCGGGCGGCTCTCGGGCCACGGCGGGCGCTGAGCGGCTCCTCCTCCTCTTCGCACCGCAGAGCCGCCCCTGAGGCACTCTGGCGTCGCGGTGCCATCGCCGCCCTCGCCCCGGACGGGCCCCGCACCGCACCGGCACAGCCGCGGCGGCTCTGCCTCTGCCGCACAAACCACGAGGGGAATAAAGAGGTTTCTGTTGTTCAGCTCTGTCCTTTGCCGATGATCCCCCCGGCACTCCTGCTCCCTGACCGGCACCGTTCCCGGCAGCGTGGTGCGAGGCCGGGCGGTGCCGGGAGCCCCCGGTGCCCACGCCCGCAGCCCACGGCGGCACCGATGGCTCTGGCAGGGTGGGACCGCGGCGCGGCTGTGCCGTGGGAGGTCGGTGCTGCCCGTGCACATCCCCGAGCTGTGGCACCGGTTCTGCTCCTCCACCCAATGCCGGTGGGCGTGAGCGGCTCCGGCGCGGCCCCAGTGCTGCGGTGCCGGGGGAAGGCCCTTTCTGACCTCCGACCCCGGCGGACTCTGTCCCGGCGCAGCGGTCGCACCGCGGCCATGGAGGTGCCGAGCGGCTGCAGCCACCCGGGTTGGTTCGTGCTGGCGCTGGTGCTGGCACTGTGGCTCTGGGTGCGGCGCAGGCGGTGCTGGGACCCGCGCCGCTGCCCCGCCGACCTCACCGGCAAGACCGTCATCGTCACCGGAGCCAACAGCGGTGAGTGCCGGGTTCGCTTCCTCCGGCTGCAGGGATGGAGAAGGGTTTGGGGGCTCCGGTGCCGGCATGCGGCCGTGCCGGGCACCCGCAGACGTCCCCACCGCACCGACCGGGAGCCGAGTCCTGGCGGATCCTGTGCCGCAGCGCCGGTGGCCGCACTCTGCCCCGCCGGGGCAATGCCCGCAGCCAAGGCCACCGCGCCGGCAGCCGAGCTGTGCCACGGAGGGGTCCCGGCTCCTCTGCCGTGTGCCGCGGTGCGGGCTCTGGGCTGGGGGCTCACGCCGGGCTGCTGGGATTCGGCACCGGCTCAGCCGGGCTTTGGCACGGGGCTGCTCCGGCTCTGCTGCCACGGCTCCCGGGGCGCGGTGCCGCGGCTCCCCGGGTCTCACCGCGAGGCCCCCCGTGTGCGGCAGGGATCGGTAAGTGCGTGGCGCTGGACCTGGCGCGCCGGAACGCCCGCACCATCCTGGCGTGTCGGAGCCGGGAGCGCGGCGAGGCGGCGGCGGCGGAGATCCGGGCGGCCACCGGCAATCCGGCGGTGGTGGTGCGCGTGGTGGACACCGCCTCGCTGGCATCGGTGCGCGCCTTCGCCCGTGCTGTGCTGCGAGAGGAGACGCGGCTCGACGTCCTCGTCAACAACGCCGGCAGCACCGGTGCGCAGCGGCGGCCACGGGGCCGACGGCCCCATCCATCCCATCCCATCCCATCCATCCCATCCCATCCCATCCATCCCATCCCATCCCATCCCATCCATCCCATCCCATCCATCCATCCCATCCATCCATCCCATCCCATCCATCCCATCCCATCCCATCCATCCCATCCCATCCATCCCATCCCATCCATCCCATCCCATCCCATCCATCCATCCCATCCAATCCATCCCATCCCATCCATCCCATCCCATCCCATCCATCCCATCCATCCCATCCCATCCCATCCATCCCATCCAATCCATCCCATCCCATCCATCCCATCCCATCCCATCCCATCCCATCCCATCCCATCCATCCCATCCCATCCATCCATCCCATCCATCCATCCCATCCCATCCATCCCATCCCATCCATCCCATCCATCCCATCCCATCCCATCCCATCCCATCCCATCCCATCCCATCCATCCATCCCATCCAATCCATCCCATCCCATCCATCCCATCCATCCATCCCATCCCATCCATCCATCCCATCCATCCATCCCATCCCATCCATCCATCCCATCCCATCCCATCCATCCCATCCATCCCATCCAACCCATCCCATCCCATCTTCCTCCCCACCATCGCCGTTCCCATCCAATCCCATCTCATCCCCATTTTAACTCCCCATCCTGATCCCATCTCCATCCCCACCACAGCTCCAACCCTATCCCATCCCATCCCAATCCCTTTCCCATCTCCTTCCCATTGCCATCTGCCATCCCATCCTCATCCCCATTCCATTCCCATCCCACTCCCATTCCCATTCCATTCCCATCCCCATTCCATTTCCATCCCATTCCCATCCCCATTCCCATTCCCCTCCCATTCCCATTCCATCCCCATTCCCATTCCATCCCCATTCCATTCCCATTCCCATTCCATCCCCATTCCCATCCCCATTCCATTCCCATCCCCATCCTCATTCCCATCTCCATTCCCATCCCCATTCCCATCCCCATTCCCATCATTCCCATCCCCATTCCCATCCCATTCCATCCCCATCCCCACTCCCATCCCCATTCCCATTCCATTCCCATTCCTATCCCCATCCCCATCCCATTCCATCCCCATTCCCATCCCCATCCCCATTCCCATCCCCATTCCCATCCCATTCCATCCCCATTCCCATCCCCATCCCCATTCCCATTCCCATTCCCATTCCCATTCCATCCCCATTGCCATTCCCATTCCCATCCCCATCCCCATTCCCATCCCCCGATCCGGCTGCCGCCGGTTGCCGTGTGCCACATTCCAGGGCTGCCGTTTGCGGTGACGCCGGAGGGTTTGGAGCGAACCTTCGCCACCAACTACGTGGGCACCTTCCTGCTGACGCGGCTCCTGCTCGGTGCGCCGCGGGGACGCCGGGAGCGCCGCCAACGCCGCCGGCACCGCGCTGACCCCCCGCCCCCTCCCCGCAGACCTCCTGAAGGCCTCGGCGCCCGCCCGCATCGTCAACGTCTCCTCCTTCCGGCACCGCGCCGGCACCGCCGACTGCCGCTTCCTGACCGGGCAGGCGCGGCCCGGCAGCTTCGACGCCGCCTACAACAGCACCAAACTGATGAACGTCCTCTTCACCGCCGAGCTGGCGCGGCGCCTGCGCGGCACAGGTGAGTGCCGTACCGCGCCCGGCTGTGCCACGTGGTGCCGCGTGCCCGTCCCAACCCCTCGGTGCCGCCGTGCCGGGGCTGCGGCTCACGGCAGAGGAGCCCCGGCGCTCGCTCGCGGCCGCTCGCCCGCTCCGGCCGGGTTGGCAAGCGGACATTTGGCACCGGACGCCACAACCGGCGGTGCTGATGGCTCGGCAGGGGTGACCGCCAACGCGCTGAGCCCCGGCGTGGTGAGCACCGGCATCATGCGCCACTTCGGCTGCGCCGTGCGGGCGCTCTTCGCCCTCGCCCGCCCCTTCATCAAGGTGAGGGCGCCGGGTCCTGCGCGCGGCCGCGCCGCGTGGCCCGGGCGCCGCTCACCCCCTGTGCCGCAGTCGGCAGAGCGCGGCGCCGCCAGCACCATCTTCTGTGCCGTCTCCGAGGAGGCCGCGGGCATCTCCGGCAAATACTTCGACAGCGAGTGCGGGCTGGCACTGCCGGCGCCGGCCGCCCGCGACGCCGCGCTGGCGCGAAAGCTCTGGGAGGAGACGGAGCGGCTGACGGGGCTCCACGGCGCCTCCCGGCACTGAACGTGCACCGCCGCGGCCACTGTGGCGGCAACCCCGCGGCTCCCGGTGCTGGGGACCGCGCCGGGAGAGCCACCGCGATCGGTGCCGGGACAGAGCGCACCAACAGCCGCGGTACACGTCCTTTATTAAAACACCGGCGCCGGTGCCGGTCACTGCCAGGCGATGTCCAGGTCCAGGCGCCGGTGCCGCGCGGTCCGCACGAAGGCGTCGTAGTCGCGCCGGGAGACGTCGCGGCAGCGGGAGAGGTCGATGCGGCGCAGAGGGCCGTCGCCCGCCAGCAGCAGCCACACGGCGCGGCCGGACACGCGGCTCCCGGCCAGCGACAGCTCCCGCAGCTCCTGCAGCGGCGGCCCCGGCGCCGCCAGCACCGCCTCGAAGATTGCGTCGAGCGGGAAGGGGACGGCGAGGAGGCGCAGGCTCTGCAGCCGCGGCGCCGCGCACAGCACCGAGCCCAGGGTGCCGCTCAGCGCCAGCACATGCCGCGCCGGCAAAGCCTCGGCGCCGCCGCTCAGGGCCAGCGAGAAGGCGTGGAGGCGCGGCAGCCCGTGCGGCAGCAGGTCGGTGTGGCAGCGCGGCGGCGCGGCCGGCGGGTCGGCGTCGGGCTCGGCAGGCGTTGGCGCGTGCAGCTCGGCGGTGAAGGCGCGCAGGCCGGGGCAGGCGGCGAGCACCGCGAGGAGGGAGCCCTCGTGGCACAGATGGAAGCCGTGCAGCGCCAGCGTCCGCAGCCGCGCGCCGAGGCCGCGCACCGCCGGCAGCGCCTCCGCCAGCGCCCCCGCGCCGCCCAGCGCCAACCGCTGCAGCCGCTGCCAGCGCCGCAGCTCCCCCGCCGCGCCCTCGCCGAGCCTGCGCGCTCAGCTCCTCGGCGTGCGGGCACACGGCGCCGACCGCGGCGAGCGCCGCCGCCTCCACGTCCTCGACGAGGCGCAGCGGCAGCGCCAGCGGCGGCCCCCCGGGCACGGCCCCACGCAGCCGCGCCAGCTCCAGCAGCGGCGGGAAGGCGTCGGCGTTGCCCGCGCCGTCCAGGCGGCCCTCGTGCAGGCGGCGCAGCGCGGCGGGCAGCGCGCCGTGCGCCAGCACCTCGAGGCGCGGCAGTGCCAGCAGCACGAAGGCCAGCGCGGCTTCGGCGTCGGGGCCGTCGGCGGGCTCCAGGCCGCGTGCCAGCAGGACGCGGAGCGCGGGGCTGCCGCAGCGGCGCTGCCGCGGGTCGTAGGCGAGGAGGCGGAGGGCGGGCAGCGACGCTTTGGCGCAGCCGGAGACGTCGAGCTCGCGCAGGCGCCGGCAGCCGCGGCCCACGGCCTCCAACACCGCCGCGTCCGCCCGCGTCTCCCCCAGCCCCAACCGCTGCAGCCCCGGCAGCGCCGACGCCACCGCCGCCAACACCGGCGCCGAGAGGCGACCGCAGCCGTGCAGGTCCAGAGAGCGCAGCGCCTGCGGGGCGGCGTCAGGGGGGGCTGCGCCCCACGTCCCCTCCCCGGCACCCCCAGAGCCACTCCTGGGGACCCAGGGACCCCCAATCCCTCTCCCCAGTGTCCCCCAATCCCTCTCCACAGTGTCCCCCAATCCTCTCCCACAGTGTTCCCCAATCCCTCTCCCACAGTGTCCCCCAATCCCTGTCCCCCCAATCCCTCTCCACAGTGTCCCCCAATCCCTCTCCCACAGTGTCCCCCCAATCCCTCTCCCCACAGTGTCCCCCAATCCCTGTCCCCCCAATCCCTCTCCCACAGTGTTCCCCAATCCCTCCCCCACAGTGTCCCCCCACTCCCTGTCCCCCCAATCCCTCCCCCACAGTGTCCCCCAATCCCTGTCCTCCCAATCCTTCTCCCACAGTGTCCCCCCATTCCCTGTCCCCCCAATCCTTCTCCCACAGTGTCCCCCCATTCCCTGTCCCCCCAATCCCTCTCCCAGTGTCCCCCAATCCCTCTCCACAGTGTCCCCCATTCCCTCTCCCACAGTGTTCCCCATCCCCTGTCCCCCCAATCCTTCTCCCACAGTGTCCCCCCATTCCCTGTCCCCCCAATCCCTCTCCCCACAGTGTCCCCCACTCCCTGTCCCCCCACTCCCTGTCCCACAGTGTCCCCCCAGTCCCTGTCCCCCCCGGCACACACCTTGCACCGCACGGCGAGGAGGCGGCCGATGTCGTTGCCGGCGATGGCGCGGCAGTGCCGCAGGCTCAGCTCCCGCAGGTGCGGCACCAGCAGCAGGTGCAGTGCCGCCCGCGTCAGCCGACGGCTCTCGCCCAGGCGCCGCAGCAGCTCCTGCACCAGACTGCCGGCTGCGCCGCCACCGCCGTCAGCGCCACCGCCGCGGGACGGACAGACGGACAACCCCGCGCCGAGGGGTCCTGATCCCCAATCGCCCCTCACCGAGGGGTCCTGACCCCTCAGTGGCCCTTATTGAGGGGTCCCTGATCGCCGATTGGCCCTTATCGAGGGGTCCCTGATCCCCACTCGCCCCTCATTGAGGGGTCCCTGATCCCCACTCGCCCCTCATTGAGAGGTCCCTGATCCCCAATTGCCTCTCACCGAGGGGTCCCTGATCCCTGATTGGCCCTTATCGAGGGGTCATTGATCCCCATTCATCCCTCACCGAGGGGTCCTGACCCCTCAGTGGCCCTCATCAAGGGGTCCCTGATCCCCACTTGCCCCTCACTGAGGGGTCCCTGATCCCATTCATCCCTCATCGAGGGGTCCCTGATCCCCACTCACCCCTTATCGAGGGGTCCTTGATCCCACTCACCACTCATTGAGGGGTCTCCGATCCCATTTGCCCCTCACCAAGGGGTCCCTGATCCCCAATCACCCCTCACCGAGGGGTCCTGACCCCTCATTGGCCCTTATTGAGGGGTCCCTGATCCCACTCACCACTCATTGAGGGGTCCCTGATCCCCACTCGCCCCTCATTGAGGGGTCCCTGATCCCCAATTGCCTCTCACCGAGGGGTCCCTGATCCCTGATTGGCCCTTATCGAGGGGTCCCTGATCCCCATTCATCCCTCACCGAGGGGTCCTGACCCCTCATTGGCCCACATCGAGGGGTCCCTGATCCCTGATTGGCCCTTATCGAGGGGTGCCTGATCCCGTTCACCCCTCACTGAGAGGTCCCTGTATCCCACTCACCACTCATTGAGGGGTCCCCGATCTCATTCGCCCATCACCAAGGGGTCCTGACCCCTCATTAGCCCTCATCAAGGGGTCCCTGATCCCCACTTGCTGCTCACCGAGGGGTCCCGGTACCCCGTCCCGCCTCACCGAGGGGTCCCTGATCCCGTTCATCCCTCACCGAGGGGTCCCTGATCCCCACTCGCCCCTCGCCGAGGGGTCCCTGATCCCATTCACCCCTCACCAAGGGGTCCCGGTATCCCATTCATCCCTCGCCGAGGGGTCCCTGATCCCCGTCTGCCCCTCGCCGAGGGGTCCCGGTCCCCCGTCCCGCCTCACCGAGGCCGTCGAAGGGGCCGATGACGAAGCGGAACCGGTACTCGTCCAGGTAGCGTTGGCTGTAGTCCTTGGCCCAGAGCGGCTCCATGTGCCGCGCCAGGCTCTCCAGGCAGAGGCTGCTCAGCGCCGGCACCGCCTTCCGCTGCGGCATCTGGAGGGGCACCGGGAAGGGGCCGGTGGCATCGCGGCGGCAGGGTGCCACCGCCACGGCACGCGCTCCGGCCGTGCTCTGGGAGCCCCGGTGCTGGTGGGCACGGCCGGTGTTGGCTCTGCCGGGGTCACCGATACGGGCAGCAGCCGGGCTGCGGCGCTGGGATTCCGGCTTTGCCACCCCTGGGACTGACCCCGGGAAGGGAATGGGGTCCCCAGAGCGAACCCCACCCGGAGCAGCCAGCCCGGATCCCGGCACCCCATCCCACCGGTGGCAGTGAGGAGCGGGAGAACCGAGCCACCGGCCAAGGGCACCCCAAACCTCACCTCGGCGTGGTGCGGGAGTGGGAATGGCGCTGGTAACCGGGCTGGCGATGCTCGGGTATGGCAGCACCTGGGGTACGGTGATATCCGGGTATGGCGATGGCTGGGGTACGGCGATACCTGGGGTACGGCGATACCCGGGGTACAGTGATGCCCGGGGTACAGTGATGCCTGGGGTACGGCGATACCCGGGGTACAGTGATGCCCGGGGTACAGTGATGCCTGGAGTACGGCGATGTCTGGGGTACGGCGATGCCCGGGGTACGGCGATACCTGGGGTACGGCGATACCCGGGGTACGGCGATGTCTGGGGTACGGCGATGCCCGGGGTACGGCAATGCCAGCAGCCCTGGAACGGGAGAGGGAGACAGGGATCACAGTGCTGGATCCCGATGGGAACGCTCAGCACCGGGACTCGGACAGGAGAGCAGGATGTGGCACAGGGTGGGGTGACAACCGGGGGGTCTCCACGGTGAAGGGGGTCTGCATGGCAGAGGGGGGGGTGTCTCCATGGAAGAGGGGGGGGATCTCCATGGCAGGGGGGATCTCCATGGCAGAGGGGGGGGATCTCCATGGCAGAGGGGGGGTGTCTCCATGGAAGGGGGGGGGATCTCCATGGCAGAGGGGGGGGATCTCCATGGCAGAGGGGGGGGGTGTCTCCATGGCAGAGGGGGGGGATCTCCATGGCAGAGGGGGGGGATCTCCATGGCAGAAGGGGGGGGGGGGGGGTCTCCATGGCAGAGGGGGGGGGGTTCTCCATGGCAGAGGGGGGGGGTTCTCCATGGCGGGGGGGGGGGGGTCTCTCTCTGGCAGGGGGGGGTCCCTGCAGCCGGGGTGGGTGTCTCCACCGCACAAGGAGGGGTCTCCACGGCGGGGGAGGGTCCGTACAGCCGGGCAGGGACACTCACCAGCCGCTCCCCTTCTCCGTCCCGTCCCGTCCCGTTTCCTCCTCCGCCGGCCCCCGCCCCGCCGCACCCCCTGTCCCGCCAGGCCCTTCCGCCCGGCTTTCCCCGCGGCTTCACCGCCCGCGCTGCGCATGCGCAAGTCCCGCCAAGCCCCCTTCCGCCCTTCTGACTCCGGGACTGCCCCACGCTATGCCTGAATAAAACCGCCGGCGGCGGCGCGGCGGGGCGGTCCGGCAGCGCAGCGGGCAGCCCGCGGGGGCCTGCGAGGGGGCCTAGCTGCGGGCGGGGGCCGCAGAGCGGCGCTGGGAGCGGCCGGGCAGCAGGTACCGAGCGGGGGGGGCTGCGGCGGGAGGCGGCGAGCGAGGGCCTTGCGGAGGTGGGCGGGGCTGGGGGGGGCATCGACCCCCTCATATGGTTGGGGGGGTCGGTGCTGGGAGCGAGGGGCGAGAGGCGCATAGACACCCCCCCCCCCAATGGGTCTGAGTGGAGGGGGGGCGGGGGGGCATAGACCCCTCCATGGGATCTGTGGGAGGGGGGGAGCGAGGGGCGCATAGAGCCCCCTCATGGGTCTGAGGGGAGGGGGGGGCGAGGGGCGCATAGACCCCCCCCATGGGGTCTGAGGGGAGGGGGGGGCGAGGGGCGCGTAGACCCCCTCATGGGGTTTGAGTGGAGGGGAGGGCGGGGGGCGCATCGACCCCCCCCCGTGGGGTCTGAGTGGAGGGGGGGGCGGGGGGCGCATAGACCCCCCTCCCCCATGGGGTCTGAGTGGAGGGGGGGGCGGGGGGCGCATAGACCCCCCTCCCCCATGGGGTCTGAGTGGAGGGGGGGCCGGGGGGCGCATAGACCCCCCTCCCCCATGGGGTCTGAGTGGAGGGGGGTCCGGGGGGCGCATAGACCCCCCCCCATGGGGTCTGAGTGGAGGGAGGGGCGGGGGGCACATAGACCCCCCCCGTGGGGTTTGAGGGGGTGGGGGTGCTGTTGGGGTCTGAGTATGGGGCAGTGCTAAGGGTCAGGGCGGGGGGCGCAATGCTGGGACCCCTCCCCATGGAGGTTTATTGGGGGGCGCTCTGCCGGGACCCCTCCCCATGGAGGTTTATTGGGGGGAGCTCTGCTGGTACCCTTCCCCATGGAGGTTTATTGGGGGGGGCTCTGCTGGGACCCCTCCCCATGGAGGTTTATTGGGGGGGCTCTGCTGTGCCCCCTCCCCATGCAGATCTGGGGGGGCAGCGCTGGGACCCCCCCTCAGTGTGGTCGGGGGGGAACATGCGATACTGGGACCCCCCCCCAGGCGATCGGCGCCTCTGCGGTTGGGCTGCGGCTGCGGATCCCCCTGGGGTCCCGGGCGCTCCTTCCCCTGTAGTTCACCTTTTCCCGGTGGTGCCGGAATCCCGGTTCCGTCTGGGAGCGGTGCTGAGCTCCTCGCGGCGTGCTGGGCTGTGGGGGGGTTGGGAGGAAGGATAATGCCCTCCCTGAGCCTGCGGAGACTCCCGTGGGGCCAGAGCAGATCCTGCTTCCAAGCGGAGCGTGGCTTCCAGCCCTTCCCGGCAGGGCTTTCCGGAAGGACGCGGAGCTCCTGCAGCCCACCTGTGTCCTCCCCATCCGAAGGGAATTCTGGCTCCTAACCAAGGGCCGAGCTGGAATGTTGTCAGAACAGAGGGGGATTTGGGAAACGGCCCTGGAGAAGGAGCGGAATGTGCGCAGGTGACGGATCGGCTCTTGGGGACGTTTGGATTTGGCGACCGGAGCAGCTCAGCCTTCGGCTCGTTGGCGAGGCCGGTTTGCCCGTGTGCGTTCCGGCTGAGGAGCAGAGCGGGATCGTTATGGCCAGAGGTTTCCTCGGATGCCGTGTGGCTCTTCCGGCTGAGGGCTCTGCCCGTGGGCTTCCCGAGAGGAACCGGAGCGCTCCATCAGCGGTGGAGCACTTGGATGAAGGGTGGATCGGAGGCCACGTGCCGGGGTTCGCGGGGTGTGGGCTGGGAGCTGCGCACCTGCCCTCTGCTGCTGTGCACAGCCGTGCCTCGGATTTTCCCGATGGATGCATTTGCGTCCGAAGGACTCAGTTTCCCCTCTGCCGGGTGAGGGGCTCAGCACGTGCTTGAGCCGCGTTCCGGGCGTTCCTCGCGCTCGGCCGTGTGCGGGAGCGCGCCAGGTTGGTGCTCCAGGAGGGTCCGAGCCCTCGGAGAGGGGCTGCCGTGCTCCGCTCCCCGAGACACCCCCTGATCCCTGTTTCCTTCCCTCAGCGCTGCCCTCCCCGGAGCAGTCTCCCCTCTTTCACTGTAGGCGTCTCTTCTGCCGTAGGGAAATCCAGGCTGGAGCCCTCGGGACCATCCGGGATCGTCCGTGCGGCTGCTGCCATGGCTCTGCCAGGCGGGAGCCTCCGTGGGTGCCAAACCTCCCGATCATTCCAGCCTTTCCGTGCGGCTCTGTGGCAGCATTGGGGTAAATCCGGCTGTTTCCCTGCTCAGCCCTTGGTGCTGGCGGTTCCTCCCTGCTGCTCCCGGCAGCTCCTGGGCGGTGTCGGAGCCGGTGGGCTCCGGAGGTGGCACAGACCTCACCGGCGAGCGCCGCTCCCCGCCTGGGATGTGGGGGTTCAGATCCTGTCAGGAGAGCCTGGGGGTCTGCCTGCTTGATTTGGAAGATCCCTAAGGAATGGGAAGCAGCAGGGAAGAACCTGCTGATCTGCGGCCGGATCGAGTTGCGCCGTGATCCCGGGATGCTGTGGCTCCTGAAAGGGCTCGTGGCCCCGGACGATGCCACGCTGGGGCTGCGCTCCGGGTCCTGCCCGCCGACGGAAAGGGGCTCTCCGGGCAGGAATTGCGCAGCGAGCGGAGCAGAAGTTCGTTAAGGGAGATAATTGCTGAGGAAGGGAAGTGCCGACACCAAAACGCTTCGGCTGCTGTCCCGGCGCCGGAGAGGTCTTGCAGGGAACACACAATGCCGGCTGTTCCATGGCTTTGAGCAGGGAAGCGGAGCAGGTGAGGGTTCAAGTCCACCTTTCCTGGCTGGATTGAACTCGGGATGACAAGGACACGCTGCCGGCCCGGTGCCGGTGGCCGGGGAGGAACGAAGGGATGGTTGCGATGGAGATGAGCTCGGACCTCCTGACCTCCGCTGGGAGCCGGGGCACATCCGCAGCATCCTTCGCTTTCTGGCCCGTTGCCGTGGTTACCGCCTTCCAGCAGCGCTGCTGCATTATCGGATGCCATCCCGAGAGTTTCGGCTTTAGCTGCAAGGGGAACGGTTGGATTTATGGCGTCGGGAACACCAGGCAGCGCCTGCCGCCGCGTCCGTGCAGTGCGGCTGCGGCTGCATGCGGGCGGTGGTGCAGCCGTGCAGGGCGCAGGCTCGCAGCGCCCGCCTGCCGGGTCCTAGCGCCTTGGATCGCTTCCCGCTCGGCAGCGGGGGGGGACCCTGCGGTGAGTGTGATCCTCTCCTCCAGTGGCATCCGGCCCCGCAGCTCCGGTTTAGAGGGCTCCGGAAAACTTGCTCCTGGTGCCGGGGGAGCTGCTGTTGTGTCCGGGCGCTGCGCCGAGGCGTGGGATGGGATGGAATCACAGAGTCACAGAATCACAAGGTTGGAAAGGACCCATTGGATCATCGAGTCCAACCATTCCTAACACTGGAATGGGATCCTTCAGACTCAGAAAGACCTTTAGGATCCTCAAGTCCACCCGCAAACCTCCCTCTGCCCACGTCCTTAAGTGCCACATCCACACGTCTTTTAGTTCCCGCGCAGCCCCTTCCACCGAGGGATTTTCCCGACTATCCAGGCTGAGCCTCCCCTGATCCCCGAGTGTTTCTGCTCTCCCTGCGGAGGCGTTGCCGGTCCCTGCGTGCCCGCGCTCTGGCTGCTGCCAGTCGCGATTCCAACGGCAGATGCCTTGGGATGTGTTGTTCCCAAGGGATGTGTTGTTCCCGAGGGATGCGGGCCGAGGAGCCGCTGCTGGAGGCGGGGATGGGGCCAGGGCCAGCGACGCTCCGTCCTCCAGGAAGGTCACGCTCTAAATATAAACCGGGACAGGGATACGCTCAGAGGGGGAGCCGGAAGGATTCCTGGAGCGGTCCCACCGGAGCAGCACAGTGCCGGCGTTGGTTCCCGGGCATCACGCAAACAAGATCGTTCATCGGGCTTCGAACGGTCAGCTCTGCGCTTCGGCCTCGCGCGGGCGGCTCCAGGGTGGCAGGATGGGCGCTGTGCTCCTGCCGGAGGTGCTGGAACCGGAGCTGGAGCCGAGGTTTGCTCTGGCTCTTGCACCGGCTGCGGCTTTCTGGTCCCAGCCGGAGCCAGCTCGGAGCGGCACTGGTGTAACCAGGCAGGCCGAGTTCTCCGTGCCGTTGTTCCACCTCTCCGACTGGAGCAGAGAGGTCCCGCCTGGACTTTGAGGTCACAGGAGAGGATGCGGAGCCGGGAGCTCAGTTAAAGCCTTAGTCTTGGCTTCCCATGGATTGGGAAGGCTCGGGATTCCCATGGATGTGAGGCCCAGAGCGCCACTGCTTGGTTTTTAACACACGGAAGCTGCCAGTGTTCCGGCTGCTTGGTGTGAGGATCAATCCGTATCCCAGCTTCCAGTCTGGGAACCGGAACAAGTCGGAACGCTCCAACAGAATGTTTGTTGCCCTTTTCGTGTCGGTTTATCTGTAACAACGAGTGTCACACGGAGCGTTTGGGCAGTTCCTGGGGTGCAGGCGGCTGCGGCGCCGGCACCGGACTGCGGGGATCTGGAACGCTGTCCCCTCTTTTGCAGGTGACTGCTCCGAGCTCCGGCTGGGACCATCCCCATGTGTGGTTGTGCTGACCCGGCTCTGCTGCGGCACTGACTCAGCTCTGCTTGGATCCACCGCTGGGGATCCATAAGCACAGACACAGGTGAGTGGCAGCGCCCGGCGAGCGCCGGAGCAGGGGTTGTGCGGCCGTCTGTGCCGGCTCTCGCTTGGAGTCCCACCTTTTTGGCACCAGGACCTTCCAGACCCGTCGTGCCGTGACCTTTGGGAACAAGGTCGGTTCCTGCCAGTGCTCTAAGGAGCGAGGCCGGATCAGGAAGCGGTAACCCGCTCTCCCGGTAGCCGGCACGGATTGGGAATGAGCGCCCGCAGCGGTTAGCTGGATGTTGGGGTTTGCCGGCTGCTGTCGCGCGGTGGGCGAGAAGGGAGGGGAGAGCACGGCTGTTCCGGCCGGCGTTCCCCGTGATCCGCTGGACTGGAGTGCCGAGGGGTGTGAAACCAGTGAGGATTTTCGGAGCCGTGCCTGGAATCACAAAATCGGGAGTGTTTCTGTGGATCAGGGGGTGCTGTAGCGCCGAGCGGTCTCCGGAAGCACCGGGGGGATTTATCCATCCCAGGTATTTGGTTGGAAGAGCGGCACTTCCAAACGCGGCCGTGCCAGGGTGTGGAGAGCAATCCGAATTGTGCCACGGTGCACTTGAGGCCAAAACCCGCCGGCTCCGTGTGGCGGCTCCGGCTGACGGCCGTTCGTCTCGTTGGAACCATTAGACCGGGGGTGTTTAATTACCGAGAGCTTCCCAGACCCAGAGATCCCGTAAACCCGGGCTCTGAGCTCGGCCTCTCGTCTTCCTGCCAGGGTTTGGTTCTCGCCCAGATTCCATGCGGTAAATGGGAAAGGAAAGCAGGGAATGGGGAGCGGTGCCGCGGAGCGACATTCCCGGAGGGGTCCGTGTTCTCTCCTGGTGGATGATTGTGGTGCTCAGTGTTGGTGTGTGTTGATGCCACAGCTTTGTGGCCGCTGGCTTTGGCAACAGCCAGGATCCGGTGCGGCATTGCCGGCGGAGGCCCTTTGGCAGCACGGTAGCGCTCAGGGCCTCTGGAAATGGAAGTGGATTCCAGCCTTGGCATTGGTGACGGGAAGAGGACGCTTGTGTCGCTGCGATCCCGCCTGTGCTCCAGCGAGAGGTTGGATCCTCTCTGCTGTTGGGGTTTGGCTTTCGGTGACCCGGGATTGCGGCTTCTTCCCCTGTCCATGGGGCTCTGGTACGGACCGCGGAGCGGGAACATTCCCACTGGCCGATCGTCCTCCGTGGGCTCAATCCCGGGTTTGCTTTGGCATGGGCACAGACATTGGGATTGAGGGCACTCAGAGCAAGTTTGCCGATGGCACTGAGCTGTGTGGCATGATCGGCGCGCCGGAGGGAAGGGGGGTGCATCCCGAGGGAAGGGGTGCATCCCAAGGGATGGGGGCCATCCCGAGGGAAGGGGGGCCATCCCGAGGGAAGGGGTGCGTCCCAAGGGAAGGGGTGCGTCCCAAGGGAAGGGGTGCATCCCAAGGGAAGGGGGGCCATCCCGGGAGAAGGGATACATCCCGGGGGAAGGGGTACATCCCGAGGGAAGGGCTACATCCCAAGGGAAGGGGGGGCCATCCCAGGGGAAGGGGTACATCCTGGGGGAAGGGGTACATCCTGGGGGAAGGGGGTACATCCCAAAGGAAGGGGGGCCATCCTGGGAGAAGGGGTACATCCTGGGGGAAGGGGGTACATCCCAAAGGAAGGGGGGCCATCCTGGGAGAAGGGGTGCATCCCGAGGGAGGTGGACAGGCTGGAGAGCTGGGACTATGCAAAGCTCTTGAGGTTCAACCAGGCCGAGTGCAAAGCCCTGCACTGGGGTTGAGACAATCCTAAACACAAATCCAGACTGGGTGGAGGATGGATTGGATGGATGTCATCCGGAGGGACCCGGACAGGTGGAGAAGTGGGGCTGTGAGAATCCCAGGAGGTTCAACCAGGCCAAGGGTGAGGTCCTACACCGGAGTCGGGGCAATCCCCGTTTTCAGTACACGATGGGGGATGATGTGATTGGGATCAGCCCTGAGGAGAAGGACTTGGAGTGCTGGGGGAGGAGAAGCTCCACAGGAGCCCCAACGTGTGCTCAGAGCCCAGAACCCCCCGTGTCCTGGGCTGCACCCAGAGCAGCGTGGCCAGCAGGGAGGGACGGGATTCTGCCCCTCTGCTCCGCTCTGGGAGACCCACCTGGAGCCCTGGGTCCAGCTCTGGAGTCCTCAGCACAGGGAGGACACGGAGCTGGTGGAGCGAGTCCAGAGGAGGCCATGGAGATGATGGGAGGGATGGAGAACCTCCTGTGTGAGGCCAGGCTGAGAGTTGGGGTTGTTCAGCCTGGGGAAGAGAAGGCTTTGAGGAGACCTTAGAGCAGCTTCCAGGAGGGAAAGGGGCTCCAGGAAAACCGGGGAGGGGCTCTGGATCAGGGAGGGCAGGGACAGGAGGAGGAGAACGGTTCTTGGGGAGAAATGTTTTGCTGTTCAGGTGGGGAGGCCCTGGCCCAGGTTGCCCAGAGCAGTGGTGGCTGCTCCATCCCTGGAGGGGTTCCAGGCCAGGTTGGATGGTTCTTGGAGCCCCTGATCCAGCGGGAGGTGTCCCTGCCCATGGCAGGGGTGGTACTGGGTGGCCTTTGAGGTCCCTTCCAACCCAAAGCATTTGGTGATTCTTCCCGGAGCCGCTCTGTTACCGTGGGGGGCGAATCTTGGCGGTAGGGACGGTGGGATGGAATCCGTGCTTTTAGGACCCCTCCAGTGCGGATCTTTGTCACGGGGATCCACGCCGAGTGCTGCTGTGGTTGTGTCCCTGGAGATCTCGGTCAGCTCCAGGCAGGAGGACCCGGCTAGAGGAGGTTTTGTCCTTCCCGGGAATGGGGTTGGCGTTGCTCCTGCGGCTGCCGGGGAGCGTTAGGACCCAGTGAGCTGGCAGCGCGGTGACAAGTCTGGAGCGGCACTAGCGCAGAGTCGGCTCCGTCAGCTGGGCTGGATCCCGCTGCATCCCTGTGGTAAAGCATCCTCCGCTGGAAAAAGGGGCTTTTCCCCCTCGGCGGGTGACCAGCAGAGCCGTACCGGGAGTGGAAAGGGATGCTTGGATCGGCTGGACCGTGAGCATCCTCTGCTGCATTCCTGCTGGCCATGAGCCGAGGCCGCTGTCTCCAGGGAATACATCCTTAAAATCCAGGGAGCAGGCGGCATGGCCCAGAGCCGGAGACACCCCTACAGCCGGGTAAGCGGGGGGGAAACTTATTTACCAACTCCGGGCTCTGCCGGGGGGGGTTCTTGGCCGATCTTGGCCGTGTCTCCCTGCCGTCCCCCAAAAGGGGAAAATCTACCGCTGCTTTCATCCCGGAATCCCGATTGTGCTGTCACATTCCTGGAATGTGAGAGCTTTATCGCTGTCGTGATGCGCGGGGGGGTGGATAAATAGCCTGGATTATGTGAGCGGCCGGGTCCTTTGGATTCAGCCGCTGCTGTAATTACACGGGGAACGCGGCGCGGCGGAGCCACCGGCGGCGGCAAACCCTTCCCAGGGCTTCTCAGCACAAAGATTCCGGGCTGTTTCCCTTTCCGCATTGTGGTTTTCCTCCCTCTTTGCTTATTTTCCAGGTTGCGTGGGGCGACACCGAGCTTCCGCGCGCCTGGCGATCGTTTCCAGGTTTTACCGTATTGCAGTTAACCCTGGCTGTGCGGCGGCAGCGGAGCCGGCACGAGGCCTGGCGTTGGAGTTTCTTTGTCGTTCCGTTCCTCCCTGCTGGCGCGGGGACAGAGGACGTCGTGTCCCGGGCACCGCTGCTTTGGGGACTGGGAAGCGCCTTTCCGGCGTCTCGGTTACCCGGCGCTCGCCAACTTGGCAGAACGCTCGGTAACTCCTGGGGCTGCGCTTGGCAGTGCCGGGACAGCAGTTCCCTTCCCGCTGCCGCCCTCACGCCGGGGCCGCATCCAGCTCGAAACATTCCGTTACGGAGCGTGCCCTGCCACGGCTCCGCGTTGTGCCGGCGCGCCGAGGCCGGAGCTGCCGCCACGGGTGGGAGATCCGGTCCGTGGCTGAAAGGGTTTGTTTGCGCAGCCACAGCTGCGGCACGGAGGGGCTGCCGACGGGAAAAGGCTCGGAGCCGCTGGGAGAGCGCGCGGGTGGGAAGAGGCTTCGGCCCCCGCGCAGGCTCGGGCCGCGTCGCTCTTCCCAAAACACGTCTGTGTCCCGGGAGGGAGCGGGTGACGGAGGTGGAATTCCAAACAGAGCCCTGACAGCGCCGTCACCGAGTCTCGGGCGGGCGGGATGGCAGCGGGATGCAGGCAAGCGGATCTGCGGTTCCTCCACCAGCGTTCCCGGCTGGGCTGGATCGACTGCCGGTGCCGGCGGTGTCCGCGTGCGGGATGCAGGGACACGAGGTTGAACGGCAGCGCTGCGGCCGATGTTGCAGCACCCAAACCGCCCGCAGCACCCGCGCTGGGCTGCTGCTCCCCAGCCCTCACCAGGATGAATCCGGTGTCACGGCAGGAGCCTCATCCCGGCTCACCGGCAAGTCCGGCAGCAGCCACCCCAGCACCACGCGCTATCTGGTAACGCCAAGACTTCCCAGGCCCTGGGATTCCCTTTTTTCCCGTTCCAGCCGTGTTGGGCCACGTGTGGAGCTGGAGGCAGCGAGCGCGGCTGCGGCACGCCGGGATTGCTGAACCTTTTGATCTGGGCTCTGAGTGACGGATTGAGGCTCCGTCAGTCCCATCCGCACGGAGGCACGTGTCCCGCTGTGCCGGCGGAGCGACGGGAGCCTGGCTCCTTGCAGGAACACAGGGAATATTCCTGGGCTTATCCGCTCTAGTGGAGCAAAATGCTGAAGGCGTCGTGCTCGGCCGAAATGCGGCAGTGATCCGAATCATTCTCGGATCGTGGGTCAGGTCACTTGGAATTGCATCCAATTTCCAGTGGCCGATAACTGGGATCTCCCATCTCACCAATGAGATGGTCCATGCGAGTGCGATGCTGGAAACGTGGGAAGAGGCCGTGCTTCCAAGGGGTGCCAGGGAGGTCTCCTGTGACTGGGATCGTGGGAAGCACAGCTCCCGTGGCCCAGTCCTGGCCCGGAGCTGGTTTCTTCTCCAGCCGCATCCCTGCCTTTCTGCTGAGCGGGATGAGGAGCCGGGGCAGCGGGTTCCTTCAAGGAACGTGCTCTGGCACGTCAGCGTTCCGAGTTCCTCCTCCGTCCGCCTGTGCGGGGCTCCCGCGTCGCCCGTCGGTTCCCTGCCGCAGCCAGGAGCTGTTTGGGAGCGCGCGCAACGCATCGGAGCACGAGGATTTCTCGCATAGCGCCGGGCAGAAGGCTGTTCACCCTCTGGCCTGGCACAGCGTGAGCTGCTCCGAGCTGCCCTCACTGATCCGTACGTGGATTCCGGAGGTGTGACTCCGGCCCTGTGTGCTCCCCCTTATCCTGCGGGCCGGTGTCTGCGAGAGCTTCCAGCAGTCTCTGCTCCTCCACCCTCTCTCTTGCCATCCGGGGGTCACCACCGTGCTGTCCGTGCCGGGAATCCGGGTGTCCAGAGACCGGAGTGGCTGCTGGCAGGGTCTGTGTCGCTCGGTGCGTGAGGAACTGCGGGATGGGGGCACTCCAAGAGCTGAGCTCAACGGCTCCGTGTCCGAGTGGAGCCTGTGAGGAGCAGCGTTCCGCAGGCGTCGGCGTTGGGACCGGTGTGGGCATCTATGGCACAGACGTGGGTTCCAGCAATACGGAATGCTGGCCGACCCTCCCGGCAGCGCCGCTTTCCTTCCCCGTTAGCGCCGTGTCGCCCTGCTGATGCGCCTGAGCTCCTTCCATCCCTGCGGAACATCCTTCTGGATGGACGGGAAGGCTTTCATCGCTCCACCCTGCTGCTGGTGGGCTCCACACTCCGATCCATCCACCAGGAGACGGAGAAGAGCGCGAAAGCTGTTGTAGCTGCTGGCGAGGCGCCGCGGTCCCGGTGCACTGTGCGGCCTTCGGCTCCGGTGGAGGAAGAGCGCAGCGCGGGATGGTCCCTGCGTTGCCCGGATCCTCCCGGCCCCATCCCTTTGAAGCTTTCTGCGCGGGGTCGAGGGGTTTGATGATTCCTACAAAGCCGATCCCATCCCTGGAGGTGTTCAAGGCCAGGTTGGATGGGGCTCGGAGCAACCGGATCCAGGGGGAGGTGTCCCTGCCCATGGGACCTGGATGGGCTTTGGGATCCCTTCCCACCCAAACCGTTCCGCGATTGGGTTTGATCCACGCTCTGCTGAGGTGTGCAGCTTACGGATTTTCCTTTTTAATCCCTCCGATTGTGGCCATCTTATTGGGAGTGAGTTTTGTGCTGGCAGACATTGCTGTCTAGATTCCCGAAATCCCGATGTGCCACTGGGGGCGTTTCCAGGCTTCGGGAGCGGGATTTGTGTCCCCCGGTTTGTCAGCAGTGAGGTGCTGTTCAGGTGGAGCCGCTGCCGATGGCATTCGGGCAGGGCACGGCTCCAGGAGAAAAGCGCCTTGGGAAAAGCCATTCGGAAATGCTGCCTTTCTGATATTACAAATTCCGGACTTCCTTGGGAAAGGAGGACACTCCGCGTGGGAATGCCATGAAATTAATGAGCTTCCCATTTGGCTTTTAGAATGGAGCCTTTGCCAGATATAGGAAACTGGAGTTGGAGGCTGGGAATGTGTTCGCCGGCTTCGGATGGACTCGGAGCCTTCGGTCACTCCGCACTGCGGAGATGGCAGAGAGGGGAGGATGTTAATGGCCCATCCGATATGTCCTGTTGGTCATTAATTGGGTGCTGTGTTAATTACTGTGTTAATTGGGTGCTGACTGATGACCGGAGTGACCGCTGAGTGCCGGCTGCCCTGTGTTCCTCAGGGATGCCGAGGCCGGGACTGCTCCGTGGCTTCCAGAGGCCTCGTGTCCGTAACTCAATCCATAGTGCGGAGCGGATGGGGCTGTGGAGCAGAGGAGCTCACGCGGCGTGGGAGCAGCCGGGGCTGGAGGGGAGTTCTGGATCGCACGTCTCATCTTTCCTGGAGTACGGAAACACGCAGGGCTCCAGCGGCTCCGTCTCCACGGGAGCCTCCGAGCCCCGAGCCCTCCGCAGCCGCGCCGTGGCCACGCGTGTCCCGTCCCCCTGCTCGTGCTCTCGCCTCCTTCTTTCCTCTCTGAGGCTTTTTCCGCAGCCGGCACACATGGAAGCGGGCTGTGACCCCACGGTGTGGACTTCTCGCCGCCACTTGGCTGCCGGTGCAGCGTGAGGGCCCCGGCCGGGATCCTGTGCCGGTATTCCCTGCGCCAGGTGCCCTGCTGGTGCTCCCTGCCCCGGTTCCTTACTCTGATCCCGTGCCTGGATTCCCTGCCTGGATTCCCTGCCCTGGTCCCGCGGCACTGGAACCGAACCGTTCCTGCACAATGGACAGAGCCGCCGGCAAACGGGGTGATGGGAACGCTGGGTGCACCGGAACAAGGGCGGCAGCGTGGGATGAGCCAGCGGCCGAGCATCCCGCTCCCTTCTCAGCTGTACGGACGGCATCGGCATTGTAGGGGGAATACTCGGACAGCAGCACTTCCAATCAATTAAAACTGCATCGTTAATTTAGCTGAGAGGATGGGAATAATCCGGATCTGCTTTTCCTGGGCTGAGTGAGGCGGTGGAGGATCCCCGCTCCGTTCTTCTTCTCCCCCTTACAAAACTCATCAGCCTGACTTAAATTGGGGTCTTTCAAAGCCTGACTGGAATTCCCGATCCCACGGCCTTCCCGACGCTCTGGCCTGACCGGCACGGTTATCCTGACCTGCGTGGAGCGGGATCGGGGATGGCAGGCGCGCTCCATCCTGGCCGGTAGCACCCTGCCAGCCTGGCGAATCCCCCGCCGGGGCTCCGGCTCCTCGGCACCCGGGTGGGAAGCGCCGTGCCATGGGTGCCTCCGCATCCCGGCGCAGACGGATCCCGCGGATCCGCCCGGAGGGGCCTGGCGTGGCGGGGCCAGGAGGACCGCGACAGCGAGACGCGTGGGGAGGCGAACCGTGTCCGGAAGGGGTGCTCTGTTCCGGAGCGTGGACTGCAGGAACGCTGGGATGTGATGGGACGGGGATGTAGCAAGGGGGAGGCACGTGGGGCTGCACCGATATCGGGGGATTTCACCCCGAAGCTTATAACGCCCGGATAAACCGGGTGTGCGGGTCCAGGGTGCGGTTAAAAAGCTGAAGAGTGGTTGGAGGCGGCTTTGCCGCTGTTTGTGATTCCCGTTGGGAGCTGTAAGGGTAGGAATCGCCCTGCGCTGCCTCCCAGAAGGTTCTGAGCCGCCGTGTCCGAGCTGAGGTCTGCGTTTAATCCGCTGCGCTCCTCTCTGTCCCCAGGCATCCAGCACCGGCGCCAGGATGAGCGCGGAAGCGAGCAGCAAGCCCCTCAAGGTGGGCTCCAGGGTGGAAGTCATCGGGAAGGGGCACCGCGGCACCGTGGCCTACGTGGGAGCCACTCTGTTCGCCACCGGGAAGTGGGTCGGCGTCATCCTGGACGAAGCCAAGGGCAAGAACGATGGCACCGTGCAGGGCAGGAAGTACTTCACCTGCGAGGAAAACCACGGCATCTTCGTGCGGCAGTCGCAGGTACGCTTCCCTCCTTCCGTGCTGGGCCGGGAACACCAGGCTCGCCTCCGGCACGAGGGGCTTGCAGGTCACGGGGTTAAACAGGGGAGAGCGGCCCTTGACACCCAGCAGGGAGGGGTAAAATAGGTTCATAGACTCAATCACGGAATCATTGAAGTTGGAAAAGCCCTCCAAGCTCATCTGGTCCGGCCGTCAGCCCCACCGCGCCAACCAAACCCTGTCCCCAAGTGCCACATCCACATGGCTTCCAAGTCCTTTGAGGGATGGGGGCTGTGCTGCTGCCCTGGGCAGCCTCCGCCACTACTGGCAGCCCTTTCCGTGAGGAAATGTTTCCCCATATCCAGTCTAAACTTCCCTGGCCCAACTGGAGGTGTTTCCTCCCATCCCTGGTTCCTGGGGAGCAGAGCTCATCCGCCGCCCGGCTCCAGCCGCCCTTCCGGGAGCTGCGCGGAGCCGGGACGTCTCCCCTCCTCTTCCCCAGGCTGAACACCCCCAGGTCCCTCAGCCGCTCCCACAACCCCTGTTCTCCAGCCCCTTCCCAGCTCCGTTCCCTTCGCTCCCAGAGAGCGCCGTGTTCCTGGAAGTCTCCATCTTCCATGACGAGAGGGAGCAGAACTGCTCCAAACGCAGGTAGAAGCCTCAGCGGAGCCAGGGTTCTCCGTGCCTTCCACAGAGCGGCTCCGTTCGCCGGTTCATGGGGTCGTGGTGAAATATTCATAGTGAATTGGGTGGAATAAAAGGTTTGGTGAATCCGGAGAGTGCAGAATGGTTTTGTTTTGGCCTGGAAGAGCGCAGGCTGCCCACTGGCCCCGGAGGTACCGACTGCGTCGTACGGAGGCGAAGTCTGGGGCTGCTGTCCGGGGGTGTCCTGGAAGTGCCGTCAGAGGGTTTCATTGATAACGTTTACCTCCAAGTCCATAAACCGCGCGGCTCGGGTTTACTCCGTGTGCCGCAGGCAGGAGCGAGGAGCCCGGGGAGGAGCAGGCGCGGCTCTCCCGCTTCAGTTTCCCTGCTGGGATCCTCAGGGAGCACAAGTGGAGCAAAGCGCGGCCGCTCCTGAGCCCCACCGATCCGCGTTCCCCCACGCGGTGGGAGCCGTTCAGCTCCTTTACCTCCTTCCCCAGCACAAAACGATGACTTTGGCTCAACGGCGGAGCATCGTGGCAGCAGAGCGAGCTCCGTTCCCGCTGCCCACCGGGCCTGGCGACTCGCTTCCAGGGCCTTCAGCTGAGGGAGCGCGGTGGGAGCGGAATGCGTAGTGAGAGGTTGGGGGTGGATCCCAGCACCCTCCGTCCTGACCGTCGGCGAGGCCGGGGGCCGCGCCTGCCCAGCCGCGCGGTGATGGCTCTCGCCGACACCAGGCGATTGCTCTCCGCTGGCTGTTTCGCTGGGATTGATGGACCTGGCGTCCTCGGCTCGGGGCTCGGCTGGGAGAGCCGGCTCAGGGGAGCCGGGCTGGAATGGCTGGATTAGAGATTCCCAAACTGTGCGCTCCGCTCTGTTCAATTCTTCCCTGGGGAGCATTCCCGGTGTGGTTTGGTGTGGTTTTTGTAACAACTGTTGTTATGTTCTTTCCAGATCCAGGTCTTTGAAGATGGAGCTGATACCACATCTCCGGAGACGCCGGAATCTGCTGCCCTGAAGGTCCCCAAGAGAGGTATGGCCGTGCCGTTCCATCCCAGGGCTGATCTGGATGAAGTGCTGGTCCTGGGGGGAGCGATGGATCCCAGGGCTGTGCCCTTGCTCCGGGTGCCCCTGGCTCATCCGTCTCTCCACGTGGGCTTTGGGAATCACGGGGGAAGCGCCACATGGAAAAGGTGCTGCTGGCAGCTCTGTCCTTGCCATGGAAGTCTGGCTGGGCGGGAGCGAGTGGGAAGTCCTTCCCGGAGGGGTGAGGAATCCCTCCAGCAGTGAGGAGTCCTTCCTGGAAGGGTGGGAAATCCTTCCTGGAGGAGTGGACACGCGGAAGGAAGACTCGAACTGCTCCGACAGTGGGATCTGTGCCTCATTCCCACCCCTTTGGCAGCGAGGGCTTTCCGCTTGCCGTCGAGCATTCCCTCCACCTTTCCCATTGCTCCCAGCGTTCCTCTCTTTCCCTTCTGACCTTCCCTCCCATGAGCTCTGGCTTTGTTGGGAACTGTTTAGTGGTGACGTAGGGATCCTCGGAGCGCTCCCTGCCTCGTGCTGGGCGCCAGGCTGGGCGCTGCCGCGTGCGGAGCCTTCGGGAACACATCCCTCACGGTTCAGAGTTGGGCTGGGGGATCCCCACTCTCCCAGTCAGTAGGAATTCAAATTCCCCCGGATTGGGCCAAAGGGGATCCCCCTCCAGCCGTATCAAAGGTGCCCGGAGGCATCGGAACGGGGGATTCACCCGGGGAGGGCATATTCCCACGAGGTGCCGGTTTTGTCGGTGCTGTGAGCGGAAGGGAAATGGGAGCTGGCATCCGTGCCCCTTGGCATCCTGCCGTCCCCTTCTCCTGCCGGGAGCTCCCGGCTCCAGCAGCTTGTTTGGCAGCCCCGCTGCTTCCAGTCATCTCTGCTTTGGATTGTCCCGTTGGAATCATGGAATCATTAGGGTTGGAAAAGCCCTCCGAGCTCATCCAGTCACGTCATATCCTGGGAATCTGGGAGCAGCTGGGGCTTCCTTGCGCAGGCAGGTGGGAACAGAGGGACCAGGAGTGCCGCCGCTCCTCGGAGTCAGGGTGGCCCTGGGAAAGGGAACACTCCGGCTACGCCTCCGGCTATAGCCTGGCTCTTGCCAAACGCTGCTGCCTTTTAATTTTGCTCCGTTGTGTCACATGAATCTTTTATCCAGTGCATTGTGTGGAATTCTTTGTGCCACGGCACCCGGAGCTGTGGGGCTGGTGGTGCCCTCTCTCCATTCCCAGCACTCCGAGGTTCGTTGGTGCTTCCTGGCAGCACTCGCTGAGCTGTGGACGCTCCGGCCTCTTCCCCGGCCTCCAACTCTTCCATTCCCTTTGAGGAATGGCTGAAATCCAGGCGGCTCAGGTGGCCTCTCCGGTGTGCGGTGGTGGCTGCTCCCCCTCCTGCTGCTCAGAGCCCGCGCGCGCCGTGCCGGAGGGGAACGGGCACCTCTGGCCCCGGTTTGGGGGTTACAGGATGGGTTTTCCACTGCTGGTCCTGAGGGCCACGGCGCTTATACCGGAGTGGGACATGCTCCGGAGCTCTGGCAGTGCGGGATGGTTGAACCAGTGAGCAAAGGGGCTGTGCCGGAGCAGGACGGGCGGGTGCAGCCCCCTCGAGGTCCTCTGGTGGGCCGAGAGGCACCTGGGCACCCGGGCTCGGCGTTGGCATGGATGCGGGCACTGGGATGCGGCTCCTTGCCAGGAGTTTCCATAGAAACGGCAGTGCCGGCTGCTGCAGCCCGGCTGCGCTGGGTGATGCCGAGATCGCTCTTCCCAAAGCTCCAGCGCCTTCCTCTCCTGGAGCAGCAGAGGTGGGAGGTGCGCAGCGGAGACAGCTCCGATCTTTTATTGATGAGGTGCTTCTGCAGCGCTCGGAGTTGGAAATCTCAAACCCTGCTGGAATTGTAGCTGGGAGAGGAGCAGGGCAGCGGCTCAGGCCCCCTCTCCCTCTGGGAATGGAGCAAGAGATGGGATTCAGCTGAGCCCGCAGAGGTTCCCTGCGCCTCGGGTGCCCAAGAGCCAGGATCCCGCGGGCTGGTTCCTCCGCAGCCGTGTGCCTGGCGCTCCCCGTGCTGCCCAGCCCCGAGAGAGAAGGGAATCCTGGATTCCCGGGTTTGGTGGAGCAGTGGGGTTCCCTGGTAGCGGCTGCACTCTGTAACGCAGTGTTCCTCCTCTGATGGATGGATGGGTGGATGGATGGATGGATGGATGGGGGAAAGGCTGTGGATGGAGTCTTCTTGGACTTCAGTAAAGCCTTTGACGCAGTTTCTCACAGCATTCTGCTCAGGGCACTGTCAGCCTCTGGCCTGGATGGGCGCACACTCTCCTGGGTGGAAAACTGCTTGGATGGCCCCGAGAGTGGTGGTCAATGGAGTCAACTCCAGCTGGAGGTCGGTCACAAGTGGAGTTCCTCAGGGCTCATGGGTCCAACTCTGTTCAATGTCTCTATCAATGACCTGGATGAAGGCATCGAGTGCACCCTCAGCGAGTTTGTGGGTGACACTGAGCTGGGTGGAAGTGTGGATCTGCTGGAGGGTAGGGAGGCTCCGCAAAGGGATCTGAACAGGCTGGACTGCTGGGCCGAGACCAATGGCATGAGGTTCAACGAGGCCAAATGCCGGGTCCTGCACTTGGGGCACAACAACCCTATGCAGCGCTACAGACTGGGGGAAGAGTGGCTGGAGAGCTGCACGGAGGAGAAGGACCTGGGGGTGATGGTTGACAGCGACTGACCATGAGCCAGCAGTGTGCCCAGGGGGCCAAGAAGGCCAACGGCATCTTGGCTTGGATCAGAAATGGGGTCACCAGCAGGAACAGGGAGGGGATTCTCCCTCTGTACTCAGCACTGGTGAGACCGCACCTTGAATACTGTGTTCAGCTCTGTCCCCTCACCACAAGAAGGATGTTGAGGCTCTGGAGAGTGTCCAGAGAAGAGCAACGAAGCTGCTGAGGGGCTGGAGAACGTCTGATGAGGAGCGGCTGAGAGAGCTGGGGGTGTTCAGCCTGGAGAAGAGGAGGCTGAGGGGAGACCTTATTGCTCTCTACAACTGCCTGAAAGGAGGTTGTGGAGAGGAGGGAGCTGGGCTCTTCTCCCAAGGGACAGGGGACAGGACAAGAGGGAATGGCCTGAAGCTCCGTCAGGGGAGGGTCAGGGTGGATATCAGAAAAAAATTCTTCATGGAAAGAGTCATCGGCACTGGAACAGCTGCCCAGGGAGGGGGGAGTCGCCTTCCCTGGAGGTGTTCAAGGAACGGGTGGATGAAGTGCTGAGGGACATGGTTTAGGGAGTGTTGGGAATGGTTGGACTCCATGATCCAATGGGTCCTTTCCAACCTGGGGATTCTATGAGTCTCTGCCAGGATGGTGAAACAGGAGCCGCTTGTGCCGGGCAGCAGTGCCCGCGGGGAAAGCCACTGGCTGAGGTGTCGGCAGAGGTTCCCGGCACAAGAATTCCCGGCAGGTGCTCCCGCCTGGGCCGCAGGGAGTTTGCTTTCCGAGAAGGGTGTTCTCCTCGAATCCTGGGCTCAGGTCTGGGCCCCTCACTCCAAGAAAGCCCTGGAGAGGCTGGAGCACATCCGGAGAAGGGAATGGAGCTGGGAAGGGTCTGGAGAACAGGGGTTGTGGGAGCGGCTGAGGGACCTGGGGGTGTTGAGCCTGGAGAAGAGGAGGGGAGAGCTCCCGGCTCTGCGCAGCTCCTGGAAAGGAGGTTGGGGCCAGGGAGGGTCCGAGCTCTGCTCCCCAGGAACCAGGGATGGGAGGAAACACCTCCAGTTGTGCCAGGGGAGGGTTATTGGAATATATTTCTTCATAGAAAGAGTGGTGAAGCCCTGGCAGGGGCTGTGGGACAGCGGAATCGAACCCCGTGTGGCCGTGGCACTCGGGGTCAGGGTTTGATTGGCACAGGGGGGTGGACTGGGTGAGCTTGGAGGGCTTTTCCAACCTTAATCACTCCACGATTCCGTGATTCTCAGTGGAAGGGCCGCGGGGCTCCGGGAGGTTCCCTGGGCTGCGCTGTGGCCCTCGGTCTGAGCTGTCTCCGAGTGCTCTCCGGCGCTCACGGCCCGTGTCTGGCCGCGTTCCCGACCCCACACCGGGATGGAAACCTTTCATTTTGCCACACAGAGCAGAATGAGGGAACCCTGGACCCGTGTTCCCGTTGATACTCACGCTGGATTCCCCCGTGGGATCCGCCGATGATCCTGTGGAGCGCTGGGCCGCCTCCTGACAGCGGGCGAGCTCTGGAGGGGAGGTGGCGTTCTCGGGGTTGTGGGAATCGGATCGGAGAAGGGCTGTGCCGCCGGCCCTGGCTCTGATGCCGTGGCGGAGCGTTCCCGTGCTTCTCCGCCAGCAGTCTGAGAGGAGCCCCTGCTCCCCCAGCGCCACGTCCCGTTGTACCATTGCTCCCTGCTTTATCCCAGGCTCTGCTTCACGCCTGCTTCCCAAAGAACACATGGAAACAGCCCTGCCGTGGTGCCTGGAGGCCTCAGGCCCTGGGGATGCGGGTCAGGCCACGGCCTTTGCTCCGGAGCTCATCGTTCTCTTTCTGTTTCCTTTGCAGATTCCGTGGATGCCGCCAAAGCCAGCAAACTGGTGAGTGCCGAGCCCGCGGCTCCGCAGGCTCTGAATCCGGCGTGCGATCCGGGGAAGGGGCGGGTTTGCACGTGCCACTCCGCTGCCTTCTCTTCCTTAACGTTTATCACCTCCCAGAGCTCCCTTTTCCAGCCCCACGGGGACACAAACCCAGAGGGAAGGTGCGTGGGGACACAGGGCCACACAAACCCACACGGAGCCGTTTCCCGTTCGGTGCTCCGTGATAAAACCGCCGGTGGTGAGGCGCTTCCCTTCAGAAACCCCCGGGAAGCAGCGCCCGTGAATAGCGATTTTCAGCTGAAGCCCAACCGTTGGGGAGGGCCCCAGGAGCGAAACCCCAGCCCCGATCCCCACCTCACACGTCTTTACGTTCCGTCAGCAGCGCGGCGCTCTGTCCCTGCCTCCGGGCTGTGTTCCTTTGGATGACAACCCTTGCATCCCGTGGGAAGAGTGTGCTCCTGGGATATCTAAAACTGCCTTCCTCTGGCGTTTGTTTCTGAGGGTCTTTATCTGGGAGTCTCGGCGGCTCTGAGCACACGCGGGTACGGGTTCTATCCAGATGTGATGGTTGTCTCCCGAGGAACAGGAGACCGGAGCCGGTACCCGGCCTCAAATCCTCCTGACCCCCGAAAGCACAATTAAAGGGACACTGGGTTAGAGACACAGGGATGCTCTGTGTGTGTGCCAAGGAATCCGCAGGGCTGCTGCGCACGCTGGGACAGAGCCAGATGTTCCCCAGGGACCGAGCGGTCCTTCCTGCACGCCGGCAGCTGTGGGAAAGGGAAGAGCAGCTCCGGAGCACGGGGGCTCCCGGCGCGTGCCTCATTCACCCCCTTCCTGGGAGAGCCAAACCCCAGCTGGAGAGCTGCTCTCTCTGCTCCACGGGGTTGTGGCACCGGGACCTCTAAAAGTGGGGAAAAGAGAGGTTTTCCCATGGGTAGAGCAGCCCTGAGCGGCAACAAACTGGGGAAGTGTCAGCAGGCTTTGGATTATGGCATCATTCTATGACATCACTGCCACCACGAAAAACCATCCTGAGGGCAACAGCCCGTCATGGGATCAGGGAATGGTTTGGGTTGGAAGGGACCTCAAAGCCCATCCGTTTTGAATCCATGGGCAGGGACACCTCCCGCTGGATCAGGGGCTCCGAGCCCCATCCAACCTGGCCTGGAACCCCTCCAGGGATGGGATCTGGGGGTTCTGGTTGATGTCAAGTTACAATCATGGAATAGGTTGGGTTGGAAGGGACCTCAAAGCCCATCCAGTTCCCATGGGCAGGGACACCTCCCACTGGATCAGGGGCTCCGAGCCCCATCCAACCTGGCCTGGAACCCCTCCAGGGATGGGGCAGCACCACTGCTCTGGGCAACCTCTTCCAGGGCCTCCCCACCCTCCAGGAGAACATTTCTCCCCAAGATCTCATCTCAGTCTCCTCTTTCAGCTCAAAACGGTTCCCCTCATCCTCTCCCTGCCCTCCCTGATCAGGAGCCGTCCCCAGCGTTCCTGTGGGCTGGATCCTTTCCGATGCCGGGTTTGCCCTTGGCGTGATCCGGAATTGCATTTTAGCAGCAGACTCCGAGGTTGCTGTCAGCCCCAGGCGGGCTCCGTGCCCCGAGCTGGGGGGGATGTGCACCTGCGATGACCACGGAACGAAACCTCCTTGGCTGCGGCTCTGTTCTCTGACCCACGCGGGAGGGGAGCAGTGCTTGGAGCTGGATTGGGGGCGAATCCCTCCTTGCGGGGGTCTCTGGGTTGCAGGCAGCGCAGCGTGGAGGTTGAGTCTCCTCCGTGAGCGCCGCTGCCCCTCCTTAGGGGAATTTCTTTTCCTTTGGATGTGTCCTGGCACCTCGGAAGGTTCCGTGCTGGAGGAGCGGGGTCAAGGAAAGCTCATCAGTCAGAGGGTGGGAACGAGCCCTGGTGTCCACTTCCTTCTCACACCGTCCCGCGTTTGTTTAACTGTACCTGAATGCCTTTTCCTCTCCGCTTGTCCGTGGTTTTGCAGCCCGGTGACTTCACGGCGCCGCGCTCTCTTCTGCGGGTCGCGCGCTCCGGCGCTTTCCCCGTTGGAGCCGCGCCGATCGCCTCTCCTCCCCGCTGTCGGGACGTGTGAGCTCTAACTCTGTGCCCTTTTCTTCCCCCTTCATGCAGCGTGGAGTGAAACCCAAAAAGGTGCTGCTTTTTCTGACAATTAATGCGTGTTGCCGAGCGTCGCGGCCGCATGCCAGGCCTCTCCGGTGCATCCCAGCTCATCACCCCCATTCCGCTCCATCGTCTCGTTGCATGTCTGCTCATTGCATGCGCTCCCCTTCGCCTGCTCCCGGCGCGGGAGGTAACGCGGGGAAAAGCCGTCGCTTCCCGGCGGGAACGCAGCGTGGTGGGAAGGGGCTGGATTGCGGCGTTGCTGCCCCGCTCAGGGCTCGAGGCTGGATCCAGCTTTTCCCTGCACACTCAGTCGTGAGGTTTCCTGCTGTTCCGGTGGCTCTGGCCAGGTTTTCCATCGGCGCTGGGTGCCGGTGCCTGTGGTACCCGTGGGCTGCGCCCGGCGTCGCTCCCAGCACGGCTGCGGAGCTTTTGCACGGCTCTGGGTCCTGGACCGCAGGGAGACGGCTGCGGAGTCCCTGAGGACCAGCAGGAACATCTCGCCCAGCTTTCCCTGCCGCCTTCTCTTTCCAACACTTTATCCCGTGTATATTCCCAGCCCGCGGGTGCCGTGGGGAGCACCGGCAGCGCTGCCGCGCGCCCGGGCTGCCCCGGGAACATTTGCAGCTCCGGGATTGTCATCCCAGGGCCGTTACGCGGCCGTTATCCACCAAAACAGAGTGGTGTTCTCCAGAGGCAGCATTCCGGAAGCTCCCGAGTGGCTCGGATCCGTAGCTGGCAGTGGGAAAACAGGGAGCGGCCGTGGCCAAAGAACCAGCCCCAGGGCTCGGGAGAAGATGCCGTGCTGCCGGGAAGCGCGCTCCGGGGCGGGAGCGGGGCAGGGGTTCCCTTGCTGTGGTGCCGGTCCTTTTGCGGCGCGTCCCACCCGAACCAAAACTCCCCCGAGGTCCTGGCAGAGGCACCGTTCCCAACGGCTCTTTGGGAATGGCGTTTTGCCCAGAGGGAAGCGAACCCGGGCACGGGGGGCCGGGAATAGGCGCCAGAGGAAGCGGGACGGTACCTGCGAGCCCTGGCGTGCGCGGCGCCCGTTGCGGTCCCCTTGGCAGAGCTTCCCTTTCCAGCCGCTTCCACTCTGGTTTTGGGGGATGATCCAGCGTGTGTCCGCAGGTGAGGAGCAGGGCGGAAGCTCCAGGAAAAGCTGGCAGAGGGGTGACGGGGGTGGCGGTTGTGTCGGGGGTTGGGACACGCCAGGGGCAGGAAGGTGCCGCGGCTGCGCTGGCCTCACCTCGGAACTTGACTTTTTTGGCCGTTAATGAGCTCCTCCGCTTTTCCCCCTCTCCTTTGCACGGATGGGGAAGCTGCCGGCCGCTTCGATCCCGGAGTGACCCCCATGATTAGCGGATAAATCCTCATCCAGGGCATTAAGGTGCCTCTTTGCGTGTTAAATATAGACTGGAATCGCATTAGGAGCTGCTGCTCTTCGCGCCAGATGGCCCTGAGCCGCAGTCCCTTCCGTTTGCTTTGGGTTCCCATGGTTGGGAATAGTGCGGAGCGGGACTGCTGCCGGCGGGGATCGTGGCTTTTGCGGTCTTTGCTGTGGGCCGCGCGGCCGCAGGGCTGGTGGCTCCCGTTGGAGTGGCCCTGGCTGGGGCTGAGCCAAGCTGGGGAGGTGTCCTGCTGGCTGGGAGCGGGATGTTGGGAATGTGCTCACTGCCGGAGGGCGCGGGGGCTCTGCAGAGGGATCTGGCCAGGCTGGATCCATGGATGGAGGGCAGGAGGATCTCCAGAGGGATCTGGCCAGGCTGGATCCATGGATGGAGGATCTGCAGAGGGATCTGGCCAGGCTGGATCCATGGATGGAGGATCTGCAGAGGGATCTGGCCAGGCTGGATCCATGGATGGAGGATCTGCAGAGGGATCTGGCCAGGCTGGATCCATGGCTGGAGGGCAGGAAGGCTCTGCAGAGGGATCTGGCCAGGCTGGATCCATGGATGGAGGACAGGGAGGATCTCCAGAGGGATCTGGCCAGGCTGGATCCATGGATGGAGGACAGGGAGGATCTCCAGAGGGATCTGGCCAGGCTGGATCCATGGATGGAGGACAGGGAGGATCTCCAGAGGGATCTGGCCAGGCTGGATCCATGGATGGAGGGCAGGAGGATCTCCAGAGGGATCTGGCCAGGCTGGATCCATGGATGGAGGGCAGTTGCTTGAGGTTCCACAAGGCCGAGTGCCAGGTCCTACACTTGGGTTACAAAAGCCTCCTATGGGCTTGGAGAGGGGCCTCTGGAAAGCTGCTTGAGGGAGAGGGACATGGGAGTGTTGGTTGATCGTTGGCTGAGCATCCTGGCTTGGATCATCCTTCCCCTGCCCCTCGAATCCTGGGCTCAGGTCTGGGCCCCTCGCTCCAAGGAGGCCCTGGAGGGGCTGGAGTGCATCTGGAGAAGGGAACGGAGCTGGGAAGGGTCTGGAGAACAGGGGTTGTGGGAGTGGCTGAGGCACCTAGGGCTGTTGAGCCTGGAGGAGGCTGACGGGAGAGCTCCCGGCTCTGTGCAGCTCCTGAAGGGAGGTTGGATCCAGGCGGGATCGGGCTCTGCTCCGCAGGAACCAGGGATGGGAGCCGAGGGCTGGTCCCGCAGGTGGTTTGTGGGTTGCATTTGCTGCTCTGGAGCGGGAATGTGCACCCAGTGCCGTCTCTGTATCCCTGGAATGTGGGACTGCGACGGCTGCTCCCTTTCCGGAGGGGCTGTCTCCACGCAGGTCCCCTCTCCCGTCGCTAAAGCCATTTCGCTGCCTGGCTCGGCTTTTCCCCTCTAATGGATCAGCTTTGTCCCACCTCTAGTAACATTCCCGTTCCTTTCCTCATCCCAGCGGCATTCCGTGTGCCGGAGCTGGATCCCACCAGCTTCACCCCCTCTCTGTGGCACTGATCTCGCTCTGATCCTCCCTCCTCCCGGCTCTGCCGTGGTGCCCGGTTGGCAGCCGGCGCCGGGTCTCCATGTGGAGCCGGTGGCCTCTTCCAGAGGAGGTCACGGAGCACCCTGGCTCCAGATGGTTTCTTTTTCGGGAAGAGGGGCCATCCCGAGCCCCGTTAATCCTGTAAAGCACGGAGTAATCGGATTATCTCGCAACGTGCTGCCCCTCTGCGCCGCTGCGGGCACACCTGCCCATGGCTCCGAAGGCTTTTCCCATCCTTGTTTCCTTCTTGGCCGAGGATGCTGTGCCGCCCCAGCTCCGCGGCTCCCGGGAATGTTGGGTGGAACCTGCAGGCAGGTCCCTCTGCGGGATCCCAGCTGGAGGGAAGGGCCCGGAGCTCTTGGAGGTGGAGCTGAGCAGCATCCCGCACCGCAGGCTGATGATCCGCAGGGAACCAAGCCCGGAGCCCGGATGAGACTCCACAGTCTCCTCATCGTGTTGGTGCTGGGAGCTGACGGTGCTGTGCACGGCTTTACAGAATCACAGAATCACAAGGTTGGAAAGGACCCATTGGATCATGGAGTCCAACCATTCCCAACACTCCCTAAACCATGTCCCTCAGCACTTCATCCACCCGTTCCTTAAACACCTCCAGGGAAGGTGACTCCCCCCTCCCTGGGCAGCTGTTCCAGTGCCGATGACTCTTACTGTGAAGAATTTTTTTCTGATATCCATCCTGACCCTCCCCTTGAGGAGCTTCAGGCCATTCCCTCTTGTCCTGTCCCCTGTCCCTTGGGAGAAGAGCCCAGCTCCCTCCTCTCCACAACCTCCTCTCAGGCAGTTGTAGAGAGCAATAAGGTCTCCCCTCAGCCTCCTCTTCTCCAGGCTGAACACCCCCAGCTCTCTCAGCCGCTCCTCGTCAGACGTTCTCCAGCCCCCTCACCAGCTTCATTGCTCTTCTCTGGACACACTCCAGAGCCTCAACATCCTTCTTGTGGTGAGGGGACAGAGCTGAACACAGTACTCGAGGTGCGGTCTCACCAGTGCTGAGTACAGAGGGAGAATCCCCTCCCTGTTCCTGCTGGTGACCCCATTTCTGATCCAAGCCAAGATGCCGTTGCCCTTCTTGGCCACCTGGGCACACTGCTGGCTCACGTTCAGTCGGCTGTCAACCATCACCCCCAGGTCCTTTTCTTCCGTGCAGCTCTCCAGCCATTCTTCTCCCAGTCTGTAGCGCTGCATAGGGTTGTTGTGCCCCAAGTGCAGGACCCGGCATTTGGCCTTGTTGAACCTCATCCCATTGGTCTCAGCCCAGCAGTCCATCCTGTTCAGATCCCTTTGGAGCCTCCCTACCCTCCAGCAGATCCACACTTCCTCCCAGCTTAGTGTCATCTGCAAACTTGCTGAGGGTGCACTCGATGCCTTCATCCAGGGCATTGATAGAGACATTGAACAGAGCTGGACCAGTACTGAGCCCTGAGGAACCCCACTTGTGACCGACCTCCAGCTGGAGTTAACTCCATTGACCACCACTCTCTGGGCCCGGCCATCCAACCAGTTTCCAACCCAGGAAATAGGATAAATCACTGCTCTGAGACGCTGCCGCGCGTCTGTAAGGGAGAACTCCGGAGCGCCTGACCCTCGTTGGGCCGTTCCTGGGCGTTATCGCCCTTCCTGCAGTTGGTCCCCATGGGGTCGGAGGAGGATCGTTTCTGTCACGTGCAGAATGTCCTTGAGGCCACTCCAGGCTGGAGGGGACACTCATCCCTCCGTCTTTGCCTTTTGTCGCTGTTTAGAAGGGATTAAAATAGTTATTTTTGCACTTTAGAATCATGGAACGGTTTGAGTTGGAAGGGACCCTAAAGCCCACGCGGTTCCAGACGCCTCCCGCCGGATCCGGTTGCTCCAAGCCCCATCCGGCTTGGTTGTCCTTTTCAGACGATCGATTGGAGCCTGCAACCCAACCCCGGCGCACAAAGCGCGTTCCCATTTCCCCAAGGACGTTGGATTGATCCGATGACGGAATGAGGCCGTGGGCTGGTGGGTGGGTGCGGGGTCGGCTCCGGCTGTGCAGCGCCTGCGGCATTTGTCCCTGTGTGCAGCGCAGCCGCGGCGATGCCGGAGGAGCCGGAGGGGTGGATTTTGGGAAGCAGCGCCCCGGGGTTGGGATGTGGTGGATTTGCTGCCGAGCACTGAAAGGGCTCTCAGAGTGAAACACAAGAGTTCTTAGCGCATCACAGGGACTAAAAGCCAGAGCCGCATCTCTCGGGCCGGAGCCTTACCGGGACGGGAATCCATAGCATCGTGGAATCGTGGAATTCCACATGGATGGTAGCTGACAGGATTGTGGGCTCTCCGAGGTGGCCCTCGGGTCCCTTACAGAGCGTTCTGGGGAGCTGAATGTCAGCTGGAAGGAAAGAGCAGAGCTGGATGGAGCCATGGTTTGCTTGACGGCTCTCCTGCAGCCCTGTGCTGCCGTCCCGCTTGTCACAGGGCCCTATCCCCAAGCTGTCCTGTCCCCAGGCTGTCCTGTCCCCAAGCTGTGCTGTCCCCAGGCTGTCCTGTCCCCAGGCTGTGCTGTCCTTGGGCTGCGCTGTCCCCAAGCTGCGCTGTCCCCTGGCTGTCGTGTCCCCAAGCTGTCCTGTCCTTGGGCTGTCCTGTCCTCCGGCTGTCGTGTACTCGGGCTGTGCTGTCCCCAGGCTGTGCTGTCCTCAGGCCGTCCTGTCCCCTGGCTGTCCTGTCCCGAAGCTGTCCTGTCCCCAGGCTGTCCTGTCCCCAAACTGTCCTGTCCCCACGCTGTCCTGTCCCCAGGCTGTCCTGTCCCCAGGCTGTCTTGTCCCCAAGCTATCGTGCCCCCAAGCTGTCCTGTCCCCAGGCTGTCCTGTCCCCGGGCTGTCCTGTTCCCCGGCTGTCCTGTCCTCAGGCCGTCCTGTCCCCAAGCTATCGTGTCCCCAAACTGTCCTGTCCCCAGGCTGTCCTGTCCCCACGCTGTCATGTCCCCAGGCTGTCCTGTCCCCAGGCTGTCCTGTCCCCAAACTGTCCTGTCCCCACGCTGTCCTGTCCCCAGGCTGTCCTGTCCCCAGGCTGTCTTGTCCCCAAACTGTCCTGTCCCCAGGCTGTCCTGTCCCCACGCTGTCATGTCCCCAGGCTGTCCTGTCCCCACGCTGTCATGTCCCCAGGCTGTCCTGTCCCCAGGCTGTCCTGTCCCCACGCTGTCATGTCCCCAGGCTGTCCTGTCCCCAGGCTGTCCTGTCCCCCGTTGCCCTCTCTCCAGAGATGCTCCAGGGACTTTGTCCCCGAACTCCCTCACTCCACTGTTGGGAAGTCTCCTCATTCCCAGCCTCGCTGCTCCTGCTCCGTTGTTCCCCGTGGTTCACATCCCACATTGCCCCTGAGCTCCAATAGGATCCAGGAATGGTTTGGGTGGGAAGGGACCTCCAAGCCCACCCAGTCCCACCTCCCACTGGAGCCGTTGCTCTAACCCCCATCCAACCTGGCCTTGAACCCCTCCAGGGATGGGATCGGGTTTGGAGGAATCAGCAGCAGTGTGGGGCTGCTCCGCACCAAATCCCCTTCCGTAGGAGCACCCCGAGCAGCTCCTGCTCAGCTCCTCTGCACCAAATCCCCTTCCATAGGAACACCCCGAGCAGCTCCTGCTCAGCTGCTCCGCACCAAATCCCCTTCCATAGGAACACCCCGAGCAGCTCCTGCTCAGCTGCTCCGGACCAAATCCCTTTCTGTAGGAGCACCCCGAGCAGCTCCTGCTCAGCTGCTCCGCACCAAATCCCCTTCCATAGGAACACCCCGAGCAGCTCCTGCTCAGCTGCTCCGCACCAAATCCCCTTCCATAGGAACACCCTAAGCAGCTCCTGCTCAGCTGCTCCGCACCAAATCCCCTTCCGTAGGAGCACCCCGAGCAGCTCCTGCTCAGCTGCTCCGCACCAAATCCCCTTCCGTAGGAGCACCCCGAGCAGCGGCACTTTCCTCCCTCAGCTCCTGCTCGGCTCCAGCCGCTCCGTGCCGGAGGCTCCTCTTCAGTCGGAGCCATCCCGTCCTCCGTCTCCGGAGACGATGGGGTTCATGGGCTGTGGGAGAGAGCGGCGTCTGTGGTGTCGGGAGACTTAAGGGTCACATAAACCCATGGATTTTGATTTTTGGGATGGATGTTTCCACCCCCTCTTATCGATGTGTATTTACCTGCGTGTTTTCTGCCAAACCCTCAGCTCCCGGGCGTTCCGTTTCCTAACACAGCGGTTGTTCCGTAGCCAGGCCCCCGCAGATAACGGCAGCCGGTGCGGCCGGGCTGTGGGCTGGCACACTCCGGGCTGCCTGGAGCCTCCCGGGAACTCGACCCTCTGGGCAAACGCTGCCGGTAAGGACTTTTCCAGGCGTTGGGAAGCGTTGCCAGGATGGTCGGTACCCGCTGTTCGCCGTGCAGTGCGGCTGCGTGTGCGGCACTGTTGCACTCGGGTGAGTCCCGGCTCCTCTCCCACCCTCTGCCGCAGCCGGGAAGTGTTGGGAATAATGGGAGCGGACTGGGAGTTGTCCCGGTTGGAAAAGAGGCCGTGTTCACACACGTAAACGGGACACGCAACGGGGTGTGTGCGGAAGGGGGTCGACATCCGAAGGGCAGGGACCTCCAGCACCGTGGCGTCACGGCACTGACATCTGGGAAGAGTTCCCGATGGGATTGTGCTGTGGTACCACTTGCTGGGGTGGTTGGACCCTGGTGTCAGCTCCGACGGAGCGCTGCGCCGGCACAGCGCCGAAGGAGTCAGGGACTGCGCTTGGCTGTAGGAGGGCTCGGCCGCAGCCGTGCCGAGTGCCGCGCTGGGCAGCGGTGGTCACCGGAGCGAGGGGTTCTTTGGGGTGGGGGGGATTAGGACAGGGATTCTCCGAGGCCGGTCCAGCCGTGGGGCTCTGCGAGCATCCCCGGCTGGGCATTGAGTCCTCGGAGATGGATTCCCGCTCGGCTGAGGCCGGGATGGGTGGCTGTGAGGGTGGGAGCTGAGCTGGTGAACAGCAGTGCTGCGGGACGGAAATGGCTCCACGCAGTCATCCGTCCGTGTGTCTGGGCTTAGCTCCATCCGTCCGTCTGTCTGGGCTTAGCTCCATCATCCGTCCGTGTGTCCAAGGCTTAGCTCCATCTGTCCGTGTGTCCAAGGCTTAGCTCCATCTATCAAGGCTCAGCTCTGTCCATCTGTCTGGTCTCGGGTCTGTCCATCTGTCTGAGCTCAGCTCCATCCATCTGTCCGGGCTCAGCTCCATCCATCTGTCCGGGCTCAGCTCCGTCCATCTGTCCGGGCTCAGGGGATTTGCTGGCGAGGTCCTGGCGTGGCCACGGCAGCGCGCAGGCACGGGGCGGCTGCGGAGCGCAGGGACCGAGGTGTCGGGACCCAGCGTCCAGGCGGCCGAGCCGGAGCGTTGCTAAGCTACGGAGGAGCCCTCGCCGGAGCATCGCATCGCCCGCTGCCAGCGGCTCGGCGCAGCATCCCCGACGCGTGGCGCGGGGAGGAGAGCCCCACCGGCGGTGATGTAATGAGCTGCTGCCAGGGCGGTGGTTGGAGACACCGGCGGCGAGAGGACGATTGGCCATGGCTGTGGTAGCCGCCGCGGGCCCTGGAGCGCCGCAGCCCCGCTGAGCAGCCGCAGCAGCCGGCGCTTGGGAGAGGCGTTTGCAGGATTAGCGGGGTGGATGGCGAGCGGATAGAGGGGCGCCGCAGCCATTTGCAGGCGCTGCGGGCAGCCGGTGCTCCTGAGCCGGAGAGCCGCATTGTTGTGCCGAGCGCGCTAACGGTCTCTGCTCCCTCTCTCCCTTTCTCTCCTCGCCACCTGTCCTTTCGGCAATGATGAGGCAGGCCCCGGCGCCACGGAAGGTACAATCTGCCGCTGCATCCACGCCGTCACCGCGAGCGCTCTGCACGTACCTCGCTTTGCTCTTTTTGTTCCTTATTTTCTTCGTTAACGCTGCCGAGCTTTAATAGCGCGCGGTTCGGGGCGGGGGTCGGGGGCAGACGGGGCGGGGGTGGTGGCTGGGTGAGACAGCAGCATCCCTTAATGCCTGCCTTTTCCTTTCCCCGCGCCGGCGGAGCCGCCGCTCGGTGTCACCTGCCTGTGCCTGCGCTGCATGCAGCAGCCCTGCGGCTCGGCCGCGCTCCGCTGCCGGAGGGGCTGCGAGGGGCATGTTAACACCAGCCTTTTCCCAAGCCGTGCCGCTGGCTTTGCCTGCTTTTAATGCTTCCAAGGCTTCGTGGTGCCCGGATTCCCGGTGCAGCCGGCATTCCCGCGGGGCAGAGCGCCGGCAGTGCCCTGCGAGGGTATTTTTAGCTCAACCGCGCTGTCACCGCTCCGCTTGCACAGGGATCCTGCGAGGCGTTCTCCGATCCCGAGGAAGAAGGGAAAAGGAGACTGATGGTAGGCATAGGCGTTCCCTGGCCGTGCCGAGCCCGCAGGGAGGCTTTGCCCGTTGCCAACGTTATAGCTGATCCTCCTGCCTTACGTTCGTGGTTCCTTGGGATTTAGGGAGGCTCCGGAGCGGGACGGCTGCTTTAAGAGCTCCGCTTTAATCCCCTTCCTGGAAAAGTTTCACAGCCGCCGCTTTCCCAGCGGAGAGAGAGGAGCAGGGGGGCAGCCCAGGGCCGGGATCGGAGCCGGGGGGGTTGATCCTGCTTGTCCCAGTGGTGCTGGCTCCATGTGGGATCCCACCTGCGGGAAGCGCTGACGGTTGTTTGGGATGAAGAATTCCCTGTAGCAGGAGTCCAGGTAGCACGGGCGCCCCGAGGGAGCTCGTCCGGGTGCTGCGGGGCAGAGGCAGCGTTCCTGGCTCCGGGATGTGTGCAGAGAAGGCTCCGTTCCCATGGGAGAAGGGCCGCATCCTGCCTGCTCGGGTGGGCAGCGCTGCCCGGTGGTCCTCCCTCCTTTCCCCCCCAACTCCAGCCGCTGCTGGCCCCTCTCCGGAGCTGCTGGAAAACCTCACGGGCGCTCCATGAGGAATCTCTGCAGCTGTGGTTGCAGACTGGGAAGCTTTTCCGTGCCAGAAGCCATCGGACTGTGCCCAGCGATGCAGCTCCCATCCTTCAGGGCCCATCCTGCCTGGAGAAGGTGACGTGAGTGGAAGGGGCCTCGTCCATCCCGACATTCCATGCTCCCGGCTGCCTCTGGATGGAGATCTTCGGAAGGACCTTCAGGAGCGGCCCCGCGTTCCCGTGGGTGATGCCGGGCTGGTGGCGCCCAGGAGGAGTTTTGCCAGATTCCTGCTGCTGGGAGCAGAGTTGGTGTCTGGGTGTGCCCGTCCGGAGCGCGGCTGCGATCCCGGCTCCGGAGCGCGGCTGCGATCCCGGCTCCGGAGCGTGGCTGCGATCCCGGCTCCCGAGGCCAGGGAACAACCTTGGGTAACGTCATCAAATATTCACGCTCAGCGTTGCGCAGCATTCGGAGCCGCCGGCTGGGGTATTAACGGCGCTGCGCAGAGCATCCCGGGATCCGGGAGCGCCCGGAGCTCCTGTGCGCTCTGGTGGAGGTTGGCGCCTCGGCGCTGGGATGCTCCCGCAGCCATGGAGAGCTTTGTCGGCGCAGTCCTGCCGCCTCCCTCCTGGCTCCTTCGCTGGCCGCGTGCCGGACCCGAGAAGGGAGCAGCGGATTCCCAGCCCGGCCGCGTGCCGGCGCTCCGCAGAGCACCGCCGGTGGATTGTTGATGGAGCAGAGGGCATCCAGGAGCCCCGTTCTGCCCTGGACCTTCCGGAGAGCAGCAGAGCGTTCCCTGCCCGCTACCAAGGAGCCGGGAATCCCGGAGCCGTCGCTGCAGCTTTTCATGGGCTTCACATGGAGGGGAGCAAACTGACCGGAATTGCACCGGCGGAGGCGGGGAAGCAGGATCCATCCCTGCCGGTCGGCGCGGCTGCCGCTCGCAGAGGGGCACCGAGAAGTTTTTCCACTTCCAAGGGTTTGAATCGGGAAGATGCTCAGCGTCTTCCCTGCTCCGTAGCCGGTAGGGAAGGTGTCCGCCGGCGCTCTCGGAGCGTTGCAGGCGGCACGGCACCATGTTTCCCACACGGAGACTGTGGAGCGCCCTGGCCCTCGGCCGCTCCAGGCTGCCGTGCCGCAGGGCTGCCGGAGCCGGCGCTGCTCCCGGCGCGCGGCTGCTGAAGTCCCTGCAGGAGAGGGACTCCGAGCGTTTCTTCTGATTTTGGTGCCCCTCGATGCGATCGTTATTTCGGAGTTTGGGGAAACGCGGGAGCGCTCCCAAAGAGCCGATGCTCCTAAATCAGCCCTGGGAGCGTCCAAGGGGTTTAGGCTTTTGCTGCTCTCCTTACATTTTCCTGTCAGGTTTTGCTGAGGTGAAGATGCTCCGGAAGATGAGAATCTGCCGTCAGAATCGAACAGGAGTCCTGGTGGGAACAGCCCTTTAGGAAAGGCTGGAAGTGGGGAAACCAGGATCAGCCTGAGGAACGCGGTGGGGTTGGCGGTTTGGAAGGGACAACGTGTCCGGTTGTGACCTGTGTTAAACCCGGAGTAGCTGTAACAGATCACCCGGCTGGGAAGAGGCTCTGTGGAGAAGGAGCTGGGATCCTGGTGGACACCAAGCCGACCATGAGCCAGGAATGTGCCCTGGTGGACACCAAGCTGACCATGAGCCGGGAATGCACCCTGGTGGACACCAAGCCGACCATGAGCCAGGAATGTACCCTGGTGGACACCAAGCCGACCATGAGCCAGGAATGTGCCCTGGTGGACGCCAAGCCGACCACGAGCCAGGAATGTACCCTGGTGGACACCAAGCCGACCATGAGCCAGGAATGTACCCTGGTGGACACCAAGCTGACCATGAGCCGGGAATGTACCCTGGTGGACACCAAGCCGACCATGAGCCAGGAATGTGCCCTGGTGGACACCAAGCCAACCATGAGCCAGGAATGTACCCTGGTGGACACCAAGCTGACCATGAGCCAGGAATGTACCCTGGTGGACACCAAGCCGACCATGAGCCAGGAGTGTGCCCTGGTGGACACCAAGCCGACCATGAGCCAGGAATGTACCCTGGTGGACACCAAGCCAACCATGAGCCAGGAGTGTGCCCTGGTGGACACCAAGCCGACCATGAGCCAGGAATGTACCCTGGTGGACACCAAGCTGACCATGAGCCAGGAATGTGCCCTGGTGGACACCAAGCCAACCATGAGCCAGGAATGTACCCTGGTGGACACCAAGCTGACCATGAGCCGGGAATGCACCCTGGTGGACACCAAGCCGACCATGAGCCAGGAATGTACCCTGGTGGACACCAAGCCGACCATGAGCCAGGAGTGTGCCCTGGTGGCCAAGGAGGCCACGGAGATCGTGGGATGCCTGGAGAGGAGTGTGGGGAGCAGGTGAGGGGGGTTCTCCTCCCCCTCTGCTCTGCCCTAGGGAAGTCCCATCCGGATTCTGTGTCCAGTTCTGGGCTCCCCAGCTCCAGAAGGACCAGGAATGGCCCAAGAGAGCCCAGTGGAGGGCATGGAGGTGAGGAGGAGCTGGAAGCGCTGGGTCTGTCCAGCCCAAAGAGGGGATCCATCCATGCTGATCCGTATCCGATGGGCAGGAGGAGAGGCCAGGCAAGAGGACAAGGGGCACCAGCACAAACTGGAGCCCAGGAAGTTCCACCTGGACATGAGGAGAACCTTCTTCCCGGTGTGGGTTCTGGAGCCCTGGAGGCGGCTGCCCAGGGACGTCAGGAGTCTCCTTCTCCAGAGCAATCCCGACCCACCTGGACGGTGGTGGAGGGGACCCTGCTGGAGCAGCGGTGGGACTGGGTGGGCTCCAGAGGGATCCTGGCATTCTGTAAGGTCTCTCGCCTGGATTGCCAAATCCTCGGGTGGGAGCAGAACTATCGCTCCCGCGTGCCTCGGAGAAGCTGCGGCAGCGGGAGAGGCGTCTGCCGCCGGGTCGCAGGGCCGAGCCCGTGCCCACGGGCTGTGTCCGATCCGGTGTCGCTGACGGCTGCATCCCTCGGGAATGTCGGATGGCAGCGCTTTTATCGACCCGGTGACTTTCAGCCGTGGGTGAGGTGACGGAAGGAGGATGCGAGGGCTTGAGAGCCCCGTCCTGTGCCCAGCGTCCTCCGGCGCCGTTCCCGGATGGATGCGCTGGGATCCGCAGTGGGTCCGGCGAGGGCTGCGGTGCGAGCAGGACATGCGTTTGGAGTGGGGGTTCTGCCGCGAGGGCAGCGGAGCCTCTATTTCCCAAAAGGAAAAGGCGATGTGGAAGTGTTAGAGGAGCTCCACGTTGGGATTTATGAGTGGAGAGAAGTGGAGCGCAGGGGCTCTGCATCTCCGTGGGTTTGGATGAGCTCTGGCATCCCTTCCGGGCACAAAGGGTTGAAGGGAGGGGGAAAAGTAGGGTAGAAAGTGCTGAACCTCCCTCCGGTGAGCTCCAGAAAGGCGGGATGGGTTCATCCCACTCCCTCTCAGTGGGACCTGGAGAACCCTGGCAGCTCCGCAGCGCGGCGGCAGCATTCCCAGCCTCATCCCGGCAGCCTGGGTTCTGCCTTGGAAGCTGAAGGTTTCCAAGAAGCAAACGGTGGAGTCGGGATGCGGGCAGTTGGCAGGATGCAGTTGGATGGGATGCGGGCGGTTGGATGGGATGCAGGCAGTCGGGTGGGATGCAGGCAGTTGGATGGGATGCAGGCAGTCGGGTGGGATGCAGGCAGTTGGATGGGATGCAGGCAGTCGGGTGGGATGCAGGCAGTCGGGTGGGATGCAGGCGGTTGGATGGGATGCAGGCGGTTGGATGGGATGCAGGCAGTCGGGTGGGATGCAGGCAGTCGGGTGGGATGCAGGCAGTTGGATGGGATGCAGGCAGTCGGGTGGGATGCAGGCAGTCGGGTGGGATGCAGGCAGTTGGATGGGATGCAGGCAGTCGGGTGGGATGCAGGCAGTTGGATGGGATGCAGGCAGTCAGGTGGGATGCAGGCAGTTGGATGGGATGCAGGCAGTTGGGTGGGATGCAGACGGGTGGGATGCAGGCAGTCAGGTGGGATGCAGGCAGTTGGATGGGATGCAGGCAGTTGGATGGGATGCAGGCAGTCGGATGGGATGCAGGCAGTCGTGTGGGATGCAGGCAGTTGGATGGGATGCAGGCGGTCGGGTGGGATGCAGGCAGTTGGATGGGATGCAGGCAGTCGGGTGGGATGCAGGCAGCTGGCCAGGATGCGGGCAGTTGGATGGGATGCAGGCAGTCGGGTGGGATGCAGCCAGTTGGGTGGGATGCAGGCAGTTGGATGGGATGCAGGCAGTTGGATGGGATGCAGGCAGTCGGATGGGATGCAGGCAGTCAGGTGGGATGCAGGCAGTCGGGTGGGATGCAGGCAGTCGGGTGGGATGCAGGCAGTCGGGTGGGATGCAGGCAGTCGGATGGGATGCAGGCGGTCGGGTGGGATGCAGGCAGCTGGCCAGGATGCGAGCAGTTGGCTGATCGAGCAGTCGGTCGGGATGCGGGCAGTCGGGTGGGATATGGGCCATCTGCCATCTCCACAGCCCTCGACGCGGGGCTGGATCCCTCAGCTGCCGCGGGCCCTGTTCCTCTGTGTGCCGGGAGTGCTGCCGCAGGGTCCCGCCTGGCGCTGCCCTGGGAGCGGGGTTAACGAGCTCCCGCACCTGATGCCGCGCGCACACTAATTGCCGTGCTGTCTTTTGTCTCCTCTGCCCTCTTCTCTGCTGCTCCGCCGCTGCCGGCTGTGTCCCTGCTCCTGTCTCTCCCTGTGTGACTGTCTCTCCTCTCTGCCTTCCGCTCCCGCTCCAGACGACCGCCCGACGGGCCAAGGTGAGCACCCGGCACCCGCGCTGCCGCATGGACTCGGGTGCTGACCCCACAGCGCCTTCTCTTCTCCTTTGCCCTCACAGCTCCCCGGAGCTGTGCTCCTCTGCCCCCATGGCACAGGCTGATGGGGAAAACGGCCCTGGAAAAGCTTTGTGCTCCAGGCGGAGCGTTGCGGAGCAGCGGTGCCCATCCGGCTGGCGAAGCGCCGCTCGGTGTCCCTGCTGACGGCACGGGTCGCTGCTCCTGGACTGCCATCCCGGCTCAGTTCCGCAGCCGGAGCTCAGGGTCGCTGCTCCCGGACTGCCATCCCGGCTCAGTTCCGCAGCCGGAGCTCGGGGTCGCTGCTCCCGGACTGCCATCCCGGCTCAGTTCCGCAGCCGGAGCTCAGGGTCGCTGCTCCCGGACTGCCATCCCGGCTCAGTTCCGCAGCCGGAGCTCAGGGTCGCTGCTCCCGGACTGCCATCCCGGCTCAGTTCCGCAGCCGGAGCTCGGGGTCGCTGCTCCCGGACTGCGATCCCGGCTCAGTTCCGCAGCCGGAGCTCGGGGTCATCCCGGCTCAGTTCCGCAGCCGGAGCTCGGGGTCGCTGCTCCCGGACTGCCATCCCGGCTCAGTTCCGCAGCCGGAGCTCGGGGTCATCCCGGCTCAGTTCCGCAGCCGGAGCTCGGGGTCGCTGCTCCCGGACTGCCATCCCGGCTCAGTTCCGCAGCCGGAGCTCGGGGTCGCTGCTCCCTGCTTGCCATCCCGGCTCAGTTCTGCAGCCGGAGCTCGGGGCCATCCCGGCTCAGTTCCACAGCCGGAGCTCGGGGTGTCCGAGAGCCACGAGCTGCCGGCCGGGATGGTGTTGGTGCCGGCACCGGGAATCGCTCGTGATGCGCTGAGCCGGACTGACTCTGCAAAGGAGAGTGAGGGAGGGGGAGGAATCCTCAGGGAACTCCGTCACAGCCGAGTGGTGGTTTTTCCTCTTTGGGAAGCGGGCGCTGCAGGGAGGGCTCCGCTGCCTCTGCCCTGCACAGGGAATCCACGCGGTCCCACGGGATCCCAGCTGCCAGGCACCCGGCTTTCCCCTCTGGGAAGGATCTGTTGACTTTTCCTCTCTGGAAAAGCTCTGTGAGCTCCAGGTGGTGTGAGGCCGGAGCCCAGGCTGAGCCCACGCCTCACGGAGAGGGAGAAGCGTGTCCGAAGGGCGAGAGCACGGCGCGAGGGGCGAATCCGCCCCTCTGGATGTGAGATGTCCCTCTGGAAGGTCTCCTGGAGGCACAGCGAGGGGAGCTCAGGCTGAGCAGCTTTCTCACGCTGCTCTGGGTTCTAAGCCAGTTTCCGGTCACTGCTGGCAGCTGCCCCTTTTCCAGGTGAATCCTGGAGAGCTTCCAGCTGGATCCGGTGCTGTTGCGCTCGGTCCGAGTGGTGGAGGAGTTCTCCACAACCTGTGCGGGACCGGAGCGGCGAGAGGGTGTCCTGCGTGACCTCCTGCTGCAGCCTCGGTCCTGACCAGGACGGAGCTGAGGGCCGTGTGCCGGGATCAGAGCCGTGATCCGGCCCCTCTCCCGACACTCCATCCCGCTTTGGATGGGTCCACGTGGGATGGAGCTGCCCCCCACCAGCTTGGACCTTCCTGGGCTCCTGGCCCTGGATTTCCATGGGAGCCGGTAGGGCTGCCAGCGGCTGTGAGGGCTCCAGGAGCTGCCACGGAGCGGATTTTGGAGCTGCCACGCTGGATTTTGGTGCTTTCTGGAAGGAAGTCCAACCCTTGGACCTTTCCTGACCTTGCCGAGCCCATGTCATGGTCTGCAAGGCTTGCCAGCTCTCCAGATGTGATGAGCAGAGGGGTTGCTGGGTCTGTCCCCATGGAAGCTCTAGGCTCACCCGGAGAAGGCTTTTCCATCCCTAAAGCAGAAGGAAAGGGAACAATGTCCCTGTTCCGAGTAGCATTCTTGGAGACAGCGCGTGTGGCTTGGTGCCACGGGGATGGTTTCCAGGCAGGAGCTCACTCCATCCCTGGGAGAGCCCGGATCGCACCTGGGCGGGGAGGGCTGAGCTGCCGGCCCGGCCGCACGGTCATGGAATGGTTTGGATTGGAAGTGACCTCAGAGCCCCTCCAGTTCCCACGGGCAGGGACACCTCCCTCTGGATCAGGGGCTCCAAGAACCATCCAACCTGGCCTGGAACCCCTCCAGGGATGGGGCACCACCGCTGCTCTGGGGAACCCCTTCCAGGGCCTCCTCACCCTCCCAGGAGAACATTTCTCCCCAAGATCTCATCTCAATCTCCCCTCTTGCAGCTCAAAACCGTTCCCCTCGCCCTATCCCTGCCCTCCCTGATCCAGAGCCCCTCCCCAGCTCTCCTGGAGCCCCTTTCCCTCCTGGAAGCTGCTCTAAGGTCTCCCTGGAGCCTTCTCTTCTGATGTTGGGATAGCTCAGATTTCCCTGAAATAAGCTGGGATTTGGCAGCCCGGCCATGGAGCGTCTGCAGCCACCCCGTGGGCGCTGTGCCGGGATGCACCACGTGCAGCTCTGCCAGAAAGCCGGGAGAACGGCAGGGTAGGAATTTATGGAGCGTTAGGTGCCACGGAGGTGAGGGCTCCAGAGGGGTGGATCTGGGAGGACAGTGGAGGTCTCCGATGGACCTTGGGCTTTCCAGGGCCTGGGGCTTCTCCAGCTTCCCTTGCTCCCATCCCCTGGATTATGGCTCCAGCCTTGCTGCTGCTCCCCAGCTGGCACCTGGCAGCCACCGGTGGAGCCGCTCTGCTGCTCCGGTTCCTCTGAGCCCTTCTGGTTTTCCCTGGATTCCAGGGAACTGTCGCTACTACTTCATTTTTTCCCTCTGTTCCCCTAAATCTCCAGGGGACACCCCTGCCGCTGGTGCCGTTCCCAGCAGAGGCGCGGGCTCAGCTCCGCCGCAGCGGCCCCACGGCATTCGGAGCGGGGTGCAGCGTCTCCCGCTCCGGCTCCTGCCAGCGCTCGGCAGCGATTGCATCCCGGTGTCCGCTCCTGCTTCCAGACGCAGAGGACGGACTGGGGCGAAACCTCTCCCGCTCCTGTCCGAGGGGGTGCTGTGCCGTCCTCTGGAGCTGAACCCCGGAGCCTCTGCTGCCGCCGGGGCCCCCGTTATCCCTGTTCCCGTCCCCTCCAGCGCCTCACCGCATAGGCAGGAGCTGGGGGGGCGATGGGTCTGTGCCACCGATGTGGGAGCGCAGGGAACGAGAGATGCCACGGGCTGGAGGGAGAGGGGATCCTGGATGACTCCGGCCCGGAGCAGGGCTGGGTGCTCGGGAAAGGATCCGGTCGGGTGCTGAACCATCAGAGGCGCAGTGATGTTCCACCTTTCCCTGCACCGACCCCTTAGCCGTGAGTTTTGGCAGAGCCCGGCTCCTCTCGGAGCAGCGCGAGGTCCGGTTCTCGCTGCCGGGGAGTCTCTGCAGCGGAGTCGGCCTTCGGAACGCTGCCGATCCAGAGGGCGTGGGGTGCTCCGTCCATCCAGAACTACTTTGCTGGTGATGTCCCCGCAGTCCCCACGTGCTCTGCTGGCACAGGGGCTTGTGCCAAACTCATCCGTGCCCTGTCCCGGCGGGGCGAGCACCGGCCGTGGGTGATGGCCTCAGGAATTCTGTCCTGGGCTTCATCTGTGCTGGAAACGCCGGGGTAGGGATTGGCCTGGAGAAACCCCGGCGGAAGCCAAACCCAGCGGCCAAAGCGGTGTCAAGGCTGCAGCGAGACAGACCCGCGGTGAAGGCGCTGTCTCCCTCCTCTGACTCTCTCCCTCGACCGTGTTGTTTTGCAGCCCACCCGGACCCCCAGCTCGGCAGCGTCCAGCGGCACAGCCGGGCCCTCGGGCTCGGCCTCCGCCTCCGGCGGGGAGATGAGCAGCAGCGAGCCCAGCACGCCCGCCCAGACGCCGCTGGTGGCCCCCGTTATTCCCAGTCCCTCCCTGGCCTCTCCGGTGGCACCGCCGGTCCCCTCGCCCACAAAGGTAAGCTTTGGCCGGGAACGCCGGCGGCTCTGCCGCGCCGAGGGGAGGAGGGTGGGGAAGAGGAGGGCAGGGGCGCGTGGGCACGGCTTGGCGAGGAGGTGGCCAAGGAGAGGTGGAGATGCTGGTGCACCCGGGCTGGGAAGATGCTGCCCAGGAGGAGAGTGCTGTGGCATAGCTCGGTTCCCAACAAACGTTCCCCCATTCCCAACTCCCGGTGGGATAACGCGGCGCCAGGGCAGGCTGGCAGTGAAGGTGCTGGGGGCTTAGCTCTGCGTCAGAGCCCGATCCGAGTGGTGAGGGGTGAGCTGCTGTAAATCCAGGGAGGATGGAACGCTGCCCCCTTCCCGCTGGAGGCAGATGAGTGGGAGGGGAGGAACCGCTGAGAGCGCCGCTCTGCCCCAACCTCGGCTGTTTCTGACACCTCTGTCAGCAGAATCGCTCCAGTTTTGATCTTTAAAATAGTTTGTCCGTACTTCCGTCCCTGCTTTGCCTTGATTAGAGCTTGGGAAAGATTTAGGGCAAGGAATTAACAGCAGCAGAGGACAACGAGCTGCCTCTGACACTGTGCTGTGAGGAGAAGGCGCGTTCATCGCGCGGCATCGTCCCGCTCCGAATGGCAGCAAAGGGTCACTGAGGGCGCGCTGGGCGTCTTCGTGGTGGTGGTGGTGGGGTTGGCTTTGAAAGGACTCGGGCGCCTCCAGAACCCCGTGATGTCCAAAGTGAGGTGCTCCACACCTTTCGCGAGCTCAAGGCACTGTGTCAGCATCTCAAGGAACTTTCATCCCATGTTGTCAACGGGTTCTACCACCAACGATGGGCGATGGGTTCCCTAAACCTGCCCCGAGCTGAGCTCCGGGGTCCGGGTGGGCGGAACGACAGCTGCGGGGCTCTCTCCAAGGGCTGGGGCTGCTCCAGGGGGTGATTCTTGGTTTGCTGCCGCAGGAGGAGGAGAATTTACGTGCTCAAGTCAGAGACCTGGAGGAGAAGTTGGAGACCCTGAAGATAAAGCGAAATGAAGACAAAGCAAAGCTCAAAGAGCTCGAGAAGTACAAGATCCAACTGGAGCAGGTGCAGGAGTGGAAGAGCAAAATGCAGGAGCAGCAGGCTGACCTCCAGAAGCGTCTGAAGGAAGCCAAGAAGGTGAAGGGGCAGCGTGGGGGCAGGGGCTGCAGGGGGAGATGGGACTCCAGGGTCAGTTCATAGAATCATACAATGGTTTGGGCTGGAAGGGACCTCAAAGCCCACCCAGTTCCACCCCTGCCATGGGCAGGAACGCCTCTCCCTGGATCAGGGGCTCCAAGCCCCATCCAACCTGGCCTGGAACCCCTCCAGGGATGGAGCAGCCACCACTGCTCTGGGCAACCTGGGCCAGGGCCTCCTCACCTGAACAGGAGAACGTTTCTCCCCAAGATCTCATCTCAATCTCCCCTCTTGCAGCTCAAAACCGTTCCCTTGTGCTGTCCCTGCCCTCCCTGATCCAGAGCCCCTCCCCAGCTTTCCTGGAGCCCCTTTTCCTCCTGGAAGCTGCTCCAAGGTCTCCCCAGAGCCCTCTCTTCTCCAAGTGGAACAAACCACGTTCTAACTTGACTGCTGACAGGAAAAGCTGCGGAGCTTTGGAGCGCGGAGCCTTCCTGTCTCTCCTTACCCAGCAGCGTCTCCTGTGCGGTGGCGCTGGTGGAGCTCGTGGGTGGGTTCCATCTTTCCCTTCTCCCCAAGGACAGGTTCCATCCCTGCCTGCTGCTCCCAGGCCAAGGGCAGGACCCGGCGGTGCTGGCAGAGGAGCTTTTCCTTCCCTCTGCCCAAGTGGATCCTTGGTTTCTTTCCCAGGATTTGTTTGACAAGCACTCCTGCCGTGTTCCGCCTCTCCTTGCCTGCAGATCCTTTTCCTGCCGGGCTCCTTTGAGGGTGGGAGAAGGTGTGAAGCCGGGAAGAGGGAGAGGGGCAGCCTGGAGCCCGGCGGCCCTTCCCCTCCCAGCCCCGATGCGATGCGCTGCTCTTCATTGATTCTCCTTTGGGAGCGCCGGGAGCGGGGATGCTCTGAGGCTTGTGGTCTGGGAGACGGCCGTCTCCATCCTTGGCGTTCCAGGTCTCCTCACCTCCATGTGCTTGACCGCAGGAAGCCAAGGATGCCTTGGAAGCCAAGGAGCGCTACATGGAGGAGATGGCAGACACCGCCGATGCCATCGAAATGGCAACCCTGGACAAGGAGATGGCGGAGGAGCGCGCCGAGTCCCTGCAGCAGGAGGTGGACTCTCTGAAGGAGAAAGTGGAATATCTCACCATGGACCTGGAGATCCTGAAGCACGAGATCGAAGAGAAAGGTGGGAAGGGGTTGGCTTTTGGGTGGTCTCAGCCTGGTCCTGCGGCACGGGGCAGCTCCTCGCTGGGGAGGAGAGCACTCGGCTTCTCCGGAGTTGTGGTGCCTCCTCGCTGCCGGCTGTGGTGGGGCTGCAGCTTTGTCCCTGTGGATCCGCTGCAGCCGCCAGAGCTTCTCTCTGCGTCCCAGCTCGGCTCAGCAGGCGTGGGCACAGCCAGGGGGCTCAGCTTCGGGCTCGTGTGCGTCCCGACTGCGCTGAGGAGGCAGAGGGAGAGCGGCCACGCTTGAGGCTGGGCAGAAATGTTCCTGGGGGTCTTAGAGGAGCTCAGGCTGAATGTTGGATGGCAGATCCCACCCAAAGGGTGTTTGACCAGGATGGACTTGATGTGGGACATGACACGATGGCTTTGCTGCTCACTGATCCGCCCTCCCAGCCGTGCTCCGAGCACTCCTCAAACCGGGGAACTGAGTCATGGAATCATAGAGTCATTGAGGTTGGAAAAGCCCTCCGAGCTCATCCAATCCAACTCCCCAGTGCTGCCTGAACCCTGTCCCCAAGTGCCACGTGGGGTTTGAACCCCTCCAGGGACAGGGGCTCCACCACCGCCCCACAGCCTCTGCCAGGGCTTCACCACTCTTTCCGTGAAGGAATGTTTCCCACTATCCAGTCTAAACCTCCCTGGCACAACTGGAGGTGTTTCCTCTCATCCCTGGTTCCTGGGGAGCAGAGCCCGACTCCTGCCTGACTCCAAACTCCTTTCCAGGAGCTGCGCAGAGCCGGGAGGTCTCCCCTCCTCTTCCCCAGGCTCAACACCCCCAGATCCCTCAGCCGCTCCCACAACCCCTGTTCTCCAGACCCTTCCCAGCTGCGTTCCCTTTTCCAGACGCGCTCCAGCCCCTCCAGGGCTTTCTCGGAGCGAGGGGCCCAGGGTTGGCGCGGTGGCCGTGTTTTGCCCTGGGTCTGATTCTCGGGGGCCCTCTGAGCTCTCGCTGCTTCTGGTGAGCTTCGAAATCGCGTGCAGCAGGAGACGAACGCGTCCCGAGGGCTGCGACGGGAACGTGGGTGTGCTGAGGGACACGGGGAGAACAGGAGCAGCGAGAGGAAATGATGGAGATGAGCAGTGTCTTGGATCTGAGGTTACTTTCCCAGGGCTGGGCGCGTCAAGAGCCAATTGTATCGGCAGAACCCGGTGCTGCGCGGCTCTGCCATCGCCCGGCGGCTGCTCGGGCACCGTCTGCACGCTGGGGCCGTGGTTCCTCACCCGCACTCGGCGGCTCTGCTGGCATCGGGGGAATCTCTCAGCCTACAGGCGTTAAGCCCGAGGTTTCAGCTTTGCTCTGCTGTGGGAGAGGGGCTGCAGTGTCCCCCCTCGCGGTGACCGTGCTGTCCTCCCGCGGCGGTTTGTAACGTCAGTGTGAAAGAACCACAGCCGTTCGGCTTCAGCTGTTCCTGCACAGCCAGAGTAACGCGTGCTCTCTTCCGCAGGCTCGGACGGAGCCGCGTCCAGTTACCAAGTGAAACAGCTGGAAGAGCAGAACGCGAGGCTGAAGGAAGCTCTTGTGAGGTAGGAGACCGCGCGTGCTGCCGGGGGCTGGGATGCTGCTGGTGGAATTCCTCCCTACAAGAACCTGTGCAGCAGTTTATGTGGAGCCCTGATCCAAACGTTTCCCCGGAGCCAATCCGCTCGCCGGCCCTGGGCTGTTCCTGAGCTCCCCGACCCTCTTAAGCTCCTACCACTGGGGGCCCGTGTAGATGGGGAGAAAACGCTGCTTCAGAGGGTGTCGCTGCTCCATTTCTCCATGTGTGCCGTGCCCGGCAGCTCCAGCACGGCTGCAGACATTCAAGCAGCTGCCCGGGATGCTTCTCCAACACCTCCCGCTCCGAGTTTCCTGCCCCCACGCAGCACGGCGCCCCGGCTGTCGCCTCCCTCGGGACGAGCGTGGGTTGGGGGCTTTTAGAGGCACCGTGGGGGCCCCCACGGCCACCATCGGATCCCTCTGTGCTCCCGGGGCTGTGCTGCCGAGAGCAGCCTGTGTGGTCCGTACCTCCTGGGAGCGTCTGCCCTCGATGGGAACCACGGGAAACAGCCTTGCAGGGAATTCCAAACCCGAGTGTCAGAGCGGGAGGTGTGGAGCGAGAGGCGCTCCCGGCTTGGGCGCCTCGGGGCTGTCTGAGCTGGACGCAGCCCGGTTCTGCTCTCAGCCCGTGCCGAAGGCCGTGCTGTGTCCGTGCTCTGTCTCTTTTCTGCTGCCGACCTCCTCCCTCGCGCTGCGAAGGGCCGGGAATGCGGCTCATTTCCCTTCGCCTGCTGAGTTCTCCCTTTCCACGCTCCCTGTCCCACTTACAGCTGCTCTTTCCCGTCTGTCCTGGTTTCTGGTTTTCCACTTTCTCCCCTTCCATTCTCTCCATCCCCTGCCGCTCTCATTCCTTCAAGGGAAGGTGCAGTCCCAGGCACCGATCCAGCCCCATCCCCGTTCCCTGGGAACACTGCTCCTGCTGCACCGGCACGGGCTGGGGCTCGGCTCTGCCGGTACCCACTGGAGCGATGTCTGGGAAGGGAGCGGCTTCTCCCACTCTGGTCCCCGGTGATGGGTCTGGTTGTTCTCCCAAAGGATGCGGGACTTGTCTGCGTCAGAGAAGCAGGAACATGTGAAGCTGCAGAAGCAAATGGAGAAGAAAAACACGGAGCTGGAGTCCCTGCGGCAGCAGAGGGAGAAGCTTCAGGAGGAGGTGAAGCAGGCGGAGAAGACAGTGGATGAGCTGAAGGAGCAGGTGAGGAGGAAGAATGGGTGGGAGGGGTCCTTGCGGCTGGTGGGAGTGTTGAGGAGCTGCTGCCGGGCAAGCGGGGCGCTCCTCTGGGCCTGGAGCGCTTCGTCCGGCGCTCCTGGAGAGTCACCGTGGTGGGACATCCGTACACCTGCAGGGACCCGTGCGGGGGCTCCGTCGGCCGCAGCAAACCCTCTCCCAGCACTGGAGCAGTGCAGAGCTCTGTCATCCCGGGGGGGCTCTGAACCCCAGACACGAACGGTGCCTCATCCCTCCCAGGGCTGCTCCATGTGCTGCCTGCTCCGTGTGGAGCCGTCACACCTTCCTGATCCCCATGAGGCTGTTCCATGTGCTGCCTGCTCCGTGCGGAGCCGTCACACCTTCCTGATCCCCATGAGGCTGTTCCATGTGCTGCCTGCTCCGTGCGGAGCCGTCACACCTTCCTGATCCCCATGAGGCGGTTCCATGTGCTGCCTGCTCCGTGCGGAGCCGTCACACCTTCCTGATCCCCGTGGGGCTGTTCCGTGTGTGCTGCCTGCTCCGTGCGGAGCCGTCACCCCTTCCCGATCCCCGTGGGGCTGTTCCGTGTGTGCTGCCTGCTCCGTGCGGAGCCATCATCCCTTCCCGATCCCCGTGGGGCTGTTCCGTGTGTGCTGCCTGCTCCGTGCGGAGCCGTCACACCTTCCCGATCCCCGTGGGGCTGTTCCATGTGTGCTGCCTGCTCCGTGCGGAGCCATCATCCCTTCCCAATCCCCGTGCGAGCTCAGCCTTGTCCCCTGGCACTGCAGAGCCAGGAATGACTCGGAGAGCCAAAGCCGAGCTCTCTTTCCATGTCCCTTCTCCCGGCGCTGCTTCCAGGGTGTCAGAAAAGCTTGGGATCCGCCCGCTGTGGCGCGTTGAGCTCCGGTGATGTGTGCTTTGCAGGTGGATGCTGCTCTGGGTGCAGAAGAGATGGTGGAGACTCTGACCGAGAGAAACTTGGACCTGGAGGAGAAGGTCCGGGAGCTGCGCGAGACCGTGGGGGACCTGGTAAGGCACACTCCTCCGGAGGGAGGGCTGGAGCGGGAGGGCTCCCGCTGCCTCCTTCGCCAGCGGCTGGGCTGGCGCGAGGCCGGGCCCTGAGGTGCCGGGAGCTGCCTGGCGGCGGTGCCGGAGGGGATTGGGCACCTTTCTGCAGGCGTTGTGCTCAGCGCCGCTTCTAAGCGTCGCTCCCCTCCGCCCCGTGCGCCGCGGGTGCCCCTCGTGCTGCTCCGAGAACGCCGTCGCTCGCCGGGCTGTGCCGTAACCACGTCCCCTGCTGCCTCCTCCTTGCCAGGAAGCCATGAACGAGATGAACGATGAGCTGCAGGAGAACGCCCGCGAGACGGAGCTGGAGCTGCGGGAGCAGCTGGACATGGCGACGGCGCGGGTCCGCGAGGCGGAGAAGCGCGTGGAGGCTGCGCAGGAGACGGTGGCCGACTACCAGCAGACCATCAAGAAGTACCGAGAGCTGACCGCGCACCTCCAGGTGTGGCTCTCCGGCGCTCTGCGGCAGCTCCGCTCCTCAGAGCCCACCGCGGCGGCGAGGAGACCCAGCGGGCGCAGGCGGGAGCGCGGCCGGAGGAGGGGGACATGGGAGGCAGGGATGGAGGCTGAGCTCCTGCTCTCGCGGGAGGCGGGCGCGGCAGGACCCGGGCAGCTGGTGCCTGAGAGCCGGTTCCTACCAGAGCTTTCCTGGGAGCCCCTCAGTGCCAGCCTGCACGCGGTCCTTGTGAGCTCCAGCAGCACCGCCTGCCCCACTGCCCCTCTCCGGGTGGGAATTGTTGGCAGAGCCCCATCTGGAGCAGCGCTGCGGATGCTTGTGCTCGCTGCGCTGTGCTGCTGCTGCTCCGGGCTGGGAAATGAGTCCTGGGAAAGATGGAAGAGCCTGTGGTTCTTCCAGCCCTGGGCTTAGTTCTCCCGGGCTTTGCCGCAGCGAAGGGAGATGGGGACTGTGTGGGTTCCTCGGCTTCAGCGCCGCGTGCGGGCAGCCGAGTGTTCCGAAAGCGCGCGCATCCCTGTTCCTCCCGTCCCTCCGTCCCCGTGCACGGGCGCGAGGAGCCCCGGCGCTCCCCGGGGCGCGGCTGTGGGGAGGGGGGTGCCAGGACGGCTCTGCTCTGCGCTGGGCTCATCGCGGCTCCTCTCGCCGCTCAGGACGTGAACCGAGAGCTCATGAGCCAGCAGGAAGCGTCGGCCGAGAGGCAGCAGCAGCCGCCGCCCGAGATGTTCGACTTCAAGATCAAGTTTGCAGAGACAAAAGCCCACGCTAAGGTAAGGCCGTCGGCAGAGCCAGGCTCGCGCTTTCCCTGTGCCGGGCTATGACGTGGGGGTGCCGGGCACAGGGTGGGAATTCCCGCCGGGATGCAGTGCTCAGCATTGGCTGCTGTGCTGCGCCCGCCGTGGAAATGGGCTGAGAACGGTGTCTGAAGGGAAACATCTGACCTCACGCACCGCTGGGCAGGAAGGGATGGGGGGGAGCCTGCTCCCGACACACAACACCGGCGTTGTCCTTATCCCACTTGGAATGCTGGCTGGAAAGAAAGAGAGCTTGTGGGCATGGAGACGGCGTGCAGCCTGTGCCCGGGGCGCGGATGGAGCTCCAGCCGTGCCTCTGCCCAGACTGTGTGTCCCTGCCCGGATTCTCGGTGTTCCCATTTCCGTGTGTCCCTGTCCATTCTTTGTGTCCCTGCACATTCCATGTGGTCATGCTTGTTCCGTGTGTCCCTGCCTGTTCTGAGGGTCCATGCCCATTCCGTGTCTCCATGCGTGTTTTGTGTGTCCATCCCTGTTCCGGGTCTCCGTGCCCACTCCATGTGTCCCTGCCCATTCCATGTGTTTCCCTGCCTGTTCCATGTGTGTCCCTGCCCATTCCGTGTGTGTCCCTGCCCATTCCATGTGTGTCCCTGCCCATTCCGTGTGTGTCCCTGCCTGTTCCGTGTGTGTCCCTGCCCATTCCGTGTGTGTCCCTGCCCGTTCTGTGTGTGTCCCTGTCTGTTCCCTGTGTGTCCCTGCCCGTTCCGTGTGTGTCCCTGCCCATTCCGTGTGTGTCCCTGCCCATTCCGTGTGTGTCCGTGCCCATTCCGTGTGTGTCCCTGCCCGTTCCATGTGTGTCCCTGCCCATTCCGTGTGTGTCCCTGCCCGTTCCCTGTGTCCGTGCCCATTCCGTGTGTGTCCGTGCCCGTTCCGTGTGTGTCCCGCGGTGTTCCCTGTGTCCGTGCCCATTCCGCGTGTCCCTGCCTGTTCCCTGTGTCCATTCCATGTGTGTCCCTGCCCATTCCCTGTGTGTCCCGCGGTGTTCCGTGTGTCCGTGCCCATTCCGCGTGTCCCCGCAGGCCATCGAGATGGAGCTGCGGCAGATGGAGGTGCTCCAGGCCAACCGGCACGTCTCCCTCCTCACCTCCTTCATGCCCGACAGCTTCCTGCGCCACGGAGGCGACCACGACTGCATCCTGGTGCTCCTGCTCATCCCGCGCCTCATCTGCAAGGTGGGACGGGCGCCTCGGGCGGGAATTTGCCCTTGGCGGGACCTCGGTCACTTCTCTCCCGGAAGCTTTGGGATGGAGTTGGCTCCTGAGCGGGGCTCTCGGATCTTGGAGCGCCGTCTCCAAAGCCGCTGTACCACCAGGAGGCCGTGGCTCTGCGAGGAGCCGCCTTTTCCTTCTGTCCCACTGGGGTTTGGGATTTGGGATATCCAGAACCTTGCGAAGCGGTCTGGGAGGAGGAGGAAGGGAGAGTCCCTGCCAGCAGGCGGTGGGTGGATCCATGCTGTGGTTCCGATGGGTCGGGCGGGCGAGCGCCGGTGCCTTGCGGTGCTGAGCTGGGATCCGCTGCTCCGCTTGTCCCCCTTCCGCACGGCAGGAATCATTCCCGGGGGAGGGATGTGGGGGGTATTGGCCTGACCTGAGGCGTGGGAAGGCCCTGAAGGATCTCCCTCTTCCGGACAGGCCGAGCTGATCAGCAAACAGGCGCAGGAGAAGTTTGATCTGAGCGAGAACTGTGCGGAGCGCAGCGGGCTGCGGGGCGCCGCCGGCGAGCAGCTGAGCTTTGCGGCCGGGCTGGTCTATTCGCTCAGCCTGCTGCAGGCCACGCTGCACAAATACGAGCAGTGAGTATCCCGCGCCTTCCCCTCAGCTTTGCTTCCCAACCGCGTCCCCCTCGGGGAGCACAGGAGAGCTCGGCAGCCGCGCGGCGCGGCCCGGACCTTCGGGACGGAAAGCTGAGGGATCCCGATTGCTGCCTCGCCATGGGGCTTCCACTTCCCTGGCAGCCCTCTCCTTGTTTCCGTCCCGAGAGCGGACACGGGAAGGACCCGATTCCCTCGCACGCAGTGCTCGTTCCTCAGCTGTGCCACGTCGTGAGGCGAGGAGGGGCCTTGGGCATGGATTTTAACATCTGTCCTCCAGGAGATAGAATCACCGAATCCTGGAAGGGTTTCGGTGGGAAGGGACCTCAAAGCCCATCCCGTCCCACCTCAGCCACGGGCAGGGACACCTCCCACTGGATCAGGGGCTCCAAAGCCCCATCCAACCTGGCCTGGAACCCCTCCAGGGATGGGGCACCACCACTGCTCTGTTCCAGGGCCTCCACACCCTCCAGGAGAACATTTCTCCCCAAGATCTCATCACCATCTCCCCTCTTGTAGCTCAAAACTGTTCCCCTCGTGCTGTTCCTGCACTCCCTGATCCAGAGCCCCTCCCCAGCTCTCCTGGAGCCCTTTCCCTCCTGGAAGCTGCTCTAAGGTCTCCCTGGAGCCTTCTCTTCTCCTGAACAACCCCAACTCTCCCAGCCTGGCCTTGAACGGGAGGTGCTTCAGCCCTCGCATCCCCCCCTTCCTATGAGGGATGCGCCCCAGTCTCTTGCTGAGCTTGGTCTCACCTGGGGTTGACTCTGGGCTCCAGTGCCCAAGACCCGGCTCTTCCCGCAGTGCCCAGGACATATTCCTGTGCGGAACGTCTCATGGAGCATCATCCTGAAGGCGTGGTTGGTGTGAGCCCCACGCCGGGCAGCGCCGTGGCCGCACCGGGGAGCCCCGGCTTTCCTCAGAAACCAGGAAACGCCTTTGGGGAGGGCGCTCACCTCCAGGCTTGCTCGGCTTTGCTCCCAGGAAAGCGGCCTGGTGTGAACCCGAGCACCGGGAGATCCTTCTGCTTCCGCTCCTCCTGCCTCCAGCACTGCTGCTGCCTCCGAGCCTGGAGCGCTCCCCTGCCCTCGGCTCCCTTTCCCGTAGCTCCCAGGGCACCCACCTCACATCTGGTTTTCTACAGATGTTTTGGCCGCTGTTAACCACTCGCTGGAGCTCCTGGAGTCCGTCTGCTGCTCCGGGGATGTTCCAGATCCGAGATTGGCACTCAGAGGCAAAGCCCCGTGTTGATGCGGTCTGGAGCACGTGCCCGTCCCAGCCGTGCCGACAGCGTCCGCGTTCCTTTCCCAGGGCCCTGAACAAATGCAGCGTGGAGGTGTACAAGAAGGTGGGGATGCTGTACCCGGAGATGAGCGTCCACGAGCGCTCGCTGGACTTCCTGATCGAGCTCCTGCACAAGGACCAGCTGGACGAGACGGTCAACGTGGAGCCGCTGACCAAGGCCATCAAGTACTACCAGGTGGGTCTGCAGAGCCAGGAGCTCCAGGCGAGGAGCTCCGGCAGCCTTGCCAGCGCGTGCCACGAGTGGAAACGGCGGCTTTGGATATGTCGGTGACATGGCGCAGGGAATAAGCTTGTTGGTGGCGCTTCCCTTGGGATGATTTTTACCTCTAGAGTGCACAGAAGCACTTGGGGACTGCGTTCTCTGCTTGCTGTCCCTGCGGGCAGGAAGGATCACGGAATTGTGGGATGGTTTGGGTCAGAGAAGACCTCAAAGCCCATCCAGTCGCACCCCCTGCCATGGGCAGGGACACCTCCCACTGGATCAGGGGCTCCAAGAACCATCCAACCTGGCCTGGAACCCCTCCAGGGATGGGGCAGCCACCACTGCTCTGTTCCAGGGCCTCCCCACCCTCCCAGGAGAACATTTCTCCCCAAGATCTCATCTCAATCTCCTCTCTTTTAGCTCAAAACTGTTTCCCTTTTGCTGTCCCTGCCCTCCCTGATCCAGAGCCCCTTCCCAGCTTTCCTGGAGCCCTTCCAGGACGCGGCTCTCCTGTCCTGTGTCTCTCTACCTCTGTGCTGCCATCTGAACGCAGGTGGAGCACAGGAATGACCGCAAAGCCATGGATAAAATGAAAAGAATACATTCATTCCCACTCTCTCACAATCTGGAGCAGCTCTGAACATCCCTGGGGCAGAGGGAACGCGAGCAGGAGCAGAAGCCCTGTGGAGCTCCATCCGTGCCACCCAGTGCGCGTCCCCGAACTGCTGCTTTGCCTGAATCAGTCAGGGAAAAGCAGAGGCTTTGGCTCTTCCCCACAGCAGGGCTGGAGCCTCCAGCAGGTTGTCTTTCCCTGAGTTTCGCAGGCGGATGGAATCTGACCACAGGGGTTCCGCCTGTCCTGCACACAAGCAATTAGCGGTGTGATTTACGTGTTAATCCACCGCAGCTGCAAATCACTGGGCGTGCTCATAACCCTCCTCTCCCACCCCGTATTCCCACACCAGGGTCGATGACCCTTTGGATTCGGGGTCTCCAGCCCTTCTGGAGCACGGGGGAGCGCTGGGGGTTGCAGCAATTTGTCACTTCCCATTAAACGTTGGCCAAACCCTCAGCGCTGGGATTTCGTTGCTTTTTCCCCCTCTGTTTGCCCACACGGGAGCACTGGAGGGGTGCTGAGCGCGGCGCTCTCTCCGTGCAGCACCTGTACAGCATCCACCTGGCTGAGCAGCCCGAGGACTGCACCATGCAGCTCGCCGACCACATCAAGGTGAGGGGAATCACCCGGCTCCCTCCTTGCTCCCCGTTTTCTGCCCTTGCCCCCTCTGCCCCGCGCCCCACGGTTGTTCGGTGCCTGTGCCCCATGGGGTAAAACCCAACTTGACCAAATGCCCCAAACTGTTTCCCTGCTTCGGGGAGTCCCGGCGCTGTGTCAGGGTGGGGTACAGAGGGCCTGAGCCCAAAGCCCGGCTTCCCTGCGTCCTGCCCGGGCTCTGCGCTGCCTCGAGCTGACGTGGCCGTGTTCGTGCTCCGCAGTTCACCCAGAGTGCCTTGGACTGCATGGGCGTGGAGGTGTGCCGGCTGCGAGCCTTCCTCCAGGTACGACGCGCCGGGGGTGGCTCTGCCGGGCTGCTTTCCCCTCGCCAGCCTCGCTCAGGTCTCCTGAGGTCCTTTCTCCGCACCTTAGGCCGGGCAGGAGGCCTCCGACCTGGCCATCCTCCTCAAGGACCTGGAGACCTCCTGCAGCGACATCCGCCAGTTCTGCAAGAAGATCAGGCGCCGCATGCCTGGCACGGATGCTCCGGGGATCCCCGCGGCGCTGGGATTCGGGCAGCAGGTGAGGGGCAGCATGCAAGGCACCGCCCGGAGCCCTTTCAGCCCCGTACTGGGAGCGGTGGGCTGTACTGGGCTGGCGCCGGGCGCTGCTGGATCATCGTTGTCCTTGCTGGCTCCGTTTGGGGAGGGAGCGCGCTGGCGTGCGATGCCCTGCAGGAGCGGACCCGCACCCGCTGCTGGGATGTCTGGAGCTGGGGTGGGACGGGGGCTCGGGGCTTTGTGGGAGGTCGGGATGGAGGCGTGGACTTGATAACCCGCTTATCTCCAGAGCCCAGTGGCTTTCTGTCTGGTGCTTCCCACGTTCCTAGAGATGCTGCAGAAGTGGGTTAAGTTCCCACCAGGGTTTGGCTGGAGTTGTCCCGCTGGGAGCTTCCCCGATGCCCGGGAATCCGGCTGCACGGTTGCTGTTCTAATCCACCGCCTCTCTGCCCGACTTGCAGGTGTCGGACACGCTGCTGGATTGCCGCAAGCACCTGACGTGGGTGGTGGCCGTGCTGCAGGAGGTGGCCGCCGCTGGGGCGCAGATGATCGCTCCGCTGGCGGAGAACGAGGGGCTGATGGCGGTGAAGCTGGAGGATTTGGCCTTCAAAGCGAGCGAGCAGGTGGGAAACCCCTTCTCGGTGGCCCCACGTTCCCTGCTGCGGCGGAGCCGGGCTCCGTCTCCCTCCAGTGCTACGGAGCTGCCCCTGAGCGGGGAGAGCCCTGGGGAGGCTGGGAACGTCGAAACGCCGAGGGTGTTGTGGTCCGCTGCTCCGTGCTGTCCTTCCCGGTAGCGGCTCTGCTCGGAAGGGGCTGCGGCGCGTCGTGGGGAGGTGGGATGGGGCTGTGACGGCAGCCGTGGGCCCAGCCCAGGGTCACCCGCCACCTCCCGCCTGTCCTTTGCAGATCTACGGCGCCCAGAGCATCAACCCCTACGAGTGCCTGCGCCAGTCCTGCAGCATCCTCATCGCCACCATGAACAAGATGGCCACGGCCATGCAGGAGGGGGAGTACGACGCCGACAGGCCGCAGACCAAGGTGGGCAGGGACGGAGCTTCATGGAATCATGGGGTGGGTTGGAAAAGACCTCAAAGCCCATCCAGTCCCACACTCAGCCACGGGCAGGGACACCTCCCACTGGATCAGGGGCTCCAAAGCCCCATCCAACCTGGCCTGGAACACCTCCAGGGATGGAGCAGCCCCCACTGCTCTGGGAAACCTGTTCCAGGGCCTCCCCACCCTCCCAGGAGAACATTTCGGCCCAAGATGTCATCTCAATCCCCTCTCTTTCAGCTCAAAACTGTTTTCCTCGTGCTGTCCCTGCCCTCCCTGATCCAGAGCCCCTCCCCAGCTCTCCTGGAGCCCCTTTCCCTCCTGGAAGCTGCTCTAAGGTCTCCCCAAACCCTTCTCCAGGCTGAACAACCCCAACTCTCCCAGCCTGGCCTCGTGCAGGCTCCAGCCCTCCCATCACCTCCGTGGCCTCCTCCAGCAGCTCCGTGTCGGAGAGAGCCCGTCCTGGCGGGAGGCCGTCCCTGGGCACGTGTGGGGCCGGGAGCTGGGGAGACGCAGCAGCTGCTGCTCGGGATTCCAGGGCCAGGACCAGTCCCCCTCTGGCCATGTGGTCCCACCAGCAATGACTGGAGTTCCTTGTGAAATCCCAGTTTTCCCTGTTGTTCCCGCTGCAGCCCACCCCCCCTGCCGACCTGCGGGCCGCGGCTCTCCGGGCAGAGATCACCGACGCCGAGGGGCTGGGGCTGAAGCTGGAGGATAGGGAAACGGTTATCAAAGAGCTAAAGAAGTCCCTCAAGATCAAGGTGAGCTTCTTCTTCCTCAATGCCGCCTTCCTGCTGGGCGGTGGAGAGCTGGAGGGCTGCGGCGGTGGTCACCTCCGGGCTCCCGGCTGCCGGAGGGGCCGATGGTTCCGAGTCCCAGCCGCATCTCCTCCTAGAAACGCTCTTCCAGTTGCTGCCTGGTGCCCATCTGCCAGAGGCTTCCGTGGCCTTTCCCTGGGAATGGGGGTGTTGGTGTGGGCAGGAGCCGTGGGGGCACCAGGCGCCGCAAGGGGCTTTTCCCGGTGCCCACTTGGAGCTCCCTGATTTCTTCCCTGCTGCCCCAGGGCGAGGAGCTCAGCGAAGCAAACGTGCGGCTCAGCCTCCTGGAGAAGAAGCTGGACAGTGCGTCCAAGGACGCCGACGACCGCGTGGAGAAGATCCAGACCAAGCTGGATGAGACCCAGACGCTGCTCAAAAAGAAGGAGAAGTAAGTGGGAGCTGCAGAGCTGGCGTTCCCTGGGCGTCCGGGATATCCAAGGGGGTTCAGTGGAATGCTGACTGGCAGAGGCTGCCAGGAAAGGTCCTGTTCTAACAGGGAAACGGCCATTGTCCCGGCGTGTCCTCACCGCCATCGCTGTGCTCTGAGCGTCTCTTGGCACGAGCCAGGGAGGGGCGAGCTTGGTGGAGGGAGGGACAGCTTCCAGTGTCAAAGCTGGGCAAAAGAGCTGGGAGAGAGTGGGATCCACCGGGATCAATCCTTCCTTTGGGTGCCGTGCCGTGGTCAGCAGGGGAGGCTGGTGGGGCTCCAGTGGGTTCGCGCTCCAAGCGCAGCAGCGGGACGCGCGACAAAGCCGGGAGCTCTCGGGTCCTGCGCTGCCTGCCTCTTCCCTTCGGAGGAGCGGCAAGAGCCGTGACTCTGTGCTCTTCCCAGGGAGTTCGAGGAGACCATGGATGCTCTTCAAGCAGATATTGACCAGCTGGAATCAGAGAAGGTGGAGCTGAAGCAGCGCCTGAACAACCAGTCGAAACGAACCATCGAGGGCCTGCGTGGCGCCCCTGCCTCTGGAGTTGCCTCCATCGTGTCCGGCATCGCTGGAGGTGCGTAACCAGCGTTCCCAGAGTGCTGGAACGCTGCTGCAACTGAAAGGGAGCCTGGGACGGCGGGGAGCTGCGCGGGGGTTGCCTGCCTGGAGGCGCAGCAGCCTGTGCCTGTGCCGTGCCTCCCGGAGCACGGATGGGTGGCGGGCTCTGGCTGGCTCGGGGAGTGGGAGACGATTCCTCGGGGCCTCCTGGGCTCTTCCGAATCCCAGCAGCGCAGGGTGGGTGGTGGGTTGGATGCTGCTCAGGAGCGATAACCCTCGCCTCATCACTCCGGAGGAAGTGTCCTGCAGGAAATGCCTGCTGGCATCCCCTTGTCCGGAGCTCTGGCTGCAGGACAGCGTGTGGCCTCCCGGTGGGGACCCTCAGGGGTCTTCCAGGGCGGCTGTGGAGCGACCGTGGCCCTCTGTGGCCATGGCCCAGTGGGTGCAGATTCCCGATCCGGGCTGGGTGGCTCCTGGCTGTGGCAGCTCCTGTCCCCCCTGGAGCTGCAGGCTCTGCCCGAGCGGCTGTGCCCGCGAGCCCCGGCTCTGGGGACGCTGGCAGCACCGTCCGCCGGCTCCCGAGCGCTGTGTTTCGGAGGGAAGCTGGAGGGACAGGGCAGGGGCCTCAGACCCATGGCGAGAGGAGGCTGTGGAGCCGCAAGGTGGCTGTGTCCGTGTCCTGCTCGGATCGCTCGCAGTGCGGGCTCAGCGGCTCCTGCAGCAGCAGCGTGCGCAGTCCCGTGGCTGCGGGGACGGTCACTGCTCCCGGGGTCAGGGACGGGGCTCGGCGCGTGACAAGGCCGTGGGGGACCAGAGCTCCTCTGGCCATGGCTCCTCTTCAACCTCCTCCTCGGCTTTGACTCTGCTTCTCCTTCTCTCCCCTCTGGCTCCTCGCCCTGCTCTGCAGAGGAACAGCAGCGAGGTACGGCTCCGCACCGCAGCATGCCAGCTCCCGCCTCCGCCGGCCCGTGCCCTGCATGCCGGGGGGAACGAACGGTGTCCCGAGGCGCCCGGGGGTGCCGGGGGTGCCCCGGGACAGGGCTTGCTTTGGGGGAGCAGGGGAAGGCGCAGCTCTGCTCTAGGGCAGCGCGGGTGCCGGGCACCCTGTGGCACCCGGAGCTGCTGAGCGCTGCCCCGCTCGGCTCCGGGAGTCCGGGCAGGAAGCGATGAGCGTGAGACCGCGAGGGCGCAGAGCGAGACGGCTCCCCGGGCACGCGGAGCCCGGCACAGCCCCGCGCCCTGGGGAAGGGGCACCGGGAGTGCCGGGCTGCCGAGGCGTATGTCGCGGTGCTGTGCCAGCATTCCCGGCGGGAGCAGGACAGGAGGTGCCGCATGTTTGCGATGGCTCCAGCAGGGCCTGGGTGTGCGCAGGCAGTGCCGCTCCCTGCGACACTGCATCCGTTGTGCCTTTGCCGAGCCTGGCGGTGTATCCAGCGCCGTCGCTCATGCCGTTGGTGCCTGTCTCCGTAGGTGTCGGTGCCGGCCCGGTGCCTGGAGGTGGCTCAGGACCCGTCCAGGTGAAGGATTCGCCTCTCCTCCTGCAGCAAATCGATGCTCTGCAGCTCTCCATCAAACACCTCAAGAACGAGAACAACCGCCTCAAGGTGAGGCCACGAGTGCTGAGCCGCTCCCGGCGGCTCCCGGCAGGCGCCGTCCCGGGGTCAGACGTGCCTGGCACGAGCGCGAGAGGAGGGAGGGGGTGGAATGAGGAGAGGTGTGTGGGGCCCCGGGTGGCAGAGAGGGGAGCCCGGAGGGGCCACGGCCACGCGTTCCCGTTCCTTTGGCGAGAGCCTCGGGCTCTGCCCCGGGAGCGTGGATGCACGGGGGATGCAGCGTGCGTGGGTGTGATGCACGGGGGATGCAGCGTGCGTGGGTGTGATGCACATGGGATGCAGTGTGTTTGGGTGTGATGCACGGGGGATGCAGCGTGCGTGGGTGTGATGCACGGGGGATGCAGCGTGCATGGGTGTGATGCAGGGGGGATGCAGCGTGCGTGGGTGTGATGCACGGGGGATGCAGCGTGCGTGGGTGTGATGCAGGGGGGATGCAGCGTGCGTGGGTGTGATGCACGGGGATGCAGCGTGCATGGGTGTGATGCACGGGGGATGCAGCGTGCGTGGGTGTGATGCACGGGGGATGCAGCGTGTGTGGGTGTGATGCACGGGGGATGCAGCGTGTGTGGGTGTGATGCACGGGGGATGCAGTGTGCGTGGATGTGATGCACGGGGGATGCAGCGTGTGTGGGTGTGATGCACGGGGGATGCAGCGTGCGTGGATGTGATGCACGGGGGATGCAGTGAGCGTGGATGTGATGCACGGGGGATGCAGTGAGTGTGGGTGTGATGCATGGGGGATGCAGTGTGTGTGGGTGTGATGCACATGGGATGCAGTGTGTGTGGGTGTGATGCACGGGGGATGCAGCGTGCGTGGGTGTGATGCACGGGGGATGCAGCGTGCGTGGGTGTGATGCACGAGGGATGCGCTGGAGGAACGGGGCCTGTTCCAACCTCGGGTGGTGCTCAGGAGCAGAGTTCCATTGTGGGGCCCTCCCTGAGCTCACGAGTTCCATTGGGGAAGGGACTGTGGCTCCACTGGGGAAGGGACTGTGGATCCATTGGGGAAGGGGCTGTGGCTCCACTGGGGAAGGGGCTGTGGCTCTGGAAGGGGCTGTGGATCCATTGGGGAAGGGGCTGTGGCTCTGGAAGGGGCTGTGGCTCTGGAAGGGGCTGTGGATCCATTGGGGAAGGGGCTGTGGCTCCACTGGGGAAGGGGCTGTGGCTCTGGAAGGGGCTGTGGCTCTGGGTCCGCGTGTGGGGCCGGTGCCTGGGAAGCGGAGCAGCCGGGAGCCGGAGCCGCCGGCAGAGCTGGGATGCGCAGCTTTGAGGTCTCCGGACAGCGGCTGATGGGGAGCGATTGCGGCGTTTATTGATTAATAACACACAATGTGGGGACCGGCAAAGCACCAAATGCTGTCGGGAACCGGGTACCGTTCCGCCGGGCTCGGGGTTTGTGCCCTTTGTTTTCTCTTGAATCGTGGAACCATGGGATGGTTTGGGTGGGAAGGGAGCTCCAAGCCCACCCGGCTCCCATGGGCAGGGACACCTCCACGCCCCATCCAGCGCGGCCCGGAGCCCCTCCAGGGATGGGGTTTTCCGTTTGGGTTCTCCTCTTGGCTGCCATCGCCCCGTGTTGTCACCGCTCGGCTGCTCCCAAGCGGCTTCCCTGCTCCTACCCCTCCTGTCCGGGCGCTTGCAGGGCGCGCAGCTGAAGATGGAGCTCGCCAGCCTGGAGCCGCTGCACGTGCCCAAGCTCTCGCTCGCCAGGGACGGGCAGGGAGACGGCCTGGCCACGCAGGCGCTCTACCGCAAGACCAGCCAGCTCCTGGAGACCCTCTACCAGATGAGCGCCAACGCCAAGGTGGTGGACATGAAGCAAGCCAAGTCCGGTAGGTCCTACACAAACACAGCCTGGAGCAGCCTCCGTGCCGCTGACCGGCACCTCCTTCCATCCAAGGCTTTGCTCCGGGGCAGAGCTCCGGCTCCCTGCTGAGGGATGGGTGGTGGTGGTGCATCCCGAGCTGCTCACGCAGCCGTCGCGCCACCGCCATCCCTCTGGATGGGCCATTCGTGCTCCCTGGAGGCTGTGTGCTGTGGCCTCGTCCCTGCGCTGCTGCCGGCGGAGCCTCCCACCAAAACCTCTGCCAGTAAGCAGAGCTGGCCGAGCCGGCGCTCTGCGCGTGCCGTGTCCGGATGGATCCCGAGCCCTGGGGAGGACGCGGTCCTTCTGCCTCCCACAAACCTCCCTCTCCCTGGCATCGCTGTGCTCCACAGCAGAGGCATTTGGGGTCCCAGTGCTCCATGTCGGAGGCATTTGGGGTCCCGGTGCTCCATGTTGGAGGTGTTTGGGGTCCCGGTGCTCAGTGTCAGAGGCATTTGGGGATCCCGGGGCTCAGTGTTGGAGGCATTTGGGGTCCCGGTGCTCCATGTCGGAGGCGTTTGGGGTCCCGGTGCTCCATGTTGGAGGTGTTTGGGGTCCCGGTGCTCCATGTCGGAGGCGTTTGGGGTCCCGGTGCTCCATGTTGGAGGCGTTTGGGGTCCTGGTGCTCTGTGTCGGAGGTGTTTGGGGTCCCAGTGCTCCACAGCAGAGGCATTTGGGGTCCTGGTGCTCAGTGCTGGAGGCATTTGGGGTCCCAGTGCTCTGTGTCAGAAGTATTTGGGGTCCCAGTGCTCCATGTCGGAGGTGTTTGGGGTCTCAGTGCTCCATGTTGGAGGCATTTGGGGTCCCGGTGCACTGTGTCAGAAGCGTTTGGGGTCCCGGTGCTCCATGTTGGAAGCGTTTGGGGTCCCAGTTCTCAGTGTCAGAGGTGTTTGGGGTCTCAGTGCTCCATGTCAGAGGCATTTGGGGTCCCGGTGCACTGTGTCAGAAGCGTTTGGGGTCCCGGTGCTCAGTGTCGGAGGCATTTGGGGTCTCAGTGCTCAGTGTCAGAGGTGTTTGGGGTCTCAGTGCTCCATGTTGGAAGCGTTTGGGGTCCCGGTGCTCAGTGTCAGAGGCATTTGGGGTCGGAGGCATTTGGGGTCCCGGTGCTCCATGTAGGAAGCGTTTGGGGTCTCAGTGCTCCATGCTGGAGGCATTTGGGGTCGGAGGCATTTGGGGTCCCGGTGCTCCATTTTGGAGGCGTTTGGGGTCCCGGTGCTCAGTGCCGGAGGCGCTCGGGGTGAGCAGTGCGGGATGAGCCGCGGTGCTGCGGTGCCATGGTCCCTCACCCCGTGTCGTGGCAGCTCGGAGCTCGTCGGCGCGGCTGCTGGAGCAGACGGCGCGGCTTTGGGCCCTCAAGAACACCATCGACACCCTGAGGGTGAGGCAGCTCCGTCGCCTCCCGGCTGCCGGGAGGGTGGGGGTCTCGGCAGCGCCCCGGTGCCCCCCGGGCAGGGTGGGGGGAACCAATGGGCACCGCTCCGCGTGGGCACCACCGTCCTGGTCCCATCGGTGCTGCCCTACGGCACCGCCGGCTGTGCCGGGAGGGAACGTGCTGCCCCCCCACTTCCAGAGAAAAGTGGGGTGCAAACCCCCAGCTTTGGGTGTGGGGAGGGCAGTGAGGGGCTGGGGGGGGCTGTGGGGCTGGAGAGGGGGTTCAGGGGGCTGAGGGGGTGCTTTGGGAGGTGGAGGGGCTGGAGAGGGGATTCGGGGGGCTGAGGGGGTGCTTTGGGAGTGGTGGGGCTGGAGAGGGGGTTCAGGGGGCTGAGGGGGTGCATTGGGAGTGGGGGGGCTGGAGAGGGGATTTAGGGAGCTGAGGGGGTGCTTTGGGAGGTGGTGGGGCCGGAGAGGGGGTTCAGGGGGCTCGGGGTGCTTTGGGAGTGGTGGGGCTGGAGAGGGGGTTCAGGGGGCTGAGGGGGTGCTTTGGGAGTGGTGGGGCTGGAGAGGGGGTTCAGGGGGCTGAGGGGGTGCTTTGGGAGTGGTGGGGCCGGAGAGGGGGTTCAGGGGGCTCAGGGGGTGCTTTGGGAGTGGTGGGGTTGAGGGGCGCAGTGAGGGGCGCGGGGGGGGGGGCGGCGTGAGCTCGCGTGCAGCCGCAGGAGTGGCCGTGGGGTGGTTTTGGGGGGTCCCGGTGCCCTAGGGGTGTCCTGGGGAGGGTCCCCCATGTTCTTGGGGGGGAGCGCCCGAGCCGAGGGGGGTTCCTATATTCTGGGGGTGTCTCCGTGTCCGGGGGTGCCCCAATCTCCCCCCCCCCAGGCGGACACGATGCGGGAGACGGTGCAGCAGCAGCCGGGCGGCAGCGTCCCCACCGACTTCGGGCTCTTCCCCTCCTCCTCCTTCCTCAAGGTGAGGCCTCGGGGGGCCCTGGACCCCCTCCTCCCCCCTGGGAGGGGCCCTGAACCCCCCCATTCTGACCTCCCCTTCCCCCCGGGCTGTCCTGCGTGGGGGGTTCAGACTAAGCCCCCCCCGTTCCCTCGGGGTTCCCTGTCCCAGGGTGGGGGCTGTCAGGGGCAGGACCCCCCAATCCCCTCTGTTCCCCCTGGGGTCCCCTTTGCTGAGGGGGTGTCAGAGACAGGACCCCCATCCCCCCTGTCCCCCCTTATCCTCCCAATTCCCCCCGTTCCCTTTGGGGTCCCATGTTGGGGGGTGTCAGGGACGGGATCCCCATTTCTCCTGTGTTCCCTTTGGGGTCCCGTGCTGGGGGGTGTCAGTGACCCCCATTTTCCTGCATTCCCTTTGGGGTCCCGTGCTGGGGGGTGTCAGTGACCCCCATTTCCCCACGTTCCCTTTGGGTCCCGTGCTGGGGGGTGTCAGTGACCCCCATTTCCCCACGTTCCCTTTGGGGTCCCGTGCTGGGGGGTGTCAGTGACCCCCATTTCCCCACACTCCCTTTGGGGTCCCGTGCTGGGGGGTGTCAGTGACCCCCATTTCCCCACACTCCCTTTGGGGTCCCGTGCTGGGGGTGTCCGTGACCCCGTTTCCGCGCAGGCGGGGCAGGAGCGGGCGCAGGGCCTGTCGTGCTGCGGGCGGGTGCGGGTGCCGTGCGCCCCGGGACAAGGCCGCGCGCACCGGCTGCTCCTCACGCCCGAGCTGCGCCGGCGCCTCCGCGCACACTTCGCCTCCTGAGCCCGCAATGCCGCCGCCGGCACCGGACACCGGCACCGGACACCCACACCGGCACCGGACACCGGCACCGGACACCGGCACCGGACACCCATACCGGCACCGGACACCGGCACCGGACACCGGACACCCGCACCGACACCGTTACTGGACACCCCCCCCGCTGCTGCTTCCGTGGCCAATAAAGAGCCCTGAATGCGCCTCGTGTGTCCCGAGATGGGAATGGGGGAGCACCGGGAATTGGGGAGCACCGGGAACGGGGGGCACCGGGAACGGGGGGCACTGGGATCTGCAGCCGGGATCCGCAACAGGGAACTGGGGGGGACTGGGATCCAGAATGGGAATAGAAGGGACTGGGAACGGGAAGGGGCGGGGGGGGGCACCAGGATCTGCAACCAGGATCCACAACGGGAAACTGGGGGGGACACCGGGATCTGCAGCGGGGAACTGGAGGGGCACTGGGAGGCGCTACTGGGAATTGGAACCGCTCTGGGAAAGGGACTGGGGGGGTCACTGGGATCTGCAGTGGGGAACGGGAATGGGGAGACCCCATCCGGATCTGCAACCGGGAAAGAAGGGGGAAGCACTGAGAACCGCACCAGGAGTGAGTGGGGGGGGCACCGGGAACCGCACCGGAATACGGGGAGTCCCGGACCCGGGGAGGCCGCAGCTGGGGGGGGGGGGGGGGGGGGGGGGGCACAGGCTGCCACTGGGCGGTGGGAGGGGGCGTGGTCTACGGAGCACAGCCCGCGCTGATTGGTGAGCGCGCGGAGGGGCGGTGCCCATTGGCTGCTGGCGGGACGGCAGCACTTCCGGCGCGGGCAGTTCCGGGCGGGCCGCACTTCCGGCGCGGCGCTGCCACTTCCTGCGCGGCGGAGGCAGCCATGGTGGGTGCCCGCGGGCCGCACCGCCGCATCCGCCCGCATCGGGCCGGGCCGGGGTCCGCGGCCGGCGGCGCGGGGCGGGCGGGGGCCGGGGGCGCCGCGGCGGGCGGGGGTTGGGGCGGGAGCGGGGCACGCGGTGACCGGTGCCGCCGCAGGTGCTGCTCCACGTCCTGTTCGAGCACGCGGCCGGGTACGCGCTGTTCGCCGTGCGCGAGGTGGAGGAGATCGGGCTGCTGCTGCCGCAGGTACCGCCGGGGCCGTACCGGGGAGGGGGCACCGGGATGGGAATCCGATAGCGGCGCGGGGGGGGGGCACCGTGGGGGCGATGCGTAGCCGGGGGGGTGGGCGCTGGGAGGGGGATCCGGTACTGAGGGGACCGGAGAGGGGCACCGGGAGCGCCGTTTGATACCGGAAGGGGCACCGAGGAGGGGGATCCGGTCCCGCAGCGGGCAGGAGTCCCGCCTTGCCGGGGGAGCTACCTCGGTGCTGGAAAGGGGGGGGGTCTCCCCGGTTCCCTGGGGGCGGCCCCGCCCCTCCCGGCCCGTTAGGCGGGTGATGCAGTTACCGGGTCCCCTGACGGGTTCTCCCTGTTCCCACGGTCCCGTTCCCGCAGGTGGAGGAGAGCGTCCTGACCATCGGTAAGTTCCACAACGTGGTGAAGCTCGTGGCCTTCGCGCCTTTCAAGTCGGCGCAGAGCGCGCTGGAGAACATGAACGCTGTCTCGGAGGGTGAGCGGCCCCACCGGATCCCGTTATCCCCCTTTGTCCCCACCGGCTCCCGTTATTTCCTTTGTCCCCACCGGATCCCGTTATTTCATTGTCCCCACCGGATCCCGTTATTTCATTGTCCCCACCGGATCCCGTTATTTCATTGTCCCCACCGGATCCCGTTACCTCCTTTGTCCCCACCAGATCCTGTTACCACCTTTGTCCCCACCGGCTCCCGTTACCCCCCTTTGTCCCCACCGGCTCCCGTTACCCCCCTTTGTCCCCACCGGCTCCCGTTACCCCCCTTTGTCCCCACCGGCTCCCGTTACCCCCCTTTGTCCCCACCGGCTCCCGTTACCCCTCTTTGTCCCCGCTGGTTCCCATTACCCCCCGTTGTTCCCGGGGGATGCCCCCCTTGGCCCCGCTGAGCCGGTGCCCCCGCAGGGATCCTGCACGAGGACCTGCGGCTGCTGCTGGAGACGTCGCTGCCGCCCAAGAAGAAGAAGGTGCTGCTGGGAGTCGCCGACGCCAAGATCGGAGCCGCCATCCTGGAGGAGTTGGGCTACCAGTGCCAGACCGGCGGTGTGGTGGCCGAGATCCTGCGCGGTGAGTCCGGCTGCAGCCGATCCCTGCTCCCGCTGGGCCGCAGCCGAGGGGCTGGGGTCAGGCCTGGTGACGGCTCGGTCCCCGTGCAGGGATCCGGCTGCACTTCCACGCGCTGGTGAAGGGGCTGACGGCGCAGTCGGCGTCCAAGGCGCAGCTGGGGCTGGGCCACAGCTACTCGCGGGCCAAAGTGAAGTTCAACGTCAACCGGGTGGACAACATGATCATTCAGTCCATCAGCCTGCTGGACCAGCTGGACAAGGACATTAACACTTTCTCCATGCGCGTCCGGTGAGCTCCGGCGGTGGGAGGGACTGTGCCCGGCTCCCCATGCTTACCGCAGGCTGCCGCCGCTCCGGCTGCCTGTACAGAACGGGGAGGGAGAGCAGCACCCGGAGCGCAGCCGGCCTGGGCGCCGTGTCCTGGCCGGAGCGCAGCTGGGGGACAGGCGGGACACGCGCGGGGCCGGGCGGTGGCACGGCGCTGACGCTGTCCTGCAGGGAATGGTACGGCTACCACTTCCCCGAGCTCATCAAGATCGTCTCCGAGAACTACACCTACTGCCGCCTGGCCAAGTTCATCGGGAACCGCAAGGAGCTGAGCGAGGAGAGCCTGGAAGGGCTGGAGGAGATCGTCATGGACGCCGCCAAGGCCCAGGCCATCCTGGAGGCCTCTCGCTCCTCCATGGGTGAGTGGGGCCGCTGCGGTGGATCCGGTGGGGCAGGGGAGGCTGTGAACGCACTGTCGGTGCCGCTCACCCCTGATGTCTGCGTCCCAGGCATGGACATCTCTCCCCTCGACCTCATCAACATCGAGAGCTTCTCCAGTCGCGTCATCTCCCTCTCCGAGTACCGCAAGGGCCTGCAGGAATACCTGCGCTCCAAGATGAGCCAGGTGGCTCCCAGCCTCTCGGCGCTCATCGGGGAGGTGGTGAGTGCAGCTCTGTCTGCGATCCGGCTGCCCCCGGCCGCGGAAATGATGTCAGAGCGAATCTGTCAATCCTCTGAGCCGTCCTGCTGACGCCTCTCGCTGCTGATCCGGCCCGGGGGCTGCCAACGGGCCTGCAGGGTGCGAGCAGCCACAATCCTCACCCTCCTCCTCCTCCCCAGGTGGGCGCCCGGCTCATCTCCCACGCCGGCAGCCTCACCAACCTGGCCAAGTACCCGGCCTCAACGGTGCAGATCCTGGGAGCCGAGAAGGCCCTGTTCAGGTATGGCCACGGTGCTGGTGTCGGCTGAGCCCGGCTCCTGGTGCACACAGCTTGGGGGTGGAGGGAGGGGGTGGGGGCAGTGCCACCCCCGGCTGCTCCGGTGCCACTCATGGCTGCGCCGGCCACTTCCAGAGCGCTGAAGACACGTGGGAACACCCCCAAGTACGGGCTGATCTTCCACTCCACCTTCATCGGGCGAGCGGCCGCCAAGAACAAAGGGCGCATCTCCCGCTATCTGGCCAACAAGTGCACCATCGCCTCCCGCATCGACTGCTTCTCAGGTGCGTGCGGAGCGGGGACGGGACGGGGCTCCAGCACCGCCTCTGCCGTGATGGCAAGATTTTTCGTCAACAGCACTGCCCTGTGCGCGTGGTGACAGCGTTGGGCTGAGCGGAGCGGGTAGGGCCGGGTGCGGTGCTGAGCCCCGCCTGGTGCGGTGCTGAGCCCCGTCTTTCTTCTCCTGCAGAGATCCCCACCAGCGTTTTCGGGGATAAGCTGCGGGAGCAGGTGGAGGAGCGCTTGGCCTTCTACGAGACCGGGGAGCCGCCCCGCAAGAACCTGGAGGTGATGAAGGAGGCGATGGCGGAGGTGAGGTGCGGCAGCGGCGGGGCCGCGCTCGGAGGTGATGTCACAACTCCATCCCGACCCATCCTGGGGGGCAAAGACTGATTTAATGAGGCTGATCCGAGCGTGGCCGGGAGGGACCCAGGGCTGGGAACAACCCACGAGCCGCTTCCCTCCGGCAGGCCAGCGAGGTGGTGGCAGAGGTGAAGAGAAAGCAGGAGAAGAAGGAGAAGAAGAAGAAAAAGAGGGAGAAGCGGAGGCTGGAGGCCTTGGCTGCGGCCGCAGAGGAGGCGGAGAACGCCGAGGTGAGGGGGCTATGAATGGGGTGGGAGCCCTCCATCCCGCTCCGTGGGGAGCAGCCGGGCCTGGTTCTTCCTCAGGGGTTGCCCCACAGCCTGGTGGGGTTGGCAGGAGGGGGCCTGGGCTCCTGCTGACCCTGGGGTTCCCAACAGGAGAACAACGTGGAGCCCAAGAAGAAGAAGAAAAAGAAGAAACAGCAGGAGCTGGAGGCAGAATCGGAGCCGGAGGTTCCCTCGGAGCCAGAGGAGAACGGGCTGGAGGAGGAGGAGGCTGTGCCCAAGAGGAAAAGGAAACTGGCAGTGGAGGCAGATCAGGAGGAAGAGGAGGAGGAGAAGAAGAAGAAAAGGAAGAAGAAGAAGAAGGCACGGGACTCAGAGGAAGAGGACTAGGGGAGCGAGCCGTGCTCCGGCGGCGTGGACTCTGGGACTGGCGGGAGGTCAGCATGGCATGGCCGTGGCCCCCTGGGCGCTGGCAGCAGCCGTGTTGCTGGCACGGTGGCTGCGTGGACAGTGTTTGGCACCTTGGATCCAGGTGGAGCCCTGGGAGAGGGTGAGATGCCGGCAGCCTTTGGCCTTGTGCTGCCATGGGGCGGCTGCCGTGGGGCTGCGCTGCAGCCGGTACAGGCAGTGGGGCGGGAAACTGCCCGGTGTGGCTGCACCTCAATAAAGAGGTGGCTGTGGATCCCGTGTGGGGGGGTCTCCCTGTTTGTGGCTGCCCTTTCCCACTGCCACCAGAGCCTTTCTCTGGCACGGCGGAAGCGCTGGCATCACTCCGGCAGCAACTGCTATGCTGCAGAGCCTTTATTAGCAGAAGCAATAAGTTACCGGTGGGAGCGAGCGGAGGAGGCGGGGGGCCCTACGCTTCCAGGGCGGCTATCACGGCTTGGGTGAAATCCAGGGACGTGGCGTAGCCCCCCATGTCCGCTGTGCGCACCTGCAAGGAGAGGGAGCATTAGGGGGGCACCGGGAGGCCTGGGGGCCCTGAGGTGCCGGCAGCTCCCGCTGGGAGCACCCCTGAGTGTCCCTGTGACATGAGACAGCCTGGATGGGGACCACCATCCTGTGCGCTCGGGTTCTGGGGTACTCAGCCCAGATTTCAGTAGGAATAGGGATGAAGCAGCAGACGATCCATGGCAGCGGTTTCCTTCCTGGTGCTCATCTACCTGTCCCAGCCCGAGGGGACAGTGAGGGGCTGGCGCTGAGTTTGGCCTTGGGCACAGCCGAGTGGGGAGCAGCACGGAGAAGGGATGGGGGAACTGGACCCGTTGTTTGGGAATGCTGAAATGCAGTGCTGAACACACAGCCCAAACGCGCTCAGCACCTGCCAAATGCTGCCAGGCCCCAGCTCCCCGGGATCCAGCTGGGAGACCGGATCTGGGGGGGCTGCTGCTGAGGAGCCCCCGGCTGGGCAGCCCCTGCCTGCCCCACACAGGATCGTGCCAAGCGCATGGCTCAGCTCGGAGCCGCCCTGGCTCCCCCAAACGCATCCGCAGGGCACGGAGCACAGCACCCACTGCACCCTACACACGGGTTGTGCCGGAAGGGACCCTCGAGGGTGCGGAGCCGCAGCCCCATGGTCCCGTTTATTGCTAAAGCCTTCATGGGCTGGAGTGGGATCCCACATGGTCCCTGGAAGCTGCCTGCGGGATCCCACGTGGTCCCTGGAAGCTGTTTGCAGGATTCCGCGTGATCCCTGGAAGGCGCCTGCGGAGCATGGGGCGCTCCCAGTCCTGCCTGCGTGATCTGGGGGCAGCCGTGCTCCGAAGGGAGCCCTGGGTCCCTCCTACGATCCCCCTGGCGTGACTGGGGGTGGCAGCCTGACTCTGGGCTGGGCAGGAGGGGAGGATCCCCTCCTCCTCTTTTGGGGCACCAGGGAATTCAGCTGGAACGGGAAGGGGGCAGGTGGAGCTGCGGGAAGCGGCTGCAGCGGAGGCCCCGGCTGCTGGGGTTCCTAGGCCCCATAGTGGGGGTGCAGGTGGTCAATCACGGATTTGACGAAGTCAGAAGTGGTGGAGTAACCGCCCAAGTCCCGCGTCCGGACCTGAAAATCCAACACAGGGAAGGGGGAGAAACAAGGGAGAGATGTGGTGGTGAAATGGGAGAAGGGAGACGAGGGCAGCTCCCTCTACGCACCCTGCCAGGACCAGGCCGCGCTCCCAGAGGAGGCGTCCGGCATTCCCGAGCCAGCAAGCAGCACTACGGCAGCAGGGAGGCGCGGCGGGGCCGACTGCGGCTGTGCCTACAGCCGCACGCACGCAGGGTTCTGAGCTGGACACGGGCGAGGAGGCTGGAGACTTGTGCTTATCCATCAGGGAGAAGGCAGAGCAGCTGACTACCACAGACACCCACCAACACGTGCCCAACACTCACTTTTCCGACTTTGATCACCTTCTTCACCGCATCTGAGATCAAATTGGAGTGGAATTCCAGGCTGTTGAGAGGAAAGCGAGCCCCGGATCAGCCCCTGCGGCAGCCCCAGCTGCCCACCCACCCCCTGGCACGGCACCTACTTGAGGTGCCGGAGCATGTTGGCGGCGGAGAGCAGCATGGCGGTGGGATTGGCGATGTTCCTGCCCACTGCCTGGGCGAAGGGGTGCCGGGCGCCCTGTGGGAGGAGGAGCCGTGCGATGGATCACCTTCCATACCCCCATCCCCAGCAGCTTTCCCCCACCCCGGATAACCGGCACCGCACAGCAGCGCCGGGATCTGTCTCCTCACCATCTCGAAGACGGCGTACTCGGCGCTGTAGCTCTCGCCAGGAACGACGCCGGCACCACCCACCAGTCCGGCCGCCAGGTTGTCGATGATGTTCCCGTAGAGGTTCGGCATCACCAGGACGTCAAACTGGTAGGGATTCTGCACCAGCTGCGCGGAGGGAATGGGAGGAGCTGAGGCCCCGCACAGGCTGCAGGCAGCACCGCGGAGCAGGGAGCAGGATCCGCGGAGCAGCAGATCCCACTGTGCCCGAAACCATCCCAGCCCTGTGCTCGGGGCACAGTTGGGAGCACACGGAGCGCTGGGAATGGCTCAGGAGCCACAGATTTGTCTCACCAGGCAGAGCTTTTCAAGCTCAGATGAGACACAGCTGTGACAGGGAGGTTTAGATTGGATATTAGGAAAAATTCCTTCCCGGAAAGGGCCGTTCCCATCCCCTGGAGGGGTTCAAACACTGCATGGATGTGGCTCGTAGGGACACAGACGGAGCACTGTGAGGTTTATGACTGGACTCGATGTTCTTAAAATTAAAAGTCTTTTCCAACATGGATAATTCCATGATTTTGTGATTCCCAGCATCCCTGCCACCTCCAATCCCTGCAGCTCCTGCACTCAGCTGAGCAGAACAAGGAGAAGGCTCCTGGTTTGTGCAAGCAGCAACTCCCCGGGCCAGGGTGTCCACCTGGAGCTGCCAAGCTGCCAGCAGCAGCAGCGTTTCAGGGCTCCGAGCTCCGTGGCCCGGCTCAGCAGGCAGGGCAGGACGGCTCCGGGGACGGGATCCTCACCTGCATGCAGCAGTTGTCGATGATCATGGTTTCAAACTTGATCTTGGGGTACAGCTCCGCTACTTCCTCGCAGCACTGTAGGAAGAGCCCGTCGCCCAGCTTCCTGCAGGACAAGACACAGAGAAAGGCTTAGCGGGATGGCAGAGGGATCTGTCCCACAGTGGGGAATCCCACAGCGACTGGCAGGGCACGGTGAGGCGGGCAAACCTGGAGCATCCCACAGCCCTGCACACCCACCCGTGGGGAGCAGGGAGAGATCAGCCCCCGGTGCCAGAGCTTTTCCCTGCCTCTAGGCTGCAGCTGTGGGGCCTGGCCTGGAGACCAGACCACACAGAGACAAAAAAAACCACCATTCCCAGGGAAAGCCCAGCCCCTCTGGAGCCAGAGCGGCACTGCTGCGATCCTGATCCGCTCCCACACTCACATGATGTTGGCCTTGTGCACGGCCGTCACTTTGGAGCGCCCCTTCTTGGTGGCAAAGTCGAAGGCGAATTTGGCGATCCGCTGGGACTTGGCCCGCGTGATGATCTTCAGGCACTCGATCACACCCTTCGCACTCTGGAGCAGAGTGGGAGTGTGAGCAGCCCCGGCATCACCCAGTGCCCACAGGAGCTGCTCTGGCATTGCCCTAGAGCCCAACGCCCACAGGACCAGCCCCGGCATCACCCAGTGCCCATGTGGCTCCAGCATGGGCCCAGAGCCCAGTGTCCGTGAGCAGCCCCGGTATCACCCCACATCCCAGCACCCATGGGAGTCGCCTCGGCGTCACCTTGGAGCCCAGTGTCCGTGAGCAGTCCCGGTATCACCCCACATCCCAGCACCCATGGGAGCAGCCCCGGCATTACCCCGGAGCCCAGTGTCCGTGAGCAGCCCCAGTATCACCCTGCATCCCAGTGCCCACGGGAGCCACCTCGGCATCACCCTTGAGCCCAGTGTCCGTGAGCAGTCCCGGTATCACCCTGCATCCCAGCGCCCACGGGAGCCGCCTCGGCATCGCCCTGGACCCAGCGCCTGCCCCTGCCACCCGCACTGTGCTGACAGCCCTGCACTCTGGGACAGGGAGGTGGTGGCTTTGCTCAACACTGGATCATTCCCATCAGAAGGTTCCATAATACCCATCTCCCTTTTTCCTGGCATCCCATGGCCAACCCCACTGGGTCTGGGTGTATCCCTATCATTAAATCCTCTCCCGCTCCCCTGCTGCTGCTCCAGTCAGCTCCTCAGCTTCCGTACAGAAAGCTGGAAGGGATTCCCAGCACGGACAGCCCCCCCATGCCAAGCCCCGTCCCCAGGGCAGCGCGAGGCTCCTGCACCTCATGCTCCAATGAGCTGTACTCGCCCTCCGTCTGCTCGCGGATGATGACGAGGTCCAGGTTGTTGTGCCGCGTTTTGTAGCCCGGCAAGCTCTTCACGTGGACAACGTTGGCAAACAAGTCCAGTTTGCGCCTGGAAAGAAGCAGCAGAGTCGGCATCACAACGTAAGATATTCCTGGGCCAAGACTGTGCCCTGCAAGTGCTGGTGATGGTGCCGGTGGCTCCCGCCTCCCAAACGCCTTCCCATGGCTCTGCATCAATCCACCTTTCTGCCTTTCCCTCATGGATCACACCTCAGCACGGCACTGTTTCCAAAGGAGGCCACCACTGTCCACTCCCCAGGGCCCCCAGGGACACAGGCAGCCAAATCCCGCTCGAAGGAGGCAGCTCCTGGCCGCAGTCCTTCGGGATCGTCTGCTTTCTGATGCCACACTATCTTCCCATAGGCTCTGGGGCTCACTGCCCTTGGTTCTGCAGCAGAACCACAACCAAACGCAATGCGGTTCTTCCCGTACAGAAAAGGGCTCCAGGAATGGTGGGGAGGGGCTCTGGATCAGGGAGGGCACAGACAGGATGAGGGGAATGGTTTTGAGCTGCAAGAGGGGAGACTGAGATGAGATCTTGGGGAGAAATGTTCTCCTGTGAGGGTGGGGAGGCCCTGGAACAGGTTGCCCAGAGCAGCGGTGGCTGTCCCATCCCTGGAGTTGTTGAAAACCAGGTTGGATGGTTCTTGGAGCCTCTGATCCAGTGGGAGGTGTCCCTGCCCGTGGCAGGGGGTGGGACTGGATGGGCTTTAAGGTCCCTTCCAACCCAACCCATTCCATAATTCTGTGATTTCCTAGTGACCAATGCTCAGTCCGGGCACTGGGCTTACCGGAGCCGCATGTCGTAGGACGCCAGCTCTCCCTTGTACTCCATGGGGGTGTGGATTTTCCCTGTGGGACAACAAAGTGGCAGTAAGAACAGAGCATGGAGCGCACTGGCTGGGGGGGGTTCAGTTGAAGCCCAGCGCAGAGCCTGATCGGTCACTGTGCAGGACCCAGCGAGGCCTCTTCCCCTCTCTGGGACGTGCCAGGAGATCTTGTTTCCAAAGCGGGAGCTGGGAACAGCCTCCCCTTTCCCAAGTGCACTGAATACATCAGGAATGTGCTGCTCAGCATGTTCCCTCCTCCAAGATCTCATCTCAGAAATTCCTGTCCCTGACAGCACGGTCAGAGGTGAATGCAGTCCCTCCGCAGTTCCTTACCTATGAGAGCCACTTTGCTTTCCTTCATGGAATCCACCACCTGATCCAGTTTCTCCTCTGACGCCATGTTCTGCACCTCGCTGAGGTGATGCTCGTCAAAGACCACAGGCACGCTGGCCGCCTGCGCGAGAGGGAGAGCTGCCCTCGGATCGGAGCCACACAGGGAAGCTACGGTCCCAGAGGGAATCGGGGAGCTGGGAGGTGAAGCCTTAATCCAGCCAGGCTGCCTGCTCCGTGGGAAACTTGGACCTCTGGGTCACCCCGGTTCCAGCAGAACCAGGATGTTCCCTGTCCACCCACCGGAGCCAGAGCCGTACCTTGAACACCTCCTTGACGGCGTGCATCAGCTCCGGGCCCACACCGTCTCCGGGCAGCATGGTGACCTGGAACGTGCCCTCGGGCTTCGCGCTCTGGGACTGCACGGAGAGCAGAGGAGTCAGAACGGCCTGCAGTGCCAGAGCCCAGCCTCGGGGTGCTCCGACCCACGGAATCACGGAATGGTTTGGGCTGGAAGGGACCTCAAAGCCCATCCAGTTGCAATCCATAGGCAGGGACACCTCTCACTGGATCAGGGGCTCCAAGCCCCATCCAACCTGGCCTGGAACCCCTCCAGGGATGGGACAGCCACCACTGCTCTGGGCAGCCTGGGCCAGGGCCTCCCCACCTTCACAGGAGAACAATTCTTTCCAAGATCTCACCTCAATCTTCCCTCTTGCAGCTCAAATCTGTTTCCGCTCACCCTGTCCCCACACTTCCTGAATCCTGAGTTCCTTCCCAGCGTCCCTGGAGCCCCTTCCTTACTGGGAGCTACTCTGGGAGGCTCTGGTACCACTGCCCATACTCAGGGTGGATCTGGGGGGCTCCAGGACCACTGCTCACGCTCTGGGTGGATCTGGGGGGCTTCAGGACCACTGCTCACACTCTGGGTGGATCTGGGGGGGCTCTGGTACCACTGCTCATGCTCAGGGTGGATCTGGGGGACTCCAGGACCACTGCCCCTGCTCAGGGTGTACCCCGGGGGGGTTCTGGGAATGTCACTCTCACCTTGGCCTGTGGGTTCTGCTGGAGGGTGGCAGTGGGGACACGCAGGCCTCTCCATGCTCCAAGGCTCTGGGCACGTAGGAGACCCTGGAAGAGAGACAGTGGGGTGTGAGACACAGCGAGCCCGGCCCAACGTGCCCCCCACCCCCTGAGCCCCCCACCCCTGCACACTTCTCCCAGCCCAAAAAAACCCCAGCTGAGGCCTTACGCCTCCTGGCAGGGTGACACACAACCCACCCCCAGCCCTGACTGGCCCCTATCTCAGCCTCAACTGACCCCCCCCAGCTAGGTCTCCCCCCCCCCCCATTCCAGACAACCCCCCTCGATCTAAATCACCAGCCCCCTCTGACCCCCTTGATCCAGATTGCACCCCTCTATCCTGCAGCACCACCCAATTCCGATGGCTACAGCCCAGACTGACTCAATTGGGGATTGGGGGATCCCCAACCGACCCCCCGATCCTGACTTTTCCCCTCTCCCACCCCCAAATGAATCCTTCCCATCCTCAATCCCGCATAATCCCCATCACGCCCCATCCTCAACTGACCCCTCCCCACCCGCATCACCCCCCATCCTGGATTTCCCCCCACCCTCAACCCAGATCGACCCCCCCAAGGCCTGACTCCACCCCCCAGATCCACATCACCCCCTCCAATTCCCAACCAATCCAATCCCCATCTAAATCCCCCCCAGTCTCCATCAGCCCTCCATCCCCAAATGACCCCTCCTCATCCACATCCTCCCCCTCCCAGATTCCCCCCCCAATCCAGATGGACTGCCCTATCCCAGACCCCCCTCCACCCCCATCCCCCTCAAATCTCTATCTGCTCCTCATCCCCAAATGACTCCCCCCCATTCAAATCCCGCCCCAATCTCTATGTGCCCCCATCCCCAAGTGACTCCCCCCATCCAAATGCCCCCAACTCACTATCTGCCCCCATTCCCAACCAACCCCTCCTCATCCAAATCCCCCAATCTCTATGTGCCTCCATCCCCAAATGACTCCTCCCAATCCAAATCCCCCCCAGTCTTCACCACCCCCCATCCCCAAATGACCTCTTCTCATCCACATCACCCCCATCCCAGATTCCCCTCCCCACAATCCAGAATGACCTCCCTATCCCTGAACCCCTCCACATCCCCAACCATCCAAATCCCCCCATTCCCAAATGACCCCTTTTCATCCACCTGCCATGCTATCCCAGATCCCTCTCCTCAATCCAGATCAACTCCCCTAGCCCTGACACCCCCCTAGTCCTCATAACCCCCCAAATCCCAACCGACCCCTCCTCAAATAAATCCTTCCCTGTTGATTTCCACCGCCCCCCCCATCCCCAACCAATCCCTCCCCATCCGCCTCACCCCACCCCCCAGATTCCCCCCCTCCAGTCCATATCGCTCCCTATTCACAACTGACCCCTCCTCACCCCCATCGCCCCCCATCCTGGATTCCCGTCCCTGGTCCCAACACCCCCAATCCATCCCCACCGCCCCCTCCCCATTCAGATCTCCCCCCTAGCCCGGACACCCCCCCCCAATCCAGACCTCCCCCCCACTAACCAGGCCGCCCCCTCCCCACATCGCCCCCTCCATCCCCACCCCCCTCCCCCCCCCACTAACCAGGCTGCCCCCTCCATCCCCACCGCCCTCTCCCCATCCATATCTCCCCCCACTAACCAGGCCGCCCCCTCCCCACATCGCCCCCTCCATCCCCACCACCCTCTCCCCATCCATATCTCCCCCCCCCCCACTAACCAGGCCGCCCCCTCCCCACATCGCCCCCTCCATCCCCACCGCCCTCCCCCCATCCATATCTCCCCCCACTAACCAGGCCGCCCCCTCCCCACATCGCACCCCCTCCCCATTAAGGCCCCCCCCTCCATCCCCATCGCCCCTTTCCCGTCCAAATCTCCTCCCCCAACTAGCCAGGCCGCCCCTGACCTACATCGCCCCCCTCGTCCCCGTTAACCCCTCCTCCGCCCCTCACCGCAGCCACCGCCCTCCCGGCTCCCAGCGCCGCCATCTTGGCCGCCCATAGAGCCCTGCGGCGCGCGCAGAGCCCATAGAGCCCCACAGCCGGGCGGGATCCGCGCCCCCTGTCGGCAGGGAGGGCCACAGGCACCCGCAGCGCCCCCTGTCGGCAGGGAGGGCCACAGGCACCCGCAGCGCCCCCTGTCGGCAGGGAGGGCCACAGGCACCCGCAGCGCCCCCTGTCGGCAGGGAGGGACACGGACCCCCCCCAGTGACACCAAAAATAGAATGATAGAATGGTTTGGGTTGAAGGGACCTTAAAGCTCATCCCATTCCACCCCTGCCATGAGCAGGGACACCTCCCACTGGATCAGGGGCTCCAAGAACCATCCAACCTGGCCTGGAACCCCTCCAGGGATGGAGCAGCCACCACTGCTCTGGGCACCCTGGGCCAGGGCCTCCCCACCCTCATGGTGAAGAAATTCCTCCTCATGTCCAGTCTGACTCTGCCCCTCTCCAGTTTATCCCCGTTCCCCCTCGTCCCATCCCCACAGCCTTTATGAACAGCCCCTCCTCAGCTCTCCTGGAGCCCCTTCAGAAGGTCACTATAAGGCCTCAGAGGTCACTATAAGGCCTCCTCGGAGCCTTCTCTTCTCCAGAATCAACAACCCCACCTCTCCCAGCCTGGCCTCGGAGCGAAGGTTCTCCATCCCTCCCATCATCCTTGTGGCCTCCTCTGGACCTGTTCCACCAGCTCCGTGTCCTCCCTGTGCTGAGGACTCCAGAGCTGGACCCAGGGCTCCAGGTGGGTCTCCCCGAGCGGAGCAGAGGGGCAGAATCCCGTCCCTCCCTGCTGGCCACGCTGCTCCGGGTGCAGCCCAGGACACGGGTGGTTTCTGGGCTCTGAGCGCACGTTGGGGCTCCTGTGGAGCTTCTCCTCCCCCAGCACCCCAAGTCCTTCTCCTCAGGGCTGATCCCCATCACATCATCCCCCATCGTGTACTGAAAATGGGGATTGTCCCGACTCCGGTGTAGGACCTCACCCTTGGCCTGGTTGAACCTCCTGGGATTCTCACAGCCCCACTTCTCCACCTGTCCGGGTCCCTCCGGATGACATCCTGTCCTTCGGGTCAATGTCCTGTGTCAGGGTGACGTTCTGTGCCAGGATGGCACCCCGTGCCGGGACGGTGTCCTCTGCCAGGACGGTCTATGCCGGGATGAGGTGCTGGGGCACTGCCCCGAGCCAGGATGGATCCCTGTGCCGGGAGGATGTCCTGTGCCGGGATGGTACCCTGTGCCAGGACCGCCCTGAGCCAGAATGGTGCCATGTGCTGGGAGGATGCTTTGTGCCAGGACAATGCCCTGAGCCGGGACGGTGCCACGTGCTGGGATGATTCCCTGTGCCGGGACGATGCCCTCAGCCGGGACGATGCCACGTGCTGGGATGATTCCCTGTGCCAGGATGACGCCCTGTGCTGAGATGGTGCTTTGTGCCATGACAGTGCCCCGTGCCGGGATGATTCCCTGTGCCAGGACAGTGTCCTCTGCCAGGATGGTGTCCTGTGCCATGACAGCATCCTGTGCCGGGATGATTCCCTGTGCCAGGATGGATCCCTGTGCCAGGAGGATGCCCTGTGCCGGGATGATTCCCTGTGCCAGGACAATGCCCTGAGCCAGGATGGTGCCACGTGCTGGGATGATGCTTTGTGCCAGGACAATGCCCTGTGCCAGGACCATCCTGTGCCAGGATGATTCCCTGTGCTGGGACGATGCCCTGAGCCGGGATGATGCCCTGAGCCGGGACGATGCCACGTGCTGGGATGATTCCCTGTGCCAGGATAACGCCCTGTGCCAAGATGGTGCCCTGTGCTGAGATGATGCTTTGTGCCATGACAGTGCCCCGTGCCGGGATGATTCCCTGTGCCAGGACGGGGTCCTCTGCCAGGATGATCTATGCCGGGATGAGGTGCTGGGGCAATGCCCCGAGCCAGGATGGATCCCTGTGCCAGGAGGATGCTCTGTGGTGGGATGGCACGCTGTGCCGGGATGGTACCCTGTGCCAGGACAGTGCCCCGTGCTGGGATGATTCCCTGTGCCAGGATGGTGTCCCGTGCCAGGATGGTGTCCTGTGCCATGACAGCATCCTGTGCCGGGATGATTCCCTGTGCCAGGATGACGCCCTGTGCCGAGATGGTGCCCCGTGCTGAGATGGTGCTTTGTGCCATGACAGTGCCCCGTGCCGGGATGATTCCCTGTGCCAGGACAGTGTCCTCCGCCCGGATGATCTATGCCGGGATGAGGTGCTGGGGCAATGCCCCGAGCCAGGATGGATCCCTGTGCCAGGAGGATGCCCTGTGCTGGGATGATTCCCCGTGCCAGGAGGATGCCCTGCGCTGGGATGATTCCCTGTGCCAGGATGGATCCCTGTGCCAGGAGGATGCCCTGTGCTGGGATGATTCCCTGTGCCAGGATGGATCCCTGTGCCAGGAGGATGCTCTGTGCTGGGATGATTCCCCGTGCCAGGATGGATCCCTGTGCCAGGAGGATGCCCTGTGCTGGGATGATTCCCTGTGCCAGGATGGATCCCTGTGCTAGGAGGATGCCCTGTGCTGGGATGATTCCCTGTGCCAGGATGGATCCCTGTGCCAGGAGGATGCCCTGTGCTGGGATGATTCCCCGTGCCAGGATGGATCCCCGTGCCAGGACAGTGCCCGGGGCTGCGGTGATTCCCTGTGCCGGGATGATGCCCTGAGCCAGGATGGTGCTCCGTGCCGGGGTGATGCTTTGTGCCAGGATGGTACCCTGTGCCACGACAGCCCCCCACGCTGGTTGGCACCCCTGGGGTGCCGGGGCTCTGCCGGATGGGATGGGGGTGCCAGGGGGTCCCGGCTGCCTCTGACCTTTCCCATGAGGAGTTGGGGGGGTGGCAATGGTTGGTGCTTAGCGGGGTCCCCGTCCCCCCAAAGGAAGGGGGGGATTGGGGTGGGATCCCAGCTTTTGGGGGGTTCCCGTCCCCCCAAAGAAAGGGGGGGTTTGGGGCAGGACCGCAGCTCGGGGGAGGTGTGTCCCCGTCTCCCCACGGATGGGGGGTTTCAGGGCAGGATCTTGGCTTTTGGGGGGTCCCTATCTCCCCAAAAGGGGAGGGGTGTCCTGGATTTTGGAGGTGGTCCCCATCTTCCCACAGAAAGCGGGGGGATTTGGGGCAGGATGCCAGCTTTGGAGGGACCCCGTCTACCCCAAAGTGGGGATGATTTGGGGCAGGGCCCCAGGTTTTGGGGGGGTCCCCATCTCCCCATAGAAAGAGGGGATTGGGGCAGGATGGTGGCTGAGAGGGAGACTTGGGGCGGAATCCTGGCTTTTAGGGGGTCTCCAACCACCCACAGGAGGGGGGGTCGGGGTGGGATGCCGGCTGGGGGGGGGGGTGTACCCATCTCCCCAGAAGAGGGGGGAATTTGGGGTGGGATCCTGGCTTTTGGGGTTCCCAATCTCCCCAAAGAAAGAGGGGTTTGGGATGGGATCCTGGCTGCGGGGGGTCCTCATCTCCCCAAAAGAGGGGGGATTTGGGGCAGGATCCCGGATTTTGAGGGGGGTGTCTCCAACTCCCCGAAGAAATGGGGGGGGGTCCTAGCTGGGGGGGGTCTCTGTCTCCCCAAAAGAGGGGCGATTTGGGGCAGAATCCTGGCTTTTGGGGGGGGGTCCCATCTCCCCACAGGAGGGGGGGTTGGGGGTCGGATGCTGACTGAGGGGGGGGTATCCCCATCTCCCCAAAAGAGGAGGGAATTTGGGGCAGGATCTTGGCTTTTGGGGGGTCCCTATCTCCCCAAAGAAAGGGGGGGTTGGGGCAGGATGCTGGCTTTTGGCGGGGGGGGGGGGGGGGGGGGGGGCGGGGGGGAGTCTTGCCTCCCCAAAACAAAGGGGAATTTGGGGTGGAATCCCAGGTTTCGGAGGGTCCCCTTTTCCCCACTGTGGAGGGAGTTTGGGATGGGTTCCTGGTTTGGGGGTCCCCATCTCCCCATACGGTGCCCCCCCCCATCGCTGCCTCCATTAGAGCCATTAGTGGACGGGGGGGGGGGATTCCCGGGGGGCTCCCACGGCTGCTGGGAAACGGGAGGTGGGGGCAGAGCAAGAACCCCCCTGGGAAACGGGGTCCCTCTGGGGGTGCAGGGGGGACTCAGGGGGTCCCCAGACCCATTTAGGGTCTCAGGGGGTGCAGGGGGGGCTCAAGGGGTCCCCAGATCCATTTGGGGTCTCAGGGGGTACAAGGGGGTCTCAGGGGGTCCCCAGACCCATATGGGGTCTCAGGGGGTACAAGGGGCTCTCAGGGGGTCCCCAGATGTATTTTGGGTCTCCCTCCTGCGAGTATCCTGTCCTCCACGGGGTCCCCCCTGTTCCAAACACCCCAGAGGACGCAGTGGGGTCTCCTCTGGGTCCCCCTGGAACCCATTTGGGATCTTCTCCAGGGTCCCCCCGAGGCCCATTGGGGTCCCCCTCTGTTCCGAGCATCCCAGGGGATTCAGGAGGGTCTTCTCCAGGGTCTCCCTGGAACCCATTCGGGGTCCCTCCTGATCACCCCGGGGATGCCACAGGTCCCCAGTCCTGAGCACCCCCGGGGGATGCAATGGGGTCTCCCCTGTGCCTATTCGGGGTACCCCCGATCACCCTGGGGATACAGTGGGTCCCCCCCATTCTGAGCACCCAGGGGGATGCAGCGGGGTCTCCTTAGGAACCATTCGGGGTTCCCCCCCAGCGCCCCAGGGGATACAACAGGGTCTCCCCCGGGTCCCCCTGAGCATCCCTTGTCCTCTGCAGGGTCCCCCCATTCTGAGCATCCTGGGGGTGCAGCGGGGTCTCCCTGATACCTACTCGGGGTCCCCCCGAGCATCCCGGGGGATGTAGTGGGGTCTCCCTGGTACCCATTCGGGGTCCCCCCGAGCATCCCGGGGGATGTAGTGGGGTTTCCCAGATACCCATTTGGGGTCCCCCCGTTCTGAGCATCCGAGGGGTGCACCGGGGTCTCCCCGATACCCATTAGGGGTTCCCCTGAGCATCCCGGGGGATGTAGTGGGGTCTCCCTTGTACCCATTCGGGGTCCCCCTGAGCACCCTGGGGAACGCAGCGGGGTCTCTCCGGGGTCCCCCCGTGCCCTTTCGGGGTCTCCCCGGTACCCGTTCGGGGTCCCCCTGAGCATCCCGGGGGATGTAGTGGGGTCTCCCTGGTACCCATTCGGGGTCCCCCTGAGCATCCCGGGGGATGTAGTGGGGTCTCCCTGGTACCCATTTGGGGTCTCCCCGGTACCCACTCGGGGTCCCCCCTGAGCATCTCAGGGGACACAGCGGGGTCTCTCCGGGGTCCCCGCGGTGCCCATTTGGGGTCTCCCCGGTACCCTTTCGGGGTCCCCCCGAGCACCCCGGGGGACGCAGCGGGGTCTCTCCGGGGTCCCCGCGGTGCCCATTGGGGGTCCCCCCGGTACCCATTCGGGGTCCCCCCGAGCATCTCAGCGGGGTCTCTGCGGGGTCCCCCCGGTCCGGAGCATCCCCCGTTCGGCGGCCCCGGCCGTGCCCCGGGGGGGGTGCGGGTGCCCGGCTGTCCCCCCCCGGGCCGGGGCCGCTCCTCCCCGGAATGATGTCAGCGGAGCCTCCCCGGGGAGGCGCGGGGATGGCCCGGCCGGGGGGGGCGGCGCGGCGGCTGCTGATGGTGCTGGCGGCGGGGGGGGCGGCGGGGCGGCGGCGCCGGGGGGGCGGGCACCGGGGACACCCCCCCCCCCCGCCGCTGCTGCTGCTGCTGCCGCTGCCGCCCCCGCCCCGAGCCCCCCCGGGCCCCCGGAACGGCCCCGCCGCCCGCCCCCGCCCGGTAACGGCCCCCGCGGGGCTCCCTCCACCCCCCCCGGCTCCGCATCCCCCCTCTGAGCCTTCATCCCTCCCTCCATCCCTCCCTCCATCCCTCCCTCCATCCCTACATCCCTCCCTCTGGGGCTTCCTCCCTCCCTACATCCCTCCCTCCGAGCCTCCCTCCATCCCTCCCTCCCTCTGCCGCTTCTCTCTGCCCCTCCCTCCATCCCTTCCTCCATCCCTCCCTCCATCCCTCCCTCCATCCCTCCCTCTGCTGCTTCTCTCTGCCCCTCCCTCCATCCCTCCATCCCTTCCTCTGAGGCCTCCTACATCCCTACATCCCTCCTTCTATCCCTCCCTCTGCTGCTTCTCTCTGCCCCTCCCTCCATCCCTTCCTCCATCCCTTCCTCCATCCCTCCCTCCATCCCTCCCTCTGCCACTTCTCTCTGCCCCTCCCTCCATCCCTTCCTCCATCTCTCCCTCCATCCCTCCTTCCTTCGCTCTAAGCTTCCCTCCCTCTATCTCCTCCCTCCCTCCCCTCCTCCTTTGCATCCCCATCCCTCCCTCCATCCCCCCTTTACTCCACCGTCCCTCCCTCCCGTTCTCTAAGCCTTCCATCCCTCTCTCCATTCATCCCTCCTTCCTTAGCTCTAAGCCTCCCTCCCTCCATCTCCTCCTTCCCTCCATCTCCTCCCTCCCTCCCTCCATCTCCTCCTTCCCTCCATCTCCTCCCTCCCTCCCCTCCTCCTTTGCATCCCCATCCCTCCCTCCATCCCCCCCTTTACTCCACCATCCCTCCCTCCACTCCTCCCTTGTCACCCTCATGCCTCCACTCCTCTGCTCTCCCCACCCCTCCATCTCTCCCTCCCTCCACTCCTCTGCTCTCCCCACCCCTCCATCTCTCCCTCCCTCCACTCCTCTGCTCTCCCCATCCCTCCTTCCGCTCCTCCCTCCATTCCTCCCATCCCGCCCTCTTTCCAATCCTCTGCTTTCTCCCTCCATCGCTCCATCCCTCCATCCCACTCCGTCCTTCCCACCACTCCTCTTCTTTTCCCCTTCCTCCACTCCCCATCCCTCCTTCCACTCCTCCCTCCACTTCTCCCATCCCTCCCTCTCTCTACTCCCCTACTTTCCCCACTCCTCCCTCCCCTCCTGCTCTCCCCATCCCTCCATCCCTCCCTCCCCTCCTGCCATCCTTTCGTCTCTCCACTCTGTCCTCCCCATCCCTCCCTCCACTTCTCCCACCCCTCCCTCTCCCCACTCCTCTTTCCCCTGCTTTCCCCATTCCTCTCTCCGCTCCTGCTCTCCCCATCCCTCCATCCCACCCCATCCTCCCCTCCACTCCTGCTTTTCCCTTCCCTCCATCCCCATTCCTCTCTCCACTCCTCCCACCCCTCCCTCTCTCCACTCCCCTTTCCCCATTCCTCCCTCCCCTCCTGCTCTCCCCATCCCTCCATCCCATCCCATCCCATCCCATCCCATCCCATCCCATCCCATCCCATCCCATCCCATCTCATCCCATCCTTCCCTCCCCTCCTCTTCTTTCCTCCTCCTGCCCTCCATCCACATCCCTCCCCCCACTCCTCTCTCCACTCCTCCCACCCCTCCCTCCACTCCCGTTTTCCCCATCCCTTCCTCCACTTCTCCCTCCACTTCTCCCTCCACTTCTCCCTCCACTTCTCCCTCCACTTCTCCCTCCACTTCTCCCTCCACTTGCCCCATCCCTCCCTCTTTCCACTCCCTTTTCCCCTCCTTTCCCCACTCCTCCCTCCCCTCCCGCTCTCCCCATCCCTTCACCCTCCCCTCCTCTTCTTTCCCCCTCCCTCCATCCCTGTGCCTCCCTCCACTCTCTGCTTTCCCCATCCCTCCTTCCACTCCTCCCTCCCATCTCTCCCTCGCTCCCCTCCTCTTCTTTCCCCATCCCTCTCTCCACTCCCCTTTCCCCACTCCTCCCTCCCCTCCCGCTCTCCCCATCCCACCCTCCCCTCCTCTTCTTTCCCCCTCCCTCCCTCCCTCCAGCTCCAAGTTGTGGGGCGCAGCGCCGCCCCCCCGCTCCGCCCCCGCCGGTGCCGCTTCTCCGGGCGCCGCGGAGCTCGGGGCACCGGCCGAGCCAGTGCCATGTTCTCGGTGCAGGAGGCGCTGCCCCGGGGGGGGCTGCCCATGAAGGAGGAGCCGCTCCCCGCCGGGCTGCCCTCTGTCCGCTGGCTGCAGGGCACCGGCGTCCTCGATGCCAGCACGGCGGCGCAGAGGTAAGCGGCTCCGCGGGCATCCCGGGGTCTGTGGGCATCCTTGGGTCTGCGGGCATCCCGGAGTCTGTGAGCATCCCAGGCTCTGTGGGCATCCTCGGCTCTGCGGGCATCCCGAGGGTCTGTGAGCATCCCGGAGTCTGTGAGCATTCCCGGGCTCTGTGGGCATCCTCGGCTCTGCGGGCATCCCGGGGTCTGTGAGCATCCTCGGGTCTGTGGGCATCCCGGGGTCTGTGGGCATCCTCGGGTCTGCGGGCATCCCGGGGTCTGTGAGCATCCCGGGGGCTGTGGGCATCCCGGAGTCTGCGGGCATCCCGGAGTCTGTGAGCATTCCGGGCTCTGCGGGCATCCCGGGGGGTCTGTGAGCATTCTGGGCTCTGCGGGCATCTTCAGCTCTGTGGGCATCCCGAGGTCTGTGAGCATTCCGGAGTCTGTAGGCATCCTTGAGTCTGTGAGCATCCCGGGCTCTGTGGGCATCCCGGGGTCTGTGGGCATCCCGGGGTCTGTGGGCATCCCGGGGTCTGTGGGCATCCCAGAGTCTGCAGGCATCCCTGAGTCTGTGAGCATCCCAGGCTCTGCAGGCATCCTGGGGTCTGTGAGCATCCCGGGGTCTGTGGGCATCCCGGGGTCTGTGGGCATCCCGGAATCTGTAGGCATCCCTGAGTCTGTGAGCATCCCTGAGTCTGTGGGCATCCTCAGGTCTGCGGGCATCCCGGGGTCTATGGGCATCCCGGGGTCTATGGGCATCCCAGAGTCTGCAGGCATCCCTGAGTCTGTGAGCTTCCCTCTCTCTGTGGGCATCCTTGGGCTCCACAGGCATCCCCGGGTCTGTGAGCATCCTGGGCTCCACAGGCATCCTTGGCTCCGTAAACACCCTGGGTTCCGTGGGCATCCTTGCACTCTGCGGGCATCCTAGGGCACTGCGAGCATTCTTGGCTCCATGGGTACCCTTGGACTCTGCAGGCATCCTTGGGCACTGAGAGCATCCTGAGCTCTGTGGGCATCCTCAGTCCTACGGGCATCCCTGGGCACTGTGAGCATCCCAGGTTCCGTGGGCATCCTTGGGCAATGTGAGCATCCTCAGCTCCATGGGCATCCTGAGCACCACGGGCATCCCTGGGCAGTGTGAGCAGCCTCAGCCCCACGGGCATCCTTGCGTCTGCAGGCATCCCTCGGCACTGCGGGCATCCTTGGGCACTGTGAGCCTCCTGGGCATCCCGGGCATCCCAGGGGCAGTGTGAGCATCCCAGGCTCTGTGGGCATCCGTGGGCACAGCGGGCATCCTGGGCTCCACGAGCACCCTGGGCTCTGCAGGGATCCTTGGACACAGAGAGCTTCCCTGGGCCCACGGGCACCCCGGGCACCCTGGTGTCCCAGCTGCTGTGGGGGGTGTTGGATTCCACAGGCATCCCAGGCTCCGTGGGATCCTGGGTGCTGTGGGCATCCTGAGCATCGGGAGCATCTCTGGCTCCGTGGGATCCCGGGTGCTGTGGGCATCCTGAGCACTGGGAGCAGCTCTGGCTCCGTGGGATCCCGGGTGCTGTGGGCATCCTGAGCATCGGGGGCATCTCTGGCTCCATGGGATCCCGGGTGCTGTGGGCATCCTGAGCACTGGGAGCAGCTCTGGCTCCGTGGGATCCCGGGTGCTGTGGGCATCCTGAGCACTGGGAGCATCCCGGGCTCTTCAGGCATCCCGGGTGCTGCAGGCATGCCAGTCACCATGGGCATCCTGGGCTCCACGGGCATCCTGGGCTCTGTGGGCATGCCAGGCACCCTGCGCATCCCGGGTACCACGGGCTCTTTGGGCATCCTGGGCACCGTGGGCATCCCAAGTGCTGTGCACATCCTGGGTGCCACAGGCTCCTCGGGTATCCCGGGCACTGTGTGCATCCCGGGTGCCGTGGGCTCTTTGGGCATCCTGGGCACTCTGTGCATCCCAGGTGCTGTGTGCATCCCGGGTGCCATGGGCTTCTCAGACATCCCGGGCACTGTGTGCATCCCGGGTGCCGTGGGCTCTTCGAGTGTCCCAGGCACCCTGCACATCCCAGGTACCATGGGCTCCTCAGGCATCCCACGATCCCTGGGCATCCCGGGTACCACGGGCTCCTCAGGCATCCCAGGATCCCTGGGCATCCCGGGTACCACGGGCTCTTCTGGCATCCCATGATCCCTGGGCACCCCGGGTACCGTGGGCTCCTCAGACATCCTGGGATCCCTGGGCATCCCGGATGTCCCCCATTCCCGGGGCTCCCTGGGGCTCCAGGCACCCCTACCTCACCTCCTCCCTTGGCACGTTGGGGTCTCGGTCAGACGTCAGCCCCCCGGAGCACCCTGACCCCCAGCACCCACCGGTGCCATGCTGCTTGCCCGGTGCTGGGGGCGGTGGGGGGTGGCAGCGGGGGGGGTGCTGCTGCCGCAGCGGTGAGGGGTTCGTGCCGTGCCCACCAGGATCGGGACCCGCACCCCGGGCTGGCAGCGGTGCCATCGCTGCACCCCGGGCAGGGCTGGTGGCATCGTTTGGGGCGAGCGATCGCTGCGGCTGCTCCGACAGCCGGCGCTGCCCGGATCGCAGTGCCACAGCCCGGTGCCCACCGTGCCCTGGCCTCCCGGGGGGCTCCGTGCCCCCCATCCCCTGCCCAATCTGGGGGACTCCATGCACCCCATCTCCTGCCCAATCTAGGGGGGCTCCATGCACCCCATCCCCCCCTCCTGCCCAATCTGGGGGGGCTCCGTGCCCCCCATCCCCTGCCCAATCTGGGGGACTCCATGCACCCCATCTCCTGCCCAATCTAGGGGGGCTCCATGCACCCCATCCCCCCCTCCTGCCCAATCTGGGGGACTCCATGCACCCCATCTCCTGCCCAATCTAGGGGGGCTCCATGCACCCCATCCCCCCCTCCTGCCCAATCTGGGGGGCTCCATGCACCCCATCCCCTGCCCTCCTGGGGGGCTCCATGCACCCCATCCCCATCCCCTGCCCAATCTGGGGGGGCTCCATGCACCCCATCTCCTGCCCAATCTGGGGGGCTCCATGCACCCCATTCCCTGCCCTCCTGGGGGGGCTCCATGCACCCCATCCCCATCCCCTGCCCAATCTGGGGGGCTCCATGTGCCCCATCTGCATCTCCTGCCCAATCTGGGGGGGCTCCATGCGCCCCATGCTTTGAGGGGATCCCAGGGACCCCCAGGGCTGCAGCCTCTGGCACAGTCACAGTCCCCGCTGGAGACCCCGGCGGGGGGGACACGACATCGCCGTGGGGACCCCGAGCTCAGGGACAGCACGCACAGGGGTCCATGGATTTGGGGGGTACGCGGAGCCCCCCGGGAGGGCGGGGGATGGGGATGGGGTGCCTGGAGCCTTGAGCATCCCAAAGAGGGCAGGGAATGGGGTGCATGGAGCCCCCCTGGATTGGGCAGGGATGGGGATTGGGTGCATGAATCCCCCCAAGAGGGCAGGGATGGGGATGGGGTGCACGGAACCCCCCCAAGAAGGCAGAGATGGGGTGCATGGAACCCCCCCAAGAAGGCAGGGACGGGCATGGGGTGCACAAAGCCCCCCAAGAGGGCAGGGATGGGGATGGGGAGCACAGAGCCCCCCCCAAATGGGGCAGTGATGAGGATAGGGTCCACGAACCCCCTCAGGAGGGCAGGGATGGGGTGCACAGAGCCCCCAGAAAGCTCGTGACCCCCTCTTGGACCCCCATCCGGGGAGGGGGGCTCACCCCACCACCCCCAAACCCCTCCCAAACCCCCCATGGGACCCTGTGGCCACCGCAGGGCGATGCCAACCGCCCCCCCTGTACGCAGCCCGGGTCCCTGCGTGGGGTGCACCCCGGTGGGTGCCGGTGCCCCCCCCAATGCCAGGGGAGCCCCCCGGGAGCGGCGGCGTCGCGGTGCCAAGCGCGGCTGCTGCTTTCCTGTAAGAGCCCTCGGCGGGGGCTGCGCTGCTTGGAAATGCTCTGATTGCCTTTAATAATTAATCGCAGCCGCACTCGGCTTCGGGGCGCGCCGGGGGGGCGGCAGCGGGGATGCAGCCCTTACCCAGCTCCATCACTGCCCCCCACCACACACACACCCCAAAAAGCACTTTAGGGCTCAGGCTTTGGGGCGGCGGAGGGAAGGGAGGGCTGGCACTGGTGGCACTGGTGGCACTGGTGGCACTGTGCCACCTCCCTGTCAGCCGTAGTGGGGTGACAGCGGGGTCCCCGTGGCCATGGGGGTCCCTGGGAGACAATGGGATGGAGACCTGGTGATGCTGGGGGGGTCCTGGGGGGGGTCCTGGGGGGGGGTCAGGGTGCTGTGCCGCAGGGATGGGTGCTGGGAGCGATCCTGGGAGCCCACAGGATGGGGACAGGGGACATGGCCATGGGTGGCACCTGAGGACGCGCGTGCCCGGGCAGGCGTTTGCCCACGGGGGACCTTTGATCAGCTTTTCCCTCCATCCCAGACAAGTGTCCCAACGTCCTGATGTCCCCACATCTTGATGTCCCCACATCTTGATGTCCCCACGTCCTGGTGTCCCCACATCTTGGTGTCCCCACGTCCTGGTGTCCCCATATCTCAGCATCCGCACATCCCGGTGTCCTCACGTCCCTGTGTCCCCGTGTTCCCACACCCTGATTTCCCCATGGCCTGGTGTCCCCATGTCCCAGTGCTGCCGTGTTCCGATGTCCCCACATCCCGATGTCCCCATGTCCTGGTGCCCCCACGTTCTGGTATCTCCGTGTCCCGGTGTCCCCAGGTCCCTGTGTCTCCAGGTCCCACTGTCCCCATGTCCTGGTGTCCCTATGTCTTGGTGTCCCTGTGTCCCCACATTCTGGTGTCTCCAAATCCCAGTGTCCCTCTGTCCCAATGTCCCTCTGTTCTGGTGTCCCTGTGTCCCTCCATCCCAGTGTCCCTCTGTCCCCATGTCCCTCTATCCCTCCATCCCGGTGTCTCTCTTTTCCAGTGTCCTTTTGTCCCTCTGTCCCTCCATATCCGTGTCTCTGTCCCAGCATCCCTCTGTCCCAGTGTCCCTGTGTCCCTCCATCATGGTGTCCCTGTTTCCCTCCATCCCGGTGTCCCTCTGTCCCTCTGTCCTGGTGTCCCTCCATCCTGCTGTCCCTCTATCCCAGTGTCCCTCTGTCCTGGTGTCCCTTCATCCCAGTTTTTCTGTCCCAGTGTCCCTCTGTCCCAGTGTCCCTGTGTCCCTCTGTCCCCATGTCCCTGTGTCCCTCCATCCTGGTGTCCCTCTGTCCCTTTGTCCCTGTGTCCCTCCATCCTGGTGTCCCTCCATCCCTGTGTCCCTCTGTCCCAGCGTCCCTGTGTCCCTCTGTCCCAGTGTCTCTCTGTCCCTCCATCCCTGTGTCTCTCTGTTCCAGTGTCCCTCTATCCCTCTGTCCTGGTGTCCCTTCATCCCAGTGTTTCTGTCCTGGTGTCCCTCTGTCCCTGTGTCCCTCTGTCCCCATGTCCCTGTGTCCTTCCATCCTGGTGTCCCTCCGTCACTGTGTCCCTTTGTCCCAGTGTCCCTCTGTCCTGATGTCCCTCTGTCCCAGTGTCCCTGTGTCCCTCCATCCCTGCGTCCCTCCATCCCTGTGTCCCTCTGTCCCTGTGTCCCTCCATCCCGATGTCCCCCTGTCCTGGTGTCCCCCCGTCCCGCCCCACGCCGGGGTGGGCTCTGCCGTGTCCCCAGGGGGTGCAGGGCTGTCCCCAGGGTGGAAGGGGTTCCAGCAGCCTCACCCCCTCCCTCCCGGGGTGGTTTTCCCCAGAAAAGGGGGGATTTTGGTCCCTTTGCTGTTCCGTTGCCCCACGGGGACCCGCGGCACCCCCAGACCCCCCACTGGGATGGGGCGCAGTCGGAGCTGGAGCATCCCTGGGGACAGCCCCGTCACCCTCCCTCGCTGTCCCTGCGCTGTCCCCCTGGGGGTCCCTGTGGGGACATCAGTGGTGGCCCCGGAGCAGCGCTGCGTGCCGAGGGGGGACCCAGGGAGGTGGTCCTGGGGGTCCCCGTGGGGACATCAGTGGTGGCCCCGGAGCAGCGCTGCGTGCTGAGGGGGGACCCAGGGAGGAGGTCCCGGGGGTCCCCGTGCTCACCCCCCATCTCCTCCCGGTGCCGCAGTGGGGTGGGCTTGGCCAGAGCCCACTTTGAGAAGCAGCCGCCCTCCAACCTACGGAAATCCAACTTCTTCCACTTCGTCCTGGCCATGTACGACCGGCAGGGCCAGCCCGTGGAGATCGAGCGCACGTCCTTCATCGACTTCGTGGAGAAGGAGAGGGTGAGACCTCCAGGACGGGGCTGTGGTGGGACGGGGTTGTTGAGATGATGGGGTTCTGGTGGAATGGGGTTCTTGAGATGATGGGGTTGTTGAGAAGATGGGGTTGTTGAGATGATGGTGGAGTGGAGGGATGGGGTTGTAGAGATGATAGGATTGTGGTGGGATGGGGTTGTTGAGATGATAGGGTTGTGGTGGGATGGGATTGTTGAGATGATGGTGTTGTTGAGATGATGGTGTTGTGGAAGGATGGGGTTGTTGAGATGGTGGTGGTGTGGTGGGATGGGGTTGTTGAGATGGTGGTGGTGTGGTGGGATGGGGTTGTTGAGATGGTGGTGGTGTGGTGGGATGGGGTTGTTGAGATGATGGGGTTGTTGAGGGATGGGGTTGTTGAGATGATGGTGGTGTGGTGGGATGGGGTTGTTGAGATGATGGTGGTGTGGTGGGATGGGGTTGTTGAGATGGTGGTGGTGTGGTGGGATGGGGTTGTTGAGATGATGGTGTTGTGGAAGGATGGGGTTGTTGAGATGGTAGTGGTGTGGTGGGATGGGGTTGTTGAGATGATAGGGTTGTGGAGGGATGGGGTTGTTGAAATGGTGGTGGTGTGGAGGAATGGGGTTGTTGAGATGATGAAACTGTGGTGGAATGGGGCTGTGGTGGGATGGGGTTGTGGAGGGATGGGGCTGTGGAGTTGATGGAGTTGTGGAGGGAGGGGGTTGGGGTGGGATTGGGTTGTGGTGGGATGAGGTTACTGAAATGATGGGGTTATGTTGGGGATGCGGTTGTCGAGATGATGGGACTGTGGTGGGATGGGGTTGTGGAAAGGGGGCTGTAGAGAGGATGGGGGTGTGGTGGGACGAGGTTGTTGAGATGATGGGGTCGTGGTGGGATGGGGTTGTTGAGTTGATGGGGTCATGGTGGAATGGGGTTATGGTGGGACGAGGTTATTGAGATGATGGGGTTGTGGTGGGAGGGGGTTGTGGTGGGGCGAGGTTGTTGAGATGATGGGGTTGTGGTGGGATGAAGTTGTTGAGATGATGGGGCTGTGGTGGGACGAGGTTGTTGAGATGATGGGGCTGTGGTGGGATGGGGTTGTGGTGGGACGAGGTTGAGATGATGGGGTTGTGGTGAGATGGGGTTGTGGTGGGGTGGGGTTGTGGTGGGATGAGGTTGTTGAGATGATGGCGTTGTGGTGGGATGAGGTTGTTGGGATGATGGGGTTGTGGTGGGATGGGGTTGTGGTGGGACGAGGTTGTTGAGATGATGGGGTTGTGGTGGGATGAGGTTGTTGAGATGCTGGGGTTATGGTGGGATGGGGTTGTTGAGATGATGGGGGTGTGGTGGGATGGGGCTGTGGTGGGACGAGGTTGTTGAGATGATGGGGTTGTGGTGGGATGGGGCTGTGGTGGGACGAGGTTGTTGAGATGATGGGGTTGTGGTGGGATGGGGTTGTTGAGATGATGGGGTTGTGGTGGGACGGGGTTGTGGTGGGACGAGGTTGTTGAGATGATGGGGTTTTGGTGGGATGAGGTTGTTGAGATGATGGGGTTGTGGTGAGATGGGGTTGTGGTGGGGTGGGGTTGTGGTGGGACGAGGTTGTTGAGATGATGGGGTTGTGGTGGGATGAGGTTGTTGAGATGCTGGGGATATGGTGGGACGGGGTTGTTGAGATGATGGGGGTGTGGTGGGACGGGGTTGTGGTGGGACGAGGTTGTTGAGCCGATGGGGTTGCTGAGCTGCGGGGGCTGTGGTGGGTGGGGGTCCCCCTGCCCCGTTCTCTCGGTGCCGCTGTGCCCATCTCCTGGCAGCGCCCCCCGAGGTGTCCCCTGGTGTCCCCCCAGGAGCAGAACGGCGAGAAGACCAACAACGGGATCCAGTACCGCCTGCAGCTGCTCTACAGCAACGGTGGGTGAGGGCGGGGGGGCGCGGGCGCGGGCGCGGCTCACCCCCGTCTCGCCGCAGGGCTCCGCACACAGCAGGACCTCTTCGTGCGCCTCGTCGACTCCGTCTCCAAGCAGGTGCGTGCAAGGGGGGCACAGCCGGGCACGCGCGTGTGCAAGGCAGGCGTGCGGACGGGCATGCGGCCGTGCAGGGCCGCGGCCGTGGGGGTGCGTGCATGCAGGCACACGCGTGTGCAAGGACACGGGGGTGGGTGTGCAAAGGGTGCATCTGTACACACACGTGTGTGCAAGGCCACGGGGGTGGGAGTGCAGAGTGGGTGCATGCAGTCACACGAGTGTGCAAGGACATGGGGGTGGGTGTGCAAAGGGTGCATCCGTACACACACATGTGCAAAGCCATGGGGTGGGGGTGCAGGGTGGGTGTATCCATACACACACATGTGCAAAGCCATGGGGTGGGGGTGCAGGGTGGGTGCATGCAGGCACACGCGTGTGCAAGGCCACAAGGGTGGCAGTGTAGAGGGTGCATGCAGGCACACGCATGTGCAAGGCTAGGGGGGTGGCAGTGCAGAGCGTGCATGCAGGTACACGCGTGTGCAAGGCCACGGGGGTGGGGGTGCAAAGGGTGCATCCATACACACACATGTGCAAGGCCATGGGGTGGGTGTGCAGGGTGGGTGCATGCAGGCACACATGTGTGCAAGGACACAGGGTAGATGTGCAGAGTGGGTACATACATACACATGCGTGTGCAAGGCCACGGAGGTCTGTGTGCAGGGTGGGTGCATGCAGACACACGCGTGTGCAATGCCATGGGCGTGGGAGTGCGGAGTGGGTGCATACAGACATACGCGTGTGCAAGGCCACGGGGGTGGCAGTGCAAAGGGTGCATACGTACACACACGTGTGCAAGGCCACGGGGGTGGGTGTGGGGAGTGGGTGCATACAGACACACGCGTGTGCAAGGCCATGGGGGTGGGTGTGCGGAGTGGGTGCATGCAGACACACGTGTGTGCAAGGCCGCCTTGTGTAAGCACATGCGGTCCTACCCGGGCACACACACGTGCACAGACACCCACTCGCAGACGGGTGCACACACGTACACGGGCACACACACACCTGCACACGTGCACACAGGTGCAGCAGAATACACTCGTGCACTGGTGCACACGCATGCACAGAGCCGCACACATTTCTGCATGCACACACACGTTGCACACGCATGCACAGACACACACGTGCACAGATGCACACGCACGTGCAGCCGCACGCGCACGCACAGGCGCATACGCTGCGCAGATGGACACACGTGCACACACACGCAGAGATGCACATGCACACACGTGCACGCACGCACATGCACACGCGTGTACAGACGCTCACGCGTGCACACGCACGCGCACCCCCGTGCACACGCAGCCCCCGTGTCCCCCCAGGCCATCGTCTACGAGGGGCAGGACAAGAACCCCGAGATGTGCCGAGTGCTGCTCACCCACGAGATCATGTGCAGGTGGGGGGGGGCTGGGGGGTCCCGGGGGGGCCTGGGGGTATGAGGGGTCCCAGGGGGTCCAGGTGGTCCAGGGGTATGGGGATCTGGGGGGTCCCAAGGGGTCCTGGGGCTCCAGGGGTCCTGGGGAGTCCCGGGCATCCAGGGGGTCCTGGGGGTCCAGGGGGTCTGGGGGGGTCCCAGGGAGTCTTGGGGGTCCAGGGGGTCCCAGGGAGTCTTGGGGGTCCAGGGGGTCCGGGGGATCTGAGGGTCCCGGGGGGTCCTGGGGGATCTGGGGAGTCCTGGGTATTCAGGGAGCCTGGGGAGTCCGGGGGATCTGGGGGTCCCAGGGGTCTGGGGGGGTCCCAGGGGGTCCTGGGGCTCCAGGGGTCCCGGGCATCTGGAGGGTCCCAGGGGGTCCTGGGGAATCCAGGGAGCCCGAGGGGTCCCGGGGGGTCCCACAGGTCCTGGGGGGTCCTGGGTATCCAGGGGGCCTGGGGGGTCCGGGGGATCTGGGGGTATGGGGGTCTGGGGGGTCCCAGTGAGTCCTGGGGCTGCAGGGATCCTGGGGAGTCCTGGGCATCCGGGGGGTTCTGGGGGTCCGGGGAGGGTCCTGGAGGGTCCCAGGGGGTCCTGGGGAATCCAGGGAGCCCGAGGGGTCCTGGGGGGTCCCACAGGTCCTGGGGGGGTCCCCCGAGCCCCATCAGCACCGCTCTTGTTTATCACCCCGTCTTCTGCCAATTAACGCTCCGTGTCAGCGCCGTTAATTGATCTCTGGGAGCTGCGCTAACGAAGCCGGGGCAGGACCCCCCCTTTCTGCCCCCCCCTTTCTGCCCCCCCCGGTCTGGCAGTGCGATGTTTGTCACCTGCCGGTGTCCCCATCGCAGCAATGTGACCCCCCCCGGCGCTCCCCAGGGCTGGGGGGCAGCGTCACCCCCCAATCAGAGCCTGGGGGGCAGCAGGGGTGTCCCGGAGCCCCCCCATCCCGGCACCCCAGGGACACGCCTGTCCCCTCTGCGCTCACCCCATAGCACAGGGCTGGTGATGTTGGGGGGCACCCATTGCCCCCAGTGTCCCAGCATGTCCCCATCCCAAAGTGCCATCCTGTTCCAGAGTGCCATCCCATCCCACCCCACCCCACCCCATCCCATTCCATTCCATTCAATCCCATCCCACCCCACCCCACCCCATCCCATCCCATTCCATTCCATTCCATTCCACGCCATCCCATCCCACTCCACCCCATTCCAACCCATCCCATCCCATTCCATCCCATCCGTGTGACATTCCACGCCATCCCATCCCATCCCATCCCATTCTATTCCAATCCGTCCCACCCCATTCCATTCCATCCCATCCCATCCCACCCCACCCCATCCCATCCCATCCCAGTGTGACATTCCATCCCATCCCATCCCATCCCATCCCACCCCATCCCATCCCACCCCACCCCATCCCAGTGTGACATTCCACCCCATCCCACCCCATCCCATTCCATTTCATTTCATTTCATCCCATTCCATCCCATCCCACCCCATCCCACCCCATCCCATTCCATCCCACCCCATCCCACCCCATTCCATCCCATTCCATTCCATTCCATCCCACCCCATCCCAGTGTCCCCCCCGGCGCCCCCTCCCACCTCCATCCCCCCTCCCTCACCCTCTGCCCATGGTGGGGGCGCCCATCGTCCCCTCTGCACCCACTTTCTCCCTCCCTGGGGCAGGACCCCCCCCCCCCCCCCCCCCATAGCCCAGGGGATTCCGGGGGGGCTCCGGGGGGGTTCTCTGGGGTTTGGGGGCCCCCCAGCCCCCCTCACCTCACTCCTCCCCCCGTTTCCAGCCGCTGCTGTGACAAGAAGAGCTGCGGGAACCGCAACGAGACCCCCTCGGACCCCGTCATCATCGACCGGTACTGGGGGGCTGCGGGTTTGGGGGTCCCCAGCGCTGCCTCGTTAGCGCTAACGAGCTGGGGAGCGGGAGGGGCAGCCCGGGGAGAGCGCATGGATAATCCGGGGTGTCCGGTTGTCAGGGCCACACGCTGCGAGGACAGCCGGTGTGTGGCCGTGGCACAGGGTGGGCGCGGGAACTGCGTCCTCCCGGCACCGGGGAGGGCGTCCGTCCGTCTGTCCGTCTGTGGCTCTGTCCCTCTGTCCTCCCTGACAGCTCCCACCTCCCTCCTTCCGCCAAGCCCTGTGTCCATCCCTCCTGCCCATTACCCATCCTGCTGTCCGTCCGTCCATTCGTCCATCCGTCCATCCATCCCTCCATCCATCCCTCCATCCCTCCATCTCTCCATCCATCCCTCCATCCCTCATCCCTCCATCCCTCCATCAATCCCTCCATCCCTCCATCCCTCCATCCCTCCCTCTTTCCATCCATTACCCATCCCACTGTCCCTCCATCCCTCCATCCATCCATCCATCCATCCATCCATCCATCCTTCCGTTACTCATCCTGCAGTCCCTCCACCCATTTCTTCATCTCTCTGTCCCTCCATCCATCTTTTCTTCCATTCATCCGCCACTCTTACCCTTCCATCAACTCCTGTCCAATACCCATCCCGCTGTCCCTCCATCCATCCCTCCTTCCATCCATGACCCGTCCTGCTGTCCCGCCATCCATCTTTTCTTCCACTTGCCCTCCATTCTTATCCATCCCTCCCTCTTTCCATCCATTACTCATCCCAACGTCCCTCCACCCATTCCTCCATCCCTCTGTCCTTCCATCCTTCCATCCATCTTTCCATCACTCCCTCCACTCATCCCTCCTTCCATCCATTCCTGCTTCCATACATCCCTCCATTCCTCCTTCCATCCCTCCATTCCTTCATCCCTCCATCCTTCCATCCATAGAACCATAGAACCATAGAATCACCAGGTTGGAAAAGATCTCTTGGGTCATCGAGTCCAACCGTTCCATCTGCCACTAAACCATAGCCCTCAGCAGATCCCTCCCTCTGTCCGTCCCTCCATCCGTCCGTCCATCCATCCCTCCATCCCTCCATCCCTCCATCCATCTCTCCTCTCCCCCCTCACCTCTGAGGGCTGGTGGCATCTCCAGGCTGGTGACATCCTTGGGCTGTTGACACCCCCAAGCTGGTGACACCCTGAAGCTAGTGACACCCCCAAGGCTGTTGACCCCCCCAAACTGGTGACACCCCAAAGGTAGCGACACCCCCAGGCTGGTGGCATCTCCAGGCTGGTGACATCCTTGGGCTGGTGACCTCCCAAGCTGGTGACACTCCAAGGCTGGTGGCATCTCCAACCTGGTGACATCCTTGGGCTGTTGACACCCCCAAGCTGGTGACACCATGAAGCTGGTGACACTCCCAAGCTGGTGACACCCCCAGGGCTGGTGACCCCCCAGGGCTGGTGATGCCCCAAAGCTAGTGGCATCCCCCAGGGCTGGTGACACCCCCAGACTGGTGGCATCTCCAGGCTGGTGACATCCTTGGGCTGTGGACACCCCCAGGCTGGTGACACCCCAAAGCTGGTGACACCCCCAAGCTGGTGACACCTCAAAGCTAGTGACACCCCCAGGGCTGGTGAACCCCCAGGGCTGGTGACACCCCAAAGCTAGTGGCATCTCCAGGCTGGTGACATCCTTGGGTTGGTGACCCCCCAAGCTGGTGGCATCTCCAGGCTGGTGACATCCTTGGGCTGTTGACACCCCCAGGCTGTGGACACCCCAAAGCTAGTGACACCCCCAGGCTGATGGCATCTCCATGCTGGTGACATCCTTGGGTTGGTGACACCCCAAGCTGGTGACACCCCAAGGCTGGTGACACCCCAAAGCTAGTGGCATCTCCAGGATGGTGACATCCTTGGGCTGTGGACACCCCCAGGCTGTGGACACCCCAAAGCTGGTGACACCCCCAGGCTGATGGCATCTCCAGGCTGGTGACATCCTTGGGTTGGTGACCCCCCAAGCTGGTGACACCCCAAAGCTGGTGACACCCCCAAGCTGGTGACATCCCTGTGTGTTGGTGACACCCCCAAGCTGGTGACACCCCCAAGCTAGTGACATCCCTGTGTGTTGGTGACCCCCCCAAGCTGGTGACACCCCAAAGCTGGTGACACCCCCAAGCTGGTGGCATCCCTGTGTGTTGGTGACACCCCAAGCTGGTGACCCCCCCAAGCTGGTGACCCCCCCAGCCGGTGTCACCCCATCTCTGCCCCTTGTCCATGCCGAGGGCAGTTGGGGGGGGGTCTCCCATGTCCCCATCCCCCCCCCCCCCCCCAGGGCTCCCGGGGGGTCACCGAGGCCGCGTGCCCCCCCCCCCCCGCGCCCCCCGCCCCCCCCAGCCCAGCCCCACCGCTTTAGAGAGCGCGCTAAGTGCCCTATCAACATGTTAATCAAATTACTTAGGAGCTAAAATTGACGCTTTTCATTAATTATACGAGATTGGGCTAATTGCGCATTCAAATTTATGCGCTCGGAGCAGAAGGTGTTGGGCTCCGCGCCGGGAATTTGCATCCCGCCTGGAGGGGGGGGGCTGCATCCCGGGGGGGGGCGGCATTAGGGATGCAAATGCATGCACACGCCTGTATTTTTATCTCCGAGCCCCCCAACCCCCCCCGCAGCCACCGCTTTGGGGGGGTCACGGGAAAGATGGGGTTCAGCATTGCCCCCCATTGCAGAGCTGGAGGCTCATTGTGTCACTTTGGGGGGGTCACGGGAAAGATGGGGTTCAGTATTGCCCTCCCCCTTGCAGAGCTGAAGGCTCATTGTGTCACTTTGGGGGGGTCACGGGAAAGATGGGGTTCAGCATTGTCCCCCATTGCAGAGCTGAAGGCTCATTGTGTCACTTTGGGGGGGTCACGGGAAAGATGGGGTTCAGCATCGATCTCCTCCCCATTCCGTTGCAGAGCTGGGGGCTCATTGTGTCACTTTGGGGGGTCACAACCAGGTTGGGGTTCAGCATTGCCCCCCCCTTGCAGAGCTGAGGGCTCATTGTGCCACTTTGGGGGGGTCACGGGAAAGATGGGGTTCAGCATTGCCCTCCCCCTTGCAGAGCTGGGGGTCATTGTGTCACTTTGGGGGTGTCACAGCCAGGCTGGGGTTCAGCATCGATCTCCTCCCCACTCCGTTGCAGAGCTGGGGGCTCATTGTGTCACTTTGGGGGGTCACGGGAAAGATGGGGTTCAGCATTGCCCTCCCCCTTGCAGACCTGGGGCTCATTGTGTCACTTTGGGGGGTCACAGCCAGGCTGGGGTTCAGCATTGCACTCTCCCCTTGCAGAGCTCGGGGGTCATTGTGTCACTTTGGGGGGTCACGGGAAAGATGGGGTTCAGCATTGCCCTCCCCCTTGCAGAGCTGGGGGTCGTTGTGTCACTTTGGGGGTGTCACAGCCAGGCTGGGGTTCAGCATCGATCTCCTCCCCATCCCATTGCAGAGCTGGAGGCTCATTGTACCACTTTGGGGGGGTCACGGGAAAGATGGGGTTCAGCATTGCCCCCCCCCTTGCAGAGCTGGGGGCTCATTGTGCCACTTTGGGGGGGTCACAGCCAGGCTGGGGTTCAGCATTGCCCCCCCCTTGCAGAGCTGGGGGCTCATTGTGCCACTTTGTGGGGGTCATGGGAAAGATGGGGTTCAGCATTGCCCCCCCCTTGCAGAGCTGGGGGCTCATTGTGTCACTTTGGGGGGGTCGCGGGAAAGATGGGGTTCAGCATTGCCCCCCCGTTGCAGAGCTGAGGGCTCATTGTGCAACTTTGGGGGGGTCACAGCCAGGCTGGGGTTCAGCATTGTCCCCCCCCCTTGCAGAGCTGGGGGCTCAGGGAGTGTCGATTTGGGGGCGTCACGGCCAAATGGGGGTTCAGCATTGCCCCCCCCCCCGTTGCAGAGCCCCCCATCGCCCCTGTCAATCTCCTGGGGTGGGGAAGGGGGGGTCGCCTGCTGGCTGCCAGCTCCTTCCTTCCCTGATTACCACCTGCCGGGATCGGGGGGGGCCCCATCCCCAGACCCCCCCCATCCCCACAACCTCCCCTCCCATCCCCAGACTCCCCCCATTCCAAGACCCCCCATCCCCATAATCTCCCCCCCATCCCCAGATCCCCCCATCCCCACAACCTTCCCTCCCATCCCCAGACCCCCATCCCAAGATCCCCCCCATCCCCAGACCCCCTCCATCCCCACCACCTCCCCTCCCATCCCCAGATCCCCCCATCCCCATAACCTCCCCCATCCCCAGAGCCCCCCATTCCGAGATCCCCCCATCCCCAGATCCCCCCATCCCTATAACCTCTCCCCCATCCCCACAACTCCCCCATCCCCAGACCCCCCCATCCCCACAACCTCCCCTCCCATCTCCAGACCCCCCATTCCGAGATCCCCCCCATCCCCAGATCCCCCCATCCCAAGATCCCCCCCATGCCCAGAGCCCCTCCATCCCCATAACCTCTACCCACCCCCAGACCCCCCCATACCCACATCCCCCCCATCCCCAGACGCCCCCATCCCCATAACCTCCCCTCCCATCCCCAGACCCCCCCATTCCGAGATCCCCCCAATCCCCAGATCCCCCATCCCAAGATCCCCCCATCCCCAGATCCCCCCCTTCCCCATAACCTCCCCTCTCATCCCCAGACCCCCCCATCCCCACAACCTCCCCTCCCATCCCCAGATCCCCCCATTCCGAGATCCCCCCATCCCCAGACCCCCATCCCCATAACCTCCCCTCCCCTTCCCCAGACACCCCCATCCCCACAACCTCCCCTCCCATCCCCAGATCCCCCCATTCCGAGATCCCCCCATCCCCAGACCCCCATCCCCATAACCTCCCCTCCCCTTCCCCAGACCCCCCCATCCTCATAACTTCCCCCACATCCCCAGACCCCCCCATCCCCAGATCCCCCCATCCCTATAATCTCTCCCCCATCCCCACAACTCCCCCATCCCCAGATCGCCCCCATCCCCATACCCTCCCCCCCCTTCCCCAGATCCCCCCCATCCCCAGACCCCCCCTTCCATCCCCATATCCTGGTAGTGCCGGAGTGGGAGCCCCTGGGGGGGGGTGGGGGGGGTCACGGCACTGCCCAGGGCGGGGGGGGGGGGGGGGGAATGGAGATGGGATGGGAAGGGGGACAGTAGGGTGGGATGATGGGATGGGATGGGATGGAATGTCACACTGGGATGGGATGGGGTGGTATGAGATGAGATGTCACACTGGGGTAGGGTGGACTGGGATGTCACACTGGGATGCATGATGGGATGGGACAGGATGGGACACTGGGATTGGGACAGGATGGCACGTTGTTATAGGGACAGGATGGCATTGTGGGATGGGGACAGGATGGCATTATGGGATGGGGACAGGATGGCATTGTGGGATGGGGACTGGATGGCATTATGGGATGGGGACAGGATGGAACACTGGGATGGGGGCAGGATGGCATTGTAGGATGGGGACAGGATGGCACTCTGTGTCAGGATGGAACACTGGGATGGGGACAGGATGGCATTGTAGGATGGGGACAGGCTGGAACACTGGGATGGGGACAGCATAGGACACTGGGATGGGCACAGGATGAGACACTGGGATGGGGACAGGATAGGACACTGGGATGGGCACAGGATGAGACACTGGGATGGGGACAGGATGGCGTTGTGGGTCAGGACAGGACACCGGGATGGGGACAGGATGGCATGTTTCTGTAGGGACAGGATGGCATTGTAGGATGGGGACAGGATGGAACACTGGGATGGGGACAGGATAGGACACTGGGATGGGCACAGGATGGCATCCCCGCTCCCACACATGCATCCCTGCTCCCATGGGTGCATCCCTGCTCCCACACATGCATCCCTGCTCCCATGGGTGCATCCCTGCTCCCAGACACGCATCCCTGCTCCCATGGGTGCATCCCTGCTCCCACACATGCGTCCCTGCTCCCATGGGTGCATCCCTGCTCCCACACATGCGTCCCTGCTCCCATGGGTGCATCCCTGCTCCCGCACATGCATCCCTGCTCCCATGGGTGCATCCCTGCTCCCATGGGTGCATCCCCGCTCCCACACATGCATCCCTGCTCCCATGGGTGCATCCCTGCTCCCACACATGCATCCCTGCTCCCATGGGTGCATCCCAGCTCCCACGGGTGTATCTGTGCTTCCCCACGGGTACCCCTGGACCCCACATGTCCCCCTGCTTCCACATGGATCCGTGCCTCCCGTGTATATCCCTGTTCCTCATCTCTATCCCTGTTCCTCGTGTGTATCCGTGACCCCTGCGTGTATCCCTGCTCCCACACACGCATGGCTGTTGGAACGGGTCCAGAGGAGGCCACAAGGATGATCCAAGGGATGGAGAACTTCCCGTACGAGGCTGAGAGAGTTGGGGTTGTTCAGCCTGGAGAAGAGAAGGCTCTGAGGAGACCTTGGAGCAGCTTCCAGTAGGGAAAGGGGCTCCAGGAAAGCTGGGGAGGGGCTTTTTCCAAGGGTCTGGAGAGGCAGGATGGGGGGAATGGCTTTAAACTGGAGAGGGGCAGATCCAGACTGGACATGAGGAGGAATTCCTTCATGAGGAGGGTGGGGAGGCCCTGGAACAGATTGCCCGGAGCAGTGGTGGCTGCTCCATCCCTGGAGGGGTTCCAGGCCAGGTTGGATGGGGCTCGGAGCCCCTGAGCCAGTGGGAGGTGTCCCTGCCCATGGAATCATAGAATCGTAGAGAATCATAGAATCACAGAACAGTTTGGGTTGAAGGGACCCCAAAGCCCATCCAGTTCCAACCCTGCCATGGGCAGGGACACCTCCCGCTGGATCAGGGGCTCCAAGGACCATCCAACCTGGCCTGGAACCCCTCCAGGGATGGGACAGCCCCCACTGCTCTGGGAAACCTTTTCCAGTGCCTCCCCACCCTCCTCATGAAGGAATTCCTCCTCATGTCCAGTCTGACTCTGCCCCTCTCCAGTTTATCCTCGTTCCCCCTCATCCCATCCCCACAGCCTTTATGAACAGCCCCTCCTCAGCTTTCCTGGAGCCCCTTCAGAAGGTCTCTGTAAGGTCTCCTCGGAGCCTTCTCTTCTCCAGGCTGAACAACCCCAACTCTCCCAGCCTGGCCTCGGAGCGAAGGCTCTCCATCCCTCCCATCATCCTTGGAGCCTCCTCTGGACCTGTATCCGCGCTTCCCCACGTGTATCCGTGTTTCCTACATGTATCCCTGTTCCCCACGGCTATCCCTGCTCCCTCGTGCTCTCCTCCCATCCCTGCCGTGACCATCAATGATTGAGGGCCCATGGCCGATGCCGTGGTTGATCCCATGGTTGATCCCGTGGCCGATGCCGTGGTTGATACTGTGGTTGATGCTGCAGTTGATGCTGTGGTTGATCCCATGGTTGATGCCGTGGTTGATGCCGTGGTTGATCCTGTGGTTGATGCCGTGGTTGATCCCGTGGTTGATGCCATGGCTGATGCTGTGGTTGATGCTGTGGTTGATGCTGCAGTTGATGCCATGGTTGATCCCGTGGTTGATGCTGTGGCTGATGGTGTGGTTGATGCCGTGGCTGATGTCGTGGTTGATCCCATGGTTGATGCCATGGCTGATGCCATGGTTGATCCCATGGTTGATGCCGTGGCTGATCCCATGGTTGATGCCGTGGCTGATCCCGTGGTTGATGCCGTGGCTGATGCTGTGGTTGATGCCATGGTTGATCCTGTGGTTGATGCTGTGGCTGATGGCGTGGTTGATGCCATGGCTGATGTCGTGGTTGATCCCGTGGTTGATGCTGTGGTTGATTCCATGGTTGATGCTGTGGTTGATTCCATGGTTGATGCCATGGTTGATCCCGTGGTTGATGCTGCAGTTGATGCTGTGGCCGATGCCGTGGTTGATGCTGTGGTTGATGCCATGGTTGATCCCGTGGTTGATCCTGTGGTTAATGCCATGGCTGATGCTGTGGTTGATGCTGTGGATGATGCTGTGGTTGATGCCATGGTTGATGCTGTGGCCGATGCCGTGGTTGATACCGTGGTTGATGCCGTGGCCTTGGCCGGAGCAGTGACCGTTGCCGTGTCCGTTGCCGTGTCCAAGCCTGTGGTGTGGCCCCCGGGGTCCCTCGGGCCGTGCAACGCACACGCGTGTGTCGCGGGGAGCACACGGAGCACCCCCGGCGGCTCCGGTGCCTGGTGTGACCCACAGGGGGTCACCACCCTGGGGGGACACCGGGGCAGCCGGAACACCCGGATCTGCTCCGCGCTGGCACCGGGAGCCAAGCCATGGGGCGGGAGGGGACACCGGGATGGGGAAACAATGGCATTCTGGAATGGGGTGGGATGGGACACTGGGATGGGGACAGGCTGGGACACTGGGATGGGATGGGACACTGGGATAGGGCACTGGGATGGGATGGGACACTGGGATGGGGACAGGCTGGGACACTGGGATGGGGCACTGGGATGTGATGGGACACTGGGATGGGGCAGAATGACACCAGGATGAGATGGGACATTGGGATGGGGACACAATGACATCCTGGAATAGGGCAGGCTGGGACACTGGGATGGGATGGAACATTGGGATGGAGACAGGCTGGGGCACTGGGATGGGGCACTGGGATGGGATGGGATACTGGGATGGGGCAGGATGGGACACTGGGATGGGATGGGATGGGATACTGGGATGGGGCAGGATGGGACACCAGGATGGGGACAGGCTGGGACATTGGGATGGGACACTGGGATGGGACACTGGGATGGGACACCAGGATGGGACTCTGGGATGGGACACCGGGATGGGACTCTGGGATGGGGCACCGGGATGGGACTCTGGGATGGGACTCTGGGATGGGACTCTGGGATGGGACACTGGGATGGGGCACTGGGATGGGACACCGGGATGGGGCACTGGGATGGGACACTGGGATGGGACACTGGGATGGGACTCTGGGATGGGGCACCGGGATGGGGCACTGGGATGGGACACTGGGATGGGACACCGGGATGGGACACTGGGATGGGACTCTGGGATGGGGCACCGGGATGGGACACTGGGATGGGACTCTGGGATGGGACTCTGGGATGGGACACTGGAATGGGACACCGTTTCCTCTCCTTCCATCGCAGGTTTTTCCTTAAGTTTTTCCTCAAGTGCAACCAGAACTGCCTGAAGAACGCGGGGAACCCCCGGGACATGCGGCGCTTCCAGGTGGGGCCGAGACCCCCCCCCAGACCCCCCCAGACCCCCCCGACCCCCCCTGACCCCCCGGGCCCCTTTCCCACAGCCCCTCCTCCCCTTCACCCCCTGAACCCCAACTCCTCTACCCCCTCCCTGAGCCCCAGTTCCCACCGAGCCCCCCAACTCCCCTCTCCCTCCATGAACCCCAATTCCCCTTGAGCCCCCCCGCACCCCAATTCCCCCTTGCACCCCAATTACCCCTGCACCCCCAGCCTTCCCCCTCCTCCCAGCCCCCTTCTCTCCCCCCTGCACCCCAATTCCCCCCTGCACCCCCTGCATCCCCCCTCCCCGCATCCCCCCCTCTCCCCCTGAACCCCAATTCCCCCTGAGACACCACTGCACCCCCAATTCCCCCCTCCCCCCAGTCCCCCCTCTCCCCCTGAACCCCAATACCCTCTGAGCCCCCCTGCACCCCAATTCCCCCTGAGCCCCCCAGCTTTCCCCCTCCCCACAGCTCCCCTCTCTCCCCCTGAACCGCAATTCCCCCTGAGCCCCCCCTGCACCCCAATTCCCCCCTGCCCCCCAGCCCCCCCTCTCCCCCTGCACCCCAATTCCCCCTGAGCCCCCAGCTTTCCCCCTCCCCACAGCTCCCCTCTCTCCCCCTGAACCCCAGTTCCCCCTGAGCCCCCCTGCACTCCAATTCCCCCCTGCACCCCCAGCCTCTCCCCTCCCCACAGCTCCCCTCTCTCCCCCTGCACCCCAATTCCCCCTGAGCCCCCCTGCACCCCAACTCCCCCTGCACCCCCAGCTTCCCCCCTCCCCACAGCCCCCCTTTCTCCCCATGAACCCCAATTCCCCTGAGCCCCCCTGCACCTCCAACTCCCCCTGCACCCCCAATTCCCCCCTTCCCCCAGCCCCCCTCTCTTCCCCTGCACCCCAATTCCCCCCTGCACCCCCTGCATCCCCCCTCCCCGCATCCTCCCTCTCTCCCCCTGAACCCCAATTCCCCCCTCCCCCCAGCCCCCCTCTCTCCCCCCGAACCCCAATTCCCCCCCGTCGCCCCTCCCCCAGCTCCGCAGCTGGAAGTTGGGGCTCTGCGGGGGGGTGGGGGCGCCCGGGAGCCCTCATTAAGGGCCTCTCGTCAAGATATGATAATTGTGACATTTTTCCGTGATTAACGACCCATCCAATTTGCATCGCGCGCCGCAGCCGGGAGAGCAGCCAAGGCCGGGGCGGGGCACACGCGTGTGAGCATCGGCACGCGCGTGTGCAAAGAATGGCTCTGCACACATAGAGAGGTGTGAGCATCAGCACACGCGTGTGCAAAGAATGGCTCCTGCACACATAGAGAGGTGTGAGCATCTGCACACGCGTGTGCAAAGAATGGCTCCTGCGCTCATAGAGAGGTGTGAGCATCGGCACACGCGTGTGCAAAGAATGGCTCTGCACACATAGAGAGGTGTGAGCATCAGCACACGCGTGTGCAAAGAATGGCTCCTGCGCTCATAGAGAGGTGTGAGCATCGGCACACGCGTGTGCAAAGAATGGCTCTGCACACATAGAGAGGTGTGAGCATCAGCACACGCGTGTGCAAAGAACGGCTCTGCACACATAGAGAGGTGTGAGCATCTGCACACGCGTGTGCACACAGTCCCTCCTGCACACATAGAGAGGTGTGAGCATTTGCACACGCGTGTGCAAAGAATGGCTCCCGCGCACATAGAGAGGTGTGAGCATGGGCACATGCGTGTGCAATTGCTCCTGTGCATATATAGAGGTGTAGAGCATCTGCACACATGTGTGCAAAGAATGGCTCCTGCGCACATAGAGAGGTGTGAGCATTGGCACACGCGTGTGCAAAGAATGGCTCCTGCACACATAGAGAGGTGTGAGCATCGGCACACGCGTGTGCAAAGAATGGCTCCCGCGCACATAGAGAGGTGTGAGCATTGGCACACGCGTGTGCAAAGAATGGCTCCTGCACACATATAGAGAGGTGTGAGCATTGGCACACGTGTGTGTACAGAATGGCTCCTGCACGCACATAGAGAGGTGTGAGCATCTGCACACGCGTGTGCAAAGAATGGCTCCGGCACACAGAGAGGTGTGAGCATCGGCACACGCGTGTGCAAAGAATGGCTCCGGCACACAGAGAGGTGTAAGCATCTGCACATGCGTGTGCAAAGAATGGCTCCTGTGCACATAGAGAGGTGTGAGCATCTGCACACGCGTGTGCACACAGTCCCTGCTGCACACACAGAGAGGTGTGAGCATCTGCACACATGTGTGCAAAGAATGGCTCCTGCACACATAGAGAGGTGTGAGCATCGGCACATGTGTGTGCACAGAATAGTTCCTACACACATATAGAGGTGTGAGCATCTGCACACACGTGTGCAAAGAATCGCTCCTACACACATGCAGAGGTGTGAGCATCGGCACGTGCGTGTGCACAGAGTCACTCCTGCACACATATAGACGTGTGAACATCTGCACACGCGTGTGCACACAATCGCTCCTGCACATAAGGAGACGTTTGAGCATTTGCACACACATGTGCACAGGGTCACTCCTGCACACATACAGTGACGTGTGAGCATCTGCACACGCGTGTGCACACAATCGCTCCTGCACACACTCATAGAGGTGCACACGCAGACAGATGTGCACACTCACACGGATGTGCACACGCACCCCCTGCCCCGTGGCCGCGTTTGCACGCCCGCGCTGACGGCGCTTTGCACGCACACGTGAGCCCCCGTGTGCCGCGTGTGCCGCAGGTGGTGGTGTCGACGACGGTGAGCGTGGACGGGCACGTCCTGGCCGTGTCCGACAACATGTTCGTGCACAACAACTCCAAGCACGGCCGGCGCGCGCGGCGCCTCGACCCCAGCGAAGGTGAGGCAGCGCGGGGGTCCATCCCTGTCCATCCCTGTCCGTGTGTCCGCCCATGTCCATGTGTCCATCTATGTCCGTCCCTGTCTGTGTGTCCATCCCTGTGTGTGTGTCCATCCATGTGTCTGTCCCTGTCCATGTGTCCATCTCTGTCCATCTGTATCCGTGTGTCCGCCCATGTCCGTGTGTCCATCTCTGTCCGTCCTTGTCCGTGTGTCCATCCATATCCATCCACGTCTATGTGTCCATCCCTGTCCATGTGTCCATCCCTGTCTGTGTGTCCATCCCTGTCTGTGTGTCCATTCATGTCCGTCCCTGTCCGTGTGTCCATCTCTGTCTGTCCCTATCTGTGTGTCCATCCCTGTCCGTGTGTTCATCTGTGTCTGTGTGTCTATCCCTGTCTGTGTGTCCGCCCATGTCTATGTGTCCATCTCTGTCCATCCCTGTCCGTGTGTCCATCTGTATCTGTGTGTCTGCCCATGTCCGTGTGTCCATCTCTGTCTGTCCCTGTCCGTGTGTCCATCCACATGTCCATCCTTGTCTGCGTGTCCATCCATGTCCATCCACATCTGTGTGTCCGTCCCTGTCTGTGTGTCCACCCCTGTCCATGTCCATCCCTGTCTGTGTGTCCATCTGTGTCCGTGTGTCCATCTCTGTTGTGTGTGTCCATCCATGCCCATCCCTGTCCGTGTGTCCATCCCCGTCCATGTGTCCATCCATGTCCATCCACGTCCGTGTGTCCGTCCCTGTCTGTGTGTCCATCCATGTCAATCCATGTCCGTGTGTCCATCCCTGTCCGTCCCTGTCCATGTGTCCATCCATGTCAATCCCTGCCGGTGTGTCGGTCCGTCGGTGTGTCGGTGTGTCCGTGCGTCTGTCCGTCGGTGCCCGTGTCGGTCTGTCAGTCCATCGGTCCGTCCGTCGGTGCCCATGCCGGTGTGTCCGTCCGTCTGTCCGCCGGTGCCTGTGTTGGTCCGTCGGTGTGTCCGTCCGTTGGTCCGTCAGTCGGTCTGTCTGTCGGTGCCCGTGTCGGTGTGTCTGTGTGTCCGTCGGTCTGTCCGCCGGTGCCTGTGCCGGTCCGTCGGTGTGTCCGTGTGTCGGTCCGTCGGTCCGTCAGTGTGTCCGTCCCTGTCCGTGTGTCCATCTCTGTCTGTCCCTGTCTGTGTGTCTGTGTGTCGGTCTGTCGGCGTGTCCATGTGTCCATGTGTCCGTCCGTCGGTCAGTCTGTCCGCTGGTGCCTGTGTCCGTCCGTCGGTCCGCCGGTGCCCGTGTCAGTGTGTCCGTGTGTCCATCGGTCGGTCTGTCCGTCAGTGCCCGTGTCCGTGTGTCGGTCTGTCGGTCCGTCGGTCTGTCGGCCGGTGCCCGTGTCGGTGTGTCCATGTGTCGGTCGGTCCGTCCGTCGGTCGGTTGGTCCGTCCGCCGGTGCCCGTGCCGGTGTGTCGGTGTGTCGGTCCGTCGGTCGGTGTGTCGGTCCGTGTGTCTGTCGGCCGGTGCCGGTGCCGGTGTTGACGCGGCGGTGCGGCAGCGGCCCCGTGCATCAAAGCCATCAGCCCCGGCGAGGGATGGACCACGGGCGGCGCCACCGTTATCCTCATCGGCGATAACTTCTTCGATGGCCTCCAGGTGGTGTTCGGCACCGTCCTGGTGTGGAGCGAGGTGCGGGGGGGCTGCGCACCCCGAAACCGGGACCCCCACACCGGGCTGGGGACAGGGATGGGGGGGATGGGGTGCAGGGGTGACCCCCCACCCATGGGGGTGCCCCAAACTGGGGTGGGGTGAGGGATGGGGAGGTCTGGGGGAGTTTGGGGGTGCAGGGGGGACCCCCCACCCCTGGGGGAGCCCGAAACTGATGTGGGGTGAGGGATGGGGGGATTTGGGGGTGCGGGGGTGACCCCCCACCCTTGGGGGAGCCCCAAACTGGTGTGGGGTGAAGGATGGGGGGGGGTTGTGAGGGTCTGGGGGTGCAGAGGTGATCACCCACCCCTGGGGGTGCCCCAAACTGATGTGGGGTGAGGGACGGGGAGGTCTGGGGGGGTTTGGGGGTGCAGGGGGGACCCCCCCACCCCTGGGGGAGCCCGAAACTGGGGTGGGGTGAGGGATGGGGGGGGTCTTGGGGGGGTTGGGGGTGCAGGGGTGACCCTCACCCATGGGGGAGCCCCAAATGGTGTGGGGTGAGGGATGCAGGGGGGGGGATTGGGGGGGCCTGGGGGTGTAGAGGTGAGCCCCCTTCCCCGGGGGAGCCCCAAAATGGTGTGGGGTGAGAGATGGGGGGATTTGGGGGCGCTGGGTTGACCCCCCATCCATGGGTGAACCCCAAGCTGGTGTGGGGTGAGAGATGGGGGAGGGTCTCGGGGGATCTGGGGGTGCAGGGGTGACCCCCCACCCCTGTGGAGCCCCAAACTGGTGTGGGGTGAGGGATGGGGGAATTTGGGGGTGCAGGGGTGACTCCCCCACCCCTGGGGGAGCCCAAACCGGTGTGGAGTGAGGGATGGGGGGGTTGTGGGGGTCTGGGGGTGCAGACGTGATGGCCCCCCACCCTGGGGGAGCCCCAAACTGGTGTGGAATGAAGGATGGGGGAGGGTCTCGGGGGGTCTGGGGGTGCAGGGGTGACTCCCCACCCATGGGGAGCCCCAAACTGGTGTGGGGTGAAAGATGGGGTGGGTTTGTGGGGGTCTGGGGGTGCAGAGGTGACCCCCCCACACCCCTGGGGGTGCCCCAAACTGATGTGGGGTGAGGGATGGGGGGATTTGGGGGTGCAGGAGTGACCCCCCACCCCTGGAGGAGCCCCAAACTGGTATGGAGTGAGGGATGGGGGGGTCTGGGGGGATTTGGGGATGCAGCGGTGATCACCCACCCCTGGGGGTGCCCCAAACTGATGTGGAGTGAGGGACGGGGAGGTCTGGGGGGGTTTGGGGGTGCAGGGGTGACTCCCACCCATGGGGGAGCCCCAAGCTGGGGTAGGGTGAGGGATGGGGGGGTCTGGGGGGGTTGGGGGTGCAGGGGTGACCCCCTCTTCCCTGGGGGAGCCCCAAACTGGGGTGGGGTGAAGGATGGGGGGCTCTGGGGGTGCAGTGGGGCCGGTGCCCCCCCCCCCATTCACACACTGCGCCCCATCTCGCTCTGTGCTGGCTTGGGGTGGGTTTTGGGGTACGGGGCTGTGTTCCCCCCCCGGTGAACCCCCTTTTTCCCCCCCCCCCCAGCTGATCACCCCCCACGCGCTGCGGGTGCAGACCCCCCCCCGGCACATCCCGGGGGTCGTGGAGGTCACTCTCTCCTACAAATCCAAACAGTTCTGCAAGGGCGCCCCGGGGCGCTTCGTCTACACCGGTGAGGGGGGACCCCGAAATCGGGGGGCACCCCAAAACAGCAGGGACACCCCAAAATAGGGGGCAGAGACCTGGGGGGGGGGGGTTCACAGAGCCCCTGGGATGGGGGACACAGAGCCCCGGGGTGCTTCGTCTACACCGGTGAGGGGGGGGACCCCGAAATCGGGGGGGCACCCCAAAACACGGAGGACACCCCAAAAGAGGGGGCAGAGACCTGGGAAAGGGGTGGGTTTCACAGAGCCCCTGGGATGGGGGACACAGAGCCCCGGGGCGCTTCGTCTACACCGGTGAGGGGGGGACCCCGAAATCGAGGGGACACCCCGAAACAGGGGGCAGAGACCTGGGAAAGGGGGGGGGTTCACAGAGCCCCTGGGATGGGGGACACAGACCCCCGGGTTGCTTCGTCTAAACCGGTGAGGGGGGGACCCCGAAATCGGGGGGGCACCCCAAAACAGGGGGGACATCTCAAAATGGGAGGGGACACCCCAAAACAGGGGGCAGAGACCTGGGAAAGGGGGGGGGGTTTCACAGAGCCCCTGGGATGGGGGACACAGAGCCCCGGGACGCTTCATCTACACCGGTGAAGGGGGACCCCGAAATCGAGGGGACACCCCGAAACAGGGGGCAGAGACCTGGGGAGGGGGGGGGTTCACAGAGCCCCTGGGATGGGAGACACAGAGCCCCAGGGTGCTTCGTCTAAACCGGTGAGGGGGGGGACACCTGAAATGGGGGGCAACCCAAAACAGGGGGGACACCCCAAAATGGAAGGGGACACCCCAAAACAGGGGGCAGAGACCTGGGAATGGAGGGAGGACACAGAGACCTGGGAATAGGAGGGACACACAGAGCCCCGGGGCGCTTTATCTACACCGGTGAGGGAGGGACCCCGAAATGAGGGGGCACCCCAAAACAGGGGGGACACCCCAAAATAGGGGGCAGAGACCTGGGGGGGGGGGTTCACAGAGCCCCTGGGATGGGGGACACAGAGCCCCGGGGCGCTTCGTCTACACCGGTGAGGGGGGGACCCCGAAATCGAGGGGACACCCCGAAACAGGGGGCAGAGACCTGGGAAAGGGGGGGGGGTTCACAAAGCCCCTGGGATGGGGGACACAGACCCCCGGGTTGCTTCGTCTAAACCGGTGAGGGGGGGACCCCGAAATCGGGGGGGCACCCCAAAACAGGGGGGACATCTCAAAATGGGAGGGGACACCCCAAAACAGGGGGCAGAGACCTGGGAATGGAGGGAGGACACAGAGACCTGGGAATAGGGGGGACACACAGAGCCCCGGGGTGCTTTATCTACACCGGTGAGGGAGGGACCCCGAAATGAGGGGGCACCCCAAAACAGGGGGGACACCCCAAAATAGGGGGCAGAGACCTGGGGGGGGGGGGTTCACAGAGCCCCTGGGATGGGGGACACAGAGCCCCGGGGCGCTTCGTCTACACCGGTGAGAGGAGGCACCCCGAAATCGGGAGGACACCCCAAAATGGGAGGGGACACCCCAAAACAGGGGGCAGAAATCTGGAAGTGGGGGGGGGGGTCACAGAGCCCCTGGGATGGGGGACACAGAGCCCAGGGGTGCTTCGTCTACACCGGTGAGGGGGGGACCCCGAAATCGGGGGACACCCCAAAACAGGGGGGACACCCCAAAATGGAAGGGAACACCCCAAAACAGGGGGCAGAGACCTGGGAATGGAGGGAGGACACAGAGACCTGGGAATAGGGGGGACACACAGAGCCCCGGGGCGCTTCGTCTACACTGGTGAGGGGGGGACCCCGAAATCAGGGGGCACCCCAAAATAGGGGGGACATCCTGAAATGGGAGGCAGAGACGTGAGGATGGGGGGGGGCACAGAGACCTGGAAATTGGGGGGGTCCCGGGGGGGGGGGTGTCCCTCCCCCTCAGCTCAGCCCCAGGGCTCGTGCCTCAGTTTCCCCACGGGTTTGGGTCAGGGTGGGGGCAGGAGAGAACAGAGGGGTTCCAGGGTGGTTTTGGGGGGTCGTTAGGGGGGGGGGATTAGGGGTGTGTCCCCCCCCAGCAGCGCTGACCCCCCCCCTCCTGGCAGCGCTGAATGAGCCCACGATCGACTACGGCTTCCAACGCCTGCACAAGGTGATCCCGCGGCACCCCGGGGACCCCGAGCGCCTCCCCAAGGTAGGGACCCCCAAACTGACCCCCCTGGGGACCCCGAGCGCCTCCCCAAGGTAGGGACCCCCAAAACTGACCCCCCCGGGACCCCCCCCGGGAACCCCGAGCGCCTCCCCAAGGTAGGGACCCCCAAAACTGACCCCCCCGGGGAACCCCCGGACCCCCCCCGGGGACCCCGAGCGCCTCTCCAAGGTAGGGACCCCCCAAACTGACCCCCCCGGGGAACCCCCGGACCCCCCCCCGGACCCTCCGAGCGCCTCCCCAAGGTAGGGACCCCCCAAACTGACCCCCCTGGGGACCCCGAGTGCCTCCCCAAGGTAGGGACCCCCCAAACTGACCCTCCCGGGACCCCCCCCGGACCCCCCCCGGGGACCCCGAGTGCCTCCCCAAGGTAGGGACCCCCAAACTGACCCCCCAGGGGAACCCCCAGACCCCCCCCCGGGGACCCCGAGCGCCTCCCCAAGGTAGGGACCCCCAAACTGACCCCCCCGGGGAACCCCCGGGACCCCCCCCCCGGGGACCCCGAGCGCCTCCCCAAGGTAGGGACCCCCAAACCTGACCCCCCCGGGGAAGCCCTGGACCCCCCCCCGGGGACCCCGAGTGCCTCCCCAAGGTAGGGACCCCCAAACTGACCCCCCGGGACCCACATGGGACCCTGAACACCTCCTCAAGGTAGGGACGCCAAAAGCCCCCCCCAGGCCCCCCCCGGACCCCCTGGGACCCCCAGAACCCCCCGGGACCCCCAGCACTCCCCCAAGGTAGGGACCCCCCTGGACTCCCATGGAGCCCCCCGGGACCCCCATCGCCTGCCCAAGGCAGGGACCCCCCGTGGGGGACAAAGAGAGGATGATGAGGGGACACCGGGGGGCCATGGGGGGACACGGGGGGCTATGGGGGGGCTACGGGGGGCCATGGGGGGCTATGGGGGGGCTATGGGGGGCCGCGGGGGGACACAGCCCCCCCTTTGCCCCCCCAGGAGGTGCTGCTGAAGCGAGCGGCCGACCTGGTGGAGGCTCTGTACGGGCTGCCCCACAGCAACCAGGTAGAGACCCCCACCCCCCGCAGAGACCCCCAACTGGGACCCCAAAACCTGGAACCCCCAACTGGGACCCCAAAACCTGGGACCCCAAACCTGGGACCCCAACTGGGACCCCTAACTGGGACCCCCAACTGGGACCCCAAAACCTGGAACCCCCAACTGGGACCCCAAAACCTGGGACCCCAAACCTGGGACCTCCAACAATGACCCCCAACTGGGACCCCAAAACCTGCGACCCCCAACTGGGACCCCCAACTGAGACCCCCAACTATGACCCCCAACTGAGACCCCCAACTGGGACCCCAAACTGGTACCCCAAACCTGGGACCCCCAATGGGGACCCCAAAACCTGGGACCCCAAACCTGGGACCCCAACCAAGACCCCAAACTGGGACCCCCAACTATGAACCCCAAAAACTGGGAGCCCCAACTGGGACCCCCTACTGGGACCCCCAAGTATGACCCCCAACTGGGACCCCAAACTATGACCCCAAACTATGACCCCAAACCTGGGACCTCCAACTGGGACCCCCAACTATGACCCCCAACTGGGACCCCAAACCTGGGACCCCCAACTATGACCCTAAACTGGGACCCCCAACTATGACCCCCAACTGGGACCCCAAACCTGGGACCCCCAACACAGGAGCTCCCAAGACCCCCACACCAGGACCCCTAACCTGGACACCCCCCTCCCCGGGACCCCTAACTGAGACCCCCAACTTGGGAACCCAAACCTGAGACCCCCCAACCAGGGACCCCCCCCCACCCTGGGACCCCCAAACCTTGAACCCTGGAGCAGTGCTCAGGGAGGTGACTCGGGGGGGGGGTCTCAGCCCAGGGGGGGTGACACTGGGGGGGGTCTCAGAGGCGGGGGGGGGTGACACTGGGAGGGATCTCAGCCCGGGGGGGGGGGCACTGGGGGGGGGTCTCAGAGATGGGGGGTGACATTGGGGGGGTATCAGAGGCGGGGGGGGGTGACACTGGGAGGGATCTCAGCCCGGGGGGGGGGGGCACTGGGGGGGGGTCTCAGAGGTGGGGGGTGACACTGGGGGGGTATCAGAGGCGGGCGGGTGACACTGGGGGAGGGTCTCAGCCCTGGGGGGGTGACACTGGGGGGGGGGTCGCAGAGATGGGGGGTGACACTGGGGGGGGTCTCAGAGGGTGGGGGTGACACCAGGGGGGGGTCTCAGAGGCAGGGGGGGTGACACTGGGAGGGATCTCAGCCCTGGGGGGGGGGCACTGGGGGGGTGTCTCAGAGATGGGGCGTGACATTGGGGGGGGTCTCAGAGGCGGGGGGTGACACTGGGGGGGTATCAGAGGCGGTGGGGTGACATTGGGGGGGTCTAAGAGGTGGGGGGGTGACATTGGGGGGGTCTCAGCCCTGGGAGGTGACACTGGGGGGTTCTCAGTCCTTGGAGGTGACACTGGGGGGGTCTCAGCCCCTGGGAGGTGACATTGGGGGGGGGGGTCTCAGCCCCTTGGGGACACTTTGGGGCTGTGGATGCCAGGGAGGTGACACTGGGGGGGTCTCAGCCCCGGGGGGTGACACTGGGGGGGTCTCAGCGCCGGGGGGTGACCGGGGGGTCCGTGTCCCCGCGCAGGATCTGCTGCTGAAGCGCGCGGCCGACGTGGCGGAGGCGCTGTACAGTGTCCCCCGCACGCCCGCGCCCCTCGGCGCCCCCGCGCCCCCCGTCGTGGCCGTGGGCTCCTTCGGCGGCCACCAGCTGGCCACCAGCCTGGGCGACTCGCCGCCCGCCGCCGAGCAAGGTGGGGGCTGGGGGCGCCCCACACCCCCCTGCCACCGCCTGCCACCCCCTGCCACCGTGTGCCACCAAATGTCATCGCATGCCATGTGTCACTGTGTGCCACCAAATGTCTGTGCATGCCATGTGTCACTGCATGCCACCATGTGCCACCAAGTGCCACCACATGCCATGTCTCACCATGTGCCACCGCGTGCCTTCCCACACCACTGCATGCCACCAAGTGCCACTGCATGCCACTAAATGTCATCGCATGCCATGTGCCACCGTGTGCCACCATGTGCCTTCCCACACCACTGCATGCCACCGTGTGCCACCACGTGCCACCAAATGTCAGCACATGCCATGTGCCACCATGTGCCACTGTGTGCCTCCCCACACCACTGCATGCCACCATGTGCCACCGTGTGCCACCGCGTGCCACCAAATGTCATCGCATGCCATGTGCCACTGAGTGCCACCATGTGCCTCCCCACACCACTGCATGCCACCAAGTGCCACCAAATGTCAGTGCATGCCATGTGACACCGTGTGCCACCGTGTACCTCCCCACACCACTGCGTGCCGCCATGTGCCACCAAGTGCCACCACGTGCCACCAAATGTCATCGCATGCCATGTGTCACTGTGTGCCACCACGTGCCACCAAGTGCCACCAAATGTCAGCACATGCCATGTGCCACCGTGTGCCACTGCGTGCCACCGCGTGCCTCCCCACACCACTGCATGCCACCGTGTGCCACCAAATGTCAGTGCATGCCATGTGACACCATGTGCCACCACATGCCACCGCGTGCCACCATGTGCCTCCCCACACCACTGCATGCCACCACGTGCCACCGTGTGCCACCACATGCCACCAAATGTCAGCGCATGCCCTGTGTCACCGTGTGCCACCGTGTGCCACCAAATGTCATCGCACGCCCTGTGTCACCGTGTGCCACCGCGTGCCACCGAATGTCATCGCGTGCCCTGTGTCACCGCGTGCCCCGCAGGCTTCTCCCGCAGCACGGGCAGCGCGTCGCCGCCGCCGCCGCAGGGCTACGGCTACGGGGGGGCCCCCCTGGCCGGGCTGGGGGTGCCGCCGTCCCCCAGCTTCCTCAACGGCTCCACCGCCAACTCGCCCTACGCCAGTGAGTGCCTCACACGCGTCCCCAGAGCCACCCCGGGCTGGGGGGGGGGCAAAGGCGTGGAACCACCCCAGGGTGTCCCCACAGTCCCGTGCCACCCCTGGGTGTCCCCATCACCATGCACCAACCCCAGGGTGTCCCCATCCCGTCCCCAGGGTGTCCCTATCCCATCCCCACAGTGTCCCCATCCCATCCCCACGATGTCCCCATCCCATCCCCATAATGTCCCCATCCCCATAGTGTCCCCATCCCATCCCCATGGTATCCCCATCCCAATTCCCATGGTGTCCCGATCCCATCCCCACTGTGTCCCCATCCCCATGGTGTCCCCATTCCATCCCCATGGTGTCCCCATCCCATCCTCATGGTGTTCCAATCCCATCCCCACGATGTCCCCATCCCACCCCCATAGTGTCCCCATCCCATCCCCATAGTGTCCATCCCCATAGTGTCCCCATCCCATCTCCATAGTGTCCCCATCCCCATGATGTCCCCATCCCATCCCCATAGTGTCCCCATCCTATTCCCAGGATGTCCTCATCCCATCCCCACAGTGTCTCCATCCAATCCCCATGGTGTCCCCATCCCATCCCCATAGTGTCCCCATCCCACCCCCACGGTGTCCCCATCCCATCCCCATAGTGTCCCCATCCCACCCCCACGGTGTCCCCATCCCATCCCTACGATGTCCCCATCCCATCCCCATGGTGTCCCCATCCCCATAGTGTCCCCATCCCATCCCTACGATGTCCCCATCCCATCCCCATGGTGTCCCCATCCCCATAGTGTCCCCATCCCATCCCTATGATGTCCCCATCCCATCCCCATGGTGTCCCCATCCCCACGATGTCCCCATCCCATCCCCACAGTGTCCCCATCCCACCCCCATGGTGTCACCATCCCATCCCCATAATGTCCCTATCCCCACAGTGTCCCCATCCCATCCCCACGGTGTCCCCATCCCATCCCCATGGTGTCCCCATCCCATCCCTATGATGTCTCCATCCCATCCCCATGGTGTCCCCATCCACACGATGTCCCCATCCCATCCCCACAGTGTCCCCATCCCACCCCCATAGTGTCCCCATCCTCATGGTGTCCCCATCCCATCCCCATGATGTCCCCATCCTCTCCCCATAGTGTCCCCATCACATCTCCATAGTGTCCCCATCCCCATGATGTCCCCATCCCCACAGTGTCCCCATCCCCACGATGTCCCCATCCCATCCCCATGATGTCCCCATCCCCATGATGTCCCCATCCCCACAGTGTCCCCATCCCCACGGTGTCCCCCATGCAGTGCATGACCCCTGGGATGTCCCCAAGGCCTGCACCAGCCGCCGGTGTCCCCAGAGCCGCTGGCTGTCCCCACGGCGGGGGTCCCCATGGGCTGTCCCCCCGCAGTGGTGCCCTCCAGCCCCCCGCTGGGCGCCTCGTCCTCGTCGCTGCCCCCCGGCCCCGGCGCCTCGCCCGCCGCCGGCCTCTTCTCCTTCTCGCCCGTCACCATGATCTCGGCCGTCAAACAGAAGAGCGCCTTCGCCCCAGTGCTGCGCCCGCAGGGCTCCCCGACACCCGCCTGCGCCACCGCCACCGCCCTGCAAGGTGACACCCGCTGCACCCCTGCAGCTCGCCTGCTCCCTGCCTGCAGCCCTGCCCGCAGCCCTGCCTGCATCGCTGCAGCCCTGCCCGCTCCCTGCAGCCCTGCCTGCAGCCCTGCAGCTCTACTCCACCCCTGCAGCCTCGCCTGCTCCCTGCCTGCAGCCCTGCCTGCATCGCTGCCTGCAGCTCTGCATGCAACCGCGCCTGCGGACCTTCACCCTCACCTTCATCCCTGCCTGCAGCCCTGCCTGCACCCCTGCCTGCATCCCTGCATCCCTGCAGCAGTGCCTGCTCCCTCCCTGCCTGCGTGTCCCCCCCCCCGTCCCTGCCCCCCCCCCGGCCATGCAGGAGCCTCTCGGGGGGGTTGGGGTCCCCAGGACCCCCCCCTCACCCCCCTTTCCCTGCTCAGATGCAGCTTTTGAGGATATGGACAAATTCCCGGCGCGGCCGCTGCAGGGCCTGGGCTTCTCCTAAGGAACCCAGGGACCCCCCATGGGGCAGGGACCCCCCCATAACGGGACAGGGGACAGGGACCCCCCCATGGGGCAGGGACCCCCCCCATAACGGGACAGGGACCCCCCATGATGGGAAAGGGACCCCCCCATAATGGGACAGGGACCCCCCATGGTGGGACAGAGACACCCCATGATGGGAAAGGGACCCCCCCATAATGGGGCAGTGACCCCCCCATAATGGGACAGGGACACCCCCATGATGGGGCAGTGAGCTGTGACATGGAGAAGGACATGGAGTGGGACAAGTGGGACATGGAATGGGTCATGGAGAAGGCCACGGAGAGGGACACAAAGTGGGACAAAGAGCTGAGACCTGGAGAGGGACACGGAGTGGGACCCAGAGCCCACTCTGGGGCTCCCACTGGGGTCTGGGGGGACAACCCGGGAATGGTCCAAACACCCTGGGATGGACCTCAAAAGTCACCGAGATTCGTGGAGTGGGGACCATGGGCAGGAGGAGGGGTCCTCCAGGTCGGGTGGAGGCTCTGGGGTGGAATGAAGGCTCTGGAGGGATGAAAGCTCTGGAAGGATGGAGGCTCTGGGATGGAATGGAGGTTCTGGAGGGATGGAGGCTCTGGAGTGGAATGGAGGTTCTGGAGGGATGGAGGCTCTGGAGGGATGGAGGCTCTGGAATGGAATGGAGGTTCTGGAGGGATGGAGGCTCTGGAGGGATGGAGGCTCTGGGATGGAATGGAGGCTCTGGGATGGAATGGAGGTTCTGGAAGGATGGAGGCTCTGGAGGGATGGAGGCTCTGGAGGGGTGGAGGCTTTGGGATGGAATGGAAGTTCTGGAGGGATGAAGGCTCTGGAGTGGAATGGAGGTTCTGGAGGGATGGAGGCTCTGGAGGGATGGAGGCTCTGGGATGGAATGGAGGCTCTGGGATGGAATGGAGGTTCTGGAAGGATGGAGGCTCTGGAGGGATGGAGGCTCTGGAGGGGTGGAGGCTTTGGGATGGAATGGAAGTTCTGGAGGGATGAAGGCTCTGGAGGGATGAAGGCTCTGGAGGGACGGAGGTTCTGGGGTGGAATGGAGGTTCTGGAAGGATGGAGGCTCTGGTGGGATGGAGGTTCTGGAAGGATGGAGGTTCTGGGGTGGAATGAAGGTTCTGGAGGGATGGAGGCTCTGGTGGGATGGAGGCTCTGGGGTGGAATGGAGGTTCTGGAGGGGCGGAGGTGGGCTGGAGGCTCTGGGCTGGGCTGGATTCTCCAGGTGGCACCCAGCCCTCCCCTCCGCCCCCCAGATGTTCAGCTCCACATCTGTCTCTGTCCCCGCTCAGGTCTGGGGCTCAGCCCCATGGGGGCCTCCTGAGCCCCATGGGGTGGATGTGCCCCCCATTATGGTTAACATCGTCCTCTCGTTATCGGTGGCGGTTGGGGGGGGTCCTTTTCCCACCCCTCGGGGAAAAAGCCAGGAATTGTGTAAATAAAGAGAAAAAGGGAATAAATCCACAGCCCCCCCCGTGTGTCCCCCCTCGTGTCTCCCCGTGTCCCCCTGGGGGTGATGGGGGTGTCCCCCCCGACCCTCCCTGTGGGGCCACATGGGGGGATGGGTGGTAGGACACGGCCATGGGACACGGTGACAGGGACACGTGTGGTGGGACACGGTGATAGGGCACATGCGATGGGACACATGATGGGACACAGGTGTGGGACACAGTGATGGGACTTGTGGTGGGACATGGTGATGGGACGCATGTGGTAGGACATGGCAATGGGACACGGTGATGGGACACACATGGGGGGTGTGTGATGGGGTACACGTGGTGGGACATGACAACGGGACATGGTGATGGGACACAGCAATGGGACTGGTGTGGTGGGACATGGTGATAGGACACACATGGGGGGCGTGTGATGGGGCACACGTGGTGGGACATGACAACGGGACATGGTGATGGGACACACATGGGGGAACATGACAATGGGACTTGTGTGGTGGGACATAGTGATGGGACACAGCAATGGGACTTGTGGTGGGACATGTGATGGGACACATGTGGTGGGACACAGCAATGGGACTTGTGGTGGGACATGTGATGGGGCACACGTGGGAGGACATGTGATGGGACAAACGTGATGGGACACAGCAATGGGACTGGTGTGGTGGGACATGGTGATGGGACACACGTGGTGGGACACAGCAATGGGACACGGTGATGGGACACACATGGGAGGACATGTGATGGGACACACATGGTGGGACATGGCAACAGGACATGGTGATGGGACACAGCAATGGGACTTGTGGTGGGACATGGTGATGGGACACACATGGGGGACAGGTGATGGGACACACATGGTGGGATATGACAACGGGACATGGTGATGGGACACAGCAATGGGACTGGTGGTGGGACACGGTGATGGGACACACATGGGACATGTGATGGGACACACGTGGTGGGATATGACAACAGGAAATGGTGATGGGACACAGCAATGGGACTGGTGTGGTGGGACACGGCGATGGGACACGTGCTGAGACATGGCAATGGGACACGTGGTGGGACATGTGATGGAACATGGTGATGGGTCACAGCAGTGGGACACACATGATGGCACACGCATGGGGGACATAGCAATGGGACACAGCAGTGGGACACACATGGGGACACGTGATGGGACACAGCAATGGGACGGGTGGTGGGACATGGTGATGGGACGCGGTGACGGGATGCATGGTGGAACGTAGCGGTGGGATACAGTGATGGAACCCTTATGATGGGACACATACGGTGGGACAGGGGGATGGGACGTGGTGACGGGACGCATGGTGGAACGTAGCGATGGGATACAGTGATGGAACACGCGCGATGGGACCCATACGGTGGGACAGGGGGATGGGACACGGTGCTGTGACAGACGTGGTGGGACACGTGTGATGGGCCCCCTCGCCGCTGGGCGCCTGCCGGGGCTCCGCGGGTGGACGCGGCGCTTGGGGTGGATGTGGCTCTGCGGGGCGGTTTGGGCACCAGCGCTGTGGGCAGCCCGGTGGCCACCAAGGCGTTTGTCTTGGCCGGTAGCCCTGCCCTCGGCCTGCGGTGCCCGAGCAGCTCCGGCATCCCCAGCGGCGGACAAGGACACCGAGCTGGTGGAGGAGGCCATGGAGGTGATGGGAGGGATGGAGAACCGCCCGTAGGAGGTCAGGGTGGGAGAGTTGGGGTTGTTCAGGAGAAGAGAAGGCTCTGGGGGGACCTCAGAGCAGCTTCCAGGAGGGAAAGGGGCTCCAGGAGAGCTGGAGAGGGGCTCTGGATCAGGGAGGGCAGGGATAGAATGAAGGGAATGGTTTTGGGCTGAAAGAGGGGAGATTGAGATGAGATCTTGGGGAGAAATGTTCTCCTGGGAGGGTGTGGAGGCCCTGGAACAGAGCAGTGGTGGCTGCCCCATCCCTGGAGGGGTTCCAGGCCAGGTTGGATGGTTCTTGGAGCCCCTGATCCAGCGGGAGGTGTCCCTGCCCGTGGAAGGGGGTGGAACGGGATGGGCTTTGAGGTCCCTCCAACCCAAACCATTCCAGGATTCCACGAGGTGGCTCTCCCCCCTTGAGCTGTTTCCTCTCCGGTGGTGGTGAAGACATTAACCCCGTGTCTCCTCACCAAACCAATGAGCTGAAACCCTCCCTGAAACCAACTCCCCCTGACCTTGCGGAGCCAGAGCCGACGTCCCCCAGCGCTGGGGGAGAAGGTCCCTCAGTCCTGGGGCTCTTTGGCCACTGTCCCCATCCTCTACGTGGCCATGAGCTCCATTCGCAGAGGGAGAGATCCCTGTGGGTTGACAGCAGGAGAAAACAGTTCCTGCAGCTCCTCGGGATGCCACCAAGGTGCTCCTCATTTGCTAATTGCATCAGTGCTGATTAAATTCAAGGAGTGCAGAGACAGGATGGGAGGGGGGAAAGGCTTTCAGTTGGGAGATGGAGATGGAGATGGAGATGGAGATGGAGATGGAGATGGAGATGGAGATGGAGATGGAGATGGAGATGGAGATGGAGATGGAGATGGAGATGGAGATGGAGATGGAGATGGAGATGAGATCTTGGGGAGAAATGTTCTCCTGGGAGGGTGTGGAGACCCTGGAAGAGGTTGCCCAGAGCAGTGGTGGCTTCCCCATCCCTGGAGGGGTTCCAGGCCAGGTTGGATGGGGCTTTGGAGCCCCTGATCCCATGGGAGGTGTCCCTGCCCGTGGGAACTGGAGGGGCTTTGGGGTCCCTTCCCACTCCAACCTTTCCATGACTCTGCAATCGCAGAATCCCCCCTGGGGATCCCTTCTCCACTCCCAGGAGCACCAGCGCTGGTGGTGCCCCCATTCCAGCACCAAGCTGGAAATTCACTCCGGCTTTGGGGTGCCGGGGGGGTGCCGGGGGACCCATCCTGCACATCCCCGCCGGCTCTGGCGCCTTTAAGGCTCCTCCAGCAGTGGGTTCTGGCAGCCGCCGGCGGTGCGGACGCGGTCAACGTGAACCCCAGCCAAGATGTAGAAGGAACTTCATCCCATCCTGGAAGTGCTGAGCTGGGCTGGATCGGAGCCCGCCGAGCCGGGAGCGGAGCCAAGCGCTGCCTCAGCACCGCGGCCGGGAGGGCACCAGGGCTCCGGCAACCCTCGAAGGTCCCATCACGCGGAGGGTGGGTGATGGCCATGAGGGCGGCATTGCCTTCCTCACCCTTCCCGGAGCTCTGGGTGGGATGCAGGAGATGCCTCGGCTCCTTGGAAACCCTTCCCGCCCTCCATCCCCCAGAGGGAGCGGGAAACAAAGCCCCCATCCTGCGCACCAGATGCCTCGGCCCCGCGCCAGCATCCCGGCCGTCCCACACTCTTGGCCAGGGGTGGGGAAAGAGCATCCCCAGGTGCTCCTGGGATGGAGAACCTCATCCCACAGGAGCATCTCTGGGTGAATCAGGGCCAAAGGACCATCCCTGGGTGAATTGGGGCCAAAGGACCATCCCTGGGTGAATCAGGGCCAAAGGACCCTGTCCTGCAGGAGCATCTCCAGGCGCTGCTGGGATGGAGAACCTTATCCCACAGGAGCATCCATGGGTGAATCAGAGTCAAAGGACCATCTCTGGGTGAATCAGGGCCAAAGGTCCCTGTCCCGCAGGAGCATCTCCAGGCACTGTTGGGATGGAGAACCTCATCCCACAGGAGCATTTCTGGGTGAATCAGAGTCAAAGGACCATCCCTGGTTGAAACGGGGCCAAAGGACCATCTCTGGGTGAATCGGGGCCAAAGGTCCCTGTCCCACAGGAGCATCTCCAGGCGCTGCTGGGATGGAGAACCTCATCCCACAGGACCATCCCTGGGTGAATTGAGGATGGAGGACCCCATCCAGCAGGAGCATTCCTGGGTGAATCAGGGACAAAGGAGGACCCCATCCCACAGGAACATCCCTGGGTGAATTGGGCCCAAAAGATCCCATCTCGCAGGACCATCCCTGAGTGAATCAGGGCCAAAGGAGGACCCCATCCAGCAGGAGCATTCCTGGGTGAATCAGAGACAAAGGAGGACCCCATCCCACAGGAACATCCCTGGGTGAATTGGGCCCAAAAGATCCCATCTCGCAGGACCATCCCTGAGTGAATCAGGGCCAAAGGACCATCCAAGGGTGAATCAGGGCCAAAGGACTCTGTCCCGCAGGAGCATCTCCAGGTGCTGCTGGGATGGAGAACATTATCCCACAGGACCATCCCAGGGTGAATCAGAGTCAAAGGACCATCTCTGGGTGAATCAGGGCCAAAGGTCCCTGTCCCACAGGAGCATCTCCAGGCACTGCTGGGATGGAGAACATTATCCCACAGGAGCATCAGTGGGTGAATTGAGGATGGAGGACCCCATCCAGCAAGAGTATTCCTGGGTGAATCAGGGACAAAGGAGGATCCCATCCCACAGGAACATCCCTGAGTGAATCGGGGCCAAAGGACCATCTCTGGGTGAATCGGGGCCAAAGGACCCTGTCTCACAGGAGCATCTCCAGGCGCTGCTGGGATGGAGAACCTCATCCCACAGGAGCATCCGTGGGTGAATTGAAGATGGAGGACCCCATCCTGCAGAAACTTCCCGGGGTGAATCGGGGCCAATGGACCCCATCCCACAGGAACACCCCGGGGTCAATCAGGGCCAAAGGATCTCATCCCACAGGAACATCCTGGGGTGAATCGGGGCCAAAGGACCCCATCCCACAGGACCGTCCCGGGGTGAATCGGGGCCAAAGGACCCCATCCCACAGGAACACCCCGGGGTGAATCGGGGCCAAAGGACCCCATCCCACAGGACCGTCCCGGGGTGAATCGGGGCCAAAGGGCCGTGTCCGGCTCCTCGTCCCCAAGCCCAGCCTGGGGCTGGCGCTGCTCTCTCGGGGGCTGCCTGTGTCCGTCCCCCCTTCTCCTCTCCCTGGAATCCTGCGCTGCCCCTTGGGCACCGGGACCTGGGGCACGATCCCGGGGCTGGATCCCGGGGCTGGAGCCTTGGGCTAGGGGGGGACACAGGATCCCGGGGCAGGACCCCAGGGCAGGATCCCAGGGCTGGAGGTGGGGGGGGGGGCAGGACCCCAGGGCAGGATCCCAGGCTGGATTCCAGGGCTGGAGGGCAGGATCCCAGGCTGGATTCCGGGGGGGGGGGGGTGGAGGGCGCAGGATCCCGGGCAGGATCCCAGGCTGCATTCCAGGGTGGGGGGGACAGGATCCCAGGGCCGGATCCCAGGCTGGATTCCAGGGGGGGGGACAGGATCCCAGGGCAGAATCCCAGGCTGGATTCCGGGGGGGGGGGGGGGGGCAGGCTCCCGGGCTGGATTCCAGGTTGGATTCCGGGGTGGGGACAGGATCCCAGGGCAGGATCCCAGGCTGCATTCCAGGGTGGGGGGGGCAGGATCCCAGGGCAGGATCCCAGGCTGGATTCCAGGGTGGGGGGGGCAGGAGCCCAGGGCAGGATCCCAGGCTGGATTCCAGGCTGGATTCCGGGGTGGGGGGGGCAGGAGCCCAGGGCAGGATCCCAGGCTGGATTCCAGGCTGGATTCCGGGGGGGGGGGGACAGGATCCCAGGGCAGGATCCCAGGCTGCATTCCAGGGCGGAGGGGCAGGATGTCAGGCTGGATTCCAGAGGGGGGGGGGGGGGGGGGGGGGGCAGGATCCCAGGGCAGGATCCCATGCTGGATTCCAGGGGGTGTCAGCATCCCGGCGGGTCCCGGTGCCCCCCCTGCCCGCGCTCGGTCTCAGCCCGGTGTCTGCGCTCCGCCCGCGGGGCCGCCCGGGTCCCCGGGCTCGGCTGGGGCGGGGGATACTGGGACAGGGGGGAGGCAGTACTGGGGATACTGGGGATACTGGGGTGATGGGGACAGTGGGGACATACACAGTACTGGGAACAATGGGGATACTGGGGTGATGGGGACAGTGGGGACATACACAGTACTGGGAACAATGGGGATACTGGGGTGATGGGGACAGTGGAGACATGGTACTGGGGATACTGGGATACTGGGGTGCACGGGGAATGGGGATACAGTACCGGGGATACTGGGGTGCAGGGACAGTGGGGGTACAGTACTGGGGATACTGGGGTGATGGGGATAGTGGGGACACAGTACTGGGAACAATGGGGATACTGGGATGGTGGGGACAGTGGGGACACAGTACTGGGAACAATGGGGATACTGGGGTGATGGGGACAGTGGGGACACAGTGCTGGGAAGAGTGGGGACACTGGGGTGCAGTGGGGACAGTGGGGACACAGTACTGGGAAGAGTGGGGATAGTGGGGTGCGGGGCGCAGTTGGGGCAGTTCGGACCCTCCCCCGGGTCCCGCCCCCCCGGGGGTCCCTGGAGGAGGGGGGTTGGGGGGGGCGGGACGGGGGGGCGGGGAGGGGAGGACAAGGGGGGCTGAGGGGGGGCAGTGCCGTGTGGGCTCCGCCTGGCCATGGCGGGGGCGCCCCTCGCCCCGCTGCTGCTGCTGCTGCTGCTGCTGGCGGCCCCCCCCGCCGCCTCCGGGGCACCCCCCAAAAGAACCACCACGGGACACCCCAAAGGAACCACCACGGGACCCCCCAGAGGAACCGGGATGGGACCCCCCCCGGCCTCCGCGGGACCCCCCAAAAGAACCACCACGGGACCCCCCAAAGGAACCGCGATGAGAACCCCCCCAGCCTCTACGGGACCCCCGAAAGGAACCGCGATGAGACCCCCCCCGGCCTCCACGGGACCCCCCAAAAGAACCAGAACGGGACCCCCGGGACCCACCGCTCCAAGAGCGCCCCCAGCCTCGACGGGACCCCCGAAAGGAACCGGGACGGGACCCCCCAAAGGAACCGGGATGGGACCCACCGCTCCGACACGCCCCTCAACCGCGACCGAACCCCCGAAAGGCACCGGGATGGGACCCCCCAAAAGAACCAGGACGGGACCTCCGAGCCCCCCCCCCAACCGCCACCGAATCCCCCAAAGGAGCCCGGACGGGACCCCCCAAAAGCACCGCCACCGCAGCCCCCAAAGGTACCGGGACGGGACCCCCCGAGACAGCGGGATGGGACCCCCCCCAAAGATGGGACCCCCCAAAGATGGGACCCCCCCAAAGACAGGGCTCGGAGAGCCCCCCCGGGACCCCCGAAAAGAACCAGGACGGGACCCCCCCAGCCCCGAGCGCGGGGGGTGAGGAGGGGGCAGAGGAGTGCGAGTGTGTGCACGAGCGTGAGTGTGCAGGAAGGTGTGCAAGAGAGTGTGTGTGTGTGTGCAGGGCTGAGTGTGCACAGCGTGTGTGCAGGATGTGTGCATGAGTGTGTGTGTGCAGGGATGTGTGCAAGAGTGTGTGTGTGTGCAGGGCTGAGTGTGCATGAGTGTGCACGAAGGTGTGCAAGAGTGTGTGTGTGCAGGGCTGAGTGTGCATGAGTGTGCACGAACGTGTGTGCAAGAGTGTGTGTGTGCACGAAGGTGTGCAAGAGTGTGTGTGTGTGCAGGGCTGAGTGTGCATGTGTGTGTATGTGGGGGGTGTGCACTGGAACGTGTGTGTGCAGGGCTGAGGGTGCACAGCGTGTGTGCAGGAATGTGTGCAAGAGTGTGTGTGCACAGGGATGAGTGTGCATGAACGTGTGTGCAGGAATGTGTGTAAGAGAGTGTGTGTGTGTGTAGGGCTGAGTGTGCATGTCCGTGCATGGGGTGTGTGCGCGCACAGGAATGTGTGTGTGCAGGGCTGAGTGTGCACAGCGTGTGTGCAGGAATGTGTGTGCAGGAATGTGTGCAAGAGTGTGTGTGCAGGGCTGAGTGTGCGTGTGTGTGTCTGTATATGGTGTGTGTGCGCACAGGAATGCGTGTGTGAGGGCTGAGTGTGCACACTGTGTGCACAAACGTGTGTGCAGGAATGTGTGCAAGAGTGTGTGTAGGGCTGTGTGTATGTGTGTGTGTCTGTATATCCCCCCAAATCCCCCCCTCAGCCCCCCATGACTCCCCAACCCCCCTTCAGCCCCCCAAATCCCCCCCTCAGCCCCCCATGACTCCCCAACCCCCCTTCAGCCCCCCAAATCCCCCCCTCAGCCCCCCATGACCCCTCAATCCCCCTCAGCCCCCCCAAATCTCCCCCTCAGCCCCCCAAATCCCCTCCTCAGCCCCCCAAATCCCCTCTCAGCCCCCCATGACCCCCTCAGCCCCCCAAATCCCCCCCTCAGCCCCCCAAATCCCCTCTCAGCCCCCCATGACCCCCTCAGCCCCCCAAATCCCCTCCTCAGCCCCCCAAATCCCTCCTCAGCCCCCCGTGACCCCCCCGCCCCCCCCCAGAGCGCCCCCGGGTGCTGAGGAAGAAGGTGGTGAGGAAGAAGGTGGTGAAGAAGGTGCTGAGGAGGAAGAGGCCGAAGGCTCCGTCCGAGGTCACCGCAGCCCCACATCAGCCCCGTGAGTACACGCGTGTGAACACCCCCCAGCACACGCGTGTGAACACCGATCCACGGGGCGGCTGGGTGACACGGGGGGGATTGGGTGACATGGGGGTGACAGGGAGGGGTTGGGTGACACGGGGAGAATTGGGTGACATGGGGGGAATTGGGTGACATGGGGGGGTCTGGGTGACATGGGGGGTGATTGGGTGACACGGGGGGTGTGGGTGACACGGAGGGAATTGGGTGACAGGGGGGCATCTGGGTGACATGGGGGGAATTGGGTGACGGGGGGCATCTGGGTGACACGGAGGGAATTGGGTGACATGGGGGGAATTGGGTGACACGGGGGGTGTGGGTGACACGGGGGGGATTGGGTGACATGGGGGTTCTGGGTGACACGGGGGGGGATTGGGTGACATGGGGGGGATTGGGTGACATGGGGGGTATGGATGGCACTGGGGGGAATTGGGTGACACTGGGGGTCTGGGTGACACGGGGGGTGTGGGTGACACGGGGGGAATTGGGTGACACGGGGAGTGTGGGTGACATGGGGAAATTGGGTGACATGGGGGGAATTGGGTGACATGGGGGGAATTGGGTGACACAGGGGGTGTGGGTGACACGGAGGGAATTGGGTGACATGGGGGGAATTGGGTGACATGGGGGGGTCTGGGTGACACGGGGGGGGATTGGGTGACATGGGGGTGACAGGGAGGGGTTGGGTGACATGGGGAAATTGGGTGACACGGGGGGAATTGGGTGACACGGGGGGAATTGGGTGACATGGGGGGTCTGGGTGACACGGGGGGTGTGGGTGACACGGGGGGAATTGGGTGACACGGGGGGTCTGGGTGGCACTGGGGGGAATTGGGTGACATGGGAGGTGTGGGTGACATGGGGGGAATTGGGTGACACGGGGGGTGTGGGTGACACAGGGGAATTGTGTGACATGGGGGGTGTGGGTGACACGGGGGGTCTGGGTGACACGGGGGGAATTGGGTGACACGGGGGGTGTGGGTGACATGGGGGGATTGGGTGACATGGGGGGTCTGGGTGACACGGGGGGAGATTGGGTGACATGGGGGGTCTGGGTGACACGGGGGGGATTGGGTGACACGGAGGGTGTGGGTGACATGGGGGGAATTGGGTGACTTGGGAGGGTCTGGGTGACATGGGGGAGGATTGGGTGACACGGGGGGAATTGGGTGACATGGGGGCATCTGGGTGACATGGAGGGAATTGGGTGATGGGGAGTGTGTGACACGGGGGGTGACAAGGGAGGGTTGGGTGACACAGGTGGGTGACATGGGGAGGTTGAGTGAGACGAGGGTGACATGGGTGGTGACATGGGGGGGTGACATGAAGGGGTGACATGGGGTGACATGTGGGGGTGACACAGGGGCTCTGGGTGACATGGGGGCTCTGGGTGACATTGGGGGTGACATGGGGGCTCTGGGTGACATGGGGGCTCTGCGTGACATCGGGGGTGACATGGGGGCTCTGGGTGACATCAGGGGCTCTGGGTGACATCGGGGGGTGACACGGGGGCTCTGGGTGACACGGGGGGCTCTGCGTGACATCGGGGGTGACATGGGGGCTCTGGGTGACATCAGGGGCTCTGGGTGACATCGGGGGGTGACACGGGGGCTCTGGGTGACATGGGGGGCTCTGGGTGACATCGGGGGGTGCCGCGGGGGCTCTGGGTGCGGCGGTGGTGCGGCGGGCGGTGACGCAGTGTGCGTGGCAGCGTGTCCGCCGCTGGGCCTGGAGTCGCTGCGGGTGCAGGACGGGCAGCTGCGAGCGTCCAGCGCCAAACGCCCGGGGCTGGGGGCGGCCCGCGCCCGCCTCAACATCCAGGTACCCGCGGGGCCCGGCCTGGGCCTCCACCGGCCTGCCGGGGGATTGGCGTGTGCTTGGTGTGTGCTTGGCCTGGGCCCGGCCTGGGCCTCCATCGGCCTGCCGTGGGATTGGCCTGGGATTGGCCTGGACCGGCATCGGCCTGGTGTGGGATTGGTGTGTGCTTGGCATGGGCCTGGCCTGGGCCCGGCCTGGGCCTGCATCGGCCTGCCGTGGGATTGGCCTGGGCCTGGCCTGGACCCGGCCTGGGCCTGCACCGGCCTGCCGTGGGATTGGCGTGTGCTTGGCGTGTGCTTGGTGTATGCTTGGCGTGTGCTTGGCCTGGGCCTGCATCGGCCTGCCGTGGGATTGGCCTGGGCCTGGTGTGTGCTTGGTGTCGGCCTGGTGTGTGCTTGGCGTGGGACTGGCCTGGGCATGGCGTGTGCTTGGCGTGTGCTTGGCGTGGGCCTGGCGTGTGCTTGATGTGTCCTTGGCATGGTCCTGGCGGCTCTGTGGGTTTTTGCAGCGCGTGCGTGTGGGGGGTGATTGGCATGTTGGCGTGTGATTGGCGTGTGATTGGTGATTGGCATGTGATTGGCGTGTGATTGGTGTGTGATTGGTTATTAGCGTGTGATTGGTGTGTGATTGGCGTGTGATTGGTTATTGGCGTGTGATTGGCGTGTGATTGGCATGTTGGCGTGTGATTGGCGTGTGATTGGCGTGTGATTGGCGTGTGATTGGTTATTAGCGTGTGATTGGTGTGTGATTGGCGTGTGATTGGCATGTTGGCGTGTGGTTGGTGTGTGATTGGCGTGTGATTGGCGTGTGATTGGTTATTAGCGTGTGATTGGTGTGTGATTGGCGTGTGATTGGTTATTGGCGTGTGATTGGCGTGTGATTGGCATGTTGGCGTGTGATTGGCGTGTGATTGGCGTGTGATTGGTGTGTGATTGGTTATTAGCGTGTGATTGGTGTGTGACTGGCGTGTGATTGGTTATTGGCGTGTGATTGGCGTGTGATTGGCATGTTGGCGTGTGATTGGCGTGTGATTGGTTATTGGCGTGTGATTGGCGTGTGATTGGTTATTAGCGTGTGATTGGTGTGTGATTGGCGTGTGATTGGCATGTTGGCGTGTGATTGGCGTGTGATTGGCGTGTGATTGGTTATTAGCATGTGATTGGTGTGTGGCGTGTGATTGGTTATTGGCGGGTGATTGGCGTGTGATTGGCATGTTGGCGTGTGATTGGCGTGTGATTGGTTATTGGTGTGTGATTGGCGTGTGGTTATTGGCGTGTGATTGGCGTGTGATTGGTTATTGGCATGTGATTGGCGTGTGATTGGCGTGTGATTGGCGTGTGATTGTGATTGGCGTGTGATTGGTGTGTGATTGGCATGTGATTGGCGTGTGATTGGCGTGTGATTGTGATTGGCGTGTGATTGGTTATTGGCGTGTGATTGGTGTGTGATTGGCGTGTGATTGGTTATTGGCGTGTGATTGACATGTGATTGGCGTGTGATTGGCGTGTGGTTGGCGTGTGATTGGCGTGTGATTGGTTATTGGCATGTGATTGGCGTGTGATTGGTTATTGGCGTGTGATTGGCGTGTGATTGGTTATTGGCGTGTGATTGGCGTGTGATTGGCGTGTGATTGGTTATTGGTGTGTGATTGGTGTGTGGTTGGCATGTGGTTGGCGTGTGATTGGCGTGTGATTGGTTATTGGCGTGTGATTGGCGTGTGATTGGTTATTGGTGTGTGATTGGCGTGTGGTTGGCGTGTGGTTGGCGTGTGGTTGGCGTGTGATTGGCGTGTGATTGGTTATTGGCGTGTGATTGGCGTGTGATTGGCATGTGATTGGCATGTGATCGTTATTGGCGTGTGGTTGGCGTGTGATTGGCGTGTGGTTGGCATGTGTTTGGCGTGTGACTGGCTTGTCTTTGCCGTCGTGCTGCCGGTGCCGTGCCGGTGCCATCGCAGCCCCGGTGCCATGGCCGCCGTGGCGCTGCCGGGGCGGTGCCAGTGCGGTGCCGGGGCGGTGGCGGTGCGGTGGCGGTGCGGGTGCCAGGCGGGTCCCCCCGTGTCCCCGCAGTCGGGGCTGTCCGATGGGGACCCGTTTGACGGCGGGTGGTGCGCGGGGCGCGAGGACGCGGAGCAGTGGCTCGAGGTGGACGCCCGGCGCCTCACCCGCTTCACCGGAGTCATCACCCAGGGCCTCAACTCCATCTGGACGTGAGGGGGGACACGGGGACAGTGGGGGCAGCGGGGGGGACGAGGGGATACGGGGGACACGGGGGACATAGGGGACATGGGGGACATGGGGGATATGGGGAACATGAGGGACATGGGGGACACAGGGGACATGGGGACAGGGGGGATATGGGGCATATGGGCAACATGGGGGACATTGGGGACAAGGGGAATATGGGGGACATGGGGGATGTGGGGGACACGGGAGACATGGGGGATATGGGGACATGGGGATGGGGGGTGATGGGAGATATGGGGGACATGAGGGACACGGGGGACATGGGGATACGGGGGATATGGGCATATGGGCAACATGGGGGACATGGGGACAAGGGCGTTATGGGGGACACAGGGGACAGAGGGGGCATGGAGGGACATGGGGGGACACGAGGGGACATGAGGGACATGGAGGGACACAGGGAATATGGGGGACGTGGGGGACATGGGGTGGCGTGAGGGACATAGGAGACACGGGGGATGTGGGGGACACAGGGGGCATGGAGGGACACGAGGAGACATGAGGGACATGGAGGGACATTGGAGGACACCGAGGGGACATAGCGGACATGGAGGGACACAGGGAATATGGGGGACACTGGGGACATGGGGCGGTGTGGGGGACATAGGAGACACAGGGGACACATGGGGACACAGGGGGACATGGGGAACACATGAGGACATGGTGGATATGGGGGACATGGGGGACATGGAGAGACACGGGGGACATGGGGTGGCGTGGAGGACATAGGAGACATGGGGGACACGGGGGGACACAGGGGACATGGGGGACACAGGGGACATGGTGGATATGGAGGACATGGGGGGACATGGGGGACACAGGGGACATGGTGGATATGGGGGACATGGGGGGACATGGGGGACACAGGGGACATGGTGGATTTGGGGACATGGGAGACATGGGGGACATGGGGTGGCGTGGGAGACACAGGAGACATGGGGGACACATGGGGACACGGGGGGACATGGGAGACACAGGGGACATGGTGCATATGGGGGACACAGGGGACATGGGGGACACAGGGGACATGGGGGACATGGGACATGGTGGATTTGGGGACATGGGAGACATGGGGGACATGGGGTGGCGTGGGGGACATAGGAGACATGGGGGACACATGGGGACATGAGGGACATGGGGGACACGGGGGACATGGGGGATATGGGGGACATGGTGGATATGGGGCACATGGGAGACATGGGGGACATGGGGGATATGGGGGACATGGGGGACATGGGGGGACATGGGGGGACATGGGGGGACATGGGAGACACAGGGGACATGGTAGATATGGGGGACATGGGCGACACTGGGGACATGGTGGATATGGTGGATATGGGGGACACAGGGGACACGGGGGACACAGGGGACATGGTGGATATGGGGGACACGTGGGACCCGGGGGACCCGTGGGACACGTCTCCCCGCGCAGGTACGACTGGGTGACAGCCTACAAGGTGCAGGTCAGCAACGACTCCCACACGTGGCGGCCGTGCCGCAACGGCACCCACGAGGCGGTAGGTGCTGCCGCGGGTTAACCGAGGGGTTAACCGGGTTGGGAGGGGTTAACCACACCACAAGGGGTTAACAGTACCCGTGGGTTAACCGTCCTAAGGGGGGATAACCATAGCAGGGGAGTTAACCAGGGCTGGGGGGGTTAACCATGCCAGGTGGGTTAACCGTGCCGTTAACTGTGGGGAGAGGGATTAACTGGGGGGGGGGGTTAACCGTGCCAGGGTTTAACCGTGCCAGGGTTTAACCGTGCCAGGAGTTAACCGTGCCAGGCTTTAACCGTGCCAGGGAGTTAACCGTGCCAGGGTTTAACCGTGCCAGCGTTTAACCGTGCCAGGGTTTAACCGTGCCAGGGTTTAACCGTGCCAGGGAGTTAACGGTGCCAGGGTTTAACCGTGCCAGGGTTTAACCGTGCCAGGGAGTTAACCGTGCCAGGGTTTAACTGTGCCAGCCGGTTGGCCCTGTGGCCTCCCGGTGCCAGCGCGGCACAAAGGCTCCTTGTGCGCTGCCCCCGGCACACGCGTGGCACACACGTGTGGGAGACCCTGGGGGGGGGGTGCACACGCGTGTGTGGGGAGGAGGGGGGCGTGGGGTGGGGTTTAGGATCCCTCTGCCAGGTCGGGGGGGGTCCCTGTGCTGGGTTTGGGGGGGGTCTCTCTGCTGGGTTTGAGATCCCTGTGCCTGATTTGGGGGGTCCCTGTGCCGGGGATTTGGGGTCCCCGTCCTCATTCCTGTGGTCCCTGTGCTGGGTCTGGGGTCCCTGTGTGGAGTTTGGGGTCCCTGTGCAAGGTTTGGGGTCCCCTTTCTCATTCCTGGGGTCCCTGTGCTGGGTCTGGGGTCCCTGTGTTGGCTTTGGGGTCCCTGTGGTGAGTCTGGAGTCCTTGTTCCTGACTTGGGGGGTCACTGTGCCAGGTTTGGGGTCCCTGTGGTGCATTTGGGGGTCCCTGTGGTGGGTCTGGGGTCCCTATTTGAGCTTTGGGGTCCCTGTGCCAGGTCTGGGGGGTCCCTGTGCCAGATTTGGGGGTCCCTTTGCCAGGTTTGGGGTCACTATGCTGGATCTGGGGTCCCTGTCCCTGATTTGGGGGTCCCTGTGCCTGATTTGGGGGTCCCTGTGCTGGTCCTGGGGTCCTTATGCTGGGTCTGGGGTCCCTGTGTGGGGTTTGGGGTCCCTGTGCCAAGTTTGGGGTCCCCTTTCTCATTCCTGGGGTCCCCATTCTCATTCCTGGGGTCCCTGTGTCGGCTTTGGGGTCCCTGCGGTGGATTTGGGGGTCCCTGTGCCAGGTCTGGGGTCCCTCTGCCATGTCTCGGGGTCCCTGTGCTGGGTCTGGGGTCCCTATGTGAGGTTTGGGGTCCCTTTGCCAGGTTTGGGGTCCCTGTGCTGGATCTGGGGTCCCTTTGCCAGGTTTGGGGTCCCTGTGCTGGATCTGGGGTCCCTGTGCCAGGTTTGGGGTCCCCTTTCTCATTCCTGGGGTCCCCATTCTCATTCCTGGGGTCCCTGTGTCAGCTTTGGGGTCCCTGTGGTGGATTTGGGGGTCCCTGTGCCAGGTCTGGGGTCCCTCTGCCATGTCTCGGGGTCCCTGTGCTGGGTCTGGGGTCCCTACGTGAGGTTTGGGGTCCCTATGTGAGGTTTTGGGTCCCTGTGCTGGATCTGGGGTCCCTGTGCCTGATTTGGGGGGCCCTGTGCCAGGTTTGGGGTCCTGTGCTGGATCTGGGGTCCCTGTGCCTGATTTGGGGGTCCCTGTGCTGGATCTGGGGTCCCTGTGCCAGGTTTGGGGTCCCTGTGCTGGATCTGGGGTCCCTGTGCCTGATTTGGGGGTCCCTGTGCTGGTCCTGGGGTCCTTACGCTGGGTTTGGGGTCCCTGTGCCGGGTCTGGTGGTCCCTGTCCCTGATTTGGGGGTCCCTGTGCCTGATTTGGGGATCCCTGTGCTGGTCCTGGGGGTCCTGTGCCGGGTCTGGTGGTCCCTGTCCCTGATTTGGGGGTCCCTGTGCCAGATTTGGGGGTCCCTCTGCTGGTCCTGGGGTCCTTACGCTGGGTCTGGGGTCCCTGTGTCAGGTTTGGGGTCCCCCTTCTCACTCCTCCCCTCTGGGTGCTGGGGTGCTGGGTCTGGGGGGGCAGCGGGTGCCCCCAGCGCAGGGACCTTTGGGGGTGCCCGTGTCCCCCCCAGGTGTTCCCTGCCAATAAGGACCCCGAGACGCCGGTGCTGAACCTTCTGCCGGAGCCCGTGGTGGCGCGGTACCTGCGCATCAACCCCCAGAGCTGGTTCCCCAACGGCACCATCTGCCTGCGCGCCGAGGTCCTGGGGTGCCCCCTGCCAGGTGGGGACCCCCCGGGGGGGCTGCGGGGCCGGGACCCCACCGTGGGGATGGGGTTAGTGGGGACCCCGCAGCGGGCGGGATGGGGACAGGGGCAATGGGGACAGGGGCGATGGGGACCTCCAAGATTGGGACAGGGTCAATGGGGACCCCCAGGATGGGCAGAATGGGGACGGGGTCAATGGGGACCCCCAGGGTGAAGATAGGGTCAATGGGGACCCCCAGGGTGGGAAGGGTGGTGATGGGGTCAATGGGGTCAATGGGGACCCCCAGGGTGGGCAGAATGGGGATGGGGTCAATGGGGACCCCCAGGGTGGGCAGAATGGGGACAGGGTCAATGGGGGCCCCCAGGGTGAAGATAGGGTCAATGGGGACCCCCAGGGTGGGCAGAATGGGGATAGGGTCAGTGGGGACCCCCAGGGTGGGCAGAATGGGGATGGGGTCAATGGGGACCCCCAGGGTGGGCAGAATGGGGTCAATGGGGACCCCCAGGGGGGGCAGAAGGGGGACAGGGTCACTGTGGACCCCCAGGGTGAGGATAGGGTCAATGGGGACCCCCAGGGTGGGCAGAATGGGGAAAGGGTCAATGGGGACCCCCAGGATTGGGCAGAATGGGGACGGGGTCAATGGGGACCCCCAGGGTGGGCAGAAAGGGGACGGGGTCAATGGGGACCCCCAGGATTGGGCAGGAGGGGACGGGGTCATTGGGGACCCTCAGGATTGGGACACGATCAATGGGGACCCTCAGTTTGGGTAGGGTGGGGACAGGGTCAATGGGGAACCCCAAGGTGGGAAGGGTGGTGATGGGGTCAGTGGGGACCCCCAGGATTGGGACATGATCAATGGGGACCCTCAGTTTGGGTAGGGTGGGGACAGGGTCAATGGGGAACCCCAAGATTGGGATGGGGTCAATGGGCAACCCAGGACTGGGGCAGGATGGGATGGGGTGTCTGGGGACCCCCAGGGTGGGCAAGATGGTGATGGGGTCAATGGGGACCCCCAATCTGGAGCAGGATGGGATGGGGTGGACAGGATGGGACTGGGGGGGACTGGGGACCCCCAGGGTGGGCAGGATGGGGACAGGGTGGCTGTAGACCCCCCAGGCTGGGGACAGGGTCAATGGGGACCCCCAGACTGGGCAGGGTGGCTGGGAACCCCCCAGGCTGGGAACAGGGGTCAATGGGGACCCCCAAAGTGGAGCAGGATGGGGACAGGGTCAATGGGAACCCCCAGACTGGGTAGGGTGGCTGGGAACCCCCCAGGCTGTGAACAGGGGTCAATGGGGACCCCCAAAGTGGAGCAGGATGGGGACAGGGTCAGTGGGGACCCCCAAAGTGGAGCAGGCTGGGGACAGGGTCAATGGGGACCCCCACACGGGGCAGGGTGGCTGGGAACCCCTCAGGCTGGGGACACGGGTGACTGGGGACCCCCAAAGTGGAGCAGGCTGGGGACAGGGGTCAATGGGGACCCCCAAAGTGGAGCAGGATGGGGACAGGGTCAATGGGGACCCCCAGGGTGGGGCTGGGGAGGGCGGGGACACTGCTGGGTTGGGACACCCCCCCATCGTGATCACCCCAATCCCCAGCCTGGGGGGGGGTCCGGGCTGATCCCGCACCCCAACACTGCTGACTCTGTCCCCCCGTGTCCCCCATGTCCCCAGACCCGGACAACCCCTACTCCTGGCCCAGCGCCCCGCTCCCTACGGACCCTCTGGATTTCCGCCACCACAACTACAAGGAGATGAGAAAGGTGTGGGGCGAGGGGGGGGACACCAGGGGGTACCCTGGTGTGGGGTACCCTGGTGTGGGGCAGGGGGGGTCTCTGCACCTCTGGAGCACCCCAGTGTGGGGCAGTGAGAGTGTCTTTGTACCCCAGTATGGGGAGAGGGGGTGTCTCTGCACCCCAGTGTGGGGCAATGGGGGTGTCTGCAGCCCAGTGTGGAGCAGTGGGGGTGTCTCTGCACCCCAGTATGGGGAGAGGGGGTTTCTCTGCACCCCAGTGTGGGGCAGTGGGGGTCTCTGCACCCCGGTGTGGGATAATGGGGGTCTCTGCACCCCAGTGTGGGGCAATGGGGGTGTCTCTGCACCTCTGGAGCACCCCAGTGTGGGGCAATGGGGGTCTCTGCACCCCAGTATGGGGAGAGGGGGTGTCTCTGCACCCCAGTGTGGGGCAATGGGGGTCTCTGCACCCCAGTATGGGGAGAGGGGGTGTCTCTGCACCCTAGTGTGAGGCAGGGGGGTTCTCAGCATCCCTGAAGCACCCCAGTGTGGGGCAATGGGGGTGTCTGCACCCCAGTGTCAGATGGAGGGGTTCTCTGCACCCCTGGAGCACCCCAGTTTGAGGCAATGGGGACCTCTGCACCCCAGTATGGGGAGAGGGAGTGTCTCTGCACCCCAATGTGGGGCAAGGGGGTGTCTCTGCACCCCAATGTGGGGCAGGGGGGTCCCTGCACCCCAGGTGCCCCCTCCCAGCCCTGTGCCCCCCCAGCTGATGAAGCGGGTGATGGACGAGTGCCCCGACATCACGCGCGTCTACAGCATCGGGAAGAGCTCGCGGGGCCTCAAGCTCTACGTCATGGAGATCTCCGACCACCCCGGGCACCACGAAGTGGGTGCGTGTCCTGCGACGGGGAACGGGGACCCCGGGGTGGGCACGAGGGGGGCAGGGGGGCTGGAGACCCCAGGGTGGGATGGGGACCCCAGGGTGGGCATGATGGGGATGGGGTGGCTGGAGACCCCAGGGTGGGATGGAGACCCCAGGGTGGGCTCAAGGGAAATGGGATGGGATGGATGGGGACCCCAGGGTGGGCATGAGGGGGGCAGGGGCCTGGAGACCCCACGGTGGGATGGAGACCCCAGGGTGGGCACGAGGGAGATGGGATGGCTGGAGACCCCAGGGTGGGATGGGGACCTCTGTGTGGGCACGAGGGGGGCAGGTGGGCTGGAGACTCCAAGGTGGGATGGAGACCCCAGGGTGGGATGGGGACCCCAGGGTGGGCACGAGGGGGATGGGGTGGCTGGAGACCCCAGGGTGGGATGGAGACCCCAGGGTGGGCATGATGGGGATGGGGTGGCTGGAGACCCCAGGGTGGGATGGAGACCCCAGGGTGGGATGGAGACCCTGGTGTGGGCATGATGGGGATGGGGTGGCTGGAGACCCCAGGGTGGGATGGAGACCCTGGTGTGGGCATGATGGGGATGGGGTGGCTGGAGACCCCAGGGAGGGATGGGGTGGCTGAGGACCCCCAAGCTGGGCAAGATGGGGACACAATGGCAGAAGATGTCCCGGCTGGGGATGTGGTGGCTGGGGACCCCCAGTCTGAGCAGGATGGGGGGACAGGTCAATGAGGACCCCCAGGATGAGTGCAGAGTGACTGGGGACCCTCAGGCTGGGGATGGGAAAGCTGAGGACCCTCAGGCTGGTGCAGGATGGGGGTGAGGTCATTGGAGACCCCAAAGCTGGTGCAGGATAGGGATGGGGTGGCTGAAGATGTCCAGGCTGGGGATGGGGTGGCTGGGGACCCCCAGAATGGAGATAGGATGGTTAAGGCCCCTCAGGCTGGTGCCGGGTGGGGTCAGTGGGGACCCTGAAGCTGGAGTAGATGGGGGTAGAGTGGCTGAAGATGTCTAGGCTGGGGATGGGGCCGCTGGGGACCCTCAGGCTGAGCAAGATGGGGACGGGGTGGCTGAGGAACCCCAGGATGAGCACAGGGTGGCTGAGGAACCTCAGGATGAGCAGGTTGGGGACAGGGTGGCTGAGGAACCCCAGGATGAGCAGGATGGGGACAGGGTGGCTGAGGAACCCCAGGATGAGCAGGATGGGGACAGGGTGGCTGAGGAACCTCAGGATGAGCAGGATGGGGACAGGGTGGCTGAGGAACCCCAGGATGAGCAGGTTGGGGACAGGGTGGCTGAGGAACCCCAGGATGAGCAGGATGGGGACAGGGTGGCTGAGGAACCCCAGGATGAGCAGGATGGGGACAGGGTGGCTGAGGAACCTCAGGATGAGCAGGATGGGGACAGGGTGGCTGAGGAACCCCAGGATGAGCAGGATGGGGACAGGGTGGCTGAGGAACCCCAGGATGAGCAGGATGGGGACAGGGTGGCTGAGGAACCCCAGGATGAGCAGGTTGGGGACAGGGTGGCTGAGGAACCCCAGGATGAGCAGGTTGGGGACAGGGTGGCTGAGGAACCCCAGGGTGAGCACAGGGTGGCTGAGGAACCCCAGAATGAGCACAGGGTGGCTGAGGAACCCCAGGATGAGGAGGGGGTGGCCAGGGACCCCCAGGCTGGCACGGGGCACAGAGGACCAGGGTCCCCATTGCCCCCATGCCCGCAGGTGAGCCCGAGTTCCGCTACGTGGCGGGGATGCACGGCAATGAGGTGCTGGGCCGGGAGCTGCTCCTCAACCTGATGGAATACCTGTGCCGGGAGTTCCGGCGCGGCAACCCGCGTGTGGTGCAGCTGGTGACCGAGACCCGCATCCACCTCCTGCCCTCCATGAACCCCGATGGCTACGAGACCGCCTACAAGCTGGTAGTCAATGGGGACCCTCAGGGCGGGGACAAGGTCAATGGGGACCCCCAGGTTGGGCAGGAGGGGGACAAGGTCAGTGGGGTCCCCAAGCTGGTAGGGCACCGTGGTGCTGAGCACCAGCGCTCCGCGGTGATGCCGTGCCCCGGCAGGGCTCGGAGCTGTCGGGCTGGGCCATGGGCCGGTGGACCTACGAGGGCATCGACCTCAACCACAACTTCGCCGACCTCAACACGGCACTGTGGGACGCGGAGGACAACGACCTGGTGCCCCACCAGTTCCCCAACCACTACATCCCCATCCCCGAGTACTACACCTTCGCCAACGCCACGGTGAGGCCACCACCCCGAAACCCACCCATCCTCTGCCACGGTGTGCCACCCATGGGACACACACCCATGGGACACCCAACCATGAGATGACCACCCATGGGATGTCCACCCATGAGGTGCCCACCCATGAGATACCCACCATAAGATGCCCACCCATGTCCAGATCACCCAGTGTCCACTGCGACCCCCTCTGGGGTTTGTGGCCACCCCACAGTGAGGATCAGTGGGGCCAGGATTACCCCAGATGGTGCAGGATGGGGATGGGGTCAATGGGGAGTCCCAGGATGGGGATGGGTCCATGAGGATCTCCAGGCTGGTGCAGGATGGGGATGGGTCCATGAGGATCTCCAGGCTTCTGCAGGATGGGGATGGGTCCATGAGGACCTCCAGGCTGCTGCAGGATGGGGATGGGTCCATGAGGATCTCCAGGCTGGTGCAGGATGGGGATGGGTCCATGAGGATCTCCAGGCTGCTGCAGGATGGGGATGGGTCCATGAGGATCTCCAGGCTGCTGCAGGATGGGGACGGGGTCAGTGAGGACCACCAGGATGGGGATGGGTCAACGAGGACCCCCAGGCTGGTGCAGGATGGGGACAGGGTCAATGAGGACCTTCAGGATGGGGATGGGTCCATGGGGACCCCGAGACCGGTGCAGGATGGGGTCAACGAGGACCCCTGCACTGTACGGAAGAGGTGGTGGGAGCTGTGCCCCCTATGGATGGGGTGGTGGGACCCTTCCTGCTGCCTCCCTGAGACGTGGGGTCCCCCCAGGTGGCCCCCGAGACGCGGGCGGTGATCGACTGGATGCAGCGCTACCCCTTCGTGCTGAGCGCCAACCTGCACGGTGGCGAGCTGGTGGTCACCTACCCCTTTGACATGACGCGCACCTACTGGAAGGCGCAGGAGCTGACCCCGACGCCCGACGACGGCGTCTTCCGCTGGTTGGCCACCGTCTACGCCACCTCCAACCTGGCCATGGCCAACGAGGAGCGGCGCCTCTGCCACTACGACGACTTCACCCGCTACGGCAACATCATCAACGGCGCCAACTGGCACACGGTGGCCGGCAGTGAGTGGGGAGGCTGCGGCGGTGGGTGCAGGGGAACGTGGGGAACCCCCCTGAGACCCCACCACCATCCCAGGCATGAACGACTTCAGCTACCTGCACACCAACTGCTTCGAGATCACGGTGGAGCTCTCGTGCGACAAGTTCCCGCACGCCTCCGAGCTGCCAGAGGAGTGGGAGAACAACCGGGAGTCCCTGCTGCTCTACATGGAGCAGGTCGGGATGGGGCAGGGAGATGGGGTGGCTGGGGACCCCCAGGCTGGAGCAGGATGGGGTCAATGGGGACCCCCAGGGTGGTGCAGGACGGGGTGGCCGTGTGCCTGCATCCCGCCGACTCCTGCTCCATCCGCATCCCCAGGTTCACCGTGGGATCAAGGGAGTGGTTCGGGACAGCGACACGGATGAGGGCATCGCCAACGCCATCATCTCCGTGGATGGCATCAACCACGACATCCGGACGGGTACGGTGGGATGGGAACGGGAATGGAGACAGGGTTTGGGGGCTGCAGGTGGGAATGGAAATAGGATTAGGCTGGGGATGGGGTTGGAGATGGGAATGAGGGTGGGGATGGGAATGAGGGTAGGGATGGGGATAAGAACGAAGACGGGAATGAGGGTGGGGATGGGGATAAGAACAGGGATGGGAATGGGATGAGTTTGGGAACAGGAACGGGAATAGGGATGAAAATCAGAATGGGGATAGGAATAGGAATGGGAGTGGGGATGAGAATCAGAATGGGGATGGGGTGAGGTTGTGAATGGGGACGAGAACAGGGATGAGAGTGGGATAAAGTTGGGAATGGGGATGAGATGGAGACAGGAATAGGAATGGGAATAGGATTAGGGATAGGAATAGGATGAGATTGGAATGGGGTGGGGATGAGGACAGGGATGGGATCAGGAATGGGATGAGGATTGGATGGGACAGGAATGGGATCAGGGATGGGAATGGGACAAGGTTAGGAATGGAGATGGGAATAGGACTGGGGATGTGGGATGGGGAATGGGGACGGGATGAGGACAGGGGACGAGGCTCCTGACCCTTCCCCGCAGCCGTCGACGGGGATTACTGGCGGCTGCTGAACCCGGGCGAGTACGAGGTGACGGCACGGGCTGAGGGCTACGAGGCGGCCACGCGGCCGTGCCGCGTCTCCTACGAGAACGTGCCCACCGCCTGCAGCTTCCGCCTGGCGCGGGCGCGAGGGCGGCGGCCGGCACCGCACCGCCTGCCCCTCGACCCGCAGCTGCGGCTGCGACGCCAGCGCCTGCACCGCCTGCGCGCCCAGCGCCGCAACCCGTGACGGGCGCTGCCCCGGGGCCGCGGGCTCGGTGCCGGGGGCTGCACCCACCCGGGCGGTGGGCGACAACGCGGAGTGGGGGCTCCCAGTAAAGCTGCCTCTGCTGCCTCCGTGCCTGCCCCGCTCTCGCCCTGACGCCGCATCCCGGTCCTTGTCCCGGTCCTTGTCCCGGTCCTTGTCACAGTCCCTGGGTCCGGATCCCGGGGAGCTGGGCAGGATGCTCGCTCGGTCCCAGGATGGATCCTGCCCTGCTCTGTTAGAGAAGCCGGGTCCCAGTCCTCCTCCCAGATGCTGCATCCTGGTCCTTATCCCAGGCCTTGTCCCAGTTCCTGGGTTCCTGTCCTGGTACCCAGGTTCCCGTCCTCGTCCCAGTTTCTGGTCCTTGTCCCGGTTCCTGAGTCCCGGTTCTTGTCCCAGCTCCTGGGTTCCTGTCCTTGTCCTGGTTCCCAGTCCTTGTCCTAGTTCCCAGGTCCTGACCCCAGTGGGCTGGGCAGGATGCTCACTCCGTCCCAGGATGGATCCTGCCCCGCTCTGTCCCAGCTGCTGGGTCCTGGTCCTTGTCCCAGTTCCTGTGTTCTTCTCCCTGGCCTGGTTCCCAGTTCCCAGTCCTTGTCCCAGTTTCCAGGTCCTGGTCCCAGTGGGTTGGATGCTCACTCGGTCCCGGGATGGATGCTGCCCTGCTCTGTCCCAGATGCTGAGTCCCAGTCATGGTCCTTGTCCCAAGGGTCGTGTCCTGGTCCTTATCCCAGTCCTTGTCCCAGTTCCTGGGTCCTTATCCCGGTTCCCAGTTCCCAGTCCTTCTCCTGGCTCCTCAGTTGGTGTCCTGGTTCCCGGTTCCCGGGTTTTGTCCCGGTTCCCGGGTTTTGTCCCGGCTCCCAGCTCCTGATCCTGGTGAGTTGGAGCAGGACGCTCACTCAATCCCAGGATGGATGCTGCCCCGCTCTGTCTACAAGCACGGGGTCCCAGTGCTTGCCCCAGGGGTCGCATCCTGCTCCCTATCCCAGCCCCTGTCCCTCTTCCCTGCTCCTGGTGGCTGGGTGGGAAGCTCGCTGGGTCCCGGTGCCCGTGCAGGCTGAGGCCACGCCCCTTCGGCCTCTTGGCCACGCCTCCTACCAGCCCTGTGCACACTTGGCCACGCCCCTTCCCTGAAGCGCAACTGTGCCTTTGAGAGCTGAAACCACGCCCCTTCGTTCACTTGGTCACGCCCCCAGGCTGAAGCTCAATGGCGACGCCGCAGACCGAGGCCACGCCCCCTACAACCCCCACTATTCCCCCCCCCGAAGCTCAATGGCTCTGCCCCTCTCTAAGGCCACGCCCTCTCCATGCACGAGCACCCTTGGCCACGCCCTCGGCCTGCAGTTGAATGGTGCCATTGCAGGCTGAGACCGCGCCCCCACGCCTTGGCCACGCCCCCCGCAAGCTCAATGCCTCCATCCCCTCTGAGGCCACGCCCTCAGGCCGTCTCACCCTTGGCCACGCCCCCCTCCCTGAAGTTCAGTGGCGCCTCTGTAAAGTGAAGCCACGCCCCCTCCACCAACATTCACCCTTGGCCACGCCCTGCGAGGTGAAGCCCAACCCTTGCATGCCGAGGCCACGCCCCCACGCCTTGGCCACACCCCGCCGGCGCCCGGCCCGGCCCCGCTCACGTGATCCCGGTCCCTGGCGCGCGTGCGCCCGTGCCGCTCGTCCATTGGCTGCCGGGGCGGGGGGCGTGTCCCGGGCGGGGCCGCAGCCAATGGGCGCGCGGGGCTGCTGGCGGGGGGCGGGGCTTCCGGCGCGTGCGGAGGGGGCGCGGTGAGCGGGGGGAGGGGGGAGTGGGGGGGGTTCTGGGGGGGGCAGGGGGTGCTGGGGGCAATGGGGGTCTGTGGGGGGCAGGGGAGCCATGGGGTGCTGGGGGCATTGGGGGGTCTGTGGGGGGCAGGGGAGCCATGGGGTGCTGGGGGCATTGAGGGGTCTAGGGGGGGCAGGGGAGCCATGGGGTGCTGGGGGCATTGGGGGGTCTGTGGGGGGCAGGGGAGCCATGGGGTGCTGGGGGCATTGAGGGGTCTAGGGGGGGCAGGGGAGCCATGGGGTGCTGGGGGCATTGGGGGGTCTGTGGGGGGCAGGGGAGCCATGGGGTGCTGGAGGAATTGGGGGGTCTATGAGGGGCAGGGGGTATGGGGTTCTTGGGGCATAGGAGGGGTAGGGGGCTGTAGAGGGGCTATGGGGAGGCAGGGAGTGCTGGGGCCGTGGGGTGTCGGGAGTAGGGAGGCTATGGGGGGCTGGGGTGGCAGAGCGGGTGGGAACCATAAGGGTTCTGGAGGGTCTGGGATCTGCCCGTGGAGCTGAGCCCCCAGGGTGGGGGATAGCTGTGGGGCAGGAGGGCACCCATGGGGCTGAGCTCCGGGGCAGGAGGGCACCCATGGGGCAGGAGGGCACCCATGGGGCTGAGCTCCAGGGGCAGGAGGGCACCCATGGGGCTGAGCTTCAGGGCAGGGGACACCCATGGGGCAGGAAGGCACCCATGGGGCTGAGCTCCAGGGCAGGGGGCACCCATGGGGCAGGAAGGCACCCATGGGGCTGAGCTCCAGGGCAGGGAGCACCCATGGGGCAGGAAGGCACCCATGGGGCAGGAGGGCACCCATGGGGCTGAGCTCCAGGGCAGGGGACATCCATGGGTCAGGAGGGCACCCATGGGGCAGGAAGGCACCCATGGGGCTGAGCTGCAGGGCAGGAGGGCACCCATGGATCAGGAGGGCACCCATGGATCAGGAGGGCACCGATAGGGCAGGAGGGCACCCATGGGGCAGGAGGGCACCCATGGGGCTGAGCTCCAGGGCAGGGGGCACCCATGGGGCAGGAGGGCACCCATGGGGCAGGAGGGCACCCATGGATCAGGAAGGCACCCATGGGGCAGGAGGGCACCCATGGGGCTGAGCTCCCCCTTCCCGCCGCAGCACACACCATACCATGGTGGAATTCCAGATCCGGCCGTACCGCGAGGAGGACCACGATGCTGTGCGCGAGATCTTTGCCACCGGCATGAGCGAGTACGCGCCGTCGCTGTGCCTGCACGTGCTGCGGCAGCCCTGGGCGCTGCTGGCGCTGGGCTGCACCTTCTGCCTGCTCCTGGCCAGTGCCCGCTCCCTGCTCCTGCCCATCCTGGCCATCACCCTGCTCCTGGCGCTGGCCCGGCACCTCGTCGGCTGCGCCTGGAGCGCCTACATCGACCGCTGCCTCGCCGATGACCTGCGGGACATCGGCGCCGCCTACGCCGAGAGCGACGGTGCCCACTTCTGGGTGGCCGAGGCGGACGAGCGGGTGGTGGGGACGGTGGGCGCGCGGCCGGCCGAGGCTGACGGCGAGTTGATGTTGAAAAGGATGGCGGTACGGAAGGATTACCGGGGCTTGGGCGTCGGCACGGCGCTGGGCCGCACGGTGCTGGCCTTCGCGCGGCAGCACGGGTGCCGGGCGGTGATGCTCAACACGCTGATGGTGCAGCACGAGGCTCGCGCGCTCTACGAACGCCTGGGCTTCCACCAGCACCACCGCTACGTCCTGCCCACCATCTACGGCCACTTGGCCAACTGTACCGTCACCGTCTACCGCTACGACCTGGCCTGAGCCCCACGGACAGTGGGCGCTGCACCGCGGCACCGGCGTGGCCAGCCGGGACCGCCGCTTCTCAACATGCGCACCGGACACGGCGCTGCCGGGACTCCATGGAGGTCCTGGAGGGGCTGCCCCACGGAGACCCCCGGCCACGGCCCCCCCGGTAGGTCAGACGCTGCTGCTGCCGCACGAGGGGCGGCAATAAAGGACGGTCGGCAGCACCGGGCTGGGTCGTTCTTCCAGCGCTGCCGTGGGATTGTGGGGTCCCGGCACCACAGGGATCCTCGTGATGTCCTCCCGTGGGAAGGATCTGGTGTGGGACATGGGCACAAAAGCAGATGTGGAGTGGTTTGAGTGGGAAGGGACCCTAAAGCCCATCCGGTGTCACCGCCTGCCATGGGCAGAGACACCACCCAATGGATCCAGTTGGTTCCCATCCAACCTGGCCCGGAACCCCTCCAGGGATGGGGCATCTTCACAGCTGTAGGTTCCTTATCTTCTGGCTTCAACCATCTTGTGTGCAACAAAGTCCATTGTTGGGGTGACAAAGACATTATTATTATTATTGGAGACCTTATTACTCTCTGGAGACCTCATTGCTCTCTGGAAGTACCTGAGAGGAGGTTGTGGAGAGGAGGGAGCTGGGCTCTGCTCCCAAGGGACAGGGGACAGGACAAGAGGGAATGGCCTGAAGCTCCGCCAGGGGAGGGTCAGGGTGGATATCAGAAAAAAATTCTTCATGGAAAGAGTCATCGGCACTGGAACAGCTGCCCAGGGAGGGGGGAGTCGCCTTCCCTGGAGGTGTTCAAGGAACGGGTGGATGAAGTGCTGAGGGACATGGTTTAGGGAGTGTTGGGAATGGTTGGACTCAATGATCCAATGGGTCCTTTCCAACCTGGGGATTCTATGAGTCTATGAAAGGCTTCCTATATTCCAGCTGTGGATGCTGAGGAAGCCCTGCTGGGTCCTGCTTCCTTGGAATTCTGAGGGGCTCCACCTGGAGTTCATTCTCACTGCCTGGTCCTAGGATCATGGAATGGATTGGAAGGGACCTCAAAGCCCATCCAGTCCCACCCCTGCCATGGGCAGGGACACCTCCCACTGGCTCAGGGGCTCCAAGAACCATCCAACCTGGCCTGGAACCCCTCCAGGGATGGAGCACCACCACTGCTCTGTTCCAGGGCCTCCCCACCCTCACAGGAGAACATTTCTCCCCAGGATCTCATCTCAATCTCCCCTCTTGCAGCTCAAAACCGTTCCCCTCGTTCTGTCCCTTCACTCCCTGATCCAGAGCCCCTCCCCAGCTCTCCTGGAGCCCTTTTCCCTACTGGAAGCTGCTCTGAGGTCTCCCTGGAGCCTTCTCTTCTCCTGAACAACCCCAACTCTCTCAGCCTGGCCTCACACAGGAGGTTCTCCAGCCCTTGGACCATCTCCATGGTCTCCTCTGGACTCGCTCCACCATCTCCATGTCCTCCCTGTGCTGAGGACTCCAGCGCTGGACCCAGGGCTCCAGGTGGGTCTCCCAGAGCGGAGCAGAGGGGCAGAATCCCGTCCCTCCCTGCTGGCCACGCTGCTCCGGGTGCAGCCCAGGACACGGGGGGGTTCTGGGCTCTGAGCACACGTTGGGGCTCCTGTGGAGCTTCTCCTCCCCCAGCACCCCAAGCCCTTCTCCTCAGGGCTGATCCCCATCCATTACACGGCATTCCCAGCGGAGATGTCACCACACTGTGGGGTCCCTGTGCCCATGGGGTCCCCGGGGTGAGGACCCCCCCCTCCAAGGGCTCCATGTGCCCCAGTTTGGCCCCTGAGCTCCATGGATGGAGGGTAATGGCGAAGGCCCTGGAGGGGCCCAACCACCCACCCCCAAGAGGTTCGAGGCGCTTGGACTGCGTGGCGAAGCCTCTGCGGCGGTGGGGATGCGGTGCCGGAGCTCCTCCAGCGCTCGGTGAGGATGGCGGCTCAGCCTGGCCCCCCGTCGTGGCGCAGGATGGGCGCCCCGCCATGCCGAGCGTGACCCCGTCACCCTGGCGGCCGCGCTCGGTGCATGGCGGCACCTGCCGAGGCGCCTCTTCCCCATCGGCGCCTGCGCTCGCCGCGTCCCCGGAGCCACCGGCCGCCCGGGTAAGGGGCCAAGCAGGGGGGGCGTCCCCGGAGCCCCCCGATACCCTGAGGGCTGACGGAGGATGGGGTGATGGGTCCGGCATCGTTGTGCCGGAGCCGCGGCACAGGCCGGCGCGGGGCCAAGGGACGCCGAGGGCCCCAATCCTCGCGTGGGGGGGCCCAGACCCCCGTGTCCGGCCAGGGACCCCCATTCCGGTGTGCGTGGCGGCAGAGCCGGTAGCAGCGGGGGGACGGGGACGCTGCCCGGGGGGAGGGGGGGATGCCGGGAGAGGGGCTGCGGCCATGGCCCCCCCAGAGCCCTTAAGGAAGCAGCTCAGGACCCCAACCCTGTCCTGGGGAGGAGGGGCTGTCCCCCCCTGGGGTCCTTGTGCGGGGGGGCTCAGCCCCCCCTCCATCAGCAGGGGAGTCCCCAGCACCCGGCGGGCTGTCCCCATGTCCCCCCCTAATGTCCCTTTGCCACCCATGGATCCTCCAAGGCTCTGTCCCCCCCCCCATGTCCCTTTGCCACCCATGGATCCGTCAAGGTTCTGTCCCTGTCCCCCCAATGTCCCTTTGCCACCCATGGCACCTCCCCATCACCCATGGTTGTGTCCCCATGTCCCCCCTAGTGTCCCTTTGCCACTCATGGCACCTCCCCAACACCCAAGATTCTGTCCCCGTGTCCCCCATGTCCCTTTGCCATCCATGGCACCTCTCCATCACCCAAGATTCTGTCCCTGTGTCCCCCCCTAATGTCCCTTTGCCACCCATGGATCCCCCAAGGTTCTCTCCCTGTCCCCCCAATGTCCCTTTGCCACCCATGGCACCTCTCTACCATCCACAATTCTGTCCCCATGTCCCCCCAGTGTCCCTTTTCCAGCCATGGCACCCCCTAACCACCCAAGGTTCTGTCCCCATGTCCCCCCATGTCCCTTTGCCACCCATGCATCTCTCAAGGTTCTGTCCCCGTGTCCCCCCCATGTCCCTTTTCCACCCATGGCACCCCCTAATCACCCAAGATTCTATCCCTGTGTCACCCCCTAATGTCCCTTTGCCACCCATGGCACCTCTCCATCACCCAAGGTTCTGTCCCTGTCCCCCCCTAATGTCCCTTTGCCACCCATGGCACCTCTCCATCACCCAAGGTTCTGTCCCCATGTCCCCCCCATGTCCCTTTGCCACCCATGGCCCCTCCCCATCACCCACAGTTGTGTCCCCATGTCCCCCCTAATGTCCCTTTGCCACTCATGGCACCTCCCCAACACCCAAGATTCTGTCCCCGTGTCCCCCCAATGTCCCTTTGCCACCCATGGATCCCTCAAGGTTCTGTGCCAATGTCCCCCCTAATGTCCCTTTGCCACCCATGGCCCCTCCCCAGCACCCACGGTTGTCCCCGTGTCCCTTTGCCGGACTCCCGCTGGGGGCAAAGTCTCCCGGGGCGGCTCCGTGTTTCCGCGTGCCGTGGGTTCTGGGAGCTGCTGCTGCCGCCGGTGGGTTCCGGGGGGTCCCTGGGCAGCGGGGGGTCCCCCTGGGGCTGTGCCCCGAGCCCGATCCCTCCGGTGGGGGAGCACCCCCGTGTCCCCATCGTGGGGGACGGGAGCCCCCTGCCCACCTCACCCCCTCTCGGGGACGCGGGATGAGATGGGGGTTCGTGGAGGGGCTGAGGGGGACGTGAGGATGGGGTCCCGCACAGCCCCGGGGGAGGCGGCGGTGATGCCTCGGGGAGAAGGCGATGCCGTGAGAAAGGCCAAACTCGTTAATCAAAGCCAATTTGATTATTACGCGAGTGTTGCTTTAATGAGACGATGCCCAACACGGAGTCGCGTGTGTCCGCGGGGCTGAGCCGCGGCTCTTATAGCGGTTAAACGTACGGATTCCTATCGATTCCGAGAAACGTCGGTCACGTATCCGGGAAATACTGATTAAACACACACAGAACGCGTTATCACATCTTAGCGAGTGAACAGCACAGTTCCTGTGGGCCTTCGGGATCCTCTGATGCTCTTTCTCTCATCTCCTTCCCCGTCGTGTCCTCCTCGTGAGCTCAGGGCCGTGCTCTGGCCGCGCTCCGGCGGCAGACACGCTCGACGCCCGGCGCACTCACCTTCTGGCTCACTGCAAGACGAGATTCGAGTCTTATTATCCTTATTATTCTTATTATTCCTATTATTAGAATTATTATTGCTATTATTCTTGTTATTCTTATTATTCTTTTTATTCCTGTTATTCTTATTATTCTTGTTATTCCAGTTATTTTTATTATTCCTATTCTTCTCCTTCTCCTTCTTCTCCTTCTCCTTCTTCTTCTTCCTATTATTCTTGTTATTCTTATTCTTTTTATTCTTATTATTCCTATTCTTATTATTATTCTTATTTTTCTTATTATTCCTATTATTCTTCTCCTCCTTCTCCTTCTCCTCCTCCTTCTCCTTCTCCTCCTCCTCCTTCTCCTCCTCCTTCTCCTTCTCCTCCTCCTTCTCCTCCTTCTCCTCCTCCTTCTCCTTCTCCTTCTCCTCCTCCTTCTCCTCCTCCTTCTCCTTCTCCTCCTTCTCCTTCTTCTCCTCCTTCTCCTTCTCCTTCTTTCTCCTTCTCCTTCTCCTTCTCCTTCTCCTTCTCCTTCTCCTTCTCCTTCTCCTCCATCTCCTTCTCCTTCTCCTTCTTTCTCCTTCTCCTCCTCCTTCTCCTCCTCCTCCTCCATCTCCTTCTCCTCCTCCTCCTCCTCTTCCTTCTCCTTCTCCTCCTCCTTCTCCTCCTCCTCCTCCTTCTCCTTCTCCCCCTCCTCCTCCTTCTCCTTCTCCTCCTCCTCCTCCTTCTCCTTCTTCTTCTTTCTCCTTCTCCTTCTCCTCCTCCTTCTTTCTCCTTCTCCTTCTCCATCTCCTCCTCTTCCTCCTTCTCCTTCTTCTTCTTTCTCCTTCTCCTTCTCCTTCTTTCTCCTTCTCCTTCTCCATCTCCTTCTCCATCTCCTTCTCCTTCTCCTTCTCCTTCTCCTTCTCCTTCTCCTTCTCCTTCTCCTTCTCCATCTCCTTCTCCTCCTCCTTCTCCTTCCTTCTCCTTCTCCTTCTCCTTCTCCTCCTCCTTCTCCTTCTCCTCCTTCTTCTCCTCCTCCTTCTCCTTCTCCCCCTCCTCCTCCTCCTCCTTCTCCTCCTCCTTCTCCTTCTCCTTCTTTCTCCTTCTTTCTCCTTCTTTCTCCTTCTTTCTCCTTCTCCTTCTCCTTCTCCTTCTCCTTCTCCTTCTCCTTCTCCTTCTCCTTCTCCTCCTCCTCCTTCTCCTTCTCCTCCTCCTTCTCCTTCTCCTTCTCCTTCTCCCCCTCCTCCTCCTCCTCCTTCTCCTCCTCCTTCTCCTTCTCCTTCTTTCTCCTTCTTTCTCCTTCTCCTTCTCCTCCTCCTTCTCTTTCTCCTTCTCCTTCTCCTTCTCCTTCTCCTTCTCCTTCTCCTTCTCCTTCTCCTTCTCCTTCTCCTTCTCCTTCCTTCTCCTTCTCCTTCTCCTTCTCCTCCTCCTTCTCCTTCTCCTTCTCCTTCTCCTCCTCCTCCTCCTCCTCCTCCTCCTTCTCCTTCCTTCTCCTTCTCCTTCTCCTTCTCCTTCTCCTTCTCCTTCTCCTTCTCCTTCTCCTTCTCCTTCTCCTTCTCCTTCTCCTTCTCCTTCTCCTTCTCCTTCTCCTCCTCCTCCTCCTCCTCCTTCTCCTTCTCCTTCCTTCTCCTTCTCCTTCTCCTTCTCCTTCTCCTTCTCCTCCTCCTCCTCCTTCTCCTTCTCCTTCCTTCTCCTTCTCCTTCTCCTTCTCCTTCTCCTTCTCCTTCTCCTTCTCCTTCTCCTTCTCCTTCTCCTCCTTCTCCTCCTCCTCCTCCTCCTTTATTATTATTATTATTATTATTATTATTGTTATTATTGTTATTATTGTGGTTAATGCTTTCTTCCTTTCCTCCAGGTGACTCCGGTGCTCCGTGCCGGCTCTCGGGAGCTCCCGCGTGTCCCCATCGGTGCCCGCATGGCGCCGTACCGCATCCGGCCGTACCGCGAGGAGGACTACGAGGCCGTGCGGTGCCTCTTCGCCCAAGGCATCCTGGAGCACGCTCCGGCCGGCTACCGCCACGTGGTGCGCTCGGCGCGGGCGCAGCTGGGGCTGTTGGTGCTCTTTGCCGCGGCGCGGGCGGCCGCCGGCTCGTGGCTGCTGGGCCTGGCGGCGGCGGCGCTGGCGCTGGTGGCGGCGTGGCCGCTGGTGCGCTCCTTCAGCACGTCCTATGTGCGCCAGGCGCTCAGCACCGACCTGCGCGACATCGGCGCCAGCTACCTGCGCCCGCCCGACGCCGCCTTCTGGGTGGCGGAGGCCGGCGGCGCGGTGGTTGGCATGGTGGCGGCGGCGGCGCCGCAGGACCCGGCCGAGAGAGGCTCTGCGCTGGAGCTGAAGCGTATGTCGGTCAGCCGGGACTTCCGCGGCCGCGGCGTAGCGCGGGCGCTGTGCGGCGAGGTGCTGCGCTTCGCCCGGGCGCGGGGCTACGGCGCCGTGGTCCTCTCCACCTCCATGGTGCAGGTGGCGGCGCAGCGGCTCTACGAGAGCCAGGGCTTCCGCAAGGTGGGCACCTTCAGCCCCTCGCCGCTCGGCGCCCTCCTCTGCTTCCACATCTACCACTACCGCTGCGACCTGCCGGCCCGCGCCGACACCCCGCCGCGCTAGGCACCGCCGCGGCACCACGGCCCCGGTGCGTCAGGCACCGCTGTGGCACTCCGGATCCCGGTCCTGGCACACGAGGCGCCGTCGCGGCATCCTTGACCCGGAACATTCCACGTGAGGCACCACTGTGGCAACACAGACGCTGATTCTGGCACACACCACACCAGCGCGGTATCCCTGATCCTGCCACGCCACACAAGGAGCCGGGACAGCACTCCACACCCCTGTCCTGGCACACACAGCACCGTCGCGGCACTCCACACCCCTGTCCTGGCACACAAAGCACCGTCGCGGCACTCCAGACCCCTGTCCTGGCACACACGGCACCGTCGCGGCACTCCACACCCCTGTCCTGGCACACACAGCACCGTCGCGGCACTCCAGACCCCTGTCCTGGCACACACAGCACCGTCGCGGCACTCCAGACCCCTGTCCTGGCACACACAGCACCGTCGCGGCACTCCACACCCCTGTCCTGGCACACACAGCACCGTCGCGGCACTCCCGACCCCTGTCCTGGCACACACAGCACCGTCGCGGCACTCCACACCCCTGTCCTGGCACACGAGGCACCGTCACGGCATCCCCAACGCTGACCATTCCACGCAAGGCAGCGCCGCGGCGCCGTGTGATCCCGGCTGTGCCACGGCGGTGTCCCTGGCACCGGCACAGGTGTGGCCGTGGGGAACGGAGCCATCGCCGGCGGCACTGCCGGGACTGATCGCGGTTCTCTCGCAGTGAGAAATAAAGGAAAGGCTGCGGGAAGGCGGCGTGTGTGGCACGCGTGTCGGCAGGGTGGGACATCCTGGGAACAGGGACATCCTGGGACAAAGGAGACACAGGGACATCCTGGGACAAAGGAGACCCAGGGATAGGGGACATCCAGGGACAAGGGACACCAGGGAACAGGGACATCCTAGGACAAGGGAAACCCAGGGACAGGGGACATCCAAGGATAGGGACACCAGGGAACAGGGACATCCTGGGACAAGGGACACCAAAGGATAGGGGACATCCAGGGATAGGGACACCCAGGGACAAAGGAGATCCAGGGACAGGGGACATTCAGGGACAAGGGACGTCCTGGGAACAGGGACATCCAGGGATTCGGACACCCAGGGACAAGGTCACCCAGAGACAAAGGAAACCCAGGGATAGGGGGCATCCAGGAACAAGGGACACCAGGGAACAGGGACATCCAGGGACAAAGGAGACCCAGGGACAGGGGACATCCTGGGACAAGAGACACTCTGGGAACAGGGACATCCAGGGATTCGGACATCCAGGGACAGGGACATCCTGGGACAAGGGACACCAGGGAACAGGGACATCCTAGGACAAGGGAAACCCAGGGACAGGGGACATCCAAGGATAGGGACACCAGGGAACAGGGACACCCAGGGACAAAGGAGACCCAGGGACAGGGACATCCTGGGACAAGGGACACCAGGGAACAGGGACACCCAGGGATTCGGACACCCAGGGACAAGGTCATCCAGAGACTGGGACACCCAGGGACAGAGGACATCCAGGGATAGGGACACCCAGGGACAAAGGAGACCCAGGGACAGGGGACATCCTGGGACAGAGACACCCAGGAACTCCATGGGACTGGGACACCCAGGGGACAGGGACACCCAGGGACAAGGGACACCTTGGATACAGGGAGACCTTGAGGACAGGCACACCCAGGGATTGGGACACCCAGGGGACGGGGACACTCTGGGACAGGGTCACCTTGGGGACAGGGGACACGCTGAGACTGGGACACTCTGGGCCTGGGACACCCAGAGATTGGGATGCCCAGGGACAAGGGACACCTTGGCTGCAGGGAGACCTTGGGGACAGGGACTCCATGGGACAGGGACACCTTGGGGACAGGGACACCCAGGGACAGGGTGACCCAGGGATTGGGACATGCAGGGGACAGAGACATCCTGGGACAGGGACACCCAAGGACTGGGACACTTTGGGACTGGGGACACCTTGGATACAGGGAGACCTTGGGGACAGGGACACCCAGGGATTGGGACACACTGGGAGTGGGACACTCAGAGACAGGGATGCCCAGGGACAAGGGACACATCGGACACAGAGAGACCATGGGGACAGGGACACCCAGGGGCTGGGACAGGGACACCTTGGGTACAGGGAGACTTTGGGGACAAGGACACACTGGGGACAGGGACACCTTGGGGACAGGGGACAGCGGGGCTCAGAGACAGAAGGCCTGGATGCTCTGCCCTCACTCAAGATGGCGGCGGGCCCGCCCGTTCTCCCTCCTCGTACCCTCACTCAAGATGGCGGCGGTCCCGCCCATTCTCCCTCCCCGTACCCTCACTCAAGATGGCGGCGGACTCGCCCATTCTCCGCCCCCCCGTGCCCTCACTCAAAATGGCGTCGCCGGCATCGCGCCGGGCGGAAGCGCAGGTAGAGGCTGCGCTGCTTGCAGCGCTCGGGCCGTGGCGGCTCATCCCGGCACCATGGACTGCTACACGGCCAACTGGAACCCGCTGGGCGAGGAGGCCTTCTACCGGTGAGGAGGGGTCCCGGTGTGGGAGGGGCTCTTGGGGTGAGGGTGGGGGTCCAGGAGTGGGAGGGGCTCTTGGGGTGAGGAAGGGGTCCAGGGGTGGGAGGGGCTCTTGGGGTGAGGAGGGGGTCCCGGGGTGGGAGGGACTCTTGGAGTGAGGGGGGGGTCCAGGGGTGGGAGGGGCTCTTGGGGTGAGGAAGGGGTCCAGGGGTGGGAGGGGCTCTTGGGGTGGGGGGTGGCTCTTGGGGTGAGGAAGGGGTCCCGGGGTGGGAGGGGCTCTTGGGGTGAGGGGGGTCCTGGGGTGGGAGGGGCTCTTGGGGTGAGGAGGGGTCCCGGGGTGAGAGGGGCTCTTGGGGTGAGGAGGGTCCTGGGGTGGGAGGGGCTCTTGGGGCCTTGGGTTGGCTGGGGGGGGTCCGAGGGCAGAGTTGGGGGTCCCAGAGTGGCTGTGGGTTGGCTTGGGGGGTCCAAGGGCAGGTTTGGGGGTCCCAGAGTGGCCGTGGGTTGGCTGGGGGGCCCTGCCTGGGAGGTGGGTGCCATCCCCAGCCCCTTATCCATCCATCTGTCCGTCTGTCCCGTGCAGGAAGTTCGAGCTCTACACCATGGAGTGGGGGCTGAAGGAGGACCTGCGGGACTGCCTGGTGGCCGCCGCCCCGTACGGGGGGCCCATAGGTAGGATTGGCCCCCAATGCCCCCCAGGACCCTTCAGTGGGGCAGAAACCGCCGTGACCCACGGCCGGAGGCTGTCCCGGACCCCCAGTGGGGACAGGGCTGTCACCCAGCGTCCTGCCCTGTCCCGATCCAGCTCTGCTGAAGAACATTCGGAAGGAGAAATCCCCCAGCGCCCGCCCGCTGCTCGAGATCTACTCGGCCTCGGGGCTGCTCCTGGCCGCCATCCCGGTGAGCCATCCCGGCAGCATCCGGTGCTCCTTGGGGGTCTGCGATGGGGCAGGGGGAGCCCAGGACAATCCTGGGCTCAGCTGCTGCACCTCTCTGCCGCTGTCTGGGATAAACCCACAGGCAAGAGGACTGTGGGGCTCACCACTGGCTCCGAAGGCTCCGTAGCCGGATTACGGGCTGGGATTGCAGTGGATCCTTGGGATGCTCATTGCCGGCCTTTGAGCACCTCCTCTGCTCTCTCCTCTGCACCCCGAGCTCTCCGTGTGGCTCCCACGGCCCCCTGAAAGCTTGGGAGAAGCTGCTGGGATGTTGGGAGGGTGTGAGCGGGGAATGGGGAGATAGGGACGGATCGGGGTGGGAGCTCCCTCCCTTCCTCGCTCAGGGGAGCGCAGGGCGGTGAGGATGGGGAGGGCCAGGAAAAGCTGCCGTGACCACGGGGTCCTGCGGAGCTGGCGGGATCAGAACTGTGGATGCTGTCGGCTTCGTGTACGGCTCCTGGAGGGACACCCGTGGCGCTGGGCCGGCCGGGAAGCACTCACGCGTCCCCTGTCCACAGTGGAAGAGCGGCCGGCTGGTGCAGCTGGGCTGGACGGCCAGCGAGGACCTGCTCTGCATCCAGGAGGACGGCACCGTTCTCATCTACAACCTCTTCTGCGAGTTCAAGCGCCACTTCAGCATGGGCAACGTGAGTGGGGAGAGGGCGGGGAGCTCGGGAGATGCCTGGGATTGGGGTTGTGCCATGGAAAACCGGCACTGTGAGGTCCCCTCTGAGTGCTCCCCCAGCCCCGTGGGACACAGCGAGGAGCCTGGAGCTCTGCCAGCCTCCCGGCAGGGCTGCCTGCCCTCAGGAAATTGCTAGCAACCCTCTCCTTGGCTCCCGGGGCCGGAATGATTCCCTGTTTGCCGCAGGAACGAGAGCTGGCTGAGCTGGGACGCTCCCTGGGGTGATTTTGTCCCCAGAGCAGCGGGAGCGTGGTGCCCTGGCTGCTCCATCCCAGCTCTCTCCGTGGCGCAGGAGGTGCTGCAGAACCACGTGCTGGAGGCGAAGGTGTTCCACACGGAGTACGGCACCGGCGTGGCCATCCTCACCGGTGCACACCGCTTCTCTCTGGCCACCAACATCGATGACCTGAAGCTGCGCAGGATGCCGGAGGTTCCCGGTGCGGCCCCTTCCCGCGAACCCCGTCTCCGGCCGGGACTCGGGGCTGACGCTGGTGTCCGGCAGGTCTCCAGAAGCCACCGTCCTGCTGGGCTGTGCTGAGCCAAGACAGGGTCACAATCGTTCTGCTGGCGGTGGGACAGGACCTCTACCTCCTGGATAACACCTCCTGCTCCGTCGTGGTGAGTGAGAAGTGCAGGGAGCCGCTCCGTCCCCATCCCTGCTGTCCAAGGGATGCTCTGTAGCCTTCATCCCTCGCTGGCCACTCCGTGCCCGTCCCTGGTGTAACCCTGTCCCTTTCCTGCCCCAGACCCCTCCCGGGATGAGCCCCTCGGCTGGTTCCTACCTCCGGATGGCCGTCTCCTTCAACTACCGCTGCCTGGCACTCTTCGCCGACTCCGGATACATCTGGATGGGGCTGACGTCCCTGAAGGTGAGCATCTCCCCCTTCCATCGCGCAGTGTTTGCTCTCAGCCCACCCTCGTTCCCGCTCTGGAGGCAGATCCAGCAGCCTGCGGTGTCCATGTGTTTTCTCATGGATTCAGAGCTGCGCTCCTGCCCTCAGGAAATCCACTCTTTCCTCTTTCCCTGATTTCCTCCCCAGTTTCTGTTTCTGGAGCCGCTTTTTTAGTGGGCTCGTACCTCCCTTTCTCTGCCCAAGCTCCCCGGATAAACAGTCCTTCTCGCAAGGAACAAGCGACAGGACAGGAGGAAACGTCCTCAAGTTGCACCAGGGATGATTTAGGCTGGATATTAGGAAAAATTCCTTCATGGAAAGTGCTGTCAAGCACCTGCAGAGCCTGCCCAGGGCAGTGGGGGAGTCTCCATCCCTGGAGGGGTGTAAAAGCCACGTAGATGTGGCCCTTAGGGACAAGACTCAGTCATGGAGTTGTTAGCGTTGCCTTTACGGTTGGACTCAATGATCTGAAAGTTCTTTTCCAACCTCAATGAATCCGTGATTTGCAATTGCTTTTTCCCCACCGATCACAGTCCTGTTCCATCCCTACCCCAGCCGGAGCCTCGCTCCGTTCCCCAGCCAGTCCCGGCCTCATCCCCAGTGCCGCGGTGCTCACTGCACTGCAGGGGCCCGGATTCCGCGTCGTTATTCTGCCCTGCAAATTCCTCGTTGCTGTGGCGCTCGCGCTGTGCGGTGGCAGTTGCCTCTGAGCCCTCCGAGACCAACGCTGCTCCTTTCGGCTCCTTTCGGGGGCTCACTCCAGCGTGAGCAGCTCCCGGCTCTGCGTGCGTTCCCACGCTGGCTTTGGGGGCTCACGCAGCATCCTCGCCCTTCGGCTGCATCCGCAGCAGCTCCGGCTGCCTCTGGAGCTGCAGACAGGCCTGGGTGCTCCCACGGCACCCGTGTTCTGGTGCCAGTGCTGCCCGGGCTGCGCTGCTCATCGCCCAGCAGCTCCTTTCAGCACATCCCTGTGGCACAACCGCGATGGCACGCGTCCCTGTGCCGCCAACCCCTGACCCGGCTCTCTCCGGCCGCAGGAGAAGCTCTGCGAGTTCAACTGCAGCATCCGATCTGCTCCCAAGCAGATGGTTTGGTGAGTGATTTGGCCGTGCCCACCCGCGCTTCTCCGCTACCCTGAGTGTTTGCCGGGGTTTCCTCGGCTCTGCAGCCACCCCGGTGCCTCTCGCATTCCGGCTGCTGCCGTCCGGGCTGAGCCGGGACCGGGGCTCCCTGCAGGTGCATGCGTCCCCGGAGCCGGCAGCGTGCGGTGGTGATGGCCTGGGACCGGCAGCTGATGGTGGTGGGGAACTCCACGGAGTGCATCCAGTATCCTTTGGGGAAGAGGGACCGTGTCCTTTCCGGAGGCCAGCCCAAACGGCGGGCATGGTGGTCCCTCCTTTGCCATCTCTGCCGTGGGCACTGGTGTTCCTGGAGCCCCCTCGGAGTCAGTGGCTGCCCAGGGTAGTCAGAGGAGCTCAGTCTCGTTCTGCCATTCTGCCACCCTCTCCCCTGCCCAGCCCGGTCCCGTACGGCAGCAAAGCCCCCTCCTGTCCCTCTGCCTTCTTGGAGCCTCCCTGCCGCGGGAATCCTGTTCCTCCTCGGCTCCGAGAGCAGAGCCGATGCCCGGAGCCACCAAAGCCAAAGGTCCAGTCCCTGTTCCCTGAGGGCGAGGGGGGATTCAATGGACTCGATGATCCAGTGGGTCCTTTCCAACCTGGTGATTCTGTGGTTCTATGATTCCTCTCCCTCCCAGCTGCGGATCCCGTGCCCTTCTGCCTCCCCACGGGAAGGGGGTTCCTGATCCGAGGGGGATGGGGGCTCCATGGGGTCGCTCCGCGGCACCGGCAGAGCTGGGCTGCACCCAGAGCTGCTTCCTCCCCACGAGCCCTTAGCGGGGAGCACAGATTTGTCCTGGATGAGGACTCCTACCTGGTGCCAGAGCTGGATGGGGTCCGGATCTTGTCTCGCACCTCCCACGAGTTCCTGCACGAGATTCCAGGTGAGACGGCGCCGGTTTGGGATGCGCCGTGCCTGGGATGTGGCCCCTGGCTCTGTGGGCTCTGCCCGAGCCTTCCTGGCGGCTCAGGAGGTGGCAGGAGCCCCACCACGGAGCGAAGCCGTGTGCCGTATCCCTGCCTGGCGCTGGGCTTCCTCCTTCCCCAGCACCGTCCCGGTTCCGCTCCCGTCCTGCGCCAGCTCTGCCGTGTCCCTGTGTCCTGAGCCGGGGCAGCTTCCCGTCCTCAAAGCCCTCTGAGGTCTGGCACAGCTCAGCACCGCCTGTTCCGCACATCTTTCACGGCTGCTGGCCTCGCGCTTCCAGAGCGGAGCTGCCGGGGGGCGACCGTGGCTCTTATGGGGGGGAAAAGCTCCTCGGGACACCCGTCAGCCCCGAGCAGCTCCGGGCTTGGGGAAGAGCGGCTGGAAAGCTGCCTGGTGGAGAGGACTCTGGCGCGCCGGTCGGCAGGCGCTGAACACGAGCCGGCAGTGGCCGAGGTGGCCACCAGCACCTGGCTTGGATCAGCCATGGCGTGGCCAGCGGGAACAAGGGCGGGATCGTCCCCCTGCACCTTGAATCCTGGGCTCAGGTCTGGGGCCCTCGCTCCAAGGAAGCCCTGGAGGGCTCTGCCAGAGGGATCTGCCCAGGCTGGATCCATGGATGGAGGATCTCCAGAGGGATCTGGCCAGGCTGGATCCATGGATGGAGGATCTCCAGAGGGATCTGGCCAGGCTGGATCCATGGATGGAGGGCAGGAGGATCTGCAGAGGGATCTGGCCAGGCTGGATCCATGGATGGAGGGCAGGAAGGATCTGCAGCGGGATCTGGCCAGGCTGGATCCATGGATGGAGGGCAGGAGGATCTGCAGAGGGATCTGGCCAGGCTGGATCCATGGCTGGAGGGCAGGAGGATCTGCAGAGGGATCTGGCCAGGCTGGATCCATGGATGGGGCCCATGGGATGGAGTTCAATCAGGCTCAGTGACTCCTGCACTTGAGTCACAAGAACTTGATGTGACCTGCATCACCTCGAATCCTGGGCTCAGTTTTGGGCCCTTCGCTCCAAGGAAACCTTGGAGGGGCTGGAGCGCGTCTGGAGAAGGGAACGGAGCTGGGAAGGGTCTGGAGAACAGGGGTTGTGGGAGCGGCTGAGGGACCTGGGGCTGTTGAGCCTGGAGGAGAGAAGGAGAGAGCTCCCGGCTCTGTGCAGCTCCAGGAAAGGAGGTTGGAGCCAGAGGGGAGTTAGGCTCTGCTCCCCAGGAACAAGGGATGAGAGGAAACACCTCCAGTTGTGTCAGGAGGGTTAGATTAGATATTGGGAACAATTCCTTTATGGAAAGAGTGGTGAAGCCCTGACAAAGGCTGTGGGGTGATGGTGGAGCCCCCATCCCTGGAGGGCTTCAAACGCCGTGTGGCCGTGGCGCTTGGGGACAGGGTTTGGTTGGCACAGGGGAGTTGGACTGGATGACCTCGGAGGGCTTCTCCAACCCTACCGATTCCACGATTCGGTATCCCGGCAGCTGCCCCGGCCTCTGTTCCCATGAAGTCCGGACGAGTGGCCCCGAGCTGTCCCTCGGGTTGGCGGTGGCCGTGCTCCCACCCTTCCAAAGGACGGTGTCGGCTCCTCTGGGGTCCGTGGCTGCGGGCAGGGATGGTGCAGGGCGGGCCTCCGCGGGTACAGGTGATGCTCCTGGGCTGGGGCAGCGTCTGACGTGGTTTTCTATCCCCTCTCCCTAGAGGCCAGCCAGGAGATCTTCAAGATCGCCTCCATGGCCCCGGGCGCGCTCCTGCTGGAGGCACAGAAGGAGTACGAGGTACGGCTGGGTGGCTCGGATGGAAACCGCTGCTGCGTTATTCCATGGTGATGGGAAGGGCTCCTGATCCTGGAGGGCACGGAGAGGATGAGGGGAACAGTTTTGAGCTGAAAGAGGGGAGATTGAAATGAGATCTTGGGGAGAAATGTTCTCCTGGGAGGGTGGGGAGGCCCTGGAACAGAGCAGTGGTGGCTGCTCCATCCCTGGAGGGGTTCCAGGCCAGGTTGGATGGTTCTTGGAGCTCCTGATCCAGTGGGAGGTGTCCCTGCTCATGGCTGAGGTGGGACTGGATGGGCTTTAGGTCGCTTCCAACCCAACCCATTCCATGATCCTGGAAGTCCCCACTGGGGTGAAGGATGGTGCCGGGGTGGCAGGGCTGTCCCCAGCCCCACGGGCTGTGCTTCCTGCAGAAGGAGAGCCAGAAGGCTGACGAGTACCTGCGGGAGATCAAGGACCAGAAGCTGCTCCCGGAGGCGGTGAGCCAGTGCATCGAGGCCGCCGGCTACGAGCACGAGCCGGACACCCAGAAGTCGCTGCTGAGGGTGAGTGAGGCAGGAGGAGACTCCGGCTGCGGCCGAAGGTGTCTCCCTCCCGGCTGACGGTGATGCCGGAGCCGACACAGCCCCAGTGCCATGTGCCTTTTCCCGCAGGCAGCCTCCTTCGGGAAGTGCTTCATCGACAAATTCCCTCCGGAGAGCTTTGTACGGATGTGCCAGGACCTGCGGGTGCTCAACGCCATCCGGGACTACCAGATCGGCATCCCGCTCACCTTCACCCAGTATCCTCTGCAGGATGGGGCAGGAGTGGTGATGCTGAGGCAGGAGCAGGATGCGGCCCAGGCAGGATCTTTGAGCACCTCGTCAGTAGAGCGAGACGGGATGGAGCGAGCGGCAGAGCTCAGCTGCCGGCCCCATGGGGCTTGGGCCCGTGGTGGGGGGGGTCTCTAGCTGAGACCCCTACGCTCGTCACACCCCACGGAGCTGCACTGTGGTGCTCGCGAAGCCGGGGCTTCCAGGCAGGAGGGAGGCAGGCACCCAGCTCGTGTTGCCTGTGCTCTGAGGGGTTTGTGGTCCAAGGGCAAGGTCCTGCACCGGGATTGGGACAATCCCAGCACCTATCCAGGCTGGACCGAGAAGGGATGGGGATCAGCCCTGAGGAGAAGGACTTGGAGTGCTGGAGGAGGAGAAGACCAACAGGAGCCACAACGTGCGCTCAGAGCCCAGAACCCCCCCGTGTCCGGGGCTGCACCCGGAGCAGCGTGGCCAGCAGGGAGGGACGGGATTCTGCCCCTCTGCTCTGCTCTGGGAGACCCACCTGGAGCCCTGGGTCCAGCTCTGGAGTCCTCAGCACAGGGAGGACACGGAGCTGGTGGAGCAACTCCAGAGGAGGCCATGGAGATGATGGGAGGGATGGAGAACCTCCTGTTCGAGGCCAAGATGAGAGTTGGGGTTGTTCAACCTGGAGAAGGCTTTGAGGAGACCTCAGAGCAGCTTCCAGTAGGGAAAGGGGCTCCAGGAAAGCTGGGAAGGGACTCTGGATCAGAGAGTGCAGGGATACATCGAGGGGAACGGTTTTGAGCTGAAAGAAGGGAGATTGAGATGAGATCTTGGGGAGAAATGTTTTGCTGTGAGGGTGGGGAGGCCCTGGAAGAGGTTGCCCAGAGCAGTGGTGGCTGCCCCATCCCTGGAGGGGTTCCAGGCCAGGTTGGATGGGACTTGGAGCCCCTGATCCAGTGGGAGGTGTCCCTGCCCATGGAACTGTCTGGGCTTTGAGGTCCCTTCCAACCCAAAGCATTCAGTGATGCTCAACCATCCCTTGACCGTCCCCACAGATACAAGCGGCTCACCATCGAGGTCCTGCTGGACAGGTAGGTGTCCCCACCAGCTGGGCACACAGCTCTGTCCCCAAGCAGCCTGGCCCAAGGTGACATCTGGCCGTACTGCAGTCCCCGTCCCTATGGTCCCATCTCCCTGGCCAGGGGCTGAGCGGGCACTGAGCTCTGGTGGCTCTCCACGGCTCTGGCCAAGCTGCTCAGCTCCTCGGCCCCTCCAGGCTGGTCCTGCGGCGGCTCTACCCCTTGGCCATCAGGATCTGCGAGTACCTGCGCCTCTCCGAGATCCAGGGTGTCAGCCGCATCCTGGCCCACTGGGCCTGCTACAAGGTACGGAGGCGGCTCGGGGTGGGGGCTCTGCCCATCCGGAGCCCTGCGGAGACCTTCTGTTCACACCCTTGCAGGTGCAGCAGAAGGACAAATCCGATGAGGAGGTGGCCCACGCCATCAACCAGAAGCTGGGCGACACGCCGGGCATCTCCTACTCTGAGATTGCCGCCCGGGCGTACGACTGCGGCCGGACAGAGCTCGCCATCAAGGTCTGTTTGCGGTGGCGTGGGTGGAGGGTGGTGGGGTGGCTCAGGGGAGGGATGGTGACCGCATTGGATGCTGCCAACTCCTCCAGCTGCTGGAGTACGAGCCGCGCTCCGGGGAGCAGGTCCCGCTGCTGCTGAAGATGAAGCGGAGCAAGCTGGCCCTCAGCAAAGCCATCGAGAGTGGGGACACCGACCTGGGTACGGGGCAGGGCTCTGCGGAGCCGGGCACTGGGTGATCCAGGCAGGAAACCTCCCTGGGAAGGGGGCGTGGGGTTGGGGAGCCCCTTTGGTGGCTCCCGGGTGAGATGAGGGTGGTGGGAGCTGCTTGAGCCCTCGGCGCGGGGCTCTGCTTGCTGCCTGGTGTCTCCTCGCTGCCCTGTGGTGCTGCTGCCGGCCGTGCCGGGGCTGTTTTCCCCCCTGAGCCATCCTCTCCACCCCTAGTCTACACCGTGGTTCTCCACCTGAAGAATGAGCTGAACCGCGGCACCTTCTTCATGACGCTGCAGAACCAGCCGGTGGCCCTGAGCCTCTACCGCCAGGTGGGTGCTGCCGCTGCGTCCCCGGCTCCGGCAGCGGGGTGGGCGCCTCTCCCTGTCCCCGCGTGCCCTCATTCCCCCATCGCTCCCCAGTTCTGCAAGCACCAGGAGCGGGAGACGCTGAAGGACCTGTACAACCAGGACGACAACCACCAGGAGCTCGGCAACTTCCACGTCCACTCCAGCTACTCGGAGAAGGTTTGTGCCCGGCAGTGGCCGGAGGAAGGGCTGGCGTGAGCCGGGGAGATCAAGATCTCACCCAGGCTCTCCGGGCATCGAAGCAAAGCGTGGCAGAGCCGGAGCTTCACCTTGGTGGCATCTCGGCACCAGGCACCGCTCGGTTCAATCCTGCTGCCTCTTCCCTGGGACCCTGGAGAGGAGGCAGCAGGTGGTGGGAAGTGGATGGTGGTGGCCTCCTTCCGATGCCGAGGTTTGGCTGCTCCTGATCGGTGAGGGAAAGGCAGAGGGATGGATGGATGCAAAGAGAGCCATGGGAAGGTGTTTGGGAGGTGGAGACCATTGCAAGGCCTCGTAGCGGTTGGGGTGTTTCATTGCCATGTCCACGAAGAGCTGGAGAGGAGCCGGATGGGACGGTGCTGAGCGCTGGCTGCTGTGCCCCCCTGCTGCCCCCAGCCCTCCGTGGGCTGGGATTACCCTCCTTCAGCAGGGAATCCCATGCCCGGTACCCGATATCCAATTGTAGCTCCTGGAGAACTTGGGAACGGCAGTCCTGGTCCACCGAGGGAGCTGCCCTGTGCCCCATCGGTGCGGGCCGGGGCTGAGCTGGCCGTGCTCTCTGTCCCCAGCGCATCGAAGGGCGAGTTGGCGCTCTGCAGAACGCCGTGGATGAGTACTACAAAGCCAAGAACGACTTCGCAGCCAAGGTGAGCACGGGTGGCAAGGTGCCGCGAGGTCTCCTTGCTCTCCGGGAACCAGGCAGGAGCAGAGCTGGGCAGGGGGGCTCCAGCCTGGCATCCTCCGCTTGACGTGGGGCTGCAGGGCCCCCGGCTTAGCTCCACGGCTCCTCTGGAACCTTCCGGCTGTCGCTATGCTCCCTCAGGCCACGGAGGATCAGATCAAGCTCCTGCGGCTCCAGCGGCACCTCCAGGAGGACTTCGACAAGCCCTACCTCGACCTCTCGCTGCACGACACAGTCTCCAACCTCATCCTGGATGGGCACCACAAGCGAGCGGAGCAGCTCTACCGGGAGTTCAAGATCCCGGACAAGAGGTGGGGAGCGGCACGGGGGGCTCCTCCGGGCAGGATCCGTGCTGTGGGCCTGGGGTTGTGGGGAACATCACGGGGGGCTCCTCCCGGCAGGATCCGTGCTGTGGGGCCGGGGTTGTGGGGAACATCACGGGGGGCTCCTCCGGGCAGGATCCGTGCTGTGGGGCTGGGGTTGTGGGGAGCATCACGGGGGGCTCCTCCGGGCAGGATCCACGTTGTGGGGAGCGTCACGGGGGGCTCCTCCCGGCAGGATCTGTGCTGTGGGGTTGGGGTTGTGGGGAGCATCACGGGGGGCTCCTCTGGGCAGGATCTGCGCTGTGGGGCTGGGGTTGTGGGGAGCATCTCGGGGGGCTCCTCCGGGCAGGATCCACGCTGTGGGGCCGGGGTTGTGGGGTGCAGCAGCTGCAGGAGCCATGTCCCCGTGTGTCCCCAGGTACTGGTGGCTGAAGCTCAGCGCCTTGGCCAACCGCGGGGACTGGGAGGAGATGGAGAAGTTCTCCAAGAGCAAAAAGTCACCCATTGGGTACCTGGTAAGGGTTTCCCTGCTGGAGTGGGGCTATTCCCGGGCTGTAGGGGGGCTGTGGGGCAGCAGAAGGGCACAGCCGCTGTCCCCCCACATCCTCCCACGCCGTTCCTCTCCCCTCCAGCCCTTCGTGGAGACCGCCGTGAAGCACCACAACCGCTATGAGGCCAAGAAGTACGCGCCCCGCGTCAGCCCCGAGCAGCGCGTCAAAGCCTTCGTCCTGGTGGGGTGCGTGGGGCGGGGCCTGGGGGGGCTGTGGGGCGGGGCCTGGGGGGCTGTGGGGCGGGGCGTGGGGGAGGCTGTGGGGCGGGGCCTGGGGGGCTGTGGGGCGGGGCGTGGGGGAGGCTGTGGGGCGGGGCCTGGGGGGGCTGTGGGGCGGGGCGTGGGGGAGGCTGTGGGGCGGGGCCTGGGGCAACTGCGGGGCGGGGCCTGGGGCAACTGCGGGGCGGGGCCTGGGGGCGGCTCTGGGGCGGGGCCTGGGGGCGGCTCTGGGGCGGGGCCTGGGGGCGGCTCTGGGGCGGGGCCTGGGGGCGGCTGTGGGGCGGGGCCTGGGGCAGCTGCGGGGCGGGGCGGGGCCTGGGGGCAACTGTGGGGCGGGGCCTGGGGGCGGCTGCGGGGCGGGGCGGGGCCTGGGGGCAACTGTGGGGCGGGGTCAGAGCCCCCCAGAGCAGATGGTTCCCCGGGAACTTGGGGAGCCCCAGAGGTGGGGTGTGGGTCAGAGCTCCAGGAGCCACAGGCTTCTTGGCTTTTGGAGCCGGGGAGGGAAGCATCCTGTCCTCCCGGCTGGGGGGCGCAGGGGCTGGGGGGGGGGGGTGGTGCCCCCTGCACCCCCAAAGCTTTCCCGCTGTGCCGCCCCCTGTACCCCAAAGCTTTCCCGCTGTGCTGCAGGGACCTGGACCAAGCGGCCGACGCTGCCATCGAGCGCAAGAACGAGACGGAGATGAACTTTGTGCTGTCCAAGTGCGCAGCCGGCACCAACGGCGCCGTGGCCGAGAAGCTGAACCGGGCTCGAGCGCAGCTCCTCAAGAAGTGACCCCCACCCCACCCTCAGCCCCCCCCCGTCCCCCCACTGGGCTTCTCGGCCCCATCCTGGGGTGCTGCCCCCTCGTTGGGGGGTCCCTGCAGCTGGGGGGTGTCCCGGCCCAGGCCCTCCCCGCTGGCTCTGAGGGACGGGAGTGGGGCGCCAGCGCCTACACAGCCCCCACCCCACTGGCGGCAGGGCCTCCCCCCTCCTCTGTCCGTGTGCCCCTCTCCCTTCTCCTTCAATAAAGAGGAGAGCGCGCTGGCCCGGCTCCGGGTGGGAAGCGCTCAGCACCGCCGGGGTGGGAATAGGGGAAGGGATGTGCTGTGGGGCAGCCCTGGGGCCTTTTCCATCGTCTTCCAGCGGTCTCTTTCCATCGTCTTCCAGCGGTCTCTTTCCATCATCTTCCTGCGGTCTCTTTCCATCACCTTCCAGCGGTCTCTTTCCATTATCTTCCAGCGGTCTCTTTCCATCGTATTGCAGCGGTCTCTTTCCGTTGTCTTCCAGCGATCTCTTTCCCTCACCTTCCAGCGGTCTCTTTCCCTCATCTTCCAGCGGTCTCTTTCCCTCGTCTTCCAGCGGTCTCTTTCCATCATCTTCCAGCGGTCTCTTTCCCTCGTCTTCCAGCAGTCTCTTTCCATCGTCTTCCAGCGGTCTCTTTCCATCCTCTTCCAGCGGTCTCTTTCCATCGTCTTCCAGCGGTCTCTTTCCATCACCTTCCAGCGGTCTCTTTCCCTCGTCTTCCATCGGTCTCTTTCCATCGTCTTCCAGCGGTCTCTTTCCATCGTATTGCAGCGGTCTCTTTCCGTTGTCTTCCAGCGGTCTCTTTCCATCACCTTCCAGCGGTCTCTTTCCCTCGTCTTCCATCGGTCTCTTTCCATCGTCTTCCAGCGGTCTCTTTCCCTCGTCTTCCAGCGGTCTCTTTCCATCATCTTCCAGCGGTCTCTTTCCATCATCTTCCAGCGGTCTCTTTCCCTCGTCTTCCAGCGGTCTCTTTCCCTCGTCTTCCATCGGTATCTTTCCATCCTCTTCCAGCGGTCTCTTTCCATCGTCTTCCAGCGGTCTCTTTCCATCGTCTTCCAGCGGTCTCTTTCCCTCACCTTCCAGCGGTCTCTTTCCATCGTCTTCCAGCGGTCTCTTTCCCTCACCTTCCAGCGGTCTCTTTCCATCGTCTTCCAGCGGTCTCTTTCCCTCGTCTTCCATCGGTATCTTTCCATCCTCTTCCAGCGGTCTCTTTCCCTCGTCTTCCATCGGTCTCTTTCCATCGTCTTCCAGCGGTCTCTTTCCATCGTCTTCCAGCGGTCTCTTTCCCTCACCTTCCAGCGGTCTCTTTCCATCGTCTTCCAGCGGTCTCTTTCCCTCACCTTCCAGCGGTCTCTTTCCGTTGTCTTCCAGCGGTCTCTTTCCATCACCTTCCAGCGGTCTCTTTCCCTCGTCTTCCATCGGTCTCTTTCCATCGTCTTCCAGCGGTCTCTTTCCCTCGTCTTCCAGCGGTCTCTTTCCATCATCTTCCAGCGGTCTCTTTCCATCATCTTCCAGCGGTCTCTTTCCCTCGTCTTCCAGCGGTCTCTTTCCCTCGTCTTCCATCGGTATCTTTCCATCCTCTTCCAGCGGTCTCTTTCCATCGTCTTCCAGCGGTCTCTTTCCATCGTCTTCCAGCGGTCTCTTTCCCTCACCTTCCAGCGGTCTCTTTCCATCGTCTTCCAGCGGTCTCTTTCCCTCACCTTCCAGCGGTCTCTTTCCATCGTCTTCCAGCGGTCTCTTTCCCTCGTCTTCCATCGGTATCTTTCCATCCTCTTCCAGCGGTCTCTTTCCCTCGTCTTCCATCGGTCTCTTTCCATCGTCTTCCAGCGGTCTCTTTCCATCGTCTTCCAGCGGTCTCTTTCCCTCACCTTCCAGCGGTCTCTTTCCATCGTCTTCCAGCGGTCTCTTTCCATCGTCTTCCAGCGTTCTCTTTCCATCACCTTCCAGCGGTCTCTTTCCATCACCTTCCAGCGGTCTCTTTCCATCACCTTCCAGCGGTCTCTTTCCATCACCTTCCAGAGGTCCTCGCTGACCGGAGAAGTTCCACTGGACTGGAGGTTGGCTGATGTTGTGCCCATCTACAAGAAGGGTTGCAGGGAGGATCCGGGGAATTCCAGACCTGTCAGTGTCACCTCAGTGCCGGGGAAAGTCATGGAACGGGTGATCTTGAGTGCTATCATGAAGCACATGAAGAGAACCGGGTGATCCGGTCAACAAAACCCGGTCAACATGGGTTTAGAAAGGGCAGATCTTTGCCAAAGTGATGTGATCGCCTTCCATGACAAAGTGACTCAACTGATGGATGGGGAAAGGCTGTGGATGGAGTCTTCTTGGACTTTGGTAAAGCCTTTGACGCAGTTTCTCACAGCACTCTGCTCGGGGCACTGTCAGCCTCTGGCCTGGATGGGCGCACACTCTCCTGGGTGGAAATCTGCTTGGATGGCCCCGAGAGTGGTGGTCAATGGAGTGAACTCCAGCTGGAGGTCGGTCACAAGTGGGGTTCCTCAGGGCTCATGGGTCCAACTCTGTTCAATGTCTCTATCAATGACCTGGGTGAAGGCATTGAGTGCACCCTCAGCGAGTTTGTGGGTGACACTGAGCTGGGTGGAAGTGTGGATCTGCTGGAGGGTAGGGAGGCTCCAAAGGGATCGGAACAGCCTGGACCGCAGCCACCACTGCTCTGGGCTTAGTTTTTTGGTAGCTAAAGAATCATGGAGTACCTTGAGCTGGAAGACACCCACCAGGACCACAGCGTGCTGCTTCCTGCCATGCGATGGACTTGATGATTGTGGTGGGTCCCCTCCAACTCAAGACGCTCCATGGCTCTGTGATTCACCGCTTATGCAACCCCCGGATGAGCTGGCTTCCTTCCTGCTCTGCGGCCGCTTCGTCTTCCTCTGGCCAACATCTCCAGTGGCATCCAACCCCTCGGTGGTGGCTGTTGGAGAACGTCAGCCCTGACTCACTCTCTTTCGCAATGCCACCATCTCCAGTTGTATCTGCTCATCTCCTGAAGTCCTGGGGGCTTCAAAGGGGTCATCGCCTCTGCCCGATGCCACGTGAGGGGTTGGTGGTGATGCATCCCTGGAGAACTGGAAGGAAAAGGCTCCCGGCGTTCCAGGCTGTGTCCTGTCAGGTGGGAAGGGTGGAGTTGGCAGGAAAGCCAAGAGCAGCCCAATCAATGAAATGTTAGTTTGGGGCCAACACAGAGAACCACAGAGTGACTCTGGTTGGAAGGGATCCCTCAGATCATAGAATCACGGAAGGGTTTGGTTTGGAAGGGATCTCAAAGCCCACCCAGTTCCAACACCTCCCACTGGATCAGGGGCTCCAAGCCCCATCCAACCTGGCCTGGAACCCCTCCAGGGATGGGACAGCCACGTGCCCTGGAGGAGAAGGGAAGGGCGAGGAGGAGGAAGATGAAGGTCTGTCCACTGCAGGTCCACCAGCACAGCCCCAGGGTGGTGGGGAACCTTGCCTTGGGCTTCTCGGCACTTGCTCCCGTTCGCAGTGTCACCACGTGGATGGGTTGGACCCAAACAGCTGGAGGAACCCAAACCCAATGTCCTGTACCACCACATCTGGAGCAGAGCGTGCCCAGCGATGTCCGTGCCACGGGCAATGGGGGTGGATGGACCACTGTCAGCACTGGGAGGAGCTGCTGGATCCATGTGGACCCCGTGGCACCAGGAATGGACCCCTCCAGCTTTGGGGTTCACTTCCAACTGGGAAGCTCCAGCCCATGGGTTGTGGTTGTCCAGCACGGTCCGGGCACATGCGGCTTCTCCTGGTGCCAGATGGCAGCCTGGATCCTGTCCTGGGCATCCAACCTCATCTGCTCCATGTGGCTCCATGTGGCTTCCCAGCTGGGGGGAGCACAGGCCCTGCACGTGGCCATGGGGAGGACGGTGAGGAGGATGGTGAGGAAGATGGTGAGGATGATTGAGATAACGGTGAGGATGATAAGGATGATGGTGAGGATGATAGGATCTAGAGGAAGGTGGAGAAGAAGGTAAGGATGATGAGGATGGTGAGTTTGATGGTCATGGTGGTGAAGATGGTATGGATGATGGAGAGGAGGATGAGGAAGATGGTGAGGGTGATGGAGATGATGATAAGGATGATGGGGAGGATGACAGTGAGAATGGAGAGGAAGGCAAGAATGATGAGGATGGTGAGTTTGATGGTCATGATGGAAAGGTTGGTGGTGAGGATGATGGTGAGGACGGAGAAGGCGGCAAGGATGATGAGGATGGTGAGTTTGATGGTCATGATGGTGAGGATGGTGATGAGGATGGTAAGGATGATGGAGAGGATGATGAGGAAGAAGATGAGGATGATGGTGAGGATGGTGAGGTTGATGGTCATGGTGGTGAAGATGGTAAGGATGATGGAGAGGATGATGAGGAAGACGGTGAGGGTGATGGAGATGATGGTGAGGTTGATGATGAGGATGATGGTGAGGATGGTGGTGAGGATGATGAGGATGATGGTGAGGACGGAGAAGAAGGCAAGGATGATGAGGATGGTGAGTTTGATGGTCATGATGGTGAGATTGGTGATGAGGATGGTAAGGATGATGGAGAGGATGATGGTGAGGATGGTGAGGTTGATGGTCATGGTGGTGAAGATGGTAAGGATGATGGAGAGGAGGATGAGGAAGACGGTGAGGGTGATGGAGATGATGGTGAGGTTGATGGTGAGGATGGTGGTGAGGATGATGAGGATGATGGTAAGGATGGAGAAGGATGATGAGGATGGTGAGTTTGATGGTCATGATGGTGAGATTGGTGATGAGGATGGTAAGGATGATGGAGGGGATGATGAGGAAGAAGGTAAGGATGGTGAGTTTGATGGTGAGGATGGTAAGGCTGATGGTCATGATGATGATGATGATGGTAAGGATGGGGAGGAGGATGGGGAGGGTGATAGTGAGGATGGTGAGGAAGAGGGTGAGGATGATGAGTTTGATGGTGACAACGGTGACGTTGATGGTGAGGAAGATGGTGAGGATGAGTTTGATGGTGACAATGGTGACGTTGATGGTGAGGAAGATGGTGAGGATGAGTTTGATGGTGACAACGGTGACGTTGATGGTGAGGAAGATGGTGAGGATGAGTTTGATGGTGACAATGGTGACACTGATGGTGAGGACGGTGGTGATGGCAACAGCCCCCAGCAGCACCACTGCCCGTGTCCCCACCCACGGCCACCCCCTCGGAACACCACCTGCCCTCCTGGTGGACAAGGAGGATGAAGGCTGGATCAGGGTCTGGATTGGGGTCAGAGTCCAGGTCTGGGTCCGGGTCCAGATTAGGGTCAGGGTCTGGATTAGGATCCGAGCCCTGATCCAGGTTGAGGGTCTGTGTCGGGATCAGAGCCAGGGTTGGGGTGCAGGTCCAGATCAGGATCCAGGCTGAGTTGGAGTCCGGGTCTGGATGAGGGTTGGGGTCCATCCTGAACCCGGATCAGGATGCGGATGGAGCTCAGGGCTGGGGACCCCGGGTGGGAGGGTGCGCGTGACGGGCGCAGGAACCCACAGCCGCTGCGGTCCCGGTTCCCCTTCCTGGCACTTGGATCCCCCCCCCCCAGTGCTCCCAGTACCACACCAGTACGCAGCGATGGCAGCGGAGACGTCAGACCAGTACGAGACCCTGCACGTCCAGTACCCCCCCGGCTACGGCCGAGGTGAGCCCCGACCTGCGCCTGGGGCCCCTCCTGTCCCCCCCAGACCCCTCCTGTCCCCCCAGATCCCTTCCTGTCCCCTCACTTACCCCCTGTCCCTCCTGTGCCCCCCAGACCCCTCCTGTCCCCCCCAGATCCCCTCCTGTCCCCCCATTTGCCCCCCCCCAGATCCCCCCATTTTCTCCCCCCAGTCCCTCCTGTCCCCCCCAGGTCCCCTCTCCTGTGCCCCCCGACCCCTCCTGTCCCCCCCACACCCCTCTTGTCCCCCCAGATCCCCTCCTGTCCCCCCATTTGCCCCTCCAGTCCCTCCTGTCCCCCCAGACCCCTCCTGTCTCCCCAGATCCCTCCTGTCCCCCCACACCCCTCTTGTCCCCCCCAGACCTCTCTTGTCCCCCCACTTGCCCCCCTCCTGTCCCCCCAGACCCCTCTTGTTCCCCCAGGTCCCCTCCTATCCCCCCATTTGCCCCCCCAGACCCCTCCTGTCCCCTCCGATCCCCTCCTGTCCCCCCATTTGCCCCCCCCCAGTCCCTCCTGTCCCCCCCACACCCCTCCTGTCCCCCCATTTTCTCCCCCCAGTCCCTCCTGTCCCCCCAGGTCCCCACCTATCCCCCATTTGCCCCCCCAGGTCCCCTCTTGTCCCCCCATTTGTCCCCCCAGGTCCCCTCTTGTCCCCCCCAGACCCCTCCTGTCCCCCCATTTGCCCCCCCCAGGTCCCCTCCTGTCCCCCCCCAGACCCCTCTTGTGCCCCCAGATCCCCTCCTGTCCCCCCATTTGTCCCCCCAGACCCCTCTTGTCCCCCCAGACCCCTCCTGTCCCCCCATTTGCCCCCCCCAGGTCCCCTCCTGTCCCCCCCCAGACCCCTCTTGTCCCCCCAGATCCCCTCCTGTCCCCCCATTTGCCCCCCCCCAGGTCCCCTCTTGTCCCCCCCCAGACCCCTCTTGTCCCCCCCCAGACCCCTCTTGTCCCCCCAGGTCCCCTCCTGTCCCCCCATTTGCCCCCCCAGCTCCCCTCTTGTCCCCCCCATTTCCCCCCCCAGACCCCTCTTGTCCCCCTCCTGTCCCCCCATTTGTCCCCCCAGATCCCCTCCTGTCCCCCCCAGACCCCTCTTGTCCCCCTAGATCCCCTCCTGTCCCCCCCCAGACCCCTCCTGTCCCCCCCAGACCCCTCTTGTCCCCCCAGGTCCCCTCCTGTCCCCCCCAGACCCCTCTTGTCCCCCCATTTGTCCCCCCCAGACCCCTCTTGTCCCCCCAGGTCCGCTGCCCTCGCCCCCCGTGTCCCGCTGGGCGCTGGGCTCCGTGCTGGCCGTGGGCACGGGGGGGCTCCTGGTCTTGGGGGCCGCCCTGGCTGCGCTCGTCACCCTCTGTAAGTGACACTGGGGACCCGGGGGGTGGCCCTGGGGTGGCCCTGGGGGTGCTGACCCCCCCCTTTGTCCCCCCCAGACGTGCAGGGACAGGCTGAGCTGCGGGAGGCGCGCGCGGAGCTGGCGGCAGCCGGGGTGCTGCTGAACCCCGACAGTGGGTGACACCGGGGGCCCCGTCCCCAACAGTGACCCCAGCCCTCGTCCCTGTCCCCAACACCATCCCCGGTCCCTGTCCCAGCCCTTGTCCCCGACCCTGTCCCAGTCCTTGTCCCCTAATCCCTGCCCCCAATCCCTGTCCCTCTCCCCATTCCCTGTCCCCAACCCTGTCCTTGTCCCCCAATCCCTGTCCCCAATCCCTGTCCCCTAATCCCTGTCCCTCTCCCCATTCCCTGTCCCCTAATCCCAGTCCTTGTCCCCTAATCCCTGTCCCTCTCCCCAATCCCTGCCCTTGTCCCCCAATCCCTGCCCCTCTTCCCATTCCCTGTCCCCAACCCTGTCCCTGTCCCCTAATCCCAGTCCTTGTCCCCCATTCCCTGTCCTCATCCCCTAATCCCTGCCCCTCTTCCCAGTCCTTGTCCCCCATTCCCTGTCCCCAACCGTGTCCTTGTCCCCCAATCCCTGCCCCTCTCCCCATTCCCTGTCCCCAACCCTGTCCTTGTCCCCAACCCTGTCCTTGTCCCCTCTCCCCAGTCCCTGTTCCCAGTCCTTGTCCCCCATTCCCTGTCCCCAACCGTGTCCTTGTCCCCCAATCCCTGTCCCTCTCCCCAGTCCTTGTCCCCCACCTCCTTTCCTACCCCCTGTCCCCCAGTCCCTGTCCCCAACCCTGTCCCTCCCCAGTCCTGGTCCCCAACTCTGCCTCATCCCCTGTCCCCAACCCAGTCCCTGTCCTCAGTCCTTGTCCCAGTCTCTGTCCCTGTCCCCTGCTCCTCTCACTGCCCCTCTCCCCATTCCCTGTCCCCCACTCCCTGTCCCCTGTTCCCATCCCAGGTCCCCACAGCCCCGGTGAGAGCTCGGCTGTGGCGCAGCGACGCAAGGACCAGCTGGGTAAGGGTCACTGGGTGCCCCTGGGGGTCCCCAGGCCTGCTGCCCTGTCCCCACTGCTGTCCCCATGGCCATCCCCACAGCTGTCCCCGTGGCCGTCCCCATGGTGTCCCCACAACTGTCCTCACAGTTGTCCCCTTGGCTGTCCTCATGTCCCCACAGCCATTCCCACGGCTGTCCCTTTGGTTGTCCCCATTGCTGTCCCCGTGGCCGTCCCCATGACTGTCCCCACAGTTGTCCCCTTGGCCGTCCCCATGGTGTCCCCACAGCCATTCCCACAGCTGTCCCCTTGGTTGTCCCCATGGCCATCCCCACAGCTGTCCCTGTGGCCGTCCCCATGGTGTCCCCACAACTGTCCTCACAGTTGTCCCCTTGGCCGTCCTCATGTCCCCACGGCCATTCCCACGGCTGTCCCCTTGGTTGTCCCCATGATGTCCCCATGGCCATCCCCACGCTGTCCCCTTGGTTGTCCCCATGATGTCTCCATGGCCATCCCCACGCTGTCCCCACAGCTGTCCCCGTGGCTGTCCCCATGGTGTCCCCACGACTGTCCTCACAGTTGTCCCCTTGGCCGTCCTCATGTCCCTACGGCCATTCCCACAGCTGTCCCCTTGGTTGTCCCCATGGCCATCCCCATGCTGTCCCCGTGGCCGTCCCCATGGTGTCCCCACGACTGTCCTCACAGTTGTCCCCTTGGCTGTCCTCATGTCCCCACAGCCATTCTCACGGCTGTCCCCTTGGTTGTCCCCATGATGTCTCCACGGCCATTCCCACGGCTGTCGTCACAGTTGTCCCCGTGGCCGTCCTCATGTCCCCAAGGCCATTCCCACAGCTGTCCTCTTGGTTGTCCCCATGGTGTCCCCATGACTGTCCTCACAGTTGTCCCCTCGGCCGTCCTCATGTCCCTATGGCCATTCCCACGGCTGTCCCCTTGGTTGTCCCCATGATGTCTCCATGGCCATCCCCACGCTGTCCCCACAGCTGTCCCTGTGGCCGTCCCCATGGTGTCCCCATGACTGTCCTCACAGTTGTCCCCTTGGCCGTCCTCATGTCCCCACGGCCATTCCCTTGGTTGTCCCCATGTCCGTCCCCACGGTGTCCCCGGCAGGGCGCTGGCTGCAGGGCTTGGCGCTGGGATGGCGCTACCACCAGGGCAACATCTACTTCTTCTCGGCTGAGAGGAAGCGGTGGGATGAGGCGCAGGTTGCCTGCCGTGCCACGCACGCCCACCTCACCTCCATCACCAGCAGCGAGGAGCAGGTGGGTGCCCGTCACCCGCACGGCAGGCCTGCGCCTGCTCCTCATGGTCCTGCATCTCCTCATCCTGCTTCTCTGGTCCTGGACCTCCTCATCCTACACCTCCTGGGTCTTCCATCCCTGGTCCTGCACCTCCTCACCTTGCTCCTCCTGGTCCTGGACCTTCCCATCCTGCTCCACCTGGGTCTTCCATCCCTGGTCCTGCACCTCCTCACCTTGCTCCTCCTGGTCCTGGACCTTCCCATCCTGCTCCTCCTTCTCCTGCACCCTTGGTCCTGCACCTCCTCATCCTGGACCTTCTCCTCTGGTCCTGGACCTCCTGATCCTGCACCTCCTGGGTCTTCCATCCCTGGTCCTGCACCTCCTCACCTTGCTCCTCCTTCTCCTGCACTTCTGGTCCTGGACCTTCCCACCCTGCTCCTCCTCCTCCTGCACCTCCTCATCCTGGTGCTTCGCCTCCTCATCCTGCCCCTCCTGGTCTTGCACCCCTGGTCTTGGACCTTCTCATCCTGCTCCTCTGGTCCTGCATCTCCTCATCCTGCTTCTCCTGGTTTTACACCTCTGGTCCTGGACCTCTTTATCCTGCTCCCTCCTGATCCTGCACCCCCTTAATCCCACACCCCCTAATCCTGCATCCCTTAATCCTACATCCCCTTAACCCTGCACTCCCTAATCCTACACCCTTAATCCTGCACCGCCTAAACCTGCATCCTCCTAACCCCGCACTCCCTAATCCTGCATCCTCCTAATCCCACACTCCCTAATCCTGCATCCTCTTAATCCCACACTCCCTAATCTTACACCCTCTTAATCCTGCATCCTCCTAATCCCACACTCCCTAATCTTGCATGCTCCTAACCATGCACTCCCTAATCCTACAACCTCTTAATCCTGCACCGCCTAATCCTGAATCCTCCTAATCCTGCACTCCCTAATCCCGCATTCTCCTAATCCCACACTCCCTAGTCCTGCATCCTCCTAACCCTGCACCTCTTTAATCCTGCATCCTCCTAATCCCACACTCCCTAATAAGACACCCTCTTAATCCTACATCCTCCTAAACCTGCATCCTCCTAATCCCGCACTCCCTAATCCTGCATCCTCCTAATCCCGCACTCCCTAATCCTGCATCCTCCTAATCCCGCACTCTCTAATCCTGCATCCTCCTAACCCTGCACTCCCTAACACTACACCCTCTTAATCCTGCATCCTACTAATCCCACTCCCTAATCCTGCATCCTCCTAATCCTACACCCTCTTAATCCTGCACCGCCTAATCCTGCATCCTCCTAACCCCACACTCCCTAATCCTGCATCCTCCTAACCCCACACTCCCTAATCCTATACCCTCTTAATCCTGCACCCCCTTAACCCTACATCCTCTTAATCCTACACCCCCCTAATCGTGCCCCCCCCCCCCATTCCCGCAGGATTACCTGGCGCGGGAGTCGCGGGGCGGCACCTACTGGATCGGGCTGGTGGCCACCGGCCCGGGGGGGTCGTGGCATTGGGTGGACGGGAGCCCCTACTCCAGTGCCCAGAGGTGAGTGGGGATCCGGGCTGGGGGGGTCCAGGGCTGCCCCCCAAAACCCCACCTCTGTCCCACGGACTCCGCTCCGTTCCGGCAGCTTCTGGGCCGCGGGGCAGCCGGACAACGTGGATCATGGGGAATGGGGCCGGGAGAGCTGCGCGCAGATCCATCCCGTGGGGAACAGCCTCTGGAATGACCACAACTGCAACTTCACCTTCTTCTGGATCTGCAAGCGGGACCTCAGTGGGCCCTGAGCCCCCAATCCCACCAGGATGAGCCCCCCCCCAATCCCACTGGAATTAGCCCCTCAATCCCACCAGGATGAGCCCCCCCCCCACTCCCACTGGAATTAGCCCCTCAATCCCACCAGGATGAGCCCCCCCCAATCCCACTGGAATTAGCCCCTCAATCCCACCAGGATGAGCCCCCTCCCCCCCACTGGAATTAGCCCCTCAATCCCACCAGGATGAGCCCCCCTCCCACTCCCACTGGAATTAGCCCCTCAATCCCACCAGGATGAGCCCCCCACACTCCCACTGGAATTAGCCCCTCAATCCCACCAGGATGAGCCCCCCCACACTCCCACTGGAATTAGCCCCCCAATCCCACCAGGATGAGCCTCCCCCACTCCCACTGGAATTAGCCCCTCAATCCCACCAGGATGAGCCCCCCCATTCCTGGCTCCCCCAGCTCCCTGTGGAGCCACACCATCCCCGCACCCTGATTCCTGGTTCTCCAGGCCATTCCAGCACCCCAATTCCTGGCTCCCCTGACCCCTGATTCTCAGCTCTCCTGGCCATCCCAGCACCCCGATTCCCAGCTCTCCCGGCTATTCCTGGCACCCAATTCCCAGCTCTCCAAGCCGCCCCAGCACCCCAATTCCCGGGTCTCCTGGCCATCCCAGCACCCTGATTCCCAGCTCTCCTGGCTAGCCTTGGCACCCGATTCCTGGTTCTTCTGGCCATCCCAGCACCCCAATTCCCGGCTCTCAGGATGCGCACCCCCAGCTGCCCCGCGGCCCCCTCTTATCCTGATGGGATGGATCTCCCATCTTCTAGCATCCCATCCCACAGCTGAGGGGACCACAGACCCCCCCACCGCCTGCTCCAAAGCACACGGACAGGGAGACCCCATCCCGAGGTCCCTCATGTGGAGCAGACGGAGCCTCTTGGCACCCATCCCTGCTCCTGCTCGCAAATCCCACAGGGAGAACCCATTTAATGCCCATTTACACCCTGCGGAAGCACTAAATCCCCAACCCCTCCATGACAGAACTGTGGGGAGAAATGGATTAAAAATTGCTCCTGGCTTTTGATTCCTGAGCCGTTTTTCCTGTCCATCCCATTACGGCTTGGAGATCCAACAACTTCCGTGCCAGATCCTGATCCATGATCTGAGAGATGGGATTGAGTGATCTCTCAGCGAGTTTGCAGGGCAAGGGAGGATCTGGCCAGGCTGGATCCATGGATAGAGGATCTCCAGAGGGATCTGGCCAGGCTGGATCCATGGATGGAGGATCTCCAGAGGGATCAGGCCAGGCTGGATCCATGGATGGAGGGCAGGAGGATCTCCAGAGCGATCTGGCCAGGCTGGATCCATGGCTGGAGGGCAGGAGGATCTCCAGAGTGATCTGGCCAGGCTGGATCCATGGCTGGAGGGCAGGAGGATCTCCATAGGGATCTGGCCAGGCTGGATCCATGGATGGAGGGCAGGAGGATCTCCAGAGCGATCTGGCCAGGCTGGATCCACGGCTGGAGGGCAGGAGGATCTCCATAGGGATCTGGCCAGGCTGGATCCATGGATGGAGGGCAGGAGGATCTCCAGAGGGATCTGGCCAGGCTGGATCCGTGGGCCAAAGCCAACAGGAGGTTCAAGCAGGCTCAGGGCCGGGTCTGGCACTTGGGACACAACAACCCGGAGCAGCTCCAGGCTTGGGGAAGAGCGGCTGGAAAGCTGCCTGGAGGAGAAGGACCTCAGGGTTTGGTCAACAGCAGCTGAACATGATCCAGCAGTGGCCCAGGTGGCCACCGGCACCGGGCTTGGATCAGCCATAGAGTGACCAGCAGGAGCAGGGACAGGATTGTCCCCATGGAATCCTGAGGCCACCCATAGAATCTTGGGCTCTGTTCTGGGCCCCTCACTCCAAAAACGCCCTGGAGGGGCTGGAGCGCATCTGGAGAAGGGAATGGAGCTGGGAAGGGTCTGGAGAACAGGGGTTGTGGGAGCGGCTGAGGGACCTGGGGCTGTCGAGCCTGGAGAAGAGGGGAGACCTCCTGGCTCTGCGCAGCTCCTGGAAAGGAGGTTGGAGACAAGGAGGGTCCGAGCTCTGCTCCCCAGGAACCAGGGATGGGAGGAAACACTTCCAAGTTGTGCCAGGGGCGGATTAGGTGGGATATTGTGAAGAATTCCTTCATGGAGAGAGCGGTGAAACCCTGGCAGAAGCAGGGGGGCGGTGGTGGAACCCCCGTCTCTGGAGGGGTTCAAAAGCCGGGCAGATGATGAACTCAGAAACGGTTTCAGTGTGGGATGGTTGCACTCCAGGACCTCCAATGTCTCTTCCAACCCAACCCAACCCAACCTGGATCCCACACCCGGGAACGCCGGGCAGGGCTCAGCGGGCTGCTTTGAGGCCCATCTCCCGATCCAGCGCCTGGAGAAAGCACTCGTTGAGGAAAAGCAAGCGGCCGTGGGGCAGGAGACGATCCAGGAGGCGGTCAGCAACCTCCGGTCGGAGCAGAATGTCGGTTCCGGAGCCAAGGAGACGGAGGGAAGCGAGGAAACGGGGCGTGAGGCGGCGCAGGGTGATCTCGGCCAGCGAGAGGTTCTCCCGGGGGTCACAAACCAAGGCAAAGGCGAGGGATAAGACGGAGATCCAGGCTATTGTCACCCGCTCCGGAAAGGGGTCCCCTGGGCGCAGCTGGAAAAGCCCCCCTGGAGCATCTTGGAGTGAGATCGGCTCCTCCAGGCGCTGCGGGAGCTGGGGGGACGGTAGGCGCCCCGAGGACGCCTGGAGGAGCCGGCACTGCGAGGCCACCTGCCTGCAGGAGAAAACGGGGGGCTCGAGTTAGGATCCCCCCACAAAGAGGGGCAGGGGGACCCTTGGGGATGGGGGATCACAGATCTGGGGGGTCCCAGTGAGCCCTGGCCCCTGAAAAGAAGGGGGGGTTCACCACAGTGGGGGGGGGGGGTCTCATCTTGCTCTGTGCCCCCAGAAAGGGGAGGTCACCACCCCAGGGGTCCTGCAGATCCCAGGTGTCCCCCAAAAGCGGGGTCCCCACGGCTGGGGGATCCCAGAAGGGGAGATTTCCATGGCTGGAGGGTCCTCCAGAGCCCAGGTGCCCCCCAGAAAGGCTGTGGGGAACCCCAGGGAGGGGGTGTCACGGCCCTGTCGGAACCTGCAGCCTCCCAGAAAAACTGTTGGGGTTTCAAGGAGGGGGTGTCAAGGCCCTGAAGGTCCCTGTAGCACCCAGGCACCCCCCAAAAAGGCTGTGAGGAACCCCAGAGAGGGGCCGTCACGGTCCTAGGGGTCCTGCAGCCCCCCAGAAGGGGGTCCCCATGGCTGCTGGGGTCCAAGGAAGGGGGTGTCACGGTTGTAGGGGGTCCTGCAGCCCCCCAGAAGGGGGTCCCCATGGCTGCTGGGGTCACAGAGAGGGGTGTCACGGTCGTAGGGGGTCCTGTAGCCCCCCAGAAGGGGGTCCCCGCGGCCGGGGGTGCCGGTGGAGGGGCAGTCCCCGGTACCTGGCCAGGGCCAGCAGCTGCTCCTTGCGGCGCAAGCGCTGCCTGGCGGTGTCCCCGGAGTCGGAGGGGTCCCCGGGGGGGTCCCCGAAGGAGCGGGCGTACAGGAGGCGGCAGGGGGCCCGTCCCGGGGCGGCGGGACCCGGCGGATCCGTCCCGCCCAGCGCCAGCACCACGAAGGCCCGCGCCATGGCGGCCGCGGCACGTGGTGCCGCGCGGCGCCTCTCATTGGCTGCGGGGAAGAGAGAGCGGCGCTGATTGGCTGGAGCGGGGCTTGGAAAGTCCTCGCCAAACGAGGGACAGGCGCTGATTGGCTGAGGCGGGCGGCAGCGGTGGCTGATTTACTGAATCGTGCGAGAGCGGCGAGCGTTGATTGGTTAAGGGGGCGGGGCTTTGAGTGCGCCCGCTGATTGGCTGAAACGGGGAGGGGGCGGGGTTTAGAGAGGCGGGTGTCCGCGCTGATTGGTGCAGAGGGGAGAGGCGGCGGGGCAAAACCCGGAAGTGGGGTGGGCAGAGTGGCCTTGGAGGAGGGGGAGACAAAGTGATTGGGGCGGGGGGGGGGAAATTCTGGGAGGGGGACAAAGGGAGAGAGGGGACACAGGGACACCTGAAAAAACACACGGAAAAACAATAAAAATTATCCATAAACTGAACAAAACATTTTTTTTTTAAATAAAACGGGGCAAAACCACTCAACAACACCATCCGCACCCCCTTTCCCCCCCCCCCCCCCCCCGGCAGCCATCGGTGCCCCCTCCCACCCCTGTCCCACCCTCAGCAAGGAGGAGGGAAGTGCTTTGATGTTGGGGGGGGGGGCTGTTCTGGCTTTTCCCTCGCCGTAGGCCCCAGGGTTGGGGTTCAGTGGGGGTCCCCGGGTTTGGGGGGTCCCTGGGGTGTCCCCCCCCCCGTCCTCAGAAGTGGCCCAGGCGGCTGCAGAGCCCCCGCTTGCCGCGCTCGCCCGCCCACGAGCGGCTCTTGAGGCGGAATCGCCGCAAATCCTCCTTGAAATCCGCGTGGTGCATGGGCCGGTAGTCCTGGGGCTCACAGTGGGCCTACACCCCAAAAAAACACCCCAAAAATGGACCTTAACACCCCAAAATACCCAAAAATAGGCCTCGGCACCCCCAAAACCAGACCTCAGCACCCCAAAATACCCCCAAAACCAGACCTCAGCACCCCAAAATACCCAAAAATAGGCCTCGGCACCCTCAAATACACCCAAAGCCAGACCTCAGCACCCCAAAATGGACCTCAGCACCCCAAAACCAGACCTCAGCACCCCATAAACGGACCTTAACACCCTAAGAATGGACCTCAGCACCCCAAAATACCCAAAAATAGGCCTCAGCACCCCCAAATACACCCCCAACCAGACCTCAGCACCCCATAAACGGACCTTAAAACCCCAAAATCACCCAAAAAATGGACCTCAGCACCCCTAAACACCCCCGAAACCAGACCTCAACACCCCATAAACGGACCTTAACACCCCAAAAAATGGACCTCAGCACCTCCAAATACCCCAAAATAGGCCTCGGCACCCCCAAACACACCCAAAACCGGACCTTGGCACCCCAATAACAGACCTCAGCACCCCCAAATACCCCCAAAACCAGAACTCAGCACCCCATAAATGGACCTTAACACCCCAAAATCACCCCAAAGCCAGACCTCAGCACCCCATAAACGGACTTTAACACCCCAAAACACCCTCATGTTAGTCCTGGGGCTCGCAGCGCACCTGGACCCCAAAAAACTCAGCTCAGCCCCCCAAAATCACACCTCAGCACTCCAAAACACCCCCAAAAATGGACCTTAGCACACCATAATCCCCTCAAATTGGACATCAGCACCCCAAAACAGCCCTCATGTTGTATGATCTGGTAGTCGTGTGGCTTGCAGTGCACCTGCACCCCAAAAACCAGCCTCAGCATCCCAAACCCACCCCAGAAACAGACCTCGGTACCCCAAAATCCATCCCAAAACACCCCTCACGGTGCTTGGGCCGGTCGTCCTGGGGTTCACAGTGCACCTGCACCCCAAAAATGGACCTTAACACCCCAAAATCACCCCAAAAATGGACCTCAGCACCCCAAAATCACTCCCAAATCCACCCCAAAACACCCTCATGGTAGTCCTGGGGCTCGCAGCGCACCTGGACCCCCAAAAAACTCACCTCAGCTCCCCAAAATCACACCTCAGCACTCCAAAACACCCCCAAAAATGGACCTTAGCACACCATAATCCCCTCAAATTGGACATCAGCACCCCAAAATAGGCCTCAGCACCCCCAAATACACCCAAAACCAGACCTCGGCACCCCAATGACAGACCTCAGCACCCCAAAATGGACCTCAGCACCCCAAAATACCCCCAAAACCAGACCTCAGCACCCCATAAATGGACCTCAGCACCCCAAAATACCCAAAAATAGGCCTCAGCACCCCCAAATACCCCCAAAACCAGACCTCAGCACCCCAAAATACCCAAAAATAGGCCTCAGCACCCCAACATACCCCCAAAACCAGACCTCAGCACCCCATAAACGGACCTTAATACCCCAAAATCACCCCAAAAATTTACCTCAGCACCCCAAAATACCCAAAAATAGGCCTCAGCACCCCTAAACACCCCCAAAACCTGACCTCAACACCCCATAAACGGACCTTAACACCCCAAAATACACCCAAAACCAGACGTCAGCACCCCATAAACTGACATTAACACCCCAAAATCACCCCAAAGCCAGACCTCAGCACCCCAAAAATGGACCTTAACACCCCAAAATCTGACCTCAGCACCCCAAAATCACTCCCAAATCCACCCCAAAACACCCTCATGGTAGTCCTGGGGCTCGCAGCGCACCTGGACCCCCAAAAAACTCACCTCAGCCCCCCAAAATCACACCTGAGCACTCCAAAACACCCCCAAAAATGGACCTTAGCAGACCATAATCCCCTCAAATTGGACCTCAGCACCCCAAAATAGGCCTCGACACCCCCAAATACACCCAAGACCAGACCTCGGCACCCCAATGACAGACCTCAGCACCCCCAAATACCCCTAAAACCAGAACTCAGCACCCCATAAACGGACCTTAACACCCCAAAATCACTCCCATATCCACCCCAAAACACCCTCATGGTAGTCCTGGGGCTCGTAGCGCACCTGGACCCCAAAAAACTCAGCTCAGCCCCCCAAAATCACACCTCAGCACTCCAAAACACCCCCAAAAATGGACCTTAGCAGACCATAATCCCCTCAAATTGGGCCTCAGCACCCCAAAATACGCCTCAGCACCCCCAAATACACCCAAACCCAGACCTCGGCACCCCAATAACAGACCTCAGCACCCCATAAACGGACCTTAACACCCCAAAATCACCCCAAAAATGGACCTCAGCACCCGAAAATGGGCTTCAGCACCCCCAAATACACCCAAAACCAGACCTCGGCACCCCAATGACAGACCTCAGCACCCCATAAACAGACCTTAACAATCCAAAAATGGACCTTAACACCCCAAAAAATGGACCTCAGCACCCCCAAATACCCCCAAAACCAGACCTCAGCACCCCATAAACAGACCTTAACAATCCAAAAATGGACCTCAGTACCTCCAAATACCCCCAAAACCAGACCTCAGCACCCCATAAATAGACCTTAACACCCCAAAATCACCCCAAAAATAGGCCTCAGCACCCCCAAATACACCCAAAACCAGACCTCAGCACCCCAAAAATGGACCTCAGCACCCCAAAAATGGACCTCAGCACCCCATAATCCCCTCAAATTGGACATCAGCACCCCAAAACAGCCCTCATGTTGTATGGTCTGGTAGTCGTGTGGCTTGCAGTGCACCTGCACCCCAAAAACCAGCCTCAGCATCCCCAAAAAACACCCCAAAAACAGACCTCGGTACCCCAAAATCCATCCCAAAACACCCCATCCCCTTGGAGGATGCTCAGAGCCAGCGCAGGGGGTTGGGAAGGTTTTTTTTCCCCCCTGCTCCTCCCTACTTCCCAGGGTCCCCCCGGATCCCAAGGGGGACCCCCAGACCCCAAAGTTGGGGGGCTCACCTGGTACTGGGGAAAGAATTCCCGGTACCCCCCTTTGAGGATGTAGAGCTCGGGGTAATGGAGCTGTGGGTACTGGTTTCGGGCTCGGTCCTTCTCCCTGATGAAGCGGCACCTGCGGGATGCGGGGCTCAGCACCGCGCAGGATGCGGCCACGTGTTGGGTTTTGGGGTGTCTGCCCCCCAAAAAAACCACTCACATTCTGGGTCCGCGCTCCGAGGAGAACTCGCAGTGGAAGATGAGGATGAGGCGCTTGCTGGGATCCGAGGGGACCAGCGGCTTGGCCAGCAGGAACCGCTCCGCATCCTGCTCCAGCGGGAGGTTCACAGCACCCTGGGGGCACAGCACCCTCACAGCCACAGGTCCCATCCGACCAGGGGGCTCAGCACCCGCCTCACAGCACCCCCCCAGCTCCTGGGGCTCAGCACCCGCACCCCTGGAACCAATCCAGCTCCTGGGGCTCAGCACCCACACACACCCCTGGGTCCAATCCAGCTCCTGGGGCTCAGCACCCGCACCCCTGGGACCAATCCAGCTCCTGGGGCTCAGCACCCGTGGGACCAATCTGGCCAGGGGGCTCAACACCTGCCCCCCCCAAAACTCCCAAGACCAGCATCACCCCAGCTCCTGGGGCTCAGCATCCACACACCCCCCTAGGTTCAGTCCAGCTCCTGGGGCTCAGCACCCGCACCCCGGGGACCAATCCAGCTCCTGGGGCTCAGCATCCTTAGAGCTGCCCAGCGATGATCCAGCTCCTGGGGCTCAGCACCCCCACACCCCCCTAGGTTCAATCCAGCTCCTGGGGCTCAACACCCACACCCCTGGGTCCAATCCAGCTCCAGGGGCTCAGCACCATCAGACCCCTCCACACTTCCAATCCATCTAAGGGGTTCAGCACAGCCCCTGGGTCCAATCCAGCTCCTGGGGCTCAGCACCCACACACACTCCTGGGACCAATCCAGCTCCTGGGGCTAAGCACCTTCAGAGCCCCCCAGCTTCAATCCAGCTCCTGGGGCTCAGCACCCACAGAGCCACAAGTCTCATCTGACCAGGGGCTCAGCACCCGCCTCACAGCACCCCCCCCAGCTCCTGGGTTCAGCACCCACACACAGCCCTGGGACCAATCCAGCTCCTGGGGCTCAGCACCCACACCCCTGGAACCGATCCAGCTCCTGGGGCTCAGCACCCACACCCCTGGGTCCAATCCAGCTCCTGGGGCTCAGCACCCACACACACCCCTGGGTCCAATCCAGCTCCTGGGGCTCAGCACCCACACCCCTGGGTCTAATCCAGCTCCTGGGGCTCAGCACCCACACACACCCCTGGGTCCAATCCAGCTCCTGGGGCTCAGCACCTTTTGGGGGCGGGGGGATGTTCTCCACCCTTCTCAGCAATTTCAGCAGCCCCCCCAAACCCCTATTGGAAGGCTCAGCACCTTTCTGGGGGTGTTCAGTGGCTCCGGAAGGGGGGGGACTCAGCCCCCCAGGACTCAGTGTTTGGGGCCCCCCCTCACCTTGATGTGGCCGCCCTCGAACTCGTAGGGGTAACGGCAGTCGACGATGATGCAGCGCTCGAGGAGGGCACTGAACTGCCCCGACAGCACCGCCGCCAGCTGGGGGGGCACCGGGGGGGGGAGAAAGAGGGGGAGAGGGTCCTGAGCAAGGGGGGCACTGGGGTACAGGATAGAGGGGGGCTGAGCAATGGGGGGTGCTGGGGTACAGGATGGAGGGGGGCTGAGCAATGGGGGGCGCTGGGGTACAGGGTCGGGGGGGGCTGAGCAAACAGGGGGGACTGGGGTACAGGATGGGGGGCTGAGCAAACAGGGGGGACTGGGGTACAGGATGGGGGGGCTGAACAATGGGGGGCACTGGGGTACAGGATGGGGGGGCTGAGAAAAAAGGGGGGACTGGGGTACAGGATGGGGGGGTGCTGAGCAATGGGGAGCACTGGGGTACAGGGTGGGGGGGCTGAGCAATGGGGAGCACTGGGGTACAGGGTGGGGGGGGCTGAGCAAACAGGGGGGACTGGGGTACAGGATGGGGGGGCTGAGAAAAAAGGGGGGACTGGGGTACAGGATGGGGGGGTGCTGAGCAATGGGGGGCACTGGGGTACAGGATGGGGGCTGGGGTACAGGATGGGGGGCTGAGCAAACAGGGGGGACTGGGGTACAGGATGGGGGGGCTGAGAAATGGGGGGCTGGGGTACAGGATGGGGGGCTGAGCAAACAGGGGGGACTGGGGTACAGGATGGGGGGGCTGAGAAATGGGGGGCTGGGGTACAGGATGGGGGGGCTGAGCAAACAGGGGGGGCTGGGGTACAGGATGGGAGGCTGAACAATGGGGGGGGCACTGAGAAATGGGGGTAGTGGGGGAAGACGAGGGGGAGCTTGGGGGGGGGGAGCTAGAATAGAGGGGTCCTGAGCAATGGGGGGCACTGGGATAGGGGATGGGGTCCTGAGCAATCGGGGGGGGCGCTGGGTTCCAGAATTAGGGGGGGGGGGGGGGGATGCTGGGGGGGTCCCCTCACCACAGCAGGAGAGATGTACTTGAGGTCCTGGTGCTTCCCCTCCACCGTCTGCAGCAGGTACGTCTGGGGGGAAGGCGAAGGTGGGGTGTCAGGATGTGGCCCCAAGCCCTGCCCCCCAAACCCCCAACTCCCCCTCCCCAGCCCCCAAATGACCCCCCCCCCCTCCACCTCCGTCAATCCCCAAGGACTGCTCAGCACCCTCAGCAGAACCCCCCCCCAAACCCCTCTTGGGGGGCTCAGCACCTTCAGCAGCCCCCCAAAACCCTTCTCGGGGGGCTCAGCCCCATCCTCACCCCAATCCCCCTCTGCAGACCCCCCCCGTGCCCCCCACCTTGGAGAAGTCGCCGATGAGCTCGTGCTGGTCGCTGCCCAGCAGGGCCTCGATCTCCTCCGATCGGGAGCGCAGCACCTGCTGTGCGGACACAAACCGGAGTCACTCCGGAGTGAGACACCCCCCCCCCCCCCCCAAAGCTTCTGATCCACCTTGGTGGAGGGGCAGCACCCTTGGAGGGGCTCCTCGACCCCGCTTGGGCGGCTCAGCACCTTCAGCAGCCCCCTCAGAGCCCTCCTGGGGGGCTCAGCACCCTTAGGGGGGTTCCTCAACACCTGGACAGCTCAGCACCCTCGTGGAGGGGGATTCTCACCCCATTTTGGGGTGCTCAGCAGCTTTAAGGGCGCTGCTCAACCCCTTGGGTGGGCTCAGCACCCTTAGGGGAGCTCCTCAACCCCACTTGGGGGGCTCAGCACCTTTAGCAGCCGCCTCAGAGCCCTCCTGGGGGGCTCAGCACCCTTAGGGGGGCCCCTCAACCCCACTTGGGGGGCTCAGCACCCTCTTGGAGGGGGTTACTCACCCCATTTTGGGGTGCTCAGCAACTTTAAGGATGCTGCTCAACCCCTTGGGTGGGCTCAGCACCCTTAGGGGGGCTCCTCAACCCCACTTGGGGGGCTCAGCACCTTCAGCAGCCTTCCCAAAGCCCTCTTTGGGGAGCTCAGCACCTTAGGGGGACTCCTCAACCCCACTTGGGGGGCTCAGCACCCTTAGGGGGGTTCTTCAACACCTTCTGGATGGCTCAGCACCCTCTTGGAGGGGGATGCTCACCCCATTTTGGGGTGCTCAGCAACTTTAAGGATGCTGCTCAACCCCTTGGGTGGGCTCAGCACCCTTAGGGGGGCTCCTCAACCCCACTTGGGAGGCTCAGCACCTTCAGCAGTCTTCCCAAAGCCCTCTTTGGGGGGCTCAGCACCCTTAGGGGGGCTCCTCAACCCCACTTGGGGGGCTCAGCACCTTCAGCAACCCACTCAAAACCCTCTTGGGGGGCTCAGCACCCTTAGGGGGGTTCCTCAACACCTCCTGGATGGTTCAGCACCCTCTTGGAGGGGGTCACTCACCCCATTTTGGGGTGCTCAGCACCCTCTTGGAGGGGGATACTCACCGGTTCCACCACAGTCCCGGTGCTGGGGGTCCCGGCCAGGCTGCGCCGCCGCTTTGGGGTGACGGGGGAGTCCCTGTCTGGGGGGTCCCTCTCGGGGGGCCGTTCCAGGCGCTTCAGCGCGGGCCGGATGATGGTGCTGGGCAGCGAGGGTGAGCGGAACAGCTGCCGGCACCGGCCACGCCGCGGCTGGCACTGCCGAGAGACCAGAGACGCGCTCAGCACCCCCTCTGAGACCCCCCAGTACCGGGAACGGGGGGACCTAGGAAGGAGACCCCCAGACTCTCAGGGGTTGGGGTCCCTCCACTCCCTCAGACCCACAGATTTAGGGTCCACCCACAGCCTCAGCCCCCCAAAAGCCCAGATTCTAAGGGGTTGGGGTCCCTCCACCCGCCCCCCTCAAACCCCCAGATTTGGGGTCCCTCCACCCCCCAAGCCCCCAGATACCCCAAGGGTTGGGGTTCAGCCCCCAAGACTCCACACATTAGGAGTCCCTCTCCCACCCCAGATTTGAGGTCCATCCCCCCAAAACCTCAGATAATGAGGGGTTGGGGTTCATCCAACCTCCCAGACCCCCCAGATTTGGGGTCATTCCACCCCACCCAGCCCCCAAGAACCCCACATTCCCAGGGGTTGGGGGTCCCTCCACCCCCAGGCCCCCCAGATTTGGGGTCCCTCCAGACCCCACATAGTCATCCAGGTTTCCACATTTGGGGTCCCTCCACCCCCACCAGCCTCCGTGAACCCCCAATCTGGGCTCCACCCACCCCCCAGCCCCCCAAAACCCAGAGGCTGTGGTCCCTCCACCCCCCCAAGCCCCCCAGATTTAGGGTCCCTCCACATCCTCAGTCCCCAAGACCCCCAGATTTGGGGTCACTCCAGACCCCAAGACCACCCAGGTTCCCACATTTGGGGTCCCTCCACCCCCACCAGCCTCTGAGAACCCCCAATCTGGGCTCCACCCACCCCTCAGCCCCCAAAACCCAGGGGCTGGGGTTCCTCCACCCCCCCCCCGGCCCGCCAGATTTGGGGTCCCTCCACATCCTCAGTCCCCAAGACCCCCAGATTTGGGGTCACTCCAGACCCCACATAATCATCCAGGTTCCCACATTTGGGGTCCCTCCACCCCCACCAGCCTCTGAGAGCCTCCGTGAACCCCCAATCTGGGCTCCACCCACCCCCCAGCTCCCCAAAACCCAAAGGCTGGGGTCCCTCCACCCCCCCAGGCCCCCCAGATTTGGGGTCCCTCCAGATCTCACATAGTCATCTGGGTTCCCACATTTTGGGTCCCTCCACCCCCACCAGCCTCCAAGAACCCCCAATCTGGGCTCCACCCACCCCCCAGCCCCCCAAAACCCAGAGGCTGGGGTCCCCCCACCCCCCCAGGTGCCCCAGATTTGGGGTCCCTTCACATCCTCAGTCCTCAAGACCCCTAGATTTAGGGTCCCTCCACCGCCCCAGATTTGGGGTCACTCCACATCCTCAGTCCCCAAGACCCCCAGACTTGGGGTCACTCCAGACCCCACATAGTCATCCACGTTCCCACATTTGGGGTCCTTCCACCCCCACCAGACTCCAAGAGCCCCCAATCCAGGCTCCACCCACCTCCCAGCCCCCCAAAACCCAGGGGCTAGGGTCCCTCCAGCCCCCCAAGTCCCCCAGATCTGGGGTCCCTCCACATCCTCAGTCCCCAAGCCCCCCAGATTTGGGGTCCCTCCACATCCTCAGTCCCCAGGCCCCCCAGATTTGGGGTCCCTCCACATCCTCAGTCCCCATGACCCCCTGATCTGGGGTCCCTCCACATCCTCAGTCCCCAAGCCCCCAGATTTGGGGTCCCTCCACATCCTCAGTCCCCATGACCCCCAGATTTAGGGTCCCTCCACATCCTCAGTCCCCAACGCTCCCAGATTTGGGGTCCCTCCACATCCTCAGTCCCCAACGCTCCCAGATTTGGGGTCCCTCCACATCCTCAGTCCCCATGACCCCCAGATCTGGGGTCCCTCCACATCCTCAGTCCCCAAGCCCCCCAGATTTGGGGTCCCTCCACATCCTCAGTCCCCAAGCCCTCCAGATTTGGGGTCCCTCCCCCCACCAGATTTGGGGGGCCCCCCCGTACCGGCTCCTCGCTCTTCACCAGCGGTGCTGTCAGGAGGCTCTCCATGCCCGACGGCACAGCCGCATCGCTCTGTCGTTGGGGGGAAGGACAGTGAGAGAGTGTGGGCCTGGACCCCCCCCAAGTCCTTCCCACCCCCCCAGACAAGGGGGGTCTGGACCCCCCCCTCACCTTCATCTCCTCCTCATCCAGGATCTCCATGAAGCCGTCATCCTCCTCGGACACGGAGGAGGCGAGGGAGCAGCGGCGCAGCACCATGGGGCTCTCGCTCTCCGAGACATTTTCCTTCTCGGGGGGTTCAAACTGGGGGGGGGGGGGGGTATGACACACAGCCAGCACCCCCAGACCCCTTTAATTCCTGCATCCAGGGGTTCACACGGCAAACCTCCCCTGCAGCCCCCCAAGGAGTTTCTCCAGAGCCCCCCATGGACCCCCCCCCTCAGCCTCTCCCTGGATGCCCCCCACAATCGCCCCAGCCCAGGAGACCCCCCCCCCAGCCCAGAAGCAATCTGTGACAACCCCCCCCAAAGTCAAGGAGCCCCCCCCAAACCACCCCCCCCCCCCCCGCCCAAGAAGCGCCCCATGACTCCCCCAGCCAAGGAGCCCCCTAAAACCACCCCTGGAACCCCCCCCAAGAAGCCCTCCCCTAGCTCAGAAGCACCCCATGACCCCCCCCCCCCCAGCCAAGGAGCTCCCCAAACCACCCCTGAGCCCCCACCCAGAAGCACCCCCTGCCTCCCCCCCGCCAAGGAGCCCCCAAACCACCCCCAGAGCCCCCCCACCCCACAAGTGAGCTCCTCCGGATCCCCCAAGTCCAGAAGACACCCCCTCAGCCCCACATAATCCCCCCCCAGCCCAGAGGCACCCCATGACCCCCCCCCTTCCCCAGCAAGGAGCTCCCCCAAACCACCCCCTGAGCCCCTCCAAGACCCCCAGCACCCCATGACCCCCTCAAGTCCAGAAGACCCCCCCAGCCCCACATAATTCCCCCCCAGCCCAGAGTCACCCCATGATCCCCCCTTCCCCCCAGCAAGGAGCCCCCCCAAACCACCCCCAGAGCCCCCCCACCCCACAAGTTTTCCCCTGAGCTCCTCCGGATCCCCCAAGTCCAGGAGACCCCCCCCCCCCCCATAGCCCCATATAATCCCCCCCCAGCCCAGAGTCACCCTGTGACCCCAATTTCCCCCCAGCAAGGAGCCCCCCCCAAACCACCCCCAGAGCCCCCCCTCGACCCCCTCAAGTCCAGGAGACTCCCCCCATAGCCCCACATAATCCCCCCCCCAGCCCAGAGGCATCCTGTGACCCCCCATCGAGGAGCACCCCCAAACGACCCCCAGAGCCCCTCCGAGCCCCCCAGCACCCCATGACCCCCTCAAGTGCAGGAGACCCCCCCCACCCTTCCCAGCCCCACATAATTCCCCCCCCCCAGCCCAGAAGCACCCCATGACCCCCCCTTCCCCAGCAAGGAGCCCCCCCAAACCACCCCCAGAGCCCCCCAGCACCCCCTGGACCCCCTCAAGTCCAGGAGAACCCCCCCCCCAGTCCCATATAATTCCCCCCCCAGCCCAGAAGCACCCCATGACCCCAACAAGGAGCACCCCCAAACCACCCCCAGCACCCCATGACCCCCCCTCACCAGCAATTCCGGCGCGGAGCCGAGTCTCCGGGCAAAGGGGACCCTTCCCACAGCTCCGTTGCCCCCCGGTCTCCGCGGCTTCTTGAAGACTAAACCCTCCTATGGGGGGGGGGACACACAGAGCTTTGGGACCCCCCCTTACCCTTCCTCAGCCCCCCCCAACCTCACATTCCGCCCCCCCCTCACCTGTGCCTCGGGGTCCCTTTGGCTGCTCCGCTCGCTGTTGAATTCCGGGGAGCAGGAGATGTCCCCAAGGATGGGGTTGGACCCCAAGAGCTGGGGCTGGGGGGGGGGGGACACGGGGAGGGGGGGGGAAGCGGTGCTGAGCTTCATCCTCCTCCTCCTCCAGGATGCGCCCCCCCCTTCCCCCCAAAATCCCACAGGACTTACCGGCAGGGAATGGATCCGTCGGATCAAGAACTTGTTGCTGCAAAAAGCAAGGAGAGAAAAGGATGGGGGGTGGGGTGGGGGTCCCCCAAAGAGGGATGTGCACCCCCACACCCCTTTCCCATCCCAGGGGTCCCCGCAGTGGGGCAGAGCCCCCCCCAAAATCACCCCTCTCGGCTCCAAGGGGTGCATCCGGATGTTGGGGAACACAGCTGGGATTTTGGGGGACCAGGCAAGAGGACAGTCAGGATTTGGGGTACACAGCTGGGATTTCAGGGTCCAGGCAAGTGGACAGCCAGGATTTGGGGGGGACTGCACAGATTTGGGGACCAGGCAAAGGGACAACCTGGATTTTGGGGGGGACACAGCCAGGATTTGGGGGATCAGGCAAGGGGACAACCAGGATTTCAGGGACCAGGCAGGAGCTCGGTCAGGAATTTGGGGACGCAGCCAGGATTTTGGGGAGCAGGAAAGAGGATAGTCAGGATTTTGGGGACACAGCCCAGATTTGAGGGACTAGGCAAGGGGAGAGTCAGGATTTGGGGAACACAGCTGGGATTTTGGGGGACCAGGCAAGGGGTCAGCCAGGATTTGGGGAACACAGCTGGGATTTTGGGGGACCAGGCAAGGGGACAGTCAGGATTCGGGGTACACAGCTGCGATTTTGGGGGACCAGGCAAGGGGACACAGCCAGGATTTGGGGAACACAGCTGGAATTTTGGGGACCAGGCAAAAAGGACAGTCAGGATTTGGGGACCACAGCTGGGATTTTGGGGTGCTGCTGCAGAGCCCCTCACTCACTCTTTGCGCACTCGCCCGGACTCCTGGACGGCTTTCTCAAAGCTGTGGGTGGAGCAGAGCTGGAATCAGGGGGGGCTCAAACCCTGTCCATAGCCCCCCACTACCCCCCAGGGACCCCCCCCCTCCCGCCGCAGCAGAGCACCCCCACAACCACAGCTCGAGCCCCACAAGGGGTTAAATCCCCACCTTCCCCCCCCCATATTCCAGCCTGGGGACCCCAATGCAGATGCTTGGGTGGTCCGTGCTCCCCCAGGGACCCCCCCCCTCTGCAGCAGAGCACCCCCATAACCACAGCTCCAGCCCCACAAGGGGTTAAATCCCCACCTGCCCCCCCCATATTCCAGGCTGGGGACCCCAATTCAGACGCTTGGGTGGTCCGCGCTCCCCGCTGGGCGCCCAGACAAAGCCAGGGGCCCCCGCCCCGCCCCCCCACCTGTATGCAAATGAGCTGGCCCCGTGCCAGATGGCCACCAAGGGGACCCAGGCGGCCACCAAGCTGCCCCCAGACCCCCCCCACAGTTCCCATTCATCCCCAGACCCCCCCATCCCCCCCCCCGTCCCAGTTCCCATTCATCCAACATCTGTTGGGAGCCAACAGCCGCCACCGTTGGAATGGGGGGGGGGGCCTTGCACCCCAAAAACCTGCACACCCCCAACCCAAAAGCTCCCCAGGGACCCCCAAACCTGCGATCTCCCCCACTCCCCTGTGGTGGTGGAGATGGGGACACCCCCCCCAAAAAAAAAGCCAGGATCCTGCCCCAAATCCCCGTTCTGTGGGGAGATGGGACGCCCCCCCCCCACAAAGCTCCTCAGGGACCCCCAAACCTGGGACCTCCCCCACTCCCCTGTGGTGGTGGAGATGGGGACCCCCCCCAAAAAAAGCCAGGATGCTGCCCCAAATCTCCATCCCGTGGGGAGATGGGACCCCCCCCCAAAGCCAGTATCCCATCCCAACCCCCCCCCCCATCCTTTGGGGAGACTGGACACCCCCAAATCTGCACCCCCCCCACTCCAAAGCTCCCCAGGGACCCCCAAACCTGCGATCTCCCCCACTCTCCTGTGGTGGTGGAGATGGGGACCCCCCCAAAAAAACCAGGATCCTGCCCCAAATCCCCATTCTGTGGGGAGATGGGACCCCCCCCCAAAGCCAGTATCCCATCCCAACCCCCCCGTCCTTTGGGGAGACTGGAGACCCCCAAATCTGCGCCCCCCCCCCCCCCCCAGAAGCTCTCCAAGGGACCCCCCAAACCTGGGACTCCCCCATCCCCATCAGTAGAGGGGGGGTCTGAATCCCCCTCCCACAGGAAGATGGGGACCCCCTCCAAAAGCTGCGATCCTGCCCCAAACCCCCATTTCTCCTTTTGGGAAACGGAGACCTTCCCACCCCTCCTTTGGGGAGACAGGGCACCCCCAAACCTGGGACCACCCCCTGTGGGCAGCAGCGGTTGGGAAGGGGGTGTATGGGGGTGTCCTGGATTCCCCCCTCCCATGGGAACCCCCCCAAAAGCCACGATCCTGCCTCAAATTCCACTGAAAAGAGATGGGGAGGACACCCCAAAGGGGTTGGGGGGGCAGAAGGGGGTACCCACACTTCCTCCAGCACCGCCGGGTCCTCCAGTGTGGGGGAGTCCAGCCCCAAACCTGCAGCAATGAGGGGGAGGAATAGCACCCCAAAATCCTCCTAGCCTCCCTCCTCATACCTGCACCCTAAAACACTCCCAGGTCCTGCACCCCTAAAAGCCCCCACCCCCTTTCTGACCCTCCCCACACACCTTGCACCCCAAAACCCTCCCAGCCTCCCTCCCCACACCCTGCATCCCAAAACACTTCTTCGCCCCCAATCCTGCACCCCTAAAAGCTCCCAACCCCCTTCTGCCCCCAATACCTCTCCCCACACACTCTGCACCCCAAAACCCTCCCAGCCCCCCAGCTCCTACACCCCTAAAAAACTCCCAGCCCCAATTCTGACCCTCCCCACACCCTGCACCCCAAAACACTTCTGCCTTCCCCAATTCTGCACCCCTAAAAGCCCCCAATCCCTCTTCTGACCTCCAACCCCCCCCACATACAACTTGCACCCCCACCCAGGCCCCCCTATTCCGCTTTACACCCCCCAATCCCAGAGTGGAGGTTTTGGGGTGCCCCCCCCTCACTCACCTGCATCCGAGGACTCGGATGAGATGGAGCCCCGGGAGGAATCGGGGACTGAGGGCTGCCGGGAGAGGTTGGGGCACAGGAGCCCCCCCATGCGCCGCTTCGGGGTGTCACAGTGCCTGGTGCGGGGACAGGGGGGGGTGTCAGCAGGGGCTGGGGGGACCCCAAAACCAACCCTTCATGGCAGGCAGCCACCCTGCGATCAGCATGGGAGCCCCCACGTGGGGCAGACCCCCCCCAAACCCCTCCTGACTCTTCTCCCCCAGTCCTAATGACCCCCCCCCCCCCGCACCCCCCCCATTCCTGGTGTTCCCCATCATGGGTCACCCCCCTGTTCCTCATTGCCCCCAGGACCCCCCCCAACCCTCCAATACCCCAGGACACCCCCCCCTTCCCCCTCCCCGGCCCTCAATCCCCCCATGAACACCCTCCCCCCCCCCCCCCCCGACACCCCCCCCCCAGACCTTCTGGTACCCCAGGACCCCACCCCGTCCCCCCCAAACCCCTGGGGCTCTCCCCACAGTTCCCTTCTGGTCCCTCCCCCCTCAATGCCCCACGACCCCCCCTTCCCCCCCAGGTCCCCCCAAATCCCCAATACCCCAGGATCCCCCACCTCTGGTGACCCCGGTGGTGCCCCCCAATTCCCCTGGTGCACCTCCCCTCCCCCCCAAACCTTCCCGTTCCCGGTGATCCCGGTCCCAATCCCAGTCCCGTCCCCCTCAACCCCCCCTCCGGTACCCCAAGATGCCCCCCCCCAGCCGCCCGGCACCCCAAGATGGCCCCCCCCAGTCACCCGGTACCCAAAGATGCCCCCCCCCCAGCCGCCCGGCACCCCAAGATGCTCCCCGTACCCCAAAATTCCCCTTTCCCCCCCCCCCCGGGTACCCCGGGATTTCCCCCCCCCCCCCCCCTCCAATCCCCCCGGTACCCGCCGAGCCCCGCCAGGCTGCCCATGTCGAGCGCCAGCCCGGTGACCGGGGAGGGCAGCCCCGGCTGTTCCATGCCTCCCGCTGTCCGCTTCCCGGGGTTCACGCGCAGCCCAAAGGAGCTCTCCGCGCCCCTATTTATATTCGAAAAATAACACGGAGCGGCGGCGGCGCGACCAATGGGAGACGAGCGGGGACGGGGCCATGGCGGAAACAGCCAATGGCAGGCCGGAAATCGGCCAAACGCGGCCAACGGGAGCGGTGCGGGGGCGGGGCCAGAGAACTCACGGCCAATGGGAGGCTGAAGGGGCGGGGCCATGGCGGAAACAGCCAATGGCAGGCCGGAAATCGGCCAAACGCGGCCAACGGGAGCGGCGCGGGGGCGGGGCCAGAGAAACCACGGCCAGTGGAATGCTCGCGGTGGGTGGGGCCAGAGAACCCACGGCCAATGGGAGACGAGCGGGGACGGGGCCATAGCGGAAACAGCCAATGGGAGGCCGGAAATCGGCCAAACGAGGCCCAAAGGAGGGGCGCGGAGGCGGGGTCAGAGAAACCACGGCCAATGGGAGGCTGGCGTGGGCGGGGCCATCGCGGAAACAGCCAATGGGAGGCCGGAAATCGGCCAAACGCGGCCAACGGGAGCGGCGCGGGGGCGGGGCCAGAGAAACCACGGCCAATGGGAGCCCGGGACCCGGCTTGCGGCTGCCAATGGGAGCCGGGAGGGGCCCGGGGGAATGTGGGGGGCCTGGTCCCCTCAGGGATGCTGAGCACATCCCAGCGCAATGGGAATGGGGGTCGGGGCTGCTATGCGGTGGGGGTCCCTGGTCCCCCCAGTGCACCCCAGTGCATCGGGAATGCATCAGGCCCCCACTTCCATCATGACCTCCCCGCCCCCCATCACACCCCCTCCTCCCCCCCAAATCACCCCAGCCCCCCATCATCCCCCATCCCCCCCAAATCACCCCTAGCCCCCCATCATCCCCAATATCCCCCCAAATCACCCCTAGCCCCCCATCATCCCCCATCCCCCCCAAATCACCCCAGCCCCCCATCATCCCCCATCTCCCCCCCTAAATCACCCCTAGCCCCCCATCATCCCCCATCTCCCCCCCAAATCACCCCTAGCCCCCCATCATCCCCCATCTCCCCCCCAAATCACCTCTAGCCCCCCATCATCCCCAATCTCCCCCCCAAATCACCTCTAGCCCCCCATCATCCCCCATCCCCCCCAAATCACCCCTAGCCCCCCATCATCCCCCATCTCCCCCCCTAAATCACCCCTAGCTCCCCATCATCCCCCATCTCCCCCTCCAAATCACCCCTAGCCCCCCATCATCCCCCATCTCCCCCAAATCACCCCTAGCCCCCCATCATCCCCCATCCCCCCCAAATCACCCCAGCCCCCCATCATCCCCCATCTCCCCCCCAAATCACCCCTAGCCCCCCATCATCCCCCATCCCCCCCAAGTCACCCCAGCCCCCCATCATCCCCCATCTCCCCCCAATTCACCCCTAGCCCCCCATCATCCCCCATCTCCCCCCCAAATCACCCCAGCCCCCCATCATCTCCCATCTCCCCCCCAAATCACCCCTAGCCCCCCATCATCCCCCATCTCCCCCCCAAATCACCCCAGCCCCCCATCATCCCCTATCTCCCTCCCTCTTCTTTCCCCCCCAATTCAACCCCCGCTCCCATCACCCCCCTCCCCCTCCATCACCCCCCCTCCCCCTGCCCCCCATCTCCCTGTCATCACCCCCTCCTCCCTCTGCCCCCCACCTGCCTCCTAATTCACCCCCCACTCCCCCTTCCGCCCATTATTCCCCGTCCCCCCATTGCCCCTCCGCCTCCATCACCCCTCCTCCCTCTGCCCCCCCACTTCCCCCTCTTCTTCCCCCAATTACCCCCCCATCACCCCTCCTCCCTCTGCCCCCCTATTTCCCCCTTCTTCCCCCAATTACCCCCCCGCCCCCATCACCCCCCATCACCCCCCCTCCATCACCCCTCCTCCATCTCCCCCCAACTCACCTCCCCCTGCTCCCATCACCCCCTCCCCATCACCTCCCCATTACCCCTCCTCCCCCTGCCCCCTATTTTCCCCTTCTTCCCCCAATTACCCCCCCGCCCCCATCACCCCCTCCCCATGCCCCATCACCCCCCCATCACCCTCCTCCATCTCCCCCCAACTCACCTCCCCGCTCCCATCACCCCCCTCCCCATCACCCCCCTCCCTCTGCCACCCCATTTCCCCCTTATTCCCCCAATTACCCCCCCGCCCCCATCACCCCCCCTCCATCACCCCCCCTCCATCTCCCCCCAACTCACCTCCGCGCTCCCATCACCCCCTCCCCTTGCTCCCCATCACCCCCCTTTTCTTCCCCCAATTACCCCCCCATCACCCCTCCTCCCTCTGCCCCCCATTTCCCCTTCTTACCCCAATTACCCCCCCGCCCCCATCACCCCCCCTGCATCACCCCCCCTCCATCTCCCCCCAATTCACTCCCCCGCTCCATTCACCCCCTCCCCTTGCTCCCCATCACCCCCCTCCCCCTGATCCCCCATTTCCCCCTTCTTCCCCCAATTACCCCCCCGCCCCATCACCCCCATCACCCCCCTCCATCACCCCCCCTCCATTTCCCCTCAATTCACCCCCCCGCTCCATCCCCCCCATCCCCCCTCCTCCACCTCCCCCCCAATTCACGCCCCCCGCCCCCCATCACCCCCCATTCCCCCCCTTTCCCTCTCCCTCCAATTCACCCCATCAGCCCCCGCCCCCCATCCCGCCCCTCCTCATCCTCTCCTCCCCTCTCCCCTCCCCTCTCCCCCCCCCCCCCCCCCCCCCGTTGCCATGGCGCCGGGGACGCTCTGGGGTCGCGATGGCGGAGGAGGCGCGGGGGGGGCTCTACCGGTGGCTCGACCGGGTCCCGCTGTCCCGGCCCCGCAGGAACCTCACCCGGGACTTCAGCGATGGAGGTGGGGGGGGGGATACCGGGGGGAGAAGGGGGAGAAGGGGAGGGGTGAGAGATCCTGCGTGGAGAGGTCCCGGGGTGAGGGGGCAGAGGGGGGGTCAGGGGGTGAAGGGGGGGGTCAGGGCTGGGGGGTAAAGGGAGGGTCCCGGATAGAGAGGGGTCCCAGAATAAGTGGGGGTCTTGTGGGGGAGGGGGTCCCGGGGGGTAGGAGGTACTGGGGGGGGGGATGAGTGGTCCCAGGGGGTGGGGGTGCTGGGGTGAAGGGGGTCCTGGAGTGGGGGTAACAGGGTGAGGGGGGGGGGTCCCGGGGGGTGGGGGTGCTGGGGTGAGAGGGGTCCTGGAGTGGGGGGGTCCTGGGGTGGGGGGGGTGGTCCCGGGGGGTGGGAGTGCTGGGGTGAGGGGGGGTCCCGGGGAGTGGGGGTTCTGGGGTGGGGGGGGGGTCCCGGGGGGTGGGAGTGCTGGGGTGAGGGGGGTCCTGGGGTGGGGGGGTTCCCGGGGTGAAGGGGGTTCCCAGGGGTTGGGGGTGCTGCGGTGAGGGGGGTCGTGGGTGGGGGGAGTTCCGGGAGTGGGAGTGCTGGGGTGAGGGGGATCCTGGAGTGGGGGTCACAGGGTGAGGGGGGGTCCCAGAGGGTGGGGTTGCTGGAGTGAAGGGGGTCCTGGGGTGAGGGGTGTCCCGGGGGGTGGTAGGTGCTGGGGTGAGGGGGGTCCTGCAGTGGGGGTCACAGGGTGAGGGGGATCCCAGAGGGCGGGGTTGCTGGAGTGAAGGGGGTCCTGGGGTGGGGGGTCCCGGGGTGGGGGGGGTCCCGGGTTTGGAGGTAACCCTGATGGTGGGGTCCCGGGTTGCCCCCCCAGTTCTTGCCGCCGAGCTGGTTCGGTTCCACTTCCCGGCGCTGGTGCAGCTGCACAGCTTCATCCCGGCCAGCGCCACCGCCCAGAAGCTCTCCAACTGGGGCCACCTCAACCGGTACCCACAGCCCGGACCCCAGAACCCCAGCGCTCAGGACCCCAGAGCCCCAGAACCCCCAGTGCTCAGGACCCCAGAACCCCAGAACCCCCAGAACCCCCAGTGCTCAGGACCCCAGAACCCCAGAACCCCCAGAACCCCAGTGCTCAGGACCCCAGAACCCCAGAACTCCCAGAACCCCAGTGCTCAGGACCCCAGAACCCCAGAACCCCCAGAACCCCCAGTGCTCAGGACCCCAGAACCCCAGAACCCCCAGAACCCCCAGTGCTCAGGACCCCAGAACCCCCGGTGCTCAGGGCCCCAGACCCCCAGAACCCCCAGAACCCCCAGAGCCGCAGAACCCCTGGTGCTCAGGGCCCCAGACCCCCAGAACCCCCAGAGCCCCAGAGCCCCCAGTGCTCAGGACCCCAGACCCCCAGAACCCCCAGAGCCCCAGAACCCCCAGTGCTCAGGACCCCAGACCCAATATTGCTCAGCCCCCCAGACCCCCTATAGCTCAGCCCCCCATTGCTCAGGACCCCAGACCCCCTATAGCTCAGCCCCCAGACCCCCATTGCTCAGCCCCCAGCCCCCCATTACTCAGCCCCCCCCAGCCCCCCATTGCTCAGGACCCCAGACCCCCGATTGCTCAGCCCCCAGACCCCCATTGCTCAGGACCCCAGACCCCCTATTGCTCAGCCCCCCAGCCCCCCATTACTCAAGACCCCAGCCCCCCATTGCTCAGCCCCCAGCCCCCCATTGCTCAGCCCCCCAGCCCCCATTGCTCAGCCCCCAGCCCCCCATTGCTCAGCCCCCCAGCCCCCATTGCTCAGCCCCCAGCCCCCCATTACTCAGCCCCCCCAGCCCCCCAATGCTCAGCCCCCCCAGACCCCCCATTCCTCAGCCCCCCCAGACCCCCTATTGCTCAGCCCCCCAACCCCCCATTACTCAGGACCCCAGCCCCCCATTGCTCAGCCCCCCCTTGTTCAGGACCCCCCCAGGTCCCTTCCTGGGTGCCGACTTTGGTTCCAATTGTAGGAAAGTGCTGCCTAAGCTGAATTTCTCCATCCCGGAGGAGGTGATCCAGGAGATCGTGCAGTGCCGGCCGGGAACTGTGGAGCAGGTGCTGATCCTGCTGCGCCAGAAGATCGAGGAGAAGCAGAAGGAGAAGCGGAGCAAGAAGGCAGCTGGGCCAGGACAGGTCAGCGGGCAACGGAAGGGTGGAGAAGGGGAACGGAGCTGAGGGAACCTGGCCAGGCTGGATCCATGGATGGAGGATCTCCAGAGGGATCTGGCCAGGCTGGATCCATGGATGGAGGATCTCCAGAGGGATCTGGCCAGGCTGGATCCATGGATGGAGGATCTGCAGAGGGATCTGGCCAGGCCGGATCTATGGATGGAGGGCAGGAAGATCTCCAGAGGGATCTGGCCAGGCTGGATCCATGGATGGAGGATCTATAGAGAGATTTGGCCAGGCCGGATCCATGGATGGAGGGCAGGAGGATCTCCAGAGGGATCTGGCCAGGCTGGATCCATGGATGGAGGGCAGGAGGATCTGCAGAGGGATCTGGCCAGGCCGGATCCATGGATGGAGGGCAGGGAGGATCTCCAGAGGGATCTGGCCAGGCTGGATCCATGGATGGAGGGCAGGAGGATCTGCAGAGGGATCTGGCCAGGCTGGATCCATGGATGGAGGGCAGGGAGGATCTCCAGAGGGATCTGGCCAGGCTGGATCCATGGATGGAGGGCAGGAGGATCTCCAGGGGGATCTGGCCAGGCTGGATCCATGGATGGAGGGCAGGAGGATCTGCAGAGGGATCTGGCCAGGGTGGATCCATGGATGGAGGGCCAGAAGGATCTGCAGTTGGAGAGTCATGGAACACCCAAGAGCTCCTTGTCCCCCCTTCTCCTGACCCTGGGGCTCTTTGTGGGTCAGCCATGTCTCCTGGCCAGGTCTGATGGGTCTTTCCCCCCTGTCTCCGCGCAGGAGCCGTCTGTCCGGGCAGCGCTGGAAGACGTCAGCTACCTGGAGACGGGTAGGGGGTGTGTGTGTGGGTCACATCCTGGTTGTGCTATGGGCTCCCCCATCCAAACAGGCTGGGAAAGTTGGGATTGTTGAGCCTGGAGAAGGCTCCAGGGAGACCTTAGAGCAGCTTCCAGGAGGGAAAGGGGCTCCAGGAAAGCTGGAGAGGGGCTCTGGATCAGGGAGTGCAGGGACAGGATGAGAGGAACGGTTTTGAGCTACAAGAGGAGAGATGGAGATGAGATCTTGGTCAGAAATGTTCTCCTGGAGGGTGTGGAGGCCCTGGCCCAGGTTGTCCAGAGCAGTGGTGGCTGCTCCATCCCTGGAGGCATTCAAGGTCAGGTTGGATGGGGCTTTGGAGCCCCTGATCCGTTGGGAGGTGTCCCTGCCCGTGGGAGCCGGATGGGCTTTGAGGTCCCTTCCCACTCCAACCATTCTTTGATTCTATGAAAGCCCAAACCAGGACTTTCCTGGTCCGTGGTGGGGTCACACACGGTCCTCCCTGCCTGTGCTGAGCACCCCGATCACACCCCCGGGCGGCTCTGGAGCGGTCGGAGATGATGTTGGAGTGGGGTTATCCCTTGTGGGGGACACAGAGCTTTTCGGGGGGTTTGTGCACCCATCACTGTTCCCCAGGTTGCTCCAAGCCAAGGATCGGAGGAGGCTGCGCCGTGGGGTCTCCTGGAGGTGTTGGGTAAGGGCTGGGCACTGGTGATGTCCCCTTCCTGGGATGGGGAGAAGCTGGAATGTGGGGATCCCGAGGGCTGGGCAGCGCCGCGGGGTGGGATGTGTGGGGCAGGGTGGGGAGAAGCTGGGATGTGGTGGTGCCAGGTCCTGGGAAGCTCCATGGGCTGTGCTCCAGGAGGTCTCCAGGATCATCCCAACCTCCCCATTCCTGTCCCAGGAGGACCACGCGCCCCCATGGCTGCGCCCAGGCTCCTCCAGAAGATGCCACCATCCGCCAGCAGCTCGCGGAGAGGGAGCAGGCGCTGGTCCTGGCGCAGGAGACCATCCAGGTGAGCCCGGGCTCCGTGTCCCCCCATCTCCCTTTGTCTCCCCAACACCAAGGCCGTTTCCGTGGTGCTGTCAACCTCCAGCTCCCATCGCTGTCCCCCGCTCTGGTGGCACCTTGGGGATGGGCAGCTCTTGCTTCCTTCCATGGCAGAAGGGGTTTGTCAGTGTTCTCCGGGTGAGAGCCCTTGGAGCGCCTCTTCCCGAGGGTCATAGAGTCATGGAATAGTTTGAGTTGGAAGTGACCTCAAAGCCCATCCAGTTCCACCAACTGCCACAGGCAGGGACACCTCCCACTGGATCCGAGCCCCATCCAACCTGAACCCCTCCAGGGATGGAGCAGCCACCACTGCTCTGGGCAATCCGTTCCAGGGCCTCCCCACCCTCGGCGTGAAGGAATTCCTCCTTATGTCCAGTCTAAATCTTCCCCTCTCCAGCTTGAAGCCATTCCCCATCATCCCATGACTCCAGACCCTTGGAAAAAGCCCCTCCCCAGCTCTCCTGGAGCCCCTTTCCCTCCTGGAAGGTGCTCTAAGGTCTCCTCGGAGCCTTCTCTTCTCCAGGCTGAACAACCCCAACTCTCATCCCGCCTCCTATGGAGGTTCTCCATCCCTCCCATCATCTCCATGGCCTCCTCTGGAGTTGCTCCAGCAGCTCCATGTCCTCCCTGTGCTGAGGGCTCCAGAGCTGGACCCAGGGCTCCAGGTGGGTCTCCCCGAGCGGAGCAGAGGGGCAGAATCCCATCCCTCCCTGCTGGCCACGCTGCTCCGGGTGCAGCCCAGAACATGGTTGGTTTCTGGGCTCTGAGCACACGTTCTGTCTCCTGTGGAGCTTCTCCTCCCCCAGCACCCCAAGTCCTTCTCCTCAGGGCTGCTCTCAATCGTTCCTCATCCCGGATTGAAACCATGGATTGCTGCCACCCAGGTGTAGGACCTTGCCCTTGCCTTTGTTGAACCTTATGAGGTTCTCCAGCCCCACTTCTCCATCGTGTCCAAGTCCCTCTGGATGCCATTCCATGCCTCTGGATGCCATTCCGCCCCTCTGGATGCCATTCCACCCCTCTGGATGCCATCCCATCCCATTGCACCACCCAACTTGGTGTCATCGGCAAACTTGCTGAGGGTGCCGTCGCTCTCGCTGCCTGTGTCATAGAATCATGGAGCCACGGAATAGGTTGGGTTGGAAGGGACCTCAAAGCCCACTCGGTCCCACCCCGTGCCGTGGGCAGGGACACCTCCCGCCGGATCAGGCTGCCCGTGGCCCATCCAACCTGGCCTGGAAGACCTCGAGGTATCATTGAGGAAGATATTAAACAGGACCCTCCAGGGCGGGAGAGCTTTCCCGTTGGATCCTGCTCTCCGTCTCCGTGGTGCTCATGTCAATCCCTGGGTTGGAACCATTCCTGTTCAGCCTCGGACTGAAGCGATGGCTCCATTTTGCCGGAAAAAGGGGCCAAAATTTTCTGCCAGAAAACATCCCCTAAGATGTGAAATTTGGCAAGAGGGGTAGGAATGCCTAGGAATCTAGGATGGAATCTAGGATGGAATCTAGGATGGGAAGGGTTGTCACCAGGTCTTGGCCATGTTTTGGGGTACCCTTAGCTTGACCCCAGGCTAGGGGAGCAGGAATTTGGATCCCAAATCTGACACCTCTGCTCTCCTGCCTCAGTTTCCCCCACAGCAAAGGGAGTCGGTGGCACTCCGTGCCTCCAGCAGCCCGGAATTCCCTATCCCCCATCTCTGTGTCCCCTTGTCCTCACTGCTGGCTGCCAGAGGGACCCCAGACCCCCCAGGTCCAAGCTGAGGGGGTGGTGGGGTCTCCACCCAGATCCTGCAGCTCCACGTGAAGCGGCTGGAGAAGCTCCTGCAGCTCAAGAACGTGCGGATCGACGACCTCAGCCGGCGCCTGCAGGAAGCCCAGAGCCAACAGCAGTGATGGGACCCTCGCCCAGGGCTGCTCCCACCACCCTTCCCACCTCTCCCACCCATGGAAGATCCTGCTGAGCTGGAGGAGCCATCCCGCTGCCTCGTCCCGGTTGTTCCAGGATGGGCTCTCAAGGACAAAAGCCAGAGGTGGAAAAATCGGAAGCAGGGACTCTGTTCCTACCTCGGAGACCTCTCTCTTCCCACCTCCGAGAGCCCTGTATTCCCACCCCTTGGATCTCTCTATTCCCACCTCTTGGACCCCTCTTTTCCCACCTCTTGGATCCCCCTTCTCCCACCTCTTGGATCCCCCTTCTCCCACTTCTTGGATCCCCCTTCTCCCACCTCTTGGATCCCCCTTGTCCCACTTCTTGGACCCCTCTTTTCCGACCTCTTGGTTCCCCCTTTTCCCACCTCTTGTATCCCTCCATTCCCACCTCTTGGATCCTCCTTTTCCCACCTCTGGGATCCCTCTGTTCTCACCCCTTGGACCTCTCTATTCCCACCTCTTGTATCCCTTCATCCCCACCTCTTGGATCCCCCTTTTCCCACCTCTTGGATCCTCCTTTTCCCACCTCTGGGATCCCTCTGTTCTCACCCCTTGGATCTCTCTATTCCCACTTCTTGGACCCCACTTTTCCCACCTCTTGGATCCCCCTTGTCCCACCTCTTGGACCCCTCTTTTCCGACCTCTTGGTTCCCCCCTTTCCCACCTCTTGGATCCCCCTTTTCCCACCTCTTGGATCCTCCTTTTCCCACCTCTGGGATCCCTCTGTTCTCACCCCTTGGACCTCTCTATTCCCACCTCTTGTATCCCTTCATTCCCACCCCTTGGATCCCCTTTGTCCCACCTCTTGGATCCCCCTTCTCCCACTTCTTGGACCCCTCTTTTCCCACCTCTTGGATCCCCCTTTTCCCACCTCTTGTATCCCTCCATTCCCACCTCTGGGATCCCTCTCTTCCCACCTCTGAGATCCTTCTGTTCCCACCCCAGAACCCCTCTGCTCCCACCTCTTGGATCCCTTCATTCCCACCTCTTGGATCCTCCTTTTCCCACCTCTGGGATCCCTCTGTTCTCACCCCTTGGATCTCTCTATTCCCACTTCTTGGACCCCACTTTATCCCACCTCTTGGATCCCCTTTGTCCCACCTCTTGGATCCCTCTTTTCCGACCTCTTGGACCCCTCTTTTCCGACCTCTTGGTTCCCCCTTTTCCCACCTCTTGTATCCCTCCATTCCCACCTCTTGGATCCTCCTTTTCCCACCTCTGGGATCCCTCTGTTCTCACCCCTTGGACCTCTCTATTCCCACCTCTTGTATCCCTTCATCCCCACCTCTTGGATCCCCCTTTTCCCACCTCTTGGATCCTCCTTTTCCCACCTCTGGGATCCCTCTGTTCTCACCCCTTGGATCTCTCTATTCCCACTTCTTGGACCCCTCTTTTCCCACCTCTTGATTCCCCCTTTTCCCACCTCTTGCATCCCCCTTTTCCCACCTCCGGGACCCCTCCGTGCCCGCAGCCGGGCACCGCGGCATCGGCATAGCTACGGGACAGACTCTGCTCACCCCTCCCTCCGATGCAACCCTCCCTCTTTCCTTTGCCTTTAATTACAAAGCTTGGAATTAAAAAGCTTGGAATTAAAAGGCTCGGAATTAAAGAGCTTGGAGAACTCTCCGCAAAGCTGAGTTGCTGCGGGGACCGGTCCTGATCCGGCGTCGGCACGCGGTGGCGGCGTGGGGACGCCGCTCAGCTGCCGGAGGCTGGGATTTAATCCCTTTTCCAACGCTGCTTCTGGAATCCCAGAGACACATGGAGCTGCGGAACACCGATGGCGTTGGCAGCCGCGTGGGGGTTCCCAGTGCTCCCAGTGCTCCCAGCGGTGGGAGGATGCTGGGAGGTGGCTCTGGGGTCACCTGCGGCTCGGTTGGGGTAAAATACGGTCGTTTTTCCCAATGTGTCCCCGCGTGCCGGAGGCGAGGACACATCTCCAGGGGCTTCCCGGGAAGGAAGCCGGCGGGGTCAGCCCCAGGCTGTGCTGTGTCCCGTGTCCCCTTGGGATCCAACCCTCCCTGCTCCCCATGCCGGGAGATATCCCCCCTGGGTCATTCCCAGGCAGATGGACGTGCTCTTTGGAAGGGATCTGGCAGGGTTTTCCCAGCAGGAATGCATCCCAGCTGCCTTTCCCACCCTCGACGCCCCTGGCAACCGTCTCCCTCCATCCCTGTTGGTGACTTGTTATCCCCTCGGGAAGACGTGGCCCTTCCCCGTGCTCCGTCCCACCGGCACAGGGATGCGTAGGGTTGGATGGGGACAGCCGGAGACTGGGTTGGGGTGGGATAGGATGGATAGGATGGGAGGGAATGAGATGCGCAAGATGGGAAGGGATGGGATAGGGTGGGATGGATGGAATGGGATGAAGTGAGATAGGATGGACAGGGTGGGATGGAATGGGATGGATGGAATGGTATTGTTGGGGTGGGATGGATGGAATGGGATGAAGTGAGATCGGGTGGACAGGGTGGGATGGAATGGGATGGATGGAATGGTATTGTTGGGGTGGGATGGATGGAATGGGATGAAGAGAGATAGGATGGACAGGGTGGGATGGAATGGGATGGATGGAATGGTATTGTTGGGGTGGGATGGATGGAATGGGATGAAGTGAGATCGGATGGACAGGGTGGGATGGAATGGTATTGTTGGGGTGGGATGGATGGAATGGGATGAAGTGAGATTGGATGGACAGGGTGGGATGGAATGGGATGGATGGAATGGTATTGTTGGGGTGGGATGGATGGAATGGGATGAAGAGAGATAGGATGGACAGGGTGGGATGGAATGGGATGGATGGAATGGTATTGTTGGGGTGGGATGGATGGAATGGGATGAAGAGAGATAGGATGGACAGGGTGGGATGGAATGGGATGGATGGAATGGTATTGTTGGGGTGGGATGGATGGAATGGGATGAAGTGAGATTGGATGGACAGGGTGGGATGGAATGGGATGGGTGGAATGGTATTGTTGGGGTGGGATGGATGGAATGGGATGAAGTGAGATTGGATGGACAGGGTGGGATGGAATGGAATGGATGGAATGGTATGGTTGGGATGGAATGGATGGGATGGGAGGGAATGGGATGGGATGAAGTGGGATTGGATGAAGTGGGATTGGATGGATGGGATTGGATGGATGGTGTAGAATGGAATAGGATGGGATGCTTGGGGTAGGATGGGGTGGAGTGGAGTGAGATGGGATGGATGGAATGGGATGGGATGGATGGAATGGGATGGATAGGATGGGAGGGAATGAGATGCATAAGATGGGAAAGAATGGGATGGGTTGGGATGGGATAGGTGGGATGAAGTGGGATTGGATGGACGGGATTGGATGGATGGGGTGAGGTAAAATAGGATGGAATGGTTGGAGTGGTATGGAATGAGGTGGAGTAGGATGGGATGGGAAGGGATGGACAGAATGGTCTGGTATGGGATGATTGGGAAGGAATGAGATACATAGGATGGGAAGGAATGGGATGGGTTGGGGTGGGATGGAGGAAGTGGGATTGGATGGGTGGGATTCGATGAGTGGGGTGAGATGGATGGAATGGATGGGGTGGCATGGAAGGGAATGAATAGGATGGTTGGGATGGAATGGATGGGTTGGGATGAATAGGATGGGAGGGAATGAGATGCCTAGGGTGGAATGGGATGGGTTGGGATGGATCGAGCGGCATGGCTGGGGTGCCATGGGTTCTGCTCTTCTCTTTTATTTGTAAACAACCTAAAAATGAGGGGGTTACCCCCAAATCCCCTCCCCCCCATCCCTGAGCTCCAGCCGAGGCTCCAGACCGATGACAGGTTGCCACGGAAACCACGTTGCCCTGGGATGCCGCCCGCCTGATACCCTCCCCCGCCCCCACCGACACCCCCAGCCTTTGGCCACGCCCCCATCGCACCCCCGTCTTTGGCCACGCCCCTATTGGCTGCCCCACTGGCTGCCCCGGGCCTTAGCCACGCCCCCATTGGCTGCCCCGGCCTTAGCCACGCCTCTGATTGGCTGCCGCAGCATTTGCCCCGCCCCCGCCCCAGCCCCGCCCCCCGAGCCTCAGCCAATGGGCGTGACGCGGAGGAAAGGCCTGGGGAGAGCGCGGGCCAATGGGAGAGCTGGAGGGCGTGGCCTCGTGGCGCGCGGGCCAATGAGAGCGCGGGGGCGTGGCCTCGGGGGGAAGCGGCGAGCGGGGCGCGCGGCGGGACCGGGTACGCGGCGGCCGCGGTGAGTGAGGGGTCGGGGAAGGAGCGGGAGGGTCCGGGGCTGCGGCGGGTCCCGGCGGTCCCTGTCCCAGTTGCGTTCCCGCTCCCTGGTCCTTGTCCCCGGTCCCGGTTCTCGGCTCTTCATCCCCAATCCCGGTCTTTATCTCTGTTCCTCGCCCCCGGTTCCCAGTTTCGATTCCTTATCCCCGGTTCCCTGTTCCCTGCCTCGGTCCTTGTCCCCAGTCCCGGTTCCTTGTCCCGGTTCTCAGTCCCGGCTCTCAGCTCCTTGCCCCTCGATCCCGGTCCTTATCCCGGTTCCTTCTCCCCGGATTCCCCGTTTCGGTTCCTTATCCCCGGTTCCCGGCTCTCGGTCCCCGGTTCCTTGTCCCTGTTCCCGGTCCTTGTCTCGGTTCCTGGTCCCTGAGGCTCGGTCTCAGTCCCGGGTCCTTGTCTCGGTTCCCGGTTCCTCGTCCCTGGGTCCCGGTCCCCAGCCCCCGGTTCCTTGGCTCGGTCCTTGTCCCCACTCCCGGCTCTCGGTTCCTCATCCCCGGGTTCCAGTCCTTACCCCAGTTCCTTCTCCCTGGGTTCCCAGTTTCGGTTCCTTGTGCCCGGTTCCTTATCCCCGGGTCCCGCTTTCTGGGTCTCCATCCCCCGTCCCGGTTCCTTGTTCCCATTCCCGATCCCGATCCTTATTACCGGGTCTTGGTCTCAGTCCAGTTCCTTGTCCCGGGTTCCCAGTTCCTTGTCCCGGGTTCCCAGTTCCTTGTCCCGGTCCTTCTCTCGGTTCCTGGTCTTTGTCCCGGTTCCTTGTCCCCAGTTTCTGGTTCCTTGTCCCCGGTTCTCAGTTCCTTGTCTTGGTTCCCAGCCTTAGACCTCATCCCCGGGTCTCGGTCTCAGTCCTTTTCCTTGTCCCTGGGTCCTTGTCCCAGTCCTTGTCTTGGTCCTGGTCCCGGTTCTGGTTCCTTGTCCCTGGGTCCTGGTCCTTGTCCCTGGGTCCTGGTTCCTTGTCCTGGGTTCCTTGTCCCCAATTCCTAGTCCTGGTTCCTTGTCCCAGGGTCCCGGTCCTGGTCCCTGGATCCTTGTGGCCGGTTCCTTGTCCCTGTCCTTGTTCTTGGTTCCTTGTCTCTGTTTTCTGGTCCTTGTCCCTGGTTCCCAGGTCTCCATCCTGGTCCTTGTCCCTGGTTCCCAGGTCTCCATCCTGGTCCTTGTCCCTGGTTCCCAGTTCCCAGGTCTCCATCCTGGTCCTTGTCCCTGGTTCCCAGTTCCCAGGTCTCCATCCTGGTCCTTGTCCCTGGTTCCCAGGTCTCTATCCTGGTCCTTGTCCCTGGTTCCCAGTTCCCAGGTCTCCATCCTGGTCCTTGTCTCTGGTTCCCAGGTCTCCATCCTGGTCCTTGTCCCTGGTTCCCAGTTCCCAGGTCTCCATCCTGGTCCTTGTCCCTGGTTCCCAGGTCTCCATCCTGGTCCTTGTCCCCGGTTCCTGGATCTCGGTCACATTCCTGATCTGTGTCCCAGTTTCAGTTCCTTTTCCTGGTTCCTTGTCCCCAGGTCTTTGTCCTTGTCCCTGGTCGCTTGTTCCCGGTTCCCGGCTTCCTTGTCCCTGCTTCCTGGTTCCTTGTCCCCGGTTCCCGGCTTCCTTGTCCCTGCTTCCTGGTTCCTTGTCCCCGGTTTCTGGTCCTTGTCCCCGGGTTGCAGTTCCCAGGTCTCCGTCCTGGTCCTTGTCCTGGTTCCAGAGTCCTGTTCCCATTGGGATAGGCTGGATACTTGCTCAGCCCCAGTCCTGGTTCTGGTCCTTGTCCCAGTTCCCGGTCCCAATCCTTGTCCTGGGTGCTGGTTCCCGGTCCTGATCCTTGTCTTGGGTGCTGGGTCCTGGGTGCTGGTTCCCAGTGCTTGTCCCAGGTGCCAGGTCTCGGTTCCCAGTCCTGGTCCTGGTTCCCGGTCCTGTTCTTATTCCCGGTGGCGGGAGGCAGGATGCTCTCCTGGTCCCGTTCCCGGTGGCCTGGGGCAGGATGCTCTCCCATTCCCGGTCCCAGTGGCCCGGGGCAGGATGCTCTCCCGGTCCCGGTGGCCCGGGGCAGGATGCTCTCCCGGTCCCGGTGGCCCGGGGCAGGATGCTCTCCCGGTCCCGGTGGCCCGGGGCAGGATGCTCTCCCGGTCCCGGTGGCCCGGGGCAGGATGCTCTCCCGGTCCCGGTGGCCCGGGGCAGGATGCTCTCCCATTCCCGGTGGCCCGGGGCAGGATGCTCTCCCGGTCCCGGTGGCCCGGGGCAGGATGCTCTCCCGTTCCCGGTGGCCCGGGGCAGGATGCTCTCCCGTTCCCGGTGGCCCGGGGCAGGATGCTTTCCCGTTCCCGGTGGCCCGGGGCAGGATGCTTTCCCGTTCCCGGTGGCCCGGGGCAGGGTGCTTTCCCGTTCCCGGTGGCCCGGGGCAGGATGCTCTCCCGTTCCCGGTGGCCCGGGGCAGGATGCTTTCCCGTTCCCGGTGGCCCGGGGCAGGATGCTTTCCCGTTCCCGGTGGCCCGGGGCAGGGTGCTTTCCCGTTCCCGGTGGCCTGGGGCAGGGTGCTCTCCCATTCCCGGTGTCCTGGGGCAGGATGCTCTCCCATTCCCGGTGTCCTGGGGCAGGATGCTCTCCCGTTCCCGGTGGCCTGGGGCAGGATGCTCTCCCGTTCCCGGTAGCCCGGGGCAGGATGCTCTCCCGTTCCCGGTGGCCTGGGGCAGGATGCTCTCCCATTCCCGGTGGCCTGGGGCAGGATGCTCTCCTGCTCCAGCTGTTATCCCATTCCTTAGCGTGGACCCCGGGAGCTCATCCCCGCATCCCTGGTGCTGAGCTGGCCTGGATTGGAACCTCGGAGCAGGGCGGGGGGGTTCCCCACCCCCAAGCATCGCGGTGCCCCGCGGGTGATGCCGGAGGCAGATTGGGGCCACCCGGCACAGGCGCCGTTCGGCAGCGCCATCCTCATCTCCTTGCAGCCCCTCACCCTGGACTTGGGGCGCCCTGGGGGGGCCCAGTGGGGTCCGTGGGGCACCAAGGACGCCCAGAGCCCCGTGTTGGCTCCATTCGAGGGTCCCCAACCCCTTGCTGGGGTCTCCCCTGGACACGTTTGTGTCCCCCTATCTTTCAGGCACCCCCAAATCCCACACTTCCAGCACTTTTCCAGGCTGGATCATCCCCACCCTCCAACTCTGCTTTTTGATCTTCTTTCACCCTAAAGCTGATGCTGTGGCTGCTTTTTTTCCATGGAATTCCGGCTGCTCAGCAGCCTGGGATGCTGATGGGGGTGTTTTGGGCACCTGTCTGGGATGTTGGGTTCCTTGGGTGCCCGGTGGTGGGACCACCCCATGTTTGGGCTCTGTGTCCTCTTGATGGGGCTGTTTTGGGTCTGGGATGTGGTGTTCTTTGGGTGCCCAGTGGTGGGATTGGGTGTGGGTGATGGGACCAGGTAGTGGTGGTCAGACTGGGTGCCCGGTGGTGGGACCACCCCATGTTTGGGTTCCACATCCTCCCAACGGGACTGTTTTGGGCACCCGTCTGGCTTGCTGGGTTCCTTGGGTGCCTGGTGGTGGGACCACCCCATGTTTGGGCTCTGTGTCCTCTTGACGGGGCTGTTTTGGGTCTGGGATGTGGCGTTCTTTGGGTGCCCGGTGGTGGGACCACCCCATGTTTGGGTCCACGTCGTCCTGATGGGACTGTTTAAGCCCCCCCGGGATGGGAGATTTGAGCCTCAGCTTCCATGGAGGTTGTTCTTGGGGTGTCAGATCCCAAATCCCCAGGGATGGAGGGGTGGGATGAGCCCTGCCTCCCACCCTGGGGCTGGGGGTGCTGCTGAGGCCCCCCCTCATTATCCTGACAGGCTGGAGAGAACAGCTCTTCCCATGGGAATCGTGCTGGCAGGGCCATGGAAAGGGGTTTGGGGGGGGGGGATGTCTGGATCTGCAGCTCAGGGCTTGGCCAGAGCCTTCGTAGGGGGAAATGGGGAAACTGAGGCACAGGATGCCCTCTGCTCGGCGCTGGCAGCTGGGCGATGGGATGGTTGTTCCATGGCTGCAGTGCTGGGATGCGGATCCTCCTTTTTCCCGGGGTCACGCCACGGGTTCGTGATGGAGCGGGCAGAGGGGCTGCTGGTCTCGGCACTGGGCACGGAGCCTGGCGCGATGCCCGCCGGCGCTGAGCCGCAGGCAGGCTCCTCCCTGTGCCAGAGCAGTGCCGGAATCGGAGTCGCAGCCGTGCTGTTACCTCCGCCGCCGGCCCTGGCTCCCAGTTGCCTTCCTTGGTTTTCCCTACCCCTGCTCGTTCCCTCCGCAGCTCCGGCGCTCGGCAGCGGTGCTGAGCCCGCAGGATGGCCTCCTGCCCGCGCCTTTGAAGTTCCGCAAGGACAACGGCTGGGGGGGACACATGGATACGGCTGGCAAGGGTGAGTCCCCGGCCTGCCTGCTCTTGCCTTCATCCCTTCCCGGGGGTCTGCATCCCTTCCCGGGGGTCTACATCCCTTCCCGGGGGTCCACATCCCTTCCTGGGGGTCTTCTGCCCACATCCTACCTGAAGTACTGCATCTCTCTTGGTGGTCCCCTGCCCGAATCCCTTTCCTGGGGGTCCGCATGCTTCCTGGGGGGTCCCCTGTCTTCATCCCTTTCCTGGGGGGTCCCCTGCCTTCATCCCTTCCTGGGGGGTCCCCTGCCTGCATCCCTCCTTGGGGTGTCCGCGTCCCTTCCCGGGGGTCTGCATCCCTTCCTGAGGGGTCCCCTGCCATCGTCCCTTTCTTGGCAGTCTGCATCCTTCCTGGGGGGGGTCTCCTGCCTTCATCCCTTTCCTGGGGGGTCCGCAGCCTTCCTGGGGGAGTCTCCTGCCTTCATCCCTTCCCAGGGGGTCTCCTGTCTTCATCCCTTTCCTAGGGGTCTGTATGCCTTCCTGGGGGTCCCCTGTAGGCATCCCTTTCCTGTGGGGTCCCCTGTAGGCATCCCTTTCCTGGGGGTCCCCTGTCCGCATCCCTTCCTGGGGGGTCCACTACCTTCATCCCTTTCCTGGGGCGTCTGCATCCCTTCCCGGGGGTCCACATCCTTTCTGGGGGTCCGCTGCCTTCATCCCTTTCCTGGGGGGTCTGCAACCCTTCCCAGGGGTCCACATCCTTTCTGGGGGTCCCCTGTCTGCATCCCTTTCCTGGGGGTCTGCATCCCTTCCTGGGGGTCCACATCCTTTCTGGGGGTCCGCTGCCTTCATCCCTTTCCTGGGGGGTCTGCAACCCTTCCCGGGGGTCCACATCCTTTCTGGGGGTCTACTGCCTTCATCCCTTTCCTGGGGGGGTCCTCATCCTTCCCGAGGGTCCCCATCCCTTCCTGGGGCTCCCCTGCTCGCATCCTTCCCAAGGGCCCTCATCCTTCCTGGGGTGCCCTATCCGCATCTTTCCCGGGGTTCCCCTGCCTGCATCCCTTCTCGGAGCTCTGCATCCTTCCTGGGGGTCCCGGTTTGGTGCTGCCGGCACAGCTCCGCCACGGTCCCCGCTCCGACGCAGCTCCCAGCACCCCCAGTCCAGGCTGCCGTGGGTGCTCCTGGGGTGCTCCTGGGATGCTTCCAGCCTCTCATGGATCCCAGCTGCCTCCCCGAAAGGCTCTGGCAGTACCGGGCTTAGGGATTTGGGGGTTTTGGACCCCAAAAAGCCGCATGGGCAGCGCCGGGCTCTCCGCTGTGCCGAGACAAAGACCGGAGAGGCTCTTTGTGCAGCTTCTGGGCGTGAGTTTATCTTCTTTGCTCCGGCTTCCACGGCTCCTTCCCCGCTGCCGGGGCTGTGGGATAGCTCCATCCCTGATGGGATGAGGGTGGCGACGCCAAAGGATGTCAGGATTTCGGGGGAGCAGCACCCTAGGAGAGCCCTGAACCCCCTTGTTTCCCCTTCCCGGGATCCTGGAGCTTGAGCATCCTTGGTTTGGACCCTCGCTCCTCCCGCTCCGGCTGCCCGGGGAGTGCAGCACCAGGCTGGCTGCAGGTGTTCCGGCTGCGTGGGATCCAGCCGATCCCAGCGATGCTCCCGCTGTGACTCGAGATGAAATACAGCTGCTCCGGGTGATTTTCACTCCTAATGAGGTTTCCGTGCTGGTTGATTCCGGCACATCCAGCCTGGATGGATGCCCCTGCCCACGGCTCCGGAGGTGCCACTGTCACCGGCTGCCATCTTCGCCTTCCATCCCTCTCTCCAGAGGGTTTTCGGGCACGCCGTGCCGGGGAATAGCTGAGTGGATGCCCGCTGCCACCGGGAGCCGCGCGTCCCTGGGCTCTGTGCCCGGCATCCGCTGCGCTGCCTCCCAGCACTGTGTGACGAAGGCGCATAGTTGGGATTCTCCCTGCCTGGCAGGCATCGGGACTCGGCTCCTCCGGACTGGTCCTGGCATTGGGATGCCCGGTGGCAACCACAGGCTGGGACTGTGCCCATCACCGTGGCTTCTGGTTGATGTGTGGGATCCACACGGATCCCTGAGCTCATCCAAGGGGTGGATTTTCCCCGTCCTGGGCACATTTGGGATTCTCCCTGCCTGGCAGGCATCGGGACTTGGCTCCTCCGAGCTGGTCCTGGCATTGGGATGCCCGGTGGCAACCACAGACTGGAACTGTGCCCATCACCGTGGCTTCTGGTTGATGTGTGGGATCCACACAGATCCCTGGGCTCATCCAGGGGGTGGAATTGCCCCATCCTGGGCACATTTGGGATTCTCCCTGCCTGGCAGGCATCGGGACTCGGCTCCTCCGGACTGGTCCTGGCGTTGGGATGCCCGGTGGCAACCACAGGCTGGGACTGTGCCCATCACCGTGGCTTCTGGTTGATGTGTGGGATCCACACGGATCCCTGGGCTCATCCAAGGGGTGGATTTGCCCCGTCCTATGCACATTTGGGATTCTCCCTGTCTGGCAGGCATCGGGACTTGGCTCCTCTGAGCTGGTCCTGGCATTGGGATGCCGAGTGGCAACCACAGACTGGGACTGTGCCCATCACCGTGGCTTCTGGTTGATGTGTGGGATCCACGCGGATCCCTGGGCTCATGCAGGGGGTGGAATTGCCCCATCCTGGGCACAATTGGTTTTTTCCCTGCCTGGCAGGTGTTGGGACTTGGCTTCTCTGAGGTTGGTGCTGGCATTGGGATGCCCGGTGGCAACCACAGACTGGGACCGTGCCCATCACCGTGGCTTCTGGTTGATGTGTGGGATCCACACGGATCCCTGAGCTCATCCAAGGGGTGGATTTTCCCCGTCCTGGGCACATTTGGGATTCTCCCTGCCTGGCAGGCATCGGGACTTGGCTCCTCCGGACTGGTCCTGGCATTGGGATGCCCGGTGGCAACCACAGGCTGGAACCGTGCCCATCACCGTGGCTTCTGGTTGATGTGTGGGATCCACATGGATCCCTGGGCTCATGCAGGGGGTGGAATTGCCCCATCCTGGGCACATTTGGGATTCTCCTTGTCTGGATGGTGTTGGGACTTGGCTCCTCCGAGCTGGTCCTGGCATTGAAATGCCCGGCGGCAACCACAGGCTGGGACCGTGCCCATCACCGTGGCTTCTGGTTGATGTGTGGGATCCACGTGGATCCCTGAGCTCATCCAAGGGGTGGATTTTCCCCATCCTGGGCACATTTGGGATTTTCCCTGCCTGGCAGGCATCGGGACTTGGCTCCTCCGAGCTGGTCCTGGCATTGGGATGCCCGGTGGCAACCACAGGCTGGAACTGTGCCCATCACTGTGGCTTCTGGTTGATGTGTGGGATCCACACGGATCCCTGGGCTCATCCAAGGGGTGGATTTGCCCCATCCTGGGCACAATTGGGATTTTTCCTGCCTGGCTGGTGTTGGGACTTGGCTTCTCTGAGGTTGGTCCTGACTTTGGGATGCCCGGTGGCAACCACAGGCTGGGACCGTGCCCATCACCGTGGCTTCTGGTTGATGTGTGGGATCCACATGGATCCCTGGGCTCATGCAGGGGGTGGAATTGCCCCGTCCTGGGCACATTTAGGATTCTCTCTGCCTGGCAGGCATTGGGACTCGGCTCCTCCGGACTGGTCCTGGCATTGGGATGCCCAGTGGCAACCAGAAGCTGGAACCGTGCCCATCACCGTGGCTTCTGGTTATGTGGGATCCACACAGATCCCTGGGCTCATCCAGGGGGTGGAATTGCCCCATCCTGGGCACAATTGGGTTTTTTCCTGCCTGGCTGGTGTTGGGACTTGGCTTCTCTGAGGTTGGTCCTGACTTTGGGATGCCCGGTGGCAACCACAGGCTGGGACCGTGCCCATCACCGTGGCTTCTGGCTGCTGAACCGGATCCGCGTGCATCCCTGGGCTCATCCTGCCTGATCCACGGGACAAGTGGGTGGATTTGCCCCATGTCATTCCCCACCTTATCCACGTGCAGCCGCGGCGCTGGCTGTGCAGCTGAGCCTCTCCTCTGCTCCCTGCGTGCGGGGAAGGGATTTCTGCCGCGCTGTTCCGGCTGAACAATGCCGAGTTATTAAATCGCCGCCGTTTCCAACCTCCTGAGGCACAAAGAGCCTTTTCTTTCAGGAGGCGGCAATCTGCTCCCGCCTGCTGCCAGATGGATGCGAGCGGCGGACGGAGACGGGATTTTCGGGGGCGTACGGGGGAGGATGAGGGGGAAGAGAGGTTGATTTGTCCTGGAAGCTCGCAGGGAAGGGGTTGCAAAGGTGCAGGGGTTGTGCTGGTTTGGATGCCTCGGAGTTAGCAGCAACCATTGGATTTTGGGGTTACGGGGATGGTGCAGGGGTTGTGCTGGTTTGGATGCCTCGGAGTCAGCATCAACCATTGGATTTTGGGGTTCCAGGGATGGTGCAGGGTTTGTGCTGGTTTGGATGCCTCGGAGTCGGCAGCAACCATTGGATTTTGGGGTTACGGGGATGGTGCAGGGGTTGTGCTGGTTTGGATGCCTCGGAGTTAACAGCAACCATTGGATTTTGGGGTTCCAGGGATGGTGCAGGGGTTGTGCTGGTTTGGATGCCTCGGAGCTGGCAGCAATCATTGGATTTTGGGGTTCCAGGGATGGTGCAGGGGTTTGTGCTGGTTTGGATGCCTCGGAGTTGGCAGCAACCGTTGGATTTTGGGGTTCCAGGGATGGTGCAGGGGTTGTGCTGGTTTGGATGCTTCGGAGTTAACAGCAACCGTTGGATTTTGGGGTTCCAGGGATGGTGCAGGGGTTGTGCTGGTTTGGATGCTGGGGATGCATCCAAGGATGTGGAGCTGGGGATGCATCCAAGGATGTGGAGCTGAGGGCCATGGAGCTGGGGATGCATCTGAGGATATGGAGCTGAGGGCCATGGAGCTGGGGATGCATCCAAGGATGTGGAGCTGGGGCCATGGAGCTGGGGATGCATCTGAGGATGTGGAGCTGGGGATGCATCCAAGGATGTGGAGCTGGGGCCGTGGAGCTGGGGATGCATCCAAGGATGTGGAGCTGGGGGCCGTGGAGCTGGGGGCCATGGTGCTGGGGATGCATCCAAGGATGTGGAGCTGAGGGCCACGGAGCTGGGGATGCATCCAAGGATATGGAGCTGAGGGCCATGGAGCTGGGGATGCATCCATGGATGTGGAGCTGGGGCCGTGGAGCTGCGAATGCATCCAAGGATGTGGAGCTGGGGGCCACAGAGCTGGGGATGCATCCGAGGATGTGGAGCTGGGGGCCACGGAGCTGGGGATCCATCCAAGGATGTAGAGCTGGGGATGCATCCAAGGATGTAGAGCTGGGGCCACGGAGCTGGGGATGCATCCAAGGATGTGGAGCTGGGGATGCATCCAAGGATGTGGAGCTGGGGGCCACAGAGCTGGGGATGCATCCAAGGATGTGGAGCTGGGGCCATGGAGCTGGGGATGCATCCAAGGATGTGGAGCTGGGGACAGGGAGCTGGGGATGCATCCAAGGATATGTAGCTGGGGATGCATCCAAGGATGTGGAGCTGGGGCTGCGGAGCTGGGATGCATCCAAGGATATGGAGCTGGGGCCACGGAGCTGGGGATGCATCCAAGGATATGGAGCTGGGGCCACAGAGCTGGGGATGCATCCAAGGATGTGGAGCTGGGGCCATGGAGCTGGGGATGCATCCAAGGATATGGAGCTGGGGCCACGGAGCTGGGGATGCATCCAAGGATATGGAGCTGGGGCCACGGAGCTGGGGATGCATCCAAGGATGTGGAGCTGGGGCTGTGGAGCTGGGGATGTCTTTGAGGCTGTGGAGCTGGAGACAAGGAGCTGGGAATAGGTCCACAGATGTGGAGCTGGGAATGTATCTGTGAATGCATCCAAGGACGTGGAGCTGGGGATGTGTCTGAGGGCACGGAGCTGGGGAGACAGAGCTGGGGATGGCTTTGAGGATGTGAAGCTGGGAACAAGGACATGGGGATGGGTCTGAGGGTGTGGAGCTGGGAATGCATCTGGGGATGGGTCTGGGGATGTGGAGCTGAGGACAAGGAGCCGGGAATGGATCCGATGATGAAGAGCTGGGGCCATGGAGTTGGAGCCGCATCTGAGTCAGGGAAGCTGGACCCGTGGAGCTGGGGATGCATCCAAGGACGTGGAGCCGGGGGCCACGGAGCTGGGGATGGATCCGGAGTGGGCAGGGAGTGACGTGGGCTCTGTGCTCTCCTCCCCGCGCAGGCAGCAAGGCAAAGGGGGGGTCCGTGCGCTTCGCCCCCAGCCACCCTCCCGAGGGAGCCCACGGCCACGTCCACTTCGAGGAGAAGCTCCACGACTCGGCAGTGATGGTGACGCAGGAGAAGGACGGCAGCTTCCTTGTCAAGGTGGGACCTGGCAGAGGAGACGGAGGGGGCCGCTGCCAGCACTCCCCAAAAACACGGGGGTGTTTTCGCACTCGCTAATGTGTCTGGCGGGGCTGGGAGCATCCCAAGAACCCGGCTTCTTCCCTGCAGGCAGCTGCGACGCTGCTGAGGGCAAAGGTCCACAGGCAAACGCTTTGCTCCGGATTAGCATCCGATTCTTGCGGCGATGGGGGAGGCTCAGGGATGCTTATGGGGGGCCCCGTGTTGCTGCTGCTCGATGGAGGCGGCGTTTTGGGGGGGGCTGTTGGGTCAGGTCAGACATGGGGTGGGATGCAGGGCCCCTCTGGAAATCAGGATCTGGAAGGACCCACGAGCGCGGAGCTGGTGGCTTCACGGCCGGTGGTGGCTCCTAAGTGGTGCTGGGATGGCAGCGGGGACAGCGAGGTGTCTTTAGCATCACCTCATGTTTCATCCCGGTGGTTTGCCGATACCTGCCCCGTCCGCAGCTCCTTCCTCCAGGGCGGGATGCTCCGGCTTTGGTGCCGGAGCGCGGTCTGGATGCGAGGTGGCAGCGGCTCGGATGCAGAGCTCACCCCTCCTTGCCTGGAGCCGCTTTATCGTGGCTGCTTCACCCTGCACAAACCGTCCCCTCCATCCCAACCTCTCCATCCAAGACCCTTTCCCAAGGAATAAACCCTTCGGAGAGCATCGGGGCTGCTGGGGTGTCGCGTGCGGCAGAGCCATCCGCAATTCCCTTGCGGCTCTGAGTCAGTTCTTTGTGCCGGGCGGATGATGGGTGAGCGCCCTAAAAACGGCATCGAATCGCTGAGCAATTCCCACTCCGTGGGCGGTTGTTATTATTTTTCCCAGCCGGCACCGCACGTGCCTCTCCCGGGAAAGCGGGGGCAGCTGCCTCCTGCCAGCCCACAGGGAAGGGTGGGAATGGCTGCGGGGTCTGTGCCGGGAGCGCATCTCACCACGCAGCTCAGCCTGGTGGACAGAGGGATCTGGGCAGGCTGGATCCATGGATGGAGGATCTATAGAGGGATCTGGCCAGGCTGGATCCATGGATGGAGGATCTCCAGAGGGATCTGGGCGGGCTGGATCCATGGATGGAGGATCTCCAGAGGGATCTGGCCAGGCTGGATCCATGGATGGAGCATCTGCAGAGGGATCTGGCCAGGCTGGATCCATGGATGGAGGATCTGCAGAGGGATCTGGCCAGGCTGGATCCATGGCTGGAGGATCTCCAGAGGGGTCTGGCCAGGCTGGATCCATGGCTGGAGGGCAGGGAGGGTCTCCAGAGGGATCTGGCCAGGCTGGATCCATGGATGGAGGGCAGGGAGGATCTCCAGAGGGATCTGGCCAGGCTGGATCCATGGATGGAGGGCAGGGAGGATCTCCAGAGGGATCTGGCCAGGCTGGATCCATGGATGGAGGATCTGCAGAGGGATCTGGCCAGGCTGGATCCATGGCTGGAGGGCAGGGAGGATGTCCAGAGGGATCTGGCCAGGCTGGATCCATGGATGGAGGGCAGGAGGATCTGCAGAGGGATCTGGCCAGGCTGGATCCATGGCTGGAGGGCAGGAGGATCTGCAGAGGGATCTGGCCAGGCTGGATCCATGGATGGAGGGCAGGAGGATCTGCAGAGGGATCTGGCCAGGCTGGATCCATGGATGGAGGGCAGGAACGGTCTGCAGAGGGATCTGGCCAGGCTGGATCCATGGCTGGAGGGCAGGAGGATCTGCAGAGGGATCTGGCCAGGCTGGATCCATGGCTGGAGGGCAGGAGGATCTGCAGAGGGATCTGGCCAGGCTGGATCCATGGATGGAGGGCAGGAGGATCTGCAGAGGGATCTGGCCAGGCTGGATCCATGGCTGGAGGGCAGGAGGATCTCCAGAGGGACCCAGCCAGGCTTCACCCAGAACCGGATGTTTTTCATGATTGTTTCGCACCCAAAATAGATGTTTTTGTTACAGTTTCCCAATTATTTAGGAAGCAGCGCCCATGGGTGGTGTCCCCCACCTTCCTGTGGGCTCTTGGGCACCTGATGCCTGCTGGGTCCTGGTCCCCAAGGTGGGATGGGATGATGGTAGCGCAGAAGTCACATCCTGAGCACCACAGGCGTGCTGTGACCCCCACTGTGTCCGCCTCTTCCAGGTAGGATTCCTGAAGATCCTCCACAAGTACGAGATCACCTTCCTGCTGCCGCCGGTGCCGAGGCTGGGGAAGGACATCTGCGCCGTTCCCCTTCCCAACCCCAACCTCCGCGTCATCGGTATCGCCGCCCTGCCCGAAGGTAAGGTCCTCGCTTCGTCCCCACGGCAGCTGCTCTGCTGGCTCCTGGACGAGTGTCCTCCAAAGGGCTTTCCAAACCCGGAGCTTCGTCCTTCCCTGGAGCGTGGCAGCAGATGGATTGGGCAGAGGGCAGAGGGCAGGAGGATCTCCAGAGGGATCTGGCCAGGCTGGATCCATGGATGGAGGGCAGGAGGATCTCCAGAGGGATCTCACCAGGCTGGATCCATGGCTGGAGGGCAGGAGGATCTCCAGAGGGATCTGGCCAGGATGGAGGGCAGGAGGATCTCCAGAGGGATCTGGCCAGGCTGGATCCATGGCTGGAGGGCAGGGAGGATCTGCAGAGGGATCTGGCCAGGCTGGATCCATGGATGGAGGGCAGGAGGATCTGCAGAGGGATCTGGCCAGGCTGGATCCATGGATGGAGGGCAGGGAGGATCTCCAGAGGGATCTGGCCAGGCTGGATCCATGGATGGAGGATCTGCAGAGGGATCTGGCCAGGCTGGATCCATGGATGGAGGGCAGGAGGATCTCCAGAAGGATCTGGCCAGGCTGGATCCATGGATGGAGGGCAGGAGGATCTGCAGAGGGATCTGGCCAGGCAGCCCTTGGGACATTGGGATCAAGTCCCACTGCAGGCGAAGGGTGACCTTTGGGTGACCGCCTTGGCTGCATCCCAGCGCCGCACTGGAGAGCTTCACCCCGTGGAGAAAGAATCCGTGTTCCCATCGTGCCTCCCGAGGGATGCCCGGCTCCCACCAGTGTGTTTGGAGCGAGAGGCTTTTGTGGCATTTTAAGCCAGGATCGTGCTGAACCGACTCCGGCCGTGCTGGTATTTTTAGCGCTCGCTCCGCTCTTTGCCTGCGCCCAGGTTCTGCCTAAAAAAGCCGCTGGAGCCGCGGGGGGGCCGTGTGTCCGTCTGGCTCCGGGCTTCTGGCTCCTTCTCTTGGCCAGGGAAGGAGAACGATGATCCGGCACGTAAGCGCTGAGGCGCTGCCTGGGCTGCGCTTTGGGTCTGTGCCCGCTCAGCCCCATCCGAGCCCGAGACGGGGCTGGGAGTTTGCAGCTCCCCCCGGATTGCAGGGATGGGGTCCCACTGGCTGCCCCGCTCCATCCCTTCTCCCTTCTTCCTCATCTCATTCCCAGTTCCCTTCTCCCTTCTTCCTCATCTCATTCCCAGTTCCCTTCTCCCGTCCTTCCTCATCTCTTTCCCAGTTCCCTTCTCCCGTCCTTCCTCATCTCTTTCCCAGTTCCCTTCTCCCATCCTTCCTCATCTCATTCCCAGTTTCCTTCTCCCAGTCTTCCCAGTTTCCTTCTCCCATTCTTCCTTGCCCCCTTCGCTGTCACCTTCTCCCATCCTTCGCCATCCCCTTCCCAGTTCCCTTCTCGAATCCTTCGCCATCCCCTTCCCAGTTCCCTTCTCCCATCCTTCGCCATCCCCTTCCCAGTTCCCTTCTCGAATCCTTCACCATCCCCTTCCCAGTTCCCTTCTCCCATCCTTCGCCATCCCCTTCCCAGCTCTGTTCTCCTGTCGTTCCTTGTTCTTTTCTCCCATCCCTCCTTGTGCCTTTTCCAGTTCCCTCCTCCCTCTCCCCTTCCTCCATCCTTCCCTGTCCCCTTCCCGGCTCCGTTCTCCCATCCTTCCTCACCCTCCCAGTCCCTTTCTCCCATCCTTCCTCACCCTCCCAGTCCCTTTCTCCCATCCTTCCTCATCCTCTCAGTCCCTTTCTCCCATCCTTCCTCATCCCCTTCCCAGTTCCTTTCTTCCATTGTTCCTCATCCCATTCCCAGTCCCTTTCTCCTGCCTTTCCCGGCTCTCCCAGCCCCCCCATCCTGCTCGGTTCCTCCCTCCCCTGCAGACCCTCATCTCCATCATTTTTCATTTGGAATCGGGACCTCAACAGCTCTTTTATCCCAATCCCACGGGCTGGGATCGGGCTGGGAAGCGATGAGCAGCCTCAGGGTTGTGGAGCAGAGCCCACGGGCAGGTGGAGTTGGGGACAAGACCAAGGACAGGCTTTGCTCCAAGGCTTCCAGGCTCACCCTCCATCCCGGCTCTGGGAGAAGGGAACACGGTGAGCGCTGCGGCTCCGGCTGTGACAGCCGAACGTCACTCAGGGCTCGGTGGCAGTCGGCTTGGGGACAACACCGGCTCCGCTCCGAGGACACAGCAGGCTGCGAGGTGCCTTGGGCCACCTCGACTGGTCCCGTGCAGCCGATGGATGCTCCTTCCCGCATCCCCATCCTCTCCCGTGCCGGCAGCCGAGGATCCGGGAGCAGCGGGGTTGGGTTGTGGCTCTTCCCGTGCTGCCGCTGGCTTCGACCCAACAAAGCACTTAAAGCTTTGTTTGTTTGAAGCTTCCCACCTCGGCTGGCGCAGCCGGAGCGGGCGTGGAGCCAGGGCTCCCAAGGCTTCGGAAAAGGAGCCTTTTGGGGACTCCGAGCAGCTCTGCTGGGACCCGAAGGAGTTGTGCCTCGTGGCTCCTCGAGAGCTCCTCGGGGAGTCTGGGTTCCCCGCAAAGCTCTGCTTCCCGAATCCTTGGCTGCCAGCAGGGATGGAGTTTGTTGGATTTGCCCAGCGGGGGCCAAATCCTGCGCTGCCGGCACCTCCGGGGCTGCCCAGCCCCTGGTTCAGTGGTGGGGTTGGAAACTGCTTGGATGGCCCCGAGAGTGGTGGTCGATGGAGTGAACTCCAGCTGGAGGTCGGTCACAAGTGGGGTTCCTCAGGGCTCATGGGTCCAACTCTGTTCAGTGTCTCTATCAATGCCCTGGATGAAGGCATTGAGTGCACCCTCAGTGAGTTTGTGGGTGACACTGAGCTGGGAGGAAGTGTGGATCTGCTGGAGGGTAGGGAGGCTCCAAAGGGATCGGAACAGGATGGACCACTGGGCTGAGACCAATGGGATGAGGTTCAACGAGGCCAAATGCCGGGTCCTGCACTTGGGGCACAACAACCCTATGCAGTGCTACAGACTGGGGGAAGAGTGGCTGGAGAGCTGCACGGAGGAGAAGGACCTGGGGGTGATGGTTGACAGCGACTGACCATGAGCCAGCAGTGTGCCCAGGGGGCCAAGAAGGCCAACGGCATCTTGGCTTGGATCAGAAATGGGGTCACCAGCAGGAACAGGGAGGGGATTCTCCCTCTGTACTCAGCACTGGTGAGACCGCACCTTGAGTACTGTGTTCAGTTCTGGACCCCTCACCACAAGAAGGATGTTGAGGCTCTGTAGGTGTCCAGAGAAGAGCAACGAAGCTGCTGAGGGGCTGGAGAACGTCTGACGAGGAGCGGCTGAGAGAGCTGGGGGTGTTCAGCCTGGAGAAGAGGAGGCTGAGGGGAGACCTTATTGCTCTCTACAACTGCCTGAAAGGAGGTTGTGGAGAGGAGGGAGCTGGGCTCTGCTCCCAAGGGACAGGGGACAGGACAAGGGGGAATGGCCTGAAGCTCCGTCAGGGGAGGGTCAGGGTGGATATCAGAAAAAAATTCTTCACAGTAAGAGTCATCGGCACTGGAACAGCTGCCCAGGGAGGGGGGAGTCGCCTTCCCTGGAGGTGTTTAAGGAACGGGTGGATGAAGTGCTGAGGGCCATGGTTTAGGGAGTGTTGGGAATGGTTGGACTCGATGATCCAATGGGTCCTTTCCAACCTGGTGATTCTGTGATTCTGTGTTGGCAGGGTTTACGGTTGGACTCCATGACCTTAAAGGTCTTCTCCAAGCCTGGGCAGAGCGTGGCGCTTGCTCCTGGCTGTGGTGACACCACAGACACCGGGACAATCCAGCCCCGGGGCAGATAATGGGGTTCCCAGTGCTTGGAAGGAGGTTTTCCATCACTTCTCCCTCCTCCCTCCAGCTACAACGTGGCACGGGGTGATCCTTCCGGCCCAGTGATGGTTTCTTCTCCATCTGCCTGCGCTCCAGTGCTTCCAAGCCTTGGGGCTGATGGAGCCGATGGCCTTTGGCACCGTCCCCACAACATCCTTCTCTCTAAATTTGAGATATACAGATTTGATGGGTGGATGGTTCGGTGGATAAGAAACTGGTTGGATGGTTGCGTTCGGAGAGTAGTGGTCAATGGCTCGAAGTCCAGATGGAGATCCGTGATGAATGGTGTCCTTCAGGGGTCTATACTGGGACCGGGGCTGTTCAATATCTTCATCAATGACATAGACAATGTCCCTCAGCAAGTTTGCAGGTGACACCAGGCTGGGTGGTGTAGTTACTACACCGGAAGGATGGGATGGCATCCAGAGGAACCTGGACACGATGGAGAAGTGGGGCTGGGAGAACCTCATGAGGTTCAACAAGGGAAAGGTCCTACACCTGGGTGGCAGCAATCCCTGATTTCAATCCAGGATGGGTGGAGAACGGCTTGGGATCAGCGCTGAGGAGAAGGACTTGGGGTGCTGGGGAGGAGGAGCTCCACAGGAGCCCCAACGTGCGCTCAGAGCCCAGAACCCCCCCGTGTCCTGGGCTGCACCCGGAGCAGCGTGGCCAGCAGGGAGGGACCGGATTCTGCCCCTCTGCTCCGCTCGGGGAGACCCACCTGGAGCCCTGGGTCCAGCGCTGGAGTCCTCAGCACAGGGAGGACATGGAGCTGGTGGAGCAACTCCAGAGGAGGCCATGGAGATGATGGGAAGGATGGAGAACCTCCCATACGAAGCTGAGAGAGTTGGGGTTGTTCAGTCTGGAGAAGGCTCCAAGGAGACCTTAGAGCAGCTTCCAGTAGGGAAAGGGGCTCCGGGAGAGCTGGGAAGGAGCTTTTTCCAAGGGCCTGGAGTGGCAGGATGAGGGGGAATGGCTTTAAACTGGAGAGGGGCAGATCCAGACTGGACATAAGGAGGAATTTCTTCACGATGAGGGTGGGGAGGCCCTGGCCCAGGTTGCCCAGGGAAGCTGTGGCTGCCCCATCCCTGGAGGGGTTCCAGGCCAGGTTGGATGGTTCTTGGAGCCCCTGATCCAGTGGGATGTCCCTGCCCATGGCAGGGGGTGGGACAGGATGATCTTTGAGGTCCCTTCCCACCCAAACCACGCTATGTTTCTATGATGGCCCCAGAACTGGATGGTTTCCGCGTTCCCTCTGCTCTGCAAGGAGGCAGACTTGGGAATTTTGGCACAGATGTGCCCGGCTGGTGGGACATCGTGGTGGGACACAGCAGGGAGAGCATCCCTGCGGAGCTGTAGGTGCTTAAGCATCTTTGGCTCTGCCTCACGGGTGGGGAAACTGAGGCACGGACTGCAGAGGGAGCCCAGCAAGTGATGCTCAGCACCTCGGTGGTGGCGATGGGACTAAATGGGCCATGGCCGAGGTTGTCTGCTGCCTCTGGATGCCCACATGGAGAAGGGGATACCGGCATGGGGTGGGGAAAGGTGGCAGCAGCTCTCGCAGCCGGAGCCCGGCTCCCAGGGTGTCTCTGTCCCCAGGTCACAGCGTGAAGTGTGAGTACACGGCACACAGGGAGGGGGTCCTGAAGGAGGAGATGGTCCTGGCCAGCGAGACCGGTGACGGCGCCTGCCTCAAGGTTGTGGTCCAAGCCCGCGTCATGGGTAAGGGGCTGCTGGTGGGCAGCAGAGGGATCTGGGCAGGCTGGATCCATGGATGGAGGATCTATAGAGGGATCTGGGCAGGCTGGATCCATGGATGGAGGATCTATAGAGGGATCTGGCCAGGCTGGATCCATGGATGGAGGATCTGCAGAGGGATCTGGCCAGGCTGGATCCATGGCTGGAGGATCTATAGAGGGATCTGGCCAGGCTGGATCCATGGATGGAGGATCTGCAGAGGGATCTGGCCAGGCTGGATCCATGGATGGAGGATCTGCAGAGGGATCTGGCCAGGCTGGATCCATGGATGGAGGATCTATAGAGGGATCTGGCCAGGCTGGATCCATGGATGGAGGATCTGCAGAGGGATCTGGCCAGGCTGGATCCATGGCTGGAGGATCTGCAGAGGGATCTGGCCAGGCTGGATCCATGGATGGAGGATCTATAGAGGGATCTGGCCAGGCTGGATCCATGGATGGAGGATCTGCAGAGGGATCTGGCCAGGCTGGATCCATGGATGGAGGATCTATAGAGGGATCTGGCCAGGCTGGATCCATGGATGGAGGATCTATAGAGGGATCTGGCCAGGCTGGAATCCGTGGATGGAGGATCTATAGAGGGATCTGGCCAGGCTGGATCCATGGATGGAGGATCTATAGAGGGATCTGGCCAGGCTGGATCCATGGATGGAGGATCTGCAGAGGGATCTGGCCAGGCTGGATCCATGGATGGAGGATCTATAGAGGGATCTGGCCAGGCTGGATCCATGGATGGAGGATCTATAGAGGGATCTGGCCAGGCTGGAATCCGTGGATGGAGGATCTATAGAGGGATCTGGCCAGGCTGGATCCATGGATGGAGGATCTATAGAGGGATCTGGCCAGGCTGGAATCCGTGGATGGAGGATCTCCAGAGGGATCTGGCCAGGCTGGATCCATGGATGGAGGATCTATAGAGGGATCTGGCCAGGCTGGATCCATGGATGGAGGATCTGCAGAGGGATCTGGCCAGGCTGGATCCATGGATGGAGGATCTATAGAGGGATCTGGCCAGGCTGGAATCCGTGGATGGAGGATCTCCAGAGGGATCTGGCCAGGCTGGATCCATGGATGGAGGATCTATAGAGGGATCTGGCCAGGCTGGAATCCGTGGATGGAGGATCTCCAGAGGGATCTGGCCAGGCTGGATCCATGGATGGAGGATCTGCAGAGGGATCTGGCCAGGCTGGATCCATGGATGGAGGGCAGGAGGATCTCCAGAGGGATCTGGCCAGGCTGGATCCATGGATGGAGGATCTCTAGAGGGATCTGGCCAGGCTGGATCCATGGATGGAGGGCAGGGAGGATCTGCAGAGGGATCTGGCCAGGCTGGATCCATGGATGGAGGGCAGGAGGATCTCCAGAGGGATCTGGCCAGGCTGGATCCATGGATGGAGGGCAGGAGGATCTCCAGAGGGATCTGGCCAGGCTGGATCCATGGATGGAGGATCTGCAGAGGGATCTGGCCAGGCTGGATCCATGGATGGAGGGCAGGGAGGATCTGCAGAGGGATCTGGCCAGGCTGGATCCATGGATGGAGGGCAGGGAGGATCTCCAGAGGGATCTGGCCAGGCTGGATCCATGGATGGAGGACAGGGAGGATCTCCAGAGGGATCTGGCCAGGCTGGATCCATGGATGGAGGGCAGGGAGGATCTGCAGAGGGATCTGGCCAGGCTGGATCCATGGATGGAGGGCAGGGAGGATCTGCAGAGGGATCTGGCCAGGCTGGATCCATGGATGGAGGGCAGGGAGGATCTGCAGAAGGATCTGGCCAGGCTGGATCCATGGATGGGGCCCATGGGATGGAGTTCAATCAGGCTCAGTGACTCCTGCACTTTAATCACAACAACTTGATGTGACTTGCATCACCTCTAATCCTGGGCTCAGTTTTGGGCCCTTCGCTCCAAGAAAGCCCTGGAGGGGCTGGAATGTGTCTGGAGAAGGGAACGGAGCTGGGAAGGGTCTGGAGAACAGGGGTTGTGGGAGCGGCTGAGGGACCTGGGGCTGTCGAGCCTGGGGAAGAGAAGGGGAGACCTCCTGAAAGGAGGTTGGAGCCAGACGGGTGTCCGGCTCTGCTCCCCAGGAACCAGGGATGGGAGGAAACACCTCCAGTTGTGCCAGGGGAGCATTAGGTGGGATATTAGGAAGAATTTCTTTATGGAAAGGGTGGTGAAGTCCTGGCAGAGGCTGCCCAGGGTAGCGGTGGAGCCCCCATCCATGAAGGGGTTCAAGAACCCTTTGACCACGGCCCTTGGGACCACGTTTCACTGGTGGGGTCATCAGGATGAGGTTTACAGTTGCACTCGATGACCTTAAAGGTCTTTTCCAAGCTCAACAATTCCATGATGATCCCTTGAGTGGGAACCATGGATGGGAGGATGAACCCATGAACCTAAACCCTCCAGAAGGGCTCTCAGAAAGGTGTTGTGAGCCTTCCTGGCCCCCTCGAAGCTGTGGTTGCCCACAGCTCCTCCTCTCCCGTCCCGCAGACCGGCACCACGGCACGCCGATGCTCCTGGATGGCGTCCGCTGCGTCGGCGCCGAACTGGAGTACGACTCAGAGCAGAGCGACTGGCACGGCTTCGATTAGGAGCTCCGTTCCCACCCCGCCTGGTTCCCAGGACGCTGCCCACCGCTCCGAACCCCAGAGACCACCCCGAAGCCACCCCGGGGGGGGCCGCGGCTCAGCGCCCGCCGCCCGCTGAGGGGGTGCGGCTGGCGGGGTCCCGGGGGGGCGGCTGCCCCGGCTGCTGCTTTGCCCCCACCCTCCTGCCCCCATTGCCCCGGACGCCGGGGGGCGCCTCAGCCCGGGGGGGGCATTCCCGGGCCGGGAGGGAGGGAGGCAGGGACGCACCGCTGCCACTGCCACTGCCACTGCCACTGCCCGGCCAGCGCCTTCGCCTCCTCGTTTGCCTTTTTTTTTCCCCTCTTTTTTCCCCTTCTCTCCCCGCTTTCCCTCCTTTTCTTTTTTTCCTTTCCCTCCTTTTCTTTTTTCCTTTCCTTTCTTTTCTTTCTCCCCTTTTCCTCCTTTTCTTTCTCCCCTTTTCCTCCTTTTCTTTCTCCCCTTTTCCTCCTTTTCTTTCTCCCCTTTTCTCTCTCCCCTTTTCCTCCTTTTCTTTCTCCCCTTTTCCTCCTTTTCTTTCTCCCCTTTTCCTCCTTTTCTTTCTCCCCTTTTCTCTCTCCCCTTTTCCTCCTTTTCTTTCTCCCCTTTTCCTCCTTTTCTTTCTCCCCTTTTCCTCCTTTTCTTTCTCCCCTTTTCCTCCTTTTCTTTCTCCCCTTTTCTCTCTCCCCTTTTCCTCCTTTTCTTTCTCCCCTTTTCCTCCTTTTCTTTCTCCCCTTTTCTCTCTCCCCTTTTCCTCCTTTTCTTTCTCCCCTTTTCCTCCTTTTCTTTCTCCCCTTTTCTCTCTCCCCTTTTCCTCCTTTTCTTTCTCCCCTTTTCCTTCTCCCTTTTCCCCCCTCTTCTTCTTTTTCCCTTTTCCCCCCTTTTCTTCTTTTTCCCTTTTCCCCCTCTTCTTCTTTTTCCCTTTTCCCCCTCTTCTTCTTTTTCCCTTTTCCCCTCTTCTTCTTCCCTTTTCCACCTCTTCTTCTTTTTCCCTTTTCCCCCTCTTCTTCTTTTCCCTTTTCCCCCTCTTCTTCTTTTCCCTTTTCCCCCTCTTCTTCTTTTTCCCCATTTCCCCCTTTTCCCCTTCTCCCCTTTATATTTTCCCCTTCCCCCTTTCCTTTCTCCCCTTCCCCCTTTCCTTTCTCTCCTTTCCCCCTTTCCTTTCTCCCCTTTCCCCCTTTCCTTTCTCCCCTTTCCCCCTTTCCTTTCTCCCCTTTCCCCCTTTCCTTTCTCTCCTTTCCCCCTTTCCTTTCTCCCCTTTCCCCCTTTCCTTTCTCCCCTTTCCCCCTTTCCTTTCTCCCCTTTCCCCCTTTCCTTTCTCCCCTTTCCCCCTTTCCTTTCTCCCCCTTTCCCCCTTTCCTTTCTCCCCCTTTCCCCCTTTCCTTTCTCCCCTTTCCCCCTCATTTTCTTTTTCCCCTTTACCCCTCTTCTTTTCCTCTTTTTTCCCCTTCCCCCCTTTTTTCCCCTTCCCCCCCTTTTCTTCCCCCTTCCTCTCTTTTTTCTTCCCCTCCTTTTTTTGCTTCCCTCCTCCTTTTTCATCTTTTCCCTCCTCTTTTCCACATTCCCCCCCCTATTTTTCACCTTTCCCCAGCTCTTTTTCACCCTTCCTCCCCCCTTTTTGTTGCCTTCCCCCTTTTTTCCCCGTCCCCCCCTTTTCTCCCCCGGTCGCCCCCCAGCAGGGCTCAATGTGCCTCTATATATCTATAAATCCACGTCTCTCTGTACATCCGCAGCGCGGGGGGTGGGGGGGGCACTGGGGTACAGACCCCTCAGGGACCCCCCCCCGTTCCAGCTGGGGAGGGGTTGGGGCTGGGGACACCCCCATTGACCCCCCCGAGCATCAAAGCGGGGGACACTGGGGGGGGGACACTGGGGGACACACAGGGGAGGTGATGCCAACCCTTGGGGTGGGGGTGCGGGGGGTGGTCCTGAGCGGCCTCAGAGCTGCAAATCCCCCCCCCCCGGAGTTTAACAGGGTCCATGAGAGGGTGGGCCACCTTCCCCACCTCCAGGGCAACCGTCCCCATCCTCTTGGGCTACTGTTCCCCCCACCTTCCAGGGCCACTTGTTCCCCTCCTCTTGGGCTACCGTCCCCCCTCTCCTCTTGGGCTACCGTCCCCCTCCTCTTGGGCTACCGTCCCCTCTCTCCTCTTGGGCTACCGTCCCCCCTCTCCTTTTGGGCTACCGTCCCCCGTCTCCTCTTGGGCTACCGTCCCACTCCTTTTGGGCTACTGTCCCCCCTCTCCTTTTGGGCTACCACCTTCCTCTTGGGCCACCACCCCCTACTCTTGGGCTACTGTCCCCCATCCTCTTGGGCCACTGAATCCCTCCTCCAGGGCACCATCCTCCGCTTTTGGGCCACTGTCCCTCTCCTCCGGGGCCACTGTTCCTCCCCATACTTTGGGCCACCATCCCCCTGTCTTGGGCCATTGTTCTCCCCCCTCTCAGGCCACTGACCTACCCTCCTCCAGGGCCACTGTCCCCCCCATCTCGGGCCATTCTCCCCCCCATCCCACCCCTGGGCCACTGTCCCCCTCCCCTTGGGCCATTGTCCCCCCACCCCTTGGGCCACTGTCCCCCTCCAGCCCATTGGTTTGGGGATGTCCCATGAGAAGGGGGTGGCCACCAACAGGGTTGGAGTGGGGTCTGGTGGTGACCCCAAAGCTCCACTCGTCCCTGATGTCCATCTCCTTGCACCCATGGGTGCTGGGGGGGGTCCAGAGTGGTCCCAGGGTCCCCATCCCTGGGGAGCAATGGGGAGGCTCAGTTGGAGAGGAAATCGATGGTGGCTCGGACCGTCTTGGAGGTGCGGATGTCCATGGCGGTGACCTTGATCTCCGTGTCCCCAAACTGCATGCTGGTGCGGATCTCGCGGCGGCTGCGAGCCGGGCTGTCGGCATCTCCCAGTGCTTCCAGCTCCAGGCTGATGGTTCCACACTTGCGGACACCGGGGTCGGTGATGTAGACCACATCATCGGTGGCGCAGCAGTAGATGTTGATGATGGTCTTGCGTTGGCCGTGCCGTGCTGGGCAGTAGCTGCGCTGGACCACCTCTCCCAGCGCCACGGACTGGTCCACGGAGACGAACTTCTCAAAGATGTCGGTGCACCAGTTCTTGCCCTCCTTCACCAAGAGCTTCTCCCGTGGGTGCTTCCCTTCCACAAATTTGTTGAGCACCCCAACGCCGTAGGTCAAGGGGGAGCGGCGGACGCGGACGATGGTGGGGTCGAGGCCGAAGAGCACGGCGCCTTTGAGGATGGTCAACCCTACGTCTTGGGGGATGATGACGCGGCAGGTAGAGCCGAAGGCTGCTTGGACGGCGCCCTGCAGCATGGCCGACTCCGCAAAGCCTCCCACCAGGAAGAGGAATTTGATGCCTTGGACCTCTGGCTTCTTCAGGAGGTCACCTGAGGAGGAAGGATGCTGTTGGGTAGGGCTGGGGGTGCCGCTGTTGGGAGATGGGGCCCAGGAAGAGGTGGGGAGGTGGGGTCCAGGGGGACCCCTGGGTCCAATCCTGGTCAACATCGTTATCAATGACCTCCATGAAGGCATTGAGCGCATCCTCGGCGAGTTTGCAGATGACACTGAGCTGGGAGGAAGTGTGGATCTGCTGGAGGGTAGGGAGGCTCCAAAGGGATCGGAACAGCCTGGACCCATGGTCTGAGACCAACGGCATGAGGTTCAACGAGGCCAAATGTTGGGTCCTGCACTTGGGGCACAACAACCCTGAGCAGCTCCAGACCGGGGGAAGAGTGGCTGGAGAGCTGCACGGAGGAGAAGGACCTGGGGGTGATGATTGAATAAGATGGAGCCAGCAGTGGCCCAGGTGGCCAAGAAGGGTGATGGCATCTTGGCTGGTGGTGCTGGGAGGTGATTCTGCCCCTGGACTCAGCACTGGTGAAACTGTGCCTCGAATCCCACGTTCCGTTCTGCACCCCTTGCTATAAGAAGGCTCTGTTGACGCTCTGGAGCGCTTCCAGAGAAGAGCAACAAAGATGGGGAAGGAGCTGGAGAACAAGGGTCACCAGGAGCAGCTGAGGGACCTGGTCCTAGATGGCTCGTGGAAGGCGCTAGAGAGGTGCTGGGCGTCCCTACAGGTGTCCCGAGAGCCCTAGATGGGTACTGGGGGACTCTAGATAGGTCCGTGGGCCTTTAGAAGAGTCCTGGGTGTCTCTAAGGTTGTTCTGGGGATCCTGAAATGGTCATAGGCATCTCTAGAAGGGGTCCAGAGGGTGCTTGAGGGGTCCTGTGGGTCTTGAAAAAGGTCCTACAAGTCCAAGAGGGGTCTTAGACGGCCCTAAATGGCATCCCAGGGGGCTCTAGAGTAGTCCTGGGGGTCCTAGAGGGGTCCTAGGAGGCCTTAAAGGAGTCCCATTTGGCTCTAGAAGGGTTCTGGGTGTTCTAGAAGGGTCCTAGAAGTTCTTAAAGGGGTTCCAGGAAGCTTTAGAGGGGCTCAGAGGGTCCTAGAACAGTCTTGAAAGTCCTTAAAGAGGTCCAATGAAGCTCTGGAGGGATTGTGGGGGTCCTAGAATGGTTCTAGAAGGCCTTAAATGGGTTCCAGGGGGCTCTAGAAGGGTTCCGGGGATGTTAGAGAGGTCCCATGGGGCTCTAGAGGGTCTCTAGAACATCCTAGAAGGGTCCTGCAAGGCCTTAAAGGAGTCCTAGATATCTCTAGAGGGGTCCTGAGGGTCCTAGAGGGGTCCAAGGAGGCCTTAAAAAAGTCCCATCGGGCTCTAGAAGGATTCTGGGGGTCCTTGAGGGCTCCTGGTTGTTTATCCTGGAGAAGAGGAGTGGCTGAGGGGAGACCTCATTGCTCTCTACAACTGCCTGAAAGGAGATTGTGGAGAGGAGGGAGCTGGGCTCTGCTCCCAAGGGACAGGGGACAGGACAAGGGGGAATGGCCTCAAGCTCCGCCAGGGGAGGGTCAGGGTGGATATCAGGGAAAGATTTGTCACAGAAAGGGTCATTGGGGCCTGGAACAGCTGCCCAGGGAGGGTGTGGAGCCCCCATCCTTGGAGGTGTGGAAAAGATGGGTAGATGAGGTGCCCAAGGACGTGGTTCAGTGGCATTGGTTGGACTCAATGATCCAAGAGGTCTCCTCCAACCTAGGGGTTCCATGACTTACCGATGTGTTTGATGATCTGGCTGATGGTGGGCTGGAAGAGCTCACTCATGGCCTCTGAGGACATCCGCAGCATCCCTTGGGATGACCACTTCACAAAGTTGACGCTGGGGGTGGAGAAGGGGTCTGAGGCTTCACCTCACCAAAGGCCACCATCCAACCGCTTTCTCCACGGGCTCCCACCCAAGTGGTCCTCCCTGGGTCCCCCACCAACCCCTACCCTCTCCCCCCAACCCTAATTTAGGTCCTTCTGGGGCCACGAGCTCTTGAGATTCCATCTTCCCCCGAGCCGGGATCTCACTTGCTCTTCTTGAGGGCCGTCTCCACGTTCTGGCCCCGGTGCTTGCGGTAGAAGTCGATGAAGGAGAAGGGCAGGGAGATGTTGAGGGCGCTGGCACGGGACGGGGCTGCCGCCCGCTTGCGGGCTTCGAAGGCGATGGTCAAATCCACCCAGGCGGCCGGACGCTTGGCTTTGAAGGTGGCAATGAAATCCTCGCCGAAAATGTGGCACAGCAGCTTCTCGAAGGCCAAGTCCACCCCTACGGCCCCGTAGGGACCCCCTGGCGCCCAGCAGGGTGGGTCAGGGGGGGTCTGACCCCCCCTGTGGCACCCAGCACCGTGGCTCCAGCCCCACCCTTGCTGCTCAAGACTGTGGCCCCCAGACCCACCGCGGCCCCTCTGCCGTGGGGTCAGGGTGGGGGACGTGGTGGGGAGACCCCTTCCTCCCCCACCCAGCGCCCTTGTCCCCAATCCTCCCCCTGTCCCCTCCAGACCAGCTCCCCTCGTCCCTCTGTCCCCACATTCAGACCCCCTGTGCCCCCCAACACCAGTCCCTGTGTCCCCCCTCAGCCCCCCATTCCCCTATCCAGCCCCCGTGTCCCCCCCTCAGCCCCCCGTTCCCCTATCCAGCCCCCGTGTCCCCCCCTCAGCCCCCCGTTCCCCCATCCAGCCCCCGTGTCCCCCCCTCAGCCCCCCCGTTCCCCCATCCAGCCCCCGTGTCCCCCCCTCAGCCCCCCGTTCCCCCATCCACCCCCCGTGTCCCCCCCTCAGCCCCCCGTTCCCCCATCCAGCCCCCCGTGTCCCCCCCTCAGCCCCCCGTTCCCCCATCCAGCCCCCGTGTCCCCCCCTCAGCCCCCCGTTCCCCCATCCACCCCCTTGTCCCCCCCCAGCCCCCCGTTCCCCCATCCAGCCCCCGTGTCCCCCCCCAGCCCCCCGTTCCCCCATCCAGCCCCCGTGTCCCCCCCCAGCCCCCCGTTCCCCCATCCAGCCCCCGTGTCCCCCCCCAGCCCCCCGTTCCCCCATCCAGCCCCCGTGTCCCCCCCCCCCAGCCCCCCGTTCCCCCATCCAGCCCCCGTGGCCCCCCCCAGCCCCCCGTTCCCCCATCCAGCTCCCGTGTCCCCCCCCCAGCCCCCCGTTCCCCCATCCAGCCCCCGTGTCCCCCCCTCAGCCCCCCGTTCCCCCATCCAGCCCCCGTGTCCCCCCCCTCAGCCCCCCGTTCCCCCATCCACCCCCTTGTCCCCCCCTCAGCCCCCCGTTCCCCCATCCACCCCCCTTGTCCCCCCCTCAGCCCCCCGTTCCCCCATCCAGCTCCCGTGTCCCCCCTCAGCCCCCCGTTCCCCCATCCAGCCCCCGTGTCCCCCCCTCAGCCCCCCGTTCCCCCATCCAGCCCCCGTGTCCCCCCCCCCAGCCCCCCGTTCCCCCATCCAGCCCCCGTGTCCCCCCCCCCAGCCCCCCGTTCCCCCATCCAGCCCCCGTGTCCCCCCCAGCCCCCCATTCCCCCATCCAGCCCCCGTGTCCCCCCCCAGGCCCCTCATTCCCCCATCCAGCCCCCGTGTCCCCCCCCAGCCCCCCATTCCCCCATCCAGCCCCCGTGTCCCCCCTCAGCCCCCCATTCCCCCATCCACCCCCCTTGTCACCCTTGTCCCTCTGTCCCCCTCATCCAGATCCCATCCCTCTGTCCTCATCCCACTCCAGTCTCTGTCCTCCTCCAGCTCAGCTCCCCTTGTCCCTCTGTCCCCCCCATCCTGCCCCATTGCCCCCCCAGACCCTCTGCCCCCCCCCAGCCCAGCCTCATTGTCCCTGTGTCCCCCCAGCTCCCCTCTCACCCCTGTCCCCCTCCAGCTCCCCTGTCCTCCCCCTCCCATCCCTCTGTCCCCCCATCCCATCCCTCTGTCCCCCTCCAGCTCATCTCCCTTTGTCCCTCTGTCCCCCCATCCAGACTCCTTGTCCCCCCTCAGCCCCTCTGTCCCCCCCAGCCCCGCCTCATTGTCCCTGTCCCCCCCCAGCTCCACTGTCACCCCGTCCTTCTGTCCCCCCCCAGCTCCCCTGTCCTCCCCATCCCACCCCTCTGTCCCCCCCCAGCTCAACTCCCCTTGTCCCTCTGTCCCCCCATCCATCTCCCCTTGTCCCCCCAGAGCCTCTGTCCCCTCTAGCCCAGCCCCCTTGTCCCTTTGTCCTCCCCATCCAGCCCCTCTGTCCCCAACCCAGCCCCTCTGTCCCTCTCATCCCTTTCCTGTCACCCCTCCAAGCCCTCGTGTCCCCCTGTCCCCCCCCATCCAGCCTCCTTGTTCCCCTGTCCCTCTGTCCCCCTATCCAGCCCCTTTGTCCCCTCTGTCCCCCTATCCAGCCCCTTTGTCCCCTCTGTCCCCACCCCACCCAGACCTCCTGCCCCCCCAACCCCAGAGCCCTGTCCCCTCCATCCAGCCCCCCTTGTCCCTCTGTCCCCCCAACCCCTCTGTCCCCTCCATCCAGCCCCCCTTGTCCCTCTGACACCCCCCAGCCCCACTGTCCCTCTGTCCCCCCAACCCCTATCCCTCTGTGCCCCCATCCCAGCTCCCCTTGTCCCCCTGTCCCCCCCAGCCTTCCTGTCCCTCTGTCCCCCCCAGCCCCTATCCCTCTGTCCCCTCCATCCAGCCCCCCTTGTCCCTCTGTCCCCTCCATCCAGCCCCCCTTGTCCCTCTGTCCCCCATCCAGCCTCCCTGTCCCCCTCCTCTATCCCCCCACCCACCCTCCCTGTACCCCCCATCCCCCTATCCCCCCCCCAGCCCCACTGTCCCCCCCCTCCAAGTCCCCATGTCCCCTGTCCCCTTCCCACCCACTGCCACCAGGGGTCGCCCCAGCCCCAGCCAGGACCCCACAAGGCTCTGGGAGGGGACAAGGAGGGGACTCTGGCTTTGGGGGGGGTGTGGGGGGGTGTGGATGGTGGGACCCCCACCCACCTGAGGCTTTGTACAGCTCCTTCAGCGTCCCCTGAGGCTTCTCGATCTGGTGGACAGTGAGGTCCACTGTGCCACCGCCGCAGTCCGCCACGATGTACCGGTCACCTGCAGGTCAGCACAGCAGCCGAGTTGGGGTTCAGGGTTCCCCCCAGCACAGACCCCCCGGGATCCCCATCCTGAGGGCTTGGAGTAGACCCAGGGAAAGTGGAGCTTTAACCAAAATATGGGAGTCTGGGGGTGGTTTTCCCACCCAAAAACCACCTGACGAAATTTTGGAAGGGTGTTGTTTGCTTGGAAGGAAGCAAAGGATGGGATGGGAATCCCACAGACGGGATCGTAGAGGTTGGAGAAGACCTTTAAGATCATCAAGTCCAACCAGCATCATCTGGGGGCCAAGGCCAAGTGACAGCGTGGAGCCGCGTCCCCCAATTTTGAGTCATTTTTCCCACCCAAAAAACACCTGAGGAGGTTTTGGAGGGGGGACATCATGGTGTTTGCTTGGAAGGAAGCAGAGGATGGGATTGGAATTCCACGGATGGGGTCATTGAGGCTGGAGAAGACCTTGAAGGTCATTGACTCCAATCAGCATCTCGTGGGGGACCAAGGCCAAGTGAGAGCACAGAGCTGTGTCTCCTCATTCGGGGTCATTTTTCCCACCCAAAAACCACCTGAAGAGGTTTTGGAAGGGGACAGTGTGGTGTTTGCTTGGAAGGAAGCAGAGGATGGGATGGGAATCCCACAGATGGGATTGTTGAAGCTGGAAAAGACCTTCAAGGTCATTGAGTCCCACCAACATCTTCAGCGGGGCCAAACCCAAGTGGCAGCGCGGATCCGTGTCCCCCCTTTCCCAGCATTAGTGGGGCGTGTGGGGCTCTGCCATGGAGGGGACATCCCGGTTCCTCACCCCGGGGTGGCCCCAGGCAGCACCAGTGGGGGATCCCGCTCATCCCACCCCACCCCAGTGACCCCCCCGTGTCCTACCTGCCTGCATCTCTGACCAGAGCTCCCCCATCCCCGACTCCACCAGGAACGTGCGGCTGTGCCGGGAGCGCCGGAGCTGCTCGCGGGCTGGAGACAGAGAGGGGACATCAGCTGGGGGGCACTGGGAGCACCCCCGGGACTGCCCTGGAGGTGGGGGATGCACCGGGAGCTGGAAGCACTGGTTGATCCCTTCAGTGGGTGCAGTGGGAGGTGTCCCTGCCCACGGCAGGGGTTGGAACCGGATGAGCTTTGAGGTGTCTTCCAGCCCAACCCATTCCATGGATTCTATGATTCTCTCCCCATCCTGGGATTGCGGTTAAGGCATCAACCAGGACTCATAGAATAGTTTGGGTTGGAAGGGACCTCAAAGGCCACCCAGTTCCATCCCTGCCATGGGCAGGGACACCTCCCACTGGATCAGGGGCTCCAAGCCCCATCCAACCTGGCCTGGAACCCCTCCAGGGATGGGGCAGCCACCACTGCTCTGGGCAACCTGGGCCAGGGTCTCCTCACCCTCCCAGGAGAACATTTCTCCCCAAGATCTCATCTCAATCTTCTCTCTTTCAGGTCAAAACCCTTCTCCTCATCCTGTCCCTGCCCTCCCTGATCCAGAGCCCCTCCTCAGCTCTCCTGGAGCCCCTTCAGGTACTGGAAGGTCACTATAAGGTCTCATCGGAGCCTTCTCTTCTCCTGAACAACCCCAACTCTCAGCCTGGCCTCACACAGGAGGTTCTCCAGCCCTTGGACCATCTCCATGGTCTCCTCTGGAGTTGCTCCACCAGCTCCGTGTCCTCCCTGTGCTGAGGACTCCAGCGCTGGACCCAGGGCTCCAGGTGGGTCTCCCCGAGCGGAGCAGAGGGGCAGAATCCCGTCCCTCCCTGCTGGCCACGCTGCTCCGGGTGCAGCCCAGGACATGGTTGGTTTCTGGGCTCTGAGCACACGTTGGGGCTCCTGTGGAGCTTCTCCTCCCCCAGCACCCCAAGTCCTTCTCCTCAGCACCGCTCTCCACCACATCATCCCTCATCCTGCATTGAATGGAATGTGGTGGGATTGGGAAGCCCACGCGGAAGAGAGGAGCCGGGGTGGAGGACGCCAAGCGGAGCAGCTGGGAGGAATCCAGGGCGCCTCCGGCTGACTCAGCAGAAATGGTTCCAGCTGGAGTTGTAGGAATGGGAAGGGAAGAGGCAGCCCCGGATCCTGGGGTGCTGCGGGCAGGGGTCACGGGTGGGTTGGGCAGTGAAAGGGGCCGTGACCGCAGGGGGGCACGGTTCGGGTGCTCCCCGGGCAAGAAGCCATCGCCTGTCCCACACAGGGACACAGGGAGCAAAAAAAGAGGGATTGGGGCTCCCAGAAAGGAGAAGAGAGAAGGGAGAAACCACAGTCTCCCACTTTCTCCCTCAGTGCAGTACCCACTCACCCGTGCCTCAGTTTCCCCCATGGCCGACGATGCCGTGGGATGGGGGTCCCTGTTGGGGTGGAACCAGCCCTGTCTGGGCACAGAGTGTGGGTTCATCGCCTTTGCTTTGGCGGCTTTGGCCGGAATTGGCATCGGAACCAGAGAAGGGAAAAATCTGGGGAAGGACCTGGAGCTCGGGATGAGCCCCGGGATGGGTGCACCATGAGCCTGAACCCCAATATCCTGCTCCAGGGTTACGGGTGCTGCTCATCCCACGGTCCCCAGTGATGCTCTCAGAGCTCCTCGTCTCCCTGGGCAGCACCTGGAGCTTGGGATGAGACCTGGGATGGATGCACCGTGAGCCTGAACCCCAATATCCTGCTCCAGGGTTACGGGTGCTGCTCATCCCACGGTCCCCAGTGATGCTCCCAGAGCTCCTCGTCTCCCTGGGCAGCACCTGGAGCTCGGGGTGAGACCTGGGATGGGTGCAACATGAGCCTGAACCCCAATATCCTGCTCCAGGCTTACGGGTGCTGCTCATCCCATGGACCCCAGTGATGCTCCCAGAGCCCCTCGTCTCCCTGGGCAGCACCTGGAGCTCGGGGTGAGCCCCGGGATGGATGCACCGTGAGCCTGAACCCCAATATCCTGCTCCAGGGTTATGGGTGCTGCTCATCCCATGGACCCCAGTGATGCTCTCGGAACCCCTTGTCTCCCTGGGCAGGACCTGGATCTTGGGGTGAGCCCCGGGATGGGTGCACCGTGAGCCTGAATCCCAATATCCTGCTCCAGGGCTATGGGTGCTGCTCATCCCACGGATCCTAGTGATGCTCCCAGAGCCCCTCGTCTCCCTGGGCAGGACCTGGAGCTCGGGGTGAGCCCTGGGATGGATGCACCATGAGCCTACACCCTGTCACCCCACTCTGGGGCTATCAACGCTGCTCCCCCCATTGCATCCCACGCCGAGATGTGCCCCCGAGCCACCTCAAAGCCTTCCTCAGCTGCCGATGGGATGCAGCTCTGGGATGGTGCCCACTCCCTGGCTTGTGGAGCTGCATCCCTGCCTGCTCCACCTCTGCTATTCCAGCCCCTACCAGGACCCTCTGCCAGCCCCCAGCCCACCCGGCAGCTCCCGGTGCCGCTCACCCTGCCGAAAGCTGGAGTCGATGGAGTGGTCGGGCGCCGCGCCGTTGGCCGGAGGTTTGCAGCTCAGGTCGATCAGTTGGTGAAGGCGAAGCTTCCTGCAATAAATGGAGGCGGCTTCGGGCTCCAGGGCGATCAGGAGCTGCTCCGGATTCTCTGGAGACACCAGACCAGCCTGCAGGGAGGATGGGGTGTCAGGGTGGAGAAGGTGCTGCTGCTCTGGGATGTCTCGGCGGCGTTCCAGCAGGGTTTTCCCATCCCCTGCTCATCACTTTTCCCTCTATAGGTACTCTGCATCGCACGCTGATCCGACACATCCCAGCTGGATTGGCTCCTGCCCATCCCAAGGAACCGTCAGCAGCACCAAGGGGCATCCTCATCCCTGGGGGAGCCGCTCCCAGCACACATTCCCATCCTCACACCCTGCTCCAAAATCCTCCCAGTCCACCAAAGCCGGACCCTGCCCAGCAGCCAGAGCTCAGCTTTTGTTCCTTAGGCCAACAGGACACAAGCGGTGTCCCCACGGATCAGTGCCGGGACCAGTCCTGTTTGATATCTCCATCCACGGTTGGGAGGAGGTGGTTGAGGTGTCCCTCAGTCAGATTGGAGGGGACACGAAATTGAGTGGCACTGTTGATCTGCTGGAGGGCAGGAGGATCTGCAGAGGGATCTGGCCAGGCTGGATCCATGGATGGAGGGCAGGAGGATCTGCAGAGGGATCTGGCCAGGCTGGATCCATGGCTGGAGGGCAGGAGGATCTACAGAAGGATCTGGCCAGGCTGGATCCATGGATGGAGGACAGGAGGATCTGCAGAGGGATCTGGCCAGGCTGGATCCATGGATGGAGGGCAGGAGGATCTGCAGAAGGATCTGGCCAGGCTGGATCCATGGATGGAGGGCAGGAGGATCTCCAGAGGGATCTGGCCAGGCTGGATCCATAGATGGAGGGCAGGAGGATCTACAGAAGGATCTGGCCAGGCTGGATCCATGGATGGAGGATCTGCAGAGGGATCTGGCCAGGCTGGATCCATGGATGGAGGGCAGGGAGGATCTGCAGAGGGATCTGGCCAGGCTGGATCCATGGATGGAGGGCAGGAGGGTCTGCAGAGGGACCTGGCCAGGCTGGATCCATGGATTGGAGGACAGGGAGGGTCTGCAGAGGGATATGGCCAGGCTGGATCCATGGGATGGAGGGCAGGGAGGATCTCCAGAGGGATCTGGCCAGGCTGGATCCATGGCTGGAGAGCAGGGAGGATCTCCAGAGGGATCTGGCCAGGCTGGATCCATGGATGGAGGGCAGGAGGATCTCCAGAGGGATCTGGCCAGGCTGGATCCATGGATGGAGGACAGGGAGGATCTCCAGAGGGATCTGGCCAGGCTGGATCCATGGATGGAGGATCTGCAGAGGGATCTGGGCAGGCTGGATCCATGGATGGAGGATCTGCAGAGGGATCTGGGCAGGCTGGATCCATGGATGGAGGATCTGCAGAGGGATCTGGCCAGGCTGGATCCATGGATGGAGGGCAGGAGGATCTGCAGAGGGATCTGGCCAGGCTGGATCCATGGATGGAGGACAGGGAGGATCTGCAGAGGGATCTGGCCAGGCTGGATCCATGGATGGAGGGCAGGAGGATCTCCAGAGGGATCTGGCCAGGCTGGATCCATGGATGGAGGGCAGGGAGGATCTCCAGAGGGATCTGGCCAGGCTGGATCCATGGATGGAGGGCAGGAAAATCTGCAGAGGGATCTGGCCAGGCTGGATCCATGGATGGAGGGCAGGGAGGATCTGCAGAGGGATCTGGCCAGGCTGGATCCATGGATGGAGGGCAGGAGGATCTACAGAGGGATCTGGCCAGGCTGGATCCATGGATGGAGGGCAGGAAAATCTGCAGAGGGATCTGGCCAGGCTGGATCCATGGATGGAGGACAGGGAGGATCTGCAGAGGGATCTGGCCAGGCTGGATCCATGGATGGAGGACAGGAAGGATCTCCAGAGGGATCTGGCCAGGCTGGATCCATGGATGGAGGGCAGGAGGATCTCCAGAGGGATCTGGCCAGGCTGGATCCATGGATGGAGGGCAGGAGGATCTCCAGAGGGATCTGGCCAGGCTGGATCCATGGATGGAGGGCAGGAGGATCTACAGAAGGATCTGGCCAGGCTGGATCCATGGCTGGAGGGCAGGAGAATCTGCAGAGGGATCTGGCCAGGCTGGATCCATGGATGGAGGGCAGGGAGGATCTGCAGAGGGATCTGGCCAGGCTGGATCCATGGATGGAGGGCAGGAGGATCTCCAGAGGGATCTGGCCAGGCCGGATCTGTGGCCCAGGCTGATGGGATGAGGTTCAACCAGGCTCAGTGCCGGGTCCTGCATTTGGGTCACAACAACTCTGAGCAGCTCCAGGCTTGGGGAAGAGCAGCTGGAAAGCTGCTGGAGGAGAAGGCCCTGGGGATGCTGTTTGGCAGTGGGTGAACATGGGGTGGCAGCAGCGCAGGTGGCCAAGAAGGCCACCAGCACCGGGCTTGGATCAGCCATGGGGTGACCAGCAGGAACAGGGACGGGATTGTCCCCATGGACTCCTGAGACCGCACCTTGAATCCCGGGCTCTGTTCTGGGCCCCTCGCTCCAAGAAAGCCCTGGAGGGGCTGGAATGCCTCTGGAGAAGGGAACGGAGCTGGGAAGGGTCTGGAGAACAGGGGTTGTGGGAGCGGCTGAGCCTGGAGAAGAGGAGGGGAGACCTCCCGGCTCTGCGCAGCTCCAGGAAGAAGGGATGAGAGGATACAACTCCAGTTGTGCCAGGGGAGGGTTAAGTGGGATATTAGGAAGAATTTCTTCATAGAAAGAGCAATGAAGCCCTGGCAGAGGCTGTGGGGCGGTAGTGGAGCCCCAATCCTGGAGGTGTTCAAACCCCACGTGGCCCTTGGGGACAGGATTTGGTCGACACAGTAGGGTCCACAGTTGGACTGGATGAGCTTGGAGGGCTTCTCCAACCCTAACAATTCCATGACACACCCGAGACCCTTGGTTACGCGGGCAGGTGAGGGGAGGAAGAGGGTCACTACGTGGAGCAGCTTCACTCCCCCGAGGTCCCCCCAACCTTGTAGGCAGCTTCGCGCATGAACTGCTTGGCCGGCTGCTTCCAGATGGCGGGCACGGTGATGACCCAGCGGATGGCATCCCTCGCTGGCAGCGACGGACACTGCTCCTGCAGCTCCTGCCAGGGAAGAAGCAAAGGATGAAGCTCTGTGGTTGGAGCCCTCTTGGTGGAGGGCGAGGAGCAACGTGGAATGAGAATGGCAGGTGTTCGTTCTTTCTGCCTTGTGGAGGAGGACTTGAAGGACTTGGGGTGGTGATGGATGAGAACCTCAACATGAACTGGAAACGTGTGCTCACAGCCCAGGAACCCCTCCGTGTCCTGGGCTGCATCCAGAGCAGCGTGGCCAGCAGGGAGGGGTGGGATTCTGCTCCTCTGCTCCTCTCTGGGGAGGACTCGCGTGGAGTCCAGGTGTCCAGTTCTGGAGTTCCCAACATAAGAAAGTGATGGAACTGTCAAAATGGGTCCAGAGGAGGCCATGGAGATGATCCAAAGGCTGGAGCACCTCTGCTAAGAGGCCAGGCTGGGAGAGTTGGGGTTGTTCAGAGAAGAGAAGGCTCCAAGGAGACCTTAGAGCAGCTTCCAGCACCTGAAGGGGCTCCAGGAAAGCTGAGAAGCAACTTTTTACAAAGACATGGAGTGATGGGACGAAAGGGAATGGCTTTAAATTGGAAGGGGGAAGGTTTAGATTGGACATTAAGAAGAAATTCTTCATGCTGAGGGTGGGGAGACCCTGGCCCAGGTTGCTCAGAGAAATAGCGGCTGCCCCATCCCTGGAGGGGTTCCAGGCCAGGTTGGATGAGGCTTGGAGCCCCTGATCCCATGGGAGGTGTCCCTGCCCATGGCAAGGGGTGGAACTGGATGGGCTTTGAGATCCCTTCCAACTCAAATCCTTCTATGATTCTACTCCACCTGAGGAGGGAGCGGAGTGTGATGGTGCAGGAGACCCAGCCCAGGTGCCGGGATGTCCTACCTGCACAGCATGCTGCTTGAAGAAGCGAAGCGCGTGGGCAAACACCTCCAGAGCTTGCATTTTCTTCCCATTGACAGCTTCCAACTCGGTTTTCATGGTGAGGTCCTGCCAGGAAGAGTGGTTACGGCAAACCGATGATGCAAGGTGCTGGGATGTGGCTGGAATCCCATCCCGGCTCCGTTGGTGAGCCTTGGGCCCATCCCCTGTGCCAAATGGATCGGTTGGAGCACGGGCACTCTGAGCACTGCTGGCAGCAGTCTGTGCCAGCCCCGGAGAACCTTGGACGAGGGACAACCACAAATTCATCCCCCTGCAAAGGGTTAAAACGTTGCCGTGTGCCGAAGTCCTAAAGCATGGGATGAGCTGGGTTGGGATGATGGTCATCAGAAGTTTTGCTTGCAGCCCATCTCCAGCCCTCCTGGATTTCTACTCCCTCTTGGTCAACCCCTGGGGCATGGGAATGGCATCCAACCTGGCCAGGGTCTCCTGGGGAGGTCAGGATGGGTCCAAGGTCACCTCTTATAGGCTAAGAAGGTCAGGATGGGTCCAAGGTCACCTCTTATAGGCTAAGAAGGTCAGGATGGGTCCAAGGTCACCTCTTATACCCTAAGGAGGTCAGGATGGGTCCAAGGTCACCTCTTATAGGCTAAGAAGGTCAGGATGGGTCCAGGGTCACCTCTTATACCCTAAGGAGGTCAGGATGGGTCCAAGGTCACCTCTTATACCCTAAGGAGGTCAGGATGGGTCCAGGGTCACCTCTTATACCCTAAGGAGGTCAGGATGGGTGCAGGATCCCTGTTATGGATGTCAGGACTGGACCAGGGTCCCTTCTTGTCCCCTGGGAAGGCCAGGATGGGAGCAGGGACTTACGCTGGTGCTGTGAATCTTCATCTTAAACTTCTCAAAGTAGAGCCAGTCGCGGGCTTCCTCGGGGTCCAGGTCGTGGTAGTAGTCCCTGGCAGTGTAGCCGAAGCTGTGGAAGATGCCCTCCGGTGTCAGCAGGAGGCTGGTGGGGGTCTTCTGGTTGGCCACCCCTGGGTCCCCTCCTTCCCATTTCCTGCAAACAGAAGCCAGCAGAGCAGCCCGTGAACCTCAAGGTTGAGGAACAGGTCCCGCCCCATGCCAGTTATTGCATAGACTCATGGAATCATTTAGGTTGGAAAAGCCCTCCAAGTTCATCCAGTCCAACCTCACCCAGTCCAACCTCACCCAGTCCAACCTCACCATGTTGACCAAACTCTGCCCCAAGGACCATGGCCACAGGGTGTTTGAACCCCTCCAGGGATGGGAGCTCCACCACCACCCTGGGCAACGTCCACCAAGGCTTCACCATTTCTTCCATGAGGGAATTTCCCCACCACCCAACCTAAACCTCCCCTGGTTCAACTTGACGCCGTGTTTCCTCTCATCCTATCTCCTGTCACTTGGGAGAAGAGACCATCACCCACCTCACCACAACTTGTCCTGCTCCTGCTGGCCACCCCATGGCTGATCCAAGCTGGGATGCTGGTGGCCACCTGGGCACACTACTGGGGGCACAACCTCAAAAAGGGACAATCAGTGGACCGATATCCCTGGGAAGGCCATGCTTGAAGATCACTTTGCTTCTTGTTCAACCCTCACAGGGCTTTTCTGTGCCCATGCAGGTCATTAGAACAGAGCGCTAACGAAGATGCTCTCATCCATCCTCCAACTGAGTGTGGGACCCATTTCACAGGACCCATTTCATGGACTCCTGCCACCCACAGCATCCATCACCCGTGATGGTGGACATTCAAGGACCAACCTGGCTCCATCCTGGCCTCCCAACAAGCCAACTTCCCCCCTCCTTGGGCAAAAGGTCCTTTCACATCCCCAGGAGAAGCTCTCTGGCTGCTCCTCACCTCATCATGTGGATGGCCTCAGGGTCGCTGGAGAAGCTGAAGGCGTAGCCGCTGGACGTGGTGCCGAAGTCGATGGCCACCACCACGGCGAAGGAGGCGGTTTGCTGGGAGCGACTCTCGCTCCTCTGAAACGCAAAGGCAGCTGTTAGGGATCATGGAATAGTTTGGGTTGGAAGGGATCTCAATGCCCATCCGGTTCCACCCCCTTTCAAAGGCAAGGACAGCCCCCTGTGGATCTGGTTGCTCCAACCTGGCCTTGAAGACCTCCAGGGGTGGGATCTGAGTGTTCTGGTTGATGACAAGTTAGAATGATGGAGCCATGGAATGATTTGGGTTGGAAGGGACCTCAAAGGCCATCCAGTTCCACCCCTGCCATGGGCAGGAACACCTCCCATGGGATCCTGTTACTCCAAGACTCATCCAACCTGGCCTTGAACCCCTCCAGGGATGGGGCAGCCATCACTACTCTGGGCATCCTGGGAGCCGGTGATGCCATGGGTCCCTCTGCAGTGATGCCAACAATTCAGGGTAATTCCTCCTCTTATAGAGCTCCAAATCACGGAGAAGAGGGATGAGGAGTTGCCCACACAGGCTGGGGTCCCCGCAGTGGTTCCCAAAGACAAACTCATGGGACAAGGGGATTTGGGAAGTCCTGGAGAGGGATGGATGCCTGCAGCCTCTGCCTACAGGAGGTGCCTGGCGTTGGTTGGGGTGGCTTCTTGTTTCTTCCTTGGGATGGTGCTGAGCCCTCCACACTTGAACGCTGGGGAATTTCAGCTCAAATTCCCCTAAACCTTCTGTGTTCCCGATTTCTGGCCAAGGGACGTACCTCCCTGGAGTCCCCATGGATCACTCAACTGAAAACCTTCTTGGCCCAGAGGTTCCCACTGCTGCCTCCTAGACTTGATGCTTTTCTGGTCCTGCCTCCTGGTCCTGCATCCCTCTCCTCCTCGTTCCCCGTCCCTCGCCTCCTCGTTCCCCGTCCCTCGCCTCCTCGTTCCTCTCCTCCTCATTCCCCGTCCCTCTCCTCCTCGTTCCCCGTCCCTCTCCTCCTCATTCCTCGTATCTCTCCTCCTCGTTCCCCATCCCTCTCCTCCTCATTTCCCATCCCTCGCCTCCTCGTTCCCCATCCCTCTCCTCCTCATTTCCCATCCCTCTCCTCCTCGTTCCCCATCCCTCTCCTCCTCGTTCCTCCTCCCTCTCCTCCTCGTTCCCCGTCCCTCGCCTCCTCGTTCCCCGTCCCTCTCCTCCTCGTTCCTCGTCCCTCTCCTCCTCGTTCCTCGTCCCTCGCCTCCTCGTTCCCCGTCCCTCTCCTCCTCGTTCCCCGTCCCTCTCCTCCTCGTTCCTCGTCCCTCGCCTCCTCGTTCCCCGTCCCTCTCCTCCTCGTTCCCCGTCCCCCACCTCCTCGTTCCCCATCCCTCTCCTCCTCGTTCCCTGTCCCCCACCTCCTCGTTCCTCCTCCCTCTCCTCCTCGTTCCCCGTCCCTCTCCTCCTCGTTCCTCGTCCCTCTCCTCCTCGTTCCGCGTCCCTCGCCTCCTCGTTCCGCGTCCCTCGCCTCCTCGTTCCGCGTCCCTCGCCTCCTCGTTCCCCGTCCCTCACCTCCTCGTTCCCCGTCCCTCTCCTCCTCGTTCCTCCTCCCTCTCCTCCTCGTTCCTCGTCCCTCTCCTCCTCATTCCTCGTATCTCTCCTCCTCGTTCCCCGTCCCTCTCCTCCTCGTTCCCCGTCCCTCTCCTCCTCGTTCCCCGTCCCTCGCCTCCTCGTTCCTCCTCCCTCTCCTCCTTGTTCCCCGTCCCTCTCCTCCTCGTTCCCCGTCTCTCTCCTCCTCGTTCCCCGTCTCTCTCCTCCTCGTTCCCCGTCCCTCTCCTCCTCGTTTCCCGTCCCTCTCCTCCTCGTTCCCGTGTCCCTCTCCTCCTCGTTCCCTGTCCCTCTCCTCCTCGTTCCCTGTCCCTCTCCTCCTCGTTCCCGTGTCCCTCTCCTCCTCGTTCCCCGTCCCTCTCCTCCTCGTTCCCCGTCCCTCTCCTCCTCGTTCCTCGTCCCTCTCCTCCTCGTTCCCCGTCCCTCTCCTCCTCGTTCCCCGTCTCTCTCCTCCTCGTTCCCCGTCCCTCTCCTCCTCGTTCCCCGTCCCTCTCCTCCTCGTTCCCCGTCCCTCTCCTCCTCGTTCCCCGTCCCTCTCCTCCTCGTTCCTCGTCCCTCTCCTCCTCGTTCCCCGTCCCTCTCCTCCTCGTTCCCCGTCCCTCTCCTCCTCGTTCCTCGTCCCTCTCCTCCTCGTTCCTCGTCCCTCTCCTCCTCGTTCCCCGTCCCTCTCCTCCTCGTTCCCCGTCTCTCTCCTCCTCGTTCCCCGTCCCTCTCCTCCTCGTTCCTCGTCCCTCTCCTCCTCGTTCCCCGTCCCTCGCCTCCTCGTTCCCCGTCCCTCGCCTCCTCGTTCCTCCTCCCTCTCCTCCTCGTTCCTCGTCCCTCTCCTCCTCGTTCCCCGTCCCTCTCCTCCTCGTTCCTCGTCCCTCTCCTCCTCGTTCCTCCTCCCTCTCCTCCTCGTTCCCCGTCCCTCTCCTCCTCGTTCCTCGTCCCTCTCCTCCTCGTTCCTCGTCCCTCTCCTCCTCGTTCCCCGTCCCTCTCCTCCTCGTTCCCCGTCCCTCTCCTCCTCGTTCCCCGTCTCTCTCCTCCTCGTTCCCCGTCCCTCTCCTCCTCGTTCCCGTGTCCCTCTCCTCCTCGTTCCCCGTCCCTCTCCTCCTCGTTCCCCGTCCCTCTCCTCCTCGTTCCCCGTCCCTCTCCTCCTCGTTCCCCGTCTCTCTCCTCCTCGTTCCCCGTCCCTCTCCTCCTCGTTCCCGTGTCCCTCTCCTCCTCGTTCCCCGTCCCTCTCCTCCTCGTTCCCCGTCCCTCTCCTCCTCGTTCCTCGTCCCTCTCCTCCTCGTTCCCCGTCCCTCTCCTCCTCGTTCCCCGTCCCTCTCCTCCTCGTTCCTCGTCCCTCTCCTCCTCGTTCCCCGTCCCTCTCCTCCTCGTTCCTCGTCCCTCTCCTCCTCGTTCCCTGTCCCTCTCTTCCTCGTTCCTCGTCCCTCTCCTCCTCGTTCCCCGTCCCTCTCCTCCTCGTTCCTCGTCCCTCTCCTCCTCGTTCCCCGTCCCTCTCTTCCTCGTTCCTCGTCCCTCGCCTCCTCGTTCCCCGTCCCTCTCCTCCTCGTTCCCCGTCCCTCTCTTCCTCGTTCCTCGTCCCTCTCCTCCTCGTTCCTCGTCCCTCTCCTCCTCGTTCCCCGTCCCTCTCTTCCTCGTTCCTCGTCCCTCTCCTCCTCGTTCCTCGTCCCTCTCCTCCTCGTTCCTCCTCCCCCTCCTCCTTGTTCCCCGTCCCTCTCCTCCTCGTTCCTCGTTCCCCGTCCCTCTCCTCCTCGTTCCTCGTCCCTCTCCTCCTCGTTCCTCCTCCCTCTCCTCCTCGTTCCTCGTCCCTCTCCTCCTCGTTCCCCGTCCCTCTCCTCCTCGTTCCCCGTCCCTCTCCTCCTCGTTCCTCGTCCCTCTCCTCCTCATTCCCCGTCCCTCTCCTCCTCATTCCCCATCCCCCACCTCCCCACAACATCATACGGAGATTTGGGGAGCGATAATGCCAAAGGAGCCATGAAGACACCATGATCCCCGTCCCCGTGCCACTGCCATCCCCCAGGGCGCAGAGCGGACATGGAAAGCTAAAAGCCCTCATTAAGGTTTAACGAACCCAGATTTGATAAGTGCAGACACGAGGTAGCTGCGAATAAAGCCAGCGATTAGCATGGGTGAAGGGGTTGTCTCAGAGATGTGCACCTTCCGGGAGCTACAAGGAATCGTAGAATCACGGAATCACTCAGGTTGGAAAAGACCTCCAAGCTCATCCAGTCAACCATCAGCACAATACGACGGTGACGACTGAACCGTGTCCTGAAGTTTACAAGTTTTAGAACTCCTGCAGGATGAAGACTCCGCTGCTTCCCTCCAGCCCCCTCCCTGCCTGCGTCCTTCCACCCCCGGGATGTCCCCGTAGGTGCAAACTCCTGCTGATGTTTCCTCCAGCTCCCACCCTGCCTCCTTCGCTGGAAAAACCTCCATCCCACGGCAAAGGGAAGGAATTGGTGAGAGAATGACCCATCCTTCAGCTGGGATTGGGGTGTGAGGTAGGAACAGCAATTGGAGCAGGAGAGGAGGAAACGGGGAGCGACCACCGACCTGGGATGGAACATAGAACCATGGAATGGTTTGGGTTGGGAGGGACCTCAAAGCCCATCCAGTTCCATCCCCTGCCATGGGCAGGGACAGCTCCCACTGGATCAGGGGCTCCAAGAACCATCCAACCTGGCCTGGAACCCCTCCAGGGATGGGGCAGCCACCACTGCTCGGGGCAACCTGGGCCAGGGTCTCCCCACCTGAACAGGAGAACATTTCTCCCCAAGATCTCATCTCAATCTCCCCTCTTTCAGCTCAAAACCGTTCCCTTTGTTCTGTCCCTGCACTCCGTGACCCAGAGCCCCTCCTCAGCTTTCCTGGAGCCCCTTTTCCTACTGGAAGGTACTCTGAGGTCTCCTTGGAGCCTTCTCTTCTCCAGGCTGAAGGACCCCACCTCTCCCAGCCTGGCCTCACACAGGAGGTTCTCCAGCCCTTGGACCATCCCCATGGCCTCCTCTGGAGTTGCTCCACCATCTCCATGTCCTCCCTGTGCTGAGGACTCCAGCGCTGGACCCAGGGCTCCAGGTGGGTCTCCCAGAGCAGAGCAGAGGGGCAGAATCTCCTCCCTCCCCGCTGGCCACAGAGGGGACAATGCCGAGGAGACAATGCCGAGGAGACAGATCCCTAGGATCCATCCGAGCCGCTTCCTTACCGGTGACTGAGAGGGCGTCAGTGGGGCGATGCTGCAGCAGTCGTGGGGTGTTCCTGGGGAGCCGGGAGGGGACGGCGTGGGGCACCGCTCACCGTTGGCACCTGTGGACACAGCATGGAGAGGTTGGGATGGGAACGGGCGCTGGGTTCTTCTGAGGATCCATCTCCAAGGATGGATCCAATGCATGACATCCTGATGAAGACACAACCATTGTGGATGTGGGTTGGGAAATGCAGGGGTCAGAGTTGCTCCTGGTGGGATCTGCACAGGACAGTTGAGGGCTTGAGGATCTTCTCATACTTCTTTCAACCATGTATAAAGAAGGATCTAATTAGCACTGATTCAATTAACAAGTGAGGAACCCCTTGGAGGTGTTGGAACCATTAACACCTGGTGTCAGCCCTGGGGAGCTCACAGGGATCTCTCCCTCTGGTAATGGGGCTCACGGCCACACAGAGGATGGAGATAGTGGCTGAAGAGGCACAGGACTGAGGGACCTTCTTCCCCAGGTCTGGGGGACGTCGGATCCGGCTCCGCAAGGAGATGGGTCAGGGCAAGTTGGTTATGGTGTTTCAGCAAGGGGTTCAGCTCACGGTTGCAGCCAGGCTTCAGTGGTGAGGTATGGGCTCAACAGCTTCTCCATCACCAGAGAGGAACCGGCACATGGGGGAAGAGCCATCTCATGAAATCATGGAATGGTTTGGGTTGGGAGGGACCTCAAAGCCCATCCAATTCCAACCCCTGCCATGGGCAGGAACACCTCCCACTGGATCAGGGGCTCCAAGAACCATCCAACCTGGCCTGGAACCCCTCCAGGGATGGGGCAGCCACCACTGCTTTGGGCAACCTGGACCAGGGCCTCCCCACCCTCACAGCAAACCGTTTCTTCCTAGGCTCTCACCTCAATCTCCCCTCTTTCAGCTCAAAACCATTCCCCTCACCCTATCCCTGCACTCCCTGATCCAGAGCCCCTCCCCAGCTTTCCTGGAGCTCATTTCCCTACTGGAAGCTGCTCAAAGGTCTCCTTGGAGCCTTTTCTTCAGTGGGTTGATCAACCCCAACTCTCTTATCCTGGTCTCGTATGGGAGGTTCTCCATCCCTCCCATCATCTCCGTGGCCTCCTCTGGCCTCGCTCCAACAGCTCCGTGGCCTCCCTGTGCTGAGGACTCCAGAACTGGATGCAGGACTCATGCTAAACCCATCCATCCATAGTGAGTCTGGTGAGCCTGAAAGCCCACGTTGGCTCTACAGAGGTCGTTGCGGTGGCTGCAGGTGGAGACACTTGCGCAGATGAGCAAACTGAGGTGGGAAGGATCCTGCTGTTCACGTCCGAAGGGGACCAGAGAAGTGGAAATGTGTTGGAAAGAGCAGCCGGGTCCAACTCCTTGCGGCAGAAGAGTCAAGACTGAAAGCCCACGATGTCTTTGTAGTAGAAAGGGATGTGGTGGTTCTCCAGAGCTGCCTATTTTTAAACCAAGACGGCCGTCGTCACACAAACACACGCTACTTCGGCAACATCTGGCAGGGATGACTGCGAAGGGTGCCAGAGGCTGCTCCGGGCAAGAAGCTAAAGCTCTTGTATCCGTTGGGAATGGGGACAGAACTAGGGAATGAGATGCTGGTGAGCTACCAAGAGGTTGGGGGGTGATGCCATGGAGAGCTGCATCCTTGGCACAGAAGAGTGTGCCTGGCTCAGCCCTGTGGCCGTGCTGCAGAGCATCCTGGTTGGGTGGAGACGCCGTAACTCCTGTGGGAGCCCCATTTAACCCCAAAACACCGAGATTTGGCCCACGTGAGGAGCTCTGGGAGGCTCATGCTGTGCCAGACTCTTCCTCTGCAGAGCCTCATCCTCTTCCTCCTCCTGGACACCCCAGCCAGCTCTGCATCCCCTCAGGTGATTTTCCCCCTACCTCCTCCAGAAGCCTTGTTAATCCCAGTTAATCCCAGTGGGATGCCGGCCCCCAGCTGGGAAGGGGCGAGTCTGCAGCGTGGAGCTGCCTGCACTCCTCCACATGGCTCCAATTAGCAGAGGGGATTAATCACCCTGCAAAAGCACCAGCCAGTTGATGAGATCCAGCTGTTGGCCAGGGGCAGCCCGTGGGGTGGAGGCACCTTTCCCAAGGGGTTTGGCCATGCTGGGAATGGGATATGGGGTCTGGGTGGTGTCCATCCCATGGGCTCTGCCCAACCTGGTGCTTTGGACTCTCCTCTCATCCAGGGAGCTCCGTACCAGCAGCCTGCTGGGATCTGGACCATGGGAGCAGGGATGAGCGGCGTCCACTCCCAGCTGGACTCCAGCCAGATTTGGAGCCAGAGGAGCCTCCTTGGTCTTTCCTTGGGGAAGACTCCAGCACGGGCACCCCCAATTCCAGCAGTGGGGTGGCTCTGGGACCCCCAAGAGCAGCAGCTGTGGGGCTGGAGCTGGGCTTGGCTGCACGGGCACCCCCAATTCCAGCAGCGGGGTGGCTCTGGGACCCCCAAGAGCATCAGCTGTGAGGCTGGAGCTGGGCTTGGCTGCACGGGCACCCCCAATTCCAGCAGCGGGATGGCTCTGGGACCCCCAAGAGCAGCAGCTGTGGGGCTGGAGCTGAGCTTGGCTGCACGGGCACCCCCAATTCCAGCAGCGGGGTGGCTCTGGGACCCCCAAGAGCAGCAGCTGTGGGGCTGGAGCTGGGCTTGGCTGCACGGGCACCCCCAATTCCAGCAGTGGGGTGGCTCTGGGACGCCCAAGAACAGCAGCTGTGGGGCTGGAGCTGGGCTTGGCTGCACGGGCACCCCCAATTCCAGCAGCGGGGTGGCTCTGGGACCCCCAAGAGCAGCAGCTGTGGGGCTGGAGCTGGGCTTGGCTGCACAGGCACCCCCAATTCCAGCAGCAGAGTGGCTCTGGGACCCCCAAGAGCAGCAGCTGTGGGGCTGGAGCTGGGCTTGGCTGCACAGGCACCCCCAATTCCAGCAGTGGGGTGGCTCTGGGACCCCCCAAGAGCAGCAGCTGTGGGGCTGGAGCCGGGCTTGGCTGCACGGGCACCCCCAATTCCAGCAGCGGGGTGGCTCTGGGACCCCCAAGAGCATCAGCTGTGGGGCTGGAGCTGAGCTTGGCTGCACAGGCACCCCCAATTCCAGCAGCAGGGATGGCTCTGGGACTCCCAAGAGCAGCAGCTGTGGGGCTGGAGCCGGGCTTGGCTGCACGGGCACCCCCAATTCCAGCAGTGGGATGGCACTGGGACCCCCAAGAGCTGCAGCTGTGGGGCTGGAGCTGGGCTTGGCTGCATGGGCACCCCCAATTCCAGCAGCGGGGCGGCTCTGGGACCCCCAAGAGCAGCAGCTGTGGGGCTGGAGCTGAGCTTGGCTGCACGGGCACCCCCAATTCCAGCAGTGGGGTGGCTCTGGGACCCCCCAAGAGCAGCAGCTGTGGGGCTGGAACTGGGCTTGGCTGCACGGGCACCCCCAATTCCAGCAGCGGGTATCTCCTTGTCCAGCCAAGAACAGAGCTGCTGGCGCATCGGACTCGGTGTCGGGGCTGGTGCTGTGTCGTGTGCCCCTTGGGAGCTGTGCAGGTGGACTCATCGCTGTGACACGGCTCCAGTTCCTTCACACTTGCTCCGTAAGTGCCTTTTGCTGTATCCCATGTCTGCGCCATGAATATTTGATCCTGGACAAACTGGAACGTTCCGCTGGGTGTCTCTGTGCTGGCAGAGCCTTGCGGTGGGGGGAGAGCATCGCCCAGGCTGGGCAGGAGCTCAACTGGGCTTCAAACCTTGAGTTTGGAGACCCAACCTGGGGTCGTGCACGTGAACCTTCTTCCCTGCGGATCTAAACCGGGATCTGGCACCCACCACAGGTTCCCGGTGATCTAGAGGGACCTTGCAGCGGGTTAATTCTTGCAGCCACCCCTTTGCTTGGGCTGCTCCCAGGTCTGTGTTTGCAGGGTCAGGTTTCCTCGCCACAGCTGGTTCTGGTTATCCCGGCGCAGGAGCAGCGCGAGGGGCTCCTCTGCGCCGCAGGCGGGAGGGGATGGACGGCTTGGGAGGTGGTGGGACACACGGGTGTGTGAGGAGGAGAAGGGAGAGGAGGTTCCCTCAGCTCCCTCCGGAGCTCATCTCCACCACTGGGGTGAGTCGGGGACCCCGTCACCCACCGCTGGGCACTGGGTGGGGAGCAGCCTTACCCATCCGGAGACTCTGCATCCCAGGCTCCAGGAGCATCGCCATGGTGGCCTCGCCTTCCCGGCTGCAAGAGAAGGAGAAGGGATGATGGAATTGAGCATCCGTACTCCTGGAGGTACCGGCAGAGGGGTGCCATGGGCAGGGCACCCATGGGGTCTCCTCACCTCCTGGGGGTGAGCCCAGGCTCTACCTGCTGGACCCATCAGGAGCAGGTGGGACAACCCACTTTGACCAGCTCCAAAACTGCTTTCCTGACTCCTCACCCGGCTCCTGGCTCTCTGCCCCATCCCAACGCATCCCATCGCCTCCGTGGCTGCCTGCCCCGCGCCGGCCGCGTTCCTGCAGGCTCTGGACAAGGCTTAGCTCATGGGGGAGAGGCTTTGCTCCAAGCCAAACCCACCCACGCGTTGCCGGCCCAACGGCCTCATCCTGCTCTCCGCAGCCTCCCGAGAAAAAGCCTTGTGCTATAAATGGCAGGTGGGGAGGTTTTCCTTGCAGCCAAGGGGGGGTTGTCTCTGGCCACCCCACTGGTGGGGCTGGCAAGGGGCTGAGCAAGGAGGAGCTGTGGTTGATGCAGGCAGCGAGGAATCATGGAACCATAGATTCATGGAATGGTTTGGTTGGAAAAGACCTTAAAGATCATCCAGTTCCAACCTAGTGGTGCTGGTGGCCTTGGAGGGGTTGGAATCTGGCAGGTTGAGGCTGTCAGAGGGGCTTCTCCACCAGAACTGAGCTTTGTGGGAGGTTGTGAGGGCGCCCTGCAAGGATGGGCTCATAGGGACGGTTCCTCAACTGCTCCAGGAAAAACCCTTCCTGGGGCTTAGCTCGTGGGTTTGGTGGTCTTTGGTCTTTTGGTTGGTTTTTGGCTTTGGGTTTGGTTTGTCTTGCTGGAGTTTGGATGCTCCTGGGAGGCTCAGGGACCAGCCGAGGTGTAACCCTGGCTCTGCCTCCCTGGAGAGCATCATCCCACCTCCTCATCCCCAGGGTGTGAGCCTGCGTCCCACCGAGTTATGGAGCTGCCAACACCAGCAGGAGGGAGAAGCAAGACCTTCAGCTCTGGTGACTTCAGTGGCTTTATTCCCTGCCCCTCCGTGGCCATCGGATGCTCTGGACAATCGTTCTGGAGCCTGAGCAGACCCCATGCCTGAAACCCTCCATCCCAGCAAACCGCACCGCGGCACCAGGTTCTTGCCAGCAAGGTTGGTGGGTGGCTGCATTCACCCCCAAGATGCCAAGCTCCTGCCGGTGGCCCTGGTGAGGACTCAGCCCACCCTGGCAGCTGGTGGCATCACACCAAGGGTTGGGGGTGTCCTCCAGCCCCACCCCCCAAGAGGTTTCATCCAGCTGGACTTCTCTTCCTGCAGCGCTGGAGACCTGGACTCTGCACACCAAGGGTTGGGGGTGTCCTCCAGCCCCCGAGGGGTGTCCTCCAGACCCATAGGGGTGTCCTCCAGCCCCCGAGAGGTGTCCTCCAGCCCTCCAAGAGGTTTCATTCAGTTGGGCCTCTCCTCCTGCAGCGCTGCAGACCTGGACTCTGCACCCCATGCTTTGGGGTACCCAGGGAGCCCAGCACCCCCCCAATCCCAGCTCTTGGGTACGAATGGATCCCCTCCTTCCTGTGCACTCAGGTGCGAGCAGAGCATACGCATTGAGCTCAGCTATTCAATGCTCTTGTGTCTTCCAGCGTCATTCCCACATGGATGCTGGCCAGGGATGGCCCTGCCTGCACCCATCATCCCTCACAGGGATGTGGGATGAATCCCGCAGCTCCGAGGGGCCCCGCTGTGCCGCCGGGGAAGGGATCCCAGTGGCTCCCAGCGCTCGCTCTGGCAGGAGCAGTGTTTTTTTGAGGACTTTCCACCATTTCCGCCTCGGCTGACGGAAACAGGGAAAGGAAGCAAAGTTTGGGATGGGCTGGGGGCAGGCAGGGCGCTGCCGAGCGCGGCGTGGGGACGCCAGCGGCGCTGGGCACGGTGCCACCCCAGCACGGGCTGCTCCAGCTGTGCAGGGGATCGGGGCAGCTGTGGGGCTGGGATGGAGATGTGTGGGGAGCAGGAGGAGGCGTTCGTCTTCCCAAGCCTCTCGTGCTGGGAAGCAGTACATCTGGAGGGCTGGAGAGCCCTCAAGATCCTCCAGACGCCGCCGTTTGAGTTTCCACGGGTGTTTGCGGGAGTTGTGTCCCCTTCCCGCTGCCACCGCTCGGCTGCGGTTGGGATGTGGGGGCTGGAGGGGTGTCCCTGGTGGGGTTTGTCCTGGCGTGGGTTTCCACGGCACTCGCAGCCCCATCACGGCATCGTCCTTGTGGTTCGTGGTGGTGCCTCCACCAGTCACGGTGGTGTCCCCACGGCTCACGGTGGTGTCCCCCAGGGATGAGCTGGGATGAGGGGTCGGAGAGCTCAGGAGGGGCTCAGCACAGCAATCCCTGCTCCCAGCCCTGCCCGCAGCCCCCGTCGTCCGCCGTGCTCACCACCAGTGTCCCCAAACTGGGAGGACAACCCCAGACATCACCACTTGGGGTGGTGACACCTTCACCCCGGCCAAGGCAATTGATGCAGGGTCCCCGCTATCTCCGTGCCTCGGGAATTGCCTTTGCCACGAAGCCGCTTACCTCTGCTGGTGGGGACAGGTTAGGGTCCAGCCACCACCTTCTCGCTCCAGCTGTTCCAGCTGTGCACCCCGCTGCTCCAGCGATGCCCAGCAGCTCCAGCCTCGGTTTCCCCACACCGGTGGCCCCGCTCTCCGGCTTCCTCTGCCCTCCCCAAGCGCCTTCCTCCCACTCCCAATCCTGGCCCAGCCCGCGCCTCAAATTGCATTTCCAGCTGCAGATGTGGGAGCGGGAGGAGGAGGAGGAGGAGGAGGAGGCAGGGCCAGCACCGCTGCCCGGAATGAAATCTAAACTCCCAGCTCAGCCTCCCCAGCTGGGGGACCCCACGCCGCTGAGGGGGGACGGAACCCTCAGCCGGGACAAGGCTGGCGTTGGGATGCTGGGGGAGAGACATTGACTGTCCTCCTCCTCTGTCATGCTGGAATTTGGCTTTTCTTCATCCCCGTGGGTGTTTCTCCCCCAGTTTTTGTCACTCCTCATAGAATCATGGAACGGTTTGAGTGGGAAGGGATCTTAAGGATCATCCACGGGCAGGGACACCTCCCATGGGATCAGGGGCTCCAAGCCCCATCCAACCTGGCCTGGAACCCCTCCAGGGATGGGGCAGCCACCACTGCTCTGGGCAACCTGGGCCAGGGCCTCCCCACCCTCACAGGAGAACATTTCTCCCCAAGATCTCATCTCAATCTTCTCTCTTTCAGGTCAAAACCGTTCCACTCGTCCTGTCCCTGCACTCCCTGATCCAGAGCCCCTCCCCGGTTTTCCTGGAGCCCCTTTCCCTCCTGGAAGCTGCTCTAAGGTCTCCATGGAGCCTTCTCTTCTCCAGGCTGAACAACCCTAACTCTCCCAGCTTGGCCTTGGACAAGAAGTTCTCCATTCCTCAGATCATCTCCGTGGCCTCCTCTGGAGTTGCTCCACCAGCTCCATGTCCTCCCTGTGCTGAGGACTCCAGCGCTGGACCCAGGGCTCCAGGTGGGTCTCCCCGAGCGGAGCAGAGGGGCAGAATCCCATCCCTCCCTGCTGGCCACGCTGCTCCGGGTGCAGCCCAGGACACGGTTGGTTTCTGGGCTCTGAGCACACGTTGTGGCTCCTGTGGAGCTTCTCCTCCCCCAGCACCCCACGTCCTTCTCCTCAGCGCTGATCCAAATCATCCCCCTTCTGGATTGAAACCACGCACTGCCCCGACCCCGGTGTAGGACCTTGCCCTTGGCCTGGCTGAACCTCATGAGGTTTGCCCCGGTTCAATTCCGTTTCCACCTCTTCCTGACCTGCTTTTCCAACCCAAATCTGATACAGCACCGCCATTCAAATCAGGAGACTCTTTCTGGCGGTACATAACTCAAAGCTGACGCACCGGGTGCAGCCCCGTGGTGCTCTGCGCCCACTGTTCCCTCCTGCCGGCTCTCTGACCTGACATCCAGCCACATTCCGACTCTGTAGCCCCTTTCTCCAAGCCCCACGGCTCCCCTCCGAGCTGTGCTGCGATCCAGACGGGGCTCCTGGCTTGGGATGTGTCTGGAAAGTGGTGCTCAGGTGTTCTGAGACCGGGAGACACACGAGGGCTCAGTCCTGTGGTGCCCAAAGGTCTCTGTGCCAAGAAGAAACCATCCATGGAGGACTCCAAAGCATAGGTAGATCGTTGGGATTGTTGAGATTACTGAGATCCTTGAGATAAAAGGAGTCATTAAGGTCATTGGAACCACTGGGATCATTGAGATAATTAAGATCATTGAGATAATTTGGATTATTGAGATCGTTTGGACCATTGGAACCACTGGGATCATTGAGATAATTAAGATCATTGAGATAATTAAGATCATTGGAACCACTGGGATCATTGAGATAATGAAGATCATTGAGATAATTAGGATTGTTGAGATTGTTTGGATCATTGGAACCACTGGGATCATTGAGATAATTAAGATCATTTGGATCATTGGAACCACTGGGATCATTGAGATAATGAAGATCATTGAGATAATTTGGATTGTTGAGATCATTTGGATCATTGGAACCACTGGGATCATTGAGATAATGAAGATCATTGAGATAATCAGGATTGTTGAGATCGTTTGGATCATTGGAACCACTGGGATCATTGAGATAATGAAGATCATTGAGATAATCAGGATTGTTGAGATCGTTTGGATCATTGGAACCACTGGGATCATTGAGATAATGAAGATCATTGAGATAATTAAGATCATTGAGATAATTAAGATCATTGGAACCACTGGGATCATTGAGATAATGAAGATCATTGAGATAATTAGGATTGTTGAGATTGTTTGGATCATTGGAACCACTGGGATCATTGAGATAATTAAGATCATTGGATCATTGGAACCACTGGGATCATTGAGATAATTAAGATCATTGAGATAATTAAGATCATTGAGATCATTTGGATCATTGGAACCACTGGGATCATTGAGATAATTAAGATCATTGAGATAATTAGGATTGTTGAGATCGTTTGGATCATTGGAACCACTGGGATCATTGAGATAATTAAGATCATTGAGATAATTAGGATCATTGAGATAATTTGGATCATTGGAACCACTGGGATCATTGAGATAATGAAGATCATTGAGATGATTTGGATTGTTGAGATCATTGAGATCATGAAGATCGTTGAGATAATTTGAGACATTGAAGTTATTTTAATTAATGGGATCTTTGAGATCCTTGGAACCACTGAGATCGTTGGGATCACAGGGATTTGTTGGGATCATGCCGCAAGACCAAGAAGCCCCTGACCTGACCAACTAAATGAAGGTGTATAAAACAAACACAGTAAGTTGGATCTCGAAGGGATGACCTAGGAGGTCCCAAGATGTCATAGGGAGTGGAGGGTCCATGCTGCTGGAGCTGTACCAGGAGATCCTGTGGTACCATCGCTGGGACAGCCCTGGGGACAGGAAGCTATGGAGTCCCTGCTGAGGACCACAGGCAGGACTACGCCAGAGCTGGATGCGGCCAATGGGTGGACATGGAAAGCCCTGTGGGTGGGAATGGTCATCAGCTGGGGATGCGGTGGCCTGGAGCAGGACGTGATAGGTGATCAGTGGTGGCAAACAGGGTGATGGTGGTGGGGGATGCACTGGGTGGAGCAGAGGGGCCCGGACACCACGGTGATGGGCTCTGCTTTGTGAGCGCAGCCTGAGGGCTGTGCTCCATGCTTGTCTCCATGGACCACGTGTCCATGGATGTTGGGGGAACTCTTCCTCATGGATATGGGAAAGGGCCGGGGTGCCAGGTGTCGTCAGGGCCAGCTCCCTCCCCTCCTTCTCTTGCTGGAGCAGTGTCCGAGTCACTGGTCCCAGTTTGGGAACTGGGAAGAGCCTAGAAGATACCCTGGGTACTGGGGCTGCACTGGGACCATACTGGGGCTGTACTGGGGCTATGCTGAGCCTACACTGGGGCTGTACTGGGACCACGCTGAGGCTGGGCTGGGACTGTACTGGCACTGCACCAGGGCTGTACTGGGGATGTACTGGGACTGTGCTGGGGCCGTACCAGGACTGTACACTGGATGTACTGGGGCTGTACTGGGATCATACAGAGGCTGTACTGGGGATGTACTGGGACTGTGCTGGGGATGTACCAGGACTGTACAGTGGATGTACTGGGGCTGTACTGGGATCATACAGAGGCTGTACTGGGGGCGTACTGGGACTGTGCTGGGGCCGTACCAGGACTGTACACTGGATGTACTGGGGCTGTACTGGGATCATACAGAGGCTGTACTGGGGACGTACTGGGACTGTGCTGGGGCCATACCAGGACTGTACAGTGGATGTACTGGGGCTGTACTGGGATCATACAGAGGCTGTACTGGGGATGTACTGGGACTGTGCTGGGGCCGTACCAGGACTGTACACTGGATGTACTGGGGCTGTACTGGGATCATACCGAGGCTGTACTGGGGACGTACTGGGACTGTGCTGGGGATGTACCAGGACTGTACACTGGATGTACTGGGGCTGTACTGGGATCATACAGAGGCTGTACTGGGGGCGTACTGGGACTGTGCTGGGGCCGTACCAGGACTGTACACTGGATGTACTGGGGCTGTACTGGGATCATACAGAGGCTGTACTGGGGATGTACTGGGACTGTGCTGGGGCCGTACCAGGACTGTACACTGGATGTACTGGGGCTGTACTGGGATCATACAGAGGCTGTACTGGGGACGTACTGGGACTGTGCTGGGGATGTACCAGGACTGTACACTGGATGTACTGGGGCTGTACTGGGATCATACCGAGGCTGTACTGGGGACGTACTGGGACTGTGCTGGGGATGTACCAGGACTGTACACTGGATGTACTGGGGCTGTACTGGGATCATACAGAGGCTGTACCAGGACCGTACCAGGGCTGTACCGGCACCGTACTGGGACTGTACTGGGACTGTACTGGAGCTGTACCAGGGGTGTACTGGGGCCATACAGAGGCTGTACTGGGGCTGTACCAGGGCTGTACTGGGATCATACAGAGGCTGTACTGGGGCTGTACCAGGGCTGTACTGGGATCATACAGAGGCTGTACTGGGGCTGTACCGGCTCCATACTGGTGCTGACGGGCACTGGGCTGGGTGTCCGGAGCAGGGAGGTCCCAGTTTCCCCCGGAGCTGGGAAGGTTCTGGAGGCAGGGAGGGCAGAGCGGGGGCTCCACCCGCATCCGCCTCGTTCAGCGATGAGGTAGCACCTTCCGGGAATTGAGGCACGGCCGTGGAAACGCTGCGGGGAGACAGGAAGCTCGGGAGGAGAACGGAGAACGCGAGCTGGAAGCCAACACCGATCCCTGGCCAGGACACAAAGCCTGGAGGTGGAAAACAAACCCGGGGCCAAGCCAGGCTGCTGCGTCCTCCACGGTGCTCCCACTGCCGGCGACAGTTCCCTCTCCCATACCGGGACCAGAGAATAGTGATCAACGGCTCGAGGTCCGGATGGAGATCTGTGACCAATGGTGTCCCTCAGGGGTCCATCCTGGGACCTGAGCTGTTTAATATCTCCATCAATGACATAGACAATGAGGACACCCTCGGCAAGTTTGGAGATGACACCAAGCTGAGTGGGGCAGTTGCCACACCAGAAGGATGGGATGGCATCCAGAGGGACCTGGACACGATGGAGAAGTGGGGCTGGGAGAACTTCATGAGGTTCAACAAGGGCAAGGTCCTACACTTGGGTGGAGGCAACCCATGGTTTCAATCCAGGCTGGGTGGAGAATGGCTTGGGATCAGCCCTGAGGAGAAGCAGGTGGTGGGGCAAGCGGAGGTGCTACAACCAGCCAAAGGTCTTCACAACCTCCATGTCAAGGGGATCCCACAAGGAATGGGGGGGGGGGTGTTACCTGCAACCATCATCATCATCGCCAGGCATTCCCACTTGGAGCCGGGGCGGTGGGATGGAGAGGCAGGCATGGAGCTGCTGCAAGTGGAGGAGAAGGAAGATGCCACAACCAGACCAAGGTCTTTGAGACCTTTATGCCAAGCGGGTCCCACGAGGAATGAGGTGCTTTTGCCTGCAACCATCATCATCCTCACCTCCAATCACCAGGCGTTCCTGCAGGGGCAGTGGGGTGGGGAAGAAGGCATGGAGCCGGGGCAAGTGGAGGTACTGCCATCAGCCCAAGGTCTTCACGACCCTGACGCCAAGAGCATCCCACAGGGAAGGGGATTCTGCTGCCCGCGGTCCCCCCTGTCCCCCACACCAGCGCTCCAGGAGCAGGGAGGGAGCACACCCAGCCTGGGAAGGTCCAGCTCACTTCCTTCTCACACCCCAGCCCTGGGCAGAGCAGCTGGAGGGGCCGGAGCCGCTGGAGGCCACGGCAATGACGGCCAAGCGGGGTGGGAACGAGCCAGTTGATGACATTCCCCATTGTTGGTTGTTCTGGCCAGCTCTGCTCTTCCTCACCGAGCTGTGACCTCCCTTGGGCTGGTTCGGGTCCCTCTGAGGTGGCCCAGCCCTGCTGTCCTCGCCAGGGGTGGGCTGCATGGGGTGGGGATGGGCTCTGTGGGGTTGGACGCAGGCTCTTCACATGGGAATGGGGACGTGGTGCCAGCAACCAGCCCGTGCCTCAGTTTCCCTACCACCCTTGGGATGGAGGCATCCACAAGGTTCAGCTGTGACACCCTTGTGCCCCCTCTGTCCATGACCCACACCATCCAGCTGTGCCCCCTCTGTCCATGACCCACACCATCCAGCTGTGCCCCCTCTGTCCATGACCCACACCATCCAGCTGTGCCCCCTCTGTCCATGATCCACACCATCCAGCTGTGCCCCCTCTGTCCATGACCCACGCCATCCAGCTGTGCCCCCTCTGTCCATGACCCACACCATCCAGCTGTGCCCCCTCTGTCCATGACCCACACCATCCAGCTGTGCCCCCTCTGTCCATGACCCACACCATCCAGCTGTGCCCCCTCTGTCCATGACCCACACCATCCAGCTGTGCCCCCTCTGTCCATGACCCACACCATCCAGCTGTGCCCCCTCTGTCCATGACCCACACCATCCAGCTGTGCCCCCTCTGTCCATGACCCACACTATCCAGCTGCGCCCCCTCCATCCATGCCCCACACGGTCCAGCTGTGACACTCTATCCACGATCAACATGATCCAGCTGTGCTTTCTATCCATGCCCCACACTATCCAGCTGTGCCCCCAGCTGTGATCCTCCTGGACCGCCGCCCCGGGGGCCGATGCTGGGATGGGGCACCCCCCTGTCCTGCACCCCCAGGGTGAACCTCAGCCCTGCGCACACGCCCTTTCCTGCCGCGCACGCACGCGCCTCCTCACACCCCACTTCCCCAGGAAACCCCGGTGAGCGCAGCGCCCTCGCCACCCCCTCACCCCACCTTTCATGTCCCCTGGCCCGGCATTGTCCCCTGGCCATGCCAGCTTCCTCCCCGGCCTCTCCCTTTCCCCTGGATGCCGGCACTGCCGAGGCCAAACCGGGGTTCCCCTCGCCCCAGCCCTGGCGTCCCCACGGCGGAGGATGAGGATGGTGAAGGCATCTGGGAAGGGTTAGCCAACGGGGCCGGTGAGGTGGCCACTAACGGGGAGAGGACATCAACGCTCCCCTCGCTGCTCCCCACAGCTCCCACCGCCCCTCAGCGAGCGTTTCCTGAGCTCGGTCAGCCGGAATTCTCCGGGAAAGGAAAATAAACCCAATGCAAGGGCCCAAACGGGGGGCGCGGGGCTGGGGGAGGGATCGGCACAGCAGCTCTGCCGTGGAGACCTCCACCAGCGTCCCCAGCTCTGCCTCTGCCACCACCTTCACCACTGTCCACTCTCGGTCCCCATCGAAGTGGCCGTAATTCGTTGGTTAATCCATCACGGACCGGGTGTCCGCGCTGGGACCCTATCTGAGACCCCCTTTTCTCTGGGGGCACTGGGAGGTGGTGGATAGTGGAGCTGCTCTGGGAGACCCACCTGGAGCCCTGGGTCCAGCTCTGGAGTCCTCAGCACAGGGAGGACATGGAGATGGTGGAGCAACTCCAGAGGAGACCATGGGGATGGTCCAAGGGCTGGAGAACCTCCTGTATGAGGTCAGGCTGAGAGAGTTGGGGTTGTCCAGCCTGGAGAAGAGAAGGCTCCAAGGAGACCTTAGAGCAGCTTCCAGTAGGGAAAGGGGCTCCAGGAGAGCTGGGAAGGGGCTCTGGATCAGGAAGGGCAGGGATAGGATAAGGGGAACGGTTTTGAGTTAGAAGCAGGGAAATTGAGATGAGATTTTAGGAGGAATTTCTTCACCTTGAGGGTGGGGAGGGCCTGGAAGAGGTTGCCCAGAGCAGTGGTGGCTGCTCCATCCCTGGAGGGGTTCCAGGCCAGGTTGGATGGTTCTTGGAGCCCCTGATCCCATGGGAGATGTCCCTGCCCATGGCAGGACGTGGAACTGGCTGTGCTTTGAGATCCCTTCCAACCCAAACCGCTCCATGATTCCATGACTTGGGATGCTCTGACTTCCCCCAGGACCTCACACCCAGCTCCTCATCAGCCTCCTGGGACAACACGAGGAGGAGAAGCTTCTGCTGTGCCCTCACCCATCCTGGCATTGATCCCTCGGAAGGGAACCGGAAAATTCGAAGCCAAAATGCATCTTTCCACCCTCCCGCATCCCGAGATGCTCCAATCCAGCCCTGCCCAGCACAGCCCCGGCAGCCCTGGCGGGGAAGGGGGGGCTCCTGGGGGTCTCCAGCTCCTGAGGTTGATGTTTCAGGTCCTGATAACCGTGAGCGGTGAGAAAAGGTTGAGCAAAATGCCAAATGAGGTAGCAAAGTGTCGGGAGCCGGGAACAAGGGAGCCGAGCGGCGTCGCGAGGATCCGTAGCCTCTTCCCTGCAATCTCGGATGCTGTTGGTAATGTGATGCAGGCGAGAGCCGTGTTGGGGACATCGTCTTGACAGCACACGTCCCCGAGCGCTTTTAAACATGTCCTTCGCTTCAGGCTCCACATCCGTCTCCGTGGGAGGTGGGAGGGATGGGTGGGAGAGAGATTGGGAGCATCTGGTACCCCACAGAGCTGGCTGAAAGGGGTGAGGAACATCTCATACCCCACAGGGATGGGTGGGAGTGGGTCAGGAGCATCTGGTGTCCCACAGAGATGGCTGGGAGGTGGTGAGGAACATCTCATACCCCTACAGGGATGGCCTGGATTGGGTCAGGAGCATCTGGTATCCCACAGTGACGGCTGGAAGGGGGTGAGGAACATCTCATACCCCTACAAGGATGTCTGGGAGTGGGTCAGGACCACCTGGTGTCCCACAGAGATGGCTAGGAAGGGGTGAGGAACATCTCATACCCCTACAGGGATGGCCTGGATTGGGTCAGGAGCACCAGGTATCCCACAGAGATGGCTGGGAGGGGGTGAGGAATATCTGGTACCCCACAGCACTGGCTGGGAGGGGTGAGAAACATCTCATACCCCACAGGGATGTCTGGGAGTGGGTCAGGAGCATCTGGTGTCCCACAGAGATGGCTGGGAGGTGGTGAGGAACATCTCATACCCCTACGGGGATGGCCTGGATTGGGTCAGGAGCACCTGGTATCCCACAGTGATGGCTGGGAGGGGGTGAGGAACATCTGGTACCCCACAAGGATGGCTGGGAGTGGGTCAGAAGCATCTGGTACCCCGCAAGGATGGCTGGGAGTCGGTCAGAAGCATCTGGTATCCCACAGAGATGGCTGGGATGGGGTGAGGAACATCTCATACCCCTACAGGGATGGCCTGGATTGGGTCAGGAGCATCTGGTACCCCACAGGGATGGGTGGGAGTGGGTCAGGAGCATCTTGTACCCCACAAGGATGGCTGGGAGTGGGAAGGGACTGAAGAACAGCGGTTGTGAGGAGCGGCTGAGGGACCTGGGGTTGTTTAGCCTGGAGAAAGGGAGGCTGAGGGGAGACCTCATCCCTGTCTATGACTGCCTGAAAGGAGGTTGTAGCGAAGTGGGTGTTGGTCTCTTCTCCCAAGTGACAGGCGATAAGACAAGAGGGAATGGACTCAAGCTGCACCAGGGCAGGTCCGGGTTGGACATCAGGAAAAACTTCTTCCCAAAAAGTGTTCTCAGGCCCCGGCAGAGGCTGCCCAGGGAGGTGGTGGAGTCCCCATCCCTGGAGGGGTTTAAAAGCCGGGGAGATGTGGCACTCAGGGATGTCATTTAGTAGTGGACAGGGATGGTTGGATTGGATCTCAAAAGGTCTTCTCCAGCCTGGAGATCCTAGGATTCTACGAACCCCTGGGGGTTCAGCTGAGCTGGGCTTTGGGTTGAGCCTTGTCAAGACCCGCTTAGGCTGCAGAGGTCAGCAGGGTGGGAGGGACGCTGCAGGGAACCCGCCACCCCCAGGACGCCCCTCACCTGGCCTCTGGGCTGCGCTGGCTCGTGGTCCATCTCCCCCCCAGCAGCTACCGGGATGAGCGAGAGCTCGGGCCACCACCAGCACGGCCGTGTCACATCCCATCGCTTCGGACCTGATTGCTCATCGTGTCGCAGGAATAATTCACGTCGCTTTGCTCGCCTGGGATTGCAGAAAAACCCCCACCCCGCTCCGGAATTAATGAAGCGTCTGGGATCAGTGACTCGAAATGCTTAAAACATCTCCATCCAGCATCTCGTGAACTTAAAAGTCACATTTGTGCATTTGGAATGGATATTTTTTCGCTCGAAAGCTTACTTCGCTTTACAGATGTGGATGTTAAAACCTCCTGGAGATGTTGAATCCAACCCAAAACATTTCCTTCCAGTCGAGCGAGAGGTCAGCCTCAAAGTCCCGCTCTCACACGGCAGAAGCACGTTCATCCCAAGCCAGGGTGCTCCTCACACCCGGACTTCAGCAAGGGCCAAGGAAAGGTGACACAGCCCTGGTCCCCAGCTCCACAGCATCCCTTGGCCCCACAGGTCGCCCCTGTTAACCCCATGCTGCCCCTCTGGCTGCTTCCCCCACCTCTGCCTGAGCCCTGTGGGACATTGTCCGAGCTCGGCAGCCTGTTACAAGCCCATCCCACATGGTGCCATCTCATCCCATCCCATGGCATCTCATGTCATGCCATGCTAACCCATTCCACCCCATCCCAACCTATGCCATCCCATCTCATGGCATCCCATGCATTCCTATCGCATCTCATGCCATGTGATGCCATGCCAATCCATCCTATTCCATGCCACTCCTCTCCATTCCATCCCATCCCATGCATTCCCATCCCATCTCACACCATGCCAATCCATCCCATGCCAACCTATCCTGTTCCATCCTATCCTATGCATTCCCACGCCATGTGATGCCATGCCCACTTATCCCACACCATCTCATCTCATGCCATGTGATAACACGCCAATCCTTCCTATGCCATGCCATTTCCTTCCCATGCCATCCCATCCCATGCCAACCCATTCCGTTCCATCCTATCTCATCCCATGCGTTCTCATCCCATCTCACACTACGCCAATCCATCCCACGCCAACCTGTTCTGTTCCATCCCATGCATTCCCATGCCATCTCATGCCATTCCAACCCATCCCATGCATCCTATCCGATCCCATGCATTCCCATGCCATGCCAGTCCAACTCATCCCATGCCATCCCTTCCCATGCCACTCCCTCCCATCCCATGCATTCCCATTCCATGCCAACCCATTCCACTCCCTCCCATCCCACGCATTCCTACGCTGTGCCAAATTATCCCAATCCATCCCATCCCACCCCCTCGGCCCCTAACCCCCCCCCTCCTGGCTGAGGACCCATCCACACCCTGCGCTCCCTCCTCTCTTCCCACACCATTGGGATGAGGATGAGCCACGGCAGATCCAGGGGGGACCGCATCACCCCATCACTGGATGGGGGCTCCGGCTCACACCCCCTCCCACTGTGTCTCCCCACTTCCCACCATCTCCACGGACCCGCCCGGGCGCTCTCAGACCTCGCACCTATCCTGCTGCCAAGGAAAATATTTACCCGGCTCCGAAAGGAGCTGGGCCGGATTCCCAGAGCCGGGTGACCCTTGGCAGCTGGGATCGGGGGGGTGGGATGATGGGAATCCGTGTCTCTCTGCAAGCCTGAACCCATTCCATGGATCTGGAGGGGAAGAGTTAAATCCTGCCAGCCCCTCCTGCACCCCCCCTGCACATTCCAGAGCGAGGGGATCAAGATGTGCCCAGCACTGGGAATGCCAGGCGTGTCCGTGCTCCGTGCAATGGGGTGGGGGGCTTGGAAATAGGATGGGGGGTGCACCCAGAGCACCACCCCAATATCTGTCTGGCTCCAGAGTCTCGGGGGCTGCCCCACAACCCCCAGAGCAGCCCTTGGCCAACGTATCCCGGTCTCCCTTCCCAAAGAAAAACACTCTCTGTTGACTCAGGTGCCAGCGCCGAGTGCAGTGATGCCGGGGTTTTACGGCGTGGATCCCAGCAGAGTGAGGATTTCTTTTCTTTGTCCTTTTCTTTCAGCCTTTCACCCCAGGAAGGTGAAGGGGAGGCGTTGAGGAGGCTTGTAGGGAGATTTGGCCCCGTCCTCCATCCCTCCTCTCTCACCCGCTTCCTCCAGCGTCCATCGGCACAAAGAGCCAAAAGGCAGGGATTTGGCCCCATTCCCGCCGCGGGGCAGGTTTTGGGGTGCCCTCAGCCAGAGGGGACTGCGGCAAATCCCTGCCAGGCAGAGCGCAGCGGATGATTTATGGTGACCCTTCCCATCTCTGTTTTCTCTTCCTGACAACCCACCCCTCAAATTCCTGGGACACCCCCAGGCAGCCCCTTATCGCTCTGGAATGCCGGCCAGCCCACATTCCTGCTGGGAAGGAGCGAGATGCTCCACCGCCCTTCTCTCACCTCCCCGCGGGTTTTGCTGAGTCCGACAGTCCTGGAAGAGACAGATGAACTCAGCTCTGAGCCATGGCAGTGGGTGTCTCGGGGTGAGGGATCCCCATGGAGAGCTTTGTCCCCAGGAGGATGCTCTGCTGGTCCTCCAGGGTGCCGGGATAGACCCTTCTCCTTCCCTGACCACAGGGTATGGGGTTGGTGAGGACATCATTGAACCCTCGTTCAAGCAGGTTAAGTGCAAGGCAGCGCTGGGATGGAGGCAATGCCAAGCCCACATCCAGGAGGGGTGGACAATGAATTGGGATCAGCCCTGAGGAGAAGGACTTGGGGTGCAGGGGGAGGAGAAGCTCCACAGGAGCCCCAACGTGCGCTCAGAACCCCCCCGTGTCCTGGGCTGCACCCGGAGCAGCGTGGCCAGCAGGGAGGGACGGGATTCTGCCCCTCTGCTCCGCTCTGGGAGACCCACCTGGAGCCCTGGGTCCAGCGCTGGAGTCCTCAGCACAGGGAGGACATGGAGCAAGTCCAGAGTTGGCCAAGGAGATGATCCAAGGGCTAAAGGACCTCCTGCTCGAGCACAGACTGGCTGCACCAGTGAGCTGAACCTCTTGCCAAAACACCACAACCAACTCACCCTGACCTTGCGGAGCCAGAGCCGGCGTCCCCCGGCGCTGGGGGAGAAGGTCCCTCAGTCCTGGGGCTCTTTAGCCACTGTCCCCATCCTCTACGTGGCCATGAGCTCCATTCTCAGAGGGAGAGATCCCTGTGAGCTCCCCAGGGTTGACACCAGGGCAAAACAGTGTCTGCAGCTCCTCGGGATACCACCAAGGTGCTCCTCATTTGCTGATTGCATCAGTGCTGATTAAATTCAAGGAGTGCAGAGACAGGATGGGAGGGGGGAAAGGCTTTCATTTGGAAGAGGAGAGATGGAGATGGAGATGGAGATGGAGATGGAGATGGAGATGGAGATGGAGATGGAGATGGAGATGGAGATGGAGATGGAGATGGAGATGGAGATGGAGATGGAGATGGAGATGGAGATGGAGATGGAGATGAGGTCTTGGGGAGAAATGTTCTCCTGGGAGGGTGGGGAGGTCCTGGAACAGGTTGCCCAGAGCAGTGGTGGCTGCCCCATCCCTGGAGGGGTTCCAGGCCAGGTTGGATGGGGCTCGGAGCCCCTGATCCAGTGGGAAGTGTCCCTACCCATGGCAGAGGAAGTGGAACTGGATGGGCTTTGAGGTCCCTTCCAACCCAAACTGTTCTGTGATTCTATGATTGCACACTTTCACTGATTTCCGTGATTCTCTTCCTCTGCCTCCGCTTCCCCTTTTCTGACAGCCCTGGCGGAACAAGCCTCGGGACCTGGAAAGAGGAACAGGCTGGGGTTTTGCCCTCGACGCTGCGCACCGCCCACACGAAGGGCACCCTGCGAGCAGCTGATCCAGCTCCGCTGCCACCGTTACAGACTGGGGGAAGAGTGGCTGGAGAGCTGCACGGAGGAGAAGGACCTGGGGGTGATGGTTGACAGCAACTGACCATGAGCCAGCAGTGTGCCCAGGGGGCCAAGAAGGCCAACGGCATCTTGGCTTGGATCAGAAATGGGGTCACCAGCAGGAACAGGGAGGGGATTCTCCCTCTGTACTCGGCACTGGTGAGACCGCACCTTGAATCCTGTGTTCAGTTCTGGGCCCCTCACCACAAGAAGGATGTTGAGGCTCTGGAGAGTGTCCAGAGAAGAGCAACGAAGCTGGTGAGGGGCTGGAGAACGTCTGACGAGGAGCGGCTGAGAGAGCTGGGGGTGTTCAGCCTGGAGAAGAGGAGGCTGAGGGGAGACCTTATTGCTCTCTACAACTGCCTGAAAGGAGGTTGTGGAGAGGAGGGATATGGGTTCTTCTCCCAAGTGACAGGGGACAGGACAAGGGGGAATGGCCTGAAGCTCCGCCAGGAGAGGTTCAGGTTGGGTATCAGAAAAAAATTCTTCACAGAAAGAGTCATCGGCACTGGAACAGCTGCCCAGGAAGGTGGTTGAGTCGCCTTCCCTGGAGGTGTTCAAGGAACGGGTGGATGAAGTGCTGAGGGACATGGTTTAGGGAGTGTTGGGAATGGTTGGACTCGATGATCCCGTGGGTCCTTTCCAACCTGGTGATTCTGTGATTCTGTTGTAGCCGGTTTGGGAAAGCCCACGGTCCCTGGCTAGGGGCAGAGCTGGGAGCAGGTGGGGATGCTGAGTAGGTGCGGGACCTGCCAGCCAACCCCTCGCTTCGGATGCATCTGCCGAGCTTCTGCAGGGCTTGGGAAGCAGGGGGCAAGCGGGGGTGGTGACCCTGAGGACATGCCTACGGGGTGGGATGAGGCTCAGTCGAGGCTGAGCCAGCCTGGAGGTGCTAGACATGGGTGCAGGTTTCCAACCGCCCTTTGAAAGGGAGTCTCCATCATCTTGGGTGCCGGCGAGACCGTGTTGGATCAAGCCACCATGCCGGAGAACTGATTCCACCCTTCCCAACATCCCTGGAGGAGAAAAGTCTGCTCCATCCTGGAGGAGCAGGCTCTGCTCGGGAAGAACTTGCAGTATGGTGGAGCTGGGATGGATGCTCCAGCCGGGATCTTGCACCTTTGGTCTCACGCTGCTGCCCACGCTGGGGATGGATTTCCACCAGGTCTGCAGAGAGAGCGGAGGGTCACATCCAGCGCTGGGAACTTGGGGTATGGCAACATCCAACATGGTGCTGTGCAAAGGCACAGTGGAGGTGGTTTTCGCTCCCCGAGAGCGATGCAGAAGGAATGAAAGAGAAGCAGAAGCTCAGGAAGCTGATGCAGAAGAAGTGTTGGAGCTGAGTCAAGCTGCCCCAGGCTTTCCTCCTCGGGGCCAGCTGGGCGCTCCGGCTTTTGCAGGAGCTGTGGCATCAGCCACCCTGAGCCCAGATGCCATATGGCCACTTTTGCCTACATCAGGGTTTCCTCACCAAGTGCTGCGTCAGGAAACAGCTCAGCAGCTTCTCAAAGGGAGCAGGTACCGCGCTGTGCCCCTGCTGCCGGGGGGAAGGTTTGGCACAGCCTCCTCGCACCAGCAATCCCCGTTCCTGCTGGGATCGGGATCTAGGAAGGACTTGGGGTGCTGGGGGAGGAGAAGCTCCACAGGAGCCCCAACGTGCGCTCAGAGCCCAGAACCCCCCCGTGTCCTGGGCTGCACCCGGAGCAGCGTGGCCAGCAGGGAGGGACGGGATTCTGCCCCTCTGCTCCGCTCTGGGAGGCCCACCTGGAGCCCTGGGTCCAGCGCTGGAGCCCTCAGCACAGGGAGGACATGGAGATGGTGGAGCGAGTCCAGAGGAGGCCATGGAGATGATCTGAGGGCTGGAGAACCTCCTGTATGAGGCCAGGCTGGGAGAGTTGGGGTTGTTCAGGAGAAGAGAAGGCTCCATGGAGACCTTAGAGCAGCTTCCAGGAGGGAACGGGGCTCCAGGAAAGCTGGGGAGGGGCTCTGGATCAGGGAGGGCAGGGATAAGATGAGGGGAACAGTTTTGAGGTGCAAGAGGGGAGATTGAGATGAGATCTTGGGAAGAAATGTTCTCCTGGGAGGGTGGGGAGGCCCTGGAGCAGAGCAGTGGTGGCTGCCCCATCCCTGGAGTTGTTGAAAACCAGGTTGGATGGGGCTTGGAGCAACGGGATCCAGTGGGAGGTGTCCCTGCCCATGGCAGGGGGTGGAACTGGCTGGGCTTTGAGGTCCCTTCCAACCCAAACCATTCCATGGTTCCACCAACGCTGCTTGGTGGGCAGTGGGACTCTCGGGGGCTGGCGGCGGCTGCTGCTCCTGTGCTGCTGCCTCAGCACTCCACCCCGCTGAGATCTGGCACAGAACAGCCGAGGAGGGGACGGTCGGGCGCTGCTCAGCACCACGAGGTCCCAGAGGGCACTTTCCCACACTCCCGGACCTTTCACACAAGGTCGAGCGTTGACCTCGAGACATCAAATTTGAGTGCCCCAACGCAGCCAAAGAGCAGCCCAGCCCCTGCCTGAAAGTCACGCCGCGGCTCCGGGCTTGGCACGGCCGCTCTGCCAGCTCTGTTTGCTCCTGGTTGCTCTTTGTGTAGGTTCCTCCAGGCTCTTCTAGAGCCTCCTCCCCAAAATCCAAGGGGATGCTGCCCCAATCTCACCACAACCCCCTTGGGTTCACAAAGTTACGGTGGCCCACCACAGATGATGTGGATGAAGTGCTTAGGGACATGGTTTAGGGAATGTTAGGAATGGTTGGACTCAATGATCCAGTGGGTCCTTTCCAACCTGGTGATTCTGTGGGTTCGGCCAGGAGGCCCCAGCAACAACTTCATCATTCCAGATCTTGGAACGATCTCGGTGCTGAGCTGGGAACCCCCTCTGGAAGGGCTGGCAGAGCCATGTCCTCGCTTTGAGCATCACGCAATGAAAGTCCACAAAGTAAGAGCAAGGTGAAGTCCTCTGGTTGCCCCCAGGAGGACCTTGTGCAGCAGTAACCCACATGGGGCATCACCATCCCGGTGTGGGCTCTTCCCACTAAACCCAGAGACCTTCGGGATGCGCCGGGAGGTGGGTGGCTGTCCCCAGGGTTGGGGTATCACCCTGACACACCACAGCAACGGGGATGCCCCAAGAGGTCCTGGGGTGCCAGGAAATTGATGCTGCTTGGGCTGCAGTGAAGATGCAGCTTCTCAATGTCCTTCATAGCTGGGATGCTGGAAAACCCTCCCTTGGAGACCACCGCAACCCCTGCCCGAACAGCCCGGATCAGGAAAAGGCAAGAAATAGCTGATGATGTCAACCACTTCCCAAAAGCAAAGCGGTGACAGGGACAAACTCCTCAACGGGGAAGTGGTGCAGCTTTGGGCTCCTCACCCGCCTGTAGTGGTTAAATAGCCCTGACCAAAGGGCGAGGAGAAGACACCATCGTGGACATTGTGGCTCAGTGCACTCCCAGGTAATGCTGCTGCTCCCCGGAGGAGGGGTGGTATGGAGGGCAGAGAGTGGTTCTGGGGTTCGCCCTGCTGGGATGAGGTGCTGGTGTGATGCTCTGTGGGGTGGCACAGGCTGCCGGTGGGCACCTCAGTGTAGGGTGGAGGTGAAGACAGTTGGAGGTGAGAGCATCTCCACAGGGCTGGCACCTCCAGGACCTGGGTCCATGCTCAGGGCTGCGTTTAGAGCCAGGGATGCACCTGATCTGCACCCGTTGACGGGGATTGGTGCGGATCCCACGGTCCCCCTCTCTGTTACCTCAGTGGGATGTGTTGCGGATTGAAGGGACCAACCTGAGGAGTTTCACGCGCAGCCCACGCTGCTGCGTTTTTAGGTGAATAGGTGATTTTTTACTAAAGCTTGAAGAATCGTGGAATGGTTTGGGTTGGAAGGGACCTCAAAGCCCATCCAGTCCCACCCCCTACCATGGGCAGGGTCACCTCCCATGGGATCAGGAGCTCCAAGCCCCATCCAACCTGGCCTGGAACCCCTCCAGGGATGGGGCAGCCACCACTGCTCTCTTCCAGGGCCTCCCCACCCTCCCAGGAGAACATTTCTGCCCAAAGATCTCATCTCAATCTCCCCTCTTGCAGCTCAGAACTGTTCCCCTTGTCCTGTCCCTGTGCTCCCTAAGAAACCAGGGATCTCCCTCTCCCTGGCTCCTTGCACAGGTGCCTGTGTAGGGATTCTGCCGGGGTGCTGAGCATGACTGTGGGTGCAGAGCAGACCACATACTCGCTGGATAATTGCCTTTTTACCTCTATTTTCCAGCGCGTGACACTGAAATGCTCTTGCCCAGTCCATAGGAGGTGATCATGCACAGTGTTCTCTGCTCTGTGCAGCGCGGCCGGTCCAGACCCTCGTGGTGCTGTGCACACGCACACACGGAAGCCATAAAAAAAAGTGGTTTTATTGAGATATCTTTACAAATACTTTAATTTTCTTGCCCTGAGCAGCAGCAGGGCCCCACCACGGGCTGCAGCCACCGCACGGGTCGGGTGGGCAGACAGGAGCTGGGGGCACCATTCTGCACCCAGGCTCCCAGAAACCGAAACTAAGAGAAGAGTGGCAGAAGAAACGAAACTTGTGGGCTCAAGCAAGGAGCTGGAGAGCAAATTCCGGCCCTGAGACAATGCTTCCTTCCTCCTTCAACCCCATCCCATGGCTATTTCTGGTCCTCAGCTCCCCCTGATCCCTGGGCACCCTCGTGGCCCACGGTGCTGGGAGGGGTCAGGGTGGTGGGACCCCATCACAAGGGCTGGTGGGACCTTTTCCTCTGCTCTGGGTGCTTTGGTTTGGCCAGGCAAAGCTAAAGCTCTGGAGAATGCTTTGGAATCCAAAATCCCTCCCTAAAGCAAATTGGCAGCGAGTAAATTTAAAGCACATGCTGAAGAAAAAGGTGTTGGCAAAGGAGGAATTATTGTTTGAAGGAGGAAAACGTTGGCTCAGGGAGTGAAGAGCTGCCTCGTTCGATATGGAGGGGTCGCTGAGCTGATCATGGAATCATGGAATAACTAGTTTGGGGTGGAAGGGACCTTAAAGCCCACCCAGTTCCACCCCTGCCTTGGGCAGGGACACCTCCCGCTGGATGAGGGGCTCTAAGCCCCATCCAACATGGCCTGGAACCCCTCCAGGGATGGGATCTGGGGGTTCTGCTTGATGACAAGTTAGAATCATGGAGAACCATGAAATGGTTTGACTTGGAAGGGACCTCAAAGCCCATCCAGTTCCACCCCTGCCATAATGGGTCACCTCCTGCTGGCTCAGGGGCTCCAAGCCCCATCCAACCTGGCCTGGAACCCCTCCAGGGATGGGGCAGCCACCACTGCTCTGGGCAACCTGGGCCAGGGTCTCCCCATCCTCATCACAAACAATTCCTTCCTTATATCTGGTCAGAATCTTCCCCTCTTTTAGTTTAAAACCTGTAGCCCTCGACCCTGATGTCGATGCAGGGATAGGATGAGGGGAATGGTTTTGACCTGAAAGAAGGGAGATGGAGACGAGATCTTAGGGAGGAATGTTCTCCTGGGAGGATGGTCACCTCCCTGTAAACCCCAGACCAGCTCTTCAAACTCCTGAAAAAGCTGAGGCTCCTCCTCACCCTGCATCATCCCTTTCCCAACCTAGCAACTTCCCTGGGCAAACTGTTCCAGGGCCTCCCCACCCTCATCGTGGAGAAACTCCTCCTTATCTCCAGTCTAAATCTGCCCCTCTCCAGTTTATACCCATTGCCCCTCGTCCCATCACTCCAAGCCTTTGTAAAGAGTCCTTTCCCAGCTCTCCTGGAGCCTCTTCAGGTACGGGAAAGTCACTATAAAGTCTCCTTGGAACCTTCTCTTCTCCAGGCTGGACAACCCCAACTCTCTCAGCCTGGCCTCGTATGGGAGGTTCTCCATCCCTCTGGTCATCCCTGTAGCCTCCTCTGGAGTTGCTCCACCAGCTCCATGTCCTCCCTGTGCTGAGGACTCCAGAGCTGGACCCAGGGCTCCAGGTGGGTCTCCCAGAGTGGAGCAGAGGGGCAGAATCCCATCCCTCCGTGGTGGCCACGCTGCTCCGGGTGCAGCCCAGGATGTCGGTGGTTTCTGGGCTCTGAGCGCACGTTGTGGCTCCTGTTGGTCTTCTCCTCCCCCAGCACCCCAAGTCCTTCTCCTCAGGCCTGATCCCCATCATTCCCAATCCTGAATGATGAAATCATGGATTGCCCTGCCCCAGGTGTAGGACCTTGCCCTTGGCCTGGTTGAACATGAGATCCACACAACTTCTCCAGTGGGAACGCAGTGGGAAACGCTGGACTGTGCTGGTGTACAATGTGTTTTAAATCCTTTGTCCACATCTTCTTCTTGTCAGGGCCTCCTTTGCTGAACGCTGACCTCCCAGACCGGTCACCTCTCACAGTGTGGACCTTCCCTGCCTCTGTCCCCAGTGTCCCGGGCGTTGCCATGTGCCTGCTTGTCCTCCTGGCCACTCTCATCCCAGCAGGTATGGTGCCACCAGGACCCCCACCTGGTCCACTTCCATGCAGGGGTGGTTGGCTGGATTCACACCGGGATGAGAGGGAATGGGAGGGCTGATGCCCTCATCCTGCCAGGGATGAGCAGGACAGGCTCTGGGGGCCTGGAGGATGCTCCTGGCTCTCTCACAGGACATTTTGGAGGGCCAGGAGGGCAAATTTCCACCATTTACCAGTTATTTAGGCGTCGTTTTTCAAATCCGGCTGGTGGCACCAACCACACATCATGGAATCACGGAATGGTTTGGGTTGGAAGGGACCTCAAAGCCCATCCAGTTCCCATGGGCAGGGACACCTCCCACTGGATCAGGGGCTCCGAGCCCCATCCAACCTGGCCTTGAAGCCCTCCAGGGATGGGGCAGCCACCACTGCTCTGGGTGATCTGTTCCAAGACCTCCCCACCCTTCCAGGAGAACATTTCTCCCCAAGATCTCATCTCCATCTCCCCTCTTCCAGCTCCAAACCATTCCCCTCAACCTGTCCCTGTACTCCCTGATCCAGAGCCCCTCCCCAGCTTTCCTGGAGCCCTTTTCCCTACTGGAAGGAGGCTTTTCCTCATCATCTCTCCCTTCTCCACCTTGAAAGTTTCTCCTTGAGGGGAGAGTTATCTCACACCCTTGTTCTCCTCCCCACCTCAAGCCCATCTCTGTCTGTTCCAGCAGCTTAGGAGAAGCGATGCAGCCCTGGTGGGTCCTGGGTTGGGAGCAGGAGGGTGCAGCCCATGGGATGGTCAGATGCCCCCAAGGGTGGCACTCTGACCCCCTCTTCCCTCCACCACAGTCCTCACCTCGTGGGGGGTCACCTACCCTGAGTCTCTGCGGGGTCTCAAGGGCTCCTGCGTGGTGATTCCCTGCACCCTGAGTTACCCTGACGACGTGACAGCCGCCGACGGCATCGTGGCCATCTGGTACAAGGATTACAACGCCCAGAGGACGGTGGTGTTCCACTCGGCAGCCCAGGAGGTGGGCGCGGTCTTCAGGGACCGTGCCAGGCTCCTGGGGGACCCGGCTGCTGGGAATTGCACCCTGCTGCTGAGAGGGGTGACGCCGGAGGACAGTGGGCCCTACCGATTCCGCTTCGAGATCATCAACGGCGACCGGTGGTCTGCGGCGCAGGATGTGATGTTGAGCATTTCGGGTGGGTACGGAGACCGGATCCCACCTTTCCCATCTCCCTGCCTACGCTGACATCTCACCTTCTGCTTTCCATCCCCAGAAGACCTCGAGCATCCGAGCGTTACCACCAGCGAGGAGCAAACCGAGGGGCAAACGTCCACCTTGGAGTGTTCCACACCCTACGTCTGCCCAGAGGGTGACATCTCCCTGCGCTGGAAGGGCTACGACCCCCAGGTCTCGGTGGTCTCCAGTCAGGTCCAGCTGGACACGAGCGGGGTCAGCCACCGCCTGACCCTCACCACCTCCTTCTCCTGGAAGGACCACTCCAAAAAGCTGCTCTGTGAACTCTTTTATGGCTCCAGGAAGGCGACGGAGGAGGTCGTCCTGCGGGTGAGACGTACGTGGGGCACCTTCCTGGCCCAGAAGGGCAGGAGGATGGGGGCACCTTTGCCATGTCCGGGTCCTCCTGCTGCTGCTCATCGTGTCTCCCTCTTTGCCTCCTTCCCAGACCCAGAGCTGAGTTTCTTCCTGCTTCTCCCTCCCTCTCCTGCAGAGCCAGTTTCCCCATGGCTCTCCATGGCCAGAGTTGGTGTCGCTCCCTCAAACGCTGCTGGAGGTCCATCTCCATTGCATGTCCTGGCACCCACCCCTCTCTTCTGCCAATGTCGCCCCTCTTTCCAGCTCCCCAATGCTAGACCCTTGATTCTCCAGCAGCACCCTGCAGGTCCTGCCCAGCCTCACCACTGCCCACCATGTCCGTCTGTCCTCCCTGCAGACGCCCCTAAGGACATCCAGGTATCGGTCATCCCCTCCGCGCAGAACATCCACCTGGGCGACACGGTTTCCCTCACCTGCGTGGTGGGCAGCAGTTACCCCCCCATCTCAGCGTACCACTGGCTCAAGGACGGGGTGCTCATGGGCAGTGAGCAGATCCTGACCTTCCGGGATGTTCGCCGCGAGGACTATGGACAGTATCGCTGCGAAGTCAGGAATGTCATCGGAGATGGTGTGGCACCTCCCGTGATGCTCTACATCTTCTGTGAGTGCCAGGGGAGCTTTCCCGAGGCTGGGGTGATGCTGGAGGAGGAGCAGGGATGGGGGACCGGGGTGGAGTTTACCCAGTGAGTCCAGGGCAGGAGCTGGCACCAAGGTGGCCGGTACTGGCTGGAGATCCAGGACCTGAGAAGTCTGTGGGGCAGGGATGTGATGTCTCCATCACACCGTGCCTGTGTCCTTCATGGTGTGGGGTTGAGATGCCTCCATTGTGCCGTGCCTGCATCCTTCATGGTGCAGGGCTGCAATGTTTCCATCACACCATACCCGTGTCCTTCACAGCACAAGGCTGAGGTGTCTCCATCGTGCCATGCCTGTGTCCTTCATGGTGCAGGGCTGGGATATCTCCATCAAGCCATGCCTGTGTCCTTCACAGCACAAGGCTGAGATGTCTCCATCGTGCCATGCCTGCATCCTTCATGGCGCAGGGCTGCGATGTCTCCATCACACCATGCCTGTGTCCTTCACAGCACAAGGCTGAGATGTCTCCATCGTGCCATGCCTGTGTCCTTCATGATGTGGGGCTGAGATGTCTCCATCATGCCATGCCTGTGTCCTTCATGGTGTGGGGCTGAGATGTCTCCATCATGCCATGCCTATGTCCTTCATGGTGCAGGGCTGCGATGTCTCCATCACACCATACCTGTGTCCTTCACAGCACAAAGCTGAGGTGTCTCCATCGTGCCATGCCTGTGTCCTTCATGGTGCAGGGCTGAGATGTCTCCATCACACCATACCCGTGTCCTTCACAGCACAAAGCTGAGGTGTCTCCATCGTGCCATGCCTGTGTCCTTCATGGTGCAGGGCTGGGATATCTCCATCAAGCCATGCCTGTGTCCTTCACAGCACAAAGCTGAGGTGTCTCCATCGTGCCATGCCTGTGTCCTTCATGGTGCAGGGCTGGGATATCTCCATCACACCATACCTGTGTCCTTCACAGCACAAGGCTGAGATGTCTCCATCGTGCCATGCCTGTGTCCTTCATGGTGCAGGGCTGTGATGTCTCCATCACACCATACCTGTGTCCTTCACAGCACAAGGCTGAGGTGTCTCCATCGTGCCATGTCTGTGTCCTTCATGGTGCAGGGCTGAGATGTCTCCATCACACCATGCCTGTGTCCTTCACAGCACAAGGCTGAGGTGTCTCCGTCGTGCCATGCCTGTGTCCTTCATGGTGTGGGGCTGAGATGCCTCCATTGTGCCATGCCTGTGTCCTTCATGGTGCAGGGCTGGGATATCTCCATCACACCATACCTGTGTCCTTCACAGCACAAGGCTGAGGTGTCTCCATCACACCATACCTGTGTCCTTCACAGCACAAGGCTGAGATGTCTCCGTCGTGCCATGCCTGTGTCCTTCATCCCTCACGGTGTGGCAATCCCCAAAGGAGGGGTTTCCATCATCTCCCCCAGCCTGGAGGAGGGCTGTTCCCCCTGAGCCCCCCGTTCACACCACATGAGGCGAAGGGCGCTGCTGCACCCACCATGAATTTTGCTCCTGAGGCTTTGCGTTAAAGCCAGAACTCAAACTCCAGCCAGCAAGGAACAAACCCAACGGCCTCTCATCTTCATCATCATTCCTGGGGAGCAAGCGGGGGGTCTCACTTGTCTCTGGCCTCTGTCCCACACCGTGGGGCCAGGGGCTGCTCTCCTGCCTCTGAATCCATCCTGACTGCGCTCCCGTCTCCATCAGCTGCAGAGATCTTGGTGAGCCCCGCGGCCGAGGTGCAGGAGGGGACGGTCACCACCTTGTCCTGCGACGTCCCCGGCAGGGAGAGCCAGGACCTCAACTACACGTGGTACAAGAACAGTGCCTGGCTCATGGAAGGCGCCGCGCACACCCTGCTCTTCCACCACGTGGCCACCAGCGATGCCGGCTATTACTCCTGCAAGGTGACGAATGACCGGGGCAGTGACACATCCCAAGCCATCAGCCTGAGCGTGACATGTGAGTGCCCATGGCTCCTGCAGGGGATGGGAGAGTCCCCACCAGACTCTTTGTGCAAACATCTTGAGTCAAACTGGAATCTCTGCCCTGAATACCTTTGGTCCAGTAAGAAGGTGTGGAGGTTCAGCCCTCCTGGGAGAAGGTGCAACCTGAAAGTTAGGTGGGTGTTGGTCTCTTCTTAGAATCATAGAATCGCTTGGTTGGAAAAGACCTTTGAGATCATCAAGCCCAACCGTCCCTGTCCACTCCTAAACCAGATCCCTGAGCACCTCATCTACACGGCTTCTACACCCCTCCAGGGATGGGGACTCCACCACCGCCCTTGGCAGTTGTTCCAGGGCCTGAGAACCCTTTTAGTGAAGAAGTTTTTCCTGATGTCCAACCTGAACGTGCCCTGGGGCAACTTGAGGCCATTCCCTCTTGTCCTATTGCCTGCCACTTCGGAGATGTGACCTACATCCACCTCACTCCCACAGGCGGTTGTAGACAGTGATGAGGTCTCCCCTCAGCCTCCTCTTCTCTGGGCTTAACAACCCCAGGTCCTCCAGCCGCTCCTCAAAACCCTTGTTCTCCAGCCCCTTCCCAGCTCCATTCCCTTCTCTGGACACACTCCAGTCCCTCAATGTCCTTCTTGGAGTGAGGGACCCAAAACTGAACCCAGGATTCGAGGTGTGGCCTCACCGATGCCAAGTCCAGGGACATTCTCCCAAGTAACAAGTGATGGGATGAGTGGTAAAGGCCTCAAAGTTGCACCAGAGGAGGTTTAGATGGGATATTGGGAACAATTCCTTCCCTGACAGAGTGGTGAAGCCCTACTGGAGGCTGCCTGGGACACGGAGGAACCTCCATCCCTGGAGGGGTTCATAGAACACGTGGCTGTGGCGCTTGGGGACAAGGTTTGGTCAACACGCTGGGGTTGGGTTGACGGTTGGCCTGGATGAGTTGAGAGGGCTTTTCCAACCTCAGTGATTCCAAGATTCTAATTTGCTGTGAGAGCAACAATTTCTGGCTGTGAGCCACATTTGTGAAGTGGTTTTTTTTTGCTGCATCACGGACCCATCCGGTCATGGCAGCATCTCCCACTCCTCCACTAATCTGTTCCACCCCATAAACTGCTGGGAGGTCACCGACCGAGGAGCCAGCTGTGATAACAACAGCTCAGGAGCTTCTGAAAGCCGGGAGGGAAAGAAAACAGCCCTGGGTTTGGCTGTGGCATTTCCATGAGGGAACACAACCTGCTGACGTAGGGCGAAAGCCGCTCCGAGGAGGAGCCGTGCAGGTCGGGGATGGCCGTGCTCCACGTGCTGAGACCTCCGGAGCTGCAGCATCCTCTTTCCTCCCACAGACCCACCACGGACGCCCACCATCACGCTCTTCCAGGAGACGCAGGGCGGCAGGCTGGTCATCATCCGCTGCGCCGTGGACAGCCACCCACCGGCCACCATGGCCATCTACCATGATGGCACTTTGCTGGCGGCCAGTGGGTCGCAGGCTGCCCCGCGCCAGCGCCTCAGCGTCACCGCCTCCCGTAACACCCTGCGGCTGGAGATCCGTGGTGTGGGACCTCAGGATAGCGGGGAATACCTCTGCGCAGCCACCAACCGCTACGGCAACGCCAGTGCCACCAAGCTCTTCATCGCACGTGGTGAGTCCCCAATGGAAGGGGTTGGCAAGGTCTTGGCTCTGACGATCCCAGCGGAGATGTTGGGGCTGGTTCTGCAGGCGGGAGGAGCCACGGAGTCCTGAGAGCTGGTGGGACGCGTGTGGCATGGGGTGACATCGGCGCCTTGGGGACGATGCAGTGGTGATGGCCTCTCTGCAGAACCTTCCTCACCGTCTGAGGTCAAAGGTGCTTGCGGAGCTGGAGTTGCTCCTGAGAACTGGTTTTCAAAACAACATAAAATCCATAGCAAAGATTGTCCCAACTCTTTCTTCCCTGTCACCGCAAGCCCTAGCAGCACACGGCACCGGGACCACCTCCTCCTGCTCCAGAGAATCATCGGGATTGGAAATGACCTCCAAGCTCATCCAACCCAACCATCAGTCCATGCCCCTACTGCCTACTAAATCATGTCCTGAAGTGCCACAACCACATGTTTTTTGGACCTCTCCAGGGATGAGGACTCCACCACTGCCCTGAGCATCTTCTGCCAGGGCTTCACCACTCTTTCTGTAAAGAAATTCTTCCCAACATCCAATCTAAGACTCCTCTGGTGTAACGTGAGGCCATTTCCTCTCATCCCATCGCTGGTTACTTGGGAGAAGAGTGGGGAAGTCCTGGCCCAGGTTGCCCAGAGAAGCTGTGGCTGCCCCATCCCTGGAGGTGTTCAAGGCCAGGTTGGATGGGGCTTGGAGCAACCGGATCCAGCAGGAGATGTCACTGCCCATGGCACAGGGTGGGACTGGATGGACTTTAAGGTCCCTTCCAACTCAAACCATTCTATGTTTCTATGATCCCATCCTCCAGCTACAGAGGTCCTGATCCACCCCTCAGCAGAGGTCCAGGAAGGAGCAGTCGTCACTCTGACCTGCCTGGGGGCTCTGGGAGCAGCGGAGGAGCTTCTCTACACCTGGTACAGGAACAGCAAGAGGCTGCAGGAGAGCTCGGACCCAACCCTGCGCTTCTCGTCCATCCATGGTGAAGACGCAGGCGTCTTCCAGTGCAGGGTCCGGAACAGCAACAGCAGCGACACATCGGCAGCCGTCCCACTCCGTGTGCTCTGTAAGTCCTGCCAGGAGGGTTCTGGGCTTCAGGAAAGCCTTTGACACTGTCTCCCACAGCATTCTCCAAGAGAAGCTTGTGGCCCATGGCTTGGATGGGTGTACACTTCACTGGGTAAAAAATGGGCTCGATGGTCCTGGCCAGGCTGGATCCATGGGCTGGAGAGCAGGGAAGATCTCCAGAGGGATCTGGCCAGGCTGGATCCATGGATGGAGGGCAGGAAGGGTCTGCAGAGGGATGTGGCCAGGCTGGATCCATGGATGGAGGGCAGGGAGGATCTGCAGAAGGATCTGGCCAGGCTGGATCCATGGCTGGAGGGCAGGGAGGATCTCCAGAGGGATCTGGCCAGGCTGGATCCATGGCTGGAGGGCAGGGAGGATCTCCAGAGGGATCTGGCCAGGCTGGATCCATGGATGGAGGGCAGGGAGGATCTCCAGAGGGATCTGGCCAGGCTGGATCCATGGATGGAGGGCAGGGAGGATCTCCAGAGGGATCTGGCCAGGCTGGATCCATGGATGGAGGGCAGGAAGGGTCTGCAGAGGGATCTGGCCAGGCTGGATCCATGGATGGAGGACAGGGAGGATCTGCAGAGGGATCTGGCCAGGCTGGATCCATGGGTTGGAGGGCAGGGAGGATCTGCAGAGGGATCTGGCCAGGCTGGATCCATGGATGGAGGGCAGGGAGGCTCTGCAGAGGGATCTGGCCAGGCTGGATCCATGGATGGAGGGCAGGGAGGATCTCCACAGGGATCTGACCAGGCTGGATCCATGGATGGAGGGCAGGGAGGATCTGCAGTTGGAGAATTGTTGGATGTTTAAGAGCTGCTCATAGGGCACTGCAAAGCAGAAATCCCTTGGCTTCTTGGGGTTCTCCAACCTCATGGTTCCATAATATTCTCACCGGAGATGTTTTAACCCTGCAGTCCCACCCAGGCAACCGGTGATGAGCTCCTTCCTGGAGACCCAAGGTGGGCGCCTGGGCATCATCCAATGCGGTGTTGAGAGTGACCCAGAGGCCAACCTGACCCTCCGGAGGGGAGAAGAAGTCATAGCCTGCACATGGGGCTGCCCCACATCCCCCAAGCCCAGGGTCCACACCACCTCATCGTACAACAGCCTGAAGGTGGAGATCCAGGAGGTGGTGGTGGAGGATGAGGGGACCTACGTGTGCTGGGCTGGGAACGCGCTGGGCAACGCCAGCACGGCCATGGACTTCAGGGCTGAGAGTGAGTGCGATGAAGGGGCGGTGGGAGAATAGAGAGGTCGTGGAGGAGGAGATGTCATGGAAGGAAGCAAGCTCAGGAGATTGTGGGCGACGGTGGGAGAAGGGCAGAGGGAGCAGAAATGGCCACAAAATCCGAGGGATCAAAGGGCATCGGTCCCAAACAAATGGTGCACCCTGGTGCTGGGGTGGAGTGTGAGCATGGTCAAAGCCAGGGCTGCTCCATGAGAAGGTTGCCAGCCCCTCCAGCCTCTCCTGGTGGGTTTGGAATGTTCTCCCATAGCCCTAGCAAGGGCTCCGGCTCCTGGTGGGGATTCATCACTGACTTTTGCCCATGCAGAACTGGGGTCGCAGAGCAAAATGCAGCTGACGGCATTCACATGGGACATCATCCCTTGGCTAGTGGGGTCCTGGGTGGCCGGTGTCCCGGTGCTGGGTTCCCGCAGGGTGCTGCTCCAGCTTGGAGTTGTCTCCATTGTGGCATTGCAGGATTAGACAGCATTTGCCCTCTGGAATAGCCACAGTCACTTGTGAGCCGGCTTTGGGAGGGTTTGCTCACCTTAATGCTGCTGAAGGAGTCCTGGCCAAGTCCACGGTGGAACCTCTTTGCCTCCTGCCCATAGCTGCCAGCATCTCCGTGGCTCCATCCTCCCGCGTGCTGGAAGGCCACGCTGCCAACCTGACCTGCCGGCTGAGAAGCGACTCCACGGCTCTGCCCAACTTCACCTGGTACCGGAACGGGCAGTTCCTCACCGAGGGCTCGGCTGCATCCCTGGTGTTCCAGCGAGTGGCCAGCACGGATGCGGGTCTCTACCACTGCAGAGCCACCACCGACGGCCACAGCCGGAGCTCTCCCACTGCACCCCTGGATGTGCTGTGTACGTATGGCCTTGCCTTGCCTTGCCTTGCATTCCCATCCCATCCCATCCCATCCCATCCCATCCCATCCCATCCCATCCCATCCCATTCCATCCCATTCCATCCCATCCCATCCCATCCCATCCCATCCCTTTCCCTCTCAAGAGCCGATGCAACTTCTCCCTGTCTTTCTGGGAGGTCCCAGGTTGCTCCTTCCCGGATCTCCTGCCGGGATCAAAGCCTTTCCATTGCCGTTCTCCACCCTGACAGATGCCCCACGGGACCCTCTCCTCACGGCATTCCTGGAGACACAGAGAGGCCACTTGGCCATCTTCCAGTGCTCGGTGGCCAGCAACCCTCCTGCCCAACTGGCCCTGCTCCGGGATGGGAACCTGGTGGCTACCAGCGATGCGGGAACCAGTCCCAGCCCACGGGTCAGCGCCTCGGCCGCTCCCAATGCCCTCCGGGTGGAGATGAGGGAGGTGACGGTGGCCGACGAAGGCAGCTACCGCTGCACGGCCACCAACGTGCACGGCACCGCCTCACACCGCCTCTATTTCCGCGTGCAGAGTGAGTACCGAGCACCGCTGGATTGGTCCCATGTGGTCCCCAGGGCAGCCGTGGGGTGTTGAGTGGGGGTCAAGCAGGAGCCAACACGGAACATCACCGTTTCTGTGTGGATCCTGCCTGCGTTCCACTGCCAGATGACATTCTGGTGCTGTCTCGTGGTGGTGGTGGAGCAGGGAAATGGCAAGGAACTGGCACTGCCCGGAGGATGAGGCACTGCCCCATCCCTGGAGGTGTTCATGGACAGGTTGGATGGGGATTGGAGCAACCAGATCCAGTAGGAGGTGTCCCTGCCCATGGGAACTGGATGGGCTTTGAGGTTTCTTCCAATCCAAACCATTCTGCGATTCTATGAAATGTCACCGAGCATCATGGGCTGCTGCCAGATGGCCCAAAGCCACTGAGCTGCTGTGGCCGGGTGTGATCCTGTCACTGGGCCACCACAGGGACATCGCTGTGTGATAAACACATGGTGCTCAACACAGCTTCGGGCTGAACAGCAGTAGCCGAGATGGCCGAGAAGGCCACCAGAACCTGACTTGGATCAGCCACAGGGTGGCCAGCAGGAGTAGGGATGGGATCATCCCCATGGACTCGTGAGGGTTCAGTTCTAGATCTCTCACTCCAAGAAAGCCCTGGAGGGGCTGGAGTGCATCGGGAGAAGGGAACGGAGCTGGAAGGGTCTGGAGAACAGGGGTTGTGGGAGCAGTTGAGGGACCTGGGGGTGTCAAGCCTGGAGAAGAGGAGGGGAGACCTCCTGGGTCTGCGCAGCTCCTGGAAAAGAGGTTGGAGACAGGCAGGAGTCAGGCTCTGCTCCCCAGGAAGAAGGGTTGGGAGGAAACACCCCCAATTATGCCAGGAGAGGGTTAGGTGGGATATTAGGACAAGTCCTTCATGGAAAGGGTTCTCAGGTGCTGGTGGAGTCTGCCCAGGGCAGTGGTGGAGTCTCCATCCCTGGAGGGATTTAAAAGCTGTGTGGAAGTGGCCCTCATGGACAGTTCAGTGGGGGGTTGACAGGGTGAGGTTCACGGTTGGACTGGATGATCTTAAAGGTCTTTTCCAACCTAAACGATCCCATGATTCTAAACCACATCAGACAGGAGTCCGTGCAGGACAGTGCCCTCAGACTGACAGATCCAAATGTGTCTCCGTGGAGGTGTCCACATGGGAGATGGTGTCTGCACTCCCACCCAGTGCTGCTGGATCCCACCCAGGCTCCGGCTGCTGCTCCAGAGGCACCAGCTCCTCTCCCTTCTCCTGTTTCCAAACACCTCAGCCCCGGGCACCACGAGTGATGGTGTCCAGGTGGATCAGTTAATGGAGATGGGGAGGAACACATCTTCTTAGATGCAGATATCCAGTGCTTCCCAGGCTCCATGGTCAGCACAAGAGCCTCAAAGCCTGCACGTGATGGAAGTGATGAGGGTTTCGCTCCCATCCCATGCTGTGTTGGGGCTGTTGAGGGACCAGCAGTGCCCTGTGAGCTGGCATCACCCTCTCTCCATGCTCCAGCTGCCCGAGTCCTCGTCTCACCATCCACGGAGGTGCGGGAAGGAGACGATGTCTCCCTGACGTGCCAGGTGGTGGGAGAGCCTCAGGACGACACCGTCTACTTGTGGTACAAGAACAGCGAGTGGCTCCAGGAGAGCCCCGAGAACCTCCTCGCCCTGACCCGTATCGCCAGCACCGCCGCCGGCTCCTACCACTGCCGAGCACGCAGCCCCTCGGGGAGCAGCGTCTCCCCTGCCGTCACCCTGCGTGTCTTCTGTGAGTTGGACCTTCCTGGGAATCCTGATGTGGGGATGGGATGGTGCTGGGCTTGGGAGTGGGATGGTGACATGGAATGAATGGTGCCAGGGGTGGGATGGTGCTGGGGATGGGATGATGCCAGGAATGGAAAGTTGCTGAGGATAGGATTGGACGGTGTTGAGGATTGGGTGGTGCTGTAGGTGAGATGATGCCGGGTGTGGAATGATGCTGGGCGTGGGATGGTGCTGGGTATTGGATGGTGCTGGAGATGGAATGATGCTGGGATTGGAAAGATGGTGGGCTTTGGGTGCTGCTGGGCATGGAATGGTGCTAGGGGGGAGATGGTGCCGGGTGTGGAAAGCTGAAAGGGTTGGGATGATGCTACGGATGAGATGGTGCTGAGGATGGCATGGGATGGTGCTGGGGTTGGGATGGGATGATGCCACTGATTGGGTAATGCTGAGGGTGGGATGGTGCTGGAAATGGAACAATACTGGGGATGGGATGGTGCTGAGGATGGGGTGGTGCCAGGCATTGGATGGTGCTGGGAATGGAACGATACTGGGGATGGGATGGTGCTGAGGATGGGATGGTGCTGAGGATAGGGTGGTGCCAGGCATTGGATGGTGCTGGGAATGGAACGATACTTGGGATGGGATGGTGCTGAGGATGGGGTGGTATCAGGCATTGGATGGTGCTGGGAATGGGATGGTGCTGAGGATGGGGTGGTGCCAGGCATTGGATGGTGCTGGGAATGGAATGATACTCGGGATAGGGTGGTGCTGAGGATGGGATGGTGCTGAGGATAGGGTGGTGCCAGGCATTGGATGGTGCTGGGAATGGAACGGTGCTGGGGATGGGATGGTGCTGAGGATAGGGTGGTGCCAGGCATTGGATGGTGCTGGGAATGGAACGATACTCAGGATAGGGTGGTGCTGGGGATGGGTTGGTGCTGAGGATAGGGTGGTGCCAGGTATTGGATGGTGCTGGGAATGGAAGGATACTGGGGATGGGATGGTGCTGAGGATGCGGTGGTGCCAGGCATTGGATGGTGCTGGGAATGGAACAATACTCAGGATAGGGTGGTGCCAGGCATTGGATGGTGCTGGAAATGGAGTGATACTGGGGGTGGGATGCTGAGCAAAGCCACTGGGCCACACACAGGGCCATGGCTGGAAGATAACGCGTGCCTTACACGCCCCTCGCTGCTGGCACTGTCCCCAAACTCTGCGTGTCCCAGGCACACAAAGAGGCTGGGTGGGAACTGGGGCTCTGCACACTTCGTATCCAAACACGTTGGGGTGTGTGAAGACCTGGGGAGGGAGATGACCTGGGTGAAATGGGATCCTGACCTCCAGGGGCTGTAGATGCAGACCCAGGGGTTGCTCACCCTCCGTGTAACGCCTGGCTCGGGCAGATGCCCCACGAGTGCCGGTGCTGACCTCCTTCCTGGAGAGCCCTGAGGGGCGATGGGGTGTCCTGCAGTGCCAGGTGGCCAGCAGCCCGCCGGCAGAGCTGGCCCTCTTCAAGGACCACGTCCTGGTGGCCACCACGGCGCTGCCCCAGCCCAGCTCCCTGCCACGGCTCAGCGTCACCTCGGCCCTCAACGTGCTGCGGGTCAGTATCCGCCCCGTGCTGCTGGAGGATGAAGGGGAATACGTGTGCTCCGCCAGCAACATCTACGGCAACGCCAGCACCGCGGCGAACTTCACAGCAGGCAGTGAGTGAGGGGTTGGCACTGCCTGCAGGGGACAGGGGTGGGATGGAGCCACTGAAACCGGCTGTGGTGGGACTGGGGAGAGATGGAGATAGGGATTGTGGCGAAGAGGTGATGGCAAGAGCTACTGCGGGGTGCTCATGGGGAAGGGAGGGGAGAGGGAAGCTGGGGTGGGATGAACGGCACGGAAGCAGAGAGGAAACGGACAAGGATGTGGGTTTGTGGGGTTGGAGGGTTGTGCCAGAATTGCGTGTAACCCCCACACATGGAGAAGGAACTGCAACTCCTCTTGGAGGTGATGCAAAGGTCTGGCTTTGCCATATCCATCCGTGGCACCGTCCTGGCTGTGCTCACGGTGCCAGTGTCACCCCAGGCTCAGTTACAGGGAAGGGAGTGCAGCATCTCCATCGCTTCTAGTCTGGAATGAGGGGAAAAGAGCCTCAAGCTGAAGTCTAGAGAGGACCAGCTCTCCCACGGAGCCACCCAGGCGCTCTCCATCACCTCCTGCCCACCCCACTCTCCCCCAGCATCACCTCCTTCCCTTCCCACCGCAGCTGCCAGGGTCTGGATCTCCCCATCCCCGGACATCCAGGAAGGTGATGCTGTCAACTTGACCTGTGCGGTGCAGAGCGGCGACGAGGAGGTGCTGAGCTACACCTGGTACAAGAACAAGGTCTGGTTCAGCAGCGGCTCAGCCCCAGTCCTCGTCTTCTCCAGCATCGCTGCCACCGATGCCGCCTCCTACCACTGTGCCGTGCGGACCCCGGCACAGACCCGCAGTTCGGCTCCCACCACCCTCAACGTCCTCTGTGAGTCCCCATGGGCTTTGTGCCGTGGCAGGGGTGTCCCCAGCACCCACCCATCCCATTGGGGTTCCCATGTCCCTTGGCAGGTCCCCTCAGCTGAGAACCCCCTGGGAACACAGTCTGCTGTGGGCTCTTGCTTAATTTTGGGGTGAGCTCAACAAAAATCAGTCTTTGTCCCAGGGGCCAGGAGATCTCCCATGATAGGCAGATCTGGCCCCACGTTGTCCACAGGAGATTCCAGTGAAGCCTCTCCATGGAACCCCAAGTTTGTCATAGAATCATGGGACGGTTTGGGTTGGAAAGGACCTCAAAGCCCATCCAGTTCCACAGGCAGGGACACCTCCCACTGGATCAGGGGCTCCAAGCCCCATCCAACCTGGCCTGGAACCCCTCCAGGGATGGAGCAGCCACCACTGCTCTGTTCCAGGGCCTCCCCACCCTCCCAGGAGAACATTTCTCCCCAAGATCTCATCCCCATCTCCCCTCTTGCAGCTCAAAACTGTTCCCCTCATCCCTGCATCCCTGATCCAGAGCCCCTCCTCAGCTTTCCTGCAGGGATTGTCCTTACGCTTCGCACTGAAGCTGAAATAGGAAAATCTTTGGCTTTTAGGAAACGTGGCAGGAATTTCCCCCCCCCCCACCTTGATTTAGAAAATGAAAACCAGACTTGGCATGAAAAAAATTAATGGATTTGCAAATCGGAATGCAGGCTTCTCCCTTTTTATTAGTAAAAGACAGCTTTGACGTCTATGTGTGCTGTGATGAGCGGCTGCGGGAGCACTCCTGGCTCCAAGATTCCGAGACCCCCGCAACGAATCTGTTGCTTTGCTCCCTTCTCCTGGGTTTGGATGGGGATGCTGGCTGGATGCTGCTACGCACGGCTGGGTGTTAGGGGTCCGAGCCGCCTGGCTGTTGAGGTTTGCCGGCACCCATGGGTGCAGGGTGGGTTTTCCTGAGGTTGGGATGCGAGCGGAGCACCGGGCTGGATGCTGAGCTGCGCTCCCACGCCTGGTTGACGTGGCTGGAGGTGCCACAACCTGCTCAGAGGTTAGAAATGAGCTCAGGGAAAGGCCCTGCGCTGTGTTTAGTGTGGGTTTGATTCAAGGAGATGGAGGATGCCGAGGGAAGAGGCAGCGCTGCTGAGCAGGTCCTGCGTCGCAGGCAGCGGAGCATCCTCGTCGCAGCTCGCAGCCCAGGCGAGACCATGAGAGCCGCCAGCCCGACCGGAGCATCGCAGGCTGGGAAGGCTCCAAATCACTGAGATGGTTTTTTAACCTACAATCCCGCTCTTTCCCCTCTTTTTCCTTCCCGCAGATCCCCCCAGGAACCTGCGGATGAAGGTCTTCATGGAGAGTGGCGAGGGGTCCACCGTCATCCTCCTCTGCTCGGTGGAGAGCAACCCCCTCTCTGAGATCACCCTGCTCAAGGGGGGGCAGATGGTGGTCTCCAGCCCCACCAAGGGAAGGGACCACCCCGAGCAGAAAGGCTGGGTCTCCTCCCTTCCCAACATGCTGAGGCTGGAGCTCCAGGAAGCTTCTGAGAAGGATGAGGGCGAGTACGAGTGCCGGGCACGCAGCCCCCTGGGCAGCACCAGCGCATCCCTGCCCCTCCGTGTGCACGGTGAGTCCGGCTTCGCTGTGGGATGCTGAGGTGAGGGACCCCTGGGTGGGCATCGAGGAGTAGAGTGCAAATAAGCTGCAGCAGAGCATCAGGAGGTCAGGAATGATGCAGGGATGGTGCTTGCAGCCCAGAAACACCCCCCCGTGTCCTGGGCTGCACTCAGAGCAGCGTGGCCAGCAGGGAGGGATGGGATTCTGCCCCTCTGCTCCACTCTGGGAGACCCACCTGGAGCCCTGAGTCCAGCTCTGGAGTCCTCAGCACAGGGAGGACATGGAGCTATTGGAGTGAGTCCAGAGGAGGCCACGGAGATGATCCAAGGGCTGGAGAACCTCTGCTATGAGGCCCGGCTGAGAGAATTGGGGTTGTTCAGGAGAAGAGAAGGCTCTGGGGAGACCTTAGAGCAGCTTCCAGAATGGAAAGGGGCTCCAGGAGAGCTGAGGAGGGGCTCTTGGTCAGGGAATGCAGGGGCAGGACGAGGGGAACGGTTTTGAGTTAGAAGCAGGGAGATTGAGATGAGATGATATCTTAGGAGGAAATTCTTCACCATGAGGGTGGTGAGGCCCTGGCCCAGGGTGCCCAGAGCAGTGGTGGCTGCTCCATCCCTGGGGGTGTTGAAGGCCAGGTTGGATGAGGCTTGGAGCCCCTGATCCAGTGGGAGGTGTCCCTGCCCATGGCAGGAGGTTGGAACTGGATGGGCTTTGAAGTTCCTTCCAATCCAAACCATTCCACCACTCTAAGGCGGCCAGGGATGTGCCACTACCCATTGGGTGGGTGCCCACTCAACTCACTCATGATGATGGCTTCAGAGCTGGGAAAGACTTTTCTCAGCCGCAGCCAAGATGGGTCAAACCTTGTGCCGGTGAAGTCCAGCTTGATTCCGCTCTCCGCAGCCATCAGGGTGGTGGTGCGACCCTCCGCCGAGGTGCCCGAGGGGACCGATGTGACGCTGACCTGCCGGGATGCAGGTGCCCACCCAGGCATCTCCTACACTTGGTACAAGAACGGGCGGTGGCTTTCGGAAGGGCTCGACGCCTCCCTCGTGCTCCGCGCCGCCCGGCGCTCGGACGCGGGTGCCTACGCCTGCCAAGTGGGGAGAGGGCTGAGAAGCCCCCGGGCTCCCCCCATCGCCCTGAGGGTGCTCTGTGAGTGAGGGGCGTCGTGGGGTGGAGTGGGCATGGCACACTGGGTCCCACAGGCCAAGGGAGACCTGGAGGGAATGTCGCTGCCGTTGGGATAATGGTCTATGTCGCCACCTGGTGACCTCCTCATGGCCTCAAGTTGCACCAGGGTTAGGTTGGATATGGTTGGGGGGAGTGATTCTGCCCCTCTATTCCACTCTTGTGAGACCTCATCTGGAGTCCTATGTCCAGTTCTGGAATCCTCAACATAAGAAGGACACGAAGCTGTTGGAACAGGTCCAGAGGAGGCTACAAAGATGATCCGAGGGCTGGAGAACCTCCCATATGAGGACAGGCTGAGAGAGTTGGGGATGTTCAGCCTGGAGAAGAGAAGGCTCCGAGGAGATCTTATAGGGACCTTTCAGTACCTGAAAGGGGCTCCAAGAAAGCTGGAGAGGGGCTGTTCATAAAGGCTTGTGGGGATGGGATGAGGGAGAACAAGTATAAACTGGAGAGGGGCAGATTTAGGCGTGATCTAAGGAGGAATTTCTTCACCATGAGGTTGCCCAGAGCAGTGGTGGCTGCCCCATCCCTGGAGGTGTTCAAGGCCAGGTTGGATGGGTCTTGGAGCAACCTGATCCTGTGGGAGTTGTCTCTGCCCATGGCAGGGGGTGGGACTGGATGGTATTGAGGTCCCTTCCAACCCAAACCATTCCATGATTCTATGATTCCATGGTTCTGTGATGTTACAATAGGCTCATGATAGCCCGTAGCCAGCCAGGCATCCCAGCCCCTCGCCCGGGGTGGAGGTCCCAGGTGGTCTCATAGCATTCCTAAACCCCATCTTCAGCCACCAGCGACTCTGTCCCCCCCTCAGCCCCTCCGGCTGGTCACTGCCACCAGAGCTGGTTGAGCGGAGGGGATGGGACACCCTGTCCTTGTTGTAGATGCACCCAAGGAGCCATCCTTCATCTCCCTGGTGGAACCCCAGGGTGGGCATCAGGCTGTCCTGCTCTGCACTGTGGACAGCTTCCCACCCTCCGACATCATCCTGCGCCGCGATCCCGGCCACGCGCCCCTGGCCTCCTCGCGGGGCTCGGCCAACCCACGCTGCACCATCCAAGCAACCCCCAACTCGTTGCGGGTGGAGATTGCAGGGCTGGAGCCGCAGGATGCCGGGATCTACATCTGCTCCGCCAACAACAGCTACGGCATCGCGTCCTCATCCTTGCGCCTGGATGTGGGAGGTGAGGGTGGCTTCATCCACGGCAAACCTCGTGTCGAGGTCCTGGCGGGTCTTCCCATGGCTCCTGGGAGCCTTTCGGAGGGGTGGGTGTTGGGATGGTGTTAGGCAAACCCAAGCTCTGAGCACCACCAACTCCTTGTTGTCTCCTCTCCTCCTCATCCTCAGGGGTCACCATCACGGTTGAGCCCTCCTCAGAAGTCCTTGAAGGCACCACGGCCACCATGACCTGCTCAGGTGTCCCTTGGGTGGGTGAAGACGCCAACTACACCTGGTACAAGAACAACCGGTGGCTGCAGGAGGGACGGGACGGCTCCCTCATCCTCACCCGCATCTCCAGTGCCGACACCGGCTCCTACCGCTGCCGGGCGAGTGGGATGAAGGGCACCATCACCTCTGCCCCTCTCAGCCTCAGTGTCCTCTGTGAGTGTCCCCTGGCCCCGTGGGGACAGGCCATCAGGCAGGATGGGGTACAGACACCCCAACACGCTGGATGCATCCATCCCAGCATCACAGGCAGCCCATCCACATGGTCCTCCTGCGGCAAGGGAGCCGACCCCCCTCTTCCCCCGCTTTCCCCCCCTCTTCCCCCGCTTTCCCCCCTCTTTCCCCCCTCTTTCCCCCCTCTTTCCCCCCTCTTTCCCCCCTCTTTCCCCCCTCTTTCCCCCCTCTTTCCCCCCTCTTTCCCCCCTCTTTCCCCCCTCTTCCCCCGCTTTCCCCCCTCTTTCCCCCCTCTTTCCCCCCTCTTTCCCCCCTCTTTCCCCTCTTTCCCCCCTCTTTCCCCCCTCTTTCCCCTCACTTTCCCCCCTCTTTCCCCCCTCTTTCCCCCCTCTTCCCCCGCCTTCCCCCCTCTTTCCCCCCTCTTTCCCCCCTCTTTCCCCCTCCTTCCCCCCTTTCCCCCCCCTTTCCCCCCCTCTTCCCCCCTCGTCCCCCCCTCTTCCCCCTCTTCCCCCCTCTTCCCCCCCTCTTCCCCCCTCTTCCCCCCCGTCTTTCCCCCTCTTCCCCCCCTCTTCCCCCCCGTCTTTCCCCCCTCTTCCCCCCTCTTCCCCCCCTCTTCCCCCCTCTTCCTCCCCTCTTCCCCCCCTCTTCCCCCCTCTTCCCCCCTCTTTCCCCCTCTCCCCCTCTTTCCCCCTCTCCCCCTCTTTCCCCCTCTTTCTTTCTCTTTCCCCCCTCTTTCCCCCCTCTTCCCCCCCGCTTCCCCCCCGCTTCCCCCCCTTCCCCCTCTTCTCCTCCTCTTCTCCCCCTTCTTCTCCCCCCTCTTCTCCTCCCTCTTTCCCCCCTCTTCCCCCCCGCTTCCCCCCCGCTTCCCCCCCCTCTTTCTCCCCCTCTTTCTCCCCCTCTTTCCCCCCCCTCTTTCCCCCCCTCTTTCCCCCCCTCTTTCCCCCCCTCTCCCCCCTGTTCTCCCTCCTCTCCCTCCTCTCCCTCCTCTCCCTCCTCTCCCTCCTCTCCCTCCTCTCCCTCCTCTTCCTCCTCTTCCTCCTCTTCCCCCCCTCTCCCCCTCTTTCCCCCTCTCCCCCTCTTTCCCCCTCTTTCTTTCTCTTCCCCCCCTCTTCCCCCCCTCTTCCCCCCCGCTTCCCCCCCGCTTCCCCCCCTTCCCCCTCTTCTCCTCCTCTTCTCCCCCTTCTTCTCCCCCCTCTTCTCCTCCCTCTTTCCCCCCTCTTTCCCCCCCTTCCCCCCCCTTTCCCCCCTCTTTCTCCCCCTCTTTCCCCCCCTCTTTCCCCCCCTCTTTCCCCCCCTCTTTCCCCCCCTCTTTCCCCCCCCTCCCCCCTGTTCTCCCTCCTCTCCCTCCTCTCCCTCCTCTCCCTCCTCTCCCTCCTCTTCTTCCTCTTCCTCCTCTTCCCCCCCTCTCCCTTTGGACCTGGGGAAGGGGATGTAGGGATTCTGTCCATCAGTGGCTGTAGATACCCCTCAAAAGTCAGATTTGGAGTCAACGTGCTCTAAGCTGGGTGGGAATCTCCAGCTGGGAGAGGGGAGACAAGGACTTGAGAAGATGTGGGGCCACCAGCCCCGGGTGGGTGGGCTGGAGCTGATCCAGCCTGGAGAAGGGATGCGCTAAGCCAAGCTGGGTGGGAATCCCCAGCTGGGAGAGGGGAGAGAAGAGCTCAAGAAGATGTGAGGCCACCAGGCCTGGGCTGGGTGAGCTGGAGGGATGCATTCCGAAGCCCTTGGAGAGCATCCAGGCCAACCCTGGGAGGGGATCGCACACTATGGACCACCACCAGCCCCATCTCCCTCACACAGACCCACCACGGCATGTGTCCATCAGCACCTTCCTGGAGAACCGCAGCGGGCGGGTGGGCATCGTGCTGTGCACGGTCGATAGCCACCCACCTTCCACCATCACCCTGCTCCACCACGGCCAGCTTCTGGCCTCCAGCCTGGCCCCGGCCACCGCCCCAAGGGGCCGCGTCGCTCCCTCCCACAACTCCCTCCGAGTGGATCTGGGCGTCGTGGGGCCGGAGGATGCCGGGGACTACGTCTGTGTGGCCGGCAACTCCCTGGGCAATGCCACAGCCACCGCCTACTTCGACGTGGACAGTGAGTGGAGCTGCCAACGCCTCTGGGACGGTGGGGAGTGTGGGGCCCAGAGCAGTGGTGGCTGCTCCATCCCTGGAGGGGTTCCAGACCAGGTTGGATGGGGCTTGGAGCCCCTGATCCAGTGGGAGGTGTCCCTCCCATGGCAGGGGGTGGAACTGGATGGGCTTTGAGGTCCCTTCCAACCCAAACCATTCCATAGTTCCATGATTCTAACTTGCCACAAAGCTGAACCCCCAGATACCACCCCTGGAAGCGTTCAGGATGGGTTGGATGGAGCTTGAGCACCCTGATCCAGTGGATTGTGTCCCTGCCCATGGAACTGGGTGCGTTCTGAGGTCCTTTCCAACCCAAACCATTCCATAGTTCCATGATTCTAACTTGCCACCAAGCTGAACCCCCAGATACCCTCCCTGGAAGCCTTCAGGAAGGGTTGGATGGAGCTTGAGCACCCTGATCCAGTGGGTGGTGTCCCTGCCCATGGAACTGGGTGGGTTCTGAAGTCCCTTCCAACCCAAACCATTCCATAGTTCCATGATTCTAACTTGCCACCAAGCTGAACCCCCAGATACCATCCCTGGAAGCGTTCAGGATGGGTTGGATGGAGTTTGAGCACCCTGATCCAGTGGGTGGTGTCCCTGCCCATGGAACTGGGTGAGATCCGAGGTCCCTTCCAACCCAAACCATTCCATGGTCCCATGATTCTATGAACTGGGTTGGAAAGGTGATTATGGAGCACTGGGAATGACCGGCAGAGGGGGTTGAATGGCCACGAGTCTTAAGGTGGAAAGGGTTTTGCTGGACAAACGGGTATTTTCCAAAGCAACCCAGCCTGGAGCTGAAGGCTGGTTTTCTGAACGGGATAAAAAGCCCATGGAAGCAGCAAATTGAGTCAAACCCTGCACAATGGTCAAAAAAGTGAGGAGGAATTGGATTGGATTTGACAAAGGGCAAAACAGGATGGTGCTGGTTGTGGCTGTGCCCCTGCCTGCATCCCTGCCTACCCCCTACCCTCATCCCTGCCTGCATTCCTGCACGTATCCCTGCCCGCTCCCTGCCTTCATCTCTGCCTGCATCCCTGCCTACTCCCAGGCTTCATCTATACACACCTTCCAGCCTTCATCCCTGCCTGGATCCCTGCTGCATCCCTGCCTGCTCCCCGCCTTTATCCCTGCCTACTCCCTGGCTTCATCCCTGCGGCATCTCTGCCCTCTCCCTGCCCTCATCCCTGCCAGCATCCCTGCCTACTCCCAGACTTCATCCCTGCTGGATCCCTCCCTGGATCCCAGCCTTCATCCCTGCCCATATCGCTGTCTACTCCCGGCCTTCATCTCTACTCGGCTCTCTGCCTTCATCCCTACCTTCATTCCTGCCTGCATCCCTGCCTATATCCCAGCCTTTATTCATGCCCGCATCCCTGTCTACTCCCAGCCTTCGTCTCTACCCACTTCTCTGCCTTCATCCCTGCCTTCATCCCTGCCTTCATCCTTGTCTGCTCCCTGCCTGCATCCCTGCCTATATCCCAGCCTTCATCCCTGCCCATATCCCTGTCTACTCCCAGCCTTCATCTCTACCCGCCTCTCTGCCTTCATCCCTACCTTCATTCCTGCCTGCATCCCTGCCTATATCCCAGCCTTTATTCCTGCCCACATCCCTGTCTACTCCCAGCCTTTGTCTCTACCCACCTCTCTGCCTGCATCCCTGCCTGCTCCCTGCCTGCATCCCTGCCTGCTCCCTGCCTGCTCCCTGCCTGCATCCCTGCCTATATCCCAGCCTTTATTCCTGCCAGCATCCCTGTCTACTCCCAGCCTTCGTCTCTACCCACCTCTCTGCCCTCATCCCTACCTGCATCCCTGCCTGCTCCCTACCTGCATCCCTGCCCGCATCCCTGCCTTCATCCCTCCCTGCATCTCTGCCTTCCCCCCTGTCCGCTCCCAGCCTCCATCCCTGCCTCCACCCCTGCCCGCTCCCTGCCTGTCCCTGGGTGCTGGCAGGGGACAGGGCAGCGTCCAGCACTGGGTGGCACACAGGAACGTTCCAGCCCGCCTGACCCCTTGGTGCAGGGGGTGGTGACATGAGCAGCGAGTGTCCCCACGGGGCCCCGGCATCCTCAACCCACTTCCTGGCTGTCCCCAGGGCAGCAGTGCCAAGGGGTGTCCCCTGACTGCCACTGGCTGTGACAGACGCCTCCCCAGGGTCCTCTTCACCCCCAACACTGATCCCAAGCCAAGGCCGTGGGGTAAAGGACCAAGAAGGGTGGCCCTGAGCCCCCTGCGATCCCACCGAGCCCCAGCGCTGGTGGGGATCTGCCCCAGTTCCCCTCTACCTGCAGCTCTCACCCAGCTCCTGGCCTTCACCATCCTGGCTGGACTGCTGATGGCCACGATCTGCGTGGCCACCTTGGCCCTCCTGGCTGTGAAGCTGTGGCCCAGGTAACGTCCCCGGTTGGGATGGGAAGTGGGGACAAGGTCCCTCAGCCCATGGCAGCGATCGGTGGTGGCAGCTCCCTCTCCTCCTTTCCAGGATAAGGAAGCGTTGGTGCTGGTCTGGAGCTGAGGACACCTTTGAGCTGAGGAGCAAGCAGGAGCAGGGACAGGTATGGAGCTTGGTGGGGCCAGCTTTGAGGACCCACCCCACCTCCTGAGCTCCAGGGAGAAGATGTTCTGTGGGGTGCCCTGTGCTGGAGAGCATCTTTGTGCTGCCCCAGCATCAGGCTGGGGATGCAGGGCTGGTCCTACATTCCTGCCAGGATCTGGCCCTTCATCCCAACCAGGATCTGGTCCTTCATCCCAACCAGGATCTGGCCCTTCATCCCAACCAGGATCTGGCCCAGCCAGGCTGTTGGGTGCTGTCACAGCCAGAGCCGGGGGAAAGACAGGAGCCCACCCTTGGGTGCTGACCCCTTGGGGCAATGCTCTGGGTTCTCCCCTGGCCCCGTCGGTTCCACTGTGGGCAGCGCTTCTCCAACTAGCTCCAACTTTTTTCCAGGTGGATGGAGCTTCCTAAACCGGTGGCACTTTGGCCCAGGAGCAACTGTAGCAGCGGATGCCGGAAGGGCACAGCCCCAGCCTGGCTGGATCCAGGCAATCCCCACCCTGGGGATAACCCAGCCCTGTCTCCATCCCCTCCCAGTCTCCTCACCCCTCGTCTCTCCCCACCGTGGATGTTCTCATGCCGGGCACGGTCTGTGCTCGTGCACCGTGTGTGCCAAGCACCAGCAAGCTGTGATGGATCAGAGCTGCTCTCCAGCACCAAAACCCTGGAAAAATCCCCCTCCAACAACCTCCGGTGGCAGCGCCAGCCTGGGGACAGCGTCTCCATCTCCATCCCATCCTGTCCCCCCCGCCAATGCCACCATCTCAAGGTGGGCTACGCAGCCCCTTCACGCTGGGGTGTCCCTGTGTGTTCTTCCTCTGTCTGGAAATAAAAGCTGGAGCAACGCTGTTGGGATGAGCTGGGAGAGGTTTAGTGCCCTGCGTGGGGAAAGGGAGAGAGCCAGAGGGATGCAGACAGACAGAAGGATGCAGACAGACACGAGGTTGGCCTGTGTGGCTTCCCCTGGGGATTCTCCCATGCTGGAGTGGGATTCCTTCTCCGTGTTATTCTTCAAAGCCACTTTTCGGCCACCGTTGAGCGTTGGATTGGTCTGCAGATGGAGCTGAGGATCGGGAATGAGTGTGAGCAGCAGGGCCAGGGAGGGGATCGCTCTGGTGAGACCCCACCTGGAGCCCTGGGTCCAGCTCTGGAGTCCTCAGCACAGGGAGGACACGGAGCTGGTGGAGCGAGTCCAGAGGAGGCCATGGAGATGATCCCAGGGCTGGAGAACCTCCTGTGTGAGGCCAGGCTGGGAGAGCTGGAGTTATTCAGTCTGGAGAAGAGAAGGCTCCAAGGAAACCTTAGAGCAGCTTCCAGTAGGGAAAGGGGCTCCAGGAGAGCTGGGGAGCGGCTCTGCATCAGGGAGTGCAGGGACAGGATGAGGGGAATGGTTTTGAGCTGCAAGAGGGGAGATTGAGATGAGATCTTGGGGAGAAACTTTCTCCCGTGAGGGTGGGGAGACCCTGGCCCAGGTTGCCCAGAGCAGTGGTGGCTGCTCCATCCCTGGAGGGGTTCCAGGCCAGGTTGGATGGGGCTTTGGAGCCCCTCATCCAGTAGGAGGTGTCCCTGCCCATGGCACAGGGTGGGACTGGATGGGCTTTGAGGTCCCTTCCAACTCAAACCGTTCCATGATTCTGTGCTTCTATGCTTAGAGATGTCCAACGGTCAGAGCACTCCATTTTCCTGACATCTCTCTTGTCACCCCGTTGGTCCCCAGGCCAAATGCGTCCCCTCGGTGCCTGAGGCAGGGGGAAGAGATAGGGGATGATGATGGTCCCTCTCCAGCTGAAGGGCAGCAGGGGCTGCAGGAAGGTTCTGCTTGGAGAAATCACAGCCCACAGTGATGAAGGGCTGTGTCCCCTCTGGCTCCGCTGCCGTTAGACATCACCCTGCGGCCACCTTGCTGCCGGACACCACCGGCCAGTGGCTTGGTTAGCACTGTGCAGCCAGACGGTGCTTTAGAGCATGGAGCTGGAGCTTCCCAAGTGTGACGTGGGGGCAATGCTCCCCTTATCCACCTGATAAGGGGCATCTTCTCCATCCCTGTGCCTCTTCGCACCCCCTTCTCCACCCTTATCCTTGTCCCCGTCCCTGTCCCCACGCCTTTCTCTGTCTCTATCCCCTTCCTCATCCCCATTCTCCTTCCCTTCCCATCCCCTTCCTCATCCCCATCCCTGTCCTCACCCCTGTCTCTGTTCCCATCCCTTTCTCCATCTTGATTCTTGTCCTTGTTTCTATCCCCATCCCTGTCCCCGTCCTGATCCCTATCCTCTTTCCCCATCCATATGCCCCTTCCCATCCCTTTCTTCATCCCCATCCACCAGTTCGCAACTGCCATTCCCACGGGTCACGGAAGAGATAACCAACACCTGCATCCCAGCTCCCTCTTGCTTTTGCCTGTGCCCCGTCCCCCCCCCCCAAAGTCTCTCCAGCTCCCTATGCTCGAACTTTCCCATCTCCAGCCGTATTCCCAGCTGTTTTCCCTCTTTCTCAGCTCTCGGGATCACCTCTCATCCTGCTCGGGTCCGTCCTCCCGGCGCCGTGGCTCCCAGGGGTGCAGCCTCTCTCCTGTGTGGTGGGGGGCAGCAGGGCAGGATGGTCCTGTGGGTGCGGGGCTGGTGGGACAGCAGCACTCCAGGGAAGGAATTTCACCAGTGGATGTGCTCTATCCCCCTGTGACAGTGCCCACAGGGAGAACGGCCCCCCTTGCAGCTCATGGGAGGGCTGTGTGTGAGGAGAGTGTCCCTGGCCCCCTCCTTAGCCCCTTCCCTGCCTCAACTCTTTCTCCATCCTCATTCTTGTCCCCATCCCTGTCCTTACTCCCTTCCCTGTCCCCATACTCATCCCTATCCCTGTCACCCTTCCCACCTCTTTCTCCATCCTAATCCCTACCCCCATCCTTGTCCCTGTTGCCATGCCTTTCCCCATCCTCATACTTGTCCTCATCCGTGTCCCCATTCCCATACCCTTCCCTGTCCCCATCCCTTTCCCAATCCCTACCCTCCTTCCTCATCCCTTTCCTCATCCCCGCCCCATCCCTGTCCCTGTCCCCACCCCGTCTCTGTCCCCACTCCTTTCTCCATCCTCATTCTTGTCCCCATCCCTGTCCCCATCCTTGTCTCCATCCCCCACCCATATCTCTGTCCCTATCCTTCTCAATCCTCATTCTTGTCCCCATCCCTCTCTCTGTCCTCATCCCTTTCTCCATCCCCATCCCTGTCTCCATCCCTGTCCCCCGCCCTGTCCCCATCCCTTTCTCCATCCTCATTCTTGTCCCCATCCCTGTGTCTGTACCCATCCCTGTCTCCATCCCCACTCCTGTCCCCATCCCTGTCCCCATCTCTGTCCCCATCCCCATCCCTTTCTCCGTCCCCATCCCTGTCTCCATCCCCATCCCTATCCCCATCCCTGTCTCCATCCCCAACCCTGTCCCCATTCCCATCCCTATCCCCATCCCTGTCTCCATCCCCACCCTTTCTCCATTCCTGTCCCCATCTCTGTCCCTATCCCCATCCATTTCTCTGTCCCCATCCCTTTCTCCATCCCCATCCCTTTCTCCATCCCCATCCCTGTCTCCATCCCCATCCCTATCCCCATCCCTGTCTCCATCCCCATCCCTATCCCCATCCCTGTCTCCATCCCCAACCCTGTCCCCATTCCCATCCCTATCCCTATCCCTGTCTCCATCCCCACCCTTGTCCCCATTCCTGTCCCCATCTCTGTCCCTATCCCCATCCATTTCTCCGTCCCCATCCCTTTCTCCGTCCCCATCCCTTTCTCCATCCCCATCCCTGTCTCCATCCCCATCCCTGTCTCCATCCCCATCCCTGTCTCCATCTCCATCTCTGTCCCCATCCCTCTCCCCATCTCTGTCCCCATCCCCATCCCTTTCTCCATCTCCATCCCCATTCCTGTCTCCATCCCCATCCCTGTCCCCATCCCTGTCTCCATCCCCACCCCTGTCTCCATCTCCATTCCTATCTCCATCCCCACCCCTGTCCCCATCCCCATCCCTTTCTCCGTCCCCATCCCCATCCCTTTCTCCGTCCCCATCCCCATCCCCATCCCCGTCCCCATCCCTTTCTCCATCCCCATCCCCATCCCCATCCCCATCCCCATCCCCATCTCCATCCCCATCCCCATCCCCATCCCCATCCCCATCCCCATCTCCATCCCCATCCCCATCCCCATCCCCATCTCCATCCCCATCCCCATCCCCATCCCCATCCCTATCCCCATCCCCATCCCTTTCTCCATCCCCATCCCCATCCCCGTCCCCATCCCCGTCCCCATCCCCGTCCCGCGGTCCCCAGAGCCGGTGTCATCCCTCAGCGGCGGCGCAGCGGGGCGGGCGGGGGTCATGGTGGCAGCAGGCAGCCCCCTCCCCACCCCCTCTCCGCACCCTCCGAGCCTCCGGCAGCGCCGAGGTTAAACCTCCGCCGTCTGCTGCACCGCAAGCGCAGACAGACGGGTCGGGATGGAGCCGCGCTGACCTGGGCAGTTCCATCCCTGCGGCTGCGAACCACCTTTCCGAGGTACCTCGGCGGCAGCGCCCTCCGACCCCGCAGCGCCTCCGAGCGCACCACCTGCGCCCGCGCCGCTCGCCGCCCCCCACCGCAGCCTCCGGGCTTCACAAAGGCTCTCCGCGCTCAGCTCATCCCATCCCTCCCTCCCGCGTCTCCCAGCCTGAAAGTCCGTTAATTCCTGCCCATCGCCCCCCCCCGGGAAGCCGCGCCGCTCCAGCTGCCCCTCCGCTCCTCGCTGGGGGAAGCCGGGACAGATGTTGGGGCGCGCACACCTCGGTCCCCGGGAGCCGCACGGACAGCAACGCCACCCGTGCTGCCGGGGGTGCGGAGGAGAGGGCGCGGGGAAGGTCCCACCGGTTATGAAGAAAGCCGGGGAGGGACTTTTTAGGAAGGCGTGGAGCGATGGGACGAGGGGAAACGGCTTTAAATTGGAGAGGGGAAGATTTAAGACTATATATTAAGAAGATATAAGGAGAAATTTCTTCACAATAAGGATGGGGAGGCCCAGGTTTCCCAGAAAAGTTGTCGTTGCCGCAACCCTGGAGGTGTTCAAAGCCAAGGTGAACGGGGCTTGGAGCACCCTGATCCAGTGGGACGTGTCCCTGCCCATGGCAGTGGGGGTGGAATTAGATGGTCTTAGAGATCCCTTCCGCCTCAAACCATTCGATGGGTCCTACATCCAACCCAGAGGAAGGGCAGCACGGAGGGAGAGATGAGGGTTTGCTCCTGCGATGCTGAATCTTTGCAAACCCCCCGCTCTGACCCACAGGGAGAGATGAGGGTTTGCTCCTGCGATGCTAAATCTTTGCAAACCCCCCGCCCTGACCCACAGGGAGAGATGAGGGTTTGCTCCTGCGATGCTAAATCTTTGCAAACCCCCCGCCCTGACCCACAGGGAGAGATGAGGGTTTGCTCCTGCGATGCTGAATCTTTGCAGACCCCCCTCTCTGACCCACAAGGAGAGATGAGGGTTTGCTCCTGCGATGCTAAATCTTTGCAAACCCCCCGCCCTGACCCACAGGGAGAGATGAGGGTTTGCTCCTGCGATGCTAAATCTTTGCAAACCCCCCGCCCTGACCCACAAGGAGAGATGAGGGTTTGCTCCTGCGATGCTGAATCTTTGCAAACCCCCGCTCTGACCCACAGGGAGAGATGAGGGTTTGCTCCTGCGATGCTGAATCTTTGCAAACCCCCCGCCCTGACCCACAGGGAGAGATGAGGGTTTGCTCCTGCGATGCTGAATCTTTGCAAACCCCCGCTCTGACCCACAGGGAGAGATGAGGGTTTGCTCCTGCGATGCTGAATCTTTGCAAACCCCCGCTCTGATCCACAGGGAGAGATGAGGGTTTGCTCCTGCGATGCTGAATCTTTGCAAACCCCCGCTCTGACCCACGGGGAGAGATGAGGGTTTGCTCCTGCGAAGCTAAATCTTTGCAAACCCCCCGCCCTGACCCACGGGGAGAGATGAGGGATTGCTCCTGCGATGCTAAATCTTTGCAAACCCCCCGCCCTGACCCACACGAAGGGGTTTGGAGATGCGGGAGGCAGCAAGCGGCAGGGTTTGGAGAGCGAGCCGGGATGCGCCTCGGCCGTAATCCACCCCCAACGGCCGCAGGAACGCCCCTGCGCCACGGGCACGGAGCCAGCGATTACCTCCGGGTCCCCTGAGCTCCTTCTCCTCCTTTCCTTCTGGAATGACACACACGTTAAGCCAAATCCGCCCGTCACATGGTGTAAAGGCAGAGCGAGGGAATAAGGGCAGGTCAGAAGGTGAACTGGAGGCCACGGATTTGCCACCGGGCGGAGGACCTTGCAGAAATGTGCTAGGCATTTCTCCTTGGATAAATGAACGCAGGCTTTGATTTGCTGCTCGCCGTAATCCCGGCGAAGGGCTGAAACGCACCCATCGCTGGCGGCGGGCGCGGGGCCAGCGCAGCTCTCCATCCACACGTGGGAACCCGTCCGGTCTCGGCGCGACAGCCGCTCTTACCGCGGCCGTCACCGTCCCGCCCGGCTCCGAGGCGGGGAGAGAGCCCACCCGCTCCGTAGGAGCCCCCGCCTGCATCCCAGGGTGGTTTGAGTTGGAAGGGACATTAAGGATGGTCCAGATCTGATCCCCCCACCCCTGCCGCGGGCTGGATGTGACCCTCACCCCCTGCCTTAGATCCAGGTGGTCCTGCGGTGGGATCAGCTCTGGGCAATGCCACCCCAGAGGGCTCGGTGACCCCAATCCAAGTCAATGCCTGTGGCGTGGGATAAGGGGGTGTCACTGTTACGCCGAGGCAAATTGTGGGGCCACACTGTGCTGCCCACTTCGTGGTGCCTCCACGCTTCCAGGATTTACCCTTAATCCCAAACCACGAGCAGTCCCACCCTCCCGGCTCCCAGCAGGCGTCCTCCCCGTCCAGGGCCACCTCTGCTCCAGCCCCGCGCTGACCCTTCCCACGTCCTCCCTCCCCGAGCTTTAGCGCTCTCCGTAACATCTGCTAAGCCCATCCCGCTCCTTCCTCGCCACCGTCATCCGTGATCCGGAGGTCACCTCCACCTGCGGGCCGGGTGGCTGCGGTGGGACACGTGCAGGATGCTGACCCTCCAGTTTGGGTCCGACTTGGGTGATGATGGATATGGGGAGGAGGAGCAGCAGGGTGGCCGGACACCCTCCCTGTCCTTGTGTCACACACGCTGCCTTGTCCCTGGCACAAGGCTGGGATGCGGCTGGAAGACCCCCCCTCCTTACTGAGCCCCACAGCCACTCCGCAGTCCCCTCACCCCATGGCAAACCCCGACGTACCACGGGAATCAGGAAGAAGGGCTGCTCTTTGCCATCATCCATGGCCATGAGGGTCAGCCAGGTCCTGGCCAGGTCCAGCCCCCCCCCCAGGAAGTCCCTCTCTTCTTCCCTGCCTGCGGCTCTCAGCACACACACACAGAATCACACAGAATCACCAGGTTGGAAAAGACTCATTGGATCATCGAATCCAACCATTCCTAACACTCCCTAAACCATGTCCCTCAGCACTTCATCCACCCGTTCCTTGAACACCTCCAGGGAAGGCGACTCCCCCCTCCCTGGGCAGCTGTTCCAGTGCCGATGACTCTTTCTGTGAAGAGTTTTTTCCTGATATCCACCCTGACCCTCCCCTGGCGGAGCTTCAGGCCATTCCCTCTTGTCCTGTCCTCTGTCCCTTGGGAGAAGAGCCCAGCTCCCTCCTCTCCACAACCTCCTTTCAGGCAGTTGTAGAGAGCAATAAGGTCTCCCCTCAGCCTCCTCTTCTCCAGGCTGAACAACCCCAGCTCTCTCAGCCGCTCCTCGTCAGACGTTCTCCAGCCCCTCAGCAGCTTCGTTGCTCTTCTCTGGACACTCTCCAGAGCCTCAACATCCTTCTTGTGGTGAGGGTCCAGAACTGAACACAGTATTCGAGGTGCGGTCTCACCAGTGCTGAGTACAGAGGGAGAATCCCCTCCCTGTTCCTGCTGGTGACCCCATTTCTGATCCAAGCCAAGATGCCGTTGGCCTTCTTGGCCACCTGGGCACACTGCTGGCTCATGGTCAGTTGCTGTCAACCATCACCCCCAGGTCCTTCTCCTCCGTGCAGCTCTCCAGCCACTCTTCCCCCAGTCTGTAGCGCTGCACAGGGTTGTTGTGCCCCAAGTGCAGGACCCGGCATTTGGCCTCGTTGAACCCCATCCCATTGGTCTCAGCCCAGCAGTCCATCCTGTTCCGATCCCTTTGGAGCCTCCCTACCCTCCAGGAGATCCACACTTCCTCCCAGCTCAGTGTCACCCACAAACTCACTGAGGGTGCACTCAATGCCTTCATCCAGGTCATTGATAAAGACATTGAACAGGGCTGGACCAGCACTGAGCCCTGAGGAACCCCACTTGTAACTGGCCTCCAGCTGGAGTTAACAGTCTGGGACCGTCAGCACCACTGGAGCAGCTGGAGCATCCCAAGCCCCAGCGCTGCCTCCACGCTGACAGCAGCAGAGCTCCATCGGGGTCCCTTGAGGCCCCTCCTTATCTGCAGGAATCATCAGCTTAGCCGGGACCACCGCACCCCGGGGCTCCACGGACGAGGTGTGATAAGGCCCCCAACTACATTAATTTGATGCTCATTAACTGGAATCACCCGTGTGCGGTGGTGATGGCTGCCTGGGGGATGAAACGTGGTTTGGAGTCGCTTCCACCCCCCTTCCTGGGAAGCAGTCCGCGCAGGGGGGGACCCAGCGAAGGACCCACACTGAGAGTATCCTGGGGTCTGGGGGGGGAGGGAGGCTTCCAGCAGAGCAGGAGCTGGGGAAACTGAGGAGGCAGAGGTTATCAAAGCGTGGTGGCAGGTCCTCGGGGCTGTGATCGCACCCTCCTCCACACATCTGCTGGCACACGGCGTGCCAACAGCACCGACACCTTGTCACCCGCGTGTCCCCACAGCCAGGCGGGTGAGACCTCGGGGCTGGGAGCAGCCAGAGGGCAGGGAATGATGCGCAGGGTGGCTCAGGAACCAGAAACTGCAACAAAGCGGCTTCTGGTGCAGAATAACCGGCGCTTTGGAGAAGCCGAGCCCTGGAGCTTGTTCATCCTTCTCATCTCCCTTTTTTGGTTGCCATCCTGGTGTCCAGGTGGTTCGGCACAGCTTGTGGCTCCGTGTCCCTTCCTGGGACATCTGTGTGCTTTCAGCCTTCACTGCAGGGATGCAGCAGGATGCAGCTGAAGCTGGGAGAAGGAGGGGACCTGCAGCTGCACCACCTTCCCCAAGGTTCCTGTGCAGTCTTGGAGAGGGGAAACTGAGGCAGCGACAAGACAGCCTCTAGGGGTGCTGGGAGACACCACCAAGGCATTGCAACCCCCTGTCGCATGGTCTGGGGGTCCACCCTGTCCCACCTGGGGACCCTGGGGACATAGGAAGAGGGGTTAAGTCTTTAAGCATTAAGTCTTTCAGCTCCCCACGTCCCTCTGAGCTTTGTACGTCCCCTCCTCTATTGATTATTAGGTTTAATTATCCAGAGCTGGGGGGATGCTTGGCTTTGCCGCTGAGCCAGCGCAGGGCTGGGGGGGCTCTCCAGATCCAGGCCTCTGCCAGGACCACCACACCGCTAAGGGAGCGGGAAGGATGCTGGGAAGAGGGAGCCTGGGGTAAAGATCCCAGCAGGAGGGTCTCTGGAGTTGGGATCCCTGAAGTGGGCACCCCAGGAGCTGGGATTGCAGAGATGAGGTGGGAGAAGGCATCCTAGAAATCAAAATGCTGGGGGAGAGGATCCCAGGAGAGGGATGCTAAAGGAAGGGATCCCAGGAGCAGGATCCCAAGAGCGGGATGGTAAGGAGGACATCCCAGGAGTGGGATGCTAAAGGAGGAGATCCCAGGAACAGGATCCCAAGAGTGGGATGCTAAAGGAAGGGATCCCAGCAGCAGGGTCCTTGGAGCTGTAATCCCTGAAGTGGGCACCCCAGGAGCTGGGATTGCAGAGATGAGGTGGGAGAAGGCATCCCAGAAATCAAAATGCTGGGGGATAGGATGCCGGGAGATCCCAGCAGCAGGGGTGCTCATGGAAAAGATCCCAGGTGTCCCAGGGTTACTAAATCAGGAGATCCTTGGAGTGGGGATGCTAGAGGAGATCCCAGGAACAGGATTGGGGGGGGGCTAAAGAAGCAGATCCCAGGATCGGGATTCCAGGATCGAGGATGCTCGAGCGGGAGATTCCAGGAGAAGTGATGCTAAAGGATGAGATCCCAGGAGCGGGGACATAAAAGTAGGGATGCTGAAAGAAGGGATCCCAGTAGTGGGGACCTGAGAGAGGGATGCCAGAAGAGGAGATCCCAGGAGTGGGGACCTAAGAGTAGGGATGCCAGAAGAGGACACCCCAGGAGCGGGGCCCCAGGAACAGGGATGCTAAAAGACGAGATCCCAGGAGCTCGGACCCAAAAGCCAGGATGCCAGAGGAGGAGACCCCAGGAGCGGGATCCCAAGATCAGGGAAGGGGTTGGGGTCCCCGACCTCCGCCACTCCCTCTGTCGCGGAGTCCCCGTCACCACGGACTCGTTTGGGGAGGAGACCCGGGGGTCGGGGGTGCTGCGGGGCGACCTCGCCGGTCCCGTCCGGTTCTGCCACTGCCGGGGGTCGGCGCAGCCGCGGCGGGGGGGAGCGGTGCCACCGGCGGCATCGATTTCGTTTGATTTCCTTTGATTTCGTTTGATCAGATTGGGCTCAGCGGGACCGGGGAGGAGCGCACCCACACGGGGGAAGGGAGGGGGGACGGTGGGGCATGAGGGGGGGTGCTGTGGCCCAGGGAGGGGTGTCCCCAATCCGGGAGGTGTGTCCCCAACCCCGGACGGGTGTCCCGCACCTGGGATGGGCGCTCCCCGCTCCGGGATCCCCGGGATGCCCGGTTCCGCTAACGAAATCAGAGCTACTGGGGGGGACAATGGAGGCAACATCAGGGATGGGCACGGCTGGGGGGGGTCCCGGGACGGAGGTGACCGTGATGGGACCCCTCGATGTCCCTCTGCCCTCCGCGGGGTCCCTGCAGCACCCGCGGCGGAACCGCGCCGTCGCCGCCGCCGGTGCCGGGAGGGCGGGGATGGCCCTGGGGTGGCCCTGGAGGTGGCCCGGAGGTGGCCCCGGAGGTGACACGGGGTGGCCCTGGCGTGGCCCTTGGGGTGGCTCTGGGGGTGGCAAAATATCCCGCGGGGGGGGGGGGGGGGGGGTGGTGTGCACCCCACGGGCACCCTGCACGCGTGCACCCTTCTCTGCTGGGGGGGGCCGTGCACACCCACCCATGTCCGTGCGTCCCTACCGTGTCCGTGCACCGTTGTGGTGTCCCTACACACTCCCACCAGTGTCCGTGCACGATTGTCCGTGCACACTCACCGTGTACTCTGTGCACCGCTTCGGTGCCTCTGGGCGCACCCACTCGTGTCTCTGCGCTGCTGTGTTTCATGCACACCTACCTGTGCCCGTGCACGGTGGCACCGTTTCTTTGCACACTCACCGTGTACTGTGCACCGCTTCGGTGCCTCTGGGCGCACCCACTCGTGTCTCTGCGCTGCTGTGTCCGTGCACGGTGGCAGCGTTTCTTTGCACACTCACCGTGTACTCTGTGCACCGCTTCGGTGCCTCTGGGCACACCCACTCGTGTCTCTGCGCTGCTGTGCCCGTGCACGGTGGCACCGTTTCTTTGCACACTCACCTGTGTCTGTACATCATTTCGAGGCGTCCACGCAGACCCACTCGTGTCCCTTCACCGTGACGGTGTCCTTGCACACCCACCCGTGTCCGCTGTCCTCGTTCTGTACCGGCTGCAGCGCCCCTGACTGCTTTAAACACAAACCAGCAAAAAACAGACAAAGTGACCCAAAACGAAGCCCCACGAGCGCTCGCGCCGTCCCACGTGCGGGGGCTGCCCGTGTCCGTGTGTCCGTCACAGCCACGCCGTGAGCCCGCAGCTCCCGGTGGAGGTGCCCGAAGCCCTGGGAAGCCGAGCGCACACTCACACTGCCCGTGCACACTCACGATGTGTCCCTGCACGCTCAATTCGGGTCCCTGCACACTCACGATGTGTCCGTCCACACTCACCTCGGGTCCCTGCGCACACACAATGTGCCCGTGCACGCTCACACTGTGTCCCTGCACACTCACGATGTGTAAGGGCACACTCACGCCATCCCTGCACACACACACAATGTGCCCGTGCATGCTCACACTGTGTCCCTGCACACTCACCATGTGTAAGGGCACACTCACGCCATCCCTGCACACTCACAATGTGTTCGTGCATGCTCACACTGTGTCCCTGCACACTCACGATGTGTAAGGGCACACTCACGCCATCCCTGCACACTCACAATGTGTCCGTGCATGCTCACACTGTGTCCCTGCACACTCACCATGTGTAAGGGCACACTCACGCCATCCCTGCACACTCACAATGTGTTCGTGCATGCTCACACTGTGTCCCTGCACACTCACGATGTGTAAGGGCACACTCACGCCATCCCTGCGCACACACAATGTTCTCATGCACGCTCACACTGTCCATGACCACACAGCCCGTGTCTGTGCACACTCACGCTGTGCTCATGCACACTCACGCTGTATCCACACACACTTACTGTCTATCCACGCTCGTTTCCCCCGTGTCCATGCACGCTTCCCCTTCTCCACCCACGGTTCCCCTTGTTCTTCCACGCTTCCCCGTGTCCACACACTCCCCGCGTCCACACATATTCCCCCGTGTCTGTGCACGTTCCCCTGTGTTCATGAACATCCCAGCCGTGTCCGTGCTCAAATCCCCGTGTCTGCGCATCCCCCGTGTCCTTGCTGATCCCACTGGTGTCCATGCTCATCCCACTGGTGTCCATGCTCATCCCACCCGTGTCCATGTTCATCCCACCCGTGTCCGCACATCCTCCCCATGTCCATGCTCATCCACACATCCCCAAGAGTCCATGCTCATCCCACCCTTGTCCATGCTCCTTCCTTGTATCCATGCATCCTCCCATGTCCATGATCATATCCCAATGTCCATGCACATCCCACCCGTGTCCATGCTCATCCCTTGTGTCCATGCATCCCCCTACGTCCTCGCTCATCCTCCCATGTCCATGCTCATCCTGTCGTGTCCACACTCATCCCACCCATGTCCATGATCATCCCCTTGTGTCCACGCTCATCTGCCCGTGTCCATGCACTTCCCCTCCATGTCCGCACATCCCACCCTTGTCAATGCTCATCTCACTCTTGCTCATGCTCATCCCCTCGTGTCCACGCATCCTCCCCATATCCACATATCCCCTCGTGTCCATGCTCATCTCTCCGTGTCCACACATCCCCTCTTGTCCGTGTTCATCCCTTGTGGCCATGCTCATCCCCACTGTGTCCATGAACATCCCTCCATGTCCACACATCCTCCCCATGTCCACGCATCCCCCCCATGTCCACGCATCCCCCTGTGTCCATGTTCATCTCCCCGTGTCCATGTTCATCCCCTCGGGTTCACGCTCATCCCACCCGTGTCCATGTTCATCCCACCCTTGTCCATGCATCCTCCCCATGTCCATGCTCATCCTCCCCGTGTCCATTTACATCCCCTCGTGTCAATGCTCATCCCCTGTGTCCACACATCCCTTGTGTCCACGCTCATCCCACCCGTGTCCATGAACATCCCTCCATGTCCACACATCCCGCCGTGTCCATGTTCATCCCACCCGTGTCCATGCACATCCCCCGTGTCCATGTTCTTCCCCTCTATGTCCACACATTCCACCTGTGTCCATGCTCATCCCACCCTTGTTCATGCTCACCCCTTCATGTCTACACATGCTCCCCATATCCACATATCCCCTCGTGTATATGCTCATTCCCTAGTGCCCATGATCTTCCCACCCGTCTCCATGCTCATCCCCTCGTGTCCACACATCCCACCCGTGTCCACACATCCCACCCTTGTCCACGCTCATCCCATCCGTGTCCATGCTCATCCCCTCGTGTCCATGCTCATCCCCTTGTGTCCACACATCCCACCGGTGTCCACACATCCCACCCTTGTCCACGCTCATCCCATCCGTGTCCATGCTCATCCCCTTGTGTCCACACATTCCACCCTTGTTCATGCTCATCCCCTCATGTCTACACATGCTCCCCATATCCACATATCCCCTCGTGTCCATGCTTATTCCCTAGTGCCCATGATCTTCCCACCCGTCTCCATGCTCATCCCACTCGTGTCCACGCTCATCCCATCCGTGTCCACACATCCCACACGTGTCCACGCTCATCCCATCCGTGTCCATGCTCATCCCCTCGTGTCCACGCTCATCCCCTTGTGTCCACACATCCCACCCGTGTCCATGCTCATCCCATCCGTGTCCACGCTCATCCCCTTGTGTCCACACATCCCACCCGTGTCCACACATCCCACCCGTGTCCACGCTCATCCCACCCGTGTCCATGCTCATCCCCTTGTGTCCACACATCCCACCCGTGTCCACACATCCCACCCTTGTCCATGCTCATCCCATCCGTGTCCAAGCTCATCCCCTTGTGTCCACACATCCCACCCGTGTCCATGCTCATCCCATCCATCTCCATGCTCATCCCCTCGTGTCCACGCTCATCCCCTCGTGTCCACGCTCATCCCCTCGTGTCCACACATCCCATCCGTGTCCACGCTCATCCCCTTGTGTCCACACATCCCACCCATGTCCACACATCCCACCTGTGTCCACGCTCATCCCCTCGTGTCCACACACCCCACCCGTGTCCACACATCCCATCTGTGTCCACGCTCATCCCACCCGTGTCCATGCTCATCCCATCCGTCTCCATGCTCATCCCCCTGTTTCCATGCTCATCCCCTCGTGTCCACACACCCCACCCGTGTCCACACATCCCACCCGTGTCCTCGCCCGCTCCCCGGGCTCTCCCGGCCCGGCCCCGTTTCCCAGTCCCGTTCCCGTTCCCTACTCGGTACCTTCGCTCCCAGCCGCCGGGATTCGGGGCGCGGGCCGCTTTCCCGGGATGTAAAACGGGGAAAAGAAGGAATCCCGGGCTTCTCCTTCCCTCCGAGGGCCCCGCACCGGTATTCCCGGGCCGTTATCCCCTGCTGGATCCCGTTACCACGGCCCAGGCGGGAGGAAAACCGGGAATAATGACCTCAAGGACAGCGATAACCGCGACAAACCACAACCAACCGCGCTAATAATGGCGCGATAATGATTTATTGTTATTATCGCGGCTGTCGATGTTAATTAAGTCGAGGCCGGGTGGGAAGAACGTCCCGGTTTGGGGAGGGGGGGGGCGGTTGGAACCCGGTGTTTCCCTCCCCTCGCCGGTTGGGACCCACCCCAGCGCAGCTCCTGTCGCGATTGTGAACGATAGCGGGAGCGATAAGGGGGAAACCAGGCGGAGGAGGGGGCCGGGGGATTCCCACCCGGTTGTACCGGAGCCCAGGCTGCCGCCCGGTACCGGGGCTGAGCGGAGGGAGGGGGGTTCGTTACCGGCAGCTCCCGGTGTTGGCCTTGGGATTCGTTATCAGTCGTTCGCCGATAGCACCATGGGAAGCATCCTCCGACCGGGCCCGGTGGAGGAGGGAGAGCGGGGACCGGGATGCATGGCCCGGCCTTGCTGGGGAACCGGGAGAAGGAAAACAGGGAACCGGGAACGGGGAACCGGGAGCAGGAAAGCGGGGAACGGGAAACGGGAAACCTGGCATGGGGAACCGGGAGCAAGGAACTGGGAGGAGGAAACGGGGAACCGGGAGCGGGGAGCAGGAAAAGGAGAGCAGGGAGCTGGGAGAAGGAAAACGGGCAACCGGGAGCAGGAAACGGGGAACCGGGGAACAAAGTACAGGGAACCGGGAGCCAGGAAACGGGGAGCAGGGAAGCAGGCGCAGGGAAACGGGAAAGTGGGAACCGGGGAATCGAGGAACTGGGGAAGCAGGAGCAGCGAGCTGGGAGCAGGAAACCGGGGAACCGTGAGAAGGGAATCGGGGAACCGGGAGGGAGGAATTGGCGAAGCAAGAGTAGGGAATTAGGGAAGCAGGAGCGGGAAACTGGGAGCAGGGCCCGGGAGAACGGGGAGCGGGGAACCGGGAGCAGGGTCCGGGAGAACGGGGAACCGGGAGCAGGGCCCGGGAGAACGGGGAGCGGGGAGCAAAGCACTGGAGAACGGGGAGCGGGGAACCGGGAGCAGGGCACTGGAGAACGGGGAGCGGGGAACCGGGAGCAGGGCCCGGGAGAACGGGGAGCGGGGAACCGGGAGCAGAGCACTGGAGAACGGGGAACCGGGAGCAGGGCCCGGGAGAACGGGAAACCGGGAGCAGGGCCCGGGAGGACGGGGAGCGGGGAACCGGGAGCAGGGCCCGGGAGAACGGGGAACCGGGAGCAGAGCACTGGAGAACGGGAAGCGGGAAACCGGGAGCAGGGCCCGGGAGAACGGGGAACCGGGAGCAGAGCACTGGAGAACGGGGAGCGGGGAACCGGGAGCAGGGCCCGGGAGAACGGGGAGCGGGGGACCGGGAGCAGGGCCCGGGAGAACGGGGAGCGGGGAACCGGGAGCAGGAAACCGGGAGCAGGGCACTGGAGTACGGGGAGCGAGGAACCGGGAGCGGAGAAGCGGGAGCAGGGAACGGGGAACCGGGAGAGGGGAGCGGAGAGCCACCGCTCCAGCCCGGCCTCACCCCGGCCCCTCGCTCTCCTTCTGCTCCGAATCATTCGTTTATTTCCTTTCCCCTTCTTTTTTTTTTTTTTTCCCCTCCCTTATTTTATTGATTTTCTTTCATTTCTTTTCTTTTCCTTTATTTATTTTGGTTTGGTTTATTTTCCGTTATTCCTTAACCCGTTTCCCCTCGCCCCGCTCTCTCTCGGTTGTGTGACGGACGGGCACCGGCTGCGGCAGCCACCGAGATCCCTCCCCAGGCCGAGGGCAAATTCCAAGGCCTTGAACTCCCTGTTCCCGGTTCAGTCCCGAGCAGGGCGGCTCCTTCATGAAACCGGCCCCCCCCGGTCCCCCCGGCATCGAGGTGGGCGTTGGAGCCCCGGTCGGTGCCGGTGGCTGTGGGGAGGGGGGGGTGCTGAGCTCTCAGCAATTGGATTAACAGATAATTAATGTCTTTTTAATCCGGGGTCGTTAAAACGGCTTCGATTTGGGGAGATTCAGGGCGAGAAGAAAAGGGGCGCAGCCCCTTCTCCTCCACCTCCTGCTTCGCCCGAGGTGAAGCAGCGCCGCTTTCCCACCCGGTTTTACCGGGAGCTAAGGGGAGGGGGGGAGCTGCCCGGGACCCCTGGCCGACCCCCCGGTAATGGAGCCGGGAGGTCTCGGGGCATCCCTGGGTTCCAGGGGCGATGCGGGAACTCCGAGAGCAGCGGGGACCCTCGGAAGCACCGTGGGGACAGGAGCCCCCCCCCCGAATCCCCCCGACCCCGGCTGGGCTCGGGGAGCCGCTCGTCCCTGTACCGGAGCCGGGGGGGCTGAGGCTGCCGGGAGCGGCTGGAAGGGAGCAGGGGAGAAGTTTCGGGGCACGCCCCGGTGCTGGATCACAGGGAGGCGGTGGGAGAACTCCGGTAGCACCGTGGGGAAGAGGGACTGGAACCCCCCGACCCGCGCCCACCCCGTCTGGGCTTGAAGCGTTGCTTGCCCCGGTACCGGAGCCGAGGGGACTGCGGCTGCCGGGAGCCGGGAGGGTGGTCGGGGCGTCCCTGGATCCCGGGTTGGGGGGTCTGTGGGAAAACTCCCGAAGCACCGTGGGGAAGAGGGACCGGAGACCCGCGCCCACCCCGGCTGGGCTTGAGAAGCCACTCGGTCCCGGTAACGGGCAGCTGCGAGTGCCGGGAGAGGCTGGACCGGAGCAGGGAATGGGGCTCGGAGCATCCCTGGATCCCGGGGAGGCGAGGGGGAAAGCCCGGTAGCACCGTGGAGAAGAGGGACCGGAGACCCCTGACCCCCGCCCGCTCCAGCTGAACCGGGGGAGCCTCTCACCGTGGTATCGGTACCGCGGGGCTGCGGCTGCCGGGAGCCAGGAGGGTGGTCGGGGCATCCCTGGATCCCGGGGAGGCGGTGGAAAAACTCCCGTAGCACCGTGGGGAAGAGGGGCCGGAGCCCCCCTACCCCCGTCTGCTTCACTGGGCTCGGGGAGCCCCTGGCCCCGGTGCCGGTACCGGGGGAGCTGCGGCTGCCGGGAGCCGGGAGGGTGGTCGGCGCATCCCTGAATCCCGGGGAGGCGGTGGAAAAGCTTCCGTAGCACCGTGGGGAAAAGAGGCCGGAGTCCCCCGACCCCCCGCCCGCCCGCCCCAGCTGAGCTGAGGGAGCCCCTCGCCCCGGTCCCGGAGCCGCGGGGGCTGCGGCTGCCGGGAGCGGCTGGAAAGGAGCAGGGGGCGGGTTTCGGGGCATCCCCCGCCGCTGGATCCCGGCGAAGAGGTGGGAAAACTCCGGGAGCACCCTGGGGAAGAGGGATCAGAGCCCCCCCCGACCTTTGCCCGGCCCGGTGGGAACCGGGCAGCCCCGGGAGGGGAGGGCAGAACCGAGCCCTGTTGTTTCTTTATCCATATCCACCTCTTTATGCACATCCACCTCCTAATCCATATCCACCTCTATCCAGAGCCCTCTCCCTCGGGCCCTTGGCCGCCGAGGCGGGGGTCACCCCGGGAAGAGGCACCGGAGCCGCCGCCCCCGGCCCTTCCCGCACTCCCGGGCTCTTTGTTTACCAACCGGTATCACGGACCGGGAGAGCAGGAAATTGCGTCTGTGCCGGGCCGTTCGTTTAAAACCGCTCCTTATCCACCCATTGCCTCTTTCCAAGCGTTCCCCGCCGCCCCGGGGGGCTCTGCCGCCCGTTCCCGGCTCCGGTAGCGGCCGGGGGATGCGCAGAGGAGCGCGGGGGAGGGTCAGGCTCCAGGAATACCGGCCCCGTCGTCTTTCCCGGTCCCTCCCCCGGCTGCTTCCTCCGCAGCTCCCTCCTCTCGGCCTCCCTTTCACCTCCGCCCACCCCCAAAAAAAAAAATCATCACCACCCCCCTTGCCTCCCATCTCTTCCCCATCTCCCGGTATTGGTTTCCCCGCACGCCAGACCGCGTACCGGCGGCTCCCTCGCCCGCTCCCATCGTCTTCCCGCCGGGATCGGGACCGGCGCTCCATGGAAGGGCAGCGCCTGAAGTTTGCCCGGAGCGAGGTGCCTTGGGATGTGGAGCTGGGGTGGGGGAATATATTTGGTTTTTTTTGGGGGGGGGGGCTCAGCCGCCTGTCAAAGTTTTTCACTCCTATTTATCCGCCTCCGCATCCTCTCGGGATGCCCCGATGGATCCCCCCCACCCCTGGGCCGGTTGAGCGGGGAAAAGGGGAGGAGGGAAGAAAGGAGGGAAGGGGAGGGAGGGGGGGGTCACTTTAAATTCCAGCCCTCCCTCGGGTGGGAAAAAGCCCGTTTCACCGCGGAGAGGCGGGAGAACGACGGGGCCCCCGGTGGTCCCCGGCCATGGGGGTGAGCTGGGGCGCGAAGCCCCCCGGGGCCGGGAGGGGGGGGAAACTAAGGAGGGGCGGGGAGGGGAAGGGGTCTGGGGAGGGGTCCCCCGTCCCCCCCCGCTTAGTCTTGCCTCCTCTCTCCCTGTCTCCCTGTCTCCCTCCTGATGTTTGCTCCCGCCGCTGCGCCCGCAGGGATGAGCGATGGAGGGGCCGAGCCCGGGAGGAGCCCCGTGCTGCTGGCCGAGCCCGCGGCCACCGGGAGGGCCCGGGAGAAGGCAGCGACCCGAGCGGAGCTGGAGACCGCTCTGTGCGGCGGCAGCGGCAAGGACATCCCGGGAACATCGACTGTCAGCCCCGGCTCTTCCAAGGAGTGCGCCCCGGACAGCCAGAGCCCGGCGGGAACCGGAGAGGCGGATTATTGCCGCCGCATCCTGGTGCGAGGTACGGGCAGCATCCCCGGGCCGCGGTCCCGCTCGCAGCTTCCCACACCGGGGCTTTTCCCCACCGATTCCGCGCTCCCGGTGGCGGCGGGATGGGGCACGTTCCCCGGCTTCCCAGCACCGCTTCCAGCGCATCCCCAGCTTCTCCCGGCTCCGCCGCTTCTCCCGGGCTCCCTTCCTACCCCGAGGCTCTTCTCACCGGGGCTCCGCTTCTCGTTCCCGGTGGCAGCGGGATGGAGCCCGCTTCCCACCGGCTCCTCGCTCCCGGGAACGGGTGGCAGCGGGATGGAGCGCTCATGCCGCTGCCAGCCCCGCTTCCCAAGCCGCTCCCGGGCTCCCAACCCCGCCACTTCCCCGGGCTCCGGCTCGGGGCGACGGGGACCGAGTCCACTCGGCTCTTCTCCCACCGGAGCTCTTTCCACCGGTGGCAGCGGGATGGGGCCCTCTCCCTCTACCAGCGCCGCTTCCAGGGCATCCCCGGCCCCGCCGCTCCCCCCGGCTCCGCTCCGCGCACCGGGCCCGGGCTCCGCTTCCCACACCGGGGCTTTTCCCGCTGGTTCCCCGCTCCTCTCTCCCGGTGGCAGCGGGACGGGGCACGGTTTCCTCTTCCCAGCACCGTTCCCAGCGCATCCCCAGCTGCTCCCGGGTGCTGGAAGGCTGCGAACTCCGGCCTCCCGGCCCCGCCGCCTCCCCCGGCTCCGCTCTGTGCCGCGGGGACCGGTCCCGTTCTCCGTTTCCCACACTGGGGCTCTTCCCGCTGCCCGGATCCCCGCTCCTCGCTCCTGGGCACGGGTGGCAGCGGGAAAGGGACACGCTCCCCGCTCCCAAGCACAGCTTCCAGCCGCTCCCGGACTCCCGGCCCCGCTTCCAGCTCAGCCCCAGCCGCTCCCGGACTCCCGGCCTCGCCGTTTCCCACGGCTCCGCTCCGTGCGGCGGGGACCGGGCCCGCTCCCCGCTTCCCACCGGCTGAGAACCCGCTCCTCGCTCCCGGGAAGGGGTGGCAGCGGGATAGGGCGCGCATCCCTCTTCCAGCCGCGCTCCCAGCGCATCCCCAGCCGCTCCGGGGCTCCCGGCCCCGCTCCCAGCTCATCCCCAGCCGCTCCGGGGCTCCCGGCCCCGCTCCCAGCGCATCCCCAGCCGCTCCGGGGCTCCCGGCCCCGCTCCCAGCGCATCCCCAGCCGCTCCGGGGCTCCCGGCCCCGCTCCCAGCGCATCCCCAGCCGCTCCGGGGCTCCCGGCCCCGCTCCCAGCTCATCCCCAGCCGCTCCGGGGCTCCCGGCCCCGCTCCCAGCGCATCCCCAGCCGCTTCGGGGCTCCCGGCCCCGCTCCCCCAGCCTTTTCCCGGGATCAGGACCGGTTTTCGTCCGAGGGACCGGGGTCTGCGGGCCGAGGGACCTGCGGGGCAGTAGCCACCGGGCTACCAACCCCGGCGGGGGGATGCGCAAGCGGCGGGAGAGGGGCGAAAGCATCAGCTTTGCTTTAAAAGCGTTGTCGCAGGAGAAAAGCGTCACGGAGTGGCGGCGAGTTAGGGACTATGGGTTTTTCCTCCCCTCTTTATACGATCCCCGGCTCGGCCCGGGCGTGGGAATGCGGCGGGCTCGGCCCGGGCCTCGGGAAGGGCAGGACCGTGAACCGGCGCATCCCGCCCGGCCGGCCGCTCTCAGCCCGGGGCTCGCCGGGATCAGCCCAGGCTTGTGGCCAATCCCCCAAAGTTCGGGAATGCGGCAGGTATTGAGCCCTCCCAGGAGAGTGGTGGCACGGCTGCAGCCCGGCGGATGCTCGGGGTCCCCATCCCGGCCGATGCTCGGGGTCTCCATCCCGGCCGATGCTCGGGGTCTCCATCCCGGCCGATGCTCGGGGTCTCCATCCCGGCCGATGCTCGGGGTCTCCATCCCGGATAATGCTCGGGGTCTCCATCCCGCATAATGCTCGGGGTCTCCATCCCGCATAATGCTCGGGGTCTCCATCCCGGATAATGCTCGGGGTCTCCATCCCGCATAATGCTCGGGGTCTCCATCCCGGATAATGCTCGGGGTCTCCATCCCGGATAATGCTCGGGGTCTCCATCCCGCATAATGCTCGGGGTCTCCATCCCGCATAATGCTCGGGGTCTCCATCCCGCATAATGCTCGGGGTCTCCATCCCGGATAATGCTCGGGGTCTCCATCCCGCATAATGCTCGGGGTCTCCATCCCGCATAATGCTCGGGGTCTCCATCCCGGATGATGCTCAGGGTCTTCATCTCTGGGGATGCTCGGGGTCTCCATCCTGAAGTGTGCTCGGGGTCTCCATCCCAAATGGTGCTGGGGGTCTCCATCCCGGATGATGCTCAGGGTCTTCACCCCGGATGATGCTGGGGTCTCCATCCTTGGGGATGCTCAACATCTCCCCACTCCACTGCCCGCTGAACCGGAGCCTGCGGAAGCTCCGGTGAGCAGGGCCAAGGCTTCTCGGCCTTTCCCCCCGGCTCCAAACGCAGCTCTCGAGAAGGGATGGTGGGAACGGAGATGTGGTCCCCCGTTCAGCTGTACGCTCTGTCCCTCCTCACCACCCCTGGGGTCCCCGCTTTTTTGCCATCAGCTCGGGCACCGCGGAGGTTGCGAACATCCCGTCTGCCCACCGAAGCCTCTTTCCCCGCTGTCGCGATAGGCGCCTGTCGCCGACATCCCTGCTATCACAGCCTGGGGGAATGGCAAGCGCTTGGGTGCCGGTGTTGGGGTCCAACTTGGGGTCTTCCTCAGCTCTTCAGCAGTTGCCGAAGCCGAATCTGGCGGGGTCAAGCTGGGGTCACGCCTCTCCACCGCCCAATCCTGGTCCTAGCGAGGCCGTCCCGATGGGCCCAGGGCTGGGAGTGGGGCTGGGGGTCGGTGGTACCCAGCGCCGGGGCAGGGTCCCCCCTTTCTGCCGGCCCCGAGGACCCTGACCCTGCCGTGACCGCTCTCACCATCTTGCTGCAGCCGCTACGGCGCGGACAAAATGGTGGCAGGGAGAAAGACGGCAAAGAGATGGGAACGGAGCCGAAACAAAGCGGGGGGGATGCGGCGGAGACCCCTGGTCCGTGGGACGATGGTGCTGCTGCCTCTCAGCCCTCCCCTGGCCGGGGTCCCACTCACGAGGCAGGGGTCGGTGCTGAGCCCCGTCCGGTGCCGCAGAAGGACCTTTGGGTCAATTTTTCCACAAGATTTGGTTTTTTTTAATATTTTTATATTTTTAAACTCTATTTTTTACTATATTTTTACCTGTTTTGACTTATTCCTGGGCACGGGGTGAGCCGACAGCCGGTCCCACTCTCCCCCGCCTCGCTCGCCATCTCCATTCGTGTTCCCGAGCCCGGGATGGTGATTCCAGCTCCTCTCCGTTATTTTTGGGTGCTCTCCAGTGAGGGCTGTGTTGCATTTCCCCTCTCTTCCCTCTCCTTCTCATCGGCTTCAGTGCATCCAGGGCTCTCAGAGGAGTCTCCGCCGTTGGTAGGAGCCAGTTGGGAAGCGTTGGGGTCCTCCAAACCTTGGGGTGATTGGGAGCGGAGTGGGGGTTCCCCATTCTGGTTCTCTCCCAGGGGCTCAGCTGGGCTCCATCTGCTCACCAGTATGGTCCAGTGCCGGGAACTGGCCATACAGGATGGACCCTGTGGCCACCACAATGGGGTGGCTTTGCCCGTGGCCACTTGGCCATCCCTGTCCCATCAAGGTGGCCAGGTCGGTGGGTGCTGCTGGACATGGGCACGACTCGGGGTGCAGGTGGGTCCGTCCTGGGATTAACAGGCTCAGGATTGGTCGGAGGAGCCGATCCCGCTGCAGCGTACGGATGGAGCCCCAGGTTCTCATTCCCATCACCTCCCAGTGCCGGGTTCGGGCGGGTACGGGGAGCCGTGAGGGGACCCCAGCACTGTTTGGGGTGCACTGAGAAGGACTTTGGGCTCTTGTGTCCCAAGGTGTGTGCACCACCGTGTGTGCACTGCCGGCGTGGCGAGGGATGGGTGTGCGGGTTCAGGGCTGGGAAAGGTAGATGTGCACCCCAAAAATGTCCTAGTGTTGATGCAGAAACCACGTAAACGGGGTGTGTGTGGTGTAATTCTCTGCATCCAGGCCCATCCGTGTGTGCCTGACTCCTCGGCATGTGTCGGTGTGCAGGATGTGACCCTCCCGTGCCGGCCGGGCTGTGCTGCCGAGGGTGTTCGGGCTGGAAAATCTTTATTCACCGACTCAGCGCCCCAAAGCGCAGCTTGCTCTCCTTCCCTCCTGCTCCCTGCCCGCGTCTGCCTGGTCATATTTAGCTGCTAAGGCAGAGGAGAGGTTGATCTCCTTGGCACCAGACCTCATCTGGATGAGATTTCACTCCAAGTCCTTATCCTTGTTCATCAGCTCCCCAAGAGCCCAACCTATCCGCATGGTCCCACCACCGCGGCCATGGGCTGCTGGAAAACCCTGGGCAACCCCACCAGAACCTGGACCTGGGTGCTGGAGGTCTGGGATCCAGCGGCTTGGATGGGAGAAGGGTTTTCCTCAGGCAGGATGAGGCTGTGTCCTTCCTGGCATGAAGGGGGTGGTGGTGGACCCCCCAAACCCATCATAAACGGAGCATCGGGGAAGGTGTGCAGCGTGGAACGGGGCTGGGGTGAAGGGCTTTGCCGAGCGGGCACCGCGGGTTGTCCCCCCTTGCCTCCGGAGCGGGGCTGAGCCCCCCGCCCCCCGCCCCAGCTGCTGAGGGGAAATAACAATAAATAATACCCACACAAACGCCGGAGCAGCGAGGGCGGAGGGGCCGATCCGTGCAGCTGCGCCAGGAAAAGCTTGAGCGCCTCTGTTCGCCGCTCCTCGCCGACAGCTCCGGCTGTTGTTGTGTTGGGGGACCGCGGCGTGGACGTGGGAGTGCGGACGTGGTCGGGGCATCATCGCTGCGAATGCTGTTTCCTTCACAAGTTGGTTCCAGGGCTGGAGTCCCAATCCCACCAGAGATACCTCCAACCCATCTCCAACCCCTTTCCTTTCCGGCAGCCCCGTGCCCACCAGTGGGGTTTGGGGTACGGATCAGAGCCCACATTCCTGGTCACCATGGTCTTTCCCATGCCTTCTGCATCCCTGGTGTAGACATGTCCTGATCCCACCAGAGATACCTCCAACCCACCTCCAACGCCTTTCTTTTCCGGCAGCCCCGTGCCAAACAGTGGGGTTTTGGGGTGTGGGTCAGACCCCACATTCCTGGTGTCCCTGGACATTCCCACGCTCCCAGTGCCTTCTGGACTCCAGCCTGGAGCGGTTTGGCCATGCCAGGATGGTGCCTTTGCCGCGTACCATAACGTAGTGATGGGAAAACAGCATTGGGGTTGGGGTCCCTCTCCCAAGTCGGTGCTTATTCCCTGCTCCCAGCATCCCTGTGCCAGCTCCATCACCCCTTCCCGAGCTGTTCCTCACCATTTTCCCCCTTCCTAACCCAGTGATTTTATAATCCTTTTGTGTCTGAGTCAGCCAGAAAGAGCCAAAGCAACTTAATTCCAGCCAGGGGACCTCGAATCCCATTGGGATCCGGAGCAAGCAGCCTGGAAAGCGGAGCCTGGAATCAGTGCTGCTTGCCTGGTGCGGCTCCTGCAGCTGGATTTAACCTGCAGGAGAGCTGGGAGAAACTGGGAGCTCATCCGACCCCGGCTGTCCATTAAGGAAAAGCAGCACGAGGGGTTTGGGATCCGGCAGGAACCCGACGGGCAATTCCCAAAGCTCCTTTTTAATACCCAGTGCCGCATATGGCACATGGAACCCGTTGGGATACATCCCAGCCCTTGGAGCCCATCAGGACACCACCCAGCCCATAGAACCCAACAGGATACCTCCCAGCCCATGGATCTGGGAGAGGAGCTGAGGGATGCTTCTTGGCACCTCAGAGCTCCATGGATTTTCCTGGGAGAGCTCGGAAAGCAAAGCCGTGGCTGCTTTTGGGGGGGGGGGGGGGGGGTGCAGGCAGGATCTGGCAGCATGGAAGGGGCTGATGTGGGAAATAAACCCTCCGGCTTTTGTTTCCCCCACTTCAAGCGGAGGCAGCGATTGTCCTGGCCTCGGAAAATCCGCTGCCGGGAGCAGCTTGGGATGCGCCGCACTTCCCAAACTCGTGTTTTCATAGAGACACCCCCAAAAGCTGCTGCTTTTTTGAGGAAATATTCCTTCTGTGAGAGAAATTCTGGGAAGAAGGGAATTGCAACAGAGATGCAATTTTCCCAGTATTCCCAAGGAAGGAGGGAAACCCAAAACAAAATAGATTTGTAATTAAAAATCTGTTTCATTGAAGCTCATCCTCGGTTCTGGCACCGCTCTCTGCTTCTGATAATTCAGAAATTATCATTTTGGTGATTAAATGGGTTTTATTTCTATTTATCGCTTGGAGATAAAGAAAAAATCCCTATTTTTCCAGAGGCTCATTGCCATTCCAGGGAGGTTTGGAAGCTCACAGTGTTTGGGGCTGGAGGGGACAACCGAACTATGAGATGTCACCTCTTTTAGCCTCATCTTGGGGAATTTTCACAGCTGATCCTATGAGAAACCCCTTCCTTCTCCCCCTCCACGGTGCAGCCGGTGTTGAATCCCACTTTTCCTCCCCCGGGAATGTCTATTTTACACCAGTTCCCCCAATTCCTTTCCTCCTCAACCCATATTTTTGGTTTGTTTTTTTCCCCCTCCCTGGAGACTTTTTCCTGATGCTCCTTCTCCCCGTTTCCCTCCCAGATGCCAAAGGGACGATCCGGGAGATCGTGCTTCCCAAGGGCCTGGACTTGGACCGACCCAAGCGGACGCGGACGTCCTTCACGGCGGAGCAGCTTTACCGCCTGGAGCTGGAATTCCAGCGCTGCCAGTACGTGGTGGGCAGGGAGAGGACCGAGTTAGCGCGGCAACTCAACCTTTCCGAGACCCAGGTAAGGGTCGTGGCAGCTCCTCCATAGCGTGGCCATCACCGTGGCGTCGTGGCGTGGCCACATACAGCCCGTTGGGGACACACCGGCGCGCTGGTGGTGATGGGGGGCAATGCAGAGCGAGAGATGGGGCTGAGCCGAGCCCGTGGTCCCAAATCCCGGTCGGAGCGTCTACGCGATGGCTGGTGCTGAGTGAGTGGTGCTGTGGGCAATTGCTCTCCTCCATCCCTTTTTCTTGAGCCGCAAGAGCGATGGCTTTAGGGTTAAGGGGTGCAAGAGGCAGCCCCGAAGCAGGGTCTGCAGGGTGTACCCCCCACCGTGCTGATCTCCATGCCGGCAGCATTCCTCATCTCCGGCAAAGAGGGAAGAGAAAAGAGCAGGAGGACATCCGTGGGGACCTCAGGTCCTTCTGGCAGCACCAGCAGCGCAGGCTGGGCGGCATCGTTGGATGTTGTTGGCATCAGGCATTTGGCTGCATAGGAGCTGGATGGATCCTGCATGGATCCTGCGTGGATCCTGCATGGATCCTGCATTCCCTTCTCTTTGTGGTTTCACCTTCCCATTCCAAGCGGGATGAGGATGCCCCGTGGACTGGAGATCCCTGAGCTCCAGCACAGCCTGGGCATCTCTTCTCCATCACCCCATGCACACGTGTCCCCAGTTTTGCTGTCGTGGAGGGTTTCTCCCGGTTCTCCAAGGTTTTCCTGGTGTGGGGAGAGCTGGGCTGTACGGCACAGCCGGGGCCGGCAGGGATGGGAAGGGTCGTGCGTTGCTCCGAAGGCTGATGGCTGCTAAGGGAAAAGCGCATCTACTGGGGTTGCGATGCTTTGGGATCCAGAATTTATATGGAAATCGTAATGATAATTAAATTAAGGAAGACCGCAGTGCAAACCGGCACAGCCGGGACCTGCCGCGAGGATTCCATCAGCTCAGGCTGACCCTTCCCTGACTGATAAATGCGCCTTTGGAGACAGTGACATGGTTTTATCGCTTCCAATAGGCAATAATTCCTATTTTTTCCAAACCTGTGGTGGAGCAAACCTACCCAACCCAATGGGGTTGGTTTCGGGGAGCTCCTGTTGCTCCGTGGTGCGGCTGCTGCGCGGTCCTGTGAGTCTCTCCGTATTTTGGTTGCAGAGTGAGTAGTTTTGGTAAGGAGCAGGTTTATATCCATGGGATACAGGGAGGTGTTGGCTGCCGACACGGCTGTGCCGTGGCTGGGAGCGACGCACCCCGTGAGCTGGGTGCTGCACGGGGGTCCCTTTCCTGGGATCCGGTCCCAGCGTCGCCTCCATGGAGTTAGGAAGGACATGGATGGGTTTGGAGAAGGGCTTTGGCTCGCTGGGAAGGGACGGGCGGCTGGTGCATCCATCGGGATCACAGAGGAAAGGGCTGTGCCGAGCAGGGTGCCAAGAAGGAGCCGCCTCTCCATAGGGACCGAATCCACTTATTTACTGCTTGCTTGGTGCCTCATTGCTGCCTTCCTCACTCAGTGAGAAAATTCACACCCTGGAGGCCGCGGCTGTCTCTTCTCCTCTTCTCCCCTTCTTCCCACACCCTCTTTTTCCACCATCTCTCTGTCTTTTTTAATCCCTTTCCGTGCTTTTCACAGCATTTCCTCCCCTGCAGCAAACCCTTGGCTGCACCTTCCTGGCTCCTCGTGCTGCTCCCTGCCCCTTCCAAGCCACCACAGTGCCCAGGGATGGCATTCCCAGGCTCGGTGTCCGTCTTCCTCCTCTCATCAGTGGGATGCAAATCTCTCGGAACATCGTTTCAGGCTCTCCGCACGCTCAGGCGTCACCCCCTGCCCCGTGTCCTCGCTGGTCGTGGCTGGGACGTTTCCTCCAGCTGGGTGACCACAGGGTTTTCCAGCACCTGGAGGGGTTCGCATGGCTCCACGCAGCGTCCTGGGCTGGTTGGGAGGTTTCTTTGGTCATCGCAAGAGTCGGGTGACCACAGGGTTTTTCAAAGGCTCTTTAGACCTGGAGGGATTTGTGAGGATGGTCCACTCTGGATGTGGCCTGGAGATGGGGCAGTCACCACCGGCCACTCCTGTCCCATGGAGCTCCTCTGTGTCCACTGCTCGGGCAGGAAAAAATCAAAGAATCAGGGTATTTTGGCTACTTTTGAGGATTTCCCTCCCAGCGTTATCCAGGAGCAGCTCCCGTGTTCTTGATATAAAGGTTTTATTGGTGGATTCCCAACCAGCAGCATCTTATGCCTCTTTCTTAGTTGACCTTTGGGTCACGCTGATGGTTGGGACACTGGGACGGATTCTTTCCATCCCTTCAGCGAACAATATCCTGGTTTTAGGGTTAGGAAGCATCTCCTTGCCTGCACCCCCTGGCTTTGTTCCCTGTAGGGACCCATGGGTGCAACGGGAGCCCACCACGTCCCACCACGGGAGGGGAGAGGAAAGCAGGGGTTAAGGAGGAAGGGGCCACAGAGGAGGGTGGGGGGGTTTTTTTTGTGCCTGTGAACGTTCAGAGGGGGAAGAATGATTCATCTCCGCTCCTCTGTGAAGAGAGAGTGGTTCAAGCAGCGTGATGAGATAGGAAGAGACACGATGTCATCGCAGCTGGAGAGCTGCAGCCAAGCATCCCCCCCGTAAGTGGGGCCGCTGATCGGGCTGCACCCCTGAGAAATCCTGCTGGAGAGGGAAGAGGGAAAAAAAAGCCTCTTTTTAGCTCTTATTTCACTTGCCCGGCATCTGATCCCGGCTTGCGGCAGTCTCGGAGCTGGAGGCTGTTGCAGGGAAGGCAGAATGGCCCTGTTCCATGCCGGGGAGGTGGGATCTTCTCGCTTTCCTGTCTCTGGTCCCTGCTCCATCCTCCCAGATCCAACCCCGCGCCTTGTTCCCTGTCTGTGGGGCTCAGCCTGGTCTGAAAGCACCCGGGGGGCAGTTTCAGAGCCACCCACTCTCGGGCGAGGATGAGGATGGTGCTTCCATCCAGCTCTCTCCATCCTAGGGAATTCGCCTCTTCCTTCCAGGGAACCGCGTACCTGTTCTGCCTCACCGGGAGCTGCTCGGGCTCCAGCCTGATGCTGTGTGTGCCTCAGCTAATTAACCCAGGGGCATAGTCAGTGCTAAGTGAGTTTAATTAATCAGGAGAGTTTCATTAATGTGACCTGGAGATGAGGATGTGCCGGCTCCTGCATCCCAGGGGAGCTGCTCCATCCCAGGTGAGATTCCCACATCCCAGGTTACCTCCAACATCTCAGGTGAGCTCCCACATCCTAAGTGGGCTCCCACATCCCAGGTAAATTCCTGCATCCGAGGTAAACTTCCACATCCCAGGTGATCTCCTGCTTAGCAGGGGAGATCCTGCATCCCAGATGAGGTCCCACATCCCAGATGATCTTCCACATAGCAGGGTAGCTTCCACATCCCAGGTAAACTCCCACATCCCAGGTGATCTCCAGTATCCCAGGTGAGCTCCTGCATCCCAGGGGAGCTCCTGCATCCCAGATGTTCTCCTTCATCCAGGGGAGATGCAGCATCTCAGGTGAGCTCCCACATCCCAGGTGAGCTCCCACATCTCAGATGAGATTCCACATCCCAGGTGAGCTCCAGCATCCCAGGTGATCGCTCACATCCCAGATGGAGACCTGCAGAGAGGCCACCCAAGCCCATCCTGGCACGACCCATGCAGGATCCATCCCCGTGCTCCGAGCAGAGAGTCACCCGTGTCCATGCTTTCTCCAGGCGTCACATCCCAATGCCTTGGGGGAAAAGTGCCTCTTCTTTGTGTCATTACGGGATAGAAAACTCAAGGCCGAGAGGAGGCAGAAGGACCACGGGGGGATGGCAGAGGGAGGATAATTCCCTCAAATCCCCCGGCAGGAGGAGAGGGGATGGGCTGGCCCAGGGGATTTGCCTGGGCCAGGAGGCTTTGCTTTCGGGGTCAGGAGTTCAATGCCAGGCTCGGGTTCAGGTGACCTGGGGTAGACCCTCAGTCAAGTTGAACAAGAGCTCCTTTGGAGGACAGGGCACATGTTCTCCATGTGCACCCAGCTCCAAGGCAGTTCATCCTCTCCCAAAGGCAGGAGGTCCAGGGGACAGAGATATCCTCCATGTCCAGGAGTGCTGGTGGCAACTCTTGAACCCACGGACCTCCTGGAAGATGCTGGTGAGCTTTTGGGCTCCTCGACTTCTTCGCTTTGGAGAGGTATAGTAGGACACAGAGAGGAGAGAAGCCTTAGCGTAACACTGGCTGCTGGGAAGTCCATGGGACCCCTATGGATTCATAGGATGATTTGGGTTGGAAGGGACCTTAAAGATCATCCAGTTCCAACTCAATTCCCTAGTGTCCCCCTTGCTACGATGGGTTCCACCACAGCCGGCTTGGTAGATATTCCTTGGGATGAACCCCTGGGCCATTCTTGGTGGAGGCTGGGCTCCTACAGCTCCATCATCCCAGTATCCTCCAAGCATCCTCCGCAGCATGGAGCAGAACATGGGAGAAAGCAGTTGAGATGGAGAAGGGGCAGGAAGGTCTATTTATAGCCCGGCAATTAGGATGATGCCATTAAAAATTAATCACACCTCAAGTCATTAACAACTATCAGTTCCCACAGTGAGAGAGAGAGAACAATGAAGCAGTGGTTGGTGCCAGCACAGGTTGTCCTCCCAAGGGAAGAACCACGGGAAAGCTGTGGTCTACAGCAGGTGGGAGGCATCCAGAGGGTGGTGATGGGAGCTGTGGGTTGGAGAGTCCCCAAGGCAGGTAGGACCATAATTCTCATTGGCTTGTGGCAAAGCAGTGCACGCCTCATCCTCGGGGTCTCTGCAGTCCTCGGGGTATGGGGAAGCTGGATTTCCAAAGCTTTGGAAAACCCTTTTCTGGATCGTGCAGAAAATACAGGTGTCATAGACAAGTACGATCTTATCGGAGGAGGCATCCACCCATCTGCTTCTCCATCTGTCCATCAGCCTATGCATCCATCCATCCATCCGCCCATCTATCCATCCATTCATCCATCCATCTGCCCCTCCATCTGTCCATCAACCTATGCATCCATCCATCCATCCATCCATCCATCCATCCATCCATCCACCCACCCACCCACCCACCCATCCCTCTACCCATCCACCCTGCTCTGCTGGATGCTCCTGAACCACTTCTGGTGGAGCTTTCCATGGACATAGTGAAGGGTTCCCTGTTTCCCTGGAGAAGTTCCCTGCCAGACTAGGTACGAACCACCTCCTTGAGGGACCTGGGTTGCTCTAGAGCCATCCCCAGGGATGTGGGGACAGCAGGATGGGGAGGCAGCCGGCTGTGGGGAGCATCGTGGCTGACCACGGTAACCAGCATCTGGCTAAAACCTTGTACCCCAAGTCTGTTTGTACCCCAAGTGGGTGGCAGTGGAGGACCATCGCTGTCTTCAGGGCCTTCCACGCCAGCCTGAGTGATGCCCCATCCCTGGAGGTGTCCAAGGCCAGGCTGGATGGGGCTTGGAGGAACTTGATCCTGTGGGAAGCATCCCATGACAGGGGTTTGGAACTGGATGGGCTTTGAGGTCCCTTCCAACCCAACCCATTCCATGATTTGATGATCCTGTATTTAATGATCCGGATGCTGAATGTATCCGGCTCCCACCAGGCTTGGAAGAGAGATGGATCCTGTGTCCCGTGGCAGGAGGTGGCCACTGGAGATGCCTGGGGTCACCCTGGGAGCATCGGGGCATCTACAGTAGTTTCAGGGTCCCCATCTCGTATGCCAACCCGTGTCAGACCATGTATGTGGAGTAAACCCGCTCACATGGATGAGCTAATCCCATCTCCTCCCCGTGGCGCGGGCACGTGGTGGGGTTTACCCGGCAGCCGGCGGGACATGGGCTGGTGGCAGTAAATCTGTGTGACACCCAGGTAGCACCCAGAGGCAGGACCAGGCGGGCACAGCTCAGCCGCTGCCCCCCAACTGCGCTCCTCCCAAAGTCCCCTTTGTGATGTTTTGCTTCCCCAAAGACATCAGAGATATGGGAAAGTGGGTTTGGGTGGTGAGAACTGGCTTCTTGGCTGGATAACATTCCTAAAGAGAGGAAAGAAATGGACTGGGATCAGCCCTGAGGAGAAGGACTTGGGGTGCTGGGGGAGGAGAAGCTCCACAGGAGCCCCAACGTGTGCTCAGAGCCCAGAACCCCCCCGTGTCCTGGGCTGCACCCGGAGCAGCGTGGCCAGCAGGAAGGGAGGGACGGGATTCTGCCCCTCTGCTCCGCTCGGGGAGACCCACCTGGAGCCCTGGGTCCAGCTCTGGAGTCCTCAGCACAGGGAGGACACGGAGATGGTGGAGCAACTCCAGAGGAGGCCACGGAGATGATGGGAGGGATGGAGAACCTCCATAGGAGGCGGGATGAGAGTTGGGGTTGTTCAGCCTGGAGAAGAGAAGGCTCCAGGGAGACCTTAGAGCAGCTTCCCGTAGGGAAAGGGGCTCCAGGAAAGCTGGGGAGGGGCTCTGGATCAGGGATAGGACAAGGGGAACAGTTTTGAGGTGCAAGAGGGGAGATTGAGATGAGATCTTTGGGAGAAATGTTCTCCCGGGAGGGTGGGGAGGCCCTGGAACAGAGCAGTGGTGGCTGCTCCATCCCTGGAGGGGTTCCAGGCCAGGTTGGATGGTTCTTGGAGCCCCTGATCCAGTGGGAGATGTCCCTGCCCACGGCAGGGGGTGGAACTGGATGGGCTTTGAGGTCCTTTCCAACCCAACCCATTCCGTCATTCTATGAACTCAGCTGGCGCCTGGAAAAATCACTGATGGAAGGAAACGTGAAGGAATTAATTGTGGTTTTTATCACGAAGCGTTCTCATTCCCGAAGCCAGGCCTGTTCGCCTTGTGGAAAATGGGAGGGAACACCACATCCATGTGGATGCTTTGCTGGATCTCGATGCTGTGGGAGGGAAGTGACCCTCCTAGGACAACCAAACTGGATGCCGGTGGCCACAGGGGGGGCTTTGCTGTGGGTGACACCACCCCACGCCCTTGTGTTGCAGTCGGTCCTGGGCAAATCCCACTGGATACTGGGCTATCTCCTGATATTCTGATCCTCCTGGGTGTCTCCCCCATGGAGAACGTCCCTGCTGGGCTGGCTGGTGCCGAGTGGTGTCTCCCATCCATCCCAGGTTGTGCTTTCTGGAACCCAAATAATGAGGGAATCATCCATCATCTCCAGACACCTTGGTTGTCTGGATCTGATTTTGGGATGATGGAGATACCCCTACTGGGACACCACACTCTGGGACCACCAGGCTGGATGGAGGAGGACACTTTTCCCTCTGGTCAGTCCTGCGAGCACCGTCTCTTCCAGCTCCTTCATCTCATTTCCATTTGCAAAGGGAGTGGGAGCACCCGGGAGGATTTTCCGCTGCTGTGAAGCGGAAAATATCTGGAATTTTGGAGCCAAAGCAGGCCAAGGGCTCACTTCTGGCTGGAGGTTGGATGAGTGGAGAGGCAATGGGGATGCTCTTTAGGGATGAGCTCCTGGGATGGATCAGAGCGTCTCTGTGCTGGGCTGGAGCAGAAGGGTTGGGGTGGGTGGCCCAGAGGTGACGCAGAGGGATGAACCCATCCCGCTCGGTGCTCACGGAGAGGCAGATGCGTTGCGCAGCCACCGCGCCGTTATGAAACCTCTGGTTGAAGTGGCTTTGGGACACGAGCCATCCATCTGCCCCAGCCTCGACGGCTCCATTTGGGACGGAGGGAGGAAGAGGAGGAGGAGGAGGAAGGGTGATGGGGTGCTGTGGTGAGGCAGGATGGATCCCACCTTCCTCCGTGCCGCGGCGGACATCAGCTGATGGCGGCTGGGAGCTAATCCTGGTGAAGAAAATGGCCTCGCTCGGCAGCTCCGAAGAGTCCCGGATGGCCGGCGTGCCGGAGGGGCGCGTGACTGCGCCGGGGTCAGCGCCGGGGCAGGGCAGCCAAAATATAAACACCAGGAAAACCCATAACACAGCTCCACCCGTGCCGGCGATGGTCATGGAGGTTCCGCGGTTGGACAAGGATGGTCCCATTTGGCCACCGAGAATGGAGAGGCCAACGGGGTCGGGGTTTGGGAGGTGGTGTTGGATGCCGGTGTGAAGGATGCCGGTGTGTGGGATGCCGGTGTGTGGGATGCCGGTGTGTGGGATACCAGTATGAGGGATCCAGTATGAGGGATGCCGGTGTGAGGGATGCCGGTGTGTGGGATGCCGGTGTGTGGGATGCCGGTGTCAGGGATGCCGGTGTCAGGGATGCCGGTGTGAGGGATGCCGGTGTGTGGGATGCCGGTGTGAGGGATCCGGTGTGTGGGATGCCAGTGTCAGGGATGCCGGTGTCAGGGATGCCGGTATCAGGGATGCCGGTGTGAGGGATGCCGGTGTGAGGGATCCGGTGTGTGGGATGCCGGTGTGTGGGATGCCAGTGTCAGGGATGCCGGTATCAGGGATGCCGGTGTCAGGGATGCCGGTGTGTGGAATGCCAGTGTATGGGATCTGGTGTGTGAGATGCCGATATGAGGGATGTTGGTGTGAGGGATGTTGGTGCGTGGGATGCTGGTGTGAGGGATCCCAGTATGAGGGATGCGGACGAGAGGGATGTGGTGTGTGGGATGCGGATGTGAGGGATGCTGGTGTGAGGGATGATGGTGTGAGGGATCCGGTGTGTGGGATGCCAGTGTGTGGGATCTGGTGTGTGAGATGCTGATATGAGGGTATGTTGGTGTGAGGGATATTGGTGTGTGGGATGCCGGTGTGAGGGATCCCAGTATGAGGGATGCGGATGTGAGGGATGTGGTGTGTGGGATGATGGTGTGAGGGATCCGGTGTGTGGGATGCCGGTGTGAGGGATCCGGTGTGAAGGATGCTGGTGTGTGGGATGCCGGTGTATGGGATCTGGTGTGAGGGATCCGGTGTGAGGGATGCCGGTGTGAGGGATGCCGGTGTGAGGGATGTTGGTGCGTGGGATGCTGGTGTGAGGGATCCCAGTATGAGGGATGCGGATGTGAGGGATGTGGTGTGTGGGATGCCGATGTGAGGGATGATGGTGTGAGGGGTCCGGTGTGTGGGATGCCGGTGTGCGGGTTGTCCCTGCTGCTGGGAGCATAGCATTCCATCCCATTCTCGTGTGGGGAGCTCGGATGCTGCTGAGGGGTCTCGGTCGGGATTAATGACTCGGAAGGCATTTGTTTTGTCGCTCAGATGTGTTGGATGGAATGCAGGGATGGGAGCAGCATCCCAAGCTCCCAGCATCCCAGGGCAGGCTCAGCCACTGGAGAAGGGGCTGGGGGAGGAGGAGCCCAATTTTGGGCATTCCTCAAGTTCCTGGCACAGGGAACTGGGGACCAAATCCCTCACGCGCTCATTCCCGGCTGCCAGGAGCCGTGGCAAAGCAATGCTCCCAGCGCACGCTGCCCCACGGCTGCTCCTGAGGCTGATGGGACCGGGAGCACAGCCGGGAGCTCCTGCTGGACCATGGATGCTCCATGCCTGGATGCTGGGCGTAGAGCTGCCATATCCCCACATCCCATAAATCCGCATCCCAGCATTTATTCCCTTTCGCCGAGCTCCGCCTGTGCCGCTGCCCTCATCCTGCCCGGGATCCAGGATGCTCAGCGCATCCCTCTCCAGCGGCTCTGGCCACGGCAGGGAAACCCAATCCCATGCGGATGCTCCGACACGGAGATCTGCACCCACATGTGTGTCCACATGTGGAAAGGAAAGGAAAGGACCGGGAGGACCCGGCAGGTGGAGGAGGCTGTGGGGTCATCGCCGCGGTGCATCCCATCACCTAGCGGGAACTGGGGGGGGGGTGATGTTAAAATGAGAAAAAACAGGATAATATGGAAAATTCCAAAGAAAACAGTAAATAGGAAAAAAACAGATAGGATAAAATCAAGTAGGATAAAATAAAATAGAGAAGAATCAATTAAAATAGAATAAAAGGGAAGGGAAGGGAAGGGAAGGGAAGGGAAGGGAAGGGAAGGGAAGGGAAGGGAAGGGAAGGGAAGGGAAGGGAAGGGAAGGGAAGGGAAGGGAAGGGAAGGGAAGGGAAGGGAAGGGAAGGGAAGGAGGAGAGGAGAGGAGAGGAGAGGAGAGGAGAGGAGAGGAGAGGAGAGGAGAGGAGAGGAGAGGAGAGGAGAGGAGAGGAGAGGAGAGGAGAGGAGAGGAGAGGAGAGGAGAGGAGAGGAGAGGAGAGGAGAGGAGAGGAGAGGAGAGGAGAGGAGAGGAGAGGAGAGGAGAGGAGAGGAGAGGGAGAGGAGAGGAGAGGAGAGGAGAGGAGAGGAGAGGAGAGGAGAGGAGAGGAGAGGAGAGGAGAGGAGAGGAGAGGAGAGGAGAGGAGAGGAGAGGAGAGGAGAGGAGAGGAGAGGAGAGGAGAGGAGAGGAGAGGAGAGGAGAGGAGAGGAGAGGAGAGGAGAGGAGAGGAGAGGAGAGGGAGAGAAGAGGAGGATAAATTCAAATAGAATAAAATGAAATTGAATCGAATAAATAGAATGAAACAAAACAAAACAAAAGAAAAACCCAATGTAAAATGTAACAAAATAAAATTGAATAAAATAGACTAATAAAATACAATAATGTACCATAAAATAACACAAAATAAGGTAAAACGACCCCGTAGTGCCCGTGTCACACAGACATGGGACATGGGGGCACCACAGCCTGAGGGGGGGGGGGTGTGCAGGGACCTCCCCTGGGCTCCCCAGCGCCTCCTCTTCTCCAGGCTGAGCATCCCCAACTCAGCCTGGCCCTGCACGGGAGGTTCTCCATCCCTCACATCATCTCCGTGACCTCCTCTGGACCCGCTCCAACAGCTCCAGGTCCTTCCTGTCCACCTCACAATGACCAAGAGCATGAAGGCTCCGCCGCGTGTGTGTCGGGTGGAAATGCCGACCGTGCCCTGGGGACTCTCCTGCTGCAGCAGAAGCTGCTGTGGCCATCAGGGCTGTGGCTCCCCTCGACCTCCTCCTTGGAGCTTGGGCATCGCTGGCTTTGCTGTCAGCAGGTGGGAAGGGTGTTTTGGGAAGAAGGGACTTTGGGGAGGTGGTTGTGGTGGTTTCCTTTCTCCCTCCCCACCTCTGAAGGGAGATGTGATGGGAGTCACGCAGTCGGTGATGGATGAACTTGCAACCCCAGGTCCTCGTGGGGTCGAGCTCAGCGCTGCAGGGTGACAGTAGGACCCACAAGGAGCAGCTCCGTGGTGCCACAGGGAGGGCAACCGGCTGGTTTCCACACCAGCGTCTTCTGAAACAATCAGGCAGAGGGTTTCAGCCCTTCCGAGCTGCTTTTTCCGTCCACCACACAGTTGAGGCTTCATGCTCTTGGTCGTTGCCAGGTGGGCAGGAATGACGTGGAGCTGTTGGAGTGGGTCCAGAGGAGGACGTGGAGATAATGCAAGGGCAGGAGCATCTCCCGTAAAAGGCCAGGATGGGAGAGTTGGGGTTGTTCAGCCTGGAGAAGAGAAGGCTCCATGGAGACCTTAGAGCAGCTTCCAGTAGGGAAAGGGGCTCCAGGAAAGCTGGGGAGGGGCTCTGGATCAGGGAGAGGACAAGGGGAACAGTTTTGAGGTGCAAGAGAGGAGATTGAGATGAGATCTTGGGAAGAAATGTTCTCCTGGAGGGTGGGGAGTCCTTGGCCCAGGGTGCCCAGAGCAGTGGTGGCTGCCCCATCCCTGGAGGGGTTCCAGGCCAGGTTGGATGGTTCTTGGAGCCCCTGATCCAGTGGGAGGTGTCCCTGCCCATGGCAGGGGTGGAACTGCATGGGCTTTGAGATCCCTTCCAACCCAACCCATTCCATGATTCCCTGATTCTGTACATCTGTGGGTTGTTCTTTTCCTCCTGCCTTTGGCATCGTGCTGTTTCTTGCGTATCACATCTCTGAGGGCTCTCAGAGTGATCTTCTCCGTACGGCTCACCTCCTCCCGTCCTCTGAGAGTCACCTTCCTTCTCTGCTGAACGCCTGACCTCTCCTGTCCTGCTCTTCAATCCCATTCAAATGCACCTTCTTGTCTATTTGTCCGCATCTGAGCTTGACCTGACTGTCCTGTCACGTGTGGTCCTGGGTCCCACAGCCCCAGGCAGGGGGCTTGCAGCCACCAGGAGATGTGGGGTTCTTCCTGGGACTCCTCTGGAGCAGGAGGAAGCTTCTCCCCACTGTCCTGGCTGTGCCCTAGATTGACACATAGAATAGAATCATGAGATGGTTTGGTTTAGAAGGGATCTCAAAGCCTCATCCAGTTCCAATCCATGGGCAGGGACACCTCCCACGGGATCAGGGGCTCCAAGGCCCATCCAACCTGGCCTGGAACCCCTCCAGGGATGGGGCAGCCACCGCTGCTCTGGGCAACCTGGGCCAGAGCCTCCCCACACTCCAAGGAGAACATTTCTCCCCAAGATCTCACCTCAATCTCTCCTCTTACAGCTCAAAACCGTTCCCCTCGTCCTGTCCCTGCTCTCCCTGATCCAGAGCCCCTTCCCAGCTTCCGCAGAGCTGCTTTCCCTACTGGAAGCTGCTCTAAGTTCTCCCCGGAGTCTTCTCCAGGCTGAACAACCCCAATTCTCCCAGCCTGGACTCATATGGGAGGTTCTCCAGCCCTCACATCATCTCCGTGTCCTCCTATGGACCCACTCCAACAGCTTCATGTCCTTCCTGTGCTGAGGATTCCAGAGATGGAGGCAGGACTCCAGATGAAGGTGCTGGGCATGTGGTACCCACCAGGACTGTGCCAACATGGTCCTCTCTGCCTTTCCTCCAGGCTGTGAAGGGTGTCATCACCGCTTCATAGGCACCACCAGTCCACCCAGTACCTTGGATGAGGAAGAAAGTGGCCACGTGAAGCCAATCTCACCAAAGTGGACTTCGTGGTGACTGATGGGGAGTTGGGAATGAAACTGGAGCAAAAGATGGAGTAGAGGACTTGTGATGTGGAGGAGAATCTGTAGTGGAGAGGAGATTGTGAAAGATGCTGCTAAAAGACGAAGGATTGAGGCTGGAGGGAAATTACTCATGGGTTTGTCAAGGACCGCATCTGGTTGAGCTTATTTACGTCTCCAGTGATAGGAACTCGGGGCTTGATCATAATGGGGGATGAAAAGGACATGGATCTCCTAATTAATGACAAGCTGTGCATGAACTTTCGCCACAAAGGCAAATGTGATCGCGCTCATCGGATCTGTCACCAGCGCGGATGGGTAAGAGCTCACGTCAGCCTACGAGGCAGGAGGAAAATCCTTGTTTAGCAGAGCGTGTTCAGCTTAGGTCGTGGTGCTCAAGGGTGATGGGTGTGGAGGGGAACCACGGAGGTGGGTCGAGGACTGGAGAACTTCCTGCAAGAGGATCAGACACAGAGAGGGCTACAGAAAGCTTCTACCTCCGGAGGTGCAATCCCCACCGGTGGCATCAGCCCTCATGAAAGAGGAGTGAGAGCAGAGGACGTTCCAGCTGGGAAGGGGCTCAGGATGGTCCCTCTGTTCGGGGATAGTCTCCCAGAAGCAGCACTGGGGAGGAGGAACCCAATGGGTCCTCTTCCCCCGAGGAGCATATTGACACCCTTCCCCAGCTGAAACTCACGTTGGAGCGTTTGAGACCGGTGTCCCCTCCACCGTTTCTCCCTCCTGCTCTTTAGCTTTTCTCCTCGTGTCCCCAGTGGGGTGGAACTGGGTTCCAGCACCAGAGAAACCCACGCCCATCAATATCCACTTCTATTTCTGTCAGTCTATTTACTGGTATTTAGTGTCACGCACAAACAGATCACTGCTGCCTCCAGAAAGTTCCTCCCCAGGTGACCAGGAGCTCCCAGGAGAAGCAGAAGCAGAGAGGAAAATCCAAAACAGCAACAAAAATGAGCTCATGTGAGAAGATGGAGGTTGAGGAGGAACCTTCTGTAGAACTTCTACTGAGCAGTGCTTGTTTTTCACCACCTGTAGAAGACAACTAGAACGTAAAAACTGACCGTAGGAACATGAGGGCTGAGAAGCTACTGGTGGCCAGTGGTGAAGTAGAGAAACCAGGATGAGGGGTGTAAAGTTGTCCTGTCCATCAGGTTGACCTGACCATCAGGTCTTTCCAGCATCTTAGGGAGCGCTCACCATGAGAGGGTACCCAGATCATCAGGTTAAATCTTGATGGATCTATACTCAAGGCCAGGTTGGATGGGGCTTTGTGCACCTGGATCCAGTGGGAGGTGTCCCTGCCCATGGCATGGAGTTGGAACTGGGTGGGTTTGGAGGTTCCTTCCAACCCAAACCAGTCCATAGTACCGCGATGGGTCTGTTCTGCAGTATTTACGAGTCCCTTCTTCATCCCATTTGTGTTCTGGCTTCCAGGGTGCCCCGTGGCAGGGACTGACACCATCTGTGCCACCCAGAGACCCTTCCTCCTCCTTCGCTCTGGCTTCCAGCTGCTACCTGGTGACCCACACCTGATGTTAGGAACCCTCTTGGGCTGTTGTCCCTGCTTGCACCGGCTGTGATGCCGTGGAGTGGGAGCGTGCTCCACCTGCCTCTTCCCTTGGGGCTTGGTCCTTCCTTCCGAGGCTCTGAGGTGTCTGCTCACCCTTCTCTGATGTGGGGTGACAGGGCTCCTCAGGTCGCTCCAAAGTTGGTGAGAGCAGTAACCCACGGGCTGACACCGTGGTGCTGCTCAGGATGGTGTCAGACGGGATAGAAGGAAAGAACTCGTTATGATGGGAGTGGTGAAACGCCGGTCTCAGGATGTCCAGAGAGGTGGGAGATGCCCCATCCCTGGGAATATTCATGGTCAGGTTGGATGGGCCTCTGAGCAACCTGTTCTGCTTCAAGGTTGCTCATTGCGTGAGGATTGGACTGGATGGGTTTTAAAGGTCCCTTAACACCCAAACCATTCCCCGATTCTGAGAGTCTTTGTCCTCCTCCCACTGTGCTAGAAGGTTCAGAGTGCTTTGCAATGCCGGGGCTGCCTCAGTTTCCCTTTGCTTTGAAATCCCTGTGCAACCTCAGTGGGTCTCCGAGATGCATCAGCATCTCAGGGTACCTGGAGACGATGCATTCAAACCGGGAAGGTGCAGACACCAACGAGAGACAGAGGAGAGCTGGTGGTGGCTTCCCAACTCTGGAGCCTCGATGGGCTTGGATGGATGCTTGGGATAAAGGAAGCAGAGTTTGGGTTTGGTTTGTGGCAGCAGGGGCCCTGGAGAACCCTGGTTTGGAGAACGGAGATGGTCCTCAGCCAACTGGATGAGCTCCATCACATCCTCCCCGGCACAATGTGATGACTCCAGGGCTGGGGTGTTGCATCCAGGAAGGGCCAAGAGATGCTTGATCCATAGGTGGTGGTGCTGGGTGTGGGAAAGGTGGGTGCTGGTGCACCCTCCCTGCCAAGGAGACGAGGAGCCCACTGCCGCTTCCTGCTGGGAAGATGTGGGCAGGTCCTGGGCACGTCATGCCCATCCTCAAGGATCTGACCATGCTCATGGGAGTTTTGCGAGCTCTTGCTCTTGAGCGTTGGGTGCTTGAGGGACGCTTTCGGTGGAGAGCACTGGGGTTGGATGGAATCACATCTCACCTTCATTGAGGCATCAATAAAGACGCAGGATGTGGGGCTGTGGAGCCCCTCCTGGCATGGATGGGGACAATGGGGAGGGGACAGCAGCCCGGGGAACCTGGCTGGGATGTGGACCCAGCGATCTCTGTAGAACCAAGGGATCCCGAGGTCTCTGTGTGGGGCTGAGGCGCGCGTGGGCAGGGAATGTCCTTGAGAGCTTCCATGTGGGACCCTGTGGGTAGAACGTGGGTTGGAGTGGCCTGTGGTTCCAGGAGGTCTTGGCTGTGGGATGTCAGCTCAGCCCTGTGGTCCTGATGTCCCACCATCACCCAGGAGCATCTCCTGCTGCTCGTCCTCAGGCATTTCCAGGCTCTGGATGGTTTCACCCAGACATCAGATGCCTGGAAAGGATCAGGGGGCTGAGACCTCCTCCACCGCCACGCACCGTGGGTCAGGGGACACACGAGGGCCGTGGCAATGAGCCACTGTCCCACCCCGATGAGTTTCTGATACCTTGGATGAGTTTGAACCCCTCTGCGCCCCTGGAGCAGATGGGGACAAAGCCTTTACCAATGCGCTGGAGTTGACTCTGGGGTCCCGGTTGACTCATCCATTCCCATCCGCCATGCTCTAATCCAAGTGTCTTCCCATCCATCTCCTTCCCTCACCTCCATCTCCGTCCGCCTGTCTGTCCCTCACGCCTCTCTCTGTCTGTCTCTCTGCCTCTCCTACCCCTCTGCTCTGCCAGGGAGGGATGGAAGGGGGGGGGCTGCCCTCCCAGGGGACACCTTAGGGGGTGCAGAGGGACAGGAGCCACGGGCTGGGGACCAGGGACCACATCCCACCCGGTGGGATCAGTCAGTTTTGGGGTCTCCCAGGTGCTCAGCCCAGGATTGCTCCTTACTTTTCCCGGGAGCTCGTTGGGTTGGGGGTGCCCCGAGCTGGGAGAGGGCAGAGGAGCGGAGCTGTGCCCATGACATCCAGGGCCACTCAAAGCCATCCTGTCCCCAGATGTGTTCCCCTGCGCTGTAGCAACGCTGGGGACCTCCAACCTGCCCCGTGTCTCGGCCCCACGAGGGAAGGGTTTGTAGGTGGGGACATGGGTTTGGTGACCATGACAGAGGAAAATCCAGCACATCCCATAGCTCAGCATCCCCAGGGCAGAGCTGGGCAGTGATGGGGTGGCTCTCACCTTGGGCTCCCATTGCCAGGCTCCCATCCCTGAGCTCCCATCCCCAGGATCCCAGCCCTGGGCTCCCGTCGGCAGCGTCCCATCCCCAGACTCCCGTCTCCTGGCTCCAATCCTAAGGATCCCATCCCTAGAGTCCTATCTGCAGGCTCCCATCCTTGACCTCTCAGCCCCAGGTTCCTGCTCCTGGGCTCCCATCCCTGGGCTTCCATCTGCAGAGTCCTGTCCCCAGGTCCCCATTCCCGGGCTTTTGTACCCAGGCTCCTCCTCTGAGCTCCCATCCCCAGGATTCCACCATCCCTGGACTCCTATCTACAGGGTCCTGCTCCTGGGCTCCCACCCCTAGGCTTCCATCTGCAGTTTCCCACCTGCAGAATCCCATCCCTGGGCTCCCATTCCCAGACTCTCATCCCCAGGGTCCCATCCCTGGGCTCCTATCCACATGGTCCCATTCCCAGTCTCCTGTCTCCAACCTTGCATCCGCTGGGTTCCATCCCCTGGCTCCATCCCTGGGCTCCCAATGCCAGGATCCCATCCCTGAGCTTCCATCCCTGGGCTCCCAATATCAGGATCCCATCCCTGGGCTCCCAATGTCAGGCTCCCATCCCTGAGCTTCCATCCCCAGGCTCCCAGTCTCCGGATCCCATCCCTGAGCTTCCATCCCTGGGTTCCCAATGTCAGTATCCCATCCCTGAGCTTCCATCCCTGGGATCCCAATGTCAGGATCCCATCCCTGAGCTCTCAGGATCCCATCCCGGAGCTTCCATCCCCAGGCTCCCAATGTCAGGATCCCATCCCTGAGCTTCCATCCCTGGGCTCCCAATGTCAGGATCCCATCCCTGAGCTCCCAGTCTCAGGATCCCATCCCTGAGCTTCCATCCCTGGGCTCCCAGCCTCAGGATCCCATCCCTGAGCTTCCATCCCCGGGCTCCCAGCCTCAGGATCCCATCCCTGAGCTTCCATCCCTGGGCTCCCAGCCTCAGGATCCCATCCCTGAGCTTCCATCCCCAGGCTCCCAATGTCAGGATCCCATCCCTGAGCTTCCATCCCCGGGCTCCCAGTCTCAGGATCCCATCCCTGAGCTTCCATCCCTGGACTCCCAATGTCAGGATCCCATCCCTGAGCTCCCAGTCTCAGGATCCCATCCCTGAGCTTCCATCCCTGGGCTCCCAATGTCAGGATCCCATCCCTGAGCTCCCAGTCTCAGGATCCCATCCCTGAGCTTCCATCCCTGGGCTCCCAATGTCAGGATCCCATCCCTGAGCTCTCAGGATCCCATCCCTGAGCTTCCATCCCTGGGCTCCCAGTCTCAGGATCCCATCCCTGAGCTTCCATCCCCAGGCTCCCAATGTCAGGATCCCATCCCTGAGCTCTCAGGATCCCATCCCTGAGCTTCCATCCCTGGGCTCCCAATGTCAGGATCCCATCCCTGGGCTTCCATCCCCAGGCTCCCAATGTCAGGATCCCATTCCTGAGCTTCCATCCCTGGGCTCCCAATGTCAGGATCCCATCCCTGAGCTTCCATCCCTGGGCTCCCAGTCTCAGGATCCCATCCCTGAGCTTCCATCCCTGGGCTCCCAATGTCAGGATCCCATCCCTGAGCTTCCATCCCCGGGCTCCCAATGTCAGGATCCCATCCCTGGGCTCCCAGTCTTAGGATCCCATCCCTGAGCTTCCATCCCCGGGCTCCCAATGTCAGGATCCCATCCCTGAGCTTCCATCCCCAGGCTCCCAATGTCAGGATCCCATCCCTGAGCTTCCATCCCCAGGCTTCCAGTCTCAGGATCCCATCCTGGAGCTTCCATCCCTGGGCTCCCAATGTCAGGATCCCATCCCTGAGCTTCCATCCCTGGGCTCCCAATGTCAGGATCCCATCCCTGAGCTTCCATCCCTGCTCTCCCAATGTCAGGATCCCATCCCTGAGCTTCCATCCCTGCTCTCCCAATGTCAGGATCTCATCCCCGAGCTTCCATCCCTGGGCTCCCAATGTCAGGATCCCATCCCTGAGCTTCCATCCCTGGGCTCCCAATGTCAGGATCCCATCCCTGAGCTTCCATCCCCAGGCTCCCAATGTCAGGATCCCATCCCTGGGCTCCCAGTCTTAGGATCCCATCCCTGAGCTTCCATCCCCAGTCTCCCAATGTCAGGATCCCATCCCTGAGCTTCCATCCCTGGGCTCCCAGTCTCAGGATCCCATCCCTGAGCTTCCATCCCTGAGCTCCCAGTCTCAGGATCCCATCCCTGAGCGTCCATCCCTGCTCTCCCAATGTCAGGATCCCATCCCTGAGCTCTCAGGATCCCATCCCTGAGCTCCCAGTCTCAGGATCCCATCCCTGAGCTCCCAGTCTCAGGATCCCATCCCTGAGCTTCCATCCCTGGGCTCCCAATGTCAGGATCCCATCCCTGAGCTCTCAGGATCCCATCCCTGAGCTTCCATCCCCAGGCTCCCAATGTCAGGATCCCATCCCTGAGCTTCCATCCCCAGGCTCCCTATGTCAGGATCCCATCCCTGGGCTCCCAGTCTTAGGATCCCATCCCTGAGCTTCCATCCCTGGGCTCCCAATGTCAGGATCCCATCCCTGAGCTCTCAGGATCCCATCCCTGAGCTTCCATCCCTGAGCTCTCAGGATCCCATCCCTGAGCTTCCATCCCTGGGCTCCCTATGTCAGGATCCCATCCCTGAGCTCTCAGGATCCCATCCCTGAGCTTCCATCCCTGGGCTCCCAATGTCAGGATCCCATCCCTGAGCTTCCATCCCTGCTCTCCCAATGTCAGGATCCCATCCCTGAGCTTCCATCCCTGGGCTCCCATTCCTCTCCCTCCTGGCCCCTGCAGGATTTACCTCCTCCCTGGAAGCAGCAGGTGCGGAGAGGCTTCTGCAGTCCCTGCGGTGGGGATCGGATCTCGCTTGGGCGTTGGTTCTAATGCGTCTCTCCTGTCTCTCACTCTCTCCTGGTTCTCGCCTCTCTTTCCCCGGATTCCCCGCGCTCTCTTTCTATCCGTGCCTTTCTGTCTCCCCATCCCTGTTCCCCCCTCCCCAACCCCTCAGGTCAAGGTCTGGTTCCAGAACCGACGCACCAAGCAGAAGAAGGACCAGAGCAGGGACTCTGAGAAACGTTCCACCACCACCTCCGAGTCCTTCGCCACCTGCAACATCCTCCGGCTGCTGGAGCAAGGCCGGCTCCTCTCCATCCCGGCTCCCCCCAGCCTCCTCTCTCCGACTTCCAACCCCATCACCGCTCCTACGGGCAACGGATCCAGCTTGGCCACCCCGGGAACCACCTCTCCTGGGCTCAGCGGTGGGAGCAGCCCACCGGGACCAGGAGCCTTCAGCCTACAGGTTCCTTCCCTCGCCTCCTCTTCCTCGTCCTCCTCATCCTCGCCCAGGCTGCCGGCCGCCCCGCTGGGCTTTGGGGGGCCTCTCCTGGGCAGCCTCCACGACCTCCCGGGCGCGTACGGACTGGGCACCTCTGCGTTTGAGCCTTACACGCGGCTGGAAAGGAAAGACAATTCGATACCCAGCAAGAAGCCGAGCCCTTAAATCCAACATGAGTGTCAAAAGGTCTCCCCCAAACCCCCGTCCCCGCAGCCCCCACGTTCCCCCCGCGCCCCGCACCGGGGTTGGCTTTGGAGAGCGGGAGGTGGAAGATGGGTTCCATCCCACCGGGATGCGGGCACACGCGTGTGAGCGTGCACGCCTGGTCCTCGCACACCGGTCACCCCAGTTCAGCCGTGGAGGACACCCCGCAAGTCCTGATGCTGGACCTGGTCATACCTGAGGGGGTCTCCGGGTGTCCCGTGTCACCGGTGATGTCCCATCTCTCGCCAACACCACTGGATCCACCAGGGCCAAGTCCCCCCTCCAGGGATCCGGGAGATGATGCTGGTCTTGGTGGGAGAGCAGCAGCTCCGGAGCAGATGTTAGGGTGTCACTGGGCTGTCACCCCAGAGCCTGCGGTGCTGCGGTCACCACTGGGAGCAGGAGGGCACCCCGAAAGATAGACCACAGGACAGCGTTGCGGGGTGGGTCTGGTGGCCTTGGTGTTCTTGGGCAAGCGTCCTGCCTCAGTTTCCCCACCTGCAAAGGGCTTTGTGTTCTGGCTGAGGTTGTCTCAGAGCATCTGGGGGGGCTGTGGGGTCCAGCAGTAACGCTGCTCCCGTGGGATACTTGTCCTCCCAGACCCCTGGCCAGGAGGGGAGGACCTCTGCGAGGTCCCCATGGTGGTGATGATGCCTCCATCCTTCCACACCAGTGGTCCCTGTGCCCTGACTCTCAGGAGCTCTGTGAGGGTCCCATGGTGCTGGTGATGCCTCCAGCCACCCCCCCTCAGTGCTCCCTGCACCCCAGCTCCCAGGACACCCCCAGGCTCCTCCGTGCCTGCTTGTGTAGAGCCAAACCACCACCTCAGATCCCATTTTGGTGCTGTCCCACCCCTGGGGCACTGGAGGAGCCTCCAACCTCCTTGAGGAGCTGTGGTGCAATGGATCCAGGCCACCATCCTGTCCCCATCACACCGAGGGGGATGCAGCTGAGTGGACACTCGTGGATCTGTCCCTCCACCCCATCCAGGGGTGACATCACCACCCATCCAGGGGTGGTGGGAGCTCAGCGCTGGCACCAAAGTGAGCCCCATCCTGAGCACTGGCCCCCCCCGCTCCTTTCTCCCATTGCCCGGCACAAACAGCATCCAGTCCGGAGAGGTGCTGAGCACCCTCTGCCCGACCCCTGAGGCTGCTCTGTGGTGGCATCGCCTTGGCACAATGCTCTGGTGGCATTACCCTGGTGGGATCCTTGGCAGGATGCTCTGGGGTGGCACCACCTTGGCAGGATGCTCTGGGGTGGCACCACCTTGGTGGGATGCTCTGGGGTGGCACCATCCTGGTGGGATGCTCTGGGGTGGCACCACCTTGGTGGGATGCTCTGGGGTGGCACCACCTTGGCAGGATGTTCTAGGGTGGCACCACCTTGGTGGGATGCTCTGGGGTGGCACCACCTTGGCAGGATGCTCTGGGGTGGCACCACCTTGGCAGGATGCTCTGGGGTGGCACCACCTTGGTGGGATGCTCTGTGGTGCCACCACCTTGGTGGGATGTTTCTTCAGTGGTATCACCTTGGCATGATGATCTGTTGGCATTGCCTTGGTGGGATGCTCTGCCGGCATCAACTTGGTGGGATGAGCTGTTGGCATCACCTTGGTGTGGGATGCTCTGTGGTGGCATCGCCTTGGTAGGATGCTCTGTTGGCATCATCTTGGTGGGATGCTCTGTGGTGGCATCACCTTGGTAGGATGCTCTATTGGCATCATCTTGGTGGGATGTTCTACAGTGGCATCACCTTGGTAGGATGCTCTGTTGGCATCACCTTGGTGGGATGTTCTACAGTGGCATCGCCTTGGTAGGATGCTCTGTTGGCATCATCTTGGTGGGATGCTCTGTGGTGGCATCACCTTGGTGGGATGTTCTACAGTGGCATCACCTTGGTGGGATGCTCTGTGGTGGCATCACCTCGGTAGGATGCTCTATTGGCATCATCTTGGTGGGATGCTCTGTGGTGGCATCACCTTGGTAGGATGCTCTATTGGCATCATCTTGGTGGGATGTTCTACAGTGGCATCACCTTGGTAGGATGCTCTGTTGGCATCATCTTGGTGGGGTGTTCTACAGTGGCATCGCCTTGGTAGGATGCTCTGTTGGCATCATCTTGGTGGGATGCTCTGTTGGCATCGCCTTGGTGGGATGTTCTACAGTGGCTTCACCTTGGTGGGATGCTCTGTGGTGACATCACCTTGGTGGGATGCTCAGTGGTGACATCACCTTGGTGGGATGTTCTACAGTGGCATCGCCTTGGTGGGATGCTCTGTTGGCATCACCTTGGTGGGATGTTCTACAGTGGCTTCACCTTGGTGGGATGCTCTGTGGTGACATCACCTTGGTGGGATGCTCTGTTGGCATCACCTTGGTGGGATGTTCTACAGTGGCTTCACCTTGGTGGGATGCTCTGTGGTGGCATCACCTTGGTGGGATGCTCTGTTGGCATCACCTTGGTGGGATGTTCTACAGTGGCTTCACCTTGGTGGGATGCTCTGTGGTGGCATCACCTTGGTGGGATGTTCTACAGTGGCATCACCTTGGTGGGATATATTGTTGGCATGGCCTTGGTGGGATGCTCGGTGGTGGCACAGCCCTGGCAGGACACCCAGCAGGGACTTCACTGTGGCAGGAGGTGGGTGATGCCCTGAGCCCTCTCCCAGCACCCAGGAGCTTCCAGGGGTCTCATCCTCCCCCACACCCCCAGACCAGGGGCGCTCCTGTGTCCTCCCGCCGTGTTTAATGAATAATAATGACAATAATTATAATATTAATGATAATAATGAGCACCTCCCAGCCTGGCCTGAGCCGGCACCGCTGCACGGGCTGCTCCGTAGGGACTGGTCCCGAAGGGCTCGCGGCCCCCAGCCTGCCCGCGCCCAGGAATTTGCAGGGAAATATTTAAAATAAAGGATTTTATGGAAAGGTTGGAGTGATTTTTAGTTTTCTTTTAAACCGAGCATTTCTATGAAGTAGAATTTACCGCTCCCTCCACGCCCAGAGCACTCGATAAGACCGAGCTCTTAAGCCCTGCGGGGCTCAGGAGGAGGGGGGGGGGGCACCCTCAGCCTCAGCAGGTGGGGAAACTGAGGCAGGGCCCTGGGATGCAGCAAGCAGGGACAGAGGTTGGGTGCCCCCTCTCCCAGCCCCCTTCGGACCACAACTCGCTGCCAGCACCTCCGTCCCCATCCCTAAACGTGGTGTTTGCTGGATCCTTGGTGCCCCCGGGGTGCCCAAATCCTCCCCCTATGGCCACGTTGGGCTGAGGTTTGGGATTTTTGAGAGGACAGAGACCTTCTCCCTTCCCCTCAGCACTTAATTTATGTTTATAGCGCCATGGAAATGGAATTAAATGGATTTAAAGGCAGTGAGCGGAGAGGGCAGAGGGAATTCCACCCAGAGGGGGAATGGTCCTGCAACCCCCTCCCAGGACTCTCTTGGCTTTGGTTCCCTCTTCCCCTCAGGAAGCAGGAGCTTCCCAAGCTTTTCAGACCCCCGTTTCTCCCACTCTTGGCTCGCTAGGAGGAACCTTGGTCGTGTTTGATGGAGAAGTGACTCCCTCTTCGCTCCTTCCCAAGAGGAGAAGGTTTGGGAGCTCCCAGGACTCATTTTGTTCCCATTTTCCCTCTTCCCCTCCAGGAAGCAGGAGCTTCCCAAGCTTTTCAGACCCCCGTTTCTCCCACTCTTGGCTCGCTAGGAGGAACCTTCATCCTGTTTGATGGAGAAGTGATTCCCTCTTTGCTCCTCCCTGAGTGGAGAAGGTTTGGGGGCTCCCAGGACTCATTTTGTTCCCATTTTCCCTCTTCCCCTTAGGAAGCAGGAGCTTCCCAAGCTTTTCAAAATCCAGTTCCTTCCACCCTGGGAGGAATCTTGGTCTGATTTGATGGAGGAGTGACCCCCGCTTTGCTGCTCCCCAAGCGGAGAAGCTTTGGCAGCTCCTAGGATTCATTTGGATTCAGTTTTCCTCTTCCATCCAGGAACTTCCCAAGCTTTTCACAGCCTGGTTCTTTCCTTCCTGGGAGGAACCTCGGTCTGGTTTGATGGAGAAGTGACTCCCTTACCCTCTCCCAGGTGGAGGATGTTTTGGAGCGTTTCAGAACAAGCAAAGTCCAATTATATTTCCAAAAGAGCCCCCAAATCCTGGGAGTCTTGGAGGGGGGGGGGTGGTTTGTTTGCCCAGCTCGGGGCATCCGTAGGGTTCTCCTGCATCCTCCTCCATCCATTGGCCAAAGGAGTGAGGTGGAAAATGAGGCCGGAGGCTGCTCCGCAACCAAATTCTCAGCTCTTTCTGCAGATTTAAACCCAAAAGATGCTTTCAAAGCCCCATCTCTGACCCAAAGCTGCTGCTTCTCCAAAGTCTCCTCATCCAAAGCAAGTAACCCCCGGGAAGCAATTCCAGGGGGGGGTTTGGAAGGTCCTGTGGGGAAAGCAGCTCAGTCCCTGCCCGCCCTGCTCTGCTCCTCCTGATTTGTCCGATTGGGAAAAAGGTTAAACCAAAAGCACTGGATGTTAAACTTTAACGAATAATGTGGTTTCTTATGGTTTCTATTGGTTAATAAAGGTTGTGTGCTGCCTCCTGCCACCTCCTCCATCGCCTTCGGGAGCTGTGGCTGAGCCGCTCTCTGCCAGATCCAGCAGGTTCAGGGGTGGCTCTGCAGGGAGGGACTTTGGAGCCCATGGTGTCCGTCTCTCCCTGACCTCTGGGAATCTTCAGATCTCCGCTCAGAGCACAAACATGAGCCTCCAGCACCCTCATCCTGATCGCATCGCAGCTCAGACTCTGCACCGGCACCCAGAGTCTGCAGCGGGTGTTGGGGGTGCAGAACCCTCACCCCTATCCATAACCCCCCCACAGTCCCCTGATGCAGCCCCAAACTCCCCTTTACCTCAACCCTGTCCCTACACCTGCCCCAATTTGGTCCTGAACATAATCCCATCCAACCCCACTCCACTCGAGCTCATCCCCTCCCTATGCCTTTTCCTACCCCTGTCCCTACCACTACCCTTATTCCTCTCTCTACTCCTATTCCTCTCCCTGTTCCTCTTCCTATCCCTACTCCAATCCCAGTACCTATCCGTATCCTATGCTACCCCATCCTATCCTTTCCTACCCTATCCTTATCCCTTCCCCTACCCCTCTTCCTACCCCTGGCCTTACTCTTCTCCCCGCTCCTAACCCTATCCCTGACTTTATTCCCATCCTACTGCCTATCCCTACCCCAATCCTATCCCATCCCTACCCCTACCTCTATCCCCATCTCTATCTATCTCACTCCATTCCTACCCCACCCCTATTCTACCGCAGTCCATCACTACCCCTATCCTTACCCCTGTATTATCCTTTCCCATTCCTATCCTATCCTATCCTATGCCATCCCACCCCACCCCTATCTCCTTCCCCACCTCTATCTCCATCCCCAACCCTATGCCCATCCCCATGCCATCCCCATCCCCACCCCATTTCCATCTCAATCCCCATCCCTATCCCCATCCCCATCTCCATCCCCATCCCCTCCCCATCGCCTCCCCATCCCCATCCCTATCCCATCCCCATCCCCACCCCTATCTCCATCCCCATGCCCTCCCCATCCCCACCCCTATCCCCATCCCCTCCTTATCCCATCCACATCCCATCCCCATCCCCACCCCTATCTCCATCCCCATGCCCTCCCCATCCCCACCCCTATCCCCATCCCCTCCTTATCCCATCCACATCCCATCCCCATCCCATCCTTATCCCATCCACATCCCATCCCCACCCCTATCTCCATCCCCACCCCATCTCCATCCTCATCCTCATCCCCATTCCATCTCCATCCCCATCTCCATCCCCGTTCCATCTCCATCCCCATCCCCATCCCCATCCCCATCCCCATCCCCTCCTTATCCCATCCACATCCCATCTCCATCCCCATCTCCATCCCATCTCCATCCCCATCCCCATCCCCATCCCATCCTTATCCCATCCACATCCCATCCCCATCCCATCCCCACCCCTGTCTCCATCCCCATGCCCTCCCCATCCCTATCCCTATCCCTATCCCTATCCCCTCCCATCCCCATTCCCATCCCCATCCCCATTCCCATTCCCATCCCCATCCCACCGCCCCCCCCCGGCTCCGCTCCGCTCTCCGTTCCCAGGGCCGGCTCGGGGCGGGGCGGGGCCGGTTCGGGCCGGAGCGGCGGCTACAAAGCCCGGGGCGCCTCCGCCCCAACGACTCCTGCCCGGCCCCGCTCCGGCTCCGCTTCCACCGCCGGTACCGACCCGCTCCAGCCCCTGCTCCGGTCCCGGTACCAACCCCCTCTCAGCCCCATTCCCCCACTGCAGCATCGGCCGCAGCACCGGTTTTAGCCCCATTCCCAGCCTTATTCCCGGTCCATTCCTGGTCTCATCCCCGGACCCATTCCAAGAACCATTCCTGGTCCCCTCCCGGTTCCATCCCTGCCGCACTGCTGGCTCCAACCCCGCTCCCATCCCAGGTCCCATTCCCGGTATCATCCCCTGACCCATTCTCAGCTCCATCCCTGATCCCATTCCCAGCCTCATTCCTGGTCCTATCCCTAGTTCCATCCCTGATCCCGTTCCCAGCCCCCCTGCTGGCTCCATCCCCATCCCATTCCCGGTGCATCCCCTCTCCACCCCCAGCCATGGCCACCCCGAAGGTGTCTCCAGCGGCCGCCCTCCAGCACGCCTTGGCCGTCACCCGCGACTACAGCAGCAGCCCCAGGCTGAGTGAGTAGGGGGCACAGCCCCCACCCCGAGGGACCCCGGGATGCTCGAGGTGGTGGCGGACACCGCGGGGCCGAGCTCTGGTCGCCTTCCATCCCTCCTTCCCTCCTTCCCTCCATCCCTCCTTCCCTCCATCCCTCCTTCCCTCCATTCCTCCTTCCCTCCTTCCCTCCATCCCTCCACCGCTGAGACCCTCGGAGGGAGCGTGAGACCCCCCGGTGTCTCTTGGGGGGGGGGGCTAGGGGTCCATTATCGCTCCCTGGGGGAGAGGGGGGGGGGCAGGAAGGTGTCGCAGCCCCCCAAAAGCCGAAGGGCGCACACTGGGGTGCAGCTGATCCCACTGGGATGCTCTGGGTGCCCATCCAGGAGATGGAGCCCACGTGGATCCACCACAGGGGCAAAACCCAGGGTCGACGGCGTTGAGATGGAACAGGCAGGAGCCCCCCACCCATCCCCCCCCCACTCCTCTCTGGGTGCCCACGGCCAAAGGTGTCCCTGCGGTCACCCACGCGCGTGGGGAGCTGCGGGCGCTGCATCCCATGGGACGAGGATGGGGATGAGGGATGTGCCGGGGGGGGCGTTTGCCCAATATCACCCATCCCATACCCTCTCCCAGCACGCTGGAGGGCGGTGAGGGTGCTGTGTCCATCCAGGGGGGGGGTATGGACTGCACCCCTGTGGGTGTCCCCTGTGCTGCACCCATGGGTGTTGGCAGCTCTGTCCATCCCCATGTGTGCCCCACTGCCTCTTGGCATCCCGTGGGATCTATGGGCACCGCTGCCTCCACGCTGGCACTCTCAGCCTTCCCCCCCCCCCAAGATGCACCCCCATCCCACCTTGGGGAGCCTGGCATCACCCCAACCCCACACCTATGGGGCGCACTGTGCCCCCCCAGCCCCGAGCGCAGCGAGCTCGGAGGCGTCAAGGACGTTTGTTGTGCCCTTGGTGCCTCCGCTGCCGGATGGCTGGAAGGAGCTTTGGGGTCCCCCCCCCGTCACCCCAAACCGGGCAGCTCCGGGCTGGCACAGGTCTGGCTGCACCATTCCCGGCTCTGCCGGCGCAACCGGCTCCGTGTTTGCTGTCAACAAGGAGCGGGGAGCGGCCACCCATGGGTGACACCTGCCCGGGTCAAGGTCCTTCCTTGTCCCTTAAATCCCAGCTCCCGCCCTCCTCGCGGGGTCCCTGGATGAATCCTGCAGGAGGGGGGGGGGGTCCCACCGCTGCGACCACCTCGGTGCACCCATGGGAGATGGTTTGCTTGGACTGGGAGAGCAGCCACCTGAAGGGTCCTGACCTGGAGTGGTACCCCCCGAGCAGCCCCGAGGAGGCTCCGTGCAGCCTCTCCGTGGGGCAGGGATGCAGGGATGCAGGGATGCAGGGATGCAGGATTGGGACCCGTGGCGTGATGGATTGTCCTCCCAGCGTGTGGGTCTCCATGGGTTTGCCCCTCCCTGGAGCTCTCAGCTCCCACCTCCACCCAGCACCCCGGTGGTTCCTGCGTTCTCCATGGCTTTTTTTGAGGTACCACCACTCATTCCCAAGTTTCTTCCTCGCTGCCACCACAACCGAGTGCTTTTATGTAAGAGGAAACCGTGTTTTCTTGGCCCCACCACCTCTGGCTCTGCAAAGCCACGCACCTCGGTGGCCACATCCAGGCTGGGATAAAGTCCTGTCCTGGGTGTCCTGTCACCTCCACACCTTGGAGAGAGGTGGAGGTGGTGGAGGTGGTGGTGGGGCACAGGGCTGATGCTCTGCAGCCCCACACGCTTTGTGGGAGGAGGAACTGGAGGATGGGGGAAAGTGGATCCCAGAGTTACAGCGCCCCAAAGATGTGCTGCGGGTGGAAGGCGGGGGTGGCAACCGGGAGAAGGGACCCCAGTGAAGTGGAAGACCACGGGGGGACACCTGGGGGTGACCTTCAGAGGGCTCTGGGGGAGGTGTAGATGCAGTGTGGGTGCAGTGGGGCGGCTCTGGGTGGGACGGGCATCGCCTGCGGTGCCCCGGGGAGGTCTCCGGGGGGTGGGTGGGGGGGTGCACCCCACCAGCTTCCCACCCCGCGAGCCCCATGGCAGCACCGCAGCCTCTCCCCAAGCCCCACAACGGGGTCCCCAGCTACGCGGGGCACACAACGTCCCAACAGCGTGGGGGTCCCGGCACAGCGATGGGCGCAGGAGCTGGGAATTATCTCCAAGCCCCAGCTCAGCCCCCCCCCCCCCCCCCCCCCCGGAGCCCCATCCCAGCCTCGGAGCCCCAGCTCAGCCCCCAGAGCCCCATCCCAGCCCTCCGGAGCTCCAGCCCCCCCCCCCGAGCCCCAGCTCAGCTCAACACCCCCCGAGCCCCATCGTAGCCCCCCGGAGCTCCATTTCCACCCCCCTCCCCTTCCGAGCCCCATCCCAGCCCCCTCTGGAGCCCCATCCCAGCCCCCCCTCGAGGCCCAGCTCAGCCTCGGAGCCCCAGCTCAGCCCCCCCGAGCCCCAGCTTAGCACCCCGGAGCTCCATCCCAGCTTCCCCCCCTAGCCCCAGCTCATCCCAGCCCCCCCCCGGAGCTCCAGCTCAGCTCAGGCCCCCGGAGCTCCAGCTCAGCCCCTCCGAGCCCCATCCCAGCTCCCCCCTGGAGCCCCATCCCAGCCCCCCCCGGAGCCCCAAGCTCCATCCCAGCCCCCCCCTCCGAGCTCCATCCCAGCTCCCCCCGGAGCTCCAGCTCAGCTCACCCCCCCCCGGAGCCCCATCCCAGCCCCACCCCCCCCCTCGAGCCTCATCCTAGCCCGGGACCCCCATCCCAGCCCCCCCCCCGGAGCCCCATCCCAGCCCCCCCCCCGGAGCCCCAAGCCCCATCCCATCCCCCCCCCCCGAGCCCCAGCTCAGCTCAGCCCCTCCGAGCTCCATCCCAGCCCCATCCCAGCCCCCCCGAGCTCCATCCCAGCCCCGGAGCCCCACCCCAGCCCCCCCGAGCCTCAGCTCAGCCCCCCCGAGCTCCATCCCATCCCAGCCCCTCCCCGGAGCTCCAGCTCAGCCCCCCCGAGCCCCATCCCACCCCCGGAGCAGGCTGGGGCCGAGCGGGGCTGCCTGGCAGGAGCTGCTGCGTGGCTCGGCGGGGTCGGCTCTCCTGAGAGCCGGGAGAGGTATTAGCAGCTGCTTCCCATCCTGCAAATCCATTAGCACAAAGCGAGTGGAAGAAGCACTTATCACCTCCTGGCCTTTGGCTTGACCCATCTTCCCGAAAAACAAGCCAGGCAACGATGCCGCTGCTCGCACGTGGGCTCGGGGCTGGGGGCCCGCTCTGGGGGTGCTCGGGCACAGTGGGGTGCCCCACAGCCTCCCCACAGCCTGGCACGGCCCCATGGCACGCTGTAAATGGAGCAAACCCAGCCTGGGAGAGCTGCTCGAGGGCTGAAAAGGGAGGGATGGATGGATGGATGGATGGACGGACGGACGGATGGATGGATTCTGGGGTGCTCGGGCAGAATGGGGTGCCCCACAGCCTGGCACGGCCCCATGGAATGCTGTAAATGGAGCAAACCCAGCCTGAGAGCTGCTGGAAGGCTGAAAAGGGATGGATGGAGGGATGGATGGATGGAGGGATGGGTTCTGGGGGTGCTCGGGCAGAATGGGGTGCCCCACAGCCTGGCACGGCCCCATGGCACGCTATAAATGGAGCAAACCCAGCCTGGGAGCTGCTCGAGGGCTGAAAAGGGATGGATGGATGGAGGGATGGATGGATGGACGGATGGATGGATGGATGGGGGGATGGATGGATTCTGGGGGTGCTTGGACAGAGTGGGGTGCCCCACAGCCTGGCGCGGCCCCATGGCACGCTGTAAATTGAGCAAACCCAGCCTGGGAGAGCTGCTCGAGGGCTGAAAAGGGAGGGAGGGAGGGAGGGAGGGAGGGAGGGATGGATGGATGGATGGATGGATGGATGGATGGATGGGTTCTGGGGGTTCTCGGGCAGAGTGGGGTGCCCCACAGCCTGCCCCACAACCCAGCATAGCCCCGTGGCAAGCTTTACATTGAGCAAGCACAGCCTGGAGCTGCTCGAGGGCTGGAAATGGATGGATGGATGGATGGATGGATGGGATCTGGGGGTGCTTGGACAGAGTGGGGTGCCCCACAGCCTGGCATGGCCCCATGGCAAGCTTTAAATTCACAGCCTGGGAGCTGCTTGGGGGCTGAAAAGGGATGGATGGATTAATGGATGGATGGATGGATGGATGGACTGATGGATTGCACGTAGGCTTGGGGCTGCAGCCTTCTCTTCTCCTGACTTCTCTTCTCCAGCTCTCTCAGCCTGGCCTCGTGCAGGAGGTGCTCCAGCCCTCGGATCATCTCCATGGTCCCAGTGCAGGAGGTCAGGCTGGGAGAGTTGAGGTTATTCAACTTGGAGAAGAGAAGGCTCCAGGGAGACCTCAGAGCAGCTTCCAGGAGGGAAAGGGGCTCCAGGAAAGCTGGGGAGGGGCTCTGGATCAGGGACAGAACGAGGGGAATGGTTTTGAGCTGCAAGAGGGGAGATTGAGATGAGATCTTGGGGAGAAATTCTTGACAATGAGGGTGGGGAGGCTCTGGCATGGGTTGCGCAGAGCAGTGGTGGCTGCTCCATCCCTGGAGGGGTTCCAGGCCAGGTTGGATGGGGCTTGGAGCCCCTGATCCAGTGGGAGGTGTCCCTGCCCATGGCAGGGGGTGGAACTGGATGGGCTTTGAGGTCCCTTCCAACCCAACCCATTCTATGATGCTGTGACTCTAACTTGCCATCAATCAGAACCCCCATATCCCACCGCTGGAGATGCTCAAGTCCAGGTTGGATGGGGTTTGGTGCCCCTTATCTGTAGGGAAATGAAAATGTAAACGAGATAACCGTAGGAGGGCTGAGTTGAACCTAATTGTTACAGCTGTGAGAACCTGAGAAGTGTCCAATCAACCGCTAAGGAGGTGATAAGGGTGCATAAAGCCTGGAGTGGTTTGGAACACCACTCAGAGACCACACCGGAGCCTTTAGAAGACCACTCAGAGAGAGATTACTCCAATGGAAGGGCTCGGAGTGAGAGAGGGCACTCCAAAAGTTAGGACACTCCAAGGAGGAGCTTCGTAGAGCACTCAAAGCAGGAGCTCAGGGTTAGAGAGCGGTTGGTTGGTTGGTGGGTACCAACCCGGGGTGGAGAACAGAGACCTGGAAAAGGTCCCACTACCCGCGGCACTTCTCCAGCGGGAGGGACAGGGGACAGGACAAGAGGGAATGGGCTGAAGCTCCACCAGGGGAGGTTCAGGATGGATATCAGGAAAAAATTCTTCATGGAAAGAGTCATTGGGCATTGGAACTGCCCATGGAGGTGGTTGAGCCACCTTCCCTGGAGGTGTTTGAGGAACGGGTGGATGAAGTGCTGAGGGACATGGTTTAGGGAGTGTTGGGAATGGTTGGACTCGATGGTCCAATGGGTCCTTTCCAACCTGGTGATTCTGTACCCCGTGGGAACCGGTTAAGCTTTCAGGTCCTCTCCAACCCAAACCATTCCATGGTGATTCCGTCGTTGTCCTTTCCCCCCTCGGCACCATCTCCTCCCTTCCAAAGCCCAGCTGCTCCCTGCACCCTTCACCCAGGGTCCGGCACCGCCTTCCCCCGCCCCAGCCTTGCTTTGTCTGAGCGAAAAAAGGCAACAGCAAGCCCAGAAATTCCTTTTTTTTTTTTTTTCCCTTTTTTCCCCCCTTTTATACACCCCCTTTTATATACCCCCTTTTATACACCCCCTTTTATACACCCCCTTTCTTTCCCCCCTTTCTTTCCCCCCTTTCTTTCCCCCCTTTCTTTCCCCTCTTTTTTCACCCCTCTTTTTTTCACCCCCTTTTTCTTTCCCCCCTTTTTCTTTCCCCCCTTTTTCTTTCCCCCTTTTTCTTTCCCCCTTTTTCTTTCCCCCTTTTTCTTCCCCCCTTTTTCTTCCCCCCTTTTTCTTCCCCCCTTTTTCTTTCCCCCCTTTTTCTTTCCCCCCTTTTTCTTTCCCCTTTCTTTCCCCCTTTTTCTTTCCCCCTTTTTCTCTCCCCCTTTTTCTCTCCCCCTTTTTCTCTCCCCCTTTTTCTCTCCCCCTTTTTCTCTCCCCCTTTTTCTCTCCCCCTTTTTCTCTCCCCCTTTTTCTCTCCCCCTTTTTCTCTCCCCCCTTTTTCTCTCCCCCCTTTCCTCTCCCCCCTTTCCTCTACCCCCTTGTTTCTACCCCCTTTTGTTTCCCCGTTTTTCTTTCCCCCCTTTCCTCTCCCCCTTTTTCCCCCCCCCCTTTTCTCTCCCCCCCTTTTCTCTCCCCCCTTTTCTCTCCCCCCTTTTCTCTCCCCCTTTTCTCCCCCCCTTTTCTCTCCCCCTTTTCTCTCCCCCTTTTTTCTCCCCTTTTCTCCCCCTTTTCTCCCCCTTTTCTCCCCCTTTTCTCCCCCTTTTTTTCCCCTTTTTTCTCCCCCTTTTTCCCCCCTTTTTTCCCCCTTTTTTCCCCCTTTTTTCCCCTTTTTTTCCCCCTTTTTTCCCCCTTTTTTTCCCCTTTTTTCCCCCTTTTTCCCCCTTTTTTCCCCCCTTTTTCCCCCTTTTTTCCCCTTTTTTCTCCCCTTTTTTTCTCCCCTTTTCTCTCCCCCTTTTCTCTCCCCCTTTTTTCTCCCCTTTTCTCCCCCTTTTCTCCCCCTTTTCTCCCTCCCCTTTTTTCCTCCCCTTTTTTCCTCCCCTTTTTCCCCCCCTTTTTCCCCCCCCTTTTCCCCCCCTTTTTCCCCCCCCTTTTTCCCCCCCCCTTTTTCCCCCCCCCTTTTTTCCCTCCCCTTTTTTCCCTCCCCTTTTTTCCTCCCCTTTTTTCCTCCCCTTTTTTTTCTCCCCTTTTTTTTCTCCCCTTTTTTTCTCCCCTTTTTTCCCCCCCTTTTTTTTCTCCCCTTTTTTTCTCCCCTTTTTTTTTCCCCCCTTTTTTTCCCCCCTTTTTTTCCCCCCTTTTTTCCCCCCCCCTTTTTTCCCCCCCCATTTCCCCCCCCCCCCCCCCCCCCCCCGCCGGGTTCACGCTCTGCTGGCCCGGCCCGCGCCGTTCTTTGCCGCCCCTCCCACGCCGTGCAGGTGTGTATGGGAACCCTCGGCTGCCGCCTCCTAATTAGTGGCATAGAGTGCGGATCCCCCGCGGCGCTTTTCACGGGCTCCGTGCGGGGCCGGTGGGGTTCGACAGCGCGGCACAATGGGCAGAGGTTGCGGGGGGAGAGGAGGGGGGGAAGCGGTCACTTAGGGATTGTCGGAAAAATCCTAGGATGGCACCCGGGATGCTGCGTTGGACCCTCGGTGAGGGATGAGGGCCACCGGGACACCCTGGAGGGTCGTATGGTGGTTTGGGTGGAAAAAGACCTTGGAGTGTGTCCAGAGAAGAGCAACGAAGCTGCTGAGGGGCTGCAGAACATCTGATGAGGAGAGGCTGAGGGACCTGGGGGTGTTCAGCCCGGAGAAGAGGAGGCTGAGGGGAGACCTTATTGCTCTCTACAACTGCCTGAAAGGAGGTTGTGGAGAGGAGGGAGCTGGGCTCTTCTCCCAAGGGACAGAGGACAGGACAAGAGGGAATGGCCTGAAGCTCCGCCAGGGGAGGGTCAGGTTGGATATCAGGAACAAATTCTTCATGGAAAGAGTCATTGGGCACCGGAACAGCTGCCCAGGGAGGGGGGAGTCGCCTTCCCTGGAGGTGTTCAAGGAACGGGTGGATGAAGTGCTTAGGCACATGGTTTAGGGAGTGTTGGGAATGGTTGGACTCGATGATCCCGTGAGTCCTCTCCAACCTGGTGATTCTGTGATTCTGAGATGATGGGTTCGCCGCTCGGAGAGGCTCATCTTCATGATGAGGATGAATTGGAGCTGGTTGGCCAGGGATGTGGTGGCTGCCCCATCCCTGGAGGGGTTCAAGGGCCAGGTTGGATGGGGCTTGGAGCCCCTGATGCGGTGGGAGGTGTCACTGCCCATGGCAGGAGGTAGAACTGGATTGGTTTTGAGGTCCCTTCCAACCCAAACCATTCCATGACTCCACGATTCTAACTTGCCATCAACTAGATCCCATCCCTGGAAGTGTTGAAGGCCAGGTTGGATGGGGCTTGGAGCAACCGGATCCAGTGGGAGGCGTCCCTGCTCATGGGAACTGCGTGGGCTTTGAGGTCCCTTCCAACCCAAACTTTTGTATGATTGTATGACCTGGATGGATGCTGCCATGCCCCGAGGATGGAGCACCGCCACAGCTGGGAACGGGCAGGATTTTGAGCTCAAAGCCACCATTGGGGTTGGATTCCTTCTCCACCCCAGGAGCTGGGCTGCAGCACCTCAAAAGTCAACCCGACCCGGCGTTTTGGTTAAAAATTCAGCTTGAGGGGGATGAAACGAGAAGCAGCACCCAGGTGGGACGTGGGGTGCATCGATGTGGAGCAGCTCATGCTCCCCCTTGCACCTCGGACTCAGCACACCCAGACCCCTCTGCCCCATGGGACACCATCACCATGGGGTGCCAGACATGGGGACCCCCACCCTGTGCCTACTGGGTGGGAACTGAGGGACACTGAGGCTCCATCCTTGTGCTGCTGGGTGGCTTAGGACCTCCTGAACCACCTCTTCATCCCTGTCCTTGCTCTGGGATAGAGAAGAGAGGGACTTGGGGGGCTCTTCATAAGCCCTTTTGCCTATCATCGCTCCAGGCTGGTTCCCCTCAGCCGGTACGTAGGGTTGGAGGTGGAAAAGGGTGATGGGAAGGGGTTTTGGAGGCTCCGGCAGCCACGTGGAGGTTTGGGGTAGGAGATCTGCAAAGCCCCTCAGGCAGTGAATGAGAATGAGCACCACTCATGGTGAACCATAGAATCGCTTAGTTGGAAAAGATCTCTGAGATCATCGAGTCCAACCATATGTGTCCACTACTGAACCAGGTCCTTGAGCACCTCATTTACCCATCTTTTGAACCCCTCCAGGAATGGGGACTCCACCGCATCCCTAGAGGCCAAGGTGCCCATCACCAGGCAGCCGATGGGAGCTCCTTGATGGACAAACCCAGCCTCCATCACTTCCAAGGAGAAGGCAATACCTTCAGCAGGGCTTTTCCATCCTCCACGCCATGGCTGGGACTGAAGGAGGATGAGGTTACATCCATCCCCTCACCGTGGGGATGGGACCTTCTGGTGGTTGGGATGGATCCCTCCAGCTCACTTTGCATCCTTCCCCTCACCGTGGGGATGAGACCTTCTGGTGGTTGAGACGGAGCCCTCCAGTTCACTTTGCATCCAACCCCTTGCTATGTGGATGGGACCTTCTAGAGGTTGGGATGGAGCCCCCCAGCTCACTTTGCATCCATCCCCTCGCTGTGGGGATGGGACCTTCTGGAGGCTGGGATGGAGCCCCCCAACTTACTTTGCATCCATTCCCTCGCTATGTGGATGGGACCTTCTGGAGGTTGGGATAGGACCTTCTGGAGGCTGGGCTGGAGCCCCCCAGCTCACTTTGCATCCATCCCCTCACTGTGTGGATGGGACCTTCTGGAGGCTGGGATGGAGCCCCCCAACTGACTCTGCATCCATCCCCTCGCCCTGGGGATGGGAACTTCTGGTGGTTGGGATGGAGCCCCCCAACTGACTTTGCATCCATCCTCTTGCCGTGGGGATGGGAACTTCTAGTGGTTGGGATGGAGGCCCCAGCTCACTTTGCATCCAACCCCTCGCTGTGTGGATGGGACCTTCTGGAGGTTGGGATGGCACCTTCTGTAGGTTGGGATGGAGCCCCCCAGCTCACTTTGCATCCATCCCCTCACCTTGGGGATGGGACCTTCTGGAGGTTGGGATGGGACCTTCTGGAGGTTGGGATGGGACCTTCTGGAGGCTGGAACGGAGCCCCCCAGCTCGCTTTGCATCCATCCTCTCGCCATGTGGATGGGACCTTCTGGAGGTTGGGATGGGACCTTCTGGAGGTTGGGAAGGAGCCCCCCAGCTCACTTTGCATCCATCCTCTTGCTACGGTCTTGGAACCTTCTGGAGGCTGGGCCGGAGCCCCCCCGGTGCACTTTGGCGCTGAGCCCTAGCGGCGTGTGGGGCTGGCGGTGGGGCAGGGGCAGGGGGGCTGGTGGGTCAGCAGCAATTAGCGGCGGGTGTAGTTGGGTCGGGTGCCCTTTGTCACCGGGGGCCCTGTCCCCCCCAGCTCCGGGCGTGAGCGTCGGGGATAACGGAGATTGCATCTGACAGGAGCTGTGAATTTGGGGCTGGGGTTGGGGAAAGGCCAGGTTGAAAGACTTTTTCTTTTCAATCGGCCCCTCTCCCCCCGCCCCGCGCCCCCCCGAGCCCACCCACCCCGCCGCTCCTCCCCCCACTTGTTCATAACAGCTCAACGTCTTCATTATCGGAATTAGTGCTTTCTGGGGGCAGGGGCTCCCCCTCCTCCGCCCCATCCCTCCTCACCCCTCTCCTCCTCCTCTGCCTTTTCCTTCTCTTCCTTCTTTTCTTCCTCCTCTACCTTCTCCTTCTCCTCCTTCCTCCTCTACCTTCTCCTTCTTCTCCTCCTCTTCCTCCACCTCCTCTTTCTCCTCCTTCCCCTTCTCCACCTCCTCCTTTTCCTCCTCCTTCTTTTCTTCCTCCTCTACCTTCTCCTTCTCCACCTCCTCCTTCTCTTCCTCCTCTGCCTCCTCCGTCTCTGCCTTCTCTTCCTACCTCCTCCTCCTCTTCCACCTTCTCCTCCTTCACCTCCTCCTTCTTCCTCTCTTCCTCCTTCTCCACCTTCTCCTTCTCTTCCTTCTCCTTCACCTCCTTCTCCACCTTCTCCTCTTTCACCTCCTCCTCTATCTTCTCCTATTCCCCTTCCTCTTCATTCTCCTGCTCACCCATCTTTTCCTTTTCCTCTTCTTCCTCCCCTTCCTCCTTCTTCCCCTTTTCCTCCTCTTCCTCCCCTTCCTCCTTCTTCCCCTTTTCTTCCACTTCCTCCCCTTCCTCCTCATCCTTCTCCTTATTTTCCTTCTACTTCATCTCCTCCTTCTTCTTCTCCTTCTCCTCCATCTCCTCCTCCTTCTTCTCCTTCTCCTCCATCTCCTCCTCCTTCTTCTCCTTCTCCTCCATCTCCTCCTCCTTCTTCCCCTTTTCCTCCTCTTCCTCCCCTTCCTCCTCATCCTTCTCCTTATTTTCCTTCTCCTTCATCTCCTCCTTCTTCTTCTCCTTCTCCTCTTCCCCTGGGACATGATTTAGTAGGCATGGTAAGGTTGGGCTGACGGCTGGACTGGATGAAATAAGAGGGCTCTTCCAACCTTAGTGCTTCCATGGTTCGATGGATGGATGGATGGATGGATGGATGGATGGATGGATGGATGGACAGACAGACACCTTGGCTAATGATGCAGTGTCACAGCCATGGGGCACCAAGCAGTGCTGCCGGAGGGTCCGATGCTTTCAGTGGCAGAAGACGACTCAGTGTGTTGAGAGGGAAGCCAAGAGAGTCCTGGCAGGGTTGGTGGCCAGGAGACTACCATGCTGGGGAGGGAGAAGATCGAACTCCATGGCTCTGTCCCATGTGGGTGGCTGGGAGGGAAGAAAAGAGCCCAACAAAGCCTCGCAGGGGAAGGGGAGAGGGCACGGTGGCCGATATTTGTGAAGAACTTGGAAGGGGAAAGAAAAGACAGGATGGTCTCACCAGTGCCGAGTACAGAGGGAGAATCACCTCCCTGTTCCTGCTGGTGACCCCATTTCTGATCCAAGCCAAGATGCCGTTGGCCTTCTTGGCCACCTGGGCACACTGCTGGCTCATGGTCAGTCGCTGTCAACCATCACCCCCAGGTCCTTCTCCTCCGTGCAGCTCTCCAGCCACTCTTCCCCCAGTCTGTAGCGCTGCATAGGGTTGTTGTGCCCCAAGTGCAGGACCCGGCATTTGGCCTCGTTGAACCTCATCCCATTGGTCTCAGCCCAGCAGTCCATCCTGTTCAGATCCCTTTGATGCTCATGTGATGAGCCTGATCCAGGAGAAGGTGTCCCTGCTCCTCAGAGGGGTTGGATTGGACGACCTTCACGTTTCCTTCAACCCAAACCGTTCTGGTATGGGGCAAGGAGGCACTTTGAACGTGGAGATGAGAAGTGGGGATGAAGCTGTTCGTGATCCCGCGGAGAAGAGGCAGGTCCTGGAGACCAGAGCGAGGGTTGGGAGCAGCTCCCCAGGCGGGTGCAGGTGCCGGAGAACCGATCCGGCTTTAAGCTGCTCCTTGATCGTTTTAGCGACCGTGTCAAACGCCGCGACGCTGCCCTGGCGGGGCCCCCTTTCATCCCTCTGCCCTCTCCTCACACCAGCTCCTCCGGTTCCCGCGTGATCCTAATAGGATTGGAGAGGCCGGGTGTGCTGGTTCAGCTGGAGTGGATTTCCTTCTCCTCCCAGTAGCTGGTACGGGGCTGTGCTGGGAACAGCGTGGACAACCCAAGGGTGGTTTGGTGGCACCTGAGAGAACCAAGACCCTTCCTGCTCCTCACACCACAAGGGGCTGGAACAGGACACAGCTGGGACAACTGACCCCCAGCTCAGCAAGTTTGGGGTAGAAAGGACCTCAAAACCCATCCGGTTCCACCCCATGCCATGGGCAAGGACACCTCCCACTGGAATAGGTTGCGCCAAGCCCCATCCAACCTGGCCCTGACTTTCATCATAGAATCATGGAATGGTTTGGGTTGGAAGGGACCTCAAAGTCCATCCAGTTCCACTCCTCTGCCATGGGTGGAACTTGTGAGATCTTGGGGAGAAATGTTCTCCTGGGAGGGTGGGGAGGCCCTGGAACAGGTTGCCCAGAGCAGTGGTGGCTGCTCCATCCCTGGAGGGGTTCCAGGCCAGGTTGGATGGGGCTTGGAGCTCCTGATCCAGTGGGAGGTGTCCCTGCCCATGGCAGGAGGTAGAACTGGATTGGTTTTGAGGTCCCTTCCAACCCAAACCATTCCTTGATTCCATGAGATGGCTCTTCCCCCACGTGCTGGTTCCTCTCTGTAATGGAGAAGGCATTAACCCCGTGTCTCCTCACCAAATCCTGCCCACACCAATGAGCTGAAACCCTCCCTGAAACCAACTCACCCTGACCTTGCGGAGCCAGAGCCGACGTCCCCCGGCGCTGGGGGAGAAGGTCCCTCAGTCCTGGGGCTCTTTGGCCACTGTCCCCATCCTCTACGTGGCCGTGAGCTCCATTCTCGGCGGGAGAGATCCCTGTGGGTTGACAGCAGGAGAAAACAGTTCCTGCAGCTCCTCGGGATGCCACCAAGGTGCTCCTCATTTGCTGATTGCATCAGTGCTGATTAAATTCAAGGAGTGCAGAGACAGGATGGGAGATGGAGATGGGCTTTCAGTTGGGAGATGGAGATGGAGATGGAGATGGAGATGGAGATGGAGATGGAGATGGAGATGGAGATGGAGATGGAGATGGAGATGGAGATGGAGATGGAGATGGAGATGGAGATGGAGATGGAGATGGAGATGAGGTCTTGAGGAGAAATGTTCTCCTGGGAGGGTGAGGAGGCCCTGGCCCAGGTTGCCCAGAGCAGTGGTGGCTGCTCCATCCCTGGAGGGGTTCCAGGCCAGGTTGGATGGGTCTTGGAGCCCCTCATCCAGTGGGAGGTGTCCCTGCCCATGGCAGGGGGTGGGACTGGATGGGCTTTGAGGTTTCTTCCAACACAAACCATTCCATGACTCCACACAATTCTAACCTGTCATCAACCAGAACCCCCAGATCCCATCCCTGGAGGTGTTCCAGGCCAGGTTGGATGGAGCTTGAAGCAACGGGGTCCGGTGGGAGGTGTCCCTGCCCATGGCAAGGAGTGGGACCGGGTGGGCTTTGAGGTCCCTTCCCACCCAACCATTCCCTGGTTCTACGAACGGGACAGCGGGAATGGCTGGTGCTGGGGTGGGATGGATCCTGCCCTGCTGAGGGGTTTGGGGGTGCTGGGAGCGTCCCCAGCCCTGGGGGTGATGACGTGTCCTTGTCCCCCAGCCTACCAGACGGTGTGCGGTGTCAACGGGCCCCTGGTGGTGCTGGACAACGTGAAGGTAGGACCGCGACTGCCGGGGGGTGACAAGGGGACACCTCGATGGTGTCACTTGGGGCTGTGTGGGGGCCACTGTGCTGTCCTGGGCAGCCTCTTCCAGGTGGGAAGGGTGCAATGGGAGAGTGTCCCCAAGCCTGTGTCCCCTGTCCTCCATCCTCTGTCCCCTGGGCTGTCCCTCCTCTCTCTGGGAGCCATCAGCCGTCTCCGAGCTCCCTCCTCTGGACACGGAGGGCAGCAGAGCCCTGTGACAGCGTCTGCACGCCCTGTCCCCTCTGTCCCTGTCCCCCCGTCCCAGCTCCTGTCCCCTCTCCCAGCTCTTGTCCTCTGTCCCCCTTTTCCCAGCTCCTGTCCCTTCTGTCCCTTCTGTCCCAGCTCCTGTCCCCTGTCCCAACTCCTGTCCCTTGTGCCCCTGTCCCAGCTCCTGTCCCAGCTCCTGTCCTCTGTCCCATCTCCTGTCCTCTGTCCCCTCTGTCCCATCTCCTGTCCCATCTCCTGTCCCCTGTCCCAACTCCTGTCCCCTCTATCCCTTCTGTCCCACTCCTGTCCCCCCTGTCCCACTCCTGTCCCCCCTGTCCCAGCTCCTGTCCCAGCTCCTGTCCCACTCCTGTCCCCTCTGTCCCAGCTCCTGTCCCAACTCCTGTCCTCTGTCCCCTCTGTCCCAGCTCCTGTCCTCTGTCCCCTCTGTCCCATCTCTTGTCCCCTCTGTCCCATCTCCTGTCCCAGCTCCTGTCCCCCCTGTCCCATCTCTTGTCCCCTCTGTCCCATCTCCTGTCCCAGCTCCTGTCCCCCCTGTCCCATCTCTTGTCCCCTCTGTCCCATCTCCTGTCCCAGCTCCTGTCCTCTATCCCCTCTGTCCCAGCTCCCGTGCCCCTGTCCCAGCTCCTGCCCTCTGTCCCTTCTGTCCCACTCCTGTCCCCTGTCCCACTCCTGTCCCCTGTCCCAGCCCGTGTCCCCTGCCTGAGCTCCAGCTCTGTCCCCCCTGTCCCCCAGCTCCAGCTCCTGTCCCCCGTGCCCCTGTCCCAGATCCTCTCCCTTGTCCCCTCTCCCTCATCCCCTGTCCCAGCTCCTGTCGCTTGTCCCCTGTCCCAGTTGCTCCCTCTTGTGCCTTGTCCCCCCATCCCAGCTCCTCTCCTTTGTCCCCTGTCCCCTCTGCCCCTGTCCCAGCTCCTCTCCCCCGTCCCCTCTCCCCGTCCCCTCTCCCTTGTCCCCTGTCCCCTCTCCCTGTTCCTGTCCCCTGTCCCATTTCTTCCCATTGTGGTCCTTTCTTCAAGGGTCTTTGCAGAAGAATTGGAGGAGGAATTGGAGGAGGAGAAGGAAGATTTGGATGAGGAAGAAGCATTGGAGGAGGAGGAGGAAGGATTGGAGGAGGAAGGATTGGAGGAGGAGGAAGAGGAGGAGGAGTTGGAGGAGGAAGAATTGGAGGAGGAGGAGGAGGAAGAATTGAGGACGAGGAAGGATTGGAGGAGGAGGAGGAATTAGAGGAGGAAGAATTGCAGGAGGAAGAGGAAGAAGAAGTATTGGAGGAGGAAGGATTGGAGGAGAAGGAAGAATTGGAGGGGAAGAGGAAGAAGTAGTATTGGAGAAGGAGGAGGAAGAGGAGGAGAAGGAAGAATTGCAGGAGGAGAAGGAAAAAATGGAGGAGGACGAGGAAGAATTGGAGGAGGAAGGATTGGAGGAGGAAGAGGAGGAGGAGGAATTAGAGAAGGAAGAAGTGAAGGAGGAAGAATTGGAGGAGAAGGAAGGACTGGAGGAGGAAGTGGAGGAAGAGAGCTGGGCAGGCTTCGTCTGAGGGCACCCTGGGGGCTGACTGCACCCTGCAACGCTGGGGAAACTGAGGCACGGAGCAGTGCCTGCTCTGGGATGGGACAGGGACAAGGATCATCTACCCCGAGATGCCTCCTCCTGCCTGGGCTGGTGGCTCTGCCCCTGCTGGAAGCATCTCCGTCGGGTTTGGTGGCTGCAGGAAGCACCAACCCCCCCCCCCAAGCTCAAGAGGGGAAACTGAGGCAGACAGGCCAGTGGGGTGGTTTGGGGGCGGGGAAGAGGAGCCCCCTCCTAACCCTTCTCACCCTGACCCTGTCCCTCCAGTTTGCCCAGTACGCTGAGATCGTGAACTTCATGCTGCCCAACGGCACCAGGCGCAGCGGGCAGGTCCTGGAGGTGATGGGCTCCAAGGCCATTGTCCAGGTGAGCCCAGCGTGGTGGGGACGTGGTGGGATGGGCGACGTCGCATGACCTGGAGCTCTGTCCTGGGGTGTGTGTCCCTCTCCAGCCATGTCCTGGGACAGGCAATATGTCCCCTGCTCCTGTGCCACCTCCTGTCCCCTGTGTCCGAGCCCAACCTCCGGGAGCTGGGACAGGGGGTTGTGGTGTGGCACCAGCACGGACAGAGCCGGTATCTGCTCAGGGTGGGAGAATCCGGGAGCCAAAGCCAAGATGACAATATCTGCCCAACTTCAGTAAGATGCCGGGGCCGGAGGTGGGCACAACCCTGTCCTGGTCTCCATCGTGAGCTGAAAGAAGGGACATTGAGGTGAGATTTGGGGGAGAAATGTTCTCCTGTGAGGGTGTTCCAGGGAGCTGGAACGGGATGGGCTTCAAGGTCCTTCCCAACCCAACCCATTCCGTGACTCTATGGTCCTGCTTTGCTCATGATCCCCTTGCCCAAGACGCCCACCCGAGTCCCCTCCATTGAAAGGGACCTCAAAGCCCATCCATTTCCCACGGGCAGGGACACCTCCCACTGGATCAGGGGCTCCAAGCCCCATCCAACCTGGCCTGGAACCCCTCCAGGGATGGGGCAGCCACAGCTGCTCTGGGGAACCCCTTCCAGAGGTCTCTTTTCTCCAGGGGTGGGACAAAGGGGTGATGGTTCCCTTGATACTGGTGGGAACAAGGGCAAAAGAGGCGAGAGGGATCCCATCACTGCTGCTTCTCCCATGTCCCCTGGTGCATTTTCAGCCCAAGTGGAAACCATGGAGCATCTCCATGGTGGGAAAGACCATGCTGGGTCCCATGAGAATCGCTGTTCCTTGAAGGTGTCATAGAATCATGGAATATTTTGGGTGGGAAGGGACCTCAAAGCCCATCCAGTCCCACCCCCTGCCATGGGCAGGGACACCTCCCACTGGATCAGGTTGTTCCAAGCCTCATCCAACCTGGCCTGGAACACCTCCAGGGATGGGATCTTGGGGTTCTGGTTGACATCAAGTTAGAATCATGAAACTACAGATTGGTTTGATGGGAAGGGACTTCAAAGCCCATCGAGTTCCAGGTTAGGGACACCTCCCACTGGATGAGGGGCTCCAAGAACCATCCAACCTGGCCTGGAACCCCTCCAGGGATGGAGCAGCCACCACTGCTCTGGGCAACCTATCCTAAGGTCTCCCCACCCTTCCAAGGGAAAGTTTCTCCCCAAGATCTCATCTCGGTCTCCCTTCTTTCACTCTAAACCGTTCCCCTTGTCCTCTCCTTGCCCTCCCTCACCAGGAGCCCCTCCCCGGCATTCCGGGAGCCCCCAATTAGCCCAGGTCTTCTCCTAATGAGTCAACCCTGGGCTCGCGGTGGCCGCAGAGATGAGTTTGGTTGTGTTGTGGCTGCTGAGCTGCCAAACCTCTCTCCTCTGATGCCGCCTGGACATCCGCGGCGCCCTTTTAATCCTATTAGGGAGTCAGGGTCAGGAGGGAAAAAAGTGGGAAAATAGGGGAAAAAGTGGAAAATAGGGGGAAAAAGAGAGAAAAAACGGAGCCTTTTTGCCACCGCATCATCAGGGACTTGGGGGGACCTCACTGGGAGCTGCGTCCTTCGCCGCCCCCGTGTCCCCCTTCTCCCGGGGTCCACCTCACTCTAATTAAAGCCGAGATCTGGAGGTTAATTAATGCAAACGGTGTCAAATATTATCCCCATCAAAACGCCTTCGGTTGCTGCGTTCGTCGCCTTAACGAGGGTTCTGCTCCCCCCTGGATGGGGTGAAGTCCCACCAAAAGGAGTTTTCTTAACCCTGGGGTCTTCTCCTCCCCGGTCTCCCACCGCCTCTCCTCGATGAGCGCGGATCGCGTCACCTCCTCATGGATCGCATCACCTCCTCATGGATCACATCACCTCCGCATGGATCGCATCACCTCCCTACGGCTCGCGGAGAGCCCCACTGCCCCCCTCCCCCCGTTCCTGCCCTCCGTTAATCCTCACTAATTGCCCCCCGCCTTCCTCTTGGCCCCGGGGTCTCCGCAGGTGTTTGAAGGAACATCTGGGATCGATGCTAAGAAGACCTCCTGTGAGTTTACCGGAGACATCCTTCGCACCCCAGTTTCGGAGGACATGCTGGGTAAGGTCTGCCCACCGCTGAGCCCCAACACAGCTCGGTGCATGGAGGACGGGGTGGGAACCATCAACACGGCCAGGCTGGATCCATGGATGGAGGGCAGGGAGGATCTCCAGAGGGATCTGGCCAGGCTGGATCCATGGATGGAGGGCAGGAGGATCTGCAGAGGGATCTGGCCAGGCTGGATCCATGGATGGAGGACAGGGAGGATCTCCAGAGGGATCTGGCCAGGCTGGATCCATGGATGGAGGGCAGGAGGATCTCCAGAGGGATCTGGCCAGGCTGGATCCATGGATGGAGGGCAGGGAGGATCTCCAGAGGGATCTGGCCAGGCTGGATCCATGGATGGAGGGCAGGAGGATCTCCAGAGGGATCTGGCCAGGCTGGATCCATGGATGGAGGGCAGGGAGGATCTCCAGAGGGATCTGGCCAGGCTGGATCCATGGATGGAGGACAGGGAGGATCTCCAGAGGGATCTGGCCAGGCTGGATCCATGGATGGAGGACAGGGAGGATCTGCAGAGGGATCTGGCCAGGCTGGATCCATGGATGGAGGACAGGGAGGATCTGCAGAGGGATCTGGCCAGGCTGGATCCATGGATGGAGGACAGGGAGGATCTGCAGAGGGATCTGGCCAGGCTGGATCCATGGATGGAGGGCAGGGAGGATCTGCAGAGGGATCTGGCCAGGCTGGATCCATGGATGGAGGACAGGGAGGATCTGCAGAGGGATCTGGGCAGGCTGGATCCATAGATGGAGGGCAGGAGGATCTCCAGAGGGATCTGGCCAGGCTGGATCCATGGATGGAGGGCAGGAGGATCTGCAGAGGGATCTGGCCAGGCTGGATCCATGGCTGGAGGGCAGGAGGATCTGCAGAGGGATCTGGCCAGGCTGGATCCATGGATGGAGGGCAGGAGGATCTCCAGAGGGATCTGGCCAGGCTGGATCCATGGCTGGAGGGCAGGAGGATCTCCAGAGGGATCTGGCCAGGCTGGATCCATGGGTGGAGGGCAGGAGGATCTCCAGAGGGATCTGGCCAGGCTGGATCCATGGATGGAGGGCAGGAGGATCTCCAGAGGGATCTGGCCAGGCTGGATCCATGGATGGAGGATCTCCAGAGGGATCTGGCCAGGCTGGATCCATGGATGGAGGGCAGGAGGATCTGCAGAGGGATCTGGCCAGGCTGGATCCATGGATAGAGGACAAGGAGGATCTGCAGAGGGATCTGGCCAGGCTGGATCCATGGATAGAGGACAAGGAGGATCTCCAGAGGGATCTGGCCAGGCTGGATCCATGGATGGAGGCCAACGGGATGAGTTCAACACTTGAGTCCTCCACTTGGACCACTAAGACGTGACGTGACTTGGTCAACCTCTAATCCTGGGTTCATAAGGTATGAGCATGCCTGGTGGGAACAGCCACCTGCACCCCCACGAGGACACCCACTTGGACGGGAAGGGCCGCCAACAGCCCCTCTCGGCCCCCGGATCCCTCCCCTGGGGCAGTTTGAGCTCAGCCGTGGGCATTTGCCCCCTCCTCCATCCATGGCCGAGGTGTCTCACAGGGGTCACAGTTGGTGGCAGCGGTCGCTCATGGTCCTGGTGGACCCAAGCTGACGCTCAGGATCAGTGGCTGCTCAGGAGCCGAGTGTCTCCTCCAATCTCCTTCCCGTCTCCGCCGCTGGCGAGGAACGCGGGCAGAGCCGTGCCTGGAAAGGGCAGCGGGAAAGGGCAGGCGGCGAGCGCGGTGCGGCAGCCGGTGGTGACAACTGGACAGGTCCCAACTGCCCGGCAGGGAGACCCCAGCTCCTCTCCAGGCACGGACCCCTTGTCCCCATGGATCACGGAATGGGTTGGAAGGGACCTCAAAGCCCATTTAGTTCTGCCCATGGGCAGGGACACCTCCCACTGGATCAGGGGCTCCAAGCTCCATCCAACCTGGCCTGGAACCCCTCCAGGGATGGAGCACCACCGCTGCTCTGGAGAACCCCTTCCAGAGGTCCCTTTTCTCCAGGGGTGGGACAAAGGGGTGATGGTTCCCTTGATACTGATGGGAACAAGGGCAAAAGAGGCGAGAGGGATCCCATCACTTCTGCTTCTCCCGTGTCCCCTGGAGCATTTTCAGCCCAAGTGGAAACCATGGAGCATCTCCATGGTGGGAAAGACCATGCTGGGTCCCATGAGAATCCCTGTTCCTTGAAGGTGTCATAGAATCATGGAATATTTTGGGTGGGAAGGGACCTCAAAGCCCATCCAGTCCCACCCTCTGCCATGGGCAGGGACACCTCCCACTGGATCAGGTTGCTCCAAGGCCCATCCAACCTGGCCTGGAACCCCTCCAGGGATGGGATCTCGGGGTTCTGGTTGACATCAAGTTAGAATCATGAAACTACAGATTGGTTTGATGGGAAGGGACTTCAAAGCCCATCGAGTTCCAGCCCAGGGACACCTCCCACTGGATCAGGGGCTCCAAGAACCATCCAACCTGGTCTTGAACCCTTCCAGGGATGGAGCAGCCACCACTGCTCTGAGCAACCTCTTCCAGGGCCTCCCCACCTTCACAGCAAAACGCTGAGATGAGATCTTAGGGAGAAATTTCCTCTCTTTCATCTCAAAACCATTCCCCTCATCCCATCTCTGCACCCCCTGATCCACAGCCCCTCCCCAGCTTTCCTGGACCCCCTTTCCCTACTGGAAGCTGCTCTAAGGTCTCCCTGGAGCCTTCTCTTCTCCAGGCTGGACAACCCCAGGAAGGGACATGGATGCCCAGAACCCATCCCGTGCTATTCCTGCTGCTCCCACACACCTCCCTGCTCCAGGATGGGGAGATCTTCTCCTTCCTCCCCCACCTGGTGGCCCCGTCCCTCCCCGGTGCTCAAGGTTGGTGACCTTTCATGCTCCCGCGCTCCCGCACCGCAGCCGTGCCGTCAGCTTGATCGGCTCTGACAGCGGCGATGCCACCTCAGCTCCATGGGGGGACCACGAGCCGGTCCCGTAGGGGGTGACAGGGCCACCACGATGGTGTCACCGCTATCCATCCTGCGGCTCAGAGTCGCTCGATGAGCGTCAACGGCGGTGCAGAAGCTTCCCGGGAGCCTTTGGACTCGCTCCATCTTGGTGTCACCTACAAGGGTGATGGGGACCTTCAAGGGGTAGAGGGGTGGCTCCATGGCATGGTGGGGGTCTCCGGAGAGCTGGTGGCATGTGCTGGCACCGTGGTGTCACTCAGCTGCCGTGCCGCGGGGACACCTTGTCCGCTGCCGTGGGGGGCTGTGGGGTGCCTACAGACACCCCGGGGGCAAAGCCGTCTGCTCCTCACCTGCAGATCGGACACTCCTGTGGAACACTCCAGGCACCTGAGATGTTCTGGGGCACCCATGGGTGTTCTCCTTTTCCTGGGTTTCCTGGTCTGTGCTCGATTCCGGAAGGTCGGGATAGTTCCTGGGTGTTTCTCCTTCCTTCTCCTCCTCCCTTCTTCTTCTCCTCCTCCTCCCTTCTTCTTCTCCTCCTCCTCCCTTCTTCTTCTCCTCCTCCTCCCTTCTTCTCCCTTCTCCTCCCTTCTTCTTCTCCCTTCTCCTCCCTTCTTCTCCTCCTCCTCCTCCTCCCTTCTTCTCCTCCTCCTCCCTTCTTCTTCTTCTCCTCCTCCCTTCTTCTTCTCCTCCTCCCTTCTTCTTCTCCTCCTCCTCCCTTCTTCTTCTCCTCCTCCTCCCTTCTTCTTCTCCTCCTCCTCCCTTCTTCTTCTTCTCCTCCTCCCTTCTTCTTCTCCTCCTCCTCCCTTCTTCTTCTCCTCCTCCTCCCTTCTTCTTCTTCTCCTCCTCCCTTCTTCTTCTTCTCCTCCTCCCTTCTTCTTCTCCTCCTCCTCCTCCCTTCTCCTCCTCCTCCTCCCTTCTCCTCCTCCCTTCTTCTCCTTCTCCTCCCTTCTTCTTCTTCTCCTCCCTTCTTCTTCTCCTCCTCCTCCCTTCTCCTCCTCCTCCTCCCTTCTCCTCCTCCTCCCTTCTTCTTCTCCTCCTCCCTTCTTCTCCCTTCTCCCCCCAGCACTGATGCAGACCTTTGGTCTCGGAATTCCTTCCACCTCTCCCTGTGCTCCCGCTCCAGCCCTGGGGACCAGGATCCGGATGGAAACCCTGCCCGCAGGCACCGGATGGGCACCCCAAGACCTCTCTCTTTGCAGGTCGGGTCTTCAACGGCTCCGCCAAACCCATCGACAGTGGTCCCCCCGTCATGGCCGAGGACTTCCTGGACATCAATGGTGATGGCTTTGAGCACGGCTTTGCTTTCCCACCCACGGGCAATTCCAGAGGGTCTTGGGACAGCCCAGCATCCAGGGATGGATGGATCCATGAATCCATGTCCTGATGGCCAGGGCTACCCTGTTCCCCAGGGCCATTGACCATCGTTGGCCGTGCTCAGGATGGGGGTCTTCCTGGTGAGGTCCACCCATGCCCATCAGGAGGAGGTGACCCATCCCACCCCAGGGCTGCTGCGAGGTGGCTCCACTCCCCCAACGACGTTCTTCACCCTCAATTCCAGAAGCTCACACCTCATTTTTATCACCAATGGGGTGATCTCTCTTTTTTTTTTTGGGGGGGTGTCCAACGGGTCCCTCATTCCCTTTTTTTCTGCTCCAGGCCAACCCATCAACCCCCACAGCCGCATCTACCCCGAGGAGATGATCCAGACTGGCATCTCCCCCATCGACGTGATGAACAGCATCGCCCGGGGCCAGAAGATCCCCATCTTCTCCGCTGCTGGGCTCCCCCACAACGAGGTGGGTCCCCGTGGGGCGCTGAGCCCCCCACAGCAGAAGGAGGAGGATGGGGGGGATTTGGGGGGGCTGGAGCACCTCTCCTCCTCTTCTCCCTGGTGAGCTTAGCTCGCTGTGATGGGTCAAACCCAGCTTTTAGGGTGGCTGTTGTGTCCCCCCAACCACCCAGAGTGATGGGCAGGAGAAGGGAAGCCAACATTGCTCCGTGCCTCAGTTTCCCCATCTGCAAATCAAGGGGGTAAAACAAACCCTGCCACACTGAGAGCTGTGCTGGGTGGGGGGCCCCACCCCATGGGTTGGGGAGCACAGACCACCTCGTGTTCCCACCACGAGATCCAAGATCCCTGTGGATCCAAGGTCCCACGGTACACGTGGATGGTGGCAGCCTGAGCCACGGGCGGGTCGGAGGTGGCCCATCCTGGGATGGTCTCCTTTGCTGGTTCCTGTTCTTCATTCCTATCTCCATCCCTGCTCACCCGCCCCTGTCCCACCACAGATCGCCGCGCAGATCTGCCGGCAGGCCGGCCTGGTGAAGAAGTCCAAGGATGTGGTGGACTACCATGAGGACAACTTCGCCATCGTCTTCGCTGCCATGGGGGTGAGTCCGTGCCAGGACAGGACGCGTAGGTAGCTTTGCTGCCACCTCTCTGCACCGCTTGTCCTTCTCCTGCCTCAGTTTCCCCATGTATGAAGCTGCCCGGCCTCTCCCGCCAGGTGAACATGGAGACTGCTCGCTTCTTCAAGTCGGACTTTGAGGAGAACGGCTCCATGGAGAACGTCTGCCTCTTCCTCAACCTGGCCAACGACCCCACGTCAGTCAGTCCTACGGCTCTGACACGCAGCTCTCCTCCCCCTCCCTCTTATCGTTCTTCCTCCTCCCTCTCCTGGTTCTTCCTCCTCCTCCTTCCCTCGCCTTCCTCCTCCACCTCCTCCTCCTCCTTCCTCCATCCTCCCTTCCTCCTCCTCCCTTCCTCCTCCTCCTCTTTCCCTCGCCTTCCTCCTTCCCCCACCTTCATCCTCCTCCTTCCCTCACTTTCCCTTGCCTTCCTCCTCCCTTCCTCCATCCTCCCTTCCTCCTCCTCCCTTCCTCCTCCTCCCTTCCTCCTTCCCTCGCCTTCCTCTTCCTCCTTCCCTCACTTTCCCTTGCCTTCCTCCTTCTCCTTCCTCCTTCTCCTTCCTCCTTCTCCTTCCTCCTTCTCCTTCCTCCTTCTCCTTCCTCCTTCTCCTTCCTCCTTCTCCTTCCTCCTTCTCCTTCCTCCTCCTCCTTCCTCCTCCTCCTTCCTCCATCCTCCCTTCCTCCTTCCTCCCTCCATCCTCCCTTCCTCCTCCTCCCTTCCTCCTCCTCCTTCCCTCACTTTCCCTTGCCTTCCTCCCCCCTTCCTCCCCCCTTCCTCCCCCCTTCCTCCCCCCTTCCTCCCCCCTTCCTCCCCCCTTCGTCCCCCCTTCGTCCCCCCTTCCTCCCCCCTCCCCCCCCCCTCCCTCCCCCCTTCCTCCTCCTCCCCCCTTCCTCCTCCTCCCCCCTTCCTCCTCCTCCCTCCCTTCCTCCTCCTCCTCCCCTCTTCCTCCTCCATCCTCCCTTCCTCCTCCTCCCCCCTTCCTCCTCCTCCCCCCTTCCTCCTCCTCCCCCCTTCCTCCTCCTCCCCTCTTCCTCCTCCATCCTCCCTTCCTCCTCCTCCCCCCTTCCTCCTCCATCCTCCCTTCCTCCTTCCCTCGCCTTCCTCTTCCTCCTTCCCTCACTTTCCCTTGCCTTCCTCCTCCCTCCCTTCCTCCCTCCCGTCCTCCCTCCCTTCCTCCCTCCCTTCCTCCTTCTCCTTCCTCCTCCCTTCCTCCATCCTCCCTTCCTCCATCCTCCCTTCCTCCATCCTCCCTTCCTCCATCCTCCCTTCCTCCATCCTCCCTTCCTTCCTCCTCCCCTCCTCCCTTCCTCCTCCTCCCATCCTCCTCCTCCCTTCCTCCTCCTCCCTTCCTCCATCCTCCCTCCCTTCCTCCTCCCTCCTCCTCCTCCTCCTCCCTCGCGGGGTTCCATCTCAGCGGGTTTCGGGGTCCCCGGCAGCAGCTCTGGGGCGCTCTGTTTGGGGGTGCCCACGCTGTGCCCCTGGCAGGATCGAGCGCATCATCACGCCCCGCCTGGCGCTGACCGCGGCCGAGTTCCTCGCCTATCAGTGCCAGAAGCACGTGCTCGTCATCCTCACCGACATGAGCTCCTACGCCGAGGCCCTGCGCGAGGTCAGCGCGTGGCCCCCGCCATCGGACACACTCCCCTGGCTCCCCTCCCTGTGGCGGGGCAGCAGGGCCCTGGGGGGCTCCCGGGGTGCTTGGGGTGCTTGGGGTTCCCGGGGTGCTTGGGGTGTTTGGGGTACCCAGGGTACTTGGGGTGCCCGGGGTGCTTGGGGTTCTCTGGGTTCTCGGAGAGTTTCAGGTGTTTGGGGTGCCCAGGATGCTTGGGGTTCCCAGGGTGTCTGGGACACGTGGGGTTCCCAGGGTTCTTGGGGTTCCCAGGGTGTTTGGGGTTCCCAGGGTTCTTGGGGTTCCCAGGATGCTTGGGGTTCCCAGGGTGTCTGGGACACTTGGGGTTCCCAGGGTTCTTGGCATTCCCAGGGTGCCTGGGGTGTTTGGGGTCCCCAGAATTCTTGGGGTTCCCAGGGAGCTTGGGGTGTTTGGGGTTCCCAGGGTACTTGGGGTGCTTGGGGTTCCCAGGGTGCTTGGGGTTCTCGGGGTGCCCAGGGTGCTTGGGGCTCTCAGGGTGCTTGGGGTTCTCAGGGTGCTTGGGGTTCTCGGGGTGCCCAGGGTGCTTGGGGTTCTCAGGGTGCCCAGGGTGCTTGGGGTTCCCAGGGTTCTTGGGGTTCTCGGGGTGCCCAGGGTGCTTGGGGTTCCCAGGGTTCTTGGGGTTCTCGGGGTGCCCAGGGTGCTTGGGGTTCTCAGGGTGCCCAGGGTGCTTGGGGTTCCCAGGGTTCTTGGGGTTCTCGGGGTGCCCAGGGTGCTTGGGGTTCCCAGGGTTCTTGGGGTTCTCAGGGCTCCCAGGGTGCTTGGGGTTCCCAGGGTTCTTGGGGTTCTCGGGGTGCCCAGGGTGCTTGGGGTTCCCAGGATGCCAGGGGTGTTTGGGGTTCCCAGGGTACTTGGGGTTCCAAGGGTGCCTGGGGTGTTTGGGGTGCCCAGGGTGCTTGGGGTTCTTGGGGTGCCCAGGGTACTTGGGGTTCCTGGGGTGCTTGGGGTTCCCTGGGTTCTCGGAGAGTTTCAGGTGCCTGGGGTGCTTGGGGTGCCCAGGATGCTTGGGGTTCCCAGGGTGTCTGGGACACTTGGGGTTCCCATGGTTCTTGGGGTTCCCAGGGTGCTCAGGGTGTTAGGGGTTCCCAGGGTCCCCAGTGTACTTGGGGTGTTTGCTTGGGGTTCCCGGGGTTCTCAGGGTGCTTGGGATTCCAGGGTTCCAGGAGTGTTTTGGGTGCTCAGGAGCCCCAGAGGGTTCTTGGGGTCCCCCGGATGCCTGGGGATTCCCAGGGTTCTTGGGGTGTTTGGGACACCTGGAGTGCTGAGGGTTCTTGAGGTTCTTGGGGTTCTTGGGGTGTTTGGGACACCTGGAGTGTTGAGGGTTCTTGAGGTTCTTGGGGTTCTTGGGGTGTTTGGGACACCTGGAGTGTTGAGGGTTCTTGAGGTTCTTGGGGTGTTTGGGACACCTGGAGTGTTGGGGGTTCTTGAGGTTCTTGAGGTGTTTGGGACACCTGGAGTGTTGAGGGTTCTTGGGGTGTTTGGGACACCTGGAGTGCTGAGGGTTCTTGAGGTTCTTGAGGTCCCCCAGGTGTCGGCGGCCAGGGAGGAGGTGCCCGGCCGCCGTGGCTTCCCCGGCTACATGTACACCGACCTGGCCACCATCTACGAGCGAGCTGGGCGCGTGGAGGGCAGGAACGGCTCCATCACCCAGATCCCCATCCTCACCATGCCCAACGACGGTCAGCGGCTCTGGGGGACACGGGGGGGTCCCCACGGTGGGATGGCAGTGCCACCGCTGTGCCCACACTGGGAAACCACAGGGTTGGGAGACACCAAATCGTGTTGGTTTAACGCGTTTTGGTGGAGCTGGTGGGATGTGGTGGGATGTGGTGGAACTGAGATGTTTCAGGGTGGGTTTTCCGCCCTGGGTTGTCCCTCTGGATGCTCAGGGAGGTGGGTTTGGGGGTTGTACTTCAGCCAGAAGGTGGGTGGTGGCACTCGGGGCTGCCGGGAGGTGCGCACAGGCGTGGATGAGGGTCCCCATGGGTGGCTTCACACGCAGGTGAACCTCAACCAGGTTCTTGTCAGCCCGGTGTGTCTTCCCCCAGGGCTGTGGTGCTCTGGTCACACCCCACCATGGGACACCACCACATCCTAAGCCAACCAGACATGATTCTGGGGTTCCCACCACCCCACTTTTCCCTCCCCCAGACATCACCCACCCCATCCCTGACCTGACGGGGTTCATCACCGAAGGGCAGATCTACGTTGACCGGCAGCTCCACAACAGGCAGGTCCGTTCCCTGTCCCTTCCCGGCTCTGTGCCAGGGTGGATCCCACCCCACCAACATCACGTGGGGTTGGAGACCACCTGAGAGCACCGGGATGTGGGCGTGAGGTGGGGGCGAAGGTCCCGTCGTCTACGTGGAGGTGGAGCAGGAGATACGGATGGGTTCCTCTCGCCCCACAGATTTACCCTCCCATCAACGTGCTGCCCTCCCTCTCCCGCCTGATGAAGTCGGCCATCGGCGAAGGAATGACCAGGAAGGACCACGGGGATGTCTCCAACCAGCTGGTAAGAGCTGGGAATGAGGGCAACAACAGTGGAGGGGAGAAACGGGATCAGGTTGTGTCATCCAACCAAGTGTTGAACACCTCCAGGGATGGGATCTGGGAGCTCTGGTTGAGGGCACGTTAGAATCATGGAGCCATGGGATGGTTTGGGTTGGAAGGGACCTCAAAGCCCATCCAGTTCCACCCTTCGCCATGGGCAGGGACACCTCCCACTGGATCCTATCTCCAAGTCCCATCCAACGTGGCCTTCAACACCTCCAGGGATGGGATCTGGGAGTTCTGGTTGAGGGCACGTTAGAATCATGGAGTCATGAGAAGGTTTGGGTTGGAAGGGACCTCAAAGCCCATCCAGTTTCACCCTTCACCATGGGCAGGGACACCTCCCACTGGATCCTGTTGCTCCAAGCCCCATCCAACGTGGCCTTCAACACCTCCAGGGATGGGGCAGCACAGCTGCAAATGCCCACAAACCAATGGCCAAGCGCCGTCACCCGAGCGCAGTTGTCCCCAGGGTGACACAATCGGTCAGCAAACGGTGAAGGATCCCCTTGAGCTGCTCCAAACCCTGGGCCAGGAGGGCCCTTACTGTGCTCCCCGCTGCCCGGTGGGTCACTGGGAGCGTCCGTCTGTCCTGACCTCCCCGTCCATCCCGCAGTACGCCTGCTACGCCATCGGCAAGGACGTGCAGGCCATGAAGGCGGTGGTGGGCGAAGAGGCGCTCTCCACCGATGACCTCCTCTACCTGGAGTTCCTGCAGAGGTTCGAGAAGCAGTTCATCTCCCAGGGTGAGGAGAGCGGAGGGGAGGTGGACGGGGAGGTGGCGACGGCACCGGACTCCACCATCTCCTTCCACCTCCTTCTCTTCCCAGGTCCCTACGAGAACCGGAGCATCTTCGAGTCCCTGGACATCGGTTGGCAGCTGCTGCGCATCTTCCCCAAGCAGCTGCTGAAACGCATCCCTGAGGCCATCCTGGCCGAGTTCTACCCGCGTGAGGCCAAGGGGTCGGGCCAGGGGCCTTCCAGCACCGCCCTCTGACCTCCTCCTCTTGCTCCAGGATGAGAAGGTCCCCGTGGAGAAGCGCCCTTGTCTCCTCCAAACTCCTACGGACCACCCAAAGGTCTCTGTGGTGGGGCTGGTTGGGATTAACCACCATGAGGCTGTGGCAATGGCATCCCGAAGCGGTGAGGAACCTCTTCTCCTTGCTCAATAAAACCAGCGTGGCCACCAAAACCCCTTCACGCTGTTGTGTTTCCCACCGCCGCTGCTTCCTTCCCACCCCCGGAGGTGGTAGTGTTGGGTTGGCGGTTGGACTGAATGATCTGAAAGGTCTTTTCCAACCTCAATGATTCCATGATTCTCTGACCTGAGCATCTCCCTGGGTCAAAGCTATGTGTCCTGGTGGACACCAAGCCAACCGTGAGCCAGGAATGTACCCTGGTGGACACCAAGCCGACCATGAGCCAGGAATGTACCCTGGTGGACACCAAGCCGACCATGAGCCAGGAATGTACCCTGGTGGACACCAAGCCGACCATGAGCCAGGAATGTACCCTGGTGGACACCAAGCCGACCATGAGCCAGGAATGTACCCTGGTGGACACCAAGCCGACCATGAGCCAGGAATGTGCCCTGGTGGACACCAAGCCGACCATGAGCCAGGAATGTGCCCTGGTGGACACCAAGCTGACCATGAGCCAGGAATGTACCCTGGTGGACACCAAGCCGACCATGAGCCAGGAATGTGCCCTGGTGGACACCAAGCCGACCATGAGCCAGGAATGTGCCCTGGTGGACACCAAGCTGACCATGAGCCAGGAATGTACCCTGGTGGACACCAAGCCGACCATGAGCCAGGAATGTGCCCTGGTGGACACCAAGCCGACCATGAGCCAGGAATGTGCCCTGGTGGACACCAAGCCGACCATGAGCCAGGAATGTGCCCTGGTGGACACCAAGCCAACCATGAGCCAGGAATGTGCCCTGGTGGACACCAAGCCGACCATGAGCCAGGAATGTGCCCTGGTGGACACCAAGCCGACCATGAGTCAGGAATGTGCCCTGGTGGACACCAAGCCAACCATGAGCCAGGAATGTGCCCTGGTGGACACCAAGCCGACCGTGAGCCAGGAATGTGCCCTGGTGGACACCAAGCCAACTGTGAACCAGGAGTGGCTCTCCAGGGCTCAGCTCTCACCCTCACCCTCCTCCACGTCCGTCTGTCCGTCTGTCTCCCCCAAAGGACGAGGCCATTGGCACAGGTCCCCACAGGCTCATCTCTCACCCTGCTCCACGTCTGCCCGTCCGTCTGTCTGTCACTCAGGGGATGAAGATATCAGCACAGATCCCCACGGGCTCTGCTCTGGGGCTCACGTTGCTCCACAGCTCTTTTCCATCCATGTGTCTGTCTGTCTGTCCTTCCCCAGGGGACAAGGACACCGGCACATGTCCCCAGGGGCTCTGCTCTTGCACACATCCTGCTCCATATCTCCTCTCTATCTGTCCGTCTGTCTCCCCCCAAGGGACAAGGACATTGGCACAGGTCCCCATGGGCTCAGCCCTCACCCTCCTCCACGTTTGCCCGTCTGTCTGTCCGTCTGTCTCCCCCCAGGGATGAGGACATTGGCACAGATCCCCATGGGCTCAGCTCTCACCCTGCTCCACGTCTGCCCATCCGTCTGTCCGTCTGTCTCCCCCAAGGACGAGGACATTGGCACAGGTCCCCACGGGCTCAGCTCTTGCACTCACCCCTCTCCACGTCTGTCCGTCTGTCCGTCTCTTTGCAGGGAACCAGGACACGGGGCTGTCCCCGGGCCGCAGGGCTGAGGTCCCGCTCCGATCCCGGGTGGCCGTTGGGCTCCCCAGGGCGCGGCCGCTCGCCCGCAGGATGGGGGGGACCGGGGTGGAGGCACCCATCAACCCCCAACCCGCCAGCAGCCACCCGTGAGTGTCCACCCACAAGTGCTCAATGGTGAGCACCAAGTCATGAGAGCCCACCTGTGAGCACCCACCCACGAGAACCCACCAGTGAGCACCCACCATGAGAACCCACCCATGAGAGCCCACCTGTGAGCACCCACCATGAGAACCCACCCATGAGAGCCCACCTGTGAGCACCCACCCACGAGAACCCACCAGTGAGCACCCACCATGAGAACCCACCCATGAGAGCCCACCTGTGAGCACCCACCATGAGAACCCACCCATGAGAGCCCACCTGTGAGCACCCACCCATGAGAGCCCACCCGTGAGAACCCACCAGTGAGCACCCACCCATGAGAACCCACCCGCGAGCACCCACCCATGGGAACCCACCCATGGGATCCCACCCGTCAGCACCCACCCGTGAGAACCCACCCATGAAAACCCACCTGTGAGCACCAACCCATGAGCACCCATCCATGAACACCCACCAATGAGCACCCACCCACGAGAACCCACCAGTGAGCACCCACCTGTGAGCACCCACCCACGAGCATCCACTCACCATTGTCCACCCATGAACACTCGCCCGTGAGGACAGACTCACAAGTGCTCACCCATGAGAACCCACCAGTGAGGGCCCACCTGTAATCACCCACTCACCATTACCCACCCATGAGCACTCTCCCATGAGAAGCCACCAGTGAGTGCCCACCCATGAGAACCCACCCACAAGTGCCCACCTGTAATCACCCACTCACCATCACCCATCCATGAGCACTCACCAGTGAGTGCCCACCCATGAGCACCCACCCTCGAGCGTCCACCTACCATCACCCACCCATCAACACTCACCCATGAGAACCCACCCATGAGAACCCACCAGTAAGCGCCCAACTGTGAGCGCCCACCCATGAGAAGCCACCCACGAGCACATCCCCACGAGCACTCACCCGTGAGCACCAACCCATGAGAACTCACCCGTGAGAACCTCCCGTGAGCGCCCACTCATGAGCTCCCACCCACGAGTGCCCACCCGTGAGCGCCCAAATGTGAACATCCACCAGTGAGTGCCCACCCATGAGTGCCCACCCGTAATCACCCACTCACCATCACCCACCCATGAGCACTCCCCCATGAGAACCCACCCATGAGAAGCAACCCATGAGCACCCAACCGTGAGCACCCACTCATGAGCTCCCACCCACCATCGCCCACCCATGAGCACCCACGAGTGACCACCCACCCATGAGTGCCCACCCACGAGAACCCACCAGTGAGCACCCACCTGCGAGCGCCCAATCGTGAGCCTCCACCCACCCGTGACCACCCACCCACGAGCATCCACCCACCCGTGACCACCCACCCATGAGTGACCACCCATGAGGACCCACTGGTGAACACCCACCCATGAGTGACCCCCCATGAGGACCCACCCATGAGTGACCCCCCGTGAGTGACCACCCATGAAGACCCACCCATGAGGACCCCCCAGAGCTGCATTAAAGAGGCGTCAGTGGGTCCCTGTGCCCCAAAGAGAGCCCCGGGAGATGGGGGGGAATGGGAGTGGGGTGGGAGTGGGATGGGAGTGGGAGTGGAATGGGAGTGGGAGTGGGAGTGGGATGGGAGTGGGATGGGAGTGGGAGTGGAATGAGAGTGGGAGTGGAATGGGAGTGGGAGTGGGAGTGGGATGGGAGTGGGATGGGAGTGGGAGTGGAATGAGAGTGGGAGTGGAATGGGAGTGGGAGTGGGAGTGGGATGGGAGTGGGATGGGAGTGGGAGTGGAATGGGAGTGGGAGTGGGATGGGAGTGGGGTGGGAGTGGGATGGGAGTGGGAGTGGAATGGGAGTGGGAGTGGAATGGGAGTGGAGTGGGGTGGGAGTGGGAGTGGGGAGGGAGTGGGGTGGGATGGGAGTGGGAGTGGGGTGGGAGTGGGATGGGGGTGGGAGTGGGATGGGAGTGGGAGTGGGGTGGGAGTGGGAGTGGGGTGGGAGTGGAATGGGAGTGGGGTGGGAATGGGAGTGGAATGGAATTGGAATGGGACAGGGCTGGGGTGGGACTGGGAGGGAAATGGGATGGGGAGCAGGATGGGAATAGGGTGGGAATGGAATTGGAGTGGGATTGAGCTGGGGTGGGAACAGGATCGAAGTGGGAGTGGGACAGGATTGGGAGTGGAATGGAATTGGAATGGGACAGGGCAGGGGTGGGATGGGAATGGGAGTGGAACGGAATTGGAACGGGATAGGACTGGGGTGGGATGGAATTGGAGTGGGATGGAGCAGGGGTGGGATGGGAACAGGATGAAGTGGGAGTGGGACAGGATTGGGAGTGGAATGGGACATGGCAGGGGTGGGAGTGGGACGGGAGTGGAACGGAATTGGGACAGGAATGGCTGTGGTGGGATGGGAATGGGATGGGAATAGGGTGGGAATGGAATTGGAGTGGGATGGGAACAGGATGAAGTGGGAGTGGGACAGGATTGGGAGTGGAATGGAATTGGAATGAGACAGGGCTGGGGTGGGATGGGAATGGGATGGAACTGGGAGCAGGATGGGGCTGGGGTGGGACTGGGATGGGAATGGGGTGGGATGGAATTGGAGTGGGATGGAGGTTGGGGTGGGAATGGGATGGGGGTGGGAGTGGGATGGGAATGGGATGGATCTGTGAGTGGAAGTGGGATGGAGGTTGGGGTGGGAGCAGGGAGAGGGTGGGACAGAGCTGGAAGTGGGATGGAGCTCCGGTGGGAGTGGGAAGGGGCAGCTCCAAACTGCTCCTGCCTTCTGCCCTCTTGGCCTCCGCAGGCCCCGATCCCCTCAGGACAGCCGGGATCCGGTCCCTCCTGATCCCTTGGGACAACCAGGATGGGGTCCCTCCTGATCCCTGGAGACAACCAGGATCAGGGTCACCCTGGTCCCCGGAGACAACCAGGATGGGGTCCCTCCTGATCCCTCAGGAGAGCCAGGATGGGGTCATCCTGATCCCTTGGGACAACCAGGATCGGGGTAACCCCGATCCCTGGGGACAGCCAGGATGAGGTCCCTCCTGATCCCTTTGGACAACCAGGATGGGGGTCACTCTGATCCCTTGGGACAACCAGGATGGGACCCCTCCTGATGCCTTGGGAAAGTCGGGATGAGGTCCCTCCTGGTCCCTAAGGACAACAAGGATCTGCTCCCTCCTAATCCCTCAGGACAGCCAAGCGTTCCTCATCCTCACCTCTGGATTCTCCAGGCACCCTGTGGGAAGCAGACATGGAAAAGCTCCTCGGATGAACAGCCCTTGGAGAACAAATCCCTGTACTGGGAAGGAAAGGGAGATGCCGGCACTGGAACCAGTTCCAGCTGTTTGGGAAGCCCGGGCCAGGCTGCTCCTCCAAAGCCATCATTCCGGGCGATTCCCATCCCAAGGGTCCCGGCACACGGAGCTTCACCTCCCTCGCTCTGGAAATGTCACGGAACGCGGCTGCTCCCCGCGTCCTGCCCTTTCCCACCGCCCGCTCCGTATCGAGTGGATTCCTCTCCCCTGATTACACCCGCTCAGACATCCATGAAAATCGATGCCGGCTCGGCTCCTGCAGGACCGGAACGCTGTGCCGCGCCGGCTGAGCTGCGCCGAAGCCACCGGAGCAGAGACGCCGCGGAGCGTGACTCCGTGTTCATGTACGTGCCGCCTTAAAGATGGAATCATCCAAGCTTCTTCCCAAGCTGGAGCATCTCCGCTGGCGGATTCCGGAGCATCCGTGCCTCAGCCATGAGAATAAGGAGGGATGGATCCACATGGAAGGGATGGACGCGGAGAGAAGGGATGGATGCAGGTGGAAGAGTGGATCCAGAGGGAAAGGATGGTTCCACGTGGAAGGGGTGGATGTAGATGGAAGGGATGGATCCAGAGGGGAAAGGATGGTTCCACGTGGAAGGGGTGGATGTAGATGGAAGGGATGGATCCAGAGGGGAAAGGATGGATGCAGAGATAAAGAACGGATGCACGCGGAAAGGATGGATCAAGAAGTAAAGGATGGATGTAGATGGAAAGGATCAATCCATATGGAAGGGTAGATGCAGAGGGAAGAGGTGCCATCCAGAGGGACCTGGACAAGCTGGAGAAGTTGGACTGTGAGAACCTCATGAGGTTCAACCAGGCCAAAGGCAAGGTTCTACACCTGGATCGGGGCAACCCATGGATTCAATCCAGGCTGGGTGGACAATGGACTGGGATCAGCCCCGAGGAGAAGGACTTGGGGCGCTGGGGGAGGAGAAGACCAACAGGAGCCACAACGTGCGCTCAGAGCCCAGAAACCACCAACATCCCGGGAATTCTGCCCCTCTGCTCCGCTCGGGGAGACCCACCTGGAGTCCTGGGTCCAGCTCTGGAGTCCTTAACGTAAGAAGGACCTGGAGGTGTTGGAGCAAGTCCAGAGGAGGCCACGGAGATGATCCAAGGGCTGGAGAACCTCCTGTATGAAGAGGCTGAGAGTTGGGGTTGTTCAGGAGAAGAGAAGGCTCTGAGGAGACCTTGGAGCAGCTTCCAGTAGGGAAAGGGGCTGCAGGAAAGCTGGGAAGGGGCTCTGGATCAGGGAGGGCAGAGACAGGACGAGGGGAACGGTTTGGAACTGTAAGAGGGGAGATTGAGATGAGATCTTGGCGAGAAATGTTCTCCTGGGAAGGTGGGGAGACCCTGGAACAGAGCAGTGGTGGCTGCCCCATCCCTGGAGGGGTTCCAGGCCAGGTTGGATGGGGTTTGGAGCCCCTGATCCAGTGGGAGGTGTCCCTGCCCATGGATTGGAACTGGATGGCCTTGAAGGCTTCTCCCAACCCCCTCCCTGATTCTACCATCCACGTCTCCCAACCGCTCTCTTTGTGCCTCCGCGCTCCACAAGATGCGCGGCCACATCCTTCTCCACGGCCTCAACCCAGCGGGACGGCTCCGCCTCGGCCTCTCCCATCCGGCAAACTCCATCTACAGCCTTTATTGGACAGAAACCGCACTTCCAGGCCATCAAATGAACCATTTTCCTTGGAAACTCCTCAAAAAAACACCCAAATCCAGGTGCTCCTCCACTACAACCGCACGTGGCCTCGGCTCCGGGCGAGCACCGGGAGGATCGGCACTGCCCAGGCTGAGAGCAACCGACAACGAAGCAAAAAAAGGCGGAAAAACCCCAGTTTTTTAGGATGCCAAGGAATAAGAACAAAGGATTCGCCTCCTTCTCAATAGGACCATCTATTATTAACTCCTCTTTAGAAGAGGAAGGACGCTCCGGGAGCTCAGCAGCTCCAGGAACGCCGAGAAGACACCCGCACGGAGCAGCGGAGAATCGCTCTCTGGGAAAGCTCTTCCCAAGGGAGAAAAAAAAACCAACAGAGAAAGGAGAAACCCAGGGGTTTCCAACATTAAAATGAACCAAAAGGCGCTGCCGAGCCCTTCCAGGTCACCTCCCGGCAGCGGTGGGGCCGTCAGGAGGTGCCGCGCCGCCATCCCGAGGCGTGCGGATGCCGGCATCCTCCAGCGCCGCTCCCAGCGGGAACGGCCGCGATGGGGACACTTGGGTTGGGTTGGGTTGAATTCTTGGCTCTGTGCGAACCTGTCCGGCGCATTCCGAGGGAACGGATTCCACCCCCTCTTCCCAAAAAAAAAACGCCACGAACGCCGGGCGGGAAGAGCCTCCTCGCGCTCCCGATGGAGCCAAAGATCCCCTCGTGGCGGGGAATGGGTGCGAAAAGGCACAAGCCTTGCGCCGAGCGCCTTTCCCAGCGCTGCCGGCACCTCTGGTGGCTTCCGAGTTTATGCATTCCTAGCAAAATCCCTTCGGGAGACGTAGAAGAAGGGTCGGGCGAGGGGACAGAGGTGCCTCGCGGCCCTCCCCACAGTCCGGGGGTGTCCGGCTCCGTCACCGCATCCGGGGCTCAATAAATCTTCTGCCGGCTGGGCAGGATGGCCTCCTTGATGAAGGAGAAGATGAGGAGGATCCCGGAGCGTTTGCCTCTCTTCCCTTTGGTGAAGTAGTTGGAAACCACATCGTCTGCAGAGGAAAGGGAAGAAAGATGAAAACCACAAATCAGTGCTGGATTGGGAGCTCTGGGATGGATGGACCGGAGAGGGGAGGAGAGGAGGTAAATCCCCTTGGGGGTGGGCTGAGGTTGGATCCATGGATGGAGGATCTGCAGAGGGATCTGGCCAGGCTGGATCCATGGATGGAGGGCAGGAGGATCTCGGCCAGGCTGGATCCATGGATGGAGGGCAGGAGGATCTGCAGAGGGATCTGGCCAGGCTGGATCCATGGATGGAGGGCAGGAGGATCTCCAGAGGGATCTGGCCAGGCTGGATCCATGGCTGGAGGGCAGGGAGGATCTGCAGAGGGATCTGGCCAGGCTGGATCCATGGATGGAGGGCAGGGAGGATCTGCAGAGGGATCTGGCCAGGCTGGATCCATGGATGGAGGGCAGGAGGATCTGCAGAGGGATCTGGCCAGGCTGGATCCATGGATGGAGGATCTGCAGAGGGATCTGGCCAGGCTGGATCCATGGATGGAGGGCAGGGAGGATCTGCAGAGGGATCTGGCCAGGTTGGATCCATGGATGGAGGGCAGGGAGGATCTCCATAGGGATCTGGCCAGGCTGGATCCATGGCTGGAACCCTGTGCAGCTCCAGGCTTGTGGAAGAGCGGCTGGAAAGCCGCCTGGAGGAGCTGTTGGAATCCTCGGGAATGCTCACCTCCGGGCTGCACGGTGGAGGGCAGGACGTTCTCTCCAGCTGATAAGGAAACGAAGAAAGCGAAGGGAATCAACCACAGGCAGAAGGTGAAGTAGGCGAGGACCTGCGTGCGGAGAGGGAGAAGCAGTGAGAGCGGAGCTGCGACATTCCCAGAGGCCATTCCCACGCCGAGCCGGCACCCGCAGGCACCACCGTGGCTCCTCTTGAACCCCTGGAAATGGGAAAATCCCAACCGAACCACTCGGGAGCTGCGATCACATCACCGTGCAAAGCTGAGCAGGGGGTAAAATCCACCCAGCGACTCCCGCGGCCAAGCAGGAAAAGCCCTGCGCCCACCCCAGCTCCGGAAAACTTGAGCTGATCCAAAAAAAATGGGATTTTTTCCTTTGCTTTTTACATTTGCAGCTACCCAAACGCCCTCGGAATGCGGATCCTCGCCCCGAGGAGCAACGGCGGCGAGACAGGAGAAGCGGTGATGCGAAAATAACGAGAAGCCGTTATTCCGAAAGAGAAAAAAAGACTGCGGTGAAGTGCTAAAAGTGCTGGAAAAAAAAAAATCACACTGTTTCGTATTTTCCTTCATTTTTCAGCATTTCAGATCGAAAATCCATACTGGAAATGCATTATTCCTTCTGCCCCAAGGCCAAAAGCTTGGAAAAGCAAGCTGCTTCCGAGGGAGCGAGCACGGGATCCCCCGGGGAAGGCGTGCAAAAAATAACCCGCGCGTGTCTCGCCGCTGACCGCAAAAAATGGCCTTTTCTTCTCCCTCCCTTCATCCCTCCGTCCGTCCCTCCCTCCCGGCGGCTGGAAGAGCACGGCTCGCCTCCTTTCCCAAGGTCTCTCACCTCCGAGAACTGGTAATATTCCTCGGCAAAGTACTGGAACGCTAAGTAGTGATTGAAAATCACCAGCGCTGGGAAAGAGAAACAGAGCAAAGTCAGGAACGGAGACCACGGCAGCCAACGCCGGAGCATCCCACGCTCGCTTCCAGAATCCCGCTGGGGTGGCATCCGGTGAGGAATAAGAGCACCGTGGAATGGGTTGGGTTGGAAGGGACCTCAAAGCTCATCCAGTTCCACTCCTGCCGTCGCAAGGATGCCTCCAACTGGATGCAATTGCTCCAAGCCCCATCCAACCTGGCCTGGAACCCCTCCAGGGATGGGATCTCCAGGGATGGGATGACAGCGAGGTAGAAGCATGGAACTACAGATTGGTTTGGGTGGGAAGCGACCTCAAAGCCCCATCCAGTTCCAGCCCAGGGATACCTCCCACTGGATCAGGGGCTCCAAGAACCATCCAACCTGGCCTGGAACACCTCCAGGGATGGGATCTCCAGGGATGGGATGACATCGAGGTAGAATCATGGAACTACAGATTGGTTTGGGTGGGAAGGGACCTCAAAGCCCCATCCAGTTCCAGCCCAGAGACATCTCCCACTGGATCAAGATGGCTTGGATGGCTCCAAGAACCATCCAACCTGGCCTGGAACCCCTCCAGGGATGGAGCAGCCACCACTGCTCTGGGCAACCTATTCCAGGGCCTCCCCACTTCCAGCAGGAAGAAATTCCTCTTTATGTTCAGTCTAAATCTTCTCCCTCTCTGGTTCAAAGCCGTTCCCCCTCATCCCATCACTCCAGGTCCTTGTAAAAAGACCCTCCCCAGCTCTCCTGAAGCCCCTTTCCCTCCTGGAAGCTGCTCTAAGGTCTCCCTGGAGCCTTCTCTTCTCCTGAACAACCCCAACTCTCCCAGCCTGGCCTCACACAGGAGGTTCTCCAGCTCTTGGATCATCTCCGTGGCCTCCTCTGAACTCGCTCCACCATCTCCATGTCCTCCCTGTGCTGAGGACTCCAGCGCTGGACCCAGGGCTCCAGGTGGGTCTCCCCGAGCGGAGCAGAGGGGCAGAATCCCATCCCTCCCTGCTGGCCACGCTGCTCCGGGTGCAGCCCAGGACACGGGGGGGTTCTGGGCTCTGAGCGCACGTTGGGGCTCCTGTGGAGCTTCTCCTCCCCCAGCACCCCACGTCCTTCTCCTCAGGGCTGATCCCAATTCATTCTCCACCCAGCCTGGATTGAAACCATGGATTGCCCCAACCCCGGTGTAGGACCTTGCCCTTGGCCTGCTTGACCTTCATGAGGTTCTCATAGCTCCACTTCTCCATCATTTCCAGTCTCCATCACTGGAAGGGTTCAAAGAACGTGTAGACGTGGCCCCTGGGGACAGAGTATGGTGGGGTTGGACTGGATGAGATTGGAGGACTGATCCAGAGGGTTTGGAACTGGATGGGTTTTAAGGTCTCTCCCAAGTCAAACCATTCCATGGTTCTTCATGATCCTAACTTGCAACGAACCAGAACTCCCAGATTCCATCCCTGGAGGTGTTCATGGACAGGTTGGATGGGGATTGGAACATAACAATCCAGTGGGAGATGTCCCTGCCCATAACAGGGGGTGGAATTGGATGGGCTTTAAGGTCCTTCCCAACCCAAACCATTCCATGATTCTACGTCCCATGATGCCTTATTGGTTTCTCCATCCCAGAGATGACGCCTGTGGGAATCGCACTGGTGGGAACCTACTTAAGATGTCCCCACAAATTACTCAGAGCAGAAGTTTAAGGTCATCCGCAGGAGATTGGGGACTCGCGGTGTGAAGAAACCATTGGAGCTACTCGGAGAGATCAGAGCCTTCACCACAACCCTGTGCTTGAAGCTCAGAAGACAGCAGAGCTCCTCACGCCCATCAGTTTGGGTTGGAAGGAATCTCAAAGCCCATCCAGTTCAACCCCTTGAACCTCAAGGCCCATCCAACCTGGCCTGGAACACCTCCAGGGATGGGATCTCCAGGGATGGGATGACAGCAAGGTAGAATCATGGAACTACAGATTGGTTTGGGTGGGAAGGGACCTCAAAGCCTCATCCAGTTCCAGCCCAGAGACATCTCCCACGGGATCAGGGGCTCCAAGAACCATCCAACCCGGCCTGGAACCCCTCCAGGGATGGGGCACCACCACTGCTCTGTTCCAGGGCCTCTCCACCCTCCCAGGAGAACGTTTCTCCCCAAGATCTCATCTCAATGTCCCCTCTTCCAGCCCAAAACTGTTCCCCTCATCCTGTCCTGCCCTCCCTGATCCAGAGCCTCTCTCCAGCTTTCCTGGAGCCCCTTTCCCTCCTGGAAGCTGCTCCAAGGTCTCCCCGGAGCCTTCTCTTCTCCTGAACAGCCCCAACTCTCTCAGCCTGGCTTCGTATGGGAGATTCTCCAACCCTCGCATCACCTCCATGGCCTCCTCTGGACCTGCTCCAACACCTCCAGGTCCTTCCCGTGCTCAAAGTCCGAGAACCACAGCACGAAGCTCAAAGTCCGAAAGCCACGGAGACTTGGAAGAGCCAAACCCAAGCCGTTGCTGCCACCCAGAGCCCGGAGGAGGTCTCCTCGGCTCCCCCGGGATGGCGAAGGCCCCACTCACCGCAGGAGAGGATGAAGTTGGGAGAGGTGAGGACGATGAAGGGGAAGGTCCGCAGCAAACCGAAGTAGACCAGGTTGGTGAAGAGCCCCACGCCCACCATGACGCTGGGGAACCGCTCGAAGAGGTAGAGGCCCACCAGCACGGCTGAGGAGAACTGGAAGAGAGAATGGCAAGAGTTGCTCGCGGCAGGAATCCCACGGGGATCGACGTGGTTTTTAGTGCGCTCCGAGAGCTCCACGCTTCCCAACCCACCTCCCTCTGGCCCCTTGGGAAAGGTCCAAGCAGGAATCCCACCCGGTTCCTGGTGGGAAACGCCACGGTTGGGCCTCAGTTTCCCCAGAGCGGTGAGGCAGGGCCACAACGTTGCCGGTTTATCCAGGTTCCTCGGGAACCGGAGCTGCTTTGGGGAAGCAGGAGCTTCCCAAGCGTTTGTTCTTCCATCTGGAGCCAAGATGCCACGGCACCGGCGTGGTCGCGGCACGGAGCCGCCCGTTGCGGTCCGTGTGGGGACTCACCCAGATCATGTACTTGATGATCCTCCTGGTGACCACCGTGTACTCCTCGATCAGCTCCGCCAGGTAGTAGAGCCCGGCAGCTGCCGGAGAAAAGCCCGGCTCAGCCGCGCCGCCGGCAGCGACCGCGGCAGACACCGGCACAGACCTCCCATCTCGGGCCTTGGGGCACCCACAGCACCTCAGGGACACCCTTGGGGCACCCATGGGAACCCCCCAATCTTTGGGGCACCCACAGCACCTCAGGGACACCCGGGGGCCTTGGGGCACCCATGGGAACCCCCCCAGTCTTTGGGGCACCCACAGGACCTCAGGGGCACCCATGGGACCCCCCCGAATCACTGGGGCACCCAGAGAACCCCAGGGGCACCCATGGGACCCCCCCAGTCTTTGGGGCACCCACAGGACCTCAGGGGCACCCATGGGACCCCCCCTGAATCCCTGGGGCACCCAGAGAACCCCAAGGGCACCCAGAGAACCCTCCAGTCTTTGGGGCACCCACAGCACCTCAGGGACACCCGGGGGCCTTGGGGCACCCTTGGGAACCCCCCCAGTCTTTGGGGCACCCACAGCACCTCAGGGACACCCGGGGGCCTTGGGGCACCCTTGGGAACCCCCCCAGTCTTTGGGGCACCCACAGGACCTCAGGCGCACCCATGGGACCCCCCCAAATCCCTCGGGCACCCAGAGAACCCTCCAGTCTTTGGGGCACCCACAGGACTCAGGGACACCCATGGGACCCCCCCGAATCCCTGGGGCACCCAGAGAACCCCAAAGGCACCCAGAGAACCCCACGATACCCATGGGACCCCCCAGTCTTTGGGGCACCCACAGCACCTCAGGGACACCTGGAGGCCTTGGGGCACCCATGGGAACCCCCCCCAGTCTTTGGGGCACCCACAGGACCTCAGGGGCACCCTTGGGACCCCCCAAAGAACTCCAAGGGCACCCAGCGTACCCTCCAGTCTTTGGGGCACCTACAGGACTCGGGGACACCCAGGGGCCTTGGGGCACCCATGGGAACCTCCCAGTCTTTGGGGCACCCACAGGACTCAGGGACACCCGGGGGCCTTGGGGCACCCATGGGAACCTCCCAGTCTTTGGGGCACCCACAGGACCTCAGGGGCACCCAGGGGCCTTGGGGCACCCATGGGACCCCCCTCCAGTCTTTAGGGCACCCACAGCACCTCAGGGACACCCGGGGGCCTCGGGGCACCCATGGGAACCCCCCAATCTTTGGGGCACCTGCAGGACCTCGGGGACACCCGGGGGCCTTGGGGCACCCTTGGGAACCCCCCAATCTTTGGGGCACCCACAGGACTCAGGGACACCCAGGGGCCTTGGGGCACCCATGGGAACCCCCCCAGTCTTTGGGGCACCCACAGGACCTCAGGGGCACCCTTGGGACCCCCCAAAGAACTCCAAGGGCACCCAGTGAACCCTCCAGTCTTTGGGGCACCCACAGCACCTCAGGGACACCTGGGGGCCTTGGGGCACCCATGGGACCCCCCCCCAGTCTTTGGGGCACCCACAGGACTCAGGGACACCCGGAACCCCAGGGCCACCCATGGGAACCCCCCAGTCTTTGGGGCACCCACAGGACCTCAGGGACACCCATGGGACCCCCCCTCCCCAAACTCTGGAGCATCCAGGGATCCCCCAATCTTGGGGGCTCCCCAGCACCTCAGGGACACACAGGACCCCCCCTAATCTCAGGGGTTCCCAAGGTTCCTCAGGGGCACCCAGGGGAACATCCTCAATCTCTGGGGCTCCCCAGAAGCGCTCAGGGTCACTCAGGGGCACCCATGGGACCCCCACCCCAAACTCTGGAGCATCCAGGGACCCCCCCAATTTCTGGGGACCCCACAGGACCTCAGGGGGCTTTACAGGTGTCCAAGGAACCCCGCAAACACCGGGGTTTCCACAGCACCTCAGGGATACTCAAGAGCTTCAGGCAGCACCCATAGGACTCCCCCCAATATCTGGGGCTCCCCAGCACCCCAAGGGCACCCAGAGGTTTTGGGGTACCTATAGGACCCCCTCCCCAAACTCCAGAGCATCCAGGAACCCCCAGAGCTTCCCAGGACCTCAGAGACACCCGTGGGACCCCCAATCTCTGGGGCATCCAGGGAACCTCAGGAGCACCCAGGGGCTTTTTGGGGGGGGCACTCAGGGGACCCCCAATCTCTGGGGCTTCCCAAAACCTCAGGAGCATTCAGGGTCACTCAGCAGCACCCATGGGACCCCCCAGTTCGAGGCCAGCAAGGACCCCAATCTCTGGGGCACCCAGAAAACCCCCTTCTCTGGGACCCCCCAACCTCTGGGCCTCCCAGAGACACTCAGGGGCTTTTGGGGTACTCAGCGGACCCCCCCCAAACTTTGGGGCTCCCCAGAACCTCAAGGGCACTCAGGGGCACCCAGGGACCCCCAATCTCAGGGGCACCCACAGGGCCTTAGGGGACACCCAGGGACCCCCTCAAATCTTGGGGGCACCCACAGGGCCTCAGGGGACACCCAGGGACCCCCCAATCTCAGGGACACCCACAGGGCCTTAGGGGACACCCAGGGACCCCCTCAAATCTTGGGGGCACCCACAGGGCCTCAGGGGACACCCAGGGACCCCCCAATCTCAGGGACACCCAGGGGCTTTAGGGGACACCCAGGGACCCCCTAATCTCAGGGGCACCCACAGGGCCTCAGGGGCACCCAGGGACCCCCTAATCTCAGGGGCACCCACAGGGCCTCAGGGGCACTCAGGGGCTTTCGGGGACACCCAGGGACCCCCCAATCTCGGGGGCACCCACAGGGCCTCAGGGGCACCCAGGGGCTTTAGGGGACACCCAGCGACCCCCCAATCTCAGGGGCACCCACAGGGCCTCAGGGGACACCCAGGGACCCCCAATCTCAGGGGCACCCACAGGGCCTCAGGGGACACCCAGGGACCCCCTCAAATCTTGGGGGCACCCACAGGGCCTCAGGGGACACCCACGGACCCCCCAATCTCAGGGGCACCCACAGGGCCTCAGGGGACACCCAGGGACCCCCCCCAATCTCGGAGGCACCCACAGGGCCACAGGGGCAACCAGGGGCTTTAGGGGGCACCCAGGGACCCCCCTAATCTCGGGGGCACCCATATGGCCTCAGGGGCACCCAGGGACTTTAGGGGACACCCAGGGACCCCCCCCAATCTCAGGGGACACCCACAGGGCCTCAGGGGGCACCCAGGGACCCCCCAATCTCAGGGGCACCCACAGGGCCTCAGGGGCAACCAGGGGCTTTAGGGGACACCCAGGGACCCCCAATCTCAGGGGTACCCACAGGGCCTTAGGGGACACCCAGGGACCCCCCAATCTCAGGGGCACCCACAGGACCTTAGGGGACACCCAGGGACCCCCCAATCTCAGGGGCACCCACAGGGCCTTAGGGGACACCCAGGGACCCCCCAATCTCAGGGGCACCCACAGGGCCTTAGGGGACACCCAGGGACCCCCCAATCTCAGGGGCACCCACAGGGCCTTAGGGGACACCCAGGGACCCCCTAATCTCGGGGGCACCCACAGGGCCTCAGGGGGCACCCAGGGACCCCCCAATCTCAGGGGCACCCACAGGGCCTCAGGGGCACCCAGGGGCTTCAGGGGGCACCCAGGGACCCCCTAATCTCGGGGGCACCCACAGGACCGCAGGGCCTACACGGGGCATCCAGGGGACCCCCGAATTCCAGGGCCCTCAGTGACGCCCCCCGCCCCCCCAGTCCGTCCCCGCCCGCAGGGCAGCGTCTCTCACCGATGGCCAAGGTGACAAAAGCGACCTGGATGAGGAGGGCGAGCCAGCTGAGAGCCGCGATGAACCACATGGCGACACCGGCCCGAGCGCCGCCGCCGCCGCCGCCGCCGCCGCCGCCGCCGCCGCCGCCGCCGCCTCCCGCCGAACACGCGGCGCCGGAACCAGCGAGACGAGGGCGCGCGGGGTAGAGCGCCGCTGCCGTCACCCACAGCGCCCCTTGCGGCCTGGAGGACTCAGCGCCGCCCTGAGCCACAGTGCCCTCTGCGGGATGGGAGGACCCAGTGCTGGCGGGGGGGGGGGAGGGGGGGCGCACACAGCGCCCCCTGCGGGATGGGGGGGGGGTAGTCAGTGCTGCTCCTGACCCCCAACTGCTGCCCTCCAAGCCCCCCCCCAACACTCGCCCCACAGCTCCTGCCCCCTAAACAGCTCCTGCCCCACAGCTCCCCCCCAACTCGCGCCCCAGAGCCCCTGCCCCCAACCCTCCCCCCCCAAGCCTTGCCCCCCAGCTCCTGCCCCCCAAACAGCTCCTGCCTCACAACTTCCCCCCACCAAGTCCCCCCAACCCTCACCCCTCAGCTCCTGCCCCCCAACTCCTGCCCCCCCAGCCCCCATAGATGCGTTCTCCTGCCTCACCCATCCCATGGATGAGGTTCTTCTGCCCCACACACCCCACGGATGGCCTTCTAGGAGACCCTCAACCCATCTCCGTGGGGTTCTGGGAGGCTCCACACACCTTCAGGGCCTTCCAGGAGACCCCAAAGCCGTCCCCGTGGGGTTCTAGGGACGGCTGTGGGGCAGCTGTGGGTCTTTACGCCTTGATGGGTCGGCACTAAGACCCGGAGCGCGCCCCAGTGAGTGCCAGCAGGGGGCGTGGCTACGCCTTTGGGGGCGTGGCCTCGCCCTTAGCCGCGCGGTGAGCGGGCGCGGCTTCTCCTGAGTGGGCGGGGCTGGCGCACCCGGATGGGCGTGGTCTGGGGTCGTGAAAGGCGGGGACTGGCTAGGATCCCGCTGGTGGGCGTGGCTCGGTGAGAGGGGCGGTGCTTGGCGTCAGCGGCTGGGCTTGTTGGCGGGCCCTTCACCCTGATTGGCCGCGGCGCGGCTGTGGGCGTGGCTCGGGGCGAGTGCTGGCTCCTGATTGGTCTTCTCGCGGCGGGGGGGCGGTGGCATACCCGGAAGGCGCGGCGCGGTCAGAGGGCGAGCGGGTGGGGGCGTGGCTTAGGGCCCGCCCTGTCCTCTGATTGGCTGCAGCACCGGGTGAGCCCGGGGGCGTGGCCGGGGCGCTGCTGTGGGCGTGGCTTAGGGTGAAGCCGGGTCGCTGGTTGGCTGTGGCGCGGCACGAGGGGGCGGGGCTTACTCCCGGGGGGGCGGGGCCTCGGGGTGGGGCGGTGATGGCAGCGCTGTTCGGGGGCGTCGAGGGGTGAGGGGGCACCTGTCCCCGTGTCCCCCCCATTGTCCCCATCCCTGTCCCCGTGTCCCCCCCCAGGGTCCCCATCCCTGTCCCCGTGTCCCCCCATTCCCCCCCAGGGTCCCCATCCCTGTCCCCGTGTCCCCCCCCATTCCCCCCCCGGGGTCCCCATCCCTGTCCCCGTGTCCCCCCCATGTCCCCCCCAGGGTCCCCATCCCTGTCCCCGTGTCCCCTCCCAGGGTCCCCATCCCTGTCCCCCCCATTCCCCCCCCCAGGGTCCCCATCCCTGTCCCCATGTCCCCCCCCCATTGTCCCCATGGTTGGGGGGTCCCTGTCCCCCTGTCCCCTCCCCATTGTCCCCATGGTTGGGGGGTCCCTGTCCCCATAGTTGGGGTCTCTGTCCCCCTGTCCCCCTCCCCATTGTCCCCATGGTTGGGGGTCCCTGTCCCCGTGTCCCCTCCCCAGTGTCCCCATAGTTGGGGGGTCCCTGTCCCCATGGTTGGGGTCCCTGTCCCCCTCTCCCCCTCCCCATTGTCCCCATGGTTGGGGTCCCTGTCCCCATGGTTGGGGGTCCCTGTCCCCGTGTCCCCTCCCCAGTGTCCCCATAGTTGGGGGGTCCCTGTCCCCATAGTTGGGGTCCCTGTCGCCGTGTCCCCTCCCCATTGTCCCCATAGTTGGGGTCCCTGTCCCCATGTCCCCCTCCCCAGTGTCCCCATAGTTGGGGGGTTCCCTGTCCCCATAGTTGGGGTCCCTGTCCCCGTGTCCCCCTCCCCATTATCCCCATAGTTGGGGGTCCGTGTCCCCGTGTCCCCTCCCCAGTGTCCCCATAGTTGGGGTCCGTGTCCCCATGGTTGGGGGGTCCCTGTCCCCCTGTCCCCCTCCCCAGTGACCCCATGGTTGGGGGGTCCCAGTCCCCATAGTTGGGGTCCGTGTCCTCATGGTTGGGGGGTCCCTGTCCCCGTGTCCCCTCCCCAGTGTCCCCATAGTTGGGGGGTCCCTGTCCCCATAGTTGGGGTCCCTGTCGCCGTGTCCCCTCCCCATTGTCCCCATAGTTGGGGTCCCTGTCCCCATGTCCCCCTCCCCAGTGTCCCCATAGTTGGGGGGTTCCCTGTCCCCATAGTTGGGGTCCCTGTCCCCGTGTCCCCCTCCCCATTATCCCCATAGTTGGGGGTCCGTGTCCCCGTGTCCCCTCCCCAGTGTCCCCATAGTTGGGGTCCGTGTCCCCATGGTTGGGGGGTCCCTGTCCCCCTGTCCCCCTCCCCGTTGTCCCCATGGTTGGGGGGTCCCAGTCCCCATAGTTGGGGTCCCTGTCCCCATGGTGGGGGGTCCGTGTCCCCGTGTCCCCTCCCCAGTGTCCCCATTGTCCCCAGGGGGGGTACCCACTCCCGCGTGGTGCTGCTGAGCGAGGACGGCCGCGTCCTGGCCGAGAGCGAAGGACCCAGCACCAACCACTGGGTGAGGGGACACGGGGGGACACCGGGATGGAGGGGACGGGGACATGGAGATGGGGACAGGGAGACACGGGGACAGGTGGTCCTGGTTCTTCCAGGTGGTCCAGGTTGTCCCGTGGTGTCCTGGTTCTTCCAGAAGGTCCCAGTTGTCCAAGGAGGCCCTGGTTCTTCCAGGTGGTCCTGGTTCTTCCGTGTTGTCCTGGTTCTTCCAGATGGTCCCAGTTGTCCCATGTTTTCATGGTTCTTCCAAATGGTCCTGGTTGGCCTTAGAGGTCCTGGTTCTTCCAGGTGGTCCTGATTGTCCCATATTGTCCTCGTTCTTCCAGGCAGTCCAGGTTGTCCCATGTTGTCCTGGTTCTTCTGGGTGGTCCTTGTTGTCCTAGGAGGCCTGGGTTCTTCCAGGTGGTCCTGGTTGTCCCATGTTTTCCTGGTTCTTCCAGATGGTCCCGGTTGTCCTAGGACATCCTGGTTCTTCCAGATGGTCCTGGTTGTCCTAGGAAGTCATGGTTCTTCCAGATGGTCCCGGTTGTCCTACAAGTCCCTGGTTCTTCCAGGTGGTCCCTGGTTCTTCTGTGTTGTCATGGTTCTTCCAGAGAGTCCCGGTTGTCCTAGGAGGCCCTGGTTCTTCCAGGTGGTCCTGGTTGTCCCATGTTGTCCTGGTTCTTCCAGGTGGTCCTGGTTGTCCTAGGACATCCTGGTTCTTGCAGATGGTCCTAGGAGGCCCTGGTTCTTCCAGGTGGTCCTGATTGTCCCATATTGTCCTCGTTCTTCCAGGCAGTCCAGGTTGTCCCGTGTTTTCCTGGTTCTTCCAGATGTTCACGGTTGTCTCATGTTGTCCTGGTTCTCCCAGATAGATCTGGTTGTCCCATGTTGTCCTGGTTCTTCCAGGTGGTCCTGGTTGTCCCATGTTGTCCTGGTTCTTCCAGATGGTCCCGGTTGTCCTAGGAGTCCCTGGTTCTTCCAGGTGGTCCCGGTTGTCCCATGTTTTCCTGGTTCTTCCAGATGGTCCCGGTTGTCCTAGGAGTCCCTGGTTCTTCCAGGTGGTCCAGGTTGTCCCATGTTGTCCTGGTTCTTCCAGATGGTCCTGGTTGTCCTAGGACATCCTGGTTCTTCCAGATGGTCCTGGTTCTTGCAGACAGTCCTGGTTGTTCTAGGAAGTCATGGTTCTTCCAGATGGTCCCGGTTGTCCTAGGGGGCCCTGGTTCTTCCAGGTGGTCCCTGGTTCTTCTGTGTTGTCCTGGTTCTTCCAGGTGGTCCTGGTTGTCCCAGACAGATCTGGTTGTCCCATGTTGTCCTGATTCTTCCAGATGGTCCCGGTTGTCCTAGGAGGCCCTGGTTCTTCCAGGTGGTCCTGGTTCTTCCAGATGGTCCCGGTTGTCCTAAGGAGGCCCTGGTTCCATGGGTTGTCCCATGTTGTCCTGGTCCTTCCGGGCAGTCCCGGTCATCCCCGCTTCTCCTGGTTCTCTTACCTGTTTGGGCTGAAGCCACCAGAGAAGTTGGTGGGACGTTAGGGTCGGTGAAGCTTCCGGTGCCACCAGGGATGGCTCCAGGGCCGCAGGGGTGGCTTTGATGTCCCCGTGTCCTCAGCTGATCGGCGCCGAGCGATGCCTGGAGAGGATCGAGCGCATGGTGAGCGACGCCAAGAGCAGAGCCGGCGCCGACCCCCGCGTCCCCCTCCGCTCCCTGGTGAGCCTCAACCCCCACCGAAGCTCCACCAAAACTCCACCACCTCCCACCTGGAGGTGACACCAAGCGTCTCGGGGCAGGGGTTGTCCCTGAGCGGAGGTGACCAAGCGGACGCCATCAGGACTTTGACGGAGGAGCTCTCGCGCCGCTACCCCCACCTCAGCCAGAGCTTCTGCATCACCAACGACGCCCTCGGGGCCATGGCCACCGCCACCAACCACGGTAGGAGATGGCGATGGGGGACATCACACGGTGGGAAGGGGTCTCCACGCGTCCCTCCTCATCCACCAGCTCCAACCTCTGCAAGAGGGGACTTTGAGGTGGGATATCAAGAGGGAGTTCTTCACCGGAAGGGTGAGGAGACCCTGGTGCAGGTTGCCCAGAGAGGTCGTGTGGATGTCCCATCTCTGGAGGTGTTGAAGGTCAGGTTGGGTCATGGAATGATGGAAGCGTCAAGGTTGGAAAAGTTCTCCAAAGCTCAACCAGATCGACCATCAACGCATCTCCACTGTGGCCACCAAACCGTGTGCCCCAAGCGCCACGTCTACGTGGGCTTTGAAGCCACCAGGGATGGAGGTTCCACCACTGGGCAGCATCTGCCAGGGCTTCACCACTCTTTCCTGATGAGCTTGGAGCAACCTGGGCCAGCAGGAGGTGTCCCAGGAGTTGGAACTCCATGACCTTTGAGGTCCCTTCCAACCCAAACCATTCCATGATTCCATGGTTTGAAGTTGATGTCAACCACGACCTCCAGATCCCATCTCTGGAGGGGTTCCAGACCAGGTTGGATGAGGCTTGGAGCAACCAGATCCAGAGGGAGATGTCCCTGCCCGTGGCAAGAGGTGGAAGTGGATGGACCTTGGAGGTCCCTTCCACCCCAGCCCGTGGTCCCCTGTCCCCGCAGGTGGCATTGTCCTCATCGCGGGCACCGGATCCAACTGCAAACTCCTCAACCCCGATGGCTCGGAGTGGGGCTGCGGTGGATGGGGACACATGATGGGGGACGAAGGCTCAGGTGAGGTCCTCAGGTGGTGGTGGGCGACGGGAAGACACCAAGGTGGGCTCCAACCAGTGCCGTGGTCCCTCGGCAGCGTATTGGATCGCCCACCAGGCCGTGAAGACCGTGTTTGACTGCATGGACAACCTGGAGGTGCCACCTCACGACATCGGCTACGTCAAGAAGGCCATGATGGACTACTTTCAGGTGCTTCTGGGGGGGCTTTGGGATGGGTGGTGGGGTCTAAGGGGGCTTTGGGATGGGTGGTGGGGTCTGGGGGGGCTTTGGGATGGGTGGTGGGATCTAAGGGGGCTTTGGGATGGGTGGTGGGGTCTAAGGGGGCTTTGGGATGGGTGGTGGGGTCTGGGGGGGCTTTGGGATGATGGATGGGGTCTGAGGAGCTCCAGGATGGGTGGTGGGGTCTGGGGGGGCTTTGGGATGGGTGGTGGGATCTAGGGGAGGGCTTTAGGATGGGTGGTGGGATCTAAGGGGGCTTTGGGATGGGTGGTGGGGTCTAGGGGAGGGCTTTAGGATGGGTGGTGGGATCTGGGGGGGCTTTGGGATGATGGATGGGGTCTGAGGAGCTCCAGGGTGGATGGTGGGGTCTGGGGGAGCTTTGGGATGATGGATGGGATCTGAGGAGCTCCAGGGTGGGTGGTGGGGTCTGGAGGGGCTTTGGGATGATGGATGGGGTCTGAGGAGCTCCAGAGTGGGTGGTGGGGTCTGGGGGGGCTTTGGGATGATGGATGGGGTCTGAGGAGCTCCAGGGTGGGTGGTGGGGTCTGAGGAGCTCCAGGGTGAGTGGTGGGGTCTGGGGGGGCTTTGGGATGATGGGTGGGGTCTGAGGAGCTCCAGGGTGGGTGGTGGGGTCTGGGGGGGCTTTGGGATGATGGGTGGGATCTGAGGAGCTCCAGGATGGCTGGTGGGGTCTGGGGGGGGTTCAGGATGATGGATGGGGTCTGAGGAGCTCCAGGGTGGGTGGTGGGGTCTGGGGGGGCTTTGGGATGATGGATGGGGTCTGAGGAGCTCCAGAATGGGTGGTGGGGTCTGAGGAGCTCCAGAGTGGGTGGTGGGGTCTGAGGAGCTCCAGGATGGGTGGTGGGGTCTGGGGGGGGTTCAGGATGATGGATGGGGTCTGAGGAGCTCCAGGGTGGGTGGTGGGGTCTGGGGGATCTTTGGGATGATGGATGGGGTCTGAGGAGCTCCAGGGTGGGTGGTGGGGTCTGGGGGGGCTTTGGGATGATGGATGGGGTCTGAGGAGCTCCAGGGTGGGTGGTGAGGTCTGGGGGATCTTTGGGATGATGGATGGGGTCTGAGGAGCTCCAGGGTGGGTGGTGGGGTCTGGGGGATCTTTGGGATGATGGATGGGGTCTGAGGAGCTCCAGGGTGGGTGGTGGGGTCTGGGGGGGCTTCGGGGTGGTCGTTGGGGTCCCAGGAGGTCCCCGTGGTCCCCGCAGGTCTCGGACCGGTTGGAGCTTCTGCCCCACCTCTACCGCTCCTTCGAGAAGGCCAAGTTCGCCGGGTTCTGCCGGCGGCTGGCGGAGGGTGCGGGGACTGGGACGGACTGGGACGGACTGGGGCGGACTGGGACGGACTGGGACGGACTGGGACGGACTGGGGGCACAGTGGGGAGGTGGAGGGGGCGGGGAGTGGGGGGGAAATGGGGTGACTGGGAGGACTGGGGGCCACTGGAGGGGACTGGGAGTGACTGGGGGGACTCGGGGGGAATGGGGAGAGGGGTGACTGGGGGCAACTGGGAGGGACTGGGGAGACTGGGGTGACTTGAGGTGACTTGGGGGAACTGGGAGGGACTGGGGGGACTGGAGAGGAATGGGGAGACTGGGGGTGACTCGGGGCAACTGGTGCGGACTGGGAGGGACTGGGGAGGAATGGGGAGACTGGGGGTGACTCAGGGCAACTGGTGGGAACTGGGGGGACTGGGGAGGAATGGGGAGACTGGGGGTGACTCAGGGTAACTGGTGGGGACTGGGAGGGACTGGGGGGAACTGGGGGGACTGGAGAGGAATGGGGAGACTGGGGGTGACTCGGGGTAACTGGTGGGGACTGGGAGGGACTGGGGGGAACTGGGGGGACTGGGGAGGAATGGGAGACTGGGGGTGACTCAGGGCAACTGGTGGGGACTGGGAGGGACTGGGGGAACTGGGGAGAAATGGGGAGACTGGGGGTGACTCAGGGTAACTGGTGGGGACTGGGGGGAACTGGAGGGACTGGAGAGGCATGGGGAGACTGGGGGTGACTGGGAGGACTGGGCAGGACTGGGAGGGACTGGGGGGGACTGGAGAGGAATGGGGAGACTGGGGGTGACTCAGGGCAACTGGGGGGAACTGGGAGGGACTGGTGGGAACTGGAGAGGAATGGGGAAACTGGGGGTGACTCAGGGTAACTGGTGGGGACTGGGAGGGACTGGGGGGAACTGGGGAGGAATGGGGAAACTGGGGGTGACTCAGGGTAACTGGTGGGGACTGGGAGGGACTGGGGGTGACTTGGGGTAACTGGTGGGGACTGGGAGGGACTGGAGAGGAATGGGGAGACTGGCGGTGACTCAGGGTAACTGGTGGGGACTGGGAGGGACTGGTGGGAACTGGGGGGAATGGAGAGGAATGGGAGACTGGGGGTGACTCGGGGTAACTGGTGGGGACTGGGAGGGACTGGGGGGAACTGGGGAGGAATGGGGAGACTGGGGGTGACTCGGGGTAACTGGTGGGGACTGGGGGGAACTGGAGGGACTGGAGAGGAATGGGGAGACTGGGGGTGACTTGGGGCAACTGGTGGGGACTGGGAGGGACTGGGGAGGAATGGGGAGACTGAGGGTGACTGGGAGGACTGGGCAGGACTGGGAGGGACTGGGGGGGAGTGGAGAGGAATGGGGAGGCTGGGGGTGACTGGGGGCAACTGGTGGGGACTGGGAGGGACTGGTGGGAACTGGGGGTCCCCGTCGCACCCCGCTGCAGGCGCCCGGGCGGGGGACGCGCTCTGCTGTCACCTCTTGGGCCGGGCGGGTGCGGAGCTGGGGCGGCAGGTGGGGGCGGTGCTGCCCCGAGCGCACCCGGTGAGTGGGGACAGGGGGGGACAGGGGGGGACAGGGGGGTGCCGGGGACCCCCCCTGAGCCCAGCGTCCCCCCCAGAGCCTCTTCCTGGGGGACCTGGGGCTGCCCATCGTCTGCGTGGGCTCCGTCTGGAAGAGCTGGGAGCGCCTGCAGGGGGGTGAGTGTGGGGACTGGGGGGACTGGGGGGACTGGGAGGGACTGGGAGGGACTGGGGGGGACTGGGAGGGACTGGGAGGGACTGGGGGGGACTGGGAGGGACTGGGAGGGACTGGGGGGACAAGGAGGCCCTCAAAACCCAACCCTATGTGTCACTGGGGGGGAACTGGGAGGGACTGGGAGGGACTGGGGGGACAAAGAGGTCCTCAAAACCCAACCCTATGTGTCACTGGTGGGGGACTGGGAGGGACTGGGAGGAACTGGGGGGACAAGGAGGTCCTGGAGGTCCTCAAAACCCAACCCTACGTGTCACTGGGGAGGAACTGGGAGGGACTGGGGAGACTGGGGGGACAAGGAGGTCCTCAAAACCCAACACTATGTGTCACTGGGGGGAACTGGGAGGGACTGGGGGGACAAAGAGGTCCTGGAGGCCCTCAAAACCCAACCCTACGTGTTACTGGGGGAAACTGGGAGGGACTGGGAGAGACTGGGGGAACAAGGAGGCCCTCAAAACCCAACCCTACGTGTTACTGGGGGGAACTGGGAGGGACTGGGTGGGACTGGGGGGACAAGGAGGTCCTCAAAACCCAACCCTATGTGTCACTGGTGGGGGACTGGGAGGGACTGGGAGGGACTGGGGGGACAAGGAGGTCCTCAAAACCCAACCCTATGTGTCACTGGTGGGGGACTGGGAGGGACTGGGAGGAACTGGGGGGACAAGGAGGTCCTGGAGGTCCTCAAAACCCAACCCTACGTGTCACTGGGGAGGAACTGGGAGGGACTGGGGAGACTGGGGGGACAAGGAGGTCCTCAAAACCCAACACTATGTGTCACTGGTGGGGGACTGGGAGGGACTGGGGGGACAAAGAGGTCCTGGAGGCCCTCAAAACCCAACCCTACGTGTTACTGGGGGGAACTGGGAGGGACTGGGTGGGACTGGGGGAACAAGGAGGCCCTCAAAACCCAACCCTATGTGTCACTGGGGGGGACTGGGAGGAACTGGGGGGACAAAGAGGTCCTGGAGGTCCTCAAAACCCAACCCTACGTGTCACTGGGGGGGAACTGGGGGGACTGGGGAGACTCGGGGGACAAGAAGGTCCTCAAAACCCAACCCTATATGTCAATGGGGGGAACTGGGAGGGACTGGGGAGACTGGGGGGACAAGGAGGTCCTCAAAACCCAATCCTATGTGTCACTGGGAGGAACTGGGGGGACAAGGAGGTCCTGGAGGTCCTCAAAACCCAACCCTATGTGTCACTGGGGGGGACGTAGGGGGACTGGGACAACTGGAGGGACTGGGGGTGACTGGAGGGTCCTCAGTGGGGACTGGAGGGGACTGGGAGGGACCCTCCGTCTGTTCCCACCAGGATTCCTCCGCGTCCTGGAGGAGGCACGGGACAAGGTGCCTGGTGGCATCTTCACCCGCTTCAGCCTCCTGAAGCTGAGAGGCTCCTCGGCGCTCGGCGCCGCCCGTTTGGGCGCCAGGAAGGTGGGCCAAGAGCTGCCCTTGGACCAAGCCAGCAACGTCCATGTCTTCTACACCCACGTCTTCTAACGTGGGCCTCAGGGGACCTTCGTGGTGGTGGTGGTGGTGATGGAATTGAGGGTTTGTGTGAAATAGAAACACTCCGAGCTTGTGGAGTCGTGGCTGAGCTTTGGGGGTAAGAAGGAACTCCAGGTGGAACCACGTGGAGTTCCAAGGCGTGAAGGTGCCCCAGCCCTGGAGGTGCTCTGAGGTCCATTCCAACTCAAACCATTCCATGGTTCTAACTTGATGTCAACCAGAACTTCCAGCTCCCATCCCTGGAGGTGTTGAAGGCCAGGTTGGATGGGGCTTGGAGCAACCGGATCCAGTGGGAGGTGTCCCTGCCCATGGGAACTGGATGGGCTTTCAGGTCCCTTCCAACCCAAACCATCTTCTGGTTCCATGATTGTAACTTGACATCAACCAGAACCTTCAGATCCCATCTCTGGAGGGGTTCCAGGCCAGGTTGGATGGGACTCGGAGTCCCTGATCCGGTGGGAGGTGTCCCTGTCCATGGCAGGGGTGGGACTGGGTGGGCTCTAAAGTGCCTTCCAACCCATTCCATGAAGAGAAGAGAGAAGGAAGAGGAGAGGGAGAGGGAGAGAAGAGGGAGAGAAGAGGGAGAGAAGAGGGAGAGGGAGAGGGAGAGGGAGAGGGAGAGGGAGAGGGAGAGGGAGAGGGAGAGGGAGAGGGAGAGGAAGAGGAAGAGGAAGAGAAGAGAAGAGAAGAGAAGAGAAGAGAAGAGAAGAGAAGAGAAGAGAAGAGAAGAGAAGAGAAGAGAAGAGAAGAGAAGAGAAGAGGAAGAGGAAGAGGAAAAGGAAGAGGAAGAGAAGAGAAGGAGCCATCCCACCATCCCATCCCTCTGGGCACCATCCCATTCCACCCAATTCCTCTGGGCACAGCACCATCCCATCCCATCCCTCTGGACATGATCCTGTCCCATCATCCCATCCCTCTAGGTACCATCCCATCCCATCATCCCATCCCATCCCATCCCATCATCCCATCCCATCATCCCACCCCACCCCATCGCTCTGGGTCCGATCCCGTCCCACCAGGGATACCCCACCTTACCTCACGTCATCCCATCCCCATCCTCTCATCCCTCTGGATCCCATCCCATCCCTCTTCCGTGACCCAATCCATCCTCCACCGACGACTCCGTTGAATGAACGGAAATACTTGGAAGGCCTCGCCCTGAGAGGTGAGCTGGACATGGATGAGCGAGAACTCATCCTGACCGTCCTACAGCCGCTTTAATCCTTCACCTCATCCCGAAGGGGCCGCTTCCTCCGCATACAAATTCCCAAGCCCGGCATTCCAAAGGAGACCCCTTCTCCAGGTCTGACCCCACCAGGACCACGACTTGGGGACCTGACTGAGAAGGAGCTCCCCAAGACCCCACCAGAAGCACAGATCCTGCTCTCCGAGAGCCACTCCGACAGCTTTGCCGTCAACGCCGGCCACGTTCCCACCATTGGGAACGGCTCTACACTGGGAGGGGAAGATTGAGATTGGACACGAGGAAGGAATTCTTCATGAGGAGGGTGGGGAGACCCTGGAAGAGGTTGTCCAGAGCAGTGGTGGCTGCTCCATCCCTGGAGGGGTTCCAGGCCAGGTTGGATGGGGTTTGGAGCAACCGGATCCAATGGGAGGTGTCCCTGGGTTGGATCTGGATGGGCTTGGAGGTCCCTTCCCACCCCAACCAATCCATGCTTCTCATTTGCCATCAACAGAACCCCCATCTCCCATCCCTGGAGGTGCTGAAGGCCACCTTGGATGGGGTTTGGAGCAACCGGATCCAATGGGAGGTGTCCCTGGGTTGGATCTGGATGGGCTTGGAGGTCCCTTCCCACCCAAACCAATCCATGCTTCTAACTCTCCATCAACCAGAACCCCCAGCTCCCATCCTGGAGGTGTTGAAGGCCACCTTGGATGGGGTTTGGAGCAACCGGATCCAATGGGAGGTGCCCCTGGGCTGGATCTGGATGGGCTTGGAGGTCCCTTCCCACCCAACCAATCCACACTTCTCACTTGCCATCAACCAGAACCCCCATCTCCCATCCCTGGAGGAGTTCCAGGCCAGGTTGGATGGGGCTTGGAGCAACCGGATCCAATGGGAGGTGCCCCTGGGTTGGATCTGGATGGGCTTGGAGATCCTTTCCAACCCAACCAATCCATGTTTCTAACTCGCCATCAACCAGAACCTCCAGCTCCCATCCCTGGAGGTGTTGAAGGCCACCTTGGATGGGGTTTGGAGCAACCGGATCCAATGGGAAGTGCCCCTGGGTTGGATCTGGATGGGCTTGGAGGTCCCTTCCACCCAAACCTATCCATGCTTCTAACTCTCCATCAACCAGAACCTCCATCTCCCATCCCTGGAGGAGTTCCAGGCCAGGTTGGATGGGGCTTGGAGCAACCGGCTCCAATGGGAGGTGTCCCTGGGCTGGATCTGGATGGGCTTGGGGGTCCTTTCCAACCCAACCCATTCCATCATTGTAGGAAGCAGGGAAGATTCTCATCTCCCAACGGAAAAAAGAGCTGGAATTAGTGTTGGGCACCTCTCGGAACACTTCTTGGAGAAGTTTTGGATTGACCACCTCGTTCCCCTTCCCCTTTCCGAGAGGGAAAGAAACTCTTTAACGGAAAAAAACCGGATGTGGGGCGGATCCTGGCGTAGCCCCGATGACCCGGACGGGCAGGAGATCCCCAAATTCTATTAGAAGGGCCAAAAAAAAATGGACTTTTCCACTCGCCGGACTGTGGAAGAGGAGGAACCCAGGAGGAACCCAGGGATGAATCCCAGAAAGCCAAAAACCTGCGCCCCAAAAACCGGGTGGGAAAAAAGGAAAAGGGCTTCAAAGAAGGGAAAAACCCCCAAACAACCAAAGAACGAAGAACCGGAGGTGGAAGCGAAGAGCGAGGAGGGAGAAGATTGCAGCAATTCCGCTACGGCAGAGTCCCGCCGGGATGGAGCCTCTCCCGACGCCGTCCCGCAGCACCGACACAGTCTTTGCCAAAGCCACCGGGGACCTTCAGTACTTCACCCCCGGCACAAACTCCTTAGCGTCTGGGTTCAAGGTGCTCTTGCTCTGCAGGAGAGGGAGGAGAGAGGGATGGAGAGCGGGAAGGGTCTCCAGAGGGATCTGGCCAGGCTGGATCCATGGATGGAGGAGCTCCAGAGGGATCTGGCCAGGCTGGATCCATGGATGGAGGGCAGGAAGGAACTACAGAGGGATCTGGCCAGGCTGGATCCATGGATGGAGGATCTCCAGAGGGATCTGGCCAGGCTGGATCCATGGATGGAGGATCTCCAGAGGGGTCTGGCCAGGCTGGATCCATGGATGGAGGATCTCCAGAGGGATCTGGCCAGGCTGGATCCATGGATGGAGGATCTGCAGAGGGATCTGGCCAGGCTGGATCCATGGATGGAGGGCAGGAGGATCTCCAGAGGGATCTGGCCAGGCTGGATCCATGGATGGAGGATCTCCAGAAGGATCCGGCCAGGCTGGATCCATGGATGGAGGGCAGGGAGGATCTCCAGAAGGATCCAGACAGGCTGGATCCACGGATGGAGGGCAGGGAGGATCTCCAGAGGGATCCGGCCAGGCTGGATCCATGGATGGAGGGCAGGGAGGATCTCCAGAAGGATCCGGCCAGGCTGGATCCATGGATGGAGGGCAGGGAGGATCTCCAGAAGGATCCAGACAGGCTGGATCCACGGATGGAGGGCAGGGAGGATCTCCAGAAGGATCCAGACAGGCTGGATCCACGGATGGAGGGCAGGGAGGATCTCCAGAAGGATCTGGCCAGGTTGCTGCTCTTCCACCCACGTGGTTTCCACCACTCCAACCACGCTCTGGGTGCTCAGCACCCTTGGAGCACACCGGGCTGCTCCTCCCGCCCCCCTCCAGCCCACCAGGACACCCCAAAAGGCACAGGAGATCCTGGTTGGCTCTGGGATGGGAGTCTCATTCCCATGGATCCTGGAGAGCAAGCTCTACAATCCCTGGGCACACGGAATATCCTTGAGGAAAGCTCCCGATCGCATCGTCCCTGGGGCATCAGCACCAGATCCTTCACTGCTGCTCAGGAAGGTCCCCAAGGAAGCGTTCCCACCACCCCCAGGAGACATCTCCTGCTCTTTCCCAGCCCCTTTCTCCAAGCTCCTTACCAGAATGTCCTCGGAGCCGTGGCTGTCGCCCACCGAGAGGCCGCTGAGCTGCTGCTGCAGTTGCCCCACGCCCTGCGGGAGGTCACGCGATGGGATGAACCAGTCCTGGTCCTCCTCCTCCAGCATCTCCTGGAAGCAGCGGTCCAGAAACTCCTGCTCTTGCAGCTCCTCCTCCACCTGCCCAAAGAGAACCGTGAGGGGTACGGATGAAAGGCTTCTCCACGCCCTTCTTCCCGCTTGGTTGAAGCACTTGGAGATGCGTCCACCTCATCCGCATCCCATCCCGATCTCCTGGGAGATGGGACTCCACCTCATTCAGTCCATGAAGTCATTTTTAGGTGGGGTCTGAAGCCCTGAAGGCCATGGAACCGTGAGGGGTTCCTCGCACACGGATGTTCTTGGATCTCCAGGAGCTCCATCCCATGCTCCACGACATCTCCATGCCTTGGAGACACCAGAGTGGAGCCCCAACTCTATGTTGAAGCGAGGTGACGCCTGGAACCAAGGTTTGGAGGTGGAGGAGCACAAGACCAGGGTCTGAGCGGAGCAGAGTCCTTCATGGGAAGAGTGGAGGAGCTCCGGCAGAAGCTGCCCAGAGGGGTGGTGGAGCTTCCATCCCTGGAGAGGTTCAAGAGCCGTGCAGACGCGGCACCTGGGGACACGGTTCCACCTGGGACCCCACCTCATTCATTCCATGAAGTCACTTTTAGGTGGGGTCTGAAGCCCTGAAGGCCATGGAACCATGATGGGTTCCTTGCACACGGATGTTCTTGGATCTCCAGGAGCTCCATCCCATGCTCCACGACATCTCCATGTCTTGGAGACACCAGAGTGGAGCCACAACTCTATGTTGAAGTGAGGTGATGCCTGGAACCAAGGTTTGGAGGTGGAGGAGCGCAAGACCAGGGTCTGAGTGGAGCAGAGTCCTTCATGGGAAGAGTGGAGGAGCTCCGGCAGAAGCTGCCCAGAGGGGTGGTGGAGCTTCCATCCCTGGAGAGGTTCAAAAGCTGTGCAGATGTGGCACCTGGGGACACGGTTCCACCCGGGAGATGGGACCCCACCTCATTCATTCCATGAAGTCACTTTTAGGTGGGGTCTGAAGCCCTGAAGACCATGGAACCACGATGGGTTCCTCACACACGGATGTTCTTGGATCTCCAGGAGCTTCATCCCATGCTCCACAACATCTCCATGTCTTGGAGACACCAGCGTGGAGCCACAACTCTATGTTGAAGCGAGGTGATGCCTGGAACCAAGGTTTGGACGTGGAGGAGCGCAAGAACAGGGTCTGAGTGGAGCAGAGATGTGGTCTGGGGTCACCTTCTGGCCAGGGTTAAAGGTGCAACATCCCAAGCCAAACTCCATGAGCCTTCTTCCATGAGCACCATCTTCCAGAGGATGAGAAGAAGCAGCTCTGGGGCTGTTGATCCTGAAGAAGACGAGGGGAGACCTCCTGGCCCTGAGCAGCTCCCGGAAAGGAGGTTGTGGGGAGGTGGGTGTTGGGCTCTTCTCCCCAAGGAACGAGGGATGAGAGGAGATGGCCTCAAGTTGCACCAGAGGAGGGTTACGCTGGAAATCAGGGCCAAGTCCTTCATGGGAAGAGTGGAGGAGCTCCGGCAGAAGCTGCCCAGAGGGGTGGTGGAGCTTCCACCCCTGGAGAGGTTCAAGAGCCGTGCAGATGTGGCACCTGGGGACACGGTTCCACCTGGGACCCCACCTCATTCATTCCATGAAGTCACTTTTAGGTGGGATCTGAAGCCCTGAAGGCCATGGAACAGTGAGGGGGTCCTCACACACGGATGTTCTTGGATCTCCAGGAGCTTCATCCCATGCTCCACGACATCTCCATGTCTTGGAGACACCAGAGTGGAGCCACAACTCTATGTTGAAGCGAGGTGATGCCTGGAACCAAGGTTTGGAGGTGGAGGAGCGCAGGACCAGGGTCTGAGTGGAGCAGAGTCCTTCATGGGAAGAGTGGAGGAGCTCCGGCAGAAGCTGCCCAGAGGGGTGGTGGAGCTTCCACCCCTGGAGAGGTTCAAGAGCCGTGCAGACGCGGCACCTGGGGACACGGTTCCACCTGGGACCCCACCTCATTCATTCCATGAAGTCACTTTTAGGTGGGGTCTGAAGCCCTGAAGGCCATGGAACCGCGATGGGTTCCTCGCACACTGATGTTCTTGGATCTCCAGGAGCTTCATCCCATGCTCCACAACATCTCCATGCCTTGGAGACACCAGAGTGGAGCCCCAACCCTATGTTGAAGCGAGGTGATGCCTGGAACCAAGGTTTGGACGTGGAGGAGCGCAAGACCAGGGTCTGAGTGGAGCAGAGTCCTTCATGGGAAGAGTGGAGGAGCTCCGGCAGAAGCTGCCCAGAGGGGTGGTGGAGCTTCCATCCCTGGAGAGGTTCAAGAGCCGTGCAGATGCGGCACCTGGGGACACGTTCCACCTGGGACCCCACCTCATTCATTCCATGAAGTCATTTTTAGGTGGGGTCTGAAGCCCTGAAGGCCATGGAACCGTGAGGGGTTCCTCAACCCTCACACATGGATGTTCTTGGATCTCCAGGAGCTTCATCCCATGCTCCACAACATCTCCATGTCTTGGAGACACCAGAGTGGAGCTACAACTCTATGTCGAAGCGAGGTGATGCCTGGAACCAAGGTTTGGAGGTGGAGGAGCGCAAGACCAGGGTCTGAGTGGAGCAGAGTCCTTCATGGGAAGAGTGGAGGAGCTCCGGCAGAAGCTGCCCAGAGGGGTGGTGGAGCTTCCATCCCTGGAGACGTTCAAGAGCCGTGGGGACACGGTTCTGCAGGCACGGTGGGGTTGACTGGATGAGCTTAAAGAGGTCTTCTCCAACCTTAACGGTTCCATGATTCCATCTGGGTGACACGGAGCCCAACACCAGGCAGGCCTGAGGTCTTGGCTCCGGTTCCCACCTTCCTCCTGGCCTTGGTGCTGCTCCTCCACGCAAGGAGCTGCCGCGTCGTTTGCTTTAATTAACCCCACGCTTGATTAACACGGACTGATGGAGCTCGTGCCTCTCCGGCTGCTGCCTCACCGCGTCCTTCAGAAGCAGAAGCCTTGAGTCACTGCTCGCTCACCGTGGTCGAGGTCATGGTGGGTGAAGAACCTGCTCCACCGCTTGGCTTCTCCTCTGGTGGGAACCCGCTTGAAGCATTCCCAGGTGGAGAACTTCTGGGCACACCAGGAAGGTTGATGAACTCCTTCCTTGAGGACCAAGGAGGTGATATCCCCTTTCCCAGCCTGCCCCAAGCTCCGGTGGTTCCACCACGAGATGATCTTTCAGGTTCTTTCCAAGCCAACCCATTCCTTGCCGGCATCTTGACCTCCCGGTGATGGGAACCCCACGCTTGGTGGTGCTGGTGGGGATGTTGGAGAGAGGGGACAAGAACCCAGGAGAGTTCAGGAGAAGAGCCAAGCTCCTTCACCGCCCAATCCAAGGCATCTTGACCTCTTTCCAGCTCCTGAGATGACAGCAAGGTCTTCCCCGTTGTCTCATGTTGCGATCCGGATGAAGGCAGAAGAATGAGGAGGACGCTACGTGGTGGCTCCTTCTGCTCCACCTCCCGGATTCACAGCGTTATTCACGGTCGCATCGTTATGCTCCAAGCGAGAGCTTTTCAGGTCCCACCAGGCTCCACCAGCCACTCCCCAGAGCTCAGGTGGTCATCACGGACACAGCATCCCAAGTCTCCCAGCGTGGCCTCCTACGGGACGTTCTCCAGCCCTCCCACCATCTCCGTGGCCTCCTCTGGAGTTGCTCCACCATCTCCACGTCCTCCCTGTGCTGAGGACTCCAGCGCTGGACCCAGGGCTCCAGGTGGGTCTCCCAGAGCGGAGCAGAGGGTCAGGATCCCGTCCCTCCCTGCTGGCCACGCTGCTCTGGATGCTTTGGACCCCAACATCTTCTCCTCAAGGTTGCTCCAAATCCATTCTCCACCAAACCTGGATTTGGGCTTGGGATTGCCTCGACCCAGGTGTAGGACCTTGCCCTTGGCCTGGTTGAACCTCATGAGGTTTGCACGGTCTCACCTCGCCAGCCTGTCCGGGTCCTTCTGGATGTGATCCCTTCCTTCTGGATGATCTCCCACCTTCTGGATCCATCCCTTCCCTCTGGGTCCATCCCTTCCCCTCTGGGTCCATCCCTTCCCCTCTGGGTCCATCCCTTCCCCTCTGGGTCCATCCCTTCCCCTCTGGGTCCATCCCTTCCCCTCTGGATCCATCCCTTCCCCTCTGGATCCATCCCTTCCCTCTGGATCCATCCCTTCCCCCTGGATCCATCCCTTCCCCTCTGGATCCATCCCTTCCCCCTGGATCCATCCCTTCCCTCTGGATCCATCCCTTCCCCCTGGATCCATCCCTTCCCCTCTGGATCCATCCCTTCCCTCTAGGTCCATCCCTTCCCTCTGGATCCATCCCTTCCCTCTGGGTCCATCCCTTCCCTCTGGGTCCATCTCTTCTCTCTGGATCCATCCCTTCCCCCTGGATCCATCCCTTCCCCTCTGGGTCCATCCCTTCCCCTCTGGGTCCATCCCTTCCCTCTGGATCCATCCCTTCCCTCTGGATCCATCCCTTCCCCTCTGGGTCCATCCCTTCCCTCTGGGTCCATCCCTTCCCTCTGGGTCCATCCCTTCCCTCTGGGTCCATCCCTTCCCTCCGGATCCTTCCCTTCCCTCCACCGTCTCCACCACACCACACAGCTTGGTGCCACCGGCCAAGCTGCTGAGGTTGCCCCCAATCCCACTGTCCATGACTCCAAGGAAGACGTTCAACACCACCGTTCCCAACACCAACCCCTGAGGAACCCCACTCGTCACTGGTCTCCACTTGGACGTCACACCGTTGACCACAACTCTTTGGGTGCCACCATCCACCATCAAGTCCCGGTCTCTCCAGTTTAGAGACGAGGACACCACGTGGGACGGTGCTGAGTGCTTTGCCCAAGCCCAGGCAGATGACCTTGGTCACTCCCCTTATCCATCAACGCTGGAGCTCCCACCCTTTGATCCAAGAGGGTCAAAATCATCTTGAGAGCTTTTTATCCATCCACGTCCTTACAGGTCGACCCAATAAAACCAGGATGACTCTTCCGAGCCACCACCTCCACACCAGGTGGGACACCTCATGGTTCCCATCAAAGGAACCTTTTCCATCACCTCAATTTAAGCCATGGAAACACAGAGTTGGGGAACCACCTCCTGGTCTTACCTGTCTGTTGAAGTCCTCCTCGTTCTCCATCCACATGTACTCGGCGAAGGGGTTGTTGTCCTTCTCATCGTGGCCGTTCACTACTTGGTCCTCTTTGGATTTGGGAGTGGACGCCGTCGTCGTGCCAGCGAGGTCAGAGCCGTTCATCATTACGGACTCTGAGAAGGGAGAAAAAGGAGATGAAGGAGCTGCTGAAGACCCTTCCAACCCATCCTGGCCCTTCCAACTCTCCTCCCTAGCAGGACCAACACTGGGTGGCCGTGGCCCATCAGGGATGGTCTGACCACCCTGGTTCTGGTTGTAGAGCAAGGGCTGACTCTCCAGGAGCTCCTGGAGGACCAGGGCTTGGACAGCCACCGGTGAAGCACTGGACCAAGCAGACCACATAGATGCCCCATCGCTGGAGGTCTCCAGGCCAGGTTGGATGTGGCCTGGAGCAACTGGTCCTGGTGGGAGGTGTCCCTGACCCATGGAGGTTGAACTGGATGGGCTTTGAGGTCCCTTCCAACCCAACCTATTCCGTGAGGATCTGACGATCCAAGTGGATCAAGGAGGAAGACACCAATCCAACACCTCCATCCCAACACCGGCGTCAAACAAGGACGGACTTTCTTGGAGGAAACATCTCGGTTTCCACGAGGAACTGTCCTGGCGTTGCTGGGCAGAACCAGCACCGTGCTCCAGGCACAGGTTGGACACCAGAATCCAGGGGTTGATCCAACTGGAGATCCATGTCCAGAATCCCAGGGCTGATCCAACTGGAGTTCCATGCCCAGAATCCCACGGCTGATCCAACTGGAGTTCCATGCCCAGAATCCCAGGGCTGATCCAACTGGAGTTCCACACCCAGAATCCCAGGGTTGATCCAACTGGAGTTCCACACCCAGAATCCCAGGGTTGATCCAACTGGAGTTCCACATCCAGAATCCCAGGGTTGATCCAACTGGAGTTCCACATCCAGAATCCCAGGGTTGATCCAACTGGAGCTCCACATCCAGAATCCCAGGGCTGATCCAACTGGAGTTCCACACCCAGAATCCCAGGGTTGATCCAACTGGAGTTCCACGCCCAGAATCCCAGGGCTGATCCAACTGGAGTTCCACGCCCAGAATCCCAGGGCTGATCCAACTGGAGTTCCACATCCAGAATCCCAGGGCTGATCCAACTGGAGTTCCACACCCAGAATCCCAGGGTTGATCCAACTGGAGTTCCACGCCCAGAATCCCAGGGCTGATCCAACTGGAGTTCCATGCCCAGAATCCCAGGGTTGATCCAACTGGAGTTCCACGCCCAGAATCCCAGGGTTGATCCAACTGGAGTTCCACACCCAGAATCCCAGGGTTGATCCAACTGGAGTTCCACGCCCAGAATCCCAGGGCTGATCCAACTGGAGTTCCATGCCCATGGTTTTCCAGCCTTCTCCAAAGTCATAATTAGCACGGTAGCTCGTTAGGCTCCTTCCCAACACTTGGAATTCTCCCATATTCCCGGTGCTCCACAGGTTGCTTCTCCCCTGGCTTCTCCTCCATGCCCGGCACCCGGAATGCCGGTGACACCGCTCCAATCCACATCTACAGCCGAGGTCTCGTTATTCCCAATCCAAGCTCCTGCTTCTCCTCCATGCCTGGACTGGGAATGCTGATGGCCTCGCTCCTATCCCTGTCTACTTCCAAGGTCTCCCTGCTCCAAATCCAAGGTCCTGCTCTTTATCTCCCAACCATATGGACTTCTCCGAGCATTCCCAGCCGGGTTTCCATGTGCTCCTGCCCTTCGGCTCAGCCCCAGCCCCGCTCCGTCCCCAATCCCGATGTCTTCCATATGGTTTCTTTCCCCCAGGCTTCTCCTTCCCATCCCGGTTTCATTCCCTGCTGCCGATACCAAACCCTGACCTGGTGACTTCTGACGGATCCGGAGGGAATCTCCTGCTGCTCATGGAACCATGGAATGGGTTGGGTTGGACCTCCAAGCCCAGCCGGTTCCGACCCCGCTGCCATGGGCGCCTCCCATGGGATCAGAGGGTCAAATCCCCATCCAACCCAGGACTTGGACACCTCCAGGGATGGGAGATGGATGTTCTGGGTGATGTCATGTTCAAACCATGGAATCATGGAATGGGTTGGAAAGGACCTCAAAGCCCATCCAGTCCCACCTTCCAGGTGGGATCAAAGTCCATCCAGGGACACCTTCCATGGGATCAGGGGCTCCAAAACCCCATCCAACCTGGCCTGGAACCCCTCCAGGGATGGAGCAGCCACCACTGCTCTGTTCCAGGGTCTCCTCACCCTTCAGGAGAACATTTCTCCCCAAGATCTCATCTCCATCTCCCCTCTTGCAGCTCCAAACCGTTCCCTTCATCCTATCCCTGCACTCCCTGATCCAGAGCCCCTCCCCAGCTCTCCTGGAGCCCCTTTCCCTCCTGGAAGCTGCTCTGAGGTCTCCATGGAGCCTTCTCTTCTCCTGAACAACCCCAACTCCCTCAGCCTCATACAGAAGGTTCTCCAACCCTCCCATGGAGGTGGAGGAGCTTTGTTGGGATGATGGAGCTGGGCATGGAGCAACCTTCGAGCAGCTTCCAGGAGGGAAAGGGGCTCCAGGAGAGCTGGGGAGGGGCTCTGGATCAGGGAGGGCAGGGACAGGACGAGGGGAACGGTTTGGAGCTGCAAGAGGGGAGATTGAGATGAGATCTTGAGGAGAAATGTTCTCCTGGAGGGTGGGGAGGCCCTGGCCCAGGGTGCCCAGAGCAGTGGTGGTTGCCCCATCCCTGGAGGGGTTCCAGGCCAGGTTGGATGGTTCTTGGAGCCCCTGATCCCATGGGAGGTGTCCCTGCCCGTGGGAACTGAATGGACTTTGAGGTCCCATCCCACCCAAACCATTCCACGGCTCCATGATCTACGCCCTGTACAACTCTGGTACCTCCAGAGAGCAGCTCCTCTTTCCCATCTTCTCCTCGATTCCCAGAATATGGTCCTTATAAAGAGTTTCCGATGGTGGACATGGCTTGGTCCACCAACCCTTTTCCCTACTGGAAGCTGCTCGAAGGTCTCCGTGGAGCCTTCTCCAGGCTGAACAACCCCAACTCTCAGCCTGGCCTCACACAGGAGGTTCTCCAGCCCTCCCATCATCTCCGTGGCCTCCTCTGGAGTTGCTCCACCAGCTCCGTGTCCTCCCTGTGCTGAGGACTCCAGCGCTGGACCCAGGGCTCCAAGTGGGTCTCCCGGAGCGGAGCAGAGGGGCAGAATCCCGTCCCTCCGTGGTGGCCACGCTGCTCCGGGCGCAGCCCAGGACACGTTGTGGCTCCTGTTGAGCTTCAGGGGCTCCAGGGATGGATTCTATCCCGACCCAACCGTGGTTCCTGGTGCTCCATCCCAGCCTGGAGCGAGATGGGATGATCTAAAGGGGCTCAGCTCATTCCAACGGGAAAACCCCACCCCTCCTGCTGCAAGGGAACGATCCCACTTCCCTCCTTGGCCGCTCACTTCCAGAAGGAATGCTTGGACGTCTGGATGGGAATCCAGCACAAAGGCTTGGATCCAGCATCCATCCGTGCCGGCTTCTGACTTGGGAATCCCACAACGCTCCAGCGCTCGCATGCCCGGTTTGGCATTCCCAACCCGGCAAAGGAGCTTTCCAGAGGGGAACCCATGGATTCCTTTGGGTGGAGAGGAACCATGGAAGCTCTGAATGTGATATTCCAGCACGCAGAGCTCCAGGTGGAGACAGCGGAGGGTTTCACACCACCTTTTCCATGGAAAAGAAGGAATGAGGACCCAGCTCCGCCGTGCTCCAAGGAACTGTGCAGAGAAGATCCCGGAGCCACTTCCAACTTGTCCCTGCACGCCGGATGGAACCTGAAGAGCCGGCACGGAACCAAAGCGCCGGCGGGCAGAGGCTGGGAGCCGGCTACACCGCATCCCAGCCATGGAAACCGGAGGGAAATCAGAGCCGGAAAGCTCCTGCCCAGCCCAAAGCCATCCGTGGGATTCAACCTAGGCTGGAAACTCGGGAATGCGGCTCCCGGTCGCCGCAATCGGCAACGCAGACGGTTGTGCTGCCGCGCTCCGGGTCGGCAATCGTAGAATCGTAGAACAGTTTGGGAGGGAAGGGACCTCAAAGCCCATCCAATGCCACCCCTGCCATGGGCAGGGATACTTCCCACTGGATCAGGGGCTCCAAGGACCATCCAACCTCACCTGGAACCCCTCCAGGGATGGGGCAGCCACCACTGCTCTGGACAACCCATTCCAGGGCCTCCACACTCTCATGGGGAAGAAATTCCTCCTTATATCAATCCTAACTCCGCCCCTCTCCAGTTTATCCCTGTTTTCCCTCTTGTCCTGTCACCACAAGCCTTTAGGAATAGTCCCTCTCCAGCTTTCCTGGAGCCCCTTCAGGTACTGGAAGGTCACTATAAGATCTCCTCAGAGCCTTCTCTTCTCCATCCATCCATCCATCCATCCATCCATCCATCCCAACCCATCCCATCCATCCCAACCCAACCCATCCATCTCCATCTATCACTCCCATCCCATCCATCTCGTCCCATCCCATCCTGTCCCATCCCATCCCATCCACCCAGTCCCATCCCATCCCATCCCATCCACCCAGTCCTATCCCATCCCATCCACCCAGTCCTATCCCATCCCATCCACCCAATCCCAATCCCACCCCATCCCATCCGCCCAATCCCATCCCATCCACCCAGTCCCAATCCCATCCCATCCACCCAGTCCCATCCCATCCACCCAGTCCCATCCCATCCCATCCACCCAGTCCTATCCCATCCCATCCACCCAGTCCTATCCCATCCCATCCACCCAATCCCAATCCCACCCCATCCCATCCGCCCAATCCCATCCCATCCACCCAGTCCCAATCCCATCCCATCCACCCAGTCCTATCCCATCCCATCCACCCAATCCCAATCCCATCCCATCCCATCCACCCAATCCCAATCCCATCCCATCCCATCCACCCAGTCCTATCCCATCCACCCAGTCCCATCCCATCCACCCAGTCCCATCCCATCCACCCAGTCCCATCCCATCCCATCCCATCCACCCAATCCCATCCCATCCACCCAATCCCATCCCATCCACCCAATCCCATCCCATCCCATCCACCCAATCCCATCCCATCCCATCCCACTCCATCCCACCCCATCCCATCCCATCCCATCCCACCCCACTCCATCCCATCCGGGTGGGTCGGAGCAGGAGGAGGAAGGAGAAGCGCACGTCCCCCAGCGACAGCGCTCTCCTGGATCCATCCCAGCCATCCCGTCCCATCCCATCTCGTCCTGTTCCGACCCATTCCATGCTGACCATCCCTTCCCAACCTGCCCGTCCATCTTCCCCAGTCCATTCCACCCGGTACCGGCCCCGTTCCTCCCATTACCGGACCCTTTGCTCCCGTTACCGGCGCCGTTCCCCCATTCCCGACCCCATTCCCCCCGTCACCAGTCCCGTTGCCCCCCGTTCCCGACCCCTTTGCCCCCGTTACCGGACCCTTTGCTCCCATCACTGGCGCCGTTCCCCCATTCCTGACCCCTTTTACCCCATTACCGGCCCCGTTCCCCCCGTTACCGACCCCTTTGCTCCCATCACCGGTGCCGTTCCCCCATTCCCGACCCCTTTTACCCCCGTTACCGGCCTCTTTGACCCCGTTACCGACCCCTTTGCTCCATTATTGGCCCCGTTCTCCCCATCACCGGCCCCGTTGCCCCCGTTACCGGTCCTGTTGCCCCCGTTACCAAGCCCTTTACCCCCATTACCGGCCTCTTTGCCCCCGTTACCACCCTCGTTGCCCCCGTTCCTGGCTCCTTTGCCCCCGTTACCAGCCCTGCTTCCCCCGTTACCGATCCCTTTTACCCCCGTTACTGGTCCTGTTCTCCCCGTTCCCGGCCCCTTTGCTCCATTATCTGCCCCGTTCTCCCGTTACCGGCCCCATTGCCCCCGTTACTGACCCCTTTGCCCCGTTCCCGGCCCCACTGCTCCATTATCAGCCCCGTTACTGACCTCTTTGCCCCCGTTACCGGCCCCGTTCCCTCATTTCCAATCCCCTTTACCCCCGTTACCGACCCCTTTGCTCCCATCACCGGCCCCGTTCCCCCATTCCCGACCCCTTTTACCCCCGTTACCGGCCTCTTTGACCCCGTTACCGACCCCTTTGCTCCATTATTGGCCCCGTTCTCCCCATCACCGGCCCCGTTGCCCCCGTTACCGGCCCTGTTGCCCCATTACCGGCCTCTTTGCTCCCATTACAACCCTCGTTCCTCCCGTTACCAGCTCCTTTGCCCCCGTTACCGGCCCCGTTCCCCCCGTTACCGACCCCTTTGCTCCCATTACCGGCCCCGTTCCCCCATTCCCGATCCCTTTAACCCCCGTTACCGGCCCCATTCCCCCTGCTACCGACCCCTTTGCTCCCGTTACCGGCCCCGTTCCCTCATTACCGACCCCTTTTACCCCCGTTACCGGCCCCGTTCCCCCCGTTACCGACTCCTTTGCTCCCATTACGGGCCCCGTTCCCCCATTCCAAATCCCTTTTACCCCCATTACTGGTCCCGTTCTCCCCGTTCCCGGCCCCTTTGCTCCATTATCTGCCCCGTTCTCCCGTTCCCGACCCCTTTGCCCCCGTTATCGGCCCCGTTGCCACATTCCAACCCCTTTTACCCCCGTTCCCGGCCCTGTTCCCCCCGTTCCCGGCCCCTTTGCTCCCATTACCGGCCCCGTTCCCCCATTCCCGATCCCTTTTACCCCCGTTACCGGTCCCGTTGCCCCCGTTACCGACCCCTTTGCTCCCGTTACCAGCTCCGTTCCCTCATTCCCGACCCCTTTTACCCCTGTTATCGGCCTCTTTACCCCCGTTACCGGCCCCACTGCCCCCGTTACCGACCCCTTTGCTCCATTATCTGCCCCGTTCTCCCGTTCCCGGCCCCGTTCCCCCCGTTCCCGGCCCCGTTTTCCCCGTTCCCGGCCCCACTGCTCCATTATCGGCCCCTTTGCCCCCGTTCCCCCCGTTCCTGACCCCGTTTTCCCCGTTCCCGGCCCCTCTGCCCCCCCGCCCGCCCGGGGCTCCCGGTCCCCCCCCCCCCGGTACCTGCAGGCTCCGCCGCCGCCGCAGCCGCTGCCTTTCCCCTCCACGCCCGTCAGTGCCGCCTCCCCATTGGTCGCCGCTGCTGCGACGCCACGCCCCTTTGCACTCTCCCCGCCCTCTGATTGGTCCCTCTCCCTCCCGCTCGCTGTCAATCAAACCACAAGCCCCGCCCCCTGCCGAGCCACCCGCGATTGGCCGAGCGCGGGGGGCGGTGATTGGCGGCGGCGCACGCGGAGCCCACGTGGGGTCGGGGAGGGAGGCGGGGCGGGAAGGGGGCGTGGCCAATGGGGAGGTAAATAACAGCGTCGGAGCGTGATTGACAGGCAGAGGGGCCAATGGGAGGAGGCGTCACGGCCCGCGCGGAGCAGCGATGGGAGCGCAGCGCTGATTGGTCCATTGGGGGTAAACACAGAGAGGGGGGCGGGGGGTTCCCCGCGCGGGGAGGGGAGGGGCGGTCACGTGACCGACACGTGGCGGGGGGGGTGAGAGGGGGGGGATGAGCCCCGGGGGGGGTGAGAAGAGGGGGGAAAGGGATGAAAAGGGGGAGACCCAGCCCTGAACCCCCAGAATGGGGGAACTGAGGGGGGGACCCCGAGTGATGGGGGCTCCTGGGGGGGGTCTCAGCCCTGCACCCCCAGTTTGGGAGGAACTGGGGGGGATCCTGGTCCTGTACCCCCAAAATAGGGGCTCCTGGGGGGGGATCCTGGTCCTGTACCCCCAAAATAGGGGCTCCTGGGGGGGTCTCAGCCCTGCACCCCCAGTTTGGGAGGAGCTGGGGGGGGATTCTGTTTCTGTACCCCCAAAATAGGGGCTCCTGGGGGGGGTTTCAGCCCTGCACCCCCAGTTTGGGAGGAGCTGGGGGGGGATCCTGGTCCTGTACCCCCAAAATAGGGGCTCCTGGGGGGGATCCTGGTCCTGTACCCCCAAAAGAGGGTCTCCTGGGGGGGGATCCTAGTCCTGTACCCCCAAAATAGGGGTTCCTGCGGGGGGTCTCAGCCCTGAACCCCCAGTTTGGGAGGAGTTGGGGGGGAAACCTGGTCCTGTACCCCCAAAATAGGGGCTCCTGGGGGGGGGGTTCAGCCCTGAACCCCCAGTTTGCGAGGAGCTGGGGGGGATCCTGGTCCTGTACCCCCACTTTGGGGGCTCCGGGGGGGGTCTTAAAGCCCTACATCCCCATTTTGGGGGGGAACTGGGGGGGGGACCCAGAGTGATGGGGGCACCTGGGGGGGTCCCAACCCGCCCCCCCCAACTTTGGGGTCACCGGGGGGGGCACTCCTAGTCCTGCACCCCCAAAATAGGGACCCCTGGGGGGGTTTCCCAGCCCTGCACCCCGAGTTTGGGGGGAACTGGGGGGGGGGTGTCTCAGTGCCCTGACCCCCCAGTTTGGGGGCACTTGGGGGGGGTTCTCAAAGCCCCGCACCCCCAAACTAGAGGCGTCTCATCTCCGCTCCCCCCACTTTGGGGTCCCCCCGCCCCCCCCGAGCCCCCCCGTGTCCCCCCCATCCCGGTCCACTCCCCCCGCCCCTCCCCCTGCCCCCTCCCCGGGGCTCCCGGGACCCCCCAAAATGCGAGCGGGCGGGGATGGGGGCTCCGCGCCCCCCAAACGGGGACCCCCGGCCCCCCAAAACCCCCCAGAGCCGCCCCTCCACCCGTTTGGATGGTGAGTGCTGACCCCCCAAATCCCCACAGCCCCCCCAAATCCCTCCCAATCTCCCCACAGCCCCCCCAAATCCCCCCAAACATCCCCACACATCCCACAGCCCCCCCAAATCCCTCCCAATATCCCCACAGCCCCCCCAAATCCCCCCCAAATCCCCCCCCAGATCCCACAGCCCCCCAAAAGCCTCCCCAGAACCCTCCCAGGACTCCCAAGTCCCCCTAAATCTCCCACTGTCCCCCCAAATCCCCCCCAGTCTTTGGGGATCCCCCCCAGATGTCCCCACAGATCTTGGGGTTCTCCCACAGCCCCCCAGGTTACCCAAAGCCCCCCCCCAAGGGTCCCCACAGATCTTGGGGTCTCCACTCTCCTCCTTGTCCCCCACTGTTTCTGGGGTCCCCCATGGCCCCCCCAAGGGTCCCCACAGATCTTGGGGTCCCCCCCAGCCCCCCAGGACCCTGCTGTCCTCCAGGGTCCCCCAGGTTCCCCACAGATCTTGGGGGGCCTCAAAGCCCCCCCAATGGTCCCCACAGATCTTGGGGGTCCCTAAAGGCCCCCCAGGTTCCCCACAGATCTTGGGGTCCCCTCTGTCCCCCAAGATCCCCCTGGGTCCCCAAAGCCCCCCCCAAAGGTCTCCATGGATCTTGGGGTCCCCCACAGTCCCCCTGGACCCTGCTGTCCCTCAGGGTCCCCACAGATTTTGGGGGGGTCCCCAAAGGCCCCCCAATGGTCCTCACAGATCTTGGGGTCCCCCAGGTCCCCCACTGCTTCTGGGGGTCCCCAAAGGTCCCCCAATGGTCCCCACAGATCTTGGGGTCCCCCAGGTCCCCCACTGCTTCTGGGGGTCCCCAAAGTCCCCCCAAAGGTCCCCACAGATCTTGGGGTCCCCCAGGTTCCCCACTGCTTCTGGGGGTCCCCAAAGTCTCCCCAATGGTCCCCACAGATCTTGGGGTCCCCCACTGTCCCCCTGATCCCCCACTGCTTCTGGGGGTCCCCAAAGGCCCCCCAGTGGTCCCCACGGATCTTGGGGTCCCCCAGGTCCTCCACTGCTTCTGGGGGTCCCCACAGATCTTGGGGTCCCCACTGTCCCCCTGATCCCCCACTGCTTCTGGGGGTCCCCAAGGGTCCCCTAATGGTCCCCACATATCTTGGAGTCCCCCAGGTCCCCCACTGCTTCTGGGGGTCCCCAATGGCCCCCCTCAATGGTCCCCACAGATCTCGGGGTGCCCCACTGTCCCCCTGATCCCCCACTGCTTCTGGGGGTCCCCACAGACCTTGGGGTCCCCCACTGTGCCCCTGATCCCCCACTGCTTCTGGGGGTCCCCAAAGGCCCCCCTCAATGGTCCCCACAGATCTCGGGGTGCCCCCAGGTCCCTGCTGTCCCCCAAAGCCCCCCCCCCAGGGTCCCCCCAGATCTCGGGGTCCCCGGCGCCGGCAATGGGGGGGCACAGCTCAGGCCCCATCTCGGTGTGCGGAGGGGACAGAGGGACAGAGGGGACAGAGGGGACAGAGGGACAGAGGGAGAGAGGGGACAGAGGGACAGAGGGGACAGAGGGACAGAGGGAGAGAGGGGACAGAGGGACAGAGGGAACAGAGGGACAGAGGGACAGAGGGACAGAGGGAGAGAGGGGACAGAGGGACAGAGGGGACAGAGGGACAGAGGGAGAGAGGGGACAGAGGGACAGAGGGAGAGAGGGGACAGAGGGACAGAGGGAACAGAGGGACAGAGGGAGAGAGGGGACAGAGGGACAGAGGGGACAGAGGGACAGAGGGAGAGAGGGGACAGAGGGACAGAGGGGACAGAGGGACAGAGGGAGAGAGGGGACAGAGGGACAGAGGGAACAGAGGGACAGAGGGACAGAGGGACAGAGGGAGAGAGGGGACAGAGGGACAGAGGGAACAGAGGGACAGAGGGACAGAGGGGACAGAGGGACAGAGGGACAGAGGGGACAGAGGGGACAGAGGGGACAGAGGGAACAGAGGGACAGAGGGACAGAGGGAGAGAGGGAACAGAGGGACAGAGGGGACAGAGGGACAGAGGGACAGGGGGACAGAGGGACAGAGGGGACAGAGGGAACAGAGGGACAGAGGGACAGAGGGACAGAGGGACAGAGGGGACAGAGGGACAGAGGGAGAGAGGGAGAGAGGGAACAGAGGGACAGAGGGACAGAGGGGACAGAGGGGACAGAGGGGACAGAGGGACAGAGGGGACAGAGGGGACAGAGGGACAGAGGGACAGAGGGGACAGAGGGAGAGAGGGACAGAGGGACAGAGGGGACAGAGGGGACAGAGGGACAGAGGGACAGAGGGACAGAGGGACAGAGGGACAGAGGGGACAGAGGGGACAGAGGGACAGAGGGAGAGAGGGACAGAGGGACAGAGGGGACAGAGGGGACAGAGGGACAGAGGGACAGAGGGACAGAGGGACAGAGGGGACAGAGGGGACAGAGGGACAGAGGGGTCACCCCGCCATGGCAGCGGCACAGGAGGCGGCGGCCCCGCCCCCGCTGGCCCAGTGCCACAGTGCCTCGGCTCCCAGTGCTCCCAGTGCTCCCAGTGTCCCAGTGCCTCGGTTCCCAGTCCTCCCAGTGTCCCAGTTCAACAGCTCCCAGTGTCCCAGTGTCCCAGCTCTCAGTGTCCCAGTGCTCCCAGTGCTCCCAGTGTCCCAGTGCCACAGCTCCCAGTGCTCCCAGTGCTCCCAGTGTCCCAGTGTCCCAGCTCCCAGTTCTCCCAGTGTCCCAGCTCCCAGTGCTCCCAGTGTGCCAGTGCCACAGCTCCCAGTGCTCCCAGTGCGCCCAGTGCTCCCAATGTCCCAGCTCCCGGTGTCCCAGCTCCCAGTTCTCCCAGTGCCACAGCTCCCAGTGCTCCCAGTGCTCCAGTGTCCCAGCTCCCAGTCCTCCCAGTGCCACAGTTCCCAGTCCTCCCAGTGTCCCAGCTCCCAGTCCTCCCAGTGCCACAGTTCCCAGTCCTTCCAATGTCCCAGTTCCACAGTTCCCAGTCCTCCCAGCGTCCCGGTTCCCAGTCCTCCCAGTGCGCAGCTCCCAGTCCTCCCAGCTCCCAGTCCTCCCAGTGTCCCATCTCCCAGTCCTCCCAGTGCCCATCTCCCAGTCCTCCCAGTCTCCATCTCCCAGTCCTCCCAGTCCTCCCAGTCCCCATCTCCCAGTCCTCCCAGTCCTCATCTCCCAGTCCTCCCAGTCCCCATCTCCCAGTCCTCCCAGTGCCCACCTCCCAGTCTTCCCAGTTCCACAGCTCCAACCTCTACCCTCCACCTCCCAGTCTTCCCAGTGTCCACCTCCCAGTCCTCCCAGTCCCCATCTCCCAGTCCCCATCTCCCAGTCCTCCCAGTGCCCAGCTCCCAGTCCTCCCAGTCCTCCCAGTCCTCCCAGTCCCCAGCTCCCAGTCCTCCCAGTCCTCCCAGTGGGTTGGAGCCCTCTGGGTTTGGTGGGGCGGGTGGTGCTGGTGGGGCCCTCGGGGCGCCGGTGGCACAGGATGGGGGACAGGGAGGCATTATGGGATGTCCCCAGAGAGGCATTATTATGGGATGCCGTGGAGCTCGGGGCCCTTTGGCCTCCCTGTCCATAACTGGAGATGTTCCGGAGCTTTGGTGGATCTGCAGTTGGATCTCCTTCAGCTTTTGGGGTTCAGGACCCACTGTGCAGGATCTGAGCCGTCATGGACGGCAATTTGGGGTCTCTGAGGTCATTTTGGGGTGCGAGAGGTCCTGGTGTGGTCTGGTTGGTGGTGGGAGTGTGGACGGCTCTGGTGGCACCTCCAGGTGGGTTTGATGGGAAGGAGAAGGTCATCCCTTCTCCCCGTTCTTCCCACCTCACTGCGTTTCGGGGTGGCTTTAGCGCTGGTTTGGGGCCAAAAGCAGCCGATGGCCCTCGATGGGGGACAGCGTGGCAGGAATGTCCTCATTATGGGATGTCCTGGAGTACTGGGACCTTTGGCCTCGCTGCCCATGATAGGAGATGTCCTCATGGGTTTGGAGTTGGATCTCCTTCAGCTTTTGGGGTTCAGGACCCACTGTGCGGGATCTGAGCCGTCATGGACGGCGATTTGGGGTCTCTGAGGTCATTTTGGGGTGCGAGAGGTCCTGCTGTGGGTCTGGTTGAAGCGTGGACGGCTCTGGTGGCACCTCCAGGTGGGTTTGATGGGAAGGAGAAGGTCATCCCTTCTCCCCGTTCTTCCCACCTCACTGCGTTTTGGGGTGGCTTTAGTGCTGCTTTGGGGCCAAAAGCAGCCGATGGCCCTCGATGGGGGACAGCGTGGCAGGAATGTCCTCATTATGGGATGTCCTGGAGCGCCGGGAGCTTTGGCCTCGCTGCCCATGATAGGAGATGTCCTCATGGGTTTGCAGTTGGATCTCCTTCAGCTTTTGGGGTTCAGGACCCACTGTGCAGGACCTGAGCCATCGGGGACGGCGATTTGGGGTCTCTGAGGTCATTTTGGGGTGCGAGAGGTCCTCGGATCATCCACAGGGTGGCCAGCAGGAGCGGGGACGGGATTGTCCCCATGGACTCGTGAGGCTCAGAGGGTTGGAGATGGTGGTGGTGGATCCACCCATGGTGTGCTCAGAGGGTTGGAGATGGTGGAGGTGGATCCACCCACCGTGTGCTCAGAGGGTTGGAGATGGTGGAGGTGGATCCACCCATGGTGTGCTCAGAGGGTTGGAGATGATGGTGGTGGTGGATCCACCCACAGTGTGCTCAGAGGGTTGGAGATGATGGTGGAGGTGGATCCACCCACGGTGTGCTCAGAGGGTTTGAGATGGTGGTGGTGGATCCACCCACGGTGTGCTCAGAGGGTTGGAGATGATGGAGGTGGATCCACCCACAGTGTGCTCAGAGGATTGGAGATGATGGTGGAGGTGGATCCACCCACAGTGTGCTCAGAGGGTTGGAGATGATGGTGGAGGTGGATCCACCCACCGTGTGCTCAGAGGGTTGGAGATGATGGTGGAGGTGGATCCACCCACCGTGTGCTCAGAGGGTTGGAGATGGTGGTGGAGGTGGATCCACTCACCGTGTGCTCAGAGGGTTGGAGATGATGGTGGAGGTGGATCCACCCACGGTGTGCTCAGAGGGTTGGAGATGATGGAGGTGGTGGATCCACCCACCGTGTGCTCAGAGGGTTGGAGATGGTGGTGGAGGTGGATCATCCCACCTTGGAAGAGCACTGGGATGTGGCATCCTGGGTGGTTTTGAGGTCCGGTTTGACCCCAGTTTGGGTGTCTTCAGGGAAGAACATCTTCAAAGGAACGTGTGTCTCCTTTGAAGACCTCTCCCCTTTGAGGAGAAGGTTGTGGTGCTGCAAAAGGGCTTCGTGGGAGAGCGACTCCTCAAATCTTGGGTTCAGTTTTGGGCTCCTCATTCCCAGAAGGACATTGAGGCGCTGGAGCGCATCCGGAGGAGGGAACGGAGCCGGGAAGGGGCTGGAGAACAAGGGGTGGCCTTCAAGAGGAGGCTGAGAGGAGACCTCATCGCTGGCAGGAGGTTGTAGTTGGTCCCTTCTCCCAAGGGATGGGTGGTGGGATGGGAGGAGATGGCCTCAAGTTGCCCCACGGTGGGGTCAGGTGGGACAGCAGGAAAAATTCCTTCATGGAAAGGGTCCTGAGGGCCCTGCAGAGGCTCCAGGGGTGGAGTCCCTATCTCGGAGGGGTTTAGAACCCGGGGAGATGAGGAGCTCAGGGAGGTGGTTTAGGATGGTTGGACTCAATGATCTCCAAAGTCTTTTCCAACCGAACGATTCTATGATTCCATGACCTGGAGCAGCAGGAGCTCCCGGAGCTGCCGGAGGGGGTGGAGAACCTTCCACACTCAACGTCTTCTGCTCCTGTGTTGGAGCCCGTGGAGAGCTGGAGAGGAGCTCTGGATCTGGGATAGGATGAGGGGAACGGTTTGGAGCTCCAAGAGCGGAGATGGAGATGAGAACTTGGGGAGAAACGTTCTCCTGGAGGGTGTGGAGGCCCTGGAATGGGTTCCCCAGGGCGGTGGTGGTGCTCCATCCCTGGAGGGGTTCCAGGCCAGGTTGGATGGGGCTTTGGAGCCCCTGAGCCAGCGGGAGGTGTCCCTGCCCATGGATTGGGACATGGATTGGGAATGGATGGGCTTTGAGGGCCCTTCCAGGTTCTCTGCTCAGGACGGGCAGGAGATCCCCCATCAACCGCGGGAGGGATGGAGAGGAGAGGAGAGGAGAGGAGAGGAGAGGAGAGGGAGAGGAGAGGGAGAGGAGAGGAGAGGAGAGGAGAGGAGAGGAGAGGAGAGGAGAGGAGAGGAGAGGAGAGGAGAGGAGAGGAGAGGGAGAGGAGAGGAGAGGAGAGGAGAGGAGAGGAGAGGGATGAGGAGAGGAGAGGAGAGGAGAGGAGAGGAGAGGAGAGGAGAGGAGAGGAGAGGAGAGGAGAGGAGAGGAGAGGAGAGGAGAGGAGAGGGAGAGGGAGAGGAGAGGAGAGGAGAGGAGAGGAGAGGGAGAGGAGAGGAGAGGAGAGGAGAGGAGAGGAGAGGAGAGGAGAGGGAGAGGAGAGGAGAGGAGAGGAGAGGGAGAGGAGAGGAGAGGAGAGGAGAGGAGAGGAGAGGAGAGGAGAGGAGAGGAGAGGAGAGGGAGAGGAGAGGAGAGGAGAGGAGAGGAGAGGAGAGGAGAGGAGAGGAGAGGAGAGGAGAGGAGAGGGATGAGGAGAGGAGAGGAGAGGGATGAGAAGAGGAAAGGAGAGGGATGAGGAGAGGGAGAGGAGAGGGATGAGGAGAGGGAGAGGAGAGGGATGAGGAGAGGGAGAGGAGAGGGATGAGGAGAGGGAGAGGAGAGGAGGATGCCAGGCAGATTCTCCCATCATGCTCAGCGCCCGCCCGCCCGTTTCCCACAGTACCACGGGGCACAGTGCCCACACTTTGAGTGCAATAATGGACGCGCAGTGGCGTCGCGGAGCACAGTGAGCATGCGCAGTGCCCATATAGTCTCCACAGTAATGGACTCGTAAGGGCGCCGCCGAGCGCGCTGCGCATGCGCAACGCCCCCACTTTGCCCATAGTAATGGGCACTCGGCGGCGTCAGAGTCCATGATGCGCATGCGCTGTGCCCACCCTTTTCCCAAAGTAATGGACGTTTGTTGGCGCCGCTGTACTTAGTGCGCATGCGCCTTGCCCCACACTGTACCCATAGTAATGGAGCGCGGGGGGGGTGTCGTAGCGCTCAGTGCGCATGCGCGTTGCCCACACCTCGCCCAGAGTAATGGAGGCCCCGCGGCGTCGCAGCTCTCACTGCGCAAGCGCCACGCCCCGTTTCCTCCTTTGTGCGCAAGCGCAGTGCGCACCACCGCCGGCCTCGGGGGCTGCGTCTCGGCTCGGAGCGGCCGCAGGTAGGAGCTGGGCCCGGCCCGGCCCCTCCCGCCTCGGGGCAAAGAGGGGGAACAAAATGGCGGCGCTTCCCCCGCCTCAGCGCTGAGCGCGACCCCGGCCCGGGGGTGGGGTGTGGGGGGGGCTGAGCTGGAACGGGGCTTTGGGGATCGAATCGGAGATTTAGGGGCTGGAATTGGGGCTTTAGGGGATGGAATGGGATTTTGGGGCTAAAACAGGGGCTTTTGGGGCTAAAACGGGCTTTTGGGGGCACAAGAGGGGCTTCTGGGGGCTAAAAGAGGGGCTTTTGGGGGCTAAAAGAGGGCTTTTGGGGGCTACGAGAGGGGTTTTTGGGGCTAAAAGAGGGGCTTTTGGGGCTGAAACAGGAGCTTTTGGGGCTGAAACAGGGGCTTTAGGGGCTAAAACAGGGGCTTTGGGGCTAAAAGAGGGGCTTTTGGGGCTAAAAGAGGGGCTTTTGGGGCTGAAACAGGAGCTTTTGGGGCTAAAACGGGAGCTTTGGGGTTAAAACAGGAGCTTTTGGGGCTAAAAGAGGGGCTTTGGGGTTAAAACAGGAGCTTTTGGGGCTAAAAGAGGGGCTTTTGGGGCTAAAAGAGGAGCTTTTGGGGCTAAAACAGGGGCTTTAGGGGCTAAAATAGGGGCTTTGGGGCTAAAACAGGGGCTTTAGGGGCTAAAACAGGGGCTTTGGGGCTAAAAGAGGTGCTTTAGGGGCTAAAAGAGGGGCTTTAGGGGCTAAAAGAGGGGCTTTGGGCTACAAGAGGGGCTTTTGGGGCTACAAGAGGGGCTTTTGGGGCTACAAGAGGGGCTTTTGGGGGCTACAAGAGGGGATTTTGGGGCTAAAAGGGGGTCTTTTGGAACTAAAGGGGGTCTTTGGGGGCTAAAAGAGGGGCTTTTAGAGGCTACAAGGGGGGCTTTGGGGGCTACGAGAGGGGCTTTGGGGGCTACAAGAGCGGCTTTGGGGGCTACAAGGGTGGCTTTGGGGGTGAAATATGAGCTTTGGAGCTGGAATGGGGTCTGTTTCCTCGTTTAAGGTAAGTCCAGAGAAGTCCACGGAGATGATGTGAGGGCTGGAGAACCTCCTGCAGGAGAGCACGATGGGGGAGTTGGGGCTGCTCAGGAGAAGAGAAGGCTCCGGGGAGACCTCAGAGCAGCTTCCAGCAGGGAAAGGGGCTCCAGGAGAGCTGGGGAGGGGCTCTGGATCAGGGAGTGCAGGGACGGGACGAGGGGAACGGTTTGGAGCTGCAAGAGGGGAGATTGAGATGAGATCCTGGGGAGAAATGTTCTCCTGGGAGGGTGGGGAGGCCCTGGAACAGAGCAGTGGTGGCTGCTCCATCCCTGGAGGGGTTCCAGGCCAGGTTGGATGGGGTTTGGAGCCCCTGATCCCGTGGGAGGTGTCCCTGCCCATGGCAGGGGTGGAACTGGATGGGCTTTGAGGTCTTTTCTGACCCAAACCCTTCCATGCTTTGATTCTGTGATTATTTAACTGATTGAAATGTATTCTGGGTTAAAAAATCCCCATCATCCATCGTGGTTTCCAGCCTCTTCCCCTCTTTTCTCCCCTCTTCCCCTCTTCCCCTCTTTTCTCCCCTCTTCCCCTCTTTTTTCTCCCCTCTCCCCCTCTTTTTTCTCCCCTCTTCCCCTCTTTTTTCTCCCCTCTTCCCCTCTTTTTTCTCCCCTCTTCCCCTCTTTTTTCTCCCCTCTTCCCCTCTTTTTCCCCCCTCTTCCCATCTTTTTCCCCCCTCTTCCCCTCTTTTTTCTCCCCTCTTCCCCTCTTTTTTCTCCCCTCTTCCCCTCTTTTTTCTCCCCTCTTCCCCTCTTTTTTCTCCCCTCTTCCCCTCTTTTTTCTCCCCTCTTCCCCTCTTTTCTCTCCCCTCTTCCCCTCTTTTCTCTCCCCTCTTCCCCTCTTTTCTCTCCCCTCTTCCCCTCTTTTCTCTCCCCTCTTCCCCTCTTTTCTCTCCCCTCTTCCCCTCTTTTCTCTCCCCTCTTCCCCTCTTTTCTCTCCCCTCTTCCCCTCTTTTCTCTCCCCTCTTCCCCTCTTTTCTCTCCCCTCTTCCCCTCTTTTTTCTCCCCTCTTCCCCTCTTTTTTCTCCCCTCTTCCCCTCTTTTTTCTCCCCTCTTCCCCTCTTTTCTCCCCCCTCTCCCCCTCTCCCCCTCTCTCCTCCCCCCTCTCCCCCTCTCTCCTCCCCCCTCTCCCCCTCTCTCCTCCCCCCTCTCCCCCTCTCTCCTCCCCCCTCTTCCCCTCTTTCCTCCCCCCTCTTCCCCTCTTTCCTCCCCCCTCTTCCCCTCTTTCCTCCCCCCTCTTCCCCTCTTTCCTCCCCCCTCTTCCCTTCCCCCTTTGGGTTTGGAGCCGAGCTTGGTGCCGTCCTCGTTTCCGAAGCCGCAGTCCCTCTCCAATGATTTTACTCTGCATTTCAGAGCTGAACGGAAACAAAACTCTTCCGTTCTTTGCTCTCCGGTTCAACGGTCCCGGGAATTTGGGTCCTTTTGGCGAGTTTTAAGCAGAAACGTTGCTATTTGCCCTTTGGCTTTGATGCCCTTGGGCTGACGGAGCTCCTCCAACCCTTGGGAAGGTCTCCCGTCCTCTTCTCCAGGCTCAACACCCCCAGGGCCCTCAGCCGCTCCCACAACCCCTGTTCTCCAGACCCTTCCCAGCTCCATTCCCTTCTCCAGATACATTCCAGCCCCTCCAGGGCTTCCTTGGAATGAGGGGCCCAGACCTGATCCCAAGATTCGATGGGTGACCTCAGGATTCCATGGGGATGATCCCATCCCTGCTCCTTCTGGTCACCCCATGGCTGATCCAAGCCCGGTGCCGGTGGCCACCTGGGCCACTGCTGGACCATGTTCAGCTGCTGTTGACCAAACCCTGAGGTCGTTCTCCTCCAGCAGCTTTCCAGCCGCTCTTCCCCAAGCCTGGAGCTGCTCCGGGTTGTTGTGTCCCAAGTGCCAGACCCGGCCCTGAGCCTGCTTGAACCTCCTGTTGGCTTTGGCCCACGGATCCAGCCTGGCCAGATCCCTCTGGAGATTCTCCTGCCCTCCAGCCATGGATCCAGCCTGGCCAGATCCCTCTGCAGATCCTCCTGCCCTCCAGCCATGGATCCAGCCTGGCCAGATCCCTCTGCAGATCCTCCAGCCATGGATCCAGCCTGGCCAGATCCCTCTGGAGATCCTCCTGCCCTCCATCCATGGATCCAGCCTGGCCAGATCCCGCTGGAGATCCTCCATCCATGGATCCAGCCTGGCCAGATCCCTCTGCAGATCCTCCTGCCCTCCATCCATGGATCCAGCCTGGCCAGAACCCTCTGGAGATCCTCCTGCCCTCCATCCATGGATCCAGCCTGGCCAGATCCCTCTGCAGATCCTCCTGCCCTCCATCCATGGATCCAGCCTGGCCAGATCCCTCTGGAGATCCTCCATCCATGGATCCAGCCTGGCCAGATCCCTCTGCAGATCCTCCTGCCCTCCAGCCATGGATCCAGCCTGGCCAGATCCCTCTGGAGATCCTCCATCCATGGATCCAGCCTGGCCAGATCCCTCTGCAGAGCCTTCCTGCCCTCCATCCATGGATCCAGCCTGGCCAGATCCCTCTGCAGATCCTCCCTGCCCTCCATCCATGGATCCAGCCTGGCCAGATCCCTCTGCAGATCCTCCTGCCCTCCATCCATGGATCCAGCCTGGCCAGATCCCTCTGCAGATCCTCCTGCCCTCCATCCATGGATCCTGGATTCGGCCTTTGCGTTGCTGTTGTCTCCGTACTCCCGAAACCATTCCTGGAAACAATCGGTGATTACACTTTCCTCCTCTTCCTCCTCCTCCTCCCAGTCCGGAAGTGGTGTGTTTGTAACGGGAATAGCGGTGTCCTTCTGCCGAGCTCTGGATCCACCCTTCCATGTTCAGATCCGGTTGGATTCACCGCCCGCCTCGGGGTGGCAGGTGGGGACGTGCCCCGTGGCTCCTGGGGGACGCGTGGGAGGATCTGGGGAAGCACCGAGAGGAGCTTTCACCTCTGGTGGCCTCGGAATGGTTCCAGGAGCAGGTGTGGGATCCTGCTGGGGTGGTGGAACACCTGAAGGAAAGGTTCCTCCTCTGAAGGAAGGCAAGAGAGCGGCTTCACGTGCCGTGTTGGACCTGCGTTGCCCTCAAAGGAGCCGGAGGGTCTTTGGATTAAAGGAAAACACAGACGGACACCGTGGATAAACCAGGAACACCATGCAGGCATCGCCTGTCCAGGATGGGGTGTCACCTCAAGGATGGAGGAGGTTGAAGGGTCACCTCAGGGATGGAGGGGGATGGAGGAGGATGGAGGGGGATGGAGGAGGATGGAGGGTTCCCTTGAGGATGGAGGAGTATGGAGGGTCACCTCGGGGATGGAAGAGGACGGAGGGTCACCTCAGGGATGGAAGAGGATGGAGGGTCATCTCGGGGATGGAAGAGGACGGAGGGTCACCTCAGGGATGGAAGAGAACGGAGAGTCCCCCTGAGGATGGAGGGGGACGGAGGGTCACCTCAGGGATGGAAGAGAATGGAGAGTCCTCCTGAGGATGGAGGAGGACAGAGGGTCACCTCAGGGATGGAAGAGGATGGAGAGTCCCCCTGAGGATGGAGGAGGACGGAGGGTCACCTCAGGGATGGAAGAGGACGGAGGGTCACCTCAGGGATGGAAGAGGACGGAGGGTCACCTCGGGGATGGAAGAGGACGGAGGGTCACCTCGGGGATGGAAGAGGATGAAGGGTCACCTCAGGGATGGAAGAGGACAGAGGTCACCTTGGGGATGGAAGAGGACGGAGGGTCACCTCAGGGATGGAAGAGGATGGAGAGTCCCCCTGAGGATGGAAGAGGATGGAGGGTCACCTTGGGGATGGAAGAGGACGGAGGGTCACCTCAGGGATGGAAGAGGATGGAGAGTCCCCCTGAGGATGGAAGAGGATGGAGGGTCACCTCGGGGATGGAAGAGGATGGAGGGTCACCTCGGGGATGGAAGAGGATGGAGGGTTGCCTTGGGAACGAAGGAGGACGGAGGGTCACCTCAAGGATGGAGCGTTGCTTCGGGGATGACCCCGACACCATTCAGGTCTCCAGAGATCCAGACGTCCTCCAGTGCGCCGGGAAGAAATGTTCTCCTGGAAGGGTGGGGAGCCCCTGGAACAGTGGTGGCTGCTCCATCCCTGGAGGGGTTCCAGGCCACGTTGGATGGTTCTCGGAGCCCCTGATCCCATGGGAGGTGTCCCTGCCCATGGATTGCAACTGGATGGCCTTTGAGATCCCATTCCATCATCCGATGGTCGGGCAGCTGCTGGGCAGGGCTTGTGCCGGAGCCGCTCCGAGCTGCGTGACATCACTCTTGGCAGCAAAAACAGGGATAAAGGGGGTTGGAAAGGGTGGCTTTGACTCCCGGGATCGCTGTGTCGGAGCCTCGGAGGAGGTGAGTGCCACGAGCCGTCGCCTTTGCTTTCTTTTCTCCCCGTACGTCTCTTCCCATCGGCTTTTCCTGCTTTCTCCCCCCGGCCGAGCCGACGGCTGCTCCAGCGCTCGGCCCCTCCAGCCTAATCCTGGAATTCTGGTGCCATTTGAGCTTTTCTTCCTTTTTTTCCATCTCTTTTCCTCTTGGATCCCGTTTTTCTCTGTAGTTTCTAACCCTCAACATTCCTTCCCCGCTCGCCGTCGCTCCCGGTGCCGCCAAGTTTGGGTCGCGCGTCCTCCGTGTGGGACTGATCCCGATGGAAAGCTTGGGAATGAGGCACTTGTTCTCCAGCGCTGACTTCACCGCGAGCGCTGCGGCCAAGCAGGAGCGCTCAAGAGCTGCTTTTGGGGCATTGAACATCTCCGTTCAATGGCTTTAACGAGCGCCGGGAGAGCTTTTCCTTGGAAGAGAGCGACATTTCTGCCTTCCCGCTCCGGGATTCCTCCTCTTGGTTGGTTTTGCTTTTCCAGAGGTGCTTTTTTGGGTCTTGAGAATCACACAGAATCACCAGGTTGGAAAGGACCCATTGGATCATGGAGTCCAACCATTCCCAACACTCCCTAAACCATGTCCCTCAGCACTTCATCCACCCGTTCCTTGAACACCTCCAGGGAAGGCGACTCCCCCCTCCCTGGGCAGCCTGAGCTCCAAGCCCCATCCAACCTGGCCTGGAACCCCTCCAGGGATGGAGCAGCCACCGCTGCTCTGGGGAACCTCTTCCAGGACCTCCCACCATTTCTTCCTAAAGTCTCATCTCAATCTTCCCTTTCCAATTTAAAACCGTTTCCCCTCCTCCTCTCACTCCGGGCCCTTGGAAAAAGTCCCTTCCCTACTGGTAGAGGGAGTCCCTTTCCCTCCTGGAAGCTGCTCTAAGGTCTCCCCAGAGCCTTCTCTTCTCCTGAACAACCTCAACTCTCAGCCTGGCCTCACACAGGAGGTTCTCCAGCCCTTGGACCATCTCCGTGGCCTCCTCTGGAGTTGCTCCACCAGCTCCGTGTCCTCCCTGTGCTGAGGACTCCAGAGCTGGACCCAGGACTCCAGGTGGGTCTCCCCGAGCGGAGCAGAGGGGCAGAATCCGTCCCTCCGTGGTGGCCACGCTGCTCCGGGTGCAGCCCAGGACACGGTTGGTTTCTGGGCTCTGAGCGCACGTTGGGGCTCCTGTTGGTCTTCTCCTCCCTCAGCACCCCAAGTCCTTCTCCTCAGGGCTGATCCCAATCCCATCACCCCCCATCCTGGATTGAATCCATGGATTGCCCCAACCCCGGTGTAGGACCTTGCCCTTGGCCTGGTAGAACCTCCTGAGGTTCTCACAGCTCCGCTTCTCCACTCACTGCTTCCAATTTCTCTCTCATTTTCCCTCTCCGTTTGCAGTCGTTTGGAGAGAAATCTTTGCCTTTCGCAGCTGGGAACCCTTCCAGCCGCCCAATTCCAGCGTTATCCCACCCTTCGGATACTTCCAGGGTGTCGTAGCTCCCCCCTGGGAGCCGCCCCTCCTGGTAACCGCTGCCTTTGGATCTGTCCCACCAGGAGGTGACATCCGAGCTGGAACTGGTTGGGATTCCGGGTGTAATGAGTTCCCTCCTCCCAGACCTTCGGAGAGGGGTTGGGATACTTTGCTTTATTGCTTAGAAAACAACTGGGAGTGGCAATAAATGGCAATAAATCCGGGCTGTGGTGTCATTCCCAGCTGGAAAACACTGTTGGAAGAGTCATCCCTGGGTGTGGGATCCATGAGGTTGGGTTAAGCTCATTTCCTTCGTCATCCGTGACCTCTTCGGTGCGCGTTAAGCTTTTTATCCGGCGAAAAAAAGGTTTATTCCAGTTCCGAAGCACCGTTTCAATGTGTCTTTGCGACTCCCGTCGGTGCCTGGTGGGGTTTTCCTCGCCGGTTGTAGAATCTATCGCGTGATGGAGACGGAAAAAGCTCGGGAAAAGAACCTAATCCTTATCTTTTAACTTTCAGCTTTGGGTTGTTCTTGGAAAGGTTCGCTCCGCTCGTGAATTCCTTCCACCTTGGCCTTCCCAACCCCTTTCTTTGGGGTCCTCCTCCCTCGCAGCTCGTTAAGACGCAGTTGGCTCTCCAGCGCTTGACCTCGGCCGCTCCCACCGCTCCGGGACCTCCTCATGCCTGGTTGAACCCGGTCCTCCTCCAGAACGCCATGTTCAACCCGAGAGGAACGTTACCTCCGCGGCCCCGCGGACCGAATCCATCGGGCACGAAGCCTCCTCCTGGATCCCTTCGGGAAGGAGCCGTGGTGGGACTTCCGAGAAAGCCTTCGCCCGCGATGCCTCAAGGGATGTCGCAAAGATTATCCGCCTTGGAAACGGTTCCGTGGAGGGGATCGCAACGGATCAACGTGCGGGTGACCCTGCACCGGCCCGATCCCCGGCAGGTGAAGAAGAAGACAAACCTCCACCAGGAGCAGAAAGGAGAACCTTGCGGCGGTCGCTGGGACGGCAGCTCCTGCTCCGCTGGACACAAACCGGCGTCCTCGGAGCCGAATTCCAACCCCCAGAGCCGTTACACTCCGGAAAGCGCTTCCAGCATTTTGGCGAGTTTCGGGTTGTCCAACGACGATTTGGAGGAGCTCAGTCGTTACCCGGACGATCAGTTGACGCCTGAGAACATGCCGCTGATCCTGAGGGAGATCCGGGTCCGGAAGATGGGTCACTCCTCCGGCTTGCGCGCTCCGAGACGAGGAGAAGAAAGCGGCGGTGGGGCGAGCGGCGCAGCGCCGAAGAGCAAAGTCATCGATTACGGCCACGCCAGTAAGTACGGTTACGCCGAGGAGCATCTGGAGGTGCACGCCTACGATCCCGAAGTGCCTACGGAGGATCCTCTGGAAGCGGCGGGCTATCGCCCCGAGGCGTCGAGCGGAGAGGACTTCCAAGGAGAGCCCAACGTGCCCATGGGCGTCCCACCACCACCTCCTGCCGTGAGCTGCAACGCGGTCTTTCCAGTGGACGACTTAATGAAACCCGCTGGTTTCCAGAACGGTTCCTCCACCTCTCGCTCCTTTTTCCCAACAACGGAACCTCCGGAAAAGCTGTCGGGATTATGCGCGGCACCCGCGGGGCTCCCTGTGGTCAAACCCATCTCGCAGCCTCCGCTCCCTCCCGGGATGCCGGCGCTGCTGCCGCTGCCTCTCCTTCCGCCGGTGCTGCTCCCGCCGCCGCCGCCGCCCGTCCTTCCGCCGGCGCCGCACCCGCCCTTCTCGGCGGGGCTCCTGGCGGCCATCAGCTCCCACGAGAGGCTGCAGCGGGACGTCCCCCCGAGCCACCCCGGCGGGCAGAGCGGCGCCGGAGCGGCGCCCAAAGCTTTCCCGGAGGAGCCGTTGGATTCTCCTTTCGGGAAAGCTTCGTGGCTCCCGGCGTTCCCCGAAGCCGATGGGCAGAAGAGGAAGCGCGCGCCCACTCCGTCCATGATGAACGACTACTACGCCACTTCGCCGAGGATCTTCCCGCACATCTGCTCCCTCTGTAACATCGAGTGCACTCATATGAAGGTGAGTGAGCGTCTCCGCGGCCTTCTCCCATCCTTTTCTCCTTCTCCTCTTCCTCAACTCATTGTTTCTTCAACACTCAACGAATTTATGGGGTCTATCGCCACCTTCCGGTGCTCGCGGCGGCGATCCCGGTGTCGGGAAATGATTGGAACGCCCACCCGGCGTCTTCCGAACCACTTGGATTTGGGATGGAATGTCTAAAGTGAGGTCGTGTGTGGCGGTTTGGGTCATGAAGTGAACGTTGAGCGGCTGAAACGCGGGAGCGAATCTGGCGCAGTGTTGCCGTGGGGTGGAGATGGTCCTGGATTGGATGTGTTCAGAGAAGGTCCTGCTCCTGGTTGGGGCGATCCGTGGATTCAATCCAGGATGGGTGGAGAATGGATTGGGAGCAGCCGTGAGGAGAAGGACGTGGGGTGTTGGGGAGGAGAAGACCAACAGGAGCCACAATGTGTGCTCAGAACCCCCCCGTGTCCTGGGCTGCACCCGGAGCAGCGTGGCCACCACGGAGGGACGGATTCTGCCCCTCTGCTCCGCTCGGGGAGACCCACCTGGAGCCCTGGGTCCAGCGCTGGAGTCCTCAGCACAGGGAGGACATGGAGCTGGTGGAGCAACTCCAGAGGAGGCCATGGAGATGATGGGAGGGATGGAGAACCTCCTGTGTGAGGCCAGGCTGAGAGTTGGGGTTGTTCAGGAGAAGAAAAGGCTCCATGGAGACCTCAGAGCAGCTTCCAGTAGGGAAAGGGGCTCCAGGAAAGCTGGAGAGGGGCTCTGGATCAGGGAGTGGTGGACAGGACGAGGGGAACGGTTTTGAGCTGCGAGAGGGGAGATTGAGATGAGGTCTTGGGGAGAAATGTTCTCCTGTGAGGGTGGGGAGGCCCTGGAACAGAGCAGTGGTGGTGCCCCATCCCTGGAGGAGTTCCAGGCCAGGTTGGATGGTTCTTGGAGCCCCTGATCCAGTGGGAGGTGTCCCTGGGTTGGAACTCGATGGGCTTTGAAGTCTCTTCCCATCAAACCAATCTGTAGTTCCATGATTCTAACTTGATGTCAACCAGAACCCCGAGATCCCATCCCTGGAGGGGTTCCAGGCCAGGTTGGATGGGCCTTGGAGCTCCTGATCCAGTGGGAGGTGTCCCTGCCCATGGCAGGAGGTGGGACTGGATGGGCTTTGAGGTCCCTTCCAACTCAACCCTTTCAGTGATTCTGTCAACTCCGTGTCCTGAGGACATCGCGGTGCCGCTGGTGGTGTCCAAACGTTCTGATCCAACTGCAGCTCCACCACCGTTTCTCTCCGGTGCAGCTCTGTCTCCCTCAGGCCCACGTTCTGCAGAGCGTTGGCTGCTCTTGGACCTCCCGTGTCCTAACGGAACCGCAGGAGACAGATGTTTCCTTGTTGCGACAGAAGTTTGTGCTCAAGGTTTTCCTCTTCCACATCTGTGCCTTCTGGAGAACGAAGAAGTCCTCATGTCCGGTTGGTGTCTCTTTTGTCTCAGTTCTGTGGTAGATGAGGATCTGGATGTTCACTTTTGGTCTTTGGAGTTGTGGAGGAAGCATCTGCGGTGGGACCTCGTGCTGCAAAACGAGCGATGGGCGATGGCACAGCAGGAACTGGTGGGCACGTGGGGATGACCACACCGGGAAGGAGCGGTCGGTTCCCACCGGGAAGGAGCGGTCGGTTCCCACCGGGAAGGAGCGGTTGGTTCCCACCAGGAAGGAGCGGTTGGTCCCCACTGGGAAGGAGCGGTCGGTTCCCACCAGGAAGGAGCGGTTGGTTCCCACCAGGAAGGAGCGGTCGGTTCCCACCAGGAAGGAGCGGTCGGTTCCCACCAGGAAGGAGCGGTCGGTTCCCACCAGGACGAAGCGGTCAGTTCCCACCAGGAAGGAGCGGTCGGTTCCCACCGGGAAGGAGCGGTCGGTTCCCACCAGGACGGAGCGGTTGGTCCCCACCGGGAAGGAGCGGTTGGTTCCCACCGGGAAGGAGCGGTCGGTTCCCACCAGGAAGGAGCGGTTGGTTCCCACCAGGATGAAGCGGTTGGTTCCCACCGGGAAGGAGCGGTTGGTTCCCACCAGGAAGGAGCGGTCGGTCCCCACCAGGAAGGAGCGGTCGGTCCCCACCAGGACGGAGCGGTTGGTCCCCACCGGGACGGAGCGGTTGGTTCCCACCGGGAAGGAGCGGTTGGTTCCCACCGGGAAGGAGCGGTTGGTTCCCACCGGGAAGGAGCGGTCGGTTCCCACCGGGAAGGAGCGGTTGGTTCCCACCGGGACGAAGCGGTTGGTTCCCACCGGGAAGGAGCGGTTGGTTCCCACCGGGAAGGAGCGGTTGGTTCCCACCGGGAAGGAGCGGTTGGTTCCCACCGGGAAGGAGCGGTTGGTTCCCACCAGGAAGGAGCGGTTGGTTCCCACCAGGACGGAGCGGTTGGTTCCCACCAGGAAGGAGCGGTTGGTTCCCACCAGGACGGAGCGGTTGGTTCCCACCGGGAAGGAGCGATTGGTTCCCACCGGGAAGGAGCGGTTGGTTTCCACCGGGAAGGAGCGGTTGGTCCCCACCAGGACGAAGCGGTTGTTCCCACCGGGACGGAGCGGTTGGTTCCCACCAGGAAGGAGCGGTTGGTCCCCACCAGGACGAAGCGGTTGTTCCCACCAGGACGGAGCGGTTGGTTCCCACCAGGACGGAGCGGTTGGTTCCCACCGGGACGGAGCGGTTGGTTCCCACCAGGACGGAGCGGTTGGTTTCCACCAGGACGGAGCGGTTGGTTCCCACCAGGACGGAGCGGTTGGTTCCCACCAGGACGGAGCGGTTGGTTCCCACCGGGAAGGAGCGGTTGGTTCCCACCAGGAAGGAGCGGTTGGTTCCCACCAGGAAGGAGCGGTTGGTTCCCACCAGGAAGGAGCGGTACGTTCCCACCGGGAAGGAGCGATTGGTTCCCACCAGGACGGAGCGGTTGGTTCCCACCGGGAAGGAGCGATTGGTTCCCACCGGGAAGGAGCGGTTGGTTCCCACCGGGAAGGAGCGGTTGGTTTCCACCGGGAAGGAGCGGTTGGTCCCCACCGGGAAGGAGCGGTTGGTCCCCACCAGGAGGAAGCGGTTCGTCCCCACCAGGACAGAGCAGTTGGTTCCCACCGGGACGGAGCGGTTGGTTCCCACCAGGACGGAGCGGTTGGTTCCCACCAGGACGGAGCGGTTGGTTCCCACCAGGACGAAGCGGTTGGTTCCCACCGGGAAGGAGCAGTTGGTTCCCACCAGGACGAAGCGGTTGGTTCCCACCAGTGAGGAGTGGTTGGTTCCCACCGGGACGGAGCGTTGGTTCCCACCGGGAAGAAGCTGTTGGGCAACTGCAAACCAAAGCCTCCGTGATGGCTCTCAGGTTTGGGCTGTTCCTGGCGAGGAGATGGCATTGTCCTGAGATGCTTTTGATCCCATCTGGACCTGAGGTCCAAACTCACCTCGGACTTTGCTCATCAAGAACGCAGAAGCAACGTTGCCCGTTGGAAGAGACCTCAGGTGTGGTGTTCCCATGAGCCGTGGGCTCCTGAGAGGGTTCCAGCTGGATTCTCCTGGCTTTGAGTGGCCAAACCATCACCTTTGTGCACCTCCTCAGCCTCTCAACCTGTGAAACGTTGACTTGGAATGAGGAGAACTTCTTCTGTTCCCCTCACGCAGCCGAGCGGTTCTCCTGGAGGTCTTTCTTCTCAATTAAGGAGGTCTGCTGGAGTCCGAGCTGAAGGTGGCCTTGAGGTGCCTTCAGAGCTTCGCTTTGGCCGTCGCAGTTCATGGATTTTTTAGGCCTTTCGTAACCTGGCTGAGATCCTCCAGCGCCAGTTCTGTAGATCCGGAGATGTTTGTGGTGAAAATGCTCTTCCGGGGTCAAAAGCGACGACGTTGTCCATCTCCGAGGCCCATCCGTCGTGGGTTTCTCCATGAAAAATAGAGGTCTATGCATTTCTTTAACCTTGGACACTTTTTGCTGAGCATCTCTATGGTTCTTAGGTGGATCTGGGTGGGCTTTGAGGTCCCTTCCGACCCAACCGTTCCATGGGAGATGATGCTCAGCAGCTCCATGTGAAGAACATTCCGTGATGGCCTTTGGAAAGACATCATTTGTGGTTTTATCTTCCCACCAAATTCCTTGGATCTTCAGCAATGGGTGGGTGGGGATCTTGGTTCTTGGATGCCACCTCGGTTGGGTCTTGTTTGGAGATGAACCACGAGAAGAGCTGCTTTCCAACTCCAGAACACAACTTTGGAGCCTTCAGGCAGCGTCAACTCTCCGAGGGACCGAAACGCTGTGGGCTTTGGGTGGATGAGGACTACCATGGGCTGGAGACCACCTGGTTGGGGTCAGAGCAGCGGCTGAGCTTTGTCCTTCTCTTTACCTCCTGTTGGGAAGGCTTTGGTGGTGGTGTCACCATGGCCGTACGGATACGGTGTGAGAAAGGTGGAAGAGGCAGCTCGGAGAATTCCTCGGTGCTGAGGTGACTTCAGGTGGAAAGTGTGGAAGAGGGCTGTGTTTGTGTCCTGCTCTCACGTACGGCCCAGAGAGAGGGACCTGCTCCCACCTGGGAGAGCCTGAAGGAACCAGAGGTGGGTTCCATGCAAGGGTTCTGCTCCTCTGCTCCGCTCGAGGAGACCCACCTGGAGCCCTGGGTCCAGCGCTGGAGTCCTCAGCACAGGGAGGACACGGAGCTGGTGGAGCAACTCCAGAGGAGACCACGGAGATGGTCCAAGGGCTGGAGAACGTCCCGTTGGAGGCCACGCTGGGAGAGTTGGGGTTGTTCAGAAGAAGAGAAGGCTTTGAGGAGACCTCAGAGCAGCTTCCAGGAGGGAAAGGGGCTCCAGGAGAGCTGAGGAGGGGCTCTGGATCAGGGAGGAACAGGATGAGAGGAATGGTTTGGAGCTGCAAGAGGAGAGATGGAGATGAGATCTTGAGGAGAAATGTTCTCCTGGGAGGGTGGGGACACCCTGGCCCAGGTTGCCCAGAGCAGTGGTGGCTGCCCCACCCCTGGAGGGGTTCCAGGCCAGGTTGGATGGTTCTTGGAGCCCCTGAGCCAGTGGGAGGTGTCCCTCGATCTGGATTGGTCCCTTCCCACCCAACTCCTTCCATGATCATCCCCTGCCATCAATCAGAACCCCAAAATCCCATCTCTGGAGGTGTTGAAGACCACGTTGGATGGTTCTTGGAGCCCCTGATCCCGTGGGAGGTGTCCCTGCCCGTGGCAGGAGGTGGAACTGGATGGGTTTAAGGTCCCTTCCAACCCATTCCATGATCATTCCCAAGGAACCACGAGCTGTGTTGAAGGGTTCTGACCAATTATCGTTGATGCCGTGAGATACCTTCTGGCTTCCAACCACGCAGGGTGTGTTCTCAGCCATAGCTTTGCCCAGCAGGGCGGTTTCTGTTCACCAGAGCTGGAATGAAGCCTCCAGATGTGGTTTCCAACGTTGGGAACGCATCCCGTGTTTGCTCTTAAGTTGTTTCCAAGCCCGAGGACCGGTGGGAGTTGTCTTCCCAGCAGATGTTCCTCAGGAAAACTGGTGGGAACGAGGCTTTAATAGGAAAACCATCCATGCGTGTGCGGAAAATGTCACCGGAATTCTTGGCTGCCCTTTGGCCGTGACGTTAGCAGAGGCCAATGTCCTCGCGGGGACGCCTTTGGAGAAGGGAGACACCACCGTGTGGCCTCTCGTGGGGGTCTTCAGCTCCGTTTGCGGAGCGATCATCGCCCTCAGGAGCTGAGAAGACTCAATAGTTCCTTTACTTCCAATACGGGAGTTCTCGGCAAGGACGACGAGAACTTCATCCTTCTCCTCCTCCTTCTCCTCCTCCTTCTCCTCCTCCTTCTCCTCCTCCTTCTCCTCCTCTTCTCCTCCTCCTCTCCTCCTCCTCTCCTCCTCCTCTTCTCCTCCTCCTTCTCCTCTTCTTCTCCTCCTCTTCTTCTCCTCTTCTTCTTCTCCTCCTCTTCTTCTCCTCCTCTTCTTCTCCTCCTCTTCTTCTCCTCCTCTTCTTCTCCTCCTCTTCTTCTCCTCCTCTTCTTCTCCTCCTCTTCTTCTCCTCCTCTTCTTCTCCTCCTCTTCTTCTCCTCTTCTTCTTCTCCTCTTCTTCTTCTCCTCTTCTTCTTCTCCTCTTCTTCTTCTCCTCTTCTTCTTCTCCTCTTCTTCTTCTCCTCCTCTTCTTATCCTTCTCTTCTCTTCTCTTCTCTTCTCTTCTCTTCTCTTCTCTTCTCTTCTCTTCTCTTCTCTTCTCTTCTCTTCTCTTCTCTTCTCTTCTCTTCTCTTCTCTTCTCTTCTCTTCCTCTTCTTCTCCTCCTCTTCTTCTCCTCCTCCTCTTCTCCTCCTCTTCTCCTCCTCTTCTCCTCCTCTTCTCCTCCTCTCCTCCTCCTCTCCTCCTCCCCTCCTCCTCCCCTCCTCCTCCCCTCCTCCTCCCCTCCTCTTCCCCTCCTCTTCCCCTCCTCTTCTCCTCCTCTTCTCCTCCTCTTCTCCTCCTCTTCTCCTCCTCTTCTCCTCCTCTTCTCCTCCTCTTCTCCTCCTCTCCTCCTCCTCTTCTCCTCCTCCTCTTCTCCTCCTCCTCTTCTCCTCCTCCTCTTCTCCTCCTCCTCTTCTCCTCCTCTTCTTCTCCTCTCCTCTCCTCCTCTCTCCTCCTGGTGTCCTACAGGAGGTTTTTCAGCCCTCCCATCATCTCTGTGGTCTCCTCTGCTCCTGTTTCAACATCTCACATGGATGACGCGGAGCTGTTGGAGCGAGTCCAGAGGAGGCCATGGAGATGATCCAAGGGCTGGAGAACCTCCCGTTGGAGGCCACGCTGGGAGAGTTGGGGTTGTTCAGAAGAAGAGAAGGCTTTGAGGAGACCTCAGAGCAGCTTCCAGGAGGGAAAGGGGCTCCAGGAGAGCTGGGGAGGGGCTCTGGATCAGGGAGGAACAGGATGAGGGGAACGGTTTGGAGCTGCAAGAGGAGAGATGGAGATGAGATCTTGGGGAGAAATGTTCTCCTGGGAGGGTGGGGAGGCCCTGGCCCAGGTTGCCCAGAGCAGTGGTGGCTGCTCCATCCCTGGAGGGGTTCCAGGCCAGGTTGGATGGTTCTTGGAGCCCCTCATCCAGTGGGAGGTGTCCCTCAATCTGGATGGGCTTTGAGTTCCCTTCCCACCCAACTCCTTCCATGATCATCCCCTGCCATCAATCAGAACCCCAAAATCCCATCCCTGGAGGTGTTGAAGACCACGTTGGATGGTTCTTGGAGCCCCTGATCCCATGGGAGGTCTCCCTGCCCATGGCAGGGGTGGAACTGGATGGGCTTTGAGGTCCCTTCCCACCCAAACCATTCTTTGCTCCTCCCCTGTTCCTCTCCACTTTGGAGCCATCAAAATCCTCCCCCATCACCCGAACTTGGGGTCAAACACTCAACTTTTTTTTCCCCTTTCTCACCAACCTTCTCGGTTTCTTCTGTCCTCCAGTACTGGATCCTCCACCAGAACAGCCCGTCGCACATCGAGAGCTGCCGCCACCTGCGCCAACAGTAAGGGACCTCTTGGAACCCCTCACTCCTTGCCCCGTTCCCTCGGCCAAACGCTCGCACCCGAGCTTTGCCCCACCAAGGGGTTGAAGATGAGGTGTCTCCCACAACGTTTGTCCCCCAAACCTCATTCCATGGCCGTGAAAATGGCCTTCAAACACCAAATGGAGTGATTCCTGGTTGATTCCTGGTTGATTCCGCAGGTATCCGGACTGGAACCCGGAGTCGCACTCCTCCAAGAGGTAACTGTCTTCTCCTCACACCTTCTCATTAACCTTCCCCTGTCGTAAACACCCGGTAATTAACGCTAATTAGTTCTCCTTAATGACCTCTGGTGGTGTTCTCACCATGAAGTTGTGCTCTGGTGTCATGGTGTGGCCCTGGGGGCCAAACGGGAGTGGTTTGGTCCCAAAATTCCTTTGTTCCGGGAAAGAGAAGGGAAAGACCAAAAGTTGGGATTGGAAATTGAACCTAAATTAGCTTTAACGGGGCAGTAACGAGCTGGGGGCGATAACGAGCCGGGGGCACCCGGGGCTGGTGTGTCACCACCCTCCCAGGAGAACATTTCTCCCCAGGATCTCATCTCAATCTCCCCTCTTGCAGCTCAAAACCGTTACCCTCATCCTATCCCTGATCCAGAGCCCCTCCCCAGCTCTCCTGGAGCCCCTTTCCCTCCTGGAAGCTGCTCTGAGGTCTCCATGGAGCCTTCTCTTCTCCTGAACAACCCCAACTCTCATCCCACCTCCTATGGAGGTTCTCCATCCCTCAGATCATCTCCGTGGCCTCCTCTGGAGTTGCTCCACCAGCTCCGTGTCCTCCCTGTGCTGAGGACTCCAGAGCTGGACCCAGGGCTCCAGGTGGGTCTCCCCGAGCGGAGCAGAGAGCACCCCAAGTCCTTCTCCTCAGGGCTGCTCCCAATCCCTTCTCCACCCAGCCGGGATTTGGGTTTGGGATTGCCCTCACCCAGGTGTAGGACCATGCTCTTGGCTTGGTTGAACCTCATGAGGTTTGCCCTGTCCCAGCTCTCCAGCCTGTCCGCGTCCTTCTGGGTGACATCCCACCCTTCTGGGGATGGTTTGGATCAGCCCTGAGGAGAAGGACTTGGGGTGCTGGAGGAGGAAAAGACCAACAGGAGCCCCAACGTGTGCTCAGAGCCCAGAACCCCCCCGTGTCCTGGGCTGCACCCGGAGCAGCGTGGCCAGCAGGGAGGGACGGGATTCTGCCCCTCTGCTCCGCTCTGGGAGACCCACCTGGAGCCCTGGGTCCAGCTCTGGAGTCCTCAGCACAGGGAGGACATGGAGATGGTGGAGCAACTCCAGAGGAGGCCATGGAGATGATCCCAGGGCTGGAGAACCTCCTGTTGGAGGTCAGGCTGGGAGAGTTGGGGTTGTTCAGGAGAAGAGAAGGCTCTGGGGAGACCTCAGAGCAGCTTCCAGGAGGGAAAGGGGCTCCAGGAAAGCTGGGGAGGGTCTTTTTCCAAGGGCCTGGAGTGGTGGGATGAGGGACAATGGCTTTAAACTGGAGAGGGGCAGATTCAGATCAGACATAAGGAGGAACTTCTTGAGAATGAGGGTGGGGAGGCCCTGGAATGGGTTCCCCAGAGCAGTGGTGGTGCCCCATCCCTGGAGGGGTTCCAGGCCAGGTTGGATGGTTCTTGGAGCCCCTGATCCCATGGGAGGTGTCCCTGCCCATGGCTGAGGTGGAACTGATGGGCTCTGAGGTCTCTTCCCACCCAACCCATCCCATGATGCTATGATTCTCACTTCCCATCAACCACAACTCCCAGATCCCATCTCTGGAGGGGTTCCAGGCTGGGTTGGATGGGGTTCGGATCCCGCGGGAGGTGTCCCTTCTCATGGGAGGGGTTGGAACCGGATGGCCTTTGGAGTCCTTTCCAACCCATTCCCTGACTGAGAGGATCGCGTGGTTGGAAAAGACCTTTGAGCTCCTGCAGTCCACCTGTACCCATCCATTCTCCCCCTCCATCCCAACCTCTTCTCTTCCTCGCGTCCTTTTCCTCCTCCTCTTCCTTCTCTTTGGCCCTGGAGCTCCCGACCTCATTTTTCTGGAGAGCTTTCTCTGGTTCTTCCGTCTTTTCTTCTCCTCATCGCTCCTTTCCCACCCAACCCCATCCTAACTTCCTCCCCCAAACACTTCCCTCGTGTTTCACAGTATCCCAAGGTTGGAGAAGACCTTCGTGACCATCAAACCCAACCATCGATCCATCCGTTATCCAAACCGACTCTTGAATTTGTCCGTTTGGGTTTGGGTTTCTCCTTCTCCGTCGTCAAAACTCATTCCGTGTCTTTATTGTCGCAGAAACGCCGCGGACCGAAAGGAGAACCAGACGCCGCGACGCCGGTCCGGCTCCGCCAGCCCTCGCCGCTCCAGGCTCGGATCTTCCAGTTATGTCATCCGTCGGTCACGATCGAGATCCAGGAGTCCCGGCCGATTCCGGCCAACGAGGCCGAGAAGTCGAAGCCCGAGGCAGATGCGCCGCTTTAGCCCCAGACACAGGTCCAGGTCCCCTCAGCGCTCCAGGAACCCGCTGAGAACCACTCCGCGCCCACAGAGGTCATCCAGTAACGATTGGTCCTCAAGGAGGTCAACGCGGTCCCAAGGTAAAAGGGGTGGGAAACGCTCCGAGATGTTGAAACTTCCTTTGATTTCAGAAGGACTGAGTTGGGTTTCAAGAGGGTTTTTGGTGTCACGTCAGCGTTTTTCGTAGCAAAATTGCTCAAAAATCCGATTTTTTTCTGCTGTGGCTTTGGGAGAAGGTTGTGTAGAAGGAATTCTGGAGTGTGGAGCACAGGGAGGACACGGAGCTGCTGGAGCGAGTCCAGAGGAGACCACGGAGATGGTCCAAGGGCTGGAGAACCTCCTGTGTGAAGCCACACTGGGAGAGTTGGGGTTGTTCAGGAGAAGAGAAGGTTCTGGGGAGACCTTAGAGCAGCTTCCAGGAGGGAAAGGGATGGGGCGGCCACCACTGCTCCGGGCAACCGTTCCAGGGCCTCCCCACCCGCAGCGTGAAGAACTTCTTCCTAATGTCTCATCTCGATCTTCCCCTTCCAATCTAAAGCCGTTCCTCCTTGTCCCATCGCTCCAGGTTCTTGGAGAAAGTCCCTCCCCAGCATTTTTGAAGCCCTTTTCCCTACTGGAAGCTGCTCTAAGGTCTCCCTGGAGCCTTCCCTTCTCCTTCCTTCCCTCCTCCTTCCTTCCCTCCTCCTTCCTTCCCTCCTCCTTCCTTCCCTCCTCCTTCCTTCCCTCCTCCTTCCTTCCCTCCTCCTTCCTTCCCTTCTCCTTCCTTCCCTTCTCCTTCCTTCCCTTCTCCTTCCTTCCCTTCCTCCTTCCTTCCCTTCTCCTTCCTTCCCTTCTCCTTCCTTCCCTTCTCCTTCCTTCCCTTCTCCTTCCTTCCCTTCTCCTTCCTTCCCTTCTCCTTCCTTCCCTTCTCCTTCCTTCCCTTCTCCTTCCTTCCCTTCTCCTTCCTTCCCTTCTCCTTCCTTCCTTTCTCCTTCCTTCCTTTCTCCTTCCTTCCTTTCTCCTTCCTTCCTTTCTCCTTCCTTCCTTTCTCCTTCCTTCCTTTCTCCTTCCTTCCTTTCTCCTTCCTTCCCTCCTCCTTCCCTCCTCCTTCCCTCCTCCTTCCCTCCTCCTTCCCTCCTCCTTCCCTCCTCCTTCCCTCCTCCTTCCCTCCTCCTTCCCCCCCTCTTCCCCCCTCTTCCCCCCCTCTTCCCCCCCTCTTCCCCCCCTCTTCCCCCCCTATTCCCCCCCTCTTCCCGCCCTGTTACCCCCCCTCTTCCCCCCCCTCTTCCCCCCCTCTTCCCCCCTCTTCCCCCCTCTTCCCCCCCTCTTCCCCCCCTCTTTCCCCTCTTCCCCCCCTTTTTCCCCCCCCCCCCCCCCTCTTCCCCCTCTCTCCCCCCTCTCTTCCCCACTCTCGTCCCCCCCTCTCTTCCCCCTCTCTCTTCCCCCCTCTTCCCCCCCTCTTCCCCCCTCTTCCCCCCCTCTTCCCCCCTCTTCCCCCCCTCTTCCCCCCCTCTTCCCCCCCTCTTCCCCCCCTCTTCCCCCCCTCTTCCCCCCCTCTTCCCCCCTCTTCCCCCCCCCTTCCCCCCCCTCTTCCCCCCTCTTCCCCCCTCTTCCCCCCTCTTCCCCCCTCTTCCCCCCTCTTCCCCCCTCTTCCCCCCCCTTCCCCCCCTCTTCCCCCTCTTTCCCCCCTCTTCCCCCCTCTTCCCCCCCTCTTCCCCCCCTCTTCCCCCCCTCTTCCCCCCTCTTCCCCCTCTTCCCCCCTCTTCCCCCCTCTTCCCCCCCTCTTCCCCCCCTCTTCCCCCCTCTTCCCCCTCTTCCCCCCCTCTTCCCCCCCTCTTCCCCCTCTTCCCCCCCTCTTCCCCCCCTCTTCCCCCCCTCTTCCCTCCCCTCTTACCTCCCTCCTCCCTCCCCTATTCCCTCCCTCTTCCCCCCCTCTTCCCCCCCTCTTCCCCCCCCTCTTCCCCCCCTCTTCCCCCCCTCTTCCCCCCCTCTTCCCCCCCTCTTCCCGCCCCTCTTCCCTCCCCTCTGCCCTCCCCTCTGCCCTCCCCTCGTCCCTCCCCTCTTCCCTCCCCTCTTCCCTCCCCTCTTCCCTCCCCTCTTCCCTCCCCTCTTCCTCCCCTCTTTCCTCTCCTCTCCTCTCCTCTCCTCTCCTCTCCTCTCCTCTCCTCTCCTCTCCTCTCCTCTCCTCTCCTCTCCTCTCCTCTCCTCTCCTCTCCTCTCCTCTCCTCTCCTCTCCTCTCCTCTCCTCTCCTCTCCTCTCCTCTCCTCTCCTCTCCTCTCCTCTCCTCTCCTCTCCTCTCCTCTCCTCTCCTCTCCTCTCCTCTCCTCTCCTCTCCTCTCCTCTCCTTTCCTTTCCTTTCCTTTCCCGGTGTCCCACAGGAGGTTTTTCAGCCCTCCCATCATCTCCGTGGGCTCCTCTGGTCCCGTTTCCACCTCTCTCTTTCCTTCCTCTCTTGGGGTCTCCCTCCAGGTGGGGTCTCCAGAGCAGAGCAGAGGGGCACAATCCCCCCAATCTTCCCTTTCCCTCCACCCCTTTGAATTCTTGGAGCTGCCTCTGCCTCAGTTTCCCTTTTTGACCTCACTGAAACGTTCAAAGCACTCAACGACGCGGTGGAAAAGAGCGTTGGAGGTCTGTTATGACTTAAAGATCTTCTCCACCGGAGCGCGTTTGGAGGTTCTCTGAACCTCTGCGAGGCCCAGGATTGACCCAGGAGCGAAACCATGGGGTGAACCCAACAGCCATGAGTTGGAGTTGGGGCTTTACGGCCAAAGCCACCGACCCCGCGTTGTTGTCCCTTTCCCCGCGCAGACGGAAAGGGCGGCTCTGGAGACCCTCCTCAAAAGTTTGGGCTTTGCCTTTGTAGCTGAGTTCAATGAACTCAGAAAGGGCTTCGAGGAACCGAGCGAGGACCTTCGGGATCGGGAAAGTCACCACCTTCTCCTGGACCTTTAGGGAAGGTGCCCGGAAATGCGAAGAAGCCCCTGAAAACCGGTGTTTCTCCAAAGGCTTTGAAGAAGGACGACGTCGCTTTGCCGCCGTCGAGTTCTTCATCTCCCGCAACCGAGGATTTACTCCAAAGCAAAGAGGTGGAAGAGAACGAGGAAGAAGAATCCATGGGAACCCCCGGACCTTGTCCCGCTCCGTATAACCGCGTGAGTTTCTTGGGGGGTTCTTGGTGTGCTTTGAAGGTTTGGGGTTGGATGGGACCTTTTAGGGAAGGAGAACCATTCCGTTGCCCACTCTGCTGTAGATCTCCCCTTCTCCATGGGAAGGTTTTCTGGGAGTAGGGAAGTGTAGGGATCACCCCGGGAGGGCTTCTCCTGGGAGGGTGTGGAGGCCCTGGAAGAGGTTGCCCAGAGCAGAGGTGGCTGCCCCATCCCTGGAGGGGTTCCAGGCCGGGTTGGATGGTCCTTGGAGCCCCTCATCCCATGGGAGGTGTCCCTGCCCATGGCTGAGGTGGGACTGATGGGCTCTGAGGTCTCTTCCCACCCAACCCATCCCATGATGCTGTGATTCTAACTCACCATCAGCCACAACTCCCAGATCCCACCTCTGGAGGGGTTCCAGGCCGGGTTGGATGGGGCTCGGATCCCGCGGGAGGTGTCCCTTCTCATGGGAGGGGTTGGAACCGGATGGCCTTTGGAGTCCTTTCCAACCCATTCCCTGACTGAGACGATCACGTGGTTGGAAAAGATCTTTGAGCTCCTGCAGTCCACCTCTACCCATCCATTCTCCCCCTCCATCCCAACCTCTTCTCTTCCTCGCGTCCTTTTCCTCCTCCTTTTCCTTCTCTTTGGCCCTGGAGCTCCCGACCTCATTTTTCTGGAGAGCTTTCTCTGGTTCTTCCGTCTTTTCTTCTCCTCATCGCTCCTTTCCCACCCAACCCAGGTGTCCCAACCCATGGCAGGAGGTGGGACTGGATGGGCTTTGAGGTCCCTTCCAACCCAAACCATTCCATGGTTCCCGGATTCTCACTTGACGTCAACCAGAACCCCCTGATCCCATCCCTGGAGGTGTTCCAGGCCAGGTTGGATGGGATTTGGAGCTCCTGATCCCATGGGAGATGTCCCAACCCATGGCAGGAGGTGGGACTGGATGGGCTTTGAGGTCCCTTCCAACCCAAACCATTCCATGGTTCCCAGATTCTCAATTGCCATCAACCAGAACCCCCGATCCCATCCCTGGAGGGGTTCCAGGCCACGTTGGATGGGGTTTGGAGCTCCTGATCCCATGGGAGATGTCCCAACCCATGGCGGGGAGGTGGAACTGGATGGGTTTTGAGGTCCCTTCCAACCCAAACCATTCCATGGCTCCTGGATTCTCACTTGATGTCAACCAGAACCCCCAATCCCATCCCTGGAGGGGTTCCAGGCCACGCTGGATGGGATTTGGAGCTCCTGATCCCATGGGAGGTGTCCCCCAACCCATGGCTGAGGTGGGACTGATGGGCTCTGAGGTCCCTTCTCCCCAACCCGTTCCACGTTGCACTCCATGCTCCGGTGGGTCCTTTCCACCCTGGTGATTCCATGGTTCTACGATTCCATGATTCGATGTTTCTCCGACTCTTTCCCTCTTTTCGGGGCCCCATTTGGCGAAGCGTTGACGTTGGCTTTGGGGTTCTCCGCAGCTGCTGCGGGAGGAGCTGCTGAGCCGCAGGACGGTCCTACGCATCTCTGAGCTTCCCCAGGGCGGCTTTTCCGATCAGGACATTAAGAAGATCGTCCAACCCTTCGGCAAAGTCAGCGATCTCCTCGTCCTGCGCTCGCGGAATGAGGTGCGTTGGGTGAGCGGTTGTCCAGCGGTGACCAAATGTCCTCTTTGGAGTGGGGTTGGGCTCCTCGAAGAGGTTCTCCTCAAGGATCGCGGCCGTTCTCTTGGAGTTGACGGCAATCCTGGATTGAGAACTTCCATCTCGATGGCTTCCAGGGCCTTAAAGATCAGAGGGAGGGAGAAGCTCGTGGTACAACCCCCAAATCCAGGCTTTTCCATCGGATTCCGTGGTCCACCAGGGCCAGGGAGGGCGTTCTGCCCCTCTGCTCCGCTCTTGGAGATCCCACCTGGAGTCCTGGCTCCAGCTCTGGAGTCCCCAACAGGAGGAGGACACGGAGCTGTTGGAACAAGTCCGGAGGAGGCCACGGAGATGATGGGAGGGGTGGAGAACCTCCCGTTGGAGGCCTGGCTGGGAGAGGTGGGGTTGGAAGGGACCTCAAAACCCATCCAGTTCCACCTCCCCACCATGGGTTGGGACACCTCCCATGGGATCAGGAGCTCCAAATCCCATCCAACGTGGCCTGGAACCCCTCCAGGGATGGGATCAGGGGTTCTGGTTGATGTCAAGTGAGAATCCAGGAGCCATGGAATGGTTTGGGTTGGAAGGGACCTCAACGCCCATCCAGTCCCACCTCCCCACCATGGGCAGGGACACCTCCCATGGGATCAGGAGCTCCAAACCCCATCCAGCGTGGCCTGGAACCCCTCCAGGGATGGGATTGGGGGTTCTGGTTGACGGCAAATGAAAATCTGGGATCCATGGAATGGTTTGTTTGGAAGGGACCTCAAAACCCATCCAGTCCCACCCCCTACCATGGGTTGGGGGACACCTCCCATGGGATCAGGAGCTCCAAACCCCATCCAACGTAGCCTTGAACATCTCCAGGGATGGGATCAGGGGGTTCTGGTTGACACCAAGTGAGAATCTGGGAACCATGGAATGGTTTGGGTTGGAAGGGACCTCAAAGCCCATTCAGTCCCACCTCAGCCATGGGTTGGGGGACACCTCCCATGGGATCAGGAGCTCCAAACCCCATCCAACGTGGCCTGGAACCCTTCCAGGGATGGGATTGGGGGTTCTGGTTGACGGCAAATGAAGATCTGGGAATCATGGAATGGTTTGGGTTGGAAGGGACCTCAAAGCTGTCGGAGGCCAGGCTGGGAGAGTTGGGGTTGTTCAGGAGAAGAGATGGCTCTGAGGAGACCTCAGAGCAGCTTCCAGGAGGGAAAGGGGCTCCAGGAGATCTGGGGAGGGCCTCTGGATCAGGGAGTGAAGGGACAGGACGAGGGGAATGGTTTGGAGCTGCAGGAGAATGGAGATGGAGATGAGGTCCCTTCCACCCCAACCCCTTCTGTGACGTTGGCGAGAGTTGGAGCTGCAGCCGCGGTGGGGTTGGATTCCTGGAGGAGAAGCTGTGGGAGAAAAGGCTGAAGGGGCCGTTTGTTTCAGGCCTTCTTGGAGATGAACTACAAAGAAGCCGTGGTGGCAGCGGTGGAGTACGGTGAAACTGTGCCGGTGTTGGTCAACGGGAAACGGGTGAAGATCAGCGTAGCCGAGAGGCCCAAAGCCCCTCCTGGGCAGGTGAGCAGCTGGTGGTGAACCCCTGCAGAGGCCACGGAGGTGGTGGTGTCCTTCTCCAAAGCCCACGGCCACCACCCAACGAGATTTCCGTGGTTTCATTTCTTTCTCCTGAGCGTCCGTCTAAAATCCATCTACGAATCGTCCAAGTGTGGAATGGGTTGGGTGGGAACGGACCTCAAAGTTCCAATCCATGGGCAGGGACACCTCCCACGGGATCAGGAGCTCCAAAGTCCATCCAACGTGGCCTGGAAGCCCTCCAGGGATGGAGCGGCCACCGCCGCTCGCGGGAAATCACTATGAATTCATATCATATTGATGGAGGTGTAGAAAGAGACCTTTATGAAGTAGAAAAGATGGTTTGAGAAGCTCCACAGGGGCCACCACGGTGCGTTCGTGGCCCAGAACCCCCCCGTGTCCTGGGCTGCACCCGGAGCAGCGTGGCCACCATGGAGGGACGGATTCTGCCCCTCTGCTCCGCTCTGGGAGACCCACCTGGAGCCCTGGGTCCAGCTCTGGAGTCCTCAAGGAGGACGTGGAGCTGGTGGAGCAACTCCAGAGGAGACCACGGAGATGATCCCAGGGCTGGAGAACCTCCTGTTGGAGACCAGGCTGAGAGTTGGGGTTGTTCAGGAGAAGCGAAGGCTTTGGGGAGACCTCAGAGCACCTTCCAGTCCCTGCAGGGGCTCCAGGAGAGCTGAGGAGGGGCTCTTCACAAAGGCCTCGAGGGATGGGATGAGGATGGGTGGCTTCAACCTGGAGTGAAGAACCTTTAGATCGGACATAAGGAGGAACTTCTTCACGCTGAGGGTGGGTTGCTCGGAGTGGTGGTGGCTGCTCCATCCCTGGAGAAGGCTTTTCCAGGCCACGTTGGATGGGATTTGGATCTGCTGGGAGGTGTCCCTGCTGGTGGCCTGGGGTGGAACCGGATGGGCTTTGAGATCCCATCCAACCCAACCCATTCCTGTGGTTCTACGAAATCCGATTTCTTCTTTCTCTTCATTCCAGACCAAAACGATCCTGAAGAAACGCTCTCCGACCACGAGAAGGGCCGCGCCGAGCGCTCCGTAAGTTGCCGTTACCTCCTCCGCTCTCGGAGAACGTTCGGAAAGGAGATGACTTCCGCTCTGCTCCATTTCTTTCCTTCTTTTGTTTATCTGCTTAAAAAGTCCTGAATTATCCCCAAAACGGATTTGCCTTTGTCTTTTCCTCCTGGCAGGAAGGATCCCAACCCCACGGCCGCGGCCGCCGACGCCGCTCCAGGTAAGACATCGTCACCTCTCGTTGAGCGGTGGCTTTGTCACCACCTTCGCCCTTTGGTCCTTTTCTTCTCTTCTTGAGCGGAAAGCGAATAAAATGCAGTAAATTGGGTCGAAAGTCCATGAAAGGCATAAAATGGGTTGGAATGGAGACGCCGGAAAGACCTTTTGTCATCGGACAAATCGTGAACATCGTGGGAAGAGCCATGGGTTGGGTCGGGAGGGACCTCAAAGCCCATCCGGTGCCACCTCCTGCCGTGGCCCTGCTCGTGGTGGGGAGGTGGGACTGGATGGGCGTTGAGGTCCCTTCCAACCCAAACCATTCCATGGTTCCCAGATTCTCACTTGATGTCAACCAGAACCCCCAATCCCATCCCTGGAGGGGTTCCAGGCCACGTTGGATGGGGTTTGGAGCTCCTGATCCCGTGAGAGGTGTCCCTGCCAAAGGTGGGGAGGTGGGACTGGATGGGCTTTGAGGTCCCTTCCAACCCAAACCATTCCATGATTCCCGGATCCTCACTCGCTGTCAACCAGAACCCTCTGATCCCATCCCTGGAGGGGTTCCAGGCCACGTTGGATGGGGTTTGGAGCTCCTGATCCTGTGAGAGGTGTCCCTGCCCGTGGTGGGGAGGTGGAACTGGATGGGTTTTGAGGTCCCTTCCAACCCCACCTCTCCCAGCCAGGCCTCCAACGGGAGGTTCTCCACCCCTCCCATCATCTCCGTGGCCTCCTCCGGACTTGTTCCAACAGCTCCGTGTCCTCCTCCTGTTGGGGACTCCAGAGCTGGAGCCAGGACTCCAGGTGGGATCTCCAAGAGCGGAGCAGAGGGGCAGAACGCCCTCCCTGGCCCTGGTGGACCACGGAATCCGATGGAAAAGCCTGGATTTGGGGGTTGTACCACGAGCTTCTCCCTCCCTCTGATCTTTAAGGCCCTGGAAGCCATCGAGATGGAAGTTCTCAATCCAGGATTGCCGTCAACTCCAAGAGAACGGCCGCGATCCTTGAGGAGAACCTCTTCGAGGAGCCCAACCCCACTCCAAAGAGGACATTTGGTGACCGCTGGACAACCGCTCACCCAACGCACCTCATTCCGCGAGCGCAGGACGAGGAGATCGCTGACTTTGCCGAAGGGTTGGACGATCTTCTTAATGTCCTGATCGGAAAAGCCGCCCTGGGGAAGCTCGGAGATGCGTAGGACCGTCCTGCGGCTCAGCAGCTCCTCCCGCAGCAGCTGCGGAGAACCCCAAAGCCAACGTCAACGCTTCGCCAAATGGGGCCCCGAAAAGAGGGAAAGAGTCGGAGAAACATCGAATCATGGAATCGTCGAACCATAGAATCACCAGGGTGGAAAGGACCCACCGGAGCGTGGAGTGCAACGTGGAACGGGTGGGGGAGAAGGGACCTCAAAGCCCATCAGTCCCACCTCAGCCATGGTTTGGGACACCTCCCATGGGATCAGGAGCTCCAAATCCCATCCAGCGTGGCCTGGAACCCCTCCAGGGATGGGATTGGGAGTTCTGGTTGACGTCAAGTGAGAATCCGGGAACCATGGAATGGTTTAAGTTGGAAGGGACCTCAAAGCCCATCCAGTCCCACCTCAGCCATGGGTTGGGACACCTCCCATGGGATCAGGAGCTCCAAACCCCATCCAAGCTGGAAGCCCTCCAGGGATGGAGCAGCCACAGCTTCCCTGGACAACCTCTTCCAGGGTTCTCCTCACCTTCAGCGTGAAGAATTCCTTCCTGGTGTCTCCTCTAAGTCTTCCCCTTCCCATTTCAAAGCCATCCCGACCCAATTCCCGTTCTCCATGGCTTTCTCTTTTCACCTTTGGACTCCACTGATGGTTCCGGTGGGGATTTTGCCGATTAAACTGTTTTCGTGTGGAATTTTTTCACTCCTGATTTGATGGAACCGTAAGCGTTTCCATTCGTTGATGGTTTGGGGCTTTCCCGCAGGGAAAAAGGAGACGAAGGAATCGGCAGTGAAGGGAGACACCGAAACCCAAACCCCCTCCATTGCTGTGGGTAAGAGAGTGGAAAACTTGGAGCATCTTCCAGGATCTCAAGGGCTTCCAGGAGAGCTTTTTAGGAAGCTCTGGAGTGATGGGATGAGGGTGGAGGTGGCTTTAAATGGAAGAGAAGAAGACTTAGAGTGGATATAAGGAGGAATTTCTTCACGCTGAGGGTGTGGAGGCCCTGGGATGAGGTTCTCCAGAGCAGTGGTGGCTCCTCCATCCTTGGAGGGGTTCCAGGCCAGGTTGGATGGAGCTTCTTGGAGCTCCTGATCCAGCGGGAGATGTCCCTTCCCACGGCAGGAGGTGGGATTGGATCCTCCTTGAGGTCTTTTCCACCCAACCCATCCCATTTTGGATTCCATGAACCCCCACGCTTGTTCTTCCCCGTTCTCCTTCTTCTCCGAGCAGGAACTGAAGGTTGAATCCAAGTTTTTATCCCCCTTTTTTTCTGGTCGGGTGGGGAAGCCACTGGGACAACGTCGAGGCTCTCAGTGCCGTCGGTGGCTCTGGAGCAGCAGAAGACAACGCAAAGCAGATGGGGTTGGAGATTTAGATCCTTCCACCACCACACGGTTGTCCTCCAAAGTTGGGATGAGCTTTTCCAGCCCATGGGTGGTGAGGAGCAGGAGCTCCTGGGCTTGGAGGGCTCTCCAGAGCTCGTAGGAAGATGGGTGGTGCGGTTTCTCCTTCTCCCAACGGAGCAGTGGGAGATCCTGGGATGGAGGAGACCCTTTCTGCTCTTCCCTTTCCAGCAGAAGCGGCCGTGGATGAGGACCTTCCGACGTCAACTGGAGTGGAGACGGAACTTGAGGGAACGAAACCGATGGAGACGCAGAGTGTGGTGGAATGGGGTGGAGTTCCAGAGGAGACCGAGGCTGAAGGAGGGACGGACGCTGCGTCTGCCGAAGGTAATTCCAACACCGGAATGCTGTGGGGTTCACGGAAGGGTTTGATTGGAAAAGACCTTTGAGATCGAGGCCGACTGTCCCTGTCTGCTACTGAATGAGATACTTGAGGACCTCATCTCCAGGGCTTCTAAACCCCTCCAAGATGGGACCTCCACGGCTGTCCTGGACCGCCTCTACGGAGGCCTCCAAACCCTTCTGGTGAAGGCGTTTCTGCTGCCGTCCCACCGGACCCTGCGCGGGGGCAAATTGAGGTCGTTCCCTTCTCGTTGGAGAAGACCCCAACCACCACGTCCCCACCACCTCCTCACCGCGCTGAGGTCTCCTCTCCGCCTCCTCCAGGCTCAACCCCTCCAGGTCCCTCAGCTGCTCCTCACGACCCTTCTTCTCCAGCCCTTTCCCAGCTCCGTTCCCTTCTCTGGATGTTCTCCAGGACCTCATTGTCCTTCTTGGAATGAGGAGCCTGGATTCGAGGTGTGGCCTCACCGGGGGTGACAATGCCATCCCTGCTTCTGCTGCCACCCCATGGCTGATCCAAGCCAGGTGTTGGTGGCCTTCTTGGCCACTTCTGGCTCATGTTCAGCCGTTGTCCACCAACACCCTCGGGGTCTTCTCCTCCAGCAGCTTCCCAGTGGCTCTTCCCAAGCCCGGAGCTGCTCGGGGTTGTTGTGTCCCAAGCGCAGGACGTGGTCCTGAGGTTGAACCTCATCCCCGTTGGCTTTGGCCCCCATGGATCCAACCTGGTGAGGTCCTCCTTGAACCTCAACTCATGGGTCGTAGCCGAGAAGGTTCATTTTAAGGGATAAAATGATGGGATGGTTCGTGGTGTGATGTCTTCTTCCATCGATGTCTTCAGAGGTGGCAGCGCGGGAACCTCTGGTGGCGCTGGAGATGGAAGACCTCGATGGAGTTGGAATCCATGAAGGTAAACGACGCCGGGATGGGGATTTTTGCTCCCAAACCTTTGCCATCGTGGATTGGAAACCAAAGCTTCCAAGGGGAGAACTTTGGATGACACAAAGTGTCGGGAAAGAGAAGTTTGAGACTTCAGTTCACTGCTGGAAACCTCAAACACCACTTCATGGGGCTGGAAAACCCCCAGGAGATATGGTTGAGGTGCTCCAAGGTCTCCCTCGGAGAACCTTCCAGGAGGGAAAGGATTCCAGGAGAGCTGAGGAGGAGCTTTGGATCCGGGAGGGAAGAGGTGGGAGGAGGGGAATGGTTTGGAGCTCCAAGAGGGGACATTGAGGTGAGATCTTGGGGAGAAATGTTCTCCTGGGATGGTGAGGAGGTCCTGGAACAGAGCAGTGGTGGTGCTCCATCCCTGGAGGGGTTCCAGGCCAGGTTGGATGGAGCTTGGAGATCCTGATCCCATGGGAGGTGTCCCTGCCCATGGCAGGGGTGGAACTGAATGGGCTTTGAGGTCCCTTCCAACCCAACCGATTCCATGAAGGAGGATTCCGTTGGTTGGTGATGTGTTCCTCTCTGGAATTGAGAGGAACCCAAGAATTTCTCTGTCCCACCTTTTTTTGTAGGAGCTGTGGCAGCGCCTGCGGAGAGGGAGGAGACACTGGAGCCGCCCGGCAAGGTCAGCGGGAGCAGAGGGTGTTCATCCCGGGGACGGGATCCGGCCAGGCTGGATCCATGGCTGGAGGATCTGCAGAGGGATCTGGCCAGGCTGGATCCATGGCTGGAGGATCTCCAGAGGGATCTGGCCAGGCTGGATCCATGGCTGGAGGATCTCCAGAGGGATCTGGCCAGGCTGGATCCATGGATGGGGGATCTCCAGAGGGATCTGGCCAGGCTGGATCCATGGCTGGAGGGCAGGGAGGATCTGCAGAGGGATCTGGCCAGGCTGGATCCATGGATGGAGGGCAGGGAGGATCTCCAGAGGGATCTGGCCAGGCTGGATCCATGGATGGAGGGCAGGAGGATCTCCAGAGGGATCTGGCCAGGCTGGATCCATGGATGGAGGGCAGGAGGATCTCCAGAGGGATCTGGCCAGGCTGGATCCATGGATGGAGGGCAGGAGGATCTCCAGAGGGATCTGGCCAGGCTGGATCCATGGATGGAGGATCTCCAGAGGGATCTGGCCAGGCTGGATCCATGGATGGAGAGCAGGAGGATCTCCAGAGGGATCTGGCCAGGCTGGATCCATGGATGGAGGGCAGGAGGATCTCCAGGGGGATCTGGCCAGGCTGGATCCATGGATGGAGGGCAGGGAGGATCTCCAGAGGGATCTGGCCAGGCTGGATCCATGGATGGAGGGCAGGGAGGGTCTCCAGAGGGATCTGGCCAGGCTGGATCCATGGATGGAGGGCAGGGAGGATCTGCAGAGGGATCTGGCCAGGCTGGATCCATGGATGGAGGACAGGGAGGATCTCCAGAGGGATCTGGCCAGGCTGGATCCATGGCTGGAGGGCAGGAGGATCTGCAGAGGGATCTGGCCAGGCTGGATCCATGGATGGAGGGCAGGAGGATCTCCAGAGGGATCTGGCCAGGCTGGATCCATGGATGGAGGATCTCCAGAGGGAGATCTCCCAAGGGACGGGTGATGGGTTGATAAGAGATGGCCTCCAGCTGCTCCAGGGTGGGGTCAGGTGGAACATCAGTCTCTGCTGAAGGATCTCTGAGGCCCCATCTGAGGCTCCTCAGGACGGTGGTGGAGTCCCATCCCTGGAGGGCTTTCAAATGCGGTGCTTAATGTTATGGTTTAGTGACCGCTTGGACTCGATGACCTCAGAGGTCTTCTCCAACCCAATGTTTCTATGATTCCATGGATGTTCTTTGGAGTCGCAGCGCTCTTTGAACATGGCTTTTGGAGTCGAGGAACTCATGGGCACCTTCTCCTCCCTCGCAGGACCCTGAAGACACGTGTGTGGTCCTCGTTTCAAACCTACCTGAGAAAGGTTACTCCGTCGAGGACGTTTCCAACCTGGCGAAGCCCTTTGGAGGTGTGAGGGACGTTCTCATCGTTTCCTCCCACAAGAAGGTAATCGCAACTGATGGGAATTAACAATGATAATTAAGAATTAGTCGGATATTGCATCCGGTTCTGGAGTCCTCAACGCCGGGAGGACACGGAGGTGGTGGAACGAGTCCAGAGGAAGCCATGGAGATGATGGGAGGGCTGGAGAACCTCTGTGAGGAGAAGGTGGGAGAGTTGGGGTTGTTCAGGAGAAGAGAAGGCTCCGAGGAGACCTCAGAGCAGCTTCCAGGAGGGAAAGGGGCTCCAGGAGAGCTGGGGAGGGGCTCTGGATCAGGGAGGGCAGGGAAGGGACAAAGGGAATGGATTGGAGATGGAAAAGGGGAGGTGGAGATGAGATCTTGGGGAGGAATGTTCTCCTGGGAGGGTGGGGAGGCCCTGGAACAGAGCAGTGGTGGCTGCTCCATCCCTGGAGGGGTTCCAGGCCAGGTTGGATGGGGTTTGGAGGTCTCTGATCCAATGGGAGGTGTCTCTGCCCATGGGACCTGGATGGGCTTTGAGGTTCCTCCAACCCAAACCCTTCCATGGTTCCAAAGTTCTGACTCACCATCAACCAGAACCCTCATATCCCATCCCTGGAGGGGTTCCAGGCCACATTGGATGGTTCTTGGAGGTCTCTGATCCAGTGGGAGGTGTCCCTGCCCATGGCAGAGGTGGAACTGGATGGGCTTTGAGGTCCCTCCAACCCAAACCCTTCCATGGTTCTGAAGTTCTAACTCACCATCAACCAGAACCTCCAGATCCCATCCCTGGAGGGCTTCCAGGCCACGTTGGATGGGGCTCAGAGGTCCCTGATCCAGAGGGAGGTGTCCCTGCCCATGGTTGAGGTGGATCTGGATGGATTTTGAGGTCCCACCAACCCAAACCCTTCCATGGTTCCAAAGTTCTACCTCACCATCAACCAGAACCCCCAATCCCATCCCTGGAGGGCTTCCAGGCCACGTTGGATGGTTCTTGGAGCCCCTCATCCCATGGGAGGTGTCTCTGCCCATGCCATGAGGTGGACCTGGATGGGCTTTGAGGTCCCTCCAACCCAAACCCTTCCACGGTTCGAAAGTTCTGACTCACCATCAACCAGAACCCCCAGATCCCATCCCTGGAGGACTTCTGGGTCAGCTTGGATGGTTCTTGGAGGTCTCTGATCCAGTGGGAGGTGTCCCTGCCCATGCCATGAGGTGGACCTGGATGGGTTTTGAGGTCCCTTCCACCCCAACCCATCCCCTGATGCCACGGTTGGTGCTGCTCCTGCCCTGAGAAGCCACCCAGATGGTTTCCAACCCCACCTCAGGTGACCCCACCCCACAGGGCCCTTTTTTTGGTGCCAAATCCCATGAGTTTCATAAAACCACGATGGGGTTTTTGGTCTCCGAAGGCGTTTCTGGAGATCCCCAGGAGCTCCGCCCATGCCATGGTCAGATTTTACCGCTGTTTCCCGATGTCTCTGGATGGAAACCAACTCTGCGTGGCCACCACCGCCCGGTGCTCCTCCGTCAGCGATGAGGTGAGCGCCGCCTTCCCAGAACCTGAGGGGCCTCCAGGAGGACTCGGGAAGGACCTCTTCCAAAGGCCTCGAGGGATGGACGGAGGGGAACGGGGGAGGAGGGAGGTGGACGTGAGGACGAAGTTCTTCCTGATGAGGGTGGGGAGGTCCTGGAAAAGGTTGTCCAGGGAAGTCATGGCTGAGCCAAGGAGGTGGTGGTGGCCTTCTTGGCCACTTGGGCCACTGCTGCCTCAAGTTCAGCTGCTGTTGTCCCATACCTCCGGGGCCTTCTCCTCCAGGGGGCTCTCCAGCAGCTCTGCTCCAAAGCCTGGAGAGACCCAACCATGGCCTTGTTGAGCTTCATCCTCTTGGGCTCAGCCCATGGATCCAACCTGGCCAGATCCCTCTGGAGATCCTCCAGCCATGGATCCAGCCTGGCCAGATCCCTCTGGAGATCCTCCAGCCATGGATCCAGCCTGGCCAGATCCCTCTGGAGATCCTCCATCCATGGATCCAGCCTGGCCAGATCCCTCTATAGATCCTCCATCCATGGATCCAGCCTGGCCAGATCCCTCTGGAGATCCTCCATCCATGGATCCAACCTGGCCAGATCCCTCTGGAGATCCTCCATCCATGGATCCAGCCTGGCCAGATCCCTCTGGAGATCCTCCATCCATGGATCCAACCTGGCCAGATCCCTCTGGAGATCCTCCATCCATGGATCCAACCTGGCCAGATCCCTCTGGAGATCCTCCATCCATGGATCCAACCTGGCCAGATCCCTCTGGAGATCCTCCATCCATGGATCCAGCCTGGCCAGATCCCTCTGGAGATCCTCCATCCATGGATCCAACCTGGCCAGATCCCTCTATAGATCCTCCATCCATGGATCCAGCCTGGCCAGATCCCTCTGGAGATCCTCCATCCATGGATCCAGCCTGGCCAGATCCCTCTGGAGATCCTCCATCCATGGATCCAGCCTGGCCAGATCCCTCTGGAGATCCTCCAGCCATGGATCCAGCCTGGCCAGATCCCTCTGGAGATCCTCCATCCATGGATCCAACCTGGCCAGATCCCTCTATAGATCCTCCATCCATGGATCCAGCCTGGCCAGATCCCTCTGGAGATCCTCCATCCATGGATCCAACCTGGCCAGATCCCTCTGGAGATCCTCCATCCATGGATCCAGCCTGGCCAGATCCCTCTGCAGATCCTCCATCCATGGATCCAGCCTGGCCAGATCCCTCTGGAGATCCTCCATCCATGGATCCAGCCTGGCCAGATCCCTCTGGAGATCCTCCATCCATGGATCCAGCCTGGCCAGATCCCTCTGGAGATCCTCCATCCATGGATCCAACCTGGCCAGATCCCTCTGGAGATCCTCCAGCCATGGATCCAGCCTGGCCAGGTCCCTCTGGAGACCCTCCAGCAGATTCGTGTCTCCTCCCTGGAGGCTCTCCCGGGCTTTGTGGTGCAGAGCAGGGGTTGGGTTGGTTCTCACCCATCCCCTCCATTCTCATCCTTCATCCTTCCAAATCCCGATTCCCTTTAAGGTCCGTTTGGGTCGTGGTCTTCAGACCATGAGGACCACCCCTGGTGGCTCTGCAGGTGCTGTTGAGTTGGTGGTTACTGAAGGAGGACCGGAAGGCTCTGTGGAGGCTCCGCTGAAGCTGTGGGTGATGTTGGGTTGGGTTTTCTCAGCTCGGCTCTCACCGTTCCTCTCTCTCTCTCTCTCTTCCAAGGAGGCGATTTTCACGGCTCTGATCCAGGAGTCCGACCCAAAGGTGGGTGCGCGGCTTTGCCTCCGTGTGACATCGGTCCTCCAAGGGGTTGAGTTGGAAAGGCCCTTGAAGGCCATCTCCAAGGGACCTTTTAAAGATGGTCTAAAAGGACTTTGAAGATCATCTCCAAGGGACCTTTAAGACCATCTCAAAGGGACCTTAAAGATGATGTAAAAGGACCTTGAAGGCCATTTCAAAGGGACCTTAAATGTGATCTAAAAGGACCTCAAAGGCCATCTCAAAGGGACCCTAAAGATGATCTAAAAGGGACGTCAAAGGCCATCACAAAGGCACCTTGAAGGCCTTCTCAAAGGGACCTTAAAGATGGTCTAAAAGGACTTTGAAGGCCATCTCAAAGGGACCTTAAAGATGATCTCAAAGGGACCTTAAAGATGATCTAAAAGGACCTCGAAGGCCATCTCAAAAGGACCTTAAAGATGATCTAAAAGGAACCTTAAAGATGGCCTAAAAGGGCCTCGAAGGCCATCTCAAAGGGAACTTGAAGATGTTCTGAAAGGACTTTGAAGGCCATCCCAAAGGGACCTTAAAGACCATCTCCAAGGGACCTTAAAGATGATCTAAAAGGACCTTGAAGGCCATCTCAAAGGGACCTTAAAGGCCATCTCAAAGGGACCTTAAAGGTGGTCTGAAAGGACTTTGAAGGCCATCTCAAAGGGACCTTAAAGATGATGTAAAAGGACCTTGAAGGCCATCTCAAAAGGACCTTAAAGATGATCTAAAAGGGACCTTAAAGATGGCCTAAAAGGGCCTCGAAGGCCATCTCAAAGGGACCTTAAAGATGATCTTAAAGGACCTTGAAGGCCATCTCAGAGGGACCTTGAAGATGATCTTAAAGGACCTTGAAGGCCATCTCAGAGGGACCTTGAAGGCCATCTGGAAGGGACCTTGAAGACCATCTCAAAGGGACCTTAAAGATGATGTAGAAGGACCTTGAAGGCCATCTCCAAGGGACCTTAAAGATGATCTCAAAGGACCTCAAAGGCCATCTCAAAGGGACCTTAAAGATGGTCTAAAAGGACTTTGAAGGCCATCTCAAAGGGACGTTAAAGATGATCTTAAAGGACCTTGAAGGCCATCTCCAAGGGACCTTAAAGATGTTCTGAAAGGACTTTGAAGGCCATCTCGAAGGGACCTTGAAGGCCATCTCAAAGGGACCTTAAAGATGTTCTGAAAGGACTTTGAAGGCCATCTCGAAGGGACCTTGAAGGCCATCTCAAAGGGACCTTAAAGATGTTCTGAAAGGACTTTGAATGCCATCTCCAAGGGACCTTGAAGACCATCTCAAAGGGTCATTAAAGATGATCTAAAAGGACCTTGAAGGCCATCTCCAAGGGACCTTAAAGATGATCTCAAAGGGACCTCAAAGGCCATCACAAAGGCACCTTGAAGGCCTTCTCAAAGGGACCTTAAAGATGGTCTAAAAGGACCTTGAAGGCCATCTCAAAAGGACCTTAAAGATGATCTCAAAGGGACCTTAAAGATCATCTAAAAGGGACCTTGAAGGCCATCTCAAAGGCACTTTGAAAGCCATCTTAAAGGCATCTTAAAGGCCATCTCCAAGGGACCTTAAAGATGATCTCAAAGGGACTTTGAAGGCCCTCTCCAAGGGACCTTGAAGATGCTCTCAAAGCCTTCTCTGTGCCTCTTCCCTTCGCTGCGTGGGGAGGGGCCGTTGGGTGGACTCTTCCCCTCCGATCCTTTCGGAGCGCAAATGCCGATTCATTTTTTTTGGGGGGGGGTGGGAGAAGATCTGAGCGCCACCGAACGAACGTCGTTGGGGGTTCCTCCTCACGCGGTTGTGGGGCTGAAGTCCCACCAGGGTTGGGGGTCCCCCCCACCCCCTTTCTCCCCAGGTGGACACCGCGGGCGTGCGGCGGCGCTTCGTCCATTTGGGGAATTTGCCGGACGACGGTTACAGAGAACTCGAAGCCGTCTGCGTGGGGCTTCGCTTCGGCAAAGTGGACCATTACGTTGTCCTGAAGAACAGAAAGAAGGTGAGGAACGCCTTCCGTGGGGTGAAGGTCCACCTCAGGAGGGACAAAAGGGCTCTCAAAAGAGCGTTCTTCACCTCTCGGTGAGCCAGGAAAGCTCTGGGGAGGAAAGATGAAGGTTTCCACCTCTTCTTCACTTCTCCTGAGCACAAAAAGGTTCTTCTGATGTGGGTTGGAGCTCCAAGAGGGGAGGTGGAGATGAGGGCTTGAGGAGAAATGGTCTCCTGGGAGAGTGGGGAGGCTCTGGGACAGCTTGACCGGAGCGGTGGGGGCTGCTCCATCCCTGGAGGGGTTCCAGGCCAGGTTGGATGGGGTTTGGAGCCCCTGATCCAGTGGGAGGTGTCCCTGCCCGTGGCAGAGGTGGATCTGGATGGGCTTTGAGGTCCCACCAACCCAAACCCTTCCATGGTTCCAAAGTTCTTTACTCACCATCAACCAGAACCCCCAGATCCCATCTCTGGAGGGGTTCCAGACCAGGTTGGATGAGGCTCGGAGGTCTCTGATCCCATGGGAGGTGTCCCTGCCCATCTCAGGGGGTGGATCTGGATGGATTTTAAGGTCCCACCAACCCAAACCATTCCATGGTTCCAAAGTTCTAACTCACCATCAACCAGAACCCCCAGATCCCATCCCTGGAGGGGTTCCAGGCCACGTTGGATGGTTCTTGGAGTCCCTGATCCCGTGGGAGGTGTCTCTGCCCATGGCAGGAGGTGGACCTGGACGGATTTTGAGGTCCCACCAACCCAAACCCTTCCATGGTTCCAAAGTTCTTAACTCACCGTCAGTCAGAACCCCCAGATCCCATCCCTGGAGGGCTTCCAGGCCACGTTGGATGGGGCTTGGAGGTCTCTGATCCAGTGGGAGATGTCTCTGCCCATGGCTGAGGTGGACCTGGATGGCCTTTGAGGTCCCTTCCCACCCATCCCATCCCATGATTCTATGACCATGACCACAAAGTTCCAGAGCGAGCGCTTCCATCGCCACTGTCCCCACGGCCGCCGTCTCCACATCCCCCACGTGGCGATGGACCTTCCAAGCTCTGTTGGAACCGCGCTCTGCTCTGAGGGCTCTGACCGTGACAAAGGCCCTTTGTTGTGGACCACAGGAGGTCCAGGGAGCAGCTCCACCAAGATCTGCATCCCAACGGCTTCCGGAAGGCCGCGCTGATGTGGGTTCCTCAGCAGGAGCTTCAGGAACGAGGCCTCGCTTCGTTCTCGGTGCTGATGGACCTCATCGCTGATATCTCCTGGACGTGAGAAGCGCCCAAAGCGGAACCTCAGCTTCTCCAGTGACAAAGTGACCGCAATGAAAGACATCAAATGGTGTCATCAACCGTGAGCGTCACTTTGGGCTCTCAAACCGATTCGAAGCTCACGATGAGAACTGAAACGCAAACTAAAGCAGCTCAGAAGAATCATAGAAGGGTTTGGGTTGGAGGGACCTCAAAGATCATCCAGGTCCACCTCCTGCCATGGGCAGAGACACCTCCCATGGGATGAGGAGCTCCAAGAACCATCCAACGTGGCCTGGAACCCCTCCAGGGATGGGATCTGAGGGTTCTGGTTGATGGTGAGTCAGAACTTTGGAACCATGGAAGGGTTTGGGTTGGTGGGACCTCAAAATCCATCAGTCCCACCTCCGGCCATGGATCAGAGACACCTCCCTCTGGATCAGAGACCTCCAAGAACCATCCAACCTGGCCTGGAACCCCTCCAGGGATGGAGCAGCCACCACTGCTCTGTTCCAGGGTCTCCCCACCATCCCAGGAGAATGTTTCTCCCCAAGATCTCATCTCAATCTCCCCTTCTGCAGCTCCAAACCCTTCCTCTCATCCTGTCCACCACTCCCTGATCCAGAGCCCCTCCTCAGCTCTCCTGGAGCCCCTTTCCCTCCTGGAAGCTGCTCTGAGGTCTCCCCAGAGCCTTCTCTTCTCCTGAACAACCCCACCTCTCCCACCCTGACCTCCTACAGCTTTGAGGTCCCTTCCAACCCAAACCATTCCATGATTCCCAGATTCTCACTTGGTGTCAACCAGAACCCTGGAGGGGTTCCAGGCCACGTTGGATGGGGTTTGGAGCTCCTGATCCCATGGGAGGTGTCCCTGCCCGTGGTGGGGAGGTGGACCTGGATGACCTTAGAGATCCCTTCCCACCCACCCCATCACTCTATGAACAGAACCGCTTTCTCCGGTTGACGCGAAGTGAAGGTGGTGAAACCCTCCAGGAATTCTGGGTGGTTCCCGAGGTCATTCCAGGGTCCGTTTGTGAAGCTGCTGAGATGCCGTGGAGGGTGGGTTGATCCATGGCTTTGTCTTCTCGTAGGCCATCGTGCAGTTGGACAGCCCCGAGGCGGCGCGGTCCATGCAGAGCTTCCTGCAGCGCTGTCCCTACCGGATGGGCGACCACACGCTGACGTGCACCTTATCGCCCCACCACCACTCCACCGCGGTGAGGACTTCTCCTTCTTTTCATGTCATAAGTTGGGTTCGGTGGATTCAAAACATCTTCTCATGAAGAGCGGTCAAAGGGTGGCGGTGTCGGAGGTGTCCATCGCAGTGGTTCTCATCCACGGCCTCAATGCCTTTGGAGATGACACCGAGTTGAGGAGGAGTGTGGATCTGCTGGAGGGCAGGAGGATCTCCAGAGGGATCTGGCCAGGCTGGATCCATGGATGGAGGGCAGGAGGATCTGCAGAGGGATCTGGCCAGGCTGGATCCATGGATGGAGGGCAGGAGGATCTCCAGAGGGATCTGGCCAGGCTGGATCCATGGCTGGAGGATCTCCAGAGGGATCTGGCCAGGCTGGATCCATGGATGGAGGGCAGGAGGATCTCCAGAGGGATCTGGCCAGGCTGGATCCATGGATGGAGGGTCTCCAGAGGGATCTGGCCAGGCTGGATCCATGGATGGAGGATCTGCAGAGGGATCTGGCCAGGCTGGATCCATGGCTGGAGGGCAGGGAGGATCTGCAGAGGGATCTGGCCAGGCTGGATCCATGGCTGGAGGACAGGAGGATCTCCAGAGGGATCTGGCCAGGCTGGATCCATGGCTGGAGGGCAGGAGGATCTCCAGAGGGATCTGGCCAGGCTGGATCCATGGATGGAGGACAGGGAGGATCTCCAGAGGGATCTGGCCAGGCTGGATCCATGGATGGAGGGCAGGGAGGATCTGCAGAGGGATCTGGCCAGGCTGGATCCATGGATGGAGGGCAGGAGGATCTCCAGAGGGATCTGGCCAGGCTGGATCCATGGATGGAGGATCTCCAGAGGGTTCTGGCCAGGCTGGATGGATCCATGGATGGAGAACCTGAGGTTCAGCTTTAGGCAGGGGGTGGAACTGGATGGGCTTTGAGGTCCCTTCCACCCCAACCCCTTCCATGGTTCTCAGCTGCCTTCGAGCAGGACGCGCAGATCCCATCCCTGGAGGGCTTCCAGGCCAGGTTGGATGGCGCTTGGAGCCCCTCATCCCGCCGGAGGTCCCCCTGCCCATGGCTGGAGGTGGATCTGGATGGGTTTGGAGGTCCCTTCCCACCCAACGCCGGTGGTGCTCGGCTTGCGGGTGCTGTGTGGCTCCACCCACTCTCGTTGGGGCGGTGGTGACGCTTCTCCAAACCATGGACACTCCACCCATTGCGGGTTTTGTTGTTCCATTCCAGCCTGAAGTTGGGAAGAAGGAAGTGAAGAAGGAGGAACCTCCTGGTGGAAGGTACGTCCTCAGCCTCTGGAAGGGGTTTTGTATCCGTATCATTCCGGGAACGCGTGTCCGATGCTCCGCCGGCTGCTGAGCCACCTCAGGAGCTCCATCAGCCGTGTCCTCCTGGGGGTTCCTCTGAGCGTGGTGGTGGTGGGACGCCATCTCCAGATGCTGCTCTTCAGCAGCGTTTGAAGCTCAGGAGACCTCAAAACCGCGTCCCAATCCCTCCAAATCGCAGCCGTTCGTGGAGGTCTTTCTCTTCAACCGCCCCTCTCCAGGATTTTCCCGCAGCTCCTGGAAAAGGGGGTTTTGGAGGTCCACCTCCGGGTAAGCCAACGTTGTGTTGTCTTTAAGCGCTTCCCCATCGTCCTCTCGCGCTTCCCTCTCTCTCCGCTCTGTCCTTTCCGTTGTCCAACGCTCCGAATCCGCCGCTCCGTCCTCGTTTAACGCATGAACCTTCGCTTCGTGCTGCCGGAACGCCGTCCGGATGGAGGTGAAGGACCTGGAAAAGGGGGCGACGCTTTGGGATGGTCCATTTCAAACCGCTGGACGGACATTGGTTATGGAATTCCGGGTGGCTTTGGAGCCGCGATTCTGTGGGAAGAGCGTTAGAAGGGTTCTCGGTGACTCCAATCCGGGGTTTTCGCTCGGTTTTATGGTGAAAACCCACTCCGAACCGCGCGGTGGTGGTCCCAAACCTCAACTCGGAGCGATGGCGTTGGATTTATCGTGGAGTGTCGCTGTATTTCCCAATGCGGCTCCTTCCAAGAGCCAAAGGAGGTGTTCCTGGGTCTGGGGAACCTCTTCCAGGTCCCACCCAGGTCTGGAAGTGGTTGTGTCCAACCTATCCCTGACTCGCAGGTGGAGAACCTTTTGGTTTCCAGCCTGGAGAACCTTTTGGTTTCCAGCCTGGAGAACCTCTTGGTTTCCAGCCTGGAGAACCTTTTGGTTTCCAGACTGGAGAACCTTTTGGTTTCCAACCTGGAGAACCTCTTGGTTTCCAGCCTGGAGAACCTCTTGGTTTCCAGCCTGGAGAACCTTTTGGTTTCCAGCCTGGAGAACCTTTTGGTTTCCAGCCTGGAGAACCTTTTGGTTTCCAGCCTGGAGAACCTTTTGGTTTCCAGCCTGGAGAACCTCTTGGTTTCCAGCCTGGAGAACCTCTTGGTTTCCAGCCAGGTCCCAGGGGTGGGACCTGGACCTCTTCCCATTGTCCCATTGACCTCTTCCAGGTCCCACCCAGGTCTGGAAGTGGTTGTGTCCAACCTATCCCTGACCCACAGGTGGAGAACCTTTTGGTTTCCAGCCTGGAGAGCTTTAGGAGTGGAGGTTGATCAAACCTGGTTGGTTTTCCGTTGGATCTCCTGCCCGGTGTCCTACTGTGGTGGGAACAGGGATGGGAAAGCCAACATCCCCCCCTGCAAACACATCCTCCTCGTCTCAAGTGTCTTCTCCTGGTGACCTCCCCGAGTTCCTCTCTTGAGTTCTCTGTGTCCCATCAGCAGCAGAAAATACCTTCAGCGTTGGGAAGACCTTCTCCTGTGTTTCATCGATTGGGTTGGGTGGGAAAGGACCTCAAAGCCCATCCGGTGCCACCGCTGGGATCATCTCCCATGGGATCGGGGGCTCCAAACCCCATCCAACGTGGCCTGGAAGCCCTCCAGGGATGGCGAAGCCACCACTGCTTTGGACAACTGCTCCAGGGCCTCCACACCCTCAGCGTGAAGAAGTTCTTCCTGATGTCCAATCTCAATCTTCTCTCTTCCGGTTTAAAGCCATTGTCCCTCATCCCATCCCTGCAGGTCTTGGAGAAAGTCCCTCTCCGGCTTTCCTGGAGCCCCTTTCCCTCCTGGAAGCTGCTCTGAGGTCTCCATGGAGCCTTCTCTTCTCCTGAACAACCCCACCTCTCATCCCACCTCCTATGGAGGTTCTCCATCCCTCCCATCATCTCCATGACCTTCTCTGGACCCGTTCCACCATCTCCGTGTCCTCCCTGAGGACTCCAGAGTTGGACCCAGAGCTCCAGGTGGGTCTCTCCGAGCGGAGCAGAGGGGCAGAGTCCCCCTCTGGATGCAGCCCAGGACACGGAGAAGGGTTTCTGAGGAGACGTTGTGGCTCCGTTGGTCTTCTCCTCCATCACCGTTCCCATCACTCCGGGTTTTCTGGGCAGGAAGGAGCAGCGACGTTTGAGGAGCAGAAAGAGCCGCTCCTTTGTTTCCTTGGAACGAGGAGGTGATCTCGAAGAACCTTTGGAGGACCTCTGGAAGCTCCGTGGTGGCCCAACCCGAGCAGATACCGTCCGTCCCACCCTGACTGCCTCCACCCTTCCCGAGGACACCGATCCGTTTGGGTGGGGTTTCCTTCTTTCACCCAAAGCCGATGGGACGTTCCTTGTCCGCGTGAAGACGGAAGGACCATCCCACTCCTCCTTCGAAGCTTGGGGTGAAGGGAGGACCTCGTGTGTCTCCGCTGTGACGCAACCTCAGTGGTGGCGCTTCCACAAATGACCTCTCCGAGCTTTTCCTTCACCGTCTCGGCCACCGACGGCCGCTGCCGTGGGGACCTCCTGCTGGGAAGCAACTTGGATTGTCCTCCAAGTTGAGTTCTCCACCAGAAAGCTCTCTTGCAGCTCTCCTTCTTGGTTCTTCCCTAAGCTCTTGAGATACTTCCATCACTTTGGTCCTTGATGAACCCTCTTCTTTATCTCCACTCCATCCATGGCTTCGCGTCCTGGTTGGAACCTCTCGACGTGGTTTGGAGACCACCACGGGTGTTTAATTGAGCTTCTTCGTGCGTCCATGGCCACCTCCGGAGCTGCTCTTCTGGACGTTGGGTTGTGGTGGAGCCACACAACGTGTGGCTCTCCGAGGACCCAGGAGAGAGAAATCCTCGTGGTCAGCAGCAGCTCAGCCCCCACCGCGGGACCTCCTGGACCTCACGCGCCCCACGGCGCCCAACGAAGGACTTGGAGTTGACGGCAGCTCCAGGAAACCTCGGCTTTCACCCAACCGTGGAAGGGTTTGGGGCAGAAGGGACCTCAAAGCCCATCCGGTGCCACCGCTGGGATCATCTCCCACGGGATCAGGGGCTCCAAACCCCATCCAACGTGGCCTGGAAGCCCTCCAGGGATGGCGCAGCCACCACCGCTTTGGACAACTGTTCCAGAGCCTCCACACCCTCAGCGTGAAGAAGTTCTTCCTGATGTCCAACCTCAATCTTCTCTCTTCCGGTTTAAAGCCATTGTCCTTCATCCCATCCCTGCAGGTCTTGGAGAAAGCCCCTCCCCAGCTCTCCTGGAGCCCCTTTCCCTCCTGGGAGCTGCTCTGAGGTCTCCATGGAGCCTTCTCTTCTCCTGAACAACCCCAACTCTCATCCCACCTCCTATGGAGGTTCTCCATCCCTCAGATCATCTCCATGGTCTCCTCTGGAGTTGCTCCACCACTCCATGTCCTCCCTGTGCTGAGGACTCCAGAGTTGGACCCAGGGCTCCAGGTGGGTCTCCCAGAGCGGAGCAGAGGGGCAGAATCCGTCCCTCCGTGGTGGCCACGCTGCTCTGAGGTTCTCACAGCCCTGAGGTTCTCACAGCCCTGAGGTTCTCACAGCCCTGAGGTTCTCCCAACCCTGAGGTTCTCCCAACCCTGAGGTTCTCTCAGCCCTGAGGTTCTCACAGCCCTGAGGTTCTCTCAGCCCTGAGGTTCTCACAGCCCTGAGGTTCTCACAGCCCTGAGGTTCTCACAGGACCTGAGGTTCTCACAGCCCTGAGGTTCTCACAGCCCTGAGGTTCTTACAGTCCTGAGGTTCTCACAGCCCTGAGGTTCTCACAGCCCTGAGGTTCTTACAGTCCTGAGGTTCTCACAGCCCTGAGGTTCTCACAGCCCTGAGGTTCTCACAGTCCTGAGGTTCTCACAGCCCTGAGGTTCTCTCAGCCCTGAGGTTCTTACAGTCCTGAGGTTCTCACAGCCCTGAGGTTCTCCCAACCCTGAGGTTCTCCCAGCCCTGAGGTTCTCCCAACCCTGAGGTTCTCCCAACCCTGAGGTTCTCTCAGCCCTGAGGTTCTCACAGCCCTGAGGTTCTCTCAGCCCTGAGGTTCTCACAGCCCTGAGGTTCTCACAGCCCTGAGGTTCTCACAGGACCTGAGGTTCTCACAGCCCTGAGGTTCTCACAGCCCTGAGGTTCTTACAGTCCTGAGGTTCTCACAGCCCTGAGGTTCTCACAGCCCTGAGGTTCTTACAGTCCTGAGGTTCTCACAGCCCTGAGGTTCTCACAGCCCTGAGGTTCTCACAGTCCTGAGGTTCTCACAGCCCTGAGGTTCTCACAGCCCTGAGGTTCTCACAGCCCTGAGGTTCTCACAGGACCTGAGGTTCTCACAGCCCTGAGGTTCTCACAGCCCTGGGGTTCTCTCAGAACCTGAGGTTCTCCCAACCCTGAGGTTCTCACAGCCCTGAGGTTCTTACAGTCCTGAGGTTCTCCCAACCCTGAGAACCTCTGTAGAACCTCAACGTGAGCTCCATCGCCCGTAACCACCATTAATTCTGTCTGTTTGCTGCTTCTGCCTTTGTTTGGACACCTCAACGCCGCGATGATGTCTCCTTCCCACCTGGAGGTGTTGAGATGTTCCTTCTGGGGGCGCAGACGCCTCTGATTTCAGTCTCCTGAGGGCATTTATGGAGGAGTCTTTCCATCCGAGGAGAAGAACGCTCGCGGCGTACCTCGAGCTCCTTGAAAAGCGGTGTCCTCTGTGGTTCTCCGGAGGTGACACCGCGACTGGGGGTGAAACCGGAACCTCCGGGCATGTCATGGAAACCAAAGTGACCCCTAAATCCATCCCCACCCCAACCCTGACCCACAATGAGAGCAAAGTCCAGACGTGGAGCTGCTGGAAGAGTCCTCGGGGTGGGTGAAGGTCCTGAGGGTGTTGGTTGACAGCAGCAGAACGTGAGCCAGCGGTGGCCCAGGTGGCCAAGAAGGCCACCGGCATCTTGGCTTGGATGAGAAAGAGCGTGGCCACCAGGAGCAGGAGGGAAGTGTCCCCCTCGGCTCAACGCTGGTGAGGCCACACCTCAAATCCTGAGGTCAGTTTTGGGTCCCTCACTCCAAGAAGGACCTGGAGGGGCTGGAGAGCATCCGGAGAAGGGCACGGAGCTGGTGCAGAGCCTGGAGAACAGAGGGTCTGAGGAGCAGCTGAGGAACCTGGGGGTGGTGAACCTGGAGGAGAGGAGGCTGAGGGGAGACCTCAGCGCTGTCCACAACTGCCCGAGCGGAGGTTGTGCTGAGGTGGGGTTGGGTTCTTCTCCCGAGGGACAGTGAGAGGACAAAGGGAGTGGCCTCCAGCTGCCCCAGGGCAGGTTCCTTGGACACCAGGAGAAGTTTCATCTCCTAAAAGGGTTCTGAGGCCCTGGCAGAGGCTGCCCAGGAGGTGGTGGAGTCCCCATCTTGGAGGGCTTTGGAAGCCGGGCAGATGAGGTGCTGAGGGCTCTGGTTCCTCAGCGCTCAGCGATGGTTGGACTTCATCTCAAAGACCTTTTCCAACCAAGCGATTCCCCGTTGAGGTGGAGCTCTCCCGCTCAGTCCTTTCCCACGGCGCTCAACGCTCGTTGGTCCACCAGAGTGGTTCTGGCCCAGGTTCTGCCTCTTTTTCTCCTCTCCAATCGAGGTGGCACCACCCGGTTCTCCTGCTAAGAGAGAAGGAGAACCTCCCGTGCGGTTCTCTCCCCCCTCTGCTCATTCCACGCGGTTCCGCTGGTCGAGGTGAGACCTTCCAGGTCACCCAACGCTTGTCCCGACCCATCCGTGGGCTTTGATTTAGGTCCTTCACACCCTTATGGCTTCGACGGTGCTCCTCGAGGACCACCTCCGAGTACCTCCAGCGGTGCCCGAGGTGGATTCGTTTGGGAGCGTCAAACCCAATCGGAACCTTTCGCCTCCGCCGCGGTTTCCGGCCGAGGTTTTCCGAATGCTGAAGGGCCTCAGGAGGTCCTCAGCTCGTTGGCGTCTCCAGGTTGGTGGGAAGTGGTCCATTCTCGACCTCGTTTGATTTCTTGTGTTTTCTCTGAATGCCTTTAGCTCTGATTTGCCGGGAGCTCCGGAGGGATCAGGAGCGGCGCAAAGAGCGGCTGCCGATCCTCCGGCAGAGCCCCAGGGGCCAAAGGAAAGACCCCCTCCCATCCCTAAGATCCCGGAGGAGCTTCCAACGGCGCCCACAGAGCCCTCCGAGTCCCGTCTGGATGGAGCAGTGAGGAGGGAATCCGCTCCGGGACCACCAGAAACCTCTGTGGAGCCATTGAACGCTGGAGTTGAAGCTACGGTGGTGTCCATCAAAGCCGTTGATACGGAATGGTCTGAAGCGAAGTCAGAAGAGATCCCACCACCGCTTTCCGGCGCGGAGGAGGAAGAGGTGGTTGGAGGGAACGTCGAAGCAAAGTGGTTTGGATCCGTTTTTCCGTCGGCGTCGGAGCAGGAAGCTATGGAGGAAGATGAAGAGGTGTCTTCTCCGTCTGTTAGACCACCAGAAGGATCGGCTGCTGTGGGCGAGGCTGAAGATGCGCCGCCGGATGGGGTTGTGAAGCTGGAAGGGTGGGAATCAACCGGAACCATCCCTGAAGTGGTTCCCCCGGCTTCTCCTGCGGCTTCCGTGGAGACGGCGTCACCTCCTGTCCCTCAACCAAGCAAGAAGTTGGATTCTTCTGAAGAACCTCTGGTTTCTGGTGTGAAAACCAACCAGGAGGTGCCGCGAGGTGTAGCTCAGACGATGGAGGAGAAACCCACGCTTGAAAGCGAGGTGGCCGCCGAGAAGAAACTGGACACGACTGGAGCAGAGACGGAGGTGGAACCTGAAGAGCCTCAGCTCCGAGGTGGAAGAGCAGAGGAGAAGCCCGAGAAGCTTTTGGTCAAGAGTGGGGTTGAGACGGAGACGAAGCTTGGAAAGTCCACGATGGAGGTCGGGGCTGCTCTGGAGAACGTTGGGAGCGCCGTAAAGGAGAATAAGGAAGGAATTGAAGTCCATCGGAATGGAGGAGTGGGACAACCCGGAAAGGAGGAGACCTTCAAAGCGGTCCCGTTGAGCTCCTCCCTCTCGCTCAAGGAATGTCCCTCTGTGGACAAAACCATCTGGAAGGCGGTGCTGTGTCTTCCCGATATCTCCAAGTCGAGGTCTCCATCGCAGAGGAAAGAGCCGGGAGCGGAGCAGAAGGCTCCGGCCAAGCCTGGGCCGCGAGGCCACGCGGCGGTGAAGAGGACAGCGCTGAAAGAAGAAGAAGAAGGAGAAGGAGAAGAAGAAGGAGGAGAAGGTCATCTCCGAGGTGGGAGCGTCTGGTGGAGCGCGGGAGACGGCGTCAAAAGGCGAGCGAGCAGAAGTTGTGGTGTGGATGGCAAGGGAGGAGGCGGTGGGAGGAGCTCATCCCAGCAGGAGAAGGCCTGGCGAGCGCCGCCTAGGGCTAGTTCCAAACTATCCCAAGAGGGACAGAGTAGATCCACCACCGCGAAGAGGGACAACGGCGGCACTAAGGTGAGGAGGGCAGGAGCGGGACCGCTCCGTAACCTTAACTCCGTGCTTCTCCCAGAACGGTTGAGTTTTGAGGGACCGCGACTCCATGGTCCTTTCCCCCTTTTTGCCACCAAACCCCACCCGACTGCTTTGGGCCACCAGAGATGTTGGAGGAGCGGAGCTGGAGGGCCACCGCTTGCTTTGCGGCGGCGCCGTGAGCGACGCCAAAAGTCCCCCAAGGGGTTGGAAAAAAACCCAATTCCCACCTGGAGCAAATGATGGGAATGGTGGTTTGGAAGTGTCTTTGTTGAATGGCGAATTCCAGAGCTTCGGTGCTTTTTGTCGGCCGACGGTGGCCTTTGTCGGGTCCTGCGCGGACGGTGGTTGCTGAAAGGAATCTTCTCAGCGAGGTTGTGGCTGCGCTGCCGGGTGGCCTCGGTCGGTCCCGGCCGAGCGCGGGATGAGAAGCAGCGAGTTGGACAACCCTAAAAAGGAGTTCGTTGAGGGAGAGGAGAAAAGCTGATGTTGACTTTTCCTTTCTTCTCTTGGGCCTTAACCTCATCGAGAACTTTCTGTCTCGATCTCACAGGTTCCCGTGGCCACCAAGGCGGCGGCGGCTTCCAAAGGCGGCGCCGGCGCAAAGCACAAAGAGGTGAGGAGGTCGTCTTGGGTCGTAGAATGGTGGAATGGGTTGGGTGGGAATGGACCTCAAAGCCTGGTGGGTTCCAGCACACGTCAAGAGGGTTGAGGTCTCCATGGTCTCTTCCAACCCAAAGTGGTTCATGGGTTTATGACCTCTGAGGTCTCTCCCAACCCAAAGTGGTTCATGGGTTTATGATCTCTGAGGTCTCTCCCAACCCAAAGTGGTTCATGGGTTTATGATCTCTGAGGTCTCTTCCAACCCAAAGTGGTTCATGGGTTTATGACCTCTGAGGTCTCCTCCAACCCAAAGTGGTTCATGGGTTTATGATCTCTATGGTCTCCTCCAACCCAAAGTGGTTCATGGGTTTATGATCTCTATGATCTCTTCCAACCCAAAGTGGTTCATGGGTTTATGATCTCCATGGTCTCTTCCAACCCAAAGTGGTTCATGGGTTTATGATCTCGGAGGTCTCTCCCAACCCAAAGTGGTTCATGGGTTTATGATCTCTGAGGTCTCCTCCAACCCAAAGTGGTTCATGGGTTTATGATCTCCATGGTCTCCTCCAACCCAAAGTGGTTCATGGGTTTATGATCTCCATGGTCTCTTCCAACCCAAAGTGGTTCATGGGTTTATGATCTCGGAGGTCTCTTCCAACCCAAAGTGGTTCATGGGTTTATGATCTCTGAGGTCTCCTCCAACCCAAAGTGGTTCATGGGTTTATGATCTCCATGGTCTCTTCCAACCCAAAGTGGTTCATGGGTTTATGATCTCCATGGTCCCTTCCAACCCAAAGTGGTTCATGGGTTTATGACCTCTGAGGTCCCAAAGTGGTTCATGGGTTTATGATCTCTGAGGTCTCTTCCAACCCAAAGTGGTTCATGGGTTTATGATCTCTGAGGTCTCCTCCAACCCAAAGTGGTTCATGGGTTTATGATCTCTGAGGTCTCCCCCAACCCAAAGTGGTTCATGGGTTTATGATCTCCATGGTCTCTTCCAACCCAAAGTGGTTCATGGGTTTATGACCTCTGAGGTCTCTCCCAACCCAAAGTGGTTCATGGGTTTATGATCTCTGAGGTCTCTTCCAACCCAAAGTGGTTCATGGGTTTATGATCTCGGAGGTCTCTCCCAACCCAAAGTGGTTCATGGGTTTATGACCTCTGAGGTCTCTCCCAACCCAAAGTGGTTCATGGGTTTATGATCTCGGAGGTCTCTCCCAACCCAAAGTGGTTCATGGGTTTATGACCTCTGAGGTCTCTCCCAACCCAAAGTGGTTCATGGGTTTATGATCTCTGAGGTCTCCTCCAACCCAAAGTGGTTCATGGGTTTATGATCTCTGAGGTCTCCTCCAACCCAAAGTGGTTCATGGGTTTATGATCTCTGAGGTCTCTCCCAACCCAAAGTGGTTCATGGGTTTATGACCTCCATGGTCTCTTCCAACCCAAAGTGGTTCATGGGTTTATGATCTCTGAGGTCCCAAAGTGGTTCATGGTTTAATGATCTCCATGGTCTCTCCCAACCCAAAGTGGTTCATGGGTTTATGACCTCTGAGGTCTCCTCCAACCCAAAGTGGTTCATGGGTTGATGATCTCCGAGGTCTCTTCCAACCCAAAGTGGTTCATGGGTTTATGATCTCTGAGGTCTCTCCCAACCCAAAGTGGTTCATGGGTTGATGATCTCCATGGTCTCTCCCAACCCAAAGTGGTTCATGGTTTAATGATCTCTGGGGTGGAGATGTTCTTCATGGGTTTGGGCGGTGTTTGCCCCCCTGGGTGATGGTTCGACTCTTCTCTTCACATCTCTCCGCTTCCAAGGAGGAAGAGCTGTTTCCCTTCAAGCTGGATGAGTTCGTCACCGTGGATGAGGTCATCGAGGAGACCGAACCTCCGGTTAAAACCCGGCAGAATCCACCGCGGGGAAGGAGAAAAGATGGGGCCAAAGCCACGTCGTCTTCTGAGCCGTCTTCCAAGAGGAGGAAAGGGAAGAGCTCCGTCCCACGCCTCACCGAGAGCGACCTCTCCTTTGTCACCTTGGATGAGATCGGGGAGGAGGAGGACATGGGGGTCGCTGGTTTAGAAGCTCTGGGTGACCCCCGAGGTCTCCTTGTGGTGGATGAAGTGATGGAAGAGGAAGAGCTGTTGGAAGCGGTGAAGGATCCGCAGTCGCTCGTGACTTTGGATGAGCTCTCGGAGCAGGAGGAGCTGAGTTTTCCCCACGAGGTCCCTCGGTCGCTGTTTGAGGAACAGGATTTGAAAGCCCAACCGTTGGTCACCGTGGATGAAATCGGTGAAGTGGAAGAGCTTCCTCTGAGCCAACCGACGGATTTGATGGAGGATGTCCTGACGGCCAAAGAGGACAATAAAGCGGTGGGGGAAGAGTCTGGAGATGGGGTTTCCTCCCAGGTTCTCGACGACCCCAGGTTCTTGACGTCACCTCTGGTGACGGTAGATGAGCTCCAAGAGGACAACGAAGATAACCCTCTGGAGGCTTTGGATGAAGGCAACGAAGAGGACTTTCTGGCTGATTTCAACCGTCTGAAAGAGGAGCTGAACTTCGTGACGGTGGATGAAGTTGGAGAGGAGGACGAGGAAGAAGAAACCGCTTCCCTGGGGAAGAACGTCAGCGAGGAGGAAGACGACGAAGATATCGTTGCTGTTGCAGGACCAGAAGAAGAAGAAGAAGTCACTGCCGTTGCAGGAGCGGAAGAAGAAGATATCGTCGCTGTTGCGGGACCGGAGGAAATGGAGATCCTGGGAGAGATGAGTCCAGGAGAAGACATCGTTGCCATCTCGAAGGCAAAAGGTAATGAACCTCTCGTGGTTTTCAGAGCGGGGGTAGAAAATGAGGTGGTTGTGGTCAGAGATGGGAACGAAGGGGACCGTGGAGAAGAGTGGGAACCTCCACGTCATTGGCTGCGGTCCATGGAAGAGGGGGTGGGAAGAGCCGGAGGTGGGAACGGAGACCTGAAGGTGGGAATTGGGGGATCTGAAGGTGGGAATTGGGGGATCTGAAGGTGGGAATGGGGATCTGGAGGTGGGAATGGGGACCTGAAGGAGGGAATGGGGACCTGAAGGTGGGAATGGGGACCTGAAGGTGGGAATGGGGACCTGAAGGTGGGAATGAGGATCTGAAGGTGGGAATGGGGATCTGAAGGTGGGAATGAAGACCTGAAGGTGGGAATGAGGATCTGAAGTTGGGAATGAGGACCTGAGGGTGGGAATTGGGGGACCTGAAGGTGGGAATGGGGACCTAAAGGTGGGATTGAGGACCTGAAGGTGGGAATGAGGACCTGAAGGTGGATAGTTTCATTTCTGCGCTTTCCAACGCATCTTTCTTGATGGCAAATGAAGTTGGAGGATGCTTTAAAGTCCTCGTTTGGTGTTGATGGTGGCTTAAACGGGGAGAAACGAATCATGGAATGGTTTGGGTGGGAAGGGACCTCCAAGCCCATCCAGTCCCACCCCTGCCATGGGCAGGGACACCTCCCACGGGATCAGGGGCTCCAAGAACCATCCAACCTGGCCTGGAACCCCTCCAGGGATGGGATCTGGAGGTTCTGGTTAGAACCATGGAAGAGGTTGGGTTGGAAGGGACCTCAGAGCCCATCGCGTGGGAGCACCGGGTCGAGGTGTTCAAAGCCTGGAGGACAACCTGATCCATACGGATTATTCCAACCTGGCGTGCATCCGGAGCAGCGTGGCCGACCGAGACGGCCAAGGAGGGGATTGTCCTCCTCTGCTCCTCTCTGGGAGACCCACCTGGAGCCCTGGGTCCACCTCTGGAGTCCTCAACGTAAGAAAGACGATGGAGTGAGTTCAGAGGCCGTGGAGATGATCCCAAGGCTGGAGAACCTCCCGTTGGAGGCCAGGCTGAGAGAGTTGGGGTTGTTGAGCCTGGAGGAGACTCCAGGAAGACCTCAGAGCAGCTTCCAGGAGGGAAAGGGTCTCCAGGAGAGCTGGAGAGGGGCTCTGGATCAGGAGAGGACGAGGGGAACGGTTTGGAGCTGCAGGAGGGGAGATTGAGATGAGATCCTGGGGAGAAATGTTCTCCTGGGAGGGTGGGGAGGCCCTGGCCCAGGTTGCCCAGAGCAGTGGTGGCTGCCCCATCCCTGGAGGGGTTCCAGGCCAGGTTGGATGGGGCTTCCTGGAGCCCCTGATCCGGTGGGAGGTGTCCCTGCCCATCTCAGGGGGTGGAACTGGACGGGCTTTGAGGTCCCTCCAACCCAAACCCTTCCATGGTTCCAAAGTTCTAACTCACCATCAAGCAAAACCCTCAGATCCCATCGCTGGAGAGGTTCCAGGCCACGTTGGATGGTTCTTGGAGCCCCTCATCCCATGGGAGGTGTCCCTGCCCATCTCAGGGGGTGGAACTGATGGGCTTTGAGGTCCCTTCCAACTGGGATTATTCTGCGGTTCTTTGGGTCATTATTTACTGAACCAAACCCGACCGAAGCAGTTGAGTGAAGTGAAAGGTCCCAGAGGTGCAAAGCTGTGCCGGTGTCGCAGTTGGACCTCGAGCAGCAAACGGAGAAGAACATCCGCAGAGTGGAATTAGCGAAGGGTTAAGAGAGCCACAAACGACCCACGAGGACTCCTCCTGACCCCACCGTGGGCGACGGCTCCGCGTGACGCGGGGTCTCTGCCCTCCGGTTCTCATGGCGCCTTTCGGTGGGTTGGAAAAACTTCTCCTCCCACGCGAAGCCGGGAGGACATCGTGGAGGAGGAGCTGCAGGAGGAACCGATGGCTTTAACGAGCGTTTGAAGCCGTAGTTTCTGTCCTCGTTGGGAAGGACTTGGTCGGCTCCGGGCGCTCCTCTTAGAATGAAATGTCCGTCTGGGTTTAATCGTGGTGGAACGTAAAGGTTCTCCATCATCAACAGCCGATTGTGGATGTCCCACCCGGCACAGAGACCTCTGCAGGTACCCAAGCGCTCAAGTTGGTTTCCCATCATAGACTCATGGAATGACCAAGGTTGGAAGAGACCTCTGAGGTCATAGAATCGGGAAATGGGTTGGGACCTCAAAATCCATCTGATTCCACGGGCACGGACACCTCCCACTGGATCTAAACCCCATCCAACCTGGCCTGGAGCTCCTCCAGGGATGGGGCAGCCACCACCGCTCTGGGTGACCCATTCCAGGGCCTCCCCACCCTCCCAGGAGAACATTTCTCCCCAGGATCTCATCTCCATCTCCCCTCTTGCAGCTCCAAACCCTTCCCTTCATCCACTCCCTGACCAGGAGCCCCTCCTCAGCTTTCCTGGAGCCCCTTTCCCTCCTGGAAGCTGCTCTGAGGTCTCCATGGAGCCTTCTCTTCTCCTGGATGACCCCAACTCTCTCAGCCTGGTCTCCTAAGGGAGGTTCTCCAGCCCTGGGATCATCTCCGTGGCTTCCTCTGGACTTGTTCACCAAGTCCAACCATCCGGGTGGTGGTGGGGAATCCTCACACGTGAATTTACCGCGGGGTAAATCGGGGCTTTCAGTTCCTCTCTGAGGAGGACCTCATGGACGAGAGGTGGAGGGAGGGGAGTTCCAGTTCCTCCTGCATTGGAGAAGCAGCAGAAGAAAACCGGGAGGAAGAGGTCAAAGCCCAGGACCTCGTTTTGCTCGAGGCTTCAAACCCGAGGCCGGGCAGCAAAGTGGGAAGAAGGTTCGTGCTCGCCTTGGAGTGAACTTTGTGACTCTTCAGTGGCCACAGGGACGGCTTTGGTCGTCCAGAACCCACCACCCTGTTCTTCTTGGAGTAGACTCATGGAATCGTTAAGGTTGGAAAAGCCCTCTGAGCTCATCCGGTCCAACCGTCAACCCCACCCCACCGTGAGGAGTCAACCATACCCCAGGGTGCTACAGCCCCACGTTCTTGGAAGCCCTCCAGGGATGGGGACACCACCACCACCCTCTGCCCGGGCCTGAGAACCCTTTCCGTGAAGGACTCCTTCCCGATGTCCGGTGTGACCCTCTCTTGGCCCAACTTGAGGCCGTATCTTCTCATCCCATCCTTGAGAGAAGAACCCAGCACCCACCTCGCTACAACCTCCTTTCAGGCGGGTGGAGACCATGAGGTCTCCGGTCCTCTTCTCCAGACTAAACCCTTCCAGATCCCTCAGCCGCTCCCACAACCCATGTTCTCCAGACCTTTCCCAGCTCCGTTCCCTTCTCCGGATGCGCTCCAGCCCCTCCAGGGCTTTCTCGGAGCCCAGACCTGAGCCCAGGGTTTGCGGGGTGACCTCAGCAGTCCATGGGACGATCTTCTTGATCCAACTTCTCATCTTCAGAACCATCCCCAGATGTTCATTGTGCTCTTTCCTGGTGGATCTGGTTGGGTTTGGACGGCTCTGAAGGCCACAATCGGTCCTGGTTTAATTCCAGAAAGCTCCGTAGCTTTCACATCGAGAACCTGAGATCTTGGCCATCACGAAGCTGAAGCTGATTTGAAGCTGCCACCACGAACCGTGTGGTCAGGAGCGCTTCTGGTGTCCTTCAGCGCAGCTCCAGGCCTGGATTTGGATGTCTTCTTCTCAGTGTTGGTGTCGAGTGTCCCTTAAAATTGCCCCATGGGAAGAGGGAAGGGAATCGCGTGGCCGAGAGCGAGGCCGGTGGTGGTCCCACGAGCCACGGAGTGTCTTTAACGGTTCCTCTGTTGCCTCCAGGAGAGCCACCGGAGTCGGGAGAGAAAGAACCGGAGTCCGGGCAGAAGAAAACGGCTCCTTCAGATGCACCGAAGCCCTCAAGTACCCAAAAAGGTAAAAAAAACCCCACCCCAAATCCCAGAATTCCATCATTGAGGGGTGGGAAAGGCCCTCTTGGAGCTCATCCGGTCCCACCCACCTCCAGTGGCGCAGGATGGGTCCGGGTGGCTTTGGGTTTCTCCTGAGGAGGACACTCCGTACCTCCCTGGGCAACTGCCTCTGCTGCTCCGTCGCTTGCACGGGGGTAGAAGTTTCTCCTGGTGTTCAGGTGGAACTTCTCAGGCTTCAGTTTGTCCTCTGAGCGGAGTCTGGTGCCCACCTTCTGCCCACCTTCTGCCCACCTTCTGCCCACCTTCTGCCCGTTGGGTAGGGAGCAACCTTGGTGTTCCATACCTTTCTTCTGGAAGGCAGCGTCCCTGCCCAGGGATGGCCTTCCATGGCTTCATCGGCACTGGCCCAGGTTGTCCAGAGCAGTGGTGGCTGCTCCATCCCTGGAGGGGTTCCAGGCCAGGTTGGATGGTTCTTGGAGCCCCTGATCCCATGGGAGGTGTCCCTGGGCTGGAACTCGATGGGCTTTGAAGTCCCTTCCCATCAAACCAATCTGTAGTTCCATGATTCTCACTTGATGTCAACCAGAACCCCGAGATCCCATCCCTGGAGGGGTTCAAGACCAGGTTGGATGGTTCTTGGAGAACCTCATCCAGTGGGAGGTGTCCCTGGGCTGGAACTGGGTGGACTTTGAAGTCCCTTCCCAGTAGTTTCATGGTTCTAACTTGATGTCAACCAGAACCCCGAGATCCCATCCCTGGAGGGGTTCAAGACCAGGTTGGATGGGCCTTGGAGAACCTCATCCAGCGGGTGGTGTCCCTCCCCGTGGAACTGGCTGGGCTTGGAGGTCCCTTCCCACCCAAACCATTCCATGATTCCATCCTCTGGTTCCACCATCTTTGATTTCAAGTGGTGGTCCCTGAGCTGTGCTTTTTGGCTCCGACTGATGGACGCTCAACACGGCTTTGCTGTGGCCTTCAGAGCTCCGGGAGGATCCGATGGGCTTTGACCTTTACAAACACAGCGTCATTTATTCATGGAATGGGTTGGGTTGGAAGGGACCTCAAAGCCCATCGAGTTCCATGGGGAGAGACACCTCCCGATGGATCCGGTTACTCCGAGCTCCATCCAACCTGGCCTGGAACCCCTCCAGGGATGGAGCACCACCACTGCTCTGTTCCAGGGTGTCCCCACCCTCCCAGGAGAACATTTCTCCCCAAGATCTCATGTCCATCTCCCCTCTTGCAGCTCCAAACCGTTCCCCTCATCCCTGCACTCCCTGATCCACAGCCCCTCCCCAGCTCTCCTGGAGCCCCTTTCCCTCCTGGAAGCTGCTCTGAGATCTCCTCAAAGCCTTCTCTTCTCCTGAACATCCCCACCTCTCAGCCCGGCCTCCTACGGGATGTTCTCCAGCCCTCCCATCACCTCCGTGTCTCTCCAGGGAAGGAGCCTCCACCGCTCTTCCCCTGGAAGGACCACGTGAGGTCCTTTCCAGGCCTAAAGACATGGGGTGGTCCATGAGGCCTTCAGATCCCAAAAGATCTCAAACCAATGGGTGTCCTCCTCTGTTTGGTGGGAGTAGGACAGGTGACCAACTTAGAAGCTTGGTTGAACCTTGAGATAACGTGACCAGGTCCCATCCGGCGATACCAAAAGCTTGGCTGAAGGCATCTGAGCTGGGCTTTGCTAAGGAGATGACGTCAAGGCGTGTTTGGTTAACGTTGGCCTTGTGTCCTGCTTCTCCAGGCTTGGATTACCTCCTTCCCAAGGCCGGCTTCTTCTGCCAGATCTGCTCGCTCTTCTACACCGATGAGACGTCGGTGAAAAACCACTGCAAGACACCGCTTCATCAGCAGAACTTGGAGGTAACGGAGAAGCTTCTCCGGGGTTGGAAGTTCCATCATCTTCAACGGAGTGCTCCGGTAGGAGCATCGTGGGATGATTTGGGTTGAAAAGGACCTCAAAGTCCATCCAAGGGACACCTCCTACTGGATCAGGAGCTCCAAGCTCCATCCAACCTGGCCTGGAACCTCTCCAGGGATGGGGCAGCCACCACTGCTGTGGACAACCTATTCCAGGGCCTCCTCACCTTCCAGGAGAACATTTCTCCCCAAGGTCTCACCTCAGTCTCTCGTCGTGAAGCTCCAAACCGTTCCCCTCGTCCCACCTCACCGTTGGGTTTGGCTCCGTGGAGGGCTTTTGGTGGGAAACTCATTGACGGCTCAATCACCGTTGAGTTGGAAGGTGTTGGGAGAGCTCTTCTCTTCCTCTTTTAAGAAGGGATTTTTTCATCTCCTTCCAACGTGGAGCTGTGGGAAAGGGTCCAGAGGAGGTCACGGAGATGATGTGAGGGCTGCAGCCAGTGGGAGGTGTCCCCATGGATTGGAACTGGATGGGCTTCGAGGTCCCTCAACCCAACCCAACCCAACCCAACCCATGACTTTAAGAAGGATGTGGTGATGATGTCTCCAGGGAACGTTGTAGGTTTGTCAGATCTTCTGAAGCTCCAAACCGACGGAGACCTCCGTTGAGCTCCTCCATATGGTGACCGTGTCCGTTTGGGAGCAGAACGGAGTGGTGGTGGTTCAGATCAGCCATTCCCAGTACAAACCAGTTCCTTTGATCCCCTCCATATGGTGACCATGTCCGTTTGGGAGCAGATCTGGGTGGTGTTGGTAGACATCACCCATTCCCAGTACAAACCAGTTCAGTTGAGCTCCCCTACATGGTCACCGTGTCCATTTGGGAGCAGAACTGGGTGGTAGTGGTGGTTCAGATCACCCATTCCCAGTACAAACCAGTTCATTTGAGCCCCTCCATATGGTGACCGTGTCCGTTTGGGAGCAGATCTGGGTGGGTTTGGTAGAGATCACCCATTCCCAGTACAAACCAGTTCCTTTGAGCCCCTCCATGTGGTGACTGTGCCCGTCCAGGAGCAGAACTGAGTGGTTTTGTTACAGATCACCCATTCCCAGTACAAACCAGTTCAGTTGAGCCCCTCTACATGGTCACCGTGTCCATTTGGGAGCAGAACTGGGTGGGTTTGTTACAGATCACCCATTCCCAGTACAAACCAGTTCATTTGAGCCCCTCCATATGGTGACCATATCCATTTGGGAGCAGATCTGGGTGGTGGTGGTGGTAGAGATCACCCATTCCCAGTACAAACCAGTTCATTTGAGCCCCTCCATATGGTCACCGTGTCCGTTTGGGAGCAGAACTGGGAGGTGGTGGTGGTAGAGATCACCCATTCCCAGTACAAACCAGTTCCTTTGATCCCCTCTATATGGTCACTGTGTCCATTTGGGAGCAGAACTGGGTGGTGGTGGTGGTGGTAGAGATCACCCATTCCCAGTACAAACCAGTTCATTTGAGGTCCTATATATGGTCACCGTGTCCGTGTTGGAGCAGAACTGGGTGGTGGTGGTGGTTCAGATCATCCTTCCCAGTACAAACCAGTTCATTTGATCCCCTCTATGTGGTCACCGTGTCCGTTTGGGAGCAGAACTGGGAGGTGGTGGTGGTAGAGATCACCCATTCCCAGTACAAACCAGTTCAGTTGAGCCCCTCTACATGGTCACAGTGTCCATTTGGGAGCAGAACTGGGTGGTGGTGTTGCTTCAGACCACCCATTCCCAGTACAAACCAGTTCCTTTGAGCCCCTCTATATGGTCACTGTGTCCATTTGGGAGCAGAACTGGGTGGTGGTGGTGGTGGTTCAGACCACCCTTCCCAGTACAAACCAGTCCCTTCGAGCCCCTCTGTCCCCGCTGCGGAATAAGGGCTAACGCGGCCGTGTCTTCTCCCTGGATCCTCTTTGCCTCTCCAGAAGTTCATGGCCGAGCAGAAGGACGCGGTCAACGCCGAGGAGGAGCGGAGCTCGAGGTGATGAGGAGGAGGAAGGACCTCATCGGCGCCTTCGGTTTTTGGGTCCACTTTACTTCCGCGCCTTTCGTTACGGTTCCCTTTGTGATTCGGATCGGGAAAGAAGCGTTGGATTGAGCGGAGGAGAAAGAGACTTTGAGAAGCTCCGGGTGGTGGTTTGGAGCTCAGTGTCCAAGCGTTGGGCTTTGGAAGAGAGTCCTTTGGAAGATGTTGAGAAGAATTAAAGGTTCTTCCTGTAAAGTTCACCGAAGGGCTGTGGTTGCTCTGGGGTTGGTGGAGATCCAACGGAGTCGTGGATGGTCCATCCCGGGAGGGGTTCCAGGCCAGGTTGGATGGGGTTTGGAGCCCCTGAGCCAGTGGGAGGTGTCCCTGCCTGTGGCAGGGGGTGGGACTGGATGGGTTTTGAGGTCCTTCCAACCCAAACCCTTCTATGGTTCCAAAGTTCTAACTCGCCATCAACCAGAACCCCCAGATCCCATCGCTGGAGGGGTTCCAGGCCAGGTTGGATGGTTCTTGGAGGTCTCTGATCCAGTGGGAGGTGTCCCTGCCCACGGCTGAGGTGGGACTGGATGGGCTTTGAGGTCCCTCCAACCCAAACCCTTCCATGGTTCCAAAGTTCTACCTCACCATCAACCAGAACCCCCAGATCCCATCCCTGGAGGGATTCCAGGCCACGTTGGATGAGGTTTAGAGCCCCTGATCCAGAGGGAGGTGTCCCTGCCCATGGCTGAGGTGGGACTGGATGGGTTTTGAGGTCCCTTCCAACCCAAACCCTTCCATGGTTCCAAGGTTTTCACTCGCCATCAACCAGAACCTCCAGATCCCATCCCTGGAGGGGTTCCAGGCAACGTTGGATGAGGTTTGGAGCCCCTCATCCAGAGGGAGGTGTCGCTGCCCACGGCTGAGGTGGGATTGGATGGGCTTTGAGGTCCCTCCGACCCAAACCCTTCCAGGATTCTGTGATCCTGGAGCCGCGTTACGGAGCTGTTGAGAGGTGAAGTTCTTCTCCTGTAGACCTTTCCTCCTGGAGAAGACAAATCCAAAGCCGGGGAGGAGGGCGGAGCCTCTTCCAACGCTGCCGGAGAGGTCACTGCTCCTCACGGCTTCTCCTCGGTGGCCGTGTTTGGGTCGGGTTGGGATTGGTTTTCCATAGTTCCTTCCAGTCAAAGCCTTTGGAATTCTCAGTGTTGTGGTGGACTCCATAATCTGCTCTCTCCCCATTCCCTGCTCCGATCCTGCGGGTGATGATGGATCCCCATTCCCTGCTCCGATCCTGTGGGTGATGATGGATCCCCATTCCCTGCTCCGATCCCACGGGTGATGATGGATCCCCATTCCCTGCTCCGATCCTGCGGGTGATGATGGATCCCCATTCCCTGCTCCGATCCCACGGGTGATGGATCCCCATTCCCTGTTCCGATCCCTTTGGTGATGATGGATCCCCATTCCCTGCTCCGATCCTGTGGGTGATGGATCCCCATTCCCTGCTCCGATCCCTTTGGTGATGATGGATCCCCATTCCCTGCTCCGATCCTGCGGGTGATGATGGATCCCCATTCCCTGCTCCGATCCCGCGGGTGATGATGGATCCCCATTCCCTGCTCCGATCCTGTGGGTGATGATGGATCCCCATTCCCTGCTCCGATCCCACGGGTGATGATGGATCCCCATTCCCTGCTCCGATCCTGTGGGTGATGATGGATCCCCATTCCCTGCTCCGATCCCACGGGTGATGATGGATCCCCATTCCCTGCTCCGATCCTGTGGGTGATGATGGATCCCCATTCCCTGCTCCGATCCTGTGGGTGATGATGGATCCCCATTCCCTGCTCCAATCCTGCGGGTGATGATGGATCCCCATTCCCTGCTCCGATCCCACGGGTGATGGATCCCCATTCCCTGCTCCGATCCCGTGGGTGATAGATCCCCATTCCCTGCTCCGATCCCGTGGGTGATGGATCCCCATTCCCTGTTCCGATCCCGTGGGTGATGGATCCCCATTCCCTGCTCCGATCCCGTGGGTGATGGATCCCCATTCCCTGCTCCGATCCCGTGGGTGATGGATCCCCATTCCCTGTTCCGATCCCGTGGGTGATGGATCCCCATTCCCTGTTCCGATCCCGTGGGTGATGGATCCCCATTCCCTGCTCCGATCCCGTGGGTGATGGATCCCCATTCCCTGCTCCGATCCTGTGGGTGATGATGGATCCCCATTCCCTGCTCCGATCCCGTGGGTGATGGATCCCCATTCCCTGTTCCGATCCCGTGGGTGATGGATCCCCATTCCCTGCTCCGATCCCGATGGGAAACGGGATGGGATAACGCCAAAGAGGGTGAAACCAGGATTGGGATTTGCCCCGGAGCACATTTGGATGTGTGGAGAGGATCCCGATCCCGATCCAGATCCAGATCCCGATCCAGATCCAGATCCCGATCCGGATCCGGATCCCAATCCCAATCCAGATCCAGATCCAGATCCAGATCCCGATCCCGATCCCGATCCCGATCCAGATCCAGATCCCAATCCAGATCCAGATCCCAATCCCGATCCCGATCCAGATCCAGATCCAGATCCCAATCCAGATCCAGATCCAGATCCAGATCCAGATCCCAATCCAGATCCAGATCCCGATCCCAATCCAGATCCCGATCCCAATCCAGATCCCGATCCCGATCCCAATCCAGATCCAGATCCCGATCCCAATCCAGATTCAGATCCCGATCCAGATCCAGATCCAGATCCAGATCCAGATCCAGATCCCAATCCAGATCCAGATCCAGATCCGGATCCGGATCCAGATCCCGATCCCAATCCGGATCCAGATCCCGATCCAGATCCCGATCCCAATCCAGATCCAGATCCAGATCCAGATCCCGATCCCGATCCAGATCCCGATCCCGATCCCGATCCCGATCCTGATCCAGATCCAGATCCCGATCCCAATCCAGATCCCAATCCAGATCCAGATCCCGATCCAGATCCCGATCCAGATCCAGATCCCGATCCCGATCCCGATCCAGATCCAGATCCAGATCCCGATCCCAATCCAGATTCAGATCCCGATCCAGATCCAGATCCCGATCCAGATCCCGATCCAGATCCAGATCCAGATCCCAATCCAGATCCAGATCCAGATCCGGATCCGGATCCAGATCCCGATCCCAATCCAGATCCAGATCCCGATCCAGATCCCGATCCCAATCCAGATCCAGATCCAGATCCAGATCCCGATCCCGATCCAGATCCCAATCCCAATCCAGATCCAGATCCAGATCCCAATCCAGATCCCGATCCCAATCCCGATCCAGATCCCGATCCCAATCCAGATCCCGATCCAGATCCCGATCCAGATCCCGATCCCGATCCAGATTCAGATCCAGATCCCGATCCAGATCCCGATCCAGATCCAGATCCAGATCCAGATCCCAATCCAGATCCAGATCCCGATCCCGATCCAGATCCAGATCCAGATCCAGATCCCGATCCCGATCCAGATCCCGATCCAGATCCCGATCCAGATCCCGATCCCGATCCAGATCCTGATCCAGATCCAGATCCAGATCCCGATCCCGATCCCAATCCAGATCCCAATCCAGATCCAGATCCCGATCCAGATCCCGATCCCAATCCAGATCCAGATCCAGATCCAGATCCAGATCCCGATCCCAATCCAGATCCAGATCCGGATCCGGATCCTGATCCCAATCCCGATCCACATCCAGATTTGAATCTGAGTGCCGGAAACCCGCGGTAAAATTAACCATCCGGGAATAAGCGGAGCCGTTCCCCCAGCGGCCCTGAAGGGAAACTGAGGCACGGGAGGAATGTGGGGATCCCACTGGGAACGGCCTCGGGATCGAAGTGGGCCCCTCCCGGTCAGACCCCAGATGGCTCCTGGGGTGTCCCCCCCCCCCCAGTCCGTTACTTCCGGTCAAAATCCATCCCCTGAACCCCAAATCCACCCCCTGACAGCCTCCCCCCCAAATCCATCCTCTGGAACCCCCCCCTCCATCCCTGGACCCCCCAAATCCATCCCTGTCCCCCCCAAATCCATCCCCTGGACCCCCCAAATCCATCCCTGTCCCCCCCAAATCCATCCCCTGGACCCCCCAAATCCATCCCTGTCCCCCCCAAATCCATCCCCTGGACCCCCAAATCCATCCCTTTCCCCCCCAAATCCACCCCCTGGACCCCCCCATCCTCTTCCTCCCCCAATCTACCCCTTCGACCCCCCCAAATCCATCCCCTGGACCCCCAAATCCAGCCCCCGGCCCCCCATAATCCACCCCCTGGACTCCTCTATTCTCTGCTCCCCCCCCCAAATCCGCCCCTTGGACCCCCCCAATCCACCCCCGAGACCCCCCAACTCCGCTCCTTGGAGCCCCCCAATCCCCTGTACCCCCCAAATCCACCCCTTAACCCCCCCAAATCCACCTCCTGTCCCCCCCATCCTCTGCCCTCCCCCCTAAATCCACCCCCTGGAGCCCCCCAATCCCCTGTACCCCCCCCAAATCCACCCCTTAGACCCCCCCGAAATCCACCCCTGGAGACCCCCAATCCCCAGTACCCCCTAAATCTCCCCTTTAAACCCCCCCAATCCCCCCCTGTCCCCCCATCCTCTGCCCTCCCCCCAAAATCCACCCCTTGGAGCCCCCCAATCCCCTGTACCCCCCAATCTCCCCCTTAAACCCCCCCCAATTCCACCCCCTGGACCCCCCCCATCCTCTGCCCACCCCAAATCCACCCCCTGGAGCCCCCCAATCCCCTGTACCCCCCAAATCCACCCCCTGTACCCCCCAACCCCTGTACCCCCAAATCTCCCCCTTAGACCCCCCAAATCAACCCCCTGGAGCCCCCCAGTCCCCTGTATCCCCCAAATCTACCCCTTAGACCCCCCCAAATCCATCCCCCTCCACCCCCTGGACTCCTCCATCCTCTGCCCCCCCCCCCAATCCACCCCCTGTACCTCCCCAATCCCCTGTACCCCCAAATCCACTCCTTAGACTCCCCCAATCCACCTCCTGGACCCCCCCATCCTCTGCCCTCCTCCCCAAATCCACCCCTTGGAGCCCCCCAATCCCCTGTACCCCCCAAATCTCCCCCTTAGACCCCCCAAATCCATCCCCTGGACCCCCCAAATCCATCCTCTGTCCCCCCCCAAATCCACCCCTTAGACCCCCCCCAAATCCACCCTCTGGACCCCCCATCCTCTGCCGTCCCCCAACCCACCCCTTGGAGCCCCCCAATCCCCTGTACCCCCCAAATCTCCCCCTTAGACCCCCCGAAATCCACCCCCTGGAGACCCCCAATCCCCTGTACCCCCCAAATCCACCCCTTAGACCCCCCGAAATCCACCCCCTGGAGACCCCCAATCCCCTGTACCCCCCAAATCTCCCCCTTAGACCCCCCCAATCCCCCCCCCCCGGGGCGGTCGGTTCCCCTTTAAGGGGGGGCGGTCCCGGGGGGGCTCCGGGGGGGTCTCTCTCGGGCAGCGGCGCCGCTCCGCTCAGTGCGGGCGATGCTGCGGCTCTTTATCCTTCGGGCCGAGAACGTCCGCGCGCCCGACGCGGACATCACCGACGCCTATTGCTCCGCGGGGCTCGGCGGTGAGCGGGGGACCGGGGGGGAACGGGGGGGACCGGGGACCGGAGGAGGAGGAGGGGGTACTGGGAATGGGGTACTGGGAATGGGGATACCGGGTATGGGGGGGGAAGGGGGGACCGGGGATGGGAGGGGGGGTACCGGGGATGGGAATACCAGGGGTGGGGGGGGAAGGGGGGACCGGGGATGGAGGGGGGCAGCCGGGGGTTGGGAGGGGGGGGACCGGAGGAGGAGGAGGAGGATGGGGGTACCGGGGATGGGGAGGGGAGGGGGGCAGGAGGAGGAGGGGGGGTACCGGGGGAAGAAGGGGGGGGACAGGGGAGGGGGGACCGGGGATTGAGGAGGAGGGAGGACTGGGGATGGGGGGGGGGGCAGGAGTGGGGGGGGGACCGGGGATGGAGGGGGTACCAGGGATGGGGGGAGGAGGAGGAGGGGGACCGGGGATGGAGGGACCGGGGATGGGGAGGGGAGGGGGGCAGGAGGAGGAGGAGGGGGTACCGGGAATGGGGATACCGGGGGTGGGGGGGGGAAGGGGGAAGGGGGTACCGGGGATGAGGGATACCGGGGATGGGGGGGGGGGGCGGAGACCGGGGATGAGGAGGAGAGGGGGGCAGGAGGAGGAGGGGGTACAGGGAATGGGGACACCGGAGATGGGGGGGGACACCCAGAGAGGAAGGGGGGACCGGCACATGGGGATAGCGGGGATGGGGGGGGGCAGGAGGAGGAGGGGGGACCGGGGATGAGAGGGGGCAGGAGGAGGAGGGGGGACCGGGGGTGGGGGGGGACACCCAGAGAGGAAGGGGTTACCGGGGGAGGAAGGGGGGGGACAGGGGATGGGGGGGGAAGGGGCGCCGGGGATGGAGGAACCGGGGATAGAGAGGGGAGGGGGACAGGAGGAGGAGGGGGTACAGGGAATGGGGATACCGGGGATGGGGAGGGAGGGGATGGGGGGGAGGGGACAGGGGATGGGGGGGGCACACCCAGAGAGGAAGGGGGTACCGGGGCATGGGGATACCGGGGATTGAGGGGGGGCAGCAGGAGGAGGGGGGACCGGGAATGGAGGGGGTACCGGGGACGGGGATACCGGGGGTGGGGGGACCAGGGATGGAGGGAGCAGGGGGAGGAGGGGGGGACCGGGGATGGGGGGGGGAACGAGGGAGGAGGGGGGACCGGGGATGGGCGGGGGTAGTACAGGGCTATTGGGGGGCGGGGGGGGTGGTCAGAGGGGAAAGGGACCAGTGAGGGGGGGAGGGGGCTACTGGGGGGGGCAGGGGGCTACTGAGAGGGGAAAGGGGGTACAGGGCATGGAGGGGGAGCTGGAGGGGGGGGGCAGTGCGAGGGGAGGGGGGGCGACTGTAATGGTGAGGGGGCTACTGGGGATGGGGGGGGCGGCAGTGCCATGGGGGTACTGGGGCTGAAAGCCCCCCCGCCCCCCTCAGTCATCCCTTGTGTGTCCCCCCCAATGGGTCCTGGGGGGACCTCCCCTTTGGGACTCGTCTCCTTGGGGACCCCCCCCCCCACTCGGAACCCCCCCTTTAGGACACCCCCCCCCCCATCCTTCAGAACCCCCTCCTTTAGGACCACCCCCCTTTGGAATCCCCCCTTCGGGACGCCCCCCCCTTTAGGGCCCCCCATCCTTCAGAACCCCCCCCTTTAGGGCCCCCCCCACCTTTGGAACCCCCCTTTAGGAACCCTCCCCTTTGGAAACCCCCCTTCAGGACCCCCCCTTCAGGACCCCTCCTTTAGGGCCCCCCCCCCTCCTTTGGGACCCTCCCCCTTTGGGACCCCCCCTTCCTTCGGGACCCCCTCTTTGGGACCCCCCCCCTCTTTGGGACCCCCTCCTTTGGGACCCCCCCCCTCCTTTGGGACCCCCTCCTTTAGGACACCCCCCCCCTTGGGACCTGACCCTCCCCCTTTGGGACCCCCCCCTTCGGGACCCCTCTCCTTGGGACGGACCCCCCCCTTTGGGGACACCCCCCCCTCCCTTTGGGACCCCCCCTCCCTTTGGGACCCCCTCCCTTTGGGACCCCCTCCCTTCGGGACCCCCCCCCTTTGGAATCCCCCTTTCAGGACCCCCCCTTTGGGACCCCCTCCCTGCTGGAAACCCCCCTTTGTGCCCCCCTTTGTGCCCCCCTTTGTGCCCCCCCCGGGTTCTCTCCTTACCGGGAGGGTTTGGGGGCGCTGCGGGGACATCGCTGAGCGGTGACACAGCGGCTCTTTCGGGGCCTCAGCCCGGGGGGGGGGGGGCGATTATTCGGGGGGAGGCGGCGATTATTCGGGGGGAGCGGCGATTTCTGAGTTGGGGGCAGCGATTTTAGGGTGGGGGAAGAGATTATTTGGGGTTCAGAGGCAGTGATTTTGGGGTTGGGGGGGCAGCGATTTTGGGGTGGAGGCAGCGACTTTTGGGGTGCTGCGATTCTTGGGGTGGGGGCAGCGATTATTTGGGGTTGAAGGCGGTGATTTTGAGGTGGGGGCACAGATTATTTGGGGTGCAGAGGCAGCGATTTTTGGGTTGGGGCAGTGATTTTGGGGTTGCAACAGCGATTTTGGGGTGGAGGCAGCGACTTTTGGGGTGCTGCGATTCTTGGGGTGGGGCAGCGATTCTTTTGGGGTGGGGGCAGCAATTTTGGGGGTTGGGGGTAGCGATTTTGGGGTGGGGGCAGCGATTATTTGGGATTGAATGCAGCGATTTTGGGGTGGGGGACAGCGATTATTTGGGGGTGCAGCGATTATTTTTGGGGGGCAGCAATTATTTGGGGGGCAACGATTTTTGGGTTGGAGGGCAGTGATTTTGGGGTTGCAACAGCGATTCTTGGGGTGTGGGCAGTGATTTTGGGGGTTGGGGCAGCGATTATTTGGGATTTAAGGCAGTGATTTTTGGGGTGGGTGCAGTGATTATTTGGGGGGGGCAGTGATTTTTGGGTTGTAACAGTGATTTTGGGGTGGGGGCAGCAATTTTGGGGTGCTGCGATTCTTTTGGGGGTTGGGGCAGTGATTATTTGGGGTTGAAGGCAGCGATTTTGGGTTGGGGGACAGAGATTATTTGGGGGAGCAGTGATTTTTGGGTTGGAGGACAGTGATTCTTGGGGTGAGGGCAGCGATTTTGGGGGTTGGGGACAGTGATTATTTGGGGGGTGGAGGCTGCAATTTTGGGGGTCGGGGGCAGCGATTGGGATGGGGGCAGCGATTATTTGGGGGGGCAGCGATTTTTGGGTTGCAACAGTGATTTTGGGGTGCGGGCAGTGACTATTTGGGGTTGAAGGCAGTGATTTTGGGGTGGGGGACAGAGATTATTTGGGGTGAAAGCAGCGATTATTTGGGGTTGGGGGCAGCGATTTTGGTTTGGGGGCAGTGATTATTTGGGGGTGCAGCGATTCTTGGGTTGGAGGGCAGTGATTTTGGGGTTGGAACAGCGATTTTGGGGGTTGGGGCAGCGATTATTTGGGGTTGAAGGCGGTGATTTTGGGGTGGGGGCACAGAGATTATTTGGGGTTGGGGGCAGTGATTATTTGGGGGGGCAGTGATTTTTGGGTTGTGGCAGCGATTTTGGGGTGGGGGCAGCGATTATTTGGGGTTGGAGGCTGCGATATTGGGGGTTGGGGACAGCAATTGGGGTGGGGGCAGCGATTATTTGGGGGAGCAGTGAGTTTTGGGGTTGGGGCAGTGATTTTTGGGTTGGTGCAGCGATTATTTGGGGGTGCAGCGATTATTTGGGGGTGCAGTGATTTTTGGGTTGGAGGGCAGTGATTTTGGGGTTGCAACAGCGATTTTGGGGAGGGGGCAGCGATTATTTGGGGTTGGAGGCTGCGATTTTGGGGGTCGGGGACAGTGATTATTTGGGGGGGCAGTGATTATTTAGGATTGTGGCAGCGATTTTGGGGTGGGGCAGCGACTTTTGGGGCGCTGCGATTCTTGGGGTGGGGGCAGCGATTTTGGGGGTTGGGGCAGCGATTATTTGGGGTTGAAGGCAGTGATTTTGGGGTGGGGGCACAGAGGTTATTTGGGGTTGGGGGGCAGTGATTTTTGGGGGTGCAGCGATTATTTTGGGGGCAGCGATTTTTGGGTTGTGGCAGCGATTTTGGGGCTCTGCGATTCTTTGGGTGGGGACAGCGATTTTTGGGCCTGAGGGGCAGCGATTATTTTAGGATGGAGGCAGCGATTATTTGGGGGGGCAGCGATTTTTGGGTTGCAACAGCGATTTTGGGGTTGAGGAGCAGCGACTTTTGGGGCGCTGCGATTCTTAGGGTGGGGGCACAGAGATTGTTTAGGGTTGGGGGACTGATCTTTTAGTTGGGGGCAGCGATTATTTGGGATTTAAGGCAGCGATTTTTTGGGGGCAGAGATTATTTGGGGTGAAAGCAGTGATTATTTGGGGTTGGGGCAGCGATTTTGGTTTGGGGGCAGTGATTATTTGGGGGTGCAGCGATTCTTGGGTTGGAGGGCAGTGATTTTGGGGTTGGAACAGCGATTTTGGGGTGGGGGCAGCGACTTTTGGGGCGCTGCCATTCTTGGGGTGGGGGCAGCGATTTTGGGGGTTGGGGCAGCGATTATTTGGGATTTAAGGCAGCGATTTTTTGGGGGGGACAGAGATTATTTGGGGTGAAAGCAGTGATTTTTGGGGTGGGGGCACAGAGATTATTTGGGGTTGGGGGGCAGTGATTTTTGGGTGGTGGCAGCGATTTTGGGGTGGAGGCAGCGACTCTTGGGGTGCTGTGATTCTTGGGGTGGGGGCAGTGATTTTGGGGTTGGGGGGCAGCGATTTTTGGGGTGGGGAGCAGCAACTTTTGTGTTGGGGAGCAGCGATTATTTGGGGGGGAGGGTGACCGGTTTGGGGTTGGGGGGGGCTGACCCCCCCCATCCCGGTGTCACCACCTGTGGTCCCCATCGAGGGAAGCTCCGGGGTCTTCTCCAGGGTCACCGGGGTCCTCTCAGTGGTGGCATCTCCCATGTCCTAATGCTCCAATGGACCTGGTGGTGTCCCATCCCATGGGTTCTGCTGCTCCATCATCACCAGGTTCCTCTCGGTGGTGGCATCTCCCATGTCCTAATGCTCCAATGGACCCGGTGGTGGTTCATCCCATGGGTCCATCATCCCCGGGTTCCTCTCGGTGGTGGCCTCTCCCCCCGTTGCTGCTCCAGGAGCTCTCGGGGGTGGTTCATCCCCACGTTCCACTGCTTCTTTCTTCCCGGCTCTCCCAACTTCCAGCAGCTCCAGATGCTTCTCCTCAGGCTCCCTTGGAGCTCGAGGCACCTGATCCGCGGGATGTCCCATCCCCGGAGCTCCCACAATCCCTGGATCCCGGTGTTTTATTCCATCCGTGGATCCCTTTCATTTATTCCATCCCTGAATCCCTTACATTTATTCCCATCCCTGAATCCCTGTCATTTATCCCTCTCTGGATCCCTTTCATTTATTCCCTCTCTGCATCCCTTTCATTTATTCCATCATCTGTGGATCCCTTTCTTTTATTCCCATCCCTGCATCCCTTACATTTATTCCCATCACTGTATCCCTTTCATTTATCCCATCCCCGAATCCCTTTGATTTATCCCATCCGTGGATCCCTTTGATTTATTCCCTCTGTGGATCCCTTTCTTTTATTCCATCCCTGTATCCCTTACATTTATTCCCTCCGTGGATCCCTTTCCTTTATTCCCATCCCCGGATCCCTTTCATTTATTCCCTCCCTGCATCCCTTTCACTTATTCCCTCTCTGTATCCCTTTCGTTTGTTCCCAACCCTGGATCCCTTTGATTTATCCCTCCGTGGATCCCTTTCATCTATCCCATCCCTGCATCCCTTTGATTTATTCCCTCTCTGCATCCCTCTCATTTATTCCATCTGTGGATCCCTCTCATTTATTCCCATCCATGGATCCCTTTCATTTATTCCATCATCTGTGGATCCCTTTCATTTATTCCCATCACTGTATCCCTTTCATTTATTCCCTCTCTGGATCCCTTTCACTTATTCCCTCCATTGATCCCTCTCATTTATCCCTCTCTGGATCCCTCTCATTTATTCCATCCCTGCATCCTTTTCATTTATTCCCTCTCCGGATCCCTTTCCTTTATTCCCATCCCTGCATCCCTCTCATTTATTCCCTCTCCGCATCCCTCTCATTTATTCCCATCCCTGAATCCCTTTCATTTATTCCCTCTCCGCATCCCTTTCAGTTATTCCCATCCCTGAATCCCTTTGATTTATTCCCTCTCCACATCCCTTTCATTTATTCCCTCTCCGCATCCCTCTCATTTATTCCCTCTCCGCATCCCTCTCATTTATTCCCTCTCCGCATCCCTTTCAGTTATTCCCATCCCTGAATCCCTTTCCTTTATTCCCATCCCTGCATCCCTTTCCTTTATTCCCTCTCCGCATCCCTTTCCTTTATTCCCATCCCTGCATCCCTCTCATTTCTTCCCCACTCCCCCGGACCTTCCGGCATCTTTGGATCTTTGCTCCTTCCTTCCCACCCCCGGAACTCTCAGCATCCCCTCATCCTCATTATTTATTCCCCATCCCGCATCCTCTTCAGGAGCCGCTCCGTATCCTCTCCGTATCCCTTCCGTGTCTCCTCCTCCTCCTCCTTCTTCTCCGGGCTCGGAAAACCCAGCAGGAGGTGACGAGGAGAGGGTCACATCCTGCCTTGAGCCCAACCCTCCTGGGCTTTGCCGGCTCCAGCCATGCTCCGGTGCTTGCTCCAACGAGCCGCCCTCCTTCCCAACTTGGAAAAGAGGGAGAAGCAAAGCGATCCGGTGGCCAGCTTGACCTTCCGAGGTGAGGGAATCCCACCTTTCCCTTGGAATAAGCAGGATTTGGCTTCTTCTTTGGGTTTGAGACCTTCTTCCAGCAAAGTCCGGTTTCTCCGGAGCGTCCGGCCAGGACGTACGTCCTGGCCGGACGCTCCGGAGAAACCGGACTTTGCCGAGCTCCATCCTCATCCTAAATCCATGAGAAATTCCCTTCCATCCCATGCCGGAACGCTGGGATTTAGAGCTTCCACTGCATCTAAAAGGCTTTGAGTGGTGGTGGTGGACCTCAACAAGGAGTTAGGACCTACTTTGCTCTTCCTTGGGTGCTCTCGGAAGCCCTCATTCCCTCAGGGATTGATCCCAAGGGTGGGATTTAGCGGTGGAATCTGCTGTGATGGCATCTAAAAGGCTTTGAGTGGTGGTGGTGGACCTCAAGAAGGAGTTAGGACCTACTTTGTTGCCCCCTTGGGTGCTCTCCACCGCTCTTGGGCTTCGCTTTAACGACGGGGGTTTAATTAACGATGGGAGATGGATACGGAGAACTCCATATCCAGGATTTTTCCCGGCGGATGGAGATCCCGGAGAGGACTCGCGGCTCGAAGGCGCCGGCGGGGAGGATGTCCCACTTATTTTGGTGGTGGAAAAAGGTCTATTTTTAGAACCCAACGGAAAAATAAGGAAAGGGAAGGGACGAGCGGCTCCTGCTCCGGCTTTTCCTGCTGTGCCTGGGTGGGAATGGTGCTGGTTTCCAGCTGTCTTCACGCCCCACCACCTCTGGAACCCCTGATGTCTTCATGCCATGGTGGTTGCTCGCTCAAGGTGGGCTCCATCCATCCATCCATCCTTCCATCCATCCATCCATCCATCCATCCATCCCCAAAGCTCTCGTTGGTCCAATTCGTGATGGTGTTCACCCGAAGTGGGCTCCATCCTTCCTTCCTTCCATCCTTCCTTCCTTCCATCCTTCCTTCCTTCCATCCTTCCTTCCATCCATCCTTCCATCCATCCATCCCCAAAGCTCTCGTCGGTCCAATTAGTGGTGGTGTTCACCCAAAGTGGGCTCCATCCATCCTTCCATCCATCCCCAAAGCTCTCCATCCATCCATCCCCAAAGCTCTCGTTGGTCCAACTCGTGATGGTGTTCACCCAAAGTGGGCTCCTTCCATCCTTCCATCCTTCCATCCTTCCATCCTTCCATCCTTCCATCCTTCCATCCTTCCATCCTTCCATCCTTCCATCCTTCCATCCTCAAAGCTCTCGTTGGTCCAATTCGTGGTGGTGTTCACCCAAAGTGGGCCCCTTCCATCCCTTCCATCCCTTCCATCCCTTCCATCCCTTCCATCCCTTCCATCCCTTCCATCCCTTCCATCCCTTCCATCCCTTCCATCCCTTCCCAAAGCTCTCCCTCCATCCCTCCCTCCATCCCTCCCTCCATCCCTCCCTCCATCCCTCCCTCCATCCCTCCCTCCATCCATCCCCAGAGCTCTCGTTGGTCCAACTCGTGGTGGTGTTCACCCAAAGTGGGCTCCATCCTTCCATCCATCCTTCCATCCATCCTTCCATCCACCCTTCCATCCACCCTTCCATCCCTCCCCAAAGCTCTCCATCCATCCATCCCCAAAGCTCTTGTTGGTCCAATTCGTGGTGGTGTTCACCCAAAGTGGGCTCCTTCCATCCATCCTTCCATCCATCCATCCCCAAAGCTCTCCCTCCATCCCCAAAGCTCTCGTTGATCCAATTCACGATGGTGTTCACCCAAAGTGGGCTCCACCCTTCCATCCACCCTTCCATCCACCCTTCCATCCACCCTTCCATCCACCCTTCCATCCACCCTTCCATCCATCCCCAGAGCTCTCATTGGTCCAACTCGTGATGGTGTTCACCCAAAGTGGGCTCCATCCCTCCATCCCTCCATCCCTCCCTCCCTCCCCAAAGCTCTCATCGGCCAAATCCTGATCCCGAGGGGATTCCAAAGCTCTCCATGCTGGGAAGATGAGCCGTAAGTGAGGGATGTGCCTTAAATGAAGGGTGATGGACATCTGCCCAGCTTGGTGGTGGGACGATGGAAGCTCTCCCCGCTCCTGGTCCCGGTCCGAGCCCGGCTTGGAACTGGATTTAGCAGGGATTCCATGAAATCTAGAGGAGGAGAAGATGGATTTAGAGACCATTTAAACCGTGAGGAGGAGGTGGGGCTTCGGGGTCTCCTGCGCCGTCCGTGTGTCCACAGGGCCGGTGGTGGCCCGGTGTCCCCCGGGCTTTGAGTCACCGCTATTGTTCTCCTCTTCCTTTTCCTCTTCCCCCCGGGTTCCTCCCGCCAGGACGGGGCTCCGGCCGGGATCTGCTGCGATGGGAGGGGGGGATTAGGGGGGCAGATGGTGGGGGGCGCCCGGAGACCTTGGGGTCTCCTCAGGAAGGGTTGGAGCACCCCAACATTGGGGTCTCCTCAGGAAGGGTTGGAGCCCCTCAGCATTGGGGCTCCTTGATTGGAGCCCCCCAACATTGGGGTCTCCTCAGGACGGGTTGGAGCCCCTGAACGTTGGGGCTCCCTGGTTGGAGTCCCCCATCATTGGGGTTTCCTCAGGAAGGATTGGAGCCCCCCAACATTGGGGATCCCTGGTTGGAGCCCCCCAACATTGAGGTCTCCTCAGGAAGGGTTGGAACCCCCCAACATCAGAGCTCCTTGGTTGGAGCCCCCCATCATTGGGGTCTCCTCAGGAAGGGTTGGAGCCCCCCAACATTGGGGGTCCTTGATTGGAGCCCCCCAACATTGGGGTCTCCTCAGGAAAGGTTGGAGCCCCCCAACATCAGAGCTCCTTGCTTGGAGCCCCCCAACATTGGGGTCTCTTCAGGGAGGGTTGGAGCCCCTCAACGTTGGGGCTCCCTGGTTGGAGCCCCCCAACATTGGTGTCTCCTCAGGAAGGGTTGGAGCCCCCCAACATCAGAGCTCCTTGCTTGGAGACCCCCAACATTGGGGTCTCCTCAGGAAGGGTTGGAGCCCCCCAACATCGGGGCTCCTTGATTGGAGCCCCCCAACATCAGAGCTCCTTGGAGTGGACCACCCAGAATGAGGGCTCTTCAGGAAGGGCTGGAGACCCCTCAACTTTGGGGCTCCGTGCTTGGAGGCCCCCAACATCAGAGCTCTTTGGTTGGAGCCCCCCAGCTCTGGGACTCGCTGCCGTGCTCCTGGGGAAACTGAGGCACAGCCCATCGTGAGGACTTGCCTGGAGGTTTCCCCGCAAGGCTCTTAGGAGGCCCTGGCCCAGGTTGTCCAGCGCGGTGGTGGCTCTCCCACCCCTGGTTGAAGGCCACGTGGGGTGGGGCTTGGAGGAGTCCAGTGGGAGATGTCATGGCAGGGATTGGAAGCGGATGAGGTCCTTTCCCACCCGAGCCAGGCCGTGATTCCACGACGCCGGTCTGATCCGTGTCCGTTGCTCCACGCAGGGGTGAAGAAGAGGACTAAAGTCATCAAGAACAACATCAACCCAGTATGGAACGAGGTGAGTGTCCCCCCAGCCCTGCTGGGGACAACCCAGGCGGGGAGGATGGCGTGGGTCCACCTGCGAGGAACCCAAAGCCCCAGAGGTGCCACCTCACAGAGGAGCCCCAAGTTCAAGGGACCCCAAGTTCAGGGGACCCCAAGTTCAAGAGGTGCCACCCCACACAGAGAAACCCCAAGCCCAAGAGATGCCACCTCTCAGAGGAACCCTAAGCCCAAGGGACCCCAAGCCCAAGAGGTTCCACCACTCAGAGGGACCCCAACCCCAAGAGATGCCACCTCTCAGTGGAACCCCATGCCCAGAGGACCCCTAAGCCCAATGGGCCCCAAGGCCAAGAGATGCCACCCCTCAGTGGAACCCCAAGCCCAAGGGACCCCAATCCCAACAGATGCCACCTCTCAGAGGAACCCCATGCCCAGAGGACCCCAAGCCCAAGAGATGACACCTCTCAGAGGAACCCCAAGCCCAAGAGATGCCACCTCTCTGAGGAACCCCATGCCCAGAGGGACCCCAAGCCCAAGAGGTTCCACCCCTCAGAGGGACCCCAAGCCCAGGAGATGCCACCTCTCAGAGGAACCCCAAGCCCAGGAGATGCCACCCCTCAGAGGGACCCCAAGCCCAAGAGGTTCCACCCCTCAGAGGGACCCCAAGCCCAAGAGGTTCCACCTCTCAGAGGAACCCTAAGCCCAAGAGATGCCACCTCTTAGAGGAACCCCAAGCCCACGGGACCTCAAGCCCAAGAGGTTCCACTCCTCAGAGGACCCCAAGCCCAAGAGGTGCCACCTCTCAGTGGAACCCCACGTCCAGGGGACCCCAACCCCAAGAGATGCCACCTCTCAGAGGAACCCCAACCCCAAGAGATGCCACCACTCAGAGGAACCCCATGCCCAGAGGACCCCAAGTCCAAGAGATTCCTCCACTCAGAGGAACCCCAACCCCAAGAGATGCCACCTCTCAGTGGAACCCTAAGCCCAAGAGATGCCACCCCTCAGAGGGACCCCAAGCCCAGGAGATGCCACCCCTCAGAGGGACCCCAAGCCCAGGAGATGCCACCCCTCAGAGGGACCCCAAGCCCAAGAGGTTCCACCCCTCAGAGGGACCCCAAGCCCAAGAGGTTCCACCTCTCAGAGGAACCCCAAGCCCAAGGGACCCCAACCCCAGGAGATGCCACCTCTCAGAGGGACCCTAAGCCCAAGAGGTCCCACCCCTCAGAGGGACCCCAAGCCGTGCCACCCCACGGAGGGTTTGAGGACGATCCCCACCCGCAGGAGCTCTGGAGCAGGAGTCCCCAGCCCTGGCCACGGTGGAGCAGCTCCTGGGCAGAGGGACCTTTGCTCCAACCTCTTCCCCTTCCATGGAGATCTTATCGGGACTCCTTCGAAGGAACTGTTTATAAACATCGCAGCTGGAGGGGAAACGGAGCTGTTTCGCTCCTCGGGTTCTTCAGCTCCTTCTTCCTTCTGACCCCGATCCAGGAAAACCTGGGTCGGAATTAAGGAGAAAAGGGTTTTTATGGACAAATTCCTACTGTTTTGGTGCCCCAAGACACCTCCTCTGGTGTTCTCCATGGCTTTTAATCCATGAGGAGCAGAGAAACCTTTGCCTGAGGGACGTATCTCTTGGGGTTCTACCACAAAACGGTCCTGAGCTTCGTGCTGCGATGGCCAAAGTGGGGTTGGGGGTTGGGTTCTCCACCTCCAAGAACCTTCAGTGGTGGTGGAGTCAACCAACGTCAGCAGGAGCATCGCAGCCCTGATCTGGTTCCTCCTTCTCCTCAGGGCTTCGAGTGGGACCTGAAGGGAACTCCTTTGGACCCCAACGCTGAGCTCACCGTTGTCGTCAAAGACCATGAGACCGTGGGGAGAAACCGGTAGGAGAAGCGTTGGGTGGTGGTGAGGAACCGTTGCTCCCACACGGCTCAAAGGTCCCCAAAGCTCTGCACGATGGAGCGTGGGGAGGAGGACACCCGGTTCTGGTCAATACCAACGTCTGTGTCCAGTGGGAGGTGGTGGCCCTGCCCTTGGCGGGGTCGGAGGTGGATGGGCTTGAAGGTCCCTTCCCAACCAACGTCTTCCATGGAGCTGTGGTTGTTTGTGATGATCTTAATGGGGGCATTGAGTGGCTTCGTAGATGGTACCAAGATGGGAAGTGTTGATCTTCATGGATGGAGGGCAGGAGGATCTCCAGAGGGATCTGGCCAGGCTGGATCCATGGATAGAGGATCTGCAGAGGGATCTGGCCAGGCTGGATCCATGGATGGAGGATCTGCAGAGGGATCTGGCCAGGCTGGATCCATGGATGGAGGATCTGCAGAGGGATCTGGCCAGGCTGGATCCATGGATGGAGGATCTGCAGAGGGATCTGGCCAGGCTGGATCCATGGATGGAGGATCTGCAGAGGGATCTGGCCAGGCTGGATCCATGGATGGAGGGCAGGAGGATCTCCAGAGGGATCTGGCCAGGCTGGATCCATGGCTGGAGGGCAGGAGGATCTGCAGAGGGATCTGGCCAGGCTGGATCCATGGCTGGAGGATCTCCAGAGGGATCTGGCCAGGCTGGATCCATGGATGGAGGGCAGGAGGATCTCCAGATGGATCTGGCCAGGCTGGATCCATGGCTGGAGGGCAGGAGGATCTGCAGAGGGATCTGGCCAGGCTGGATCCATGGCTGGAGGATCTCCAGAGGGATCTGGCCAGGCTGGATCCATGGATGGAGGGCAGGAGGATCTCCAGATGGATCTGGCCAGGCTGGATCCATGGCTGGAGGGCAGGAGGATCTGCAGAGGGATCTGGCCAGGCTGGATCCATGGCTGGAGGATCTCCAGAGGGATCTGGCCAGGCTGGATCCATGGATGGAGGGCAGGAGGATCTCCAGATGGATCTGGCCAGGCTGGATCCATGGCTGGAGGGCAGGAGGATCTGCAGAGGGATCTGGCCAGGCTGGATCCATGGCTGGAGGATCTCCAGAGGGATCTGGCCAGGCTGGATCCATGGATGGAGGGCAGGAGGATCTCCAGAGGGATCTGGCCAGGCTGGATCCATGGCTGGAGGATCTCCAGAGGGATCTGGCCAGGCTGGATCCATGGATGGAGGGCAGGAGGATCTCCAGAGGGATCTGGGCAGGCTGGATCCATGGATGGAGGGCAGGAGGATCTCCAGAGGGATCTGGCCAGGCTGGATCCATGGATGGAGGGCAGGAGGGTCTCCAGAGGGATCTGGCCAGGCTGGATCCATGGATGGAGGGCAGGAGGATCTCCAGAGGGATCTGGCCAGGCTGGATCCATGGATGGAGGGCAGGAGGATCTCCAGAGGGATCTGGCCAGGCTGGATCCATGGATGGAGGGCAGGGAGGATCTCCTTTGTGGTGGGGTTGGCTGGTGGGAGGCCAGAGCTGCCCTTCGCTCAACGGCCAAAGATCAAACCCAACGTTTGAGGAGCTCACGAGGGACCTTTGTCCCCTGGAGCTTCCCGGGTGAGCAACGCCACGCCGGCGCCACGACGCCCCGGTGATGGACCCTTGGCCGGTGGTGATGGGCCCTTGGCCAGGAAGGTGTGCGATGGTGTCCAAGCTCCTTTCCTGGACCTGATGGAGTTGGGAAGGGTGGTGTTTCCAGAACAAATGTTCTGGAGTGCTTTCCTTCCTCCCAGGGGTGGAGGTCTCCATCCTCACCTGCCGTAGGCTGAGCTGCGGAAGCACCCGGTGATGCCACCTCCTGAGCACCCTCTGGCCACCCCCGAGGCTCCTGGGGCCGAGGTCACGGCTCGGGCGGGAGAAGAACGATAGGAAGTGGTTTATTTTTGGGGGCAGCGAAGGGTGGGAAGGAGCTGCCGCGCTCCGGTTGGTCGCGAGGGATCCAGGGCTGGAAGGACTCTTCAGCTGGAGGTGGAGTTTGGGTCCCATCCAGATCGGTGGCGTCAGGGGTCTATAAATAGGAAGAGGGAGAAAGGTCCTGGCCGGCGGCGTGGGATTTGTCCGCCGAGCGGGAAGAGCCGTTTTCCCGGGATATGCGAGGACAGGGATGCTCTCCAGGGTGGTCTCATCTCCATGGTGGTCTCACCTCCATGGTGGAGGTGATGATGGATGGTCATCCAGCGTTGGCTTCGCTTGGGAGAACGTTCCCCTTCACCAGGAGGAAAGGAGACAATGAGTGGTGGTTGGGAATGAATGTCCCATCCGGGCTGCTGCGGCCCTCGGGAATCGGAGAACCGTGGGATGGGTTGGGTGGAAGGGACCTCAAAGCCCATCTAGATCCACTCCGTGCCATACCGGGACACCTCCCACGGGATGAGGGGCTCCAAGAACCATCCAACGTGGCCTGGAGCCCCTCCAGGGATGGGATCTGGGGGTTCTGCTTGGTGATGAGTAAGAACTTTGGAACCATGGGAGGGGTTGGGTTGGAAGGGACCTCAAAGCCCATCCAGCTGTACTCCTGCCATGAGAGGACACCTCCCATGGGATCAGGGGCTCCAAGAACCATCCAACCTGGCCTGGAGCCCCTCCAGGGATGGGGCAGCCACCGCTGCTCTGGGCAACCTGGGCCAGGGTGATGGATCCTTGGCCGGGATCTTATCTCCAAGAAGGATTGGACCTACGTGGACAATCACGCTTGAAGTTTCGGTCAACCCTGAGCCGGTCAAGTGGTTGGACCCGATGATCATTGTAGGTCCTTTCCAACCAGAGTAGTCCCTTCTGTTCCGTTCCATTCGTGGAACCATGGGATGGGTTGGGTTGGAAGGGACCTCAAAGCCCATCCAGATCCACCTCAGCCATGGGCAGGGACACCTCCCGCTGGATCAGGGGCTCTGAGAACCATCCAACCTGGCCTGGAACCCCTCCAGGGATGGAGCACCACCACTGCTCTGTTCCAGGGCCTCCCCACCCTCCAGGAGAACATTTCTCCCAAGATCTCATCTCAATCTCCCCTCTTGCAGCTCAAAACCGTTCCCCTCATCTTATCCCTGATCCAGAGCCCCTCCCCAGCTCTCCTGGAGCCCCTTTCCTTCCTGGAAGCTGCTCTGAGGTCTCCCCAGAACCTTCTCTTCTCCTGAGCCACCCCACCTCTCCCAGCCTGACCTCCTACAGGAGGTTCTCCAGCCCTTGGGATCATCTCCGTGGTCTCCTCCGGAGTCGCTCCAGCAGCTCCGTGTCCTCCCTGTGCTCTTCCCCTCCAGGTTTCTGGGAGAAGCTCACGTGCCGCTGCGAGATGTCCTCTCCTCGCCCAGCCTGGCCGCCTCCTACAACCTCCCCTTGTTGGACACCAGGAGGCAGAGCACCGGGGTGAGTCCTCACTGCCACCACCGCCCTTCCAGCGGAGACCAATCTGAGCACCTTCCACACCAGTTCCAGCTCCCAGTTTGATGCTGGTTTGATGTCTCCATCAGTTGCAGCTCCCAGTTTGACACTGGTGTGATGTCTCCACCAGTTGCAGCTCCCAGTTGGAGACCAGTCTGAGTAACTTCCACACCAGTTGTAGCTCCCAGTTTGACACTGGTTTGATGTCTCCATCAGTTGCAGCTCCCAGTTTGACACTGGTTTGACGTATCTCCCTACCAGTTGCAGCTCCCAGTTGGAGACCAGTCTGAGTAACTTCCACACCAGTTGCAGCTCCCAGTTTGATGCTGGTTTGATGTCTCCATCAGTTGCAATTCCCAGTTTGACACTGGTTTGATGTCTCCACCAGGTGCAGCTCCCAGTTTGACACTGGTTTGATGTATCTCCCTACCAGTTGCAGCTCCCAGTTAGAGACCAGTCTGAGTAACTTCCACACCAGTTGCAGCTCCCAGTTTGACACTGGTTTGATGTCTCCATCAGTTGCAATTCCCAGTTTGACACTGGTTTGATGTCTCCCAGTTTGACACTGGTTTGATGTATCTCCCTACCAGTTGCAGCTCCCAGTTGGAGACCAGTCTGAGTAACTTCCATACCAGTTGCAGCTCCCAGTTTGACACTGGTTTGATGTCTCTCCCAGTTGTATCTCCCAGTTTGACACTGGTGTGGTGTCTCCACCAGTTGCAGCTCCCAGTTTGACACCAGATGGGTGTCCCCATCTCCTCCCATCCTGGTGTCCCCATCTCTCCTCCCATCCTGGTGTCCCCATCTCCTCCCATCCTGGTGTCTCCATCTCCTCCCATCCCGGTGTCCCCATCTCCCCTCCCATCCCGGTGTCCCCATCTCTCCTCCCATCCTGGTGTCCCCATCTCCCCTCCCATCCTGGTGTCCCCATCTCTCCTCCCATCCTGGTGTCCCCATCTCCTCCCATCCTGGTGTCCCCATCTCCCCTCCCATCCTGGTGTCCCCATCTCCTCCCATCCTGGTGTCCCCATCTCCCCTCCCATCCTGGTGTCCCCATCTCCTCCCATCCTGGTGTCCCCATCTCCTCCCATCCTGGTGTCCCCATCTCCCCTCCCATCCTGGTGTCCCCATCTCCTCCCATCCTGGTGTCCCCACCTCCTCATTTCCTTGAAGCCTGGGAGGAGCTTTGCTGGTGTTTTACTGGTGACACTTTGGTGGGAGATCGGTCGAACCTCTCTGTGGGGCAGATGTTGGCACCTATGGGACAGAGATGACCTTTCTGACCTCCTCCCTTGGCATCTTCACCCCTTCAGCTCTGTTGCAGTGTCCACCTCCAGCTCAGAACCACCCCGAGGTGCCACCTAGTTACACTTGGACCAGATGGTCCCCATCCCTGGTGGTCCTATAGAGCAGAAATGGCCTTTCTGACCTCCTCCCTTGGCATCTTCACCCCTTCGGCTCTGTTCCTGGTGGCTGTAGTGTCCACCTCCAGCTCGGAACCACCCCGAGGTGCCACCTAGTGGTACCTGGACCAGATGGTCCCCATCCCTGGTGGCCCCTTGGAGCAGAAATGGCCTTTCTGATGTCCTCCCTTGGCATCTTCACCCCTTTGGCTCCGTTCTTCGTGGCTGCAGTGTCCACCTCCAGCTCGGAACCACCCCGAGGTGCCACCTAGTGGCGTGTGGACCAGATGGTCCCCATCCCTGGTGGCCCCATGGACCACAGATGGCCTTTCTGACCTCCTCCCTTGGCACCTTCACCCCTTCGGCTCTGTTGCAGTGTCCACCTCCAGCTCAGACCCACCCCGAGGTGCCACCTAGTGACACCTGGACCAGATGGTCCCCATCCCTGGTGGCCCCATGGACCTTGAGACACTTCTCCTTCCCATCTTCCTCCTCTGCCGTCACGGGTGACACCGCCACGAAGGCTGAGACCCCAGGAGACCATTTCTGGATGTCCCCTCGATGGGGGTTTCCTTTCTTCCAGGCTTTCCTCATGCTGCAAGTGTCCTACGTCCCTCCACCCGGAGCCGCTCCCGTCTTCCCTCCTGCGGCTCCTCCCGAGGCGGCGCCGGCCACCGCGGAGCCCGAGGTGGTCCCGGGTGAGCAGAACCTTTGGCGCGTGCCACCGAGGTGGGACGCGTCCCCCAGAGCTCAACCCCTCACCTTGAGGTCCCACAGCGCCCACCTCGTTGATGTTCTCCATCCCCGTTCTGGCCCCGAGCAGAGGCGACCGTCGAGGAGGAGATGGAGGATCAGGTGGTGACGGGAGATGAGACGGAGCCGTCCTCCTCCTCGGGGCCACCGGGCTCTGAGCCACCATCGCTGCCCAGGAAGCCGCCCGTGCCCCACGTCCAAGGGGTGAAGCGCAGGAGAAGCTCCCCCAGAAAGCCTCTCTCCACCAAACCGCAGGACTTCCAGGTGAGACGAAGCCGCTGAGAGGAGGAGATGTTCTCCTGACCCCACCACCCTGCTCTGGTGGGGGTGTCGATCACCCGCGGTGGCCCCCGAGGTGACCATCGCAAGGTGGGCCCAACCCTGGTGAGCTATGGACCTGTCCTCCTCCCACCCCAGATCAGGGTGAGGGTCATTGAGGGCCGGCAGCTGCCCGGGGTCAACATCAGACCCGTGGTGAAGGTGACAACCGCCGGGCAGACCAAGAGGACGAGGATCCGCAAAGGCAACAGCCCCTTCTTCGATGAGGTGAGGAGAGGACCTTCCTCCTGGGGACACCGGGAGAGGCTCAGAGGTGATGGACCTTGAGGTGATGGACCTTGAGGTGATGGACCTTGAGGTGATGGGAAGCCCAATGCAGTCCAGAGGTTGGGACGTGGTGATGGGTCCTTCCCTCAACCGTTGGGAAGGTGCAGCCGTCCCTTCAGGAGGTCCAGCGTCCTTCATGGAAGGTCACCTTCCTGAGATGATCCATGTCCTGGAGCTGCTCTTGGCGTTCTGGTGGCATCTCCTGGGCGTGAAGGATGGGTGGGCTCAGACAGCCGCAGGAGACTTGTCCCCAGCAGAGGTCCCAAAGGAGATGCTTCAAGCCTGGCTGTTGGGATGTCCCCAAGCCCCACTTGTAGCTTCTCCTGCGCTTGGAGATCCCGGGAGAGCCGATCTGGATGTTCTCGGTTGAGCAGCTCAGCAGAAGCAAACCGGAGGCTTTTGCTCCTTGAGGTGCACCACCACCACCACCACCACCCAGCGCAGCTCCTCCTGGAGACCACTGCTCTTCACGGGGTGGGGTCTCACCTGAGAGGAGACGAAGAGGCTCCAGCCTGAAAGGAGCTTGTGGTGAGGTGGCTGATGGTCTCTCCTCCCGAGGAAGGCATAATGGGACGAGAGGAGATGTTGGCCTCACAGATTGGACATCACGGAAAGTTCCTTCACTGAAAGAGTGGTGAAGCTCCGGCAGAAGATGCTCAGGGCCACGGTGGAGCCTCCATCCCTGGAGGGCTTCAAAACCCCGTGTAGACCTTCCGGACGTGGTTTGATAGGCGCCGTGATGGGGCGATCATGGTTGGGTTGATGTTCTTAAAGGTCTTTTCCAGCCTAAACCACTCCATGATTCTAATAGAACGTTGCAATCATCGAGGTTGGAGAAGACCTCGAAGATCAGAAAGTCCAACCATCAGCCCAACCCCACCGGCGCCTACAAAACTGTGTCATGGAGGTCATCGGGGGCTTGGGAGGAGCTGGGAGGCCTGAAGGTGCCCCGGGGGGAGGTCAGGGCAGGTCTCTGCTCACCTTCTCCTCTCTGTTTCCTACAGACCTTCTTCTTCAACGTCTTCGAGTCACCAGCCGAGCTGTTCGACCTTCCCATCTTCATCACGGTGAGCTGTCACCAGCGGGAGGACCGGGACGAGACTTGGGGACCATCACCGTGGCCTCCTTCCAAGGAGAACGTCCCCTTCCTTGGGGCGCACGGGGAGGTTCTCCACCCCGCGAGGCTTTTGGGTTGGCTGAGCCCTTCCTCTTCATTTCCACCCCCAGGTGGTGGACTCTCGGTCCTTCCGGATGGATTCGGTCATCGGGGAGTTTCGGGTAAGGCCGCTCTTTCTCCTCTTCTCCATCTTCCACCGTGTTGGTCTTTGAGGTGGACGTTGCTTCTCCTTCTGCTCCACAGATGGACGTCGAGAGCGTTTACATGGAGCCGAGTGAGTCGCTCGGGGAGAACCTTCTTTTTGGGTCAAAAGGAGGGGAAATGAGGGCTGATGTCACCCCCAGAGGAACCCAGAGGAGCTCCTGGAGCCACCACCAGCACCCGTTCCTCTTCCCTTCCCCAAGACGTGTGTCCTTGAAGGCTTTCAAGTCGTTGTGCCACCATCTCGCTGGAAGGAGGTCCCACCAGCAGAGCCCAAATCACTCCCTTTTATCTGCAGCTCAGTTGGTTGTTTAGATCTTATCTCCAAGAAGGGTTGGACCCACGCGGCAAATCACGCTTGAAGGTTTGGTCAACCCTGAGCCGGTCAAGTGGTTGGACCCGATGATCGTTGTAGGTCCTTTCCAACCGGAGTAGTCCCTTCTGTTCCGTTCCATTCGTGGAATCATGGGATGGGTTGGGTTGGAAGGGACCTCAAAGCCCATCCAGATCCACCTCAGCCATGGGCAGGGACACCTCCCGCTGGATCAGGAGCTCCAAGAACCATCCAACCTGGCCTGGAACCCCTCCAGGGATGGAGCAGCCACCACTGCTCTGTTCCAGGGTCTCCTCACCCTCCCAGGAGAACGTTTCTCCCCAAGATCTCACCTCCATGATGAGATCACGATGTTTCTTCATAGAAACCCCAACCAAAAGCCTCTTTGAAGGCATCTCCCGCCGCCTCTGAGGGTCTCCATCTCTTTGTCTCCTCCAGAACATGCTTTCCTCAGGAAGTGGCTCTTGCTCTCCGACCCAGAGGACTTCTCGGCGGGGGCCAAGGGCTACCTGAAGGTCAGCCTCTTCGTGCTGGGCCCTGGAGATGAAGCTCCTGTGAGTATCCTCTTGGTTACGATGGGGGGGGACCATCCACCGGTGGTGCTCCACCCCTTTGGGCCATCAAACCACGGCAGCTGCAGCTTTGATCTCCCTCCGTTTTGGGGGCGAAAGCGTCGGCGTTTGGGGTTTCAGTGCTCGTTGAGGGGCTTTTGAGAAGCTCGGTGGTGGTTCCCTCCTTGTCCTGCAGCTGGAGAAGAAGGACGTTTCTGAAGACAAGGAAGACATCGAAGGCAACGTCCTGCGCCCCACCGGGGTCACCTTGAGAGGAGCTCACTTCTGCTTGAAGATCTTCAAAGCTGAAGACTTGCCCCAGAGTAAGGGTGCCCTTTGGAGGGTGAAGGATGCCACCCTTGGGTTGTGGTGTCCCAGAGAGGACAACTGATGAGGAGTGTTATCCATAACCTTGGTCTGAAGACCTTGAAGACCTCAGTGCAGTCATAACTGGGTGATACGTCCTTTACTGGGCCAAACTGGGTCTACCCTCGTGCTCCTCCCCACCCATCTGGTGGGATGAAAGCCTTGGAGATCCAGGACCATCCCAGGTGCCACCTGCTTCCACGAGCTTCCATCCGCTCCTTCTCCTTGCAGTGGATGACGCCGTCATGGACAACGTCAGGCAGGTCTTTGGCTTTGAGAGCAACAAGAAGAACCTGGTGGATCCCTTTGTGGAAGTCAGCTTCGCCGGGAAGACGGTGAGCGGTGGGAGAGGGACAACCCCGGTGGGACAGTTTGGGGTGGACGTGGGGACAGTTTGGGATGGACGTGGGGACAGTGTGGGGTGGACATTGGGGACAGTTTGGGATGGACGTGGGGACAGTTTGGGGTGGAGATGGGGACAGTTTGTGGTGGACGTGGGGGACAGTTTGGGGGGGGACGTGGGGACAGTGTGGGGTGGACATGGGGGACAGTTTGTGGTGGACATGGGGGGCAGTTTGGGGTGGACGTGGGGACAGTTTGGGGTGGACGTGGGGGACAGTTTGGGACGGATGTGGGGACAGTTTGGGGGGGACGTGGGGACAGTTTGGGATGGACGTGGGGACAGTGTGGGGGGGACGTGGGGACAGTTTGGGGTGGACGTGGGGACAGTTTGGGGTGGACGTGGGGACAGTTTGGGGCGGACGTGGGGACAGTTTGGGGGGGACGTGGGGACAGTTTGGGATGGACGTGGGGGACAGTTTGGGGGGGACGTGGGGGACAGTTTGGGGTGGACGTGGGGACAGTGTGGGGCGGACGTGGGGGACAGTGTGGGGCGGACGTGGGGGACAGTTTGGGGCGGACGTGGGGACAGTTTGGGGCGGACGTGGGGACAGTTTGGGGTGGACGTGGGGACAGTTTGGGGCGGACGTGGGGGACAGTTTGGGATGGACGTGGGGACAGTTTGGGGTGGACGTGGGGACAGTTTGGGGTGGACGTGGGGACAGTTTGGGGCGGACGTGGGGACAGTTTGGGGCGGACGTGGGGACAGTTTGGGGCGGACGTGGGGGACAGTTTGGGGCGGACGTGGGGACAGTTTGGGGCGGACGTGGGGACAGTTTGGGGTGGACGTGGGGACAGTTTGGGGCGGACGTGGGGGACAGTTTGGGGCGGACGTGGGGACAGTGTGGGGGGGACATGGGGACAGTTTGGGGTGGACGTGGGGACAGTTTGGGGGGGACGTGGGGGACAGTTTGGGGGGGACGTGGGGACAGTTTGAGATGGGGACAGTTTGGGATGGACGTGGGGACAGTGTGGGGTGGACGTGGGGACAGTTTGGGGCGGAGATGGGGACAGTTTGGGGGGGACGTGGGGACAGTGTGGGATGGACGTGGGGGACAGTTTGGGGCGGACGTGGGGGACAGTTTGGGGCGGACGTGGGGACAGTGTGGGGGGGACGTGGGGACAGTTTGGGGTGGACGTGGGGACAGTTTGGGGGGGACGTGGGGGACAGTTTGGGGGGGACGTGGGGACAGTTTGGGGGGGACGTGGGGGACAGTTTGGGGTGGACGTGGGGACAGTTTGGGGTGGACGTGGGGACAGTTTGGGGGGGACGTGGGGACAGTGTGGGGTGGACGTGGGGACAGTTTGGGATGGACGTGGGGACAGTGTGGGGTGGACGTGGGGGACAGTTTGGGAGGGACGTGGGGACAGTTTGGGGTGGAGATGGGGACAGTTTGGGATGGACGTGGGGACAGTTTGGGGCGGACGTGGGGACAGTTTGGGATGGACGTGGGGACAGTTTGGGGTGGAGATGGGGGACAGTTTGGGGCGGACGTGGGGACAGTTTGGGGTGGACGTGGGGACAGTTTGGGGTGGACGTGGGGGACAGTTTGGGGCGGACGTGGGGACAGTTTGGGGTGGACGTGGGGACAGTTTGGGGGGGACGTGGGGACAGTTTGGGGCGGATGTGGGGGACAGTTTGGGGGGGACATGGGGGACAGTTTGGGGTGGAGATGGGGGCAGTGTGGGGGAGACGTGGGGGCAGTTTGGGGTGGACGTGGGGACAGTTTGGGGCGGGCGTGGGGACAGTTTGGGGCGGGCGTGGGGACAGTTTGGGGCGGACGTGGGGACAGTTTGGGGCGGGCGTGGGGGCAGTTTGGGGGGGACGTGGGGACAGTTTGGGGCGGGCGTGGGGACAGTTTGGGGCGGGCGTGGGGACAGTTTGGGGCGGGCGTGGGGACAGTTTGGGGGGGACATGGGGGACAGTTTGGGGTGGAGATGGGGGCAGTGTGGGGGAGACGTGGGGGCAGTTTGGGGTGGACGTGGGGACAGTTTGGGGCGGGCGTGGGGACAGTTTGGGGCGGGCGTGGGGACAGTTTGGGGCGGGCGTGGGGGCAGTTTGGGGCGGACGTGGGGACAGTTTGGGGCGGACGTGGGGGACAGTGTGGGATGGACGTGGGGACAGTTTGGGGGGGACGTGGGGGACAGTTTGGGATGGACGTGGGGGACAGTTTGGGGGGGACGTGGGGGACAGTGTGGGATGGACGTGGGGACAGTTTGGGGGGGACGTGGGGGACAGTGTGGGGCGGACGTGGGGACAGTTTGGGGGGGACGTGGGGGACAGTTTGGGATGGACGTGGGGACAGTTTGGGGGGGACGTGGGGGACAGTTTGGGGTGGAGATGGGGACAGTTTGGGGTGGACGTGGGGACAGTTTGGGGTAGACGTGGGGGACAGTTTGGGGTGGAGATGGGGACAGTTTGGGGGGGACGTGGGGACAGTTTGGGGGGGACGTGGGGACAGTTTGGGGTGGAGATGGGGACAGTGTGGGGTGGACGTGGGGGACAGTTTGGGGTGGACGTGGGGACAGTTTGGGGCGGACGTGGGGACAGTGTGGGGTGGACGTGGGGGACAGTTTGGGATGGACGTGGGGGACAGTTTGGGGTGGACGTGGGGACAGTTTGGGATGGACGTGGGGGACAGTTTGGGGTGGACGTGGGGACAGTTTGGGATGGACGTGGGGGACAGTTTGGGGGGGACGTGGGGACAGTGTGGGGTGGAGATGGGGACAGTTTGGAGTGGACGTGGGGACAGTTTGGGGTGGACGTGGGGGACAGTTTGGGGTGGAGATGGGGACAGTTTGGGGTGGACGTGGGGACAGTTTGAGGTGGACATGGGGGCAATTTGGTGTCCCCATGCTTCATTGTTTACTGGAGCCACCAAAGGTCCATTTGCAAAGGTCTCTTTGGTCCCACCACACTTTGTCCTCTCTGCGTTGCGATGTCCTAAAGGAGGGAGGAGAGAGGAGCCCAAACGGTGTCTCCGTCCCCATCGTTGTGTCCATGAGGTGCTTCCAGCTGGAGGTGCCGTGTTGGGCACCTCCAGAGTGGTGGTGTCGCCTTAGAGATGGACCTGGAGAGGGTTGAGCCTCTCAGGGAAGAGCAGCGGTGAAGAAGCGTTGTGTTTCCGGTTGGACTTGATGACCTTAAAGGTCTTCTCCAACCTTCAGGAAGCCATACTTGATGCTGTGTGAAGCAGGTGGCTGTCCCCACGCCCCACCGAGTGTCCTCCTCATCACCACCCACCATGGATGGTGGCTTTGCAGGGCACCTTCCCGCTCGCTTTGCTTTTGGGTCCCCTCCGGTGGCCTTCACCGAGTGATGGAACCACCCAACACCACGTGGCTTTTGGGCCACAGCAACGGGAAAGGGTTGAGAGTCTCCTCTGCCCATAAATCCCACCCTGGGACAGAAGCTTGGGAGAGGGTTGTTCAGCCTGGAGAAGAGAAGGCTCCAGGGAGAACTTGGAGCAGCTTCCAGTAGGGAAAGGGGCTCCAGGAAAGCTGGGGAGATGCTCCTGGTTGGAGAGGGCAGGACAGGACGAGGGGAACGGTTTGGAGCTGTGAGAGGGGAGATGGAGATGAGATCTTGAGGAGAAATGTTCTCCTGGGAGGGTGAGGAGGCCCTGGAATGGGTTGTCCGGAGAAGCTGTGGCTGCTCCATCCCTGGAGGGGTTCCAGGCCAGGTTGGATGGTTCTTGGAGCTCCTGATCCGGTGGGAGGTGTCCCTGCCCATGGCAGGGGTGGAACTGGATGGGCTTTGAGGTCCCTTCCCACCCAACCCATCCCATGATTCTGTTCGGAGCAACCCCGGCAGAAAGGAGAGGAGTTTCAGGTGGTGCCGTGGGATGAGGTCTCCAAGCAGCCAAGAACATCCTTTGCCTCCTGCCCGGAGGGGGTTTGCGGAGCTCCACCAAACCACCCATGGAATGGAGCTTCTGGTGTGGAGAACATGAGGCTCTCCAGCGCCGTGGGCCGGGCGAGGCGTAGTCTTCTTCTGCTGAAGTGAGAAGAAACGGCCTCAAGTTGCCCCACGGGTGGTTTAGGTTGGAGATCAGGAAAGAATGTCCTCACAGAAGGGAGCGGTGAAGCATTGGGGCTGCCCAGGGCGGCGGTGGAGTCTCCATCCCTGGAGGGGTTCCTCAAAGGTGTAGATGTGGCCCTGGAGGCCACGGTTTGCTCGGCCCACTGGGGGTGTGTTGATGGTTGGACTTCATGGTGGAGGTCTTCTCCACCCTTGGCGCCCTGAGCTGCGAGCGCTGGAGGGACACTTGACTTCTCCTCCACCGTTTCGCTCCTCCAGCTCTACTCGAGGATCCTGGAGAAGAACGCCAACCCGCAGTGGAACCAAAGCCTGACGCTGCCGGCCATGGTGAGCACGGGTGTCCTCATGGTCCTCACCCACCCACCCAACCCCACCGGCGCTCACCGCTCCTCTCCATGTGCCTCTTCTCCCAGTTCCCCTCCATGTGTGAGAAGATGAGGATCCGGGTGACCGACTGGTGAGCAGGGATGGGCTCCACCGTGGGACCTTCAGCTTCTCCACGGAGAACGCTGAGCTGGAAGAGTGGAATGGAAAAGGGGATGGGAGACCTCGTGGGTGACCTCGGCGGTCCCACACGGTGGTGGCCTCACGGGGTGTGTTGTAGGGACCGTCTGACCCACAATGACGTCATCGGCACCGCCTCCCTCTGCATGTCCAAGATCTCGGCCCCCGGTGGGGAGCTGGAGGGTAAGGACAGCGGGCGGTGGGGTGGCCTTGGGGTGCATGGACGTTGCTGTTGGCTTTGAGGAGCAACCACCCAAGCTGATGGCGCGGTGGCGATGAGGGATGGGCGGCTGAGGGGCTGCTCCAGAGGTTGGGTTGGGTTGGAAGGGACCTCCAAGCCCAGCCAGTCCCACCCCCGCCATGGGCAGGGCCACCTCCCCCTGGACCAGGGCCTCCAAGGGCCATCCCAGCTGGTCCTGGACACCTCCTTGCGCTTCCCTGGACAACCTGAGGAGCTCAACTCTCTCAGCCCGTCCTCGTAGGGAAGGTGCTCCACCTCTTGGATCATCCATCTTGGACATGGCCCCTCCAGGAGGTCGGGTGGAGATCTTTGGGTCATCCCAAAGGTTTTGCTTCTTCTCCATTGCTGTGCAGAAGTGCCTTTGGTCCCCTGAGCAGGTGGTGATGGTGTCACCAGTGGGAGAAGACTCCCCGTCCCACCCGTGTGTGTCCCACGGGTGGCATTTAGGGGCTCTGGTGGGGTGGAAGGCAGGTTGAGGTCCATCTTGTGCTGAGGATCTCAAGTCCATGGGGGTTCCTGAAGCAAAGGACCACCATGGAGACACCAGCAGGGACAGCTTGGTGGCACTGACCGTGTCACCTGGAGGACGGGTTGGTGGGACGCTTGTGGGGCTGCTGAGAGTCGTGGCCAGGAGCGGAGGTCGCCCTAAACATGCATGGACTTCTTCTGCTGCTAACGAGCTTTGGTGGCATCTGCAGCCGCATCATGGACTTCTTGCGTTGCTCCCTTTGCTTTGCGCATCTCTGAGGTTCTCAGGTGCCCCCGCGAGGCCCTGTCCCACCACCAGGTCACCCGGCCGTGCATGGACCAAAGTTGGGGTGCAGCACCTTTCTCCACCTCATGCTCGTGTGTCCAACCCCATCTTCTCCAGCTGAGGTGCATCTCATGGGCTGCTCTGGAGAGAGAGAGAGTGAGAGAAGGAGGGGGCTGCAGGGGTTCTGCTGGGACTGGCACAGCCCACCCCACCGCTGAGACCCTCCCAAGGAGGTCCTGGAGAAGTGTGGGTCCCACCTGTCCCATGGTTCCATCCGGTTTTTGCACCAGGTGGAACGTCCCAGGTGCTGCTTGGAAAAGACCTCGGAGATCATCCGGTCCAACCCTGTCCCCAAGTGCCACATCTACAGGGGTTTTGAAGCCCTCCAGGGATGGAGACTCCAGCGCTTCCCTGGGCAGCTTCTGCCGCGCCTTCTCCACCGGTTCCATGAAGGAATTCTTCCTATTATCCAATCTAAACCTTTCCTGGTGGAACTTGAAGGAGCAACCTTGAAGGATGCTCAAACCCTCCTGGTTCCCACCAATCCCACCACCTCCAGGAGGGCACCAGGACTATGGAGGAACCTCCCTCTTTCTCTCTCTGCCTCAAAAGCCCATGAGAACATCCATCCCCGTTTCCGTCGTCTCCTCTTCCAGCCCTTTCCTAACCTCTTCTCCATCTCTTTGTGCCTCAGATGACTTTCCTGCCCTCGCGAAGCCTCTGAAGGCCTCAGACCGTACGTCCCCATAGTCTCTCCTGCCTTGAGGTCACTGCTTGGGAAGGGGTTTGCAGGTTCAGGTGCCCTCAAGGTTGGGGACCTCCCTGCTCCACGGTCTCCTCCTGCCCTGTGGGAGTGGGGAAAGGCTTTGGGAATGTCCGTGTGGAGCAACCGTGTCCTTGTGGTTGAGTACATGTTGTGGGCCTGAGGAGGAACCAGCTCAGGAGCTCAGAGGAGGACCCAGCAACCGATTTTGGCTCCTCCTGCTCGAGGGTTCGTCAAACCGAGCCGTTCTCTTCCAAGCTCTCCTGGAAGGGGAGCACGGGGCCACCTCCATGGCTGGTGGCCATCTCCTGAGCTGGTTGCCACCAGCAGAGAGATGTCCTCCTGGGGGGGGACCATTCCAAAGAGTGGAGAGCTCTCTGTGGGCCCTTTATCCACCTTCTCTTTCTCCTCCATGAAGGTGAGTGGTGGTAGGACCCAACGTGGGTTGAGAACCAGCATTGTGGAGGCCTCCAGCAGCATGAGGTCAATGGGATGGGTTGGAAGGGATCTCAAAGCCCATCCAGTTGTCATGGGCAGGGACACCTCCCACTGGATCAGGGGCTCCAAGGACCATCCAACCTGGCCTGGAACCCCTCCAGGGATGGGGCAGCCACCACTGCTCTGGGCACCCTGGGCCAGGATCTTCTCACTCTCAGCGTGAAGAATTTCTTCCTAAAGTCCAATCTCAATCTTCCCCCTCTCCAATTTAAAGCCGTTCTCCCTCATCCCATCACTCCAAACCCTTGGAAAAGGTCCTTCCCAGCTCTTCTGGAGCCCCTTCAGGTTCTGGAAGCTCCTCTAAGGTCTCCCTGGAGCCTTCTCCAGGCTGAACAACCCCACCTCTCCCAGCCTGGCCTCCTACAGGAGGTTCTCCATCCCTCCCATCATCTCCGTGGTCTCCTCTGGAGTTGCTCCACCATCTCCATGTCCTCCCTGTGCTGAGGACTCCAGAGCTGGACCCAGGGCTCCAGGTGGGTCTCCCAGAGCGGAGCAGAGGGGCAGAATCCGTCCCTCCGTGGTGGCCACGCTGCTCCGGGTGCAGCCCAGGACACGGGGGGGTTCTGGGCTCTGAGTTGGTGTCTCCTGTGGATCTTCTCCTCCATCACTTCGCACGCGTGTGGTCCCTCTGGGACGCGTCCCCGAGGTGCCTTCAGGGCCGTCTAACCGCTCTTCTCCCCCGTGGTCTCCAGTGGACGATGGGCTTGGGTTCCTGCCGACCTTCGGTCCGTGCTACGTCAACCTCTACGGGAGCCCCCGGGAGTTCTCCGGTTTCCCCGATCCGTACGAGACCCTCAACTTGGGAAAGGTGACCTTGGCTTCTTGCCAGCACGGCCTCAACTCCACCGCCAGCAGACCTTCTCGCTATTAACCCAAAGCGGCTTCGTTAGCAGGAGCTCCCGCTGCCTTTTCTACCCCCGGCTCTTCCCGCTGGCTAAAGACCTCCTGATGGTCCTCTGCTGCCCACCCGCTCTCCACCTTTGAAGCCCTTGCCTGGTTTTGCTTCTCCAGCGTGAAGTTCTCCGCAGGCAAAGGTCGAGAGGAAGGGGCGCCGATGTCCTGACGCCCCTTCCTGCTCTACCCCAAGGGCGAGGGAGTGGCGTATCGTGGCAGGATCCTGGTGGAGCTGGAGACCAAGCTGGTGGAGCACGTGGAGCAGAAGGTGGAGGACATTTCCGCCGATGACATCCTGCGGGTGGAGGTAATGGAGTCTCCAATGGGGTTTCCAACCGGGTGGGCTCTGGGTTTGGCCCTCTGGCCATGGGGGCACCAGGGGAAGGGGGGCGTGGTGGTCCTGGCCAGTGGAGGGGTTGGTTTGGTCCTGGGTGGGAGGTGTCCCATCAGCGATGGAGTGGTTGATTTGGTCCTGGGTAGGTGATAGTGTCCCATCAGTGGTGCAGTGGTTGGTTCTCTCCTTGGTGGGTGGTGTCCCATGATTGATGGAGTGGTTGGTTTGGTCCTGGGTGGGTGGTGTCCCATCAGCGGTTGAGTGGTTAGTTCACTGCTTGGTAGGTGGTGTCCCATGAGTGATGGAGTGGTTGGTTTGGTCCTGGATGAGTGGTGTCCCATCAGTGATGGAGTGGTTGGTTCGCTCCCTGGTAGGTGTTGTCCCATGAGTGGTGGAGTGGTTGATTTGGTCCTGGATAGGTGATGTCCCATCAGTGGTGCAGTGGTTGGTTTGGTCCTGGATGAGTGGTGTTCCATCATGGTTGAGTGGTTGGTTTGGTCCTGGATGAGTGGTGTCCCATCAGCCGTTGAGTGGTTGATCTGTTCCTGGGTGGGTGGTGTCCCATCAGTGATGGAGTGGTTGGTTTGGTCCTTGGTAGATGGTGTTCCATCAGCGATGGAGTGGTTGGTTTGTTCCTGGGTGGGTGGTGTCCCATCAGCGGTTGAGTGGTTGGTTCACTTCTTGGTAGGTGGCATCCCATGAGTGGTGGAGTGGTTGGTTTGCTCCTGGATGGGTGGTGTCCCATCAGCCGTTGAGTGGTTGATCTGTTCCTGGGTGGGTGGTGTCCCATCAGTGATGGAGTGGTTGGTTTGGTCCTTGGTAGATGGTGTTCCATCAGCGATGGAGTGGTTGGTTTGCTTCTGGGTGGGTGGTGTCCCATCAGTGGTTGAGTGGTTGGTTTGGTCCTGGGTGGGTGGTGTCCCATCAGCGGTGGAGTGGTTGGTTCGCTCCTGGGTAGGTGTTGTCCCATGAGTGGTGGAGTGGTTGATTTGGTCCTGGATAGGTGATGTTGTCCCATCAGTGGTGCAATGGTTGGTTTGGTCCTGGGTAGGTGATGTCCTTTGAGTGGTGGAGTGGTCGGTGACCTCCTGGGAGGTATCTCCTGCTGCGTTCCCATCCCAAGGTGTCCATCTTGCTCCACCAGATCTGCTGCCTGGTGGGGTGCAGATCATGGTGGACGTGGAGATGTGGGAGATTTACTTCAACAAACCCCTAATGCCAACTCGGGCGCCACCACAGATGTTCTTTTGCTCATTTCTTGAGGTTTCAGCTGCGTTCTTCACGGGAACTTCTACCCTTCTCCTTGGTGGCATTTCTCCTAACATCCCACCCCAAATTCCCTGGTGGCAACATCTACTTTTCTTCCCTGCCATAAACTTCTCCACCTTGGAGGTCTCCTTGAGCCGCTGGGGCTGGGAGAGCCGAGGACGCATCCGTAGGAACATCGTGGTGGTGGTGGTGGTGTCTCCACATGGCCACAATCCCGTTCCTCTTGCAGAAGTACCTTCGGCGCCGGAAGTACTCCCTCTTCGCTGCCTTCTACTCGGCCACCATGCTCCAAGACGTGGACGATGCCATCCAGTTCGAGGTCAGCATCGGCAACTACGGCAACAAGTTTGACACCACGTGTCTGCCGTTGGCCTCCACCACGCAGTACAGCCGCGCCGTCTTCGATGGTGAGCGACGCCGCGGTCACCAAAGACGGGGATGGGCTCCTCGGGGAAGGGCTGGAGCCTCCATCCTTGGAGGTATTCAAAACCCAACTGGATGTGGGTCCCATGCTCAAGGTGACCGTGCTGGGGCAGAGGTTGGATCCAGATGAGCTCCAGAAGCCGTTGTCCACCTCAACCATGCTGTGAAGCGGGATTAGCATGGTTGTCCCATCCCTGGTGGGGTTGAAGGCCAGGTTGGATGGGGCTTGGAGCAACCTCATCCAGTGGGAGGTGTCCCTGCCCGTGGTAGGGATGGGGCTGGATGGGCTTGGAGGTCCCTTACGGCCCAAACCATTCCATGATTCCGAGGACCAAATGAACTCCAGAGGTCCTTATCCACCTCAGCCGTGCTGTGAAGGGAGAAGATGTGACTGGAGAGGACCGGGGAAGGGAGGACTCATTCCTTCTGCCCGATGTTGGCGTGAAGCTGTCTTGGGGGACCACCTTGGTGCTAAGGGTCCCCACTTTTCCTCAAGGAAGAGCTTTGGGGTGGCCTCTCCCCGACTCCCGTGGGGCTCTGGCTTTGGGGTGAGGTGCCCTCAACCCACTGGGGTTGTCCTTCTGGTTTCTGCTGCCACCGCAGAGGTGGACACGTCCCTTTGGACCTTGGGGTGCTCTTGTCTCACGTGGGGTTGGGGACCATAACCCCCATCCTCCTGCCCCACAAGAGCCGAGGGATGGGCTTCTGCCCAAGGCCAAGCGCTGCACTGCCCACCTTCATCTCCACTGTGGTCCTGAGGGGTGGGGTCACCTCCATCTGAGGAGCTCACGGTGGGGGTTGTGACCTCCAGGTTGTCAGTACTACTACCTGCCCTGGGGCAACGTGAAGCCCGTGGTGGTCTTGTCGTCCTTCTGGGAAGACATCAGCCATCGAACCGACGCTCAGAACCTTCTCCAGCAGGCGGCAGACGCGCTGGTGAGTGCTCCGGTGCTCAGGAGCATTGTCCACCTCCTTTCTGCATCCCACCTGGGAGGGCATTGGGGGGGGAACGGAGGTCATCTCCAGGATGGGTTGGGTTTGGAGTTGGATGACTCTTGTGTGGTGGAGGGGACATCTGTTGGCAGAGTTGGACTTGTTTAGCCTGGAGAAGGGAATGTCCCATCCCCGGAGGTGCTCAAGGGCAGGTTGGATGGAGCTTGGGGCAATGTGATCCGGTGGGAGGTGTCCCTGCCCATGGCAGGGGGGGGACTGGATGGGCTTTGAGGTCCCTTCCAACCCAACCCATTCCATGGTTCCATGATTCTAACTTGACATCAAGGAGAACCCCCAGATCCCATCCCTGGAGGGGTTCCAGGCCAGGTTGGATGGTTCTTGGAGCCCCTGATCTGGTGGGAGGTGTCCCTGCCCATGGCAGGGAGCGGAATGGTTGGGCTTTGAAGTCCCTTCCAACCCAACCCATTCCATGGTTCCATGATTCTAACTTAACATCAAGGAGAACCCCCAGATCCCATCCCTGGAGGTGTTCCAGGCCACGTTGGATGGTTCTTGGAGCCCCTGATCCGATGGGAAGTGTCTCTGCCCATGGCAGGGGGTGGGCTTTGAGGTCCCTTCCAACCCGACCCATTCCATGAGCCGATGAGTCCAAGTGTCCTTCTCCTCCCATGGAGAGAGGGAGGGAAAGGAACCACCATCTCCACTCCACGCGGTGCTTTGCTGTCCCACCTGCCGACAGCCGCAGGTGCAGGAGATGAGGACCTTTCTTCAACCCCTGAGCCCTTGGGGGGTTCCTCACCGTGTCCCACTGGCATTTCCCCCCAAAAACTCCAACAGGAGCAAACCCAGAGTCACGGAGCCGTGGTGGGACCCAGGCCTGGAGTTTCTGCTCACGACGAGCAGCCCCAGGCGCTTGCTGGGAAGCTCCTGGACGTGGGGTGGGGTGGGCTGCTGGGGGTGTCCCCGCTGTACAACTCCTCTTCCCCACCTATCGTGCAGGAGGCAAACCTGGAGAAGGTCCACCTTGCCATCAAGGCCAAGCACCCGCCGAGTGAGCTGGACGTGCTGGGTGCTCAGCTGCTGGAGGACGTCATCGCCCACTGCAGGTGCTTTGGGTTGGGTTGGATGGTGGACCTTCTTGTGGTGGTTATCACAAGGCGCTTATTGACCACGTGGAAGGGACAAGGGCTGCTCCCAAGCTCCGGTCCCACCTCCCGGGAGCTCCTTTTCCACAGAGGGGTGGGACAACCCTTCACCACTCTCCAGTGCTCCTCCGTCCTCCTCCAGGTCTGGACCTCTCTGTGGTTTGAAGCGTGGGGAGTGGGGTTTGGAGCTCCTTTGCTCTCGGTGTTGCCAAAGGGACCTTCAGCGCGGTGGTGATTCCTTGAGAACTTGTCGAAAAGGAGGAAAACCACCTGACAAAGGCAGCAGAACCTCCATGAGAAGATGAGGGAGGTCCTAACGCCGTGTCTCTGTGTGTCCCACCACCTCAGCCTGACCCTGCCCGATGTCCTGGGGAAGCCGGGCAGCACCCACCTGGACCAGAACATCTACCGCTTCCGCAGCACCAACCTGGAGCAGATCGTGAAGGCCGCCCTGAAGCTCAAGCACGAGGACGCCAGCCTGGCGGTGGCCCTGGAGCAGGCGGAGGACTGGTTGTCCAGGCTGAAGGCCATGGCAGAGGAGGTAACGCTGCTGTGGTGGTGGCAGGAGCTGCGCCCTCACCTTGGTTGGGTGACCTCAATCCCTGCCCAGGGGAGTGGTGGACCCTCCGTGCTGGAGGTGTTCAAGGAACGTGTGGACATGGCGCTCGGGGAGGTGGTTTAGAAGGTACGGGCGGTGTTGGGCTGATGGTTGGACTGGATGATCTTGGAGGTCTTTTCCAACCTTCATGATTCCGTGGTGCCGTGGTTGCTCCCAAGCTCTCTGTCTCCTCTTCTGGTGGGACGGCTGAGAGGAATCAATCACCCAACGTGTGGTGGGAAGGAGAGATGCTGCCTCTCCTGCAGGCGGAGTCCTCCCCCACCGCGGAAGAGTCACACCCACGTCATAGAACCAGAACCGAGAGGGTTGGAAAAGCCCTCTAAGATCGAGTCCAACCATCAACATGACCACCAACACATCCCCTGGTGGTGGTGCAAAGCGAGTTGGGAAGGCGCCGGGTGTTGCTGTTGAGCCTCGGTGATGGTAGAGCTCTTCAGAAGGTCAGGAACCCTTCAACCAAAGCTTCTCCACCACCCTGGGTTGGCTGAGAAGGACAGGGCTTAGGGACACGTGGAGCTGCTCCACCCTGCCCAGACCATGATGAGATCTGAACCTGCTGAGATGGAGTTTGGCTTCACCTGGTCTCACTCCGGGTGGTTGGGTTGGCCGTGGGACGTGGCTGCTCTCCAACCTCTTGCGTCCCTCCATGACTGATGTGCTGATTTGGAAGCCCTCGGTCGGACGCGGTGGCTTTTGTCTTCTCCAGCCCCAAAACAGCCTTCCTGACATCGTCATTTGGATGCTTCAAGGAGACAAACGTGTCGCCTACGCCCGCGTGCCCGCCCGGGAAGTCCTCTTCTCCAGGAACATCTCCAGCTGCTGCGGCAAGAACTGTGGGAAGCTGCAGACCATCTTCCTGAAGGTACTTTGGCTTTTTGGGAGGGTTTGGATGAGTGAAATGGGATTTGAAATCATTTTTCCTTCAAAAATAGATCTAAAGAGAGAAAATCCTGCAGGGATGTGGAATCCCAACGCCCCGCGTGACCTTAACCCGAGGGTGGCCGGGGCTTGGGGACCTCCTGCCTCAGGTGTAGCTCTCTTGAAGGTGGTTCCTTCACAAGGAACCTTGGAACCTTCACAAGCTCAAGGGAGAGCCTGGTCGTGTTCTGGTGGAGCTCACGGAATCATTGAGGTTGGAAAAGTTCTCCAAGCTCATCCAGTCTCCACCATCAGCCCAACCCCACCGTGCGACCAAACCGTGTCCTGAAGTGCCACGACCACATGTTTCTTCAACCCCTTCAGGGATGGTGACTCCACCACTGTCCTGGGCAGCCTCTGCCAGGGCTTCACCGCTCTTTCCGTGAAGGAATTTCTCCCAGTATCCAATGTAACCCTCCCCTGGGGCAACCTGAGGTGGTTCCTCTCATCCCACTCCTTGTTCTTGGGGAGCAGAGCCCGACCCCCACGTGGCTCCAACCTCCTTTCCAGGAGCTGCGCGGAGCCGGGAGGTCTCCCCTCCTCTTCTCCAGACTAAACCCCAGCAGATCCCTCAGCTGCTCCTCATAGAACTCATAACCCGGACCACCGGGGCTTTGAAGCTCCTCAAGGTCATCCCTGAAGGACCCACCACCCCCTGCCTCGCATCCCAAGTGTAGAATCACAGCATCGTGGGGTGGGTTGGGTCGGAAGGGACCTCAAAGCCCATCCAGATCCACCCCACTGCCATGGGCAGGGACACCTCCCACTGGATCAGGGGCTCCAAGAACCATCCAACCTGGCCTGGAACCCCTCCAGGGATGGAGCACCACCACTGCTCTGTTCAAGGGCCTCCACACCCTTCCAGGAGAACATTTCTCCCTAAGATCTCATCTCAATCTCCCCTCTTGCAGCTCCAAACCATTCCCCTCGTCCTCTCCCTGCACTCCCTGATCCAGAGCCCCTCCCCAGCTCTCCTGGAGCTGCTCTAAGGTCTCCTCAGAGCCTTCTCTTCTCCTGAGCCACCCCAGCTCTGCCAGCCTGGCCTCCTACGGGAGGTTCTCCAGCCCTTGGATCATCTCCATGGCCTCCTCTGGCCTCGCTCCAACAGCTCCAGGTCCTTCTTGAACTGCGAGTTGTGCACCTTCAGATATCTTAGATGGTTTCCAACCTGATCCTTTCCTACAGCGGGTGGTTCTTCAAGGTCCCCGTCCCTGCCTTTGCCTTCTGTGCCTTCGGTGGGGTGGAGCTGGAGCTCCTGCTGGTGAAGAAGACTGAGGGAAAGGAGTTGTGGAGGGTGTTGTCCTCAAGGACACGAGCAGAGCTCTTCTGTAGAGCCGTAGAATCCCAAGGCTGGAAAAGACCTTTGAGGTCATCGAGTCCAACCGTCCCTGTCCACCACTGAACCACATCTCTGAGCACCTCATCTCCCGGCTTCTAAACCCCTCCAAGATGGGGACTCCACCACCGTCCTGGGCAGCCTCTGCCGGGGCCTCAGAACCCTTTTGGGGAAGACATTTTTCCTGATGTCCAACCTGACCCTGCCCTGGGGCACCTTGAGCCCATTTCTTCTCATCCCATCACCCGTCACTGCGAGAAGAGCCCAACCCCCACCTCCCCACCACCTCCTCTCAGGCAGTTGTAGACAGTGATGAGGTCTCCCTCAGCCTTCTTTTCTCCAGGCTAAACCACCCCATGTCCCTCAGCTGCTCCTCATAACCTTTGTTCTCCAGACCCTGCACCATCTCCATTCCCTTCTCCGGATGCTTTCCAGCCCCTCAATGTCCTTCTTGGAGTGAAGGGCCCAAACTGAGCTCAGGATTCGAGGTGTGGCCTCACCAGAGCTGAGTCCGGGGGCACAATCCCTTCCCTGCTCCTGGTGGCCACCCCACGGCTGATCCAAGCCATGATGTCATTGGCCTTCTGGGCCACCTGGGCCACTGCTGGTTTACGTTCAGCCACTGTTGACCAACACGCTGAGGTCCTTTTCCACCAGGCAGCTCTCCAGGTGCTCCTCCAGGCCTGGAGCTGCCCACGGTTGTTGTGTTTAGTACCCCCAGGAGGAGACCATGGGGCCGAAGATCCCGGCCCAGCTCCGAGTCCTGCTCTGGTTTGGGCTGTCCATCGATGAGAAGGAGTTCAACCAATTTGCCGAGGGGAAGCTCTCCGTCTTTGCCGAAACCGTGAGCATCTGGCGAGGACCTCCCTAGAGGGCTTTTTTTTGTCCTTCTGGGACAAGGGCAGCAGCTCCACCATGGAGGGGAGGAGATGGGTGGACCACGGGGGAGGACATTTCCAGGTGATGGTGACATCAGCCCATACCAACCGTGGGAAGAAAGAGCCGTTTCCACCAGCATCCACAATGGTAGCATCATGGAATGGGTTGGGTTGGGTGGGGACCTCAAAGCCCATCCAGGTCCACCCCCTGCCATGGGCAATGCCACCTTGAGGTTGCTCCAAGCTTCATTCAAGCTGAGCTTGAAGGTTGCCCATAAGCCATAAAGCCACATTGTGGCTTCACATCTTCTGCCTTTGGGGTGGAAAGCTGGAGGTGCCCATGGGGCTGGTGGGGGATTTAGGTTCTTCTCAAGAGGTCCATCCTCGGGTTGAGGCTCTCCACGAAGGAGGGGATTCTTTGTGGTCTTTGGAAGGGATTCTTCAGGTGATGTTGTGCCTCTCACACACAAACCTCTCGGCTTTCGCTCTCCCAGTACGAGAACCAAACCAAACTGGCGCTGGTGGGCAACTGGGGCACCACCGGCCTGACCTACCCCAAGTATTCGGATGTCACCGGCAAGATCAAGCTGCCCAAGGACAGCTTCCGCCCCTCCACGGGCTGGACCTGGGCTGGAGACTGGTTCATCTGCCCGGAGAAGACGTGAGTGATGGTTTACTGGGAAGACCAAAGCCTTGGTGGACACCTCAAAAGCCTGAGTAGAAGCTAAGCTGATGGCAAGGTCAACCAAAAAGCTGGGTGGAGGTCTGAGGTGCCATGGGGGTTCCTCCTCTGCCGGCCCCATCCTTGGTGGACAACAGCGTTGGTGCATTGAGTGGTGGGTGCTGCAGGTTCTCATGGCCATGGTGGCCCCAGCACTCAGCTCACCAGGCTGCTGGAGGAGCTTTGGAGGTGGGATCCCGGTGGGGCCATGAGAGGACGGTGACTGCTCTGTCATCTTCTTGCATTGGATTTAAAGTCTACATTTTGGCCTTCACCTGAGGTCTTGTAGGAGCTTCGCTTGGTGCCTCAGGGGGGTGGAAGAGGTTCAGGAGGCAAAGAGTGAGATACCAAGAGAAGGGGGGACACGAGACGGTGCTGCTGCTCACGGAGGGTTGGGAGGGCAGAACCGGGAGGTCCTGATGACCCGTATCTCCCTGGGGTTCCAGGTTGCTCCACGACGTGGACGCCGGGCACCTGAGCTTCGTGGAGGAGGTGTTTGAGAACCAGGTCCGTCTGCCTGGAGGCCAATGGATCCACATGACCGAAGCCTACAGCGACGTGGTGAGGGCAAAGTGGACATTTAGAGGCTGAGCCACCACCGCGGGAAGGGGCTCATGGGAGATCCAGGTGTCTACTGGGCGCTCTTTGGTTGAAAACACCTTTGCGTCCCGCAGAACGGGGAGAAGGTCCTGCCCAAGGAGGAGATTGAGTGTCCTCCAGGCTGGAAATGGGAAGATATAGAGTGGGACACCGACCTCAACAGAGCTGTGGATGAGAAAGGTACCAGAAAGCACTTTTGGGTGTCCGTGATGTCTTCATCTCCTTTTCTCCACCCATCGTGGTGTTTCCTACCGTGGTCCCACCCAACATCAGGGCTACCATCCCTTCCATGGCCATGGGAGATGCTCCACTGGCTTCAGAAGGTGGTCAAGCCCTGGAGGCACCATCTTCCTGGAGGGGGGTTGGGCAGCCACGAAGGCAGAGCTCTCCGTGCTGCTGGAGAAAGGTCAGGATGATCTTCTGGAAGATCTTACCTGGCTTTTGGACAAAGACGGATGGAAAACATTGAGCCAGAGAGCATCTAAGGTGGTCCCAAGTGTTGGGGTTGCCGCAGGAAGGAAGGACAGAGAGTCCCAGGCTGCGACTTTGAGCTGGTGGGACACCATGGTCCATCCCGAGGGCATCCCCAGAGGGTCATCTCTGTTGGGTGGCAGCATGGTGGGTCGTTCTCGGGGTGGACCAGCAGTCTGGGGAGTCACCTTGTGCCTGGCCAAAGCTCTGCTGTTAGAAGCTACTCCTACTTGGACGTACGTGAAGAGAGGGCCCTGGTGGGAGGTGTCTTCTCCCACCTTCACCCGGGTGTCCTCTTCTCTCCAAGGCTGGGAGTATGGCATCACCATCCCACCGGACCGCAAGCCCAAGGCCTGGGTGCCGGCTGAGAAGATGTACCACACCAACCGGCGACGGCGCTGGGTGCGGCTCCGCCGGAGGGACCTCACGCAGATGGAGACCATGAGGAAGGTAAGGTGGGGGCCAAGGAGAAGAAGGAGAGCGCGGGTTGGGTGCTCAAGAACCTGGTGGCCTTGGTCTCTGTGCTGGAGAAGCAGCAGCTTCCGTGGTTTCCACCATGGAGGTCAACATCTCCCAGAGGTGGGACCACTGCAGGGATGCTTGATGGGACTGTTTGGTGGGATGGGGACCTCCACGAAGCAGCTCGGGGGGGTTGGGGTGGCAGAGGTCCCAGGTCCTTGTCCTGCTTCCCTCTAGGTGGTGCCATTGGACTACAGAAGCCACCACGGCGCTGCTGCCGCTCTTCCAAGACACTTTCCTTCCTTCCTTCCTTCCTTCCTTCCTTCCTTCCTTCCTTCCCAGCCCTTGTTTGGGGTCCTTGTGGGTGGGAAGCTTGGAGAACTCCAGAGGGAAGCAGGTGGCACCGGGAGGTGACACAGCTCTGGGGACAAGAAGCCTTCATGGGGTTGTGACCAACGGCCAAAGGTCCCGTGGTGGCAGAGCCGTGGTGGCCCAGGAGGGATGGGAAGCGGTGGCCGAGCTGAGGGCAGGCTGGGAAGGTGGACACCCTGGTCCTACCCAGACCTGGGCAGGATGAGGCCCCTCCTTGCTCAGCACGGGCAGCTCCAGCCCAGAGAAAGCCTTCTCCAAGTGGGGTTGACCACAAGGACCGAACGATGGGGGTTGAATCCTTGGCGAAGCCGGAGAGATATGGGGAGAACATGGGGTGGGACACCTGGAGCAGCTCAAGGAAGTTGAGATCAGCTTTGGATGGGCACCACGCTGCCCCTGGAGAGCCCCGAGGCTCAGATCCCACTGCTGTCCCCTGCGGAGAGGCCGTGGGGTGGTGGGTCCGAGCGTGGCTGTGTTCCTCACCCACAGCACAAGCAGGAGGAGCTGGATGGCGAAGGTTGGGAATACGCCTCGCTCTTTGGTTGGCGCTTCCACCTCAAGTATCGCCGGACCGACACCTTCCGCCGGCGCCGCTGGAGGCGCAGGATGGAGCCCCTGGAGCGCACGGGCGCCGCCGCCGTCTTCGCCTTGGAGGGAGCCCTGGTAGGAAGCCACCTCAGATCCCCAATCCCTGCCTGGGAGAGGGAACTTGGTGGGACCCTCATGAACCGTCCCGGGGGGGGCTGTTAGTGTTTCCATTAATGATTTAGAACGTAGGGTTGAAGGCACCTTCAGTAGGTGACACCACGCTGAGTGGTGTGGTTGTCACACCAGAAGGATGGGACATCATGGAGAGGGACGAGGGAAAGCTGGAGAAGTGGGGCTGGGAGAACCTCAAGAGGTTCAAGAAGAAGGTCCTGCATTTGGGATGGGGTAATCTCAAGCCCCAGTGGAGGCTGGATGGAGAATGGCTTGGGAGAAGCCCTGAGGAGAAGGACTTGGGGTGCTGGGGGAGGAGAAGCTCCACAGGAGCCCCAACGTGCGCTCAGAGCCCAGAACCCCCCCATGTCCTGGGCTGCACCCGGAGCAGCGTGGCCACCACGGAGGGACGGGATTCTGCCCCTCTGCTCCGCTCTGGGAGACCCACCTGGAGCCCTGGGTCCAGCTCTGGAGTCCTCAATGTAAGAAGGAGATGGAGCTGTTGGAATGGGTCCAGAGGAGGCCACGGAGATGATCGAAGAGCTGGAGAACCTCCTCCATGAGGCTGAGAGAGTTGGGGTTGTCCCCCCTGGAGAAGAGAAGGCTCCAGGGAGCTCTCAGAGCAGCTCCCAGGAGGGAAAGAGGCTCCAGGTTGCCCAGAGCAGTGGTGGCTGCCCCATCCTTGGAGGCATCAAAGCCAGGTTGGATGGGGCTTGGAGCCCCTGATCCAGTGGGAGGTGTCCCTGCCCATGGCAGGGGTGGGACTGGGTGGGCTTGGAGGTCCCTTCCCACCCAACCCATCCTGTGACCTGCTGCTCGTTCTCTCCCACCCGCAGCCACTGCTCTTTGTTTCCCTCTCTGTAGTTTCTCCTTCCTGGTGTTTCATAACCCTTTGGCTTCTCCAGTACCTCCAGGAGGTCCATCCCCACAGCACAAAGACCCCAATATGCTGCTTTTTGGTTGTGGCATTTCCCCACTTGGCTTTCTGCCATCTTCCGTCCCCCGTGTCCTCTCCTCTGCCCAACGTTTGAACCCCGCAGCCCCTCTGGGACACAAGGAGCTCACAGCATCTGCTCGGAGCTCACGCTGGTCCCATCTCAAGGGGTTCTTGGTTGCTGGTGGGACCCAGGTTCTCCCCCTTAACTCTGGGGCCTGTTGGTGGGATCTTTTGAGGGTTGGAATTAGATAGACTTTAAGGTCGCTTCCAACTCTGAGGTCCCTTCCAACCCAACCCCGTCCATGATGCCAAAATAGGTGGAACTATTCCGTGGTTCTACGATTCTGTGGTCCAGGCGGGTGTTCCATCCCTCTGCGTCTCGGCAGTCGAGGAGGATTTGGAATCATGGACAGGGTTGGGTGGGAAGGGACCTCAAAGCCCATCCAGTCCCACCCCTGCCATGGGCAGGGACACCTCCCACTGGATCAGGAGCTCCAAGAACCATCCAACCTGGCCTGGAACCCCTCCAGGGATGGAGCAGCCACCGCTGCTCTGGGCTGTTGAGACGCCGGGAGGTGGGACGGGTGACCTTCAAGCTGTGTTGGTTGTGGTGTCCTCTTCTTTCAAAGCACAACATGGGTCAGGATCTCGGTTCTCTCTGCCCTCCTGGAGAAGAGCCTGAAGGTCCCTCCATGGGGAAACCAAATGCCCTCGTGGACACCTTGGAGGACCTCGTCCTGGAGAAGCCATGGTCCCAGCATGACCCACCTTGCCTTGCTTTCTCCTGCAGGGGGGAGTGACAGACGACAAGAGCGATGATGGCAAATCCATCTCCACCCTCAGTTTTGGTGTCAACAGACCCACCATCTCCTGCATATTTGACTGTAAGGCCCCAAGGGGTGGAGGGTGGGACATGGGGACACCACCCAACAGCGAGGACATGGGGTCATCACCAACAGCTGGGCCATGGGGTCACCACCAACAGAAGGGCCATGGGGTCACCACCCAACAGCCGGGCCAGGGGGTCACCACCAACAGCCAGGCCAGGGGGACACCACCCAACAGCGAGGACATGGGGACACCACCCAACAGCCGGGCCATGGGGTCACCACCCAACAGAAGGGCCAGGGGGACACCACCCAACAGAAAGGCCATGGGGTCACCACCCAACAGCCGGGACATGGGGACACCACCCAACAGCCGGGCCATGGGGACACCACCCAACAGCCGGGACATGGGGACACCACCCAACAGCCGGGCCATGGGGTCACCACCCAACAGCCGGGACATGGGGACACCACCCAACAGCCGGGCCATGGGGACACCACCCAACAGCCGGGACATGGGGACACCACCCAACAGCCGGGCCATGGGGTCACCACCCAACAGCCGGGCCAGGGGGTCACCACCAAGAGTCGGGCCAGGGGGACACCACCCAAAAGAAGGACCATGGGGACACCACCAACAGAAGGGCCATGGGGACACCACCCAACAGCCGGGCCAGGGGGACACCACCCAACAGCCGGGACATGGGGTCACCACCCAACAGCTGAGCCATGGGGTCAACCACCAGCCTGACCCCACTGTGCCTACTAAAGCATGTCCTGAAGCTGAGCTCCACATCTCCACGTGCTTTGAAGGCCTCCAGGTGTAGGGACCCCAGCAGTTCCCTGGGAGCCTCCTCCAAAGCTTCTCCACTCTCTCAATAAAGAAATCTTTCCTCATATCCAACCTAAACCTCCCTTGGTGGAACTTGAGGACATTTCTTCTCCTCCCAGAGGTAGAATCCTCACGGTTCCCCTGGATTCATCTCCATGGGATGTGTCTCATCTCCTCCCTGTAGGTGGGAACCGATACCACCTCCGCTGCTACATGTACCAAGCTCGGGATCTGATCGCCATGGACAAGGACAGCTTCTCAGGTATGGCCAGAAGCCCACGTCCATGTGTTGGTGTGGAGGTGGATCACGGGGTGGTCTGGAAAGCAATTGTTGGGGTGTTTATTGATGTGACACTGGCGGTGGTCACCAACCACGCAACGAAGAAGCTCACCAGGTGGCCAGGCTGGAAGAGGAGAGGGGGATGGAGCTCAATCCAGTTGGAGGCCGGTCACAAGGCCATAGAGTGTGGTGGTGGGACCTCATCCATGGCTGGAGGACAGGAGGATCTCCAGAGGGATCTGGCCAGGCTGGATCCATGGATGGAGGGCAGGAGGATCTGCAGAGGGATCTGGCCAGGTTGGATCCATGGATGGAGGATCTGCAGAGGGATCTGGCCAGGCTGGATCCATGGATGGAGGGCAGGAGGATCTGCAGAGGGATCTGGCCAGGTTGGATCCATGGATGGAGGATCTGCAGAGGGATCTGGCCAGGCTGGATCCATGGATGGAGGGCAGGAGGATCTCCAGAGGGATCTGGCCAGGCTGGATCCATGGATGGAGGGCAGGGAGGATCTGCGGAGGGTCTGGCCAGGCTGGATCCATGGATGTAGGGCAGGAGGATCTCCAGAGGGATCTGGCCAGGATGGATCCATGGATGGAGGGCAGGAGGATCTCCAGAGGGATCTGGCCAGGCTGGATCCATGGATGGAGGGCAGGGAGGATCTGCAGAGGGATCTGGCCAGGATGGATCCATGGATGGAGGGCAGGGAGGATCTCCAGAGGGATCTGGCCAGGCTGGATCCATGGATGGAGGGCAGGAGGATCTCCAGAGGGATCTGGCCAGGCTGGATCCATGGGTTGGAGGGCAGGAGGATCTCCAGAGGGATCTGGCCAGGCTGGATCCATGGATGGAGGACAGGAGGAACTCCAGAGGGATCTGGCCAGGATGGATCCATGGATGGAGGGCAGGAGGATCTCCAGAGGGATCTGGCCAGGCTGGATCCATGGGTTGGAGGGCAGGAGGATCTCCAGAGGGATGGAACCGGAGTGGTGGGCAGGGAGGTCTCTGGTGGCCCATCGCCTCCAGCTGTGGCGTTGCAGGCGGGATGGAGAGCTCTGGGCTGGGGTCGAGGTGCTGGAACATGGGGCAGAAACCTCCATGAGATGTGTTCAGAAAGAACGAAAGTGGAGTTGGGACCTTAGAGGCAGATGCCTTCTTCTGAGAAGAACCTCTCATGAAGTTCCTGCTTGGATTTATGTGCCCTCAGCACTCAGCTTGCTTCCGATAGGGAGGCACCAGCTCCCATCCCTGGAGGTGTTGAAGACCAGGTTGGATGGGGCTTGGAGCAACCTGATCCGGTGGGAGGAAGTCCTACCCGTGGCAGAGGGTTAGGAAAAATGTCTTCACTGAATGATTGATGAAGTTCTGGAGGAGTCTGTGCAGGAGAGTGGTGGAGCCTCCAACCCTGGAGAGGTTCAAAAACCACGTAGATGTGACACTTCAGGACATGGTTTAGTGGGCACAGAGGGGTTGTGTTGATGGTTGGACTGGATGATCTCGGATGTCTTTCCAGCCTTAATGATTCCATGATCTTGGTGAGACCTCCTTGATGGAGAAGACACCAAACCCAACCAACGTTTTTTTTCCCCACAGAGGGGAGCAGCCTATGGGGGGACCCGGGCATCACCATGGTGGGCATCACCATGGAGGAGAGCAGGACCTCAGTCCCGAGAGTCTCCTGCTTCCCTCAAAGTTTTGGAGCAGAAGGGCTTGAAGGTGGTGGGCAGAAACACCTCAACGAGGGGCAGAGCACCCAAACGACCTGGGTGAAGGCATTGAGTGCCCCCTCAGCGAGTTTGTGGGTGACGCTGAGCTGGATGGAAGTGTGGATCTGCTGGAGGGTAGGGAGGCTCCAAAGGGATCTGAACAGGATGGACCCATGGGCCGAGACCAATGGGATGAGGTTCAACAAGGCCAAATGCCGGGTCCTGCACTTGGGGCACAACAACCCTGTGCAGTGCTACAGACTGGGGGAAGAGTGGCTGGAGAGCTGCACGGAGGAGAAGGACCTGGGGGTAATGGTTGACAGTGACTGACCATGAGCCAGCAGTGTGCCCAGGGGGCCAAGAAGGCCAATGGCATCTTGGCTTGGATCAGAAATGGGGTCACCAGCAGGTCCAGGGAGGGGATTCTCCCTCTGTACTCAGCACTGGTGAGACCGCACCTCGAATACTGTGTTCAGCTCTGTCCCCTCACCACAAGAAGGATGTTGAGGCTCTGGAGAGTGTCCAGAGAAGAGCAACGAAGCTGGTGAGGGGCTGGAGAACGTCTGACGAGGAGCGGCTGAGAGAGCTGGGGGTGTTCAGCCTGGAGAAGAGGAGGCTGAGGAGAGACCTTATTGCTCTCTACAACTGCCTGAAAGGAGGTTGTGGAGAGGAGGGAGCTGGGCTCTTCTCCCAAGGGACAGGGGACAGGACAAGAGGGAATGGCCTGAAGCTCCTCAAGGGGAGGGTCAGGTTGGACATCAGGAACAAATTCTTCACAGAAAGAGTCATCGGCACTGGAACAGCTGCCCAGGGAGGGGGTCGAGTCACCTTCCCTGGAGGTGTTTAAGGAACGGGTGGATGAAGTGCTGAGGGACATGGTTTAGGGAGTGTTAGGAATGGTTGGACTCGATGATCCAATGGGTCCTTTCCAACCTGGGGATTCGGTGATTCTGTGACCACCCGGCGTCTGCACCCACCGAGGTCCCCGTCTCCTCTCCGCAAAGGTTTGGTTGTCCAGGGTGGTGATGGGGACTGAGGTGATCTCATGGCCTTGATTTGGTGGAGGAGGGAGGTGAGGCCCTTCCTTGGGTGAGAGCCGGACAAGGACAACATGAGGAACGAAGCCACGCAACGTGGACCGGTGACCCCCACGGCCTTAACGGCGCAGAGAGGAGGTCATCGAGGGCGCTTTGGAGGGAGAAAACCAAACCTTGTGTGTGAGACGCTCCAAAGAGTCTTCATGAGGCCTTCTTGGAGGAGAAGGAGGAGGAAAAGAAGAAGACAAAGAGCAAAAAAAAGAGTCCAAATCCATGGTTTTATTTGTTTATGGTGATGCGTTTGTGTTCCTCTTCCTGGAACGAAAGAGGACAGGTGGGAAGGGTTCTTCCCACCATGATGGGACTCCTTGCAAGAGGCCACCACACAAAGAGCCCCGGCTCAGTGACCACATCTTCTGTGGGCCAAGGGCCAAATAGGAACCCCTTGGAGCTGCCATCGCTGGAAGAGGAAGGGATGGGGGGACACCACCCTGGGCTGCATCCAGGTCCACCACCTGCCATGGGCAGGGACACCTCCCACCGGATCAGGGGTCTCCAAGCCCCATCCAACCCCGCCAAGAGGACAACCTCAAGGCCGGGACAACCTCAAGCTGACCCGGTGGGAGGTGTCCCGGCCCATGGCACAGGGTGGGACTGGATGGGCTTTGAGGTCCCTTCTGAGCCGACCCCTCCCCTCCAGCTTGGGAAGGACCCAAGATGGGACTGATGTGAAAGGGTAAGCGTTGGAAAACTTGGCCTCGTCCTCTTCTCAGCTGGAGTTGCCTGGGACGTGGTGGGAATGTCATTGCTGCTTCTGAAGGACCTGCAGCTCCTTCAGCCTCTTCAGGTCTTCCCCCCCATACGCTGTTGGCCCTTGTATGACTATGATTTGCCTTCTCCTTGGTGGCTCTAATCCATCTTCTGCCTCTTGTCTAACATCTCTTGCAGATCCTTATGCCATTGTCTCCTTCCTCCACCAAAGCCAGAAGACGGTGGTGATCAAGAACACCTTGAACCCCACCTGGGACCAGACACTCATCTTCTACGAGATAGAGATCTTTGGAGACCCTGAGAACGTGTCTGACTCTCCTCCCAACATCGTGGTGGAGATCTATGACCACGACACCTACGTAAGTGGGTTGGCTCGAGGTAGATCTTCATGGGGTGACAGTGGTGGGGTGGAAGGGACAAAGGCTGATTTTTGACCTCTGGGGTGCGATGCTGTAACATCTCCAGGTGGCTCAGAGCTGGACACTGAGAAGGCAGGAATTCAGCGAACGGTTCTGCTGGTGATGTCCTTGGACCTCCTCTGGTTACTGAAGGAACGCTGGGGAGGGGCTCTTCCTTGGGGAGGGCACAGACAGGACCAGGGGAGAGGTTTGGAGCTGCAGGAGGGGACGTAGAGATGAGATCTTGGGGGAGAAATGCTCCACGATGAGGGTTAGGAGGCCATTGATGAAGTGGTGGCCCCTCCATCCCTGGAGGGGTTCCAGGCCAGGTTGGATGGTTCTTGGAGCCCCTGATCCCGTGGGAGGTGTCCCTGCCCATGGATTGGAACTGGATGGGCTTTGAGGTCTCTTCCAATCCAGACCATCCCATGATTCCGTGCCTCAAAGCAGTCGCTCAAGTAGGGTCCAAGACCTCATTGTTGCCCAAAGGGATTGGTGATGGCGTTTGAGGGGCTGGTGAGACACTTCTCCTAGAAGAACCAGGCTGTGGGCTGTCCCAAGAACAGAAGGGATTTCAGACTCCCTGGAAGTGAAGAACGCTTAGAATCCAGCTCAGGAACCTCTCAAGAACCTCTCAGGAACCCTTCTGCCCTCCACAAGGCACCGGTGGGAAGCAGGAAAAGCAACCAAAGATCCCTTTACAGAAGCTTTTAAGCGCTGCTGATGCTTAAAGAGCTTCTGCTGTGGAGATTGTGTGATCTCCTGGGAATTTCACCTCCTATTTAAGCCCAAATGCCCAAGAAGAAGTTCATTTCCAGCTCTGGTGGCTTCAAAGAGGAGATTGAAAACCGTAGGGGCTTCAAAACTATCATTTTTCACCAAGCGGTGCCGTAACGGTTGAGACGTGGAGCTCAGTTTTGGGGTGTCGGGGTCTCGGCTGGGATGTGGGTACGTGGTGATGGATTCCACCAGGAGACGGGGTGGGAAGAGAGTTCCTCATGCCTGTGGTTGCCTTTCAGGGTGCCGATGAGTTCATGGGGCGCTGTATCTGCAGGCCCAGCCTGGCGCGGTCACCACGGCTCTCCTGGCACCCGGTCGTCAAGGCCAACAGAAACGTTGGGGAGCTGCTGGCTGCCTTCGAGCTGATTCAGAGGGAGAAGGTGAGCTCCTCACCCAGACCTGATCCCATCTCTACTTGGAATGGAAGCTCCGGCCCTTGGAGTCTCTCCTCACCCAGCAGAGGATCCAAGAGAGGCTGAGAGAGTTGGGGTTATCCAACCTGGAGAAGAGGAGGCTCTGGGGAGACCTTAGAGCAGCTTCTAGCATGGAAAGGGGCTCCAGGAGAGCTGAGGAGGGGCTTCTAACGGTGGCCTGGAGTGACAGGACAATGGGAATGGCTTTAAATTGGAAGGAGGAAGATTGAGGTGAGATCTTAGGAAGAAACGATGAAGGTGACCCAGGGAATTGGTGGCTCCCCCATCCCCGGAGGTGTTGAAGGCCACATTGGATGGGGCTTGGAGCAACCTGACCCAGTGGGAGGTGTCCCTGCCCATGGCAGGAGGTGGAACCGGCTGAGCTTTGAGGTCCCTTCCAACCCAAACCATCCCATGATTCTCTGCTTGATGTTGAGTTGTGTCCACCCGGGCTCTGCAGGCCTGGAGGCTCCTGTCCTCAGGGTCACCAGGATGGGTGCTCCAAGCAGACCCCGCTGTGATCCTCAGCGGTGGCTGAGATGTTTAGCAGAGCCGAGGGGAAGATGCTCAGTGCTGGCCCAAAGCCTGGGCTGCCAGGAGACACCACTGGTTGTCCTGCCGAGCTTGGAGCCTCAGCATCTCCCCACCAGGAAGAACCTGGTGGATTTGTCCCCACACGTTGTCCTCCGCTCAGCGTTCCCTTCTGGATGAGTCGGTGAGCTGGAGCGCGTGGTTGCTCTCGCAGCGCTCGAGGCTCAACGCTGGTCCTTCTCGGAAGGAGCCCCATCAGAAGGAACCAGGCCAGGTGGGAGAGGCTCCTCCTCATGTCCCACCACACTCCTGTGCTTTCCCAGCTTCTCCATCCCCTGCACTCACCCGCGTGGCTTCTCCACCAGCCGTGGTGCCCACCTCCATCCCAGATGTGACTCAGTGCCGGGGAAAGCCGGTGGACTTGAAGGCTCAATGTCCCCTTCCTCTTCCTCTGTCCCAGCCCTGAGGTTCTCGTTGGGATTGAGGGTCCCACAGCTCCTCCCTCTTTCCATCGTGAGTCCCAGCTCTGCTCCTGGTGGGACGCTGTGCCCTGGGGATGGTACTTCCGCAGCTTCAAGGGTGGATGGGCTGGGACAAGCCTTGCCGCACCAGTCCAGAGCTGCTGGTGGACATCAGGAGATGTCTGTGCTGCTGGGACGAGGCACCAAATCACCTGCACGCAGCCTCCTTCTTCCTCAGAAATTACTGGGTTGGGTGGAGAAGATATCTTGGAGAGGTCACCTCTCTCCAAGGACCTCATTTGACCTTAGCAGAAGGCAGCCGGGTGGATTTGAGGTTCTGCTCATGCCTCCTTCTTGGAGGAACGTCCTTTGTGCCCAGGCTTTTTGGAGCCCAGCGTTGGGCATGGTGGGAGCAGTGGGAGGCTGTGGGTGGTGGGGCTGGTGGTTCTCCATGGACCAAAGCTGAGGGAGGACCAGGAGTGCGAACGGAACGTCTGTGTTTTGTCTCCGCAGCCGGCTGTCCATCACATCCCCGGCTTCGAGGTAACGTCTTTCTCCTCTTTGTGACTCCTACGTCTGGCGGTCCTCTTATTGTCCCCATCCCCTGCCCCAGCGGAGCTGCTCGGTCCCATCACCACCAGCTGGTCCTGCAGAGCTTTCTGGTGGACCTTGCAGTTGCCACCTTAGAGGCAAATTGTCCATCCTATCTTAGAGGCAAGTTGTCCATCCTATCTTAGAGGCTCGTTTTGCGGTGGAGGAATCCCCGTGTTGAGCTGTCAGTGTCCTCCAGCTGATGGTGAAGACCTGGAGAGCGTGGTGCAGGTCTCTTTTGACCCCTAGGACGGGGCAGATGGCTCTCACTCCTGATGTCGTTCGTTGGGTCGTTGGCCGTTCCCTTCCTGCCCCGGTGGGAATTTAGGGTTGAGCTTCTCGACGGCTGCAGCGCGTTCCTACCCTGCAGCGCAAAGAGCAAAGGAGCTGGTGGGTGGTGGGCATCCAGAGGGACCTGGGACACACTGGAGAGGTGGGAGTGGGAGAACCTCAGGAGGTTCAATCAGGCCCAGGGCAAGGTCCTATACCAGGGTTGGGGCAATGCGTGGGTTCAATCAAGGTTGGGTGGAGAATGGCTGGGGATCAGCCCTGAGGAGAAGGAGTGGTGGTGCTGGAGGAGAAGCTCCACAGGAGACACCAACTCAGAGCCCAGAACCCCCCCGTGTCCTGGGCTGCACCCGGAGCAGCGTGGCCAGCAGGGAGGGAGGGGATTCTGCTCCTCTGCTCCACTCTGGGAGACCCACCTGGAGCCCTGGGTCCAGCGCTGGAGTCCTCAGCACAGGGAGGACATGGAGATGGTGGAGAGAGTCCAGAGGAGGCCATGGAGATGGTCTAAGAGGTGGAGAACCTCCTGTGTGAGGAGGCTGAGAGAGTTGAGGTTGTTCAGCCTGGAGAAGAGAAGGCTGTGGGGAGACCTCAGAGCAGCTTCCAGGAGGGAAAGGGGCTCCAGGAGAGCTGGAGAGGGGCTCTGGATCAGGGAGTGCAGGGAGAGGACGAGGGGAAAGGTTTTGAGCTGCAAGAGGGGAGATTGAGATGAGATCTTGGGGAGAAATGTTCTCCTGGGAGGGTGGGGAGACCCTGGTCCAGGTTGCCCAGAGCTGTGGTGGCTGTTCCATCCCTGGAGGGGTTCCAGGCCAGGTTGGATGGTTCTTGGAGCCCCTGATCCAGTGGGAGGTGTCCCTGCCCATGGCAGGGGTGGGACTGGATGGGCTTTGAGGTCCCTTCCAACCCAAACCATTTCAGGGTTCTATGATTCTACGTGGTTTTAAGTCACCTGCACCGTGTCCTTCTCACACCTGGGGGTGGAGGTGGCCCAGAACTCGGAAAGCGTTCTTGTAGTCAGCACCTACGATTATAAACCCTATATAAAGGATGGTCTTATGGATGAGAATTACTCTTAACTGTCTTCTTCTCTTCTCCAGAACGAGCTCTCCTCCAGCCTGGACGAGGTGAGTCTGTAAGATTTGGTTGTCTCTTCATCTTGGAGATGGGTCAAATTGGGCCTCCCTGGGGCAGCCACTTTTCAGATGAGTCGAGTTCATAGCACCGGGACTTTAGGAACCCTGGAGGTCACCAGCAGGACAGGGTAGATGTGCTCCACGCTTGAAGCAGGAAGCCTCCCCGGTGGCCAGACCCGTTGGGTGATATTTAACCTCTGTGAGATGTGTTTGCATGAGGTCCACGGGTGTGTGCAACCCTTCCAAACCCAGCATGCAAGAGCTGAGATGTTGGGCTGAGCTTTGGTGGGACCTCAGCTGAGATCCCGGCTGAAGAATTGCGGCTTCTCATAGGGAATTTGCCATGGATTGGGGTACGTGGTGGGGACATTCCAGCTGCTCTGAAGGACCACAAGCTGCTTGGACAACCTCGCTCTCCAGAGCTTGTCCTACAGAGCAGATGACAGGCTGAACCAAGTGCTGTCAAGGTGGAATGGTATCTTGGAGAACCCCAAGCAGGGAGCTGAGCAAAGGACATGTCTGTTTGAGCCTTGTGGTGGCCCAGTCAACCTCAAGCCTGGGAGATGAGCTATGAGGGACCTGGGGCACCCAAAGAGCCTGGAAACGTTCCCATGAAAGCTTGGATGGGACAAACCCCTTTCTCCAAGATGGGTTCCTTCCGGCCTGAGGTTGAGGGGCTCAGCTCCGTGCTCGGTGGGGGCTGAGATGGATGAGCTCGTTTGGACGTAACCATCTCTCTGCTCTCTTTCTCCTCGTTTCGTGCCGCTGCCGCGGGTGGACGGGGCGCTCCGCAGCTCTTCACCCCCGCTTTGTTCTCCGAGGGGCTCCTCCAATGGGTACCTTTTGTGCTCAAGCTCTTCACTCTCCTCTGTTCCTCTGCCTTTGCCCAGAAACCAAGTGAGGTCCCAACAGAGACTCTTGGAGAGCCCAACTCCTTGAGGCATGGCCTCCCCGCCCCGTAGCGACCCCACCTGCACCCCGCAGAGAGCGATGCCAGCCTGAGGTCTCCGGTGACCTTAGCAGTAGATAACAAACCTTGTGGAGAAGCAGGCTCAGCCATACATCGTCTTTGGAGGTGCTCCAGGCCAGGTTGGACGAGGCTTGGAGCAACGTACTCCAGTGGGAGGTGTCCCTGCCCATGGCAGGGGGTGGATCTGGATGGGCTTTGAGGTCCCTTCCAGCCCAACCCATTCCATGATGCTAAGGACCCCTCACCTGCTGTCCGCATTTGGTCTCACTCTTGAAGGAAGCCTCCTTCTGTCCACGTAGAACCGTAGACCCGTGTTGGTTGGACACGTGGTTCATCAAGAGCTTCATCCAAGCCTCATCCCGTGGTCACCGGATGAGGTGTTGCGTGAGCAGCAGCCCCTTCCTGCAGCTGGAGGTGATGCTGACCCTCCATCCCATGTTGCCGCCCCCACTAAACTGTCTTCTGCTCTCTGGTCACTCCTCGTCCTGCCCAACGCAAGGAGCTGCATTTCACTAATTAACCTTTTGCTAATTAACCCCCTGCCGCTGCTTCTTCACTCCCTCTCCTCATCCCTCTCCGTAACTACCCGGTCATGGTCTGGGTGGGGAATAGATGCAATTTCATCCCCTCCTTCCCTAAAGGAGGGACCTTTGAGGAGGTTCTTTGGTGAGGAACCTTGATGGGGATCAGGTTCCTCTTCGTTCCTTTGGGAAGGTGCAGGCGTTGCCCTCAGCAGATGTTTCATCTCTTCCGGAGTCAGATTGAACAGAGGGAAACAGTTTCCAAGTCCCTTCATCCCCCAAACCCTCATCTCCACCTGTCCACGTGTCCTGGACCTCTGGAGGGAGCTCGGTCTTGGAGGAGGAGACCTCGGGGCTGCACAGGGTGGGATGAGGAGGTGATGGGGTTGGTGTTCCACCACGCCATGAGCTGACGCGTCCCTGTTCTTCTGCAGTCCGCGGACTCAGACCTGCCGTACCCCCCACCCCAGCGGGAGCCCAACATCTACATGGTCCCTCAAGGGATCAAACCGGTCCTGCAGCGCACGGCCATCGAGGTGAGTGGTGGGGACCACACGGGGGCACCTCACCCCCTCGCAGAGCGGTGCCCCAAACGTGGCCCAAGCGGGAGATGAGACCCAGGAACGAGATCCAAGCCAGACCTGGTGGATCCAGAGTCCTGGTGGTCCTGGGAGCCGGTTCTACCCATGGGTCATTGGTCAGTAGATGTTGTCTTGGTGGGTCTCACCAAGCAGTCAAGTTGTAGGGCAGAGCACAGCCCTGGACCACACCTGGTCTTTAGGAGGACACCAGGATGATATCTGCCCAAACCGGAGGTTCTCCATTAGTAGACAAGTGATTGTGGAGCTGCTGTGCTGGTGGGTGCAGAGGAACGCTGTACGGCCTGGATTGTCCTCATTCTGGTTGTCCCATGGGGTTGATTCATCTCTGCTTCATGGTTGGCCAACCTTCAGGTTTACCTCCTTGCTGAGAAGCTCAGTGAGAGACCCAGAGGCGGACCTTTAGCTCATTCTTTGCTGTCTGTTCTCACCCTTCAGGTCCTGGCCTGGGGGCTGAGGAACCTCAAGAGCTACCAGCTGGCCAGCGTCACCTCTCCCAGCCTGGTGGTGGAGTGTGGAGGCCAGCTGGTGCAGTCCTGTGTCATCAAGAATGTCAAGAAGAACCCCAACTTTGACATCTGCGTGCTCTTCATGGAAGTGGTGAGGACTTGGTCGCCACTCTGCGGTGGTGGGATCATAGTAGAGCTGCTTGGGAAGGACCTCTGGAGGTCCCAGAAGGGAACGCGCCCTGTGGTGGAGCTCGTTCTGTCCTGCTCAACGTCGGTTCCCTTTGGGGGGGTACAGAACGGCTGTAGTTGCGTGTAGGGAAGGGATTGTCCTCCTGGACTCAACGCTGGTGAGGACACACCTCAAATCCTGGGTTCAGTTCTGGGTCCCTCACTCCAAGAAAGCCCTGGAAGGGTTGGAGTGTGTCCGGAGAAGGGAACGGAGCTGGGAAGGGTCTGAAGAACAGGGGTTGTAGGAGCAGCTGAGGAACATGGGGCTGTTGAGCCTGGAGAAGAGGAGGGGAGACCTCATCACTCTGCAGCTTCTGGAAAGGAGGTTGTGGTGAGGTGGGTGTTGGTCTTCTCCTGAGGAACAAGGGATGGGATGGAACGGTCTCAAGTTGCACCAGGGGAGGGTTAGGTTGGATTTCAGGAACCATTTCTTCACTGAAGGAGTGGTGAAGCACTGGAAGAAGCTGCTCAGGGTGGTGGGGGAGTCCCCGTCCTTGGAAGGGTTGGAAGAACCTGTAGAGATGGCACTTCATGACATGGTTTAGTAGGGACGGTGGTGTGGACAGTTGGACTCGATGGTCTCACAGGTCTTTTCCGACCTTCACGATTCCGTGTTCCCACACTGCCGTGTTCTCTGCCCACAGCGTCTGCCCAAGGAGAGCCTCTACAGTCCCCCCATCGTCGTCAAAGTCATCGACAATAGGCCCTTCGGCCGAAGGCCTGTGGTGGGGCAGTGCACCATCCGCTCGCTGGAGGACTTCTACTGCAACCCCTACCACGAGGAGATGGACGGTCCCCAGGAGCACGCCGGTACGTTCTGCCACGGACCCCGTGGTGGCCGCCCAGCTGTGTCCTCTCCAGGAGGAGCCGTGGGTCGCTGTGGGCGTTGCTTTTAGCTCAGCCCAACTGGAGGTCCCACCCAGAAGGGCCAGGAGATGCCATGGAGGAGCTTAGCTCTGGGCTTGGTGGGTTGGTGAGCCGGGCTGTGCCTTGGCCAAGCTGCTCGCGCCATGGGAACGTGAGCTTTGGTTGGTGGGAAGGCTCTGGGAAGGGTTGAGGTCTCTCCAGGAGCTGGGTAACAAGGTGTCTTGGCTTTGGATGTTCTCCTCCTGCTGGATGTTCTCCTACTGGATGTTCTTCTCCTGCTGGATGTTCTCCTCCTGCTGGATGTTCTCCTCCTGCTGGATGTTCTCCTCCTGCTGGATGTTCTCCTCCTGCTGGATGCTCTCCTCCTGCTGGATGCTCTCCTCCTGCTGGATGCTCTCCTCCTGCTGGATGCTCTGCTGGATGTTCTGCTGGATGTTCTGCTGGATGTTCTCCTCCTGCTGGATGCTCTCCTCCTGCTGGATGCTCTCCTCTTGCTGGATGCTCTCCTACTGGATGTTCTCCTGCTGGATGTTCTGCTGGGTGCTCTCCTCCTGCTGGGTGCTCTCCTCCTGCTGGATGCTCTCCTCCTGCTGGATGTTCTCCTGCTGGATGTTCTCCTTCTGATTGCAGATGACGTGAGCCTCACGCCCAGGGATGATGTCCTCATTGACATCGATGACAAAGAGCCCCTCATTCCTGTCCAGGTATGGAAGAAAACGATACCACGGGAACCCACCACTGTCTTTGTCTCATAGGGGGCAGCTTGCGCAGGTCCAGGGCTGGGGTGGAGATGGTTGTAGATCTGATGTGAGGTCGTGGCCACCTCTGTTTTCATCCCATCTCCTCCACCGTGGCATAACCGACCACCACAAACTCCTCCTTCTCCCCCAGGTTCAATGTGAGGTGTTGGAGTTGCTTTCCTGGGGGTGACACCACAGCCTGTCTCCATGCCAGGTTCTTCCTTCCAACATCACCTCCTCAGGTTTAGGGCTGAAGAAGGTCTCTGCCGTGTGGGCTGCTGGGTGCATCTCTTGGGAGATGCCAAACCTCAGCAGGACTGACCCCATACTGGAGAGGACAAACTGCTTCTGGCAGATGGGACAGTTTGCCCAAGGCCACACCTGAAGCTCACGTTCCCTCAGGCTCGGTTGTCCTTCCCACAACCCCGTGGGCCGATCTCCTTTCCCCGGTTCTTCTCCCAGATCCACCTCCTGCTTTCAGCAGCTCCAGTGACCCTGCAGAGGGCCACAGCGGCATCCGTGATTCCAGAAGGTCCATGGTGGTAGGACCTGGATATGCTTTGGGAGAGTCAGTGAAGGAGGAACGTGTTGGTGCTGGTGCAGAAAGTGAGCTGCGAGTTTGAGGGGTCTCAGCTGTCCTTTGTTGATGCAGCTTGGGGTGGTCGTTCCTCCTTCCTGGAGGACCACGCTGGGGACACTGGACGTGCTGGTGCTTCATTCTTGGGTTCCAGTGGCAGCAGATGTGTCCTCTTTGAGGCAGAGGCCGGTCAGTGCCGATATGTGTGCCCGAAGCGCAGATCTGTAGGTGATCTGTGTTGCTCAGGAGCGGCTGAGAAGCTGCTCAGAGGCTTTTGGTGGAGCTTTTCATGGTCTTCTACTCCCCTTTGGTGGATTTAATGTGTGAGAGCATCTCCATCCTTCACGTTTTGAAGGTTCCTCGGGCTGGAAGAGCCTCTCAGGTGTTCCTCTTGTTGGCTGCTCATAGAAGCAGATGTATCATCATCAATGCTTCTGCTCCTCATTCATCTCCTCGGTGGCACCTCAGTGTTCCTCCTGAGGACTTCACCATCCGCTGGTCCATGCCATCAGCTGTGGAACCATAGAATGTCCTCAGTTGGAAGGGAGCCACAAGGATCATTGAGTGCACCTCCTACCCCGACAGAGGACAACCCCAACCTGAGGTCTTGTCTCAAGGTGGGCTCAGAGTGGAGTCCCAGCAGCAGGGTGTGCCCTGTGGAGTCAGAGCTGGAGCTCTCTCCTTGCCGCATCCCTTGTGTGGGTCATCTCCTTGAGGTTGGTGCCGGGCAAGTCCTCCCCATATCTGAGCAGGCTTTGCTTACACAGGAGCACACGTTGCCTCATGCAACCTCTGCCGTGGAACGATGAAGGTTTTGGCCAATTCTGGGCCAAAGCTGAGGGGGTGGGACTCCAACCTCTTGTGGGCTGGAGAGCAGCAGCCTCTGCTCCTACCCACCAACCCCAAACCTTGATGAGCTCCAGGTTGGTGCTCTCATCCCGCAGTCCTCACTGCGTACGACGTGAGCTGTTTTTTTTGGGGGTCCCCACCAGCCCAGAGGTGGAATGTTCATCTCCTCATCTTCTAGCCTAGCTTGGAGGACGCTTGGGAGCTGAGTGAGAGTGGCGAGAAGATGGGTAGGAGGGGTGGGATCAGGTCCTGGTTTGCCTCGGATGAGCTGCGTGATGCTGAGCTGAGGAGGATGGTGGCACTCCGTGCCCTCTCCAAGGCTGTGAGACCCTCTGTGGGTGGGATGGGTCTCTGGGAAAGGGTCCAAGCACCCAAAGATGGGTTTGTAGCCCCTCTAGTGGTGGGCATGGACCTAATTCAAGGGCCGAGAGAAGATATGGAGGATGGGAAGGTGCTTTCTGGTGGCAGAGGCCAGGTAGGGTTTGGTTTAGCCGTGGGCTAAGACCCCAGAGAGGGTTCTTCTGACCCACAGCAGAAGATGGGTGTGTGCCATGGGTATGTCCTCAACAAAGATGGGGCAGGATGAGGGAATGGGTTTGGCTTCAGCAGCTCAAGGTCAACAGGAGCTGAGAATGTGTGCTCATAGCCCAGAAACCACCAGGAGAGAGTGGATTCTGCCCCTCTGCTCCACTCGGGGAGACCCACCTGGAGTCCTGGGTCCAGCTCTGGAGTCCTCAGCACAGGGAGGACATGGAGCTGGTGGAGCGAGTCCAGAGGAGGCCACGGAGATGATCCCAGGGCTGGAGAACCTCCCATAGGAGGCCAGGCTGGGAGAGTTGAGGTTGTCCAGCCTGGAGAAGAGAAGGCTCCAATGAGACCTTAGTGTGGCTTCCAGTAGGAAAAGGGTCTCCAGGAAAGCTGGGAAGGGACTTTTTCCAAGGGCCTGGAGTGATGGGACGAGGGGAGCGGCTTTAGATTGGAGGGCGAAGATTGAGATGAAACATTAGGAAGAAATTCTTCACGCTGAGGGTGAGGAGGCCCTGGAACAGGTGGCCCAGAGCAGTGGTGGCTGCCCCATCCCTGGAGGGGTTCCAGGCCAGGTTGGACGGTTCTTGGAGCCCCTGATCCAGTGGGAGGTGTCCCTGCCCATGGCAGGAGTGGAACTGAATGGGCTTTGAGGTCCCTTCCAACCCATTCCATGACTCTCGGAACTGTGGAACCGCGGCTCTCCAGACCTTGCAGGGACTTCATTGTGACGTTGGGAGATCTGCTCAGATTGGCCTTCTGGGGACAAAACACTATGAATCAGGACAAACGGACACTTCTATCGAGGTCTTCTGCTGTTTGGGGGGTGTCTCCTCAGCTGTGGTGGGAGCTGCAGAGGTCCCTGTAGACGCCTGGGTTGTGTCGGAAGCAGGAACGAGACAGGATTGGAGGTGGAAGGAACCCCAACTCTGCTCCCTGGGGCAGTTTGAAGCCTCTTGAAAGCATCTCAAATCAAACCCAAGGACCAGGAGGTGAAAGGACGAGACGGGGGAGAAGGACCAAGCCATGAAAGCTCTGCTGCAGCACTTTTGGGGTGGAAGATGTTGACGTTTCTTTACCGAAACAAACATTTCACAAACAAACCACCCTGCGATGACCTGAATTCTTCCCTTGGTCCTCAGGTCAATTCTTCTCCGTTTGTTTGTTCGCCTTTTGCTTTTGCCCTTTGTTTGGGGAGTGGAGGAGGAGAAGGAGGAGGAGAAGGGATCTCGTTCCTGGAAAGCCAAACCCAAATTCCCACCACCTCCCTCCCTAACCTCTCCGTTTTGGCCCTGGGGGATGTTCTTCCCATTCTCACCCTCTCCTGGACAGGAGTTGGGGTGACTTTTGCTTCGGTGGTCTGACACCCTGAAGCCACCAGGGTTCCTCCACCCTTCTCCGCTCCCCTCTGGGGCCACGTTTAGAGGATGAAGGAGGAGTCCCAGCTTGTAGACATCATCCTACCCCTTCTCCCTGGAGAAGGTGATGGATCCCAAGCCAAGAACCCATGCCCGGGGGCCACAATCTCCGTCCTGCTTGCTCTTCCAGTGGTGACCTTGGAAGCAGGACCAGGATTGTTCCTGCCTTGTGCGATGGGTGTGTTTCATTGTGTGGCTCCGAGGCTGTTCTCCATCCCTGCCAGTCCTGGCTTTGGTCCCTCCTCTGATGAACGCCTGGAACAAAGGATCACTTTGTTGTCCTCATCTGAAAGAGAGCAAACAAAGAGACCCACCTCCCCCTCTGCTCGGGGGTTGCTGACTGTGGTGTCCATCTCCTCCACGTGGGGTGAGGAGTTCAGCCCCAGGGCAGTTGGAAACGAGGCTGCAAACATCGTGGTTACCAAATGTGTGGAGAAGAAGCTCCTCAAGCTCCGAGAAAAGCCATTTCCCCGCTGCGAGGTCTCCTGGGTTGGATCTTTCTGGTTTCCTCCTCTGGGAGATGGACGTGGAGGGGGGTTTGGCCAAAGCTGAGCGCACACGAGAGGCTGTGGGTTCTCTTGGGTGACCCAGGTTTGGATCTGCTCCTCACCCACAGTGTCCTCTTGCTCTCCGTGCCCTTTCCTGGGTCCTCAGGCTGTGCGGAGCAGAGCAGGAAGGACATCTAGGAGGTCCTTCTGCAGCCCCAAGTAATGAGCAGATACGAGCAGGTGTGTCCATATGAGGCCACCAGAGAGTTTGGGTTGGTCAACCTGGAGAAGAGGAGGCTCCAGGGGGACCTTAGAGCAGCTTCCAGTAGGGAAAGGGGTTCCAGGAGAGCTGGAGAGGGGCTCTGGATCAGGGAGGGCAGGAACAGGACCAGGAGAATGATTTTGAGCTGGAAGAGGTGAGATGGAGATGAGATGTTGGGGAGAAATGTTCTCCTGGGATGGTGGGGACGCCCTGGAACAGGTTGTCCAGAGCAGTGGTGGTTGCCCCATCCCTGGAGGGGTTCCAGGCCAGGTTGGATGGTTCTTGGAGCCCCTGATCCCATGGGAGGTGTCCCTGCCCATGGCAGGAGGTGGCACTGGATGGGCTCTGAGGTCCCTTCCAACCCAACCCAGTCCACGATGCCAAAATAGATGGAAACCCAACCCCTGCTCTTGGGCCATGGATGCTTTGTCCAAGGAGACCTCACCCTTACGACCCAGAAGAAGTGGAAGGCAACGCTGCTTGGGTTCGCGGCTTTTATTTCTTCTCGTTTTTGCTTTTGCTGGTGTGGGTTAACCATGGTTTTCTTTAACCACGTTGATAACCAAACACTTTAATTTGTAGCTTGCAGAAGGTCTGACCACCTCGGCATTAATTAACATCGCAGCTTCTCGGGCCCAGGCTCATGTATGTACCGCTTCGTTTCTAACTCATCTCGCTTAATTAATTAATGGTTTCTATGAATGACATTTATGCATTTTATACTCATTTAAAGCTGAGTGGGGGGCGGTTGCCACACCGGAAGGACGGGATGGCATCCAGAAGGACCTGCACACGGTGGAGAAGTGGGGCTGGAGAACCTCAGGAGGTTCAACCAGGCCAAGGGCAAGGTCCTACACCTGGGGTGGGGCAATCTGTGGTTTCAGTGCAGGATGGAAGATGATTGGGAGCAGCCGTGAGGAGAAGGACTTGAGGTGCTGGGGGAGGAGAAGCTCCACAGGAGACAGAACGTGCACTCAGAGCCCAGAAATGACCCATGTCCTGGGCTGCACCCGGAGCAGTGTGGCCAGCAGGGAGGGACGGGATTCTGCCCCTCTGCTCCGCTCTGGGAGACCCACCTGGAGCCCTGGGTCCAGCTCTGGAGTCCTCAGCACAGGGAGGACACGGAGCTGGTGGAGCGAGTCCAGAGGAGGCCATGGAGATGATGGGAGGGATGGAGAACCTCCCGTATGAGGCCAGGCTGGGAGAGTTGGAGTTGTTCAGCCTGGAGAAGAGAAGGCTCCGGGGAGACCTTAGAGCAGCTTCCAGTAGGATGAGGCTTGGAGCAACGTGATGCAGTGGTGGGAGGTGTCCCTCTGCATGGAGGTGAAACTGGATGGGCTTTGAGGTCCCTCCCAACCTAAACCATTCCATGGTTCCATGATTCGAACTTGCTGTCGGTCAGAACCCCCAGGTCCCATCCCTGGAGGTGTTCCAGGCCAGGTTGGATGGGGCTTGGAGCAACCTGGTCCAGTGTGAGGTGTCCCTGCCCATGGCAGGGGGTGGAACTGGGTGGGCTTTGAGGTCCCTTCTGACCCATTTTATGAGTCTATGTGATGTGCTTAGGACCAGGAAGAGAGGACCAGAAGGCTTTGAGGGTCAATCTCGTGCTGAGCAGAAGCTTGCCCCATGCAAGCTTGACCCCCATTTTGGACATTGGTTCTTTGGGCTCAAAGAGGGGAGGATTTTCCAAAAGTGTCGTTTCTCTCCCTTTCGAATTCCACAGCAATGATGGTTCCCGGCTGTCACCTGATGTTCTTCTTCCCTGGTCACCTCCATCATGTCCAATTAGCTGATGGAGAAACGAGGATAATCCAACCAGGCCAAGATAAACCCATGGCTCACATTCTTCGTTGCAAGAAAACCATGTAGATGTTGCCCTTTGGGCCATGGTCGACGTGGTGGTTTGGGGCTGGTGGTTGGACTTCTAAGGAGACCTTAGAGCAGCTTCCAGTACCTGAAGGGGCTCCAGGAAAGCTGAGGAGGGACTGTTCACAAAGACCTGGAGGGATGGGATGAGGAGGAATGGGTATAAACTGGAGAGGGGCAGATGTAGACTGGACACAAGGAGGAATTTCATTGTGGTGAGAGTGGAGAGGCCCTGGCCCAGGTTGCCCAGAGCAGTGGTGGTGCCCCATCCCTGGAGGTGTTCCAGGCCAGGTTGGATGGTCCTTGAGCAGCCCGATCCAGCAGGAGATGTCCCTGCCCATGGCAGGGCGTGGAACTGGGTGATCCTTAAGGTCCCTTCCTACCCAACCCTTTCCGTGATCCCGTGATTCTGTGCAACACAAAGAACCCATCGGAGGAGACGTTTCCAGCCTCACTCCGGCCAACAACGAAAAGAAGTCGAAATCTGTAAACTATTTGGAATAATCGGCTCTGTGCTGTGTCTGTGAGTTCCCAATCACAGCGCGTATTTTACGGCTTCTCCTGTTACTCTTAGCTTGGAAGAGCTGCCGGTGTTGGATATCTCCTGCTGGAAGCGGTCGCCAACCCGCTCTGCACGGCCCCGTGTGCGTTCCTGACATTGTTTTTTCTCCTGGCGCTTCGTGCAGGCTTGAGGAACATCCCATGGTGTTGCCATGGGTGAAAGCTCTTCCAGAGCGGTCTGCATGGCAAGGTGGATTTCCACCAGCAAAGGTTGCAGGAGAAAGCATCCCCAGATACTGGACTCAGTATTGATGAGGCCACACCTCGAATTCTGGGTTCAGTTTTGGGTCCTTCACTCCAGGAAGGATGTTGAGGGGCTGGAGCGTGTCCGGAGAAGGGGATGGAGCTGGAGAAAGGGCTGGAGAACAAGGGTTCTCGGTTGAGGGACCTGGGGTTGTTTAGCCTGGAGAAAAGGAGGCTGAGGGGAGACCTCATCACTGTCTACAACTGCCTGAAAGGAGGTTGGAGTGAGGTGGGTGTTGGTCTCTTCTCGCAGTGACAGGCGAGGGGGTGAGAAGAAAGGGGCTGAAGGTGCCCCAGGGCAGGGTCAGGTTGGACATCAGGAAAAATATCTTCCCCAAAAGGGTTCGGAGGCCCTGGCAGAGGCTGCCCAGGGACGGTGGTGGAGTCCCCATCGCTGAAGGGGTTTAGAAGCCGGGGAGATGAGGTGCTCAGGGATGTGGTTTAGTGGTGGGCAGGGACGGTTGGGCTCGATGACCTCAAAGGTCTTTTCCAACCAAACAGTTCTTTCATTCTCTGATAAATGATGAGACAGAGGGAGAATGGTGAGCAGACCACGCGTGGGTGGCTGCCTTCAGGTCAAAGTGGGGGCTGATGGCACAGGATGGAAAAAACCCACTGAAAACAGAGTTTCATCCATTTCTGAGGTGTTCAAGGCCACGTTGGATGGGGTTTGGAGCACCTAATCCAGTCGGAGGTGTCCCTGCCCATGGCAGGGGGGTGGAAGTGGACGTGATGTCCTTCCAACCCAACCCATTCCATGATTCTTTGATTTGTGGAGGTTGAAAGCATGAAGATCTCCTTGCAGCAGTTCTGTTGTAGAACCTCTTTGAAGATGCCTCCCGTAGCTCGATTTCCTGCCTGGATGTTCTGACCTTGGGAGCGATGGAAGGCAGAGCAGCAGAGGGATTATGGATGTGGTTGGAAAACGCCACGGAACGCAACTGTGGGATTTAAAGACGTGTCTGTGTTCCTCAGCTGTTTGTGGTGGCATCTGCGACCGTGTCTTCTGCACCCGTGGGAGGACAGGGCTGGGCTGGGTTGTGTTTTGGGTAAGGAGCTGAGGTGACCTCGCTGCCTTTGTTCTGGAGAAGGTGAGGGTGTTGACACCACCTTCTCCAGGTTGTCATCTCCTGCAGAAGTGTGGTGGGATACAGCTGAGGGGCTGTGTCTGTAGATGTCCGAGAGATCTTCACAGGCTGAGAGAGTCGGAGATGTTTAGCCCAGCAAGAATGATGACTCCTTGTTCATGGAGGAGTTCATGGTGTGGTGGCCTCCCATTCCACCTCTACTTGTACCTGGGAACACGCCTGCTGGGTGGAAGGTCTTTCTCCTGAGGGGGATGATGCCAGTTGACAAAGATGATCCGAGGGATGGAGAACCTCCCGTCTGAGGTCAGGCTGGGACAGTCGGGGTTGCTCAGGAGAAGAGAAGGCTCCGGGGAGACCTCAGAGCAGCTTCCAGGAGGGAAAGGGGCTCCAGGAGAGCTGGGGAGGGGCTCTGGATCAGGGAGTGAAGGGACAGGATGAGGGGAATGGTTTTGAGCTGCAAGAGGGGAGATTGAGATGAGATCTTGGGGAGAAATGTTCTCCTGTGAGGGTGGGGAGACCCTGGAACAGGTTGCCCAGAGAAGTGGTGGCTGCCCCATCCCTGGAGGGGTTCCAGGCCAGGTTGGATGGGGTTTGGAGCCCCTTCTTGTGTGGATGGAGGTGGTTTTCTCCTCCTCCCACCAACGTTGTTTTCTGCTCAGAGCTACTGCTGATTCCCGGGGTAATTTGAAGGAACCAGAGGGAAGGACCAGGTTGACCTAAGGGTAACCCAAGGACAGATCCCTCTTGGGAAGAGGTTGGAGTTCCTGGTTGGAAATGAGGTTGCATGAAGCTTGGAGCAACCTGATCCAGTGGGAGGTGTCTTCACCCATGGCAGTGGGTTGGAACTGGATGGGCTTTGAGGTCCCTTCGGACCCAAACCATTCCATCATTCTGTGATGTCCAAGGTCAAGCCTGGTGGTGATTTTGGTGTCACCCGGTTGCTACATGAAATCCTTGACTTTAATCACTTGTGTTGGTGGAGCCGTTGCTTTCCCATCCGCCGGCAAATGGGTTGATGTCCATCACTAATAACATCCAGGCCAGGTTGGATGGGGCTTGGAGCACCCTGAGGGAGGTGTCCCCGCCCGTGGGAACTGCCTGGGCTTTGAGGTCCCTTCTGACCCAAACCATTTGCCTCCTTTTTCTTTTCCCTTCCCTCCTTTTTCTTGTGAGATCAGTAGAAATCAGAACTTTCTAACCAAATTCTTTGTCTTGGGGCGGCAGAAGATCCCGTGGGTAAGTTGTCCCCTATGGTTGAGCGCTCTCTTAGTCACTCCATACCTTCGTTAGGGGAATGTCCTACCGAAGCCCTGGGGGTCAGAGTTGGACCTTTAGAAACAGTAAAAATGAGGATGTGATGAAAGGCAAAATTTCTTCTTACTTTAACACAAAGGGAGACACAGAGTTAATTGATCCATTAATTCGATTAAAAATAACGTCAATTCACAGCCCAGAACCCCCCCGTGTCCTGGGCTGCACCCGGAGCAGCGTGGCCACCACGGAGGGATGGGATTCTGCCCCTCTGCTCCGCTCTGGGAGACCCACCTGGAGCCCTGGGTCCAGCGCTGGAGTCCTCAGCACAGGGAGGACATGGAGATGGTGGAGCAACTCCAGAGGAGGCCATGGAGATGATCCGAGGGCTGGAGAACCTCCCACAGGAGGCCAGGCTGAGAGAGTTGAGGTTGTTCAGCCTGGAGAAGAGAAGGCTCTGAGGAGACCATAGAGCAGCTTCCAGTAGGGAAAGGGTCTCCAGGAGAGCTGAGGAGGGAGGTCCTTTTCCAAGGACCTGGAATGGCAGGATGAGAGGAATGGCTTTAAGTTGGAAGGGAGAAGAGTTAGATGAGACATTAGGAAGAAATTCTTCATGCTGAGGGTGAGGACACTCTGGCCCAGGTTGCCCAGAGCAGTGGTGGCTGCCCCATCCCTGGAGGGGTTCCAGGCCAGGTTGGATGGGGCTTGGAGCAATCTGATCCAGTGGGAGGTGTCCCTGCCCATGATAGGAGGTGGGACTGGTTGGGCTTTGAGGTCTCTTCCAACCCAACCAATTCAACGATTCTATGAAACCAGAGAGTGAGGAGCTGCAGGTTGGGTTCACAGTAGCTTCATCACCTCTGCGGACAGAAACCCACAGAGCAGAAGGTCACCTCTAGCAATTATGGGACACTCTTCTGATGCCTGAGCTTTGCTCGTGGAGATGTCTGACCTTGGTGTCCCCTTGCTGCCAGGAGGAAGAATTCATTGACTGGTGGAGCAAGTTCTACGCCTCCACCGGGGAGAGGGAGAAATGTGGCTGCTATTTGGAGAAGGGCTTCGACACCCTGAAGGTGAGTGACCTTGGCTGGTTCTGGCTTATTGGATCTTCTCATTTCATGTTGGTTTTCCACCTATTTTGATTCTTGTTGAGCGTTGAGGCGTTTCTGGGCTATGGGAAACCACCCTGAAAAGGATTTGGGACCACCAAGTAAAGCCAGAAGTTGCCGAAGGAAGGGATGATGGAGGTGGTCTTCTAGAAGAAGGGCTAAAATGGACACAGGAGCCCAAAGGGGATTAAGATGCGGGGGAGACCTTGCCTGTCTGAAGGAAAATGTTCTCAGCAGGATCTCTTTGGCTCATGAAAAACCTTCAGTGAGACCTTGGCTTCGTCTGGGTCCTCCACGATGAGCTTTAGTTATCGTAGGGCTGCCAGAGGTCTGTTCTTCATCTCTGTCCTGGAAGGGTGACAACTCCCAGGACGCTGTTCCTGTGGGTGGTATCTAGTCCAGAACGAGAAGCTTGGGTCAAGGCTTGTGCCAGATGGATGGGGACACACTGCTGGTCCCCTTCTGGCCAGGAGAAGGCCCTGCCCTCACCCCTGGTCTCTCTCTCTCCTCAGGTCTACGAGACAGAGCTGGAGAACGTGGAGGACTTCGAGTGTCTCTCTGACTTCTGCCACACCTTCAAGCTGTATCGCGGCCGCTCGCAGGACTCAAATGACGACCCCTCAATTGTGGGGGAGTTCAAGGTGTGGTGGCCTCAGTTTCTACCTCTACTCATACCTGGGAACGCACAACGCTGAGTAGAAGGTCTTGGTACTGAGGGGGGTGATGCCAGTTGACAAAGATCTGAGGGCTGGAGAACCTCCCGTAGGAGGCCAGGCTGGGAGAGTTGGGGTTGTCCAACCTGGAGAAGGCTCTGGAGGGACCTTAGAGCAGCTTCCAGTAGGGAAAGGGGCTCCAGGAGAGCTGGGGAGGGGCTCTGGAGCAGAGAGGGCAGGACAAGAGGAACGGTTTGGATCTGCAAGAGAGGAGATTGAGACGAGATCTTGGGGAGAAATGTTCTCCTGTGAGGGTGGGGAGACCCTGGAACAGTGGTGGCTGCCTTGGTCAAGAACTTCTAAACCTGTCCCTGCAGAGAAAGTCTCAGCCACGTTAGGCTGATGGTTGGACTGGATGGTCTTAGAGGTCTTTTCCAACCTTATAATGATTCGATGAGTTTATAAACCTTTGGGAGGCTCCTTCAAACCTCTTTCACCGTCTGAAGGCTCAAAGGGCAGTGAAGCAGAAGATGGGAAGGACAAATGTGGTAAAGGAGCTCTGTGCAGTCTTAGAACCATTTGGGTCGGTGTTCAAGCAAGGGGTGAATGATACAGACGGCTTCCCACCCTTCATCCTGGCTTCCTTGACCATGAAGAGCCTGGCAGGACATGGTCAGGTCTAGTAAGCAAAAGAGAGTCAGGATCTGGGCTCTGTCCCCAGAGTAGCTGTAGATGCTCCATCCCTGGAAGCCTTCAAGGCCAGGATGGATGAAGTTCTGAGGAACCTGATGGATTTGAAGATGTTCCTGTTGAAAATGTTCTTGGGTTCTGTGATTCTGTGCGACCACCCAGGCTGGTGGTGTGCACCTGCCCACGCGAGACCCATCTGCGCGTGTGGGTGAGGAGGTGCAGCTGAAGATGTCCTTCCTTCCCAGGGCTCCTTCAAGATTTACCCTCTCCCCGACGACCCGCGAGTCCCAGTGCCACCTCGGCAGTTCCACCAGCTGCCGGCCAGAGGACCTCAGGAGTGTCTTGTCAGGGTCTACATCATCCGGGCCTTTGATCTCCAACCCAAGGACGCCAATGGGAAGGTAACGTGGTGGGGAAAGCACTGGGGAACCTCAGCGTGGGTGGGTTCTTTCAGCAGGTCAACCCTAACTGATCAAAAGCAGGAGGAGCTCTGCTGTGAAGCCACGTTGGGAGAGTTGGGGTTGTTCAGGAGAAGAGAAGGCTCTAAGGTGACCTTAGAGCAGCTTCCAGTAGGAAAAGGGGCTCCAGGAGAGCTGGGGAGGGGCTCTGGATCAGGGACAGGACGTGGGGAATGGTTTGGAGCTGCAAGAGGGGAGATTGAGATGAGATCTTGGGGAGAAATGTTCTCCTGTGAGGGTGGGGAGGCCCTGGAACAGAGCAGTGGTGGCTGCCCCATCCCTGGAGGGTTTCCAGGCCAGGTTGGATGGTTCTTGGAGCCCCTCATCCCATGGGAGGTGTCCCTGCCCATGGCAAGGGATGGATAGGATAGGCTTTGAAGTCCCTTCCAACCCAACCCATTCTATGATTCTTAAGAAGGTCCATAGGTCAAGGAGAGCCATGAGGAGCTCAGCCTGGGCGGTCTTTCCAGGAGCAGAACTCACCCAGATCTTTCCCAGTGGTTTGAGCGTTTCTAACGTGAGTTGGGATGAGAACATCTCTGGGTTTGGCCTCAAACTGGGTGAGATCTTTGAAGCAAAGTGGATTTTAGTTCTTCTTCCTCCGGCAAAACTGCTGACTCGGGTCAAGTTTAACCACTTCTCGAATTTCTCCTGATCCCCCGAATAGTTTTACTTATGAAAATGTCCTAAAAATGTCGATAGAGATGATACAATTTTTAGATGCAGAAGGAGGTTTCGTGGCCAAGTGTGGTTCCGTGGTATTGACTCAAAGCTCTTGCACCATCTTGGAAAGGAGAAGATCTCAGGTCACATTTTTTTTGGAGCAAAATATTTTGCCTTTGACATTTGAGTCCCCTGCGTTCGTAAATCTATTTTTGAGTAGACCTCAAACTGATGATCTCGATGGTATCACCAGAATAGGTGACTCGGATGAGAGCAGGAACATCCTTGAGTAGACCTCAAACTGATGATCTCGATGGTATCACCAGAATAGGTGACTCAGATGAGAGCAGGAACATCCTTGAGTAGACCTCAAACTGATGATCTCGGTGGTATCACCAGAATAGGTGACTCGGATGAGAGCAGGAACATCCTTGAGTAGACCTCAAACTGATGATCTCGATGGTATCACCAGAATAGGTGACTCAGATGAGAGCAGGAACATCCTTGAGTAGACCTCAAACTGATGATCTCGATGGTATCACCAGAATAGGTGACTCAGATGAGAGCAGGAACATCCTTGAGTAGACCTCAAACTGATGATCTCGGTGGAATCACCAGAATAGGTGACTCAGATGAGAGCAGGAACATCCCTGAGTAGACCTCAAACTGATGATCTCGATGGTATCACCAGAATAGGTGACTCAGATGAGAGCAGGAACATCCTTGAGTAGACCTCAAACTGATGATCTCGATGGTATCACCAGAATAGGTGACTCAGATGAGAGCAGGAACATCCCTGAGTAGACCTCAAACTGATGATCTCGATGGTATCACCGGAATAGGTGACTCAGATGAGAGCAGGAACATCCCGAGGACTTCAAACCAAGCTCAGTCCAGAAAGAAGCGAGGAGGAGTATTTTTCATGTTCTCTTGGTGCTTTTGGGGCTGGAGAACAAAGGTTTTGAGGAGCAGCTGAGGGACCTGGGGTTGTTTAGCCTGGAGAGAAGGAGGCTGAGACACTACTCAGTGTCTACAACTCCCTGAAAGGGTTGTGGTGAGGTGGGTGTTGGTCTCTTCTCCCGAGTAACAATTGATGGGATGAGAAGAAATGGCTTCAAGTTGCCCCAGGGCAGGTTCAGGTTGGACATCAGGAGAACTTTCTTCACCAGAAGGGTTCTGAGGCCCTTCAGAGGCTGCCCAGGGAGGTGGTGGAGTCCTCATCCCTGGAGGGATTTAAAAGCCGGGCAGATGAGATGCTCAGGGATGTAGTTCAGTAGAGGACAGGGATGGTGGGACTCGATGATCACAGAACGGTTTCTGTTGGAAAAGACCTTTGAGATCATTGAGTCCATTGATGCAGCTCTGATAACTCCACCACTAAACCGTGTCCCCAAGTATGACATCTGCTCATCTTTGAAACCCCTCCAGGGATGGGGACTCAACCACCTCCCCGGGCAGCTTCTTCCAATGCTTCACAACCATTTCACCGAAGAAATTCCTCCTAATATCCAATGCAAATTTTCCGTGGAGCACCTTGAGGCCCCTCAATGGTCTTTTCCAACCAAACGCTTGTACGGAGCTATGGTTTTCCATCCCGTTGGCCTCACAAAGGCTCGGATTTTTGTCCCACACCTCTCACTTCTCCTTTGGTCGTCCTCAACACGGAATTGCAGAGCACACAGCTCTTGGTGGTCACAGATGTGGATTAAGGAGTTAATGGTCAGAATGTCCTGTCCTTGGAAACAGGTGTTTGACCGGATGGGGTGGAAGGTCTTGCTCCCTGGGACAAGGGGAAGCAGAGATGTTCCTTCAGAGTCAATATCGCTCTGTGGTGACCCTTCCTTGCGTTTCTTTTCATGCCCCTCTTCAGTGCGATCCCTACGTGAAGGTCTCAGTGGGAAAGAAATCCATGAATGACCAAGAAAATTACATCCCCTGCACGTTGGAGCCGGTCTTCGGAAAGTAAGTTTGGAATCAAGTTGGTCTCCAAGTGCTTCTTTATGTTCTACTGAGGGATTTGAACTCTGGAGGCCTCAGCACAGGGAGGACATGGAGATGGTGGAACAGGTCCAGAGGAGATGATCTGAGAGCTGAAGAACCTCCCGTAGGAGGCCAGGCTGAGAGAGTTGTTCAGGAGAAGAGAAGGCTCCAAGGAGACCTTAGAGCAGCTTCCAGTAGGGAAAGGGGCTCCAGGAGAGCTGGGGAGGGGCTCTGGATCACGGAGGGCAGGGACGGGATGAGGGGAATGGTGTTGAGCTGCAAGAGGGGAGATTGAGATGGGATCTTGAGGAGAAATGTTCTCCTGGAGGGTGGGGAGGCCCTGGCCCAGGTTTCCCAGAGCAGCGGTGGCTGCTCCATCCCTGGAGGGGTTCCAGGCCAGGTTGGATGGGGCTTGGAGCCCCTGATCCAGCGGGAGGTGTCCCTGCCCATGGCAGGGGTGGCACTGGATGGGCTTTGAGGTCCCTTCCAAGCAAAACCATTCTGTGATTCTATGATCATCGAGTCCAACCGTCCCTGTCCACTGCTAAACCAGATCCCTGAGCACCTCATCTACCGGTCTTCTAAAGCCCTCCAGGGATGGGGACTCCCCCACCTCCCTCAGCAGCCTCTGATGGGGCCACAGAACCCTTTCTCTCAAGAAATTTTTCCTGGTGTCCAATCTGAACCTGCCAACCATGGGAGGTCATCCATGACTTCTCTGGGCAGTCCCACCCCTGCCATGGGCAGGGACACCTCCCCCTGGATGAGGGGCTCCAAGAACCATCCAGCCTGGCCTGGAACCCCTCCAGGGATGGGGCAGCCACCACTGCTCTGGGCAACCTGGGCCAGGGCCTCCCCACCCTCACAGGAGAACATTTCTCCCCAAGATCTCATCTCTATCTCCCCTCTTGCAGCTCAAAACCGTTCCCCTCGTCCTGTCCACCACTCCCTGATCCAGAGCCCCTCCCCAGCTTTCCTGGAGCCCCTTTCCCTACTGGAAGCTGCTCTAAGGTCTCCCTGGAGCCTTCTCTTCTCCTGAACATCCCCAACTCTCTCAGCCTGTCTTCATATAGGAGGTTCTCCAGCCCTCAGATCATCCTTGTAGCCCTTCTCTGGACCCACTCCACCACTCCATGTCCACCCTGTGCTGAGGACTCCAGAGCTGGACCCAGGGCTCCAGGTGGGTCTCCCCAAGCGGAGCAGAGGGGCAGAATCCCGTCCCTCCGTGGTGGCCACGCTGCTCCGGGTGCAGCCCAGGACACGGGGAGGGGGTTCTGGGCTCCGAGCGCACGTTGGTGGTTCCTCTGTCTTTTCCAACCCCATGCTTCTATGATCCAACAAGAGGGATCCATGCTCCGTGGTGGGCCAGGACCTCCTTCCGTGGTGAAAGCCCATAGCCTGATGAGCTCTGGTGGGCAGGAGAAGTCCTTGGCCGAGCCTGGCTCCCGCCAGAGCCCCGTCCAGACACGGTGCCGCGCCTCCCACCCGCTCTTTAAAGGAGGATATAAAACCCAGGTCCTGGTTGCCGGTGGCTATTAAACCTCCGGTTTCACGAGCTCCTCGCCGGGCCCCTGGCTGCCGTCCAGCTCCAGCTAATTGCCTTCTGCTGACCCCACGTCCTCCTGCGCTCTTCATTGGTGGCATAATCGCCGACTTCCCCCTCCTTAAAAGCCGCGGCGTGGTGGGTGCTGGCGGTGGGAACGGGCACCGTGTTTCTCCCCAACGTCTCCTGCCTTTCGGCAGCAGCTGGAGGGCTTCATGGTGGTGCTGGGTGAGACCTGGACCATCCCGCTCACCCAACTGTGCCACCTTCCTCCTCGATGGGCGCTGGGGTGTCCTGGTTGGGGTGTTGGGGTGTTGGGAGGGTCTCGGTGCTTTATGAATTGCCGTCGTTTAAAGAGGGAGAGGAAGGTTTGCTCTGGGTTGATTTTGTGTCCATGTATGAGCCGTGGTGGAACGGTGGCAGAGGAGACCACATGGAAGATACAGGAGCCACCAACGTGTGCTCAGAGCCCAGAAACCCCCCAGTGTCCTGGGCTGCACCCAGAGCAGCGTGGCCAGAAGGGAGGGATGGGATTCTGCCCCTCTGCTCCGCTCTGGGAGACCCACCTGGAGCCCTGGATCCAGCGCTGGAGTCCTCAACATAAGAAGGACCTGGAGATGGTGGAGCGAGTCCAGAGGAGGCCACAGAGGTGATCCAAGAGGTGGAGAACCTCCTGTATGAGGAGGCTGAGAGAGCTGGGGTTGTTCAGCCTGGAGAAGAGAAGGCTCTGAGGAGACCTTAGAGCAGCTTCCAGTAGGATGGGGCTTGGAGCAACGTGATGCAGTGGGAGGTGTCCCTCCGCATGGAGGTGAAACTGGATGGGCTTTGAGGTCCCTCCCAACCTAAACCATTCTATGGTTCCATGATTCGAACTTGCTGTCGGTCAGAACCCCCAGGTCCCATCCCTGGAGGTGTTCCAGGCCAGGTTGGATGGGGCTTGGAGCAACCTGGTCCAGTGGGAGGTGTCCCTGCCCATGGCACGGGGTGGAACTGGGTGGGCTTTGAGGTCCCTTCTGACCCATTTTATGAGTCTATGTAATGTGCTTAGGACCAGGAAGAGAGGACCAGAAGGCTTTGAGGGTCAATCTCGTGCTGAGCAGAAGCTTGCCCCATGCAAGCTTGACCCCCGTTTTGGACATTGGTTCTTTGGGCTCAAAGAGGGGAGGATTTTCCAAGACCGTTGTTTCTCTCCCTTTCGAATTCCACAGCAATGATGGTTCCCGGCTGTCACCTGATGTTCTTCTCCCCTGGTCACCTCCATCATGTCCAATTAGCTGATGGAGAAACGAAGCAGGGACAAAGTTTGCTTGAGGATAATCCAACCAGGCCAAGATAAACCCAAGGCTCACACTCTTCGTTGCAAAGAACCATTTAGATGTAGCCCTTTGGGCCATGGTGGACGTGGTGGTTTGGGGCTGGTGGTTGGACTTGATGATCTTAGAAGGTCTTTTCCAACCGTAATGGTTCTATGGTTCTACATCCACAAGCTGAGCCAGGACAACCCAAAGATGCTGTCATTCTCAGCACTGGTTGGTTGGGATGGGTGGTGGATCTTCTTCCCATGGGGCATTCAACAGCAGGAACCCCCCATCTCCTTGTTATTTCTTCTTCCCGTTGTGCAGGATGTTTGAGCTGAGCTGCACTCTGCCCCTGGAGAAGGACTTGAAGATCACCCTCTATGACTACGACCTCCTGTCGAAGGATGAGAAGATTGGGGAGACCGTCATAGACCTGGAGAACCGGTTCCTGTCAAAATACGGGGCGCGCTGTGGCCTCCCTCAAACGTACTGCGTGTAGGTATCTCTGTGGGCTTGGGCAGTGAGTCGTCACCAAGTCTGTGAGGTCCATGGGGACCTGGGTGATGTCTCAGCCCATGGTTCTGCTGGCCCAGGGAAACCTGGTGAGCATGGAACTTCACAGCAGAGATGTGTCTGGAGATACAGATTAACTCTAGAGAAGAAGCTCCACATTTGAGGGTCTTCTCTGAGCCCCATCTCTCCTCCAGAAGTGTGAAAGGCTTCAAATACCAGATGGCAACTTGGGGAGATGTTGTTCTGTCCCTGATGCCTCTTGGGCACACAGTGCTGAGGACATCTCCCATGCATGGGACCACCTGAAGGGGGACGTTGTGGGTCTTGGGGGGCCACCAGGGCACAGCAGCCCCACAAGCTGGCGCTGGGTGGGCTGTGGGACCAGGAGCTGGTGAACACGGACTGAGAGCTGCATCTTCTTCAGATCAGCACTCTTTGGTGTAACCCCACTCTGTCCTCCTTATTGAGGGTGGAAGATGTTCTATCACGTCCTGAGCTGTTGTTCTCCCTCCTCTTTGGTTTCAGCTCTGGACCCAACCAGTGGCGAGACCAACTCCGTCCTTCCCAGCTGCTCCACCTCTTCTCTCTGCAACACAACTACAAGGCTCCAACCTACAAGTCCGACCGGGTCATCTTCAGGGAACAAGAGTACATCCTCTCCGAACTGGGTATGGTCACGGGGTTGCACAGCTTTTCCTTCTCCAGAGCAAGGGATGGAGTTGGAGGTCATAACCATGCTGGGGCAATCCAAAGCCCAACCCCAGGCTGGGTGGAGGATGGGTTGGAGCAGCCCCGAGGAGAAGGACTTGGGGTGCTGGGGGAGAAGCTCCACAGGAGCCTCAACGTGTGCTCAGAGCCCAGAACCCCCCCGTGTCCTGGGCTGCACCCAGAGCAGCGTGGCCAGCAGGGAGGGACGGGATTCTGCCCCTCTGCTCCGCTCGGGGAGACCCACCTGGAGCCCTGGGTCCAGCTCTGGACTCCTCAGCACAGGGAGGACACGAAGCTGGTGGAGCAACTCCAGAGGAGGCCATGGAGGTGATCCAAGGGCTGGAGAACCTCCTGTATGAGGCCAGGCTGAGAGTTGGGGTTGTTCAGCCTGGGGAAGAGAAGGCTCCGAGGAGACCTTTGAGCAGCTTCCAGTAGGGAAAGGGACTCCAGGAAAGCTGGAGAGGGGCTCTGGATCAGGGAATGAAGGGATAGGACGAGGGGAATGGTTTGGAGCCACAAGAGGGGAGATGGAAATGAAATCTTGGGGAGAAATGTTCTCCTGGGTGGGTGGGGACACCCTGGCCCAGGTTGCCCAGAGCAGTGGTGGCTGCCCCATCCCTGGAGGGCTCCAGGCCAGGTTGGATGGTTCTTGGAGCCCCTGATCCGGTGGAAGGCGTCCCTGCCCATGGCAGGGGTTGGACCTGGATGGGGTTTGGGGTTCCTTCCAAGCCAACCCATTCCATGATTCTATGATTCTCTCTCCTGATGGAGTTCATTGTGGAGGCCAAGCGTGGGTGAAGGCCATGACCTTATCACCTTCCTGTCCAGGTTGGTTCTCTCCCTTTCCCAAGCCTGGCTCTGCCCCAAACGCCGCAGGTTGTGGTCGGATCTGCTCCATAGCACAGGGCTGAAGCTGGACCTGCAGTCCCGGTCCCATTATCCTCAGCCGTGAGGACGCCCCCATTGAGGCAAACCAACCACACCAGGGTGGGAGCACTGAAGTCCATCACACCCAGAGAAACTCCAGCGAGATCTTCCAGCCGCTGCTTGGGCTGGAGGGGTCGTTGCGCTCCTTGTGTCTCTGCGTTTTGGAGCTGGAGGCACTAGAGGGGACAATATCAGACACGCAGAGCCCAGATTATCTCACGGGGGGTGTTGAGGTGGGCGCCAGCTGGAAGTGTCACCTCCCTCTGTGCCAGCACGGGGGAAGCGGCAGCAGGTGTTGAGCACGCACAAGAAACGCAACGCTGACACCTGCGAGAGACAACCATGGAATGGGTTGGGTTGGAAGGGACCTCAAAGCCCATCCAGTCCCACTCCTGCCACGAGCAGGGACACCTCCCGCTGGATCAGGGGCTCCAAGAACCATCCAACCTGGCCTGGAACACCTCCAGAGATGAAGCAGCCACCACTGCTCTGGGCAACCTGGGCCAGGGCCTCCCCACCCTCCCAGGAGAACATTTCTCCCCAAGATCTCATCTCAATCTCCCCTCTTGCAGATCAAATCCCTTCCCCTCGTCCTGCCCTTCACTCCCTGATCCAGAGCCCCTTCCCAGCTTTCCTGGAGCCCCTTTCCCTACTGGAAGCTGCTCAAAGGTCTCCCCACATCCTTCTCTTCTCCTGAACAACCCCAACTCTCTCAGCCTGGCCTTGTGCTCCAGCCCTGGGATCATCTCCGTGGCCTCCTCTGGACCTGTTCCACCATCTCCATGTCCTCCCTGTGCTGAGGACTCCAGCGCTGGACCCAGGGCTCCAGGTGGGTCTCCCAGAGCGGAGCAGAGGGGCAGAATCCCATCCCTCCCTGCTGGCCACGCTGCTCTGGGTGCAGCCCAGGACACGGGGGGGTTCTTGGCTCTGAGCGCACGTTGTGTCTCCTTCTCACCCCCAGCTCTCCGAGTCCTTCTCCTCAGGGCTGCTCCCAATCCTCTGTTGGAACCACTGGTTGCCCTGACCCAGGTGGAGGATCTCTCAACTTGTCCCTCTCTCTCTGGTATCCTTGAGGGTAGAAAACTCTGCTTTAAAGCATGGAAGGCTGTTTTGGTCCAGGAAGGACATGGAACTCCCCTGGAAATAGCCGAGGAGCTGCAGTTTGACCTTCTTAAGCCACTTATCAGGCAGAGGTGTCACGGAAGACTTGGTCTACAGAGGAATGAGAGAAGATCAAAAGCACCATGGGCAGCAGAGCCAGGAGGAGATTCTCCCCGTCTACTCCGCTTTTGTGAGACCTCCCAGTAGACCGGGTTGCTCCAAGCCTCATCCAACTTGGCCTTCAACACCTCCAGGGATGGGGCAGCCACAGCTTCCCTGGGCTTTCTCCTGCCTCCTCATCCCATGGACCACGCTAGGGCTGGTGGAGACCATCACCCTGAGCCTGGTACCTTTCAGCCATGGCATTTGGAGGCACCTTCGAGAACCTCTGAAACACAACGCGCTCCATAAATATTATCCCAGCCCCCTGCACTTTTCAGGTGATGGAGCTCAGCTCCTTCCTTGGCAAGAGCTTGGCGTGGGTAACGTTGGCCAGATGGGCTCCTGCCCAAGCCGTGGAGACCCGGTGTGTGTCTGCACAGGAGAAAGAAAAAGCCCCTCTCGGAAAACGACAAACGTGGGGGTTGTGGAATAATGGTCCGGGGGGGCAGGGCTTGTAAAAGCCACGCTCCGGGGGTTTAATAGCTCGGCTTTATCCCTCCAGGTTCAGATCTGAGGTTGCTCGGCGAGCACAGCTGGTTTCCAGATCTCCTGGAGGTCAAGCGTCAGACTTTGTTCTGGTTGTTTTGAACCGATTGCCATTAAAGCAGGAGAAGGTGAAAGGCGGCGGGGGCTGTGCCGGGGGGGGAAGAACCCCCTCGGATAACACCTTGTCAGCCCTCGGTGATAGCCTCTCCCCTTACGGGAGCCTGCAAGGAACCTCTTGGTGCCCAACTCCTTCTTCTCCTTCTAAAGGAAGAGCCATGAATTTGTGTCCTGGTCCCCAGGATCGGTGTGAGGGATCAGTCCTGTGTTGGGTGTTATCTCTTTCCTGTTGGGTGTTATCTCTTTCCTGTTGGGTGTTATCTCATTCCTGTTGGGTGTTATCTCTTTCCTGTTGGGTGTTATCTCTTTCCTGTTGGGTGTTATCTCTTTCCTGTTGGGTGTTATCTCTTTCCTGTTGGGTGTTATCTCATTCTTCATGCAGCCCAAGTCTTCCTTGATGGTTCCTCACGATCAAGTGGCCTTAACAAAGTCAAACTGCAGCTCCGAGGCTCTTTCCACCGGAGTTCAACCTTCTCCCTGGGCCAAAATCATAGAATCATCCATCATGGAATGGTTTTGATTGGAAGAGACCTCGAAGATCATCCAGTTCCAACCTCCTGCCATGGGCAGGGGCATCCCACTGGATCAGGTTGCTCCAAGCTCCATCCAACCTGGCCTTAAAGTCCCAACCCCCATGGCAGGGGGATTGGAACTCGATGATCATTAAGGTCCTTCCAACCCAAACCGTTCTATGGTTCTATGACACGCTGAGAGGTTTCGGTGGTTCAGCCTGGAGAAGAGAAGGCTCCAGGGAGACCTTAGAGCAGCTTCCAGTAGGGAAAGGGGCTCCAGGAGAGCTGGAGAGGGGCTCTGGATCAGGGAGGGCAGGGACAGGATGAGGGGAACGGTTTTGAGCTGCAAGAGGGGAGATTGAGATGAGATCTTGGGGAGAAATGTTCTCCTGGGAGGGTGTGGAGCCCCTGGCCCAGGTTGTCCAGAGCAGTGGTGGCTGCTTCATCTCTGGAGGGGTTCCAGGCCAGGTTGGATGGGGCTTTGGAGCCCCTGATCCAGTGGGAGGTGTCCCTGCTTGTGGCAGGGGGTGGAACTGGATGGGCTTTGAGGTTCCTTCCAGCCCAAATGACTCCATGGTTCTATGGAACCTCTGCTGGGTGGGAATGGCAGCAGAAGAACAGCCTGGGCTGGAGAGCTTCTGGGGACCCTCCAGCCCCAATTGCTGTGACTTTAGGGGACCTGAACCCTTGAGCAGGAGAAGCAAAGACTGGAAGACTGGACTGTCCTTTCCACGGGCTTCAACTTGGTCCTTGCAATGCTTCACTTGCTGTCATCTGGATGGGACTTGCAGGACGCTCCCCAGATGTTCCTGGTCCCATTGTGGGGTGGTTTGTCCACATGTCCCACTGGGGGCAGCTTGTCCTGTGCCCACCTTGGAGGGTTTGTGATGATGATGGATTTGTAGATGGAGGTTGTGCCTCTCCTGCTTGTTCTTAGCTGCAGGGAAGCTGCTGGACTTATGCTTCCTCCCTTGTGGAGCTTCCTCAGGGTGGTCAGAATCCAGCCCTGTGGCCGTGGTGGAACCCTAATCTTTGTCTCCTCTATCACAGAGGACGGCAAACCCCTCAACCCCCACCTGGGGCCCGTGGAGGAGCGTCTCGCCCTGTACGTGCTGCGGAAGCAAGGCTTGGTGCCGGAGCATGTGGAGACGAGACGTCTTTACAGCCCTCTCCAGCCGGAGATTGAGCAGGTGGGTGGTGGGACATGTCCAGGGCATGACCCAGAGCATCAGCTCATCTCCATCCAGGAGATGGAGATGCCACAGGAGATGGGCTGTTCCCAGGGGTGGGACTCAGTCTATGGGGCAGAGAAGACCACTGGCTGGTGATGGGATGTCCCATCCCTGGAGATGTTCACGGCCAAGATGGTTGGGTCTTTGAGCAACTCAATCCAGTGAGAGATGTCCTTGCCCATAGCTGAAGGTGGAATGGATGGGCTTCAGTTTTGTCCAAGAAGGACATTGAGGGGCTGGAGAGCGTCCAGAGAAGGGAGCGGAGCTGAGAAGGGTTTGGAGAACAAGGGTTCTTTGGAGCTGCTGAGGGACGTGGGGCTGTTTAGCCTTGAGAAGAGGAGGCTGAGGGGAGACCTCATCATTCTCTGCAGCTCCTGGAAAGGAGGTTGGATTGAGGTGGGTGCTGGGCTCTTCTCCTAAGTACCAAGAGGTAGAACAAGAGGAAACGGCCTCACCAGGGAGGGTTGGGTTGGATATTAGCGGAGTCTCCATTCCTGGAGGGGTTCAAAGAGCTGTAGATGTGATGGAGGGGTTGTGTTGATGGTTGGACTGGATGATCTTAGAGGTCTTTTCCAACCTTAACAATTCTCCCATTCTCTGCTAAGGCAGCTTGAGCTCTTCTCCATCCCAGGTCATTAACGTGTACCCAACGATCACCAAAATAATTGGAATATGACACTTTGTCGTTAAGGAAACCTTCATTTTCATCCAAGGAACACGGGAGCACTTGATGTTTTCTCTCTCCACTACTTGATGTTACGAAGGAGATGAAGGTAACCCAGTTAAGAGGCTCACCAGGCTTCACGTGTCTTTCTCTCCACACAGGGAAAGCTACAGATGTGGGTGGACCTGTTCCCGAAATCTCTGGGTCAACCTGGTCCCCCTTTCAACATCACTCCGCGCAAAGCCAAGAGGTGACTCGGTTTTGAGCTCTTACTCTTCTTTTTCATCTCTTTACTTCTGTTTGTGAGGGGAAAGGAGAAGGGCTGGAGATGTCAGATGGGGATAGGGTCACCTGCCCAGCTAAGAAACATCTGTGTGGACTCATCTCCAAAGAAAGATGACTCGTCTTAGCTTCTTCTGAGTAGATTGACCAGGCTGTCCAGGAGGGCTCCAGACCATGACTGGGTTCAGTTTTGGGCCCCTCACTTTGAGAAGGACATTGAGGGGCTGGAGTGGGACCAGAGAAGGGAACGGAGCTGGAGAAGGAGCTGGAGAACAAGGGTTATGAGAGGCTTCTGAGGGACCTGAGGCTGTTTAGCCTGGAGAAAAGGAGGCTGAGGGGAGACCTCATCACCGTCTACAACTCCCTGAAAGGAGGTTTTGGTGAGGTGGGTGTTGGTCTCTTCTCCCCTGACCTGTTGGTCAGGTGATTGGAAATGGCCTCAAGTTGCTCCAGGGCAGGTTCAGATTGGACATCAAGAAAAATGTCTTCCCTTAAGGGGTTCTCAGGCCCCGGCAGAGGCTGCCCAGGGAGGCGGTGGAGTCCCCATCTGGAAGGGTTTAGAAGCCGGGCAGATGAGGTGCTCAGGGATCTCGTTTAGTAGCGGGCAGGGATGGTTGGACTCCATCTCAAAGGTCTTTTCCACCCGGACAATTCTATGATTCTAAGATTATAACCCTTTCGTGTTGTTTTTTGTTCCTGGGTTCCTCCAGGTTCTACTTGCGCTGCATCATCTGGAACACCAAAGATGTCATCCTGGATGACCTCAGCATCACTGGAGAGAAGATGAGTGACATCTACGTCAAAGGGTGAGTGCCTCTGCTTCTGTGTCCTCTGGGTACCGTAGCCTGAAGGGGTGAGAGCAGCACTGAAGGGGTTAACACGGGGCTTGCATCAACATTGCTGTGTGGTGGGGACTCCAGAGCTGGACCCAGCACTCCATCACCCTGAGTCCTTCTCCTCAGGGCTGCACCCAATCATACCCCATCCTGGATTGAAACCACAGGTTGCCCCAACCCAAGGGTGAGACCTTGCCCTTGGCCTGCTGGAACCACATGAGGTTCTCACAGCCACACTTCTCCAGCTTCATGTCCCTCTGGATGCCGTCCCATCCTTCTGGCGTGGCACCCACCCCACTCCTCCTGCTCCACGTGCACCACTCGGCTTCTTTGCGTAGCTGCTTTTGTTGGAATTCCCTTTTTTTGCCTTGAAATACCCCAAAATGTGGCAACCAGCAGCAACTCCTTTGCCCAATTCCCTTCTCCGCTTGACTCCGTTTCGGTTCTATCTTGTGTTAAATGAATCATAGAATCACCAGGTTGGAAAAGACCTCTTAGATCATCGAGTCCAACCATTCCAATTGAGTCCAACCATTGTGATCCCAGCCAAGGGATTTGACTTCTTTCGTGCGTTCTTGGGATTTATGGACAGGAAGAGGTAGGATTTGGAAACAGACTGTAAATCCCTTTTTTACAACCCCAGTTTTCCTCCTGTAAATCCCGAACGTGTCCTGCTTGCCTGGAATTCCCATCAAGAGAGTTGGTATCAACTCCAGCTTGAGCTGCTGTGGGCACTGCGGGGCTCGGAAATAGCAGCGGTTGGAGGTTGTTACCAGGAAAACCAGAGCATCCAGCGCTTGTTGATGTCCTTCTCCTGGCTTCTGGTGTCCCCAGTGACCAAGCAGATCCAGGAGAGACGTAAATGAGTTAAAACTCTTGCCCAACTTCGTTGTCCTACCCCCTAAGTGGCCACATCCTTAACATCGCTGGACGAAGTGTGAATAATCCTGTTGGGAAGGGAGGCTGTGGAGCTTCTCGTGCTTCCGTATCTGCCCTATAGATGGGATCCAGTGGGCAAAGTGATCTTCATGGTGACCTTGGACCAACCCTTCCATCCACCGCTGCCTCCTGAGCAGGGGCTGAAGCCAACTTGAGGGTGAACTCAATGGATAAGGAGCTTTCACCTGGGGCTTTCATAGACTCATGGAATGGTTTGGGTTGGAAGGGGCCTCAAAGCCCATCCAGTCTCACCCATGCCGTGGGCAGGGACACCTCCCACTGGATCAGGGGCTCTGAATCCCATCCCTCCCTGCTGGCCACGCTGCTCTGGATGAAGCCCTAAACGGCCAAGAAGTCCTTCCTCAGGAAGATCCCAGAGCCAGGGTGGTCCTCAGCTGCTCCTGATGGACTCAGCTCCTCGCAGCACCGTTGCCCTCCTGGTCTCAAAGATCTTCCTGTGGTGACTCCACAACCAGTCAAGGGGCAAAGCGCCGTAACAACAACGACTTCTTCTCAGCTGTGGTTTTTGCAACTGTTGGGTTTTCCTTCTGCCCTTTTTCCCCCATCCAACATTTCTGAGTCTTCAGCAACCAACGAAAGACAAAACAATAAACACATCCATTCATATGTTTAGAGACCTTGTGGAGCAGAGCCAGAAGATCCAGAGGGAATCTCTAACGAAAACAATTATCTCGCTTGATTGTTTTCCATTTAAATTAACAATAAGGGGTTTTTACTCAGCGGTACAAACGATTCCTTCTTCTCCAGGGCGTGAGAGGAGCACATAATCCACCCCAAGTTTCTTGTGGGAGACAGGGAAGGGAGGTCTACTCAAGTTCATCCTACAAACACATCCAACCACATCCTGGACCGCATCCAGAGCAGCGTGACCAGCAGGAAGGGATGGGATTCTGCCCCTCTGCTCCACTCTGGGAGACCCACCTGGAGTCCTGGGTCCAGCTCTGGAGTCCTCAACATAAGAAGGACCTGGAGCTGTTGGAGCTGGTCCAGAGGAGGCCACAGAGATGATGGGAGGGCTGGAGAACCTCCCATACAAGGCCAGGCTGGGAGAGTTGGGGTTGTTCAGCCTGGAGAAGACTCCAGGAAGATCTTAGAGCAGCTTTCAGTAGGGAAAGGGGCTCCAGGAGAGCTGGGGAGGGGCTCTGGATCAGGGAGTGAAGGGACAGGATGAGGGGAACAGTTTGGAGCTGCAAGAGGGGAGACTGAGATGAGATCTTAGGGAGAAATGTTCTCCTGTGAGGGTGGGGAGGCCCTGGCCCAGGTTGCCCAGAGCAGTGGTGGCTGCCCCATCCCTGGAGGGGTTCCAGGCCAGGTTGGATGGTTCTTGGAGCTCCTGATCCAGTGGGAGGGGTCCCTGCTTGTGGCAGGGGTTGGACCTGGATGAGCTTTGAGGTCTCTTCCCACCCAAACCATTCTATGATTTAAGACTTCCAAATAATAATCTTTGAGGAACTCATTGAGAATGGAGGGGGGAGTGGCTCTTTGGTCCTTCAGCATGGTTGCCTCATCAACAAGACTGGTTTTAGCAGCTGAGGACAAGGTCAGTCCGTTGGGGTGGCTGCCAAGGTTGGTCCTTCCCAAGGCTGTTAGAAGGTGGTGGGTTCTCATAGATTGATAAATGACTTTGAGCCAGAGCTTAAGGAGACGTTGAGTCTTTAAAATGTCCATTGAACTCAAGGGAGGGAGAAGAGGTTGCAGAGCTCCTCAGGCTGGTGCCACCAGCACGGCTTCATCTCCCGAGACTGCAGGAACTGTCACATTCCTTCTCAAGTCTTCTACAGGTTTGAGGTTACTCCTACAAACAGCAACCCAAGGCATCCACAGGGGTGAGAGACATTTCGTGACCTTCTCATGGCCTCTGTGACGTTGGGGAACCTCCAAAATCCTTCTCATGTTCCTAATTTTTCATGCAACGCGTTTGCATTTTGCAGCTGGCTGGTGGGCCACGAGGAGAACAAGCAGAAGACAGACGTGCACTACAGGTCTATGGGAGGAGAGGGCAACTTCAACTGGAGATTCATCTTCCCCTTTGACTATCTCCCAGCTGAGCAAATGTGTTACGTCGCCAAGAAGGTGAGTGTCCCTGGACAGATGTTTTGATCTTCTCAGCGTAACTCGGGCGTGAATTGTGGTCCATGGTCCAAGAGCTCCACAACTGCAGTCCGAGGGGACCTGGGCAAGGGTTTTGAAACCCAAGGTTGTGGACTCATGGAGAAATTGGTGTAAAAAAATCCATGTTTATGGGGTCAGAATTCGAGGTGGCTTTGTGGAAAGAGTCTGGAGAACCTCAACTCAACATGAAAGTGTCATCTGGGGTGGAGGCAGCTGAATATTGGTGCAGAAGTGTCAAAGTGCTCTCCAGGTTGTACAGAACTTCCAAGGTGGCAACTCAATGTCAGGGTTACTCCAAAGATGGAGATGGCATTTCCATGGGGGTGGTTAGATGTGGACCTCTGGTCTCCTGCACGGCACAATGGGCATCACGCGGTGCAGTGACTTCAGGGAAGGGCTAAAAAGGGATGAAAGGAATGAGCTTCCTCCAAGTGCCTGAAGGCAGGAGGAACGTGTGGGGAAGCCTGTGCTGAGGTCATAGAATCACGGAATGGTTTGGGTTGGAAGGGGCCTCAAAGCCCATCCAGTCCCACCCCCTGGGATGGGCAGGGACACCTCCCACTGGATCAGGTGCTCCAAGCCCCATCCAACCTGGCCTTGAACACCTCCAGGGATGGGGCAGCCACCACTGCTCTGGGGAACCTGGGACAGTGCTTCACCACTCACACGGTGAAGAAATTCCTCCTTATGTCCCATCTAAGTCTGCCCCTCTCCAGTTTATCCCCATTCCTCCTCATTCTATCTCTCCAAGCTTTTGTACACAGCCCCTCTCCGGGTTTCTTGGAGCCCCTTCAGCTACTGGAAGCTGCTCTAAGGTCTCCTTGGAGCGTTCTCTTCTCCAGGTTGAACAACCCCAACTCTCTCAGCCTGTCCTCAGACGCCTGCTCTCACAGAATCACAGAATCACCAGGTTGGAAAGGACCCATTGGATCATCGAGTCCAACCACTCCTAACACTCCCTAAACCATGTCCCTCAGCACTTCATCCACCCGTTCCTTAAACACCTCCAGGGAAGGCGACTCGACCCCCTCCCTGGGCAGCTGTTCCAGTGCCCAATGACTCTTTCTGTGAAGAATTTTTTTCTGATATCCAACCTGAACCTCCCCTGACGGAGCTTCAGGCCATTCCCCCTTGTCCTGTCCCCTGTCCCTTGGGAGAAGAGCCCAGCTCCCTCCTCTCCACAACCTCCTCTCAGGCAGTTGTAGAGAGCAATAAGGTCTCCCCTCAGCCTCCTCTTCTCCAGGCTGAACACCCCCAGCTCTCTCAGCCGCTCCTCGTCAGACGTTCTCCAGCCCCTCAGCAGCTTCGTTACTCTTCTCTGGACACTCTCCAGAGCCTCAACATCCTTCTTGTGGTGAGGGGTCCAGAACTGAACGCAGTATTCGAGGTGCGGTCTCACCAGTGCTGAGTACAGAGGGAGAATCCCCTCCCTGGCCCTGCTGGTGACCCCATTTCTGATCCAAGCCAAGATGCCGTTGGCCTTCTTGGCCACCTGGGCCACTGCTGGCTCATGTTCAGTCGGCTGTCAACCATCACCCCCAGGTCCTTCTCCTCCGTGCAGCTCTCCAGCCACTCTTCCCCCAGTCTGTAGCGCTGCACAGGGTTGTTGTGCCCCAAGTGCAGGACCCGGCATTTGGCCTCGTTGAACCTCATCCCATTGGTCTCGGCCCAATTTTCCCCCTTCTCAATTATCCCCCTTCCAATTTCCAGCCGTTCCCCCCCATCCTATCATTCCAAGCCCCTTTGTAAAAGCTCCCGGCGCAGCTTTCCTGGCGGCCCCATCCCTGGAGCCAGACGTTCCCCAGCGGAGGAGGCCCGGCTTCCGCATCAATTGCTGCCTCGTTAACGGGATTGACAGAATCACGGCCGTACCCCTTTCACGCTTCGTCTTGAGCAAATCCAAAGTACGTCGGGTCCCCCTCTCAATTATTCCCCGCCTTTGAAAAAGCCAAGACCCCCCCTGTCAAGCGGTTTGGACCCTCCATCCCACTGCGCCGATATTGGTTCTCCTCTGACCGCACGTCCGCCAACGCTGGCTCAGAAAAATAAACAGCTTGTAAAACCCTCCCCCCCTCTGGAAAAGGCAAAAAAAAAAAGGTAATGAATGAAAAAGCTTTGTGTTCGGGGGACAAATTCCGCTCGGGAGGTTTGGTTTGATCTCGCCATGTGCTGTTTGAACTCCGGGTTCGTTACTGAGGTTGTAAAAAAAAAACAACAACAAAAAAAAACCCCTGAACTTGAAACGGCGGCGATGGAAAGAGGAATTTAAATCAAACCTCTCCACCGGTACGTTCAGAGCTGCTGAAAGCCACCTGCGTCCAGGCCGGGCGAGGAAAGCAGCTCGCAGTTTGCTTGCCTTTTCCCGTCCTTCTACTGGAAGGTCACTGTGAGATCTCCTCAGAGTCTTCTCTTCTCCAGGCTGAACAACGCCAACGCTCTCAGCCTCGTATGGGAGGTTCTCCAGCCCTCGGATCATCTCTGTAGCCTCCTCTGGGCCCGTTCCAACAGCTCCATCTCCTTCTTATGTTGAGGATATCCAATCCAAACCTCCTGTGGTGCAACTTAAGGCCATTTCTTCTTATCCTATCACTTGTAACTTGGGAGAAGAGACCAACACGCGCCTCACTCCACAGCCCACCTCACACTCATGGTGAACAAAACCCATACCTTGGCCAAGAAGATGCTCATTGCGTCCTCCTGCCTTGCCAGAACCTCTTCTCCTCCCAACAGCAATGCCCTGGCTTGATGGGAATGTCATCCAGAGGGACCTGGGCACGCTGGAGGAGTGGGGCTGGGAGAACATTGTGAGGTTCAACCAGGCCAAGGGCAAGGTCCTACCCTTGGGTCGGAGCAGTCCCTGATTTCAGTGCACGATGGGGGATGATGGGATTGAGAGCGGCTCTGAGGAGAAGGACTTGGGGTGCTGGGGAGGAGAAGACCAACAGGAGACAGAACGTGTGCTCACAGCCCAGAAACCAACTGTGTCCTGGGCTGCACCCAGAGCAGCGTGGCCAGCAGGGAGGGAGGAGGTTCTGCTCCTCCCTTGGGAGACCTCATCTGGAGTATTGTGTTCAGTTCTGGAATCCTCAACATAAGAAGGAGATGGAGCTGTTGGAATGAGTCCAGAGGAGGCTACAAGGATGATCAGAGGGCTGGAGCACCTCTCATAGGAGGACAGTCTGAGAGAGTTGGGATTGTTCAGCCTGGAGAAGAGAAGGCTCCAGGGAGATCTTATAGTGACCTTCAAGTATCTGAAGGGGCTACAAGAAAGCTGGAGAGGGGCTGTTCATGAAGGCTTGGAGTGATAGAACAAGCAGGAACATGGGGATAACCTGGAGAGGGGCAGATCTAGGCTTGCGTAATTTGTTCACCACGAAGGTGTGGAGGCCCTGGCCAAGGTTGCCCAGGGAGGTGGTGGCTGCCCCATCCCTGGAGGTGCTCAAGGCCAGGTTGGATGGGCCTTGGAGCCCCTGATCCAGTGGGAGGTGTCCCTGCCCATGGCAGGTGTTGGAACTGGATGATCTTTAAGGTCCCTTCCAACCCAAACTATTCTATGATTCTATGACTCGATCAGGCAAGGAGTCCCATCAAGCAGGATTAGACCCTTTCCTGGTGGTAACTCTCGTACAGCGCTCGCACCACCCGTACACCTTTGGCTTCGTGAGTGGAAAAACACTATAAGTGTACTTTGGCCGATGCCGACGCTTTCTTCCTCAGAGCCCTGGGAAGCTGCGGACACGTGGAGTGCGCAGGGGGAGGTTGAGGAAGAAGGACATCAATGTTGAGTGACATTTATGGGTCCATTTCAAAGCAGTGTGAAATTTGCCTCCGCGATTAAATCGAGCCCCAAACGTTTGCTGGAAAAACAAGCCACGAAATTTATTTCCCGGCGTTTTGCAAGACCTGGGAAAGGAAAATGGGCTTGAATTATCGTTTGGGGGTTTGTTTTGTAGTGTTGGGGTGGGGGAAGAAAGGAGGACGGTCAATATTTTATGGTTGTGAATAATGCAGCGGGGGAGGCAGGGGGAGAAGAATAAGCTCCTGTCCTTTCTTCTGGGTTTCTTGTGGAACGGAATACAAAGTGAGGAGCAACTCAAGGAGGCCCCAGTGTGTTTGCATCCTGGCTCGTTACCGCATGCGGATAGAATCGTTTGGTTGGAAAAAATCTTTGAGGTCAAATCCAGCCAAACCTGTCCACTACTGAACATCCCTGAGGACCTCATCTGCCCGGCTTCTAAAGCCCTCCAGGGATGGGACTCCACCACCTCCCTGGGCAGCCCCTGCCAGAGCCTCAGAACCCTTTCAGTGAAGAAGTTCTCCCTGATGTCCAATCTAAACCTGCCCTGGAGCAACTTGAGGTCATTTCTTCTCCTTCTATCACCTGTCACTTGGGAGAAGAGACCAACACCAACCTCATCACAACCTCCTTCCAGAGAGCTGTAAAGAGCAATAAGGTCTCCCCTCAGCCTCCTTTTCTCCAGGCTAAACCACCCCAGGTCCCTCAGCAGCTCCTCATAACCTTTGTTCTCCAGTGCCTTCCCCTCCTCTGGACATGCTCAGTGTCTTTCTTGGAGTGAGGAGCCCAAAATTGAACCCAGGATTCAAGGTGTGGCCTCACCAGAGCCAAATATAGGGACACAACCTCTTTCTGCTCCTGGTGGCCACGCGGATTTTGATCCAAGCCAGGATGCTCTTGGCTTTCTTCTACAGTCATGGGCTGGGTCCTCTTCCAATGGCCTTCTTTGTCTTTGCAAAGCAGAATATTTTGTGTTCTGGCATCCGTACTTCATTTTCCTGCTGACACCCAACACCGATGTCTGGTAGCAGAAGAAGTATGAAGACAACAGCTCCGTTCCTCGCTCTGGTTTCTGCCAACGTTGTGGCATGACAGGGATTTAAAGTTGCCAACCGAGCTCCAGTCCTCATTATGTTCATCTCCTGGAATTCGTTTTATGCCACACTTAGGAAGAAAACCAGCCAAGTCCTGGAGGCTCCAACCTAGTGGTTTGTTTCCAGGTCCCTTCAAGCCCCGGTAGTTTTCAACTCCGATATTGAGATGCTCTTGAAATTCTACCCGGAATGTTCCTTTATGCAGATGACATTTTCTTACGCATCCCCTGTGAAGCTTTTTGCTGCCCTAAAGGACATCTCGAATTCGGATTTGGCAGCTGTGGTTGGTGACCGCAGCAGCAGAACATTTCCAACCCAATTTCATGCATTTTCCACCTCCGCAGCGCCTGTGAGACGCGGGCACTGAGCGCCTCCCTAACTGGGTGCCCAGGGAAACGTGAGCCACATCCAGGTTCTCTTGGACCATGAGAAGCTGATAACGGTGTCTGCAAGAACCGAGACCTGCCAGGCTTAGACCTGGGGATCTAAACTCGAAACCCTGCTGACGTCTCTGCTCTTCTCTCTGCCGCTTGGCAGCAGAACGTTGTGTTCCTCTGCGCCCTGGACCTGACTTCTTGCAGCGCTACAGACTGGGGGAGAGTGGCTCGAGAGCTGCACGGAGGAGAAGGACCTGGGGGTGATGGTTGACAGCGACTGACCATGAGCCAGCAGTGTGCCCAGGGGGCCAAGAAGGCCAACGGCATCTTGGCTTGGATCAGAAATGGGGTCACCAGCAGGAACAGGGAGGTTATTCTCCCTCTGTACTCAGCACTGGTGAGACCGCACCTCGAATACTGTGTTCAGTTCTGGGCCCCTCACCACAAGAAGGATGTTGAGGCTCTGGAGAGTGTCCAGAGAAGAGCAACGAAGCTGCTGAGGGGCTGGAGAACGTCTGACGAGGAGCGGCTGAGAGAGCTGGGGGTGTTCAGCCTGGAGAGGAGGAGGCTGAGGGGAGACCTTATTGCTCTCTACAACTGCCTGAGAGGAGGTTGTGGAGAGGAGAGAGCTGGGCTCTTCTCCCAAGGGACAGAGGACAGGACAAGAGGGAATGGCCTGAAGCTCCGTCAGGGGAAGTTCAGGTTGGATATCAGAAAAAAATTCTTCACGGAAAGAGTCATCGGCACTGGAACAGCTGCCCAGGGAGGGGGTGGAGTCGCCTTCCCTGGAGGTGTTTAAGGAATGGGTGGATGAAGTGCTGAGGGACATGGTTTAGGGAGTGTTAGGAATGGTTGGACTCAATGGTCCCGTGGCTCCTTTCCAACCTGGTGATTCTGTGTGTGATTCTGTGATTCTTTCCTTGTTCATGTCTAGTAAGTAAACTTGGGAGATAGATGTTGCCCGCAGGTGGTGGAGGTGTTTGCAGGTTGGCCAACTGCAGAAAAAACTACTCCGACAGCAGATGGGAGCGGTGGTGGATCCAGATTTGCTCTGGATTGGCTTCCGGTAGAGCTGGAGTGAGAGACAGCAGAAAGAATCAATGGTTTGGGTTGGAAGGGACCTCAAAGCCCATCCAGTTCCAACCTCCTGCCATAGGCAGGAACACCTCCAACTGGATCGAGTTGCTCAAAGCCTCATCCATCCTGGCTTTGGACATCTCTGGAGATGGGACAGCTGAAGGAAAGGGATGTATTCGAATTACCCATCCGATGTGGTAATTTAAGGGTTGTTCCTCTATTTTTCCCTCAGTTAAGAGGAAGGTGAAGTTTGGCAGTGCTGGTGCTCAACACTCATTGCTCTCTTCACCTTGGGGAGTCGCCCTCATCTCGCTCACGTCAATATAGTGCTGGTGGCAAGGTTGGTGTCTCTTCTCCCAAGTGACAAGCGTTAGGACAGGAGGAAAGGGCCTCGAGTTGCATCAGGGGAGGTTTAGATTGGATATTGGGGAAAATTACTTCACCAAAAGGGTTGTCAAGCATTGGAAGAGGCTGCCCAGGGCAGTGGTGGAGTCCTCATCCCTGGAGGGGTTCAAAGAACGTGTAGATATGGCGCCTTGGGACATGGTTTAGTCGGCATAGTGGGCTTGGGATTACGGTTGGACTTAATCTTAGAGGTCTTTTCCAACCCTAGTGATTCCATGGTGCAATGGTTGCTAAAATGCTACTAAATTAAGGCACTAATTGATACCAACCCAACTTCCAGAAGCATCTTGGGTTTCCCACCGAGTGTCCTTGTCCAAGATCCATCCAGAGCCAGTGCTTCCCTCTCTGGAGCAGGACGCACCAAGGACATTCTGTTCCAGGGCTTCCACTGCTGTGAGATGAGAGTTGTGAGGCTCTGCTCGCTTCTGTTAACGAGCCTTTAATTTCTGACATGTTTTCTCTTCCGGTGTGATTTTAGGAGCACTTCTGGAGCTTGGACAAAACAGAAAATAAGATTCCACCACAGCTTATCTTCCAGATCTGGGACAATGACAAGTTCTCCTTCGATGACTATTTGGGTAAGTCGAGCGCTGAAGGTTTATGGCTCCATTCCTGATAATGCAAATAGGAAGGAAAAAGATTATGGAATCCTTTCAGGATATGAAGGATGCGTCCAAAGAGCAGTTGAAGGCACTGAAGAGGATTCAGTGTCATCCTAAGTTCGGGACTGACCATACGTGGTTGCTGTCAGGCAGGTCTCCAGTCTCAGCCTGCAGCAGCCTGGTCCTGGGCTGATGTAATGCCGAGAGCATCATCCAACCCAACAGAGCCACCACCTTCCAGAAAGGCCACAATTCTCCATGGCTCAGCTGAGTCTGGGCTTGCACAGGTTGTCCAGAGAAGTTGTGGATGCCCCATCCCAAACTGCACCATGAAACCATGTCCCTAATCTCCTTGTGCACCACATCTACAGGCTTTTTGAACACCTCTAGGGATGGTGACTCCACCACCTCCCTGGCCAGCCTCTCCCAGCACTTGACAACCCTTTCAGGGAAGGAATTTTTCCTAATATCCCATCTAAACCTCCCTGGCACAACTTGAGGCCATTTCCTCTTGTTCAATCACCTGCCACTTGGCTGAAGAACCCAACACCCACCTCGCTCCAACCTCCTTTCAGGCAGCTGTAGACAGCGATGAGGTCTCCCCTCAGCCTCCTTTTCTCCAGGCTAAACAGCCACAGATCCCTCAACCGCTCCCCATAACCCCTCTTCTCCAGACCCTTTCCCAACGTGGTTGTTGGACCTGTTACACCAAGATGTCTTCCAAGTAACGTTCCTCCTTGCAGGCTCCATTCAGATGGATCTCAACAGGATGCCCAAACCTGCCAAGACGGCTGAGAAGTGCTCCTTAGAGCTCATAGATGAGACCTTGGCTTCGAGTCGCTTTGTGTCTCTCTTTGAGCAGAAAACTGTCAAGGGGTGGTGGCCCTGTGTTGCTGAGCAGGATCAGAAGAAGATCCTGGCGGTAAGGTGTCCTCTTCATGTCTTCTCTCGAGGTTCTCACTCAAAGCATATTCTCAATGTTGCTGTGTTGGGACAAGCACCAGGGCAAGGTTTGGGCCACCAGACCGATATGGAATCATAGAATGGTTTGGCTTGGAGAAGACCTTAAAGATCATCCAGTTCCAGCCCATATATTTCAATGTAACTTCCTGGGCTCCTCTTCAAGCCCCTGGTGACCATTCAGTATGGTAATTGAGTCAAGGAGATGGATGAAGTCCTTCAACAAAAGAACCTCAAACCAGTTGCCTACACTTGGGTGTTGGTGACATTTGAGAGGTCCTGAGGTGTCTGCTGAGAACATTGCAGTGGGCGGGTGAAGGATCTGTATGGAATCCACTCTCATTGGGCTCTTCGTGGTCCTTGTTGGTAGCGGTTGGGCTCTACTCAAGATACTTTTTCCATCCTCCATCACTGTTTTGCATCACACATTCATTTCTCACCTTCTTGCCCCCACAGGGCAAGTTGGAAATGACCTTGGAAATTGTGGCAGAGCAAGAGCATGACGAGCGGCCAGCTGGCATGGGTCGGGATGAGCCCAATATGAACCCCAAGCTGGAGGACCCCAAGTAAGAGCATTTCGAATGGAAAAGTAGCCACTAGGGTGGGAGCAGATAGAAAATCTGGGTTCCCAGCTTGAGGGCTTCCTCCATGATGGGCTTCCTCCAGGTAGGCTCCATGTCTGAAGTGCTGATGCTCACGTTGTAGGAGCTGGGAGAACCCAGGGTGGCTGGGAGGTTGGTATGGACAGCCAAGGAGGACGTAGTCTACCCAGAGGGATGTGGGTTTGTAGAAGGAGCTTCCAGCTTGCTACAGCGGGGCATGCTGGTGGGGCTGGGGATCCAGGATGGTGACCCTACCAGGAAACTCAGAAGTCACGTCAACTTTGTTTGGCTCCAGGCGCCCAGAGACCTCCTTCTTGTGGTTCACTTCTCCATTCAAGACCATGAAGTACATCCTGTGGCGGCGGTACAAGTGGGTGGTTATCCTGGCCATCGTGCTCTTCATTTTGCTGCTCTTCCTGGGAATCTTCATCTACGCCTTCCCGGTATGATGGATGTGGGAGAGGATGTGGGGGGGGCTGACCAAGGTCTCAGCTGTTGCCCCGGGTCTCCAGGCTGACCAAGGTCGATGGTGACAGAGATGATCACAGTGCATGTGGCTGCAAAGACCCATGCTGGTCCCTGGGGCACAACCTGGTGGACCATGGTGGGACCAAAAGGGAGTCTGTACTTCTGGTCTCTGCTGTAGACTCACCACAAGCTGCTCAGATCTTTGTGCCTGTGTCTAACGATGCTGAGGTTCATTGATTGTATTCAAAGAGGTTGAGCAGCTGATGTTGGAGGTGATATAGGGCTGGTGGGTCTTTTCTCCTAAGTATCAAGTGATAAGATGAGAGGCAGTGGCCTCAAGTCGTGCCAGGGGAGGATTAGATTGGATATTAAGGAAAATGTCTTTCCTTAAAGAGTGGTGAAGCATTGGATGAGGCTGCCCTGGACAGTGGTGGAGTCTCCTTCCCTGGTGGGCTTCAAAACCCATGTAGATATGGTACTTTGGGACATGGTTTAGCAGGCGTGGTGGGCTTGGGCTGGATGATCTTACAGGACTGTGGATTGATGAGAAGCTTGATGGGAGCCGGCAACGTGCTCTGGCAGCCCAGAAACCCACCGTGTCCTGGTCTGCACCCAGAGCAGCGCGGCCAGCAGGGAGGGACGGGATTCCGCCCCTCTGCTCCGCTCCGGGAGACCCACCTGGAGCCCTGGGTCCAGTTCTGGAGTCCTCAGCAAAGGGAGGACCTGGAGCTGGTGGAGCAACTCCAGAGGAGGCCATGGAGACGATGGGAGGGATGGAGAACCTCCCGTACAAGGGCAGACTGAGAGAGTTGGAGTTGTTCAGCCTGGAGAAGAGAAGGCTCCAAGGAGACCTTAGAGCAGCTTCCAGTAGGGAAAGGAGCTCCAGGAAAGCTGAGGAGGGACTTTTATCAAGGGCGTGAAGTGATAGGATGAGGGGGAAGGGCTTAAATTGGAAGGGAGAAGATTGAGATCAGACTTTATGAGGAAGTTCTTCACGCTGAGGGTGGGGAGGCCCTGGAATAGGTTGCCCCGAGCAGTGGTGGCTTCTCCATCCCTGGAGGGGTTCCAGGCCAGGTTGGATGGGGCTTGGAGCAACCTGATCCAGTGGGAGGTGTCCCATGTTGGGGGGTTGGAACTGGAGGATCTCCTGTTATCGAGCCTTGAAGGCCATTACCAACGTCTGAGACAAGGAGGAAGGGTTTTCACCTCATGAATCAACACCGTGGCCTTTTCTTGTCTCTCTGGCAAAAGAGAGTAAATAACTAAGGAAGCCCTGGCCTCCTAGTTTGGCTCAGGACGGGGTTTTGGATCCTCCTCTGTTTCTACAGTGCTGGAATAATTCATGTTGGCTCTCGGACGCCGTTTCCCCTCCTCCCAGGCTGATAAGAATTAACGACCCGCCTCTCCCTTTCCAGCACGTAACAAATCCTGCTCCTCGTATCTCAGTTTTCTTATTAAGAGAAGAATTCCTCGGTTAGATTTAGACCTTCACCGTTGGAGAACGGGGCTGGATTTTTGCAGATGGCTTTGTGCACTCGCAACCTGCAGCCGGGCAGCGAGGTGTGGAATTTTCTCCTCGCCGTCGTAATGGCTTTCAGATGATTTGAAGCCCCGGGGTGCGCTCGGTGGTTCCCGTCGAGAAAAAGGAGGAGGGGTTGGTGTTAAATCTCAGCTCTCCCCGTCCTTGTATCCATGGGAAGGGCTGGGGATCTTCTCCTGCTGGAGAAACCATCCCCGAGGTGCTAAGTAGGAAGGAGGAAATCATTGGGCAAGTGATGATTGCTGCTGCGTTGCCTCATCCTGCTGCCTGGAGCAAGCGTGGAGACTGAACTTTATGACCAGGAGCACAACCCAACACCAAGAAGGTGGTGAGGGCGTTGGGGTTGTTCAGCCTGGAGAAGAGAAGGCTCCAGGGAGACCTTAGAGCAGCTTCCAGTAGGGAAAGGGGCTCCAGGGAAGCTGGGGAAGGGATTTTGATCAGGGAGTGCAGGGACATGGGGATGTGATGGAGAGCAGCCCTTGGCTCAGGGATGATGTGAGTGGGAGAAGTCCCGAGGAGAAGGACTTGGGGTGCTGGTCAAGGAGAAGCTGAACATGAGCTGCAACGTGTGCTCAGAGCCCAGAAACCAACTGTGTCCTGGGCTGCGCCCGGAGCAGCGTGGCCAGCAGGGAGGGATGGGATTCTGCCCCTCTGCTCCACTCTGGGAGACCCACCTGGAGCCCTGGGTCCAGCTCTGGAATCCTCAGCATAGGGAGGACATGGAGATTGTTGAATGGGCCCAGAGGAGGCCATGGAGATGATGCAAGGACTGGAGAACCTCCCATAAGAGGCCAATATGAGAGAGGTGGGGTTGTTCAGGAGAAGAGAAGGCTCCATGGAGACCTTAGAGCAACTTCCAGTTGTTAGTGCACCCAGAGCAGCGTGGCCAGCAGGGAGGGACGGGATTCTGCCCCTCTGCTCCACTCTGGGAGACCTCATCTGGAGGATTGTGGATTGTGGATTGTAAAAGGAGGTTGTGGAGAGGAGGGAGCTGGGCTCTTCTCCCAAGGGACAGGGGACAGGACAAGAGGGAATGGCCTGAAGCTCCACCAGGGGACGTTCAGGTTGGATATCAGAAAAAAATTCTTCACAGAAAGAGTCATCGGCACTGGAACAGCTGCCCAGGGAGGGGGTGGAGTCACCTTCCCTGGAGGTGTTTAAGGAACGGGTGGATGAAGTGCTGAGGGACATGGTTTAGGGAGTGTTGGGAATGGTTGGACTCCATGATCCCGTGGGTCCTTTCCAACCTGGTGATTCTGTGATTCTGTGTGATTGTGTCCAGTTCTGGAATCCTCAACATAAGAAGGAGATGGAGCTGTTGGAACGGGTCCAGAGGAGCCTACAAAGATGATCCGAGGGCTGGAGCACCTCCCGTATGAGGACAGGCTGGGAGAGTTGGGGTTGTTCAACCTGGAGAAGAGAAGGCTCCAAAGAGACCTTATAGCGACCTTCCAGTACCTGAAGGCGCTCCAGGAGAGCTGTAGAGGGGCTGTTCACAAATGCATGGAGTGATAGGATGAGGGGCATTGGGGATAAACTGGAGAGGAGCAGATTTAGACTGGAATTAAGGAAGAATTTCTTCACCGTGAGGGTGGGGATATGCTGGAACAGGTTGTCCAGAGCAGTGGTGGCTGCCCCATCCCTGGAGGTGTTGAAGGCCAGGTTGGATGGGGCTTGGAGCAACCTGATCCAATGGGAGGTGTCCCTGCCCATGGCAAGGGGTGGAACCGGATGGTCTTTAATGTTCCTTCCATCCCAATCCATTCCATGATCCCATCATTCTACGAACCCCAGTGTTTCCCCGACGCTGCGAGTGGCTTTGCATTCGTGCCAGTGGTATAGTAGAAAAAACATCTCTGCGAGAAGAAAGAATTCACAAACCATAAATATTGATTTCTCGCTCGTTATTCCTTGGGATTTTTCCCTCCTTTCCAGCTCAGTGTTTTTTATATTTGATTTCATTTTGGTCAGGTCAATTTTTAGTCGCATTTTGAAGCAGTGAGGCTGTGTTTCATGGGGTATTTTCTGGGTTTTATGCATTTGGCCGCTTTCCCTGAGATTTTTGAGGTCACTGGGTCTGTATCTGCTCGGAGACTTCATTCCTTTCCCATTCCATCAGGCCCTGAGCTGGCAGTCGTGCTGGCGGTGGTTTGCTCTGAAGGATGCCCCTGGCATCCTGACCTTTGGCAGGGCTCACCCTTACCGTGATTAAACGCATGGAAAACCGATCCCTCCTCACTTCTGTTCTGACTTGGGAGCCAAGAGCACGTCAGGTCCTGCTTAAAATAAGGACCTCGCTGCTGTATAAATAACCTTATCGTAGAATCAGAGAATGGTTTGGGTTGGAAGGGACCTCAAAGACCATCCAGTTCCACCCCCTGCAATGAGGGGGACACCTCCCACTGGATCAGGGGCTCCAAGAAGCCCCATCCAACCTGGCCTGGAACCCCTCCAGGGATGGGGCAGCCACCACTGCTCTGGGCACCCTGGGCCAGGGCCTCCCCACCGTCATCGTGAAGAAATTCTTCCTGATGTCCAATCTAAATCTCCCCACTTCCAATTTAAAGCCATTCCCCCTCGTCCCATCACTCCAGGCCCTTGAAAAAGTTCTTCCCCAGCTCTCCAGGAGCCCCGTTCCCTACTGGAAGCTGCTCTAAGGTCTCCCTGGAGCCTTCTCCAGGCTGAACAACTCCAACTCTCTCAGCCTGGCCTTGTACAGGAGGTTCTCCATCCCTCCCATCATCTCCATGGCCTCCTCTGGACCTGTTCCACCATCTCCATGTCCTCCCTGTGCTGAGGACTCCAGAGCTGGACCCAGGGCTCCAGGTGGGTCTCCCAGAGCGGAGCAGAGGGGCAGAATCCCGTCCCTCCCTGCTGGCCACGCTGCTCTGGGTGCAGCCCAGGACACAGGGGGCTTCTGGGCTCTGAGCGCACGTTGTGGCTCCTGTGGAGCTTCTCCTCCCCCAGCACCCCAAGTCCTTCTCCTCGGGGCCAAGGGTTGTGGGAGCGTCTGAGGGACCTGGGGTTGTTTATTCTGGAGAAGAGGAAGCTGAGGTGAGACCTCATCACTGTGTTCAGGTCCTGGAAGGAGTTTGGATTGAGGTGGGTGTTGATCTCCGAAGTGACAGATGGTGGGATGAGAGGAAATGGCCTCAAGTTGCACCAGGGCAGGTTCAGATTGGATGCGATGACAAATTTCTTCTCCTAAAAGGCTTCTTGGCCCCGGCAGAGGCTGCCCAGGGAGGTGGTGGAGTCCCCGTCCCTGGAGGGGTTTGGAAGCTGGGGAGATGAGGTGCTCAGGGATCTGGTTTAGTAGCGGACAGGAATGGTTGGACTCCATCTCAAAGGTCTTTTCCAACTGAGCCGTTCTCTGATTGCCTGGTCAGACCCCGGGGGGCGCTGGGAGTGCTCCAGCCTGGGAAAGGCAGGCACATGTCCATGAGAAATCAGTCATCATTAGCCCCGCTCTTCCCAGAGCGACACATTTGAGCGGCTGCGCGGCTGTTTCCAACTGCAAAACCTCTTGGAAAACTGCACGGTATTGTGAGTTTCCATAAAAAAAAAAAAAAGTCATCTGGCTTCACAGAAACGGAAAAAAAAATACGTTGAAAATCTGATATTCTGAGGTTCTTCATGTTTTTGGACTCGGGGTCTTCCACCCAGCGTTGGTGTCAGGTTACACACCGTCGCTTTCCTCGCGGAGCGGTTGTCATTCCGCTCCGTAGGAGCTGGGGCTCTGGGGACGGCATTCCCTGGCTGTTTCCTACATCATTAGCTTCGTTGGTCATTGGTTTTGAACCTGACATCAGAAGACTCCTTCAACGAGAGACGCAAGGATAATGAGATCCAGTAGCTGGATGTTGACGTTGGAGGAACGGTTCCAGTGGAAATAGGATGCTAATTTTTGAGATGGAGGGTAACGAAGCATCCGAAGAGTTTGCCAAGGGTTGTGGTAAATTCATCGTTGCTTGAGTCATCCACATACTGAGATTGAATGTCCTTCTACAAGAGGTGCTCTTCCACCCCACGCTCCTGCCCAGCAGAGCTCATTTCTGACCCACCATGGGGCTTTTTGTTAAGGTCCATTGGCTTCGATGGACTTTGGCAGAGTGAGACCTCAACTGGACTACAGTGTCCAGTTCTGGAGTCCTCAGCACAGGAAAGCCATGGAGCTGTTGGAGCGAGTCCAGAGGAGGCTACGGAGATGATGTGAGGGCTGGAGAACCTCCTATACAAGCACATGCTGGGAGGGTTGGGGTTGTTCAGCCTGGAGAAAAGAAGGCTCCAGGGAGACCTTAGAGCAGCTTCCAGTTGGGAAAGGGGCACCAGGGAAGCTGGGGAGGGGCTCTGGATCAGGGAGTGCAGGGACAGGATGAGGGGGAATGGTTTTGAGCTGCAAGAGGGGAGATGGAGATGAGATCATGGGGAGAAATGTTCTCCTGTGAGGATGAGGAGTCCCCGGCCCAGGTTGCCCATGGATGGGGCTTGGAGCAACCAGATCCAGTGGGAGGTGTCCCTGTCCCTGGCACGGGGTTGGAACTGGTTGGGCTTTGAGGTCCCTTCCAACCCAACCCATTCCATGATTATTGTCAAGGTTTTAGTGGTTGCCACCATGAAGAAATCCAAGGCTGCTTCCAGCTGGAGTCAAGTCCTCTTTGCAGCACCATGAAAAGGTTTAGTAGCTCTCAAAGCTCTGGTTGTGTTCCACCAGCCCCGCGTTGCTTCCGTCACCATGAATTCTGATCACAGCTCGCGTTCTGTGCTGATGGATGACGCCTGGAGATAATTAATTTGGAGATTATACATCATGGGAGGCTTTTCTAATGACTTTTGGTAAACTGCCCTAACTTTGCTTGCTTGATTTATGGCATTATTAGAAGTCCTCGGTTGGCAAAGAGCCTCAGAAGTTGCTCCACGTTGTAATTTATAGTGATGCCTTAGGGCAGACTTGACTTGTGTTGCGTGGTTCCTTTCCTTTCCTGATGTTCCTCCAAGAGATCTCGCTGGTAACTGGCGTTCTGCTTGGTTTCCAAAGTGGTTTCAAGGGACAGAGTGATAGAACGTCCTGTACCAATGAAAGTCAATAGGCTTGAGAGGCACTTCATGGGTTGGAGCAGCCCTGAGGAGAAGGACCTGGGGTGCGAGTGCATGAGAAGCTCAACATCAACTGACAACGTGTGCTCCCAGCCCAGAACCCACCCCGTGTCCTGGGCTGCACCCAGAGCAGCGTGGCCAGCAGGGAGGGACGGGATTCTGCCCCTCTGCTCCGCTCTGGGAGACCCACCTGGAGCCCTGGGTCCAGCTCTGGAGCCCTCAGCACAGGGAGGACATGGAGCTGATGGAGAGAGTCCAGAGGAGGCCATGGAGATGATGCAAGGGTTGGAGCATCTCCCATATAAGGCCAAGCTAAGAGAGTTGGAGTTGTTCAGCCTGGAGAAGAGAAGGCTCCATGGAGACCTTACAGTAGGTTCCAGTAGGGAAAGGGGCTCCAGGAAAGCTGGGGAGGGGCTCTGGATTGGGAAGGACAGGGACAGGACGAGGGGAACAGTTTTGAGCTGCAAGAGGGGAGATTGAGATGAGATCTTGGGGAGAAATGTTCTCCTGGGAGGGTGGGGAGGCCCTGGCCCAGGTTGCCCAGAGCAGTGGTGACTGCCCCATCCCTGGAGGGGTTCCAGGTGAGGTTGGATGGTTCTTGGAGCCCCTGATCCAGTGGGAGGTGTCCTTGCCCATGGCAGGGGGTGGATCTGGATGGGCTTTGAGGTCCCTTCCAACCCAACCCATTCTATGATTCTATGGCATTTACCTTCAAAACAGGTGGAAGGAGTAATTGGAAGTCCAGGAGTGAGTCCTGGTGCTCTGATTGTGACCAGTAGCCTCTACTGGAAGAAGACAAGACCCATTTTCTTAAGTGTCTTGGCCTTTCTACCATCCTTGTTAGAATCATAAAACAGTTTGGGTTGGAAAGGACCTTAAAGCCCATCCAGTTCCACCCCCTTCCATGGGCAGGGACACCTCCCACTGGATCAGGGGCTCCAAGCCCCATCCAACCTGGCCTGGAACACCTCCAGAGATGGGGCAGCCACAACTTCCCTGGACAACCTGGGCCAGTGTCTCACCACTCTCACGGTGAAGAAATTCCTCCTTATGTCCAATCTAACTCTGCCCCTCTCCAGTTTATCCCCGTTCCGCCTCATCCTGTCAGTCCGAGCCTTTGTGAACATCCTCTCCCCAGCTTTCTTGTAGCCCCTTCAGGTACTGGAAGGTCACTATAAGTTCTCCTTGGAGCCTTCTCTTCTCCAGGCTGAACAACCCCAACTCTCAGCCTGGTATGGGAGGTGCTCCAGACCTCAGATTATCTCCTTGGCCTCCTCTGGACCTGTTCCAACATCTCCACGTCCACCCAGCCGTGATGAACTTTTTGTTTGCCTGTCCCTTCAGGTGGGGTTGGGACTTTGACCATTGACCCTGCTAGGAACGCAGCGCCGTTTCCCGTTCTGCACCATGTCCGTAAATCACTTTGACCCTCCTCCACCTGCTTCAAACCAGCTTTTCTTTCCCTTCCATCCCTCTAGAACTACGCTGCTATGAAGCTGGTGAAACCTTTCAACTGAAGCTACGCTTGAAGACACCTGGAAGGTCCCGTGTCAGCCCAGGGAGCTTGGAAAGAAGCTGTGGCTCTGCTCTGGATCGCAGATGGAGACGCAGAAGGGAGAACCTCTCCCAAGCCATTGGCTGATCCCACTCACCTTGGAAGCAGCACGTAAAAAAATTACCTGTTTGGAACTATTTCTTCCGATACATCCTTATCTGTTGTCCTTTTTTTTGGTTGGGGTTGAGCTGCTCTGATTTGTAACGCTGGAATTCCAGTTCAGAAGAGGGTGAAGGACAGAAGGACCTCATCACAGACAGTTGTCTTCTTGTTATCACAGCTTCTTGTCCCTCTGAGCTCCTCTTTCACCTCAACCATCCCACGTGCCCCCTTCCAAACCGATGTGTGGTGGCAGAAAGTGGAGTTGGGCTGAGCTCAGAACGATCCCAGGAGCAAAGCTGTGCCCATGGATTTTGCTTTTCTCCTCTCTCACAGACAGTTGTCTTCTTGTCATCACAGCTTCTTGTCCCTCTGAGCTCCTCTTTCACCTCAACCATCCCATGTGCACGGTGCGATGCGTATTATGTGGTTTATGGATGTATAAAACCCACCGTACAGCCCGAAACCCTGGGTTCGTGGTGTTGCCTTTCCAAAGAGAGATAGGACCTCTTGGAAGTCTCTTAGAAACTGAGCTGCAAGCCTAAGCAGGGGCTGGTGGCGATCGCTAAACCAAAACTCCTGATGAATTTTGAGCTCAGAAAGGTCTGCGGGGTCTGCCTCGCGTCTTTTAGAGCTTCTTGTCCCTCTGAGCTCCTCTTTCACCTCAACCATCCCATGTGCCCCCTTCCAAACCGATGTGTGGTGGCAGAAAGTGGAGTTGGGCTGAGCTCAGAACGATCCCAGGAGCAAAGCTGCACCCATGGACTTTGCTTTTCTCCTCTCCCACAACCCCTGCAGCCACGGTTTGGCGAATGTATTCCTTTTTCTCCTGAGCTCATGAAGGTCTGCAGGGTCTGGCTCATGTTTTAAGAGCTTCTTGTCCCTCTGAGCTGCTCTTTCACCTCAACCGTCCCACGTTCCTCCCTTCCAAACGGGTGCGTGGTGGCACAAAGCAGAGTTGGGCTGAACCCTCCCCTGAGAATGATCCCAGGGGCAAAGTTGTGCCCATGGACTTTGGTTTTCTCCTCTCGTGTAACGATGGGCAGGAGGAGAAGAAATGGCTTCAAATCGCACCAGGGATTGGATTGGACATTAGGAACAATTTCTTTACTGAAAGAGTGGTGAAGCCTTGGAAGAGGCTGCCCAGGGCAGCGGTGGAGCCTCCATCCCTGGAGGGCTTCAAAACCCATGTAGACGTGGCCCTTTGGGACGTGGTTTAGTGGTCACGGTGGGGTTGGGCTGATGGTTGGACTTAATCTTTTCCAACCTTAATGATTTCAACATTCTGTGATTCCCTGACAAAGCAGAAGAGGTGCTGAGCAGTGGGAGAGCAGGATCTGGGGTGATCCAGCTGATAAGGACAAGGAAAGGGTTCATTCATCCCTGGATGCAATCCTTCATGCTCTCAGTCTGGGTTGCAGGACCAGTTTTGATGCCAAGAAGCCTCCGTAGGGCCGTGATGGGTGAAAGCAGGTCAGAAAACATCAACTCCATCCCATCTGCTGCTTCAACAGCCCCTTCCACCTCTCTGCCTGACCCTGGGCCTTCTGTAGCTCGGTTATGTCTCTCCACCAAAGCCAACCAGGAGGTAGGACCTACCTCAGTCTCCCCTGTGGCTCCCAGGGGTTTGGGGTGGCCGCGAGATGTTTGTATCACCTGGCTCTGCCTTATCTACGACGATGCCAAACGCACTGTGGTTACAAATGAAACGCTCTGAAACCTTCTGCTCTCGGGTGTGTTTTATTGCCTTGGTGGAACTACAGCCCCTTCCCTCTTTGGGGAAGAGGACGGGGAAGCCGTGGTTGTTGTGTTCTTGGGTTTTCGGCTCTCTGAGATGCTGCAGAAGGTGCAGTGCTTCTCAATAAGTGTGGGAAGGAGAGGACGGGATGACTTCCTTGTTTGCCCGAGGAAGTGGTGGAGCCACCGGCTCTGGATGTGTTTCAAAGATGCTCAGCGATGTGGTTTAGTAGGGATAGTTATGGTTGGACTTGATGATCTCAAAGGTCTTTTCCAACCCAATGATTCTAGGAATTGCTCCTGGGTAATGCAGCCACTCGTACCTCTGCTGGTTGGTTCCATTTCCACCCGAGATGCTGCATTGCAGGACAGTGAAGTGACCCAGCTGGGACAATGCTTCTTTGATCCGTGACACCATGCAGGCTTTACATGGAGATCCCACACCACGTCCCATGAGGTTGGAGGCCACGTATGTGGGTGCGGAGGGCTGATCTGTGAGCTGGAGCATCCCAGGAGCCGGGTGGAACCATGAGCCACCATCCCTGGAGGGGTTCGGAAAGCGTGTAGGCTTAGGGAAATAGGTTAGTAGGCACTGTGGCATTGTGATGGTTGGACTTGATGATCTTAGAGGTCTTTTCCAACCTTAATGATTCTCTGAGGAGGGCCATGTGTACGAGTGGGATGGGTGGTGGAGCCACAGGAAGTTTGTATGGTCTGTGGCTTTGAGAAGCTGATCTCCGGCACGTTCCCGGTGAATGACTTGCTAAGAGTTTGATGCCCACTTCACTTACAAACCCGAGCACCCGAAATATGCCCAATGAAAGCCAAGGGGTGGCTGGAGAGGAGGTGGACCACACATCCGTGGGAAGCCTCAGAGGGTGACCAACATAGTTCACCCTGAATGAGTTTGTGGATGGCACTGAACTAGGAGGAAGTGTAGAGCTGCTTGAGGGCAGGAGGGTCTACAGAGGGATCTGGCCAGGCTGGATCCATGGGCTGAGACCAATGGGATGAGGATTAACAGGGCCAAATGCCATGTCCAGAACTTGGGACACAATAACCCAACTGTGCGGCTCCAGGCTTGGGGAAGAGCTGCTGGAAAGCTGCATGGAGGAGAAGGACCTGGGGGCATTGGTTGATGGTGGCTGAACATGAGCCAGCAGTGGCCCAGGTGGCCAAGAAGACCAACAGCATCCTGGCTTGGATCAGAAACAACATGGCCAGCAGGAGCAGGGAGGGGATTGTGCCCCTGGACTCAGCGCTGGTGAGGCCACACCTCAAATCCTGACTTCAGTTTTGGGACCCTCACTCCAAGAAGGACATTGAGGTCCTGGAGTGTGTCCAGAGAAGGGAACGAAGCTGCTGAAGAGGCTGGAGAAGAACGGTTATGAGGAGCGACTGAGGAACCTGAGGTCATTCAGCCTGGAGAAGAGGAGGCTGAGGGGAGACCTCATGGCTCACGTTGCCGGCTCACGTTGAGCTTCTCATCAGCCAGCAAGTCGGTATTCATTGCCCAGAAGAGAGAGGTTTCCACCCAGAAGGGGGACCTGCATTGAAGCGGTTTGAGGGGTGGAAGGGGGCGCAAGGTGAGGAGGGTGTGGGGCTGCAACCAGGTCAAGGCGCTGCTGTAAAACCACTCTGTGAAGCCGCCCGCAGTCGTGTTTGTTGGTTGTCCTTATCTCAACCGTGTCCATCCAGTTGATGGGGAAGAGAATGAAATTGTCCGTGGGGAAGAGAGTGAAGTTCTCCGCATGTCATCTCCCCAGAGCAGTTTTCAGGCTTGAGGAACAAGGGCCTGAGAAGACTGAGAGTGTAGATGGAGAACAGGTCTGGTCTGAGGGATGTGCTGTGGGAGTAGAGACACCTTCAAGTCACAGTTCAGTTGGTTGATGACAACACAAGTGTTTCTCCAAGCTGGGATAGACCTCCCCTTCGCTTTGCCCTTCTCTTTGGTCTTTCCCCTCTCTCTCCTCCACCCTCAGCTCCTTTTTCACTTGTGGTTTGCCCTCGATCTGCGTCCAGACCTCACCAAGGTCTACCAGCCCAGGAGAAGTGGAGAACTACAGCCTCACACCTTCAGGAACCCTCAGCTCTCGCAAAGCCATCCTCGCTTTTCATCCTCCTTCTCAGATCACGTGTGGAAGAAACTCAGCTCTTCTCCTCCCTCCTGATGCTGGGATCTTCTGGTGGTTTTCTCTGGAAGCAGCATAAGTCCGTGTTTACGAGAATCATGGAATCAGCGTGGAGGAGGCACTCTTTACCCCCTTTGTTTTTGTCCTTTGGAGCAGACTCAAGGTCGCGCTTCTGTCTGAAGGAAATAAAGACAAATAGGATTTTGGTGGAGATGGAAAAGGGGAGGGGGGGGGAAAGCCCTGAACAAGCAAGAGATTTACGATTGCCGTTTGCCAAGGAAAACACAGTGGGAAGAGTCATCTGCCTGCAATGGAGATGGAAAACAAAGCCTGAATTGATTGTCCTCCTCAACGGAGAACAATTGGCACCTGTCGGGATGAGTCACTGCGGCTGAAGAGAGGTCCCAGTGGTGGGACGGATCCCTGCAGGGACTCGGAGCTGCTCTGTGGCTCTGGAGGAAGGTCATTGCTGTGGCTTTATAGTCCACCTCTTGCGTGCCCGAAGCCCGGCGTGATGCCACCAAGCCCAGAGCTGGTGGAGATACCCTGAGAATAACCCAATGCCGCCCATCCCTTCTTCGTTACTCCAGGGACCGAGAGCCCCTCAAAACTCTCCCTTTTTATAGAACTTGTGCCATTGGAAAGGAGAAAATAGAAATTATAATACAAAAGCTGTCCCTCCTCCCTTTCCTCACTGTCTGGGTAAGAAGGGCTTTGACATTCCAAGATTTACTTTGAGAGTGAAAAAAAAACCCAACCCTAAAAATATATCTATTTTCATGTCAAAACTGCTATTTTGGCATTTCCTTCAACTCCAGCACCAGCTTTTTAAAGAAACCCCAGAAACCACAAATCTTGTGGGCAACGGAGACAGCTGGTGTCGCCTTCCGTGCGGCTTGAACGCGGGAAACCACCCGGTGGTGGTGGAAACCTTCATGAGGCTCAGAAAGGACAAAACCCTGAAAGGATGATCCCCTCCTCCTTCCCGCTTCCACCCCACATCTCAACCAATTAGGAAATTAGGACAAAAATGGGGACCTGGCCCAGATATTGTCCATTTGGGGCAAGTTCATCCTTCCTGGAGAACTAGAGGGGATGGCATCAGCCAAGGAGCTGGAGCAGATGCAGAGAAGAGGTATGAGGGATCTGGGAGAATGGAGATTCCTTGGAGGAAGGGATCAGAAGAAGTGGGCTGGTTTTAAGATGCAAGAGAGGATACTGAGGTGAGATCTTAGGAAGAAACGTTCTCCTGAGAGGGTGGGGAGACCCCGGCCAAGGTTCTCCAGAGCAATGGTGGCTGCCCCATCCCTGGAGGGGTTCAAGGCCACGTTGGATGGGGCTTGGAGGCCCTGATCCAGTGGGAGGTGTCCCTGCCCATGGCAGGGGGTGGAACTGGATGGGCTTTGGTGTCTTTTCCATCCCAAACCGTTCTATGAGTCTATGGTCCTGTTCCTAAAATTATACTTAAGTACAACTCCAGAGCTGCTCCTCAGGGGCTGCTGATGCTATGGGTCTGATGACCTTCATGTGACGATGACTGGGATCCTCAAAACCACATCGACGTGTGTCTACTTTCCTCTGGCTGGTGGAGGAGCTCAGAGAACTCATCCATGTGGGTCCATCTGCATGGCAGATGTCTAAAACTGGGGGAAACGACCTATTTTGTGGTGCTGAGGAGGCTGTGTCATGAGAAACCTGAGTAGTTACAGTCTTATAAACCAGATACGTTGACGTCAACACACACGTGCTACCCCAGGCTGAATCACAGAATCCCCAGGTTGGAAAGGACCCATTGGATCATCGAGTCCAACCATTCCCAACACTCCCTAAACCATGTCCCTCAGCACTTCATCCACCCGTTCCTTAAACACCTCCAGGGAAGGCGACTCCCCCCTCCCTGGGCAGCTGTTCCAGTGCCGATGACTCTTACTGTGAAGAATTTTTTTCTGATATCCAACCTGAACCTCCCCTGACGGAGCTTCAGGCCATTCCCTCTTGTCCTGTCCTCTGTCCCTTGGGAGCAGAGCCCAGCTCCCTCCTCTCCACAACCTCCTTTCAGGCAGTTGTAGAGAGCAATAAGGTCTCCCCTCAGCCTCCTCTTCTCCAGGCTGAACACCCCCAGCTCTCTCAGCCGCTCCTCGTCAGACGTTCTCCAGCCCCTCACCAGCTTCGTTGCTCTTCTCTGGACACTCTCCAGAGCCTCAACATCCTTCTTGTGGTGAGGGGTCCAGAACTGAACACAGTATTCGAGGTGCGGTCTCACCAGTGCTGAGTACAGAGGGAGAATCCCCTCCCTGTTCCTGCTGGTGACCCCATTTCTGATCCAAGCCAAGATGCCGTTGGCCTTCTTGGCCCCCTGGGCACACTGCTGGCTCATGGTCAGTCGCTGTCAACCATCACCCCCAGGTCCTTCTCCTCCGTGCAGCTCTCCAGCCACTCTTCCCCCAGTCTGTAGCGCTGCACAGGGTTGTTGTGCCCCAAGTGCAGGACCCGGCATTTGGCCTCGTTGAACCTCATCCCATTGGTCTCAGCCCAGCGGTCCATCCTGTTCGGATCCCTTTGGAGCCTCCCTACCCTCCAGCAGATCCACACTTCCACCCAGCTTAGTGTCATCTGCAAACTTGCTGAGGGTGCACTCAATGCCTTCATCCAGGGCATTGATAAAGACATTGAACAGAGCTGGACCAGTACTGAGCCCTGAGGAACTCCACTTGTAACTGAAGATACAAAGAAATGTCCTCAAGTTGTGTCAGGGGAGGGTTAGATTGGATATTAGGAATAATTTCTTTACTGAAGAGCGGTGAAGCATCGGAAGGGGCTGCCCAGGGCAGTGTTGGAGTCTCCATCCCTGGAGGGGTTCAAAAAAGCGTGTAGATGTGGCGCTTCAGGACATGGTTCAGTTGAGCTGATGGTTGGACTGGATGATCTTAGAGGGCTTTTCCAACCTTAATGATTCCATGATTCTATGATTGTGCATATGGACCATGGCCTGGTTTTGGGTGCCACTCTCCAAGCTGTTTCTACCACGGAGGCAGCAGCGCCGCTCGAGCTGCTGGAGGGGGTTTCAATGGGGAGAACAGCTCAGGGTCTGCTCCCACTGCTCTCCTGTAGGGACGTCTCCCATTCATAGACTCATAGAATTGCTTGGTTGGAAAAGACCTTTGAGATCATCATAGAATCATAGAATCACCAGGTTGGAAAGGACCCACTGGATCATGGAGTCCAACCATTCCTAACACTCCTTAAACCATGTCCCTCAGCACTTCATCCACACGTTCCTTAAAAGCCTCCAGGGAAGGTGACTTGACCCCCTCCCTGGGCAGCTGTTCCAGTGCCGATGACTCTTTCTGTGAAGAATTTTTTTCATCGAGTCCAACTGTCCCTGTCCACTCCTAAACCAGATCCCTGAGCACCTCATCTCCCCGGCTTCTAAACCCCTCCAGAGAGGGACTCCACCACCTCCCTGAGCAGCCTCTGCCAGGGCCTCAGAACCCTTTCCATGGAGAAATTTCTCCTGATGTCCAACCTGAACCTGCCCTGGGGCAACTTGAGGCCGTTCCCTCTTGTCCTATCACTGTCACTTGGAAGGAGCGCCCAACACCCACCTCACCACAATCTCCTTTCAGTTGTGGACAGTGATGAGGTCTCTTCTCAGCCTCTTCTCCAGGATAAACACGCCCAGGTCCCTCAGCCACGTCTCCTAACCCTTGTTCTCCAGCCCATTCTCCAGCTCCATTCCTTTCTCTGGCCGTGCTCCAGTCCCTCAATATCCTTCTTGGAGCGAGGGGCCCAAAACTGAACGCAGGATTTGAGGTGTGACCTTACATCACCAAGTCCAGGGGCACAACCACCTCTCTGGTCCTTCCAGCCACAGTTTCTGACCCAAGCCAAGATGCCATTGACCTTCCTGGCCACCTGGACCACTGCTGGCTCATGTTCAGCCAGTGTTCACCACCAGGTCCTTCTCCTCCAGGCAGCTTTCCAGCCCTTCCCTGCTCCAAGGAGAGCAGATCCCCCCTTCAGCAAGGTCCTTGGAAGAGCAGCACGGCTCCTTTTACATCACGCAGCCTCCACAGCTATTTTTATGCCTCCTGAAGAAGAGAAGCCCAGCTGGAAGGAGAAACCAGAGGAGAAGGTGCCAAGCAGACTTCGGTCTCAAATATATGCCTTAAAAAAAAACCCCAAACCCTTCCAGATATTGGTTCCAGATAAGGGGTGACCTACTCGGTTTGACAGCTGCACCCAGAGCAGCTGCCACCGCCCCAGCCCCAAGTGCATCCAGATGTGCCACACGCTGAGGCCAGAGCTGCAGAACTTTCCACCCGCCCTGCGCTTCTCGGTGCCAGAAGCAGCCTGAGACCAGATGTTCTGACATGATGGATGGTTTCTTGCTTTGCCCCGGTCTCTGGAGAGGTGATATTTTTGGGTGTTGGGAACATCTTGAGAGCTCGGTTCTCAGCGTCGCGGTGCTAACGTCAGCGATCTGATTGCTCCAGGGTGAAATCACAGAATCCCCAGGTTGGAAAGGACCCATTGGATCATCGAGTCCAACCATTCCTAACACTCCCTAAACCATGTCCCTCAGCACTTCATCCACCCGTTCCTTAAACACCTCCAGGGAAGGCGACTCGACCACCTCCCTGGGCAGCTGTTCCAGTGCCCGATGACTCTTACTGTTAAGAGTTTTTTTCTGATATCCAACCTGACCCTCCCCTGACGGAGCTTCAGGCCATTCCCTCTTGTCCTGTCCCCTGTCCCTTGGGAGAAGAGCCCAGCTCCCTCCTCTCCACAACCTCCTTTCAGGCAGTTGTAGAGAGCAATAAGGTCTCCCCTCAGCCTCCTCTTCTCCAGGCTGAACAACCCCAGCTCTCTCAGCCGCTCCTCGTCAGACGTTCTCCAGCCCCTCAACAGCTTCGTTGCTCTTCTCTGGACACACTCCAGAGCCTCAACATCCTTCTTGTGGTGAGGGGACAGAACTGAACACAGTATTCGAGGTGCGGTCTCACCAGTGCTAAGTGCAGAGGGAGAATCCCCTCCCTGTTCCTGCTGGTGACCCCATTTCTGATCCAAGCCAAGATGCCGTTGGCCTTCTTGGCCCCCTGGGCACACTGCTGGCTCATGGTCAGTCGGCTGTCAACCAGCACCCCCAGGTCCTTCTCCTCCGTGCAGCTCTCCAGCCACTCTTCCCCCAGTCTGTAGCACTGCATAGGGTTGTTGTGCCCCAAGTGCAGGACCCGGCATTTGGCCTCGTTGAACCTCATCCCATTGGCCTCAGCCCAGCAGTCCAGCCTGTTCAGATCCCTTTGTAGAGCCTCCCTACCCTCCAGCAGATCCACACTTCCACCCAGTTTAGTGTTATCCGCAAACTTGCTGAGGGTGCACTCAATGCCTTCACCCAGGTCATTGATAAATGGGACAGACTTGCAGAAGACTTTCCCCTCTTCACTGCTCACTGTGCTGGATGACCCTTGTCAAGACACGTTGCTCCTTATTGCCTTGGTTCCTCCCCATCTTGGTTCCTTCACCGTGATGGTGGTGAGGCACTGGAACAGGTTGCGAGAAGCTGTGGCTGCACCACCCCTGGAGGTGTTGAAGGTCAGGTTGGATGGGACTTGGAACAACCTGATCCAGTGGGAGGTGTCCCTGAGCATGGCAGAGGTTGGGACTGGATGATCTTTAAAGTTCCTTCCATCCCAGATCATTCTATGATCCATCACTTCCAGATGGCCTTTCCCACCCAGAATCACAGCATCATTTAGATCATCCCATCCAACCATCAGCCCAACCCCACCATACCTACTAAACCATGTCCTGAAGTGTCACATCTACACATTTTTTGGACCCCCGCAGGGATGGCGACTCCACCGCTGTCCTGGACAGCCTCTTCCAATGCTTCACCACCCTTTCAGGAAAGACATTTTCCTTAGTATCCAACTTAACCCTCCCCTGGCACGACTTGACGCCACTTCCTCTCATCCTATCACTTGATTCTTAGGAGAAGAGACCCACCAGCCCCACGTTACATAGTATCACAGTATAGTTTGGTTTGGAAGGGATCTTAAAGACCATCCAGTTCCACCCCTGCCATGGGTAGGGACACCTCCCACTGGATCAGGGGCTCCAAGAACCATCCAACCTGGCCTTCAACATCTCCAGGGATGGGGCAGCCACCACTGCTCTGGGCAACCTGGGCCAGGGCCTCCTCACTCTCAGAGTAAAAGATGTCCTCCTAAGATCTCATCTCAATCTCCCCTCTTTCTGCTTTCCCTCTGCTGCTCTTCATAAGCCTCGTGCTCCGGAGCCTTCACCTAAACAAAGGATCAGAACACCCAGGAGAACTTGGAGTTGGGTAGAGCTTCTAGGACCCACCATCGAATGACACGGATGAACTCATCTGGTGGGCAGCTACCGCACAGCGGTGGGAACGAGACCGTGTTTAGGAGATTACAAATGTTTTTTGTGGTTAAAAGTCAAATAAACGCACCATAAACACACCCAACGAAGAGTGGCTGCCAGAGGGCTTCGCCAACCAAGAAACACCACCTGGTTCTGCTCCCACCACCTACCGAGCTGACTTAAGAAGGCCACTGGTGAGGTCCTATACTTGGGTCAGGGCAATCCATGGATTCAATCCAGGCTGGGTGGAGAATGGCTTGGGAGCAGCCCTGAGGAGAAGGACTTGGGGTGCTGGGGGAGGAGAAGCTCAACGGGAGCCACAACGTGCGCTCGGAGCCCAGAAGCCCCCCGTGTCCTGGGCTGCACCCGGAGCAGCATGGCCAGCAGGGAGGGATGGGATTCTGCCCCTCTGCTCCACTCTGGGAGACCCACCTGGAGCCCTGGGTCCAGCTCTGGAGCCCTCAGTACAGGGAGGACATGGAGATGGTGGAACTGGTCCAGAGAAGGCCATGGAGATGATCTGAGGGCTGGAGAACCTCCTGTAGGAGGCCAGGCTGAGAGTTGGGGTTGTTCAGCCTGGAGAACAGAAGGCTGTGGGGAGACCTTAGAGCAGCTTCCAGTAGGGAAATGTTCTCCAGAAGACCTGAGGAAGGTGTTTTTCCAAGGGCTTGGAGTGACAGGAGTAGGGGGAATGGCTTTAAATTGGAAGGTTTACATGAGATATTAGGAAGAAATTCTTAACGTTGAGGATAATATCCTCATTTAGGATAACGATAACCCCCCCCCCCAGATCTCTGAACCCCTTCTCTCCACGCCTCTCTTTCTCTTGGGCTCAACTTCACTCAAGTTCCCCTACCTCCTCCCCAAGCAGCTTATCTCGCTGAGCACACGTGATGGGTTGACCCTGGATGGATGCCTGGCATCCCCTAAAGCTGCTCCATCAATCCCCTTCCTTAGCCGAACAAGAGAGGGAAAGTTAGAACCGAGAGCTCACGGGTTGAGATAAGGGCAAAGACAGATTGGTCACCAAGTACCATCACAGGCAAAATGAAATCAAATTAACTTATTACCAATCAAAGCAGGGTAGGCTAATGAGAAATAAACTCCTTCTCCCCACACCTCTCTTCTTCCTAGGCTCAACTTCACTCCCGGTTTCCCTACCTCGAACCCCAAGATAACAGGGAATGAGGGTTGTGGTCAGTTCCTCACATGTTCTTTCTGTCATTCCATTGTCCTCAAGGGGAAGACTCCTCACAGTCCTGACCTACTCTGTCATGGAGTCCTTACCACAGGAGACTGTCCTCCATGAACTTCTCCAATGTGATTTCTTCCCATGGGCTTCAGTTCTTCACAACCTACTCCAACGTGTGTCTCTTCCATGGGTTGTTGTCTATCAGGGAGTTGTTGTTCCAGCATGGGGTTACAAGTCCTGCCAGAAATCCTTATCCGCTATAGGCTCATCTCCATGGGTCCACAGGTTCTGCCAGGAACCTCTTTAGGCATGGGCTTTCCATGGTATCACAAAGTTCTTGGGACATTCCCCTGTTTCTAAGTGGTGTCCTGCATGGACTGCCAGTGGGTATCTGCTCTTATTTGGACCTCAATAGACTACAGGTGGGTATCTGCTCTTATTTGGGCCTCCATGGTCTGCAGGTGGGTATCTGCTCTTATTTGGACCTCCATGGTCTGCAGGTGGGTATCTGCTCTTATTTGGACCTCCATGGTCTGCAGGTGGGTATCTGCTCTTATTTGGACCTCCATGGTCTGCAGGTGGGTATCTGCTCTTATTTGGACCTCCATGGTCTGCAGGTGGGTATCTGCTCTTATTTGGACCTCCATGGTCTGCAGGTGGGTATCTGCTCTTATTTGGACCTCCATGGGCTGCAGGTGGGTATCTGCTCTTATTTGGACCTCCATGGGCTGCAGGATGGTATCTGCTCCACCGTGCTCCTCTTTCCTTATCAGAGGTTTTCTCTCTATGTCCCATTTTTCCCATTCCTCTGGCAATATCTCCCTAACCACAGACTTCAAATGCCAGCTGGATTTTTACTTTCCTTTCCAGGGCAAAAAGTTTTACAAGGAGAGCTGAAGAACTGGAGGCATCATATTGGGGTAAAATCATTTGATGGGACGTTTCTCTTGTGATGTCTCTACGAGCTCTGTAACCATCAGCCCATGGTGGAACGGAGAATCACAAAACCATCAAATGGTGTGGGTTGGAAGGGACTTCAAAGCCCATCCAGTTCCGTCCCCTGCCATGGGCAGGGACACCTCCCACTGGATCAGGGGCTCCAAACCCCATCCAACCTGGCCTGGAACCCCTCCAGAGATGAAGCAGCCACCACTGCTCTGGGAAACCTGTTCCAGGGCCTCCCCACCATCCCAGGAGAACATTTCTCCCCAAGATCTCATCTCAATCTCCCCTCTTTGAGCTCAAAACTGTTCCCCTCATCCTGTCCCTGCCCTCCCTGATCCAGAGCCCCTCCCCAGCTCTCCTGGAAGCCCTTTCCCCACTGGAAGGATGCACAGGGTTTGTCTTGGATCTTTTCCCACATCTAATATGGACCTAAGAGCCTAAATATCCACCAGAGTCTTCATATGTGTCAACAAACTTGTAGGTTAGATTTAAATCCAGTTGAGAGGATGTTTTGATCAAGTGGGTTAAGGGCTTGGGATCAGCCCTGAGGAGAAGGACTTGGGGTGCTGGAGGAGGAGAAGCTCCACAGGAGTCACAATGTGTGCTCAGAGCCCAGAACCCCCGCCCCGTGTCCTGGGCTGCACCCGGAGCAGCGTGGCCAGCAGGGAGGGACGGGATTCTGTCCCTCTGCTCCGCTCTGGGAGACCCACCTGGAGCCCTGGGTCCAGCGCTGGAGTCCTCAGCACAGGGAGGACATGGAGCTGGTGGAGCAACTCCAGAGGAGGCCATGGAGATGATGGGAGGGCTGGAGAACCTCCTGTAGGAGGCCAGGCTGAGAGAGTTGGAATTCTTCAGCCTGGAGAAGAGAAGGCTCTGAGGAGATATTAGAGTGACCTTCCAGTAGGGAAAGGGCCTACGAGAAAGCCAGGAAGGGGCTGTTCACAAATGCATGGAGTGATAGGATGAGGGGCAATGGGGATAAACTGGAGAGAAGCAGATTTAGACTGGACTTAAGGAAGAACTTTTTCACCATGAGGGTGGGGACGCTCTGGAACAGGTTGTCCAGAGAAGTGGTGGTTGCCCCATCCCTGGAGGTGTTGAAGGCCAGGTTGGAATGGTCTTGGCGCAACCTGATCCAATGGGAGGTGTCCCTGCCCATGGCAGGGGGTGGAACTGGATGGTCTTTAAGGTCGCTTCCAACCCAAACCTTTCTGTGATCCTATGACTCCCTGAATGCCCACAGAGGCAACTGCAAACCCAGCGAAAACAGCCTCTCGCCCCTCCCCTCCCTCCTTCCCAAGCTTTTTCATCTCCCTCCGTTTATTCCTTCCCGAGGAATGTTCATTAGCGGCATCGTTAGCAGCTCTGGGCCGAGGGGCTCTTGGTCAATTTGCAGCGGGGGTTTTGAAGGAAAGAAGGCGAAGCGATGCCTGGTTTGAATTAGAAGCAAAGCCACCAAGCATCTGCGACTCCGGGTGCCGCGGGCAGCGGCCGATGGGGAAGGTTTGAGTTTCAAAACAGCTTTGTGGAGCCTTTTGGAGCCCGGCCAGCAATTTTATCCCTTCCTCCCCCAGGAGAGTAAAAGAGACGAATGTACTCGCGATGTAATTGAGATTTCATATGGGCAGCCGGGCTCAGCCCAGACAACGCGCGGCAACGGGTATCGTTAATTGCGTGTGGTGATGGAGTTTAAATTCCTTCCCTGCTTCTCCTTTTCCTTTTTCTCCTGAAGAGCATTAAATGGTGAAAAAGCACAGTTGGGTACCATGGGAATTTGGCCCATTTTTCAACCTGGGTGCCATTCCCTGCTGCTTCGTGAATACCTGGTAGGAAGTTAATTATTGGGTGAATTCACTCAAGAGGCACTTTGAGATAATTCCCACCTTTAAGCTTCATTCCATGCCTTAAGAGTGACCTTTGGGAAGAAGAAAGGGGAAATAAGAGTGAAAAAAAGGGGAAATAAGAGTGAAAAAAAGGAGAAAAAGAGAGAGAAAACCCCAGTTTCTTTCTAAATCCAATGAGTTCTTGGGGAAGAGCTGCTGGAAAGCCACCTGGTAGGAAAGGATCTGGGGTGCTGGTCAACAGCAACCGAACATGAGCCAGCGGTGGCCAAGAAGGCCACCAACATCTTGCTTGGATCAGCCATGAGGTGGCCAGCAGGAACAGGGAAGGGATTGTCCCTATGGACTCGTGAGGTCGCACCTTGAATCGTGGGTTTGGTTCTGGGCTCCTCGCTTCAAGAAGGACATTGAGGTCCTGGGGCACATCTGGAGAAGGGAACAGAGCTGGGAAGGGTCTGGAGAACAGGGGTTGTGGGAGCATCTGAGGTACCTGGGGCTGTTGAGCTTGGAGAAAAGGACATGAGGGGAGACCTCACAGCTCTGCACAGCTCCTGGAAAGGAGGGTGTAGGAAGGTGGGTCCTGGTCTCTTCTCCCAAGGAACAAGAGATGGGATAAGAAGAAATGTCCTCAAGTTGTGCTAGAGGAGGGTTAGATTGGATATTGGGAAAAATGTCTTTACTGACCAACTGGTGAAGCTCTGGCAGAGGCTGCCCAGGGCAGTGGCGGAGTCCCCATCCCTGGAGAGGATCAAAGAACATGTAGATGTGCCACTTTGGGACATGGTTTAGTAGGCACAGTGCTGTTGCATGGTATTTGGACTGGATGAGCTTAGAGGTCTTTTCCAACCTCGATTCTATGGTCCTCTTCCATTTGAGGAGGCAGAGTCAGTGTTCCAGGTCTCCCTGCTTAGTTTAGGAGGCCCCATCCCACTTGAGGACTTGATTTTGGCAGCTGAGAAGCGAAGTCCCAACCATGGTCAACACCTTGCACAATCCTCATTCCAGCTCCTCCGAGGTCCTTAAGTGTGTAAACTGTGCTTGAAAACAGAGACTGTGTCCCCAACTCCCCTGGGGCAATAGACCTAGAGGACCACCTGGGTTGCAAGAACAACGATCCTACAACCTCATTTCCACCCCTTCCCTTATGGATGATGTCACGGTGAATGCCCTTGAGAAGATTTGTCGTGTTAATCAGTGGTCATAGAATCACAGAATCATGGAATCCATGAGGCTGGAAAAGCCCTCGAAGCTCATCCAGTCCAATCCATCCAGGCCAACCCCACCGTGCCGACTGAACCATGTCCCAAAGTGCCACGTCTACATGTGTTTTGGACACCTCCAGGGATGGAGATTCCACCACTGGCTGAGTTTCTCCTTGCAGATCTTTGATCCGAACACTCTCGAAGTGCCTAAGAACAACCACAAACTCGTGAGATGTATTTAACAAAGCACCTATTTTTAGCCCTGCGATTGCCCAGGCTGCGGTTGAGGACCATCTGCTCGTGCTGGATTTTCACTTTGAAAAACCAGAACCCCTTTCTCTCTGCGCTCCTCTCTGGAATTTGACTTTTTGGCTACAAAAACAGCCCCCCTTGACAGTCTTCTAATGCTTCCTTGACCCAAATCCAACTTCACTTCATCTTGGCTTCCTCGGTAAGAGTTTTCCCCTCTCTACTCTGTTTCATATGGTTTCCATGCCCTGACACGACCCCCATTAATTGCAGTAAAAAAGTGTTTGTCTGAAGACAAGAGCTCCTCTGGCTTTTTTCACCTTTTTTTTCCCCCCAAATCTCTGTTTCTGGGCTAATAACTTTTTACGAGTTAAGTGATTTCTAGTGGCTAATTTGCAAGCTCCAGTCATTATTTCCATGTTGGGATTTTATTGGCAGGGAAGGTAAACAAATAACTTCTGTTGCCATACAGTCCACAACCCCTCCTGGTTTATTCCTTACCTCCAAGCCTGGCTTCTGTTTGTCTCCTACCCCACGGCCGTCGGGAAAGGACCTGGAGGCTGAAATGGTTCCGACGATTGCTTGGCTGGTGCTGCGTGTAGGTAAGACTTGGAGGATGGATGGATGGAGAAAGGGTTCTCTTTGAGAGCTGCCCTGCAGAGAAGGAGGGTGCTGGTCAATGAGAAGGAGGGTGCTGGTCAATGAGAAGGAGGGCGCTGGTCAATGAGAAGAGGGCGCTGGTCGATGAGAAGAGGGCGCCGGTCAGTGAGAAGAGGGAGCCGGTCGATGAGAAGGAGGGCGCCGGTCGATGAGAAGGAGGGCGCCGGTCGATGAGAAGGAGGGCGCTGGTCGATGAGAAGAGGGCGCCGGTCAGTGAGAAGAGGGAGCCGGTCGATGAGAAGGAGGGCGCCGGTCGATGAGAAGGAGGGCGCCGGTCGATGAGAAGGAGGGCGCCGGTCGATGAGAAGAGGGCGCTGGTCGATGAGAAGAGGGCGCTGGTCGATGAGAAGAGGGCGCTGGTCAATGAGAAGAGGGCGCTGGTCAATGAGAAGAGGGCGCTGGTCAATGAGAAGGAGGGCGCTGGTCAATGAGAAGGAGGGCGTTGGTCAATGAGAAGGAGGGCGCTGGTCAATGAGAAGAGGGTCCTGGGCTGCATCAAAAGCAGGGTGGGGATTCTGTCCCTCTATTCCTCTCTTCTGAGACCTTATCTGGAATACTGTGTCCACATCTGGAATTTTCAACATAAGAAGGAGAAGGAGCTGCTGGAATGGATCCACAGAAGGCTACAAAGATGATCTGAGGTCTGGAGAACCTCCCATATGAGGACAGGCTGAGAGAGTTGGGGTTGTTCTGCCTGAAGAAGAGAAGGATCTGAGGAGACCCTATAGTGACCTTCCAGTACCTGAAGGGGCTACAAGAAAGCTGGAGAGGGGCTGTTCATGAAGGGCTGTGGTGATAGGACGAGGGGGAACAGGGATGAACTGGAGAGGGACAGATTAGACTGGGCATAAGGAAGAACTTCTTCACTGTTAGAATAGTGAGACACTGGAAGAGGTCGCCCAGGGAAGCTGTGGTTGCTCCATCCCTGGAGGTGTTCAAGGAGAGGTTGGATGGACCTTGGGTAGCTTGATCCAGTGGGACGTCCCTGCCCATGGAAGGGGATTGGAACGAGCTTATCTTTAAGGTCCCTTCCAACCCAAACCATTCTATGATTCTTTTGGATGCACATCTCCACATTTAGGAGTTCACCTCCTGGCCGTGCACTGTGCCGTCACTGGTGTGAGAGCCATGAGCCTGGGATGTGTCACCAGGACAATTTCATCTCTGACCCATGGTAGGACATAACTAAGCTGGGTTAAAGACCTAAATTCCCTTTTTCTGTCTCCTAGTCTTTCTCTGCTTTCCATGTGGAATTTCTTTGGTTGAAATCGTGCCTGGATGGCCAAGCCCAGAGACTTGCGTGAGCGGCGTTAGATCCAGCTGGTGGTCAGTCACAAGCGATGCTCCCCAGGCATCAGTGCTGAGGCCAGTCCTGTTTAATGTCTTTATCCATGATCTGGATGAGGGGATCTAGTGTTCCCTCAGTGAGGTTGACAGGTGACACCAAACTGGGTGGGAGTGTTGATCTGTTGGAGGACAGGAGGATCTGCAGAGGGATCTGGCCAGGCTGGATCCATGGATGGAGGGCAGGAGGATCTGCAGAGGGATCTGGCCAGGCTGGATCCATGGATGGAGGGCAGGAGGATCTGCAGAGGGATCTGGCCAGGCTGGATCCATGGATGGAGGGCAGGAGGATCTGCAGAGGGATCTGGCCAGGCTGGATCCATGGATGGAGGGCAGGAGGATCTGCAGAGGGATCTGGCCAGGCTGGATCCATGGATGGAGGACAGGGAGGATCTGCAGAGGGATCTGGCCAGGCTGGATCCATGGATGGAGGGCAGGAGGATCTCCAGAGGGATCTGGCCAGGCTGGATCCATGGCTGGAGGGCAGGAGGATCTCCAGAGGGATCTGGCCAGGCTGGATCCATGGATGGAGGGCAGGAAGGCTCTGCAGAGGGATCTGGCCAGGCTGGATCCATGGGTGAAGGGCAGGATGGGTCTGCAGAGGGATCTGCCCAGGCTGGATCCATGGCTGGAGGGCAGGAGGATCTCCAGAGGGATCTGGCCAGGCTGGATCCATGGATGGAGGATCTCCAGAGGGATCTGGCCAGGCTGGATCCATGGATGGAGGGCAGGAGGATCTCCAGAGGGATCTGGCCAGGCTGGATCCATGGGCTGGAGGACAGGGAGGCTCTGCAGAGGGCTTGGGATAGGCTGGATCCATGGGTCAAGGCCAATTCTATGAGGTTCAACAAGGCCAAGTGTTGAGTCCTGCACTTTTGTCACAACAACCCCATCCAGTGCCCCAGGCTTGGTGACAAGCATCTGGAAAGCTGCCTGGCAAAGGACCTTTAGGGATGCTGGTCAACAGCAGCTGAACATGAGCCAGCGGTGGCCCACGTTGTGCCCACGTTGCCAAGGTGGCCACCAGCACCTGGCTTGGATCAGCCATAGGGTGGCCAGCAGGAGCAGGGAAGAGATTGTCTCCCTGCACTGGTGAGATCGCACCTTGAGTCGTGGGTTCAGTTCTGGGCCCCTCACTCCAAGAAAGCCCTGGAGGGGCTGGAGCGTGTCCAGAGAAGAGAACAGAGCTGGGAAGGGTCTGGAGATTGTGGGAGTGTCTGAGGGACTTGAGGCTGTTGAGTCTGGAGAAGAGGAGGTGAGGGGAGACCTCATGGCTCTGTGCAGCTCCCAGAAAGGAGGTTGTAGGAAGGTGGGTCCTGGTCTCTTCTCCCAAGAACAAGTGATAGGACAAGGAAATCACAGAATCACCAGGTTGGAAAGGACCCATTGGATCATCGAGTCCAACCATTCCTAACACTCCCTAAACCATGTCCCTCAGCACTTCATCCACCCGTTCCTTAAACACCTCCAGGGAAGGCGACTCGACCCCCTCCCTGGGCAGCTGTTCCAGCGCCGATGACTCTTACTGTGAAGAATTTTTTTCTGATATCCAACCTGAACCTCCCCTGGTGGAGCTTCAGGCCATTCCCTCTTGTCCTGTCCTCTGTCCCTTGGGAGAAGAGCCCAGCTCCCTCCTCTCCACAACCTCCTTTCAGGCAGTTGTAGAGAGCAATAAGGTCTCCCCTCAGCCTCCTCTTCTCCAGGCTAAACACCCCCAGCTCTCTCAGCCGCTCCTCGTCAGACGTTCTCCAGCCCCTTCACCAGCTTCGTTGCTCTTCTCTGGACACGCTCCAGAGCCTCAACATCCTTCTTGTGGTGAGGGGACAGAACTGAACACAGTATTCAAGGTGCGGTCTCACCAGTGCTGAGTACAGAGGGAGAATCCCCTCCCTGTTCCTGCTGGTGACCCCATTTCTGATCCAAGCCAAGATGCCGTTGGCCTTCTTGGCCCCCTGGGCACACTGCTGGCTCATGGTCAGTCGCTGTCAACCATCACCCCCAGGTCCTTCTCCTCCGTGCAGCTCTCCAGCCACTCTTCCCCCAGTCTGTAGCGCTGCACAGGGTTGTTGTGCCCCAAGTGCAGGACCCGGCATTTGGCCTCGTTGAACCTCATCCCATTGGCCTCAGACCAGCAGTCCATCCTGTTCAGATCCCTAATGAAATGTCCTCAAGTTGTGCCAGGGGAGGGTTAGGTTGGATATTAGGGGCAATATCTTTAATGGCCAAGTGGCAGTGGAGGCAGAGGCTGCCCAGGGTAGTGGTGGAGTCCCCACCTCTGGAGAGACTTAAAAGCCATGTAGATATAGTGTTTAGTGACATGGTTTAGTGGTGAACTCGGCAGCGTTAGGTTAAGGGTTGAACTTGATCTGAAAGGTCTTTTCCAACCTAAATGATTCCATGATTCTGTGATGTTTTCCATCACCCAAACCCAGGGAGGCTCTGGGTTGTCCTTGGATCTGGTAACCCAACTCTTTCCCCAACCTGTGGTTGCTCAACTGTTTATGCTCATCATACCACACCAAGGCTGGAGAATCCATAGTTTAATGCCACTTAATCCAGTGGAAAAATAGCCTTTATTGTCACATAAGGAGCGTGTTCAGCTCTGATCCCGCTGCCAGCAGAAAGCTTTCAGGCAGAGCATGGCCTGGGCTAAGAAAGGAGAGGAAAAAAAGAAGGAAAAACCCATCATTTGCTGCTGTTTTTGCATCTTGAATCCGTTTTTTTTTCGGCATGACGGAGACGTCCAAGAATCTCCCGTCTAAACCACAGCCCTTTTCACATTTCGTCTGTGCATGATTGCTGCCCTTTCTGGAGGGTTTGGCGTTTCCACGGCCGCGTCGCCTTTGGGCTCAGAGTGCAAACGCTCTCGAGCGATGGAGTTAATAGGCAGCACACGGCGCCAGAGGCCGTGGTGGGAAACGGGTCATCGGAAGCAGAAATGCATCCCAGGCACCATGGGTTGATGGGCCTGGTGTGCATCTGCTGAGCCTCTGGTGTTGTCATGGAGGTACAAGGCAACCCGCTCCCAAGGATGCCGAGGCAAGAAGCTCCCCAGGATGCCGAGCCAGGAAGCTCCACAGGATGCTGAACCAGGAAGCTCCCAAGGATGCCGAGCCAAGAAACTCCCAAGGATGCCGAGCCAAGAAGCTCCCCAGGATGCCGAACCAGGAAGCTCCCAAGGATGCCGAGCCAAGAAGCTCCCCAGGATGCCGAGCCAAGAAGCTCCCCAGGATGCCGAGCCAAGAAGCTCCCAAGGATGCTGAGCTAGGTTGAGATGCTCCCTGCTGCTTTGGCTAGAGGATGGAGCTGGAAAGTTGTCTTAATTCTCCAAATGATCACAACTGGAGGCGTCCAGTGGTCCTTGAAATAGAATCATAGAATGGGTTGAGTTGGAAGAGACCTTAAAGATCATCTAATTCCACCCCCAGCCCCTGCCATGGGCAGGGACCTCTCCCACTAGAGCAGGTTGCTCAAGGTCCATCCAACCTGGCTTTGAACACTTCCAGGGTTGGGGCATCACTTCCAGGGTTGGGGCATCACTTCCAGGGTTGGGGCATCACTTCCAGGGATGGGGCATCACTTTTAATGAAGGGGCACCAAAACTAGTCCATCCCTGATTCCATGTGGCAAATTGATCCTGGATTTCAAGGCCGCTTTTAAGAACAGCAAGCGCAACTTGGAGCAAAGGAACGATTGGAGGAGTGGGGCGGTGTAAACCTCAGGAGGTTCAACAACGATAAGTGCAAGGTCCTACACCTGGGTTGGGGCAATCCCCACTTCCAGAATGGGGGATGATATGATTGAGAGCAGCCCTGAGGAGAAGGACTTGGGGCGGTGGGGGAGGAGAAGCTCCACAGGAGCCGCAACGTGAGCTCAGAGCCCAGAACCCCCTCCATGTCCTGGGCTGCACCCGGAGCAGCGTGGCCAGCAGGGAGGGACGGGATTCTGCCCCTCTGCGCCACTCTGGGAGACCCACCTGGAGCCCTGGGTCCAGGTCTGGAGTCCTCAGCACAGGGAGGACATGGAGATGGTGGAATGGGTCCAGAGGAGGCCATGGAGATAATGTGAGGACTGGAGAACCTCCTGTGCGAGGCCAGGCTGAGAGAGTTGGGGTTGTTCAGCCTGGAGAAGAGAAGGTTCCAAGGAGACCTTAGAGCAGCTTCCAGTAGGGAAAGGGGCTCCGGGAAAGTTGGGGAAGGACTGTTTACAAAGCTTATGGTGATAGGAAAAAGGGCAATGGGTATAATCTGCAGAGGGGCAGATTTAGACTGGACATAAGGAGGAAATTATTCATGATGAGGGTGGGGAGGCCCTGGAACAGGCTTCCAGGGAAGTTGTGGCTGCCCCATCCCTGGAGGTGCTCAAGGCCAGGTTGGAGGGGTCCTTGGGCAGCCTGATCCAGGGGGAGGTGCCCCTGCCCATGGCAGGAGTGGGACTGGATGATCTTTAAGGTCCTTTCCAACTCAAACTATTCTATGATTCTAGGACTCCACCTCCACATCAGTCATGGGCATTTCCAATCACGCTCTTGGGATTGGGATCAACCTGCCCGTCGCCTCATATCCAAAGGCTCTGGATGCTGAATCCTAAGACCTATAGGTCCAAGCAGGTGTCACCTCCTCTCCTTGGGAGCTGAGCTGGCTTTCCTTGAGAGCTTATGGGCAGACATGTCCACCAAATGATTCCAAACCAAAAATTCCAAACCATGCTCATGATACCTGGGTTTTTTTTTTTTTCAGCTGAGAAAGCGTGAATACCATTTTTTTTCCTTCTCCTCTGCCTCTTTGTTTGGTGTTTTCGTTCTGGTGCAACAGCCAGAGAGTCTGGATGAGGAGCTTATCTGACTTTATTGCCTTGGAGGCTCAAGACAGCCAGAACAGCAGCCTTGGCACGAATAGGAGTTCTGAAGAGACGTAAAGGGCAAAATTTGACATTACAGACCAGCCAAACCTCTAATTTCTTATTTTTTTTTGTGGTTTTTATTCTTTCTTCAAATACTTCACTGTCATGTGCTGCTGAAAGCATTTTCTGACCTTTCTCCCCTTCCTTTCTCCACACCTTTTGTATCTCGCAGCTCCTTCACCTCTCACACAAGTCGCCTTCGTTTCCAACCCCTCCTTCCTGCTCAACCCAGGTCATGGGTGGGTTTATACAGAATGACGGAATGGTTTGGAAGGGACCTTAAAGCCCATTTAGTCACAGCCCCTGCCATAGGCAGGGACACCTCTCACTGGATCAGGGGCTCCAAGAACCATCCAACCTCACCTGGAACCCCTCCAGGGATGGAGCAGCCACCACTGCTCTGGGCAACCTGGGCCAGGGTCTCCCCACCCTCCCAGGAGAACATTTCTCCCCAAGATCTCATCTCAATCTCCCCTCTCGCAGCTCAAAACCCATCCTCTCATCCTGTCCCTTCACTCCCTGATCCAGAGCCCCTCCCCAGCTTTCCTGGAGCCCCTTTCCCTACTGGAAGCTGCTCTAAGGTCTCCCTGGAGCCTTCTCTTCTCCTGAACAACCCCACCTCTCTCTTACTGGCCTCTTATGGGAGGTTCTCCAGTCCTTGCATCATCTCCATGGCCTCCTCTGGACCCATTCCACCATCTCCATGTCCTCCCTGTGCTGAGGACTCCAGCGCTGGACCCAGGGCTCCAGGTGGGTCTCCCAGAGCGGAGCAGAGGGGCAGAATCCCGTCCCTCCCTGCTGGCCACGCTGCTCTGGATGCAGCCCAGGACACGGGGAGGGGTTTCTGGGCTCTGAGCACACGTTGTGGCTCCTGTTGAGCTTCTCTTTTCCCACCACCCCGAGTCCTTCTCCTCAGGGCTGCTCCCAATAACCCCCCATCCTGGATTGAAACCGCAGATTGCCCCCACCCAGCTTCTAGTTGTCCACCCTGAAACACTTTCAAAGCCAGCGTGACGCCATCGCAAAAGGAATTTGTTGGCACAGGAAACTTGAGGAGCAGAGGGCCAACCTCCACCAAGCTCTGAGCCCTCCTGATGCAGCATGTGGTTCTTCTCGCCTGGAACAAAGGCTGCAGATCTAATTTAAGCCGTTGGCCCTCTGAAGCCGCAGATCTCTCCCGCTGACCATAGATGAAGGCCAGGCAGCTAATTCGGACTAGTTCTGATGGTTAAAAATAGGCAAAGAGTTACCAGCCATCTTGACTAAATTAAAGAGGTTGGGTTTCTTTTATTTCCTGGCCGTGCAAGGTGCATTTCTCAAACCATGAGTCACCGCTCTTTTCTGGGTTCTCCAATAAATCACTGTTCCTGGGGAAGGAAACCTCGAAGCCCTGAGATGACACATGGGGAATGAAACGCTTTGGGAGGGACTGGTTTGCCAAGTTGGGTGGCACTTCCTATCATCACAGAATCACAAGGTTGGAAAGGACCCACTGGACCATTGAGTCCAACCATTCCCAACACTCCCTAAACCATGTCCCTCAGCACTTCATCCACCCGTTCCTTAAACACCTCCAGGGAAGGCGACTCGACCCCCTCCCTGGGCAGCTGTTCCAGTGCCGATGACTCTTACTGTAAAGAATTTTTTTCTGATATCCAACCTGAACCTCCCCTGACGGAGCTTCAGGCCATTCCCTCTTGTCCTGTCCCCTGTCCCTTGGGAGAAGAGCCCAGCTCCCTCCTCTCCACAACCTCCTTTCAGGCAGTTGTAGAGAGCAATAAGGTCTCCCCTCAGCCTCCTCTTCTCCAGGCAGAACACCCCGAGCTCTCTCAGCCGCTCCTCGTCAGACGTTCTCCAGCTCCTCACCAGCTTCGTTGCTCTTCTCTGGACACTCTCCAGAGCCTCAACATCCTTCTTGTGGTGAGGGGTCCAGAACTGAACACAGTATTTGAGGTGCGGTCTCACCAGTGCTGAGTACAGAGGGAGAATCCCCTCCCTGGACCTTTCGTCATCATGAAGGACGAAAGCGCAACTGTGTTGGGTCGGCTCGACCAGTATCAAGGTAAGCAGAGAGGAACGGATCTTCTGAAGAGCCTCCTTGATTCCAGTGATTTCAAATCGAGGAGCTCCTATGAAAGAGATTGCATCTTTGTGTTTAACGAGTCCATGTCCCATCCCTGGAGGTGTTCAAGGCCAGGTTGGATGTGGCTAGGAGCAACAAGGTCCAGTGGGAGGTGTCCCTGCCCATGGTAGGGGTTAGAACTGGGTGGATTTTAAGGTTCCCTCCATTCCAAACCATTCCGTGATTCTATGATCTTACGATTCTTTCAGGAACTCATCCTGTCATCCCCAGAAGCCATAGAACCTTGTGGTTTTCACGGCTGCGCTGTGCATCTTGGTTCTGCCATGCATGAAGGACCTCTTCATTGGTTGGCGTTGAATGCCATCCTACTTCCAACAGCTGTCTTGCTCAGTTTCTGTGTGTTAATGGAGATGACCATGGTCTAAAAGGAAACCCTTCCTAAACCCCTTACATGCTGAGGGCCAGCTGCGCGGAGGACTTAGCCAGAAGACCCACACAACCTGTGTCACCTTCTTCAATTTTCTCTGCTTCCATCTGTTACAGATTCTGTGGAAAAAGAGATGTTGAGCTAGGTAGACATTTGGCCCAAACCATTACAGGCTGAATCTTACCGTGCTAGAAGAGCAAGTAAGGGTTGGCCTTCAGAGATCTTTAGATGTTTAAGGAACGGGTGGATGAAGTGCTTAGGGACATGGTTTAAGGGAGTGTTAAGAATGGTTGGACTCGATGATCCAATGGGTCCTTTCCAACCTCGTAATTCTATGATTCTATGATTCAGAAAATGACTTCTCTTCTTTCCTCATCCTGTGCCCTGGTCGGCAATTCCTGGACAGTCCTCTGCTGAAGTATGAGGTCCTTCAAGCCTGTATAAATACCAGCCTGAAGCAGCATGAAGTGATTAAACTGATGAAGGGTTTCCCCAAGAAACTCAACTCCCATGGAAACCTCCAGCTGTAGAGAGGTGGGTGTTGGTCTTTTCTACCCAGTAACAAGCGATGGGATGAGAGGAGTTGGCCTCAAGTTGCACCAGGGCAGGTTTAGCTTGGATATTCAGGAAAATTTCTTTACTGAAAGAGTGGTGAAGCACTGGAAGAGGCTGCCCAGGGAAGTGGTGGAGTCTCCATCCCTGGAGGGGTTCAGAACACACATGGATGTGGCACTTGAGGACATGAGTTAGAAGGCACGGTGGAAGCAGATGGGCTTTGAGGTCCTTTCCAACCCAAACCATTTCACGAGTCTATGATGATCTCAAAGGTCTTTTCCAACTTAGCGATTCCATCAGTTCATGATTCTATGAAAAACCTGATGGACGCGTTTTTGTAGCCTTAGAACTGCCCGTAGTCCTGCGGTCGCTTTGTTCAGGTGTCTGGAGAAGATCTTGTGGGACCAACTTCATGCTGCTGGACCCTACAGGTCCACATCCTCCCACAGAATGACTCACCTCACTGAGCAAATCCAAGGAGTTTAAGAGCCTCGTGGAGGAAACCACTTCTTAACGAAGTCTCTGTTAATGAGATGATCCTTATCACTAAAGCACCTTCAAGGGCTTTGCCCTCATTCCCTCTTCCAGATGCACTGAACAAAACCAAAAATGAGTTGGTTTTATGTGGGTCAAGAGGGAAAAGAGGGGAAGAAGCTGCCCACCAGTGATATTTAGTTGACAGCTCGGAAGCTCTACAGCAGGAAGCTCCACAGCTCTTTTGTTCAAGAGCTGTTTCTTCCACTGGGTGGATTCCTATTTTAGTTGGAGAGAAAAGAAGCGCTTTCCAGAAGGCTTCAACAGGGCTCGAGCACCTTCGAGTTCCTGAGAGCCTTTTAACAATGCTGTCAGCATTTATTTTTAACTGAATGGATGAAGGCGGCTCATCGAGAACCCTCTTTGAGTGCGTTTTGCTCCAGCTGCCAACTCCTCCGACCTGGCGCCGGCTGGCCAGGGATGGGTCCTGCCTTGCGGGGTGGAAACGGAGGAGCCTTCACTAAGTCCTTTTCTTTGCTGATAAATTGTTGGTCAAGCAGAGTTTCTGCACCCTCAGCAGGTTTGCTGATGACACCAAGCTGTCTGGTGCAGTTGCCACAGTGGAGGGATGGGATGGCATCCAGAGGGACCTGGACAGGCTGGAGGAGTGGGGCTGGGAGAACATTGTGGGGTTCAACCAGGCCAAGGGCAAGGTCCTACACCTGGATTGGCGCAACCCCTGGTTTCAATCCAGCTGGGGGGACGATGGGATTGAGAGAAGCCCTGAGGAGAAGGACTTGGGGTGCTGGGGGAGGAGAAGCTCAACAGGAGCCGCAACGTGTGCTCAGAGCCCAGAAACCAACTGTGTCCTGGGCTGCACCCAGAGCAGCGTGGCCAGCAGGGAGGGACGGGATTCTGCCCCTCTGCTCCACTCTGGGAGACCCACTTGGAGTCCTGGGTCCAGCGCTGGAGTCCTCAGCACAGGGAGGATATAGAGCTGTTAGTACGGGTCCAGAGGAGACCACGGAGATGATGAGAGGGCTGGAGAACCTGTTGTAAAAGGCCAGGCTGAGAGAGTTGGGGTTGTTCAGGAGAAGAGAAGGCTCTGGGGAGACCTTAGAGCAGCTTCCAGCAGGGAAAGGGGCTCCAGGAAAGCTGGGGAGGGGCTCTGGATCAGGGAGTGCAGGGACAGGATGAGGGGAACAGTTTTGAGCTGCAAGAAAGGAGACCTTAGGGAGAAAGAAATGTTCTCCTGGGAGGGTGGGGAGGCCCTGGCCCAGGTTGCCCAGAGCAGTGGTGGCTGCTCCATCCCTGGAGGGGTTGAAGGCCAGGTTGGATGGGGCTTGGAGCCCCCGATCCAGTGGGAGGTGTCCCTGCCCGTGGGAACTGGATGGGCTTTGACGTCCCTTCCAACCCAAACCATTCCATGATTCCACAATTCTATAACATCGCAGGCTTTCCCAGCCATGAAGAGGAGTCTTGGCCTTTCCCTCACCTGTGGTAGAAAAGGTGATGAGGGAGGAGGATAAATGGAAGCTGTGTCACTGCACAAAGCCATCATTCCTCTGCACTTATCAGTTTCACTGCATCTATTTCATTGATGGCTGTTTTTATTGACCGAAGGAAGCCTTGGGAAGGTTGTCCTTGATGCCACACTAACACCAACCTGGTGAGATGTGAGATTGACCACAGGAACATCTGAGCATAGTTCACTCAGAATTCCAGTCAATGTTTTTCTAGTATGAAACTAATACCAAGGAAGCAAACCCACCACCCCCTGGGAGCAACTGACCTCGCTGTTACCCGAGAACCTTCTGCTGAAATCCACCAGCAACTCTGTCTCTCAAGTGGAGGTCCACAATGGAGCAGATGTCCCCTTGTAACCTCTAGAGGTCCATGGTGGTGGAGATACCCACCAGCAGCCCATGGAGGTCCACAGTGGAGCAGATACCCACTTGCAGCCCATGCAGGTCCAGAGAGGAGCAGATATCCACCAGCAGCCCATGGAGGTCCAGAGAGGAGCAGACACCCACCCGCAGCCCATGGAGGTCCAGAGAGGAGAAGATATCCCCTGTAGCCCATGCTGGTCCGTGGTGGAGCAGATACCCACCTGCAGCCAGTGCAGACTCCACGTTTGAGCAGGGGGATGTCCCAAGGACTCTGTAACTCTGTGGAAAGCCCACCTTGAAGAAGATCCTGGCAGAATCTGTGGATCCATAGAGATCAGCTCACACCAGAGGAGTTTTTCTGGCAGGACTTGTGACCCTGATGGGGATACACGGTGGAACAGCTTCTCCTTGAAGGACAACACCTCATGGAAGGGACCCGTGTTGGAGCAGGTTGTGAAGAAATGCAGCCCATGGGAAAAACTCACGCTGGAGAAGTTCATGGAGGACAGTCTGCCATTGGAAGAACCTCACACCAGAGCAAGGGAAGAGCGTGAGGAGTCGTCCTCCTGAGGATGATGGAGTGACAGAAAAAAACAGAAAAAACATGTGTGGAACTGACCACAACGCCATTCCCTGTCTGCTTGGGGGAGGAGTAGGGAAACTGAGAGTGAAGTTCAGCCCAAGAAGAGAGGCATGAGGAGAAGGGGTTGGAAGATCTGGGTGGATCTCTCATTATCCTACCCTGATTTGATCGGTAATAAATTGTTTCCCCACATCGAGTCTGTTTTGCTCGTGATGGTATTTGGTGAATGATTGGTACTGTCCTTATCTCAACCCACGAGCTCTCGATTCTAATTTTCTCTCCCCTGTTCGGCTGAGGAAGGAGAGTGACAGAGCAGCTTTGGAGGACACCAGGCGTCCATCCAGGGACAACCTACCACGTACGCTCAGCCAGATGAGCAGAACCAGCCTGGCCCCACGGGTGAACATCTCATTTGCTGCAGGAACAATGAGACTGTGGGCAGAACTGCCTTGGAGAGCTCCCATCGGGAGAAATGATCCGTGTGAGCCAAAGGCTTTGATGGCTGAACTACTTCACTCCAAGCTCCAGCCTTCACTTTCTCAGAATCATAGAATCGTATGGTTGGAAAAGACCTTTGAGACTGTCAAGTCCAACCAAACCTCTCCACTACTGAATCGGATCTCTGAGCACCTCATCTACCCATCAATCAAAGGCCTCCAGGGATGGGGACTCCACCACCTCCCCGGGCACTTTGACGTCTACCGCCCTTGTAACTGCTGCTCCCCGACTCAGACCCTCACTGGTAGGGGACCAAGGAGGTCAGAAGACACCTTGTGAGGTCACTGCTTGAAGGCACATTCCCCATTAGAGTGTCGCAGCTCAGTCCCCACCCCACGAGCTGATGGGGCTCTCCTTGCTGTGCAGGTGACCACTGCACAGTGCTCTGCATGGAGGAGGTGTCCCTCTAGGGGCCACGGAGCACATGGTTGGATGTCTTCTCCAGCCTTTGCAGAGGATGAAAGCATTGCTGGTTGGGAAGAGACGGACCCGTGACGATCCAAGGGCTGCTGCCAGGGCTTTGTCTTTTCCTCTGCTTTGTTTCAGCCCTGGGTTCAGGGATTTGGGGCAGAGCAGCTCCAGCTCCAACCTTGTACAGGGTCCTGCTCGAGTGAGACTTGGTGTTGGGTGGCCCTGAGGCCAACGCCTTGGATTCCGGTCACTGATGAGAAGAACCTTGAGGAAGAGGAGTGAGAGAATCATGGAATGGTTTGGGTTGGAAGGGATCTCAAATCCCATACAGTTCCAACCCCCTGCCATGGGCAGAGACACCTCCCACTGGATCAGGTTGATCCAAGCCCCATCCAACCTGGCCTTGAACCCCTCCAGGGATGGGGCAGCCACCGCTTCCCTGTGCAACCTGGGCCAGGGTCCCCCCACCCTCAACATGAAGAATTTCTTCCTAATGTCTGATCTAAATCTTCCTCCTTCCAATTTAAATCTGTTCACCCTCATCCTGTCACTCCAGGTCCTTGGAGAAAAGCCCCTCTCCAGCTTTCCTGGAGCCCCTTTCCCTACTGGAAACTGCTCTAAGGTCTGGCTGGAGCCTTCTCTTCTCCAGGATGAACAACTCCAACTCTGCCAGCCTGGCCTTGGACAGGAGGTTCTCCAGCCCTGGGATCATCTCCATGGCCTCCTCTGGACTTGCTCCAACAGCTCCATGTCCTCCCTGTGCTGAGGACTCCAGAGCTGGACCCAGGACTCCAGGTGGGTCTCCCAGAGTGGAGCAGAGGGGCAGAAACCCCTCCCTGGTCCGCTCTGGTGGCTCTGCTCTGGATGCAACCCAGGATGCAGCACTGTAGGCAAGCTCTGAAGATCTAGATGTCCTCCTGTTCAACGCTGGTGTCCTCTCAGCTGTTGGAAACCAGGATGGGCTGCCAGGAAGCCAGAGGAATGTCACGGGTATGAGGGAGCAGGTCATGGGGTTTCCATCTAGGCTGGTGGGTGGTTGCTTCAACCACGACTTGAAGCAACTCGAGTGGATGGATTTACAGCTTGCCCACCACAGCAGGGGCCCCGACACGGGGGAATTTTCTCCAGGGGAGTGTGAAAGAGATAAATAAAGAAGAAACATGGGATGCTGGATGGATCTGGTCACCCACCCTCCATTCAGGGTGGAAATAAAGGGCTTTTCATTTCTTCCAGCGGTGAGGGCAATTAACGCTTCGAACATAACGCTTGGAGGACTGCGGTCGTAGCCTGGGCATGGTCCAACTGGAAGCCTTCCTGGCAGGGACGCCTTGCAGAGCGCGAGGTCTCCGAGGGGCTATCGGCTGCCTTGGGAAGGTTAATCCAGGGGTCCGTCAGCTGTAGAACTTGCATGGGAGGTGACTCCAGGTGCACGGAGCAGGGAGAAATGCTTCGAGGTCCCACCTACCCGGTGGCAGAACTTAACTCCTACCTTGCCACTGGTTTGAGATTTGGGATCTGTATTTTTTTTCCTTCTGTCTTTCTTTATTTTTTCTTCTTCTTTTTTATTTTTAAATGAATCTGATGTTAGTTCTGGACATTTGGATCTAATAAATCCCGAGGATCTGGCTCAGACAGAGCCTGTTTGGTGACCTGCAGGTCACTGCCAGTCACTGTGTAGCATTCACTGCTGCATCATAGGATAGTTTGGGTTGGAAGGGACCTTACAGATCATCCAGTTCCAACCCTTTCCATGGGCAGGGACACCTCCCACTGGATCAGGCTGCCCAAGGCCCATCCAACCTGGCCTGGAACACCTCCAGGGATGGGGCAGTCACAGCTTCCCTGGACAACCTGTTCCACTGTCTCACTATTCTCATGGTGAAGAAATTCCTCCTTATGTCCAGTCTAAATCTGCCCCTCTCCAGTTTATCCCCATTGCCCCTTGTCCTATCACTCCAAGCATTTGCGAACAGCCGCTCCTCAGCTTTCTTGTAGCCCCTTCAGGTACTGGAAGGTGGCTTCCAATCATGAAGAGATGCATCGCTCTCCGGATGCAGAAACCAACTCATCTGAGGTCCTGGATGTGACTTTACCCTGGTTTGACTCTGGTTTAAGATCTTTCTTTCTTTCTTTCTTTCTTCCTTCCTTTCTTTCTTTCTTTCTTCCTTCCTTTCTTTCTTTCTTTCTTTCTTTCTTTCTTTCTTTCTTTCTTTCTTTCTTTCTTTCTTCCTTCCTTCCTTTCTTCCTTCCTTTCTTTCTTTCTTTCTTTCTTTCTTTCTTTCTTTCTTTCTTTCTTTCTTTCTTTCTCTCTTTCTCTCTTTCTCTCTTTCTTTCTCTCTTTCTCTCTCTCTTTCTCTCTTTCTTTCTCTCTTTCTTTCTCTCTTTCTTTCTCTCCTTCTCTCTTTCTTTCTTTCTCTCTTTCTCTCTCTTTCTCTTTCTCTTTCTTTCTCTCTTTCTCTCTCTCTCTTTCTCTCTTTCTTTCTCTCTTTCTTTCTCTCTTTCTCTTTCTCTCTTTCTTTCTCTCTCTCTTTCTTCCTTCCTTCCTTCCTTCCATCCTTCCTTCCTTCCTTCCTTCCCTCCTTCCTTCCCTCCTTCCTTCCCTCCTTCCTTCCTTCCTTCCTTCCTTCCTTCCTTCCTTCCTTCCTTCCTTCCTTCCTTCCTTCCTTCCTTCCCTCCTTTCTCTCTCTCTTTCTTTCTCTCTTTCTGATCTCCTGAGGGATCTCCTTGCTCTTTGGCACAAAAGGGATCACAACTTTCATCCGTGTGCAGAGACCGCACGGCCAGAGTGCAGAGGGGGACCCTAAATATACCCTTGGTCCTCTGGTTCCACCCACTTATTGCTTTCTTAGGTAAAGATACCCAGAGAAGCTGTGGCTGCCCCATCCCTGGAGGGGTTCAAGGCCAGGTTGGATGGGGCTTGGAGCAATCTGATCCAGTGGGAGGTGTCCCTGCCCATGGCAGGGTGGGGAACCGGATGGGCTTTGAGGTCCCTTCCAACTCAAACCATTCCACGATTCTACGATGTGCATGTTGCACGCATCCATGTCCTCAGCCTGGCATCAACAGTGGTGGCTTTGCTCCTGCCAGTCCTTCCCAGGCCAAGCTCCATCACAACAGAACTTTTGTACTGGATTTTCCTTATCTTCTCCCAGGTGGAGACAGCCGCCACCTCGGCCTATTGTCAAATCAATATGTTCACCCCTCCCACCTACCCAGTCAAGAAGTCAGCAAGTGCTGCAGACCGAGTCATGGAATCATGGTTTGGATTGGAAGGAACCTTGAAGGTCATCCAGTTCCACCCCTGCCATGGGCAGGGACACCTCCCACTGGATCAGGGGCTCCAAGCCCCATCCAACCTGGCCTGGAACATCTCCAGGGATGGGGCAGCCACCACTGCTCATAGACTTGTAGAATAGTTTGGCTTGGAAGGGACCTTAAAGATCATCTAGTTCCAACCTCCCACTGGATCCAGTTGCTCCAAGCCCCATCCAACCTGGTCTTCAACCCCTCCAGGAAAGGAACAGCCACCACTGCTCTGGCAACCTTTTCCAGGGCCTCCCCACCTCACAGGAGAACCTTTCTCCTGAAGATCCCATCTCAATCTCCCCTCTTACAGCTCAAAATCATTCCCCTCGCCTTATCCTTCCACTTCCCGAGCATCTCCTCAGAAAATCAGGTTAAAAATACTTCCTTAGAGTTATTAAATAATCTATTCAATATCATTTAAGGTTATGTAAGATCTTTTTTTTCCCCCCTTGTGATTGCACCAGGCTCCCCCTCAGCTCTGTTTTCTCCATTCCGACCGCATTAATGGCAATTATTCCCTTCCTGTCTTTTTTTTTAATCCTGGTGCCATCTCTGGCCATAATTAATGGATGCAACTCGTTTGCATCCAGACTGTTTTCTCACTGCACAAGCGAAGCAGGAATTACGATTTCATCAAGAAGTTTCTGAGTGCTCCTTTCCCCCAGGGCTCACCAGGCTTAGAGCTTTTTCCTTTTTTTTTTTTACATTTGGTTTTGCAATCAGGACAAACTTAATTAAAAAGCAAAAAAAAAAAAAAATAGAAAAAATAGAAAAAAACCAAAACCAGCCCAAAAACAAAACACAAGGGAAGAAAAAAAAAAATGAAACAAACAACAAAAAAAACTCATGTGGGAGCTTTCAACTCCTCCTTTGCCAGATCAGGTTTGTGAGCGAAAGATGGAATTTGTCCTGGATGAAGCCGTGCCCCTCCACATCTGTAAGACATCGGCAGCTCCAGCTGCTCTGCTGCAGCCACCTTTGATCCCCGTCGCCTCGCAGGCCCCTTTCCCGGCTATTTCGGAGGGGGTTCATAAACCTATAGAATAGTTTGGCTTGGAAGGGACCTTAAAGACCATCTAGTTCCAACCTCCCACTGGATCAGGGGCTCCAAGCCCCATCCAACCTGGCCTGGAACCCCTCCAGGGATGGGGCAGCCACCACTGCTCTGGGCAACCTCTTTCAGGGCCTCCCCACCCTCATCATGAAGAAATTCCTCCTTATGTCCAGGCTAAATCTGTCCCTCTCCGGTCTATACTCATTGCCCCTCGTCCTATCACTCCAAGGCTTTGTGAACAGCCCCTCTCCAGCTTTCTTGTAGCCCCTTCAGGTCCTGGGAGGTGGCTATAAGGTCTCCTTGGACTCTTCTCCAGGCTGAACAACTCCAACTCTCCCAGCCTGGCATTGTACAAGAGGTTCTCCAGCTCTCACACCATCTCTGTGGCCTCCTCTGGACTCGCTCCAACAGCTCCGTGTCCTCCCTGTGCTGAGGACTCCAGAGCTGGACCCAGGGCTCCAGGTGGTTCTCCCAGAGCGGAGCAGAGGAGCAGAATCCCATCCCTCCCTGCTGGCCACGCTGCTCCGGGTGCAGCCCAGGACACCGGGGGGTTTCTTGGCTGTGAGTGCATATTGGAGCTCCTGTTGGTCTTCTCCTCCTCCAGCACCCCAAGCCCTTCTCCTCAGAGCTGTTCTCAATCACATCATCCCCCATCCTGGACTGAAACCATGGATTGCCCCAACCCCGGTGTAGGACCTTGCCCTTGGCCTGGTTAAGCCTCACGTGGTTCACCCAGCCCCACTTCTCTGTCGTGTCCAGATCCCTCTGGATTCCATCCTGTCCTTCTGGTGTGGCAACTGCACCACTCAGTTGGTGTCGTCTGCATCTCTTTTGCTCGGCGTCGCTGTGCAGACACCTCTGGCTACAGCAACAGCAGCGTTTCACAAAGCACTTCCACATCCCTGGAAGTGTTCAAGACGAGGTTGGATGGGGCTTGGAGCAGCCTGATCCAGTGGGAGGTGTCCCTGCCCATGGCAGGGGATTGGAATTGGATGGGCTTCGATGTCCCTTCCAACTCAAACCATTCCGTGATTCTAAGGTTGATGAAAACACAATCCCTCCTCTCATGCCATCAATGCTTTGTCCAAGAAGACTTTAGAGCAGCCTTCCAGTACCTGAAAGGCCTTCAGGAAAGCTGCAGAGGGACTTCTTTCACGGTCCTGGAGTGGCTTTAAATTGGAAGGGGGAAGATTTTGATTAGACATCATGAATACATTCTTCACAAAAAAAAAGGTGGTGAGGCCGTGGCCCAGGTTGCCCAGAGCGGTGGTGGCTGCTCCATCCCTGGAGGTGTTCCAGGCCAGGTTGGATGGGGCTTGGAGCAACCTGATCCAGTGCGAGATGTCCCTGCCCATGGCAGAGGGGTTGGAACTGGATGGGCTTTGAGGTCCCTTCCAATCCAATCCATTCTGATTCTGTAATAATGCCCTGGGAAGGAGAAGGAGGGAGTGACCTATGCCCTCCTGATGGATGGAGACCCACAGATGAATGTTGGGCTGCAGGAAAGGCTCTGCCTTGGTTGCACCGAGCAGTCAGATGGGTGATGAGTTCAAGAGCTGATGCCTGGCTTGGTGTTTGGGGAACAACATCTCATTTCTCTTTGGATAAGGACAATGGTGATACACGATGGTGAAGAAGTTGTAGAGAAAGAAGCTTGCTCCTGGCTCTTTCTAGCCCCATGACATCTTCTGGTCACATCTATTTGTTAACCTTTTGCAAGGTGCAGGGAATCAGAGTTCCTCCATCCTGCAAAAAACTGGGACAACTTCTTGTTTGATGGGCAAATTGCTCTTGGGGGAAGTTTTGTGACTAGTGAAGACCCTCAGCAACCTGTCCCACCTCACAGCTCCTCTCCAGAGCTTTTCACCCACTTCACCCTGGAGGGAAGGGTTCCAATTCCACTCAGAAACAGGATTAGAGTGAGAACAATGTGGGGTGCTGGTTTGGTACCCAGACACTGGGACATTTCTTACCTTAGAATCATAGACTCATAGAGTAGTTTGGGTTGGAAGGGACCTTAGAGACCATTTAGTTCCAACCCCCCTGCCATGGACAAGGACACCTCCCACTGGATCAGGGCTCACATTCCCAATGGACACAACCACAATTAACTGGACTGGACTACGAGGCTTGGTTGCCCTCTTGGAGGTGGTTGACCACAGATGGGGAAGGATTTCTGGGATTTTGGTCTCTCTTGGGGGAGCCATGGATGGGCAGTTGGGAGGGAGGACTAGGAATCGGGTTTTTGTCTGAAGAAGAGGTCAGGGTGGGTCCTGTCCTCCCCCCAGAGCAGACATTTATGTAACAACAAAGGAGCCTTTCCTGGAGGAGAAAGAGAGAAAGAAAAGTACACGATGTAGAATGCGATTGAGAGAAGCCCTGAGGAGAAGGACTTGGGGTGCTGGGGGAGGAGAAGCTCAACATGAGCCACAACGTGCGCTCAGAACCCAGAAACCAACCGTGTCCAGGGCTGCATCCGGAGCAGCGTGGCCAGCAGGGAAGGATGGGATTCTGCCCCTCTGCTCCTCTCTTGGGAGACCCACCTGGAGGATTGTGTCCAGTTCTGGAATCCTCAATATAAGAAGGAGATGGAGCTGTTGGAATGGGTCCAGAGGAGGCTACAAAGATGATCAGAGGGCTGGAGCACCTCCTATACAAGGACAGGCTGAGAGAGTTGGGGTTGTTCAGCCTGGAGAAGAGAAGGCTCTGAGGAGACCTTATAGTGACCTTCCAGTACTGAAGGGGCTACAGGAAAGCTGGAGAGGGGCTGTTCATAAAGGCTTGTGGGGATGGGATGAAAGGGAATGTGTATAAGCTGGAGAGGGGTGGATTTAAGCTTGATATAAGGAAGAATTTCTTCACTATGAGAGTGGTGACGCCCTGGCCCAGGTTGCCCAGAGAAGCAGAGGCTCCTCCATCCCTGTGGAGGTGTTTAAGGCCAGGTTGGATGGGGCCTTGGGCAGCCTGGTCCAGTGGGATGTCCCTGCCCATGGCAGGAGGGTTGGAACTAAATGATCTTTAAGGTCGCTTTCAACCCAAACTGTTCTATGATTCTATGAAAAGGAGGAAAATAGGAAAAGGCAGAGAGGATTCCAAGTGCACCAGAGGGAGCCCTTCCATTGCAGATGAGACAGAAATCAGGCTCAGGCTTGAGCTGGAGGCTTAAACCTTATGTGGTACAGCAGCTCTCCACTCACCTTCCAGCTCTTTCCAGTCTGTGTTAACTGGGATAGGAAGAGCCCTCCCAGTCCAGGGTTGTACTATTAACCATCACTTTGACAACACCACCCAGAATGACCAGAATGGCACCAAGAAGATGGAGCAGCTCCTGATAGAATGATGTTCCCACCCCTCGTTCATACCCTGGCTGGAAAATCCCTCCACCTCAGCCTGCTCAAGCATCTTCTCTCCGTTTCTCCCTCTCAAGACAGTTTCCACCCCAGTAGGACACTCTCAGTTTGCTTGCCAGGCTGGAGGGAATGCTGGAAAAAGGCTTGGAGGCTGATGGGAGGGACGACCCCCTCCAATTAATCCTGGAAAACTATTCTCCTGAGGTGACAAATGGAGCCAAAAGGATTCCGAAGCACAATTTCCCATCCCCTGCTGAGATGCAGTGTGTGGCCATGCCTTGCAGATCATCCATTGAGATCCAAGGGCTGGAGCATCTCCCATCTGAGGCCAGGCTGGGAAAGTTGTCGTTGTTCAGCCTGGAGAAGAGAAGGCTCTGAGGAGATCTTAGAGCAGCTTCCAGTCGGGAAAGGGGCTCCAGGAAAGTTGGGGAGTGCAGGGGTAGGACAAGTTGAATGGCTTTCAGCTGAGAGAGGGGCGAGTGAGATGAGATCTTGGGGAGAAATGTTCTCCTGGGAGGGTGGGGAGGCCCTGGCCCAGGTTGCCCAGAGCAGTGGTGGCTGCCCCATCCCTGGAGGGGTTCCAGGCCAGGTTGGATGGGGCTTGGAGCCCCTGATCCAGTGGGAGGTGTCCCTGCCCATGGCAGGTTTGGGACTGGATGCGCTTTGAGGTCCCTTCCATGCCAACCCATTCCATGATTCTATGATCCTATTGAAATAGGGACGTAAATAAAGAGATCTGCTAACTCACCCCGTTTGGTAGTTTGATGTCCATAATTCCATCATAGTTCACCCAGTGTCTCTCCACTGCCTACCTCTTCTCTTATGGTGTCATCTTCCCTCCCGCCCTCACAGGATGTCATCATAGCTTGAGCCCTACTTGCTGTGTTTTTCACAGTGGGTCAGACTTGGCACCTGGGTGCCACGATACAAACCTCTCCTCACCAAACCTGCCTAGAAAGGAGCATCTCAGTGTGCCACAGAGTCTTCATCTTTGTTCTTGCCCCACCCTGTCAAGTAACTCCCAAGTAGGATGAGAGGAGATGGCCCCAAGTTGTGCCAGGGGATCCTTAGATTGAATATTAGGAAACAATTACTTTACTGAAAGAGTGGTGGAGCTTGGACAGAGGCTGCCCAGGACGGTGGTGGAGTCACCATCTCTGGAGGGGTTCAAAACCCGTGTAGATGTGGCCCTTGTGGACACGATTTAGGTGGCATGGTGGTGTTGGGTTAATGGTTGGACTGGAAGATCTTATAGAAGCATAGAATCACTAGGATAGAAAAGACTTTAGATGTCATCAAGTCCAACCGTGCCTGTCCACTACTAAACCAGATCCCTGAGCATGTCATCTGCCCGGCTTTTAAACCCCTTTGGATGAGGACTCCACCACCTCCCTGGGCAGCTTCTCCCAGGGCCTCAGAACCCTTTCTGTGATGTTTTTCCTGATGTCCAATCTGAACTTGCCCTGATGCAACTTGAGGCCGTTTCCTCTCATCCTATCACCTGACACTTGTTTGAAGAGACCAACACCCACCTCACTACAACCTCCTTTCATGGAGCTGAGGACGATGTTAGGTCTCCCCTCAGCCTCCTCTTCTCCAGGCTAAACAACCCCAGAGGTCTTTTCCAAGCGGAATGGTTCTATGATTCCCTTCTATGTTGGAGCCCAGAAGAACCAGATGAACTGACATGAGCCGACAACGTGCGCTCATAGCTCAGAAGGCCACCCATGTCCTGGGCTGCACCCATTGCAGCGTGGCCAGCAGGGAGGGACGGGATTCTGCTGCTCTGCTCCACTCTGGGAGACCCACCTGGAATCCTGGGTCCAGCCTTGGACTCCCCAACATAAGAATGAGATGGAACTGTTGGAAATGGTCCAGAGGAGGCTTCAAGGATGATGTGAGGTCTTCAGCACCTCCCATAAGAGGACAGGCTGAGAGAGTTGGCGTTGTTCAGCCTGGAGAAGGCTCCCAGGAGACCATATAGTGACCTTCCAGTAGCTGAAGAGGCTTTCAAGAAAGCTGAGGAGGGGCCGTTTATAAAGGTGTGGAAAGATAGGATGGGTGGGAATGGCTTTGCTTTGGAGAGGGGAAGATTTAGACCAGGCATTAGGAGGAAATTCTTCATCCTGAGGGTGGTGAGGCCCCGGAACAGGTTGTGCAGGGAAGTTGCGGCTGCCCCATCCCTGGAGGTGTTCAAGACCAGGCTGGATGGGGCTTGGAGCGATGTGATCCTATGGGAGATGTCCCTGCCCATGGCAGGGGGTTGGAATGAGATGATCTTTAAGGTCCCTTCCAACTCAAACCATTCTATTCTACGACTCTATGAATTAACGCTCTCTCTCCCATCCCACCCCTATTAAACCGGGGTCGCTCACCTCGAGGGGCCACAGCAGGCGTCGCGCTCTCGCTGGCAACGGGATGGCGGAGTCGTGCGGCTTTGGTAATTATTGATAAATCGCACGGTGTCCCCACCGTAAAAGAACAAAGAAAGGCCCAATTTGCTGCATCAAGAGAGGGACGGGGTCCTCCCCTCCGTATGGGCTCGCAGCTCCCTGCCAACGGGAGCAGAAGCCGCGCTGGCCGGCGTGTGCGCGCACCGTGGGACGGGGAGCTCCCAACCCCAGGCATATGGTTTAAATATTCTAATAGATGTGGTAATCCTTTTGGTTTCCAACTAATGTTCTGGTCGAGTCGATTTATGGTAACGCTATCTTAAGCAATGAGGGCAATAAAAAGAGTTTTAAATGGGAAGATTTTTTTTTTTCTTTCTCTCCTTGCTATTTTTTTTAAAATAAGGATTTTTTTTCCTTCTTTTTCTTTTTATAAAGAGGCTTTTCTTTGTGCTCTGTTTAAAGTCATCAAGGGTTGAGATCCTGCCAGAGCTACTCAGTGCCTGCAAAGCAGATACACACCTTGCTGGAAGCTGCTCTTACAATCATAGAATCATATCATAGTTTGGGTTGGAAGGAACCTTAAAGTCCATCCAGTTCCAACCCCCTGCGATGGGCAGGGACACCTCCCACCAGATCAGGCTGCCCACGTCCCCATCCAACCTGGCCTTCAACACCTCCAGTGGGACCTGGATGGGCTTTGAAGTCGCTTCCAGCCCAAACCATTCCATGATTTTATGATTCTATCTTGTGATAGAGTGGGAAACTTTTGGTCCAGACGGTAGTGTCCACTGGCTTGAGCAGCTGCCTGGCTTGTTGCCTGTTGCCACCTCCCCTCTCCTACAGCTTTATTCTCTGCACACTGAGAAGGTCTCAGGATGGATTCATGTCCCGGCCTCTGCAGTCCTACCTGGTCACAAGACCAGAGATTAAATCAGCTTTGATGGAGGGCTTCTCAAGGAGACAACTGGGCTCATCTTACAATCACAGTCACTGAGACTGGAAAAGACCTCAGATCATCCAGTCCAACTATCAGCCCAGCACCACCGTTCCTATTAAACCATATACTGAAGTGCCACATCCACACGCTTTTGGAACATCTCCAGTGATGGAGACTCCATCGCTGCCCTGGGCAGCTTCTTCCAATGCTTCACTGCTTGGTCAGTGAAGAAATGTTTCCTGATATCCAATCTAAACTTCCCCTGGTGCAACTTGAGGCCATTTCTTCTCATCCTATCACTTGTTAGGAGAAGAGACACCCACCCAACTTCCTTTCAGGTAAATGTAGAGAGAGATGGGATTAGTTCTCCCTTCCGCCTCCTCTTCTCCAGGCTAAACAACACCATTCCTTCAGCTTCTCCTTGTAATTGTTGTTCTCCAGACCCTTCACCAGCTTCATTGCCCTTCTCTGGACACACTCCAGCTGAATGCCTGGATACCTCCAGCCTGAAGTTTCCCCCCTTGCTTGTTAACTTCCAGCCCTGGAGGTGGGACTCCATCCCACGTGCGGAACGCAAGGGTCAAACAGATATATTTTTGCATTGCTTTCCTTCTTTTTCTGAGAGTTTGGAGCACAACTGAGTGCTTCCCAGGAGTTCTGGAGGAACCAGCTGTACCCAAGGCTCCAGCTCTTCTGTCTGTCTTTCTTTGAAAGAGCTTCCAAGAAGAGACCTGATCCTTTATCATTCAGACATCTCCACATCTGATGTCGGAGTCAGCAGTCACCCGAAAGGACCAGAAGGAGAGTCTCACACTGCCATGAGCCAGGAAGGCTCTCCATGCCATTCCCAAGCTCACAAGAGGACAATGATCTCAGTTTTTGGGTCAAGTCCTTCCTGGTTTGTTTTGTCTACAGCTTTGGAGAAGAAACAGTGAAAAAATTGGACACCAGAAATTCCCAGTGTGTAGAGTAAGGAAGGATCCGTCCCAGCCCACTGGAGACAGTGACTCTGGAGTCGCACAACGAGACCCACCCCGCTCAGAAGGCGCCGCAGCGATTTCCAGGCCAATCCTCCGACACATGAGCCTTCTGGACCACTTTGAAAAAGTAGCTCTTTCAACAAAAGCCCTTTTAGTCTTCGTTGCGAAGTCAAAGGCTGCTTTCACGTCGGGCTGGGCTGGGTCGGGTTTCATTCGCTTGGAGATAAATGCCTTTGTCAGCAAAAATCTTTCTGTGGATTCTATTTTTTTACGGTTTTATTTTATTTTTTTTTTTTTTGTTGGAAAATTTGAATTATTGGATTTCCTGGGAATTCTCAGCGAGTGAAAAAGTGACGTTTTATCCAAGAAAGCTGAATATTCAGTATCCGAGTTTCAGTCCCAATAAGTCGGGACATTCTTACCCCAATTAGAGAATGTGAACCTTCCCAGCACGTAAAATTCTGTTGATTGGTGAAGAATAAGGGAGTGCAGGGATAGGATGAGGGGGGTGGTTTGACACTGGGAGAGGGGAGATTGAGATGAGATCTTAAGGAGAAATGTTCTTCTGTGAGGGTGGGGAGGCCCTGGCCCAGGTTGCCCAGAGAAAGGGTGGCTGCCCCATCCCTGGAGGGGTTCAAGGCCACCTTGGATGGGGCTTTGAGCAACCAGATCCATCCGGAGGTGTCCCTGTCCATGGAAGGGGGTTGAAACTGGATAGGCTTTGAGGTCCCAAATCATTCCGTGATTCCATGAATAAGAAAATGTTTGATCTGATAGTAAAATGTTGCAATGTTATTTGTTTTTGCCACCTCCGCTCTGAAATCCTTCCTACCAACACGTGTGAAATGGAATCTGGTTCAAGATTTTAACAGAAGAAATTGAGATGCACGAGGAGATCTCGTGGTGGTACCTGGGTAGGACTGGGAAAGGTGAATAAGGGGAGAACTTCGTGCTACATCCATGAACAAGGTCAGAATTTTGAAAGCCATCATGTAACATTTGTTATAAAGGTCTCCACCTCTCGTGCTTTGATGAGCCACCAGCTTGAATTTTTACCGTACAATGTGTTCATAGAATCACAGAATGGTTTGGGTTGGAAGGGACCCCAAAGCCCATCTAATTCCAGCTCCCCTGGCACGGACGTGGACACCTCCCACTGGATCCAAGCCCCATCCAACCTGGCCTTGAACACCTCCAGGGATGGGGCAGCCACCACTGCTCTGGGCAACCTGGGCCAGGGCCTCCACACCCTCACAGGAGAACATTTCTCCTTAAGATCTCATCTCAATCTCCCCTCTTGTAGCTTAAAATTGTTCCCCTCCTCGTATCCCTGCACTCCCTGATCCAGAGCCCCTCCCCAGCTCTCCTGGAGCCCCTTTCCCTGCTGGAAGCTGCTCTAAGCTCTCTTCTCCAGGCTGGACAATCGCAACTCTCTCAGCCTGGCCTCATACAGGAGGTTCTCCTTTGATCATCTCCATGGCCTCCTCTGGAGTTGTTCCACCAGCTCCATGTCTTCCCTGTGCTGAGGACTCCAGCGCTGGACCCAGGGCTCCAGGTGGGTCTCCCAGAGTGGAGCAGAGGGGCAGAATCCCGTCCCTCCCTGCTGGCCACACTGCTCTGGGTGCAGCCCAGGACACGGGGGTGTTTTTGGGCTCTGAGCACACGTTGTGGCTCCTGTTGGTCTTCTCCTCCCCCAGCACCCCAAGTCCTTCTCCCTCAGAGCTGCTCCCAAGGCATTCTTTGCCCGGACTGCGCTTGGGGTTGATGTTAAAGCGTTTTGACTTGACATCTACGGGTGTCTAAACCAACACCCGCTCCTTTCCAGAGATCCTTTGCTGCAGAGCAGGAGAAGCCCGTTGGCTGCAAGGGTTAACCATCACTGCTTTATGGCACCATCTCTTCACACTGGTATGGATTATGTAGGAGCCAGAACAGCGTGGAGAAGAAAATGTATGACCCGGTCATGAAAAACTTATTCACAGCAGCAGATGAAGCAGAACAAACTTTGTTCAAGTCTGCTGGAGCGCATCTCCTGCAAGGACACGCTCCAGGAGAAATTGCTCCAGCTTTCTACTGCTCCTAGCCTGCCTGTCCAGCTCAGCCTTCCTGGGAAGAGTTCATGGCAGCAGATCCAGGGGAAGGATTCCTTCTCCTAGGCTGCAGCAAGAAGATGCCAATGGTATCTCAGACATCTGCAGTCCCAACCATTAAGAACTCCCTCAAGGACCCTACATGGAAAGTGCTCTCCAGAAGGTGAAGGAATAGTCATGCAGGACTGGTTTGGGTTGGAAGGGACCTTAAAGCCCATCCAGTTCCAACCTGGATCAGGTTGCTTAAAGCCTCTTCCAGCCTTGGCCACCTCCAGGGATGGGGCATCCCTACCACGAGGTGAAAGAACAGACACACAGGTCCTCACCTGCCTTTCCAGTCCTCTGTTTTCCAGCTCCTACGCATGGTTTCATCTCCATTTTTTTGGCCAGGCCAGAAACTTCTGGAGTGCAAAGAACAGGGAGTTCCTTGGAGCTAGAAGGGAAAAAAAGCCACCCCCCTCTCTCCTCAGCTAAAGCTTGTCAGCAAGTTGCTGTTGTCAGCGAGCTCTGCCACCTCCAGCTGTGTTCTCGGCAGCCCCTACAGAGATTTGGCTTCTTTGCCACCTCTTGGGCAGCCGACCTCCACGGAGAACCCGCAGTGCTGCAGGAAAAGAGCGGTTGGCCTGGAAGGGGCCACGCTCTTCCCCCAAGTCAGCGTGAAACTAAATGTTGCTCAAGGAAGGAATGAGGGGTGCGTGCCATATTTCCAACGAGACGTGAAACCAAAGCCCTGAACCCCTTCCCTGCTCCCGGGGAGCGCTTTGCCAGAGCCAGTGGCTGAGCGGGGTCCGCTTTCCAAACTGAAAAGAGATGTTTATCCTCCAAGCACAGAGTTCCTCCTGCAGATACAACCAGATCTTGGGCTTCTTTTTACTGTCTCTGCTGCTGATAAGCAGAAGACACCGCCTAGTGCTGGTTAATCATGAGATTCATGGGATACTCTGTCTTTCACGAAGGGCTTTCCACCTAACAGTCCTTGAAACACTTTTCCTTTCTTACTTCCAAGATTAAACATCATGGAATCATGGAACGGTTTGGGTAGGAAGGGATCTTAAACCCTTCCCAGTTCCACCCCCTGCCATGGGCAGGGACATCTCTCACTGGATTGGGGGCTCCAAGCCCCATCCAACCTGGCCTGGAACACCTCCAGGGATGGGGCAGCACTGCTCTGGACAACCTGGACCAGGGCCTCCCCAACAAAGATCTCATCTCCATCTCCCCTCTTGCAGCTCAAAAACATTCCCCTCATCCCATCCCTTCACTCCCTGATCAAGAGCCCCTCCCCAGCTTTCCTGGAGCTCCTTTCCCTACTGAGAGCTGCTCTAAGGTCTCCCCACAGCCTTCTCTTCTCCAGGCTGAACAACCCTAACTCTCTCAGCCTGGCCTCGTACAGGAGGTTCTCCAGACCTCGCATTATCTCCGTGGCCTCCTCTGGACCCGCTCCACCAGCTCCATGTCCTCAGATCAGAAGCTCCAAGAAACATCCAACCTGGCCTGGAACACCTCCAGGGATGGGACAGCCACCACTACTCTGGGCAACCTGGGCCAGGGCCTCCCCACCCTCCCAGGAGAACATTTCTCCCCAAGGTTTCATTTCCATCTCCCCTCTTGCAGCTCCAAACCGTTCCCCTCGTCCTGTCCCTGCCCTCCCTGATCCAGAGCCCCTCCCCAGCTCTCCTGGAGCCCCTTTCCCTCCTGGAAGCTGCTCTAAGGTCTCCCCACAGCCTTCTCTTCTCCAGGCTGAACAACCTCAACTCCCAGCCTGGCCTCACACAGGAGGTTCTCCATCCCCCACATCATCTCCGTGGCTTCCTCTGGACTCGCTTCACCAGCTCATATTTATTATTCAGCGTGACAGGAATTCATCCTTTTGGGGAAAGTAAGGCAGGTTATAGAGTCATAGAATTGTTAAGGTTTGAAGAAGCCTCCAAGATCATCAAGTCCAACCGTCGACACAATACCAACATGCCTCTTAAACCATGTGCTGAAGCACCACATCTACATGATTTTTTGAACCCCTCCAGTTGTGGAGACTCCACCGCTCCCTGGGCAGCCTCTGCCAGGGCTTCACCATTCTTTCGGTATAGAATTTTTTTTCCTAATATCCAAACTAATCCTCTCCTGGTGAAACGCGAGACCGTTTCTTCTCGTCCTCTCACTTGTTACTTAGGAGAGATTATCACCCACCTCAGAAACATCCTTTCATATAGCTATAGAGAGTGAGGAGGTCTCCTTTCAGCCTCCTCTTCTCCAGGCTAAACCCTCCCAGGTGTCTCAGCCGTTCCCACAACCCCTGTTCTCCAGCCCCTTCCCTAGCTCTGTTCCCTTCTCTGGATGAGCTCCAGCTCCTCCAGGTCCTTCTTGGAGGGAAGGTCCCAAAACTGAACCCATGACTCGAGGTGTGGCCTCACCCATGCCGAGCCCAGCGGGACAATCCCTTCCCAGCTCCTGCTGGCCACCCCATGGCTGATCCAAGCCAGGATGCTTTTGGCCTTCTTGGCCACCTGGGCCACCGCTGGCTCGTGTTTAGCCACTGTCGATCGGCACCCCAGGTCCTTTTCCACCAGGCAGCTTTCCAGCTGCTCTTCCCTAATCCTGGAGCGTTGCATGGGGTAAGAGCGCTTCGCTGCGCTCCGGTTATACAACTGCTGGCCGAATGCCGTTCCTCGATATAAAACCTTTAATGAAAGATTGTAGGTCTTGCAGGAAATCTAATAACAAGCAGTAGCAGATATTTCAAGACCATCTTCTTTGGATTCATTTCGACCTTGTATCGCTGCCATTTCTCTACTGGAAGAGGCCAACGAAGACATTAATTTCATTCGTGGAGGAGGGAGTCAGAGAAAACCCAAGTTTTCCTGCTGAGGGGAATCACAAAACCCTGCCTGGACTGTACATATTCCTGAACTGCGCCTGACCCCTGGCGTGCTCCCTTCACAGCGTGGAAAGGAAAAAGAATTAAAGAGGAGAAACAAAGCTTGACTCCAACAGGGACAACGCTATTAGTTTTCTTTTTGTTTTTACACAGCAGAACCCAAAATAGAGTTTTTATCCATGTAAAACATTTATTGAAGGCTTGAGATTTCTCATCCTTCGGGTCTGGCACAGAGGGAGAAATCAAGGGGTTGGATTTGGTTTTGTCTTTTCTTTCTTTTTTTTTCCCAACACGGAAATGAGACGAGTTGATAAAAACCATATCCACAGGTTTACCTGCCTTCAAAAGCCACCCAGCTGGCCAGACTGCATGGTCCTCATTATCACTTGGAATTTCGGCGTCTGAAGTAATTTCTCATCACTTTTTTTTTCATGCCAGATGAAATGCTTGGTATTTTTTTGGGGGGGGGGAGTGGTGATGGGGGTGTGTGTGGAAATACAGGTTGTATATGGGGTTTGCAGGGAAACAAGGAGTGGGGAATGAGAACTTGGTTGAGGGCAGAGGAATTCCTGGAACTTGGATGAGGTGGAAGGAAAGTCAGCAGATTTATCTCCTTGGAGGCGTTGCAGATGCCGGAGCTGTCCAAACGCCGCACGGTAGCGTCTGAGTCAAACCTCCAAGGAAGTCTCTGCTCTGCACGCCGCCTTTCCAAACAGCAGCCGAGAGAGATTGTTGGAGACGGGACTGGAGAAGGGAAAAACCTGTTGGCTTCCTGTGGTTGCCATCCCACTCTGTGTTCCATCAGATCAAGCAGAAGGCACTTGGGAAGAGGCCTGGGAAGGTGGGTGGACTCAAGGGACCACCAGAGGAATGTGTCCTGCTTGAAGCTCCCTCTGGAATGACCTCCTCAAGAAAAAAAAGCAGAAATCGAACTTGCCCCCTTGTCCATCACGGTCTTCGCTCCCCTCTTATGGGTGGAGAAGTTACCTGAGACGCCTCAGGAGTCTTTCTGTTGCAATAGCACTCGTTTTTACCGCTCCAGTCCCACCACATCGCTTCCGGAACGCCGCAGGGTTCGTTGCTTTCCCTGAATAACTGCCTTGGCATCATGATCTCCCCACCTTTGTGATCCCTCCTTGAAGCCCAGCACAAGGCAGGCACCAAGGTGGACCGGTTTAGAAAGGTAACACTTTCTAGAGGGATCCCGTAATCTTTAACAGGGATCTTCTGGGCTAAAGACATCAAATAGAATAGAAGAGAGTTGTTAATGCTGGAAAAGACCTCCAAGATAAAGTCCAACCATGGACACAATACCATCATATCCACTAAACCATGTCCTGAAGCACCACATCTACAGCTTTTTTTGATCCCCTCCAGCAGTGGTGACCCCACCACTGTCCTGGGCAGTCTCTCCCAGTGCTTCACCACTCTTTCAGTAAAGAAATGTTTCCCAATATCAAATCTAAACCTTCCCTGGTGCAACTTGAGGCCATCCCCTCTCATCCTATCACTTGTTACTTGGAAAAAGAGACCAACACCCACCTCACTACAACCTCCTTTCAGGCAGTTGTAGACAGGGATAAGATCTCCCCTTGGCTTCCTCTTCTCCAGGCCAAACAATCCCAGTTCCCTCAGCTGCTCCTTACAAGACCTGCATTCCAGACCCTTCTGCAGCTCCGTTGCCCTCCTCTGGATGAGCTCCAGCAGATGCTGATGCAGAAGCACAATGTCTTTCTTGTAACAAGAAGCCTAAAAGTGATCACAGGACTGAAGGTGCAGCTTCACTAATGCTCAGTATAGGGGCAAAATTCCTGCCCTGCTCCTGCTGGCCATGACATTCCTGGTTGGAGCCAGGATGCTCCTGGGCTTCTTGGCCACCTGGGTCACTGCTGGCTCATCTTCAGCTGGCACAAAGCCGAGCTATTAACCACATACTCAACTCCTTTAGTACCGGCTGCTTACAGACTTTCATCGTATCCGTTGCATCACCAACCCACAGGGTGCTTTTTGGGGAGAGCTCAGGAAGTCAGTGGGAGGACTTCAAGCACAGTAAGAAGAGGCTCCTTCGCTCTCCTCTTTTATCTGTAATTGCTGCCTCTCTCAATTAGACCCATATCCACTCAGCTCCTGCTCCTCCATCCTTACAGCTGCGATCTCTTCACCCTTTTGCACTCATTTGGTCTTTGATTCTCTCTACCACCCCAGGTTTGTTTTCCAGGTCTCCTGTAGGAAAGTCCCCATCTTTCATAGAATCATATCTTAGTTTAGGTTGGAAAGGACTTTAAAGATCTCTCAGTTCCAATTGCCCTGCCATGGGCAGGGACATCTCCCACTGAACCAGGTTGCTCCAAGCCCCATCCAACCTGGCCTGGAAGCCCTCCAGGGATGGAGCAGCCACCACTGCTCTGTTCCAGGGCCTCCCCAACCTCATAGGAGAATATTTCTCCCCAAGATCTCATCTCATTCTCCCCTCTTGCAGCTCAAAACCCTTCCCCTCATCCTATCCCTTCACTCCTTGATCCAGAGCCCCTCCCCAGCTTTTCTGGAGCCCCTTTCCCTACTGGAAGCTGCTCTGAGGTCTCCCTGGAACCCCTTCAGACTGAGCAACCCCAACTTTCTCAGCCTGGCTTCATAGTGGAGCTGCTCCAGCCGTCACATCATCTCCATGGCCTCCTCTGGACTCGCTCCAACATCTCCATGTCCTTCCTGTGCTGAGGACACCAGAGCTGGACCCAGGGCTCCAGGTGGGTCTCCCAGAGCGGAGCAGAGGGGCAGAATCCCGTCCCTCCCTGCTGGCCACGCTGCTCCGGGTGCAGCCCAGGACATGGGTCATTTCTGGGCTGCAAGTTCTCCTTTATTTGAGGCCCCAAGCGGTGCTAAAAGTGTGTTTGGGTAAGGAAGGGGGTCTCTCAGAGCCATGTAGCATCAGCTAAATGGGGATAATTACACAGGGTATCAATCCCTGGTATTTCTAAGAAACAAAATGGAAGAGCAGAAAAAAAACCAACACGCAGAGGGAAGTGGGATCAACCCCTTCAGCAGCTGAACTCTATAAACTCCTGATGGTCCCAGTGGTGGAAATGGGAGGGCTGGGGAGGCTACATAAGGTGAGAGGAGCTTTGACTGAGGGGTGAGTGTTGGAGAGGGAGTGGAAGAGCTTTGAGGAGCAATAAACTGGTGAGATCTTTTTCTTCTGACTGGCTTATGGGGCTCTAGCTTCTTGATGGGGCTTTAAGTTTTAGCCATTCTGCAGAAGTGGAATAAGAAGGTGTCCTTAATGCTCTCTATTGAGTAAATGTCTATCTATGGTGGCCCTCTTAGGTGTGTGTCTACTTTCTGAGTGTCCAGAGTTGAACGTTACACTGAATCTCTCTTGCAGGAGAGGTCACTTGTACCTGGTGGTGATAACTGCTGGGCTGGAGCAGCAACGGGGACCAGATGTCCCCTGGTACATCAGTGATTCCCAAGCTTTTGTATAGGCAGGCTTTACTCTTCCTGCTTTCCTCCCCTGACTTGTTGTTGTCTATCTTTCCCAACCCTTGGTGCCTGGAATCGGGGTTCCTTGCTGCTGCTGTGCTGTGGCACTGCTTCTTTGGTCGCCTTCTCCTTATCTTATACTTTGTCTGCTCTTCTCCTCCTCACTGCAGCTCCAGGTCCTGCAGGGAATATGAGCTCTATCGGTATGAGCTGTATGAACTGGTGCTTTGCTCATTGCGCCATTCTCATGTGATGCTTTAGCAGTAAGAGTGGCTCCTTGGGTTATAGAAGTCCATGCGATCTTGTCCAAGCTCCGATCATGGAAGGTGATGGGAGAGGCAGCTTTTCCACCTTAACTTACGGTGGTCAGCATGCAGCTCCTTGAACAGGTCTGCAAACCTTCAAACAGGCATTGCAGGGATGGTGTGGATGGAGAAGTGCTTGCTGGGGATGAAATTCCTGCCTGTGGATGAGCAGACAGATCTCTCATAGCTCTTACGGAGAGATTGTAGAATCACAGAGTGGTTTGGAAGGGACCTCAAAGCCCATCCAGTCCACACCCTGCCGTGGGCAGGGACACCTCCCACTGGATCAGGTTGCTCCAAACCCCATCCAACCTGGCCTTGAACACCTCCAGGGATGGAGCAGCCACGACTTAGGCTGCGTGTCCTGTTCCCAGTGGATTCCCCTTGCATCCTCAGGACTAAGAGAAGCCTGGTGAGATTTCCAGTGCATCTTTGGTGTAAAAAAACCTTCTGATCTGGCTTGAGAGGCCTTGAGGACAGTTGAATTCAGCTCTACTGCCTTGGATCAAAGCTGGAGAAGATATTGAGTAGCTGCATTCTGATGGGAATACGTTGAAGTCATCAATCAGTAACTTCATAAAATGAAATAATTTCTCTATTAAACTGAGCTCAAATTTATTAAGGTTGTTACCTTAAATAAAGAGAATGAGGACTGGAAACCTACTTTTGAGGTCTATAACTGCTCTCAGTCCATCATTAAAACACTGTTAGAGATGTAAGTAGCTGCCAGAGTCGTCAATTATCAGAAACAATGACCTGCCAGGAGAACACTGCGAGTGCCAGAGTTTGCTCTTTGGCCTGGTGAGGAACGAGAAGAAAAATGAAGTATCTTTTAAGGCTGACCTAGGAGGCAAGTCTTCTCTCTAAAGAATTGGTTTCTGCTTCTTTACCCCTCCCATTGTCAGATGTTAGGGGCTTTTTCATAGAGTCACTAGGTTGGAAAAGTCCTTTGCGAGGCCAATTGTCCCTGTCCACTACTAAACCAAACCCCTGAGCACCTCATCTGCCCGGCTTTTAAACGCCTCCAGGGAAGGGGATTCCACCTCCTCCCTGGGCAGCCTCTGCCAGGGCCTCAGAACCCTTTTGGTGAAGAAATTTTCCCTGATGTTCTATCTGAACCTGCTCTGGTGCAACTTGAGGACATTTCTTGTCATCCCATCATCTGTTGCTTGGGAGATGAGACCAACACCTACTTCGCTCCAACCTCTTTCAGACAGTGATGAGGTCTCCCTTCAGCCTTCTCTTCTCTAGGCTAAATGTCCCCAGGTCCCTCAGCTGTTCCCAGAATCCATGGGCTTCAGATCCTTCCCCAGCTCTGTTCCACTTCTCTGGACACATTCCAGCCCCTCAATGCCCTTCTTGGAGTGAGGAGCTCAAAACACCAGATTTGAGACGCAGCCTCACTGGTGTCCAAGGGCACAATCGCTGCCTCGCTCCTGCTGGCCAGGCTGGTTCTGATACAGCCCAAGATGTCATTGTCCTTCTTGGCCACCTGGGTCACTGCTGGCTCACGTTCAGCTGCTGTCAACCAACACCTCCAGGTCCTTCTCTGCCGGACAGCTTTCCAGCTGTTCTTCCCCAAGCCTGGAGCTGCATGGGGTTGTTGTGTCCCGAGCGCAGGACTGGGCACTTGGTCTTGTTGAGCCTCATCCCATTGGCTTCAGCCCTCGGATCCAACCTTTTTTAAAGACTTTAACCCATTAGGTTAAATGGAAGAAAAATTTCTGCCTGAAGATTTTATGTGGATATGACAAAATGAAACACTTTGTCTTCCTATATATATATATATATATATATTATAATGTGCTCAAACTTTCAGGACTGGTCTTTGTAACTTGGCTCCATGTACTTGGCAAAAGATCTACTTGAAACTTATGTTTCTTGAGCCGCTGCAAACCAACAAAGACAACGGGGCTGTGCTGCTCTGATCCCATTTCACGTATGAGGTAAGCGCCGTCAGGAGCTTCTTGGCAGGCACAAATCAAGGGGGAAATTACTTTGGAGTGTTAGTGCTGCTGTAGAGCACATCCAGAACCAAAACTGGGAGCAGGAGTCCCTGTGTCGGTGATGTTCAATGAAGAAATAACCCCTGTCCCAGAAAGCTTATGGTTATGATGTTCCACCCTGTGTTTGGGAGTTGGGGTGACCAGGTTTAATCTCTGATCATCCAGTCCAACCATCAGCACAACGCTGATGTCTACCGCATACCTACTGCGATGCAGGGTGGAAATCGTTGCTGTTGGAACGGGTCCAGAGGGGGCTACAAGGATGATCCAAGGGCTGGAGAACCTTCCGTATAAAGACAGGATGAGAGAGGTGGGGTTGTCCAGCCTGGAGAAGACTCCAGGGAGACCCTATAGCAACCTTACAGTACCTGAAGGGGCTACAAGAGAGCTGGAGAGGGGCTGTTCATAATGGCTTGTGGTGATAGGACGGAGGGAAATGGCTTTAAATTGGAAGGAGGAAGATATAGACTAGACATTAGGAGGAAATTCTTCCCCATGAGGATGGAGAGGCCCTGGCCCAGGTTGCTCAGGGAAGTTGTGGCTGCTCCATCCCTGGAGGTGTTGAAGGCCACGTTGGATGGGGCTTGGAGCAACCTGATCCAGTGTGAGGAAGGGAGTGGAACTGGATGATCTTTAAGGTCCCTTCCAACCCAAACTATTCTACGATCCTATGAGGGCATACCTGCATGCATGGGTTTGGATTCTTTGCTGGAGGTACAACATGAGGTGCAACAAGACCAAATGCCAGGTCCTGCACTTGGGGCACAACAACCCTATGCAGCGCTACAGACTGGGGGAAGAGTGGCTGGAGAGCTGCACGGAAGAGAAGGACCTGGGGGTGATGGTTGACAGCGACTGACCATGAGCCAGCAGTGTGCCCAGGGGGCCAAGAAGGCCAATGGCATCTTGGCTTGGATCAGAAATGGAGTCACCAGCAGGAACAGGGAGGGGATTCTCCCTCTGTACTCGGCACTGGTGAGACCGCACCTCGAATACTGTGTTCAGTTCTGGGCCCCTCACCACAAGAAGGATGTTGAGGCTCTGAGAGTGTGTCCAGAGAAGAGCAACGAAGCTGCTGAGGGGCTGGAGAACGTCTGACGAGGAGCGGCTGAGAGAGCTGGGGTTGTTCAGCCTGGAGAAGAGGAGGCTGAGGGGAGACCTTATTGCTCTCTACAACTGCCTGAAAGGAGAGTGGAGAGGAGGGAGCGGGGCTCTGCTCCCAAGGGACAGGGGACAGGACAAGAGGGAATGGCCTGAAGCTCCACCAGGGGAGGTTCAGGTTGGATATCAGAAAAAAATTCTTCACAGTAAGAGTCATCGGCACTGGAACAGCTGCCCAGGGAGGGGGTGGAGTCACCTTCCCTGGAGGTGTTTAAGGAACGGGTGGATGAAGTGCTGAGGGACATGGTTTAGGGAGTGTTAGGAATGGTTGGACTCTATGATCCAGTGGGTCCTTTCCAACCTGGTGATTCTGTGATCTACTGTGCTTCTTGGCCATCTGCTGTAGCTTACTCCTGTCAAACTTTTTTCCTCGGTCCCATCCGTCTATAGGCTGTCTTTCCAGGTCAGATTGAATTTCCTAGGGAGGATCCCGCCTATCTCATGATGGCACTGTCTCCCTTTTGGAGATTCTCCTTGTGCCATGAACTATGGGAGAGGGAGTAACAACTCCGTTGGCCGGCTGAGAAAAGCGTTCAGAAGTTGAGGGGTTGGAACTGAGTGATCTTTAAGGTCCTTTTCAACCAAAACCATTGTATATGTTTAAGGTGTGGTTGGTAGCTGGTTCTCTAGAGGTTGTTTTTAAGAACCACAGAATCACAGAATCAGAATCACAGAATCACCAGGTTGGAAAGGACCCACTGGATCATCGAGTCCAACCATTCCCAACACTCCCTAAACCATGTCCCTCAGCACTTCATCCACCCGTTCCTTAAACACCTCCAGAGAAGGCGACTCCCCCCTCCCTGGGCAGCTGTTCCAGTGCCGATGACTCTTACTGTGAAGAATTTTTTTCTAATGTCCACCCTGACCCTCCCCTGGTGGAGCTTCAGGCCATTCCCCCTTGTCCTGTCCCCTGTCACTTGGGAGAAGAGCCCAACTCCCTCCTCTCCACAACCTCCTTTCAGGCAGTGTAGAGAGCAATAAGGTCTCCCCTCAGCCTCCTCTTCTCCAGGCTAAACACCCCCAGCTCTCTCAGCCGCTCCTCGTCAGACGTTCTCCAGCCCCTCACCAGCTTCGTTGCTCTTCTCTGGACACACTCCAGAGCCTCAACATCCTTCTTGTGGTGAGGGGCCCAGAACTGAACACAGTATTCGAGGTGCGGTCTCACCAGTGCTGAGTACAGAGGGAGAATAACCTCCTGGTATTTCTTATGGAAAAGAGAGACTTAGCCTAAAGAAAGATTGTTTTTTCTGGTGAAAACACAGCTTTCTCACCCAAAGGTCTAATGGAAAACCTGCTGGGAGGCCACAGTAAACCACCTTCAAGGCAGAACATGTATGGCAAAGGAGGAAAGCTGAGCCCTTCCCCAGGCACCTGTCAGGTGGTGATGCATGGAGTGGTGGCCCCACGCTCTCCGCTCTCCGTCTTTGTGGAGCTGGTGGAAACCATCATAGTAAGTGAGTGAGGGGAGAGAAGGTGATAACGGCGCTTTTGTCTTCAAATGGTCCAAATCTGCCCAACATTAGAGGGGTAATTTTAGGAATTAACCTCTTCACTGCTTTTTAAGGGTGATATCTTAATAACCATGTGCAGCTGGGTCTTGGATGACTCCAGGGGCTGCAGATGTTCCCTCTCCACCACAGCCCATTTTCCACTACAGAGGAGGCACCTAAGGCTTGGTTTATTGCTGCAAGGTCTACACATAAACCCAACCAATTTTAATTAAGAGCACTGCAAAATGTGCTAAAGTGCAGGAAATTTAAAGGTTGAGGCCAAGAGTTTGTTTTCACACGTTCTTAAAATGAACAGATTGGGCTTTTCTTAGAAGTAATTTCCCTTTCAAAAGCAAAAGAACCTTTATTGGAAGGTGATTAAATCTTTCCCCGTTACACTGCTTTCATTCCAGCTTTGTTAGGAGCAGACTAACGCTCTTCAGCTATGAATTTGAGGATTGAGGAAGATGCGCAGCAAAAGGCTTCCAACCTGCTCGTTGCCAGTGGATAATGAGGTTTTTACCCCCTTAGGAAATGAACGGATGATTCAAAGACCTGTTCAGAGTCACTGAATGACCTGAGTTGGAAGGGACTCACAGGAACATAGAGTACAAGTCCTGTCCCTGCACGGGACAACCCCAACGTTCACACCATGTGTCTGAGGCCTTTGGCCAAATGCTTCTTGAACATTGTCAAGCGTTCTACAGCTTCCCCAGGGAGCTGTTCCAGTGCTCCACCACCCTCTGGGTGAAGAACCTTTTCTAAGGTCCAACCTAACCCTCCCCTGGCACATCTTCCTGCCATTCCCTCTGGTCCAGAGAGAAGAGATCAGTGCCTGCTCTTCCTCCCGCTGCTGTGAGGAAGCTGTAGAACGTAATGAGGTCTCCTCTCAGTCTCCTCTTCTCCAGGTTGAACAGACCAAGTGACTTCAGGTTCTCCTCATGCAGCTTCGCCTTTACTAACTTTGTGGCCTCCTCTGGACACTCTCCAGTAGCTTTGGATCGTTTTTATGCTGTAGTGCCCAAAACTGCACCCAGTACTCAAGGTGGGGCTGCCCCATTGAGGATTGGGATAGTCATCTCCCTCACCCGGCTGGTGATGCTGTGCTTGATGCACCCCAGGTCATAGGTGGCCCTTTCAGCTGCCAGGGTGCCCTGGGGTCTTAAGTCTGCGTTGATCTCCCAGTGAGGCATCATGCGGTGGATGAGGTGGAATCAATCATTTGGGTGGTCTGCTTGGTCACCCTGTGTTTTGATGTGATTTAGTATCTGGTCTCTCTTCCAACCTACGTGAACCCTTCTGTTCCTCTAAACACCTCTTAAAGCTACAGGTGGACGCAGTCTTCTCCCTTCCTCATCCTGAGGTCTTGACCATGCTGCCTAGCATCTTGCATTGGTCCTGCCAAGACCTCCCCATCTTTCACCACCACCGACTTTGTGTGGAGCCACACGGCTGTCAGCTGCTGCCTGTTGGCCACGTGAAGGCTCTCCAACGCTGCTTTCTGTCACCTCTCAACCTCCAACCGTTTGCTGTCTTCCATTATTTAAATCTCCCGAACAACTTCTAGATGCAAATTTGCTCCAGGCCCATAGATATTCATTCCATGGCTTCAAGTCTAATAAGAAACCATCTTCATTAGGACTGAAAATGACTTCCAGTTTCTCCCGGTCCAACAGCTGTTTAGCTTCACGCTGGCTGCCGGTTGCGCACACCTGCGTGTTGCAGCTGCTAAACCGCGCTCGATCAACAGCTGAGCAGCCAACACCTGGAAGACATAAAGTATTTACTATTCGGAACAAGAACAAAACTCCGGCAATAAAAATACTTGTAGGTGATCTGTAGACTTTCAAGTGGTTGATGCAGAAAACACTTCCCCCCCCTCCCCTTCCGATCGCTGGGCTGGGAGGGAGGTGGAAGGGTAATTTGTCGGCAGGTCTCCTTGCTTGGAGGAAGAGCAGGCGGAGATCAGAGTGGTTTTGGTAGACGGGAATTCATTGAGTGTCCAAAAATGAGGGGAGGAGTAGAGAAAAGACTTGCAAAAGGAAGCGTTCCTTGAGGAGCATCCTAACAATGAGGGATAATATGATGTATTATGTCTTCAGGGAAGCTGAGGGAGAAGCTTATCATAGAGGACACATCCATATGAGGACAGGCTGAGAGAGTTGGCGTTGTTCAGACTGGAGAAGGCTCCAAGGTGACTTTAGTGTGACCTTCCAGTACCTGAAGGGGCTACAAGAAAGCTGGAGAGGGACTTTTTACAAAGGCTTGGAGTGATAGGACAAGAGGAAACGGATATAAATCGAAGAGGGGCAGATTTAGACTGGATATAAGTAAGAATTTCTTAACCATGAGAGTGGTGAGGCCCTGGCCCGGGTTGCCCAGGGAAGTTGTGGCTGCCCCATCCCTGGAGGTGTTCAAGGCCAGGTTGGATGTGGCTTGGAGCAACCTGATCTGGTGGTGGGACATGTCCCCGCCCGTGGCAGGAGGGTTGGAACTGGATGAACTTTAAGCTACCTTCCAACCCAAACTATTCTATGATTCTATGAATTCAGTCCAACCAGCAGCCCAGCGCCACCGTGCCTACTAAACCGTGTCCTGAAGCGCCATAGCTACATGGTATTTGAACTCCTCTAGAGAGCCCTCTCCTCTCTGGGTGGCCCCTTGGAAAGAATCATAGAATGGTTTGGGTTGGAAAGGACCTTAAAGATCATCCAGTTCCAACTGCCCTGCCATGGGCAGGGACACCTCCTACTGGATCCGGTTGCTCCAAGCCACATCCAACCTGGCCTTGAACCCCTCCAGGGATGGGGCAGCCACCACTGCTCTGGGCAACCTGAACCAGAGTCTCTTCACCCTCCCAGGAGAACATTTCTCCCCAGGATCTCATCTCAATCTCCCCTCTTCCAGCTCAAAACCATTCCCCTCATTCTGTCCCTGCCCTCCCTGATCCAGAGCCCCTCCCCAGCTTCCCTGGAGCACTTTTCCCTACTGGAAGCTGCTCTAAGGTCCCCCTGAAGCCTTTTCATCTCCAGGCTGAACAATCCCAACTCTCTCAGCCTGTCCTCATAGCAGAGGTTCTCCAGGCCTTGGATCATCTCCGTGGCCTCCTCTGGACTTGCTCCAACAGCTCCATGTCCTTTCTGTGCTGAGGACAGAGGGAGCTTTGAGATTTGTTGTTATTGTTGTTACCTTTTAGGTACTGGAAAACTGAAATGAGGTCTCCTTTGAGCCTTTGTCATGGGAGACGTACCGAATCCACTGAATGTGGTCTGGATGGAGTTCCGCTCCTGTCATCTCCTTGCTGCCCGTAACTACGATCCTGGCTGCTTCTTCCACTTTCTAGCATTAAATGCCTTTAAATAAAAGGCGAAGGAGGGGAGAAACTGAATCGTGATGTAATTTTTCCACCCACTTTCCTTCCTGGAGAGGTAGAACTTTTTTTGTGTGAGCAAAAAAGAGCATGGGTGGGATTTCTATGTGTTGAAATTGGCCTGAGCAGTGGAAGAGAATCTCCACCCTTCTGGTTTCTGTAGTGGATTTTCTTAGCCTCGTTTCCTCACGCGCTGAGGTTAACGCAGTTACAGTGTCTCTTTTTTTTGTCACCTTCCCTAATCATTTTTTTTGGGCCAATTAGACCATTTCGCTAGGATTTAATAAGGTAAAAGGTTCCAAAGGATTTAGGGTGGGATTCTTTGAGTGGAGTCTTGCTCTGGAGGCTCTTCTTTCCATTGACTACTCAAAAAAATAACATTAAAAGAAATAGAATTGGACCTCCAAGCTGAAGAGGAGACAGTGATGTCCAGACAAGGCAAATCCTACAAACTTTGAGAGGGGGGAAAAAAGGTGTATTTTTCCTCTTCCAGGTTTGAAAAAAGGTAACTTTTTTATTAGGCTTTAGGGAATTCTCACCTTTCATCTCGTTCACTTTTCTTCATCTGATCTTCTGCGTGCGGTGACCCATCCTACCACGCAGGAGGTGTCACAAGACGCATCGCACGTGCGATTGCAAAGGTCCCCATGGGGGTGGGTTAAGAGATGGGGTAGAAGAGAGGTCCATGGTGGGGCCCCTCTTCTTTGCAGCAGACTGGATTCACTCTCAAAAGAGGGATCTGCTCCATCATTTTAGCTCCCAAACTTGAGCTCTGGAAAGTGAGGGAGAATGAGTTTGGTCTTATGACCTCTGCCACGGGATTTAGGTATGGGCTCTTGATCACGGAGTGCAGGAATAGGATGAGAGGGGTGGTTTCCAGCTGAAAGAGGGGAGATTGAGATGAGATCTTGGGAAGAAATGTTTTCTTGTGAGGATGGGGAGGCCCTGGCCCAGGTTGCCCAGAGAGCAGTGGTGGCTGCCCCATCCCTGGAGGGGTTCAATTCCAGGTTGGATGGGGCTTGGAGCCCCTGATCCAGTGGGATATGTCCCTGCCTGTGGTGAGGGGGTTGGAACTGGATGGGCTTTGAGGTCCCTTCCAACTCAAACCATCCTATGATCATTGAAATCATGACTTGCTCCTGTTTGGAAAGCGATACTTCCAGTTGCTGATAGGGCCTGGGCCCAATCCTGGAGGAGAGGACTGTTGGCTTGCGTTGCCCAGTGTTGTCTGCAGCAAGGAGAATGCCTATGGACTTTCCAATTCACTTGCACCTCAGGATGCCGTGCTCTGCATCCTTGTGTTCCTCAGCAATGGATGTGCGAGTCGGTCCCTTCCCGTTATAAAATATGGGTTTGGAATCCCTCTGTGTTCATATTCAATTTTATTTGGGTGGTCTTAGTGTGGAGATGACATTTTAGGAAATCCTGGGTTCCCAACGCAAGGTTTGACATCCTTGGCCCACCCTGGATGGCACAGGAGATGCCAGAAGAAACACCTACTTCGTGTGTGCCCTATACACTGCTCAATCTTTCCCTGAGTTCTGCTTCCTGGACCCTCTCCAGGTAGGAGCTGTTGCTCTGCGAGGCCTGGGCACAAAGTTTAATGCAATTATTGCAAGGACGATGTAAAATCTGGATGGGAAGGATAAAATATGGCCCATTTATTGGTAAAGTCTACTCTGCTCCGGTGACACTGGAATCCTGTGTCCAGTTCTGGAATCTCCAACATAAGGAGGAGATGGATCTGTTGGAACAGGTCCAGAGGAGGACATGGAGGTGATCCAAGGGGTGGAGCACCTCTGCTTTGAGGACAGACTGGGACAATTGAGGTTTTTCAACCTGGAGAAGAGAAAGCAGTGCAGAAACCTTAGAGCAGTTTCCAGTAGGGAAAGGAGGTCCAGGAAAGCTGGGGAGGGGCTCTTGATCAGGGATAGGATGAAGGGGGATGGCTTGGAAAGGGGAAGATTAATATAAGTCATTAGGAAAAAATTCTTCACGTTGAGGGTGGGTTGGCCCTGGGAGAGGTTGCCCAGAGCAGTGGTGGCTGCTCCATCCCTGGAGGTGTTCCAGGCCAGGTTGGATGGGGCTTGGAGCATCTGGATCCAGTGGGAGGTGTCCCTGCCCATGGCTTTGGGGTTGGAACTGGATGCGCTTTAAAACCCTCCTGACGCAAACCATTCCATGACTCTATGACAATGAATAACGTTGAGGCTCTGGAGTGTGTCCAGAGAAGAGCAACGAAGCTGGTGAGGGGCTGGAGAACGTCTGACGAGGAGCGGCTGAGAGAGCTGGGGTTGTTCAGCCTGGAGAAGAGGAGGCTGAGGGGAGACCTTATTACTCTCTACAACTGCCTGAAAGGAGGTTGTGGAGAGGAGGGAGCTGGGCTCTTCTCCCAAGGGACAGGGGACAGGACAAGGGGGAATGGCCTGAAGCTCCACCAGGGGAGGGTCAGGATGGATATCAGGAACAAATTCTTCATGGAAAGAGTCATGGGGCACTGGAACAGCTGCCCAGGGAGGGGGTCGAGTCACCTTCCCTGGAGGTGTTTAAGGAACGGGTGGATGAAGTGCTTAGGGACATGGTTTAGGGAGTGTTGGGAATGGTTGGACTCAATGATCCAATGGGTCCTTTCCAACCTGGGGATTCTGTGATTCTGTGAAGCCTTCACTTCAGGGCTTTGTTTTCCTCAATTCACGTTAGCGTTTTGGTCCACATTTGTACTAAAACAGAGGGGGGGAAAATACCATGAAAGGATTAAACGAAAAATATTCTGTCTCTTCTAAGCCCAGTTTTGCATGGACACCGTTACGGAGCTGCACGTAGGTGACCATCAGGCCTATCCCTCCTGTTTGAAAATAGGATGTTTAAAAACAAGGGATTTCTATTCTATGCAAGTCTGTTGGATGGATAAGCTATTTCTGATCTTCCAGAGCAGAAAACCTCACAGGTCCCTTGACTCGCTCTGAGAAATTTCCACTGCTTGACATATTAAAAATATATGGAAGGCTGCAACAAGAGCAGATGAAGCTTTTATGCCTGTGGAAATTCATTTCGATAACTCCGGATCAGCTGGGGCATGGAAAAATCATTGGAAGGAAAAAAATAAAACAACTCCAACCCCTCCAAAAAGCACAGCTGATGCTGTGGGTTAAGGAGGAGGACTTTTTATAAAGCATCTTTCATTCCCAGAGCATTTACTGACCTATATATAGAAATCATTTCCCTCTTCCCCTAAGAGCAGCCAACTCCGGGGTGGAACGCTACAGTTGATTAACTGGGCTCGGTGTTACCATCCGAGAGCTTAGTAGAACACAAAATTTGGTCCAGCTGGCTCTGGTTGACCGTAGATTTCTTTATGTAGTGTTGAGGCCAAGATTGGGGCCGTCCCCATGGCCTGGCAGTTGTGGGGTGACCATGATTGTCTTCCAGGAGACTCTTTGATTGCCCAGAGCCGACCAGATAGATGCCGGGCCACTAAACGTGGCTGCGGGCTTCGAAGCAGCAGCAGAGAGCAGGAGATGGTTCTGAGGAGGGGTCGATTCCTCACAGTGAGGATGTGGAGGCCCTGGCCCAGGTTGCCCAGAGCAGTGGTGGCTGCCCCATCCCTGAAGGGGTTCCAGGCCAGGTTGGATGGTTCTTGGAGCCCCTGATCCAGTGGGAGGTGTCCCTGCCCATGGCAGGGGGGGTTGGAACTGGATGATCTTTAATGTCCCTTCCAACCCAAACTATTCTATGGTTCTGTGTTGCTTTCTGCACGTGTTTGTTAGAGATAAAGATGTTCCTTAAGCCACCACTCTTTCAGTCAGGAATTTTTTCCTAATACTCTATCTAAATCTGCCCTGGTGCAACTTGAGGCCATTTCTTCTCATCCCGTCGCTTATTTCTTAGGAAAACAGACCAACCCCCACCTCAGTACAACCCCCTTTCAGGTAGACGTAGGCAGTGATGAGGTCTCCTCTCAGCCTTCTCTTGTACTTCCAGCAATCTTCATTGGTTTCATAACAGTTGTAATCACCTCCTACAAGCCGCGTCTCTCCTGTATGCTCAACCCATCACAGCTGAACCCCCCCTGCTGCTCCTCAAAACCTTTGTTTGCCCTCGTTAACGACTGCCTGGGGTTGCTATGAGTCCGTATTCTTAGGCTGACCTTCCAGCTGAGGCTGGTTCCTCCTCACAAGGACCTTTGGGCCATAATTCCCTCCAGGAATGGAAATGACTTACATTTTAGAAAGCACAACTTGAAATTTCTTCAAGGAGGACTCAAGGGAATCATGTGCTTAAGGACGTGGTTTAGGGAGTGTTAGGAATGGTTGGACTCGATGATCCAATGGGTCCTTTCCAACCTTGTGATTCTGTGATTATATTTCCTTGATTTCAGCTAATCGGTGAAAATCGGGAACAAAGAGGACTTGCTCCTCTGCTTTAGCAGGGAGGGATGGTTTTGAGGGAGAACCCAAGCCCTGTGTACGAGGTCTTTTGGAAGCAGGTAAGAAGATGTTTTGCCTGTTCTCCTGCCCAGCCGCACGCCAGCACGGGACTGGAAGACGAGCAAGAAGGGTAAAACGAGCTCTTGGAGCTAACGATCTGCTGGGATCAGAGCTGCTCGCTGGCATCTGGCAGGGCTGCTTCGCACCTTTCTTGCTCCGCAGAACCACTCCAGGGCGCGTACCCAGAGGAAAACTCCACAAACGACAGCGTGGTGGTTTTGCAAATGCCTTTTTTGGGTTTTTTTTCCTTTCCTCTCCCCTGATGTTCAGCCTAACGGCTTTATTTCTGGCTGGTTGGGCTGTGCTGCTGTTGCCTCCTCTTTTCCTTCGCCGCTGCTGCTTTCTGCCAGCAAAGCCTGCGCAGGAGGCATCCGACTCTCGGCATCCTCAAACCGGAGAGGTGACAACGTAGGCGCTGCCTTCTTTTTTTTAGCGTCCCTTTTATTTTCTGCTGGGGAATGGGAAGGGGGTGAGGGGAGAAAAGCAAAGGAAGTTTACTACATGGCTACCTACCATGAGACCTGATAAATCTGCCAGACAATTTATTTGATCTTTGAACCCTGGGGTCCCTCGGAGACGGGCTCGGAGGCCTGCAAAAGCAATCAGAAAGAAAATAAAAACCTAATGAGGCCTGGACTTGATCCCCCTTCTCCAGGTGAAATTTATAGCTGCTGGCACGGAATCAGAGCGCTTAAAGAAGTCTGAAATGCATGCGTAGAGATGATAGCGTACGAGAAAGGCACGGAGGCGCTCGGGCTTTCTGCTCCAAGTGTTATCCTCGGGGCTTGTGGCATTTCATTTTAACGGTGGCCCCTGTCTGGATTTCACAATATCCTGCTGCAAAGGCTTTGCGTAAAGGAAAAAAACCCAGCCCCAGCGTGTTTCTTGGATTTAACATCTTGCTCCAGGCTTGGCTTTGTCAAAGAGACTGAGTTTGTCCCCTGGGTAAAAGGGGAGGTGTTAAAATGTCCCTATCTGACTTTGGAACCCAAGTCCCATCATCCGTGTCTTGTTTTTCAGGGGAATATTGAGAGTTTTTCTTGTTCCCTGTGTCAGTGTTGGGGGATTGGATTAGATGAGGGGGTTTGGAGTAGATGATCTTTAAGGGTCCCTTCCAACCCAAACCATTCCATGATAATTCTATGGATGCAATAATGGGGCTTTGGGAAACCAGTGGGGCTGGAGCTGAGCCCAGCAGGTTTCCCACTATGACGGTAGAACTGGACTGGGTGTTACTGGTGCAGCGTTTCTCCTCTGTTGCATCTCCAGAGCCTGTGATGGAGTTGCCTGGCACATCAGTGGTACCGCTTTTATGGACACAACCTCTGCTCCTTGAGCCACAGGGATGAGGGATACTCCGACAGCTCCCAAGGCATTGGAGATTGTGGTTTTGATGCCTGCTTGTGGGTTTGATGCTTTCTTTGTTCTGTTGGAACAGGTACAGAGGACACCATGAAGATGATCTGAGAGCTGGAGAACCTCTGCTCTGAAGACAGGCTGAGAGAGTTGTGGTTGTTCAGCTCAGAGAAGAGAAGGCTCCAGGAAGACCTTCGAGGAGCTTCTGGTACACAAAGGGGCTCCAGGAAAGCTGAGGAGGGGCTTTTTACAAGGACGTGGAGTGATAAGATGAAGGGGCATGGATTTAAATCGTAAGGGGGAAGATTTAGAATAGACATTTGGAAGAAGTTCTTCATGCTGAGGGTGGTGAGGCCCTGGCCTAGGTTGCCCAGAGCAGTGATGGCTGCCCCATCTCTGGAGGGGTTCAAGGCCAGGTTGGTCTTGGAGCAGCCTGGTCTAGTAGGAGTTGTCCCACCAGGCAAACCATTCCACGATTCTTTGGTTCTATGACACTCCCTGAATGTAGTGAAAGAGCTGATAACATTCCTTGAGAGCTTTCAAGCTGGGACAGCTGTGGTCAGGCCCTGCTCCCAGACAGATGCAGAAAGACCATGGAGTTCCCACCTTCATCTCCGGCTCCTCAGTATCAAGATGTATAGGTCATTCCCTGGCTTTCAAGTTGAAAGCTGTGCTGTTGAGCAGGGTTACATGCAAAATAGGTAAATGAATAGTTGGGTTGGTGCCCAACTTAACTCCTTTAAGCATGGAAGGATGGGTCAGTCCAACCAGAGACAATGGCATGTGTGTTACGGTGACCTTCAGACAGAACGGGACATGCATCTGTGTTTGCCCCCACCCCTGACTCTGTGGGAGGTGGCAGCAACCATGTCGGGTTGTCAGAGAGATGGTAGCATCACCAGATGCTCAAAGGTCCCTTTTTTTCTGGGGTGGAGGTTATGGCATCCACAACCTTGCTTGCAAAATCACTCCTGAGGACAATGCCAGGCTTGCTTTAGGCAGCCAGTGGATGTGCTACCTCAAACTGACCTCACTGATAGGTTAATTTTGGCTCTCTTCTTGACAGGGATTGGGGACCACTTGTGTGGCACCTCCTGCTCTCATGCCTGTGGTAGAAACCATGAGTAAACTTCATGGTGAGCTGCGTTCCAGCTGGACCCAAGCAGGTCTTCTCAGCCACAGCTTTGTTATTTGACTGAAAAATGCACAGTGGGTTCAAAAGGAGCATTTCTGGAATTTGTGCTGATTTTGGACAAATTGTTCTGATGGAAACATCCAACCCTTTAAATAACACCGGTGGTGGTGGAATCTAAATAGCTCATTTCAATCTTTTTAAACCAGAAAATTTCAACTTTGGATTTGAAGTGAAGTTCTCTTTCGAAATTTATGTTCATTTTTATTTTTAATAAGAGCTTTTCATAAGCTCGAGGAGGAAACAAGACATTTCATTTTGAGGCTGGCGATGGGCTGTGCTCGACCCTACCGTGACACTTTTATGGCTCTTTGGTTTGCTGTAAGTATTTCAATATCTCTGGTTTGGTTGGACCTGAAGCAAATTTTTCAGTTTCTTTTCCAGTTTCTCTGATTTGCTTCGGGACTGTAGAAAATCAGAGATCTGCAGAAAATAACAGCGCCGGCTGGCTCTGCTCAGCACCAACAGGATGGTGACAAACCCAAAGGCTGTTCTTGCCTGGCGTTGGCACCTCCAGCTCTGCAGTGAGACAGCAATTCTTCCTGCAAGAGGGAAGGCAGGGGCTGATCCTGCACCTAAAAAGGTCACTTAAGTCACTTTTGGGGCTTTCAACTCCAAATATAGGTTCTTTGGTAGCTTATTGGTGTTGTCTCTGGACTGGGACCCAGTCCCTTCACTTGGAGTCAAATTTCCAGAGTCTGGGGAGGTTTGAGTTTTGACCATGGTTGGGGAATGATGTAAAATCATAGAATGGTTTGGGTTGGGAGGGACCTCAAAGCCCATCCAGTTCCAAGCCCTGCCATGGGCAGGGACACCTCCCACGGGATCAGGGTGCTCCAAGCCCCATCCAACCTGGCCTGGAACCCCTCCAGGGATGGGGCAGCACTGCTCTGGGCAACCTGGGCCAAGGCTTCACCATCATGAAGAGTCTCACCTCGTTGTGAAGAATTTCTTCCTAATGTCTAATCGAAATCCTCCTCCTCTTCCAATTTAAAGCCACCCCCCTTGTCGCATCACTCCAGGCCCTTGGAAAAGGTCCCTTCCCAGCTTTTCTGGAGACCCTTCAGGTACTGGAAGTCTGTTCCAAGGTCTCCTTGGAGCCTTCTCTTCTCCAGGGTAAACAACCCCAACTCTCTCAGCCTGTCCTCATTCAGCACCTCCAAAGATAAGCTCTTTGGTAGATGATCATTAAAGTTTAACTGAATTGGGGTCCAGTCCCTCAGCTTGGAGTCAAATTCAAATTTCTGAAGTCCAGGAGTGTTTGAGTTTGGGACACGGTTGAGGAATGTCTTCATCCCAGCTCTTTGTCTTCAGAAGATGAGCAAGCAGCAGGAAAACTGGGTTCTGCTTCTGATGGAGGTGGCCATGAGAAATCACGGGAAACTGAGTCATTTGGCCGTCTTTCAAGATAGGGTTTAGGACTATTGCTTCACTAAGAACCTCCAACCAGCTCTGATTTGCTCCCTTAAAGTCCATGGTGTCCCCAGTACTTAAAGAGGGCTGGAGAAGTGGAGGCTGTGGGGAGACCTCAGAGCAGCTTCCAGTATGGAAAGGAGCTCCAGAGAACCTGAGAAGGGGCTCTTGATCAGGGACTGCAGGGACAGGATGAGGGGGGAATGGTTTTGAGCTGCAAGAGCAGAGATTGAGATGAGATCTTGGGGAGAAATTGGAGAAATTTCTTTCTGTGAGGGTGGGGAGGCCCTGGCCCAGGTTGCCAAGAGCGGTGGTGGCTGCCCCATCCCTGGAGGTGTTCCAGGCCAGGTTGGATGGGACTTGGAGCCCCTGATCCAGTGGGAGGTGTCCCTGCCCATGGCAGGGAGGTGGAATGGAATAATCTTTGAGATCCCTTCCACCCCAATCCATCCTATGATTCTACGTGTCTTACGTGGGCTGCTTTAACTTTGTTTGGTCCCTCAGGTCCCTTCCGTGTCTTCTCCTTCCCCGGGGTCCTGTGGAAGGTACGTGATGGGTTTGTACTGCAGGAATCCTTCAGCCACCCTGACCAGGGGTGGCTGTGCAGTTCAGGAGCTCCCCCCAACCCCTCACCGTCCCACAAATGATGAGGTGTAAATAAGCAACCGGGGAGAGATACAAATGCTTGGGTCCTGCCCTGCCGGGGAGCCGAGACCAGCACACGCGCCTTCTCCAGAGCCCTGAATTGATGCCAGATCAAGCGGTTCAGCTGCAGCTTCTGCGACTCTTTTGAGCAAGCAGGGAGCTTCAGCTGTCTTAAAGTCATTGCACAGTAAAAAGAAAGAAGGAGCGGTGTTGGAGGCAGGTCTGAACAGACACCAGACTGGAAATCAGCTAAAAAAAACTCCTTTTTTTTTAATTTTTTTTTTTTAAAGCCCCACAAGCCCTCACAGCCAGAGTTTTCTATGGAAACTGTAAAACCTCCAAGGAGTCCCCAAGCAACAATTGCTCTGTCTGCTGTTGCCTTGCAGAAACGCGCTCTGGAAAGTCTACCGTCTCCTAACAGCTCACTGGCTACTAAACATAAACGGCCAGGATTTATTTGGGGTGAGGGAGATGAAAGGGAGTCAAGTTTATAGTTGCTCTTTGCCTTTTGGTTTGTAACAAGCCCAGGCTCAGGCGACCAAAACTGCCTGCCGAGGCTGTCTTGTTGGGGATAAATCCGCAAAGCCAGGAGCGCGGCGGGGAAAGGGCAGTGTTTTGTTCTCTCCGTACCATTTATCGATGCTCCCAAGTGCTCAGCTGTCTGTTTTACAGCCCTCGGTGCTGTCGTGGTTGAGTGTCTCTCAAACACTAATTAACGGAATGAATCCTCCAGCTGCTGTGCCGAGCCGTCAGCTACAGTAGATGAACACCGGTGGGGCTCAGGAGATGCTTATGCTGTTCATGGAGCTGTCGGTTGTATCCAAGCTTGCTTGGAAATGAGCCGAACTACTGAGGCTCCTGCCTTCCCCTGACACCTTCTTGGAGTGTGTTCACAAGTCCTTGAGGAGCTGGATGCTACTATTCCTTGAGTTTTCCCGTAAATGTAGTTTGGGCTGCAAACCATGTGGAAATTCCCAGAACCAGCGGCAGTGATTGAGTTTCTTTCAGGTTGGCTTCGTGCTGGAGCAGGGAAGGTGGGCTCCCGTACTTGTGCTTGTCAGGAGGGCTGAGGAATCAGTATAATGGTTTGGGTTGGAAGGGACCTCAAAGCCCATCCAGATCCAATCCCCATCCCATGGGCTGGGACACCTCCCAGTGGACCAGGCTGCTCCAAGCCCCATCCAACCTGGCCTTGAAGCCCTCCAAGGATGGCGCAGCCACCACTTCCCTGGGCAACCTGGGCCAGAGTCTGACCACCCTTATAGTGAAGAATTTCTTCCGAATGTCTAATGAGGTTAATTAACCTCACCTGGAGTCCTGCATTCAGTCCTGGAGTCCTCAGTATAGGAAAGACTTGGATCTGGTGAAGCATGTCCAGAAAGGGCCACAGAGACGATGTGAGGTCTGGAGCACCTCCCATACAAGGCCAGGCTGAGAGACTTGGGGTTGTTCACCCTGGAGAAGGCTCCGGAGAGAACTTATAGCAGCTTCCATTAGGGAAAGGGGCTCCAGGAACTGGTCAGGGAGCGCAGGGACAGGACAAGGGGGAAAGATTTTCAGCTGCAAGAGGGGAGATGGAGGTGAGATCTTAGGGAGAAATGTTCTCCTGTTAAGGTGGTGAGGACCTGGCCCCGGTTGCCTGGAGAAGTGACGGCAGCCCCACCCCTGGAGGTGTTCAAGGCCAGGTTGGATGGGGCTTGGAGCAACCTGATCCGGTGGGAGGTGCCCCTGCCCATGGCAGGGGGTTGGAACTGGATGAGCTTTAAGGTCCCTTCCAACCCAATCTTCCTACACTTCTGCAACCTGCAGGAGGGGAAAACACCTCTTTAAAAATAAAATAGAGGGAGCAAACTTTTCTCTGGAGCTTCGCTTCTTTGGTGGCCATTAAACCAAATACCTGGACTCCTCCTTACCAGTCAAGGAGTAAAAAGGGGGTGATGTGAATCCCACCCAGAGTTCTGAAAGATAATTGGTTTGATTTAAAGCTTTGAGCAAGAGAAAGCCCAGAGTGCCTCGAGGCAGACTGTTTCAGCCGTTAACTCTGCTCGTTGTTAGAAAACTTCCATTTCATTTCAGGCCTGAATTTGCCTCTTTTTTGGCTTCTAACTCTTGGTTTTCATTATGTAGTCATCAGCTGGCTGATTAAAGAGCTGTCTGCTATCAAAAACCTCGTCCCTATGCAGGTACTTGTGGGCTGTGATGAAGTCGCCTCTTAACCTTCTCCTGGATAAGCTGTTGGCTTGAGATACTTATGGCAGTCTTCCCAGACCTCAAACCATACTTATAGCTCTTTCCTGAACCACTTCCAATTTTCCTTCTTTCCCCAACCCCCTCCCTTGATGTCCTTCCTGAAATCTGGACACCAGAACTCAACAGTCCCTCCGGTCAGGTTTCATGAACACCACACATAAAGGACATGTCATCTTCCTTCTCACTTCCGGACACACCCAAGGGCTGACTTCGGGTGTCATCTCATTGGCTGCGACCTCAGATTCTCTGGGAATTATAGAATCATGGAATGGTTTGAGTTGGAAGGGACCTTAAGAATCACCCAGTTCCAAACTCCTGCCACGGGCAGGGACACCTCCCACTGGATCTGGTGGCTCAAGCCCCATCCAACCTGGCCTTGAACACCTCCAGGGATGGGACATCCACCACTGCTCTGGGCAACCTGGGCCAGGGCCTCCCCACCCTCAGTGTGAAGAATGTCCTCCTAATGTCTAGTTTACATCTTTACCCTTCCAATTTAAAGCCATACCCCTCGTCCTATCATTCCAAACCTTTGTCAAATGTCCCTCTCCATCTTTCTTGTAGCCCCATCAGGTACTGGAAGGTCTCTATAAGGTCTCCCCGGAGCCTTCTCTTCTCCAGGCTGAACAACCCCAACTCTCTCAGCCTGTCCTCATAGGGGAGGTGTTCCAGTGAAGGTACTCGCAGGATGTGACCTAATTTCCTGGTTCTTGGAATTCCAACCCTGTGAGAAAGCAAGCCAGCACATGGTTGGGGCAGAGCATTAGGGTTTGATGTGACCCAGGTTCAGACCCCTGCCTGCCCGAGACTTGCGGAGAAAGCCCATCTGAGCCCTCTGGGGTCTGAAAACTGAGCTATTCACATCGTTTCGGCACCTGCGTTTCTGATTTGGGGAAGCCACAATGGTTTGACCCATCCCTGGAGGTGTTCAAGACCAGGTCGGATGGGGCTTTAAGCAATGTGACCCGGTGGAAGGTGTCCACGCCCATGGCGGGGGGAGCGGAACTGGATGGGCTTTGAGATCCCTCCCAACTGAAAACATTGCATGATTCTTGAGGTGCCTTCTAACCCGATTCAAATGGATCTCCTTTACTCCCCTGTTTGTTGGCTGTGTGTAAGACTGATGTACACAACAGAGATCTTTCCTCAACCACAGGTATGGGATGTTAAGCGGTGGTAGATATTCCTTTGTATAGCTTTTGTATGGAAAACATCAGAAGAATAATGGAATATCTCTTTTCACTCCACTTTGTGCCATCTTTAATAGCAATTACATCATCTTTTCTTTTAAATGAATGATAAAAATGTCGAGTAACTTTAGATCAAGAGCAGATCTCTATCAGCCTTCCAGTACTTAAAGGGGCTCCAGGAAAGGATCAGGGAGGATGGGGGAGGATGAGGGGATGGTTTTGAGCTGCAGGAGGGGAGATTGAGATGACATTTTAGGATGAAATATTCTCCTGGGAAGTTGGGGAGGCCCTTGCCCAGAGGAGTGGTGGTTGCCCCATCCCTGGAGGTGCTGAAGGCCAGGTTGGATGGAGCTTGGAGCCCCTGATCCAGTGGGAAGTGTCCCTGCCCATGGCAGGGGGTGGAACTAGGTGGGCTTTGAGGTCCTTTCCAACTCAAACCATTCCATGATTCCCTTTGGAGGTCACTGCAGAGGCACATACGGCACAATCGGTTCCCAACCGTAATTATGGTAAAGAAGATTTCATTGAATGGGTGGAGCGTTGTTTGTTTTCCATCGGAAAGACGTGCATGCAGAAGTGCTCCACAGGCAAAAGTTCAATTTTGGCGCTTTTGGCTTTCAGTCCTGTTTGTGGTTCTATAACAAATAGTGTTTATATCCATAAAATGTTATCTAATAGGCAATAGCAGATATTACATGTAATTAATGTGATATATTTCCGCAGGTCTGACAAGGCTCGTGGTCCAGAAGTCTGTTAAATATTATGATTTATGCTCTGCCGTAACTTGTTCTCCCCTGCTTTAACAGAGGGCTTAGGGAGCAGTAGGAGAAAAGGGAAAAAGCTGTTGTTTAGCAATTGCTGTCTAGGGGGTAGTTGAGGGAATTGTAAATTATTGTAATTACACATTTAAATGTTTTCAAGGTTGCCTAAAAACCACAGTTTCAGAAGAAAAGAGCTGGGTAATCATTCTGGCGAGAGTTAAATCCATCCATCCAGAAAAATGCTGCTTTGGAACGCAGTGGAATTATTTCAGGTGGAAATGAGGGTAAGGAGGTGAAAAGGAAATAAAAGAAGCTCAAGGATTTTATCTTTTCCATGAGCTTCCTAGGATTTAAAGAAAAAAAAGAGCAAAATAATCTGAGAAGACAGCAGCATTTTGGGCCAACCTGAGATGAGGGATGAAGATTTACGTTAGACATGAGGAAGAAGTCCTTCATGATGAGGGTGGTGAGGCCCTGGCCCAGGTTGCCCAGAGCAGTGATGACAACCCCATCCCTGGAGGTGTTCAAGGCCAGGTTGGATGGGGCTTGGAGCAACCGGATCCAGAGGGAGGTGGCCCTGCCGGTGGCACACAGGTGAGACTGGATGGTCTTTGAGGTCCCTTCCAACCCAAACTATTCTATGATTCTTTCTATGATTTTATATCGAGACAGCAAAGCGAATTTGTGTTATCTGTAGTGTCTGGCAAAGCAAAGCAAAGCAAACGCACATTTACGGCTGGTTGGTTCCATAGCTGTTTCTACAGAAATCATCTAGATTGTAGCTGATACTCGCGGGCTTTTTCCCTTCTACTGGGTGTGCAACCACCATGCCTTAGCAGGTACCCATGACTGTACCTATACTCCCATTAGCTGATCCGATCGTGGAACGGTTGGAGTTGGAAAGGACCTTAAAGGTGACCTAGTTCCACTCCCCTGCCATGGGCAGGGACACATCCCACTGGATCTGGTTGCTGCATCCTTTCCATGGAGTCTTGGGGAAGGAGTAGAGGCAGAAGGCAATTGAGGGGCCAAAGTTAAAGCAGCCCCTGTAAGCAACATAGAATTCAGAGAACGGTTTAGGTTGGAAGGGACATTGAAGCCCATTCTGTTCCAACCGCCATGCCATGGGCAGGGACACCTCCCACTGGATCAGGTTACTCCAAGCCTCATCCAGTCTGGCCTTGAACCCCTCCAGGGATGGGGCAGCCACCACCACTCTGGGCAACCTGGGCCAGGGCCTCCACACCCTCACAGGAGAATATTTCTTCCTAAGATCTCATCTCAATCTCCCCTCTTGCAGCTCAAAACCATTCCCCTCGTCCTATCCCAGCACTCCCTGGGGAAGACCCCCTCCTCAGCTTTCCTGGAGTCCCTTTCCCTACTGGAACCCGCTCTGAGGTCTCTCCGGATTCCTCTCTTCTCCAGGCTGACATTAGATGAGAGAAGGAAGGAGGAGGTCCAACAGTTATGTTTGGTCTCTGTATTTTCTTCTTAAACCAGAGAGTTATAATTCATGACAATCACAATTTTCTACAGTTTTCCAATCCAGGTCACTGGAAATTCTTTTTATTTTCACTTTTTTTCCCCTTTGTCAGGTGCAAATGTGTGAGATAATTCTAAAACAAAGTATGCACATCTTTGAGGGATGAGTCTAATCAAAAAACTAAAGTTGGATTTCAGCACCATCCACTGGAGGGGGGTGGAGAACCCACAATAGCTGTCATCGCAGCTCGTCCCTCATTCCAGATGAAAGCATCTCTTTACTCTTGGTGGGGAGGTAATCACAGCAGAAATGACCCTAATTCTTTCCTGAGAGGTCAATTATGTCAAAGAGAGCCCAGCAAGATGAAGAAGTGGGGCTGTGTGAACATCATGAGATTCAAAAGGGCCAAGTGCAATGTTCTATACCTGGGTCGGGGCGATCCGTGGTTTCAATCCAGGATGGGGGATGACATGATTTTGAGCAGCCCTGAGGAGAAGGACGTGGGGTACTGGGGGAGGAGAAGCTCAACAGGAGCCACAATGTGATCTTGGAGCCCAGAACCTGCCCGTGTCCTGGGCTGCACCCAGAGGAGCATGGGTGGATTCTGCCTCTCTGCTCCGCTCTGGGAGACCCACCTGGAATCTTGGGTCCAGCCCTGGAATCCCCAACATAAGAAGAACATGGATCTGTTGTAACGGGTCCAGAGGAGGCCACGGAGATGATCTGAGGCCTGGAGCACGTCTGAGAGAGTTTGGTTTGTTCAGCCTGGAGAAGGCTCTGGAGAAACCTTAGAGGAGCTTCCAGTACTGAAAGGGGCTCCAGGAAAGCTGGGTGGGACTTTTTCCAAGGGCCTGGAGTAATAGGTTGGGGAGGAATGGCTCTAAATTGGAAGGGGGAAGATTTAGATGAGACATTAGGAACAAATTCTGCATCATGAGGATGACGAAGTACTGTCACAGGTGGCCCAGAGAACTGGTGGCAGCCCCCTCCCTGAAGATATTCAGTGTTGGATGGAGCTTTGAACAACCTGATCCAGTGGGAGGTGGCCCTGCCCATGGCACTGGGTGGGGCTGGATGGGCTTTGAGGTCCTTTCCAACCGAAACCATTGTATGACCTCTTCTCCTCTTACACTCCAGATGAAAGCATCTTTTTACTCTTGGTGGCAAAGCAATCACAAAAGAAATGACCCTAATCCTTTCTTGAAAGGCCAACGATGCCAAAGGCAGGGAGATAGCTTTATGGGCTACAAGGTTTTCACCCAGTGCGTGGTTACACACCCATACATTTCACATCCCTCTTCTTTTTTTTTGTGACGCCTTTGTGTAGCCGGACAGGTGCATCACATTTTGAACAGCTTTTTCCCATTATCTGCTGGGGTTGCTTCAACTTATCACTGAGATTCATAGGAGCTGGATGGCTTTTGCAAGGGAATTTCTGGATGGAACGCATTAACTCCAGACTGGGGTTCCTGCCAGTGGCCTCCCCGTGAACTTGTAATCCTGGCCTTTGAGTAACAACTGTGAAAAATCAATGACGATCACTTCCATTTTTCGTGCCGCTTCTGCTGGCTTCTCAGGCCCATTCTTCTCTTCTTGTTTTCTCAGCGGCAAGAAATGAGGCTCAGGAATGAGGCTGTAAAGAGTCATAGAAAAGATCCACAGCTGGGGTTCCCTTTAGGAGGCTTTTTAACATCACACCGGGCTGAAGAAGGCTCTCCGAGGGAACGGTGCTGCGTGACATCCAGGGTGAGTTCATTCAGCACCCAGTTGGTGAGGCCAAATTGTCACAGAATCGTAGGATAGTTTGGGTTAGAAGGGACCTTAAAGCTAATCCAGTTACGCTCCCCTGCCATGGGCAGGGACACCTCCCACTGGATCAGGTTGCTCCAAGCCCCATCCATTGGTCTTGAACACCTCCAGGGATGGAGGAGCCACAACTTCGCTGGGCAACCTGGGCCAGGGCCTCCCCACCCTCATGGTGAAGAAATTCCTCCTTATATCCAGTCTAACTCTGCCCCTCTCCAGTTTATATCCGTTCCTCCTCATCCTGTCACCACAAGCCTTTATAAACAGTCCCTCTCCAGCTTTCTTGTAGCCCCTTCGGGAACTGGAAGGTCACTATAAGGCCACCTTGGAGCCTTCTCTTCTCCAGGCTGAACAACCCCAACTCCCTCAGACTGTCCTCACGTGGGAGGTGCTCCAGCCTTATTATTGGGAATAATCTGGTGTGACCTAGCTGGGAAGTTGATGGAATTGGTCTCGATTTGTGGCTCCTGAAGGCTGAGCTGGATTTGGGCTCATGGGTTGACTTTTTGCCCAGTTCAGCTCCCAATGCATCACTCTCCCATGCAATTCCAGGAATAACTTCTTTCGTGTGGTGCCATAGAAACACAGACTGATTTGGGTTGGAAGAGACCTTAAAGATCATCCAGTTCCAACCCATTGTCCTGTGTCCTCTGGCTGTCTCTGCACTCAGCGTGAGTCCCTTGGCTCTTTTGTCTCTTCTTTACAGATGAAGCCCCTGCTCCTCCACCACACCTTGCTCCAGCATCCGTAAAACTCCTGTTTGCTGTGGCAGATGGCATTGCCAATGATCCTACAACCCTGAAAGTCCATCCTGCTTTGTAGGCTTCTGAGACAACAGCCGCGTGCTCAGCAGATGCTGAAAATATGTATGAGCCAAGAACTTCGATCTGAAGAGCCTCAACACTGGGTAAGACCTCTCAGGTGGAAGGGGGAAGATTTAGATTGGACTTTAGGAAGAAATTCTTCACGATGAGGGTGGGGAGGCCCTGGCCCAGGTTGCCCAGAGCGGTGGTGGCTGCCCCATCCCTGGAGGTGTTGAAGGCCACGTTGGATGGGGTTGGAGCCCCTGATCCAGTGGGAGGTGTCCCTGCCCATGGCAGGGGGTGGAATTGGATGGGCTTTAAGTTCCCTTCCAACCCAAACCATTCTGTAGTACTAAATCCAGACTTAAATATATGTTGAACACAGGACACTTAGAAAACAGCTCATGAAGGAGGAGATGGAATATTTTTAAACCCACCACGTCCATAGAAAAAAATGTGTTTAAAACTATCCTGGGTTGTTTTCATGAGAAGAAATACCTCTTCTTGGGGACTGCTGGCAACACCAGAAGCATCTCAGATCACTTATGAAGTGACTCTTAGATGGTGCTTCAGTCCCTGTTGCACCTCGAGTCCTGTGTTCAGTTCTTGGCTCCTCACTCCAAGAAGGACATTGAGAGGTTGGAGTGTGTCCAGAGAAGGGGAATGAAGCTGGGGAAGGGGCTGGAGAACAAGAGTTATGAGAGGTGGCTGAGGGACCTGGGGTTGTTTATCCTGGAGAAGAGGAAGCTGAGAGGAGACCTTGTCGCTGTCTACAACTACCTGGAAGGAGGTTGTAGCAAGGTGGGCGTTGGTCTCTTCTCCCAAGTGGCAGGTGATAGGATGTGAGGAAATGGCCTCAAGTTGCACCAGGGCAGGTTCAGATTGGACATCAGGAGAAATTTCTTCACGGAAAGGGCCCTGGCAGGGGCTGCCTAGGGAGGTGGTGTAGTCCCCATCCCTGGAGGTGTTGAAAAGACATATACACGTGGTCCTCAGGGATCTGGTTTAGTAGTGGTTGGGTATGGCTGGACTCGATGATCTCTATGTTCTTTTCCAACCCAACGATTCTCATCCTATGAAGTTTCTACAACCCTGAATGCATGAAAAGCATCTTCCTCCCACTACTTCATGTTCTTTTCCCTTCTTCGCGAAATCCCTAGCCAAAATTGTTGATGTTTTTCAGCTCTTAAAGATGATTGAGGGACTGGTACGTGTATTATAGACCCATAAAATGAGATCATCCCATGAATGTTTTCTGCGGTTCAGATAAGTTCAATTAACGTGTCTTTCGCCGTCTTCCCCCCTTCCTCCCTCCTCCATCCTGTTTTGTGGCTTCTTTTGGTGTTTCCTGGCTCCAATTGAGATCAAAAGCAGAAGAGTGGGGTCCGGTAAGGTTGGCTATTTTAGCAGAACCACTGGGCTTGCGGAAAGCAGAATGGGAAAAACGTGGCCTTGGTGGTTTGGTTTTGTGAATATCAATCCTCTCCCCCACAAAATGAAAGAGAGGGATGTTTTGGAGCAAGTGATCCTTCTACTGAACCATTGTTTGGGAAAGGTCCAGCAATGCAAGAAAGAGGTAAGGGTCATTGATGAACTTGTGCTAAATGGGGGAAGGTTGCCATAATCTCTTCCAGATTATTTTAAGCAATGTATTTGCAGGATATGTATGTGCTTTGGTCACAATAAGCCCACACAACACGCCAGGCTTGGGGCAGAGCGGCTGGCAAGCTCCCTGGTGAAAAATGGACCTCAGGGTGCTGGTTGACAGCAGCTGACCATGAGCCAGCAGTGGCCCAGGTGGCCAAGAAGGCCAACGACATCTTGGTTTGGATCAGGAATGGTGTGGCCAGCAGGTGGAGGGAAGTGATTGTTGCCCTGTGTTGAGCACTGGTGAGGTTGCACCTTGAATCCTGTCTTTGGGAGGACAGGCTGAGAGAGTTGGGGTTGTTCAGCCTGGAGAAGAGAAGGCTCTGAGGAGACATTATAGTGACTTTCCAGGACCTGAAAGGGGCTACAAGAAAGTTGGGGAGGGACTGTTTACAAAGCTCTGGAGTGGTAGGACAAGGGGGAATGGGTATAAATTGGAGAGGGGCAGATTTAGACCAGACATAAGGAAGAATTTCTTCACTATGAGGGTGGTGAGGCCCTGGAACAGGTTGCCCAGGGAAGTCGCGGCTCCCCCACTCCTGGAGGTGTTGAAGGCCAGATTGGATTGGGCCTTGCACAGCCTCGTCCAGTGTGAAGTGTCCCTGAGCAAGAGCCTTCCTTCCCAGCTTTCTTGTGGCCCTTTTCCACACTGGAAGCTGCTCTAAGGTCTCCCCAGAGCCTTCTCTTCTCCATGCTGAACAACCCCAACTCTCTCAACCTGCCCTCATAGCAGAAATTCTGGACCCTCAGGCCATCTCATTGGCCCTTCTCTGGACTCACTCCAACAGCTGCACGTCCTTCCTGTGCTGAGGACTCCAGAACTGAATACAGGACTCCAGCTAAGATCTCACCAAAGCAGAGAAAGCGTTGAAGGGTTTCTACTTTCCACCTTCCATGCTGTTCCCCCATCCCAGGACTGGCTGTTTCTCAAGGTCTGTTAAGCATCTGCAGTTCTCAGGAGGATCTACTGACCATCCTTGTTGCATGTGCTGGGGCAGAGATGATGCTGTAGGGATGGAAGCATGGAGGAGCTCCCTAGGAGCACCTCACAGCCTATCACACTCTTAACTATGTTTGTTCATACTGAGCAGTGAACTGTTCCCCTCCCTACACATCACCGGGTATTTTATTTCCCCTCTTTTATTCCATCTTTCCCTCCCTTCTTGGGGTTATTCGGCACCTTGGGCTGGGCAAGGAGGTGCTGCAACCGTGTCCAACCTTGGCTTCTGTCAGCACATGCTCACAGGTTCTCGAGTCAGAGAGATCCGCTCGGATGGATGTAGATGTCTTCGTCTCCACTGTTTCCGCCCTCCTGGATTCTCACTTACTCCGTCACTCATTGCTCCAGGCAGCAGTAAAAGCCATCACCAGGGCGGTGCGGTTCTTGGAGGAAGAGGTGGGTAGGAGGACTTGGAAAGTCATGAATGTGAAGCCAACAAGCCAAAGCTAATAATGTTTCCAGGGATTCAAGCGCTGGGGCTTCGGAGCCCAACCCCATCTTCATCACATACTCCTTGGAGATGATGATCACTGAATTTTCTCATCATAGGGGAACGTTGGTTGTAGAGCTGTCCCGGCTCCAAAGCATGACCCAAAGCAAAGTGCAAATAGCAGTACAGAAAATCTCACAACAGAGACAACACAGGTTAATTTGTAAGTTAATTAATTAATAATATCATTGTAGCGTGGCTTCTGAGATTTAGACTCTTTCCAGAGCTCTTCTCTCCAGGCAGTTAAAAACCCCCGAAACATTTAGAACCTCCACCCACCCCTGATATTCCTTTAACAGACAGACTTCTCAGAAAACCCACTTTTATCATAAATATTGTGTAAAATTCTTGATTTCTCCAAGTTCTGATATCAGAAAAGCTGGGAGCGGATTTTTCAATCCAATGTCACTTTTGCTCTCATATACTCTTGAGTTTTGTCAGACGCTACGTTAAAAGGTAGCAATTAAACCATTTGTTTTTTAGCTTTTTTGTGCTGGAGATACAGTGGAGAGCACATCTGGCCTAATCATGGAGTGATTTGGGTTGGAAGGATCCTCAAAGCTCATCCCATTCCACCCCCTGCCATGGGCAGGGACACCTCCCACTGGATCAGGCTGCCCAAGGCCCCATCCAACCTGGCCTTGAACACCTCCAGGGATGGGGCAGCCACAGCTTCCCTGGACAACCTGTTCCAGGGCCTCACCACCCTCATGGTGAAGAAATTCTTCCTAATGTCCAGTCTAAATCTGTCCCTCTCCAGTTTATAAGCATTGTCCCTGGTCCTAACACTCCAAGCCTTCGTAAACAGCCCCTCCACAACTTTCTTGTAGCCCCTTCAGGTACTGGAAGGTCACTATAAGCTCTCCCTGGAGTCTTCTCTTCTCCAGGCTGAACAACCCCGATTCTCTCAGCCTCATACGAGAGATACTTCAGCCCTCCGAGCATCCTTGTAGCCTCCTCTGGACCTGTTCCAACAGTTTCATCTCCTTCTTAAGTTGAGGATTCCAGAACTGGACACAATACTCCAGATGAGGTCTCACAAGAGAGGAACAGAGGGGCAGAATCCCCTCCCTCCCTGCTGGCCACGCTGCTTTGGATGCAGCCCTGGACACAGGTGGTTTCTGGGATGCGAGCGCATGTTGCCGGCTTGTGTTGAGCTTCTCATTGACCGGCACCCAAGCCCTTCTCCTCAGGGCTGCTCTCAATCACATCATCCCCCGTCTTGTACTGAAATTGGGGACTGCCCCAACTCAGGTGTAGGATCTTGTAGTTGGCCTCCTTGAACCCCATGAGGTTCACATAGGCCCAGTTCTTCAGCCTGTCCAGGTCCCTCTGGATGACATCCTGTCCTTCTGGTGTGGCAACTGCACCACTCGGCTTGGTGTCATCCGCAAACTTGCTGAGAGTGCCCTCAATCTCGCTGTCGCTATCATTGATGAAGGTATTGAACAGCACCTGTCCCAGTACGGACCCCTGAGGGACACCACTTGTCACAGATCTCCATCTGGACTTCGAGCCATTTACCACCACTCTCTGAATATGACCACCCAACCAGTTTCTTATCCATCTAGCAGTCCAACCATAGAATCCATATCTCTCCAATTTAGAGAGGCAGATGTTGCTGGGGACCATGTCAAAGGCTTTACAGAAGTCCAGCTAGATCAAACATCTCCAAACCTTTGGGATGAATGCAGCCAAAGGGAAAGTCTGTATTCGCAGCTTCCAGGTTCCGTTTCTTTCCAGACTTCTGAAAAGGTTTCTATGCACGATTAGCTCATTGCAATTAATGTGCTTCAAGAACGTTACAGTTCTGGCCCGTCTGCCACCCCAAAGTCCTGCTACCTGCCAGGCAGTGTGCATGTACTTGGAAACAGGGTGGTGGTGGAGTCATTTGGCCACACCAGCTTCCATCCGAGACAAGAGTGCCAGGACAGCTGTGTTTAATATCTTCATTTGGCCTTTTCCACTCCAATTTCAGAATAAAGTTTGGGTTAAAACAAGGAATGGCCTTGAGACGATGAATTGATCAGTCTTGATTCCACACGTGGCCTCATCCGTACAAATTGGAGCTGAAAATCCTTGGGGTCACTGGGCTGAGGTCCCTGTGGTTGAGGGATGCTGAGTTAGACGGCAGTGGAACGGTCCAGCTTTGTTGCAACTCTGGGAGTGTTTTGGCCCTTCTCTGCTACTTAAAATGTCGTTTCAGAGCCTTCTCGTCTCGGTGGCTGGAAAGGTGCCTGCAAATCTCTGCCTAAAATGACTAATTTATACCTGTTCTTTCCTAAACAAACATTACTCTAAGGGTTGTTCGGAGAATCATTAAGGCTGGAAAAGACCTCTGAGATCACCCAGTCCAACTGTCAGTTCTTCTCCATCTTGGTCTTCAACCCAGAGCTCATGTCCTGAAAACCCCGGTTTTTTAATGTAGGACACAGGTCATATTATTTCAGTCCATATGCCTAATTGTATCCAAGGATTTCGTAAGCTCTTGGGAGAACGAAGGAGCAGTGCGGTTGTTGATGCTTTGTGATGGGACAAACGGACAAAAAGGATGTGGGAGGCTACAAAGCTTTCCGTGACAACCTTGGCAGTTTCAATCCAGGATGGCAGACAATGTGATTGAGAGCAGCAATGAGGACTTGGGGTGCTGAGGGAGGAGAAGTTCAACAGGAGCCGGCAAAGTGTGCTCACAGCCCAGAAACTCCCCGTGTCCTGGGCTGCATCCAAAGCGGCGTGGTCAGCAGGGCCAGGGAGGGGATTCTGCCCCTCTGCTCTGCTCTGCGAGACCCCACCTGGAGTCCTGGGTCCAGCTCTGGAGTCCTCAACACGAGAAAGATATGAAGCTGTTGGAATAGTTACAGAGGAAGCCACAAAGATGATGTGAGGGCTGGAGAACCTCTGCTCTGAGGCCAGGCTGAGAGAGTTGGGATTGTTCAGCCTCAAGACGAGAAGGCTCTGGAAAGACCTTAGAGGAGCTTCCAGTAGACGAAGGGTCTCCAGGAGAGCTGGGGAGGAACTTTTTCTAAGGGCCTGGAGTGATAGGATGAGGGGGAATGGCTTTAAATTGGAAGAAGGAAGATTTAGAATGGATGTTAGGAAGAAGTTCTTCATGACCAGGGTGGGGAGGCCCTGGCCCAGGTTGTCCAGGGCAGTGGTGGCTGCCCCATCCCTGCAGGTGTTGAAGGCCAGGTTGGATGGAGCCTTGAGCAACCGGATCCAGTGCGATATGTCCCCGCCCATGGCAGGGGGCTTGAAGCTGGATGGGCTTTAAGATCCCTTCCCACCCAAACCATTCTGATTCTGTATATGCAGACACCAAGGAAAGGCTGAGCGGGAATATTTGACTGTAGGTTCCATGAGTCTGTAGTCTTCAGAGGTACAACCAAGTCAAGGACCTCTACTGGGACACATTACTCCTTTAAGCCCTCCGCTGACACTAATTAGAAGTCCCTTACATGACCCTGCAGACGATGGTTTTCCCTCTTCCAAACTGTACTGAATGCAAACCTCTGCCTTGCCAGGTGGGTGACTTTTCCCAGGATCTCACAGCACTCAGATTGCTGCTCATGAAAGCTTCTTAAGCTCCATGAGAAATTACATCCAAGCAAGTTGTTTTTTTTCTTCGATTTCCCATGATTTTCCATTCCGAGAACTCTCCGTTTGAAAATATTTATTCCAGCTTGCGCTGTTCAAGGGCCCAGAATTTGACACAGCCTCTTCTACCTTCCAGATGTTTGTCAGAAAGGAGCTGCTATTCCACTTCCCGAGGGTTGTATTTGACAGTGCAGGGCGTGTCTCTCCGTACAATTTAAATCAGCACTAATTAGAGGGGACGGAAAGCTCTGAGTGTACCAAGGCAGGGAGAGGATTCTCCCATTCTGCTCCGCTCTGGTGACACCCCACTTGTGTCCAGTTCTGGAATCTCCAACATAAGAAGGAGATGGAACTGTTGGAGTTGGTCCAGAGGAGGCCACGGAGATGATCCGAGAGCTGGAGGACCTCTGTTGTGAAGAGAGGCTGGGAGAGTTGGGATTGTTAAGCCTGAAGAAGACAAGGCTCCAGGAAGACCTTAGAGCAGCTTCCAGTATAGAAAGGGGTTCCAAGAAAGCTGGGGAGGGACTTTATACAAAGGCATGGAATGACAAGATGAGAGGGAATGGCTTTAAATTGGAAAGGGGAAGATTTAGATTAGACATCATAAAGAAATTCTTCATGATGAGGGTGGTGAGGCCCTGGCCCAGGTTGCCCAGAGCAGTGGTGGCTGCCCCATCCCTGGAGGTGTTCAAGGCCAGGTTGGATGGGGCTTGGAGCAAACAGATCCAGTGGGAGGTGTCCCTGCCCGTGGCAGGGGGGTGGAATTGGGTGATCTTTAAGGTCCCTTCCAACCCAAAGCATTCTATGATTCTATTGATAAAAGGGCTGTCCTTGCCCTGTACTTTCTGAAATGAGACATTTTCCCCGTCAGCCACTGCCTTGGATTCTCAGTTTTTCTCCATGGATTGTTCAGATTCAGGGGAAGAAAGAGGGAATGGAATGCCAAGTCTCCATGAAAGTTATCTGATGTCTGCACCCTATCTAAAATGAAGAGTCTCCAAGCGCGACGCCAGGTTCACCTCTTTCCTGCCTCTGCCACTCTTACCCTCTACAATGGTTTGGCCAAGAGACAAATTTCCTTGCAGTCAGGGAAGAAAAAAATCAGAAACAGAAGTACTTCTGAGCTTATGAACTCCATGGATGTGTGGTGGGAAGCTGAGGGCTCATCCTTGGACCCTGTAATGGCTGAGATCTGCCTCAAGAGGTGTGGAGCCTCAAGAGGTGTGGAGCCTCACGCTCTCACCAGGCGATCATTAGAGGCACCTGTGTTTGCTGAGGATCTGTGATAGAGCCATTTGCTGTTGGCATTTGTTGGAGATGTGCCCAAAGGGAGAGGAACTCGTTAAAACCAAGAGCTGCAAAATATCCCATGTTTCCTATCGAGCTGTGACTCCTTTCATAGAATCATAGAATGGTTTGAGCTGGAAGGGAACTCAAAGCCCATCCAGGCCCACCTCGTGCCATGTGCAGGGCCACCTCCCACTGGATCAGGTTGCTCCAAGCCCCATCCAACCTGGCCTTGAATACCTCCAGGGATGGAGCAGCCATGACTTCCCTGGGCAACCTCGGCCTCATCACTCTCATCGTGAAGAAATTCTTCCTTATGACTATAGAGAGAAAGTGATATTCCATCAACCAGGAGACTTCCTTGCTACCGGTCAGGCTGAAGCCCCTACTCCTCCATTTCCTTCCCGTGATGACCTTTGTGGATAAGAAATACTTTAAATGGGAACAAAAGTTAGAACGGTTCCTGGACTTTTACTGTAGGAACCCTGAGATGCTGTTCTGAACTGCAAACACAAGCAGCTGAGACTTCTCTCTCCGTCTTCTGGCCAGCATTGAGATGACTCGACGCTGATTGACTCGCCAAAGAGATACCTCCAAGAGAATGAATTCCTGGATTGCTTAAGGCCTTGTGCATCCTAGAAAGGACCCAACAGAGAGGCTTAGAGTGAGTAAGTCCGTTCCTCCCTCTCGTTGCCAGTTTCACAGGTTTGGTGCTGGAGAGCTGTGGTGTTCACAGCTTCCTTGGAGTTCGTCGCTGAGTTGCCACTCAACAGTGATGGCTTTGCTCATTTTAACACCCTATGGCAGGGAGTGTTTGGAGAGTGAGAAGCACTGTTTTCAGGCCCAGAATTAGTCTTCTGGCAACAACGTGACCACGAGCAACAGCTGCAAAGTGAACATTTCTAGGAAAAAATAAATCTTTTATGCTTTCAACTCAAGTTGGGCTGTTTCAACTAGAACTTAAATTATTTTGATCCAAGCAACAAAAAAAAAAAACCCCAAACCAAGCAAAACTATTGAAAAATGAATGTTCTCAGACAGAAATGTCTCCTCTGTGCCCTCTAAGAGTGGTCATGAAAGTTCTCAGACAGAAATGCCACCTCTGTGCCCTCTAAGAGTGGTCATTGGGAGGTTCAACCCCTCTTTTCTCATCTTGAAGGTGGGAATCACAGCTACCCTGTCCCTCCTGTCTCTTTGAGCTACCAGAGAACATCGGAGGAGCGCTGTGACCATGGGGCTTTTTTGACAGCTGTATCCCAACTGAGGAATCAGACTCATGGTAGGTGGGGACTACAACCCCCAGCAGTCACTGTAACTCCTCTATGAACCAAAGTTTGCAAATGGGAGCTGAGAATGGGTTTGGCTTCTGATTGCAGACCAACATCACTGATGCATCCATGAACTAGAAGGTGCTTCTTGAACTGTGGGGCTCAGATGTTCAGCACTGAGAACAGATGACTTATAATGCTCCGGGGAAACCTTAGAGCTGGCTTCCTATTCCTAAAGGGGCTCCAGGGAAGCTGGGGAGGGGCTCTTGTTCAGGGTGTGCAGGGATAGGACAAGGGGGGATGGTTTTCAGCTGAAAGAGGGGAGATTGAAATGAGATCTTAAGGAGAAACGTTTTGCTATGATGGTGGTGAGGCCCTGGCCCAGGTTGCCCAGAGAAGTTGTGGCCATCCCATTCCTAGAGATGTTCAAGGTGAGGTTGGATTGGGCTTGGAGCAACCTGATCCAGTGGGAGGCGGCGGCAAGGCAGGGGAGTTGGAACTGGATGGGCTTTGAGGTCCCATCCAACTCAAAACATTCAATGCTAAAGCAGGAGGTTTGCAACCAGGTAGACTTATCTTTGAGCACCTCCATGAACACCACGGCGATGGTGATGCAGCGTTCATCGTGCTCTGTGGAGTGGAAGCACTGCAAGAGGAGGAGAAGTGCTGAAGGCAGAGCATTTTACCCCACTGGGAAAGCTTTCAGGAGGAGGAGGTTAACACCTTTCCCATGGAAAGAAAAACAAAGCAAAACACGAGCGTGCCAGAGCCTCCTGAAGGCCTGAGCTGGGACAATGCTTTATTCTGTCTTCGCTTCTGCAGTGTCCTCTAGTACGTTGAGGACGGTCCAGGGGGAGATGGAAACCTGCCACCCATTGAGTCACCGACGCCACCTCCCACATCACTTTCCAACGTGCCTGTCTCCTAATTAGCCAATAAATTCACAGGCGCTTTTCTGTCATCCGAGGGCTCCTCCAGCAGCCTCGCGCTGGGAAAGATTCAATTGGGTGTCTATACACGCGCGCCGGTCCTGCCAGCTTCTGGGGCTCGGGGTGGGTGACGGCGTCCGGCCAAAACCACGGAAAGGCTTTAGTGAAAAAGAATATTCTCCGAGTATGAGCAAATCGGCAAGTTTGCAGATGACACTAAGCTGGGAGGAAGTGTGGATCTGCTGGAGGGTAGGGAGGCTCTGCAAAGGGATCGGAACAGGATGGACCGCTGGGCCAAGGCCAATGGGATGAGGTTCAACGAGGCCAAATGCCGGGTCCTGCACTTGGGGCACAACAACCCTATGCAGCGCTACAGACTGGGGGAAGAGTGGCTGGAGAGCTGCACGGAAGAGAAGGACCTGGGGGTGCTGGTTGACAGCGACTGACCATGAGCCAGCAGTGTGACCAGGTGGCCAAGAAGGCCAACGGCATCTTGGCTTGGATCAGAAATGGGGTCACCAGCAGGTCCAGGGAGGTTATTCTCCCTCTGTACTCAGCACTGGTGAGACCGCACCTCGAATACTGTGTTCAGTTCTGGACCCCTCACCACAAGAAGGATGTTGAGGCTCTGGAGAGTGTCCAGAGAAGAGCAACAAAGCTGCTGAGGGGCTGGAGAACGTCTGACGAGGAGCGGCTGAGAGAGCTGGGGGTGTTCAGCCTGGAGAAGAGGAGGCTGAGGGGAGACCTTATTGCTCTCTCCAACTGCCTGAAAGGAGGTTGTGGAGAGTAGGGAGCTGGGCTCTGCTCCCAAGGGACAGGGGACAGGACAAGAGGGAATGGCCTGAAGCTCCGCCAGGGGAGGTTCAGGTTGGATATCAGAAAAAAATTCTTCACAGAAAGAGTCATCGGCACTGGAACAGCTGCCCAGGGAGGGGGGAGTCGCCTTCCCTGGAGGTGTTCAAGGAAAGGGTGGATGAAGTGCTGAGGGACATGGTTTAGGGAGTGTTGGGAATGGTTGGACTCGATGATCCAATGGGTCCTTTCCAACCTGCTGATTCTGTGATTCTGTGAAATCGGCGTATTCCATTTGAGGTGCTATGAAGTCCTTTCTGCCCGGTAGCTTCTAGGGCACAGCTCCTCTGCCTTGGGGACAGGAGCGGGTTTCAAGCGGAAGGGCTGCAAACCCCAAAGCACACAGATATTTCGCTGTGTTGAGGGCAGGGCACTTTGCGCCTGATTGTCCGAGGGCATCCAGGGCTGCCTGAGAGCTGCTCTGGGGTTTGTTCAGCTTGGAAGAGAGAAGGATGCCGGGAGACCTTAGAGGTTGAGAGGAATCCTGTGGAGAAGGACTTGAAGGGTTTGGGGGTGCTGATTGATGAGAAGGTCAACATGAGCCTGAAATGTGTACCCACAGCCCAGAAACCGCCCGTGTCCTGGGCTGTATCCAAAGCAGCGCGGCCAGCAGGGACAGGGAGGGGGTTCTCCCCCTCTACTCCAGTCTTGTGAGACCCCACCTGGAGTCCTGTGCCCGGTTCTGGAATCCTCAATGTAAAAAGGATGTGGAACTGTTGGAACGGGTCCAGAGGAGGCCACGAAGATGAACCAAGGGCAGGAGAACCTCTGCTCTGAGGCCAGGCTGAGAGAGTTGGGGTTGTTCAGCCTGGAGAAGGCTCCGGGGAGACCTGAGAGCAGCTTCCAGTATCTGAAGGAGGTAGAGGAAGGCTGGGAGGAACCTTTTACAAGGGCCTGTAATGACAGGATGGAGGGGAATGGCTTAAATTAGAAGAGGGATATTTAGATTGGACATTAGCAAGAAATTCTTCACGCTGAGGGTGGGGTGGCCCTGGCCCAGGTTGCCCAGGGAAGCGGTGGCTGCCCCATCCCTGGAGGGGTTCAAGGCCAGGTTGGATGGGGCTTGGAGCATCTGGATCCAATGGGAGGTGTCCCTGTCCATAGCAGGAGGGTTTAAGGTCCCTTCCAACCTAAATCACTCTATGATTCTTGTGCCTCAAACGGAGACAGAAGGCTACGGCTGTTGCCTCTTTCCACCTTTAACTCTTCCTGACTGATGAGTAAAGTTCAGGGAGGCTCTATTCTGTTTCAAGAATCCCTCTGTTGAATCCCTTTTAGCTATTAGGAGCCTTCCTCCTTCCCCTCTCCAATGTTCCTACTCGCATCTTCGCATCTTCAGGTCCCGTGGCAGCTGCCACCCAAACCACAGCTTAATTCGATGTGTCAAACCTCAACACAGAACCTTGTGATTCTGTGAAAAAGACATTCAGTGCCCTGAGTTTGTCCTAACTCGGCTGGGATGCAAGAAGCCAGAGGCTCCTGTTGCCTCACCGCTGTGATTGATAGCAGTTTGTCCTGCTGACTGCAGCCACCGGGACCAGATTAAGTATCTAAGCAGCGAAGAAGGCATCCAAATGGAACAAAAGCTTTGGAGCTGAAAGACACTGAGAAAGTGCGAGGTACTGTGACGCAGAGGGAATTGCATCTCTACAATTGTATCTCCGCTGTCTGGCAGAGAAGGACTTGGGGGTGTTTGTTGAACAGCAGCTGGACGTGAGCCAGCAAGTGGCCCAGTTGGCCAAGAAGGCCAATGACACCTTGGGCTGTATCAGACGCAGCGTGGCAATCAGCAAATGATTGTACAGTTCATTGCATTTTTTTTCACCTTGTATTTCTTTTTCTTTATCCTAAAGGGCTGGAAATTGGATGATAATGAAGGAAAAAATGACTTGAAGGCAAGCCAAGGAAGAGCGGAGGAACAAGGCAAGCATGATGGAGAAGGAGAGACCCACCAAAGAACGCCTCGGAAAAGATAAAGAAGGAACTGATTTATGACCACCTAGTGAGAAGATAGATGGAAGATGGCCTTGAAAGCTTTTGGAGGAGCATCCCGTGGATTATAAATGAAGTAGGGGGAGACAGGGGACCTGTGCAGAAAGCAGAGGTAACAGAAGCTGTTAAGGCTTTTTAGAGCAAAGCTCTGCCTTGGTTTTGGAGATGGAACTTTTTCCCCCCAGGGTGAAAAGTAAATTCATTAGTGCCACTATACTTGGTATAGTCTTCTTGGTTCTGCCAAGTTAATCATATCAGAAGCAAAACAAGTCAGATATGAAGAACGCAGCAGTCTTTAGCAACCTTCCAGTGCTGAAAGGGGCTACAAGAAAGCTGGGGAGGGGGTCTTTTTCCTCTGGACTTGGCTCTGGTGAGGCTGCAGCCCCAATCCTGGGTTCAGATTTGAATCAATCCTGGATTCAATGTCCATCACTCCAAGAAGGACATTGAGGGGCTGGAGTGCTTCCAGAGGAGGGAACAGAGCTGAGACACCAGGGGATCTGGAACTGCAGAATCATAGAATCATTTGGTTGGAAAAGACTTTTGAGATCATAGAGTCCAACCGTACCTGCCCACTACTAAACCAGATGCCGGAGCGCCTCATCTACCCGGCTTTTAAACACCTCCAGGGTCAGCCATGGGATAGACTGTGTTAAAACAGCAGGGATCCATGTCCGATATCTATTTACACCTGTAAGCATCCTCCACCCTTAGGCTTTCATCCTGCTCAGCGAACATCTCTGAGCAGCCCCAAGGGCATCTCCAGGAGACACGTCCCAGAGTGAGGTGTGGGCTCTTCTTAGCCAGAGAAGGTGGGCTAAAAAGATCTCGATGTTCTGGATGAAGATGGGGTGAAGCCCTAAAACCCCAGTGTTAACTGCTTTCTGCAATGAGGTGCCAGGCACGCCCCGAAAAGGGGAGCATCGCCTTCCCACCCGCTCTCCTCTTACAATTTTACTCATCCAAAGGCATTTATAGTAGGAACATTTCTTTTTATAAACTCTTCCATCAGCCGGATGCGCCTCTGCGGGGCATGTTGACACATCAAATTAAGCTGTGGTTTGGGTGGCAGCTGCCACGGGACCTGAAGATGCGAAGATGCGAGTAGGAACATTGGAGAGGGGAAGGAGGAAGGCTCCTAATAGCTAAAAACCTGCGGTTGAGTGCTGGCTTTCAGCAAAACCACCTTCATCAAAGCTGAGACATCCTTGCTGCCGAGCGAGGCGCTGGGATCCTCGCAGTCTGCACTTCCCTGTAGTCCCTTGGGCAAGGATGGGAGGGAGGGAGGGACATTCAGAGGTGGCCCTGTGCTTCAGCCCACGTCTCATCCTGCACGGACCTGCCTTAGTGGGTGCTCTTAGACATTTATTCACTTCTCTCCCCTTCCTCCACTATTTTTCATGTCTCTGCATTTCCCCATTCTGGCTGGAAACGCCAGAATCCATGCCAGGAATGGCTGTTTTCATGGCATCTTGCGACTGGCTGGCCCAACCCTGTGAGATTCCCACTTCCATCCAAGAGCTTGTCCTATTTTCAGGCCGGCCTGGGGAGATCGCTCGTGGTGTGAAACGCCTTCCCTCTCCCTTTCTGCCCTGGGACACCATTCATCTCCAAGCTCTCTGCCTGCACGGTTCCCAGTGATGCCCTTTTTCTCTGTTGCTCCTCCTGACCTGCTTGTCACGTCCTCAGCTGGAACTTACTGAGTTGGTGATGGTGGTGAGATGCACGGCCAGTGAGGGGAATGGAGGGGAACAGCTGGGGTTTGGGAGAGTCAAGTACAGCGGAGACAAGTTCTTAATGAGCTAAAGCCTTTGCCACCAGTTTTGGGCAACCCCAAGATTCAGCCTTTCAGCACAATGTGGACTGAAGTCTTCTGAATTTCAACCAGATCATGTTCTTGACGTGAGGAGCTTATCCAGATGGGTCCTATGTCTTTCTTCTCTCCCTGCTCCTGCTGGCCACACTGGTTCTGATCCAAACCAGGATGCTCTTGGCCTTCTTGGCCACTTGGGCCACTGCTGGCTCATGTTCAGCCACTGTCAACCAACACCCCCAGGTCCTTCTCTGCCAGGCAGCTTTCCAGCCGCTCTTCCCCACCCTGGAGAACTGCATGGGGTTGTTGTGTCCCAAACGTAGGACCCAGAACTCGGCCCTGTAGAACCTCACCCTGCTGGTCTTATCCCATCGATCCAGCCTGTCCAGATCCCTCTGCAGATCCTCCCTAAATCGCTTGAAATACAGCCTTTCAGAGCAGAAAAGGATCCAACTCCTGTAACAAATGGGAGATTCATTGAATGTAAGACAAGAAAAGATCTCTGACCTCCTGCATAAATCCCTGCTGCCTGCTCTGGCGTTCCTGCACCGTAACTCACAAGGGAGTCGATGCATGTGTTTAACGAAGACATCCCTTCTTGATTTCAAAGGGGGAACCCACACCAGCCTTAGGTAAGCTGTTCCTGTAGTTAATTATCGTATTGAAAGAGACAGAATTGTGCTTTATAGGAGGCTGAATTTGTCTGGCGTCGGTTTCCAGCCATTGGATCCCGTTAAGCTGTTGTCTGCTGGATTAAAGAGCCCTCTGCTGAATACCGACAAATTGGCAATCTAGAAGCGAGAAGGTCCAAGGCCAAGCTCTGTTCTTTGTTAGACTTGCAGAGCCCTGCTGAAAGGAGGAGGGCAACTCTCGGGGTAGTGGGGCGCTGAGCTGGGTCACTAAGGACACTCTGCTTTGCCACCTCCTCTCGGTGACGCCAGCTGTGAGGTCTCTCCGGGTTTTTGGTGTGCAGGTCAAGGCAGAGACGGTGGATGTGAAGGGAGGAGGAAAAAAAGCAAATAAACCTGCGTCCCCCACCCGCCTTTTATTTGCTGTGGACTAAATGAGCTTGGAGGAAGACGAGGAATGCTTGGCACTGCGGGATGTGTTTGCTTTGCAGAGCTGAGCCGCGCTTTAGATCCATCACATTGGGTTGGACACTTGGGTCTCAGAGTGGGAATACGCAGGCCGTGGACATCATGCTTCCCACATGGTGCAGAGGCCAGGAGGTCCAAACAGGTCCAAGTGGCTTTGGCAGTAAAGAAAGAAAAATTATCATCTTAAAAAAGAGCACTCAAGCTAATCGATAGTGACAAAATCCAATTTAATGTGAAACAGCCCAACTCGGTGCTCTTGGACATAGCAAAAGGCTTTGGAGGAGAAGCTCCACCATAGGATGCTGCCACTGTGGATGCTGGGCATCCATGGGGTCGTGGGTTCCTCCGCAGGTGCGGGATTTGGACACAGCCTCCAGCAGCTCTAAAGTTGACTCGGGGGGGGCAGAGAGGAGATGCATCCAGGAGGAACCTGGAAAGAAAGAGGCCATGGATGGAGAAAAGGGCCCCAAACTGGAAGGAGAAAAAGAACAGCCGTCCCTCTTTGCCCCCCTTTCCCTCCTCCTCTCGGGCTGACGCTAAGTACGAGCTTCCCCTCCCACAAAATAAAGGCCTTGATGACAGGCTGCCTCCCCTAGAACAGAGTGTCGAGTTGAAATCTGGCCCTGAGGATTTGTGGTGGCTCAGGGCAAAAGTCAAAACAAACACAAACACATTCCCCAGTGCCGACGTTGATGCAATCCCCGAAGAGGAGCCGACGAACCAGAGTTAACGGGCAGGAGAGCTTTCTGTTTGCATGGGAGGGGGACGGAAGGGATGGCCAGGAGAGCAACAGGGGAAATTGTGGCTTTCCTTTGAGTTGTTGGGGCACGGGGCTCACACCGCTGGAGAAAATCACTTTGGTGTCTTCTTTCCAGTTGCAACATAGGTGTTTTACTTCTCCACTCGCCTTGAAATAGCTTTTTTTTTGCCAGGCAGTATTGGTGGTGGCCACATCTTGGGGGCTTTGCCAAGAGGTGGCAGTGCTGGAGCTCAATCGTCCGGGTAAGCAGGTGCCTATGCCAAATGTCTACGTGTGTCCACGCACAGCGTGAGGGATGTCTTTGGGATGAGGAATGAGGATGTGAGTAAAGGTTTGTAACGGCACAAGCGGAGCAGTACTTATTTCAGGCAGGATAGAGTAGAGTATAAAAGGTTTTTCCTTTAATAAACAGAGTGGCTGGTCAAGTGTTGGCTTCGACAGCGATTCCCAGCACCAGCTGAGGGCTCTGGATTTTAAACTCTTTGAAGATGTTGTTCTCCTAAAGTGCTTTTCAATCGAAGTGTTTTGCAGTGCTAAATCGGTGGTAACACAGAATCATGGAATGGTTTGCGTTGGAAGAGACCTTAAAGCCCACCCAGTTCCAAACCCCTGCCATGGGCAGGGACACCTCCCAGTGAATCAGGGTCCTCAAAGCCCCATCACCTCTTTGAACACCTCCAGGGATGGGGCAGCTTCTTTGGGCAACCTGTTCCAGGGTCTCACCACTGTCATCATGAAGAAATTCCTCCTTAAATGCAGTCTAAATCTGCCCTTCTTCATTTTATACCCATTCCCCCTTGTCCTATCACTCCAAGCCTTTGTAAGTGCCCTTCTCCAGCTTCCTTGTGGCCCCTTCAGGTATTGGAAGGTCGATATAAGGTGTCCTCAGAGCCTTCTCTTCTCCAGGCTGAACAACCCCAACTCTCTCAGCCTTGTATAGGAGATGCTCCAGAGAAGAGGAGCTGCCTTTTCCCAGCCATGTCCTCAAACCTAGACTTCGTAGAGGTACATGTTAAAGCACAGTTTGGAAGCAGGCAAAGAGGCTTTGCTGTGTAACCAAGTGATTAATATAAACCATGTGGTCTAACGAGCTGACATTGTAGATGTTGCCCTGTGCCACTTCTCATGCTGTGGTTTGAAAGAGCACCAAGCAAAGATCGGATCTCCCCTCCCCTAAGTTTTCAGAGTTTTGCTGGGGAATATATTTCAGTGGGTTTGTGACGGAGGAGAAGCTGGGAGATATGAGCAGTGCATGCACGGCTCATCGAGATCCCGTGGCAGCTTCCCAAAGAAAGAAAAGGCTTTCCTCTTTTCTCTCCGCTTGAAGTCAGGAAGGCTTCTGCTCATCTGGCAATTGGCTTGGGCACTAGGAATAAAATGACCTTTGCAACTCTTCCCCCTCTCCCCTGCCTTATTCCTACAGGTGTTTTTTCTGCCACGGTACCTGAGCTCCTCGATGAATTAACTCAATTCTCCTCAGAGCCTCCCAGGAGGAAAGGAACTGTTGCCGAAGAGTGACTATCATAGAATCATAGAATGGTTTGAGATGGAAAGGACCTGAAAGATCATCCAGTTCCAACCCCCTGCCGTGGGCAGAGACATCCCACTGGATCAGGTTGCTCCAAGCCCCGTCCAACCTGGCCTTGAACACCTCCAATGAACGGGCAGCCACCATTTCTCTGGGCAAAGGCCTCCCCACCCTCAGTGTGAATAATTTCTTCCTAATGTCTAATCTAAATCTTCCCCTCTCCAGTTTATTCCCAATGCCCCTCGTCCTATCACTCCAAGCCATTGTGAACAGTCCTTCCTCAGCTTTCTTGTAGCCCCTTCAGGTACTGGAAGGTCACTATAAAGTCTTCTCCAGGCTGAACAAGTCAAACAATCTCAGCCTGTCCTCCTATGGGAGGTGCTCCAGCCCTCTGATCACCTTTGTAGCCTCCTCTGGACCTGTCCCAACAGGTCCATCTCCTTCTTATGTTGAGGATTCCAGAACCGGACACAATACTCCAGATGAGGTCTCACCAAAGAGGAACGGAGGGGCAGATACCTTGAGGCTGCACTGCATACGCAACAGCACTGGTTTGGCAGCAGAAGAACAGCCGCACAAAGTCAAACGAAAGCTCTTACCTCCTTTCTGACAGTGACCAGCACCAGATACCTAGGAAAAGTGCCTAAAGAAGAGACTGAGATTAGAGCAGTCCTCTGGGATTGTCCTCCTAGGTTCTGGGAGTCAACAACTGTGGAATTCACTGAGATTAACTTTACATCTGGACGATCGCGCTTAATAACCAGGGACGGATTTATCATCCCTAATTTATCTTAGATCTTCTAAATTCAACAGACTGGGATATGTTAAAATAATTCAATCTGAATTATAATGCCTTGTTCTTTTTGTTTTAAGAGTTCACGGGGGGAAAATGTTACTCGCAGGGAAAAAAAAAAAGCTCTGTCTCATTTTAACATTTTCCTATTTTAAATGACTTTCCTTTTATCCCTTCTATCACAGCCCAGTGAACTGCACTTTAACCCAAAAAGAATGTCTGTGTATCCAATCTGGATGGATAACCAAAGTCTGGATGTTTCTTTTAACGTTGTAGTGCTTCATAATTGAGCTGGAAACACCTCGTAGAGGTAGAATTTTTTGTGTCAGAATGCTGTTGTTTCTTTGTCTGATCAAAATAATAGAGTTTCTTCATTGTCCACATCATAAATGTGTGTGTGGGGAGGGGAATCTACTTTGGGAGAATCATAGCATCATGGAATGGTTTGGGTTGGAAGGGATTTCAAAGATCACCCAATTCCACCTCCTGCCATGGGCAGAGACACCTCCCACTGGATCAGGTTGTTCCAAGCCCCATCCCACCTGGCCTTCAACACCTCCAGGGATGGGGCAGCCACCACTGCTCTGGGCAACCTTTTCCAGGGCCTCCCCACCCTCATCATGAAGAATCATTTCATCTCAATCTCCCCTTTTTCAGCTCAAAACCATTCCCCTCATCCTCTCCCTGCACTTTCTGATCAAGAGCCCCTCTCCAGCTCTTCTGAAGCCCCTTTCCCTACTGGAAGCTGCTCTAAGGTCTCCCTGAAGCCTTCTCTTCTTCAAGTTAAACAACCCCAACTCTCTCAACCTGTCCCAGTATGGGAGGTGCTCCAGTCCGTGGATCATCTCTGTGGTCCAGGGTAGTTTTGTGTTGCACTGAGGTAGTACACATCCCTCATCCTCTCTCATCACAACAAATAATGATGCAGGGAAGACAGTATGGGAAATAAAATTCTTTTGGTGGATAAATTGCTGTTTGATCATGCACTCACAGGTGGGTTGAAGATCTATGTCCTGAAGAAGTCACTTCATGGGAAGAGACCTGATAGGAAGGAGAGATGTTTAGATGAAGAAGAAGTTTCAATGAAGAAATCATAGAATCATTAAGGTTGGAAAAGCCCTCTAAAATCATCCAGTCTCACCATCAGCTCAACACCACCGTGATTACTAAACCACGTCCTCAAGTGCCACGGCCACGTGTTTTTTGAACCTTTCCAGGGATGGCGACTCCACCACATAGAGATGGAGATAAGGAGCTGGTGGGGGGATTCTCGGTCAGGAATTGATCCCTAATTCATCATCGTTTGGAATCTAAAGGGGAAAAAAAGAACTGTGAACTGTAATTTAGATGAAATTATTTTAGCATGTTCCAGGCAGCCTCTGTTTTTTTTTCTTCTGTTCATAAAATCAAGAGCAGTCATTGTAAAATGTGGAGATGGCTCTTTATTAACTCTATGTGAAAATGACATAAAGAATCTCCAAGAGAAACTCCTGAGCCTGGGCTAGCGGTCAAGCCTGGACCCTTAAATCTTAATAAACTAAGACACAATTCCTTCTGGATAGGGATCAGGAGGAATCGAAGCCAATCGGCTCCTTCCTGGCGTGGATCTTAAATGCAGAACCAGCTTTTGCTTGGAGTTCGCAAGCTGATCTTTGAGCCTCAAATAAAATAACCCATAAAGTTAACCCTGCAGCTTCCGTGGAGGGAGGGGAACAGGGTTAATTGGACCTTTTGTTTGTTTGCTTATTTTTAATAGGGGCGGCTCCAAGAAGCCAAATTCATCCCAGATGTTACTCAGTTGACCTCGGAGGGGTTATTTGCGTTGGCTTTGATAGACCCGTGCTGGGGTGAGTTCCTTTGCAGACATGCCACCTTCCATGCGGCAGCTGCCAAACTTCCTGGCTGCAGGGAAAACTCCCAGCCAAGCTCAGCCTTGAACACCTCCAGGGATGGGGCAGCCACCACTGCTCTGGGCAACCTGGGCCAGGGCCTCCTCACCATCACAGGAGAACATTTCTTCCTAAGATCTCATCTCAATTTCCCCTCTTTCAGGCTACCAGAGTGAGCAGGCATTTCAAAGGAGGTCATTTTCCCCCCTCTACTTTGCTCTTGTGAGACCTTATCTGGAATCCTGCATCCAGTTCTGGAGTTCTGAGCACAGGAAGGACATGGAGCTGTTAAAGTGAGTCCAGAGGAGGCCACAAAGATGATGCGAGCACTGGAGAACCTCCTGTATGAGAACACGCTGAGAGAATTGGGGTTGTTCAGCCTGAAGAAGAGAAGGCTCTGAGGAGAATCATAGAATCATAGAATCGCTTGGGTTGGAAGGGACCTTAAAGATCATCCAGTTCCTACCCCTTGCCATGTGCAGGGACACCTCTCACTGCATCAGGCTGTCCAAGGCCCCATCCAACCTGGCCTTGAACACCTCCAGGGATGTGGCAGCCAGGACTTCCCTTGGCAACATGTTCCAGTGCCTCACCACTCTCATGGAAAGGGGCTCCAGGAAAGTTGGGGAGGGTCTGTTGATCAGGGAGTGCAGGGACAAGGCAAGTGGGAATGGTTTTGAGCAGAAAGAGGGGAGATTGAGATGAGATCTCAGGGAGAAATATTCTCCTGTGAGGGTGGGGAGGGCCTGGAACAGATTGACCAGAGAAGTAGTGAACACAGAATCACAGACTCACCAGGTTGGAAAGGACCCACTGGATCATCGAGTCCAACCATTCCTAACACTCCCTAAACCATGTCCCTCAGCACTTCATCCACCCGTTCCTTAAACACCTCCAGGGAAGGCGACTCCACCCCCTCCCTGGGCAGCTGTTCCAGTGCCGATGACTCTTTCTGTGAAGAATTTTTTTCTGATATCCAACCTGAACCTCCCCTGACGGAGCTTCAGGACATTCCCTCTTATCCTGTCCCCTGTCCAGTGGGAGAAGAGCCCAGCTCCCTCCTCTCCACAACCTCCTTTCAGGCAGTTGTAGAGAGTAATAAGGTCTCCCCTCAGCCTCCTCTTCTCCAGGCTGAACACCCCCAGCTCTCTCAGCCGCTCCTCGTCAGACGTTCTCCAGCCCCTCACCAGCTTTGTTGCTCTTCTCTGGACACACTCCAGAGCCTCAACATCCTTCTTGTGGTGAGGGGTCCAGAACTGAACACAGTACTCGAGGTGCGGTCTCACCAGTGCTGAGTACAACACCCCATCCCTGGAGGTGTTGAAGGCCAGGTTGGATGGAGCCTGGAGCCCCTGATCCAGCAGGATGTGTCCCTGCCTGTGCCAGGGGTTTGGAACTGGGTGGGCTTTGAGATCCCTTCCAACCTAAACCATTCTATGATTCTGTGGATCAGAGGCTCAGCACAGTTAGGTCTGACTTTGGACTTGCCCTTTCTGCTGCAGTGCTGACATCTCAGTGACTCTTTGGATGAGCAGTCAGTCTGGAAGCCCTTTATACAATAAGAGAATACTAAATCCATAAGGGAGCCGGGAAGGTCTTCCAAAGATGGACAGCTTTGGGCTTGGGTGTAGCTGTATCCCGTCTGGGTTCAGATCTAGTTCAAGGCATTGTAAAAGGAAACCAAAACCCCCCAAATGCTTGGTAACCAGAGCGAACCAGTAAGAACCAACACCCATCAAACTCAACTCTTGGTTCAAACCAGTGTGTTGAAACCCCAAATTAAGACCATTGTCTCTTGACCGTTTGTTTATTTTCTGACGTTAGCGGCCAAAATTTTCTGAGGAGCTCTTTTTGTGTTGTCAAATAAACACGAGTTTTTTTAAGAGCACTTTTTCTGAGTGAAATAAAACATCGAATAAACCCTCTGTCGTACTGCGCGTCAGCAACAAAATGATAAATCTGAGGCCTGAAAATGTTCTTTCAGCACAGGCTCGTGTTGCTGGGACTGCCAGAACAGCTTTTGCTCGTTGACACAGCTCAGCTATGACATTTTTATGATATTCCCAGTGGATTAATATGTCTTTTTCTTTTTTTTTCCCCCCCTCATTGAGACATTGCTCATCTGCAAATGAATCAAAACTTGGCCCAGCCTTTTAGGGAGCTTAACTTCTTTCATATATCTCTTCTTATTTAGAGAGCTCGTGAGCTCCAAGAAGAAGACATTCCAGACCTTCAGCTGATCTTTCAACTCTAGACACAGTTAACATTGATTCTGCAACATTGTCTTCTGCTTCTGTGTGAAATATTTCCATCTGTCTACGGATAGCAATGAAAAAAGATGTTTTTTTCCTTTGTTTCTCCTTCGCTGCGGGCAATTTCTCAGAGGAAATCTGAAGAGTTTCATGTTTGCCGTTGATAGAATGAAGAAAACCAGCACATAGTCTAGGTGAGGCCCTGGCCCAGGTTGCCCAGAGCAGTGGTGGCTGCCCCATCCCTGGAGGGGTTCAAGGCCAGGTTGGATGGGGCTTGGAGCAACCTGATCCAGTGGGAGGTGTCCCTGCCCATGGCAGGGGGTGGGACTGGATGGGCTTTGAGGTCCCTTCCAACCCAAACCTTTCTATGATTCTATGGATCAGAGGCTCTGAACAGTTAGGTCTGACCTTGGACTTCTTCCCCTGCAGTGCTGACATCTCAGCGACTGGTTGGATAAGGAGTCACTCTAGAAGCTGTTCTCATAGAGAATATTAAATCCATAAGGGAGCTAGGAAGGTCTTACGAAGATGGACAGCTTTGGGGTTGGATGTAGTCGCATCCAGCTTTGTTCTGAGCAACCTGATCCAGTGGGAGATGTCCCTGCCCATGGCAGGGGGTTGGAACTGGATGAACTCTAAGATTCCTTCCAACCCAAACTGGTCTATGTTTTTATGATTTTCACCAACCTTCAGTTATTGAAAAAGACGTGTTCGTCTGAGTCTCTTTAAACAATTCTGACACATTTAATGGATCTTTTCCCCTTTCTGGCAGGCGAAGCAAATGGTTTGAGATGTTCAGCAGCAGCAAAAGCTCCTGAGCTCCGGGGAACGTGCAAACGTGTCATTAGCAGAGTGCCAACTTGATCAGAAATCAAGGAAGCACCATTAGCAAGGAGGGAAGCTGCAGCAGATGAAAAGGGAAGATGAGGCACAGACACATGAATCAAAATGAATTAGTGACAGGGGCAAAGAGACGCACGAGAACGTCTTAATGCTCTGTCAATGGAGAGGAGGAGGAGGTAGAGGACATGATGTGTAGGCAGGTTCCAGCTTCTCTTGGATTCTACCACGCTGCCTGGAGACCTCTAAGCAAACTCTTAGTCCTGTGATAATTGGGCTCTTTCCTGTAACTCCAGTGGGAAAAGCCTGTATGTTTTACGAAAAGAAGAAAGAAAAACTTATATTCTCCTCTTGATGTCAGTTCTTGGCCTTAAATGAGCCAACATAAATGTATTTGGGCAACAGAGGGTTTATTGTTCCCATGGCCCTCCTATTTTCTTGAGGGGATGGATGTATGTTTTGGAGGGGAAGGTTTTGACAGTGCTGGTTAAAGACATATGTTAAAGAGAATTTGGATGTTACCTCCCTTGTCAACCTCACCTGTCACTGGGTCACCCTGCTATTTGTCAAGAGGAAAAATCTTTGTTTGCTAGGAAGAGGTTAGGAGTTTGGGAAAAACCCTGCAAAACTGATATTTTATTTAAGTGGTGGGTGAAAAGCTGTTAGAGCTGTTAGAGCTGCTGTTAGAGCTGCTGTTAGAGCTGCTGTTAGGTCCTCAGCTGGGCCCTTCTGTCACACAAAAGCTCCTGGTACTCGCTCCAGACATACAATCCCACTGAGGTTTTTGAGAAGGGATTGTGGTAAAATTTAGGGCAGCTTCCAGTGGTCTGATTTAAGAGGAAGGGTTGCCTGGGTGCAAAAAAAGAGAGGATGGTGTCTGTACAGGCAGGAATTGAGCTCCTAAATGGTCCTTCTTGGGAGTCACAGGACAACCTACAGTCTTTTTCTCACTATCTCTTGTTATAAACCTGGAGGCTCCATTCCCTACAAAACATAGAATCATAGAATCACTTCGTTGGAAAAGAACTTTGATATCATCGAGTCCAACTGTCCCTGTCTACTACTAAATCACATCTCTGAGCACCTCATCTACCCGGCTTTTAAACCCCTCCAGGGATGGGGACTCCACCACCTCCCTGGGCAGCCTCTGCCAAGGCCTGAGAACACTTTCCATGGAGACATTTTTCCTGATGTCCAATCTGAACCTGCCCTGGTGCAACTTGAGGCCATTCCCTCTCATCCTATCACCTATCACTTGGGAGAAGTGACCAACACTCACCTTGCTCCAACCTCCTTCCAGGCAATTGTAGGTAGTGATGAGGTCTCCCCTCAGCCTCCTTTTCTCTGTTTTCTGGGCTAAACAACCCCAGGTCCCTCAGCTGCCTCCCATAACCCTTGTTCTCCAGCCCCTTCACCAGCTCCATTCCCTTCTCTGGACACTTTTCAGACCCTCAATGTCCTTCTTGTAGTGAGGAACCCCAAACTGAACCCATCTTGAGATGCTGCAATCATTTGACAGGAGGAGGATTGATCAGACAGAGAGAAATTGCTTTGCAAAAGAGAGACAACCCAAAACTCATACCACACAAAGAACGAGACTTCATGATCTTTCACGTTTGTGCCAGCTCCCTTTGAATTCCTCTCGGTGGTGACTGGAAGTGCTGGGATACAGATGTGGTTCCCGTAGGCATGGCAGCCTGCCAGCCACGGGCCTCTTCGGATACTGGTTACTCTTCACGTTAACACATCACTTAAGAGATCCACATGTCCTCTGCGAAGGGGGAAGGACAGAAATGCAGAGGGAATGGTGCTGCAGTCACGACCTTCCTCTCCTCTTTGGCAAATGTGCAGCTGCTTCTCCTCCGCTGCAAACAATTCCTTTCATCTTTGTGGAAAAGAAACCTTTCAACCTATTTTGAGGTGTCAGCCAAGGAAAATAATGCATGACCTGGCTCCAAGTTCTACCGCACATGAATGTGAATGGACTGCTCTACCCTGTCTGGATCGTGGTGAGCTGTGTACCGTAAAGATGCAAAACATCAAGCTGATCTGTCCACGCCTGGGTCAGAACTGGTGCTCTGTTGGTTATGAATCAACATTTGTTGTCTCAGGAATTAATGTAAATCAAGAGTAAATATAACGGGCTCTTCATGGAATCATAGAATCACAGAATCACAGAATCACAAGGTTGGAAAGGACCCATTGGATCATCGAGTCCAACCATTCCTAACACTCCCTAAACCATGTCCCTCAGCACTTCATCCACCCGTTCCTTAAACACCTCCAGGGAAGGCGACTCCCCCCTCCCTGGGCAGCTGTTCCAGTGCCCAATGACTCTTTCTGTGAAGAATTTTTCTCTGATATCCAACCTGAACCTCCCCTGACGGAGCTTCAGGCCATTCCCTCTTGTCCTGTCCCCTGTCCCTTGGGAGAAGAGCCCAGCTCCCTCCTCTCCACAACCTCCTTTCAGGCAGTTGTAGAGAGCAATAAGGTCTCCCCTCAGCCTCCTCTTCTCCAGGCTGAACACCCCCAGCTCTCTCAGCCGCTCCTCATATGACTTGTTCTCCAGCCCCTCAGCAGCTTCGTTTCTCAATGGTTTGGCTTGGAAGGGACGCTGAAGATTAACCAGTTCCAACCCCCTCATCATGGGCAGAGAGACAATCAAGTTGCTCAAAGCTTCATACAAGCTAGCCATGAGCAAGTTCAGGGGTGGGACGGCTCTTCATTTGCACACAGAACAATACTTTGGCATTTAATCTTAACTACTCAGTTAAATGGAGATCTCGTAGAGCTCTGAGTTTGCAAACAGCTTCATCTCCCTCTCCAACACGGCTACCTCCAGATGGGACAAAGCACCTTCGTAGAATCATAGAATGGTTTGGGTTGGAAGAAGCCTTAAAGATCATCCAGTTTCAAACCCCTGCCATGGGCAGGGACACCTCCCACTGGATCAGGTTGCTCCAAGACCCATCCAACCTAGTCTTGAACACCTCCAGGGATGGGGCAGCCACCACTTCTCTGAGCAGCCTGTGCCAGTGCCTCACCACTGTCATGGTGAAGAAATTCTTCCTTATGTCTAGTCTAAGAAGTCTTACCTTCTGTAAGTACCAATCCTATCGACCTGAGATGGACCCAAGGTGACTGGCTTAGTCTAGAAAGCTGGCTGAAATTAGCTTAATTTAATTCCAGCTTGGTTAAACTTAGATGAAACTTCGTTCTCCATCTGCTTATCAGCATCTCCAGGCCAGGAAAGGCAGCAACAAGGTCATTGGTTTCAGCATTTGCTTTGGAATTTAGTGTGAAAATGTCCCTTTAGAAGCAGAATTGACACAAGAGACCCTTCCAGGAATAAAAAAAACCCAAACAAACCAGTACCAGTGGGACTGATAAGTGTCAGAAATCCCCATCAGAAACATGATATCAGTAGGAGATGGTATTTCTGAGAGGCGGGGCGTGTAACTTAAAAGCACAGGAAATTAGCCAAGCAAAACAGAACAACAGCCTTAGCTTAGAAATGTCTCCAGAATGGGACACTTTGGACAGAGTTCAAGTTGAATGCACACAACTCCCATAAAACTCCAAGATTAGGGTATTTCGCATCCAAGTCCTTGATGAGAATGGAGACAGAAAACACCAACGTGTCCTGGGAATGCTGTCTGGTAGGACCTTGCAACACCCTCAAGCCAAAACCGAAACGTGGGCTGAAAAATAGAGACAGCACTGCCAGGATATTCTTCTCCAAAGGAACAAGGGACAGGATGAGAGGAAATGGCTCCAAGTTGCACCAGGGAAGAGTTAGATTGGCTATTAAGAAACATTTCTTTACCTGAAGAGTGGTGAAGCTTTGGAAGAGGCTGTCCAGGGAACTGGTGGGGTCACCACCGTTGGAGTGGTTCAGAAAACATGTAGATGTTCATCCTGGAGAAGAAAAGGCTCTGAGGACACCTTATAGAGACCTTCCAGTACCAAAGATGGGCTACGAGAAAGCTGGAGAGGATCTATTCATAAAGGCTTGTAGTGATGGGACGAGGGGTACAGGTATAAACTGGAGAGGGGCAGATTTAGAGTGGACATTGGGAAGAATTTCTTCATAATGAGAGTGATGAGGCAGTGGAACAGGTTGCCCAGGGCAGTGGTGGCTTCCCACATCCCTGGAGGTGTTCCAGACCAGGTTGGATGGGCCTTGGAGCCCCTGATCCAGTGGGAGGTGTCCCTGCGTATGGGAGGGGGTTGGAACTGGATGGTCTTTAAGGTCCCTTCCAACCCAAACTATTCTATGATTCGATGACTCTATGTGGCACTATGAGTCATGGTTTAGTAGACATGGTGGGGTTGGACTGGATGGATCTTAGAGGTCTTCTCCAATCTTAACTGCTTCTATGATTCTATGATACGCGTAACGTGCAGAATGAGAAAGAACGAAGTTGCAAAGTGAAGCTCGTACAGATAAACAGACAGATATCAACAAACAGATGGGCACGCGGAGGAGTTCAGCTTCTTCTTGAGCAGCGAGGGGTGCTCAAAGTGCGAGGAAATCGCTGCCCTTCGCTGCCAGAAAGCAGAAATTTCATCATACCATTGAAACGGCTGCGCTACAGCAACTGAAACTGTTCCCGACTTCACACCTCTGATGGCTGCTTCGTTGACACTTCAGCGTTTGACCTTAGTGCTCCTTGGGGGAAACCAGCAGGGAAAACACAAGGAAAATTTCCCCAGCAATTCCCTTCTTGTACAGCGCCAGAACGCAAAGACTGGAATGTGCCGCTCTGTTGCTCTTGCTAGCATTGAGAAAGACGTTATCATGAACATGGGAATTATCTCCATGATGATACAGCCAGGATTTTCTTTTCCTTTTCTTCCCATTTTTGAAGAAACGACAAAGTCCCAGCGGTCTGGATCAAAACCCACAAGATCCACCAGCACTTGGAAAAGGCTGGAAGGAGAGGAATAGCAGAGTTACTGGACAGTATCAGCTGTGTTAGAAGGGGACTGAGCAGTGCGGCCAAAGAATGTGCAGCCAGAAGTTCTGAGAAAGAGTCAGGAGGGACGCGATGTGCTACGTGAAAGCCGGGAGGAAGAATCTTTTGTCATAGAATCACTGAATCACTGATTCATAGATTCACCAGGTTGAAGAATCTTTTATCATAGAATCAGAGATTCACCAGGTTGGAAAAGATCACTTGGATCATCAAGTCCAACCATTCCTATCTGCCACTAAACCATATCCCTGAACATCTCGTCTACCTGTCTTTTAAATACCTCCAGGCATGGTGGCTCAACCCCCTCCCTGGGCAGATGTTCCAGTGTCTGATGACCCTTCCTGTGAAAAATTTCTTCCTGATATCCAGCCTGAACCTCCTCTGGCACAGCTTCAGGCCATTCCCCCTCGTCCTGTCCTCTGTCACTTGGGAGAAGAGGCCAGCACCATCCTCTCCACAAACTCCTTTCAGGTAGTTGTAGAGAGCAATAAGGTCTCCTGAGGGGAGACCTCATCACTACCTACAACTCCCTGAAAGAAGGTTGGAGCAAGGTGGTGGTTGGTCTCTTCTCTCAAGTGTCAGGTGATCGGATGAGAGGGAATGGCCTCAAGTTGCACCAGGGCAGGTTCAGACTGGACATCAGGAAAAATGTCTCCATGGAAAGTGTTCTCAGGCTTTGGCAGAGGCTGCCCAGGGAGGTGGTGGAGTCCCCATCCCTGGAGGGGTTTAAAAGCCGGGTAGATGAGGTGCTTGGTGATCTGGTTCAGTAGTGGACAGGTACTGTTGGTCTTGATGACGTCAAAGGTCTTTTCCAACCAAGTGATTCTATGATCACACGAGGGTTTGCAGAGAGACACTGTGATGGATGCAATCAGCTCCTGACCCATCTGTACCACAAAGAAGATCCTCACCCCACTCCTTGACTGCTGATGGGGGAGAATCTGCTGTGCCCAGCAGCACAGAGACCCTGGGGTGAAGTGATGCTGTAAGGAGAATTAACCCTTGCAGAGACCACAACGGCCTTTCTCCCATTTCCAGGCTCTCTCCGTGCTCAAGCGAAGGTGATATTATGTGTTCCCTTTCCCTTCCTGGTTTCTCTTTAAATTAGGTCCTCTCCAGTCTGACTCGTCCTGCCCCGCACCAACGTTGATGTGGTTGTGGAAATTGAAGGTGTGAGAGATGACGAAGTCGAAAGAAAACACGGAGGGTGCTGGGTTTGCCTATTTATAGCGGACAGTTCAGAGCCTGCTACGTAAATATACATTCCTGATAACTGAATAATCTCTGTCAGGGCATAAAAATAACCGTGTGGCTCCAACCATAATTACAGGGTCATGGTTCAGCAACCTGGTCTGGATCAAATAGGCTACAGATGTCACTGGTGGGAAGGGACAGAATGAGTGAGGAGAAGGAGGACGATTTAAAGTTCAGGGTAAAATACAACGGTTCAAATGCTAAATATACAACTCTAATGTCGGAGTGGGAGGCGGACCCGGAGTAATGATGGAATCTCAATATGAGTATGATCGTTCTCATTTATTCATGCACCTTACACTTCTTATATACTTATCCCAATAGTGCACGTGCTAACAAAACAAATCCTAATTGGTTATGTCCTGCTGTTCACGCGCCTTATGCTGTCACGCAACTGGCCAGACGCTCTTGAGCACGCGAAAGGGGCAGATACAAAGTTCTCATCACAACTCTTCGGGACTTTCCCGTGCTGGATTGCACATTCTTGTATTCTACTCCCTTTTATCTTCACAGAATCACAGATTCACAGAATCACAAGGTTGGAAAGAACCCATTGGATCATCGAGTCCAACCATTCCTAACACTCCCTTAAACCATGTCCCTCAGCACTTCATCCACCCGTTCCTTAAACACCTCCAGGGAAGGCGACTCCCCCCTCCCTGGGCAGCTGTTCCAGTGCCCCATGACTCTTACTGTGAAGAATTTTTTTCTGATATCCAACCTGAACCTCCCCTGATGGAGCTTCAGGCCATTCCCTCTTGTCCTGTTCCCTGTCCCTTGGGAGAAGAGCCCAGCTCCCTCCTCTCCACAACCTCCTCTCAGGCAGTTGTAGAGAGTAATAAGGTCTCCCCTCAGCCTCCTCTTCTCTGGGCTGAACACCCCCAGCTCTCTCAGCCGCTCCTCGTCAGACGTTCTCCAGCCCCTCACCAGCTTTGTTGCTCTTCTCTGGACACTCTCCAGAGCCTCAACATCCTTCTTGTGGTGAGGGGTCCAGAACTGAACACAGTATTCGAGGTGCGGTCTCACCAGTGCCGAGCACAGGGGGAGAATCCCCTCCCTGTTCCTGCTGGTGACCCCATTTCTGACACAAGCCAAGATGCCATTGGCCTTCTTGGCCCCCTGGGCACACTGCTGGCTCATGTTTAGTCAGCTGTCAACCATCACCCCCAGGTCCTTCTCTTCCGTGCAGCTCTCCAGCCACTCTTCCCCCAGTCTGTAGCGCTGCACAGGGTTGTTGTGCCCCAAGTGCAGGACCCGGCATTTGGCCTCGTTGAACCTCTTCCCATTGGTCTCAGCCCAGCGGTCCAGCCTGTTCAGATCCCTTTGGAGCCTCCCTACCCTCCAGCAGATCCACACTTCCTCCTAGCTTAGTGTCATCTGCAAACTTGCTGAGGGTGAACTCCATGCCTTCATCTTATCTCAAGGTCAGACCTAGCTACAGACAGCAATCTCTGGATTGTTCACTGCTATTAAATCATGAGCCATTCTTCCACACTCTAAAGCTGCAGGGACTGGAATGAGGAATATTACAAGCGTTGTCATGTCGATTTGGGGGCTGAGGAGGGACAGAGAGAGACCCTGGGTGCTTTACGTCCTGCTCTGAGGAAGAAAACCTGTTTCTCTCTCCGCAGAAAATATCGAACCTTCCTGACCTCTGCTTGGCCAGATGGATTAGGAACCATTGAAGGAACCAAGTGTATTTCCTGCTAGGCTTCTACTGAAGGGCTGGAAGGACATGTCAAGCCAAGTCATCCCCAATGTCCAATCTGCCCAGAATCCTGACCTACCTCTCTAAATCCCGCTATTATTACAGGTAGAGAAGGACTTGGGGTGCTGGAGGAGGAGAAATTCGACATGAGCCAGTAATGTGTACCCATATCCCAGAAACCAATTCTTGGGCTGCATCCAAAGCGGCGTGACCAGCAGAGCCAGAAAGGAGATTCCCCTTCTACTCTGCTCTTGTGAGAAACCACCTGGAGTCCTGTGTCCAGTTCTGGAATCCACAACCTATGAAGGAGATGGAACTGTTGGAAGGGCTCCAGAGGAGGCCACGAAGATGCTGTGAGCATTAGAGCACCTCTGCTACGAGGCCAGGCTGAGAGAGCTTGGCTTGCTCAGCCTGGAGAATAGAAGGCTCCAGGGAGAGCTTAGAGCAGCTTCCAGTGCTGAAAGGGGCTCCAAGAGAACTGGAAAGGGACTTTTTACAAGGTCATGGAGTGATAGGACGAGGGGGAATGGCTTTAAATTGGAAAAGGGATGATTTAGATTGGACATCAAGAAGAAATTCTTCACCATGAGGGTGGGGAGGCCCTGGCCCAGGTTGCCCGGCGTAGTGGTCACTGCCCCATCCCTGGAGGTGTTCAAGGCCACCTTGGATGGGGCTTTGAGCAGCCTGATCCAGCGGGAAGTGTCTCTGCCCATGGCAGGGGATGGAACTGGATGGTTTTTGAGGTCCCTTCCAACTCAAACCGTTCCATGATTCTGTGATTATGCAAAGCTTGGAGGAAGAGATGATGGTTTTTATTGAATCCAATGATGTATTTTGAAAAATAAAAAACCCAGACGAGCTTTCACACACAAATCCTCTTCCAGTTTTGAAATAAAAGCAGCAATTGTCTCAGTTAAATGAAACTTTAAGGGCAATCGCTTTCAGTTGAGTCGTTCAGGTTAATCAGAGCATCTAAGAGTGAAAATGCCTGGTACTCGGAACAATGGAGGAGTGTTAGAAAGGTGAAATATATAAAAAGATATGTTAGTTATGGAGGGGAAACATAAAAAACCTGTAAATCTATATTTGAATCCGTTCCTTTCACACCACTTTTACTGGCTGAACAATCATTTTTTAATAACAGGTTTTAAAACATCTCCTTCTATCCCAGATTGTTACTGAAACTCTTTGGAAAATCAAATTTCCTTCCCCAGGGGAAATGCCAACATTTCTGCTGCTGGTTTTTATTCCAGATTGGAGCAGAAAAGTGAAAATCTGAAACTCCTTGTGAAATGGCATTCCTGAAAACCCTTGAGCTGGAAATACTGAAATATCGACTTGTCGCGTTTCACCATCATATCATTATTTAATGGGATGAGGTTCAACGAGGCTCAGTGCTGGGTCCTGCGCTTGGGCTACAACAACTCCGTGCAGATCCAGACTTGGGAAGAGCAGCAGGAAAGCTGCCTGGAGGAGAAGGACCTGGGGGTCTTGGTTGACAGCGGCTGAATGTGAGCCAGCATTGGCCCAAGGGGCCAAGAAGGTCAACAGCATCCTAGCTTGGATGAGAAATAGCATGGCCAGCAGGAGAAGGGACGTGATCCTTCCCATATACTCAACACCGTTGTGGCCTTCTGTTGAATCCTGGGTTCAGTTTTGAGCCCCTCACTACGAGAAGGACACTTAAGGGCTGGAGCATGTCCAGAGATGGGGACCAGAGCCAAGGAAAGTGCTAAAGAACAAGGGTTATGAGGGGCGGCTGAGGGACCTGGGGTTGTTTAGCCTGGAGAAAAGGAGGCTGAGGGGAGACCTCATCACTGCCTACAACTGCCTGAAAGGAGGTTGTAGAAAGGTGACTGTTGGTCTCTTCTCCCAAGTGACAGGTGGTAGGATGAGAGGAAATGGCCTGAAGTTGCACCACGGTCGGTTCAGGTTGGACATCAGGAAAAGTTTCTTCATGGAAAGCGTTCTGAGGCCTTGGCAGAGGCTGCCCAGGGAGGTGGTGGAGTCCCCATCCCTGGAGGGGTTTAAAAGCCGGGCAGACGAGATGCTCAGGGATCTCGTTTAGTAGTGGACAGGGACAGCTGGACTCAATGATCTCAAAGGTCTTTTCCAACCAAAAGATCCTCTGACCAAAGCCATTACTCAATGTGATGTCTAAAAGTCTAAGCCATGCAAAGCAGCAACGTCAACCTTCAGCGGGCTCTGCCTTATCAAATAAAACACCCTGGAAATCCTAAAAAAAAGGAGAAAGTCAAACTGAAAAGTTCAAAGTTGCGGCGGTGTTGTTGGGGGATTTTTTTGACAATTTTTGTCAAGAATTTCATGGAAATTTGAGGCACTCCCACCAAATATTTGGGTTTTGTTGATGCAGTGTTTGCCAATGGAAAATTGTCGCATCCAAAGTTTTCCGCCAGGCTTGCTCAGAACGTGCCTTGGCCCAGCAGCGCAGGTAGGCAAGGAGCCAGGTCTAGAAACCTGGGGCCTGATCCTGGCCTCAAGTGGAAGCCCAATGGGGACTGAAGAAGGAAGAGTGATTAATGTTGAACTGCTCGGTCAGCCAAATGGTGCCAAATAGCACAAAGTTAACGGGGCGGCAGTTCTTTGCAAGTGTTCATCGTGGAGCAGAGCTGTGAAGCTGAAGGAACTACGCGGTGAATGCACCCGTGATGGATATTGCCCCACGGCACCCAACGGCCCAGACTAGGGCGGGGTTTGGGCTATAATGAGCAAAATAATACCTTGATGTAAAGTTCAGATGCATGGTGGAGAGTTGTTCTGGGACGGTTGCTTGGGGTGGTGGATGTTTATTCCTTAGCAGCTCTGAGTCCTACATGTTAAAGGTCTAAATCCAACCTTCTCCTTTGGAGTTTGAGAATGGGTTGCAAAACCTGTCCCTGTGCCCGAGCCCAGGTGGGTTAACAGGCATGAAATGGTAGAACAACCACTTCCAACCTGCACCCTCGCTCTGACGACTCACAAGGAGATCAAACATGTTTCCTGCAGTTCCCACGGTGCTCAGGGAGGGAGAAGGAGCAGCAGCGGATGATGGGAGAAGCCATTTCTGTCAGCTTTCTCCTCTTATTTCCACATGGAAGGGCTGGTTTGGCTGGGGAGGTGTGACATTGTTCTCACACCCCGCAGGCTGTGTCTCTGGTGTCCCGTGTTTTCATACGTGGCGGCAGCCAAGTTGTCCTTAGGACAGGAAAGAGAGCGAGCAACGGCGACTCCAATGGGGGTAAAACACTCGCTCCAGGAGAACCATGGGAGCAATTCCACCAAAAAAAAAACCCAGCCAGGAGGCCCTGTTTACAGCTGACAGATCTTGAGGCACGGCTGAAAACCAGAGTCTGTCTGTCTGTTCCGTTCCTGGAGTCCCCATGAGCCAACACCGATGGAGCCATTCCCAGCAGGCTCCCCGTTCCTGCTAAACCACATCACAGGAGAGCAGGGCTGGCAAGGCTACGGAAAGCGATGGTTGCACCCATACAGCCGTCCTGGGGCACAATTAACAGCTTCTAAGTAATTACAAATGACGTGGCCTTGCTTTACCCTGAGTCTGGCTTGTGGGCTTTGAGAAGAGCAGCCCAATAGGTGGATGGACCAAATCGCTCCGTGCCGCTGTCTAGCGCGGAGATCGCAACTTCTCCACAACGTGGGTTGGATGGAGGAAAACGCCACCCAAGATCTAAAAAAACAGGAGGAGAGGAAGGGTGAGATGCCGCAGACTCTGGCTGCAGCACCTCTCTCCAAGGAGGTGGGGTTCTTGGCAGCTTCAAGGTGGACCATTGATCCCCCTCAAGATGTAGGCTGCAGTTGAGGAGACCATGCATGCTGCTCGCATAGAGCCTCTCAAAGCCAGGCAGAAACTCCAAGGCCAGCCCAGTGCTGGGTTTACATTTCTTTGAGGGCCTAGTAAGTCTTCCTTCCCTCCCTCCACCCCTGGAGAGATGGCTGTTTGGATTGTTACCGTCCTTAATTGTTGATGATATATGAGAGCACATTGCAAAGGTTTGTTATTTTTGGAAGAGCCGTGAGGAGGACCTTTCCAGCAATGAGTCAGGGTTTAGTGAGCAGAGCTGTGTGGCTCTGGGCCCCTTTTTCAGAGACAGAGCTGCATTTCAGCTGAAGGCCATTTCGGATGACGGGATGTGTCTGCTGAGAGTACCACAGGTTGGTCACTTGTGGACAAGGAGAAATGGCTCTTTCAATGTTTCAAGGATGGACGTATGAATTTGCATTTCACAAATGTTCTGGGGAAGAGAAGTTGTGGATGTAGATAACAATGGGTGGAAGCTCTTTGTCCTCATCTTCCCTTTCCCTACCTGAATTCATCCAAAAATGAGGTTACAACTAGAAGCAGGATGGAAATATGGCCCCTGGTCCTTCTAGGAGACCTCAGGGAAAGAAAGAGCTTGAAAGAACACCAAAAATAATTTGATACCTGCTCACAAACATCCAATTTTCAACAGTTAAAAGACATATTGATTGTTGGAGAGTGGTCACTGTTTTGTGGAGCAGAGGTCACACATAGCAGCTGTACCACTGCTTGCTGCAGTGACCTTCACAACTTGTTTCTCACCCCAAACATACTCTGTTCTCCTCCTGCTGTCTGACTGTAAGGTTCATGTTGGTTTTGTGTGTCACAGAATCATGGAATGGTTTGGATTGGAAGGGACCTTTAATATAATCCAGTTCCACCTCCTGCCATGGGCAGGGACACCTCCCACTGCATCAGGTTGCTCAAAGCCCCTCCAACCTGGCCTTGGACACCTCCCGGGGTGGGACAGCCACAGCTTCCCTGAGCAACCTGTGCCAGGGCCTCCCCATCCTCACAGCAAAATATTTCTTCCTAAGATCTCATCTCAACATCCCCTCTTTTAGATGAAATCCATTCCCCCTCATCCCATCCCTGCACTCGCTTATCAAGAGCCCCTCCCCAGCTTTCCTGGAGCCCCTTTCTGTACTGGAAGCTGCTCTAAGGTCTCCTCAGAGCCTTCTCTTCTCCAGGCTGAGCAACCTCGACTCTATCAGCCTGTCCTCATATGGGACGTGCTCCAGCCCTAGCATCATCCTCATGTCCTCCTCTAGACTTTCTCCAACAGCCCCATGTCCTTCCTGTGCTGAGGACTCCAGAATTAAATGCAGGGATCCGGGTCGGGTCTCATGAGAGCACAGTAGAACGGCAGAATCCCCTCACATTCCCTGCTGGCCACGCGGCTTTTGATGCAGCCCAGGATCTAGTTGTTGAATTTGATGCTTAGCCATGGTGTCTGTCAGTCCCACACTAAATGCAAAGAGAGTTTAGTGCTAGGAGGAGATGGAAATCCCTTTCTTGAAGGATGTAGCAACTAGGGCAAGACCTTCTTGAGCCAGGCACAAGCTAGAGAGCACTTTGGCGGTGACCAGCCACCTCACGCTTATCTTACAGAGCATCAATGTGTTTTCAATATGTGTTTTTATCTGTAGATAAATTGGAAATATATAGAGAATCACTAGGTTGGAAAAGACCTTTGCAATCATCAAGCCCACCCATACCTGTCCACTAATGAACCGGGTCCCTGAGTACCTCATCTACATGGCTTTTAAACTCCTCCAGTGGTGGGGACTTCACCACCTCCCTGGGCAGCCTTTGCCGGGGCCTGAGAACCCTTTCAATAAAGAAATGCTTCCTGATGTCCAGTCTGAACCTGTCCTGGTGCAACTTGAGGCCATTTCCTCTTGTCCTAAGGAGGGCATGCTCTATGGTGGGCACCTTCCTTGATGAAGACACCACTGCCTCAGCTGGTGACTGTGACTTCAAGGCAAAAAAACCTGACCCAAGACCTCACCAGCATCAAGCTCAGGTCCTCCGTAGTGTAGGACAGTGTTCTTGCAGGCCATTGTGCTTTGGGCAGTACTGGGCCAAGTGCTGCCCAGTCTGCTGTTACTGTTCACTCATATAATCATAGAATCATTAGGTTGGAAAAGATCTTTGAGATCATCAACTCTAACTGTACCTGTCCACTACTAAGTCATATCCCTAAGCACCTCATCTAGCCACCTTTTAAACACCTCCAAGGGTGGTGAGTCAACCACCTCCCTGGGGAGCCTCTGCCAGGGCCTCAGAACCCTTTCAGGGAAGAAATTTTTCCTAATGTCCAATCTGAACCTCCCTTGACGCAGCTTGAGGCCATTCCCTCTCAGCCTATCACCTATTGCTTGGGAGAAAAGACCAACACCTGCCTCTCTACAATCTCCTTTTGGGTAGTTGTAGAGAGTGATAAGGTCCCCACTGAGCCTCCTTTTCTCCAGACTAAACAACCCCCGGTCCCTCAGCTGCTCCTCATAACCCTTGTTCTCCCGTCCCTTCACCCTTCGTCGCTCTTCTCTGGATGCTCTTTGATGTCTTTCTTACAGTGAGGGCCCCAAAACTGAACCCGGTATTCGAGGTGTGGCTTCACCAGCGCTGACTCCTCAAAGCCATCGCCTACTCTTTCAGAAGCTGCGCTGGAGGCTAAAGACCACTTTTCCCTACACACCTTCTAGTTTGCATTTCTTTTTCTTCCTAGGGCCATTTTCCTTAATATCCTTCCCCTTGTTATTTTCCGCCCATGTTTTTCCTCCCCGTGAACAACAGCACCGCCTCTTCCTTACCCTGAAATTCAAACGAATTGGACATTCTGTTCCACGCAAAACCCTGGGGGGCAGCAGGACATTATTTTAGTATTGTTTACACTTCTGATCATCAGGCCCAGCAAACGCCCACAGGCTGGAAACCCATCCTAATTGTTGTAGAGTTGTTTTGTTTTCTTTCCCCCTGGTGGAAAAAAATCTGTTTGGTATTAATCATCACCAAACCCTCGGTTTTCAGCAGTGCGGAGATGTCTACATCGCATCCAGGGAGTGACAGTGTGAGAGGAGGTTGTGTCACGGGGGTGCAACTGAGAACCTGGCTCCAAGAGCTTTTTTAAGTAGCTCGGCTCCATAATGGTTGGATTTGATGATCTTAGAGGTCTTTTCCACACTGTTCTCAGTAGATAAAGGCACTTGTGGCCATAATGGTCCCGAAGGGGATATTTGCTTCAAACGTTCCCACCCTCCAGAAAATTCTGAATTAGCTTCTCCTCGTCCTTCCAAAACCGAGTCAAACAAAGACATCCTTTATAACGTAATCTAAACTGGAGACTAAATAAGAAAGCATAAATCTGGCCATTTATGCACTCAGATTCTGTCATCCTCTCTCTTATTTTCTCATCTATTTCTCTCTTTATTCATCCACTCCTGCTCACACTTTACGTGTTGTCGTTGTGTGTTTACACACGTAGACCAACACAAATTGAGACACGGTTCCTATGTGTCCTGCCAACTTCAGAAGAGCAAGACACCTGATTTGATTTGGTGCCATCCATCCCCACCGTGAAACGCTTAAAATGCAGACAACCCTTCAAATTGTTGGACGCTAAAAACACTGCCCAGGCTCCCTTCCCACAACACGTACAAGAAAAGAGAACAACACGGAACCTACTGTTCTTTTAAATAGATTTCAGAGTCCCTGTGTGGAGCCACAGAATCACAGAATCACCAGGTTGGAAAGGACCCATTGGATCATCGAGTCCAACCATTCCTAACACTCCCTAAACCATGTCCCTCAGCACTTCATCCACCCGTTCCTTAAACACCTCCAGGGAAGGCGACTCCCCCTTCCCTGGGCAGCTGTTCCAGTGCCGATGACTCTTTCTGTGAAGAATTTTTTCTGATATCCAACCTGAACCTCCCCTGATGGAGCTTCAGGCCATTCCCTCTTGTCCTGTCCCCTGTCCCTTGGGAGAAGAGCCCAGCTCCCTCCTCTCCACAACCTCCTCTCAGGCAGTTGTAGAGAGTAATAAGGTCTCCCCTCAGCCTCCTCTTCTCCAGGCTGAACACCCCCAGCTCTCTCAGCCACTCCTCGTCAGACGTTCTCCAGCCCCTCAGCAGCTTTGTTGCTCTTCTCTGGACACACTCCAGAGCCTCAACATCCTTCTTGTGGTGAGGGGTCCAGAACTGAACACAGTATTCGAGGTGCGGTCTCACCAGTGCCGAGTACAGAGGGAGAATCCCCTCCCTGGCCCTGCTGGTGACCCCATTTCTGATCCAAGCCAAGATGCCGTTGGCCTTCTTGGCCCCCTGGGCACACTGCTGGCTCATGGTCAGTCGCTGTCAACCATCACCCCCAGGTCCTTCTCCTCCGTGCAGCTCTCCAGCCACTCTTCCCCCAGTCTGAAGCGCTGCATAGGGTTGTTGTGCCCCAAGTGCAGGACCCGGCATTTGGCCTTGTTGAACCTCATCCCATTGGTCTCAGCCCAGTGGTCCATCCTGTTCAGAGCCACTACCTCTTAAATCCATCTCTGAATCCCTGTTTGGGGCCACCGCAGAAGAAGTTATTTTTTGGAAGCTGCTGCAAAACCGGTTTGCTTGTCTAGTTGGGTGACTTGAAGGGAAGGAAGGAAGGAAGGAAGGAAGGAAGGAAGGAAGGAAGGAAGGAAGGAAGGAAGGTGCATTTCATCCTAAAGACCTCAGATCTCATGAGATGCCACCTGGAGCCCTGTGTTCAATTCTGGAGTCCTCAGCACACAAAGGATGTAGATCTGTTGGAGTTAGTTCAGAGGAGGCCACGGAGATGATCCGAGAGCTGGAGTGTCTCTGCTTTGAGGCCAGGCTGAGAGAGTTGGGGTTGTTCAGCCTGGAGAAGAGAAGGCTCCAAGAAGACCTTAGAGCAGCTTCCAGTATGGAAAGGGGCTCCCGGAAAGCTGTGGAGGAACTCTTGATCAGTGAGTGCAGGGATAGGATGAGGAGGAATGTCTTTAAATTGGAAGGGTGAAGAAGTAGGTTAGACTTCAGGAAGAAATTCTTCACTATGAGGGTGGTGAGGCCCTGGCCCAGGTTGCCCAGAGAAGTGGTGGCTGCCCCATCCCTGGAGGTATTGAAGGCCAGATTGGATGGGCCAAACTGATCGAGTAGGTGTCCCTGCCCATGACAAGGGACTGGAACCAGTTGGGCTTTGAGGTCCCTTCCAACCCAAACCATCCCATGATTCTATGATAGCAATTTCCAACTTCTCTCTAGATAAGAGTGACAGGACGCACTTCAGCTGACTTCAGCTGACCAGGGACCTGTGAACGGGGAAGCACCATTCTTTGGAGATGACCTTTTCTTACTAACAGACCCAGATAATGGCTTGGACAAGATGCCCACCTTATCCGCAACCATAATCCATAAGATGGGCCTTGCCCTTCCAAGCCAGACCCACAATCGCTTGTACTAAATATGTAGTAAAATCACATATTTCTGGGAACAAGGACAATTTAGCGGGATCGGACTTAGGTAAACAGCTAGAAAAAATGGAAAGAAGAACTCCTCCATTGTATTCCTTTCTGGGCTTTGGCAACTGACCAACCAACCAAGAACCTGGATGGTGTTTATTTAACCTCCTGGGTCTGTAGATGTTCATTCCCTGTGAAACTGCCAATATTTTCAGCTTCCAGCTGGTCCAGGAATGCCCAGGAGAGAAGAGGGTTCTTCTGTGGGTGGGTTGAGTGTTTTTTTTTTTTTTGTTGAGTTTCTTTTTTTTCAGTGTTTATTCACCAGAATTTTGGCACAGATGCTCTCAATGTTGGCCTGAACTGGTAAGCCTTGAGGTACAATGAAAATATTGAGCAGAAAAAGGTTATTCAAACTTTTTCAGACCTCAAATGAGGTTCAGTATGGGTTCACTTCGTGTTCTATGCAAGTTTAGCAGAGAGGTTCTTCTTTTTGTGTTCAGTTTTGGGCCCCTTAAAGATATGGAGATGCTGGAGCGTGTCCAGAGGAGGGCAGCGAGGCTGGTGAAGGGTCTGGAGCACAAGTTTTATGAGGAGCAGCTGAGGAACCTGAGGTTGTTTAGCCTGGAGAAAAGGAGGCTGAGGGAAGACCTCACAACTGCCTAAAAGGCGGTTGGGGTGAGGTGGGTCCTGGTCTCTTCTCCCAAGAAACAAGGGATAGGATGAGGTTAAATGGCCTCAGGTTGTTCTAGAGGAGGTTTAGATTGGATATTAGGAACAATTTCTTTACCAAAAGAATGATGGAGCATCGGCAGAGGCTGCCCAGGGCAGCGGTGGAGTCCTCATCGAGGGAGGGGTTCAAAACTGGTGTAGATGTGACACTTGGGACATGGTTTGGTAGGCAGGTGGTATGGTGTTAATAGTTGGACTTCATAGTCTTAGAGGCCTCTTCTACCCTTAAAAATTCTTTGCTTATGCAATTCTATAATTCTTTTGTAAGATAAAAACTCAGCTCTTCTGGTCACGTTCTGCCCTGAAGGGTCTGGACGTGGGCGACAGAGGTATCATTCTCAGATTGATGATTACATTCTCAGCCTAGAGAAACCTTTCTGATTCTTGAAGACTACTCCATGACTGATGAGCTGAGCAAGAGTCAAGAAAGGACTAGTCACCCATGTGGAGAGCAAAATCATTGAGGATGAAAGCATCAAAAGAATAAGCAACAGTTTAGGAAGAATCACAGAATCATAGAATGGTTTGGGTTGGAAGAGAGCTTGAAGTCCACCCCATTCCAACCCCCTGCCATGGGCAGGGACACCTCCCACTGGATCAGGCTGCCCAAGGCCTAATCCAACCTGGCCTTGAACACCTCCAGGGATGGGGCAGCCCCAACTTCCCTGGGCAACCTCGGCCGGGGCCTCACCACTCTCATCATGGAAGAATTTCTTCCTAATGTCTAGTCTGAATCTCCTCCTTCCAATCTAAAATCAGTCCCCCTCATCCTATCACTCCAGGACCTTGGAAAAAGCCCCTCTCCAGCTTTCCTGGAGCCCCTTTCACTACTGGAAGCTGCTCTAAGATCTCCCTGGAGCCTTCTCTTCTCCAGGCTGAACAACCCCAACTCTCTCAGCCTGGCCTCAGAGCAGAGGTTCTTCAGAAAACAGCAGCCTTTTTAAGGATGACGTCTGACTAAAACTGGGAGAGCGAGAAGAAGGAATAAACAGGAATGTTCTCCATAAATAGGTGAAACTATTCATTTTTGGTGAGAGGTTTCTCATTGTTGCCTTTGAAGTGTCTGGTCAGGACATCTCTGCAAGCAGACGTTCCCATGAGATGCATCTCTGATCTGATCCAACAGCGAACACAGTGATCATCTCCATATGACAGATGCTCAGACACGTCCTGGACCAAAATAAGTTATTTTTGTCCAGATTTTTATTGAAAGTTTTATTTTTCATCTTTTTTTTTTTTAAAAAAAAAAAAATCAGTAGAATCCAAAACTTTGTGGTATTTTAAAAATAAAATTCCAGACTTCAGAGAGAAACTGATTTGTCTGTGTGTGTTTCATTTTTTCCAGTTCAAAGATATTCCAGTGGCAAAGATATGCCAGAGGTGATCTTCAGCTACCCCTTCTCCTTTCCAAAGTCTCATGGGAGGTGGTGGAGTCCCCACCCCTGGAGGTGCTTAAAAGCCAGGTAGATGAGGTCTACCTGAACCTCATCTCAGGGATCTGGTTTAGTAGAGGACAGGTATGGTTGGACTCGATGAACTGAAAGGCGTTTTCCAAACAAATGATTCTATGATTCCATGTTAAGGTGGATTAGTTACTGGTAGCTATTTCCAACAAATCCAGGAGGCATCTGAAGACTTTGCATGTTCACAGCTTCACTTCTCAGAACGTGTGTTTTAGTTTTTATCTATCATGGAATCATAGAATGGTTTGGGTGGAAAGGACCTCAAAACCCATCCGGTTCCAACCCCTGCCATGGGCAGGGACACCTCCCACTGGATCCGTTTGCTACCATCCCCATCCAGCCTGCTCTTGTACACCTCCAGGGATGGGGCAGCCACCACTGCTCTGGGCAAACTTGGCCACGGGCTCCCCACCCTCACAGGAGAACATTTCTAAGATCTTGTTTCAATCTCATCTCTTGCAGCTGAAAACTGTTCCCTCATCCTATTCCTGCACTCTCTGATCAAGATCCCCTCCCCAGCTTTCCTGGAGACCCTTTCCATACTGGAAGCTGCTCTAAGGTCTCCATGGAACCTTCTCTTCTCCAGGCTGAACAACCCCAACTCTCTCAGCCTGGCCTCATATGCGAGGTTCTCCAGCCCTCGGATCATCTCCGTGGCCTCCTCTGGACTCGCTCCACCAGCTCCATGTCCTCCCTGTGCTGAGGACTCCAGAGCTGGACACAGGGCTCCAGGTGGGTCTCCCAGAGTGGAGCAGAGGAGCAGAATCCCCTCCGTCCCTGCTGGCCACGCTGCTCTGGGTACAGCCCAGGACATGTGTCATTTCTGGGCTCTGAGCACACGTTGCCAGCTCAGTTTTATTTTCTAGAAGTTGTCCTGATACTACAATTCCTATTTTTTCTCTGCTGCACCCTACGTCTGTTTGGGTCACCCAAACCTTTTTCTCCTTCTTGCATTCCCCAAAGGTTTCAGTGCTCTGCTCCTCACTTCTCTCTTGACCCATTAACTGACTTCTAGGCACCTTCTTGAAAACAAAACACTGTTATATTTCCAAAAGGAAAGAAAAAAATACCCAACTCAACAACCCAAGAATCAAACTGCTCTTAAAATGTGTTTTTTTTAGTCCATTTTGTATTTTTTACCTGCAGGTTTTCCATGGAAGAAAATGAATAAAAAGAGAACTGTCAACCAAATGCTAAATTTTAAGTAAGAATTACTGTTTTGACTGAGAAAGAACATTATTCTCTCTCTCTTTGGGCCAGGACCAGGCTGGTCTCCTGCCGTTTGCCAGCAAAAACTACTCCCAGTGATTATTTCATCCTGGCAGGCGTTAATATTCCTTTGCCCTCTGCCACAAAACTTCCTTTTGCCTGATAGCCCAGTCTTGGCTTGGTGTTACAAGTAAGCAGGAGACACTAAGGAGATCCCAAGCTTCAGAGCAAATTGCCCTTGAGGAGGTCAGATGAAGTGATCTAGTGGTTCCTCCACTATTCAAATCAAATCTACACATGACAAGTTATTGCATCTTTTTTGAGAGCCAGCTCAAGGTTGCTCGCAAGCCTCCAGCTGTACCTTTCTGCCACGAATTTCCTTAAAATATATTATCTTAGTATCGTAGAATCATGAAGACTGGGAAAGAGGTCCAAGATCTTCAACTCCCAGCATCAATACAACCCTACCCTGCCTATCAAAGCATGTCACCAAGTGTCATGTCTATGTGTTTTGTGAACCCCTCCAGGGATGGTGACTCCACCACTGCCCTGGGCAGCCTCTTCCAAGCGCTCCACCACTCTTTCAGTAAAGAAATTGTTCCTAACATCTGGTCTAAACCTCCCCTCATCCAACTTGAGGCCATTTCCTCTCATTCTATCACTTGTTTCTTGGGAGAAGGGACAAGCACCCACCTCACTACAATATCCTTTGGAGAGAACAATAAGGTCTCCCCTCACCCTTGTCTTCTCCAGGCTAAACGATCTCAGTTCCTTAACCGGCCCTCATAAGCCTTGTGCTCCAGATCCTTCTTCTTTATGCTCAGGAATCTCCCACATCCTGACTCCCCACACGTGATCTGTACTTCCCCAAATGTCAGAGAATCACAGAATCACCAGGTTGGAAAGGACCCACTGGATCATCGAGTCCAACCATTCCTAACACTCCCTAAACCATGTCCCTCAGCGCTTCATCATGGTACTTGGTACTGCGACCAAATTCCTACAGACAGTCCAATTCTTCAGACAGAAAGTCTCCTGAATTTAGAGATGAGTGAGCCAAATTTGCATCCCGAACCGTATTCCATCCAATTCCATCTTGAACCATCCTGAACCCTGTTTCTATTTGTTCTGATTAGTTGGACAGCCGTATGCCCCTCAAGACATTCTTGTTGTACAAGAAAGGAGCGGAATTGAGAAGTGGTGACCCATGATCTAAGAGTGAACAATGATTTAAGAGTGAACAATGATTTAAGAGCGAGCAGGAGAGAGAAAACCAGTTACTGGCTTGCTGTTTTTCCTACACGCTTCCAGAATTTGGGGAAATTCGCCCCTCAGATGATTCCCGTCCAGCGCGTGTCATCACGCCGTTCCATGAAAACGACTTTTTGAAGCCCTTGGCAAGCGGACACCACCAAGTAAGTGTAAGTGCAAAGGTCTTCTCCAACTCTAATTTCTCAGAGGCCTTGAGTTAGCCAGGATACGGAAGACAGGAAGGCTCCATCAGAAGGAAATATTTCATCTTGTAAAGGGGAGACTGTAAGGAAAACAAAACGCATTTACCTTATTAAATAAAAGGGTAATTAGCTGGAAGGAAACGTGAAAAGCGTTAAGAACAGAAAAAGAACCCCTTTTTCCTGACGTGGGAAGACCACCAATAGTCACCAAAGTGGAGAGAATTTATGGTAGTGTGGGGGAGACTCTGTTTGGAGATAGTTTAATGGTAATTTTTAGGAAGAATTTACAAGCATACTCTTGCTACCGAGTGGAAAAATACATTGGCCACAAAGAAATTGCTGTTTGCCAAGCCTAATGATTCATTTCTGACTCATAAATAATAGGTCCCTAATGACAAAGGGTATAAGAGCGCCCGTCTCTTGCCAACTATTTATTAGAAAATAGAGCTAAATCATTAGCTGGGAGCTCTCTTACCGGAAAGCTGAAACCACATTTCGCTATGAAAGGTCATAAGCTATTTCCACAAGAATTTAGACAAAACATTATTGCATTTTAAATCTTTCATCTTTAGCACTGAGCAAAAAAAAAAGGAAAAAGGCGAAGGGGGGGGGCAAAAGCAATCGGTTCACCAGAGAACTCCAATTTGTCATGGGGCATCCCTTGAGATCCAAAAGGGTAAGTAAAGAACAAGGGGGAGTTTGGAAACGCCAGCAGTAATGCCTTCTGAGGGAATGGAAATAAATTAGGTTCACCTCTTTTGGAGACCCTCCTCACCCCACCCTCCAGGAGTCCACACTGTCGCTCCGGAGGAAGGTGCAGTTCAGGGTAGACCAAGCTGAGCCCATGGCTCCTCTTCGGATCTGTGGCCTCGTGGCCGGTGCTGGTTGATCGGACCATTTGCTGTCACCAGATTCATCGAATCATGGAATGGTTTGGGTTGGAAACAACCGTAAAGATCATCCAGTTCCACCCCCCCTGCCATGGGCAGGGACACCTCCCATTGGATCAGGTTGCTCCAAGCCCCATCCAACCTGGCCTTAGACACCTCCAGGGATGAGACAGCCACCACTTCCCTAAGCAACCTTGGCCATGTCTTCACCACTCTCAGCGTGAAAAAATTCTTCCTAATGTCTAACCTACCTCTTCGCCCTTCCAATTTAAAGCCATTCCCCCCTGTTCTGTCGCTACAGACCCTTGTAGAAAGCCTCTCCCCAGCTCTCTTGAAGCCCCTTCAGGCACTGGAAGGCCTCTCTAAGGTCTATCTCTCCTGTTCAAGGGGAAATGCATAAGTAAAACGGGAGTCAGCACAGGAAGGATACGGATCTGTAGGAACAAGTCCAGAGCAGAGCACAGAGATGATCCAAGAGCTGGAGAACCTCCCGTATGAGGACAGGCTGAGGGACTTGGGCTTGTTCAGCCTGGAGAAGAGAAGGCTCCAGGGCGACCTTAGAGCAGTTTCCAGGAGGGAAAGGGGCTCCAAGAATGCTGGGGAGGGGCTCTGGATCAGGGAGTGCAGGGAGAGGATGAGGGGAATGATTTAAAGCTGAAAGAAAGGGGGGTTGAGATGAGCCCTTAAGAAGAAATGTTTTGCTGTGAGGGTGGTGAGGCCCTGGCCCAGGTTGCCCAGTGAAGTTGTGGCTGCCCCATCCCTGGAGGTGTTCAAGGCCAGATTGGATGGGGCTTGGAGACCCTGATCCAGTGGGAGGTGTCCCTGCCCATGGCAGGGTGCCTGGAACTGGATGGGCTTTGAGGTCTCCTCCAGCCCAAACCATTCCACGATTCTATGATTCTAACTGAGTACCCCATGTCCAGCGATAGCCAAGAACATGTGGATGACCAACCCAGTAAGCGTTGTGTCATGACATTTAGTAGTGGACAGATATGGCTGGGCTTGATGATCTCAAAGGTGATTTCCAACCTAGGGATTCTACGATTTATTAGCGGGCTGATGTTCTCCCTGAAAGTCCCACTGGGGGCTGGAGGACACAACTTTCATCTCATTTTCCAGCTCTCTATGCCCAGATGTTGTGAAGAGCCCTCATGGTAGTGCTGACCGGCTTCCACTTTTTACCTTCGCCGTGAATTATGACCCTATGTTTTTTTTGCTCTGGAAAGGCTACAACCTCAGGAGTTCACCAGGAGTTTAGTGTCTCCGTATGGTGGAACACCGTGGCTAATGTATTTGGCCACGCCAATCACACAAGGCAGACTCAGCGCTGAGTTGAATCGAACTGCTTTATCAGGACAGGCAGCGAGCAATTTCTTCTACAAAGAACAAAGCAGAGCAACATCCAACAGCGGGGCCACGCTTGGCTTTTGACTTTAGGAATGATGAGACCTTTGGCAGATACCTCAGCTCCTTGAAGGCCAATAAGAGACAACCAGAAAAAAACCCAGCTCGGTCAATGGGGAGATGTTCCTCAAAGGTTTCCTGTGTTTGCAATTATGTTTTATTTCATATGTTCTGCACTTTGCTCTCAAGGTGGAGAAGGCACAGGTTTGGGGTGTCTGTGTGTGCATGTGCTTGAGAAAAGAAAATACGGGATGGCTCAGCCACCGGATGGACGCACATCATTTTCTCAATACACATTGAGGGTCAAAAAATGCTGTTCATTTCCAAGAGATTCCTGCTGGCTGAAATGCGGTCTGAGATGTGGATGAGAAGCTCTACATGAGCCATCAAGGAGTGCTCGCAGCCCAGAACCCCCCCGTGTCCTGGGCTGCACCCGGAGCAGCGTGGCCAGCAGGGAGGGACGGGATTCTGCCCCTCTGCTCCGCTCTGGGAGACCCACCTGGAGTCCTGGGTCCAGCTCTGGAGTCCTCAGCACAGGGAGGACATGGAGCTGTTGGAGCGAGTCCAGAGGAGGCCACGGAGATGATCTGAGGGCTGGAGAACCTCGCATACGAGGCCAAGCTGAGAGAGTTGGGGTTGTTCAGCCTGGAGAAGAAAAGGCTCCAAGGAGACCTTAAAGCACCTTCCAGTATGGAAAGGGGCTCTGGGAAAGCTGGAGAGCAACTTTTTTCCAAGGCCCTGGAGTGACAGTGTGATGGGGGATGGTTTATATTGGAAAGGGGAAGATTTAGATTAGACATTAGGAAGAAAATCTTCATGCTGAGGGTGGTGAGGTCCTGGCCCAGGATGCCCAGGGAAGCTGTGGATGCCCCATCCCTGGAGGGGTCCAAGGCCAGGTTGGATGGGGCTTGGAGCCCCTGATCCAGTGCGAGGTGTCCCTGCCCATGGCAGGGGGATGGAACTGGATGGGCTTTGAGGTCCCTTCCAACCAAACCATTTCATGATTCCATGTTAGAGGTAGGCTGCAAGGGACCTTCCTAGGATCTTATCATGGATGTCTAACCTCCTGCTCCAGCCTCCCTACCTGGTGTGCCCACCACACCTCCCTGCTGCCCCATCCATCATTGCTGTCCTTCACTGGGAGAGGAGATGCACCAGAGAGGACTGCCTGCAGATAGGTGGGAAGGGAAACAGTGGGTCTTCTGCTGTCCAGTTCCTTCAGCCCAGCACAAGCTTTCCTGCTCCTCTGACACCCACATGCCTTGTATACACGTTTTTCTTCTTGGTGACACTACAATGTCACGGTTTAACAGCCTCAACACCCTCCCTCTGCCCCCAGGAGCCTCCTGGTCAGAAGCAGCATCTGTTTTATCTTAGCAGAGTTCCTGCTCTTCTCAATTTTCCACGTGGAACTGAGAGAGACGGGGAGTAACGTGACTTTCCAGATATCATATGGGTTCGCAGTGGCTCTGCTCTGCTTGATTTCGAACATTCCTGCCTGTTGTTGTTGTTGTCGTGTGCCTTTGTCACTGCTGGCTGGGGACACCAAAGCACCAAAGTCCCTGATGGCAGCATCAATGCTTGGCCAAGACTTTGTGACAGATAAATAAAGGGATTCCAGACTGACTCTGATGTTCTCAGGCACATCAAGGGCAGAGTCTGAGGATCTGAAAGCCACTGCCGTATTCTCTGTCTCCAAGGCAGTAAAATATATTCTTCCTGTGAATGGTGGGGAGGGACTTTTTCCAAGGGCGTGAAGTGATAGGATGAGGGGGAATGGTTTTAAATTGGAAAGGGGAAGATTTAGATTGGACATTAGGAAGAAATTCTTCATGCTGAGTGTGGGGAAGCCCTGGCCCAGGTTGCCCAGAGCAGTGGTGGCTGCTCCATCCCTGGGGGTGTTCAAGGCCAGGTTGGATGGGGCTTGGAGCCCCTGATCCAGTGGGATGTGTCCCTGCCCATGGCAGGGGGTAGAACCAGATGGGCTTTGAGGTCCCTTCCAACCCCAAACCATTCTATGATTCGATGGCTGCGCAGTCAGTGCTGTTTTATCTAAGTGCTCCTGTAGCTTAAGTAATTCCAACCGGAAGTCCCTGAAGAGAAATGCATTTGGTATTTTAAACGGGAACAGGTAAATGCAGGATGAACCCATGGGATCATAGAATCATAGAACACTTTCAGTTCTCACAAGAGGACCTGAATCATAGAATCATGGAATGATTGGAAGGGACCTCAAAGTCCACCCAGTTCCAAACCCCTGCTATGGGCAGGGATACCTCCCACTGGAACAGGTTGCTCCAAGCCCCATCCAACCTGGCCTTGAACCCCTCCAGGGAAGGGGCATCCATAACTTCTATGGGCAACCTGTTCCAGGGACTCCCAACCCTCACAGCAAAATATTTCTCCCTAAGATCTCATCTCAATCTCCCCTCTTGCAGCTCAAAACTTTTCCCCTTATTCTGTGCATGCACTCCCTGATCAAGAGACCCTCTCCAGCTTTCCTGGAGCCCCTTTCCCTACTGGAAGCTGCTTTAAAGTTTCGCTGGAGCCTTCTCTTCTCCAGGCTGAACGATCCCAACTCTCTGTGGGCAGGGAAGTTCAGGCAAGTTTGGGTGAAATCTCATCCCCTGCCAGTCCAGACGTCAAGAAAGGCAACGAATAGGACGAGCCATGGTTTTGGATTAATCACTTTGCTGGTGGTCCTTCCTGCGCACACGCGGCCCCAGGGCGTTTCTGTATAAGCACTGAGGATCAGCAGGATCTGTGCCCACCCTCGCCCAGCAGAGCAGTAGGATCTGCGCCCACCCTGCCCCGCGGGACCTCTGTTCAAGCTGGGTTCGTGCCAGGAGCACCTGCAAGCTCCTGGTTTGTGCTGCACCCCAGGCAGCAGCAGATGCGAGGTGTCGAGCGTGCCGCGGCGCTGCTGCACGACGATGCTCTCATGCAACGTTAAGATTTGCAGGGGTGCAAACCAGGCATGATCTCTCAATGCTCGTCACGGTTCAGCCCCAGCCCGGCTTGAGCAGCAGCTAAACCAAGCAGTTGTGTCACCACAATTCCCTCCCCAAGGCAAGGAGGGAAAAAGACTTGTGGCTTGGGAACTGAAACTAAAACAGTTTTAATGTAGCAGCACAATAAAAATAAGGAAAAATGCTATTAATAAGAACATAATAAATACATACAAATATACAGAATTGCTCCCCTTAAGACTGTGTCACCACTGATTCTGCTGAGCAGGCACAGGGAAATGTCCTAGGCTAGGAAGAAGCTGGAATTAAGAACTGGGTTCAGCAGCACATGGATCCAGGATCAGCATAAAAAGACATGCAAGGTCCTCACTGGACACCAACCACTGAAGAAAAGAGAGTGCAAGCCTTGTGATCCCTCACTTGTACCCCAAGGATGATGTCTATGGGATGGAATCCTCTGTTGGTCACCTTGGGGTCACTTGTCCGATCCACCCCTCCCTGCAGGTGTGACTCTGAGCAACCACACCGAGTTAAAGATGCCCCTGTTCCTGCAGGGGTTGGGCTGCATGACCTGCAAAGGTCCCTTCCAACTCAAATCCTTCTACGATGCTACAAAATCAGAGCTAACAGCAGCTTGCAGAGCTGACACCGGTTCCCTTGTGAGAGAATTGAATGTATTTAAGGCCACCAAACCCCCATCTCCTTCCTGCTTTGAAGGTTGTTTTGCACAGGGTAAACTGAGGTAGTCGGTGCTGGCGAGACCTGGTTGGGACTGATGGTCCCTTTGTGGGAAGCCCTCTTCTGCGTCCTTCCACTGGGCTTTTCTGTTTCTCCTGGTGACCTGTTTCTCGTAAAGCTAAAAATGAGATTCCAGGGGTCACCGTCATCAAATTGCTCCAGCCTGGCTGGAAGAACACAAAATATTTCTGTCTCCTGCCCTCCCCGGTGACCTTCTCCAGGCATCGCGTGGAGACCTGTGTGCCGAAGCCAAACGTGACTGAAGACAAGGCTGAATTGTTTCCCTGTAAACAGCCTGCTCTCTGTCTCCGCAGCCTCTGTGGACTCCAGCCCCGTTGCCTCGTGCCAAAGGGCAGTGGGATGGGGGAGCTGTGTGTGCTTGGTGAGTGCATGCGCCTGGGTGTTCCTGGAAGCCACAAGGAGGTGGAGGACCTCCTCTGAGGGGATGCTCTGCTCCCTCTCTGCTGTAGGTGAACATTTCTGGGCACAAAACACCTCTCTGGCTGCTCTGCAGCTCTTTGACCTGCAGAGCCCGAGTAGGAATCCTACGGGACCCTCCAGCAGTCAGCATTCCCAGTGGTGGAGAGGAGTTGCTGGGATATGAAGTGAGTCAAGTGAATGAGTTTGTTAAGAGTCAGGCACCCCAAAAATGAGAATTTGAAGTCAGCTTCCCCACTGTTCAATGAATAAAACACTGCGTTAGCACATATTGAGTAGGAATTTGAACCCCAGCTCTTTCCTCCTCTCCATATCTGCCTTCTGCTGGGTTTATGCAAAGCCAGAAGGACCAGTGATGGCATCTATAGAGGGCCACGTACTGCTTGGAGCACTGTCCCACAATTATTCCCATACGTCAAATGTCAGCATGGTCCCTGGCGTGGTTTTGACTCAAACAAACAAGCACCATCAAAACAAAACAAGGCAAAGGTCAGGAGATATCCAAACCCATGGTCTGCTCCCACGGGGAACTAACACAGCCACTCTGTTGGGGAGGGACATGAATGAGTCCTGGGGCATTTGGTGAACTCATATTGATGTAAAACAGACTTTTCCAACAGGCTAGACAATTTCAGAGTCTGGGAAGAGATACCAGATAGGCAAAACCTTTAGGCTGTCCCAGTGTGACCACTTGTGATCACGCAGGGTTTGCTGTGAGCCAGCCCCTGGGGAAAGCACTTCCCCAACACTTCCAACACGATGACAGTGACCTCCTTCAAAACATGCTCAGATATTCATACATCATAGAATCATGGAATGGTTTGGGTTGGAAGGGACCTCAAAGCCCATCCAGTTCGACCCCGGTGTCATAGTTAGGGACACTTCCCACTGGATCAGGTTGCTCCAAGCCCCTTCCAACCTGGTCTTGAACACCTCCAGGTATGGCACAGCCACCACTTCCCTGGGCAACCTGGGCCAGGGCTTCCACTCTATCGTGGTCAAGAATCTCTTCCTAGTATCTAATCTAAATCTTCCCTCTTCCAATTTAAACCCATTCCCCCTCATCCTATCACTCCATGCTCTTCTAAAAGCTTTCCTGGAGCCCCTTTCAGTACTTGAGACTCTAAGGTCTCCCCGGAGCCTTCTCTTCTCCAGGCGGAACAACCCCACCTCTCTCAGCCTGGCCTCAGAGCAGAGGTTCTCCAGCCCTCAGATCATCTCCGTGGCCTCCTCTGGACCCATTCCAACAGTTCCATCTCCTTCTTGTGTTGGGGATTCCTCCTGGTTCATTTATTGTGCAGGGAAAAGACTACTTCCCTGTGATTAAAGCAACTCATGACTGTATTCCCCGTCTCCCCTACTACGATTGGTGACCACAAAGAGTCTAGGATTGTGCTAACGCACCATTAAGCACTCGGTGGTGTCAGATGTCTCGAAATCCTGTGCACAACACCAGCCCAGAACATTATCCTGGCAGGAGCACATTCCATGAGAACCCCACCAGTCTGGTCTGCTGGGGTTACTCCCGGTCCAGGGAAAGTGTGTGGCTCTCCTTTCTCCCCCTCCTGCATTTACCATCCTCTCCCCACACGTCTTCTAGCTTCTTCTCCTCTCCCTTTCTTTATAAGCCTTGTGAAAATGAGTTTTCTCATAATTTGGCCAGGTTTATGTCATGCAAAGACATGGAATTGGCATGGGGTGGGAAGCTGTTCCATCATTAGCTCTCTCTGCATACATTTTAATGCCATCTGGTTTTGTTTTCCTGGCTCTCGTTTCAAGATGCTCATCGAGGAGGGAATTCCTCTCCTGGCTGCTGTGCCAGTGCTTTCCAGCAGCAGCGTTTCTACGAGGGTAAGGAACTTCAAAGTCCGATTTCCCTACCCTTTCCTCCACCCCCGAGCAGAATGCAAACACTGCTGAAGATTGGACCCCACCTACCACCTGCTGCCACCTTCCCTGTACGAAGGCACTGTCATTTAAGTGGTAAAACCCACACTCTCCAGTCTCTTGTGTCACTCACTCAGCCTCTCTGTACTTAAGCATGGATGTATTTAGAATCATGGACCGGTTTGCGTTGGAAGGGACCTTAAGTTATGTGTCCCTGTCCATGGGTGGTTGGAACTAGATGAACTTTAAGGTCTCTTCCAAACCAAAGTGTTCTATGATTCTATGATTCTGTGTTTCTACGATTCTACGATCCATTTCCAACCCTTGCCACGGGCAGGGACACCTCCCACTGGATCAGGGGCTCCAAGCCCCATCCAACCTCTCCTTGAACATCTTCAGGGATGGGGCAGCCACAGCTTCTCTGGGCAACCTGGGCCAGGGACTCCCCATCCTCACCGGAAAACGTTTCTCCCCAAGATCACATCTCAGTCTCCCCTCTTGCAGCTGAAAAACGTTCCCCTCATCATCCTGTCCCTGCACTCATTGACCAAGAGCCCCTCCCCAGCTTTCCTGGAGCCCCTTTCCCTACTGGAAACTTCTCTCAGGTCTCCCTGGAGCCTTCTCTTCTCCAGGCTGAACAACCCCAACTCTCTGAGCTTCCGCTTGTATAGGAGGTTCTCCAGCCCTTGCATCATCTTCATGGCCTCCTCTGGACTCACTCCAAGAGATCCGTATCCCTCCTGTACTGAGAAGTCCAGAACCGAAGGGAGGGCTCCAGGTGAGGAGTAATGATACGGATAATGACATGGAAGTCATATTAAGGATTAGATCTTAAAAGAAATATTTACCTGTGTGGGTAGTGAGGCCCTGATATAGGTTGCCCAGAGCAGTGGTGGCTGCCCCATCCCTGGAGGTGTTCAAGGCCAGGTTGGATGGGGCTTGGAGCAACCTTATCCAATGGGAGGTGTCCCTGCCTATGGCAGGGGGGTTGGAACTGGATAGATTTTGAGGTCCCTTCCAACCCAAACCATTCTATGATTCTATGAATAGTAATAATAATGTAAGAATGCATAAGGTTGGAAAGCTCTGAACGTGGTATCTGTCCACATTCAGAGCATTTACTCCGAGTTCCTTCATAAGCTCCCCCAGATACAAAAGACAAAAGGCACAGAGGTGAAGTTTCCATATCATTTGCATCTGCTGAAGATGACCTCGGAACGTTCACGTTTTACTGTTCTGCACATCTGCACAGTGCTTGTTTGGAACAAATCCTCCGTAGACAAAACCGGGGATGCCACCTGCCTGCAGGCATGGATGGAGTTTAGGAGTAACTATGTTCCTGTCAGTGAGCTGCAGGGCAGGAGGAGGAAGAGGAGGCTCTGTGACCACTCCAGCTTCCTCCATAGAGTATTTCACCTCCAAAGCATGAGGTGGCAGCTGTGAGCAGAGCTGTTAGCATTTGCTGCTAATTTATAGATGAGGGATGATCCCACATTCCTAAAAGCAAGGGGTTAAGATGATCTATTGGCTGGAAACAGTTGCAGGCTTGTGCTGAGAGCTTTTATCATAATTACAGGTGTAAAATGTCAGTGTCCATAATTTTTCAAAGAAATGGCACAGATTACATTTCATAGAATCATGGAATGGTTTGGGTGAGAAGAGACCTTAAAGCCCACCCAGTTCCACCCCCTGCCATGGGCAGGGACACCTCCCACTGGATCTGGTTGCTCCAAGCCCCATCCAACCTGGCCTTGAACATCTCCAGGAATGGGGCAGCCACCACTTCCCTGGGCAACTTGTTCCAGTGCCTCACCACCCTAAGCGTGAAGAATTTCTTCCTAATGTCTAGCCTAAATCTGCCCCCTTCCAATTTAAAGCCATTCCTCCTCGTCATGTCACTCCAGGCTCTTGTAGAAAGCCCCTCCCCAGCTTTTCTGGAGCCCCTTCCCATGCTGGAGGCTGCTCTCAGGTCTCTTCTCTTGTCCAGGCTGAACAACCCCAACTCTCTCCGCCTGGCCTCAGAGCAGAGGTGCTACAGCTCTTTGATCATCTCCGTGGCCTCCTCTGGAGTTGCTCCACCAGCTCCATGTCCTCCCTGTGCTGAGGACTCCAGAGCTGGACCCAGGGCTCCAGGTGGGTCTCCCAGAGCAGAGCAGAGGGGCAGAATCCCGTCCCTCCGTGCTGGCCACGCTGCTCTGGGCGCAGCCCAGGACACGGAGGGGTTTCTGGGCTCTGAGCGCACGTTGTGGCTCATGTTGAGCTTCTCCTCCCCAGCACCCCAAGTCCTTCTCCTCAGGGCTGCTCTATTACACCAAAAATTTATAACCTATGCTGAAATCCAGAATCTTATCATTAAGTGTTGAAACCATAAACCCTGAGGGTCCCTATGTGAGTAGATCCGTGTATTTACAGTAGGGCTCGTATTCATCTGCCACAACCTGGGACCAAGAGTCCGGTATCCCGCAGGAATCCTCTTTGAGAAACTCCCTCCACACCGGAAAGTTGCACTGGGAGAACAGCTAGGGACAACCACAATGTCATTTTTACAGGTTCCCTTTTCAGAACCTAACAGCACTTTAATGGAAAACGTCCCTCGGTGACCTATAAATCCCTGTTTATCATTGCAGATCCCCCCCCCCAGTCACTTAGGTAATGCACCAGCGTTATAATATTGATCGATGGGTTCCTCCTCCCCACCCGCTATCAAATAGGCTGCTTTCTTGTGCGTCAGGAATGAAATATTTTGGCACAGAAGATGGAATTCTGACCATTCACAAGCACTCAGCACTTCATCTGGTTTTAACCTGGTTTTCAGAAGGTGATTTCCTGAGGAATAATGCTTTTTTTCCCTCATTGCCAATGTCCTAATTGCACATAAACAATAAACGAAGGGCTCAGTTTGAGGCATTTAATGGTTTTTGTTTTATGAACTTTTATATAACCTCAGGACTCCTTCAGATGGGGATGTAACCCTTGATAACGCTGGCCCAGGTTGCCCAGGGAAACCGTGGCTGCTCCATCCCTGGAGATGCTGAAGGCCAGGTTGGATGGGGCTTGGAGCAACCTGATCCAGTGGGAGATGTCCCTCCCCATGGCAGGGTGTAGAACCAGATGGGCTTTAAGGTCCTTTCTCACCCAAACCATTCTATGATTGAATGAATTACCCTGTTTTGATTAAAAAACAAAAATCAAAACAAACCCCACCCAAGTCTCAGGTTCACCATTTCCCTTTCAGAAGATCAGCCCATATTCCAAGGTAGATGTTCCTCCGAATTCATCTAATTGAGTCTCTTTCCACTGTTTCCACCCCCTGAAGCTAATGCTGTAAAATAAACGAGGAAAAAAAATAAAAGAAATAAAATAAAAAAAGAAGGAAAGAAATAAAATTAAAACTTTTGGGAGCCTTTTCCCGTCAGCATTACAAAATCCTGGTCTCGTCTACCACTAGAGAAGACTACAAGTGGCTGGGAAACGTCTGGGTTTTTTCTTTGCCCTCGTACAATCTCAGCTTTTTGTTGTTAAGAACCTGTCAAAAATTAGGAGAATTTTGTTTTTCAGACAACAATGGTTCTGTTTTATCCACCAAGAGAGACAACACAGCCCATAAAATGCCCAATTTAATCAGGCAACTCATTTTTTTTAACCAATTAACATATCCAATAGGAAATTTGACCAACAGAACATTCCTCGCAGAACTTATTTATTATGTTTCATGGGGCCATTCACCCCTTGCTGAGAACCTGAGATCAAATACAATCTCGGATCCTGCTGTGGAAACAGTTGCTTCCCAAACTCTAATTTGCCAGTGACCACCCCTTGGAGGCAGGAGAAAAAATGGCTGGGAAATGGGGCTGGAAAGCTGTCTGGCAAAGAAGGACCTGGGGGTGTTGGTTGACAGTGTCTGAACACGAGGCAGCAGTGACCCAGGTGGTCACGAAGGCCAACATCATCCCGGCTTGGATCAGCCGTGGGGTTGTCAGCAGGAGGAGGGAAGGGATCACCCCCTTGTACTCAGCACTGGTGAGGCTGCACCTCAAATCCAGGGCTTAGTTCTGGATCCCTCACTCCAAGAAGGACATTGAGGGGCTGGAGCGTGTCCAGAGAAGGGAATGGAGCTGGGGAAGGGGCTGGAGAACAAGGGTTATGAGAGGCGGCTGAGGGACCTGGAACTGTTTAGCCTGGAGAAAAGGAGGCTGAGGGAAGACCTCATCACCCTCTACAACTGCCTGAAAGGAGGTGGGAGTGACGTGGGTGTTGGTCTCTTCTCCCAAGTAACAGGCGATAGGATGAGAGGAAATGGCCTCAGTGCGCCAGGGGAGGATTAGATTGGACATTAGGAAACGTTTCTCCACTGAAAGGGTTCTCAGGCCCCGGCAGAGGCTGCCCGGGGACATCATTGAGTCCCCATCCCTGGGGGTGTTTAAAAGCCAGGCAGATGAGGCGCTCAGAGATCTGGTTTAGTAGAGGACGGGTACGACTGGATTTGATAATCTCAAAGGTCTCGTCAAAGCAAGCAATTCTATGACTCTACTTAAGCTGAGCAGAAAATGCCTTCACTTCCAACGAAAGCTTTCAAGACTTCCCTCATGGAAACAAAATCAAGTCCTGCAAGGGCATAGAATTTATACCGGGGTAAGACCCTGCTTTTCCATCACCTTCATCTCCAGCGTTGCCTATTTGTGCCTAAAGGCTCAAGAAGTTTGGCAGTAGCCTGGGCTGCATCTAAAGAAGCGTTACCAAGCAGGGCAAAGGAGGTGAATCTGTCCCTCCAGTCTGCTCTTGTGAGACCCCACCTGGAGTCCCGTGTCCAGTTCTGGAGTCCTCAGGACAGGGAGGATGTGGAGCTGTTGAAGCGCGTCCAGAGGGAGATACAGAGATGGTGCAAGGGCTGCGGCACCTCTGAGGCCACACTGAGAGAGTTGGGGTTGTTCAGCCTGGAGAAGAGAAGGCTCCAGGGAGACCTTAGAAGAGCTTCCAGTAGGGAAAGTGGCTTCAGGAAAGCTGGGGAGGGGGTCTTGATCAGAAAGTGCGGGGATGGGATCAGGGGAACAGTTTTGAGCTGCAAGAGGGGAGATTGAGATGAGATCTTAGAAAGAAATGTTCTCCTGGGAGGGTGGGGAGGCCCTGGAACAGGTTGTCCAGAGCAGTGGTGGCTGCCCCATCCCTGGAGGGGTTCAAGGCCAAATTGGATGGGGCTCTGAGCAACCTGATCCAGTGGAAGGTGTCCCTGCTCCTGCAGAGGGTGTGTGGAAGAGATGGCCAGTAAATGTCGCTTCCAATTCAACGAGTTGTATAATTCTATGATAGCAATGGGTTGCATTTCCCAACATCATTGCCCACCTGAAATCGTGCGATCTTTAAGACCCGAAGAAAGGCAAAAATGAAGGCCACGATGAGTAATTCCTCTCCTCGGGTCCAGGGAGCTGCCTGTTGAAATGGGAGTATAATCTGCTTCCGTAAACACACTGGTGACCTCTTTACTCTTTTCAGAACTAAGAAACACTTCATCCCTCCTTGAGCCATCCACGTCCCTGGAACATTCTTGTTTTGTCTCCCGCAATGTTATTAACAACCCCAGCAAGAGAGAGCCATAAATCCCTGCATCCCCCTGAACTTTACTGCACTCCAAACTGTTTGGATATTCAGTATCAACAAATCATCCCGATAAATATGATTTCTTTGATGGCATTTCATCAAAATAGTTTACGACTCTGACAGTTGGAGCTTGGATTTACAGCGGCTGCGGCTTGCGCTGGCGGTCACCTTATTGAAATGCACCTAAGGGAAAAGAAAACCTTGCAGCAGCTCCTACCATGTGAACTTGAAAGAGATTCTTCTTTTTCCTTCCCATACTTTCTTGGAAAAGGCAGGAGTTTTGAGGATGTGCAAAACAATTACCCCTTCCAACTAAAAGCCATCCCCCCTCATCCCATCACTCTATGCCCTTGAAAAATGTCCCTCCCCAGCTTTCCTGGAGCCCCCTTCCATACTGGAAGCTGCTTTAAGATCTTCCTGAAGCCTTCTCTTCTCCAGGCTGAACAACCTCAATCTGCCCTCATAGCAGAGGTGCTTCAGCCCTCAGATCATCTCCGTGGATTCCTCTGGACCTGTTCTAACAGATCCATGCCCTTCTTATCTTGGGGATTCCAGAGCTGGACACAATTCTCCAGGTGGTGTATTTATATTTCACAGTGGGGAATGTGAGTGATAGGAAATCATAGCATCATGGAATAGTTTGGGTTGGAAGAGACCATCCAGTTCCAACTGCCTGCCATGGGCAGGGACACCTTCCACTGGATCAGGTTGCTCCAAGCCCCATCCAACCTGGCCTTGAACACCTCCATGGATGGGACAGCCACCACTGCTCTGGGCAACTCCAGTGCCTCCTCACCCTCATCATGAAGAAATTCCTCCTTATGTCTAGCCCAAATCTGCCCCTCTCTGGTTCATACCCATTGCCCCTCATCCTATCACCACAAGCCTTTGCAAATGTCCCTCCCCAGCTTTCTTCTAACCCCTTCAGGTCACACATCAAACCAGTTCCACAATGCAGGTTCCATAACTTTCTTCAGAAGGATGAGTTTCTCTAATTGTTAATCAAAGTTTTCAACCGTTGCTTATTGTAGCCCAAAGAACTCACCCACTAATATCTGCTTCCAGCCCACAGCTCTGCTCAGCAGCATTCTCTCTGTAAAAGAAGCCCATTTTCACCTGGTTCTCTTGCAGCATGGGGCCACCAAGAGCACTTAGAAACTGCATTTCTAAATAATCATCTGTTTGGATTTGTTTTTCCAGAGGGTTAATCACTAATAAAAAAAAAATTAATGGTACTTATAGAGAGTTCTCTCTGCAAGGATGCGCTCATGAATGGACTCCACACCAGCAGCAGGTCTGGGCTACCCAGCATCCTGGAGAGAAGTCCTCCGCTGGCCTTTCGAGCATCCCAGCTTCTGTAGAGTCATCCACCCACCCAAAACAATACCAGAAAGAAAACTCTCAGCCCATCCCAAGAAGCTGGAAGGACGTAGCAGGAAAAGGACTGCCTGACACAGATGGGAAGAGAACCAGAGCTTCAGCCTTGCTGCCTTGGCTGGGAATCCACCCACTGCTCCACTGATCTCCCAGCGCCGCCCACCTGCCAGATCCTGCCCTTTCCCTGCCTTGGTGGCCACGGTGAGTGCCAGAGGAAACTTTTCCAACCAGGAAAACAAGAAACAGGATTTCTTCAAGCTTAACATGTGCTGTGTGGGTGGTGAAAGCTGCCTTGTTTGGGACATGGTTTAGTAGGCACGGTGGCTGATGGTTGGACTTGATGATCTTAGAGGTCTTTTCCAGCCTTAATCATTCCATGATTCTTTGATTCGACAATATTGAGGTCAGAGGAGGTTCCAGGACCTGATGGAAGGTCCAAATCAGTCCTACCTACCCTGTGCTTTCATGATTAGCCTCTAAGCAAGATTCAAGACCACTTGCATTACTCATCAATACTTCTCAAATGGTGGAGGACTCTTAAAGCTGGCTGTCAGAGCCTGCTCCAGCTGGGACTTCTGTCCCAGATAACCGCAGTGGTGACATTTGTTGGTTGTTGAGTGGAGTGGGACAAAACTGTGCTTGACAGCACCAGGTGCCTGAAACAAGGATGCAGTTTGGTGTCTTCCAACGAGAGCTGCTGGTTGGTGGAGGGCGTCAGCGTGTGCGCAATGTCCCTCCACCATAACTCAGGAAAAGCAGCGGCTCTGAGTGACCCAAGGGTCATGCGGAAGCCTGGATGGGTGAAGCTCCTGTTGGCACAAAGTGGAGACTGAGCACGCACAGGACCAACGACCCATTCCAGGTGCCCCCTGTCCAGGGCAACAAGAGAGCGTGCACCAGGGAGAACGTTCCAGAACGCGTGCACGGGGTCCCTTGTCAATCACTGCCCCAGGGGTGGGATGGAGGGGGAGCCCAGGAAGCCCAGAAGATATTAAAGACAGACTGGCGCATGTCACTATGTCAACCCACTGACCTTGGATGTGTGTATCTATGGATGAAGACTTCACCAGCTCCAAGGGAGCCCTTTCTTTGGCTTCTTTTCCTTCTCTTTTCTCTTTCCCACTATTCTGATGGTGTGAATGTTGGGGTTGTCCTGTGCAGGGACAGCAGTGGCACTCGACGATCCCTGTGGGTCCCTTCCAACTCAGGACATTCCAGGATTCTCGGGTCAGCCCTGCACCAAGCGAAGCTTCTTCCCTGCTGGTCTCCAACCAGTGAAACCAGATCTCCTGTGTCTCTGAAGCCGGGGAAGGTGCCTCTTTGCTGAGTCGTTTGCGGGTGATCGTTGTGATGGATTGTTGGGATTTCGGTGCCTTTTGAAGTGCTGATGAAGCTGTTGTTGCCTCAAGTCCTCTGAGGAGCCCTGGGTGGGAGCCTTGCTCAGCCCTGGGCAGCTCGTGGCTCCTTCTAGAGCACTCCAAGAGTTTTCCTTTGCCCTTCTCCTCTCCAGAATTCTGGGTCAGCGGGTCGGGAGCAGGACATGACACTGGCTTTGAGGTGAGGACCCAGCTGGACCTCCTATATGCTTCTTTCTTCAATGCCCTCTTCCCTGGAATGTCCTGAAGTGACACAAGGCTTCTCGTGTGATGCACGACATAGAAGGTATCTCGGGGCTTCTGCCAGAGAAAGACCCAGGTGATAAAACTCTGCTGTGGTCAGAAGTACCTATAAGGGTGATACAATCATAGAACAGTTTGGGTTGGAAAGGACCTCAAAGCCCATCCAGTTCCAGCCCCCTGCCATGGGCAGGGACACCTCCCACTGGACCAGGTTGCTCCAAGCCTTCTCCAGGCTGAGTAAGCCCAATTGTCTCAGCCTGTCCTCATAGTAGAGGTTCTCCAGCCCTTGCATCATCTCCATGGCCTCCTCTGGACCTGTTCCAACAGCTTTATGTGCATCCTGTGCTGAGGACTCCAGAACCAGCCACAGGACTCCAGGTAGGACCTCACCAGAGGAGAGCAGAGGGGCAGAATCCCCTTCCTGTCCCTGCTGGCCACACAGCTTTCGATTCAACCCAGGATATGGTTGGCTTTCTTGGCTCAAACCCTCTGATTCATGTTGGGCGTACTCAGCTATGGGTGTGGGACAGTCTACTGGGTGCACCAGAGTATTACTGGGAGAGAGATTGGTGTAGATATACTTAGGAACCCAGAAGAAGAGCAGAAAGCAAACTCATTAAAGTGCTTATTTACAGACACATGTCCTTGGTCAAAAATAAATAGAGAAACGCAGGAAACATATGAGGAAACATCAGAAAGACAGAACAATGATCTGAGTCAAGAGTTTCCAGGAGATGTCGGCACTTCTTCTCAAACTGGGCAGAGCACGCAAGGCCTGCCTGAATTTCTTTTCCAGCCCATTTGGAGCAGCTTTTCTTGGCCTGGATGCTTCCCAGGCTAAGATCATCCATGGGGCTTCACTCCCCACCTCATGACACCGGAATGAACGGATGAAGCAACGGGCATGTGCTTTGTCACCAAGGTCCATTAGGTCTGGCCCAAGAGAATGCATTTTGTACGTGTGGTGAGGAAAATCTGCTCCGATTTCTTTCTTCTTTTGCTTTTTTTTTTTTTTGAACAGCAGCAACAGCAAAGGTTCTGTTTATCATTAATTAAACAGCTATGAGAACCACTTCCTTAGGACGGATCTTGGTGTTTCACTCAGCAAATGGGCTACAGTTGTCAACTGGAATCAACATTAATTGCCCACACGTAGGCATAGGAAGGACATGGATCTGTTAGAGCAAGCCCAGAGGGTCTTCGAACCCCATCCAGTTCCAACCCCTGCCACAGGCAAGGACACCTCCCACTGGATCAGGCTGCCCAAGGCCCATCCAACCTGTCCTTGAGCCCCTCCAGGGGATGGGGCAGCCACCACTGCTCTGGGCAACCTGGGCCAGGGTCTCCCCACCTTCAGCGTGAAGAAATTCCTGCTTATGTCCAGTCTAAGTCTTCTCCCTCTCCAGTTTAAAGCCATTCCGCCTCGTTCTGTCACTCCAGGCCCTTAGAAAATGTCCCTCCACAGCTTTCCTGGAACCCCTTTCCATACTGGAAGGTGCTCTAAGATCTCCCCAGAGCCTTCTCTTCTCCAGGCTGAACCACCCCAACCCTCTCAGCCTGGCCTCATAGCAGAGGTGCTCCAGCCATCACATCACCCTCATGGTTTCCTTTGACCTGTTCTAACAGCTCCATGTCATCCCTGTGCTGAGGACCCCGGAACTGGACACAGGATTCCAGATGGGTCTCGCCAGAGTGGAGCAGAGGGGCAGAATCCCCTCCCTGGCCCTGCTGGCCACACTGCTTTGGAAGCAGCTCAGGACATGGTTGATTTCTGGGTTGTGAGTGCATCTTGATGGCTCATGTTGAGCTTTCTCCTCAATCAACACCCCAAGTCCTTCTCCTCAGCTCTGATCCCAATCTGTTTTCCACCCAGCCTGGATCTGTGCTTGGAATCTCTCTGACCCAGGTGTAGAACCTTTCACTTGGCCTTGTTGAACCTCATGCGCTTCATATAGCCCCACCACCCCAGCCTGTCCAGGTCCCTCTGGAGGGTACTTTCCAAAAGGAGGTTGTAGAGAAGTGGGTGTTGGTCTCTTCACCCAAGTGATAGGATGAGAGGAAATGGTCTCAAGTGGCACCTGGGGGCGTTCAGATTGGACATCAGGAAAAAATTCTTCATCAAAAGGGTTCTGAGGTCCTGGCAGAGGATGCCCTGGGAGGTGGTGGAGTCCCCATCCCTGGAGGGATTTAAAAGATGGGCAGATTAAGTGTTTAGGAATCTGATTTAGTAGTGGACAGGTAGGGCTTGGCTTGATGATCTCAAGGGTCTTTTCCAACCCAGTGATTCTGTGATTCTATGATTCCTCTTTTTGAGGCAGAACTGTGGAATGGAGAGGGTCAAAGCATGCTGCATCTCTTCTGCCTTTGCTAGATCTATATTGCTAAATAAAATTAGCAAAAGCAAAACAGAGAACACAAATCGTGTGCCCCACGAACCCTACTGCCCCTCATCCTTCCTGAGAGAGAGTTAGAGAAAGGCACTTTGAGCTGAAACTCTCCTGGGATTAAAAAGAGAGGAAGCTGAACTCTACAGAGTTTGCTTTTTGGTTCTGTCTGACAAGCGGCGTGGCAGAAATACGATGCAGCCTCTCCTTTTTCATATCGTGTTCGGCTTAGATTGCTTCAAGGAGAGTGCACAAGCAGCCCACGGCATGGAAAGGAGCCGTAAATCATGCTCATAAATCAGGAAGCCAGGCTGCTCACACTGGCAGAGAGAGGGGAGATTGCAGCAGGTGCACAGATTACATCCCATATTTTATGGCTCCCATCACCACACCCTCTTCTGACTTAGCAAACAGTTCAGGGAGGGAAGAGTAATTGTCTTCATTGCCTACAACCTGCAGTGGAGTTTTCTGCAGAAGCAGAGGTCCACCCTGCCGACCTTGGGGTCTGGGAGCCAGGGTTAAATCATAGAATGGTTTGGGTTGGAAGGGATCTTAAAGATCATCTAATTCCAAACCTCCTGCCATGGGCAGGGACATCTCCCACTGGATCAGGCTGCCCAAGGCCCATCCACCTGGCCTTGAACACCTCCAGGGATGGGGCAGCCACAACTTCCCTGGGCAAGCCTATGTAAACCTGCCTGACGTTTTGATTCCATCCCCTGCAACATCACGTCCGTAGTTTCAGCTCCTGACACTTCAGTTTCTCCTGCTTCCTCCAGTAGTTTCAGCCTCTGTGCCCAGAGGAACCGTCAGAATTTCCACCTGCTTTAATTCCAGCATCATCTTTGGCTCTGATACATCCTTCTCTGTTGGCAGCAGCAGGCAGGTCCCCAAAGCTCCACCACCACAACTATATATTCATGGCTCTGGCATTAACCCTGAGCCCCCTGAACCATAAACTCACAGAATCATTTGGTTGGAAAAGAACTTTGAGATCATCGAGTCCAACCATACCACCATTACTTCTGCCCTCAGTTCCTGCAACTCCATCTCCTCACTCAATGCAAATCCACAACTGAGAACCCAGAAGGGGCTTATGAGGTGGCATCCACTTGTGGAAATCATACAAGAGGCAGGATTGCTGTCCCTTCCTCAGTCAAGCCTTTCTTTTCTGTCCTCTCTAAATTTAGGACTTCCTTAACTGCTTTTGGGAATATCTCCTCCACCTTCTCTACTACATTCAGCAGCTTCTTCTGCAGGACTTGTTTGAATCATAGAATCACAGAATCACCAGGTTGGAAAGGACCCACTGGATCATCAAGACCAACCATTCCTAACACTCCCTAAACCATGTCCCTCAGCACTTCATCCACCCGTTCCTTAAACACCTCCAGGGAAGGCGACTCGACCCCCTCCCTGGGCAGCTGTTCCAGTGCCGATGACTCTTACTGTGAAGAATTTTTTTCTGATATCCAATCCTGAACCTCCCCTGACTGGAGCTTCAGGCCATTCCCTCTTGTCCTGTCCCCTGTCCCTTGGGAGAAGAGGCCCAGCTCCCTCCTCTCCACAACCTCCTATTCAGGTAGTTGTAGAGAGTAATAAGGTCTCCCCTCAGCGTCCTCTTCTCCAGGCTGAACACCCCCAGCTCTCTCAGCCGCTCCTCGTCAGACGTTCTCCAGCCCCTCAGCAGCTTCGTTGCTCTTCTCTGGACACTCTCCAGAGTCTCAACATCCTTCTTGTGGTGAGGGGCCCAGAACTGAACACAGTACTCAAGGTGTGGTCTCACCAGTGCTGAGTACAGAGGGAGAATCCCCTCCCTGTTCCTGCTGGTGACCCCATTTCTGATCCAAGCCAAGATGCTGTTGGCCTTCTTGGCCCCCTGGGCACACTGCTGGCTCATGGTCAGTCGGCTGTCAACCATCACCCCAGGTCCTTCAGGTTTGCCTTGTGAAGATCTCATGGTGGAGTCACTGGGTCCTAATGTGAAACCACTTGTATCATGGCTGTAAATTTTATCTTGGATCCCACACCACAAGGGCTGTCATGTGCTCTGCCACAAAACCACAGGAAAAACCTCGTCAGACCCAAGGGCCTGAAGAGCCTTGTTTGTCATTGCTTTGCAACCACGCAAGGCCTTGCTGTGGCTGTGACGTGGAAATATTGGACAGCTTGCAGACAACAAGACAAGCAAAGCTTCCTATCTGGAAACATTTCTGTACTGAAAGAGTAGTGAAGCATTGGAAGAGGCTGCCCAGGGAAGTGGTGGAGTCTCCATCCCTTGACGGGTTCAAAAAATGTGTAGATGTGGTGCTTTGGGACGTGGTGTAGTAGGCACGGTTGGGTTGGGCTGAGACTGGATGAGCTGAGAGGCCTTTTCCAACCTTAATGATTCCATGATTCTATGATCTGGGCACCGTAACAGATATGATGGTGCAAGTGCTGGAGAAGCACTGGGCCAAATCTCTTAGTATTGCACAACTCCAAGCAGTGGGAAGACACAAAGGACTGGATGTAGGATGCTGTGAAGAGAGAGGCCATCAGCGCCGGTGAAGACAGCAAATCCCACAACATAGAATCATAGAATAGTTTGAGTTGGAAGGGACCTTAAAGTTCATCCAATTCCACCCCCTGTGATGGGCAGGGACATCTCCCACTGGATCAGGCTGCCCAAGGCCCCATCCACCTTGCTCTTGAACACCTCCAGGGATGGGGCAGCCACAACTTCCCTGGGCAACCTGGGCCAGGGCCTCACCACTCTCATGGTGAAGAAATTCTTCCTCACGTCCAGTCTAAATCTGCCCCTTTCCAGTTTGTACTCATTGCCCCTTGTCCGGTCACTCCAAGCCTTTGTGAACAGTCCCTCCTCAGCTTTTTTTTAGTCCCTTCAGGTACTGGAAGGTCACTCTAAGACCTCCTCGGAGCCTTCTCTTCTCCAAACTGAACAACCCCAACTCTCTCAGCCTGTACTTGTATGAGAGGTGCTCCAGCCTTCCCATCATCTTTGTAGCCTCCTCTGGATCCTTTCAACAGTTCTGTCTCCTTCTTATGTTGAGGATTCCAGAACTGGACACAATAATGCAGATGAAGTCTCACAAGAGAGGAACAGAGGGACAGAATCACCTCCGTCCACCTGCTGGCCATGCTTCTTCCCTACTCTTCATCCCCAATCCCTTTTTTTTTTACCTCATGGAAGGGTTGTTGCAGAGCACTCTGCCTTGTATAGAAGAGCATGAAGAGCCTCATGGATTGAACCCCATCATGCCGAGCCAGCAGGAAAAGCTTTGCTTTCTTAACATCTCAGCCACCACAGCTGAAATCAGTGGGTCTGAATCCCCCTCTCTCTTCTTTCCAGCCTGCAGGAGGAAAAAAACCCCTCCATTCACAGGGGTTTCTGCTGACCTCACTCATGTTTTCCCAACACCAACGCAGCTGAGCGAACAAGGGCGGGATTTGGAGCTACCAGGAGCCAGCCTGGGAGCCGAGATGATTAAGTCTGTTGGCTCTGGCCCAAATCTTACGTGAAAACCCTCCTCCCCACGCTCACTTTCCGTAGTCAATGATTCCTTTATCAGGCTGGCAGCCACTGACTACCCTCTTGCTCCCATCACTCCAAAATGCCTCCAGAGCCTGAGGAAAGGAAGAATACCCCATCTCCATTGAGACCTCAGTGCTGCCTCTTAACTCCTCAGGTTTCTTGCCGAAGTCCTGCCTGTCTTTTATGTTGTTTCAAAAAAAAAAGGGGAATCATTATCGTCTCTTTGCCTATATCCCTCCCTGCTCCGCTCTATTCAGGCATAATGGGGTTTCTCTGAGAAAAGAGCTGATAATATCACTTCTCAGGCAAAGAGGCTTAACTCTCACCTCAACGGGTCCAGGAGGGTCCTGGCACGGAGGTCTGGCAGCCCCGAAGCGTGACCTGTCCTCCTGGGAAACGTGTGCTTCACAAAGAGTAATGCTCCGCTGGGTCACGGCACAAAAGCCAATAGAAGGCAGCGAGCAAACAGGGCCAAAGCTATTAAAGCTTGGAGAGCGCTGCTTATAGGTATCGCTTATTCCCCCCCCACACCACTCCGAATGCAGAAGAACAAAGACTCCCATGGAATTTGGATTATTTAACATAGTAAACATTAAGCAACTTGTGGTCGATGTAAATGCTTCCTTAATAGGCTGGTGAAATTCCTTGGGACCTGTCCAAGTTCATGTAGAACCTTCAGCTCCGCTCTCGCAGGCGTCGTCTCCCTCTTCCCCACGGAGGAGGTTTTTAATGCCTCAGTAGCAGACGAACGTAATTTGCTGCAGAGCAGATGTCTGCGCCCCTGTCTGCAGTGCAGGAGGTCCCAATGCCTTGCTCAAGACTTGCTCTCCTATTCCACGTCTGCAATCCCCGACATAAGAAGGATACGGAGCTGTTGTAATATATCCAGAGGAGGCCACTAAGATGATGCAAAGGGCCGGAGCACCTTGCTATGAGGCCAGGCTGAGAGAGTTGGGGTTGTTCAGCCTGGAGAAGAGAAGGCTCCAGAGAGACCTCAGAGCAGCTTCCAGCCCTGAACTTGATTGCTCCACTCAGTACGAGTGGAAAATGTTGGTGTGCGAGACTGTACAGTGAGTTCACATCACGTTTCTTGTGAAACCGAAGAAATCCACAATGGAAACCTTCAATTATTGAGTGATGCTTTTGGTAAAGAGATCCCAAAGATCCAGTTGTTCCTCAATGGAACACACTTCTGTGTCAGTAGAAGTGGAAGCAAAAATGATGGAGATCCTCAATAGCCTCTCAGGAAAAGATCTGTAGAATCACTTTGGATGTTGGCAGCATTGGATGGAGCTACGTGTGAGCTCAGGAGGCAACTATTGTGAAGGTGATCACATGTGATGTTGTTTCTTTGTTAAATAAAAAGTGTTTATAGAAGCATAGAATCACAGAATTGTTTGGGTCGGAAAAGACCTCAAAGCTTGTCCAGTTCTAACCCCCTGCCATGGACCAGGCTGCTCAAGGCCCCATCCAACCTGGCCTTGAACACCTCCAGGGATGGGGTAGCCACAGCTTCCTTGGGTAACGTGGGCCAGGGCCTCCACACCCTTATTGTGAAGAATTTCTTCCTAATGTCTAACTCAGTCTTCACCCTTCCTGCTTAAAGCCATTCCCCTTTGTCCTGTCACTCCAGGCCCTTGTGAAAAGTCCCTCTCCAGCTTTCCTGGAGGACTTTTCAGTACTGAAAGGTGCTTCAAGGTCTCCCTGGAGCCTTCTCTTCTCCAGGCTGAACAACCCCAACTCTCTCAGGCACTACAGTCTCCTTTACATGATTGATGGACTTCCTATGCACCACAAGCTTGTTTGAAGATGCAAAGCCTTCTAGATTAGGTTTGGAGCAGTGTGTGGGGTGACCAGAACCCATCTGGACGCAATCTCACCCTTCCACGCTATGGGGTGGGATCATGGGATTGAGTTATCCCCACAACCACGTCTCTGAGGGAGCAAAGCGGAGTCGTCCAAAACGGAGTCTGCAAGAAAGGAACAAGTGAAACAGCACGGACAGGGAAGGACGTGGGTCTTGAGCAGCCTCCTTGGGCTCCCGTCCTCAGCAATGTCCATCTGTCCCGAGTTTCCACTTTGGGGAACATTCCATGGTTTTCATGTATTATTTTTTATGACTAAAACCCAAAGCGGATAGTGATTTGCCAAGAGGTGACATCTGGCTAAATAAATAACAATTGCTGGTCCAGCACATGGGTTGTTTCAACCGAAACTTTGTTTTTAATGACTAAAATACAGAATAAAATATGACCGAGGCACAGTTAGACACACACACACACGCACACACACATATAATTTCTTCGTGTTTGGAAGGCAGAGTGAATTCCACATGAAAGAAAATAAAACACAGACCTTTCATCCATGTGTTTCAATTATTTCGATCTAAATAAAAATGGTGTAGATGTCATCCCGCTTATTTTTAGTCATTTTGATTGCAGTGAAAATAAGACTGGAAAGAACATCGCACTCAGATGTTCCTGACCTTGTCTGTCCCTGCAGAAGACAACTTATTTTCTGTTGTGACTATTATGTTTGAGGAGCTCTAAAATAACACAGAGAAGCTCATAGATACATGGAATCATGCTGGTTTTGGTTGGAAAAGACCTTCAAAGTCATCCAGTCCAACCATTCATCCAGCCCTGCTAAGTCCACCACCAGACGGTGTTCCCAAATACGACATCTACTTGTCTTTTAGACACCTCCAGGGATGACGACTCAACCACCTCCCTGGGCAGCCTCTTCCAGTGCTTGACAACCCTTTCAGTAAAGAAATTCCTCCTAATATCCAACCTCAATCTCCCTTGGTGCATCTTGAGATCATTTCGCCTTGTCTTGTCACTGGCTACCAGGGAGAAGAGACCAACCCCCACCTCACTACAACCTCCTTTTTAGGTAGTCATGGAGAGTAACATAGTAAATCTGCAAATTTTGTGTATCTGGTTCAGTTTTTCCTACAACATGAAGGTTTCCCATGTGCTGCTTTCCTCTCCTGCTCACTGTGCATGGAATGTGTAAGGCACATCCGTTGCCACCTGGTCTAAGTGTAACTTTGAGTCTCAATCATGCTCAGCATCTTGGGGTACATCAGGACCTGAAGTCAAGATTAAAGACAGATGAATAAAGAGAGCAGAGGGTGTGTTATGTAATTATTTGAAATCATAGAATCATTTGGTTGGAAAAGACCTTTTTGATCATTGAGTCCAACTGTACTGTAGCTGTTGGAACGGGTCCAGATGAGGCTACAAAGATGATCAGAGCGCTGGAGCACCTCCCGTACTAGGACAGGCTGAGAGAGTTGGGGTTGTTCAGCCTGGAGAAGAGAAGGCTTCAGAGAGACCTTAGAGCGATCTTCCAGTAGTTTAAAGGGGCTACAAGAAAGCTGGGGGTGGGACGTTTTACAAAGGCTTGGAGAGATAGAACAAGGTGTAATTCCTTTAATCTGGAGAGGGGCAGATTTAGGCTAGACATAAGGAAGAACTTCTTCACCATGAGATGCCAAAAGGACTTTGCTTTGAGGAAGGGTTATGAAGATGATGCGAGGGCTGGAGCACCTCCGCTATAAGTTCAGGCTGAGAGATTTGGTGTTGTTCAGCCTGGAGAAGAGAAGGCTCTGGGGAGACCTTATAGTGACCTTCCAGTTCCTGAAGAGGATCTTCAAGAAAACTGCGCATGGATATTTTCCATGGAAATGTAGTGATGGGATGGCGGGGGAATGACTCTAAATTGGAAGGGGGAAGGTTTAGATTAGACATTAGGAAGAAATTCTTCCTGATGAGGTTGGTGAGGCCCATGTTGCTCAGGGAAGATATGGCTGCCCCATCCCTGGAGGTGTTCAAGGCCAGGTTGGATGGGGCTTTGAGCCCCCTGATCCAGTGGGAGGTGTCCCTGCCCATGGCAGGGGGTTGGAACTAGGTGATCTGTAAGGTCCCTTCCAACCTAAACTATTCTATGATTAACCCTAGCGCTAACCCAGAGCCGCCTCCCGCAGGCTGGACTCCACGCGTACAATCCAGGGTTGTGTGTGTGCGCGCCAGTGTGCTAAATAGGTAACCAGATGCCAAGAGGAAGAATAGGCAGAGCTGCAAAGGGCAGATAAAAACTGTCTCTACTCAGTAAAAAGATCTGAGTTCACCCAAGAGAACTGTGTTTTCACATTAATTAGAGCCCCAGCCAGCACTGCCTTTTTGTTCCCTTCATCCTTTCCTTCCTCTGCTTCAAATTCATAGCAGGATTCAGGAGCTTTCTTCCCATCCTCTGCCTTTTCTTCTTAAGGGATTTCATAGAATAGATTTCATAGAATCACCAAAGTCGGAAAAGACCTTTGAGATCATCAGCTCCAACTGCACCTGTCCACTACTAAACCACATCCCTTAGCACCTCATCTACCCGTCTTCTAAACACCTCCAGGAATTGGGAATCCACCACCACCTTCCTACTGGTTGTCCCAGTCTCTTCACGCGCATGGGAAAGTCTTCCCCTTAGTGAGGAAGACAAGGGTGCACTCCTGTGTGGTCCTGGACTTGCTGGAATCATTTGTCTTGGGGGAAGAAGGGATGTTGCATGCTGCTGCTGGGACCTGCTGGCACTTAGCAAGGGCATCAAAAGCAGCACAAGGTCGAGATTCCATGGGACTAAGATGCCAGGGGTGGGTCCAAGGGGTCTGGATAATGCAGAGCTTGCAGAAAAAAACATGAGTGGAAACATCCCTGAGTGCAGCTGCAAAAAAATGGGCTGAAGGTGCAAGAGCAGCCTTTGGGTGAGAGCAGTTCCCTCATGTCATGGAAACATAGAATCATGGAATGATTTGAGTTGGAAGAGACCTCAAAGCTCATCCAGTTCCAACCTTTTGCCATGGGCAGGGACATCTCCCACTAGAGCAGGCTGCTAGAGGTCTCATCCAACCTGGCCTTGAACACCTCCAGGGATGGGACAGCCACAACTTCTCTGGGCCACCTGGGCCAGGGCCTCACCACCCTCATTCTGAAATTTTTCCCAATGTCTTGTCTAAATCTTTCCCTTTGCAATTTAAAGCCATTCCCTCTCCTCCTATCAACTCCAGGCCCTTGTAAAAAGTCCGTCCCCAGCTTTCTTGGAGCCCCTTTCCCTACTGGAAGTTGCTCTAGGGTCTCCCTGTAGCCTTCTCTTCTCCAGGCTGAACAACTCTCAACTCTCCCAGCCTGTCCACGTAGCAGAGATGCTTGAGCCCTCGCATCATCTCCGTGGCCTCCTCTGGACTTGCTCCAACAGCTCCATGTCCTCCCTGTGCTGAGGTTCAGAACTGGACCCAGGACTCCAGGTGGGTCTCCCAGAGCGGAGCAGAGGGGCAGAATCCCCTCCCTCATCCTGCTGGCCACGCTGCTCTGGGTGCAGCCCAGGACATGGGTGGCTTTCTGGGCTATGAGCACATGTTGCTGGCTCATGTTGAGCTGCTCCTCAATCATCCCCTCAACCTTCCACTCAGGGCTGCTCTCAATCATGTTGTCCCCCAGCCCAAACTGAAACTGAAAATTACCCCAACCCAGGTGTGGGATCTTTCACTTGACATTGTTGTATCTCATGAGGTTCACACAGGCCCACTTCTCCAGCTTGTCCAGGTTCCCTGCCCTTGGCCAGGAACTGGGATGTAAGAAAGACTCCTTCAAGCATCTGAACATGCTTCAGGGCTTTGCACAGGGCTGCAGAGAGCTGAAGTGGTTTGTCTGGAAGAAAAGGCACGACAGGCTGAGACAGTTGGGGTTCTTCAGCATGGAGAAGAGAAGGTTCTGAGGACAACTTATAGTGACCTTCCAGTGCCTGAAAGGGGCTACAAGAAAGCTGGGGAGGGACTGTTTGCTACGGCTTGTGGTGATAGGATGAGGGGCAATGGCTATAAACTGGAGAGGGGCAGATTTAGGCTGGACATAAGGAAGAATTTCTTCATGATGAGGGTGGTGAGACACTGGCACAAGTTGCTAAGGGAAGCCGTGGCTGCTCCATCCCTGGAGGTGTTCAAGGCCAGGTTGGATGGGCCTTGGGCAGCCTGATCCAGTGGGATGTCCCTGCCCATGGCAGGGGGGTTGGAACTGGATGATCTGTAAGGTTCCTTCCAACCCAACCCAAACTATTCCATAATTCTATGATTCTATGACGCGGTGGGCACATTTTCGCAGGACATCTCTCATAGCTGTCAAGCTGTAGTTCTGCATTGACTGAGTAGTGTCCTCTGCTCAGGCTTGGAAAAACACCTGAATGGAAATGTGCTCAGAAGGTCTGTGTCTCACAGCATTGATCGACTCTGCTTTTACAAGGGAAAAAAAAAAAAGAGAAATCAATAAAAGCCTCTGTTGGTTTTTGCATAACAAATCAGGGAAATCTATGGCTGGAGCTGGAAGAAAAGGACAAAACCTGCTGCAGATAGAGAGCTGATGTCAGCTGTCATCCTCCTTTAGAAAAGGCAGGACAATGGCACTGAATGAGGACAAGGCTGAAAGCCATCCCAGGATGGGAGCCTGGGTGTCCTGCCTGAAAGGACCCCAGGGCTGGTCATTATCTGCAAAGTGAGGTCTCCTTTGTCAACCCTGTCACCACTCCTCCACCCACCCTGCTCTACCCCCATATTCCTGGTGGCCAAGAAAACAAAACCCACTCCCTGCCTGCACTGGGCAAGAAAAGAAAGCAGAGGGAGGGCTGGGAGGGAGGGGGAGAGAGAGCAACTCCTCTTGAATGTGCTATCAGATAAGGACTGTTGAAATAAGCCTTTTTTTCCCCCCCTTTTCCCTAGCTCCCTCTGCAAGCAGCAGCAATGGGAGGAAATAGATAATTAAAGGGCCTTTTCAAATGGCCTCACTGTTGTCCCAGGGCTGAGAAGGTGGCTGGCAGGGCAAGTGAAATACCCAGGGAAGCAGACCTTTATCTCTTCCTAATGACTCGCAATGAAAAGGGTTCCCCCCCCTCCCAGGTCTCAGCTCACCCTTCTACCCTGGGAAGATTTCACTCTCAAGGCCAGGAGAATAAGTTCTCTTGTCCACTCGCAGCCTGCAGGTAAACGGTCACCACTGTTATGGCTCCACCACCCCAACCTTCCTGGGCTGCTAATGAAAGGGGAGAAACTGGAGGAATTGAGCTCAGACATGAACGTTTCTTCCTTTCCCCCTCTTCTCCCTGCCTTCTGAAGGGTCCTCTCTGGTTTTGTTCTTGTGGGATGCAAAGGGGTCTCAATCTTTCGCCCTCTCTGCTTTCACCCCCTCCTGAAGGATCTTGCTGTGGGTTGACCTCAGGTGCTCCCAAATCCCAATGGACCTTGGAGTAGATGAAGTGGGTGCACCTAGTCCTACGGTGGTACAGGTTTGTATCTCGTTGCTCGGCTCAGGTGATCAGAAACACCTCTCTCCCTTCCACAGGATCCCTCCTGCACAGTAGGCAAGTCATAGAATGATAAAATCACTAGGTTGTAAAAAAGCTATGAGATTGAGTCCAACCCTACTTGTCCACTACTATACCAGATCCCTGAGCGTGTTATCTACCCGGCTTTTAAACCCCTCCAGGGATGGGGACTCCACCACTTCCCTGGGCAGCCTCTGCCAGGGCCTCAGAACACTTTCAGTGAAGAAATTTCTTCTGATGTCAGATCTGACCCTGCCCTGGTGCAACCTGAGGCCATTTCCTCTTGTCTGATCCCCTGTCACTTGGGAGAAGAGACCTGCATCCATCTCACCACAACCTCCTTTCAAGCAGTTGTAGGCAGTGATGAGGTCTCCCCTCAGCCTCCTCTTCTCCAGGCTAAACAACCCCAGGTCCTTCAGCTTCTCATAACCCCTGTTCTCCAGCCCCTTTCCCAGCTCCATTCCCTTCTCTGGATGCGCTCCAGCCCCTCAATATCTTTCTTGGAGTGAGGGGCCCAAAACTGAACCCAGGATTTGAGTTGCGGCCTCACTAAAGCCAAGTACAGGGGGACAACCACTCCCCTCGTCCTCCTGGCCATGATTTTTCTGATACAGTTTTGATAACTTAAATGGACTTTTGTTTTCAGAAACTCTCAGTTTCACCCCTGTGCCTCTGCATCGATACTTATAGCTTGTGTTCAGCTGTTTCCTGCAAAAAGAAATCCAGATTCAAGGAGCAGGACTGGGGTGGCATTAAGTGGGGGATGACATCCTTGTCCTGCAGAAAAGAGCTCCCAGTGTAAACTGCTCTCCCTTAACCAGTTTTCCCAGCTCAGCTGCTGTGTTTCACTTCTCCTCCTACCTTTTCCTTCCCAGTTACAGACTTTTCATGCCTATATTTCCTCACATGTTGTTGCTTATGCAACGTCCCTCTCCACCTTGCTTTTGATATAGGGAACGCCAGGTGTCTATGCCTTTGAAGGTTAGTTGGGGGTTTTTTTTAGCAGCTGAATTGCCTTCGTGGTGTTTTTACCATGCTCGCTAAGTTCTCACTTCTAAAACATCACCACAGCTGGATCGGTGTTTCTCTACCAGGGTGAACTCTGCTCTTTCCCAAGGAAAAGCACCATCTGTTTCTTTGCTGCTTCTGTGCTTATAGAATCATAGAATCGTTTGGTTGGAAAAGATCTTTGAGATCATCAAGCCCAACAATACCTGTCACTACTAAACCAGATCCCTGAGCACCTCATCTACCCACCCTTTAAACCCCTCCAGGGATGGGGACTCCACCATCTCCCTGGGCAGTCTCTGCCAGGGCCTGAGAACACTTTCCGGGAAGAAATTTTTCCTGATGTCCAACCTGAACCTGCCCTGGTGTAACTTGAGGCCAACTCCTCTCATCTGATCACCTGTCATGTGAGAGAACAGACTAAGACCCACCTTGATGCAACTTGGCATGCAGGTGGAGGAACGCCTCCTGCTTTTCATAGAATCATAGAATCACCAGGTTGGAAAAGACCCATTGGATCATCGAGTCCAACCGTTCCTATCACTCCCTTAAACCATGTCCCTCAGCACTTCATCCACCCGTTCCTTGAACACCTCCAGGGAAGGTGACTCCACCCCCTCCCTGGGCAGCTGTTCCAGTGCCCAATGACTCTTTCTGTGAAGAATTTTTTTCTGATATCCAACCTGAACCTCCCCTGGCGGAGCTTCAGGCCATTCCCTCTTGTCCTGTCCTCAGTCACTTGGGAGAAGAGCCCAGCTCCCTCCTCTCCACAACCTCCTTGTTCTCCAGCCCCTTCACCAGCTTTGTTGCCCTTCTTTGGAAGCCCTCCAGCCCCTCAATGTCCTTCTTGCACTGAGGGTCCCAAAACTGAACCCCAGATTCGAGGTGCAGCCTTATGTGCTGTGTATACATGGCACTTTGGAATGTGGTTTATTAGGCATGGTGGGGTTGGGCTGATGGTTGGACTTGATAATGGTAGAGGTCTTGTCCAACTTATTGATTCTACTTTATGATTCCAAGATTATATCCCATAGGTCTCAGGAATCTTCTCCTTTGGCAAGAGGAGACTCATTATGTAAACTTTTCTATGTCTATAAACCACTACTAAACACAGTTCATAAAAGACCGAGCTCAATGCAGAGCTGAAGTGATTCCCAAGCTCCCTGAAGGGACATCTTCTAGGGTCATGTATGATCAAAGGACATTCTGTGAACTGTGGTGCAGTTGTGTGACTCTTGGAACGGGTCCACAGGAGGCCAAGAAGATCATCTGAGGGCTCCCATACGAGGGCAGGCTGAGAGTGTTAGGGTTGTTCAGCCTGGAGAAGAGAAGGCTCTGGGGAGACCTTAGAGCAGCCTCCAGTACTGAAAGGGACTCCAGGAAAGCTCTGAGGGGGCTTTTGTTCAGGGAGTGCAGGGACAGGACAAGGAGGAATGGCTTTAAATTGGAAGGGAGAAGATGTAGATTAGACATTAAGAAGTAATTTTTCACAATGAAGTTGGGGAACGACTCGTACAGGCTGCCCAGGGAAGTCGTGGATATCCCATCCCTGGAGGTGTTCAAGGCCAGGTTGGATGAAGCTTTCAGTAGCCTGGTCCACTGGGAGGTGTCCCTTCCCAAGGCAGACTGGATGGTCTTTATGGTCCCTTCCAACCCAATCAATTCCATGATTCTATCACTCTATGAACTGTCCCTTAAGCTGAGATACAGCACAAAGAAGGTCATTTCCACAGCACAGAAGGACCACAAAACCCATACCCCATTCCCATGTTTTTTTTTTAAGGTTAGCAGGAATCTGATACCAAACCATCTGATGAAGTGATAGCAGACCTCAAGCTCTGATCTGAAGCAGCAACTAGGCACTCAATCCCAAGGTGTGAACGCAAACCAGACAGCGCTGAAAAAAAAATAACAAACCACAGCTGCTTAAGATGTTGCTGAGTCAAAATGCTCACGGTCGGTGAGCATTCAGAAGTGCGTCGGGGAGAGGATACGTTTCTTTCTGCCCCACACACATGGGATACAGCTACGCTCGTAAACAGAGCAGGACCAGGGTGCTGGATGATGTAATGGTCACCAGTGAGACGTTCAGTGCTGCTTTGGTCTGCTGCCCGTCCTGGGTTTGGGCCAGGATCTCCCAGTAAATGCTTGGTCATATTAGGGCCGTGAAGACAATCCAAGGGCTGGAGCACATCCTGTACGAGGAAAGGCTGACTTGGGGTTGTTCAGTCTGGAGAAGAGAAGGCTCCAGGGAGACCTTAGAGCAGCTTCCAGTAGGGAAAGGGGCTCCAGGAAAGCTGTGGAGGAGCTCTTGTTCAGGGAGAGCAGGGATAGGATGAGGGGGGAATGGTTTTGAGATGAAAGAGGGGAGATTGAGATGAGATAAGAAGAAATACTTTCGTGTGAGGTGGTGAGGCACTGGCCCAGGTTTCCATCTCTATTTCCATCTCCATTTTCTTGTAGATTATGTTCTTAACTCCACAGCAGTTCACAAACACATAGAATCATTAAGGTTGGAAAGACCTCTAAGATCATCTAGTCCAACCAGCAGCCCAACCCCTGTAGCAGAGTATTGTCATATTACCTTTAGGTGTAGAGCAAAAGCTTACACCTTCAAGATAAGTATTTTTCATTAAATGAAAGAAATGAATTAGATCTACTCAAATCTAAGTGGACCTCTCTATCTTCGAGGTTCTTCCCTTCACCTGACCTCTCCCACCTTTCTTTATGACATTACAACTATCATAGAATCACTGAATGGTTTGGGTTGGAAGGGACCTTAAAGTCCATCCAGTTCCAAACCTCTGATATGGGCAGGGACACCTCCCACTGGATCAGGTTTCTCCAACCTGGCCTTGAACACCTCCAGGGATGGGGCAGCCACAGTTTCTCTGGGCAACCTGGGCCAGGGCCTCACCACCCTCAGTGTGAAGAATTTCTTCCTAATGTGTAATTTAATCTTCCCTAATACAGTTAAAACCATTCCCTCTCATTTTGTCACCACATGTCCTTGCAAAAAATCCCTCCCCAGCTTTCCTTTCCCTACTGGAAGCTGCTCTAAGGTCTCCCTGCAGCCTTCTCCAGGCTGAGCAAGCCCAACTGTCTCAACAGAGGTGCTCCAGCCCTCACATCATAGTTGCCTCCTTTGGACCCCTTTTCAGCAGCTCCATATCCTTCTTATGTTGGGAATTCCTGAACTGGACGCAGGAGTCCAGGTGGGGTCTCATGAGAAAGAAGTAGAGGGGCAGAATCCCCTCCCTTGACCTTCATTTGATGCAACCCACCACGTGGTTGGCTTTCTGGACTGTGAGCAAACATTGTTGGCTCACGTTGAGCTTCTCCTCCCTCAACACCCCACGTCCTTCTCCTCAGGGCTGCTCTCAATCACATCATCTCCCAACCTGGTTTGAAACTATAGATTACCCCAACCCAAGTGTAGGACCTTGCACTTGGCCTTCTTGAACCTCATGAGGTTCTCACTCTGTGTCTACGTTCAGTCATGTTTCCTGTGGTCCCCGTGTTAGATAAATTCATAAGAGCACAGAAAAAAACTATCACTGGTTAAAATATCCCTGAAAAAAAGATAAATCCCCACAGGTCCCCATGTCCTTGTGATCAGTGACCATTTTTTGGTGATCGGTCATAAAATAAAGTAAAAGGAAGTTCTCCAGAGCTTGTTGCAATGAGAAAGAAATTAAGGCGATCTCTGCAGCCCATAATCACTTACTGAGGGGAGGTTAAGGTTGCTGAAAATCCTATTTGACCTCCTCAATGGAGTTAATGAGTCAGAAGACTTCCTGTGGATAATCCAATGAGGTGGATAAAAAGGTCCTGAACTACTTGGCATGAAGTCAATGCCAGAGAATTCCCTCATCCTCTAATCCCTGCAAGCAGAACAGCGTAATCCCATCTTCCTGCAGGATTTTATGGGGTTGTCATCATTGTTGTTGAGTTTTCGCTGTGGCCATTGTCTTTTATGGGAAAGCAGAGGATATAAATTCATAACACGATGCCTGCTATGCCAATCAGAAGCCAGAGATTGCACGATAAAGGAGAAATTTGTGTGTGTGAACCTCATGAGGTTCAACCAGGCCAAGCTGAAGGTCTTGCACCTGGGTCGGGGCAGTCCATGGTTTCAATACAGGCTGAAGGATGGTGTGATTGAGAGCAGCCCTAAGGAGAAGGACTTGGGGTGCTGGGGGAGGAGAAGCTCAACATGAGCTGGCAACGTGCTCTCACAACCCAGAAACCAACCGTATCCTGGGCTGCATCCAAAGTTGCGTGGCCAGCAGGACCAGGGAGGGGATTCTGCCCCTCTGCTCCTCTTTGATGAGACCCCACCTGGAGTCCTGTGTCCAGTTCTGGAGTCCACAATTTAAGAGGGAGATTCAGCTGTTGGAATGAAGTACTGAAAGGGGCAGATACACAGGACACCTCCTACCGGATAGGCTGCTCAAGGCCCCATCCAGCTTCCAGGGATGGGGCAACCACCACTGCTCTGGGCAACCTGGGCCAGGGCCTCCCCACCTCATCGTGAAGAGTTTCTTCCTAATGTCTAATCTTAATCTTCCTGCTTCCAATTTACAGCCATCCCCCCTCATCCTATCATTCCAGGCCCTTGGAAAAAGTCCATCCCCAGCTTTTCTGGAGGCTTTTACGGAAAAGCCACACTGGAAGCTGCTCTAAGGTTTCCCTGGAGCTTTCACCGTTGCCGGCTGATGTTGAGCTTCTCACCCCCAGCACCCCAAGTCGTTCTCCTCAGAGCTGTTCTCAATCACATCGTCTCCCACCCAGCCTGGATTGAAACTGTGGATTGTCCTGACCTTGCACTTGGCCTTGTTGAACCTCATGAGGTCCTTGTTTAGGACTTCCACGATGCCTCTTTTGAAGGGTGATGAGTCCCACTGTGGTCAGAGGAAAGACAGAGCCCAATTCAGGGAGAGAAAGGCAAAATCAGAGCTTCATTCCTGAAGTGTAAAGCGAGGTAACTAATGCTGATGGAATGGTTACTGAAGCTGGGGAAGAAAAACACTGCTGAGGTCATCAGCGACAGAGAGCTGGTGTGATGAGAGGAACCTAGAGTTGCTTCTCAAAATAAAGGGTAAGAAGGGATCTAACTGGCAACATCTGGGAGTAATAACAGTGAAGTGGGAGACAGCTATTAAAGCTAAAGGCCAGTGTTGGCACAGGAACAAAGGGATGGGAAACTGGCCACAGATAGAAGTCAGGCTGGAAATCAGGCACTTAAGGTGTTAGTGAAGCAAGTTCTTGGAAAGCCTCTGTTCTTGGGACATGGCGAAGAGCAAGAAACCCGTGTTATTCATAAATGGTTACTATGATGCAAGGTCCTGTAAAAGGAAGAGGACATTTGGTGGCCTGGGATGGAGCCTCCTTATCCCATTTCCTTGTTCTTAGTTATAGCAGAAACAGCTTAACATCAGCAGTCACCGTTTCTGCACATGGACTGGAGCTATTCATCTACTGCCCTGCTGAAGACCTTCTACTGGATACTCTCAAGATAAGAGAGGACCATTGTTCAGTATTTCAGGCTGTTATAAATGAGAATTGAGAGAGTTTGGGTTGCTCAGCCTGGAGAAGAGAGGGTTCTGAGGAGACCTTAGAGCAGCTTCCAGTAGGGAAAGGGGCTCCAGGAAAGCTGGGGAGGGGCTCTGGATCAGCGAGTGCAGAGATAGGGTGAGTGGAACAATTTTGAGTCAAAGAGGGGAGATGGAGATGAGATCTTGGGGAGAAATGTTCTCCTGGGAGGGTGGGGAGGCCCTGACCCAGGTTGCCTGGAGCAGTGGTGGCTGCTCTCTCTCTGGAGATGTTCAAGGCTAGGTTGGATTAGGCTTGGAGCAGCCTGATCCAGTGGGAGGTGTCCCTGCCCATGGCAGGGGGGTTGGAAATGGATGGGCTTTGAGATCCCTTCCAACCCAAAACATTCTATGATTCTATGATTCTGTGTCTGGAAGTTGAATTTATCATTCCAAACACACTGCTGCATTTCTCTAGCTATTCATCATGGTGAGGGTAAAGTTAGAGCACTATGTAAGAAGAAGCTGGATGAAAAGAGACTGGAAAATGCAAGTGCAAAAGGCTGATAGTGGCCTTTAGAGCTCATGCAGCTGTTCCTCTCCCATCTTTCCTCATCTCCTAGCTGGGTCCACCCAGGTTTCTCCAAAAATGGTTTCTGATAAATGCACATCTACCAACCCTTTAGCATCTCCTAAGAAGAGGATTCCACTCTATGTGAAGCCAACATCCCATTTTTTTTCATGCTTCCTATGGTTACCAGATGTTCTTCCTCAAATCTCATCTGTCTGAAGCCTTTTAGACTTGTGTTTTTTACTTCCACCCCCAGTGAATGATCCATTTCTGAATAAATGTGCATCTACCAACTGTTTAGGATCTTCTGACAAGGGGAGGTCCCCGATGTGAGGCCACTGTCCCAATTTGCTCACCTCTCCTATGGTTACAAGATGTTCTTCCTTATATCTTGTCTGTCTAATGACTTTTAGATCGGTGCTTCTTCCTCCTGCTCCCAGTGAATGTGGAAACCAATCTGATTTCTCCTTGTTGTCTACTCAACTGGTGTATACTGGAATACATCTGTATCCTACGAGCGTGGCTTTAAACACCAATATCAGCAATCCTAAATATCTAAATCTGTGAGTTACTCTTTATGCAGCAATTAATGTCATATTTATTTTCATTCCTCTATGTACATGTCCTCCTATTTTGGCTTTTCCAGTGATTTTTATCTTTCTTCCTTGTTTTTATTTGTCTTTATAGCCCACTCAGGTCTTATTTTCAAGCTTTTCTAAGCAACTCCAAGGGCTAAAGATTTCTTTAATGAAAGCTGGAATCCTTGCACAACCACTTGCTTCCAGATGCTGAGGATTACAGTAAAACACTAAATATTGCAAGACTTACGGTGCTGTTGCAAGAGTTGGCAGTGGGGAAGAAGCGGATCAGGACTGAGAGAAAGGGAAAGACATAATGGGAGACAATTAAGAAAAGAGCTCATTTAGGGTGAATACCAGGATGGGAATTTCAGGAAGCAATACTTTCCAATAAATTCTCTAAGGCTATGGAGCAGCCTGAAGAAAGATGAGACCAGTGGAACCAGAGCTCTGCAAATGAGCTGTTGAGAACATTCAATACAGGCTGGAGGATGATGGGATTGAGAGCAGTCCTGAGAAGAATGACTTGGGGTGCTGGGGGAGGAGAAGCTCAACATGAGCTGGCAACGTGCGCTCACAACCCAGAAACCAACCGTGTCCTGTGCTGCATCCAAAGTTGCGTGGCCAGCAGGACCAGGGAGGGGATTCTGCCCCTCTGCTCTGCTCCGATGAGACCCACCTGGAGTCCTGGGTCTAGTTCTGGAGTCCTCAGGACAGGGAGGACGTGGAACTGTTGGAACATACCCAGAGGAGGCCACGGAGATAATGTGAGGGCTGAAGTACAAGGCCAGGCTGAGAGAGATGGGGTTGTTCAGCCTGGAGAAGTGAAGGCTCCAGGAAGACCTTAGAGCAGCTTCCAGTACCAGAAGGGGCTCCAGGAAAGCTGGGGAGGGACTTTTTCCAAGGCCCTGGAGTGACAGAATGAGGGGGAATGACTTTAAATTGGAAGAGGGAGATTTAGATTAGACATTAGGAAGAAATTCTTCATGATGAGGGTGGTGAGGCCCTGGCCCAGGTTACCCAGAGCAGTGGTGGCTGCTCCATCCCTGGAGGGGTTCAAGGCCAGGTTGGATGGAGCTTGGAGCAACCTGATCTAATGGCAAGTGTCCCTGTCCGTGGCAGGAGGTTGGAACTGAATGGCTTCGAGATCCCAACCTATTCTATGATTCTATTTTTCCTGTTGTGGGGCTTTTGCATGAAGTGCCTTTTCTTGCTTTCCTTTCCCTTGACCTTTCTCCTTCCCTTTCTGACTTTGAGAAATGTTTGTTTTCTGTACACATAGAAGGTAGCAGAGCATGGTCTAATCTCCATGTTTGCTAATCATATCGCTTCACACAGCAGCCTGGGGAGCAAAAGGCCTGCAGAGGACTTTTGGGGTGCCAGCCAGCTGGCATCTGTTCTGACCAATGGAGCGCATCCAGTAAAACAAAACAACAGCTACTGGAAGTAATTGGAGTCTGGTTCCCAATGCTTGTTTGGAAGCTTATTTGGAAATCCCATTCCACTCTTCAATGATCATAAGAACCATACTGGACCGGTCAGACTGATGGTCCTTCTCACTTAATGCCTTCTCTCTATCGGTGGACCCCAGCAGATGCCTAAGAAAGAGAATAAAATCAGGGCAAGCATCTAATGATGCTTTCCCTGAATATTCTCTGTGACTCAGGGACTCTTGGAAGAGGTTTTAGATCTTTATATTTAACATAGATAATGGCCATATCACAAATTCATCCTCCTTCAGTGTCTCCTGGTTTGATAATTTTGGATGGTAAAAGACTTCAGAGACTTTACTGTCCTAATAGTTTTTCCTCAAGGTCCTGATTCAGCCACTGGATAATGAAGGGTCAAAGTTCAACCATTGTAATTGGTTTCAATAGTAAACACATACGTTAGAAGTGAGCAAGCAAGCGAGAAAGCTGGTCCTACGATATCTAGAGCCTACCAAGGCCTGAACCACAACTGACCTCTGGTTCATGGAATTCCATGGTTAATAATCTATCATTTCCTCCTTCTTAACTGATGTCAAAGAGAGTCACCAAGGAGCAAGTGTCCCTTCAGGGGTCCTTAGCACGTTACTCAAGGGTGGCTTCACAATGTGCATCTCTGCCAGCACTTGTGAGCAATGCCAGGAACCCCCTGAAACCAGAGGACCTCCTACCACGAGGTCTCAGAGACAGGTGTGGAGGTAGTGAAAGGGCATTTTACCTCTCCCAGTGCTGCTGCGTTTCCAGCACAATGGGAACACGGTTCAAGGTCGGTTCTTCCTTATTAGAGATCTGATTAGGCAGCTCCCCAGCATGGGTCCCAATTTAACTCGGTTTCACGGCAACGAATCAAGCGAGGGAGGTTTCTTAAGCTAAAGGAGCACTGGCCCAGAAGTTGTTCCTGCTTAACATATGTTTTTTGGGGAGCCATGGGAGAGGAGGTCATTAGAGGGTGACCTGTCAAGTTAAATCATTCACTGATAGTACCAACCAGTGAGACGCCTTTTGCATTTGGACTGAGATGCCTCCATTTATTGTGTTCTTCTTCTTTGCATTTATTTATGTATTTATTAGAGTGGACTTTGCTGTCTTAGAATGAAGGTGTTGGAGGGTGTGGAGATGTCTGACTGCCTTCTAAGGCACAGACAGTACAGGTTGCCACGATGAAAATTTCCTTCTCACCCTGTCTCCAAGCAACAAAATACGTGGAATATTTCAAAGTGGAATATTATGATTTAAGCTAAAGTACAGTTTTTTGTCTTAAGCAGTTGTGTTTTTACACAGAATGGCTCTCTGATAACACATTTCCTTTAAAACCATGTTTTCCTGACATCGTTTGTTCCTTGAAGATGATAACGTCTTGTGTCCAGTATGCTCTGTGCTGTGATTCTGCCCCACTATTCCTCTCTTGTGGGACCTCATCTGTCGTCCTGTGTCCAGTTTTGGAATCCTCAACATAAGAAGGAGGTGGAGCTGTTGGAATGGGTCCAGAGGAGGCTACAAAGATGATGAGAGGGCTGGAGCACCTCCCATACAAGCACAGGCTGAGAGAGTTGGGGTTGTTCAGCCTGGAGAAGAGAAGGCTCCAAGGAGACCTTAGAACAGCTTCCAGTACCCAAAGGGGCTAGAAGAAAGCTCAGGAGGGGCTGTTTACAAAGGCTTGTGGGGATAGGATGGGGGGCAATGAGTATAAACTGGAGAGGGGCAGATTTATACTAGACATAGGGAGGAATTTCTTCGCTATGAGAGTGGTGAGGCCCTGTCCCAGGTTGCCCAGGGAAGCTGTGGCTGCCTGATCCCTGGAGGTGTTCAAGACCAGGTTGGATGGGGCCTTGGGCAGCCTGATCCAGTGGGAGGTGTTCCCACCCATCACAAGAGGGTTGGAACTGGATGATCTTTAAGGTCCCTTCCAACCCAAGCTATTCTATGAGTCTATAATTCCTCTGTAATCACCTGTGGAGTTTTCATCTACCTTAAAGTCAAGGTCAAACAGACAGCTGGAACCAGCTCCACATTACCAAGAGTTTTGAGTGTTGCCAATTGTCATAACATTAAAAGTAGACCTTGGAAAGTAACAGAATATGCATAAGATGATGCATGATGAAGATGATGAGAAGCTCGACATGAGGCGGCAACTTGTGCTCACAGCCCAGAAGGCCAAATATGACCTCAAAGCCAATCCAGTTCCAATGCCCTGCCATGGGCCTTGAGTGATAGGATGAGGGGGAATAGCTTTAAATTGATTAGACATCAGGAAGAAATTCTTCACAATGAGAGTGGTGAGGCCCTGGCCCAGGTTTCCCAGAGAAATTGTGGCTGCCCCATCCCTGGAGGTGTTCAAGGCCAAGATGGGTGGGGCTTTGAGCCGCTTGATCCTGTGGGTGGTGTCCCTACCTATGGCACTGGATGAGTTTTGAGGTCATGTTTAGTCTTCTGGGCTATGAGAGCACGTTGCCGACTCATGTCAAGCCTCTCATCCCCCAGCACCCCAAATCTTTCTCACGGGACTGCTCTCAAAGTAGGAACTCCCAGGAGATCTAGCTTGTGGATTTTCCCATGCTTCAGAGGATAAATAGGGTGCTCTAACTCATAAGATCTGAACAATCGTTGCTTGAACCACCCCACCACCTCCCACCCCACCACCCCCTGCAAACAATATGTGTCTGAAGGCTTTTGCTGTGGTTAATTGTGCAACTTTAATGCAAACCCCTCATTCTTTTATGGGGATTTATGACTCGCCCAAGTTATCTGTCTCTATTTGGCCTTTTCATACAAATGCAGACATGTCCTATTCAGGAGCATTAATGGTCTCCAAGCAGCCATTCTGCTTAGAATCATAGAATCATTAGGTTGGAAAAGACCTTTGAGATCATGAACTCCATCCATACCTGTCCACTATTGAATCATGTGCCCAAGCACCTCATCTCTGCGCCTCTTAAACCCCTCCAGGGATGGGGACTCCACCACCTCCCTGGGCAGCCCCTGCCAGGGCCTCAGAGCCCTTCCAGTGAAGAAATTTCTCGTGGTGTCCAATCCGAACCTGCCCTGGTGCAACTTGAGGCCATTTCCTCTCGTCCTACCACCTGTCACTTGGGAGAAGAGACCAACACCCATCTCTCTACAACCTCCTTCTAGGTAATTGTAGAGACCAATAAGGTCTCCCCTCAGCCTCCTCTTCTCCAGGCTAAACAACCCCAGTTCCCTCAGCTGCTCCTCATAAGACTTGTTCTCCAGCCCCTTCACCAGCATTATTGCTTAATCCCAGAACCTTTAAAATGATTTGTTTTACCACACCACAAAGAGACAAAGAGGAGATTTATATTAATTCTAAGTGAAATATAAAGCACTGGAAGCCTTGGATCTGGACTATGTTAAAATTAGTCTAAATAAAACCTGACATCTCTTTGGGTGAGAACAGTGGTGTCTCCTCTTCCACCCAGACTTGATACAAGTACAAAAGTAAGAGGTTGAAGATAGTGTGGTTTCGTTCTTAGGGATTTCCACAAGCCTTTATTCCTTTTAACTTGAAACTTAATTCCATCATCAGGGCTTGTGGGTTCTCCTCCCGCTGCTCCTCTTGTTCCGTGAGATGAGTCAGGGTTGAACAGTGCAAACATTCAGACCAAAGATATGCTCGGTTTGGGTTCAGAATCGCGGCAAACTGAGTGCCTTTCACCACAGGAGCAGAGCTGGCAGGAATCTAATGCTCACTATCCTGGTCCAAGAGTGGTTTTGCAAGGGAACCCAGCATGGAGCTATTTCTGAAGAGCCTGGAAGCTTCAAGCTCCAGGGCTGGGCTGTGCCAGGTGCTCTACAGATGAGATAATCCCTCCCCAAAGCGCTCACAGTCTAGACAGGGTGAAGAAAAGAAATGCTACTGTCTCCATAAGAAGGTAGAGAGTGACAGAAGGCCGAATGCAAGTGACCTTCTACAAGCTCCTGAACTGTCTGTTGAGCCATCAAAATAGTCACATTGGGAAAGATTCAGAGCTTTCTTGTTTGAGAGCTAATGTTGCCTCCAACCAGTAACCCCAAGGACGGTTTTTGCCTGTGTGATGGCGGTGATACCTGTTTCTCCTCAGCAAATCTTGTGTGTTCACGCCTACAGAATTTTTCAGACCAAAATTACTGCACCATTTAATAATGCATGACTTCACAAGCTGAGACCTCACCTGGAGCCCTGTGTCCACTTCTGGAGTTCTCCTGGAGCTGTTGGAGCAAGTTGGCAGGAGGCCATGGAGATGATCAGAGGAGCAGAGAACCTCTGCTATGAGGCCAGGCTGAGAAAGTTGGGGTTGTCAAGCCTGGAGAAGGCTGTGGGGAGATCTTGCAGCAGCTTCCAGTATAGAAAGGGGCTCCAGGAAAGCTGGGGAGGGGCTCTCGATAAGCAAGTGCAGGGATAGGACAAGGGGGAAGGGGTTTCATCTAAAAGGAGAGAGATTAGAGATGAGATCTTAGGAAGAAATGTTTTCCTTTGAGTGTGGTGAGGCCCTGGCCCAGGTTGCCCAGAGAAGTTGTGGCTGCCCCATCCCTGGAGGTGTTGAAGGCCAGGTTGGATGGGGCTTGGAGCAACCTGATCCAGTGGGAGTTGTTCCTGCCCATGGCAGGGGTTTGGAACTGGGTCATCTTTAAGATCTCTTCCAACGTAAATGGTTCTATGATTCTAAAGGTTAACACATTGGTTTGGTAGGCTTCAGAGAGGCCCAGTCAGGCAAGCAGGCTGAAACACAGATGTTCTTCCAAAGCTGCCTTGAATTGCAGTCAGCATCTGGGGAAAGGGGAAGATGACAGAAATCAGTGGGATGCTGCACTCTCCAGATCAAAACCACATGAAAGCAGGAGGCTGTTTTTTCAAGGAGGGAAATTCCAGAAGGGAAATGGAGTATCTGTAGCTGACATCACTCCCCATCAAGCTAAATTGATGGGTGAGAGAAGATATCAGCACCGACGTTAGCATCCCTGCTGCTTGATATGCAACCAAGCAAATCAGCAGTTCAAAGCCCTCGAAGAGGAACCAATTGTCTCATCCTATCACAAGGAGGAGAACACTGATAAGATATAGCAACGCTTGGGGATAGCGCAGTAGTCTAAGGGAGCCATCTACCAAGCCGTACAGCTCCTTTGGAATCCTCCCACAGTCTTCTGCTACCACAAAATCTGGGAAGGCTTGAGTTCATTTTCTTCTTAATACTTCTCCCCTGCTCCTCAACATTCATAATTTTCCAGAGCACAACTTTGTCACACATTTTTTTCATCATCTTCTTCTGACAGCGCTCTGAAAGTCCAGCAGATGTCCTTCCTGACCCCACACTGCGCTTTCTCAGGCGTGGAGGGGCAGCTGGAAATTTCCATTGTCAGAGACGTGGGTCAGGGATAAGGCGGCTGCAGTAGAGTTGTTCTACTGTAGGCAGAGAGACCTGGAAAGCTGGAGAGCAGGTTGAGTGGCATTTCTCATCCTTCTTGGCTTCCCATTGCATCACTGGGTTGATAATGCAGATAATGTCATCATTTGCAGAGAGGTGGCAAGTCAAAGCAGAGATGATGGGTCAGACCTCAACACAAGTTCAGATAACCCATCCTGTCATCTAAGAGGAACATGGACAGGCTGAGAGAGTTGGGGTTGTTCAGCCTGGAGAAGAGAAGGCTCTGAGGAAACCTTATAGAGACCTTCCAGTGACAGAAGGGGCTACAAGAAAGCTGGAGAGGGACTGTTCACAGAGGCTTGTGGTGATAGGACGAGGGGCAATGGGTATAAACTGGAGAGGGGCAGAGTTAGACTGGACATAAGGAGGAATTTCTTCACTATGAGAGTGGTGAGACACAGGAATGTGTTGCCCAGAGCAGCGGTGGCTGCCCCATCCCCGTAGGTGTTCAAGGCCAGGTTGGATGGGGCTTTGGAGCAGACTTATCCAGTGGGAGGTGTCCCTGCCCAGGGCAGGGGGGTTGGAACTGGATGGGCTTTGAGATCCCTTCCAACCCAAACTGTTCTATGATTCCATTCCATTTACACCTATGCAATTGTTTATGTGCCATATGACACAGGAGGAAACACAACTGGGACTACAGCTCTTTAGTCTAGAGCGTGGAGAACTGAGGGAAGACGTGCGAATGGTATCCAAACATATGAAAGTCAGCTGTGAAGAGAGAAACAATCTCTCCTCCGTGGTGTCTGGGGACAGATTAAGAAGTCACGGTTTTAAATCGCAGAAAGGCAGGTTCTAGTTTGACACAAAAAAGGAACCATTTAGCAATAAGGAGAGAGAAGCACTGAGTTCAGCTGCCAAAGGAGATTTTAGTGAGGGTTTTTACACGTATGCCAGACAGACTTGAGTCAGGAATGCCTGAGCTCTACCTGAACTTGCATCAAAGCCGGGAAATGAATGAGGTGGCCCACTGGGATCCCTTCCAGCTCCACATTCCTATGATATAATATCATGTTTTCTGCAGAAGAATTCCTCCACTTCCACTTGCCTTCCAGCTCCGTTCTGAACCCAACCTAGATCAACGGAGGTATCTTTCTCAGCCACCGATTTAGAATCATAGAATGGTTTGGGTTGGAGGGGACCTCAAAGCCCACAGAGTTCCAACCCTGCTGCCATGGGCAGGGACACCTCCCACTGGATCAGGCTGCTCCAAGCCCCATCCAAACTGGCCTTGAACACCTCCAGCGATGGGGCAGCCACTGCTCCTCTGGGCAACCCGTTCCAGGGCCTCACCACCCTCAGGAAGAAGAAGTTCTTCCTAATGTTTAATCTAAATCTATCCCCTTCCAATTTAAAGCCATTACCCCTTGTCCTGTCACTCCAGGCCCTTGGAAAAAGTCCCTCCCCAGCTTTCCTGGAGCCGCTTCAGGTACTGGAAGCTGCTCTAAGATCTTCCTGGAGCCTTCTCTTCTCCAGGCTGAACAACCCCAACTCTCTCAACCTGTCCTTATAGCAGAGGTTCTTCAGCCCTTACATCATCTTCACGGCCTCCTCTGTATCTGGTCCAATGGCTCCACATCTTTATGTTGGTCATTCCAGAACTGGACACAGGACTCCAAGTGAGGTCTTACGAGAATGCAATAGAGGGGAGGGATCCCTTCTCTGGCCCTGCTGGCCATGCTGCTCTGGATACAGCCCAGGACACGGCTGGTTTCTGCGCTGCAAGCTTACATTGCCGCATCATCTCAAGCTTCTAATCAATCGGCACCTCCAGTTTCCCAGAAACTCTTTGCGATCCACTTGAACTTTGATCTGCTTTGATCTCCACTGGAGAGGAATCTGACATCTCTACTGATGCAGCTCTCGTGGTGTATTTGTTAGTGTTATCCCATCTGTGGATCATTCCTGAAGGTTTCTCCCTCTCATTCTTCCTTTTGCCTCCAGGATGCTCGTGCCAAAGGGGATCAGGGCAGCGGTACAACTCCCATTCACAAAATCCTTCTCTTTCAGCTTTAATGGCCACCTCACCTTGCCAAGAAAGCTCTTTAGAGCACTGGGAGCTTGCGTTGCATTTATTAAAGACATTTGTCACAGACAGATCAGCGTGTTTTCATTTAAATTCATCTGTAAATTCAGTGGATCCAAATCAATTTCTTCTCCCCCACATATTCCCTGTATCACGAGGAAAGCTTCTTAGTGTCAATCACGAGAGAAGGAAATATGATGGAGACTGACCAGCTTCTACGGACGGAAAGGACCTTGGAAAACAGTTTTGATTTGTATAAATAAGCTTTCTTCCACCAAGTTCCATTAAACTCTTTTACTGCCGCTGGAGTTTTGGAAACTTCTGTGAACAAGCGTGTTAAATGCACGACTTTTAGCTTGTGGTCCATGTACTCCCAGGGGTCCATCAGCAACTTCATCAGCATTTATTACTGATTTGGATGAAAGGATTGAGTGTAGCCTCAGTCGTTTTGCAGATGACACTAAGATGGGTGGAATTGTTTATCCGCCTGAGGGTAGGGAGGCTCTGCAGAGGCATCTGGTCACGCTGGATACATGGGCTGAGACCAATGGTGAGAGGTTCAACAAGGTCAAGTGCTGGGTCCTGCTCTTGGGCCACAACAACCGCATACAATGGTATGGGTTTGGGGAAGAGTGGCTGGATAGATGATCAGCACAAAAGGACCTGGGGTGTCAGTCAACAGTGGCTGAACATGATCCAGCAGTGGTGCAAGAGGTCAAGAAGGCCAACAGCACCCCGGCTTGGATCAGAAACGGCGTGGGCAGCAGGACCAGGGAGCCATCCTTCCTCTGTTCTCATCGTTGATGAGGCTGCAACTCAAATCCTGGGTTCGGTTTTGGCCCCTCACTCCAAGAAGGACACTGGGGGGCTGGAGACCGTCCAGAGAAGGGGAATGGAGCTGGGGAAGGGGCTGGAGAACGAGGGTTATGAGAGGCTTCTGAGGGACGTGGGGTTGTTTAGCCTGGAGAAAAAGTGGCTGAGGGGAGACCTCATCACTGTCTACAACTGCCTGAAAAGAGGTTGCAGCAAGGTGGGTGCTGGTCTCTTCTCCCAAATAACAAGAGGTAGGACAAGAAGAAATGGCTTTAAGTTGTGCCAGGGGATGTTTAGGTTGGACATCAGGAAATTTTTCTTCACTGCAAGGGTTCTGAGGCCCTGGCAGAGGCTGCCCAGGGAGGTGATGGAGTCCCCATCCCTGCAGGGGTTTAAAAGCTGGGTAGATGGGGTGCTCAGGATCTGGTTTAGTAGCGGACAGTTGGACTCAATGATTTCCAGGGTCTTTTCCAAACAAATGATTCTATGATTCCATGAGCTTCTCTGCTGTATAAAAGCGATACCTAAACATCCTTTCTATGCACCAGAATTTATATACAGGACCCTGTGTCCACACCAGGATAAAACAGGACCTTGAGTGTTGGAGAAGCAACAGAAAAGATGGATGGATGGATGGATGGATGGATGGATGGATGGATGATTGGATGGATCAGCCCTACTTGCTCCTGGCAACCGAAGTGCTCCTGTGGCTGGACAGAAACAGGAGAGATATTTTGCTGGTTCCCAAGCGTATGGTAGGAATCCTCAGTTCATTTCCCAGCTGTATCTTCTCTTGAGGGTTTTTTAATGACTTTTCTTGCCCACAAGTCCCATTCACAGATTTACAGAAACAATTTTGCCAAGCAATGAAAAACAGGCCCCTTGGGGATGAAACCAACAGCTGTTTTCTGGCCGCGGGGAAACATCTCACCTTAGGAAGTACACAGACATGGAAAGGGCAGATTAGCTTGATTTGGCACAAGCAATTAAACTTCTCTGCTTTATCCAAGGCCTTCAATAACCACAGCTCAATAGATCTCCCTGGTTCATTGTCCATCTCTGCTGAGAGAACCAAGTTTGCCTCTTTGTTGTATTAAGGCTGATGGAAGAAAGGAGGTGAGCTATGGTAGTAACTCAGCTTTTAGACCAGTAAAGCACTCAAAGACCCTCACAAGTGTTTTTCCCTCGTGGTCTTCCCATTCTAGGAGCGACCTGGCCAGACCACATGTGGTGGACACAGAAAACTGCACGTCTTACTTGGGGGCTAACGACATGCAACCTTCCTTCACATGAAATTCTTCACAGTAAGAGTCATCGGCACTGGAACAGCTGCCCAGGGAGGGGGTCGAGTCACCTTCCCTGGAGGTGTTTAAGGAACGGGTGGATGAAGTGCTTAGGGACATGGTTTAGGGAGTGTTAGGAATGGTTGGACTCGATGATCCAATGGGTCCTTTCCAACCTTGTGATTCTGTGATTCTGTGATTCTGTGATTCTGTGATTCCCATCCTTTTCACTTCATGTTTGCTTTGATATTTATTTATCTCCATTTGCCTCCTTGAAGCTTTTTAAACCAAGCAAAGGAGGGTTAAGTCCTGGGATGAAGGAAGGAAAATAAGCTTGGGGGAAGCTTAAAAGCCATCGCTAAGGGCAATCAACCAATGAGTGTAAACAACACTCTTGACGGGGAAACCTCCATCCCTTTCAGAAAGAAAACATCACTCATTTGACCATATGAGGGCACAATCTCCTTATTTTTAAGATTCCAAGCTTAGTCCACAATGGATATTGTTTGAAGTCTGTCTCATTGCTTTTGCTCATAGGAACTCACTTGTAAACCCAGCAGCTACTGCTGGTGAGCAGCAAATCCAAGGTGAGGAACACTGGGAAGCTGCAGTGGTGAGCCAGATGTGGGCAACATTGTGTGCCCCACATTCCCTTGGTCTGGAGAGAAGAGAGTCTGTTAATCTGGGTGGATACTCACATTATGATAGAGAAAAAGCACATTGTCATGGCTATGGTTGCAGGGAACGATGTGCAGATTGGGATGGAAAGAGGTTTTCTCTTCAAACCTTGCTTGACAACTGGGGAAAACTCAAGCTTATAAGTTGAACTGAATTAAGAGGAGAACTTTTTACCTAGGGGGTCAGTGTAATCTCTGAGGCATTGGTTCAAACCCTGACTTGCTCAATACATTTCTGGTGACCACTGCAAATTCTTGGCATGGCCCTAAAATTGTCAGGCAAGCATCATTCCAATGCTCAGAGCCACCAGCAAGGACTCTGAGATGTCCAGGAGCTATCAGGGGTGCCTGCAACCCTATTTCTACTCTCCCAGGACTCTCCTGCTCATTCTTCTGGCCACCCTTCCTTGGCTTTCTCCTGCTGTTATTGCTTCCTAAGGATGCACTGGTCCTCCTTTCCTCCAGAGCCTGCAAGTATCCTTCACTCCTCATGCTCCCACTATCTGGTACGGTGTTCCTCTCCATGCTTATCTCCTACGGCAAAAGCATTGCTTTCCACCTCGCCTCAGTGTGCGCCTTTGCACGGCTCCCCTCATTGATCTATCTCTCCAGTTGGCTTTTTTTAACTCCATTTTGGAGGCAATTTTCATCAAAGACGTGACATTAAGGCTGAGAGAGTTGGGGTTGTTCAGTGTGGAGAAGAGAAAGCTCTGTGTATACCTTATAGTGACATTCCATTACCTGAAAGAGGCTACAGGAAAGCTGGGGAGGGACTATTCACAAAGGCTTGTGGTGACAGAAGGAGGGGTAATGGGTATAAACTGGAGAGGGGCAGATGTAGACTGGACATAAGAAGGAATTTCATCATGATGAGAGTGTTGAGGCACTGGAAAAGTTTGCCCTGGGAAGTTGTGGCTGCCCCATCCCTGGAGGTGTTCCAGGCCAGGTTGGATGGGTCTTGGAGCAACTGGATCCAGTGGCATATGTCCCTGCCCATGGCAGGGGGGTGGAACTAGGTGATCTGTAAGGTCCCTTCCAACCTAAACTATTCTATGATTAGAACTATCCAGCTTTATCCCAAGAAACAGTACAGACATAGTTTTTTCCATGATGGATTTTGAAGGGACAGAAGGGAAGACGCAGCAGCAGGAATGATTTACAGGATCAAGAATCTGTTGCTGGAAACGGGAGACACCCGTGTGGATCATCTCAGTAGGGTCATTTACTTCACTATCACTGACAGTTGCCGTCCCCAGAACGACCTTTTCATTCCACCGCCCCCCCCCACCTCCCCCCTTTTTTTCACGTCGGTCAAAAAGGAACAAGGGAATAGAAACATAAGGAATAAATCAGATGGAGAAAAAAAATCCTTCCCGGCTCTTCCACTGTGGCTGTGGAGTTAGGTCTAATTTTCTCCTTTTTTTTTTCTTTTTCCTTGGGAACAAAACTATTAAATTAGAATCAATATTCTTTTTTGGGGGGGGTTGTTGTCCATCTTTCTCTCATGAGGATGCCCATCTCTATCAGGAGCACAACCACCCCCCGCTCCGAATATCCCTTGGGTTAAAAGCCCGGTTGTTTTTTGGTGGCACATTGACAGCTTCACAAGGCGAGCGTAGAAAAGGTCACGAGGGACTGGAACAGTGAGTCAGGCAGGGAGGGAGGGAAAGGAAGCCAGTGCTTTTCCTATTGAAAACCTGCCACCAATCATGCATGATTCAATGGCAAAATGAATCCCAGGCGCTTTATGTTGTTGTTGACATTTACTTAGCAAGAGGACTTGACGGGCAGATTTAATAGGGTAGGGACGGCTCACGTTTAAGTCAAAGTGACCAAAGTGCAATATTAAAAATGATTGAAGTGGGAACCTTTGCACATTACTCATTGGCTATCGCTTCAAGAAGCCATGTGGTAAACCGAAAATATGCTGCATGAATGGCCCAGCTCGATTAAGGAATGCATCGATTTAGCAGAGGCTGAATATGTTGCTAAATTTAAGCTCCAGCCTCTCTCAGGCTGGGAATTGCCGTTCCCTTGCAAAGCTGCGGTGGAAGCTAAGAAGTGCCGTCCTGCCTTCATAAATAGCAGGCTGTGTAGTTAACACCTCAACCCTGCGCAGGGAGCTTGGCCGCTGGCATTTCCTCCGCTCCTGATGCGCAGCTTCTTCTCCACCTTGGTGGAGGAGCTTGCTCCTGCTCGTTCCCCAAGGCAGGATGGACAGGAGGGTGTTTGCTTTCTTGCAGGCTTGAGGAGACAAAGTGCCTGCTGATGAAGAAGGACCTAGGGGTGTTTGTTGACAGCAGCTGAACAAGAGCCAGCAGTGGCCCAGGTGGCCAAGAAGGCCAATGGCATCTTGGCTTGGATCAGACACAGCGTGGCCAGCAGGAGCAGGGAAGGGATTGTGCCCCTGGACTCAGCGCTGGTGAGGCCACACCTTGAATCCTGGGTTCAGTTTTTGGCCCCTCACTCCAAGAAGGACATTGAGGGGCTGGAGCGCATCCAGAAAAGGGAATGGAGCTGGGGAAAGGTCCAGAGAACAAACATTATGAGAGGCTGCTGAGGAACCTGGGGTTTGTTTAGCCTGGAGAAAAGGAGGCTGAGGGGAGACCTCGTTGCTGTCTACAACTGCCTGAAAGGACGTTATAGTGAGGTGGGTGTTGGTCTGTTCTCCCAAATAACAAGAAATAGGACAAGAAGAAACAGTTTCAGGTTGTGCCAGGGGAATTTTAAATTGGATATCAGGAAATATTTCTTCATCAAAAGGATTCTCAGACCCTAGCAGAGGTTGCCCAGGGAAGTGGTTGTGTTGTCATCACTGAAGGCGTTCAGAAAGGGTGTTGATATGGCACTTCAGTGTGTGGTTCAGTTGGCACGATGGTGCTCCAGGCCTGCTCACCAGCTCTTTATCCACCTTGGCAGCCACCGCTGCTTGACCAGAGTAGAATTGCTCTTAGTTTCCGCATTATTTGTGTTACCAGCATGGCAAAGAAGTTCAGTTGTGGTCTTAGGGCTCACACAGGTCAACAATGATGTGTAGACACAAGGAGAAAGTTCACTGTTGCAGAGACGTTCCACTTGAGAACAGGCCATGAACAAGACTTTCTCAGCTGATGACCAACATCTTGGGTTGGTGGGTCACCATGTTGCCCCTGAGCAACATGTTTCGACACCTCCACCCTTTTCATTCCTTTAAATTTGCCTTTTTCTCTGCTTCAATTGTGAATAGATCTCTTTTTCTTTAGCTGAGACTGGGAGAGGAGAGTGGAAACAGCCTTATTACCAGGTCCCTTGATTTTTGGCCATCCAGTTGGCTTCTCCTTTAACTCTTTACCTTTGTCTTCTTGAAGTGGTGGCCTGGGCACCTCAGAAACACATTACAACAATCATGATGAAATAATCCATGAAAGTGAGGAGGCACAGACTGCAGGAGGAGTTCGGCTGATGTTTCGACTTGATGATCTTAGAGGTCTTTTCCAACCTTAATGATTCTATTACTGTCAGAGGCTGATGGAGCCCAATGATCTTAAGAATGGATCTTCAGGAAAAGGTGAAAAGGTGTGAGATACGTCAAGAGAAGATGGTCTGGCACTTGTGCGTGTGAGAAATACAGAAACACAAAGTGGAAGGCTATTAGTAGCAAAAGAATCTGGATAAAATTAGAGCCTAACAGCACACGAGAGAGAGACAGGGAAAAAAAAGCTTTATTAGATCCACCAACAAGTCTCACTCTGTTTTAGGGAAGTAGTACCCAAATCAAGGGAGTTATTTTTATTCGCAGAATGAGCTCGTTTCCCAAATGAAAGACGAATAAAAAAAGATGTGGAGAAAGTCTTTCTTTCTACTCAAGTCCTGTGGAAAAATCCCCCTGATCCCAACTTTATGAAGCCCATAAAAGAACTTGGAAATCTATCCTGGCAGATGCTGGTGGGACTGGTGTTTGAGGCTTAAACTTACTGGGTCTGATAGACAGAGGGAAAGAGAGGGGTTGTAAGGCAGTAAGAAAAGTGCTCCTCTTTGTAAGTGTTCTCATTTCCCTATTGCTTTGCTTAAAGGTCAACAGGGTGGAGTCACAGTGAAGAGAAAAACACAGCAACAAAGAGCATTGCCTGCTGGCTGAAGCCACGAAGCTTCTGGTGATGGTGTGAGGTTCAACAAGGCCAAGTGCAGAGACCTGCTCTTGGGACACAACAACCCCATGCGGCTCTGCAGGCTTGGGGAAGAGCGGGTGGAAAGCTGCCTGGTGGAGAAGGATGTGGGAGTGTTGGTTGATAGCAGCTGAACATGGCCCAGCAGCGGCCTAGATGGTCAAGAAGGCCAACAGCATCTTGACTGGGATCAGAAACAGTGTGGTCATCAGGAGCAGAGAAGTGTTTATGCCCCTGGACTCAGCATTGGTGGGGCCACACCTCGAAACCTGTGGTCAGTTTTGGGTCCCTCACTCCAAGCCCATTGAAGGGCTGAGACATGTCGAAGTGGTGGAGTCCCCATTCCTGGAGGGATTTAAAAGATGGGTAGATGAAGTCCTCAGCGATCTGATTTAGTAGTGGACAGGTATGGTTGGACTCGATGATCTCTAGAGTCTTGCCAACCAAAGAATTCTGAGACATTGGAGTTATCCACCTTATACCTCTGGCACTGCAAGTCATTCTCCGACTGGTGCTGGTTGAGGAGCCAACATGTGCTCGCAGCCCAGGAAGCCATCAAATCCTGGGCTGCATCAAAAGGAGCATGGCCAGCAGGTCGAGGGAGGTGGTTCGCCCCTCTATTCCTCTCTTGCGAGACATCATCTGGAGTATTGTGTCCAGTTCTGGAATCCTCAACATAAGAAGGAGATGGAACTGTTGAAAGGGTCCAGAGGAGGCTATAAAGATGATCCGAGGGCTGGAGCAGCTCCCTTATGAGGACAGGCTGAGAGAGTTGGGGTTGTTCAGTTTGGAGAGGAGGAGGCTCTGAGGAGACCGTATAGCGACCTTCCAGCACCTGAAGGGGCTACAGGAAAGCTGCGGAGGGGCTGTTTACAAAGGCCTGTGGTGATAGGATGAGGTGCAATGGGTATAAACTGGAGAGGGGCAGAGTTAAACTGACCACAAGGAAGAGTTTCTTCACCATGAGGGTGGTGAGGCCCTGGCCCAGGTTGCCCAGGGAAGTTGTGGCTGCCCCATCCTTGAAGGTGTTCAAGGCCAGGCTGGATGGGCCTTGGGCAGCCTGATCCAGTGGGAGGTGTCCCTGCCCATCACAGGGGTTGGAACTGGCTGGGCTTTAAGTTCCATTCCAGCCCAAACTCTTCTATGACTCTGTGCTCCTGAGAGCATGTGCTGGAGCAGGCTCTGTACGGAGAGAGCCTGGGTGGAGCAGTGGATTTAACTGCACACCCTTTACAAGGTTTTTTGTTGAGTGCACACACACTCTACAGGTTTAACTCAACCTAATATGGGAAAACCTCTTATTGATGCCAAAAAGACACATCTGCAACGGGGAGATTTAGCAGGGTGCTCCCTGTTAAATCTTGAGGGCCTGTTCAAAGCCAAAGCACGCTGCCGCTTTCCAGAAGGAGGATGTTCCCGGAATCATTCGCCATGAGTAAAACAATATATTTCCCCACCACCACTCTTCAAGCCTTCATCTCAGGAACTGTTTTGGCTGAAGTATCCAGGGAAATCCAACCTATGGCATTTAACCTGCATTCCATAGAACAGTTGGGGTTGGAAAGGATCTCCAAGCCCATCCAGTTCCAACCACCTGCCACATGGGCAGGGGACACCTCCCACTGCTTCCAGTTGCTCAAGGTCCCACCCAACCTGGCCTTGAACCCCTCCAGGTATGGGGCAGCCACCACTGCTCTGGGCAGCCTGGGCCAGGGCCTCACCATTCCCATAGAGAACAATTTCTTCCCATGAAAACCCTCTTCCAACACAGGAAAGCCACCACCACCACCACCTTCGTACCCTCTTTCAGAAGAGGAATAAAAGGGGAGATAACATGAAGTGACACCAGCAGGCTATTATACAGTGATATTTCTTCCTTGCTGGTTCTGCTGAGGCTCCAAAAGCAGAAGACAGAAGCTTCCCTGAGCAAACTGAAGAATACACAATAGAACTAAATCCAGCTGCAACTCACCCGGACCACAAAGGAGAGTAACCAACCAAAGAACAAATGGGCTACGGTAAGAAATGCACTGGGCTTCTCAGCTGCATTAAATCAGTTCCTCCCTGTGAAGCCTAATTAAACACCAGGTGGAATAAATCTAATCCTCTCAGTAATACCTGCTGGGGCCAAATTACCTCATGGTATAAATTGGGCAGTGGTGTAAATGGTGCCACCTGATGACATAAATATCTGAAAGCTACTGCTGGGTAAGGTTAGGTTCATTCCTTTCTCTACTTCTATGGACATTCTAAACAATGTTGTCTCCTGTATCAACCCTATTAAACCAATGTATTTATTCAGTGATTTCAGGTAGGTACACCTCTTTTAAATGAGTTAACAAGATTTAAGCTTGAATTAAGTGCCAGGATGCCTAAACATCTTCTTCTTCCCGCTTTATCTGACTTTTCTCTTGCTCTCAGCTGCATTCTAGAAAGGAGAGAAGTGGTTCACACCAGCCTTCTTCTTGTTGCAGATTCATCCCTTTTGTATTATGGTGTTGGTCCCTCACTCCAAGAAGGATGCTGAGGTCCTGGAGAGCATCCAGAGAAGGAGACGGAGCTGGGGAAGGGTCTGGACAATGAGAGTTATGAGAGGCAGATGAAGAACCTGGGGTTGTTTATCCTGGAGAAGAAGAGGCTGAGGGTATACCTCATCACTGTCTACAACTGCCTGAAAGGAGGTTTTAGTGAGGTGGGTGTTGGTCTCTTCTCCCAAGTGGCAGATGATAGGATGAGAGGGAATGGCCTCAAGTTGCACCAGGGTAGGTTCAGATTGGACATGAGGAAACAATTCTTCACAGAATGGGTTCTCAGGCCCTGCCAGAGGCTGCTCAGGGAGGTGGTGGAGTCACCATGTGTGGAGATGTTTAAAAGATAGGTAGACAAGGTACTCAGAGATATGCTTTAGTAGTGGACTGGTACAGGTGGACTTGATGATCTCAAAGATCTTTTCCAACCGAGTGATTCTATGTTCTCTGAAATCGTGTGTGAAGTGTGATGGGTTTATTTTTGTTGTTCTGGTTTCTTTTTTAAACGTGAACACTGCTTTATCTTGATGTTTAGGTGGCGAGTTGTGTTGGTCCTTGTCTTACCAATTTTGCTATTTACGCAGAGAACCACCCTGTCTTATCTAAAGAAGAAACCTTCTGAAGAGATAGTTAGATTGTGCTCTGAAACAGGGTTGTTGCCACCCTGTGATGGATGCTATCACGATCATGGGGAAGTGTTTTAATTACATGGAATGCTTTGGTTTGGATGGGACCTTAAAGATAATTCAGTTTCAGCCTCCCTGCCATGGGCAGGGACACCTCCCACTGGATCAGGTTGCTCAAAGCCCCCTTCAACCTGGCCTTGAATGCTTCCAGGGATGGAGCAGCTATGACTTCTCTGGGCAAACTACTTTCCCTGCTAAATCCACTCGGTGTCATCCTTTGATGGCTTCACAAACTCTTTAGATGTCCCTTGGCTACGTATCCCATCCCTTTGTCTTATTGGTTCAGAGAGAATCATAGAATAGTTTGGGTTGGAAGGGACCTTAAAGATCACCTAGTCCCAAGCTCCCTGCCAGTGGCAGGGACATCCCACTGGATCAGGCTGCCCAAGGCCACATCCAACCTGCCCTTGAACACCTCCAGGGATGGGGCAGCCACAACCTCTCTTGGCAACCTGTTCCAGTGTCTCACCACTCTCACTGTGAAGAAATTCTTCCTAATGTTCAGTCTAAACCTGCCCCTCTCCTGTTTATACCCATTCCCACTCATCCTATCACTACAAGCCTGTATGTACAACCGCTCTCCAGCTTTCTTGTAGCCCCTTCAGACACTTGAAGGTCACTATAAGATCTCCTCGGAGCCTTCTCTTCTCCAGGCTGAACAACCCCCACCCTCTCAGCCTGCTCTTGTATGGGAGGTGCTCCAGTCCTCTGATCACCTTTGTAGCCTCCTCTGGACCAGTTTCAACAGCTCCATGTCCTTCTTACGTTGAGGATTCCACTAGTGTCAGCAAGCTCAGTTGGGTGAAGTAACAGAAACGTGTGCAAGAACAAACGCATGGGTTGATCGCTTCCGAAGCAGAAGGCTCAGTAGAACTGTGTTCCCTAGGGTTTGTGGGCAATTGGATCTCTCCATTGGTGTCCTGCATAAAGAAATACAGACCTTCTGTATCAGATGTGCAGGTGGCATTGGCCCGCGCTGGAGAGGAAAGGGCCCGCCAGCAGAGTGGAAGGGAGTCCAAAGCAAACTGGAAAACCAGCCTGGAAAAACAGGTTGCGAGTCCATGGGAGCAAACACAAATGCCCGTGCTTAAGTGAGGTTAACCAACCCAAGGAGGATGGAGGGAGGCTGGTTAAGGCCAGAGAGAGGGGAAGGATCTGGGGTTTACAATGAGTCACGCTGTGAGTATGAGTCAGCAATGTTCTGCTGTTGTACTATCCTGGGATGTATAAACAAACTAATGCTCTATAAGACACGTAAGCGGGTTTTCCACTCCGGTAGTGGATGATGTATTAGCTGACAAATTCTGTCTTGAGGGGTCAGTGTCCTTTCGAAAAGAAATGGAAAGAGAAGTGAAAGGAAAGCAATTTAGATAATAAAACGTGGTCCGTGATGACCAGAGAGAAGGAGTAGTTTAGTCCAGGAAAGAGAAAGGCAGCCTGAATTTTGGCATCTCCTATTGTTTGGGTGGTTGACTTGTCGATCTTGCCAATCTCCTTTCAGCACAGCTTTTGTTTCATTTCTGATGTCGGTGTTGCTCCACTTTAACAAAGCAACTCCAAGAAACACAGAGGCTCTGTCCTGTGACATCACATTGGCATTCCTATATCTCGTCAGGGTTGGAGCACAGACTTATTGTAGGAATCACGAAAATATGCCTAGTGAGGTCTCCGAGAGGTCATTTGGCACAAACTCCTTTCTGGAGGGAGGATTGTCTGTGTGTAAGAGGCCTCGCAGGTGTTTGGATAATCTATTTTTAAAAACCACTGGGACTTGGAGTTCAATCCCTGCAGGAACATTTGTGAGTTGGTAGACTCTTTCTACACCCTTCAGCTGTTTTTGTTGGTTTTTCCCTGAAGAATCAACAACCTCGGTCTTTAAAATGTCTTAAAAACTTTGAGGTTTTAGATCCTATCTTCATATGACGGATGGACGGGCTACGACCAAAGGGATGAGGTTCATCAAGGCCAAGTGCTGGGTCCTGCTCTTTGGGACAGAACAACCCTGTGCAGCTCCAGGCTCGTGGGAGAGCTGCTGGAAAGTTGTCCATAGAAGAGGACCCAGAGTTTCTGGTTGATGGCAACCGAACCTGAGCCAGGACCTTAGCAGCCACTGCTGCTGTGGCCCCTGATGTCACTTGCGTTACATTGCTTGGTATAGGGTAATATCATCTTATCTTATACACCAATTGCTTTCCTTCTAGGACAAAAAAAATCCATAAGAAAATCCAAACTGGTGGCAACAGTCCCCAAAGTGAAGCTTGCAGGGTTGCTCAGGTATAGAATCACTAGGTTGAAAAAGACCCTTGAGATCAAGCCTCACCTAAGCCTGTTGGCTACTAAACCAGATCCTGAGCACCTCATCTGCCTGGCTTTTAAATCCCTTCAGGGATGAGGATTCCACCACCCCTCTGGGCAGCCTCTGCCATGGCCTGAGAACCCTTTCCGTGAAGGTGTTTTTCCTGATGTACAAACTGAACCTGCCCTGGTGCAACTTGAGGCCAATTCCTCTTGTCCCATCTCCTGTCGCTTAGGAGAAGAGACCAACACCCACCTCGCTACAACATCCTTTCGGGCAGTTGTAGACAGTGATGAGATCTACCATGAGCCTTCTCTTCTCCAGACTAAATAACCTCAGGTTCCTCAGCTGCATCTCGTAAGACTTGGAGGGTCTTGATAAGAGGGTGATGGGAAAATAAGAGGTAGCTGGCTGGCTCCCATCCGTGCTTCTTTCATGCACTGGGATGCAGGATAGAGGAGAGTTTATGTCAGTGCTGCCTCTCCAGCTCAAGGGGACACAGATCATCATCTGAAAGTAGCGTGCAGCCCCCCCTTTTCTCCTAGTGGGTGGTTGAGTTTTTTGGGACCGTGGCTGATTATTCTATTTATTTTGCCCCCGTCAAAAAAGGAAACAGGTCAGCTTCTGCCAAGTAATTTTACACCTAAGTATTTCCTTCTGTTTGTCTTAAAAACAGCTTAGTATGGCTGTTACCTCCGGGTCACGGGGTCACTAGGGGATTGGCAGAGGGTTTCTCGGAGCACGATGCACTTTGGAGGGCTGTTCTTAATTGTTTGGTGGAGACAAGGGAATAGGGAGCCGATCTAAGAAATGCAGCACCGCAGAGTGGTGCTTTGTTCCTTTGGCGAAGGACAAAATCCAGCTTGGGTGCTGTGCTGCAAGGACGCGGAGAGATGCTCTGGGTGCACGCGTGTAACAGGTTGTTTTTCACTTTTTGGAACGTAAGGTCTGGTATACGGAGTCGCACACAAGGGGGTAAGGAAACCATCCACCCCAACAATGCTGCTTTTCAGTGCATTGAAAGATAATGGATTGTTCCTCGTGTCTATCTGTCTAATGGGGGGGTTTGGGCTGCTGACAGAGGAAGGTTGCATGGATAGAGAGAAACAGAATCGTGGAATGCTTTGGATTGGAAAGGACCTTAAAGCTCATAGAATTCCAACCCCTGCCTTGGGCAGGGACACCTCCCACTGGATTAAGCCCCATCCAACCTGGCCTTCAACACCTCCAGGGGTGGGGCAGCCACCACTTCTCTGGACAACCTGTCTCAAGACACCCCCCTACTCAGCATGAAGAATTTCTTCCTAATGTCTACTCTAAATCTTTCCCCTTCCAATTTAAAGTCATTCCCCCTTACCATATTTCTCCAGGTCCTTGTAAAAAAAGTCCCTCCTGAACTTTCTTGAAGGCTCTCTTTAGGTTTTATTTCTTCATAGCAATGGCACCACATGGGTCCTCAGAACCTCCAATCTAAATGTCCTCACTCTCAGCTTAATCCATAGAAAGAAAAAGTGATGAAGGTGACAGATTCAAAAACCTTTTTTTTTCTGTGTTCTATTCCAGCATTTCATCCAACTGAACTGTACGTGTAGCACATATTTTCTGTTCTCTTTTCCCTGTCTGATGTTGACAGATGGCAAGTTTTAATTCTTTTTTATAACTGCATTCCTCCTCAAAGTACCCCGTGGACCTGGAGGAGAGGCAGAAGATGTCACTTGCAGCCTCAAAGGACTGTGAGATTAATGTAACAAACCATCATCTCTGTTCATGGCCCTTACCAAGCTCCGAAGAACAGCTGCAATCAGTCAAGTGCAAAGAAACAGTGAGCAGTGTTTTGTTGGAAACACTTTGGAAAAGCCACAGAGATTATCCGAGGTCTGGAGCACCTCTGCTATGAGGACAGGCTGAGAGGGTTGGAGTTGTTCAGCCTGGAGAAGAGAAGGCTCTGGGGAGAACTTAGAGCAGCTTCCAGTAGGAAAAGGGGCTCCAGAAAAGTTGGGGAGGGGCTCATGATCAGGGAGTGCAGGAACAGGATGAGGGGAGAGGTTTTAAGCTGAAAGAGAGGAGATTGAAATGAGATCTTGGGAAGAAATTCTCTCCTGAGAGGGTGGGGAGGCCCTGGCCCAGGTTGCCCAGAGCAGTGGTGGCTGCCCCATCCCTGGAGGTGTTCAAGTCCAGGTTGGATGGGGCTTGGAGCAACCTGATCCAGTGGGAGGTGTCTGTGCCCATGGCAGTGGGGTGGAACTGGATGAGATCCACCTGTGCCTCCTCTGTGTCATCATTGGTGACACAGTCATTGAGGTGGAGGCAATTCAGCATATTTGTATATATTTTACTATGTTCTGATTAATAGCATTTTCCTTGGTATTGTTACTATTGTTTACTACTGTTTTAGTTCCCAAGCCATGAGTCTTTTTCCCTCCTTCCCCTGGGGAGGGAATTGTGGTGACACAACTGCTCGGTTTAGCTGCTGCTCAAGCCGGGCTGGGGCTGAACCATGACGAGCATTGAGAGATCATGCCTGGTTTGCACCCCTGCAAATCTTAATGTTGCATGAGAGCATCGTCGTGCAGCAGCGCCGCGGCACGCTCGACACCGCGCATCTGCTGCTGCCTGGGGTGCAGCACAAACCAGGAGCTCTCCTCTTAACACCAACTCCACAACGGGTGAATCGGCCCCTGGGAAGGTCAGCCTCAACCAGAATCTGCTCCCTATAAAGCTGGAAGTAGAATCGTAGAATAGTTTGGGTTGGAAGGGACTTTAAAAGATCATTCAGTTCTACCACCCTGCGGTGGGCAGGGGCACCTCCCACTAAATCAGGCTGCCCAAGATTCCATCCAACCTGGCCTTGAACACCTCCAGGGATGAGGCAGCCACAACTTCCCTGGGCAAACTATTCCAGTGCCTCACTGCTCTCATCATGAAGAAATTCCTCCTTATTTCCAGTTTAAATCTGCCCCTCTCCAGTTTATACGCATTGCCCCTCATCCTAACACCACAAGTCTTTGTAAACAGCCCCTCCTCAGCTTTCCTGCAGCCCCTTTTAGGTACTGGAAGGTCACTATGTGGTCTCCTCAGAGCCTTCTCTTCTCCAGGCTGAACAACCCCAACTCTCTCAGCCTGTCCTCATAGCAAAGCTGCTCCATCCCTCGGATTATCTTTGTAGCCTCCTCTGGACCTGTTCCAGCAGCTCCATATCCATCTTACATTGAGGATTCCAGAACTGGACACAGGAATCCAAATGAGGTCTCACAAGAGAGGAACAGAGGGGCAGAATCACCTCCCCAAAAGAACCCCCCCCCAAAAAATCTCTATGGACTCAACTGTACCATAAAGCAGCCTCTGGCGCAGAGAGCAAATTCTTCAGCGATGGCTATTGCATCACTGTAGGAAAGGGAGGAAAACAAACGGCTCGATGCCGATAAACAAGGGCTATTGTTAAATGGACTTGGGGATTTTTGTGGAGACAGCATCAAATTTCAGGCTTCCTGCTACTAAGTAAACGCCAGCCAATACCTGGAGGCTGCTGTTCTCTCTGAGCTTGCAGAAAGAATTGTTACTATGTGAAAAATGCAAAAATTATCTTCCTTTCCCCCCAGTATCTGAACTTCAGCTTCCCTTGAACCCGGTCCCAGATGGAGAACAAGCCCAAGAGAAACAAAGATACATGAAGAAGCCCCTGTTCCAGGCAAAAACATGAGTGTTTTTATTCACCCGGCTGGACTCCAGTTCACCTGCACTGTTCTGACCTGGTACAGCGAGTGTATGTGTAAACAGTGAATTCCCCATTGGATGTGAATGGATGGTGGTCCAGGTCTTAGGGACCAGCAAAGTCTTCTGGATCTGCACTTGGTTGCGGGTGTTTTGCTGTTCTGTGGGATTGCACCAGAGGAGCATTCCTTTAGAATTGTTTGGTTGGAAAAGACCTTTGAGCTCATAGAATATGGGAATGGATTGGGTTGGAAGCAACTTTAGATCATCAAGTTAAGCCATACCTGTCCGCTACTAAACCACATCCCTGAGCACCTTCTGGATGTATGGGGACACTCACTAAAGATCAACTGACCCAGTTGCATTCTGTCTAATTATATCTCTGGGTTGTTCTCTGCTCTTTTTACCTTCTTCCAAAGATGCTTCAGGTAGACGTTGGTATGACTGGGACAGTAGATCTGACTGAGGCTACTTTAAGTTGTTTCCAGCTTTCTAATAATTTAATCAATTAAATTAGCTTTCTAATAATTTCTAATAGAGTTGTTTGTAAAAAGTCCCTCCCCAGCTTTCCTGGAGCCCCTTTCTGTACTGGAAACTGCTCTAAGGTCTCCCCGAAGCCTTCTCTTCTCCAGACTGAACAACCCCAACTCTCTCAGCCTGTCCTCATAGCAGAGGTGCTCCAGCACTCACATCATCTCCATGGCTCTTCATCAGGGATTGCAGGGATGGGACAAGGGGGAAAGGTTTTAAGCTGAAAGAGGGGAGATAGAGCTGAGATCTTAGGAAGAAATGTTTTCCTGTGAGGGTGGTGAAGAACTGGAGCAGGTTGCCTGGAGAGGGGGTGACTGCCTCATCCCTGGAGGTGTTGAAGTCCAGGTTGGATGGGGCTTGGAGCATATGATGCAGTGGGAAGTGCCCATGGCAGGGGAGTGGAACTGGATGGGAACCACCTGTGCTTGCTCTATATTCAGAGGTAAAGCAGTCATCGAAATGGGTGCAATTCCATATATTTGTATATATTTTATTCTGTTCTTATTAATAGCTTTTTCCTTAGTATTGTTACTACTGTTTCATTAAAGCTGTTTTAGAATCATAGAATAGTTTGGGTTGGAAGGGGCCTTAAAGATCATCTAGCTCCAAGCCCCCTGCCATGGGCAGGGACACCTCCCACTAGATCCAGCTGCCCAAGGCCCATCCAACCTGGCCTCCTCAGCTTTCCTGGAGCCCCCTTCCATACTGGAAACTGCTCTAATGTCTCCCTGGAGCTTTTTCTTCTCCAGACTCAATAACCTCAACTCTCTCAGCCTGGCCTCATAGCAGAGGTTCTCCAGCCCTTGCACCATCTTCATGGCCTCTTCTAGACCCATTCCAACAGTTCCACTGGAGCTCTGAGAGGGGTCTGGAGACCTCAACTCAGACATCTCTTTTGGCCAACCCTACTGCAATGCTATGCTAGAGAGCAGCACTCCCATTGATGCGCAGCACAGGTCCCCTCTTCCCCTCTCTGTTCCTTGAATCCATTCCCTGGAAACCCAGCCTGACCTTGCTTGGCTGGAAGAATCTTAACACAAGCATCTGAGGGTTTAAAGCAAGACAAAAGCAGTTCCTATAAAATCTGTCAGGGCTGATCGAAACCATATTGTCGTCTTCAACTTGAAAGGCTTAATCTCCGAGGCACAGTGTGACTGAGGGTTGCACGATTCTTAGCCTGGTTATCTGCCTTCGCAGCCTGCATCTGGGTGGATTTAACCTCAATCCAGCCTGTTGAAGCAGCCACTGGATGTGTGCAACCCATCCCTGGTTCAGGGGGAGGGGAGGCTTATGTTCCTGGTTGTCTTGAAAGAAGCCATCAATCATCCACTCAAGAAAACACCCCCTGAATCTAAACAGCATCCATAGCAGCTGCTGGAGCCCTCATCCATTATTCCCCTCTGAGCACAAACAGAGATTCCCTTGTATTTAAAGGAAAAAAAAAAAAAAAGAAAAGGAGGAGTAAGAAAAGCCCTACCAAATATTGAAGTTCTGAAAGTTCACTCAGAAGACACGTTCAAGCGTCTAAGGCGCCCGTGGCGTGTGGCCAGCGCAGGGTGACCTACGAGCTGCTCCCCCAATGGGACTCAGATTACAGTAACCATCCTGTTCCTTCCAGACAGTACCATTAGCACTCGACGCCTATCGATCATCCCACTGGAGGAGCACGGTCAGCCGTGCATCGGCCACGCTGTGCTACCGCCACCTCCCTTGGCTCCGTCTGTCCCTCCTTCTCCCCCAGCCACCCCTCGCGACAGCGTGCCCCAGCTGCAAGCCTCGCTCCTCCAGGCACTGAGCTCATCCCTCTTTCGTTACATGGTGTGGTTTTCCTTTTTTCCCCCCCCCCCCTCTTCTTTTTTCCCCTTCTTTTCACTCCCAGGCTGCTGACACAGAGATTTATTGCTGAATGTCAAAGCTCTCTGGGTTTTGGACTGGTTCTCCTTACTCTGGGAAACTTCTGGAAAAAGGATTCATGGGCTGGAAGGGCTTAAATGCATCTGTGGCAGATTCAGCTCCTTGCTGTTAGCACCCTTCAGAAGAGCAGAACGCGGGCCAGGTTTTGTTTGTTTTGCCTCTAAATCCCCTCCGCCTGTGACCTTTTTTGTCCTCTAGTGAAGGAAAAAGAAGAAATGTCTGGTAGGACCTCCAATTCCTTACTCCCCTCCAACTCCATTTCTTCCCCTTTCAGCATCTTATGACAATTGCTTCTGGCTCTACCACCTCTCTCACCAACACCTTCTCAGCATCCCCATCAAATGGGCTTGGTGGCTGCTGGAATTTCCTTCCCGTCATGACGATGGCCATGGTAGTTAGCAGGTCCTAAATTCACACTCTCTTGTGTAGAGACTTGGCCACTGCTGCTCTCTTCTCACCAGTCTCAGCGTGGAAATTCCTTCAGAAGCTGAAGACCTGGCTGCTGCCAGCCCGTGGGGTAATGATCCAGAACTGGAGTCACCACGTTCATGGCTAGTTTAACTTATTTCATTTCCAGCACCACACTTTCCTTGCCTGACTCTCAGGGGTATCCAGTTTTAGACTGACCTGAAACGTCAAGACCTTATCCTTCGTTATGTTTTTAAGCTGGAAGAAGGGAGATTGAGATGAGATCTTAGGAATCACAGAATCACAAGTTTGGAAAGGACCCATTGGATCATCGAGTCCAACCATTCCTAACACTCCCTAAACCATGTCCCTAAGCACTTCATCCACCCGTTCCTTAAACACCTCCAGGGAAGGCGACTCGACCCCCTCCCTGGGCAGCTGTTCCAGTGCCGATGACTCTTTCTGTGAAGAATTTTTTTCTGATATCCAACCTGAACCTCCCCTGACGGAGCTTCAGCCCATTCCCTCTTGTCCTGTCCCCTGTCACTTGGGAGAAGAGCCCAGCTCCCTCCTCTCCACAACCTCCTTTCAGGCAGTTGTAGAGAGTAATAAGGTCTCCCCTCAGCCTCCTCTTCTCCAGGCTAAACAACCCCAGATCTCTCAGCCGCTCCTCGTCAGACGTTCTCCAGCCCCTCAGCAGCTTCGTTGCTCTTCTCTGGACACACTCCAGAGCCTCAACATCCTTCTTGTGGTGAGGGGCCCAGAACTGAACACAGCATTTGAGGTGTGGTCTCACCAGTGCCGAGTACAGAGGGAGAATCACCTCCCTGGACCTGCTGGTGACCCCATTTCTGATCCAAGCCAAGATGCCATTGGCCTTCTTGGCCACCTGGGCACACTGCTGGCTCATGGTCAGGAAGAAATATTGTCCTGTGAGGGCGAGGAAGCACTGGCACAGGTTGGCCAGAAAACTTGTGGATGCCCCCTCCTTGGAGGTGTTCAAGACCACATTGTATGAGGCTTGGAGCAACCAGATCCAGAGGGAGGTGTCCCTGCCCGTGGCAGGGGGGTAGAACTAGGTGATCGTTATATCCCCTTTCAACCCAAACCATTCTGTAATTCTCATTTCAGGTCTAGCTCTGAAACCAGGGCATTGAGGGGCACCTTGAGCTGGAGAGGCCACCAAGATACAACAAAAAGCACAACTTGTGCTTTCAAAGATGTGAGTCCTACGTCTGTCCCTGATACCTCTCCCCTAGACCTGTTCTTCATGCACTGACAAAGTAAAATTGTGTTCTTCCTCCTGCTCTGTCGAGCTATACTACAGATCATAGAATCATGGATATATATTCAGAGCAGGCAATTTTCCCAGGGGCAGACCTTGAAAGGAGGACACCAGGAGACCCAGAGTCCCTGAGAAAAGTCATGCAACCACTTGTCATTCTGAAATCTAAAAGAAAACAAGCAGAGGTTTCCACTTAAAGCGTGTTTCGTAACTGCAGGCTGCGCTGACTGGCTCCCTGGCAGCTGCCGAGGAGCACAGATGCTCAATGCCTGTGGAGATATCTGCATTATGCACACCTTAAAAGTAGAAATCTGTGATGGCACTCATAATATCATTAAGGTTGGAAAAGACCTCTAAGATCATCTAGTCCAACCCTTAACCCAACACCAACCGTGCCTACTAAACCACACTAGTTAACGTCTCTAACCCCTTTATTCCCTCCAATGGTTCTAACATCTCTCCTGCAATAGCTGCCCAGCAGAAGGTTTAACAGGTCCCTCGTGGAGGTTTCAGCCCAAGAACGAATTCTATTCCAGAACAGACCCAAAGTGTAGATGTTGCCATGCCTGCACTGGCATCATTTTTCCCTTGGTCTATAATCTGTACTGAACGCCGACTTTATTTCCTTGTCATTCCAAAAACTCTCGGTTTGTGTGTGTTTAACTCATAACGGACCTGGAGACAATGGGGAGATATGGAGAGATACCAATGGAATGTGGGCCCAAGAGGGACTGGAAGGCATCTGCATTTGAGTGGCTTTAACTTTCACTCCAAATTAAGCCCCAAATGAACTTTTCTTTACTTCTACTATGAAGCACTTCACTCTGCAGAGGCTAGGGAGGAGCCAGCCCTGTAGGACACAGGGGCTGGATGGGACAGGCTGGAAGAACCTATGATGAGCCACAACCAAGGCTGGGATACCCAGGTAAAGGAGGAAACATCCCGAGAGACCACCAATTTCAGTGCTCTCTTCTCTGCATGTTTCACCACTACATCAACACTGCCGAAAAGGTTCTATGTACACTGGTCCAGTCGTCATGGTCTTTTCCTTCTCCTCTTTCTCCTCTGCTACCTGGCTTTGATCAGAGAGCGTAGGGAAAGGATAAGGGGGAACGGTTTTAATCTGAAAGAGGGTAGGTTTAAAGTAGATCTTAGGAAGAAACTTGTTTTCTTGTGAGGGTGGAGGGAGGCCCAGGTTGCCCAGAGCAGTGGTGGCTGCCCCATCCCTGGAGATTTTCAAGGCCAGGTTGGATGGGGCTTGGAGCAACCTGATCCAGTGGGAGGTGTCTGTGCCCGTGGCAGGTGGATTTGAAGTGGATGGGCTTTGAGGTCCTTTGCAGCCCAAACCAACCCATGATTCTATGACAGCCCTGGACTTGGTGATGTGAAAACACAGGAAGAGCCAATCCTTGATCCTTTCCCTACAGCACTTATCATCGATGTGATGCCTGTTCCTTATGATCACAAGCTGGACATTCAAGGAAACACTCATAACCAACATGACAAATGTCTGAGCAGCTCAGCAGCCAAAGGTCTGCAGCAAAAATGCTTTAGAGCGGACTTAAAACAGGATTCTGAGGAGAAATCTCTCTGGAAGTGAGGAGCAAACTTCTAAAGGTTTAAGAGCTTTGTGAGAAGTTTCATGGTGAGGTACAGTGACATTGGCAGGCAGAACTTCAGAAAAGGAGGAGGAAAGATGGACTGGACAGAAAAGAGTGAGACAGAGGGCAGAGGCAGCATGGCATGGTCCAGAGGAGGACTACAAAGGTGACCTGAGAGCTGGAGCACGTCCCATAAGAGGAGAGAGTTGGGCTTGTTCGGTTTGGAGGCTCTGAGGAGACCTTAGAGTGACCTTCCAGTACCTGAAGGGGCTACAAGAAAGCTGAGAAGGGACTGTTCACAAAGGCTTGTGGTGATACGATGAGGAGAAATGGGTATAAACTGGAGAGGGGCAGATTTATGAGGGGATTGAGGCATGGGCTTCTGAGCTTGTATTAACAGAAGATGCTTTATTGCAAAAACAGGCTGCTTTTATACAATTCTGCTAAAATTCAAAAAACATGGCGTTATCTGATTGGTTACAAACAACTGTCCCTGCTCTCAAACTTCAAAATAGCTAGTCAAGAGGTAACTGACCACTCGCTGTTCATGCGCAGTCCCAATTCCTTCCTTGGGCATCAGAAGGCTATAACTGTTTCTCATGTTCTTCTGTTTACAATACTTTTTGTAGGTTCTTTCCCGGCAGTGTTCCTCTGTTGTCCAATTCTCCAAGGTCCCTCAAGGGCCTCTTCAGCTCAGCTGATTCTCTGTGTGCAGATTTAGACAAGACTACAAGAGGAATTTCTTCACCGTGAGGGTGGGAGGCCCTGGCCCAGGTTGCCCAGGGAAGTGGTGGCTGCCCCATCCCTGGAGGGGTTCAAGGCCAGATTGGATGGGGCTTGGAGCAACCTGATCCAAACCATCATCTCTGTTCGTGGCCCTTATCGAGCTCCAAAGAACAGCTGCAAACAATCAAGTGCACAGAAACACTGAACAGTGTTTCGTTGGAAACATTTTGGAAAAGCCACAGAGATGATCCGAAGTCTGGAACACCTCTGCTATGAGGACAGGCTGAGAGGGTTGGGGTTGTTCAGCCTGGAGAAGAGAAGGCTCTGGGGAGACCTTAGAGCAGCTTCCAGTGGGGAAAGAGGCTTTAGAAAAGCTGGAGAGGGGCTCTCGATCAGGGAGTGCAGGAACAGGATGAGGGAAGAGGTTTTAAGCTGAACGAGGGGAGATTGAAATGAGATCTTAGGAAGAAATGTTCTATTGAGAGGGTGGGGAGGCCCTGACCCAGGTTGTCCAGAGAAGTGGTGACTGCCCCATCCCTGGAGGTGTTCATGGCCAGGTTGGATGGGGCTTGGAGCCCCTGATCCAGTGGGAGGTGTCCCTGCCCATGGCAGGGGGTGGAACTGGATGGGCTTTGAGGTCCCTTCCAACCCAAACTCTTGTGTGACTCTATGAAAGTGGCCCAGGTCACTTCTGTCTTTGCGTGCAGGGAAAGATGCATTGAACCTTTTGACTCCCCATCTGGTCCAACCCTGGCAGGGTACTCAAGTGACTTGATCTTTCCCACACAGGGTGTAGCTGCTTCTGAAGAGAAGAGAAAGCTTTGTGTAAGTCACCCTTACCTGGAAATTATGCTTCTACCCAGACCAGCTTATGTGATGAATAAAATGACTTCAATCTATCCAAACAGAGGTCAAAACAAAGATTGTTATCTTCATCCAACAAAGTCACAACAGAAATCCAAGAAATGTCTTATTCATGCTCCCCAAAGGCAAATCGCAGACCCTGCAGATGTCGCTGCCTGAATATCTCCCCAGCTTTGGCAGCGCTAGCACTCAGCGAGATGCTGCTTAAGGCTGCAAACATCGCTGCTGCCACTCTCCATGGACTCTTCTCCATGTGTAATCCCTGAGCATCACCTTTGGCATGGCAGGGAAGATGGGACAGCCCTGGGTGTCCTTCATAACCTCTGTTCCCCCCTCCCCTGCGGCCGACACTGTGTGTATCTTAACTCCTGAGCATTCTTAGTGCTGATGAATATCTGCACACAAGTAAATCATCCCATTCCTGAGGAACACAGAGTCCTTGGATTCTGTCCCTTCCCATCTGGCAGGAGCAGCTGCTTTATGAGGGTCTTTGGTGGCCATGCATGCTGCTAAACTTCTCAGCTTCAACGTTCTACCAGCTCCTTAATGTAAAAACCCAAAGTCACACAATCACCTTGCAGGGCTTGGTTTGTAACCTCGATCACAGCAGCTGGAATCGATCTCATCCAAACGCAGGCCTTGACAGGGTGAGTTGCCCTACCTGTCATCTAGACTTCTACGGAAGAAACAGGATCTCACAGGCTGTGATGAATCCAACTTATTTTAGATATCTACATTAGAATGAAGTGAATCATCCCTGAAAGCTCCTTTTTGTTTCTCCATTAACTATATAAAAAAATAATAAAAAGCCCAGTCTAGACTAGTTTTGAGCTGTTGGCAAGACATCTATGAGGAAAAGCCAGAAGGACAGGTCAAGATTGCAGTCCGTACGAAGAGAGAGACGTATTGGAAGACAGAGGTGGATTTGTGAGTCATCAGTACAGATGGTGTGTTTGTGGATGAGGTTCCCAGAGAGATGGGGAGAGGAAAAAGAAACCATGTGCAAAAACCTGTATCAGTCGAACAGGCGGCGAGCGGGGAGGTCAGGAGAATCTTGTGCAGAACACCAAACAGGTGATGAGAACAGTAGGAGGAGAATCAAGAGGGGAAAGTGTAGCAGAAATCAAGAGGAACATGATCTCAAGGAGAAAATTATTCCCAGTGATCACATGGATGGGGCTGGCAGGTCCAAGCCATCCAACCATACCACGCGGGCTTGAAGCTGTGCTGGAATGAAGTTGGTAGAGAAGGTAATGGGAGCAGTTTCATTGAAGGCCAGTTCATGGATGTTGGATTGCAAAAGATGTGTGGGAGCAGAGATGGGGAGATCCAGGTAAGACTTCTGCTCTGGGAGAATCATAGAATAGTTTGGGTTGCAAGGGATCTTAAAGATCATCTAGTTCCATCTCCTCTGCCATGGGCAGGTACACCTCCCACTGGATCAGGCTGCCCAAGGCCCATCCAACCTGGCCTTCAACACCTCCAGGGCTCGAGGTGAAGAACACAAAGCACTGACAGGAAATGGAATCATAGAATCACAGAATGGTTTGGGTCAAAATGGACCTTAAAACCCATGCGGTTCCAACCCCCTGCCATGGGCAGGGACATCTCCCACTGGATCAGGCTGCTCAAGGCCACATCCAAACTGCCCTTGAAAGGAAAGGGACAAAAGAGATGAGAGAGTTGACAGAAGGCTGCAGAACCGGATGAAAGGGAAGAGAAAGGAATGGGGCACTGGGAAGGTGTCAGTGGAGAAGGCAAGGTCAGAGGAGATGAAAAAGAAGATGACAAATGTTTGCATGCACAAAAGAAGACTAAAAAGCCATGGTCTAACAACAATCTCTTCTTTCCCATGATCTGACTGTGCTATGGAGCACTCGGGTACTTCCAGGACTATCCAGAGTTAAAGCTCCAGAAGCAGTGTCACCTTTGAGATGCAATGTATAAACCACTGCTCAAAGTTGGTCTCTAAAAGGAGTAGCACAAAATTATTTTCCTTATAGAGAGATTATGGTGTTCAAAGTCAGGAGGGATGAGGCTCGAAGCAACCTGATCCAGTGGGAGGTGTCCCTGCCTATTGGAACTGGGTGGGCTTTGAAGTCCCTTCCAATCCAAAGCGTTCCATAATCCTATGATTCCATGACTCTACTCTCTGTGTTCGTGTTTTCTCAGAGCTCTCCCTCATCCTCATCTCATCATCATGTAGAGCATCTCCTCTCTCCTCTGTATGTGATTCTGCTGAAGTCATGAACATCTGGCCTATTTTATTAATCTTTGTTATTGTTATTCTTGGTTTTACCTATTTTATTAATTTTTCTAAATGTTATGGGTTCTTCTTTCTTTTTTTTTTTTCTGTTAGTCTGCTACAATAAATTCTCTGGCTTCTACAGCTGGGGACACTTATCTTGTGACAAAGAGAGAAAGATAAAGGACGCAGAGTATTTTTATTTGTTGTGCTTCAGTTTGCCCATGAAGATCAAGTGAGTGAGAATTCTGTGACAGTGAAAAGAGTCTAACTTAAATATTAGGTCCTGAAAATTAACAGTTTCATTACAAACACTGAGAAATGGGAAAATTGGCTGAGTGCGTCAGGATTTTAGCCCACCTCTGAGAGTGAGCAGCACTAGATGTGCAGAAGAAAGGCAGAAAAATCAGTTCTATGGTGCAATCAAAGAATTATAAAACCCCCATCCAGTTCCAACCCCTGCCATCGGCAGGGACACCGCCCACTGGATCCAGTTGCTCCAAGCCTCATCCAACCTGACCTTCAACACCTCCAGGGATGGGGCAGCCACAGCTTCCCTGGACAACCTGGGCCAGGACCTCCCCACCCTCACAGGAAATCTTTTCTTCCTAAGATCTCATCTCAATCTCTCCTCTTGCAGCTTAAAACTGCTCCCCTCTTCTCTTATCCCTTCACTCCCTGACCAAGAGCCCCTCTCCAGCTTTCCTGGAGCCCCTTTCCCTACTGGAAGCTGCTCTAAGGTCTCCCCGGAGCCTCCTCTTCTCCAGGCTGAACAATCCCAACTCTCCCAGCCTGGCCTCATACAAGAGGTTCTCCAGCCCTCAGATCATCTCCGTGGCCTCCTCTGGACTCGTTCTAACAGCTCCACGTCCTCCCTGTGCTGAGGACTCCAGAAATGGATGCAGGAGCCCAGGTGAGGTCTCAGAGTCCTCCCAGCACAAGCCCTGTGGTGCTTGAACTCTGACAGACTCGGGGCGATTCCTTTGCTCTGTGCGATCACAGGGCAGGCTGACGGTTCTGCTTTCACCTGCAGGTGAGCTATTCAAGCCTGCCTGGAAACTCTTGGTCATAACAGCTTTACTTTCTTGCACGTGTCCTCCCTTTGCCTTTCTCCCTCCCTGAGTGGGAGCGATGGATTTATACATGTGTCTGAAAGTGCAGACAGCTGCCACTTGTTGCTGACATGGAAGTAGAGAGGGGGGCTGAAACACAAAGGTTGTTTGGGGCCATATGTTTATTTCCATTTCTTTACTAGAAGGAGGTTATTCCCTCACCCACAGATGTGATTGTACTGATTTATACAATCATAGAATCTTAGAATTGTAGAATCATAGAATTGTTTGGGTTGGAAGGGACCTTAAAGCCCATCCAGTTCCACCTCCTGCCACGGGCAGGGACACCTCCGACTGGATCAGGGGCTCCAAGCCCCATCCAACCTGGCCTTGAACACCTCCAGGGATGGGGCAGCCACAATTTACTTGGGCAACCTGTTCCAGGGCCTCACCACTCTCATCATTAAGAAATTCTTCCTTATATCTAGTCTAAATCTGCCCCTCTCCAGTATTTACCCATTCCCCTTTGTCTTATCACTCCAAGCCTTTGTGAACAGCCCCTCCCCAGCTTTCTTGTAACCCCTTCAGCTATTGGAAGGTCGCTCTAAGATCTACTTGGAGCCTTCTCTTCTCCAGGCTGAACAACCCCAACTCTCTCAGGCTGTCCTCTTATGAGAGGTGCTCCAGCCCTCTGATCGTCCTTGTAGCCTCCTCTGGACCCATTCTAACAGCTCAAATCTCTTCCTTATGTTTGGATATAGGCAGATACCACCCTGCCTTCATCAGGCTCTGATCTGATCCTGGGAGCAGGCAGTCTCCAAAATCCCAGGTGCAGAAGCTGCTCGAGCACCCCAAGCAGTGCCTGAGTACAGCTGGAGTGTGAGCCGATCCCGGTCCCAAGGACAGCCTGGCACCATCCTCCCTGCCACCCCAGGAGCTGCTGCCAGGAGAGCGGCTGCTCCTTGAGCCACGCATGCACTGACGTGGTGCTGCCGCGTGTGCTCGTTTGGGGCTGCAATCTATAATCTCTTTGCTAAGGGGGGAGTAGGACCCAATCGATTTGGCTGCCCTCAGCCTCCGTAACCCACTTTCCTCTACGGCTCAATCCTCTTTTCACTCTGCTGACATCCAGATGCTAATTTGTTCTCCCCCTGACCCTGCTCCTTCCCCTCCCGATTTGAAATTAACTTACTAAAACATGTTTTCTTTTAAGAATCCACAACCTAATCCAGAACAAACAAAACACATTTTCGCAAACCACCAACTTCATGAACTTCTGCCCTGGCCTTGACCGCACTCTCTCCTCCTCCCCGTCCCCCCTCCCTTCCCAACTCCCGCCATCACCATCGGAGTGAGGTTTCCAGGAAATTTTTTTTCCCTGACGAATCCAGTTGCGAGAGCTCAGAAACTGTGGAAATTTTTGGCAGCCGTTGGAGCTGTTATTTTATTTACTTGCCTTCTGCATGCATGGATTTGGAGCGGTGGGGTTGGAGACGTGAGCGGAGGAGATGAATTTGCACACGTTGGCAGCCCGTGCTGGAGGTGGAGAAAAGCCCTGCAAAGGAGAGCTCTTCATTCTTATTAATCTTAGGGGAGGAGCTCTTTACGCTTATTAACCTTAAGGTTTCAGCGAACAGATGGTTTGGGACTTGAAGGATTGAAATGAGGCTGAGATGAGGCTGTTTGAGCAACAAAAAAGCCAATTATCCCAACAACACACAGGTCAATGTTTGCCCTTTTTCAGCATTTCCTATGAATGGCCGGGTTGTTTTATTGTTTATCTTTTTGGTTAAGAAATTCCTTCTGCCCCCCTACAGAACACACTGCGTCAGTCCCAAAGAAGGAGGTTGAATCCGAGTGCTCTGCACGTCGATCCCCTCTTAAAAAACTCATTTCATCTTGCAAAACAGCGAGTGAATGAAGGGATGGTCTCCCATTCTGCTAGGATTGCCCCTCTTCTCTATCTCAGCAGTGACCAAGGCCAGGATGGTCCTGCAGCACGGGTGGAAGCTCCTCCATCGATAACGAGGAGTGTCAAGGATCACCCCACACACAAGACCATGGAGCAGTTGGAGCATGTCCAGAGGAGTCCATGGAGATGATGCGAGGGCTGGAGCACCTCCTGTACGAGGACACTCTGAGAGAGTTGGGGTTGTTCAGCCTGGAGAAGAGAAGGCTTCAGGGAGACCTTAGAGCAGCTTCCAGTAGGGAAAGGGGCTCCAGGAAAGCTGGGAAGGGGCTTTTCATCAGGGAGTGCAAGGACAGGATGAGGGGAACGGTTTTAAGCTGCAAGAGGGGAGATTGAGATGAGATCTTAGGGAGAAATGTTCTCCTGCAAGGGTGAGGAGGCCCTGGAAGTGGTTGCCCAGAGCAGTGGTGGCTGCCCCATCCCTGGAGGGCTTCAAGGCCAGGTTGGATGGGGCTTGGAGCCCCCGATCCAGTGGGAGGTGTCCCTGCCCATGGCAGGAGGGGTGGAACTGGATGGCAGTTAAAGTCCCTTCCAACGCAAACCATCCCATGACTCCGTGATCGATGATTCCTGAGTTATTGCATCTCTTTGAGGGTGGCAATTTAAATAATCTATCTTTCTTTCTTTCTTTCTTTCTTTCTTTCTTTCTTTCTTTCTTTCTTTCTTTCTTTCTCTTTCTTTCTTTCTCTCACTCTTTCTCTCTTTCTTTCTTTCTTTCTTTCTCTCTTTCTTTCTCTCTTTCTCTCTTTCTTTCTCTCTTTTTCTCTCTTTCTCTCACTCTTTTTCTCTCTTTCTTTCTCTCTTTCTTTCTTTTTTCTTTCTTTCTCTTTCTCTCTTTCTTTCTTTCTCTCTCTCTTTTTCTCTTTTTCTTTCTTTCTTTCTTTCTTTCTTTCTTTCTTTCTTTCTTTCTTTCTTTCTCTCTTTCTCTCTTTCTCTCTTTCTCTCTTTCTCTCTTTCTCTCTTTCTCTCTCTTTTTCTCTCTCTGTCTTTCTTTCTCTTTCTTTCTTTCTTTCTTTCTTTCTCTCTTTCTCTTTCTCTTTCTCTTTCTCTTTCTCTTTCTCTTTCTCTTTCTCTTTCTCTTTCTCTTTCTCTTTCTCTCTTTCTCTTCCTTCCTTCCTTCCTTCCTTCCTTCCTTCCTTCCTTCCTTCCTTCCTTCCTTCCTTCCTTCCTTCCTTCCTTCCTTTCCTTTCCTTTCCTTTCCTTTCCTTTCCTTTCCTTTCCTTTCCTTTCCTTTCCTTTCCTTTCCTTTCCTTTCCTTCCATCTCTCTTCCTATTTCTCCCTCTCTCTCTTTCTCTCAGTTTGTATCTTCTAACCCTGAGCTGCAGCAATAAAACATTTCGCTTCCACGATGAAGTGCTGATTTCTCAACGGCACAGCAGGAATCCGGCCGGTCCCACTGGCGACGCGCGGCTCAACCACAACAATGGATAGGTACAGAGGAGACTTAGACGTTGTTTTTCTGTGGTAGCTGTGGCAAAAGGAGCGTGGGATTAGCTGTGTCATGGGAAGAGTGACAGGCTTAGCTCATCTAAAGCCGGTATTAAGATGGGAGGAAGGGAAGGAGTAAGATTAGAGACGGGTGGGATTGAATTACTTTCTGAATCTTTTACTGCATTGCTAAAATAAGCATGTCCAAGGAGACGCTTTCATGGCCAAGTGGTCTTGGTATCACTGGTCTTTGGCAGTGATCGGTACTTCTGTTAACGATTAATACGTCAGGAAACATTGGTTATGAAATTCTTCCTTATGGTTCCTCAGCTCTTCTATAGAAGGGAACCCCAAAAGCACCTGCAGAGCACTTCAACTCATCATTCCAGGTTGGATGGGGCTTTGAGCAACTTAATACAGTGGGAGGTGTCCCTGCTTACGGCAGGGGTTGGAACTGGATGGGCTTTAAGGTCCTTTCCAACCCAAACCTTTCTACAGTTCTATGAAGTATGCTTTGAAACCAATTAAGTCAAACCCCAGAGGTGTTTCCCTATCTTAGAGTCTGTAGGATGCCTTCCTGTGACAGAACCATAGAATGGTTTGGGTTGGAAGGGAACTCAAAGCCCATCCACTTCCATCTCCCTGCACGGGCAGGGACACCTCCCACTGGACCAGGCTGCCCAAGGCCCCATCCCACCTGGCCTTGAACACCTCCAGGGATGAAGCAGTCACCACTGCTCTGGGTGACCTGGACCAGAGCCTCCTTGCCCTCCCCATAAAGAATTTCTTCCTAATATCCAATCTAAATCTTCCCCCGTCCAATTTAAAGCCACCCCCTCCTCTTCCTGTCACTCCAAGCACTTGGAAAAAGTCCCTCACCAGCATTCCTGGAGCCCCTTCAGGTACTGGAAGGCCACTATGAGGTCTCCCTGGAGCCTTCTCTTCTCCATGGTGAACAAACCTAACTCTCCCAGCCTGTCCTCACAGCACAGGTGCTCTGGACCTTGGATCATCTCCACAGCTTCCTCTGGACCTGTTCCAACCACTCCATGTCCTTCTTATGTTGAGGATTCCAGACTTTATCCAAACCCAATAACGGAGCACAATACAGAGCAAACAGATTCAGTTATTCAGCCTCAGTTAGAATCAACAAATGACATTAAATGGTTGAAAGAGAAACTTCTCACCTTTTAGCCTATACATCTACAAACAAACAAAAGCAAAAACACAGCCAGGTTGTCAGGGAAAGCAAATATTGTTTTGCTCAATGTTTTCATGGGTTAGAAATCCAATTTTCCAACAAATAACAGCTTCAAGGGAACGTTTCTGCCTGTCCTAACTGTCCCTCCCCTTCAGAACAGCACATGCACCCCTGAGAAATGGGATTTCCAGGGGGCGAAAAAGTCACTCTGCCTGCCCTAATTCTTCTGAGCTGACCCTGTTCCTTTAGTTTCAAAATCCAAGCCTGCCAGGTTACTTTTCTGAGCCGAATGGCCGTTTTGGATCACTTTTCTTCAGCAGCCTCAACTTTTATTTTCCAAGTGGAAGATTTTGTGTATTCATTTCCTGACCACGCTACTGATCTCTCCAGAACATTGAATTTGTTTTGCTTCTCCTTATCCACATCCTTGGCCCACTTTTGGCTTTAATTACTGGGATTTCTGCCCTGTTCATATCGATCCTCAACGAAGGTATTTAATAGCAGCAGGTCAAATCGATCAGCCCCTTCCCTGAGAACCTTTGTTTGCCATGTTAAATGTTCTCCCTGCTCATCGTATGCATACATTAGGAAGAAACTTGTTCTATGAGGGTGGTGAGACAGTGGCACATGTTGCCCAGAGAAGTGGTGAATGCCCCATCCTTGGAGATGCTCCTGAACGTGATCTGAGGGCTGGAGAACCTCCCATAAGAGAACACACTGAGAAAGTTGGGGTTGTTCAACCTGGAGAAGAGAAGATTTCAAGGAGACCTTAAAGCAGCTTCCAGTAGGGAAAAGTGCTCCAGGGAAGCTGGGGAGGTGCTCTTGATCAGGGAGTGCAGGGACAGGATGAGGGGAAAGGTTTTGAGCTGCAAGAGGGGAGATTGAGATGAGATCTTAGGAAGAAATGTTCTCCTGGGAGGGTGGTGAGGCCTTGGAACAGGTTGCCCAGAGCAGTGGTGGCTGCCCCATCGCTGGAGGGGTTGAAGGACAGGTTGGATGGGGCTTGGAGCCCCTGATCCAGTGGGAGGTGTCCCTGCCCATGGAAGGAGGGGTGGAACTGGATCACAGAGTCATAGACTCATACAATAGTTTGGGTTGGAAGGGACCTTAAAGATCATCTAGTTTCACCCCCCCTGTGATGGGCAGGGACACTGGAACAGTTTGCCCAGGGAAGTAGTGGCTGCCCCACCCTTGGAGGTGTTCAAGGCCAGGTTGGATGGGGCCCTGGGCAGTGTGATCCAGTGGGGTGTCCATGGCAGTGGCGTTGGAAGTAGATGATCTTTAAGGTCTCTTTCAACGTAAACCATTCCATGATTCTAAATACATCCACGCTTAAGTAAAGAGAGGCTGGGTGAGTGACACGAGACTGGAGAGTGTGGGTTTTACCACTTAAATAACCGTGCCTTTGTACAAGGAAGGTGATAGCAGAATAAATAGATGGACATTAGTTTTGGCATTTTGTGCAGATGTAGAAAGCGATGCTCATAGCCCCTGTAAGGGAGAGGATTTGGGCAGATTGTCTTTCCTTCTGATGGTGGAGAGAGAGATCACAGTAAAGAGCTCACGGTGCTACTAAAAGCCTCCCTAACATAAATCCTAATGTCACGGATCCCTTTGCAGCTTAGTAATGCTGCAGAATTGAAATATTGCTGAAGATGCTCTGGTTGCTCTGTGCATTTGATGAAGGAGCAACCAGGGAGGTTCGGAGAGCCCTGGGCTGGCAAGGAACAGCCCTCACTGGAGGTCTCACCAGCACCAATGCTATTCCTTCTTGCTTGAGTAAGGATAGACGAGGGAGAAAACAGACTCACATTGCAGGGGAAGCCCTTTGGAGAGAACCTCTGAAACATGATTTGTCCCAGGTCTTTGGCAAGCGCTGGGGAAGAGTGAACCTCGTCCAAGGCAGTCTGGTCTGGCTGGCAGTGGGCATCTCCGGGAGGAAATGTTCTCCATACGACACAGCTCAGCCTGCTCCGAACCAGCGTGTTGCCAGCATGCCGAGTCAAGCACTCTTGGATCATCAGGATGGTAGCTCATCCGGAGCATCCCAAGTAGGCTTTGCGTGGAGCTTAACTGGGTCAAAGCATCTGCTTTGAATGAACTTTATGCATAAAACATCCAAAGAAAAAAAGGGAAAGAAGCAATAAAACAAAATGAGTTCTCTCACTTAACTCTTGCATAATTAGACGTCATCTCTAAGGCTGTAGAAGGAAATGAGCTTCTGCATGGCAGTCCCACATTTTGTTGTCAAAGAGGTCCTGTGTCCTTCTGACCCAGGGCCTGGTCACCCTCTATCATCCTACGTTGAATTCATCCCCTCTCTTCCCCTCTGTTTATTCGTAACCTCTGACTCAGTGAATCAAGTGTCCACCGGTCGGCAGCTGGTGCAGGAAAGTGGCTTCCTGAGAAAGTTCAGCGCTGAGTGTTATGTGGGGGATGACAGCATTTCCGTCACAGTACTCCAGTTGAGGATATGAGAGATGGTGATTCTCCAAGGCTTGTTCCCAGCAGCAGCCTCACCAAGCTGCAAACTCTTGCAAGTCATGGGACTGTGAAGAGCCTCTTTCCCCCCTCAACCCGTCATCAAATGTGGGAATCAGATGTGGCATCCCCACAGCTGATTCATCCCTCTCCTTCTTCCTTTGGCTACAGGTTTTTTGGTTTTGGCTAGTGCTTGGAGTTCAACCTCTGTCTGAAACTCATGCTCTGAGGCATGGTGCCAGCCAAAAGCAAGATGGTTGTGCAACCAAAGGATGGTGGCATCTACCAGATGAGGATTTCTAGCTCTGGGAGCTGCTGACCACTGGCTTTTGGGAATGCTGGTCTCCCTAAGGTGACTCCAGCACTGGGGCTTTGTCCCTGAAGCCATTAGGTAACCAAGACCTCATTGTGGCACCTGAAAACCAGTGTTTCTGCTGACATCGTGGTCATGTCAGAACCAGCTACAGCAATTGCTCAAGCATTTTGACACCAGGAAACACTTCTTCACCCAAAGGATTTTCAGGTACGGGCAGAGGTTGCCCAGGGAGGCATTGAGTCACCAACCTTAGAGGTATTTAGAAGACTGATAGATGAGGTGCTCAGGGCTATGGTTTAGTATTGGACAAGTATGATTGGGCTTGACGATTTCAAAGGTCTTTTCCAGCCAAGCAATTCTATGATTCTATGATCACCCACCTTGAGAAATACCAGCAACAGTCATCATTCTCATATGTTTTTTTAGCATTTTTAGTCTTTTCCAACCAAACAATGCTGTGTTTCCATGATTTAAGGAAGGAATGGACGTAGGCAGGAACAGAGAGCTTTTCTCTGTCCCAGTGGTTCCCACCACTCACGGCAATCTGCCTTGCAGACCATCACCATCCCGTTGCCTGTCAGACGCACTCCCAGCTTTCCCCGCAAGAGATTCGTTCCGATTGCTGCCGTTCCCAGAATCGCAACCAGATGGGCGCTGCCTCTCCAACGGCACAGCCTGAGGAGCTCTGACTCAGTCTTGGAATCACAATCCAGAAATTCACGCTTCCTGCAGGACTCTTCCACATGACTCCACAAGAGGCGACTCAAGGGCTGGGTGAGCGTTGGCCGTCACGGGACCTCGTACCACATCCGTAAGCGTGCTGACTCATAGTCCTTGACGATCAATATGTCAAGTCCAATTACTGACCCTACCTTCGGGTGGGGTGTGACCAGAGGTCGAGGGGACCTTGGATCTCCAGAACTTGCTTCCAATGGAAACTATTTTGTATTTCTATGAATTTTCCATGTTCTTGGAAAAACTGGGGAGCATTACTTGGTAGTGCTCAGACTCATCATCCCAAGAACGGGTTGTTGGTTATTTTTTATGATTTTTTAATTCTTCTTTTCCTTTTATTCCTTTCCCCCCCCTCTTTTTCCCCCCATTTCTTTCAGTTTCTTTTCTCTTTTTTTTTTTTTGTTGTTTCTACTTGGATGCACTTTCCACAAAACAAAGCTTGGTAAATTTTTCCTGCTTCTAAAGTCCACAGAGGAAAGCCTCGCTCCCCAGATTTGACAGCTCAGGGAACATGCTACAGTCTGCCGATCCTTTTAGCACGTGGCCTTTTACCAGCAAAGCCCTGACTGACTTCCAGTAATTTGGCCCCAGCTGATGATCCAAGTCAACGCGATGTGGCTTCACCAAATTCCTTTGGCACTTCCATCCATGCTGCAAACTTTCCTCTTTCACCATGTGGCTGCTTTGCTGATTGACTTTGCAGAGGCAAAGGGTCACCGAGGAAAGGTTTTGCCTCTGCAGGTGCTGATGATGGAGGCAGCTTTGCACCAAGCAGAAGCTCAGCTATTGCATCTCCTTGTGCCTGGGATGACTTCTGCAGGCAGAGATCTCCCGCCTGCCTCCTGCAGAGGAAGGTTTTGGTCCTGGAGGTTGCCCTTCCATGGAGAAGGCTTTCCAAGCATTGCATCAAGGCCAAGCTCAGGCCTAGAGATCTCCAAGTTAGAATCATAAAATGATAGAATAGCTGGTGCTGGAAGGGACCATAAGGCCCATTCAGTTCCAACTCCCTCGCCATGGGCAGTGACACCTCCCATAGAATTAGGCTGTTCAAAGTCCCATCTATCCTGGCCTTGAATACCTCCAGGGATGGGGCAGCCCTGGGCAACCTGGGCCAGGGCCTCCCCACCCTCCTCATGAAGACTTTCTTCCTTATGTCTAACCTAAATCTTCCCCCTTCCAATTTAAAGCCATTCCTCCTCATCCTTGTAAAAGGTCCCTTGTAAAAGGTCCCTCCATGGCTTTCTTGTAGCCCCTTCAAGTAGTGGAAGCTGCTCTAAGGTCTCCCCAGAGCCTTCTCTTCTCCAGGCTGAACAACCCCAACTCTCTCAGCTTGGCCCCAGAGCCGAGGTTCTCCGGCCTTCAGATCATGTCTGTGGCCTCATCTGGACTCATTCCGACAGTTCCATCTCCTTCTTATGTTGGGGATGCCAGAGCTGGACACAGGACTCCAGGTGGCGTCTCTACAGAGTGGAGCAGAGGGGCAGAATCTCCTCCCTCGCCCTGCTGGCCACGCTCTTTTGGGTGCAGCCCAGGACATGGTTGGTTTCTGGGTTGCAAGTGCACGCTGCCGGTTCATTTTGCACTTCTCGTCCCCCAGCACCTCAGTTCCTTCTCTGCAGCGCACCTCTCAATCCAGTTGTCCTCATCCTGTATTGAAACCGCAGACTGCCCCAACCCAGCTATAGGACCTTGCTCTTGGCCTTGTTGAACCTCATGAGGTTCTCACAGCCCCACTTCTCCAGCTTGTCCCGGTCCCTCTGGATGCCACCCGGTCCTTATGATGAGTCAACTGCCCCACTCCGATTGGTGTCATCTCCAAACTCTCTGAGGGGGCCCTCGATCTCGCTGTCTATGTCATTGATGAAGATATTAAATGGCACTGGTCCCAGTATGGACCCCTGAGGGTCACCACTTGTCACACAGACAGAAAACCTCAGCCCTAGAGGGCTCCGAGTTGTCTCTTAACAGCATGGGAATCCCTTCCTGTGGTCCTCCACTAGAGGGAAAACCCTCCTCAAGTAGTCTGCATTGCAGCTGAGCTCCTCATTACCACCGTTCTGCTGAGAAAACAACTCCACTCATCCCTGCTCTCTGCTCAGAAACGTGACCGCAGCGGCCCAGGTGACTTTTCCAGGTGTTTCTGAAGCATCCAAGCTTGGGCTGCTTTACTTCATTCTGTCTCCTCTCCCTTTCTTTCCCCGCTGGGATAAATCCCCTCCAAACTGCGTTCTCTGCACAGGGTAGGTACCAGGGCCAAGAATCCAGGTGCTCAGAGCTGGACAAGCATCAAGGAGTTTCTGAGAGCTGCATCACTGCACAGGGTTGGATAAAGCCACCACCTGGACGGGAACAAAGACGACCAGAGGGAAAACAGGTCTCAGAGGGAATATGGTGCTCAGCACTGAGCAGATCTGGACCTCAGGTGTTTTTATTTTAGATACAGGAAAACCTACTATCTTAAAACTTGGTGGGATCACCACCTGCTTTTCAGGGACTTTGGCTTCAGCCTTTGTGTTTCTCAGGAACACTGTGGAGCTTTGCAGGTGGCCCAAAGCAGGTTCCTTGCTGCTCTGAGTGTGGTTCCCTTGGGGTCACAGCCGACATTTTGCACCGGTGACATTTTCACACACGTTACCATAAACAAAAAATAACCGCTCCAAGATATAGAGGCTGCGTTTGGTTAAGAACATTCCCTGTTTAGAGAAGAGTTAGGCCAGATAAGTGCTGGTATCTCCTCGCCTATGCAAAACGCCCTGCAGTGCCTGTCTGACCACAAGTGGTTGGACACCGCGTCCCACATCTCATTCCAGGGATGCCCTGCTAATAACAGCTCTCTTTTCCACCCTGTCCTAGGTCACTGCTCCCATCCCACAGACACCAGGGCTGCTGGGTCGGCCCTTGTGGTATCCCCAGTGGTCAAAGAGATGTTGTAGGGTACAGACCATCTCAGCGTGCCAGGAAATGGCTCTGTGGGAACATCTGCATGTGTGTACACCCTCTTTATGTGACTTTGTAGGCTTGCATACGTCACCCTAAGCTCTATAGGAACATTCCTGGGTTAGCCTTGCTCAGCGCTTCTCAATCGTGGTCTGTGCTTGAAGGGAAATCTACAGCCTGACGAAGCACCCGGCTTTGCCTTTGCCATTATGAAGATGACACTAAGCTGGGAGGAAGTGTGGATCTGCTGGAGGGTAGGGAGGCTCTGAAAAGGGATCTGAACAGGATGGACCGCTGGGCCGAGACCAATGGGATGAGGTTCAACAAGGCCAAATGCCGGGTCCTGCACTTGGGGCACAACAACCCTATGCAGCGCTACAGACTGGGGGAAGAGTGGCTGGAGAGCTGCACGGAAGAGAAGGACCTGGGGGTGATGGTTGACAGCGACTAACCATGAGCCAGCAGTGTGCCCAGGGGGCCAAGAAGGCCAACGGCATCTTGGCTTGGATCAGAAATGGGGTCACCAGCAGGGCCAGGGAGGTGATTCTCCCTCTGTACTCGGCGCTGGTGAGACCACACCTTGAATACTGTGTTCAGTTCTGGACCCCTCACCACAAGAAGGATGTTGAGGCTCTGGAGAGTGTCCAGAGAAGAGCAACAAAGCTGGTGAGGGGCTGGAGGACAAGTCTTATGAGGAGCGGCTGAGAGAGCTGGGGTTGTTTAGCCTGGAGAAGAGGAGGCTGAGGGGAGACCTTATTACTCTCTACAACTGCCTGAAAGGAGGTTGTGGAGAGGAGGGAGCTGGGCTCTGCTCCCAAGGGACAGGGGACAGGACAAGAGGGAATGGCCTGAAGCTCCACCAGGGGAGGTTCAGGTTGGATATCAGAAAAAAATTCTTCACAGAAAGAGTCATCGGCACTGGAACAGCTGCCCAGGGAGGGGGTGGAGTCGCCTTCCCTGGAGGTGTTTAAGGAACGGGTGGATGAAGTGCTGAGGGACATGGTTTAGGGAGTGTTAGGAATGGTTGGACTCGATGATCCAATGGGTCCTTTCCAACCTGGTGATTCTGTGATTCTGTGGTTCTTTTTCTCTATGGCTTGGAGAGCCCTGAAGTGTTTTTTCCTCGCCGGGAGGCTTCCAGCTATGCGTGGCAGTGCTGTGTGCGCACGCAGGCAGGCGTGCGTGTGACTCGTGTGCGAGCATTGGTGTGTACATGCTTGGGGTGGGCTTTCCAAAGAAACTCTGTCCATGTGGGCTCGCAATCTTTTCTGCATTAGGTTTCCTCTGATGTTGCAGCCAACATCTTGGCACAGGCGTTCGAGGAAGAAGCATGCACTCAAAGGGTTTCAAAGAAACCCCACTGGAAGAGGAAATTTTGCATTCCCGAACCTGGAGCTCCTCCCACTGACATACCCTTCTCCGAACCCTTGTCCCAAGAACTGTCCTCATCCGGCCAGAGCTGGCCTCTTCCCACCCTCTCCATGTCTAATCCAGGAGAAATTCCCCGCAGAAGGTTTTCTGTGAATGAACTTACACTGGGAAGAGTTGTTCCTTGGGGAGCTGCTGCGTGTAATCCAGTCAGGCAATGCCAGCAGTCCTTCCTGGTGGTTGGAAGCAGCATTTTCAGATGTTGGGGGTTGTTGGCTGCCTGCTGTAAGAAATAAAATTGTTGCTGGACAGTTGTTTGGATGCGGCTTCAAAAAATGTTGGTTTACCTGACCTTCTCCTCTGTGATCCTGACAAATCCCCTTAGAAGAACTTGTCTGGTCTGTTCAGTTCTGGAGTCCTCAGCACAGGAAGGACATGGAGCTGTTAGAGCATGTCAAGAGGAGCCCATGGAGACGATCCAAAGGCTGGAGCATCTCCCATCTACGGACGGGCTGAGAGAGTTGGGGTTGCTCAGCCTGGAGAAGAGAAGGCAGCGGGGAGGCCTTAGAGCAGCTTTCAGTGCTGAAAGCAGCTTCAGGAAAGCTGGGAAGGGGCTCTGGATGAGGGAGTGCAGGAATAGGATGAGAGGGAATGCTTTTAAGCTTTCTGAAAGAGGGGAACTTGAGATGAGATCTTAGGAAGAAATGTTTTCCTGTGAGAGTGGTTAAGAATTGGAGCAGGTTGCCCAGAGCAGTGGTGGCTGCCCCATCCCTGGAGGTGTTGAAAGCCAGGCTGGATGGGGCTTGGAGCCCCTGAGCCAGTGGGAGGTGTCCCTGCCCATGGCAGGGGGTGGAACTGGATGACCTTTAAAGTCCCTTCCAACCCAAACTATTCTATGATTCTATGATTCTCCCTCTCATACGTTCCCTATATGTACCAATTCCATAGGGATTCGCCCTGACCAGCTGAGACCAAGTGAGAGGGTAATTCTCTAGATTTTAAGTTCATGGAATTACTGGGTTGGAAGAGACCTTTGAGGTCATTGAAACCGTTTTTTCACCTGGTTGCGGTTGTGCCACCTGGCTCCTGTGACACCTCGATACGTACTGTGCATTGGATCTGCTTTGCACCATCCCTTTGTCATTGGTGATTTTTACATCCTCCTCATCCCTTTTTCTGTTGTTTTTTTTGCTTTGGTTGGAATGCGGAGTAGGATTTTTTTTTTGAGCCTCATTGCCAGTGTTTTCTCTCCTCGTTAACCAGAAACTCATTTTAACGGAGGGCAATGTTGGTTTTTGTAAGAAGGAGGAAATGGGATGGACTCTGGATTATACACGGCCAGAATGATTGCATTCCCTGCTCTTACAGACCCACTCAGAAAAGAAGTGGAGGAAGAAAAGGATGGGGTGTTGAGAGGCTCTCCAACCGACTTGACTTTACATCAGTGCTTTGTTAACATCGCAGATAATTTTCTCCTGGAAACAACCACAAAATTCTGCTTGGGGCAAAGCAGTTCAAGAGGTTGGAAAAATGAGGAAGGAGGGGGCAGCAGCTCCTTCATGAGTTTGTGATCCTGGTGTCTGGCATCTTCCATCCCTATGGGGAAAAGAAAATGTTTGGGCATATTAAAGAAAACAGAATAACTTGAAAAACAAACCAGAGCAGTGTGAAGTGTAAGAACCAAAGAAAGCAATGGCAGCACTCCCACTGCTGGAAGTAGGACTAGATTTACAGCCTCTCTTCTCAGCCTCAGCCAGCGATGAGACCTTTCAGAGGCGCTGATTAGGAAAAGCCCTGAATTCCCAGGATGAGGCAGTCTCAGAGCAGGATCTGAAATGGGTAGGGCTGGATGCTTTCCAGGAGCAGATCGGAGAGGAGAGGAGAGGAGAGGAGAGGAGAGGAGAGGAGAGGAGAGGAGAGGAGAGGAGAGGAGAGGAGAGGAGAGGGGAGGGGAGGGGAGGGGAGGGGAGGAGAGGAGAGGAGAGGAGAGGAGAGGAGAGGAGAGGAGAGGAGAGGAGAGGAGAGGAGAGGAGAGGAGAGGAGAGGAGAGGAGAGGAGAGGAGAGGAGAGGAGAGGAGAGGAGAGGAGAGGAGAGGAGAGGAGAGGAGAGGAGAGGAGAGGAGAGGAGAGGAGAGGAGAGGAGAGGAGAGGAGAGGAGAGGAGAGGAGAGGAGGCATGGAAACCCTGTCCTGCAGGATCACAGCACTGTGAAAATCATAGAACCATAGAATAGTTTGGGTTGGAAGGGACCTTAAAAATCATCCACTTCCAACCAGGATCCCACTGGATCAGACTGGTCAAGGCCCATCCAACCTGGCCTTGAACATCTCCAGGGATGGGGCAGCCATAACTTCCCTGGGCAACCTGGGCCAGGGCCTCACCACTCTCATAGTGAAGAAATTCCTCCTTATGTCCAGCCTAAATCCAGTTTATGCCCATTGCCCCTCGTCCTATCACCACAAGTCTCCATGAACAGCCCCTCTCCAGCTTTCTTGTAGACCCTTCAGTCACTGGAAGGTCTCTATAAGGTTTCCTCGGAACCTTCTCTTCTCCAGGCTGAAGAACCCCAACTCTCTCAGCCTGTCCTCGTACGGGAGGTGCTCCAGCCCTCAGATCATCTTTGTAGCCTCCTCTGGATCCGTTCAAACAAAATCATAGAATGGTTTACATTGGAAGGGACCTTAAAGATCACCCACATCTGACACCCTGCTATGTGCAGGGACACCTCCCACTGGATCAGGTTACTCAAAGCCCCATCCAACCTGGCTTTCAACTCCAGGGATGGGGCAGCCACAACTTCTCTGGGCAACCTCTGTCACTATCTTCCCATCCTAAGGATAATGTTGTAAGAACTGTTCTTGTGGGATTTCTGGGTCCTCCAGCCCAGCAAGTGCTGGACACTGCAAAATATTTCCTGCCTAATTTTCTCAACCAAGGATGTTTGAAGCGCATGCAACCATGATAAGCAGACAAGGTTGTCCAAGCCTCTAAAATTTCGGAGATTTACCAATTATAAGCACAAAGCCCTTAACTTGATCTTCCCATTTCTTAAACCCTGGCAAAAGGACTTTCTGTCCTCCAGTTTCTGCTGTAGGATGCTTAACTGCTTTGTGTTTTCTAGAGCTGGAGTTCAGCCAAAACATCACAATTTGAATCCAAACTTCTTTGAAGGTTCAAACTTTGAGGATTCTTTTATTTTTTGCTTCTTAGATAAACAGATTTGCAAAGGGCCAGTGTGATCCTCCAGCACTAACTTCCCTCCTCACTTTAGGATTGCATCCATTGATTTCCTACCTTGAGGTCACTGCTTTCTGGCTGAGCAGTTTGGTTTCAGGGAGAAGTGTGATCCAACCTGAGGAGAGACAGCTATTTTCAAGCCAAGACACAGTCATGAAGGTTACATCCAAACATAACCATACTCCTGGTTTTTGACTGTTCCAATTTATGTATTCTGGGGTTTCCAGCACTTTTGTTTAGGAAACCTTCCCATGGTTGAGTGAGAAATGCCAATTCTCCTTGTATCCAGACTACACGTCTAATCCATTCCACCCTCCATAAATGATTCCCACTCTTGACTCCCTTTTGTGGTTCCTGATGCTCATGTAGACCAGGCTTTCCAGGAACTTTGGGATTGTTGATGGTTTGTCCTCATTTTCTGATAATGGGCCACGTAGACTTTTGTCTGCCTCATCTGGCAGCCACCTCAGATCCTGGACACTCAGCAGAAACTGAGCAATCTGCTGGCTGCTCCAACTGGCTCGAATTATGGATGAGGGAGTCAGTGGGGTTTTGCAGGAACCAGGATTATTTGAAGCTACTCAAAGTCAATAGGTTTTATATGCATGATCCTGGTTTTCATAGAACCATAGAATGGTTTAGGTTGGAAGGGACCTTAAAGATCATCCAGTTCCAACCCCCTTCCATGGACAGGGATACCTCCCACTGGATCAGGTTGCTCAGGGCCCCACCAACCTGGCCTTGAACACCTCCAGGTATGGGGCAGCCACAATTTCCCTGGGCAACCTGGGCCAGGGCCTCCCCACCCTCATCCTGAAGAATCTCTTCATAATGTCTGATTGAAATTTTCCCCCTTTCATTTTAGCACATGGCCTTTTACCAGCAAAGCCCTGACTGACTTCCAGTAATTTGGCCCCAGCTGATGATCCGAGTCAACGCGATGTGGCTTCACCAAATTCCTTTGGCACTTCCATCCATGCTGCAAACTTTCCTCTTTCACCGTGTGGCTGCTTTGCTGATTGACTTTGCAGAGGCAAAGGGTCACCGAGGAAAGGTTTTGCCTCTGCAGGTGCTGATGATGGAGGCAGCTTTGCACCAAGCAGAAGCTCAGCTATTGCATCTCCTTGTGCCTGGGATGACTTCTGCAGGCAGAGATCTCCTGCCTGCCTCCTGCAGAGGAAGGTTTTGGTCCTGGAGGCTGCCCGTGCATGGGGGAGGCTTTCCAAGCATTGCAACAACACCAGATCAAGCTCAGGCCTGGAGGCTCTGAGATAGAATCATAAGATCACAGAATAGTTTGGGTTGGGAAGGATCAGAAACCCCATCCTATTCTACCCTTGCCATGGGCAGTGACACCTCCCACTGCATCAGGCTGCTCCAAACCCCATCCAACCTGGCCTTGAGTACCTCCAGGGATGGGGCAGCCACAGCTTCATTGGGCAACCTGGGCCAGGGCCTCTCCACCCTCGTAGTGAAGGAATTCTTCCTTATGTCCAGTCTAAATCTGCTCCTCTCCACTTTATCCCCATTGCCCCTCATCCTATCACTACAGGTTTTTGTGAACAGTCCCTCCACAGCTTTCTTGAAGGTCCCCTTCAGTTATCAGAAGGTCACCATAAGGTCTCTTTGGAGCCTTCTCTTCTCCTGGCTGAACAACCCCAACTCTTTCAGCCTGTCCTCGCATGGGAGCTGCTCCAAACAATCGTCTCCCTTCCGCTTTAATGCCGTTCCCCCTCATCCTATCACTCCAGCCCCTTGTAAAAAGTCCCTCCCCAGCTTTCTTGTAGCCCCCCCATGTGCCGTTCTTTTTGCAGGGCTGCTGAAGGCTGCAGTATTCCGACAGGATGGAGATCCAAGCTGAGGGGGGGCTCCTACTTCAGTGTGAGAAGGTCAGCTTACTCTCTTTTGCACAGAATGTTTGGTACTGAGGTATTATCCAGAGAGGAAATGAATTCAATATGAGTTCAGGTTTTGGTTGATGCTCACAAAGGGACAGGCAGAGGGGAGAGTAGAAACTGCAGTCGGTGTGGGCAGCGAAAGACCTTTTCAATCCAGCACGCTGTAGGAGAAAATAAGCAAAATGAAATAACACCTCCAAAGCAGTTTTTTTGTGGAAATGCCAAGCTGGGGATCTGTGTCCCAGGGCAGAGCTTCTGAAGAAGACTTGCAGAACGAGGAAAAGCCATTGTAAGCTCCCACAAATTATTTTCTACCGTGCTAAGACCACGCTCCGAGGACTTTGACACTAGGAGGGTCCTTTGCTGTCCCATACCTGATTGCTCGCATGGTAAAACCATAGAATCACAGAACCGTTTAGGTTGGAAGAGACATCTAAGATTACCCAATCCAACCATAAACCTCAAACTGCTCTTTATCAGTAACTGCAGGGACAGGATAAGGGGGAACGGTTTCAAACTGAAAGAGAGGAGATTGAGATGAGATCTTATGAAGAAATGTTTTCCTGTGAGGGTGTGAGCCACCAGTTCTCAGGCTGCCAAGAGAAGTGGTTTCTGTCCCATCCCTGGAGGTGTTGAAGGCCAGGTTGGATGGTTCTTGGAGCCCCTGATCCAGAGGGAGGTGTTCCTGCCCATGACAGGGGTAGGGACTGGATGGGCTTTGAGGTCCCTTCCAAACCATTCAATGATTCTATAATGAGGAATTCTGTAAAAAGCATGTTTCGGCCACCATATCTGGATTAGGGCACAAGACCTTCTGTGCTAGAAAGCTTTCTGCCCACAAGCCGAGTGTTTTAAGGGAAAGAGGAACTGCATGCTTCACATGAAATTCTAAGTATTGATATCACTTTGTTTTGGTGTTTTATATTTTATGAATACAATGATCTTAAAGTCCAAATTACGTGGATTTTTGCTTGAAATTAAATCTAATTAGAACAGAGATGTAAACCTAAATCAAGATGAAATAAAAATAAATAGAAAGCTTTTAAGCTGTCTTTCAAGGTTCAAACTCAGAAAATTTCAGTGAACCCACAGTCCCCTTTGCCTATCATCAGATTTGTGGGTGTCAACACTCGGAAAATTTCAGCTTTTTATCATGATTATGATGGGAAGCTTGCTTCCCTGCCTGGGGATGTTGGTTGACAGTGGCTGAACATGAGCCAGCAAGTGGCCCAGGTGGTCAAGAAGGCCAATGGCATCCTGGCTTGGATCAGAAACAGCATGGACAGTAGGAGTAAGGAAGGGATTGTGCCTTGGTCTGGGCATTGGTAAAGCTGTGTCTCAAATCCTGGGTTCAGTTTTGGGTCCCTCACTCCAAGAAGAACATTGAGGGGCTGGAGAGTGTCCAAGGAAGGGAATGGAGCTGGGGAAGGGGCTGGAGAACGAGGGTTATGAGAGGCTTCAGAGGGACCTGGGGTTGTTTAGCCTGGAGAAGAGGAAGATGAGGGGAGACCTCATCACTGTCTACAACTGCCTGAAAGGATATTGTAGTAAGATGGGTGTTGGTCTCTTCTCCCAAGTGGCGGGTGATAGGATAAGAAGAAATGGCCTCAAGTTGCAGCAGGGCAGGTTCAGATTGGACATCAGGAAACATTTCTTCATGGAAAGGGTTGTCAGGCCCTGGCAGAGGCTGCCCAGGAAGGTGGTGGAGTCCCCATCCCTGGAGGTGTTTAAAAGTCAGGTAGATGAGGTGCTCAAGGGTCTGGGTTGAGTAGTGGGCAGGTACGGTTGGACTCAATGATCTCAAAGGTCTTTTCTACTCAAGTGATTCTATGATTCTACACTTTTTCAATATAAAATCCATAGCGTGGGGAAACCGTTTCCCTCCCAACTGTAACTCCCGGCACTGTGTGCACATAAAAAGATGTTAATGTTGTGAGAAACAGATTTCTTGACTGCTTTCGACTTTTGCGAAGCAGACAGAAGTGTGGGATTCGGAGGGATCTGCAGTCAGGTTGCTATTATACATCTCCAACAGATTTGTTTACCGAGTTGGCTTTACATGAATACCTTGTTCACATCTGCTAATAGCCCAGAGGTAATGGGCTCACTTCAAGCCAATGTCTGAAGAAAGTGATGTCTCCCAGGTGTCTTTAGTATTTGTAAGGACGCCAAAAAAACAAGAGAAGCAGAACCTATGGAGAAAATTAATGTAACTACTCTGAAAACTTCAATGGAAAATGTGTCCCCTGTTACCGTTATTTTGCCATGAGGAATGGCACCAAATTTGGAACTGTTGGCCTCAGATCACCGAGGAGCTCATTGAAGCAAGACCATTAGACATGCCACCTGTTTTGGTTATCACCCCTGGAAACCTGAAAAAATGCGTCTCAGAAAGAGGGAAAATCAAAATCTGACAACTGAGATCTGACTGTGGAAGGAAGCTTCTTCACTCAAAAGAAAGTTTATCGCGAGATGGGAAATCGGAGGCCATTTTCATCCATTTTCATCTCATAAATCTCATAAGGTTCAACAAGGCAAGGTCCTACCCCTGGCCCAGGGCAATCCATGGTTTCAATACGGGATGAGGGACAATCTGAGGGCACCTCTGCAGAGAAGAACTTGTGATGCCGGTGAATGAGAAGTTTCATGTGATCCAGCAGTGTGCACTCATAGTCAGGAAAGCCAGCTGTGTCCTAGGCTGCACCCAAAGCAGCGTGGCCAGCAGGGCCAGGATTCTCCCCTCTGCTCCACGGGACCCCACATAGAGCCCCGTGTCTGGTTCTGAATCCCCAACATAAAAGGATGGAACTGTTGGAATGTTGGTTCCAGAAAAGGTCACAAAGATGATGCAAAAGCTGGAGCCCCTCTGCTCTGAGGCCAGGCTGAAAGAGTTGGAGTTGTTCATCCTGGAGAAGAGGAGGTTCTGCAGAAACCTTAGAGCAGCGCCCAGTACCTGAAGAAGCTCCAGAAAAGATGTGGAGGGAGTTTTTCCAAGGGCCTGGAGTCATGGGAAGAGCGGAAATGGCTTTACCTTGGAAGGGGGAAGATTTACATCAGACATTAGGAAGACTTCTTCATGCTGAGGGTGGGGAGGCACTGGCCCAGGTTGCCCAGAGAAGCTGTGGCTTCCCCATCGCTGGAGGTGTTCAGGGCCAGGTTGGATGGGGCTTGGAGCAGCCTGATCCAGTGGGAGGTGTTCTGCCCGTGGCAGGGGTTGGAACTAGATGGGCTTTTTGGTCCCTTCCAATCCAAACCATTCTATGATTCTATCATCTCCTCGTTACAATCTGTGCTTTGAAAAGGATGGATAAACAAGGGGACCAGTCAGAGAACTTCTTTGGCCAACTCTAAGTGAACAATTCCTCCTCCAAACTCCGGAGTCAGAATGAGAACTTTATTCAGTACAGCCTGAAGCAAACTCCTCATTAGCACGATGAGGTAATTGCTTGAGGCTTGGGACCCCAGACAATCGGATTGATGCCTCTGCAAATGGCCTTTTGAAGGTTTCCATCTTTCAAGGGGAATGTGGAACCTCTATCTCCTTTTACTAGAGGTTTTTAGATGAGCTCCAAACAAGCTGCAAGTTGGCCCTGTGCCACAGTATTACTAACAAAATCTGGCAGGAGGACAAACAAGTGAACATTGAGAACAGAAAAAAGTCCTTGTGTAATAACAAGTCGATTCTGTTGGAAAATTGCAGTCTATTGTCCCGTGCCAAGAACATCCAAATCAGGTAGATCATTGGCTTTACTTTGCGGGCAGCTTTGATTGTATAAGAATTTAATACTAATGTGCTTGGAGCCGTCAGTACAGAGCTGAACTTCCCCTCGTCGTCTTATAACGTCTGGGATCTAGCAGCAAAACACCACGGGATGGTGTCAGGTAGGGGGACGAGAAACAATAGGATTACCTGGCATGAGATCTTTTCCACCACGTGGGCCAAGGAGGCCCAGAGCTTATCCCTTTGGCCTTTCCAAAGAGGAGAGAGCAAATGCTTTGCTGTCTTAGGGATTAGGGAAGGAAGGGAGAGCAGTGGAGGATGCTGAGCAATGGATGAGTTACCCCTGGAAGCAGAGCAGAGGAGACTTTATGATGGAAAATGAGAAAGGTAGGTGAGACAGGGGACGGCTGGATTCTCAGATGTTTGGTTTGAGTTCCACTTTGGGTCAGAAGTGAAAGTGGTGTTCTTGCATCTTAAAGTCCTCTTAGAAAAACTCTGAAAAGTCCCAGGGTGAAGAGCAGAGGCAGAAGAACAGTAGATGCATGGTCAGGTTCTGGTGGTTGAGCAAGATGCAGCCTGTGACCTGAATGCACCGGCACAGGTTGCTCCATCCCTGGAGGTGTTCAAGGCCAGGATGGATGAGGCTTTGAGTAACCTGATTGAGTGGAAGATGTCCCTGTCCATGGAAGGTGTCCCTGTCCATGACAATGGCAGCTGGAACTTGATCTCTAAGGCCCCTTCCAACCCAACCCATTCTATGATTCTATGAAATTGATTTACCTCACATTTGCTGGATATTGAGGGAAAATCACAATAAATAAGTGCAAAAAAAAAGCAGCCAAGGTTTACTACTTTTTGGGATGGAGGAGGTGTGTGGGACATGTACCTCCATGCAGTTGGTTCTGGATGGTTGTCTGCTATCTACACACACTATTGCAGGTTATCTTCCATTAGTATTGCAGAGAATGGGGTGACATCACCCTATGGGTGGTGAAGGCATGGCTGAGCTTTGCAATTCACAGTTAGGCTGGAAGGTACCTCAAGAGGTGCCCAGTCCAACTTCTTGCTCCGAGCAGGACAGCTAGGAGGCCAGACCAGGTTTCTCAGAGCTTTGTGCAGTCTGGTCTTGGAAAAACCTCAAAGGACAGAGACTGCAGAACCTCTCTGGGGCATTTCTGGCACACCTGGGTTCCAAAATATAAACACCTCGCTGATGAGTTCAGCAGGGAGTTTGCTTTTCCTTCCTTAACACCTTCTTCTGTGTGTGGAGGGACAGTATGAGATGCTCAGAGAGGAGGGTGAGACATCTCCAAGTGCCTCCTGAGAACCTGTGTAGTGCCGAGTGAATGCTCCAGCCAGCAGACCTGAAAAGCCTGAGCAGCTTCCGATTCTTGCCAAAGTGGGAGGTGTGTGTGACTCCGGCCTCCTGCCAAACTCCATCCGCATTTTTCCCTGGTTGTTACCTCATCTGGCCAACCGCTCTGGAGCACAGTTTGGCTGTTCTTTCTCTGACACTTTTATCTGATTGGGTTTGTTCCTGGCACAGCCGTGGGGCTGCTGGGTGACCTGGGGTAAATCATTCCTTCTTGGTAAAATGGGAGTGGTGCTCACAGCCACCTTGGGAGACCACAGAGAGATGAAATCCATTGGGGTGATGGGGTACGACATGGAATCATGGAATCATAGAATGGTTTGGGTTGGAAGTGACCTCAAAGCCCATCCATTTCCAACTCCCTTGCCATCGGCAGGGACACCTCCCACTGGATCAGGGTGCTCCAAGCCTCATCCAGCCTGGCCTTGAACATCTCCAGAATTAGGGGAGATCCATGACTTCTGTGGGCAACCCGGGCCAGTGTCTGACCACCCTCATTATGAAAAATTTCTTCCTCATGTCTAATCTAAATCTTCCCCCTTGCAATTTAAAGCCATTCCCTGTCATCCTATCACTCCAGGCTCCTGGAAAAAGGCTCTCCCCAGCTTTCCTGGAGCCCCATCAGGTACTGGAAGGCCGCTCCAAGGTCTCCTCGGAGCCTTCTCTTCTCCAGGCTGAACAACCCTAACTCTCTCAGCCCATCCTCGTATGGGAGGTTCTCCAGCCCTCAGATCATCTCCATGGCCTCCTCTGGACACGTTCTGATGGTTCCATCTCCTTCTTATGTTGGGGACTCCAGAGCTGGACCCAGGGCTCCAGGTGGATCTCCCAGAGCGGAACAGAGGAGCAGAATCCTCTCCCTGGCCCTGCTGGCCACGCTGCTCTGAGTGCAGCCCAGGGCACAGGTGGTTTCTGGTTGCAGCTCCTGTTGAGCTTCTCCTCCCCCAGCACCCCAAATCCTTCTCCTCAGAGCTGCTCTTAATGACATTGCGGAAGCCCATTAGGAGAAGATGCTTTAGGTTTCAATGACGTTTCTATCAACACGTCGTACTCCTCCTACAGGTGTGAAAATGCCTTCTTCCCAGAAATCCTCGTGAACGGAAAGTCCTTCGTCAGCCGGGTTGATGCTCTTGAAATATAAATATCACTTGAAGGGGACGAATGGGGAGACAGCCTGAATGTCAATGAGTGGAAATGACCTTTCCCTGCTGAGGCTCAGTGTATCCATTCAAGTTTGTGGATGCAAGAAAAGATCTGAAGTCTTGTCCTGCTGAGGCAGGGAAGGCAAAACGTGTGTGTATGTGAGGATGTGAGTCCAACTATGTGTCCAAAATATCTAGGTGGCACAGACTCCTGGCTGCAGCCTCCAGTCTGGCTTTTCTTGATGAGACATTAAGGCACCAGGATTATGTGTTTGTGTAAGAAAAAGAAACGGAGAAAGGGTGCTTTGTTTTATTAATGTTATTTTTATGAAAATAAAAGGGAAAAACATATTCTGTTAGGAAATTAGGAAAGCGTTTCTCAGTTTATTTCTGGAATGGAGAACCTTGCCCAATGTTCGCTCTCTATGTGGCAAGCGTAGCTTTCACTGCAGAGCCTGGAAATGAGAAAGTGGAGGAGGGAGATGAGTTGTAGCACAATGGTACAAGTAGACTTAAGGAAGAATTTCTTCACAATCAAGGTGGTGAGGCACTGGAACAGGTTGTGGCTGCGCCATCCCTGGAGGTGTTCAAGGCCAGTTAGATGGGCCCTTGGGCAGCCTGATCCAGTGGGAGGTGTCCCTGCCCATGCAAGGAGTGGAACTGGATGTTCTTTAAGGTCCCTTCCAACCCAAACCATTCTATGATTCCTTGATTCTAACTCACTCTGGGGAATTTTCCTTGCTCTGAACAAGCAGGAGAAGATCCAAGAGTGACAGAGACAACAATAGTGCTGTGTCTGAGAGAAAGAGAAGCGCTCCATGAAGCAGAGTAATGATAGAGAAAGCAACGGTTGTCGCAGTTTCCATCGTGACAGTTGTTCTGGGTTTTAGAGTAGCTGTAGGCATCTCCATGTGCAATACAATTGACCTTCAAGGGGGGATCACTCATAGAATCATAGAATGGCTTGGGTTGGAAGGGACCTCAAAGCCCAAACCATTCTATGATTCTAGGATTCTGTGATCACTACACATAACATGGAGTCATCTAGGGTGGAATTGATGCCTACTACTTCAGTGACAATGCAGAGTTTAGGTTAGAAAGGCTAACACACAGGGCTGCCTGGCTCTGGGAATGCTGTAAGTTGTGTTGATGCCTCCTAAACTCTGGAGGTCTACATTAGAGCAAAAATTTGGTGGTAATCTGAATCTTAGAATCATGAAGTGGTTTGGGTTGGAAGGAATTTCAAAGCTCATCTAGTTCCAACCCCTTGCCACAGGCAGGACACCTTCTACTGGATCAGGCTGCTGAAAGACCCACCCAACCTGGTCTTCAACACGTCCAGGGATGGAGCATTCATGACTTTTCTGGGTAAACTGGGGCAGGGCCTCCCCACCCTCACAGTAAAACATTTCTTCCTGGGATCTTATCTCAAACTCCCCTCTTTCAGCTCAAAACCATTCCTCTCACGCTATTCCTGCATTCCCTGGTGGCTGGCCATTGTTGCAGTCTTCTGCAGGAATTCTTCTCAGGTTCAGCCCTGAAAAGAGCTTTTCCAACAAGGACTTGGAGGAGGTTACATTTCCAGTCTCACTGCTATGTATGCCCTTGCTTTACTGGGATCTTTCAGCGGTGAAGCATAATCAGGATCCAGGGAAGCCATCTGTCATAACGCATCCTAATAAAATCCACCTCTCCATCAGTGCATCTTCAATGTATGTCTGGTCCTCTGCCTCCTCCCAATTTTCAAACCTTGCAAAAATCACTTGTGTAGATAAGTAGAGGGTAGAGATGTTCAGATCATCGAACAACGCAGCTGAGTGTCAAAGATGCTGAGTGTGGGATTGATGCCTCCAGGATGCAGATGCCTCCAGCAAAGCTGTCACAGAACCATAGAATGGTTTGGGTTGGAAAAGACATCAAAGCCCATTCAGTTTCAACGCCCTGCTACGGGACTCTACATCCCACTGCATCGGGTTGCTCCAAGCCCCATCCAACCTGGCCTTGAACACCTTCAACGATGGGGAAGCCACCACTGCTCTGGGCAACCTGGGCCAGGGCCTCCCCACTGTCATAGGAAAACATTTCTTCCTAAGATCTCATCCCAATCTCCCTTCTTTCAGCTTCAAACCATTCCCCCTTGTCCTATCCCTATCCCTGCACTCCCTGACCAAGAGCCCCTCCCCAGCTTTCCTGGAGCCCCTTTCCCGGAGCCCCTTTCCCTACTGGAAGCTGCCGTAAGGTCTCCCTACAGCCTTTTCTTCTCCAGGCTGAACAACCCCAACTCTCTCAGCCTGTCCTCATAGCAGAGTTGCTCCAGCCCTTGGATCTTCCATGATGAGTGAAAGGATGATCTCTACTTTGCATCCGTCTCATCAGAAAGCAGACAGACAAGATAGTTCAGAGGAGTCCTACACTTTTTCTCTGACTGCATAGTTACTGGAATACGGGTCAAGGAGGCACCAGCTTGAGTAGTGTGGGTGTCTACATGTTATCCAAGCTCTTACAAGTGCAGCCAGGGAAAGGAGAGCAAGAAAGACTCAAATCAATGTCTCCATGGAGTCAAGGGCATCTTATGAGCTCAGCCACAGCACCAAAGTCCAGTGGTTCTGCATGAGGAATGTTCCACTGTGGGATGTGTTTTGATCTGAGGTAGCGTTCATTGGGAAACCGAGAAAGAAAATGAAGACTTAGAGGAAGATCTGGGGTCTCAGCCATAATTGATTTTCCTCTCTTGTTCTGAAGTTGTTTTCACCCCATCACTGGGCCCCGGCCTTGTGCGCTAACGTGTCACCTCATTTAAGGACAGAAGAGCAAATGTGAGAGGAAAACCAGTAATTAAAACAGAAAGGGAAATAAAAGGGATGCTTTTTCACAGAATAGCTCCGGCTCATTCTCCAGCAGAGCTGTGCTTGGCACAATGCTGGGCAAAGATGGCTTTGTGCCTGCTCTTCTGGCCAACTCGAGTTGGTCTGGCACTCCAAGGAGCTCCAAACCAACCTCTAGGGAGCTCTAAATCATGCTCACAGCTGTCTTTGGCTCCCTCAAGGGTTTCTGCAGCAGCCAAGGAGCCACAGAGCACAATGATTCACAACTTCACGGATGTGAAGGAGGCCTTGGATCACAGAGCTTAGTGTCCTGGATAAGGCCATAAGCTTTTTCTTCTTCCTTGTGCCCTCTTCAGCCATTCTTCAAAGTCACTGATGAACTGCAAAGGCCATGAGCTTGGGTGTGAACATTGGGGACCATTGACAGCCTTTTGGCAGCAAAGAGGAATCGCCTGAAGTGGCTGTGAAAAATGATGCCACTTGAGCTTGACAAGCAGGAAAGTGGTGCTTTTTGTAGTGTGCCACGGAACATGGACCTCCCTGAAGAAAGATGTTGCGCATACTAATAATTTACATGCTTAAAACATAAAAAAATACCCCAAAACAAAACAAAAAAAACACTAAAGAAAAAATGTCCACACCAAGCTATAGAAGAAAGCCTAAATCAGGAGGGGCTGGTGGCTGGGATGGTGTTCTGGAGAAGTATCACCTGGTATTTGCCCTCTTGTGTCTCTTCTGAAGGATCTCCTGTTGGCCAAAGCTGAAGACAGGACATGATATGATTGAAAGTTGCCAGGGAGTACAGGGATAGGATGGGCTGGGGGGTGGTTTTAAGCAGAAAGAGGGGAGATTTAAGTTAGATCTTAGGAAGAAATTCTTTACTCTAAGGGTGGTGGCACTGGCACAGATTTCCCAGAGAAATCATAGATGCCCCATCCCTGGAGGTGCTCAAGACCAGGTTAGGCCTTTGAGCATCCTGATGCAGTCGAAGGTGTTCCTGATGGGGCTTTGAGCAACCTGATCCAGTGGAAGCTGTCATAGAATCATGGGATGGTTTAGGTTGGAAGGAACCCTAAAGATTGTCTAATTTCAACAGCCTGCCATGGGCAGGGACATCTCCCATCTGGACCAGGCTGCTCAAAGCCTCATCCAACCCAGCCTTGGACACCTCCAGGGGTGGGGCATCCACAACATCCCTGGACAACTTGTGCCAGTACCTCACCACCCTCATTGTAAAGAAGTGTCTCTGATGGGGCTTTGAGCAACATGATCCAGTGGAATGTGCCCTGCTCATGCTAGAGGGGTTGGAACTGGATGAGCTTTAAGGTCCCTTCCAACCCAAACAATTCCATCATTCCATGTTTCTATGATTTCATCCAACTCACTGCTGCCCCTCTTGTAGTCTTGTGTGCAAAGACCACCAGCCCACAGCCCATAGAAGCTGAGACATATTGAGGATGACCAAGAGGGAAATGGAGATCAAAGGACACCCCATTCATTGAAAGGAGGTTGGAGTAGATGATCTTTAAGGGTTTCTTCCAACCCATGCCATTCTATGACATGAGTTGAGACGTTAAGTCCCATCAGCCCACAATCATTTGCTGGAGGAGTGTGGGAAACGCTGGTGGAGACAGAGCCAGGGAGGCTGTCGTGGCTGGAGAAGGGCTTCTCCTCCCAGGCTGCCTGTGCAGCACGGAGAGGGAGCTGGAGAAGCTCAGCACTGTGACCCAGCTGGCTTCCAGATGTGGAGGAGACAAACAGGAGGGCTGGGCAAGTGTGAGTCACGCTTTGTTCTAAGCAGGGATTGGGAAGAGGTTATGCAGAAGCACACAAGGCTTTGTGGAGGGCATGAGGAGCACAGTGAAGAGGTCCTGGTGACAGGAGAGAGCTCTTTGAATGTACCCTGTGCTTGGTGGGACGTGGCACTTTATCGCTATGCCCCTCAGCACCCACAGAGCACGAAGTGAAATAGAAATGTTGATTTTAAAAGGGCCCACCCTGTCTAAAATGCAATTTTTTTGCTTGCTTTCCCATCAGATGTCCTGGCTCCCACCTCCTTGGAGATAGGAATGCAACTAGCAACAGATGTCCCACTCCTGAAGGAGCTATGGTGACATGCTCCTGCAGGAAGCAGGACAGAGCAGTCACTCTTTCCTCTCTGGGTTCCTGTGTCATTTTAAAACAATTATTTGCACCCAGAGAAGTGGGGACCTCAATTTGCAGCAGGAGCCAACAACAGTGCAAGCAAGACATTGAGCTGCTGGAGTGCGTCCAGAGAAGGACAACAGAGCTGGTGAAGGGTCTGGAGAATCTTGTGAGGAGCAGCTGAGGGAACCAGGGTTGTTTAACCTGGAGAAGAAGAGGCTGAGGGGAGACCTTATTGGTCTCTACAATTACCTAAAAGGAGGTTGTAGAGAGATGGGTGTTGGTCTCTTCTCCCTAGTAAGAAGTGATGGGACAAAAGGAAATGGCCTCAAGTTGCACCAGGGGAGGTTTCTATAGGATAGTAGGAAAAATGTACTGAAAGGGTGTTGAAGCATTGGGAGAGGCTACTTAGGGAAGTGATGGAGTCTCCATTCCTGGAGGGGTTCAAAAAACCTTGAGGCATGGTTCAGTAGGCACAGTGGGGTTGGGCTGACGGTTGGACTGGATGATCTGAGACGTCTTTTCCAACATTAACGATTCCATGATTTATGAACAGGAGAACAAGGGTCCAGCAGCAGCACTGGGCTCCTCTCCAGGACAGCTGGGAATCCATCTGGATGCCTCTGAATGCTAACTGTAGATATCTAAGATGGTGATGCATCTCCCAGATCCATCATTTACCTTCCCCAAACACATCTTTCTAGACCCTCCTCTACTTAGAATCATGGAATGGTTTGGCTTGGAAGGAACTTTAAAGGTTACCCAGTTCTAACCCCCCTTGCAATAGGCAGGGACACCTCCCACCAGACCAAGCTGTTCAAGGTCCCATCCAACCTGGCCTTGCGCACCTCCAAGGATGGGGCATCCATGTCTTTTCTGGGCAACCTGGGCCAAGGCCTCACCGCCCTCAGTGTGAAGAATTTCTTCCTAACATTTAATGGAAATCTTCCCCCTTGCAATTTAAAGCCATTCCTCCTCTTTCAGCCTGTTCTCACAGCAGAGGTTGTCCAGCCCTCAGATCATCTTTGTAGCCTCCTCTGGGCTACTTACGGAAGTCCACCTTCTAGTCTTCCACACGTGACTTTAGTGGTTATTAATGAAAAGCCTTTGTATCCTATTTTTCCCCCTTCAAGTCACGGAGCCTTTGGGTTGGGGAGGATAAAGAGATAAAGAAACTCCAGGAAAGAAGGTGCTTCCTTAATGGCAACCCAAAAGTCTCAATGGTTCGGGGTACGACCACATCTGGTCTTAATTCTTCCAGTGTCTTGCAGTAACAGCTGAGTGATTTTATATTCAGCAAGAATAGGGACTGCAATGACACAGAAATTCAGGGAATTTTTTCCTCTGGGAGAAAAACAGTGAGGAGAGACTTAAAAAAAATAAAATGAAGTGTTTGGATTTCTCATTTCAAAATGATTCTTTGTCTCAGCATGGAATTCAAATAATTCCTTGTGAGGATTAAAGAAGCTGAAAAGAAAACAAAACACCTTGGAGTGAAACAAAACATTGGAGTTGCTCTGAAATTAAAAAAAAAGATAAAATATTCATTGTTCTGCACCATAAAAATAGAAGGAAGTCTCTGGTTTGGTTTGATGCTAAGCTGGTCCACCTTCCGGGCAGTTCTGCTACAGCTCTGCTTCCTGATTTGGGGAAAATTAGATGGAATTTTAAGACTAAAGGTAGCTTTTGTTAGCAGAGGTGGGATGGGGCAGCAGGACTGGTGGGGGCTGCACAATTCCCTTCGTAACTTCAGAGCAACCCTAAAAAGACCTGATGAAGAGAAGAGGTGGGGAAATTTGATGTGTCAAATCTGGATAAATGAAGTTTCATGCTCTGGGCAGCAGAATAAACTTCACCCAGATCCTCTTGTTTCTTGTGGAATTGAAAGAGGAAACAATGCGGACTGAGTGGAAGCAGAATCATAGAATGGTTCATGGGAAAGGACTATAGAGCTCACCCAGTTCCAGCCTCTTTGACGTGGACAGGGACACCTCCGTCTGGAACAAGTTGCTCCAAGGCCCATCCAACCTGGCCTTGAACACCTCCAAGGATGGGGCAGCCACCACTGCTCTGGGCAACCTGGACCAGGGCCAACCCACCCTCACAGGAGAACATTTCTTCAGAATATCCCACCTCAATTTCCCCTCTTTCAGCTGAAAACCATTCCCCTCATCCTGTCCCTGCACTGTCCCTGCAGTCCCTGATCCAGAGCCCCTCTCCAGCTTTCATGGAGCCCCTTTCAGTACTGGAAGCTGCTCTAAGGTCTCCCTGGAGCCTTCTCTTCTCCAGGCTGAACAACCCCAACTCTCTCAGCCTGGCCTTGTATGGGAGGTTCTCCAGGTCTCAGATCATCTTCGTGGTTTCCTCTGGACTTGCTCCAACAGCTCCATGTCCTCCCTGTGCTGAGGACTCCAGAGCTGGACCCAGGACTCCAGGTGAGGTCTCACGAGAGGATAGGGAGAGAACCCCCTGCCCTCACGCCCCTGATCACAGTTCTTTTCATGCAGCCCAGGACATGTTTGGATTTCTGGCCCACAAGGTCACATTGCTGCCTCACGTTGATCTCTCAGTAGTTTTTCCACCAGCTGAACCATGTGCCCTTACTCATCCTGCAATGATTCTAAATGTGAAATTAAATAGATGCCACAGACAACCTCATCATGATTCTATTCTATGATTCTATCAAGAAAGCTGGGGAGGGACTTCTTCCAAGGGCTTGGAGTGATGGGACAAAGGGGAACAGCTTTAAATGGGAAGGGGGAAGATTTAGAATAGATGTTAGGAAGAAATTCTTCACCATGAGGCTGGGAAGACGCTGGGCCAGGTTGCCCAGAGACGTTGTGGCTGCCCCATCCCTGGAGGTGTTCAAGGCCAGACGAGATGAGGCATTCATCCCCACAGAGATGAAGCCTTTTGCAATCCCAGGAAGGATGATGCTCTAAGAATGCAAAGTATTCTTGAACTTAGAATTCTAATTTCCCATCCATGCGTAATTTCAGTTTTTGAAGCTGTGAGGAGATGGAGCCAGGACGTATTTTCTGGCCCGAAAAACCTTCTGTGCCTGTCAATCTGCTCCGAGCAATTCACAAGCATCTGGGAAAATCCTCTCAGCTCTAACAGAACAAGAACAACTGTAGGGTTGGTTTGAAGTCTCTGGCAAGAAACGAGTAGAGAAGTGAAGAGCCCAAGAGTGTGATTCTTTACTGAATACAGAGAGACTTCTAAGAAGGAGCTGGATGCAATTCAGACCTTCAGCAGAGCTCTGGAGGCCCGGAGGCCCAGCTTGTTACCCAGTGCTCATATCCAGTTCGTGTTCAAGCACACTGTAATGGAAAACAGCAGCCACCGATAAGAAACAATGGCCATGCTTGCTCTGAGCTTGAACAATAGGAAGGTTTGCATGAGCTACTGCTCTGGCAAGCCCTGGCTCCCAGGGGCACAGGCAACACGGCAGTTTTCACTGGCGGCAGAAGCAGAGCAGCTGAAATAGTCATTAAGAGGTGGTGGATGCATGAACTGTGAGTTGCTGCAAGATCTAAAAGGTATTGAACCATGTACACCTTGGAGATGTCCCACAGGGTTTGATGGACCAGGATGTGAAGCCAAAAATGGGTCATGGAGCCAATGTGGAAGCTCTGGGCTTACCTAGTGTGGTTTGAGGGACATCAAGACCAACCTGGGGCCACCAGGGGTGGCTTGAGGAACATGGAAACACCTCAGGGATGTCCCATGGGGTCACCACAACCCTGCCAAGAGCACAAGAGGCTGAGTGGCCCAAGGTGGAACACTACCACTTGGGCTGGGGAAAAAAAACGAAGGAATGGCTCTACAGCCATTAACAACAAACAGAGTAAGAAGCTAATCCGCAATGTCTACCTGGTACCTTAGCAGCATTATAAACCAGAGCTCTGACCTCTCCTATCACAGATTTCTGCCCATAGATATGGGGCTGTTTTCTTGCTAAGCTGCTGATAGGGCAGATTACAGAAGGGCTTTGTGGAAATGGACAGCCGTGGGCCATCACACCAAAAACGCAGTTTTGCACAGCCCAGTCCAAACAAAATCACCAAGTGCCTCCTGCATTGCTCCTATGCATTGTGGCTGAGGAGTCTCCTGGACTGTTAATGGCTTTAAATTGGAAGGGGGAAGATTTAGATTAGACACACGGAAGAAATTCTTCATGATGAGGTTGGGGAGATGCTGGCCCAGGTTGTCCAGAGAAGTTGTGGATCCCCCATCCCTTGAGATGTTCAAGGACAGGTTGGAGGGGACTTTGAGCAACCTGATCAAGTGGAAGCTATCTGTGCCTGTGGCAAGGAGTTGGAGTTGGATGATCTTTAAGGTCCCTTCCGACTCAAACCATTCCATGACTCTATGAAGACATGCAGCAGTAGCACAGGGACCCTGAACGATGGAGTGGTGGCATTGTGCATTTGACATTATATCATCTGCAGATGCCCTCACAACATGGAGCATCTTCACGCTGCTGAGGACAGCTCCAGATGTTCTTTGTGTCCACTGGGAACAGGACGCACAGTAGCCTGTTTATACAGCAACATAGGGCCTTGATCCAGGACATTGGGGAAAACAGCCATGCGTGAGATTTACGGATATCTCTAGTGGATTGTCTGCTCTGCCATTCTCACCTTGTTCCACTCTGGTGGGCACAACAGTGAGACTCAAGACAACCTTTGAACCTTTTGACCTCCACATTCTCATTATCTGCTTGATGCCCTTTGGAAACCAATCTAACGTGGAACCTGGAGGATGAGACCCTCTATAGTCTTTGGATTTCTTGCTCTTCCTCAATGGGAGGGATCAGCTCTGCCCAAGAGGTCCTGGGCACGAATCATCTGGCCCTGAATGACTTGTTGACAGGGGAAATCCAGGCTGGATTGGAGATCTGAAGCGAGACCCATGTGTTGTTCAATCCTGGCAGTTAAACACCACCATGGCTTTTTGCTAGTATCCTTCACTGGGTGATTTTTTTCTTCCCCTGAGTTTACAGCTCAGCCAGAGGCACGAAAATCCTGCCAGCATTTTAACAAGGCTTTCCTATAAATATTTCTCTTTTAGCTTATGATAAAGGCAGCATCTCCTCACATGGAGGGGAAGGGAAAGGCTGGGGAAAGCTATTTGTTTTCCCATTTAAGCAAAACCACACAGCCTTGTAATCATAATCAGGGAGGGAAGCAGCATCCTCTGGCAATCGTGTTGCTCTTCATGTGTTTTTGTGCTGGAATTATTTATGTCCTCTTAGTGGGAAATATACTGAGCCCGGTGATTGTAGAGAACAGCCTTCAACTTCTGTAATGTGAAACGGTGCCCATTTGCGGCTAAAAGGAAAAGCTCTGGAGAAACAAATAGAAAACAATCAGTCTCATAGTTTGAACATCTGTAAGATTAGATTAGAGCTGCTGATTGGGGAAAAAAAATCTACTTTTTTTACCAAATATTGTACTTATTTTTCAAATTCCCTATGTTTTGTGCATTTGTAGGATCTTTTGGATTTTTTGTTTTCTTTTTCTTGTTTTTGGGTTTGGTTTTTTTTTCTGAAAATGTAAGATAATTGCATAGGTGGCTTTGGAAAAGCTAAAAAAAGGTATGATAATGACTATTGTGAATATTTCAAGGCCAGGATGGATGGGGTCTTGAGCAACCTGAACTAGGAAGAAATTCTTCATGCTGAAGGTGGTGAGGCCCTGGCCCAGGTTGCCCAGGGAAGTGGTGGCTGCCCCATCCCTGGAGGTGTTCAGGGCCAGGCTGGATGGGGCTTGGAGCAGCCTGATGCAGTGGGAGATGTCCCTGCCCATGGCAGGGGGGTTGGATCTTTAAGGTCCCTTCCAACTCAAACCATTTGATTTTTCAGGATATGTGATCTCAGAGTCATAGAATCCCTTGGTTGGCAAAGACCTTTGAGCTCATCATGTCCAGCCCTACCTGTGCAGGGCTGCTCTCAATCCCATAGTCCCCCAGCCTGTACTGAAATGGTGGATTGCTCTTGTAGTCATCTGGATGATTAGTTGTAGCTTTTGACAACTTGCTGTAACTGTTAATCTTACAGGAAAGAGTTCCAAGTTTTGGGGACAGATGTTTGTAATACGCATATATTGATTACAAAGAACTCTTGAGCCTCACCCCACGTGCAGCTGTGTTTCATTGGAAGGAAAGTTCTTTCTTTTTTCCCCAAATCATAGAATTGTTTGGATTCAGAGGGATTTTAAATCCCATCCAGTTCCACTCTGCCTCTACCATGGGTAGGGACACCCCCCAGCAGATCAGGTTGCTCCCAAAGCCCATCCAACCTGGCCTTGAAAAACTCCAGGGATGGAGCAGCTACAACTTCCCTGGGCAATGTGCTCCAAGGCCTCACCACCCTCCCTGTGAAGAATTTCTTCCTAATGTCCAATCTCAATCTTCTCCTAATTTAAAACCATTCCCCCTTGTCCTGTCACTTGTGAAAAGTCCTTTCCCAGCTTTCCTGGAGCCCCTGTCCATGCTGGAATGTTGCTGTAAGTTCTCCCTGAAGCCTTCTCTTCTCCACGCTCAACAACCCCAACTCTCTCAGTCTGGCCTCATGGCAGAGGTGCTCCAGCCCTTTGATCATCTCCGTGGCCTCCTCTGGACCCATTCCAACAGTTCTATATCCTTCGTATGTTGTGGGTTCCATAAGTGGACACAGGACTCCTGGTGGATTGAAGAAAAGGTGTACTCATGGCGCTGTTCTGCAAAGAAACCATTGCATGATTCAGTTCACCTCTCTCTGCTTCATCTTCCTTAGTTATAAAATGAGTTTAATGCTGTTGGGGTCTACAAGAAAGCTGAGGAGGGACTGTTGACAAAAGCTTGTAGTGATAGGATGAGGGGCAATGGGTATAACCTGGAGAGGGGCAGATTTAGACTGGATGTTAGGAAGAATTTCTTCTACGCTGGGGGTGGTGAGGCAGTGGCCCAGGTTGCCCAGGGAAGCTGTGGCTGCCCCATCCCTGGAGGCATTCACGGTCAGGTTGGTTGGGCAGCCTGATCCAGTGGGAGGTGTCCCTGCTCATCACAGGGGGTTGGAACCAGATGATTTTTAAGGTGCCTTCCAACCCAAACTATTCTATGATTCTATGACTCTATGAAAGGTCTTTTTCAAGGTGTTTGGAGTTTCTCCTACCCAACCGATATGATTTGGTTTTCTAATCAATGACAGTGAGAAAGAACAGAGAGCATCAACTCCAGCCTGGAATAAATAACTCCAACATGCCAGCGCCAGGCATCGACAATGTGAGAAATACACTTGAAGTGAAGTCACCTAAATGTCAGTTAACACCATTTTCCTGTGTATCTATGCCCAGATTGGACACGATGGGAAAACACTCCCCACCCAAGCTCTCACGGGCTGCTCAGAGATAACACTCTCGTATCCCAAGGCTTTCTGGTAACACCATATCAGTGTGAACTGGCTTGGTACTGCCGTTCTCAAAGGGCTGAGAGAAGATGACCACATCTGTTATTCTTACTGCATGAAGGCCACAGTGCAGAGCCCAGCACAGAGAGTTGGCTCTCAAAAACCATCTCTGTTCATGATTAGAACTATTTTCTTTAGAAAATACTTAATGGCCAGCATGGATTAATTTTTCCTTCCCTGTAATCGAGGTTAGTTCACATTTGCACATGGTAATCTTTTTCATAAGTTCCTGGACATAAATCACTCACCAAGAAGAGTCTGGTGGCTTGGGAACTGAGAACAGAGGTCCAAAACACCATTGTGTGGGCCAAAGGTTGTGGTGCTCCTCTCTCCCCAGCTGTAAATACCAGCAGAAAAATTAGTCCAGCTGTGGTTTATGGATGGTAAAGTGCAGGTAAATGGCATTTCTGAAGAGGTGGTATTGGAACTGGAGATTCAGGGCTTTGAGGTCACTTTTCGAGTAGAGCAACCCCTATCCTGATAGAAGCAACAGTCTAGAAAGTGTGAGGAATCATAGAAGGGTTTGGGTTGGAAGGGACCTCAAAGCCCATCCACTTCCACCCCACCTGCATGGACATGGACACCTCCCACTGGACCTGGCTGCTCAAGTCTCCATCCAACCTGGCCTTGAACCCCTCCAGGGATGGGGCACCCACCACTGCTCTGGGCAACCTGGGCCAGGGCCTCCCCACCCTCACAGTAGAACATTTCTCCCTGAGATCTCATCTCAATCTCCTCTCTTCCATCTGAAGATCCTCTCCTCTCCTCTCCTCTCCTCTCCTCTCCTCTCCTCTCCTCTCCTCTCCTCTCCTCTCCTCTCCTCTCCTCTCCTCTCCTCTCCTCTCCTCTCCTCTCCTCTCCTCTCCTCTCCTCTCCTCTCCTCTCCTCTCCTCTCCTCTCCTCTCCTCTCCTCTCCTCTCCTCTCCTCTCCTCTCCTCTCCTCTCCTCTCCTCTCCTCTCCTCTCCTCTCCTCTCCTCTCCTCTCCTCTCCTCTCCTCTCCTCTCCTCTCCTCTCCTCTCCTCTCCTCTCCTCTCCTCTCCTCTCCTCTCCTCTCCTCTCCTCTCCTCTCCTCTCCTCTCCTCTCCTCTCCTCTCCTCTCCTCTCCTCTCCTCTCCTCTCCTCTCCTCTCCTCTCCTCTCCTCTCCTCTCCTCTCCTCTCCTCTCCTCTCCTCTCCTCTCCTCTCCTCTCCTCTCCTCTCCTCTCCTCTCCTCTCCTCTCCTCTCCTCTCCTCTCCTCTCCTCTCCTCTCCTCTCCTCTCCTCTCCTCTCCTCTCCTCTCCTCTCCTCTCCTCTCCTCTCCTCTCCTCTCCTCTCCTCTCCTCTCCTCTCCTCTCCTCTCCTCTCCTCTCCTCTCCTCTCCTCTCCTCTCCTCTCCTCTCCTCTCCTCTCCTCTCCTCTCCTCTCCTCTCCTCTCCTCTCCTCTCCTCTCCTCTCCTCTCCTCTCCTCTCCTCTCCTCTCCTCTCCTCTCCTCTCCTCTCCTCTCCTCTCCTCTCCTCTCCTCTCCTCTCCTCTCCTCTCCTCTCCTCTCCTCTCCTCTCCTCTCCTCTCCTCTCCTCTCCTCTCCTCTCCTCTCCTCTCCTCTCCTCTCCTCTCCTCTCCTCTCCTCTCCTCTCCTCTCCTCTCCTCTCCTCTCCTCTCCTCTCCTCTCCTCTCCTCTCCTCTCCTCTCCTCTCCTCTCCTCTCCTCTCCTCTCCTCTCCTCTCCTCTCCTCTCCTCTCCTCTCCTCTCCTCTCCTCTCCTCTCCTCTCCTCTCCTCTCCTCTCCTCTCCTCTCCTCTCCTCTCCTCTCCTCTCCTCTCCTCTCCTCTCCTCTCCTCTCCTCTCCTCTCCTCTCCTCTCCTCTCCTCTCCTCTCCTCTCCTCTCCTCTCCTCTCCTCTCCTCTCCTCTCCTCTCCTCTCCTCTCCTCTCCTCTCCTCTCCTCTCCTCTCCTCTCCTCTCCTCTCCTCTCCTCTCCTCTCCTCTCCTCTCCTCTCCTCTCCTCTCCTCTCCTCTCCTCTCCTCTCCTCTCCTCTCCTCTCCTCTCCTCTCTCTCCTCTCCTCTCCTCTCCTCTCCTCTCCTCTCCTCTCCTCTCCTCTCCTCTCCTCTCCTCTCCTCTCCTCTCCTCTCCTCTCCTCTCCTCTCCTCTCCTCTCCTCTCCTCTCCTCTCCTCTCCTCTCCTCTCCTCTCCTCTCCTCTCCTCTCCTCTCCTCTTCCCCAACTTTCTCAGCCTGTCCCCGTGTGGGAGGTGCTCCAGCCCTCAGATCATCAGTCACGGTGAAAGTCCCTGGGATATATGAGTCCGGGTGTTACACTCTATCTCTTGTCCAAATGCAAACTGAGCTTCAAGCAGGAACTAGACATCACTGCTCTGACTTTGTCACCAGGTACAAAGTTTATGTTTCAAAGCCAAACAGCAGAAAAGCAACATCAACCATCTGGGTGGTTTGGGTTCAACCATAACAACAAACGGATGTGCTTACTCAGACTAAGGTTTGAGTGCACTGGGACATGCAGGAAGATTATTCCAAATTGACCGAAAACGTGGCTTTGAAATAAATTCACTGAACATCTTTAAGGCCTTTACTTCACAAAGGATCCTCTGGGTTTTCCAACTGAGTTACATCTTCACCGTGAGTTGAAACAGTCCTTATATGATTGAGGAACAGGACAAGAAAGATGGGTCTTGGTTCTGAGCTCAGCTCTGCTTGTAGGGCTGCGTGCCTTATCACCACATAGGGAAATCATGGAATCATAGAATCACCAGGTTGGAAAGGACCCACTGGATCATCAAATCCAACCATTCCAATGGTACAGCGAAGCCTTGGAGGACCATGTACAGGCAGCATCACACACAGCTTGAGGGACACTTCACACCATGGCAAAGCCTTCAAGGAACAGCAGCTAGTGAAGGCATCACAGAATCACAGAATGGTGGAGCTTGGAAAGGCCATCTGTAGTTCATCCAGTCCAACCTCCTGCTAAAGCAGGGTCACCTCGAATAGGCTGCGTGGAAGCACACACAGATGGGTTTGAATACCTCTAGAGAAGGAGTCTCTGCACCCTCCCTGGGCAGCCTGTTCCACTGCTCCATTACCCTCACAGTAAAGAAGCTTTTCCTCATGTTTGGGTGGAACTTTTTGAGGTCCAGTGCATGCCTGGTGACCCTCGTCCTGGCACTGGGCATCTCTGGAAGGAGTCTGGCCCCATCCTCCTGCCCCCCACCCTTTAGGAAGCTTGATTGCGTCATGCCCAACCTGCAGATTTACCATGTTTTCCTTTCTGAGTTCATCCTGAGCACTGGTAAGCTTTAAATTAGTCATAACAACTGCAGGACATCCAACACCACCTGTGGAGCCTCCTAGGCAGCGATGGACCATATTTGAAGTCTGCTTTTCTCACAGGATTCCAGCACCTCATGGGGGCCTTGGTAGGTGGCTCAATCCCCATGAGATCATGTTTATGTCCTTTATTTTAAACCTGTAAGAATCATAGAATTACTTGGTGGGAAAAGACCTTTTAGATCATAGAGCCCAACCGTATCTGTCCACTACTAAACCAGATCCCTGAGCACCTCATCTACCTGGGTTTTAAACAACTCCAGGGATGGGGACTCCACCACCTCCCTGGGCAGCCTCTGCCAGGGCCTGAGAACCCTTTCCATGAAGGTGTTTTTCCTATGTCCAATCTGAACCTGCCCTGGTGCAACTTGAGGCCATTCCCTCTCACTCTATCACCTGTGATTTGGGAGGAGACCAACACTCACCTTGCTACAACCTCCTTCCAGGCAGTTGTAGACAGCGATGAGGTCTCCTCTCAGCCTCCTTTTCTCCAGCCTAAATGACCCCAGGTCCCTCAGCTGCTCCTCATAACCCTTGTTCTCCAGCCCCTTCACTAGAATTGCTGAAGAATAACTGTTTCTTGATGGTTGTTGCCTTCACCTGGTCAAAAACTTGAGGAAGTCCAACAAAAACCAATTCAGAAGGAAGTCGAGAAGGGGTAAAACACGTTACTGAGTCAGGAGACCTAGTTCTAGCCTAGCATGTTGCACCTATTACAGCTCTGCTCCACTCCACTAACTATGCAGAGAGCTACTAAAACATAACCCCAAGTTTATGATGTTAAATCTGTAGTAAATCTGTCATGGCCATTCAGGCACGAACACACGAGTGCGGAAAATATGTTGGCTTATGGTTTGATAGCAGCAGATGGGCACTTCGCTATTGTTTCTTCATCGTAAACTACAGGGAAACACTTAGTTACAAGGATCCAAACTCTGTGGGACAGATCTTTGGCTGGTGTAAGGTGGCCCGGAGCCAGGGAAGTCCGTGGAGCTCTGGCAATACAAACCAGCTGAGGACTTCATTCTGCACTTCCAGTTGCCTCCATAAGGAGGTAAGAATCATAGAATGGTTTAGGTTGGAAGGGACTTCAAAGCCCATCCAGTTCCAGCCTCCCCTGCCACGGACAGGGACATCTCCAACTATGCCAAGCTGCTCCAAGCCCCATCCAACCTGGCCTTGAACACCTCCAGGGATGGGGCAGCCACAACTTCCCTGGGTAACCTGGGCCAGGGTCTCACCACTCTCAGTGTGAAGAATTTCTTCCTAATGTCTGATCTAAATCTTCCCCCTTCCAATGTAAACGCATTCTGCCTCATCCTGTCACTCCAGATCCTTGGAAATAGTCCCTCCCCAGCTTTCCCGTAGCCCCTTCAGGTACTGGAAGCTGCTATAAGGTTTCCCTGGAGCCTTCTCTTCTCCAAGTTGAAGAACTCCAATTGTCTCAGGTTGGCCTCATACCAGAGGTGTAAGAGTGACCCATTTGCTGGACATAAGTTTCCAGCTTTTGACTGCTAATGAGTTAGGGACATCGTGTGCCAAATAATCACATTTAAGAGCCACTGATGTCTGCATCTCCATGATTTCTGCTGTTCACTTTAGAACAGTCATTTATACCTGAAAATCTGATATGTGAACATATTTGACAGCAAATCTAGGCAGTTTATACAAAAAAAAATACCCTCTTTTATATATTGTAAAATTATTATCTTTAGATTTGTTTTGCCGTCTCTTATGTGTGGTTGCAGCCCTGAAGGCCAACCTTATCCTGGGCTGCCTCCAAAGCTGTGTGACCAGCAGGGTGAGGGAGGTGGATCTGTCCCTCTACTCGACTCTGGTGAGACCCCACCTGGTGTCCTGTGTCCAGTTCTGGAGTCCTCAGCACAGGAAGGACATGGATGTATTGGAGCAAGACCAGAGGAGGCCACGGAGATGTTCAGAGGGCTGGGGAACCTCCAGTACAAGGACAGTCTGAGAGAGTTGGAATTGTTCATCCTGGAGAAGAGGTGACTCCAGGAAGACCTTAGAGCAGCTTCCAGTAGGGAAAGGGTCTCCAGGAAAGCTGGAGAGACTGACAACAAAGAAATTCAACTTAAGACCCACTTGAATAAAACAGGAGTTCTTCTGGCTCCTTCAGGCAATATCCGGTCTTTTTTCTCACTGGAGGTTGTTTCTTTCACTGTCCATATCATAGAATCATTATGGTTGGAAAAGACCTCTAAGAATGACCAGTCCAACTATCAACACAACACCATGATTCCTACTAAACCATGTCCTGAAACAGCACATCTACACATTTTCTGATTCCTTCGAGGGATGAAGACTCCACTGCTTCCCTGGGCAGCCTCTTCCAATTCTTCACCACTCTTTTAGTAAAGAATTTTCCCCTAATTTCTAGTCTAAACCTCCCCTGGTACAACCTGAGGCCATTTCCTCTCATCCTACCCCTTGTTACTGGGAGAAGAGGTCAGCACCCACCTCCCCACTACCTCCTATCAGGGAGTTGTAGAGAGCCATAAGGTCCTCATCCTCCTCTTCTCCAGGTTAGACAAGCCCAGGGTTCCAGCTTCACACATGGGGAAAAGACTCAAAGCAAACTCTTGAAGGACAACCTGGTTGGTTTTTACTGAGTCACTCAAAAGGAGCTCGCTGGAATGATCTAGATGAAGATGTCCGGTCATAACCTCAGTCCACTGGGGAAGCTGAGGTGGATTTGTGAGGACCTTAATTGTATTAAAAAGACAGATTATCTTTTATTCTTCATGTTTGTTTGATGAAACTTGATATCCAGAAAGCCCAACCAACCACAGAACCTTCCTCCTACCAGCCATTAAACCAAGGCAAGTCCATGCAAAATATCAAGAACTTTCCCCCCCTTTTTGATTATTAAAACAATTCTGGAAGTTCAGAATGAGTTTTAACCCCTTGTAAAGAAAAATGTTCACCAGAAACGGGTCCCTGAAAATCTTAGTAAAACACAGACAGCATTATGAGGTTTTGGCCACAATGTTTCTCGGGGATTTAATAAGGATCAAAGGCCAAACCTGGACTAGGAGAAGCAAGAGCAAGTAATCCATCACTGAAATACCATATCCCCATCACTCCATGAAGACTGTGTTATATTAGTGCCAGTTATTATTATTCCTAATTATTGCAGGTGGCAATGCTCTATTATTATTACTATTATTATTATTATTATTATTATTATTGTGTCCTCAATATCATTGTTTCTGCTTCTGCTGAGCTCAGTTATGATCAGGAAACGCTTTTGCTAGAAGCTGTATAGAATCATGGAATCACTTGGTTGGAAAAGACCTTTGAGATCAAGTCCAACCCTACCTGTCCACTGTTAAACCAGATCCCTGAGTACCTCATCTGCCCGGCTTTTAAACATCTCCAGGGATGGGGACTCCACCACCTCCCTGGGCAGCCCACTGCCAAGTATAAACTAAAATATTCCTGTTCCTGGGGGATTTTGTGCAGATTGACTATTAAAAATCGTTGGCAAAAATCGGAAAGGAAGGGACTTTTTAGTCCCGTGGAGGAAAATTAGAGATGCGTTCTGCTCTCCACTGCTTGATGGGTCCAGTTTTGGGTCCCTGTCAGAAAATTGTGAAACCACAGAGTTTGGAAGAGGCCACAAAGACAGTCGAGGGGCTGGAGCAGTGAAATACAAGGAGAGAATCATGGATTCATAGAATGTTTTGGCTTGGAAGAGACTTTAAAGGTCGTCCAGTTCTATCCCCCTTGCCATGAGCAGGGACACCTCCCACTGGATCAGGTTGCTCAAAGCCCCATCCAACCTGGCCTTGAACACCTCCAGGGATGGGGCAGCCATGGCTTCCCTGGGCAACCTGGGCCAGGGCCTCCCTACCCTCACAGGAAAACATTTCTTGCTAAAATCTAGCCTGAATCTCCCCTGTGCCAATGCCTGAGAACCTTTTCAGTGAAGAAATGTTTCCTGATGTCCAATCTGAACCTGCCCTGGTACAACTTGAGGCCATTTCCTCTTGTCCTATTGGCTATCACTTGGGAGAAGAGATCATTTCCCCACTTTGCTATAACAGCCTTTCAGGCAATTGTGGACAGTGATGAGGTCTCCCCTCAGTTTCCTCTTCAGGCTAAACAACTCCAGAGCCCTCAGCTCCTTCTCATAACCCCTGTTCTCCAGCCCCTTCCCCAGCTCCGTTACCCTTCTCTGGATGCACTCCAGCCCCTCAATGTCCTTCTTGAAGTGAGGGGCCAAATCCGAAGAGAGTAGTCAAGGTGTGGTGCACCAATGCCAAGTCCAGGGCCAGAATCCCTTCCCTGCTCCTGCTGTCCACGTTGTTTCTGATCCAGGCCAAAATACCATTGACCTTCTTGGCCACCTGGGCCACTGCTGGTTCATGTTCAGCCACTGCCAACCAACACCCCCTGGTCCTTCTCTGCCAGGCAGCTTTCCAGCTGTTCCTCCCCAAACCTGGAGCTTCGAGGTTGTTGTGTCCCAAGTGCAGGACTCAGCACTTGGCCTTGGTGAACCTCATAGCATTGAATTCCTCTCCTTTGCTCTGATCCCCTTCACCTGTAAGGGGAAAAGGAGAAGACTGGGAATGCTGCTGGATTAAATCTGCACACAAATCCATATGTTACATTATTGAAACAGGAGAGAAGGAAGAAGAAAACAAGCATTTGTAACAGGATGAAAACTGGGAAAATGGGATCAAAAATTCTTCCTAATTCAAAGCAGTTGCGGGAGTTCTGAGCCCATAAGCCATAAATGACTAAAACATGTCCCTGCATTTTGGCTTATGAAAAAGATATTAGGGTGGGTTTTTCTCTCTTTTTAACGGGTTTTGATGGGATGCCAAAATATCAGTTTGGGTCTTTCTTTTTTTTTCTTAGTGTTTTTTTAAACGGCCCAGCTTGCCAAACATGCTCATGAATGCAATTTTCTCTAAAAACACACCAACTCAGGAGGAAAAACACACAGAGACCCACAAATTGTCTCATGTTTTTTGGCATGTAAATCTTTCTTTTACTTGAATTAAAAAAAAAAAAAAAAACCTCCATGAAAGAAAAACCTAAGTGCTCCAGAAATCCACTAGGTTTTGCTGGGAGCTGGTGCTGTGGTCTCCTGGAAGGTGGGAACAATTCCTTGTACATCAATGAGTTCCAGCAAACCAGTAGATTTTGCTTGGAGCCCGTGTTTTGGCCTTCTGGAAGGCGGGAACAACTCTTCATACATCAATGAGTTCCAGCAACCCAATAGGTTTTTGCTGGGAGCTGTTGCTCTGGTTGTCTGGAAGGTGGGAACAATTCTTTGTACATCAATGAGTCCCAGCAAATCAGTAAATTTTGCTTGGAACTGATGCTGTGACCTTCTGGAAGGTGGGACAACTCTTCATACATCAATGAGTTCCAATTCTTCATGGAGTCCGTCTCCTGTCTTGTGGTCCTCTCTTGTGAGACCCCACCTGGAGTCCTGTGTCCAATTCTGGAATTCCCAACTGTGGGAAGGAGGTGGAAACCGGGAAGCCCAGAAGATATTAAAGACAGACTGGCACATGTCACTATGTCAACCCACTGACCTTGGATGTGTGTATCTATGGATCAAGACTTCACCAACTCCAAGGAAGACCTTTCTTTTACTTCTTTTCCTTCTCTTTTCTCTTTCCCACTATTCTGATGGTGTGAATGTTGGGGTTGTCCTGTGCAGGGACAGGAGTGGCACTCGACGATCCCTATGGGTCCCTTCCAACTCAGGACATTCCAGGATTCTCGGGTCAGCCCTGCACCAAGCGAAGCTTCTTCCCTGCTGGTCTCCAACCAGTGAAACCAGATCTCCTGTGTCTCTGAAGCCGGGGAAGGTGCCTCTTCGCTGAGTCGTTTGCGGGTGATCGTTGTGATGGACTGTTGGGATTTTGGTGCCTTCTGAAGTGTTGATGAAGCTGTTGTTGCCTCAAGTCCTCTGAGGAGCCCTGGGTGGGAGCCTTGCTCAGCCCTGGGCAGCTCGTGGCTCCTTCTAGAGCACTCCAAGAGTTTTCCTTTGTCCATCACATCTCCTTAGTTCTCGAGGTCTGGGTGGGGAGTGGGACATGACAGGGCGAGAGAGGGGATTCTGCTCTGGTGAGACCTCAGCTGGAGTCCTGTGTCCACTTCTGGAGGCCTCAAGCACAGAGAGGACATGGGGCTGTTGGAGCAAACCCAGGGGAGGACACACAGCACCTCTGCTAAGAGACCAGGCTGAAAGAGTTGGGGCTGTTCAGCCTGGAGAGGAGAGGGCTCTGGGGAGACCTTAGAGCAGCTTCCAGTATGGAAAGGGGTTCCAGGAAAGCTGGGGAGGGGCTCTTGATCAGGGAGTGCGGGGATATAACCAGGGGGACCAGTTTAATCAGAAAGAAGGGAGATTGAGATGAGATCTTTGGAAGAAATGTTTTCCCCTGAAGACAGTGAGGCACAGGTTGCCCAGAGAAGTCGTGGACGCCTGTCATGGTTCAGTCCTGGCCTGGCCTCAGTTGGCAGCTAAAACTGAGCCATTGTGTCCCAATTGCCCTCCTGCCCTCCCCAAACCCTGTTGAAAGGGAAATGAGGGGAAAAAGACTTGAGAGTTGGAAACTAAACTAAACCAGCTTCAATAAAATAGTAATAATAATAATAATAATAATAATAATAATAATAATAATAATAAAATGGAAATATATGATATTGAGCCCCCAGCCCTCGTTGACTCTGTGTCACCACAGATGCTGTAGAGCAGACAGGAGGAAAAGGGTCTGAGGTTAGGAGGGAGCTGGGCTCGAGAACTGGATCCAGGAATGCATGGATCCAGGATCAGGGGTAAATAGACAGGTGAGGTCCTCACTGGACATTGGCCATCACAGAAGAGAGTGAGAGCCTCATGATCTCTCAGTTTCATATGAAGTGTGACATTTATGGGATGGAGTCCTCTGTCAGTCAGTTTGGGGTCACCTGTCCCATACACCCCTCCCTGCAGGTGTGACCTTTCTTACCTCTTTGCCTTTAGGGCTCCACCAGCTCGAGGATGGCCTTGGTTTCTGCAGGAATAAAGACAAGCAGTGGCCTTTCTGCATCCCAGTGCCCCGTGTGATCGCTGCTAGAGACAAACCTTGTCCGAGAAACGTCCAGTGAGCCCTCAGAAAATGTAATTACTTAGATGAGACTGAGCTGACATTAGAAAATGATTCTACTTTAGCTCAAACTAAAACAACGCCCCATCCCTGGAGGTGTTCAAGGCAAGGCTGGATGAGGCTTTGAGCAACCTGATCCAGCGGAAGGTCCTTCCCAACCTGAACCATTCTATCATTCTGCAGTCACAAACAACAAACTAGTGCCTCAACAGTGATAAAGTCCTCACCTGGCATGACCTCAGGGGTCAGAGAACATCGTCGACCTTATAACAAGCTCTAAGCCTCTTCAAGCATCCTATGAAAGCAGGTGGGGTGTTTCAGTACCTGTTCCACCACTGCCCATTGGCTTCTGAAATGTCAGCCACTTGCAAGACATCTCTTCCAGCTCTCTGAATCATTTTCCCAGGAAGAAGCTCCAAGAAATTGGAACGTTTCTCTTCTGTGAAGATAGGAATCAAGGGATTGAGTGGCTTGCTTGGTGGCTGCAGTAGCACGAGGTGTAACTTTTTCTGTAGGGCAACTCTTGGAAGGAAAAGACTTGCTAACCCCACAATTCCTCCAGATACGGCGCTCATTTGTTCATCAGTAAAATGATTAAAACCACAAGTTGGCTGTGTCAACTCATGTTTCTTTGGAGAAGTTCGTCACTCTGCAGAGAAAAAGTTGCCCAGCGTGTCAGAGAGTGCTGGCAAACACCCTGAGACGCAGGAAATGAAAGCAGAGAGAGACTACAAAGCTGTGGAGAGGTTGGTCTTCTGCCAAGCGTGCAAAAGAAAGCCAAGCATGGCTGAAAGTCCTGGAAAAAGAATCACCTCTATGTTTCTGACCAACGTGGTGAGAGAAATGGCAACCATGAGCAAAAGGTTCCCCCAGGTTCTAGAGCAGGAGTTGACAACCTCAATGGAAAGGACGGTCTCCCACCTTTAGTCATGTTCCATTAAAAGTGTATCCTGGCTGATAAGCTGGGATAAAAAGGGAAGGCTGTAAACACCCTTTGATCAGCTGCAAAACTCCCATTGATATCAGCGTGATGAGTGGGCAGAGATCAAGGCCAAAAATATGAATTTGTTATTATTTATTATTTGTTTCCTACAGTATTGCACGGTGGGAAAGTCTTCTGCCTTTAATGATTGCCAACATGGACTCATAGAACCATAAAATGGGATGGGTTGGAAGGGAACTTAAAGATCCTCCACTTCCAACCCCACTGCCATGGGCAAGGACACCTCTACCGGATCAGGTTGCTCCAAGCCCCATCCACCCTGGCCTTGAACACCTCCAGGGATAGAGCAGCCACCACCTCTGGGCAACCTGAGCCAGGGCCTCACCACACTCATTGTGAGGAATTTCTTCCTAATGTCTAACGTAAATCTTCCCCCTTCCAATTTAAAGCCATTCCCCCTTGTTCTGTCATTCAATGCTTTTGTACAAAGTTCCTCACCAGCTTTTCCGGAGTCACTTCAGTTAGTAGAAGGTGCTTGAAGGCCTTCCTGGAGCCTTCTCTTCTCCAGGCTGAATGAGCCCTACTCTCTCAGCCTGTCCTCAGAGCAGAGGTGCTCCAACCCTCGAAGCACCTTTGTAGCCTCCTCTGGACCTGTTCCAACAGTTCCACATCCTTTGTATTTTGGGGAACTCTGTAAGTGGACACAGGACTCCAGCTGGATTCTCATGAGGGCAGAGTGGCCAGCAGGACCAGGGAGGTGATTGTGCCCATGTATTCAGCATTGCTGAGGCCACACCTCCCGGCTTCAATTTTGGGCCCCTCACTCCAAGAAGAACATTGAGAGGCTGGAGTGCGTCCAGAGAAGTGGAACAGAGCTGGTGAAAGGTCTGGAGAACCAGGGTTATGAAAGGTGGCTGAGAGACCTGAGGTTGTTTAGCCTGGAGAAAAGGAGGCTGAAGGGAGACCTCATCACTGTCTACAACTGCCTGAAAGGAGGTTGTAGTGAGGTGGGTATTGGTCTCTTCTCCCAAATAACAAGAGGTAGGACAAGAAGAAGTGGCTTTAAGTTGTGCCAGGAGGAGGTTTATGTTGGACATCAGAAAATATTTCTTCACTGAAAGTGTTCTCACGTCCTGGCAAAGGCTGCTCAGGGAGATGGTGGAGTCCCCATTCCTGGAGGGGTTCAAAAGCTGGGTAGATGAGGTGCTTGGGGATCTGGTTTAGTAGTGGACAGGTAGGGTTGGACTGGATGATCTCAAAGGTCATTTCCAACCATGTGATTCTATGATCCCAGGAGACAGAGCACCTCCATCCTAATTGGAACTCTGCCATTATTTGAAAGCTTGCTCTTCAATGTCCAAAGCGATATTACAATAACAAGACCTTTCCTCATTTCTAATCCCTGTGATTTCGTGAGCACAGCCCTCTGCTCTCTAAACTTCTTCGGAAAACAGACAGTGTATCGCTGTGACCGTGCTTGCAAAAGAATTTCCGTGATTATGTCTGACAGTTCCCACTGAGCCGACATCAAATATATTGCGTTGCAGGTTTTAATAAAGCTTAACCGATCGTGGCAGCTGCTTCATTCAATACTTCTTGAGAAGAATATGGAACTTTTAGAGCAAGTTGAGAGGAGGCCACAAAGATGATCCAATGGCAGAAGCACCTCTGCCATGAGGACAGGCTGAGAGAGTTGGGGTTGTTCAGCCTGGAGAAGAGAAGGCTCCAAGGAGACCTGAGAGCAGCTTCCAGTACCTGAAAGGGGCTCCAGGAAAGCTGGGGAGGGACTTTTTACAAGAGCCTGGAGTGACAGGAAGATGGGGATGGCTTTAAATTGGAAGGGAGAAGATTTTGATCAGACCTTAGGAAGAAATTCTTCACGCTGAAGGTGGTGAGGCCCTGGCCCAGGTTGCCCAGGGAAGTGGTGTCTGCCCCATCCCTGGAGGTGTTCAGGGCCAGGTCAGGTGGGGCTTTGAGCAGCCTGATCCGGTGGGAAGTGTCCCTGCCCATGGCAGGGGGTTGGAACTGGATGATCTTGAATGTCTATTCTAACCCAAACCATTTTGTGATTCCATGATCTATGGATTCTATGGATGAGATTCTCTGATCACTACACATAACATGGAGTCACCTAGGGTGGAATTTACACCTACCATTTCAGTGACAATACAGAGTTTATGTCAAACAAAGGCTGCCGCACAGGGCTGCCTGGCTCTGGAAATACTGTAAATTGCATTGATGCCTCCTAAATTCAGGAGGTCTGCAGTGGAGCAAAAATTTGGTGGCAATCTGAACTTTAGAATCATAGAATGGTTTGGGTTGGAAGAGACCTCAAAGCCCATCCAGTTCCAACCCCCTGCCATGGGCAGAGACACCTCCCACTGGACCAGATTGCTCAAAGCCCCATCCAGCCTGGCCTTGAACGCCTCCAGGGAGGAGCCATCCACGAGTTCCCTCAGCAACCTCTGTCAGGTCCTCGTCACCCTCCCAGGAGAACATTTCTTCCTAAGATTTCATCTCAATCTCCCCTCCTTCATCTTAGCATTCATTACTCTATAACCACAGTGACAGCTCAGATCATTCTGGTTCTTGGCCATAATTTTTTTGCTAGTATAGAGGAAACTTTAAAGTTCAAAACAGCTTCTCTGTCCTTCTCTACCTTCTGTTGTTCTCTGCAATGTCCTCCTAGCCAGTTATTAGCCTATTTTGTTCCAAAATTCAATGGGTTTTGATATTTCTATTCTTTCAGCCAACTCCTTTCATGAGTTCCTCCTACTGTTTTCTGTCTCACCTGCTGTGGCCGACGCTCTGGCCTCGCGTTTTTCACATAGCTCGAATACATCCCACTGGAGATAAGGTGCTGCCGAAAGCTTGAGGAATCCCAATATTTCTTACTGACTCATTCCATTTAATCCCCAGAGTTTTGTTTTGTTTTCCTAGGGCATTTATTTCCCAAAGCATTGAGATATCTTGTTTATACCTTTGGTGGATTTCCAGCACTCACATCTGTTTGTAAAGGTGGAAGGAACGTCCGAGCTGAAGAGCCAGAGTTTGATCTGTCAGTTGTAGGTTTTCAGTGATCCAAGCTCCTGAATACCAGCAGCTGCCTTGCCAATTCATGACATTATTTCCTGCTGAATTTCCCCACCAATCACGCTTCCGCCAAGGCGCATGATTAAGTTCACCTTTCGTAACCTTTTGCCCTCTAAAAGACAATCATTGAGCAGGAAACTGCTGGGAATCTCATTGTCTTCTGATGTTCGTCACAAATTATTAGCCTCACGGTGGATTTCATAATGCTGGTTTGGTTCCTGCCTGCAGAGCAGCTGAGCTCTTCCTCAAGCGAGCTGCGATCAGCAAAAATTACATGTTTGGATAATGTACTCCACAATAGTCTCGGTGTTCTCTTAGAGGAGTCAGTGGTGGCACAAAACAGGACAGGTGAGATAGAATCATAGAATCGCTTGTTTGGAAAAGACCTTTGAGACCATTGAGTCCGGTCATACCTGTCCACTAATTAACCAGATCCCTGAGCATCTCATCCACCCATCTATTAAACACCTCCAGGAATGGGGACTCCACCACCTCCCTGGGCAGCCTCTGCCAGGGCCTGAGGACCTTTTCTGTGAATAAATGTTTCCTGATGTCCAATCTGAACCTGCCCTGGTGCAACTTGAGGCCATTTCCTCTCATCCTGTCTCCTGTCACTTGGGAGAAGAGACCAACACCCACCTCACTACATCCTCCTTTCAGGCAGTTGTAGACAGTGATGAGATCTCCCCTCAGCTTCCTTTTCTCCAGGTTAAACAACCCCAGGTCCCTCAGCCGCCTCTCATAACCCTTGTTCTCCAGCCGCTTCCCCAGCTCCGTTCCCTTCTCTGGATGCTCTCCAGCCCTTCAATGTCCTTCTTGGAGTGAGAGGCCCAAAACTAAACCCCAGGATTTGAGGTGTGGCCTCACCAGTGCCAAGTCCAGGGTCACAACCTCCTCCCTCATCCTACTATCCATGCTGTTTCTCATCCAGGCCAGGATGCCATTGGCCTTCTTGGCCACTTGGGCCACTGCTGGCTCATGTTTAGTCTCTGTCCACCAACCTTCTTTGTCAGGCAAGATAATTCATCCTTATCTCACATCAGTATCTGAAGGAACACATAGGTTTACAACTGCTTCTCTTGACCCACGGAGGCTGCCCTCTGACCAAAGAAAGGCTTGATGATGTAGATTATTTCTCTTGCAATACCCCAACACTTCAGGGTATCCCAAACTGAATCACAAAGAACACTGTCAAATGCCTTTTCGAACTCTGCTCAGTGTTGATTTTGCCATTTGATTCTTAATTTAATGGTTATTTGGAGGGTGAAAAATCTCTTTGACAACCTTTCTTCCCAGGTTGAACAGAAACTTGTCAAAAGAGAAAGGAAAAAAAAAAAGCATTGAAGCACGGCTTTTGAACTGAGCTGAAGAACAGATTTCACACTTTTAAGAGTTATAGAATGATTTGAAAGAATTATAGAAGGGCTTGGTTTCCGAGGTACCATGAAAGTCATCCGGTTCCACCCCTTGACTTGGGCAGGGACACCTCCCACTGGACCAGGCTGCTCAAGCCCCATCCAACCTAACTCTGAACATCTCCAAGGATGCTGTATCCACAAATTCTCTGGGCGACCTGGGCCAGGACTTCCCAACTCTCACAGGAAAACATTTCTCTTTAAGATCTCATCTCAATCCCCCCTGTTTCAGCTTAATACCTTTCCCCTCTTCCTCTCCCTCCATTCCCTGACCAAGAGCCCCTCCCCAGCTTCCCTGGAACCTCTTTCCACACCAGAAGCTGCACTAAGTTCTCCCCATAACCTTCTCTTCTCCAGGCTGAATAACACTGACTCTTTCAACCTGTCCTCATGCAGAGGTTCACCAGCCTTTACATCATCCTTGTTGCACTCCTCTGGACCCATTCCACCAGTTCCATCTCCTTCTTATGCTGAGGTCTCCAGAACCGGACACAAGACTACCAGGTGGGGGTCTCATGAAAGCAGAGCAGAGGGGCAGAATTCCTTCCCTCGCCCTTCTGGCCACGGTTCTTTTGATGTAACCCAGGACATGTTTGGCTTTCTAGACCGTGAGTGCACATTGCCAGCTCATGATGAGCTTCTCATCAACCAGCACCCCATAGCCCATGCTTCAGCATCAGCAGCTACCGACTTCCATCCAGCGAGAGGAACATGGAGATGGAAAGATGCTCTTAGAAAAGCCCAAACTGTGTGCTCATCAATGCTATGAAAAGGAACAAGCTGTCAACCAAACCCGAAGAGCAATCTACAGCCCTCCAGCAGCACCAGCTGAACTTGCAGCAGGCACCAGCTGGCATCAATGGAAATAGCTCAGCTCCAGGTGATGGAACTCAGCTGAGTTCCAGCACAGCTGATCTTGGTGGAGGGGATAGAGCTGTGTGGAGATCACTCTGGTGGGGTTTTTTTTTCCTCTGTGCTGGATGTGAGTGCATCTCATCCTTTAGACTAGGGAAGGGCTTGGCGAGCCTGGCTTCTTCTCCTCTTCTGTCTTTGGGGAGAAGCCAAGATGTTCAGCAGGGGCTGAGCATGTCCACCTACAGCATTGCTGTAACATAAGGAGGGAGGGAAAAGGCAGGAGGGAGGGGGAAAGCAGGAGGGAAAGGGGAAAGACAGGAAGGAAGGGGAAAGGCAAGAGGCAGGGGGAAAAGGCAGGAGGGGGGAAAGGTAGGAGGGAAAGGGGAAAGGCAGGAGGGAAGGGGAGAGGGGAAAGGCAGAAGGGAAAGGAGAAAATGGGAAAGGCAGGAGGGAGGGGGAAGGGCAGGAGAGAAAGGGAAAAGGCAGGAGGGAAGGGGAAAGGCAGGAGGGAGGGGGAAAGGGGAAAGGCAGGGGAAAGGGGAAAGGCAGGAGGGAAGGGGAAAGGGGAAAGGCAGGAGGGAAAGGCGAAAATGAGAAAGGCAGGAGGGAGGGGGAAAGGCAGGAGAGAAGGTGAAAAGGGGAGTGGGAGAAGGGGAGTGGGATAAGGGGAAAGGCAGGAGGGAAAGGGGAAAGGCAAGAGGTTAGGGAGGGGGAAAGGGGAAAGGCAGGAGGGAAGGGGAAAGGCAAGAGGTAGGGGGAAAGGGGAAAGGCAGGAGGGAAAGGGGAAAGGCAGGAGGGAGGGGGAAAGGCAAAAATGGGAAAGGCAGGAGGGGGGGGAAAGGCAGGAGGGAAAGGGGAAAGGCAGGAGGGAAAGGCGAAAATAGGAAAGGCAGGAGGGAAAGGGGAAAGGCAAGAGGTAGGGGGAAAGGCAGGAGGGAGGGGGAAAGGGGAAAGGTAGGAGGGAAAGGGGAAAATGGGAAAGGCAGGGGGGTAAGGCAGGAGGGAAGGGGAAAGGCAGGAGGGAAGGGGAAAGGCAGGAGGGAAGGGGAAAGGCAGGAGGGAAAGGGGAAAGGCAGGAGGGAGGGGGAAAGGGGAAAGGCAGGAGGGAAAGGGGAAAGGCAGGAGGGAAAGGCAAAATGGGAAGGGCAGGAGGGAGGGGGATAGTCAGGAGGGAAGGGGAAAAGGAGAGTGGGATAAGAGGAAAAGGGGAGTGGGATAAGGGGAAAGGCAGGAGGGAAGGGGAAAAGGGGAAAGGCAGGAGGGAGGGGAAAGGATACTCAGAAAAAAAAGAAACTGTGATATGGAAAGGGAAAGAAGAGATGACAGAGGAGAAATGAATGAAAGAAAATATGATGCGAGGAAAGGGAAATAAGGGCAGTAAAAAGCAGCGTGTAGTTGGCATGGGGGAGATGAGCTTTCAAAAGGGGGTGATTTGAAGAGGGATGCATGAAGACAGGGAGGAAGGATCAGCTGGGAGGAGGAGAGTGGCTGCATCCTTCCCCACGCTGGGGGAGGCAAGGGGTCGCTTTGTTCATCATCCTTCAGAAAGGCTATTTACTGAGCTAGTGGTCTCCCCAGCCAAAGCTCAGCCAACTAATTTGTCCCTGTCCCTCAGCCCCTCCCCTGCAAGCCCGCCTGCCGTCCACGTGCGATGTGTTTTGACAAAAAACAAAACCCAAGTCTACGAGACCCTCTCGGGTGGCCCCCCAACTCCCTCCCACACGTGTGCACGCACACGTTAATTCCTAAGCAAACAATTCAGGGGCTGTTGGCTGGGTGCGTGTCCTTTGGCTGCCCTGGTGTAACCCCCAGAAGCAGCGGAATTAAGCCCTTCTCTTTAAATATTTTTGAATGCTTCGCTCCAGTGAAAAGTGAAATCTGGAAAAATCCTGCCGTGTGCAGGAGCTGTCTGAGGCCTCCCCTGAAGCCCCAAACCCCACTAGAACCTTCACCTCCCCTGGGACCAAAGGCCAAGACCAAAAAAACCTCCTCCTAGGCTCCCTTCCAGCTTTAAAAATATATTATTTATAGTACAGAAATAGCCAAGGGGAGATTTTGTTTGTGATTTCCATCTGTCCCCTGCAGCACTGAAGTCCTGCCTGCAAAGGGATGCTTGGAGCATCAAAGGTCTTCCGTAGCAACAGCAAGACAAGGGGAACTTCTTCTTAGGTGGGACACGGTGCTTCAAGTGACCACAGAGACATAAGAGCAATTTTCAACCAGGCCAACCCAGTCACTGCTCATAGTGTTTATCTGGGAAAGGACTTTACTTTGACCTTTTCTTTCTTCCAGAAGCTGTACAATACCACAGCTTTCACAAAGTTACAACATCTTATCTTCAAGTGAGGATAACTGGAATGGGTCCAGAGGAGGTCCATGAAGATGATGTGAGGGCTGGAGCACCTCTGCTATGAGGACAGGCTGAGAGAGTTGAGGTCGTCCAGCCTGGAGAAAAGAAGCCTCTGGGGAGACCTTAGAGCAGCTTCCAGTATGGAAAGGGGCTCCAGGAAAGCTGGGGAGGGACTTCTCACAAGGAGTGATAGGATGAGGGGAGATGGCTTTAAATTGCAAGGGGGAAGATTTAGATCAGACTTTAGGAAGAAATCCTTCACAGTAAGGATGGTGAAGCACTGGCCCAGAGAAGTTGAGTTGGACTCAATGACCTCAGAGGTCTTTTCTAACCTGGTGATTCTATAATTGTGGTGATGGTGGCAGAGCATTACAAGAAACTCCTGACTGTATGATGGAAAGGACCCAAAAATCATGATTTAAGAGCATTTAAGAACAATGTTGCTTCAAAATCAGAATCTTCCTTTGATTCTGGGGCAGAAGTGTGGGTTCAAGCAAGCAATACCCAACACAGTGATGTTTTTTGCAGTTCCAAGTGTCTGAAATGATGCAAATCCAACTCACTAACACTTCGTTTTTATTTGCAAAGCTATACAAGATGATGCTCCTGTGGGTGAATCTTTCTTCTAACCGTGCCTTCCTCTCGGCCGCACCTCAAACACTGTGTTGGCAGCACCTCAAATCCTGTGTTCATTCTGGGCCCCTCACTACAAGAAGGACGTTGAGGTTCTGGACCATGTCCAGAGAAGAGCAACAAAGCTGGGGAAGTGTCCGAGGAAACTGGTGTTGTTTAGCCTGGAGAAGAGGAGGCTGAGGGGAGACCTCATCGCTGTCTACAACTGCTTGAGAAGAGGATGTAGAGAGGTGGGGGTTGGTCTCTTCTCCCAAGTGACAGGTGATAGGACAAGGGGGAATGGCCTCACGCTGCACCAGGGCAGGTTCAGTTTGGACATCAGGAAAAACATCTTCATGGAAAGGGTTCTGAGGCTCTGGCAGACGCTGCCCAGGGAGGTGGTGGAGTCCCCATCCCTGGAGGTATTTAAAAGATGGGTAGATGAGGTAGTTAAGGATATGGATTAGTGGCAGATAGGAACAGTTGGACTGGATGATCTCAGAGGTCTTTTGCAATGAAATGGTTCTATGATTCCATGTTTCAATCTGTGTTTCACCCAAGTTCACTCTGACCCCAGCTGTTGTGCATTTACCTTTCTCTTCTCTGCAACCTTCGAACAGAGGACATTAGCATAAAGTGTTTGACACCCCCTTCCCTGCCCCTCAAGGTCCCTTGAGAGAGAATGAACACATCAACACCTAACACTGACTCATAGAGGCTGGGGAGGTAGTGGTGGTGGTGATTTTAGGTTGGAAAGGTTACTGAAATTAAATAAACAATACGCCAGACCAAAAAAAAAGAAGTTCCTCGGTTCATAAGTCCCTGGATCCATTTATGAAACTTTAAGCTTACCAGAAACCAGATCTTTGTTTGGAGAGGGAAATGTGGAAGGGAAACACTAAGACGTTGGTCGACACGTACAGGAAAAAAAAAGAATACAATATAAGTGAATAGAAGAACATGGAACCAGAAAGTCCTTCATGGGTCAGTGAATCCACCCCAGGCAACCACAACAATCCATGGTTTCAATACAGGCTGGGGGAAGACGTGATTGAGAGCAGCCCTGAGAAGGACTTGGAATGCTGATTGATGAGAAGCTCGACATGAACTCGCAATGGGTGCTCTCAGCCCAGAATCCCAGACATGTCCTGGGCTGCATCCAAAGTGGCACGGCCAGCAGGACCAGGGAGGGACTCCTGCCCCTTTACTCTGCTCTGGTGAGACCCCACTCTGGAGTCCTCAGCACAGGAAGGACATGGAGCTGTTGGAACAAATCCAGAGGAGACCACAAGGATGATCAGAGGGCTGGAGAACCTCCTGTATGAGGCCAGGCTGAGAGAGTTGGGGTTGTTCAGCCTGAAGGAGAGAAGGCTCTGGAGACCTTAGAGCAGCTTCCAGTACAGAAAGGGGCTCCAGGGAAATTGGGGAGGAGGGATAGGATGAGGGGAATGGTTTTCATGTGAAAGAGGGGAGAGTGAAATGAGATCTTAGGAAGAAATATTTTCCTGTGAGGGTGAGGAGACCCTGGCCCAGGTTGCCCAGAGCAGTGGTGGCCTCCCCATCCCTGGACTTATTCAAGACCAGACTGGATGGGGCCTTGAGCAGCCTGGTCCAGTGTGAGGTGTCCCTGCCCATGGCAGGTGGTGGAACTGAATGGATTTTCAGGTCCCTTTCAACCCAAACCATTTTATGAGTCTATGAACAGTGGTGAGCACCAAAGTGTGATGGATGTCACCATAGATCTATGTCTATCTTCGGAGTCACACAATCCCTCTCTACTGATCATAAGGAGAATGTGGCCAAGCTTTCTGCCTGGTCATCTCACTTTTCAACAGCTCAAAAGAGATGTTGCAAATCTCACCTTTGCCTTTTAAATTAGGCAGTTCTTCTAGGAAGGAAAAAACTGGACTTTGCTGAGACCACACACACAGTTTATGGTCAAGGCTCTAAGGCAGCTCTCCCCAGATCCAGACTGCATAATGAGGTATCTCTGGCTTCCAAAGCTTCTAAAAACTCAGGATTCGTGTTTTTAACGTTTTTCTCGTGCTCAGGAAGCAGGAAGGGAATAGGAGAGAGAGGACAAATGAATAAATCATGCCAAGATCTGTGTGGTGTGTCACATCTTCAGAACCCGAGGAATTAGTTGCAGCCAACAATGGATGTCAGGGTCTGAAGATGCTTTTTGCAGGGACTCATAGGACAAGATGAGGTCTTTATTGGTGTCATGGTGACCTGACACCAAGCTCACATCCCTTCTTAACCCTACCATGAACCTCCCTGTGCTCCAGAGGGAATAATTCAGCCTGCAGGGAGGGGACTTACCCTAACAATCGGTGGCCTTGAGTCAGGAAGACGTGATAGAGCCATCCAGGACGTGCTATATACAAATGAGCCAAAGGACAAAAAATCAGTTGTTATGTCCTGGGAGTGAGGAGTCACACACACACAAGGTTTGCTGAGGGTTTTTCTGGGGGGTGGAAGAGTTCCTGAAGAGCACCATTCTCAGAGGAGCTGGAGTGATCCACGTCCTGAAATTAAGCTGCCCCTGACTCACCCTGGATTTCTGTTTCTGTTGCTGTCAGCTTGCTGTCCTCTATGGGATCTGAGTTGCAAAACACAACTTTCCTTTTAAAAAAAAATACACTGTACAGCCATCTATTTTAAACACAACGTCTATTTTTCATTGCATATTGTAAACCACTTGAGCATTTCTCAAGTGATTCATTCCTTTCTCTTCTAAACAAAGAGCTTGTGGCTGCACAGGGCTGGGAATTTATGTTTAGCAAGTAAAAGGATTTCCAAGTTAGGACTGAAACAAGGATGTGAAGAGGTCACTTGAAAGCGATGGATTGCTAGAATATAATAGCGGTATTGTCTTTCAAGCATAATTTATGTATGATTGAACTATACAGTCATAAATCAGTATATGCCTGCAAGACTATTACAGATTAGAAATTGCAAGGAATGAGAGAAGAACCTTCTCAACAAAGTTTTACTCACTTCTTTCCTCGTACCTTGGCTCAAAATGTTGATCATTTTTGTTCAACAAATGATCATCATGATATTTTAATCATAGGATCATAGAATTACTAGGTTGGAAAAGACCTTTGAGATAGAGTCCAGCCATCCCTGTCCACTACTGAACCAGATCCACGAGCACTTCATCTACCCGGCTTCTAAACCCTCCACTACCTCCCTGAGCAGCCTTTCCATGAAGTTGTTTCTCCTGATGTCCAATCTGAACCTGCCCTGGTGCAATTTGAGGCCATTTCCTCTCATCCTATCACCCGTCACTTGGGAGAAAAGACCAACACCCACCTCACTACATCCTCTTTTCAAGCAGTTGTAGACAGTGATGAGGTCTCTCTTCAGCATCCTTTTCTCCAGGCTAAAGAACTCCAGGTCGCTCAGCCACCTCTCATAACCCTTGTTCTCCAGCCCCTTCCCCAGCTCTGTTCCCTTCTCTGGATGCTCTCCAGCCCCGCAATGTCTTTCTTGGAGTGAGGGGCCCAAAACTGAACCCAGGATTCGAGGCACAGCCTCACCAGTGCCAAGTCCAGGGGCAGAATCTCCTCCCTCATCCTACTGTCCATGCTGTTTCTCATCCAGGCCAGGATGCCATTGGCCTTCTTGGCCACTTGGGCTACTGCTGGCTCATGTTCAGCCACTGTCATCCAGAACTCCCAGGTCCTTCTCTGCCAGGGAGCTTTCCAGCCGCTCTTCCCCAAGCCTGGAGCTGCATGGGGTTGTTGTGACCCGAGCACAGGACTCAACACTTGGGGTTGTTGTGACCCGAGCACAGGACTCAACACTTGGCCTTGTTGAGCCTCATCCCATGGGTCTCAGCCCATCGAACCAACATGTAAATGGAAAGACTAAAATGATCTCGTGGAGTGCATCATGTGGAGAAGTTGTTTTCAGAGTCTATTCATTATGGGTTGCAAAGTCTGGGAGTGAGGAACTCACCCTCTGTCTGGCATTTCTTCTTATCACGCCAAGTCACCATCGTCCTCTCTGAATATTCATCCAGCTCCTGGAAACTGCTAAGCACAGCAGAAAATGTGAGACATTCTAGAAAGAAAAATAACCATGAAAAGAGAGCTCTCCGATATCCCCAAATGACACAAGACAAATCACATTTATGAACTGAACTAGGGAGGTGATGGAGGGAGGGAGCAGATCTGTTCGCTGGACCTAAACCCCAGGCCGAATCCTGGAGAAACCCCTTCTGAGTTATGAAAACAAGGAGTAGACATTTATTCTGGTGGTGTTTCTTCCTCCACCCTCTCCATTTTCACGTGCTCCGGTATTACTGCAGTCTTCTATGATCAGACGCAGAGTCACCACATCTCTGGAGAACACTTCGCTTTCCATTTGTCTTGAGCCAACCATTATGGATTGTGAGTTTTGGAACCTGAGACCTTGCCTAAAGGGCTCTGAATAAGTGCCATGCTGAATCCTTCTGCCTAATAATATTTGTGCTTTGTTGAAACTAGACATGATGGAACCAGTCTGCTTTGGACCACTCTGGTCATGTCTACAGAGAAGAGAGAAGCAAAGCGGCTAAGTCTCCGTGACAGCATCAAGCCTGGTTGGCACATCCAGACTGTGCTGTAGATTGGCTCTTGTTCCAGGGGGTTTATTGGTGTCCATGCCACAAATATCACATACAGATCATAGAATCATAGAAAGGAACAGAATCACACAGAATCACAAGGTTGGAAAGGACCCATTGGATCATCGAGTCCAACCATTCCTAACACTCCCTAAACCATGTCCCTCAGCACTTCATCCACCCGTTCCTTAAACACCTCCAGGGAAGGCGACTCAACCCCCTCCCTGGGCAGCTGTTCCAGTACCCGATGACTCTTACTGTGAAGAATTTTTTTCTGATATCCAACCTGAACCTCCCCTGGCGGAGCTTCAGGCCATTCCCTCTTGTCCTGTCCCCTGTCCCTTGGGAGAAGAGCCCAGCTCCCTCCTGTCCACAACCTCCTTTCAGGTAGTTGTAGAGAGAACCTTAAAGATCACCCAGTTCCAACCCCCTGCCATAGGCAGGGACACCTCCCACTGGATCAGGTTGCTCCAAGCCCCATCCAACCTGGCCTTGAACACCTCCAGGGGTGGGGCAGCCACAATTTCTCTGGGCAACCTGGGCCAGAGCCTCACCACCCTCGTTGTGAGGAATTTCCTCATGTCTAATCTAAACCTCCTCACTTCCAAGTTAAAGCCATCCCCACCTCGTCCTATCACCCCATGTGCTAGGAAAAAGTCCCTCCCCAGCTTTCCTGAAGCCCTTTCATGCATGGAAGGCTGCTATAAGGTCTCCCTGGAGCCTTCTCCAGGCTGAACAACCCTAACGCTCTCAGCCTGGTCTCGTAGCAAAGGTGCTCCAGCCTAGACATTCATTGCACTAAATTATCTCAAAGGTGTTTTCCAACCAAGTAATTCTATGATTCTAGGATTCTATTCAATGTAATTTTTCTGGACACATTTGTGGTATTCCTTCCATGGTTGGGAAATGCTCCTTCAGCAGGCAAACATGCAAGTGCTGAGGTAAGAGCCACTAACTCTGACTCAACTTTCTTAGAGCAAATGATTATTTTTTCCTAGCAAACTGGTCTCTCTACAATTTTTTTCCCCTGAAACAGCAGGAATTCTGTCAGCATTTTCTTTGAACAGCAGAACAGCACAGGGAACATTTGATTTTTCCCAGTTATTTCCAGTTTTGATCCCCAGATACAATCCTGATCCTGTTTGAATGCTCTTTTTTAGTAAACACATTGTAAATATGTCTCAAAGCAGCAATACTCTCTCAACACTGGAAAATCATGACTTGGGAATAAATGACATGAAGATATTTCAGGTTTCCTGAAGTGAGCTCAGAAAGAGAGAAACGTGATCTTCTTGGGTCATCTCTGTATCTTTCTACAGCTGAAATAGAACAGTGTATTCTCATAGAATCATAGAATGTCCTGAGTTGGAAGGGACCCACAAAGATCACAGGGTCCAACTCCACTCCCTGCACAGGACAACTCCAAAATTAACCCCCTGTTTGAGGACGTTGTCCAAATTCTTCTGGAATATTGTCAGGCTTAGCACCATGACTGCTTCCCTGGGGAGCCTGTTTTGGTGCTCCACCACCCTCTGTATGAAGAACCTTTTCCTAACATTTAACCTAACCCTTCCCTGGCGCATCTTCCTGCCATCCCTTCAGGTCCTATCATTGGTCACCTGAGAGAAGAGCTCAGTGCCTTCTCCTCCTTCTCCCCTTGTGAGGAAGCAGTAAACTGCAATGAGGTCTCCCCTCGGTCTCCTCTTCTCCAGGCTGGACAAGTGACTTCGGCTGCTTCTCATTCGACTTCCCCTCTAGACCCTTCACCAACTTCGTGGCTTCTTCTGGACACTCTCCAGTAGCTTTAGATTATTTTTTATACTGTGACATCCAAAACTGCACCCAATACTCAAGGGAGGGCCACACCAGTACAGAGTAGAGCAGGACAATCCCTCCCCCTTGACTGGCTGGCGATGCTGTGCCTGATGCACCCAACTTGCAACATCTCAACCCCCTTCTTCCTCGCTTTTCCATATTGTGGGTATTGACTCAGAAGCTCCTTGTCAGGGTTGTTATCTCTCTCAGCATCACATAACAGTGGTGCTATGAAGTGGCGAGTGATGAGGAGTGGTGAGATCCAAATAAACTATCCCTCTTTTTGCTCTGTAGTCCAAGGGCTTTTGTTTCTTCTTTTGAAAACACAGAGTTGCTTGTTCATCTGGTCTCTAGAAGAGGTCATCCAGAGCTCAAGACAAAGCTGACATCAATATTGTGGGCACGATGTCTCACAGACTTGCAGTTGGGAGTGGGAAAAGCAACCATAACATTTCAAAACGAGGATTTGCTCCTACCCATCGGTCAACTGCAAACAAGAAAGAGCTGTGGTGGAGCTCGCCAACCAAATGTCCTCTTTTGTAACTGCCACTGAAGTGAGTGGGGCCCACAGGTCTGGGCGCTGGACCGCAAGCAGCCAAGCTGCTGAATTGTTTGTGCATTCCCTGAAGTCGTTTTTCATAAACAGCAATGCCCAGCCACGAGTCTGGAGTTGGCAGGAGCCAGCTCCAGCAGGCAGTTTAGATGGAGCCACAGTGTTGTTGAGAGAAATGAACTGAAAGTGCAACCATACAGATGGAACCCATCATCTGTCCCTTGGTGTCACAGCTCATAAATGCTCTGTTGACCGTTTTATATAATACAATCATGGAATCATTAAGGTTGGAAAAGACCTCTGAGATCACCTAGCCCGACCGTCAGCCCAACGCAACCATGACTACTAAATCATGAATCATAGAATCATACATTAATAAAATCATAGAATAGTTTGGGTCGGAAGAGACCTTAAAGATCATCCAATTTCCACCCCCCTGCCATGGGCAGGGACACGTTCCACTAGATAAGGCTGCCCAAAGCCCCACTCAGCCTGGCCTTGAACACCTCCGGGGTTGGGACAACCATAACTTCCCTGCGCAAGCTGTCCCAGTATCTCACCACTCTCATGGTGAAGAAAGTCTTCCTTATATCTAATCTAAATCTGCCCCTCTCCAGTTCATACACATTGCCCTTCGCCCATGGCCCAAAAAGCCATGGCCACATGTTGTTTGAACACCTAAAGGGATGGGGACTCCACTGTTGCCCTGGACAGCCTCTGCCAGTGTTTTTCCACTCTTCCAGTAAAGAAATTTTTCCTACTTTCCAACCTAAATCTCCCCTGGTGCAACTTGAGGCCATTTTGTCCTATCTCCTGCCACCTGAGAGAAGAGGACATATGCCATGTTAAAATAACCCTGAATTTAGGGAAATCATGAGGTGGAGGGGACCTTAAACATCATCTAATTCCACACCCCCATGCCATGGGCTTGGACACCTTCCAATTAGATCAGGCTGCTCAACGTCCCATTGGACCTGGTCTTGAACACTCCCAGAGATGGGGCATCTACAGCTTCCTTGGGCAAACTGTTCCCTCCCCACTTTACCTTTCCTGACTGCAAAGTGCAGCCAATCATGCCTGGTGGCTGAGCTCGCAGAATTGTTGGTGGAGTTAAGGCGACGTGCGTAAAAGGCTTTGACGGCGAAGAAGTGCTTGTTACGATTAGATAATCAGTCTGAAAAGTTCATTCACATAAACATCTGCATTGTTACTTAGGAAATTCCTTTGAACTGAATAGCACTTTGCCGGTCAACACGACATTGTCATGGTGGATGACCTCCTTTTGCCCCCAGAACTCAGACTCTGCAAAGCAGCACATACCAAACTCTTGCTTTTACGTGAGGCTCAGGCATCATCGGGACTGGGCTTTATTTCATAGAATCACAGACTCATGGAATCATAGAATCACAGAATCATAGAATCATGGAATCACAGAATCACAGAATCATGGAATGGTTTGGGCTGGAAGGGACCTTAACGATCATCCAGTTCCACCCCCCTGCCATAGGCAGGGACACTTCCCACTGGATCAGGCTGCTCCAAGCCCTATCCAACCAGGGCTGGAACATGTCTAGGCATGGGACAGCCACAGCTTCCCTGGGCAACCTGAGCCTTAAAATTTTGAACTGATAAGAACAGATGCTACAGATGATCGTAGCCAAAAGGCAAAGAAGCAATTTCCCCATGGCTCAGACTCTCAGAGAGAAGGAAACAGAGACAACAAGCAGCTATAGCAAGTGATAAAGTCAGGGACAAAGCTGTGTTCTCCCCAGGCCGCATAAGCCCCTATGTGCCCAACTAAAACTGTTTTAGATAGCATCTCCAAGGAGATTATCATAGAATCGTAGAATCATGGAGTTATTTGCACTGAAAGAGACTTCAAAGTCCATCCAGTTCCAACCCTCTGCCATGGGCAGGGACACCTCCCACTGGATCAGGTTGCTCCAAGCCCCATCCAACCTGGCCTTGAACACCTCCAGGGATGGGACAGCCACCACTGCTCTGGGCAACCTGGGCCAGGGCCTCCCCACCCTCCCAGGAGAACATTTCTTCCTAAGATCTCATCTCAATCTCCCCTCTTTCAGATGAACACCATTCCCCTCATCCTATCCCTTTACTGCCTGATCCAGAGCTCCTCCCCAGCTTTTCTGGAGCCCCTTTCCCTACTGGAAGCTGTTCTAAGGTCTCCTTGGAGCCTTCTCTTCTCCGCGCTGAACAACCTCAACTCCCTCAGCCTGTCCTTGTACAAGAGGTTCTCCAGCCCGTTGATCATCTCCGTGGCCTCCTCTGGACTCGCTCCAGCAGCTCCATGTCCTTCCTGTGCTGAGGACATGGTGAGGTCTCACCGGAGCAGAGCAGAGGGTTAGAATCCCCTCTCTCGCTCTGTCATGTCCCACTCCCTACCTGGACCTCGAGAACTTGGGGGAGGAGAAGGAAAACGGAAAACCCCTTGGAATGCTCTGGAGGGAGCCACGAGGAGGCTCCCACCCAGGGCTCCTCAGAGGACTTGAGGCAACAACACCTTCATCAACACTTCAAAAGGCACCGAAATCCCAACAGTCCATCACAACGATCACCCGCAAACCACTCAGCGAAGAGGCACCTTCCCCGGCTTCAGAGACACAGGAGATCTGGTTCCACTGGTTGGAGACCAGCAGGGAAGAAGCTTCGCTTGGTGCAAGGCTGACCGGAGAATAGAGGTGGTCCAGCCCTCAAATCATCTTCGTCGCTTCCGCTGAACCCATTCCAACAGTTCCATAGCTTTCTTGTATTGGGGACTGGACACAGGACTCTATGTGAGGTCTCATGAGAGCGAAGCGGAGGGGCAGAATGCCCTCCCTCACCCTGCTGGCCACGCTGCTCTGGATGCAGCCCAGGACATGGTTGGTTTTCTTCTGTTTGTTCAAAATCAGACCTTTTCCTTGGCTGCTATTTGGCCAATGGCCCCTTTCCAGCCCTGGAGTTTAACGGAAAGGCTCCTTAAAACAATTAAATAAATACGTGTTCAAAGTAACTCCTCTGAGCCCTTTTCTCTACTGCCCTCCAGATGCCCCTGATGAGTGGAAGCATCACAACTCACAAATGGGAGGTTGTCGCCCAAGTGAGTTACCCTTTGCTTGGGTTATTCTGATTATAGTTTATTATTACTCCCCAATTTCTTCCTGTTAGCAGCATTTGTCATTTCCTGATCTGCTCTTCTGACCTAATCTGGGGACATAGAATCACTTTGTTGTAAAAGACCTTAGAGATCATCAAGCCCAACTGTGCCTGTCCACTACTATACCAGGTCCCCGAGCACCTCATCTACCCGGATTCTAAACCCCTGCCAGGAATGGGGACTCCACCACCCCCCTGGGCAGCCTCTGCCAGGGCCCGAGAACCCTTTTAGTTAAGAAACCTTTCCTGATGTCTAATCTGAACCTGCCCTGGTGCAGCTTGAACCCATTCCCTCTTGTCCTATCACCTATCACTTGGGCAAAGAGACCAATACCCACCTCACCACAACCTCCTTTCAAGCAGTTGTAGAGAGTGATAAGATCTCCCCTCAGCCTCCTCTTCTCCAGGCTAAACCACCCCAGGTCCCTCAGCTGCTTCTCGTAAGACTTGTTCTCCAAACCCTTCACCAACTTCTTTGCTCTTCTCTGGATGCACTCCAGCCCCTCAATGTCTTTCTTGTGGTGAGGTTCAAGTGCAAAACTCCTGCAGGGAGTCACACCTCCACTGGAACACCTTTTGGGATCCACAAAGTGAGACAGGATGGAAAAGCCCTGGAGTAAGCGATCTCTGCCAGTCCTATCTGCCCAGGGTTTTCCTTACCCTTAGCCTTACATAAACCTCACTGAGATGCTTCACGTGCTGAAGATCTTCAGAGAGGAGAAGACCTGGACCAGCGGTGGGAGGACACCTACACTCACCCCCCAGGTTCGTGATGTGCAGCTGATGACTTCTGATTCCCCGCAGTAGAGGGCAGCAATCACACACACACACGCACACACAATAGCCACTTAATTATAATTGGCTTTGGAAAAGATTTAGATGTGCAAAGTGCCTAAAAAAAGTGAAAAAAGAAAAACCCAAAATGATAGGAAAAAAACCCTTAGCGCCACTATAATAAGAGCCAAGGTCAAGGGTTTTCTTTAGTTTTGCAGTGATTTCATTAACACACAAAATACTGGGAGAGGAGCAAGAAGGAAGGCTACAAGGAAAGGGAACGTGGCTCTACAGTCATTGCAGTGGAGAAGTACCCACAGGCATTGATTGCAACCAGAATCCTGGAGACCTTCTTGCTTCCCTGGAGAGCTTGGGATTAAAACCAGCCCTGAGAAATATTCACTAACTTGGATGAAATCAGAACCAAGCCAGCTCCTTGCCACCAAGTCTGTGGCTTTGGAAAAGTTGGATTAGGTTTAGGCTTTTTCATCCCAACTCTCTCCTGGCAATGTTGTGGCCTCAAGAAAGAAGGAAGCATTAGGAACCCAGCCCAAGGTTGTCACAGAGCCTGCAGCTGCTCAGGGTGCATTGCCTGGGAAGGGATAATGCTCTTAATGCATCCAGACAGGGCTTTGGAGTCAATTCTTTACAAGACAGAAAGCTGGGCTGGTGTGCAAAGTGCCGAATGCACCAGCACAAATGACTGCATGGAGCGCCAGGCAGTTGGAAACCAACCTGGAGATGCAACTATGCCTTTACCATGAGATCTTCATGGGGGAAAAGCCAGCACTAATGCTCTGGATGGATTCTTTTAGTTTAGAGATACAGCCAGGACAGTTTTCCATGTGGACATTCTTCTCTGGGCCATCTGATAGCCTTTCCTCATCTCTTTTTACCCTACTACAATAAAGCTGGTGAAGGGTCTGGAGAACAGGTCTTATGAGGAGCAGCTGAGGGAACTGGGATTGTTTACCTTGGAGGAGGCTGAGGGGAGACCTTATTGCTCCCTACAACTGCCGGAGAGGAGGTTGTAGCAAGGTGGGTGCTGGTGTCTTCTCCCAGGTAACAAGTGATAGGATGAGAGGAAATGGCCTCAAGTTGTGGCAGGGAATGTTTACATTGGATATCAGAAAAAAATATCTTTGCTGAAATAGCGGTGAAGCATTGGAATAGGCTGTGGTGGGGGTCTCCATCCCTGGAGGGGTTCAAAAAACATGTAGCTCTGGCATTTGGGGACATGGTTTAGTAGGCACGGTGTTGCTGGGCTGATGGTTGGACTGGATGATTGTTAGAGTTTTCTTCCAACCTTAATGATTCTGTGATTCTGTGATCTCCTTCTTGAAGTCAACTCGAAGCTTACAAGCTTGTTGTTCCCTAAATCCTCCCTCTTGCTCTTCTTGAGGAGTGATATCTGCTTCCTTCTCTACTACAGGTACCTCTTTCAGTTGCCATCAAAAGTGGCCTTGCAGTGCCACCAGCCATCTCCCTCAGCAGTCATGGGTGCTGCCTATCTGGTCCCACAGTCTTGCGTCTGCTTAAGCATTCCCTAACCTGATCCTCCTCCAATTAAGGTGAGTCTTCTTTGCCCCAGGTTTCCCCTCTGCTGATGTACCTTCAGAAGCTCATCCTGTTGCCCTTTATGTCCCTCAATAGATTCAATTCCAGGCAGGCTTTGGCTTTCCTAACCCCATCCTTGTATGATCAGGCAGCATCTCCGTATTTCTCTTGGATTGCTTGTCCCTGCTTCTGTTTCTCTCACACTTCCTTTTTAATGTTTGAGCTTTGTCAGGAGCTCCTTGTTGATCTACACAGGCTTTTTCTTCTTTTGGGATAATCCTCCTTCTGCTGTGTTTGTTACTGAGGTTTCTTTTCACATCACCCTTTGCTTGCCAAACTAGTCCACCACTTCCTCACTTGGTTGTGTTGCCACTGCCCTTCATCATTAGTTCTGCTTCAAAGTTCTTCTCACCAGGTTTGCCATCCTAGTGCAAGTTCTCCCAGAAACCACTTCCAAATGTATGAGGAGTGCATACTCAGCAAGTTTGCCGCTGATCCTAAACTGGCATGAGTGGGTGCTGCACCAGATGGTTGCTCTGCCATGCAGAGGAACCTAGACAATCCAGTGAAATGGAGTGAGAGAAGCCTCATGAGGTTCAGCACAGGGAAGTGTGAAGTCCTGTTCTTGAGGAAGATCAGCCCCAGGCACCACTGCATGTTGGTGGCCCACTGACTGGGCAGCTACTTAGCTGAAAAGGACCCGCGGGTCCTGGTGGCCAGCAAGCTGACCAGGAGCAAGCAATGTGCCCTTGCAACAAAGAAGGCTGATGGTATCCTGGGCTGCACTAGGAAGGGCATCATCAGCAAGTCAGGAATGCAGAAGAGGGAGCACAACTCTTCTCAGTGGTGCCCAGTGACAACACAAGAGGTGAAGGGTGCAAATTAAAGTACCTCCAACTCCATCTGAACACAAGAGGTGGGGAAAGTATTCACTGAGGCTGATCAAACACTGGAAAAGTTTGCTTAGAGAGATTTTGCAGTCCCTATCCCTGGAGGTTTTCCAAAACCATATGGACATGGTTCTGTGTAGCCTGATCCAGGTGGTCCTGCCAGAGCAGAAGGATTGAACAAGATGACATCCAGAAGTCCCTCTGAAGTCAGCTATTCCATTTGAGTCTGTAAGACCTGTATTCTCTGAAATTGTTTGGTTTTCTCCTCCTAGCATGAGTCTCAAGGCAGTAGAGTTTCAGGTCCTAGTGGCCGCGTTCAGGAGAAACCTCCATTGCCCTTTGCATTAGTCAGATCTTAAAGAGGTTCAACCATTTTGGAACAGGCTGCCCAGGGAGGTGGTGGAGTCACCATCCCTGGAAGTGTTTAAATGATGGGTCGATGAAGTGCTTAGAGATATGATTTAGTAGCGGTCAAGTATGTTTGGGCTTGATGATCTCAAAGGTCTTTTCCAATTTAGTGTTTCTATGATTCTATGATTCATTTTCTCAACCTGAAGTACTCAGTTCCATAAGATTGGGTTTTTTTAAAAGAGCACCGTGATTCTGTTTGAAATCAAGACGAAGAAAAGGAAGTCTCACCATGCAGAGAATTGCCCTATAAACATGTTCATAGAGGAAGCAGTACAAGTTTCCAGACAACCTGACCTAAGCTGGGACTACCAAGCAGAAGAACCTGAGGAAGTCTATCAATGTTGCTCTTTCATATCCGCGTTTTATTGAATTGTCAACACATTTCTGATCCCTTTCAAGATGAATGCATATTTTCCAGATTCGATTTCCTCTCTGCTTCTTTTGTGGCTTCTTGGTTCAACTGTGCAAGAAAAAAAAAGAAGCTAAATTCAATTTAAGCAGCTCGAAGCTCTGCAAGGGATGGCGTGCAGGGTGTCTTGGCTTTCATTCCCATCTGGACAGGCGCCGCTGATTCATACATATGAACAAGGAGGTGACAATCATTTATTTCAGAAGCCCAGCCATTCATTTCGGAAGGCTCTTTGCCCCCCTCCTGTTCCCCCACTTTCTCCCCCTCCCAGAATAATAATACATGATTGAGGGAATCATATTCTCAGAGAAGAGGATCGGAAATGGTTCTGTTGCTCTTCGGCAAAGTCTCAAACAAAATAAGAACTTTCTATTATTAACCCTCATTATGGTATGGAATTTTCCCACACTGAGCAGAGAAAATAACTCAAGGAGGATTCAATTACAGAGTGTCACAGGAGGCCATGCAGCCCAACAGGTTGGGCACTGTGAGAGCTTGGGAAAGCCAGCATCTACCCTTGAGCACTTACCATAGAATCATAGAATCACTTGGTTGGAAGAGACCTTTGACATCATCAAGCCCAACAGTACCTGTCCACTACTGAACCAGTTCCCTGAGCACCTCATTTACCCATCTTCTAAACCCCTCCAGGAATGGGGAGTCCACCACCTCCCTGGGCAGCCTCTGCCAGGGCCTGAGGACCCTTTCACTGAGGAAATTTTTCCTGATGTCCAATCTGAACCTGCCTTTATGCATCTTGATGCCATTTCCTCTCATTCTATCACCTGTCACTTGGGAGAAGAGACCAACGCCCTCCGCACTACAACCTCCTTTCAGGGAGTTTTTAACAGTTATAAGGTCTCCCCTCAGCCTCCTTTCCTCCAGGCTAAACAACCCCAGGTTGCTCAGGCACCTCTCATATCCCTTGTTCTCCAGACCCTTCCCCAGGTCTGTTGTCCTTCTCTGGATGCGCTCCAGCTCCTCAATGACCTTCTTGGAGTGAGGGGCCTAAAACTGAACCCGGGATTTGACCTCACCATTGCCAAGTCCAGAGCAGAATCACACCCCTGATCCTGCTAGCCACTGTTTCCGATCCAAGCCAAGATGCCATTGGCCTTCTTGGCCACCTGGGTCACTGCTGGCTCTTATTCATCTGCTGTCAACCAACACCCCCAAGTCCTTCTCCTCCAGGCAGCTTTCCAGCCGCTCTTCCCAAGCCTGGACCTGCACGGGGTTGTTGTGACCCAAGTGCAGGACTCAGCACTTGGCCTTGCTGAACCTCATACTGCTGGTCATAGTCCACATCCCTCTGTAGAGCCTCCCTATCCTCAAGCAGATCAACCTTCTTGATGTCCAATTCACTATCTAGGTTGATTCCCAGCTCTTGGCCTGTTGGGTCTGACGGTACCTCCAAAGGTCTCTTTAGCATGTCCCAGCAACGTTCCCCTAAGGTTCCAACAAGTGCATAAGGTGGCAGCTGAAAGTGAGGGCTTTGAGCATCCTGATTGAGTAGAAAGTGTTCCTGCTCATGGTATGTGTGTGTGTGGAACTGGCTGATCTTTCAGATCCTTTCCAAGCCAAACCATTCTATGATGCCTCTAAAGAGAGGAGGTGGAGATGACTCCTTTCCCTTTTCCCCACCTCCAAGTGCATGAATGTAGAGTGGACCTCTCGTGAGTAACATGACTGAGCAGGCTTTTGTGGAGATAAGTGTTGACTGATCCCTTCAGAGATGGATGGGCAGATGGATGGATGAGTGGATGGATGGATGAACGAAAGGATGGATAGAAGGAAGGGGGGAGAGGCCCACGCAGAGGTAAAAAGAAAGAAGGGGGAGACATTTCAGTGGGAGCCTCTTGTTAGAACTTTGGCAGTGCTTCACTGAGTTTAGGACAGGAAGTGATGAATATTTCACTCCATGGAAACCACACAGGGGACTTGAACCGCTATGAGTAGATCTGCCATGCCTCCTACCAGTCCTCTAGACATAACAGGAAACTGGACGTTTTATGAATGTGCAAACCTACCTGCCTATAAATAATAGAGAATAAATTAAGCCCAGAGTTAAAAGGGGCAAAGCAGGTCGAAAATGTTACTGATCTCTGTCCAAAGCAATAAACCATTATGCATTGTCTACTAGGATATTGCTTCCTGTCCTACCAGCTGAACTTCTCTGGATCATGGTCGTTCTTGGAGGTTAAGGTAAGAACTGGCCCGCCTGGCTGGAGGGTGATGTGGAAACACCTGGAGTTCTAGGAATGGTGTCACCTAGGGATCTCAATCTGTGGGACATGGGCCAGAAAAGTTGTGGATGCCCTCTCCTTGGAGGTGTTCAAGCCCAGGTTGGATGGGGCTTGGAGCAGCCTGGTCTGGTGTGAGGTGTCACTGCCCATGGCAGGGGGGTTGGAACTGGATGATCTTTAAGGTCCCTTCCAACCCAAACCATTCCGTGACTCTATGATCCTATGACTCCATGAGTCTATACCAAGATCTCGGCCTTCCTACCATCTATGTGCCGTCCTCTGGACTTGTACAACAGCTCCATTTTCTTCCTGTGCTGAGGGACTCCAGAAGTGGACACAGGACTCCAGCTGAGGTCTCACCAGAGCAGAGGGGCAGAATCCCCTCTCTCACTCTGTCATGTCCCACTCCTCGCTTGGACCTCGAGAACTCGGGAGATGTGATGGACAAAGGAAAACTCTTGGAGTGCTCTAGAGGGAGCCACGAGCTGCCCAGGGCTGAGCAAGGCTCCCACCCAGGGCTCCTCAGAGGACTTGAGGCAACAACAGCTTCATCATCACTTCAAAAAGGCACCGAAATCCCAACAATCCATCACAACGATCACCTGCAAACGTCTCAGCGAAGAGGCACCTTCCCCGGCTTCAGAGGCACAGGAGATCTGGTTTCACTGGTTGGGGACTAGCAGGGAAGAAGCTTCGCTTGGTGCAGGGCTGACCCGAGAATCCTGGAATGTCCTGAGTTGGAAGGGACCCACAGGGATGTGCCACTCCTGTCCCTGCACAGGACCCCTTTAAGTACTGGAAGGCTCCTCTAAGGTCTCCCTGGAGCCTTCGAAGAGAATTGTTCCAGGAGATTTCTAACATCATGAGGCAGATCATGAGACTCTGCAGTGGAAATAAGGCTTGGAATCGCCTTTCACTGATAAAAGAACATGAGTTTAAAAGCTTAAGCCTGGATATTGCCATGTCCTGGGCTTCATCCGAAACAGCATGGCCAACACAGTGAGGGAGGGGGTTCTGCCCCTCTACTCTGCTTTCATGACACCTCAGCTGGAACCCTTTGTCCTGCTCTGGAGTCCTCAGTACAGGGAGGACATGGATCTGTTGGAGCAAAGCCAGAGGAGGCCACAGAGATGATCCGAGGCCTGGAGAACCTCCTGTACAAGGACAGGCTGAGAGAGTTGGGATTGTTCAGCCTGGAGAAAAGGCTGCTGGGAGACCTTAGAGCAGCTTCCAGTACAGAAATGGGTTCCAGGAAAGCAGGGAGGGCCTCTTGATCAGGGAGTGCAGGGATAGGATGAGTGGTATGGTTTTGAGGTCAAAGAGGGGAGATTGAGATGAGATCTTCAGAAGAAATATTTTCCTGTGAGGGTGGGGTGGCCCTGGCTGAGATTGTGTCTGTCCCATCCCTGGAGGTGTTGAAGGCCAGGTTGGATGGGTCTTGGAGCAACCTGATCCAGTGGGAGGTGTCCCTGCCCATGGCTGTGGGGGTTGGAACTGGATGGGCTTTGAGGTGCCTTCCAACCCAGCTATTCTATGATTCTGTCATTCCATGCTCATTAGGAGCGTGCCGGTTGCATCACGCTTTGGGAGGTTGTACCAGGCAGGAAAAACATAGGATGGATTTGGACTGAGAGAAGAAAGAGACTGTGCATCACAGAATCATAGAATCATGGAATCATTACGGTTGGAAAAGACCTCTAATATCAAATCAGCCCAACACAACTATTCCTACTAAACCATGTCCAAAAATGCCACACCTACATGCTTTTTGAACCCCTCCAGGATGGAGACTCCACGCTTCCCTGGGCAGCCCCTTCCAATGTTTGACCACTTCTTTCTTAAAGAAGTCACCACATAGAGCAGAGAGTTTGACCTTCTTAAAGCCAAACATCTGCCTCACATCTTGGCTGAGTTTATGTCACATTTCTGATGAAGAGCTCATTTCATCGGCCATTCACAAGGGGCACGTGTATTCAGATACGAGTATAACTATACTTTCAGATTTGTATAACTGAACATTTTCCCCCAAATAGTCATTATTTAAAAGCATTTACTAATGTATTTTCATTTTAATTCCTGGTATTTGGTTTGCTTCCAATATTAATACTGGGCTGCCTTCAAGTTTAATAGTAGAATTATGATTTAAATTATATGTTCACTGAAGCTGATTTGATGTTTTTTTAATGCTGAGATTTCTTTACAATTGCTTTAAAAATGACCTTTTGACCAAAGAGAAAATGCTATAATAATTTTTGCATAGAATAGAATAGAGTCATAGAATTCCTTCATTGGAAAAGACCTTTGAGATCATCAAGGCCAACTGCACCTGTGTACTACTAAACCAGATCCCTGAGCACCTCATCTGCATGGCTTTTACCTCCAGGTATAGGGACTCCACCACCTCCCTGGGCAGCCTCTGCCAGGGCCTCAGAACCCTTTCTGTGAAGAAATGTTTCCTGAGGTCCAATCTGAACCTACCCTGGGTGCAACCTGAAGCCGTTTCCTCTCATCCCATCACCTGCCACCTGGGAGAAGAAACCAACACCCAACTTGTTACAACCTCCTTTCAGGCAGTTGTAGGCAGTGATGAGGTCTCCCCTCAGCCTCCTCTTCTCCAGCCTAAACAACCCCAGGTTCCTCAGCCGCTTCTCACAACCTTTGTCCTCCAGACCCCTCCTAACTCCGTTGCCCTTTCCTTGACTTACTCCAGCCTCTCAATATCTTTTATTTTAGGGCAAAACTTTGTAATGTTTAAAGGAGAAAAACAAAAGAAATCCCTAAAACGCTAAAATCCTTCAGTACATATATTTTTCCTTGTTTTCAGCAAGAATTTTTAATTTGGATGTGTTGAAACACCACATTCCTTACTCAAAAGACTATTTTTTTAAAACAGTTTTTGATGTGTGACATAGCTGTTATTTTACGAGAAACCTGAAACATTTTGCTGGAAATTTTTACTGGAGAAAAAACAAAGTTCAGTTTTCAGACTCTTGCACTCACACGCACAAATGGTATTTTTCATTCATTTGGGCTCTGGTCTTCACTCTGGATCTCCCACTGAAAGTGAGCGGCTTAGAGGCAAAATGAATAGGCTGAACTAACCATAGGATCATGGAATGGTTTGGGTCAGAAGGGACCTTGAAGGCCATCCCGTTCCACCCCCTGCCATGGGCAGGGATACCTGCCACTGGATCAGGTTGCTCAAAGCCCCATCCAACCTGGCTTTGAACACCTCCAGGGATGGGGCAGACACCACTGCTCTGGGCAACCTGGGCCAGGACCTCCCCATCCTCACAGGAAAACATTTCTCCATAAAATCTCATCTCTACCTCCCCTCTTTCAGCCTCAAACTGTTCCACCTAATCCTATCCCTGGAGCCTCTTTCCATACTGGAAGCTGCTCCAAGTTCTCCCCAGAGCCTTCTCTTCGCCAGGCTGAACAACCCCAACTCTCTCAGCCTGTAATAAAGCAATTTGGATAAACCTTCTATCATTCATCAGATCCTACTTGGGATGGTCCATGTTAACCTTTAGTTTCTAACGTTTTGGGAGCAGGGTATGAACATCCTCTTATATTAATGAGAAAAAAAAGCTTGGGGAGGTCATAGTATCATAGAACCATATAATCATAGAATAGTTGGGGTTGGAAAAGATGTCAAAGTCCATCCAGTTCCACCTCTCCTGCCATGGGCAGGGACACAACCCACTGGATCAGATTGCTGCAAGCCCCATCCATCCTGGCCTTGAACACCTCCAGGGATGGGGCTTCTCTGGGCCACCTGGGCCAGGACCTCACCACCCTCACAGGAAAACGCTTCTCCATAAGATCTCATCTCAATCTCCTCTCTTTCATCCACAAAGTATTGCCCCTCATCCTATCCCTGTGCTCCCTGATCAAGAGCCCCTCCCCACCTTTCCTGGAGCCTCTTTTTGTACAGGAAACTGCTCTAAAGTTCTCCTCGGAGACTCCTAACCAGTCTCCAGACTGAACAACTGCAACTGTCTCAGCCTGTAATAAAGCAATTCGTATAAATGCAGGAGGAAAAGTTCCTCTATCATTTATCAGATCCTACTTGAGACAGTCCATGTTAATTTTTAGCCTCTAACATTTTGGGAGCAGGGTACGAACATCCTGTTATGTCAATGAGAAAAATAGAGCCTGGGGAGTTCATGGAATCATGGAATCATCGAGCCATAGAATCATGGAATAATTTGGGTTGGAAGAGACCTCTAAGATCACCCAGTTCCACCCCCTGTCATGAACAGGGACACCTCCCACTGGATCAAGTTGTTCAAGACACCAGCCAACCTGGCCTTGAACACCTTCAGGAAAACATTTCTTCTTAAGATCTCACAGAATCACAGAATCACAGAATCACAAGGTTGGAAAGGACCCATTGGATCATCGAGTCCAACCGTTCCTAACACTCCCTAAACCATGTCCTTAAGTACTTCATCCACCCGTTCCTTAAACACCTCCAGGGAAGGCGACTCGACCACCTCCCTGGGCAGCTGTTCCAGTGCCGATGACTCTTACTGTGAAGAATTTTTTTCTGATATCCAACCTGAACCTCCCCTGACGGAGCTTCAGGCCATTCCCTCTAGTCCTGTCCCCTGTCACTTGGGAGAAGAGCCCAGCTCCCTCCTCTCCACAACCTCCTTTCAGGTAGTTGTAGAGAGTAATAAGGTCTCCCCTCAGCCTCCTCTTCTCAAGGCTAAACAACCCCAGCTCTCTCAGCCGCTCCTCATAAGACTTGTTCTCCAGCCCCTCAGCAGCTTCGTTGCTCTTCTCTGGACACGCTCCAGAGCCTCAACATCCTTCTTGTGGTGAGGGGCCCAGAACTGAACACAGTATTCGAGGTGCGGTCTCACCAGTGCCGAGTACAGAGGGAGAATAACCTCCCTGGACCTGCTGGTGACCCCATTTCTGATACAAGCCAAGATGCCATTGGCCTTCTTGGCCACCTGGGCACACTGCTGGCTCATGGTCAGTCGCTGTCAACCATCACCCCCAGGTCCTTCTCCTCCGTGCAGCTCTCCAGCCATTCTTCCCCCAGTCTGTAGCGCTGCATAGGGTTGTTGTGCCCCAAGTGCAGGACCCGGCATTTGGCCTTGTTAAACCTCATCCCATTGGTCTCAGCCCAGCGGTCCATCCTGTTCAGATCCCTTTGCAGAGCCTCCCTACCCTCCAGCAGGTCGACACTTCCTCCCAGCTTAGTGTCATCTGCAAACTTGCTAAGGGTGCACTCGATGCCTTCATCCAGGTCATTGATAAAGACATTGAACAGAGCTGGACCCAGTACTGAGCCCTGAGGAACTCCACTTGTAACTGGCCTCCAGCTGGAGTTAACTCCATTGACCACCACTCTCTGGGCCCGGCCATCCAACCAGTTTTCAACCCAGGAGAGTGTGCGCCTGTCCAGGCCAGAGGACATCTCATCTCAATCTCCCCTCTTTCAGCTAAAAACTCTTCCCCCTTGTCCTACCCCTGCAATCCTTGGTCAGGAGCCCCTCCCCAGCTTTCTGTAACCCCTTTTCTGTACCCGAAAGCGGCTCTATAGTCTTCCCAGAACACAGGATGCTCGTACTGTTATTCTCCCTTTCCCATCTTCTGCTATTTTCAAAGTGGGCTTTTAGTATGAATTACATTTGCAAGGCTCCTCAAGATTTAGTACCTGGTGGGTCGCCAAGTAACGCTATCATTGCAAACGCTTCTAACTGTTTATTTTTGTTTCATTTAGGCATGTGCTATTTATTTGTTTACAAACCCATTAATAGATTTACAAATGTTTCACCCCTTGTCCCTGTAGGTTGAGGCCAGATGGGATGACCTTATCATAGCACAGATGCTGCTGCATCTTTTCTACAGCTCTGTTTATCGTGGACTTTGGAAAAACATCAAATTTGAATGTAAAGACAGCAGCTTACAGGGTGATAGAATCATAGAATCTTAGAGTGGTTTGGGTTGAAAGGGACCTTAAAACCCATCCAGTTCCATCCCCTCTGCTATGGGCAGGGACATCTCCCACTGGATCAGGCTGCCCAAGGCCCATCCAACCTGGCCCGGAACACCTCCAGGGGTGGGGAAGCCAAAACTTCCTTGGGCAACCTGTTCCAGGGCCTCACCAGTCTCACAGGAAACATTTCTTCCTAAGATCTCATCTCAGTCTCCCCTCTTACAGCTCAAAACCCTTCCGCCTCATCCTATCCCTTCACTTTCTTATCAGGAGTCCCTCCCCAGCTTTCCTGAAGGCCCTTTCCCTACTGGAAGCTGCTCTAAGGTCTCCATGGAGCCTTCTCTTCTCCAGGCTGAACATATCCAGCTTTCCCAGCCTTTCTTCTTAGAGAAGGTGACATCTCCCTTGAGAAGCAATTTTAAATTACTCATTATTCTCTCCATGAAAAGTCTCCACAACATTTTGGATTCTGAACCCAGCTGAAGGAGCAACATTTTTTAATACGTGAATCAAAAATGCGTATTTGTTGACTTGCAACCCAGCAGAAGCAGGATCGTTCGCTGCCAGGCTGAGACACTTGGAGTTGTTCAGCCTGGAGAAGAGAAGGCTCCAGAAAGATCTTAGAGCAGCTTCGAGTTCCTGAAGGAGCTCCAGAAAAGCTGGGGAGGGACTTTTTACAAGGGCCTGGAGTGATAGGATGATGGGATAATGGCTTTAAATAGGAAGGGGGAAGATTTAGATTAGACATTAGGAAGAAATTTTTCATGCTAAGGGTGGTGATGCCCTGGCCCAGACTGGCCAGAGCAGTAGTGGCTGTCCCATCGCTGGAGGTGTTCAAGGACAGATTGGATGGGACTTTGAGAAGCATATTCCAGTGGGAGGTGTCCCTGTCCCTGGCAGGAGGGTGGAGCTGGATGATCTTGAAGGTCCCTTCCAACCCAAACCATTGCATGATTCTGTGATTTCTACGGAGAGGTTCCTCTGTTGTTGCTGGCTGTTAAGCACGTTAAGTAGACACATACTGGAAATATGCTTTTGATCAGAATAGTGATGATATAAGATAAACCTTTCATACAGCGCAGTTGGGCTGGTTGGGACGAGTCTTTTATCCCATGAACGTCATTAAAAGCAAAGAATTTCAGTTTTCATCAAAATATTTAGTTTATGTCAAAACTTCAAGTGTTTGAGAGGTTTTTGGTGAAAAAAAAAGGCAAACAAACCTTCCCATTTTTGGCAACAGGAAAATGTTAAGGGTGAAAGAACGAAAACTTTCAGTAAGATTAAAATGTCAGCTTTTTACATCTCGAATTTTTCAGTGGGAACTTAAAAACATATCAAAGTTTGATGTGGCGGTGGAAATTTTCACTGTGATGATGTGTGAAGACGGTTTTTGAAGCAATGGCTTTGAGCTATTTGGAGCCTCTCACAATCTGATCTGTTTGCTTTTCTGAGTGGTTTCCACCTCATAATCCAAAGCGTCCAACCAGAAGTTGAGGTTTGGGGTTGACACACACATGTCAGTTCACAGGCACAGTTGTCCCATGAAGGTCTACGTGCAAACCTTGTACTGGTCCCCATCTCTGGTGTAGAACAACGTATTCCCCAACCTTTAATCAGAGATGGCAGAACAAATATGAGGACAGGCTGAAAGAGTTGGAGTTGTCCAGCCTGGAGAAGAGAAGGCTCCAAGGAGACTTCATAGTAACCTTCCAGTACCTGAAGGGGCTACAAGAAAGCTGTAGAGGGGCTGTTCATAAAGGCTTGTGGTGACAGGACAAGGAGGATGGGTATAAACTGGAGAGGGGCAGATTTAGGCTTGATATAAGGAAGAATTTCTTCACCATGAGAGTAGTGAGACACGGGAACAGGTTGTCAAGGGAAGTTGTGGCTGCCCCATCCCCGGAGGTGTTCAAGGCCAGGTTGGATGGGCCTTGGGCAGCCTGATCTAGTGGGAGGTGTCTCTGCCCATGGCAGGGGTTTGGAACTAAATGATCTTTAATGTCCCTTCCAACCCAAACAATTCTGTGACTATGATATAGGGAGCCTAAAAAAGAATGCGTGTAGCCAATGAAAGGGATTCACAGGTTGTTTTGGGAGATGGATTTGACCACACCATGCCTGCATCATAAAGGAAGGAGCTGCAGGAGGAGGAGGATAAGGAGCTAAAAACATGTTCATCAGCAAGAGAAGACTCTTTGTCTCTGTATTAATAGGACAAGTGATAGGATGAAAGGAAATGGCCTCAAGTTGTATGAGAGGGGGTTTAGATGGGATATTAGGAATAATTTCTCTACTGAAAGAGTGGTGAAGCACTGGAAGAGGCTGCCCAGGGCAGTGGTGGAGACTCCAACCCTGGAGATGTTAAAAGAATGCGTAGATGTTTGGGACGTGGATTAGTAGATACAATGGGTTAAGCTGGATGACCTCAGAGGTCTTTCCCAACCTTAATGATTCCATGATTCTATGATATTGAAGTATAAATAGGGAGGGTGAAAACCCTTCTGTGTGCAAGGATAAGAGATCATACCAATTGGGTGACTGCACAGGGGTGCTCTGAGGATGTCTCTCTTTAATTCCTGATTCTGTGTATTCCCTAATAATGCCAGAGACATTAGAAAGACATTTAGACATTAGTAAGGTATTCTTCATGATGAGAGAGATGAGGCCCTGGCCCAGGTTGCCCAAGGAAGTTGTGGATGCCCCATTCCTGGAGGTGTTCAGGTTGGGTGGAGCCTTGAGCACCCTGATCTAGTGGGAGGTGTCCCTGCCCATGGCAGAGGGTTTGGAACTGGTTGGACTTTAAGGTCCCCTCCAACCTAAATCATGCTATTATGATTCTATGAATGCCCTTACTTACTAACCAACACCAATCTGACTTGCAAAAGAGGACGAGATCTCTAAAACTTACATGAATTAATCAAAAGTTGGGCAGATAGGCAGCCAGATGGAGGCAAAGTACCCTTGAAGGAAGGGCTGCAGTGTAAACGTGCCCCTTATTCATCACCGGAAAATCCACAGAGTTCACCCTCCAGGCATAAATCCATTGAAAACTGAGCTATAGGACTGTGTGTTGCTTATAAATAACGACTCTTGTTACAGCAGTAATTTGAGCAGCGGGAAAGCGGAGGCACGCTATGACTGCACTTGTTCTCTGCAGAGAAGCCATAAATCCACATCTTCTGGTCTGCGTAACAGCACAACACAGCGAACGCTAGGAAGGGCTCCGGCTGTAAATCACGGCTGGCTTCCAGCTGCTGTTACTTTCGTGACCTTTGTTGAGCAGTTTGTGCTGGACTGTGTGTAACAGCGTTGCTCCTGGAGGGTGGAGGTATGAAGAACCAGGTCCTGCTTTGCAGGGGAGGCAGGAAAAAGGGGTGATCTCCCCGTCATGTCCTCTGAAGAACCCCAGCTCTAGACCTGGGATGGGAGGTTTTTATAGAAATGTTAATTTGTTGTTACCTCGTGACACAATTTCATTCACATAAAGTGATAGAATCATGGAATGGTTTGGGTTGGAAGAGACCTCAAAGCCCATCCAGTTCCAGCCCCCTGCAAAGGCCAGGGACAACTCCCACTGGACCAGGTTGCTCAAAGCCTCATCCAACCTGGCCTTGAACACCTCCAGGGATGGGGCAGCCGCTACTTCTCTGGGCAACCTGGGCCAGGGCCTCACCACCCTCAGAGTGAAGAACTTCTTCCTAAGTTCTCATCTCAATCTCCCCTCTTTCAGCTTAAAACTGTTCCCCCTCATCCTGTCCCTGTACTCCATGATCAGGAACCCCTCCCCAGCTTTCCTTAGGGCCCCCTTGAAACACGTGAGTGTTTACAGATATGGAAGTGCCTCAATTCCAATGTGATGCCTACAGACAGGTGGCAGAGATAAGACTTACAGAACAACCACTTCTTTCTGGAGTTGTAGCTGGAGGTCATATAGGATGCTAGGTTGGATGGACCTTGGGCAGCCTGATTTAGTGGGATGTCCCTGCCCATGGTGGGGTTGGGGGGCTGGAACTATATGATCTTTAAGGTCCCTTCCAACCCTAACTATTCTATGATTCCATGATTCTGTGATTCTATGAAAATAAGACAGGGTTTTGGCCAAGAGGAAAAGAATACTTTGTTCTTACTAAAGACAGGTCAGGACATTGTGGGTGTGGACAATCAGAAAGAGTGCAGAGGGTGGACGTTAGGAAACACTTTCTACCAAGAAGAAGAGGAAGCACTGAAGTGCTTTACTGGAGAGCAGGCGTCAGAAAAAGTCTATCCTACCTTAGGTCAAGGTCTGTGAACAAGATAACCCCTCAAGAGCCTTCCAGCTTTAATTATGTGGGTTCCTATTCCTTCCTGTAGAACCACCAACAGATCAAGTTCCTGCCTGGTAGAAGTATTGCAGGCACTAACGAGATAATTATTACCCCAAAAGATTTACACCCTAAAAAGACACACTCTGAGGTCAAGTAGCAGAGACAGGAATTAGTTTCAGGGCTACTGACCCCTAACCCATGGCCGCCAGACTGCACTCCATCCCTTACTGCTAGCTTTGACTGTAGACTTTTGGTCTACATGCTGTTTTGCCCAGCGAAGGTAAAAGGCGTTCCTAATGGGACATTAATTCATTGCCAAATTAATTCTTCATTGCTGCAAATCAAACGTTGGTTGTGGAAAAGGAGCAAATTAATAGTGAACAACATGCAAGTATTTAAGGAGAAAAAAAAAGGCAATCAAGGCTAAAGTTGGCTGGAGTTCAACAGGGGCAATCAAGAACAGGGCAGGGTGACCATGAGGCAAAATTCTGCAATGGGTCATTGTTCAAACCTGGTTATGTCTCTTGAGGTCACCATGTGGAAACATCAGTTATTCTGCTCACATAGTGAAGAATTTCGAGTTTGTGCCAAGGGCCTTTGCTGCAACCACAGGTTCTTTTTGTTCATGCAAACATTTCTGGGTGCCGTGGTTTATGCTGATCTTAAAATTCTCAGTGCAAAAAGATGTTGAACTTTCCTGTTTTCAGTTACCGGTTAGTGTTGAGTTGGGGATACATGCGCACACGCTGCGGGCTCTTTATGTATTCCATAACCTCTTTAGACTTCAATAAATGAACAAGAAGCAATCCTCCGGAGGCTCCTCCAGAGCTCACGAGAGGAAGAAAACAGAGCAGCGTAGTGATTCTCAGAACATTCCTGATTGTGCCTGCGTGCACACTCTGCACCTCTCACAGGTGGTTCTGTTCATACTTATGTTCCTGATTGGGGAACAAACCACAGCCCTCAGTGAAGGAAGGAGTGATGGTGAGAACAGGAACCTCTTCAGGATCACTTCACATGGCAGCTGCCGGGTTAAATCGTAGAATCATAGAACCGTAGAATCATAGAATAGCTTGGGTTGGAAGGGAACTTAAAGACCATCTTGTTCCAACCTCCTGCAATGGCCAGGGATATCTCACTGGATCAGGCTGCCCAAAGCCCCATCCAACCTGTCCGTTAACACCTCCAGGGATGGGGCAGCCACAGCTTCTCTGAGCAACCTGTGCCACTGCCTCACTACTCTCATAGAGAAGAAATTCTTCCTTGTGTCTAGAGGCAAAAGAAAACCAGAAGCGAAGAAACCTCCACCCTTGCACATGGAGACTCCACCTAGACTGTGATTAGAAAAGTTCTGCTAGCCCCTTCCAGCCTGAGAACTTCACCTGTGTGGTCCATGGCAACTGCAGGAGTCCATGTCCTGGTTGCTGCTGTGTCTCTTCTGATGCCACATCACCCAAGCTCTTCTCTCTGGTGACCAATGACAGAACCCAAGGGAATAGCAGGAAGACGTACCAGGGCAGGGTTAGGTTGGATGGGAACATCCGTTCTTGAAAGGGCACAGGTGAGGATTTTCCTGAGGCTCCCTGGACCCTGGATGCTCCTCCATAGTGCAGGTACAACCCTGCCTCCAAAAAAATCAAGGTAAAATATGACCCAGGTAGGGCACAGTTGACATCCAGACCTCTGCCAGAGGTGCTCCAGCTGTGGGGAATTCATCAGGTCAAAAAGCCAGAGGGAAAAATGCCATTAAAGAAAATAATCCTCCTTCTCCAAGAGGGAGATATTTTGTGCGAAGCTGTGCAGCCAGCCCTGGCAGTGAACTTGGCTGGAGAACGACATTCTCTTTCGATGGATGCATCAGTCACAGTTTTTGCCCATTCCTCAAGTTCCTTCTCCCTGCTAACCAGCGTCACTCCTGCCTTTTCTGGACTGAGTCGCAGCAGGTTCCTTCTCATCCAGCTCCCTGTGGTGGCCTGGCCTGGGGAAAGCATGGGGATGGCTCTGTTTGGAGTGTTGTTTTAAGCATTGTTTATAGTTTACTCCTCCTGAGCACTTGTGTATTTTTGTTTCAGCCCACTCGCATGCAAACACACACGCCGGGACTCCATGCAGTCCCTCAACACCCCAGGGCTCTGCATCATTATCCCAAAACCACAGGAGATGACTTTTATTTGAAAAGAAAACAGCCATGTCAGGCTATTCCATACTCCCCTGCCCCAGCCTGAAAGTCCCCACTCTGTGTCCCGAGTCTTTCTTGGAGAGCAGTTTTGCATACCGAAGCTCTCAAAGATGCCAAAGGAATTTGGTTCCTCAGCTCCCAAGGAAATACTTTGAAATTAGGTGTACACATATCTCTGATGGCTCTGAATATTTCCACTGATAGCGCTTTTCAACAGACTCTTCCTCTCCCAGCCCTGCAAGGAAATCAGAATCATAGAATGGGTTGGGTTGGAAGGGACCTCAAAATTCACCCAGTTCCAGAACCCCTGCCATGGGCAGGGACACCTCCCACTGGATTGGGTTGCTCAAAGCCCCATCCAACCTGGTCTTGAACACCTCCAGGGATGGGGCAGCCATGACTTCTTTGGGCAACCCGTGTCAGGGCTTCACTACCCTCACAGGAAAATATTCCTTCCCAAGATCTCATCTCAATCTCCCCTCTTTCAGGTTAAAACCATTCCCACACATCCTGTCCCTGCACTCCCTGATCGAAAGCCCCTCCCCAGCTTTCCTGGAGCCTCTTTCAGTACTGGAAGGTGCTCTAAGGTCTCCCTGGAGCCTTTTCTTCTCCAGGCTGAACAACCTCAGCTCTCTCAGACTGTCCTCATATCGGTGGTTCTCCAGTCTTCGGATCATCTTTGTGGCCCCCACTGGACCTGCTCTACTCATCCATGTCCTTTCTGTGTTGAGAAGTCCAGAACTGGACACAAAGCTCCAGGTGAAATCTCACAAGAGTAAAGGAATATCTCTTACAACCCACCAGAGACAGTTTGATTCCAACTCGCTTTGTTAGGGGGGATGGAACTCGCTGATCTTTAAGGTCCCTTCCAACACAAACCATTCTATGAATCTATGTTTGATACGCGTTTGAGCTCAGATGCGTCTTCGTCCCGGCTTATCCAGAGTGCAGTGTTCCCTGCATCTGAGAGAGACGTGCAGGGTGCTAAAGTCTTGCTAGAAGCATGTAGGACAGTTAAAAGTTGAATTACGATTGATCAAAGCTAACACAATTTCACCACTGTAATGTAGTTCCCTCCTATGTTCTATATCCTTTCTGGCCATAGGGATTTGCTGGACCATGGTTTTTGTAGACCATACCACTCATGAGAGCACCAGTCCCAAAGAACCCTTCTTCCTGGAAGCCTCTGGTTTCAGTAATGATGGCCAACGCTCGCCTGGAGCTGCAAGGCATCTTGTAGGAAAGGAAGTCCTTCTGCACCCTTTGGCTGCCCAAAGGTCGTTGATAGTGAGAGATGTGATGAAACCATATATAGACATACATATACCCATCCAGTGTCGGTACCAATAAAGGAGGGGGGAGAAGGATTTCCAAGAGGAGGGTCATGAGATGAAACAGAGAGAAGAAAAATTTGGATGTGCTCTCAGGAAAATATTTGTAAGCAAATATGTGTCGAGCTGTGGAATGGTCTCCCAGTGGGAGCTGTGGAAGGGTGGAAGCCCCTTGACTTGAGTCATTTCAAAGTGGGCAGGACAAAGCCCTTGGGACTACACAGTATGGAAAATCCTGCCATGTCTAAGGTCAGTGGATGGACCAAGTGACCTCCTGTAATAGTTCTTTTCTATCCCTGATTCCAGAGAGTCTCTGAGAACACTTAAGACATAGTGGGAACTATAAAAAACAAAGACCCATGAATGTAGCTCACATACCAGTATGCTCATGTCATTGCTGGACCTTTGGCCCCTTTGGTGGAGCTAATAAATGGTCCTGGGATTCCCTCCAGCATCTTCTTTGGCTTTAAGAGCTCTAAATACAAATCCTAATCCAGAAATTTCTGTTGTTGTGCTAGAGCAGATCAAACTACAAAGTGTCCAAAGAAACAGTAACAAGAACACTATAAACTGTTCTTATCTATTCTATTTCATATCTGAATGCAGAACGGTCTCCATCCCCACCTTCCGTACGGTGGAGACAAGTCCACTCGGTTGCTTGTACGTCTTGATGGCTTACTTCATACAACAACAGCAGGGCTTCAGCGCAAAGGCTGTGAACAACAGACTCACTTCACCTTGTCTTCTCCCCTTCTTTTTAGTGAAGACTTGGACAAATTCCTTTGTCAACTGAGAAGTATTTAGTGGGGCAAAGGTGTGGGGTGTTGGTTGACAGCCAACAGAACATGAGTCAACAGTGTGCTCAGGTGGCAAAAGCCAACAGCGTCTTGGTTTGTGTCAGAAACAATGTGACCAGCAGGAGCAGGGAAGTGATTCTCCTCCTGTACTCCGCACTGGTCAGGCTGCACCTTGAGTACTGGGGTCAGTTTTGGACCCCTTGCTATAAGAAAGATCTTGAGGTCCTGGAGCGTGTCCAGAGAAGAGAGATAAAACTGGGGAAGGGGCTGATGAACAAGTCTTATGAGGAGCGGCTGAGGGAATGTGGATTGTTTAGCCTGGAGATAAGGCGGCTGAGAGGAGACCTTATTGCTCTCTACAACTACCTAAAAAGAGGTTGTAGAAAGGTGGGTGTTGATCTCTTCTCCTAAGTGACAAGTGATAGGACAAGAGGGAATGGTGTCAAGCTGTGTCAGGGCAGGTTAAGTTTTGACATTAGGAAAAATTTCTTCACAGAAAGGGTTCTCAAGCACTATCAGAGGCTGCCCAGGGAGGTGGTTGAGTCCCCATTCCTGGAGGTGTGTAAAAGGTGGATAGATGAGGTGCTTGGGGACATGATTTATTAGCAGAGAGGTACAGTTGGAGTTGATGATCTCTAAGGTCTTTTCCAACCTAATGATTCTATGATTCTATGAAAATAACTGAAGCCTCAGTATTGGAAAGTACTGTTCATGAGAGCATTTGTTTGCTACGCTCACGAAGAAATCTAAGAGTGAAATGATAAATGGATACGGCTTTGGTTTTCCGCCCCATCCACACAATGACAATTCCAGCAGTTACAAGACTCCTTTATAGCAGACAGAGACCTGCTATGAAATGACTGGTTTGCTAAGATTAGAGGGGTTTAGGATATTTGTTTTTGGCCACCACGTGTTGATATTTTCCCAGAGTCATAGAATGGTTTGGTTTGAAAGGGACCTTGAATGCTGTTCAGTTCCACACCACCTGCCATGGGCAGGGACACCTCCCACTCAGGATCCAGTTTCTCCAAGCCCCATCCAACCTGGCCTTCAACACCTCCAGGGATGGGGCAGCCACCACCGCTCTGGGAAACCTGGGCCAGAGCCTCCCCTCTCTCACAGGAAAATATTTCTTCCCAAGATCTGATACCATCTCCCCTCTTTTAGCTTAAAATTGTTTCCCCTTATCCTGTCACTGCACTCACTGATCGAGAGCCCCTCCCTACCTCTTTCTTTCCTGTAGACAATTATGATGCTATTCACTGTTATGACAGGAAAACTGCCTTTGTGGCCTTTCTACACTGCATTTTCCTCTCTTGACATCCTGGTGTGAAGATGCAATTGGGTAGAGTAGTCGCATATAACTTAAGAGAGCAGTACCGTGTAAGTGAGCAGTCTGATGAGATCGAAGGTCTTCCAACCTAGGATGAGATGAACCCACTACCAGAGAGATCATCCATTGCACTCATTTCAGAGGAATTAAACCAAGGAGTATTGAATGGCTGATATTTTAGGGTGGGAACTGTCTAAGCACAAATTAAGTTTTCCAGAAAGTGGTGTAAGTGATGCAATACAAACTCCTCTTCTTTGCTTTGTACTAAATTTGTTTGCCAGAATGAATTTGAGGGTCTTTCTTTGGTAAGACATAATCCAAAATCACTCCCAGTTGTCCAAGTTCTCCAAAATCTCTCTTTTCTTAAGTAAAAGTAGGTGTAAGCCTGTTTCCAGGCCAAATTCTGATTCATATTCTGCCTACCCACACTTATTTTTACTGTAATTTTAACTGGACGGAGTTCTTCTGTTGGATACAATCATCCTCTTCCCTTCCTGTGCTAAAGTGATGCTTGGTTTTGGTTGAGAACTTTCCAGCTTAGAGGCAGCTGCGTTTTAGAATTGGGTAATGCAACCCTTATATTCGGTGGATTTACTATACGTTCAGAAATGATGGCATGGAAAACACTATGTGCAGGAAACTTGTAGAGTTAACATGCGGGACTAAGCAACAATCGCCTCTGAAAAGGTCTATTCATCTTTCTCTTCTTCATGGGTAACACCCAAAAGAGGCAAAGCTTGTTTGAATTTCTGTCAAGAAATTAAATCAGGGAAAAGAGGCTTCTGTGATTCTAACAACTCTTCCTTCCTTAAATTGTGCGCTGGCTCTAAAGAGCTGAAGTTCCAGAAGCTGAGCTCAACTGATGGTGACAGACGAAAATGTAGGGAACAGACTCTGTTCTGTGGGAAAGTTGGTTTTGAAAGAGTAAGCACCGATGAGAAAGAGCCATTTGATGGGATAGAGTGGGCAAGTGGAAGCAGTGACTCACAGAGGATCAGGGATGTGAAGAAAAGGAGGAGGAAAGACTCTGTCATGCTCCGACGGGTTGTGTTCCGGTCCTGGACCTCCACACATAGATTTGGGCAAGTCATCTGGAGCCACATCTCTCAGCTGCTTGACCTTAACGAATAGGATCAAAAGCGGTCACTATTGGAAACTCTAAGAAGTTCTAGGACTCGAGTTCCTCCTTTTAAACATGATGAAGTGAGAAGCGCTCCTAATTCTTTCCTTCTTTTCCACCATCTCCTTGACATCTTCTTTTATTTAACAGTAGTATCAAGTGAGAGGTTCGTTGAGCCTTAGGCTCATTAGGAGAAACCAGACCTCTTGGAGTGTGCCTGAACCTGCAGCAGGCTGCGTATGATGACAGAACCTGCCACCAGATTGCTGAGTACGAGAGAAGAAGGCTGGCTTGCTGCGATGAAAGAAATCGCAAGCTAATCAGGAGGAAACAGTGGTTTGTATCAGGCAATGGTATTTTTCACTAAATAAAACCCAAGAATGTTCACTGATACAAGGCACAGTTTTGTCTCTGGAGAAGCAGTATGACAATAGTTGTAATTTCATGGCTTCTATTTTATCACCTAGGGCAAAAGACTACACGTCTTTGTGGCCCTATAATGTGTATATTCAATGACTCCATTTGTAAAAGGCAGTTCCAGGGGGTGTGAAGACACCCAACACAGTGATTTCTTCAGTCCCATCAAGGGCAGAATCAGGCAGACAGCTTCTTTCTTTCATTTCCTCGCATGGAGGACTGGCAGCTCCTCCTGTTCTCCTGCCCTCACCCTCTGCTAACTCAGCAGAACGGATAATCCCCTTGAAATTATCACCTCTCTGGTAGGTCATAATTGCTCCATTTTGAGGGGATTAGCACATTGGAGCCTGATTACTGCACAGCAAACTGCCCCATGAGGGGAGAAAACCTTTGCTGTTCAGAGATGTGAACATTTTTTCACATACATGAATCACAGAATCAAAGAATTGCTTGGGTGGAAAAGACCAGTGAGACCATTGAGTCTAACTGTCCCTGTCCACTCCTAAACCAGATCCCTGAGCACCTCATCTACCCGGCTTCTCAACCCCTCCATGGATGGGGACTCCACCACCTCCCTGGGCAGCCTCTGCCAGGGCCTCAGAACCCTTTCACTGAAGAAATATTTCCTGATGTCCAATCTGAACCTGCCCTGGTGCAACTTGAGGCCATTCCCTCTCATCCTATCTCCTGTCACTTGGGAGAAGAGACCAACGCCCACCTCACTACAACCTCCTTTCAGGGAGTTGTAAACAGTTATAAGGTCTCCCCTCAACCTCCTTTCCTCCAGGCTAAACCACCCCAGGTCCCTCAGCCACCTCTCATAATCCTTGTTCTCCAGACCCTTCCCCAGCTCTGCTGTCCTTCTCTGGATGCTCTCCAGCCCCTCAATGTCCTTCTTGGAGTGAGGGCTCAAAACTGAACCTAGGATTTGAGATTTGGCCTCACTAGAAGCAGTTCACCACTTCCACTCCATCAGAGTTGACATTTCATTGTCTCTGACTTCAAGAGAAACGGGCTCCAGCTTTTCTATTTTTATTTTTCACATGGTCTTCCTTGTTTGCAGTGCTTTAATCGAGTCAAACCAAAATAAACCTTCTCCCCATCAGAGCTCCGAAAGCCCCTCTGAAGGAGGAAGCAGTTGGAGTCAGCAGACATATCAGTGAAAGAATGAAGGTCATACTTTGCATAATATATTTATCTTGGAAAACGTCATTTTATTCAGGCTATCCAAGAATTCAAGTGCTGAAACTAACACTAAGTCAACAGCACTTATAGTAATGAAATAAATTCTTTATAACAATCCAGCAGAAGGAGTTGACAAGGGTTTTGAATGGCTTGTTTTGATTAAAATTCTTTCATTCTTGCAAACCAGCATTGTCTGTGTTTCTTGGATGTGGCCAACGTAGAGACACCATGCAAAGTCTAAGCTGGAGTTTATTTAGTCTGCCTGCCTGCAGCAAAGAAAAATAAAATGCTTAATAAAAGATTTCCTTCTGTGGGAGACCCTGCAATTTGCAGATTGTAAGATAAGGGGGCTTTTTAGAGGAAGGTAGAATCATAGAATGGTCTGGGTTGGAAGGGACCTCAAAGCCCCTCCAGTCCCACCCCCTGCCATGGGCAGGGACACCTCCCACTGGACCAGGCTGCTCAAAGCCCCATCCAACCTGGTCTTGAACACCTCCAGGGATGGGGCAGCCACAGCTTCTCTGGGCAACCTGGGCCAATGTCTCACTACCCTCAGTGTGAAGAATTTCTTTCTATTGTCTAATCTAAATCCTCCCTCTTCCAATTTAAAGCCGTTCCCTCTCATCCTATCACTCCAGGCCCTTGGAAAAAGTCCCTTCCCAGCTTTCCTGGAACCCCTTCAGGTGCTGGAAGCTGCTGTAAGTTCACCTTGAAGCCTTCTCTTCTCCAGGCTGAACACCGCGACTCTCTCAGCCTGGCCTCATAGCAGAGCTTCTCCAGCCCTTGGATCATCTCCATAGCCTCCTCTGGACCCATTCCAACTGCTCCATCTCCTTTTTATGATGGGGATTCCAGAACTGGACATAGTACTCCAGGTGGGGTCTCAAGGTAGTGGAGCAGAGGGGGGAATCCCCTCCCTTGCCCTGCTGGCCACCCTTCTTTAGATGCAGCACAGGATATGATTGGCCTTCTGGGCCATAATTCTTTGTCTAAACAGAGATGGCATTCCCAGTAGAAGTCCATAGGAATATACCTTCAGTGGTTGGATAACCACAGACCTGAGTGAGAGCCACTAGAACTGAAAGTTTGAACTGCTCTTAATTGTACTGTAAAGCTTAAATGAAAATATTTTTTATGCTCAGGCTTTTTAATCTAAACATGATTTAAATTCATCTGTAGTATTTACCTACTGACAGTAGTATATCAAACCTTGATTTCATGGTCTTTCAGATGTACTTTAGCCATACATTTGAAGCTCAGTTTCCAGTGGTTCTAAACAGCTGATGTTGAGTTGATTTACAGCTACAACATCCTCCTGAGCAGCCACATGTAGCTTCTACTGCTGATCATTTTAACTTCACCTGATACGTTTCATCATAGAATCGTTTGGTTGGAAAAGATCTTGGACAGGGACACCTCCCACTGGATCAGGTTGCTTCAAGCCCCATCCAACTTGGCCTTGAACACCTCCAGGGATGGAGCAGCCACGACTTCTCTGGGCAACCTGGGTCAGTGTCTCACCACTCTCATGGTGAAGAAATTCTTCCTTATGTCCAGTCTAAATCTGCCCCTCTCCAGTTTATACCATTAGCCCTGTTCCTATCGCCACAAGCCTTTACTAACAACCCCTCTCCAGCTTTCCTGCAGGCCCCCTTCAGGTACTGGAAGGTCGCTATAAGATCTCCTCCGAGCGTTCTCTTCTCCAGGCTGAACAACCCCAACTCTCCTTTGCCTCCCTTTTTCGCAGCACTGAGATAAAAGAAATCCTAATACTCTTCTTTCACAGATGCAAGAGGATAGAACCAGTCAAAACTTTGCAGCAGCCCTGTAGCAGAACCGAGACAACTCAAGTCACCTGCACCCCACGTTCCCATTTTGACCATAAACCCATGATGCATTTGCTTCCTCTTGCTCCAAACGCACAAGCTGTCAGTGCCTCATAAAGTTAAGAGTCGCATCCCATTTAAACTTCCAAGGGCCGTCTTGTCATAATCTTTGGAACTTTAAAATAGGGGAAAGTGGTCTTCATGTCTCAGCAGAACTTGGATGAAATTCAAGCCAAAATTTCAAGCCCTACAGATCACTGAAGTCCTTACAGTGCTTTGATATGGACTGCAGTTCTGCTTTAATAGCTTTAGAGATGCTTATATTCTCCCTAGATAACTCTCCAGTTCTCTTTGTTCCAATAGGGAAGCAATTCAGCTTCCGTGTCCTCTCTTCAAATCCACCGTGCTATTGATGTGGATTTGTTGGATGGAGTGTGCTTTCCAGGCAATCCCACTCAGTTGGCTTCCAGAACTGGGTTAACCATTCTTACTCTTTCTTTTTGCATGTGCTGCCTTCTGTAAGCATTTTCACAGAATCACAGAATCACCAGGTTGGAAAGGACCCATTGGATCATCGAGTCCAACCATTCCTAACACTCCCTAAACCATGTCCCTCAGCACTTCATCCACCCGTTCCTTAAACACCTCCAGGGAAGGCGACTCGACCCCCTCCCTGGGCAGCTGTTCCAGTACCCAATGACTCTTTCTGTGAAGAATTTTTTTCTGATATCCAACCTGAACCTCCCCTGACGGAGCTTCAGGCCATTCCCTCTTGTCCTGTCCTCATTCACTTGGGAGAAGAGCCCAGCTCCCTCCTCTCCACAACCTCCTTTCAGGTAGTTGTAGAGAGTAATAAGGTCTCCCCTCAGCCTCCTCTTCTCCAGGCTAAACACCCCCAGCTCTCTCAGCCGCTCCTCGTCAGACGTTCTCCAGCCCCTCACCAGCTTCGTTGCTCTTCTGTGGACACTCTCCAGAGCCTCAACATCCTTCTTGTGGTGAGGGGACAGAACTGAACACAGTATTCAAGGTGCGGTCTCACCAGTGCTGAGTACAGGGGGAGAATAACCTCCCTGTTCCTGCTGGTGACCCCATTTCTGATCCAAGCCAAGATGCCGTTGGCCTTCTTGGCCCCCTGGGCACACTGCTGGCTCATGGTCAGTCGGCTGTCAACCAGCACCCCCAGGTCCTTCTCTTCCGTGCAGCCTTATATCGAATCATATCAAATTTTGTATTTGTGCAGCCTTATATCGAATCATAGAATCGTTTGGCTTTGAAAGGACCTCAAAGCCCATCCAGTTCCAGCCCCTGGATCTTTCTACCTTCCACTGGATCAGGAGCTCCAAGCCCCATTCAACCTGGCCTTGAACACCTCCAGGGATGGGGCAACCACCACTTCTCTGGGCAACCTGGGCCAGGGCCTCCCCACCCTCGCAGGAAAACATTTCTTCCTAAGATCTGATCTCAATCTCCCCTCTTTCACATCAAAACCACTCCCTTTGGTTCTGTCCCTGCACTCCCTGATCAAGAGCCCTTTCCCAGCTTTTCTGGAGCCCCTTTCCCTACTGGAAGGTTCTCTCTCTCTAAAAAGGTCTATTAGGAGTTAATGTTTCTGTCTTACCTCATCTCAGGGCCAAATTACGCTCTCTGAGCCTGGACTGAGCACGCATAACCCACAAGTGTCCTTCTTGTGCCAGACTCTGCGGGTATAAATGGTTATAACCCCTATCTATTTTCAGATTTGGTACAACACCATAATAATGGCTTTCAGTGAATCTACACCAATTTGCACCAGTTGAGGTTCCAGCTTACTGACTTTAGCGCAACCACTCCTGGAATATGGGGTGATGCCATGTTTGGATTGGTTGCCTACCCTAGCCCTGGAGAAAGAGTTACGTTCTTAAACCCACAATGTTAAAATGTCACCTTCTAATACAACACTGTTCCCTTGACAGCTGTACGTTCTAACTGCTTATGTTGTGGACAAAATAGGTTTTTATTCTCCTTGAAATTTTGGAGTTTATCCAGGCAGAAGAACCTCAGGTCTCCAAACTAAACTGAGAGATCAACACAGGAAGGACCAGCACGGGAAGGACATGGATCTGTTGGAATGAGTTCAGAGGTGGCCACGGAGACGATCCGAGGGCTGGAGCATCTCCCATATGAGGACAGGCTGAGAGAGTTGGGGTTGTTCAGCCTGGAGAAGAGAAGGCTCCAGGGAGAACTTAGAGCAGCTTCCAGTATGGAAAGGGGCTCCAGGAAAGTTGGGGAGGGGCTCTTGATCAGGGACTGGGGGGAATGGTTTTCATCTGGAAGAGAGGAGATTGAGATGAGGTCTTAGTGAGAAATGTTTTTCTGTGAGGGTGGGGAGGCTCTGGTTCAGGTTGGGCAGAGAATTGGTGACTGCCCCACACCTTGAGGTGTTCAAGGCCAGGTTGGATGGGGCTTTGAGCAGCGTCATCCTCTGGGAGTTGTCTCTGCCCATGGCAGGGGGACCAAAACTGGTTGGGCTTTGAGATCCCTTCCAACCAAACTATTCTATGATTCTGTGACTCTATGATCAAACTCTGAACTTGTTATCTTGATGACAACCACAAACTGCATGAGCACAACCTCATTCTTAGCCCCCAGGTTGGGTTCCACATTGATGAGTGACCAAGAAAAAAATAGATATAAATCATCTCTCTATTTCGGAAGGGAACAAACCTACGAAGGGCTGCAGCAGCCCTCTCTACTCTTCTGCTTTTAGAAGCGCCTGAGTTTTATGAACATGTGGAGCCCGAGTGAGCAATGGCCGAGGCCAACCTGGGGTAGGAAGATCGTGTCTTGTTCTTGCATTTTCAAGCCAGGGCACAGTATTGGATCAGTGGTTAAAACAAACATAGGCTTCTGTAGTAGGAAAGAATGATGGAGCGCGGCATTTGCTGAAGTATAAACTGTTGTACTCAAGTGTTGCTTGGACCACAGAGCCCAGGGATCCAGCGCAAGGCATTAAAGCTGGGGGAAAACCAGAGGAAATTAATGAGTGAATAATGGATTCCAAATGTTGCAGTTCAAAGTTAAATCCTAATAATACAGCTCACTTTAGGGTACACTGAGCTCCAAAACAGATTGTTTTTCAAGGCAGAGTTGCAGCATGGAGGATTCTGGGTAATACTATCTGAATTCCCAGTAAGGTAATAAGGTGAAGATTTAGCTACACCAAACACGGCTCTGAGACTGTTTGCTTCCATGCGTGGAGGAACAATCACGGAGAGCTCTTCCCGAGGCTTCACGCTCTGGATTGACTGTTAATCCTGGTGGCAGGTGGCTGCCTGCCATCTGGAACATCTCTACCCATTAAGATTCTCCCAGAAAGAAAGAAAATAGCTTACTTAGTAGCTGGGCCAGGTTTTCAGGAGAGCTTCTGTACAGCAGCCCTGGGTCAGTGCTCATGGTTAGATGGATTGGCTCAGACTGTTGGCTCAGCATATGGGACTACTCATTCCCCTCTTCCAGGGAGGATGAAACAGCAAGTCTACCTAGACACTTCTCCCAAATCCTCAATTCACCTCCTTGCTGTACTTGTCACAAAGCCACCAAAAGAGCCAAGGGTGTCTTCAGGCAGAGTTTGAACACCGAATCACAGAATCATAGAATCATCTACCCCCAGCGGATAAATCCCAGCAATTTTCAACATCACCAAATCATACAATCAAAGAATCGTAGAATGGTTTGGGTCAGAAGGGACCTTAAAGCTCACCCAGTTCCAACCCCCCTGCCAGAGACAGGGACACCTCCCACTGGATCAGGTTGCTCCAAGCCCCATCCAGCCTGGCCTTGAACACCTCCAGGGATGGGGCAGCCACCACTGCTCTGGACAACCTGGGCTAGGGCTTCCCCACTCTCACAGGAAAATATTTCTTCCTAAGAGCTCATCTCAATCTCCTCTCTTTCCATTCAAAACCATTCCCCGTCATCCAGTCCCTGTGCTCCCTGTTCAAGAGCCCCTTCCCAGCTTTCCTGGAGCCCCTTTCCGTACTGGAAGCTGCTCTAAGTTCTCCCTGGAGCCTTCTCGTCTCCAGGCTAAACAACCCCAACTCTCCCAGCCTGTCCGGGAGGTTCTCTAGCTCTTGCATCATTTTCGTAGCTTCTTCCAGACTCCCTCCATGTCTTTGCTGTGCTGAGGACTCCAGAACTGATTACTGTACAGGTAAAGTCTCACAAGAGCGAAGTATAGGGAGAGAATCCTCTCCCTCCTCCTGCTGGTCACACTTCTTTTGATGCAAATACACAACTGCAAAGGCCATTTCTGTTTTATCTGATGTATTACCACGAATTGTATGTGTTCATGGAACAGACGCTCCTCAGAAGAGCAGGAACCTACAGAATTTTTTTGTCCAAGACACTGTGGGGGGGGGGGGGGGTTGTAGTCTGTTTCCTTCTCATTGCTTTCCTTCCTTTGTTTACAGTAATTTAAACTCAATTTGCATACAGAAAGGATTAAGTGCAGCACACAAATACACACGCAGCTCTAAGTCTTGCAATTGTTTTTGCTTTGCAAGAAGAAGCAAGACCACAAAAGCTATCCAAGGCTTGCTGCTCTGAATCTTGCCTTGGGATTCTCTGCCTTGGATCAGTGCTGTAAGTGCTCGACGGTTTGCTCAGTGTGATTGTACAGCATTGAGTGCAGAGGAATCACAATCAGAGAATCACTGGGTTGGAAAAGACCTTTGAGATCATCAAGTCCAACCGCCCCTGTCCACTACTAAACCAGATCCCTAAGCTCTTCATCTACCCATCTTTTAAATCCCTCTAGGGATGGGGACTCCACCACCTCCCTGGAAGCCTCTGCCAGGGCCTGAGAACCCTTTCATGAAGAAATGTTTCCAAGTGTCCAATCTGAACCTGCTCTGGTGCAACTTGAGGCCATTTCTTCTCATCCCATCACCTGTCATTTGGGAGATGAGACCAACACCCAACTCGCTCCAACCTACTTTCAAGGAGTTTTAGACAGTGATAAGGTCTCCCTCAGCCTCTTCTTCTCCAGGCTAAGCATCACCAGCTCCCTCAGCTTCTCCTCATAAGGCTTATTCTTCAGCCCCTTCACCAGCTTCCTACCAGTCGCATCCTACCAATGCCATAATTATAATGCCTTCGTTTCTCCAGCATGGCCAGTTCTCGGGCAATGGCAGTGGTGCTAAACCTCATCAATGTTTACTGTTTGGCTTATTCCCAACTCTTCCTCAAATCTCAGCGTAAAACAAATTCTTGGAGGCAATTCAGTGACAGCTTCAATTGGGAACTGCACTGGTTTTAAAATTAGATGAAGAAATCCCCAAGGAAATATCAAAGATGGTGGAGTTACAAATTTGGGCGTGAGGTCAGAGGAAAAGAAAGCAAAACCTTCAAACATTAGATTCTTCGCTCCTGTCATCGCAGAAGAAAGGCAATGAGAACAAGATCAAGTTTGTCCAGGTCCCTCATAACCTTTGTTCTGCAGCCCCTTCCCCATCTTCGTCAACTACGCTTTAGCAACGATAACCTCAACAAAGGAGAGCGCCAGATGGAAAAAGAAACTATGCCAGCTTCCCCCTACAAGGTCTAAGCTATATTTGTGCTGCCTTGACAGAGCTCTACTTCCTCGCACCATTCTTTTATATCCGGTTGACGGATATTTTTCCATCGAGTGGTAATGCTAATCTTGGCAGAGGCTGAGAGCAAATATAGAAGCTTCGATGCGTGCCTGGAGATTTCCAAGCCATCGGGAAAGATGCCTAAGAAAGACTCAAGAGCAGCATGAGGAAATATAAAAGAGACGGAGAACTGGAGAGAGCTTGTTTCACATTCACAAATCCCCCGGTGTCACTAGGTTTTAGAAGGTGAGGGGAACCCCGCCATCTTCAATGATAGGTTACGGCGGCGTTGGCTGCCAAGACACACGTTGGCAAGGTTCCTCGTCAATTATTGTCTTATTTCTTTTTACTTCTGCTTCTGCTACAGATATCTGGCCTCAATCGTTACAATATCAAGCACCCCGCTGTCTTTAATATATTTATCTTTACCACATCCTCTAAGGCAGGCAAGTGTGTTGATCCTCAGATTACAGAAGCAGAAAAGCACCAGAGAGGCCCAGGCTCACAAAAGGACTTAGACACTTAGGTTGCATTTAAGACAGACTCTGGAACCCTAAAGAAACAGTTCGTAAAATCCCCATCTACCTACTTAAGGCACATTCATACGTGCATTAGTTTTGGATACACAGCTTTGACTGGTTTCCACCACTGTGACTTGGCAGAGCAGCCACCACATCACCACCTTGGTGAGGCGGCACCTTGAATCCTGGGTTCAGTTTTGGGCCCCTCTCTCCGAGAAGGACATTGAGGGGCTGCAGCGCGTCCAGAGAAGGGAACGGAGCTGGGGAGGAGTCTGTAGAACAAGGGTTATGAGAGGAAGCTGAGGGATCTGGGATTGTTTAGCCTGGAGAAAAGGAGGCTGAGGGGAGACCTCATCACTGTCTACAACTGCCTGAAAGGAGGTTGGAGTGAGGTGGGTGTTGGTCTCTTCTCCCAAGTGGTGGGTGATAGGACAAGAGGAAATGGCTTCAGGTTGCACCAGGGCAGGTTCAGATTAGACATGAGGAAAAATTTCTTCACCAAAATGTTTCTTAGACACTGGCAGATGCTGTCCAGGGAGGTGGGGGAGTCCCCATCTCTGGAGGTGTTTGAAAGCCGAGTAGATGAGGTCCTCATGGATCTGGTTTACTAGTAGACAGGAATGGCTGGACTCAGTGATCTCGAAGGTCTGTTCCAAGTGCTTCCATGATTTCATGATCTCAATAGACTGAACCACAGCTTCAGTCCATGTCCCCTTCTGCTCCAGCCCGTGCTTGGGGAGATTCCACCAGGGAATCACAGTCCTGTACTTGGAATCTGGGTGCTCAGATGCCACCTAAACTTCTTACCCCCTGCTCCCAACTCTATTTATAAACTTATCCTATGATTCATTAGGGCAAAATCAATCTTTAGTGAAAAAAAAATCTAAAAATTAACGAATTAGTAAAGGCTTTGACAATATTTCCTGCAACATTCTCCAGAAGTAAGCGGCTGTTCATGGCTTGGACAGGTGTACTCTTCCCTGAGTAAACTGCCTGGATGGCCTGTCCCAAGCAGTTGTGAGGAATGGGGTTAAATTCAGCTGGTGGCCTGTCACAAGTCAAGTGTTGTTCCCCAGGGCTCAGTGTTGGGGCCAGTTCTGTTTAATGTCCTCACCCTGGATCTGGGTGAAGGGATTGAGTCCTCCCTCTGTACTTTTGTAGATGACACCAATATATGTGGGACTATTGATCTGCTTGTGGGAAGGAAGGCTCTACAGAAGGACCTGGACAAGCTGGATCCATGGACCAAGACCAACTGTGTGAGCTTCAACAAGGCTCAGTGATGGGTCCTGCACTTGGGTCACAACAACTCCATGCAACACCTCAATAGCTGGGGAGGGACTTTTTACAAGGGTGTGTAGTGATAGGATGAGGGAGAATGGCTTTAAATTGGACGGGGGAAGATTTAGATGAGACATTATGAAGAAATTCTTCATGATGAGGGTGGAGAGGCCCTGGCCCAAGTTTCCCAGGGAAGTTGTGGCTGCTCCATCCCTGGAGGTGTTCAAGGCCAGGTTGGATGGGACCCTGAACAGCCTGATCCAGTGGGAGGTGTCCCTGCCCATGGCAGGGGGTGGAACTGGATGGGTTTTAAGTTCCCTTCCAACCCAAAACATTCTATGATTCTAAGACCGCTGAGCTTCAGCAAAAATTCCTGACTTGTATAATCACTTACACTTTGTGTATCTGAAAATTTCCCCCCTGTGGTTTTATTTGAATCTCACATTCCTTTCTCCCGCTCCTTATAAAAAAAAAAAAAAAAAGGAAGTTCTTTAGGACTTTGACCCACATGAGGTGGTGTTGCCCTGGTAGCAGAAGGGTTATCTGTTGATCTGGGCCAGCATCCAACTGACTGACAGCGTAAAACAGCGCACATTTTTAGTCAATAGCCTTGCAGAATAAATGGGGTTGCTCATTTATTAAGCTCGTGGTAGCTAGTGAGGACAGCTTTTTCCAGAGTCCTGCCTGCTAATATTAACAGCCAAGGGTGAGACTTGATCTGCGTGATCCAGCTGCTTTGGGAAGGAGAAAGGCTGCCTTTCCTAAGGAGAAACCTCGCTGGTACTTCCACGACACCTCAACGGCTGGGCTTTTGATCGACATAGAATCATAAAATGCTTTGGATTGGAAGGGACCTCAAAGGCCATCTTTTTCCACCCCACCTGATATGGGCAGGGACACCTCCCACTGGATCAGGGGCTCCAAGACACCATCCAACTTGGCCTTGAACATCTCCAGGTATGGAGCAGCCACCACTGCTCTGAGCAACCTGGACCAGAGCCTCCCCATCCTCAGAGTTAAGAATTTCTCCCTGATGTCTAATCTAAATCTTTCCCTTTCCAATTTAAAGCCATTCTCCCCCATCCTGTCACTCCAGGCCATTGGAAACAGTCCCTCCCCAGCTTTTCTGGAGCCCCTTCAAGTACTGGAAGATGCTCTAGGGTCTCCCCAGAGCCTTCTCTTCTCCAGGCTGAACAACCCCAACTCTCAGCCTGTCCTTAGAGCAGAGGTGCTCCAGCCCTTGGATCATCCTTGTTGCCATCCTCTGGTCCCATTCCAACAGTTCCTTCTCCTTCTTCTGTTGGGGCTCCCAGAACTGGGCACAGGACTGCAGGTGGGAGAGCAGAGAAGAGGGGCAGAATCCCCTCCCTTGCCCTGCTCGTCACAAAGCTTTGGATGCAGCTCAGGATACAAGTGTGCTTGGAGAAAGCAGGACAATTTCTTAGTAAGAACTGCCAGAATTTGATGTTCAAATGCTAAAAAAAAAATATTAAAAAAGTAAGTTCTGGATATTCAAACGTCTTATTTTTAGAATCAAGAGAAAAATATTGTTTGGTTTATTTTTTTCAATTATCTATTTCTGTTTAAAAAAAAAAAAAGAAGAAGAAGAAGAAGAAGGGGGGATGGAACTGACAGTTCGTTTCTGCCAGAAAAATGTAATTCATTTCTCCTTCATTGTTTCCAGAGTCCTTTGCCATTTCAAGAGGTTCTCACACCCACACAGGAGTTGCTTCTACAGCCAGGCAGCAGAGGCTTTCTCTGTGACCCCTCGGCTGCTGTTGATTTATGAATTATTATTATTAATAGCACGCAGAAAAATTCCAAACCTTCAGGACTTTCCCTTCTTGCTCTTTCAGTACAAATCCAAGAGTCTCGACGGAGCTTCCCTCATGTGTTGCAAGAAGTCAAAGAACTTTTCCATGCTTAATAAGGAGAGTGGCTTTAGGGAAGAATGACAAAGTGTGTGCCTCTCGTTATCCCTGTTTGTTATTGATTTATAAGCTGCTGTTCCCATGGGCAGAGCTCCTGAATGAGGATCAGATCAAAAGACCAGTGATGTGATCGCCTTTCATTCTGAGGTGCGCAAGCAGTCTAGACGTAAATTCACTCCTGGAGGACAAACAGTTGCAAGTTCAAGACTGAGCAGGTCTTGCATTTCAGATTGCCCAAACAGAGGCATCTTGCTTTACTAAATTCATCCCAGACCCAAGTTTGGATCATCTCTCTTTGCTTGCTCAGAATAAGCAGTTCCCTTCAAACACAAACAGTCTGAACTTTCGAAAGTGTCCTCAAGCTGGCATTTGAGGAGAATGAGCGTTGTCAGCCAAACATCTCTTGATGAAACTAACAGGTGTCCCCAGCAATCATGAAAAATATGGATGGAAAAAGACAGAAAGTGTTAGCAGATCTTACAGCGCTAGAGATGATGGTCACGTAGATCGGCTTGTTTAAATTAGCAGTTGGAGAAGGGAGTGTCCTTAAAGAGAAAGCATAAAAACACAGAATCATAGAATGGTTTGGGTTGGAAGGGACCTTAAAGCCCCTCCAGTTCCACTGCCATGTGGGACACCTCCCAGTGGAGGTGCTTAAAGCCTCATCCTTTCCTATAGGCCTTTTCAGCACTGGAAGGCTGCTCCAAGGTCTCCCCTGAGCCTTCTCTTCTCCACACTGGACAACCCCAACTCTCTCAGCCTGTGCTCAGAGATATGAGGTTCTCCAGCCCTCACATCATCTCCGTGGCCTCCTCTGGACTCACTCCAACAGCTCCATGTCCTTCCTGTGCTGGGGACTCCAGAACTGGGCACAGGACACCAGGCGAGGTCTCACCGGAGAAGAGCAGAGGGGAACTCAAAGAGATCAGAGTGATGTTAAGGTTGATAACAGAGTAAGAGGAGAAACTGAGCTAAGGAAAATGTGATGATGAAGGTGAGCATTCATAATCAAGAGGTCTCCGCTTGTAGGACAGGATGTTCAAAGGAAGCTCTAACAGGCGATCCATTCATGGCCAGCTTGTGCAAAGCAGCCCACGCTTACTTTGGAGTAATCTTGAGACAGGTGAATTGATCAGGAAAAGAATTTTCATGGGAGGGGTCATTGGGCCCTGGAATAGGCTGCCCAGAGAGGTGGTTGAGTCACCTTCCCTGGACGTGTTTAAGGGACAGGTGGATGAGGTGCTGAGGGGCATGGTTTAGGGATTCTTAGGAATGGTTGGACTCGATGATCCAGTGGGTCCTTTCCAGCCTAGTGATGCTATGATTCTATGATTCTATGATTTGGATTGTTAGAGCAAGTCCAAGGAGGCCACAAAGATGATCCGAGGGCTGGAGCAGCTGCCATACGAGGACAGGCTGAGAGAGTTGGGGTTGTTCAGCCTGGAGAAGAGAAGGCCCTGGCCCAGGCTGCCCAGAGAAGTCGTGGCTGCCCTGTTCCTGGAGGTGTTCAAGGCCGGGTTAGATGGGGCTTGAAGCAACCTGATCCAGTGGGAGGTGTCTCTGCCCATGGCAGGGTGGTGGGACTGGATAGACTTTAATGTCCCTTCCATTCCAAATCATTCCACGATTTTATGATTTCATGAGTGCTTCTTTTGGGGTGAGACATTGCAAGCCTTGCATGAGCAGTAGGGTTTCGGCAGATTCTTTCTCTCCCTGTTTCCTTTTCCTCAGCAGGGGTACCAGGCTCCTTACTGGGCTGCAAGTTGTGCTTTCTACCTCTTCAAGCCATAAACAGATAGAACCTGGAGAGGTCAACTGTGGCAGGCAGGGCTGTCTTTGATAGGGGAGATGGCTTAGATCTGCATGGACCTCTGTCAGAGTCTCACTCCAGCAAGCTTCCCCTCTACCATACAACCCTGGGGATCAGTGAGCACGTTGGCACCCATGTCCTCTGTCTCGCCTCTCCCTCTGTCCGGCTCTCCCCCTTCTTCCACCCCACCAGCTGGTGGCCTGTGCAGCCCCACGCCACGAGCATCCAGCTGGGCTGCCTTCTTCTGTCCCACCAGCACAGCTGCAATCACTGAGAGCGTTCAAGACAGCTGCCTGGCGTCTCCTCTGTGTCTCCATGTCCCCACTTCCACCCTCCCTGGCTGCCCTCCCTGTTCCTTCACCATCCTGGCTGCCAGCCTCTTCCCTCAGGCCACCCTAAAACTGTGATGGTCCAAGCCAACGCTTGGAGATGCCTCTTTATACAGAGTCTTTGCAAACACAGCAGCAGAGAAGCATTCCTCCATCTCTTCTGTCCGATCTCGCTTGTGGCCAAGTGGGATGATGATGACACAGTAGGGCTCGGGTAGGCTTTTTGCTCTGCCTTGTCCCATAGCCAACCTCTTTGACCTCTGGATGAACCCAATAAAAGAGAGTGTCTTTGGAGTGCGCTCTTGTCAGTTTTACATCTGCGACCAGTTGCGATTTAAATTCCCTTTCTGCTTGGAAGGGGAAATGAGAGAGGAGTAAGAGAGAGTGATAGTTAAAATTACACACAAGAAAAAAAAGAAGAAAAAAAAAGGAAAAAAGAAAGATAAGATAAAAAGGAGCTGGATGGGAAGGAACCAAAACCAAAGAGAACTGAGGCAAATCTTGTGCCTGGAAAGAAAAGTGGAATAAGTCAATGTTTCATAATATATTGGTATTTTTTTTCATAGAACCACAGAATAGTTTGGATTGGAAGGGACTTTAAAGATCATCCAGTTCCAACCCCCTGCCATGGGCAGGGACATCCCACTGGATCAGGCTGCCCAAGCCCCATCCAACCTGGCCTTGAACACCTCCAGGGATGGGGCAGCCACAGCTTCCCTGGGCAACCTGGGCCAGGACCTCACCACTCTCAGGGTGAAGAAACTCTTCCTTATATCAAGACTAAATCTACCTCCCTCCAGTTTATACTTCTTCCCCCTCCCCCTATCACCACAAGCCTTCGTGAATAGCACCTCTCCAGCTTTCTTGCAGGCCGCCTTCTGGTATTAGTAGGTCACTAAAGAAGGTCTTCTAAGAAGTGGAAAAAAGGAACAGGGCCTATTCTTGCGTCCATTGCTACTTGACATGTAAATTTTCAGGGTCTCTGTTAGGGTGGGAATGCGCTGAACATCTCACTGGCACTGGCTGATAACTTGTTGAAAGCCCCAAGTAGAAAGGTCATCAAAGCTTAAGCCAAAGGGCAGACATGAACCCCACTTGCGTGTCCAATGGTCATTGAAAACATTGATCGATCACCACTGGCTGAGCTGGTGGAGACTGAACTCAGGAGTCTTGTGGCTCAATGTCTCTCCTGCCTCTGACAATCAGCCAAATGTCTTAGCCTGAGATGGTAGAACTATCACATGAGCACCAAGGACTGACTGGAAAGGAATGGAGAGCACATCAAAGAATCATGGAATGGTTTAGGTTGGAAAAGACCTTCAAGATCATCAAGTCAAACCATTGATCCAGCCCTGCTAAGTCCACCACCAGATCAAGTATGACATCTACTCCTTTTTTAAACACCTCCAGGGATGGGGACTCAACCACTTCACTAGGTAACTTCTTCCAATGCTTGACAACACTTTCAGTAAAAAAATTCCTCCTATTATCCAAACTAAATCTCTCCTGGTGCATCTTGAGGTCATTTTTCTTTGTCATGTCACCGTTTACCAGGGAGAAGAGACCAAACCCCACCTTGCTACTACCTCCTTAAGCAAAAACTTGCCCTAAGATGGGACAAGTTGGATTCACTCATCACAGAATTGTTATAAGATCAGCAGCTTCTCACAGAGCTGCTGGGAAATGCTGCTGTGCATCAATTTGCTTGCATTTTGGCTTTGCTTCTATTCACTAAAACCAGGAAAAAGTCCACAGTTAATGAGATTAGGGCCTGTAATTTCCAAATAACTCATTCTGATTTGGTTATTATGGTTGTACATGGAATCAGGCAAGACCATCCTAACCTTTGAAACTGGTTTTCAGGGTCTTTTAATTTCAACATCACCACAGCTGGTCAGACAATTAATCTGTTTATATCTTAGTGTGAAGTGGCCCCATCTCTGGAGGGGTTTGAAAGCTGGGTAGATGGGGTGCTCAGGGATATGGTTTAGTAGTGGACAGGGATGGTTGGACTCGATGATCTCAAAGGTCTTTTCCAACCAAGAAATTCTGTGATTCTGTGATTGCTGCCCTACCTCCAGACTCTCAGTTTAAGAGATCTTTTGCCATCTCTGTCAGCTTAGCCTTGAAAGAGGTGGGGTTTTTTTATGCAGCTCTCTTGGTGAGTATTTCTCCATCCACTTTCCTCTGGTTTCTGTTTCCTCCTTTCCTGCCTTTCAACAAGAACATTAGTTCTTCGCTTGCTTTCTTCTCTAGTTGTTTCCCCATTAATGTCTCACCTTGGACATCGTAGCTTTTTGGATTCCTAGGGCTTTGTGAGGTGAATCCCACTGATGTCTCCAGGTCAGACTGAAATCCAGCACTTTTACAACATGTTGTGTTGATGGCCAAGAAGCTGAAAATTGCATGGTTTTTGCTCAATCACAGGACAAGCCCAGAGGTGACAGAGCTATTTCACAACCAGCACCCCCTTCTATGCTATAACTGACTCAGAAAGCCCAGTTACAACACAGTTACTTTTCTTGACCTGGTGACAACCTGAAGAGAATTGGCCCATGGGCAGAACTCATCCAAATCCCTTCAATTTGCATACTTGAATCCTGGGTTCAATTTTGGGTCCCTCAGCACAAGAAAGACCTTGAGGGGCTGAAGGGCATCCACAGGAGAGCAATGAAGGTGGTGAAGAGTAGGGAGCACAAGTCATATGAGGAGAGGCTGGGGGACGTGGGGCTGATTAGTCTGGAGAAGAGGAGGCTGAGGGTTGACCTTATCGCTCTCTACATTTGCCTAAAAGGAGGTTGTAGCGAAGTGTGTGATGGGACAAGAGGAAATGGCCTCAAGTTGTGCCAGGGAAGGGTTAGACTGGGTATTAGGAAGAATTTCGTTGCTGAAAGAGTGGTGAAGTGGATAAAACTGCCCAAGGAGGTGGTGGAGTCACCATCCCTGGAGGAGTTCAAAGAATGCGTGGATGTGGTTCTTCAGGACACGGTTTAGTAGGCATGTTGGTATTGTGTTAGTGTCTGGACTTGATAATCTTATAGGTCTTTTCCAACCTTAACGATTCTGAATTCTATGATTTCATAGCAGCGTTCAAACATCAGTGGGAAGGAATCTGGAGATAATCCGGTCCAGCCTAAGCTTGAAGCAGGATGTTTGCCAACACTGCATCAGGTTCACTGAGACTGTTTAGCCAATTGTTGGAAACCCTGAAGGATCGAGTTGCCTCCACCTTTCTCATCTTTCTGAGGAACCCATCCCAGTGCTGCTTTATCCCGACTGCAAAAAAAAGACCTTTTCCTTTATGTCTAGGCTGAACACCTTGAGCCACAATTTGTAGCCTTTTACCTCTATTTCTAGGTGATTGGGAAGTTTACCCCCCAGATATGCTGAAAATTTAACAAGTGGTAACAGAGCTCAGAAGCTCAGTTAAAAATAAAACCAGGATTTGACTCCAGTGAGGTGCTGGAAGGGCTTTGAGGCTACAAACAAATAAATTGAGCAACAGAAAAAGAAATACCAGGGGAAAGATGCACAGAGACAGGTGAGGGGAATGACCTTGTAACCACAGCAGAGGAATTTCATCATTGTTAAAGCCAGGGAGAAGGATGTAGTAAGAATATATACCAAAGGTGACGAGAGTTTTAGAAACTTCGTATTAATTTCCAGACTACATTAATTTCCAGCTTGTTTATACAGATTTGTTCTTGTTCCAGCACTGTCTTTTAACTTAAATAGCTCTTCTCTCACTGATTTTTACCTCCCCAATGTATATAGAGAGAGCACTGCATCTTTGTGCTAGGTTAAATATTCCAAGCTCTCCAAGTCTCCTCGCAGAGGTTCGATTTTCTCTCTACCTGTTCACCTCAGAAGCCCTTTACTATGTCTGCTCCAGTTCAAATTCACCTTTTCTGGGCATGTAGTACAAAACCAACCTATGATACGTCTCCTGGTTTGAGCTAAAGTAGAATCAGGTTCTTGCTTCAACTCAGTTTCTTCTGAGCAACTTCATTTTCTGAGAGTTCATTGCATGTTTTTGGAGTTTGTCTCTAGCAGTGATCACACGGGGCACTGGGATGCAGAAAGGCCACTCCTTGTCTTTATTCCTACAGAAACCAAGGCCATACTTGAGCTGGTGAAGCCCTGAGTCAAAAAGTTGAAAAAGGCCTCACCTGCAGGGAGGGGTGTAAGGGACAGGTGACTCCAAACAGACCAGCAGAGGATTCCATCCCATGGATGTCACACTTGGAATAAAACTGAGGAACCGTGAGCATATCGCTGTCTTCTTCAATGGCCAATGTCTAGTGAGAACCTCGTCTGTCTTTTTGGTCCTGATCCTGGATACATGAGTTCCTGAATCCATTTTCCAAGCCTGGCTCCCTCCTAACCCGAGACCCTTTCCCTCATGTCTGCTCTGCAGCATCTGTGGTGACGTGGAGTCATCAAGGGGTAGGGATGCAGTTTTGTATATTTGTATTTATTTTCTTATTTTCTTATTAATAGTATTTTGTTCATCATCATCATCATTTGTGGCTGCCCCATCTCTGGAGGTGTTCAAGGCCAGGTGGGATGGGGCCTTGGGCAGCCTGATCCAGTGGGAGGTGTCCCTGCCCATGGCAGGGGGTGGAACTGGATGATCTTTAAGGTTCCTTCCAACCCAAACTGTTGTATGATACATGATTCTATCATTCTATCGTTCTATCATCACCATCATCATCTAATTAAAGCTGTTTTAGATTTAGCTTCTAACTCACAAGTCTTTCTCATTTTTGTTTCCCTGGCAGGTAGGGGGCATTGGTACACACGTACTCAAGTTTAGCTGCCAAATTAGGCCAGGTCAGGGCTACACCATGACAGCTTTGTGGTGCCCAGTGTGTCTCATCAAACTGGTCCAGACCAAATCAAATCAGACCCCTCTGAACCAGCCCAGAAATGTTTTCTCACCTAACTTACTCAGCTGGGACTGCACTGTGAGAGCACCCCAAGGGAGATCTCCCCCTGTGCTGTTAACACATCCATAACTCCACTGCAAATAACTTTTGTAGTGCGTACAGCCACTACATTCTGCTTTTAGAATTGCTTGGTTGGAAAAGAACTTTGAGTCCAACCGTCCCTGTCCACCACTAAACCAGATCCCTGAGCACCTCATCTACCCGGCTTTTAAAACCCTCCAGGGATGGGGACTCCACCACCTCCCTGGGCAGCCTCTGCCAGGGCCTCAGAACCCTTTCACTGAAGAAATTTTTCCTGGTGTCCAATCTCAACCTGCCCTGGTGCAAGTTGAGGCCATTCCCTCTCATCCTCTCTCCTGTCACTTGGGAGAAGAGACCAACACCCACCTCACTACAGCCTTCTTTCAGGCAGTTGTAGACAGTGATGAGGTCTCCCCTCAGCCTCCTTTTTCTCCAGGCTAAACAACCCCAGGTCCCTCAGCCGCTCCTCATAACCCTTGTTCTCCAGCCCCTTCCCCAGGTACATTCCCTTCTCTGGACGTCTTCCTCTATGTCCTTCTTGGAGTGAGGGGCCCAGAATTGAACCCAGGATTCAGAGATTTCCATAACTGCAGCACACTAACAGTACCTAAACGTGGTATGATGAACACAGACATCCTCTTCCTGCACCTCTGTTGATTCCAGTGGATGAGCCCACAGCTTAAAGCAGCTATTCTTGCTCTCAGTCTCTAAGTGCTTGACTTTGTGCTATTAGATTTCATTCTATTTCTATTACTCCTAGGCTTAAGGTCATCCAGTTTTTCTTGTGTATTTATACTCAGGGCCTTATAAACATGCAGGTTGAGAGACTCAACAACTTCTAGCCATCATACCTCTGGATTATGGGATAGTCTTGTTGACTCCCAGCCCTTCCATCCAAGGCAAAGTTGTAGCAGAATAAAGATTGGATGTGCATCATGATTTTTCCACCCTGTCTTCAGAAGTGTCTGGTGTTAGCTGGTAGAGGATAAAAAACAACAGGTGAGGGGTTTTTTTGCTCTGAAGCAACAGTCCTTCTGCTCCAGACTTTAATAGAAATGGGAGAGGACAAATTCAGAAAGGGCTGTTGTGACTGGATAACAGCAGAATGAAGACACAGCCTCAATTTAAATTAGAAATTTCTTGCCCAGGACCTGAATATTTCACATAGAGTCATAGAATGGTTTGGGTTGGAAGGGACCTTAAAAGTCATCCAGTTTCAACCTCCCTTTCATGGGCAGGGACACCTTCCACTGCACCAGGTTGCTCAAAGCCTCATCCAACCTGGTCAGGGCTCGTGACCACATCAGTAACTGAATAGGAAAAATGGTTAAAACCAGATATTGATACAATCCCATGATCACATACAACAATCCCACTGCCTAGGAATCAGTCCTCATTCTGTTTTCAGTATCACCAAGGTCCTTCCACCCCATAAAAATCAATTTTCCCTCCCTCCCTGGGCCAGCTCAGCTCATTGCTTCTCCAACCCTATTTGCTCCTGCTGTCCGGCACCAGCCAGGAATTTCTGAGTAGAGACCTGTGAGATCCCAGCATGAGCTCTGGGCTACTTTACAGCAAGGAGAACAAGCTGTGATAGGATTTTTCCCTCTGAGAGGGAAATGAATCAATTTAAAAGATTAGATTAAAACCAAGGTTGATAAGAACTCCCACTGCACTTGCAAAGCTGACCACAGAGAGCAGGACCAAGGGCACCCACCAACACTAAGCAAGCTGCTCCCCCTTTTTTAGACTCGTATGATAGAATAGCTTGGGTTGGAAGGGATCTTAAAGCTCATTCAATTCCTGCCATGGGCAGGGACACCTTCCACTGGATCAGGGTGCTCAAAGCCCCATGCAACCTGGTCTTCAGCACCTCCAGGTATGGGGCAGCCACAACTCCTCTGGGCAACCTGTGCCAGTGCCTCACCACTCTCACATCAACAAAATCCTTCATAATATCTCATAGAAATCTCCCCTTTTTCGGTTTTTCAGACATCCTGGTTTTGGGGATGCAGACTCCCAGGTGGTATAAGTCTTGGGTGGTGGGACCATCAAACTTCCTTTGGGAAACATGAGCATGAGAGCCCCTCAGACCTCTACCCCCTCATGTCAACAACTGCCCTTACTATTTTGATGTCAACCAAGGACAAAACCTCATCCCCTTAATGGCCAGGGTACATGATGTCATGTCTCACTGAATGTACCAGGGCAGTTGTCCTCAGGAGGATTCAGGCTGCTCTCATCACCAACAACAAAGCTGCCCTACAAAAACCGGGGACACGTACGTGACAAACTCTCCGCTCTGTCCCCTTCCTTTCTTCCCTACCAGTCATGTTTGCGCAAAGCCGGGGCAACAGCAGGGTGGGAAGGTAACGATTATTATTCTTTTAATGAATTATTGGCAGATAGAAAGCTCTGTTAATCACAGCTCCCTGCTTCAGCCTTGTTTACTGGCTGTGACTTCAGAAAGCACAAGGAGAAGGAGCCAGCACTTCTCACCCAGGTCCTGCAGACAGGCTCATTAGCAGGGGCAGCTGATATGCGAGCCTGGTCTGCCCAGGCTCAGACTTGGAACTCAACGGCTCCATCAGCTGAAGGACAGCAAGGCTACAAAGTCTTGTCTGCATCCTTAAAATCCTACTGATGGGTCAGGATTGGTTGAGTCGAGTAGCAAAGGAGAAACTGCAGTCAACGTGATGTAAAAGCTACAAGAGATAATTCCATCTTAACAGAGGCCAGCAGAGGGAAAAAGAGGACTTGACAGCACAGCACGACTCATCCAGTGTCATGTAGAAGTTCAAGGGTAGAGCTCAGGGCGGAATGAAAGGCTTGCAAGTCCTAACACAGTGCTGTATCTATTAGGCAATGTTGCCCAGCTGTGCTTGTAACTCTGTGGGTGCAAATGTGTTTTATTAACACTTGTTGACTCACTAGCTTGGCAGAGCAGAGGGATAAAATTTGTCCTCCAGGTGCCAAATCATAAAATCATAGAATGGTTTGGTTTGGAAGAAACCTTAAAGCCCATCCAGTTCCACCCCTGATCCATGGGCAGGGACACCTCCCGCTGGATCAGGCTGCCCAAGCCCCATCCAACCTGGCCTTGAACACCTCCAGGGATGGGGCAGCCACCACTTCCCTGGGCAACCTGGGCCAGGGCCTCCCCACCCTCATTGTGAAGAATTTCTTCCTAATGTCTGATCTATATCTTCCCCCTTCCAATTCAAAGCCATTCCCTCTCATTCTATCCCCACCAGGGACACCTTATAACAGCTCTTCAGTACCTAAAGGGGCTACAGAAAATCTGGGAAGGGACTTTTTATTAGGGCCTTGGGTGATAGGACAGGGGGGAATGGCTTTAAATTGGAAGAGGGAAGATTTAGATGAGACTTTAGGAAGAATTCTTTAGTGAAGAAATTCTTCACTTTAAGGGTGGGGGACACCCTCGCCCAGGGGAATCGTGGCTGCCCCATCCCTGGAGGTGTTCAAGGCCAGGTTGGATGGGGCTTGGAGCAACATGATCCAGTGGGAGATGTCCCTGCCCATGGCAAGGGGGGTTGGAACTGGATGGGCTTTAAGGCTCCTTCCAACTCAAACCATTCAATAATTCTACGATTCTTTAACTCTGGATGAGAAATGAAGTTGGTACGTGTGCCTCTGAGGCAGACTAGTTTTGGCTGTCCTCTGGGAGATGTGCCGCCGACACCATTCCCTCTCAATGCCGCAGCACAGCCTTCAATTTTCACAGGTCCCCAAGGCACGTGCCCTCAAACAACGCTCACCAGATCCTGACCTGGGTCACAAATCCTCAAGTTCCGGAGTAACGTAAAATACACATCATAAATAGACGTGTCCCTGGCCTCTGTTGCTCTCAGCTTTGCTTCTGTTTTCTTGAGCCTTGACTGCCTGATTTTCTCCAGTAGTTCAATCATATTTATTAGGAATTTATGGTTCTCTGTAGGGTTTTTATGTTTAGCTGCCTACGTTGGAAAACCTCATTTTTATAGATGTTGGATAGCACACCTTTCTCTGTGGCTCCTCAAGGCTTTTTTTTCCCTATTTTTTGTGCATTATATTCAATTTCTGCAGCTTAGCTCCATTTTGAGTCTCTCCTTTGTTCCTGTCCACTAACGCTGTAAATTGCTTATCAGCAAAGTAAACACTGGGTCATGTTTAAATGGTTACAGTTCATCGAGGATTGGATCATCTTTGGCCCTCACTGCTGCTTGGCTCCGCGACTGACACAGAGTAGTAGGAAAAAGAACAACTATACAGTATTTGCCGAGGTCCAGCCGTGCCACTCACTTTTATAGAGGTAGAGATGTAAAGTGTCTCATCACAGTCACAGAATCATAGAATGGTTTGGGTTGGAAGGGACCTCAAAGCCCATCCAGGTCCAACCCCCTGCCATGGGCAGGGACACCTCCCACTGGATCAGGGGCTCCAAGCCACATTCAACCTGGCCTTGAACACCTCCAGGGATGGGGCAGCCACCACCACTCTGGGAAACCTGGGCCAGGGCCTCCTCGCCACAGTCACAGGAAAACATTTCTTCCTAAGATCTCCTCTCAGTCTCCCCTCTTGCAGCTTCAAACCATTCCCCCCTCATGCTCTCCCTGCACTCCCTGATCAAGAGCCCCTCCCCAGCTCTCCCGTAGCCCCTTTTAGTACTGGAAGCTGCTCTAAGGTCACCTCAGAGCCTTCTCTATGTCCTTAGTGTATAAGCTCACAAGGGCTGGTCTGCTGCTGCTGACGGCAGACTTTCTTCTAGACTGATCATGGTCAATGCTCTTCCTGAAGTTATCAGTCTAAGGCCAGAGTAAACCACCGCTCGTCAATGATTACCTCTATCATACAGTTATTTAAAGCCTAATTCTCTATGAGCAAACAGAGATAAGAGAGGCCAAGACCTAAGTGACCTTAGTGTTGATAAATAGGAAGGAAAACCTTAGTACCCAAGGTGGCTGTGCAAAGGGCATCTAAGTTGTAAAGCAGAGAAAAATCGTGTTGATGTGTCATTTTCTTAAGGACTCTCTACAAATATAAAATAAAAGGGAATGACAGTGACCTCGTTCTGAAAAGTTCAGTCCATTTAAAGTGGTTAAAGAGGTTAAAATCCATCATTGTGTAGGCTCACAACCCATCCTCCAGGAAAGCTGGAGAGGGACTTTTTACAAGGGTCTGTAGTGATGGGATGAGAGGGAATATCTTTAAATTGAAGCGGGGAGGATATAGATCAGACATTAGGAAGAAATTCTTCACTATTAGAGTGGTGAGGCCCTGGCCCAGGTTCCCCAGGGAAGTGGTGGCTGCCCCATCCCTGGAGGTGTTCAAGGCCAGGTTGGATGGGGCTTTGAGCAGCCTGATCCAGTGGGAGGTGTCCCTGCCCATGGCAGGAGTGGGACTGGATGGGCTTTGAGGTCCCTTCCAACCCAAACCATTCTGTGATTCTAAAGCAACCTTTAGGGAAAATAATCAAAACATCAAACTTCTCCGAGGTCATCTTCCTTACCGATTTATCAGGAAAGGCCAGAACTCATCACTTCTGGCTCACATACAGTAGCTCCTTTATTTACTCTGAGTCAGACTGTAGAAATCATATTTATTCTGTAGTTCTGGCACAACTGCAGATACCAGCGTTAGGAAATTCTAGCAGCCAAATTTCAGGATTTCTAATTTGTGGGAAAATTTGTCATTTGGAAATTTGCTTTTATTCTGACTAAGAATATAAAGTTCTTTCCTTCATTATTGCCTCTAACTGGAAATTCTGACTAAAAAAAAAACCTACTTTGGAAATATTGACCTGAGGACGATTGTTCGAGTTAGTGGAAATCTGCAGTGTTTGTGAGGCAGATATTTTTAATAGTCGAAGTAGAGATCCTTCAGATGTATCGTTCACCTTTTATTGCTCAGAAGTATCTTTCTTAGCATAAAACACAAACTTATAAAGCAAAGGTAAGAGGAGCAACAATAGAGGCTGCTCTTACAGTTCAACTGGTTGCCTGTTCCTGTCAGCAGCAGCTAAGAGGAAGTGTTCCACCAGATAAACTCAATGATGGATTGAGAGCAGCCCTGAGGAGAAGGACTTGGTGTGTTGGGGGATGAGAAACTCAACGAGGGCCACAACGTGCGCTCACAGCCCAGAAACCACCCATGCACTGGGTTGCATCCAAACCAGTGTGGCCAGCAGGGTGGGAGAGGATTCTGCTCTTCTGCTCCGATCTGTGAGACCCCACCTGGAGTCCTGTGCCCAGCTCTGGAGTCCTCAGCACAGGGAGGACACGGAGCTGTTGGAGAGAGTCCAGAGGAGGCCACGGAGATGATCTGAGGGCTGGAGAACCTCGCTTCTGAGGACAGCCTGAGAGAGTTGGAGTTGTTTAGGCTGGAGAAGAGAAGGCTCCAGGGAAAGCTTAGAGCAGCTTCCAGTAGGGAAAGGGGCTCCAGGAAAGCCAGGAGGAGCTCTGGATCAATGAGTGTAGGGACAGGATGAGGGGGAACAGTTTTCAGCTGAAAGGGGGGAGATTGAGATGAGATCTTAGGAAGAAATATTCTTCTGTGAGGGTGGTGAGGCCCTGGCCCAGGTTGCCCAGAGAAGTCGTGGCTGCCCCATCCCTGGAGGTGTTCAAGGCCAGGTTGGATGGGGCTTGGAGCATCCTGATCCAGTGGGAGGTGTCCCTGCCCATGGCGGCGGGGTTGGAACTGGATGATCTTTAAGGTCTCTTCCAATCCAAACCATTCTATGATTCTATGATCTTCTGGCTCCCACACTGCACTCAAGCGGCTCAGGGATCCTTAAGACACTTTCTTCATACAAATATCAACCAACAGGCCTACCACAACGAGGTCTGAGGAGAAACTCTGCAGCCATGAATGCCTGAATATGTTCCCCTAGCTCAGCATATGGATTTCCAGAGATGCTGAATAATGCAGAAGAAGGCATTCACCTAGGAAAACAAAACAAAGTAAAATGGCCTCAAGTCGCACCAGGGCATGTTCAGATTAGGCATCAGGAAGCTTTTCTTCACCAAAAGGGTTCTCAGGCCTTGGCAGAGGCTGCTCAGGGAGGTGGTGGAGTCACCATTCCTGGAGGTGTTTAAAAGATGGGTTAGATGAAACGCTCAGGGATTTGGTTTAGTAGTGGACAGGTACAGTTGGACTTGATGATCTCAAAGGTCTTTTCCAACCAAGCGGTTCTATGATTCCATAAAAACAAACAAACCTAAGAAAAAATAACCCAACAACTCACGACCCATACAGCTCCCAGGACGATGTTGCTTGCGATTGCCTGTTAAAACCTTGTCACCAGTAGTATTTCTCAGCTAGCGTGGGAAGACTGTGATCTAAAGCCTGTTGAAGTAAGTAAAAAGACTCCCATTGACCTCAGCAGGCTCAGTTTCATCCTCTGAGCCCAGGAGAACTCCAGCTGCGGTTTAGAAACTGCTGGTGGTCCATGTGCCTGTGGTGACTGCATCTGGGCCATAGAAACACATTAATGCTGAAGACATATGAGCTACCAAGCCTGCATTTCCTAAGCTTCATTGGGTGTGCAGTGGTTTGCAAGAAAATTTGAGGGTTGGCAGGGTTCTTCCAGAAAAAGGTTGGGAATTAGGGATCTGGTACCTTCTCTGAAGGCTTTTTACATAGAGCATGTGCCAGGACTGTTCCATGTGTTCTAACAATGATTTCTCTGAGGCTGGGCATAGCTTCTTGACCTCGTTCCAGTGTCTGCTTTCCTAGAAATCCTTTATGGAGCCCTAGGGAGCAGATAAAACCGAGACCTGTAGCCTAAACCAGTCCGTCTCTTTCCACCAGAGCATTGATCGACTTTTATTTCTTTGTTAATTCATTCTCTCTTTCCTTCCATGGGGGGTTAAACCATAGATAAATATTTTGGCCAATTGTGTTAACTTTCCCTTCCCTAATTAGCAGTGAATGAACTCCTTGTCACCCTTTACTCCATGAAGGGTAAATTACCTCATGCCCAGTCGTCTCGGAGTGAAAATCCCCTGCTGTTACAACATCTCCCTTTTACAGGAATCCCAGTTAAAGTGAAGAATTTCCTCTCATAATCTTCACACCAAACTTCCCCTGTTTGGCTCAAAGTGACTTTAGAGGCAAAGATTTCAGCCCACAAGTTCACCCTGGGACAAAACCCAAGCCGCTCAGAATTTTACCATCTCAAGTGTGATGTCCACACATTATAACAGGAGTCCAATATTTTAGCAGTGGTCTCAGAAATACTAGCAAGACCATGAGTTCTGTATCCACCAGGTCCATGCTTACACGTCCAAGGGCTTCATTAACCCTCAGCCACAACTCTGTAGAGCCGTTCCAACACCACAACCCCAAGCTGGTCAGGGTTATTGCTTTCCAGGACGCCGTCTCTAATCTCGTGTGCCTTGCATTCTTCATTTCCCAATTATTGGCCATGGCTTTGGCTGTGTTAAAACTGTAGGCTGTGCAAATGAGCTGCCCAAGAAAGTGATCCCAGACTTGTTTCTGATGATTTTCTTTGCTTCACTGTAGACTACGGATTGTACTAGCAATAATTTTCCACTTTTCTTGGATTAATAAAAGATGTGGATAAAGGTGTTGGATAACATTGGGTCAGGGTGGATTGCATTGGGACCCCATTTGATGCGTATTTCAGGCAGATTATGAGTCCCTGTGCACAGATATTTTTTGGGATCTATCAAGTCACCAGTTTGATACCATTCAAGACAAAGATTTTAAGTCCTTTAAGTAATATCTTTGAAAATTATTCCCTTTTCTTTCCATTTCCTTTCCCCACCAGAGATTTCTTACTCAACACAGCAACATAAAGAAATGATTCAACATTTAGGGTAACAAGGAGGAATGGAGAACTTCATCAGGAGCTGGGAATGAACAGTAGGTGCTGGGAATCTGCTCTGCTGCTGATGAGTTGTTTTCCCTTGGAAACTCACCTGCTTTTGCAAGTGCCAGATTCTGCTCAGTTTTTTCCTTCCTCACCCTCTTCCCTGCTGGGTTTCGCAATGAAGGCCAAATTAAGTTTTCAAACTGCTGTGATGCTATGGAGGGGCAGGAGAAATGTCTCTGGTGAGATGGAGCATATTTGAAATGATATTAATTGTTTCTCTTTAGTGAAAATGAGCACAATCCCATTTAGCAGATCCCAACGTAGCTTCCATGTGTTTCATGGAATAATAGAATGGTTTGGGTTGGAAGGCACCTCAAAGCCCACAAGTCTTGTTGCGCTTTGAGGTGGCTTAGATCTTACAGGGTTGGGTTATCACTGTTTAAAGTCCCATTTGGAACTGTGGAGAAGAATCTCTACCTGAGAAATTGAAGGCTCAGACTAGGGGGAAGACAGACATGGAGGAAGAGCAAAGAGATGCAGCCAAATCAATAAAACTAAGCAAAACACAGTTTCCTGTTCTGGAATACCCAACATAAGAAGGATATGGAAATGTTGTAATGGGTCCAGAGAAGGTCATGAAGATGATGCAAGGGCTGGAGCACCTCTGCTATGAGGATAGGCTGAGAGACTTGAATCTGTTTAGCCTGGAGAAGAAAAGGTTCTGTGGAGACCTTAGTGCAGCTTCCAGTATCGAAGAGGCTACAGGAAAGCTGGGGAGGGAGTTTTTACAAAGGCATGGAGCGATGGGACGAGGGGGAATGGCTTTAAATTGGAAGAGGGAAGATTTAGATTAGACATAAGGAGGAAATTCTTCACCTTGAGGGTGGTGAGGCACTGGAACAGGTTGTCCAGGGAAGTTGTGGCTGCCCCATCCCTGGAGGGTTCAAGGCCAGGTTGGATGGGACCTTGAGCAGCCTGGTTCAGTCCACTGGAGCCTTCTCTTCTCGAGTCTGAACAACCTCAGCTCTCTCAGCCTGTCCTTATAACAGAGGTGCTCCAGCCTTCGGATCATTTTCTCATGGCACCAAGTTACCCATGTCGAGTGAAAGGTTTGAACACAGTCTCTGAGACCTTTCCTGGGACACTCATCCTTTTCTTGGGCCTGAGCATCACAGAAAGTAACAGCCAAGATAGGCACAAGCGAAGAAAATAGGATGGGTTGGAAGGGGCCTTGAGCAGCCTCATCTAGTAGGAGGTGTCCCTGCCCATGGTAGGGGAATTCAAACTGGATGGGCTTTGAGGTCTCTTCCAAACCAAACCGTTCTATGATTCAATGATTCTGTGAATATTTGCATCCTAAAAAACTCATGTCAAGAAATGAGCAGGGCAGTTTCCTACCACCTTGACTGAAGACCTGAGACTGAACCCTTGTTCTTCCATCATATCTGAAGTCCCTGTATGAATGCTGCTATTTACACACAGGGTTGCTCTCAGGGCAGTGACCAAACACAGAACAGAATGCAAACAGATTGTCCTCTTTACTAAGAATAATTAGATTTCAAGGACTGTCCAAAGATAACTGAAGTCTAAGTTACATTCTTGGCACGTGGTTCAACCAAGTTGAGGGTTGCCAGCTTTGTAGCCAGCACAAATGGAGTCTGAATGTGAACTACCTGTTCTGGAAAAAGTGGAAAGGGATGGAAACAGCGTGTGACCTGTTAGATACTGTGACTCCAGTAATACACCACTCAGAGAGTACAGTTCTTAAGCTAATTCTGTTAATCCGTGCCCTTCTATTAACCACTCACAGCTCATTTTGGCTGAAAAACAGGAGCTGTTCATTCTTGCCAGTGAAGCTTGGAGGGAGAAGAGCTGAAATGATTACAAAAGAGCCAGAGGAAAGGAATAATATTGAATGTATCTGTGTTGTACTGAGAGAGTAAGACCAGAGATGTCAGCATCTGCTGGTCATGCTTGCCAATGCATGAAAACAGCTGCCATAGAATCACAAAATCGCTTGGTTGGAAAAGAACTTTGAGATCATCAAGGCCAACCATCCCTGTCCACTACTAAACCACATCCCCAAGTTCCTCATCTACCCAACTTTTAAATCTGTCCACAGACAGGGACTCCACCACCTCCCTGGGCAGCCTCTGCCAGGGCTTCAGAACCCTTTCTGTGAAGAAATTTTCCTGGTGACCAATCTGAACCTGCCCTGGTGCAACGTGAGGTCATTTCTTCTTGTCCTATCGCCTGTCACTTGGGAGAAGGGACCAACCCCTGCCTCACTACAACTTGCTTTCAGGCAGTTGTAGTCACTGATAAGGTCTCCCCTCAGCCTCCTTTTCTTCAGACTAAACAACCACAGGTCCCTCAGCTTCTCAAGACCTTTGTTCTCCAGCCCCTTCCCCAGCTCCATTCCCTTTCTCTGGATGTGCTGCAGCATTCTTGGAGTGAGGGGCCCAGAACTGAACCCAAGATTTGATGGGTGTCCTCACCAATGCTGAGTACTGAGGTCTTTTCCAACCAAGAAATTCCACCATCCTATGATTTGAGTAAATCCTGAGTGCAGGTAATTAACTGTTATGGGAGGAGTCACTAGATGGCAATGTTACCCACGCTAGCCAGGGCAAGCTCTTTTGGCCAGCACACGCAGGTTGGGTTGTGTTTTTATGATGGAGAAATACATTTTGGCACCAGAGCTGATTGTGGGGCAGCCTTTAGAGAGAGGCCATGGCAGGCAGCAAAGAATCTGTTCCCCATTTAAGTTGCTGAAAGTCAGTTCTTAAAACGAACACCTTCAGTGTGTTGGATGGGGACACCCAGAGCATCAGACTGATCAAGATCATAAATTTTTCAAGACCAGGGTTCAAGTATAAGAACTCAATGGAAGCAAATTAGCCTGAATGACCTCTCGTTTAATTATTTCTTCACTGAGATGACAATGCTTCATTTTTCTCTACCCCTTATGCTGCATCTATTAGAGTAAATAAAACAGGGCCAGAGCACAAGAACTGGGTCATCAGGTCTCTTGCGTTGCCCAAAGAGTTCCTGGTCATCTCCAGGCCAAGCTAATGAGCTCATTCAGATGCCACCCAGGCTTGAGAGTTGAGCCTGTGAAAAACTTCATGGCCAAGTGCAAGGTCCTGCACCAGGGTGGGGCAATCCTGAGCACAACTACAGGCTGGGCAGAGAACGGATTGGAACAGCCCTCAGGAGAAGGACTTGGGGTTCATGTGGTTGAGAAGCTCAACATGAGCCAGCAGTGTGCACTCGCAGCCCAGAAAGTCAACCAGATCTTGGGCTGCATCCAAAGCAGTGTGGCCAGCAGGGCCAGGGAGGGGATTCTCTCCCTCTGCACTGCTCTCCTGAGAACCCACCTGGAGTTCTGTGTCCAGTTCTGGAATCCCCAACATAAGAAGGACACAGAACTGTTAGAACGGATCCAGAGAAGGCCACAAAGATGATCTGAGGGCTGGAACCCCTCTGTTATAAGGACAGGCTGAGAGAGTTGGGGTTGTTCAGCCTGGAGAAGGGAAAACTCTGGGGAGACCTTAGAGCAGCCTCCAGTATGGAAAGGGACTCCAAGAAAGCTGGGGCAGGGGGGCTCTTGAACAGGGAGTGCAGGCATAGGATGAGGGGAATGGTTTGAAGCTGAGACAGGGGAGATTGAGATTGGCTATCCCAGTCCTGGAGTTGTTGAAGGCCAGCTGGATGGGGCTTTGAGCAACCTGATCCAGTAGGAGGTGTCCCTACCCATGGCAGGGGGTAGAAAAGGATGGGCTTTGAGGTCCCTTCCAACCCAGACCATTCACACAGATGTAATAATTCCATGACAGTGGATCCAGCCTACAAATGATCCCAGTTCTATTTAATTTATTAAATGTCTGAAATGCCTTAATGTCTGAAATCATAGAATGGTTTGGGTTGGAAGGGACCTTAAATGGAGCAAAGAAAAAGGTGGCAACTTTATGGTAGACATGTGGCATATTTTGAGTACGCAGAACGAGAGAGAAAGTTATTGTTTGATTGATACTGAGGGTCTGACCATCTGCCAATCTCCTTTTCCTACATGTTTTAAATTATGAAGCCTCTCCAAGGTAGATTGAGGAGTGGTTCTGCTGCCATCCCAGCTGCTGTCATGAGATGAAACTTGATGTATCCCAGGAGCAGTTTGGTGGCAGGCTTAAGTTCCTGACAGAAGAAATTATTCCATAATGAAATTAGATGAGGAATTCAGCTTTACGTGGGGACCACTGGTATCTGTGTCTCTACACAATGTAAATCTAAACTCCTGCTAATTTCTCCAAGTCCTGCTCTCCTGAGGGGGAAAGGGCCTCTCTCATCCTGTTTACTTTTCCTTAATTATCTCATTTGTTCTGTGTTTACTGAGGGATTGGGTTCTCAAAAGGCCAGCCTGAGACATCACAATACTACCAGAATGGCCCTTGATTGAAGAGGCCCTGAGCAGACCTAAGGAGAGGATCGGATGGCAAAGACGGGAATATGCTAATAACCCACAAGAATGTGAGGGTTTTAAACACCAGCCAAGGAGCTGGGTCTGAGGGCATGGAAAGAGAGGCACAATGTCATGGAAAGACAACATAGGACGCACAAAACCTGGGGAATATGTGAAGCTCACATGTGAAGCTCCTCGCTTGTGAGACCTCATCTGGAGTATTGTGTCCAGTTCTGGAATCCTCAACATAAGAAGGAGATGGAGCTGTTGGAACGGGTCCAGAGGAGGCTACAAAGATGATCAGAGGGCTGGAACACCTCCTATACAAGGACAGGCTGAGGGAGTTGGGGTTGTTAAGCCTGGAGAAGAGAAGGCTCTCAGGAGATCTTATAGTGACCTTCCAGTACCTGAAGGGGCTACAAGAAAGCTGGAGAGGGGCCGTTCATAAAGGCTTGTGGGGATAGGATGAAGGGGAATGGGTATAAACTGGAGAGGGGCAGATTTAGACTGGACATAAGGAGGAACTTCTTCACTCTGAGAGTGGTGAGGCCCTGGCCCAGGTTGCCCAGGGAAGCTGTGCTGTGGCTGCCCCATCCCTGGAAATGTTGAAGGCCAGGTTGGATGGGGCCTTAGGCAGCCTGATCTGAGGAAGATGTCGCTGCCCATGGCACAGGGGTAGGAACTAGATAATGTTTAAGGTCCTTTCCAACCCAAACTATTCTGTGACTATGATTCTACGACTCTATGATTGTATGTTCAACAAGGCCAAGTGCATGGCCCTTTACCTGGGTCAGGGCATTCTGCAGTTTCAATACAGGATGGGGGAAAATTTGATTGAGAGCAGGCCTGAGGAGAAGGACTTGGGGATGATGGTGGATAAGAAGCTCTACATGAGACAGAAATGTGTACTTGCAGCCCAGGCCAACCATGTCCTGGGCTGCATCAAAAGCAGCGTGGCCAGCAGGGTAAGGGAAGGGATTCTGCCACTCCGCTGTGAGCTCATTTCTCCTACCTGGAGCCCTGTGTCCATTTCTGGAATCCCCAAAATAAGGAGGATATGGAAAGATTAAAAAGGGTCCAGAGAAGGCCACGAAGACGATCTGAGAACTGGAATACCTCTGCTATGAGGACAAGCTGAGAGAGTTGGGGTTGTTCAGTCTGGAGAAGAGAAGGCTCCAGGGAGACTGCTTAGAGCAGCTTCCAGTACCTACAACAAAGCTTGGGAGGGTCTTTTTCCAGGGGCCTGTAATGATCAAATAAGGAGGAATGGCTTTAAATTGGAAGGGAGAAGATTTTGATTAGACTTTAGGAAGGAATTCCTCCCTCTGAGGGTGGTCAGGCAGTGGCACAGGTTGCCCAGGGAAGCTGTGGAAGCCCCTGCCTTAGAAGTGTTCAAAGCCAGGTTGGATGGGGCCTTGAGTTGACTGGTCCAGTGGGAGGTATCCTTGCCCATGGCAGGGGATGCGTGGAAATGAATGACTTTGTGGTCGCTTCCAACCCAAACCATTCGATGATTACATGACATTTCTCTACTTGTGCAAGAACATCAACCAAGGAACAGCCTCCAGAGATCACAGCCTCAAGCCCTCTCCCTTCCAGTTTAGGGTCCCTCACACAGTGCAAGGTGTGTTTGAGTCTCCTGATCTAGCACAGATAAGAAGCACGATGCAGCCCTGAGCACAAGCAACAACCTGAGTCTAGGAAGAGCAAAGTGTGCTTAAAAGTCCAGTCGTTGTGTGACCCATCTGCTTCCAAGGCTGATCTGCATTAGTGTGGCCATACTGGTTTTCTGAGCACCTTGTGCACCAGCGTTGTTGCCTCTAGGATGAACCCCTGATAGCTTGGCCACTGTGCCCTGAAGTCCCTTTGGATGACACTTTGGAAACATCTTTGTAGTCATTCTCCGGCCACTTTCTTTCAGTGCAGTTGCCTCATCTTTACTTCCCCTTGCATAACTGTGAGATTCACTGGCCCGTCCATGAAATATCAGAGGAGTGGCTAGTTGCAAGAGGAAATCTAGTCCAACCACATTCATGGTGGTTTGGGACATGGATGTCTTGGATTCAAGCCATAGGCTTGCTAAAGGCTTGTTGAGCAACTCTGGCTAAGTAAGAGGGACAAGATTCACCAAGAGAAATGAGGTCTCACTGCCCTTAGTGGTGGTCGTAGCAGCTCACTAGTGACTGGATCTGGGAGTGAAGCTCAAACTTTGGGCTGACCCTTTGTGGTTTTCAGGAGGGGAAGAAGACTCATCCCTGAACTGTCTGGTGCAGACTGATCCATAACCGCAGTGGACCACCATCTCCACAGCAAAGACCTTGGCCTGGGCGTTTGCTGGAACCTAGCGATTTTGACTCATAACTGGTGGGTTTCCTGGAGGCAGAGGGACAACTTTGTTGAAAGTGCCCAAAATAGTGAGGAGTCTGTCTTGCACCTTACCAAATAGTGTTTCTGGAGCATTGTGGGTGAGGCATGTTCTAGAAGAAGACTAGACATGTAGAGCAACCTGAAAAGTAGGGGGCAGGTTGGGCGGTCCAGACAGGCAATGTTGGAGGACCACCTTGGGGCAGTAAAGCAGCTTGGTGCAATATGCAACCCCAGTGTCTGTTTGGTGTGAGTCTATTAGTGATTTAATAGATTTCTAGAGTCCTCAGCACAGGAAGGACATGGATCTGTTGGACTGAGTCCAGAGGAGGCCACGAAGATGGTCCAAGGGCTGGAGCAGCTCCCATCTGAGGACAGGCTAGGAGAGTTGGGCTTGTTCAGCCTGGAGAAAAGAAGGCTCCAAGGTGACTTTAGAGGGACCTTCCAGTACCTGAAGGGGCTACAAGAAAGCTGGAGAGGAGCTTTTCATTGGGGAGTGCAGGGATAGGATGAGGGTAACAGTTTCAAGCTGAAAGAGGGAAGATTGAAATGAGATCTTAGGAAGAAATGTTCTCCTGTGAGGGTGGTGAGGCCCTGGCCCAGGTTGTCCAGGGAAGTGGTGGCTTCCCCATGCCTGGAAGTGTTCAAGGCCAGGTTGGATGGGGCTTTGAGCAACCTGATCCAGTGGGAGTTGTGCCTGCCCATTGCAGCAGGGTGGAACTGGATGATCTTTAAGGTCCCTTCCAACTCATTCTATGATCCTATGATTCTTAGTGAAATGACCTGCTTCCTTCACAAGGGAACCTGGGAATCAACAAATTTCCTGCAGTGTGGACAACCAGTGGACCAGGGCTCTGCAGCAAAGCAGGACTTACTCAGGAAATATAAACATATGCTTTCTATGTAATGAAACAAGAATCAATACATCGCCTTTGCATTAGAGCCTTGACAACATTGCATCCAAGAAACAGAAGATGTGGATTTCTGAGTTTTCTTGCTCTGAAGGAGATCAAACCCAAAGTGATCCATTTTTACTTTGGGGATGTGAACAGGTATGATGAGTTCTGCAGATAAGAGACAGGCAGACCTGCATAAGAACTCCAGGTGCCTCCTCAGGACCATGAATCACACAAGCTCAGCTCCCTCTTGGAATGCAATCCTTCCTTGCTCTCCTTCTTGTTTTCTGAGTCTCATGCAGCTGGCAAGGCTGTGGTCTCGCTGACCAACTTGGCATAGGAAATGAAGTCAGGAATATTGCTCTGCTCTCAGCCACTGGAGCACAGCCAGGACTCCTGCTCCTGTTGTCCTTATGTATCCTGAAGAAAAAAAATCTCTATGCTTCCATTCCTCCATTTGTGGAAGAGATGTAAGCTGCTCCAGGAGGGAACCGAGACTGATTTTACAAAAAAAACATAGAATGATGATATTTTATTGCTTTTCTTTAATCTGATTTAATTTTCTATTTCAGAATTCAGTCCTACCAAATGCCCCCTGTAAAGTCCAGGACAGAGGATCATAGAATTACAGAATTGCTTGGTTGGAGATCATAGAGTCCAACTGTCCCTGCCCACTACTAAACCACATCACTGAGCACCTCATCTCCCCATTAGTTAAATCTCTCCAGGGATGGGGACTCCACCACCTCCTTGGGCAGCCTCTGCCAGGGACTGAGAACCCTTTTGGGGAAAAAATTTTTCCTGATGTCCAATCTGAACCTGCCCTGGTGCAACTTGAGGCCATTCCCTCTCATCTTATCACCTGTCACTTGGGAGAAGAGACCAACACTCACCTGATTGAGCTTCTGCAGGCGGAGTTGGACTAGATAACCTGTAAAGGTCCCTTCCAACCAAAGCATTCTATGATTCTATGGAGTTAAGGCCCACATCAGGTAGCTCTTACAGCAGAAATATTTAGAACCATTTTCTTTGTGCCTGTTAGGTTTATGCATGCAGGAAGACCAAGCATACACCTGCCTGAATGGAGAATCATAGAATCGTGGAATCATAGAATAGTTAGGTTTGGAAGGGACATTAAAGATCATCTAGTTCCAACCCCCCTGCCATGGGCAGGGACACCTCCCACTGGATCAGGCTGCCCAAGGCCCCATCCAACCTGTCCTGGAACACCTCCAGGGATGGGGCAGCCACAACTTCCCTGGGCAACCTGGGCCAGTGTCTCACCACACTCATGGTGAAGAAATTCTTCCTAATGTCCAGTCTAAATCTGCCCCCCTCTAGTTTATACATGTTCCCAAAGCCATCTTCACTCCTTTGCTGGAAGAAGGGAGTTGTTTCCATATCCTTATGCTTTCCAGCAACTCAGGGTCCTTTCCTAAGCAAACAGTGCCCTGGTTTGTTGTTGGCATTGTTAAGAATCCCTCAAAATGCAAACAGAGCAGAACATCAGCAAGAAAACACAGGACAATATTCTACGGGTCTGGGTGGGCCGTTCATTCCAGTGATGGTAATTTTAAAGCCTAGGATCTCCAGGGCCAACTCTCTGCTTTTGCAGTCACCACCTCATAAACTTCGCAAGTTCCAGGAATTCATTTATTTGCTCCCCTTGGAGAACCGGTCCAGAATCTCATCGCTCCAGTGGTTAAAAAACATCTTCCACTTTCCAACCTAAATTTATTCATGACCAGTTTATCCCTATCTGTTCTGGTGCCAACACTGTCTTTAAGTTTAAATAGCTTTTCTCCCTCTCTGGTGTTCACCTCTCTTTCTATTTATAGAGCATGATCGTATCTGCTCCAAGCCTGTGTTTTGCTGAGCTAAACAAGTCAAGCTCTTTGAGTCCCCTAAACAGGGCACTCCCTTCCTCTGATGCCCATCGTTGCCGTTCTCTGCACCTGTTTCAGGTTGAATTCATCCTCTTTAAACACGATTGAACATTGGAATCCAGCATCTTAATGTAATGCCACTAATTGGAGCACCAGGCTAGAGAGGGCCCTTGTCACAGAATCATAGAATGGTTTAGGTTGGAAGGCTCATCCAGTGCCATCCCCTTGCCATGGGCAGGGACACCTCCCAGTGGATCAGGTGGTGAAAGTCTCATCCAGTCTGGCCTTGAACTTAGCCAGGGATGGGGCCTTCATTGCCTCTCTGGGCCACTGCCACACCACCCTCACAGGAAAACATTTCTACCTAAGATTTCATCTCAATCTCTCCTTATTCCTCTTAAAACCATTCCCCCTGATCCTATCCCTGCACACCCTGATCAAGAGCCCCTCTGCAACTTTCCTGAAGCCCCTTTCAGGACTGGAAGCTGCTCTAAGTTCACCACAGAGCATTCTTTCGTCTAGGCTGAACAAAAGCCTAGACTTTCTTTTGTGGTTGATGGAGTGAGCTCCAAGGCCCTGGTCACAGGCTGCAAGCTGGTCTATCTAATGTGCTATCTAAAGCATGTTAACTCTGGAGTGAACTGTCTTCCTTCCCACACCCAGGTCTCCTTAAAAAGGAAATAAACCATTTCAGTCCATATTAGAGCAAAATATGTGGTATGGGTTCTTTGGGGACAAGGTACTTGTACAAAAGAGAAAGGAACGAGTTTGACGACAGGGATGAACAATATCATCTCAGAGTTCCCTCCACTACAAACAGACATTTCACATGATGCTGAAAATGGGTGAAAGTTGGAGAAGCTGTTTCCTCCTCTCCGTAAAACTGAAAGTAAGTCCAAGAAGCCCGGAGGAGTTCATGGCACAAGTCCCAGCAATGGGGAGAAAATGCCACAGTCCTTAGAGCGGAACCACTTACCATGACTCACTGCAGTGACTCATCGGAGCAAAGCCAGGTTCAAGAGTAAAGGAGGAAGAATTGCCACCTTTTCCCCCTCATTCTTCCTCAGTCTCGTCCCCAGAACAGTCCCAGAACTTCTCATCAGGAAGTGGCACGAAAAGGACATTAGAGGTGCTGTGAGGAATTTCCTTCTGCTTACAAGGCAGGAACTTCTGTTCCATCTGCTGCCACCATCAGATCTCAAAATATTTAGGCATTAGGAAGAAATTCTTCGTAATTAGGGTGGTGAGACACTGGTACACTTTGCCCAGGGAAGTTGCGGATGCTGCTTCCCTGGAACTGTTCAAAGCCAGATTGGATGGGGCCTTGAGGATCTTGATCCAGTGGGAGGTGGCACTGACCACAGCAGGGGAGTGGAACTTGGTGGTCTTTGAGGTCCCTTCCAACCCAAACCATTCTATGATTCTATGATGTAGCAACTGGCAAACTGAGGCACAGATTGGTGTGACATGGTTGCCTGCCAGGAATGTAATGCAGCCTTCTCCACTCCCCAAAGTGGTGGACACTTCAAAACCAAGCTCCCAGCCTCATGGGTCAGGTTGCTATTAGTCATATCTTCTTGGCAGTTAAGAACCCTGGAAGAGGATTCTTAGTGCTGCTAAGTCAGAATCATAGAAGTTGGAAAAGACCTTTGAGACCATCAAGACCAATTGTGTCTGACTACTACTAAACCACATCCCTGAGCATCTCATCTACCTGGCTTTTAAAACCCTTCAGGGATGGGGACTCCACCACCTCCCTGGGCAGCCTCTGCCAGGGCCTCAGAACCCTTTTAGTGAAGAAATCTTTCCTGATGTCTAATCTGAACCTGCCCTGGTGCAACTTGAGGCCATTCCCTCTCATCCTATCACCTGTCACTTGGGAGAAGAGACCAACATCCACCTTGCTCGAACCTCCTTTCAGGCAGTTGCAGACAGTGATGTGGTGTCCCCTCAGCCTCCTTTTCTCCAAGCTAAACAAACCCAGTTCCCTCAGCTGCTCCTCATAACTCTTGTTCTCCAGCCCCTTCAACAGCTTTATTGCCTTTCTTTGGACACTCTCCAGCAAAGCAAAGAGACTCAGTCTCAACGTCAGCCTCACGTGAACGAAATGAGAGTCGACCTCCCAGGCAGCGAAGTGCCATCAGGCATCCTTGCCACCTTGTCCAAAAGAAATCATAGAATCATAGAACATTTGGGGTTGGAAGGGACCTTAAAGATCATTTAGTTCCAACACCCTGCTGTGGGCAAGGACACCTCCCATTGGATCAGGCTGCCCAAAGCCCCATCCAACCTGGCCTTGAACATCTCCAGGGATGGGACAGCCACCACTTCCCAGGGCAATTGGGCCAGAGCCTCATCACTCTCATCGTGAAGAAATTCTTCTCTATGTCTAGTCTAATCTGCCAAGTCCTAGAAGCAAGGTGCACTTTCCAAAGCGAAAATGCTCCCTCACTCTTAATTTTGCAACCCAAAGCCTGACACTCACCAAAGGAATTTCTCTCTTACCATCTTTGGCTGTGGAAAAGAAATACTTCTTTCAATTTTCTCCTTCTCTGTGTTGTTTTTCTCCCCAAATGCTTCACTTCTTCACTTGAGAAGCTACAGGCGATCAGGGCTGTAATACACGCAGCTCAAGGAAATTGCAAGTGACTCAAGAGGATGCAGAACATTTCATCTAAACAACTCAGATCCTCACTGCAACATTTTCCATAGTCAGAGCCACATGGCTCTGGAAATCCCACCAAATGCTGAAAGAGATGGAAAGAAAAGACAAATATCTTATGAACTTCTTGCTGGTCTGGCACTAGAAACAGTCAAGGGCCAAATGCAGGTCACAGAGGATGCAGCCAGCTCTGGTGCAGAGCAAGCAGCTCACTCACAATGACACTTTCCAGGACACAGGGCTGGTTGAGTCCTCCTTCATTGCTCAGTCATCTCTTGAAGAAGAATGTATCCAATAGATATAACAAACAGAATGGTTGAGAATATCTTCCACTTTTGCAGAAAGACATGGGGTCATAAAAGAAGCAACTTTTTCCTCTGCTTCCCCATCAGCAAAAGGGAGAGATGAATCTCCACTTCCTTATGAAATAAGAAATGGTCTGGAGACAAATGAAGTGACTGGAAAGAGTCTGCAGAGACACCAGTAGAAAGGAATATTTTCTGACGTTGGAGTAGGGTTTAACTCATAGAATCACAGAATGGTTTGGGTTAGAAGGGGCCTTAAAGCCCATCCAGTTCCAACCCTGTGCCATGAGCAGGGAGACCTCACACTGGATCAGGCTGCTCAAAGCCCCATCCAGCCTGGCCTTCAACACCTTGAGGGATGGGACAACCATGACTTCTCTGGGGCACCAGGTGCCAGGACCTCCCAACCCTCACAGGACAACATTTCTTCCTAGAATGTCATCTCAATCTCTCCTCTTTCAGCTTAAAACCATTTCTCCTCATCCTGTCCCTGCACTCCTGATAAAGAACCCCTTCCCAACTTTTCTGTAAGCCTTGTAAATCCTAGGAGCATTCTTTCCTGGAGAAGATGCAAAAGAAAAAACCCACAGACATAAATGTGGGTTATGTGCCAACATTTCTTTGGGCATCTGGCCTCTAACCTCTCTATGGCTTCTCAGCTCTTCAAGAATAACATTCATAGAATCATAGAGTGTTTTGGGTTGGAAGGGATCTTAAAGATGACCTAGTTCCAACACCCCTGCCGTGGACAGGGACACCACCTTCATTGTGAAGAGTTTCTTCCTAATGTCTAGTCTGAATCTTCTATCTTCCAATTTAAAGCCCTCCCCCCTCCGCCTGTCACTCCAGGCCTTTGGGAAATGTCCCTCCCCAGCTTTCTTGGAGACACTTCAGATACTGGAAGGCTTCTCTACGGCCTCCCTGGAATCTTCTCTTCTCCAGGCTGAACAACCCCAACCCTCTCAACCTTCCCTCACAGCAGAGATGTTCCAGCCCTCATCATCTTTGTAGCCTTCTTTGGAACATTATGGAGCAACAGTTCTGCCTATTTGCAAACTCTTTGGAGCCCACCCTAACCTTCCCTGTGTCAGGCTGAGGATTACGCCTTGGTCTAAGTTTCTTGGGACTCTGTGACAGAAATGAAGTTGAAGTGGATTCTCTGCTCCTGAATGCCCTCTTGGAAGAACAATTTGAATGTCAGGGTGCCAGCTGCCAGTATAAAAATAGTGGCACGGGACGTACAGTTGAGGACCTCGCTGGGAGGTTTCCAACACTGGGCAGTTTTACTGAAAATGCAGGGAATGGTCTGTCTTTTTACCAGTTTTTATTGGCATAAATGCAGGGAGTTATATTTAAAGAGAAATAGAAAAAGGAAGGAGGGAAAAGGAGTAAAAAAAAAGAGAAATGTGGACTTCACTGATGTGTTTTTGGTGGACTCCGTCAGTCACACGGTCACATACCAGCCGCATGTTGGCCCCGGGTGGTGAGGACAGGCTGTGCCGAGGCTGGCTGCCAAGGTCTCCTGGTGGAAACATGTGCTTGATGGAGGTGGGAATAGCCAAGTCCCCAGGCTCTCAAATGCCTGCCAGGCAGCGCAGTTCCCCATGTCCCCATGCTTCCAGATTCCCCTGAAGTGAACACCATTGACAGGTCAATCCAAGAAGGGCACGTTCATTTGATCAACTCCGCTGCCAAACCCATTTTGGACTCTGCTTCTCCTGATTTTTCAGCTGGGAATACCTTGCCTCTCAGGTTCTAGACTGGGTCTGTCTTGGTCACCCACCAGCACTCTGGTGTCCTCTCAGCTGCCAGCGTCTACCCGTGCTGTCTGGTGTTGATTCAGTTGCCTCTGAATTAACTGTTAGGGTTGTCTTTGACACCCTAACGCTTCCTAGACTCTGCCTACACTTAAAGAACAAGGACAAATCACTCATTTTGGCTTTAAATTGGAGTGGGGAAGATTTAGATTAGACATTAGGAAGAAATTCTTCACAATGACGGTGGTGAGGCCCAAGTTGCCGAGGGAAGTTGTGGCTGCCCCATCCCTGGAGGTGTTCACGGCCAGCTTGGATGTGGCCTTCAGCAGCCTGATCCAGTGCGAGGTGTCCCTGCAGGGAGATTGGAACAGGATGGACTTTAAGGTTCCTTCCAACCCAAATCATTCTATGATTCCGTGGTTTTGCCTCTTAAATCCTCTTTCTCAGTGCTGAGTTTGCAGAGAGCCTTGAGCTAAATTTATGTCATGTGAAATACAGAGACATAGTTTTGTGAAGGTGAGATACAACTGCATAACAAACTGGAACAGTGTTCCCACGACACGCTATGTCTATTTGAAGGGTTTTGAACTACCACGCATTTGTACAAGCAGGGCTATGCCTGCACGTACAAACACAACAAAAACAGCCTTGGAGGCACGTATATTTCCTTTTTAGATCCCCACCCAGGTTGACTCAGCCACTGTTCCATACCTTTTCCCTCTTTTCCTCCAAGAGCTGACACAAAATGCAGTTTTCTCAGCCAACATCTGGAGCCACATGGTGCCTCCTTCATTCTCTTGATACAACCACATGCACTCACGCACACGCGCCCTGGGACCTGCTTGAGTCATCGTGTCCTTGAACGTCCTTCTTGGCTGCAACATCTGTAGAGACAGTTATTCAAAGGTCAGAGACCCAGAGATGGTTTCTCATGCAGTAAACACAGTGCAGAAAACAATCCTGGAGAACAAGGGGTATCTTCTAGAACTCTTCAGGGTCTTTTTTCCCCTGGTTTAGGAGATCCACCAATGCAGAAGAAGTCATGATCTCTATCTTGATACAGGAACAATAAGAATCACAAATCCGTTTAGGTTGGAAAAGACCTTTAAGAACATTGAGTCCAACCATAAACCTAACACTGACAGGTCCACTGCTAAACCATGTCCCTAAGAGTCACATCTACACGTCCAGGGATGGGAGTGCTAGCTTGGAAACCATAGGATATCCCGGGTACGCACATAGGATGGGTACAATGGAAGTTCTTGAGAAGCCTATGCTTCAAGGCAAGCTGCAGACCAGTGGACTATCGTAAGGGGGACAAGTTCTGAACCGAGCTAAAGGCATTTGCTTATGTTATTGTTTTCCAGGCAAGTGAGACCGTGTCAGTGATCAGAAAAGACATGGATCTGTTAGAGCAAGTCAGGAGGAGGCCATGAAGATGATCCAAGGGCTGGAGCACCTCTCACATGAGGACAGGCTGAGAGAGTTGGAGTTGTTCGGCCTGGACAAGAGAAGGTTCTGGGGAGACCATAGAGAAACTTCCAGTACAGAAAGGGGCTCCAGCAAAGCTGGGGAGGGGCTCTGGATAAGAGAGGGCAGGGACAGGATGAGGGGAACGATTTTCAGATGTAAGAGAGGACATTGAAATGAGACCTTATGAAGAAATGTCCTCCTGTGAGGGTGGTGAGGCCCTGGCCCAGGTTGCCCAGGGAAGTGGTGGCTGCCCCATCCCTGGAGGTGTTCAAGGCCAGGTTGGATGGGGCTTTGAGCAACCTGATTCAGTGGGAGGTGTCCCTGCCCATGGCAGTGGGGTTGGAGCTGGATGGGTTTACAGTTCCTTCCAACTCAAACCATTCTATGGTTCTGTGATTCTGTGATCATGTTTTTGTGTAGGTGAATAAGCAGATTGAGCTGTTTTGTGAGATGGTGATGAGGGCTTGTGTGGAGATCCATTGAGGGATAGCAGGAGCACATGCATGTTCTGTCTTAAGAAAGAAGTTGAACAGTGATAATTTCTGCTCTGTGTTATTCTTCTAACACTACAAAAGCATCTGAGGGTGCTTCCAGCAACTCACACTCATGTGGTTTAATAATCCAGCTGCCCACCCTGCTCCCTGCTGAAGGTTTATATATGTGTATCAAGGTCAACAGAGTCCCTACAGCCTCCTTAGCTGCAGAGCTCACACAGGGAATGTTATGGGAATGCCTACTTTCTCCACTGACTGTAGCTGGAGCAAAGGATGCCTTGTTCTGCTACAGAGAATTATGCTATAGTCATCACCATTTCTCAGATGCCTCCCAGCATGTCCAAGCTCCAGAGAAGAATAAGCAGTGCAGAACACCTCCTGCTCAGGTTTGCCACAGTCTGGATCCCTGCCTGTTCAGTCAGTGGAGAGGAAAGGTCACGTTGCTTACTTAAAACCTCTGTAATAAATGAGGTGCTTTCATTCCGTACCTCTCTCCACTGGCTGTACAGACAATCAGGCTCAGATAGTAGGTGGTCTGAATCCCTTCCCTCTTATGAATGTGACCTCTTAAGAGGTGGGTCAAACACAGCTTCAAGAGACACAGTCAACGTGAAAGAGAGCTGTGCTCTGAAACCACTTCAGTTATGGCTACATAAATCTATACCTACATGGGGGTAATCGGGAAAAGTGAATATCAATCAATCAGAGTTGTGGAGTGAGTATGCATCTTAGTTGGGGCAAGTTCAATCCTAGTTTGAATTATTCTTATATAAATAAAGCAGATTTAGTTCTACTCAGTCACACTAAGCCTGGAAAGGATCATTCCTCCTTAGCTGGAAGTATCAAACTTGTATTAAATTAGGCTTGTTTTCTGCACCTACAGCCCAGAAAGTCAACCGTATCCTGGGATGCATCCAAAGAGAGGTGACCACAGGATGAGGGAGGGGATTCTGCCGCTCTACTCTGCTCTTGTAAGACCTCACCCCAAGCCCTGCATCCAGCTCTGGAGTCCTCAGCATAGGAGTTCTATGAACAAGAAGAAGAGAACACATATCAGTTGGAGGAAGCATAGAACTGCACCTTTGCTATCAAGGGCTGTTGATCAGAATTAGTGATTAAAGTAGGTGCAGTTCCCCTGCATTCCCAAACTTTAGATTTCTCCATGGTCAGAGCCATATTTTCTCCAAATTTAAAGCAAGGAAGTTGGTGAAGGGGTTGGAGGACAAGTCTTGTGAGAAGTGGCTGAGGGAACTGGGGCTGTTTAGCCTGGAGACGAGGAGGCTGAGGGGAGACCTCATCACTGTCTGCAGCTCCCTGAAAGGAGGTTGTAGAGAAGTGGGTGTTGGTCTCTTCACTCAAGTGACAGGTGATAGGATGAGAGGATAAGGCCTCAAGCTGAGCGAGGACAGGTTCAGATTGGACATCAGGAAAAACTTCTCCATGGAAAAGGTTGCCAAGCCCTGGCAGAGGCTGCCCAGGGAGGTGGTGAAGTCCCCATCTCTGGAGGGATTTAAAAGACAGGTAGATGAAGTGCTTAGGGATCTGATTTAGTAGTGGACAGGTGTGGTTGGGCTTGATGATCTCAAAGTTCTTTTCCAGCCTAGTGTCTGGCTTCCTCTGTCTTTGCCAGGACAGAAAATTTGAATGGTATATCCCTGGCATGAGCCTATTTAGGTTCAAACTCACCTTGGGGTCTGGTGGCAGATGCTGGGCGTGCTTGGGTTCCATGCACATTGCAGAGCTGTAAAACAGTTTTGTATTTTCCAGGTGTCAAGAATCATAGAATGGTTTGAGATGAAAGGGACCTTAAAGATCATCCAGTTCCAACCCACCTGCCACAGACAGGGACACCTCCCACTGACCACAGGCTGCTGAAAGCCCCATCCAAAGCCGGCCTTGAACACCTCCATGGATGAGGCAGCCACAACTTCCCTGGACAAACTCTGCTAGTGCCTCACCACCCTCATCGTGAAGGATTTCTTCCTAGTATCTAATCTAAATCTTCCTCCTTCCAGTTTAAAGCCATTCTCCCTCATCCTATCACTACATATCCAAAGATCTCCATCATCTCTGGAGAAGAGGAGAGCATTTCTCAAAATTCAGCTGTGTTATCTGTCAGAGATTTAAATGAAGACTAAGAGGTTTTCATCCTTCAGCCATTAAAATCCATGAAACTATGAAAATTCAGTCAGCCTGAAACCCTTATCTTAACACTGAGAAGAAATATGCATAAAAATACACTGTGAGGCCTGAAAAGTCTGGTTTCATTATTAATTGCTGAGTGTTGGTTGCTCTTTCTGTTCTGGTTTGAGCTAAAATAGAATCAGGTTCTTGCTTTAGCGCAGTCTATTCTGAGTAACTTTGTTTTCTGAGGGTTCACTGCATGTTTTTCAGACGGGGCTTGTCTCTAGCAGCGATCACACGGGGCACTGGGATGCAGAAAGGCCACTGCTTGTCTTTATTCCTACAAAAACCAAGGCCATCGTCAAGCTGGTGGACTCCTGAGTCAAAGAGGTGAAAAAGGTCTCACCTGCAGGGAGGAGCGGATGGGACATGTGACCCCAAACTGACCAACAAGGATTCCATCCCATAGATGTCACACTTCATATAAAACTGAGAGATCACAAAGGTCTCACTCTTTTCTGTGATGGCCAATGTGCAGTGAGGACCTCATCTGTCCGTTTGCCCCTCATCCCTGAATCCAGTTCCTGAGCCCGGCTCCCGCCTAACCTGAGACCCTTTCCCTTGTGTCTGCTCTGCAGCATCTGTGGTGACGAGGAGTCATCGAAGGGTGGAGGTGTGATTTCATATATTTGTATATATTTTTGATGATGATGATAAGAGGTTAATGTCTCTTTCACCAAAGTTATTCTTGCACATGATGGTTTCAGATGAACTGGGTACACCAGCACTAAGGAACACTGACCATCAGCAAAGCTGATTTTCTGAAGCAACTCATGAGTGAAGCCAATCTCTAAGAAAGAGGCCCCATGATTACTCAAAATCCTTCATCTCAGCAACATCACACTCTGACTCCTTTGGCAGAAGTCGCTGTTGCAGTGAGTGGTACTTAGGGAAAGTAATTGTTTGGCTGCTGTGATTCGAGAGAGTAATTCCTGTGTCTTCTGCATGACAAGAGGTTTTTCAGAGAAGCAGGGTGACTGCTCTTCCAATTCTATACAGGAGTCATCACCAATAACCCGAATTTGAAGGGATTACTTGGAATGTAAACCTGCAGACAAGGGAGGTGGCAGTTTCTCATGCTGACTGCTGTCGTCATGTGGTGGCTTGTAATGTTTGACTTGGCTTCCTTTTGCAGGCCCAAAACCCACTGTCCTCATCAAGGCATTTTATGGAGTCATTAAAAGAAGATCTGGAAGAGACTAATTAGATCATTTTGTCTATTCACCCTTGGCCAACATAAAGTCGTTCCCCGCAATGTGCTCTGAATAACTAAAGTCCAAGGGCTTTCACCGCTGTCCTCCTTAGCTACTTAAGTTGAGGGAATTTTCCTCCTGCCCAACATGTTTTCCATTACTAGATTTCACACTATGACTCCTCCTTCTAATTTCTTATCCTTTCCTAAGTAATTTGTGTTGCTTTATTTTTCTCTAGTATTCCTTTTTAGACACAGGACTTGGATGTCTAGGGAGGAGATTATGAGATCTTCCAGTCTCCTTTTTGCTCTCATTTTTTCTCTTCTGCCTTTGGTAGGTATGGTTCCAGCATCCTCTTAAAGGATGGAGTGGTGGAGAAGCCAATCCTTCTGCCAATAATCTATTACCGTGCTTTGGGACCCTTAACATCAGGAAGGTGCTGATCTGAGAGCTGGAGCACCTCCCATGTGAGGACAGGCTGAGAGAGTTGAGCTTATTCATCCTGGAGGAGAGAAGGCTCTGGGGAGACCTTATAGAGACCTTCCGGTTCTGAAAGAGGGCCTGCAGGGAAGCTGAGGAGGGAATCTTGATCAAGGAGCGCAGGGATAGGGTGAGGAGGAATGAGTTGAAGCTGAAAGAGAGGAGATTTAGAAGGGATATTAGGAAGAAATTCTTGACTTTGAGGTTGGGGAGTCCCTGGCCCAGGTTTCCCAGAGAAGTTGTGGTTGCCCTGTCTCTGGAGGTGTTGAAGGCCAGATTGGGTGGGGCTTTGAGCAACCTGATCCAGTGGGAGGTGTCCCTGTCCATGGCAGGGTGATTGGAACTGGATGGGCTTAAAGATCCTTTCCAACTGAAACCATTCTGTGTTTCTAAGGTGTTTCTAATTCAACCTTTGCACATCAGCAATTTCCAGTTTCTTACATATTTCAAGTTTGCAATTGGGTTCTTCCTTCACCCTTTTCTTCAGACGAAGCTAATTTGATCTTTACTTCTTGCTTGTGTCTTTAATCATCCTCCTCATGCTCCAGATGGACTCTGCAATTCATCTGTATCTTTCTTGTCATGGATTAGCCAATATAGACTGGAGCAGAATCATTTCATTCCGCTGGAAGGAAATGTTCCTGCTACTACAACTCAGTACAGTACTAACCTAGTTTTTATAACAGCAAGAATTTCTTGACTTGTGATCACTTTTCAATCCATCATAGCTCCCTCAAAGCTTCTCTGCAGAACTGAGACCTGCACTGTTACTGTACATTTGACATTTATCCAGGCAATGGATAAAATATAGGCTCAAATATAGACCTTGCACATGACTGCTTTAAAGACCAGCTGCTTTTTACGTCTACACTTTTACTGATTGGCTACGGATTTCCTGCCTGGGCCAGGAGAGTCAGAACCACAGGCTATGATTGCAGCACACAGATTTGCCTGGTTCAGTGGCCTCTCCCAAAGAAACTGCTGTGTGTCAAAATGTGGGTGGTGATCAAGTCCCTAGGAAGGAATTCCAGTACTGAAGGGGCTCCAGAAAAGCTGAGGAGGGTTGTTTTACAGGGGCGTGGAGGATGAGGAGGAATAGTTTTAAATTGGAAGGGAGAAAATTTAGACATTAGGAAGGAATTCTTCACGATGAGGGTGAGGATGCCCTGGCCCAGGTTGCCCAGAGAAGTTGTGGTTGCCCCATACCTGGAGGTGTTGAAGTCCATGTTGGACGGGGATTTGAGCAACTTGATCTAGTGGGAGATGTCCCTGCCCATAGCAGGGGATTGGAACTGGACGGGCATTAAGGTCTCTTCCAACCCAATCCATTCCATGAGTGATCTTTTTCCGTTCAAACAGAGCCCTCCCGGGTTCAACAGCTCCCACTCCACCATGCTAGAAAATACAGCTGTCCCACCAGTCGCATCTTTCAGCCTAGCTGCTATCAAGCAGTCTGTCCTCATTTACTTCCCAGCCACCTCGTATCCCCACGGGCACAGGGTCACTGACCTCATCAGCAGCCTCCTTCTCTCATCCTGGCAGTCAAACTTCCAAAATCCAATTTCCAGTCTGGCTTCCCCACCGGGGCAGTGCCACTAGCCCTGTGTGTGTTCAGATGCCGCCCTGCCAAGATGTTTGTGTAGTTAAAACAAACCAAATAGTTCACCTACCTTCCAAAGGACATCACCAAGTTAAAAACAGATGGAGAATGCTGGCAACAGAGGGATGTCTTTTTTTTTTTCCACTAATGATTCAGAAGGCCAGTAACGGCATTCTAGTCCTGGCTCTGGACCAGCATATCCTGTTGAGTCATGGCTGATGTCTGCACTCTAATCTTAACACATGTGGATGGGCTTGTTAGAACTTGTCATCCATCCCTGGCTACCAAAATATCCTCCTGCTTGACCTACCTCCACCTATTACACAACAGAACTTCTATGTTTGTGCGCAAACGTGTGAGCTCGTGAGGGTACAGATAGGAGAGAGGAGCAGAAGCAGCTATAGCTGGAAATGCAATGGTTTAAAGAGGAAGAAAAGCAAATTGCTCTTTTGTTTCCCTCTCCCTTGGAGAAAAAAAAAAAAGTCTTATCAGCAACACAGAGAGACTTTGAAGGTTTCAACAATTCTCAGTCAGTTGCTGGACTTTTATACAATAGCATCAGCAGCAGTTTCGACCAAGCTGGTTTCTACCACTGGGTGATACTATATGCCCACAGACAAGATAGGAATTCGGGAAAGCAAGTGGTGTTGATGAGTTAAAATGTTATCAAATTCTGGCAAAGTGCTTAAGCATCAGGCAAGTGGGCTTTAAGCTTTATTATTATTGCTAATTGTTATTGTTGCTAAAATTCCCAGTAGAAGAGCAAACCCACATGAAGTAAATCCAGGGCTATGTGTAAAATCATAGAATCAATCAGTTAGAAAAGACCTTTGAGATCATCAAGTCCAACCATACCTGTCCACTACAGAACCAGATCCCTGAGCACCTCACCTGCCCAGCTTCTAAATCCCTCCAGGGATGGGGACTCCACACCCTCTCTGGGCAGCCTCTGCCAGGGCCTCAGAACCCTTTCAGAGAAGCCTTTTCCTGATGTCCAATCTGAACCCGCCCTGGTGCAGCTTGAGGCCATTCCCTCTCATCCTATCACCTGTAACTTGGGAGAAGAGACCAACACCCACCTCACCACAACCTCCTTTCAGGCAGTTGTAGACAGTGATGTGGTCTCCCCTCAGCCTTCTTTTCTTCAGGCTAAATGACCCCAGGTCCCTCAGCCACCTCTCATAACCGTTGTTCTCCAGCCCCTTCCCCAGCTCCATTCCCTTCTCTGGGCATGCTGCAGACCCCCAATGTCCTTCTTGGAGTGAGGGACCCAAGACTGAACACATCATTTGAGGTGTGGCCTCACCAGCACTGAGTCCAGGGGCACAATCCCTTCCCTACTTCTGCTGGCCACGCTGTTTCTGATCCAGGCCAAGATGCCATTGGCCTTCTTGGCCACTTGGGCACACTGCTGGGTCATGTTCAGCAGCTGTCATCCAGCACCACCAGGTCCTTCTCTGCCCGGCAAGATTTCACAGTCTTTATGTTTTTCAAAAAGTCAACAATAGCCCACAGACCCTCACGGCCTCTCCCTCTACTGAGAACTGAAGATCCCACATTTCAAACTAATGTTCTGAGCAGACAGAGAGATAAGCAGCCAAAGAGGAGAATGCATCAGTGAGATGAGATTAGATTAGGACTCAAAATTCATGTGCAGACCCTCCCAGCTTCAAAAGTACCCAGATGGAGAATTTTGCTTGGCCTATGTTATAAAGATAAAGCACATTTGCGAAGCGCAGATCCAGTTTGAAGTTCAAACAAGCCTAATGTTCAGGAATGCTCTGATTCTTGGGTTTGGTTGCAGTCCACATCAAACTTTCAAATGAAAGATGAAGAGAGATTGCTCTCAAGATAGCAGGAGATGGACTGATGAGACTAGGGCTCTCGTCTTTTCAGCAGTAGCTGAAACTCTCCAAAGCAGAGTTTCCCTTTCGTACGCAAAGCTCAGAACACTTAGCGCTTAAGAATTTTTTCCTGGTGAAACGTTGGGAGGTTTGCCATTGCCTTCAGTGGAGTTTGGATTCCCTCCTAAACATTTAATCCTCCATATGGGGTAAGTATTTTTCAGACTTCTTTGCAGATGGGGAAATGGAAAGGAATCACGTTGTAGCTGCTCTTCCAAGGCCAAAGCACGGTCAACGTGAACTCCAAATTTCCTGGTGCCGAGCCCCAGTCTTGGACCTTGTGCCACAGTCTTCCTGGATGATAGGACGCCAGAGGCCACACACAGTGTGCGTGTTCCTACGCTCTGCTCACTGTTTGCCTGAACCCGGGAGAAGAAGCTCTGCCTGCTATGGCTTTCTTCCACCACAGCCTGCAAACTAGGGGGCAATCCAACCTCAAGGAAGGCCGAAAGCAGGGTCTGAACCCAGGGACAAAAGTGGTCCCGAACTCCTTCTACAGCATTGAGTAGACCCTTACTATTTCTCCCCAGATGAAACAGCAAGTGATAGAGTACTGGGATTAAATCAGGGCTGTGGTGGGCTGACACTAAACACCTAGGCTACCTTCCTTCTGGCAAAAGTGTGAGACATTAGATGAGGTTCCGAAAGAGCTTTGTGCTAGCCCACAATGTTCCCTGTCTTCTAATCCCAATATTGTTCTCTGGAGGGGCTGAGCCCCTATTCTATCCATCAGGAGAGTCTGGGAGAATTAAGAACTGATATAAACATTGCAGACAACGACTGAGTGAGGTGTGATAGAATCATAGAATGGTTTGAGTTGGAAAGAACATAGATCCGTTAGAGCTAGTCCAGAGGAGACGTTGAAGATGATCCGAGGCCTGGAACACCTCCTGTACAAGGACAGGCTGAGAGTTTGGTTGTTTGGTCTGGAGAAGAGAAGGCTCTGGGGAGACCTTAGAGGATCTTCCAGTACTGAAAGGGGCTCCAGGAAAGCTGGGGAGGGGCTCTGGATCAGGGAGGGCAGGGATGGGGGAATGATTTGAAGCTGAAAGAGGGGAGATTGAGGTGAGATCTGAGGAAGAATTGTTTTGCTGTGAGGGTGGGGAGGCCCTGGAACAGGTTACCCAGAGCAGTGGTGACTGCCCCATCCCTGGAGGTGTTGAAGGCCAGGTTGGATGGTGCTTGGAGCAACCGGATCCAGTGGGAGGTGTCCCTGTCCATGGCAGGGGGTTGGAACTGGATGGGGTTTGAGGTTCCTTCTGGCCTAAATCATCTTGTAATTCTACTGTTAGCCGTGCCTTAGTACATTTATGAGAGCAGAAGCAGCTTGCACAGTTTAACAAAAACACTTTTAATTAACCTGTGCAGCTCTGTTTATCCCCTTCAATGGTAAAGGTGTCTACTCAGATCCTGATGAGAGTTACAGGGAGATGAATAAGTCTGGGAGGGGAGGACAATGCAGAGAAGAACAGAGAGGACTGTTGGACCTGTAGCATCCAAGAGATGTGCACAGGCTTCTTGTTAGGGTATTTAAGAGAGAATTGGGGATCTTCTGTGACAAACAGGTTAAAAGAAGCCATGAACAATTCATAGGTTATTCTGCCAGGGCTTTAGCTCTCTCCCAAGTGAACAGAAAAGGACTGGGTTGCATCAAGATCACTTTCTGTAGGCTATGGATCCTCCTTTTTCCATGCCTCAGTTTCCCAAACTGTAAACTGGGAATGATGAAATCATCTGGAAACAGTTTTGAGTGGTGAAAAAAAAACCCAAACCCCGTAGGTGTTACTTGTTGCTAATATTATCCCAGCAACTCGTCTCCTCAGTAGCACGAGCGGATAAAGAATAAAGGGCACTGTGCCAGGAAAATGCTTTGAATAACACAGAAGTGCCGTGAGCTTCTCAAATCAAACTCTCCCTTGGGAACCAGTGTGCCCAGGCGTCTGTAACTCTGGACTGAACAGGCTCCTGGCCTCCAACCAAGTCCATTAGTAAAGAGTCCCAGCTGCAAGCAGTGGAACAGGTGAGGAGGGAGCTCGGTGAGCAAAAAAGCCATCTGACAGCCCAGCTCAGCACCGTGCAAACACGCAGAGCAGGCCAGGGACAGTAGCGCTGAGCACTTGACTGGAGCAACAAGTAGTGGAGAGCATTACAATATCCAGCTGTGTCCTGAAGAGGTATTGGAACTGCGTTTCACAGGCACTTGGAGTTGGCTGATGAATCGTAGAATCATAGAATGGTTTGGGTTGGAAGAAACTTTAAATCCGATTCAGGTCCAACCCCCTGCCATGGGCAGGGACACCTCCCACTGCATCAGGAGGCTCAAAGCCCCATCCAGCCTGGCCTTCAACACCTCCAGGGATGGGGCAGCCACAACTTATCTGGGCGACCTGGGCCAGGGACTCCCCACCCTCAGCTTGAAGAATTTCTTCCTAGTGTCCAATCTAAATCTTCCCCCTTCCAATTTAAAGCCATTCTCCCTTGTTCTGTCACTCCAGGCCCCTGGAAACAGTCCCTCTCCAGCTTTCCTGGAGCCCCTTTCAGTACTGGAAGCTGCTGTAAGGTCTCTCCAGAGGCTTTTCTTCTCCAGGGTCAACACCCCAAACTTTCTCAGCCTATCCTCAGAGCAGAGGTGCTCCAGCCCTTGGATCATCTCCGTGGACTACTCTGGGCTTTCTCCAACAGATCCATGTGCTTCCTGTGCTGAGGACTCCAGAATGTACTGCAGAACTCCAGGTGGGTCTCACCAGAGCGGAGCAGAGGGGCAGAATCCCCTCCCTGGCCCTGCTGGCCACTCTGCATTGGATACAATCCAGGATGGTGTTGGCTTTCTGGGCTGAGACTGCATGTTGCCGGCTCCTGTTGAGCTTGCAATTCAGATGTCACATAGCTTTCAGCTGCCTTTTGTAGATCTCAGTCTAACAATTGGCAAAGTAGATGAGGTCAGTGAGGCTACTTATGTCAGACCCCCATTAACTGCATAAATTACGTGTGATGAATCAAGGTGAAACGAAGCCACGTCTGGATTTTCTTTCGTTGTTTGAAAAATCCAGCGTGGGCTCAGTGATGACAGCAGTAGGAAATCACTTTTATTGCAACAGATACAAAGGACGGGTCCAGAGGAGGGCTGCAAAGATGATGCGAGGGTTGGAGCAGCCCCCTTACAAGGACAGGCTGAGAGAGTTGGGGTTGTTCAGCCTGGAGAAGAGAAGGCTCTGAGGAGAACTTATAGCGACCTTCCAATACCTGAAGGGGCTCCAAGAAAGCTGGGAAGGGAGTTTAGGAAGGCTTGTAGTGATAGGACAAGGGGAAATGCATATAAACTGGAGAGGGGCAGATTTAGGCTAGACATAAGGAAGAATTTCTTCATGATGACAGTAGTGAGGCGCTGGCACAGTTGCCCAGGGAGCTGTGGCTGCCCCATCCCTGGAGGGGTTCCAGGCCAGGTTGGATGGGGCTTTGGGCAGCCTGAGCCAGTGGGATGTCCCTGCCCATGGCAGGGGGGGTTGGAACTGGATAATCTTTAAAGTTCCTTCCAACCCAAATTATTCTGTGATTCTATACTCTGAAAGTAAGGAGGGGAGATGGAGGAGCAGAAGAAAATAAGCTTCTTGAAGCCGGCACCTTTAACAGTCTTGCCTGATGATATGTGGGCTAGACAATTCCAACTGATACAGATATATAAATATAATATAATATAAAATACCACAGGAAAATTTAATTAAAAGTAGCATATTTCAGTCTTATTCTACCTTTTTTTTTTTTAAACTTAGCTGAAAAATCCTTCTTTGAAAGCTTTGGTGATGAATTATAGACATTCAAAAGTTTCATTAAAAGTTTGTTTTGTTTTAAATTGCCCAGATATTTTACTGAAAGAAATTCAAAACTGAAGCCAAATGCTCCTGTGTTTGACCTAAAGTAAAACGCTTGGTGGGATACTTGATTTTGCAAAGAAAATAAGAAATACAGATTTTCATTGATTTAATTAAAAAAGCGGGGTTGAATTACTATGCTGAAGGGAGTGATGGGATAATATTTCAGGGAGGGGGGAGTGAAATGCATGGCTTTTCTGAATGGTTACACCAGATGAGATAAAATAGGTACAGCTTATGTTGTTAAATCTAAAGCAGCCAAGGGGAGCCCAGCAGTAGCTCGTAGTCCAGTTTGGACAAACCTCCTTTAAGTTCACCATTGCCAATGAAGCAGGGATTTTAGAAATGATAGGGAGAGCGGCCTTGAAGAGAAGGATTTGAGTTGCTCATTGATGAGAAGCTCAACATGAGCCGGCAATGTGTGCTCGCAGCCAAGAAACCAACCATGTCCTGGGCTGCATCCAAAGCAGCGTGGCCAGCAGGGAGGGAGGGGATTCTGCCCCCTTGCTCTCATGAGACCCCACCTGGAGTCCTGTGTCCAGCTCTGGAATCCGCAATATAAGAAAGAGACGGAATGGTTGGAATGGTTTCAGAGGAGGCTATGAATCCGATGTGGGGGCTGGAGCACCACTGCTATGAGGTCAGGCTGAGAAGGTTGGGTTTGTTCAGCCTGGAGAAGAGAAGGCTCCAGAGACTTTATAGTGGCCTTCCAGTACCTGAAGGGTGCCTATGAGAAGTCTGTGGAGGGACTTTTTCCGAGGGCACGGAGTGACAGGGTGAGGGGGAATGGTTTTAAGTTGAAAGGAGGAAGATTTAGATTAGACATTAGGAAGAAATTCTTCACAATGAGGGTGGTTCCTGGGTTGTCCAGAGAAGTTGTGGAAGCCCCTTCTCTGGAGGTGTTCAAGGCCAGGCTGAATGGGGACTTGAGCAGCCTCGTCCAGTGGGAGATCTCCTTGGCTGTGGCAGGAGGCTGGACCTGCATGGGCTTCAAAGTCCCTTCCAACCCAAACCATTCTACAATTCTATGATTGTATGAAAATAAATTGAGATCTTCTGCTCTGACTTTGAAACAGGTTCAGGGCTCAGAAGGAGAATGGACTGGATAGCCTCCAGACGTGCCTTCCAATGCAGATGTTCCCTTAATTTCTAAATGACAGATGATGATGTAGCTCTGAAAATTCTTGGTATTACATCTGTATGCCAGAAGAGGAGATATAACTTTGTCCTGAAGGAGGGGACTCTTTTCTGATCAAATGACCACGACCCCGATATAAAACTCCTCCAAGCTTCTGGACATCAGAAAAAATTTATCACAGAAAGGGTCATTGGGCGCTGGAACAGGCTGCCCAGAGAGGGGGTTGAGTTACCATCCCTGGAGGTATTTAAAAGACGGGTGGATGAGATACTCAGGGGCATGATTTAGTGGTTGATAGGAATGGTTGAACTCAATGATCCTGGAAGTCTTTTCCAACATAGTGATTCTGTGATTCTATGATTCAGCAGGAGCTCAGGGAGTGATTTTATGGTCTTTTCTGGTTTCAGCAAGGCCTGTGTTTCCAGAAGGTGGCTGTCTGAGTTGCCTTCAAACAGGAGGCAACAGATGCAAGATGAAGTCATGGCTTGTTCTTTTTTGGAGGACAACTCCACTGGGGCTCAGCTGTGTTCTGGTGTAGTGGTTTCTATCTATCCTGGGCACTGAGCCAGATCTCAGTCTAAACCATTCCAAAATGGCCACTGGTTAGAGAATAGGAGCCCAAAATGTGTAGACACATCATGACACATAGTAACTTACAAGAAGAACAGATAACACCGTCAAAACACATTTAGAAAACCATAAAACTAAATTAGTTGCTGTCGCTTCCGCTGGGTTGTTGTAAACTCCCATCTCTCTGCTATGTTACCTTGAATGCCCACATCCACAGGAAGGATGGAATGTCATCCAGACGGACCTGGACAAGTTGGAGAAGTGGGCCTGTGAGAACCTCATGCGGTTCAACAAGGCCAAGTGCAAGGTCCTACACCTGGGTCAGGGCAATCCCCGATTTCAGTACTGGAGAGGGATGATGGCTGAGAGCAGTTCTGCAGAGAAGGACTTAGGGTGCTGGGGGATGAGAAGCTCGATATGAGCCGGCAACCTGTGCTCACAGCCCAGAAGGACAACTGTGTCGTGGGCTGCATCCAAAGAAGAGTGGCCAGCAGGTGATTCTGCCCCTTTATTCTTCTTTTGTGAGACCTCATCTGAAGTTCTGTGTCCAGTTCTGGAATCCTAAACATAAGAAGGAGATGGAGCTGTTGGAACAGGTCCAGAGCATGATGCGAGGGCTGGAGCATCTCCTGTACAAGGACAGACTGAGATAGTTGGGGTTGTTCAGCCTGGAGAAGAGAAGACTCTGAGGAGACCTTATAGTGACCTTCCAATACCTGAAGGGGCTACAAGAAAGCTGGAGAGGGACTGTTTAGGAAGGCTTGTAGTGATAGGACGAGGGGCAATGGGTATAAACTGGAGAGGGGCAGACATAAGGAGGAATTTCTTCACTCTGAGGGTAGGGAGGCCCTGGCCCAGGTTGCCCAGAGAAGCTGTGGCTGCCCCATCCCTGGAGGTGTTCAAGGCCAGGTTGGATGGGCCTTGGGCAGCCTGATGCAGTGGGATGTGTCCCTGCCCATGGCGGGGGGGTTGGGACTAGATGATCTTTAAGGTCCCTTCCAACCCAAACTATTCTATGATTCCTGTTAGTACTCTTTGAGTTATCCACTCTTCCTTCATGGTCTTGAGAGCACCAGATGACAATGCTTCCATCCAACATATCACTCTCTTCTCCACCGGCTTTTCTCCAAGACTGAATTAAGGAGGAAGAGATGGACAGAGGTGGTGGGAAATTAAAACCTAAACCTGATGGCTGCTGAGCAGTTCCTATTTTGCCTACAGGTGGCCACGTGCTATGGTCTATGAGCCAATATTGCTCCTATTTGAAAGGAGAATATCTGGACTATTTATTGGCTTTCTTGTGTGGCAGGAGAGAAGCTTAATTTGCTGGAAACTACTATGATCCGAGTAATTGACTTCAATCTGATAACCTCAACCCATGGCATTGAAAACACTGGTCAGTCTTGTCTAAGAGCATATTCAAGATAACACATGTAAGAACGTGATTTTGAAAGTCTTGTCTCACTCTTGGACCATTAATGACACTAATTGATCCTGTTGAGATGCCATCAGCTGTAGCATTGGGGATCCAAACACCTTTATGCGTGGAACCAGCAGTGATGTGCAGTGAGAGCTGGGTAATGAATTTCTGCATCACTTTAGATTACAGATTTGAGAAGATGAGTACAACTATATGTTCTGGGATTCTCCTTACTGCTTTTAGCTGGTCTTGATGTGTTTGAATTGAATCGGTTGCTAAAGACTTCTCCTGTGCAACAAAGCCCCAAGATAGCTGACACAGCCAAAAGATGGGTCCAATCCTGAGAATCATAGAATCATCAAAATGTTTGGGTTGGAAGGGACCTCAAAGATTACTCAGTTCAACTCCTGTGCCACGGGCAGGGACGCCTCCCACTGGATCAGGCTGCTCAAAGCCCCATCCAGCCTGGCCTCCAACACCTCCAGGGATGGGGCAGCCACCACTGCTCTGGGCAATGTGAGCCAGAGCCTCATCACCCTCACAGGTAAATATTTCTCCTTAAGATCTCATCTCAGTCTCTTCTCTTTCAGTTCAAACCATTCCCCCGTGCCTTATCCCTGCACTCCCTGATCAAGTGCACCTCCCAAGCTTTCCTGTAGGCCCCTTTCCGTACTGGAAGCTGCTCTAAGGTTTCCCCAGAGCCTTCTCTTCTCCAGGCTGAACAATCCAGCTTCTCACAAACTATCCTGCTATGGGAGCTGCTCCAGCCCTCATATCATCTCCGCAGCCTCTTCTGGACTTACTCTAACAGATCCACGTCCTTCCTCTGCTGAGGACTCCAGAACTGGACACAGAACTCCAGGTGGGGTCTCATCACAGACGAGTAGAGGGGGAGAATTCCCTCCCTGGCCCTGCTGGCCACGCTGCTTTGGATGCAGCCCAGGACACAGGTGGTTTCTGGGCTGTGAGCTCACGTTGCTGGCTCATGCTGAGCTTCCCACCCCCAGCACTCCAAGTCCTTCTCTTCAGGGCTGCTCTACGTTTCAGGTAGGTCCCTCTACCTTTCCGGGGCCAAATTTGCTTGTTTGAATGAAGGTGATTCATTATTAAAGGCAATTCGTTAAGGTTGGAACTGGATGATCTTTCAGGTCCCTTCCAACCCAAACCATTCTATGATTCTATCATTATTAAGGAAATCATATGTTGTTTCAGTCAAGGACAGAACCAGGAACTCCAGTGCTGTAAGAAGTTTTGTTATGATGAAACTTTCAACTTTTACTCTCTCTGTAGGTGAGATTATACAGAAATATGTTCCATATGCAAATATTTAACTTCTTCATGGAAAAGAGGGGAAATATGTTGGCTCTGAAACCCTTCAGAGAAAAACACGTTTTGACATTTCTGAATCAGACAGTTTTGGTTTGCTTCAGTGAACCAAAATGCAAGTTCGCACTTCAGCTTAATCCAAGGCACATTCAAGTTCAGTAGAACAGTCTTTTAGATTACTTTAGAAGCCAAGGGTAGACAGGGACACCTCCCTCTGGATCAGGGTGCTCAAAGCTCCATCCAACCTGGCCTTGAATGCCTTCAGGGATGGGGCAATCACAATTTCTCTGGGAAACCTGGGCCAGGGCCTCCCCACCCTCACAGCGAAACATTTCTTCCCAAAAATCTCTTCTCAGTCTCCCCTCTTTCAGCCATAAACCATTACCTATTGTCCTGTTCCTGCACTTGCTGATCAAGAGCCCCTCCCCAGCTTTCCTGAAGCCCGTTTCTGTACTGGAAGCTGCTCTAAGTTTTCCGTGGAGCCTTCTCCAAGCTTAACAACCCCAACTTTCTCAGCCTGGCCTCACCTAGGAGGTGCTCCAGCCCTGAGATCGTCTCCGTGGGCTCCTCTGGCCTCACTTTAACAGATCCATGTTATTCCTGTGCTAAGGACTCCAGAACTGAAGGCAAGGCTCCTTGTGGGGTCTCAAAGTGGAGTAGAGGGGCAGAACCCTGTCCTTCGCCCTGCTGGTCCCACTGCTTTGGATGAAGCCCAGGACATGGTTGCTTTCTGGGCTGTGAGTGCACGTAGCTGGCTCATGTTGAGCTTCTTATCCACAAGCACCCCAAGTCCATCTCTTTGGAGGTGCTCCCAATCCATTCTCCACCCAGTCAGTATTTATGCTTGGGATTGCCCTGATCCAGGTGCAAGACCTCACCCTTGGTTTTGCTGTACCTCATGAAGTTGTCACAGGCCCACCTATCAAGCCTATCAAGTCCGTCTGGATGGCATCCCTTCCTTCCAGCATGTCAACCGTGCCACACAGCTTGATGTCATTGGCAAACACACTGAGGGTCCCTTCAATCTCACTGTCGACATCTGCAACAAACATATTAAACACCAGTCCCACAGTTACATTTTACCCCACTTCCCACCAGCTATTCCTGTGGGATGTAGACAATTCCATCTATGTAGATACTGCATAGCGTTAGTAGAGCCCAGCTGCTTTAATCCAGCACCGGGCAAGTCATAAGTACATCTATTTTTTCAAAGGATTTATTTTATTGCTCCTTTGGAAGAGGTGCTGAGGACCTTAGGACCTTAAATGTCCCTCTGACACAGCAGGAAGGGAGGGGGTCTTTCTACAGGATCTCAGGGGCACTCACCCTGCTGGTCAGGTGGGATTTTAATGCTCCAACTCTATATATAAACGTGAGATTGTTATCTAGGAGGAATGAGCCAAAACGAAGCAGAGGAAACCTTCAGTGGAATCATCAGGAAGTGTTCCTCAATGGTGAGACAAACGGTCAACCAGCAAAGGAGTCTCTTGGGGAGAAGAGGTGATTTTCCCCGCATGAGTCACGTTCTGTTGAACTGGACAAAGGCGTCAACAATGTACAGGAGGGGAGAGTCTTGTGACGGCAGTCAGGTTCATGGATTTGCAAAAGGTCTTGGCAGGAGATGCTACCTCCCATCCTGCCAGCTCAACTGTATATTGTCAGCAAAGACCAAGTCAAGACCCCCTCGTAGAACTCACGTACCTCAGCAAAAGGTGTAAATCCTAATAATTAAAACCAGTTCTGTTTTCATGCGTCTATCTGGGGATTGCAGGCAGAGAGGACACACCTCAAAGGAAAGACTGAAAGGATAGAGGACAATTCACTTTACACTTAAGTGATTCTTTCGCCCGAAAAATAAACCTATGTAATGAAAACCAAAGTGAAATTGCTAGGTTGTGTTGCAAATTAACACTAAGTGGGAATTGGTTTGTGAAAGCCCTAAATAGCCTTGAGTGGGGGATGGAAACGAAGAAATTCTAAGACCCAGTATATCTGGGAGGGAAGGGATGCTGTCCAGAGGGACCTTGATAGGCTTGAGAGGTGGATCTGTGCTAATCTCATGAAGCTCAACAATGCCAAAGGCAAGGTCCAGCACCTGGGTTGAGGCGATCCAAAGCATAAATCCAAGGTGGGTGGAGAATGGATTGGGAGCAACAGCTTGGGATGCTGGTGGATGAGAAGCTTAACATGACCCGTCAACGTGCGCTTGCAGACCAGAAATCCAACCGTGTCCTGGGCTGCATCCAAAGTAGTGTGGCCAGCAGGGACAGGGAGGGGATTCTCCCGCTCTGTTCTAGTGAGATACCACATAGAGTCCTGCATCCATTTCTGAAGTCCTCGGCACAGGAAGGGCATGGAGCTGTTAGGGCAAGTCCAGAGGAGGCCACGAATATGATCCAAGGACTGGAGAGCCTCCCATGTGAGGCCAGGCTGAGAGAGTTGAGGCTTTTCAGCCTGGAGAAGAGAAGGTTGCGGGAGAGCTTAAAGCAGCTTCTAGTACTGGAAGGGGCTCCAGGAAAGTTGAGGAGGGGCTCTTTATAAGGGAATGCAGGGATAGGATGAGGGGGAAGGGTTTTGAAGCTGCAAGGGAGTAGATTTAGATGAGATCTTAGGAATATATTTTCCTGTGAGGGTGGGGAGGCTCTGGCCCAGATTGCCCAGAGAAGTGGTGGCTGCCCCATCCCTGAAGGTGTTTAAGGTGAGGCTGGATGTGGCTTGAGGCAACCTAATCCAGTTGGAGGTGTCCCTGCCTATGGCACAGGGTTGGAAATGGGTGGGCTTTGAGGTCCTTTCCAACGTAAACTGTTTGATCACTCTCTGACTTCAGCACCTCTGCCTCCCCCACTCCACTGATGCTAGGCGTGCACTGAACTAACATCTTCCACTCAAAATCCCTGAGCCACCATAAATGAATCTGTAAGTAGTTTCTCCCCGTCCCTCACGTACCCTCCATCTGTTCAAGCCTTAAAAATACAGAAATCCTAGTGTTGGGCAGGGCAACAAGTTTATTTGTTGACAGAGACCTTCTCTTTCCAGGAGTTGTTTGAAAAAAGTCACATGGCTTCCATGAAACACCAAGTGACCCTGAGACATGGAAAGTTGTGTGATGTTACTCAGTCTTTTGAGTTCCCTGGTTTCCTGGAAATTCTAAGAGAAATTCAGGAAACTTGATGGACAACATGAGTAATTCTTGGTTTTTGTTGGGTTTTTTTCATGGTAGCTAACAAGGGAGCATAAATTCCATGAATATCGAAGCGTGTTATATGGAACTTAGCTGCTGGGTACTTTCCAGAAGTCAGCCACCAGGTTTCCTCAGGTTTCCTAAGCCTGGTTTGTTATTGTAACTCACATCAAAACATCCTTGAAATGCTACCTCAAGGGCCAAACCAACAAAACCTTGTTTCAGTTCATTTTTGTTTGCAAGCACATTCACGCATAGTGAAGAACCAGGAGGATCTCTGAACTGCACATTGTCACCACACATCTTTCTGTATCAGAGCCCACCTCCAGAAGCCTGCTCTGGAGCAAGCTGGGGAACAATCAAGAGGCACAACCTCACTTGGAGTCCCGCTTCCAGTTCTGGAGTCCTCAGCACAGGAAGGACATGGAGATGTTAGAGTGAATACAGAGGAAGCCACAAAGATAATCCAAGGGCTGGGACACCTCCCACACAAGGACAGGCTGAGAGAGTTGGAGTTGTTCAGCCTGGAGAAGAGAAGGCTCCAGGAAGAGCTTAGAGCAGCTTCCAGAACTTAAAGGGGCTCCAGGAAGGCTGGTGAGGTGCTCTTGATCAGGGATTGCGAAGATGAGGGGGAATGGTTTTCACCTGAAAGAGAGGAGATTGAGATGAGATCTTAGGAAGAAACGCTTTATTGTGAGGGTGGTGAGGCCCTGGCCCAGGTTGGCCAGAGCAGTGGTGGCTGCCCCATCCCTGGAGGGGTTCAAGGCCAAGTTGGATGGGGCTTGGATCAACCTCATCCAGTGGGAGGTGTCCCTGCCCATGGCAGGAGATTAGAACTGTGTGGGCTTTGAGGTCTCTTCCAACCCAACTCATGTATGATTCTATGACCCATGGCAATCTGATGACACGATTGTCTTTAGGCTGTGGTAAATCAGATACTGAGATGATGACATTTGGAAACTCAAATGAAAATGCTTAGATCCTGATGCTTCATTTCCATCTGAAGCTTTGCAGCCAGTAGCAATGCATGCAAACGGCAGCCAAAGCTCCCTGAGGAGCTCATATTACATCAGAAGACCCCAGAGGACAGGCTCAGGGTAAAGTTCACTCACACATCTTTCTTAAATGCCTCCTTAATTGCTTTCACTTAGACTAGAGTCGCCTGTTGTTCTACCTCAAAGTAAGGGCAGAGCCAAACTGTTTGGGTAAATCTAAGGATATAAAAATGTTTTTGTAGCTCCAGTAGACCAAGAGTATTCAAAGCCAAGAAAGCCATGATGAAATGAAAACATTAGCCCGGAGTATTTAGGGTGTGCATGGCAATCACAACACAGAAATCAACCGCAGAAATCTAATCATCCTCACATCTGAGCCCTCGGCCTTGCTGGGTATCCTTGAAATGCAGCCATAGGGTGGAAAAATCAGTGTTTGAGACCAGCAAAGCCTTGGTCTTGTGAAGTGCTGTGCTCTGTGGCATCTCAGTAGAGCACTCACCCAGCAGCAAAGAACATCTCAGCTTTCTGAAGCTCTGAGTTTGCTCCATTTATACATCAGAGCCCAATATTTCCAGCAAAGTATCTACCCAAGTGCTGTTGGGAAGGTCTGATAGAACTCAGCCACTGTTCAGAACAGGCCAAAGAATGTTAGGAAAGGTTTGATCCCACCACTGAAGTTCATGAAAATAAGGTTTGTGCTTGTTGATCTTGTTCAGCCTAGAGAAGAGGGGGGGTCCAGGGAGAGCTTAGAGCAGCTTCCAGTACTTAAAGGGGCTCCAGGAAAGCTGGGGAGGGGCTCTTGGTCAGGAAGTGCAGGGACAGGATGAGGGGCAATGGTTTTGAGCTGAAAGAGTGGAGGTTGAGATGAGATCCTAGGAAGAAATGTTCTCCTGTGAGGTTGGGGAGGCACTGGCCCAGGTTACCCAGAGCAGTGGCAGCTGCCCCATCCCTGGAGGTGTTGAAGGCCAGGTTGGATGGGGCTTGGAGCAACAGTATCCAGTGGGAGGTGTCCTTGCCCACGGCAAGGGTGTGGAACTGGATGGACTTTCAGGTCCCTTCCAACCCAAACCAATCTATGATTCTATGCCATTAGTGTACAGACTCTACTTACTAAATCAAGCCCAGCTAGACAGAAGGAACATGGAAGATCAGGATTAGAATTCAAAATGAGTTGAATAAACATAAGAAGAAATCTAGGAGGGAAAAAAAAAAGGGATGAAATTGAATAAGAACAAGAATGTTAATAACCAGTTTTCCACATACAAAAAGAGGGGGATGTCTGGCTTGGCAGCATTACTGCAGAAGGGAATTTAAGGAGAAAATGAGGGTCATGAGCTGAACTTGAGTCAACAGTGTTGTAATGTTAAATCATGTAAACCCCACACTCCAGCTGTAAGGTGATCTGTAAGACAATTCCACAGTCGTGTTCTGTTCTGCATAGGAAATTATATCCATGGATAGGTTTGGGTGATGCACTGTGAGAAAGCCATGGACCAGCTGGAGATGGCCAGCAGGAAGCGAGCAGAATTGGAGATCTAGAGATCATGGTCTGTGGAGAGAGACACAGAACAGTTTTTTTTACCTTATGAAGACATGGGAGTGACAGGCGATAGAATGAGAGGAAATACCCTCAAGTTATGCCAGGGCAGGTTCCAATTGGACATCAGGAAACATTTCTTCACCAAAAGGTGTCTCGGGCCCTGGCAGAGACTGCCCAGGGAGGTGGTGGAGTCCCCATCCCTGGAGGTGCTTAAAAGACGGGTAGATGAGGTGCTCAGGGATATGATTTAGTAGTGGACAGTTGGGCTCGGTGATCTCAAAGATCTTTTCCAACCTAGTGATTCTATGATCCACAACTTCTCTGGGCAACCTGGTGCAGTGCCTTATTGACCTCACAGGAAAACATTTCTGCCTAAAATCTCATCTCAATCTCCCTTCTTTCAGCTCAAAACCATTGTCCCTCATCCCATCCCTGCGCTCCCTGATCAAGAGCCCCTCCCCAGATTTCCTGTAGGCAATATCTTTGGAGACTGAGCTATCTTGGAGAATGGGGGCCTTGAGGAAGCATGCTTTTCCTCCCAGGTCTGTAATGAGAAATGCGCTGATGAGCCTGAAGCTCTTGGATGTCGAGAAGCAAACCAGCCTGAGTTGAATCTACAGCAATACCGAACTCAGAAATGTATTCAGAACAAGAAAGTCCCCAAAATGACTGAACTCTGGGGAGGAGAGGTTGTCCAAGGTGAGGTTTCTCTGAGAATAGGTGTAAATAGAGTGAATTTGAGGAAATGAAAATTTAGGTTGAATATCAGGAAATGTTTCTTGACAGTAAGAAACAGAAGGTTGCGACTTGCCTCCCTAGGGAAGCTCTGGGAGATGGTGGTTTGATTCACATTACTGCTGAGCTGAATAGAGCAGCAGATAATAGAATGCAAAGGAACAATCCTGGATTGCTCCCCAGGGGTGTCAGAGATGACCTCATAGGTGTTCTTTCCACCTCAAATCTCCCTGCTATCAGTCTGAGTGTGACAGGAAATGTTGAGATCACACCCTTTGTATCCTTCCCTGTCTCTGGGAAGGCTGAGAAGAGCACCGAGGTCCAGGCATATTTGAGATGCCAGAAAGCCAACAGAGATGAGAATGGGCTATTTCAGACACGGCTGTGGAGGACGGGGACAGGGCAACATTCTTTGAGGCAGACTATTCAGAATCCAAAGCAGCTCCCTGTACTTCAGCTGAAAGAGGGGAGATTTTCATCGGACATTAGGAAGAAATGGTTTACTATGCACTGGCATGGGCTGCCCAGAGAAGATGTGTTGCCCCATCCCTGGAGGTGATCCAGCTTGGCCTTGAACACCTCCAGGGGTGGGGCAGCCATGACTTCTCTGGACACACTGGGCCAGGGCCTCACCACCCTCATTGTGAAGAAATTCTTCCTCATGTCTGATCTAAATCTTCCCCCTTCTAGTTTAAAACAATTCACCCTAGCTGTATCACTCCAAACTGTTGAAAAAATCCCTCCTCAGCTTTCTTGGAGCCCCTTCAGATACTGGAAGGTCACTATAAGTTCTCCCTGGAGCCTTCTCTTCTCCAGGCTGAGCAACTCCAACTCTCCCAGCCTGTCCTTGGATGGCAGGTTCTGCAGCCTTCGCATTATCTTTGTGGCATCCTCTGGACTTGCTGGAACAGATCCAGGTCCTTCTTATGTTGGGGATTCCAGAACTGGATACAGCACTCCAGATGAGGTCTCACGAGAGTGGAGTAGAGGGGCAGAATCCCCTCCCTCACCCTGCTGACCATGCTTCTTTTGATGCAGCCCAGGACATAGTTGGTTTCTGGGCTGTGAGTGCACATTGCCAGCTCGTGGTGAGCTTCTCATCCAGCAGCACCCCCCAAGCCCTTCTCTTCAGGACTACTCTCAACCCATTGTCACCACACACAGGACTCCACAAAGCTGTAGTTCGGTTTTACTTCTGGAAGATCTGACAGTCGTTTTGTATTCCTTCACGCCTAAAATCTCTCTCTGTATGAAGATGACTCATCCTGCCAAACCCCAGCCACTCGTTGAGCGCGTGCCGAGTTTTTTTTAGCCTCTTTGCTGCCCTGATGCCTCTGATGCTTCTGAGCTCCACTTAGGAACTGACAACCACTTTAGGGACTCATAAATATTATGACTGAATAGATCTCCTCCATGATTCTCCCTTTGAGAGAAGGGCAACCAGTGTGAAGGTGCCAGAGCTAATGGTGGGAGGGTTTTTGGAAACCAAAAGCATTACTCTTATTTCTATTGCCGCAAAAGCGAGAGGCCGAGATCAGGACTCCACGTTGTTAGTCACTACAGTGGTTCTTGGGGAGACTGTCCTGACCTTTAAAGAAATGGAAAGTGAGGCAAAATGACTCATTCAAGAACAGAGACAGAAATAAAGCCCCTTTCTCCTGGGGACAAGACTCGTGAGCAAGTCAAGATCATCTCTTCACACTATGGTGCAATACCAAAAGACCAGCCCTTCCACTTGCTGCTACCATCCTGCATAAGAGTTCAGATGGTGGAAGAGAGAACGGTCCTGTTCTTGGTCTATCTACCAGGCAAACTTGCTCCCTGGGCAGCTGGAAGTAGGGTTTTGGAGTGCTATTCTCTGTGCAAGAGTGGCTGGCACAGGGGGTAACTGCTGCACCCACAGTAAGGTTCTTACAAAATGATCTTTTTCTCCAAAAAAAATGGGAGAGGAGGCAGAAATTTCAGAGAAAATGAGGACCCATGAAGTCCTCCCATTTGCCGCAGAGCCGGAGTCATTGTTTAAACTCTTGGTCTCTATCTGTTTGCTGTTGTTTGTGTTGCCAACGCAGCCAGACCCAGGAAGGGAGGAAACTTGGCTGGTAGACAATGTGTTTTCCCTTCAAAGCAGGGTGTGAACTGGGGCTTGGTTAAAATCACACTTTCCACTTTCCCCTTTCAGGCATCTCCTTCTGCTTCAAGTGGGGCAGGCAGGATAAATACAGCAACAGGTCAACGGCAGTTCTTGACTTGTTGGAGCAGATGACCATAGAGCTACAGGTAAAAAACCTACTTGGAGTCTGAGCTGGCATCTGACTGCTGCTTTTGTTTTCCCTTAAGCACCACTTCTTGGCACAACAGTGGCCCTTTGTCCATCATCTTCCTCTAATCTGGCAGTAAGCACTTCTAAATAGAATTAAAGAACCACAGAATGGTTTGCCGGACCTTCAAGCCCATCCAGTTCTAACCCCCCTGCCATGGGCAGGAACACCTCCCACTGGATCAGGTTGCTCAAGACCCCATCCAACCTGACCTTGAACACCTCCAGGGAGGGACTATCCATGACTTCTCTTGGCAATCTGGGCTACGGCCTCATTACCCTCATCATGAAGAATTTCTTCCTAATGTCTAACCTAAATCTTCCCTCTTCCAATTTAAAGCCATTAGCCCTCATCTTATCACTCCAGGCCTTTGTAAAAAGTCCCCCCTCAGCTTTCCTGGAGCCCGTTTCAGCACTGGAAGCTGCTCTAAGGTCTCCTTGGAGCCTTCTCATCTCTAGGCTGAACAACTCCAACTTCCTCAGCCTGGCCTCATAGAAGAGGTTCTCCAACCCTCTGATCATCTTCATGGCCTCGTCTGGACCCATTCCAACAGTCCCATCTCTTTCTTATGCTGGTGATTCCAGAACTGGACACAGGACTCCAAGTGGGGTCTCATGAGAACAGAGGAGGAGAATCCCCTTCCTCACCCTGCTGGCCACGCTACTTTGGATGCAGCCCAGGACAGGGTTGGTTTCTGGGCTGTGAGCTCATGTTGCCTCCTCATGTTGGGCTTCTCATCACCCAGCACCCCAAGTCCTTCTCCTCAGGGCTGCTCTCAAATCACAGGCATCCTCATTTAGGGCATCTCTATCAGGGGCATCCTTTGATTTCATGATGCCGTCCTGACAGAGACCTTCCTGTAGTGCTCAGGTCTCCTGGAGAGCCTTCCTCTGGTGCCTCCTGACCTCTGTTACACCATGTTCCCAGTAGATGCACCTAACATTAATTTGAGGACTGTCATCCTTGGGACTGCAGAGAGTGAATCAGTTTCTTTCCTATTTTAAATTTTGCATAATTGAACAAAAAAATAGTATTCTGAGCTCCACCCTTAGAATTTTGAGCTTACTCATTGCCCCAAGATCCCCTAGGCCAAACCTCCCTGTCTACCTCACCAGCTTGACTAAATCACCATGGCTCACTCTGTTTAAGAGAAACTAGGTTGCATCCAACAGACCATCCAACAGAGTGTCCCCTTCCTGCTCCCACCACCGCGTCCCCTCTTGTATCCTGCACATAACTTTACTTTAAGGGATAACGGAGGAGATCTTGCAGATGAATTGTTAGCTCCACAGGTGACTATGAATTGTTTAGCTTTCTACCACTTGAGGTGGTTTGGTGCACTTGAGGTGCAATTTGGTGCATCCATGGCAGGGACCAAGACCTGCTGGAAATCCAGCCAAACCCAAGGAGGTGCTCTAGGAAGGATCCCTGCAGTAGGTGAAGGGGATGGAGTGCACCCTTAGTATGTTCATGGATGACACTAAGCTGGGTGGAAGCGTTGATCTGCTTGTGGGTTAGGAGGCTCTGCAGAGGGATCTGGACAGGTTGGATCGGTGAGCTGAGACCAGTGGTTTGAGGTTCAACAAGTCCAAGTGCTGAGTCCTGCACTTGGGGAAGAGTACTAGAAAGCTGCTTGACAGAGAAGGACTTGGGGGTGTTGGTTGACAGTGGCTGAACATGAGCCAGCTGTGGCCAAGAGGCCGATGGCATCTTGGCCTGGATCAGAACCAGCGTGGCCAGCAGGAGAAGGGAAACGATTGTGCCCCTGGACTCAGCACTGGTGAGGCTGCAGTTTGAATCTTAGGTTCAGTTTTGGGCCCCTCACTCCAAGAAGGATGTTGAGGGGCTGGAGCGTGTCCAGAGAGGGGAATGGAGCTGGGGAAGTGGCTGGAGAACAAGGGTTATGAGAGGCAGCTGAGGGACCTCGGATTGTTGAGCCTAGATAGAAGGAGCCTGAGGGGAGACCTCATCTGTCCACAACTGCTTGAATGGAAGCTGTTGGGAGGTGGGTGCTGGTCTCTTCTCCCAAGGTGATAGGACAAGAGAGAATGTCTTCAAGTTGCACCAGGGGAGGTTCAGATTGGACATCAGGGAAAATGTCTTCTCTGAAAGGATTCTCAGGCCCTCACCACCCAGGGAGGTGCTGGAATCCCCATGTCTGGAGGGGTTTAAAAGCCAGGCAGATGAAGTGCTCAGGGATCTGGTGTAATAGTGGACAGGGACGGCTGGACTCAGTGATCTCAAAGGTCTTTTCTAACCACATGATTCTCTGATTCTATGATTTAACAGTGTCTGGTCCCAGTTTCCCACCCCTTCATACACCAGTTCTCCAGGGCAGACTACATTATGGTGTTCAACAATAGGATCCAGTTGCTGGAGGAGTGATTCCTAATGCTGTCTCCTGATTCATAGTTGACAAAACATCTCTGAATAATCAATCTCTCCTCTCTCCTGCAAGAGAATTGCCTTGGAGATAGCATTGTCAGGGCAATTTCTTTGACAGGCAACCTGCTCTTTGCCTTCCTTTGATTTCCATCCAATTTTACTGCAATGACCTTCTCTAAACCAAAGTTTTGGGGTTGGAGACTACAGCATTTGTCATTAATGAGCTAAATTTAGAGTGCAGGGCTGGACTGAGGAGACCTATAACCTAATCTGTTTAGACTTGGTCAAATGGTGAAATCTTTTAAATCAACCTATTTTTGAAGAGAGGTGAAAGGTGTAAGAAACTCAACAGACTGTCCTGTGAAATCATCTGGGTCTTGTCAAACTGTTTTTGCCAAAAATATCCCATAAATATCAGCACATTTTGTGATGATTCTATTTGAGTTTGTCCCTGGTTTTTTTTCCCCCAGTCAAAGTACCCGTTTGTTCTTAATGCCGGAAAAAAACTGGCTGTAAAATCATAGAATCGTAGAAACATGGATTGATTTGGGTTGGAAGAAACCTTAGAACTCATCCTGACCCAACCCCCTGCCATGGGCAGGAACACCTCCCACTGCATCAGGTTGCTCCAAGCCCCATCCAGCCTGGCCTTGAACACCTCCAGAGAGGGGGAATCCACCCCCTCTCTGAGCAACCTGGTCCAGGACATCACCACACTCACAAAAACTAATTTCTCCCCAACATGTCACCTCAATCTCCCTTCTTTCAGCCCAAGACCATTCCCCTCATCCTATCCCTGCATTCACTGATCAAGAGTCTCTCCCCAGATTTCCTGGATCCCCTCTCCATAGTGGAAGCTGCTTTAAGGTCTCTCTAGAGTCTTGTCCAGGCTGAACAATCTCTCTCAGTCTGTCTTCATATGGGAGATGTTTCAGCCCTCTGGTCATCTTCATGGCCTCCTTGGTACTCATTCCAATAGATGTGTTTCCTGTGTTGAAGACTCCAGAACTAAAGACATCACCGATGTCTGATGAAGTGACTGCTGTACATGCAGACAAAGTGGTTTGCGAATGCAGGTCAACAGGGCTGTCACGTTCCTTCTGATCTTAGATGTCTGGGCACCCCTCCATCCCCACACAGCGGATGGGAAGGATCTGTTTAGGGTGAGAACATCCACAAGCAGCAGTGCCTGCTGTCAGGGCTGTTCTGCCTGCTCTGCATTTCACATACTTCAAATATTTGTGAGCTCTTCTACTACACACTGGTTAAAGTCCATTCCCAGAGTTCATATCTTTTCCCCTTCCATTGCCACTCAACCTCTCTGGACCAGCAATCTCATGGCTGCTCTCTGGCTCAACTGGAAGCAAGTCCTGCTGCCTCACAGGTGGGTCCTCTTCCCAGTCACTCTAAGACCCTTCTACTAAGGGTGCACGTTCAGAATGCTGATAGCTTCCTCCTCCCACCACCCTCTGGCAGAGCAAAAAGGTGACACATGTGAGAAGGATGGAGAGCAGTCACCTAATCCAAGCCAATTAACCCAAGATTCAGTGCTAAGCTGCTAATCACCTCCAATTTTCAAAGGGCAAGACTGCAACTGCTTCAGTGTTTCAGAACTCTTTCTTTCTTTCTTTTCCATGTGTCTTTTATGCCTGTGGACAAGTCCAGAACAAGCTCCTGCCCAGGCTGTCTCCAAGCTAAGCCTCCTTAAGAGCACCACACTACATGATGATCCACTCCATTGCCCTGCGCAGGCAGAAGAACGTCAGAGGTTGATTTTCAAACGAAAGCCAGAGTTCACCCCTGCCCATCCCCAGGCAGATTCAGCTCCGCTTTAGTCATTTAATGATGTGAGACAGCTGTGAACAAGGTGCTAAACTCCCTTTCTGAAGACCTCATGAGGTTCAACAAGGCCAAGTGTAAGGTCTTACACCTGGGTGGGATGATCTGCAGTTTCAATACAAGGTGGGGGCTGACATGATTGAGAGCAGCCCTGCAAAGAAGGACTTGAGGGTGCTGGTAAATGAGAAGCTCGACGTGAGCTGGTAATGTGCTCTTGCAGACCAGAAACTGACCATGTCCTGGGCTGCATCCCAAGCAGTGTGGCCAGCAGGGAGGGGTGAGATTCTGCCCCTCTGTTCTGCTCTCATCAGACCTCACCTGGAGTCCTGGGTCCAGCTCTGAAGTCTTCAGCACAAGAAGGACATGGAGCTGTTAGGGTGAGTCCAGAGGAGTCCACGGGGATGATGTGAGGGCTGGAGAACATCTGCTATGAGGCCAGGCAGAGAGAGTTAGGGTTGTTTAGCCTGGAGAAGAGAAGGTTCCAGGGACACCCTAGAGCGTCTTCCAGTACCTGAAGGAGGCTTACAGCAAAGCTGAGGAGGGGCTTTCTACAAGTGCCTGGAGTGGCAGGATGAGGGAGAATGGCTTTAAATCGGAAGGGGGAAGATTTAGATTAGACACTAGGAAGAAATTTTTCATGATGAGGGTGATGAGGCCCTGGCCCAGGTTGCCCAGAGCAGTTGTGGTTGCCCCATCCCTGGAGGTGCTCAAGGCCAGGTTGGTAGAATGACCTGGTCCAGTGGGAGGTGTCACTGCTGGAAGGGTTGGAGCCGGATGATCTTTAAGGTCCTTTCTGACCCAAACCATTCTATGATTCTAGGTAAGACCCAAGGGAACTGACCTGGCTCATCCTGCACCCATGCTGGTGCCCACCTAGAGAGGCAGACGCTCCCTCCTGCGCAGCCTGAATTTCCCCCGTCTCCCACTGCCTCTTGGCAGGATCACTGCGAACCAGGGCTCTCGCCTTGTTTTGCTTTCAGAAGATACTTGTCATCCTAAGCACGTGTCGTTATTTTGCTTTAATTATATGGGCTGTATTTTATTTTGAACTTTCCTTGGCTTTTTTTTCTGATGGATGTTTTAGGGCTCTCTGGGTACGAGTATCCTTGTTTATGAAACAGCCGGAGAGCTGTGGCTGGTGGGTGCCATAAAAATAAAATGCATTATTATTATTATTATTATTATTATGTGCTGGATAAGCATACACAGTTCAGGAATGAAAAACATCTCTGTTATGTCAGGAATAGGGGGCAAGGAAATACACTCTGCAGAGTGATGAAAAAAAGAGTAATAATAAAACAACTATAGTTTCAAATAGAAAGTGGTTGTGAAAACGTGTTTATTTAAGCAAGCAGGGTCAGAGATAACAATCTATTACATGGTTAATTTTCAATGGATATGGATGCTGAGCTGCATCCAAAGAGCATGGCCAGCAGGGCCAGGGAGGGGATTCTGCCCCTCTTCTCTGCTATCTGAACCTCACCTGGAATCCTGTGTCCAGTTCTGGAATCCCCAGCATAAGAAGGACATGGAACTGTTGGAACAGATCCAGAGGAGGCCACAAAGATGTTGTGGGGGTTGGAACACCTCTGCTATGATGAGGACAGGCTGAGAGAGTTGGGGTTGTTCAGCCCGGAGAAGAGAAGCCTCCAGGGAGAACTTAGAGCAGCTTCCAGTAGGGAAAGGGTCTCCAGGAAAGCTGGAGAGGGGCTATTTACAAGGGCCTGGAGTAAAAGGATGAGGGGGAATGGATTTAAATGGAAGGGGGGAAGATTTACATAAGATCTTAAGAAGAAATTCTTCGTGCTGATGGTGAAGAGAGTGTGGTACAGTTTGGCCAGAGAAGTATCTGCCCCATCCCTGGATGTGTTCAAGGCCAGGTTGGATGGGTCTTGGAGCAACCTGATGCAGTGGGAGGTGACCCTGCTGATGGCAGGGGGTTTGGAACTGGATGGGCTTTAAGGTTCTTTCCAATCCAAACCATTCTACGGTTCAAGGCTACAATGATTCTAATAATCAGTTGATATTTAAACAAAACTGCCAGATTAAACCTTGCATCAGATTTATGGGAGAATGATTTTGCTGTGCTGCTCTTTCAGATTCTAGATGGTTATCAAAACCAGCCCAGCCCAATGAGTGGCAAGTGTTTTTATCACTCCCACACTCCTCTCATTAATCCCTAATAAATCTGCTTCCAATAATCATCTCTAAACACACAATTGTTGCTTTATTTCTCTGGAACTGAATGATGATTCGTCAGGGGAATTGCAAGCCCTTTCAGAGTGCAGCGTGGCTCCTGTTCACACTGAGAACAGGCATGAGACTGCCTGGTTTACCAGGTCAGGGCTGACTGCAGCTATGACAGAATCATTGGTTGGAAAAGAAGGCTGGAAAAGACCTTCAAGATCATCAAGCCCAACCGTCCCTGTCCACTACTAAACCAGATCCCTGAGCAATTCATCTGCCCAGCTTTTAAATCCCTCCAGGAATAGGGACTCCACCACCTCCCTGGGCAGCCTCTGTCAGTGCCTGAGAACTATGGGTGTCAGAGGAGCCCCACCTCTGTCTCATATGCAGAAAGAGATCTGCAAAGCTTGTAAACCACAGCTGGCATCCTGGTCTGGAGGACACCAGGGGAATGGTTTGTGTATGGGACATAGATCTGTGAGTTAGTGTCAGGTCCACCAACACCCTGCAGGACTTGTACGCTTTTCTCTGCTGTCTGTTCCTAGGTATGAGATGATGCCGAGCTGAGGCGTGTCCAAAGAGACTAAGCAGTCAGGTATCAAACACTAGTATTGAAGTCAGGATGATCCAACCAAGTGACCAGACGTATGACCAGAGCTGGGTCAGCCTGGTCAGCACAGCCCTTGTGAGTCCAAAGTTAGTTGCGCTTTGAGGAATGACAGCTTCTTGCTGCAAGCATTGAACTCAATAACTTGGCAGCAGGCAGGACTCCAGACACGTCATGTTTTGCATTGTGCTTCTTCTTGGCAACTCTTCACACCCATGAACTTGGCTTCAACATCTCAGGTCTAGTCTAAAGAGCAGCAGAAACAGCAGGGCTTGACCATGGAGCTGCTGTGTCTCTGTGCTAGGCTCTGATTTGGCACAGCTATGGGTCTAGGGCTGGGTTCCGTGTTTCGACACGCATCTCCTTTCATTTCGAAGGTAGATCAAGAAGGCGCAGCCCTGGGAAGAGTTCAGTGTTGACAGACCTACACTTTTGTGCCTGTTCTACTCTGCCTACACAGACTGAGCAGCCCAGCACCTCTCACTTCTTCCTAGGTGAGGTCCCGAATGCAGCTCAAAGAGCTCTTGAAGCATTTTAGGTGATGCCTTCAGGGTGATGCTCTCCTCGATTTACTAAGGACAGAGGCTCAAGGAGATTGCAAAGCCCAAGCCAAAAGAAATGTTTGTGCCTGGTTGCTACAGCTCAAAGACTTTGTGCTCTGGATTGCTCAACTTTACATATCACAGGACATAAATGGGCCTTCATTGGCATGATCCTGACAACAGACCAGCCACCACTGAGGGTCCACTTCTGAAACCTTCTGCTAAGTCTTGAAAACTGTCACAAACATGAGATGTGGGTCTTTGTGGTCCTACCCATTGAGGCTTTCTCCATAGGATCATGGAACGGTTTGGGTTGAAAGTGACCGTATGATCATCCAGTCCCAACCCCCTGCCATGGGCAGGGACACCTCCCACTGCATCAGGTTGCTCAAAGCCCCATCCAACCTGGCCTTGAACACCTCCAGGGATGGGACAGCCACCACTTCTCTGTCCAACCTGGGCCAGGGACTCAAAAGCCTCACAGGAAAACATTTCTTCCTAGAATCTCATCTCAATCTCCTCTCTTTCAGCTTTCCCTCTGCCTATTCCCACACTTGTTGATCAAGAGCTCCTCCCCTTCTATCCTGTAGCCCCTTTTCCATACTGGAAGCTGCTCTCAGGTCTCCCTAGAGTCTCCTCTTCTCCAGGCTGAAATAACCATAGAATCATGGAATGGATTGGACTGCAAGGGACATAGAAGCCCATTCAGTTCCAACCCCCTTAGCATAGGCAGGGACACCTCCCACTGGATCCAGTTGCTCAAATCCCCATCCAAAGTGCCTATCTAGCTTCTTTATTCTCCTCTCTCTGCCTTTTTTCTCCAGCAGGGCACAGCTTGCTTGGCTTTATCAGCGCCCTTCGCAAAGTGGCTCCGACCCCCCGGTTGGAAAGGACAGCTCAAAGCAAGACAGTGTCTGCAAAAATCCCTTTCGGAGATGCTCACAGGGATATTTGCAGTGTCCGCTTCCTTTGCGCAGGGAGAGCTCAGGCAGAGTCAGCACCAGAGACAGAAGCTGCATTTTTGTCCTCCTCTCTTCATTTTTTTTGTGTATTCCTCTCTTGTTTTGCTTTTAGGCGAGCTGGCCTGAGCTCCAAAAGCAAATGCAACCCCTGCTGCTTCAGCGTTTCCCCCTTCTCTCTAAAAAGCGCAGCTCTGCTGTCATCCTTCAGGCTGTCTGAACAATAGCTAGACTGGTGGAAAGGAGATTTATCGCAGTAGCGTTGTCCAGGGAAGAAATGGAGGGAATGAGACATGACACTAGGAGAAAAATAAACAGGTCATAGAATTACAGAATTATAGAACAGTTTAGGTTGGAAGGGACCTTAAAGATCATCTAGTTAGAACCCCCCTGCCATGAGCAAGGACACCTCCCACTGCATCGGGTTATTCCAAGCCCCATCCAAGCTGGTCTTGAACACCTCCAAGGATGGGACAGCCACCACTGCTCTGGGCAACCTGGGCCAGGACCTCCCCACCCTCACAGGTAAATATTTCTTCCTAAGGTCTCATCTCCATCTCCCCTCTTTCAGCTGAAAACCATTCCCCCTCATCCTACTTTTGCACTCTGTGATCAAGAGCCCCTTTCCAGCTTTCTTGTTGCCCCTTTCAAGTACTGAAAGGCTGCTTTAAAGTCTCCTTGGAGCCTTCTCTTGTCCAGGCTGAACAATCCCAGTTGCTCAGCCTGTCCTCATACAGGTTTTCTAGCCCTTGGATCATTCTGGTGGCCTCCTCTAAACCTGTTCCAACACATCCAAGTACTTCCTATGCTAAGTAATCCAGAACTGGACACAAGGCTCCAGGTGAGTTCTCACCGGAGTGGAGCAGAGGGGCAGAATCCTCTGCCTTGCCCTGCCGGCCACACTAGTTTGGATGCAGCCCAGGACATCAATGGCTTTCTGGGCTGTGGGTGCAAGTTGCAGCTCATGTTGAGTTTCTTGTCCACTAACAGCACCAAGTCCTTCTCTTCAGAGCTGCTCCAAATCACTCTGTTTTCTGGCCTGTGTCAACACCCGGGGTTGCAAGAATGTAGGACCTTGTAGTTGGGCTTGTTGAACTCACGAGGTTCACATATGTCCACTTCTTGAGCTTGTCGAAATCCCTCTGGATGCCATCCCATACCTCAGGAGTGTCAACTACACCACTCAGCTTGATGTCATCTGCAAATCTGCGAGGCTGCACTCAATCCCATTTATGCCATTCATGAAGATATTAAACAATACTGGTCAGGATACACATCCCTGAGGGTCAACAGTTGTCCTTTATCTCCATTCAGATGTTGAGCCATTGCTCACTACCCTCTAGATGCATCTCCCATATGAGGACAGGCTGAGAGAGTTGGGGTTGTTCAGCCTGGAGAAGAGAAGTCTCCAAGGAGACCTTATAGTGACCTTCCAGTACCTGAAGGGGATGTTTACAGAGGCTTGTGGTGATAGGACAAGGGGCAATGGGGATAAACTGGAGAAGGGCAAATTTAGACTGGCCATAAGGAGGAATTTCTTCATAACAAGATTGGTGAGGCCCTGGAACAGGTTGTCCAGGGAATTTGGGGCTGCCCCATCCCTGGAGATGTTCAAAGCCAGGTTGGATGGACCTTGGGCAGCCTGATCCACTGGGAGGTGTCCCTGCCCATGGCAGGGGGGTGCAACTGGATGATCTTCCAGTCCCTTCCAACCCAAACTATTTTATGATTCTATGATTCTATGATCTTGTTGGGGGTTGGTTGGGAAACTGCTTAGTTTGATCTTTTTATTATTTGGATTTCGGGCAGAGGAAAAGTTCATGCAAAGGATTTCACAAATTTAAAGACAGATTTGGGACGTTTTGGCTACGAAACACCCAAAGCTCAGCACTTGAGACTTTGAGGTTCATACTAAAAGAACAGCAAAACATAAGAAAATGAAAGAGTGAAGAAAACTTTGATGATATCTAAATAGAATTCCACCTCCCCAAACCTGGGTTTTTCAAGGCTTTTTCTGTTTTCTGCAGATCTGGAAGAAAAAAAGAAATGACAAAATACCTGTAATACAAACAGGTGACAAAGTTCTCTGTCACAGAAAAGAGCCTTAGGTAACTCTAGAGACTTTCAGGAGCAATAAATGTTATTTCATCTTCTCTCACCGCAGACTTCTGGGTGGTTTGTGCTTTGGAAATGTCAGCAGTACTGCCCAAGGTCGCCTTTCCAGCAAAGGTCAACCTGGTGCTCCACCAGGAAGGGCCATTTGCCTTTTACTCAAGAATAACACGGAGATCTTTAATTGATCCAACTTGAATAAAAGTGGTGTTTTATAACATTGATTTGGAAATCATCATTGTTAAAAGTGGAGTTTATGGGCTTTAGAGCTTGGATTCATTTCTGCCTTCACTTGTAGAACTGAACATACATGTGCTTCTGTCATGTCCCACTCCTCACTCGGACCTCGAGAACTCAGGAGATGTGATGGACAAAGGAAAACTCTTGGAGTGCTCTAGAAGGAGCCACGAGCTGCCCAGGGCTGAGCAAGGCTCCCACCCAGGGCTCCAGAGGACTTGAGGCAACAACAGCTTCATCAACACTTCAAAAAGGCACCGAAATCCCAACAATCCATCACAACGATCACCCACAAAGGACTCAGCGAAGAGGCACCTTCCCCGGCTTCAGAGGCACAGGAGATCTGGTTTCACTGGTTGGAGACCAGCAGGGAAGAAGCTTCGCTTGGTGCAGGGCTGACCCGAGAATCCTGGAATGTCCTGAGTTGGAAGGGACCCACAGGGATCGTCGAGTGCCACTCCTGTCCCTGCACAGGACAACCCCAACATTCACACCATCAGAATAGTGGGAAAGAGAAAAGAGAAGGAAAAGAAGCAAAAGAAAGGGTTCTCCACGAGACCTGAATGAAAATACTCTTCCCATTTAATGTGAAATACGTTTTGCCTCAGTAGGGCCAACTCTACTTTTGTATTTATTTAGAACTTCCAGTTAACTGTATAAATCAGTTACTCACAGGTCAAGGCTGGATGATGAAGTGCTTCAGAGGTTAAATATTTGTCAAAACAATGACTCAAAAAAGGGTGAGTAGTTTTCTTTTAAATAAACCAACCGCAGAAGTCAACAGAATCAAGTTTCCTCCAATGTCTTGCATGCTCAAATACAATTTTTAGCCATTTTTGGCCCTCCACAAAGCAAGTAAAATGTCAGAGCAGAAGGAAAAGTGTTCAGAAAGTCCCATGCTTTGAAAATGGACAGTTGTCCAAAGAGAAGATTCAACCACAGAAATGACCAGATGACGTTCTCTGGCCTGTGTTGTGCAGTATCTTAGGGGAAAGAAGTATAATTTCTCTACTCTGGGTTTAGAACAAAAATATTATGATACCTTCAGTGTGGGCCCTCCTCAAAGCTGGGGTTTTGATCTACCAAAGGCCTCACAAAATGTCATTTCCAGAAGAATCTTTCCCAGGTTTCTGAGCTGGATGTGCAGTAAATCAGCAAGACTACAGGAGGCCAGGGTGAGTTATAAATAAGTTTTACCAAACAGCCCAGAATATCCTGCAGCAATTTAGATCCTGATGTGACTGGTGGCACCATCCATGGCAGCGGGCTTGGAACTTGATGGATTTAAGGTCCTTTCCAACAAAAGCATTATGATTCTATGATTCTACTGGACTACAAACCCATTTTAAAATCAAAGCAAGAAGGAAAAACCTGAGCGCTGCAACAAACACAAGCAGCTGAGGTTTCCGTCCTCCCTTGTAAAGACACTTTGCATGAGGACCCTGATCAGGGCCAGTTTAAGATTATGGAGCTAATGTGGAGTCAGGGCCCTGAGGAATCACGGAATCATTAAGGTTGGCAAAGACCTCTCAGATCATCCAGTCCAACCATCAGCCCAACACCACTGTGCCTACTAAACTGTGTCATGAAGTGTCACCACCACACTCCTCCGGGGATGCTGACTCCACCACTGCCCTGGGCAGCCGCGTTCACTGCTTCACCACTCTTTCAGTAAAGAAATTCTTCCTAATATCCAATCTAAACCTCCCCTGGTGCAACTTGAGGCCATTTTCTCTTGTCCCATCACTTGTTACTTAAGAGAAGAGACTAAAACACACCTCACTACAACTTCTTTCAAGGAGTTGAAGGTCTCTTCTCAGCCTCCTTTTCTCCAGACTAAACAATCCCAGCTCCCTCAGCCTCTCCTCATGTGACTCGTACTCCATATCCTTCACCAGAAGGATGCAGGGAAGACCTACTGATTCCTCTCATAATAGCTACCTCATCCAGGGGATGCAGAAGAGATTTATGCAGTAGTGCCTGAGTGTAGGATCTGATTTCTTGGCCAGATTCAACCAGAAGGTAAAAGGACCCATGTAGTTGTTTTCCCAACCCCTCAGCTGCTCACCCGCCTGACTCCTGAAACATCATCTATCAGAAGTCAAGAGCAAACGGGTGAAACAGCTCAGGTCTATAAAGTTGTTTTACTTGATACCCTGTGAGGGCATTGAGGATTCGGTTTACCGAGATTCCTGACTGACCCCTTGAGAGCAGAATAAGTCACACAGCAGAAATAGTGCCACAGCCTAAGGGGTTTAGTTGGCTTTTATTACATGGTCGCTGAGACAAAGGTAGTTTGAACACCTGAGGTGGGTCTCAACACCAGCTGAGAAAATGCATGTGTTAATCAAATCTGAGGAGGCCTCGTGTCCTGCTCCAATTAATTACCTTCTTCCTCAGGAAAGGTGGTAGAAAGCAAGCCCTTTATCACTCCCATTTATCACAGCGCCCGTTTCACAGACGTAGCCTACAGTGAAAGTCAACATGGAATGTAAAAGCACATGAGGAAAGTAAAAAGGTTCCTGAATACATTTTGTCTGATTTGTTGAGGTTTTTATGAAAAAAAAAAAAATAAAACAAAAACTTCTGAGTAAAAGAGAGACAATACCAAAAAAAAAACCATAAAAGAAAAGAAAGTCAAACATATCCTGGGCTGCATGAAAAGAAGAGTTACCAGCAGGGTGAGGGAGAGGATTCTGCCCCTCTGCTCTGATCTGGTGAGACCTTACTTAGAATGCTGTATTCAGTTCTGGAGATCTCAGTGAAGGAAGGACATGGAGCTGTCGGAACAAGTCCAGAGGAGGCCACGAAGATGATCCAATGGCTGGAGCACCTCCCATAGGAGGCTGAGAGAGTTGAGATTGTTCATCCTGGAGAAGAGGAGGCTCTGGGGAGACCTTAGAGCAGCTTTCAGTACTTAAAGGGGCTCCAGAAAAGTTGGGGAGGAGCTTTTGCTCAGGGAGCGCTGGGACAAGAGGAGGGTAGTGGGTTTAAACTGAAAGAGGGGAGACTGAGTTGAGATCTGAGGAAGAAATGTTTTCCTGTGAGGTTGGTCAGGCAGTGGCACAGGTTGCCTAGAGAAGTCATGGTTGCCACATCCCTGGAAGTGTTCCAGACCAGGCTTGGGGCTTGGAGCAACCTGTTCCAGTGGGAAGTGTCCCTGTAGATGGGCCCATAGTAGGGGGGTCAGAACTGGATAATCTTTAAGGTCCTTTCCAACTCAAACCACTCTATGATTCTATGATTCTATGAAATGACATATATTTTGCAGAAGTTAACACTTGGTAATGCTTTCTGCTCTTCTATCCTGGAAGTCTTTGATGCTATGAAAGACACTTCTGGCAGGGGATAGCTACGCTCCAGTGCACAGCTCTTCAAGCAGATTTTTATGTGTGCAGTTTTGGGCTACTCTCAATTCACTCTCTGCCCTGCCCGTAATTGTGCTTGGGATTGCTCCAACCTAGGTGCAGGACCTTGCACTTGGTCCTGTTGAACTTGAGGTTTGCACAGGCCCAATCCTCCAACAGTTCTCCAACCATCACCAAAAAATAGAACAAAACCCCAAAACTGATGATTATTTAGAGAGCACAGGCTGAGAGAGTTGGGGTTGTTCAGCCTGGAGATGAGAGGGCTCAGAGGAGACCTTATAGCGACCTTCCAGTACCTGATGGAGCTACAAGAAAGCTGAAGAGGGACTATTCACAAATGCTTGTAGTGATCAGATGAGAGGCAATGGGTATAAAATGAAGAGGGGCAGATTTAGACTGCACACAGGGAAGAATTTCTTCACCATGAGTGTGGTGAGGCCCTGGCACAGGTTGCCCAGAGCAGTGGTGGCTGCCCCATCCCTGGAGGTGTTCAAGGCCAGGTTGGATGAGGCCTTGGGCAGCCTGATCCAGTGGGAGGTGTCCCTGCCCCCACAGCAGGGGGTTGGAACTGGATGATCTTTAGGGTCTCTCCCAACCCAAACTATTCTACGATGCTATGTTGCCAAGTTGCTGTGCTTCCCAGCAAAGGCAGGGACCATCAGTCTATGAAGTCCTTGAATGATGGATGTTGCGTTTGTGTCCATGATTTCAGGTGGATGTTCTGGCAGCCACTGAAATATTAACACAGTTGTTCAGCTCTCCTTTAAATCAGCCACTCGGATTCTCCCTACTCCCGTTCATCATGCAGTGAGTACTTCTCCAAACTCAAGACTTTCCTGAGCCTTGAGTTGGAGAGCTCATTTATTTTTTCTTATTATGCATTTGATAATTGTATTTTCAGTTGCTGCCAGGATTGCGTGACTGGGGCTGTTCCTCGCTTGACCTCTCCGATAGTAAAAGCTGTAGGGTGAAAACAGAAGTCCATAAAATTACCTGCTCAACAGCCAGCCATGAATCTGTGTAGGAAAGCGCGGGTACACCAGTCCCTCCAGCCTATTCATCAAGGATCCTCATTGTATAACTCAAGACACAGTTATTTCACCAACAGATTTACAGTGGATTTCAAACAAAGGATTATTTACACTGCTGTGGGGCCAGCAACAAATTAAAAAGAACTGGAGGTGGCAGAGGGAGCCGCCAGCGTGGAGACTAATTGCTATTAACCCACGGCTTCATCACTCAACTTCGGAGCTGCAGGAAAGTTATTGTTCCCAGGGGCCTCTCACACTTAGGCATTGAGAAATATTGTTGGGAAATCCAATCAGTCATGCAGTCTGGACCGTAAAACAATGCCATGCCCTCAGCGCTCTCTCCGCACAACTGGCGCTAGGCTTCTTCATTTCATCATTTCTTTCTTTTCTGCTTGGGGTTGAATTTATCAGACAGGCGAACACCATGCCTGGCAGTGCTGGCAGCTCTCCTGTTCTCCTGCTCAAAGGAAGTGATTCTCCCGCTCGACTTTGCTCTTGTGAGACCCCATCTGAAGTCCTGTGTCCAGTTTTGGAATCATGAACATAAGAAGGAGATAGAACTGTTGGGATGGGTCCAGAGGAGGCCATGAAGATGATGCAAGAGCTGGAGAACCTCTGCTATGAGGCCAGGTGGAGGGTTGGAGTTGTTCAGCCTGGAGAAGAGAGAACGTAAAGTGGTCTTCCAGTACTAAAAAGGGGCTTCAGGAAAGCTGGGGAGGGGCTCTTGATCAGGGAGTGCAGGGATAGGATGAGAAGGAATGGTTTGAAGCTGAAAGAGGGAAGATCGAGATAAGAGCTTTGGAAGAAATGTGTTCCTGTGAGGGTGGTGAGGCCCTGGCCCAGGTTGTCCAGGGGAACTGTGGCCTCCCCATCCCTGGAGGTGTTCAAGGCCAGGTTGGATGAGGCTTAGAGCAACTTAACCAAGGGGAAGGTGTCCCTGTCCTTGGCAGGGGGAAAGGAACTGTTTGTGCTTTGATGTCCCTTCCAACCAAAACCATTCTATGACTCTACGAGATGGTTGTTTCTTTCAAGACCTCAATGGGATAAACCTCTTTTGATGCTGGAGTAGGCAGAAGGCTGGCAGAACTTCTTAATTTTTATTCATTTATGAGTTTGGAAGAAAAAAACCCCATTACTCTAGGGATTTTCTTAAAGATATATGGGAACACTTTGCACTGAGACTGTCTTCTCCCTGCTGTTGCTTTCAGTGGTCTGAACCCAGTGTTTAGGAGTCCTGAAGTGGTACAGTGAGAAATAAAAGACTAAATAGTTCCTCTTGAAGTTTTAATCCAGGTGTCCCGGCTAAACTGAGTGAACTTGAAAATCAGGAGGACAGCAAGGAAAGAGGAAAGGGAAAAATCAGTTGGAGTCAAACCAAGCCAGAAATACTTGAATGAGATTTTGTTTCTCAAATAAATCTGCAATATTCATTTTGATTCAAGCCAAAATGTTTCCTTTAATTGGCAACAAATGATTTTCAGGTTATTTAGATTTTTTAGCATTTTAGAAGCAAAACTAAAGGCCTGTTTCCTATGAACTGTTATTTCAAAACAAACATCATTGACCAAGGTAGAATATAATAGTGCAGTGTTTCTGAAACAAAAGATTCTACTCAGGAAAAAGTTGCATTTGACATTTTCACATGTTTCCCTCCTGCTTTCTTTCCAGCAGTCTTCAAACATCACATTTTCACAGCTTTGCTCTTCCCAACACTCTACGTGGATGACAGGAGGGGAAGATTTCCACTTGTCAGAAGGAGATTGTCTGGTCATGGTCCTGGGCAATCTCACCGGGGCTGCACAGCGCAGGTGCTGCATCTCCACTGGGCACCTCCGCAGCAGTAGAACACGGGTGGTGAACCTGGAAGGGGTGCAAAGGGCTGTTCCTGTGTGGCCCGGAGGGGCTGAGAAGCCAGGATCAGCTCAGAGGGGTGCATTTCTACTAGAATCATAGAATCGTTTGGTTGAGACCTTTGAGATCATCAAGCCCTACCACACCTGTCCACTACTAAACCAGATCCCTGAGCATCTCATCTACCTGGCTTATAAACACCTCCAGGAATGGGAGCTCCACCACCTCTCTGGGCAGCCTCTGCCAGGTCCTCAGAAGCCTTTCCGTGAAGAAATTTTTCCTAATGTTTAATCTGAACCTGCCCTGGTGCAACTTGAGGCTATTTCCTATTGTCCTAGTGTGGTTTTAGCTGTTATTTCCTTGCGATGCCACACCAGTGAGAACTTTCCAAAGCTGAGGATGGAAAGTGTTTGCTATAAATCTACAGATCAGAGCCTCGGGGGCAAATGCAGGGTCTGCTTTTGCAGGTGGGTGGGATCTGGGACACTCACACCAATTAAAATTAGTAAGATAGAATCAAAGAATAGAATTCTAGAATGGTTTGGGTTGGAGAAGACCTTAGAGCCCATCCGGTTCCAAACACCCTGCCATGGGCAGGGACACTTCCCACTGGATCAGGCTGCTTAAAGCCCCATCCAACCTGGCCTTGAACACCTCCAGTAATACAGAAGACACAACTCCTCTGGACAACCTGGGCCAGGGCCTCCCCAGCCCCACAGGTGAACATCTCTTCCTAAGATCTCATTTCAATCTCTCTTCTTTCAGCTTCAAACCATTCCACCTCACCATGTCTCTGCTCTCCCTGATCAAGAACCCCTCCCCAGCTTTTCGTCAGGGAGTTTAGTGATAGGGTGAGGGGAAATGGGAAAAGGGATCTTGCATATAGGTTTCTCCCTACTTTTTGACCATCTATGCTATGAAAATCATATTCAGACAGAAATTTTTCCATCAGCTGATCACCTTTACAGCCTGAGAACAAGTCAAGATGAAAATCCAGGCTGGTGTCTCATCCAAACCATCCTGTTCTGCATGTTTTGTAGGGGAAAATTCACTGATGGATGCTGTGAAGCTCAGTAGGACACCAGGTTGATTCCTGTTGGTGAAGGTTGGGGAGGTTCAGAAGTTCCTGTTGGTGAAGGTTGGGGAGGTTCAGAAGTTCCTGTTAGTGAAGGTTGGGGAGGTTCAGATTCAATATCAGGGAAAACTTCTTCACTGAAAGTGTTACCATACACTGAATCACAGAATGACCTGAGTTGAAAGGGACCCACAAGGATCATTGAGTCCAGCTCCAATCCCTGCACAGGACAACCCCAACATTCACACCATGTGTCTGAGTCCGAGGGCATTGGAACACACTGCTAGGGAAGTGATTGAGTCCCATCCCTGGAGATGTTTAAAAGACAGGTAGATGAGGTGCTCAGAGATATGGTTTAGTGGTGGAGAGGTACGGTTGGGCTTGATGATCTCAAAGGTCTTTTCCAATCAAACAGTTCTAGGATTCTATGGAATCTTATGATACTGGGGAAAAATACAATTTCAAAATACAAACTAAACTCTGTCTCAAGTTTGTGGGTTGGAGGACATTGCTGTATACTTCCACGTTTCTTTCAATTCAAAGAAACAAAGCGATCAAGCTCAAAATGGTCTGGGAAGTCCAGAAGAAACATCCGTTGAGACTGTCAGCACTGGTGGCTCCTGCATGGAGAAGATGAAAACATTGAGGTGTCCTTCCCCATAGTGGGGGGTGGAACTGGATGAGCTTTAAGTTCCCTTCCAACCCAACCCATTCTATGATTCTATGCATCAAACAGGATTTTTTTTAAGTCAAAGGAGGTTTCTCCAGCTTGCAAAGCACTCTTGGTTTCACAGCAAAAGAAGTTTCCAGCTTCCAGTGACAGGTTTCTGAGAAGGCTCCACTGTAGTTTCCAGTGGGAATTTTCTCCATGGTGGGTGTCTGGAACTGGTTGCTTTCAATCAATCATGTTCATGTAAGAAAGACTTTCAACCGAAAGCTCCAGGCTTGTTCGGTGTTAGGAAATCTTGACTGTCAAATAAATCTCAGGAACAATTATTTTCTTAAAATATATTTATGTATTAAGAAAGAAAAAGAGAGATGAACAGATTTGGACTGCAGTTGGCACTTGTTGAAGGCAACTTAACAACCACTACGGGAACAGAGACTCCATTGTAATCCCCTATATGTACTGGCCCAGTAGCCAAAAGCAACAAACAAGCTTGTCATGAAATGGATGTGTAAAGGAAGTGATCAAAATTGGAGAGAGAAACAGAGAGAGAGAATGAGAGACACAGAAAGAGAGGATTTTGAGTGAACTTTTTGTTCAGGAAACAGTAAAAAAACCCCAGCCGTGGGTTTTGGCCCCATTCTGAGTGGCTCTCGTGTAGTGAAGACCACAGATATGTGCATTTTTAAACCAAAAATGCCTTGCTGCCCTCTCAGAAATGTAACACTTGGGCAATGGAGATAGCTCTGCCAGAGATATATAAATATCAGATTTATGTGCTGGTCACTGCCACCCCACATGACACTCCTAGGAGGCCTAGGGTCTATACAGAGAAGAGATGAAGCAGCTCCATCTGCTTTCCTGGGTGGCTATGCCTGAAAAAGGCAAGAAAAAAAGTGATGGAGTGAAAATCATCCCTCCAAGCACTTCAGTTCTGGCTTGCAGCTGAAGTTCAGCTTCACCCACCTTGTTCATGTTGTCATTTCATTGCAGCATCATAGTCTCAAAGAAGGGAGCTACAGCTTTGATATCCTGCCCTTAGACACATGGTGGGAATGTTTGGGTTGTCCCATGCAGGGAGTGGAGTTAACTTGATGATGGAGATGAACTATATGGAACAGGTTGCCCAAGGAAGTTGTGGCTGCCCCATCCCTGGAGGTGTTCAAGGCCAGGCTGGATGGGGCTTTGTGTGGTCTAGTAGGAGGTGTCCCTGCCCATGGCAGAGGGGTTGGAACTAGATGGGCTGTAAGGTCCTTTCCAACCCGAACTGTTCTATGATTCTATGATCTTTGTAGGTTCCTTCCAACTCAGGACATTCTATGACTTTGTGATTCTATGTGCGATGGGGACCTGGCCTGGAGGTGACCAGAAGAATTACAGACAAGCACGGAGGAACAAGAGACCTGTGATGACTCTCAGCTCTTTGCAGTTCTCTGCCAGGGTAGATGAAGAGGCCAACACTTGTGGAAATGTCAAGTCTGGTCCACTGTCCTGTGATTCAGTCTCCTCAAGGCACGTAGTGGAACGTTTACTGCTTGACATTTGGCAGTGCACCCTGAACACTTCAGGGCAGGGTTCATGTCCATGTTCATGGGATGCTAAGATCATTTTAGCAGCGGAGCCACATTTATTTACAGAGAAAGGACAAATGTGGAGATACTGGATAGCAAAGCTGGAGTTACCATGGTCTTTATCACAGAAGTATCGCAATGGTAGAGTCATAGGATGCTTTGGATTGGAAGGGACCTTAAAGATCAGCCAGTTCCAACCCCCTGTCATGGGCAGAGGCACCTCCCACTGGATCTGTTGCTCAAAGCCTCATCCAGCCTCCAAGAATGGGGCAGCCATGACTTCTCTGGGCAACCAGTGCCTCACTGCCCTCATAGTAAACAATTTCTTCCTAATGTCTAACCTAAATCTCCCCTCTTTCAGCTTAAGAAAGCATGTAACGATCCTAATTAAAGCATTAATTTAATGTGGGTTGACGTGTTTCCCAGGCACATATAGCGTATGATACCTGCAAGAAGGAGAGCATGACTACCTTGCCTCTGGTTCCTCATGACAGGGAGATGTCTACTATGGCTATGGGCCTTTCCCCACCACGTGATGACCACTAAGCCATGGTTTGCTCTTGGGAATTACACGCACAAGGACCCAGGAGGAGCAGGGGAGTGGACCAGAGACCTTTCCCAGTTCCTCCTACCCTACATTGTTCTAGACCTGGATGCAGACTGTCTTGATCTCATGAACTTAGGCAGGTCATTTGGAGTGAATCCTTCAGATGCAGTCTCCGCAGTTCCCTCAGTGCAAACTGATACGATTTAGGTTTCTGATTTCCTTGATCAGTTTTGAAAATGACATGTAGGCTTCTAAAAGATGTAGGTGCTTTAGGAACAATTATTCCAGTTTTTTCTTGCTTTTCCACACATTTAAAGGGGAGTTGCTAATAAATCTGTCATCACTGCTCTTTTGTCCAATTCTTAAGACTAATCTTTGAGACCTGGCCAAGTAGCTGCAAAGGTCTACATATGAAGACTTCTCCTAAGTATTGATAACCTATCTCTTTGCATGAAGGAGCAGAAATGAAGGCTCTGTGACTTTGGTGTACTGCAAGTTGGAGACTCTCCACAGCTCTTTACAGAAACTTCGAACAAGTTCCTGTAAGCAGCTGAGGGAAATTTCACCTTTCGCTCACCCTCAGTTGATTGAGCACCAAGATGAACTGGGTGCCATGGAGTTACCAGACCCTTTCTGCTCCCGTTCAAGCATAGAGGCCTCAGGTTGACTTTGTGAATCCTTGACTCAGATTTAGAAGGTTTCTGTTTGATTTGGCAAACACCAAATTCCTATCTGCATACTCTTCTTCCTTCCAAAGCCTGGAAGCAGGTGCACAGCAAGAGCTGCCACTGTCAAGGAGCAGAGTTGGACTTGATTTCTAATGCCTCATTGTGTTTATGAAAGATTAATAGCAAAAATTTCTTCCAGGGCTCTGTGTGACGCTGGTGAAACTGCAGTTGGAGTAGTGAAGTGTGATCTGGCCAATCTGGAAGCCTGACCTAGCAAGACCTTCAAGAATTAAGATCCTGTGGTCAATCCTTTTCCAGAAGTTACATCTTTTACAAGCCTTCAGGATGGGACCAGCTCCAACACCGTAAGACCGGTCTTACTTGGCCAGACCTCTAAAAGTACATCTCACCTGTCCCCTGTCCTAAAAAATAGTCAGGAAATGTTCCTCAGAGAACAACATAAGAATCACTTCACCATGCAATGGCATTTCCATGGCAGTCTGTAATGTGAACCTTGGGGGCTTGTTTAAGCAGACAGAGGAAGATCTTTAACTTGGGTACAAGAAAGGATTTCCCATACCTAAATAAACCTCTGCAAGGCTATTTTCAGGAAGAAAAAGTGATTTCTGTCATCAATGAGCACTTCAGTGTGTCCAGCTCTTTATGAAACCACAAAAGAATGACAGCCTTTGCTCCCTGAGGCTCACATCAGAGCAGATGCCAGTAGAAGAGGATGATGGAAAGAGCATAGTGATGGAGAAGGCTCCGAGGAGATCTTATAGCAACATTCCAGTACCTGAAAAGGGCCTAGAAGAAAGGTGGAGAGGGACTGTTCATAAAGGCTTGTGGTGATAGGACAAGGGTTAATGGGTATAAACTGGAGAGGGGCAGATTTAGGGTAGACATAAGGAAGAATTTCTTCACCATGAGAGTGGTGAGACAGTGGAACAAGTCGCCAAGAGAAGTTGTGGCTGCCCCATCCTTGGAGGTGTTCAACGCCAGGTTAGATGGGGCTTTGGGCAGCCTGATCCAGTGGGAGATGTCCCTGCCCATGGCACGGGGTTGGAACTGGGTGGGCTGTAAGGTCCCTTCCAACCCAAACTATTCTATGAATCTATGATTCTATGATTCTATGATTCTATGTTCTATGTTTCTATGGGTAAGGTTACTTTCTTTCCACAGACGGAAGGAGATTCAGAACTGGTGAAGTTGGTGAAGCATTGGAAGCAGCTGTCCAGGGAAGTCACTATCCCTGGACGGGTTCAAAACCAATGAGTAGATGTGGTGCTTCGGTTTAATGGTTTAATAAGCACGGTGGGGTTGTGTTGATAGTTGAACTTGATGATTTTAGAGGTCTTTTCCAACCCTAATGATTCCATGATTCTTATTGGCTTCCTCTGTGCAGGCAGGGAGTTACACCAAAAAGAACACCTATGATCACTTTTCCGAGGTTTCTCAGTTATTGAGGGATTAAGGGTATTATTGGTGAGGGAAAGGACCATGGGATGAAGCAAAGACTTATTTCAACAAGAAGAAATTCTTTCTTGCCTCTTTGATGAGGACAAGGATATTTATCAGGGGCAGCTTTTTTACATCAAGCCCTACACTTGCTGGCCACCTCACGGAGTCTTTTCGGAAATGACTCTTTCCTTGTGAAAGATATTTCGGATTGCAAAAGTTGAAGCTCATTTATTAAAATGAAGAGAGAAGGAAAAACCGTCACATTTTTGAGCTTGCATTAAAAAAAAGGCATGGAAGTAACTAAGACCCAATAATTGGGGGAATTATAACAAAAACAGGAACATTTTTGTTAAAACAAAAGTTTCTTGCCAAAACAGTCATTTCAACCAAAAGTTTATTTCATATTTATTTATCTTTGGATAAAGGGAAAAGAGTCAATAGAAAAGTTCTGCCAGACACACGCCAAGATTTTCTCTTTCTCTGTTCATAAGCAACACAATGGAACTATTTGGGGGTATGGACTCTCGAAAATTCATTCTTCCACTTGGTGCGGGCTCAGCCCAACAGAAAATATCCTCGCAAAACTGCCTCCAGCTCTCCACTCAAGAGAGCAGCTTATCGCCAGAGTAAGGGAGGCTGAGGAAAATGTTCCAGCCCAGCCAAATCAAACCATTTGTTGCAGCAGATGTGGTAGCCCAAAGGGATGAGTAGACAGATGACAGGGCATTGAGCCAGAATGGAATGGGTTGGAAGGGACCTTAAAGATCATCCAGTTCAGCCCCCCTGCCATGGGCAGGGACATCTCCCACTGGATCAGGTTGCTCCAAGCCCCATCCAACCTGGCCTTCAACACCTCCAAGGATGGGGCAGCCACCACTTCTCTGGGCAACCTGAGCCAGGACCTCACCACCCTCACAGGAAAACATTTCTTCCCAAGATATCATCTCAATCTCCCCTCTTTCAGCTGAAAACCATTCCCCTCGTCCTGTCCCTGCACACTCTGATCAAAAGCCCCTCTGCAGCTTTCCTGGAGATCCTTTTAGTACTGGAAGCTGCTCTAAGACCTCCCTGGAGCCTTCTCTTCTCCAGGCTGAACAACCCCAACTCCCAGCCTGTGATAGAGAGCACGGTCAGAAAGATGAGTCTGGCAGGTCCCCTGAAATGGCTTGAGAGCCATTGCCATCTCCTCAGCCCACGCAGTGGGGAACAGCATTCAAGAACTGTGTGTCCTGGGAGCAAGGAAGCTCCTGATAGTCAAGTGCAGCCTTAGCGTGTTTATATTAGCAGGGATCAGCAATGAGGTTATGGCTTGAGGAAATGGGTGGATAAAGAGACCAGAGATATAAATAGTCACTCAGCAGCCATGGGAATGCCCTGGATTTCACTTCTGGTCACTGTTGCTGTCTCGCTCAGCACTGCTAGGTGACTCATGAAGCTTCCCTCTGCCTCGTTTTCCCTGCAATTAGGCTGATTACCTCTTTTTGTGCTGCAGCCCCAGGATCTTCCAGGATAAATGTGCTAAACTTGAGGGTTATCCTGCTGCTTTGCAACAAGTACCCACTTTACTGTGGTATTTCCCCTTGATTGGAAGAACTGAAATGAGGGGAGCAATAAGATGAAGATGGAGATGCAGAAACACAACTGTGTTGATTGTCTAAAAGCATGAAAATCTGGAATCTTGCAAGCAGAAGTGTCAGGTCTGCAGCCTCAGACCCTGAAGGGGAGATGGGAAAAGGACAGCTTCACCCCTTTTTCCCTGGAGCCCCAGTTCTTCTATAAGAGGCCCCATGTCCGTAGAATGGTTTGGGTTGGAAGGGGTCTTAGAGATCATCTTGTTCCACCCCTGCCCTGGGCAGGGACAATTCTCACTGGATTAGGTTGCTCAAAGCCTCATCCAACCTGATCTTGACACCTCCAGGTTGTGTCATCCCTCATGGCAGCATGCATCCTAAAGCACCTGTTCAGCAGAAATCCCACAGCACGTGGTGGTTTCTCAGGTTTAAACAACTGATAAAAAACCCTGCAGGGAGCAGAGACATGTTTCTTGTAGTTGTTAGAGCAAAGGCGCTGGAAAAGGTAGCACTCTCTGATGAGAAGGGAAGGAAACCGCCGCCGGTGTTGGTCCAGACTTAGAGAGATGCATCCCTTGAGGACACAGTGATCTCAGCCTCAGACCTGCTCTTTCCCTTTCCCAGACAGGGAATCTCCACATATTGATCCTGAGGAAACATTCACTCCTCAGTTCCTTCCTGCCAGTTTCTATTCTCAGGGAAAGCTACTGCCCCACCTCACCCTTTCCTGCAGCTCATAGTAAGGAGAAAACCATCATGGTTGCTCGCAACCAGGCTATAAACCATTCCTTTCCTTACGGTGCTAGAAAGGTCTTGGAATTGTTTTATTTTTAATGAACACCTGTTCTATGGGCTTTGGTTTTCACATGAGCACAAACATGCAGAGCAGAAGAGCTTTCCAGGATGGTGACTGGACAGGAGCCAACTCAGAGATTTGGAGCACCTCTGCTATGAATACAGGCTGAGACATTTGTAGTTGTTGAGCCTGGAGAAGAGAAGGCTTCAGGGAGACCTCAGAGCAGCTTCCAGTACTGAAAGGGGCTTTCAAGAAAGCTGAGGAAGGATGTTTTACCAGGGCATGGAGTGACAGGACAAGGGGGAATGTCTTAAAATTGGAAGGAGGAAGATTTAGATTGGACATAAGGAAGAAATTCTTCACGATGAGCATGGTGAGACCCTGGCCCAGGTTGCCCAGGGAAGTTGTGGCTGCCCCATCCCTGGAGGTGTTCCAGACTAGGTTGGATGGGGCTTGGGCAGCCTGATCCAGTGGGAGGTGTCCCTGCCCATGGATCAGTGGTGGAACTGGATGGGCTTTAAAGTTTCTTCCAACCCAAACCATTCCATATTTCTATGATTCTATGATTCTATGATTCTATGATTCTGTGATTCTGTGATTCATTTCAGCATAGAGTTTGAACGACACAGGTGTCCATATGTAGGAATGGGGGAAATGAACTTAAATGCAGGTGGAGGGATTACTTTTAGCTTTCTGTGCAATGCATAGGGGTGTATGGGACAGAGGGAAAAAGCAGACACTTGTAGAGATACAAATCCTATGGTACTTGGAGTCCCAGAGGATCTGCAAAGTAAATAGGGAAGATCTGGGTTCTCACATGAGTGTTTAACATCTGATGAAAGAAATATTGCAGCAGGGATGTCATAGAATCATGGAATGGTTTGCGTTGAAAGGGACCTTAAAGATCATCTAGTCCCACCTAGTGGGTAGGGACACCTCCCACTGGATCAGGTTGCTCCAAGACCCATCCAACCTGCCCCTGAACACCTCCAGGGATGGGGCAGCTACCACTTCTCTGGGCAACCTGGGTCAGTGTGTCCCCACTGTCACAGGAAAATATTTCTCCCTAAAATCTCATCTCAATCTCCCCTCTTCCAACTTAAAACCATCCCTCCTCATCCTATCCCTGCACTCCCTGATCCAAAGCCCCTCCCCAGCTTTCCTGAAGCCCCTTTAAGTACAGGAAAGTGCTATATTTGTTGGTGACCTCCAAGCATTTTTGGATCAGGCTGTTGCCAACTCTATGACATACACACAGTTAAGGACAAACTGAGCAACCCCTCAGGACAGCAGAGCTCCCCCTATTGCAGTTCAGGAACCTGATGCGATCCTGCAAATCCACGCTTGTTGGGCCCAGTAAATTTATTTCCCACACACAGAGTTTAAATTTGAGATGATTTTTGCCATGTCTCACAGCTCTTTTCATGTCTCAAGACACAGGAGGTGGGAGATGTAATCAAGTCCTTGGAAAAGAGATTCAGCTCAAAGATCTCACCTCCTTGGGCAAGTGCTCCAAGCACTGATGAGCTTAAATACTCCATACTCCTCATTCTGGATGACTTTTCTGAGTGCATGACCTGCTGTATATATAGAAACATTGATCCAATCCAGCCCTGGCAGCCAGGTTGTTGGAGGAACACCTAGTCTGCGGGTTTTGGCAGGGCTTGTACATGAGCTAAGCAGCAGCTACTCATCTCTGTCTTGGATGAGGCTCTCCACAGCTTCTTGTATCAAACCAAGAAGTAGAATTTTCCTAGCACAGAAAAAAAAGACTTTTAAGGTGGGGAGAACTGTCTTTGTTAGGTAGAAGTTCAACTTGGGTTTCAAAGGTTGAAAGGAAGAGGATAACGTATTTATTGGGGTTGAGGACTGTTGAGAAATTAGTCCCTTGTGGTTGACTGAGGATATTTTAATCGCTCGTAGAGAGGCTTCTCACATGTAATGGGCTTTGACTACATCCTGGGCCAGTGAGAGCCATCAATTAAAATTGGAGTAGATCTGCATATGTTCATGACACAATTGTGGCAAGCAATGGGGTTTGACATTGTCAGCTCTGCCACCCCTTCATACGGCTCACGCAATTTCGGCAGTTTCGATCATCTGCTCCACTGGACCAAACCCTTCTGCCTCCTCCCACCTCTTTCCAAGGCTCTTGCAGACTAAAACAGTGATGCTTCAGCTCAGGAGTGGTTGTGTTTCGGAGAGAAGAGAATGTTGCCCTGTAGTGTCATACCTGCAATGTCGTAGCTACAGAAGGCACTTTGCAGAGACATCATTCCCCAGTACTCACAAGCCCTGGACCCATGCACCAGGAGCAACCACCATGGAACAACCCTCCTAGAAATTGCCCTGGCAAACAACGTGTGCTTTCAGCCCAGCAGGTGGACCATATCCTGGCCTGCATGAGAAGAAGCGTGACCAGAAGGGCCCTCTACTCTGCTCTTGTGAGACCCAGTCTGGATTCTTGTACTCAGATCTGGAGTCCTCAGCACAGGAAGGACATGGAGCTGTTGGAGCGAGTCCAGATGAGGCCATGAAGATGATCCGAGAGCTGGAGAATATCTGCTATGAGTACAGGTTGAGAGAGTTGGGGTTGTTGAGAAAAGAAGGCTCTGAGGAGATCAAAGAGCAGCTTCCAGTACTGAAAAGGGGCTCCAGGAAAGCTGGGGAGGGGCTCTTGATCAGGGCGTGCAGGGACAGGATGAGGGGAATGGTTTTCAGCTGAAAGAGGGGAGATTGAAATGAGATTTTAGGAAGAAATGTTTTCCTGTGAGGGTGGGGAGGCCCTGGCCCAGGTTGCCCAGAGAAGTGGTGGCTGCCCCATCCCTGGAGGTGTTCAAGGCCAGGTTGGATGGGGCTTGGAGCAACCTGATCCACTGGGAGGTGTCCCTGCCCATGGTGGGGTTGTTGGAACTGGATGGGCTTTAAGATCCCTTCCAACCCAACCCATTCCATGGTTCCATCAATAACTGCGCACATGCAAATCAACATCTCTCCTGCAGCACCTTGCACTTCCCAGAGCTGGGTGAAAATGAGCTGTATTCACTCGTCTACAGCTTTTCCCAGCTGCTGGGGTTGTCTTGGACTTAGTTGAGCGGGGCTGTGTCACCAGTGAAGAGGCTCTGACTTTGGTCTGCAGGGAGAGAAGCGATGCGCGTGCTCCCTGTCCCATCTCTCAGCCTGCCCGTTCCAATGTCTCTGTGTGCAAAATTTTACCTGACCTGAACTTTCTTGAGTCTCTCCAACCTTCACCCTCACAGTTTGGAGCAGATCTGTTTTTCATGCCTGGCAATCCAGACACCAAATTGGAGCCGAAGTGACGTTTATTGTTTCAAGAGTGTTATTAAATGAAGATTGAGCTCGTTACAAGCACGACCTGTTTTTGAGCCAGGACACATATTAATTTGGATAAAATACCAGCTGTGTCCTCTCTCCCTATGGCCTTATCGGAAAACAAACTGGGTTAAGTTTCATTCCAAAGAATGAAAATAGAATTGAATACTCGCTTCACTTGAGGAAGATCAAATAATCATTATCATCAAAATGCCTCTGCTAATCACGGTGGAGAGCGGGCAAAGGTGTTTATTTCTGTGTGGATCTAAAAATAAACGGAGGTTCAATTCCTCTGGGGGGAATGTGAGGGCAGCATGGGGTGGACTTTACCATGTAGGGGGAGAGGAAAGTCCTCATCCAACCTCTGCAGCTTCGTGGCCCAACAGTATTATTAGGCCTCCCTATTATATTAGTTATTCATTATTAGTAGGTCCACATTTTTGTGGTCAAGAAGGACATTGAAGGGCTGGAGCTTGTCCAGGGTTAACGGAGCTGGGGAAGAGGCTGGAGAACAAGGGTTATGAGAGACCACTGGGGGACCTGGGGTTGTTTAGCCTGGAGAAAAGGAGGCTGAGGGGAGACCTCATCACTGTCTACAACTGCCTGAAAGGAGGTTGTAATTGAGTGGGGGTTGGTCTCTTCTCCCAAGTGAAAGGTGATAGGATGAGAGGAAATGGTCTCAAGTTGCACAAGGGCAGGTTAAGATTGGACATTGGGAAAAAACTTTTTGTGGAAAGGGTTCTGAGGCCCTGGCAGAGGCTGCCCAGGGAGGTGGTGGAGTACCCATCCCTGGAGGGATTTAAAAGATGGATAGATGAAGTGCTTAGGGATCTGGTTTAGTAGTGGACAGGTATGGTTGGACCTGAAGATCTCAAATTGATTCTATGACCACCCAACTGTAGGTGCTTCCTGCCCTGCATTTGGGTTTGGCTTCAAAAACTGCTAAGAACATAAATGAAAGGAATTGCAGGTACTTATGTGTAATGCAGAGGTTCTCAGCATCCACCATCAAAATCTCATCTCCGACGCATCAGGATTTAATTAGGAAACGCTGCTGGACCTGTCTCCACTGCAATGTAATTATAAACCTTTGGGATATGGGATATGGGGGTGACGGGGCCCATTTTTTGCCTGATTGAATGAAATTCCCTCTGAGGAGGAATCTCTTCTCACCCAACTAAGCTGCTTCTTCCTTGCAAGGAGCTCTGAATGCCTTCAGACAATGAAGGGCTGACCCCAAGCTGGCTGAAATCAAGGAAAGGGACTCAGCGTTCAAATACATCAGCCTAAAACCTCCTTTCATTGGTACTACATAATGAACCATCTCACTGCTTGTGTTTCTCTTTCGACTACTTAAGTTTCCTGACTAACTTGATTAATTAGGAATTGGCATTAAACATTTCTTGCCAGCTGCTTCACATCCCGCCACAATACGGCTGCAGACAGGATAACTGGAGCTAAATCCTCCACTTGTGCATTGGCAACACAGGCTGAAAACTCTGTTAGGTTGTAGCCTGCCTGGAGCCCAGAGCCTTGTGCTGGATGACAGCACCTCTTGCACAGAGGCATCCAGTCCTCATTTCAAGATGATTCAAGTGGTGGTTAATCCATCACTTTTCCTTCTCATTGGCTCCATTGGTTAATCACCCTCTTCATTTGGACTCTGTGCTTTATTTTTAACTTACATGTGTGCCGAAAGCTCTGTTTTCTTTTTCTCGCTGCATTCCCCCCCAGAAGATGAAAGTCAGCGGCGCTCCTGCATTATCCAGGTCATTTCCATCCATGGGATGCGGTTGTTTCTTTTGAGGTGCATTTTTCCTTTGTGTGGTGTGGTTTGGGCTACATTAGAGTCAGTTTTCTGACACCAGCTCAGTCTTGTCTGAGTAACTTCATTTTCTGAGAGCTCACTGCACATTTTTCAGACAGGATTTGTCTCTAGCAGTGATCACATGAGGACCTGGGATGCAGAAAGTCCAATGCTTGCCCTTATTCCTACAGAAACCAAGGCCATCCTTGAGCTGGTGGAGCCCTAAGTCAAAGAGATGAAAAAGGTCACACCTGCAGGGAGGGTCGGACAGGACAGGTGACCCCAAACAGACCAGAGGAGGATTCTATCTCATAGATTTCACACTTGGGATAAAACTGAGGGACCACGACGGTCTCACTCTCTTCTTTGATGGTCAATATCCAGTAAGGACCTCATCTGTCTGTTTGCCCCTTATCCTGGATCCATGCATTCCTGAATCCAGTTCCTGAGCCCAGTTCCCTCCTAATCTCATACCCTTTCTCTCGTGTCTGCTCTGCAGCATCTGTGGTGACGTGGAGTCATTGAGGACTGGATTGGGGATAGAATTTCATACATTTGTATATATTTTATTATCATAGAATACGATCGCTTGTTTGGAAAAGACCTTTGACATAGAGTCCAACCATACCTATCCACTACTAAACCACATCCCTGAGCACCTCTTCTAGCCGGCTTTTAAACCCCTCCAGAGATAAGGACTCCACCACCTCCATGGGCAGCCTCTGCCAGGGCCTCAGAACCCTTTCCATGAAGAAATTTTTCCTGATTTCCAATCTGAACCTGCCCTGGAGTAACTTGAGGGCATTCCCTCTCGTCCTATCACCTGTCACTTTGGTGAAAAGCCCAACATTCACCTTGCTCGAACCTCCTTTTAGGCAGTTGTAGACACTGATAAGGCCTCCCTTCAGCCTCCTTTTCTCTAGGCTAAACAACTCCAGGTCCCTGTTATTTTATTATTTTTTTATTATTTTCTTTTATTATTAGTATGACTATTAGTAGTAGTATCATTAGTAGTAGTAGTGGCATTATTATTGGTAATATTATTATTGGTGTTATTATTGGGATGATGATGGTGATGATGATGATAATTATTTCATTATAACCATAGTTTTAGTTTCCAACTTGCAAGTCTTTTTTCCTCTCATTTCCCTTTCCCTGGGGTTGGGGAGAAGGGAATTGGGAGCCTAATTGCTTGGTTTTTGCGGCCGCAATTGACTGGGCTGGGGCTAAACCAAGTGTGTCGAATAGTTCATAAACTCATTACAAATCCTCCTAAAGTGGAAGTGTTCTCTTTGCTCTTTTCAGCTTGTCGATTTGGCAAGACCAAATCCCAATATTTCCTGCGTGGGCTTGACTGGATGGAATCACGGAGCGGTGTGAGAAAACAAATAGATCTCGCACAAAGCAAACCAAGAGAACTCTTGGTGTTTTGGAGCAAAAGTCCCTATTGGTTTATCCCTTCCTTGAGCAAAGTTGACATTTGGTTTAAGGTAGAACACATTCCTGACACACAAGGCTCTGATCCGTTACAAAAGGGAGCCCGCTTCCTGGATTTAGGCTAAGGGACAGGGTTCAGGCAGGGGGCAAGCTATATATGTGTCAAAATGAGCAATGTCTTTTTGGGTCACATATACTTTTGACTTCAACACTGCTTTATGTTGGCTGTAAAATTAATAGGTGGGAACTAGATTTATTTGTCCCCCTGGCCTGGTAGTTGCTTGTTAGGTTAAACTCACTGATTTCCTGGTACAAAAGTGCTTGTTAAAATAATCTCCCTGAAAATATTCCTCTGGGAGCACTTTATCTTCCCAAATCAAAAATTCCTAAACAATGAAATGGGCAAGATGTGACAGATGGACTTGAGCAAAACCAAACAAAACCCTCAAAACCAAGAAGTTCATGCCCATAAACATAATTGGAGGAGTTCAACCTTGTTTCTGGTGCTTTGTAACGAATGCCAGCATCCATACTTCAGGAGAAATGCCCTTATGCAGGACTCACTTGTTCCTCTTCTATCCAGGGGGCCTCATTCTGTGCTCCTCATCAACCCAAGTTTCTCCATGCTGTAATTCCTCCAGGAGGAATCTGAGGGCAGCATGGGGTGGACTTTTCTCCAGCATCCAGGTGGGAGAGGAAAGTCCTCATCCAGCTTCTGCAGCTTTGTGGTCCAGCATTTAATTTGGCCCCTCACTCCAAGGTTCAGATTGGACATCAGGAAAAAATTCTTCACCAAATGGGTTCTCAGGCCCTGGCAGAGGGTTCACAGGCCCTGGCAGAGGCTGTCCAGGGAGATGGTGGAGTCCCCATCCCTGAAGGGATTTGAAAGACAGGTAGGTGAGGTGCTTAGGGATGTGGTTTAGTAGTGGACAGGGACAGTTGGACTGGAAGATCTCAAAGGTCTTTTCCCATCAAGCGATTACACCTTCTCCGTGGTGTAATTCTCATCAGGTTTACCTGCTTCGGCTGTGTCCTCTGTCACACAACTTCCAAACTGGCCCACAGGACTGTCCCAAACAGGCAGTGAGAAGATCAGTATGTTCAACAGTCCCTTTTTCCTCTACTGTTTTTGGAGGGATTGTTCCCAAAACTTCATTCACCCACATCCCTCATATCATTAGTAGGGACCCTGAACCCCCTCATTTGCTTCCACCTGCTGCTCAACTACAAATCTCACCCCATAAATGAGGACAATGCCTCCGTATCTGTCCCAGTATCCTACCAGCCTCATCGTCAAAAGCAGCCTTCACAGAATCGTAGAATCATAGAATCATAGAATAGTTTGGGCTGGAAGGGACCTTAAAGATCATCCAGTTCCAACCCCCTGCCACAGGCAGGGGCATCTCATTAAATCTGACACAGGAAGGATCATAGAATAGTTTGGGTTGGAAGAGACCTTAAAGATCATCCAATGCCCCTGCCATGGGCAGGGACACCTCCCACAGATCAGGCTGCCCAAGACCCATCCAACCTGGCCTTGAACACCTCCAGGGATGGAGCAGCCACAACTTCTCTGGGCAACCTGTTCCAGTGCCTCACCACTCTCATCATGAAGAAATTCTTCCTTATGTCCAGTCTAAATCTGCCCCTTTCCAGTTTACACCTATTCCTCCTCATCTTATCACCACAGGCCTTTACGAACAGCCCCTCTCCAGCTTTCTTGTAGCCCCATGAGGTACTGGAAGGTCACTATAAGGTCTCCTTGGAGCCTTCTCTTCTCCAGGCTGAACAACCCCAACTCTCTCAGCCTGTCCTTGTATGGAAGTTGCTGCAGCCCTCTGATCATCCTTGTAGCCTCCTCTGGACCCGTTCCAACAGTTCCATACCCTTTTGCAGTCAGTTCTGCTCTTCAGAATTAGTAAGCTGCCACACACAGGTGCCTATAAGAACATAATTCTACCCTTGCAGGTGGAAACACTGCGTGGGGGGCCCTGGTGTGGCCCCAAGTAAATTTAATGTCCTTCCCTCCTCTGTGGAGGGCAACTTGACCTCTTCATATCCAGGTGCTAAGGACTGCCCCCTCAGTGCATTAGAGCTGCAGAACAGAAACCTGAGGTTAGCATCAGAACTGAGTTAGTCCTCAGCAGAAGAAGGATGTGAACCTGTTAGGGTGAGTCCAGAGGAGGCCATGAAGATGATCAGAGGCTCTGCAGAACCTCCCATATGAAGATAAGCTGAGAGAGTTGGAGTTGTTCAGCCTGGAGAAGAGAAAGCTGCAGGGAGAACTTAGACCAGCTTCCAGTACTGAAAGGAGCTCCAGGAAAGCTGAGGAGGGGCTCTGGATCAGGGAGTGCAGGGATAGAATGAGGGGCAATGGTTTTCATCTGAAAGATGGGAGATTGAGATGAGATCTTCTGAAGAAATATTTTCCTGTGAGGCTGGGGAGGCCCTGGCCCAGGTTGCCCAGGGAAGTTGTGGCTGACCCATCCATGGAGGTGTTCAAGGCCGCATTGAATGAGGCTTGGAGCATCCTGATCCAGTTGGAGGTGTCCCTGCCCATGGCAGGGGATGGAACTCGATGAGCTTTAAGGTCCCTTCCAGCCTAAGCCATTCTATGATTCTCTGATCCTACATGGCTTTGTGCAGCGCAGGCTTTTCCCCACTTTTAATCTCTCTCCACCTTCAGCAGGAAGAGGGGGAGCATTTTTGTTAGGTTGCTTTTTTTTCCTTCACCATCTCTAACATGTGTGTGAGATGGGGAGAGATGGCCTCAGGATTCAAGGTGTTCCAGGCCAGGTTGGATAGGCCTTGGGCAGCCTGATCTAATGGGAGGTGTCCCCGCCCATGGCAGGGGCGTTGGATGATCTTTAAGGTCTCTTCCAACCCAAACTATTCTATGATCCTTGCTGTGTCAGAGGCTCAACAAGCTCATCACACTGCAAAAACTGTGCTGATGCTCCCCAGCCCTGCCTTCCATCCCCTTCCCCTCCCCTTTCCTGCTGCAGCTCTGAACAGGCTGTCAGTCTGTGGTGGGGTCAACCCCTCCTCACAAGCCCAACACCCCTCCTACCTCCTCCAGGTGTGGGTACTTGACTGAAATCAAATTCTCTCTTCAGTAAAAGGTGGTGGAGAGATTTCATTATGGAGCCGGAGCTGTGGTGCTGGGGGACCTGTTTGCACAATGCTCCCATTGTGTGGCTGCTTTATTCCGGCTGCTGGAGGAAGAAGCCTGGAGTGTTGGAGGATGCTCGTGTGGGCCAGGAGCTCGAAGGTGAGAGAGCAAAGGGCATGTCCCTAACGTGACCGTGCGAAGGGCTGCGGAGAGGGGGAACGGAGCTCGTGTGTTCTCCAGAGACAGCCTGTCTTTACCTAATAACAGAGATTGAGGAGCTGGTTTGAGCTACCCAGACATTACATCAGCGTGTGGCCTCCCTCCCATTGGTCCCCTTTGCCTCAGCCCCTTGAATTCGGCAGCAGATCCTTACAGTCACCTCAGTGTCCCGACCCATGAATCACCGTTGTGTCATTCCCTTAGAACTGGGGAAGGGCAAAACCGTTTAATAAAAAGCTCAAGCATCTCTTCTGTTTGGCGAGATGAATGCTGCAGGCAGACAGGAGCCTTCTTTGGGGATGGGGGGGGTGTAAGGGCTTTTGTTTTTCTCCCTTTCTCCCCCTTTTCCCCCCCTGTGAGACTTTTTCTGGGTAAAATAAACCTCCAAGCCCCTACTCATGTGAGATTGGATCCAGCTGCACTAAACAGGATCAAACTGCGTGCTCTGAAAGCACAGGTGAAGCATAAGCTCGGTCCTAAACAGATCTTGCGCTGCCCAGGGAGAAAGGAACAGAATATCATAGAAGAGTTTGGGTTGGAAGGGACTTTAAAGATCATCCAGTTCCAACTCCCCCCTGCCATGGGCAGGGACACCTCCCACTGGATCAGGCTGCCCAAGGCCCATCCAACCTGGTCTTAAACACTTCCAGGAATAGGGCAGCCACCACCGCTCTGGCAACCTGGGCCAGGACCTCACCGTTCTCATCATGAAGAAATCTTCCTTATGTCCAGTCTAAATCTGCTCCTCTCCAGTTTATACCTGTTGTCCCTTGTCATATCACCACAAGCCTTTGTGAACAGCCCCTCTCCAGCTTTCTTGTAGCCCCTTCAGGTACTGGAAGGTCACTCTAAGGTCTCCTCAGAGCCTTCTCTTCTCCAGGCTGAACAACCCCAACTCTCTCAGCCTGTCTTTGTATGGGAGGTGCTCCAGCCCTCGGATCATCTTTGTAGCCTCCTCTGGACCTGTTCCTACCCCTCCAGGGTGGGAACCAAACCACAGAGAGATTCTTGCCTAGATTAGGGCATAATTTACAGCCCATACACACAATAAGCCAAAGGGTTGCCCCAGGGACCTTTGGTGAGGAGGGAGATGGTTTGAATAGTGTTCCAACTTCCTGCCCTTCTTAGCAATAGGATTCCTAATTCAAGGAGCTGATGGTGGTCCTCTGAATAGGATGAGGGTAGTCGTGGTGACTTCTCTGGGATCACAAGGAGAGCCAGTAGGAATCCTCTTGAATTCTCCACCCACCCTCCAAGGAGACAATTCCCATGATTTCTACTCACCCTTGCCCTCCCTCCAAGCTGCATTCTCAGATCCTACAATGCTGAAGGAGAACCAGCTTCTCTGATTCATGTGGGTAAGCTTCCATCACTTGCAGTCGTGGAAAAGGACTAAATTATTACCAAAGTGTGGTTTTAAGCTTTAAAATCTAAAGGCTAAGAAAAAGAAACAGTTAAGAAAGTCTAATCTTTCCCTGAGGTCCTGTGGCTTGGGAAGAAGACTCCCTTCAGTGCTCTGTCTTCTGGATAAATTGTTTTTCTCCTGTTTTCTTCCCTCCCTATAAGACAAATCCTCCAGTAAGAATCAAACAAGCATTTGCCTCCAGCTTTCTTCTGCATATTCTCATTTTCCAGACTCTCAGTGAGCATCAATCAGGCTTAGCTAATACTGAATCCTTGTCTTTACCAACCAAATAAATCCCAACAAACAACACCCTCCCCCCAAAAAAAACCCACCCAAACCTTTTCATCCCAAAATTTCAACACGAAGAAATAAGATCTGTGTTTATCCTGGTGCCTGGGAATGGTGAATCTGGCATGGATCAAATAGATCAGATGTGATGGTGCAGAAGAGCATTGAATGGAAACCCTGACTTTAATTGTTTTGAGCAGTTCATCTCGGGCTTGGTCTTTCTTCCAAGAGTGTCTCCAGCTCCAAACAGCTCCTGATTACTTTCAGGTTTCTGATATAGATAGAACATCTCAGAAGCTTTGGTCTTAAGGTTCCCAGAACATCTTCCTCAAAGGGACATCATTTGAAGGTAATTGCAAGGCTGTTTTTGTAAACAGTCTCTCTGAAAGCTCCCAACAAAGCAAACACCCCTTATTGAAAACACTCCACGCGGACAGTGGTGTTTGTCAGCGATGAGCTGCAGGGATACTGGATCCCTGGCCCTTTTCTAATCTTCAGCAGTCACGAACTGGGGCTACTTGGAAGGATCGGTTTGAATCGCAGGACTTACAAGAGGAACCAAAATAATATCGTGCCAGGAGTGCAGCCTGTTCCATTTATCCCACTTTCCCTTGCTAATGAGGGTGATCTGTGCAAAACATGAGGCCCCAGAAGGGGCTGACGTACTGTCTTAGAGGCCAGTTCTTTAAAGGACTTGCGGTGTTGAACTTCCCTTACAGTATAGGTTACAGAAGGGCATGGATTAGGCAAGCAGCCACCACAGGGAGTTGTTTTAGAATCATAGACTCATGGAATGGTTTGGGTTGGAAGAGACCTCAAAGCCCATCCAGTTCCATAACCTTCCCATGGGCAAGGACACCTCCCACTGGACCATGCTGGTCAAGGCTCCTCCAGGCATGGAGCAACCACAATTTCCCTGGGCAACCTTGGCCAGGGCCTGCCCAACCTCATTGTGAAGAAGGTCTTCCCAATGTCTTGTCTAACTCTCCCCTCTTCCAATTTAATTTTATTCCCCTTTGTCCTATCATTCCAGGCCCTTGTAAAAAGTCCCTCCCAAACTTTCTTGCAGCCCCTTCAGTAACAGGAAGGCTGTTATAAGGTCTCCTTGCAGCCTTCTCTTCTCCAAGGTGAGCAACCCCAACTCGCTCAGACTGTCCTCGTAGCAGAGGTGCTCCAGCTCTCAGATCATCTTCATAACCTCCTCTGGACCCATTCCAACAGTTTCATCTCCTTCTTACACTGGGGATTCCAGAACTGGACACAGGATTCCTGGTAGGGTCTCACAACAGCAGTGGAGAGGGGCAGAATCTCCTCCCTCCCTGCTGGCCATGCTTCTCTGGATGCAGCCCAGGACACAGTTGGTTTCTGGGCTGTGAGCACATCTTGCCAGCTCATGTTGAGCTGGGCTCAGGAACTAGATTAAGAAATGCAGAGATCCAGGACCAGGAGCGAACAGACAGATGAGGTCCTCACTGGACATTTGCCATTGAAGAAGAGAGTGAGACTCTTGTGATCTCTCAGTTTTATAGCAAGTATGGTGACCATGGGATGGAATCCTCTGCTGGTCACTTTGGGGTCACCTGCAGGTGCCACCTTTTTCACATCTTTGCCTTAGGGTTCCACCAGCTCAAGGATGGCCTTGGTTTCTGTAGGAATAAGGACAAACATTGGCCTTTCTGCATCCCAGCGTCCTTTTGTCACTGCTAGTGACAAACCCTGTCTGAAAAACCTGCAGTGAACCCTCAGAAAATGGAGTCGCTTAGATGAGACTAAACTGGAGTCAGAAACTGATTCTACTTTAGCTCAAACCAAAACAGCTTACATCTTTGATACCTCTCTGAGGTGTCTTGTTTAGCTGGACTCTGAGCCCTGGCAGTTAGAAGTGCTTTTAAGGATCTGTCCTGAAACTAGCCAGCAGCTGGATCACACCAACTAACTTGTCCTGTGGACCAGCAATAAAGAAGGGGAGTAAACCCCCAGTGTTGCCAACTTTAATGATTTTATTGGACATCTTGCAGCTGTCGACGTTCTTTCCATAAAATCCCAGCTGCTGGGTTCAGGAGATGGTGTGAAGAACCTCAGGTTTAGTTCAACATCAAAAGAAAAAGGTGGGGGGAGGGAGGGGAGAGTTTCTACCCTTTGTGATTATAACACAGAGCTTAGAAATGTGAAATCAAGAGTGTTCTGCCAGCTCCGAAGCTGGCAGATAAATGGAAAGGACACAAACCTAGTGGTCACCTGGAACCGATTCTCCCCTTCTACTCCACTCTGGTGAGCCCCTGTGTGGAGTCTTGGGTCCAGTTCTGGAATCCCCAACATAAGAAGGAGGTGGAATTATTTGGATAAGGCCACAAAGATGATGTGAGGACTTCTTCCAAAGGCCTGGAGTGATAGGATGAGAGGGAATGCCTTTAAACTGGAATGGAAGATTTATATTATAGACATTAAGGAGAAATTCTGTACGATGAGGCTGGTGACACGCTAGAACAGGGTGCCCGGGGCAGTTGTGGCTGCCTCATCCCTGGAGGTGTTCAAGGTCAGGTTGGATGGGGCTTTGAGCAGCCTGATCCGGTAGGAGGTGTCCCTGCTCATGACAGGGGATTTGGAACTGGATGCTCTTTTAAGATCCCTTACAACCCAAACCATTCTGATTCTGCTTTTTATTAAGCTCTCAAGAAGGGCAAAGACCTGAGGAATGGCCAGGAGTAAGATGAAAATGCTTTAAGATTGTGGGGTTTGTGTGAGCCAGGAAGACCCACGCTGTCAGCACAGCTCAGCCAACAAGAGTGAACTCATCACACTGATGAACTACCAGTATTGAAAGAAAACTTGTGCTTCCAACTCTGTAGGAAGAGTCTCGATTGCTTTGAGGCTGAAGACCACCAAGTCTTGTACGAAAGAGTTACAAGATGCAGTACATCCAGATACCACGGCCAACCAGAGCACCCGGGGACATCCAGAGCACGAGGTATGGAGATATGGAAGACACCAAGTTTATCCTCTTCCTGAGGATGCTGTTTGAGTTTGCAGGGTGGTGGGGCTTGGAAGCTTTCAGGATCCCTGATGGAGCAGGAGGAGGGCTATGGTGGCTTCAGCAGGTGGCGCTCCTCCCCCGACTAAATGCTGGCAATTAGCAAATTAAGTTAATTAGGGAGTGATTGGGACTGAGGCTTCCTCCTCCTGTTCACCCGGTTGCTGCCTGCATGTGTGTGGGCCCCTTTATTGTCCACTGAGAAGAAGACAGTCCTTTGGGCTGTGCCACAGAGAGGGTGGCCCTGTGCCTGCAGGAGGGCAAGGGGAGATGTGCCAATGTCAAATCAAAGCATGACACCGGAGATGAGCCCTTTTGTACATTACTGCGAGGTGGGAAGCACTGAGGAACAAGCAGCCAGGGGTCAGAGAGGGCTTGGAACCCTGGTCAACTCATTGCTTTCACCTCAAGAAAAGGACCTGCCTCAGTTTCCCCATCCACACTGCTGAGCTGGGGGACATCCAGGCCTGAGGATTGTGGCTGAGGAGGATACATCCCTGATGTGCGTAGTCATCATTGCCTTCTTCCTCATGCTCATCTTCCTCCTTCACTCACATTTTGAGGCAAGCTCTCTAATGGCTTGCTCTTAATTAGAATGAACTCTGAGTGCCCTGCTAGCACGCCCTTTCCTTTGTCAGCTAATTGGCCGGGCTTTCTGATCTATTATGTAAATAGTCTAAGTCTCTGCGGCACAGTGTCGTAATGCGATGCATTCCTGGGAGCCTGGGCTTCTGTTTCATGGGATTGTGCTCCAGCCTCAGGCAAAAACAGCAGCAACAACAACAAAAACCAGGCAAGTCTTTGGCTCATTTTCTGGTGGCTCCAGAAAACCACTTGCAGAAGAAAGTGTTCTGGGCAGAAGTTCAGGGCATGCAGATGGAGAGAAGGGTGCGTGATGAGGCTGAGGACAGCAGGAAGAGTTAAGAGCTGGCCTGAGACAAGCCAGCATGGAATCATAGAATGCTTTGGGTTGGAAGGAACATTTACATGTCATCCAGCCCAAACCTCCTGCAGAAGCAGGGACATCTCAGTCCAGTTACTCAGAGCCCCATCCAACCTGACCTTGAACGTTTCCAGGGATGGGACCTCCACTGCCTCTCTGGGCAACCTGGGCTAGTGTTTCCCCACCCTCATTACAAAAAAATTTCTTCCTTGTATCCAGTCTAAATCTGCCCTCCCTTAGTTTAAAACTCCTCCCCAGAATCATAGAATTAGAGAAGTCACTTCAAAGCTCATCCAGTTGCAACCCCCCTGCCATGGGCAGGGACACCTTCCACTGGATCAAGTTGCTCAAAGCCTCTTCCAGCCTGGCCCTGAACACCTCCAGGGATGGGGCAGCCACCACTGCTCTGGGTAACCTGGGTTAGGACCTCCCCACCCTCACAGGAAAATATTTCTTCCTAATATCTCAGTTAAATCTCCCCTCTTTGAGCTCAAATCGTTATCTCTTCTCCTATTCCAGCACTCCTGACAAGGAGCCCCTCCTCAGCTTTCCTGTAGCCACTCTCAGTACTGGAAGGGAGCTAGAAGGTCTCTTTGAAGCTTTCTCTCCTCCAGTCTCAACAACCCCAACTCTCTCAGCCGGTCCTCATATGGGAGGTTCTCCAGCCCTCACATCATCTCCGTGGCCTCTTCTGGACTTGCTCCAACATCTCCATGTCCTTCCTCTGCTGAGGACTCCAGAAGTGGACACGGGGCTCCAGGTGGGATCTCACCAGAGTGAAGCAAAGGCCAGAATCCCCTCCCTTTCCCTGCTGGCCACATTTCTTTGGGTGCAGCCCAGGTAGTATTTTCTAAGGGGGCATATAATGGGAGAAAAAGGAAGGAAGAAAAACTTCAGAACTCTAACTATTCCACAGATGAGGAGAGCAACAAAATAAATGAGCAATGTCCCTGCTCCGATAAATCCACTTAGAAATCCAAACCCAGTAGCAACAGTGTAATTTATGTCCCATTGAAAGAGGTCCAGATGAAAATTGATGAAGTCTCTTATTTGTGTAATAAATCAGATTCCATTAACATAACAGATACGCATATTTATAAACACAGCCTGGACCCCAGGCTTGTTATTCAGATCCGTTGAAGAGGGGCTGGGGAGAAAAGGGTGCTCTGAGCCATAAATTTCTTCCTGATTAATCCAGAAACACAATCCATGAAAAGATAGTGGACTCAATTTATGACACCTGAAAAAGAACCGAGAGTGAGTAAATCTTCAGTTCATGCAGAAATAAATCTGGTCGAGTCCTCTTCCTCGTTCGTGTCTCTGGAGGGGGCCGTAGAGCCAGTTAAATCGCAGAACTGTAGGATGGTTTGGGTTGGAGGAACATTAAAGCCTGTACAGTTGCCACCCCCCTATCATGGGCAGGGACACCTCCCACTGGATCATGCTGCTCAAGGCACATCCAACCTGGCCGTGAACACCTCCAGGGATGGGGCAGCCACAGCTTCCCTGGGCAACTACGGCCAGGGCCTCCACAAGCTCATCGTAAAGAATTTCCTACTAATGTCTCATCTAAATCTTCCCCCTTCTAGTTTAAAGCCAATCCTCCTTGTCCCATCACTCCAAGCCCTTGGAAAAAGTCCCTCTTCAGCTTTCTTAGAGCTACTTCAGATACTGGAAGCTGCTCTAAGGTATCCCCAGAGCCTTCTATTCTCCAGGCTGAACAACCTCAAGTCTCTCAGCATGGCCTCAGAGCAGAGGTTCTCCAGCCCTCAGATCATCTTCATGGCCTCCTGGGGACCTGTTCCAACATTTCCATCTCCTTCTTACATTGGGGATTCCAGAACTGGACAGAAGACTTCTGATAAGGTCTCACGAGAGCAGAGTAGAGGGGCAGAATCCCCTTCCTTGCCTTGCTGGCCACACTGCTTTACATGCAGCCCAGCACATGGTTGGCCTTTTGGGCTGTGAGCACACATTGTCAGCTCATGTTGAGCTTCTCATCAGACAGCACTCCAAGTCCTTCTCCTCAGGGCTACTCCCAGTCACATCGTCCCCTAGCCCATACTGAAAATGTAAAAATTTGAGATGATTTCAAATAGTTGTTTGCTTTGACCACACCACTGAGCTCCCAGACCCATAAATCCAACCACCCATGTTGGTGCTTGTTGCGCACCATAAACAGCTTTTCCATCTCTTCACGATGAGGGTGGTGAGGTACTGGCAGAGGTTGCACAGAGAAGTCATGGATGCCCCATCCTTGGAGATGTTCAAGGCCGCTTTGGATGGGGCTTTGAGCACCCTGACATAGTGGGAGGTTTCCCTTCCCATGGCAGAGGGGGTTGGAACTGGATGATCTTTAAGTCCCTTCTAATCCATTCTATGATTATGTGACTTCCTGGGAGTCACTGCAAGGTGCGTTGGTTTTGGTGTTGGTCATTCAACACACAAGCTCATCTTCATGCCTGTGGTAATCTGTGGAGCTTGCAAAGGACCTCTCTGCTGGTCACGAGGGGGAAAGGTTGCCACATGATTTATTGCAGAGCATCATTTGTGCGTCAGACACAGTGAAGTATGGAAAGTTGTCACATCTGCGGTTTGATCTGTATTTGTGGTGGAGCCACAGCCTGTCAGGATTGTTCAGAAGACGCACAGCATGTATCTATTGTGAAAAGGGCTGTGGTGTGCAAAGTGTTGAACCAACACCAGTGTGACCCGGACGGCACAGCCCCGAGCAGACAGTAGACACACAGGATTAGGTCTGAGATTGCATTAGGGTGAGGTGTTAAGATGGCACAATAAAAGGAACGATTACACCTGCCATCCTCCATGTCCTACAAGCAGAGGGCAAACCTAGCAATCTTCTGTCTGAGTTCTTGGAGGAGCACATAGGCTTGAACATCCATGACTAGGGCAGTAAAGCTGGAGAAGGGTCTGGAGAACGTGTGTTATGAGAAGCAGCTGAAGAAACTGGGACTGTTTAGTTTGGAGAAGGGGAGGCTGAAGGGAGAAGTCATCACACTCTTCAACTCCCTGAAAGGAGATTGTAGTGAGGTGGATGCTGGTCTCTTTTCCCAAGTAACAAGTGATAGGATGACAGCAAATGGTCTCAAGTTGCTCTGGATATTAGGATAAATGTCTTTACTGAAAGGGTGGTGAAGCATTGGAAGAGGCTGCCCAGGGCAGTGGTGGAGTCATCATCCCTGGAGGTGTTCAAAAAAACTTGTAGATGTGACTCTTTGGGACATGGTTTAATAGGCACAACGGTGTTGGGCTGATGGTTGGACTGGATGATATTAGAGGTCTTTTCCAACCTTAATGATTCCGTGACTTCGGTTTATGTCAATATAAGCTGCAAAGTGCCTCAGGCTTGGACCAGGCACACCACTCATGCACTGGCTTTGCAGGCAACTTCTGGTGAAAAGGTAGCAGCTCAGACCTAAGACTTGTCCCTTGGAAGATTTGATGAGCTAAATGTCCAAGGCCTAAGTTGATACTAATAAAGGGAGTAAGGCCCGGTTATGGGTTCACCAGGCACTTGATTGTCAGCACAGTGTCCAATTTTGTTTCTGCCAGTCCAGAATCTTCTAAAAAAACCCATTTTGGACACCTCTCAAAGGATAGCAGAGACTGTTTTCAAAACTCTTCTGTTGGTTTTTAGGGAGAAGAAGACTGCTCAGGCATTTGGGCAAAGGCAAAACACAAAGCTGCAAAGCTGAGATGCAATAACCCCCAAAGGTCCCTCAGTGCAGGAGCTCTACTGGTCAAGGTTTTGAGATCTTGACTGGACAAGCTCCTGAGCAACCTCCTTGGTCTTTGAAATCAGCCTTCCTTTAAGAGAAGATTTGGAGTTAAGACATCCAAAAGTCCCTTTCAAACTCAGTAGTCGTATGTCATGTGCATGTGCTTGTCCCGGGGGCCTCAGAAGAGACCCTGTCTTGGCTTATTTATGAAGACAGACTTTGTAAGCATGACCCAGCTGCCTGTTTGTGATTCCAGGGAGGGTTTGATGGCAGACAGCTTGGTGATCACGGAATCGTATGATTATTTATGCTGAAAAAGACCTTTAAGATCATTGAACCCAACTGTAAACCTCAGGCTGACAAGTTCACCACTAAACCATGTCCCTAAGCACCGTGTCTACACGTCTTTTAAATACCTCCAGGGATGGTGACTCAATGACTTCCCCGGGCAACTTGTTCCAGTGATAACCCTTCTAGTGAAGAGGTTTTTTTCCTAATATCCAACCTAAACCTCCCCATTCTGCACCTGAACTCTGGTCATCCATACTCACAACTCAGCCAGGTATTGAGAACCCTGTGTGGGTCTGCAGGAGATTGAATGCCACCACTGTTCATCTAAGGGGTAGATGCTGCTTTCCTTCTCACACAGTTTGCACAAACCCTAAGCACAAAACGCTGAGGTGCTAGAGGGACCAGGTGCACTTCAGCTCCTTCCAGTACCATCTCCTGATGTCACATGGGCTGAGGTGCCTGGAGGGAGATGAAATGAGATGAGCCTGGTGGTACCTGTGGCTTTGCATGATTGTTGAAGATCCAAGGAGTGCCTAGTGTGGGTGTCACAGCTGGCTGCGGAGTGCCTTCTCATGCCAGCCCAGGGACAAGAGCACTGTTGTGAAGGTGCTCCAACCCTTCTTTGACACCTGGTGGAGAGTTCATGGGAGCTGCCCAGAGAGGAATGCCTACTGGGAAAGCTGAGAGCCAGGAGGCAAACACTGAGGTTATCACGGGTACCATCTGAGACTCAGGGTTGTGGTCTAACGAAGCTGAGTGATCTCAGCAGCAGCTAATCTCCCAGAGAGCTGGGGTGAGGTTCTGGAGATGTTTACTAAAGGAGATGTAGGATGATTTCAACCAAATGTATGAGGCTGTAGGAAGAGCCAGGCTCCGGGTCACCAAAAAAGCTAGCAAAGAGGGAATTAGAGATGAAGAGAAAAGGATGTGTCCTAGAAAGCTGAGTTGTCCCAAGCCTGAAACCCACCGTATCAACCTGACTCCTCCATGAAGGTCACAGGCGGCTGGTCAGATGTCCAGATATCTCTCCCCAGTGCTGCTTTCGTGGGGTAGCCACCTTTAGAGACATTCAATTTTCATAAGTGTGGAAAGAAACTTTCACAGAATTCCAAAGGCCAAGGCAGTTGTTGAGCCTTGGCTTAAGGTTGAGCAAAATAAACTAAGGCTGTAGGAAGCCTCAGTTCAGCTGCTGGTTGCACATTCTTTTTGAGGGACTGCAGACATAAGATGAGGAGGGAAAATTTTAAGCTGAAAGAGTGGAGATTGAGATGAGATCTTTGGAAGAAATGTTTTCCTGTGAGGGTGGGGAGGCTCTGGTCCAGGTTGCCCAGAGCAGTGGTGGCTGCCCCATCCCTGGAGGTGTTCAAGGACAGGTTGAGATGGGCCTTGGGCAGCCTGATCCAGTGGGAGGTGTCCCTGTCCATGGCAGGGAGGTTGGAACTGGGTGTTCGTTAAGGTTCCTTCCAACCCATTCTGTTCCAAACCATTCTGTGATTCAATGGCACCTCAGGCAAGTCGCCCAGTCTCACCATGTTGTGTTTCCTCTTCTCTAAACCTGGCTGCCCACCCTCTGCCATGACTCCTCACTCTGTAAACTCTTTGGGGCAGGGAGCGCTCTTTGCCATGTGTTTACACATCTATACAGAATGGGTCCAGCATTTATGCTGGGCCCAAGGCACATTGGTATAATTCCTTCTTTTGTAGTAGTTTTGCCCTTGCCAGCCCAAGGCATTCTGGGAAATCATAGGATCATATAATAGTTTGGGTTGGAAGGAACCTTAAAGCCCCTCCGGTTCCAACCCTCCAGCCATGAGCAGGGACACCTCCCACTAGATCAGGTTGCCCAAGGCCCCATCTAACCTGGCCTTGAACAGTTCCAGGGATGGGGCAGCCACGACTTCTCTGGGCAACCTGTGCCAGTGCCTCACCACTCTCACTGTGAAGAAGTTCTTCCTTATGTCTAGTCTAAATCTGCCTCTCTCCAGCTTATACCCATTGCCACTAGTCCTATCACTACAAGTCCCTCCCCAGCCTTCTTGTAGGCCCCTTCAGGTACTGGAAGGTTGCTATGACGTCTCCTAGAAGCCTTCTCTTCTACAGGCTGAATGATCATCAAGTCGAATTGTACCTGTCCACTACTAAATCATATCCCTAAGCACCTCATCTACCCTGTCTTTTGAACACCTCCAGGGATGGGGACTCCACCACCTTCCTGGGCAGCCTTTGCCAGTGCTTCAGAACCCCTTTGGTGAAGAAGTTTTTCCTGATGTGTAATCTGAACCTCCCCTGGTGTAGCTTGAGGCTATTCTTTCCCATCCTAAATGATGCTATTTTGTTCTCTTTCTTGCTATGCACATTCTAATGACTCCTTTTTTTACACCTTATGGGGGGCTCGCTGGCGCAGACACTGGTGGTTTGACAATGCTGTCTGTGATATGTCTCAAGAGATGCCTCGTGTCTGCAGACCATGACAGATTCAGCCTGCTTGACACAAAACATTGACTTGCAAAGCCATAGCTTACTCTCCAGAGACCAAAAGGAAGACCATTCTATGGTTTTCTTTTCCTCTCTCAAACTGGTGGTGCACTAAACAGGTACAGTTGGACTCCATGATCTCAAAGGCCTTTTCCAACCAAATGATTCTATGAATGTGGCCAGCAGGGCAAGGGAGGGCATTCTGCTACACTACTCTCATGATATTCCTACTGGTATTCTGGGTCCAGTTCTACAATTCCCAACAGAAGAAGGAGATGGAACTGTTGGAATGGGTCCCGAGGAGGCCACTAAGACGCTGCGCTCAGAGCTTTTTCTTAGCTTCAAGCTGGGGAAGGAACCAGTTGCAAGTTCTTATTAACCCCACCCCATCTCTGCATCCACAGAGGACCACCCACCTGCCTGCAGAGCTGTGGCTGTATGTTAGTTGGCCTGGCAAGGGGAGAGGGCTAGGGACACCATTCCGGTGTCACAGCTTTCCTTGCAGACCTGGTGCTTGAGTGCTGAGAGCTCTCCAGTGCCTTCCCACAGTTCCCCTCTCCATAAAGGAAGCAGTGAGATGATTTGGAAGGAAAGGTCCATGGGGTATCATAGACACGAAGTGTTCAAGGCTAGGTTGGATGGAGGTTTGAGCCACCTGGTGCAGTGAAAGTTGTCCCTGCCCATGGCAGGGGGTTTGGAACCAGATGGCCTTTCAGGTCCCTTCCAACTCAAGCTATTCTATGTTTCTGTTTATCATCGTTCCATAACACAAGGGCTTTTGACTCCAGGACATCTTCAACACCGCAACACCAAGGCTGGGCCACCTCGTGAACTCCCTGTTGGGCAGCTGTCACCTGAGTTCATTTCTCAGTGAAGGCATATCCAAAACTAACTGACATAATCTTTAGTTTCCAGGTGTCAGGGATGCTTTGAGCTTTCCAGAAATTCCCTTTTCAATGCATTTCTGAAGGATAACACTTTTAAACTTGTTGTCATCAAAACCTATAATCTGTTTTCTCTGTAGCAATGGGAATTTGTCTCTGTTTGTCCTGACAATAAATAGAGTGGAAACGGTGCCAGAAAGCCCCTCACTCTGCCCTGGTCACCCATAACTGTTGGAAGACCCAAAAATCAGGGTGGGAAACCCATGCGACTGCTCTGAACTGCAAGTAGCACACCCAGATCTCTCATTTCCTCACTCCTTTCCATGAGGAATCCCTCAATCTGGTGTGAGATCTAAAGCAAATTCCAGAGAGGTGAGGGAAGATGCGTGTGTTATGTCTGCATGGAGCTGCCTGCTGAGTGCAAACATTGACCTGCCTTTGGGTCTGCTCAGAGCAGACAGCGGACTCTGATGTTGGGCAGGATCTTGGTTTGGGCAATCTGCCAGGGTGCTCAGGAGATGTTAAGCTTGCAGGTGTGAGGCTGCAGAGTTTGTTATCCCCTCTTCCTCCAGATCTCCCAGGAGGTGACGCTAAATGGGGTCTTCTGCTTTATTCCAGTCCTTCACTTCAGTGGGTCATTTATGCAGTGTTCCTGAAAACATTGCTCTCCTGTTGTCACAAAAATTACATCCCCACCTGCCTAGAACATTGGGTATCTCTTCAAAAAAACATGCAGGCTCCGTACATGGCTGAGAGCATGACTGTGCTTGAGTGAGTTAAGTGATGGCCAGTCCATCTTCACTGGAAATAGAGCCCTTCTGACCTCCCCCATGCAAAAGCAAACACAAGAGTGTACAGTATCAGTTGAACTAAGAGACTGAGAGTAGCCTTGAAGGAGTTGTAGGTGCTGGTGGATGAGAAGCTCAACATGAGTTAGAGGTGTTCACATGCAGCCTACAAGGTCAACTGTATCCTGGGTTGTATCAAAAGCAGAGTGGTCAGTAGGGCGAGGGAGAGAATTCTGCCTCTCTACTCTGCTCTGGTGAGACCTCACCTGGTGCCCTGTGTCCAGTTCTGGAGTCCTCAGTTGAGGAAGGACCCAGATCTATTGGAAGAAGTCCATAGGAGGCCATGAAGATGCTCTGAAGGCTGGAGGAGTTGGGGCTGTTCATCGAAGAGAAGAGAAGAGAAGAGAAGAGAAGAGAAGAGAAGAGAAGAGAAGAGAAGAGAAGAGAAGAGAAGAGAAGAGAAGAGAAGAGAAGAGAAGAGAAGAGAAGAGAAGAGAAGAGAAGGCTCTGTGGAGATCAAAGAGCAGTTTCCAGTACTGAAAGGGACTCCAGGGAAGCTGGGGAGGGGCTCTTGATCAGGGAGTGCTGGGACAGGATGAGGGGGAATGGTTTAACTTGAAAGAGAGCAGATTGGGATGAGATCGTAGGAAGTAATGTTTTCCTGTGAGGGTGGGGAGGCCTTGGCCCGGGTTGTCTAGGGAAGTGGTGGCTGCCCCATCCCTGAAGGTGTTCAAGGCCAGGTTGGATGGGGCTTGAAGTAACCTGATCCAGTGGGAGGTGGATTGGGGGTTAGAACTGGATGGGCTTTTAGGTCCCTTCCGACCCAAACTATTCCATGTGATTCTAAACTATGAAAGAAGAGGTTTAAAACCATATAGCTCCTCCATAAACCCTTGCCCATTGCCCACAACTCCTGTTGGCTCATATGTATCAAGGGGCCACAGCTCTCTTGGACTCAGGATGAGATATTCTAACAGGTAACGCCAAGGAGGGACTATTGCCTGGCGAGATGCTACAGAGCTTGACATATGTTTTACAACGACAACTTGAAAACACTCTGCAGATTCCAGTGGATCTTGGAGCACTTTAAGAAATGCTTTTGGCCTCAGATAGAAATTCAGTTACAACTTGACTGGAGCTTAATCCTAACAGTTAGTTATCCAGCACAAGGGATTAACTTCTGTTTTCCCTCAGGGGCAATAAAGTTTCTGTCTTTGTTGCTGGACGCCGTGCTTAGGTACAGCAAAGGCAAATCGCGCTAAGATAGCTGATTAATCCTCTAAGGTGGGGGAGATTGATAGTGATGACTAAGAACTAAAACCTACCTACTTTGTACAAGAATTTAATCACCAAGTCTCTGCCTTTCCCAGCGAGCTCCAAATCCATAAAGGATTGCATGAAACGCTTTGATGAGGTATCCTTAATTGTTTTTGGAGTTCTATGTGCGTTAACTTATCCATTGGTTGAGCCAATGGCACAAAGTATTCATGATAATTAACTGGAACCGAAAGCTGGCTCTTCTTTTTCACTTTCCCATGACTTTTTATACCTAATTCGTTAGGTGTTGAAATTTCCCTTGCTCGAACTGTCTCTCCCAAGGTGGAGGTGTTTGGGGAGAGGCGTGGTTCACTTTGGGCAAAATCATGATGAAAATTTTCATGTAAACTAAAAAGCTAATCAGGCAAAGAAATAATGAGGGTAAAAAAAAGCACATTTCTCCAGAAAGTTCCAATTAGAATTTTTAGAATCATAGAATAGTTCATGTTAGAAGGGACCTTAAAGATAATTTCTTAATCAGAACCTGAAATTATCACATAAAATCATAGAATTGTTTGGGTTGGAAGGGATCTTAAAGCCCATTCAGTTCCAACTCCCCTGTCATGAAGAGGGGCACCTCCCGCTGGATCAGGTTGCTCAAAGTCCCATCCAACCTGACCTTGAACATCTCCAGATATGGGTGGAGGCCATGGAGAAGATGATCCAAGGGCTGAAGCACTTCTGCTATGAGGACAGGCTTGAAAGAATTGGAGTTGTTCAGCTTGGAGAAGAGAAGGCTTTAAGGAGACTTTAGAGCAGCTTTCAGCGCAGAATGGGGCTCCAGGAAAGCTGGGGTGGGACCTCTTACAAGGACCTGAAGTGACAGGATGAGGGGGAATGGCTTTAAATTGCAAGAGAGGAGATTGAGATTAGATAATAGAAAGAAATATTTTCCTGTGAGGGTGGTGAGGCCCTAGCTCTGGTTTCCCTGGGAAGTTGTGGATGTCCTCTTCCTGGAAATGTCCAAGGCCAAGCTGGATGGGGCTCGGAGGAGCTTGATCCAGTGGGAGGTGTCCCTTCCCATGGCAGGAGGTTGGAACTGGATGGGCTTTGAGGTCCCTTCCAACCCAAACTATTCTATGATTCTATATTTGTGTCCATATATGGGTGTGCGAGGAGGTAAAAACCGAATACTTTCACCATAGAATATGGCCTGAGCCCTTTTCTCTTTTCCATTTGAATGGAGAAAAATGAAATTCCCTGTGAAATTAAAAGTAGGAGGCAAAGAGCAAAGGGATGGGACTCATTCACTGTATGGTTTTCCCACACAGGTAAAGCTTTTCTTTTGTATTCTACAATTTTAATGCCTTACAAGTTGAAACAAAAATATTTCGTGGTGGAATATGGTCCACGTGCTGACCTTAATTGGTTTGCAGTTCGTTAGCATTTTTCAATGTAAAAGCATTCATTTGAGAACCAGCCAGGACCTGGTGCCTCCATCCAGGAGCAACGATGCTGAGATAGCAGGGTGCAGCCCAAGGCGCGAAACCCACTCAGATGCAGCTCGGTTTGGAAAATTTTCTTCGTGGAAACAGTCAAATTCTTAACTATGCCATGCCCAGATGTTAATATCTCAGAAACTCAACCTCTAGATGGTCTAAAAATCATAAAAAGAGGGCTTTTAAGTGACATGGGATTAGGCAAATACCAACTTGCAGCTCTGCTTCTTGCAGTGAGCCCGGTTCCGCCAACGCAGGAGCAGGTTTTCAACAATAATCTAGGCTCTTAATTATCGCATTTTAAATGCTGTCACATGAAAAGTCTTAATATTGATTTAATCTCGTGTACTTTGAGAAGAGAATCAGGAAGGCTTGTTAACAACTTGCTGCGGACCGGGGAGGGGTAGAGGGTTGTGAACTGCTTCCATCTGGCCACAAGTGCTAAAATAGAAAGGGTTTGGACGCTAATTCACAGGGCTCAAAGCTTGTTTGCAAAGCACATCCAAGAACACAGTTGGAGAGGTGTAAGGAGAAAGACCGAGGTGGTTTTCATGAAACTTGACTGTTTTAGGTCAGTTCAGCCTTCTTTGTGGTGGGAGAATTCTGGAGAAGCCAAGGAATAGCCCAAATATTTATGATATCCTTTGGCAATCTGCAAGAACAGTTGGTATTGTAGGCAAATCACAACCAATAATGAAGTGGAAAAGTTGAGAAATGAAATGCTCAAAGACTAAAAAATGGAGAATTAAGCATGTAAATTTCACCTCAAAGCCACAGTCCCCTCTTTAATAATGAAGAAACTTTCTTGTCATGTCTGACGCGACCAGTTAACAAAGCAGATGCCTTTCAGAAGTATTTAGTTTGGGTATTGGGAAAAAATTCTTCACTGAAAGAGTAGTGAAGGATTGGAAGAGGCTGCCCAGGGCAGTGATGGAGCCACAGTCCCTGGAGAGGTTCAACAAGTGTGTAGATGTGGCTCTCTGGGACGTGGTTTATTTGGTGTGCTGGGGTTGTGTTGATGGCTATACTGGATAATCATATGATCACAGAATGGTTTTGGTTGGAAGTGACCTTAAAGTTCACCCAGTTCCAACCCTATGCCATGGGCGGGGAGACCTCTTACTGGGCCAGGCTGCTCAAGGCCCCATCCAACCTGGCCTTGAACACCTCCAGGGATGGAGCATCCAAAGCTTCCCTGGGCAACCTCTGCCACTACCTTACCACCCTCAGCATGAAGAATTTCTTCTTAATGTTTCAATCTAAACCTTCCCCCTTTCAATTTAAAGCCATTTCCCTTTGTCCTGTCACTTCAGGCCATTGTAAAAAGCCCCTCCGCTGCTTTCCTGGAGCCCCTTTCAGTACTGGAAGCTGCTCTAAGGTCTCCCTGGAGCCTTCTCCAGGCTGAACAACCCCAACTCTCTCAGCCTGTCCTCATAGCAGAGATGGTCCAGCCCTTGCATCATCTTCGTGTCCTCCTCTGGACCAGTCCCAACAGCTTCATATCCTTCTGATGTCAGGGATAACATATCTTAGAGGTCTTTTCCAACCTTGAGAATTCTATGAGTCTATGAAAGGAAGAAGAGAGATTTTCTACTTCATATGTTGTATATAAAAAAATAACTAAAATAGGTGCTTTTTCAATAGATCACTGCCTTTCTTCTGCACAGTATTCATAATTTCTTGAAAAGAGGCCTATTAAATTTGCAGCAAAAGACTGCTTCTAAGAGCTATCCAGAGACTTTAAACTCTCTGCTGTGAAGCAACCACAGTTTCTTTGAAGATATCGTAGGCCTGAGTATGTGAAGGTGAGACAAAGCTAAATTCTAATGTGGCAACACTTTCTATCCACTCTGGATGGATAAAAATGACTCTCTCACAGAGAAATGGATTTGCAGTAGATCAAGAGCAATATTATTCAAAGCTCACCCATGCACTGTTCTTCTTTGCTCCCTCCTGCATTACAACTCGATGATCCTTGTGGGTATCTTCCAACTCAGGACATTCTATGATTTTATGATCTTCCTGCTCTTCTCACCCACTCAATCCCTAATTCATCTGAAAGCAGGTGGTTATTTGCATTGTTGGGTTAGTTTTCCGTAAATCACCCACAACTATCTGAAGGCCAGTTTGAAGGAGGTGGCAGGGTCATAGGGCAGGTGCAGGGAGAAGTCACGGCTGCCCTTTTCAGCAGCTCCAGCTTACAGCAGCCTCAGCCAACTGTGTAATTTCACTTTCTGTTTCTTTGGGTTACAGCCAAGCCTGAAGGTACCAACCAAGGCGACTGTCCCACCACTCTCTGTGCTTGGAGAGAGAAGGTCAGAGAAGATGTGGATGCCCTATACCAGGTGGTGTTCAAGACCAGGTTGGATGGGGCTTCGAGCAATCTGATCTAGGGCAGGGGGGTTGGAATTGGGTGGTCTTTAAGGATCCTTCCAACCCAAACCATTCCATGATTCTATGAACATGCTAGAGACCTACAAGAAGTTTCATGAGAGCCCAGGAGCATAGGAAGGGTCTCCTGGCTTCCTGTTCTGCACTGTAAGCATAAAGCCAGCAGTGGCCAAATTTTACATACTCCTGCAAGTAGAAATGGGTCTGTTCTATGCAGTCACCTCTATGTGGCATGGGATGGGTTTCGGGTCTCTTGGAGAAGGTGTTAAGAAAAGGATGGGAGCAGGTTGCCAGCAAAGTTGTGAGCTGTCCTGGGGAGGGGATTGAACGTGGTCAGTGTGTCCTCAAGCAATGTAATGAAGCAAATCAGCAACTTAGGAGTGGCAACCCACCCCTGCTGTTGTCCTGGCAGAAAATCATGCCAAGGCTGCAGCAGAGTGGCTCCATGGCCATGGAGAAGCCTCGGCTTTGCTGCTTTGGTGGGTACATGAAGAAAAATGGCTTCTGGGGTTTCCAGAGTGTGGGTCAATGTGCAGAGCTTCTTCAGAAGCAGTACAGCAGGTCAAGATACAGCCTGGGTGTGTTGATCCTGCCCCTGCTAACCCCAGATCTGGAAAACCTGGGGATTGCAGTTCAGAGACACAGGAGCTGCCTGGATCAGGGCCAGCTGAAGGCTGGAGGATGTCCAGCTGCTTCAGCCCAGAGGTGATAAACTCTTCTGAGCACCTCAATAAGAGCGTGACAGCTTCAGTCTCATATAATCAGGATCGATCTGGTCCAGAGCTGGTCAGTCTGCATTGCAAGGGGCAAAATCTGGTGTCAAAGGCTGTATTTTCTGGAAGTGGCCTCCTCAGAGCATCTCCTGCCTCTTTATTCAAAGGAGAATCTTACCACAAGGCATATTATGTCCAGCACATCCCACCAAGATTTAGCAGTTGATGGGGTGTCTCTATTGTTCCGTTTTGTTTTCTCAATTAAAATACAGTGGTGGGGAGGAGGAGGGGAACCAAAGAAGAAAGGAAGGAATCGATTTATTTTATTTATTGTTCCTTCTCATGGAACAATCTCCAGAGAAATAAAAGAGGTTACAAAAAAAAAGAAACAATATCCATGCAGAGGCTGTGGGTTCCTGTGAAATAACTTTGTAAGGAGGGAAAGGGAAGGAAAAAAAGGACTAAGCTCCTGGTAAATGAGTGCTGGGCTTGTGAATGACAGAAGTGCACAACAGGGTATTTCCTGCAGGACCCTCTTTATAGGGAGGGAAAGGCAGAGGGAGGTGACTCTCCCTCTCTACTTGGCTCTCGTGAGACCCTACTTGAAGTCCTGTGTCCAGTTCTGGAATCCCCAACATATGAAGAATACAGAACTATTGGAACAGGTCCAGAGGAGGCCACGAAGATGGTCAGAGGGCTGGAGAACCTCTGCTATAGGGACAGCATGAGAGAGTTGGGGTTGTTCAGCCCAGAGAAAAGAAGGCTCTGGAGAGACCTTGGAGCAGCTTCCTGTACCTGAAGGAACCACAGGAAAGCTGGGAAGGGGCTTTCTACAAGGCCCTGTAGTGATCTTGTGGCCAGGGTCCTGGTAGGTTGAGATGTCAGTTGGCAATTCAAGCTCCCTGTATGAGGATATTCGGGGTATCTTGAGGAACCTTTAGAGTCCCTTCCGATACAAAGCATTCTACGATTCTATGATAAACTAAAGGAAATGCTTCAGCACAAACCCACCAGACTTTATGGAGAATCCAAAGATGTGGATAGCCCAATAGAGGATGTCTCCACCAGGAGCAATGGGATTCTTTAGATTGCTTTGTTTTAATTCATCTGTCCTTAAATGACATGACATGAGCTTTAGGCCTCTGATCTTCATGGGCTGGGCTGGGCTGGCAGCAGATTTCCAAAGTCCTCTATCTCCTGGTTCCTTGCGTAAACCAGAAAGGCACTTATTAGTTAGAACTCTGTCATAAGGATCATCCTACCATAAAACAACCTGCACCTGAGGAAAAGGCTTAAGAAAAAGGTTTGCCAAAACAGCTGGGGGGAGTTTGGAGAGAAGAAGTTGTTTTTTGTGTTCTTTAGTTTGCTTACTTTATGAACTTGTCTTTGAGCAACCAAGAAAGTACTGAACCAAATCCCCCAGCTGCTTTGGGGAAAAGAAAATAGAATAAAAACAGAAGTTCAGGATACTTTCTTATTCTAACACACGATCTTTTGAGAGAAACCCTTCCCTCTTTCTTGCCCTAATGAGGAAAACCACAGCTAGGAAAAGGAAGATGTTTGGTCAAATCTTGGTTTGAAAAAACAACAGAACTCAAAAAGACATTAAAGTGTTGTTATCAACGAGCTTCTGACAAGCAGAAAAGGAGCAGAATAACCGTTTCTCATAAAGTAACGAACTTCTCAGATTGTAGAAATGGTCCCACGTTCAGTTATCTGAAGAAAATAAGACCAAGGAAAGAAAAGATTAGTGTCAGGTTAGAAGTATTAGACGATTAGCATTGTTTTAGGAAGCAATCTGAGATGTCATCTGGAGATACGCTACCAATCCATCTGGGGCCGAAAGGAAAGAAGACAGAGGAGAGAGAGGGGGAAAAAAAAACCCAACCAAGAACCCTGTTTTGTTTCTCATTACTGCTCTAATTCTGGTGTAATTGAAAACGGACTGAATGTGTTTAGGAACATGTAGGACATCTGTTTCTCATTGGAAGAGCTCCGCTTTTTCGAGTGGCGCCTTCCATCTTCATCACAGTCCAAAGATTCCCACATCACGACTTGTCCTCTTTCTTTCTCTCCCCCCCTATTTTTTTTTTGCCTTTCCAGAAAATGTGAGGTTGAACTTTCGACTCCATGTAAAACAGTTGGAGAAAAACCATGATAAGTCCCTGGAGACCCATTGAGCCTTTCTTCCCATTATCCTACTTGATTCTTTGCAGCTTCTCAGTTCTTTAAATACAGCCTTGAGCTATTTAATGCTGGTGGCATGAAGAGAAGAAGGAAGGGACAAGAGGAGGGGGAGGAAAATGAAAAAAATGGAAGAACAATTTGTAAGGTCAGACATCAAAATGGAGAAACAAAGACAACTAGACAGAAAGCTGTCCTTAATCTGGGCCAGGACATTGTACGTTGCCAAAGGGATGGATCTACACAAATACTTGTTCACGCAGTTCTGGCTCTCCGATGTGTATGAAACAGCAAGGAAGGAGCCTGAAATCCAAGAAGATTTACTTGTGGGCTAAAACCAAAGGGCAATATCCTAATTCTCCTCTTGGACCCCCATGATGTGTCTCCAGTGTTCATTTTGGTTTGGACGACTACAGAACCGTCTCTCACTGGAAATTCTGGAGGCCCCATTGCTTAGAGAGGGATTATACAATAAAGAGATTGTGGGAAACATCACTACCTTGGCAAGAAGATGGGCTGCACGATCTGATAAATTGTAATTCTCCACCATTTGGAGAAGCTCTGCCTGTAGTGAAAGGGAGCAAAGCAGCAAAATGCATGACTGCAAGCTAGAAATGTCTTGATTTTATAAATGCCTCCAATTTGCTTTAAGAGCACTTTCCACCAACAGCGTTAATTCACAGTCATCAGACCGTGTGAGGCAATGACTTGGCTTCCCCTGCAACTCCAGCCCCACATCTGTCACCTTTACCTGATGAAGGTGTCTATGGCTGCGGTGCATGAAGGAACATGACTACAGTGAGATGCAGGAAGGAATGCCACCAAGGAGAGCCCTTGTCATGACCTTGAGCCATCAGTAACTCTGGGCCTGCAGGAGAACTTCTTAAATGAGTACGTAAGAACCGCTCCATGGCAGCGGCTTGGAACTGGATGATTTTTAAGGTCTTTTCCAACCCAAACCTTTCTGTGATTTTGTGATTCTAATATTACAGCCTATGCGATCTCTGCCTGGACAGTGTGACCATAAAATCAGCAGAGCTGATTCTCTAGGCTGCAGCTTAACACCCTCTGACAGTACAGAAGAGCCTCGGTATATAGTAAATAGTCTCTTATTTCTAAGCCTACTCAGCTGACCAAGGTGAAAAAGTTCCTCCTCGGAAATCAAAGGCAGACCATTATTTTGTTTCAGTTATGCTCTGGAGTTTGTTTTTACAGAAAAGTAGGTGAGACTGGAATGTGTTCCCTCTGAGGAATCTGAGGTAGTATTTGTAAGTACTCAAAGGTCAATAAAATTACAGCAAATTGTAAAAAGAAACAATCCCTTCTTCAAAAGGAACTGCGGAAAGAAATCAAGCTAGATCAGAAGATCTTGATCAAGGTATCTTAGAACCATAGAATCATGGAATGGTTTGGGTTGGAAAGGATCTTAAAGATCATCCAATTCCACCCCCCCTGCCATGGGCAGCAACATCTCCCATTGGATCAGGCTGCACAAAGCCCTATCCAACTTAGCCTTGAACACCTCCAGGGATTGGGCAACCTCTTCAGTGCTCACTGCCTCATAGTGCAAGACTTCATCCTAATGTGTCTTTTAAATCTCCCCTCTTTCTGTTTAGAGCTATTACCCCTTGTTCCACCATGACATGACCTTGTACAAAGTCCATCCCAGCTTTCCTGTTGCCCCCTTTAAGTATTGGAAGGCTGTTCTAAGATCTCCCTGTAGCCTTCTCTTCTCCAGGGTAAATATACCGCTGTTAGTGATGGCTTTTTTAAGATTCAAGTGTTTTGTTGGCTTTAGAAGTGTTTTTTGCCTTCTTTATCTGACTGAAAAGCCCTAAATAATTTCATTATGTCAATATGTCAATAGCCCCATTTTGACATGTATTCCATATAATTTTGTCTTGGACAACAAGGGTTATGAGGAGCGGCTGAGGGACCTGGGGTTGTTTAGTGTGGAGAGAGAGAGAAAGCTGAAGGGAGACCTCATCACTGTCTACAAGTGCCTGGAAGGAGGTTGTAGTAAGGTGGGTGTTGGTCTCTTCTCCCAAGTGACAGGTGATAGGATGAGAGGAAACAACCTCAAGTTGCACCAGGGCAGGTTCAGATTGGACATCAGGAAAACTATCTTCACCGAAAGGGTTCTCAGGCTCTGGCAGGGGCTGCCCAGGCAGATGTTGAGTTGTGGTCATCTGGTTAACAGAAGCAATTGTAGGACCATCAAAATGTTTTGTTCTTGTATCAGGAAATTTATTTACTCCTAGAACATGTATTTCTCTTAACACTGACCCAGTTCTGTGCTGTCACGGTTTAGCCCCAACTCAGCTAATTCTGGCAGCTAAAGCTGAGCAGTTCTGTCCCAATTCATAGAATCATAGAATCACAGAATCATAGAATAGTTTGCGTTGGAAGAGACCTTAAAGATCATCTAGTTCCAACTCTTTTGCCATAGGCAGGGACACCTCCCGCTGGATCAGGCTGCCCAAGGCCCCATCCAGCCTGGCGTTGAATACCTCCAGGAATGGAGGAGCCACTACTTCCCTGGGCAACCTGTGCCAGGGCCTCACCACCCTCATGGTGAAGAAATTCCTCCTTATGTCTAGATTCCCTTCCTCCTTGCCAAGCCTGGGGGAAGGGGAGAGGAAAACGAGAGGGAAAGGCTTGCATGTTTGAAAGTAAAACTACAGTGTGAATGAAATAATAATAATAATAATAATAATAATAATAATAATAATAACAACAACAATGTGATAAAATATATACATATATATGAAATTGCACCACCACCCCACCCCTCGATGACTCCACGTCACCACAGATGCTGCAGAGCCCATACAAGGGAAAGGGTCTGAGGTTAGGAGGGGGCCGGGCTCAGAAACTAAATTCAGGAACACACGAATCCAGGATCAGGGATAAAGAGATAGACGAGGACCTCACTGGACGTTGGCCATCAGAGTGAGATCGTTGTGATCTCTCAGTTTTACACCGAGTGAGATGTTCTTGGGATGGAATCCTCTGTTGGTCAGTTTGGGGTCACCTGTCCTGTGTGACCCTCCTGGAGGTGCAACCTTTTTTACTTAGGGCTCCACCAGCTTGAGGATGGCCTTGGTTCCTGTAGGGATAAGGACATGCATTGGCCTTTCTGCATCCCAACACCCCATTTGATCACCACTAGAGATAAATCCTGTCTGAAAAACAGGCCATAAACTCTCAGGAAATGCAGTCATTTAGACGAGACTGAACTCCAGTTAGAAAACTTCTCTACTGTAGCTCAAACCACAACATATTCTTAGTGCTCTACAACACGATGGCCTTCAAGCTCATAATTATTCAAGGGAAAATGAGAACAAAACTGAATTTCTGAATTCATTTATCACTTGGTGTTGGCCAAGGTGGTCAATCATCGCGTGTGTGATAATGTTCACATGGTTTAGTGCTTCCTGGGCAAAATAAAGATAGGCCTGAAACAGCTACACAACAAGCAAGAGAACTCATGTTTTAGGAAAAGTTGTATTTAAAGAACTTGGGAACAGGTCAAAAAAAAAAAAAAAAGAAAATAAAGAAATTTATCCATGGAAAAACGTTCATTACTAGGAATCTTTCCAGAGGAGGTGGAAAAGCAGCTTTAACCACTTCCTTAGTAAAGGACATCAAACTTGTATGCAAAAATAGATGATTATTATCCCTGATATTAAAGCCAAGGAGCAACATTGAAGAGGAGCAGGGTACAAACGCTAAGAGAATCATAGAACCATGGAATGGTTTCCTTTGGAAGGGACCTTAAAGTTTATCCAGTTCTACCCCCCTGCCATGGGCAGGGACACCTCCCACTGCATCAGGGGCTCCAAGCCCCGTCCAACCTGGCTTTGAACATCTCCAGGGATGGCACAGCCACAACTTCCCTGGGCAACCTGGGCCAGGGCCTCCCCATACCCATGGGAAAACATTTCTTCCTAAAATCCCATTTTAACCTCCCCTCTTTCAGCCAAAAACATTACCCCTCATCTTATCATTGCAGTCCTTGAATAAGAGCCCCTTCCCAGCTTTCCTGGATTCCCTTCCCAGCTTTCCTGGATCCCCTTTCAGTACTTGAAGGCTGCTCTAAGTTCTCTGCAGAGCCTTCTCTTCTCCAGGCTGGACAACCCCAACTGTCTCAGCCTGACATTGTCAGGAGGTGCTCCAGCCTTCGTATCATCTCCGTGGCCTCCTCTGGAATTGCTCCATGTCCTTCCTGTGTGGAGGATTCCAGAGCTGGACACAAGACTCCAGGTGGGATCTCCCCAGAGTGGAGCAGAGGAGCAGAATCCCCTCCCTCCCTGCTGGCCACGTTGCTCTGGATGCAGCCCAGGACATGGGGGGTTCTGGGCTGTGAGCGCACGTTGCCTGCTCCTGCTGAGCTTCTCATCCCCCAGCTCCCGAAGTCCTTCTCCTCAGGGCTTCTCCCAATCCATTCTCCATCCAGCCTGTGATTCCACCATTGTGGTCCTTTATCTTACGCAGATCTGGGTATTATCTATTTGTGAGTATGAGGATACTACCTTTCTTAGACCATTCCAAGGCTGTCTGAACAGCAGTAGAGGACTCTTGTGAAAGGCAACATCTCCTCCATCCTGATTTTGGTTGGATGGGCCTTGGGCAGCCTGATCTAGTGGGAGATGTCCCTGCCCATGGCAGGGGGGTTGGATCTAGATGATCTTTAAGGTCCCTTCCAACCCAAACTGTTCTATGATTCTGTGATTCTATGATTTTTAAGCTTGTCTTGCCTTTACGTTGCTTTTTTGAGTTTACTTCTGCTATGAAAGTTAAAATAGTAATATTTCAGTATAACTTAAAGCCAAAGTTAAATCAATTATTTAAATTGTATTCAGAGTTGAGTTTATCACCATTTCATAGGATGGCAATCCAACTTTACATTTTTCTCCTTGTTTAGGTGTACATTTGCATTGTTCTGCCTCCCATTATCATCACATTATTAAAGTTAGTGAAAAAGAAAAAGCAAAAGATGCTTGGCTTAGCTTGACTTGGCTCGGCTTGCTTCCTCCTCTCTTGGAAAATGTTTATTTCTGTACAAATTTCTGACTGAAATTCTGGAAGAAGCCTGAAAGTGATGGATGAGCAATTTCCTCAAAGTAATTTCATATTGTAAGACCAGTGAATGTTAATCGTTACCAAACTGTGAGGCACCTAGAAGAAAGAGAACCTAACCAGGACTGGCTATAGCCACCAAAACGAGATGGAAGTAGCGCAGGGGTCCCATCTTTCTTCTTGACATGACTTAAAAACTTCTCCAAAATGCACTATTGGAAAGATGGCCTTGCTGGATGCAGCTTCTCCTCCCAGCCGATGAGGTCTTCTCGTTGCTGTAGCGTGGCCCAAGCATGAACCACGTCTCCACTTGTTTAGATGGAACTCATGGTCTTCAAAGTGTAGCCACCCTTCCCAGCAGCATGCAAGGTTTCCCCACAATGGGGAAAATGCATGTGGTGGCCCTGGGTATTTCAAGGGTGAGAAGTTGTAGCTGAAGAGTTGATCTTCATCCAACATCTTTATTCAGTGCAAGAAAAGGAACTGAAGCAGGAGTGAGAAGAAACTGATGCTCACACGTTCCCATTTTCCCAGGAACTTCTACTGTTTTCATTTGGAATCAGAACAAAACCAACTACTTTTGAAACTGCCTGGATGAGGGAATTTTCGGTCCAAAAACACAGCTCCAGAAATTCTTGTGTTGTTTTATGGCTTTTTAATAGTGTTTTATTATATTTATATTATCTATTCCTATGCTATGGCAGGTACTCCTGGCATGCCATAATGACCCGAAATTGTATAAATATTCTATTTTTATTTTCTTTTCAAAATCATTACGAGCAGCTGCTACATAGCAGCGAGTGAAATACCTTATCTTCCCTTCCAGATCAAAGCATCTCCTGTTTGTGTTGTAATTAAGGTGTTTCATTACTTATTAATTACAACACAAACAGGAGACGCTTTGATCTAGAAGGGAAGATAAGACATTTCAGTCGGAGCTAAATAGCATTTGCCTTAAAAGATTTGAAAAGGCAAACAAAAGAAAAGAAGAGAGTACTTCCATGGCAGTATTATGACGTATTGATAGTCTCATTGCCTCATGAATCCTTTACACTGACAAACAGTGGAAGACGGTACAAATGATCAACTCAGAATTGTGGAATCATGGAATGGGTTGGGTTGGAAGGGACCTTAAAGCCCATCCAGTTCCAGCCCCCTGCCATGAGCAGGGATACCTCCCACCAGACCAGGTTGCTTAAAGTTCCGTCCAACCTGGCCTTGAATATCTCCAAGGATGAGGCTTCCAACAATTTCTCTGGGCAGCCTGCGCCAGGGCCTCACCACCCTCATCATGAAGAATTCCTTCCTAATGTCTAACCTTTCCCCTTCGAATTTAAAGTCTTTCCCCCTCATCCTATCACTCCAGGCCCTTGTAAAAAATCTCTCTCCAGCTTTCCTGGAGACCCTTCAGGTACTGGAAATTGCTCTAAGGTCTCCCCAGAGCCTTCTCTTCTCCAGGCTGAACAACCCCAACTCTCTCAGCCTGTCCATAGCAGAGGTGCTTCATTCCCCTGACCATCTCTGTGGCCTCCTCTGGACCTGTTCTAACAGTTCCATCTTCTTTTTATATTGAGGATTCCAGAACTGGACACAGGACTCCAGGTTGGGTCTCACAAGAGTGGAGTAAAGGGAGAATGAAGATAATGCAAGTAAAATGTATTCCAGAAATGTTAGCTACGCTTTAGAAAGAGGGTTTTTTTTGCTTCATTTCTGAAATTAATCTTCTTGCCCTGATGTTCTTTCTGCAGGATCTTTCACTGAAATCCACGCTTCCATGAAAAAGGCTGGTGGGGGGTGGGTGGGACTCAGCTGTTTCCAAAAAATACTGTTCTCAGTTAAATATTATTTTGGCAGATGGTTTCTAAGCATCTCTCACAGCCAGGCTTGGGGCTGGCTGCCCATAATCCAGTGCTGCGAGGGGCTGGTGTGGTAAGGCAGCTGTCTTCAGGATAGATTTCTCCTGCTTTAATCTTCTTGTCATCCCTTGCACTTCATCTCTTGCACTTCATCCCTGCCCAAAACTCATGACAACAGAGTACAACGCACCTTTATTTAATAGTACATCAAGAAGTGAAGTATTATGAGTGGTTTTTGTGCTTCCACATTGACCAAAAGAAGAAGAAGGAGGGAAAAAAGGTTAACTGAGTCCAGATGCTTAAAACAACTGCAACAACAGAGGCTGGAGCAGAGGCCAGAGTCCGAAGTGGGGAGAGAGCAGGCTAAAGACTATTTAGATAAGTCAGATGCACAGGGGTGGTCAGGTCCTGGAGTACTCAAGAGCCAGGTTGCGACCACTTCTGACCCATTACTGATTATCTGGGACAACCCATGCCCTTAATACAAAGTATGAGTGCATCTCTATTCGCTGGGCAGGGCTTTTAAATAGCTCTTTAATCTTCCAGCCTACGGGTTCCTAATGGACCCATCACTGTGCAATCTAGGCACCAATCAATCAATTTCTTCTACTCTTGCCAGGACCATCCAAATTCATAAGATGGACAGTTAGTGCCCAAATGGCTAAGGATGCAAAGTCATAGAATCATAGAATGGTTTGGGTTAGAAGGGACTTTAAAAGTCACCCAGTTCCAAACTCTTTCCCGAGTCAGGGCCACCTCCCACTGGATCAGGCCACATCCAACGAGGCCTCGAACACCTCCATAGCCCTGCTTCTACAAATTCATGGTAGTGCAAAATCCTTCAAAGAGACGTAGAGTGTCTTGGGAACACTGTTCCTGTTGTTTACGTAGTTGTATCTCACCTCCTCAAAACTGTGTCTCTGTATTACCCATGACATAAATTTAGCTGAAGGGTCTCTGCAAACTCAGCACTGAGAAAGAGCATTTAGGAGCCAAAAGCATAGAATGATAGAATAATTTGGGTCGGAAGGAACCTTAAAGCCCACCCCATTCCAACAACCCTGCCATGGGCAGGGACACCTCCCACCAGACCAGGCTGCTCAAGGCCCCATCCAACCTGGTGTTGAACACCTCCAGGATAGGGGCATCTACAAATTCCCTGGGCAACCTCTGCCAGTGCCTCACCACCCTCATCGTGAAGAACTTCTTCCTAAGATCCCACATAAATCTTCCCCAATCCCATTTAAAGCCATTCATCCTTGTCCTGTCACTCCAAGGCCTTGTCAAAAGTCCCTCCCCAGCTCTCTTGCAGTCCCCTTTAGGTACTGGAAGCTGCTTTAAGCTTTCCCCATAGACTTCTCTAATTTAAGCTGAACAGCCCCAACTCTCTCAGCCTGGCCTTATAGCAGAGATTCTCCAGCGCTCACATCATCTTCGTGGCCTCCTCTGGACCTGTTCCAACAGTTTCATCTCCTTCCTATGTTGTGGATTCCAGAACTGGACACAGGACTCCAAGTGGGGTCTCATGAGAGCAGAGCAGAGGGGCAGAATCCCTTTCCTCACCCTGCTGGGTGCGCTGCTTTGGATGCAGCTCAGGATACAGTTGGCCTTCTGGGCTGCTAGTGCTTCACTTGCCTTAAATCTTCAGTCTCAGTCTGGGAGAACAGGGAGATAAAGTACAGCATTGTAGTTCTGCCCTTAACTCCTGCCTTCTAGATGCTGGGATCCTGCACATTCCAGCAGGAGTCCTCCAAAGAGAAGAGTGCACAAGCACATGAATGAGAATTCAAGAAGTAGAGGAAAGGTGGTCATAAGCTTTATCTTTGACAAGGTGGAAAGAAAGGGCAGGGAAGAAAACTCCGAGTAATTGTAGAGTGGTCACTTTAACTTCAACATCAACAGAGATACTGCAGTAATAGCTGGTTGAACATACCTTGTTCAACCCTGGAGGTTAAGGAAGTGATAAGGAATAGATTTCCTAAGAACAAATCACGTCAAACCAGTCTAATTTCCAAATCTGGAAGGTTACCAAGCTTTGTAGATAAAGCGGAAGTAATAACAGCAATAGCCTGACTTTAGTGAGTCTTGTGGATCCCTCCCAGGTAGTGGTTTCACAAGACACTAAAGGAAAGAGTTATCTAAGTGGCATTTCCACAGACCACAGTACATCCCATTGAACGCTCCTGCTCAGGGAATCACTGCCTGTGACCTAGGGTAGGATTCAGACCACAGGTCATGACACCCACATCTGGGTGACTGCACGTGGACATCTAGCTGTCCACTAAATACACAAGCTCCTAGCGTTCTAAGAAGGGGTCTAATGAAGATGGTCTAATGAGCACTGCAGTCAGGGCTCCAGAGCAATGCAAGAGGGGGTGATACGTACCTCTTCATTGAAGAGATTGACTTGGCATGCCCTTGATTGCCCACATAACCATCTGGTGGTGTTTTAGCCACAGTAGGATATCACACTTGGCTTCCAGTGAATGGTCTAGAAGGGCACAAGTCTCCTGCAGGTCCTGTGCCAAACCCATGCAGATGTCTCACAAGCCTTAGAGCAGCTCAGCACCACATACTTACGCGCAGATAATCAAGAGAGCCTTAGATCCCCATTTGTTCCAAGAAGAACCCTTATGCACCTGCTTTATGCAATAGTGCCCCTGGGCAAACTCTTGATTTAGATATTTTAGTTTCTGTATTGATCCCAGGGTGGGATTCAGTTGTCCCAACATGGACATCTGGTACCATTTAATGCAACATAATGTATCTGAGAAATCCACATGGGATTGTTGCACAGAAACTTAGAATGATTTGGGTTGGAAGGGACCTTAAAGATCATCCTGCCATGGGCAGGGACACCTCCCACTGGATCAGGGTGTTCAAAGCCCCATCCAGCCTTGCTTTGAACACCTCCAGGGATGGGGCAGCTATGACTTCTCTGGGAAACCTGGGCCAGGACGTCACCACCCTTGCAGGAAAACATTTCTTCCTAAGATCTCGTCCCCCCTCTTTCAGCTTCAAACCATTTCCCCTCATCCTATCCCTGCACTGCCTGATCCAGAGCCCCCCCCCCCCGCTTTCCTGGAGCCCCTTTAACTACTGGCAAGCTGCTCTGAGGTCTCCTTGGACCCTTCTCTTCTCCAGGCTGAACAACCCCATCTCTCTCAGTTTCATGCAACTGTACTTAACAAGAGATCCTTACTTTTCCTGGGAAAGCAGCTGGAGGCAAGATACACCACAGTGCCTCCTGTGACACTGGATGTCTCTGTGGGCAAGGAAATCTGACCTTTGCTGGCAAGCCCAGCTGAGTTTGACTACCTACAGTACCCGACAGTGACTTAAATGGTGAATGAAGTGTTTGTAGACCCATACACTGTTTTGAGATGGTGCTCGAGCGTGAGAAGTTTTGCACACCCATAGCCTCATTCATCTCTCATCCTGAAACCTCTCATTGATTAAAGTGTTTTCTTTCCTCACATTCTGTTCTAGATGCAATTTAGGCTCGTTAGAGCGACTAGTCAGCTCCTGTAGCATCTCTCTAGCTGGGACCTGTGTCACAGGTATTTAAGTTCTCTTCCAAAAATATCCTGCTATCTCCTCTTCCTTTTGAACTGTCACCTACTAAAAGTTCACTCTACCACATTTTCTTTGAGGGCCTGGTGTCCTCCCTGCTGACAGCACGTTTTACCCAACGGAGATGCACTTTCAGGTTCCTTGCCTCAGCGTTGCTTGTGCAACCACTTGGCAGAGCTTCTAATCATTTGTAATTTTTTATCTTAGTGTTTTGATATGAAGAATAGCTCAAAGGCACCGTTTATTAATTTTCTCCACCCTTGGCGCTACCTTCTGTGTGTCCTTTGCTGCATCCACAAGCAAGTGGAAATTGCTGCAAGAATTGTAGGCCTTTGGTCTCCTGTCTGACAGGATCCCGGATCCAGAGATAGGGTGAAGCCTGGGAGAAGATGAAAACTGATGTTTCCCTAGGGATTGAGCAAGGGTTTGCCTTGCCTAGGCATGGCACTTGTACTGCATCCAGCTTCACCATGGCTTTTCCTTTCAGATTTTCTGACCCTCTAATCTTCTCTTGTGAGACCTCATCAGGAGTATCGTATCCAGTTCTGGAATCCTCAATATAAGAAGGAGATGGAACTGTTGGAACGGGTCCAGAGGAGGCCACAAGGATGATCAGAGGGCTGGAGCATCTCTTGTACAGGACAGGCTGAGAGAGTTGGGGTTGTTCAGCCTGGAGAAGAGAAGGCTCCAGGGAGAACTTAGAGAGACCTTCCAGTACCTGAAGGGGCTATAAGAAAGCTGGAGAGAGACTTTTTACAAAGGCTTGGTGTGATAGGACTACAAGCAATGGGTATAAACAGGAGAGGGGCAGATTTAGACAAGACAGAAGGAGGAATTTCTTCACTCTGAGGGTGGTGAGACCCTGGCACAGGTTGCCCAGGGAAGTTGTGGCTGCCCCATCCCTGGAGGTGTTGAAGGCCGGGTTAGATGGGGCTTTGGGCAGCCTGATCCAGTGGGAGGTGTCCCTGCCCATGGCAGGGGGGTTGGAACTAAATGATCTTTAAGGTCCCTTCCAATCCAAACTATTCTATGATTCTATGTCCTTTGCACGTTTTGTTGTCTCTGCTTCTGTGCTCACAAGACCCTGAGCTGGAAACCAGCCCACAGAGGGATCTTCCTTGCAAATGACGCCTTTGATGTTCTTTTTTGCTTTTGCGTGAAGGATTTGATACTTCTTTGAAGTAATTCACACCAACAGCCACTGTACGGACCATCTGATTTCTGAATAGGAGCAGAAAAACTGAGATGTCACAGAATCATGGAATCATGGAATGGTTTCGTTTAGAAGAGACCTTAAAGCCCATCCAGTTCCAAACCCCTGCTATGGGCAGGGATACCTCCCACGAGATCAGGTTGCCCCAAGTCCCATCCAACCTGGCCTTCAACACCTCCAAGGATGGGGCTGCCACCACTTCTCTGGGAAACCTCCCACCCTCACCAGAAAATATTTCCTCCTAAAATCTCATCTCAATCTCCCCTCTTTCACCTTCAAAGCATTCTCCCTTCATTTCTTCACTAGATTCACAGCGACTGCAATCATATGTTCCCTTCTTATCTCAGACACCTGAGAAGAAAATGCAACAGAAATGTCTTCTTCAGGTAGGGGGGTTGGAACTGGGTGATCTTTAAGGTCCCTTCCAACCCAAACTATTCTATGATTCTATGATTCTATGATTCATGGAAGAAACAAGGAAGCTAGGAATTCCATACTCTTATTTTTAGCATCTGACAGATCTCTAACAATCTCTTCTGGACATAATACCTAGGAAAACATTTATTTGTTCTGCCTTTTAGTGTGAATCAGTAGAAACAGGGTTAAAAAAAGACAGGACTCGTGCACACTGCCTTGGCACAAACTTCCAAAGGGCCTTCAGGCTAAAACAAAACAAACCAAAAAAATGAGAAAAACAAGTTTTGTTTCCAAATAAACAAGTTTCCTCTCCCCTCAGGTATGGGGCTCACTCAATTAAATTGCACTCATCTGCCAAGGCCTGCGCACCATGTGGATTCGGTTACTGTCTCTGCAAGACTGTGTGATGCTCTGGGCCCCAAGGAAGGCGAAGGCTGACCCCACCCCTCCCCTCCAATGGCCTTGTCCATGCGATCTTTTCTCCTTTGCTGCTAGGAGGTTTTCTGTTTGTTGTTATTGTTGTTGTTGTTTTGTAAGCCCAGACCAACCCTGTTTGAGCTCTTGCATCTGGATCTGGGCTTGATTTGAATTGCTCAGAGGTAGGTTCGACGTGTCTGTATTCTCAAAAAGGCTCTCTTGGAGAGAGGAGGAGAGGGTGGGGAGGTGGCAGTCAAATAGCAGCTCTTGTTCCATGGGAGCTTTAATAAACCCGTACTCTGACCAGGTTATTGTACGGATGGTGCCTAAACTCGCTTCTGCCTGTGTGGTCTGGCTGCAGCCTTCCTGCTTTATCATCCCTGGAAAGGAGGTTGTAGTGAAGTGGGTATTGGTATCTTCTCCCTGGTAGCCCCATCCCTGGAGGTGTTGCCCTGTCCCTGGAGGTGGTCAAGGCCAGGCTGGATGGAGCCTTGGTCAGCCTGATCTAGTGGGATGTCTCTGCCCATGGCAAGGGGGTGGAACTGGATGATCTTTAAGGTCCCTTCCAACCCAAAGTATTCTGTGATTCTATGATTCTGCGACTCTATGATTCTATGATCATAAGATCACAGAATGGTTTTGGTTGGATCTTCAAGATCATTGAGTCCAACCAGTGATCCAGCCTTGTTAAGTCCACTACTAGACCATGTCCCCAAGTAGATCATCTACTCATCGGCTTTTAGACACGTCCAGGGATGGTGAGTCAACCACCTCCTTTTGCAGCCTCTTCCAGTGGTTGACAACCCTTTCAGTAAAGAAATTCCTCCTGATATCCAACCTAAATCTCCCCTGAATTGGTGTGAGGCCACTTCCACTTGTCCTATCACTGGCTACCAGGGAGAAGAGATCAACCCTCACCTAGCTACAACCTCCTTTCACAGAGTTGTAGAGAGCGATAAGGTCTCCCTTCAGCCTTTATTTTCTCCAGACTAACAACCTCATCTCTCTCAGCTGCTCCTCATAAGGTTTTTCCTCTACATCCTTCACCAGCTTTGTTTTCTTCTCTGGAAGTACTCCATCAGCTTGGTGTCCTTCTCAGAGTGAGGGGCACAAAACTGAACCCAGGATTCAAGGTGCAGCCTCACCAGCAATGAGTTCAGTGAAAGGATCAATTCCCTGGTACTGATGCAGGCCAGAATGCCATTGGCCACCTGGGCCACTGCTGGCTAATATTCAGCTGACTATCAATCAACACTCCCAGGTCGTTTTCCTCCAGGCAGCTCTCCAGCCCCTCCTCTCCAAGCCTGTAGTGTTGCATTTATTTCCCATCCTGATCCACTGTGCAATATCATAGCACTCAGTTAATTTTATTTTGGTCCAAAATCACCTCTGTTTGAATTCTTGGATGATCGTCAGCTTTGACTGTCCAACACAGAAATGCTTTTCTGAGAGAGCAACAAAAGAGGACCAAAACTTGTTCTTGGATCTATACTTCTGCTGCTGAAGTTCATTTCAAGCCAGATTAGGTCCTGGACTGGACTGGGGCAATCTCAAGCACAGTTACAGGTTGTGTGCAGAATGGATTGAAAGCAGCCCTGAAGAGAAGGACTGTGGGTGCTGGTTGATGAGAAGCTCAACATGAGCTGGCAACGTGCGCTCACAGCCGAGAAACCACCCGTGTCCTGGGCTGAATCCAAAGCAGCGTGGCCAGCAGGGCAAGGGAGGGGACTCTGCCCCTCTGCTCTGCTCTCATGAGACCCCAGCTGGAGCTCTGTGTCCAGTTCTGGAGTCCTCAGCACAGGGAGGACATATATCTTTTGGAGTGAGTCCAGAGGAGGCCTCGAGGGTGATCGAGGGTGAGGCTGGAACACCTCTAGGCTTGTTGAACCTGAAGAAGAGAAGGCTCTGGGGAGACCTTATAGCTGCTTTCAGTATGGAAAGGGGCTCTGGGAAAGCTGAGGAGGGCTCTTGATCAGAAAGTGTAGGGATAGGACAAAGGAAATGGTTTTAAGCTGAAAGAGAGGAGACTGAGATGAGCTCTTTGGAAGAAATGTTTTCCTTTGAGAGTGGGGAGACCCTGGCCAAGGTTGCCCAGAGAATTGGTGGCTGCCCCATCCCTGGAGGTGTTCAAGGCCAGGTTGGATGGGGCTTGGAGCAACCTGATCCAGTGGAAGTTGTCCCTGCCCAGGGCAGGGGGTTGGAAACAGACAGCTTTTGAGGTTTCTTCTGACCCAAACCATACTACTGACTGGTTTCACTTCTAGCGAGGAGAGGAACGTTGATGATACCAGCTGTCTATAAATCTTGTAAAAAGCAGTAGGTAGGTGGAAAACACAGACATAAACCTGTGCACCTTCAAAGGGAAAGGTCAGGACTTTTTCTAACCTCAAGAGTTATCAGCCCTCTGGCCAGTCAGCACATACTGACCAAGGTAATGATATCGCTGTGAGCTTGGACTCATCTTCAAATCAAGTCCCCCTTTCCTCCATAGAATAACTCAGATTGGAAGGGACCTTAAAGATCATCTAGTTCCATGTCTGTGTTCTCAGAAGAAAGATGGCACCAGGCCACACAAACACAAAACTCCAAGCTCTGGAAAGACCTGCAAACTTTCATCATCTCTGCCATGTGCCTGCAGTAATGTAAGATGAACCGTTGCCTCAGTCCATTCTGTATTTGGGAAAGAAACCAGACCTCGCACATTTGACCTTTCCTCTGTTTTTATTCTCTCCTTGGTAGGGAAACCCCTGTTGACACCAAGAATATTATTTGCAGGTGAAAGGTAGCTAAGAGCTGAGTAAGGATCTTTAGGCTGGATTCAGGATGAGTAAGAGGAAAATCCCTGAATTTAAGCCTGGCTGTGTGATTTGTTCATCTTTCAGGAGAGGAGTTCCTGCCAGCTCAATTTTCCTGGCCATATAATGGAGTGGCAAGATAATTCCAGCTCCCTGCAGCAAGATAATTAAGAATGGAAAGGTGCTTTGGCTATTGTGATCACCGCAGATGATTCAAACTGTTTTATAGATCTTAACTAATTAATTGACACAAGCCGCCCACCTAATAAGTCAGTTTGGTGTGGAGTTGAGGCTGAGAGATGATGCAACGTGCTCTTAGTTGGACCGCTCTGCTCCAAAAAGGGAGCTGAGATGCCACCACTTCACTGTCTCCTGCGATGTTATGGCAGGCAACACCATCTAGGAGTTGAGGGATCTGGATCAGGTTGGAATTAGGATATTTTTGTTCTCTGTGTGATCCAAGAAAATGTTTGTTTTGCTTAAATTGGAAAATCTGGGGCAACAACTTTGTCTTTAGAATCATAGAATCATTAAGTTTGGAAAAGGCCGGTGAGATCATCAGGTTCAACCATCAAACTGTTCCCACCAAACCATGTCCTGAAGTGCCACGTCCACACATTTTTTGAACCCCTCCAGAGATGGAGACTCCACCACTTCCCTGGGCAGCCTCTTCCAATGCTTCACCACTCTTTCAGTAAAGACATTCTTCCTAATATCCAATCTAAACCTGCCCTCATGCAACTTGAGTCCATTTCCTCTTATCCTATCACTTGTTACTTGAGAGAAGGAACCAACACCTGCCTTGCTACAACCTACTCTCAGGGAGCTGCGGAGAGCAATGAGGTCTTCCCTCAGCCTCCTCTTCTCTAGGCTAAACCAGGTCCCTCACCTGCTCAGCCCCAGGTCCCTCAGTTGCTCAGTTTTTTATTAATGATCCTTCTGCAGGACCTTATTGTCTTCTTCTAGCACACCTATCACAGAGGAGCACCCTGTTGACCTTATTGTCTTCTTCTAGCACACCTATCACAGAGGAGCACCCTGTTGGCTTAGTACTAGTAACCAACAATTGGATAGTAATAAATGGACCACCCATGCTAAAGAGACAGTTCTGCTGCTTTTCAGTGGTGGGACCAAGACACATGTCAAAGCGGAGAAGATGAATCGCAGGTGTCCCAAGAAGATGATAGAACTTAGAGAAAAGGGGGCAGAAGAAAGCAAGTCCAAGGCCTGGAGAAAGAGCCCAGGGAGGTGCAGGAGGTGTGGGGTTGTGTTGAAAGGGGTGAGGACACAAAGGGTGTGGTAGGCCAAGTGATTCCAAAGGCCTCGGAGAGTTTGGCAATCTGTGGGTAAGAAAGGGCAGGACAAATTGTGGCAGGGTTAAGAGCAGCATCTGTCTTCAGTGTAGCCCTTCAAGGTGGCACAGTTGGGAGAGTGAAGAAACAGCCAGCAGGAGTTGCTACCATCCATAGGAGGAGCAATATCACATCTATTTCCCACATCCCACTGCAAGGAGTCAGCAAGGGAATGCAAAATGGAAAAGGGGACTGAAAAACCAACAAAGGAATAGAGATTGTCAAAGCAAAGAGGCTACATAAAGCCTGAAGGAATCTTTTCCTGTAGCTGGGCCACTTTGTTTCTCTAGGGAATAGTTTACTTGTCGACAAACAAACAAACAAATAAATATATTGACCCATAAATATATAATATTTATGTTTATTTATAGAACAGAATCATAAAATACTTTGGGTTGGAAGGGAACTTAAAGATCATCTAGTTCCAACTCCTCTGCCATGGGCAGGGACACCTCCCACTGGATCAGGTGAATCAACCTGACCCCCCCATCCAACCTGGCCTTGAACACCTCCAGGGATGGGGCAGCTACCATCTCCCTGGGCAACCTGAGCCAGGGCCTCACCACCCTTATTGTGAAGAATTTCTTCCTAATGTCCAATCTAAATCTTTCCCCTTGCAATTTAAAGCCATTCCCCCTCATCCTGTTGCTCCAGGCCCTTGGAAAAAGTCCCTCCCCAGATTTGTTATAGCCCCCCTTCAGGTACTGGAAGGCCACTGAAAAGTCTCCCTGGAGCCTTCTCTTCTCCAGGCTGAACAATCCGAACTCTCTCAGCCTGTCCTCAGAGCAGAGGTGCTTCAGCCCCAGCATCATCTTCATGGCCTCTACTGGACCTGTTCCAACAGTTCCATCTCCTTCTCACGTTGGGGATTCCAGAGCTGGACACAGGACCTCAGTTGGGGTCTTATATATATATATATATTAAATTCAGGTCCATTATTTGCGCTGCTCTTGGTAACAGCTTATTTTTTTGTTTAAATTCAGGAGACTGAAACAAAGTTGAAATGAAATGTTTCAACTTGCACATCTGAATTCTGTTCCCCCTCTGAAATCTGCTTATGGGAATATGTTTATAGGTAAAAACCACTGTAAATCATCTTGGTCGAAGGATAAAATCTGTTCATCCTGAAAGTGAATTTTAGCAGTTTGTATGGTTGAGAAGCTTTGGTTATTTTTCTTGTGTTGGTTAAAAACTTCTGTTTTGAAAAAAAAAACCCACCAACTTCTTTTTGGTTTAGTTCCCAACTCAACAACTCATTATTTAAGTGCATGGCCCCACTGGGATGACCAGAGACATGTCTGAATGAAAGGCTAAGCCTCATTTTTCATTTAAGTGCTAAGCGTGCTTCATCTTGCCTAAATTATGGTTATTATGGCCCATCTAAAATGACCATCCTGCCTTGGATTATCTTTAAAACATTCTTTAGAGGGACCGTCTCCATCAGTGGCTCAGGACCTGGAAGCAATGGGCTTCCTAAACAGTGGCTGAATTTGTTGATGCAACTGCAACCTCTACAAGAGCAGATAAAGGATGTTCAAGCAGGTTCCTTTCCTTCAAGGCCCCTCTATCCCAATACAATGAGCAATTAAGGGAAGAGAAGTTTCGTCTAAAGCACTACCAGTGGCTCGGGTTCAGAGGAGGAATAAGACTCGATAAGGGGAAGGAGATATCTGGGACTCATGCTATTTCACAAAAACCAGTAAATCATGGAATCACAGAATGGTTTGGGTTGGAAGGGACCTCAAAGCCCATCTGGTTTTAGTGCTCTTGTCAGGGACACCTCCCACTGGATCAGGTTGTTCCAAGCCCCATCCAACCTGGCCTTAAACACCTCCAGGGGTGGGGCAGCCACTACTTCTCTGGGCAACCTGGGCCAGGGCCTCAACACCCTCACAGGAAAACATTTCTTCCCAAGATCTCATCTCTATCTCCCCTCTTGCAGCTTAAAACCTTGCCCCCTTGTCCTGTCCCTGTACTCCCTGATCAAGAGACCCTCTCCAGCTCTCCTGTAGCCCCTTTCAAGCTGGAAGCTGTCCTAAGGTCTCACCAGAGCCTTCTCTTCTCCAGGCTGAACAACCCCAACTCTGTCAGCCTGTGCTCATACGGAAGATTAGAGAGGTACTCCAGCCCTCGGATCATCTTCATGGCTTCCTCTGGACTCACTCCAACAGCTCCATGTCCTTCCTGTGCTGAGGACTCCAGAGCTGAACACAGTACTGCAGGTGAGGTCTCACAACAGCAGAAGAAATAAGACTGGACAAGAGGAAGGAGGTAGTTAGGTTTTATGTTACTTCACAAAAGAGTTGTAAATCCCTGAAATCTATGAAGGATGTTTGATTAAGAAATCCCAAATTTCCTGTTGTGTGGCCCCAGAAAGAGTTGATCAAGGTGCCCTTTTATGCTCAACTGCATGGCATTCCCTGTGACCACAGCCAAGAGAAGACACCTGTGTGCAACTGCAGCGCCCAGAAAGTCAAATCTAGTTGCTGAGATAAGTGAGTTATGGAGCCCTGCAACCCAAAGAAGGGCAAGAAAACCATCTGTGTGGCTGCTCAAGGGACTCACAACTAAACACAACCAGGAAACTAAGGCTGCGTAGACACTGCAAAACCAAAGAGCCAGAGTGTTCACCATGTCTCTACTCCCAAGCGAAGCAGAAACCTGGTGAAAGAACTTAGCGTTGCCTGGAGGCTTAAAAACTCCATCATAAATACCTAATCTCTTTTCTGGGAACTGGTCTGAACCTCCCAACACATAAAATGAATGACTCCTACCTCAAACTTCTCCAGTCTGCAGGGATCACCGTTACACAGATTTACATGCTGGGGGAAAAAAACGGTAGAGAGAGCTTCATATCTCATGTCCACAGCTCATACATAGCAGTGGCTCTCTCTGTGGTGAATCTTGGGGTTTATGCCTTCTCCTATGGGAAGGATTATTCCACAGAACTTCCTTCAAGCTAGCTCTGTTGGCATCTGAGAAGGGAGGGGGGCTACAAGAAAGCTGGGAAGAGACTTTTTACAAGGACTTGGAGTGATAGGATGAGGGGGAACTGCCTTAAGCTGGGAGGGGGAAGATTTAGATTAATTAGGAAGAGATTCTTCACGGTGAGAGTGGGGAGACCCTGGCCCAGGTTGCCCAGGGAAGTCATGGCTTCCCCATCCCTGGAAGTATTCGAGGCTAGGTTGGATGGGGCCTTGAGCAGCCTGGTCCAGTGGGAGGTGTTCCTGCCCATGGCAGGGGGGTTGGAACTAGATAGTCCTTAAGCTCCTTTCCAGACCAAACTATGATTTTGGAGATAAGCTCCACAGGATTAAGTTGATAGGGGCCTGTCTTGGTTGCTGTGGTCTTCTTGAGGCTAAATCCTGTCTGCAGGAGGTGAGTTAATGCAAAACCATGCTAGAATAACTGGGTTTAAAACTGCCAACCCTTCCCTGGATCAGAATTCTTCCTGCACTAGGACAGATTTGGCCATATGGTTACCACCAAGTTCTCCAGTCCAGCACATCAACGGTCAGGCCATGAGCCAAATTTCTGCAGCCTGACACTCTTCTTGGCTTCTGCAGGTCGTTGTAAGACTTCAGGTGAGGTGTAGGTACGGGAGGAGGTTATTGTAAGGGGTTGCTCTTTGCCTATAGAGCAGGGAGAGCACAAGGCCTCTGCCATAGGTGACATTAACCATCTTCAAGGTTTTACCAGGGACAATCTCATGATTGCCTCATGCTTGAGGCCAGTGCCTTGGAGGTTTGGACTGCTTCTTCCTTCACAAATGTGCATGGATACAAAGACAAGGTTGTCTCTCCTCTCTCTCTGCAGATGACACCAAGCTGAGTGGTGCAGTTGTCACACCAGAAGGACAGGATGTCATCCATAGTGACCTGGAAGTGGATCTGTGTGAACATCATGAGGTACAACGAGGCCAAGTGCAAGGCCTACACCTGGGCTGGGGCAATCTGCAGTTTCAGTACAGACTGGGGGACGACGTGATCGGGAGCAGACCTGCGGAGAAGGACTTGGGGGGTTGGAATGGGATGAACTTTAAAGTCCCTTCCAAGCCAAACCATTCTATAATTCAACAACTCTCTCCTCTTTCTCTCTTCGGCTCTCTTCTCGTTTGCCCATGACTCCGAGCAGGGTCTGAAGACTTCCTCCGAAGGCATAAGGATAAGAAAGCAGGGAGACATGAAGACTTGGAGGACAGGGAAGGGCTGTGAAAGCATCCAGACAGGCTGAGCCTGTGGGGGCAGGTACTGTCCGCCTTGCCCTGCGAGGGCTGCCAGGTATGGGTGCAGACAGGCCTTGAGGGAGTGGTGGTCAGAAGAGGCAAATCAAGTGTTGGGAAGTTTTAACGAGGCAAGGTTTATAAGGAGGGCGTGAGCATGTGTCTGTGAGCACGCACATATACAAGAGCTGACCTAATAAAAGACGCATCACCTTTAAAGACCTGGCTTTGTCTGCCTTCTTCGTGAAGGCTGCAGCAACACTGTAAGGAATATGGGGAAACTAGTACCTCACAAAAAGCTTTAGAGATATTCATAGAATCATAGCATCATTCGGTTGGAAAAGACCTTTGAGACCATCAAGCCCAACCATACCTGTCCATTACTAAACCACATCACTGACCACCTCATCTACCTGGCTTTTAAACCCCTCCAGGGATGGGGATTCCACCACCTCCCTGGGCAGCCTCTGCCAGGGCCTCAGAACCCTTTCCATGAAGAGCTTTTTCCCTAGGTCCAATCTGAACCTGCTCTGGTGCAGCTTGAGGCCATTCCCTCTCATTCTATGGCCTGTCATGTAGAAGAAGAGACCAACACTCAACTTACTACAGCCTCCTTTCAGCTGTAGACAGTGACGAGGTCTCCCCTCAGCCTCCTCTTCTCCAGGCTAAACAACCCCAGGTTCCTCAGCTGCTTCTTGAACCTTTGTTCTCCAGACCCTTTCCCAGCTTTGTTCCCTTCTCTGGATGCACCCCAGACTCTCAATGTCCTTCTTGTATGAGGGGCCCAAAACTGAACATCATAACTACTGAAGCCCAATACCTCTCCAGTAAATCCAAACTTGTCATGAAGAGAAGAGAGAAGGAGGATGAAAGGGAAAAGATCCCAGTGAAGGAGGAAGAGATGAACCTTTATCATTAATAAGCTGCATGCATGACTAGACATGCCTGACCCCCAATTTAGGAAGAAATGAGAGTACGCACAGACAAGCATTCTCCAGGGAGAAGAACAAAAATGGAGAAAAGCTAGATAAGGAACCCAGGGAAAAGAAAACCAACCGGAAGCAAGATTTGCATGAGCACAAACAGACCCCTTGCTTCTATAGATGTCTTCATTAAACCACTTACTCTGTGTATCTAGGAGATAAACTATCAAATAACTGCAGGGCTGAGATTGCAGTTGGAGACCAGCCAGCTGCACCCAGTAAGAGGAAGCTTTGTCTCCTGAGCTCACTAGAGATGAGCCCTGAAAGCTTGATGGTCTTTGTGAAGGAGGTTCACAGTGGGACTGCGAAAGACTGATCCAGGTGAGAAGAACACAAGGCTGGATGACCGCTGGCAAGGTCTATCCTCACCCTGAAACAGTTTCTCCTTCCTCTCTCCTTTCTGAAGTGGGCCATGATTTCAGCCCCTTTCCAGCTGAAGATATCAGGAGTAATTCCTCCTGGAGAAACAGCAGGAGGGAATTTCAAGGAAGCAGAAGGTAATTAGGCAGCCTGGAATTTCTCCAGGCCATCTGCTTAACATGCAAGAAAGGGAGAAAATAAAAGATGCAAGGGGATCATTGACCACAAGCAATTCCAGGAGGTTGGCCTGAGCACATTCCCTTTAGTTGTTTGAGCACCTCAATGGGCACAAATAACTTTGAGCCCTTCACAGGATTGAGTCAGAGACCAACTGTGGTGGGCTGTGGTGCAGAAAGCCTTTTCTCCCCCCAGCCTGCTTTTCTCTGGGACAAAAAGCACCTCTGAGAGGAAGGCAGGTGCCTGGGGTAATGAAGGTGGGGAGAAGAGTGGATGGCAGGGTTTAATAAAATAACATGTCCACCCAACCTATGGTTTTCTTTGGAAACCCAAACAGGGAATTTTCCAACCACTTGGCAGTAGGTTTTCATTTCATGTTAGCCTTGGTGATGCGACCTGTGCTGTGCTCATCTCCCCAGCATGAGAAATGAGAAGGAGGTGAGATGGAGACATGTCTCAAGCCAGGTCCTTGCCTTCTTACCTCTGTAGCTGCAGGTCCTTAAATGCCCCTTGCTCTGTCACCACACTCCAGGCTCTGTGTTTAGTCAATAGCTGTGCTATTGACAGGAGATAAGTGAGGCTCTGAGGTCAGGCACGAAGGTGAGCACCCAGTGACCACCATGTAGAATCATTGAGGTTGGAAAAGACCTCTAAAAACATCCAATCCAACTATCAGCCCAACACCACCACATCCAGTAAACCATGCCCAAAAGTGCCAAGACCACATGTTTTCTGAACCCTTCCAGGGATGGTGACTCCACCACTGCCCTGGGCAACTTCTTTAAATGCTTCACCGCTCTTTCAGTAAAGACATCTTTCCTAATATCCAATCAGACTCTGCCCTGGTGTAACATGAGGCCATTTCCTCTCATCCTGTTGTCTGTTACTTGGGAGAAAAGACCAGCACCCACCTCACTACAACCTTCTTTCAGGTAATGGTGGACAGCAATGAGGTCTCCCTTCAGCCTTCTCTTCTCCAGGCTAAATGTAGCCAAGACAAGAATTTTCTGAGAATAAGAGGCTGGTCCCAGCTCCTGTCTCCTGGCTACCTGCTCATTTCTGGTTGAAAATTTAATGCTTAATTGGAATCCAACTTCAACTTTCAGCTTGGATTTTGGAAGCCCCATCAGAACAGCTGAACTGGCAGACTTTTTCTGTTGTCCTTTGCCAGGTTGTCCCTGCTAAGAGCTGTTTACCATGTTGCAGCCCTCATCACCTCATAGGTGTCTGAGTACTTTCATTCCCTTGCCTGGACACCTCTACGAAGTGCATGATTTTGCCAATAAAATAGCAAGTTACAGGGAAAATGCAGTGCTAACGGACTGAGATCTCCCCTCTTCATGAAGGTCCAAGCATTCCCTAGGGTTATCAAAAAGGATATAGAAGTCATGGATGCCCCATCCCTGGGGGTGTTTGAGGCCAGGTCGGATCGAACTTTGAGCAACTTGATGCAGTGAGAGGTGCAGTTGGAACTGGATGGTCTTTAAGGTCCCTTCCAACCCAAACTATTCTATGACTCTGATTTTCCTGCCCAAGTGAAAGCTCCGGCTACTGTACAAATGCTAGGTGACAGCAAGACCATTGCCACTTTCTTTGAGGGATACATCCCACCTCTGAGTGACAGAGAGGGTCAGGCAGTGTACCTGTGGCCTGAGCTCCTCAAAGTAGGTTCCTTTCAGCTGACTTTTGGGACACCAATAGGGCCTGGGTGGGAGTTGTGGGCAAAACTGGCTGCACAGGGTGTTTCTAGCCTTGCATGGAACAGGAGCTCTGGGAAAGAGAGTTGTTTTGCAGAAGTGACTGTGCACCCACAGGTCAGACAAGGGTCAGATGGAGGGGAGTGGATGAGGTAAGGCTGCAGCACCGTTGGGGCTCAGGATGTCTCCATCCTGTCTTCGTCATCCTGGGAGCCGTTCTGAGCTCCCATGACCTGGGGGAAGTCACTTTGCTTCTTTATGACTCAGGTTCTATGAAGTGGGACTCACACTTCCCTGCCCCAGAGGAGTAAGGCAAAGGTAGATGTGGAAGATGGCAATCACTAAGCTATCTTTCAATATCCTATCTAAGATAGTTTTGTAAGCTTCCAGACAGTCTTATAATGCAACTTGCCTTGGCTCCAGCTTGGCTCCTTTGGCTGCAGTAGGACGTTTCCCAGGGATGTTGGTCCTCATCACCATCTCTCTTTGCTTCCAAAGGCTGTGAGAAGGTCAAAACACATCTTTCAATCTCCAAAGCTTTCCCTCATGATCTCAAAGTGATGGACAGACTAAAAGCCCACGGATATCTTCCCTTTGGTTGCTTGCAAGAAAAAAGGGCACAGGACTAGCTTTGATCACTAAGAAACATCTCTCAACAAAGTATAAAGAAAATGGTTTTAACTATGGTACACATGAATTCAAGAGAAAATGCCAAATACCCAAACACCCAAACAATCTTGCTTAACATCTCCCAGGACTTTGTATAATGGGAGCAGCAGTCAGAGTAGGGAGAATCCTTACTCTCCAGCTTATAATTGCTTAAGGAGTGTCCCCTAATATAAATAACAAGGGTGCTTTAATTAAGAGCCCAGAGTAATGATGCTCAAAACAACTCCATCTGCTGTGTGGGGAGAAAAAAAAAGACACATATATATATAAAGATATATGTTATATACATTATGTATCTAGAAATAAATGAGGCTGCGGTAGTGGGTGCTGATTCTAAAGGGTGAGGATGGTAGCCTGGTCTGTGTCCTATCATTATGTACTGTGAAATCACCCAACATCAAAGGGGCATGAAAGGAATGTGGTGAACGCCGCTTCGCCATAATTGTCTGGAAAATTAAAGTTCAGTTGTGCCAGCCATTGTGTGTTAAATATCCTTAGGCAGGAAGGTCGATCCTGGAACGAGTAGGTGTGTCTGGCAGCCCGGCAAGGCAGCATTTCTAAACAACTGGCACTCGCCAGCTGATTCCCTCCTGCCCCGTTCGGACAATGGTTTCATTCCCCTATGGGCCAAGGGTCACCCTGAGGCTCAGATCACAAAGACTGAGCCTAAGAGACTTACTAATCCTCTGTTCAGCCTTACCTGGGTCAAAAAAATCACTTGGAGGTTCCTTGAGTAAGAAATTGATAAACAGCAGCTGAAGGCAGAGAGAGAATAGCCAAGGGGAGGCTTGACTAAACTTCAGGATTTGTCCAGCTGGGGTGAATTTGGAGCTAGGGACTCAGTTAACAGCACCTTGCGTTTCTCAGCACGGTGTGTTTGGCCCTCTGTGTTATCAGGCCCAAAAGAATGAGTAACTCTGCACAGATGCAGAGGCTTGGTTAAGAAAAAAAAAAAGCCCTTTTCCTTCCCGCAGTGCTTTCCACAACCCGTGTCCCTTGCACAGCACATCCCAGTTTTAATGGGTGCAGAGGGGTCAGGACGGCTCGTCTGCCTCCTGCACGAAGCAACACAGGAACATTTTCTATTCTTGAATCTACTTTTCCAGCCCTGGTTTAAATGATTCAAACACGGGTGCATCCACTGCTTCCTGTGTGGCGAGCCTTTTTCTTCTCACTGCAGCTCTCAAATGCTAACCCTTCTCTCCTGACCTGAAATGACCTCTAATTCCATACTCGTGTTGGATGTAATTGCCAAGCTGCACATGCATCCTCAGACCTCGGCAGCTGGCAGTATTGGGATTCAGGCTCTTTTTTGCCTGTGCTGCATCCTCACCTGTAAATGATGAGGAGAGAGCAGTGTCTGGGCTCAAACAGCGACACCAACAGTGTCTGGTCAGTGTTTGAAGAGGAGACATAGAATCATAGCATCATAGAATGGTTTGGATTGGAAGGGACCTTAAAGAACATCCAGTTCCACGGGCAGAGACACCTCCCACTTGATCAGGTTGCTCAGAGCCCCATCCAACCTGGCCTTGAACACCTCCAGGAACCACAACTTGTCTGGACAACATGTGCCAGTCCCTCCCCACCCTCATTGTGAAGAATTTCTCCCTAATGTCTGATCTGAATCATCCCCCTTCCAACTTAAAGCCATAGAATCATAGAATCATAGAATACTTTGGGTTGGAAGGGACCTTAAAGATCATCCAGTTCCATTCCCCCTGCCACGGGCAGGGACATCCCACTGGATCAGGCTGCCTAAGGCCCATCTGACCTGGCCTTGAACACCTCCAAGGATGAGGCAGCCACAAGTTCCCCGGGCAACTTGTCCAGTGTCTCACCACTCTCCCAGTGAAGAAATTCTTCCTTATGTCAAGCCTAAATCTGCCCCTCTCCAGTTTATACCCATTCCCCCTCGTCCTATCCCCACAATCCTTTGTAAACAGCCCCTCCCCAGCTTTATTGTAAGCCCCCTTCAAGTATTGGGAGGTCACTATAAGGTCTCCTCGGAGTCTTCTCTTCTCCAGGCTGAACAAGGCCAAATCTCTCAGCCTGTCCTCCTCATCCTATCACTCCAGGCCCTTGGAAAAAGTCCCTCCCCAGTTTTCTTGCAGCAAGCACACCAGGCAGAAGCGGATGCTTGTGCTGGCAGAGGCTGAGCTGCTCCTTCCAAACCTTTCCAGTGCTTGTGCTATGATTTTACAAAGCTCTACAACCAGTGTCGATGATGCCGTGGCACTTTTTGCAAGAGGAACATTACTGCGCTGCCCTGGCTGGGCTTCAGCTCCTCTGTTTGACTCCTGCTTGCTTTTGCAGTTTCGTTTGGAGATGTTCCTTACCTCCCCTGGGATGTTTCAAACTAGTCTGGACAAAGTACAGGACAGAGGAACAAGCACGTAGGGGTAGAGGGATGGAGTAAATTACTTAATGAGTTTTTTCCCAGCCCTAATGCTTGCGATCGTATGACTTCACCTCCTAAACAAGCTGTTGCTTAACTCTGCTGGCACAGAAGGGCTTCTGCGTTCCACCCCAGAGATGACCGTGTTTCAATGGGAGGTGAGCGCCCCCCCCCCCCATTTATGGCCTGTAAAATGATTTATGGTCTATTGGAATTAAAAGTGCAATATGAATGTCAGGTATTATAAACTATTATTACGCTTCTGCTTCTGAAAATGCTCCCCTTTGAGTTTTTGAACTGTTTAATGGCACGATAATATCCACAGCAACAACCCAAATTATAGGCTCCTTGAGGCAACTCATTAATATTGCTTTATAAACGAACATAATATTCCCGGGCAAAAGTTGAAAGTGTTTAAACCCTCTTCTTTTCTTTTTTTTTAATGGCAAAATACCCAGAAACAATTTTCAACATTCAATAATTATGATTATTAATAACTCACATTTATGTAGCACCTTTGATCATAAAACACATTACAAACAATCGTGTATGTACGCAAGGACGCAAACACGTGCAGAACCAGTATCTCAACATAGCACCGGGCTATCAATCCTCCTATCAAACACAGCAGCAGAGATCCTGGCCAAGGTTGTATAACACCATGATAGATTTACCCACATCACCTTACATCATTAATCATCCTTGTCCACTCCTAAAAAACATCCCTATGCACTAGCAACCGAAATTACAGCTGGAGTGTTCGGGGGTTTTGTTGTTTTGATTTGGGGTTTCTTTCTTTCTGGGCTGCAATAGGATTAGCAAAGCTGGAAGAGAGCCAGGGATAACACACCTACTCTTGCAAAATCACTACGAAGACTTGGAATGATGACAGAAGCGGCCAAACGCTTTGGTTTTCCATCTTATCCAGGGATGCTGCTTGCGTCAGCGTCACCTGAGAAGGGTCAGGGTTGTGTTTCAGAAGAAGCAATCTATGGGTAACATGGGCAGAGAAAGGATGGGAGACTCTCATGCAGGACATGATTACATCAACACAATTAAATCTGGAGTCCTGTGTCCAGTTCTGGAGTCCTCAGCACTGAAAGGACATGGTTCTGTTAGAGTGAGCCCAGAGGAGGCCATGAAGATGATTTGAGTGTTGGAGCACCTGTAGGAGGACACACTGAGAGCTGGGGTTGTCCAGAAGAGAAGGCCCCAGGGAGACCTTAGAGCAACTTCCAGTACTTGAAGGGGCTCCAGGAAAGATGGGAAGGGGCTCTTTATCAGGGAGTGCAGGGATAGGATGAGGGGGAAGGGTTTTAAGCTGCAAGAGGGCAGATAGAGATGAGATCTTAGGAAGAAATATTTTCCTGTGAGGATGCGGAGGCCCTGGCCCAGGTTGCCCAGAGAGCTTGTGGATGCTCCATCCCTGGAGGTGTTCAAGACCAGGTTGGATGGGGCTTTGAGCAACCTGATCCAGGGAGTTGGAACTGGAGGGGCTTTGAGGTCCCTTCCAACCTAAGCTATTCTATGGTTCTATGAGTAACTCAGATGCTTTACATGAAGTGATGCTTCTTTATCGGGGTTTTCTTAGCCACACAGCTCTCAACATCCCTTGACTATTTTGTGTGGGGTAAGAGGGACTTTGACACAGGAGGCAGAACTGCCACCTCCAGCCCGAAGAGCAGCAGGAGGATTTGGATAGTGATGTTTCTGGAATGGGTTTTGCAGTCCAGTCCTTGGTGGCTCCTGCTAATTTACCTCCTCTTGGTGAGGCTTTTCTGGAGAAAGCATTGAATGACCCGAGCCATACACACATTATGCGTTTCTGACAGATATTCAGTACCTAAGCCCACAGCTCACCTGGCTTTTAAAACTCTTATGAGCCCCCAGTCCAGCCAAGATTTAAATTCAGGCCAAATTTGACCTCTAAGCGGAGGCAGTATCTGACTCACAAGGGCCAACACACAGAGATTAGGGCAGGAGACTTGGATCTCCTCCCTCCCACACCCTGGCTGAGTTACACTCATATTTATCTCAGCCTCATGGGGCTCCTTTAGCCTCAGAAAATTACTCTTGTGGCTCACCCCTTAAAGAAGCTCAATGATAGCCTTCCCCAAGACAAACTGGAACAGCGGGTCTGAAGGAAACAGGGAGTGAGGATGTTCACAGGACGCTGCCCTCGGGCAAGAGGGATGGACAGTGTGAGAGGAGGAGGTGGTAAAGTGGGGAGTCAGATGCTGAACACGAAAAGGGTGAACTGAGCAGAAGGCAGAGCTATCTACCCATGTGCGTGGCAACAACATGCCACACGCTTCAGATGAAACAACCTGACGCCTGAAGTCCACCCTGATAGAACCTCAAAGTACGCTGGGAGATTTCCAGGAGGACCAATAGAAGAAAATCCTGATTAGGGTGGAAAGGAAGAGCATAAGACCAGCAGACGTGGACAACATGGGAACAGTGAAGGAAACAGAGATGATTTGTCTAGGAAAGGCAAGAGATGAGAATCTTCTCATGGAACCGGATGTTCTTTAAGGTCCCTTCCAACTCAAACCATTCTATGATTCTATGATAATCCAATTGCTGTGTCCTTGGTGATTAGGACAAGGAGTCCTGAATTTAAATTTCAGCAAGAGAGATTGATGTGAGACACTAGGGAAAACAGATAAGGAAAGAAAGGGGGTAAAGGGTCAGGAAGGGGGTAAAATAGCCATCGCTGGAGGTTTTCAGGAACAATTTAGACAATATCTGTCAGGAATGACGTAGGTAAAGCTCATCCTGCCCCAGGGTAGAGGTGGACTTCATGACCTCTGGACTTCCCTCCCTCTCCTGTGGGAGAGGTTTCTGCAGTCTGGAGGGTTCTTGGTGCTGTTTATGCCCTTCACCTCAACAAGACCCTGGCCTATAGACCATAGACCCAAGCAAGGGACAACCCACCAGGACAGAGGGACAGCAGGGCGTGAATGTGCAGCAGACCCATGAGCCCAGAAGGTTTTTATTTCTGGGGATGATCTTCACATGGGGACGTGCCACGGTTCAGGGCACTCATGTCAGAATGAAGATCTCCCTGATGCAGCGGATCACAACTCAATGGGAAACCAAGACCTTCAAAATCAAACCAGCAAGATGTCCCACATGCCTCCACTCTCTGCCACTGCCTCTGACTCATTTTACAAAGAAATGACAACAGCCACAACCCAAACTCGAAGGAAGAAATTGTTTCTGCTCAGGAAAGATACCGCGGAAACCTGGACTGCTGTGTTTTTTATATTCGATGTTATTTGCAGGGATACTATTTTTCCCCTAAATTCATTATTTGCCTTTTATAGGTTTTTTTTTTTGTTGTTGTTGTTTTTTTGTATTACTATTTTAAAAGACCGGCGCCAGAGAGGAACTAGACAGATAAGCAGTGGGAAGCTGCTTTCCTGACCTCATGGGCCAGGTTTTCTAGCATAGTGCAAGCCAAACTCCCTCCATTGTACTCCTTCCAAGGAGACCAATTTTCACCCACCGAGGATAATAGAGCCAGGCTCATTTACACCAGCTGATGAGCTGCCTCATGACTGTCCAAGATCCCAGATGTGCATTTCACAACAGCAGAACCCTAGTATCGTGGCCAAAATCTAATTTGAGTTAATTATGTTCTGTCTCCCTAAATTCCCCCTAAGGTTTCAATTGGATTCCTCTTCACTTCCTGCCCTAACCTGTTGTGTAGCGTTGATGTGCAGAGTTCAACAGCTGCTTTCTTCCATCCCGCAGTTAATAGCTCCCCAGACAGCCATGGCTCTGAAAATACATGCGAAATTGTTTCCTCATTATCAGGAAGGTGCATTTCCAGAGCTACCTAAAAAAAATAAGGAGAAAAAAAAAGCAGTTTCTCCATTGACAAAAGAAACCTACGCAGCAAACAGCCCTGTCTGGAGAAGCACAAGTTGGTTGATGCAGTCTGGCTGTAGGGTCCATTGACTTCTTGAGACCACAGTAGCTCCTGCCAGCAGTGGATCTGCTGATTTCCAATGGAGCTCAACACTTTGTCATCAATCATCATAATTCCAGGGTCCACATTTAAAGATGGCTTCTAAAAAAGATGGGGAAAAACTTTTTAAGCAGGGTCTGTAGGCATAGGACAATGAGGAACGGTTTTAAACTAAAAGGGGAGAGGTTTAGACTAGAGATTAGGAAGAATTTTTTTACACTGAGGGGGGTGAAACACTGACATGGGTTGCCCAGAGAGGTGGTAGATGCCTCATCAATGGAAACATTAAGATCAGGTTGAATGGGGTTCTGAGAAACCTGATGTAGTTGAAAATGTCCCTGCTCGCTGCAAGAGGGTTGGATCATAGAATAGTGGGATGGTTTGGGTTGGAAGAGACCTTAAAGGTCATTCAGTTCCAACCTCCTACCCTGGTCAGGGACACCTCCCACTGGATCAGGCCATCCATGGCCATATCCAATACGGCCTTGACCACCTCCAAGGATGCATCCACAGCTTCTCTGGGCAACATGGGCCAGGGCCTCACCACTCTCAACATGAAGAATTTCTTCCTAATGTCTAATCTCAGTCTTACCCCTTCCAATTTAAAGCCATTGCCCCTCATCCTATCACTCCAAGTGCTTGTAAAAAGTCCCTCCCCAGCTTTCTCAGTACCTTCCCAAGTACTTTCTCAGTACCTTCCGGCTACTGAAAGGTCACTATAAGGTGTCATAAAGATGACCTTCATGGTCCCTTCTGACTCAAACCATTCTATGAATTTATCCTATATAAATTCTATGAATTTATCCTTCACTAAGCTTCACCAAAGCAAATTCACACCAATAAAGGCTACGTCTTCCATCCTGCCTACCGTTTAATGATAGAAATATGTACTTTTTAATGCTGTAAATACATAATTTAATGCTAGAGAGACATCTTAAATCATCTAAACCACCCATCTACCAAAGCACATGCAGGTATTTCCCTGCACTATATTTTAGATTCAGCTGTTCCCAGTTCAGTAGCAAAAGAAACATTTCAGACTCTGGCAAGCTCAATCCCTTGTACACAGAGCGAACAATGCTGGTTGAGTTATTCAGTGTGAACTATTTGTCAGATTCTCTTCTCTTTCCTCCTCGTTTTACGAACTGTCAGAGAACACACTCTGCTTTTCACCCAGTTCTTCCTGATTCTGCCACTTATTTTTAGCCTAGAGGCTTCTTGCCAGCTCTGTGCAGCGAGCCCTCGGTTAATTAGTCAATGTGTCAAATTTGCTCTTCCAGATGTGAAAATGGGATTTAAGGAGAGGTTTAAAAATAAACACAGGCTCAGTACTTTCCTGAATTAGAGTCACAACCCCTCATGCTTCAGGGCAGTCTGTGATGATGTGGACTAGGAACTTATGGATTTCTTATTTCATAATCTGGATGTTTCCTGCACCTTCCAAGCCATGAATGCAAACTAAACTTGGTATGGAAGTTTTTCCATGTGTCTACACCACAGGATCTAATTGGATGAGACAAATTTCCCCTGATGCTGGTCTCACTCTTCAATATGATGGCAGGAGACTTTTGTGATAGACCTGAGACCACTCTCTTGTGGGGAGTTACTCTACACGAGTGACAAGAAGATGGGCTGCTTTTGCTAAGTCTCCTTACAGCTCTCTGGTGTTCCTTTTCCTTAAAAAATATGGACTTCCCCTGTTTGCAGACTTTTAGATCCTCATCCTATATGTCTGGGAGACAAAGGATTGAGAAGAAAACCAAAGATAACTACAATGATATCTCCAGGAGAACTTTCTTTCCTGTATTTTATCCCTCCCAGAGATGGTCATGACACTAGAGATGAAATAGCACCTATGTTTCTTCTCACTCCTCTCAGTGGAGGACAGGGCAGACATAAATGGGTAAATAGGCCAACATCTACTCTACATCTGCTGGAATAAACTGAAGTTCCTCACAGTTTAGACTGTCCTAATGTACATCAAGAGAAGAGAAGATGGTGGGGAGACTTTATAGGTGCCTTCCAGTACTGAAAGAAGGCCTACAGAAAAGCTGGGGAGGGGCTTTTGATCAGGGAGTGCAGTAGTAGCATGAGGGTGAAAGCTTTTAAGCTGAAAAGGAGGAGATTTAGCTGAGATCTTAGGAAGAAACGTTCTCCTGAGAGGTTGGTGAGGCACTGGAGCAGGTTGTCCAGAGAAGTGGCGGTTGCCCCATCTCTGGAGGTGTCCAAGGCCAGGTTAGATGGAGCTTTCAACAACCTGTTCTGGTGGGAAGTGTTCCTGCTCAGTGTCAGGGAGGTTGGAACTGGATGGCCCTTAAAGTCCCTTCCAAACCAAATCACTCTAAGATTCTATAAAGTGTTCTAAGCAAGGCTCAAATGACGACCAGGTCTCTGCATTGTAGAACTGGAGGAACAGCTCCTCCACAGGTCAAGCTCAGCCTCACTCCATCAGCTCCAGTGATGCTGCACTGGTTTCCGCTGGGTGAAATTGCTGGCTCAGTATCTGCCTTGCTTGGTGGTTGAGAAGAAAGCCTGAGAAAGGCTGTATCAAGGAGGTTTGTTAGCTGAGGTGCTTTCGCAGCAGAGGAAAGTAGAACTTTTGCCCCCTGATAAAAGTATCCCCACCAGTTGGACCTGCTCAGGCCAGGAGAGGAGCTGGAGATTGCCTCTGCTGGAAGGTGGGTCAGGAAGAATCCAGCTTCTGAAGGCACGGCTGTCTCCCCTTTTCCAACTGCGCCAGGACATGCTACTGTCCCTGTGTAGCCTTGTTGGGACCACAAGGAGATCAAGGGCAGTGCAGTACACCAATGATCGCAGACATGCCCAAAAAATGGAGGCATGGATCATCATAACATCATAGAATTATTTAGGTTGGAAGGGACATTAAAACCTATTCAGTTCCAACTCCCCCTGCATGGGCAGGGACACCTTCCACTGGATCAGGTTGCTCAAGACTCATCCAATCTGGCCTTGGGAAGGCAGAGAAAGACCAGAAACAAAGCAGGATTACCTGAAAAAGACACCAGGACGCATCAGCAGGCCGGTGCCCCAGGCTGTGATCCCACACTGGCAAAGCCAACATTGAAATCAACCCATGCCCTTGAAGTCAGCCAGGGTTTCCCTGAGTAAGGATTGAGCCAAGAGGCTTTTGCACAAATAAATCCCCCAGGCATGGTGAACTATGAAAGGAACAGAGTTAATCTAAGAGAGGTTGGTGGGGATGGGCATGGAAAGCAGATGGAACTGGAATATGGAATGTCCTAATTATCCCAGCAAGTTGTGTTGACTTGATTAAGCCAAAGCCCAGCTGCTTCCAAGGCTCTGGGTGAGTGGGAGAGTTTCCAAAAACTCAGAATCAGGGTGGGGCCAGGACAGGGTGAAACTCCTGCCTCATGCTTCCAGTGGGAAAGGGGGAGGTGGAGGGTACAAGATAGGCTGGGTGGGGAGAGGAGGGGCAGGAGGAGGAGGCGCACATCTTACAGCATCTCTGAAGCTGAGCCATTAGTGAATGCAATGGATTTGTGTCCTCTTTCTTGTCTTCCAACCCACAATAGGAGGCAGCAATCTGCACCCTGAATGTACTTCACTGCCGCCTCCAAGCAGAAATGGAATCTGAAACGACCAGGCCTGTCACCCAAAGAGCAGTGAGCATCTCCAGAGAGAGGTGAGAGAAAACACCACCAACATGAAAGGCAATGGCTGCGCTCCCTCCACTCAGCATTTGTTACGCTTCTCACAGTGGAGAGAAGGGGGAAAACTTGGAACTAGGTCATAGGCTCATAGAATGGTTTGGGTTGGAGGAGACCTTAGAGATCACGCAGTTCCAATCCCCCTGCTGAAGGCCCCATCCAACCTGGCCTTGAACACCTCCAGGCATGGACCAACCACCACATCTCTGGCCAACATGGGCCAGGGCTTCACCGTCCTCATTATGAAGGATTTCTTCCTAATGTCTAATCTAATCTCCCCCCTTCCAATTTAAAGCCACTCCCTGTCATCCTATCACTCCAGGCCCTTGGAAAAAGTCTCTTCACAGCTTCCCTGGAGACCCTTTTATGTACTGGAAGCTGATGTAATGTCTCCCAGAGACATTCTCTTCTCCAGGCTGAACAACCCCAACTCTCTCAACCTGGCCTCATAGCAGAGGTGCTCCAGCACTCGGATCATCTTTGTGGCCTCCTCTGGACCCGTTCCAACAGATCCATATCCTTCTTCTGTTGGGAATTCCACAACTGGACACAGTACTCCAGGTGGACTCTTTAAGGTCCCTTCCAACCCAAACCACTCCTTGATTCTATGAAAAAAAATGATACTCGAACTGTCACACCAGGCTGAGCGCTCAGGCTGCCAGCAATGACTGAACTGGACATTCGTTGAGGTTAGCACTGGTTTAGCTACATGTCCCCACTGTTTGTGAAGAGCTCACACCAGCATGGAATCACAGCTGAGACAGCTGCAAGCTCCTTCTCACATCCGCTCAGGACAGAACAAGAAGACATAGATCAAGTTGCACCAGGCAAAAAGGGATTTAGATTAAGCACAGTGAGAAATTTTCCAGCAGGGAGGAGAAATGAATTTTCTAAGGAGGTTGTGGAATCACCAACACTGGAAGGTTCTTATCCTTCTTTTTTCTAAGAAAGATTAGAGAGACACCTGTCAGAGATGGATTAGGTAAAGCTCATCCTGCCTTGGGGCAGCAGAAGCACCAGTGTACTCTCGGATGGTCCCCACAGCTCATTTTTCCATGACGGAATCAGTTATAGGCACAAGACAGACACTGGCACCACTTGTGCGCACCTGATATGGCATCACGCCACTGCCTGGTCCACAGGGAGGGTGAAGGACCTGCCTCTACAAGTGCTCTCTGCAGGAGAGGCCAGTCTCCTCCAAACCCAGGTCAGCATTTCAACTCAGGACTCATTTATTACTAAGCATGGGAGCAAGCAATGGCCAAAGTCTCTCAGTCCAGGGCAAGTCGTGACCTGACACAGACTCTCATCAGAAACAAAAGGTCAGAGATGTCAGGAGTGAGAAGACACAAGCACGAGTGAAATAGCAAAACACAGATATCTTCCTAATAGACAGGAAAGCACTAGATATTTGCTAGATGAGGACCTTATTCCTATGGCAGCAGCCCCAGTCAAGAAGATCCCAGAGTTTCCACCATGGCTATAGACACTGGCATAGCAGGCCCCATGTCTACATAGAGGAGAGTAGGGGTGACAACAGGCTGCCAATGGGGCCATCAGAGCCTCTCTTCAGGTGTAAGATGGGAATCACAAAATCCTAGAATAGATGGGGTGGACATCAAAGCCCATCCAGTTCCATCCCCCTGCCATGGGCAGGGACACCCCCCACTGGATCAGGCTGCTCAAAGCTCCATCCAACCTGACCTTGAACACCTCCAGGGATGCGTCAGCCATGACTTCTCAGAGCAACGGGGGCCAGGGCCTCTGCACCCTCACAGGAGAATATTTTTTACTAAGAACTCATCTATATCTACCCTCTTTCAGCTTAAAACCTCCCCCTCTAAACTGATAGTGTTCATGTTTTACCAGTGTAACCCATCTGCTTTGGGCTCTATCCTGTCTGCCCTTGGAGTAAGGAAACTGGGAAGTTTCTAGGGAGGATTGTGGCTGACATCATAGAATCGTAGAATAGTTTGGGTTGAAAAGGACCTTAAACTGATCTAGTTCCATCCCTGTCAGCAGACAAACTGCTCCAAGACTGTCTTACTCCCCAGAGAAGTAGTCGTGATGTCAAGCCTAACAATATTCAAGAAGCATTTGGACAATGCACTCAGACATATGGTGTGAATTTGTAGGTTGTCCTAACAGGGATAGGAGGTGGACTTGATGATCCTTGTGGGTCCCTTCCAACTCTGGTCATTCTGTGATTTTGTGATTCTCCAAAGGGCTGGAGAAATACATGCCCCCACACTGACTGGTTAGAGGTTTGAGGCTTTGCCTGGATAAATACACCATGACATTCACCTTGAGCATCTCAGATCACGTTTCTGCGCAGGCTATACTTCACTGGATCAGGTTGCCCAGAGATGTGGTGGCTGCCCCATCCCTGGAGGTGTTCAGGGCCAGGTTGGATGGCGCCTGGAGCACCCTGGTCCAGTAGGAGATGTCCCTGCCCATGGCAGTGGGTTGGAACTGGATGATCTTTAAGTTCCCTTCCAACCCAAACTATTCTATGATTCTGTGATCAGCCCGGGAAGCACCAGAAGAAACACAGGACGCATTTTTGTGAACTGAGCAGCACCCAATCCCATCGTTCCTCATCTCACAGTCTTGGCTCTGTCACAAAGTGGGATGAACCTGCAGTCATAAATTACTATTCAGATTTGGGTTAGCTTTGGGTTTTTGTTTTTTTTTAAGGCAGGGATTACAAACTCATTGAGATAAACACCTTTCCATTTTTTTTTCTTTTTCTAGAGAATGCCTCCAGGGACAGGAGAGCTCCAGCATCAAATAGAGATAGAATCTATTACAACACAGAAGCCATCTGTCACTGAGATAAGCACGCAGACTATTTATTACCCAGCTACAACAACCAAAAAAATTAGTCAGAGATTCAACCAATGTAATCTTTCATTTAAAAAGTGGTTAATGAGCTTCCCAAGAACGATAAGAAATGTGTTGAAACCTGACAGAAAGGAGGGTTTTTTTACTGCTGCTTCTGCAGAACAAGGCAGAGCCGGTTTGGTCTGTACGAAAGCTGGGTAAATGTGAGTTTTAAAAGGGCTTCACCCAGTAGGCTGGTAGCTCTAATTCCTTGATGCAAAGAAATTAGAACCAGCAGTATTGCGTCCACCACAGATGTTTGATCCCTCAGCAACTTGAAAGCAAGAGGTAGAACATAACCACTAGGACAGCATCCATCATGTTGCTCAAAAAAAGCCCTTGAATAGAATCATAGAATCAAAGAAGCATAGAATGGTTTGAGTTGGAAGGGACCTTAAAGATCATCCAGTTCCAACACTCTCTGCCATGGGCAGGGACACCTCCCACTAAACCAGGCTGCTCAAGGTTCCTTCCAGCCTGGCCAATACCATGAGAATGGCTGTCAATGTGTTCTCAGGTCAAAGTTCTCTACATGGTCTTCAAATTCCACCGTAATGTGTCTGCAAAGTAGCATCCAGCACACCTGGTTGTTATTATAGGCTGAGGTACCTGCAGCACCTTAGCCAAGAGCTAAGTGGGAGTATCAGCTTCCGGCATAGACACGAGGATTCCAGCTGTTGCCACCTGTTAACACCTAGAATCGTAAAATCATAGAACGTTTTGGGTTGGAAGGGACCTCAAAGATCATCCAGTTCCAACCTCCCTGCCAACACGTCCCATTGGATCAGGTTGCTCAAAGCCCCATCCATCTTGACCATGAACACCTCCAGGGATGGTGCAACCATGACCTGCACCAGGCCCCCCCCAGTCTCACAGGAAAATATTTCTTCCTAAGTTCTCATTTAAATGTCCCCACTTTCAACTTAAATTTTTTCCCCTCATCCTATCCCTGCACTCCCTGATAAGAGACCCTCCTCAGGTTTCCTGTAGCACCTTTTAAGGAGGTCATATCTGCGCAGCCCTGGTAGCATAGAAGAGGCCAATTTCCTTCCACCAGGTGTGTTTGGGTCAGTTGTTCAGTCTAGAAAGTCTATGGGCCCTGTTAGCCTTGTACATTTCCAGTTTGAATCCCTTGGAGTTGTGATGCAGGTGTTTGTACATGCAGCAGGAAATCTGTCTTGGTGGGCTTAGAGGAGCCAAAACCAAAGCTGAAGTCCATATTAAAATCTTGAGTTCCCCCCATCCAAGTTACAGCCCCCTCACAAGACATCTGGCAATGCCTGGACTTCACCATGACCAAACCACACCAGTCACCAGGTGTTCAAGACCAGGTTGGAGGAGGCTTTGAGCAAGCTGACCTAGTGGAAGGAGTCCTGCCTGTGGCAAGGGGGTTGGAACTGGAGGGGGTTTGAGGTGTCTTCTAACCCAAACCATTCTATGATTGCCTTTCTGATACAGTCCCATGTACCAGGCACCAGAAGGACTTTATTCTGCCACTGCCATTTGCATGCTCTCCTGCTCTTGGTTCTACCCCAGCCAAACCTGCTCTGCTGCCTTCACACCCTTGGTGCAAATGAGAGGCCAAAATGTTGGCATCACGATGTTCCTCAGCTGATAAGTCTCTTGAGAACTGCGGGAGGTACAACAGCTTCCTGGGAGCACAACTAAACCTCAGCTCTAGGGACCCAGAAGAAAGGAGGTCTCCTTATTGCCACCCATGAAGCCAGAGGGCAAGGTGGTATGCATGAACGAATATTTAACAGCATTGCTCCAGGGAGCCTTTGTGCCTTATCGATGTTGCATATTGCAATGAACCATAGGGATGGCTGTAAATGGGACAAAGGGGCTGTAAAGGGCTATAAAGGACCACAGCCCAGCTCAAAGGCAGCAGCAGAGCCACAGAATCATGGAACGTCCTGAGCTGGAAGGTACACAGAAGGATCATGGAGTCCAACTCCTGTCCCTACATAGGACAACCCAAACATTCACAGAATCACCAGGTTGGAAAGGACCCATTGGATCATCGAGTCCAACCATTCCTAACACTCCCTAAACCATGTCCCTCAGCACTTCATCCACCCGTTCCTTAAACACCTCCAGGGAAGGTGACTCGACCCCCTCCCTGGGCAGCTGTTCCAGTGCCCGATGACTCTTTCTGTGAAGAATTTTTTTCTGATATCCAACCTGAACCTCCCCTGGTGGAGCTTCAGGCCGTTCCCTCTTGTCCTGTCCCCTGTCACTTGGGAGAAGAGCCCAGCTCCCTCCTCTCCACAACCACCTTTTAGGTAGTTGTAGAGAGTAATAAGGTCTCTAATTCACACCACGTGTCTGAGCCTTGAGACATTCCCAAGGAGCTTTAAGTGGTCAAGATCAAGGACAACATGGAGAGACCATTGCTGGAAGGTCACGGACTTGAGGCAGCAGAAGGCATTGAGGACTGGGGGTTTGCTCTCCATACAACCATAAGCATAGTATGATTTTATTTCTTTATCTCTGTTATCTTCTTACTCCCAATTCCCCCACCCCCTCCTCTGCTAGATCAAAAGAACAATACAGCTCTGCAGTGCCAGGAGCTGAGTGGATGTTTATAGAGTGCTTTGAGATCCCCCAGGTAAAAGGTGTTAAGTGCAAAGCACTGTCATTCCAGTGACACCACTGCCAGCCAGTCTGTCAAACCTCCACCCCCGAGCTCATTAAGGAACAGGAATAGGGAGCCACATTCCTGCCTGTTCTCAACTGCTGTTCCCGCTTAGGGAAGGAGAAAGTAAAAGTTTAATTGCTTTGTTTATCTCAAATGCCACCTGCAGATGAGTCCTTGCCCACCCACCCTCCTGCTTCTTCTTCGCAATGAAACAGTGGCTGAAACACCAAAAGAACTTAAATAAAGCAGATAGAAAGGTGGATTCAGGGACTGGCAGCTTGGATTCACCTTTTCTATCTGCCCCAGTGCAAGTGGCAAAGGCAAATTTCCAATGGAAGTGGGCAAAGTGGACTGTAGCTCCTCTCTTTTCTTCCCTGACATCTCCATCAACACCTTGGGGGCATCCTGGAGCACCTCTGCTCTGAGGCCAGGCTGAGAGAGTTGAGGATGTTCAGCCTGGAGAAGAGAAGGCTCTGAGGAGATCTTAGAGTGACATTCCAGTACCTGAAGGGGCTACAAGAAAGTTGGGGAGAGACTTTTTGCAAAGGCTTGGTGTGATAGGACTAGAGGCAATGGGTATAAACTAGAGAGAGGCAGATTTAGACTAGACAGAAGGAGGAATTACTTCACTCTGAGGGTGGTGAGGCCCTGGCCCAGGTTGGCCAGAGCAGTGGTGGCTGCCCTGTCCCTGGAGATGTTCAAGGCCAGGTTGGATGGGGCTTGGAGCAACCTGATCCAGTGGGAGGTGTCCCTGCCCATGGCAGGGATTGGAACTGGATGGGCTTTGAGGACCCTTCCAACCCAACCCCTTCTATGATTCTACACTCCTACCTCAGCAACTGGTCCTGTGCCCTGATGCACCCCCTCTGCCCTGCCCCTCACACCCCTTCCTTGTCACAGCCGCTTCCAGCCCCGAAAAGCACTCAAGTTCGTACTGTGGAACAGAGAGTCAGCCCTCAGATCAATAACTTTTGGGGCTGGTGCAGCAGTGCAAAACAAAGCAAAACATCGCAGCAATCGCTGGTGTTCACTGCACTGTGTATGGGCAGACTTGCTGGCACCATCAGCCCCAGGAGGTCACGCTCCTCGTATCATCAGCACCAGTCTACAGTCAGCCCAAGGTAACCCAATGCACCCTTCGCCTCTAGCAATGAATGAAATCAGGAGCCCTTTGGTCCATTTTCTCTGTTGCTATAAATCAGCACAGCTGAGGATCTGGCCTTGCTGTCCTCTTTTTTTCTTTGCACTGCTGGAATACCGAGTACATCTCTATCGTTTTAGAATCATGGAATCATAGAATGTTTTAGGTTGGAAGGGACCTTAAAGATCACCCAGTTCCAACTCCATTGCCATGGGCAGGGGCACCTCCCACTGGATCAGGCTGCCCAAGGCCCCATCCAACCTGGCCTTGAACACCTTCAGGGATGGGACAGCCACAACTTCATTGGGCAACTTGTGCCACTGCCTCACCACCTTCAGCATGAAGAATTTCTTCCTCATGTCTAATCCAAATCTTCATTCCTTCCATTTTAAAGCCATTACCCCTCGTCCTATCACTCCACTGTAAAGGGGACACAGCCAGGACCACAGCGTAGCCCAAAGACAGCAGCAGAGCTGCAGAATAATAGAATATCCTGAGCTGGAAGGGATACACAAGGATCTGGGAAGGCCTTTAGAAAAAGTCCCTTCCCAGCTTTCCTGTAGCCCCTTCAGATACTGGAAGCTGCTCTAAGATCTCCCGCAGCCTTCTCTTCTCCAGGCTGAACAACCCCATCTCTCTCAGCCTGTTCTCAGAGCAGAGGTCTCCAGCCCTCGCATCATTTTCATGGCCTCCTTTGGACCCATTCCAACAGTTCCATCTCATTCTTATGTTGGCAATTCCAGAGCTGAACACAAAACTCCAGATGGGGTCTCCCCAGAGCAGAGGGGCAGAATTTCCTCCCTCGCCCTGCTTTCCACGCTGCTTTGGGTGCAGCTCAGGACACGGGTGGTCTCTGGGCTATGCGGGCACCTTGCCGGCTCACGTTGAGCTTCTCATCAATGAGTGCCCCCAGTCCCTTCTCTGCAGGGCTGCTCTCAATCACATTGTCCCCCATCCTGCATTGACCCATTTGCTCCCTGCATGGGTACCACTGTGGTGGCAGGGCAGAGATGTGTCTTCTAGATGTCTCCAGCTGTGTTTCATCAATAAGAAAACCAAATGTTTGGAAGAGGCTTTTAAAGGAAAGCAAGAGTTTATGACATGGAAGCGTATTCTTAACAGGCATAAAACCTACCCAGTGTCCTGGCAGAGTGGCATTATGCACCAGTAAGGAACTTTGGCCTGGTGTCTCCTATCTGACCCTTAGCAAACCTCAAAATTTGCTTACACTTGCTTACAGGAGGGTGGTTACACCTCTGTCATTTACTGTGAATTGCAAATCTGATGTTGTTTGGCCTTTCTCTACCAATGCATAAGAGATTTATGGCTGGGTGTAGCCATCCGGATGTCTTAATTCTTTTCCTTTACCGAAGACACCCATAAAACCTACCTGTCTCCTTTATTTTTCAACACAAATGCAAGAAGAAAAAAGAAATCATAGCAATGAGGAGAACATCCTTTGCACACTGAGCTGCTCTCTGTTGAGCCACAAATGGAATCAGGCCTGGATTCAAATTTTTTTATTCATTGCCCTGAAGTGAAGGCAGAAGCCACCTCTGAAATGAAACATCTGAATCAGAGAATCAGAGAATGACTTGACTGGAAAAGACCTTTGAAATCATTGAGTCCAACCGTACCAATAAAGTTGAAGCAAAAGAAATGTCAGGTTTGCTAGCCCCAAAGTAAAAGAGCAACTCCACCACCAACTATTCTGGGGTTCCTTTGAAAGCTCTCCTAAATATCTTGATATTTGTAAGGTGATGGGGATGGAGGCTTCAACTTGCAGAAAAGCAAAGGAAACTCTTTGGTTCCTTATCGCTCAGAGAAGCCTGGAATTGCGAGGCTTGAGGACAAGACCCAGCTGCAATACCAGAGCAGAAAGGTCAAGTTGACCCCTCACCCTGGACCACTCATAGGTTTTGTCAAAGACATCCTGTGCAGCTGCTTTGCCTATGAGGTGATGGCCTGAGCACCTGTGACTGGTTTGTGTTTTTACTGCAGCTGAGAAAGGCTGTCCCACAGCAAAGTTAGAATCATAGAATGGTTTGTATTGGAAGGGATCTCAAAACCCATCCAGTTCCAACCCCTGACATGGGCAGGGACACCACCCACTGGACCACACTCCTCAAGACCCCATTCAACCTGGCCTTGAACCCCTCCAGGGATGGGGCAGCCACCACTGCTCTGGGCAACCTGGGCCAGGGCCTCCCCACCCTCACAGGAAAACATTTCTTCCTAAGATCTCATTTCAAGCTCCCCCTTTTCAGCTTCAAACCATTCTCCCTCATCCCATTCCTGCACTCCCTGATCAAGAGCCCCTCTCCAGCTTTCCTGGAGCCCCTTTCAGTACAGGAAGCTGCTCAAAGTTCTTGCTGGAGACTTCTCTCCGACAAGATATCTACAAGAGAGCTTCTCTCCTGCAAGGAGCTGTACTGGTGATGGCTTCCCTAGCTTCTTTCTTTTGGCTGGACTCTTCTAAGCCACGCAAACATGAGCCTAAGGCTCACACACTGTGTGACACATGCCAAACACATACTTCTGTTGTATAACTCAGCACAGGAGATTTCTTTTATGCATCAGAGGGACAAAACTTTATGGGTTCAGCAATATCACCATTTAGATTAAGGCAAATAATAACATAAGCTGTAGGAAGTGTTTGCAAGAAACAATCACATAAAGAAAATAATGAGGAATAAAATGCCTAGGAAAGTCATCACCTTGAACCTCTCCCCTCACCTTCTTTCCTCTGAGGTCAGCTATTGCATCAGATTTTTCTCTCATGTCTCCTAATTCATTCTATCTAATGCATCTGAGGGTGGGTCTCGTCCTCGCTCCACCAGCCTAGGATCTGACGAGTTCATGGACTCAGCATTTCCTCGAGGCAATGATGTCTGCAGGCCCAAGGTCAAAGGCACGTTCATATACAATGCCCAAGTTATGCTGAAAGATCACACACGTAGCAAGGCCGAGCTCCCAGAGGTTCAGCAGCATCCAAATGAAGCTACCACTGTCACCTCCATCCAGTTCATAGAACAGAACCATAGAATGCTTTGGGTTGGAAGCAACTTTTACAGGTCATCCACTCCAACACCTCTGCAGGAACAGGGACATCTTTAACTTGATCAGGTTGCTCAGAGCCCCATCCGATCTGACCTTGAATGTTTCCAGACATGGAGCCTCCACTCCCTGCCTGGGCAACCTGTGCCAGAGCCTCACCATCGTAAAACAATTTCTTCCTCACATCCAGTCTTAATCTCTCCTCCCTTACTTTAAAACTTTTCCTCCTTGTCCTATCACAACAGGCCTTGATAAAAAGTCTGTCCTCATCTTTTCTATTGGTCCCCTTTCAGTACTGGAAGCTGCTCTAATGTCTCCCCATAACATTCCCTTCCCCAGGCTGAACAACCTCAACTTTCTCAGCTTGTCCTTGCATGGCAGGTGCTCCAGCCCTCGGATCATCTTCCTGGTTTCCTCTGGACTTGCTCCAACATCTTCATGTCCTTCCTGTGCTGAGGACTCCAGCACTAGATCCAGGACATCAGGTGAAGTCTTGCAAGAGCTGAGTGGTAGAACAACCTCCCTCACCCTGCTGGCCACGCTTCTTTTGATACAGCCCAGCTTACAGGGCTGCATGATCCTATAATCCCATGGTTACAGAATGTTAGGAATGGTTGGACTCGAGGATCCGGTGGGTCCTTTCCAACCTGGTGATTCTATAAGCCTTTTCATCTGCACTGAGGTCTTTAATTACTGGGGGTTCCTAAGCTCCTAGGCTCTGTAAGACTCTCCCAGTATGTACTCCTTCCCTTGCCAGGTTCCTCTTGCAGCTTCCAGACATGACCTAGAAGCCTCACTACCCTAATGTTGCAACCTTCAGCAGCAGGACTGGGTCTGATGGGCAAGAGGACCTTTAAAGGCAGAGTCAACTGCAGGCAAGTGCCTCACCTCTAGGTAGGACACAATCTCTCCAGCCCAGTTCATGCAATGCCTGGAGCTAGTGGAGATTACTCCTAGTTTTGTGCAATACGAGCCCACATACACTTAGCGTAGGACACACGCTAACAAGTCCTGAGGCCACACTGATCTCCGAGCAGAGCTTGACTGACTTTTTCCAGGGCCTGTCCTCAGTTAAAGTGACTTTCTCCACCTTCCTAGGCTTTACCAGCCCCGGTAGCCTCAGTTTAGATGCAAAGACCCCACTCAGCTGTCTTCTGCAGTGCACCAGGTAGCACACCCAGAGATAGAGGAGCATGGATTCCCCCCAATCCCCATTCATTTCTTCCACTTGATGAATGGTGTTCACCACACAAGCAGCTAATCAGCACTTGGTTTCTCCCCGGACCATATGTCAAGCTCTCCTACTCTGACAGCACAAGTCTTCATGCTGCTCACAGGCTGATCCGAGAGGCAGGAGTGGGAGACAGGAGGACTGAAGCCAAATGCTGGTGGTATGGAAGTGCTACTGCAAACATTGGCGTGATCACCATCAATCATCTCTCTCTCTCCAGGTTTTCCCTCTTATCCCTGCTCCACCTCCGCTTCCTTCATACCAGCAAAGATTTGATTTTTAACTTCAGTTTAAGTCCCAGTTCCAGGACCAAGTTGTTACTTTTTAAACCCTAATCTACAGGAAAGTTGGGGAGGGGCTCCTGGTCAGGAAGTGCAGGGACAGGATGAGGGGAAACGGTTTTAAGTTGAAAGAAGGGAGGTGAGATGAGATGAGATCTTAGGAAGAAATGTTTTCCTGTGAGGGTGGGGAGGCCCTGGCCCAGATTGCCCAGAGCAGTGGTGGCTTCTCCATTCTTGGAGATGTTCAAGGCCAGGTTGGATGGGGCTTGGAGCAACCCTGATCCAGTGGGACGTGTCCCTGCCCATGGCAGGGGCGTTGGAACTCGTTGATTTTTAAGGTCCCTTCTAAACCAAACCATCCCATAATTCTCTGATCTAGATTCTTCCCCAGTGAGAGTGGGAGCAGAGAAGGCAAACCACAAGACCTCTCTTAGAACCTAGCCCAGTTTTGTACCCAAATGTCTGAGACACAAATGAGTCAGAGGCACAGCTAATTTAGATTCAAAGAGTTCATGGAAAGGCAACAAAGATTTCTCCCAAACTCATTAAATCCAAATTTGGATTGTTTTACAAAGCAAAGCAAAATTTGTGCTGTGTGGTACAGAGACCCTTACCAACTCCACTTGTTCACGAATAAGAGTGCTAACGAGTCCAATGAGTCCTTTCCTCCCGTTCTACAAGACCAATCTATGTCTTTACCACAAGAGAAAAGGTTACTGTGTGTATGGAGGAAGAACTTACTCCTTATGTAAGACTCCTTACTCTATGAAAACTTATGTTTTCATAGAATAAGATTCCTTACGGATGGATTACCTGCCCTCCCATGGACAGGACCATGAAAGGATCACAGTAGGGAAGGCTATGGTGAATCTCACTCGAGTTTTGCATAGAGCAAACACAGTGTGAGGTGAGACCTCATCACTGCCTACAACTGCCTGAAAGAAGGTTGTGGAGAGGTGGGTGCTGGTCTCTTCTCCCAAGTGGCAGGTGATAGGACAAAAGGGAATGGCCTGAAGCTGCACCAGGGGAGGTTCAGATTGGACATTAGGAAAATATTTTTCACTGAAAGGGTCATCAGGCCCTGGCAGAGGCTGCCCGAGGAAGTGGTTGAATCACCACCCTACAGGTATTTAAAAGATGGGTAGATGAGTTACTTAAGGATATGGTTTAGTGGTGGATAGATATGGTTGAACTCAATGATCTCGGAGGTCTTTTCCAACCTCGTGATTCTATGATTTATTCCATGTGGCGTGGAAATGCAAGCTCTCCAAGTATCAAATCCTCCTTGCGTTCACTCAAGGCTTCCAGAGATCTGACTTGAGAAACAACTGCAGGCAAAACACCCTTCGTCAGTTCTTTCTCAAAGGAGCACTTGGTGTTAATTAGTCATTTATCATAGCCAGGCAATCGGGGGCACTCTAAGTCATTACCCTGCAGGGAACTTTTGCCAATGACACACTCATGATCCAGCAGCAAGAAGGGAAAAGAAATATTCCCATCTTACTCAGATAACTCACTTGCTTATGTGATTCAGCGCAGCAGATGGATCTAACCAAGCCTCAAATGTGACATGCAAACCTGCACGCACGTGCAGGTTCATAGGCTACAGCTCTGAGACTCATAAACCTCTTCTGTTTGCTTTTTCACTTCACCCTAAAACTCAGTATCCTGCAAAAATCAAGGTGCTCTGATGTAAAAGCCACCACCACAAATCAGAGAGTCTCATTCCATATCTGCGTGCCTTTCCCTTCATGATGACAGCTCTGGACTCTGTGGAAGGTGCTCTCTTTCATTCCCATGGGATTCCACTTGGAAGTTTTCCGCCGGCTACAACCATATGCTTTCACATGGCCCTCAGCCAAACTTAGGGATAGTTTCAGTTGCACATCAGCAAGTAGCTGAAAAGAGAATCTAACTAAGCCAAAGGGCCTGTTCCCAAGATGTAACACCACCAAAGTCATCCTCTATCTCATGAAGGGAAAATGAGACCACCAGCTCAGGAACCATGCAGGGAAGCTCTTGACAAAGCTGCAAGGCAGCGAGGAACCTGCACCCCCAACTTAACCACCAAGACAATTACCCCCATCTCAAGTGTCTGTAGGGAACTATTCTGTCTACATAGATGTATTTGGGTTGAATGCAGCTTAGGCACAAAGCTCTGTCCCATTCTCAGCCACGTCACACAGTCCGCAGTGGCCAGGCAGACTCGAGGTTCTCTTTTCAACAGTTAATGCTGGAATATAACCTTCTTCAAGACTAAGAAAAGATGTTGCATATTCCCTGCACCCAGACTGCGCAGATTAGACCCCAGAGAGATGCAAAAATAACCAATAGGCAGCCACCTGTGGTGGGTTTCACACAACAAAAATTATAGAGTCATAGAATTACAGAACGGTTTGGGTTGGAAGAAACCTTAAAGATCATCCAGTTCCAACCCCCATGTCATGGGCAGGGACACCTCCCAGTGGATTAGGTTGAAGCTTCGTCCATTCTGGCCTTGAATACCTTCAGGGATGGGGCAGCTACAACTTCTCTGGGCAACCTGTTCCAGGGCCTCCCCACCCTCACAGGAAAACATTTCTTCCTAAGATGTTATCTCAATCTCCCCTCTTTCAGCTTAAAACCATTCCACCTCATCCTATCCCTCAAGCAACCTTGGTTAGGTCTCTAACATATTCATGGTTGGAAAGGACGTTAAAATTCATCCAGCTCCGCCCCCATGCCAAGAGCATGGACACCTTCACTGGATCAGGTTGCTCAAAGCCTCATACAGCTTAGCCTTTTAGATGATTGAATTTAACACTGCACTTAGACTAATAGACCACCATGGTCCATCAGTAGTCTATCTGTCCTCACTCCCCGGCTCCATCACTGTGATGGAGGATAACATAGCAAGGACAAGCACAGAGCAAACATTGCCTTAGTTCATTTGCCCAGGTCTTGGTCATCAAGAGCTTAAGGATTTCTGATGGAGAGATGGCAGAGGGATCAACGTCTAATAGTGGAGCTCTCCACTCTACCGTCCCGCCTCTGCTGACTGGAGGGATTCTCCACCTGTTTGGTGTTGGACAGTAGACTAAAATAGACTGCAAGTCTGGGCTAGACTTGAAATTTCCACATCCCAGACAAGTAAAGAAGCAGCAGCCAACAAACCTAACATCGCGATACGCAAGGGACGTTGAAACAGGTAAAAGGAGGGAAAGGTCCCAAGAAATGTTTCAAGCCACTTAGTTTGTCATCTGTTTTTCTACATTTTAACCCCTTCAGAGTCTCATGAGAATCTCAGATTCACTGCAAAACGATCTCATAAATCTAATGAGAGCTGATGAAACTCAATCATGCAGACCAGAGCAGGTCTGGGTCCTAACTGGGAGCTTGAGAAACTGATTCTTCCACTCTGTGGAGATGATCGGAGGGCTGGAGCGCTTCCCATACAAGGACAGGCTGAGAGCGTTGGGGTGGTTCAGCCTGGAGAAAAGAAGACTCAGAGGAGACCTCATAGTGACCTTCCAGTATCTGAAAGGGGCTACAAGAAAGCTGGGGAAGGACTGCTTACAAAGGCTTGTAGTGATAGGACGAGGGGGGAATGGCTTTAAACTGGAAGGGGGAAGATCCAGATTAGACATTAGGAAGAATTCTTCTCCTTGAGGGTGGTGAGGCACTGGCCAAGGCTGCCGAGAGAAGTCATGGCTGCCCCATTCCAGGAGGTGTTCAAGGCCAGGTTGGATGGGACTTTGAGCAACCTGATCCAGTGGGAGGTGTCCCTGCCCATAGCAAGTGTTCTGGAACTGGTTCACCTCCAAGGTCTCTTCCAACCCAAACTGTTCTCTGATTCTATGATAAGTATTTTTGATCCAATGTGGTATTTAGACTAAAATCATCCTTAACCAAGAATAATTTTTGCTCAAAATATTGAGCTAGGTTCTCATAGTTACAAATGTCCTGTATTTCAGGGTATTCGTTCAGAAGTAAGGGGCAGAGAAGGTTTAGTTTGCAGGCTCAGGATAAATGCTACTAAAATCTCTCAAAGGTGTTCCCATGAGTCTTCAAGCAGCTGAGATATCATTTTTTTCTTCTCACTTGGGACACTTCCAGACCTGGAAAAACTTGTTCCAAGTGAAAAACAAGAAGGGTGTATTTGTTGCCAGGAAAATGCAAGCATCATAACCCACCCAAGAATTTCAGAGAGTGGCTTCAGACCCTAGATTCTCCTTCAGGCCCATCTCAAGTCTCTAAAGAGGCATGATTTTGACTCATATTCATGCAGAGCTACATTTCTCCCTTCCAGTAGTGGGATTCTCCATTTGGTGCCTATTGCAGGTCTCATCTCTCTTCCCCAGGCTGGAAACGAGTACGCCAAGAGAAGCTGAGTCCTGGAGGTGACATCTGTCACCTTCTCAGCAGAGGAAATTTTTGCCTCAGGTAAAGATGTTCAGATTGGGCTGGGCTGGGTGTTTTCCAGTGGGTTCCAGTCCCTATCAGCTTCACCCATTTAGCAGGCTGGTGTTAAACAAGTTCAGAGGCAGGTGTGGCCTCCGTAAGGAATTTCTTTGGCTGTGGGAAACTTGCACTGAGAAACAGTTTTTGGAATGCTTGTCTGGGCATGTAGGAAGCCTGTCCCCAAGGTCCCATGAAAGCTTTGGTAGTAGATGTAACATTGCCTAATACAGAACCAGAGAGAACCAACTGGTAGTACCCAAAGAAATCTCTGATATTACCGAAGACCAGCCAGTGGATTTGCATTTGAGAAAACTCATTAGGGAGGAGGTGATAGGACATTCTTATGTGGCAGAGGGTGCAGTCATGGGAGGTCCAAGACCTCACAGGTTCAGAGCCTCCACATCACTTTTTCTTACAGGTGGTACTGTCTAGCAGAGCCAGTCTTCCAGGGCAAAACCCTGTGAGTCCTCTCAGCTTCAGAGGGAGAGAAGAGCCCAAGTACTCACCATTTTGAGGTTCAACAAGGCTGAGTACAAGGTCCTGGGTCAGGGCAACCCCCAATTTCTATACTGGATGGGGAATGATGTGATTGAGATCTGCCCTGCAGAGAAGGACTTGGGGTGCTGGTTGATGAGAAGCTCAACATGAGCCAACAATGTGCGCTCACAGCCCAGAAAGCCAACTGTCTCCTGGGCTGCACCCAAAGAAGCATGGCCAGCAGGTCGAGGCAGGGGATTCTGTCCCTCTATTCCTCTCTTGTGAGACCTCATCTCGAGTATTGTATTCAGTTCTGGAATCACCAGCGTAAGAAAGATATGGAATTGTTGGAACGCATCCAGAAAAGGGCTACAAGGATGATCCGAGGGCAGGAGCACCTCCCATATGAGGAAGGCTGAGATTGTTGGGATTGTTCAGCCTGGAGAAGAGAAATCTCAAAGGACATTTTATAGTGACCTACCAGTACCTGAAGGAGCTACAAGAAACCTGGGGAGGGACAGTTCACAAAGGCTTGTACTGATAGGATGAGGGGAAATGGGTATAAACCGGAGAGGGGCAGATTTAGACTGGACAGAAGAAAGAATTTCTTCACATTGAGAATGGTGAGGCCCTGGCCCATGTTGCCCAGGGAAGCTGTGGCTGCCCAATCCCTGGAGGTGTTCAAGGCCAGGTTGGACGGACCTTGGGCAGCCTGATCTAATGGGATATCCCTGCCCATGGGCCCATGCATGGGGGTTGGAACTAAACAATTTTTAAGGTCTCTTCCAACACAAACTATTCTATGATTCCCAGAATCACTACATCCTGCTTGATGCATACATGTTCACTCCATCCAGATGCAGAACACAAGAAGAAAACCTCTGCCAAGACCATTCTTCCCCAACACCAACATAGGGCTCAGGAAACGGAATAGCTCTGGTTGCTCTAATCCAGATGGACCTACCTCTGGATTACAGCATATTCATACAACCATAGAATGGTTTGGGTTGGAAGGGATCTTAAAGCCCAGCCAATTCCAACCCCCCTGCCATCGGCAGAGATGTCTTCCACTAGATCAGGTGTCACAAGTCTCATCCAACCTGATCTTGAACACCTGCAGGCTTGCATTATATTATGATAGTCAACATATCCTTCACGAATACATACAGATCCCTCTATCCCTCAGTCTGAAAGGACTGTATATCATGAAACCTGAGTCACTTCCCACATCAAGAGTCCATAATCCAGCCCTTTGTCTCTTTTGTCCGTCAATGGATTACAAATATCTCAGGCCAAGAAGTGGGTGCTTGTACAGTGTCACACAAAATGGGACCAGGATCTTTGATGGAACCTCCAGGGATTTCTGAAATACAGATCAAAAGTTTAATGATGTCCTTCATTGCTTAAACAGCTGCTCTGACAGCTTCTCAGAATAATCGTCCCCTAGATCATCTTGTCCATCCACCACGGGTATCCTTTGGTCCCAGAACCAGTGCTCCACTCTGACTTCTGTTGCAGACAAGGCAGGTATGGCCAGGAATATACTTTAATCATGGTAAAGCATGGCCAAGCATCCATCAAGTGTAAAAGACCACACTTGGCCACGAAACCACAACATAATGTTCACCAAGCGGAGAACAAATCTATGTGATTTCATAGAATCATAGAATACTTAGGGTTGGAGGAGACCTTAAAGATCATCCAGTTCCAACCCCCCTGCCATGGGCAGAGACACCTCCCACTGGATCAGGTTGCTCCAAAGCCCCATCCAACCGGGCCTTGAACACCTCCAGGGATGGGGCAGTCACAACTTCCCTTGGCAACCTACCCCAGTGTCTCACCACTCTCGTGGAGAAGAAATTCTTCCTTAAATCAAGCCTAAATCTGCCCCTCTCCAGTTTATACCTGTTCCCCCTTGTCCTATCACCACAGGCCTTTATGAATAGTCCCTCTCCAGCTTTCTTGTAGAATCCTTGTTGGCTACATACATCAAATGAGGATCTGGCACCCCTTTTTTGCTTTTTGTGCTTATTAGATTGCCGAACTAGTTTCTCAGCAGTTATTAGGGCTCCTTGGTTATGCGTAGCTGCTGCTTTGATGTCCTCAGTTCTCCACACTCAGCACCAATGTCCCGATCAGAGGTGTAGCATAATAGTGCTCGGAGGTAGGTTTCTCACCTGAGGTTTTGCAATTAGCTTTCTTTTGCAGTTTAAGCTCTTTTTGTGTTCTCCACTAAGCCTGATTAGCATCTACAGCCACTTCACCCTACACTACTCCTCCCCAGGCCCAAAGGTGGTTCTTTTTCTGTACATTAAATTATGGGGGTTTAACATGCAACCTGAAAGATCCTTCTAATCCTCTCTCCATGCTCCTTCCTCTGGGTAAGCAGAGGAGATGTCGTGATAGATAATCTCAGTCTACGCCAGAACAAAATCTGGGGCCTGTCCCTGACATTTTGGAACTATAACAGATCCTTTAGAAGTAGAATTTTTAGTAGACCCCTGCTCCATAAAGACGAGCTGGTTCACTGTTCTCAGAAATACCTGTTATGGGAGGTTTCTCCTCCTCATGTTCCAGCTGTCTGCCATGATACAAGGACACTGCTTCATGGGAAGGGAAGGGAAATCATTACGGTTGGATAAAGACCTATGAGATGATCAAGTCCAACCACCAGCCCAACACCACAGTGCCTACTAAACCATGTCATAAAATGCCACGTCTACACACTTTTTGACCACCTCCAGGGACGGTGACTCCACCACTGCCCTGGGCAGCCTCTTCCAACGTTTCACCACTCATTCAGCAAAGATATTTTTTTCTAATACCAATCTAAACCTGGTGCAACTTGAGGACATTTGCTCTCTCATCGCTGGTTATTTGGGAGAAGAGACCGTCATCCACCTCACTACAACCTCCTTTCAAGCAGTTGAAGAGAGCAATAAGTTCTCCTCACAGCCTCCTCTTCTTCAGACTTAACAGCCCCAGTTCCCTCAGCTACCCCTCATAAGCCTTGTTCTCCCCATCTCCATTCCCTTCTCTGGACATGCTCTAGTCCCTCAATATCCTTCTTTTAATTAGGGACCCAAAACTGAGCATAGGATTCGAGGTGTGGCCTCACACAGTATTCACGGTGCAGCCTTACAATGTTGCTCTGTGAGAAAAAAATCTCAAAGGGTGAAGATATCAAGCAGACAAGGGGCAATGCTTCACCATCTGCTTTGGGAGGAGAAGACCCTGGTCAACAGTGGTCTCATCCTGGCCAGTCGTGACGCTGTCCATGGTACCGGTACCACCCACCTTGGGGCAGACCCCCAGGCACCACCCTCTGCCCCTGCTGTAGAGCAGGAGAAGATTGATGTCACGGTTCCCAAGAACCTAGACTCCAGAACCCCTCGGTTAAGTTCTCAGCTCTCAGGAGAGCATAATCGCTCATTGAAGTCTGTTCTGCAGGCCTTAAAAGTCAACTGCATTTATGAAACAATCCATAACATGCATCATGGAATCATTTGGGTTGAGAGAACTTTTGCACAGACCACAGTCCAGGTTAAGGAGTGAGTTTAGAATCATGGAATGATTTGGGTTGGAAGGAACCTTAAAGCCCATCCAGTTTGAACCCCCCTGCCATGGGCAGGGACACCCCCATCAGGCTGCTCAAAGCCCCATCCAATATGGTCTTGAACACCGCCAAAGATGGGGCAGCCACCACTTCTCTGGGCAACCTGGGTTAGTGCCTCCCCAACCTCACAGGAAAACGTTTCTAAGATCTCCATCTCCCCTCTTTCAGCTTAAAACCATTTCCCCTCATCCTATCCCTACAACCCCTGATCAAGAGCCACTCCCCAACTTTCTTGCAGGTCCCCTTTTCACTGCTGGAAGCTGCTCTAAGGTCTCCCAATAGCCCTCTGTTCTCCAGGCTAAACAATTCCAACTCTCTCAGCCTGTCTGCATATAGGAATTGCTCCAGCCCTCAGATCATCTTCGTGCCCCCCCTCTGAACTTGCTCTAACAGATGCAGGTCCTTCCTGTGCTCATGAAGAACGTTGCTTCATGACCAAAGGCAAGTCAGCTCTACTGAAAAAGTCGGAGGAAGTTACCATTCCCCCCTGATGACCACACTCTCCCCACATGGGCAGCTGAGCTGCTCCTGATCCTTGTGGATTTTTTAAAGTTAGAAACTAGTACCAGTTTGAACTGAGGTTGAACTTCGTGCCATAAAATAGCAGAGGTTTATGAGCACAGCAGACATCCAAGCAACAAGGGAGAGCAGAAGGCAGCAGCCCCCAAAGACAGTGTCTCCTGTCCCTCCAGGAAGGACTATCACTGAACAGGACTCACCAGCTCTGCCTATCCCTGGTAAGCAAGGCTGGGATTCACCCTCCATGAAGGAACAAACCAAAGGGAGATACCCAAATGACAAGGAGAGATGATAAGATGTTCCAAAGACACTTGCATTTCCCCTCCACTCTTCTGTGCACTTCCTATGTGGGACTTGATGGAAGAAACTTTGCAGGAAAATAACGGGTCCTGAGGAAGCTCTACGCCCCACAAAGACTGGAGAGCATGGGAGATGCACCCATTTCAAGTGGCTTAGTCTCAGCTGTTTGTTTCCATGGTATTCTAACACCTTACAAAGAACAGGGCTGCACCTTCCCCTCTTTTACTAAGTTTCAGATAACATTTTCTGATGTTAAATAAACCAATTCCTCTCATTATCAGCCAATTCACTTTTGTTTTTCCTGTCCTGACACCAACTGCACACCTGTGAAATGCAGGAAACAAGGAGATCAGTGAGTATCTGTGTCTCATTGACTGTTTGGTTTCCTTGGCTGTGGGAAAAAACCAAAACTTTCTAACACTGACTGACAAGGCTGGAGAATCCGTGCTCTGAGATGATGCTGTGAGAGGATTGTTCAGCCTGGAGAAGAGAAAGCTGCAGGGAGACCTTGGAGCAGCTTCTAGTACTGAAAGGGGCTCCAGGAAGGTGTGGAAGGACTTCTTCCAAGGGCCTGGAGTGATAAGATGTGGGGAAATGTCTTTAAATTGGAAAGGGGTATATTTAGTCTAGACTTTAGGAAAACTTCTTCATGCTGAGGATGGGGAGGCATTAGTACAGGTTGCCCAGGGGAGTGGTGGCTGCCCCATCCCTGGAAATGTTCAAGGCAAAGTAGATGGGGCTTTGAGAAACCTGATCCAGTGGGAGGTGGCCCTGTCCATGGCAGGGGGTGGAACTGGTTGAGCTTTGAGGTCCCTTCCAACCCAAACCGTTTCATGAGTCTAAAATCACCCCCTTACCTGGGCTGTCTGAACACAAGCTCTCAGCGGTAGAGGGGAGAGGCAGGATCCCTGAATCCCAGAACATCCCATATCTCCCACTTAAACAAATCCTTTTCCTTCACAGGGTCACATCAGGCACCCCTGGCAAAGAAGAAGCTACACTGCGATGTCTCCTGAGGACGTTGTTCAGATCAGTGAGCACCGTCAGCAATGCAAGCAGTCAACACAGGCAAAGTGGATTTTTATGAATCCAGCAGAGAGCAGAAGCACCGCTTCTATTCCAGCCACGGTTGAGGTGCCCGCGCTCCTGCTTCAGGCACGTCTTTCAGGATTTAGCCCTGTTTGATGATTTTCCCCCTGGGGTCTCATCCGTTGGGTGTCTCTCACTGAGACAGTGCAGGATGAGTACATCGCTGGGTGCCACCCAAAGGTCTGTGTGTCTGGATGGGCCATCAAACAAGGCAGAGCTGAGGGGGTTCAGCTGTCACCAAAAAGAAAAGAATTATTAATACCAAAATAGGAAACAATGCTGCAAACTTGAAAATACAAAAGTTTCTATGTTGTAGTTTCTCTGACGAGTGTAGAAGTGCCTTCATTTTTTTTTAATTTTCAAGTGAAAAACCTAATTGTCTGCAAATCTGAAATTAAATGTAAAGACAGAAGTGAGGATTTTCTCCTCCACTCTCACTTCAGCTCTGTCGTGGTTTGACATGAGCCGGCAGATAAGCATCAAGCATTCACTTGTTCACTTCCCCCTGAGGTGGGGTGGGGGAGAGAATCGGAAGGGTAAAATTGAATGCAGCTTGCGGGATGAGATAATAATAGTGCTATAATATTTTTAAGGTAATAATAACAACAACAACAATAATAATCCTACAATAAAATAGCAAAAATAGTAAGAAATAAAAGCCAAGAAAGGTAAATGGTGCAAGCTGGGGAAGGGGCTGGAGAACAAGCCTTATGAGAGGCAGTTCTCCAAACTGACAGGGAATAGGAAGAGAGGAAATGGCCTGAAGTTGCACCAAGACAGATTCTGTCTGAACATCGGGAAAAATTTCTTCACAAAAGGGTTCTCAAGCCCTGGCAGAGGCTGCCCAGGAAGGTGGTGGAGTCCCCAGCCCTGAAGGTTTTTAAAAGAGGGGTGGATGAGGTGCTCAGGGGTCTGGTTAGGTAGTGGACAGGTACAGTTGGACATAATGATGTCAAAGGTTTTTTCCAAACAGGTGATTCGATGATTCTATGAAATTAGCCCAAAATCTTTTCTTCTTTATGCTTGCTACAGCCTCCCAAACATCTAAGAGGCTTCCAGTCACCTGCAAACTGGTCCAACAATCAGATTCAGTGTGTTTCTAAACCTTTCTTGAGTCTGAAGAGAGCATGACCAGTACTTTCTGGTGCTCCTTGCCCACAGCTTGTTTCAAGAGCTATATACATCACTCATCTAGGGAAAATTTGTCCCTCAAACCCTCCTTCAAGGAAACCACAGCTCTCCTAATGCTGACATTCTTCAGGCACAGCCCCCAATGAACTCACCTGACTGTGGAGCTTGGGGATTCCTAATTCTATTCCTCAGAGTTGAAGAGGTGGGAAAGTAAAGACATTTCTTTCCACAGTCTCTTAGTCATGGTTGTTTCTAAGGTTACAGGAAAACAGAAAGCCACCAAATACCACACCACCACATCCGGCCCCAGGAATGGTTTTTAGTGATTAGGACAGACAGTTTTTCTTGGTCCGAGTTCCCTGTGATTTTGCAATATGCTCCTTTACTTTTAGTAGTGTCCCATTCAAACCAAACCAAACAAACACAACCCAAGCAAACAAAACCCCCGAAACTCCTCCAAACCATGGTTCACCTAACATAGGGCACTTGGACTTCAAGGTGTTTCCCAGGAATCCATTTCCCTGTGTGCCGCTATTGGAGAGTGAAGACTTATTCTCTGGAAATAGCGTTTCCTTGATACCTAAGAGATGCAGCCAGTTCCCAGGCATGGAGATGCCAGTTCTATGTGTGCCCCATCACAGGTTCTCAAAACAGGTCATCCATGTCCTTCCAAAGAGCCACCAGCACGAACAAGACTCACAAAATCATAATGAGTTCAGTTCAGCCCCAGTGCATTCATTCTATTTTTCTCAAAGTGAATGTAGAGAATCCATGGAATGTTTTATCGCAATGCCTACAATGCACAGTTACCGACAAAGACATCACTGTGTTAAGTTCTGCACAAATGCAGTAGGTGTTTCTACAGCTAATTTTCGCTAATTAAGTTTTTAGTATAAAGTTTGCAGCAAGATAATAGAATCATAGAATAGTTTGGGTTGGAAGGGACCTTAAAGCCCATCCAGTTCCAACCCCCCTCCATGGGCAGGGACACCTCCCACTGGATCAGGCTGCTCATGGCCCCATCCAATCTGGTCTTGAACACCTCCAGGGATGGGGCTGCCACAGCTTCTCTGGGCAACCTGGGCCAGTGCTTCACCACTCTCACGGTGAAGAAATTCTTCCTTATGACTAGTCTAAATCTATGATTCTATTTTTGTGTGATTCCATTTTTTTTCCTAATGTCTAACCAAAACCTCCTCTAGTATAATCTGAGGCCATTCCCTCACCTCTTATCGCTTGTCACTTGCGAGGAGACCAACACCCACCTTGCTACAAACTCCTTTCAGGGAGTTGTAGACAACTATAAGGTCTTCCCTCAGACTCCTTTTCTCCAGGCTAAACAATCCCAGGTCCCTCAGCTGCCTCTCATAAGGTTTGTTCCCCAGCCCCTTCCCCAGCTTGCACCAATTGCCTTTCTTGGCTTTTATTTCTCACTCTTTCTGCTATTTTATTGTAGTATTATTATTGTTGTTGTTATGGTTACCATTAAAAATATTATAGCACTGTTATTATCTCAACCCGTGAGCTGTGCTCAATTTTACCCTTCCAATTCTCTCCCCCACCCCACCACAGGGGGCAGTGAACAAGAAACTGTTTGATCCTCATGTTCACGACAGAGCTGAGGTGAGAGTGGAGGAGAAAATCCTCACTTCTCCTGTCTTTACATTTAATTTCAGATTTGCAGACAATTAGGTTTTTCACTTGAAAATTAAAAAAAAACCAAAGGCACTTCTACACTCGTCAGAGAAACTACAACATAGGAACTTTTGTATTTTCAAGTTTGCAGCATTGTTTCCTATTTTGGTATTAATAATTCTTTTCTTTTTAGTGACAGCTGAACCCCCTCAGCTCTGCCTTGTTTGATGGCCCATCCAGACACGCAGACCTTTGGGTGGCACCCAGCGATGTACTCATCCTGCACTGTCTCAGTGAGAGACACCCAACGGATGAGACCCCAGGGGGAAAATCATCAAACAGGGCTAAATCCTGAAAGACGTGCCTGAAGCAGGAGCGCGGGCACCTCAACCGTGGCTGGAATAGAAGCGGTGCTTCTGCTCTCTGCTGGATTCATGAAAATCCACTTTGCCTGTGTTGACTGCTTGCATTGCTGACGCTGCTCACCGATCTGAACGTCCTCAGGGGACATCGCAGTGTGGCTTCTTCTTTGCCAGGGATGCCTGATGTGACCCTGTGAAGGAAAAGGATTTGTTTAAGTGGGAGATATGGGATGTTCTGGGATTCAGGGATCCTGTCTCTCCTCTCTACCGCTGAGAGCTTGTGTTCAGACACAGCCCAGGTAAGGGGGTGAGTTTAGACTCATGGAACGGTTTGGGTTGGAAGGGACCTCAAAGCTCAACCAGTTCCACCCCCTGCCATGGACTGGGCCACCTCCCATTGGATCAGGGGCTCAAAGCTCCATCCAACCTGGACTTGAACGCCTCCAGGGATGGGGCAGCCGCAGCTCCTCTGGGCAACCTGGGCCAGGGCCTCCCCACCCTCACAGGAAAACATTTCTTCCTGAGATGTCTTCTCAGTTTCCCCTCTTTCAGCATAAAGCCATTCTGTCTCCTTCTGTTCCTGCATTCCCTGACCAAGAGCCCCTCCCCAGCTTTTTCTGGAGCCCCTTTCTCTACTGGAAGCTGCTCTTAGGTCACCCTGGAGCCTTCTCTTCTCCAGGCTGAATGACCTGAGTGTGGAACAGAGGGGCAGAATCTCCTCCCTCGCCTTGCTGTTCACAGTACTTTGGATGCAGAGCAGGACGCGGTGGGTTTTTGGGGTGCATGCACACATGGGCAGCTTTTGTTGAGCTTCACATCCACCAGCACCCCCACATCCCTTTCCTCGGGGATCTTAGCCTGGTTAGCTCAGTCCAGCTTAGTCCACCCAGTCCAACGGGCGACGGGAAGCCTTTGCTTTAAACACAGTAAGCTAAATCGAGCTTTAATTGATATGAATTGGCTGAAGTGAATACAAGCAAAGCCGCTCTAAAAATGAGGTAAGTGTCCACAGTGCACTTTCCACCTGTTTTACTAAATTGGCACATGTTTCACACGTAACCAAAGCCTCATTTACTTGACCCTGGGCAAATCCCACAAAAGCCTTCTTCTTTATGTTTCCCGCTTTGTGAAAGGAAGGGGTAACGCTGTACCCACATTTGTGAAGTGCTCAGAGATTTATGGAGGAGGACTTGCTACGTTAAACTGAATAAATAGGAATTATTTTACCTTGACACACCAAAAAAAAGAAGTGGTCCGAGTCCAGTTCTCTGCTATTTTACTGGCATTTTGTGACTTAGCAGAAGCAAGAGTTTAGGGAACAATAAAAACAAAGTTAAAGCGTTCTCAGCTCATTACACATTTTCTCAATGTCTTTGCAGACGTAATTAAACCAAAGAACCCTGAAATTAACTGGTTTCCAGCCTGAGTAACACTGGAAACATTTATTTCCTACCCTACATGTCTAATTAGTGCTGTTTAGTCAAAAGGGAGCAAAACTCCAATTTGTAAGTGAAACTAGACGTATATTAAAAACACACTCTGTAATAATGGCCCAGTGCTTCTGTAATGCCTCATGCCTTCAAAGGGCTGAGCAAGTATGATCTCATTAATTCTCACAGGTAGGTAATTTGGTGTTATTAGCCTTGTTTTACAGCCAGATCTTAGAGAGGTGGAAGTGATTTGCCCACAGGCGCAGACTCCATGCTCCAGACTGAACTAGAACTTGGGAGACCCGACAGCGTAACCGGAGCTGGGGGACCTCGCGTGCCTCCAAAGGGGAGCTCAGCATCTTGCAGGGTCAGGAGGCATCTCCTGTGGGATTTAGGGGTCTGCTATAAAGACCGTTAAAAAGCCAAAGGGAAAGCTGGGAAACATGGGAGCACCAAGCTCAATGGCAGCTGTGCAAGAGCCTTTCTTCTTGCTCTTCATCCCTAACACCAGCAATATCAAAGCTTTCTTGTTTATGGCTCCGCTGTGACTTTAGCTGCCAGGCTTTAGGCCATGTTGCTTTCCAAGGGGCCTCACTGAAGGCTTGCTGCCGTCAGAGACTGCAAGATCTTTGCCCAGGAAAAATCAACAATAAAAACACTTTCCTGCAAGGGTCTGTACAGCCAAATCCAGCATGTTTCAGCCACTGACATCCAAAATTTCCTTCTCACACCTTTGCTCACCTGCCATGTCACCCTGGGGGCATTGCAGTCCCTGAAAAACCTCTATTATTACAATGAAGATTCTCTGCCCAAAAGCATAGCATCAGGACATGCTCAGAAGTGGTTTGGTCCATGCAAGGCCATGCCTGGCCAACGCATCATCCCTCCCTTATGTCACCACCAAAGCCTGGCCCGTAGGTGTTTCCATCGCGCACCTACCACATCACACACCACGCGGCACTGGCAGCTGCCCATAATGAGCACGAGTAGGAGGCAAAACTCATGCATTCCCCTCCCAATTAACAACTGAAAGGTTAGCGAGCATTCCCGAGGTCTGGGAAACCTCAACCCAGCTCTCTCTGACGTCAGGGGCAGAAATCCTCCAAATGCTATCTGCCATAGGCAGTGCCCCTGCTCGATACCAGAGCTGGAAAGGGGCTCACGGAGCCCTTTTCTAGAGAAAAATCATAGAATCATAGACCTTCAAGAAGGGATCTTCAAGATAATCCAGTTCCAACCCCCTTGCCATGGGCAGGGACACCTCCCACTGGATCAGGCTGCCCAAGGCCCCATCCAACCTGGCCTTGAACATCTCCAGGGATGGGGCAGCCACAGCTCCCTGGCCAACCTGGGCCAGTGCCTCACCACTCTCATCATGAAGTTCTTCCTTCTGTCCAGTCTAAATCTGCCCCTCTCCAGTTTATATCCATTCCCCCTCATCCTATCACTATAAGCCTTTGTGAACAGCCCCTCCCCAGCTTTCTTGTCATCCCTTCAGGTACTCGAAGGTCGCTATAAGGTCTCCTCAGCGCCTTCTCTTCTCCGAGCTGAGCCATCCCAACTTGCTCAGGAATACACAGCAGGAGAAAGAAAAAAAACAAGAGAGTAAAATCAAAACCTGAAGCTCCAGAGGGCAAGAGTGAGCATGACTCCACAGCCCTGGGATCAGGGCACTCCCCTGGGAGTGGGGAGACCTGAATTCCAGTTAGCAGCACCATGGGTTGTTTAATTTTAAAACACATAAACAGTCCTTGGAGCAGGAGCTGGATCGCCGGCTGCCCTGCTCCCAGGTGAATTTCCCCAAGCAGTAACACAGACAGCCCGGCTTGTTCTTTCTTGCTGACCCACTGAATGTGGTCTTTCCCCGCTGCAAGGTGGAACAGCTTTCCCCAAAGGGGAGGGAAAGGGGAGCAAAAAGACACCTGCCACCTCCCTACATTGCCCCAGGAGGATGGTAGGAGAGTGCTATGGGAGATGTGGCTTGGACTTTTCCTGATGGAAAAGGGACCTGAGCTCACATCTCCGCTCTTGTGAATGCAGGTCGAGGCTAGCGAGGTGAAGAACTGCTGACAAGGGAGGAGAAGCCCAATCCCCTTGCAGTAATGCCAGAACACATATGGTTTGGGATAAAAAGAGTTTACATGCTGTACGTGCTGCCCATGCATTTCAGTCCAAGGACACAGCTCCAAAGACCATTCAGGGCTTGCATTGCCTTTAGGAGCCAAGTGTTGACTCTGGAAGGGGAAAAAACATCACAGCAACTTAAAAGTTAGGACAACTTCATTCTCTCCTACAGGAGACTGTGAAGTCACTAATAGCCCAGTCCTGACCCTATGGGTCTCTAATTGTACCTCTTCCATGGCCTTCAGGGAACGCAGTGGGTGGTGGTGGTGGGGATGTTGCTTTTTTCCATCTCTCAGAAGCTGTAAAAGCTGCAAAAGAGGAGGTTTTTGGAGTGAGGAGTAGATGTGGGGCTCCTTTAGATGTCCCTCTGTGCCTGCCCTGACCTCCAGCACACCTCGTTGCAGTCAGCACTGCTGTGTCAGCCAGCATTTCAAGGCACAGCTAAGAAACCTATCTCCTCCAGGTGTCCACAGACTTCGTAACTTATCAAGATGGGTTGATTATTTCAGGAACTGGGGCCTGTTTGAACACTGCAGTGCTCTAAAATGCTTTTCAAAGTGTGGGGAGGGAAACGCATGCACACTCTCACACACACCTCACGCCCACGCATGCTCACTTCCAGATATTCCTTTCTCACACCCACAACCAAACCCTGTCTCACACAGGGACACTATCACAGCGTTGGCAGCTCTTGTTCCCAAGTCCTCTCCCTCTCTCAAGCACACACACTTTCCCCCTTCTTCTGCTCCACTGTGTGTTGGCTCGGTTCTCTCTTCTCAGCAGGTTCCTCTTCCAGGAACCATGGTTTGAAAGACACTAAGAAAGGTTCTGGATGAATTTAAGAAGAGGAGGAAGATCCTAGTGAAAGCAAGCAGGCCAGACAAAGTACCTACAAGTACTGTAGAAGCCTGGTTTCTCAATTGTCAAGATTGAGATGCAGGTTTCAATCTCCCCACTGAGCACAGGCCACCCAAGGTGCTTCTCAGGGCATATGCCCCGACCCAGGAGCCGGAGGTCTCACCTCAAGTCTCCCTCCTCACCAGTGGTGAAGATGCTTCATGCATCACCACGACCACAGATAGGTTCTCTGTGCCTCAGAACTCCCTCCTAAAGGTGGTGCACACTCTTGTCCCCATGGACCATTATAGTGGCACGGCAGTGATAAAGGGGAGGAAAAAACCAAACCTGTGGTTTGAGAAATCAGAGGAAATGGGGATTCCATGCCTTTTTGCTTGGGGAGGAAGGCTAAGGGTCGTCTGTGCCACCTCCAAGCAGTGTAGTCTACTCATCTGGCACCAGGCTCAGCTCTACTGTCCCTTCAAGATGGTCTTGTAGTGAGCTGTCGGTATTAATGGTCATCGCATCTCCACAACAGACCCCTAGGCACATATATCTACCTCACCTTGGTGCCAGAAGAAGACTTCACAAACAGCATGGCAAGAAAGACTGATGAGCTCTGCTGACAGGACAAAGACAAGGACAGTTTTTCAGCAGCATCGGTCCATCATTCCAAATAACCACACATGTGACACTGCCAGAGCAAGGCTGAGGGATGAGAAATTCAGTGAGGACAACCACTGTCACCATCCACCCCTCTTCTCCTGAGGTAGAGTCACATCCCAAAAAGATACATCTTTTTTTCTGGTGAAACAGAAAGGAGTTGGAATCATAGAATCATAGAATCATTAAGGTTGGAAGAGACCTCTAAGATCAAGCGCAACTGTCAGCCCAACACCACCGTGCCTACTAAACCATGTCACAAACTGCCACAGCCTCACACTTCCTGAACCCTTTCAGGGCTGGAAAGTCCACCACTGCCCTGGGCAGCCTCTTCCAATGCTTCACCACTCCTTCAGTAAAGAATTTTTTCCTAATATCGAATCTAAACCTCCCCTGGCACAACTTGAAGCCATTTCCTCTTGTTCTCTCACTTCTTTCTTGGGAGAAGAGACCAACACCCACCTCACTACAGCCTGCTTTTTCAGGTTATTGTGGACAGCAATGAGGTCTCCCTCGTCTTCTCTAAACAACCTCAGCTCCCTCAGACATTCTTCACTGGACATGTTCTCTAGACCCTTTGACCAGTTTTGTTTCCTTCCTCTGGATCCACTCCAGCCCCTCAATGTCCTTCTTGTGCTGAGGGGCGCTAAACTGGCCAGAGGATTCAAGATGTGGCCTCACCAGTGCAGAATACAGAGGCACCATCACTTCCCTGCTCCCACTGGCCACAGCATTTTTGATGTAGACCAGGATGCTCTTGGCTGCCTTGGCCACCTGGGCCACTGCTGGCTCATGTTCAGCCACTGTCAGCCAGATCTTCCCCAAGCACGGAGTGTTACGTGGGGTTGTTGTGACCAAAGTGCAGGACCCTGTACTTGGCCTTGTTGAATCTCACACAACTGCCCTCGGCCCATGGATCCAGCCTGTCCAGATCCCTCTGCAAACTCCTTCAAACCAGGGATGAGGTGTCTGACTGGAAGAGGAGAAACCTGAACCCAAAGATTTCTTCAGTTTAAAATAATGGACAGTCCATGGACCAAGGTCTACTGGCAAGGACTTTGCCTCATTACAACAGTATTCCATGCTCATTGTTCTTACAAGGACCTTTCCAATAAGCTCCTTTCAAATTGTAGAATGAAACGTACTTGTTTAAGCAAGGGTGGTGAGGCACTGGCCCAGGTTGCCCAGGGAATTTGTGGCTGCCCCATCCCTGGAGGTGTTCAAGGCCAGGTTGGATGGGCCTTGGGCAGCCTGATCTACTGGGAGGTGTTCCTGACCATGGCAAAGGAACTGAATGGGCTTTAAGGTCCCTTCCAGCTCAAACCATTCTATGATTCTAAGCATCTCCAGACACATTCATTTCTGAAATACTAGGACTGAGCCTTTGAGCCTTCCAGACTTTTGGGGAGGGAACTGCAGTCTGAAAGAAAAGAAGCCCAAATGCTCCACTCTAATGGAGTTTGCAAAACACTGCAGTGATGCCAAATGCGCATTTTGCCCTGCCACTGCATACCACAGATACTGGGTTATGTCGTTCAGCACAGGACGAGTGAGATCTCTCAGCTTCTTTTATTAGCAGCCTGTTTCCCAGATCCTAGGACAGCCTTCCCCTACCAGGTCTTGATTAACCTTTTGGTGAGAGTCTCTCTCTCTCTTTCTCACACGCACCCACCACCAAACAAAGCCATTCGCTCACAGCTTCCAGCAGCACCGCTTCTTCAAAACATCCCTCCGTCTCATTTTTGTGATGTTTTCCTTTCAACTGTGTGGTTTGCCAACCACCCCTCCCCTCCCTCGCTAATTGATTTCTCAGGAACCACAGATGTAGCTTGGCACGTTGGATTCCCTTGGTCTGTCAGCCACAAAATCACCTCCCCTTTTCCCTCCCCCCTTTCCCGAGCCATGCTCAGGGAGGGGAAATGCCTTCCTGCTTATAAACCTCCTGCCTCAGCTGTATTCCATGTGGGGAAATAAAATACACATGAGATAAGAGATGTAGCAGGCAAGGGCCATGCCCAGAGAGTAAAGAGACAATTGCCAAAACGTGGAACAGCCCTGCCTGCTCCTCGCTCTGCTCCAGCACAGGCAACGTTGACAGATAGCAGAAACCAAGGGTTATCCCTCAGGTACTTCTGGAAATACTTCTTCCTCCCAGAAGTCCCTCAGAGGGAATCTGCACCATTCTGTGACACCGAAGGCAGGTTCAGAGGAGCCACCCAGAGAAGGAGGAAGGAGAGGCTCTGTGGAGGCTGATTTATTCTGCTTCTCAGGCGCCTTTGCAGCCCACGCATGTTACTGCAGCTGGGCTGGTAGGAAAGTCCAGCTGCCAGCTGAGCTCTAGCTCAGGCCGCAATCTGGAGACAATCCCTTGAGGTCCCTGCCAGCTCTAGATACCCACTAGGAATGCCTAAACCACCAATGGCTTAGCAAATTGGTTTGCCCCTAGGTCATGGTCCTCTGGTCATTCCTACCGTAGATGTCAGCTTGTTGCTGTCTCTCTGTGACATGAACCAGTGTTTTCTGGGGTGAAACCCAGGCACAGTTTTATGTGTGTTACACTCCCTATGCACTGTATTATAGAGTCATGGAATCATGGGAAGGGTTGGATTGGAATGGACCTTAAAGCCCATGCAGTTCCAACCCCCCTTGCCATGGGCAGGGGCACCTTCCGTGGTCATATTGCTGGAAGCCCCATCAAACCTGGCCTTGAGCACCTCCAGGGATGGGACATTCACAACTTCCCTGGGCAACCAGGGCCAGGGCCTCCTTTCCCTCATCAGGAAGAATTTCTTCCTGAAGTCTAATCTAAACGTTCCCCCTTCCAGTTTGAAGCCTTTTCCCCTCATCCTATCACTCCATGATCAGAATAGATGAGTCTCTCTCAAGTCTGGCACTCTTCATCCTCCACAGTCGTCTAACCACTGCAAACAGCTCCCTACACCCCCACAGCACACTCCACAATATGCTGCAAAATCATCTCTCCAGTGGGTTAAAATACGGTCCACAAAGGACCCAGAAGAAACCTAAGCCAGATGCTCCATGAAGTGGACTTTGCAGCACTGGCGTAGACCGCTTAGTGCCAGGGCAAAGTTACCAAGAAGCATTCCTGCAAATCTGATCTGTAGCAGCTCCTGGGGGAGGTCCTGGTTCAGGAGAGGAATAAACAACTACGTCTATATTAGTCAGAGATGGGCAGGTTTCCAACCCTCTGTTTGGGGCACAGCAGCTCCTGTTGTTTCCCTCTCTTAGAGTCACTTCACCATTTCATTGTTTGCACTCCCTGAACCGTCGCTCCCCCAGCACAGGAAAGGCACCTTTAAACCATCAATATTTACATTGCTGGCTGAAGCAAAAAAGCAACCCTTCTTTTTTAGGGTGAGGAGAGGATAAATGATTAATTCTTTCTCATCTCTTAATTTGTGGAAAGTTTTCTGTACAAGACTGTCATCTTGAAATAAAAATCCAAAACCTGATCTCTCTTTTCTGAAAAGGCTTATCCTACAGGAAGCTTGTCTCGGTGTCGAGGTGTTATTTCATCAGTTGACCTGTCATTGAGCTACCTTCCCAAACCCACTGCTCTTTCCCGCTGGCATGGACCATAGGATCATAAAGTCATACAGTGATTTCATAGGATCATAAAGTCATACAGTGATTTGGGCTAGATTCGAAACCCACCCAGTTCCAATCCCCCTGCCATGGGCAGGGACACCTCTTGCTGGATCAGGTTGCTCCAAGCCCCATCCAACCTGGCCTTGAACACTTCCAGGGATGGAGCAACCGTGACTTCTCTGGGCAACCTGTGCCGGTGTTTCACCACCCTTGCAGCAAAGAGTTTCTTCCTAATATCTAATCTAAATCTCCCCTCTTTCAGCTTAAAACTATTCCCCCTCATCTTATCAAACAAATAAAAGGAAGCTTTGGGAAAGTTAAGGCGGATCGAGGAGGCTTTGCAGCAGAAGTATGAAACTGCATGGAACTGCTTCATCCGTCACTGCCAGACTAAGAGCTCACTCTCATGAAAACAGTAACCAAAAAGAAAGGAAGGAAAGATCTGTTGATTAAGTAGAGATAGTTTTAATATCCAGATCCCTCCCTACAATCAGTAAAATCAGTTTTACATCTGAGAAGCGACATGGGAAAGAAAAATAAAATGAAGATCGTTCCTATGACCCAGCGTTGCACTGAGTAGGAAAAGCCACAGCTATTTGATCGAGTCTGTTTGGCTGCCTGGTTAACCAGCTGGTAGACACAACAGATAGATACTCTTATCTTAGAACCAAAAAACCCAGCAGCTCCAAACCTTCAGAGCCTCCCACCAGCCACATTCTCTCCAGCAGAAACAAGACAGCTTCTCAGAGCAGAGACAGAGATCCAGCTCCAAAAAAGCATTTTGGCCTTCGGTTCCTGCTGATTGCTGTGGGACTTTAGCACCTAGAAGCTTTTTTGAACCGAAGCCAAAGGCAACAGTTGTTGCTGTGGGAACAGGACCAAGGAAGTTGTGTCTGCTTGGTGCAGATGAGTCAGACCAGCTTCATGTAGGAGAACTGGGGAATCATCTCATAAGCCATCGTCAGAGGCCAGGTTTGATAGCCAGCGCCTCGAAGCAGGAGCCCAGAGGATAAGGTCTGTTCTCAACGATCCTATATGACCTTGAACAAATCCTTTCATTTCCCCAAATGAAAGGATGTGTCTTTACCTGGAGGCCCAATATGGCCATGCTGAGCTACAAGGCACCATTACTGCTCAGTTCACTCCTTGGATATTCAGAGATCCACCAAAGCACAACATTCACCACCACTCATCTCTCAGTAGCATAGATCGTCATCTGTTATGAGTGGTACAAGAGAGTATGGTTACAGCCCTTGTCCATCACTAGATCTTCTCTCTTCAGAGCTTGCTGTGTGCCCTGGATAGTGGTACTACTGAGGAAAGGGTGTCATGGTTACAAAGCACAGGTCCCACAGCCTGAATTCACCATTTCCATCCTGGCATAGCTCCACAGAGAACAGGGATTCCCCATCCCTGGAGGTGTTCAAGACCAGGTTGGATGGGCCTTGGGCAGCCTGATCTAGTGGGATGTCCCTACCCATGGCAGGGGGTTGGAACTAGATGATCTGTAAGGTCCCTTCCAACCAAAACTATTCTATCATTCCGCTTTGGGAATGCAGGTCTGGAAAGGATCTCCTGCCACTGGCAAGCAGCACTTTTCATCCATCACAAATGTAATTGAAGCAGGGTCACCAGCTTTCACCCCCATTAGCCATTTCACCAGCGCTAAATTGCCTTGGACCACAAAAGGCTTGTGTTCTCTTATCTTGGTATGAAACCAAAGCAGCTCCGTCTAACTCCTAGATCAACTTGGATGCACACCAGTGAAACACCTTTAAGTCAAGAACAGTTGCACCAAAGTATCGATGATGGCAGAAGAGATTCAGAGCAAAGTCCTTTTGAGAGACTCTATGGACAACATAACAGCTTAATACAGAGTCATAGACTCATAGGTTGGTGTGGGTTGGAAGTGATCTTAAAGATCATCCAGTTCCAACCCCTCTGCCACGGGCAGGGACACCTCCCATGGATCAGGTGGCTCTAAGCCCCATCAACCTGGCCTTGAACACTTCCAGGGATGGAGCAACCATGACATCTCAGGGCAACCTGGGCCAGTGTCTCACCAGCCTCACAGGAAAACATTTCTTCGTAAGATCTCACCTCAGTCTCCTTTCTAGTCAGGAAATGGTAATTGCGAGTGTTGTTCCTGTTATGGTACCGCGTATCTGAAACCTGAGTATTTGTACTGGTATGAAAATTACATACAGAATAGGAAAGTTAGAGCTTAATTGTTACTGTTCCAAATACCAGTGTCCTGTCCTTAATCTCAACTATCTGAGACAAAGGAAAATATCCGACAAATGTATTTGGCCTGGATGTCTCATCTGCAGAAGAAATTAAAGAGCTGTATACCTTTTGCATGAAAATATGTGAAATCTCATTGAAAACAGATCATGGCCCACAACTGCACCTCAGAATGAGAGGTCTAAAGAGGAAGAATGTTGAAAATAAAAGTCCTGCTCTGTATTTCTTTGTGCCCTAGGACCAGGCATTCAGCTCTGCTCAGCATCCAGTCAGCATAGATCCCACTGAAGCTTCTCAGGGCAAACGTGTTGGTCGTGATGTGGGTAAGACCCTGATCACACTCAACGCACAGACAGCAATGTGCAGCTACACCTCCAACTTCAGCAGTGCTTCCAAAAGGTCTTTGTTTTTCTGAACATTTCTACATATACAAAAATAGTAAGAGCAGTAACGACAGCTAATAGGCCTGGCATTTAATAAGTTCCTAGATGAAGAGCCCTTAAGCTCTCAGATCTTCTAGTAGGTTATTAACTGTCAGAAATTATCTAGTCATCTATTTTAGGGCTTTGTCTTGGACTCATTCCTGTAATGTTCATCTACTTCAAGGGCCTGAGCCTGTGCCTGCACTTCTTGCTGATTTCGGTCAGACAGAATTGGGTACCAGCACCCTAAAGAAATGTGCGTAAATCACTTGTCTTTCAACACAAGTTAAGTTCCTACATGTCCTGTAGATCCAGGTGCTTCCACAACAGTGAGGGCTCCAGGATCACCCTTTGGGGAGGAACAAAACCTTCATGAACTGAAAAGCTGGAGCTGCAAAAACCCTATTTCCCTTCAGAGACTCCCATTCCAGCACACGTAATTGCCTTGGAGGAGATGTTGTGCCCCAAACTTGTTGGCTGCTCTGCTGAGACAGAGAAGACAAGTAGATGTCACAGTTGGCAGCAGCCCACAGCACAGTACTAGGAATGTCCTCACTAGGAAATGGGGCAAGGTTGTGCTCAGACCTTCTGCTGGGTGAGGGCTGCCAGGCTTGAACCCAACTATAGAGAAGCTGCAAGTGGCAGATTGGTCAGTACTATGTCCTTTGAGTATGACCTTTGTACATGTCTTACCCAAACTGTAGGACCACAGTTTTCCACCATTTCTACGTGTAATCAGTATCTGGAAGCTCCAGAGAGAAGACATTGTGAGTCAATATTTCATTTCATACTTTGTAACACCTATAGCAGTCAAAATAAAATCACAGAATCACAGAACCATAGAATCATTAAGGTTGGAAAAGACCTCTAAGGTCACCATGTCCAACCATCACCCCAGCACAACTGTGTCTACTAAGCTATGCCCCTAAGTGCCATATCTACACACTTTCTGGACACCACCAGGGATAGTGACTCCGACACTTCCCTGGACAGCCTCTTCCGATGCTTGCCCACACTTTCAATATGACATTTTTCCTGATACCCTCCGCTGGTGTAACTCATACATCCTCAAAGCTGCTCCTTACCACCACTCCAAAACACAAGCAGACTAGGAGTGACTGCATAACTTTGGCCAGAATCCCAGTTGGTAGAAACCAGCATCATTTCCTGGCATTGGCAACTCTCTTCTGGTTCAGACCAGCCAAGCGCTTGACCCAAGAAACAAAAAAACCCACAAAAGTGGTAATTTTTCAAGAAAAGATGCATGCTAATATTTCCTCTGCTGGTTCATGACTAAGAAATACATCTGTGTCAATAATAAGAACAGACAGCGGTTGCTTTTTTCCCCCCATCTTTTGTAACTCCAGTGCTTGAATGAATTGATCAGGAAACAGGAGACAAGTCCTAACAGTCACCACGGCACAACAAGGCACTTCTCTGCATGCTTTGACTTTGCTTCACCTCAATCAGTATTTATCACAGCAGTCGTGTCCCACCAGAGAGCATTGGGGCCTGCTAACACACAAAGGCTACATCCGGACTAGTAAATAGAGTCAGGGAGCAGTTCCAGGCATAGGAATGCCACCACTAATACTGTTAGGTTCCTACAGCTGCCCCAAGCACACTTTTGGGCCAGGTCCAATGATGCTCTTAGAATCATAGAAAGGTTTGGGTTGGAAGGAACGTCAAAGCCCATCCAGTTCCGCACCCTGCCATTGGCAGGGACACGTCCCACTTGGACCAGGCTGCTCAAAGCCCCATCCAACCTGGCCTGGCACACCTTCAGGGATGGGGCAACCACAGCTTCTCTGGACAAACTGTGTCAGTGCCTCACCACCCTCACAGGAAAACATCTCTGCCTAAGATCTCACCTCAGTCTCCCCTCTTTCAGCTTCACGTCCTACCCTTGCACTTTCTGATAAAGAGCCTTCTCCAGCTTTCCTAGAGGTCCTTTTTAAATACTGAGAACTCTTGAAAATGATGCCTGAAGAGGAGTTAGTTTGAGCCAGGGACCATCCTCAACAGCCTCTGTTTCAGAGGACAATAGAGCCCAACAGCAAGGACATGGGCTGTCCTGTGCCAGTTGGCTTTGGGGCCTAAGAACTGTCCCAGGCACATCTAATTTACTCGCATAGACATGACCAAAAAAGTTTCTTACCTTCAGCAAAGAAAGGGAAACCTAGACACATTCAAACATTTTAAAGTTTGCAGTGGAAAGAAAAAGAACACCTGGATAATTTGAGCATTCCAAGAAAAAAGTTACTAAGGAAAAAAAAGAGAGACTGTACAAAACTCTCAGTTTTCCAGCGAAAAAAGGAATCCTATGATATTCCCAAGCTGTCTCGCATATTTTACCCTAACACTTCAGTTGGCTACGCCAGCTTTCAGGCAAGAGCACCCACATACACCCCTCATTTCTGCAGGAACAAGAAAAGAATTCCAAGCTAAAAAGTTCATCAGAAAGTAAAGTCAGCCAGCTCCAAGCCCCAAGGATCTGGGAAAACTCAGTTGATTGCTTGCAGGACAATTTGTTCCTGCACGATATCACACTCCTTCTGGATGGAGATTCCCTACCCCTCCCAAAGTCTGGACCAGGACTTAACTGTTCTTCCAGTTCAAAGCCTTGTTCACCGTAGCTGTCTTTTGCCACACTCTTTGTCCTCACCAGTTGTCCAGTCATGGACAGTTGATGGAATTCCTGCTGTTTACAATAATTCATATACACACAGTTTGTCATCTGTTATCTACCCCAAGCTCTGCCAGACTTGTTGCTTTCTGAGACGCCGTCTCCTTTCGTAAGCTCTTTAGAAGTGTAAACTCGCCCCTGGCTGCATCAACACAATCAAGAGAAGATTGTCTACCAAGTCATCACAATCACCTCGTATAACTGTCCTGTCCATACTTGACCTCTCTGCCAGGATTGCACCATCTGAAAGACTTTACCAGAAACTTTATATTTCCCTCTAGATAATTGTAAAAGATAATACTGGATCACGGACAGACCCAGTAGGCTGAGAAATGCTTGTCTGAGTAATGGGTCACGCAGCATCCACATGAGCAACACCCAAGAAGGGAACACACGTTTCCACACCACCCCTTGCACAGAGTCTTCTCTTTACATTACTGCATCGGCCAGGCTTTGTAAATGAGGTCTGAGCTTTCATAACGGTGCTTATTAGGGTCAGGTCATGTATTTCAGCTCAACTTTGGGCTAAAACCAACTGATTCAAGTTTATTGAAGGAGTTCTTCACATTCAACTCATTCCAGAAAATTGCTGTGATTATATCGCTTTAGTCTCCCATTAACAGAAAAACAAAACAAACAAACAGAAAAGTTATATTTCTTAAGGGAAACGATTTAGTTCAAACAGAAATAGTTCTAAAGATGTTTTTAAACTACAAAGGTATTGGATAATAGGATATTTTTAAACTAACAGACCTTAAATGACTTCCAAAATCCCCCATATTTTTCATATTTGTGATGTTTGGTTGAACTACCACTTTCTGCCTTTCTACTTTGCTTTTGAGAGACCTCACCTGGAGCCCTGCGTCCAGTTCTGGAGTCCTCAGCACAGGAAGGACATGGAGCTGTTGGAGTGAGTCCAGAGGGGGCCACGGAAATGATTCAAGGGATGGAGCATCTCCCATACAAGGACAGGCTGAGTTGGGGTTGTTCAGGCTGGAGAAGAGAAGGCTCCAAGGAGACCTTAGAGCAGCTTCCAGCATGGAAAGAGACAGGACTAGAGGGAATTATTTTAAGCTGAAAGAGGGGAGTTTGAGATGAGATCTTGGGAAGAAATGTTTTCCTGTGAGGGTGGGGAGGCCCTGGCCCAGGTTGCCCAGAGCAGTGGTGGCTGCCCCATCCCTGGAGGTGTTCAAGGCCAGGTTGGATGGAGCTTGGAGCAACCCAATCCAGTGGGAGGTGTCCCTGCCCATGGCAGGACAGGGGGAAGTGGATGGGTTTTGAGATCCCTTCCAACTCAAACCATTGTGTGGGTCTATGATTTCCTCTTCCCTTTCCTAACTTTTCCAACGCGAATCTTTCCAAATCGCACTTGCTTTCGTGAAGCTCCTGAGCAACGGCTGCAGGTGCGCCTCTGCCCAGTGTTGTATGAACAGGACACCACCCCCACACTGACACCAGGGACAGAACAGCCACCTGCAAAGCAGAAACATGAGTGAGAGCAGATACTTCCCATCAGACTTGCAAAACACGTCTTGGCAACAAGGGTCAGATCAATACTCGCAATTTTTGTGCTTGGGTAAGATTCATATCCCCTAACTTTAGCATAGCTACTGTGTCACAACTGCTGTCATGTTAATTAGGAGGTCTTCAGTGGAGTTATTGGAGCCTCACGTCTCCTCCTGAAGATGCACGGTTTTCCGATGCAGCAACACTAGTTTATCCCCACTGCTGACCTCTCCTCTCCCCATGGTTTCATGCGCTGCTCAGCAACACCAAACATCGAGTGATACGCGCGGGAGGCCACACTGCATGGTTTGAGCTCCAGTGTTGTGCTCAGCAGAGTCTCATCACTGAGAACTTAAACCCTCTCTGCATCTGTTGTGAGCCCTGATACGGGTATTTGAACCTCACACAGCCCCATATCATTGCTACCACCATGACAGGGACTTCCTACAGGACCAAAACTGTCCACAAGGGCAAGACGGAGAGGAGGAGCTGCTGCATGTTTCCATTGTAAGACACTGATCCCAGCTGGGCTGCAGCCCCTCAGCTCCTAGAATCATAGAATCACTAGGGTGGAAGAGACCTTTTATGATCATCAAACCCAACCATACTCGTCCTCTACTAAATCATATCCCTAAGCATATGCTGTTCCTGCTTACGTCAAACACCATCTGCTTTCCAAACCTGCTCGTTCCCACAACACAGGACAAAAGCAATGCTGCTTCCATGGACTGTGAAGTGGTCCTCGGTGGCTCCACCTTTCTGACGGGTAAGGAAAACGCCCTATTTCCAAAAAAAAAAGCTATTTTGGAGGGAGAGAACAGCATAGACACACTCTTGGGTTTCATCTACAGCTTGTCACGCTCCACTACCTCCAGGAGCCCAAGAGGTAAATGACCTTTCTAGCTTGAAAGAAGTCGAGTTTGATGAGCCCCTTGCCATCCTGCTTCCCACCCTACCTTTAATCTCATGCGCAATCTTGTCAGGAGCACGGTATATTCAAGTTGTTGTGATAAGGGCAGGCAAGGCTCTGAGAAAGTCTTTACGAATCTACTTGAAGTTTAAGAATTGCCTTGAGCAGGTGGTGATCCTAAACACACAGCGGTGGGTGGGGGGATTTCCAAAGCTGTAACCATCTCCCATTGACAGTACAGCTGCTGATACCGGAAAGGATCTGTGCTAATCGCTAATTTAACAAATTACTACAAATGGCCATATTTTAGGGGGAGAGATGAAATCATGCAAATGAGCCGTGTTCCCTGGCTAAACTTTACTTGCAAGCTCAGCTCCAGGGAGGTGGCTTTGAAATGGAGATGAGGTGAAGTCCCTAAATGCTCCAGAGGCTGGATTTGCCTCTTCATTCCCCTAGTTTCACAACAACAACAACAAAAAAACAAGGAGAGGGCTTTGTTCATTTGAACACAGGAGTAGAAAGAAATTATCTCTTTCAGCCTTTGTCTTCAGGACACTGTGTTTATGAATTCGGTTTGCTCTTTGTAGACATCAAAAAATCAAAACACTGCTCTTGTTCCATTCCTATTAATTTCCATTGTGCTCAGAGATCAGAGACTGTCTCGTGAAGACAGCTTGATTCTGACATCAAGATATGGGGGCTAGAAAAAACAGATAGATCTGATACCATGCAACACAATAACTTCCTTCTTATTTTTTCTTTTTTTTTTTTTAATAGATTCATAGAATATTTTGGGTTGGAAGGGACCATAAAGATCATCCAGTTCCAACCCCCCTGCCATGGGCAGGGACACCTCCCACTGGATCAGGCTGTCCAAGGCTCCATCCAACCTGGCTTGAACACCTCCAGGGATGGGACAGCCACAGCTTCTCTGGGCAACCTGTTCCAGGGCCTCACCGCTCTCATGGTGAAGAAATTCTTCCTAATGTCCAGTCTAAATCTGCCCCTCTCCAGTTTATAACCATTGTCCCTCATCCTATCACCACAAGTCTTTGTGGACAGTCCCCCTCCAGCTTTCTTGTAGCTCCTTTCAGGTACTGGAAGCTGCTCTAAGGTGTCCTCAGAGCCTTCTCTTCTCCAGGCTGAACAAGCCCAACTGTCTCAGGCTGTCCTCCTATAGAAGGTGCTCCAGCCCTCTGATCATCTTCATAGCCTCCTCTGGACCCGTTCCAACAGCTCCACCTCTGTCTTATTTTGAGGATTCCAGAACTGAACACAATACTCCAGATGAGATCTCACAAGAGAGGAAGAGAGGGGTAGCATTACCTTTTTCTACCGTCTTTTATGTTTTTCTGGAAATTTCCTATTTTCCATCCTTTAGTAAAAGCATGAGAATGCACTGCAGGTCAAAACATGTATCTAGGATAGATTCATCTTCCACAGCTGACCCCATCAACCTCCCAGAGCTCAGCTCCAAGCTCACATCCAGGCTACATAGAGGGATGTGTCCATAAATTGAGGAGGAACAGGTGGATATTTTGGTGAAGGGCATCAAGCTTGGTCTCTTCAATCCCCTCAATGCCCACCAAGAGCAACAGCTCCATGGATGAATCTATCAGACTGCTACTTGATTTTAAAATCCTGTGCCTATATCTTTTTCTCCTCCTCTAGAAAATGGACGCTGGGGGAAAGGAGATCTTCTATAGTCTAAGAAGAGTGGCTTTGCATTTGGCAAAGTCATTTAATGAATACGGGGCCTACAGGAAAGATGGAAAGGGGCACTTTATTGGGGACAGGATGAGGGGAAATGGTTTTAAGCTGAAAGAGGGGAGATCAAGATGAGACCTTAGGAAGAAATATTTTCATGTGAGGGTGGGGAGGCCCTGGAAGAGGTTGACCAGAGAAGTCATGGCTGCCCCATCCCTGGAGGTGTTCAATACCAGGTTGGATGGGGCTTGGAGCAACCTGATTGGTGGAAGGTGTTGCTGCCCATGGCAGTGGGTTGGAACTGGATTATCTTCAAAGTCCCTTCCAATCCAAACCATTCTATGATTTTATGATTTTCAAGCTGCAAAACAGATACTCCCAAGAGTCTTCTCAAAGAGACACCTCTCTCCTTTCCACCAGTGGCACTCCTTTCACTCTAAATAAAAGATAAACTGTCCAGTTCATGCACCAGCAAGCACAGGTGACTGATGTTTGGGAAGAGAATCCAACCTCGTCTCAACCAACTAATGCTGTTGGCATTGTCAGACCTTGTTGAACCCTGTGCTTCAGCCTCTGCAAAATTAATATACTGCGACTACTTTCAAGCACCACTTAGGAGGCCAAACTTAAGAGTTCGCCTTGTGGTTCATCTTGGGGGAGCAGGAAGAGGAGGGGAAAAAAATGACAAATTCAAAATTAAATCAAACAAGAAGAACAAAATAAAAAGCCTCAACTGCCAACCCTTCACAATGGCCTGCTGGGAACTCGTTCCTTTTTACTTCTGATTTACAAGTTACATATGGCGGGTTGTTTACATTCTGTTACTGGTTTATGTTCTTCCAGAAAGGAGAAATTCCTCCAGTAGATTTTGATTGCTTTCCTGTATGCCTGTCTCCCCCAACACCCCCACCCTCAAGTATCTGGTTTCGCTTAATATGCCCAGAGGTTTCCGGAACAAAAGAGGTTGTTGGATATTTTTTTTTTTTTATATGGCTAAACAAAAAGTCATCTATTTTTCCAGGAAAGTTCAGACTGATTCACGTTATGTGACTGTGGAACCATGCTTTCAGACTCTTCCCTGCTTAGGGGCTCTTGGGGCTGCCACATCTTCATGTGTCACACAAATGAACAGCTCTGGCACATGAGTTGCGTGCGGCAGCCAGAGGCATCCTGGTAGAGACCATTCTACCCATGTCTGTTGTCACATCCACATTGTGGCTTCCCCAAGTTGAAGTAGGACTTCTGTTCCTACGATCCTGCTCTACAGACTCAAAACCTCTGTAGACCAAGCAAATACAACAAAGGAGTATTGTTGGTCATACAATGAGGGAAAAAGACAGAGGTTTCTTTCCTTTCCAAAAGATCATAGAATCATTGAGGTTGGAAAAGACCTCTAAGATCATCAAGTCCAAACACCAGTCCAGCACCACAGTGCCTACTAAACCATAGAATCCCTAGGTTGCAAGAGACCTTTGAGATCAACGAGCCCTACCATACCATCCCACTACTAAACTGGATCCTTAAGCACTTCACCTACCAGTCTTTTAAATACCTCCAGGGATGAGGACTTAATCACCATCCTGGCAGCTTCTGCCAATGCTTGAGAACCCTTTCAGTGAAGAAGTTCTTCCTAACGTCCAATCTGTCATGAAGTGAAAGAATCCAAGACAGAGCTAAAGCTGCTTCAAGATTTCGTGCCTCTCAGGTTGTGTGCATGTTACAGCAGGGACAACCAATGACAAAACTGCCTACTTAGACACTTAGTTCCTTAAATTTCTGTACACAGAGCACTTATTTATTGAAGTCAAATCCATTTGGTGTGAATCCCGTTCCTGCAGGATCTGCATCCTGGGCTGGATTAGCAAGAGCACGGCAGCTGAACCAAGGATGTGACCATATCCCTCTATATAACGCTTTGGAGACCACAAGTGGAGAACTATGACCAGTGTGGAGATCCCCAACACAAAAAAAAAGATACAAACATCATGGAGAGAGATCAGTGGAGGCCCCAGAATGGTTGGAGGTTTGGAGCACTTGTCCTACAAGGATAGGCTGAGAGAATCAGATCTGGTTCTGGAAGAGTTTGTTGCAGCCTTTTGGTATTTAAAGAGGGCTTAGAAGAAATACAGAGAGGGACTATTTTTTTTTTACCAGGGCTTGTAGTAATAGGACAAAGACTAATGTTTTTAAAATTAAAGAGAGTAGATTTAGAGATCGGTTATGTGGAAGAAATTCTTTATTCTGAGGATGGTGTTACACTGGAACAGGTTGCTCAGAGAAGCTGTGGCTGCCCCATCCCTGGAAGCGTTCAAGGTCAGGCTGGATGGGGCTTTGGCCAATTTGATCCAGTGGAAGATGTCTCTGCCTATAGCAGATAAAACTGATAATCATTGAATGTCACTTCCAACCCAAACCATGCTATGATTCTGCAGACAGCTTTAAAGAGGGAAGGGACAGGCAAGACCTTCCTGCTGCCATCAGCTCCCTTCTCAGAGGACACACAAAAGGCAGTCAGCGTCTTCTTAGACACTCACAGCAACATGACAAGAGCCAATGGACATATGTTATAACATGGGAAGCTTTGATTAGATTTAAGGACAACTTTGGTTTTAATATGACAGTGGTAAAATACTTCCCTAGACATAGGCCCAACTCCGTCCTTTGAAACTCCTCAAGGCTCAACTGGAAAAGCCTCTGAGCAACCTGATCTGTTAGGCCTGATGTGGGCAGGGGTTTGAGCTAGAGACCTCCAGATGGGTTTTCCACCCTGAACTGTTCTGAGTCTACAAATCCTAATTTCTAATGCTTTTAATGAGCTGACCAAGTGCCAGCCTGGCATTCCTTTGCAGGCTGAAAGAGAAATCAGGTTGTGGCTGAAGACCTGTCTGTGCATATTGAGCATCCTCCTTTCAAGACCTACCATCTTCCACTGACCAGGAAACACAGAAAGATAATGGAGCAGATGTCATTGTCTTCAGAGCTGAGCTTCCTTATCCATTGTTACTTGATGCACCTCTAATATTACCCCTTTCTTCAAAACCAAGCATTATAAACATTAATCTCTAGAGAGAGTGTTATAGACAGCACTACATCCAACAGGATGGTTCTGGAAGTTGGTCTTTATGCCAGGAAGAGATTGCCATGGACATAAATTCAGGGCATGTAGAGCTAAGTGTAAGCTAAGTTTCACACCTCAGACAGATCAAAAAGCCATTCACTGCTATCTCTGCCCACCTTTCCAAAGAAGGAAGTGAATAGTAAGGTACTATAGGAAAGCAAAACCAAAGGCACATAGAATCATAGAATAGTTTGGGTTGGAAGAGACTTTCAAGATCATCCAGTTCCAACCTCCTGCCATGGGCAGGGACATCCCACCAGATCAGGCTGCCCAAGGCCCCATCCAACCTGGCCTTGAACACCTCCAGGGATGGGGCAGCCACAACTTCCCTGGGCAACCTGGGCCAGTGTCTCACCACTCTCATGGTGAAGAAATCCTCCCTAATGTCTAAGAAGTCATTTCTTCAGTTCAACTGGGAACTGGGTTTCACTGACCTAGGTAGTTCTGGAAAAAGATGAGGATCTCCACAAATAAAGGAATAAAAGGATAAACCCATAAGGAATCTCAAAGGAAGCAAGCTGCATTGTGTATGTTTAAATACATCTGTCCATTCATACAAAAGAGGTCTGGTTTAAATCATAGAATCTAAAAATGGTTTGGGTTGCAAGAAATCTCAGGGCTCATCCAGTTCCAACCCCCTGCCATAGTCAGAGACACCTCCCACTGGATCAGGCTGCTCCAAGCCCCATCCAACCTGACCTTGAACACCTCCAGGGATGGGGCAACCACAGCTTCTCTGGGCAACCTGGGCCAGGGCCCCCTACCCTCCCAGTGAAACATTCCTTCCTAAGATCTCATTGCTCAGCTTAAAACTGTTCTCCCTTCTCCTCTCCCTGCACTCCCTGATCAAAAGTCCCTTCTCCAGCTTTCCTGGAGCCCCTTTCAATACTGGAACCTACTCTAAGGTCTCTCTGAAGACTTCTGTTGTCCAGACTGAACAACCCCAACCCTCTCAGCCTGTCCTCATAGCAGAAGTTCTCCAGCCCTCACATCATCTTTGTGGCCTCCTCCGGACTCACTCCAACAGATCCATCTCCTTCTTTTGCTAAGGACTTCAGAATCAAATGCAGGGTTCCAGACAAGGTCTCACAAGAGCAGAGTAGAAAGGGAGAATCCCCTTCTCCACCCTGCTGGCCACGCTGCTTTGGATGCAGCCCAGGACACAGTTGGCTTTCTGGGCTGCAAGTTTACATTGCCAGGTCATGTTAAGCTTCTCATCCCCCCAAACTCCAAAGTCCTTCTCTTTGGAGCTGTTCTCCACACATTTTCCACCCAGCCTGTAACTGTTGTTGGTGGAACAAACTTTTTGACTGTCAGCAACACTGGCAATGTACAATTCCAGAATAATAAAAAGAGAAAAAACAAACTGAGTCCAACAAAAAAACTCTTTCACCCTGTTCTCTATCTCTGACACTACTCAAGAACCAAGAAATTGGGGAGGAGAAATTGAATCTTGAACCAATACTCTCCAGAGTACTTTCCCAGCATCATATAACAAACGTTGCTCCTGTGGGTGTCTTTAGGTCACCAAGTTCAATTCCTGCTCAAAACAGGTCTAATTAGATCAGGTGGCTCAGGACTTGTACCTTTAAGTCTTGAACACCTCCAAAGATGGAGAATTCCCTTGTGAATGTCTCTGCTATGAATTTTTCAGGTTGATTTATGAACCCAGGTAGACTTTCAGCATCTACACTGTCTTACCAAAAAGACATTCCCCAGTCTAACTGCAGGCTAACCCCCAAGAAATGTAACCCATCTTCATAAAACCATCAGCTTCCCACGTACTATAAACCAGAAGCACAAAATACGTTTCCTCTCCATTGTTTCAGGAAAGAGAAATTACTATAACACTGAAATTTTTTGTTGTTAAGAGGATTAAAACACAAGAGCAACAGCAACATAGAATCTATGGCATTCATTTGCCCAGGTCATCCATGGCAGAACAAGATATTGGCCTTCAGCACAAGAAGGACATGGAGCTGTTTGAGTGGGTCCAGAGGAGGCCACGAGATGATCCAAGGGCTGGAGAACCTCCTGTATAAGGACAAGCTGAGAGAGTTGGGGTTGTTCAGCCTGGAGGAGAGAGACTCTCTCGGGGGAGACCTTAGAGCAGCTTCCAGTACTGAAAGGGGCTCCAGGAAAGACAGGGATAAGCTTTTTCGCAAGGCCCATTGGGACAAGACAAGCAGTAATGGCTTTGGACTGAAAGAGGTGAGATTAGAACTGGATATAAGGAAGGTTTTTTTACACACAGTGGTGAAACACTAGCAGGGGTTGCCCAGGGTGGTAGTGGAGGCCCCATCCCTAGAAACATTCAAGGTCAGGTTGGATGAGGCTCTGAGCAACCTGATCTGGTTAAAGATGTCCTGCTGCTGCAGGGGGTTTGGACTGGATGAGCTGTAAATGTCCCTTCCAACCCAAAGCATTCATGATCCTATTGTATTTACATCCATTTACATCTTGTAGAGCACTGAGTAGGGAAAAGAGTGCTGAAGTCCCAGATATTCAAAACACAATGAATGGCTAATGAAGGGATAAGAAATCATTGAATTTAAGAGGAAGATGAGCTCCTTCGTGGAGAGGGGTGTCCCAGGAATTTTGTATTCATTTTAATCAGAAACAATGTAGATGGAGTTGATCAACTTTACTTGTCTGTTTTTTATTTACCCTTCCTCCCCTCTTTGGAAAAGCATCACAGAGCAAAACAGCCCAGAAGGGAAACGAGCCTGATAAATAGACCATCAAGAGAAATAATTAGTCTAGATAGGAAACTTAAATAGGGGGGGAGCCACTAATCAGCTGCTCTTTCTGCAAGGAGGAGGCTGGGAAAGTAATTTAAAAAGCCTTTTGGAGGAGACTCTGAGGCAGAGCGTAAAGTAAAAATACAGATGGCCAGAAATTAGAGCAAGTCTGTGTGCACAGAAACAGGTGGAATTGGTTAAAGGCAGAGTTCCCTCCCACCCTGCTTACCCCCTCCAACTCTTCTCATGATTTTACCTTCTGCTTGGCAGCGCTGTGAGCTGGGAAGAAAAAAATAGCTCCTTCCAAGCTGGTGAAGCTGTCACCAGCTGGGAGACTGCACTGCTAGCAGCCTTGCTCAGTTCCCAGGGGCTGCACACAAAGCCCCCAGCTCCAGAAGACTGATGCTAATCCAACTCCTTCAGCGCTGGCCTCACAAGTAGAGGAGTAACTCAGCATCTCCAGAGCACCCCCTGCCAGCATCAACTGGAGGGAAGCTTTGCTGGGGCAAAACCATGCTAAATAAAACCATCAGATCCTCTCTGCTTATAACCCTTCCAGAAATGAAGCTTTGCTAGGATCTAAGTCAGTCCACCACCAAGGCAGGAGGGAGCAGACCACAACTCTGCTTTGTCCACAAGACTCATATTTGCTCTAGGACTTCACCTTTTCTCCCATTCCAGCAACAAGGAACTACAAACTCTATAGTGGAACTCATGTGCTCACGGACATGGTTTAGTGGCAGATAGGTTGGACTCAATGATCCAAGAGGTCTTTTCCAATCTGGTGATTCTATGATTCATAGAATCATGGAATAGTTTGGGTTGGAAAGGACCTTAAAGATAATCTGGTTCCAGCTCCCCTGCCGTGGATCACCCTGTTGACCACCATCACAGCATCAGGTCACCTGCAAAGACCACTGTCCTACCAAGCAGGTCTACAGGCCAGCAGATCCATGCTGGTACTACAAAACTCAGGGGTTGCACCAGCATCAGAAATAGTGGAAGTCCTGAAGGGAAATTAGGATAGACAAGTCTTTGGAAAGTGAATAAAATTCTTCACCTCAAGGAAGTTTGGATCTTCGGCTTCCATTCAGTTTGGGAAACTCTAGCTGACTGAAGCCCAGGGCTAAGCAAATTCAAGTCTCCCAGAATGGAATCCATTACCAAGCTGGAATGCCTCTAATTATACTAACACTAATAACATTAGCTACTAAAATAGCTCAGAAAAGGATAAGTTACAAACGTGGTTTTCAGCCTGTGGGTTTTGAATGCATGGACGTTGCCAGGAGGGGTTGAGAGCAGGGACACAACCTAATTTCTTTCATTTCACTTCCATCTAGCAAGCTCACCCATCAGTTGCAGATCCAGTCGCATAAAGAGCAGATGTTTTAGTTGCTATGTGGGCACCCAGAGAAGCAACCTGGGTTTCAGAAGAAAGGAGCTGAAAGATTTTTCCTCTCCTTTAGATTGTGAGGAGAAAATTGTTTACCCTGGAGAGGAACGATCAGGTTTCCTTCCCTTTCTATATGTGAAATTGTGGACTTTATCCCTCTATGAAAGCTTAAAAAAACCCAAAACAAAACAGAAAAAGAGCTTCTTTTTTATATAGAAAAAAGCACCAGAAACCAGACTTCTGTCTACCTCATATAGCAAAGGGGAAGTTCATACCAGGTTACATCTGTCAGTGCTCAACAACCAGGAATTCGTCCTATGCCTCTACCCCTCGCTAAGTGATGCATTATGGAAGATGACCTGGCTGAACGCCTCGCCCCAAGGAGAAAATAGGAGCCTGAAGCAAACCAGTGCCATATTTTATAGAGGATTTTCATTGGCAAACACGGAAGTTTTCCATAGAAAATTAAATTCCCACCCAAAAGAGAAGTTTTCTCTCCAAGTAAATCCTCTCTGATTTATGGATTGGGATGATGGTTGGGATTTTTTTTTTCTCCTAATATTGCAGACAGGAGGAACTGCCTCGAGATGCAGGTTTCAAAGGGGAGGTCATGAGTTTCTTTTCATCCTGTTCTAAGGGTATGTAAGAATGTTTAGTGCTTGTTTAAAATGAGATTTCAGAACTGATCACGTTGATTAGTGTCACAGCCAGTTCATCTGTGTGAACCTCATGAGGTTCAACGGGGCAAAGGGCAAAGTCCTACACCTGGGATGAGACAATTCTTGGTTTCAGTACAGGTCTGGGGGGCAACGTGATTGAGAGCAGCCCTGAGGAGAAGGACTTGGGGTGCTGGGGGAGGAGAAGCTGGACAGGAGCCAACAATGTGTGCTCGCAGCCCTGAAACTGTGTCCTGGGCTGCGTCTAAAGAAGTGGGACCAATAGGGTGAGGGAGGGGTTGCTCCCCCTCTACTCCACTCTGGTGAGACCCCACCTGGAGCCCTGTGTCCAGTTCTGGAGCCCTCAGCACAGGAAGCACATGGATCTGTTTGAATGGGTCCAGAGGAGGCCACGAAGATGATCTGAGGGCTGGAACAACCCTGGTGTGAGGACAGTATGAGAGAGTTGGGATTGTTGAGCCTGCTGAAGAGAAGGCTCCAGGGAGACCTTGACGTGGCCTTGCAATACACGGAAAGGCTGCAAGAAAGCTGGGGAAAGGCTTTTTCCGAGGGCCTGGAGTGATAGGATGAGGGGGAATGGATTTAAATTGGAAGGGGCGATATTTAGGCTAGACATTAGGAAGAAATTTTTCAGGATGGGGGTGAAGGCCCTGGCCCAGGTTACCCAGAGAAGCTGTGGCTACCCCATCCCTGGAGGTGTTCAAGGCCAGGTTGGATGGGGCTTGGAGCCCCTGATCCAGTGGGAGGTGTCCCTGCCCATGGCAGGGGGGCTGGAACTGGATGGGCTTTAGTGTCCCTTCCAACTCAAACAATTCTATGATTCTATATTCAAAAAGTCAAGCCCCATGGAGCTGGAGGAGGTACAAATGATATTTACACACAGGTCATTTTGATATGAAGTGGTAAGAACCAAATAAAGGACAAGAAGCAGGTGACCAAGTTAACGAGAAGAAAAGAGCACATCAAGACAGAGGATTTCAAATCAAAACATTTTCCCTGTATAAAAAGAAGAAAATAAACCAGATCATTTCTGTCATGAGACTGGTGGTTCTCCATGAGACGATCACAGGAAGAGGTAAAGAAGAAACACAGACACACATGGTAGGTTTTGCTGGAGGTCGCAGCTAGAAATTGAAGCTGTTATTAGAACTGAGGCAGAATCGCCTTCCTAAAGACATGCCAGCAACCTTCAGCTCCTAATAGCGTCTAAAGGGATTTGGAGTCCAGCTGTTCATACACATTCCGAACACCCAAATTGCACATGATTAACATGACTCAGTTTGCTACCTTTCCTAACTTCGTCCCCACTGGAAATAAATACCAGTTTTTCAAACGGGAGAGGAAGAAGCAGCACAGCCTTCTCCCTGCAAGGCCTATGGCCACGCTTTGTCAAGGTTTGCCTGCCCTTCAACGGAGCAGATCCTTCCTCAGGCATTGCAACAACAGATACTGTAAAAACTCCTGCTTGTAAGCACACTGAGGGTAAGGAAGAGAGTCCCTTGCTATCGTTTGGCTCGGACGTTGTCAATCCTGAACTAAAACACAGTAACAAGAAATTCTGCAGCTGTGGGTAGGTCAGCCTTTCAGGACCAACTGCAAGGTAGACTTTGTGAATGTCTCTATAGAGGCTTGAACTATAGAACCATAAATGTTGGAGAATACCTCTAAGCTCCTCCAGTCCAACCATCAGTCCAATCCCACCATGCCTGCTGAACCATGTTTCAAAGTACCACAGCTATACGCTTTTTGAACCCCTCCGGGGATGGAAACTCTACCACAGCCCTGGGCAGCCTCTTCCAATGCTTCACCACTCTTTATGCCCAATCTCCTACAGACTCTGACCTTTCCAGATGCAAAAGAGCAATAGCAAATGTCTTCTAAAAGCCATTGTTCCCCTAGTCCACACAATAAACAAGGTTTATCCCAAAATGTAGAATTTTTATTTCCTACTTACTTTTCTGTGAGACTAAGAATGGACAACAGAGCAGTTTGGTCACCCCTTCCTCAGCCCATTTTATCTTTGGAAAGAAAAGAAATCACAAAGAAAGGAAAATTGAGAAACAAACCCCCAAAAGGTGAAAAAGACAGGAAAGGATAACCAACATTCCTCAAAACTAAAATGATGGTTGTTCAAAGCTCTCCACGAATGCCCTTCTAAAGAATGGCCAGTTCCTTCTGATGAACAATCACGCTGAAGCTTCACAGAATTAGTTTCACCTTGAGCAAGTTAAGGAGTGATGAGCTATGGCCAAGTTTGAAGAAATGGATGTAAATTGAGCTCCCATGGCTCCTTTCCAAACTGGCCAGACACAAGGCAGCTCTGGACTTGAAGTCACATACCTTGTGTATCTCCTCTCACAAGAGATCGTGTCTCTGTCTGGGTTCATCATGTGCTACCTAACAAAGCCGTTCTTTGCAAAAGTACTTCGCTGTAATGGCAAGGTGCTCACGGCAACGGGTGAAGGTGGGGTAAGTGCATCTCTAACAGGTTTCAAACTGCTCCTTTGACCTCAGAAAAAAACAAACAAACAAAATTGCTCCTTCCTTTCCATGGACTTCCCTTTCTACAGGACTCCACATAAAAGGAAAAAAGCTCCAGGCTTGCCTGGCCTGGAATCAGAAGGCACTTGCGTATAGAGGAGGAGGGAAGACAGATCCAGTCCCCTCCATCCCTGGTCCCATTTGAAACATGTTCTTATCTTCAGCCTTTAAGCCCTGCCAGGAGGACTCTGGATCCTCAGAGGACAGTGTGCATGGTGAGTCAACTCCCAAACCTTCCTTATGTTGGGTTTGACATCAGCAAATTACCTCCTTTCATGGAATCATAGAATAGTTTGTCTTGGAAGGGATCTTAAGGATCATACAATTCCAACTCCCCTGGATCAGGCTGTCCAAGGCTCATCCAACCTGGCCTTGAACACCTCCAGGGATGGGGCAGCCACCACTGCTCTGGGCAACCTGTTCTGGTGCCTCACCACTCTAATTGTGAAGAAATTCCTCCTTATGTCCAGTCTAAATCTGCCCCTCTCCAGTTTATCCCTATTCCCCCTCATCCTGTCCCTACAAGCCTTTGTGAACAGTCCCTACCCAGTTTTCTTGTAGCCCCTTCAGGTACTGGAAGGTCACTCTAAGGTCTCCCTGGAGCCTTCTCTTCTCCAGGCTGAACACTTCAGCACAGAGTTGGAAGTTGGATGTGCAGCCAGCGGGTACAATCCAAGGACAAACTACCTTCCCAACGCCACTCTCAGCTGCAACCCAGTTGAGTTTGGGTTTGCAACACCAGATCCAGAAAGAGTAATCGCATTTCTATCAGGCCCACAACCGCACTCGGGGTCACAAGGCCCAGCTGCGTTGTGTTTTGGAGGTGACCCAAGGAAGGTGCTGCTCCAAGTGACAGGATGAGGACAGGGTGAAGGGAGATTACCCTGTGGTGGGACTGGTACTGTTTAAAAGAAATGTGGCTCAGCACAGACGGGACAAGAATCCATTAGAGTGAGTCCAGAAGAGGCCACAAAGATGATCAGAGGGGTGGAAAACCTCCGTTATGAGGACAGGCTGAGAGAGTTGAGGTTGTTCAGCCTAAAGAAGAGAAGGCTGCAAGATCTTAGAGAAGCATTCTGGTACTTAAAAAAGGCCTATAGGAAGGCTGGAGAGGCTCTTGAGCAGGGAGTGCAGGGATAGGATAATACAAAATGGTTTTAAGCGAAAAGAGGGGAGATTTAAGTTTGATATTAGCAAGAAATCCTTTATTGTGAGGGTGGTGAGGCAGCAGCACAGGCTGCCCACAGAAGTTGGGGCTACCCCATCCCTGAAGCTGTTCAAGTTTGGGTTGGATGAGCCCTTGAGCATCCTGGTCCAGTGGGGGTGTCCCTGCCCATGGCAGGAGGGTAGAACTGGATGGACTTCAATGTTCCTTCCAAATCATTCTATGATTCTATGTTTGGAGAAGGCAGTTTGCCGAAGGAGAGTCCAACACCAAACACAAAGTGGCTGTCAACCATCCAGATGACTTTGTGCTGCACTCTCTGAAATACCACCTCTTCCCAAAGCAACCGTGAGATTCTTTCAAAGGTGGACAGACAAGTGTTGCCGCATGGAAGTCAAAAGTATCAAAAACTAAAGACATTTCAATGATAAAAACCCCACAGCTCTGAAAAATAAGATTTAAAGATGAGACCCTCCCCAAGCCCCGTGGCAGAGGATGTGCCCTGAGTTTTAAGAATGATTCCTAACCAGAAAATCCAAAAATGGCTCAGGTGTGTGACTTCATGCAGGAAAAAAAAAAGTGTGGCCCAGACATAAGTAACAAACCGTGAAGTCATCCAGAGGCCAAAGAAAGAGCGGATGAATTAAGACAAGGCCAAATGATCAGAAAAAGGAAATAAAGGTTTATAATCTGTCTAACCTGCCTAGAAAGCACAGGTCTTTCCTACATCAACATTCCTTAGCAGTTAGTAAGAGATAATAACATGATTATTATGGGGTTTCTAGAGACAGCTCAGGCAAAAGGAAAGGAAATTCATGTTGCCACAGAAGAAAACCACAATAGAGGGCTCTGCTTTTAAAGGTTGTCTGCTCTGGATGTCACAGCTATTCATTGAGCAAATATCAGGAGCTGAAATATTCAGGCTGGCAAGGAATCAGGTTCAAATGTCATCGAGGTAAACGATTAAACCAAGCGTTTATGCAGCTTTCCTGGGATAAACTGTGTCTACCCAGGCAGAGGAGACACGTTTAATCCACAGCCTTAGTTGGGTTTGACCCACGGACAGCACCAGGCAGTGGATTCTGCGAGGACTGAATGCAGCAGAGGAGATTTTTTTGGATGAATAATTTATTCCCTGAAAAAAAAAAACTTGGGTTTGGGGCCTACCGAAACTATTTGCAAACTCAGTGAATACTTTCCACCGAGAGCCTGAAAACATTTCAGGGAAGCAATGTTTTGTTTAGACTTTTCTTTTTCACTTCTTTCCCCCCGCCTCCAGAAATGCCTCCCCTTGAAACTGTACTTTGAGGCCAGATTACTTGACTTTAAGCAGGCTAAGCTTGAACAGAGATGCTTCCATTTCTCACTGAACGTTGTCAGCGCTTCGCTTTGTGGGCCAACCCAAAGAAATCAGTGATTTGCAGAGTTCTAGGAGGAATAGCTGGAACGAGCCTACTGGCTCAGACTCGCAAGGAAAGACTGGATCCAGTGCCAATAGACCCAGTTCATGGTGTGACCTGGACCGAGTAAGAGAGAGAACTTCTGGACAAAGGAAATACTTGATATGGGCTACTTATAAACCATGCTGGGAAGCCTGGGGCCAAGAAGAAAAGTCTGCAGAATTGGGAAAGAGCATGAAGGAGCCCAGTTTGGCTCCCCCGCAGAGTTCTGGGTAGCAGATAATCCAAGAAATAAAAATCCACTGACAGCAAAAAGGCCAGCTGAGCTGATTCTCAAGGAATTGAAGCAGTAGGAATCAGATCATGACAGTCCTCCAGGCTCCTTGAAGACCATTATCTTATGCTTTAGTGGCAATATCTAGCAAAAGGATGATTAACTCCCAAAGAGATGTTCCACCTGCTGACGCACAAAGAATAGAGACCTCTCCTTCCATGTATGTAGACATGCCGGTGGTGAGAGAAGGGACAGTGAGGAGTTAATCCCACACAACCCTACGCTCCCAAATAGGTGCCATGTCTCCCTATCCTTACTATACAGCAAATTTATCCTTCGACTGTTCCCTTCTCCATCAGCTATAGGGAGTCTTATCTCCGAAATTAGAGAGCCATAAAATGGTTTGGAAGGGACCTTAAAGAACATCCAGTTCCAACCCCTCTGCCATGGGCAGGGACACCTCCCACTGGACCGGGCTGCTCAAGGCCCATCCAACCTGACCTTGAGCACCTCCAGGGATGAGGCACCCACAACTTCCTTGGCCAACCTGTTCCAGTGCCTCACCACCCTCATTGTGAAGAATTTCTTCCTTATTCATAGTGTAAATCCCTTCCAATTTGAAGACATTCCCTCTCATCCTATCACTACAGGCCCTTGGAAGAAGTCCCTCCCTAGCTTTTGTGGAGCCCCTTTCAGTACTGGAAGCTGTTCTAAGGTCTCCCCAGAGTCTCCTCTTCTCCAGGATGAAAAACCATAACTCTCTCAGCCTGACCTCATAGCAGAAGTGCTCCAGCCCTTTGATCACCTTTTTGGCCTCCTCTGGACCTGTTCCAACTGTTCCATATCCTTCTTATGTTGAGAATTTAAGAACTGGACAGAATACTCCAGGTGGAAGGCTTCAGAGAAGACAATGGGATAACCCCACATTCAATTCTGTATTTTAGTCTCAAGCAAGAGGGAAAGCATAAGGGAATAAGATACATACAAACATACTAAAATCCCTTCCCAAAACATTCCTCTAGATTCCAGCTATCTGTTGCTCAGGAACTTCCTAAGCCAGAAATGCCATCCTTATATTTAGAAGCACTTGATGGAGTTTTATTGCTTTTGCCTATGTGGCTCCATGCTGGAGGGAAGGGGAGAAGGAAATCCAGCTGGATAGAGGCCAAGAATTGTGTCCTCGGATGATGATATTCCTACACACAGCTCATCTTTGCATAAACGGGGGCTTGTTGAAGGTAACTTGATGTCATTTTGGATGTTCAGGAGTTTTGGCCATCACCAGAGACATTCTGGACATGTGCAGACACGCACCCAGTTCACACCAGCTCCTATTTGTTTTCTGCCCAGTCGTGGAGGGTAGAAACAAGCCCTCAACCCATAAATCAGGTCATGATGTGTTTGTCCCTGTGCCATGAAGAATTCTCTGAGAATGCTGCAGCTGAAGGCAGGAAATTCACAGCTGAGACCAGTTCCAGGGCTGGAGCCCGGGCAACTGGCAAGCAACTGCAGCGAGAGATGTTGGAGTTATTGAGCTGAGATTTATGCTTCTGGAATTCATCACAAATATTTCACTCTCAGCAAGAGGTGGGAAAGAGGGAAAGATGGCTTTGAGTGAGACAGCTTATTTATGCAGGGCTGTCTCTCATCTAGCTTTGGAGGCATCAGAAGGCAAAGAGCTTTGGTTTACAGACCCTTTTGGGAGGCAAAAGATTGTTCTGCAACTCTATCCAGGCTGATCTCCAGCAGACTCCTGGAACCCAACTCCTTCTCTCAACTGATTCTTCTATAGAGGCAGCATCAATTGCTTGACCTTGCTGCTATCAAAGCTGCACTAGCTGCTCTTCAGTCAGTGTCCTGAATACACCTCTTCCTGGGATCTCTCCTCCCAATTAGAGTCATAGAATCACCAGGTTGGAAAAGGCCTCTTGGATCATCAAGTCCGACCATTCCTATCTGCAACTAAACCATGTCCTTGAGTACTTCCAGGGATGATGACTCAACCCCCTCCCTGGGCAGCCTCTGCACAGTGCCTGATGACCCTTCCCATGAAAATTTTTTTCCCTGATGCCCAGCCTGAACCTCCCCTGACAGAGTTTGAGGCCACCTCTCTACAACCTCCTTTCAGGTAGTTGTAGAGAGCAAAAAGGTCTCCCCTCAACCTCCTCTTCTCAAGGCTAAACAACCCCAGTTCCCTCAGTCGCTCCTCATAGGACTCATTAGACAACAGCAAAGGAGGAGAAGGGTTGAAATAAGGTGAAAATCTGGTTCCGTCTGGTTGCATTTTCACCAAGTCCCACTGACTTCTCTCTGGTGACCAACGAGAGGACCCAAGGGAATGTCAGAAAGGTGTGCCAAGGGAGGGTTAGATTGGATATCAGGAAAAGGTTCTTTACCTAGAGGGTGGTGGAGCACTGGAATATCTCCCCAGGGAAGCAGTCACAGCACCAAGCCTGACAATATTCCAGAAGCATTTGGACAAAGTCCTCAGATACATGGGGTGAATGTTGGGGTTGCCTTCTGAAGGAACAGGAATTGGACTCAATGAACCTTGTGGGTCCCTTCCAACTCAGAATCATAGAATGTTTTATGCCTCAGCACCTCCAGACTGGCAGAGAATTCTGCTGACAGCCAGTTCAGTAACCACAGCAGTTCTTGTGTGCTTTGTAAGCATTTGAGATGGAAGACTTTGCCTTATCCGAACAGAGAGATGCCACAGCACCATATTGTTATGCCATGAATTACAGAGGTGGGTTTTAAAGATTTTGAAGCCCTGGGGAAACCCATGGTTGGGGTGCAAGAAGTACAAGGCATGTCTGCACAGGCTGTAACAGCTGGGCACGCTGGAGATGACTGGAGGTGCTGGGACAGCCGTCTACTTGGGCTGGGAGGTCTTGCTGAGGGCTCTCCAGAGGAACCTCTGCTTGCATCCAGCCAGGTCAGAAAGGAGACCTCTCCACATATGCATGTCTCATGCAAGCAAAGCAATTCTGAATGACAAATACAATGGCTGGACTGGATGATCTTGGAGGTCTTTTCCAACCTTAATGATTCAATAATTCTGTATTGGCAAAGTCAAGTATTTAACTGGCTCATGGTGGGGCAATATCAGAGATGACCACCACCAACATTCTGCTGCACCCACATGCCAGTATTACCTCCCCAACGGCAAGGACAGCAGACCTGACCATGAACCAGGGCCTGGAATATGAACTTTGAAGTCTGATATATGAACTTAATTAATATCTAAATAGATGTTTACCAATTAATATCTAAATTGATGTTTACCTTAAACACACATGGCTGTGAAAAGTAGTGGCTGAGAGAAGGCTGTAGCAAAGGCCCACCCTGAGTGGTCCCCTGGGTGAGTACAACATCTGCAGCTACCAGCATCTGTATCTTTTCCAACACTATTGATGCTATGATTCTACCCATTGCTGCTGGAGTCTGTCCAGAAGAGCTCATAGAATCACAGAATAGTTTGGTTGGAAAAGACATTTAAGATCATCCACTTCAACAATCGATCCAGCCCTGAACCCAGTCCACCAGTTCAACATCTATTCATCTTTTAAACACCTGGAGATGGTGACTCAACCGCCTCCCTGGGCAGCCTCTGCCAGTGCTTGACAACCCTTTCAGTAAAGAAATTCTTCCTAAAATCCAACCTAAATCTTCCCTGGCCCATCTTGAGGTCATTTCTCCTTGTCCTGTCTCTGGCTACCAGGGAGAAGAGACTAGCACCTACCTTGCCACGATCTCCTTTCAGCAAATTGTAGAGAGCAATGGGCCCTTCTTGGGCCAACTGGACCACTGCCGGCTCAAATTCAGCTGGCTATCAACCAACACCCCCAGGTCCTTCTCCTCCAGGCAGCTTTCCAACCACAATTCCCCAAGCCTGTAGCATTGCACGGGGTTGTTGCGACCCAAGCACAGGACCAGAGAAGGGAAAATCCTGAAGCAAGAGGCAGAGTTTGTTGCTGGTGGGGAGAACTGAAATTGGTTACAAAGGGATAGCTTTCCCTGGTGCCATGCAGACTCCCTGTGGGTACCCAATTCCCACGCTACTCCTAGCTCGTCTACAAGATCTGTAAGGCTTCCATCACCACAGCCTAAGTTCAATGAGGAGAATGAGTCAAACACCTGGCAGCGCGTTCCAGTGACATTTGCAGAAGGAGGCTTCCTTCTGTGGTTCTTTCTTTCTTGTCGTCCTTCTCCCATTCCCCACCTTTTTTGAGTAACCATATCTAAATACCTAAGTCCTGTTACCTTTGCATAGCCCTTGATTTATAAGGAAGTTGCTCAGATGAGGCAATACTTGAACTTTGACCTTTTCATACTTTTATAGAGCTTTGCTTCTTGAATCATAGAATGGTTTGAGTTGGAAGGGACCTTGAAGATCATCTAATTCCAAACCAGCTGCCATGGGCAGGGACACCTCCCACTGGATCAGGCTGCCCAAGGCCCATCCAACCTGGTCTTGAACACCTCCAGGGGTGGGCAGACACAGCTTCTCTGGGCAACTTGTTTCAGTGCCTCACCACCCTCATGGTGAAAAAAATTCCTCCTTTCTGTCTAGTCTAAATCTGGCCCTCTCCAGTTTATACCCATTGCCCTTTGTCCTATCACTACATGCCCTTATAAAAAGTCCCTTCCCAGCTTTCTCATAGCCCCGTGCAGGTACTGGAAGGTCGCTGTAAGGTCTCTCCAGAACCTTCACTTCTTCAGGCTGAATCACTCCAACTCTCTCAGCCTGTCCTTGCATGGGAGGTGCTCCAGTCCTCCAATCATCCTTGTAGCCTCCCTCTGGACCCATTCCAAGAATTCCACATCCATTTAATGTTGAAGATTCCAGAACTGGATGCAGTATTTAGTATTAACCCAGGAAACATTCTCAGTGTTTCCCTAGTGCACATATCCAGTTTTGCTCTTATTTCCAGTACTTAAAGGTAATAGGGACGTGAAGGAGAATGAGAGTCCTACTTTATCTACTGAAAGAGTCTTAAGGTTGTGCAAGTTGTTTACAATGGCAAATTTTGGCAGTCAGAGCCTGGCATAGGACTCAAGTTGAGAGGTTGTTTGAGCTGAACAAGTCCCAACAAAAGTGCATGCCAGTCAAATTTTGCCATGCCAAGTTCATATTCCAACTTGGCTCCAGTAGCACACACGTGGGGGACATTCTCACCAGAGCTTACGTCACCAAGTTCCTCTCAGCACATCTCACCAGATGATTTTGCCCATCTGAACCTATCTGAGATAGGCTTTGATGATGAGTAGGTTACAAAGCCTTTCCTCTGCAAGACCCAAAAACAGGTGACCAAGGTCAAACTCTCATCCATATCCACTGAAACCAGTACTGGCAAGGAAACACAAATGATAGTTGCCAGTAGGTCAAGCGGTAAGAGCATAGGTGTTTCCTTGTCTGGTCCCCTCTATGTCCTGGGTGAAGAATGGATTGAGAGTAGCCCTGAAGAGAAGGACTTGGGGGTGCTTGGAGATGAGAAGAAGCTCAATGTATATTGGCAATGAATGCTCGCAGCCCAGAAAGCCAACCATATCCTGGGCTACATCAAAAGCAGCGTGGTCAGCAGGGCGAGGAAGGGAATTCTGCCCCTCTGCTTTGGTGAGACCTCACATGGAATCCTGTGTCCGGTTCTGAAGTCTTCAGTATAGGAAGGGCATGGAGCTGTTAGGGTAAGACCAGAGGAGGACACAGAGATGGTCTGAGGGATGGAGCACCTCCCATACAAGGACGGGCTGAGAGAGTTGGGATTCAGCTTGGAGAAGAGAACGCTCTGTGAAGACCTTATAGCAGACTTGTAGTACTCAAAGGAGGCCTACAAGAAAGCAGGGGAGGAGCTCCTCATCAGGGAGTGTATGGATAGGATGAAGGAGAATGGTATTAAGCTGAAAGAAGGGAGATTTAGATGAGATATTAGGAAGGAACTTTTCACAATCGGGCTGGTGAGGACCTGGCCCCGGTTGCCCAGGGAAGCTGTGGCTGCCCCATCCCTGGAGGTGTTCAGGACCAGGTTGGATGGGGCTTTGAGCAGCCTGATCCAGTGGGAGGTGTCCCTGCCCATGGCAGGGGGTTGGAACTGGATGAGGCTTAAGGTCCCTTCCAACCCAAACCATTCTATGATTCTATGAAATTAGAGCTTTCTTTGAGGGTACAAAGCAACACTGTGTTCTGTGAACTCCAAGCAGAAAATCCTAAGTACCAGAAAAGATCAGATTCCAAGTGTGAAAATAAAGGAAGTTTTTGCCATCCATTTTCAGAGTATTTGAATCCACGATATTGGATGCTTATAAAATCCTCAGCTCATGTCGATACCACTTATCGCTCAGAATGAGCAGTGAAACAACTGTCCCAGCAATGCCAATGGACAGCATCTATACAGTCGGGAAAGAGATTTAAGATGGGAAATGGACGAAATGCTTTGTCCAAGGTTGGAAGGAAGCTCAGCACCACATCAAGATTAAGAATCCGCAACATCCTAGTGCTTCCTCCACAGTAAAGATTAACAGAGTATAACGAGTGTCGTTATTACAGGAGTATTTGCAGAACAAAAAAAAAAAATAGCTCTTTCTACAGCCCTTCAAATCCACCCATGAAGAAGGTGACTTCATGTAGACATAACACCCTCCTCTTGAAAAGGAGATATGCCAGGAATGTGAAGTGGTGGGCACGGTTTCACAGAAACCCTCTCAAAGGTCTGCAGCTTTTCATGAAAAAAAAAAGAAAAGGAAAAAAATAGAAGGGAAGAAATTTCCACAAACACAAAGTTGTTTCGCTTTCTTCTTCATCAGCTGAGAAGCAGGTGAAAGGAATGTGAAAAATTTACTAGCAGGGCAGGAATCAGTCAAAAATGGAGTGAGACCATTAATTACAGAAGTAAATACAATTAAAGCAGCCTCCAAAGAGTTTACATAAGCTTCTTTTAAAAACTATCCCCTTCTACGAAGCAAGAGTGGCTAATTTAGAAGTGAAATTAGGCAGCTGGCTAGAGATAAAACAAGTAAAGAGATGCTTGCAAAATGCAGGTCCTCGGTTGTGCTGAAGATAAATGTTATGAATCCACCAAGGCCTTGAGCACACTTACTAAACCGCTGAGTGCTTGAGAGACGCCGTGAGGTAACAGAAGATGAAAGACAGACAAGGATGGGGGTGATGATATTTTCCCCCTAGAAAAAGGCCCAGTAGGAAGAAGCCCAAAAGGCACTGAATGACTTCTGTTGAAGGTGACTTCTGTTGAAGAACACTTCATACCTGCTTTGGGTTCATCCATACTTGAGTCTGAAGAATCATAGAACGCTTTGGGTTGGAAGGGACCTTTAAAGGTCATCCGGTCCGATCCCCTACAGCGAGCAGGGACATCTTTAACTGGATCAGGTTGCTCAAAGCCTTATCCAATCTGGCCTTGAACACCTCCAGGGATGGAGTGTCCACTGCCTCCCTGGGCAGCCTGGGCCAGTGTTTCACCACTCTCAGTGTAAAAAATTCCTTCTTTATATCCAGTCTAAACCTCCGTTCCCTTAGGTTAAAACCATTACTCCATGTCCTTTTAGGACAGGCCTTGCTAAAATGTCTTTCTCCATCTTTTCTGTAGCTCCCTTTAAGTACTGGAAGCTGCACTAGGGTCTCCCTGGAGCCTTCTCTTCTCCAAGCTGAAGAACCCCAACTCTCTCAGCCTGTCCTCGTACAGGAGGTTCTCCAGCCCTCAGATCATCTTCATGGTCTCCTTTAGACCCACTCCAAAAGCTCCATGTCCGTCCTGTGTTGAGGGTTCCAGAAGCGAACACAGGACTCCAGGTGAGGTCCCATGAGAGTCGAGTAGAGCGGCAGAACCCCATTCCTTACCCTGCTGGCCACGCTGCTTTGGATGCAGTCCAGAATACGGTCAGCTTTTTGGGCTGTGAGCATATGTTATCTCATGTCCCGCTTTTCATCCATCAGTACACTATGGTCCAGCTGGATAGAATCCCCCTCATCAAGCAGAGCTATGGAGCTTCCCTTTAACCAATTGAAATACTTAAGGTCGAAAACGGAACTCAAACAGACCTCCCATTTTCTACAGAAGGAATTGAGAGACCTTCACCTGGGAGCTACATCCCAACAGTTTTTACTGCACATACAGCGTCAGGAAACAATGGAAAAGCAGGCAGTGCTGACTCTCCACATTTTTAGAATGACTTTGAAAGCCTGGAAGGGGAAAAGAAAAGCTTTGGGCAGGATATGAAGTGTCTTTTCAGGGCATTCATTAAAGTTTACAAGTGTCTCCAGAGAAAAAACTGTCCACTAAAAATCATACCTCCTTCTATCAGCAAAAGACTGAGCTACTTGAAGTTACAGCCAGGGCTGGGACGTGATAAAACAGATTCAAAATGAGGAGAAACACTCGTTAGTCTGGGTAATCCCTGCCCCGAGGAAGAGTCTGCAGCCCTGTACGTGTCTCGCTGGGTGACAGCGGCCGGACAGGAGGGTGGAGGCTCTGGCTCAGAGCGTGCGGTTACAGGAGCACAGGTTGAGACCAGCCTGCACTTGTGGGTTTCCCCTTCCACAAGATCAGTGCAGCTGAAGTTTCTTCTTTGCTGGTGAAAGGATAAGGCAGGACACCAGCAAACTCTGTCACAAGTCTCACTTGGGAACGCGCGGTGCTTCTGGTGTCTAATCTCCCTTGGGGCTTTGAACAGCCTGGTCTAGCGCGGGGTGACCCTGCCCATGGCACGGGGGTTGGAACTGGATGACCTTTAAGGTCCCTTCCAATCCAAACCAATCTATGATTCCATGATTTTAGTAACACAACAAGGAATGACCCAACACTTTGCACCTTATGCCAAAGTTTGAGAACCAGATTCCCTCCTGCAAAGCTACTCACCTTCTGTGCCAGATCTCTAAGTGTTTCACTCCTTTCTTATACAGAACTGACAGCCTGATAAGGTCCCACACCTCTAAGTCTATATGGTCCTGGGTGGAATCACCCAGGGCGGGTTAAGATTTTAGCCCCCAGGTAAAGGATCACAAGGATTCAGGAGGGACTTGTTAAGCACAGCACCAGGTTAATGTAGCCAGGCCACATCCAGACCTGGCACAGCGCACCCTGTGCGCCTAACTCAGGACTCACACAAGAGAAGAAGCAGTTCAGGTCTGCCTACACCAGCAGGATAGACGTTCCCTTTGGCTATCAGTTTTCTAGGTGTGGGGCTGCACCCTCTAAAGGAACCTATGCACTCTACTTGCCTACAACCATGACAAGAAGCAAAAATATCCGGCTCTTCGAAGGGATGAAAGGCAGATGCTCAAAGGATTAAGTCACCAGCGTCTTCCTTCCTTTCAGAGCTGGTGAACCATGCAGCAATGCATGTCAGCTGTGTTGGTTTTGAGTCGGCAGCCAGAACAATGCAGCCTGTCTTTCCTGGTGTGCACCTCCAGGGAGGATTCCCGTACGCGTTCCTCCAAACAGGGCAACGTAGGTGGCAAACAAAAGAGAAAAGCCCTTCAACTTTTGACCCTCCTGGAGTTTACAAATTGCGAAGAGCTCGTGTCATCATGAATGAGTCAAGAGGCACCTCTTAGAGCCCTTCGGCCCACGCTGCACGTGCCTTGGCATTTTGTCACCTCCTCCAAGCGTTTGTCCCATTCCCTCCACAGAGCAGGAGAATGGGACAGGTGGTTCCTGGCAATTTTTGCCTATGGGTTCACCTGGCTGTGGTGACATTAAATCAAAGCCCTCATGTCCAAAGGCCAATCCACATCTGTGATAGATGCTTAGTCTTGATCCACACAAGACGCCAGCAGCTTTGATAAACCTAGAAGAATGCATTCCCCCTGTCTGCTTGTTTCCAACCAACCTCAAATGCTCCTCACACCTGGTACTGTGGTGGGCTGAGTGAGTTCATGCTCAGAACAACTACTATCTGGAAGTAGAAAGGGACATCAGACCTCTTCCTCTTGGAAGTAGGGAAAACCAAGCACAGGAAAGACAGATTTGTTCAAGATTTACCCAGAGTACCTATGGCAAGGTGAAAAATTGAGGACAACTACCCCAGAGTCCCAGCCAACACCTTTGCTAGAAGGCAATGTCTGTCCTGTTAGAGACAGACAAGAACATGGGGCAACACATGCCTGTACAAAGAAACTGTGTGGTCCTACATAGAGGCACTTCTACTTGCAGTCAAGACTACAATCAGCAGCCCATTTCAGTTCCTCACTACTTTGGGGTTGTTCAGGGATTTTTTTGAGGCACTATTTCCATTAAACTTATTGTACCTGCAGAGCATCCCCATGACTTTCAGACAAGTTCATTCCAAAACATAAGGGCTTCAAGACAAAGTTGAGAATCGTAGAATGGTTTGGAAGGCACCTTAAAGATCATCCAGTTCCAACCCCCCTACGATGAGCAGGCACACCTCCCACTGGATCAGGCTGCCCAAGGCCCCATCAAACCTTGCCTTGAACACCTCCAGGGATGAGGCAGCCACAACTTCCCTGGGCAACCTGCACCAGGAGCCCTCTCCTCTCCTGATACACCATCCTGCCACACACCCGCCACAAACATTTTCCAGGCTTGCTTTGCAAGACCTTTTATACCTTAATCTACTGCCATCAAACTCCATACAGTCATTGAGTTTGGGTTGGAAGGGACCTTAAAGCCCACCCAGTTCTAATATCCCTGCCATGGTCAGGGATATCAAGTTGCTCAGAGCTTCATTCAACCTGGTGTTAAACACCTCTAGGGATAGGACATCCTTCTCTGGGCAGCCTGTGCCAGTGCCTCACCACCCTCACAGGAAAATATTTCTTCCTAAAATCTCATGTAAATCTCCTCTCTTTCAGCTTAAAGCCATCCCTCCTCATCCTATCCCTGAAATTCTCAATCAACAGCCCCTCCCCAGCTTTCCTGTAAACTCCCTTTAAGTACAGGAAAGCTGCTCTAAGGTCTTCCCAGAACCTTCTTGCCTCCAGGCTGAACAACCCCAACTCTCTCAGCCTGTCCTCCTACAAGAGGTGCTCCAGCCCTCTGATCATCTTTGTGGCCTCCTTTAGTCCTGCTCCAACAACTCCATGTCCTCCCTGTGCTGAGGAGTCCGGAACTGGACAAGTGACTCCAAGTGGGTTCCCACAGAGCTGAGCAGAGGGGCCAAATCCTGTCCCTTTCCCTGCTGGCCGCTCTGCTTTGGATGCAGCCCAGGACACGGGTGGTTTCTGGGCTGTGACTGCACGTTGCCGGCTCATGTTGAGCTTCTCATCCACCGTGCTTACTTACAAGCAAGCACAAGCCAGGAGGGAAAGTATAAAATATAAACCTTCATTAAAGATTTTGTAAGAAGTCAACGAGGCCAAAATAACAGAGGATGTAATAGAGCCATAAATATCTCCCACAGCCATAAACACTTCTACCTGCTGTAGCCTGGGCATTTATAAGTGCTTCAGGCACTCGGTGCTGTGTTCACACTTATTCCAGCATTTACCATCCAAGGAGCCAGACGCAGGCAGACGTGATGCCATGCACAGACTCATCAGCCTGGTTTTACGATGCTGGCTTGAGAACCTTTCCCGAACACCCCTTGTTGTGAATTAGGGCTCAGGCTTCAACCAAAGGGTGTTTAAAAGTTCATGGCCTCTTACATTCAGGTGCACACGGACTTTGAATCATCTCAGAAGAGACTTTCTCTAAGCAAATAGGGGAAAGAGGAGAAAAGTTCCTCTCCTATCCAAGACTGGTGTTAATAAAAGCCACCTTCCCAGAAGATCTTTTCTTGAATGATCTAACAGTGCCAAAAAGCCTTTTGAAAGTGGAGAACATTTCTCAGGTCACTAAAGAAGTCAACAGAACTCCCATACTAGCCTGGGTAACTGGAAAATCTTTGGCTATGTCAGTGAAATTCCTTATTCCACCTTCCTAGCACCAGCTCTGCAGGGCAGAAATCCTTGTGGCCCACCACCTTCGTGACACAAACCTTCAGGTAACCATTCTCCTCCCTTGGCCTCGGGTTTCCAGGTAGTGAACAGCATCATTGCCTGTACATCCCACCACTTCCAAGAGGCACAGGACCAAAGCTGACGTATTTTAGCAGCAGAGAGATGGGTTGATTAGAGTCTAAGTGGGCAACGAGCCTCCAAGCAATGTAGTGATGCTCACGAGCACCAGGGTTTTTCCCCACACACAGTTCCCCAATATACACATCTTTCCCTAAAAAAGGCACCATACCCTCAGACTTCAGAGCAGCTACAGACGTTCAGCAGCTTTATGAGAAGCTGTTCCCCCAGATATTGGAGATATTCTACACCTCTCCCCTTGTCACGCCAGCAGGTTTCCAGCTGTCTCAAGCCTCACAGGGCACCTCCAGCTAACTTAAATCCCTTCTTCATGCTCCCAAGGTGCCACAGACGCAATTATAGAACCTTGGAATGGTTTAGGTTGGAACAGAACTTAAAGCTCACCCAGTTCCAACCCCCCTACGATGATAGAGACTCCTTCCGCTGCATTAGGTTGCTCAAACCCTCAACCAACCTGACCTTGAACACCCTCAGGGATGGGGCAGCCACCACTTCTCTGGGCAGCCTGGGCCAGGACCTCACCACCCTCACAGGAAAACATTTCTCCCCAAGATCTCAACTCAATCTCCCCTTTTTCAGCTTAAAACATTCCCTCTTTTCCTATCTCTGCACTCCCTGATCAAGAGCCCCTCCCTAGCTTTCTTGAAACCCATATCAGTACTGGAATCTGCTCTAAGATCCCCCCCTTCTCTTCTCCAGGCTGAACAAACCCAACTCTCAGTCTGTCCTTGTATGGGAGGTGCTCCAGCCCTCGGATGATCTTTGTGGCCTCCACCAGACTCACTCCAACACATTCATGTCCTTTCTGTGCTGAGGGGGTCCACAGCTGAACACACAAATCATGGGGAGGTCTCACCAAGGCAGAGTAGAGCAGCAGAATCCCCTCCCTCGCCCTGCTGGCCACACTGCTTCGGATGCAGCCCAGGACACAGTTGACCTTCTGGGCTGCAAGCTCTCATTGCCAGCTCATACGGAGCTTCTCTTCCACCAGCACATCTGCGTTATAGATGGTGGTGCCCGAGTTCAGCTGTATGCTGGGTACCCCCAGAGGTGGAGAAGAGATCCCTTACATTTGAGTGAGGGAGCATCTCTTCACCACTGACCAAGATCAGGAAGAAACGCAGAAATAGGCCTAAACTTTTCTTAAATGGATTCCTAAGGCTGTTTTACTTTGTTGTTCTGAGAAAATAACCCATAGTGCCACAGAGTTCTCTCACTACAGACGCTTTTGCCTAAGCTGCACATTTTGTTAAGGAAACCAGAGGTGTTTGCTACTTGCTCCATTCAGTCTTTGCAGGACATTGCTAAAGCCACCTTTGAAGCAGGGTTGTAGACAAGAAGTCATGATTCACTTCCAGAGGGACCTCAAGGTAAATGACATTTGCAAGGCTTAATCATGACCTTGTGAACAATGGGTGAATCAGAAACCTGAACTTTACATCACTCACTCAGATTAACGTGGCCTTGGACAACTCCTTGGAGATCCCGGGCCAAACATTAGTTAGTTCCTCCCTGGGATGATTCAGAACTAAGATTAACAAGAGAGAAAGCACCAAGCCAAGCAGGATTATTTGCAAAGCTAAGTTAAGCAGGAAATGCTTTCCTTGTCCATGACTCGAAGATCACATTGTCCCACTATTACGTGTCCTTTGGAATTTTTCATATCTATGGTAGAGGTGAAGGGCAGGAAGGAAGAAGGACAAATAGGTCAGTTATTAGGGAGCTCGCATGAGATGGGAGAGCAATTGTAATCCTCTGCACACATGGAAGCTGAACTCTACCAACCAGTATGCTGAATGCTGGCTAACCTGACCATAAGAACCAGCTTCATCCTGGACCGTGTGCAGGACCTCCACAAAGAAGAGATTTCAACAAATCATTATTTTCCAGAGAAACACTGAAAAAAAAAGTTGTCAAAACTATTTCAATCTTCTTTTAATTCCACAAGAAACAAAAGGAACCAGGCCCAGATCTCAAAGCCATTGAGTTTCCCAGTGTTCACCTCTATAGTTTACAGTGTGACTTACAGCACGATCTCCAACATTCTCAGGAGAAAAGGTAAGAACTTGTTACTCATCTCATTAATCTTCCATACAGTGAAAATGAACGAGCACAAAACCGCAGCTCCTACCTTCAGCTTCTTCTGCCACACCACTGACTCAAATCTCCCAGAAGAAAGAAACTCTCCCTAGCTGCTCTCTTCTTATATTTCCTTAAAAAAAAAAAAAAGCCTAATCATTTCCCACATTAATTCATTGCACCTGAGATCTTCCCAACTCCCACCTAAAGCTTAAAGAGAAATTCTCACCTATTGTGATTTACCACAGGATGATTTGGGTTGGAAGTGACCTTAAACCCCACCCAGTTCCAACCATCTGCCATGGGCAAGGACACCTCCCACTGGATCAGATTGCTCCAAGCCCCATCCAATCAGGCCTTCAATATCTCCAGGGATGGAGCAGCCACAACTTCTCTGGGCAGCCTGGGCCAGGGCCTCCCCACCCTCATAAGTGAAGAATTTCTTCCTAGTATCTAATCTAAATCTACTTTTATTTATTTATTTTTTTAATTTGAAGCCGTTATCTCTTGTCCCATCGCTACATGCCCTTGTAAAATGTCCCTCTTTAGCTTTTGAATCAGAAGATGACAACGTGAGCAGTAGTTCCTTCATCTGAATTTCTGATTACTGTGAGTATAACATTCATTTTTAACTGTTTGGTGTAGGGGGTGCTTTCATAGAAAGATTTGGGTTGGAAAGGACCTTAAAAATCCATCCAGTTCCAACCCCTTTCTGTGGGCAGGGACACCTCCCACTGGACCAGGCTGCTCAAAAACCCCATCCAACCTGACCTTGAACACCTTCAGGGAGGGGGCAGCCACAGCTTCCCTGGACAACGTGACACAGAGCCAAGTCAGTCTCCATAGGATCCTGCAGGATGGCCCATTATGCACCAATCTGGAACTAAGGATGCTACTGGTGAAGCAGAAAGCTCAGAAAAATCTAGCTAAGACCTGCCTATCCAGTTCCACACCACCCCATCCAGAGGAATTTGCTTTGTAGAATTCAGACTTGTGAGGAGCAGAACTAATGGCTGTTATTGCCTCGGTAATTGCTTGCACTAGACGATGGTGGGACAGAGGTGATGGGGCTGGACATTGATTGCAATTGCAACCCATGATGACTTGATGGCAGTGCCTAAGTGCATAAGATGTCTTTCTGTCCCGTAATAACCATCTTCTTCTATTCAAGGAACCACTCATTGGGCCAAACTCTTCACTCTCTGTGCATTCAGGCACTTTAAGATGATAATTTCCCTGTGAAAACATGGGAGCTGGCCACAATCAAGCTAATCCGAGGACTCAGAAATGCTTTGAGGTTGAGCTTGCCTCAGATAGGTTGTTTTTTATGGCCCTGGTGAGCTGATTTACCATATCTGGAGATAAGAAGGCTCTGATGAGGTCATAGAGCAGCATTCCAGTACCTGAAGGGCCTATAAGAAAGCTGTGGAGGGACTTTTTCCAGGGGGCTAGAGTGATAGGATGAGGAGAAATGGCTTTAAATTGGAAGGGGGAAGATTTAGACTAGACATTAGGAAGAAATTCTTGATGCTGAGGGTGCTGAGACACTGGCATAAGTTGCCCAGAGAAGTGGCAGCTGCCCCATCCCTGGAGGTGTTCAAGGCCAGGTTGGATGGGGCTTTGCATTGTACAGCACTGGAAGGACATGGATCTGTTAGAGTGAGTCCAGAGGATGCCGCAAAGAGGACCCAAGGGCTGGCGCCCCTCCTGTATGAGGGCAGGCTGAGAGAGCTGGGGTTGTTGAGCCTGGAGAAGGCTCCAGGGAGATCTTAGAGCAGCTTCCAGTACTGAAAGGGGCTACGGGAAAGTTGGAGAGGTGTTCTTGATCAGGGAGCACAGGGAGGACAGTTTTAAGAAGAAAGAGGGGAGACTGAGATGAGGTCTTAGGAAGAAATGTTTTCCTGTGAGGGTGGGGAGGCCCTGGCCCAGGTTGCCCAGAGACGATGTGGCTGCCCCATCCCTGGAGGTGTTGAAGGCCAGGTTGGATGGGGCTTTGAGCAGCCTGAGCCAGTGAGCAGTGTCCCTGCCCGTGGCAGGCGGGTGGAACAGGATGGGCTTTAAGGTCCCTTCCAACCCAAACCATTCAACTATTGTCCAGATGTCCCTGCAGGGAGACAGGTCTCATAATGATACATGGAATAAAAAGAGACAGAGATATCACTATGGGCCCGAAACACGTGAAGCCACAACAGCCTGATACTCCCATACCAAGGCCCCACTTCAAACCATGATTCTACTTAGGCACCACCTAAGTTTCAGCTCCTAAATGAAAAGGAATAGAGACGGAAAAGCCTTAAGAGTCACTGACCCTTGGCTCAAGCTGAACTTAATCCGCGCTTGCAGACGATCAAGCAAGCCCATGCAAGCCTCACCGAACCATGCAGGAACGCAGCATTTTTCTGCTCTGAATTTAAGCAGCTCATGTGAGAACCAGCGCCAAAATCCATTACTGCCTGCTTTCTCGCTGCCTTCGATTTCGTAGCCTAATCTCCAGTTTAGCCTACACGGAACCACAGAAGAACAAACAGTGGCCACCCGCCTCTCCCCTCCTCCCTCCCCGGGAGCGTTAGCTTCTATTTATGGGTCCCCTGGGGAGAAAACAGTCGTGGCCATTGTATTTGTTTAAGGGTTTTCTGTAATTTCCTTGGGTTTGACTGCAGCCTCTGAGGTTAACCACAGCCAGCTATTGTGGCTGTGTCTTCATCCTTCTCTATTGTTCCACACTAGGTGGCTCTGCCTTGTTTTCTTGGAAGGTCGCAAGATTGTTTGTCATTTCTGGCTTGGCGCTCAGCAGGGAGAGGGTGATGGAAGAGAGGAAAGAGAAAAAGCAGCTCCTTCTTTTTTAGGACTGTGGGTTTCTGAGAAAGACCAGTGTCACTGACCAACTAAGGTCAGCCCGAGGTTGCTTTAGATGGCATTTGTAACTGCAGGACGCTGAAACCAACTCTTCGCTTTGATAGGATTCCCTTGAGGGGCTTCAAGAAAAATGTCAAGAATCCCCCACTTTTGGCTTCTTCTACCGGGGTGTTCTGAAAGCCTTTTCTCCTGAGAAAAGTAGGAGAAGGCCGTACCATATAAAGCCTTTCCCCTGCCGCCGCGGGATTAGCCACATTTGCACTGCGTCCTGACCTTTTGCTACTGTAAGGCTGAGTTTCCGTGGCACTGCCAAGAGGCGATCCTTTTTCTTGCTTCCAGTTTTGCTCCCTTATGGGAGGACACAGTCATCCTCCAGCCACATGGAGACAAAATCTTCCCAGCTCGTCTCTGTCAGTGCCTAAGACTGGAAACTTACCTCATCATCATGGATGTGTCCCAAAGCCAAGGGCTTGGACTCTGATTCATGCCTAGAGGGAAAGGACAAAGCAGGAAAGCACAACTTCATTGACTTCTCCGAGTTACACCAAGGAGTCAACAAGGCGAGCGGTGTAATCTGGTGCATAGGACACCAAACAAGGAAGAAGGGAATCTGGATTCTAGCATCAATATTGCCACCTGCCACTGTCTCACAGAGGTTTTATCCCCCTTTCCGGTCTTTCGCCAGTTGAAATACTGGATTTATTCATTAACTCATGGATTGGAGAGAAAAAGACACTGAAGAAATTACCTCAGCTCAGCCTGAAGTTGTTGCTTAACACAGCTTAGAGGAGGTGACACAAATGTCCTCGTCATGTCCCTTTCCCAACCTTCTGCTCTTTGATGGGAAAGTATCTGATCCACTTAGAGATCTCAGGAAGCAGCAGCTGTTTGGAAACTGAAATATCCCACTTGAACTGGAGGCCACGACTAACCTGCTCCCTGCTAAAGGACTCTCTGTTCTCATAACACGTTGACTTCTGCTGTGATTCAGACAGACCTGGCTCGGCACAAAGCCTGTCAGAGCTCAAGGAGTGCCTGGACAATGGTCTACATCATGTGGCTTAGTTCTAGGTAGTCCTACAAGGAACAGGGACTTGATGATGTTATGGGCGGCTTCCAACTCAAGACATTCTATAGTTCTATGGATTAATGAACATATTCGTTATGAGATGCTAAAACTGAACAACGTATACCACAATTTATACCACTACAAATTAAACCAGATGTTTTACAGAGGTTGTAAGAAGAACAGAGGTACTTGACTACCTTTTGTATGACTTTCCACTAGTGCAATTCCTTTGAAATGGTGCTGAGAGGCAGCCAGGGAAGTGAATACAATTTGGGCAAAGAAGTGAAGTAGTTTCATGGTAAAGATGAGAGAACTGAAGGATTTGAGAGCAACTCTTAAGCAGAAGACAGTCTGGTTGGCTACAGGGTATCCATTATGCCCTAAGGAACAGCAGAAGACTGGACTAGTGGGCAAGGACACCTTCTGGAGGTCTGTCTCTCTCTTTGGAGCTTAATTCAGATCTAAGTACGGGCACCTGCAGCACAGAAAACCAACCATCTCCTGGGCTGCATCCAAAAAAGTGTGGCCAGCAGGGCCAGGGAGGGGATTCTGCCCTTCTACTCCACTCTAGTGAGACCCCACCTGGAGTCCTGTGTCCAGCTCTAGAGACCTCAGTGCAGGAAGGACATGGATCTGTTGGAGCAAGTCCAGAAGAGGCCACAAAGAGGATCCAAGGGCTGAAGAACCTCTCATATAAGGATAGGCTGAGACAGTTGTGGTTTTTCAGCCTGGAGAAGACTCCAGGGAGACCTTATGACAACCTTCCAGTACAGAAAGGGTCCAACAGGAAATCTGGGGAGGGTGATTTTATCAGTATGTGAGGGATACAGTCGAACTTCATGATCTCAAAGGTCTTTTTCAACCTAGAGGTTCTATGGTTCTATGAGTATGGACAAAGGAATATATCCGCAGCATGGACGAGTTTCCGCAAGGGGATGGTGGTGAATTAGCAACACTTAGGCCAAGAAAACGTTAAATCATCCCAGCTAAAGATGCAACCTAAAACACATCAGTCACCCCTAGCAGAAGACATGCAGGACCAGACGAAAACTTTACCATCAAACACAGGTCCTGGGGCTGCTATGGGTTCCCTGGAATTGAAAGCTGGCTGGAAACTACTTTTAATGATTTTGATTTTATCAGACTGCCGTTATCCAGCTTCCTTCCCTTTCCCCAAAATCCTCCATGGTAGCTAATCCTAGGTTTTCCTAAAGATTCCATCACATACTTGGCTGGTAGGACAAGTGGCCAGTATGGCCCAGAGCTGCTCACCTCTGTGGGAACCAATAGAAACTCAGATATCTTATAGACTCATAGAATGCTTTGGGTTGGAAGGGACCTTCACAGGTCATCTAGTCCAACCCACCTGAAGGGAAGGAATATTTTTAACCATATTGGGTTGCTCAAAGCCTCATCCAGACTGGCCTTGAACACCTCCAGGGATGGGCAGCCAATACTTCTCTTGGCAGCCTGGGCCAGGGCCTCCCCACCCTCTCAGGAAAATATTTCTTCCTAAAATCTAATCTCAATCTTCCCTCTTTCAGCTCAAAACCACTCCCCTCATCCTGTCCCTGTGTTCCCTGATCAAGAGTCCCTCCCCAACTTTCCTGGAGCCCCTTTCAGTACTGGAAACCGCTCTAAGGTCTCTGCCGAACCTTCTCTTCTCCAGGCTGAACAACCTCAACTGTCTCAGCTGGTCCTCATACAGGAGGTGTTTCAGCCCTGTATGTGGCTTCATCTTTGTGGCCTCCTCTGGACTCACTCCAATAGATCCACGTCCTTCCTGTACTGAGGGCTCCAGAACCGAATGCAGGACTCCAGGTGGGTCTCACTAGAACAGGACAGAATCCCCTCCCTTGCCCTGCTGGTCATGCTTCTTTGGATGCAGCCCAAGATACAGTTGACTTTCTGGTCTGCAAGCATACGTTGTTGGCTTGTGTCCAGATTTTCATCCATCATACCCCCAAGTTCTTCTCAGCAGGGCTGCTCTCAATCGCATCATCCCTCAGCCTGTATTGAAAGCAAGGATTGCCCCAACCCACATGCAGGACCTTGCACTTGGCTTTCTTGAACCCTACATGGTTCACGTGGACCCACTTCTCCTGCTTGTCCAAGTCCCTCTGGATGACCTGCAACTGCTGTCAACAAGATTTTGCTGAGCACTTGGATGCCAGTCTTGACACTTGTTGGCCCGGGCTAGCTCATAATTAGCAGCATCATCAGGACACATAACCAACATCTCAATGAGCATCAGAAGGCTGCAAAGGAGATTGCGTTAAGAAAAGCCCGAGGCCTTGGCCGGTGAAAGAAGGGACATTTTGTCAAGCTGAAACCCATTCAGCAAGATGAGCAGAAATCCCAAAGACCAGTCCAAAATGAATGTTGTCCCTCCCATGGGACACCAGTGGCCAAACTTCATTCTAAAAGGCTTTTCTGGTTTTCCTCCTGTGCCCAACATTGCTGTGTTCCGCTCCTGGGAAGCAGGAGAGATTCATGCCAATTAGTCAAGCCACGACACTGTGATACTAAATAAAAATGGATATTAAAGCAAACACGATGAGTCACCCATCGCAATCTTTAATAGTCGTCAGCCCTGGCCGTGTAACAAGCTGTTGACAAACCACTGGGAAATGAATGTTAGCAAGAACAGCCTCTTGTCTCTGCCTCAAGAACCCTTGACCCTGCTTTGAGATCTCAGAAGTGGCCTGCAAGACATACGAAGCTAATTACCTTTGCCTAAGATTGCCCCTCAAGGACCTCATTCCACCATCCATCCCCCCACCCTCTGCAGAGCTCCTGTCATTCAAAGAACCGTGCATGACCAAAGGCAGTGGGAGATGAGCAGCATAAGACATCACCTGGCAGTAGTAACACAGTTTATTGATTGCTGTTGTCAACTATTAACCCCTCGGCTGCTCTGGAGGAGGGCAGCAAACTGGGGCACAGGTGTTGCTGCAGAGGGCAACACCACATGCTAGGGGGTTTTGGCTAAGCATCATCTCAGGGTGATGGTGGGTGGAGATGGCACACGGTAAAACTTTGATGACACTGGGGTAGAACAGACTCCAAGGGTTCTTCCTCCAAGAATCATAGAATCACTAGGTTGGAAAAGACCTCTTAGATCATCGAGTCCAACCATTCCTATCTGCCACTAAACCATGTCCCTGAGCACTTCGTGTACTCCTCTTTTAAGTACCTCCAGGGATGGGGACTCCACCGCCTCCCTGGGCAGCCTCTGCCAGTGCCCGATGACCCTTTCTGTGAATAATTTTTTCCTGATATCCAGTCTGAACCTCCCCTGGTGCAGCTTGAGGCCATTCCCCCTTGTCCTGTCCCCTGTCACTTGGGAGAAGAGCCCAGTACCCACCTCTCTACAATCTCCTTTCAGGTAGTTGCAGAGAGCAATAAGGTCTCCCCTCAGCCTCCTCTTCAAAAAGAGGATGGACAGAAAGAAGAGGGAGACAGAGTTTGGTGAACCACTAAATGCCCACTGCTGCAGAGGAGGAAGAAGGGAAATGCAGGAGAGCACCTCATATTTCAACCCAGCAGCTCCAAGCCATCCCCCAGCAGCAGTAGCCACCAGAGCTTCACCACAGACTGGGAAAAAAGGACTGCTCTAATTTGTTGGCTTCCCTTAAACAGCATTTCCTCCCTAGCTGTACCAGTCTGCACCAGCTTCTGTCCTCCAGAAAACCAGCACTGGGCACTGAAAGTGCTGCCTCAAGCCAGGACTGAAAACTATCATTACGTTTGGGCAAGGAACCAGGGTTTGAGCACCCTCAGCCAGGCTGTAGAGGAAACTGGCTGAAGATCAAGAGTGTTGTCCAACGAGGTCAATGCGATGCTTTACTTCAATACATTATGTTGGGGCTCCAGATGCACAGAGTGTCCAAAACTTCACGTGTAACTTAACAAAGTGGCTTTGTCTCTGTCAGAGGGGGTTGGGCCAAAGCATCTCAGACCCCTGAAGGTGCAAGGTCCCTTAGAAGAGAGGAAGGTCCTTTGGTACGAGGGAGATTCCAGCACTGCCTCAGCTAGATTGAGGTCTGTACATCACATTCTTGCCTTCTCCCAGATCTTTGCTGTTATCTGTCAGTGTGCCAGTGGAGTAAATTTAGCACTGAGTTGTCCAGGAACATCCAAGGTCTTTCTGGGGTTTGCACCCTGTCCCCTGACACATGGCCTGAGCTATTTCCAGTTGCACCAGAGCTGGCATCGCAGCTCAGAGGCCAAACAGGAGCCAAGCCCAGCTCCAAGCTCCTTAGATCCCACTGTGCACTGGAGATGTGGCAAGAGAAGGGACAACTGCTCGTCAACCATGAACAAGTGGCATCAGCAGGACATCATTAACCCTGAGCGCCCTGCACGACGCTACCCACTGCGGTCTGAACCAAGCACCACTTCCAGCCTAAAAACAGAGAGAAAGAAAGATGGAAAGGAAGAAAGGAAAGGAAGAAAGGAAAGGAAGAAAGGAAAGGAAGAAAGGAAAGGAAGAAAGGAAAGGAAGAAAGGAAAGGAAGAAAGGAAAGGAAGAAAGGAAAGGAAGAAAGGAAAGGAAGAAAGGAAAGGAAGAAAGGAAAGGAAGAAAGGAAAGGAAGAAAGGAAAAGTGGGATGGGGGGGGGGGCAAGAAAAAAAAAGGCAAAAAAACCCTCTTTAGTGTGAACTGACAGTGACCTGTCAGAAATATGTTGAGTTCAAACTTTCCCATAGAGCACTGAAAATTTGTTCCTTATTAAAGAGGGGGGGGGCGGCGGATCCAGTTCAAAGGAGAAGCTGGAGCAGAGAAGAATTCTGTGGCTACTACTGTGGTGTATTTTTTTCCATTTGCTTTCCCCTGCTCCTCCCCCCCCCGCCCTCTTCCCCACTCCCTTCCTTTCCAAGCCCAATTCCTGCACGGTCGCTCTGAATCTAACAATTCCTACCCAGTGCAAAAAAAAAAAAAAAAAAAAAAGAAATAACAAGGAGAAAAGTTGGGGAGGAGGGAGGGAAATCTCCAATTTGTGGGAACTGCTGGTGCTTTAGTGGGAAGGCAGAGAGGGTTTTGGACTTTCCCATGCTTTTAGCTAGAAACACTATTTTTACAGAGCCGTTTAACATAGGAGAAAGGGAGGGGTGAGAGATTAAAGCAGCGAAAAAGCAGTTAGTAAACTTTTAATGTCAGTGGTTCATATGTTTCAAGAAGGTAGCTGTTGTTATCATTTACTATTTGAATGCAATTTACCCCTCAGGGTATCCCCATGCTGATACAAAGCCAGGACACAAAGCAACTCCCGACCATTAGAAGGTGTTTTGTGGCATTGAATCTAAAATACAATCATTAAGGTTGGAAAAAAACCTCTAAGAACATGAAGTCCAACTGTCAATGCCTATGTTTTCTTGTTCTTTTTGCCCCAACAAGGTGTAAATCGTAGTGGAGGAATGAAGAAGAGTTGAGATCACCCTTCTATTCACTGCAATGTGTTCTGGATGCTGATTGTCTGGTCTGGGCATGAAGAATCATCTGGAGTCCTGGAAATGTCCTGCAGTATTTACAAAGAACCTGGTGTGGAACAGGACTTGCCATAAATGCTAAGAGGAATAAAGACGTTAATAGCAATACTCTCATAGAAGCATAGAATCACAAGGTTGCAAAAGACCTTTGAGGTCAGGTTGGAAAAGACCTCGAGAGAGAAGATTCTGCCCCTCTGCTCTGCTCTGGTGAGACCGCACCTGGAGTCCTGTGTCCAGTTCTGGAATTCTCAACATAAGAAAGAGATAGAACTGTTGGAACAGGTCCAGAGGAAGCCACAAAGATGATGCGAGGGCTGGAGCACCTCCCGTATGAGGACAGACTGAGAGAGTTGGGGTTGTTAAGCCTGGAGAAGAGAAGGGTCCATGAAGAACTTTGAGCAGCTTCCAGTACCTGAAGGGGGTACCAGAAAGCTGGGGAGGGACTTTCAACGAGTGACAGGAAGAGGGAGGGGAATGGCTTTAAATTGGAAGGGGGAAGATTTAGATTAGACGTTAGCAAGAAATTCTTCCTGATGAGGGTGGGGAGGCCCTGGCCCAGGTTGCCCAGGGAAGCTTTGGGTGCCCCACCCCTGGAGGTTTTCAAAGCCAGGTTGGATGGGACCTTGAGTAGCCAGATCTAATGCAAGGTGTCCCTGCTCCTGGCAGGGGAGCTGGAACTGAATGATATTTAAGGTCCCTTCCAACCCAAACTATTCTATGATTCTACAATCATCAAGCCCAACCGTACCTGTCCACTATTAAATCATATCCCTACATACGTAGGATTTTTGATTCCCCATGAAGCGTGTAGGGTTTTGGCTTTAGAAGACGCTTACCATGCACCCAAGGACTGTATCACATTATCATGCAGAGCGCAAAGACAAACACATTGCTTGGATCTTACTCTAAGAAAGCAAGATGGGCAGAGCCCACAACTGGGGTCAGAGTCCCTCTACAAATCCATGCTCAAGATTAGATCAAAGGTCCACCTCACACCATAGCTTGCCTGCAGGACTGGCCAGCAGCAGATGCTTAATGGCAATGTTAGACCAGCGAAGTCAGGTAGAAGAACAGTTGCCAAGCTTCCAGATCTCTGCTCATACAACTATCACAGCACACCACCCACTTGAACTCACCAAGGACCATTTCTACAGTTCCTTCCCCACACACCTCTTACTAGAAGGCACTTCCTGAACTTCACATCTCATCTACCTCCTTTATGGTCCCTTTATGCCTGATCAAAGCCTGTGAAATGACTGAGCCCCACAAAAAGACCTGATAAATAGCAAAGAAAGGTGGGAGAAAGAGGTGTGTCATGATTTTCCCTTTGCTCAGTGGAAAGAAAAAAAGAACCATAATTTTCATTTTCTGGCCATCAGTCACAGCTGGAGAAGCTAGATGGCAAGATTAGCGTTTCATTCTTTCTCCAGCTTGGTGTCTGTGGCATGAGCCTCTCTCTCCTCCATCCCAAAGAGGGTACAGACTCAGACAAGTTCCTTATCATCATATTCAACTTCAAACAAAGGAGGATGACCCCTCCCTGGACATGTTCAAGGACAGGTTGGATGGGGCTTGGAGCCCCTGATCCAGTGGGAGGTGTCCCTGCCCATGCCAGGGGAGTGGAACTGGATGGATTTTAAGGTCCCTTCCAACCCAAACCATTCTATGATTTTATGATCTACCACAGGGATGTGATGTTACAACACTCCCTTCTGCTTCACAGCTATGTCCGTTGTAGAAAGAAGATTGCAGACGCTTCATTGTCATGCAGCTAATTTTCACCCAATTTTCATCCTCTTTTCTAACCCTGCTTACTCAGTGTTTCTCAAGGACCAAGATTCCACTGCTCGTGCCTCCAGGAGCCAACTTCATGGAGGCATGAGCAGACCGAAATAGAGGTGGGATGTGCTACAAGAGACATAAGAATTACCTTGCTGAGTCAGGACCTGTGCAGCCTGCAAACTAAAATAGGAAAATTAGAAAAAGCTGATGTTTTTAGTAAACTGTTTGTTTTCCTACTTTAAAAGGAGGCTGTTGTTTTCCTATTTTTAAAATAGGCTGGAGGAGCAAAATTAGAGGTTGGGTTCTAAATGTGAAGGGGAATTTTCTGATGGGTTGACCTACAGTTTTCTGTAGTTTTGGAACAAAATGCTTTCAACTACAGTAACCTCACCATGATTTAAAGCCATTCACTGCTTGGTATTTGTATGAAACAAGGATTCTGCAGGATTGATGCAGAAAAATACGGTTATGACATTAGAGCCACATCAGAGATGGTCAATGCTTTAAGCGTCCATCACACTGTTCTGAGGGAAGGGTGATCTTGAGTTAATATCAACACCTGCTCTATCAAGCAATTTGGCTTCAAGTGTAACCTTGTGTCTGGACAAGAGCTGAAGCACCCAACAACCCAAAAGTGCTTCGGCTTGGAATGAGCTCCTGAGAAACCTGCCCAAGCATGGGAAGCTGAGTAGAGCTTCCTCTCTAGCCTCACACTTCTGCACCTGCTGCCTACAGGAAAGCTGGGAAGGGGTTCTTGATCAGGGAGTGGAGGGATAGAACAAGGAGGAATGGTTTTAAGTTGCAAGAGGAGAGATTGAAACGAGATATGATTGAGAAACCTTTTCCTGTGAGGGTGGTGTGGCCCTGGCCCAGGTTGCCCAGAGAAGTGGTGGCTGCCCCATCCCTGGAGGTGTTCAAGGCCAGGTTGGATGAGGCTTTGAGCAAACTGATGTAGTGGAAGGTGTCCCTGCACATGGCAGGGAGTGAATCTGGATGGACGGACTTCAAAGTCCCTTCCAATCCAAACCAAACTATGATTTCTTTATCATGAAAATAGGAGCAAGGGAGGATTTCCTTCCTCTTCCTGACTTGTCCATTTTGAAGGCACAGTCACTTTTTCCTTTCACTGTCATTAAATCTTCCGTCATCTGAGGCACTCTCTTGTCTAAGGCTGCAGACAGTGCTCCACTACAAATAACAGACGCCGACTCTATAATGAATTTCAGTTTTATGCCACGGGCAAAGGCAACTGCTGCATCACCACTGCACCTCCTTGTAACCCGATGGCACCTTGGGCTTTAATTAAGACTGAGACATTACTGCTATCCTGGGAGGAACCTGAAGCTTCTAACAAGTCCTGAACCCTGGTTAAATCACCACTTCCCTTCACTTTTCTCTTCATTGGGAAGAGGATGAAAAGATTGAGGGGCTCTGGAAAGGAACAAGCCAGGCTCCAGGGGGGTATAATCGCCTTTAACTGCTTCATGCTTAATTTATCCTACACGGAGACAAAAGATTTGCAGTGACCATTGGTTTAGGCTGCCAGTCTGTTCTTTCTAACCTGGTTCTTCCTGCTTTTTAAAGAAAGATTGAAGAATGGGGTTGGGTTTTTTTCTGGCCTGCATTATCAAATGTATATTAATACCCACAGAATCATAGAAGTGCTTGGGTTGGAAGAGACCTTAAAGATCATCCAGTTCTAACCCCCTGCCATGAGCAGGGACACCTCCCATGGAATCCAGTTGCTCAAATCCCCATCCTACCTGGTGTTGAACACCTCCTGGCATGGGGCAACCTGACTTTTCAGGGCAATCTGGGCCAGGGCCTCACCACCTTTTCATGAAGAATTTCATCCTAATGTCTAATCTAAGCCTTCCTTCTTCCAATTTAAAGCCATTCCTCCTTGTCTTATCACTCCTTGTTCTTGTAAAAAGTCATGAAAGGAAACCAGGTGAGCATCAGCTTTGGCTCAGGACAGATAGCAATCAAAAAACAACTTCATTTCCTTCACATTCAGACAGAAAAAGGGTCCTAAAGGAAGTGGAAGAGGTACTCTGGGCTTTATCTCTGTCATGACATGACCTTGGCATGGACATGTCTGTGGCACTCCATAGCAAGATCTTTTGGGGTGTGTTTATCGCTGCATTTCCTTGGGCCAGCCCTTCCTCCTTGTGTCTTTCCAACACCGCCACAACAGATTACAATGAAATGAATGAAAATAACGCAGCAGGACATCGCTTCTCGTCTGTTCCCAGTGCCTGGATTCAATGGAATATTTGAATGAAACTGGCAGCTTTTCTCCAGCCAGGTCTCAGTGGTAGCACCAAAACCCTGTTTCCGCCCCATGACAAAGGAGATACTGTAGGGATTTTCTCATAAACAAGGTTTCCTCTGTCAACCTCCTCCTTGGGCTGAGCTCTCTGGGGACTTCTAGGCACCTCAGCAGCACTGGAATGTTTCAAGCTGGAGAGAAGTCCAAATGGGACAACATGGATGATTAAGTGGCTGGAAGGATTGACTTATGAGGAAAAAAAACCCAAAGGAGCTAAATATGTATAATTTGGCTGGAGGACAGCAAAGGAGGACAACTGTCTGCTGAGTAGCTGGCAGGCATAAATGTCGGGGAGGGGGAGGAATTGTTTAGGTTAGCCCAACAGGGGAATAACCAGGAATCACAAGATGGGATTAAGGAATGGAAAATGAACGCTGAATATCAGGGGAAACATTCTTAGCAGTGAGATCTAACCTAGTGGATTGTGGAACATCCTCCTCGGGGGCTGTGGTGGAAACCCTGCTCTTTATGACATTTAAAAATGGAATAAAGCACGGTCCGTTGGGAATAATCCTTTGACTAGAGATGAACTAAATCTAGGCAGGGTGTTCCCTGCAAGAAGCACATCATGTGATGCTGAGCACGCGTGCACCATGGGAAGATGATCAAAGAGCACAGGCAAGCCCTTTGCCTGAGTCCAAAAAAATCCAGGCATGAACTAGGCATTAAGGTTTAATATTCATGGCTGGGAATAACCACCCCGTGAGGGTCTACAAGAAGAATTGCTCATCTTCATCCTTCTCTCTCAGGCACTTGAAAATGAAGGAAAGTCAAGATATGAGGGTGGGCATCTTGTCTGGGGAACAGTGTTAGGAGTTTACACTAGCAGGGCTTTTGTAGAATCACAGATTGGTTCTGATTGGAAAAGACTTTTATGATCATCATGTCTAACCATCAATGCAGCCCTGCTAAGTCCACCACTAGACCATGTCCCCCCAAGTAAGACTTCTACTCATCTTTTAAACATCTCCAGGGATAGTGACTCAACCATGTCCCTGAACAGGGTCTTCTAGTGTTTGACAACCTTTCAGCAAAGAAGTTCCGCTTGATATCCAGTTTAAATCTCTCCTGGCACAACCTGAGGACATTTCCCCTTGTCCTGTCACTGGCTGCCAGGGAGAAGAGACCAACCCCCACCTCACTACAACCTCCGTTTTAGGTAAGTCTGTGCTGTGCTTATTTATTATGTGCTTTTTGCTGTGCCTGGTGTTTGGACACACACCTCTTCCAGACTTCTGACATGCTGTGGATGTATGTGGTTACCATACATCTTCATTATCAGGGAAGTTCTAAGATCTGTGATACCCAGAGGATTATCACACATCTTGGACCAGCCTGAGCTTCAAACTGGCTATAAAAGTTATTTATAACCTAAAAATCTATGCCAAGGGCCTGTTACATCTCTGATCTCATAAAAACAAAACAAAAAGAAACAAACAAATCAACAAAACCCCTGCCCCAAAAAAAACCCAAACCAAAACAATAAAACCCAAATATGTACTCCATGGAGAAAGAGTTGGAGTGAAAGTGAGACGCGCCAACATGATGCTGAACAACAACACCAATCTTAATCTTTCCTTATTAACCTGGAATAATCTCAGCTGCTTCAAAAGCTTAAACGGCCCAGAAGGTGGAGGACAGCACAAAGACAGGGGAACACAGACCCTATGCAGACTGGTGCAGTCAGCATGGATCTTGGAGCACCTTGAGAAGGTAACAAGTAAGATCCAAGAAGCGATAATTATGTTACAGCAGCATTGTGCCCGAGTTCAAGATCTTTGCCTTTTACAACAGAATGATGCGAGTCGAGCACAGCTTGGTCCAGTTTTGTTTGAGGATCTTAGAATCATAGAATCATTAAGGTTGAAAAAGACCTCTAAGCTCATCCAGTCCAACCATCAGTCCAACCTCACCGTACCTACTGAAACATGTCACAAAGTGTCATGTCTATGCTTTCTGAACACCATCAGGAATGGTAACTCCACCACTTCCCTGAGCGTACTCCTTCAATACTTCACTGCTCTTTCTGGAAAGAAGTTTTTTCTAATATCCAATCTAACCCTCCCCTGGTGCAACTCAAGGCCGTTTCCTCTCACTCTATCACTTGTTCCTTCAGAGAAGACACCAGCACCCAGCTCACTAAAACCTCCTTTCAGGAAGCTGCAGAGAGCAATGAGGTCTCCCCTCAGCTTCTTCTCCTCTCAGCTAAACAATCCCAGTTCACTCAGCCACCCCCATGACCCCTGTGCTCCAGATTCTTCAAACAGTTTTGTTGTCCTTCTGTAGACATGATCCAGAAACTTGTCCTTGCACTAAATCGTCCCTAGCCCAAAAATGAGCACAGCATTTGAGGTGCAGCCTCACCACTGCTGAGTCCAAGGGGACACAATCCCTTCCCTGCTCCTGCTGGCCACACCATGGCTGATCCAAGCCAGGATCCTGTTGGCCTTTTTGGCCTCCAGGGCCACTGCTGGCTCATGTTCAGCCACTGTCAACCAGCACCTTCAGGTCCCTCTCCACTGGTCAGATTCCCAGCCACTCTTTCGCAAGCCTGGAGCACATGTGCCGTTGTTGCGACGCAAGTGCAGGATCCAACACTTTGCTGTGTTGAATCCTGTACAATTGGCCTCTGCCCATTGATTGAGCCTGTCCAGGTGCCTCTACAGAGCCTTTCTAATGTCCAGCAGACAGACGTTCCCACACAATTTGATGTCATCTGCAAACTTACTCTGTTTGATGCCTCCTGGAGAGAGCAATCTAGACTGGAGCTCATGGCTGTCTTCTTCCTGACAACAGAGAAAGGGAGAAATAGTTGAGAGCACATAAAGTGAAGACCAGTAGTTTCATGGAGACATCTGAGGACATTCAAAACACTGGGTTTTGACAGATAAAGCAAATTTTAGAATCACAGAACCATGGAATAACCTTGGTTGGAAGGAACCTCCAAAAGCCTCCAGTCCATCCTCGTCCTCAAAGCTGCATCATCTAGGAGATCATATCTGGTTCCTCGGGGCTTTTTCCAATCTGACCTTGAAACCTTATAAGAGTGAGCAAAAGAAGGCTGCAAGGAGATCTTATAGCAACCTTCCAGTACCTGAGTGGGATACAAGAAAGCTGAGGAGGGACTGTTTACAAAGGCTTGTAGTGATAGGACGAGGGGCAATAGCTATGAACTGGAGAGGGGCAGATTTACTCAAGACATAAGGAAGAATTTCTTCACCATGAGAGTGGTGAGACAGTGGAACAGGTTGCCCAGGGAAGTGGTGGCTTCCCCACCCCTGGAGGTGTTCAAGGCCACATTGGATGTGGCCTTGGGCAGCCTGATGCAGTGGGAGGTGTCCCTGTTCCTGACAGGGGATGAAACTGGATGATCTTTCAGGTCCCTTCCAACACAAACTGTTCTATGATTCTAAAACCCATTAGATTATCTTCTCCCTGTGAAACAAGTGCTCCATCAGATCATCTTCTCTCTATGCAGCAAGTACTCCAGCTCCCAACCATCTTGGTGGGTTCTGCTGAACTTACTCTAGTTTATGAAAATCTTTCCTCTACTGGGAGAGGCCCTAAACTGCACGTGTTCTCTAGATGAAATTTAACAAATGCTGAGTAAAGGAGTATTTGAGGCATTAGATTCAGAAACATCTCCAACACCAGCTCACACAAAACTGAGAAGAATGATAGTGGCAAGCATGGAGGGAAGGACTTTGGATTCACCAGGGAGTGTGCTTTCTCATCTCATACTTTCTTCTCCTTTACATACACAGACGTACCTGTGGGTGTAGCTTCCAGTCATATAGACTTCCAGGTGATCCAGAGATGTTTGTTCTCCTTGCTCCGTGCCGGACAGCATGTCCCTGCATAGGATTTCTTCACCTGACCATTTCTGATCATGTTTTTTGGGCTTTTGAACCAGAAGTTGCATCCCATGCTCATGCCTACGAACCCTCATAAACTCACCAAAGTAGCAGGATCAGCATCAGAATCCAAACAGCTTCAAATACCCACAAAAAACCCAAACAGAACTAGAAGAGATTTCACCACGTCATCCAGTCTGTTCATCTTCTCCGTTATAGAATCAGTTCTACCAAAAGGCATTTGCTTAACACGACTAACCTCACCCTTACAAACCCTCTCCTTCTTTCCAACCCAAATGTCTTGCTCCTGGTTTAGATTAAAACGTGTTTCTGTTCTCCCACAGTGGATTTGGGGAGCAGGTTCTTCCCTTCTTTTTCACAGTAACCTTTTACATACTTGCAGTCTCCCAGTAAATCTCTCTGCAGTCATCTCTCCTCTAGACTAAACAATCCCAACTCTTTCAGTCCTTTCTTGGAGGTCATGTTTTCTAGACCTCTGATCATTCTTGCTGCTCTCCCCTGGACTTTATCCAGTTGGCCTTCATATATCTCAAAATGCTTTGTACCGGACACATGGGCTCCAGCTGAAGCCTTTGGGGACTTCTCAGATCAGAGATCTCAGTTCAGCCTATTAGAGAGGAAAACTTAAGTTACTAAGTCTGGATATGGTTCCTCCACGCTTAGGATGACTCTGTTTTTCCCACAGGGGAGGGTGTGCAGAATGCAAACATCTGAAACGCTGAAATATTTGAGAATCAGCCCTGGACGATGAAGAAAGATGGAGTAAAAAACTCTTCCCGACTACAGGTCCTCAAAGCATAATGCATCTTGTGACTTTCCAGATCTGTGTTGTGATGCAGGACACACACTTTTGCGTGGAAAGATGAGAAGAGACCTGGACCAAAATAGGTCTGCTTTTTCAAACGTGTCTTTTGATAGAATCATAGAATGGTTTCGGTTGGAAAGGAGCATAATGGTATTCCAATTCCAACACCCCTGCCATGGGCAGGGACACGTCCCACTGCATCAGATCGCTCAAAGTCACATCCAACCTGGCCTTGAACACTTCCAGGGATGGGGCAACCATGACTTCTCTGGGCAACCTGGGCCCTGGCCCCACCATCCTCACAGGAAAACATTTCTTCCCAAGATCTCGTCTCATTAACCCTTCTTTCAGCTTAAAATCATCCCCCCTCCTGTCACTGCAATCCCTGATAAAGAACCCCTCCCCAGCTTTCCTGGAGCCCCTTTCAGTAGTGGAAGGCTGCTTTAAGGTCTCCCCAGATCCTTCTCTTCTTCAGGCTCTCTCAGCCTGTCCGCATATGGGAGGTGCTCCAGCCCTCAGATCATCTCCATGGTCTCCTCTGAACTCCAACACATCCATGTTCTTCCTGTGCTGAGGACTCCAGAAGTGAATGCAGGATTGTAGGTCTCACCAGAGCGGAGCAGAGGGGCAGAATCCTCTCCCTGGCCCTGCTGGTCCCACTTCTTTGGGTGCAGCCCAGGACACAGGTGGTTTCTGGACTGTGAGCGCACTATGCCAGCTCATGTTGAGCTTCTCATCCCCCAGCACCCCAAAGTCCTTCTCTCCAGGGCTTCACTGTTTGTGCTGCAGCTGCAGAAGACAGTCCATGTGATAAAAGGGAAAAGAAGCTAAAATAAAATCAATATAATCAAAAAGATATTTCCACTTCCCTTAATCTATAACAAGAATTGTTCTTAGAAGAGAAACTTCTTCCTAAAAAGGAACCCATCTATTAAAGACAAAAAAATTGGTCTGTCACCAACTGATGATTAACTACTTTACAGCAATCTCCTCTGTCCTCGGTATAATCAATGAAATGCAAAAATGACCAAATTGCTCAAAGGATGAAACATGAGATATCTGTAATCTTTTCAGCTTCACTCATTTATAGCACCTAACAGGAAAAGAATTAAACTCACAAGCAGAAACTCACATTTTTCGCCCTGGCAGAGTATTGGCATTTCTTTTGTAGTCACATTTATTATTAGAGCAAAGTAAACAATTTGCTGCAAGCAACAAGTTTGATTTGTTTTGCTTTTCTCTCTCTTACAAATTAGCAGGTCATGAAATGCATCCATTTATACCATTTATAATTAAAAGTTTCTAAGTTCTTGGCTGGTTTCAGCGCTTCATTACTGCAGCCGTGCATCTGCGCAGTTCCAGCAACATAGAAAGGTTTGGGTTGGAAGGGACCTTAAAGATCATCCAGTTCCAATGCCCTGCCATGGGCAGGGACACCTCCCACTGGATTAGATTGAAGCTCCATTCAACCTGGCCTTGTACACCACCAGGGATGGGGCAGCCACCCTTCTCTGGGCAACCTGGGCCAGAGCCTCACAACCCTCACAGGAAATCATTTCTTCTCAAGATCTCATCTCAATCTCCCCTCTTTCAGCTTAAAACCATTCCCCCTCGTGCTATCCCTCAAGCAACCTCAGGTAAGTCTCTAGCACATTCATGGACTGGTTTGGGTTGGAAAGGACCTTAAAGATCATCCTGTTCCACTCTGTGCCATCAGATCAGGTTGCTCAAGATCTGATTCGGGCATCCTTGGGGTGATGCACACTGAAAATGGAGAAATCCAAGAATAAACTGGATTAAAAAGTGAACGCTGATGTATATATTTTAATTGACAATCCCCTCAGACCCTTGTGATTCCTTGTGCATGGTTTTTGTGAGCCGGTAAGCCCTGCAGTAACTGGTAAGCCATGTGGTAAGACTCCAGCAAGTCCTGGAATCATGAGGTGTAATCCTGGCATTCCTCATTGAGGCAGTATCTGCTCTGTCAAGGGTGATGATCTCACCAAGAGCCAGCTTGAGGTATCACAACATGGATGAGGTTGACTCCACTTTGACCAGGAGGAAATAATCCTCTCTGCCTCCTTCTCCTCCCCTTTGGCCACCTTCTGCTCATCTCTTCTGCTTCCATTTCTGGCAGCTCATGGGTGAGTTAAACAATGGACCCCTTCTTTAGCCCAGCTGGGACTTTCAAAGAGTGGTGAGGTGTTATCAGACATAGTGACCTTCCAGTACCTGAAAGGGGCCTACAAGAAAGTTGGAGAGGAACAATTCGTAAAGGCTTGTGGTGACAGAACAAAGAGGAATAGGTATAAACTGGAGAGGGGCAGATTTAAACTAGACATTAGGAAGAATTTCTTCTCCAGGAGAGTGGGGAGACACTGGAACAGGTTGCCCAGGGAAGTTGTGGCTGCTCCATCTCTGGGGGTGTTCAAGGCCAGGTTGGTTGGGGTGTTGGGCAGCCTGATCCAGTGGGATGTCCCTGCCCATGGCAGAGGGGTTGAAACTAGATGATCTTAAAGTCCTTTCCAACCCAAACTATTCTATGATTCTTAGTTTACTGCTTGCTTCCAAGGCACTTGCTAAGGGCAACACCAGACTTTCATTTCAAGCTGGGATGATGCTCAGAGTTCAAGGATCAAACCCAATGGCTTGTTGGCAAACTGGGAGTAGTCTAGAAAATGGTGCCCCATTAACCTCATATCCCAAGCCTGGATAAAGAGAAAGGGCAGGGAGGGATCTTGGACTTGTGTGTTGGGAATTCATCCTATGCCTTACCTGAAACTCCCTAGGCTGTGAGTCAGAGTCCAGAAGGGGAACAATGCGTTTCCCAACCTTTGGAGAAAGGCATGGTAAAGCTGTGCCAATATTCTAACAGGAAAAGTGATTTCATTCAGGATAGCTCAAAATTAATCCTTGCTCCTTTTCTTCAGTCAATGGAGACAGGGAGGCACTTCCAAAGAGCAATCATCCTTCTGTTAGACAGATGTCTAACATAGATTAGATGATTCAGCTGCTGGAGGGCTGATCTCACTCCGTTGACTGCAGAACGAACCTTGGCAGCTAGTTTGGATCAGACAAACTGTTATTTGGTTAAAATTAGGCCAGGTGACACCACTCCACCTTACAAAATAATTACATTTGCAACAAGTGTCAGTCAATGCTCTTCATGGGAAATGGGCCTGATCTCATTTTCTGACAAAATTAAGAGGTCTGCTAGTCAAAGAGTCTCTTAGCATAATGCAAACTTTCATGTGGTGCATGACCTAACGTTGCACAACCTTCTGTTTGAAAATCATAGAATCATAGAATAGTTTGGGTTGGAAGGGACCTTAGGGATCAACTAGTTCCAACTCTCCTGCCATGGGCAGGGACACCTCCCACTAGAGCAGGCTGCTCCAAGCCCCATCCAACCTGGCCTTGAACATATCCATGGATTGGGTTGCCATGACTTCTCTGGGCAACCTGGGCCACAGCCTCACCTCCCTCATCATGAAGAATTTCTTCCTAACATCCAATCTAAATCTTCCCCCTTCCAATTTAAAGCCATTTCCCATCATCCTATCATTCCAGGCCCTTGTAAGAAGTCCTTCCCAGACTTTCTTGTAGCCCCCTTTGGGTGCTAGAAGGCTGCTCTAAGGTCTCCCCCTTCTCCCAGAAGGCTCTAAGTTCATCCGGCTTTGGGCAAAGCTGTAAGATAATGAGAGGCTCTGGTCTGTCTTGGCAAGGCTGGGTTTTAGTGGTGATCTCCAATAATGGAGACCATATGATCTATCTCCAAATCCAAACCACCACACTTGAGAGTATCGTGGTTGACCTGAGTGAGAAGCCAGCAAAATAAATAGACCGTTGTGAAAGCTCTGCCATGGGAACACTCCATAGCAAGCACGTATGCACATGTACCCTTGCTGGAACAAGAGATCCACATCTTAGGAGAAAAGGTTGGGGGAGGCCCTCTGGAGCTGAGCTGATAACTTGGCTTTTCCCTTTTTTTTTTTTCCTACCAAGCTGAGATAACCCGGTGCTTTTCAGTCTGCAGTAAGGAGGGGCAGGAGAACAGGAGGTGCTCTTACCCACCATGTGGTATCAATAGGTTGGTGGTAAAAACCCCCTTGCTTCCAAGGAGCACCAGAAGTAACAGTGTCAAACATGTCTTTGTGAGCAATTACAGTAATTATAAATACACACACACTTATTAAAGATGAGGAATATAGATATATATAGGCCTCCTGCTTCTTATCCACTCTTCCCTAGGCCCGGATTAGAAACAGATTGAAGTAGCCTGAGAAAAAACATTCACGTGTCCTAATTCTCTCATTAAACAGTAGGTGGTTCATCTTGCCATGTGTTTGATATCACAGGGTTTGCTTCTCCCCATGTCTTTTGATGTGTCAACACTCCCCACCCATTGCAAGAGTTTCCCAGTGAACTTCATGCCTGCACAGTTCCTCCTCCTCCCTGTAAAGCAGCAAAGAGCCTCCTTATGCAAAGCTCACTATGTGCATGCACTAAACTGCAAGAAAAGACCCATATCTGGTCCTGCTTAGAACATACTGAGACTGTGGGACCACTTAGACAAAGGTGAAGCAGCTCCAACTGAAAAGACAGCCAAGCCTGTTGTAGAAAGAGGCGTTGGGTTAAGATAACCATTTTACTCATCTGTACAAGGTAACACCAGAATTTAATTAGTATAATTTGGAATTAAGGATAAATTTTCACTGAGGAAGGAGTTAAAAAGAGTCTTCTCCCTTTCCCTGAGAAAGTGGTTACTCAATCTATTTCTTCTTTTAGTTTTTCATAGTACCATAGAACGGTTTTGCTTGAAAGAGACCTTTAAAATCAGCAAGTCTAATCATTGATCCAGCCCCTCTATGTACACCACTAGACTGTGTCTCCATGTATGACATCTACTTGTCTTTTAAATACCTCCAGAGATGCTGACTCAACCGTCTCCCTGGGCAGCCTCTTTTTATGTCCAATCCAAATCTCTCCTGGCACATCCTAAGGTCATTTCTCCTTGGCTTGTCACTGTTTACCAGCGAGAAGAGACCAACACCCACCTCTCTACAACCTCCTTTCAGGCAGTTGTAGAGCATGATGAGGTCTCTCCTCAGCCTCGTTTTCTCCAGACTAAGCAGACCCATCTCTCTCAGCTGCTCCTCATAAGGCTTGTGCTCTAAACCCTTCAGTACCACCATTCCCTTCTCTGGACATCCTCCAGCCCCTCGATGTCCTTCTTGGAGTGAGGGGTCTAAAACTGAACCCAGGATTGGAGCTGCAGCCTCACCAGCGCTAAGTCCAGCAGCACAATTCATTCCCTGCTCCTGCTGCCACGCTGTTTCTGATACACACCAAGACACCATTGGCCTTCTTGGCCACCTGGGCCACTGCTGGCTCATCTTCACATGCTGTCAACCAACACTATCAGGTCCTTCTCTGCCAGACAGCTTTCCAGCCACTCCTCCCCAAGCCTGGAACTGCACGGGGTTGTTTTGTCCCAAGTGCAGGACCCAGCTCCTGACCTTGTTGAACCTCTGCCTGTTAGATTCAGCCCATGGATCCAACCTGTCCAGATCCCTCTGCAGAGCCTCCTTGCCCTCAAGCAGATTGACACTTCCATCCATCTTAGTGTCATTCACGAACTTACTAAGAGTCCGCTCAATCCCTTCATCCAGATCATCAATAAAGATATTGAACAGAATTGGACCCAGCACTGGGACTTGAAAAAAAACCAAGGTCTTAATAAAGCCCCACAGTGCAAAAGGAGAATGAAAGAAAATCAGCATGAGTTTACCAATTACAAATCATAACTACAAAATACAAAACACCATGCCTTCAACAACAGTTTTTTGCACGTCTCTGCCAGCGTACTCAACGAAACCAAACAAACAGATAATTTCTGGCTCACAGAGAGAAAACGACCTAATTCCTGCATGCAAAACCTTGTCCTTCTTGTGACCAGCTCAAACCACAATATTTTACAGGCATCCCACAAAGATTTAAGGAGCACATAGACTGCTCTGTGCTAACCTCATCCTTCCCAACGACATATTCCAGAGAAAATCCTCTCATGTGTGCATTCAGAAGAGCATAATCATGTCTTGTGGGGACCAAGGCAAGGGAAACCAGTAGCTTCTAAGCAGCCAGTGCTCCTCCGGCCAATCTGCTGGGCACGAAGCGGCTGGAACCACAGCTCTACTCCCCACAAAGCACCAGCTGAGCCAGCACAGGGAAGAAAATCACGTACATCAAGGACTTAAGCAGAGATGACTTTTCTCCTGGACCTTGACGAGGGTCAAGTCTCTGATTTATGGCCATGGATGGCTGTTTGTTTTATTCCCTGGTAGCTGACTGGGGCAGAAACAAACCTTCTCACACATATTACTTAGCATTTTTGTGACCACTGAGTCAGTGAGATTTGTCCAGATCACCTTGGAAAGGCAAACAGCAATCAAGCAAGCTCTGCACCCTACATATCCTCACTGAAATCTAAAATCCATGCCAACCCCCCCTCCCCCCCAGAAACCATCCTTTTGCACCACAGATTCATAAAATGGTTTGGGTTGGAAGGGAACTTAGAGATCATCCATTTCCAATCCCCCTGCCATGGGCAAGTACACCTCCCACTGGATCGGGTTGCTCAAAACCCCATTCAACTTGACCTTGAACACCTCCAGGGATGGGGCAGCCACCACTTCTCTAAGCAACCTGTGCCAGGTCTTCCTCACCCTCACAGGAAAACATTTCTTCCTAAATTCCCATTCCAATCTCCCCTCTTTCAGTTTAAAACCATTCCGCCGTCATCCCATCCCTGCCGTCCTGGATAAAGAGCCCCTCCCCACGCGTGACATGGTTTACATGAGTCATGGCGTTCACAACCTGTTTAGAAAGTAAGGTAGGGCAGTGTCGTCTTCTTTAAGTAGTTGGTCCATGTTAAACCCAGAGGAACAATTAGGAGGAGCTGGGTATTTGCAGCTGGTGACCAGCCAACCCTTGGTTACGTGCTTGCCCCAACGTGCTGCCCTCTCCTCACACGTACTGAGGACATTGGCCAGCCCCACACGCTCTCCGGAGCTAACCTGGCACACGAGGAGAAGCAGAGTCCCCGCGGAGCTCATTTAAGAATGACTGAGACCATTTCTTGTGACGTTATTTAGGAAATCAGGCTTGAATGAATGGCTCCTCATCCAGTCTTGGCCAAGACTGTGGTTTTCCAGTGAGCAGGGAGGAGGGGACACATACCTTCAGAATTGTCTCTATGGATGGGAATTCATCATGGTTTGTTTTCTCAAGGCTCATGGCTTGTCACAAATCCTTTTAAAGTCATGAGGCCTGGGAGGGAGGGGGAGAAAAGAGAATGTTTTGGTGTTATTTTTGTTCAGATAGGAACAGTTAGTAAGTCGTTCCGATCCTGTTAAGTGAGCAGTTATAAAGCCATAGCCCCTCAGATTTTTTTCACTTGGTGAGGTTTGGAAGAAGTGGAGGGCAGCAAAAGGTGGTTCCTCCTCCAGATATCTCCCCAAGCCCACCCCTCCGACTCTCCCACATGCACCCTTGTGTAGCCTGGAGAAATCGGAGTGAATCTGCTCTTCTTTTCGCCTGTGTGAACCTTTCTCTGTCTCTTTGACACTGGGCAAGGTGCTAGAGCATCCCATGACCTCTGCATTGCCACTTGCAGCCAAAAAAATTTCCAAAGGCAGGAGTCACTCATTACAGTCCTTAGTGGCAATGTTTTAATCTCGGTTCCAGTGTGCGGGCCTGGCTGCACAAACAGCCAAGGAGAAGAAACTCAAGGCTCAGCTATCATTTGGGACCTCCAGCTCCAAGCATGGACTGTAGTGGTAGCAAGTTTGCAATCTCCTGCACTAAAATTGTAGAATGGTTTGGGTTGGAAGGGACTACAAAGCCCATCCTGTTCCAACCCCTGCCGCGGGCAGGGACACCTCCAACCAGACCAGGCTGCTCGAGGCCCCATCCAGCCTGGCCCTGAACACCTCCAGGGATGGTACAGCCACCATTTCTCTGGGCAACCTGAGCCAGGGCCTCACCACCCTTAGCATGAATAATTTCTTCCTAATGTCTAATCTAAATTTTTCCCCTTCCAATTTAAAGCCATTCCCCCTCATCCTACCACTCCAGGCCCTTGGAAAAAGTCCTTCCCCAGCTTTCCTGGAGCCTCTTTCAATACTGGAAGCTGTTCTAAGATCCCCCCAAAGCCTTCTCTTCTCCAGGCTGAACAACCCCAACTCTTTCAGCCTGTGCTCATACGGGAGGTGCTCCAGTCTTCCGATCATCTTCATAGCCCTAGGGGAAGGAAAGATGTTGAGAGAGCAATTAATTAAGCTCTGCCTCCCAGGAGGCCAAGTACAATAAGCTGCGCAAGGTATCCCCTCAGCTCAGAATCCTCTTGCTCTGCTCCATCCATCTCAGAGTGAGGTGTTAGTCAGACACGCTCACAAACTGGTCCCAACAGTCAAAGGAGGAGGAGTTCCTCCAATGTATGACACACTCCAGGGGGGTGTAAAAGCAGTCAGGAGGAAGAGGGGCTGATCTGGCTTTAAACATTCACCTTGCAGACACCAGCCACAGTGTCAAATCTCACACAGCTTCTTCCTGTCAAACCTCAGGCTCACTCACTCTAAGAAAGGGCCTTGAGCAGCCTGGTCTGGTGGGAAGTGTTCCTGCCTATGGCAGGGGGGTGGAACTGGATGATCTTTAAGGTCTCTTCCAACCCAAACCATTCTATGATTATGGTTCCTGAGAGAACAAATCTCCGTAATAACACCAACAAATTGTGAATCAATTGAAGACCATTTCCCCCTCAGGAATGTCCTGTAGCTTATTGAGTCTGGTAGATAAGCACCATTGACCCTGTAGACCCTGGAACAGCCCAACAGAGACTTAATGCAGGAGCTCTCAGACCTCAGCAAGCAGGGGCTGGGACATCTTTCTCCTCATCCACAGCAGCATCTGTGTACTGGTGAGCTCTCAGCAGCTACAGCTGATGTCTCTCCAAACGTACCTCTGTGTAAATGTTTCTTCAGGCCAATGACCGATGAATTGTACGACAGTCTTTCTCCTCCTGTGTAAATGAAGGTTATGAAAAGCTCAGGTGATGGAATCATACAATGGCTTGGGTTGGAAGGGACCTTAGAGATCATCCAGTTCCAAACCACTGGCTATAGGTAGGCACATCTCCCACTGGATCAGGTCTCTCAAAGCCTCGTCCAATCTGGCCCTGAACACCTCCAGTGATGGGGCAGCCACAACTCCTCTGGGCAACCAGGGCCAGGGCCTCCGCAACCTCACATGAAAATATTTCTTCCTAAGATCTTATCTTGATGTCCCCTGTTTTGGCTTAAACCCATTCCTCCTCGTCCTGTCCCTGCACTCCCTGATGAAGAACGCACCACCCCCAGCTCTTCTGGAGCCCCTTTCAGTACTGGAAATTGCTCTAAGGTCTCCCTGAATCCTTCTCTTCAGGCTGAACAACCCCAACTCTCTCAGCCTGTCCTTGTATGGGAGGTGCTCCAGCCTTCGCGTCATCTTCGTGGCCTCCTCTGGACTGGCTCCAACAGACCCATGTCCTTCCTGTGCTGAGGAGTCAGAGGGATGAAGTACGTGTCCACCCAGAAAAGCAGACAACCGTTTGACCCTCTTGAGCTTGCAAAACTGGTCAAGTGCAAGACATCTGCTGAGGTTTTGTGGGGGCTTTCTGTAGAGAACAGAAAGAAATAATGAACAAAGAAAAAGCACAAGCCAGATTTTCCAGCATCAGAACATTTTTTCCCAGCTTTCTTTAGGTTTTATGCATGAGCATAAATAGAAGAATCTTTTTGCTGCACATCTTCACAGGGTCTCAATACCATGACAAGAAGCTGATGTAAATTGGAGGAGCATGTGGCAGCAAGAGGAAAAACCAGGATGCGTTATCATGATCATACGAGCGTGAAGAGCTGCATATGTTCGGTCTGACCTCCTACAAAAGCCAGGCAAGAAAACCTCACCCAGATATTCCTGCTTCACCCATAACGTTCAGATGATTTATAGCATGTCCTTCACACAGTCCCCCCAACTAAAGACCTGAAGCAGCTCTGGGCCCACCGTGACCTTAAGATTATTGCCTCGACAGTTCGACAGACAACAGCTCCCCAAGAGAAAACACAGAAGACACGACTCATACAAGCTCTAATGGATGCACAGGCGTGAAAGCTGAATGAGAGCTAGAGGTCCTGGCCTCTCCTTTCCATTTCTTTCTTTCAAAGCTGTGGCACTCAGCCTGAGGCAAAGCCTTCTGAACTCAACAGGAGTTTTTCCACGGTCAACGGTAGGTCCATTCATTCCACCTCCCATCACCTACCGTCCAGAGCTTACTCTAATTCTTCATGCCAGCACTTCCCATCACACTGGGAAAGCTCCTTGCAGCCCCGCTTAGCTCCTGAAGGTCGATTCCCGTTTTTAACAGGCCAAAACCGCAGGATGCCAACTAATTGCTTTGTGAATGACCCCAGTGTTAGGGGCTCTGCCGCCATAGCTGGGAGGCCCTTCCACACGTTTGTGGTGCCTCGCACTTCCTGACATCTGGTTCCAATTGGCGCTCCCTTTAGCTGCTGCCAAAGCTCAAATGACCTCTTACCTGTGCTAAGGTACCAGTAAGCCACGGGGCATGCTTTGCCTCCAAGAGTCTCACCACATCTGCTCCCTCTCATGCCAAGCCCATAGTTCATCCCAGACCCATCATTTCAGATCCATTATTTCAGCCGCCATGTGATCCTTTCTTGTGCTGTCCCCCTCTCTGCCGCGTTTATCATGTCTTTTATAGGCAGAGGTATTATCAATTTTTGGAGTCCTTATGTACTTCCCCATCTATGACTTCTTACTATGGTGTCCAGGTGCTCAGCTTCACAGGTTCTTCATGAGAGAGAGTGGGGCTTTAATACCCCCTCATGCAGAAGGAGCCGTTCACAGCGCTAGTCTCAGGCATCTTAACATTGCGAACCTCGAACGTAAGGGTAAGAGTTCAGGGAATAATTGCCTTGAAACGTGGCCATCAACTGAAAACAGGCACTTGCAGACCTGAGAAGGGTGGAGGTGCAGGTTTCCTCAACCACCAGCTTCAAGGCCCATGCAGAACCATGCCTGCCCAAGTATGCGTTCTGCTTCTCGTCCCAAACCAAGGGCATCATGCACAGCAACGCGAGGCAGGGCTCCAAGCCACATCTCCTAGCCCTCTAACCATAGGGATGTCTTCTCCTCTGTTTTTTTGTTGTCTTGACCCAACATGCGGAGTCCAGCTGCTTCCCTCATCCCATTAATTCAATTTTCTAAGCCATCATGTAAAACCCAGATATTTGCTGCTATTCTTGGTCTGTGAATAAATAGCAAACCAGTTTACCATCCTGGTTCTCCTTATTCTGACACATCTGCTTCTCCCATTTAGCCTCTCCACCATGAAGAGATGGATCATCAATCCTGCCATCTCCCACATTCACAGTGCGAGCTGCTACAGAGCATAGTCCACACCCTGCTGAGCAGAGCTTTGATACTCAGCCATGAAAAGCACAATAAATATGAAAATCTCCTGCCTGTGACCCCAGTAAAATATTCTGAACTCCAGGTCCTGGCAGGTAGAGCTCCCAAAACCTACAAAGTGGGACCTTCTCACCCCACTGGAGACCAAAACTGCTTTCACCTCCCAGATACTGTGCAAGATTCGATTCATAGAATCATTGAGGTTGGAAAAGACCTCAAAGATCATCAAGTGCAACAATCAACCCAACCCAACACAATCATGTTTTCATTATAACGGGCTGTGGGGTCAGCATAAAGTACCATTAGACAGGGCTTCCGAACTCCATCTGCAACTACAAACGAACTCACTATGATATTACTCAACTGCCATAAAGCTTTGCAACAGTTAAGGAACATCAGGCTGAGCTCTAGAAAACAGGGCTGGAGCTGGATTTGCTCCTGGAAATCTCAGCAGTCATAGAATGAGTTGGGTTGGAAGAAACCTGAAAGATCATCCAGTTCCAGCCTCCCTGCAACAGGGCAGGGGGACACCTCCCACTAGACCAAGTTGCTCAAAGCCCCATCCAACCTGGCCTTGAACACCTCCAGGGGTGGAGCAGCCACAACTTCCCTGGGCAACCCCTCACCACTCTCATAGTAAAGAATTTCTTCCTAACATCTCATCTAAATCTCTAATCTTTCAGCTTAAAACCATTCCCCCTCATTCTATCTCTGCACTGCCTGATCAAAAGCCCCTCCCCAACTTCCCTGTAGGCCCTCTTTAAGTAGTGAAGGCTGCTCTAAGGTCTTGCACTTGTCTTTAGCTTGGATTTTCTGTGAACAGGGAAGCACCTTTGGTCCCTCGTTTGCCCCTCTGCCACTGACTCTCTAGGTAGCCTTGGCCGAGTCACATAGCCCCGCTCAATTTTTCCATCTTGTCACTTCGGATAATTGCAAAGCCCATTTTCCTAACAAGGTGTTTCAAAATTCCCAGGTAAAAGGCACTTTGGAATTGCAAACTGCATGAGTTTTGTGTGTTTTGAGACTAATTAGATGCCAAATAGAAATCCTGCCCAGAAACTGAAAAATGAAGTGTTGCAGAACTGGGTGGTTTCAAGTTCTTCCTCCTTTTTCTCTTTTCTTTTTTAATATTTTGACTTCCACAGTGCATGCAGAACCCAATTTGCCCTAGAATTTTTGTTCGGTGCTCCTCTGGATCCCATCAGATCACAGCTTCTGGAGCCAGCGCTAATAAATAGCCCGGTGTTACAGGTCCACCTTCCTGATGCACCGCTGCTTCGGGTCAGAGACAGACTTACAGCCATCCTCATCCCTACCTGGGTCAGATTGAAGGATAAATATTCCAGATCAGCTCAATTTCCACCTCTGGATCTTGAGACAGAAGAGACCTTGGAGGGAGAGAGTGAGGGTTGTTCATGCAGGGCTGCGGTGTGGGAGCAGCTCCTGCAAAGTGGCTGCAACCCTGATTTACCCAGTGGAGAGAAGGCAGAGGGAAGGGAAAAGGAAACTTCAGGTCCAGCCGTAGCGCAGACATCCAGTCGGTGCATGCCAAATCAGCTTCCCAAGGCAATCCTCTGAATTGCCTGCAGCTGTAGAAAGAAAACAGTGACAATTATAGTGACGGCTGTGTTTCTCCATGAACTCTCCCCATCGGAGAGCATCTCTGCAGCTGAGTCGATTCGCTTGAGTGCCTGCATCCCTCCACGCTCACCCACCGTGCACGTAGCCTCCCTCTGGGAGCGGCTGCCAAGGATCGCTCGCATGTGAGGTTCCTGGGGCTGACTCACATTTCTCCATCCTACGCACTCCTTTGCCAGCGGCTCCAGCCAAAGCCATCGGAGAGCTGCCCGCCTGGGCGGCCAGCCTGCTGTGCCGGGGGAGGATGCGGGTGCCCTTTGGCACAGCTGGCTCCGGCTGCACCGAGAAAGCACGGCAGCTCTTTTTCTTGTGTCCAGCAGCCTTTGAACTCCATTTGCACCACAGCATGATTATTCTGGGGTGTTCTGCCGTTGCGGGATGGGCTACATTTGTTCAGTGGAGCCATGGATAAGGGGTGGTTGCCTGCAGAGGGCAGCAAGGAAGCACAGCCAAGGGCTGCCCTGGAGTCTGATGTCCAACACCAGAATCGAATGTCCAGTGCTGGAATCATGGAATTGTACATTCATAGACCGGTTTGGGTAGTAAGGGACCTCAAAACTCATCCAGTTCCAAACCCCTGCTTCCATGGGCAGGAAAACCTTCCGCTGGATCATAGAATCACTAGATTGAAAAAGACCTCTTAGATCATCAGGTCCAACCGTTCCTATCAACTACTAAGCCACGTCCTTGAGCACCTAGTCTACTCATCTTTCAAATACCTTCAGGGATGGTGACACAACCCCCTCCCTGGGCAGACTCTGCCAGGGTCCAATGACCCTTTCTGTGAAAAAAATTTTTCTGATGTTCAGCCTGAACCTCCCCTGGCGCAGCTTGAGGCCACTCCTCCTTGTCCTGTCCCCTGTCACCTGGGAGAAGAAGTCAGCGCCCTCCTCTCTACAATCTCCTTTCAGGTATTTGTAGAGAGCAGTAAGGTCTTCCCTCAGCTTCCTCTTCTCAAGACTAAACAACCCCAGTTGTCTCAGACAGTCCTCATAAGACTCGTTCTCCAGCCCCTTCACCAGCTTCAGGTTCCTCCAAGACTTGTCCAACTTGGCCTTGAACACCTCCAGGGATGGAGCAGCCCCAGCTTCTCTGGGCAACCTGGGCCAGGGCCTCACCACCCTCATTGTGAGGAGTTTCTTGCTAAAGTCTATTCTAAACCTTCCCCCTTCCAATCTAAAGCCACTCCCCCTCGTCCTATCACTCCAGGCCCTTGGAAAAAGTCCCTCCCCAGCTTTCTTGGAGCCCCTTCAGGTAATGGAATCTGCTCTAAGGTCTCCTCAGATCCTTCTTTCCAGGCGGAACAACTCCAACTCTCTCAGCCCGTCCTCAGAGTAAAGGTGCTCCAGCCCTTACGTCATCTCCATGGCCTCCTCTGGACCCATTCCAACAGTTCCACATGCTTCATATGTTGAAGACTCCAGAACTGGACACAGGACTCCAGGTGGCATCTCAGGTCCAACTGCTCTTGGCTGTGTGCAAGCAGGATTAGGTTGCATGACCCCCTGCCCCATTCAGCAGCTCCCCAAAGAGCCACAGACACACATACCCACCCTGCGGGGCGTGCACAGTCGTGTTCAGCCTCACGTGCTCCCTAGCACACGTCAGCACGTGCACACGTGTGTTCTCAATAGCACCTTCAGCTGCTGACACGCAGCCTCCGCCACACGTGCAGTCATACTGGGCACCCTCTGGTCCCTCGCACTTGGGTTTGCACCAGCGCCGAAAGTCAACCACCACAGAAGCACCATCCGAAGGCCACCCCCAAACACGCTGGTACCTGAAGAAGGCTGAACCCCAAACAATACAAGAATATACAAGAGTGCAAACTCCAGCAAACCCAGCCTGCCTGCGTGCAAGGGGTGGAGGACACAGCTCCCACAACCCCCAACACAGCCACACAGAACTTCTGAACGGATCCACGCCTGTACACACAACCAGCATGAAAGGAGGTCACAGGTTCAGCAACAGCAGCGTGGGCTGTCCTCCCCCATCCACCTGGGCCAGGGAGAGGAGATGGGGCTGCACCTCGAGTCAGGATCAGGCTCCTCTCCCTACAGAACTTCTCCATCACTCCGAAGCACCAGCCACCGTGACCGCCCAGCCTGACACAAACACCCACAAAGCAGACATGGAAAAGAATGAGATCCCTTTCTAGTGGCTAACACAGGGTGTGTCAGCATAACGGCTACTTCTGAGCACAGTTATCCCCTCCAGAGCCCATCTTCTGCTTTGGGCCATTGCACTCAGTTGCTGCTCAGCCCCTACCAAGCAGCTTTTTGGGGAGAAGAGGACCACCGATTCCAGGGAGGCTGATTTGGATGTTCTACAAGACATCCAGAGTGATCACAGCCCACGCAATGAAACATGCATGCAGAAAATTGCCTGCACCACTCCTACCGTGCATCCTCCTGCTGCAAATACACTGAGGTGACCATCCCACCTGGGCGTTCTGCAGAGAGCAGAACATATGATGTCCCTCCCAGCTGTGCAGCAAGATCTTCAGCAGAGAGCTCCAGCCCCAAACAAGCCCCAAATGCAATCTGAACAAACAGACACCTCCAACTTCCAGCTGCAGGATATGGAAAGCCAAATGCAAAGAAGGTGCTGGCACACGAGAGACCAGATCCAGCACAGCCTTTTCATGCACTTAAATCCAAGTACTTGAGCAAAGTACTTGGCTAAATTGGGACGCCGAGCCTCAGGAGAGAGTAGGGAGATTTATTCTTCACAGCCACACTGAGCACAGCACTTGCAACCTCTGCCTCAAGAGGGTAAAAATGAAAGGGTTAGGGAAAGGAAGAAAATTAACCCTAGCAAAGAACTCAAAGTTTAAGGATGTACAAGGAGAGCTGTGGTCCCTTCCAACCCTGGTCCCTCCAGCTGGGATTTGAGATGATTACAAACCTTTGAAATGAGAATTTAAAGTAGAAGATGATGGGTTTGGAACAGCCTTTCCTGAGCCTGAAACCTCACAACCATGAGGAAAGCTACAGAGGGCAAAGTCCCTTCACAGTGAGGACAGAGGAGGAAGTAGGCTGGATGAAAGGACTGAAGGCAAAGCAGCCCTGGTCTTTGGGAAGATCCTGACCTCAGTGCCGAGGTATCCCTGGGACCACCAGCCCACTGGCTGCAGCGTCTCCCTTTCAACCTCCCCACAGGACCAATCACGCATTACCAACGTCTCCTGAATCTGCGACGACCACACGCAGGACAAGTATCTAGGAAGGAGCTGAGAGCTATGTCAGAGCTTGTGTGCTCAGCTGCGAGTGGGTAAACACAGCCCCACGCGGCTGACCACAGCCTCAGGTAGGGAAGCAAGTGGCAGGAGAGGAGGAAAGAGCTTGAAGGGAACTGCTGTGCTGAGCAAGACCACAAGCACTGAGGCAACAAACAGCTTCCCAGGGATGCCAGCAGTGCCCGAGCATCTCTGTAGCACTGAAGCACAGGGAGGTTATATCAGTGCTGGGTCCCAGCATTACAGAGGGGCTGGTGACCTCACAGGCATCCAAGTTTGCTGTGGAAGATGTCCTTGCATACCTTATTGACTGAGTAACATGCAAGCACTGCTCTGGAAAAGCCTGCAGGCATCTCTCTTTGGCGAGCAAGAGGGCTGTTGGCACATCGGTCATAGAATGGTTTGAGTTGGAAAGGAATTTAAAGATCATCCATTTCCAACCCTCTGCCACGGGCAGGGACACCTCCCAGTGCATCAGGCTGCTCAAAGCCTCATCCAGCCTGGCCTGGAACACCTCCAAGGACGGGGCAGCCACAACTTCTCTGAGCAGCCCATGCCAGGGCCTCCCAACTCTCACTGGAGAACATTTGCCCCTAATGTTTAACCTCAATCTCCACTCTTTCAGTCCAAAACCATTCCCCTTGTCCTGTCCCTGCATTTCCTGATCAAGAGCCCCTCCTCAGCTTTCCTGGTGCCCCTTTCCCTACTGGAAGCTGCTCTAAGATCTCCCTGGAGCCTTCTTTTATTCAGGCTGAACAACCCCAAATCTCTCAGCATGACCTTCTACGGGAGGTGCCCCAGCCCTGATTGTCTTCGTGGCCTTCTCTCGACTCACTCCAACAGATTCATGTCCTTTCTGTGTCAAGGGCTCCAGAGGCGAGTTCTCACAAGAGCAGAGGAGCAGAATCCCCTTCCTCGCCGTGCTGGTAACTCTTCTTTTGATGCAGCCCAGGATACGGTTGGTTTTCAGGGCTGCAAGCATCCATTCCTGGCTCATGGCAAGTTTCTCATCCATCAGCACTCCCAAGTCCTTCTCTTCAGGGATACTCTCAGTCCACGTCCACTTGCTGTACCTTCGTGGATGGAGCAGGAGCATCCCCAAGGGCACCTATGGTAACTCAGGTGGACAGAGCTGGGACCAAACAGTGGCCTAAAACCAGTGACCCACTGCTGCTCTTGGTCAATAAGAAGAAAACCAGTTATTAAAGAGCTGCTCGTGAAGTGAACACCATCCCTTTAATCCACAAAGTGTAATGATATCACCATGCCCATGACCATGTCTTTTAAGACAGGAACATCATTTACACACCAAAAGGAGTAAAAGCAAAACTACACAACTACAGCTCAGCTTGGTGTTTCCTAGCCTGGACTTTGTGGTCACACTAATATCTTATTTCAGCACACCTTTGAGAGGTTTTTTTTCCTAAAAAACAAACAAGTTGGAGAAAGTTGGGGCACCAGAATATTACCCAGATTCATGGGCAGGACTTGAGGACATTGCTTGGCCCAAGGACCTGTGCTTGAGCTGCAAGATGCAGGGGACAAGTAGAAGATCTGCAGCATAAAGGTATAAGATATGTAGCTAGATAGGTTCATGGCCATGGGATGTTCTACAAGCTGCAAGGGAGGACAAAGCAGAGGGCTTTGGAGATGATGGACTGCCTGCAGCGTCCTTAAACGCTGGTCAGAACAGACCAAGGTATTAGGGCAAAGATAACAATAGTAGGGCTTACTCAGAGAAAACTTGCTGGTCACTTAATAAGATGGTTTAATAGGAATGGTGGTGTTGGGCTGACAGTTGGACTGCATGACCTTAGAAGGACAAGGAGTTGTTGGAGCAGTTCCAGAGGAGTCCACAGAGATGATCTGAAGGCTGGAGCACCTCTGACATGAGGACAGGCTGAGAGAGTTGGGGTTCTTCAGCCTGGAGAAGAGAAGGCTCTGGGGAGACCTTAAAGCATCTTCCAGTACTGAAAGGGGCTCCAGGAAAGCTGTCAAGAGACTTTTAACAAGGCCCGTTGTGACGGGACAAGAAGTAATGGTTTCAGTCTAAGCGAGGGGTGATTCACACTGGGTATAAGGAAGATACTTTTTACACTGAAAGTGGTGAGACACTGGCCCAGGTTGTCCAGGGAGGGAGTGGAGGGCCCGTGCCTGGAAACATTGAAGATCAGGTTGGATAGGGCTCTGAGCAACCTGATCCAGTAGAAGGTGCCCCTGTTCCTGCAGGGGGTTTGGACTGGACCTGTAAAGTCCCTTCCAACCCAAAGCACTCCAGATTCTATGATTCTAAACTGAGGAAAAAGAGAGAAGCCAGACTGGTTAGGTGGCTTTCAGTTTTACTTACAGGGGCATAAAATGCAATCAATTCTTCTGTTCCATCAAAGGGACCAAAGGAGACTCTTTGCACATGCATCTTGTCAGGCACAAGCGTCCACCGTCTTATCACCTGTCAAGCAAAGAAAAAGACTGGATTTAGTTTTTTTCCCTTCTATTTTCAAAGTGCTGGTGGTGGGATCTGCTGCTGCATCAATGTAGACATCTTAAGGTTGACCCTATCCCATAGCTGGAGACCCATAAAAACACAGACAGAGCCAGTGTGGCCTTCTCTTTCCAAGTACAGTTAAGCCAGACCTGGAATATTTTCCCAGCTCAATAGTAGCCTCCAGACAGTAAATAAATCATGAACTGCAAAGTGAGAGCATGCCTTGGAGTCACACTGGAGGGACGACTGGCACTTCCGATCTGGACAGCTGAGAGACCACTGCGCGTTCACTCTGTTTAGGTGTCTGCACCACAGGGCTGACCATGTCTAGTGTCTGGTTTCCCTTCTCTTTTAATAGACAGAGAAACCACCTGGCCACATGAACCTGCCCAAGTTATCTGACCCACCGCAGAGCTCCTCTGTTTGTCCACCACTGTCTCCTGCTGCCTGCTCCTTTCCTCTCTCTCCAAGCTGGATGTGAAGAGCCAGGAACCTATGCTCAGGGCTCAGCACCTTCCCTGACTACATTGTGGGGTCATGTAAAAAACAGAGCCTGGTGCACATCTTCCATTTGGCCAAGTCACTCTTAGGTGCAATCACGACAAAGATTTAACCATTAAACCATTGTTTGGTCCAAGCAGATTAACTGGAACAGATTGTCTAAAGAAGTCATAGGTTCCCTATCCCTGGAGGTGTTCAAGGCCAGGTTGGATGAGGCTTTGAGGAACCTGATCCAGTGGGTGATGTCTCTGCCCATGGCAGAGTGTTTGGAACTGGACGGGCTTAAAGATCCCTTCCAACCCAAACCATTCGATGACCAACTCAAACCATTCTATGATTCTACGAAGAGGCTTCATGAGATTAATTATTTTAACTTGGCTTATCAAAAAAATGAAGACCAAGAGTTGGTTTGATTGCATCACCTAAGCCTCTTCACAAAGAGAAGAATCTGTATCCTAAAGACTCTGGTGGTAAAAGGCAGAACAAGAATTAATCACTGGGAATCAGACAAATTACAAGTGGAAATAAACAGTGAGGGGGTCCAACCAGACAAATTGCTGAGGAAAGCCATAGACTCTCAGCCACTTGATCTCTTCAAGATGGGATGCTTTCCTGGAAGACGAGATCTTGCTGAACTCACACAGCAAGGCACAATGCGCAGGTAAAAGGCTGAAATTTGAGGCTTATATTCAGGAGATGAGACAGGATGATCTAATGTCCCTTCTTGGTCATAAACATGATGGATCTAGAAGTCTGTGAAAGCTGGCAGAGATGCATTTCCCCAGCCTGCCCCTGCACATGTAATGCTTGCTCAATTTAATAAGACCTCTTATTAAAAACAGCTCACTAATTGGCTGTGACAGCAGTTCTTTCCAGAGCAGACCTTGCCCAAATGGTAACAAAACCCTCTTCATAACCCAATTGGCCCCAAAGAAACCAATGTGAAGGCTCAGACAAGACTGGCCCAGGGAAGCCACTGGAAACTCAAAATGACTTATTCCTCTTTCCGCTGAGAAAAAGAAAACAGGAAACAGAGCAAAGCAAAAATAAAGCTAAAAAAAGGGAGAAACCTCACCTCTGGGTATTCACAGAGCGCCATCCCAGCTGGTTTAGCCAAAACACAGATTTCTGCTGTTTGCGGAAGATCGGTGGTGTTTCAGGAGATGGGCACCGAGATCCCCACGAACACCAAGAGAGAACAAGTGAATGGCAAAAGTCAATCAGGCCCCTTCCCTAACACAGCTTTTAAAGTCTATTTCATAGAATCATGGGACAGAATGGGTTGGAAAGGACCTCATAGCCCATCCAGTTCCAACATCTTGCCGTGGGCAGGGACACCTCCCACTGGATCAGGTTGCTCAAAGCCTCATCCAATCTGGCCTTGAGCACAGGATGTTTTGCTTTTTTCCATTTCACCTGTCTTCAAAAAGACTGAGGAATGGTCCAGAAAGCAAGTGTAGGTTCTTCCGCATCGTCTTGAAAGGCAGTGGTCTTCTTTTTTTAATTGTAAACCCAACAATGGCAATTAAAATGAAAGCTGACAACAGGTCAATAGAAATACAACATTTGTTTATGCGGAGCTCGTGGAGCCACACTGGAATCACTTCAAATCCAGTTTCCCATTCTCTCCCATTTCTTATCGTAAAAGTAGAAAAACACTCTAATGGCCTCATGGATTTCACGTTCATTTGTGAATCCATGGTCTAACATCTAAACCATTTGTTGACTTGCAGAGTCAAATGTTAATCCACTTATCATAAGGAGAGTGAGGGAGAGCTTGATATCAAACTGCTGTCAGGGAATCATCTGTCACAGTTAAACAGCACTTTGCCTCTTCAAAGACCTGGTCCATCTCCTGCAAGTAGGCACCTGAAGGAGCAGGAACTGCTGGGTGAAGAGGGAAACTGAGGCACTCAGCAGCTCAGTACCTAGGTGAATCCTGACAGGTTGGACATACATCCATGCACACCCTGAGCTCAGGAAGACACTTGCACACGTTTGCAGAGGGAGGTGGTTGAGTCACCGTCCCTGAAGGTGTTTAAAAGACAAGTAGATGAGGTACTCAAGGACATGGTTTAGTGGCAGATAGGAATGGTTGGACTCAATGATCTAAGAGGTCTTTTCTAAACTAGTGATTCTATGAAATGCACGTTTGTGCTCTGCCTTGGGGTGCGCTAAGCCAAATCCATCCATGTTCACAGGAAAACAGCCTGAGGAAGTTGTCTGCACTAAATGAAAGATGGTTTAGAATGCAGCAAGAGAGACAGAGGAAAGCAAAGCATTTAGCAATTCAGACTCTATTTTGAAAGAAGTGGTGAAAAATCAGAGCAGAAGAGACCTGCAGTGGTCACCTCATCCCAACACCTGCCCAAGCAGAAGGGACAATGACCCAGCAGCCTGAGACAGAAGACAAGTTAACAGAAGGGGTGGAAGGAAGACTCATAGGATTCAGTGATTAATCACTCCTTGGGGTTTCTTAGCTGCCTTATCAGCAGTAGCAGTAGATAACGACGCACTTGCTGAAACTCTGCTGGGTGACTCAGACAAGTGCAACATTTCAAGTCCTGTAAACCTTAATGAATTGATCTCAAGGGGCTTTCCTATAAGTTGACCTTACCCAGCAGGTCAGCTTTAACAGCAGGACGGCTCTGTGGTCTCTCTGGGTCCATTTTTTCTAGCTTTCTGTGGACAAACACTGGTTAATTTTATGAGAGTAACCTGACACATTAGTTTACTCAGCCCAGATTTGTCCACGAGGCCCCTTCACTGCCCCGTTGAGTGTATCCACCCAGTGATTAATATCCAGCGGAGGAAATGTTCTGCTTTATTAATAGACGCAATAATGCCTGTCTTAATGAGACTCCTGCAAAAGCAATTCTAGTACTCATGGGCTTCTGTTCTTAAATAAACTTCTGCAGAAGAAGCTGGCAGCTCAGACTAACCAGAGATCAAGCTTTGAGCTGGTTGCTTCTGGGATGTGAAGTGCCGCCGTAGTGTCTAGCCTTATGACATGATGGGAGCCCAGGACATCCATGACGTCCTCCACTGGGCTCAGGAATAGCCTCTGCATTGTGGTGGTCTGCAGCCCGACCCTCCGAGTCAGCCAAGCTCAACAAGCAACACTGCTGGCTGTACTTCATCATTGCCTCACCTTTTCAACCCGTATTTCTCCTTCCCTAAGTGCTTTACAAGGCACAACAACAAGACAGAAACATCTACTTCAAGTGTTCCTGAAGAGGACAGGATAAGGTTGTGTAGAGCATCTCCACTGGTGACTACAAAATACTCATAGAATCATCATGGAATGGTTTCAGTTGGAAAGGAACCTAAAGCCCTTCCAGCTCCAACCGCCCTGCCATGGTCAGGGACACTTCCCACTACATCGTGTTGCTCAAAGCCTCATCCAACCTGGCCTTGAACACCTCCAGGGATAGGGCATCCACAACTTCTTTGGGCAACCTGTGCCAGTGCCCCACTGCCTTCACAGGAAAATATTTCTTCTTAAGACCTCATCTCGATCTCCTGTCTTTCAGCTTAGAACCTGTTCCCCTTGTTCCTATACCTGCACTCCATGATTAAGAGCCCCTCCCCAGCTTTCTTGTCTGCTCTAAGGTCTCCCCAGAGCCTTCTCTTCACCAGGCTGAACAACCCCTACTCTCTCATCCTGTCCTGATGCAGGAGATGCACCAGCCCTCACATCATCTCCATGGCCTCCTCTGGACTCATTCGAACAGATGATGCTGCCAAAAGGAAAAACAGAACAAGCCTTGGTGTTCACCCAGAGAGAGACCCAATTTCATGTGCTGCATCCAAGCCTACGTTGTTCATCCCTATTCACAAAAATGGTTCAGAAGTATTTGAGCTTCTGTGAGACTCCTTAGCGATCTCGGAAGTTCAAAGGAAAAACAATTCTTCCTAAGATCTCATTTCAATCTCCCCTCTTTCAGCTGAAAACCGTTCCCCCTCATCCTATCCCTGCATTCCCTGATCAAGGGAGTTTTGAGGGCTCCAGCAGGCCAGGACCTCCCTAACCAACCCATAGACCTAACCTAAAAAATGGTTCAGTTTACACCTACCCCATTTCTTTCAACCTTTCCCTCAATATATGTTACCGGCCATGGGCAGAGTCAGGTACGCAGTACAGTGGGATGCAAAAAAAATTGTTTGGGGTTCCTCAATACAATTCACCACCATCACACAAGCACACCCAAAAAAACCTTCCCTTACCAAGGCAAAATGAATCTGTGTAGCCGTAATTAGACAAATATTGTTAAAGGAAAAGCTATATGTGAATGTAGACTAAACATAGCTCTTATGCCAGATAAAACTGCCTTCTTTACACTGAAAGAGGAACTGTTCATGCCATAACAAATGGTCAAACGTGATACTTCAGAACAAATATACAGATATACCCCATCGATATTTGTAATGGTGAAAAAGTGTATAAAAGCTTGACACAACTTCCAACACGGTCAAAAGAAAGACAACCATTGACTTCACCGAGTGCTGGAGGAAGATGGGGAACTGGAGGACACAGGTAAGGTCATTTGGATGCTGATCTTAGAGAACTAAAAAGACTCTTTCTTAGTGTGAGTGAATGGATTGTTCAAGCTGCTGCCTGAAATCTAATACTTGAGAAACACTTGGGTTAGCATGACATGCAGGGCTGTGTTCAGTATTACCTTAATTTAATTTCATATAGCCTAATGTTGACTTTGGGAAGCTGTTTGAGAAAAGCCTACCCTGATAGAGATCTTGCTCATCTCCCAAGTTAACAAGTGATAGAATGAGAGGAAATTGCCTCAAGTTGCATCAAGGAAGGTTTTAATTGGAATCAGGAAAACCTTCTTCACTGAAAGGGTTCTCAGGCAGGTGGCTGAGCCACCATCCCTGGGCATATTTAAAATATGGGTAGATGAGGTGCTCGGGGGTCTGGTTTAGTGGTGGACTGGTACAGTTGGACTTCATGATCTCAAAGGTCTTTTCCAACCAAGCAATTCTAGGATCATGGAGTCCTCACTCTACATTATGCAGCCTGTCTTTTCTCATCTTCACAGTCCTTGGGAAGCTCAAGTCATTGGGGAAGAACTGATTTTGATAAACTCAGCAACCCTCTTACGAAACCACCCAGGGGTAACGAGTGTGAAGCCTCACAGGGATGGCTTAGCTAAAGCCACTCACCAGCTACCAATTCTGTGTCTCTTCAATGCAGATTATTTGTTTACAAGAAGAGTCACACAGGTCATAGAATGATAGAATGGTTTGGGTTTGAAGGGACCTCAAAGCCCATCCAGTTCCAACCCCTGCTGTGGGCCGGGACACCTCCCACTGGATCAGGTTGCTCCAAGCCCCATCCAACCTGGCCTTGAACACCTCCAGGGATGGGGCAGCCACAACTTCTCTGGGAAACCTGGGCCAGGGCATCACCACCCTCACAGGAAAACTTTTGTTCTTAAGTTCTCATCTCAGTCTTCCTGTTTTCAAGTTAAAAACATCCCCTCTCATCTCATCCCTGCACTCCCTGATCAAGAGTCTCTTCCCAGCTTTCCTGGAGCCCCTTTACGTACTGGAAGTTGCTCTAAGGTCTCCCTGAAACCTTCTCTTCTCCAGGCTCAACAACTCCAACTCTTTCAGCCTGTCCTCTCATACAGAGCTGAAACCATGGTCAACATCCAAGCTGTCTACTCTGGTAGGATCCCCCAGCAGGCATGAGTTCCCTTCCATGTTTAAATGCTGGCTAATAGCAAAGCTTGAGGTCTACCTGGCCTCCTAAATTTCTTCTGGGAAAATGTAATAATGAGAAGCCACTCAGTCCACCTGGAAACCCATCACTTTCTCCTTTCATTTTCTTTTAATAACTCCCGTAAATGTTATTTTAGGGACACCTCAACATTTCACACCATTCCTTATATCTCAGTTCTACCTCACCATCCCCTTGGAAGGGCCTGAACCTTCAGCTTTGCAGATCAAATCCATGCTTCAGTCAGATCAAGGGACGCAAACCCTCTCCTGCAGCCCATTTCGTTGTACAAAAGATGCCGTGATGTGTTCAGAAGGGAAAAAAAGAGAGAAAAGGCCATGTACGCGTACACACACGCTCACACACCTTTTCTACGCTCTCCCACACAACCTGGAAAAAAGAAACTTTCCAAGAGTTCAAATTTAATGTTAAAACAAAGCGAGTAACGTGAGACTCGGTGCTGGAGCGGAATGGAAAGTACACGGAGTCCAACTGACCTGCGCTGCCGTCCAGCGGCTCCCGCGAGACCACCCAAAAAAAGCTCCTTGCTTCTGTTGGAGCAGAGCGAGCCACATCATCTCCCTTCAGGGGTGGTGCAGCTCCTCACGAAGAAGCAATAAATTAAAAATTATTAAATAAATAAAGAGAAGCAAAAGGGAGGGGAGCGGTGGAGCAGGAGAGAAATCCCAAAGAGAAAAGGCTAAAAGGAAATGACCTTCTCTGCTATTAAATAGGTGACAGAAGGGTATTATAAATGCATCACGGGTTGGAAGGGAAAAGAAGGGCGAGGAGGTGACACATCAGCCCCTTTGGCTTAAGTAGAGGCCAGGAAGGGGACAAGACTGAGGACGAGTGCAACCGCACGGTGGTTTTTGGCGACAGCTGGGACAGCCACCGCTGTTGGCAGGACACATCCAGAACAGCAACCAGGAAAAGAGAGAGGCCACAAAGCACTAAAGGGAGGGAAAGGAGCCTCAGATCCTCTGGCTGCATTGAAGGGACACAGGCTTGGGTTGCATGGTCATATTTTCCAGCCAACTGCAAAGAGCTATATTAATTCCTTCAGCCTTCGCTTCCCTTTGAATGTGATCACAGAAAGGGTTTGCAGAGCAGCGACATCCTGTTCTCCAATGGTCCCACCACAACCAGGGCTCTTCTCTTAAAGGGAGAAGAGCAAAGAAACAGAAACATCAAAAAAAAGAAGTGTGCATCATCTCAGAAGCATCAAAAGAAGCCTGGCCAGCAGGACCAGGGAGGGGATTCTGCCCCTCTGCTCTGTCCTCATGAGACCTCACCTGGAGCCCTGCATCAAATTTTGGAGTCCTCAGCACAGGGAAGGCATGTTGCAGCAAGTCCAGAGGAGATGATCCAAGGGCTGGAGTATCTCTGCTGTGAAGACAGGCTGAGAGAGCTGGTGTTGTTCAACCTGGAGAAGAGAAGGTTCTGGGGAGACCTTAGAGCAGCTACCAGTGCCGAGAGGAGCTCCAGGAATGCTGGGGAGGGGCTCTTGATCAGGGAATGCAGGGATAGGATGAGGGGGAACGGTTTTCAGCTGAAAGAGGGGAGACTGAGATGAGATCTCAAGAAGAAACTTTTTCCTGTGAGATTGCAGAGGCCCTGGCCCAGGTTGCCCAGAGCAGTGGTGGCTGCCCCATCCCTGGAGGTGTTCAAGGCCAGGTTGGATGGGGCTTGGAGCAACCTGATCCAGTGGGAGGTGTCCCAACCCATAGCAGAGGAGTTGGAACTGCTTGAGCTTTAAGTTCCCTTGCAACCCACATCATTCTCTGATTTTATGAAGTTAATTGCTTAAATAATTACCTAATTACTCTAAGCACTCCCAACCCACCCCACATCCACCATGTGACGGGACGCAGCTGAAACTGCCACCAGTATCTTATCCTGTCAGAACTCATGCAAAGCATTTTCTCCTCCATCCAGGGCCAAAGGTTCCTAAAACCTTTTGGGTTTAAGAAGCTCAAAGCAACCCCTGCTCACAGAAAAATCTGGGATGCAGGTTTTCTGAGGAGAAGATTGCTGGAGCAATCAGTCTCTCAGTAACCCAAATAGGAGATGATGCAAGGGCTGGGGACAACCTGTCTACTCCCACCCAACCTGCAGCAGTGCTGCCACCCATCCCAGGGTCCTTCCCACCTGAGCTACCCTTGGGAATTGTGTTCTGCCTGTCTGGTCCACCACACATGCACCGCTTGTCATCCAGCTTGCCAATGCAATCAGTAGTTGGGTGTAGGTTCATGTTTTTCAACCCCTGGTGGTCTCCTGTGCTGTCTCTGCATCATCTGAGCTCCTGAAATAGTCAGTAGGAAAGTCCAGGCCTCAAAGGCCAGTGGAGATAAGCACCTTTCCCTTCCTTCTTGCTTGCTTCTTTCAGAAGGGGAAAAGGTAAAAAGCTCTGGGCATAAGCTTCTATCCTTGAGCTCATCAAACCCTCAGGGAGGGATGGACCTCAGAGCAGGAGCATCTTCATCTGGTTGCCCAGGACCTTGTCCAATCAGGCTCTGAATATCTCCGGGGTGGAAACTCCACAACATCTCTGGTCAACTTGGTTCAACATTTGGCCATTCTCTTCATAGAAAAGCTTTTTCTTATTTTTAAGTGCTATTTCCTGTATTTCAATCCATGCCAGCCAGTAGGGCCTCACCTTGGCCATGGGGACAAATAGGTCCCCAAGTGGGTGCAAAAATCTCATGATCAGGGTGCCCTGGTCCCTGAGACTCAAGCCAGGAAGCCACAAGTCCTTTGAGAGGAATAGGATCTGAGGGAAAGGCAGGAAGATGTGCCAGGTAAGGTTGAGGCTGAATACCAGGAAAAGGTTCCTCACCCAGAGGGTGGTGGAGCACTGGAACAGCTCCCCAGGGAAGCTGTCATGGTGCCAAGCCTGAAAATATTCAAGAAGCATTTGGCCCTCAGTCACATGCTGTAAATTTTGGGGTTTTCCCATAGAATTATAGAATAGTTTGGGTTGGAAGGGACCTTAAAGATCATCCAGTTCCAGCACCAGGCAGGGACACCTCCCACTGGATCAGGGGCTCCAAGGCCCCATCCAACCTGGCCTTGAACACCTCCAGGGATGGAGCAGCCACAACTTTCCTGGACAACCTGGGCCAGGGCCTCACTCTCACAGTGAAGAAATTCTTCCTTATATCAAGCCTAAATCTGCCCCTCTCCAGTTTATACACATTCCCCCTCGTCCTATCACTGCAAGCCTTCATGAATAGTCCCTCTCCAGTTTTCTTGTAGCCCCTTTCAGATACTGGAAGGTTTGTGTTTTGTTTTGAGACCTTATAGCTACGTTCCAGTAAGGAAGAAGTTTTCAGGGATAAAAGTTTGGATTTGATGACTGTGGGTCCCTTCCAACTGAGGTCACTCTGTGATTCTGTGAGTTGGAAGGGACCTCAAAGCCCATCCAGTCCCACACGTACTACCAAGAACAGGGACACCTCCCACCGGATCAGGGGCTCCAAGCCCCATCCAACCTGGCCTTCAACACCTCCAGGGATGGGGCAGCCACGACTCCGGCAACCTCTGCCAGGGCATCACCAAGATGCAGATGGACATGAAACCAAACGCTTGGAGATTCAACTCTTTTTATTATGGAAGTCTATAAAATAGCCACATGGATTATTTTTTTTTTTTTAAGATCACAAAATACACAACATTCATTTTAATATGTGACACAGAATATTATATACATATTAAAAACCACACGACTGAAACACATGTTCACACGGGCACCAATTTCATAACGAAAAACCCCACAAGTGCTTTGTTCTTTTTTTAATATTAAAAAAACAACTGCTATAAAACATATTAATATTCTTCCAGACAATGTTTACAATAAAGAGGGGGAAAAAACCATACTTTACTAAATAACAAATATTTAACAGCAAAAAAACCTTTATACTAAATATCTATTTTGAATTATAACAAAAATAGTACTTATAATAGTTTATAAAGACAGACCAAAAAACAATTTGTGTATAAAATAATATAGCAAATTGGACTGTGCTAAGAAAAAAAAAAGAACAAAAACAAAAACAACAAACAATTCTGAGATTCAAAGTGCTTTATTCTGCAAACCCACTGCAGCAACTTCTTTTTAGTCAAGTTATATTAGTTAGGAATGGAGAAAAACAAAAGCATGACTGACTTATGCCTAGATTAAATACTGGCACACACAAACATTATATATACACATGATGTAAGCATATATATATAATGGATGTATGCATCTTGCATTACTGCTCTCCCATCAGCCACTCACTCAAAGCATGTTTGGTTTTCACTCGGTAATGACATTGGAAGTTAGCGAAAGCCTTCACTGATGAAGCACAAGTGGGACCGAACCCTTATGGAAAAGTCTACCCAAGAGATTTTGCTCCCCGTGAGCCCTAACGTTGGCCATTCCCCTCTCCAGCTTTCCCTTTTCTCAGCCTCCTCTCCCCACCAGCACAGTTTTCTTCCCTCAACTGAGTGGAAACAGAGGCTCCTGGAGAGCACTTGGTGACGGGACTTGCAACTCCCCACTGAAGACCATCCCCCACCTTCTGCCCCCATCTCAATGTCCTACAACGGCTCATCATCCACAAAGACCATGGACACCCTCATGTGCTCCTTACCTTGCCCCTGGGAGACTCACCCCTTGCCACCGCACTCAGGTTTATGGTCTTTGCTTCTTTGCCCTTTAGGATTTCGATTGTGATGAAGCTCCTTTCATCAACGGGAAAGTTTTGCCTCAGTCATGGACAAGGAAAATACCTGAAATCTCAACAGTACCTGAGCTAGTGGTATTTCACTCAACATTTCCAGGCTGGCAATCCAGCTGAGCCTCGGCTTCAGGGATGTGGTGCCCAAAGCCAGAGGCTCCCGAGACCTTGCTTTTGGGTTTGGCTTGGTGTTTACCACCTAGAAGACAAGGTCTGGATCTGAATGGCATCTCCTAGAAGAATAGGAGTTTTATTTCAGGTTAAATCCACTTGAAAATCAAGCCGGGAACTATGGGCATGAGTGAAGCCCATCCACTGGGATGCTCGTGAGGGGTTTCTGGCAGCTTGGCTGACGGCAATCCGATCTCAAGTGCTTCCCTTGGCTAAAAAACTGCCTCCTTCCTCCTTTCCCCCACCAGACAATGGGCTGACAGAGGTAGCCATCACCATCGCTCACTTCACACTTCCTTCGACCTTCCAAAGAGGCACCCGCTCATCAAAAGCACAACCTGCAAAGCAACCTGGTAAGCCACATCCGCCCCTTCACCTTTCTTATTTCAGCCCTACTGACTTATCTGGACACATCTTTAAAGCTGAAAGCCAAGCTGCCCACCCAAGCACAAGATCATTCCCCAACAAGGTTAGGAGAGGTCTCAGCCATGGTCCTTGTGTTGTTGCTTCTACCTCAAAGGGCAGGAGATGGGAGACAAGTGGGGCTGGGCAGAGATGCCTCAAGTCAGGGAGGGATCTCCCAACCTGCTGCTTGGCTCTGGTTTGAACCAAATGCTTGCCAAAACACTCAAGGACCTTCTGCTCTTCACCCACACATAAGGCCATGTCTGCTTTCAACACAACCCACCCGTCTCACACTCAGAAGCTTCTTGCATGCAAAACCTAAAACAAACCCACCCGGTAAATTAAATGCAAGATACCTTGGTGGACGCTTTCTCCAGAGAAGCTTTGGGCAGGGCTCCTCTCCCAGGTGGGACCAGGTGGACAGCTTGCAAGGAGCCTGCCGCTCGTTCTCCTTCCTGTCGAGCTCTCCCGTCGCCAAACAAAACCCAAACACGAGACAAACAATGCGTGTCTTGGCTTATTTATAGAGATCACCTTTAATGCAAACGCCTCCCATGGAAGAGGATGCACCGAAACGAGCAGCTCTGAGCAAGGCGGCTTTACTCAATGCCCCGATGCTTGCAGAGCTGCGCTGGGTTGGTGGGGCCATGAAGTTCAGAGGCTGGTGCCTGCACCCTGAGGGAGAGCAAAGGCACCAAAATGCCCCCCAAAAAGGGTGCCTCTGCGCAGGGTAAGGGGCTGGTGAGGGGACGCGGTGGGGGAACGGATGCACACAGGCCGTGTAGCAGCAGCAGGAAACTCAACGAGAAGAAAAAGGACATCCCACCCACTCAGAGCTCCAAATACTAAATGGGGTGTCCTTTTTTCATCCGGGGACCGCTCACTGTCCATTCAGCCCCGGATAAGACACCACAGGGGTTTTTTTGGGTCCCGCAGTGGAGACGAAACGACAAGTCCTCCCTCCCCAGCCTGCCCCGGCACCAGCGGGAGAGGGGATGGGAACGGGCATCGCTCATCTCCCCCTCACCAAGGAAAGCCTCCAATGCCCCGAAACAAACAACACAAGCAAACAAATGAAAAATAAAAACAAAAACACTGTTTTCACCAGCTAATTTAACACTGTTAAAAAAAAAAAAAAGACAATCAGAGGCCACCTGAGAGCCACCCCAGGGTGCCAGATCTCTGATCACTGGCTGATTTCCAAAGCCTTTCCCACCGTCGGGCTTTTGCAGCACTCCTCCTCGCAGCAGAAGTGTTTTATAGATATTTATATATATATTTATAATATTTAGATACTGTGTATGGTCAGACATCCCAGCTCGACTCAGGTTTTTGTGACTTTTCCTTCTTCCGAACCAAAACCAGATGCACGACGACATCCCAACCATCCTTCTCCGCTCCCCACAGGAAGAGCAAAACGGTTTTGGCAGCTTCACCACTGGAAAAAGCAGTCCTAACCCGGAGGCTCTGCTAAGTGAGTGTCGTGGAGAAGATTCTCGTCCCTCTCTCCTCCCCTCCTGTTCATCCCTTTTGCCCCCACCCCACCCCTCCATCCCCAAGCCGCCCGACCCTTGTGCCACCAGTGTGGGCTTTACACCGTCGCCCCCAGCATGGCATCTGTTCCCGTCAGGATCTCGTTCTGGTTGGAATCTAGTCCAAAAAATTTGACCTTGAGTCCGTCAACCGGATGGACCACGGGCACAAGGGTGATTTTGGGGAAAGTCCTGGTGGCGAGCTCAAAGCGGCTGGTGCTGGCCAACTCGATGGCCAGTGCCTTGAGGAAGAGCTTGGCCAGGTGCTTGCCCAGACAGGTCCGTACGCCTCCTCCGAACGGGAGGTAGTGGAACCTGCCGTCCTTGTCTTCGCTTCGACCCTGCCCGAAGCGGTCAGGGTCAAAGACATCCACGTCCTTGAAGACAGGGGCGGTGTCGTGGGTGTCCCGGATGCTGTACATCACGCTCCACCCTTTGGGGATTTGGAAACCCTGCAGAGAAGAGGGAAGGGGTAGAGAGAAAACCAAAACGAGTCAACCCTTCTGCAAAGGGTGTGGGAGTACAAGATAAAAACATTTTGGTTTGTCTGCTTTTTCCATTTTTCTTTGGGTTTATTACTCGTGCGTGATGCAGATTTAAAAGAAAACCCGAGAGTGCAGCATGAAGGGGTGGGAAATGGGAATCCTGAGTTTATTCCTGTCTATCCCTGGGACCCGCCAGATGATTCGTTGCTATTTATTTGCTTTGCGGTCGCTGGCAGGATTTGCCTACCAAGAACCCCATGGTGCTCAACTGCTGCCGGGCAAGGGAAAGCAGCTTTTCTCGCTCCTGTGTCCTCCCTAGAGCATCCCATGGCTTTGGTCACACCCCACCACCTGTCAGCCCTCCATGCCCAACACACATATCAGCGCCTGGGTGATGAGAAATGGGACAGATTTATCATCCCCTGAGCACTTTAAAAGGTTTCCAACTCAAATCATTACATTAATAAGATTTATAGTGACAAGTCAGGTCTCAGGATTTTGTTTTGCTAGTAGGAAATTCCAGCCATGGTGGTGAGTAATCTGCCTGTCATCCAGCAGCCTGGAGATGCCCTTTGCAGTAAACCTTTCCCTTGTCGCACCCCAGTTTAGTTTTAGGCGTCAAACACTGTCACGAGTTGCTTTTTGAAGCATCATGTCTGTCTCCTCTTTGACAGCCCAAGTCATCCCTTCCCTGACACGGGCCAGATCCCATCATCCTCCCCTGAGTCTGGAGCAATTCCACCTCCCATCAGCAGCAGGACTTAATTTGTCCTCCCTGATGTCCCAACTAAGCCAGGCTCAAGCAAGCTTTGCAACAAGGTGCTGAGGGCTGTTTTGGGGAGCTCATGGTGCAATTTCATCCCAGAGAGTTGATGATACTCACATCTAGCTCAAAGGTTTGCAGCACCGTCCGGTAACCTCCAGAGATGGGGGTGAAGAGGCGAAGGACCTCCTTGATGACGCAGTCCAGGTAGTGGAGGCTGTTGATGTTGTCGAGCCGGAGAGAGCCCTCACAGATGCAGCCGTTGTGCAGGATGCCCTTGCTGCGCAGCTCCTCCCGCAGCTTCTCCAGGACCCGAGGGTGTTTGAGGAGCTGCATGATCAGAGAGGTGCTGGCGCTGGCGGTGGTGGCATAGGCAGCAAAGATGAGCTCCAAGGTGCCATCCTGAAACACAAGAACAAAGCCAGAGTAAGGCACGGGGCATGGACAGATGGACAGGTCAGCAGCAGTGGCATGTCAAGGAATAGGCATGCAAGTTGCCAAGGGGCACTTTCTTTCTCAATGGTTCTCCAGTCTGGTCATATCTAACTTTAAGGTCTCTCCTTGTGCAGACACAGGTTTTGGAGACCCACCACGAGGTGCTTTCCACAGAGCCTTGGAGGATGCTGAAGCAAAAAACCCTGGGAATGGCACTTGATGGCACATGAAGGAGAAGTTAAGCCATGAACTTGCTGCAGATAACAACCTCCTTTGCTCTGCTGAAGAATCAGGGAATCATAGAAGCATTAAGGTTGGAAAAGATCTCTAAGATCACATCCACCCATCAGCCCAACACCATTGTGCCTATTAAAGAGGCACCATAGAAGTGGCTAAGTCAAGGGATGAAGCTGGTCAAGTTCAACCCTCTACAGTCTTTTTCTATTCCCTGAAAAAATCTTTTAGAAAGGGCTGAGCCTGATCTGCGAATAAATGCGGCCTGGGGGAAAGCAACTGACTTGTTGGCACCGTAATTCACCACACCAGGATTGACCTGCAGCTCCAACAACACACTGCGGTCCCTCAGCTCTCATTGATCAACTCAGGTCTGTCCTCCAAATCCTCCTTACAGCGGCTCATCTTCTGCACCCCTGCCGTGAGCACAGCAAGGACAAGACAGCCGTGGGGAAGATCTTTACCTTCAGCTCCTGCATGGTTAGCTCCTTGCCATGCTCTTTGCCGCTTTCTATCAGGATGTCCAGCGCATCGGCATAGTCCTTGCCCTGTGTGTTCTGTAGTTTCTCCTGGATGGCTTTCTCCAACCCCTTCTGCAGCGTCTCACGTGCCCGGATGCCCTGGAGAGCAGGAAGCCATCAGACCACACAGGATACAACAACACTATCATTCAACACCTCTGAGAGCTGGAGACATGTTTAGGACAACAGGTCTAAGTAATACAACTGCAATTGCAGGTGCTCAAAGAGAAGCATAAAGATGCTGAAGTTGTTCCCTGGGCAGGAGGAACAAGCCCTGAGATTACAGGCAAGAGTAATCAGCACGTACGTGCAAATGATGGGTCTGGTGTGAGAGCCTCAGCACTGCACCAGTTCACAAGCCTCTGTCTCACCCTGGGATGTATGGTAGTCCCTGGGAAAATTGTCTCTCAAAGGAAAATCAATTCATCCAAAGGAATCCCCTTCCTGGCTGTGTAATGGGCTTCCCAAGCAATTATATCACCGGGGCTCAGTAAAGCAATTCCTATCCAAGTGCAGCTGCACTGTGTTAACCTGCTGCTGCAGATGCTTCAGGGCTGAAAACAGCTGGGCTTATTCGCCCCGTGAAAGGACAAAATTTGCAGCAGAATCACAAAAATAAATTTTAAACCCCTGAAAGTCCATAACCAGAATTCCCGGTGATAAAATACACATTTTTGCCTGGGTTTCAGGATGGTTTTGGTTTGCATCATTCATCAAAAAAATCATAGAATGGGTTGGGTTGGAAAGGACCTCAAAGCTCACACAATTCCAACACCACTGGATCAGGGTGCTCAAAGCCTCATCCAACCTGGCCCTGAACCCCTCCAGGGATGGGGCAGCCACCACTTCTCTGGGCAACCTGGGCCAGTGCCGCACCACCGTCACAGGAAAACATTTCTTCCTAAAAACTCATCTCAGTCTCCCGTTCTTCAGCTCAAAACCATTCCCCCTCATCCTATCCCTGCATTCCCTGATCAAGAGCCCCTCCCAGCTTTCCCGTAGGCCCCCTTTAAGTACTAAAAGGCTGCTATAAATGAGAACAGTTCATGGAATTAGAAGGTCTGCTGACCTCTTTCACCCTGGGGACAGGAGAGAATTAATGGAAGAAAGGTCATTCAAACATAAAAGTATAGAAAACCTGCCAGTGAGGGAAAATTACCCATTAAATCCGAGCAAATCCTGACTATGCTCTCTCTTGCATTGAACCGCTCAGTCCTTAGGACTCTAAAAAACTATGAAAAGACCTCCCTCTCTGCTCTACCAAAACATGACTTTGTATCCCTGCTTCTAGAGGTCAGAGGGTGAGAAGATACCCCACCACGAACTTGTGGATATGGGTGTTAGCCCCCACCCCATTAATTCAAATCATTTGATTTTATTGGCTGGTGGAGGACTCGTCCTAAATCTCTTACCCTTCTGTAGCCACTGAAGGGCAGATCCACAGGCAAGGAGAAGACATTCTCCACAAACTGCTGGTAGACCTCAAAGAGGCAACTGAGCTCCTCATCAGGGATGCGGAAGCCCAGCAGGACACGAATGGCCATGCGGAAGGTGAGCTTCTGGGTCTCGTGATAGACGTTGATGGACTCAGGGTTGCTGCTCCAGGCCCGAAGGGTGTCTTTGATGACCAGCTGGATCTTGGGGAGATAGCTCTCTAGTGCCTCATGGCTGAAGATTTTGGAGAAAACCTACAAAAGAGAGTGAGGAGAGATTTCTACACCATCCTCTTTGCCTTCTCTAGCAACCAGCTGCTGTCCATAAAAGCGGACGTCATGGGTCCACTTAGCAGAAGACTCATTATCATCCAGAATTCATCAGTCAGCATCACCAGTTTCTAACACATGCGAGTCAGTGGAGAAATATCAGATTCTTCACAGGCTCTTCCCTGCCACAACTATCACAAACAACAGGTGACAACACGGTGCAAACCAGAGACTGGATGAAACACATCACCCCATGCATGGCAAGACAGATGGAGACGGCTTTCCCACAGCTCCACGTCGTGGCTCCCAGTTACATTTATCCCATGATTTGGATGCTGCTAATACATCTCTTCCATGGGGATTCTGAGCAGTGTGCTCAGGTAGGTAAGAAGATCAACAGAATCCAGGCTTGGATCAGCCATGGTGTGACCAGCAGTAGGAGGAAAGGGATTGTTCCACTGTACTTGGTGCTGGTGAGACCACACTTTGAATCCTGAGTTCAGTTTTGGGCCCTTCGCTACAAGAAGGACATTGAGGGGCTGGAGCGCATCCAGAGAAGGGGAACAGAGCTGGGGAAGGGGCTGGGCACAAGTCTTGTGAGGAGCAGCTGAGGAACTGAGGTTGTTTATCCTGGAGAAGAGGAGGCTGAGGGGAGACATCAGGGTCTACAACTGCCTGAAAGGAGGTTGTTGCAAGGTGGGTGCTGCTCTCTTTTTGTAAGTGATAGGATGAGAGTAAATGGCTTCAAGTTGTGCCAGAGAAGGTTCAGATTGGATATTAGGAAAATTTCCTCTGCTGAAAGAATGGTGAAGCGCTGGAAGAGGCTGCCTAGGGCAGTGGTGGAGTCTCCACCCCTGGAGAGGTTCAAAAAACATTTAGATGCAGCACTTCAGGACATGGTTTAGTAGGTGCGGTGGGGTTGGGCTGATGGTTGGACTGGAAAAAGAGCTCTAAGATCATCCAACACTAATGATTCTTCCAGTACCTGAAGGGTCTACAGGAAAGCTGGGGACGGACCGTTCACAAAGGCTTGGAGTGATAGGGTGAGGGGCAATGGGTATAAACTGGAGAGGGACAGATTTAGAGTAGACATAAGGAAGAATTTTTTCACCATGAGAGTGGTGAGACACTGGAGAATGGTTGTCCAGAGAAGTTGTGGCTGCCCCATCCCTGGAGGTGTTCAAGGCCAGGTTGGATGGGCCTTGGGCAGCCTGATCTAGGGGAATATCCCTGCCCATGGCAGGGGGGTTGGAACTAGGTGATCTTCAAGGTCTCTTCCAACCCAAACTATTCTATGATTCCATGAATCTCTAGTGTCTAACACTATGGTTGCGCGCACACAAGCTTTTCTCTCAGTGGCAAGCAGCGATAGTTTCTCCCATCTATCGACCGCGGTTCTTTAACATATGCAAAAAAAAAAAAAACCCAAGTAAAAGAAGTCTTTCGAGGCATTTCGGACCTCTGTGAAACCTGGCTGAACTTCGACAGCGGTTCAAGCCGGGAAGGGAGGCACACACGTACGCAGCGGCTGCTCTCGCACACGGCTCATTTCCTTGGGAAACCGGGCAAAAAAAACCCTGATGTCAGCAGACAGTATTAATTTAAGCTCGGCGAGTAAACACTGCGCGGGAGTGGGCCTCCCCAGGTCCCCCATGCGAACGGCTCCTTCCTCCAACTTGGGCCAAGGCCCGAACACAGTTGCACGAGGAGCTCAGCAATGCCAGGAATGTCCCTTCAAGCCCTCCCCGGCACAACCCACAGCATACGCTTTCATTCGGCATCCCCGCCGCATCCCTCCCAGAGTGCACCGGAGGGGATGGAGAGGGGAAAAAAAAAAGTGCTGTTTGTTTATTTTTTATTAACCTACACACACGCCACATGCCAGGCCTCCAGGAAAATCAAATTAAACCAAGCTCTCAAGGAGGGAGCTGCAAGCCGGCGTCGCCTCCACTGGTGGCCGGTTCCTGGGGGGGCTCAAGGCACGATGGGGGGGCTGCAAAGTTATCAAACCAAGAGGAGAGGAATCAAAGCCGCCCTCCCTTCTTTCCATGAGCGCTGGGCTGGTTGGAGCTGTAAATGTGAGAATTTCCTCCGCAGTCAGCTCTCAAAGGGGAAAAAAAGCTAACATTTTCCTGGCTGCGACCCCGCACATGGTTCGCTGGGAGCTTGTTTGGTGAAATAACACCTCTGTCCCCTCGTAGCCCCCAGGGCAGGAGGCTCGACAAGAGCCACTTCATACCGAGCTGCGCTCAGGCTGAGACCTGAATAAAACTCATCACGGTGGGGCAGAGTATGGAGACTCCCCATGGAAAGAGCAGCACGCGGACAGGGCAGTAAGAGGAAAGCTAGGAGAGAAAAAAGCAAGTAGACTGATAGACACATCTTCCCGCAGACAGACAGCCATCTCCGGATGGTTATGTAGAGCAGAGGCATGAATGAACGAAGCAGAGGAATGAATGAACCACCAGCGGGGCCTCGGAGAGATCACGGCGTTGCTGCTGGTTTCTGCCGCCTCACAAGTTATTTTTAAGCCTGGAAAGGGCAGAGATGCTCAGGAAGATCTGCCAGGGAGGTGAAGGCCGAGTGAAAAAGCAACAGCTTGGAAAAGAAAAGCTGGAGGGGCTAAAGCTGAGCCTCACAGCTGCCCGGTAAAGGTAAAAAGGAAGATTGGGAAGGATTGGTTTCTGCTGGCTACGAGCAGAACACCAGGATTTGCTGCAGTGGTGGCTACAATCATAGAATTATAGAATAGTTTGGGTTGGAAAGGACCCTAAATATCACCTAGTTCCAACCCCCCTGCCATATGCAGGGACACTTTCCACTGGATCAGGCTGCCCAAAGCCCCATCCAACCTGGCCTTGAAGACCTCCAGGGATGGGGCAGCCACAGCTTTCCTGGACAACCCGGGCCAGGGCCTCATCACTCTCATGGTGAAAAAATCCTTCCTTATATCAAACCTAAATCTGCCCCTCTCCAGTTTATACCTGTTCCCCTCTCATCCTATCACTCCAAGTCTTTGTGAACAGTCCCTCTCCAGCTTTCCTGTAGCCCCTTCAGGTACTGGAAGGTCACTCGACGGTCTCCTCGGAGCCTTCTCTTCTCCAGGCTGAACAACCCCTACTCTCTCAGCCTGTCCTCGTATGGGAGATGCTCAAGTCCAGCACACCAGGGTTTGCTGGCACAAGCTGCTCAACAGAGATGGGACAGGACCTCCTGAGCAGGGCTAGGAAAGGGTCACCAGTGCCTCCCTATCTTGCTGGCATCTGCCCTTCATCCATGCTGGATTTGGCACAAGGACAGAGGCTCTCAGGAAATAACCCAAACACTTCCTGTGACTCAGTTTCCCCAGCTGAAAGCACAGCCGATGAGAGTGATAGAAACACTAGGTTGGAAAACAGCTTTGAGATCATTAAGTCCAACCGTACCTGTCTGCTACTAAATCATAAGGACAAAAATCATGAGAACACAACCTCTGCTTAAGGAGCACTGAGGCTGCAGCGCTGCTTGGAGTCATCATCCCAATGGTGGTCCCAGGGGCTCCTGACAAACCTCGTTCTCCCCTAACTCTGCCCAGCCTCTTCCACAGGCAAAGCATTGGGAACCTCCTGCTCTCTGCAAAAAGTAGAGCACCCCAAGAAATGCCCCTGGTCCTATTGTGCAAAACTGCTGTAGTGGTGGAGAGAAGCAGCCCAGGGCCGGATCCACACCCTGCAGACCAAGTCAAACTCTGAAGACAAGAGGGTCTGCCCGAAGGATTGAAGGCACAGAAGATGGGACACTCAGGAAGAGAAGACTGAGCCCCTACGGAGGTCAACACAGCACCTGCCTAGCCTGAAAAATAGGAATCATTTAGCACTGGGGGTTAGGGGCCATTTTTTTCCTTTTCTGGTCTTTTTTTGAGCTGCCCTTTTGCTACCCAGCTCCTACAACCCCAGCCAGCTGCACCCCACATCTGCCAGAGCCTGCAGCTCCCAACCATGGGGCCAACCAACATCGCGAGCCCCGGCCACGCAGCCGGCTCGCTGCAACGTCTCGTCTGCTCGCCACCGCTGCTCTCCACGCCGCCTAATCCCAGATGTCAGCAGATCCTTCCCTAGCCAGACAGAAGTCTGGATCCCCTTCCAGTCACCTCCAGTTCAACCCTGCATCTTTCCAGTTGATTAAAAGGGAGAAAAAGGCAGCCAACTTTCCCCAACAAATCTCTATGCGTTTCTAGCCTAAAATTCCTGCGCCCTCTAGTGAAGTCGAGTCGAATGTCTCAACCACTCCTGGCTCCAAAGCCAAGGAGCATCGGTGCAAAAAACATTGTTCCAGAGCTGCCAAGAGGTAAAATCAGCTCTAAGGGGATGCTCAGCTCTGTTAACACCAAAACACAATAACCCAGCCATGGTTGGGGTCCAGTTGAGTGACCTCAGCACTGGTGCCAGGGCAATGGCCAGGACTTTGGGGGGATGCTGGAAAGAATCCCCATTTTCTTCATGTTTTGATATGTTCCCAAAAGACCCAACTTTGAGGATTTGCTCTGCCTGGGGGCATTCATTTACACACACATAGGTTCACCCCATGCCCAGTGAGACACCACCACCCAGCAAACCTGCCTAGAACATTCAGAACTTGTGGAAATAGGATATTTAAAGATTTATGGGTTTCCTAAGGCAGAAAATTATTGTCCAGTGTCTCAGTTCCAGGATCTCCTGCAGAGTGACAACTCTGCATGACAGCAAACTGCCCCTGGTCCTGGTTGGAGAATACCCAGCCCCATCCTTGAACCACTCCAAAAGGAGAGGACATTTAAGTGAAGAGCCCTGAGCTTCAACCCATCGTGTTTTCATAAGTAGAAAAGGCTTCGTTTAGTGCCTGGGGTGGAAAGGATTTTGAAGGGATGATGCTTTTCATTGTTTCCCCTCCTTAGTGCCAGTCAAGCCTCCTCAGTCCAAGCACCAGCTTCAGCCCCTGCTTTTTACCATCCATGATCTGCAGGTGCCCTGTTCCTGCCCAGCACATCAGTACAGCAAAGAGGGAATGGAGCTTTTCCTTTCTCCCCATCAGGAGGAAAGATTATGCGTTGGGATCAGACACCTGTGTCTCATCCAACCTTCACTGGCCTGAGCTGTTGGCTCAACCAAGCGAAGGCACAATAATTACGGAGAGGTTTCCACAAACCAATGGACACCCACCATGGCATGGCCATCGGGATGTGTCAGGAAACATCCAAAGCAACATTTCAGCCTGGAGACGTAGAATGTCTTTCTACATTTCAAAGGCCACACGATGTTTGTCCCAGCCTTGTCCTGTCATCACATTATAATGGATGTCCGTCACTCTCTGGCTTCAGACACGGGGATGCCAGACATGGAGCCCACTACCATGCTCCAGTGGGCTTGTAAATCATGATAAGAAGATCCATCTGTAAGATGGAGCAGGATAAGAAGACTCGATGAGCAAGAGGCATCCCATCAGGAGCACAAGCAAAGTGAAAACACAGCAAAAACATTGTGAAGACTACACAAGGCACCACAAAGAGGAGAGGACCTCCACAAAACCTCAACACTGCCCTGACTCTTTGCCATCTATTTTTAAAGGGCTTTGCCTTCTGTAGGCACAAAGCAAAGAGCTGATACCATGCTGTTATAGGAAAAGGGAGCACACAGACCACTCCAAAACCTCCTGCCATACTCTGTCACAGAAGAAATCCAGGCCCACTGAGAGGAAAAAGCAAAGAGATTCATCTCCTGACCACCCAAAATGAGCAATGCTTGGTTGGCTCACCAAAGCATAGCACAGCAGGTGAGGAGCACCAGTGTCTCGGGGGAGATGAAGGTAGAAACCTCTCCCAGGAAGAAATGCAAGAGCCCCATGAATCCTGTAAGTCATCTCCAAAGAGAGTTTGGTTCCAGTAGATGGATTCTCCAAACTCACCCCAGCTGAAGAAAAGATATGGAGTGCCTTTGTAGAGGGCATTTTTTCCAAAATTGGAATGATTCTTGAAAAAATGTGCTGGAAGAAATCGTGAAGATCATTCCAGCATCCTTGGACCACATTATGATGAAGACACACTATTCAGGATTGCCCATAACCCTAAGAAAACTCCAGCATTTCTTATTTACACTCAAGTTCAGAATAAAAATGAGCCCAAGGACCCCATTTCCTCGTGCGTCAAAACTCTCCATAGCCAAGCATCTCTTCTACAAACCTTCCACATGGTATGGGAGACCTTGCTTTCCATCTGAAGCCCTTTAACGGGCAACAGGTTTAAAGGGGCTGTGAGACAGGGTAGGGGAAGAGAGCAGCGTCTACATCTGTCTCAGCTTCAATCCTGCTTCAAAACTGCCTCAAAAAAAAACCAACACCACCACCAGCAAAACTCAAACAGCTACATCCAGCAATTCAGGCTTCTTCTCCCTCTTTACAGCAATATCTAAACACATGGTGAATCTTCAGCATTTGCGTGTGAACACTGGATCTGAAATACAAGTCGTGTCCTGACCTCCTTTATTCAAGAGGAACAAGGACATTTGAGGAGAGTAAAAATTCACCTTACACCTGTGTCCAGACAGAAGGGATTAGAAAGGTGGGATCAGTTCTGGAGTCCTCAGTACAGGAAGGACATGGATCTGTTAAAGTATGTCCAGAGGAGGCCACAAAGATGATGGGAGGGCTGGAGCACCTCCTATATGAAGACAGGTTGAGAGAGCTGGAACTGTTCAGCCTGGAGAAGAGAAAGCTCCAGAGAGACCTTAGAGCAGCCTCTAGTACCTGAAGGGGTCTACAGGAAAGCTGGAGAGGGGTTCTTGATCAGAGAGTGCAGGGACAGGATGAGGGTAATGGATTTAAGCTGAAAGAGGGGAGACTGAGATGAGATATCAGGAAAGAATGTTCTGAGAGGGTGGGGAGGCCCTGGCACGGGTTGCCCAGAGAAGTTGTGGCTGCCCCATCCCTGGAAGCATCCAAGAGTAGGTTGGATGGGGCTTTGAGCAGCCCAATGCAGTGGGAGATGTCTCTGCCCATGGAAAGGGATTTGGAACTGGATGGTCTTTGAGGTCCCTTCCAACCCAAACCATTCCGTAATTCTATGATCAGCTGGCCAAGAGGTCCAATAGGGCATGCACCTGCTGCCTGTGGCTGGAGCCTTTGGCTGGAGCTGTGGAGAACCAGCCCCCTGCAAACCTATCAGGCGCTTGGTTGGATGGCCAGAGCAACCTTTCACCAGCATCGCACGGCTGGGTTGAGCTACTGTGGCCTATTCCGTTTGGGTTTTGACCATGTACTAAGTCCCAGATTTGTGAAGTGGAGGTGAGTTGACTCAGAGCTGAAGAAGAGGAGAGCAGCTTGCCCAGGCAGTACGGATAGTGCCCTGTCTACTGCTGCAGAGCCAGTGGAGAAGAAATATGAGGAGAAAAGTCCCCTCTTAGCTGACGCCTTGTGTCTTCTTGGAGCAGGGAGACGGAACCAAGGAGAAGAGACTCCATGAGTTTAAGTAACACAGAGCATGGACTCTCCTAGACACAAAGATGCAATTGGAAAAGAAACCAGGCTGAAGTGCTCTTCCACGGGAGCACTTAGACCTTGGTCCTGCCAAGTACTCCATGGGCTAGGAGTAACGCAGAGCGCAAGGGGTGGCCACACTCACAGAGGGGAAGAGAGGGAAACCCTCACCCCATGATGCAGCCCCCTTCATCCCAGCAGTGAAACAAAAACACCTTTCCAAGCACATACCGTCTCTTGGAAGAAACAGGGGAAAGATGCTTGGAAAAGTGCTTCCTCCAACATCTCTGCTGCCCAAATCCTGAGTAAGGTCATATGGCGATGAGCACATATCTGCTGGTGCAGATGTTCCTACTTCTGAACACACAAATTCCTGCTGACTCTCAGAGGCCTCTTCTGAGCTTTAAACCAAGCCCAGGGAAAAGGTGACAAGGGTTGAGAAGACCGAGGGCCACCCTGCACAACTAAAGGAGAAAGTTTGCAAGCAACCTGTCTTACAAAGAGTTATATTTAGTGGTAGAAGTGCCACCTGAGAAGTAAAGAAGAGCATCTCTAATCCAAAACAAAGAATCCAGTCCACAGAACAAGTGGGATACTACAAACCACAACTCAGCGAGTTGTTCAAGCTGCCTGGAAGGATGGACTATAGAACCCTAGAATCATTAAGGTTGGAAAAGACCTCTAAGATCATCAAGTCCAACCACCGTACCTACTAAATCATGTCCCAAAGTGCCACAGCTACACAAGTTTTTGAAGTCTCCAGGGATGGAGACTCCACCACTTGCCTGGGCAGCCTCTTCCAGTGCTTCATCACTCTTTTAGTGAAGAAATTTTCTCTAATATCCAATCTAAACCTCCCCTGGTGCAACCTGAGCCCATTTCCTCTCATCCTATTGCCTGTCACTTGGGAGAAGAGACCAACACCCGCCTCGCTACAACCTCCTTTCAGAGAGTTGTCCATAGTGATGAGGTCTCTTCTCAGATGCAGTAGAAAACCAAACATACACAAAGACAATGTAGGATGGTTCCTGAGTCTCAAATTTCTCTCCATCTCTGGGATTAGCTCTTGTCAACCCCCATTCTTGCACTAAAGAGGAGCTTGGACTCATGCAGAGCTCTGAGCTGCAGACTGCAGAATAGAGTCACAGAACGGCTTGGGTTGGAAGGGCCTTCTAAGGTCTCCCCAGAGCCTTTTCTTCTTCAGGCTCAACGACCCCAACTCTCTCAGCCTGTCCTCATATGGGAGATGCTCCAGCCCTCAGACCATCTTCATGGCCTCCTCTGGATTCACTCCAACAGATTGATGTCCCTCCTGTGCAGAGGACTCCAGATCCACCCATGGCAGGGCACTGCAGCCCAAAGAGGGGGTTTCATCATCTCCATGCCCCACAGGACACCCAATAGATTCCATCCCAGATGACACAGTAATGTAGAGCGGTCTACATTAAAGAGACTCAGCTCACAGGGTTTCCATACAGCTCCTGGGCTGCAACCACGCTCTGACACAGCACAGCTTCGCTGAGCTTGCAGGGTATTTTGGGGTGGAAGGCGCTATGAAAACGCACGAAATTTGTCTTTCAGCCAGAAGTGCCTGCACTTTGCTTTTTTCTTTTAATCCATTGGAATTACTCTGGATTTACACCACTGTAGATGACAGCGCTATTTGGTCTAAAGTCAATGAGCCGACCTAGCTGACAAATTCTTCCCCAAGACCGCGAGCGGGAGCCTTCCTACATCAATGAAAGCCTTTTCTCCAGCTCCAGTGGCTTTTGCCTGTGGGTTGAAGCTCACAGGGCAGCAGCCAAACACGGACATGCCGAGAAGGGGCTGGATCGCAGCCAGGCGATGGCAGCTGGAATCCAGCCCGCTTGAGCTGACCCATAGGACTGGGAAGGGGGTCAGATGGAAGGAGACGGTTTCCTTCCCACCGTGGGATTTACAAGTCACACAGAGGAAGGTGGCAGGGTGAGATGGGAATACAAAGCTAAAACAACCTTAAAAAACCCTCTTAGCAACTCAGATCCAGGTTTTTGGAGTGTGAAAGGTAGGTTTCCGCTGCTTCCCATCCCTCCTTCCTCCTCCCTCCCCTCTCCCCCATCTCCCTCCTTCTCTCTCTCCCTCCCCCCTAGTCCAGCCCACAGCAGCTGGTTTATATTTGGTTGTAAATTTATGGCCCCTTTTGTGTTCTTAATCCTCTTGCAAACTATATTAAAGCCTCAGACCTTTCTACTTGGTGCTAATAAGCTCAACACTTGTATGCCTCCGAGGCAGAACATTAATTGTGGTGTGTTAATGAATGATGTAGTTTTGGACAGTGAGACAAAACAGGCCATTTCTCTGCACCACTGTCTGCTTCCTCCTTGAGTCGCCGGGTCTAGGATGTCTACCCAGCCCACGGAGTGCTTTTATTTTATTCTTTCTTTTCCTTTTTTAAGCCAGCTGTGCCTATTTTGGGATTACTATGCTGGAACACAGCACGAGCCCGTCAAGTCCAGTGCTTTCCTGCCAAGGCTGGATGCTTCCAAGGAAAGTCTGAGTCCCACCTTCCCCGTGTACCGTAGCACACCCGCGCCGGCAGCGCGTATCCTGCATGGGGAAACTCCTTCCTGGCCCCAGGCATTGCTCAGACTCCACCTAAAATATAAGGGCTGTGCGTCCTGGCCATTTCCAGTTCCCATTTCCTTCTCTGCCAAGACACTGGGGTCCCTCACAGGCATTGACACAAGACTGCCTTTTTCTCTCTTAGCGGAACTCCAGCTTCCCACTGGCCTTACATCCCATAAAACCAGAGCCCACGCTTTCACCATGCCTAAGAGCAGATTTGCTTTGCCTTTTTTTTCCAGCTCATATTGACCCAGGGATTGACATTTCCAGGTAAATCTGGAGTGACTGCACTGATTTCACTAGGGTTTCATGGATATAAATGAGAGCTCATGGGTATAAATAGGAACAGAAGACGCCTACAAGGCACAAGATGTGGACTGAGCAAACAGCCAGACCAGGATAGGTTGTGACAGAGGCAGTATGGCTTTGCCACCAAAACAGGACCAGGATGGAGGACACACTAGAGCACAGAGCAAGAAACACCCTCAACCAGGCACCATCCCTAGTTGTGCCTTCCTGATGAGTTACTGCAGGAGAAAAGGCGTTCCCCTCCTTTGGGACATGTCTTGTCTGACCCCCAAGGGATGACGTGCATCCTTCATGTAATGCAGAGGGGTGGGGGATCTACCACCGAAAAAAAAAAGCCAGAGCAAAGACACACCCATGCTCAGCCAGATGCAAAAGCAAAGTGGCTGCTCCTGCCAGCAACCTGCAAGGTGATTTCAGGACAAAAATGCCACCACAGATGAACAAGAGCTGCAGCAAGGGTCACCCAGATCACCAACATCAGCATAAATTTCATGACCCGACAGCAGTAACAGCCTCTCAGTAGATATTTATCTCAAGAGGGAGGTTGAGGAGTTTTGAGTTGCTTTTGTTTACTACTTGTAAACTGGTCTTATCGACCAGCTTCATCTCAGTCCAAGAACAGAGCCAATGCTGATGACACATGCAATAAAGCGATACCCCTGACGCACACAAACCCTGCTCCCAGCCCCGCTCTCACCCTCCGTCGCACCCCACAAGATGTCATGTCCCCGAGCAAAGTTGACTTTATACCAAGAGACACCCCCCTCTCTAATAAGTGGAGAGTTCATTTCCCAAAAGGAGAAAGCTTTCTCCAATTTATATTAACTTTGACAGCTTCCTGCAGGGGAGATTTAGTAAATACAGGATCGGAAGGCAGAAGGCTGCCAGAGCTACTGGCTGGTTAATGTGGCTTTGTTCCTCCTGAGCACCTTTCACACGTGCATCTCAGAGGCTTTTATCAATGCCTGTGGGAATAAAGCCTCTGGGATGGAGAAGAGAACATTCATCTGCTTTATGGAAGGGGGTGTTGAATCTGTACAAGATTCTGAAGAGAAGCTGAGATACGGAGACAGTAAACCTGAGAGAAGAGCTCCAGAGACCGAGTTGTCCAACCTGGCTCTGATCCCACCATCATCATAGAATCATAGAACAGTATGGGTTGGAAGGAACCTTAAAGATCATCCAGTTTCAACCCCCCTGCCATGGGCAAGGACATCCCACTGGATCAGGCTGCCCAAGGCCCCATCCAACCTGGCCTTGAACCCCTCCAGGGATGGGGCAGCCACCACTTCTCTGGGCAACCTGTTCCAGTGCCACACCACCCTCATGGTGAAGATATTCCTCCGTCTAGTCTAAATCTGTGCCTCTCCAGTTTAGACCCATTGCTCCTATCACACCAAGCCTTTGTAAAAAGTCCCTTCCCAGCTTTCTTGTAGCCACTTCAGGTACTAGAAGGTCACTCAAAGGTCTCCTCAGAGCCTTCTCTTCTCCAGGCTGAACAACCCCAATTCTCTCAGCCTGTCCTCGTATGGGAGGTGCTCCAGCCCTCTGATCGTCCTTGTAGCCTCCTCTGGACCCGTTCCAACAGTTCCATCTCCTTCTTGTGTTGAGGCTTCCAGGAGCAAAGTGTCCTACTGCAGAGCCAGTAACGATAGCTGCAATTTGCTGATCCTGAAGTTACACTGAAGAGCTAAAACTCTTTGGAAAGCTTTGCAACACATGGCCAGCAGAACAGCCGATTTCTATGGCAAGCTACCAGAACCGTCATGCAAGAACATGTTGGGTTTAAAGCTCTTTGCTAGAGCTTGTCTTCACATCTCAGTGGCAATCTGTCCCCATCAAGAGGAGACTACAGCTCAATTGCCAGGGAATGATGAATGAGTATCTGCCAGTGCTGCTGCAAATAAATGCAACTCCTCTGGCTTCTAGAAAGATGACAAGGACTTATTGCAGGTGGTGACCACGTAAGGGTTGGTGGAATAAGAGCTAGAAATTACCCTAATAGTTGGAGTCACAGCAGAGGGGTCTCACTCTCCACCGTTCCTCATATTGGCTCACACCCTACACCACAAACAGCCTCGTGAGAAATAACACCTCATGCACAATTTCTGGCAAGACCAGAGAAGCAGAAACCACTTAAGAGCGAGTGAAGGCTCACGCTCAGAGATGAAGTAGGAAACAGACTTTGAGACGTGGATGGAACTCCAGAAACCTCCTCAAGGCTTTAAACTGAAGCGTCAAAACCCTAAAAAGTTTCTGAGGAAATGCTACTGCTTTTCGGCCTGGAGCTTTCAGGCTGCTTTGATTCCTTTAGTATTTTCTATTACTGCCAGCATCCTTACTATAAAAGTTGGTGAATGAAAAACAGGGTCTTCTGCCAACACATTCATTGACCAGTTCCCTGGTGGGTCAAGAGGAAGGTATGGATTGGATATCTAGGAGAAAAACTACCTAGAAGGAGCAACTTGATGTCTTAAATCTCATGCTTCCACCTCAGATCTCTCACAGCCTCACCAGCAGGATGGGAAGAGTTAAAAGTCAACATCATTAACTGCAATAAAAACTCAGGGCCTCGAAAGACGCCAGCAATTTTTGCCGGTAGAAGGCACCTTGCCTGGAAAAAAAGCTTTAATCTGGTCATCACAACCTTGCCAAGAACAAAATGATCTATTTTCTTCCCATTGGAAGCAGGTTCACCTTATCTCCAAGTGCATAACTCACTCCGTCCTGGGATAGGGATGGTTTGCATAGGGGAGAAGGCAATTCAAGAAGCTGCCGGGCTCAGGGAGAACCCAAGGGTGTGTGACGCACGAGATGCTCAGCTCCGTCAAAACAGTAATTAAGAGGAGACTAAGTGAAGGAATTGGAATAACCTCCCGTTTCCAAAGGGAAAGGAATCAACTGAGCCCTTTGTACCCAATCTGCACCGCTGAAAGAGAAAGCTGAAAGAATAATGAGCTGCTCTATTATCCCCAGTCTCGCTGACACGGAGAAAGCATTTGCTCTCAGGTATGATGGAGCTCAAAGAAGAACCAAGATGTGCAAGCAGGGCAAGCATGGCTGGCAAAGGGCATCCCAAGGCAGTGTTTTGCCAGAGTACCTGCTCTCAGCGGGCTTTAGCCATCCCTTAGGGAAAAATTAGGATCCTTAGAATCATAGAAAGGGTTGGGTTGGAAGCTGACCTTAAAGATCATCCAGTTCCAACCCACGGACACCTCCCACTGGACCAGGCTTCTCAAGGTTCCATCCAACCTGGCCCTGAACACCTCCAGGGATGGGGCAGCCACAGTTTCTCTGGGTAACCTGAGCCAGTGCCTCACCAGCCCCATCATGAAGCATTTCTCCCTAACGCCTAATCTAAATCTTCCCCCTTCCAATTTGAAGCCATTTCCCTTCATCCTATCAAAAATTAAACGGATAAGAACACATACTACACATGATCTTAGCCTAAAGGCCAAGAAGACATCCTTTCCATCTTGGAATCGTGCATGATGCCAAAGGTTGGGAAATCAATAGGGTTTTGTGGAAGAGAATGGAGATCTGGACTAGACTTCTGGCTCAAAAAAAATCCAAATGCATTGGGAATCACGGTTTAGGATGAGACGTATTCGCCAAGAGGTAAAAACTCAAAAGTGAGAATATCAAAGGAGAAAGGCTCTCCCCTTTCTGTGCTCTTAGCACAGCTACTTGCTGGTGCCTACACTCCCCATCTGAGCTGTAGTACAAATTACAAGCCCATCAGGATACCACAAAGGTCAGGCCTCCCTTTTCCATGACCCCATTCCCATAACCCACGCTCTCCTCGCCTCCCTCAGCGTCTGTTCCTGAGGACTGAATTCTGTGGTTTTATTAAGGAGATCCCAACCAAAGGCCTTCAGCCTCCCACTCTCCAGTAGCAAAAAAAATACTCTCTTGCCTTACAGAAGGTAAAAGAAGCAGCGTGAGGGCGCCTTCAAATCACCGCTGCTGCCACTTAACTCACCCTTAATAGCAAATAAACAGGAGACAAAGCTGCTGCCAAAGGGAGGCAAATCATTCCGTTTCCCTGCACCTCGCCTGCGGCAAATTCTGCTCCCTGGTGGAGAGACCCCCATGAACCTAGGAAGAAATTCTTCACTATGAGGGTGGTGAGGCACTGGAATAGGTTGCCTGGAGAAGTTGTGGCTGCTCCATCCCTGGAGGTGTTCAAAGCCAGGCTGGATGGGGTTTTGAGGACCCTGATCCAGTGGGAGGTGTCTGGAACTGGATGGGCTTTCAAGTCCCTTCCAACCCAAACCATTCTATGATTCATTCTAGGGTTCTGTGAACTCTCGCCCTTTCTCTTTGACAGCAAGGTTGGGAAAGAAGAAAAAAAATGAGGCCCAAGAAAAGAGATGTAAATACAAACATTGAGTTTTCTGTGCCGGGGAGGGATTGACACAGCATTTGTTGTGAAATCCCTTGAGTTGCAGCCAGCAGCGCATTAAAAGATGCGACTAATGAGTAACACCAAGTCTTTGTTTTCTTGCCTTCTCCCCCAGAAGAAAAAGAGCGAGCGATTTGGTTTGGTAGGGATTTTATAGGAATATATCATAGAATCACGGAATGGTTTGGGTTGGAACAACCTCAAAACCCATCCATTTCCAAACTCCATGCCATGGGCAGGGACACCTCCTACTGGACTGGGTTTCTCCAAGCTCCATCCACTCTGGCCTCAAACCCTTCCAGGGATGGGGCAGCCACAAATTCTTTGAGCAACCTGGGCCAGGGCCTCCCCACCCTCATTGTGAGGAATTCCTTCTTAACATCTAGTCTAAATCTTCCCTTTCCGATTTAAAGCCATTACACTGCGAACACCAAAAGAGGAAATCCTGCTGGAGCAGAGAGAGGAGAGCGGACCTTGCCTCGGGGCAGGGACTTGGGACAACCTCTTGGCACTGGGTACCACACTTGTTGTTCCAGCAAGGCCATCTCTGCACCTCAAAGAGAGAGGTGGAGACGGACTGCACCCCAATACACTGCGTGCCCCGACCCATCCGTGGCGGACAAGATGTGAAAGCCATCACCCACACCACTACAGGGTGTCACCTTTCCCACCGCCTTTGCCTGCAGGCGCCTCACTGGTGGGGGACATGAGGATGAGCCCCCACATCTGCTTGGGTCCAATGCCCCCAATGCCCTGAGCTTAAGGGGGTCTCCCCTTGGGACCACAGAGAGGACGGCGCAAGGCAAAGCCCTGAGAGGGTCTCAGACCCTGCCCAACCACCTTAATCCCCTCCCACGCTTCATCCTGGGACCCCCCCTGGCCACCACAGTGTCCCTGCAATCCAACGCAGCTCTCAGCACCGTAAAACCCACCTCTCAGCAAACTCAAACCTTGATGGATCTCCACACCAGAAGAGCCTCACACTTGTTGCCCCACCAACTCTCCTCCACCCCACGTCACTCTGTGCCTCCCCCTTTTCAAGCACAATTTGGGATTGCTGAGGTCACAGCAGCCCCCCCAACGTGTGACACTGTTTTGGGGGGGTCTGGGGATGGGGTGGGAATGGGTTGGAGAGGAAAGAGGGGCTCTGTGTCCTCTGCAGCAATGGGGGGAGATGGGGAGGAAAGGGAGAGGAGGAAAGGGGGGAAAGGAGAGGAGGAAGGGGGGGAAGGAGAGGAGGAAAGGGGGGGGGGGGAAGAGAAGTGGGGGACGAGAAGGGGGGGAAGAGAAGGGGGGGAAGAGAAGGGGGGGAAGAGAAGGGGGGGAAGAGAAGGGGGGGAAGAGAAGGGGGGAAGAGAAGGGGGGAAGAGAAGGGGGGGAAGAGAAGGGGGGGAAGAGAAGGGGGGGAAGAGAAGGGGGGGAAGAGAAGGGGGGAAGAGAAGGGGGAAGAGAAGGGGGAAGAGAAGGGGGAAGAGAAGGGGGAAAGAGAAGGGGAAAGAGAAGGGGAAAGAGAAGGGGAAAGAGAAGGGGAAAGAGAAGGGGAAAGAGAAGGAGGGAGGGGGGAAGAGAAGGTGGGAGAAAAGGAGGAGGGGAGGAGGGGAGAAAAGGGAGAAGGAAGGAGACGAGAAAGGGGGGTGGAGAGGAGAAAAGTGGGGATGGAGAGGAGAAAGGGGGGGTGGAGAGGAGAAAAGTGGGGATGGAGAGGAGAAAAAGGGGGGTGGAGAGGAGAAAAGGGGGGATGGAGAGGAGAAAAAGGGGGGTGGAGAGGAGAAAAAGGGGGGGTGGAGAGGAGAAAAGGGGGGAAGTGAGTCAAATAGGGGAAAGAAGAGGACAAGGGGGAAGGAAAAGGGAGTTGCCCTCTCCCCGTTCCCGTCTCTCCCCGGCTCCTCACCTTCCTCTTGTGGCGGTGGATGTCTCCGATGGAGTTGGCCACGGTGTTGGGTCCCAGCAGCATGCGGGTGCTGCGCGGCCACTCGGTGCTCACCAGGTGATGCTCTCCCATCAGGATCTTGCGCACGTTCTCCGCCCCCGTCACCCGCACCAGCGGCCGCCCCAGCAAGTGCGTCTTGAACACGTTGCCGTATTTCTCCCGACGAGAGGATTGGAAGCAGGAACCCTGCAGGGATGGAAGGAGAAAGGGGCGGGGGGGGGGGAAAACCATCGGCTGGGGGCGGTGGTACAGAGCCCCGCAGCCAGTTTTGGGGGGAAATCGCACCCACAGGGCTGGGGGCAGCCGTAGGGGGGGGGTCTAAAACTGGGGATATGGGGGTAAAGACCCCCCTCCAACCCATCACCCCCTTATCCCACCGCCTGCTCCCGCCGCAGCCCCAGTGGGGATCCGTGGTCTTCACCCCTCTTCCTCCTTCTCCCTTTTTCCTCCGATTTTACCTCCTCCCCTGGCACTTTTTAACCCTTTCCCCCCCCATTTCCTCCCCCCCTTTCTTTTTCTCTCCGATCTCTTTCCCCCCCTTTCTCCCCCCGCACTCTTTCTTTTCCCCTTTTTATCCTTTCTCCATCCTTTCTCTTCCCCCTCTTTCTCACTCCACCTTCTCTTCCCCTCCTTTCTTTCCTCCTTTTTCTTCCCCCTTCTTCCCCCCCTTTCTTCCCCCTTCTCTTTTTCCTCCTTACTTCCCCCTTCTCTATCACTCTTCTCTTCCCCTTCTCTTTCTCTTTTTCCCCTTCTCTTCCCCTTTCTTTTCCCCTTCTCTTCCCCCTTTCTCTTTTCCCCTTCTCTTTCCCTTCTTCCCATTCTCTTCCCCTCTTTCTTTTCCCCCTTTCTCTTCCCCATTTCTCTTTTCTTTTCTCCCTTTGTCTTTCCTTTTCCCCTTTCTCTCTTCCCCCTTCTCTTTTTTCCCCTTTCTCTGTTTTCCCCCCTTCTCTTTCCTTTTCCCCTTTCTCTCTTCCCCCCTTCCTCTTTTCTTTCCCCCCTTCTCTTCTTCCCCCTTTCTCTTTTCTTTTTCCCTTTCTCTCTTCCTCCCCCACCCATTCTTCTTTTTTTTTGTGATCTCTCAGCCTGACTTTACTCGAAAGGCTGCGATTTGCCTAAGTAAATCTCCAGGTTTGGGAGGATTTAATCACTTTCCCACATGCTCCTGGGGTGGGGGGGGATTGGTGGCGAGGAGGATGATGGAAGGGGGGGGAGGATGGAAAGGAGGGGTGTCCCCCCCCCAAAAAAAAACCCATCCCAAGCAGGGAAAGGAGCGGAGCGCGATGCGGGGCAGAGAGTGCGGGTGTTTATTTTGAAACAAAAGCGCAGTTGTGAATTTTTCCGATGTTCAGGTGACCCTGTTTCTTGATCTGCGTAAATATAATTAAAAGTCCCTTTTTGTGGCATTAATAAAGAGTTATTTGTACACCATTTCCAGGGCAGCACAAAGAGGACCTTTATGTGGGAGAAGTTTCGAATGGAGTCCAATTTATACAAAAATTTTGTATTTTTAGCCCTGGATTCTGTTTGGACGGAGCCTGTGGAAAAGCGAGAACCCTTTTCTGGTCCCCCTGTAAAAAATCTGATAAATTTCTTTAAAAAATAAAGCCCTATTGAGAGCGGGCGCTTAACCCCTTCGGCGCCGCCGGCGGGGAAGGCAGCGGGGCTTCCCCGGTGGCGAGGAGGGAGGGGACAGGACGGGGACACCGGGGCTTTGACCATCCCGGCAACGAAACGCGACCTTCTCCGGTTGGAGCATCTTCACCAGGCTCTTAATTTTCTTGGAACGAGCTTCAATTTGCCCCGGGAGGAGGAGGGAGGGTGGGAAACCCTGAAACTAATTGTCCTCGGGAGTTCCCCTCTTGGGATGCTACGGGATGGGGGGGTACCCCCAAGCCCTTCCCTCGGCTTCCCCCCCGCAGCGGGGCACCCCTGGACCACCTCCTGCTTTCTCTCTTCCTCCTTTATTTTTGCTTTTTCCCTTCCTTTTCTTTTTGGCAGACACCCTCCCACCCCGCCGCCCGCAGGGGATCCCGCTCCGCCCGCCGCTGCTCAGCATTTAGAGAGGTTAATCCCGGGTTAATCTCCCGATTACCTCCTCGGGCTTCCCCCAAAGCCGGACTCGAGCCGGGAAAAAAGTTAGGAAGCCCATGGAAACAACCCCAAGAACTGGGATGGGAGAGCGGGTGGCGGGGAGAGACCCCCAGTCTGTGCCCACCAACATCCACGCTCGCCCCAGGGCTACCTCCCACCATCGGCTTAAAGATTAATTATTTTGCAAGGATTTCGGCTGGAAGGAGGGGGGAAAAGGGGGGATTTGCCGAGAAGGGAGACCTCGAGTCTCCGGGGAACACCAGTTGCAGCTCCAGCGCGATCCCAGCAAGACTGGGCTCCCTAAATCCCACCTAAAGTTGCCACAAATGCGCCCTAGAGCCCCTCTGCACCCCCAAAACTCCTCTAGGGAGATCCCGACTCTCCAGGGAATCCCGGTTGTAGTTCCAGAGTGATCCTAGCGAGGTTGGGCTCCCGAAATCCCCCCTAAATTTCCCACACACACCCCTAAAAACCTCTTCTAGCTCCCTAAACCCCCTCTAGGGAGACCCCGACTCTCCGGGGAACCCTGGTTGCAGCTCCGCGGTGATCCCAGCAAGGTTGGGCTCCCTAAATCCTCCCTAAAGTCACCACGTGCCCCCCCAATCCACCTCTAGCCCCCTAAACCCCCTCTAGGGAGACCCCGACTCTCCATGGAACACCGATTGCAGCTCTGCAGTGATCCCAGCAAGATTGGGCTCCCTAAATCCTCCCTAAAGTCACCACAAATGCCTTCCAGACCTCCTCTGCACCCCTAAACCCCTTTAGGGAGACCCCGACTCTCCGAGAAACCCTGGTTGCAGCTCCAAGGTGATCCCAGCAAGATTGGGCTCCCTAAATCCCACCTAAAGTCTCCACAAATGCCCCCCAGACCTCCTCTGCACCCCTAAACCCCTTTAGGGAGACCCCGACTCTCCGGGAAACCCTGGTTGCAGCTCTGCAGTGATCCCAGCAAGGTTGGGCTCCTTAAATCCCACCTAAAGTAGCCACAAATGCCTCCCAGACCTCCTCCGCACCCCCAAACCCCTTTAGGGAGACCCCGACTATCCGGGAAACCCTGGTTGCAGCTCTGCAGTGATCCCAGCAAGGTTGGGCTCCCTAAATCCCCCCTAAAGTAGCCACAAATGCCTCCCAGACCTCCTCCGCACCCCCAAACCTCTTTAGGGAGACCCCGACTCTCCGGGAAACCCCGGTTGCAGCTCCAGGGTGATCCCAGCAAGATTGGGTTCCCTAAATTCCACCTAAAGTCCCCACAAATGTGCCCCAGATGCCCTCTGCACCCCCAAACCCTTCCAGGGAGACCCCGACTCTCTGGGGAACCCCGCTTACAGCTCTGGTGTGATCCCAGCAAGATTGGGCTCCTTAAATCCCCCCCTAAAGTCCCCACAAATGCCTCCCAGACCTCCTCTGCACCCCCAAACCCCTTTAGGGAGACCCCGACTCTCCGGGAAACCCCGGTTGCAGCTCTGCAGTGATCCCAGCAAGATTGGGCTCCCTAAATCCTCCTTAAAGTCACCACATATGCCCCCCCAAACCTTCTCTACCCCACCTAAACCCCATCTAGGGAGACCCCGACTCTCCGGGGAACCCTGCTTGCAGCTCCGAGGCAATCCCAGCATTGTTTGGTTCCCTAAATCCCCCCTAAAATCCTCAACCTCAAAGTTCCCAACCCTCTTCTACTCCCCCAAACCTCCTCTACCCTCTCCAGACACCCCCCACACACACACCTTCTCCCCAAAACCCCCTCTGTCTCCCCAGCTCCTCAGGACTCCGCATGATGCAATCAAAAGGAAAAGCAAAGAAAAAAATAAAGGGGAAAATTAGAATAAAATAAGAGGGAAAAATAGAATAAAATAAAGGAGGGGAAAAAATAGAATAAAATAAGGTGGGGAAATAGAATTAAATAAAATAAAAGAGGAAAAAGATCAAAAAATAAAAGCCAGACTCAAGCCATCTTCCCAGGAAAGGAAGGGAATCCTTACCTGCAGGAGCCAGTGGAAGGTTTCTCCGATTAAAGGGAATCCCATAGAGCCTTTAGGGATGGGGAGCTTGCAGGTTTTGTCGCGGGTGGCAGCCCAGCGGAGCTGCCACAGCTGTTGGGACACGGCCAGCAGCAAAGTCAGTGACACCAAGCACGCCGCGAGGGTTGCCAGTGCCGAGACGAGATCGAAACTTGCGAAAAGCATATTTGGGAGAAGGAGGAGGAGGAGGGTGGGGAGAGAAACAGCCCCTTGACAGGCACCACAACTCGCACCCACACGGGCGGGCAAGGGGCGAGTGCGGAGCGCAGGGTGGAGGGGAGGGGGTGTTGGGGAGGGGGGGGGCCGGGCTCGCCCCCCTCTTTGCTGGCAGGTTAGGAAAACAACAGGAAAAAAGGAGGGAAAAGAGGGGGGGAAAAAAAGAAAAGGAGGAGGAAAAAGCGTTTTCTCCTCTGTTCCTCTCTGAAAACTTTGTTCTTGTTGGGAATCAACTTGACAGAGTGACACGAGGCAAAAAAAAATAAACACTCAATACAAAAAGAGAAGGGGGTAAAAAAAGCAACAAGAGTGACCCCCCGAAGAAGGGGGTGGGGGGATAAGGAGTAAAAAAAATGCGATAATTAAAAACAAAAAAAAAAAAAAAAAGGAAAAGCCTCCGAGTGAAAAAAAAAAAAAGACCCCCTAAAAAAAAAAAGTCGAAATGCAGATGCTCTGGTTTTCGCTCGCTTTCAAGGCAAAGCCACACGCACCAGGAAGGGGGGGGAAGGAAGCAGGGAAAAAAGAAAGGGGGGAATAAAAAAGGAAAAGAGGAAGAAAGAAGGAAAAGAAGGAAGGGAAAAAGGGAGAAAAAAGAAAGGAGGAAGAAGGAAGGAGGAAAATAAAGAAAAAATAAAGGAGAGAAAGAAGGGAGAGAAAAAGAGGAGAGAAAAAAGAAAGGAGAGAAAAAGAAAGGAAGGGAAAAAAGAAAGAGGGAAAAAAGAAAGAGGGAAAAAGAAAAGAGGAAAAAGAAAGAAGTGGAAAAAGAAGGGAGAGAAAAAAGAAAGGAGAGAAAAAGAAAGGAGAGGAAAAATGAAAGAGAAAAGAAAGGAGAGGAAGAGCAAAAAAAGAAAGGAGAAAAAATAAAAACAAAAGGAGAGAAAAAAGAGAGAAAAGAAAGGAGAAAACAGAAAGAAGAAAAAAGAAAGGAGAGAGAAAGAAAGGAAAGAAAAAGAAAGGAGAGAAAAAAAGAAAGCAGGGAAAAAAAGAAAGCAGGGGGAAAAAAAGCAGAAAAAAAAAGAAAGAAAAAAAAAGGAGCGAGATTTAAAAAAAATATATTTAAAAAAAAATCACAAAATAATTCAGCCACGGCGTGGAGAGATGGACGAATTAAATAGCTCGATATATGTATCTATACACACGGATCGGTTTATATCCCTATCTCCCTCTATAAATATATCTCTATAAATATCTGTCTATCGGAATGCCGGTGATTTGTTAGCCCCAGACTTTTCACTTCGGTGAGGAGGCAGGGAGGGCTGCTGGGTTTCGCCCCTCTCGGTGTTGGGATTGAATAGAAAGAAGTCCATGTGTGTTTATATAGAGGCGGGGAAGCCGGGGCTGGGCTGGCAGCCAGCACGGCTGCTCCCCCCGCTCCTGGCGAGGCTCTGGGGGGGCTGGAAGGGAACGGGGGGGGGGCGGTCCCAGCCCGGAGGACGCGGCGCTGGAGCGTGCGAGCCCTGGCTCGCAGCCCGCCTCCTCCTCCTCCTCCTCCTCCTCCGCCTCCTCCTCCTCCTCCTCCTCCGTCCGTACCTTCGCCCTGCGGAGACACAAGAGAGGCTCAGCTCCCCCCCCCAATCCCTTGCAGGATTTAACCCCCCTTCCCCACGATTTAACCCTTCAGGATGCTCTCCTTGCTGCCCCCCCAATCGTTGTCCCTTCGCAGGGATCCCCCCCCCCCCCCCCCCCACTCCTCGGGAGGATTCCTGATGCTCCCCCCAGTGTTTGAGTTTTGATCATTTCCCACTTGCAATGACCCCCCCACACACACACATACACTATTTAATCCCTAATGAGTTCCCTTTTATAGTGACCCCCTAGTTCCCTTTGCCATAGACACCCTGATATTCAACCCTTAATGATTTCCCCTTCCATTGATCCCCCAATATTTAACCCCTAATGATTCCCCTCCCAGTGATCCCCAATATTTAACCCCAATGATTTCCCCTCCCCATGACCCCCAATATTTAACCCCTAATAATTCCCCTCCCAGTGATCCCCAATATTTAACCCCAATGATCCCCCCTCCCAGTGATCCCCAATATTCAACCCCTAATGATCCCCCCTCCCAGTGATCCCCAATATTCAACCCCTAATAATTCCCCTCCCAGTGATCCCCAATATTCAACCCCTAATAATTCCCCTCCCAGTGATCCCCAATATTTAACCCCAATGATTTCCCCTCCCAGTGATCCCCAATATTTAACCCCAATGATTTCCCCTCCCAGTGATTCCCCAATATTTAACCCCAATGATCCCCCCTCCCAGTGATCCCCCAATATTTAATCCTTAATGATCCCCTCTTTGCAATGACCCCCCCCCCAATATTTCATCTTTATCCATTTCCCCCTTGGATTGATTCACCCCAATATTTAATCCTCGATCTTTTCCCCCCTTGCAGTGACCCCCTCAATATTTAATCCTTGATGTTCCCCCCTCGCATTGACCCCCCAATATTTCATCTTTATCCATTTCCCCTTGGATTGATTCACCCCAATATTTAATCCTTGATCTTTTCCCCCTTGCGGTTGACCCCCCCCCCAAAAAAATTAACCCTTAATTATACCCCCTTTGCAAAGCTCCCCCCAATATTCAGTCCTTAATCCATTCTCCTTACAGTGACGCCCAATAATTAACCCTTAATGACTCCCCTTTACCACGAACCCCTCAAGATTCAACCCCTAATGACTTGCAATCATTCCTTCTCCCAAGATCTACCCCCCCTTACAATGACCCCCCAATATTTAACCCTTCACCATCCCTCTCCCAATAATTTCTCCCCATCATTTTCCCCTTGCAAAGATTCACCCCCACACTACTTTGCCCCAGGCAATGATCCCCCCCCAACAATTTACCCCCTCTATTGATTTGCCCCTCTTTCACTGCTTGCCCCTTGCAATGATTTGTCCTCCCTACAACCATCCAGACCCCCCCCATTTCCCTACTTGCAATTCCTTCCTCCCCTCCCATCACTTCTCTGCTTGCAGTGATTGACCCCCCTGCAAAGAGATGAACTCTTACAATGATCCCCCCAATTATTTACCCACTTGCATTGATTATCCCCCTTCATCCCCCCCATTTATTTCCTCTCAGTGGAGGCTACGATTGCCCCGACCCCACCTCCTCTGTGTTTTCCCACCACAGGGGGGGGATCAGGGATGGGAGACAGAGCTGTGTATCCAAGGCAGACGCTGCCTTGACCAGGATGCTGCAATACCAGGATGCCCCCCCCCAAAAAAACCCCAACCCAGCAGCGATGAAGGCAAAGGCAGGTATCCAGGCTGCCTGGTTACAGGCAGTTTGGCAAAGCATTTGCTTCAGGTTACAGGAAAAACAAAAGTTCATTGAGTTTCCCCCTCCTCTTCTCCTTCCCCCCCCCCCCAAGACCCCAGCCCTTCTCCCCTCCTCAGCTGGTTTGAGTCTGGTGGGATTGCCTATGGGTCCCCCCATCCCCACCCTCGCTGCAGGAGGGGGTGTCTCCCATCTTTTGGGGTGAACCAGGACTAAAGCCCCTCTCCTGCAACTCCCCCCCCCCACCCTGTCCCAGGACAAGGATCCACCTGGGAGGCTGGAACCCTCCTGGAGCATCCTGCGGTGGGTGAAGCATCTCCTCCCCTCCTCCTCCCCAGCATCCTTGGGCACCATTGGAGTAGGGACCACCACCCTCCCAAAGCAGCACCCCCCCCCCCAAACCTTTTTTCCTGGTCCCTCTGGGACCACCACACGAGGCAGGGACTCCCCATCCTCCTGGTCTCCGTACTGACCCCCACCCTCTCCCCACATATCCCTGTGTAGAGACACCACCACCCGTTGCATCTCAAAAGGTGGGAATTTCCACCAACCCAGTGCATCCTGCACCCCACCCCACCCCTCCCCGTGCATTCGCGTGCAGGGACCCCCAGTTCCAGTGCACCCCGCTGCAGGGAGCCCCCCCCCGGTGCAGGGAGGCTCCCTTCTCCCGGTGCATCAGCCCTCATCCCAGTGAATCCCGGCCCTGGAGCACACCGCCCCCCCACCTCCCGGTGCAGGGAGGCTCTCTCCTCCCTGGGTAGGAGCCCCCACCCCATTGCACCCCGGTGCTTGAGCCCCCCCGGTGTAGAGGCTCCCTCCTCCCTGTGCATCCCGGTGCAGGAGCTCCCCGTTTCCGTGCAACCCGGTGCTCGGAGATCTCCCCAGTGCAGGAGCCTCCATCCCATTGCATCCCAGTGCATCCCAGTGCAGGGAGCACCCCCCACCCCTTCCCGGTGCAGGGAAGCTCCCTCTTCCCATTGCATCCAGGTGCTGGGAACCCCCTACCCCGGTGCAGGACCCCCCCATCCCGATGCTCCCCGGTGCAGGGAGGCTCCCTTCTCCCGGTCCATCCCTGTGCATGTTCCCCCCCTCCTCCACCCGCAGTGCAGCCCAGCAGCCCCCCCTCCTCCGGCTTTCCCACTCTTTGCCCTGTCGCCCCACCTAGTGGCGGACAGTGGAACTGCAGGCGGCGGAGCGCAGGTGGCCGCATCGCCCCGCACCGATCCGCGCAACGCAGAGACCCCCTCCTGCCCGCAGGCAGCCCCTCCGGCTCGTCACGAAGCTTCGCCCCAAAGCATCTTCCTAAAAGCCTCTTTCCTAAGCACCTTCCCAAAGCACCTTCCTAAATCATCTTCCTAAAACTTCTTCCTAAGCACCTTCCCAAAGCATCTTCCTAAAGCACCTTCCTAAGGCATCTTCCTAAGGCACCTTCCTAAGGCATCTTCCTAAGGCACCTTCCTAATACACCTTCCTAAAGGACCTTCCCAAAGTATCTTCCTAAATCATCTTCCTAAAACATCTTCCCAAGCATCTTCCCAAAGCATCTTCCTAAAGCACCTTCCTAAGGCATCTTCCTAAAGGACCTTCCCAAATCATATTCCTAAAACATCTTCCTAAGCACCTTCCTAAATCACCTTCCCAAAGCATCTACCTAAAGCACCTTCTTAAGGCACCTTCCTAAATCATCTTCCCAAAGCATCTTCCTAAAGCACCTTTGCAAACAACTTCTTCAAACAACTTCTAAGAAGACCTTCCCAAAGCACCTTACTGAAGCATAATCCTAAAGCATAATCCTAAAGCACCTTCCCAAAGCATCTCCCTAATAACGTCTTTCCAAAGCTCCTTCCCTAAATCTTCTTCCCAAAGCTCCTTTGCAAACAACTTCTTCAAACAACTTCTTAGAAGACCTTCCCAAAGCACCTTACTGAAGCATAATCCTAAAGCATAATACTAAAGCACCTCCTGAAAGCATCTTCTGAAAGCATCTTCCTAATAACATCTTCCCAAACTCTCTTCCCTAAAGCTCCTTCCCAAAGCCCCTTCTAAAAGCTCCTTCCCAAAGCCCCTTCCCAGAAACTCCTTCCCTAAAGCCCCTTCTAAAAGCTCCTTCCCAAAGCCCCTTCCCAGAAACTCCTTCCCTAAATCTCCTTCCGAAAAGCTCCTTCCCAAAAGCTCCTTCCCAAAACATCTCCCTGAAGCACCTTCCTGAAGTCCTTTCCCAAAGCTCCCTCCTAATGCCTCCCCGAAGCACCTTCTCAAAGCATCCTCCAAAAACATCTTCCCAAAACACTTTCTCAATGTGCCTCCAAAAAAACCAAATACTTTCCCAAAGTGCCTCACACTATCCCAAAACACCTTCCCTAGATACCTTTCCGAGCACCTTCCCCCAATCCTTCTTGAGAAAGAAGGCTCAATCCTCTCTTTATCCCCCGAGATCACTGTGCATCGCCTGCTTTTCCCATGAGGTTGGACCCTGGAGTCCAATTTTACAACACAAATGGGATCATGACCTTTCCTTCTTCTTCTTTCATGCTGGGAAACATAGGGAATGTGCATCTCCCAGGGATGGGACGCTGCGCTCAGCACCAGATATGGGCTGGGATGGGGATGAGAGTCCCAAAGAGATATTTGGGAAGCACACCCAACACTTTTGCTTCAATCTCTGCCACAGAAAACACCCCAGGAACCCTCAAACCTTGGGGCCAACCATAGCCATGCCCCGCAAAGCAGGAGGCCTTGTCCACCTCACTCTCTTCCTCCCTTTTCCTAAGGGAAAAAACACTCCAGGGATGCTTTCGCCCACCCACCTTCCCCAAACCAGAAGCGTGTGTGAACAGAGTTTGTGCCCCAAAATACTCCCGCTGTTTTCTAGGTGTATGAAAACCCACCAAGATGCTGCAGAGGGACAGAAAGAAGCCAGATTTTTCGTAAGAATCAGATTCTTTTCTAATTTCTGGTGGAAATTCAGGGATAAACGGGAAAAAATAAATTGTATTAGGTTTTTTTAAGGGTTTCTGGTTTTGCAGAATTCCCCCTCTGGAGACAAAGTAAAGTGAATCCAGAGGAAGAGGTCTTTTCCAAGGTCAATGGCAGAAACCAGGTCACCAGGTCACAGACATTCCCGGCTTTTCCCGTAACCTGGATAATTTTATCATCAGCCACAAAGAAAGCCAAAACCCCGTGAAATTGTAAATGGGGTGGAGAAAGGAATGGAGGAGCAATAATTCATGAGGAGGAGAGGAGGGGATGGCACCATCAGGCAACAGGTTTGGTAAACCCAGCCCCAAGGAGCTTTCTGGTGATGGATGCTGCTCCCACCAGGAATGGGTGGATGCTGCTCCCACCAGGAATGGGTCAATGCAAGCGACTCATCACCCTGGGATGCAGCTGAGCCCAAAAGTAGCAGCAGGTTTGGATCTCAGTGTTATCACCTCCACATCCCGAGGCTCAATCCTGCTTCTCCCATGAGGTTGGACGCCGGAGTCCAATTTTATAACACAAATGGGATAATTCCCTCTATGTTCTCTCACTGATGCTGTGCCCTAAAGCAACAGATTTCCCTCTTTCCCCAACGGAATGGGTTTTGACATCCCCAAAGCTGGCGATGCTCTCCCTGCAGCTCCTGAAAAACCCCAGCGCTATTAAATTCCAGCTGGAGAATTCCCCCAGGTTAAATGCAACGCCGCATTATAACTTTGCATGACTTGGATATCTTCATTATTAGCGAATATGGGGTTGTTCTGCCTTTCTGGGTCATCCAGTCTTTTGCAGGAGGGCAAAAAGAGGTGCTTGATTTGCTCCCTGCACACATCACCTCCCTCCGTGCGTGCCTTTTCCTTCCCCTCTTTCACGGGCGCTACCATCCCCGGCAGAGCGAGCTGCATCCGTCTCGGCCGCACGCACAGAGTGGATGCCCTGAACTAATCCCGGAGGCACCTCTAGGTAACATCGTCTTTTAATTCCTATTTTTTTTTAATTCAAAGCAAAGCCATTCCTTCTGAAATCGCCTTTTCTTTTCTTGCTCCTCCATGCTCACTCGTGTCCCATCCATTATTTTAATTAGAGAACCATAGAATGATTTGGGTTGGAAGGGACTTTAATCACCCGGTTCCAACACCCCTGCCACGGGCAGGATTCGGTCCGTATTTCAGCCAGCGCAAGCAAAACCCATCAAAAAGGGAAATTGGGATGGATGAGAAACACACAACTGCAATTTATGATTTTCACATCCCATTCAACAACTTCGACGCTATTCCGATTGGGTTTAAAATACCAAATTCGCCCAAATGACTCGAATTTCAGAGCCGGGACTCCCCGCTAATGTTTTTTCTTTCAGTTTGATAGCGTCTTTTATTTCTTGTGGGCATTAATATCCTCTCCTCTAACAACATTTTAGAGCTGATTTGGTAACTGATTTGATGGACCGCAAAGTCCGTCCTCACCGCTCAACCACCTGTACGGCAAACGAAGCACGCGGATCGCTGTGCGGGACAGCTAGAAAGTACGGAAGCTTTATATTTTGGAGAAATCCCATCTCTAGCTCCTTTACAATTCAACCACTGCCCCGACTAGGAGAGCAATAGGGATAAAAAAACCCATATTTGCAATTTAATTAGTGCCACCAAGCTTGCAACATGATTCTTTTGCAACCAAATCTCCAATGGGATTTTTTTGCCACCGAATCTCCAATGTGATTTTTTTTTTCTTTGCCACCAGACCTCCCGCTTCTCAACTAGTTTGGGGATTTTTTTTTTACCCCAAAGAATGCCTGCATCCCAGGGGTTTGGTCGATGCCCAGCGTGTCCTGCTTGGAGCACTTCCCCCACTTGGGAATAGGCCCCCAGTTCTAGTTTAGGGCTTTGTTTTGCTTTGTTTTGCTGGGTTTTTTTTTTTTTTTGTTAACCAGGCGCCTTTAAAGCCATGCAATGAAATTTTGAAGTTGTCATTGCTGTTTTTTTCACCCTTCGGATGAAAGCAAACAACAACAAACCCCTTGGGCAGAAACAACTCCATTAAAACTGAAGGGAGCGAAGGATGGGGAAGAGATATTTTATGAGCAATGGGTGCAGCTTCCCAGGATCGAATTCCCTCCCAAGCTCAGCAACCAGGGGATGAAAAATAGAGTGGGGTTCTTTTTTTGCGCCACTTACCAAACCTTGAAGCCCCAGTTGACTTCAGGCACCCCGAAGCCGTCGGTCCCGCCGAGCGCTCCCCACGCCAGGGAAACCCGCAGCATTTTATAGCATGAAAAGCTGGGGTGGTCCCCGCCCACAGGGTGCTGCCTGAAAATGAGTATTCATAAGCATTTCGGGACGATGACAATGTAAAGCTTCCTCCGCGCTCCCCCAAGCCCTGGCTGCCTCCCGCATCACCGGCCAGGCCCCCTCTGCCCTGCTTCTCCCTCTCCTCCATCACCAAACAGCAAAACCCTGCATTTTTACTTATAAATACTCAAATAAGCTCTCAAATATCATCTCCCCGGCTTGCACCCCTTGCAGGAGCTGTTTGGGGGTGAAGGGGGTCTTCCTTCCTTTTTCTTCTTTTATTTTTCCCCCTTTTTCCCCTTCCTTTTGTTTTTATTTCCCTTCTTTTTCTTTCCTCCCCTTCTTTTTTCTTTTTCCCTTCTCTTTCTTTTTTCCTTCTGTATTTCTTATTTCCTTCTATATTTCTCTTTCCTTTCTTTCTTCCCTTCTTTTCCTCTCTTATTTTCTTTTTTCCCCTTTTTCCCTTCTTTTTTCTTTTTTACCTTCATTTCTTTTTTCCTTTCTTTTTTTTCCCCTTTCATTTTTTCCCCTCTTATTTTCTTTTTTCCTCTCTTTTTTCCCCTTTTTTTCTTTTTTTTTTTTTTCCCCTCTTCTTTTTTTCTTCTTCTTCTTTCTTTTTTTTTTTTCGGTTGTTTTTTGATTGAAAAGCCTCGGAAACCAGAATGTTTCTGCAAAGAGTTTATCAAATTACATTTGGGGACAAAGAGCTAAAGTGCATTTTCTTGAAGGCTTTGACAATTGGGGAGCCATCAAGGAAATGAAAAGAATGACAGAAAACCAAAGGCTTTTGTCAGATGGAGAAACGCCATCGAGAAAAGCCAGGGTTGGGGGCCTTTATTTTTGTTTTGCTTGGCTTTCCTTTCGACTTTCTTTTCCCAGGTGTCAAAGTTGGGGCTGCGGGAGGGTAGGGGAAGGCAAGGAAAAGCCTTTAGGTTTGGGGGGGACTTAAACGAGGGGATTTCTCCTCTCGTTTTTTTAACAAGATGCCAGTGTTTAAAAGAAAAATGAAGCCCCTTTAGAAATGTGAAGCTGCTGAGATAATGACTGCGATCTCTCTAAGACTGGATGGGAACAGGTGATATTTTTTTCTTCCTTTCTTGTTCCCATCCGTCCTTTGTTCCATACGAGACCGAAGAGAGACAGAAACGAGATCATTTTGATATTCCCCTTTATGTGCATATACCTTCGCCCACGGAAAGGAAACGCCGCTTGGTCCCACTCCAGGCGTTATTATAGAGGGTGGCTACTGAGAGATGCACAAATAAAATCGAAAGGAACCCCCTCAACTCATTTTTTCACGTCTTATTAAGTGGGTGTCCTGGGTTAAGCTTGGGAAGATGCTCCAGGGACACCCTCGCAGCCCCTCGGAGTTATCCCACCCGCAGCATTAGCCCCATCCCCACCCGATCTTCTTCCCCCAGGTATCACCCTGCACTGCAACAGCATTTTGTGGTTGTTGCCGCTTTTCCAACTCCCCAAAAGCCATCCCAACCCTCCAAGCCCTCTTCAAAACCAAATGCCAGGGCAATAAACCGACAGATAAATGCTTCGATGCCCCCTCAGAGCATCCTGAATCTCAAATCCCGGGGAAGGCATCCCCATGGCAGCCCCACTCAGGGCCGTCAGCGGAGGCTGCACGCAAAGTTTTGAGCTCCTGTTGCTTTTCTTTTTGCTCAGTTGGGAATATTTTGCCTGTTTTCTCCCCATACTTCTAAAACCAGGAAAATTTAAGCTCCTCACCGGGTCGAATAAGCAGGGATGCAACTGCCTTTCCCTGCAAGCTGGCAATGTTTTCTGTACATTGTGCATAATCTCAGCCATGCAGAGCCTTTCCTTAAAAGTCTCTCTTTGCTTTTCAAGAAGCGATTCTTTTCCCAAGTGTCTTCTTTTTAAATTTCTCCCTTGCTTCCTGGCTTGTCTCCTATTTTATCCTCCTTTCTAGCATCTCTGCAAAACATTGCCCTAAAAAAAATCTGCTTTAAATGCCTTTCTGAAAACCCAACCCGCCAACCCTAGCTGGGATTTATTCTCTTTTTCCTAACAAAATTCCTTTATTTAAAAATTCTGCTACCGGCTACCCAAATTCTCTCAAATCTCAGCCCTTTTTCTTGCAAACCATCTGGCTTTTCCCCTGCCTGGGTCTTCTGCGAGCAGCAGATAATTACTCGAAAGGGTGGGCTGCAAAGGATTTTTGCATCATTGCAAGAATACAGCCCCTATTCTTCTCCGTGCCATGCAGCCTTTTAGAAAATTAAAAAGGCATAACGAGAAACATCTTACCCTGCTCAGAAGGAAAATAAACTACAGCGAAGTTTCTCCGTTCATCTCAAAAGTAAATGCCAGAGTAATCCGAGACAGGGACCGGGGAGGGAGCGAGGGGTACATGTGTGCCTGGATACATTTTCAAGGGATGAGACTTTGAAGATGCTGCTGAAACCCTATTTATATCCCCAGACCTTTTAATACAAAACACTGCTGAAAAGGCAACTTCAAGGACACGCCAAGCGGGAATCATTCAAAGTTTGCTCAGGAATCTCTTTCTAAGACAGGGTTTTCCTCGCTGAAAACACCAGGCGCACATGAAGGCAACTGGGATTTCTGTTTTCTTAGACTTTCACCCTTCTCTCCGCGTTAAAGATCCCCACCAGCTACCTTTCCCCTCCCTGCTTCCAAAATCCTTTGGAAAAAAAGCATTGATTAATAGAAAGGGAGTGGTGAGGACTTTTGCATGGTAGCTGGTGATTTCAGATGAGTGGCAAGCAAAGGGCTGGAGTCAACGCACCCGTTGACCTCCCCATGGTGATGCCCAACTGCTGGCTCCCGTCCCTCGAGTCCTGCCTGCTTTGCTTCTTAAATCCCACTGGGAAAAAAACAGGGAAGAAGGCAGGGAGGAAAAGAAAAGAAAGAAAACAAAACAAGACCCAAATGAGAAACACATCAAGCCTTAAATGAGAGGAAGTTCAGCGTGGGATTCATTGTCTCCTTGAGCGCTGAAACGAACAGCTCGGCTTGTGCCGGGCACACACTGCCCTCCAGAGACACGGCCCAGAAGCAGAGCAGGGATCCCCGCTGAGGAGATGCTTTCTTAAAAGACACCACCCCCTCCCAAAAAAAAACCACCTTTTCCCTTCCAGACCTTGTCAAATACTCTTTGCTTTTGGCTCAAATCACCAAGGATGGTGGCTGCTTCCCAAGCTTACCCATAGCTGGGTGGTCAACGAGTTTAGGGTGTTTGGTGGTTGGGGCATCCAACATTTGGGGCACCCAGCAGAGCCCACACTGGGTGAGGAACCCTTTCTGCCAACCCTGCACCCTCATAGCTTTTATCACCCACATCCACCCCTGGAGGTGTTTAAAAGATGAGCAGATGAGGTGCTCAGGGACACGGTTTAGTGGCAGATAGGAATGGTTGGACTCGATGATCCAAAAGGTCTTTTCCAACCTGGTAATTCTAAGATTCTGTGATCTCTCCAGACCCAGAAGCCTTAAACAAAAGGATAACGCTCTGGGATGTGGACACCCCTTTACTGCAAGGTGGTGGTGTGAAGCATCCAAGCACCTGTTGATGGCACAGAGAGGGACCTCCAGGTGTAAACCTTACTCAGGGGTTCGTGGTTCTGCAACCTTTGAAAGTAGGGGTGCAAGATGATGTCTCCAGGCCAAAGGATGAAAGCTCACCAAGCCTTGGGGACAAGAGGTGCCACCAAAAAGCAAGAGAGGGGAGCTATGGGTGTCTCTTGCCATGGCAGGTCAACGCCAGGCTGGCACCTCAGCTGGGCACAATAACAGTAGATATTTTTTTTAAAAAACCCTAAACCATCTCTTTTATCCCCTATCAGAATTCAGCAATTTTCAATTTCTCCCCCTCCCCTTTTTCTTTTCAGCAAAACAAAAGAAAGGATATATTTCTGCTCTGGGTCCAGAAAATGGGAAGGAAGTTTATAAGAGAAAAAAGATATTGAGGAAGAGGAAAAAAAACATCACTTTTCAGAACAAGGCTTTCTAGTTTTCAGAAGTTTGGGGAAGCTTTCCATTTCTCTCGAGGACACATAGAATGAAGCTGAAAGCAACACGGCTCATTTTTGTTCAAAAATGCTTCATCCCCTTTCAAGCAGCACCAGTCTGAACCTTGTAACCTGATTTTGTGACTTTATCACTTAAAGGAAATCACTGAAACCCTCACTGAAACCCACAGAATAGAATCCCAGAATTGTTAAGGTTGGAAAAGATTACTACGATCATGCCATCCGAACATCAGCCCAACCCCACCGTGCCTACTAAACCACGTCCCAAAGTGCCACAGCTACATGGTTTTCAAACATCTCCAGGGATGGAGACTCCACCACTGCCCTGGGCAGCCTCTGTCAGAGCTTCACTACTCTTTCAATAAAGAAGATTTTCCCTAATATCCAATCTAAATCTCCCCTGGAGCAACTTGAGGCCACTTCCTCTCATCCTATGACTTGCTACTTGGTTGAAGAGACCAGCACCCACCTCAGCAGGACCTCCTTTCAGGGAGTTGTAGAGAGCAGTAAGGTTTCTCCTCAGTCTCCTTTCTCCAGGCTGAACAATCCCAGTTCCCTCAGCCACTCCTCATGACTCCTGGGCTCCAGACCATTCATCAGCTCTGTTCCCCTTCTCTGGATGCGCTTCAGCCCCTCAATGTCTTTCCTGTCCTCAGAGGCCCAAAAGTGAACACAGGGTTCAAGGTGCAGCCTCAGCAGCACTGAATATAGCAGCAAAATCACTTCCCTGCTCCTGCTAGCCACACCTTTTTTTATATAAATTCATATTTAATTGGTTTTTCATACAGGGACCAGGTAAAGTGATGCCAACTCTGAGCATCATTCCACCTCATCATTCCATAGGACAAGGAGGAACGGGTATAAACTGGAGAGAGGCAGATTTGGGCTTGATATAAGGAAGAATTTCTTCACCGTGAGAATGATGAGGCCCTGGAATATGTTGCCCAGGAAAGTTGTGGCTGCCCCATCCCTGGAGGTGTTCCAGGCCAGGTTGGATGGGCAGCCTGATTCAGTGGGAGGTGTCCCTGCCCATGGCAGGGGGTGCAACTGGATGAGCTTTAAGGTCCCTTCCAACTCAAGCTATTCTATGATTCTGTGATCTCCTGAACCAACGGTTTCTCTTGCCTGTCTTTAAGATCACTGTGCTACGAGGTATTCTCATTCCCCTCCTAGAATTTAATATTCGTTTAATTAGAACTGCCTTAAACCCCAAATTAATCCACGCTTCCAATTAAAAATCAGAGAAGGGAATTCATATTCAGCGAAGATCCGGTGGGTCCTTTCCAACCTGGTGATTCTATAATTCTATGAGCTGCTTTCCGGTTTTCTGAGATAGCATAAAAAAGCCTGAACTTACTCTGAGAAGAGAAATTAGCGGCTTAAGGAATAACCAGAGGCTTTATGGGGTGCCTCATTGGGCTGGTTTGGAGGAACTGGTACAGGATATGAGGATAATCGCTCCCCCTTCTGCATTCCCTCCTCCTGTTCTCATGACAGAGAGCGATCCCATAAATGAGTATTAAATACCCAGGGTGACGAGGCCCCAGGAAAAAAAAGAAACAAACCCTTTGCAAAGGGGTTTTTTTTGAGACCTGGGTGAAACCGTATCGAATCTCCGGAGCTGGCAAGCAGTGCGGGGAGGAAGTTGTTAACATTTTGGTGTGAGAAGGTACCTGCTCATCCTTTCAGCCTCCACCGTGCCCCTCGCCATTCAAGCCGGGCACGTGAACTGTTACGGTTAAGAGCACAAAACCTTTGCACAAAACACCGTGGAGTGACCCAGTAGCTAAAAGCTCATTTGCATTCATTAAGAGTCCTGAGCCAAGTTCAGAGCTATTACTGCAGACCTGCTCCCCCTGCTCTCCATCCCCCCCCCCCACCCCGTTCCCTTTACCTGTCCCGTGAAAGGTCCCTCTCTCCGGCTGAAGCTCAAGGGATCGCACAGGGCTCGAGACCTATCAAGTGACAGAGAAAATAATTCACACTGAAAGAGGATGCATCCCCAGGGCCGGGCACTGAGGCCTCCGAAGAGGCAGCTCCGCACCAATTCAGGAGGGTTTTACTCCACTGGGAGAGGCACGGATGTGTCCAAGTGCTTCTAGCTCTGCCTGCTGCCCATGGAGCCAGGGAAGGGGGTGGCTGGTGCTGGGAGAAGCTAGGGAACAATCAGGAATTGTATTCCCCTTGCTGCATCCTTCCCTGCCTTCTGATGGCCGATGGGGTTTTGGTCTCTTCCAACCCAAACCATTCTATGACTGAGAAGAGATCTGATGTCTACCTTGGCACGAGTTTAGCATGCATAGAGCAGGTTTGTTTGCCTCTGCCTCCTGTGAGCAATCCCTTTCTCCCTTGAGGGTCTCCAGCAGTGCCGAAATGCTCTCTGGGTCGCCCTCACAAGAAGCTTTTCTCTCCCTTCACAGGGACATCTTAGTAGAGTCGCAGCAAGCCCTCCTTAGCTCTTGGTAGAAATTCTCACCCAAGGCCAGAAGGTTACTTTCCATCTGGAGGTTACTTTCCCCATCCCTGGAGGTGTTCAAGGCCAGGTTGGATGGGCCTTGGGCAGCCTGAGCTAGTGGGAGGTGTCCCTGCCCATGGCAGGAGAGGTTGGAACTAGATGATCTTTAAGGTCCCTTCCAACCCAAACTATTCTATGATCTGAAATTGATGCTTCAACATCTCGTTGCATTTGGATTCCAGTTGGGCACAATCTCCTGACTAGGAGGATGAGAAGATTCCTAATGAGGGAACGTGGCAGGGATGCTGCTGGCAGCTCAGGGTTGATGCATCACCATCACAGTAGCCCCGAAGGATCATGATGAACCACCAGCAGCTCATATCTCAATTATTAGTTTGCAATGCAGGTGTGCACCAAAAGATGGACTCATGGATGAGGTGGTCCAGCAGGACGAGGGACTGGGATTGCCACCAGTGGTTTCGGTTCAGGCTGTATGGGCTCAGCACCACACGATGCTCGTACAACGCCATGGCCTAGAGATGGGCTGCAACTTCCAGGGCCAGATCCTGATGCTCAAAGCTACTGTAAAATCTCCAGGGCGCTGGGACATCCCTCTCCATTTTGCATTGTCTACCTCTCGCTCTAGACGGTTCTCATTAAGGCCCGCAATTGATCTCCTGTCTTTAAAGGAAACAAGAAAGAAGGAACAAGCCAAAAGGGATCCTCCTTCCTTCGGCCCAGGGGAACAAATCTGGCTTTAATTTCTTTTCCTTTTGTCAGTCCAGTCGGGGATTTCACTTTAACGGCACTGCCTTCCCCATTCCTCTTCTTCTGCTCTTCGAGAAACAGGAAAGCACCCCCTCTGCTTTCTATGTTTCCTTCCTTTGTTCTCCATGCCACTGATTTATGAAAGGACTTTTTTCTCCCTGTATCTTTCTTGTTGGGAGTCAAGGATCCCCCAAAAAAGTGGTGGTCTCCACCCCAGAGTTCAGAAGACCCACTTTGCAGCTTGCTTTGAAGTTTCTGACTAGCACTAAATATTCCATCTCCGCTGGGAAGGTGCTAAAGGACCGCACCTTTGGGAGAGGGCTTCAAATTTATGCTACTGAATGGCTTTGATTTCCAGTAATGGGAGAAAATCTACTCCAGCACCCAGTATAATTCATACCCAAACAGGAAAGAGGAGGCTGACAGACCCCATCCACCAGGATTAACCTCTCCAGGAGATTAAATGGCAGCGCTGGAGAAGACCCAGGAGAGATGGTAAAATCACCTCCAGACCCTCATCCACACAAATCACAGTGGTTCAATAGAGAGAAGGAGCTCGTGCTGCTCCAAAGGAGTGCGATCATAATTCCAGGGGAAAAAAAAAAAAAGCAGGATTTAGAGGTTAAGGTGGGAAGAGGCATGGAGCATAATGGGCTTTTAATCAGAAAATGAGACCAAAATAATGGCCTTTTAAGGAGAAAAATGAAGCCAAAATATGGTTTTTGCATTTGGCATATGCATCAAAAAGTTATTAAAGGGAACTGGTTAAATATCTCATTAATGAAGATGAATGATGCCTCAGATTTGTTTTTAAACAGTTCAAAGCTAGTTTTTTTCTGACCTCCCAAAGTGCGTGTGCAGAGGGGGATCTCAATGGCTTAAAAATGTTCCTTTTTTTTTTTCCCCCCCCCTTTTTAAGCAGCTTAAACTGATTTCAGCTCTGGAGCTGCTTGCTGAACACCCTGGGAGGCAAAGATCAGGCTGGGACATGAGAAAATCAGTTTGCTCAGTGCAGAAACATCCCAAGGATCTTTGGGGCTGCTCTGCAAATGCATAATCTCCATCCCAGAGGTGTTCAAGACCAGGTTGGATGAGGCTATGGGCAACGTGATCCAGTAGAAGGTGTCCCTGCCCGTGGCAGGGGGAATGGAACTGGATGGGCTTTAAAGTCCCTACCAACCCAAACCATGATTGCCACAACTTCTTTAGGCAACCTGTGCCAGTGCCTTACCAATCTCCCAGGAAAACATTTCTTCCAAAGATCTACATCCATTCTATCAGACTTTTATAGTTGGGACTGATCAAGCTCCATCCTGCTAGAAGACACAGAAAGAGCCAAGAATCACAGAAACACAAGGTTGGAAAGGACCCATTGGATCATCGAGTCCAACCATAAGAATAAACAGATCCAGAGGATGAGACATCTCAACCCCCTAAAATTACAGCTGGGCCACTCCCAAGCTTCAACCACTGTGTTCACCATCACCATCCCACAGCCAAGACACCCCAGCCTGATCGAGGGAGGGGGGTTCTGCTCCTCTATTCCTCTCTTGTGAGACCTCATCTGGAGTACTGTGTGCAGTTCTGGAATCCTCAACAAAAGAAGGAGATGGAACTGTTGGAATGGGTCCAGAGGAGGCTACAAAGATGATCCGAGGGATGGAGAACCTCCCATATGAGGAAAAGCTGAGAGCTGGCCTTGTTCAGCCTGGAGAGGAGAAGGCTCTGAGGAGAACTTACAGGGACCTTCCAGTACCTGAAGGGGCTGCAGGAAAGCTGGAGAGGGACTGTTCACAAAGGCTTGTGGTGATAGGACGAGGGGCAATGGTTATAGATTGGAGAGGGGCAGATTTAGACTAGACATGAGGAATTTCTTCACCATGAGAGTGGTGAAGCACTGGAACAGGTTGCCCAGGGAAGTTGTGGCTGCCCCATCTTGGAGGTGTTCAAGGCCAGGTTGGATGGGCCTTGGGCAGCCTGATCCAGTGGGAGGTGTCCCTGCCCATGGCAGGGATTTGGAACTAGATGATCTTTGAGATCCCCTCCAACCCAAACTATCCTACGATTCTATGATCAAGCCTTGTCCTGGAGACCAGGTGGGATGAGGTGTCCGTCTGAGCTCTCATTGACATGGTCAAACCCCTCAGGCTTCCCCATGAATTTCAAGCCCAGACTGCAAAGTATCCCAGCGCCTGCAAAGGCTTGAGAGGAGAAGGAACAGAGGGCAGGGGAGGAGCGCGATTTCAGATTGGTTTTTGATACACAGCCTAAAATAAGGCGCAGAGGAGCTTCTTTTAAGAATGATTGCATTAAAATAGCCCTCTCCATTACACAGACACTAATAGAGGCTCAGTGCATTATTTCTATCAAAGTGCAATTTGCATTTACAAAGGGCTCCTGGGAAGTGATGGATGGGGAAGGAATGGAGAAAGGCTTGTAAAGTCGAGCGTGCTCATCTCGGAGTAACTTTCAAGCACAAGGCAGTTTTTCTTACACCTTCCCCTCCAAAGAAACTCGTGATGTCTGCTTAAATGAACATTCAGGCGCTCGCCTTTCACCTCGCAGCCCATCAATAAAAGCTGGAGGAGCGGAGGAGAGGGGATATCCATTTATCTTCATTAGGACTCTGGCCAGCTCCTCTGATCACCACGTCGGCGTCGCCAGGAAGAGAAAAAGCTACTGTTCCTCATCCCAGCTTCCCTGCCCGCACACACACACACCCCAGCACCGGGCTCACAAGCATCTCGGGTGGTGGGACCCTGCTCAGCACCTGCCCTCAGCCAAAGGAGAAATGGGATTTTGAGGGTATTCCCTTTCCTCCTTTGCTGAATCATAGAATAGTTTGGGTTGGAAGGGACCGTAAAGATCCCCCAGTTCCAACCCCCCTGCCATGGGCAGGGACACCTCCCACTGGATCAGGCTGCCCAAGGCCCATCCAACCTGGCCTTGAACACCCCCAGGGATGGAGCAGCCACAGCTTCTCTGGGCAACCTTTTCCGGTGTCTCACCACTCTCATGGTGAAGAAATTCTTCCTAATGTCTACTCTAAATCTGCCCCTCTCCAGTTTATACCCATTGCCCCTCGTCCTATCACTCCAAGCCTTTGTGAACAGTACCTCTCCAGCTTTCCTGTAGGCCCTGAGCTCCAGGAGGTGAGTGGGCAGTGAAGGGGGCAAAATAAATGAATGCCATGAGACAATCATCAGTGGAAGCAGATTAAAGAGGAGGGGACCCCCATTAGACAGGCAGAAGATAAATTATGGAAGGATTTGGATTGGAAGGGACCTCAAAGCCCATCCAGTTCCACTCACCCCCAGCCACGGTCAGGGCCACCTCCCAATGGATCAGGTTGCTCAAGGTCCGATCCAACCTGGTCTTGAACACTTCCAGGGAGAGGGAATCCACTGCTTTCCTGGGCAATCTGGGCCAGGGCCTCACCGCCATCATCAGGAAGAATTTCTTCCTAATGTCTAATCTAAATCTTCCACCTTCCAATTTAAAGCCATCCCCCCTTGTCCTATCACTCCTGGCCCTTGGAAAAAGTCCCTCCCCACCTTTCCTGGAACCCCTTCAGGAATTTTCTTCCCAAGTCTATCAGAGCGGTCCTTTTGTCATCTAAAAGACATCATCTGAAATGAGAGGGAGCCCAGAGCTGGAGGAACCACTTTACCATGGAAAAGTCACATCAGGAACCCATAGCTGACAGTCGGTATGGTTCATCCCACCTACCTGGAGCCATCCACAAATAAGGCATCTCCTCCAGGCTTGTTCTCTGAGATCCCGTGGTACTTCCAGAGATGGAGACATCTCTCCTCAATGCTGGCTTTCAGAGGGGCAGGATCTGTCCATCCATGGAAATGCCCAGGTCTTAGGATGGGATGAATCTCCCCCTTGAAGTGCCTAATGGTCTGACATAGCAGCAATTCAGCCAGAGAATGGAAGGCAGTAAAAAGAAGATAAGGAAGGGAATGAACTTGGTCCATACACTGTGGGGTGGGAAGTGTCATAGGAAACCGGAATACTCTCTGGTCTAGCAAGGACATTCACTGGGAAGGGATTTCTTAATGGTTGCCCCAAGAAGTGGAGGGTTGCCCCAAGAACACCATTTCTGGAGGTGTTCAAGGCCAGGCTGGATGGGGCTTGGAGCAACCTGATCCGGTGGGAGATGTCCTTGCCCGTGGCGGGGGGGTTAGAACTGGATGATCTTTAAGATCCCTTCCAACTCGAACAATTCTATGAATCTATAATTCTGTTCTAAGGCTGAGGGAACAAGTGAGAACGGTGGGGCAGAGGGGACTATGACTTCTCTTGGCAAGGCTTCTTCTTAATATATCATTTAAATTTCCCCTCTTTCAGCTTAAAACCATTCCCTCTTATCCTGTTCCTGCACTCCCCAATCAAGAGCCCCTCCCCAGCTTTCCTGGAGCCCCTTCAGATACTGGAAGCTACTCCAAGATCTCCCTGGACCCTTCTCTTCTCCAGGCTGAACAACCCCATCTCTCTCAGCCTGGTCTCACAGCAGATGTGCTCCAGCCTTCAGATCATCTCCATGACCTCCTCTGGACTCATTCCAACAGCTCCATATCCTCCCTGTGCTGAGGCCTCCAGAAGCGGATTCAGGGCTCCAGGTGAGGTCTCACAAGAGCAGAGCAGAGCAGAGGAACGGTTTGGTTTGTTCCCCACCAGCAGAAACACCCTGGAAAGGAAAAAAAGGATAGAGCTTGTGACTGCTGGGCACTAAAGATGATGGATTGAAGAGAAGTACTGCTCTCACAGCATTTTACAAGTTCCCCCAACAGCAGCTTCTCTGCTTCACAGGCAGTTATTGCCTCTATTTTCTTTCTGGTTTATGGGATTAACAACCATATCACCTCTTCCTTTCCTAACTTACTGTTTTGCCTGACAACCACTTTTTTTGCCTAATTGCCCAACTGATATCATTAAGTCACACTCAGCCATCCGTGGCCAGGATTTGGCTTGCAGCAAGCTCTACTTTGGACTCACAAAGAGTTTGACATGCCTGAAAACGTGTCGAGTTCTACTCGCAGAAGATACTTGCGGAAAACTGAGAAGGCTCTGGAGAGAGCTTAGCAGCTGTCCAGTAGTGGAAGAGCATAAAAAAATGTTGGGGAGTGACTTTTAGCAAGATCCTAGAGCGGTAGGATGAGGGAGAATAGCTTTAAATTGGAAGGGAAAAGATTTAGAAGAGACATTATGAAGAAATTCTTCATGACATGGGTGGGGAGGCCCTGGCCCAGGTCACCCAGAGAAGGTGTGTCTTCTCCATCCCTGGAGGTGTTCAAGGCCAGGTTGGATGGGACCCTGAACAGCCTGATCCAGTGGGAGGTGTCCCCGGCCATGGCAGGGGGTGGAACTGGATGGGCTTTGAGGTCCTTTCCAACCCCAACCGTTCTATGATTCAGTGCTTCAGAAACACAACAGAAGAAACCAACCCCTTTCTCTCACAGCTCATCTGCCCCTGTGATCGGAGACGGCTTGAGCATCTCTCTGCTTCACAAAATCATGCAGGAGAATTGGGGACACATCATGCACTCTTTTCACAGAAACAAGTTTTCCAGCTGCGTTTTCCCGTCGATGGAAGGATAATGGACAGAGATACAAGGACGTACAGCTACTTCCACATCAGCCACCACTCAAGGTATCTGAAGACTTACCTTCCTTCCCACCTCAGAGCAGTTTAGTTCTGTCAAGCCATAGTAGCTTTTCACTCCCAGCCCCAAGCAGTGCTAATTTTTGTTTTCTTTTCCTGTTTGCCGATGGAGGAACGTGTTTGAACAAGGCATTTACTTTGCAGACAACACACAAAGAGCTGGGAGTAGCTACCTGACCACGAATGACCTTCAGCCCCATGTTCATGCTCATGCTGGCAGTCCCAGCAACCTTCTGGAGTGCAGTGCATGTCCACACCAGTGTGGTTGCACCTCTCTCAGAAAACCAACATGCTCCATGTTGACCCTCCACATGTCACACGACATCAGGGAGGGCTCTCCACATCCCATGCTCAGGTTCTTCTGCCTTGTGGTTGAGCATAGTTACATGTATTGGAGCAGATAAGTGCAAATTCCTTCTTGTTCCATGACCTGGGATATTTCCTCTTTTATGGATGTCTTCAGCTCATGCCAACCTATGCTTGGTAAGGTGATAGCTCTCCATTGCATTGACTCCACAGACTAGATAGAATCATAGAATAGTTTAGGTTGGAAGGAACCTCAAAGCTCATCTAGTTCCAACCTCCTTGCATGGGCAGGGACATCTCCCAGTGGATCAGGCTGCCCAAGGCCCATCCAACCTGGCCTGGAACACCTCCAGGGATGGGGCAGCCATGGGCAATGTGTTCCAGGGCCTCACCACTCTCATGGTGAAGAAATTCTTCCTTATATCAAGCCTAAATCTGCCCCTCTCCAGTTTATACCCATTCCCCCTCGTCCTATCACCACAAGCCTTTGTGAACAGCCCCTCTCCAGCTTTCTTATAGCCCCTTTCAGGTACTGGAAGGTCGCTATAAGGTCTCTCCTCGGAGCCTTCTCTTCTCCAGGCTGAACAACCCCAATTCTCTTAGCCTGTCCTCATATGGGAGGTGCTCCAGCCCCCTCCAGCCCTTGGATGATCTTCGTAGACTCCTCTGGACCCGTTCCAACAGCTCCATCTCCTTCTTATGTTGAGGATTCCAGAACTGTACACAGTATTCTAGATGAGGTCTCACAAGAGAGGAGAAGAGGGGCAGAATTCCCTCCCTGGCCCTGCTGGCCACGCTGCTTTGGATGCAGCCCAGGATACAGTTGGCCTTCTGGGCTGTGAGTGAACATTGTCGGCTCATACTGAGCTTCTCATCAACCAGCTCCCCCAAGTCCCTCTCTGCAGGGCAGCTCTCATTCACAGATCTTTAAGGCAAGTCTCAGTTGCCCACATAGAGGTGTGAAGTGGTGTCTGAGGTCCTCGAGGTATCCAGTGTTGAGGTGCTCAAGGTATCCAAGCTGTCAATATAGAGCTAATGGTGACATCTCAGCACCTTTGGGAGAACTGTATCCTTCTTGAACAACATCTGGAGGCCGGGTAGACTTCCAAGATCTCTAAAACTGGTAGCAGCTTCCAAGATGTCTACAACTGAATTTCACCTCTATATTTAGGGGTGGGAGTCCGGGAGCTGGAGCATCCAGCTGGAATCCATGTACCAGGGACAGGCAAACCACCATCAAAACCACTGCAGTAAGGCTGGAAGGACCTCAAAGACAATCACATTCAGGAAGCTCAAGATTTCAGAAGCAACGCAATAAACAGCTTAGGTCCTCATTTTGTGAAAGAAAAATGCGCATCAGGGGAGCCCCAAGGGAAGAGGCAATGATGATGCTACTGTGTCTGCAGCTGCAAAACTGCTTTCAGAAGCCCTGGTCCCAGCTGACTTCATAGGATTCTTAAAAAGACTCGTGTTTGAACAAACAAGAAAGAAAACCCTAAAAGCAGAGCTTAAAACCACTCTATTATGGAATTGTTTCGACAGTCCAGCCTGCATCGTTTCTACCAACAAGGCAGCAGATCCCACCACCTCCCAGCACTGAAGCTGAAGGTCCTGAGGTGCCTCCTTCTGGCAGTGCAGAGTGTGATTCAAAAAGTCTCTCTAGATGCACTTTTTTTCCTGGCAAAATATGGCACTCAGCCCATTACAGAGCCCAGATTTGTGCAGAGGTCCACGTGCAGCATCTGCTCCAGCACAAACCGTTCTTGATACGCTTTGGTCCTCCCTCGTCTCAAACCTCCACAGATGGAGACGCTGCCTCGCTGCAGCCCGCAACATAAACACCTCTCCTCACAACAGAAAAGGGTTCATCCTAACTTCAAGGTCACTGGTTGCAATTTAAGCCAATTACGTCCCGTCCTGTTCCTGGTGAACAAGGAGAACAGTTCATTCCCTTCCTCTTCTAGAAGCCTGTTACATATTTGTAGGCTGTAATAAAGCTTTCCTAAACTAAACAACTGCAAGCCTTTTGATCTTCCATCCTTGGCCATGATATTCAGCCCTCTGGTCTCTTTTCCAACCCAACTACGGACTGAATCCAACCGGTCTGTGTCCTTCTAGCACTGCAGCCCACACACTGGGGCTCAGAGGTCTCAGTAGCACCAAGCTGGAGAAGGAAATTAGATGCTTGGACCATGCAAAGGAGAACTGAGCTCACACCTTCCCCCTTCTATCATTTCCATCAGAAGGATCTGTTAGAGTGAGTTCGGAGGAGGCCACAGAGATGATCCAAGGGCTGGAGAACCTCCCATACGAGGGCAGGCTGAGAGAGCTTTGCTTGTTCAGCCTGGAGAAGGGAAGGCTCTGGGGGACCTTACAGCAACCTTCTAGTGCTGAGAGGGGCTCCAGGAAAGCTGGAGAGGGGCTCTGATCAGGGAGTGCAGGGATGGGACGAGGGGGAATGGTTTTGAGCTGCAAAAGGGGAGATTTAGATGAGATCTTAGGAAGAAATGTTTTAAGAGCTTAAAGATCTTCCAGCCCAAACCCTTCTACGATTCTATGACTTTGACAGGGAACAAGGTTTCCCTGAGCATCAGTTCTTCCCAGCTCTACCTGAGCAGAGCATTACCCAGATGCACTCAGCTTTCCTTGGGTGTAATTTCCATAACAGGGTGGGGAAAGCAGATGTAAAAAAAATATTTAGAAGGGAGCCAAGCAACTAGGTGTGTCTCAGAAAGCAAAAGACGTACTTTAGTCATCGCCTTATCTATATGGGAACAGAGTCGGGGTCAGCTTGGGGTTAAGGATGTCCCACGTCACACTTACCTGCTTTCTAGTAGTCTTTGAGAGGAAAAAAAGTAATAAAAGGTTGTCCATTAGCTGACTAAAAAAGCAAATAAAAATATAATAAGCCCAAAAGCAGGGAAGAAGTTGGTCCCCTCTGCACCAAGGAACTTCCTTGTTGAAATTTCAGCATGCAAATCTCTCCCACCCATCCCAGCTTCCCAGAAGACACGGGAGATCAAAAGTGCCAAGGAAGCGTGAGGGTTTAAGGAAACGCACAGCATGAGGAGAGGAGGAGCAGGCAGTTCAGGCAGCCTTGGATGGTGATGGAGACTCCTCCAGTGCCGGTCGTGACATTCTAGTGACAGGATGAGGGGCAATGGTATAAACCAGAGAGGGGCAGATTTAGACTGGACCTAAGGAGGAACTTCTTCACCATGAGAGTGGTGAGGCCCTGGCCCAGGTTGCCCAGGGAAGTTGTGGCTGCCCCATCCCTGGAGGTGTTCAAGGCCAGGTTGGATGGGGCTTGGAGCAACCTGATCCAGTGGGAGGTGTCCCTGCCCATGGCAGGGATTTGGAACTAGGTGATGTTTACGGTCCCTTCAAACCCAAACTATTCTATGGTCCTAGTTTTGAGGGGGAAACAGCTTCCCCAGGAGGCCTGGAAGGCACACCAGAAGCTGGTGGTATCTCACGAGCTGGTGGAAAGACAAAACCTTCTTCTTGTCTCCGCTGCCAGGAATCAGTCCTTTCCTGGTGACAACCCCAGCAGCTGCAGACATGGCCTTAATCAGCAAGAAATAAGCATCCTGGCAAAGAAAACCATATTAAAAATGATACTACTGTAAATTAATATGAATGTTTGCAATTATAATTAATTACTCTTACTTAGGTATTCACAGCTGCACATTTGGGAACTGTCCAAGCTGTGAAGGCTTGAGCTGTAGGGTTGTTAAATGAAAGCCTGGTCAATCACATCTGCTCTGCAGAAACACAGAGGCTCCATCTCCACTGGTGCGATGGACGTGTCTGGGACCATCCTCCAACCCCAAAGGTGTCTGGTTGGGACAAGTCTTCACCCATGGAATTGACCTTCCCAACCAGCTAGTTGGGAAGGATCTGAGGCCACGCACACTCCCAACCCACGCTTGAGAATCACCTGAACCAGTGCTTATAAATTAACAGTGAGGATAATTGGTGTCTGAACCCTGGAACTGTTTAATTTGCTTGTAGAGACACGGCCTCAGGGCACTCACTGCAGCCCAACCCCGGGAAAGCATCCCAGAGGCTTGAAAGCGTTCGAGCAGGTGTGAAATGTTTTCCTGGGTCAGGACTAAGGGCTTGGTCTTAAGCTGAAGTCAGCAGTGGGGAAATCTTGCCCTGGTAACCCCGAAAGGCCCATCCTGACATATATTGTGCTCAGTGTCCAACATCAGGCTGGATTTTTGATGAAGCCAACACCCTCATGGGCTCCTTCCAGCACCCCAGAGAGATGCTATCCACCCCTGCGTGCCACCACACATCTGCACAAGCCCTGGGCTGGTTGGCCTGCAGACAAAGCTCACAAACCCCTCCAGATGTCATAGAATCGCATGGAATCATAGAATGGTTTGGGTTGGAAGGGACCTCAAAGCCCATCCAGTTCCAATCCCCCTGCCATGGGCAGGGACACCTTGCAGAGGACCAGGTTGCTCCAAGCCCCATTCAACCTGGTCTTGGACACCTCCAAGGATGAGGCACCCACAGCTTCTCTGGGCAACCTGGGCCAGTGCCTTCCCACCCTCACAAGAAACCATTTATTCCCAAAAATCCCATCTCCCTCTCCCCCTTTTCAGCTTAAAACCATTGCCCCTCATCCTATCCCCACACTCTCCGACCAAGAGTCCCTCCCCAGCTTTCGTGTAGGACCCATAATATTATAGGTTCCCGGTGATCCCTCCGTTACAAAGCAGACCTCACTGCCTCCAGAAGCCCCAAAGCTCTGCTGCAGGGAGCAGGAGAAGCATCAGCTTCAGGTGGGGCTGGGAGTGGTGAGGGAGGAGGACTCATTGCTGGAACCACTGCCAGCTGGGCTTGCAGAGGGTCCATCCCTCAGCATGGGCAATATTAAAGATACTCAACTGAAGGACACTTTTGCCTTTTTCTTGGGGGTTTCTTCCAATCTGAATCATGAGACTGTGGAGAAGTGGAAGACTGTAAGGCAGGAAGGTGGAGAAGACCTGTCCAAACATGACAGCTTAGGGGTTGCTCTTTCTTGGAAAGGTGGGAACAGAAACTTATCTGGGGATTTACCACCCAGGCTCTGCCCTGGAAAATCCATGCCTTGTTCAGAGGCTGGAAGGGCAGAGTGAAAGAAGATCAAGAGAAGAGTAAAGTGTTGCCTTCAGACATGGCTTTTGCACTTCATAGCGAAGAACAGTTACCAGAGCTGCGAGTAAGAGTGGTGGGACGGGGCTTCAGAGCATCCCTCTGTACTCTGCACTGTCCTATGGGCCATCGCAGCTTGAGGCAAAAAAGGAACAAGTAGTGAAAAAGCATGAATTTCAGGTTCTTTCCTGAACTCGTACCCTGCAGGCAGCAGCTGCCTAGGCCAGCTGGGATGGTTTTGTCACCAGACCTGAAGGAGAAACAGAATTGCCTTCATGAGACGGGATCCCCTTGCTCAGTGGAGCAACAAGTGCCCAGGGCCACCAAGGGAGAAGAAATCAGGTCCTGCCACTTCACCAAGGAACCATAAGTGAAGACCTGGGCAGCAAGTGTGTGTCTCTGTCCCCCTCAAAGAGCGAGCAGATGTCTACGGGCCAGCTAATGAATATAAATGACTGCCCCGTGCCCTGCCAGGGGGTCTTTAACACTTCACACGTCTCAGACGACGTTGAGTAATCATCTCCCAAAGCTTGCTCCGGCAGCCCCTCTATCCCACGGCGAGCGGCGCGGAGATGAATGGCTGCTGAGAAGACACGGCATCACAATAATTTTTCATCCACGGTGTTGCTTAACCTTTCGTGAGCAAATCCGATTTCCCTGACACCGGCTTGGGCGCCGTACCTGCATTAAGTATCGCTGGGTCAGGGAGGGGCAGCTGTGATTGATGCCTTCTCCTTGCTAATCAGATTCTGGGGCAGGCAGATATTGATGGGCTCCTGCCTTTGATCCATGGCTCTCGTGAGCTTTCATTCAATTACTGCCCCACAAAACGCAATTAGCAGGGCCACGAAGCCACGTGGGCTTCATAATCATGGCATAGAGTGAAGATGAAGGGGCTGTCACGGAGAGGAACGCCACCCGGTCCCACCTGGGGATCGGAAGCACTGCATTTGGAAAAACACTGAGAAGGCATGAAGGCAGAAAGGAGGAAAGTCCTGTTTATCTCAAGTGGTCCCATCTTGCTTCTTCCCCATCCCACACCATCACCACACAATAGTCCCAGCACCCTCACCTTTGTGGGCCTCCTCTTGACGTTGCAATTGCTCAGCTGTTACTCCCTGTACAACCCAGTTTCACATCCCAAATCCGGTTGCTCCATCTCCTGCATTTCCCTGCCCACATTTCTTCCCCTGTACGTAATGCTCTGTGCTTATTCTTCTTGGATTTCATCCAGCGTTCTTGCCAGGAGAGGTGCAATCTCCTTCTCTAGCTGCTTCATCTTCCTCACCCACCCATATCACAGGTCACACTATCTCTAGGCTATCTGTTCCTTCCCTTCTCATCTTTATTTATCTGCTCTAACAACCTCCTTCACCTGTGCTCTCCAGGCATGTGATGACAGCTGTCTCTTATCAGCGTCCTTCCTCCACTTTTGCTTTAAACTCTGCAATCCTTCAAACCTTGGTGGTCCTCTTGAGCCAGTGTCCACCTGCCCACTTGTTCCTCACTCTCAAGAGTGGGAAGAAATTCACCCATGATGGTTACGTTCTTTCATCCATGTGACACAATCATCCCTATCAAACCCATCAAAATTGGGTTTGACCCATGGCAGAAGAAAAAGAGTCGGGATTGTTCAGCCTGGAGAAGAGAAGGTACCAGGAAGACCCTAGAGCAACTTCCAGTACCTGAAGGTGCTTCAGGAAAGCTGTGGAGGGGCTCTTGATCAGGGAGTGCAGGGATAGAATCATAGAATAGTTTGGGTTGGAAGGGACCATAAAGCCCATCCAGTTCCAACCCGCTGCCATGGGCAGGGACACCTCCCACTGGCTCAGGCTGCCCAAGGCCCATCCAACCTGGCCTGGAACACCTCCAGGGATGGGGCAGCCACCACTGCTCTGGGCAACCTGGGCCAGGGCCTCACCACTCTCATGGTGAAGAAATTCTTCCTAATGTCCAGTCTAAATCTGCCCCTCTCCAGTTTGCAGTCGTTCCCCCTCATCCTATCACCACAAGCCTTTATGAACAGCCCCTCTCCAGCTTTCTTGTAGCCCCTTCAGGTACTGGAAGGTCGCTGTAAGATCTCCTCAGAGCCTTCTCTTTTTAAGGCTGAACAACCCCAACTCTCTCAGCCTGTCATAGAACGAGGGGAAATGATTTTAAGCTGAAAGAGAGGAGATTGAGATGAGATCTTAGGAAGGAATGTTTTCCTGTGAGGGTGGAGAGGCCCTGGCCCAGGTTGCCCAGAGATGTGGCTGCCCCATCCCTGGAGGTGTTCAAGGCCAGATTGGATGGGGCTTGGAGCAACCTGATCCAGCGGGAGGTGTCCCTGCCCACGGCAGGGGGGTTGAACAGAGGGTTTTGAGGTCCTTTCCAATCCAAACCATTCTATCGTTCTAAATCTGGCAAACCCTCCACATTACAACATCACCACTGATGGGGATCATGGTGATGTCAACTGGGATGAACTCAACAACCATGATGAGCAGAGTAAAGGCGGGAGGATGAGAATCAGAGCAAAGTGCAGGATCTTGCAGCAAGAAAAGAGCCCTTCACCTCAAAATGGCCAATGAGTAGGAAGACATGGAGGCGACGGTCACTGCCTACAGCGAAGCAATTCTGTCACGGCCCTAAAAGAGGGTTTTTAGTATCAAGTGAGACATTTCCAGTTGAGACAGTGAAATATTAATGCCCATGTACATGTCAGTCCTGACAATTCCTTGCAGCATGCACATTTTATGGTCCCCCATATTGACAGAAAGGTTCAGGTGGGAATATGTATGGGAGATGGGAACAAGTATGGAAATGGCAACCAGAAAATGGAGAGAGACATGAAGCCCAAAGCCCCTGGGCTTTCCTAGACAGGAAAAAAATCTGGCTGAGAAGGAAGGGTGAAGCCATATAAGATGAAGCTAAAGTCACTTGCTCTGTTCAGCCTGAAGAAGAGACCGAGCGGAGACATTATTTTGGTCTACACCTTCTCCGCAAGGGACGGAGGAGGAGCAGCTGCTGATCTCTCCTCTCTGGACCTGAGGGAAGGGAAGAAACATGTGTCAGGGCAGGGTTAGGTTGGACATTAGGGGATGGATCCTCACCCAGAGGGTGGTGGAGCACTGGAGCATCTCCTCAGGGAAGCAGTCATGGCCCCAAGCCTGACAATATTCAAGAAGCATTTGGCCAACACCCTCAGACTCACGGTGTGAATGTTGGGGTTGTCCTGTGCAGGGACAGGAGCTGAACTCGATGACCCTTGTAGGTCCATTCCAACTCAGGACATTCCGTGATTCTTTGATACCTCTCTCTCCAGATATCGAGAGAGACACCACCAAGGAAGGTAAAGGGCTGATAAATTTGAAGAACGAGTGCTGACACAAAAGCAATCAAACACAGATTGGTCTCAGATCAACACTGATGGGATGTGGGACAGAGACTTTTAAGTATCTGAGAAATGAGATGCCGGAAATGCTCCCAAATAGGTGTCCGGGAACAAAATCCTCACTCGGTCAAAGGGAAGATTTAAACACGACTGATGTAAATTTAACACCACAAGACCTAATGAGATCAGCCCAAGACCTCCAAGAACCTGATCCTCAGATGGAGGCTTTGAGGTCTGATGCGAGCCCAAGCGTTTTGGGCAGTATTTCCCTGCCTGTGTGCAGGGACTTTCATCTGACCTACTCAACCTTTGGAGCCAAGGAAGAGAAAGGGCTGTCTGGGCCATCATTATCTGGTGTTCAACCAGTTTGGGGCTTGGTTGGGAATGTTTTGGCTCCCTTGCAGTCTCTTGCCTGCAGCCACCACCCTCACTCAGAGTTCAGCGATCACCCAACAAGGTTTTCTTCCTTGTTGCATTTGCTCTAGCTGTTTTCCAAAGAGTTGGATCCCAAACCCACAAGCAACCACAAGCAGGGAGGTTTTTTCCTCCTTATTTTCTTTAAGGCAGGCAAGACAAATACTTTAGAACAGATATTCCTGAGCATTTATTTCCTCCTGTCTCTGTCCCTTCTTGCCTTCACCTTGATTTACCTCTTAACCTCCTTCCTTCCTTGATGAGATTGGCTGAGGTTGCAAGAAGGTGAAGTTGTCAGATGAGCCTATCTCCAGCCCATGGGAATTTCCTCCTTAAGGGAGGCAGGTTCAGCATTCCCAGGAATGGTGGTGCTGCCATGGGACTCAATAATGGCTTGGGACTGGAAGATACCTGCATTGAGCTGTGGGTTTGCTGTCTCATGTCCCACGTACAGGACAGTCACCAGTCTGCATCTTCTTCACTCCCAGTACAATGGTTTTGTGTGGTGCCACCATAAAAAACAGTCACCGTGTGGGAACTGAGTGAGTAACAGCTCTGTTTGCCAGATCTAGTGGTGACAGGGACAACCTGGTTGAACACAAGCCCACAGCGACTCTCCTAGTGAACACAGCAAATCAGCTCTGGGTGCTTGTGCTCAGGCTGGACACTAAGAAAGTCTTCACTGGGAGGGTGGTGTGGCCACCAGAGAGGTGGGAGATGTCCATCCTTGGAGGTTTCTCGAGACTTGGTCACATAAAACCATAGCCATCCTGATCTAGCATTAGCAACAGTCCTGCTGTGAGCAGAAGACCACCCTAGAGACCTCCAGAGAGCCTGTCCCACCGGAGAGGGCAAGAGCATCTCTAAGTCCAAGCATGTTAAGGCTGTGCTGGACCTTCTTCCTTGTGGTGTCCTGCCCCACAAAGCTCTACTGATGGTGATAACCCAGCTAGACTTGCCACTTGGCCTCCACCCCACTCATGTGGGAAGCGGAAGGCACCAGGCCACTGCACAGAGATGTTAAATCCCGGTGCAGAAACTCAGCATCCCAAAGAAGATGTCAAAATGAGAAACTCTTAGAATCACAGAATTATTTAGGTTGGAAAAAAACCTTTAAGATCATCAAGTCCAACCGCAAACCTCACACTACCAACTTCACCATGAAACCATATTCCTAAGCAAGGGACAGTCGTAGTTTAAAGATGAGGAAAGCAAGGCATGGACAACCAAAAGGACCAAACCAAGGGCTCAGGACATGCATCTATTAGCGACACGGCATCAGGCCAGGGTGTGAGCAGAGATGTGGGGCCGCAACTCATCCCTTCAGCTGCACTGTCCCAACTTGGTCTTTTCTCCAGAGACGCCTGGGCGTGTTTCTGGAGGTTTGATCCAGAGATTGTTCCTTGGATGGATGTGGCTATGCTCCCCACCATCCTCAATGCTGGGCTTCCAACACATCCCCGGGGCTGGGACAACGGGCTCTCTACTGCAGCATCCAAGTAACAAGTGATAGGATAAGAGGAAATGGCCTCAAGGTGCACCAGGGGAGGTTTAGATTGGATATTAGGGAAAACAACTTTACTGAAAGATTGGTGAAGCACTGGAAGAGGCTGCCCAGGGCAGTGGTGGAGTCCTCATCCCTGGAGGGGTTCAAAAACTGTGTAGATGTGGCACTTCGGGTCATGTTTTAGCAGGCACGGTGGGGTTGGGCTGATGGTTGGACTGGATGAGCTTAGAGGTCTTTTGCAACCTTAATGATTCTATGATCCCACGTCCACGTCCCAAAACGTACCTGTGGCTGCAGCTCGCTGATCCATCCTCCATGATGGTCCATCTGCCCATCATCTGCCACCAGACTCCCACGGTGAGACCACGTCTCAGCCCCACGGGTGCTGCGGAACATCTCCAGCACTCAGGGCTGCTCAGCTCCTTTAACACAATCCTGAGCCTGGACCAGCACCGATCTGGTCTGCTCTTAGCACTGCTCAGCACTCAAAATACCCTCGGCCAAGGGGCGAGGGATGGACGTTGAAGATCTTCACCACACACTCTGCAGGGAGCTGCCTCATGAGACCAGATCATGTGCTGCTGCTGCTGGGTCCAGGGTGGGCTCGCCAGGCTTGGGGGGCTTCATGCATTTTGGGGTCCCACCTAGACCTGCTGTCATTGGACATTGCACTTTCCATTTGTTCATGATTGCCATTATCAGACAGCACCCAAGAATATTCTGAGGTGGCCAGATGAAATTTGAGAGGTTCCCATCCTCCTTTGATCCTCTTCTCCCCTGTGTGCACCTGCAAACGACCTGGCAGAGGTTTAGAAGCAAGTACCAAGGAGCACTTTTCCTCCCCACTGCACTGAATTAACACGTGGAACACCCTGCTCCAGGCCGTGATGGAAACCAAATGGGATAAATGGGTTAGGAAAGGGTTTTGGAGGAATTCATGGAATACAACCCATGGATAGAATCCATCCAGGATCCTTTTACACATCTCCTGCTTTCCAGGAGGGAGTCCTCCAGCCCATGACAATGCCCTAAATCCTTCACTTTCACATATTGAACCACCTTGTTTGCCTGAGCCTTTCCAATAAACCACTCAATCATCCTTAACAGGGGGCCAAGACCCTAATTCCAGCCCCTGACTTGGAATCCTCAGCATCACCCGGCCCCATGGAGATACTCCAGTGCTGCGCCTCTGTTTAGGATTACACGCTGAGACATCCCAGTCGTCTGGTTTTTCATTCCTAGAATTATAGAATCACAGAATCATAGAATGGTTTGGGTTGGAAGGGACCTTAAAGATCATCCAGTTCCAAACTCTGGGCCATGGGCAGGGACACGTTCCACCAGACCAGGCTGTCCAAGGGCCCATCCAACCTGGCCTTGAACACCTCCAGGGATGGGGCAGACACAGCTTCTCTGGACAACCTGGGCCAGGGCCTCACCACCCTCATGGTGAAGAAGTTCTCCCTTAGCACATGCCATGTTGATTTTATATCATGAAATCACAGAATTGTTTGGGTCGGAAGGGACCTCAAAGGCCTTCCAGTTCCAACCGCCTGCCACGGGCAGGGACACCTCCCACTGGATCAGGTTGCTCCAAGCCCCATCCAACCTGGCCCTGAACACCTCCAGGGATGGGGCAGCCACCAGTGCTCTGGGCAACCTGGGCCAGGGCCTCTCCACCCTCACAGGAAAACATTTCTTCCTAAGATCTCATCTCAGTCTCCCCTTTTTTAGCTGAAAACTGTTCCTGTCATCCTATTCCCGCCTTCCCTGATCAAGAGCCCCTCCCCAGCTTTCTTGAAGCCCCTTTCCCTACTGGAAGCTCAGAGCCTTCTCTTCCCCAGGCTGAACAACCCCAACTCTTTCAGCCTGTCCTCCTCCAAGCGGAGGTGCTCCACCCCTTGGATCATCTCCGTGGCCTCCTCTCGTGGCCTCAGCTTTCCCGGAGGCTTCTTCATGGCAGAAACCAATTAAAACCACCACCAAACGAGGCAAAACTTGGCTTTAGCTCAGAGCGCAGCAAAGCAACACTGGGCACAGGAGCAGGAACTCGGTACGGGATCATCTCCCCATCGGACAATCCATAAATCCAGGTGTTTCAGCACCAAATCTTCACAGGTTGTACAAAGGGGATGTTGAATTTTGGTCTTTTAGGGCATTTAGGATCTTTTTTTTTCTGGCGAGACGAAGGCAAACCCAGCGCCTTCGCAGTGATGCACAATGAGCTCAGGTACTTTTTTAAACAGTTATATGCGGTATTGTTTAATTGAAGTTACAATAGGATAAATGTACAGTCGGAATCAACATGCTAATTTCTAACGCAATTGAACCTGTAAACCATGCAGTCCATGTTTTAATCAGTCCATCTCTTCTTTTCTTCTCTTCATCAGTAGCTCTGCTAGTGAGTTTTAAGGAAAAAAAAAAATTCCCTTTAAAGTTAAACCTAATTTACTAATTTTTCCCCTTATTGTGCAACGACTTGTGCAAAAAAAGCTGTTTTCACCACATTAGTTTACAAAAACATGTCCTTTCCCCCCCCCCCCCTCCCGAAAAAAATAAAGAGAAAAGGCAACACAAGCAGCCAGAGGACAGGGAGGGATGGGGAGGAGGGCTTGGATGGGTTTTCATGTCAAAAGAAAGTCAGAAGGATGAGCCAAGGCAGAAAGGAATGGGAAGTGGATTCCAGAAGCCCAACCCTGAGCTTCTTGCAGAGGTTTTGGGGTGCTGCCCCTGGAGCTGGAGAAGCTGCAGGTGGGTGGACGCTCACTTCAGCCAAAACTCCCCCAGTCTTGTCCTAAGGACCAAGCGTGACCAGAGCAGAGCAGACCAGCAGCAGCTTTGGAGATGAAGCCCATCAAATCCTCCCCAGGTCACACCCTAAAGCTCCTCCTCTCCATCCAGCATTTTTGGGGTGAATCCCACCCAGAACACAGTGTCTATAGGTCACTTCCCTCGAAGCTGATGGCAGAGATGGCCCCATCTTGAAGTCATTTGTAAGACGGATATGTGAGTTGTGTTCCTTTTGAGTTCCCCACACCCTACAACACGAGTCAAGTCGGGGGAGGGAAGGACACACGGGTTTATGGGCACCACAAAGCCATAAGAAACGGGTCACAGAGATCCCAGCAACCCCACGGCATCCGGGGATGGGATGTGAACCCAGGCAGGGTGTGGGAGGGTGGCTGGATGCTCCAAACCACTTGATGGTCCAAAAAAGCACCGAACCCAACACAGAACTAAAGGGAAAAGCTAAATGGAGGTGGGGCAGACAGGTAGGAAGCCACTGAAGATGTCTCTGCCTGGGGTTTGAAGGGATGCTGGAGGGAATCCTACCACAAACCTCCCTCACTTGCCACTTCCCATTATCGCTGCACTGGGGGGGTAAAGGATTTTACTCTAAAAACCGCTTCGGTGCAGAAGGCGCCGACAGCAGCCAATGCCACCGGAGTGGTCCCAGCTCCATCTCAGCCTCCACGCTGCCTTCCAGCATCTTGCCAACAGTTTGGGGCCAGCACGCAACCACCTCCTCCTTCTGCCCAAACCTCTGTTTGCAGAGCAGCACAAAACCAGCCAAGTTTTGAAGAAAACCAAACCAAAACAGCCCCTCCAACAAAGCACTGGCCAGCTTCTCTCCCATGCCGCATCGCCTGGAGTTGTGGTTGGATGGAGAACAAAGTGCAACATCGCTACGAGCATCTGACTTGAACTCCAGCCCTAGGGATAAGAAAACCACCCGGAAAAATCTCTCCCACAGCTTCACACGCGCTTATGTCCAACACAGGCTCTTCCCATAATGTTTAGGTAGAGCTTAGGCTGCGAGTTAGCGCATTAGAGACCTTCCATAAAATTATTGCCCCTCCCTGGGCTGCCTTGCAAAGCCCTTGAAGGTTATAAATAAGATGAGATGTGTCGATCCGTCTCCGGAATCCAAAGTTGCCTTTTTTCTTCATAATCCTTTTTTCCCACTATGTTTGCTGGGTTGGGGAATGACCCAGCTTTTTCTCCAGCCAAAAAGAACCCTAAGGAAGGTTCAAGGTATGGAGATGGAGGTGTTAATAGCAGCGTTATTTGGTTTGGGGGTCGCATATCTTCAACAACAGAGCGGGTTCTGCTTCTATTTCCCACCCCTTCTTTGTAAATTTATAGCAACAACCTCTCCCTCCTAAGCAATCCCATCCGTATTGGACGACACCGATCATTAGGAAGAGATTTAGAGGGGATTTTAAACATCTTCCAGGGCTTTTTAAGCAATCTGTTTCAAAGATTAATTTTTATTTTGAAGGGATGGGACTGCATCGCGCAGAACAAAAAGTTTTTAATTAGGACCAGAGCACCAAAAATGCCATTTTTTATCCCGTTCTGTGACTTGCGGTTAGGCGCTTGACCTCCGAAATCAGAAACTCCCTGAATCTCTTCCCTTGGCCGACTTTGACTTTCCCAGCAGCGAGTCCTGAGCGCCAGAAGTTGGTGTGAAGGATTCCAAGCCCGGCTTCTCCAAACAGAGCTCAAAGGAGCGAGGAAATCCCTTCTGGGCAGGCAGGGCAACGCCGTGTCGCTCCTCTCCTAAAGAAAGCTCAGTGGAGATGGGTGGGATAGCTCAGTTATGGGATGGAGAAGATTGGAAAGTAGCTGGAGGCTCTGAAACAAGGTCTTGCCCTGAGATCCAGCTGCTTTGGGAATTTTATCTGGGAATAACTTGTGCAACGCAATACAGGGGTCATCCCTTAGGGGCATAAAAGTGGAATTTCGAGGCGGCAGCACAGCTAGATGCGTTTTTCTGCTCGCACCGACAGCACAAAGCCTGGTCCCCGTGTCTCGGTGAGCGGAGGCGATGCTGCCGGGCGCTGCCTGCTCCTCCTCCCTCCATCCTAGCTTGGAGAAGAGAAAAAGCCTCCCGGCTGCAAAGGTACCGCCTCGCCCGGCAGCCAAGCCAGCGGCTGACAAAAGCGATTAAAAATTGTGTTTGACAGTCTATCCTCCCACTAATAAAACCTGGAAGTGCCAGAGCGCCTTATTTGTCATGCTCGCTGATGCTCAGCAGCGCCATTGCCAGCATCTGTAGCAGCTTGATTTTGAAGGATTCTAAAGTGCTTCTTACTATTTAATGGCCCTCAACTGAAGCCTCCTGTGGATTGGAGCTTCTCCTGCTACCAACACCTTTGGATCCTCCGGGTAGCAGCTCTGAATCAGCCCACCCCACCTGATTTTGCACCCCCCTTTAAGCTCCTGGCCCCACATCTGTCCCATAGTGGCACTGCTAAGGGATGGGGAGGAGGAATAATAGTGCCTTGTGGTCCTCAGGCTCATGGGATGCATCTTGGCTGGAAGGCTGAGGGGTCTCCCATCACTGCCAGGACCATGAGGAGGGCTCTGCTTCCTTTCCCCAGCAATTCATCTCCTACAAGAGTCCAGCAAGCCGGACAATTTTATCTTCATGGAATGCCAACACAGAGCTGGAGCTCACAGGGGATGTAGTGAAGCCACCAGGCTGATCTACACTTAGATCCAGCATTATGAGGAGCAGGAAAGCGGTCCCAGCAGGGAATGGACTGAGCTCATTTTTACTTGTCCCTCCAAAAACTGGATCATCTGTAGATGTATCTACAAAGATAGTCCCTTTCTGGCCTTTGCCTGGTCATCTGTAGATGTATCTACAAAGACAATCCCTTTCTTGCCACACTAACACCAACTTTCATTCAGCTGCTTTTTCCCCTCCATCCTTCATACATGTACTTCAAAGAGGAGTTGAGAAGAAAGCAACCTCTGATTCCCTCTCCCAAAAGCGAGGAACCGTGAAGCCACATTTGGCTCTTCCCTCCTCTTAATGCAAATAATCCCCTGGTCCTCATGGCTGGAAACTGCTGGGGTGGCAGCCCCACAATGTGCCTATTGACTTAATTAACACGTATGCCTATCAAAAAGAAAACAAGGAATCAAGTATTGCTGAGGAACAAGGAGAGAAGATCTCCTTTGTCCATCCAGAGCTTGAACATCAGAAGACCTCCGCAGGCAAGAACCACACGGCAAAAATTGCACATGGACAGAGAGCAAATGGGCCAAGAAAATGCTGCCGCTCTTCTGCAAATGCCATGTGGTGATGTTCCTACATGCTCTGCCCCTCCACAGCTTTGGGAATCTGCACCCAGGGAGGGGAATGAGAAGGGATGTTGCTCCATAGGCAACAAACCCCCTTCTCTGCCTCCAGGAGCGGTTTGAGAGCTGAGCATCCAGCGCTCTTGAACAAGGGTAGAAAACAGGTATGGCTCGTGGCTCTTCCAGAGCTGTAACACACACCAGGGAGACTCTAATTCCCTTTAACATCAGGGTTTGGGAGGTAGGGGAACCAGCTGGATAAGCTTTCATCTGCAGTAATTACAGTCAAAAGGGTAACGAGAAGATAAGGGCAAAAATCCCCTCTCTCTGTAACCTGAACCCTGTGATTAAAGTCCTGTTGGGAAAGTTATCGTCCTCCTCAAGGGTGTCTCGATTTGAGCAGAGGATGTTTGGGGACCTCCAGAAGAGAGAGGGGAATTTTGTCCATAGGCACTTTCTGAGCTGGGAGGTGCTGGGCGATGCGGCTCTGTGGGGCATCTCTTGCTTCAGGGACATCCAGGAGGTTCCTGCTCAGTGTCCTGGCCAGCGGTGGGTTTGTAGGGCCACTCTTGTGCAACACAAGCCAGAGCACACGCAGGATGCAGAAGGACTTCACCCCATTGCACTGTGTCAGGAGGAGAGGGAAGATGGGACATCAGCATGGAAAAGAGGTGCAAGGAGAAGAAAAGAACCTGAACGGAGTGCTCTGGACACCAGGAGAATCCAGCCTGCCTTTGCACCGTTCCTGCTGAGCATCCCTCCTCTCCTGCTGGATTCCAGAAGCACCATGCCAGCGCCAGATGAGCCAAATCTAATCAACGAGGCAGTTCTTGAAGCCCTTCGACATTCAGTGCAGGTCCAAAAGCCATCAGTAGGATCTAGAGGTGGAGCTCAGGGGGTGGCTAGGCTGAGGTGGGAAAGGGTTGGAACTCCAGCAATCTACAGCCTATGGTGGAAATCAGCCCTTCCAGGAAAGAGAAGAAAGTTGGGAAGTCAATTTGCCTCTTTTCCGGCCTAAATCCAATATGCAAGTTGGCAAGACAAGCTCATGTGTGACCTTCCAAAACATCTACTCCTTGTACCAGAGCCTATGAAAGAACCTGAAATCACAACTCCTCCCTCTATTTTGTCTTCCGTGACTGAATAAGTTAACGAAAGGAAGCCAAGAACATAAGTCGGGGTGTGAACTTCTCCCTCGGGCTTCGGGGTTTACCATCACTTTATAAACCCCTGAAAATAGGAGTTTATAACAGGACACTCCTGCCACCACCTTCACGAACAGTGCCGCCTCTCTTCCCGGGATTGTTTGCTAAGGAACATTTTGTCATCAGGGTAGGTTTCATGAATACTATACAGGTGAATACAAAAATACATATATTCTCTTTGAACAAGAATCCCAAGTCCAGGCGTGTGGAAGGCTGAGGTGCAGGAGGTCTCCAAGTCCCTCATGAGTGATGGCTGTTGATCAGGCTGCGGAGCTGCTTGGCCACAGTGTCGATCAGCTTCTGTTTGTCCCTCTCATTTTTCCGAAACTGGGCAAAAACGTTGTTTTTTCGGCTCGTGTCTCTCATCCTGTGCAGAGTAGAAACAGGTTATGGCACAGGTATCGTTGCAGCCAAACCCCGCTAAGGAATTGCATGTAAAGTGATCGTGTTAAAGCTCTGATCATAGAGCATAGAATGGTTTGAGTTAGGATGCACCTTAAAGACCATCCAGTTCCAACCACCTGCCAATGGCAGAGACACTTTCCACTGGATCAGGTTGCTCAAAGCCCATCCAATCTGGCCTTGAACACCTCCAGGGATGAGGCATCCACTACTTCTCTGGGCAACCTGACAGAGAGAGGAGGTGAGAACATCTAAAGGCTCTACTCCAATTTTATTCATAGTATCATCATAGTATAGTTTGGGTTGGAAGGGACCTTAAAGATCATCTAGTTCCACACCCCCTGCAACGGGCAGGGACGCGCCACTAAATCAGGCTGCCCAACACCCTATCCAACTTATCACCTATTTGTGTAAAGATCCGCATTCCAAGCCATGTGCAGGCTTTACAGTTTGCATTTGTACTTAAAACCCCACAAATCCCATCCAATGTCATAGAATCATGGAACGCTTTGGGTTGGAAGGGACCTTAAAGGCCACCCAGTTCCAACCCTTCAGCCAGGGACATGTCCCAGTAGATCAGGTTGCTCCAAGCCCCATCCAACCTGACCTTGAACACCTCCAGGGATGGGGTATCCATGACTTCTCTGGGCAACCTGGGCCTCCCCACCCTCACATATCTCCCTAAGATCTCACCTCAACCTCCCCTCTTTCAGCTGAAAACCACTCCCCTTCGTCCCATCCCTGCTCTCCCTGATAAAGAGCCCCACCCCAGCTTTCATGTAGGTCACTGTGGGGTCTACCTCTAACACCAAAGGACATGAAACCCAAAGCCTCTCATTCTCCCAGACCGCTTTTGCTATGTCCCCCACGTCATCTCATAAAGTGGTAAATGACAACGCTGTAATATGAGGAGAGAATTAAACAAGTAGCATCAAATCCATAGCACTACGGATTCTTATTTGAAATGGCGAGACGCAGCTTTTGGGGCAACCAGGAAGGTTCAGAGCTATGAATTTAAAATATTATACAATATCTTCTAACTTATATTAAAGGAAGTAGTGGAGTCCCTATCCCTGGAGGTGTTCAAAAAAGATGTAGAAATGGTTCTTCAAGACATGGCTTAGTAGGCACGGTGGGGTTGTGTTGATGGTAGGACTTCATGACCTTAGAGGTCTTTTCCATCCTTAACAACTCTATGAAGGAATCCAGCACTGGTTTCCTCATAGTAAAAATCTTCTTCAGATTTGTAGTTTATTACAATGACATCTAATACATAAAGTAGTGCATTGGTCTCCATGGGGAAGCCAGGGACAAGAAGACTGAGTGGTGGGATGGGACATGAAGGCAAAGCTGGTGCAGCGCCATCTCATTTGGCCATGCAAAGCTGGAGGTTCATGCACGCTGGTATTCATGGATGTGTATTTTGGGCTGGGAGCAGGTCTTGTTGCACACTCCCAAGCGTTAGCTTTGCAAAGGCAGGGCATGTGCTGGGAAGGGAAACCACCCCACAGGGGTCAACCCTACAACAGCTCTTGAAGGCATCAGCCTCAACATCCAACCCAGCGCCGCTGTTTCGTAAGACCACAATTTGTAAATGATTTTCTTGGTAAATCAGATCTGGCAGAGGCTTTGGATGAACCATATCAGCCTGTTACGAGCTTTGAGACCTAAATAAAGCATCCAAGTGACTGGGACACAGTGCTTGAGTGTAGGCAGGCTCTACAGAGGGATCTGGACAGGCTGGATCCATGCGCTGTGACCAATGGGATGAGGTTCAACAAAGCCAAGTGCCGGGTCCTGCACTTGAGACACAACAACCCCGTGCAGCTCCAGGCTTGGGGAAGAGTGGCTGGAAAAGTGCCTGATGGAAAAGGACCTGGGGGTGTTGGTTGACAGTGGGTGAACATGAGCCAGCAGTGGCCCAGGTGGCCAAGAAGGCCAATGGCATCCTGGCTTGGATCAGAAACAGTGTGGCCAGCAGGACCAGAGAGGCAATTGTGCCCCTGGACTTGGTGTTGGTGAGGCCACACCTTGACCCCTGGGTTCAGTTTTGGGCCCCTCATGCCAAGAAGGACATTGAGGGATTGGAGCACATCCAGAGAAGGGAACGGAGCTGGGGAAGGGGCTGGAGGACAAGGGTTATGAGAGGTGGCTGAGGGACCTGGGGTTGTTTAGCCTGGAGAAAAGGAGGCTGAGGGAGACCTCATCACTATCTACAACTCCCTGAAAGGAGGTTGTAGTGAGGTGGGGTTGGTCTTTTCTCCGAAGTGACAGGTGATAGGACGAGAGGAAATGTCCTCACGTTGCACCAGGGCAGGTTAGACATCAGTAAAAACGTCTTCACAGAAAGGGTTCTGAAGCCCTGACTGAGGCTGCCCAGTGGTGTGGCAGAGTCCCCATTCCTGGAGGTGTTCAAAAGCCGGGTAGATGAGGTGCTCAGGGATGTGGTTTAGCAGTGGACAGGGATGGTTGGACTCAATGATCTCAAAGATCTTATCCAAACAAGCGATTCTGTGATCCTATGACAGTCCCTGGGAAGCTGGCGCTTCATCAGACCGAGGGGCTTTGGAGTCAATCGAGCCCAAATCAAACCCCTTGAAACTTATTTAACCAATTAAACCCCCAAATTCATGTTTTTCATGCTTCCGTCTTCCTAAAAGAGACAGAGGGAACCTGAAATGTTTCCAAAACCATTCAGCTTAGAACTGGAAATAAGGAGAACAACTTCATCCCAAAGGCTAATCTGTTAACATTAAAAGTGCCCAAAGGCACAGGATTACACTCGAGCTGCTTTCCCAACAGTAACAGGATACCCTGGAGCACTTTTATCCAGCGAAATAAGTATGGTTTGTTTTTCATTTCTCTATTCTTTTTAACTCAAGCAGGTTGCCAGCTGCTCCACCACAACAACCATCGAGGGATCGTGTTGATGGCAAGCGGGGTTTTTGAGTCACACAGGTTAAGAGTTGTCCCAGTATCACAAATTTTGGAGACAACCACCCTTCCATGGGACACCCGTTCCTCCAGCAGTGCTGTAAGGCTCCAGTGGGTATCCAAGCCCTTCATCAAGAGGGCTGAGGGTTCTGTTTCTACTTCACAGTTGATGTGGGGACATCAGAAGGGCTGAGAGTAAACCTGCACCATCAGAAACCTCCACCTAACTCTGGACCCATCATTCCCCATCACTGCCTGCTGCTGTTACCCCCAGGTACCGTGTGGAGGATTTACAGCAGAGCATCCTCTTCCCTATGACCCCTCACATCCTGGGTATCCTTGGAGCCATCTCTGATTCCATGGGACCTCTTCATTTCCATTAAATGGTTTTGATAAGGCTGCATGCATGAAATGTTTCTTGCAGGTTGCATGCAAGAAAACTTTTGCATGTGTTGGAACAATTAAAAAGGAGTGACATGGATAAAGCCACCGGATCACAGAATCATAGAATAGTTTGGGTTGGAAGGGACCTTAAAGATCATCTAGTTCCAACCTCCCTGCCATGGGCAGAGACACCTCCCTCTGGATCAGGCTGCTCCGAGCCCCATCCAACCTGGCCTTGAACACCTCCAGGGATGGGGCAGCCACCACTGCTCTGGGCAACCTGGGCCAGGGCCTCCCCACCCTCACAGGAAAACACTTCTTCCTCAGATATTATCTCAATCTCCCCTCTTTTAGATTAAAACCATTTCCCTCGTCGCGTCCCCGCACTCTCTAACCAAGAGTCCTTCCCCAGCTTTCAGTACTGGAAGCTGCTCTAAGGTCTTCCTGCAGCCTTCTCTTCTCCAGGCTGAACAACCCAAACTCTTTCTCAGCCTGTCTTGTACAGGAGGTTCTCCACCCCCCAGATCATCTCTGTGGCCTCCTCTGGACTTGATCCAACAGCTCCATGTCCTTCCAGTAGAAATGCTGGCCTGTTTCTTTTCCAGCATTTGGCTACAGGAAAAACCCAGTCTGTGATGAAGTGGTGCCTCCAGCTACCAAGAATATCAGCTTTGGAAGAAGGAGGCAATGCTTTTGAGCAGCTAAAGAGCTCTTTGGAGGAGCGACACTTTTATTTCTTTAAGTATGTGCTCGCAGAGCTTTGGGACAACTGAACCCTGTTTTGTAATGAGGTCATAGAATCATAGAATCATACAATAGTTCGGGTTGGAAGGGACCTTAAAGATCATCTAGTTCCAACCCATCTGCCATGGGCAGGGACACCTCCCACTGGATCAGGCTGCCCAAGGCCCCATCCAACCTGGCCTTGAACACCTCCAGGGATGGGGCAGCCACACCTTCTCTGGGCAAACTCTTCCAGTTCCTCATCACTCTCATAGTGAAGAAATTCCTCCTTATGTCCAGTCTAAATCTGCCCCTCTCCAGTTTATACCCATTTCCCCTCGTCCTATCACCACAAGCCTTTGTGAACAGCCCCTCTCCAGCTTTCTTGTAGCCCCTTCAGGTACTGGAAGGTCGCTAAAAGATCTCCTCAGAGTCTTCTCTTCTCCAGGCTGAACAATCCCAACTCTCTCAGCCTGTCCTCCTATGAGAGGTTTTCCAGCCCTCGCATCATCTTTGTAGCCTTCTCTGGACCCGTTCCAACCCCTCCATCTCTTTCTTATGTTGAGGATTCCAGAACTGGACACAATACTCCAGATGAGGTCTCCCAAGAGAGGATCAGAGGGGCAGAATCCCCTCCCTCCCTGCTGGCCACGCTGCTTTGGATGCAGCCCAGGATACGGTTGGTTTCTGGGCTGCGAGCGCACGTTGCCGGCTCATGTCGAGCTTCTCGTGGACCAGCACCCCAAGTCCCTCTCTCTGCAGGGCTGCTGTGGGGTCCCTGTGCGTTAGCGCAACGATTAAAAGTAAGAGGAAGGGAAAGAGAGAGCTCAGAGCTCTGCGCTGTCCCCACCCCTGTCAACAAACACCACCTTCAACAGAGCCCAGCTTTGTTTAAATTAATCTATAAGAAAAAAGAAGCAAGAGAGTAAAAGCTCCTCTTTTAGCTCTAATTAGTGCATTTGAGACGATAAAGTTACCGGAGGGAACCGTTTCAAAAGCAGCTTGCATTTAGATCATTTAGTGCTCCATTTAAATCAAACAATAAAGTCACTGCAAGGTGAGGGTAAAAGCCCAAGCAAGCAGCATACTTACACTCGTGATATCCTAGGAGAGATGTGTGATTAGGAAAAGAGATAACGATGAAAACAGGTTACAAAACGAACCAGCGGATCAGAATTTCATCTCGCCTTGGTGGCAAAGCCTATGGAAAGGGTTTGGGGAGGTGGGCTTGGAGTGGACGTGCCTGAAGCTACAGCCCAGGTCAGTGCAGAGGCTTGGTGGAGCTGGAGGTGGTGGATGAGGCATGGAGACTCCCCAAAGGGCCTGAAGCCCGAGTGGGGACAGGGCAGAGCCCACCGGAGCATGCAGGTGATGCCATGTGGGTGATGCCACGCCACTAGGATACAGGAGATGGAAGTGCCAAACAGTTGACACCACCAGGGCTGCCTCCAGGAAGCAAATTGGACATGTAAAGATAACCCTTCGAATGAGATCCTTTTTGGGGAGAAGGCCAGCAAGCTGAGAAAGGCTTTGGGGCTTTTTAATAACAGCACCAAGCATGGATGCTGCTGGGGAAAATCAGAGAATCATAGAATGCTTTGGGTTGGAAGGGACATCAAAGCCCATCCAGTTCCAACCCCCTGCCATGGGCAGGGACACCTCCCACTGGACGAGGCTGCTCAAAGCCCATCCAACCTGGCCTTCAACGCCTCCAGAGATGGGGCAGCCACCACTGCTCTGGGCAACCTGGACCAGGGCCTCCCAACCCTCCTCAGGAAAAATTTCTTCCTAAGGTCTAACCTAAATCTTCACCCTTCCTATTTAAAACCATTGTCCCTCGTCCTGTCACTACAGGTCCTTGTAAAAAGTCCCTTCCCTGCTTTCCTGAAGCCTCTTCAGATACTGGAAGGTTGCTCTGTCTCTCCAGAGCCTTCTCTTCTCCAGGCTGAACAATGCCAACTCTCTCAGCCTGGCCTCAGAGCAGAGGTGCTCCAGCCTCACACCATCTTCTTGCTCTCCTCTGGACCCATTCCAACAGTTCCGTACCCTTCTTCTGTTGGGGATTCCGGAACTGGACACAATACTCCAGTTGAGGTCTCACAAGAGAGGAAGAGAGGGCAGAATCCCCTCCCTCGCCCTGCTGGCCACACTGCTTTGGATGCAGCCCAGGATAGGGTTGGCCTTCTGGGCTGTGAGTGCACATTGAACTCCAAAAACCAACTCAAACTCCTCCTCAAGGTTTGACTTCATGGTAAACCTATCTAAATCTTACCTCAATTTTCTTATCTATGCAAGACTTTGCAGTGCATTGCTCATGGCATGGGCTGCTTGGAAAATTAATGAGCATTTGGGGCAGATTTCTTCGGTGTCAGACCAGTTGGAAGAGGAGCTGTGAGGTCTGATGGAAGCAAAGTGGCAGGAGTAGGGCTGATCCTCCCTATGACAGCCTGAAGGTTTCACCAGGGAAACGGTGATCAGGGCCACCTCATAGAGTAATAGAATGCCCTGAGTTCGAAGGGATGCACAAGGATCATCAAGTCCCTGCACAGGACAACTCCAACATTCACACCATGAGTTGGAGGGTGTTGTTCAAATGCTTCTGCAATATCATCCAGGCAGGATGGGTGACTGGTGGCACTCATCACCCACGTTCTAGAGGGCTTACAAGCAAAGCAAATCCCGCTCTTTGGGTCATGAGCCTTTCCTCCTTGCTGCTGGCTCGTAGGGCTGGCACAAAGTTCCTTGCTGTGCTTCAGGAGGGAACCCAAAGCCCAGCAGAGACCACATGGTGCTCGTCCAGCGCATCCTGGCACTGCTCCTCAGCATAGCTCCAGGGCTTGGAGTGAAGCTGTGCAAAGCACATGATCTACAGGCTTCAAAGAGGCTCAGATTCAACCTTAACAAAGAGCATGTTCTTGCTAAGGGCGAGCCCTGGAGGACAGAGCCACCTAAAGACATGGTTCTTGTCCTGTAGCCAAGCATTTAGCACTTGATCCCCTCCATGGATCCAAGAGAAGGGAGATCTTGATGCCTGTAGGCCAGCAAATCTGAATTTTGGGGGCTTGAGATCTACCTCTGCAGTGAGGTCTGCTCTAAGAAAAGGAAAACTCAACATGAGAGTGAAGCAAAAGACAAATCCTCAGCCAAGTCACTGCATTTCGACACAAAACCTGGAATTCAACTTAGGGGAATGAAAAAGGATTTTTCTATCCGAGCTCTCTCTGCCCACTCAGGGGTGAACGCTTTGCTCACTGGATGACAAGCAGCCTCCTTCTACCCAGTCTGCGCCATCCATGTACCACGCATGATGGAATGAGCTTCTAAAACGTCCGCCTGCCCCAAGTGAGATGGGAGTGAAAACCTGTCCCGGGTACCTGGACCCACACTCACTTTTCCAGCAGGATGAGGGCTGTCATTGGGTTCACACGGAGATACTTGCACGTGGGTTGCCCGTAGTCAGCCAAATACGTTGACCAGTCCCACTGGATGAACAGATCCAAGAGCTGCAGCAGCCACCGGGAAGGAAAAACAAACAGAAAGAGAAGAGTTGAAAAAGCTGTTGAGAAAGCAGAAGGTTCAGCTGAGAGCTGGTGAAGGTCAGAGAATCATAGAACAGTTTGGGTTGGAAGGGACCTCAAAGCCCATTCAGACCCAACCCCCCACCATGGGCATGGACACCTCCAACTGGATCAGGCTGCTCCAAGCCCCATCCAACCTGGCCTTGAACCCCTTCAGGGATGGGGCAGCCACCACTGCTCTGGGCAACCTGGGCCAGGGCCTCACCACTCTCACAGCAAAACATTTCTTCCTGAGATCTCATCTCCATCTCCTTCTTTCAGCTTCAAAACGTTCCCCCTCATCCTATCCCTGCAATCCCTGATCAAGAGCCCCTCCCCAGCTTTCCCGTAGGAATGATGCCACAAGGTTTTCTCATCACGCTCACTCCATCTCAACATCTTCCTGGTTCTTTGTAAGCATCTCTAACAACAAGAGTTCCCCAGGGAGGTGTGGGCTCATCCAAGAGCTCAGGGTTTATCTTAGGTGAATGCAGCTACTGGAGGAGACTGGGAGTCCCAGGTGGTTTCCAGCTGTTAGAGAAATCATTGTCAACTCCAGCAGCACAGGAAGGAAAAGGGGGATAATTGAGTGCCCATGACAGTCCAAGACACCCGAAATTCACACCTGAAGCCCTTCACCTCCATAAAGGACCGCTTCAGTAGCCCATTCAGGTGAGGGATGAGCAAACTACACCCCGGCTTTCCTAAATGCCCTCTTCCACTCCACTTTTTGCATACTTATTTTCCTTAAAATATCCCAACAGGACCTCCCACATCTTTCCCACATGAGGATTTCCTCACTCCTAAGAGAACTTGCCCCTCCACCCACCCACTGAGGACGGATGAGATGCAGGCTTCGTCTCCATCATCTAAAACAGGTTAATTAGGAGCGTCTGAGTTCCCCCCCTGACCGTTCTGCCTTGGAGAGCTGCTGTGACCACTCTATTGCAGGACTGGCTGCCAAACACACGGACGTCTTCATCGCCCGCGTCTGCACGTCCCGGCGCCCACCGCCAAAGCCCGGAGAAGAAGGACCATCCCACAGCCAAGCGAAGACCATAGAGGGCTCATTGTCCCCTCGTCTCCATGGTTTTCCTGGAGCCTCCAACACTGTTTAACAACACATCCCGCCCCGCCAAGAAGGGGATTTGGCTCCTCCGAGACCTCAAGGTACAAAACAAAAATGTGCAACAAGATTCTTTTTGACTATGTAGGTCAGGGCAAAGAAAACAAGCTGTCGGGAACAATCCCTCAGGCTGGCGGGGGGGATGGATTAGCCGGGACCTAAGAGGGCTTTTCCAGCCCGCGGTCCCGCTCGGCTTTGTACGGAGGGTCCATTGTGTTAACTACAAACCCGAGTTGAACATCATCGACAGGAGGTTTTTTCTTCCAAAGGGCACCTTCAAGAGACAACCTTAAATATGATTTCACAGGCTCTTTTCATCCAACACAGCGGGGCCAAAACTCTTCTATCGGATTTGCCGGCCGCTGTGGGAAGCTGCATGGTTGTACAGCTTAAATCGGATACCGTCCAACGCACTCAAGTCCTCTTGCTGGTGGCCCCTGGGGGGAGCTGAACGTGCCTCTGGCAAACCCCAAACAAAGCAGCACGAGTTATTGCCAGAGAAAGTGCATGGCCGGACCGTCAAGAGGCCAGGTAGCTTCATGCGGAGTGGAAATAAAGCTCCAGGAGAAAGGGGTAAAAGAAGAACCACAATATAAAGGTGATGATTAGAAGAAGAAATCATAGAATCACTGAGATTCACTTCTAAGATCATCCAGTCCAACCGGCAGCCCAACACCACGATGCCAACTAAAAGATGCTTGAATGCTCACTTCAGTTGCAGGAACATCTCAACCACGATAGCCTTCACAGTATAAACAAGGAGCGCTTAAGAATACTACTTAGCAAGTCCTTGCTGCTTTTACCTCCTCAAAACAATTCTAAAAGAGCTTTCTCTGCATACCCGCACTAATCCCAACATTCATAGAACTATGGAATCATTAATGTCGGAAAAGACCTCTAAGATCATCCAGTACCGTCAGCCCAACACCACCGCGTCTACTAAACCACGTTCTGAAGTGCCACACCTACACACTTTTTGAACCTCTCCAGAGATGGAGACTCCACCGCTGCCCTGGGCAGCCCCTTCCAACGCTTCACCACTCTTTCAGTAAAGAGATTTTTTCCTAATATCTGATCTAAACTTCCCGTGGTGCAACTTGAGGCCATTAAACAAAAAGCACTGGGAGGTGTTATAAACTAGAGGCCAGTGGAGACAGCAGAGTCTCAGGGAAGCAGGTAGATGGGTAAGGGAGGGACTTGGAGAAACCTCCCACGCTTGTCTCACAGAGAGCATGGCAGCTCAGTTCTTGAGCTCCCACTCAGGAGGTCAACCCAATGCTTGCTGTTCCCACCAGGGCCAGGCGATGAGTGGCTGAGACGGCACACAGCCCTTGGCCCAACAGCCATGGCCGTCCTGGTTCAACTCAGTCCGACTCAGCCAGGTTGAAGTGATGGAGCTCTCCTGCATGAAGCTGGCAGGACTGGGCTTTGCCGATGTTGAAGGTACACCACCAGACCTTCCATTATGCTGGCATCAGCATGAAGGGATGGTCAGAGGAAGTTATTCTAGGGACCTGCTTTACTACAGACCTGTTGGAGCAGTTCCAGAGGAGGTCATGAAACTGGTCTGAAGGCTGGAGCATCTCTGCTATGAAGAAAGGCTGAGGGAGTTGGGGTGGGTCAGCCAGCCTGGAGAAGAGAAGATTCTAGGAAGACCTTATAGCTGCCTTCCAGTGCTTAAAAAGAGCTTATAACAAAGACGGAGGGAGAAGTTTTACTTGCCCAGTAGGACAGGAGGCAACAGTTTTAAACCAAAAGTAGACATATTTAGATTGGACACAAGAAATAAATGTTTTACGATGATAGTTCTGTGACCCCGGACCAGGTTGCCCAGAGAAGTCATGGCTGTCCCATCCCTGCAAGTCTTCAAGGCCAGGCTGAATGGTTCTTTGAGCAATCCAATCCAGTGGAAGACGCCTCAGCCCATGAAAGAAGGGCTGGATGGACGAGATGGTCTTCAAAGGTCCCTTCCAACCCAAACCCTTCTGTGATTCTCTGGTTGTACCCTCATACGCCACACTGTTCAGGTAGCTCACACATTGCTACAAGTGTGCAACAAGAACTTTGGAGACAAACCCCAGTGACCTGGGGCCATTGGTTGACAGTGGCTTAACATGAGCCAGCAGTGGCCCAGGTGGCCAATAACATCCTAGCTTGGATCAGCCATGGTAGGGTCAGCAGGAGTGGGTCGGGGATCATCCCCATGGACTCAGCATTGGTGAGGCCACACTTTGAATCCTGGGTTCAGTTTTGAGGCCCTCACTGCAAGAAGGACATTGAGGGACTGGAGGATCTCCAGAGAGGGGAACGGAGCTGAGAAGGGGCTGGAGCACAGGGGTTATGAGAAGCATCTGAAGGACCTAGGTCTGTTTAGGCTGGAGAAGAGGAGGCTGAGGGGAGACCTCATCGCTCTCTGCAGTTCCTGGAAAGGAGATTGTGGTGCGGTGGGTGCTGGGCTCTTCCCCCAAATGATAAGTGACGGGATGAGAAGAAACGTCCTCAGGTTGTGCCAGGAGAGGTTCAGATTGGATATTACGAAAAATTCCTTGACTGAGAGAGTGGCGAAGCATTGGAACAGGCTTCCCAGGGAGGTGGTGGAGTCACCATCCCTGGAGGTGTTCTAAAAGACATAGAGACGTGGCACTTGGAGATATGGTTTAGTGGTGGACTTGACAATGCGCGGTGGACTCGATGACCTTAAGAGACTTTTCCAACCAATATGATTCTATGACTCTAAGCAAGCTCCATCCTCAATCTGCTCCCACCCTGTCCTGGACCTTCCCCAAGCACTGGGAGACCCAGACTCCTCGCGGCCACCTCACGACAGTGACTGATGGCCTGTGTATTTAACAACTCTTTGCCCACATCCATCTTGCTGGTGAGGCAGGTCTGAAGATAAGCCGAGGCCGGCACCTTTGGCCTCCAGTTGCCACGCGGCGCGGGACATCGCCGGCGTCTGCAGGTCTTTCCCGCAGGTCGTGCTCCATAGGAGAAAGGTCTTGCAGGAGGAAGCCTGACGGCTGAGGGCAAGCTGTCTCGAAGCGATTTATCTGTCACATAAATGTGGTTTTATTGGTTTTACTGTTTAAACTTTTCACCTCTGCTGCTAAATCTGAACAAGCGAAAGAAAAGAAGAAAAAAAAAAAAGGGAAAGGAAAAACCCGGCTGCACAGCGGCGCTGGGCTGCCAGGGGAGATTCCAAATAAAATATGCAAATACCATTAATTCTTCAACCTCAAGTCTCCTTTTCAAGGCTATAAATCAAACTTGACAGCACATCCACTGTGGGGAAAAGGAAAAGAAGAAAGGGAGGGGGGGAAGAGGAACTTTTACCATGATGACATGAAAGTGGAATAAGCTCCGAAAGCTGCAGACGTGCTGCGTGCGCAGAGCAGGGCTGAGAACTTGCAGCTTCCTGAGAAGAAAAGAGCCCCGACGCGAGAAGAGTCTTTGCTGCAAGAGCAGGGAGAGAGAGGATCACACATATAGAATCACAGAATGATAAAATCATAGAAGGGTTTGGGTTGGAAGAGACCTTAAGGATCATCCAGTTCCACCCCACTGGAAGCTGCTCTAAGGTCTCCTCAGAGCCTTCTCTTTTCCACGCAGAACAACCCCAACTCTCTCAGCCTGGCCACACAGCGGAGATGTTTCAGCCCTCAGATCACAGAATCATAGAATAGTTTGGGTTGGAAGGGACCTTAAAGTTCATCCAGTTCCAACTCCCTGCAGTGGGCAGGGACACAGAATCACAGAATCACAAGGTTGGAAAGGACCCACTGGATCATCGAGTCCAACCATTCCTAACACTCCCTAAACCATGTCCCTCAGCACTTCATCCACCCGTTCCTTGAACACCTCCAGGGAAGGCGACTCGACCCCCTCCCTGGGCAGCTGTTCCAGTGCCCGATGACTCTTTCTGTGAAGAATTTTTTTCTGATATCCAACCTGAACCTCCCCTGGCGGAGCTTCAGGCCATTCCCTCTTGTCCTGTCCCTGTCACTTGGGAGAAGAGCCCAGCTCCCTCCTCTCCACAACCTCCTTTCAGGTAGTTGTAGAGAGCAATAAGGTCTCCCCTCAGCCTCCTCTTCTCCAGGCTAAACAACCCCAGCTCTCTCAGCCGCTCCTCGTAAGACTTGTTCTCCCACTGGCTCAGGCTGCCCAAGTCCCCATCCAACCTGGCCTTGAACACCTCCAGGGATGGGGCAGCCACCACTTCCCTGGGCAACCTGGGCCAGGGCCTCACCACTCCCATGGTGAAGAAACTCTTCCTTATATCAAGCCTAAATCTGCCCCTCTCCAGTCCATACCCATTCCCCCTCATGCTACCACTACAAGTCTTTATGAATAGTCCTTCTCCAGCTTTCTTGTAGGCCCTTCTTTGTGGCATCCTCTGGACTCACTCCAACAGATCCATGTCCTTCTTATATTGGGGATTCCAGAACTGGACAAAAGAATCCAGGTACATGTGTATATGCACCTATACATATATATGTATAACATGAAGAAAGGGACAATGATTTGAGTGTGCCACCAAGACAATCGTACTGAAAACAATAAAAATTGGTTCTATAGACACACAGGAGCTCTCGCTCAAACACTGTGGCCAAGAGCATCCTGGCTTGGATGAGCAACAGCGTGGCAGCAGGAGCAGAGAAGAGACAGTCACCCTGGACTCAGCACTGGTGAGGCCGCACCTCGAATCCTGGGTTCAGTTTGGTCTCCTCACTCCAAGAAGGACACTGAGGGGCTGGAGTGTGTCCAGAGAAGGGAACGGAGCTGGGGAAGGGTTTAGAGCACAAGACTTCTGAAGAGCAGCTACGGGACCTGGGCTTGTTTAGTCTGGAGAAAAGGAGGCTGATGGGAGACCTCATCGCTCTCTCCAATTCCCTGAAAGGAGGTTGTAGCGAGGTGGGAGTTGGTCTCTTCTCCCTGGTAGCCAGTGACAGGACAGGAGAAATGGCCTCAACCTGCGCCAGGGGAGATTTAGGTTGGATATTAGAAGAAATTTCTTTGCTGAAAGGGTTGTAAGGCCCTGGCAGAGGCTGCCCAGGGAGGCGGTTGAGTCCCCATCCCTGGAGGTGTTTAAAAAGATGAGCAGATATCATACTTGGGGACATGTTGTAGCGGCAAAGTTAGTGGGCCTGGATCAACGGTTGGACTCAATGATCTTAAAGGTCTTTTCCAACCGAAACCATTCTGTGATTGTGCGGTGATTCAAGAGAAGGCAACCCAGGAAGGAAAGAATTCAACTGGGAACCAGTTCCCAGCCATGACCCCAGCTCCCCTTTGCAGGGGCTGAGAAGCTCTTTCTCCCCACGCCCCCTCAGTTCCACCTTAAAAACCACTTCCTTCCTCTCCCCGTGCAATACCACCGATTTAAACTCTTCAAAGTTAAAAGCAAAGGCATGTTTTCACATCTTTCTCGGAAAACAGAGGGGAAAGTACGACTGCAACTTAATTGCACACCGGCAGCAAACATGGATCTGCTGGAGTAAGTCCACAAAGATGATTCGAGGGCTGGAGCATCTCTGCTCTGAGGACAGGCTGAGAGAGTTGGGGTTGTTCATCCTGGAGAAGAGAAGGTTATCGGGAGACCTTAGAGCAGCTTCCAGTACTGAAAGGGGCTCCAGGAAAGCTGGGGAGGGGCTCTTGATCAGGGAGTGCAGGGAGAGGACAAGAGGGAAGAGTTTTAAGGTGAAAGAGGGGAGATTGAGATTAGATTTGCCGGTTGTTGCTGGTGGCATTCAGAATGAACAGCCTGCGACACGACACCTTCTACAAATCAGCAGCGCTTCAGTTTGCAAGAGATCACATCGTTAGCTTCCAAACCTACCAGGAGCTTCTCTTTAAATAGCTCATTTTACCGATTTAACACCAGAGCTCCATTGATCATAGAATCATAGAATGGTTTGGGTTAGAAGGGACCTTAAAGCCCATCCAGTTCCAACCTCACTGTCATGGGCAGGGACACCTCCCACTGGATCAGGTTGCTCCAAGCCCCATCCAACCTGGCCTTGAACACCTCCAGGGATGAGGCAGCCACAGCTTCCCTGGGCAACCTGGGCCAGGGCATATCGACCCTCAGCACGGAAAATGTCTTCCTAATGTCCAATACCAATCTTCTCCCTTCCAACTTAATGCCATCCCCCCTCATCCCATCACTCCAGGCCCTTGGAAAAAGTCCCTCCCCAGCTTTCCTGGAGCCCCTTTCAGTACTGGAAGCTGCTCTAAGGTCTCCCCAGAGCCTTCTCTTCTCCAGGCTGAACAACCCCAACTCTCTCAGCCTGGCCTCAGAGCAGAGGGGCTTCAGCCCTTGGATCATCTTTGTGGCCTCGTCTAGACCTGTTCCAACAGCTGTTGTGGATTCCAGAAGTGAACAGAGGACTCCAGGTGAGGTGTCAAGACAGAAGGTGGTTGATGAAAGTGATAAGATGGTTAGAGGAAGGCAGCACTGTGTCCTACCACCATCTCAGTAGGAAAGGACAAGACACTTCCAGTGGGACCAGAAAACACTCAGGTAAGTCCTGGTCCTGCTGAGTACCTCCATAAAAGCACCAGAAACTACCGAATTCAAACCAGTGCCAATTCCCACTTTGGCCATGCCTAAACGTGTCCACAACCCATTCTCACCACCGGCTGAGCAGCCCCTTCCACCAGTCAGCAGGTAATTGTTACAGAGCACAAAAGCCCAAAGAGTTTCCAACATCAGAAGCCACAGACTAATACATTCAAAATAATTTATTTTGGTGAGGTTTCAATTAAGCCTTGTGGGAAAGTAAAACTGAAAGAGAAAGAAAGACTCTAATCCGCGGAGAGACGTGGGTTTGGACAAGAGCATTGCTAAGAAGAAACGGCACCAGGAATTGGAACATGATGCTTGCTCATTGACTTTTGAGAGACGTGGAGGGCAAAATCATAGCTGAAATGAAAGCAGGAGTTGATTTATCACCAATGGGTAAATTGGATCACCCTATACATTGGGTGGATGTTGTGCGAGGGGGTGGAGTGCATGTGCAGTAACTTGACGTTGCACAAGCCAAGGTGATGCACAAAGCCAAGGGATTGATGCACTAGGAGCTCAGGGAAGGCCAATCTCACTTTAGGTGTTTACCACACCTGTCTGCAAGAGCAGGATGGAGTTCCTGCAGATCAGAGAGCCCTGTCCAACCTGCTCAGACCTCTCTGTAAGACACAATAACTCAATGCTCAAATGAGGTATTAGAAAAGGCTGCGTAGGGTCGTGGTGGAGGCACCATCCTTGGAGGGCTTAACAATACATGCAGATGGTTTAAGAGGAATGTTGGTGTCATCTTGATAGCTGGACTGGATGATCTTAGAGGTCTTTTGCAACCTTAATAATTCTATGATTCTATGACCTCTCCAGGTCTTCTGGGCAGATGTCCCACCAGAGCTGTCTTTCCTCCTGAAAGCTCATGCTGGAGGGAGGATAACCAATTCCATCTTCCTCATTTCTCTGTTTGTTTGTGTCTGCAAAAGCAAAGCTGTTCTTGGAAAAAAACAGGAGAAAAATCTGGAAAGATTTATGGCAGATGGGACAGCATGTAACAGAGAGAGGTTTGAGAGCAACAAAGCCCTAATCTGTCCAGTCTGTATTATTTTCAGATTCATATTATTGCCTGATTACAGGTTTTTGTATTCATAGAACCATTGAATTGCTTGGTTGGAAAAGACCTTTGAGATCAATGAGTCCAACAGTACCCGTCCACTACTAAACCAGATCCCTGAGTACCTCATCTACACAGCTTTTGAACTCCTCCTGAGATGAGGACTCCACCACCTCCCTGGGCAGCCTCTGCCAGGGCCTCAGAACCCTCTTGGTGAAGAAATTTTTCCTGATGTCCAATCTGAACCTGCCCTGGTGCAACTTGAGGTCATTCCCTCTCGTCCCATCACCTGTCACCTGGGAGAAGAGACCAACATCTACCTCGCTACAACCTCCTTTCAGGGAGTTATAGACGACGATAAGGTCTCTCCATTTCTTACATCAGATTTCCAAGGAAGGTCTCCAAAAAGCTTTTTGCCTGAGCCGTGTGTACAGAAAGGTCGCCTGTTTTTTCATCTGCAAATGTTCATCATTTATTAGGAGGAAAAGCTCTGGCTTTCCACCTGCTTTGAAGTAACGCTGTGATTATATGGGTTGAGTTGTCATCCACAGGGACCTTGACAGGCTCAAGAGCTGGGCTTGTGCCAATCTCATGAAGTTCAACAGGCCAAGCGCAAGATCCTGCACCCAATCACAAATAGAGGCTGAGTGAAGAATGGACGGGGAGCAGTCCTGAGGAGAAGGACTTGTGAGTGCTGGTGGATGAGAAGCTCAACATGAGCCACCAATGCGTGCTTGCAGTCCAGAAAGCCAACCGTGTCCTGGGCTGCATCAAAAGCTGCAAGGCCAGCAGGGTGAGGGAGGGGATTCTGCCTCTCCACTTCGCTCTGGTGAGACCTCATCTGGAGTCCTTTGTTCAGTCCTGAAGTCCTCAGCACAGTAAGAACGGGAGCTGTTGGAGCGAGTCCAGAGGAGGGCATCAAAGATGACCAGAGGGCTGGCGCATCCCTCAAAGAAAGATAGACTGAGAGTGTTGAGACTGTTCAACCTGGAGAAGAGAAGGCTCCAGGGAAACCTTAGAGCAGCTTCCAGGACTGAAAGGGGCTCCAGGAAAGGTGGGGAAGGGCTCTGAACCAGGGAGTGCAGGGACAGGATGAGGGGAAGAGTTTTAAGCTGAAAGAGAGGAGATTGAGATAAGATCTTAGGAAGAAAAGTTTTCCTGTGAGGGTGGGGAGGCCCTGGTGCATGGTGTCCAGAGAAGTGGTGGCTGCCCCATCCCTGAAGATATTCAAGGCCAGGTTGGATGGGGCTTTGCTTAATCTGATCCAGTGGGAGGTGTCCCTGTCCATGGCAGGGGGTGGAACTGGATGGGCTTTAAGGTCCCTTCCAACTCAAACCATTCCGTGATTCTCTGAGTCTATGATTTTTCTCCTGACTCAGAGGTCATTTATTCCAAGCTTCTTGTTAAAATTGTAGCAAATACAATTTCGCTCAAAAAATGTTTGCTTGTAGGTCACTTCCTCACTTATAGCAAAAAACTCCCTTTTGGGTTAAACGCAGCTTTGAGGAATCCACCTTCTCCTCCCAGCCTGCGACAAGAAACCACATGAAGGAGCCACAAAAGGTCCTTGGGCTTCAAGAGAAGTGATGCAAAGCAGCTTGAGAACAAGGGTGGGGACGCTGAGGATTAGCACATCCCGCTGGTGACAGTCTTAAAGATGGCTGGAAAGTCCCTACTGGCTTCATTCACACTTCTGCTGACTTTGATGGTGCAGGACCACGGCTTTAGTCATTCACTGGAGGTTTGCCTGCAGGGAAGGCTAATCTGAATTCTAGGGAAATCCCAAGTTTCTGTGACCATTGCAAAGCCCTGTGCAAGCTGCTTGAAAAACAAAACAAGGCATGAAAATGATTTGGTCCAAACCCACCGGGATTTCAACGGTTTGGAATAAAAACAATCGGTTCTAGCGATAAGCACTCAGAAAAGGGGATATTATGAATGGCCAGAAGAACAAAAGGAAACTCTGTCCCAATGAATTCAGCAGCCAATTGGCATGAATTATTAAGTCATAGAATCATAGAATGGTTTCAGTTGGAAGGGATCTTAAAGATCATCCAGTTCCAACCTCACTGCCATGGGCAGGGACACATCAAGTTGCTCCAAGCCCCATCCAACCTGGCCTTGAACACCACCAGAGATGGGGCAACCATGACCTCCCTGGGCAACCTGGGCCAGGGCCTCCCCACCCTCAGCATCAAGAATTTCTCTCCAATGCTTCATCTGAATCTTTCCCCTTCCAATTTAAAGCCATTCACCCTCGTCCTCTCACTCTGGTACATTGGAAAAAGCCCCTCCCCAGCTTTCCTGGAGCCCCTTTCAGTACTGGAAGCTGCTCCAAGGTCTGCCCAGAGTCTTCTCTTCTCCAGACTGAACAACCCCAACTCTCTCAGCCTGTCCTCAGAGCAGAGGTGCTCCAGCCCTCACACCATCTTCTTGCTCTCCTCTGGACCCATTCCAACAGCTCAATCTCCTTCTTATGTTGGAGATTCCAGAACTGGAGATTCCAGGTGAGGTCTCACCAAAGCAGAGCAGAGGGCCACAATAGAACAGAATCTATTGAGACTCATCAAATTCCCCACACAGGTTCACAAGTTTGCACGGTGCTTTCCACCTAGAGAAGATGACTGTATTTCTACCCTCCAAACCCTACAACCTGCGCAAGACAAAGAGACAATACTGGGCAGCAGCCAAAAGAAATGAAAGAGCATCGGAAGAGCATTCTTCAGGGACCGCTATTGAATAACACTTTGCGTTTCCATTTAACCATCACAAAGGGGTATTCATTGCTGAAGTAAAGATGTCTCCTTTAGAAGCATCCCCTGGTGGCCTCTCTGGCTCAGATCTTGGGTAGGCAAGGCCGGGAGGTGCACCCATTGCTCTGCCCAGCAAGGATGGAGCTTGGCTAAATGCTTGGGGTCAGCATCCAAGGTTATGGAGAGCAAATCTGGGATGTAATGCTTGGAAAGAGCTCAGCTTGCAGATAATTATTCTTAGAAGGATTCTTGAAGCCATTATAGAGAGGACAAGCTGGATTTGCTAAAGGTAAAAGACTCTCTTGCGCTGTGGTCACGACATGATGGAATTACAGAATTATAGAATAGTTTCAGTTTGAAGGGACCTTAAAGCCCATCCAGTGCCAACCCCTCTGCCACGGGCAGGGACACCTCCCACTGGATCAGGCTGCCCAAGGCCCATCCAACCTGGCCTGGAACACCTCCAGAGATGGAGCAGCCACGACTTCTCTGGGCAACCTTGGCCAGTGTCTCACCACTCTCATCGTGAAGAAATTCTTCCTTGTATCAAGCCTAAATCTGCCCCTCTCCAGTTCGTACCCGTTCCCCCTCGTCCTATCATCACAGGCCTTTATGAACAGCCCCTCTCCAGCTTTCTTGTAGCCCCTTCAGGTACTGGAAGGTCCCTGTAAGATCTCCTCAGAGCCTTCTCTTCTCCAGGCTGAACAACCCCAACTCTCTCAGCCTGTCCTCGTATGGGAGGTGCTCCAGTCCTCTGATCACTCTTGTAGCCTCCTCTGGACCCATTCCAACAGCTCCATATCTTTCTTATGTTGAGAATTCCAGAACTGGACACAGTATTCTAGATGAGGTCTCATAAGAGAGGAATAAAGGGGCAGAATCCCCTCCCTCCCTGCTGGCCACGCTTTTTTTGACGCAGCCCAGGATACAGTTGGTTTCTGGGCTGTAAGCACCCATTGCCACCTCATGTCAAGCTTCTCCTCCCCCAGCGCTCCAAGTCCTTCTCCTCAGGGCTGCTCTCAATCATCCCCCATCCTGTACTGAAACTGGGGATTGCCCTGATCCAGCTGTAGGACTTCACACTTGGCTTTGTTGAACCTCATGAGGTTCTCAGAGCCCCACTTCTCCAGCCTATCCAGGTCCCTCTGGATGACATCCAGTCCTTCCGGTGTGGCAACTACAGCACTCAGCCTGGTGTCATTGTGTGTGTAGGTACCACTTGTATAAAGAAATACCTTCTCTGTCACTATAGACAGTGCAGAGAGCCTCGTGCTTTTACCTGACCGCCCTGCCTCACCCACGCTTCAACACCACCAGCTCCAGTGAAAACATTAAGAAATAGCATGGAAAACCCTAATATCTCAGTAGCAGGTCTGGAATATAAAGAGTAAGGAATGGAAAGGGTTAACCAGAGCACAAAAACCCCACAAAACCTCCTAAACGCAGGAAAGCAGGGAGAGAGGGCAGAAAAGTTGAAACCCTACAAAGAAGCCGATGCACAAACCACCACCATCGTCGCCTTGACAGTATCAGATATGGGGAAATAACTGTAAATGCCATCTTTCTGAGGAAAATAAAGCTGAGGCTCTGGCCCAGGTTGCCCAGAGAAGTTGTGGATGCTCCATCCCTGGAGGTGTTCAAAGCCAGGTCAGACAGGGCTTTGAGCAGCCTGGTCCAGTGGGAGGTGTCCCTGCCCATCACACAGGGGTTGGAACTGGAAGGGCTTTAAGCTCCCTTCCTTCCCAAACTATTCCATGATTCCATGACTGCATGATTCAATGATTCCATAACATGACGCCCAGATACTCTGGTGAGGGGCATTGCACGGTGTTTGCCCTCTGGGAGGTCCCACTGCCAGGAGGAACAACCAACCCAGTGACGTCTTTCTGAGCGCAGCAATAAGGGTCCTGACTTTCCACCGCAGGAGAAACCCATGATATTTGAATTAAACTGCTCTCACTGTCCCTAAAGACATCAGCATCACCTTCTGTAAAGCCCTGTTGGGTACCAAACCACACCACGGGGGCCAGCACACCCCAACTATTTTCCCTATCGCTCGGCTGATGTCAAGACTTCTGGGAGGTCCCACTGCCCAGAGGAACAACCAACTCAGTGACACCTTTCTGAGCGCAGCAATTAGGATCCCAACTTTCCACCACAGCAGAAACCCACGCTATTTGAATGAAACCCCTCCCGCTGTCCCTAAAGACACCACCATCACCTTCTCCAAGCCCCGACGGGGATAAACCACACCAGCACGCCCCAACTATTTTTCCTCTTGCTCAGCTGATGCCAAGTCCTGTGCAAAGTTGCTTTTTTTTCCTTTTGTTTACACATTAAAAAAAGGGCATAAGAAAAAAAAAAAAGAAAGCAACCACCATAAGAAGAGGTGACCTCTCGCTAACCCCAGCCGGTCTATGAGAAGCTGCCGCTGCCTTCACCTCCGAATGAACTTTCAGATTATCTCAGACAAGATTCACCTTGCATTGAACTTGTACCCTGCGCGGCAGCACACAGTCACGTAACCTTGATTAAACATTACAGTGCGATGCGGCTATAAATTTAATGAGCATTATCAGCGCGGTTCCTCCTGGCATCCTCGGGCAGGGGGAGCGACGGAAATGCTGGGAGCTGCTGGGAATCAACCCGGTGTGCACCAGCACGGGTAGGAGATGGAGAAGAAGCTGTTTGAGGGAATAGAAGAGAAGAGAGAGCAGCTCTTGTGCTATCTTCTGCTCTTTTTGCCCAGGGAAGTGGTAGAGTCACCATCCCGGGATGTATTGAAAAAGCACATAGATATGAAGCATTGGAAGATGCTGCCCAGGGAAGCAGTGGAATCACCATTCCTGGAGGGGTTCAAAACACGTGTAGATGGGGCACTTCAGGACATGGTTTAGTAGGCATGTGGTTGGTTGGAATGGATGATCTTAGAGATCTTCAAGGCCAGGTAGGATGGGGCCTTGGGCAGCTTAATTTAGTGGGATGTCCCTGCCTGTGGCAGAGGGGTTTGAACTGGATGATCTTTAAGGTCCCTTCCAAGCCAAACTATTCTATGATTCTATGATTCTATGATTCTATGATTCTATGATCTTTTCCAGCCTTAATGATACTATGATTCCTGTGCATGCAATGAGCTGTGTGCGGGCTCTGCAGCAGCTCCCGCAGGAGCGAGCAGCTCCAGGTGCCACCACGATGTCTCCTGGAGGGTTTGTACATCTTTCTGCTCAAAAGACCCAAGAAAGCGCAAAAAGAAAAGAGCAACAAGGAACGCTCACAGGTCCAGCGGTCTCTTCACCCAGCAGGAAACCTTCCTCAGGCCACGGCCTCCTAAACTCTGGCTGCCCTCTTCACGCAAGGCGGTGCAGCCCATCACTGTCCACCCAGTTCTTTTCAAGACGCACGTGTGACGGGAGGCAGAGGCAGCCGCCTCTTCATCTCCCGGCTGACACGTAAGGAAAGGGAGAGCTCAGCATCCGCGCTGGCGGCGGCGGCAATTCCTGCTGCAGAGGTCACTCGGCCGTTGGAGAGAAGAGCGTCTGGGCGGCGAAACAGATACTCTCAAGTTCAAGTGCTTGAAATACCTTCCTTTTTTTTTTCTCTTAACCACTCTAAACTAAACTAATATATCCCCCGCTTTTCATGATAACTTCCTCCTTACCCTCGGCGGTTTTGTTTAGCAGGTCTATTGTTCTCAGCGAGCCTTGCCCTGGGGTCCAATTTGACTGCGTTCTCATTTTTCCCCCTATGTAACTGATGCTTATTTCTTTAAGCTTTACTGTAAACAGAAAACACGGTGCAGTGCCCCTGCCTGGCTTTGCAGGAGGCAGGCTCAGCCCTGCGACGACTTCATAGACTCATCAGATGGGTTAGGTTGGAAGGGACCTTAAAACCCATCCAGTTCCACCCCCTGCCATGGGCAAGGACACCTCCCGCTGGATCAGGCTGCTCCAAGCCCCATCCAACCTGGCCTTGAACACCTCCAGGGATGGGGCAGCCACAGCTTCCCTGGGCAACCTGGAACAGGGCCTCCCCACCCTCAGCATCAAGAATTTCTTCCTAATGTCTCATCTAAATCTTCCCCCTTCCAATTTAAAGGCATTCCCCCTCGTCCTATCCCTGTGATCCCTAATCAAGAGCCCCTCCCCAGCTTTCCTGGAGTCCCTTTCAATACTGGAAGCCTTCTCTTCTCCAGGCTGAACAACCCCGACTCTCTCAGCCTGGCCTCAGAGCAGAGGTGCTCCAGCCCTTACACCTTCTTCTTGCTCTCCTCTGGACCCGTTCCAACAGTTCAATCTCCTTCTTATGTTGGAGATTCCAGAACTGGACACAATACTCCAGGTGAGGTCTCACCAAAGCAGTGCAGAGGGCCAGAATAGAACAGAATCTATTGAGCCTCATCAAACCCTCCACACAGGTTCACAAGTTTGCATGGTGCTTTCCACCTAGAGAAGATGACTGTATTTCTACCCTCAGAGCAGAGGTTCTCCAGCCCTCACATCATCTTTGTGGCCTCCTCTGGACCCGTTCCAACCCCTCCATCTCCTTCTTACATTGAGGATTCCAGAACTGGACTCAGAACTCCAGGTGGGGTCTCATAATTGCTGAGTAGAGGGGCAGAATCCCCTCCCTCACCCTGGTGGCCGCGCTGCTTTGGATGCAGCCCAGGACATCCGAGGACATCTGAGCTCCAAACCAGGTTGGTTTCGGAGCTACTTCTTTGGGCTGTATTTTTTATATAGGAAACAAAAAGATTGGGCTTGTTTGCTTTAAGGCTTTAAACACCTGAACGACGCAGGAACCTGTCCTCATAGCAGAGGTGCTCCAGCCCTCGCGTCATCTTTGTGGCCTCCTCTGGACCTGTTCCAACAGCACCGTATCATTCCTCCTATCTGGTGGCAACAGCTGCAAAACTAATTTCACCCGTGAAAAAATAACCCAGCATTTCCAGAGCCTCAACCCAGCGTTTGTGAAACAGTGAGAGCCGTTTAGTGTTTTCTACAGAGAAGCAGAGGCACAAGAAAATCGGTATTTAATCCAGCTGGGAAGAAGAGACTGGTAGATATCGTCTGCTAAAAGCAAACACGCTTATTCCCAAGCCTGGAGCTGCACGGGGTTGTTGTGACCCAAGTGCAGGATCCGGCCCTTGGCCTTGTTGAACCTAAGGAAAGGCTTTTCCTTACGCAGTGTCACAGTAACCTCTGGATGGCCTCGCGCTTATTGTCACAACCTTGGAGAGGTATAAACAAAGGAGTTTGGATGCCAAGAGGCGGGTTAGGAGAGAAAGGAGAGGAACTGCTGCTGTGAAATCACCTTTGAGCTGATGTCTCGGGTATAAATCCTGGGAAGAGATGTTTTATGATGTGCACGCAGACTTATCGCCCTGTTAGAACGCAATTTGTGGGGAAATAAAGGCAATAGCAGTGGTTGGTGAGGTCCTGGCGGAGCAGGGAATTTGACACCCGCAGCTGGGGAGGTGATGGGGAGAAGGCATGAGGCTTTGCAAAGGGAGGAAAGAGCAGAAAGTCCCTTTTGGGGGTCAAAACGCTCTGAGTGTCCTGCAAAAGGAGAGTTTGGGGTGAGAGTGGTTCCCTTTGGCTGAGATTGGACCCCAAAAGGTGTTTTTCTGTTCATGTTGCCCAAAGCTGATAGTCCCCCCCTATCCCACAGCAGCTGGTCCCAATGCTGAAGAACATCTCCAAAGTTCAACACTTTGGGGAATCTTAAACGTATCAGGACAAAACTGCTCCAGTGACTAAGCAAGGAGGAAAAAGATGATAAAAAATGAAAAGAAAGGAAAAAAGGAAAAAAAACCCAAACCAGCCTTCCAGTACTGAAAGAGGGCTTCAGGAAAGCTGGGGAGGGGCTCTTGATTAAGGAGTGCATGGACAGGATGAGGGGAATGGTTTGAAGCTGAAAGAGGGGAGATTGAGATGAGATCTTAGGAAGAAAGGTTCTCCTGTGCGGGTGGTGAGGGAGTGGAACTGAGAAGCTGTGGCTGCCCATCCCTGGAGGTGTTCTAGACCAGGCTGGACGGGGCTTGGAGCAGCCTGATGCAGTGGGAGGTGTCCCTGCCCATGGCAGGGGGTGGGACTGGATGGGCTTTAAGGTTCCAACCAAAACCACTCTATGATTCTATGGAAAAAAGAAAAAAGGAAAAAAAAAGGAAAACAAGAAGAAAAGGAAGGAAGAGGAAAAAAAGAGAGAAAATAAAACTAAAGAGAGAGAAACTTCACGTCAAACTCATTTTAGAGGAGAAGAATTTGCCAGAGCAGACACGAACCCACATATAGAACCCACATCTACTCAGGGAAATTGCTGTCTTGATTCCAACACTGGGCTTTTGGTTCCAGGTCTGACAGACCCATTAACTCCTAATTATTTCAGGTGGTGAAACCTCTCCGAAACCAGGAAGACCCTCAGGAATTTGCCCAACTCCCACAATCTCAGCACACATATCACAGAATCATAGCATAGTTTGGGTTGGAAGAGACCTTAAAGATCATCCAGTTCCAACCCCCCTGCCATGGGCAGGAACACCTCCCACTGGATCAGGCTGCCCAAGGCCCATCCAACCTGACCTTGAACACCTCCAGGGATGGGGCAGCCACAGCTTCCCTGGGCAACCTGGGCCAGTGCATCACCACTCTCACCATGAAGAAATTCTTCCTTATGTCCGGTCTAAATCTGCTCCTCTCCAGTTTATACACATTCCCCCCATCCTATCACTCCAAGCCTTTGTGAACAGCCCCTCCTCAGCTTTCCTGTAGCCCCTTCAGGTACTGGAAGGTCACTATAAGGTCTGCTTGGAGCCTTCTCTTCTCCAGGCTGAACAACCCCAACTCTCTCAGCCTGTCCTCGTATGGGAGGTGCTCCAGCCCTCGCATCATCTTTGTAGCCTCTTCTGGACCCGTTCCAACAGCTCCATCTCCTTCTTACGTTGAGGATTCCAGAACTGGACACAATACTCCAGATGAGGTCTCCCAAGAGAGGCATAGAGGGGCAGAATCCCCTCCCTCGCCCTGCTGGCCACGTTTCTTTGGATGCAGCCCAGGACACGGTTGGCCTTCTGGGCTTCGAGCACACATTGGCGGGTTATGTCAAGCCCAAACTAAAGATGGCTCAGCTTCAAACCCAGCCCCAGTGGCTCTGCTTCGAAGTCGAGGGCTGCCCCAGCCGACGCTGGCACCCCCCAAGCCCACACTGTGTGGTTTCCTTCTATTCAAAGCCTTTCTGTTTCTCAGGGTTTCTCAGAGGTCACACATTTCCTTCGCCGCTTCGCTGCCTCATTCACTTCTTTCCGCCGCGTTATCCTGCTGCCCACCCAACCTTGGCAACCGGGCCAAGTCTCCTGCTTGCCCTTTCCTGTGCTCGAACTGCGGTGTTTGAGGAGGAACCCAACTTGGATTTGTCTCTATTTACACCAAACTGTTTACTTTCTTCTTTCTTTTTCTTTTTATTATTGTTTGATAGGAACCCAGTAGATCAATGCCAGAGGTTTCCAACCAAAGGGCTCCTCGCAAACTTCCTTTCAGTGGCTGTAAAATTTGTGGTGGGGTTATGAACTCCTTAAACAAACAGCTGAGGTCACCGTGAGCTCAAAAAAAAGAGAAAGAAATTGTTTAAAGAAATAAAAAAGCAGGCAGAGTGGAAGCTGCTCTGTGGAAAAGGGAGGGGAGATGGTGAACAGCAAAATCCACAGCAGAACCATCACAGAATTATGAGTCGTGTGCACTCTTCCCAGCCCAAGCCGTGTTATTAAGATGACAAAACCTGGACTCAGGTTGGGTGGGATACTTTGATATCACTAGATTTTGAGATCTCAGCCCCAATTCTGAGGGTCACAAGCACAGCGAACAGGAACTTTTGGTGGTATTAATACTGCCCTTCCAATCTCTTGACATGGTGAGCAATCCAAGCCCTTCCAATGTCCAGCACATAAGGCAGAAGGGCAAGAGGTGGTTCTTGAGATACTTTGACCTCATAGAACGAATCACAGAATCACAAAATGGTTTGGGTTGGAAGGGACCTTAGAGCCCATCCAGTTCCACCCCCTGCCATGGGCAGGGACACCTCCCACTGGATCAGGTTGCTCCAAGCCCCATCCAACCTGGCCTTGAACACCTCCAGGGATGGGGCAGCCACGACTTCTTGGGGCAACCTGGGCCAGAGCCTCATCATCCTCACATCCTCACAGCAAAACATTTTTTCCTAAGATCTCATCTCAATTTTCCCTCTTCCAGCTTCAAACTGTCCCCCCTTATCCTATCCCTGTACTACCTCATCAAGAGCCCCTCCCCAGCTTTCCTGTAGCCCTTTCAGTACGGGAAGCTGCTCTAAGGTCTCTCCAGAGCCTTCTCTGCTCCAGGCTGAACAAACTCAACTACGACTGATTCTATATTCCAGACATAAGGAAGAATTTCTTCACTATGAGAGTGGTGAGACACTGGCACAGGTTACCGAGGGAAGACCCGGCTGCCCCATCCCTGGAGGTGTTCACAGCCAAGGTTGGATGGGCCTTGGAGCAACCTGATCCAGTGGGAGGTGTCCCTGTCCATGGCAGGAGGTTGGAACTGGATGATCTCTTAAGGTCCCTTCCAACCCAAACTAGTCTATGATTCTATTCCTATCATTCTATGAGCACACAAATAATTTAACTGGGTTTGGGTGCTGTTTCCAGCAGATGAAGCTGATCTCCTCAGTCACCTTCCACCCAGCTCCCTCAGGAGCAAAAAATTCCACCTGCAACCACCCCAGCTGCACCCAGGGCGAACGCACCACACAGTGAGTGACAGGAAGAGAAGGATTTTGGGAAAAGAAAGGGAAGGAATGCTGACATCATTATTAGGGGAAAGAAATAAACCACTAACGGGGCATTCATCAAGGCCAGAGATGCCCAAATGACCGAATGAAAGACAATATGTGAATATTAATAAATAAAGGAAAGATCGGGATAGAAGCACGTTGCAACAGAAAAGGCAGAGAGGCCTCTTAACCTGAAAATTTACAGTCAGAAAGAAGAGTCTGGCTGGCTGTCTCCATACCCAAGCTCTTCCCAACTCTCGATCCATATGGGATAGAATTACTCGTCCTTCCCCAGAGGCAATCGCACGCAGGGTTTCATTTCCAATTGCAGCGATACTACAGTTTCCACTCAGCGGGATTGCTCTCACCCTTTGGTGAACTTCACAGTTTTGGAGAATCAGCCCAGAGTCTGTGCTCGAAGCCTCCCCAGAGCTTTGCTGTAAATCATACATGAAGAGCAGGATCCATCTCTTAACACAAACCACCCAGAGCAGATCCAGCAGAGACGACCCCAGGAGAAGCCGAGCAACACAGCGCTTCATGCAACCCTGAAACCTTCATGCAACGTCAAAACTCTGCAAAGAAACTCATGTTTATATGCTGCCGCTCATCCCTTTTTGCTGCTAACAAGCCTCATTTTTCATTCCAGCCTTAATGCTTTCTCCCACATTCCTTCTTCTTGCTTCGAGATTTCCCTCTTGGAGCCACCGGCTGCGCCTGAGACTCTTTTCTCTTTTAAAAAGGGGTTGTTTTCCGAACGGCCCAGAAAACCCTCAGTCTCCCGAGACACAAGCATGAATAAATTAGATGGTGAATTCAAAAAGAAAGCAAAAAAAATTAAAAATAAATAAAAGCCAAGCATGTGCTGAACTCTCCTTGTGCTCAAATACAAATTTTTCATGACATCTCATCACTTATTTAGTCTGCGGGTCCGTGACCTTCTGCGTATCAGTGTACTGCACCGATAAATGAGTAACGAACGCTACTGTCCACCTCTGCCCTCACCCAGACTCCAGGAAATCCTGGTTCCACGTGAAATGAAGAACATTTAAAGGGTCAATTGTAGAAATCTATGGGACTACTCGGTTTAGCAAAAACGAAAAGGCAAAGCAAAAAAAACCCCTTGCGATTCTCTCCCTCTACTCCGCTCTCCTGAGACCCCACCTGGAGTCCTGTGTCCAGTTACAGAGTCCCCAACAGCAGAAGGAGATGGAACTGTTGGAACAGGTCCAGAGGAAACCACGAAGATGATGTGAGGGCTGGAGAACCTCTGCTCTGAGGCCAGGCTGAGAGAGTTGGGGTTATTCAGGCTGCAGAAGAGAAGGCTCCGGGGAGACCTTAGAGCAGCTTCCAGTAGCTGAAGGGGCTCCATGAAAGCTGGGGAAGGACTTTGGACAAAGGCCTGGAGTGATAGGACGAGCGGGAATGGCTTTAAATTGGAAGAGGGAACATTTAGACGAGATCTTAGGAAAAAATTAGTCACAGTGAGGGCAGTGAAGCTCTGGCCCAGGTTGCCCAGAGGAGCTGTGGCTGCCCCATCCCTGGAGGTGTTCAAGGCCAGGTTGGATAGGGCTTGGAGCAGCCTGATCCAGTGGGAGGTGTCCCTGCCCATGGCAGGGGGTTGGAACGGGATGATCTTTAAGGTCCCTTCCAACCCAAACCATTCCATGATTCTTGTAGATAGAGAAGATTTAGAACCAAACACCAATGGTGATGGAAATCATATGCATTATTAATCATCCGCCTGCTCCAAGGCTTGATCTAATGCCTAAAGAAGAACTGAAAAGACAATGTGATGTGCAAGAGGGAAAACAAGGCTGCTTTTAGCAATCTAGAGAAGCTCAGGCATCTGACACCCTCCTCAGATGTGTGCAATGTTAAACATCGCACCGTGTGTCTGACCTCCCCTGGGAAGGAGCCACCACAGGGGCTCCAGCAGATAAGTTCTCCACCTCCTCACCTGAATTGACCTCGTGGTCACGGCTGCTCAGTGTAGCTGTCTCACTTGAGAGCGACACAGAAAATAACTAACAGGGTACATAAAACATTTTTCTGCAGACTTTGAGGAAGTTTCTGTGCTCTCAAGGCAAAATCCTTCAGTGGTGAAGACACCACATGGGAGACGCGGCTGCAATGGAGATGAAAAGGATGTAAAGAAGCTGCAGGATATGTTGCAGCACAGCTGTTATCATACATAGGGACGACGGTGTTGCGGGTGAGCTAAGCTCTAAATCATTCCAGGAAACAAATAAAGCCCAGAAAGGGTTTCAGAGATGCTGAGAATCACCAGCTACTTTAAAAAACCAAATTAATTGGACCGTGTGGGACTTCAGGGTCATTTACAGAGGCAGCCAGGGGCACATAAAAAGAACCATGTCCTAAGTCCTATACATGTGATTTGGCAGGCACCGGGTCAAGCAAGCGTGGCTTTATATAAATGTATGTTTTGTGATTGATACAAGGATGGGTCATCCTCATTTGAACCATATTCCATCTCTAAACCTCTCTTCCTGCTGGATTCTCTGGGTCTAATGAAGCGTGAGCTCTCAGCACAGCCCCTCTCTAGGGATAACGCTTGCTGGACTCTTATCCTCTTTATCTTATTTCCATGAAACTCGTCGTAATTTAATAACCCTCCACCCTGGGTGAAATTTCAGCGAACTCCTGCAGTGAGTTCAAAAAGGATTGGGAGGAGCAGAGGGGGAAAACACAGAGGCAAAACTCGCAGGTGGCGTGAATACCTGAGTCTACAGTTTCCTTTAGAAAGGATTAGACTGGATGTAGTCCTGTGTCCAGTTCTGGAATGCCCCACATAAGATGGATGTGGAACTGTTGGAACGGGTCTAGAGGAGGCCACTGAGATGATCGGAGGGCTGGAGCACCTCTGCTACGAGGCCAGGCTGAGAGAGTTGGGCTTGTTCAGCCTGGAGAAGAGAAGGCTCCGAGGAGATCTTAGAGCAGCTTCCAGTACCTGAATGGTGTCCAGGAAAGCTGGGGAGGGGCTCTGGATCAGAGAATGCAGGGATAGGACAAAGGGCAATGGTTTTAAGCTAAAAGAGGGGAGATTTGGATTAGATGTTAGGAAGGAATGTTTTCCTGTGATTGCCCATCCTCTTCCAACCCCACTGCCATGGGCAGGGACACCTCCCGCTGGAGCAGGTTGCTCCAAGCACCATCCAACCTGGCCTTGAACACCTCCAGGGATGGGGCAGCCACCACTGCTCTGGGCAACCTGGGCCAGGGCCTCCCCACCCTCACAGGAAAAGACTTCTCCCTAAAATCTCATCTTTATCTCCCCTCTTTCAGCTTGAAAGCATTCCCTCGTCGTATCCCCGCACTCTGATCAAGAGCCCCTCCCCAGCTTTCCTGAAGCCCCTTTCAGGGCTGGGTGGCTGCTCTAAGGTTTCACCCACAGCCTTCTCCAGGCTGAAGAACCCCAACTCTCCCAGCCCGTCTTTACGGTTAACCCCACATCCTTCCTGCCAAGGGGCAAAAAGAGAAAAAGAAAAGGTTCAGGATGGAGACGCAGTGTAAGAAGCCATTACTGCAAGAAGTAATCAAGTAGTGAAGGGCACAGAGTGTTTTCAGCTCAAGGATTTGAAAATAAAGGGTGATAAGAGAGGATTATACAGTGTGAGCCCCACATGTGTGAACCTCCTCTGGACCCCATGGGTTCAGTGGAGGGCTACGAAAATGATCCAAGGGCTGGAGCACCTCCCATACAAGGATAGGCTGAGAGAGTTGGGGTTGTTCAGCCTGGAGAAGAGAAGGCTCCGAGGAGATCTTACAGGGACCTTCCAGTACCTGAAGGGGCTACAAGAAAGCTGGAGAGGGGCTGTTCATAAAGGTTTGTGGGGATAGGATGAGGGGTAATGGGTATAAACTGGAGAGGCACAGATTTAGACTGGACATCAGGAAGAATTTCTTCACAATGAATGTGAAGATGGGATGTCCCTTCCCATGGCAGGGAGGTTGGGACTAGATGATCTTTAAAGTCCCTTAAAACCCAAACTATTCTATTATTCTATGTAATGGGAGAGGAACCACATGCAGTTCTCTGGGGGCGTAAGGAGGCAGCAAACACTTTACTAAGAGAACAAAGACAGATGCTGCTACACCTGGACCTGTTGTCATGGTCTGTAGGGATTCAACAGAGACAGATCTATTGCAATAATTAATATTAAATAAGATCATAGAATCATTATGGTTGGAAAGAACCTCTAAGATCATGCAGTCCAACACCTCCGTGCCTACTAAATCATGTCTCAAAGTGCCATGTCTACGTGTTCTTCGAACCGCTCCAGGGATGGAGATTCCACCACTGCCCCAGGCAGATTCATTCAATGTTTCACCACTCCTTCCGTAAAGACATTTTTTCTAGGATCAGCAATGGGATGAATCTGATGTCTTTTTGTTGTTTTCTAGTAATAACTTACTTGGAAACAGAAGCAGAAAAGAATAAAAACAAAGCCAAAGCTCTAATTCATCTCAAATCCAATGCAAAGAAGTCATTATAACTCTGGGAAAGGGAGCAAGCCTGGAGTTAGGAGTATAAATTAGAGCCGATAAGGATCTGACCCATCCTTTGTTGTTTATGGAGGCTGAAGGGAGGTTGTCTTCCCCACAGAATGTCCTCACCGAGGCTGGGGAATGGAGAAGGTTGGCGTCTCCCATTACTCCCCCCTCAAGGCCTCACTGTAGAGTTTACAATTTAATTTTCTGCATTTGTAATCTGCAGCCCTTGTGTATAGAACGACTAATGAAAAAGGCCTTTTTTAAATTAACATGGCATTTTGGGGGTGGGGGGAGGTGGAAAAGAACCCCATGTGTTTGTATTTCATTATCGACCTGCATTTATAAAGAAAGAAAGTAGTCGAGCAGAAGGCGATTGGATTTAGTTGGCAGGGACACAGGACAGGCAGAAAAGACAGATATCCTTACATAAATGTCTGCACAACATCAAAATGCCTTTGGGTACAACTTTGTTTTTGCTCAAGTTAATAAAAACCCCTTTGTGACTCAGGGCTTGATGCCCCAGCTGCTTGTGCATCCACCAGGCTCTTCCCTCGGCACAAATCCTGCCTGGTGCTGACCCCATGATTCACTCTCCTGATGGACAGAATCATAGAATTGTTTGGTTGGAAAAGACCTTTGAGATCATTGAGTCCAACCATAGCTGTCCAGGAGTAAACCATAGCCCTGAGCACCTCGACTACGTAGAAACGTGGAGCTGTAAAATAAACCACTCCAACTTTTCCAACGCTTCTTCAAACTCGAGGATTTCCTCCAGAACCCTTGAATGGCTGGAGTTGGAAGGGACTTCTGGAGATCATCCACTTCAACCCCCCTACTAAAGCACAGTCACCTCCAGCAGGTTGCACAGGAACATGTCCCGGTGGTTTGAAACTCTCTGGAGAAGGAGCTTCCTGGGCAGTCTGTTCCAGTGCTCCGTCACCCTCATGGGAAAGAACTTCCTTATAGACGTGTTCCTCAAGAAACTGAGGCTTACACGTTATTCTTCATTCAATTTAATACTTGTAAGGGTCAAATCCTTAGGCCATCCTTAATCTTCCTAAAAAAAAACTGGCAAGTAGAGACCTCACAGCTGTAAACCCAGAGCAGAATAGAAAAGACTATTTCAGTTGGAAAGCACCTACAAGGATCATAGGATGGTTTGGGTTGGAAGGAACCTCAAAGCCCATCCATTTCCAGCCCTCTGCTGTAGGCAGGGACACCTCCCACCAGACCAGGTTGCTCCAAGCCCCATCCAACCTGGCCTTGAACACCTCCAGCGATGAGACAGCCACAGCATCCCAGGGCAATCTGGGTCAGTGCCTCACCACCCTCACGGGAAAACATTTCTTCCTAAGATCTCATCTCAGTCTCCCCTCTTGAAGCTTAAAACTCTTCCCCGTCATTTTGTCACTGCACTCCTGGATCATCCAGTCCAAATCTCTGACCACTTCAGGGCTGACCAACGCTTAAAACAAGTTGTTAAGGGCATTGTCCAAATGCCTCTTAAACACTGGCACATGGACAGCATCAAGCTCCTCTCTAGGAAGCCTGTTCTAGGGGTTGGCCACCCTCTCGCTACAGAGATGCTTCCTAACAGCCCGTCTAAACCTCCCCTGGTTCAGCTTTGAACCATTCCCATGGAGAACATGGAGAACCACAGAGTGTCTGGGGCTGGAGGGATCTCTAAAGATCACTTGGTCCCTGCTCAAGGCATGAGAGGTGGAGTGGCTTGCTCGGCACATCATCATTTTCGATTTAGATATCTCCAGAGATGGAGTCTCCATGGTTCCTTGGGGCAATGACCTTCCCCGTTTACTCAAAGCTGATGGTCACCTCCAGAAGACAAGCCCATACAAAAGAAAAGCTCAGCTCTGTTAGACCCTGGAGAACCCAAGCACGGGCAAGCAGCCAAAATGGGACTTCCTAAGGATGCCACTCCAAGGACAGTGGCATTTCCCTCGTTTCAGATATTTATTAGGGCTGGAAACGATGCTCAGCACATCAGCTGTGTATCTTCAAGAGGGCATCAAACTAACCTCCTCCGAGAGAGCTCCCATCGACTTTTGGAAGCCACTTCCCCCCGTTATATTGTTTTATATGCTCTTTTCATTCTTATTTTATTTTCATTTGCTAGCACTCCATCCTCTCGCTCCAGGCTTTCCCTCATCTCTACTGCTTCATCTTTTTAATCCCGGCACCTCAGAGGGAGGAAGCCGTCCTGTTTTCCTTATTAATCAGAAATCTCTGGCATTGACCACAAGAAAGGCCTCCAAGAACGCTGAACTTTTTGGTTCACTGCATTTCATCATAATAGAGCTACCAGCACGCAGAGTTGATTTAGTTTTGCAATTTTCTTTGGAAAAACCTTCCAATTGCTTGCTTTGGCCTCCAGAGATCTTTTGCTCCACTCAGAGATGCAGCAGGAACGTCCCAGAAAAGCGGCTGTGTTTTTAGTAGCTACCAAATTCCTCAAAAGCATCCGCGAAGCCGTTGTTCGCAGTCTGCAGTGTTTAAAGGCGGAAATAGTATTTCCACCAGAACATTGAACATCTCTTATTCAAATGTCATCGTGAAGGAAGCTCATCACCAGCAACACAACGTGAACCCACCACGTGTGTCTTGTTGAGGTGGCTGAGGGACCTGGGGTTGTTTAGCCTGAAGAAAAGGAGGCTGAGGGGAGACCTCATTGCTGTCTACAACTGCCTGAAAGGAGGTTGTATGAGGTGGGTGTTGGTCTCTTCTCCCAAGTGACAGGTGATAGGACAGGAGGAAATGGCCTCAAGTTGTGCCAGGAGAGATTTAGCCTAGATATCAGGGAAAACTTCTTCACTGAAAGAACAGTGAAACTCTGGAAGAGGCTGCCCAGGGAATTGGTGGAGTATCCATCTGTGGAGGTGTTAAAAACTGTGTAAACACGACACTTTGTGACATAGTTTAGTAGGCACGGTGGTGTTGGGCTGACAGTTGGACTGGATATCTTAGAGGTCTTTTCCAACCTTTATGATTCTATGATTAACATCCCTAAAATGTAAAAAAAAATTATTTAACCTTATTATTAATTCCGTGTTTAAGGAACGGGTGGATGAAGTGCTGAGGGACATGGTTTAGGGAGTGTTAGGAATGGTTGGACTCCATGATCCAATGGGTCCTTTCCAACCTGGTGATTCTGTGATTCTGTGATTCTCCAGTATCTGAAGGCGAACACCTCAAGCAACACGATCTCCTGGCATACACCGACGCAGGCTGCGCTGCGATGGTTTCAGGTTGGGAGAGGTCTGAGCCCTGAGTTTCTTTGATATTTATCAGGTTTCGCTCAGACAAACACTATTTCATGATTACTGTTGGTACTTAGAATCATAAACCAGTTTGAGTTGGAAGCGACCTTAAAGCCCATCTGGTTCCAACCCCGTTGAGATAGGCAGGGACACCTCCCACTGGATCGGGCTGTCCAAGGCTGCATCCAACCTGGCCTTGAACACCTCCAGGGATGGGGCAGCCACAACTTCTCTGGGCAACCTGTTCCAGTGTCTCACCACTCTCATAGTCAAGAAATTCCTCCTTATGTCCAGTCTAAATCTGCCCCTCTCCAGTTTATACCCATTCCCCCTTGTCCTATCACCACAAGCCCTAATAAACAGTCTCTCCCCAGCTTTCTTGTAGCCCCTTCAGGCACTGGAAGGTCACTATAAGATCTCCTTGGAGCCTTCTCTTCTCCAGGCTGAACAACCCCAACTCTCAGCCTGTTCTATTAAACAGAAACAGCCCCAACACTGAGCCCTGGCGGCACCGCTTGTGACCAGCCGCCAACCGGATTTAACTCCATTCACCGTTTTTCCTCGTACACTCCTTCCTCAACCCATTTTTTGGAAGAGTTAAGCAGTCTGTGTTTTAAATTCAGCCCCATCAGCTTTGATTTACTGTGGCAGCAAATTGCTATTTATTAAAACTAAAAAAAAAAAAAGAGGACTTATTCAGAACTCGAGCTCTCATCTCTTTCAGTTTAAGAGTCTTTAACTCCATCACCTTTTTCTCACTTGATGGGACAAAATAAAAAGCAGGACTGAATGGAGTTTTCTCGCCTACTGTTATTTTTTTTCTGCTGGTTTTGAGCTCGTTCAGGCTCTCACCACCAAGGAAAGCATCACGATCCTCTCTGGTTTTACAGGGCCTCAACTTTTCATGTCTGTCTACACGCCTTCCCCTTCTGTTCTCCATTACAAGGCAAAGCTCCCTTCCTCCATCCACGACTTGTTTGCGGCAATTCCACATGCCGTTATGTAAACGGAGTTGATAATTCAGTTAGAGAGAAGGTTAAGACAGGGATTCTACTCCCAAAGAAAAAGTCTTCAAGTCCAAGAAGCCTGGCGAGAATAAGAGATGGAAAATCAACTCAGCCTGGAGAAGAGAAGGCTCCGAGGAGACCTTAGAGCGACCTTCCAGTACCTGAAAAGGGGCTACAAGAAAGCTGGGGAGGGGCTGTTCACAAAGGCTTGTGACAGGGTCACAAGGGATGAGGGACAATGGGTATAAGCTGGAGAGGGGCAGATTTAGACTAGACAGAAAGAGGAAACTCTTCACAGTCAGAGTGGTGAGGCCCTGGAATAGGTTGTCCAGGGAAGTTGTGGCTGCCCCATCCCTGGAGGTGCTCTATGCCAGGTTGGATGGGGATCGGACCAGCCTGGTCCAGTGGGAGGTGTCCCTGCCCATGGCAGGGGGTGTGGAACGGGATGGGCTTTGAGGTCCCTTCCAATCCAAAATATTCTATGAAAACAAGAGTAGCATCTTCCACTGTGTGCTGAGAGTAATGGTGCTTTGCGTGATGCCCCAGGACATCAACGCTGCCATCAATCCATGGGATGCTGGAAGAGGAGGTTTGAATGTCATGAAGCTACCTTGGCTCAGCTTCTGATTTTTACAGCTGCTTTGCTATGAATTTGACAAGCACAGGAAGGACATGGATCTGTTAGAGCGAGTCCAGAGGAAGCCACAGAGATGATCTGAGGGCTGGAGCACCTCCCATAGAAAGACAGGCTGAGAGAGTTGGGGTTGTTCAGCCTGGAGAAGAGAAGGCTCCAGGGACACCTTAGAGCAGCTTCCACTGCTGAAAGGGGCTCCAGGAAAGCTGCGGAGGAGCTCTTGAACAGGGAGTGCAGAGTTGGGATGAGACGGAATGGTTTTAAGCTGCGAGGGGAGACTGAGACGAGATCTTAGGAAGAAATGTTTTTCTGTGTGGGTGGTGAGGCTCTGGCCCAGGTTGCCCAGGGAAGCTGTGGCTGCCCCATCCCTGGAGGCATTCAAGGCCAGGTTGGATGGAGCTCTGAGCACCCTGACCCAGTCGGAAGTGTCTCTGCCCATGGCAGGGGGCTGGAACTCAATGGGCCCCATACAACTCAAACCAATCCATGATTCTATGATGAATTTCAATTTGAACCAGGCTAAGGAACCCTGATATGCCCTCAGATGCTCTATTTGATTCTCTCCTCATCTCAACTCACTCAGCCACTTTTCTTCTGCACCGTTTATCCAAGCATTTCAAAACGCCCTGTGATGTTGTTTATGAAAACTAATCCTGCTTTAACGGTCTCTTTTGCTGAGCAGGTTTTGCTATGATTTCATAGCCAACGGTTTTGTCCATAGAGATGTTTTAAATTTTCTTCTGGGAATATTTATTGATCATATAACATTGATAAGATGTTCCAGAGATAACTACAGACCAAAAGCAATTAACCCAGAATTGAACTTCAGTTCCAAAAAGCAGCAGCACCCATCTGCGAAAATCTCGCAGTCATTCATGATACTGTTTCACGTAGTCATTAATAACAAATTGAGATTTCTCCTCAGCAATCTGAGTCCTTCAGGTTGATAAACTCTGAAGAGCTTCTCTGATGGAATAGAATCATGGAAACATCAACGCTGGAAAAGACCTCTATGATCACCAAGTCCAACTGTCAGACCAACAACACCGTGACGACTAAACCATGTCCCAAAGTGCCACCTCTACAGGCTTTTTGAACACTCCTATGGATGAAGACTCCACCACTGCCCTGGGCAGCCTTTTCCAGTGCTTCACCACTCTTTCAGCACGGACATTTTTCCTAATATCCAATCTAAACTTCCCCTGGTGCAACTTGAGGCCATTCCCTCTCATCCTACCACTTGTTATTTAGGAGAAGAGACCAACACCCACCTCACTACAACCTCCTTTGGATGAGGATATGAGCAACCTGTTCTAGTGGGAGGTGTCCCTGCCCATGGCAGGGGGGTTGGTACTCGATAGGCTTTAAGGTTCCTTCCAATCCAACCCATTCTATGATTAGATAACTCACCAAATCCATTAAATCCAAAGCCAAGATCAATTGTGTTAGGAGGGAAAGCTGTCATTTAATCGATAGCCATGAGCAACCTCTAATTCTGATGCTCATCATGGTGCGTTAACACGGCCGAACAGCGAGACCTTGCCCTGCACCGGGTTGGCTCGTACTGGAGATGCTTAGATGATACCATCTGCTAAGCCTTTAAAGCTGGGGTGACATTTTAGGTGACCGGTGAAGGGTGGAAACATTTAATTTAGGATGCTTTCCGGTACAATCATAGCAATAGGAGATCTCATAGATAAGTTCCACTCGCCGGCATCCTTCTGGGAGATTTTTTTGCTTCCCCTTTCACTATCCAACAGGACAAAGGGGCCTTTATAGGGTTTTTAGCGAGTCTGTTTATTTAGTACATATTGTGGCTGATCTGCTGTTGAAATATCATCCATTTCCCTCCCCTGAGAGATACTCAAAGGAGCAGCAAGTAATCAACTTGAAACAAAAAGGCCATCTAAATATACAAAAAGAGGAGAACAATAGCAGCATTAATTATAAGCCGGGCAGGCGGGTTTCCAAGAGGAATTCATATGCAGGGAATTTGTTTCTGCAGAATTTATTCCTCTCTCTGGGACCTTGGAAGAGCGGCGGCAGCTCCGAGAGGCTCGAGCGGAGCGTTACGGCAGAGAAAGGATGGGGAAGATGAGTATAGAGGGATGGGGGAAGAGAGAAGCATCAAATGAACTGGAACCACCACAGGCCAAAACCAGCAGGAGAAACAAAGCCACTTAATTTTGAACTTGGAGAAGTGAAGTCTCATGCTTGTTTGCTGTAAACAATGAGTAGCAAAGGCAGGGATGTGTCCCACAGCTCCCTGCTGAAGGGGGACGAGCTAAAATCTTCTTTGTCACTTTAACAGAATCATAGAATCATGGAATGGTTTGGGTTGGAAGGGATCTTGGGTTGGAAGGGATTTTGGGTTGGAAGGGATTTTGGGTTGGAAGGGATCTTGGGTTGGAAGGGATCTTGGGTTGGAAGGGATCTTGGGTTGGAAGCCCATCCAGCTCCAACCCCCTGCCATGGGCAGGGACACCTCCCACTGCATCAGGCTGTTCAAAGCCCCATCCAACCTGGCCACCTTTAGGGATGGGGCATCATCAGGATCCAAACAGCTTCCCAGTGTGTGGGGAACATCACACAGAAGAGAATCTATTCCACCGCCAGCTCCTTGTGCATCCCCAGCAAATCCCCACCCGCAGCCACCAGCGCTCGGAGACCAACACGAAAACCTTGAAGGCAGCAGGGCAAGGGCTGGTCCAGCGCCAAGGTCACGCCAGGGTTTAGGACTGCCCTTTTCTCTTCTCCCCGCTCCCCAGTGCCTGTGCATACACGGAGAGGGTTTGCAACCAAACCACGTCCACTTTATCTTGAAGGGAAGGCAGGTGAGGGTCAGGTACAGGGCAGGGAGCGCTGAGCTCAGACACTTCACCGCGGCGCAGGCAGCAAAGGCACCCGGCTGGCAAGTGGCAGGGTTGGCCACCAGCTGCTCAGCTTGTCCCGTGTTTGCCCTTTCAGGCAGAGTTCTCACTGTTATCTAAGGGGTAGTGATACGAACCTCGTAAGGTTCAACAGGGCCAAGTGCAAGGTCCTACACCTGGGTCAGGGCAATCCCCGGTTTCAACACAGGATGAGGGATGATGTGATTGAGAGCAGCCCTGAGGAGAAGGACTTGGGGTGCTGGGGGAGGAGAAGCTGAACATGAGCTGGCAATGTGCACTTGCATCCCAGAAACCAACCATGTCCTGGGCTGCACCCAAAGCAGAGTGGCCAGCAGGGAGGGAGGGGATTCTGCCTCTCCATTCCTCTCTTGGGATACCTCATCTGGAGTGTTGTGTCCAGTTCTGGAATCCTCAACATAAGAAGGAGATGGAGCGGGTCCAGAGGAGGCTACAAGGATGATCTGAGGGCTGGAGCACCTTCCATATGAGGAGAGGCAGAGGGAGTTGGGGTTGTTCAGCCTGGAGAAGGCTCCGAGGAGATCTTATAGTGACCTTCCAGTGCCTGCAAGGGGCTACAAGAAAGCTGGAGAGGGGCTGTTTACAAAGGCTTGTGGGGATAGGACGAGGAGGAACAGGTATAAACTGGAGAGGGGCAGCTTCAGGCTTGATATAAGGAAGAACCTCTTCACCATGAGTGGTGAGACACTGGCCCAGGTTGCTTGGGGAAGTGGTGGCTGCCCCATTCCTGGAGGTGTTCAAGGCCAGGTTGGATGGGCCCTGGGCAGCCTGATCCAGTGGGATGTGTCCCTGCCCATGGCAGGGGGTTGGAACTGGATGATCTTTAACATCGCCTCCAAACTACTCTATGATTCTATGATGCTGCTTGCAGCACCCTGTTTGCCGCCTGTCTCACTTGCAGCCTATGCTGCTCACTACCTGTCTGGCCAACTACCTGCCCCGCTCACTACCTGCCCCGCTCACTACCTGCCCCACTCACTACCTGCCCCACTCACTGCCTGCCCCACTCACTGCCTGCCCCGCTCACTACCTGCCCCACTCACTACCTGCCCCACTCACTGCCTGCCCCACTCACTACCTGCCCCACTCACTACCTGCCCCACTCACTGCCTGCCCCACTCACTACCTGCCCCACTCACTACCTGCCCCACTCACTGCCTGCCCCACTCACTGCCTGCCCTTCTTGCTACCTGCCTGCTCCTTAACTGCCCCGTTTGCTTCCTGCCTCGCCTGCTAACCATCCCACTTGCTGCCTGCTCTGCTCACTAACTGCCCCACTTGCCGCTTGCCTTGCTTCCTAACTGCCCCGCTAGCTAACTGCCCCACTCACTGTCCCCCTTGCTTCCTGCCCCACTCACTGACTGCCCTGCTCGCTAACTACGCGGCTTGCTGCCTTCCCACTCTCTAACTGCCCCCCTCATTTACTGCCCTGCTCATTAATTGCCCCGCTCGCTGCCTGCTCCGCTCACTGCCTGCCCTGCTCGCCAACTGCCCCACTTGCTTCCCACCCCACTTTTCACCACCCCACTTTTTACCACCCTACTCACTGCTTGCCCCACTTGCTAACTGCCCCACTCGCTAACTACCCCACTTGCTAATTGCCCCACCAACTAACTGCCCCACTCGCTAACTGCCCCACCAACTAACTGCCCCACTGGCTAACTGCCCCACTTGCTAACTGCCCCACTCACTAACTGCCCCACCCACTAACTGCCCCACCCACTAACTGCCCCACTTGCTAATTGCCCCACTAACTGCCCCACTTGCTAACCTTCCTTCTTGCTGCCAGCCTATTTGCTAACTGTCCTGCTCACTAAATGCCCCACTCACTAACTGCCCCCCCTTGCTAACTGCCCCACTCACTGCCTGCCTGCTTGCTGCCCACCCTGCTCACTAACTGCCCCACTTGCTAACTGCCCCAACTCACTAACTGCCCCACTAACTGCCCATCTTGCTTCTCACCCCCCTTACTAACCGCCCCAACTATCTGCCCCAACTCACTAACTGCCCCTAACTGTCTCACTGGCTGCCTGCCCCACTCACTAACTGCCCCACTCGCTAACTGCCCCAACTCACTGACTGCCCCACTCGCTATCTGCCCCTCTTGCTGCTGGCCTATTTGCTAACTGCCCTACTCACCAACTGTCCCACTCGCTAACTGCCCCCACTCACTAATTGCCCCACTTGCTAACTGCCCAAACTCACTAACTGCCCCATTCACTAACTGCCCCTACTCACTAACTGCCCCCACTCACTAACTGCCCCACTCACTAACTACCCCCACTAACTGTTCTAACTCACTAACTGCCCCAACTCACTATCTGCCCCACCCACTAACTGCCCCTAACTGTCTCACTGGCTGCCTGCCCCACTCACTAACTGCCCCACTCACTAACTGCCCCGCTCGCTAACTGCCCCGCTCGCTATCTGCCCCTCTTGCTGCTGGCCTATTTGCTAACTGCTCTACTCACCAACTGTCCCACTCGCTAACTGCCCCCACTCACTAACTGTCCCACTCGCTAACTGCCCTCACTCACTAACTGTCCCACTCGCTAACTGCCCTCACTCACTAACTGCCCCACTCACTAACTGCCCCTACTCACTAATTGCCCCACTCATTAATTGTCCCACTCACTAACTACCCCCACTAACTGCCCAAACTCACTAACTGCCCCATTCACTAACTGCCCCTACTCACTAATTGCCCCACTCACTAACTGCCCCTACTCACTAACTGCCCCCACTCGCTATCTGCCCCCCTCGCTCCCACCCTGGCAGCCAATGGGGACGATGCTTTCACGCGAACAAGTCAACTCCGTATCTCCACCCGCAAAACCAGACGAACTCTAGAGGTCACTTGTTCATACTTTGATTTATTCCTCCATTCCCTTCTCAAAATATCCCTTTTTTTTCGGAGCAAAAAGCACTCAGTTGTGCTCCTCCAGTGACTCCTCACCCGTTGTCGCACCCATCGCAGCTTCGTTCCCACCACAGCCGCACTTTGGGCTCCTTTCAACTCTAAATGACCTCACCTGCTTCGTTTTGACTTCTTTTTCCTCCCTTTTGTCTATGTGGATGGAATTTCTGTCAACAACGCCGTGAGGCCAAGTGGAGTTCACAGCAACAATTCCCATTCCTTAGCAGGTTGCCCAGAACTAAACCCTAACCTTAAACACGAAAGCACAGTAGCTTTAAGAAACCAAGAGATATAAATCCCAGCGTCGAAAAATATCAATATATCAATGCTTGCCGGACTGATCCCTCCAAGCCTCAGCCATAACTCATTGAGCCTGGAGCACCTCAGCTGTCGGATATTTATGTGGTGCTTTAATTGCAAGAACAAACCCAACTTTCCGAGCCCAACATGTGCTGTATTTTGAAATCCTGACAATGGGGGCTCTCGGTGTCATAAATTACAGCCGTCCCCTCGCGGAGCCAAAGCGACACGTGGATCTCAAGGCTCTTTCTGATGGCTCGCTCGCAGGGAGGGTTACGCCGGCTGCAGGCAGCGCGGTACGAGCTCCACCTTCGGCTGCGGGTTGGAGTTGGTTTGGAATAAAACAAAGGGATTTATCAGAGAATCACAAAATGGGTCGGGTTGGAAGGGAACTCAAAGCCTATCCAGTTCCAACCCTCTGCCATGGGCAGGGATACCTCTCACTGGATCAGGTTGCTCCAAGCCCCATCCAACCTGGCCTTGAACACCTCCAGCCATGATTTCTCTGGGCATCCCTGGCCTCCCCACCCTCACAAGAAAATATTTCCTCATAATATTTGACCTAAGTCTTCCCTCTTTCAGCTTAAAACCTTCCCCACTTTGTCCTATCCCTGCACTCTCTGATAAAGAGCCCCTCCTCAGCTTTCCAATAAGTTTTTCTATCAAAGAACATAAGGATTCTCAAGCCAAGAGAGTTGGGGTTGTTCAACCTGGAGAAGAGAAGGCTCCAGGGAGACCTTAGAGCAGCTTCCAGTACTGAAAGGGAGCCTAAAAGTAACCTGGAGAGGGGCTCTTGATCAGGGAGGGCAGGAACAGGAGAAGTGGAATGGTGTTGAGCTGAAAGGGAGGAGATTCAGATGAGACATTAAGGAGAAATGTTTTCCTGTCAGCATGGGGAGGCCCTGGCCCAGGTTGACAACGGAAGTTGTGGTTGCCCCATCCCTGGAGGTGTTCAAGGTCAGGTTGGATGAGGCTTGGAGCAACCTGATCCAGTGGGAGGTGTCCCTGCCCATGACAGGGGGTTGGAATTGGATGGGCTTTAAGGTTCTTTCCAACACAAACCATTCCATGATTTTATACTGGGCAGAAACCTGGCAGGAGATGTTTGGTGCCTTTTTGACCGTAGTCCCCGAGGCGGTGCAGCACACCCCATCCCTGTGTTCTTTCCTGTAAATCACAGAATCATAGAATGCTTTGGGTTGGAAGGGAACTCAAAGCCCATCCAGTCCCAACCCCTTGCCATGGGCAGGGACACCTCCCACCGGATCAGGTTGCTCCAAGCCCCATCCAACCTGGCCTGGAACACCTCCAGGGATGGGGCAGCCACCACTGCTCTGGGCAACCTGGGCCACGGCCTCTCCATCCTCAGAATGAAGAATTTCTTCCTAATGTCTAACCTAAACGTTCCTCCATTTAAAGCCATTCCTCCTCGTCCTACCACTCCATGCTCTTCTAAAGGAGGGCAGGGTGATGTTCCCTGAGTCGCAGCATCAAGGAATGAGTTTATAGGAGCTGCGAAGGGATTAATCAGCCTCTTCTCAGCCAAAGCCCTGTTGACTGGAGTCACGGCAAGGCTGGAATTAAGTTGGCCGTCCTGTTGTCTGCATTCACACCTTCCATGGAAGATTTTGGGCTTTAGTGATGTTAAGGGGACGTTAAATTCATAGATCATAGCCTGATCCAGTGGGAGGTGTCCCTGCCCATGGTAGGGGGTTGGAACTGGATGGCCATTGAAGTCCCTTCCAACCCAAACCATTCTATGATTCCAGAATAGAATGATATGATTCTGGAATCATAGAGTCTACAATTATGGAATGGTTTGTGTTGGAAGGGACCTTAAAGATCTACAGATTCACAGAATCATAGAATGGTTTGAGTTGGAAAGGACCTTAAAGATCTATAGATTCATAGAAGCAATCACAGAATGGTTTGAGTTGGAAGGGACCTTAAAGATCATCCAATTCCACCTCTCCTGCCAAAATTCACTGTAGAAAGCGTGTTAAAGCCAAACATTATCCTCTGCAAACACCTCGACCATCTTGATCCTGTTACCTGTAACCATAAGTCACAAAGCCCTGTCTGAACAGGGAATCATTAATCTGGAGCCGCACAATGGCTTTAAGGTAGGCTCAAAGCTCCGTGTCACCAGCGGTAATCGATGACCACCAGCCCAGCCCAGGGCCGCCCAGCGCGGCGTGACGGGCTCCATAATGTCCATTGAGCCCCACCACGGCATCGCTCGGGACAGGATGGAGCCAAGAACGAGCACCGCGAGGGCCCGAGCACGCACGCTGGCTCCAGCCCAGGCTCCTGATGGACTCTGCCATGCGTGTCCTTTCTTTACAGTTTCCCCCCATTCCTTCTTTTTCCTTTCCCCTCCCTTTTTCCTCCTTTCTTTTTGATCATTTTTCTTTTTTTTTTTTTACTGCCACACTTCTCTCTTTTTCCCATTTTCCAGTTTTCTCTTTTCCTTTTTCCCCTTTTTCTTTTTTCCTTTTCCCCTTTTCTCTCTTTTGCCTTTTACCCACTTTTACCTTTTCCCCCTTTTCCCTTTTTTCCTTCCCCCTTTTCCTGTTTTCACTCTTTTTCCATTATCCCCCTTTTCCTTTTCCCCTCTTTTCCCCCTTTCTCTGTTTTCACTCTTCTTCCTTTATCCACTTTTTCCTTTCCCCCCTCTTCCATTTCCCCTCTTTTCCAGTTTTCCCTTTTTCCTTTATCCTCTCTTTTCTTCCCCCTCCTTTTTCCATTTTCCCTCTTTTGCCTTTTACCCCTTTTTCTGTCTTCCCTCCTTTTCCCCTTTTTCCATTTTCCCTTTTTCCTTTATCCTCTTCTCTTTTACCTCCCTTTCCCTTTTTCCTTTCCCTCCTTTTCCCCTCTTTTTCCTTCTCCCCTTTTCCATTTTCCTTTCATTTATTTTCCCTTTTCCCTTCCATGTTTTCTTTTCCCCATTTATCTTTTTTCCCCACTGTCACACTACGCACATTTTCCTCCCTTTCCCTCTTTTCCCTTTTTCTTTTCCTTTTATTTTCACTGCTACACTAAGCTGCATTTTTCCCTTCCCGCTTTTCCCTTTCTTCGTACTTTTCCTTTTTCCCTTTTTCCTTTTTTCTGCTTTTTTCCTTTTCTCTTTCTTTCACTACCACCTACACCACATTTTTCCTTTTTTCCCCTTTCCCTCCACTTTTCCTCTTTTCCCTTTTTCCCTTTACCCCTTTTTCTGTTCCCTTTTCCCCCTTTTTTCTTTTTTCACTGCCACACTATGCCACATTTTCCCTTTTTTCTCTTCCCCTTTTCATTTTTCTTTTTCCTTTCTTCTTTCTTTGTTCTTTTTTTTTCACTGTGACATTTGCTGAATTTTTTATTCCTTTTTGCCTTTCCCCCCTTTATCATTTTTTTCCCTTTTCTAATTTTTTTTTCCCCTTTTCCATAGAATCATGGCATGGTTTGGGTTGGAAGGGACCTCAAAGCCCATCCAGTCCAACCTCTGCCATGGGCAGGGACACCTCCCACTGGATCAGGCTGCTCCAAGCCCCATCCAACCTGGCCTTGAACACCTCCAGGGATGGGGCAGCCACAGCTTCTCCGGACAACCTGTTCCAGGACCTCACCTCCTGCTTTATCACAGAATCATGGAATCGTTTGGGTTGGAAGGAACCTCAAAGCCCATCCAGTCCAAGCCCCTGCCATGAGCAGGGACACCTCCCACTGCATCAGGTTGCTCCAAACCCAACGAACCTGGCCTTGAACCTCCTCTCTTTCTTTCCAGGGAAGAGATGTAACAGCACCAGGCGATCCCTAAGGCCACGGGTATTAACACGACGAGACTCCCTCAAAGGAGTCCTGCACAGCTCCAAGCCCATCACCGTGGCTTCGTGACCTTCACAGCTCAGCGATGCCAACTCTGAGCCAGCCTCATGCTTCAGGTTCTCCGTTCTCATTGGCTTCTTGAGTTTCTTTACCCCTCTGCAAAGCTGTGGGGTGAGTACGAGATGCTGGGACCCCCAACAGCTGTTTTGCGTGGCATCATCTGCAGAGCATCGTTTTTTGGGGTGAAAAACTGAATTTCACTTGCTTGGACGGTTATTAATATTGTAACATATGGGAGGTGAGCGCGCGGGAAGCCAAACTTTGCTATAGTCTAAACAGCTGTAACACTCCAAAGTGATAAATCATCCCAAAATGGAACAAAAACAATACAAATCCATATTAAAAATATCACCTGTACTCAATTACACGATCAACTCTGACATGGCAGGGCAGGAGCACACCAAATTAACACTTTCATGGCCAGTCAGACAGTTGGACTTGATGATCTTAGAGGTCTTTTCCAACCTTAATGACTCAATGATTCTAATTTTGAGGCTTGCAAGGCTTCCTTGCTTGCTTTCAGGTGGAAACCGAGATGGGGATGTGGCTGAAGATCCTTGCATGAAGTGCTGCTCAAAATGCTCCACTTAGGACCCAAACTGCATTGAGAAAATACGCCCTTGGCTTGTTTTCTGAGTTGGTGGCTATGAAAGTTGCACTATTCTCCTTTTGCCCATCTAGAGAAATCACCAGAATTCCCATTACTGCCTCCTTCCTTGAGTTTCCACCAACGATAGCAGGAAAGGAAATTCAAACCTCATTTTCATTCTCCAGCCTCTTTCCACCCATTGAAACCAAAATGCTTTAACACTGAGCCATTGGTCCAAACACAGAATCATCAAAACGTTTGGGTTGGAAGAGACCTCAAAGCCCATCCAATCTCACCCCCTGCCATGGGCAGGGACACCTCCCACTGGATCAGGTTGCTCCAAGCCCCATCCAACCCGACCTTGAACACCTCCAGGGATGGGGCAGCCACAACTGCTTGGGACAACCTGTTCCAGGGCCTCCCCACCCTCAGTGTGGAGAATTTCTTCCTAATGTCTAATCTCACTCTTCCCCCTTCTGATTTAAAGCCATTCCCCCTCATCCTATCACTCCAGGTCCTTGGAAAAAGTCCCTCCTCAGCTCTTTTGTAGCCCCTTTCAGGTACTGGAAGCTGCTCTAAGGTCTCCCTGGAGCCTTCTCTTCTCCAGGCTGAACAACCTCAACTCTCCCACCCTATCCTCATGGCAGAGGTGCTCCAGCACTTTAGCATCCTCATGAAAGAGTTCTCCTTATTCCTGGGAGCACTTTGCCTTACAAAAAGGGAGGGGGACCCCAGCCAGATGCTACACCCCACAATCCCTGGACCTCACCAGGTCCCCCCCCTCTGCTCACTGGACATCCCTCACCTCCCCAGTCCTTGAGAAGATGTCGGTGCCAACGGCGGCGCAGCTCTAATTGACATCATGTGTGCGTCAGGCTACATTCGAGCACACACATGGCACAAAATATAGCTGGAAAAATGAAATAATCACCCAAAAATTGCATTTTCCTTCCCGGCTCAGGAGCGGGGTCTGCGTACCAACCTCACCCAGTGTCCATACGTTGTTTGACACAGTTTAAATATAGCATCTAACTATGAAAACATGAATAATTGCAGTGCTTAAAACGTCTGGCTAATCTTTAGCAGAACTGCAATCAATCACCGGTGTCACGAGCGGGAAGCATTTCTCGGTTTCATACACAAAACCTTCCTTCAAAAGCAAACTATATCCACTCACTGCGTTTTGGACCGACTTTCCCATCTGATATTAATGGAAGAACCCTCCGCATGGAGAGGAGCTGGTCGGAATTGATTTTTTGATTGTAGTTTAAATAATACATCCAGTAGGGAATGACAGTCTATGGAAAAAAAACAACCCAACTATTCCAATCCATGGACAGAAGAAGGGGAATTTCGATGAGTTTGTAGCTTTGTTAAAGACTGGAAACACGTTTGGCTGATCTTGCTCTTTGTCCACCAAATCACAGTACCAAAAAGCTTGGAGAAGCAACAAGGAAAAGCCAAGCCTACAGCTCAGCTTGAAAAGCAGGAAGCACTTTGGGTCTACCACCTCCTCTGGAAGCCTGGGAGTTCCTCACTTCGGATGGTGAAATACAGAATCACAGAACAGTCTGGGTTGGAAGGGACCTCAAAGCCCATCCAGTTCACCTCCTGCCATGGCCAGGGACACCTCCCACTGGATCAGGTTGCTCCAAGCCCCATCCAACCTGGCCTTGAACACCTCCAGGGATGGGGCAGCCACCACTGTTCTGGGCAACCTGGGCCAGGGCCTCACCTCCTGCTTTATCACAGAATCATGGAATGGTTTGGGTTGGAAGGAACCTCAAAGCCCATCCAGTTTCACCCCCTGCCATCGGCAGAAGCACCTCCCACTGGATCAGATTGCTCAAAACCCCGTCCAACCTGGCCTTGAACACCTCCAGGGATGGGGCCGCCACGACTTCTGTGGACAACCTGCGCCAACTCCTCCCCACCCTCACAGTAAAGACTTTCCTCCTAAGATCTCATCTCAGTCTCTCCTCTTCCATCTTAAAATTTATAATAAAAAGTATTGTATTATTGACAAATGAGATTGCTTTTTTTTCTTAATTAATAGCCCATATTCACTCGTTTGAAGGTCAGCTGCACCGTTTGGTCATAACCTGCAGTCCGGGCCACTGCCACACCGAAGCTTTGCCCGTAACTGTAACACAACTCTGGCTTTTCTAGGAGAGCATCTCTCACGGCCTCACGTTGCACCAGGGCAGGTTAAAATTAGCTATCAGGAAATATTTCTTCACGGAAAGGGTTCTGAGACACTGGCAGAGGCTGCCCAGGGAGGTGTTTGAGTCACCATCCCTGGAGACAGTCAAAAGACAGGTAGACAAGGTGCTCAGGGATCTGGTTTAGTAACGGACAGGTATGGTTGGACTGGATGATCTCAAAGGTCTTTTCCAACCTAACAATTCTGTTTTTTTCCAAGTTTCTTAGCTTAAACAGATCACAGAATCACAAGGTTGGAAAGGACCCATTGGATCATCGAGTCCAACCATTCCTAACACTCCCTAAACCATGTCCCTCAGCACTTCATCCACCCGTTCCTTAAACACTTCCAGGGAAGGCGACTCGACCCCCTCCCTGGGCAGCTGTTCCAGTGCCGATGACTCTTACTGTGAAGAATTTTTTTCTGATATCCAACCTGAACCTTCCCTGGCGGAGCTTCAGGCCATTCCCTCTTGTCCTGTCCTCTGTCCCTTGGGAGAAGAGCCCAGCTCCCTCCTCTCCACACCCTCCTTTCAGGTAGTTGTAGACAGTAATAAGGTCTCCCCTCAGCCTCCTCTTCTCCAGGCTAAACACCCCCAGCTCTCTCAGCCGCTCCTCGTCAGACGTTCTCCAGACCCTCACCAGCTTTGTTGCTCTTCTCTTCTCACTCTCCAGAGCCTCAACATCCTTCTTGTGGTGAGGGGTCCAGAACTGAACACAGTACTCAAGGTGTGGTCTCACCAGTGCCGAGTACAGAAGGAGAATCACCTCCCTGGCCCTGCTGGTGACGCCATTTCTGATCCAAGCCAAGATGCCATTGGCCTTCTTGGCCCCCTGGGCACACTGCTGGCTCATGTTCAGTCGGCTGTCAACCAGCACCCCCAGGTCCTTCTCTTCTGTGCAGCTCTCCAGCCATTCTTCCCCCAGTCTGTAGCGCTGCATAGGGTTGTTGTGCCCCAAAGACATCTTGTGCACAAGATGTGTGAGCAAGACCAAAAGAACCAAGTCAAGTCTCCTCCCCATCATGATCTTGCTAAAGACCACATTGTACAGAATGATAGGATCATAAAATCATTAAGGTTGGAAAAGACCTCTAAGATAATCGAGCCGACCAGCACCCCAGTGCCACGGTGCCTATTAAACCATGTCTTGAAGTGGCACACCTACATGTTTCTCGGACACCTCCAGGGATGGAGACTCCATCACCTCCCTTCCCCACCTGCTGTTACCCAGTTAAAGCTCAGCAGTTAATGCAGTTTTATGGGTTATTATTCCCACTTCTATTACGGCAAAGACACAAGGGTCCTGTCACCGTTTACCATATTACCATACCAATAAGAAAACCTCAGGGCTGGCAGCAATAGAAACACAAATTATTCCCGTTGCTGCCATCACAGCTCACACTTCATCTGAAATCCTCCGGCTGATAAAGCTCTCCGAGTGTTTTTAAGCTGTCAAAACCCTCTAGCTCAGCTTGAGGTATGAAGGAATCCGATCTGATCGGCTCCTAAAGCAATTCAGAGCAGACGTAGGCAAGCACAATCCACTTTGTTATGCATCCCTCGCTACTTCTTTCTCTCCATCCTTCATGGGTATTTTATTTATCAGGGTTCTTTTTTTTTTTGTGACATCCGAGCTGACGGCCAAGGCGTTTGCCTGAGAGCTGACATCTCCAAACAAGAAAACAGGGTTCATCAAAATTAAATAGTGCTAAGAGTGAATGCGCAGCCACAGATGCGGTATCTGGAGCCTGGGAGGGGCCCTTCAGGATATGGAAAGTTGATAAAATCTGGTGAGTAATACCTGTATTTTTAATCAGGCGTAATCTGAGCACAAGGGCGTATGTAAAGGTGTTTTTATTAACACTGGAACATGCAGATTGTTTAAAGGTGTAAGAAAATGAACCAAAGCCATGGCAGTGACTGCAGGAAGCGTGAACCTCCTGGGTGACACCACCTGCTCCAAGGACATCCTTGCCTGCTCTGCCCTCCCTGCTTCCATTTGCTCCTGTGAATGTGATGTTTGAACACTCAAGCGCTTCAGCAATCTGGCTCTTAGCATCTCCGAATCACAGAATAGTGGAATGCTTTGGGTTGGAGGGATCTTAAAGATCGTCCAGTTCCAAACCTCTGCCATGGGCAGAGACACCTCCTACTGGATCAGGTTGCTCCAAGCCCCATCCAACCTGGCCCTGAGCAGCTCCACAGACGGAGCAGCCACAGCTTCTCTGGGAGACCTGTACCCACCCTCATTGTGAGGAATTTCATAGAATCATAGAATCACCAGGCTGGAAAGGACCCACTGGATCATCGAGTCCAACCATTTCTAACAATCCCCAAACCATGTCCCTTAGCACCTCATCCACCCATCCCTTAAACACCTCCAGGGATGGCGACTGCACCCCTCCCTGGACAGCTGTTCCAGTGACCCTTTATGTGAAAATTTTTTTCTTGATATCAAGCCTGAACCTCCCCTGGCGGAGCTTGAGGCCGTTCACCCTTGTCCTGTCCTCTATCACCTGGGAGAAGAGCCCAGCTCCCTCCTCTCCACAACCTCCTTTCAGGTAGTTGTAGAGAGCAATAAGGTCTCCCCTCAGCCTCCTCTTCTCCAGGCTAAACAACCCCAGCTCCCTCAGCCGCTCCTCGTCAGACGTTCTCCAGCCCCTCACCAGCTTCGTTGCTCTTCTCTGGACACACTCCAGAGCCTCAAAATCCTTCCTGTGGTGAGGAGCCCAGAACTGAACACAGTACTCAAGGTGTGGTCTCACCAGTGCCGAGTAGAGAGGGAGAATCCCCTCCCTGGACCTGCTGGTCACGCCATTTCTGATCCAAGCCAAGATGCCGTTGGCCTTCTTGGCCACCTGGGCACACTGCTGGCTCGTGGTCAGTTGGCTGTCAACCAGCACCCCCAGGTCCTTCTCCTCCATGCAGCTCTCCAGCCACTCTTCCCCCAGTCTGTAGCGCTGCATAGGGTTGTTGTGCCCCAAGTGCAGGACCCGGCATTTGGCCTTGTTGAACCTCATGCCATTGGTCTCGGCCCAGCAGTCCAGCCTGTTCAGGTCCCTTTGCAGAGCCTCCCTACCCTCCAGCAGATCCACACTTCCATCCAGTTTAGTGTCATCCGCAAACTTGCTAAGGGTGCACTCAATGCCTTCATCCAGGTCATTGATAAAGACATTGAACAGAGCTGGACCAGTACTGAGCCCTGAGGAACTCCACTTGTGACTGGCCTCCAGCTGGAGTTAACTCCATTGACCACCACTCTCGGGGCCATCCAACCAGTTTTCAACCCAGGAGAGTGTGCGCCTGTCCAGGCCAGAGGCTGACAGTTTCTGAAGCAGAATGCTGTGAGAAACCGTGTCAAAGACTTTCCTGAAGTCCAAGAAGACTCCATCCACAGCCTTTCCCCCACCCAGTAGTTGAGTCACTTTGTCACAGAAGGCGATCAGGTTAGTTTGGCATTTCTTCCTAATGTCTAATCTAAATTTCCCCCTTTCCAATGTAAAGCCATTCCCCCTCATCCTGTCACTCCAGGTCCTTGGAAAAAGTCCAGCTTTCTTGTAGCCCCTTTCAGATACTGGAAGGTCGCATCGATGCACATCTTCCCAGCTGAGGCTCCTGATGCTCACCATCCTTCCAGCCCATGGCTCACCCTGTACCCGCAACCCAGCCGTGTGCACCTGAGGTGTGCCCCAGAACCAGGTTGATTTGGGTCATTTCAGGAAATATAGTGAAAAATAAGAAATCAGAGAATCACTGAATGGTTTGGGGTTGAAGAGACATTAAAGCTCATCCAGTTCCAGCCCTGACACACCTCCCGCTGAACCACATTGACTTTGTTGCAGATAGAATTATGGAATCATTAAGGTTGGGAAAGATCTCTTAAGATCATTCAGTCTGTCAGCCAAACACCACCGTGCCTACTGAAGTGTGTCCCAAAGTGCCATGTCTACATGTCTTTAACACCTTCAGGGATGGAGACTCCACCACCGCCCTGGGCAGCATCTTCCAATGCTTCGCATTTTGCCTGCTATCCCATCTAAACCTCCCTTGGTGCAACTTGAGGCCATTTCTTCTTGTGCTATCATTTGTTTCTTGGGAGAAGAGACCAACACACACCTCGCTACAACCTCCTTTCAGTTAATTGAAAAGGCAATCATTAAATTTCTCATCATCCTTCAAGGCGGACAGGCTAAGGAGGTTTAAACAATGCTTCCGAGGCAAAGGCAGCACAGAAAGTCAGTGGTTCCATCAAAAACCAGAGAAAGAGCCTTGTTTGCCTCCATTTGTAAGAAATCGAATGGTCAAAACACTCAGAAACCAGAAATCTCATCATTCAGAGCTGATATCAAAAAGCCTTATGCGGTGGATGGTCCATATGGATCCATTCTCACACTCCACACTATGGCAAGGACTTGGATATTCTCACTTGAAATATAGGACATAGACCAAAGGGCAAAGAGTGGATTTATTATGTAGGTTTTACCACCTGACCTTTCTCATTCGGGGCTGTTCGGACTTTTGGGATGCCTCTAGAAGACAAACTCTTGCTCAAAGAGTTCAGCCTTATTTAACTTAAAGATCACCAAAAGCTGCTAACGTATGGTAGAAGCATTTAGCTTCTCACGCAAGAAAGGCCACGGGGATATCAATCACTAATTCCTGGAGCATCGATTGCTGCGGCTGCGATGACAAGGATTAAAATGAGGCCAAATCTGCCAATCAAAACACTAAAGAACTTGAATTCCTCCTGTCTCCCACGATGATCTAAGTTGACAACATTGATTCTCCCAGGTTGTAATTCAACAGCCCGAAGAGCTAATCGCTTTGGAAAAATATAATTTATTAGCAACTCTCCGCTTTCCCCAAATCCAAACCAAGAGCAATTTCTGCAGGAAAAGATCTGAAATTGTGTCTCTCTTGGAGGGAGTCAGCTTGGTCAGAGAATTATAGACTGCTTTGAGTTGGAAGGGACCTCGAACGTCCATCCAGTTCCAACCCCCTGCCATGGGCAGGAACACTTCCCGCTGGATCAGGTTGCTCAAAGCCCCATCCAACCTGGCCTTGAACACCTCCAGGGATGGGGCAGCCATGACTTCTCTGGGCAACCTGTGCCAGTGCCTCCCCACCCTCACAGGAAAGCATTTCTTCCTAAAATCTAATCTCAATCTCCCCTCTTTCAGCTTAAAACCATTCCCTTTCATCCTATCGCTGCGTTCCCTGACCAGAAGTCCCTCCCCAGCTTTCCTGGAGCCCCTTCAGGAACTGGAAGCTGCTCTAACGTCTCCTTGGAGCCTTCTCTTCTCCAGGCTGAACAACCCCAACTCTCTCATCCTGCCCTCATATGAGAGGTGCTCCAGCCCTCGGATCATCTTCACGGCCTCTTCTGGATTCGCTCTAACAGCTCCATGTCCTTCCTGTGCTGAGGTACCAGAACTGAACACAGGACTCCAGATACTCCAGGTCATACCAAACCCCTCTCTTTGGGACTTTCACAAAATCACAGAATCACCAGGTTGGAAAGGACCCATTGGATCATCGAGTCCAACCACTCCTAACACTCCCTAAACCATGTCCCTCAGCACTTCATCCACCTGTTCCTTAAACACCTCCAGGGAAGACTCGAGCACCTCCCTGGGCAGCTGTTCCAGTGCCCGATGACCCTTTCTGTGAAGAATTTTTTTCTGATATCCAACCTGACCCTCCCCTGACGGAGCTTCAGGCCATTCCCTCTTGTCCTGTCCCCTGTCACTTGGGAGAAGAGCCCAGCTCCCTCCTCTCCACAACCTCCTTTCAGGTAGTTGTAGAGAGCAATAAGGTCTCCCCTCAGCCTCCTCTTCTCCAGGCTAAACAACCCCAGCTCTCTCAGCCGCTCCTCGTCAGACGTTCTCCAGCCCTCTCACCAGCTTCGTTGCTCTTCTCTGGACACACTCCAGAGCCTCAACATCCTTCTTGTGGTGAGGGGCCCAGAACTGAACACAGTATTCGAGGTGCGGTCTCACCAGTGCTGAGTACAGAGGGAGAATCCCCTCCCTGGCCCTGCTGGTGACCCCATTTCTGATCCAAGCCAAGATGCCGTTGGCCTTCTTGGCCCCCTGGGCACACTGCTGGCTCATGGTCAGTGCTGGCTCATGTTCAGATAGGTGGGTCATGGGAAATGTGCTTTGATGGGACATTTTCTCCAGCAGCTACTATGCAGTAACTCTTCTTCGCAAGACTTTGCTGGGCACACGATGCATAGCTGTAGAAGAGGGAGGTGGGAGGTGTCTCTGCCCATGGCAGGGGGTTGGAACTGAATGTTCTTTAAGGTCCCTTCCAACCCAAACCATTCTGGTTTTATGATTCTATGAAGAAGATGTTCTGGAAGTTCTGGCAGTGAGTGAAGTTTACAAGGGTCAACCTCCCATTTAGCATCCAGTGTGGGGACAACAAAACCTCAAGAACTAAGGCTCCCTATGCTTTTGCTCCGAGACGCCTTCCAGAGAAGACAACATACTTGAGGTTAGGCTTAGAGAAATCCTAACACATAGTAAATAAGAGGAAATTAAGGCAGGATGGTAGCAAACACACTGTAAATTCCGATTTTGGTTTGCTCCTCGCTCATCGCCCCACAGAAACAGCCTCTTCCATTGACCTGAAAATCATTTGCCCAATTGTCAGGATCAGCAGGCATCTCGCTGGTGGAGAAGCTCCTCACTCTGAACTAGCAAAAAGCCAGGGACAAAAAAAAAACCTCTGACAGTAAAAGACATTTGGAAAAACTGCATTTCTGGGTAAGTTTCCACCCCGTAAACACGGCGGGAGTTCGATGACGGCTCTGAATTCTTTTGCTTTCTGTTCTAACTTAGTTGTTGTTCATGTGCCAGCTTACATAAGCGAGGGAGCACAGCTCCATCGTTAGAGAGGAATGAAGGATGGAGACGTGTAGGTGCAATCAAGGAGCCAATCAAGGTACAATCACACCGGGTTCCACCAGGGCAAGGAGATGGTCTCTCTGGGGAGCACGGGCTTACTCAACACATCCTCCACCCGCAGAGCGCCCTGACATCTTCCCGTAAAGGCGCTAAAAGTATTTTTTGTTACTCACTGAGCCTCGAGTCAACCAGAGGTTATGATAAATTAAAGACATGAGCGTATGAAATTGTGCTGAAACGAGCTTTTCAAATCCTGTCGTCTCAACACGTGTTTTGGTCACTCTGGAAGGATAACACCACGCCTGCTCCTTGGAGCTGCACGACCAGGGCTTATTGCACACGGGAAGGGATAGGGAACCCCACCGGCGCCAGGCAGAACCTATCAGAAAGCCAACCAGATGTCTGCTCTGCCACAGCCACTCTTCTTCGCTGGAGAAGTGGGGCTGTGAGAACCTCATGAGGTTCAACAAGGCCAAGTGCAAGGTCCTACATCTGGGCCAGGGCAATCCCCAATTTCAGTACACAACAGGGGATGATATGATTGAGACTTGCCCTGCAGAGAAGAACTTGGGGTGCTGGTTGATGAGAAGCTCGACATGAACTGATAACGTGCGCTCACAGCCCAGAAGGCCAACCATGTCCTGGGCTGCATCCACAGCAGCGTGGCCAGCAGGGCGAGGGAGGAGATTCTGCCCCTCTGCTCCTCTCTTGTGAGACCTCATCGGGAGTATTGTGTCCAGTTCTGGAACCCTCAACATAAGAAGGAGATGCAACTGTTGGAACAGGTCCAGAGGAGGCTACAAAGATGATCCAAGGGCTGGAGAACCTTCCCTACCAGGACAGGCTGAGAGAGTTGGGCTTGTTCAGCCTGGAGAAGAGAAGGCTCAGAGGAGATCTTATAGTGACCTTCCAGTACCTGAAAGGGGCTCCAGGAAAGCTGGGGAGGGGCTATTCATAAAGGCCTACGGGGATAGGATGAGGGACAAAGGGTATAAACTGGAGAGGGGCAGCTTTAGGCTGATAAAAGGAAGAACATCACCATGAGAGTGGTGAGGCCCTGGCCCAGGTTGCTCGGGGAAGTTGTGGCTGCCCCATCCCTGGAGGTGTTCAAGGCCAGGTTGGATGGGCCTTGGGCAGCCTGATCCAGTGGGAGGTGTCCCTGCCCATGGCAGAGGGTTGGAACTGGATGATCTTTAAGGTCCCTTCCAATCCAAACTATTCTATGATTCTACGATTCTATTCAATGATTCCAAGAGACGATCCGTGGTGTGGACAGCAGCCAGGGGGAAGAACAAAAGGGCGCCTGCTTGGTTTTCCCTCCCGTTATTCAATACCGGGGCTTAGCGGTCCCACCACATTTGCCTTCTCCCCTCTCCGCTGATGGATGCTCAGTACCCATCCCAGCTCCAACACACGCAAGGGGGTCTCATCTTCCTCGGTTTGCGCCGCTGCACGCTATCACCTCTCAAATCCTGCAAGGCATCTCAGGCCAAAATATAATGTTCCTTAAATTTGCCGGATGAGAGCACGTTAACAGGCTGATCTTTCGAAACACTCCCATTCTTCTCATAATTTATTGATGAAAGGATTCCTCACTGGTTAGGCAATATCCCTCCGGATGAAAGCCTGGCTACGTTTCTCTTCTTTCTACCACCCTCGGTAACGGACACCTCCTCTCTAAGGGCCCCCTGATGAAAAATTCACGGCGCTGCCAGTTGTGCTGCTGATGGATCGCGTTACTTTTTACCTGTTCAGATTAATCAGGTTACAGCCCCAGCCTGCCAGCAAAGCATGGCCTCACACCTCAACTCCACAACCTAAATCCACGGCCAACATCCAGATCAGGCAAACGCTGCAGATGGACCCATGCTTGAAACCAAGCCTGCGACTCAGGAGTGGCTTTAGCCATTGTTTCAGCTGAAGATAAACCTTAATTTGTACCACAACTAGCGTGAAGAACCCATTTATACCTGCAAAGCGTCGTTCCAAAAAGCACTATGTTAGCATGGACCAAGAGCTGGGTGGTGGGAAATGAGATTGAGGAGCTCTGCTGCCCTATGAGAGCTCCTCATTGTTTCAGCTGAAGACAAACCTTAATTTGTACCACGACTAGAGTGAAGAACCCATTTATACTTGTAAAATACAGTTAGAAAGAGCAGTGTCCCAGCCTGAACCAAGACCTGAGCGGTGGGAAATGAGATTGAGGAGCTCTGCCGCCCTATGAGAGCATCTCCAGGTAAGCTATCAGAGAGTAAAAACAACTCAATGCTTCCCCTTCCTCCTAAGTAGGTCTCTCTGGAGGTTTAATTTATGCTTTTAATGATCTGAGGCACTTCTGGATGAAAGCTGAGATAGAAATACTCCTAGTTATAATAACCCACCAACAAAGCATGGCTTCACACCTCAACTCCACGACCTAAATCCACGGCCAACATCCAGATCAGGCAAACACTGCAGATGGACCCATGCTTGAAACCAAGTCTGCGACTCAGGAGTGGCTTTAGCCATTGTTTCAGCTGAAGATAAACCTTAATTTGTACCACGACTAGCGTGAAGAACCCATTTATACTTGCAAAATACAGTTAGAAAGAGCAGTGTGCCAGCCTGGACCAAGACCTGAGCGGTGGGAAATGAGATTGAGGAGCTCTGCCGCCCTATGAGAGCATCTCCAGGTGAGCTACCAGAGAGTAAAAACAACTCAATGCTTCCCCTTCCTCCTAAGTAGGTCTCTCTGGAGGTTTAATTTATGCTTTTAATGATCTGAGGCACTTCTGGATGAAAGCTGAGATAGAAATACTCCTATGGACCCATGCTTGAAACCAAGCCTGCAACTCAGGAGTAGCTTTAGCCATTGTTTCAGCTGAAGATAAACCTTAACTTGTACCACAACCAGCGTGAAGAACCCATTCATACTTGCAAAGTGTCGTTCCAAAAAGCACTATGTTAGCATGGACTAAGAGCTGGGTGGTGGGAAATGAGATTGAGGAGCTCTGCTGCCCTATGAGAGCACCTCCAGGTGAGCTCCTAGAATTTAAAACCAGCTCAATGCTTCCCCTCCCTCCTAGGTAGGGCTTATCTGAAGGTTTAATTTGTGCTTTTAACAATCTGAGACACTTCTGGATGGAAGTTGGGAGAGAAAGAATTATAATACTTTGCAAATTCAATACACGATCAGACGAAGTTTATTCCCAGGAGCAACTCTCATCTTGAAAGAGGACAAGGCTCATATATCTCTTCAGTGCTTAAACCCAGTGGCCCTTGGGATTTAAATGCCCATGAGTAAATCCTATCTCTGAACTTGTTTGCTTGGGCGTTCCCACCACTGACTCACCCTACAACCAACAGGGATCATAGAAAGGTTTGGGTTGGAAGGGACTTTAAAACCCATTCAGTTCCAACCCCCTGCCATGGGCAGGGATTCCTCCCACTGGATCATGTTGCTCAAAGCCCCCCATCCAACCTGGCCTTGAAAACCTCCAAGGATGGGGCCACCCATGACTTCTGTGGGCAACCTGTGCCAGTGCCTCCCCATCCTCACGGTCAAAATATCTATAATATCTTCCTAACATGACATACTGGCACAGGTTGCCCAGAGAAGTCATGGACACCCCATTAGTGGAGATCAAGACCAAGCTGGATGAGGCTATGAGCAGCATGGCCCAGTGCCCATGGCAGGGAGTTGGAACTGCATGAGCTTTAGGGTCCTTTCCAACCCAAACCATTCTATGAGTCTACAATAACGTCTAATCTAACTCTATCCTCTTTTAGCTGTCCTCTTTCAAGACGTCTTGGCGCTTGGATGGACAGTGTGGAGGAGACAACCAACCTGCAGCAAATTCCAGCCTTCACTTCATCCAACCGTTTCGTTCAAATCAGAACTTGCTCAACTTCTTCTTCTTGGCTTCACCTTAATCAGGCGGCCAAATGAGGGAAGGTATCAGCTGTGGGAAACACAGGTAACTTCTACAGCCAAATTCCTCTGCGGTGCAGTTCCACCACTGTAATTGTATCGTCACTCATCACGAATGTCTTGGAGCTTATTCAACAATTAAAACCAGCTTCCGAGAACGGCAGCCCTAAGACAAACTGAAGGCATACGAAAACGCGGCAATTTTTAACTCGGAGCATTTCTGACTGAATTCAGAAGCCAAGATTTCATTTTCAGAGACAGCTCCAACTGCAATATAGAATCATAGAATGGTTTGGGTTGGAAGGGACCTTAAAGATCATCCAGATCCAACCCCTCTGCCATGGACAGGGACACCTCCCACTGGATCAAGCTGCTCGAAGCCCCATCCAACCTGGCCTTGAACACCTCCAGGGATGGGGCAGCCACAACAGTCCTGGGCAACCTGGGCCAGTGTCTCACCACTCTCAGAGTGAAGAAATTTTTCCTTATGTCTAGCTTAAATCTGCCCCTCTCCAGTTCATACCCATTGTCCCTCATCCTATCACCACAAGCCTTTGTAAAATGTACCTCCCCAGCTTTCTTGGAGCCCCTTCAAGGTACTGGAAGGTCGCTATAAGATGTCCTTGGAGATTTCTCTTCTCCAAGCTGAACAACTCCAACAATCTCAGCCTGTCCTTCTTACGGGAGGTGCTCCAGCCCTCACATCATCTTTGTAGCCTCCTCTGGACCCGTTCCAACAGTTCCATCTCCTTATGCTGAGGATTCCAGAACCAATCATGCTACTTCAGATGAGGTCTCACAAGAGCGGAGCAGAGGGGCAGAATCCCCTCCCTCCCTGCTGGCCATGCTGCTCTGGATGCAGCCCAGGACACGGGTGGTTTCTGGGCTGCGAGCGCACGTTGCCGGCTCACGTTGACCTTCTCATCAATCAGTACCCCAAGTCCTCCTCTGCAGGGTTGCTCTCAATATAAGAAATAATAAATCTAATAATAATAGAGACTATCAGAACGGATGAAAAGTCTTCATAATTTGGAGTTTCAAGGTTGGAAGTGTAGCTCCTATGAAAGAAAACAATGGCCAGCAGGAGTAGGGAAGTGATCATGGAATCATCACCGGTGAGGCTGCATCTTGAATCCTGGGTTCAGTTTTGAGCTCCTCATTACAAGAAGGACACTGAGGGGCTGAGAGTGCGTTCAGAGAAGGGAACAGAGCTGAGCAAGGAACAAGCAATTTTCCACGGGATATGGAAGCAGCTGAAGAAACTGGAATTGTTTAGCCTGGAGGAGACCTCATTGCTCTTTACAATTGCCTGAAAGGAGGTTGTAGTGAGGTGGGTGTTCTCCCAAGAAACAAATGATAGGATGAGAAGAAATGGCCTCAAGCTGCACCAGGGGAGGGTTAGGCTGGATGTTAGGAAAAATTCTAATTTGGAGCTGAAAGAACGGTGAAGCACTGGAAGAGGCTGCCCAGGGCAGTGGTGGAGACTCCATCCCTGGAGAGGTTAAAAAATCATGTAGCCATGGCACTGGGGGACACGGTTTAGTAGGCACGGTGGTTTTGGGCTGACAGTTGAACTTGATGATCTCAGAGGTCATTTCCAACCTATGATTCCAGAAGAGCTTGAGCACTGTTGAAGCTCACGGTTCTTTGCTCACAGGAGGATAAAACCCCGTTTCTTAACTTCTTCCTATTTATCATGAAATTAAAATCTGCCACTTGGCAAGGACTCACCTCATTATGGTATCTGACTGTCATCGTAGGTAGCTGTGGAGTTCTCTACTGGCTTTTTTTCTATGAACTAGAAACCAACTTACGAACTAGAAGAAAGCCTCAAGTCCCACATTAGGAAGAATACGCCCATTCAACAGCTGTGGAAACGTTGAGGACACGAGTTGACAAATATAATCACAATCAATTGGCAAAGGAAAAACCTAGAGCTTTCCAAGTCCCCAAAACTATCTATGGAAATTCCCCTCCTTCCTTCTTCCAGCTGCCCCTGGAACAAACTCTTGGAAACAAGGCTGAAGAAGGTTCTTCCAATAGCTCTTCTGCTCGTTGGATCTTCTGCGTGTTCTGGGATGGCTGTGGGTCTCCTGGCTCTTTATGCACCGTGGGAATGAAGCCAGTGTGTTGTTTGTTTTCTGTAAATTACATCTTTACTTCATTTTTTCCTGAAATGCCCAGAAGTCATTTATTAACAATGACCAGGATTCACTGCAAAAAGGCAATATTCTCAGAAAAGCAAAGCGCTCCAGCAATGAAAGGAATGCGCGCAGATCGACTGCTGAAGAACTAATGACTTCAAATAAAGGCCATAACATCTGGCTTAGTTTAGCCTGAAGCTATAACCAAACCACAGTCTCCTCAACTCCACTGGCACCGCGCTCATGAAAAATCACACAACTATGAGATGACAGCTCCGAGTCGGAGCGGCAGCAAGTAAATATCATTTGATTAGGTGTCAAGTAAAACCGTCTTCGCTGAAACAAAATTGATGAGACGTAGCTTTGATCCCCTGGGAGCAGCGTTCGATCGGATAACGGGATGGCTTAAGCCAAGGTGGACGTATTTAACCCCCTTAGAGACGTGGTCAAGCTAAGAGGTGTTGGCAGAGCACCACCGAGACTCCCAATCAAGATCGTTCGCCGCTGCTGTGCAAGGCAGTAATTCACGTTCTCTGCTTCTGCTTCACTTCTTTTTTTAAGCCTTTTTTTTTTTTTCAGTAATTATATGGGAAAGAAGCACAGGAAGCAGCTCCTGCAGCTCACGTTACCATCTCTGCCTTCGGAAACACGGTTATAATTCAGGTTGTAGCTCCCTGGGTGTTGAAGCCAGGAGAAAACGAGGCCATCAAGGCCACCAAAAGCATAAGAATGACACCAACCGACCTCCATTCATTTACTTCTAAGGCAAAAGCTTAAAAATTTAAAGATCTGAGTTGCCTTCCTCCCTTAAAGAGGGCTACAGGAAAGCTGGGGAAGGACTCCTTATCATGGATAAGGGGTAAGATGAAGGAGGAAGGTTTGAAGCTGAAAGAGGGGAGATTTAGGTCAGGTATTAAGAAGAAATGTTTCCCTGTGAGGGTGGTGAGGCTCTGGCCCAGGTTGCCCAGAGAAGTTGTGGCTGCGCCATCCCTGGAGGTGTTCAAGGCCAGGTTGGATGGGGCTTGGAGCAGCCTGATCCAGGGGGAGGTGTCCCTGCCCATGGCAGGGGGGTAGGAACTAGATGGGTTTTAAGGTCCCTTCCAACACAAATCATTCTTTGATTCTAAGAAACGAGTTGGGGTTTGACACGCTACCAGACTTTAAGCCACCATCGAAGCAAATTTAAGCTTCAGGACCATGCCTACAAGAAGGAAACGGCTCTCAAAGTCATCTCTTTGCAGAGATACTGTTCACACCTTCACAAGGAGAAAGGTGATGGGTAACCATAATTTAATTCAGTCTTGATAGTTGTATTATGGCACTATAACATCTGTAGAAGTGTCCAAAACATGTTCTTAAAGGCTGGAGCTCACAGGAGGTTGAACGTGTGCTTTATAGAAAGCTTGCAAGCACAGTAAAGCTCTTTATTTTCAGACCTATAGGATGTGGGGTGGGATACGCTATCTTCAAACCTCCCTGTCCACGGGCAGGGACACCTCCCACCAGACCAGGCTGCTCAAAGGCCCATCCAACCTGGCCTTGAACAACTTCAGAGAGGGGCAGCCATGATCTCTCTGAATGACTTGGTCCATTGCTTCACCACCATTACAGGAAAACATATTCCAAATATTTCATCTAAATCTCCCCTCTTTCAGCTTCAAACCATTCCCCTCATCCTGTCCCTGCATTCCGTGACCTCTTGATCCCTCCTCAGCTTTCCTGCAGCCCCTTCAGGTACTGGAAGCTGCTTCAAGGTCTCCCTGGAGCCTTCTCTTCTCCAGGCTGAACAATCTCAACTCTCAGCCTGTCTTGATATGAGAGGTGCTCCAGCCCTCGGATCATCTTCATGGCCCTTGTGAGCCGTGCATAGGAACGGTAGAGGAAGGATGCTGGGAGCCTTGTTGACCTCCCATACCAGGTTTATCCCTTCACACTGCTGGCTGGTGGGTGCTCGGTATCTCCAGCTCTCCACGCAGGTCAACCTGCTCCAAGGACTCACCTCCAGGGATGAGAGGCTGCAGCAGATCCAGAGATTCCAGGGCACAGCAGTGCTCTGCATGGTGGCTCTGCTCATCAGAAGCCTTTCTATGGGGAGCAACTGCCCTTACAGCACGGAGAAACTTCCTCAAGAACCCAGATGTCAACACACTCGTGTTGATCTTCAGTACACAGTGGGGGATGATGTGATTGAGAGCAGCTCCACAGAGAAGGACTTGGGGTCCTGGTGGAGGAGAAGCTCAATATGAGGGGGTAATGTGTGCTCACAGTCCAGAAACCAACCGTGTCCTGGGCTGCACCCAAAGCAGCGTGGCCAGCAGGGAGGGAGGGGATTCTGCTCCTCTATTCCACTCTAGTGAGACCTCATCTGGAGTCCTGTGTCCAGCTCTGGAATTCCCAACATAAGAAAGAGATGGAACCATTCGAACGGGTCCAGAGGAGGACACAAAGATGATCTGAGGGCTGGAGCACCTCCCACATGAGGACAAGATGAGAGAGTTGGGGTTGTTCAGCCTGGAGAAGACAAGGCTCCAGAAAGACCTTAGAGCAGCTTCCAGTGCCTGAAGGGGCTCCAGGAAAGCTGGGGAGGGGCTTTTTTGGCCTGGAGTGACAGGACGAGAGGGAATGGCTCATTTTTTTTCTCACTGTGACTTGGCTTTTTCTCAATATCCACACATATCAAAGCTTTTTATGGAGCAGAGGAGGAAACTGAGGCACGGGGACTCTGGCCAAGATGATGGGACAACAAGCACAGGGTGCAGAGCTGCAGTTCTGCTGCTCTGCTCCATAATGGTCCCCACAGACTTTGTCCCTGACCCAAGAAACCTGGATCCTATTAGTGGCTTTGGCAAAGCCTTTGGGCCAGTGCTTCGCTCATGTGAATGACTCCTGCGACTTGAACAGCGGGACTTTCCTGCGCCGTGATTCAGTTTCCATCCCTACGGGGTTGAGTTCAGAGTTTCGGGAACCTCCGAGGAAGAGGAGCAAAGCAATGATGGGAGATGGGCAGTGTCTGCTTTAAAGAACCATCAGAAACACTGATGATTTACTTATGAAGGTTTTCTGGACCTGTAAACGAGGTAGAGGTTCATCCTACTTAAGAGGTGTCTCCTAAACCACGTCTGAAAGCATCACACCTACACGTTATTTGAACGCATGCAGGGACGGAGACTCCACCACTACCCTGGGGAGCCTCTTCCAGTAGAGACATTTTTCCTAATGTCCAATCTAAACCTGCCCTGGTGCAACTTGAGGCCATTCCCTCTTGTCCTATCGCTCGCTACTTGGGAGAAGAACCCAACCCCTGCTTGGTTCCAACCTCCTTTCTTGGAGTTGTTGAGGTCTCCCCTTAGACTCCTTTTCTCCAGGATTAACAGCCCCAGGACCCTCAGCCACTCCTTGTAACCCCTGGGCTCCAGATCCTTCTGCAGCATTGTTCCCTTCTCTGGATGCACTTTAGGACCTCCATGTCCTTCTTGGAGTGAGGGACACAAAACTGAACATAGGATTTCAGGTGCAGCCTCACCAGTGCTGAGTCCACAGACATAAGCACTTCCCTACTTCTGCTGTCCACACTGTGTCTGATCCAAGCCAAGATGCTCTTGGCCTTCTTGGCCACCTGGGCCACTGCTGGACCATGTTTAGCTGCTGTCAACCAACACCCCCAGGTCCTTCTACTCCAGCCATCTTTCCAGATGCTCTTCCCCAAGCCTGGAGCTGCATGGGGTTGCCGTGAACCATATGCAGGACCCAGCACTTGACCTTGATGATCTTCACACAATTGGCCTCAGCCCATGGATCCAGGCTGGCCAGGTGCCCCTTACAGAATCATAGAATAGTCTGGGTTGGAAATGACCTTAAAGATCTTCTAGTTCCAAACCCCCGGCCATGGACATCCCACTAGATCTAGTCATTTCTCTGAAAGGAGGTTGTGGAGAGGAGGGAGTTGGCCTCTTCTCCCGAGTGACAGGGGACATGACAAGGGGCAGTGGTCTCAAGCTCCGCCAGGGGAGGGTCAGGCTGGGCATCAGGAAAAAAATTTTCACGGAAAGGGTCATTGGGCACTGGCAGAGGCTGTCCAGGGACGGGTGGAGTCACGTTCCCTGGAGATGTTTAAGGAACAGGTGGACGAGGTGCTGAGAGGCAAGGTTTAGGGAGTGTTAGGAATGGTTGGACTCGATGACCCAGTGGGTCCCTTCCAACCTGGTGATTCTGTGATTCTATGATTCTATGATCAGGCTTCCCAAGGCCCATCCAACCTGGCCTTGAACACCTCCAGGGATGGGGCAGCCACAACTTCTCTGGGCAACCTGTGCCAGTGTCTCACCACTCTCATGGTGAAGAAATTCGTCCCAACGTCTAGTTTAAATCTGTCCCTCTCCAGTTTATACCCATTCCCCCTTGTCCTATCACCACAAGCCTTTATGAATAATCCCTCTTCAGCTTTCTTGTAGCCCCTTCAGGTACTGGAAGGTCACTATGAGTTCTCCCCAGAGCCTTCTCTTCTCCAGGCTGAACAACCCCAACTCTCTCAGCCTGTCCTCATATGGAAGGTGCTCCAGCCCTCGGATCATCTTTGTAGCCTCCTCTGGACCCATTCCAACAGCTCCATATCCTTCTTCAGCTGAGGATTCCAGAACTGGACACAATGTTCCAGATAAGGTCTCAAGTATTCCAGATGAGGTCTCTTATGGAATGGGCTACTGCACCGAAAGCAACAATTGACGTGATTCCCACACACTTCACAATGCTTGAGTTGCTTGGCAGCTTCCAAACGTACAAAATCTATGAGAATCATAGAATCACAGAACAGTTTGGGTTGGAAGGGACCTTAAAGATCCCCCAGTTCCCACCCCCTGCCATGGGTATTCCCTGATTGAACCCTTGATTTCAAAATGAAACACAGTTTGTACAGTAAATCGGGAGATGCTGCACCTCCGTGATGGCGATTTAGAAATAAAGCTAATTAATATAGTGTCAGTCAATAAAATACGAGTCAAACAAGGACAACTCGAATCCCAGAGCAACTGCAGAGCACGAGGTTTCCCTCCAAGCGAACCGTTGCGTGCTTGAGTGCAGCTGAGCAGGAAGGGAAACGTTAGAGCTGAGACCTGCAAACTGGCTGAGAAGGAGAAATGAGATTATTAAATGAAAATATCCCTAGTTCACGTCACTATGTCTACAGTCACCACGGCAATGCAGCGAATGAAGCTGGAATTTGGTCTTTGAACGTACTGGAGGGGGAGAAATCCATTCAGACAACGCAAACACCAAATACTAAAAAGTACATGCAAAAAGCTGGCACCAGACCTGGAGAATTCTGTCCAGTTCTGGAATCCCCAACAGAAGAAGGAGATGGAACCTTTGGAAGGGGTCCAGAGGAAGCCAGGAAGATAATGTGAGGGCTGGAGAACTTCTCATACAAGGATAGGCTGAGAGAGTTGGAGTTGGAGAAAACAAGGCTTGAAGGAGACCTTAGAGTGGCCTTCCAGTAGCAAAAAAAGTTCCAGGAAAGTCAGGGAGGCGCTTTTTCCAAGGGCCTGGAGTGATAGGACGAGGGGCAATGGTTTTAAATTGGAAAAGGGAAGACTTACATGAGATGTTCTCCACGATGACGGTGGGGAGGCCCTGGCCCAGGTTGCCCAGAGAAGCTGTGGCTGCCCCATCCCTGGAGGTGTTCAAGGCCAGGTTGGATGGGGCTTTGAGCAGCCTTGATCCAGTGGGATGTCCCTGTCCGTGGCAGGGGGTGGAACCGGATGGGCTTTGAGGTCCTTTCCAACCCAAATCATTCCATGATTCTATGATCCTCTCTATGAACTACTGAAGCTGTGCTGTCTCTTTATGAGAGCAGAATGTTCTCATCATGGATATTAAAGAATAATCTATAAGAAAAATACTCTACTGGAGAGAAATTTGTGCTGGAGGCTTCCTCTTGCCTTCAGAGATAGTTCCAAGTACCTAAAAGTCAGAGGGATATTTAAACACCCTAAATTATAGAGTCTGTAATAAGGTCCATGAGCAATGCTTCTCTTCAAGGCAACCAGAATCTGGGATGTCAGGTGATGCTCATGGAAAATTTTCACCCATTCCAAGTGGATAAACCGGGAAATGACATCTGCACATCCACCTGCTTCCATAACCATACAGAATAAGGGCTCCGAGAGGTCATACAGCAAGTCTGGAGCTAAGTCAATCCAAATTACACCTTCCTCCACCAAGGCAGAAGATAAAATTGTGTGAACTCAGGTTGACCTGAAAGAAATCCCTGATCCTAAATATATAAAAGACAAACTCTTCCCACCGAGAGCTGCTATATAAAACCACTCTCAATAAAAGCACCAGACTCCTTTCAAACTAACCTCAAACACGAAGCAAATTCCAGCCTTCTATTTTTCCACTGGCATTCTGGAATGCGCATCTTGAGGACAGAACTGGTTGTTCCATTGAGCTCCTACTCCCGCAGAAGCGAGTGTTTTCCAACACTTTTGAAAGGCAATTCCACAGAGGGTGTGCATTCCAGGGAGGATTCCCTCCCCCGTCCACAGCTGAAACCTCAAGAGGAGCAGAGTAAAACCAGCCTTGGAACCCTATGGCTCCACATCACCACAAAGGAAAGGTCACAACATGGTTTGGGTTGGAAGGGACCTCAAAGCCCATCCAGTTCCAACCCCCCTGCCATGGGCAGGGACACCTCCCACTGGATCAGATGGGTCAAAGCTCCATCCAACCTGGCCTTGAACATCCCCAGGGATGGGGCAGCCACCACTTCTCTGGACATCATGCACCCTCACAGGAAAACATTTCTTCCCGAGAACTTGTTTCAATCTTCCTTCTTCCAAATGAAAACCACTCTCCCTTGTCCTATCTCTGCACTCCCTGATCAAGAGCCCCTCCCCAGCTTTCCTGGATCCCCTTCAGGTACTGGAAGCTGCTCTAAGGTCTCCCTGCAGCCTTCTCTTCTCCAGGCTCAACAAGCCCAACTCTCTCAGCCTGTCCTCATATGGGAGGTGCTCCAGCCCTCGGATCATCTTTGTGGCCTCCTCTGGACTCGCTCTAACAGATCCATGTCCTTCCTGTGCTGAAGACTCCAGAGCTGGACACAGGAAGAGAGGTGAGGTCTCACAACAGAGGAGTAGAGGGGCAGACTCCCCTCCCTCACCCTTCTGGCCACGCAGCTTTGGATGCAGCCCACGATATGGTTGGATTCTTCACAATTTTTTTTTTCTTTATAGTATACTCAAATCAATGTAATAGCATTTAGAATCATAGAATCATTTACATTTGAAAGTCCAACTGTATCCTGGGCTGCATTCAAAGCAGCGTGGCCAGAAGGGTGAGGGAGGGGATTCTGCCCTCTACTCTGCTCTCGTGGGACCCCATCTGGAGTCCTGTGTCCAGTTCCAGAATCTCCAACATAAGGATGATATGGAACAGTTGCAATGGGTCCAGAGGAGGCCACAGAGATGATATGAGAGTTGGAGCACCTCTGCTATGAGGCCAGGCTGAGAGAGTTGAGGTTGTTCAGGCTGGAGACGAAAAGACTCCGGGGAGACCCTAGAGCAGCTTCCAGTACTGAAAGGACCTCCAGGAAAGCTGGAGAGGGACTTTTTACAAGGGCCTGGAGTGATAGGATGAGAGGGAATGGCTTTAAAATGGAAGGGGTGAGATTTAGATTAGCTATTAGGAAGAAATTCCTCACAATGAGGGAGGGGAGGCCCTGGCCCAGGTTGCCCAGAGAAGCTGTGGCTGCCCCATCCCTGGAGGTGTTCAAGGCCGGGTTGGATGGGGCCTTGGAGCAGCCTGATCCAGTGGGAGGTGTCCCTACCCATGGCAGGGGGTTGGAACTGGATGGGCTTTGAGGTCCTTTCCAACCCAAACCATTCTACGATTCTACGGTTCTACGATTCTATGACCACCGAGTCGAACCATAGATGCCTCTGAGCTTGGCCTGGATCTCCTGGAGGCCACTAACAGGTCTGGATCAGGAACAAGTCAAGCCATTTGCAGAAAGCCTCAACTTTCCTGAGTAGCTTTGTGCTCTGAGTCAGCCTGGAAGACTATTTCTGGTTATGGGGCACACCCAACAAGACTATCTCCTCAGGTTCACTTAATCTGTGAAACAAAAGATTCCTATCTACCATCGCTGTCATTCTTGATTACCACATCATTTCCCCATCAGTCCTCATGTCAGCAACTGAATTAAAGTATTACAGCCTGGAACATTTAACGTGATTAGATTGGAGGAGTATTTACTCTTCCACTTGGGCAGATGCGACTGCTGTGAACAGGAGGATGGGGAGACGCCAAGTGAGTCTCAGCATGGTCCACGCCTATTGCTCCTTCTCTGTCTGGCTGATACCACGTAAAGCAAAAGCCAGACCCTTTTTTTTTTTCCATCTTCGGCACGTCAGGGTGCTCAAAACATACAAACACTTCAAAGAAAATTCAAAGACACGGGCATCCAACCTGAATTTCCAACGCCAGGAACTCCCAGCCCCACCCAGCCCAGCACCCATCGAAGGCGACCGAGCCAGACGGTTCATGGGAAGCTACAAAGAAAATCACAGAACTGAAACAAATCTGCTTCTCACAAGAGGTCTCGTGCCAAAGGACACAAAACTCCTACCTACGCTCCAGAAACAAAAGCTCGGCAACCTCTATGTCTGATCAACCCAAGCCACGGCCCAAACTTTGACTGGCCAACCACCCCAGTGGAACGACTAATCAAAACCGACACGACCAGAGGCACGGCGCTAAACCACCCTATTTCATGAACGCGGGATTTGCTCAAGCAAGACGAAGGCACTTGGTGACGCACAGAATCCAGTCGTCGCCATCCCAGTCAGCACAGAGGAGGCTGCAGAGATGATCAAAGGGCTGGAGCACCTCCCATATCAGGACAGGCTGAGAGAGTTGGGCTTGTTCAGCCTGGAGAAGGCTCCGAGGAGACCTTCGAGCAGCTTCCAGTACCTGAAAGGGGCTCCAGGAAAGCTGGAGAGGGACTATTCATAAAGGCCTGGAGTGATAGGATGAGGGGGAATGCGTATAAATTGAAGAGGGGCAGATTTAGGCTTGATATAAGGAAGAATTTCTTTACCAGGAGAGTGGTGAGACACTGGAACAGGTTGCCCAGGGAAGCTGTGGCTGCCCCATCCCTGGAGATGTTCAAGGCCAGGTTGGATGGGGCCTTGGGCAGCCTGATCCAGTGGGAGGTGTCCCTGCCTATGGCAGGGGGTTGGAACTAGATTATCTGTGAGGTCCCTTCCAACCCAAACTACTCTATGATTCTATGATTCTATGATTCTATGATTCTATGATTCTATGATTCTAAGTTGGATTAAAGTTGGGCCAGCAGACATCTAATATCATAGTATTTGGGTTTTTCTTCTATATCAGAGCTGGTCAACAGCTCATTTTTTTAAACTAATTGGCACTCTTTTCAGCCTGCTTTGTGGAGATGTGAATGGTGGCACTGTGCAGTTCTACAACGTGCCAAGAAAACACCTCCAAAACTGATTCTGTTGGAAGACTTTTCCAGAGAAGATCTCTGGGCATTGACCCTGTGTTGGGTAGTGAGGCATTGGAACAAGTTGCCCAGAGAAGTTGTGGCTGCTCCCTCCTTGGAGGTGTTCAAGCCCAGGCTGGATGAAGTTTTGAGCAACCTCAATCAGTGAGAGGTGAACCTGCCCATAGCAGGGGACTAGAACTGGATGGGCTTTAAGGTCCCTTCCAACCCAAACCAATCCATGACTCTACGAGCTCTTAAAACTGTGAATGTATTCTTATAACTGAATTCTCAAACTTCAGTCAAAATAACTCAACCATGTCCTGAAAACCTTCTGCCTCAATGATGAGCTGTTTCTCGAGCCTCATGAATGCGTTCCAGAGAACAAACATCAGGATCTCCTGACATCTCCCCTCAGTCAGACCTTTCCAAATCCATGCTGTGTGCAGCTTTTCAGAGACTCATAGAATCATGAAGGTTGCCAAAGCCCTCTAAGATCAAGTCACACCATCAGCCCAACACCACCATGCCTACTAAGCCATATCACAAAGTGCCACATCTACCCCTGTTTTCCCAGGGATTTCCCCTCCGAATTTTCACATTTCTGGTACTCACTTGGTTCCAAAGCATGAAAATTCTTAAAGCAACTAAAATGTTCACCCCCACCATCTGCAAACAGTCAAAACTGCTCCAGAGGATCAATGAGGGACCTGAGCCCTGGAATAGGAGGACATAAAACTCTACTCATTTTCTGCAGCGTTCAATTGTTCAATCATAGATTCATAGAATGGTTTGGGTTGGAAGAGACCTTAGAGCCCCTCCAGTTCCAACCCCTCTGCCATAGGCAGGGACACCTTCGATTGGATCAGATTGCTCCAAGACCCATCCAACCTCACCTTAAAAACCTCAAGGTGTTCCACGACTTCTCTGGGCAACCTGGGCCAATGCCTCGTCACCCTGACAGGAAAATATTTCTTCCTAAGATCTCATCATCTAAACATAATCAATAGCGACAACTACTTCACCCCCTTTACCCACAGCTCTTCTACAGCATGAAGCAACAAAAAGGGCTCTCCAAGCAACCCAACATCTCAAATCACACCAAGCAAGTGGCACAAGCTCAGCAATGAGAAGTTAAGAATGAATTTGGGGTTTCACTCTTCTGCAGAAAGATCTTCCATCCATGAGAGTGGTGAGGAACTGGAATTGGATGCTCAGAGAAGTTGTGGCTGCCCCATCCCTGGAGGTGTTCAAGGCCAGGTTGGATGGCCTTTCAGCAACCTCGTCCAGCGGGAGGTGTCCCTGCCCATGGCAGAGGGGTGGAATTGGATGGGCTTTGAGGTCCCTTCCAACCCAAACCATTCTATTATTCTATTCTATCACTATCTGTGCTCTGTCCTTTCTTTGCAGCAATCTAAATGGATGATGCAGCTCCCTGAAGGTCCCTTTAATGGATCCATTCAAGCAACAACCTGGCTCTGCAATTATCATGCCTATCCGGTCCAACTAATGTGCTTGTTTACACTATCTGGCAAACTCCAGATCGAGTGTCATTTCATCACCGGGATTCTATGATTCTAAGCCAAGACCAACAGACCATGGTGGTAATTGAAACGCTCAAAGCATGCACAGTATCGATCGGCGAGACTTGACGCCAGCTCGCTGTTACAAGAAAAGCCACCCCCTCGGGAACGGCCTGCGGCGGGGCTGGAGAGAGAAGGAGAATTTAAATGAATGAAGGAGAAGGCGGACGAAGAGATTATTATACATGGGCACATAAAATCAATGACAGAATGGTCCGGGTTGGAAGGGACCTTAAAGCCCATCCAGTTCCAGCTGTGGGTTGGGACCCCTCCCACTGGACCAGGCTGCTCCAAGCCCCATCCAACCCAGCCTTGAGCACCTCCAAGGATGGGGCAGCCACAGCTTCTCTGGGCAACCTGGGCCACGGCCTCTCCACCTGGAAGCAGAATAATTTCTTCCTAATGTCTAACCCAAAATTTCCCACTTCAATTTAAAGCTATCACCCCTCATCCTATCACCCCTCATCCTATCACTCCAGGCCCTTGGAAAAAGTGCCTCCCCAGCTTTCCTGTAGCTCCCTCAGGTACTGGAAGCTGCTTTAAGGTCTCTTCAGAGCCTTCTCTTCTCTTCTCTTCTCTTCTCTTCTCTTCTCTTCTCTTCTCTTCTCTTCTCTTCTCTTCTCTTCTCTTCTCTTCTCTTCTCTTCTCTTCTCTTCTCTTCTCTTCTCCAGGCTGAACAACCCCAGCTCTCTCAGTCCATCCTCACAGCAGAGGTGCTCCAGCCCTCACATCATCTCCGTGGCCTCCTCGGGACCCTTTCCAACAGTTCCATCTCCTTCTTATGCTGGGGATGTGTGTGCCTTCGGCTGGTTTCCCCTTCAGCCAGATCTTCCAACAAGCCCTGCAGCAGAAAACTGTTGTTCCTCTGTGCTGGTGGTCAGACCACCTCAATCTTTATCAATTAGAGACCATTAGCCTAATTGCTCTCTTCCTCTTCCTCCCCAGGTACTGTAGCACACAGAGCTCTCGGCGCTCTGCTGATCTCACACACTGTGGTGCAACTCCCACATTGGTTTGGATAGATAGAAAAATAGGCAATAATGAGGATATTCATTCTAATAGTTACACCAGATTCCTAATTCATGTTAAATCTCTGATACTTTGGTGAAGTTCAATGCTTTTCCAGGATTAAGAGTTCATTTTACTACTGGGCAACAATGCAAAGTCAACCTGAAAGCTAGAAAGTCAACCAAGGATATCTCAGAGTTCTTCACTTCAAGACTGGGCACGAAGATACATAAAAGTATAGAATTTTGAAAAGGTCGTTAAAAGCATCGAGTCCAAAAGTTAATCCAGGACTGCCAAGATCACCACTAAGCCACGTCTCTAAGCAAGACACCTACACATTGTTTAAATCCCTCCCATTTAAACCGCTTGGCTGGAAAAGACCTTTGAGATCATCAAGTCCAACCGTACCTGTCCACTACTAAACCAAATTCCTGAGCACCTCATCTACCCGTCTGTTAAACATCTCCAGGGATGGGGACTCCACCACTTCCCTGGACAGCCTCTGCCAGTGTTATTTTAGACTCTTAAGGGCATCCATCAGCTGCTGCTCCCACAAGGCAGAGGTCCCTTGAATGCCCACATCCTGCCTGTCACTTGTGGACATCTAAGATACTTCTGGGCTTCTACGACAGTTATCAGCATCTACATTCACACACTTGGACCGTTCCCATCTTGTTCTAGAGGAAAATTGCACTTCAACACTGAAGCACCAATGTAGACCAAGAGCACGAAGCTTCCCATGATCACCAGATCAATCCATAAACTCTCTTAATGAACCAGCCTAGAAAATAGTCCCTTTATCCATTCCATCACAACCACACGCGGCCTGGAATCAACGCAACTTACAGCAATGAAAATTACTATTTTTATCATGGGATTGGGGGAAAACTAATATAAAAGTTGAAATAAATCCTTCTGTAATGTTCCTTGCTGTATAGTGCCACCTTGCTGTCAATTCATCAACAAAAATGACAACCGCAAAGGACTGATGCTTTTGTGCAAGATGCGCAGGACGTTCACATCAAGTGATGGAGCTGCATAGAATCACTGAATGTCCTGAGTTGGAAGGGATCCACAAGGATCATTGAGTTCAGATCCTGTCCCTGCACAGGACAACCCCAACATTCACACTGTATGTTTGAAGGCATTGTCCAAACGCTTCTGGAATATTGTCAGGCTTGGGCCCATGACTGCTTCCCTGGGGAGCTGTTCCACCACCCTCTGGGTGAAGAACCTTCTCCTAATGTCCAACCTAACCCTCCTCTGGCCCATCTTCCTGCCATTCCCTTGTGTCTTATCATTGGTGGCAAGAGAGAAGAGATCAGCGCCTGCTCCTCCTCCCTCCTCTGTGAGAAAGCTGTAGACTGTGATGAGGTCTCCCCTCAGTGTCCTCCAGGCTGAACAGACCAAGTGACTTTAGCTGCTCCTCATATGGCTTTCCCTCTAAACCCTTCACCAGCCTCATTGCCCTTCATGTTGGCAGAAATATGATATTAAAGTCAGCTTAAAACACAAGCCTGAGATCCCAACTCTCAGCTTATCTTGAAGACACACCTCCTCTCTGCAGGTTTCTTCCAAAGGTCCAGTACTATTGTCATTCCTGCACCTGCTCTTCACTACTTTGGCTTGAAGCATCAAGAGTTCAAGGTCCTTCTCCATCTTATCTCCTTCATAGGGCTCTTAGACATAAGAGTTGCTTGTCTTTCCCCACAAACCTCGTTTCATTTAATAACCTCTTGGATGGGGCCTTGGGCGCTCTCATTTTGTGGGATGTCCCTGCCCATGACAGGGGGGTTGGAACGAGATGAGCTTTAAGGTCCCGTCCAACCCAAACTATTCTAAGATTCCATGATTCTACCCTGAGGAACCACACTGCTCTGGGATCGGTCATCTGAGAGGCAATTAACACCTCGTTCCTGAAGGACACGGAGTACCAAAGGCTTCTCAAACAACCACCTTGCAGCAGAAGTCATCGTGGCTTTAAATTGGGAGGGGAAAGATTCAGATTGGACATTAGGAAGAAACTCTTCCTGATGAGGGTGGGGAGGCCCTGGCTCAGGTTGCCCAGAGAATTGGCTGCCCCATCCCTGGAGGTGTTCAAGGCCAGGTTGGATGGGGTTTGGGCAGCCTGATCCAGTGGGAGGTGTCCCTGCCCATGGCAGGGGTTGGAACTGGATGGGCTTTGAGGACCCTTCCGACCTCAACCATGCTATGATTCTATTATTCTATTTGACGGATAAAAGCACCAGCAGTGCTGTCCTGTTTCCTCTCCTCAGATGTCCATCATGCCACTGACGGCTTTTTGATTCGCGTGTGTTATTTCATAAAGTTGACTGCTTGACCAGCCAAACATCACAGTAGGCTTTCCAAGAGCTATTTCCTTGCTCTCAAACAACAACCCAGCCATCCAGCTGCACTCGAGAGATCCCAAGGAGAAGAATTACACGGATGCGTTGGGATCCTGTTTCATTACAGCTTCAAAGGCAAGACTGCTCTGCAAAACTGACTTTACCACCCACCGAGGTCCAGCTGACGCCTTCCAGGGAGACCCAGCAGCTAAGCGGAGCAACTCTTCGCTTTCACAGTAGCAACAGGGGCACTCAGAGGGGAAAAAAAACACCCCTGTGTTGCACAAGGTGAAGCTAGGATGTCATGAAAGGCAGGTCCATAAAGGCTTCTTTATGGATGGCTCTTCCTCGTCAGCTCAAGAGTGACAGCTCCCAAGCATGCCCAGATTGCCAAAGTGGATTGGGTTTCACAGGCGGGGACGTTGAGGTGAAGGGCAACCACCTCTGGCCCTCTCTGTTCCCCATCAATCCTGCCTCAATCAGCAGGTTAAAGGTGAAAGCAGGCCTTAGAGCTCCAGCGGTGTCTGTTTCCCCGCTCGGATGACTGTCTCATAGCCTCTTGCAATTAGAGGCCACAGCAGGGAGGAGATGTCTCCTCCCACCAGCACGGGCCACCTCTTGCTAGTCATGCCCCACGGCACATGCCTGAAGTAACAGCAACCTGCTCCAGGGTGGACGGACCACAAGCAGCCAGGGCTGAAGGTGCTCAGGAGAAGGCAGAGTCAACAGTTGAGTCTTGGAAGAATAAATCCCAACTAAAACGTGCTCCCATTCTGGAGCAAGGTCTCCTTTTGCTGAGGTTCTTCATGGAGTTACACCTGAGTGGCTGCGCTGCTGGTTTTACCATAAAATATATATGAAAACAAGACAAAGGCATAATAGTTGCATAATGATTTCCTGAACCGCTGTCAGCAAACACCGGTGGAAAGAAAAATGTCATTTCATAGAATCACTGAGGTTGAAAAAGACCTCCAGGATCATCCGGTCCAACCATCAGCCCAAAATTTCCATGTTAACTTCGATAGATGGACACAGCGGTGTGGGAGGTATAGGACCAACCCCAACTTCAGGGTGATTATAGCATGAAAAGCCCAGTAGTTCATGAGATGGCACAGACTAAAGCACCAACCAAGGGGAGAGCAAGTATCTCCCACCCCATCATCTTCTCATTTCAGCATCGAAACCAGCCTGGTGCACTGTTTACCTGATATCTCTTAGCATCAAGTGGCCAAGAAGGCCAACAGCATCTTTGTCTGGATCAGCACGACTCAGCACTGGGTCCTCACGTTCTGGGTTCAGTTTTGGGCCCCTCATTCCAAGAAAGACATTGAGGGGATGGAGAGTGTCCAGAGAAGAGAAACGGAGCTGGGGAAGGGTCTGGAGAACAAAGGTTATGGGGAACAGCTGAGGGACCTGGGGTTGTTTAGCCTGGAGAAGAAGAGGCTGAGGGGAAACTTTATCATGGTCTACAACTGCCTGGAAGGAGGTTGTAGTGAGGTGGGTGTTGGTCTCTTCTCCCAGTGACAGGAGATAGGATGAGAGGAAATGGCCTCAAGTTGCACCAGGGCAGGTTCAGATTGGACATCAGGAAAAATGTCTCCATGGAAAGGGTTCTGAGGCCCTGGCAGAGGCTGCCCAGGGAGGTGGTGGAGTCCCCATCCCTGGAGGTGTTTAAAAGCCGGGCAGATGAGGTGCTCAGGGATCTGGTTTAGTAGTGGACAGAGACAGTTGGACTCCATGACCTCAAAGGTCTTTTCCAACCAAGCAATTCTATGATTCTATGGATTTAACACCCAGCCATGAGGTAAAAAAGCCTATTCCTCATTTCCTCCCTTCAATTCTTTTGTCTAGCCTGAAAATCTCCGAAGGAAAGAGGATTTGATTGTTTGTTTGACTTTATTGTTCCAGTTGGCCAAGTGTCGACAGGCTCCACAGTTTCCCTGGCCGTGCCCTAACGAAAGAAACCCAGGCAGCGCTCCCTGCGTAAGAGAAGTGCTAACAGAATATGTTTGCACTCTTGATTGTTTTTTGTTTGAAGGCTCCGGGGAGCATTCAGGCACTTTCAATTCCTCACCATGCCAAAACATCCTTCTGGATCAAGTGACGGATTCTGACTGAGCTCGAGCAGCCGAACGGGACTTGGGATCAGTGCGAATTAAATCGAAGTGAACTACAAAAGGCTGTGTTTATACAAACACTAAGCTTAAACCCACCAAAGCAAGAAAAATCGGAGTTAAGGCTCTAAATCCAGTCTGAGCTGAGTGTGTGTCTTCTCCTCTCCCCGTTCCATTTCTGCAGAGCACAGCGAGGAGTAACTTGGATCATAGAACCACAGAATCATGGAATCATAGAATAGTTTGGGTTGGAAGGGACCTTAAAGATCATCCAGTTCCAGCCCCCTTGCCATGGGCAGGGACACCTACACTAGATCAGGCTGCTCGAGGCCCCATCCAACCTGGCCTTGAACACCTCCAGGGATGGGGCAGCCACAACTTCTCCGAGCCACAACTTCTGTTCCAGTGTCTCACCACTCTCATGGTGAAGAAATTCTTCCTTCTGTCTAGCCTAAATCTGCCCCTCTCCAGTTTATACTCGTTCTCCCTCATCCAATCCCCACAAGCCTTTGTGAACAGCCCCTCTCCAGCTTTCCTGTAGGCACTTTCAGGTACTGGAAGGTCCCTATAAGATCTCCTTGAAGCCTTCTCTTCTCCAGGCTGAACAACGTCAACTCTCTCAGCCTGTCCTCGTATGGGAGGTGCTCCAGCCCTCTGATCATCTCCATGGCCTCCTCTGGACCCATTCCAACAATTCCATCTCCTTCTTATGTTGAGGATTCCAGAACTGGACACAGGACTCCAGATAAGGTCTCATGAGAGCAGAATAGAGGGGTCGAATCTTGAGCCTGGCCTCGTACAGGAGGTGCTCCAGACCTTGGACCATCTCCATGGACTCATCTGGATTTGCTCTGGATTTACAGGACAAACTTTGAAGCATTCATGCTTTTTGAGTCAGATAGCATTGAAAAAGAAATAAAGTACTTAACGTGCCGTTTCCAAACCCTGTTGGGTTTGGAGCACTGAAAAAACCCCCACACTCTGAGTCTAAGAAACAAAGTGGTTTGGCCAAGACCATGGAACGTAGTTGCTGGTGCACAGGGTTAGCCACCGCCCAGAGGATTCCTGCCCAGCTCCATGGGCAATCCCTGCCCAACGATCCCTGCCTGAGCCTTTCTCCATGGGCATCTGCATAAAGATGTACTGGAGAGGACACAAAATGCCTCTATCTGTCATCCAGGATGGGTCTCCAACGTAGAGCACCTTCCCTGATCAGTAGGCTGAACCGGTTGAGCACCACCAGAGGTGCAGGATGCCTGCAAGTACGTGCCCATCTGTTGAAGCCCATTCAACCTTCAGAAGGTTCCAATACAGCTCGCAAACCATCTCCTGCTACCTGCATGGGTCATAACTGCCCTGAGATAGCGTTTAATCAAGGTCCAAATGGTTTATTAGAACCATGGAATGGTTTGGGCTACAACAGACCTTGAAGACCATCCGGGTCCAACCCCTTTGCCACAAGCAGAGACATCTCCCACTGGATCAGGTTGCTCAAAGCTTCACCTAATCCGGCCTTAAGCAGCTCCAGGGAGGGGTGCACCCCCTCCCTAGGCGACCTGGGCCAGGGCCTCACCACCATCACAAGAAAGATTTCTTCTTTAAATCTCATCTAAATCTCCCCTCTTTCAGCTTAAAACTGATCCCCCTCATCCTGCCCCTGCAATCCCTGATGAAGAACCCTTCCCCTGCTTTCCTGGAGCCCCTTCAGGAACTGGAAGCTGCTCTAACATCTCCTTGGAGCCTTCTCTTCTCCAGGCTGAACAACCCCAACTCTCTCAGCCTGGCCTCAGAGCAGAGGTTCTCCAGCCCTTGTGTCACCTCCGTGGCCTCCTCTGGATTTACTCCAACAGATCCATGTCCTTCCTGTGCTGAGGACTCCAGAACTGGATGCAGGACTCCAGGTGGGTCTCACCAGAATGGAGTAGAGGAGGAGAATCCCCTCCCTCCCTGCTGGCCACGCTGCTTTGGATGCAGCCCAGGACACAGTTGACTTTCTGGGCTGTGAGCACACATTGACGGCTCATGATGAGCCTCTCCTCCACCAGGACCCCAATTCACTGGTTTTAGGAAAGAAAATACCATTTAACAGGCAGCTGTGTTTTCAGCCTTTTGTCAGACGCATTTCATCCGCCTCTTCTGGTCTCCACCGCCTGTTTAGACTCTCCAGGTCTTCGTGTTTGCACAAGACCCAGCAAGATGGGCAGTTATTAGTTGGCCCGTAGGCACAACCATAATGAACATGATTAATAACGGGGGATGCATTATCCAAAAGATACCGATCAGTGGAAGGAACTCGGAGAGGAGCAAAAAAACATAATTAATAGCCTGGAGATACGATCTTAACAGCAAAACCCTGTATTTAAGGGTAATGATAAAACCAGCTCAAACCCATCATTGCTCGGTAATTAAGAATTAAGGCTGCAACTGGAACATGTGTCCTCACACCTCGTTTCCTCGGTGCGCAAGGAGATAACGTTTGCAATGAAAGATTAATGAAGTTCAACAGTTTGGTTGACACCGCCTGGGAGGCAGCTCCAGGCAGGGCTTGTAGGACCACTCTGGAGAGCTAGTGAAGAGCTTCAGATAGCTCAGCTGAAGAGCAGAAGGTGGCAGAGGCCAAGGTGGAAGAGTTAAATAATTAAAGCAAGCACTATTAAGCCTGGATAAAACACAGGGTGACCACAGGAGTAACGGGACGCAGTTAAAAGGAAAGGAACGACTCAGAGTCATTAAGGTTGGAGGAAACCTTTAAGATCATCCAGTCCAACCGTCAGCCCAACACCACTGCGCCTACTAAACCATGTCCCAAAGCACCATGTCTCCATGTTTTTTGAACACCTTCAAGGATTATGACTCCACCACCGCCCTGGGCAGCCTCTTCCAATGCTTCATCACTCTTTCAGTGAAGACATTTTTCCTAATATCCAATCTAAACCTGTCCTGGTGTAACTTGAGGCCATTCCCTCTTGTCCTATCTCTTGTTACCTGGGAGAACAGACCAGCACCCACCTCGCTAAAACCTCCTTTTAGGGACTTGTAGAAAGCGATGAGGTTTTCCCTAAGCTCCTCTTCTCCAGACTACCAGGTCCCTCAGCTGCTCCCACAACCCCTGTTCTCCAGCCTTTTCCCCAGCTCCACCATCCTTCTCTGGACACACAATGTGAGGCGAGATGTAAAATGGAATTGGTGTCTTTCTATGGTAGAAGTCCTTTTGCAAAGGACATTAAACACTAAAGATGACCAGAAACCAAAATGTACGATAGCGCTACTCTAAACAAAAATGTGTATGGATCCTCCACGCTGCAGCCTTTGGTTAGAGTCCTGCAACGGGCATTTGGGAGAACCTAAAGAGTTGAGAAGCCACAGATGGGCAAGGTAGGACCAGGGGGATGGCAGCCTACAGAACAGAGTTGAGAAGCCACAGATGATGGGCAAGGTAGGACCAGGGGGATGGCAGCCTACAGAACAATCTGGCGATGGGAAAGAGCAATCAGCAAGGAAACAGATGATCTGGAACCCATGAGTCACCTCTCCATCCCTGCCTTACTGCATCCAATGATTAACGCAGCAGTGACTCTGTCTGCGACGTCTCTTATGACACAAACCCGTGCTCCAAAGACGCAAGCAAGTACATGCGAAGCGGAGACACCTCGTCGAGATAGAGAACTTAATTCATCCTCCTGCTAATAAGATTTTCAACTTCTGTTGCGTCTACCAGCAAAACAAGTAGGGGAAAATAAGCCAAACCAGTTTCACATCTAACCAGCTTCTCTCCGTGCCACTGAACACTCATGGCACTGGCAGCTCCTCTCTCAGCAGGCTCAGGCCTGGCTCCAAGGCTCACCCAACGTCTTGTTTTCACACTGCTCATCAGATAATTTGACTTTGTAGGGCAGGGAAACCACATTTAACCACAAAATATGAAAAACAAGTTAAAAAAAAAAAAAACAACAACCCAGAGCTTCCTGCCTGGTGGGAACAAACTTGCATAGAATCAGAGAATCATTAAATGGAGATGGACACAAAGACAGATCCAATCCCACATCTCAAGGCTAAACCCTCTGCCTTAACTTTATATTTCACATCTTCTGAATAACAAAAGCCCTAAAGTCATTATGCAGGTGTGACAGGAAAGCTGTATGAAGAGAAAAATGGGGCAAAGAGCAGGGATGGAGGGTCTTCCTAAGGGGAACGCTCTTTTATTAAGCATCTCTATCCAAGGTAACCAGGAAAAATTAATGCATCAGACAGAGAGCTCTCATTACCCAGCTGGCCGGCATCCAACACAAACCCACAAGAACCACAACTGGCTTTCGAACGCAGTAAAAAGATGCATTAAATGTTTCGCTATTGGACAAGTGGAAGAGCTGTTCCCCACCCAACGACAGCACTTGCCTGTCTCAACCTCACTGATGGGGTTGGAAGAGCTGATGCTCAAATTCATAACCTTCGTTAAAACCACAAAATAGAAGTGAAAACGATGCAACGGAAGAGTGGAACCTCCTTGTCCTCATGCCTTGCACGTCCGCCTGCAACAAGACAGGCTCCTGCCCGTCTTCCTTGATGCTGAAGTTTGCACTTGCAGAGGGAATTCTCAGGAATTTTAGCCTGGAGAAGAGAAGGCTGAGGGGAGACCTTATCGCCATTCACAACTACCTAAAAGGAGGTTGTAGAGGGGTGGGTGTTGGTGTCTTCTCCCAAGTGACAGGTGATGGGACAAGAGGGAATGGCCTTAAGCTGCATCAGGGGAAGTTTAGATTGGACGTTAGGAAAAAGTTCTTCAAAGAAAGGGTTCTTAGGCACTTTGCAAATGCTGGGTCCTGTGGTTGAGCCACAACAACCCTGTGCAGCTCCAGGCTTGGGGAAGAGTGGCTGGAAAGCTGCCTGGAGGAGAAGGACCTGGGGGTGTTGGCTGACAGCAGCTGAACGTGAGCCAGCAGTGGCCCAGGTGGCCAAGAAGGCCAACGGCATCTTGGCTTGGATCAGACACAGCGTGGCCAGCAGGAGCAGGGAAGGGATTGTGTCCTTGGACTCAGCACTGGTGAAACTGCACCTCGAATCCTGGGTTATGTTTGGGCCTCTCACTCCAAGAAGGACATTGAGGGGATGGAGCGCATCCAGAGAAGGGAATGGAGCTGGGGAAGGGGCTGGAGAACTAAGGTTGTGAGAGGCATCTGAGGGACCTGGGGCTGCTTAGCCTGGAGAAAAGGAGTCTAAGGTGAGACCTCATCACTGTCTACAACTGCCTGAAAGGAGGTTGTAGCGAGGTGGATGTTGGTCTCTTCTCCCAAGTGACAAGTGATGGGATGAATGGCCTCAAGTTGCACCAGGGCAGGTTCAGATTGGACATCAGGAAAAATTTCTTCACTGGAAGGATTCTGAGGCCCTGGCAGAGGCTGCCCAGGGAGGTGCTGGAGTGCCCATCCCTGGAGAGGTTTAAAAGCTGCGTAGATAAGGCACTCAGGGATCTGCTTTAGTAGTGGACAGGTATGGTTGGAGCTGATGATCTTGCAAGTATTTTGCAACCTAATAATTCTAAGATTCTAATTCAACACACAGGATTTATAAATTGCTAGACAGACAGCGAGGCCTCGAGTCAGGAGCTCTAATCCATTGAGGACATTCCCTCGCTACAGCCCAGAGTGAAGTTCTTCGAGTGCTGGAGACAGATTTTCCTTGGCAGGCGGCCACGAGCGTCGATCTGGCTTCTAGGAGAGATCAGCGTGGCTGTGGATTGCAGCGTCTTCACAGACAAACATAAAACCTTCCCACTCAACCAACTTTCTTACAATAAAATCTAAAACATTTCCAGCTGGCCAGACGCTGCAGAAAGAGTGAACTTGTTCCATGTGCAGGCTTGGGGCTGATTTGCAAGCTCCTGGAGATCTTAGGTGGGACTTAGACATTCAATGGTGTTTGGACGGAAGCCCCTAAGTCAGTTTTGAAAGGAAGATGCAGAAGGCAAAATTATTTGTCTTCCACATTTTAGCAAGGTTATTGATGGAATTAATGCTGGGCTTGTTCAGCCTGGAGAAGACAAGGCTCCAGGGAGACCTTAGAGTAGCTTCCAGTACTGAAAAGGGCTCCAGGAAAGCTGGAGAGGGGCTTTTGATCAAGGAATGCAGAGAGAGGACAAAGAGAATGGTTTTAAGCTGAAAGAGGATAGATTGAGACGAGATCTTAGGAAGAAATGTTTTCTTGTGAGGGTGGGGAGGCCCTGGCCCAGGTTGCCCAGGGAAGTTGTGGCTGCCCCATCCCTGGAGGTGTTCCAGGCCAGGTTGGATGGGGCTTGGAGCCCCTGATCCAGTGGGAGGTGTCACTGCCCATGGCAGGGGATTGGAACTGGATGGGCTTTGAGGTCCCTTCCAACCCAAACCCTTCCATGATTCTATGAATTAAATTCATTTCAGCTTCTTAACACCCAGCACTGAGCGCGTAGAATCAAGTTTAAGGAGGAAAAGCAACTCCTGCTTCCTTGTAAAGCCCTGAATATTTGAGTATCACTGTCAGACCCTTGTTATAAAAGAGCTCTTACAGAAGGATTTGAGATGCGTCTTGGTTTACTTTATCACTTCATTAAAGGTATTTATTGTCCCAAGACGGGAAGAAAAGTCCCTCTTTAAGCTCCTGTCTGCTCAGGATACAGATTTGATTCTCTGCGCTTGATTCTTTTCCTCTTTACCATACGATGATGGAATCGCCCCCAATTTCCTTGAGCACAAGGGGAAAATCAGGCTTTCAATGTACAGAGGGATCTTACATTTACACTGCACAAGGCGGAACTCATACAGCTCATTTTCCACTACAAGGACCTGTATTCCAAGACACAAACCAAATCACTACATGTTTCTACCATTTGATATTTTGTGGTACTAATAATAAATCGTGTTCATTCTCTTAAACTTAATCATCCCATATTACTTTGAATATTTTCTCTTACCTACAACTGCTCCGTCACAGCTCATACTGAAACATCTTCCACTGAATAGTGGGAGGTGTCCCTGCCCATGGCAGGAGGTTGGAACTGGATGAGTTTTACAGTCCCTTCCAACCCAAACAATTCTATGATTCCGTGACGTTGCATTTTTCTCCTTCAAGCAGGGGGTTGGAATTTGATGACCTTTGGGGGTCCCTTCCAACCCAAACCATTCCACGATTCTACAATCTCCCATTTCTCCCTGCAACATTCAGAAAAGCCATTATTACGAAATACAAGAAAAAAATACCCAAAACTGGGACTACCTTCCAAAACAACAAAGAAAACGCCGTGGACAAAGAAGACCATTTGACAGAGGTGGAAGAACTTGTAGAGGGCTACCGTTCAGCTTTCTCCTCACCCGAGCTGAATTCATTTGGCTGCATTTTGCACTTATGAACCATACAAACATTTCCCTGCTAACGCCCTGGCTCAGACCAGCTGAACTTCACCGAGCGCACTTAAGGCATTTCATTCTCCAAAGAGCTGCAGCTTTCCACTTCAAAATCCCTGCATTCAAGTCTTCGTGCTTGGAAAAAGACCAAAGCCTCCACATTTCCTTATACCCAGGAGATTGCGAGCGCGTCGCGTACTGCAGTCCATAAAGTGCCAAGAAGCTAATGAAGATAAAAGTGTCAACGCGTAGTGGCGATACCTTTCTCGTGTAGCTATTTTGACCATTTCACAAACCGATTTGGCCGTTCCGGGCAGATCCGAGCCCAAAAAAGCAAACACGCGACGTCTCAACGTTATTAAACTTATTGCTACTCCCTAGAAGTGCCGTGGGATGACGGATTGCTCCCCGCACATCAATTGGATTCAGACAAGTTCTCAAACCCTCGCGGGTTAAAAGCGGCTCCAGCATGAATCAGAGTCCCAGTGGTTAAGGAGATCGATACAAGGGATTATGCAGATTTAAGAAATACCCTCGGCACCCGAAAGTTTTCAGAATGCAAACGACATCAACCCTGAAAACAAGAGGCACTGCATCATGATGGCAGGAGGGACAAAGCCAGGGGGGTTTAACAGACAAAAAAAGATTGTTTTAATAGGAGAGAAGCATCAGTCATTGAGTCTTACTTCATTCAGACTTTCTATCCAACCCATCCATCTTACGTGCCAAGAGATGACAGGACCACCTCACTTTTTCCCCCCAGCCTAGTATCAATAATGCCCATTTCTACCTCAAACAAATGACTCGTTCCAATGGCCCTTTGCCCTAAATCGCTTTGCCAAGCCCCACAAATGCCTCAGTACCTGCTATGGTCAACTTGGCTCTAAGGGAGCCCCCTCGAGAGGTGGGCACCGATGGGTGGAGCCTTCCCCAATCATCTTCCCCAAGAGCCACTTTGTCATTCATGGCCGGGGACCATCTGCGGAAGAGAGGACCAAGGAAGGGGGGGAGAACTGAGCCAAAGACGGACACAAACGGGCGCGCACACAGGCATAGCCTCCCCACACAAGCCCGAATGCAAATGCCTTCGCCCTCGCGAAACGTCTCTGTGGGCATTATCTATGAACAAAAGTCTTCGAGGCGGGCGGTCTCTGCATCACTGCTCTCTCTGTTAGCACCACCTGCTTCGCGTCAGCCGGGAGAGTCGCCGAGTTATCTTTTTGCCGCGTCTGCAGAAGCCAACGGGAGCACAATGGATCCCATCGGCCAGGGTCAGGCATGGCTTTCTTTCTTGCCCCCGTACCACCAGCCCTTTTCACCTCCACCATCTCCAAGACTCCTGAGCGCTCAATAAGGAGGTGGCTTCGAGCGTAGGGGGGAGGAGGGGGGCGCAAAATATAGGTCTCTGGCGTAAATCACCGACGCCGTTTCCCCTCCTCTCCCTTCCCTTAAGACCTGATGGTCTTCAGTCACACATCTTAAAAGAAAAACAAAAAACAAAAACACAAAGACTTACTTGTCTCAAGTCGATGAAGGCCAACTGCAGCGTGTCCCCTTGGAACCCAGGCACTGGGCCGGATCTGGCAAACTCTGTGGGAAAGAAAAGAGGATAAAAAGCGCCTTTAACTAACCATGGACAGGGAGATTGGCAGACGGATGACAGGGAAGACAAGAGAGGCTGGGGGAGAGGAGGACCGTGCTTCTAAGGAGTCATGTCTCCCTCCCTTCAGTGTCTTTGTTCGCCCTTCAAAATTCGTGTCATCAAAACACCATTAATTCCACCGTCCTGACAGCAAGGAAACTGTACTAATTCGACCTGAAATTTATTCCCATGAGCCGTACTGGGCTTCAGAGTATTTGTTTTGTGAATGGACAAACAACTCGCCGAGAAGAAAAAAGGGGGGATGGGGGGGTGGAAAAGTTTTTCCTCTCGACACAATAAAATCTTCAGCTGTGAAACTCTTTTCAGTTCCGAAAGCTATTTATATTTTCGGGCGCTGAAGGAATTTTCTAATTTCACGCCTGTCACCAGGCTCCATAAGCATTCATCAAAAAAATATGCCCAGCCGCATCATTAATTACGCGGCAGCGGATTATTTGCATTATCTGGTAGGGCGAGCTCTTGCCAGCATAGTCACCCCAAATGGGAAGAATCACGGCCATTAAGCGGCATATTTATTTATGTTGGATGAAGACATCTGACAAGTGAATAACATTGGCTTCGAAAGCAAAGAGAATATTTCCGGGGCCACATCTACCTCCTTCCAGTGTAATCTGGCCAGAAGTTCATACTTAAGTCAGTTATTTTTCTTCTAATCCATTATTTAAACCAAGTCTAAAACCACTGAGGGGACTTGAACAAATCCATGTTAGAGGACGTTGGCTGCTCCATGCCGTTTAAGAGCTTTTCTTGATAGAGCTCATGAAGCCAATGACTTCAAGTGTGTCTTTTGAATCATAGAATCGCTTGGTTGGAAAAGACTTTTGAGATCATTGAGTCCAACCATACCTGTCCATTACTAAACCACATCTCTGAGCACCTCATCTACCCATCCACGGATGGTGACCCAACCACTTCCCTGGACAGTGCCTGAGAAACCTATTGGTGGAGACATTTTTCCTAATATCCAATCTGAACCTGTCCTGCTGGAACGTAAGGACATTTCCCCTCATCCGATCACTTGTTACTTGGGAGAGGAGACCAACACCCACCTCGCCACAACATCCTTCAGGAAGTTGTAGACAATGAGAAGGTCTCCCCTCAACCTCCTCTTCTCCAGACTAAACCATCCCAGTTCCCTCAGCCACTCCTCATAAGGTTTGTTCTCCAAACCTTTCACCGGCTTCGTCGCCCTTCCCTGGACACGCTCCAACACCTCAACGTCCTTCTTGAAGATACACCTGAGCTTGATGTTCTCCAACCTCACTTCATCTTCACCCTCTCTCACTATGGAAGCAACAGCATTACCTCTGCTCCCATGGAGCTTTTCATCACTGAGAGGACCTAATTTGTGAAGCCACAACTCAACATTGTGAAAGACATTGAGTCTTTGTGCCTTCAGATGAATTTTGTTGCTCCTGCAGATGCTAAAGATGCTCACGCTGGAATAAAATGTTTTCTTGAGAAGTGCAAAGGCAGAAAGGAAGAAGGGAGGGAAAACAGACACCAAACTACATTTTTTTAAGGTCCATGTGGCCCATTATTGGCCAACTATGCTGGTTTTTACCATACAAGAACACTCAAAGCACTTCCTGCGGCTCCGCAAAGCTGAGGACTAAGGATGGTGTGGCAATAAGGAAGGATGATTTTGTCTTCTATCTCCGTGACTGCACAGAGGTACTGAAGGACAAATCCTGTCCTGTCCTTAAACACTAAGCAGAGTCATTTCATGCCAGATGGTCTTCTCCTTGAATGCTTCTCCTTCAAAAAATTATCTCATTTTCAAGCAAATGTCACAAAAGAAGGAAAACAACCATCACAGCCCTATTTTTAGGGACCTCCTACAGCAGCCCAGTCATACGAGCAGTCCCCATGGCTCTAACGACAAAGACGAATGAGGAGCCACTGGGATTTAGCCCTGTTCCTCATCTCCCTCATTTCTGGAGACTAGAGAGGGGTTATTTGTCAGCTTTCTTGCTCCACGTTCCATTAATATCTTGAGATGGAGAACATCCTTCAGTGGAGACATAGGTACCTCCAGGGGCCCAGACGCCAGTTTTCAGACATCCACAGCTTTGCTTTTTAATATCTTCAGATGCCAGAAGAGCTCTTAGATTGAAACGATCACTCATTTTCGTAGTGATCACTCTAGGGGTAACTGCTGCAGGACAATACCAAACGCGGCTGTCAAACGGTTACTTTTATCCAACGCTACGACTTGAGAGGGATAATAAAAAATCAAAAGAGAAAAAAAAAAGATGTACGTGACTGTTTTAGGATTTCGGAGAGGGAAAGCATAAATCAAAACCAGGAGAAACCATCCATCATTGTGCCTAAGGGATTCAGGAAAGTCAAGAAAACAAAAAGAAAGCCAACCGTATCCTACACTGCAACCGAAGAAGCGGAATCAGCAGAGCGAGGGAGGGGATTCTGTCCCTCTGCTCTGCTCTCGTGAGACCCCACCTGGAGCCCTGCATTCAGTTCTGGAGTCCTCAGCACAGCAAAGACATGGAGCTCTCGGAGCGAGTCCAGAGGAGGCCACAAACATGATCTGAGGGCTGGAGAAGCTCCATTCCAAGGATAGGCTGAGAGCATTGCGGTTGTTCAGCCTGGAGAGAAGAAAGTTCTGGGGAGACCTTAGAGCAGCTCCCAGTACCAAAAAGTGCTCCAGGAAAGCTGGGGAGGGGCTCTTGATCAGGGGGAGCAGGGATGGGTCAAGGACTGATGGTTTTAAGCTCCAAGAGGGGAGATTGAGATGAGATCTTAGGAAGAAATGCTTTCCTGTGACGGTGGGGAGGTCCTGGCCCAGGTTACCCAGAGAAGCTGTGGCTGCCCCATCCCTGGAGGTGTTCAAGGCCAGGTTGGATGGAGCTTGGAGCACCTGATCCAGTGGGAGGTGTCCCTGCCCATGGCAGGGGGATTGGAATTGGATGATTTTAAGGTCTTTTCCAACCCAAATCTTTTATGATTCTGTGAAACAGTGGAAAATGAAACCCTGAAAGGACCGCAATGAAAGTGAATGTCTATTGTATATAGGACAGCTTCGCAGCTGTGACAAATCTATGCAGAAGCATACATGGAGTTGTGAAATTTAAGATCTTCCTGAAAGCACACGTGTCAAACCCTCATGAAAAAACGCCTGTGACTCCAGAATGCTTTCACAAGACTCGTGAATTTATCACTACTGTCATCTGCTCACGAGGAACTCGAGACAGAGTCCATCCCAAGACACAGTTGCTCCTTAGCAGATCACCTTTATAGATCTCTTCCTAAGGAACTGAAGCCATAATGGTTCAAGTTGAAAGAGGGGAGAGTGAAATGAGATCTTAGGACGAAATTCTTTACTGTGAGGGTGATGAGGCCCTGGCCCAGGTTGCCCAGAGAAGTGGTGGCTGCCCCATCCCTGGAGGTGTTCCAGGCCAGGTTGGGTGGGGCTTTGAGCAGCCTGGTCCAGTGGGAGGTGTCCCTGCCCATGGCAGGGGGTGGAACTGGATGGGTTTTGAGGTCCCTTCATACCTAAAGCATTCTATGATCCTATAAACTGTATGGGTGGAAGGCTGAGAGAGTCATGAAGTGATGCTGCCCTTTAACACCGCACAACGACAATGGTTACACAACGAAGAAATGTTATCTTGAACACAAATTCTCATCAAAAGAACATACATGACACTCCACTGCATTTTTGCATTGGGCACGTGATATCCAAGAAGTGAAATCCTAGAATCATAGAAATGTTTGGGTTGGAAGGGACAGATCATCCAGTTACAATACTTTCCCATGGGCAGCAACACCTCCCACTGGGTCAGGTGGCTCCAAGCCCCTTGAACAATTCCAGGGATGGGGCAACCACCACTTCTTTGGGCAACCTGGGCCAGGGCCTCCCCACTCTCAGCTAATTTCTCCCGAATGTCCAATCTAAATCTTCCTCCTTCCAATTTAAAGCAATTCCCTCTCGTCCTATCACTCCAGGCCCTTGGAAAAAGCTCCTCCTCAGCCTCCTGGAGGCCCTTCAGGTACTGGAAGATGCTCTGAGGTCTCCCCGGCGCCTTCTCTTCTTCAGGCCGAACAACCGCAACTCTCTCAGCCTGTCAAAGCCTTAAAGAAAAGAAGAAACAAAGAAGAGAACAGAGCTTTTGGAGGAGAGACACAGCCAGTTCTTCTTGGTTTTAATCTCTTCAACCAGATTTCAGGATAATTTTCTCGGCACAACCAAGCACAGTGCTGGCCTCAGGACTGTCGGATCCGTTTATTGTACCGTCTCCGCCACCGAGGCAAGCGGCAAACAGAGCAAGTAACCTACAGTACAGCCCTTTGAGCAGAAAATCACGAGAGAATAGAGCAGATCAGTATGCGGCTGTTTGTACAAAGCGTTTAGCCAGGCTAAAGGGTTGAGAGCCTTGTGTTCAGGCCAAAAAAGTAATGTCTTTGCAAGGTCTACAGGCTTGGGCCACCCAGGGCAGGTCACAGAGGGACTCTAACCTCTCTTCCAAAACATTTCACCGATGAAAGAATTAAGGAACAGGAACCGTTAAGCCTTTTACAATGGACAAAGAATAAAGAGTTCAAACGCTCACCAGAAAAAAGAGACATCGACTGTAAATGAATTCTACAGTGCTGGGGAATCTCTTTCTGAACACGACTACGCGCACGGGGACCGCGGCTTGCGAGGAACGGCTGAGGGACCTGGGGTTGTTCAGCCAGGAGAGAAGGACACTGAAGGGAGACCTTATCGCTGCCTACAACTTCCTGGAAGGAGGTTGGAGCGAGGTGGGGATTGGTCTCTTCTCCCAAGTGACAGATGCGCCTCCCTCAAGATGCGCCAATGGAGGTTCGAACTGGACATCAGGAAAAATTTCTTCATGGAAAGGACTCTCAGGCACCGTCAGAGGCTGCTCAGGGAGGTGGTGGAGTCCCCATCCCTGGAGGGGTTTAAGAGCTGGGTACAAGAGGTGCTCAGGGACCTGGTTTAGTAGCGGACAGGTACAGTTGGGCTTGACGATCTCAAAGGTCTTTTCCAACCACGTGATTCTGTGATTGTACATATTGTGCAGTTAAAATAGGCACAACTGGTGACTTCGTTCCTCAAAGCGATCGTTTGGAAGGTAAGATCTTCTCTAAATTATGCACACCAGAATGGAGGTGTTCAAAGGCAAGTTGGATAAAGCTATGAGCAACCCTGGGAGAAATACTTTTCTGTGAGGGTAGTGATGCCCTGGCCCAGGCTGCCCAGAGGAGTCATGGAAGTCCTATTCCTGGAGGTGTCCAAGGCCAGGTTGGATGAAACTTTGAGCAACCTGATCCAGTGGGAGATGTCCCTGCTCATGGCAGGGGGGCTGCAACTGGATGGGCGTTGAGGTCCCTTCCAACACAAACCATTCTAAGATTCTATGATATTCCTGACAGCAGACCTGTGGGACTGAGGTTCTAGCAGCTCCTGTTGAGCGCAACTTGGACAATTTGCTTGCAGTTGAATCAATCATGAACAACACTACGTATCTGCGGAAACAACCATCTTGCTCCTCCTCAATGGAGAACATAGGCCTCAAAGTCATCTTCCTTAGACAGACCCTTGGAGCGCATGATCTAGCTTAGTCCACACTGAAAGGCTTCTCGGGCACCAGCAGAAGCTGCCCTGGGAAGTGGTGGAGTCCCCATCCCTGGAGGGGTTTAAAAGCCGTGTAGATGAGGTGCTCAGGGATCTGGTTTAGTAGTGGACAGATACGGTTGGACTTGTTGATCTCAGAGGTCTTTTGACACCAAGCTGTTCTATGAGTCTATGATTTCTTTTAAACATCTATCTTGTCTTTAAGCACCACACCTCCTCACCTTTTAAATTATACATTCATTAAAGTCCTAAATGACCTCCAAAATCATCCAGTCCGATCGTATCCCAACACCACTGTGCCTACTAAACCATTAGTCAAAGTGCAACATCTGCATGTTTTTTAAACACTTCCAGGGATGGAGACTCCACCACTGCCCTGGGCAGCCTCTTCTAATACTTCACCACTGCTTCAGTAAAGACATTTTTCCTAATATCCAATCTAAACCTCCCCTGGTGCAACTTGAGGCCATTTCCTCTCATTCCATCACTTCTTTCTTGGGAGAAGAGAAGAACACCCACCTCGCTACAAACTCCTTTCAGGGAGCAGCAGAGAGCTATGAGGTCTCCTCTCAGCCTTCTTTTCTCCAGGCTAAGCAACCCCAGGTCCCTCAGCCGCCCCTCATAAGACTTGTTCTCCAGGCCCTTCCCCAGCTCCGTTCCCTTCTCTGGACGCGCTCCAGCCCCTCAATGTCCGTCTTGGAGTGAGGGACCCAAAACATAACACAGGACTCAAAATGCAGCCTTATGAATGTTGAGTACAAGGGAAGGAAGACCTCCCTGGTCCTGCTGACCACGCTGTTTCTGATCCAAGCCAGGATGCTGTTGGCCGCCTTGGCCACCTGGGCCACTGCTGGCTCATGTTCAGCCACTGTCAACCAACACCCCCAGGTCCTTCTCCTCCAGGCACCTTTCCAGCCACTCTTCCCCAAGTCTGGAGCATTCTATGGCATTGTTGTGGCCCCAATGGACCTGTTCTCCCGACCCTTCACCAGCACCATTGCCCTGAATGCTACTCCCCGATGGCCTGCAGGTTGGAAGAACATCAGGTAGCCGTTTGCATGGTGCTTGAGGGAGAGGTCCCCTCTGGTGTGGTGGGCAAAACCCAGTGTCCTACACAAATAATGGGATTTCCGCAAGAGAAAGTCCTCACAGCCAAATAAGAGAGCCAGAAAGGAGGTGGCCAACGGTTGCGTTGGGACCCACATTGGTGCATGTTGGCTCACTCGTGTGCCGGGCTGGAGGATTCCCCAACCAGGCAGAGACATCTGTGTTTCTTCTTGACTGCCCCCAGGAGTGGGCAGAATAAAACTTGGGAATTGAATGAAATTTGAAATATAATTTTTACGGCACTTTTAATTTCTCATAAAGCAGCCGTTAAAAGACTTTGGAGATTATGGAACTGCTTATTTTATGATCTAAAGATTATAAAAACAATCTGTCTCAACCACTGCTGGAAGCGGTTATGTCGATGGGAAATGGTTTTGTAGGAGCGACAGCAGCTCATTTTTACTCTTTTTTTGGTCATAAACTCTAAATCTGGGTTGTTCCACTGAGTGACCTTCCAGTACCTGAAGGGGCTACAAGAAAGCTGGGGAGGGACTGTTCACAAATGTTTGGAGTGATAGGACATAGGGCAATGGATATAAACTGGAGCGGGGCAGATTTAGACTGGACAGAAGGAGGAATTTCTTCATTTATGAGAATGGTGAGACACTGGAACAGGGAAGTTGTGGCTGCCCCATCCCTGGAGGTGTTCAAGACCAGGCTGGATGAAGCCTTGGGCAGCCTGATCCAGTGGGAGGTTTCCCTGCCCATAGCAGGGGGGTTAAAACTGGATGATCTTTAAGGTTCTTTCCAACCCAAACTATTCTACGAGTCTATGATTTGATTTCCATTCGCTCCAAAGTACAGGAAAAATAAATATAAATAGACTACGAGGTCCAAAAAAGACCAAGGAACCGGGTTACCAGGTTTGTAGCAATCCCCAAATCACCCCGCACGTGCTGTTAAATCTCGGGTTTCAGACGCCTTTCAGGAAGAAAGGAAACCCTTTTTAAACAGCAAATGCCGATTCTGAAAAAAGCATCACCTCCTCTATTTACAGGTTCACAGAAATATTTGTGTTAGGGCTTTATTTTGCCCTCTCCAAGGCGTCGCGTTTTTTTTTCCCTTCCCTTTTCAAGTTGACTCGTTGGGTTGGAGCCAGAAAACTCTCCTAAATTGAGACATAATTAGATGTGTCCTACTGTGTCTTTCTGGGCCATTCATTTAACCTCGAGGCCTTATTTCACTTCAGGTTTAAATAAAGAGGTGAGAGAATCTCTCTTGACTGCATACACAAAGAGTGATGGAAAGCCAAGCAATAAGAACAGGCGTTACGATCAGTACCTGGCCAACAACAGACGGCTTCATAATGACTTTTGTTCTTCCCTGGACGTCAGCTCTGCCATTCACGCACACAAATTGTCGTGAATCAGATGGGGTTGTTCAGCCTGGAGAAAAGAAGGCTCTGAGGAGACCTCAGAGCAGCTTCCAGGACTGAAAGGGGCTCCAGGAAAGCTGGGGAGGGGCTCTGGATCAGGGAGTGCAGGGAGAGGATGAAAGGGAACAGTTTTAAGCTGCAAGAGGGGAGATTGAGATGATATTTTAGAAAGAAATGTTCTCCTGTGAGGGTGGTGAAACCTTGGCCCAGGTTGCCCAGAGAAGTCATGGCTGCCCCATCCCTGGAGGTGTTCAAGGCCAGGTTGGATGGAGTTTTGAACAACCTCATCCAGTGGGAGGTGTCCCTGCCCATGGCAGGGGATGGAACTGGATGGGCTTTGAGGACTCTTCCATGAAAAAACACTGGGGTGGGGTTTGCTGCTTTGGGTGCCACTGGCAAAAAATACATTAAGCATCTCCTGCCTGGTATAAAATGAGCACAGCGTGATGATCCCTGAACCATAGCATCAAGAACGCAATTTACAGGAGGTGTTCAAGGCCAGGTTGGATGGGGCTTGGAGCTACCTGACCCAGTGGGAAGTGTCCCTGCCCGTGGCAGGGGGTTGGAACTGGATGGGCTTTGAGGTTCCTTCCAACCCAAACCATTCTAGGACATTGACACCAACACTTTCAAACTCCTACCATATCTTAGAAAGCAACTTTTTGCTGGGAAAAATGAAGACACCCAGATTGCTGGGCAAAATCAGTCCTTGCATCTCCTCAAGGGCTTTGGCCAACTGGAGGCTCCAGCGTTGTGGTCTCATCGGGGGACATAAAGCCAAAGGAAACCAGCTCGCATTTTCCCCAGGTTTCTCACATCTAAGCCAGCTTAACAGCATTTTTACAGCCTTGCAGCTCCGCTCTTCCCTGCCCGTCACACCAACAATGCGGCTGACGTAGACGGGACTATTCATTTGACCGAGTCATGCAAGATTTGACTCTTAATGTTTATTTAATTTACTACTTCTCCCCAGCCCTCCAAAAGCTTTCTTTTTGATGGTCATAAAATTAATATCCTGCATATTCAGTGCTTTGAAGATGCAAACGCAGCACATTTCCAGGGAGGGGGAATTTACTGTGCAGGCAACAGGTCCCACCACGACCTCGCGATGGCTTGCAACCAACAAGATGTGGTTCAATAAAGCCAAGTGCTGAGTCCTGCAGTTGAGCCACAACAACTCCATGCAGCGCTCCAGGCTTGCGGCAGAGTGGCTGGAAAGCTGCCTGGAGGAGAAGGACCTGGGGGTGTTGGTTGACAGTGGCTGAACATGAGCCAGCAGTGGTCCAGGTGGCCAAAAAGGCCAATGGCATCTTGGCTTGGATCAGACACAGTGTGGCCAGCAGGAGCAGGGAAGGGTTTGTGCCCCTGGACTCAGCACAGGTGAGGCCACACCTTGAATCCTGGGGTCAATTTTGGGCCCCTCACTCCAAGAAGGACATTGAGGGGCTGGAGCGCATCCAGAGAAAGGAATGGAGCTGTGGAAAGGGCTGGAGAACAAGGGTTATGAGAAGCGGCTGAGCGACCTGGGGTTGTTTATCCTGGAGAAAAGGAGGCTGAGGGGAGACCTCATCACTGTTTACAACTGCCTGAAAGGAGGTTGTGGTGAGGTGGGGGTTGGTCTCTTCTCCCAAGTGACAGGGGACAGGATGAGAGGAAATGTCCTCAAGTTGCACCAGGGTAGGTTCAGATTGGACATCAGGAAAAAATTCTTCAACAAAAGGGTTCTGAGGCCCTGGCAGAGGCTGCCCAGGGAGGTGGTGGAGTCCCCATCCCTGGAAGTGTTTAAAAGACAGGTAGATGAGGTGCTCAGGGATCTGGTTTAGTAGTGGACAGGTAGGTCTGGACCGGATGATCTCAAAGGTCTTTTCCAACCAAGCGACTCTATGTTCCAAACAAGCAACTGTACCTGTCCACTACTAAACCAGATCCCTGATCACCTCATCTACGCGGCTTTTAAAGCCCATTAGGGATGGGGACTCCACCACCTCCCTGGGCAGCCTCTGCCAGGGCCTCAGAACCCTTTCTGTGAAAAGGTTTTCCCTAATATCCAAGCTAAAACTCCCTTGGTGAAACTTGAGGCCATAACCTTTCATCCCATCACTCTTTACTTCAGAGAAGAGCCCAGTGCCCACCTCGCTACAACCTCCTTTTAGGCAGTTGTAGACAGTGATGAGGTCTCCCCTCAGCCTCCTTTTCTCCAGGATAAACAACCCCAGGTCCCTCAGCCACCCCTCATAATCCTTGTTCTCCAGTCCCTTCCCCAGCTCCGTTCCCTTCTTTGGACACACTCCAGCCCCTCAATGTCCTTCTTGGAGTGAAGGGCCCAAAACTGAACCCAGGATTTGAGGTGTGGCCTCACCACCGTCGAGTCTAGGGGCACAATCCCTTCTCTGCTCCTGCTGGCCACGCTGTGTCTGATCCAGGCCAGGATGCTGTTGGCCTTCTTGGCCACCTGGGCCACTGCTGGCTCATGTTCAGCCACTATTGACCAACACCACCGGGTCCTTCTCCTCCAGGCAGCTTTCCAACCACTCTTCCCCAAGCCTGGAGCTGCACAGTGTTCTTGTCTCCCACATACAGGACCCAACACTTGGCCTTGGTGAACCTTCTCCCATTGGTCACAGGAACTAATATAAATCAATAAGTAATTTAGGAAGCTCTAAGTCTGGAGAATTAATTCTCTGGTTATTTTCTTTAAGGCCTAAGTACCATCTTTTCCACCTCTACAATCATCATTTATTGTGTACACAAACCCATTGTCTTGTAATGTGCATTATATCTACTCTAACATTGGACACAACACCTACAGCACCTTCAAATCATGATTAATATACGACGAAGTCCTCTCATTAATTTTCCTCACCGCTCTCTTAACCAGTTCACACCTTTGGCATTCATGAAAGACTTAAACAAGAAGCCTAATAAACTCCAGGATCCAAACTCCAAAACTCCATTCCCAGATCACAGAACTCACTGGAAGTGCCCCAAACAGCCATAAAATCGTGTTTTAATATGATAAGTATGTGATAAAGCCACTAAACGAGGTAAGGCTTGGGGGCTGCGGAGAGGAAGGTGGTGGGAGGCAGAGGTGAAGTCAAAGGTGCAATTGAGACCATAAAGATGCTGAGATTTGCACCCGCGCTTTCAGGTAAAGGATAACCTCCCCACCACCACCACCACCAAACAAATCCTTCAAAATTGAAGCATATTTTCTAAGTATACGAGTTCATTCTACGGACTGGCGTTACTTATAATGAAAATCTTGGAGTAGTGGTTCTCAAAACTAGAATTAAAGTTAACTCCATGTCAGCAAAGAATCATAGAATCGCTTGGTTGGAAAAGACCTTTGAGATGATCAAGTCCAACCGTCCCTGTCCACTACGTAACCATAGACTTGAGCACCACATCTACCCATCTTTTCAATCCCACCAGGGATGGGGACTCCACCACCTCCCCGGGCAGCCTCTGCCAGGGCATCAGAACCCTTTCCATGGAGATATTTTTCCTGATGTCCAATCTGAACCTGCTCTGGTGCAACTTGAGGCCATTTCCTCTCATCCTATCTCCTGTCACTGGGAGAAGAGACCAACACCCACCTCACCACAACCTCCTTTCAGGCAGTTGTAGACAGTGATGAGGTCTCCCCTCAGCCTCCTCTTCTCCAGGTGAAACAACCCCTGGTTCCTCAGCCACCTCTCACAATCCTTGTTCTCCAGCCCTTTCCCCAGCTCCATTCCCTTGGACGTGCTCCAGCCCTTCAACTCAAACACATTCCTCAAAGCCCCATCCAACCTGACCACAAATATTTCTACAGATGGGGCCTCCAGCCCTTCAATGCCCTTCTTGGATTGAGATGCCCTGGCCCACAGGGATGAGGAAATGCATTTTTTGCTGCCAAAAAGGAAGAAAAAGGAAGAAAAAGAAGAAAAAGACCATTCTAGGGGTGACAATGATGGATAGGAAGGCTACAGCACCGGCATTTGTCTCCATTTTCCTGTCCACGACAGCATCTCGGGCCGGGGCTGGGAGGTCGTGTCACCGGTCCCACTGCTCAGGTTGGCGTCACCTGCTCTTGTATGTCTGATGCTTCTGGTTTTAACTTACAAAACTACTGGGATTTAAGGAATTGTGCTTTTAAACCATGGCAGGGGGTTGGAACTGGATGATCTTTAAGGTCCCTTCCAACCCAAACTATTCTATGATTCTACGATTCTATGACTTTATGACTCTATGAATTATGACTCTACAATTCTATATTAAATGTGATCCATTTTCCCGGAGCTTTTAGGGAAGAGATGTGTTTTAGTGACCCACGTTACGGATGGGATGGAAAACTGCAGGGTCAGGAGCCTGTTTGCAGGCAAAAGAAAACGAAGGAAATGATTATTAATGACAAATGCTTCACGTTATTTGCAGCAACATCACCTCTGCGAACACCGATTGGGAACAAAGCTGCTACCGGTGCAGCTCCACATGCTGACGGGACACAAATCAGCCAGGATTTAGGGCTAAAACCCCTTCAGAAATGAAAATAAGGTATGAATTGGGTTAGAACACCTAAGGGCTGGCTGAGAGAGTTGGGGGTTGTTCAGCCTGGAGAAGAGAAGGCTCCAGGGAGAGCTTAGAGCAGCTTCAAGTATAGAAAGGGGCTCCACGAAAGCTGGGAGAGGACATTTTCCAAGGGCCTTAAGTGACAGAAACAGGGGAATGGCTTTAAATTGGAAGGGGAAAGATTTAGATTAGCCATTAGGAAGAAATTCTTCACGCTGAAGGTCGTGAGGGCCCGGCCCAGGTTGCCCAGAGGAGCTGTGGCTGCCCCATCCCTGGAGGTCCTCAAGGCCAGGTTGGATGGGGCTTTGAGCACCTGATCCGGTGGGAGGTGTCCCTGCCCATGGCAGGGGGTGGAACCGGATGGGCTTTAAGTTACCTTCCAACCCAAACCTTTCCATGATTCTATGAACCAAAACAAATAGGGCTGAGAGCAAAGCCATGGTTCTTGTACCACAATGCTCCATCTGCCCCTCGGAGCAGATGTCGTTATTTTGTCCTAAGATATCTCTTTTCCATAACAGTAACTTTGCAAACAAGATTCACTTTGAGAAAAAATTCCCTGCAGCAGATAGTGAAGACAAACAACCGAGGTCAGGAGAGGACCAGAACTTCTTAAGAACATAAGCCAATTATTGTTTTCAGAAACAGTGTCAAGTAAACTGATTTTTGTTGGCCCTCCTCATGTTTTAGCCACTCTCATCCCTCCTATTTTAAAATACTCCACATCTCCAACAGCCGGGATGGTCTGGAAAGCATCAAGGCGGCATTAAAGAGAAAAAGGAGGCGTAAAGCTTTGATCACTCAGATTTCGCTGGGCTTCTTCTGTCCTGAAGATATTGCCAAGTGTCATCGCGGACAACCCCAGCAAGCCCTGCAGGCGTTCACCAGCCCCAAACACTTGGCATCACTGCAAGCCCTGGCTTGGTTCCTGACATACAAATGGGCAAAAGAAGACATGGAAAACGAGATGGTCTTACGTTCACACTCCTCCACGTCCAGGTTGAACTGTTGCAAGGCGCCCAGAGTCAGCTGACGCACTTCGGCTTCCAGCAGCAGCTGCATCAGCGAGGTGGAGAGGTGTTTGCATGCCGACATGCACGCCGTCTGCGCCACCTTCCCCTGCAAGAGAAAAGGGAGACTCAGGAAGGCAATCCAGCACAAAACGGAACGGGAACATTAGACCAGGACCCTGTATTCAAGTCTCTTTAACATCTCCCCATCCACAGTGGGACCATCACAGAATAGGACCTTCATGTAGAGCTCAATCTCACAACCACTATCTTTCAAGGGAATTTGGACTTGGTCCAGAAAGCCAACTGTGTCCTGGGCTGCATCCAAAGCAGCGTGGCCAGCAGGACAAGGGAGGCAATTATCCCCATCTACTCTGTTCCCGTGAGATCCCACCTGGACTCCTGTGTCCAGTTCTGGAGTCCCCAACAAAAGAAGGAGATGAAACTGTTGGAACGGGTCCAGAGGAGGACACAAAGATGATGCGAGGGCTGGAGAACCTCTGCTCTGAGGACAGGCTGAGAGAGGTGGGGTTGTCCAGTCTGGAGAAGAGAAGGCTCCAGGGAGATCTTAGAGCAGCTTCCAGGACTGAAGGTGCCGAGGAAAGCTGAGGAGGGGTTCTTCTTACAAAGGCCTTAAGTGACGGGATGAAGGGAAGGGCTTTAAATTGGAAGGGGGAAGATTTAGATCAGAGATTAGGAAGAAATTCTTCGCTATGAGTGGGGAGGCCCTGGCCCAGGTTGCCCAGAGCAGTGGTGTCTGCCCCATCCCTGGAGGTGTTCCAGGCCAGGTTGGATGGGGCTTGGAGCCCCTGCTCCAGTGGGAGGTGTCCCTGCCCATGGCAGGGGGTGGATCTGGATGGGCTTTGAGTTCCCTTCCAACGCAAACCATTCTCTGATTCTATGATAATATTTCTGGCTACCACACAATCAGCTTCGAGCAGGAGATTATGTTTTCAACCGCACACAAAAGGCTTCAACGCGCTTTCTTGAAACCAAGGAGTGGCATAAGAGATCCCAATGATTTTTACAAGCCCTTTACAAATTGTATTTAAACCGGGATTAAAGCGAGGGGGTTACGCAGCCTTTCAAGTGAAGTTTCATCCCCGCCGCACACAGAGACGAGCAAACGTTTGATGTATGAGTTGGGAAGTGTTTTTACCACCTTTTGCAAAGTTACTTCTGGATCTCCAGGTCATTTTCATCCTCAGCAGGAGGGGAAAAAAAAGCATTTTATATTAAAAAAAAAGAGCAGATCCATGCATTACGGGGCAGGGTACTTAATCTCCGCTGCTCACCACCGCTCCCAGGCTCCGGGAGGGTTCATTACTCACCTCCAAACAAACACCTTCACCAAAATGAAGATGAAGCATAGCAACCGTAAAGTTTAGCAGAGCCACGGGTGTTTTCTTGCTTTTCATCATTTACTTCTGCCCCTTTGACACATTTGGTTATTTAAAACACCGCTCGTATCAATTCCTCATCCCCGACTGCGGCGGGAAGCGCGCTGCTATCCAACCGTGATTTTTCTTCATTACTTCCAAGAGACACTTGAGTTTTGGCTATGACTGAGTAGTTTTGAGGTGTTATTGAGCAGAAGGCTGAGATGGAAGCAACGGGATGAGAAAGCAAAGCCTTGCAGCCATGCTCTGGGACCCCCACCTATGCTGAGAACGGAGCACAGGCCTCCATAACCTTCTTACCCTGCAATAAATTAGCAGATGACACCAAATTGCGTTGGAGTGTCCATTTACTCAAGGGCAGGAAGGCTCTGCAGAGGGATCTGGCCAGGCTGGATCCATGGATGGAGGCAGGAAGGGTCTGCAGAGGGATCTGGCCAGGCTGGATCCATGGATGGAGGGCAGGAAGGCTCTGCAGAGGGATCTGGCCAGGCTGGATCCATGGATGGAGGGCAGGAAGGCTCTGCAGAGGGATCTGGCCAGGCTGCATCCATGGATGGAGGGCAGGAAGGCTCTGCAGAGGGATCTGGCCAGGCTGGATCCATGGATGGAGGGCAAGAAGGCTCTGCAGAGGGACCTGGCCAGGCTGCATCCATGGATGGAGGGCAGGAAGGCTCTGCAGAGGGATCTGGCCAGGCTGGATCCATAGATGGATGGAGGGTAGGAAGGCTCTGCAGAGGGATCTGGCCAGGCTGGATCCATGGATGGAGGGCAGGAAGGCTCTGCAGAGGGATCTGACCAGGCTGCATCCATGGATGGAGGGCAGGAAGGCTCTGCAGAGGGATCTGGCCAGGCTGGATCTATGGATGGAGGGCAGGAAGGCTCTACAGAGGGATCTGGCCAGGCTGGATCCATGGATGGAGGGCAGGGAGGATCTCCAGAGTGATCTGGCCAGGCTGGATCCATGGATGGAGGGCAGGAAGGCTCTGCAGAGGGATCTGGCCAGGCTGGATCCATGGATGGAGGGCAGGGAGGATCTGCAGAGGGATCTGGCCAGGCTGGATCCATGGATGGAGGGCAGGGAGGATCTCCAGAGGGACCTGGCCAGGCTGGATCCATGGATGGAGGGCAGGAAGGCTCTGCAGAGGGATCTGGCCAGGCTGGATCCATCGGCTAAGGCAAATTGTATGAGATTCAACAAAGCCAGATGCTGGGTCCTACATTTCAGGCAAAAAATCCCCATGCAACGCTCGAGGCTTGGGGAAGAGAGGCTGGAAAGCTGCCTGGAGGAGAAGGACCCGGTGGTGTTGGTCGATAGTGGCTGAACATGAGCCAGCAGTGGCCCAGGTGGCCAAAATGGCCAACTGTATCCTGGCTTGGATCAGCTGTTGTGAGGGCAGCAGGAAGAGGAAAGGGACTCTGCTCCAGTACTTAGAGCTGGTGAGGCTGCACCTTGAGTCCTGGGTTCAATTTTGGGCCCCTCACTCCAAGAACGACATTGAGGGGCTGGAGCATATCCAGAGAAGGGGAACAGAGCCGGGGAAGGGGCTGGAGAACAGGCGGCCTCGGAGTGGCTGAGGGACCTGGGGCTGTTCAGCCTGGGGAAGAGGAGGCTGAGGGGAGACCTCATTGCTTTCTACAACTACCAGAAAGGAGGTTCTTGCCAGGTTGGTGGTGGCCTCTTCTCCCAAGAAAGAAGTGACAGGACAAGAGGAAATGGCCTCAAGTTGCACTGGAGGGGGGTTACATATAGGCTATTAGAAAAAAAATCTTTACTGGAAGAGTGGTGAAGCTTTGGAAGAGGCTGCCCAGGAAAATAGTGGAGTCTCCATCCCTGGAGGTGTTCAAAAACCACGTAGATGTGGCACTTGGGGACATGGTTTAGTACACACAGTGACGTTGCGCTGATGGTTGGACTGGATGACCTTAGAGGTCTTTTCCAACCTTAATGATTCTATGATTCTTGGAAGAGTAAGAGGAAATCCCAATGAGTTGTGCTTGACAGCAGCAGGAATTTGCATAGAGGCTTACAGCCCTTACTCCCCACAAGGATGAAGTCAAAATTAAACCCCCCAGGAAGGTTTTCTGCCATGTTGACAAAAATTTAAGAGGAACAACCTTCTTGCAACACCAAGAAAGGCTCAGAGCAGCATGCACGGAGGTACCTAAAGGGTTACCTATGCCTTCAAGAGCCGCAACAAACACGCCTGCCCTGGTGCACGCATTCCTCCGGCCAGCCAGGCTTGCCCGAATCAAGAGTGAATGACAAGCGACACCAGGAGGGCGTGAAGAAGAGCAAATAATTGAGATGAAATGTCAAGTTAATAAGGGGAACACAAGGAAGATGGGATGGAAAGAGTAATTTAATCATCAAGGCTTGACAGCCCAACAAGTCTGCTGAGTCTTCACCATGAAAGCAGCATTAAGGGGGACTTTAGGATGTTCTAGGACTATTTTCTACCATGGTTCATTGCAGAGATAGTCAAGGAAATCCAACCACCAAACCTAGAACAAGCTTCTGGCTCAGCCTTCTGTCCTCCTTCCTTTTTCACAGAGGATTTGGTCTGGCCCAAGACTGTTTTGAGGTGCAAACGTCTGCTCTTTGAACACTTCAAAGCAGAATCGTCTCATGCAGATGAGAATCCAACCTTTCATTTCCATTCTTCAAAGAATGAAGAAATTCTTCCAAGGTTCAAAGACCTAAAGCCCATTCTGCTTTAAAAAAGACTCCATTTTTCACCTTAGATCACAGAAGCCCAGAATGGTTTGCATTAGAAGGGACCTCAAAGCCCACCCAGTTCCACCCCCTGCCATGGGCAGGGACACCTCCCACAGGATCAGGCTGCTCAAAGCCCCATCCAACCTGGCCTTGAACACCTCCAGGATGGGGCAGCCACCAGGGCAATGTGGGCCAGGGCCTCCCCACCCTCACAAGAAGACACTCTACAACCACAAACATGATCCGAGACTGTGATTCAAGAGCCATGAAGATGATATGAGGGCTGAAGCATCTCTGCTCTGAGGACAGGTTGAAAGAGTCCAGCCTGGAGAAGAGAAGGCTCCAGGAAGACTTTAGAGCAGCTTCCAGTACCTAAAGGGGCTCCAGGAAAGCTGGAGAGGGGCTTTTTCCAAAGACCTGGAGTGATGGTATGGCTGGGGGAGTGGCTTTAAATTGGAAGGGGGAAGACTGAGATTAGACATTCGGAAGAAATTCTTCACGCTGAAGGTGGGGAGGCCCTGGCCCAGGTTGCCCAGAAAAGTTGTAGCTGTCCCATCCCTGGAGGTGTTCAAGGCCAGGTTGGATGGGGCTTAAAGCAACCTGACCACTGGAAGGTGACCCTACCCATGAGAGGGGCTTGGAACTGAATGGGCTTTGAAGCCCCTTCCAACCCAAACCATTCTATGACTCTACATCCCCACACCAGAACATGTTCATCTTAGTTCTTTGGCTTTTATTTGCCATAGAGGTTGATTTCACAGTATTTTCCTCCTCCCTTGGTTCATTTCTCAGCTTTCCTGCACTGCTGGAAGAGCCTCTGCTCACCCTGGGGCACCGGCCCAACACACGACACGCGGAGCTGAGCCCATGACGGACGTGTTTTCCACCACCCTCTCAAAATCATTAAAGTGCACCACCCACAGCAGCAGTGTCGGGACATGCACCTTGGCATGGAGATTGAGCTGGATGCCTCTGAGATGTCATCCCTAGACGTCGGTGCTCCTAGAAAACCCCACGGTTCAGAGGAGCCGCCGTGCTCGGCAGGGATGGCTCAGACCTTGTGCTAATTACCTTGATGAGTTTTGTGAGCGCGTGGCGGAACCAGTGGCACTCCCAGAGGCTCTCCCCGTGCCAGCGCCCCAAGAAATTACACTAAGCTGGGAGGAAGTATCAAGCTGCTTGAGGGTGGGGAGGCTCTGCTGAGGGATCTGGACAGGGAGGATCCATGGGCTGAGACCAATGGGATGAGGTTCAACAAGGCCAGGTGCCGGGTCCTGAACTTGGGAAACAACAACCTCATGCAGCTCCAGGCTTGGGGAAGAGAGGCTGGAAAGCTGCCTGGAGGAGAAGAACCTGGGGGTGTTGGTTGACAGCGGCTGAACATGAGCCAGCAGTGGCCCAGGTGGCCAAGAAGGCCAACGGCATCTTGGCTTGGATCAGAAACAACATGGCCAGCAGGAGCAGGGAAGGGATTGTGACCCTGGACTCAGCGCTGGTGAGGCCACACCTCGAATCCTGGGTTCAGTTTTGGGTCCCTCACTCTAAGAAGGACATTGAGGGGCTGGAACTCATCCAGAGAAGGGAAACGGAGCTGGGGAAGGGGCTGGAGAAGAAAGGTTATGAGGGGTGGCTGAGGGACCTGGGGTTGTTCAGCCAGGAGAAGACTGCGGAGACCTTATCACTGTCTACAGCTGCCTGAGCGGAGGTTGTAGCAAGGTGGGGGTTGGTCTCTTCTCCCAAGTGACAGGAGATAGGATGAGAGGGAATGGCCTCAAGTTGCACCAGGGCATGTTCAGATTGGACATCAGGAAAAATTTCTTCACGGAAAGGGTTCTGAGGCCCTGGCAGAGGCTGCCCAGGGAGGTGGTGGAGTCCCCATCCCTGGTGGGATTGAAAAGATGGGTAGAGGCGGTGCTCAAGTCTATGGTTAAGCAGTGGACAGGTACAGTTGGACTCGATGATCTCAAAGGTCTTTTTCAATCAAGTGATTCTATGATCCCATGAAACTGCTGGGTTCCCTCCTGATCCCGCTCAGTCCCTGCCTCTATTTCAGCAAGGCTTTACCTGCCCCAAAGCTGTGTTCCCTCCAGGTCAGCAACAACTGATCTAAAATGCAAGATCTGATTTGGGAGAGGAAGGCCAAGGAGGAGGAATACAACTATGACCTGAGCTGTCTGCAGAGCAGGGGATAAAATAACACTCTAAGGTCACCAGCCACTCATTTATGAACTTGACAGAAAGCTGAAGAGCCTAAAATCGCACCGAGTAATTCCAGGGACACCTCTAGAGCAGAGTTTATTCAAGACCTTTTCAAACGTCATTAAAAATGAACTCAATTTCGCGTGGGAAATGCATGCAAGAGAATGGGGTCATGGGTGAAAGCTGACAGTGCTCAGTGACCGAGATGCTCAAGCACCTACCAGGCCCCTTCCACCAAGCTCCAACTTGGTCCAACATTCAAAACAAAAGAGCAGTTCTGAGCATATTATCAGAGCAAAAGCCACGTCCCTTTGTTCTGTAGCTCAAACGGCTTTGTAATCATTTTTTTTCCAGCAATGAAACCCTCTCCCCGTGGCCTTTGGTGGAACCTCCTTGCAGCTAGGGTCTTCACAGCATGCTTCTATGGCAGCTCTCATGGCGAAGGTGCCCTCCCTGTCTCACCAAAGCTTTCTCTGGACACACACGTAGGACATCCAGAAAGGTTCCGTGTGGCCATGCCTACGAGTGAAAGGGCAGAGCCAAACCTCTGAAGCTCTCTCAAAGACACAACCAAAGGGTGCCTACCTGAATACATCTCCATGGGCTGCTCCCCACGGAACCCAGCAAGTCAATCAGACTTCAGGAGATTTGCCAAGAAATTACAGAATCATAGGATGGGTTGAGTTGGAAGGGACCTTAAAGCCCATCCAGTTCCAACCTTACTGTTACAGGCAAGGACACCTCCCACCAGGCTGCCGAAGGCCTCACCCAACCTGGCCTTGAACACCTCCAGGGATGGGGCAGCCACAACTTCTCTGGGCAACCTGGGCCAGGGCCTCCCCACCCTCAGAGTCAAGAATTTCTTCCTAATGGCCAATCTAAATCTTCCCCTTTCCAATTTAAAGCCATTCTCCCTCGTCCTACCACTCCAGACACTTGGAAAAAGCCCCTCTCCAGCTTTCCTGGAGGCCCTTCAGGTACTGGAAGCTGCTCTAAGGTCTCCATGGAGCCTTCTCTTCTCCAGGCTGAACAACCCCAACTCTCAGCCTGGCCTCAGAGCAGAGGTGCTCCAGCCTTTTCATCTCCATGTCATCCTTGGGCAGCAGATTGAAGCCTTTGTGCTCCCAGGAGGACAGGCAGCCACCACGAGGGAGGTCAACACGGAGCCAGCACTGCTCCCAGCAGCGCGGTTGTTTGAAAACAGCCAATATGTTAACAATTAGGGAAAGGAAACGCTGAAAAGCTGCCTTGTTAATTAAGGAACTGGCTATCAAAGGACTCATTAAAAGCTACTGAAACGGAATGGTTGTTAAAATAAATACCCATTAATCTTAATGTGCAATCAGGAATCCACTCCCGTTACCCACCTCGCGGCGAGGGGAGAGGCGCTCCTCGGCACACACCTACCGCTGCGGTGGTGGCACGAGCTTGGCAGTGGGCACCAACCCCAGAGGCCCAGAAGACACCCCAGCAGGTCATCCAAGAGAAAATGAAAGCTGGGGAGGGGCTCTTGATCAGAGAGTGCCGGGACAGGATGAGGGGGAATGGTTTTCAGCTGAAAGAGGGGGAGATTGAAAGGAGATCTTTGGGAGAAATGTTCTCCTATGAGGGGCAGGAGACCCTGGCCCAGGTTGCCCAGAGCAGTGGTGGCTGCCCCATCCCTGGAGGTGTTCAAGGCCAGGTTGGATGGGGCTTGGAGCCCCTGATCCAGTGCGAGGTGTCCCTGTCCATGGAAGGGGGTTGGAACTAAACGGGCTTTAAGGTCCCTTTCATCCCAAAACATTCTGTGATTACATGATATTATGATACAGAGAGGATTTTGGAGGCTGCTCATGGCCTCTCCATGTCTGGAAAGGTATCTTCCAATACCTTTTTTGTCTTTGCTGCTTGTACAGATGATTCTAAATGTGAGCCATTTGGAGAAGTCCTACAAGTTCCTCAAGGAATTCATAACCAACATCACTAATGTACTTCCAGAAATTGTCCACCCTACAAAACTCTATGGGACCACAACCTTCAAGGTGAGAAGGCCAGTAGATCCATCCCCATGCAGGTGTTTGGTTGGACAGTATCTTTTTTCCGGTAGGGTGGGGAGGCCCTGGCCAAGGTTGCCCTGAGAAGTTGTGGCTGCCCCATCCATGGAGGTCTTCAAGGCCAGGTTGGATGGGGCTTGGAGCAGCCTGATCCAGTGGGAGGTGTCCCTGCCACGCAGTTGGAACTGAATGGGCTTTAAGGTCCCTTCCAACCCAAACCATTCTGTGATTCTTCATTCTGTGATCGCTGATGGAACTGAGAGGTGACGGCACCGAGAAGCAACGACCCAGGGAACATGGTCCAAAACCAAAGCCTGTACCTACAGCCCCAGAGGATGGGACCATATGGACCCAGTGGACGGAGAAGGGCAGGGAACCTTCCTAAATCTTCAGTGGCTTTAGAGCACTGAGGAATTTATGGAAAAGGTAGAGAAAACATCTGCCCCAGGGTTTAAAAGGGAGAAGATGATGATCTTGGGAACTGCAGATACCACAGCCAAAAGACAACCAGAATAAGATGTGAGAAGGGAAACAACCACGTGGCCACAAAACACAATGGCACAAGCGTCAAATCCCTGTGCAAAATACAGATTAGCAAAAAGAAAAGTTAATTATTCTAAGAAGTTTTACGTTTAATAGAAAAGAAGAATCAACGCGGTGTCTTTCTCCAAATGATGAGACTTAAGTGCAACGCGGTCAGACACTACCACACATCCCAAAAGAATCAAATCCATCCCTAAGAGCATTAACTTCAGAGTAGGAATCAAGAGAGCAATTCCTAATTAATTAATTCTCTTTACATGGCTTTATAGAACCCTTATTAAGCAGAAGAAATCCCATTTTCCTCCCCAAATGGTTTGCATTACGGAAGAAGGATGGGAGCGGAGCAGTTCCTGGTTTCCAGCAGGGCACGTGCTATGGGTTGAGCTGTGTCGCTTTGCATTAGATGTGACCCATGTGGAACACGAGAGGTGACAGATGTGCAATCACTGCTTATTGATCTCAGCTACCATCAAGCTCCATATCTGATCTCCATGAAGCCATCTCAGGACCCAAACAATGAAGTCAACGTGTTGACTTATGGACTTGGAAAGAGGCGACTGGCACCAAGCTCCGAGCTGACATTCATAAGGTTCTGAAATTTGCTAAGAACAAGACCTTCCAGCCAACAAGAGAAGGTTGGAGATGAGCAACGCTTGTGGGCCAGGGCTCCTAAGCACACAGCAATGACTCTTGGGGAAAGGGATGCTCCCCAGCCTCGGAACTCCATCAGGTCTTCATATTACTTGGGTTAAAGGTTTCCTGATGGCCAAACTTATGAAAATCAAAGGTTTCCTCATGGCCAAACTTATGAAAGAAGAAGCAACGACTTCATGCATCATGTCTGAGGGAGGCATTTTGGATTCAACACACAGCAGGGACCTACTGGAACAGCCAATGGCATCGCATTCAGGTCAACAGCCTCAAAACCCATCCTGCTCCTCACAGGGAACAGGACAGGCATCCGTGCCTTGCTTTACCCAGAACAGGAAAGGCCTCTTCTTGCCCAGGATCTGCTGTGCCAGCAGTGACCTGATGAACAGCAGTTTGTGGTTTAGGAGGATCAACATTCTGCTGCGTTCCTCCCCTCCCCTCTACACCTGACTGGACAGGGAGCAGGGCACGTTGAAGTCACCTACGGAAGAACCTTTGGTGCCATTAACAAATCACTAGATTTAAACAGATTATCACCAAGGAGGTACTGTCATAGCCTCTTCTGAGTGAAACTGGGATTTTCGTCTTCCCATGACTATGACATCGGGCAAGCATTGAAACAAGTAGCCGAAGGAAGTGGTGGAGTCACCATCCCTGGAGGGGTTCAATAAACATGTAGAGGTGGCACTTCAGAACATGGTTTAGTAGGCACTGTGGGGTTGGGCTGGATGATCTTAGAGGTCTTTTCCAACCTTAATGATTCCATGATTCTATGACCATCCCTATCACGCAATAGCTTGGTGCAAGAACCTTCCACCACTGAAACATCTCAGGTCCACCATAACAAACCTATCAGAAGCAACACCTTAAAGCAGTGCCAACTAATTTTAAGTGAAATCCACCTTGCGCAAAGACCCACTTCAGCTGGAAAGCTGACGGCACCTGAACTGCAAAAAGAACAGTTGTTTCAACACCCCTGGAAGGTCACCATCACCTGGCCTGACACAGGATTGCTTTCAACCTCATAATGAAGTGCTTGGCTTCCAGGTATGTAAAAAAAATCAATGGGATATCATTTTCTGAAGTAAACATTTACCACTTCTCTTCTATTTTGAGCATTAAAGGGAAACCAGACTGTCACAGATACGGCAGCGAGACAACCAGGCGGCAAAGCTGAACTCCCAACAGAAGCTCGGAGGCAACCAGACAAATAGAAAAGGTGGGAAGATAAAAAACCAAATACGGCAATTATCCTCACCACACAAAAAATAAACTTTGGCTGTGTCGAAGATGCCTCCGGTCAACAGCTGGAGGCTATTCTGGCTGAAGGGAAGGCTCTGCTCAAGGCTTTCTTGTCCAGAGAAGCACAGCAAAAACGGGTTGGAGCATCTCTCCTGCAAGGACAGGCTGAGAGTTGGGGTTGTTCGGCCGGGAGAAGGTTCCATGGAGAGCTTAGAGCAGCTTCCAGGACTGAAAGAGGCTCCAGGAAAGCTGGGGAGGGGCTCTGGATCAGGGAGTGCAGGGATAGCATGAGGGGGAATGGTTTGAAGCTGCAAGATGGGAGACTGAGATGAGATCTTAGGAAGAAATGTTCTCCTGTTGCCCAGAGCAGTGGTGGCTGCCCCATCCCTGGAGGTGTTCAAGGCCACGTTGGATGGGGCTTGGAGCAATATGACCCAGTGGGAGGTGTCCCTGCCCATGGCAGGGAGCAGGACTGGATGGGCTTTGAGGTCCCTTCCAACCCAAACCACTCCACGATTCTGTGAATTTACAAAACCAAATCATGGAGGTGATGATCACAACCAGTTCCCACAGGTGGATCTGAAACCACTTGGCTTTTTTTTTTATAAAGAATGTTATTTCACTCTGACTTTGGGGTTTGGTTTTATTTTGGTCTTTGAGCAAATGACAATTTATGGAGCAATTACCTCCATGGTAATGGTTTTCTACACGGGCATCAAGGGGTTTAATGTCTACAAATTCCATGTCTTTGCTTAAGAGCGGCAGCAAATACACCCAACACGAAAAGCACCGCTCGTGGATATTGTAACCACACAGAATCATGGGATCAAGGATGTAAAAGGGTCCGAGATAAGACAGTGTAGAGGACTATGAAGTTTCCCCCTCGCGTTGAGCTGTCAGAGTCAACAAGTGACATCTACTTGAGACTTTTATTTCCTTAAATAGAAAAATAAATAAATAGAAGGAAGGGCAAGGGGTAGCAAAGGGAAGTACCTTGGGACGCAGCTGTTCCAACCAAGCACAGGGTGGTTTCTTTGAACCTTCTAGAGGCACATAAACACACATCCTGGCAGAGGTCTTTTTGTAGAAGCTCAGAAGGTTGCAGCAACGCTGGGAAGCTGTGGGGTGTTTTTTATATAGGCAAAAATGCCCAAGGAAATTCTCTGCCCAGAAAAGTTGTGGCTGCTCCATCCCTGGATATGTTCAGGGCCATGTTGGATGGGGCTTGGAGCAACCTGATCCAGTGGGAGGTGTCCCTGCCCATAGTGGGTTTGGAACTGGATAATATTCGGGATCCCTTCCAACCCAAATCATTCTACGATTCCATGATTCAATGATTAGGTCATGGAGAGGATCAAAGGAGCTACAAACTACCTGATCTTTGCATGTTGCCTTACTTGGGACTATCCCAGCTGAAACAATGAACCAAGTAGTAGCATCATCAACAGCCCAGAGCCCGTGTCAAGAGCAAAAGGGCCAGTTAGCAAAGAGTACCGGGACCAGTCCACTGGATGACGGCAACTCTTGACTACGAAGAAGAGGTTGGGTCTTGGTTCAACAGAAAGGTCAGATCATCATTCTCAATATGCAAACAGAAAACCTGAAGGTCTTCAAGGCCAGGTTGGATGGGGCTCTGAGCAACCTGATCCACTGGGAGGTGTTCCTGCTATTGCAGAGGGGTTGGAACTGGATGGGCTTTGAGGTCCCTTCTGACGCAAATCACTTTATGATTCTATGAAAGAGAGGATTCCAAGATCTGCACCCATTTTCTTGCACACCACGCAAACACGTGGTAGGAGAGCTTTAATTAACCACTTTTATAAGTCTATAGCGTGGCAACAATTGTGTGCAGAGCTTGGTCCCTCCAAAACAAGCAGCACCTACATTGGAGCATCCAGCTGCTCTCTGGCCTCCTGAGATGCTTCAGAGGTCTGTGCATGGACCTTCACACCGGAGATGTGTGGTAGAAAGCACTCCTGCTAGTCCAGGTCAGTCACACGATGGCATCATGCTTTGAGAAACACAAGGAACTATGTGCTTAATCCTTATTATCCACTTGATTTAACTGAAGACACCCCTATTAATCATGTAACCATCTGACCACGACTGTCCCACCAGGCTGGAGGTTCAGCCTATGGCATCAAATTCCCATTCTGAATTTGTTGCTTCTTACTTTCTTTACCTCACCCTCTTTTTTTAAAGAGTGAATGATGAAAAGCCCCCATCTACCCGCTCTCTAAATACTGCCCAAGCTGCACTGTGGATGTCCACGCCGCGTTCTTGTGCTGAGAACCGGTATGGGGAGACCAGGAGGCGCAGTGGCAGGGAAGCAGCTACCAAAACTCATGAAAAACCTTAAATACGTGGACAGAGCATCTTACTACAGCTCAAAGCGAGAAGAATCATAGACTAGTTTGGGTCAGAAGGGATCTTAAAGATCATCCAGTTCCAACCCCCTGCCGTGGGGGCAGGGACACCTCCCCCTGGCTCAGGCTGCCTAAGGTCCCATCCAACCTGGCCTTGAACACCTCCAGGGATGGGGCAGCCACAACTCATCCGGGCAACCTGTTCCAGGGCCTCACTACTCTCACCATGAAGAGATTCTTCCTTATGTCTCATCTAAATCTGCCCCTCTCCAGTTTATCCCCTTTCCCTCTCATCCTGTCACCATAAGCCTTTATGAACAGCCCCTCTCCAGCTTTCTTGTAGCCCCTTCAGCCACTGGAAGGTCACTATGAGATCTCCTCAGAGCCTTTTCTTCTCCCGGCTGAACAACCCCAACTCTCTCATCTTGTCCTCGTATGGGAGGTGCTCCAACCAAGCAAGAAGATACCTCCACGGTGTGGCTCAACACCCCTGGCCCAGCAGCAGGAGCCAACCCTAAACAGAACGGCACAAACCCAAGGCACTGGTGTTGCCACAGTGGCCATTTAGCAGCCTCCACCTGGTACTAAATTATTGATTTCTGACATTTAAATGTGTTCTAGAGCAAACACTCCAAGCAAATATGAGCAGCAGACTGAGAAAGGACAGTGCTGTAGATATAACCCTTGGAGAGGATGGCAACCCATGGACCAGCTGGACAAGGGATCGGCTTTGATGCTCGTCAATTTTCTCCTCTGTCCATGCTCGCTATTTTGGTCTCCACAAAGACCATTGATGTCTGGAAAGACCACCAAGACCCTGCAACAAGAGGCATCAAGGACGAAATGTGGTGCCCCAACAGCGGAGACATCTCATAAGATAGAATTATAGAATAGTTTGGCTTGGAAAGGGACCTTAAGGGTCATCTAGTTCCACCCCCTGCCATGGGCAGGGACATCCCACCGGATCAGGCTGTCCAAGGCCCCATCCAACCTGGCCTTGAACACCTCCAGGGATGGGGCAGCCACAGCTTCCCTGGGCAACCTGTTCCAGTGTCTCACCACTCTCATGGTGAAGAAATTCTTCCTAATGTCCAGTCTAAATCTGCCCCTCTCCAGTTTACACCCATAGAATGGTTTCAGTTGGAAAAGACCTTTAAGATCATGAAGTCCAACCAACGATCCAGCCCTGCTAAGTCCACCAGTAGACCACGTCCCTACTCTCAGCCCGCAAAGGAATTAAAACAATAAATAATCTGCGTTTAACGAGTCTCTGTATGTACACAAGAAGCAACCTTAATTTTTCTTGGTCCTACTTATGCCTCCTGACAGGGATTGAGGTTCTGTCCTGGTCATTGTGTCCACAGGCTGAGACTTTCCAAGTTAGCTTGACACAAAGCAGAGCCGTAGCCCGACCCCGATCGCAGCGCACAGCTCCGCAACTGGAACGAACACGAATTAAAAAACGGATAAATGACATATTTCATCCTCCTCTTTTGTGGCTTTTGTTTTCTTTTGTATTCACTTTGGGAATAACATTCTTTCCATTGGGAAGAGTCTGATTTTCCATTAAATACAAAGCAGCTGCCATTTTGGAAACAAAAAGTTGATTAAATACAGATTTTTTTTTTTTTCCTTCTCTTTTGCCCTAACGAAGAGCTCAAACCACGCTTCCTTCGGCTGATTTATCGGGGCAAAGTATCTGCCAACTGCAGCAGCAGGAAGACTTAAAGAGGAGGAACGAGGCTTGGCGCAGCTTGATCCAGTGGGAGATGTCCCAGCCCATGGCAGGGGGGTTGGAACTGGATGATCTTTAAGGCTCCTTCCAACCCAAACCATCCCATGATTCTACGAAATGCTAATCTGCTGTTACAAAAAAAGGGAGAAAGATCTCCAGGCTATGAGCACAGCACAAAACACTCATCCTCATGGCGGAGTCCTCCAGCACATTGACACCAAGGGTTCCTCACCCTTCGCACGCGTAAGGGTGGGCCGGATTCCCTGCTTACGCAGATTCCTCCTTGCCGAGATGCCGAAGGAAGGGTCGACACGTTGCCGTGACGTACGGCCGCCTGTTGCAAACCCAACTAACGCATGACTTAAGGCCCAGATGTTGAACAGACTGGAAAAAAAGATGAGCTCAAAACAGAAACTACCCAATCGCCCACTCCATTTCCACTCCGTGAGCTGTCAACGCCCAATCCGTGAGATATTTTTCCTTCTAAGCGGAGCCGATTATGGAGTGACCAACACAAGCGGTGTAGGGAGCTTCAACTCATTTTACATTTTTATATAAACTGAATCATATATTGATTTTATATTTTCAGTATTCAGACGTTATAGATGAAAACAAGAGGGAAGAAAAAGATGGATGGTGACATCTGTGGAAATTACTGTTATCTTTCTTAATTCGCTCATAGAATCATAGAATGGTTTGGGTTGGAAGGGACCTTAAAGAAAATCCAGTTCCACCTCCCTGTCATGGGCAGGGATGCCTCCTGGTAGACCAGGCTGCTCCAAGCCCCACCCAACCTGGCCTTGAACACCTGTAGAGAGAGGGCATCCACACCTTCCCTGGGCAACCTGGGCCATGGCCTCCCCACCCTCATCTCCTTATGCCCTTCAGGAAACCCAATGAAGAAAGACCACAGCGATCACAAGAAATCCATAGGATCTGTTCTTTTAAACGAAGCTGGATGAGGCTACGAGCAACCTGATCCAATAGAAGGTGTCCCTGGCCATGGCAAGGGGGATGAACTAGATGGGCTTGAAGGTCTCTTCTGACCAAAATGATTTTATATGCTTTGCTTCTCTTTCTTGCTGTTACCTTCAAGCTAGAGTACAAGATCCAGGGCGAACACATCTCTACGCGCAACCCTATGGTGGTCACAAAATGATGGGTCCTTGCAGCCACTTCAACCACACCACTAACACTCAACTGCCGTCACACAGCGATCTGCTCCGAATGACGGGCATGAGCTCCACAAACTTCTCCATGCGACCTCAACTCAAGTGACCTCTGTACAGGGACCCCAAAGGACATTGGGGTCCTCTAGGGCAGGTAGGTCTCGAGGAGGGGCTCTTGATCAGGGACTGCAGCGACAGGACAAGGGGGAATGGTTTTCAGCTGAAAGAGGGGAGATTTGAGATGAGATCTTAGGAAGAAATGTTCTCCTCTGAGGGTGGGGAGGCCCTGGAACAGGTTGTCCAGAGAAGCGGTGGCTGCCCCATCCCTGGAGGTGTTTCAAGGCCAGGTTGGATGGGACTTGGAGCAACCTGATCCAGTAGGAGGTGTCCCTGCTCATGAAAGCAGGTTTGGAACTGGATGGGCTTTAAGGTCCCTTTCAACCCAAACTACTCCATAACTTAATGATATCTGGGGGCTTTCGAAGCAGATATGGTGTTCACCAATGTTCCTTTGCAGCTTACAACTTAACAGAAGCACCTTCCAAGACTTCAAGTTGCCAGCAGATAAAATAAGACGGAAGCAGCTAATTGCAAAGTCTACGGTTTCACTTAAATTTGAACCTAAGGTGGGAGGGAGGATGCGGAAAAACCTATACTTCAACTTCTTGTGGGGTTTTTGGAAGGGAAAGCAGCATTGGAAGGGAAAGTTTGGATTCCTTCTGCTGCGGATGGATTTTTTAGCTGCCAAATTCTCCGTACGGCACATCTGACTCTTCGCGTCCATCTGGGCACGCAAAAGGAAGCACAAAACAGGTTGATAAATCGAAGTTCGTAAAATACAAATCAAAGCCACGTCGAGGTGACTCCACAAAGGGAAGCAAGACCCAGGGAAGCACGCACAGCCTGGTTTAAAGGATTTATGGGACCAAGCGCTTTCGCTTCAATGAATTTTCAAAGTGCTGAAAGCAGACAAGAAAACCATGTAATTACAAGATAACTTGGCTTACCCGGATTCGAGTTAACCAGCGCTCCCGGGTTAAGCAGAGGTCAGCCTTCTCCCCAGCCAGCGACGCTAAATCCACCCATTTGAACGTTCTGCTCCTTGATTTAAAGCAACCATTAGTTCTTGTTTCGACTCCTTCGTTTTAGGAAGGAGTTGGGATTTTGGAGACAATTGAGAAGACCAGAAAAGTAAAGCCCAGCTAACAGACCACAGCGAGGAGGGCAGGACAGGACCACACGGCCACGCGAATGCTGCTCCAGTCACCAGCCCATCTCCTCCACTCATTTTAAGGACGTTTTGTTCAGCTTTCAGGGAAAGCTGGTCTGAGTGATCCCCCAGGAGACTCAGATCATCTCTGGAGAGCAGAGGGAGCCCTCTGAAGAGCATACGACGTGGACAACAAAGACGATCTGAGGCTTGACATAAGGAAGAACTCTTGACATAAGGAAGAAATTCTTCACCATGAGAGTGGGGAGGCCCTGGAACAGGTTGCCCAGGGAAGTTATGGATGCCCCATCCCTGGAGGTTGTTCAAGGCCAGGTTGGTTGAGGCCTTGGGACCCAGATCTAGTGGGAGCACATGTCCCTGCCCATAGCACGGGGTTGGAATTAGACGATCCTTAAGGTCCCTTCCAGCCCAAACTATTCTATGATTCTGTGGAGCACGTCCCTGAGAGAGATGAGGTTGTTCAACCTGAAGAGAAGGCTCCAGGGAGACCTTCCAGCAGCCTTCTCGTACCTGAAGAGGCTCCAGGAAAGCTGTGGAGGGGCTCTTGATCGGATTGCAGGGATAGGACGAGGGGAAATATCTCTCAAGTGAAAAAAGGGAGATTGAGATGAGATCTTAGGAAGAAACGTTCTCTTCTGAGAGTGGTGAGGCACTGGCCCAGGTTGCCCAGAAAAGCTGTGGTTGCCCCATCCCTGGAGGTGTTCAAGGCCAGGTTGGATGGGGCTTTGAGCAACCTGATCCAGTGGGAGGTGTTGCTGCCCACGGCAGGGGGTTGAAACTGGATGAGCTTTAGGTTCCCTTCCAACCCAAAACGTTTCATGTTTCTATGACACAGGGAGGATTTTGGACACTGCTCATATCCCATCCACGTCTGCGTCCCAGGCAGCTCACTCCTTATTTTTTTTGACACGCAACTCTATCTACAACAGCAATAACTTCCAGGATTAGCCACAACTACTTCCCACCAGACATTTTAAGCTATGTTACAATTCCTCCTTTGTTCTGCTATTTCACGCAATCAGATTTTTCAACCGCTTTTAGACAGATTAACAATTTATTTCCACCGATTAATAGGCACTACCTGGAGAACCAAAAGTTAGAGGAGTTAAAAAGAAAATTAGGATCCGTCACAGTTAAGAACAAAACCAACTAAGAGCAGGCTAGCAACAACCCGCCATATAAAGGGATTACTCCATTCCTGACCCTTTCCAGGGGACCTCCAGGTATTATTTTTCATTGATTTACCTTAATGAAACTAATGCAACCCTCTCCGTGGGACGCTGACTCCACAGCTGTCTCGGCACTGGATTCAATTAAAGGAATAAAATACATCTGGCTTCAAAATGGTTGGAAGGCTTGAAAAGCCAGAGGCAAGACCATTTTTTGGCATCTCTCTTGCTTAGGGTACGCCCCAAGGACACCATGCGGGGTGGGTGATATTCAACCCCACTCTTGGAAATCCACAGTCATGGGAGATGCCCAAAGCATCCCCATCATGGCATCATGAGTAGCTCCTGCAGCCCTCCCAGCAACCAAGTTGTGGCTTTGGTGGAAGCTGGCCTCAAAATGCTTCAACAAGCTCTTTCTTTCCAGAAGCTGACGTTGATTTGAGACCTTGATGTTGACTTAGAAACCCCCAGGTACCCGGAGCCTGCAAAGATTCAAGGCTTAGCTACGCTCAGTTTCCAGGAAAAGGGGTACAAGCATCCAACCGCGGCATGAAATATCAATGCTACCACAGCAGCTCAGCATTAAAACAAAGAGCAAAGGTTAAAGACGGAAAAGCAGAAGCTAGGGTAGAGGCTACACCTCCACGCCAGCCACATCTCACGCTTGCAACCATGCCGAGCAAGGGCTGCACCGACAAAACCCACCACGGCACACGTTGCTTGCACGCGCCTTGGCTTGCAGACATGGGAATAGAAGAAACAAGGTAGCTTGAGAGCACTTTGTTTGCAATCTATCCACAGAAACAAGCAGAAATAACGACAATTAGAGGGGTTTGTTGAACCAGAAGGTAGGTCCAAAAGGTCCGCTTTGCTTTCTTTGTGCTAATTTTGCCCACATCCAAAGAGGAAGATAGAAGACAAGAAGAACTCACACTATTTTCTGGATAAAATACTGTTCGAGCACACCAGCCGGAGGGAAGGCTTAGTGGTCCAAGCGCTAGGTCGGAGTACTTAGACCAGGAAGAACACCAAGCGGAAACCCCCATGGGGGATTTGCCTGAACAAAACACAGGGAGTGAGGTGGGATTTCATAAAGATCTTTTCTTTTTCAAGCAGAGGTTGAAGACCCCATCGTGCTTTCCCTAACAACGGACATTTCCTCCTAATTCTCCGCACGTTGAGGGATGCAGGAGGGATACAAGGAGCCAGTTAAATGCAACATGCTCTAAAAGCAACCATTTAGCAACACTACTGTAACAACATGACTGCGAGCAACCTGCCTAGAAGACAAGCCTTCCCTTCCGGTCTTTTCTTTATCCCACTGATTTAAACATCTACTCTACCTTCTCCCTTTTGTCCTTCCAAGACCGTTTCTGGTTCAACTTGCCCTTTAACGTTTGAGGTGCGAGCAGAGCAGACCAAACGCGCAGGACACGCAGTCTTGTACTCACCGACATGGTAGAGTGGACATCTACATCCCCCTACAGAGGACAACACAGGGAGTCGAAAGTCAAACACAGAAGAGAACAAAGCAACAGTGAGAAAGGCAGAGAGGTACAGGTCTATCATCGCCCAGAGGTGCCTAAAACCCATCAACGCTTCAACCGAGGCACCAGCGGAGCAGCTGGCGGAGGGTTAAAACCACAAAATATGGGCTCATTGAACCTGGTCTAATGAGGATGACAAAGAAATAAAGGTATCACAAGATGAACTTTACCACAATTAAATACGCTCAATACATCAATGTCCACGAGCCTCAGTTTTCCCACCTGTAAGATAGAGGCAATGGATGTCAAATCTTAGCAAGTTGGGGAGAGGCTTTTTATCAGGGAGTGCAAGGAGAGAATAAGGGGGAATGGTTTTAAGCTGAAAGAGGGGAGATTGAGATAAGATCTTTGGAATTAACTCTTTATTATGAGGCTTGTGAGGCCCTGGCCCAGGTTGCCCAGAGAAACGGTGTCTGCCACATCCCTCTGGCTTGAAGCACCAAGACGTCATGGTCCTTCTCCTCCATCTTATCTCCTTCATAGGGCTCTTGGACATAAGAGTTGCTTGTCTTTCCCCACAAACCTTGTTTCATTTAATAACCTCTTGGATGGGGCCTTGGGCAGCCTCATTTAGTGGGATGTCCCTGCCCATGACAGAGGGATTGGAACTAGATGAGCTTTAAGGTCCCTTCCAACCCAAACTATTCTATGATTCAATGATTCTAACCTGAGGAACCAGACTGCTCTGGGATCGATCATCTGAGAGGCAATTAACACCTCATTCCTGAAGGACACGGGGTACCAAAGGCTTCTCAAACAACCACCTTGCAGCTGAAGTCATCGTGGCTTTAAATTAGGAGGGGGAAGATTTAGATGAGACATTAGGAAGAAACTCTTCACGATGAGGTTGAGGAGGCCCTGGCCCAGGTTACCCAGAGAATTGGCTGCCCCATCCCTGGAGGTGTTCAGGGCCAGGTTGGATGGGGCCTTGGAGCAACCTGATCCAGTGGGAGGTGTCCCTGCCCATGGCAGGGGGTGGAACTGGATGGGCTTTGAGGTCCCTTCCAACAGAAACCATGTGATAAGTCTATGTGACAGCACGTAGCAGCTCCAGCAAGATTTGCTCAGCTCTTCCAAGTGCAAGGGGGTGTTATCTAAGCACAGTCCAGACTCACGCAAATCTAAAGGTGTCTTTGGTGCTCATACGAGGTTTTCATGAAGGTTACATTTCACTTGGGTCTCCCAATGTGGTCAAGACTGCAGTTGGTGCAAACATTAAGATGTTTTACTTCCATACGCAGTGCCTTGCCTTTCCATAGAATAGTTTGGGTTGAAAGGGACCTCAAAGCCCATCCAGTTCCAAACCCCTGCCATGGGCAGGGACACCTCCCACTGGATCAGGTTGCTCCAAGCCCCATCCAACCTGGCCTTCAACAGCTCCAGGGTTGGGGTATCTACAACTTCTCTGGGCAACCTGGGCCAGGGTCTTATGACCCTCAATGTGAAAAATTCCTTCTTCATGTCTAGCCTAAATCTTCCCCCTTCCAATTTAAAGCCATTCCTCCTTGTCTTCCCGCTCCAGGACCTCATAGAAAGTCCCTCCCCAGCTTTCCTTGGGCCCTTCAGGTGCATGAAGGCTGCTCTAAGATCTCCCAGAGAGAGATATTATAAAGTACTAGAAGAATGTGACTTTTTTACTTAAAAAAAAATAAAAATCAGCAATCATTCTCTTTATAAAGCAAATAAACACTTTTAAAGATCTTTTTACCACAGCCCAAGCCGTGATAGCTGCAATATTTATCTGGAACCGGGATGAGATGCCAAGACGGTGAATAAGACAAACCCAGAGCGGCCGCGGAGTTTGCGCGGCTCCAGCTGAGATCCGTGCCTGCCATCTGACAAATATAAGCACAAAAGAGGGGAAAAAAAAGCCCCTTCCAACCTAAAAATCCCTCTGTAGGGAGTTCCCACTGAACCGCTCGGGCCTTCCATCGCTGAAAGATTGCTTCCCCTTCCCAGGTCACCATCACCTCTTGACCTACCCTGATTACCTTCCAAAGGAGGTTATCGAGATACAAGACTAACAGAGGATTAAAGGAAACTTCAAATAAAAACAACCCTCCCCCCTTTCCTTTCCCCCCCCAAGTCGGGTCCCCTCCCCCAAGAAAACATCCTTGCTTTGTTAACCTGACAGTTCCCTGTAGGTGTTGACACAACCCTCCATCTCCGAGCAGCTTAACGTCAACAAATCAGTGTGTTTGGAGTAGCCCTGTCAATGCGATTTACATTAACTTGTCTAACAAGAAATAAAACCAACAATCGGCCATCAAAGACAAAAAAGCTTTTTTTTTTCAGCCATTCTTTACAAAGTCCAAACCTGGAAATGGTAATTTTTGGAGGCCGTGGCCCTTTAGGTGCTGAAAACCAGAAATCACCTTTTTTTTTTTCCATCTAAAATACACCCTCCGCTCCTTTTTTCTTTAAAAATAAGATGTATTTTCTTTTCAAGGAGGTCTGAGCATCCCATATTAATGAGCTCAGCAGCAGCAGGAACCAACTCTTGTTGGTTAACACAGAAAAAGGGCAGCCAAGAAGCCAAAATGTTAATTATGCTTTGATTTCCACCAGCGGGTTATTTGCTCAGAGACCTTTTTTTGGGCGCTTAGTAGAGCATTTTCCAATTGTGGCTCAAAAACCACCATGAAAATCCTACACAGAGAAGGAATGTACCAAAACCCCATTTGCTGTGAACTTTGCCTCCCCTCGCTGGTCTCCACCAGCGTGCCCTCAGCATCTCGCAGCTCCATGTCCTCAAAGCAAAGCCTCCAAACCCAAATGGATTCCAGGGTTTCCTAACACCAAGCGTTTCCCACCATTATCCACAACATCTACTCCAATGTTCTAAAGGAACAAATACAGATCATTATTCCTCCTGGAAGACTGGAGAAACTGGAGACTCTTCATACCATTCCACAAGCAACACGCTTTGCTCTGCATTGTTTTCCCTCCCTGAGCACGGGGGTGGACCAGATGACCTGGTTGCCCAGAGAAACAGCAGATGTCCCATCCCTAGAAACATTCCAGGTCAGGGAAGTTGTGGTTGCTCCATGCCTGGAGGTGTTCAAGGCTGGGTTAGATGGGACCTCGGGCAGCCCGATCCAGCGGGAAGTGTCCCTGCCCATGGCATGGGATTAGAACTAGATGACCTTCAAAGTTCCTTCCACCCCAAACTATTCTTCTCTATGATGTTGTTTTATGGATGGGGCTCTGAGCAACCTGAGCCAGTTGAAGATATCTCTGGAACATCTCTGCTATGAGGACAAGCTGAGAGAACTAGGGTTAAGCCTCTAGAAGAGAAGGCTCCCAGGAGACCTTATCATGGCTTTCCAGTAGCTGAAAGGGCTCCAGGAAAGCTCGGGATGCATTTATAACGAGGGCCTTGAGTGACAAGACAAGATGGAATGGCTTTAAATTGGAAGAGGGAAGATTTAGGTGAGAGATTAGGAAGAAATAGGATCCACCCAAGAGTATTAAAGAAGCTGAGGGACGTGCCTCCCAAACCCCTTTCCATCATCTTTCAGCAGTCCTGACCGATTGGGGCAGTGCCACTGGACTGGAGGCTGGCTGATGTTCTATCCATCTCCAAAAAGAGTGGGAGGGAAGACCCAGGGAACTCCAGGCCTGGCAGTCTGGCCTCAATACCGGGGAAAGTCATGGAACAGGTGATCTTGAGTGCTATCATGAAGCACATGCAAAAGAACCGGGTGATCAGGCCCAGTCAACATGGGTTTACAAAAGGCAGATCTAACCCAAACTAACCTGATCACCTTCTATGACAAAATGACTCAACTACTGGATGGGGGAAAGGCTGTGGATGGAGTCTTCTTCAGGAAAGTCTTTGACACAGTTTCTCACAGCATTCTGCTTCAGAAACTGTCAGCCTCTGGCCTGGACAGGCGCACAATCTCCTGGGTTGAAAACTGGTTGGATGGCCCAGAGAGTGGTGGTCAATGGAGTTAACTCCAGCTGGAGGCCAATTACAAGTGGGGTTCCCCAGGGCTCGGTACTGGGTCCAGCTCTGTTCAATGTCTTTATCAATGACCTGCATGAAGGCATTGAGCGCACCACAAGTAAGTTTGCGGATGACACTAAGCTGGGTGGAAGTGTGGATCTGCTGGAGGGTAGGGAGGCTCCAAAGGGATCTGAACAGGCTGGACTGCTGGGCCAAGACCAATGGCATGAGGTTTAACAAGGCCAAATGCCGGGTCCTGCACTTGGGGCACAACAACCCTGTGCAGTGCTACAGACTGGGGGGAGAGTGGCTGGAGAGCTGCACGGAAGAGAAGGACCTGGGGGTGCTGGTTGACAGCCGACTGAACATGAGCCAGCAGTGTGCCCAGGGGGCCAAGAAGGCCAATGGCATCTTGGCTTGGATCAGAAATGGGGTCACCAGCAGGTCCAGGGAGGTGATTCTCCCTCTGTACTCGGCACTGGTGAGACCACACCTTGAGTACTGTGGTGAGGGGACAGAACTGAACACAAGAAGGATGTTGAGGCTCTGGAGAGTGTCCAGAGAAGAGCAACAAAGCTGGTGAGGGGCTGGAGAACGTCTTACGAGGAGCAGCTGAGAGAGCTGGGGGTGTTCAGCCTGGAGAAGAGGAGGCTGAGGGGAGACCTTATTGCTCTCTACAACTGCCTGAAAGGAGGTTGTGGAGAGGAGGGAGCTGGGCTCTTCTCCCAAGGGACAGGGGACAGGACAAGGGGGAACGGCCTGAAGCTGTATCAGGGGAGGTTCAGGTTGGACATCAGAAAAAAATTTTCACAGGAAGGGTCATTGGGCACTGGCAGAGGCTGCCCAGGGAGGGGTGGAGTCACCTTTCCTGGAGGCATTTAAAAGACGGGTGGATAAGATGCTCAGGGGCGTGGTTGTGTGGCAGATAGTAATGGTTGGACGCGATGATCCTAGAGGTCCTTTCCATCCTAGTGATTCTGTGAAATTCTTCAAAATGACAATGCTGAGGCCCTGGCCCAGGTTGCCCAGGGAAGCTGTGACTGCCCCATCCCAGGAGAGGTTCAAAGGCCAGGTTGGATGGGGCTTTGAGCAATCTGATCCACCAGGAGGTGTCCCTGCCCATGGCAGGGGGGTTAGAACTTGATCTTTAGGGTCCCTTCCAAGCCAAACCATTCTATGATTCTATGCTCCTGCTCATTCCACAGGAGTTGGACTAGAGGACCTTTAAATGCTGCTTCGAACACAAACAATGTCATGATTCTACGACCTCCAGTGATCCATTCCAACCTCAACCATTCCACAATTCACTACAGTAAAGAGAGGAAAAATTCAGCCTCAGGTATCCAAAAAAATAGAAACACAAACCTCAGATCCTTCCTCGGAGTCACGTTTTAGCTCATTCAGCATCTCTCCTCCTCTCCAAAAAGTTGACTTGTGTCAACTGGACCCTTCAAGGCCACTTGATCTGCCTTGCGGCGACCTGGAGCCTTGACCCCAGAAAGGTTTCCTGCAGATGAGTGGCCCCATCTGAGACAATGGGATTACTCACACCAGTCAAGTGAAGGAGCCACCTGCATTTTTGCAGGCTCAGGACTTTCGGCTCCGTTCTATTCCACGACAGCACTTTTTCTTGGCTTAATTTTAGAGCAGTAACAGCTGACATGTCCAAACTGAGTTTCTTTGATCAGCAGGTGAAGGTTTTATTTAGGTGTAATTACTGTTGTGACAAAAGGCAGATGAGTAGCTCAGCTCCTGCCACTTAGTCATCTCCTCAGACTGCAACTCTTTTCTTCTAAAAACCTCTTCAAATATTGTGAGAGCGCTTCTCACTTCTTTTAAAAACATAAACTCAGTCAACATAAGTACCTCCTCTGGAGGACAAGGGCATTTCCAAGCAAAGGACACAAGAGGAAGGAAGGGATGGTTACGCCTGGAGGACAGTTCTAGGAAGGAGAAGATGCTCCACTCTCCAAGGATGGTTGACAGAGGCAGAACGTCAGCCAGGAGTGGCCCCAGTAGCCAAGGCAGCCTATGGCATCTTGGCTTGGATCAGAAAGAGCACGGCCAGCAGGAGCAGGGAAGGGATTGTCCCTCTGGACACAGCCCTGGTGAGGCTCTACCTCGAATCCTGGGTTCAGGTTTGGGCCCCTCACTCCAAGAAGGACATTGAGGGGCTGGAGTGCGTCCAGAAAAGTGAAATGGAGCTGAGGAAGGGGCTGGAGAACAAGGGTTATGAGAGGCGGCTGAGGGACCTGGGGTTGTTTAGCCTGGAGAAAAGCTGGATGAGAGGAGACCTTCTTGTTGTCTACAACTGCCTGAAAGGAGGTTGTAGTGAGGTGGGTGTTGGTCTCTTCTCCCAAGTGACAGGAGATAGGATGAAAGGGAATGGCTTGAAGTTGCACCAGGGCAGGTTCAGACTGGACATCAGGAAAAAAAGTCTTCACCAAAGGGTTCTGAGGCCCTGGCAGAGGCTGCCCAGGGAGGTGGTGGAGTCCCCATCCCTGGAGGGGTTTAAAAGCCGTGTAGATGAGGTGCTCAGGGATGTGGTTTAGTAGTGGACAGGTACAGTTGGACTCTTATCTCAAAGCTCTTTCCAATCAATTGATTCTATGATACAAAGCCATTTCTTTATCATTGTGAGCTACTGGCAAGCTGGAAACCCTCGATTTTATAGCTGGAAAAGGCTACTATAATATTTTGTGATATTCATTACAAAAAGGGCAGCAACTCCTAGTAGATCATAACGTTATGGTGCTAATGAGCTGGGTTGGATTAAGACCAGTAGCATAGAAACAGCCCTACCTTGCCACTAGCAATCCTGCAATGCCTTCATTTACTAATCATTCGCACTTCCCGGAGGTAGTTCCTTTCCTTCTCAAACCCCTCTCGCTTTCATAGAATCGCTTGGTTGGAAAGACCTTTGAGATCATCAAGTCCAACCGTCCCTGTCCACTACTAAATCAGGTCCCTGAGCACCTCATCTACACGACTTTTAAACCCCTCCAGAGATGGGGACTCCACCACCTCCCTGGGCAGCCTCTGCCAGGGCCTCAGAACCCTTTCCATGAAGACATTTTTCCTGATGTCCAATCTGAACCTGCCCTGGAGTAACTTGAGGACATCCCCTCTCGTCCTGTCACCTGTCACTCGGGAGAAGAGACCAAAACCCTCCTCGCTCAAACCTCCTTTCAGGCAGTTGTAGACAGTGATGAGGTCTCCCCTCAGCCTCCTTTTCTCCAGGCTAAACAACCCCAGGTCCCTCAGCCGCCTCTCATCACCCTTGTTCTCCAGCCCCTTCCTAAGCTTCATTGCCACCCCAGTACCAAAACCAATTTTGAGTCACTCCGAAAGAAAACATTAATATTTAAGGAAGATAAATCGCTCCAGGTCCACCTCATAAATCATCGCGGGCATTTCTCCCCATCCTCATCTCTCCTGCTTCATGCTCTGTTGGAGAGACCAATCTCCTTGTCTAGTTCTATTATTTTCCTGTCTAAGTAATCCCAGGATCATTTGTACAAGTGGACTCCAGGTGACACCGCTGTGCAGCCACATCTCCAGTGTTTACAGAGGAAACCAGAAGCTAAGGAATCCAGCCATCTCCAAACACCTACAGAGGTCACCTGCTCCATGGCCACCAGCTGCACCGCTCACAGCACCCCACAGAGGGGACATTTTGGCAATCAACCCATCCTGAACAAGAACATCAACCAAAGTAATTCCAACCTCTATGAAAAGGAAACAAGATGCGATTTAGAAGTTGGTTACAGTGGTAACAGAGCTAAAAAAGCATCTTCTCCTCAAGAAGACTTCCAAGTACAGAGAACCGGGAAAGCCACTTTTATTTACTCTGGACTTGCTCTAAAAGATCCAGCACAGGAAGGACACGGATCTGTTGGAATGGATCTAGAGGAGGAGATGAAAGTCATCCGAGGGCTGGAAAACCTCCCATACAAGGACAGGCTGAGAGAGTTGGAGTTATCCAGCCTGGAGAAGGCTCTGGAGAAATCTTAGAGCAGCTTCCAGGACTGAAAGGGGCTCCAGGAATCCCGGGGAGGGGATCTGGATCACGGATTTTGAGGACAGGACAAAGGTAAAGAGTTTTCAGCTGCAAGAGAGGAGATAGAGATGAGATCTTAGGAAGAAGTGTTTTCCCATGAGGGTGGGGAGGCCCTGGCCCAGGTTGCCCAGAGAAGTTGTGGCTGCCCCATCCCTGGAGGGGTTCAAGGCCAGGTTGGATGGGGTTTGGAGCAACCTGATCCACTGGGAGGAGTCCCTGCCCACAGCAGGAGGGTTGGAACTGGATAGGCTACAAAAGGTCCCTTCCAGCCCAAACCATTCCATGATTCCTCCAGATACAGAGCTGGCAAAGCCACTTTCATTTCTCTTTTGGTGGCTTCTCCATCCACAGCAGATCTGGCTACCAAGCCTTCCTGCTGTGACAGCCAAAGCCAAAGACACGAGCCAAGCAGTAGACTATGAAGTCCGGGGGCTGTAACACCACTGAAAATGGCTCTGAAGTGCTTGAACATCCTTCCAGTAGAGCAACCACGGTGACACAACCGAGCAGAACGGAGTTAAGGAAATGCTTTTGTGTGTTATTACTCTGTCTTCCCATATATCTCGAAGCTCATGAAAGGTGCCCTCTGTATGCGACTGTTCTACAATCCTGCACCCCCTGACAAGAAACAAATAACTCCAAAAAGAAGAAAATCGGAAATTGCTTTAAGGACAAATGTACTGTGCAGTAGATCTGCTATTTCCAAACACCCGCTGACTGAAGATAGCCATACGTTCACACCCAGACAGCTCCAAACAAATCTTATTTATAGGAAGAAAAGCTGTCTGAGCAAAAATAAAACTCCCCGATGGTCATATTTTTCCTATGCAACGGGACGCGAGTCAGCCGGCTGCAAAACCCAACATAAAATACATTGTTTGATGGCAACAGCAGCATAAACACAGGCGTAATTTAGACACCAGAGAAAAGAAAGAAACATAGTTCTGGAATCCTCAACCTAAGGAGGAGATGGAGGTGTTGGAACAAGTCCAGAGGAGGCTACAAAGACGATCCGAGGGCTGAAGCACCTCTCATACAAGGACAGGCTGAGAGAGATGGGGTTGTTCAGCCTGGAGAAGAAGTGGTTTCAGGCAGACCTTCTGGTGACCTTCCAGTACCTGAAGGGGCTACAAGAAAGCTGAGGAGGGACTGTTCACAAAGGCTTGTGGTGGTAGGATAAACTGGACTTAAGGAGGAATTTCTTCACTATGAGAATGGTGAGGCCCTGGCCCAGGTTGCCCAGAGAAGCTGTGGCTGCCCCATCCCTGGAGGTGTTCAAGGCCAGGTTGGATGGGGCCTTGGAGCAGCCTGATCCAGTGGGAGGTGTTCCTGCCCATGGCAGGGGGGTGGAACTGGGTAGGCTTTAAGGTCCCTCCCAACCCAAACCATTCTTATCATTTTATGTGCCGCCTTCCAATGTGGAGCAGCATTTTCATGTAAGGCAACCAGTAACTTGATATTTTGTGGCCAGAAGGGCAAGGAAGACGATTCTCCCCCTCTACTCCACTCTCATGAGACCCCACCTGAAGTCATGTTGAGGATTTCAGAACTGGACATAAGGACATGAAACTGTTGAAACAGGTCCAGAGGAGACCACGTGGATGATGTGAGGGATGGAGGAACTCTGCTATGAGGACAGGGTGGGAGAGGTAGGATTGTTTAGCCTAGAGAAGACTCCGAGGAGACCGCACAGAGACCTTCCAGTACTGCAAGGGGGTCCAGGAAAGCTGGGGAGGGACATTTTCAAGGGCCTGGAGTGATAGGTCAAAGGGGAATGGCTTTAAATTGGAAGGAGGAAGATTTAGATTGGACAGTAGGAAGAAATTCTTCACGATGGGGGTGGTGAGGCGTGGCCCAGATTGCCCACAGAAGTCGCGGCTGCCCAATCCCTGGAGGTGTTCAAGGCCAGGTTGGATGAGGCTTTGAGCAGCCTGGTCTAGTGGGAGGTGTTCCTGCCCATGGCAATGACGTTGGAACTGGATGGGCTTTGAGGTCTCCTCCAACCCAAAGCATTCTATGATTTGGAAGTGCGTCTACAGTTTCAATAACACATTCAAATCGCTTGAAAACCATCTTGAACATGCCTTAAACTGAAAGCTGACATGCCTAAAATACAGGTGCCCAGTGAATTATGATCCTACTCCTACGTGGTGGACTGTGGTTTTGCCCTCGCTCACATAAAAGCAGACTTACAAATGCTCGGAAAGACCCTCATTGAAGCCCAATTTCCAGTAACACATGAAATAGCTTGCTTTAAATATAATTTGTTGCTTCACAACGCTTGACCCTACAAGGCCCCTCTCTTCCATCACGCCCCGTGAAGCTTGAGGAACCATTCACTTCCAAAGAGCCATCAAATGCCCGCGCGCTCCTTGGATGGAAAAAGAAAGCAAATTGCTGAAAATCACTTACCGGGAGATGAGTGAACACAGCAAACGTGCTGCGGAGAAAGCCGATGAGGTCTACAAGGTAGTCGCTAGCCTTGCTGCCCGGCTCCATGGCCATCCAGTCGTAGTCTGCCAACTGTAAGAATTGGTCTATCTTCTGGTTCAGGTTAGTGTAAATCTCCTCCTCAGCAGCATGGCGGGCATCCTGGGAAACAAGACCACATCACATGGAATGGGAGTCTCCATAACACATCCTGACCCAGATAGTACCCCTTTAGGTAGCACAAGACAAAGCACCCTTAGATGACTACAGGGCTGCACCAGCCTCAGGTTAGCTCATAGTAGAAAGATGGAAGCCACCAGGTCAGTGGGAGGCAAGATCAAGCTGGGGTCTGCCTGTGATGCAACCAGGAGGACAAATCTAGTACAGGATGGAAGAGAGATGAGACAGGAACATCCCAGATGGAAAAAGGTGGAGACCCAAACTGCGTGTGGGTATGGGCTACAGAAGAGCCACACAAACCTCCCTGCCAGAAAGAAGAATCATAGACTGCTTTTGGTTGGAAGGGACCTCAAAGCCCACCCAGTTCAACCCCTGCCATGGGCAGAGACACCTCTCACTGGACCAGGATGCTCCAAACCCCATCCAGCCTGGCCTTGAACACCTCCAGGGATGGGGCAGCCCCCACTGCTCTGGGCAACCTGGGCCAGGGCCTCACCACCCTCACAGGAAAACATTTCTCCCTAAGATCTCACCTCAATCTCCCCTCTTTCAGCCCAGAAACTTTTCCCCTTGTCCTGTCCCTACACTCCCTGATCAGGAGCCCCTCCCCAGCTTGCCTGGAGCTCCTTTCAGTCCTGGATACTGCTCTAAGGTCTCCCTGGAGCCTTCTCTTCTCCAGGCTGAAGAACCCCAACTCTCTCAGCCTGGCCTCAGAGCAACTAATATCGGAAAACCTTAGGACAAATAGATACACGACGCCTAAAGGGACAACAAATGGACTGGATGTGGACATGGGGCCTTAAATCTCCTGCAGAGTTATCCCAAGAGCAAACCTTGCCCAACCAGTTCCATACCGTTGCTGGGGTCCTCACCATTTTTCCCAATCTCCTGCTCTCCAGCTCCAGGAGACAATTCAGAAACTCCAAAGTTCACCCAAGCATGGCCTCGAGATTTCATATAAAGTATCCGGGAGGACTTTGTCGGGTCAAGATTTAAAGCTTTTAGGACTGGGAAGTCCAGCAGTTTCTGCCAACCTTGAGATAACGCCAAAGGGAGTGCAAAGATACATACACGGGCTTCGAAAGCAGATACTTTTCAACTAAACACCACCTCTCCGGAGGTGGCTCAACCAGCCCTTCTCACCTTGAAGGTTGTAGTCCCGTACAGTTTTGTAGTGTGGACAGTTTCTGGAAGAACATTAGTGATGTTGGTTATGAATTCTTCGAGGAATTTGCAGGATTTCTCCAAATGGGTCGTATTTATAATGATCTGTACAAGCTGAAAAGGCAAAAAAAAGGGATTGAAAGGTAGAATCATAGAAGCAAGGAATGGTTTGGGTCAGAAGAGACCTTAAAGATCATTCAATCATAGAATGGTTTGGGTTGGAAGGGACCTCAATGATCACCCAGGTCCACTTCCCTGCCATGTGTTGTTTCACCTCCCACTGGACCAGGCTGCTCCAAGTCCCATCCAACCCAGCTCTGAGCACCTCCAGGGATGGGGCAGCCACGACTTCTTTGGGCAACCTGGGCCAGGGCCTCCCCACCCTCACAGGAAAACATTTCTTCCCAAGATCTCATCTCAATCTCCCCTCTTGCAGCTCAAAACCATCCCTCTTCCATCCTATCTCTGCACTCCCTGATCCAGAACCCCTCCCCAGCTTTCCTGGAGCCCTTTTCAGTACAGGAAGCTGCTCTAAGGTCTCCCTGGAGCCTTCTCTTCTCCAGGCTGAACAACCCCAACACTCGCAGCCTGTCCTCCTACGGGAGGTTCTGCAGCGCTCCCATCATCCCCATGGCCGCCTCTGGACTCGCTCCAACAGCTCCATGTCCTTCATGTGCTGAGGACTCCAGAACTGGACACAGGACTCCAGGTGAGATGTCACGAGAGCAGAGATGGTGAAGGCGGTGCTCCCGATGCCAGGGACACGCCAGGTGAAGGGATGCACATTTAGAAGAACTTCTGGCATGAAAAGCTGATAGTATACAAACACACTAAGCTTTGCTCCACGCTCAAAGGTTCTCCTCCTTTAACAACATCAGAAACTTAAATAAAAGCTAATTTTAGGAGGGAAGCATTTCCCATGACAGCCACTAATACCACAAATGGTTATTTTTGTTAAGGCCTTTCCTACATTCACCTGTCACGCAGGGCTCGTTTCAGCACAGCTCAAACACAACAGGCTTACAAAGAAAAGCCGTGTCACATCACAAGAATTCTGGCTGCTAATGAACCCTAACTAACCCATGGTCTTGAGTGACACCAAACAACGTCGTACTAAGGAGTTTAACAAAGAAACCACAAGGTTTTACTCGTCCGAGGGCGGTGTGGGTGAGCAGCAGACCTCACCCCTGGTATCTTCTTGGTTATCATACCTATCATTATCTTCCGTATGTGCCACAGAATTATAAAATCCCTAGGTTGGAAAAGACCTTTGAGATCATCAAGCCCAACCGTACCTGTTCACTACGAAACCACATCTCTGAGCACCTCACCTACCCATCTGTTAAACATCTCCAGGGGATGGTGACACCACCACCTCCCTGGGCAGCTTCTGCCACCACCCACAAACCCTTTCAGTGAAGAATTTTTTCCCCAATATCCAATCAGAACCTGCCCTGGTGCTACTTGAGCCTATTTCCTCTTGTCCCATCACCTATCGCTTGGGAGAAGAGACCAACAGTCACCTTGCTACAACCTCCGTTCAGCGAGATGTAGAGGATTCAGAGATGAAATCCAGTCTCTGCACACGCTACACCTTTATTTTAAGGTCAAGTCATGCTACGTGCTCACCAAAACCTTCTTCAGCTCCACAGCACGCGAGGAAGCCACCCTGAGCCCAAAGAGAATACCTTCACTTGACGTGGAAGATGCCAAGGAACATCTACACCAACTGAACTGGGCAAAGCGGTTGAGAGGACCATCACACTGGGTTTGTCCTTCTCACACTCAATCAGAATGTAAGAATGTTTGCACCAGCAGTAAAATAAGATCCTTTAGGGGACGGACAGTGTTGCATTCCTCTTCGTGAGGAGAGTCTTGGGAGGAGCAGGAGGGAAGAGGAATTTACCCCCAAGGAAAAGAGAGATTCCAGACTGTGAGATAAAGGACCGAGGAAGCTTCATGTGTCAACACAGATGCTGTAAACGCCCTGAACTCAGCAAATCTCACATCCATTGGGTATTTTGCGTCCAGGACACATTTCTACAGTCCAGTCAATTCAACAACTGCAGGTCTATTAACATCTACTCATTAATACCATCACAAAGAGGTCCCACTAAGGCATCCAAACTGCGCTGGGTACCACACGTTTCCCAAATAACCACGATTCACAGGCATTAAACTTTCCAGAAACATAACTTCATGCACAAAAAATACCGAGTTCGCTGTATCGATGCGCTGAAAACACCTCAAACATCATCTACAGATGGGGTCCACCCCACCATCTTCTCATGGTTGGCACTTGGCTCTTCTTCAGTGCTCCTTGGAGCCCTTATACTTTAATTCAGATATATATAGATAGATAGATAGATAGATAGATATAGATAGATATAGATATATCCTTTTCTCCAGACTAAACAACCCCCAGTCCCTCAGCCACCTCTCATAACCCTTGTTCTCCAGCTCCTTCTCCAGCTCCATTCACTTCTCCGGACGCGCTCCAGACCCTCAATGTCCTTCTTGGAGTGAGGGGCCCAAAACCGACCCCAGGATTCAAGGTGTGGCCTCACCAGCACTGAGTCCAGGGGCACAATCATTGCCTGCTCCTGCTGGCCACGCTGTGTCTGATCCAAACCAAGATACCGTTGGCCTTTGTGGCCACCTGGGCCACTGCTGGCTCATGTTCAGCCACTGTCAACCAACACCCCCAGGTCCTTCTCTGCCAGTTCCAAACCAGCATCTCTGAAGGTATTGTAAGGAACATCAAGGGACCAATCTCCCTTCTGTCACTCTGCCCTAGAAAAGGCTCTTCTTGATGCACATCTTACCTCTGTCAGCCCAACGTTTTTCCTCTTGATGACGTTCTGTAAACAGTTGCTCAGCGTTCGGGTCAGCAGCAGATTCGTAGATTTTCGAATCATATCATCAACTTCAGTGGAGCTGAAAAGTGGAATTTAAAGAAAGATCTGTAAAGAAACCCAGCTGGAGTCTACATCACCCACTCTCCTCCCCAACCCTCATCATCCATGCACCGCTTAGAGGTGCAAACATATCAAATAGGGACGAAAGCATCAACAATTCAGACCTTTCTGTGCACATGATTATATGGAAGGGGGACTAACACCAGCTAAACCGACATCCTTGAGCCCTTCCGCTTGAAGAAGCTGGTCCAGCACAGGTAGGAGGTGTCCTCAGCATCAGCACCGAACTACACAGCCAAGACACCACCCTACACACAAGGCTGGAGTTCATAGAATCACGGAATAGTTTGGGTTGGAAGGGACCTTAAATATCATCCAGTTCCAATCATGGACAGGGACACCTCCCACTGGATCAGAGTGCTCAAAGTCTCATCCAACCTGGCCTTGAGCACCTCCAGGGATGGGGCAGCCACTACTTCTCTGGGCAACCTGGGCCAGGGCCTCACCACTTTCATGGTGTAGAAATTCTGGGAATTCTTCCTTATGTCCAGTCTAAATCTGCCCTTCTCCAGTTTATCCCCATTGCCCCTCATCCTATCATTCCAAGCCTTCGTGAACAGCCCCTCTCCAGCTTTCTTGGAGCCACTTTCAGGTACTGGAAGGTTGCCATAAGGCCTCCTCGGAACCTTCTCTTCTCCAGGCTGAATAACCCCAACTCCCTCAGCCTGTCCTCTTATAGGAGGTGCTCCAGCCCTTTGACCATCTTTGTAGCCTCCTCTGGACCCATTCCAACAGCTCCATCTCCTCTTTGTGTTGAGGATTCCAGAAATGAACACAATACTCCACATGAGGTCTCACAAGAGAGGAACAGAGGGTTCTAAGTGTTCATCAAAGACCTAAAATCACAGAATCCCTAGGTTGTAAAAGATCTTTGAGATCAAGTCCCACCTTACAACAAGAAGAAAAACAAATATAATCCCCAAAATTCTCCCACTCCAACCGTCTCACTGCTTTTCTTTTACTAAATCATAGAATGGTTTGGATTGGAAGGAACCTTAAAGATGATCCAATTCCACCCCCCCTGCCATGGTCAGGGACATCTCCCACTAGACCAGGCTGCTCAAAGCCCCATCCAACTGCATAACTGATAAATCAGACTGGAAGTTCTTGCAACGCATTGGTGTCCTTTGCCAGATGGTTGCAACCATAGCATTGTTGAAGTTTGAGGGGTTGGATTTCTGCTTAAGAGCTCCTGCCCTTCCAAAACGCACGACAGCAACGTGCGACCTCTCCTTTCTGAAGGAGGTTTTGGAAACCCACCCCAGGAACGGCTCCTTTGATCTGTTGTTGGCCCTGCATTAGCCCTGACATCACGGGGCTTTACCTCTGGCAGCGCACTGACAGGCGGCTGAGGGCAAAGAATGTTTCCAACTGGAAGGTTGAGAAGTGTTAATAACTTGAAGGCTCCCGGTAAATCAAAGCCATGACCTTTTGCTCCTTCTCCTGTTTTACCTGACAAATGGGCCGGATTACAAAGCAGGGATGGACAGGAGGAACGAAAGCAAACGTGCAGTTACTGTACAAACAGAATGTGAGGTGGGAGATCTTGGGGTGCTGCTACCAGGGTCCTCCTGGCGCAGGGATGGGCGCTGCCAGCCCTTGTCCAGCTCACTTACCCCACATTTCCACGTCTATTTAATGTCAGAGCAACGCACTGAGCCGAGCCCGGCTCCATCAGCGTCTGGTGCTCAGGAAAGGAAGACAAAGCCTTCCCCAACAGCAACTCCATGGTCACAGCAGCATCCTCAGAACCTGCTCATCCACCATCCCCAAGAATCACACATCCTTCACTGACTCAGTTTTCCAAGTTAATAAAGACCTTCTTTGTGCTGCTGAGTAGAGACTTGCACGGAAACACCCAGAACCACTGAGAAGGTGGTTCCTCACTGGCATCTCTACGCAGTCATAGAGTCACAGAATAGTTTGGGTTGGAAGGGACCTCGAAGTCCTTCGATTTCCAGCCCCCCTGCCATCAGCAGGGACACCTCCCACTGGAACAGTTTGCTCCAAGCCCCATCCAACCTGGCCTTGAACACCTCCAGGGATGGGGCAGTCATACCTTCCCTCGGAAAACTGTGCCAGGGCCTCCCAAAACTCACAAGAAAAGTTCTCTTCCCAAGATCTCATCTCAGCCTCCCCACTTTCATCTCAAAAACATTCCCCCTCATCCATTCCCTGCACTCCATCATCAAGAGTCCCTTCCAGCTTTCCTGGAGCCCCTTTCTGTACTGGAAGCTGCTCTAAGGTCTCCCCAGAGTCTTCTCTTCTCCAGGCTGAGCAACACCAACTCTTAGCCTGCTCTCACAGCAGAGGTGCTCCAGCCCTTGGATCATCTTTGTGGCCTCCTGTGGACCCATTCCAACAGTCCCATCTCCTCCTTATGTTGGGGATTCCAAAACTGAACACAGGATCCCAGGTAGGGTCTCCTGAGAGCAGAGAAGGAGGAGAGAGTCCCCTCCCTCACCCTGCTGACCACGCTGCTTTGGATGCAGCCCAATATATATTTGGCTTTCTGGGATATTCCTTGTCTAAAAGCCAGGGAGGGGCTTTTCCAAGGGCCTGGAGCAATAGAATGAGGTGGGGGGTGGCTTTTAATTCGAAGTGGGAAGACTTAGACTTGACATTAGGAAGGAATTCTTCACAATGTGGGTAGCGAGACCCCGACCCAGGTTGCCCAGAGAAGTGGTGGCTGCCCCATCCCTGGAGGGGCTCAAGGCCAGGTTGGATGGGGCTTGGAGGAACCTGTTCCAGTGGGAGGTGTCCCTGCCTATGGCAGGGGGTGGATCTGGATGGACTTTGAGGTCCCTTCCAACCCAAATTCTATGATCCTATATCTTTACAGTGGGAAATTCCACTGGAACCAGCAGAAGCCTTCCAGTGAGTGGCTACTTTTAAAGACATCTCCTTGTTGAGGTCCAATTTTAACAACGGCAGAACTGCCGAAAAGATAAAGGAGTTTTTTTTTTCCTCCTAATCAGATTATTAGAGCCAAACCAAAGAGCTCCACAACCTCTACAAACACTCAGCGAGATCCGAATACTCTTCAAACGCTTGAAAAGCAAACTAATTTTCGCGAGTCTCTCAACATAAAGGAGAACATTCGTGTCCAACAAATACAAGGAGCTCGTTTAGAAACAATAATTAGAAATAATACGAGCTACGTTTTTCTGCCATCGGCTCTGATCGTTCAGGAAAAGCCCGCCGAGTATTTAAGTAACCGTCTAGGTTAATGACAGCTGATGTCCCGTATCCCATAGCAGTAGTCATGACCTTCAGGCCTCCCGTGACTGACGGGCTGACCCCGATCACTCCAGGGTGCGAGGTAAATGACAACCGAAGAAGAAAAAAAAAGAAAGAGAAGAGAAAGAAAACTCGCTGGCGGCTTTGTAGCCGAGCTTCCTAATAAAACCTAATTCAAGCTGTCAGGGTGAAATGAAGAAAGTGTCAACAGGGGCTTGCAGAGAAATATTCCAAATGCTTGGCTCCAAAAGCCAAGAGCTGGGCTCCCTTCCCCCAACCCAACGGCGCTCCTCAAAAAAGGGCTGGAAAATCCAATGTTGAAAGGAATTTTAATAACATGGCCAATGGGACCCCTGAGGAGGGACCCAAAGGGACACTTTTCTTCCTTTCCCTGACAAACCAAATCATCTCCATAATGGTGACGGGCACAAAACTCACGAGGGAAATGCCAAAGGAGGGGGACGGCGAAACCAGCATCCGTGTGAAATAGGACCATTCTGTCGGCTTTAGAAACCGAGATGTTTAATGGTGACCTACAGGTTAAGAGCCCTGGGAGCCACCAAAGAGAACAACCTGCCACCAGTGAAAGGTTGAGATCAAACGTGGGCTGAGAAACGGCCTGTGCTTCCCCAACAACCAACGAGCAACCACCTCCTCTAGCGGAAGATGAAGAGAAAGTGCCTCTCCAAATTATTATGCCTCACACAAAGGAAGACAACTAAAACCTTGAAGAGACTTGTGGAGGCACTGAAACATCTGGCGAGCCCCCAAAATGCTGTCCTAGCTTCACCATAGCACTGGGCCAATGTCCAGCGTCAATCCATGGCCAGGACATGAAGCTGACAAGGGAGGTGAAAGCCCACATGCAGTCCAACCCTATGCTCATGCCCTACTGCGAGGAGAAGGGAAGGAGGACCTCTCCTTCCAGTAAGAATTCTGTTATCCAGTTACAGAATGACAGAATGGTTTGGACGAGACCTCAAAGCTCATCCAGCTCCACCCCCCCTCCCACTGCACCAGGTTGATCAGAGCCCCATCCAATCTGGCCCTGAACATCTCCAGGGATAGGGCAGCCACCGCTTCTCTGGGCAATGTGTGCCAATGTCTCACTATTCTCAACATGAAGAATTTCTTCTTAATATCTAATCTAAATGTCCCCCTCCTCCAATTTAATGCCATTCCTCCTCGTCCTGTCGCTCCAGGCCCTTGTACAAAGTCCATCCGCAGATTTCCTGGAGGCCCTTCAAGTACTAGAAGCTGCTCTAAGGTCTCCCGAGAGCCTTCTCCTCTCCAGGCTGAACAACCCCAACTCTCTGAGCCTGACCTTAGAGCAGAGGTGGTCCACCTCTCGCATCACCTCCATGGCCTCCTCTGGACCTGTTCCAACAGTTCCATCACCTTCTTATGCTGGAGATTCCAGAATTGGACACAAGACACCAGGTGGGGTCTCATGAGAGCAAAATAGAGGGGCAGAACCCCCTCCCTCGCCCTGCTGGCCACGCTGCTTTGGACGCTGCAGGTTGGCTTTCTGTGCTGCAAGCACACATTTCTTCCTACGATCTCATCTAAACCTCCCATATTTCAGTTTAAAACCATTCCCTCTTGTCCTGTCTCTGCACTCCCCGATCAAGAGCTCCTCCCCAGCTTTCCTGAAGCCCCTTTCCATACTGGAATACCTCTACTAAGCTGAAGACATTATTTGGTGCAAAAAGTAAGCACCAACTTGCGGTTTCTGGCAATTAAAGTTGTTTTCCAATCTTAGGCACGTACACTTGGGCAAAACCAGTAGGAAGGCAGCTTGGGATGGAGCATGTGGGGTAAACACATGGAATATTTTGGAGGTCAAAAAGAAGAAAAAAATAAATCAGATTATTTGTATCTAAACTCCTATGGGAAAGAAGAGAAACCAAACCCCTAAACCAGCAGCCGAAACTCATTAACACAAAGGGCAAATCAAAACCTGAAGAGTTTTCCTGCCAGCACGGTCTTTGAGGAACAGCCTGAAGATGACACGTGGAGGTTGTAGATATTTTAATGCTGACCCAACGACAGGTAGACATGAATTTCTCAAGACAACCAGATTCATCCGTTTAGTACAACTGACTTGGAATCATCTCAGAGGAAACAGCCTCTTTGGTTTTTCTACAGCCAGCATGCTCCTAAACTGTCCTTCCCGACAAGAGGTAGACATTTCTGGAGACTTGGCCAGCCCTTTGTCAATGCTCCAAGGAGACCACCAGCCACCTCCAAGCTGGACAGGTTACATCCATGTAGTTGAGCAGCATAAAGAGTTGAATCACGGAATAGTTGGGGTTGGAAGTGACCTTAAAGATCATCCAGTTCCAACCTGCCTGCCATGGGCAGGGACACCTTCCACAGGTTGCTCAAAGCCCCACCCAACCTGGCCTTGAACACCTGCAGAGATGGGGCAGCTACAACCTCTCTGGGTGACCTGTGCCAGGGCCTTCCTACTCGTATGGGAAAACATTTCTTCCCAAGATCTCATCTCAATCTCCCCTCTTGCAGCTTAAAACCATCCCCTCTCGTCCTGTCCCTGCACTCCTTGATCAGGAGCCCCTCCCCAGCTTTCCTGGAGCCCCTTCAGGTACTGGAAGGTGCTCTAAGGTCTCCCTGGAGCCTTCTCTTCTCCAGGCTGAACAACCTCTATTCTCTCAGCTTGGCCTCCTATGGGAGGTTCTCCTGCTCTCACATCATCTTTGTGGCCTCCTCTGGACTTGTTTTAACAGATCCACATTTTTCCTGTGCTGAGGACTCTGGAACGCAGGACTCCAAGTGAGGTCTCACCAGAGCAGAGTAGAGGGGCAGAATCCTCTCCCTCGCCCTGCTGGCCACGCTTCTACGGATACAGCCCTGGACATGGTTGGTTTCTGGGCTGTGAGCTCACGTTGAGGTTCTCATCTACCAGCACCAAGTTCTTCTCTTCAGAGTTGAGGAAGAGAATGGATATTTTAAACCTGTTGAGATCTTCCAGTGCAGACAAAACCTCTGTATTACAACACAACCACACTCGTCTCCTACCTCAGGTGAAGGTCTTCTGAAAACTTCAGGCAGGCGTAGATGAATTCCTTAATCTGATTGTAAACTTTAGGCACAAATTCCGAAAAGGGGAACTTCTTTGGAAACGGTTGCTGAAAAATAGAGGGGAAAAAAATGAAGCTCACGAGGAGATATTTAACAGGAGCGACGACCACTTTCCAGCAACGTGTTCCAAGCAATCAAATTAATTCTAGTATTCAGTCCAGCAAGGAAGCAACAACTCACCGTTTATTGCGTATAATATAAACATTTCAGCCTTGGGAAAGACCAGATAATCACTTACAAATGGTACAAGTGTGCATAAGGGATTTGGAGTCTGAAATGGGCTGGAAAGAAACATGAAGCTTGGGGGGAGCCTTCAGCACAACACGACCCTCATTCCCTCTCCCAGCTCCCCAATTCACACTGAAAAAGCTCATGGAAGAACTTCTTGACTTCAATCTCCCACAACGCATTTTGCTTGGTCACCTCCCATAGAATCAGGGAATTGCTTGGTTGGAAAAGATCTTGGAGATCATCAAGCCCAACCCTTCCTGTCTACTACTAAACCAGATCCCTGAGCACCTCATCTACACGGCTTTTAAACCCCTCCAGGGATGGGGACTCCACCACCTCCCTGGGCAGCCTCCGCCAGGGCCTCAGAACCCTTCAGTGAAGACTTTTTTTCCTGATGTCCAATCTGAACCTGCCCTGGGGCAACTTGAGGCCATTCCCTCTCATCCTATCTCCTGTCACTTGGGAGAAGAGACCAACACCCACCTCACCACAACCTCCTTTCAGGCAGTTGTAGACAGCAAGAAGGTCTCCTCTCATCCAGCTTTTCTCCAGGCTAAACAACCCCAGGTCCCTCAGCTGCCTCTCATAACCCTTCTTCTCCAGCCCCTTCCTCAGCTCCGTTTCTCTTCTCTGGACGCACTCCAGCCCCTCAATGTCCTTCTTGGCGTGAGGGGCCCAAAACTGAACGCAGGATTCAAGGTGTGTCCTCACCAGCGCTGAGTCCAGGGGCACAATCATTCCCTGCTCCTGCTGGCCGTGCTCTTTCTGATCCAAGCCAAGATGCCATAGGCTGCCTTGGCTACTGGGGCCACTCCTGGCTCACGTTCAGCCTCTGTCAACCATCCTTGGAGACTGGAGCATCTTCTCCTTCCTAGAACTGTGAGCTGCTCCTCACAGGTATTGCCCAAGGTGAGCACTTGCTTTATGACACCAAAAGCCAAGAAGAAACAGATGTCCTACACCAACGTTTCCCAACCAGCCTCTATCCACAGCGCACGTGTGGCAGATCCAGAGCACAACAGAAAGACCCTGCGATATAATTTTGAGGATACAGATTTTCCACAATCTAAACACTCAACTTGGATGAAAAACCCTCCCAGTTGTAATCAAGTTCACCAGTCTCGGAGCTTGCTGGTTGCTAGACGGGAAGCAGGAGGCCAGGGAGGCTTTTAAGGGCCACTGGCTGGGTCAAACTTGGCTACACTTCAGTTTTTCAAGCACGTACTTCGGTAAAAGCCAAGAGAGACCATTTTGTGGGGCTTTTTGTTTTAAATGGGCGAATAAAACAAATAAAGGTCAATAACGCGGTGCATAAAATGGAATAAAACACCAGCGGAAGCAGATTTCTCATCTCTCGTCTACTGCAAGGACTGTTCAGCTGCGATAGCGCCATGATCAGTTGGATGCACCTTCCTCCTCCTCTACACCAGAAGAAACACCTCACACAGAAAGAGTATTTTATTGTTTTCCCTTATTTTGGTTTCTTTTTGTTGTTCATTTGATTTGCGGGTTTTGGGTTGGAGGTTTTTTGATGGTTTTGTGTGATTCTCAAGGCCACCAGCAAGGGAGGAGGGGAAAGCGGTCCTGGACCAGCAGACACTCCATGTCACCATTATAGAATCATCAAATGGTTTGGGTTGTAAGGGACCTCAAAGCCCATTCAGTTCCAACCCCCTGCCATGGGCAGGGACACCTCCCACTGGACCAGGCTGCACAAAGCCCCATCCAACCTGGCCTTGAACACCTCCAGGGAGGTGCACTCACTGATCAAGAACTCCTCCCCAGCTTCCCTAAAGCCCCTTCAAGTACTGGAAGGCTGTTATAAGATCTACCAGAAGCTTTCTCCAGGCTGAACAACCCCAACTCTCTCAGCCTGGCCTCAGAGCAGAGTTTCTCCAGCCCTCAGATCATCTTTGTGGCCTCTTCTGGATTTGCTCCAACAGATTCGTGTCCTTTCTGTACTGAGGACTCCAGAACCGAACACAGAACAGAACCTTCTCCATTTCCCGATTACCTTTTCAAGTTCAGAATCCTGGAATGGAAACTGGCCAACTATTTTCTTATAAACGTCTTCACTCGTCACTGGGATGGGACTGTAGTTATCAGAGTCAAGTATGTTCCTGAGAAAAGAAAAGACAAGCTGGAAAAGCAGCTTTGTGATGCCAGACCAACCACAACCTGGTAGATTTACTGTCAAGGTCTCAAGAAGTAGCTGCCAGGCTAAGGCGTGAACCCATCGGTCTACACCTCTCATGTTTGTGACCCATCTTTGCTGCAGCCGGAGTCAATGAGTTCTCCCAGCTCAGCTTGCATAAAGCCACAACTGGAGCTTACTGGTGATTTTAGTCCAGACTGGAGCTTCAGCTTCACCCCCAGTGAAGCCCACATGAGTTTCAGTTCTACCTGACTTGAGGAAGATGAACGCTGAGCTACTGGGGCTTTGACAATCCTCCTGCACCTCCTCCCAGTGTCCCATGCTCTGAGACACTTCAGTCCTCCTGGGATGTCCTGGAGGACCACCAAGCATGAGCTGCTTGCTCCCAAGTGCAGAATGAGACCCTGGATAACGTATCATGCCCTACGTGTGGATAACTGCTCAGCTCATGGATGTGTCTACAGAAGCAGCACAGGGATACGACACTGATGGCCCAAAACACACACGGCTCAGTACATCCTTCCATCTATCAACTGTCGGTGAGAGCTCCATAACGAACCCACAAACTTATCCCTGTGGGACATAAAAGCTCTGGTCGACACTGATATCACCAAACACAGGATCCTCAAAACTACTTGAGTTGGCTCTGCCTGGTCCAAGGAGAGCCCATCTCGTCGTTACCCAAAATTCGAACATAAACTTGCTATTAATCTCTCAGAAGATTTTATTCATGAGCCACAACTACTCTGTGAGGGACTTCTCATGAGTCTGATGAAAGAGCTGCTTACCTGAAAACTCCTGACCATTTCTTCAGTAGGGTTTCACTATACTGGTCTTGGATCTCCAAGAGCATGTCAAAGAGCTGGTTCACCGGGAAGCCATATCCCTGAAGCAGAGTTGGGGAAGAAAGCAACTTCAGGTGAGACAAAGTCACCAGGAGGCAGTTGAAGATATTTTCATGGAATCGTGGAATGGTTTGGGTTGGAAGGGACCTTAAAGCTCATCCAGTTCTAAGCCCCCTGTCATGGGCAGGGATATCATCCACTAGATCAGGGGCATCTTCCACTAGATCAGGTTCCTCAAAACCCAACATGGCCTTGAACATCTCTAACAGGGAGCATGGGGTCCAGTTCTCCCCTACCACAACCAGAGGTGGATGGGAAAGGATTAGGTGGTGATTTACCGAGGTGGCAGGACCAGGGGCTACTAAAGGCCGGTCTGAGTGCAGGAAGGAGGCACGAGGGCTCAGAAGGTGGCCACACCTTGGTCCTTGCCCACAGGCTGGCCACTCCACAGACTGAACCAGGCTGTACATTGGCTGCCGCAATCCATCCATCACAAAGCCCAAAGCAGAAGTTGAACCACCCCAGCAAGCCCACATCAACCACTAAACCACACTGATGGGACCATCTGTGAGCAGCACAACCACTGAGTGAGGTAAAAGAGCGGTCACCAACAGTCACATACCTGGAGTGTATCTGCAAAGAGGACAATGAGGTTCTTCAAGTCTAACACCAGGCTCGGGTCTGAGCAGTAGGACTGCAAAGGAGGGAGAATAAACCATAGTTTTAAACGCAGCATGCAGGAAAAGTCATAGAATGACAGAATCCCTAAGTTGGAAAAAGACCTTTGAGAACATGAAGTCCATCCGTACCTGTCCACCACTAAAACATGTCCCCAGCCGCCTCATCCACCCATTTCTTCAACACCTCCAGAGATGGGGACTCCACCACCTCTCTGGGCAGCCTCTGCCAGGGCCTGAGAACCCTTCCCATGAAGAATCATAGAAGAGTTAGAGTTGGAAGGGACCTCAAAGGTCATCCAGCTCCAACCCCACTGCCATGGGAAGGGACATCCCACTGGATCCGGCTGCCCAAGGCCCCATCCAACCTGGCCTTGAACACCTCCAGGGATGGGGCAGCCACAGCTTCCCTGGGCAACCTGTTCCACTGTCTCACCGCTCTCATGGCGAAGAAGTTCTTCCTAATGTCCAGTCTTAATCTGCCCCTCTCCAGTTTATACCCATTGCCCCTCATCCTATCACTCCAAACCTTTAAGAATAGCCCCTCCCCAGGTTTCTTGGAGCCCCTTTCCGGTATTGGAAGGTCACTACAAGGTCTCCTCAGAGCCTTTATCTTCTCCAGGCTGAACAACCCCAACTCTCTCAGCCTGTCATCGTATGGGAGGTGCTCCAGTCCTCGCATCATCCTTGTGGCCTCCTCTGGACCCATTCCAACAGCTCCATCTGCTTCTTATGTTGAAGATTCCAGAACTGGACACAATACTCCAGATGAGGTCTCACAATAAAGGAGTAGAGAAGCAGAAAGAAGTTTTTCTTCATGTCCAACCTGAACCTGCCCTGGTGCAACTCGAGGCTATTTCCTCTCATCCAGTCATTTGGGAGAAGACAAACACTGAACTCACTACATCCTCCTTTTAGGCTGTTGTAGACAGTGATGAGGTTTCCCCTCAGCCTCCTTTTCTCCAGGCTAAACAACCCCAGGCCCCTCAGCTGCATCTCATAACCCTTGTTCTCCAGCCCCTTCCCCAGCTCCATCCCCTTCTCCAGATGTGTTCCAGTCCCCAATATCCTTCTTGGAGTGAGAGACCCAAAACTGAACCCAGGATTTGAGTTGTGGCCTCATCAATGCCGAGTCCAGGGGGACAATCCCTTCCCTGCTCCTGTTGGCCACGCTGTGTCTGATCCAGGCCAGGATGCTGTTCGCCTTCTTGGCCACCTGGGCCACTGCTGGCTCATGTTCAGCCGCTGTCAACCGACAACGCCACGTTGTTTTCTGCCAGGCAGCTTTCCAGCCACTCTTCCCCAAGCATGGAGCTCCACAGAGTTGTTGTTTCCCAAGTGCAGGACCCGCCATTTGGCCTCGTTAAGCCTCATCCTGCTGGTCTCAACCCACCGATCCAGTCCCGATCCCTCTGCAGAGCCTCCCTACCCTCAAGGAGCTCCATACCTCCTCCCAGCTTAGTGTCATCCACAAACTTACTAAGAGCAATGACCTCTCATCCAGGTCATTGATAAAGACATTGAACAGAACTGGACCATAAATACTGCCCTCAGCCCTCCCGTGTAATCGCTTGAGCCATAACGAAGACACAAGCACGTCGTATGGTCCAAGGATCAGCAGCTCTTCTCCTAAAGCCATACCCTCACGACAAGAAAGTCACTTTGATAAGGGTATCTCTCCTCATAACGCACTGCTTGTGGGGCTCTCCATGATGAAGAAGGATACCTGAAGTGTCTTTAAGATTCCCCGGGAGCTGCTGGGGAAGCGAGAGGACATGAAGCGAATCAACGCGCTGTCATACCAAGACGACAGCAGCGCCTCTCATCTAATATTTAGTGTGTTGTGTCTGATGCTAATGAAGCATCGCAGCGAGACATCTCCGAGCCCCGCCTGAAGGCTGCATCGCTAAGTGGTTCAGGTTGAGAAGAAAACACGGTCCGTGCCTATATTTCAGCATCGTGAACGGTCTGAGCTACGACACAAGTATTTATTGCAGGTCAGGACATCGCTGCAAACCCTAAAGACCCAACTCAGCGTGGTGACAGCACTGATGGTCCCACCAGAGCCACTCGGTGTTACCCACAGGCTCCGTGTGCTCTCTGGACACAGGAGACAACTGGAAGATGTAATTTGCAGACAGACTTTGACCAAATATAGAATCAGAAGCTGGAAAGAGAAATAGATTTAAAGCTCGCTGGAAACTCAAGGAGAAATGACTCCATTAATCAATGTGAAAGACTGGGAGAGACACATTTTCCATTTCCCCATCCAAAAAAAAAGCAAGTTGGAAAGAAAGATAATGCCCTAAAGCTATCAGAATGGATAAAAGATGTCAACGTCTGAAACAAGGAAGAAAATCCAGGTCTAAGTTTGGCCAAATGGGAAGAACCAAACGAGCCTCATGGACACGAGAGCCCTCCAAGAAGTCTCAACGGCAATATGGGACGGATGACACTGGTCTACAATGAGCTGTAAAATCACTGAGGTTAGGAAAGACCTCCAAGATCAAGTTCAACCATCAACACAATAAGGACGTGGCTTAGTAGGGATGTTGTTAAGTGTCACATCTACATGTTCTTTTAACTCCTCCAAGGAAGGAGACTCCACCACTACTCTGCGCAGCCTTTCCCAATGTTTAACCACTCTTTCCGTAAAGATGTTTTTTTTTTAATATCCAATCTAAGCCTTCCCTGGGAAACTCCAGGCCATTTCCTCTCAGCTTATCCCTTGTTCCTTGGGAGAAGGGACCACCGCCTGCCTCTCTACAACCTCCTTTCAGAGAGCTGTAGAGGGTGATAACGTCTCCCCCTCAGCTTCATCTTCTCCAGACTGAACAGACCCAGTTCCCTCAGCAGCTCCTCACAAGACTTGTTCTCCAGACCCTTCACCAGCTTTGTTGCCCTTCTAAAGGCTGAACAGTCCATAGAGATGATGATGGCGATGACCACAATTTTGGTGTCGAGAAATCATGTAACCGCTTCATAATTGCCATGAAAAAAAACTTGCCTGGCAGCCACTCCAGGTAAGAACTTTGGCATCACTTGAAACAACTCCTCGTGGCAACAAAGCTGGTAAAACTGAAAACCAGCATGTTTGTACACCTGGCTTGCTCTCACGGCTTCCACCTAGCAGAAAAGCCCACTTAAAAAGACAATAAACACAAGTTTACAACCTAGCGAGGCTCACAGCTCTGTGTCTATCACCGTTCAGAAAACAGAAGCTTAAGGGGAAGGAGGCAGCTTTCCAGCCAACACAACGGCTGTGCCATACGGAGCACCCCAAGAAGCCTCTCTGATCCCTCACGGCAATTAGCTCTGGCTTCATCAATTGGATTATCCCTACCGGCACGGGTAAAGCCATGCAGCTCTTCAACAACACTGCCCATGGCGACCACGCTAAGCTAAAGTCAAGGGTATGTGAACGTAGACCTTGGTGGGCGCTCAGGCGAGCGGCGCATTGTGTCTCCACACAGAAATTGTTGGGTTTACTCAATGGGCAACAACATCGTTATCACTTGGGTACCACTACGTTCAGGTTATATAAGGTTGGATGCAGGTCTGAACTGACACGACCAAGCAGCGTCCTCGTGCTCTTGAATGATTCTCTGGTGACACTGCCTTCCTGGAGCAGTGCCGGGATTGCAGTGATTCAAGACCTGCTTTTTTGCTGGAGAAAATCATAGAGTGGGTTGGGTTGGAAGGGACATTAAAGCCCACCCAGTTCCAACTTCCTGCCATGGGCAGGGACACCTCCCACTGGATTAGGTTGCTCAAAGCCTCATCCAACCTGGCCTTGAACATCTCCCAGGATGCGGCAGCCACAGCATCCATGGGCATCCAGGGCCTCACAACTCTCAACATAAAGACTTTCTTCCCAATGTCCCATCTAAATCTTCCCTCTTCCAATTTAAAGACATTCCCCCTCGTCCTATCACTCCAGGCCCTTGGAAAAAGTCCCTCTCCAGCTTTCCTGGAGCATCTTTCAGTACTGGAAGCTGCTCTAAGGTCTCCCCAGAGCCTTCTTGTCTTCAGGCTGAACAACCCCAACTCTCTCAGCTTGGCCTCTTAGCAGAGGTGCTCCAACCATCAGATCATCTCCATGGTCTCCCTCTGGACCCGTTCCAACAGTTCCATTTCCTTCTTATACTGGGGATTCCAGAACTGAATGCAGGACTCCAGGTGGGTTCTCATGAGACCAGAGCAGGAGAATCCCCTCCTCCCTCACCCTGCTGGCCACGTTGCTTTGGATTCAGGACGTGGTTGACCTTCTGGGCTAAGAGCACACATGGGCTGTTCAGCGTCTTATTACACACATGATCTGCAGTTTGACAGCAGCCCTTTAGTGCCATGAACTTTAAAGCAAGATCAAAGAGGGTCATCCCTCAGCGTGCCAAATAGACACCTTTTCCCCCAGGCTTCCAGGACAAACCAACCTGTTCTGCTGCTGTTTTTTTCCAAAGCAATCAGTGAAGTCATGGGAAGAACATCCATCCATTATTTTCTTCCTATCAATCCTCCAAAATATTGAGAGTTTGGCACAGGGAAATGCAAGGCATCAAGAGGGAAAATAAGTTCTTGGGAAAAGAGCAGTGTATCTTACAATAGGTTGGCTGGAAAAAGACCTCTGGGATGGAGTTCAGCTGTGCCTGTCCACTACTAAACCAGATCCCTGAGCACCTCATCTACGTAGCTTTTAAACACCTCCAGGGATGGGGACTCCACCACCTCCCTGGGCAGCCTCTGCCAGGGCCTCAGAACCCTTTCCGTGAAGGCATTTTTCCTGATGTCCAATCTGAACCTGCCCTGGTGCAACTTGAGGACATTCCCTCTTGTCCTATCACCTGTCACCTGGGAGAAGAGACCAACCCTCAGCTCACCACAACCTCCTTTCAAGCAGTTGTAGACAGTGATGAAGTCTCCCCTCAGTCTCCTTTTCTCCAGGCTAAACAACCCTAGGTTCCCCATCTGTCTCCCGTAACCCTTGTTCTCCAGCGCCTTCCTCAGTTCCGTTCCCTTCTCTGGGCGCGTTTCAGCCCCTCAATGTCCTTCTTGGAGTGAAGGGCCCAAAACTGAACACATATTTGAAACAGAATGATTGGAAAACAAAGCATACGACTGTACAAACCAACGTTTGCAGCACGTCAAGTCACAGTCAAGCAACAGTTGAGCACCTTGAGGCTTTTACTTACTGAATGCGTCCTTAGCGCTGCGATGGTTTTTGATAACGCCATCTCCCACAGCTCATCAATATAGGCTCGATTTACCAAGCCCTGCGTAGTATGCAAGATGTGATCTTCAACTACAAAAAAACTAATGGAGAGGAGAAAATGGCACCATTAGAGATCTGGAGACACCAAAACAGATTTGCAAATCACAAATGAATCTCCAGAGCAAGCACGGGTATCTGTACCTTAACCAACACTAAGCACGTCATTCATAGAATGGTTTGGAAGGAACCTTGAAGATCATCCAGTTCCATCTTCTTTGAACATCACAGTATTTTAAATGATGTCCCACTGTGAGGCCCTGGCCCAGGTGGCCCAGAGAAGTCATGGCTGCCCCATCCCTGGAGGTGTTCAAGGCCAGGTTGGGTGGGGCTTGGAGCACCCAATCCAGTGGCAGATGTCCCTGCCCATCGCAAGGGGATTGGAACTGGGTGGGCTTTATGGTCCCTTCCAACCCAAACCATTCTATGAAGCTCATGGGAACAGAAGTTTGTGAACCACTTCTTTTTTCCAGGAACAATAATCAAAGAATAATTATCAAATTTTAAAGACCAATTAAGGCAGAGCGCCTCTTCATCTCATTAGTGGGGCAAGTAGATGCACATAGTCCTCAGAGATTATTTATCCTGAAGTTCCCAGGAACACGCTTGCTGGTACAAGAGCTGGCAGGTTCCTCCTTGCTCCCACCGGTGACACAGCAAAGTTCATGGGTGCTATAAAACACACTTAAAAACCCAAAACCACCTTCCCCCACCCGTTTTGGCTTCTTTGAAAGCATTCTCAAATCAACATTCCCACTTTTCTCTTTCTTTTTTTGGGCTCCTCAACACCACGGCGCATCCGTATTTAGCGCAGATGGGTATAAAAAGAATACATACCCTACAATTTGATTGAAATACTTCCTGTAGCCGTCTAGAGTTTCATGCTGCAACAAAGAAAACGCGAGCAACGATTAAAACCAAGGCAGCCAAAAGCAATGGGGTATAAATTAGAGACCACCCACCCGCAACAGCGTCCCCAGAGACAACCCTCTACTCATTTCCTCAGTAGAGCGACTCGAAGCTCTACAGGCTGGAGACCATCATACCATGTTTGAAGGTGGTTGCAAGACCAATCGGGCTTGTTTTCTTCTCTGCTTCCGATAGTAGTTCTCAAAGGTTTCTCGGGCACCCTGGAAATAAGATCAGAAGATAAGTTTGGAAAAGATCTCCAAGATCATCCAGTCCAACCATCAGTCCAACACCACTGTGCCTGCTAAACGCTGTACCAAAGCGTCATGTCTACACATTGTTTGAACACCTCCAGGGATGAAGACTCCATGACTGCCTCAGGCAGCCTCTGCGAGTGCTTCACCACTCGGTCAGTAAAGGAATTTTCCTGATGTCCAACCGTAACCTGCCCTGGTGCAACTTGAGGCCATTTCCTCTCATCCTATGACCTCTCACTTGGGAGAGGAGACCAACATTCACCTCACTACAACCTCCTTTCAGGCAGCTGCAGGGAGGTGGGAGGTCTCCTCTCAGCCTCCTTTTCTTCAGACTAAGCAGATCCAGTTCCTTCAATCACTCCTAGAAATCCTGTGCTTCAGACCCCTCCTCAGCCACATTTCTCATTAAATTGCAATATCATAGAATCATGGAATATTTTGGGTTGGAAGGGACCTTAAAGATCATCTAGTTCCAATGCCCTGCCATGGGAAGGGACACCTCCCACTGGACCAGGTTGCCCAAGCCCCATCCAACCTGGCCTGGAACACCTTCGGGGATGGAACAGCCACAACTTCCCCGGGCAACCTGGGCCAGGGTCTCCCCACCCTCACGGTGAAGAAATTCTTCCTTATTTCTAGTCATGGAATGGTTTGGGTTGGAAAGGACCTTAAAGCTCATCCAGTTCTAACCCCTCCCATTGGACCAGGCTGCATTTAAGATGCAAATCCCATGTTGCTCCAACCCATCGGTGCAGCTCTTCCCTGCAAAATGCAGCCCAAATATTGGGAGACAAAGAGTTTCCCTCAAAACATCAAGCCAAAAGCCCACCTGTACCTCTATCAGAGTCTTTGATGGACTTTCCTGTACCCATTTTCCAGAACCACTGTGAGGATGTGGGTCACAGAAATGTGCAACCAGCTTCTTTACTGGACCATAACATGACCAAATATTGGATTTTTTTATCCCTGGAGGCAGTGAAACAGTGAATTTCTACAGAGGACCCCACCTGGAGCCCATGTCCAGTTCTGGAATCCCCAACATAAGGAGGTGGATCTGTTAGAGCAGATCCAGAGGAGGCCACAGAGGTGATGCGAGGGCTGGAGAATCTCTGCTCCGAGGCCAGGCTGAAAGAGATGGGGTTGCTCAGCCTGGAGAAGGCTCCAGGGAGATCTTAGAGCAGCTTCCAGTACTGAAAGGGGTTCCAGGAAAGCTGGGGAGGACTTTTTCCAAGGGCCTGAAATGATAGGATGTTGGGGGATAGCTTTGAATTGGAAGGGGGGAGATTTTGATAAGACATTAGGAAGAAATTTTTCATTCTGATGGTGTTGAGGCCCTGGCCCAGGTTGCCCAGAGGAGCTGTGGCTACCCCATCTCTGGAGGGGTTCAAGGCCAGGTTGGATGGGGCTTGGAGCAGCCTGATCCAGCAGAAGGTGTCCCTGCCCATGGCAGGAGGATGGGAACTGGCTGGGCTTTAAGGTCCCTTCTACCCCAACCCATTCTATGACTCTATGACAAAGAACTCCAGAAATTCTACCACTAATTCACAGATGCCAAAGCCACAAACATCAGGGAATCTAAGGAAAACGTCTTTATGTGGGTTATAGCAATTTATGACACCCATCTATAGAGTAGGGATAAATTAAATAAGGATTTTTAGGTCATTATTTCCCAACTCTACTGCGATTTTGAGCTTCCAGAGGACAGCTGGTTGGTCCCAAAAGCCACAGATGCCATCTCTTCTCCATGGGCATCACCCACTCACGCCGAATCAGCCCTCTGGTGGCTTCTTCTGCAGGTGGCTTGTTCTACCAAGCTAGACTACATCTGAGCCTCCCCACCCAGGCACCAAACCCACATGGATCTTCAAATGCCATCGACCTACTGAAGCATTCAGACGTCTGCCTACCGCCCCGGTCCTCTAGGCTATGTAAATCTTTACTGTTTTATCCCTGCCTGTTCCTCCCTCCTCCACACCCGCACTGTTTTGTGTCTGAAATTGGATTAGAGACACTTCAGAGAAGGGACAAGGTCTTGCTTTGAACTGTTCCGAGCCCCCCAAAAAAAAGATCTCATTTGGAATTCACAAAACAAACAACACGCCAACAACAAATATCACCTCAACGAGGCACCACCAGACATCAACCTTCTCCACTACAAGATATAAATTAGTTAAAACAAAAACTTGATGTTAATTTAATGAATCTCCAGCTCCCATGGCCTTACGCAACCAAGCTGCCTCAGGATGACCTCAGCTAAAGGGTCTTATGAAATGTCCGCGAGGAACCCGTGAGGAGCTGTAGCCTGACTTGCTCCTTGTCTTCTACAACCCAGAGCTCGAGGCTTAAGCAAAAATGCAGCCTTGCTGCTGTGCCCAGCAGCTCTCACACCCAACACGGACCTTCCAACAGGGCTAAAAGTCATCCAAAAAACCTTTCTTGCCACCATGCAGATGCATTGCGATAATTATGAAGATTTACATGGTGGATTTGGTCTCTGAATTGTAGTTTTTATCTTCGCTGGATACCAGGGATGGACAGGAAAAGCGGCTCCCAAACCATGCTGAGCACATCCACCCAACCAGCAATGGTACCAACAACCTGGCAAGGGATACATCTGGATCAAGACAAATCATGGAATGGGTCAGGTTGGAAGAGGCCTCAAAGCCCATCCAGTTCCAACGCTTCTATCATGAGCAGGGACACCTCCCACTGGATCGGGCTGTTCAAAACCCCATCCAACCTGGCCTTGAACACCTCCAGGGATGGGGCAGCCACAGCTTCTCTGGGCAACCTGGGCCAGGGCCTCCCCACTCTCACAAGAAAACATTTCTTCCTAAGATCTCATCTCAATCTCCTCTCTTACAGCCTAAAAACATTCCCCCACATCCTATCCCTGACCAAGAGCTCCTCCTCAGCTTCCCCGTAGACCCCAGCCTTTCTCCTGCAACCAAGTTCAGCATCACCTTGAACCAAGTAAGACAACAGTTTAGAGATGCTTTTTCAGAAGCAAAAGCCATCTGGAAACCAGCATTTCCGTATCACACATCTTCTCAGTGCTCTCAAAAGCTCTTTCCCCCTGGAAAGGGGAGGGTCACAAGCCAGAAGTCAGTGTAGACCATGCAAAGTGAAGACTCTTATCATTTTTTATCAAGTTAAGCGCTACCGCCTTCCGAATACCTGCACACAGGAAGCTCCGACCTTCCCTCTGAGCTCCTCTCCCAGAGCTGCGAGCTGCCACTTCTCAAGATGCTGGTGTTGCCTACCTCCTCTCAGTTTTGATGGTACTACAGGAAAACCAAGCCAGAGAAAGCCATCCCACCTCACCCCCTCCTGGAATCACACTTAGGATGTTTATTAAACCCTGCTGTGCCTCGTTTCTCCAAACCTACACAAGTGGCACAAACACCTTAATCATCTCCATCCGTGAAAGCAACTCATCTCTAGTAGCACCACTGAGATCTCTGAGTGGAGTTAGTCGCTAACCCCCAGCCGCCTGCTGCTACCGATGAGTTCGGGGTGCAAAGTCGAAAGTGAACATGTTTTCCTCCCATTTCTTTAATAAATTGATGTATGGCACCACTGAAGGCAAGAGCACCAAAGAGGTCTCACCACCAACGCAGATGCTGCGGGAAGTGATAAATCACACCAACCACCACGTTGAGCTTTATCCAACATCATATGGGACTCGGCGAGTAATTAATTCCCCGTTAGCGAACACGTAGGAGCTGCTATTTCCCCAAGCAGCACAGGTGAGAGTTTGTGGTGACCCGAAGGCCTCACTGGAAACTTGGAAAGTAGCTCATCAAGAGCAGGAGGCCACTCTGAAACCAATCAGCCTTGTAAGTACCAGATTTTGAAGATTTCTACTAAGATTACGCCACGACAATTCAATTCAGCTGAAATCACTTTCCCTTATCCCTCCAACCAGGATCCTGCCTGCTCACCCCACCCACATCATGCATTTCTTCAGGAAAGAAAGGCCAAGAAGTCAGACCACACGTGGCTCCACTTCCAGCACAGCTCTGCCCATCCTCCCAACACCACAGACCTCAATAATGAGCTGTTGACCTCATTAAAAAGGTTCCCCATGTGGTGTGTCCACTTTCCCGCTATCTTCTCACCAGTGTCAGTTCCTCCAGGAACACACGTGGGATGGTGGAGGTCACCAGGGGATGGAAGAGGCAGAAGCCATTAGGTCATAGGATTGTTAAGGACCTGCTTCAACAGATCCATGTTCTTTCTACGCTGAAGACTCCCAAGGTGGACACAGGGGCTCCTGGTGAGGACTCACTAGAGCAGAGTAGAGGGGCAGAATCCCCTCCCTTGCCCTGATGGCCTCATTTCTTTTGAAGGTAAGCCTAAGAATGAGAAACCCTTGGGAAAGACTACTGAAAGAGTAACTTCCAGCCCCAACATCTCATGGACATCCAAACCCACCACAAACCTTCTGCAGAAGCAACACGCTGCTAATACATATTGTTACAGAGACATCCTTGTTCTATCTGAGTTCCTTGTGAATTCAACTCATAATTTGCAGAATTCAAGTTCTCGTGGTGAGGAGAGAAGGATGTCCCTTTCCTATTAAGCACGTAGATCTTTTACAGCAAGTTCAGAGAAGGCTACGAAGGTGATCCAAGGGCTGGAGCAACTCCCGTATGAGGCCAAGCTGAGAGAGTTGGGGTTGTCCAGCCTGGAGAAGAGAAGCCTCTCTGGGCACACCTCAGAGCAGCTTCCAGTGCTGAAAAGGGCCACAGGAAAGCTGGGGATGGACTTTTTCCAAGGTCCTGGAGTGACGAGATGAGGCAGAATTTAATTGGAAGGGGGAAGATTTAGATGAGACATTAGGAATAAATTCTTCACGATGACGGTTGTGAAGCCCTGGCCCAGGGTCATGGATAGTCATGGATACCCCATCCCTGGAGGTGTTCAAGGCCACGCCGGATGGGGCTTTGAGCAACCTGATCCAAGGGGATGTCCCTGCTCATGGCACGGGGAAGGAACTGAAAAGCCTTTGAGGTTCCTTCCAACCTAAACCATTCCATGATTCCACTCAGTTTTAACGAGAACAGCCTTCCCCCAATTCTCAGTCTGAGGAAGAACCCAAAGCTACGCTTCCAGACCAGACATTGTTATAATCGCTGGTCCAGGAAAAACCCTCAATAATGTCTCATATTTTTAAAATTACCGGGTAGAACTTTCCTTCTCAAATTAGCTTTGGAGTTCACAGAGTTGGCAATGGGACGGAGATAATTAAGATCACAGATGAACACCACATAAGGGAGAAGAGAATAGAATCGCAAGAATGAAAAACCAACAGCTGAAAAAACCCCAAAAATGTTTCATAATTGAGGAACAGCAGAGGGGAGAAAGTGAATCTATTCCTGAATTACACAGGGAAAACCATGCTCTGGGTTCTATTCCGCTGTTGTCCTCAGCAAGTAATTAAAATGGTCAGTGAAATGGGATTTTCTGAATCATAGGATTATGGAATAACACGGGATAGAAAGGACATTAAAGATCACCTAGTTCCAAACTCCCCTGCCGTGGGCAGGGACACCTCCAGCGTATCAGGCTGCTCAAAGTCTCATCCAACCTGGCCTTGAGCACCTCCAGGGATGGGGCAGCCACAACGGCTCTGGGCAACCTGGGCCAGGACCTCACCACTCTCCTGGTGAAGAAATTCTTCCTTCTATCTATTCTAAATCTGCCCCTCTCCAGTTTATACCCATTGCCCCCCGTCCTATCACCACAAGCCTTTGTTAACAGTCCCTCTCCAGCTTTCTTGTAGCTCCTTCAGGCACTGGAAGGTCGCTATAAGATCTCCTCGGAGCCTTCTCTTCTCCAGGCTGAACAAGCCCAACTCTCTCAGCCTGTCCTCGTATGGGAGGTGCTCCAGTCCTCACATCATCCTTGTGGCCTCCTCTGGACCCATTCCAACAGCTCCATCTGCTTCTTATGTTGAAGATTCCAGAACTGGACACAATACTCCAGATGAGGTCTCACAATAGAGGAGTAGAGGGGCGGAATCCCCTCCCTCCCTGCTGGCCACGCTGCTCTGGATGCAGCCCAGGACACGGTTGGTTTCTGGGCTGGAGCACACGTTGCTGGTTCATGTCAAGCTTCTCCTCCCCCAGCACCCCAAGTCCGTCTCCTCAGGTCTGCTCTCAATCATCCCCAATCCTGTACTGAAATCGGGGATTGCCCCGACCCAGCTGTAGGACCTTGCACTTGATCTTGTTGAACTTCATGAGGTTCACACAGCCCCACTTCTCCAGATTGGTTCCAGAACATGTAGACAATAGGTTGGATGACTAAATTTCTCCTTATGCAGAAGCAGAAACGCATCCCGTGTGCTTCGTGCAATGTTATTTATCAGCTGCGTTCAACTGGATAATGCGTGCCATCAGTAACCCACCCCTCCCACCGGGCCATGATTGGCTGAGCCATCTCAAACACTTCATCGAATCACAGAATCATGGAATGGTTTGAGTTGGAAGGGACCTTAAAGCCCATTGTGTACCAGCCTCCATGCCATGGGACATCTCCTACCGGATCAGGCTGCTCAAGGCTCCATCCAACCTGGCCTTGAACATGTCCAGGGATGGGACATCCACGACTTCTGTGGGCAACCTGGGCCAGGGCCCCACCACCCTCATTGTGAAGAATTTCTTCCTAAGACCTAAACTAAATCTTCCCCCATTCAATTTAAAACTGTCCCCCCTTGACCTATCACTACAAGTCCTTGTCAGAAGCCCCTCCCCAGCTTTCCTAGAGGCTCTTTCAGTACTGGGAGCTGCTCTAAGAGCTCTCCGGAGCCTTCTCTTCTCCAGGCTGAACAACCCCAACTCTCTCGGCCTGTCCTGATAGCAGAGGTGCTCCAGCCCTCTCGGAGACAAGTACAAATGAAACGGAGACATTGTGACTGGTTGTAATGAAAACCTTTTTCACAACTACAACGGTCAGGCAGCAGAAACAGTTCCTCAAAGGTGCTTTACGGTCTCCATCCTTGGAAGCTTTCAAGATCAGACTGGACAAAGCCCTGAGAAACCTGATCTGATCTCATAGCTGACTTGGTCTGAGCAGGAGGTTGGACTAGAGACCTCCTGAGGTCCCTTCCCACCCAGATGACCACGTCCTATGAGAAATACACTTTACAAAGAGACTACAGAGAGAGATTTTGAAGCTTCCTGGTATTTCACGTGTGACTTATTTCCCAACCTGGGCTCCAAATATCCTGATGACCAGCCGTTTCCTAAGGGTCATGTTCTGTGAGGAGGAGAGGCCAGAAGTGGGGCCAGAAGTCCCATTTCAGGAGGGGTTACATTCGCAGTTTAGCCAAACTCAGTCTCATTTCAACAAGAAACAGGAGATTCCTTTTCCCCCACGTCACTGAGCGCGAGTCCTGCGCTGTGTCACCACTCACCTGGCTGAAACGGGCCCTACGGATAGTGTTTCATTTTAAGCTGCCTCTAAGTGCCAAACAACGCTTGGCATTGTGTCAACGCCAAAGAGACAATCGACCCAACCTGAATCCCACTTCTACTCCAGCCTCGTAACCCCAGAGTTGCACCAGACCCACGCGTACAACCCCTGTCCCAATGGCTCAGCAGCTCAGGCAGCAGTTTGGATCATAGAACGGGTTGGGTTGAAAGGGACAATAAAGCCCATCCAGTTCCAACTCCCTGCCATGGGCAGGGACACCTCCCACTGGATCAGGGTACCCAAAGCCCCACCCAGCCTGGCCTTCAACACCTCCAGGGATGGGGCATCAATGACTTCTCTGGACAACCTGTTCCAGGGCCTCCCCACCCTCTCAGGAGAACATTTCTCCCTAAGATCTCATCTCAATCTCCCCTCTTGTAGCTTAAAACCATTTCCCCTCATCCTCTCTCTGCCCTCCCTGATCCAGAGCCCCTCCAAAGCTTTCCTGGAGCCCCTTTCAGTACTGGAAGCTGCTCTAAGGTCTCCCTGGAGCCTCCTCTTCTCCAGGCTGAACAACACAAACTCTCTCAGGATGGGACCTACCTTAGCAAAACCTGCATGGAGATATTAAAACCCTGTGAATAACCACTTTTCCCAAAAAACAATTACCTAGGAAGAACAGTTTCTTTTAAGGAGAGATGATTGTCCAGCACTTAAAGAACCCAACAGGAGCTTTGCACACTTGTTAGAATAAATTCCAAGAGTTTAACATTCCCTGAAGATCTTCTTCACTATGAGGGTGGGGAGGCCCCAGCCCAGGTTGCCCAGGGAAGTCATGGCTGCCCCATCCCTGGAGGTGTTCAAGGCCAGGTTGGATGGGGCTTGGAGCAACCTGGTCCAGTGGGAGGTGTCCCTGCCCACCACAGGAGTGTTGGATCTGGATGATCTTTAAGGTCCCTTCCAACTCAAACTATTCTATAACTCTGTCTCTCAAGACCAGAACATCAGTAGCCACTAATGAAACACAAAGGAGTCCCACTCTTAACTTTCCAAATGTAAATACTCCCAAATAACATCACGGAGGCACACGGCCACGCGTGCAGGTGCTCAGCACCGAGCCCGGAAACCCTTTGCTGCACCAGGATCAAAAAGGAGGCTCTTGCTCAGCCCCGCAGAACCGCTTGTTGACTGTAAACACCGCCTCGATACCGAAAACAAAAAGATAAAGCGAACCAGAAAATCGCGTGGGGGGAAGAGAGAGCGGCGCGGAGGCAAGCGTCGCGTTTGAGGTGAGCCTCTCCCTCGGAGGGTTGCAGAGCCGTGCACGCTCACAAGCGGCCACGCTCATCGCCACATGTCCTGTACGGCTGAATGACCACACGGGAGCGGAAAACAGTGACAGCCTCACCTTGTCCTGACCAGGGGTGTCTCCACCATCCTGGCTAGGCTGACTTTCTGCTCTGCTTTGCTGGACGGTATCTTGCTACGTTGCGCATCTCTAGCTACAAATAAAATGGCCAAGGACACACGCAGGGAGCCATCTCCTTCCTACCAGCTCAGCCCAGATGAGGTAGGATTTAACCTCTGCTCCACTCACCCCTGACTCCAATCCATGCCCTAAATCAGAGAACTATAGAATCACAGAGTAGTTTGAGTTGGAAGGGACCTTAAAGCTCATCCAGTTCCAACCCCCTGCCACGGGCAGGGACACCTCCCACTGGACCAGGCTGCTCCAAGCCCCATCCAACCTGGCCTTGAACACCTCCAGGGATGGGACAGCCATGACCTCCCTGTTGCAGTGTCTCACCACTTTCATCGTGAAGAAATTCTTCCTTATGTCCAGTCTAAATCTGCCCCTCTCCAGTTTATCCCCATTGCCCCTCCTCCCATCACTCCAAGCCTTTGTGAACAGTCCCTCCTCAGCTTTCTTGTAGCCCCTTCAGGTAAATGGAAGACCATAACCCATTTCTTCTTGAAGTTGTTCAATCCCAGGTCTCAAAGGGAATTTCAGGTGCTTCACGGTGTGCATCCAACGCCAACTGATAGAAACCACCAGACTTAGAATCACAGAATCATAAAATGGTTTGGGTTGGAAGGGACTTAAAAGCCCATTCAATTCCAACCCCTGTTTGATGTCCAGGGACAGTCAGGTTGCTCCAAGCCCCATCCAACCTGGGCTTGAACACCTCCAGGGATGGGGCAACCACCACTCCCCTGGGCAACCTGTTCCAGGGCCTCCCTACCCTCACAGGAAAATATTTCTTCCTAAGATCTCATCTCAATCTCCCCTCCTTGAGCTCCAAACCATTGTCTGGTCACAACAGACATTGCTAAAAAGTGCCTCCCCAGCTTTCCTGTAGGCCTTTGAGATACTGGAAGCTGCTCTAAGGTCTCCCCAGAGCCTTCCCTTCTCCAGGCTGAACAACGCCAACTCTCTCAGCTTCTTCTCACACGGGAGGTGATCCAGCCCTCTTCATGGCCTCCTCTAGACTCACTCTAACAGATCCATGTCCTCCCTGTGCTGAGGACTCCAGAACTGAATGCAGAGCTCCAGGTGAGGTCTCAGAATGGAGCAGAGGGGCAGAACTCCCTCCCTCACATCGCTTTCCTTTAGCGCTGATGCAAAGTGACACAAGAGCCATTCGCTTGTCCTAGGAAAAACCTGTGGTCCTGCAGCAGGTCCTCACATAGCTTCTTGTACTCGGCATTGGTGAGGCCACAACTCAAATCCTGGGTTCAGTTTTGGGCCCCTCACTCCAAGAAGGACATTGAGGGGATGGAGGGTGTCCAGAGAAGGGAACGGAGCTGGGGAAGGGGCTGGAGAACAAGGGTTATGAGAGGTGGCTGAGGGACCTGGGGTTGTTTAGCCTGGAGAAAAGGAGGCTGAGGGGAGACCTCATCACTGTCTACAACTGCTTGAAAGGAGGTTGGAACGAGCTGAGTGTTGGTCTCTTCTCCCAAGTGACAGGGGACAGCACGAAAGGAAATGGCCTCAGTTGCACCAGGGCAGGTTCAGATCTGACATCAGGAAACATTTCTTCACGGAAAGGGTTCTGAGGCCCTGGCAGAGGCTGCCCAGGGAGGTGGTGGAGTCCCCATCCGTGGAGGCATTTAAAAGACCAGTAGATGAGGTGCTCAGGGATCTGGTTTAGCAGTGGATGGGTACGGTTGAACTCAATGATCTCAAAGAGCGTTTGCAACCAAGCGATTCTATGATTCTCACTGCTTCTCACCAGGTTGGCCATGAAATAGTTAACTATGGAGGAAAATAGGTTAAGATTTCCCCCCTTTTCCCCCTTCCTCGAAGGTGGACGTCCAACACCTCCTCTCTCAAAGGAGCCAGGCTCCTTCCTCCCAGAAAATAAGGCCATTACCCCCCCAGTCCCAGCGCCGAGCATTGTTCCCCAGCCCCGTCTAGAGGAAGCAATATCTATTTTCCATTTCGATGAGGGTAAAGCCTTTAATTTCACCCTCCTGGCTGCAGCTGGAGTTCCCTTTTAACTGCTTGGCCACAGGAGTGAAGACAGTTTTATATGGAAGAAAATGCTGAAAAGGCCACTTTAATATGGTTGCATGTGAAAAGGGGAGAGCTTTTCATACCGCACGGTAATGAGGGTCAGCGGGATATTACACTTCACCATATGGCTAATTTGCACAGCAGGTCAGACGCTCTATTTTGTTTTTTAAAGCCAAGCCGTCTAGATTAAGCTGCACTAAACCAAAACACACCGGCGAAAGAGGAAAAATCAAGAAGAGTGAGGAGGAGATGCCCTCTAATGTTCGAGCCGGGCAGCACAAGAGGTTGTGTTAAAAATAATCCGATGTGAAGGTGAGTCGGGGTAGGGAGGAGAGAAATCGTGGTGGTTTGGGTGTTCTGTTGCTTCAGCATCACCCAAGGATGGGTACGTGTGGTAAGAAGCATCCCTGTGATGGGTACTGGCTCTAAGGAGCATCTCCCACGACAGACACCAGCTCTACAGAGCATCCCACATGATGGGTACCAGCTCTACAGAGCATCCTTCATGATGGGTACCAGCTCTAAGGAGCATCCCACATGATGGGTATCAACTCTAAGGAGCATCCCCCACGATGGTACCAGCTCTAAGGAGCATCCCACACGATGGGTGTCAATTCTAAGGAGCATCCCCCACGATGGTTCCAGCTCTAAGGAGCATCCTTCATGATTGGTACCAGCTCTAAGAAGCATCCCCCACGATGGTATTAGCTCTAAGGAGCATCCTTCATGATGGATACCAGCTCTAAGGAGCATCCTTCATGATGGATACCAGCTCTAAGGAGCATCCCCCACGATGGTATCAGCTCTAAGGAGCATCCTTCATGATGGATACCAGCTCTAAGGAGCATCCTTCATGATGGTATCAGCTCTAAGGAGCATTCCCCACGATGGTATCAGCTCTAAGGAGCATCCTTCATGATGGTATCAGCTCTAAGGAGCACCCTTCATGATGGTATCAGCTCTAAGGAGCATCCTCCACGATGGTACCAGCTCTAAGGAGCATCCTTCACGCTGGGTATCAGCTCTAAGGAGCATCCTTCATGATGGTACCAGCTCTAAGGAGCATCCTCCACGATGGTACCAGCTCTAAGGAGCATCCTTCATGATGGTATCAGCTCTAAGGAGCATCCCCCTTGATGGGTACGTGCACTAAGGAGCACCCCCCATGATGGGTACCAGCTCTATGGAGCATCCTTCATGATGGATACAAGCTCTAAGGAGAATCCCCTATGATGGGTACGTGCACTAAGGAGCATCCCCCATGATGGGTACCAGGTCTAAGAAGTATGACCCATGATGGGTACCAACTCCAAGCAGCATCCCTCCACGATGGGTATCAGCTCTAAGGAGCATCTCCCACGATGGGTATCAGCTCTAAGGAGCATCTCCCACGATGGGTATCAGCTCTAAGGAGCATCTCCCACGATGGGTACCAGCTCTAAGGAGCATCTCCCACGATGGGTACCAGCTCTAAAAAGCATCCCCCAAGATGGGTACCCATACTGGGTAGTGACCAAGGAAGTGATTGTGCCCCTGGACTTGGCATTTGTGAGGCTGTGCTTCGAATCCTGGGTTCAGTTTTGGGCCCTTCACTCCAAGAAGGACATTGAGGAGCTGGAGTGTGTCCAGAGAAGGGAATGGAGCTGGGGAAGGGGCTGGAGAACAAAGGTTATGAAAGGCAGCTGAGGGACCTGGGGTTGTTTAGCCTGGAGAAGAGGAGGCTGAGGGGAGATGTTGCACCATGGGAGGTTTAGACTGGACATCAGGAAACATTTCTTCACAGAAAGGTTTCTCTGGCACCGTCAGAGGCTGTCCAGGGAGGTGGTGGAGTCCCCATCCTGGAGGGATTTAAAAGATCAGTAGATGATGTGCTCAGGGATCTGGTTTAGTAGTGGACAGGTACAATTGGACTTTATCTCAAAGCTCTTATCCAACCAAGCCATTCTTTGATCACCCCATGCTATGATCATGCACTAACGAGCATCCCCTACAATGGGTCCCCACATCAAGGAGCATCACCCCATGATTGGTACCTGCACTAAAGACCACCCCCCACGATGGGTACCCGCACTAATGAGCATCCCGGCTTAACGATGGGCTCCAGCGATGAGCTCCACGGCCCTTGGAAACCCTGTTTGTCTTGGCGCGTTCTCTACGCCGTGGCCCAAGCGTGACCTGCAGAGGCACTTCCCGTCCCCGGGGCTGCTGCCCACACAGCTCCCACCGAATCTGGTGGGTAAAGATTAGAGAGCCACAAGGCAGGGGTGTTTGAAGAGGGTAAACACGCTGATTAACGAGCCTGGCTTTTGTAATCACCTTCCACCCTCTCCACCACAGCAGAGTGTTAATTTATTAAATACCTTAACAAAGGGCCTTTATTAGCGGCCTGAGCTTGGCTGCCTCCTTTCAGAGCATTACTTACATCTAATAAAGCTTTAATTGACTACTGCTTTGTGCAACCTCTGACCTGGGATGATAAACAAAACGGTGGGGCCACGGTAGCACGAGGAGGAGGTTCCATCCCCAAAAAGAACCCGGCAGCTCACAGGGCTGCAACCCGCTCGGCTGAATCTTTCCCAGCGAGTGAGGGATAGGATGAGGGGGAACAGTTTTGAGCTGAAAGAGGGGAGATTGAGATGAGATCTGAGGAAGAAATGGTCCCCTGTGAGGGTGGGGAGGCACTGGCAGAGGTTGCCCAGAGAAGTCATAGTTGTCCCATCCCTGGAGGTGTTCAAGCCCAGGTTGGATGGAGCTTTGAACAACCTGATCCAGTGGGCGGTGTCCCTGCCCATGGCAAGCGGTGGAACTGGATGAGCTTTAAGGTCTCTTCTATCCCAAACCATCCCAGGATTCTCTGAATTTGAAGGATGAGAAATCTGGAGATGAGCATCATTTCACTCCATACGGACCAGAAACCAACTTCTTCTGATATCAGCCGCTTCTACAGATGCTCCAGATTTCTCATTGGGAGGAAATCACAATTTGGAGAGAAATGTATCATTTTTATGGTTTGTCTCATATAGAGACCTCAGAATTAATGAACAGGTAGAAGTGACCCAGATCCTGATGCTCCCCAGATCCTCAGCCCATGCTCCTGGCTAGTTGTTAATACAGAGAAAATACAAACTCCACCATTTCCCCCTTGTTCTCCAAGGGATCAACACGAAAACAACTGCAAGAAGGTGGGAACTAGAAGCAGAAAGGTAAATAATTCTTTGCTGGATCAGGGGTTCCCACCTTCTTGCAGTAGGAAGCCACCAATGAAGAGATTGAAAGCAGCCACTGGCAACGTGATGGAAAATCAAAGACATAAAGGGCAAAAAGTAAACCGAGAGCAACTAAAGTTGTCAGTGAAGAATGGCCTCTTCATCTCAGTGAAAGGCTTGGGCAGCTCAGAGCACTCCTCCTCCTCTCTCAGAATCACAGATGAGATGTTTGTGCCGCCAGTTCTGCTCTCAAAACCCTACTTGGGAGCTCAAATGCTTTGTCTTTGAAGGTGGAATCAAGAAAACACTGTAGCAATCCAAGCTTTCACTGGAAATAAGTAAATGGGTATTTGTGATCCTTGTAAGCGCAGGGGAAAAACATGAAAATGGGAATAAAGTGCCCTTCAGTTGCTTGGTCCAGGAAAGAAATACCTTTGCAAGAGCCACAAGTTCTTGTACCTCATTCGAGCTTATCTACACTGGTATAGACTCAGCATCATAGGATCATAGAATCATAGAATCACAGAATAATAGAATCATAGAATCATAGAATCACAGAATCATAGAATCACAGAACTGTTTTGGTTGGGAAAGACCTTTAAGAACATCAAGTTCAACCATTTATCCAACCCTGCTAAGTCTGCCACCAGACTGTGTCCCCAAGTACAACATCTACTCATCTTTTAAACACTTCCAGGGATGGAGACTCCAAAACGTCCCTGGGCAGCCTCTGCCAGCGCCTCAGGAATCTTCTAATATCCAACCGAAATCTCTCCTTGTCCTGTCACTGGCTACCAGGGAGAAGAGACCAACCCCACCTCGCTATAACCTCCTTCCAGGCAGTTGTAGACAGTGATGAGGTCTCCCTTCAGCCTCCTTTTCTCCAGGATAAACAACCCCAGGTCCCTCAGCCGCCTCTCATAACCCTTGTTCTCCAGCCCCTTCCCCAGCTCCGTTCCCTTCTCTGGACACGCTCCAACCCCTCAATGTCCTTCTTGGAGTGAGGGACCCAAAACTGACCCCAGGATTTGAGGTGGAGCCTCATCAGTGCTGAGTCCAGGGGCCCAATCCCTTCCCTGCTCCTGCTGGCCACGCTGTGTCTGACATAGGCCAAGATGCCATTGGCCTTCTTGGCCACCTGGGCCACCGCTGGCTCATGTTCGGCCACTGTCAACCAACACCCCCAGGTTGTTTTCTGCCAGGCAGCTTTCCAGCTACTCTTCCCCGAGCCTGGAGCTCTGCACGGGGTTGTTGCATCCCAAGTGCACGACCCAGCACTTGGCCGTAGTGAACCTCGTACCAAATTCCCATAAATTTGCCCAACTTCTATCATCCATAAGAATCTGTGTCAAAGTTTCAGAGAAAAAAGAGGTCAGAGCTCAGAACAGACCACGAGTCCTTAAAAACTAAGGAAAACAGTGCTTATAAATCCATATTCTCTCTTAGAAAGATCCAGCTTGCGTGACAAAGCTGGAATCATAGAATCATTAAGGTTGGAAAAGACCTCTAAGATCACCCAGTCCAACCATCAGCCCAACACCACCGTGCCTACTAAGCCATGTCCCCAAGTGCCATGTCTACACGTTTTTTGAACACCTCCAGGGATGGAGACTCCACCGCTGCCCTGGGCAGCCTCTTCACCACTCTTTCTGTGAAGAAACCTTCTTTAGAAAGAATCAATTCATTGTACCGCATGGCTCAGAGGAGCTAAAAGCCACCAAAAAACCTGCAATCAAGCCACAAATCCAAAGGCCATCAAGACAATTCGCGCAGCTGAAGCCTCCCCCACACCAGGGCTAACCACAGAGAACTGGGTCTCAGGTGCTCTTATCTTCAAAGTCCCTCAACGGGCTGGATGGAGCACACAGCAAACATCTCCTAAGACTATGGAACAAAGAAGGTATCAACAATTCAGCTCTATCTACACAACAGATCTCTCTCTCTCCCACCAATAAAGTTTATTTCTGCAGCCAGCAGAGCCTTTGCAGGGGTCTGTCAGGATAAGAAATGCAGTCCTGGAAGCAATTAGACCCACCCATATACTTATCCCTTCCCAAACGAAGGCAGAGGAGAAGGACTGGATGAGGAATTGATTCTCCATGATGAAAACCTGCCCTAAGTTCATCGAAGACAGAGAAAAAAAATATTTAGATGAGATCTTCAGAAGAAATGTTTTCCGGTGAGAGTGGTGAAGTCCTGACCCACATTGCCCAGAGAAGGTGTGGCTGCCCCATCCCTGGAGGTGTTCCAGGCCAGGTTGGATGGGGCTTGGAGCAGCCTGGTCCAGTGGGAGGTGTCCCTGCCCGTGGTAGAAGCGTTGGAACTGGATGGGCTTCAAGCTCCCTTCCAACCCAAGGCATTCCATGGTTTGCTACTGCTCAGTCATGGGTTTAAAGCCGCTGGGTTCATTTAGCAGGAGCAAGGAAGTGCAAGGTCTCTGCTACTCAAGTATCATTTGATTTGTTATTCTGCTCAGCCAGAACCACGTACCACAGCTTTTCCTCAAACTCGACCAAGGCAAAGCCCACTGCTCTGGTCCAACATAGAATCATAGAATAGTTTGGGTTGGAAGGGACCCTAACGATCATCTAGTTCCAACCCCCTTGCTATGGGCAGAGACACCTCCCACTGGATCAGGCTGCCCAAGGCCCATCCAACCTGGCCTTGAACACCTCCAGGGATGGGGCAGCCACAGCTTCCCTGGGCAACCTGTTCCAGGGCCTCACACCACCCTCACCGTGAAGAATTTCCTCCTCATGTCCAGTCTAAATCTGCCCCTCTCCAGTTTATACCCATTGCCCCTCGTCCTATCACCACCAGCCTTCATGAATAGTCCCTCCGCAGCTCTCTTGTAGAACATGTGGTTCAACATCACATCACCTTAGTTAAAGAGAGTTGCTTTGCTTCTATAAACACTGAACACATGGCCAACCTTTTAAAATGGCATTTTTGTATTTATCAAATCAATTCTCGATATTAAAAAGAAAGATGTTCATCCAGAAGGAACATAAAGACTCAAATACTTCAAAATATTTCCCTTGAGGGCCTTTTTGGATCTTAAAAATTGTACATTTTAAGAGCTAGAAAGAAGAACTACTCCAAATCTGGAGTTGCTGTGCCTGACAAATGAAGTGAAGCGCAGAGCCCACGGAGCTGTAAAAGGCGAGAAGGACATTAAACTTCTCTGAGATGACAGCTCGAGCTTTCACAGCTCCACAGAGTTCATGCTGCTCCAGAGGAGTAGAAAGGAAAATGCACAAATTAAGATTTGTTGGAAAGTCTAATCTTCTCAAGTGATTAATAGTCAAAAGTTTATCTCTGAGTGGTAGCAGCACAACAGAAGATCCAACGCGTGTTCATACCCCGACGAGCAGCGACACCGATAAGAAGTCAAACACAAACCGGTTTTCCATTTATTTCATAGCTTTGATTTTGTTTTCAGATGACAAAATACATCAAGTAACAGCGTACGTTTCTAAAAGTTATGCCAGCGATGGGGACAAATCCAACCCTTCGGTCTTCCAGGCATCTAATGGAATATTTCCTGTCACTGCTCCAAGGACAGACACACGAGACACGTTCTCGCACCACAAAAAGGGTTCTTTATATAGAATCATAGAATCAGTAAGGTTGGAAAAGACCTCCAAGATCATCCAGCCCAACCATCACACAATACCACCGTGCCTACGTCCCCAGGTGCCACATCTACACGTCTTTTGAATCCCTCCAGGGATGGTGACTCCACCACTTCCCTGGGCAGCCTCTTCCGCGGCTTCACCACTCTTTCAGGAAAGGCATTTTTCCTAATATCCAATCTAAACCTCCCCTGGCACAACTTGAGGCCGTCTCCTCTCATCCTATCACTTGTTACTTTGGAGAAGTAACAACTTTATTTCTGCTTGTAGAATTCCCAACCATCTCCATACACACTCCGAGCACCCAATCCACCTGCTCACACATGGATCAACCCAATCTTCTCCTCGACACCCCCACAGACACAAGCTAGTCCATGCTTCACGAGTCCTCAACCACCTTGAGTCAGGGATAGTGTGTTTCTTGGGTTTGGGCAATAAAGTTTTTGGTAAGATTGAACTCTCTGAGATGGTGGCCAGGAAGCACTGGAAGAAAAGTTTCTCCAAGCTGAAGGTACCTAGAATCAGTCCCTCACATCCAGGCTGCCCAGGGAGGTGGTTCCTCCAACCCTGGAGGAGCTTAAAAGATGGGTAGATGAGGGATCCAGTTTAGTAGTGGACAGGTAGGCTTGGACTCAATTATCTCAAAGGTCTTTTCCAACCAAGCAATTCTATGATTCTACCCCATAAGCCAGCAGATAACTGAGCAAAGGGATATGGATTTTGGAAGACAGATCCTAAAATGGATTAAACACTCCTTTTCTATATTACCCATAAAACGAGAGTCGCGTAGCATTGCTCCTCAACCTTAGAAGCAGCATGGGGAGGCCCTGGCGCAGGTTGCCCAGAGAAGTGGTGGCTGCCCCATCCCTGGTGGTGTTCAAGGCCAGGTTGGATGGGGCTTGGAGCAACCTGATCCAGTGGGAGGGGAGGGGCTGGAGCGCGTCCAGAGAAGGGTAACAGAGCTGGGGAAGGGTTTGGAGCACAGGGGTCATGGGGAGCGGCTGAGGGACCTGAGATAGTTTAGTCTGGAGAAAAGGAGGCTGAGGGGAGACCTCACTGCTCTCTGCAGCTCCTGGAAAGGACGTTGTGGTGAAGTGGGTGATGGTCTTTCCTCCTAAGTAACAAGCGATGGAACGAGATGAAACGGCCTCAAGTTCCACCAGGGGAGGTTTAGATTGGATATTAGGAAAACTTTCTTAACTGAAAGAGAGGTGAAGCACAGGCTGAGGCTGCCCAGGGCTGTGGTGGAGTCTCCATCTCTGGAGAGGTTAAAAAAAGCTGTAGCCATGGCACTCTGGGACATGGTTCAGTAGGCACGGTGGGGCTGGGCTGATGGTTGGACCGGATGATCTTTAGAGGTCTTTTCCAGCCTTAATGATTCTATCATTCAACGATTGATCTTAGCTTCAACCAGCCAAGTCTCTGCAAAGTGAATAACGATTCCTCGCCTCCCAGACAGAACATGTGGGTGAGGTCTTTCACTGGAAACCCATAAAAGAATGTAGAATAACTCAAAGTGACGCAGGGTTAAGACACAAGACTATTAAGGATATTCTCTCCAATATCAGCATCCCCCAAATAAACCTTCACTCTGCTGTGGAGGACACAATATGAGCATAGGAAACATCTCTTCAAGAACTTCTGAATCATGGAATCATAGAATCACGGAATGGTTTGGGTTGGAAGGGACCTTAAAGATCATCCAGTTCCAACCCCCCTGCCATGGGCAGGGACATCCCACCAGATCAGGCTGCCCCATTGAGCTTAGATTTTAACATCTAGAGTGGAAACTTCACCTATTTTGCACCAAACCTTTCCTCCCGTGCAATCCCTCCGCGACACATCCAAGCCGTTGGGTTTGGAGCACCCAGCCCTGTGCTGGCTGAGCTGGAGGAAGCCAATCACCAAGCCCCACACAAGGTAACACTCTGAAGCAATCGCTGCACGCTCAAACAATGGGATATTTGTCAAAGTACAGCTTGATCACCAGCAATCATCTGTTTTTCATAACTACTTTTGACCTAAACTGAATTGACTGAACAAGTAGCCTGTGTTTCTCATTCTGGAAAATACAGCGGCGCAGCTCCCTCTCCGACCCCCTCCCTCCTCCTTTTTAAGTTCTACTTTTGAGAAGTTACAAAGTGATGATGTAGACAGATATTTCCTCATTATAAACAGCAGCAGCTAAACATTTTCAGGTTGCATTTTTGGCCATCTCCTCCCGTTCCACGTGACCTACGAGGTTAAGTACAGGCGGACGTGCCTTTCAATCCACCCTCTCCGCAAGGAAAAGCACAACCCAACACTTCCCAGCGTCAAAACGAGCAGAGGTGGTTTCTAACCATGTGGGCTGTTCAAAATGTATTTAAAATTGAAGGATATGGACCTGTTGGAACAGATCCAGAGGAGGCTACGAAGATGATGTGAGGGCTGGAACCCCTCTGCATATGAGGACAGGCTGAAAGAGTTGGAGTCGTTCAGGCTGGAGAAGAGAAGGCTCCAAGGAGACCTTAGAGCAGCTTCCAGTACCTGCAGGGGCTCAAAGAAAGCTGGGGAGGGACTTTTTACAAGTGCGTGTAGTGATAGGATGAGGGGGAATGGCTTTAAATTGGAAGGGGAGAGATTTAGAGTGGACATTAGGAAGAAATCCTTCATGATGAGAGTGGTGAGGCCCTGGCCCAGGTTGCCCAGAGACATGGTGGCTGCCCCATCCCTGGAGGTGTTCAAGGCCAGGTTGGATGAGGCTTTGAGCAGCCTGATCCAGTGGGAGGTGTCCCTGCCCACGTCTGCGGGGGATGGATCTGGATGGGTTTTCAAGCCCCTTCCAAGCCAAACCATTCCATGATTCCATGATTCTATGAAAATTCATTAAAACTTTATAATAAAAAGCCATAGAGGAGAAGCCCTCAGAGTCTTCCATGTGAGGCCACCGTGCGTAAAACCTCTGGGAGACAATTGTCTGCCTGGAGAAGAAAGCTCACTCTCCGGTCTCAAGGAAGGAAGGAAGCGGTGGAAATCAGTCACAAGCTTTGCAAGGAAGGATGCGTCCCCAACCACTAATCAGCGCTTGTCAGGGCTGCCATCAATTAGGGAAGAGCGTGGAATGAGTCCTTGAGGAAGATGAAGGACAGGTCTGGAAAGAGGCAAAGCCGCAAAGAGAAGAGAGAGGTGCAAGGATAGGAGGCGAAATGCACTGAGAAGAATGCAACTGACAACAAATCCCACCCATTCTTTATATTTCTTGTTTAACATTGCGTGGTTTAAGCTCTTTGCTTCCTACCAGAGAGAATAATCACCAGTGGGGTGGGTTTGAGGAGATGCATCAGAGGGGAGAAGTCCCTGTGTGGATTTCTACGAGGAGACAGTGGAGTACCACCAGACGATTTGAGTTCAAAGCTCTTTGTTCTCCCCCTCCCCAAATCCAAGCACCAGAGCAGGTTCAGATCAGACATCAGGAGAAGTTTCGTCCTGAGAAGTGTTCTCGGGCCCTGGCAGAGGCTGCCCAGGGAGGTGGTGGAGTCTCCATCTCTGGAGGGGTTTAAAAGCCAGGTAGATGAGGAGCTCAGGGATGTGGTTCAGTAGTAGACAGGTATGGTTGGACTCGATGATCTCAAAGGTCTTTACCAACCAAATGAGTCTCTGATTCTATGACCACGACTGAGCAGAAAGTTGCAGTTTGCCTCTAAGCTTCTGCTTGGAAATGTTTCGGTTGGAAAATTCAATTTGTATATTTGCTTTTTCTTGTTCTTCCATCACAGAAAGAGGACAAGCGGTCAAGGAGCACGGAGAAATAAAAACAAGATAAAGTAATAAACAGCCCTCCTGTTCAAAGCGCTGACGAGAAGCAGAACATCCAGTTTTTGCTACACCCTCTGTACTGGGAAGAAAGTGGTGTCCTAGCAGCCTGTCTCCATGTTTGACAAGTATGTTTTCGTCCCCCTTTAAGGCGATGATCAAACAGGCCCGGGGGAGCTGCAGAGTCAACCAGAAGCAGACCAGCATGACGCCACATTGGATGAGGTTTTGAGCAACCTGGTCCAGTGGGAGGTGTCCTTGCCCATGGCAGGGGGATTGGAAATGGATGGGCTTTGAGGTCCCTTCCAACCCAAACCACTCCATGATTTTATGCTGCTATGACCAGCTCTCAACTCTGTCCACTTAAACCATCACCAGCTCTCAACTCTGTCCACCTAAAGCATCATGTATGCCATAATTATGGGTTTATAGACAACGGTGAAGCCAAGGAGCCAGGCAGCGAAACGGCTGTGTTATACAGAGACACGAGCCCCAGCACTCGGTTCATCTGAGCAGAACAAGAGTTCTCCTTCCTCCTACCCATCACCCATGGAGCTCCACTGGGTAAAACCTGAGGGCCATGAAGATGATGCGAGGGCTGGAGCACCTCCCCTATGAGGACAGGCTGGGGTTGTTCAACATGGACAAGAGAAGGCTCTGAGGAGACCTTAGAGCAGCTTCCAGGCCTGAAAGGGGCTTCAAGAAAGTTGGGAAGAGACAGACTTTTTAACCTGTTGTGACTGGACAAGGAGTGATGGTTTTAAAATAAGGGAGAGGAGATTTAGACCGGATAGGCAGAATTTTTTCATGATGAGGGTGGTGAGGCCCTGGCACAGGTTGCCCAGAGAGGTAGTGGAGACCCCATCTCTGGAAACATTCAAAATCAGGTTTGATGGGGCTCTGAGGAACCTGTTCTAGTTAAAGATGTCCCTGCTCCTGCAGGGCAGGTGAACTGGATGACCTGTAGAGGTCCTTTCCAACTCAAACCACTCTACGATTCTATAACAGCTCTCACGACTTGCTCGGTATCCGAGTAGCTGATTAAGCCTCCTCAAAGAGGAGAAACTAGAAGATCATAAGTCACCGAGACCTCCAGGTACAATTTTCAAACAACAGAAGGGATGAGAAACCTTTCTCAGAAGCCAAACCTCTCCTTCTGAGGGACTGAGGAGAGCAGAGACAAGAAAAACCTCTTTGAGGGCAACCAACACTCACCTTCTGAACATGAGAAGTAGGTGTTGGTCTCTTCTCCCAAGTGACAGGTGATAGGACAAGAGGGAATGGTCTCAAGCTGCGTCAGCGGAAGTTTAGATTGGACATTACGAAAAACTTCTTCACCAAAAGGGTTCTGAGGCCCTGGCAGAGGCTGTTCAGGGAGGTGGTGGAGTCCCCATCCCTGGAGGGGTTTAAAAGATGGGTAGATGAGGTGCTCAGGGATCTGATTTAGCAGCTTTCAGGGATGGTTGGACTCAATGATCTCAAAGGTCTTTTCCAAGCTAATGATTCTATGATTCTACCCCCGCTTTTGTACACAGCAATTATCAAACCCCTGAACCTGAGTTTTCCCATCACCCTTCCTCAAACACGACCCGAGCTGCCTGTTGATCTTCGAGCTGAAGTAGCTTTTTTCTATTGCTTTGGTGGTTTGTGTGCTTCTCATCTTCCCACCGCTTCGACCACGGTTCCCGTGCCGCGCTCCTGGAATGCGAAGGCAGCGTTTGTTCATTGTACGACTGCCTTGTTTCCACATTTTCCTGAACAAAGGACTGAAAGAGGGGGTATCTGCGTCACAAGCCCGTCCTGAACATTGCTCACCCCTTCCTGCGCCAATATTTGTAAACAGATTGAGAATTAATGTCCAGCCAGCTCGAGACCCTTCATAAAAAAAAAGAGGTTTTTATTGAAAACAGGATGGCAATCATTTCCCAGATACGCTGCCTATAGGCCTTTAAGATGAGAAACAACATACAGAGCAGGAAAACAGCAACCACAGCTGCTCACCAAGCTTTTTCGGAGATGGTTAAAGCATGGTGGCTTCTAATTTTACAGCCCCCTCCTCCTTCGCAAACACATTCTGCTCTTTAACAGAAAATAAAATATGAAGTTTCTGGTCAGCACATGATAATTCCCTCAGGGTTAATTTATGCACAAAATGCCCAGCTTGGAGAACACGAATAACTCAACAGCCCTTCCAAATGCCTCTTCTGGAGTCACTCGGTGATTTCATAGAATTACAGAATCATGAATCAGGGGATGGTTTGGGTTGGAAGGGACCTCAAAACCCATCCAGTTCTAACCACCCTGCCATGGGCAGGGACACCTCCCACTGGATCAGGCTGCTCCAAACCCCATCCAACCTGGCCTTGAACATCTCCAGGGATGGTGGTGCTCCGGACAACCTGGGCCCCACTACCCTCACAGGAAGACGTTTCTCCCTAAGATCTCATCTCAATCTCCTCTCTTTCAGCCTCAAACCATTCCCCCTCATCCTGTCCCTGCATTCCCCAATCAAGAGCCCCTCCTCAGCTTTCCTGGAGTCCTTTTCAGTGCTGGAAGCTGCTCTAAGGTCTTCCCAGAGCCTCCTCTTCTCCAGGCTGAACACCCTCACCTCTGCCTGTCCTCAGAGCAGAGGTGCTCCAGGCCTCGGATCATCTCAGCAGCCTCCTCTGGACTCACCCTAACAGGAGTCCACAAGGGGCAGCCCGGAGGTGAGACTCTTCCCTTCTAAGAGGGGTTCCTGGGACTCTGCTCTGCTTTCAGATTGGGAGACAGTTGAGAGAAACTGGAAGCGATTCACCAGGGTCAAATTTGGATCTGGCATTACGCAGCACTATAGAACCACAGAATCATTAAGATTGGAAAAGACCTCTAAGATCATCCAGTCCAACCATCAGCCCAACAACATCGTGTCTACTAAAACATGTCCCCAAGTGTCACAGGTACATGGTTTTTCTACCCCTCCAGAGATGGTGACCCCACCACTGCCCTGGGCAGCCTCTTCCAACGCTTCATCACTTATGAACCAACTTCAACAAAGGAAAAGCCTTAAAACATGTGTGGCGAAAGAGCAGCTGTGGAGGTACTGGTGGACTCCACATTGAAGGAACTCTAGCAGTGGCCACCAACGTAATCAAGGACGGTGGAGCACAGAACACATGAGGAAGGGGGAGGAAGGAGAAGGGTGAGGAAGCGTATCTCACACAGGGTCACAGGGCAAGTGGAGTCATACAGCAAGTCAAACACCAGAACAGATATCCAGAGAGGCCAGGAAGACTCCATCCTTGGAGACTCAAAACTCAATCAGATTATGTCAACTAGACATAAAGAAGAATCTAGACATAAGGAAGAATTTCTTCACCATGAGAGTGGTGAGGCCCTGGCCCAGGTTGCCCAGGGAAGCTGTGGCTGCCCCATCCCTGGAGGTCCTCAAGGCCAGGTTGGATGGGCCTTTGAGCAACCTGATCCAGTGAGAGGTGTCCCTGCCCATGGCAGTGGGTTGGAACCGGATGGGCTTTAAGGTCCCTTCCAACCCAAACTATTCTATGAGTCAATGATTCTATTTGGCTCTGAGACCCCCAATATAAATTCAAATTTAACTCTGAGTGGAGGGCTGGACCAAAATTCTCCATAAGCCTTTTACAGTCTAAACTATTATGAGTCTGCAACCAAAAGATGAGAAAAGATGTGATGGGAATGCTTGTTAGATCTTTCTCTTTCGCTTAAACTGAGTTTCACCTTAGAAAACTCAATGCTCTTCAGGAAAATTCTTTGCAAATCAGTGCACTTCCGTCTCTATCACTTGTTATTTTAACGATATCATGACTTCTGGACACCTCGACAAAGTTCTCCAGGATAGCTGAGGCATTTTCCAAACATTCCTGGGACCTTTCTGATTCCAAATGTCCGGAAATGGAGCAAATCTTAGGAAGAGCCTTCCCACACTTGCACAATACAAACAGTGGTGTTGGTCTTTAGGGTCCTCCAGGTGGTCCACACCACTCAAGGTGAATATCTCCTTACAAAATCAGTCCTGATCTTAGAGCTCCTGAGAAACCAAGAGCCATAGGAGTTACAATGCCTTAAAAACGGTCGATTCCAACAAATGGATGAAGATAAATGAAGATAAATGAAGGCTGAAGAGATGATCTGAGGGATGACGCCCAAGCTCAATCCTGCTTCAGTCCCTGGAGAAGTCATGGAATCATAGAATCACAGAATCATAGAATCATAGAATAGTTATGGTTGGAAGGGACCTTAAAGGTCATCTAGTTCCAACCTCCCTGCCATGGGTAGGGACACCTTCCACTGGATCAGGCTGCCCAAGGCCCCATCCAACCTGGCCTTGAACACCTTCAGGGATGGGTCATCCTGAGCTAGTCGTGAGCTAAGTGCTCCTGGAATATGATTCCAGGAATATGGAGGAGAAGGGGACTGGGGACAACCAGCATGAATTTAACAAGAAGTTATGCCAATGATCTGATTGCCTTCTATGATAGCTTGAGAGGAGTTATGGATGAGGGCAAAGCAGCGAGTGTCATTGACTTGAGCAAGGCTATGGACATGCTCTTCCACAACATCCTTCCGGCCTTCCAGTACTTAAAGGCGGCCTACAAGAAAGCTGAGGAGGGGCTTTTGATCTGGGAGTGCAGGTATAGAACAAAGGGGAACAGTTTGAAGCTGAAAGAGGGGAGATTGAGATGAAATCGTAGGAAGAAATATTTTCCTGTGAGGGTGAGGAGGCCCTGGAACAGGTTGCCCAGAGAAGTCCTGGATGCCGCATCCCTGGAGGCCAGGTTGGATGAGGCTTTGAGCAGCCTGATCCAGTGGGAGGTGTCCCTGCCCATGGCAGGAGGGTTGGAACTGGATGGACTGTAAGGTCCCTTCCAACCCAAACCATTCCATGATTCTATGACATTCCTGTATCCAAGATTGGATGCCACACTCTGGATGAGAGATTTGCTGCATGGGTAAATAATTACTTGGGTCGTCATGTTGAGGAGGTCGTGATTAACGAGCTGTACCCAACATGGGAGCTGGTAACAAGTAGGAAACCACAGCAAGGTCTGTCCTTGGACCTTTCCCACTTATCATTTACAAGTGGACCGTGACGATCAGTGACTTGGAGGAGGCAACAGAGCACACTTGTGTGTCGACGTCAACACACTCAAGAGCAGAGCCACCATCTAGAGGGTCTCAACGTGCTGGAGGAATGGGTCGGCAGGAACCTGATGAGAATAAGTAAGGAGAAGTGCCAAGTCCTGCACCTGCAAAGGAAGAACATCTCACAACACAAACTGGGGACTGACTGCCTGCGGAACAGCTCCATGGATAAGGACCAAGATCCTCAGCAGAGAACAAGCTGAACAAGGGACAGCCATCTGCCCCGGCAGCAGAGGTGGACAACAACCTTCTGGGTTGTAGTAGAAGCAAAGCCACTAGATTGGGGGAAGTGATTATGACTCTCTATGCAGCACTCGTTAAGGCCACGTCCATACACTGCAGCCAGTTTGGGGCCTCCCAAATACAGGAAAGACACCGATAAACCACAGCAAGTTCACTGGAGACCACCAAGATGATAGAGCCTGGAGCACTTGCCCCACAGAACAGAATCATGGAATCATTAAGGTTGGAAAGACCTCTAACTTCACCACGTCCAACAACACCGTGGCTACTAAACCGTGTTACAAAGTGCCACATATATGTGCTTTCTGACCACCTCCAGGAATGAAGGCTCCACCACTGCCCTGGGCAGCTTCTTCCAGTGTTTCACCACTGCTTCAGTAAAGATATTTTTCCTAATATCCAATCTAAACCTCCTCTGATGCAACTTGAGGCCATTTCCTCTCATTCCATCACTTCTTTCTTAGGAGAAGAGACCAACAACCACCTTGCTACAACCTCCTTTCAGAGAGTTGTCTGTCCACAGGGAGAGGACAATGGAGCTGGTTCAGTCTGGAGGAGTGACTGCTCAGGGGGGACCTAGAAGCCACCTTCAGTATCTCCAATGAGGTCATGGTCCAGAATAAATTGCCCTGAGAAGTTCTTCAGTCTTTCTCCTCAGAGGCATTCAGAACCAAACTGGATAAAACCCTGAGAAACCTGGTCTGATCTCAGAGCTGCTCCTGCTTTCACTTCCCTGCTCCTGCTGGCCACACTGTTTCTGGTACAGGACAAGATGCCATGGGCCTTCTTGGCCACCTGGGCCACTGCTGGCTCACGTTCGGCCACTGTCAACCAACACCCCCACGTCCTTCTCCTCCAGACACCTTTCCAGCCACTCTTCCCCAAGCCTGGAGCTGCACGGGGTTGTTGTGTCCCGAGTGCAGGACTGGGCACTTGGCCTTGTTGAACCTCACTCAACTGGCCTTGGCCCATTGATCCACCCTGTCCAGGTCCCTCTGCAGAGCCTTCCTGCCCTCAGGTAGATCAACACTTCCAGCCAATTTCATACCATCTGCAAATTTACTAAGGGTGCACTCGATTCTCTCATCCACATCATTGTTAAAGATCTTAAACAGAACTGGTCCCCGTACTGAGCCCTGGAGACACCACTTGTGACCGTTCTCCAACTGGATTCAACACCATCCACCACAACCCTTTTTTTGCTCAGCCTCTCAGCCAAGGTTTTACCCAGTGAACCATCTGCCCATGCAGGCCCTGAGCCACCACCTTCTCTTGGAGAATCATGGAATGGTTTGGTTTGGAAGGGACCTTAAAGCCCATCCAGTTCCAACCCCTGCCATGAGCACGGACACCTCCCACTGGATCAGGTTGCTCCAAACCTGGCCTTGAACACCTCCAGGGATGGGGCAGCCACCACTTCTCTGGGCAACCTGGGCCAGGGCCTCACCGCCAGCATCGTGAAGAATTTCTTCCTAATGTCTCATCTCTATCTTCCCCCTTCCAGTTTAAAGCCATTCCCCCTCGTCCTGTCACTACACGCCCTTCGAAGAATGTTGTGGGAGATGGTGTCAAAAGGCCTCACCTTTGAAATATCACTGTATTTTCAGTGATTAAGTGCCTGTGCTGAGGTTTCCAAAGCCCTGGGAAAGCACGGCTGCTGTTCCTAACCTCAGGTGACAAGAAGTCTGCATCCGGGCTATTGTAGTAAACCCTTTCCCCCCCCCCCCTTTTCCCCTCTAAGATGTCTGTTTTCCAAGCTGAATATTTTAAGAATCAAGGCTGCCTGTGATCATATCTAAGCAGCTTCGAATGAACACTGATTTCTTTGCCGCTTCTTTGATCGAAGCCAAGTGGTTTTTTTTTTTTTCCTCCTGGGTAATAAGGTCAGGGGGTTAAAAGAGCAATATGACAATTTCCAAAGTTAAATCTCTCGCCGCTCCAGACAGACACCCCAACCCAGAGCCCATTAGCACGTAGAACCCAGTGGTTATCACAGGTCACTGACACCGGTTCACTCTAATGGCTTTTCCTGTGTCCTTATCAATCCAGTGCACAAAGTGTCTCACCCTCAGCCTTTCCCTATGATCTCAGAGCTGTGTTTATAGCTATCTCGCTCCACCAGGCACCACTGGGTCAGCCAAGTCAGCAGACAGTGAGATATGCCAGGACACAACGATGGGGACAATCTGCAAAGTGTCGGAGATGAACAAGGAGTTACCAGAGGCTTCCAGAAGGTATTTTTTTTTCCATTGCCTCCCCCCCCCCCACTAACTCCTCAAAAAGTAAAAAAAACCAGCAAGTTTTTAAGTTCCCAAGGACACCGAGGGAAAACTTTACAGCCCTGATCTCAGAAACAGGAGTAAACCACAGACTTTCCACCGTACGGTTCGTGTTTCGGTATCAAATAAAAGCAACAACTGGCGTTACAAAGAGAAAAAAGAGATGTTTTCATATGAAAGAGAGGGGTGGGTAGCTCTTATTATTTGAATTGTGGTTCCTATAAGAGGCTCTCTCATCCCTTGAAAGAAGAACTTCAATTGTTTCGCCCTATTAGCAAAGAATAAATATTTTGGTGGGGATGCTGGAGCCCCACAGGAGAGGTGGTGACGGGGTAGGAGCCCGGCAGCATCGCAGCCACCACGGAAAAGCAGAGGAGCACCCAGCGTGTCAGTGCAGGAGCCCACAGAGGAAGAAAGAGGAGGATTCAGGCAGGCAGGACAATCGTTAGAACACTCTTAAGGAATTTAACGAGCAATTATATAAGTGGAGAGCTTTGAAGAAACTAAAGATCCAGAGATACAAAGCGATGTTGTATAGGGGACTGTTGGAACGGGTCTGGAGGAGGCCATGAAGATGATACGAGGGCTATGAGGACCTCTACTAACGGGTCTGGAGGAGGCCATGAAGATGATATGAGGGCTATGAGGACCTCTACTATGATGCCAGGCTGAGCGAGTTGGGGTTGTTGAGCCTGGAGAAGACTCCAGGGAGACCTTAGGGCAGCTTCCAGTACCTGAAGGGGCTCCAGGAAAAGTGGAGGTGGGGGGTAGCGTACTTTTTCTAAGGGCCTGGAGTGACAGGACGAGGGGGGATAGCTTGAAATTGGAAGGGGGAAGATTTAGATTGGACATTAGGAAGAAATTCTCCACAATGAGGGTGGTGAGGCCCTGGCCCAGGTTGCCCAGAGAAGCTGTGGCTGCCCCATCCCTGGAGGTGTTCAAGGCCAGGTTGGATGGGGCTTTGAGCACCTGATCCAGTGGGAGGTGTCCCTGCCCATGGCAGGAGGTGGAACTGGATGGGCTTTAAGGTCTCCTCCAACACAAACCATTCTATGATAAACGCTAGTTTCTTCTCCCTGGGCCACGTCAGCTTCTCACAACTCAGAGATATAAACCACATTCTTCACTAAACAGGGAAGTGAAAATATTCCAAGTGGACACAGCCCATGCACAACATCTGCATCTTAATAACATGGAATCATCAAATCATGGAATGGTTTGGGTTGGAAGGGACCTCAAAGCCCATCCAGTTCCACCCCCCCGCCATGGGCAGGGATATCTCCCACTTTCAGTTCCCTTTACATTGATTATTTTTGGTAAAGTGAGTTTTTTCCTGATTTGTTTTAATTTTTTTTTTGCTTTTTCTAATGTATTTTGTGCATCAAAGCAGCTTTAGGGTTTGAGAGGTTTGGGGTAGGAGCAGATAAAAACGTCAGGGGCGAGATATGACAAATTTATACTAAACGCCTGTCGACTGCTATTTATCTAAATTATCCAGCTCTGGGATTCTCCAGGAATACTTCATCAGCCAGGAGCCAGGCACATTTTTAAGCCTCTATTTACATCAGAATCTGCTTTCTTTTTCTTTTTTTGGACACTTGTTCTTTACCCTAAAATGACCCCTTTGTAGCTCGGATCAAAGAGCTGGGAGTGTCAATACCAGTGTCTTCACCAACATGTTAAGAACCTCAAAGTAATTGGGAACCAATTAGCATAAAGCTAAAAAACAAAAACCACCTCACGAAGGCAAACCCTGAAGGGGCACAAACAGGCAACGGCGCTGGCTCAAGCAGGAGTGACTTCAATCACCTTCAAGCCAACTTCTGGGGAGCAACCTCCGTGCCAACCACTCCGACCTACCTTGTTTTCTTAATTCCTTTCTGCTCTCCATTCACTCTTTGCTTTCTGCTTCACTACAACTGACGGGAAACATGAAACAAAAAAAAAGTCCTTTTCATTTCATGTTATGTAAAGCAAAGCAATTCTATGTCTTGGCCTCGAAATACAAGGCTCCCAACAGCTGTTGAGATGCTCCAGCAGATAAACCAGCTGGCCCAAACCTCACCTTTCCTAATTTATTTTGGATATCCATCAAAGCAATGCGAGCGTTACATAGACTTTGGTCAAAGACAACATGAAAGATAAAAACGTCAACGGCAAAATCACTTGACTGAAATGTTCTCGTTTCTTCTTTTATATAATAATATTACCGTTTTCAACAAAGTCCTCTATTAACTCAAGGAAAAGATAGATGATACCAACAGCCCAGCAGCCCAACCACGCCGCAGAGGAACGTCCTCAAAGAGCACAGCGCTGCTGAACAGAAACTAAGTGGGGTTTGTAGACCAGAACAGGCCCCAAAACTCCCGTGTCCTGACTCTGCTGCCATCTCCCACCACAGTTAACCCTTTCATATGATGCTCCTGGCATTTGAAGAATCATATAATGCTTTGGGTTGGAAGGGACCTTAAAGCCCATCCAGTTCCAAGTCCTATGCCATGGGCAGGGACACCTACTGGATCAAGTTGCTGATCCTTCAGCCACATTGAGATTGGGGTTCGCTTCTTATAAGCAAAATTTGCAAGCAATGTGATTTAAAGGCTGTGATTTAGCCGGCTGAAGGCATCCTGCCTTTTTATTCCTGCCAAGCTTTGCAGATATCCAGTTAAAGGTGGAGGGTGGGGATGCAGGGATGGGTAAGCTCTTAAACCATCCCCTTGAAAATTTGAACACGTAATCAAATCATAGAATCATTGAATGGTTCAGGTTGGAAGGGACCTTAAAGATCACCCAGTTCCAAACCCCGTGCCATGGGCAGGGACACCTCCCACTGGGTTGGGTTGCTCCAAGCCCCATCCAACCTGGCCTTGAACCCCTCCAGGGATGGGGCAGCCACCACTGCTCTGGGCAACCTGGGCCAGGACCTCCCCACCCTCACAGGAAAACATTTCTTCCTAAGATCTCATCCCAATCTCCCCTCTTTCAGCTTCAAATCGTCCCACCTCATCCTCTCCCTGCACTCCCTGATACAGAGTCCACTATATCTATGGATCCAGCTCATCTACTTTTAATTTTCCCCGGAAAAGGACAGTACGCATCTCTCTAATCCTACCAGGATTCCACCGGGACACTGGGGTTGTTCTTTGCTGCCCATCACAGGGAGGCTGGAACTGGATGATCTTTAAGGTCCCTTCCAACCTAAACTATTCTATGATTCTATGATTCTATGATTCTATGATTCTATGATTCTATGATTCTATGATCCTATGATTCTATGTTTTGTACCAACTTGGAACCAAACCTGCCATCCGAAAAGCCCTTTTTCCTGCAATTCAGAGCATATTTGCTGCTCGCAGACAGGGTAAGAACTTATTCCAGGCACTGTTTAGGGACATCAACCATGAAACCAAAGGGTTATTTGAGCAAAGAAGGGTCATCCCTGTGTACAACCCCACGTACAATACACAAATTCCCTCTTGTGATGTTTTGTTCGCTATCTGCAGATATTCAGAGCCTCCCCTCCACCCATTTCTTCCTCAAGACTCCTTCAGCCAGCTCCTTTCTCACAAGAAAAGGAATCGCGCCCAATGAATAGTCCCATAAAGCATCCCAATCGAGAGCCTGCTGCCACCACGCCAAGGTCCAACTCTCAATTAACCCCCGCCTGACCTTCCTTCACTTTCTTTCCCTCCTCCTCTGCCCTTCCTGAGAAAGTTCAGCGTTTCCTGGAAAAGCCTCCTTGCCTGTTTGATATTGTACTTCGCCTTGGTTGCTGAAGGAAGGATTTACAGGTGCCTGGCCCCCTCCGTAAGACCATGACCGCAAGCTGACCTCCCGGTACAATATGTGAACTCCTGCCCTGCTGATAAGGCTGGCAGATATGAGTAGGATTTTTCAAATAATCCTTTGGGAATTTATAAGCAGCGTAGCCATAAAACCGAGGTGACTGGAAGGTCGATTTCACTAAAAATAATAAATATCTCCATGTTTATTCAACGTGGGCCTTTTTAACTGCAGGCCAAGCATTCAGATAACGCTATTGTAAATGACAAATATTAGGGGTTTTTGGTAACTATTACATTATGATCCTTCCGTCTGACACTGATGTGGCCGTTTCCCTCGATGCTTGCTGGATCTCTGACATTGTTCAAGCCACGCTGGGCCTAGAAATCCCAGGCAGGATTCAATCACAGGTCAGGAAAAGGGCAATTTGCTTTGCAGGAGCCTTTACGACACTTGATCATAGAATCATAGAATGCTTCAGGTTGGAAGGGACCTCAAACCCACCCAGTTCCAAGTCTACTGCCATGGGCAGGGACACCTCCATCCAGACCAGGCTGCTCCAAGCCCCATCCAACCTGGCCTTGAGCACCTCCAGGGATGGAGGAGCCACAACTTCCCTGGGCAACCTGGGCCCACCCTCAGCGTGAAGAATTTCTTCCTGATGTCTCATCTAAACGTTCCCCCTGCCCATTATTTAAAGCCATAGAATGGTTTGGGTTGGAAGGAACCTTAAAGCTCATCCAGTTCCAACTTCCCCGCCATGGGCAGAAACACCTCCCATCGCTCAGCTTTTCTTTTGCTCCTGTCTCACTAATGCACCTTCTCTAGAACTCTGGTGGGGATTTTTTTCTCCTTACTAGGACTTTTGGCTGAAATAGAGAAGCAGGGGGACAAGGATTGAACGATCTCTACTCAGGATGGCGACAGAGGACGCTGACCCAGCAGCACGAGCTCCCTTCCCGGGAACTTCACGATCACCGCACTATTCCCACTTGCAGCAGAAGATGATCTGATTCAGATCCCCCACATGAAACCTGCATTCCAGCAGCACCATTTCCCTAATTTGCTTCAGAGGAATGGTTGTTATTTCAGAGTAAAAAGCAAAGCAACAAGACAATGCCCCAATGTAGAAACGAGACTATTTCAAATGTGTGAAACTGTTATATCATAGAATTGCAGAATCACAGAATCAAAGGATTCCATGGAATGGAACCATGGAACCATGGAATGGTTTGGGTTGGAAGAGACCTCAAAGTCCACTCCCTTGCCATGGGCAAGGACACTTCTCAAAGACCAGGCTGCTCCAAGCCCCATCCAACCAGGCTTTGATCACCTCCAAGGATGGGACATCCACGACCTCTCCAGGTCAACCCGTGCCAGTGCTTCACCAGCAAAAGCTCTTCATCATTTTCATAATGGTTTTATGTATAAATACACAGCTAAATAAACGCCTTTGCATTAAACAAATGCACATGAGCTACTGGAATAGGATTCCTGATCCTGTTTTCGTCGTAGATGCTCTTCAGTGAAGTTCCTTCAACTAAAGTGACCCTTGGAAATCCACAAAGCGTTTCAGAGCAGTTGTAATCTGCAATTAGCACCCTCCCTCACCCGGGCTCCCACCGCTGCGTTTGAGGACAAGGATTTTGTCCAAGGTAAACAGAGTCACACATTTTGGGTAGGTTAACTTTTTCATTCCGATCAAATCTCGTGGTCGACGGAGCCAAATTACATAATTATGAACAGATGAGGGCACAAAACGATTTGATAGAAATGGCTTTTGCAACAATTCTTTCCCTTTCGCAAATGCATTTGTGTGGATCGCTGGAGGATCTGGCTTGAGAAGCGGCTTAAAAACAATTCACTGTCAAGCCTGGCTCCACCGTGGAAAGGGAGGAAAGCTTTGAACAGAGAGCTCCTTTCGTCTCCTGCCTGGGCTGCAGATTGCTCAACCGCAGGAGAAGAGCCCTCCAAAAGCTCCCGCTCTCCAAGCGACATTAAAGAACGGATGCAAACAGCACAGGTTCTGTGGATGGAAGGCTCGTACGCAGCTGGAGGTGTCTTAGGAATTACAGGTTGAAGGGTAAGCTACAAGAGCGTCTCATCTGCCCTTGTTATAAAGAAAGAAGTAGAAAAATCAATACCTTACGTACTCGTAATGCCTAGGAGCAAATGCAGCTCATCTAGCAGCCTGCTTCTGCGGAGATGGGAGCTCTCTTGACAAGTTCTCAAGAACCTGACAGGGTTTAGAGTAACGCTTTGCTGTGGTTCGAGCCACACAGCATGATCAGTTTTTTGATTCAGCTCAGTCTCGTCTGAGTAACTTCATTTTCTGAAAGTTCACTGCCTGTTTTTCAGACAGGGTTTGTCTCCAGCAGTGATCTCACGGGGCACTGAGATGCAGAAAGGCCAAGGTTTGTCCTTATTCCTACGCAGACCAAGGCCATCCTTTAGCTGGTGGAGCCCTAAGTCAAAGAGGTGAAAAAGGTCACACCTTTAGAACAAGACAGGTGACCCCAAACTCACCAACAGAGGATTCCACTCCATAGACATCACACTCAGCATAAAACTGAGAGATCAGTAGGGTCTTGACTCTTCTCTGATGACCAACAGGGACCTCATCTGTCTGTTTGCCCCTGATCCTGGATCCCTGTGTTCCTGGATCCAAGTTCCTGAGCCCGGCTCCCTCCTACCCTTAGACCTTTTCCCTCATGTCTGCTCTACAGCATCTGTGGTGACACAGAGTCATTGAGGGGTGGAGGAGCGATTTCATATATTTGTATATATTTTATTATTTTGATCATCGTCATCATTATTATTATTATTATTATTACTATTATTCCATTAAAGCTGTAGCTGTAGTTTCCAATCCACAAGTCTTTTCCTTCCCTTTCCCTGGGAATAGGGTGAAGGGAATTGGAGCCAAACCGCTCGGTTTTACCCATCAAAATTTGCTGGATCGAGGCTAAATCAGGATACACTTTTTCACCAATAACCAAACAACAATACAGAACAGTTTCCATTTGGCCATATTTTTCAGCCTAGCAAAGCTTGGCTGTTGGGAAATTGGGAGAGAGAAAGTCAAATGGGGAATTTGGTGGGACAGCAGCTAATCTATTCCTGTCAAACAATGGTTGAAGAGCAGCAAAGTTCTCCCAAGCGTAGCAAACTGCATGTTTCAAACCAATTTCCCCCGGCAACTCCTTCGTTTGCACTGAATAATGAAGCTACCGAGGTCAAAGAAGAATTCTAGGAGGAAAACTATAAATGTGTAAACATTTAAACCCAGGATCTGCAAGAGCTGGAGAAAGGATCCCTTCATATTTCTGTGACCCAAATCCATGCAGCACCAGTCGACTTTCTACCTCAGGTAACGCAAAGAATCACAGAATCAGTAACGTTGGAAAAGCCTTCTAAGATCATCCATCAACCCAACATCACCATGCCTACTAAACCATGTCCCACAGTGCCACAGCCACGTGTTTTTGAACCCCTCCAGGGATAAGGACTCCATCAATTCCCTGGGCAACCTTTTCCAAGGCTTCACCATTCTGTCAGGAAAGAAATTCTCCCTAATATGCAATCAAAACCTCCCCTGGTGCAACTTGAGGCCATTTCCTCTCATCCTATCACATGTCACTTGGGAGAAGAACTTCTTGGGAGATGAAACACACTTCCTAGCAAGGTGAACTTGGATAAATGCTTTGTAACCACATCCTTCCAGTAGCAGCAGCAGAAGAAGCAGCTCCATAGCCTTCTTTAAACCACAACCGAGTGTAGGACCAGTCTCCTGGGCAAGAAAAGGTTACTCACCAGGACGGAATATATGTGCAGGCATCGGTACACCGGCGAGAAGTCCACCAAGTCCTGGGCCCCGGGCACCTACGGGATAGTAAGAGATCAGTGTGAAAACTGCAGGACACACATAGGTCAGTGCAACTCTAAAATAGTAGAGCTATGGAAGGGCAACACCAACACACGCAGTCTCAGCAGAGTGACACCGAGATTTATGATACAGAATCACAGAATCCCTAGGTTGGAAAAGACCTTTGAGATCATTGAATCCAACCGTACCTGTCCACCGCTAAATCAGATCCCTGAGCATTTCATCTTTTAATTTCATTCTTTTAAAACCCTCCAGGGATGGGGACTCCACCACCTCCCTGGGCAGCCTCTGCCAGGGCCTCAGAACCCCTTCTGTGAAGAAGTTTTTCCTGATGTCCAATCTGAACCTGCCCTGGTGCAGCTTGAGGACATTTCCTCTTATCCTACAGTCTGTCACTTGGGAGAAGAAACCAACATCCACCTCACTACAACCTCCTTTCAGACAGTTGGAGACAGTGATAAGGTCTCAACTCAGTCTCCTTTTCTCCAGGATAAACAACCCCAGGTTCCTCAGCCGTTCCTCGTAAGACTTGTATGTAATCAGTCGATTGACCTTGGTATCCACTTATATTCACAGAATCATAGAATAGTTTGGGTTAGAAGGGACCATAAAGCCCATCCAGTTCCACCCCCTGCCATGGCCAGGAACACTTCCCACCGGATCAGGCTGCCCAAGGCCCATGCAACCTGACCTTGAACACCTCCAGGGATGGGGCAGCCATAGCTTCTCTGGGCAATCTGTTCCTGGGCCTCATCACCCTCATTGTGATGAAATTCTTCCTTATGTCCAGTCTAAATCTGCCCCTCTCCAGTCTATCCCCATTCCCCCTCGTCCCATCACTCCAAGCCTTTGTGAACAGTCCCTCCCACATTTCTTGTAGCCCCTTCACATACTGGAAGGTCTCTACAAGTTCTCCTTAGAGCCTTCTCTTCGACCACATTTAAAATCCTAAAGATTCTTTAAGTATCATAGAATCATGGAATGGTTTGGGTTCAAAGGGACCTCAAAGTCCATCCAATTCCAACCCCACTGCCACGAGCAAGGACACCTCCCACCGGATAAGATTGCTCAAAGCCTCATCCAACCCGGCCCTGAACACCCTGAAGGGCCATCGATCTCTGGGCAACCTGGGCCAGGGCATCCACCACCCTTAAGAGGAAAACATTTCTTCCTAAGATTTCATTTCAATCTCCCTTCTTTCCGTTTAAGCAGGAAAATGTCACTAAACATTGCTTTTACTCCATTTAGTCCCCTAGGAGCCCCCGTTGCAGCATCTGACCCTCTCTTAGCCAGCTCAGCAGAGACTCCGTTTTGACCATAGGTTACATCCAAGTCCAAGCATCCTGGTGGAAGCCATCCTGGTGATTATGCAAGAGGAGAACTCAATTTATTCCTTAGACTTCCCGTTTGATTTCTTTAAAAGCACAAATTCCTTCTGGTTTTTTTTTTTTGCCCTTTAAAACAGACTTCACCACCTTTCAACAACACAAGGCTCGCACAGGGACAAGGAAGCACAGTTTGGAAGGGTGGGACAGAGGGAGGGAGGGCGAGAGGCAAGATCAGAGAAGGAATTTGCATACAAGAAGCTTGTGTCCTTTGGATATGTTCAAGCCAACACAGTATTATACTTCTTGGCCAAGGCTTAAAGCTAAGCCAACCCTCCTTCTCCCCCAAAATCCAGAGAGGAGGGGAGTGTTCTGTTGACATGTGGTGGAAAAAAAAGGAGAGAAAGATGAAAGGGACCAATGGACAGGCCTGGGGAACATGTTTATTTGATATATTTTTAATTAGGCTTAAGAGGCATTTCTGCTAAAAAGGAGGTAGGATGAGGAAGAGAGAAGTTTTTAGTTGGATGAGGGTATGAAAGCCCCAACCAACGCTGCCCAAAGCGCCTGGGGGGAGTGGTCCTCCTCTTCCAAAGCAATGGCTTCAAGCAGGGGAGTGGAGAAGTTCTTGGCTGGAAAGGGAAAACAGGGGATTTTGTTAAATAGCCTCCTGTGTAATGTGGAACTGGAGCTCTTAAAGAATCTCTCCCACGCAAAGACACTCAGTCCTCGGCACTACAGAGGATCTCGCTTAGAGCTGAAACAATGAAAGAGGCTACGGAGACGGAGAGAGCAGCAACACACGCTTTGGGTGTATCCCACCCCGCACCACCAGCATTGCTTTGAGAACCTACAAGACCTGACAACCCCAACCTGGTGGTGCAGGGAGGAGAAGGAGCCACGTGGCTCATGGGGAAGGAGGGAGCAAAGAGTTTTATTGGGGTACAGCATGAACCTGCTCACCCATCTGGTTGGGGTCTCCTTCTCTCCCTCGCACCAAGGACTCCATCGTGCCATCCAGGCAGCTCGTAGACGGGTGAGCTTGGCTCACTAGGAAGGAGGAAGGTTTCCAAGCAACAGATGGGGTTGGCATTGCTGGTGTGACCCTTGCTGTGTTGAACCCTGCCGTCCAACGTGCCCCAGCAGAGGGTTACAGGTGAACCAAAGGCAAGCAGCTCCGAAGCACTAACATCACTTGCTTTAATCTTTTATAAGACTCTACTTAGAATCAAGGAATGGTTTGGGTTGGAAGAGACCTTAAAGCTCATCCAGTTCCAACCCCCTGCCATGAGCAGGAACACCTCCCACTGGATCAGGTTGCTCAAAGCCCCATCCAACCTGGCCTTGAACACCTCCAGGGATGGGGCAGCCACCACATGTGTGATTCTACCCCTCTACTCTGCTCTTGTGAGACCTCACCTGACTCCAGCGTTCAGTTCTGGAGTCCTCAGACAGGAAGGACCCGGATCTGTTGGAGTGAGTCCAGAGGAGGCCACAAAGGTGATCTGAGGGTTTGTGCACCTCCCATAGGAGCCATGAGAACCATGGTCCTGCTGAACCCAGCAGAACGCAGCACTACACAGTAGTGCACCCAGAATTCCACAAGCTTTCCTTTTCTCCACCGCTGAGCCACGGATTTTGAAAGCCCGGTGAGGCAGGATGGGCTCCCAGAGACAACAACCTGCAGGGAAATCTATCTTTGCTGCCCACGAGGAAGAGACCTGGAGCCAAAGCAGCGTTTCAAGGAAATGGAAGAGCCCAAGACATCACCTGGCACATACGGAGCAGCTCCCGTCCAAGGCCAGGCTAACAGAGGTGGGATTGTTCAGCCGAGAGAAGAGAAGGCTCCAGGGAGACCTTAGAGCAGCTTCCAGTGCTGAAAGGGGCTCCAGGAAAGCTGAGGAGGGGCTTTGGAGCAGGGAGTGCAGGGACAGGACAATGTAGAATGTTTTTAAGCTGAAAGACAGGAGATTGAGATGAGATGAGATGAGATGAGATGAGATGAGATGAGATGAGATGAGATGAGATGAGATGAGATGAGATGAGATGAGATGAGATGAGATGAGATGAGATCTTAGGGAGAAATGTTTTCCTGTGAGGGCACTGAGGCTCTGGCCCAGGTTGCCCAAAGAAGTCATGGCTGCCCCATCCCTGGAGGTGTTCAAGGCCAGGTTGGATGGGGCCTGGAGCAGCCTGGTCCCCATCCATGGCAGGGATTTTGAACTGGATGGTCTTTAAGGTCCCCTCTGACCAAAATTACTCCAAGATTCTATGATCCACCACTGCTCTGGGCAACCTGGGCCAGGGCCTCCCCACCCTCACAGGAAAACATCTCTTCCCCAAGATCTCATCTCAATCTCTCCTCTTTCAGCTTAAAAGTTCCAACAGCTGCAGACACCAGGCAGCACTTTTCATGTGTTAAAGCCAATTTTATCATGTCTTTTTGGTCATTTCTTTTCCGTTTACAGCCTCCTAGGCCTTCTAATCCGCCCTAAACGCAGATTTCAGTGCTTTTTGTGGATAGATTTTGCCCTTGCTGTATTTTCATAGAATGGTTTGGGTTGGAAGGGACCTTAAAGATCATTTCTCCAGCATTAAGTGTAATTGGTCTCTTGTCGGGACAATAGTAAAACACTTCTGGCTCCAAAATCCTCGATTGCAAAACTGCTGGAGGTCACTCAAGCAGACAGGGAAGTATCGGTACTCACTCAACCCAGCGTCCTCCAGCGACCACCATCAGCGTGGGGAAGCTGGACTGGATGGACCCAAGTCCACCCTATGTTTTCTAAGGGAGGAGACATCTGTCATCTCTTCACATCCTCATCAAAGAAGGCGATGTTTCCCTCTGAATGTGAATTCAGGATCAAACAGTTTCACTCCTCTCACATTTGAGGCATTCATTGAATGCGATCCGCGAAGAAATAGTGCTGATAAAGATTTGGGAAATCAGGATGTTGCCAAAAAAATGGAGTTTACACCCCCAGAGAAACCCTTTCAAAGCAAACTGCAACATTTGAGCCGTCTCTGATCTTCTGTGAAAACTTTTAAGCCCACACACACGCTCGCAAAAAAATACACTGGGCGATTCTGTGGAGTTAACAGCGCGGAGACAGTAAGAGTTTTAACATCACTAATCTTGGTAGAACTCTACGAGCAGTGGGAGCACAAGTCCTGGACCACAAGAAAGCTTTATTGCAAGCAGAAAGACATGCATTCAAAACCTGGATTTTAGGTATAAAACCGGATTCGGAGCAAGATTTTAGGCAGGGAATAAACCTACAATGTATTTTAAGGAGAAGAACAAACCACCTCTTCCACATAAAACCACAGCCCTACAACAGGAGAAATGTTCATCCCATCATCTGAAATCTCTCCCAACTAAGTGATACACAGAATATATTCTAAATATAAAGACTATATGAAATTATCTCTGAGGCTATTTTTCTCGGGGATGTGGTTTAGTAGTGGACAGGTACGGTTGGACTTGATTTCAAAGGTCTTTTCCAACCAAACTATTCTGTGATTCAAGTTTAACGTGTCGCACAAGTTGAACATATCTAATATTTCTATCTAAAATTTAGACAGAATTATAGCATCATAGAACGAGTTCACAGAATCACAGAATCACCAGGTTGGAAAGGACCCATTGGATCATTGAGTCCAACCATTCCTAACACTCCCTTAAACCATGTCCCTCAGCACTTCATCCACCCGTTCCTTAAACACCTCCAGGGAAGGCGACTCGACCCCCTCCCTGGGCAGCTGTTCCAGTGCCCAATGACTCTTACTGTGAAGAATTTTTTTCTGATATCCAACCTGAACCTCCCCTGGCGGAGCTTCAGGCCATTCCCTCTTGTCCTGCCCCCAAGAGTTGGGTTGGAAGGGACCTCAGAGCCCAACCAGTTCCACCCCCGCTGCAACAAAGTGGGTAGATAGAAGGGATGGTGGCAGAATCCTGTCCCATCACCAGTCCCAAGAGGGATCATAGAATCATGGAATGGGTTGGGTTGGAAGGCACTTTAAAGCTCATCCATTTCCAACCCCTGCCACGGGCAGGAACACCTCCCACTGGATCAGGTTGCTCATAGCTCTATTCAACCTGGCCTTGAACACCTCAAGGGATGGGGAGGCCAACACTTCTCTGGGCAACCTGGGCCAGGGCCTCCCACCTTCACTGTAAACCATTTCTTCCTGATATCTCATTTCAATCTCCCCTCTTTCAGCTTGGAACCGTTCTCCCTCATCCAATCCCTGCACCCTCTAATCAAAAGCCGCTCCCCAGCTTTCCTGGGGCCCCTTTAAGGACTGGAAGGCTGCTAATAGATAGATATTTATCTAATATTTAGATATTCAGACATACCTAAACATTCAGGCACATCCTCTTTAGCACTGATCTCATTTTCTGAGCCAAAGCTGCACCACCAGTGTCCAATAAAATAAATAAACCTTTCATTTTCGAAGCCTGACGATGAAATGAAAACTCGAGCCGCTCCAGCAACCGGACCGATTATTCCCCTGACATCTCCCTTTCAGCCTAATCTTTGGGATATTTTTTTTCTTTTGATTTGCAGAACAAAGAATTGATTCGACTCGTCCAAAAATTTTCCCAGTCCATAAAACATCAGCTTCACAAACTTCGTTCCCAAATCCTGCACCAGGCACGTTCCTAGTGCCGGGAGCAGCAGTAGACCTGCCAGTCTCTCTAAAGAGCCAAAGCCTCTCTTCTTGCAAGAGCATTCTCAGTCAGGTCAACCAATGATTGCATCAAATTTAACCCATGGAAGCCAAGTTTCATAGAACCGTAGAATCACCAGGTTGGAAAGGACCCACTGGATCATCGAGTCCAACCATTCCTAACACTCCCTAAACCATGTCCCTCAGCACTTCATCCACCCGTTCCTTAAACACCTCCAGGGAAGGCGACTCAACCCCCTCCCTGGGCAGCTGTTCCAGTGCCCGATGACTCTTTCTGTGAAGAATTTTTTTCTGATATCCAACCTGAACCTCCCCTGGCGGAGCTTCAGGCCATTCCCCCTTGTCCTGTCCTCAGTCGCTTGGGAGAAGAGCCCAGCTCCCTCCTCTCCACAACCTCCTTTCAGATAGTTGTAGAGAGCAATAAGGTCTCCCCTCAGCCTCCTCTTCTCCAGGCTAAACAACCCCAGTTCCCTCAGCCGCTCCTCATAAGACTTGTTCTCCATCCGGTGACGGGGCTGGAGAACAAGTCTTATGAGGAGCGGCCGACAGAGCCGCTGAGGGGAGACATTATTACTCCTAGTAAGGTCGAGTCGCCTTCCCTGGAGGTGTTTAAGGAATGGGTGGATGAAGTGCTTAGGGACACGGTTTAGGGAGTGTTAGGAATGGTTGGACTCGATGATCCAGTGGGTCCTTTCCAACCTGGTGATTCTATGATGCCATGATTCTATGAAATAGGTTTTCTTTCAGTGTCCACGATGTTTCTTCAACAATTGTTAGTGGAAGCAAACCAAAAGTAGAGGCTGATGGCATCTAACAAAGCCATTTATGAGGGCAAGTGAAGAGAGCTCTCTGGGATTCCAGCTCCCAGAACTCTGCAGGGAATCATTACGCTCATGTAGAGAATTAGAACTTCCTTTACAGCCAGGTCAACCTGAAGGAACACCAGAAGCATGAAGAATTTTGGCTACACTTCACAACTGTTGATGTCCTGAGTGCCAAACTCCTTCTCCAAATGGAAAACTATCGGGAATTCATTGATTTGTTCCTCAAAGACAGTTGAACAGTAGTTATTCTAAACAGTAGTCATTCTAAAGCATGAAGTCCTTCCTAAAGATTCCTCCTTCTCCCACAGAGAAGCACCAGAGAGTTCAATTCAAATCAACCACCTCACAGACACCTGACCGGTCTCTTTTGGGGGACAAGAAGAAAAGCGAACAAGAAGAAAAGGGGACAAGACAGGTGAGTTTGTCATAGAATCATAGAAAGGTTTGAGTTGGAAGGGATCCTAAAGCCCATCCAGTTCCAACCCCCTGCCATGGGCAGGGACACCTCCCACTGGATCAGGGTGCTGAAGGTCACATCCAACGTAGCCTTGAACACCTCCAGGGATGGGGCAGCCACGACTTCCCTGGGCAACCTGGGCCAGGGCTTCCCCACCCTCATGGGTAAACATTTTTTCCTAAGATCTGATCTCAGTCTCCCCTCTTTCAGCTGAAACCCACCCCACCTCATCCTGTCTCTGCACTCCCTGATTAAGAGCCCCTCCCTGCTTTCCTGTAGGCCCCCTTGAAGTACTGTAAGGCTGCTTGAAGGTGTCCCTGGAACCTTCTCTTCCCCAGGCTGAACAATCCCAACTCTCTCAGCCTCTCCTCATTGCAGAGGCGCTCCAGCCCTCAGGTCACCTTCATGGCCTCCTTTTGGTTCGCTCCAACAGATCCATGTGCTTCCTGTGCTGAGGACTCCAGAACTGATCTCAGGACTCCATGTGGGGTCTCATCAGAGCGGAGCAGAGGGGCAGAATCCCCTCCTTCCCTGCCGGTCCCACTTCTTTGGATGCAGCCCAGGACACAGTTGGTTTCTGGGCTGGGAGCGCAAGTTGCCGGCTCATGTTGAGCTTCCCATCCCCCAGCACCCCAAGTCCTTCTCCTCAGGACTGCTCTCAATCTGCTCTCGGTCCAACCACTTATTGTGACGGGATTGTCCTGCTGCATTCAACAAGATCGCAAAAGAAAAGTCACTGAAAATGAGAAGAATCTGGACGAGCTTTGTAGTCCACTGGATGCTTTTTACTACAAAGGGACCAACTGGCACAAACTGAACTGACTGTGAGCTGCTCACTGCGAGATGCAAATTCTCCTGTAACTTGACAGTCATGAAAACTGGATTGGAGCCTTCTCCCAGCTCACTTTCCAGCTGTGCCCACCCCCTTGATCTGATTATAGTGGGCGCTTGGACCTCAGTGAGGCATCTGTACTGAAGTGGGGCAAGTCTGGACCATAATGTCTCCAATCTGGTGAACACAAACGTAGTGGAGAACCACATCTCGTATTCATCTCCCTGAGCGCAGCTGGCAGAGCTCTCTCATTGTACTCCAAGGGAGAGGACGATCTCCATCAGAACATAACAGTATAAGCAAAGCTCTTCTGCTCTTTCTTCCCTTTCAAAGCTCTTCCTCTAAATATTGCTGCTGGGATGAAGGGATTCCTTCTTATGGGTGAGGAATCACATGCTCTCCAGAACAGTTCATCTAGGCTGGATCGATGGGCTGAGACCAACGGGATGAGGTTCAACACGGTGAAGTGCCAAGTGCTGCACTTGGGAGAGAACAACCCCGTGAAGCTGCAGACCTGGAGGAGAGTGGCTGGAAAGCTGCCTGGCAGAGAAGAACCTGGGGGTGACGGCTGAGAGAGGCTGAACATGAGCCAACAGTGGCCCAGGTGGCCAAGAAGGCCGACGACATCTTGGCCTGGATCAGACACAGTGTGTCCAGCAGGACCAGGGCAGTGATCAAGCTCTCCTGCTTAAACTTAATGAGAAACACGTAGGACCATCCTGGTTTTGGTTCTTAGAAGGAGTGGGTGCAGGACACTCATCATTCTTCCATTTCCATATTCAAACAGTCGTCACAGTTGTCTTCCAAATAGAAACCCGCGTATATTGGTTGGGTTTATTGTAGCAACAAGTCAAGAGCAAGACCCACCAGCCCCACGTTTGTCTGCTTTAAGATCATTTCTGGAATTCTCTGCTTACTTTATTATCACAGAATCATAGAATCATTAGGTTGGAAAAGACCTTTGAGATCATCAAATCCAACCGTACCTGTCCACCACTAAATCATGTCCCTAAGCACTTCATCTACCTGCCTATTAAATACCTTCAGAGATGATGTCTCAACTACCTCCCTGGGCAGCATCTGCCAGTGCTTGAGAACTCTCTCTGTGAAGAAATTTTTCCTAACGTCCAATCTAAACTTCCCTGACGCAGCCTGAGGCCATTTCCTCTTGTCCCATCACCTATCACTTTGGAGAAGAGACCAACACCGACCTCCCTACAAGCTCCTTTTAGATAGTTGTAGGGAGCAATAAGGTGTCCCCTCAGCCTTCTCTTCTCCAGATTCTCACAAGGATCTGGTTTTTCCTCCTTCAAGTTTTCTTGCTGGCAGTTTTCCACGCTCCCTTGAGAAGTGTAAGCCTCTGCAGCCTTGGAGATAGCGAAGGACATGAGCCCACTTGTCCAGTATTGTTCCTCAAAGCCCAGAAAACCTTCTCCATTGCTCCAGAATGCGGGACAGGGCAGGAAGCAAGACGCAGTCCACTTGCACTCAGGACATTTAATACTGACGACTTTAAGCAATGAGGATTACCTCTGGAGACAAAATTATGTTCTAATAGTACTTCCTGCCCAGAAAATCATAAGAGGAAAGAGTCACATCAGAAGATGAAAAGCTAACGATTAAAGGCTATTAATCATTGTAGTCTAAAACATAACAAATTCAACCTTTCAGAGGTAGTTCTAAGCCTACAGGAGGTTTCAGAGACACCTTAGAGCAGCTTCCAGGACTGAAAGGGGCTCCAGGAAAGCTGGGGAGGGGCTCTGGATCAGGGAGTGTAGGGACAGGACGAGGGGGAATGGTTTTCAGCTGCAAGAGGGGAGACGGAGATCATAGGAAGAAATGTTCTCCTGTGAAAGAAATGTTCTCCAGGTAAGGCCCTGGCCCAGGTTGCCCAGAGAAGCCGTGGCTGCCCCATCCCTGGAGGTGTTCCAGGCCAGGTTGGATGGGGCTTGGAGCAACCTGAGCCAGTGGGAGGTGTCCCTGCCCATGGCATGGGGTGGAAGTGGATGGGCTCTGAGGTCCCTTCCAACCCAAAGAGTGTTGTGATTCTATGATAGGACTGTAGAAATAAACTGTAGATGAAGTCCCTCAAAACTTCAAGGAATCATGACGCAGCAGAACTTGCTCAGCATCAGCAGGCGAATTTGCGAAGCCTTGGGCCACAAGCTGTGAGCTTTCACCCAGAAACGCTGAACTTGCGCTGAACTTTTACTGAGTCACACAAAAGAAAGCCCAGGAGCTGGTTCAAGCCAGAAGATAAGGAGGCTTCAACCAGCTGCAAACCTTGAAGATAAGAAAAGATAATGCTCTTGGTGAAGTAATTTTTCCTAAAACTCCAATCTAAACCTCCCCTGGTGCAACTTGAGGCCGTTTCCTCTTGTCCTATCACTTCATACTTGGGAGAAGAGACCAACACCCACTGAGCAACAACCTCCTTTCAGGTAGTCCTAGAGGATGATAAGGTGTTCAGCTTTTTAATATGTTCTTCATTTCTTAGAACCACAGAATTATAAAATGCTTTGGGTTGGAAAGGTTAAGCCTCCTCTTCTCCAGACTAAACAGCCTCAGGTCCTTCAGCTGCTCCTCACGAGCTCCCGACCCTTCCCCAGCTCTGTTCCCCTTCTCTCCACATGCTCCGGCACCTCAATGTCCTTCTTGAGATGAGTAGTGAAGTGTCTAAAAATCTAATGTCTCTGTTTCCAGATCAGAGCTCCATTTTTACCAATAAATAAAACATTTTGATTCTATGAAGGATAAGAGGCCCAGGAGGCAGGAACACGGGGAACAGTTAAGCTCATCAGGTATCAAAACCTTCTCACAGAATCACAGAATCACCAGGTTGGAAAGGACCCATTGGATCATCGAGTCCAACCATTCCTAACACTCCTTAAACCATGTCCTTAAGCACTTCATCCACCCGTTCCTTAAACACCTCCAGGGAAGGCGACTCGACCACCTCCCTGGGCAGCTGTTCCAGTTCCCAATGACTCTTTCTGTGAAGAGTCTCCTTTCTGTTTCCTCCTCAAGACAATAGTGGAGAACATGGCAGGTGAGTTCTTTGCACTTAGGGTTCCACAAAACCGAGTGGAGTGGACAAGAGGGTCCTGTGGGGGCTGCCCTGCCCCGCCCTGTTTCATCACCACAGACAGCCACAACCACCCCGGACTTTCTGAAGCCTCTGGAGTCCTCGTTGGCCACCCACCAGTCATCCCAGTTCATTCCTTTCCTTTGCACAGGAAAGCTTGATATGAGCTGGCAATGTCTGCTCGCAGCCCAGAAGGCCAACAGTGTCCTGAGCTGCATCCAGAGCAGCGTGGCCAGCAGGGAGGGCGGGGATTCTGCCCCTCTGTTCCTCTCTTGGGAGACCTCATCTGGAGTATTGTGTCCAGTTCTGGAATCCTCAAAGTAAGAAGGAAATGGAGCTGCTGGAACAGGTCCAGAGGAGGCTACAAAGATGATCCAAGGGCTGGAGCACCTACCATAGGAGGACAGGCTGAGAGAGTTGGGCTTGTTCAGCCTGGAGAAGAGAAGACTCCAAGGAGACCTTATAGTGACCTTCCAGTACCTAAAGGGGACCTACAAGAAAGCTGGGAGGGACTGTTCACAAAGGCTTGGAGTGATACGACGAGGGGCAATGGGTATAAACTGGAGAGGGGCAGGTTGACACTTGACATAAGGAAGAATTTCTTCACTCTGAGAATGGGGAGGTCCCGGCCCAGGTTGCCCAGAGAAGCTGTGGCTGCCCCGTCCCTGGAGGTGTTCAAGGCCAGGTTGGATGGGGCTTTGAGCAGCCTGGTCCAGTGGGAGGTGTCCCTGCCCATCATGGGGGTTGGAACTGGATGATCTTTAAGGTCCCTTCCAACACGAACTATTCTATGATTCTCTGGGGATTCATCTGCCTCAGATGAACTCATATCCTTCACCAAACAACTCAAGAGATTTCTCCCAACTGTGCTAGAAAATCTTTCCTCCTTAACATATTCCTTACAATTTTCCTCATACCCTTCAATTCAAACTGAAATTCAATTCTAATTTCTGATTCTAATTCACTTTGCATACTACCCCCAAACCCCCCCGAGATCTTGGTTTTGCGAGACCCCACTCTGCAGCCAGCGAGAGATTTTGAGAGTGAGACGGAACAAGGATTATTGAAGGACCAGAGTAATATTTTTTTTACAGGGAAGTACCAAAATAGATCTTCTCAAATCAATTTTTGTGTTCCAAACACATGCCCTTCCCACTTGTTCAACTCCTGCTCTATTTCCAGTTTAGGTAGGAATAAATACCCCACCCAGATGGTTTCAATGCGCTGTGAGGGGGTCTGGGTCATACCCTACAGTTTGGTGCTCATGAAGGAAGCAGTGACCTCCTCAATCTGCTTTGGAAGAGCAGCAGAGATGAAAAGGAGAGAATTGAAACACAGGGGAAAGGCAGAACATGAGCACAGAACCCCCTGCGAAACCCACACTTGTTTTTCATAAAATCACAGAATGGTTTGGGTTGGAAGGGACCACAAAGCCCATCCAGCTCCACGCCCCTGGCATGGGCAGGGACACCTCCCACTGGATCAGGTTGCTCAAAGCAACCTTCATCCTCTTCTTTGAGCAAATCTTCGCCCTCTTTTCTGACTGGTTATGAATTGCCAAGTTTGGAGCAACAAATAACATCCGATCCGGCACAGGTTGTAGCTGAAAATATCCTCTTGGTGTAAGAGAGGCTTCAGCAATGAGAGAAAAAGCATAAGTGTGGCAGACAAAGCTTGCCAAAATATCCAACACAAGTCTACATCACAAGAAATAGTGGTACGGATGGACAAAAAGCTGGACATGACCTGGCAATGGGCACTCAGGCCAGAAAGCCAACCAATCATATCCTGGGCTGCATCTAAAGAAGTGTGACCAGCAGAGTGAGGGCGGGGATTTTGCTGCTCTACTCTCGTGAGACCTCACATAGAGTCCTCCATCCAGTTCTGGAGTCCTCAGCACAGGAAGAACACGGATCTGTTGGAACAAGTCCAGAGGAGGCCATGGAGATGATCCAAGGGTGGAAGCACCTCCCATACCTGGACAGGCTGAGAGAGTTGGGCTTGTTCAGCCTGGACAAGAGAAGGCTCCAGGGAGATCTTCTAGAGACCTTCCAGTACTTAAAGAAGGCCATCAGGAAAGATGGGAGCGGAGTTTTTTGCAAGGCCTGTTGTGACAGGACAAGGAGTGATGGTTTTAACCTAAGGGAGGGGAGATTTAGACTGACTATAAGGAAGATATTTTTTACGCTAAGAGTGGTGAAACACTCTCACAGGTTGCCCAGGGTGGTGGTGGAGGCCCCATCCCTGGAAACATTCAAGTCCAGGTTGGATGGGGCTTTGAACAACCTAATTGAGTTAATGATGTCCTTGCTCCTGCAGAGAGGTTGGTCTGGATGATCTGTTAAGGTCCCTTCCTATCCAAAGCATTCTATGATTCTATGAAATTAAGAACACATCAAAACCTCAACACCTCATGACCAAGCAGGTATCTCCAAGCTGCCTGTCCTGTAGCGGGGATAGGGCTCTCTTGCATTTTAAGCACCACAAACCCAAGATGCTTCACTACACGTGCTGTCATCTAATGCCAGAAGGAAGAACCGACACCACCAGCGAGGTTATGCTTTGTGGTTAACAAGAACAGCAGAAGACGGTCAGAAGCTGAAGGTCAGAAGAAGCAGCAGGAGAAAGGGAGACAGAAAGAAGGGAGCGCATCAAGGAATTACAACTCCTTTTAAAATATCCTGTCCTGATGCAATCCTCTTCAACGTGAAGTATGGGTCTACCACCAACACACGGCCCACAGAGACCAAGTGTCTTGCGGGAAGTCCAGTTTGGGTCACAACTGCGCACCAGCTCATGGTTTTGTAAGTGAAGGACAGACATCAAATTGAAGTAAGCACAGAATGGCAGCTCTTGAGCTGGAGGACAGAAGACATGGGCTGTCCAGTTCTCATCCACTTGGCCTTCTCTAACAAGAAGAGGGTCCACAGCGCAAAATAACCCAACACTGAAACACAACCCGCGTTCTTAGCTCTATTCTATGTCTTTATGACACACTACGGGAAAGACTTGGTGAGGCGTGAACACCATTTGAGACACCACTCCTCACCCCCATACTGCCCAGTCTCCTGGATTTGATGTCATACAGTTACCTCTTCATCCTCATCCTCATCTTCAACATCCAGGATACCCGAATCTTGCTCAGACATGGGGCTAGTGGTTTTTACCTCCAGATCAGAGCTTGCCAAGACTTCTTTCTTGGATTTCTTCCCCGCGCTTATCCTGGGATGCTGCGACACAATATTGTCCAGGTTTCTTTGCTGCTGTGCCTACAAAAAAAAAAAAGCGGATTTCAGCTTTTCCAATAGCACCCTCCGATCCAGATATCATTCCTTCAGCCAAACAATCCAATCACTCATGAAAATCACTCTGCAGTGCTACAGACTGGGGGAAGAGTGGCTGGAGAGCTGCACAGAGGAGAAGGACCTGGGGGTGATGGTTGACAGCGACTGACCATGAGCCAGCAGTGTGCCCAGGTGGCCAAGAAGGCCAATGGCATCTTGGCTTGGATCAGAAATGGGGTCACCAGCAGGAGCAGGGAGGTTATTCTCCCTCTGTACTCGGCACTGGTGAGACCACACCTCGAATACTGTGTTCAGTTCTGGACCCCGCACCACAAGAAGGATGTTGAGGCTCTGGAGAGTGTCCAGAGAAGAGCAACAACGCTGGTGAAGGGCTGGAGAACGTCTGACGAGGAGCGGCTGAGGGACCTGGGGGTGTTCAGCCTGGAGAAGAGGAGGCTGAGGGGAGACCTCATTGCTCTCTACAACTGCCTGAAAGGAGGTTGTGGAGAGGAGGGAGCTGGGCTCTTCTCCCAAGTGACGGGGGACAGGACAAGGGGGAATGGCCTGAAGCTGCACCAGGGGAGGGTCAGACTGGATATCAGGAAGAAATTTTTCACCGAAAGGGTCACCGGGCCCTGGCAGAGGCTGCCCAGGGAGGGGTGGAGTCCCCATCCCTGGAGGTGTTTAGAAGACAGGTAGACAAAGTGCTTCGGGACACGGTTTAGTGGCAGAAAGGAATGGTTGGATTCGATAATCCAAGAGGTCTTTTCCAACCTGGTAATTCTAAATACAACAAATAAGGCAAAATAAAACACACGCTTAATGGAACTTATAAATGGGTTATGGGGTTTTTGGTTTTTTTTTTCCTACCCCAGATATTCCACCGAAACAGAAGATTCATTTCGAAACCATTCCAGGGATTATGCAACAACACAAATAATATTCTGACTCTTCACAAATCAAACTGCCAAACCCATCGCGATGCCATATTGATCTATTTACAGAACAGATGCAGAAACATTAGCCCATAGGCCATGTGGTGACTGTCACAGGCTAAATTAAAGGGCGTACTTAACCGTTGGATTTGTTCCTCTTTTCAACCCATGTCAGCACAAAACATTCCACATCTGGACCCCAGAGGTTCCTGAAAGCATTTTTGCGGTACCCCAGGAGAGCTTAATTGTACGTTGCTGATGTACGGAATGAGCTGTAAAAAGGTATTGAATAAAAAAAAATTCCCTGGCTGGGAGAAGCACCACGAGGAACAGAACACATGGACTCGGCGGAGCTCCCTCGTTCCGCTGTTGATACCAATTCCTGGGGGTTTGGGGGTTTGTTTGTGGCGGAAGTTAATGCAAAAACTCATTGGTCTCATTGTAAACGAGCATAATATTTGAGAGGAAAAATGGTTCAACCTCAATTGTTCAAGAGAATTGACCGAGAATGGCAAACTGAAAAGGAAGGGCAAGGAGGGGGAATGGCATGGAGACACTGTGCTCACCACAAGTGCCATAACACGGACAAAACAAGAAAGAAAAGACCAAACCAATGCATACAGTGGTTCTGCATATGAGGGCTGATGCTCTGGTGTGACTGAAAACAATACACCCACAAAACATCACATTTATAAGGACAAACACACAGACTTATAGGAGCCCTTCCATGTTCTTCTAGGATTTACATATATTTAAATATATATATATATATATGTTCTTCTAGGATATAAATACATATAAATAAGAAATGTGTATGGAAATCATCTGGACACCTTTCCGAAAGTGTTATTTTAGATGCTAGGTTTCATGGATCTGTTGGAACATGGCCAGAAGAAGCCAAGAAGATCCAAGGCATGGAGCACCTCCCCTGTGAGGACCGGCTGAGAGAGTTGGGATTGATCAGCCTGGAGAAGAGAAGGCGCCGGGGAGACCTTAGAGCAGCTTCCAGTACTGAAAGGGATTGAGGAGTGCAGGGATAGGATGAGGGGGAATGGTTTTAAGCTGAAAGAGGGGAGATTGAGATGAGATCTTAGTAAAAAAATGTTCTCCTGTGAGGGTGGGGAGAAACTGGCCCAGGTTGCCCAGGGAAGTCGTGGCTGCCCCATCCCTGGAGGTGTTCAAGGCCAGGTTGGATGGGGCTTGGAGCAGCCTGATCCAGTGGGAGGTGTCCCTGCCCATGGCAGGGGGTGGGAATGTATGAGTTTTGAGGTCCCTTCTACCCCAAACCACTCCATCATTCTATAAATTAAAAGCAGTGGAACCTATTAAAGACTAATTCCTTTTGCTAGGAGAACTGCAGAAAGCAGAAACTCCTATCTAGGGTGCAAACATTCAATATTATTTCTTTAGAAGCATTAATATCACATAAGAATAATTTCAATTATTACATTATGGAGAATATTAAAACCCAAGCACAGCACGGATATAGAATCACAGACTCATAGAATGGTTTAGATTGGAAGGGACCTTAAAGATCATCCAGTTCCAACCCTCGCAAAATCCGTTGCGTAAGGAGAAGTGCGCTTCCCATGGCGCACACACAATCAGCTTCGCCTTAATTGCTGAAAACGGTAATTGATAGTAAAATTATATCAATATTGCAGACACTGGAGGTTGTTGTACCAGGGATTGGAGCTAAAACTTACAGCCGTAGCACAATCTTGACCTCTAGTGGATGGAGAGCAGTAGTATCCTTGATATTGAATACAAGTGCTCCTACAAGAGAAGTAATGGCTGAGCGAGGGGACAACCAAACAAGGTTATTTCAAAGATCTCTTCAGGGATGAGGCTCAATAACAGAGACTTTTGCAACAAAGAATCCTGGGTTCAGTTTTGGGCCCCTCACTCCAAGAAGGACATTGAGGAACTGGAGGTCATCCAGAGAAGGGAACGGAGCTGAGGAAGGGGCTGGAGAACAAGGGTTATGAGGAGCAGCTGAGGGACCTGGGGTTGTTTAACCTGGAGAAGAGGAGGCTGAGGAGAGACCTCATCACTGTCTTCAACTCCCTGAAAGGAGGTTGTAGCGACGTGGGGTTGGTCTCTTCTCCCGCGTGACAGGTGATAGGATGAGAGGGAATGGCCTCAAGCTGCTCCAGGGCAGGTTCAGATTGGACATCAGGAAAAACAACTTCACGGAAAGGGTTCTGAAGCCCTGGCAGAGGCTGCCCAGGGAGGTGGTGGAGTCCCCATCCCTGGAGGGGTTTAAAAGCCAGGTAAATGTGGTGCTCAGGGATGTGCTTTAGCAGTGGACAGGTACAGTTGGACTCGATGATCTCGAAGATCTTTACCCAGCAAGCTGTTCTGTGATTCTACGATTCTACGATTCTAAAGCCACACGAAAAGATCTCTGTGAACACGACTCGAGACAAATTTTGCTAGCAACATCAATACTTGAAGCAATTGAGTGAACTGTGGTATTTTTTGCATTACAAATCTCGAACTTCAGAGGCACAACTCTATAGAAAGGCATTGCAACATCATCTAAAGAGAATTAGGACTTCAAAAAGGGCAGTGAGCCTTTGGTCCTTCTGAAGCCCACACAACAAAGAGATTCGAGGCTCAGTTCCACTCTCAGATACACCCATTTCTGACATAAGTTACTCAACTGAAGCGTAATGAAGTTATAACACTGAATCCACTGTAAATTACACCAAAAGCAAGTCCAGTCTCCTCATTAAAATCTCTCAAATTTATGTAATCTTTTTTCCTCTAGGAAGAAATCAAAGAATGGGAAAAGGCAAAGTTCTGGATAAAACATTGTGCTTGAAATGCATCATTAAACAGGGCGTAGCAAGATCAGAGCAGAAATGGTCATGGGAGAGAAAAATTCCGGGCTAACAAGCTGAAAGATGCTGCCGCTAGCTCTGAACTTCACTGCTGAAGCCCGAAGCGTGTACCAGTCAGCATTTTGGGTTGAACGTAGAATTAGTCTCAACAGAAGACCTGGTGGGCATGTTCTCAGAAAAGCCATTGTCATAGAAACATAAAACCCCTAGGCTGGAAAGATCTTTGAGGTCATCAAGTCCAACCGTATCTGTCCACTACTAAACCAGATCCCTGAGCACCTCATCTACCCGGCTTTTAAGACACCTCCAGGGATGGGGACTCCACCACCTCCCTGGGCAGCCTCTGCCAGGGCCTCAGAAACCTTTCGGTGAAGAAGTTTTTCCTAATATCCAAATAATGTCCATTATCTCTCTCCTCTCCTCTCCTCTCCTCTCCTCTCCTCTCCTCTCCTCTCCTCTCCTCTCCTCTCCTCTCCTCTCCTCTCCTCTCCAACGAGAGGTATTAAGGTCATCCTCCACTTTCAGCTATGCTCAAAAGCAGCGCACAGCAGCACAAGACACCTCCTGGCAAGATGCCAATATTGATAAGCTCCAAACCTGTAGGACCTGATAAATACCGATATTGATAAAATCTCGAAGTCCAGCTCGTCCTTCCAGAAAAAGTCGTCGCCTTAGGCTAAGGACCTCAACATCCAAACTCTAGCACCACATTTTGAGGCCCTGACACACGTTGTCCAGAGAAGATGTGGATGAGGTGTTCAAGGATGAGGCTTTGAGCAACTTGACCCAGTGGGAGGTGTCCCTGCCCACAGGAGGGAGGTTGGAACTGTATTGGTTTAAGGTCCCTTCCAAAACAAACCGTTCTATGATTCCACGATTTTGCACACTTTTAATGTAAATAAATAACAGTTTATAAGAGAAGAATTTAGACCTGAATCAAAGTTCAGGGACCTACTGGGAAACAGACAAAAACCAGAAAGAATGTACATCCCACCTCCCAGAGATCCACAAAAAGCAGCCAGAGAGATGTTCCCAAAGGCACAAAGGATTTTTAGCCCACCAAGAGCAATCTTTACCTTTAGGAACGGGAGAGTTGGGGAACATTCCAGGGAGGGAATTTCCATCATCAAGTTGAAGAAGGCCAAGGGCAAAGTCCTACACCTGGGTCGGGGTTGGAACTGGATGGGCTTTAAACTCCTTTCCAACCCAAACCGTTCTATGATTTCTACCTTAAAGACTGACAACTGGTCCCCACAAACACCCAGTCAATGCTTATTCCCTTCCAGCCCATGGATCACCTCACGGTGACGCCGCACGATGGACACAGCCTGTCAAGAGCCAGCCAGGAGTCAAGGAGTCGGAACGGTACAAGCAGAGCCCATAACTTAGGGGTTCTGCTGGAACGCCACGACGGATACGCCAGAAATAACAGTAATTGCTTTTCCATTAACAGGAGGGCATTTCCCCTCCAACTCTTGGCAGGAAACAACCTGGACTGAAGTGACCTATAAGTGAGAAATATCAAATTTTCTTTAACTTCAGCAGGTTTGGGTGAAGTCACTGAGGTTTCAGTTTCACCTTGAGCGAAAGAAAGAGCTGGGGAGAGGCCCAGAGGAAGCAACTAAGGAGAAATTTGGGTTTAACCGCCGAGGAACTCCCTGTTTCTACCGCCGTCTCGTTCCCCGCACCTTCCTGAGCAGGGGGTGCGGCAGAAGGACTCTGCAAAACATCTGACGTCGCACATAAAGGATGAAAAATGACCTGTAGAGCAGGCTCATTTGGATTTTAACGTTCTGTTTCCCATAAAGGCATCTGTAGGGAGCCCGGCGAAGAGGCACACTTGAGAAACCACATCAAAGCAGAGGCGACACTCCAGCGCGCCCTCGGCAAATGGAGAGACCTGGGGCTACAAAGAAGCAAAAAGCCCTCGAGGGACAGAAATCAACTGAAAATCCCCTTACCTTTTGCTGTGGTTTACATGAAAGCAAGTGCATTTTTGTGTTATTGAGTAAAATTGCCTCTTTTATACCAGCCTATCAATCACAGAATCATAGAATGGTTTGGCTTGGAAGGGACCTTAAAGATCACCCAGTTCCAACCGCCCTGTCGTGGGCAGGGACACCTTCCACTGGATCAGGCTGCTCAAAGCCCCATCCAACCTGGCCTGGAACACATCCAGGGGCAGCCACAGCTTCTTTGGACAACCTGGGCCAGGGCCTCCCCATTCTCACCATGAAGAATTTCTTCCTAATGTCTCATCTAAATATTCCCCCTTCCAATTTAAAGCCATCCCCCCTTGTCCTATCACTCCAGGTCCTTGGAAGAAGTCCCTCCCTTATAATACCAAGAAGAAGAACAAGAAAAACAAGAATATAGTAAAATATACACAAATATATGAGATTACGCCCACATCCCACCCCTCAATGACTCCACGTCTCCACAGATGCTGGAGAGCAGACACGAGGGAAAGGGTCTGAGGTAAGGAAGGAGGTGGGCTCAGGAACTGGATTCAAGAACACACGGATCTGAGATTGGGGCAAACAGATGAGATCCTCACTGGACATCGGCCATTGAAGAAGAGAGCGAGACCCTCCCGATCTCTCAATTTTATCCCGAGTGCGACGCCTATGGGGTGGAATCCTCTGTTGGTCAGTTTGGGGTCACATCTCCTGTCCTGCAGGTGTGACCTTTCTCGCCTCTTTGACTTAGGGCTCCACCAGCTTGAGGATGGCCCTGGTTTCTGTAGGAATAAGGACAAGCATTGGCCTTTCTGCATCTCAGTGCCCCGTGTGATCGCTGCTGGAGACAAACCCTGTCGAAAGACCTGCAGTGAGCTCTCAGAAAATGAAGTTACTCAGACGAGACTGAACTCCAGTTAGAAAACTGATCTAATTTAGCTCAAACCACACCACGGGCTGAATCACAGAACCATAAAATCCTAGAAACCTTAGGTAGGAAAAGATCTTTGAGAACATCAAGCCCAATCGTACATCAAGCCCTCCCCCAAAAAGCACGCAGACTAGAGGGGAAGCAGAAAAGAAAAGTAATAATAAATGACAGTCGAGCTGGCTGCCTGCCAAAGACTCATTTGAAAGTTATAAAATCCCCCTCCGATCAGATAAAAAAGCCCGGATTATTATTGCAAGGTGTAAACTCAACACGCTGACACAGCTTCTGGTTCGAGTTTTAATGCAAAGCCCACCGCCTGTCAAGATGAGAAGAGTTGCTGCCGAGCCACCTTCTCAGCGTTAACTGGTTATCGGAGAAAACAATTTGTCGGAGGTTTTATCTGACAGAGTTCACCATTCAGCCCAGGAAACGAAGCCCAGGAATGTGGGGTTTTAACTCATTTGCTGGTAATGCTGTTCAAAGCCCCATCCAACCTGGCCTTGAACACCTCCAGGAATGGGGCAACCACCACTTTCCTGGGCAACCTGGGCCAGGACCTCAACAGCCTTATCGTGATGAATTTCTTCCTAAGATCTCATCTCAATCTTCCCTCTTGCAGCCAAAAACCATTCTCCCTCATCCTATCCCGGCCCTACCTGATCAAGAGCCCCTTTCAGTACAGGAAGTTGCTCTAAGGTCTCCCCGAAGCCTTCTCTTCTCCAGGCTGAACAACCCCAAATCTCCCAGCCTGTCCTCATACGGGAGGTGCTCCACCCTTTAGATCATCTCCATGGCCTCCTCTGGACTTGCTTTAACAGATCCTTGTCCTTCCTGTGCTGAGGACTCCAGAGTTGGATGTAGGACTCCAGGTGGGTTCTCACCAGAGCAGAGTAGAGGGGCAGAATCCCCTCCCTGGCTCTGCTGGCCACGCTGCTCTGGATGCAGCCCAGGACACGGTTGGTTTCTGGGCTGCCAGAACATGTTGCTGGCTCATGTTGAGCTTCTCACTCACCAGCACCCCCAAGTCTTTCTCCTCAAGGCTGCTTTCAAATCATCCTCTGGTCAGCCTGTGTTTCTCCTTGAGATTGCTCAAATTTTGCTCAAAACCAAAATTTTGCTGATATTTTGCTCAAATTTTGCTGATGTCTTGCTCAAATATAAATATTGGGCTTTGTGTGCAATGAGGAACACGCACTCTCCCTTTGCATGTGCCTTCACCCAGTGACTTATCCTTGTCTCCAAACTACTGCTGCTTTTCCCTGCCCGCAAGAGGAGTTCAACGTTATTTCTATCCTCGGAGTTCACTGCAAAGAGTAACTTGGTTCATTCACCATTTTATATGAACCCTATTACGTTCCAACCATTCCTTGGAGAAGCTCCTTGTAGAATCGCTTCATTGGAAAAGACCTTTGAGATCATCAAGTCCAACCATCCCTGTCCACTACTAAATGACATCCCTGAGCACCTCATCTACCTGTCTGTTAAACCCCTCCAGGGATGGGGACTCCACCACCTCCCTGAGAAGCCTCTACCAGAGCCTCAAAACCCTCTCATTGAAGACATCTTTCCTGATGTCCAATCTGAACCTCCTTTGGTGCAACTTGAGGCTATTTCCTCCCATCCTACCGTCTGTCACTTGGGAGAAGAGACCAACACCCACCTCGCTACAACCTCCTTTCAAGTAGTTGTAGACAGTCATAAGGTCTACCCTCAGCCTCCTTTCAAGACTCTCCTTTCCTTGGAGGTGTAAAAAGAACGTTATCACGTTAGCATTGATAAAAAGACTTGGGCAACCAAGTGCTCCAGGCCAGCTGTGCAATAAAAGACCAAAACCCCATTTTTTAAGAAGTCTATTCTTGAGTAAAGCGTTGATCTACGTTTCTGTGTGATCGAGCCCCAAGAACACAATATCTGCGGGCGGGCATCAAAAGTAGCTCAGTTATGCCATTACAAAGTTTATTTATCACATTTACACGGAGCAGAGAAGCCGAAAATGAGATTAGCTGACTGAAATCAGTAGGAGGACAGCATCGTACAAGGTATTTCAAAGACATTAAAGACCGTAGCCCTGACAACTCCACAGCTCCAGGCTTTGTTTAATCACTCCCAAGCACGTCGGGAGTCAGGCTGAGATAAATAGTTTGCAACTTGCTGTTAAGCAATTGGATGCACATTCTCTGATTAACTTTTATCAAGGATTTAAAATGACTTTTGAAACGCTGAGCGTCTTCTCGTGAAATCCCCTGCCAAAAGCAACCTCATAAAGCACGTTCTGATGTTGAGGATTTTTAATGCTGCCTTTTCAAACAGCACTGAAGAGGGACATCTCTCTCTGATGAGACTTAATTAGGACAGAAAGCACAAGCGGGAACTTGGACACTTACAATCGCTTGGTTGGAAAAGACCTTTGAGATCATCGAGTCCAATTGTAACTGTCCACTACTAAATCACATCCCTGAGCACCTCATCTATCCATATTTTTAATATCTCCAGGGATGGGGACTCCACCACCTCCCTGGGCAGCCTCTGCCAGGGCCTCAGAACCCTTTCCATGAAGACATTTTTCCTGATGTCCAATCTGAACCTGCCCTGGAGCAGCTTGAGGACATTCCCTCTCATCCTATCTCCTGTCACTTGGGAGAAGACACCAACCCCCACCTCGCTCCAACCTCCTTTCAAGCAGTTATAGACAGTGATGAGGTCTCCCCTCAGCATCCTTTTCTCCAGGCTAAAGAACCCCAGGTCCCTCAGCTGTTCCTCGTAACCCTTGTTCTCCAGCCCCTTCCCCAGCTCCGTTCCCTCCTCTGGATGCGCTCCAACCCCTCAACGTCCTTCTTGGAGTGAGGAGTTTAAAACTCTCGTTATTCTAATTGCAACTGAACCAAACCCAGCCAAGAAAGGGAGCAGCAAGGAAATCACAACCAAAACCAGATACAGGTGAGAGGGTGCAGCTCTCCCCGTTCCCATCCCAGAATGACTCCATGCAGGACCAAGCCCATACTTCTCCCAAGTGACAGGTGACAGGATAAGAGGAAATGGCCTCAAGTTGCCCCAGGGCAGGTTCAGATTGGACATCAGGAAAAATGTCTTCATGGAAAGTGTTCTCATGCCCTGGCAGAGGCTGCCCAGGGAGGTGGTGGAGTCCCCATCCCTGGAGGGGTTTAAAAGCCGGGTAGATGAGGTGCTCAGGGATCTGGTTTAGTAGTGGACAGGGATGGTTGGACTTCATGATCTCAAAGGTCTTTTCCAACCAATCTCAGCTTTAAGAACTCTCTCAAGCGCCAGGGACTAGTCATTATTTTCTAAGCAAGGTTTTGTTTCAACACGCTCTCTGACAATCAAGCCATGACGGAGGTAATAGGGGGATTTCATGTTGAAACTATTAAAAAGGAAAAATGCAGACAAAAGGCTTGGTTTCCCAGAGACGACATCAGATGAAAAGGGGGTGGAGAACAAAAGAAGAAGTAAAAGGACTCAGAAGTCCCAAAAGTAAACTCTCAAGCGTTTCCTTAAGGACAGCCTGAGTCAAAGGAAGCTGAAGATGAGCCAGCAGTGCACCCAGGTGGCCAAGGCGGCCAACAGCATCCTGGCTTGGGTCAGTCATGGCGTGGCCAGCAGGAGCAGGGAAGGGATTGCGCCCCTGGACTCAGCACTGGTGAGGCTGCACCTCGAATCCTGGGGTCAGGTTTTGGCCCCTCACTCCAAGAAGGACATTGAGGAGCTGGAGAAGGGAATGGAATCATAGAATAATAGAATCATAGAATCTTTAGGTTGGAAAAGACCTTTGAGATCATCAACTCCAACCATGCTGTCCACTACTAAACCAGATCCCCCAGCTCCTCGTCTATGCAGCATTTAAACCCCTCCAGGGATGGGGGCTCCACCACCTCCCTGGGCAGCCTCTGCCAGGCTAAGAAACCTTCCTGCGGAGAAGTTTTTCCTGATGTCCTATCTAAATTTCCCCTGACACAGCTTGAGGCCACGGAGCCGGCGAAGGGGCTGCAGCACAGCGGTTCTGAAAGCAGCTGAGGGACCTGGGGTTGTTTATTCTGGAGGAGAGGAAGCTGAGAGGAGACCTCATCGTTCTCTAGAACTCCCTGACATGAAGTTGTAGCGAGGTGGTTGTTGATCTCTTCTCCCAAGCAACAAGCGATAAGACAAGAGGAAACAGCCTCAGGTTGTGCCGGGACAGGTTCAGATTAGATATTAGGGAAGATCTTAGTGAGAGGGTGGTGAAGCTTTGGAAGAGGCTGCCCAGGAAAGTGGGGGAGTCACCATCCTTGGAGGGGTTCAAGACACATGTAGCTGTGGCACTTAGGGACATGGTTTAGTAGGCATGGTGGGGTTGGGCTGATGATAGGACTGGATGAGTTTCCCAGCCTTAATGACTCAAGCATTCCATGATACACTACGCCCCACTCTTGCTTGGGCTCAATGCTTCCATTAAAGATAAGCACAGCAAAGCACCGGAGCTTGCAGCAAGCAGCCAACATAGTACTAAGGAAACGTCCTCCTCCATCTCCAGCACTCCAAGAGGTCTCCAGCCCTCAGGACCATCACACCAGGAGAATATTCCCAGCTCAATAATCAAATCATGCAGATGCTCCAGCAGCAAGCGACGGCACACAAAACCGCACCACCCTTTAAGTCAACTTGGGCGACTCCCTACTTGTCTCACATCTTTGACTTTCTCCAAGGAACGTGCAACTAAGGAATGTGCCTTAAGTTCCCTTCCAACCCAAACCATTCTGTGATTCTATGGTTCTCTAAGGACAACCACAGGTACCAACACACCAAAGAGTTAAGGAGCAAAGCAGGGGAAGGATCGCAGCAGTTAAAAACTGAACCTCAAGTTGCGCCAGGAGAAGTTCAGATGAGATATTAGCAAAAACGTCTTCACCAACAGAGTGATGAAGCATTGGAAGACGCTGCCCAGGGCAGTGGTGGAGCCACCATCCCTGGAGGGGTTCAAAAAGACTGTAGACGTTGCACTTTGAGACATGGTTTAATGGGCACAGTGCTGTCAGTCAAACTGCTGGGTTTGATCTTAGAGATCTTTTCCAACCTTAATGATTCTATGAACCCAAAAATATAAAGAAACTCCTGCTATCTAGGTCCTCTCTCTTGGGGGACCCGGCCAACAAAAGCACCTCCACTTTCAGAAGATATAAAACGAAATTGAAAACAGTTAGAAAAAAAAGACAGAGGGAGAAATCTTTCTTGGAACAAAGAATATTTCATTCTGTTTAGGAATAAACCCTATGGGGTTTTTTTGCTGAGAAACCCACAAAGCAGATGCCAAAAGGTCTGAGCCACAAAGAGCGGCTTTTCTTATTAAGGACTAAATGGCTTTTTCAAGAATAATCATCTTCTCCCTGATCCATGAGCTTTAGGGGAGTACCAGAAGAAAGCAGAACATTAGTTTGTTGTTTCTGGTTTTAATTAATCAGAGAATTAAAGAGCCATTGCTTCTCCAAGCATGTTCACTATAAGGGGCAGTTAATCCTCATATGAAAAGTTTCCCTAAAAATGACCTTTCAGAAGACCTTAAATTCATAGAATCATAGATTCATAGGATGGTTTGGGTTGGAAGGGACCTTCAAGATCATCCAGTTCCAACCCTCTGTGATGGGCAGGGACACCTCCCACTGGATCAGGTTGCTCCAAGCCCCATCCAACCTGGCCTTGAACACCTCCAGGGATGGGGCATCCCTCGATGACATCTTAATGGCTTTAAATTGGAAGGGAGATGATTTAGACTGGATGTTAGGAAGAAATTCTTCACGATGAGGTTGAGCCACAGCTTCCCTGGGCAACCTGGGCTGGGGCCTCCCCACCCTCATCGTGAAGAAATTCCTCCTTACGTCTAATCGAAATCTGCCCCTCTCCAGAATCAACATAACATTCACTCTTTAAAGCACCAGAGGTTCTCGCTGATTTAATTACAATTACACAGAAAGAGATGTTCGGAGTCGCCAGACTTTCAGAATTCACAACCAGAGAAACCAAAGCTCCAAATCTGCCTTTTCCTGGACGTGCTCTGCCCTCTAAAGGCCAACGGGGAAACTGCAGAAGACTTGTCCATCAGAAATAGAGACCTCAAACACTAACACACTCCTTTATTTGCAAGAATGGATTGAGAGTAGCCCTGCAGAGAAGGACTTGGGGTGCTGGTATATGAGAAGCTCAACATGAGATGGCAATGACTGCCCACAGCCCTGAAACCAACCGTGTCCTGGGCGGCACCCAAAGCAGCGTGGCCAGCAGGGAGGGAGGGAATTCTGCCCCTCTGCTCCACTCTAGTGAGACCCCACCTGGAGTCCCGTGTCCAGTTCTGGAATCTCCAACATAAGAAGGAGATGGAACCATTGGAACGGGTCCAGAGGAGGACACAAAGATGATGAGAGGGCTGGAGCACCTCTACTCTGAGGCCAGGCTGAGAGAGTTGGGGTTGTTCAGCCTGGAGAAGAGAAGGCTCCAGGGAGACCTTAGAGCAGCTTCCAGTACTGAACAGAGCTCCAGGCAAGGCTCCTGATCAGGGAACTCTCTTTCAACTTAAAACCATTCCTACTCGTCCTATCCCAGCATTCCCTGCCATGGGCAGGGACACCTCCCACTGGATCTGGTTGCTCCAAGCCCCATCCAACCTGGCCTTGAACACCTCCAGGGATGGGGCAGCCACAGCTTCTCTGGGCAACCTGGGCCGGGGCCTCTCCACCCTCACAGGAAAACATTTCTCCCTAAGATCTCATCTTAGTCCACCACTGGGCACCTTATGAAGGATTAGAATAACCCACCACTCTGGACCGAAGGTTTTGGCTAAAGTATCTGCCAGAGAAGATGTGATGTATGACACGAACCCAACTTGCGTGCAGACACAGCGCTGGAAAAGGGTCTTCTGTTGAATTTCAGCTGAATCCAGTGAAGTCATCACTGGGATTTATAAATCAGAGGTACCCTTTGGTGACAAACTCCCTTCAGAGCAACATGTGTTACACCAGAGAGGAGCCCAACCTGGAGGCACTTTTTCAAAGCTCTAATTCTGCTTCTTCCCCCTCAAACCCATACTTTTAAGAATATTCAAGAAGAAAAAGTAAACTCCCAGTTTCCAGGGCATCGTTTCTTATTCTCATAAAGGACTTTACAATGATTTAGATGGAAAGGCTGAGCTTTCAAACCATTCCACCATTGCCATGAGTCCAAGAGTATGACAGTAATAGCAAAAAAAAGACAATGAGAAAAAAAGAAGAGAGGGAAAGAAGCCCACATTTAAATTATCTGGAGTAGGAATCTACCATTTTGGCACAAAAAAAAGCTTTAATCCCTCAAGCACAAAGCAAATCCCATAAGCTTCCACAAAGCTCTTCTGGACTTTAGAGTCCAGAGCACGGGGCTTATGAGCAGCAGCTGAGGGACCTCTTCCCTTAGCCTGGAGAAAAGGAGGATGAGGGGAGACCTCATCGCTCTCTGCAGCTTCTGGAAAAGAGGTTGTAGTGAGGTGGGTGTTGGTCTCTTTTCTCAAGTAACAAGTGACAGGATGAGAAGAAATGGCCTCAAGTTGTGCCCTGGGAGGTTTAGATTAGACATCGGGAAAAAAACGTCTTCCCCAAAAGGGTTCTGAGGCCCTGGCAGAGGCTGCCCAGGGAGGTGGTGGAGTCCCCATCCCTGGAGTGATTTAAAAGATGGGCACACAGGTGCTCAGGGATCTGGTTTAGTAGTGGACGGGTAGAGCTGGACTCAATCACAGAATCACAGAATCACAGAATCACAGAATCACAAGGTTGGAAAGGACCCACTGGATCATCGAGTCCAACCATTCCTAACACTCCCTAAACCATGTCCCTCAGCACTTCATCCACCCGTTCCTTAAACACCTCCAGGGAAGGTGACTCGACTCCCTCCCTGGGCAGCTGTTCCAGTGCCCAATGACTCTTACTGTGAAGAATTTTTTACTGATATCCAACCTGAACCTCCCCTGGCGGAGCTTCAGGCCATTCCCTCTTGTCCTGTCCCCTGTCACTTGGGAGAAGAGCCCAGCTCCCTCCTCTCCACAACCTCCTTTCAGGTAGTTGTAGAGAGCAATAAGGTCTCCCCTCAGCCTCCTCTTCTCCAGGCTAAACAACCCCAGCTCTCTCAGCCGCTCCTCGTAAGACTTGTTCTCCAGCCCCTCACCAGCTTTGTTGCTCTTCTCTGGACACTCTCCAGAGCCTCAACATCCTTCTTGTGGTGAGGGGTCCAGAACTGAACACGGTACTCAAGGTGTGGTCTCACCAGTGCTGAGTACAGAGGGAGAATCACCTCCCTGGACCTGCTGGTGACCCCATTTCTGATCCAAGCCAAGATGCCATTGGCCTTCTTGGCCACCTGGGCACACTGCTGGCTCATGGTCAGTCGGCTGTCAACCAGCACACCCTCCCAGCACCCCAAGTCCTTCTCCTCAGGGCTGCTCCCAATCACGTTGTCCCTCAGCCTGGATTGAAACCACACCCTGCCCCGCCCCAGGTGTAGGACCTCGCACTTGCCTTTATTGAACCTCATCAGGTTCATGAGGTTTCCCTATATTGAAAACTCAGCTTCCAAATTCCTCCACATTTTTAAAAGACCAAAGTAGCAGCAGCTTGTACAGAAGGAAAAAAAAAAGAGCAATTAGAAAGTTACCATTCCTCCAACTTCTCGTTAGTAAAAGTTTTACAGCCCTGCAACATATGGCACTCGGGTTTAAAACCCATCAGAAGGCAAAATGCCCTCATCTACCTTTCACAAACCGTTTCAGCCTTGGCAGGGATGGCCTGGGTCCCATTTTCCACTTTCAATTTACAAGTTAATTTTATAGAAACAAATAAAAGGCACTGCGTGTTATAAATCTATTAAGGATAAAAAAAAATCCAAAACTAACTCTAAATCAAAATAACACACGAAAAATCTCACACCTTCCCTCCAGCCCCTTCCAATTTTTCTTTATTTGCCTTTTAAAAGGGGGAAAAAAAAAAACGACTCTCGATTGAGCTGGGAGGTCTTCTCTCAGTCCCCGGTGACGGCACACGTGTGGCATCGCTCAGACCGCAGCAACCCACTGGTTAATTGACCCATCGCTCTCTTCTAGGTAACCAACCCCACCCACTGCTGGGGAAAAGGGGGAGGAAATGATCTTTGAGTGAGCGTTACCCCAATGTGTGGTTGGTGAGAGAAGCTGAAGGGCAAAACTCAATAGGGTTTCAACTCTTGTGCCTCCATCTGGAGATAATGGGGTGGCACCTGCTGTTCTCAAGGTGTGAAGGTGACCCCCCAAAGTGGTGGAGTGAGGCGCTGGTACCGTGGAACCAAGCGAAGAGTAGGGAGATATCTCCACAAGCGATAAAGTTAAGAAATAAAACATAAATCTGAGGAGAAGGACTCGGCGCGCTGGGGGATGGGAAGGTCAACATGAGCCGGCAACGTGTGCTCACAGCCCAGAAACCAACCGTGTCCTGGGCTGCATCCAAAGAAGTGGGACCGGCAGGGAAGGAGGGGATTCTGCCTCTCTGCTCTCATGAGACCCCACCTGGAATCCTACATTCAGCTCTGGGATCCTCAGCACAGGAGGGACATGGATCTGTCAGAGTGAGTCCAGAGGAGACCATGAAGATGATCCAAAGGCACCTCCCATAGGAGGACAGGCTGGACAGTTGGGGTTGTTCAGCCTGGAGAAGAGAAGGCTCTGAGGAGACCTTAGAGGAGCTTCCAGCACTGAAAGAGGCTGCAGGAAAGCTGGGGAGGGGCTCTGGATCAGGGAGTGCACGACAGGATGAGGGGGAACGGTTTGAAGATGAAAGAGGGGAGATTGAGACAAATGTTCTCCTGTGTGGGTGGGGAGGCCCTGGCCCAGGTTGCCCAGGGAAGTTGTGGCCGCCCCAACCCTGGAGGTGTTCAAGGCCAGGTTGGATGGGGCTTTGAGCAACCTGATCCAGTAGAAGTGTCCCTGCCTGTGGCAGGGGGTCAGAACTGGATGGGCTTTCAGGTCCCTTCGGACCCAAACCATTCTATGATTTTATGATTCAACACAACCAACCGTCACTGTTGTCATTTAGCAGCAGTGAAATTTTATGTTAGCAAAAACCCAACTGACTTTGCTGATCAACAGCTACAACAGTACAAGAGGAAAATGTCCAGACAACACGTGCTGGACCAGTCGAGGAACAGGGTTCAGCTGTGCTTCTTCTCATGGCTGACTTGGCCATTGCTCTCCTCTGAGGACTTCACAGCCTGAGAAGTTCCTGGGAAGCGTTCCTCTCCCCCCAGTCCCAATCTGGTCTGCACATGGGTCTGAGTAACTTCATGGGACTGGTTGGGGTGGTAGGGGATGCCAGCACAGCAGGGGATGCCAACGTGGCCATCAGGATCTTTGCAGGAGCATCTTCAACCACAATGGTTTGCACGGGGCATAAGTGTGTGTCATAAATTCCAGCACTGGGGCACAGATCGAATGGGAAAAAAGGAGGGAGAAAAGAGAAAAGTAGGAAAAAAAAACCCATTGCCAGCATACGGTTCTCTTTCAAAACCCTCCCTGGACCACGAGGTTTCGGGGTGGCTGCAAGGTCTAAGCCTACAACTGATTTCCAACTCATCGGCTTTGCCTTTTCTTGCAACTTGTCTGATCCAGGAGTTATGTGCGTTTTTACAGACGGGAGAGGAAACAACAGGCTGAGAGAGTTGAGGTTGTTCAGCCTGGAGAAGAGAAGGTTCCGGAGAGACCTTAGAGCAGCTTCCAGTAGCTGAAGAGGATCCAGGAAAGCTGGGGAGGGGCTCTTGATCAGGGAGGGCAGGGAAATGACAAAGAGAATGGTTTTAAGCGAAAAAAAAGGGAGATTGAGATGAGATCTTAGGAAGAACTTCTTCACAACGAGAGTGGTGAGGCGCTGGCCCAGGTTGCCCAAAGAAGTCATGGCTGCCCCATCCCTGGAGATGTTCAAAGCCACGTTGGATGGAGCTTGGAGGTGGAAGGTGGGTGGGCAAGGAATATGGAACTGGATTAGCTTTAAGGTTCCTTCCAACCCAACCCATTCCATGATTCTCTGATTCTGTATGGCATTCCTGTGCAAATATCTCAGCTACAACATCTTCCAAAAGCAGCACTCAACCACTATGGTCCTGATTAGAGCTTTGAGCAAAGGGAAGTGAAAAACCTGAGCTCAACTGGATCTCTACGTCATGGTTAGTCTCCTACATTTCATCTCTTCCTGGAAGAAAACACTTTTCTTAGAGTTGTTATGCCTTCCTCACCCGTGTGCAGCAGTGCTGGACATGCCTGGAGCTCTTAGTTGAACACAAGGAAGAATCACACCTAAAAAAACCCTTTCTCCATAGCACAGTGACCGGCAGAGCCCAAACAGGGCTGCTGCAAATAATCAGAGAATCTTCAAGGACCTGGAACCTCCTCATCCTCCAAATAAACTCCAAACTGCCTTTTTTTTTTTTCTCTTTCCAAGTCAACTGGAAAAGAGAGATCCTCCCATCTCCCAAACCCTTAATGGGGTTGTTCTCAAAATGCTTTGGAGATACTTCAATAGAAATCACTGAAGAAATATTAAATAGAATTGCAGCCTTAAGCCTTGCAGGTCATTTAAGAGCCAGATCCACAACTGCACTCAATGTCTTATTGTGTCTTTCCCGAGTAACTTCTCATTCGGGGCTGTGGGCATCTCAGTGCTCCAGAAGTAGTGTTAGAAATCTCAACAGCTCCACCACTCTTGTGCTACAAAATTAGAGAATCATAGAAACATTAAGGTTGGAAAAGACCTCTAAGATCATCCAGACAACCGTCAGCTCAACATCACTGTGGCTACTAAACCATGTCCCCAAGTGCCACAGTAACGTGTTCTTTGAACACCTCCAGGGATGGAGACTCCACCACTGCCCTGGGCAGCCTCTTCCAATGCTTCACCACTCTATCAATAAAGAAAATTTCCTAATATCCAATCTAAACCTGCCCTGGTGCAACTTGAGGCCATTTTCTCTGGTCCTATCACTTGTTTCTTGCAACAAGAGACCAACACCCACCTCGCTCCAACCTAGTTTCAGGGAGTTTTAGAGAGTGATGACGTCTCCCCTCAGGCTCCTCTTCTTCAGGTTAAGTTCTTACATCACTCCTCCCTACATTTTTAAAGTAGTTGTCAGCTTAATCAGAGATTCTGCAGTCACAGAAGAACGTTAAGTACGAGTTAAGTAAAATTTGGCCATCCTTCTATCATTCATCGCTACCAACCCTCGAGCCTAAGAGCTACCACAGCTTATTTTCCGGCTCCTGACGCCGACTTACCAGAATCGTAGAATCATAGATCGGGTGGATCTGAAAGGATCTCACAGCCCATCCAGTTCCAACCCCTCTGCCATGGGGACACCTCCCATAGGATCAGGTTGCTCCAAGCGCCATCCAACCTGGCCTTGAACACCTCCAGGGATGGGGCAGCCACCACTTCTCTGGGCAACCTGGGCCAGGGCCTCCCCACTCTCACAGAAAAACATTTCTTCCTAAGATCTCATCTCCACCTCCCATCTTTCCACTTAAAACCATTCCACCTTGTCCTATCCCCGCCCTCCCTCATCAAGAGCCCCTCCTCAGCTTTCCTGGAGCCCCTTTCAGTACTGGAAGCTGTTCTAAGGTCTCTCTGGAACCTTCTCTTCTCCAGGCTGAATAACCAAACTGTCCCAGCCTGTCCCTGTATGGGAGGTGCTCCAGCCCGAGGATCATCTCCGTGGCCTCCTCTGGACTCTCTCCATGCCCCTCCTGTGCTGAGGACTCCAGAACTGGACACAGGACTCCAGGTGGGGTCTCACCAGAGAGGAGCAGAGGGACAGAATCAGCTCCTCGGCCCTGCTGGCCACGCTGCTTTGGACGCAGCCCAGGACATGGTTGGTTTCTGGGCTGTGAGCGCACACTGCCGGCTCACGTTGAGCACGTCTGATGTGACTGTGAAGTAGCTCTGAGCACATCTGCAACGTGGGACGCTGAAAACGAGCAAAATATGCTCCTAATTTCTTGCTGAGTATAAGCACACTCCAAAATTTGCATTGACTTTGCAGAACGACCGCAATTATTTATGAATGATTAAGTGAAAGACTCCGACTCCGTCCAACTCACAGAGGACACAGACACTGACTTCAGTGGCTGCTCTGCTAATTGAAGTCCTCCTCAACCCAACGTTAACTTCACGCGCGGCTTATAAAACGTCTGATTCATTTCCTTTTTCCAGCGAGGTTTTAAAGAAAACACTTTATAAAAGTTAGCATCATTCGACAGAAATCGGCTCAAAAAAGCCTCACCTGATTGCTTTCCCAATTTGCTTTTCCTTAAGTCGAACCATAGACGTTGGGCAGCCCTTCGCACGCACTGATTCAAGAAGAAAGAGTGTTATGTACGGGATATAAACCTTCCAAGCAGACCTCGGGAATCAGGCTTGGGTTCTCACCTTGCCTCCAAGAAAGAAAGAGCAAGGAACGATAAAAAGATGGTCCACATCATCATTGGGAGAGTGGAGAAAGGTGAAGGGAAGAGTAACTCATGTCATTCTGTAGAGGATTCAAAGCACTTCATGATGTTTCAAGGCTCAAAACACAAATGTCTTGCTCACAGGATCCACAATGGACATGAGGTGAGATCTACAGGAGTTCAGAGACCACTTCTTACCCTGTAGCACCCTTAGAACTTCAAGAAGTGACTTCAAGGCCTCTGGACCCTCCTTTCTCATCTTCTACACCATCGCCCTTGAGCGCTGCTTGGCTGTGACCAACCATACCTGCCAAAAGGCTTCACATCCCTGGAGATGCACATCATCTCACGTCAAATCTTCACCAGAGATGTGCACCACAACCGCCCCAATCCCAAATTGCCTCCACGAGGATGCAAAGTTACTCAGATTAATGACCTGACTGATGGTACTGAGAGCCCAAGAGTTATTTTTTGTGTTTAAGGCAGTCACCCAAAACTTCTTTGGAAAAGAATTCCACATACAAGATTCCTCCGAGAGCTTTGCCGCTCACTCTCATTGCAGGAGGATCTCCGTGGCTGGGCCATGCGCTATTTTGCTGAGCCAAGAGGAGAAACACAGGAAGACAAGGCCAACATCCTCCATAGAGACACCACTAAAGAGTTCTTGGGAGCCACGAACCTGACAAATAGTGCAGGCCAATTCATTAAAAACTCGGAAAGCCAATTAGAAAGAAGAAGAACATGCCAAAGAAGAGGAAGACTCCAAATGAGAAGATGCCAAAGAAGAAGATGCCAAAGACCAAGAAGATGATTCCAAAGAAGAAGATATCAAAGAAGATTTCAAAGAAGAATATGATTCTGAAGAAGAAGAAGAAGAAGAAGAAGAAGAAGAAGAAGAAGAAGAAGAAGAAGAAGAAGAAGAAGAAGAAGAAGAAGATGATTTGATAGAACAAGAAGATAATTCCAAAGATTTCAAAGAAGCAAGTCAAAGTTTGGATTCAACCACAGAAAGTTTTTAAAACTCAAATGCCGTTGCCCTGTTGAGTCCAAGCAAGTTTAAACATGAATGGCCGGATGCATTAACAAGAGCGATGGAGGTATCGTAACACACAAAGGCATGAGACACAGCATGAGCCCACCCAGCATGTGACCCAACCGATCCCCTGCACTGCTGAATACCTCTGCCCTCTGCTGTTAAGACGACCAAAACCACAACTGGAGCTGAAGATTCCATAATGAGGCTGTGCACGTTACCCTGTCCAAACTTCTTCACAACCTTCAGCCATTTAGTAGAGTGGATCTTGGCTGTGCAATCATCATTTCGGCAAAAACGCTACTCGTGGTTCGCCAGGAGGGCAAAACCAACCATGAAATCCAACAGGAGATTGAACATCTGCAACAAACTGGGTAGATAGAAGGGATTGTAGAAGGACTCTTTCCTGTCATTGGTCCCAAGAGACACAGCATCATAGAATCATGGAATGGTTTGGGTTGGAAGGAACCTTAAAGCCCATTCAGTTCCAACCTCTCTGCCATGGGCAGGGACACCTCCACTGGCTCAGGCTGCTCCAAGCCCCATCCAACCTGGCCTTGAGCACCACCAGGGATGGGGCAGCCACAACTTCTCTGGGCAACCTGGGCCAGGGCCTCCCCACCCTCACAGGAGACCATTTCGTCCTAAGATCTCGTCTCAATCTCACCTCTTTCAGCTTTAAACCATCCCCTTTGTCCTGTCCCTGCACTCCCTGATGAGAAGCCCCTCCCCAGTTTGCCTGTAGGACCTCTGCTGATGCTAAACCTTTCTCCAAGCAGCCACACTGCGACTTGCCAGACACCAGGCAGGATTTGTGCCTCTCGGTCACAGCTCCCACGCCTCCCAGCCTGGAGTCAACAATCACCTCCTGCCAACCGAGAGCTGGAGTAGCACAAGGGTTTAAAAATAACCTTGGGAGATGCTGCAACGCAACGTGCGAAAAGCAAGTTGGCTGCTCTCCTAATTGGGGGAGGGAACTTCTATTCCAGTGGGCTAAATGTGAAACAGAAGGGAGCTACTGTAGGGAAGTTATCAATGAATTCTCCTTGAGGGCAACGGCCCAATTTTGAGCATGTTTGATTGACCACGCTTGGTCTGAGATGTTGAGAGAGAGATGATGTGACCATATGGCAACTTGGAAGTTGCGCTGAGTGAACGCACACATCCCACATCGACAGGCTGGGTCTAGAAGATCACAGAGAGCACCAGGAACAACAGTGTAGTTCAGGAGGACAAAGAGACCCACAGAAGAAAACACAAAGATGTCCATTAGAAGGGACTGACAAACCGAGTTCAGGAAGTGACACAACATCTGCGAACACGACGAGCGAGTTTTGTAGTGAAAGTAGCAAAAAATTGGGAAGGACCTCATTAAAGAAGCAGATCAAGAGGAGGGTGAATGGCAGAAGACCGAGCAATAGGGACTCATCCACATCTCCTATCTGATAGCAGTCTCCTGCAGGAGGAATGGCCAAACACCATCCCAGGACTTCAGCAGTCCCAGCACAAAGATGGTCAACTTAACAGCTGAGTAGATACTGGAGTATAATATAATCATAGAATTGTTTGGTCAGAGAAGATCTCTGAGATCATTGAGACCAACCATACCTGTCCACTACTAAACCACATCCCTGAGCACCTCATCTACCTGTCTGTTAAACCCTTCCAGGGATGGGGACTCCACCACCTCCCTGGGCAGCCTCTGCCAGGGCATCAGAACCCCTTCCGTGAAGTTGTTTTTCCTGATGTCCAATCTGAACCTGCCCTGGTGCAGCATGAGGCCATTTCCTCTCGTCCTATCTCCTGTCATTTGGGAGAAGAGACCAACTCTCACCTCACTGCAACCTCCTTTCAGGCAGTTATAGACAGTGATGAGGTCTCCCCTCAGCCTCCTTTTCTCCAGGCTAAACAATCCCAGGTCCCTCAGCTGCCTCCCACAACCCTTGTTCTCCAGCCCCTTCCCCAGCTCCATTCCCTTCTCTGGATGTGCTCCAGCCCCTCAATGTCCTTCTTGGAGTGAGGGACCCAAACTAAACCCAGGATTCGAAGTGCGGCCTCACCAATGTTGAGTAGAGCAAAATAATCACTTGGAGAAGATGGCTTTGGGAATATCTGGGGAAAAAAATCCTTATTGATGGGGATACAGCGGTCAACGTGGTTTGATCCTCTTCAAAGGGCAATTTCAGTACTGATATCTGCCCAACTTTGAGCAAACAGGGATAAGAGTTAGATGGGATATTAGGACTCCATAGAACAGCATCCTTTGCTGAACACAACCCCTGAGAGACCCTGGTAGACAAATCCAGAGCTTTGGTAAGAAGAACAGATCCCAAAGCAGGAGAAGGAACAGGGTGGGAGGGCTTTACTTCTGGCCCATGACTAAAATCATTCCCATGCCCAAAGCCAGTGCTTCATAGGACGATCAATAAGGCAATTCCCCACAATTTGTTTCTGCCATACAGAAAGCCTCTTTTCCCACAATCCTGAATCCACGATATCTAGGACCAAGGTGGTTCCTCAACAGCAACAGAGAACTTTTTTCATCCCTTCTTCCCTCCAGAAAAAGTGAGAAATGCCATCCCACATGACTAGTCCAACCAACTACAGGATCCTCCTACCCATGTGTCAAGATTAAGTCACTCGCTCCTCCGCAAAGCAACAGAACAGAAGTGACTATAGATGGATTGAGAGCAGCCATGGACTTGGGGTTATTGGTAGATGAGAAGCCCAACGCGAGGTGGCCATGTTGCCCAGAGATGCTACGGATGCCCCGGTCCTGGAGGTGTTCAAGGTCAGGCTGAAAGAAGCTCTGAGCAACCTGATGAAGTTGGAGGCGTCTCCGCTCATGGTAGCGGGAAGGGATATCAAAGATCATCCAGTTCCAACCCCCTGCCATGGGCAGGGACACCTCGCACTGCATCAGGTTGCTCAAAGCCTCATCCAACCTGGCCTTGAACACCTCCAGGGAAGGAACAACCACAACTTTTCTGGGCAACTTTGGCCAGTGTCTCATCAACCTCATCGTGAAGAATTTCTTCCTAATATCCAGTCTAAATCTTCTCCCTTCCAATTTAAAGCCATTAAGATGTCATCGAGGGATGCCCCATCCCTGGAGGTGTTCAAGGCCAGGTTGGATGGGGCCCTGGGCAGCCTCATCCAGTGGGAGGTGTCCCTGCCCATGGCATGGAGCTTGGAACTGGATGATCTTTTAGGTCCCTTCTAACCCAAACTATTCTATGATTCTATGATTCTATGATTCCACGTCCCTCAAGATATCCTTCACGGAGGCAGCATCTCTCCTGGAGCCCTGAACATAACTCCTTGGCTGGATCAAGCCTACAGTGTTGGGGATGCATTTGGAGGCTCTGATGGGAGGGACCATCCCAGATTAGCCCCCAGTTGACCTTCTTCCTTGAGCTGCATGGAAATGATCAGCGCCGCAAATGTAAATGAGCAGCAGTTGGGCTCCATCTGCAACTGGTTAATTACCCGTTCACACAAGATGTTGGTAGGGTTCATCTGGTTCCAGTTTCACCATAAACAGAAGTAAATGTTGAGAACATATTTTTCTACATCCAGTTTCACTTGTTGTGGATACTTGAAATACTTTGCAAGCCACATCTTTGGGGTTTCGAGGAGGGGGTTTGGCCAGAGAGCCTTGCGACCAGTTGAGATCTTTTTTTCCTTTAAGAAGTGCCCCGGAGGTTGCATTGTAGCCCCTTTCCTTATGCAAAACATAAAAGTGCTGGGTTTTAAAGATTATAACCATATTTTTCATTAAAATCAGTTGGAATCCCAATAAACAATCGGTTCAGAAAATTTTCCAAATGGTCGCTGCGGCGTTGTTTCTATTTTTAATATATAATTTCTTTTTTTAAAGGGTTTTTCTTAAAAATCCTGCTTGGCTCATCATTTCAATGAAGTGATCCAGTAAATCGGAAAAAATATCCATTTATCCATCCAAGAAAGAAGGAAGAATTTCTTCATGATGAGGGTGGTGAGGCATTGGAACAGGTTGCCCAGAGAAGCTGTGGCTGCTCCATCCCTGGTGGTGCTCAAGGCCAGGTTGGATGGGGCTTTGAGCAGCCTGGTCCAGCGGGAGGTGTCCCTGCCCATGGCAGGGGGTTGGAATTGGATGATATTTAAGGTCCCTTCCAACCCAAACTATTCTATGATTCTACAAAGCTCTTTATCGCAATGGAATTCAAACTGACCGTACATTCGAATGTACCAACATTGCTGTAGCGTTGTCTGATGATTTTGGCCACGTTGTGAGAACTTCTCTTTCTCTTCCCAGCTCTTCTCAAAGGCTCTTCCAGCGCATTTAGAGATTTGTTTGAGATGAACTCCCTGAGAGGAGGTTGTAGAGAGGTGGGTGTTGGTCTCTTCTCCCAAGTGACAGGCAAGAGAGGGAATGGCCTCAAGTTGCACCAGGGCAGGTTCAGACTGGACATCAGGGAAAATAACTTCACGAAGAGGGTTCTGAAGCCCTCACAGAGGTGGTGGAGTCCCCATCCCCGGAGGGGTTTAAAAGCCATGTAGATGAGGTGCTCAGGAATCTGGTTTGCCTGGTCTTGTGGGAGGTGTCCCTGCCCATTGTAGGGGTTTGAAACTCAATGATCATTAAAGTCCCTTCCAACCCATGCCATGATTCTATGGTTTTAGTAGTGGGTGGGTACAGTTGGACTCAATGTTCTCAAAGGTCTTTTCCAACCCAGCTATTTTATGCTTCTATGAATTGAGAACCATATGCTTGTAGAGATGTTGGGAACGTGCAAAGTAGCCCAGAAATGCCTCACTCTTAGACATGAAGGCACAATTTCCTTCCCACATCAGTCTTCACTATCACCGTTTTTAGACTTTATTCAGAGTTTTATTGTTTTCTTGTTATCTGGTACAAGATTTCATAGAATCATTGAATGGTTTGGGTTGGAAGGATCCTTAAAGCTCATCCAGTTCCAACTGCCCCACCATGGAAGCTTTTGCTTTCCATCTGTTCCATGGTGATTTCTGTTGTGGAACACTTTTGAAAGTGCTCTGAGATCCTGTTTTCCATAGGCCTCTTGGACACTGAGCTGTAGCACAGCAAACGCAACACCTGCAGATAAGAAGGTGAAGTTTCAACTCCATGTTAACATGTTCTCTTGTTTCTTGAGGGACATGAACTTGGTCGGAGTCCTCAGCTGGATACAACATATTTCAACTTGCATTTAGGTCTCCTCGCCTAAGACTGATGGCTTCAATCTACTAAATGTCTGTAATTATCAACACCTCCTCCCCTGTGAGCGGCAGAGGGTCCAGGGTTATGAATTTTGGGTTTCTGTTGGGGACCAAAACCCCTTTGTGACAGGTGGTTTCTTGGGTAGGTTCAAATACACAACAGATAACTCCTGGCACCTCGTAACACTCTGCCTTACCAGCGGCAAGGAGAAATTTCTCTGGTCTTCCTGAAGTCTTTCTACCTCTTGAGCCAGGTAGAAGATCTCAACTATTGAAGTACCACCCACCCATGGCTTTAGACAGGAGAAGGTGCCTCTGGCTACAGGTGGCCCTTGTTCTCTCTGTTAGAAAGGCAGGAGTGGTGCTGCTGAGCAGTGTTATCTTCTTCCCGGCTTCAGAAGTCCTGGGCGCTGAGAATTTGCACTAGACCTCCCACGAGGATGGCTATTGTGTCAGAACTGCTGAAATGCCTTTCTTGGTGGGACCATTCAGAAGACCAATGGTTTTCTGAAGCTTGCGTGTGCAATAGTGCGGTGACTTCTTAGACTCAGCTGCCTGAACTTCCCTCCCTTCCCGTTTATTGTTTTTCCTTTAAAGCCTTTACAGTGGGCAGCCTTGAAGAAAACCAGGAATGCAATCTCTGCTGAAAGCCCTACGGAGATCCATTCTGTCAAAAGGGTTCTTGGAAGAACCTGAGATGGCTTTTATGTTGAGATCATTATTTCTTTCGACACATTGTCTTTACTCGTTGCTGAGTACTTAGTTTTTCGTTGAGGAGATTGAACAGTTTTGTAAGAGCATCACGATGCTCACTATCCATTTCACATTTTTGCTGTCGACTTCTGTAGAGGACAAGCACCCATCAAACCAAGTAGAATTGGTCATTGTTTCATGAACAAGGGCAGCAGCATTGTGAAAGCCCAATAGGAACTCTTTGGTCCTGGGAGCCTCCAGGGATACATGCAAATCTCTCTTGGTTTTTAAGACAGACAAAGCCCAGAAGTTCCTTTTTAAATCAGAAGACCAAAATGGTGTTTTCTTTTTGGTAACTCTTCCTAGAAGACCTACAAAGCTGCCATGTGAGCCACAGCTTGTCTCCAACTGGGGTTAGCATCTGAAGTCATAGAATTACAGAATCAAGCAGTGGTTTAGGTTTGAAGGAACATTAAAGCTCATCCACTCCCACTGGATCAGGCTGCTCCAAGCCCCATCCAACCTGGCCTTCAACACCTCCAGGGATGGGGCAGCCACAGCTTCTCTGGGCAACCTGGGCCAGGGCCTCCCTACCCTCAAAGGAAAATATTTCTTCCTAAAGTCTCATCTTAATCTCCCCTCTTGCAGCTTAAAACCATCCCCCTCATCCTATCTCTGCACTCCCTGACCAGGAGCCCCTCCTCAGCTTTCCTGGAGCCCCTTCAGGTACTGGAAGCTGCTCTAAGGTCTCCCCAGAGCCTTCTCTTCTCCAGGCAGAACCATCGCAACTCTCTCAGTCTGGCCTTGGATGGGAGGTGCTCCAGCCCTCGCATCACCTTTGTGGCCTCTTTTTGGCTCACTCTACAGATCCTTGTCCCACGCTAAGGACTCCGGAACCGAACACAGAGCTCCAGGTGGGGTCTCACCAGAGCTGAGTAGAGGGGAAGAAACATCTCCCTCACCCTGCTGGTCACTCTGCTTTGGACGCAGCCCAGGACACGGTTGGTTTCTGGTCTGGAGCACACGTTACCAACTCATGTTGAGCTTCTCATCCCCCCAGCACCCAAGCCCTTCTCCTCAAGGCTGCTCCAAATCCATCCTCCACCCAACCTGTATTTGTGCTTAGGATTGACCCAGGTGCAGGACCTTGCACTTGGCCTTGTTGAATCTCATGAGGTTCACACAGACCCAAATTTCAAGCCTTCCAGGTCCATCTGGATGGCAATCACTCACGTTTTACCCCATTTTTTTGATAGCTAAACTGTCACCATGACTTGACCACAGTTCCGCAGCTCTCAAAAATTACCTAAATTAGGAATCCAATAGCAGTGCCAACAGTACCTGTAGACACACACCTATACGGACACACATATAAACACGTTCGTGTTAAAAAGGGACAGTTTCATCAAGCTGAAAACAATTATGACCCAAATCAGTTGGGAAAGAGGAACGTAATCAGAAAAATATGAAGACTAATTGAAAATTGTTTAAGAACATTTTAACTAGATGCTCCAAAAGCCACAATCCCACAAGCGAAAAAGGCGGCCACGTCGGTTAAAAGGCAACCTGGCTCAGACTGAATTTAAGGAGGCAGTAAAAAAACAAGGAAAGGGAACATGAGAAAGGGAATAAAGAGAAAAGCTCAAGCTGACAAAGAAAAGCCTGGTGTTAGGATGTGTAGAAAGCTGATATGGGAAGCAAGAGGAGAAAGGAAGAAAGCAGCGGTTGGTTGGGTTAAGGGCATGAGCGATATCTGGTTTTAAGCACATGAATCACAGAATCAAAGAATCGCTTGGTTGGAAAAGACCTTTGAGATCATTGAGTCCAACCATACCTGTCCACTACTAAACCAGATCTCCAGAGAGACCTTATAGTGGCCTTCCTGTACCTGAAGGGCCTACAAAGATGGAGAGGGACTTTATTCAAGGGCATGGAGTGATAGGAGGAGGGGATTGGCTTTAAGTTTGAAGGGGAAAGATTTAGATTAGACATTAGGAAGAATTTTTTCATGATGAGGGTGGTGAGGCACTAGTCCAAGTTGACCAAGGAGGTTGTGGATGTCCCATCCTTCCTGGAAGTGTTCAAAGCCAGGTTAGATGGGGCCTTGTGCCGCCTGGGCCAGTGGGAACTCACAGAAAAACATTTCTTCCTCGGATCTCATCTCAAACTCCTCGCTTTCAGCTTAAAACCGTTCCCCCTCATCCTGTCCCTTCATTCCCTGATAGAGACCCCCTCCCCAGCTTTCCTGGAGCCCCTTTCAGTACTGGAAAGCTGCTCTTCTCCAGGCTGAACAACCCCAACTCTCTCAGCCTGTCCTCATATGTGAGGTGCTCCAGCCCTTGGATTATCTTTGTGGCCTCCTCAGGACTCGCTCCAACAGATCCACGTCCTTCCTGTGCTGAGGACCCCAGAACTGAATGCAGAGCTCCAGGTGAGGTCTCACGAGAGCAGGGTGGACCGTCATGACTTCTCCTAACACACTGGATTTAGTTCTGGTGTCAAAATTCAAGAAGGCTGCTGAGAACCTGCTCTGGTTTCATACCCCAGCAGATGACCACACCGGAAAATTTGAAGTTCTTCCAGTGGGAAGCAGAACTTGACTGACTTCTTCTACCACAATGAAGGTTAGTGAACTGTAAATAAGCCAGGGAGCTTGGGTTTGCTGTTTAGTGCCACCAAATCAATCCAAGCTTTCAAAGAAAGCCAAGGGTACACTAGCAATTAGCTCCAAGTTAATTATTCAAGAGAGCAATTAAGCCAAGACACACAGCAAGTGCAGAGTACCTTCACGTTTGGAGAGAGGAGAAGACTGAAGAATATCTTGGCAATTATTTTCCACTGATTGTATCTGCAATCCTTGGGAAACGAAGAGAATAAACATCAATAAAAGAGGAAACAACAACAGCACAGAAGACAGAGAGCAGACAGGCAGCAAAACTTCACGAAGATCAGGAGTCAACGGCACCGAAACCTGCAAACACCATCAAATTAAGGTCTACGCACAACTGAAGCCAACAAACTTCAAGAGAATTTTAAGGGCAATTAAATCCACAACTGATATACCTGGAAGGCTTTTGCTTTGCATTCAGAAAAGGCTGAAAGGTCTGGAAAGGATTGAGAGGTTAAGGATCTACCTGGGACACAAGAGAGCGGTGGAAGCTGAAGGACGTGCAGTGATGAGAGATGAGAGCAGAGCACAACCCAAGTGTCTGGGACAGTGGCTGGGGCAGAGCTATAACAGCTGAGGGGCGAGAAGGAACAAAACAGGTTGCCCACCTCTACAAGGACCATGGAGATCCGCTAGCACCCATCTCCAAACTAGACAAAGCATGGGTGAAACGAATGGAATGAACGCAGCACATGGATCCAAAAGGAGAAGGAGTAAGGATGGGATTTCTCTTCAGTGTTGTGTTAGGTAACCCTTCGCAATGTTCAACTAGCACTGCATAAAAGCCTGATTTTCAAAGCCTGGGGGATGAAAAAATCAAGAGCAGCGTACCTTGAGATCTGCCACCACCTTCAGTAAATATATCTGGGTTTGATCTGTTGACCTTTCACATTTTGCTGACGTTTAAATGTAAATGACAATCTTCCTGCTTAAAATGAGCTCCTCCTATAGAAAAACTGTTGTCCTTTAAGCGGCACAAACACCTCGTTCTGAACTCAGCACAAGCAGACAACCCTTAAGCCCAGAAACATCCGGCACTGTTGACTGACAGTCGGATGAACAGGAGCCAGCAGTGGTCCAGGTGGCCAAGAAGGCCAACAGCATCCTGGCCTGGATCAGACACAGCGTGGCCAGCAGGAGCAGGGAGGGGATTGTGCCCCTGGAGTCAGCGCTGGTGAGGCCACACCTCAAATCCTGCGTTCAGTTTTAGGACCCTCACTCCAAGAAGGAGTTGGTTGTCACTGGCATCAAGTTCCTACAGCTGGGTCAGTAAAGCCGATTTCAGTAAAGGATGGGGATGATGTGATTGAGAGCAGCCCTGAGGAGAAGAACTTGGGGTGCTGGGGGAGGAGAAGCTCAACATGAACTGGCGACGTGCGCTCACAGCCCAGGAGGCCACCATATCTTGGGCTGCATCAAAAGATGCGTGGCCAGCAGGGAGGGAGGGGATTCTGCCCGTCTATTCCTCTCTTGTGAGATCTCATGTGCAGTATTCTGTCCAGTTCTGGAATCTCCAACATAAGAAGGAGATAGACCTGTTGGAATGGGTCCAGAGGAGGCTACAAAGATGATCCAAGGGCTGGAGCACCTCCCATACGAGGACAGGCTGAGAGAGTTGGAGTTGTTCACCCTGGAGAAGAGAAGGCTCCAAAGAGATCTTATAGTGACCTACCAGTATCTGAAGGGGCTCCAGGAAAGCTGGGGAGGCACTGTTCACAAAGACTTGTGGTGGTAGGATGAGGGGCAATGGGTATAATCTGGAGAGGGGCAGATTTAGACTGGACATAAGGAGGAATTTCTTCACCATGAGCGTGGTGAGGCCCTGGCCCAGGTTGCCCAGGGAAGTTGTGGCTGCCCCATCCCCGGAGGTGTTCAAGGCCAGGTTGGATGAGGCTTGGAGTCCCTTATCCAGTGGGAGATGTCCCTGCCCATGGCAGGGGGTTGGAACTGGATGATCTTGAAGGTCCCTTCCAACTCAATCTATTCTATGATTCTAAACACTTTCCTAGTAAGCCAAACCATGGCATGCACAATGCCGCCCTCTCCCCTCAAAGTCAGTCCTCCACCATGAGTCACAACCTGATTCATTTTCCCGTAACACAGCGAGCTGAACAATCCAAGAATTTTAAGAGTTTCATCAAAAATCCATCAACACTTTTTACTCTCTCCAGACGAACATTGACCTTGGCGGGACAGAGTACCACAGTGGTGGCCCCAAGTCAAGAAAAATCCTCTTTTGAAGAGTCAAAACGTCTCCAAGGAGGAAAATGAAGTAGGTTTGGAAAATGGGCATCTACTCTAATTATAAATTTTTGTCATAAACAGAAGAGCCATAAAAAGCTCATAATTATTTTACACCGTGTTAAAAACACGTCCTCCCATCAGGTGAGGGAAGATATCTGGATCAGACAAATTGGCAAATTGAAGCACACGGGGATTAAGAACTTACCCAAGGCCACACAACGAGTGTTATCAGAGTCAAAATCAGAACACCGAAAGTCCCTGACTATCACAGAGGGGTTGGAACTGGATGGGCTTTAAGGTCTTTTCCAACCCAAACCATTCGGTGATTCTATGAAATCCTTGGCTGCCAGAGCTGTGCTCAACTTATTTTTTCTTTAAACTCTTTTCTTCTTTTAATTCGGTCCTCGCCACAAGAAGAAAAACATGACGTATGAATCTATTATCCCGATAGGCATAAAGTTTTAAGAGATCACAGTAGTCAGGTAGTCTGACACCTCAAAAAGTGCAGACAAGGAGTCATCCACTAATTAACACTCACTTCAAGGTCAGTCCTTGTGGTTGAACGGGAACATAAAGCTGTTTGCAAAAACAAGTCATCTGATTTTAAGGGGTTTCCAGGGATGATGCAATGTCCACCACAAATCTTGACAGATTCCAGTAGCTCATTATCTCCACTCTCGTGCCTTTACTCAGCTTTGACCTTTTGCATCTCATCAAACCTTTGGCTGCTTGTATTCAAAGAGCAGCTGCTATCAGTGGTTTCTAGCAGACATCCAGAGAAGCAGAGGTCGCAATCCTCTTCTTCCGTAAATTAAAGATATTATGTTCCTCAAGCCTTGTATCATAAATCCTGTTTCCCAACCCTAATCCTGATGAAGATTAGAAAATCATATCATAGAATGCTTTGGGTTGGAAGGGGCCTTCACAGCTCATCCAATCCAACCCCTTTGCAGGAGCAGAGATATCTTTAACTCAAAGAATCATAGAATCCCTTGGCTGGAAAAGACCTTTGAGATCATTGAGTCCAACCGTACCTGTCCACTACTAAACCAGATCCCTGAGCACCTCATCTACCCGGCATTTAAACACAACCAGGGATGGAGACTCCACCACCTCCCTGGGCAGCCTCTGCCAGGGCCTCAGAACCCTTAATGTGAAGACAACTTTCCTGATGTCCAGTCTGAACCTGCCCTGGAGCAACTTGAGGCCATTCCCTCTCATCCTATCGCCTGTCATGTGGGAAAAGAGAACAACATCTACCTTGCTACGACCTCCTTTCAGGCAGTTGTAGACAGTGATGAGGTCTCCCCTCAACCTCCTGTTCTCCAGGATAAACAACCCCAGGTCCTTCAGATGCCTCTCATAACCCTTGTTCTCCAGCTCCTTCCCCAGCTCCGTTCCTTTCTCTGGATGCGTTCCAGCACCTCAACTCAATCACATTTCTCAGAGCCCCTTCCAATCTATCCATGAACATTTCCAATGATGGTGCCTCTGCTCCCTCCCAGGGCAATCTGTGCCAGTGTCTCACCACCCTCATCATAAAAAATTCCTTCCTTATACCCAGTCTAAATCCACTCTCTTTTAGTTTAAAAACATTACTCATTGTCCTGGCACAAGAGACTTCGCTAAGAAGTCTATCTCCACCTAAAAGGTTGTCACATCTTTGTACAATGAACCCCTGGAGAGTTCTAGCGTTATTAGGACAACCTCTGTATAAAACCTTGATGCTCAACACAGACAAATATTTCATTGGATGAAGGAATCCAACACTGGAATCTGACGTGTTGCGGGTGAAATGAAATTAGCACTTGCAATGAATACGTTCAGTAACACTCGTGTCGTGGGTCACTTGCCATTTTTACCTCAACTGTCCTAGTTAGTGTCCTGCAAGGTGCACCAACCCCAGAGGGTCACTATAGAAGTCAAAGGATGACCCAAGCAGAGGTGTCCTCCTCTCCTCTGATTTGTCAGAGAAAAACATTGCGTGTTCTGGTTCCTGAGTAGATTTTATTCACAAAGGCTTATGGTGATAGGACGAGGGGGAATGGGTATAAACTGGAGAGGGGCAGATTTAGACTGGACATTAGGAGAAATTTCTTCATGATGAGAGTGGTGAGACACTGGCCCAGGTTGCCCAGGGAAGCTGTGGCTGTCCCATCCCTGGAGGTGCTCAAGGCCAGGTTGGATGGGGCTTTGAGCAGCCTGATCCAGTCGGAGGTGTCCCTGTCCATGGCAGGGGGTTGGAACTGGATGGGCTTTGAGGTCTCTTCCAACCCAAACTATTTTATGATTCCATGATTCTATGATTCTATGATTCTATGATTTTGGCCATAAGAACACTCATTCCTTTGGGACACCCTAAGATACTCTGGAATTGATTTCACTCCACCCTACTCAGACACTCTGTATACCCAGAGTCGTCTCCAAAGGACCTCCAGTAATATTTCTATTAGAACTTTGACCTTCCACCCCATCCTTAGTGTATCCATAACACCAGCCCACCACATCACTTATCAGCTCACAGCAACTCATCTGCTCATTGCTCATCTGCTCAACTCTCAACTCGTTGTTCTTCCAAGCTGCTGGGACCACCACGCCTGGCTGAAATCAGATTCCCTGATAACAAGCAATCAGAAGCGAGGCACTAAGAGCCGTAGATGACCGGAAGGGCTTAATATCCATGCCACGTGACAACAGAAACACTTCTGCTCTACAGAAGGAAGACTTTTCCAATTGCATCTGGAGCAGCAGATTGACCAAAAAAACCAAACCATTAAATAAGGGAAAAATGAGCTGATCAAGAACAAAGCAATCCTATATTATTATGATTAAGAAGATGCAACAGTAACTGACACCAAGCCTGACTCCAGCAGAAGGAAACATATGTAAAGATCTTACTCAACCCCAAGGGATTCCAGATCGACGTGAATATGGGAACTGGATAAGTCTGTGTCCATCTCTCAGCTTGAGAGAATTGGGGTTGTTCAGCCTGCAGAAGAGAAGACTCCAGGGAGGCCTTAGAGCAGCTTCCAGGACTGAAAGGAGCTCCAGGAAAGCTATGGAGGTGCTCTGGATCAGGGAGTGCAGGGACAGGACACTGGGGGGTGGTTTTAAGCTGCAAGAGGGGAGATCGAGATGAGATCTTAGGAAGAAATGTTTTCCTCTGAGGGTGGGGAGGCCCTGGCCCAGGTTGCCCAGAAAAGCTGTGGCTGTCCCATCCCTGGAGGTGTTCAAGGCCAGGTTGGATGGGGCTTGGAGCAGCCTGATCCAGTGGGAGGTGTCTCTGCCCATGGCAGGGGGTGGAACCGGATGGGCTTTGAGGTCCCTTCCAACCCAAACCATTCATGATTCCATGAACCTAAATATATTTCAAAGCCTGTGAAGAAGAACACCGTTGCCACCAAGAAAGAAACCCAAACTATTCTATGTTTCTATGATTCCATACTCTATGAATATGGGAACTGGAAAAGCTTTTGTCCACCACTGAAGTAAAGAATACTTTACTCCTCTCCTTTTACTTTACTCCTCTCCTTTTACTTTACCATTATCTCTTCTCTGGGCCTCTTCTCCCAAGTGACAGGTGACAGGAAAAGGGGGAATGGCCTCAAGCTCCACCAGGAAAGGTTCATACCGGATATCAGGAAAACATTTTTCACAGTAAGGATCATGGGGCACCGGCAGAGGCTGCCCACGGAGGGGATGGAGTCACCATCCCTGGAGCTATTTAAAAGACGGGTAGACAAGGTGCTCAGGGACACGGAATGGTTGGACTCGATGACCCAGTGGGTCCCTTCCAACCTAGTGATCCTATGATTCTATGGTTTAGTGGCAGATAGGAATGGTTGGACTCGATGATCCAAGAGGTCTCTTCCAACCTGGTGATTCTATGATTCAATGAATAACCATAAAACATAACTGCACCCAAACAAGAACCTTTAAAAAGCTCAAGATCTGGGAAGATTGCACATGGGGTAAACAAGAAATCCATTATTAATTTCTGTCCTCACTTTCCTTCTTGCCTTATCTCCAAACCACGTCCCCAAACCACACACCTCTGCTTCATGTTAAGCCTCAATGATTCTTCCCAGGCGTGTGTTGGGAACATACTTCACACTTCACCAACCACATCCGCATTCCCACATATCTGCACGCTACAAACAAAGCCCCCACCAAAACCAGGCTGAAGCGAAGCCTCCAACTCAAATCTACAACTAATCCCGTTGCGTGACTTTCGGGAGCTACCACCCAGGTTTCAGTGACCTGACCTGAAGTTCACATTTGGTTGACGCTTCTGATAAACCGCGCTTTCCAACTGGTTTGTACTGAGGTTTCCAACTGAACTGTAATTTTCCACATCTTCAAAGAAACTTTAGGTCCTGGACGACCTTCAAAGTCTTTATTGGATTTTATTTCTGTGCTCTCTTATATCATTCCTCCTCTTGAGATGGCAACAGGATTATTTTTCTACCACCAGGTTTAGAAAGAAGTGGCAGAAAACTGAATAGGTACAACCTAAAAGTTCAAAAAAAATAACCAACCATCAAAAAAAATACAAGAAAAAAAAAAGGAGATGGGGAAGAAGACCTGTTGGACAAAATGAAGAATTCCTAATTCATAAAATCATAGAATGGTTTGGGTGGAAGGGACCTTAAAGCCTATCCAGTTCCAACCCCTCCACCATGGGCAGGGACACCTCGTACACGACCGGGCTGCTCCAAGCCCCATCCAACCTGGCCTTGAACACCTCCAGGGATGGGGCAGCCATGACTTCTCTGGGTAACCTGGGCCAGGGCCTCCCCACCCTCACTGGAAAACATTCCTTTCTCCTATCTCATGTCAATCTCCCCTCTTGCAGCTTAAAACCCCTTTGTTCTACCCCTGCAGTCCCTGATCAAGAGCCCCTCCTCAGCTTTCTTGGAGCCCCTTTTAGTACTTGAAGCTGCTTATAAGTTTCCCTGGAGCCTTCTCTTCTCCAGGCTGAACAACCTCAACTCGCTCAGCCTGGTCTCATATTGGAATGGTTCCAGCCCTCGGATCATCTCCATGGCCTCCTCTGGACTCACTCCAACAGCTCCATGTCCTTCCTGTGCTGAGGATTCCATAACTGGACCCAGGACTCCAAGTGGGGTCTCACAAGAGCGGAGCAGTGGGATAGAATCCCCTCCCTCGCCCTCCTGGTCCCATTGCTTTGGATGCAGAAAAGGCATCTGCAAAGGCATTGGAGGAACCAGAGCAGATGCACAAGTCCGGATGAGTTGTGCAAACCATACAAGGTTGGCACACTGAGAGACAACGTAGACCCACAAAGTTCTGGAAATTCCATGTTTCTAATGTTGCAAAAGCCCCACGCAGCCAAACATCACTTTTCTGGTCGAGTATTTCGCAGTTGTCTTATGGAAGTTGTCTTATGGAACCATGGCTTATTAAGAAGAGAAAAAACAACAGCCAAGAGGTCAAGAAGGGCCTCCAAGTCATGTCCAGTTAATGCATGGATGCCGCACACCAACCCCTTTGGCACCCACCAAGCACTCAGCCTTCCATAAAGGAAAACGCTTCCTCAATGATTTCTCTCTTCCAGCCACAGTGCGGAATGAGATCTCCAGCACAACCAGCCAAGAAAGGAGAGAAGCTCTGCTGAAGGCCTCATAATCGTTTTCTGGTCATTATCCTCCTTCAGCAGCTTCAACCTCAGAGTCAATAAATAAAACCTTTAGCGACAGTGTGTGTTTGGCACAGGACTCTGGAGTGGTACCACCTCCCTGTAAGGTCTTCTTTAATCCCCCTCAAGTACAAAACCTGAACGTGGCAACCTGGACCGAGGGCAGAAGGACAGAGTGACTATGCAGAAACACAGCAGAGGACCTTTCTCTACGACCCACAGAAAGAGGGGTCCAACTAAGCACCAGGAGAGCTGAGAAACTGCAGGTCCTAAGGACCTCGAAGCCTGTTCAAGAAGAAATGAGTGAGCTTTCACTTTAGCCTGACCTTCAAGAGCTCAGAGGGGCACCTCAATCTCCCTGGCAACTGAAGACAATATTTCTACAGATAATGTAAGTCCATCAGGAGTTTAGATGGGATATCATGGAAAATTTCTCTACTGAAAGAGCGGTGAAGCACTGGCAGAGGCTGCCCAGGGCAGTGGTGGAGTCACCATCCCTGCAGGGGGTCAAGGAACACATAGCCGTGGTAGTTTGGGACACAGTTTAGTAGGCATGGTGGGGTTGGGTTGATGGTTGGACTGGATGAGCTTAGAGGTGTTTTCCAACCTTCATGAAGTGCTTAGGGACATGGTTTAGGGAGTGTTAGGAATGGTTGGACTCGATGATCCAGTGGGTCCTTTCCAACCTGGTGATTCTGTGATATGATTCTATGATTCGTGCCACCTTTTCCACCAGATGTAAACAAATATTTCTGAACCTGATGTAAGAAACCTTCACCTTTCACAGTTCTGAAGTTTTCCGTTTCCCCGGGCTGTTTCTTGGCCCGACTTGTGTCTTTCCCTCCCTACACCACAAATCCTGCCAGCCAGAAAGCAAATACTCACAAGATAATTCAGGAAGACACAAATTAAACTAGTAAGCATCAACAGGTCATTAGTGGCCAACAAAAAAGTTCTGAGATGTCTCGGTCCTGTAAAATACTGATCTATCAGTAAAGACATACTTCCTAATATCCCATCTAAACCTTCCCTGGTGCAATCTGAGACCAAATAGAAACTCATATTCAGCCTGGAGAAGGGAAGGCTCCGAGAAGACCTTATAGTGACCAACCAGTACCTGAAGGGGCTACAAGAAATCTGAGGAGGGACTTTTTATAAAGGCATGAAGTGATAGGACGAGGGGGAATGGCTTTAAATGGGAAGGGGGAAGATTTAGATGGGACATAAGGAGGAAATTCTTCACAATGATGGTGGGGAGGCACTGGAACAGGTTGCCCAGAGAAGTTGTGGTTGCCCCATCCCTGGAGGTGGGAGGTTTCCTCACATCATCTTTGTGGCCTCCTCTGGACTTGTTCCAACAGTTCCATCTCCATCTTCTGTTGGGGATTCCAGAACTGGACACAGGACTCCAGATGAGGTCTCACAGAGCAGAGCAGAGGGGCAGAGTCCCCTCCCTCCCTGCTGGCCACGCTGCTTTGGGTGCAGCACAGGACACTGTTGGTTTCTGGGCTGTGAGCACACGTTGCCGGCTCACATCGAGCTTCTCATCCTCCAGCACCCCAAGTCCTTCTCCTCAGGGCTGCTCTCAACGACATCATCCCCCAGCCTGGACTGAAACCACGGAACACCACGACCCAGGTGTAGGACCTTCCATTTGGCCATTTCATTCAAAGGCGGCTTTAAACAGATTAACGAAGCTTTCTGAAGAAGCAACTGTGATTTAACCCATGCACTCAACAAACAGGATCTCCATCTCAAAGTCTGGCCAAGACCCATGCACTGGAGTTTGAATCCATCCAACAGGAGCTCTTTCCCTGCCCTCAAAAGGCTGCTCTGGAAGCGCCACTCCACCACCAGACGTTGTAGAGCTCCAGTGGAGTGTTCCTGTCCCACAGCCAGATATAATTTGTGCAAATTAAAAGACGGATTATTCCAAATCTCCAACCTCTCCCCCTTCTGAATTGTTGGCATTATACTAACAAACAAAAAATACTTCAGAATTCTAAAGGGAATATCTTTAATATCTCAAAATTCTAATTCCTGTTAAACTCGCGCATTAAAGTCAGACTTCAGGGAAGGAGGAAAAGAGGAGGAAGAAAGGAGGGAATTGGGGTTTGTTTGGTAGCAGATGGGGTGGGGGGAATGGAAGGGACACGCTTTGCTCTCATTTCACAAGCAAAACTGAATATGGATCTTTTGGAGCAAGTCCAGAGGAGGCCACAATGATGATCCAAGAAGGGCTGAAGCACCTCCCATACAAGGACGGGTTGAGAGAGTTGGGGTTGTTCAGCCTGGAAAAGAGAAGGCTCCAGGGAGACCTTAGAGCAGCTTCCAGTACCTGAAGGGGCTCCAGGAAAGCTGGGAAAAAGCTCCTGGTCAGGGAGTGCAGGAATGGGATGAGGGGGAATGTTTTTAAGCTGCAAGAGGGGAGATCGAGATGAGCTCTTCGAAAGAAATGTTCTCCTGTAAGGATGAGGAGGCCCTGGCCCATGTTGCCCAGGGAAGCAGTGGTTGCCCCATCCCTGGAGGTCTTCCAGGCCAAGTTGGATGGGGCTTTGAGCAGCCTGGTCCAGTGGGACATATCCCTGCCCATCACAATGGGGTTGGAATTGGATGGGCTTTGAGGTCCCTTCCAACCCAAACCCCTTTATAATTCTGTGATGACATCTGGTTTTGGAGAGCATGGAGCTTCGGCACATTGTATCCACCCATCAAACCCAGTGTAGATCCCCACCGGCAATGACCACCAGCCTGGAAGCCTTGTGCTTGGGGGAAGCAACCAAAAGCAGGAGCAGTACTGGAAGACATCAGTGAGGTTCCTAACACATCATGAGAGTCTCCACCGAGTTCTGGCAAGCTTCCTGCCTAGTTCAGCTCTCCATCTGCTACCGAACAAACCCCATGGCACAGAGATTTCTATTTTCATCCTGGTATTTGGCAACAAGAAGAAATATTTCCTAGCAGGGATAAAGAAACCCTCTTCCATTCACACTGAAACATCTACTGGACATCCCTGTGGACCTAATTCCCAGAACATTGAAATCTGAACCTCCAAATAAGAAAAACGTCCCGATTACCTGCCAGTAACCCCACGAGTAGCAAGCCAAGCCCTCAATAAGAGTCTCCACCACCATCTGGCTGCCACACAGCAACTGGGAAATTGTTATTGTTCTTCGTTTGACTTACTTGTCAAGATAATTGCTTCGGTATTAATTAAATGTTCCTCTCTGCAGCTGCACAGAAAGCTCAAAGGGATCATTTACTGATTGCTTCTTCTGAATCCGTGGCCATGGTGGTTCTTCTGAACCCTGGGCTGTACTGTTAAACACTAAACACGGACATTTTAGAGCTAAAAAAACCCAAATATCTATCTCAGAAATTTAAAGGCTGATTATAAGACTGATTTTTTTATACCTTCTAAACAGTTTAAACAGTGAGATGGGTGGAGAACCACCCCACCACCTCCTCAAACAAAGCGTTTGGTGCTGGAGTTACTACCCATGAGCCCACTTACATCTACGGGAGCGACGTTCACTGCAGACAATTTCTCAGCTATGGGTACAAATGCATTTCATGGTCACACAACCACCCAGAGCCACCAGGAGAACATTCATCCAAAGCTCTGGTCCCGGCAATCCAGCAGGAGTGGCCACACTGGTAAGCAACTGCTGCGGTCACGTCCGGAAGGTGCTCAGCCAATGACTATCATCTTTCTCCTACCTTTAGCAGTTGCTTCTCCACACAGGGCGGCTCACAACCAGTTGATTCCCCGCCTTCCCATGCCCTGACCCACCCCAGGACCAAGCTGATGGTTCTTTAGCAACTCCTCATTTTCCTAAAGTTCTTCCCCTGCTAATCCTTCTCAGAGTCCACCTAAATGTTATATTAATTAACTAGTATTAATTATAAAGGTAACAAGAGGTCAAAGGGCCTCAGAGTCATAGAATCATGGAATGGGTTGGGTTGGAAGGGACCTCAAGGATCATCCAGTCCCACCCCTGCCATGGGCAGGGACACCTCCCACTGGATCAGGGGCTCCAAGCCCCATCCAACCTGGCTTTGAACACCTCCAGGGATGGGGATGCCACGACCTCTCTGGGCAACCTGGGCCAGGGCCTCCCCACCCGCACAGGCAAACATTTCTTTGTAAGATCTCACCTCCCCTCTTTCAGCTCAAAATCGTTCCCCCTCATCCTCTCCCTGCATTCCCTGATCCAGAGCCCCTCCCCAGCTTTCCTGGAGCCCCTTTCAGTGCTGGAAGCTGCTCTAAGGTCTCCTCAGTGCCTCTCTTCTCCAGGCTGAACAACCCCAACTCTCTCAGCCTGTCCTCATAGCAGAGGTGCTCCAGCCCTTGCATCACCTTTGTGGCCTCCTCTAAACCTGCTCTAACAGATCTGTGTCCTTCCCGTGCTGAGGACCCCATAACTGGACACAGGACTGCAGGTGGAATCTCACGAGAGCCAAGCAGACCAGGAGAATCCTCTCCCTCCCTGCTGGTCACTCTGCTTTGGATGCAGCCCAGGACATGGTTGGTTTCTGGGCTGCGAGTGTATATTACCCATCTCATGTTGACCTTCTCTCCCATCAGCACCACAAGTTCTTCTCCTCAGGGCTGCTCTCAATCCATTCTCCATCCAGCCTGGATTTGTGCTTGGGATTGCCCCGACAAGTCCAGAAAGACTTGACAATGGTTCAGAAATCCCACTCTAGATGACCTAACAGTATCATTACTCCTCCGAAAGCCACGCTACCTTAACTAAAGAGCATCATAATCAGGACCACATCATCATATTTCCATACCCACTTCTACCATTTAACCAAAGAAACTATTTGGTGCAGCTACAAAAGAGAATTATCGATTGATTGGGTTGAAGGAACCTTAAAGATCTTTAATACTTCACACCTTGCCAGCAGTCACCAAACTGTCACAAATGTTGAGGCCCAAGCCCACCTCAGAAAGCGCACGGCACTTAAATGATGTTAAGTTCTGCAGTTCTGTCTCCACATTGTCCTTCATCAAGAAAAGAAGGGGTTCATCAAGATCTTCCACCTGGAAAAGCTCACACCAAAATCCTCTCCACGCTCCCCTGGCTGCATCTCAACCTCTTCTTCTTATTCTGCGTTCAAAGTTTGACCCAGTTTGGAGGGACTGAAGGATGCAAAGAGCCCAGAGGTTCTCAGGAGAAGAGGAATGGGATTGTCCTGACATGGATCCCATTGCTATGTTGTTAATTACGTCGAGCCCGTTTTCTATTGAGATTACCGGCTGCGACGCTGTCGTTGCAACCTCTGAAGTGTCTCCAAAAAGCTTCTTTCGCTGTTGCTAGCTTAGCGCTCTTGGTCGAGTCCCAAGCTGTGGAAAGTTGGGCTGTGTTTTGATCAAAGCCCTCCTCGTGTTCCGTGCAAATTTCAACACTTGTGGTCGCGGGGTTCCCTCGCCAAGCTCGAGCCGTTGCCTTTCAACACCCATTGCTCCCGGCTTCTTTCAAGGGGTGATTAGGCACGGCTCTCAAACGAAGCTGGTATTTAAGACGTTGTTTGAAGGCCTGGGACGGGGTTTTACATAATAACCATGAGTTTGTTTAATTAGGCTCTACAAAATGTTTCAATTTTAGATCAAACCGTTCAACTTTTTATACCCTTTCTCAGAGATGGCCTCGATCTTGAAGGAACTATGAAAACTGAAACAATTACAGAAGCAAACGAGCTCAAAGAGAACCACTTTATACACTTCAAACCCCCTCAATATCCTCGTATCTCCACGTGCAAGGGCTCCTCAGCAAAGCACGGCTCCTGTCTCCAAGGATAAAGTCCTTGTTAGCAAAGTTGGAGCAACATCACCTCACCCTGCCAGCAGCCTGGAGACCAAACCAAACCCATACAGTACTGAAAAGGAAAGAATTGGCACCGCTACACTGAAAACACTGAAAACTAAGCTGAAAGAAGAGACATTGAGATGAGACTTTACGAAGAAATGTTCTCCTGCGACGGTGAGGAGGCTCTGGCCCAGGTTGCCCAGGGAAGTGGCAGATGCCCCATCCCTGGAGGTGTTCAAGGACAAGCTGGATGGGGCTTGGAGCAACCTGATCCAGTGGGAGGTGTCCCTGCCCATGGCAGGGGGTTGGAACTGAATGGGCTTTGAGGTCCCTTCCAACCCAACCCATTCCATGATTCTATGATTCTATGACTAAAATGAATGCTTTTCTCTCCCCGTGGCATCTTCTTCTGGACTGAGCTAAGCCCTAAATAAGTCTGCTGCTCCTCTGAGCTGGTGGTTGGCAGTGAGGTCAGGCCGCCTGCGTTCCTACATAGAATCACAGAATCACAAGGTTGGAAAGGACCCATTGGATCATCGAGTCCAACCATTCCTAACACTCCCTAAACCATGTCCCTCAGCACTTCATCCACCCGTTCCTTAAACACCTCCAGGGAAGGCGACTCGACCCCCTCCCTGGGCAGCTGTTCCAGTGCCCGATGACTCTTTCCTTGAAGAATTTTTTTCTGATATCCAACCTGAACCTCCCCTGACGGAGCTTGAGGCCATTCCCTCTTGTCCTGTCCTCTGTCACTTGGCAGAAGAGCCCAGCTCCCTCCTCTCCACAACCTCCTTTCAGGTAGTTGTAGAGAGTAATAAGGTCTCCCCTCAGCCTCCTCTTCTCCAGGCTAAACAACCCCAGCTCTCTCAGCCGCTCCTCGTCAGATGTTCTCCAGCCCCTTCACCAGCTTTGTTGCTCTTCTCTGGACACTCTCCAGAGCCTCAACATCCTTCTTGTGGTGAGGGGTCCAGAACTGAACACAGTATTCGAGGTGCGGTCTCACCAGTGCCGAGTACAGAGGGAGAATAACCTCCCTGGACCTGCTGGTGACCCCATTTCTGACCCAAGCCAAGATGCCGTTGGCCTTCTTGGCCACCTGGGCACACTGCTGGCTCATGGTCAGTCGGCTGTCAACCAGCACCCCCAGGTCCTTCTCCTCCGTGCAGCTCTCCAGACACTCTTCCCCCGGTCTGTAGCACTGCATAGGGTTGTTGTGCCCCAAGTGCAGGACCCGGCATTTGGCCTTGTTGAACCTCATCCCATTGGTCTCAGCCCAGCGGTCCAGCCTGTTCAGATCCCTAAAAAGATGTTCAGATCCCTACAGATGCAAACCAAAGCTGGGTGGGTTTTGTTCGATCAGTGGCAAAACCAAGGTCTGAGGAAGTCTCAAGTTCTACCAAGGGACGCAAGAATAAAATGCACTCAGGATAACGGAACTCCTACGTTGGTCTCAAATTAGCACAGAGAAACCTGCCCCAAGGTCCAAAGTCAACAATCCCAGTTCACTCCAATATTACCGGGATTATTCTTACCCTACCAGCTTTCCATGACAAAATCAACCAATGTTAAGCACTGTCTTATCATCCTGTGAAGACACCAAAACCAGGTTGTACTACTCTTCCAAGTAGACCCACAGCTGAACTTCTGAAGCACCACGTATGCACGAGTCTAAGGCGCTCCAGAAACTACTGCATACTTTCTGTTCAGAGTCTTGAAGGGATAAATTATTCAGCCACATTCCTTGAAGATGCACAAGGAGCACCCATGAGATCAAACAGAAGCTACTGAAGATGAGAAAATAAAGCTGCTCTCCATATGCACGAAGAAAGAGCCATCTATAAATAGCAAAGTAGGAAGTTAAGTCTCCTTTAGGAACATAATTCATATGAAGCTGGGTTTGTTCCCAACTTCAGAAGTGAGAAATAGAAGGAGGAATAAAAATTTATTGCAATCTGATGTAGATGTTGGACGGCAGCTTTCATATCTTCGCGTTCCCAGAAGCTGCTTCACATGAGAGCGAGCTACGGCTCCAGAACCCTGCAGAAAGCATGACCTGGAGAGCACCAAAGTGCTCCCCTCACCACACACAAATGAATACGCTCGCAGAGCTTGTTGACTTCATTAATGTCCACGTTGTCCAGGGATGCAGTGGAGGCCCCATCCTTCCAAACACTCAAGGTCAGATTGGATGGGGTCTGAGCAGCCTGACTGAGATAAAGATGTCCCTAAAGATAGTTGGACTGGATGACCTCTAAATGGCCCTTTCAACCCAAACCATTCCATGATTCTATGATTTGACCCAGGTCTGTTTGCAGCCACGTTAAAAACCAACAAACTAAGAGCTGCAAACCATGAGATGCAGCAGGGTGCAATTCCATCCTTCTACTCAGCATCGTGCACCCACACAAGCTCCCTACTGCAATGGTTGTGTCCCACCATGCTTTGAGCCATCTCCTTAACTTACCAACAACCTCCAGGCTTTTTAGGATTCTCTGTCTATAACTCGGAAGTTTATCACCCTCTACAGCTCCCTGAAAGGAGGTTGGAGCCAGGCGGGTGTTGGTCTCTTCTCCCAAGCGACAAGTGATAGGACAAAAGGAAATGGCTTAAAGTTCCACCAGGGGAGGTTTAGATTTGGTATTAGGGAAAATGTCTTCACTGAAAGAGTGGTGAAGCATCGGAAGAGGCTGCCCAGGGCAGTGGTGGAGTCACCATCCCTGGAAGGGTTAAAAAAACATGTCGATGTGGCACTTGGGGACATGGTTTGGTAGGCACGGTGGTGTTGGGCTGACGGTTGGACTGGATGATCTTAGAGGTCTTTTCCAGCCTTAATGATTCCATGATTCTGATCTAAGCTTGCAGATAAATTCAGGCTGTGCGAAGCTCTCCTGAATTCTTCAGGAAGGAAACTTATCTGCCCAAGCTTCAGCGAGAGAGCTCCTAGGTTAGGGGAGTTTTTAAGGTAAGGAGCTCACCTCCTGTATCTCTCGCTCTGGTGCTTGAGGACACTTCACCTGGAGGAGGTGGAAGCTTTTTCTGCTGCTACTTGGCAGTTGTCACATAGAAGGGAAGGAGAGAGGATGTGGTGCCTATGCACGGCTCGGTAAAGAGCAAGAGGGACTTATCCATCCCTTCTAACTACCAGCTTCCTTGAGTGATGGAGAAGGCAGGAACATTTGCTGCTGGCAGCAACATCAAAGTGAGTTTAGAGAAAGACCTGGAATGGGCAAACAGCTGGAGGTGGAAAAAAGAATAGGGAAAATAAAACCCACCGACAGTTTGCCCAGGGAAGGTGGTGATGCCCCATCCCTGGAGGTGCTCAAGGCCAGGCTGGATGGGGCTCGGAGCAGCCTGGTCCAGTGGGAGGTGTCCCAGCCCATGGCAGGGGGGTTGGAACTGGACGGGCTTTAATGTCCTTTCCAACCCAAACCATTCTATGGTTTTATGAAACCTTTTGACCCAAAAAGGTAGCCAAGAAGTGCCAAGCCAAAAATCTGATGAACACCTTGGTGCTCTTTAAGTGCAATCTGGAGAGACGCCTTCTCCCAAGGCACAGAACCATGTGAAGCATCTGTGCGCACGTGCTTCTGCTGCTCTGGGAAGGACTCTGTGTGCCACACCAGGACGTTAGGAGAAGGTTCTTCACCCAGAGGGTGGTGGAGCACTGGAGCAACTCCTCAGGGAAGCAGTCATGGGCCAAAGCCTGATAATATTCCAGAAGCATTTGGCCAACGCCCTCAGACACACAGTGTGAATGTTGGGGTTGTCCTATGCGGGGACAGGAGTTGGACTCAATGATCCTTGTGAGTCCCTTCCAACTCAGGTCATTGTGTGAGTCAATGCAGAAGAACGAGGAGCAGCCCTGATTTTATCCATTTCCCCCGCAGAAGACTCTCCACCATCAGCCCAGCTCAAAGGCAACACCAAACCCTGAAACTGCTCCAAGAAGTAAGATCGCCACCGCTTAGGAGCTGTGAGGACCAGATGGGACCACCCCTCTAGGATGATCCCAAAGGGCTGCTGGGATAGAAATCCCTACGGAAAGGGAGGATCATGACCAGTGATCTCAGATCTCATTACCAGCCCCATCAGCAGTCCAACCTCCTGCTCCCCGTCCCCCGCTGTTGAACCAGACGGGAAGCAGAGGTTTAAACGTTCCCTCCAGACACATCTCAGCAGCATGGAGAGTTGGGCTGTCAGCCACGGGCAAGGCAGGAAAATCCCAGAGGGAATTTCAAGCAGCTGGAGACTCCAGCATCCAGCAGCTCTGCCTCTGCCCCCAGGCTCCTCCTCCTTAAAGCCCACCCAGTTTCAACCCCCTGCCATGGGCAGAGACATCTCCCACTGGATCAGAGGCTCCAAGCCCCATCCAACCTGGCCTTGAACACCTCCAGGGATGGGGCAGCCACAGCTTCTCTGGGCAACCTGTTCCAGGGCCTCACCGCCCTCATCGTGAAGAAATTCCTCCTTCTGCCCACTCTAAATCTTCTCCTCTCCAGTTTATACCCATTGCCCCTCGTCCTATCATTATAAGTCTTTGTGGACAGTCCCTCCCCAGCTTTCATGTTTCTTCTTCTCACCATTTTCTAAACCTAAATCTCAACCTAACGCTGAACTGAAGCTACTTTCCAGCAATCCTCGATGATTTGGGATACTGGAATTGGGAATCCACAACGTGCTTGGGAGCAAATTCAACGTTACCCTTAATTTCCCCTGAAGGTGACTTCAGTAAAGACAAGACTTTTCCTAAATGTCACGGTTCACTGCATTGAGGCATTAAAGAGAATATAAAGTTCTGAAATATAGTTTAATAACGACTTACAGTTTCTCTTCAAACTGAAAATGAAAAATTAATATGGATGCAATTGTATTTTTCTTGGTCCTTGAGATGTTTTTCCAATCCTCTCCATGTTATTGCGCTCTGTTTTATAGAGGAGCATTATTTGTTCAGCTGAACTTTGCCCACTTTGTCCTCCATGAATCAGACATTCATTTGGTTTCAGGACAACGGTAATCCCTCTTCAGAAATTGGAGGGGATCTATAGACATTTCATCTACAAAAGGGAATTCTACAAAGTTGACTTGACCAGACATTCATTTTTCATAGAATCATAGTACCATTAGATTGGAAAAGACCTTTGAGATCATCAAGTCCAACTATACCCGTCCACTACTAAACCAGATACCCAAGAACCTCATCTACCCATCTTTTAAACCCCTCCAGGGATGGGGACTCCACCACCTCCCTGGGCAGCCTCTGCCAGGGCCTCAGAACCCTTTCGGTGAAGAAGTTTTTCTTAATGTCCAATCTAAACTTCCCCTGACACAGCGAGAGGCCATTCCCCCTTCTCCTTGTCCCCTGTCACTTGGGCAAAGAGACCAACCCCCATCTCGCTACAACCTCCTCTTAGGCAAAGACGGTGATGGGATCTCCCTTCAGCCTCCTTTTCTCCAGACTAAACAACCCCAGGTCCCTCAGACACTCTCATAACCCTTGTTCTCCAGCCCCTTCCTCAGCTCCGTTCCCTTCTCTGGACGACCTCCAGCCCCTCAATGTCCTTCTTGGAGTGAGGGGCCCAAAACTGAACACAGGATTTGAGGTGTAACCTCAGAAGTGCCGAGTCTAGGGACACAATCACTCTCCTACTCCTGCTGGCCACACCATGGCTGATCCAAGCCAGGGTGTCGTTGGCCTTCTTGGCCACCTGGGCCACTGCTGTTCATGTTCAGCCAGTGTCAACCAAGACAACACCCCCAGGTCTTTCTCCACCAGGCAGCAGCTTCCCAACCACGCTTTCCTAAGCATGGAACATTGCATGGGGTTGTTGTGACAAAAGTGCAGGATCCAGAATTTGGCCTTGTTGAACATCATCCCACTGGCCCATGGATCCTGCCTGGCCTCATCCCTCTGCACTGCCCTCCAGCCCATGGATCCAACCTGGTCAGATCCCTCTGCAGAGCCTTCCTGCCCTTGAGCAGATTGACACTCCTGCCCATTTGGTGTCATCTGCATTCTCCATTTCAATGGAGAAGTAGAGGGAACACATGGGAAGGTCAACACAGAGTCACGTGAGGACAGGAAAACCTAAAGCAATCACGAGAAGCGCCTATGACCACTTAAAGGCAAACTGAGAAGAGGAGGCTGAGGGGGAACCTTATTGCTCTCTACAACTACACAAAAAGAGGTTTTAGAGAGGTGGGTGTTGGTCTCTTCTCCCAAGTGCCAGAGGACAGGACAAGGGGGAATGGCCTCAAGCTGCGTCAGGGGAGGTTCAGATTGAACGTTAGGAAAAATTTCTTCACAGCAAGGGTTCTGAAGCACTGGCAGAGGCTGCCCACGGAGGTGGTGGAGTCCCCATCCCTGGAGGGGTTTAAAAGATGGGTAGATGAAGTTCTTAGGTATCTGGTTTAGTAGTGGACAGGTATAGTTGGACTTGATGATCTCAGACGTCTTCTCCAATCTAATGATGCTATGATTCCATGGTATCATTGGACTTGATGATCTCAGAGGTCTTTTCCAATCTAATGACACTATGATTCCACGTCCCTCCTGAGGGTTTATCACCACTGGCTTGCTGGCCATGGCCAACAAAGAGCAACTTATCCCCCACTGCGCCACTTCTGCCGAGAATGTCTTGCAATACCCCAATGGGACACATGTGGATAACACGTCCTGAGGTTAATTAGCTAATTTTGGCCTTGTTTGGGATTAACGAGGTTAACAGCAGAAGCCCAAAGGAAAATGTCAACAAGCACGTCCTTCCTCGAGGGGGGCGAGGGGTTGGAACGACTCCTTTCCTGACATGTGTCTGGTTTTACACTGTTGGTTTTGGCTCTTCAAAGGAGGGAAATTAAATGAACAGCTTCTTTTTTTTTATTCGTTTGGAATCCTAAAAAGGATAAATGCTGAGCAACGAGGCTGCAGGAGGACGGGAAGGACTTTTCTCTGGTCACACATTTTTGTCAAAACTGTTTTAAAGTTCTAAAGTCCCTCCACTATAATCCCCACAGCTGTCATCACCCACACATTGGGTTCCCAATAAATGTTCAAGCCTCCAATCCCCCTCAGCAAGACTCTAACGCCGTGGATATCGCAGGATAGGAACCAACGAGCAGTTGCGTATTCCCTCCAAAGCACCAAGGCAGGTTGCTCAATCTCATCCTCCTCATGATCCCACCATTTTCGGTGGTGCTCTACTCATTTTCAGCCCTGTGCTCCAAACTCTAAAAGACGTCGCAAAGCCTTTCTGAACCTCCTGAGCTGGGATGATCCTCTACAAACACCCGCAGAGATTGTGGCACTGTGGATGGAGGTGCTGATAAATAAGAAGCTCAACGTGAGGCATTTATGTGCGCTCACAGCCCAGAATCTCAGCCATGTTCTGGGCGGCAACCAGAGAAGGTTGGCCAAAAGGGCGAGGAAGGGGATTCTGCCCCTCTGCTCTGCTCTGGGGAGACCCCACCTGGAGCCGGGTGTCCAGCTCTGGAATCCTCAGCACAAGAAGGACATGGAGCTGTTGGAGTGAGTCCAGAGGAGGCCACGGAGATGATCTGAGCACTGTAGCACCTCCCATCTGATGACAGGCTGAGAGAGTTGGGGTTGTTCAGCCTGGAGAAGAGAAGGATCCAGGGAGACCTTAGAGAAGCTTCCAGGACTGAAAGGAGCTCCAGGAAAGCTGGGGAGGGGCTCTGCATCAGGAAGTGAAGGGACGGGACAAGGTGGAACAATTTTGAGGTTCAAGAGGGGAGATTGAGATGAGATCTTAGGAAGAAATGTTTTCCTGTGAGGGTGGCGAGGTTCTGGCCCAGGTTGCCCGGAGAAGTCATGGATGCTCCATCCCTGGCGGTGTTCAAGGCCAGGTTGGATGGGGCGTGGAGCACCCCAGCCCAGTGGGACGTGTCTCTGCCCATGGCAGAGGTTGGAACTGGATGGGCTTTGAGGTCCCTTCCAACCCAAACCATTCTATGACTCTGTGAAGCTGAAGGTGTTGCAAAACCATCTTTCTCTTCCAGAGGTTACGGCCCCGCTGCAGAGCCAGTGGGAAAACTGTGGCAGAATCCTTCATCTGCTCCAGTTCTAAGACTGATAACAAAAAATGCTACAGATGTTTCTGCAATGAACACTAATGGCTGCCTGGTTGCTCTTCAAGAAGGTGATAGGTCATAATTTAGGGGCCAAGTCAGTCAAATCTTGCTCCACAATTGCGATAGGAAACTTTAAAGGTATAAAAGCAAGAAAGTCATGAAAGACTGAGGCGGGGAGGGAAGATGGTTAAAATTCCTGGGAAAGCAGGAGATGAAGTTGCTTTGGTCGCCCAGAGAAGTTCTGGCTGCCCCATCCCTGGAAGTGTTGAAGGTCAGGTTGGATGAGGGTTTGAGCAGCCTGGTCTTGTGGGAAGTGTCCCTGCCCATCACAAAGGTGTTAGAACTGGATGACCTTTAAGGTCCCTTCCAACCCAAACTATTCCATGATTCCTTCCAAGCTGGAGGCAAAAGGTCACAGCTAGTAAATGCCATCAGAACCAGCAGGGTGCGAGCCACAAGGTGCAGTAACCAACCTTTCTTGGACCAGGTTTCCAAGAGAAACACAATGACAGCAGCGATGGTTTTCATTTCTAACACAGATACCTTTGTTGGAAGCCAAGAGAGATACAGACGCTGCGGTTTGGCAAGAGCTTCCTATAAACATACGGCAGCGCTTCCTGCTCTCTTATTTTCCTTCGCTCCGTCGTGGTTTCTTCTGTTCTGGCCTCCTTCCTACAGTTTTTTCTTGACCTTTCCCTTCGCAAACAGAAACTGCTCATTCCTCCGTCTGCCACCTCTCCTTGGCAAATCCCACTGGGAACACAGAAGCCAAGATGGATTGAGCAGTTTTACCTACAAATGTGTGTAGTTACAGAAGGGAACGTTGGAAGTCGGTTCACGCCCCATGGAGAAGCTCCTGCACCAGGTCGCTTATTGCAATTTAGACTTTTAACAGACATCAAGACTGGGAACCACGGAAAGTTATGCAATAGGAGCAACTATTAAAAACCAGGAATAGACATCAGCTCCTAAAAAAAGAACACGGAGCAGCCAAGTGGTGTCCCCGTAGCTACTCCAGCTCAGCATCCAGTTCTGTGTCCAGTTCTGGAATCCTCAACGTAAAAGGAGATGGAGATGTTGGAATGGGTCCAGAGGAGGCTACAAAGATGATCCAGCTTCCCTATGAGGACAGGCTGAGAGAGTTGGGGTTGTTCAGCCTGGAGAAGAGAAGGTTCCAAGGAGATCTTATAGTGACCTTCCAGTACATGAAAGGGGCTACAAGAAAGCTGGAGAGGGGTTGTTCATAAAGGCTTGTGGGGATAGGATGAGGGACAATGGGTATAAACTGGAGAGGGGCAGATTTAGACTGGACAGAAGGAAGAATTTCTTCATCATGAGAGCAGTGAGACACTGGCCCAGGTTGCCAAGGGAAGTCATGGCTGCCCCATCCCTGGAGGTGTTCAAGGCCAGGCTGGATGGGGCTTTGAGCAGCCTGATCCAGTGGGAGGTGTCCCTGCCCATGGCAGGAGGGTTGGAAACAGATAATCTTTAAGGTCCTTTCCAACCCAAACGATTCTATGACTCTATGATTCTATGATCCATCACGTCCCTCTCCACTTCAACCTTTCCCATGGGTTTCTTCACCTGCAACTCAATCAAACAAAGGGCAAGTGGTGGGTTTTGCACCTGGGACACGGGAACCCTGGCTGTCCAGACAGGCTGAGGAGGAAGAAGCTGGAAAGCAGCGCTGAGGAAAGGGTTCTGGTCAGTGGCAGATGAACGTGAGCCATCAGTGAGCCCTGGCAGCCAAGAGGGCAACCGTGTCCTGGGGAGCATCACACACGGCATCACCAGCCGGGCAAGAGAGGGGACCATTCCACTCTGCTCCACACTGGGGTGGCCCCACCATGAGTACTGGGTGCAGTTTACAGTACCACAGGATAAAAAGGATCTAAAGTTACTGGAGAGTGTCCAGAGGAGAACACAAAGTTGGTGCAGGGTTTAGAGGCAAAGTCTTATGAGGTGTGGCTGAAATCACTTGGTCTGTTCTGAGTGGAGAAGAGAAGACTGAGGGGAGACCTCATCACAGTTTACTTCTTCCTCATAAGGCAAGGAGGAGGAGGGGCAGGCGCTGATCTCTTCTCTCTTTGGTGACCAATGACAGGACCTGAGGGAATGGCAGGAAGATGGGCCAGGAGGGGTTTAGGTTGGACATTAGGAAAAGGTTCTTCACCCAGAGGGTGGTGGAGCACTGGAGCAGCTCCCCAGGGAAGCAGTCACGGCGCTGAGCCTGACAATATTCCAAAAGCATTTGGACAACACCCTCAGACCCATGGTGAGAACGCTGCGGTTGTCCTGTGCAGGGACAGGAGTTGGACCCGATGATCCTTGTGGGTCCCTTCAGCTCAGGACATACTATGAATCCAAAGCTGTCCTTGTCCTTCATGGTTCCTGATGGAAGCACCTTCACAAGTGCTCTTCCAATAAGCACCTTCCCACTTCCCACCACCTCTCACCTCACTGTTTACAGCACAGAATTCCATAATCAAGAGGACATTCTCTCCCAGGCTCTGTGAGTATTTTCTGGTTTATAATCTTCCAAACTATCAGGGAGTGCAGTGACAGGACGAGGGGGAATGGTTTTAAGATGAAAGACGGGAGATTGAGATGAGATCTTAGGAAGAAATGGTTTCCTGTGAGGGCAGTGAGGCAGTGGCCCAGGTTGCCCAGAGATGTTGTGGCTCCCCCATCCCTGGAGGTGTTCAGGGCCAGACTGGATGGGGTTTGAAGCCCTTTGATTCAGTGGGAGGTTGTTTGGAACTGGATGACCCTTAAGGTTCCTTCCAACCTAAACCATTCTATGATCCTCTGAAGTTCAATACAGGTCCTGGTGGTGACCACTCATCTCAAGACTCCCATTACCGAAACAAAAACCGACCAACCAGTGTACTCTCTCCTTTCATAAATACCAGGGAAATCTCTCTCCATAATTTCAACTGCTCTGAAGTCATGCTTCACACTGCCGACGGGACACCAGCCAGCTCCTCCGGAACAATGGATCACAGAAGGTCAACCCTGCCACCAATTAGGAATTTAAAGGCTTAGAGAAGGTTTCTGTATTTAAGAGGCTGCTGCAATAGGCAAACACGAACAAACAAAAACTAAGAGAAAATAAACAATAATCACTGACGCAACGTGATAAAAAGTCAAAAGATCGGCTTTCCAGCTTCCTCCCACGAAGGCCAACACAAGAACAAGGGAGGAGTGAAGGGTCAGACAGTTTAGAGGGATGAGGAGATTTTTAAAAGCCACAGGAGGAGATGAGCAGAGTGGAAGTCACTACAGGGAAGAGCATTCCAGTGTCTCACGATACTTGAATTTCAAAACACCAAGGAACTCAAGACTCCTGACCTACCAGACCCAAGGTCAGCAGGGTTTGGAGGTGCAGAGCCTTGTCCTCCACATAGATATTGTCTTCAGAAAGTGGTACCAGACTACATGATCGCTTTGTGGTAGGATCCCAAGTCTACATGAATCATAGAATCATAGAGTCATAGAATCACAGAATCATAGTCGTGGCTGCCCCATCCCTGGAGGTGTTAAGGCCAGGCTGGATGAAGCTTTGAGCAACCTGACCCAGTGGGAGGTATCCCTGCCCATAGCAGGGTGTTGGAAAAGGATGATCTCTAAGGTTCCTTCCAACCCAAACCATTCCATGATTCTATGATTCTTCAAAAGAAAACACCACGAACTCTGCTCACGGCCACCTTTGCCCTTGGATCTACCAAAGGCTCCCTTCCCTGAGCCTCTCCCAAACCACCAACCCATTTGCAGGTTGTTCATCTCCTGGTGAGCACACATGGATCATCATTAATGCTGTCCTTCATTCACCACAACACAGGCTATGGCCACAAATTACACACTTAAAACGAGCCACAAGAATTCACCAACGAATCAACAACAAATGATGAGACAATGCAATTATTCTTTGGGGCTTGAAGACAAAGGTTTGGGTTGGGTTTTAATGAAATAAAGAAAGAAAGAAAAACAAAGCCGGGTGCCAAAGCTGACCAGGTCACTCTGTTGTATAAGCAATGGTTTGAGAGATGATGTTCTCCAAATAAGCCGATGGGTCCTTCTGGTCTCTCTGAAGCCTTGTAAACAAACTCATTATGTTCGGTCTTAAAAGAAGTAAACAAGCATCTGGCACCACTATACTCTTGCACAACTTAAAACAAACCATGTGCCACTAAGAAGCCACTCTGCTCGGTCATAGTGCTCCTTGAAGACGTGTGTGAGGGTCTCCTCCTGCTTCTAACAAGAGAGGACTCCAGTGATGAGAGTGTCTGTTCAGAGAAGCTATGGTGCTGCTCGGATAAGGAAGTGGTGGGAGCGTCCCAATACACACAAGGCTGTCGAATACCACCACAGAGAATCATAGAATCACTAAGGCTGCAAAAGACCTCTAAGGTCAAGTCCAACCATCTGCCCAACACCACTGTGCCAACTAAACCATGTCCCCAGCTGCCACGGCTACATGTTTTTCTAATGCCTCCAGGGATGGGGACTCCACCACCTCCCTGGGCAGCCTCTGCCAATGCGTCACCACTCTTTCAGTAAAGATATTTTCCCTGATAATAAATAAACCTTCTTGATGCAATTTAACAATGTTCGCTATCATCCCACCACTCATTACTGAGGAGAAGAGACCAACGCCCACCTCATCACAAACTCCTTTCTGAGAGCTGTAGAGGATAATGAGGTCACCCCTCAGCCTCCTCTTCTCCAGACTAAACAGCCTCTCTCCCTCAGCCACCTCTGATAACTCTTGTTCTTCAGACCCTTTCCCAGCTCCGTTCCCCTTCTCTGGACGAGCTCCAGCCCCTTCAATGTCCTTCTTGGAGTGAGGGGCCCAAAACTGAACCCAGGATTCAAGGTGTGACCTCACCAGCACTGAGTACAGCAGGACAATTCCTTCCCTGCTCCTGTTGGCCACACCATGGCTGACCCAAGCCAGGATGCTGTTGGCCTTCTTGGCCACTTGGGCCACTGCTGGCTCATGTTCAGCCGCTGTCAACCAACAGCCCCAGGTCTTTTTCCACCACACAGTTTTCCAGCCACTATTCCCCAACCCTGGAGCAGCACAGGGTTGTTGTGACCCACATGCAGGACCCAGCACTTGGCCCTGCTGAACCTCAAATAACCTCCCTTGGCCCATGGATCCAGCCTGTCCAGATCCTTCTGCACTGTAGGAAGCTGTTGTTGAAACACAACTGAGCCCTTCGTGAGCCACTAATGGGAAATGTAATCAGGCCACCCTCTAAGAGGGTATAATTACCTATAATTACCAGCACTTCAGAAGAAAACAGCACCGGAGGGTGTGACCCAACATCTTGACTTCTCCACCAAGTCCAAAACATTTGGACAACCTCTCTTTCCACAAACTCTGAAAACTGCTCAGACTCCACCCAGGGTTATAGGACCTCACTGCTCTCTGTGCAATGGCGGGCAAGGATCTCTGCCACAGAGCAAATGCATTCCCGTTCTGCGAGATCATCGGCTCTCAGCAAAACACAGCACCTTGAAGGATTCGCATGTCCTGAAGATGAAGAAGAATTCACCTTGAGATGCGTATCCTGCAATATCCTGAACATAGAATCATAGAATCATAGAATGAGTTGGGTTGGAAGAGATCTTGAAGATCACCCAGTTCCAACCCCGCTGCCATGGGCAGGGACACCTCCCATTGGATCAGGCTGCCCAAGGCACCATCCAACCTGGCTTTGAACACCTCCAGGGATGGGGCAGCCACAACTTCTCTGGGCAACCTGGGCCAGGGCCTCACCACACTCATCATGAAGAAGTTCCTCCTTCTGCCCAGTCTAAATCTGCCCCTCTCCAGTTTATACCCATTGTCCCTCGTCCTATCACTATAAGTCTTTGTGAGCAGCCCCTCCGCAGCGTTCTTCTAGGCCCCTTTCAGGTACTGGAACACCTAGAGGAGGCCACCTACTCCTTCAATAGGTGGAGAAAATCAAAGCAATACCTCTATAAAATCACTTATTGCCAATAAACTGCTCCACAAGGTGCTGCATCCAATACGTTGAACCACAGAATTGTTTGGATGGGAAGGGACGTGAAAGCCCATCCAGTTCCAACCCCCTGCCATGGGCAGAGACACCTCCCACTGGACGAGGTTGCTCAAATCCCCATCCAACCTGGACTTGAACACCTCCAGGCATGGGGTATCCATGCCCCCTCTGGGCAACCTGGGCCAGAGCCTCCCCACCCTCTGTGTCAGCATCTCCCATGCCTTTCCAAATCCACGATGAAGCTCTGCGCCTCCAATCTTCCCTCTTCCTCTGCTTCGAGATCCCCAACCTTTTACCCGTGAGAAAGGCAGCGAGAGAAATCTGTTCCCAACTGCGTTTGATTTGAGCCCTCCGCGAGGTTCTTTATCTTGTTATTCTAATGCAAACAGACTTCTGTGAGTTTTTTCACATCCCAAACTTCACCATCGCAGTAACCGCAAGCCTGGCAGCCGCTCCCTCTGCCTGGAAAGGGAACAAACTTCCAAATCATTTATAAATAACCATTTCAAGAACATAAGCTTTTCTTCTTTCATCCCACAAAAGGCAGAAATTCAGCTCAGGACCACAAAGCTGTCAACTTCCCAGCAAACCCGAAATCCCACTTAACTCTCTATTGTAAACAGCGTAGTATTGCGCTACCACATCAAGAAAGGAAATTCCTGAAGGAATTATCTCTGTGTTTGATTCACATTTGCTCTGCATATGCCACTGAGCCCAAGGTATTCAGAACGTTCGACTCCTCCAAGCCTCGGCTTTCCAAAGGACCACGTGGAAAAGCAGAAGAACTCGCCTGTCCGGGCACTATTGTTTTAGCCAGAACCAATTCCCAAATAGAGGAGTTCATTTGCCCCTCCAAACACTCCTTAATTTAAGGATGAAACAATTAAAAGGCTCGAGGTTTTTATTGCACTGCAGCGTTCTTCAAGACCCCAGGCAGATCATGCTATCAGGACACTGCCTGGGTGGCCACCAGCTGACATCCCCCAGCCTGGTTTCAACCACCAAAACCTCACAATCTGTTGGTTGACAGTGGCTGAACAGGAGCCAACAGTGGCCCAAGTGGCCAAGAAGGCCAACGGCATCCTAGATTGGATCAGAAACAGCGTGGCCAGTGGCAGTAGGGAAGGGATTGTGCCCCTGGATTCGGCAGCGATGAGGCCACATCTCAAATCCCAGGTTCAGTTTTGGGTCCCTCACTCCAAGAAGGACACTGGGGACTGGAGCACATCCAGAGGAGGGAACGGAGCTGGGGAAGGGGCTGGAGAAGAAAGGTTATCAGAGGTGGCTTAGAGACCCGGGGACGTTTATCCTGGAGAAGAGGAGGCTGAGGGGACACCTTCTCACTGTCTACAACTACCTAAAAAGAGCCTGTAATGAAGTGGGTGTTGGTCTCTTCTCCCAAGTGACAGGAGATAGGATGAGAGGAAATGGCCTCAAGCTGCTCCAGAGCTTGTTCAGATTGGACATCAGGAAAAATTTCTTCACAGAAAGAGTTCTGAGGCCCTGGCAGAGGCTGCCCAGGGAGGGGGTGGTGTAAACATTCCCTGGAGGTCATCCTCCAGGTGATCCTCTAGGGATGGGGACTTCACCACCTCCCTGTGCAGCCTCTCCCAGAGCTTCACCACTCTTTCAGTAAAGAAGTTTTTCCTTATATCCAGTTTTAGGATTTTCCTCCCCCAGAGCAATGGTTTGGATGGAGCAAGCAGTGAAGAAGTGCTACATGTTATTTGAACATCTCTAGGGATGGAGACTTCGCCAAATCGTGTCCCCAGCACACGCCTCTCCCATCCTCCACAGGAAAGCGGGAGCAAAAGAGCAGTTGTGATCTCAGAACCTTAGAATGGTTTGGGTTGAAAGGGACCTTAAAGATCATCCTGTTCCAACCCCCCTGCCATGGGCAGGGACACCTCCCATTGGACCAGGCTGCCCCAAAGCCCCATCCAACCTGGCCTTGAACACCTCCAGGGATGGGGCATCCAGGACTTCTCTGGGCAACCTGTTCCAGGGCCTCACCACTCTCATGGTGAAGAAGTTTCTCCTTATGTCTAGTCTAAATCTGCCCCTCTCCAGTTTATACCCATTCCCCCTCCTCCTATCACCACAAGCCTTTGTGAACAGTCCCTCTCCAGCTTTCTTGTAGCCCCTTTCAGGTACTGGCTATAAGGTCTCCTCTGAGCCTTCTCTTCTCCAGGCTGAACAACCCCAACTCTCTCAGCCTGGCCTCATATGGGAGGTGCTCCAGCCCTCACATCACCTCCGTGGCCTCCTCTGGACCCATTCCAACAGCTCCATCTCCTTCTTATGTTGAGGATTCCAGAACTGGACACAATACCCCAGATGAGGTCTCACAAGAGAGGAACAGAGGGGCAGAATCCCCTCCCTCCCTGCTGGCCACGCTGCTCTGGATGCAGCCCAGGACACGGTTGGTTTCTGGGCTGAGTGTACATTGTTGGCTCATGTTGAGCTTCTCCTCCTCCAGTACCACAAGTCCTTCTCCTCAGAGCTGCTCTCAATCACATCATCCCCATCCTGTACAGAAATCGGGGATTGCCCCGACCCAGGTGTAGGACTTTGCCCTTGGCTTTGTTGAACCTCATGAGGTTCTCCAAGCCCCACTTCTCCAGCCTGCCCAGGTCCCTCTGGATGCCATCCCATTCATTCCAGCGTGGCAATTGCCCCACTCAGCCTGGTGTCATCTGCAAACTTGCTGAGGATGCACTCAATCTCACAGTCTGCACTCAGTCTCGCAGTGATGAGGATTAACACACTGGAAATTAAAACACCCTCAAGGAAATGCTTCTCCTCTGCCCTCCTCGCAGCCGACCCGGCGCCCAGCGGCAGGAGAGGATTTCAGTTGACCATTTCAACTTTCCACAGCGGGCGTCTGTCTCAAAGAATTCCTCGGGATGATTTCGGAAACAGAAGGCTTATTTAGCCACCCACACACAGTCCAAATTAACCAGGCATGGAAATTCAAGATAATAAATGCCATCATTTTGCCTTTAACTTTGCAAGAAATAAAAAAAAAAAAAAAAGAAGTTGTTTTTTTTTTCCCAAAAGGGAATGTTTTTAATTTATGGAGAGAGAAAGAGGAAAAAAAAAAACCAGAATTAAAAATCCCTTTCATTAGTTTGTTTTTCCAGGGATCATAAGTCCCAAAACATAAGAAATTAGCACATTAATGTAAACGCACGCCCGCTCACCTCCTGGAAGAGATTTATGCAGGCGCTACGAAATGCTGCCCCTCACCATTAGTAACCACAATTGTAGACTTTTTGTCTAAAAACGAACTTATAAAGCCTTTTTTCACCTTCACTCCCTAAATGGGAAAGTGATGGGCTCCGTTCCACCGAAAAACATGGGAAGGGTGAGTTAGAAGCATAGAATTGCTTGGTTGGAAAAGACCTTTGAGATCATTGAGTCCAACTGTACCTGTCCACTACTAAACCAGATCCCCGAGCACCTCATCTACACGGCATTTAAACACAATCAGGGATGGAGACTCCACCACCTCCCTGGGCAGCCTCTGCCAGGGCCTCAGAACCCTTTCCATGAAGACATCTTTCCTGATGTCCAATCTGAACCTGTCCTGGTGCAACTTGAGGACATTCCCTCTCATCCTATCACCTGTCACGGGGAAAAAGAGACCAACATCTACCTCGCTACAACCTCCTTTCAGGCAGTTGTAGACAGTGATGAGGTCTCCCCTCAGCCTCCTCTTCTCCAGGATTAACAACCCCAGGTCCCTCAGCCACCTCTCACAACACTTGTTCTCCAGCCCCTTCCCCAGCTCCGTTGCCTTCTCCGGACGCACTCCAGCCCCTCAATGTCCTTCTTGGAGTGAGGGGCCCAAACTCAATGCAGAATTCAAGGCGAAGCCTCACTAATGCCGAGTCCAGGGCCCAAACCTGACCATGGGATTCATACCTCTGTTACAAAGCTCCCATTTCAGGTCTCCAAGCTTTCCATTCCCAAACCCCTTCTCTACACCCTTAACTTAAAAGGAATAATGGGTTAAAAAATCGGCATTTTAAATAAAAACAAGCTTGGTTCAGTTTGAGAAGTCAGTCAGGGAAAGCCTTTCGTCCCCCGTCGGCAGCGAAACGCTCCATACGGGATTGATTGCTCCACTTTGAGAACTCCTCGGGCCCCGGCTTCGATAATCTTCACAGCTCGCCGGAGCCATTGAAGTGGTTTCCAGCAGCGAAAGCCTCGGCTCAGGCTGTCAAACGCTGCGACTGTGAAAGGCAGAGAGCAAAACCGATGCAAGTGTAGCTCCGTCCTTCAAACCCAGAGCGTGCAGACACCACATTAATAACGCACGGCACAGCCTTGCACTCCACTTTCATCCGAGCCCTTCCATCGCCGAGTCCCAACGGTGCAATTTCATTACAGCCCCTTTCCACTGTTTTGCCTGAAGGGGCTCCAGGAACGCTGGGCTTTCTACAAGGACCTGGAGTGATAGGACAAGGGGAACGGCTTTAAATTGGAAGGGGGAAGATTTAGATGAGACATTAGGAAGAAATTCCTCACCATGAGGGTGGGGAGGCCCTGGCCCAGGTTGCCCAGAGAAGTCCTGGATGTCCCATTCCTGGAGGTGTTCAAGGCCAGGTTGGATGGGGCTTGGAGCAACCTGATGCAGTGGGAAGTGTCCCTGCCCATGGCAGGGGGTTGGAACTGGATGGGCTTTGAGGTCCCTTCCAACCCAAAGCATTCCCTGATTCTGTGATTCTATTCTATGAATTTCTGACTTTTGTGACACCACCATTTCTTTTTCAGCTCATGAGCTGTAACTGATCCACAAGCAACGGGGAAGGGAATGGCTCATATGAAATGCTATCAGGACACCAGGGAGCTCTGGGATGCTGCTGAGATGATCTGAGGGCTGGAGCACCTCTGCTACGAGGACAGGCTGAGAGTTGGAGTTCTTCAGCCTGGAGAAGAAAAGAATCTGGGGAGATCTTAGAGTGGCCTTCCAGTACCTGAAGAGGCCGCAAGAAAGCTGTAGGAGGGACTTTTTCCAAGGGTCTGGAGTGATAGGATGAGGGAGAATGGCTTTTAATTTTGAAGGGGGGAGATTCAGATTAGACATTTAGGTAGAAATTCTTCCTGATGGGAGTGGTGAGGCCCTGGCCCAGGTTGCCCAGGGGGAGCTGTGGCTGCCCCATCCCTGGAGGTGTTCAAGGCCAGGTTGGATGGGCCTTGGGCAGCCTGAGCCAGTGGGAGGTGTCCCTGCCCATGGCAGAGGGTTTGGAACTGGATGGACTTAGAGATCTCTTCCAACTCAACCCATTCCATGATTCTATCAATCACCACACACCGGACACCCTGTGCACCGGAGAACAATTTCAATTCCCACATCACGTTTGTCTCCATGGTTTGTGCTTTTGTCTGGAAAGTCATGCTTCAGCTAAAGCGCTCGGCCCTTTGTCCCCCGATGCAGCAGAGCAGAAACCACCTCTCACGCCCTGCTCTGGCACACAATGGCCTTTGTCTCATTAAACAAAAGAACACGGATTTGCTTTCAATTGCTTCCAGCTGTTTGATCAAGGTTTTATGGGATCAGAAGTCCAACAGCAATCAACATCTGGCTACCTGCACAAAACCAAGTTGGACAGATGGGGGATCATTAGCAGATCTAATTGCCACCCCAAGAAATGCCCACCCTATGTGCTTTAACGGCAGCACTCCCACCGGATCCTCCTTAATATTCTATATAGTCTTTGAGGTCCTAGACCAGCATGTCCTCATCTGTGGTGGGAACTCTGTCCATTTGCTTGATGTAGACAAGTTTTTTGGGCAGAACCCATCAGACCACCTTTTCAGCACAGGACCAAGGTCAAAGTACCTCCCACGAGAACCACACCAAGCCCCAAAACTAAGACCATGGGGTCCCTCTGCTCCAGTTTGGCAGCTCCTGTGTTTCTGTGTCTGTGTCAAATTTCTTCAGGAGGAATTTCTTAACCTGAAGAAGATTGGTGATTTCCAGAACGGGAAAAAGGAAACGTGACTGGGTTTTAAGGACCAATGAAAACCCCAAGCCTTTTGAGAAGGAGTATTAATAGTCTCAGATGACCCCTCAGGGGACAGAGAAAGCCTGAGCTGTGCCACCACATCCAGAGGGACCATGTCATGCAGAGGGACCCCAACAGACTTGAGAGGTGGGTCTGTGTGAACCTCATGAATTTTGACACGGCCAAATGCAAGGTCCTACACCTGGGTCAGGGCAATCCCAAAGACAAATATAGGCTGGAAGGAGAACGGATTGAGAGCAGCTCTGAGGAGAACTGCTCAGAGTCGAGAAGGGAACGGAGCTGGGGAAGGGGCTGGAGAACAAGGGTTATGAGAGGCGGCTGAGGGACCTGGGGTTGTTTACACAGGGTAGCCTGGAAAAAAGTAGGCTGAGCGGGGACCTGTCTATAGCTCCTGGAAGGAGGTTGCCAACAGGTGGGTGTTGGGCTCTTCTCCCAAGTGACAGGCGATAGGACGAGAAGAAATAGCCTCAAGTTGCACCAGGGCAGGTTCAGATTGGACATCAGGAAAAACAACTTCATGGAAAGGGTTCTGAGGCCCCGGCAGAGGCTGCCCAGGGAGGTGGTGGAGTCCCCATCCCTGGAGGGGTTTAAAAGCCGGGTAGATGAGGTGCTCAGGGATATGGGACTCTATGATCTCAAAGGTCTTTTCCAACCAAGCGATTCTATGATTCTATGACACATCCACGCCCGGCACAGAACCACACGAAATGAGGAGAACCTGAATCCAAGCATGAATCCTGACATCAACTCCTAAGCAATAATTGCATCAGAGGACATTTTTTGCCAAGAGTTATTGTGTGCTCGTGTACAAATATTGTGGGTGACAGATCTAATTTTAATTTACCGTCTGTCTTCATTAGTTTGGAGCCACATAACAACCACGTCATTCTGACAGACGAACACTGCCAACAGACTCTCACTTAAATCCTTATATAGGCCCCATCAGCGACAGCTTCAGGGAGGTCCCAAACGTGGAAATCACACCATCTTGTCAGCTGCACATCAGCCTGTGTCATCAATCTCCATTTTGGGATGGCCGTTACTGGTCTGCAGTAAGAAATAGAGTCATGGAATGGTTTGGGTTGGAGGGCACATCAAAGCCCACCCAGTTCCAACCCCCTGCCATGGGCAGGAGCACCTTCCACTGGATCAGGTTGCTTCAAAGCCCCATCCAACCTGGCCTTGAGCACCTCCAGGGATGGGGCAGCCACAACGTCTCTGGGCAACCTGGGCCAGGGCCTCACCAACCTCAAAGGAAAACACTTCTTCCTAAGATCTCATCTAAAAGTCCCCTCTTCCACAGGAGGGGTGTGGAACTGGATAATCTACAAGGTCCCTTCCAACCCAAACCATTCTATGATTCTATGATTTTCACCCCCTAAAGTCCATTCCCTCCAGAGCATAACTCATCCCCAGCAAGTTCTGCATCTCAAAGGTCTCCAGTGTCAAACAACATTGATCTTGAACCTTTCACACAGGATCTGCTCACCTTAAGGGACTGAATCAATGCTGTGTCTGCCAAGGTTTCCACCCGTCTCTCACTAAAAAGCATCTTCAAACACCACAACACTTTCCATCCAAGCTGGACAGCTTTGTGCAATACGGAAGGTATTAAAGAACTCACTTTCTCTCAGCAAAGCAAGAACATAGACCTACAAACGATGCCTTGAAGGCATTTCAGCAGCTTAATCTACACAGGGTATGGTTTTTATCACTATTTTTTAAGTCAATCAGAATTCATTGGGTCCAGGAAGCTGTAAACGATGAGAATTTGGCTTAAAAGGCAGAAAAAAGCAAATAAGTACATGGGAAAAAGAAATGAAAACCATTGATGGTTTCCAAAGCCTTGTTTGTTTGTGATAAAGCCTACACGGCTCAGCTGTACGCTAGCTGCACCACCCATGCTCAGACTATCGACGTCTCATTCCAGTGGCACCACAAAGACCGCCACGCAAAGACGTCTGTCAACATCACCATCAGCAACCACCGCTCACAAGGCTTTAAGGAGGAAAAGCTGATTTTCCCCAGTCTGGTTGATGCTCGGTACATGGGCTCTCTGACTAAAAGGAGTTCTTAGAGTTTAAAAACGCCATGGGAAGTCCTGGCTGCCTCATCCTGGAGGTGTTCAAGGCCAGGTTGGATGGAGCTTGGAGCAATCTGATCCAGTGGGAGGTGTCCCTGCTCACGGCAGGGGGTTGGAACTGGATGGGCTTTGAGGTCATTTCCAATCCAAACCATTCTATGGTTCTATGAAAAACCACATCAGACGAGTAGGTGTGGCAAGAGAAGAGGACATGACACTCGGAATCCGTCATTTAGAGGAAAAGCATCCCAAAAAAAAAGCCATTTAGCATATAGGAACCAAAGTGGGGAGTCACAGCTTGGATATTAAGGCCCCATATGCACCATTAGCCAGGAGACACCATGGTGTCAAAAAAAAGACATGACATTTCACAGAATTAAGGAATGGTTTGGGTTGGAAGGGATCTCAAAGCCCATCCAGTTCCAAACACCTCCAACTGGATCCAGTTGCTCCAAGCCTCATCCAACCTGGCCTTGAATATCTCCAGGGATGGGGCAGCCACAACTTCTCTGGGCAACCTGGACCAGGGCCTCCCCACCCTCACAGGAAAAGATATAACTCAATTGGACAAAACTGTACATCAAAGAGACCTAAGGTGAGTTCCAAACACAGAATCATGGAATGGTTTGCTTGAAACGGACCTTCAAGATCATCCAGTTCCAACCTCCCTGGACACCTCCCTCTGGATCACGTTGCTCAACACCCCATCTAACCAAGCCCCGAAAACCTCCAGGGATGGGGCAGCCACAGCTTCTTTGAGCAACCTGGTCTAATGCCTCCCCATCCTCATCATGAAGGATTTCTTCCAAATCTCTCATCTAAATCTTCCCCCTTCCAACTTAAAACCATTCCCCCTCGTTGTATCTCTCCAAGCCCTTGGGAAAAAGTCCCTCCTCAACTTTTTTGTAGCCCCTTTCAGTACTGGAAGCTGCTCTAAGGTCTCCCCAGAGACTTCTCCAGGCTGAACAACCCCAACTCTCTCAGTCCATTCATCCATGCAGACTGGTGTAAAGCACCACAAAAGACACACAGAGCAGCCGAAGCCGATGCGGAACGCAGTTAGCTGGGCTTCAGATCATAAAAATGACGCTTATGAGATTGCCTCCAGCGTGGTACCCAGTCCTTGGCCACCATCCAACAGGAAGCTTTGGAATTAAGGCTGAATGCCTTGGGACACCTGGTAGCGCTCTCGTGTTTTAGAGGCTTCCATAAAATAGACGAGCGAGAGCCAGACCTGGGCCACGTGCACCCACAATAAATCCCATCATCCCTCCACAGGAGACCAGTTTTTATTGTTTGTGCTCACGGGAGAGCTGATCCGAGTCTCACTCGATCGGATAAGTCTGCATTCCGGGACAATGATATCATGCCAGGATCTCCCTGTTGGAGGAGGCCCACAAAGCTCAAGGGATGGTCAAGTGGGACCTCCAGCACGGGCGCCAAGCTGCTGGCCAGAGTTTCTCACCACAAGTTTTTCATCCAACCACGATGGGTTGCACAGGTCCTGGTGCTTCAAACGAGCTTCCCCCCAGCAGCAGGTTCAGGTGTGCAGCATCATGAGGAGTCTTCTACTGGTACATTCACATATTCCCCGAGCACACAGAAACTCCTCCATCTCCATGCCGTTAGGGCCATCTCCTTGCCAAAAAGGTGACAGCACAAAGCTGCTGCAGTCCCAAAAGAGATCCCACCAAATCCAGAGAAAAGAAACAAAAACCTGAGCATCCTTTGAACTTGGAGCTGAGGGAAGTAGCTACATGATATCACCCTTGGAAACATCACCAGAAGGCCTCGTTCACCACATCCCAAGAACCTCAGCACTCATTAGATGACATCCAGAAGAGCATGTCCAGTTGGGGCCCCCTTGAGACAATGAAGGCATCAAGCAAACATGCTGGGTGGAGATCATTAGCATGGCCCAGGGCAGAAGCACACGCCTAGGGCTTCAAGGTGACCTCATAGCCACCTTTGATCCCTACAAGAATGCTATCAAGAAGATGGAGCCAACCTCTTGGTGGTAGGAGGACTTAAAATAAGCAGGAACAAAACCAAAGCAGTTCTTACTGGACATCATGAAAAAAACAGGTTGCCCAGAGATTCTGCAGCCTCCGTCCTTGGAGAATTTCAGGAGAAAACCTTGCGAAACCCAGCCTGACCTAAAAGTCTGACCTGTCCTGAGCAGAAGGTTGGCATAGAGCCCTCAGTGGTTGTCCTTTCCAACCCAAATGATCTTACGTTCTTTGAACATCAACTCAGTTGAAGTTTCATTGTGGTAAAGGGGTTTCCTGCACCATGGAGCTTGGTTTTGTTCTGTTCCAGCCTACAATGTGTCTGAAAACCGATGTGTTGAGGGGTTAAAGGCTGCTTGAACCCCTTAGATTTGTGTGCAGCTTCTGAAGCTGAAGGAACAGCTTCTTGCCTTTAAACACTGTGCCCGCTCCAACTCCACCTGTAGATACATTAAGATTAACGAATTAAGAGCAGCCATGAAGAGAAGGACTTGGGGTGCTAGTGGATAAGAAGCTCAACATGAGCCAGCAAAGTGTGCTCACAGACCAGAAATCCACCCACATCCTGGGCTGAACCCAAAAAACTGTGACCACCAAGTCAAAGGAGGGGACTCTGCACCTCTACTCCACTCTCGTAGGACCCCACCTGGAGTCCTGTGTCCAGTTCTGGAATCCCCAACATAAGAATCACATGGATCTGTTTGGGCGAGTCCAAAGGAAGCCAAGATGATCTGAAGGCTGAAGCACCTCCCATACGAGGACAGCCTGAGAGAGTTGGGGTTGTTCAGCTCTGGAGAAGTCTCCAGGGAGACTTAGCGCAGCTTCCACTGTTGAAAGGGACTCCAGGAAAGCTGGGGAGGGGCTCTGGATCAGAAATAGCAGGACAGGACAAGGGGGAACGGGTTTAAGCTGAAAGAGGGGAGATTGAGATGCGATCTTAGGAAGAAATGTTCTCCTATGTGGGTGGGGAGGCCCTGGAACAGGTTGCCCAGAGAAATCGTGGTTGCCCCATCCCTGGAGGTCCACAAGGCGAGACTGGATGGAGCTTTGAGCAACCTGATCCAGTGGGAGGTGTCCCCGCCCATGGCAGAGGGGGTTGAAACTGGATGGGCTTTAAGGTGCCTTCTAACCCAAACCATTCCATGATTCTATGTTTCCCTGGGATGCCGTTAAAGGGATTTCACGCACACGTGCCCCCCACCCAAGCGCACACACAAAACCAGATCAGCAGTAGCTGCAAATATGAGCTATCAAAGCTGCAGCTGCAACAACAGCCCCGCGCTGCAACGATACTTCAATAACATCTGAGCCATTAAATTTTAAAAAGGCGGATTTACGGGGCCAACGTCCCTATTTAAGACACGAAGCGAGCACAGGTGGCTAATAAAGCTGGGCTTTAACAGCCACGTTGGCAAACCAGATTTATAGGAGTTAGCAAAGCTCACAGCCTTTTAATTGCACGTCAGATATTGGGCTTGCAAGAACTGAACCATATTCCACACAGGCTCTGCCAAGTGCTTCTAGAGTTGGGGTTGTTCAGCCTGGAGAAGAGAAAGCTCCGACGAGATCTTAGATTGGCCTCTAGCAGTACCTGAAGGTGCTCCGGGAAAGCTGGAGAGGGACTTTTTCCAAGGGCCTGGAGTGATAGGACAAGGGAGAATGGCTTTAAATTGGAAGGGGGAAGATTTAGATGAGACATTAAGAAGAAATTCCTCATGATGAGGCTCTGGCCCAGGTTGCCCATTAAAGCTGAGGCTGCCCCATCCCTGGAGGTGTTCCAGGCCAGGTTGGATGGGAATTTGAGCAGGCTGATCCAGTGGGAGGTGTCCCTGCCCATGGCAGGGAGTAGAACTCGATGGGCTTTGAGGTCTCCTCCAATCCAAATCATTCCATGATCTCTGATTACAGGCCTGGCATGGGCACAGCCCCATCAGGCACTCAGGGGTTAACCCAACCTCCAAGAGGCAATCCAGCTCTGAAGTAAAGCAGAAAACATTTCTGCCAGTTCAGTTACAAATAAAAGGTTATTAAAACCATTCCTCTGCACTGGTAACAGAAACAGCCCAAGAAGAAGACGTTTTCGAAAGCATCTGAACTCGTAAAGCCATCACATTAATGTACAGCAAATTTCTTTGATCCCGAGGACAGAAATTCCCTTTCCTTACAAATCTGTTCATTAATATTTCAATGATGCACTGATGTTACTGCATTAGCCAGTATTTCATACGGAAAATACTTCAAGAAACTAAAAGCATCCATAGCTTTTACTGCCAATGGACTTGAGATGCTAGGAGAAGCTCATGGGGAACAGCAGCCACAGGACATTCCCGGAGGTCCCACACTGGGCTCAGAGGTGAGGTGGTCACACATTTACTGGGAGCTGTTAAATACACCTCAATATCCCACACCCAACGTGTCAAAGATGGAGGTGTTAACTACCTGGGATGAGGTCTGCCAAGGGACGTTGTGGCTGCCCCATCCCTGGAGGTGTTCAAGGCCAGGTTGGATGAGGCTTTGAGCAACCTGATCCTGTGGGAGATGTCCCTCCCCATGGCAGAGGGGTTGGATCTCCAAGGTGGATCTGGCTTACAGACCACAAGGTTCAAGGACACCAGCAAGGGAATGCAAGGGCATTGGTTTTCCTGAGACAGCTGCTAACCAACAATCTGTCCACACGACCAGTCCTGGACCTATCCAATGAGTCATGGGAGACTTCTACAAACCTAAAGAGACGGAGCAGTGACTGGAGTCAAAATTCCTGTGTAACCACAAGCAATTACACAAAAGCCAGGAAGAACAGGGAGGGGACACCAAACACACTGCCCGGCATGCAAAGCAAGAAGACTTCAAGTTGCCAGTTGATCACAATCTATGTTGGACCATCACAATCTAGGTTGGACCATCACAATCTAGGTTGGACCAGAACTCAATAACTTTGTTGTTGTTGGAGTGATAGAAACACTAAGGTTGGAAAAGACCTCTAGATCACCCAGTCCCACCGTCAGCCCAACACCACTGTGTCTACTAAACCGCGTCCCAAAGTGCCATGGCAGCAGACTTTTTTAACTCTTCCAGGGATGGAGACTCCACCACTGCCCTGGGCAGCCTCAGCCACTGCTTCCCCTCTCTTCCAGTAAAGACATTTTTCCTAATATCCAATCTGAACCTGCCCTGGTGCAACCTGAGGCCATTTCCTCTTGTCTTACCACCTGCACTCGAGACAAGAAACCAACCCCCACCTCGCTCCAACCTCCTTTCAGGGAATTTTAGACAGTGATGAGGTCTCCCCTCATCATCCTCCTTTCCAGAATTGTTCTCCTGGGAACAATCCCAGTTCACTCAGTCGCTCCTCACAGGACTTGTTCTCCAGATCCTCACCCGGACCACAGCAGGGTTTGCTGGTCCCTTGCCTTCATTTATTCCCTCGTTTTTTGACATCTGCTCCGCGGAAACCCAAAGCTGAAGGACAGGATGGGGGAGGGAATATTAATTCCACATGGGTTTGAAAAGAAAGAGGCTATAAATGCAAATAGCACATGAGCGGAGGGCTCACACAGGACCTATAAGAGCACCACGGAGGAAGAACGCCCCAGCAAGGCTTTCCCCCTTCACAACCCGATCCCGACGAGCCAAGTCCTTGAGTCCTGTATCGCAGCGAGACATTTCTTCGCATGTCACTTGGCAGACGCAGTTGCGGGGGCGCTGCCAACTTACCCCGGAGCCCTTCGTTTTAATCAGTCTCACATCAAGTTGAACGCGGGCTTTGAAATGCGCACCAGATCCAAAGCTTCGCCTCAAGGGGGTCCCGTTGAATAACACAAACCATCCCGGGTCGCTGCTCCTCCAGCAATTATCTTTCAACTCTGGCTGAACCATTCCGACTGTCAACGCCAGCGCGTTGCCAACCGGAGGAAAGGTTGTGGGGTCAGAGCTGAAAACAAGACTCCTCAAGGCTGGAGCGCCAGGAGAACGGGATGGGGTGTTTGTTTATACTGTGTCTGCTTCGAAGGAGAACTCCCAGGGCGCTTGTTTTATGGCTTAGCAGAATGACAAACAGCATCAAGAGGGGCTGGAAAGAAAAGGTTCACAATAAAAAGGAGGAGCAGCATCCGCCGGAGGCCCCCCTGGAAGGCGGAGAGGGCTAAGGTTGTTTGCACCTCGTAAGCGGTAGCATCCTTCCAGCCTCACCAGGGCCAGGAGCTCCGTATCTTGATTCCCAGGCAACACCAGCTTCCAATCGAGCCTCCCTGCATCACTTCTGTCCACCAAGTGAGGGATTGCATTAACTAAAATCGCTCAGGTGCCGCAGGTGAGGCACTAAGGAGAGGGTGAGGATTGGGAAATACAAGAACCATTAGAGTTGAGGAGGATTTCAACAGATCTGGAAGGAAGAGAAGGACAGAGGTATGAAGCCGTTTCAATTTTCCATGGCATCAGTTTCAGAGAATCAGAGAAACGCTTGGCTGGAAAAGACCTTTGAGATCATTAAGCTGAACCATCCCTGTCCACTGCTACATCATAGAACCACAGAATGGTTTGAGTTGGAAGGGACCTCAATGCCCATCCAGTTCCAACCCCTGCCATGGGCAGGGACACCTCCCACTGGATCAGGTTGCTCAAAGCCCAATCCAACCTGGCCTTGAACACCTCCAGGGATGGGGCAGCCACACCTTCTCTGGGCAACCTGGGCCAGAGCCTCCCCACCCTCACAGTAAAAAATTTCTTTGTAATATCTAATCTAAATTTACCTTCTGTCAGTTTAAATTGTTCCTCCTCATCCTATTCCTGCACTCCCTATCAAGAGCCCCTCCCCAGCTTTCCCATACTCTCCCTTCAGGTACTGGAAGCTGCTCTAAGGTCTCCCTGGAGCCTTCTCTTCTCCAGGCTGAACAACCCCAACTCTCTCAGCCTGGCCTCGTAGGTGCTCCAGCCCTCACATCATCTTTGTAGCCCTCCTCTGGACCCGTTCCATCAGCTCCATCTCCTTCTTATTCCAGAATTAGACACACTACTCCAGATGAGGTCTCACAAGAGAGGAGCAGAGGGGCAGAATCCCCTCCCTCCCTGCTGGCCACGCTGCTTTGGATGCAGCCCAGGACACGGTTGGTTTCTGGGCTGCGAGCGCACGTTGCCGGCTCGTATCGAGCTTCTCATCAATCACCCCCCCCAAAATGACCTGAACCTGTCAGCAGAACTGCCTGTTTTAAGAAAAAGTTAGAACTAAGGGAAATTGTGGGTTGCTGAAGGATTTCACTCCATGATTGCTGCATACACCCGTCTGCAATTTGTCCAGCGGTGTCACGCAAAGGGCAGCCTGCACGGCACACTTCTAAAGGCCTCTCCCTCAAAACCAACCCCTGGCACCTCTACGGTAAAAAACCCAGCAGGAATCCCAACGTCATCAGCATCCCAGAGCTCCCGGGTGTCCTGAGAGTGTTTCATATGAGCTGTGCCTTTTCCCGTCGCTTGTGGATCGGTTACAGCCCATCAGTTGAAATGTGGTGGCTGGTGTTACAGAAGCTCCCTCCAAATTCATAGAATAGAATCACAGAATCACAGAATGGGTTGGAAGGGACCTCAAAGTCCATCCAGTTCCACCCCCTGCCACGGGCAGGGACACCTCCCACTGGATCAGGGGCTCCAAGAACCATCCAATCTGGCCTGGAACACCTCCAGGGATGGGGCAGCCACCACTGCTCTGGGCAACCTGGGCCAGGGCCTCATCACCCACACAGGAGAACATTTCTTCCTAAGATCTCATCTCAATCTCCCCTCTTTCAGCTTAAATCCGTTCCCCCTTGTCCTGTCCTGCTCTTTCTGATCCGGAGCCCCTCCACAGCTTTCCTGGAGTCCCTTTCAATAGTGGAAGCTGCGCTAAGTTTCCCTGGAGCCTTCTCTTCTCCAGAGCTGAACAACCCAACTCTCTCAGGCTGTCCTCGTATGGGAGGTGCTTCAGCCTTCAGATCATCTTGGCTTCCTCAGGACTCGCCCAAACAGATCCATGTGATTCTTATGTTGGGGATTCCAGAACTGGACACAGGACTCCAGGTGGGGTCTTATGAGAGTGGAGTAGAGGTGCAGAGTCCCCTCCTTTGACTTGGTGGTCACAGTTTTTTGGGTTCAGCCCAGGATGTGGGGGGATTTCTTCCTCAGATCTCATCTCAATCTCCCCTCTTGCAGCTGAAAACTGTTCCTCCTCATCCTAGCCCTGCGGTCCCTGATCAAGAGCCCCTCCCCAACTTTCCTGGAGCCCCTTCAGTACTGGAAGCTGCTCTGAGGTCTCTCCAGACCCTTCTCTTCTCCAGTGGCAACTCCGTGGCAATGACATTTCTCTACAGGGTGAGGTTTTGCAACAGGTAACTCACTGCAAGAGGTCTTATCCTTCTTGCAAATAAGGACCATTGAATCTTGATCATCTGGATTAAAAGCCAAAACCCAAATAAATGGGCAGTGGCTCTTGTCAAGAACCAGAGCTGGAATTGAAAAGGCTGCAGGACCCAGAAGCATTGAAGATCAGGTCCCAGCCCAACCAAAGCTGTTACTCTAATAAAGCGCTGGTGCCATTTTCACAGTAGGATTCAGGATGGGCCAAGGCCAGCGGTGTGAGGTTCAACGAGGCCAAGTGCTGGGTCCTGCACTTGGGTCACAACAACCCATGAAGCTCAAGGCTTGGGGAAGAGTGGCTGCAAAGCTGCCTGGAGGAGAAGGACCTGGGGGCGTTGGTTGACAGTGGCTGAGCATGAGCCAGCAGTGAAGGCCAACAGCATCCTGGCTTGGATCATCCATGCTGTGGCCAGCAGGAGCAGGGAACGATTGTGTCCCTGTCCCTGGACTCTGCACTGGTGAGGCCACATCTCAAATCCTGGGTTCAGTTTGGGGCCCCTCACTCCAAGAAGGACATTGAGGGGCTGCAGCGCATCCAGAGAGGGGGAACGGAGCTGGGGAAGGGGCTGGAGAACAAGGGTTATGAGAGGTGGCTGAGGGACCTGGGATTGTTTAGCCTGGTGAACTGGAGGCTGAGGGGACACCTCATTGCTCTCTGCAGATCCTGGAAAGGAGGTTGTAGGGAGGTGGGTGTTGGTCTCTACTTCCAAATAACAAACAACAGGACATGAGGAAATGGCCTCAAGTTCTACCAGGGGAGGTGTAGATTGGATATTAGGGAAAATTTCTTTACTGAAAGAGTGGTTAAGCACTGGCAGAGGCTGCCCAGGGCAGTGGTGGGGTCTCCATCGCTGGAGGGGTTCAAAAAGACATGCAACCATAGCACTTTGGGATATGGTTTAGTAGGCACGGTGGGGTTGGGGTGATGGTTGGACTGGATGATCTTAGAGGCCCTTTCCAACCTTAATGATTCCATGATGCCATGATTCTATGGTTTGTCATTTGCCACATCCACAAACTGCTTTGCAGCTTCAGGTGAGGGTACTTGAAGCCTCCTACATGATGATGTTACACCAGGAGCAGCCAGGCTCCCAACACCTCCTTGGCTTCTCATCCACACACACAGAGCCGGCCACAGACAAGAGCGCTCACCAGCTGGAGGAAGTACCGAGAGATCCAACCAACCAACACACAGCTCAAGAATCCGCTACCAAAACCACTCAAGGAATTTTTAAGAAGAAAAATAAGGAAAAATCTGTTAATTTAGAAGGTTTATTAGCAGCTACATTACAAAAGGCCTGAGACATCCTAATGAAAACTGAAGAATTTATCATCCCAGGCAGCAGCGACCTAATGGAAGCGGTTCCTGGCACTTTTTGAGCAAGGCTTATTTCCATCACCTCGTCTTGTCCAGACCCCCATGCTCCTCCACATCCCTTCCCACACGTGGTCCGCCAAAGCCGACACGCAACGCCGGTTTATGAGTCTGAGGTCTATCCGTGCTGTCTCACCTCCAAAGCTGGCACGTCCTGGGGAGAGCGGTGCACCAGGCAGCGCCTTCCTTTAAACAACTCCAAAGCAATGTAATTAAAACCAGTAGAAGCCAGACCGGTGAAAATCACAGCGCTGAAGGCCAGCAGCCCAGGGTGAATAAAAGAAGTTTAACGGCACCTCAGTTCCCAGCTACACTACAAGAAGAACAAGAGCAACTCCTAATGGCTCAGAAGAAGGAGCAAGGGGTCCATGCCTCACTTTGGCACTGAGATTCCCCTTGGTTATTTAATGCCTCTTTAATTATAGAAACATGGAATCATTAAGGTTGGAAAAGACCTCTACACACAACCAGGCCAACTGTCAGCCCAACATCACCGTGTCTACTAAACCCAATGCCATGTCTACATGCTTTTGGAGTCCCTCCAGGGATGGAGACTCCACCACTGTCCTGGGCAGCCTCTTCCAAAGCTTCACCACTCTTTCTGTAAAGACATTTTTGCTGATATCCAATCTAAACCTCCTATGGCACAACTTCAGGCCATTTCTTCTCGTCCTACTGCTTGTTACTTGGGAGAAGAGACAAGCACCCACCTCACTACAACCTCCATTCCGGGAGCTACAGAAAGTGATGAGGTCTCTCCTCAGACTCCTCTTCTCCAGACTAAATAACCCCAGGGCCTTCAGCTGCTCAGACAAGCCTTGTGCTTCAGACCCTTCCTCAGCTCCGTTCCCTTCTCTGGACGCACTCCAGCCTCTCGATGTCCTTCTCGGAGTGAGAGGCCCAAAACTGAACCCAGGATGTGAGGTCCAGCCTCACCAGCAGCAAGTTCAGAGGAATGATCCCTTCCCTGCTCCTGCTGACCACAGCATGGCTGTACTATGCCAGGATGCTGTTGGCCACCTCGGCCACCTGGGCTACTGCTGGCTCATGTTCAGCCGCTGTTGACTAAGATCGTCGGGTCCCGGGGGACGCTACTGCACCATGTTATCTGGTGTCAGTACCACGTTATCTGTCTATCACGATGCTTAGAAGATAAAGGATTTCTTTCAAGAAACATCTCTGAATTTCAAGGGCAAATGTCTAAAAGTCAACCACAAAACAAGTCAGTCCAGCACACGGTTGCCCTGTAGTTAAACTCTGGATTTCTGAGCACAGCCCTGAGGGGAAGGACTCGGGGGAAGGAGGTGGATAAGAAGCACAACATGAGCCGGCAATGTGTGTGCACGGCCCAGAAAGTCAACCGTGTCCTGGGCTGCTTCCAAAGCAGCGCGGCCAGGAGGGAGGGAGGGGATTCTGCCCCTCTATTCCTCTCTCATGAGACTCCACCTGCAGTCCTGTGTCCAGTTCTGGAATCCCCAACAGAAGAAGGAGATTGAATTATTGAAACAGATCTAGAGAAGGCCACAAAGATGATCCAAGGGCTGAGCCACCTCTGCTATGAAGAGAGGCTGAGGGAGTTGGGGTTGTCCAGCCTGGAGAAGGCTCCAGGGAGACCTCAGAGCAGCTTCCAGTACCCAAAGGTGCTCCAGAAAAGCTGGGGAGGGACTTTTCCCAAGGGCTTGGAGTGACAGGATGAGGGGGAATGGCTTTAAATTGGAAGGGGGACATTTAGATTAGACATCAGGAAGAAATTCTTCATGATGAGCGTGGTGAGGCCCTGGCCCAGGTTGCCCAGGGAAGCTATGGCTGCCCCATCCCTGGAGGTTTTCAAGGCCAGGTTGGATCGGGCTTGGAGCAACCTGATCCAGTGGGAGGTGTCCCTGCCCATGGCAGGGGGTTGGAACTGGATGGGCTTTGAGGTCCCTTCCAATCCTACCCATCCTGTGACTCTACGAACAAGCCGACCCTGCAGATGGTTGCCCTGTAGTTAAACTTTGATTTTTATGATGCAGCCGTGTCCGCAGAACACGTTGGATCCTCTGCTGGGGCCAGCACGATCCCCAAGACCGTTAGTAACACAGATGCTTAAATAGAACTAGGCCCGTGATTTAACAGTTTCATTTTTGAGGTCACAAAAAGAATTCAGAGGAATACCCGTTCATTAACACAGTTCCTGCGGATTAGAAATTCGAAAGGAGATGTAAAGGCACAGAATTCCTCTTAAATAAACAGTGAAACCTGCCTCAGAAAGCCAAGAAATGTGGGAATGAAAAGTTCTTTTATGATAATCAGCACATTTGCACTCATATTATGTGATGTGGGAAGGAGGAGAGATAAAGCCCGAGAAAACCAGACCTCAAACACCGCGCGCTGGGGAGAAGAAACATGCTTACATCTGCACATCGGCCACCGCCACCTCCCCAGCGTGGCCCACGGGTGCTGCTGGCCTCCAGTCCACCCTTTCAGCCGGCCTTGGCCATGCCTTCAGCTGCTTTTCCCATCAAGCGGCTGCCTCGTCCACCTTGACCCAAGAAGCCAAACCCAACCTTGTCTGGCTGCCACGGCCTCTCCGTTCCCACACCCACCAGGAAGCTGAGGGATCACATTTAACCTCAAGCTCCTGGCTGGACAATCCGCTTCAGGAGCCACTTCAAAAAGTGCTTCTAGTTCTCAAAATCAGTCACATCTCTTTGTCAGACGTCGCCTTTCCCTGGTTTTCATCCCTGCTGCAAGCAGCAGAGCATCCTACAGCTCCGAGAGACCTCATTAGGTTCCACTTCAGTTCCTGCAGGTGAGCTCCCAGAATGTTAAAACAGGGGATAAAAGAGGGTGACAGAGTCACCCACAAAGCCACCACGCGAGACAGCACCAGGAAATCATAGAATTATGGGATGGTTTGCATTAGAAGGGACCTCAAAGCCCATCCAGTTCCACCTCCTTGCCATAGGCAGGAACATCTCCCACTGGATCAGGCTGCTCAAAGCCCCATCCAACCTGGTCTTGAACACCTCCAGGGATGAGTCATCCACGACTTCTGTGGATGATCTTTAAGGTCCCTTCCAACCCTAACTATTCTATGATTTTATTGTTCTTGAGTATAGTGAGGCTTGGTTTTCCTCCTGTCCTATCATTTGTCACTTGGGAGAAGACACCAACACCCACCTCGCTACAACCTCCTTTCAGGCAGTTGTAGACAGTGGAAAAGTCTTCCCTCAGCCACCTTTTCTCCAGACTAAGTAGCCCCAGCTCCCTCAGCCACTTCCAGAATCCCTGAGCTCCAGCCCCTTCCCCATCTCCATTCCCCTTCTCTGCACCCACTTCAGCCCCTCAATGTCCTTGGAGTGAAGGACTCAAAACTGAACCCAGGATCTGAGGTGTGGCCTCACCAGTGCCAAGTCCAGGGGAACAATCATTTCCTGCTTCTGCTGACCACACTGTTTCTGATCCAAGCCAGGATGCCATTGGCTTCCTTGGCCACCTGGGCAACTGCTGGCTCATGTTCACCCACTGTCAACCAACACCCCCAGGTCCTTTTCCACCAGACACCTTTCCAGCCACTCTTCCCCAAGCCTGGAGCTGCATGGGGTTGTTGTGTCCCAAGTACAGGACCCGGCACTTGGCTTTGTTGAACCTCATCCCGTTGGTCTCACCCCATGGATCCAGGCTGTCCAGATCCCTCTGCAGAGCCTCCCTACGCTCAACGAGATCGACACTTCCACCCAGCTTAGTGTCATCCGTGAACTTACTAAGGGTCCATTGCAATCCCTCCATCCAGATCATTGATAAAGACATTGAACAGAACTGGATCCAACACTTTGTGATGGGTCTCTAACTGGAGTGACCTCCATTCCCCACCACCCTTCGGGCTCAGCGATCCAGCCAGTTTTTCACTCAGCAGAGGACACGCCTGTCCAGGCCAACAATAAGCAACCTGCAAGCTGAGACCATCGCTGGCCATCAGAGTTCCAATCTAAACGCCCCCAGAAGATGCATTTCCTTCTATAATACTTTAATATAACAAGCAGACAAGCAGCAGCATCGAAGATTAAGAAAGTCTCGTTACTGGTTTTTACTAGAAAATAAGTTTCCGCTTTACAAACCCGCCCGGAAGGGGAAAACGCTGTCCCTTTATCCTCGCTCCGCTGTGTAAATAGCTCCCTGCATCCCCCGCCATCAGACTGACCTCGTCAAAGGGCTCTCCTGCCGCATCCAAGGCTATAAAATTCCTTTGCTTTTAATAAACGACGTTATTTTTACTTTTTGTGCTTGTTAAAGCAAACCTTTGGACTAAGAGACACCGCTTAAACCAGCGGGAAGTTCACATCTAAGGATGCTTTCGGAAGTCCTGGGGCGTCTTGTTAAAACACGGCCCCTGGGGAGGCAGCGGATGCAGGGATCTTCCAGACTCCCCACCTAAGCCCAGACTTGGCACCAGCAGCTCCAGCCACGTGGCTGGGGAGACAAAGTCTAACACGGGGCTTTCATGACCTTTGGAGACCATAGATCGCTGTTGGAGCTCCAACAACCAGCAGCAGGACATTTCCAGCACGGAGCATCCCAAGAAAGGCAGTAAAATCTAATTTACTCTAAAATACACATACAAAGCAAAAACAATTTCCATATGGGCTGTGGAAGATTACATGAACTTAAAAAATGCCAGGGATGAGGATAATGAAGAACATTGCACAAACTGCATGTTTAAACATTTTTTTTCCAGTCCATCCAAAGGCCACCAAACAGTATCTGGAGACGGAGAAGATGTCCCTCTGTCCCCTGCTGTGCAGGGAACCACTGGGTCATGTGGCTTGGGCTGGTGTCCATGTGTTTGTATTTAAGAGGAAGCACAGGGAGGGGATGGGATTTCCCAATCCTGCTGGAATCACCACATGCCACATCTTGACTCATCACCGTCACTCCAAATCAACTCCCCCATAAAGCCACTCCAGTTAAAGCCACCTGCAATGGGAGAGCCCTGAGCGTGTGGAGAGGGTCCTGGGAGAATCATAGAATAGTTAGGCTTGGAAGATCATCCAGTTCCAACCCCCTTGCCATGGGCAGGGACACCTCCCACTGGATCAGGCTGTCCAAGGCCCCATCCAACCTGGCCTTGAACACCTCCAGGGATGGGGCAGCCACAACTCCTCTGGGCAACCTGGGCCAGTGTCTCACTACTAACATGGTGAAGAAATTCTTCCTAATGCCCAGTCTAAATCTGCCCCTCTCCAGTTTATACCCGTCCCCCCTCATCCTGTCATCACAAGCCTCTACAAATAGCCCCTCTCCAGCTTTCTTGGAGCCCCTTCAGGTACTGGAAGGTCATCCTAAGGTCTCCTCGGAGCCTTCTCTTCTCCAGGCTGAACAACCCCAACTCTCTCAGCCTGTCCTCGTATGGAAGGTGCTCCAGCCCTCCAATCACCTTTGTAGGCTCCTCTGGACCCGTTCCAACAGCTCCATCTCCTTCCTAGGTTAAGGATGCCAGAACTGGACACAATCCTCCAGATGAGGTCTCACAAGAGAGGAATAGAGGGTCAGAATCACTTCCCTCGACCTGCTGGCCACGCTTCTTTTGATGCAGCCCAGGATACAGTTGGCCTTCTGGGCTGCCAGCACACGTTGCCGCTTGGAAGGGGCTGCGAACGCACATTGCCACTTGGAATGGAATGGTGTGGGTTGGAAGCGACCTCAAAGCTCATCAAATTCCAACAAAATCTCAGGGAGCACTCATAGCTGCTCAGCATTAACTGATAATGTGGTATCACCATAGAGTGATTTGGGTTGGAAGGGATCTCAAAGCCCATCCAGTTCCACCCACCTGCCATGGGCAGGGACATCTCCCACTGGATCAGGTAGCTCAAAGCCTCAACCAACCTGACCTTGAACACCTCCAGGGACGGGGCAACTGCGACTTCTCTGGGCAACCTGTTCCAACGCCCATGACAGAAGATGCTGCTGCAAGGCACAGGAACCACCCTCACCGTGTGTTCCTGGAAGGGAAGCACCAGGAAAGCAATACAGCATGGCTGAGGGGTGTTTCTCCTGACGTGCAGCCTTTGTAGGCCACGCTCTGCTGCTTTCCACCCCACCCATTCAATCTTCTTCACCCACCTCCACTCTGGAAATGCCCTAACACATCCCTGCCTTTCCCACGTGCTCCTGGGAGTCATGCCTTCAGCCTGAAGCTGTGTGGTATTCCCGTGCTGTTCTCCATGGCCAAGAATCACGGACCTTCTAAGTCTCCGTTGTCCAGGTAGTCCCATCGCTACTACTGGAGAAATCTAGAAAGAGCTCAACAGGATGAACCTCGCAGAGAGGCACAAAGTCAGCACTGATGGGCAGGATGAAGGTTCCTCTTGCAAATCACCATCCTGGGATTCAAAAACCAAAGGATGCAATTGAAAGGATGTCAGCGAGCCAAGAAACCAGGTTCTATGTGCTGGCAAGCAGAGGGCACCTGGGTTTTGCTTCCACAGCCACCGTGGAGAGAAGCAGGAGGGGTGGCTTGCACATGAACCAGCTTTTAAACAAACGCAAGCTTTCGGTTTCTCAGGGTCTTTATCCAGGAGAGCAGGGATAGGATGAGGAGGAATGGGTTTAAGCTGAAAGAAGGAGATTGAGATGAGATCTTAGGAAGAAATGTTTTCCATTGAGGGTGGGGTTGCCCAGAGCAGTGGTGGCTGCCCCATCCCTGGAGGTGTTCAAGGCCAGGTTGGATGAAGCTTTGAGCACTCTGGTCCAGTGGGAGATGTCCCTGCCCATGGTAGAGGGTGTGGAACTGGACGGGCTTTAAGGATTTGAGGTGCAGCCTCAGCAGAGCCAGAGTACAGGGGGACAATCCTTTCCCTACTCCTGCTGGCTACACCATTGCTGATCCAAGCCAGGATGCTGTTGGCCTTCATCTTCCATTTAAGGTGGAGCATCAGAGAAACACAAAGGCGAGTAGCAGCTCCTTCCTCAGAGCTCCAATGCGCAGAAAAGGACCAACGTCAGCCGAGCCCAGTAGCACCCTGGCCCCTCGGTGAAGCCACTTGGGGAACCACATCACAGAGCAAAGGAAATGTTGGCACAACATGTAGTATTCTTGGTTGTGTCTTGTTGGAAGTTGTGGCTGCCCCATCCCTGGAGGTGTTCAAGGCCAGGTTGGATGGCACTTGGAGCAGCCTGATCCAGTGGAAGTTGTCTGTGCTTATGGCAAGGAGTTGGAAGTAGATGAGCTTTACGGTCCTTTCCAACCCAAACCATTCCATGATTCTATGAATTTAATCTTTAAAACTTTCCATGGTGTGGTATTTTTATTACAACACCAATGCATTCAAAATGAGTTAAAAACCTTTAAAAACCAAATGACGGACACTGAGGACTCATCACCACGCATGTACACCCAGATGACTTTCCAGATGTAGGAACAAACCAGTAGCATAAAGGAAACTACGCAGAGAAACTCACCTCCCTAAACCAAACACCATAAATTCAGCGAAGTCAAGGTTAGAATTATGTTTCAATCCAACCATACCTAAAAATATCAGAGCCCACAGATGAGTGCTCAGCGGCTTTAGCACAGCGTCCCAGCAGGCACAGGGAATGTCTGTTCGCAGCTGTCAGCTCCTCTCCAAGTCATTGAGGAGGAAGATATCTCCTCCTCCACTTCCAATCCTCAATATTCTTCTCTAAGATCAGCTGCATTTTGATCCTGTGCTACTCAAGACTAGACATAAGGAAGGATTTCTTCACCGTGAGAGTGGTGAGGCACTGGAACAGGTTGGCCAGGGACGTTGTGGCTGCTCCATCCCTGGAGGTGTTCAAGGTCAGGTTGGATGGGGCTTGGAGCAACCTGATCCAGTGGGAGGCATCCCTGCCTGTGGCCGTGGGTGGAACTGGAAGGGCTTTACGGTCCCTTCCAATCTATACCATTCCATGATTCTACGAGCGTACCTAAACGCTCATATCAGCCAGTTATTGCTGGAGGTATTTAAAAGCCAGGTAGACGAGGTGCTCAAGGACATGGTTTAGTGGCAGATAGGAATGGTTGCACTCAATGATCCAAGAGGTCTTTTCCAGCCTGGTGATTCTATGATTCTAAGCTGATCTTTTCTACGCAAAACACTTAACACAAATCTCAAGTTCTACTGCTCAGAACCAACACAGGCACCACTATCTCCTGGCAAAAAGAGGCAAATATCACCTTAAAAGAAGCACAGCTGCAGCACCAATCCATCCCAAATCACCACCCATTAAACATCAGCTTTGATAGCGCAACCAAGTGATTCTGAAATCCCTATAATACTGGTTTGCCTCCCTCTAAGTGAAATCCACACTGAATATTTTGACTGCCCTTTCAAACGTGATACGATAACGGCTTTTGGATGGGTTATCCCTGGCCCCTGCTTACCCGGGACACTTTGCATGCAGTGACCTCCTCCACATGCCATGCATATTTCAGACCCTAAAGTGAGACAATAAAACCACACACCGGATATCAGCAAGTGATAATAAGATGTAATTCCTTCCTGGCAAGCCCAAAACTCAGATCTTTAGGCAAAAACAGCAATAAAAACACCCCCCACACGCAGGTTCGCGGGGCCGGAGTCCAAATGGAGTTCAAAGGCATGGAGCTACTTTCATCTGCTTGAGCGCCGTGTAATTAAGAACAATATTTGGAACACAGCAAATTCCCCCCAAACCATAGGTAATAAAATTCAGATTTAAATAAAAACACAAGGAAAGGAGTCAACGGGAGCTCATCCATTGGAGTTGTTCAGCCTGGAGAAGAGAAGGCTCGGGAGAGACCTTAGAGCAGCTTCCAGTATGGCAAGGGGCTCCAGGCAAGCTGGGAGGGGCTCTTGATCAAGGAGTGCAGGAATAAGACAAGGAGAATGGTTTGAAGCTCAAAGAGTGGGGATTGAGATGAGATTTTAGGAAGAAATTCTACACTATGAGGATGTTGAGGCAGTGGCCCAGGTTGCCCAGAGAAGTCATGGCTGCCCCATCCCTGGAGGTGTTCAAGGCCAGGTTGGATTGGGCTTGGAGCAGCCTGATCCAGTGGGAGGTGTCCCCGCCCATGGCAGGGGCTGGAACTGGATGGGCTTTAGGGTCCTTTCCAACCCAACCTATTCCATGATTCATCATTTGTGCAGTGAGGCTACAAGGCTTCTCCGCACACCGTGTGACCCCACCCGTTCCTGCATCCGGCTGAACCCGGGAACATCTCACTTCACTCCACCATGGGCTTCCTCTCCAAGACAGGGGCCGGCGTGCTCCCCGCATCCTTGACTGACAGCTAGAAACACTCCGAGCACTCCGAGACAGATCCTTCTGATTATCACAAAATGAAATGTTCAGCTCTTGTCACCATCGCCCTCAGATCTGTAACGTTACAATAACACCATTTCCTTTCCCCATTGTCTCGAGCTTTCTTCCACTCCCAATGGTGAAACCAAACCATTTTAAAAGCATTTATATGATGCTAATTTAAACCGAATGCGTTCAGCTGCCAATTGCCTCTTCCCGACTCTCCCAGGCCCCCTGCCAGCTCTGCTCCATTCCAAGGTGTCCATCAGTCATGGCCAACAGACTGAGGGAAAAGACCCAGTGACGCAAGAAGTGATACCAGAAACTCCGGTAGCAGAAACCTGCCCTTCACTGTTGGCAATGGGAGGCTCCAAAGGCTTTGGTTCCTCATCACTTCTCATCAGTGAAGCATCTCATGATGCTTTTTGCAGGACTAAACCTACCAGCATCGCTTCCCACTTGGCTTTACAAACTAGAAGTGGCAAGTTGACCTTCCCCAAGCTGCTGTGCAGGAACACGTTTACTGATAGAAAGTCAACAAGTCCAACCTCAGAGATAACTCTGTTCCCACAAAGATGATGGAAACCACTTCTAGAATTTGCACCTTGCTCTTGTAACAGCAGAAATGTGGGATTTGGGAGAAAGAAAAGATCATAGAATCATAGAATGCTTTCAGTTGGAAGGGATCTTTACAGGTAGGTCATCCAGTCCAACCACCCTGCAGAAGCAGGGACATCTTTAACTCAATCAGGTTGCTCAGATCCTCATCCAATCTGACCTTGAATGTTTCCAGGGATGGGGCCTCCACCTCCTCCCTGGGCAACCTGGGCCAGTGTTTTGCCACCCTCACTGTACAAGAATTCTTCTTTCTATCCAGTCTAAACCTCTTCTCCTTACTCCAACTACTCCTTGTCCTGTCACAACAAGCCTTGATAAGATGCCTGTCCCCATCTTTCCTCTAGGCTGTCTTTCAGTACTGGAAGGCTGCTATAAGGTCTCCCTTGAACCTCATCTTCTCCAGGCTTTCCGGCCACACAACACCAAGCCTGAAGTGCTGCATGGGATCATTGTGACTGGGGTGCACAACCCAGCGCTGAGCCTTCTGGAATTCCACCCTGTTGGCTTCGGCCACAGATCCAGCCTGGCCAAGTCCCTCTGCAGAGCCTTCCTGTCCTCCAGCAGAGCAACACTCCCGCTGAATTTAGTGCCATCTACAAACTGACTGACGGAGCCCTACGTCCCATCATCCAGAACATGGATAAAGACATTAAACAAGAATGGCTCCAAAACTGAGCCTTGAGGAACACCACTTGTGAGCGGCCACCAACTGAATTTAACTCCATTCACCACAACTCGGTGGGATCAGTCATCCAGCCACGTTTTACTCAGCAAACAGTGTGCCTGTCTAAGCCATGGACCACCACCTTCTCTAGGAGAATGCTCCGGGAGACAGTGTCAGAGGCTGAGAAGGGGGTTGAGAAGACAGTAAGGCAGTGGATACACTCTTGTTGTGGTCTGAGCTAAACTACAGTCAGTTTTCTAACGTCAGCTAAACCTTGTCTAAGTAACTTCATTTTCTGAGAGTTCACTGCATGTTTTTCAGACAGGGTTTGTCTCCAGCAGTGATCACACGGGGCACTGAGATGCAGAAAGGCCAATGCTTGTCCTTATTCCTACCAAAACCAAGGCCCTCCTTGAGCTGGTGGAGCCCTAAGTCAAAGAGGCCAGAAAGGTGGCACCTGCAGGAGGGGCAGACAGGACAGGTGACCCCAAACTAACTAGCAGAAGATTCCACCCCATAGACATCACACTCAGGACAAGACTGAGAGATCATGAGGGTCTTGCTCTCTTCTTTGGTGACCGAGGTCCAGTGAGGACCTTGTTTGTCTGTTTGCCCTGATCCCAGATCAATGCATTCCCAAATACAGTTCCTGAGCTCGGCTCCCTCCTAACCTCAGACCCTCTCTCTCGTGTCTGCTCTACAGCATCTGTGGTGATGTGGACCCACTGAGGGGTAGCGACACAATTTCATATATTTGTATATATTTTATTACTTTCTTATTATTTTCATCATTATTATTATTACTATTAAGCTTTTCCAAGCCACAAGTCTTTTTCCTCTCGCTTTCCTCTCCCCTTTCCCTGGAGATGGGCAGGGAAGGGATTTGGGAACCCAACTGCTTGGGTTTAGCTGCCAGAATTAGCTAGGTCAGGGTTAAACTGTGACAACTGTCAATTAAATCAACGAATAGAAACCCTCAAGACAGACCATTTCTGTTTGTAAGAGCAAAAATTCCCTGTATCCCTCACCATAAATTGACACGGTTTTATCACCTTTATAGTAAGAGTCTTTCAAATAAATCAACAAGTCCAACCCACCGATCCTGATCAGAGGACACAGTTTGCTGCTCATGAGAGGTAACGCTTCATTACTACTGGATTTGAATTCCACCAAAGCAGAATTTTTAAGAGCCGCTGTGAGTAACGCGTATCGGTTGTGATGAGAAAAACCACACTAAAATTCAGAAGTAGAATATTAAAGAAGGGTGAGAGAAGGCAATCCCGTTTGACTATTGGCGTAGGAACGTTCTATTAGGTTCATCTTGATAGACATCAACTGCCAGGCAAACGCAAGCAAGGAACAATGAAACTTCACCCAGTACTTAAAAATCAGAAGTCAAAGTAATTAAGTTGAAGTCAATGTGTGAACATCTACTGCTTCATCCTGACCTGCGAAACCAATAGTGGTGTCTCCAGGTCTTTCAAGTGTCACCACCAGGCACAGCAGCACAAAAGCCCCTTGTCAGAAGCAGAAAATATGAGTTACACACCCAGAAAGCGCCTCCCGGGCTCTGGGCTAGTGAGAACCTACAGCAAAATACGGGCAGAAGAAGACAACGACAACAGTGGTCCATCACTTCTCAACAGTATAAAAAGAATTCCCTTGTCAGAAGCAGAAAATATGAGTTACACACCCAGAAAGCGCCTCCCGGGCTCTGGGCTAGTGAGAACCTACAGCAAAATACGGGCAGAAGAAGACAACGACAACAGTGGTCCATCACTTCTCAACAGTATAAAAAGTAGAAGATGACCTCTCAGAGCAACCGGAGAAGGAAGAATCATCACGTCACCCGGAAACAAAATTACTTCAATATTTAAAGCTAAGTTTAATGCCTTGGGATTGGAAAAACAGACCTTTAACAAGACCGCAAACCACTGTCCTCTTCCAAAAAGGCTTCCACCATGTTCGAACGCAGAACAGGTCCTACCTGTTTCATTGCCGTTTCTCCAATCTTGTCCGAATGCTTCCGGATGCTCTCCAGGAAATCCTTGAGGTCCGACATGGAAACTTCTTTGATCTCTTCACGCAGCTTTGGAATATTATCCACCATGATCTTGCAGAAGCGGTAATGGCTCACTTGGGGCAGATACGTGTGTTCAAGGTGCTCCAGGGTCTTGAGCGCAGGGTAGTGCCTGTAGAAAGCAAGCGAGGCAGGTGTGGAAGGAAGAACGGCTATTTCCATCCGACTTAAACTCAAAAATGTGCATTAACTGTAAATAATTTTATATATTAAAGAACCTTTGCTCTGTTCAAGAACCTTTGCAAGGCGTGCGGAGGCCAGCGATTCCTGAAGCTCAAGCACTTCCACCTCAACCCAGGCTGCATCCCTTGTTCTGATGCCCATTACCAAGAGGGACCACGTTCTTGCCCAGCTCTGTACTCCCCAAACCACTGAACCAATGAAACAGCAGCACAGTCTGCTGGGGGAAGCAGCATTTCATAGAATCATGGAATGGGTTGGGTTGGAAGGGACCTCAAAGCCCATCAAGTTCCATCCCCTGGACAGGGACACCTCCCACTGGATCAGGGGCTCAAAGCCCCATCCAACCTGGCCTTGAACACCTCCAGGGATGGGGCAGCCATGAGTTCCTTGGGCAACCTGAGCCAGGGCCTCATCACCCTCACAGGAGAACATTTCTTCCTCAAATCTCATCTCAGTCTTCCCTCTTTCAGCTTAAAAACATTCCTCCCTATCCCTGCACTCCCTGATCAAGAGCCCCTCCCCAGCTTTCCTGCAGGCCCATTCAAACACTGTTGCAATAAAACCATCCCAAAAGCTCGGCTTTTGATTTTTATTTTTTCCTGGAAATCATAGAATAGAATCATGGAATGGGTTGGGTTGGAAGGGACCTCAAAGCCCATCCAGTTCCAATCCCACTGCCACGGGCAGGGACACCTCCCACTGGACCAGGCTGCTCCAAGCCCCATCCAACCTCTGTTTGAACACTTGAAGTACCCAGGCTCTGCGCAGGTGGGCGCAGCTCGGCATTGTCTTCTTGCTACAAGCAGGATGAAATATTCATTTCATGGATATGACAAGTGACACGGGGATAAAAAAAAAGACGGAGGTCTCTGGAGCCCTACAGAACCGGAGCGCTGAAGGCAAGGGGCTGTTTCTCATCACTTTCCAGCAAGCAGCCACATGTGGCCCAGCTGCTGGAGACAAGTTCTTTCTGTCCCTTTCTTAAACTCTGGACGAGAGCAGATGAAAAGTTTTTTCAGCCTGGAGATAAGAAGGTTCCAGGAGACCTTAAAGGGGCCTTCCAGTACCTGAAGGGGCTCCAGGAAAGCTGGGGAGGGGCTCTTGATCAGGGAGTGCAGGGATAGGATGAGGAGGAATGGTTTTAAGCTGGAAAAGGGAAGACTGAAATGACATCTTAGGAAGATGGTCAGGAGAGCCATGAGAACCATGGTCCTGCTGAACCCAGAAGAACGCAGCACTACGCAGCAGTGCACCCACAATTCCCTCTTCTCCACCGCTGAGCCACAGAATTTGAAAGCCCGGTGAGGCAGGATGGGCTCCCAGAAACAACAACCTGCAGGGAAATCCATCTTTGCTGCCCACGAGGAAGAGACCTGGAGCCAAAGCAGCGTTTCAGGGAATTGGAAGAGCCCAAGACATCACCTGACACATACGGAGCAGCTCCCGTCCAAGGACCAAGGATTCTGCCCCTCTGCTCCTCTTTTGTGAGACCTCATCTAGAGTAGTGTCTAATTCTGGAATAAGAAGGAGATGGAGCTGATGCAATGGGTCCAGAGGAGGGCTACAAAGATGATCTGAGGGCTGGAGCACCTATGAGGACAGGCTGAGAGAGTTGGGGTTGTTCAACCAGGAGAAGAGAAGGCTCCAGGGAGACCTTAGAGCAGCTTCCAGTGCTGAAAGGGGCTCCAGGAAAGCTGGGAAGGGGCTCTGGAGCAGGGAGTGCAGGGACAGGATGAGAGGGAACAGTTTTAAGATGTAAGAGGGGAGACTGAGATGACACCTTAGGGAGAAATGTTTTCCTGTGAGGGCGCTGAGGCCCTGGCCCAGGTTGCCCAGAGAAGCTGTGGCTGCCCCATCCCTGGAGGTGTTCAAGGCCAGGTTGGATGGGGCTTGGAGCAACTTGATCCAGTTGGAGGTGTCCCTGCCCACAACACGGGGTGGAACTGGATGGGCTTTAAGATCTTTTCCAACCCAAACCATTCTATGACTCTGTGAAACGTTTCTCCCCATCTCTTCGCTCTCTGCTGGATGCAGCCACTCCTCAGGGTTTGGACCACAGGTTCCCCATCTCCAGTTAACGGCCACAGATTCCACATCCGGCTAACGGCTGTGTTGGGTTTATAAACAGCACAGAACTCATTTTATCTGCCTCGGAGAGCTGACTTGATTCACCCTTCACCCTGAACGCAAAACCTATCACTCCTCTGAGACCATGACCCCAAAATCCAAGCCCCACGGTGGTGACCAACCCCCTTGCAGGCTCTCATGGAATGATCTATAAGCGACCCCGGGTGCGGACACAGAAATATGCACTATGTTTTGCTGTGTTTGGTGAATGAAGCCATCAAATCCAGACAAAGAAGGGAAACAAACAAGCCAAGAGTTCAGATTTTCCTTAAATGTGGCTTTCAACTTTGATTTGTTTCAAACCGAACCAATCCAAAGCCGAGTGGGTGGCAGGGGGGAGCTGCAAATCTTAGCAGCAGCCCCTGGAAACACTATCCAGAGCGAGGGCATCAAGCGGCATATGGATCTTTTTCAGCAGTTCCCAGCACTGTGATTAGCTCCAGCTCCCCACCCCACATCTGTCAGCAGATAAACCCCTCGCTGGTCCCAGAAGCAGACTCAAACCAGTTGGACAAACGACACGCTGCTTGGGAAGAAGACATTGAGTTTTGTGAACAGCTAAATAAGCTCTCTATAACTCTTCCACCCAGCCCAGCTTTCAGGATCCTGAGTCCAAGGACCACGAAGATCAGCAGAGGTAGGAGGAGAAGTGTAGAACTACGCCCCTCCAATTAGTTATCGCCTTGTACAAAACATCTGGTTCCATCTGTGTTGGTTGGATGATGGATGGCAGGCGCCACCAAGGCATCGGATCCGATTGCTCTCCCTGCGTGGCATTAAGCTGGAGCCTTCCGTCTTTCTGGCTGACCTCCTTCCAGCAGCTGCTCTCAGCCCAATTTGCCACTCCCAGGGCTCCAACACGCCTCTAAAATCCCACACTGCTTAAACAAATTGTCCCCCAGGAGCCCAACCATGCAAATATCCCGGACTACAGTTTCATCCTTCAGAAGCAGGGTGGGAAAAATCCGAGATTTACAGCTCATGATTCCCAAGCCACAAAGTTCTTATAGTTCAGTTCACCCTTCCGAACAGTTATTTCATAGAATCATGGAATGGTTTGAGTTGGAAGGGACCACAAAGCCTATCCAGTTCCAACCTCCCTGCCATGGGCACGGACACCTCCCACTGGATCAGGCTGCTCCAAGCCTCATCCAACCTGGCTTTGAACATCTCCAGGGATGGAGCAGCCACCACTTCTCTGGGCAACCTGGGCCAGGGCCTCACCACCCTCATCATGAAGAATTTCTTCCTAACGGCTAATCTAAATCTTCCCCCCTTTCCAATTTAAACCCATTCCTCCTCATCCTATCACTCCAGGCCCTTGGAAAAAGCCCCTCCCCAGCTTTCCTGGAGCCCCTTCAGGCATTGGAAGCTGCTCTAAGGTCTCCCCAGAGCCTTCTCTCCTCCAGGCTGAACAACCTCAACTCTCTCAGCCTGTCCTCAGAGCAGAGGTGTTCCAGCCCTCGAATCATCCTTGTGGCCTCCTCTGGACCCATTCCAACTGTTCTATCTCCTTCTTTTGCTGGCGATTCCAGAACTGGACATAGGACTCCAGGTGGGTTCTCACAAGAGCAGAGTACAAGGGGAGAATCCCCTTCCTTACCCTACTGCCCACGCTGCTTTTGGTGCATAAATTTTGATTTCTACCACAAAGTGAGCCATGTGTCTTCCCACCAACTCCTACCACCCTGCACAGGGCTCCACAGGTGTTTGGTTTCCATGCCCCATTTCCGGAGGTTTTTAAGGCCAGGCTGGATGGAGCTTTGAGCAGCCTGATCCAGTGGGAGGTGTCCTGACCTTGGCAGGGGGATGGAACTAGATGGGCTTTGAGGTCCCTTCCAACCCAAACCATCCCATGATTTAATTTATCCGGCACAAAACAGACACTTTTCCACTCCTCCAATATAAATATCGTCCTATAAAAGGTTTACCTTTTAGATTTCATTTGCTCCCGCAGTTTGCTGTACATCTCCAGGACTGGAAAGAGAAGGAAAACACACGAGTGTTGAGGCACAAGAACAAAGCATAAAGATGTCAATTCAAATACACAACATGACAAACCAAGAGCAATTTTGGATTCCTCACCAGGAAGACACAGCGTAAGCTTATCGACCGTTGCCGAAATATTCCTCTGTTGCAACCGGCATTGCTTCAACTCTTCCATCGCTATTATCAACTTTGGAAAGGGAAAAGAAAAAGAGTTCACTAAGAACAGTAATTAGACAGAGTAGGTGGGATCTAAACTGCTTTGCGGATGGGCTTTGAGGTCCCTTCCAACCCAACCCATTCTATGATTCTATGACCCTACGTGAGCAGTTAATTCTAAGCAGTTCTGGTTGCTCTGTGTGATCTGATTCCAGTGAGCACAACCCGACAACGCAAAAAAAAAGATGGAATGAACGAATGCATCACTTACTTCTTTCCCTTCATTCTGCAGCTTTCGGTTGGTGTCCGTCACTTGATTCTGTAACGATATTGGGGAAAAAAAGAACATCCACATGTAAATCAAGACAATGGTTTTCACCATGAAACACTTGAACATAAACACCACTGCTTCTCATCCCACCTCCACCCGCATGGAATGAAGCTGTTAATTAGCTGATTTAACAGTCATCACCATTCCTGGACATGAGAAACCAAGAAGCAAAAAGAGAACAACAAGGATTTGCTTCCCTGCTACCGCAGAACAGTAGAAGTCAACACAAGTTCACACTCAAAAAGCTGCTGTCCCAACCTCTGAGTGCACCACGAGGCAATCAGTTCAGATATGAGGGGATTAATTAATTTCTATTAATAACTAGAAAACTGATTCAGGATCCAATTTGTTCCCTTAAGACCATGGAAAGATTGGTTGGACTTCACAATCTTAGAGGTCTTTTCCAACCTCAATGATTCTATGATTCCACGATTCTAAGACACTGGGCAACAATGAGTTCCCAGGCTCATCCAGATTTCCGCAAGACAAGTAAGAAGTGGTGATCCTCAAAGTTCTGTACGAGACCACTGCTGCTTCGTATTTTCATTGATGATATCGACAGTGAGGTTGAGTGCACCCTTGGAAAGTTTGCAGATGACCCTGAGCTGAGTAGTGCAGTTGTCATGCCAGAAGGATGGGATGTCATCCAGAGGGACCTGGACAAACTGGAGAACTGGGGCTGTGTGAACCTCATGAGGTTCAACAAGGCCAAGTCAAAGGTCCTACACTTGGGGTAGGGTAATCATGGTTTCAATACAGGAAGGGGAACGACATGACTGAGAGCAACCCTGAGGAGAAGGACTTGGGGTGCTGGGGGAGGAGAAGCTCAACATGAGCCAAGGATGTGCGCTCACAGCCCAGAAACCAACCATGTCCTGGGCTGAAGCCAAAGCTGTGTGGCCACTAGGGTGAAGGAGAGGATTCTTCCCCTCTACTCTGTTCTCCTGAGACCCCACTTGGAGTCCTGTGTCCAGTTCTGGAATCCCCAACAGAAGAAGGAGAAGGGACTGTTGGGATGGGTCCAGAAGAGGCCGCAAAGATGATCCAAGGGCTGGAGTACCACTGTTAGTAGGCCAGACTGAGAGAGATGGGGTTGTTCCGCCTGGAGAAGAGAAGGGTCTGGAGAGACCTTAGAGCGGCCTTCCAGTACCTGAAGGGGCTCCAGGAAAGATAAGGAAGGGCTTTTTACAAGGACGTGGAGTGATAGGATGTGAAGGAATGGCTTTAAATTGGATGGGAGAGATTTAGAATAGACATTAGGAAGAAACTCTTCACACTGAGGGTCTTGAAGAACTGGCCCAGGTAGGCCAGAGAAGTCATGGCTGCCCTTCCCTGGAGGTGTTCAAGGCCAGGTTGGATGGGGCTTGGAGCAGCCTGATCCAGTAGAAGGTGCCCCTGCCCATCGCAGGGGGGTTGGGACTGGATGGACTTTGAGGTCCCTTCCAACCCAAACCATCCTATGATTTTATGCTGGAAGGCCTCACACTAAGAGGTTGGTGCTTCGTCAATGAGCAAAGCCACCCGGTTCTCCATCCACGCCGGCCACAAGAGTTTTTAAGCTTACCGTGATGCAAGAAGAGGAGTCAACCCATGATCTCCCTGCACACCACTTCCCTACAGCATCTGCATCCTATATCTCCCCCTTCTCCAGTAGCTCTGGCTCTCCTGGCTGCTTGCCCTGCGCAAAAACTCCTCATTTCCTTTATGATGTATTGAGATTTTACGAGCAGGAGCCCAGCATCTCTTCCAAAGATCATTTTATTTGCTTATATCCTCAAAATCCCACCAGGAAAAAGGAATCCATGTAGGATAATTGAAAACTGCTCCTAAAATAATGCCAAGGCTGTAGTAGTCTCCTATTAAAATTACAGAGCAATCCCAGCTAAGGCAAAAAGAAGGAATATATTCCGCCCTGGCACACGAAGAGTTTCGAGGGGGTTGAAGTTGTGTTGTGTTTTGTTCTTAAGGTCCACATCCATACGTTGGAAAAGCAAAGGATTATTTATCCAGACACGGTGAAGCTTTGCAGACAAAGAGATGCAATAATCCAAGACAGACATGCAGCAAGGGGGGACGGACCAGGTGGGCATGGGTGAAGAATGATCCGATGGGATCACACCATGGGATTTGGGAATGCTCGAGGCATTGGCTCATTCCTCCATAGACAGAAGATATGGGACGGAGCAAAGCTTGGGTTTGGGCTTCTCAAACATAGAATCATAGAATGGTTTTGGTTGGAAGGGACCTCAAAGCCCATCCAGTTCCTGCCATGGGCAGGGACACCTCCCACTGGATGAGGCTGCTCAAGGCTCCATCCAACCTGGCCTTGAACACCTCCAGGGATGGAGCAGCCACAACTTCCTGGGCAACCTGGGTCAGGGCCTCACCACCCTCATCATGAAGAATTTCTTCCTAATGTCTCATCTAAATCTTCCCCCTTCCAATTTAAAACCATTCCCCCTCATCCCATCACTCCAGGCCCTCGGAAAAAGTCCCTCCCCAGCTTTCCTGGAGCCCCTTTCAGTCCTGGAAGCTCCTCTAAGGTCTCCCTGGAGCCTTCTCTTCTCCAGGCTGGACAACCTGGTAGTGTTGGGTTTATGGTTAGACCAGTGGTCTTAAAGGTCTTTTCCAAAGCTTAACTTTCTGTGATTCTGTGAAAAAGTCATTTGTTGGATCAGAATGTGGATAAGTGGTGGGAAGGAGTCTAAGCAGGTGTCTGGGGAGATAAAGGATATAGATGTTGGAGGGGTTCCTTAGGGTAGCGGCCAGGTGGGCTTGTAGCAGCCTCCCAGAACAGTCACTTAGGGAATGGGGTTGAGTTGAGTGACACTTAAAGTTGGGTGGACTGTTTTCAGAGACCAGCACGGCAAGTCTGGCAGGATGGGCGGAACCTGGCCTTTTGGGAAGGGCTTTTCTGGGAGACAAGGACTGTGGGAGATGGCTATTAGAAAAGATGAAGTTGTAAATAAGGGGGGGAAATGGATTAAGAGCAGCCCTGTGGAGAAGGTCTTGGGGTTCTGGGGGATGAAAAGCTCAACATGAGCTGGCAACGTGGGTTGTTCAACCAGGAGAAGAGAAGGCTCCAGGGAGACCTTAGAGCAGCTTCCAGTACAGAAAGGGGCTCCAGGAAAGCTGGGGAGAGGCTCTTGATCAGGGAGTGCAGGGATAGGAAGAGGGGAATGGTTTTAAACTGAAAGAGGGGAGATTGAGATGAGATCTTAGGAAGAAATGTTTTCCTGTGAGGGTGGGGAGGTCCTGGCCCAGGTTGCCCAGAGAAGCTGTGGCTGCCCCATCCCTGGAGGTGCTCAAGGCCAGGTTGGATGGGGCTTGGAGCAGCCTGATCCAGTGGGAGGTGTCCCTGCCCATGGCGGGAGTTGGACCTGGATGGGTTTTAATGACTTTCCTGACCCAAATCATTCTGTGATTCTATAAAGCTGACTTGGGGCCACCTAAAGCACACCATTATTGTACCATTCCATGATTCTATAATAAAAAAATCTCCAACAAGCAAGTGTTCTGGAAAAGAAGGATGGAGTCTGATTTCACTGTGCTGACTGCTGCATTTCATACAATTATCCATTCATTTAAAACTACCCGTGGCATTTGCTAGCCGTCTTCTAGCTTTACAGAGGTTTCCATCCCACAAACTCCCAGGAACACCTTTGTTCTGACACCAGCAGCACCTTTGTCCTTCCAAGGGCATTTAACCACAGCAAAGACCCATCATAGAATCAGTTGGTTTGCAAAAGACCTTTGAGATCATCGAATCGAACCATACCTGTCCGCTACTAAACCAGATCCAGAGGAGGGCTACAAAGATTCTCCGAGGGCTGAAGCACCTCCCATATGAGGACAGGCTGAGAGAGTTGTGCTTCTTCAGTCTGGAGAAGAGAAGGCTCCGAGGAGACCTTAGAGCAATCCCAGTACCTGAAGGGGCTACAAGAAAGCTGGGGATGGACTTTTTACAAAGCCCTGTGGTGATAGGACGAGGGGCAATGGGTATAAACTGGAGAGGGGCAGATTTAGACTGGACGTAAGGAGGAATTTCTTCACGGTGAGGGTGGTGAGGCCCTGTCCCAGGTTGCCCAGGGAAGGTGAAGCTGCCCCATCCCTGGAGGTGTTCAAGGCCAGGGTGGATGAGGCCTTGGGCAGCCTGGTCCAGTGGGAGGTGTCCCTGCCCATCACACAGGGGTTAGAACTGGATGATCTTTAAGGTCCCTTCCAATCAAAACTATTCAATGAGTCTATGATTCTATGATCCCTCAGCACCTCATCTACCTATCTTTTTAACATCTCCAGGGATGGGGACTCCACCACCTCCCTGGGCAGCCTCTGCCAGAGCCTGTTGATTGCAGGATGAGGCCATTGGAAAAACCATGAAAGAAGTCTCTTTTGTTTTAAGCTATTGTTTCTCGCCAAGAACTCCACATTGTTTGTTTGCAAAGGCTCGTTACTGTTTCCCATTCTACAAACAGCAACTTTGTTGGTGGCGCACTGTGAAGTCCATCTCTACCCTCAGGATCTCTCTTGATTTCCATGACTTTGCAATCTATAAAACGGCACATGGGAAAAATACACACAGAAACTTATTTCAGAAATATTGAGCCCTCTTTGTCAGGGTTTCTCCAGGGAATCATCCATGGGTCCAGTGGTGAGAGTGTCTTTTGTTCCAGCTATTCATTCTCCATTTGATCTCAGTCTTTTTCTCAGTAGCGCCGGTCTTTGATCATATGTGTGAGCAGCAATACAGTAAATGCCTTCCGTATTGCATCTCTCGTGCGTAGCTTCACTCATGTGCTCTTAACTTTGGGCTGTTTTCATAGAATCATAGAATTGCTTGGTTGGAAAAGACCTTTGAGATCATCAAGTTCAACCATACCTGTCTACTGCTTAACGATAGTCCTGAGGACTGCATCTAACCTGGCTTTTAAACACCTCCAGGGACAGGGACTCCACCAGCTCCCTGGGCAACCTCTGCCCAGAACCCTTTCACTGGAGAAATATCTCCTGATGTCCAATCTGAACCTGCCCTGATGCAACTTGAGGACATCTCCTCTCGTCCTATCACCTGCCAGCCAGGAGAAGAGACCAACACCCACCTCGCTACAACCTCATTTCAGGCAGTTGTAGACAGTGATGAGGTCTCCCCTCAGCCTCCTCTTCTCCAGGCTAAACAACTCCAGGTACCTCAGGCCCCTCTCATAATTCCTGTTCTCCAGCTCCAGCCCCTCAATGTCCTTCTTGGAGTGAGGGGATCAAAACTGAACCCAGGATTCAAGGTGTGGCCTCACCAGTGCCAAGTCCAAGGGCACAATCACTTCCTTGGTCCCACTGGCCACGCTGCTTCTGATACGGGCCAAGATGCCGTTGGGCTGCAAGCACACGCTGCCAGCTCATGGCAAGCCCCTCATCCCCCAGCATCCCAAGTCCTTCACCACGAGGCTGGCCCAGGTTGCCCAGGGAAGTCACGGATGCCCCCTCCCCGGAGATGTTCAAGGTCAGGTTGGATGGGGCTTTGTGGAACCTGATCCAGTGGGAGGTGCTTCTGCCCATGGCAGGGGCTTAGAACTGGATGGGCTTTAAGGTCCCTTCCAACCTAAACCATTCCATGCTTCTATAATTCCCAGCTCTAACTCTTTCACCTTCTAGTTAAGCCAACCAAACCTGGAGCTCCTACTGAAAATTAATCCTGGAGGTCTTTTCCAACCTAGTGATTCTGTGCAAATGATCCAGCTGTGTGTTTAAATGAGTTGCACAGGACTATGTCCAGGTGGCTTTCTCTTACCTTTAGTTTCTGAGCTTCTCCTCTAACCTTCAGCAGCTCCGTGATGGAGTCCACAAAACCCTGGTAATGGAAATTGCACATTTTCTCAATCTCACGATCATGGTTTCTGATTCGCGCTTCCAGTTTCTCCATGAACCGACTGTGTTCTTCGCCGTCGTACACAGACCTAGAAAGAAGACGCCAACATTGGTGAGGATTCCAATATCTGTTACTGTCAATACTTACACGAAATATCCAAAACAGGAGGTTAAAACAAACCTCCTGTGATAAAGAGATAGTGCTGCTTTTTCTGTGCACTACCAGGCACCAAACTCGGGTTCGGATATCTATTCCAGCCCTTTTTATTCCTTTTTCCACCTGTCAGACACCAGCTTGATGTTCCCTCAGAGACAGCAATGCAGACGACCCGAGATTTGAAACAAAGTCATAGAACGGTTTGGGTTGGAAGGAACCTTAAAGCCCATCCAGTTCTAACCCCACTGCCATGAGCCGGGACACCTCCCACTGGATCAGGCTGCTTAAAACCCCATCCAACTTGACCTTCAACACCTCCAGGGATGGGGCAGCCACTACTTCTCAGGGCAACCTGGGCCAGGGTCTCATCACCCTCATCAGGAAGAATTTCTTCCTAATGGCTAATCTAAATCTTCCCCCTTCCAATTTAAAGCCATTCCCCCTCATCCTATTGCTCCATGTCCTTGTTAAAAGTCCCTCCCCAGCTTTCCTGGAGCCCCTTCAGGTACCGGAAGGCCACTACAAGGTGTCCCCGGAAACTTCTCCAGGCTGAAGAACCCAACTCTGTCAGCCTGGCCTCATAGCAGAGGTGCCCCAACCCAAAGCTGAAAGAGGGGAGATTGAGATGAGACTTTAGGAAGAACTCTTTTCCTGTGACAGTAGTGTGGTCCTGGCCCAGGTTGCGCGGAGAATTCATGGCTGAAGCGTCCCTGGATGTGTTTAAGTCCAGGTTAGATTAGAATTTGAGCAACCTGATCCAGTGGGAGGTGTCCCTGCCCATGGCAGGGAGGTGGAACCGGATAGGATCTGAGGTTGCTTCCAACCCAAACCATTCCATGATTCTATGATTCCGAGAAGCAGTGCAGACTAAGCCTGAATTCTCTCTCAGTCTGAAGACATTAAGTCCACAGTGATTTTCACGGAATCTGAACTTGTACTGTGTCAGAAAGTAAGTTTAAATTCCTTATGATAAATTAACCATGCAGCAATTAGAGATAAAAAATGTGGAATGACTGAGCTGTAATAGCAGCAGTGACGAGCGACACTTCAGAAAGGACCAGAACAACGAATCCAACCAGACACATTAAATCTGCACAACCTGTGCTCACCAGGTTCTTTGGAGAACCACACTTCTACCACCATAAAGGTCTCAAAGTAATCCAAAACCACCAAGACAGGGATAAAGCTGGAGGAAATCTATTTAATTATCGTTCTTTAAGACCTGCCCCAACAATTTCAATCACAGTTTCAGTAACCATTCGCAACGGCCAAATCTTTACAAGTCTATTAAAAACTCAATGTAAAAAGACACCATCACCAAGAACAGAAGCCTTCACAAGGTAGAAGCAAGGTAGAAGCTGGTTGGTGCTAAACGTGAAGAAGAGATACGAAGAGGTCTTAAACTAGAGGAATGTCACCACAAGTGGTTTTTCCTCCCAGCGTGGCATGGGTTTGCTGCTGAAGTAGGAAAGCCGGAGCCCGAGTGCCATCTAGTGCTGTACGGTCTCTTTGCAGGATCTCCCAGAGAGCTCAGTAGGGCTTCTCTCTCTCTCCACTCCAACCGACTCAACTCAAAGATGAGAACTCATCCAATGAGCTGATAAAGCGAGAGGAGTTGCATTTTCATTCACTTACCACTTTTTAAGCCCCCAACAGTAATTATGGGTGCTAAATCATAGATTCATAGAATGGTTTGGGTTGCAAGGGACCTTAAAGCCCATCCAGCTCCAATCCCAGAGACACTTCCCACTGGATCAGGCTGCTCAAAGCCGCATCCAACCCGGCCTTGAACACCTCCAGGGATGGGGCAGTCACCACTTCTCTGGGCAACCTGGGCCAGGGCCTCCCCACCCTCATCATGAAGAATTTCTTCCTAATGGCTAATCTAAATCTTCCCCCTTCCAATTTAAAGCCATTCCCCCTCATGCTGTCACTCCAGGCCCTTGGAAAAAGTCCCTCCCCAGCTTTCATGGAGCCTCTTCAGGTACTAAAACTGTTCTAAGGTCTCCCTAGAGTCTTCTCGAGGCTGAACAACCCCAACTCTCTCAGCCTGCGACACTAAATATAAATAAACATGTTTACATTCCAATTAAAACGCCATCCGCATTTATAGAGGAATCTAGCAATGGGAAAAAAAGATTACTTACAAATCTGGGCACCATTTCCCTTGGAGATGGTGAATCTAAGGGATCAACGTCTGAGGACCGAAAACCTGTTATTGGTTTATTTTAGGCAAAATCGAGTTAACCCAAAAAAAAAAAAACGGTGACGGGCAGCAACGAAACCTGAGGATCTTCAGCATCAGCTCTAAGCTCACATTTAAACAAGCTCTGCATCTTGTCTTCTGAGCACTGGCCCAGGTTGCCCAGGGAAGCTGTGGCTGCCCCATCCCTGGAGGTCCTCAAGGCCAGGTTGGATGGGCTTTTGAGCAGCCTGATCCAGTGGGAGGTTTCCCTGCCCATGACAGGAGGTGGAACTGGATGGGCTTTAAGGTCCCTTCCAACCCAACCCATTCCATGATTCTATGAACTGGAGAAGGGCAGTTTTAGAATGGACATAGGAAGGAACTTCTTCACGATGAAGGTGGTGAGGCACTGCAACAGGTTGCCCAGGGAAGTTGTGGCTGTCCCATCCCTGGAGGTGTTCAAGGTCAGGTTGGATGGGGTCTTGGGCAGCCTGATCCAGTGGGAGGTGTCCCTGCTCATTGCAGGAGGGTTGGAACTGGGTGATCTTTAAGGTCCCTTCCAACTCAAACCATTACATGATTCTATGAATGCCACGGAAATTGATCCTCAAAGCTACTTTTTTTTCCGTTCTAGAAGAAACTTCCAGTCAGATGGCTTTATTGATAAGCCTCAAAAAATGCTTTTCAATTAAAAGACCAAGAGCGAATGCTCTGTCCCGCAGGCGTTTATCCTGTAACTGCAGAGCAGGCCACAAATCTCCAACTGTCAACTACGCTCAGCGACAGATCTGTCTGCTTCACATTTTTAAAGTACGGTCACTAAACGAAACCATTTAAGACGAATTTAAAATGTTCTTGGATCCTATTGTTAAGTTTCACAATTTCTGCATTCATTACAAAAATTCCACTTCCATTTTTTTTTTTTCCCAAAGGTCAATTAGAAAAATTTTTCCAGGAAAGCCATAACAGGCAAATGCACCAGGAGTTCCCTTGGGGTATTGTAGAGTTTATCCTTCAAAACTGGCACAACGAAACTTGTGGCCAAGCAATTAAGGAGGACACCACAGGCGCCAACTTGTGGAACAGCTGGATGCTTCGGGGTCTTCCCGATTTCTCCAGGTAGCAGCAGCTCATGCAGAAGCACACGACATGTTGATGATGAACCTTTCACACCTTCATCCTCTTCCCACACAGAATCATGGAATGGATTGAGTTGGAAGGGACCTTAAAGCCCATCTAGTTCCAACCCCCTGCCATGGGCAGGGACACCTCTGAGTGGACCAGGCTGCTCAAAGCCCCATCCAACCTGGCCTTGAACACCTTCAGGGATGGGGCAGCCACAATTTCCCTTGGTGACCTGTTCCAGTATCTCACCACTCTCATGATGAAGAAGTTCTTTCTAACGTCCAATCTAAATCTGCCCCTCTCCAGTTCATACCCATTTCCCCTCGTTCTATCACCACAAGCCTTTCTGAATAGTCCCTCTCCAGCTTTCTTGTAAGCCGACATCGCAGAGTCAAACTCAACTGTGCCCACATTGGACACCACTGCATCCTCAATCGCTTCATCAGCCTCGAGAGCAATAACAGGGGAAGGGGCAGAGGTTTGGGGAATACAGCCAATAGAAGACCCCAAGAGACAACCAGTTCAGCTACAAATCTAGTTAAAACATTGTCATAGGCAGGACAACTTAGGGCCATCAAGCACCAACGCAACCAGCTGTGCTTTTGACAATTCATCTGGCTCTGCTCAGGCTGCCGGTCCTACACCAGCTACCACACGCACGCTGAAAGAACAACAGAGGGGCTTAAAGTTACTGCACGTGTATAAAATAATGATAGAATGGGTTGGTTTGGAAGGGACCTTAAAGCCCATACAGTTCCAACCCCCTAATATGGGCAGGGACACCTCCCACTGGATCAGGCTGCTCCAAGCCCCATCCAACCTGGCCTTGGACACCTCCAGGGATGGGGCAGCCACCACTTCTCTGAGCAACCTGGGCCAGGGCCTCGCCACGCTCATCACGAAGAATTTCTTCCTAATGTCTAATCTAAATCTTTCCCCTTCCAATTTAACGCCATTCCCCCTCATCCTATCACTCCAGGCCCTTGGAAAAAAGCCCCTCCCAGCTTTTCTGGAGCCCCTTTCATTACTGGAAGCTGCTCTAAGGTCTCCCCACATCCTTCTGCTCTCCATGCTCAACAAGCCCAACTGTCTCAGCTTGTCCTTAGAGCAGAGGTGCTCCAGCTCTCACATCATCTTTGCAGTGTACTCTAGAGCCATCCCAACACTTCCATCTCCTTCTTATGTTGGGGATTCCAGAACTGAACACGGGACTCCAGGTGGGGTCTCACGAGAGCAGAACAGAGGGGGAGAATCCCCTCCCTCACTCTGCTAAATGCTAGAAGACAACAGAATCACAGAATCATAGAATCATAGAATCATAGAATCATAGAATAGTTTGGGTTGGAAGGAACCTTAAAGATCATCCAGTTCCAACCCCCCTGCGATGGGCAGGGACACCTCCCACTGGATCAGACTTCAGACCTCACTGTGCAGGGTCTTCTCCTGTCTCACGCTCAAGTGGTTAAATCAAGAGGCCTTCAGGCTATCTCAGAGGAGGCCAAGCCGTGAGGCTGACCCCACCAACTTCATTCCCAACGAGCATTGCCTGCAGGATGGGGACTCAGAAGGAACCTAAATAAATTCAGCTGAAAGCACAAAGAGGGGAAATCTCTGGGGGCAAAATGAAAGAGCTCTGGAACAATGCAAGGAGGACATTCTGGGGACAGGGGACTCGCTTTTGTTTTCAATTAATAAGTGGAACAAATTCCTGAGTGTTGTGGACTTCAATTTAATTTTATTTTTTCCCCCTTTAAACTTCTGTAGTAGTTTGAATCCCTCCGAAACATTTTCTTCTCATTAAGCCACATAAAAGCGTTAGCAGTTTGTTTACTCTCGTTCAAACTTTTGTAATAAACAAATTAACTACTAAGCTATGCAAAAAAAAAAAAAATCATAATTTTTGGAGTGGACCAAGAGTTCCACAGAAAAGAGGTCACAGAAAGGTTGCTTGTTTAATACCATAGAATCATGGAACGGGCTGGGTTGGAAGGGACCAAAGAGTTCAACCAGTTCCAATCCCCTGCCATGGACAGGGACACCTCCCACTGGATCAGGCTGCTCAAAGCCCCATCCAACCTGGCCTTGAACACCTCCAGGGATGGGGCAACCACGACTTCTCTGGGCAACCTGGGCCAGGGCCTCACCACCCTCATTGTGAGGTTTCTTCCTAATGTCTAATGTAAATCTTCCCCCTTCAAATCCAAAGCCATTCCCCCTCGTGGAAAGGCCCTCATGCAGATGGGGCACTTCAGGACATGGTTTAGTAGGCATGGTGGTGTTGGACTGACAGCTGGACTGGATGAGCTTCGAGGTCTTCTCCAACTTTAATGATTCCATGAGGGTGGTGAGGCATAGCAACAGGTTGCCCAGGGAAGTTGTGGCTGCCCCATCCCTGGAAGCATTCAAGGCCAGGTTGGATGGGCCTTGGGCAGCCTGATCCAGTGGGAGATGGCCCTGCCCATGGCAGGGGGGTTGGAATTGGATGATCCTTGAAGTCTCTTCCAACACAGACTCTTCTGAACACCTTGATTTTAGCAAGGTCCTGCCACAGCCCTGGTGGGTATTTGCCCAAGCACTTCAGGAGGAACACTGCACAGAAAATCACCATAAACCACACGCGTACGCTCTTCAAAACCCACCCAGAAAGCAATGTTACTTGTCAATAACGGGCCTTGACCAGCGGAGCTTTTCATCCGGGCTTCCACACACATTTGTGCTGGGCCTGGTTTTCTTCAGTGGTTTTTGTCCCTGCCCACGGCTGGGTGGGTGGAACTGGATGAACTTTAAGGCCCCTTCCAACTCAAACCATTCTATGATGCTATTTGCTAAGCAAACTGGAAAATATAACGCAAGCTGTACTTCCAAAATCCGTCGGAAACAACAAAGGGAAGGGAATCACAGCCTTCTGGAAAACAGCAACCAAAGACTTCAAGAAAATGAAAGTGTTTCCAGAAGTCAAGAAGGATGAAGGACAATGAAGGCAAGAGCATGGTAGTGGTCCAAGGAAAGGTCTCAATGAGCAGCACAGTGGGAGTAGAGGGGAGGCAGGAGACACAGCAAACATCACAGTGGCCATGGTACTTTGGGAGCCAAAGGAATTGGGTTTAGATTTGAAGAGCAAAGGTTGGCGAGGAGACGAGGAGCTCAGAGCCATGGATGAAGTCCTCTACTATGTTAAAGAGGGAGAAAGGTGAGGAGGAGTTCTGCAGAACTGTTCCGGGAAGGGCAAGAAGGGAAAAGAGTGTAGAAGGGTGCAGAGGGGTACAGAAAGGCATAGGAGAGCATAGAAGAGAAGGGCATGGAAGAGCACAGAAGGGCGTAGAAGGGCATAAAAGGGGGTAGAACAGAAGGGAGTAGAAGGAGGTGGAAGAGAAAGGCGTAGAAGGGCATAGAAGGGGTAGAAGGGAGTAGAAGGGAGCAGAAAGGTGTAGAAGGGAAGGGTGTAGAAGGGGGAAGAAGAGAAGGGAGTAGAAGAGAAGGGCGTAGAAGGGCACAGAATTGAGTAGAAGTGTATAGAAGGGAGTAGAAGTGTATAGAAGGGTATAGAAGGGATAAGAAGGGAAGGGCGTAGAAGCGGGTAGAAGGGCGTAGAAGGGCGTAGAAGAGCAGGATGTAGAAGGGCATAGAAGAGAGGGACTTAGAGATGGATAGAAGGGCATAGAAGAGGATAGGACGACACAGAAGGGTGTAAAAGAGTGAAGAATGGCCTAGAAGGGCATAGGAGAGACACAGAAGGAGGTAGAAGGCCGTAGAAGGAGGTAGAAGAGTCTAGAAGGGCATAGAAGGGGATAGAAGGGCATAGAAGGGTGTAGAAAGGCATAGAAAGGCTTAGAAGAGAAGGAAGTAGAAGAGAAGGGCATAGAAGGGTGTAGAGGCAATAAGAAGGAAAGGGAGTAGAAACGGGTAGAAGGGTATAGAAAGGGGTAGAAGGGGGTAGAAGGGGGTAGAAGAGCATAGAAGGGCATAAAAGAGTGTAGAAGGGCATAGAAGAGCCTAGAAGGGCATAGAAGAGAGGGGCACAGAAGGGGATAGAAGGGCGTAGAAGGGGATAGAAGAGTCTAGAAGGGCATAGAAGGGCATAGAAGGGTGTAGAAAGGCATAGAAAGGTGTAGAAGGGAAGGGGATAGAAGGGCACAGAAGGGCGTAGAAAAGAAGAACGTAGAAGATTAGCAAAGAACTCCAGTGGACATTCTGATTAAATGCAACTGAAGATTGTGAAAGCCCTGGAAGAAAGCACACCGGGACACTAGAAACCACATTCACGGGAGTCTAAAACTGAGTTGAACAGAAGTTTGTTCTGGGCTGGAGAGAGGATTTGATGCTGCCTTGGGGAGAACAAACTGCAGGAGCTCGGGCAGCATCACCAGTCTGGGGTGGTGGAGTCATTCAGCAGCAGTGAAAATACCCTCAGGCTTTTTTTTTTTCTTTACTTTCTGTTTTCTAAAGCAGGGTGAAACAATTAGAAACTTGCAGAAGATCAGCCCTGCTCCCTATTCCACACGGAACTGCCACAGATGGGAGAAAAGCACAGACGGGAGCATCAGTCCAACCTCATACCTCCTGCACCCAAAACGAGAGCCATTTCAGCCTTGCCGGAGAAATGCACTATGAACTCCAGATTCTAAGACATCGCAACCAGGAAAAGCCAAATTAAACCAGGACTTATCACGCAGAGGTACCCACCGCAGCAGCGCCCTGGAAGCCACCACTGCAAGCAACGGGTGGTAGGTGGGTATAATGTCACAGAATCATTGACGTTGGAGAAGACCTGATAAAGATCCCCTACCCAGCTTTCCTGTAGGCCACCAACTTAATGATAGCATAATATCATTTTTATAAGCTTTACAGAACTACTATTTGAGCCATTACATCTATAAAATCAGATTATATTACCCCTGAAAAAAATTATGTCCATACCTGCTGTGTTATTCATAAGATCACAGAATGGTTTGGGTTGGAAGGGATCAACCAGCCCATCCAGTCCCAACCCCCTGCCATGGGAAGGAACATCTCCCACTGGACCAGGCTGCTCAAAGCCCCATCCAGCCTGGCCTTCAACATCTCCGGGGATGGGGCAGCCACAACTTCTCCGAGCAACCTGGGAGAGGGCCTCCAAACCCACAGCATCAAGAATTTCTTCCTAATGTCTAATTTAAATCTTCTTCCAATTTAAAGTCATTCCCCCTCCAGACCCTTGGAAAGAGTCCCTCCCCAACTTTTCTGGAGCCCCTTCAGGCACTGGAAGCTGCTCTAGGGTCTCCTCAGAGCCTTCTCTTCTCCAGGCTGAACAACCCCACCTCTCTCAGCCTGGCCTCACGGCAGAGGGGCTTCAGCCCTCGGATCATCTCCATACCTTCCTCTGGACCCGTTCCAACAGTTCCTTCTCCTTCTTACGTTGGGGATTGCAGAACTGGACACAAGACTCCAGGTGGGAACTCACAAGAGCAGAGCAGAGGGAGAGAATGAGCTCTCTCGACCCGCTGTTTGGTGTCCAATAAAAGTTTTTTCCTCCTAAGGAAGTTCATTTTGTTGCCTTATCAACTTGTTGAAACAAGTTGATTTGGGGGATTTTTGTGCATTCTTGGCTTAAATCTTGCCTCCTCCTCTCTGCTGAAGCAATGCTCTCAGAACACCCAACCGAGGCACAGAGAATCCTGGAGACACTCATGATACTAAAAGCCTTGCATTATGAAACCATTAAAAGTGACAGCAGCACAACTGGTAATTTCTACACTCGCCTTTGCAAGAGGACCAGGACAGTAACGTGAGCAATTGCAGCCTCTGGGCTCAAGAGTTGCTCGTGCATAAGCTCTAAGACCAAAGCAGCAGCTTTGCTGCCCCACCCCTGGAAGTGTTGAAGTCAGGCTGGATGGGATCTTGAGCAGCCTGGTCCAGTGGGAGGTATACCTTGCAGCTCAGAAGACCAACCGTGTCTGCATCCAACCTGGATGACCAACCTGGGTTGCATCCAAAGCAGCGTGGCCAGCAGGGAGGGAGGGGATTCTGCCCCTCTATTCCTCTCTGGTGAGGCCTCATGTGGAGTCCTGTGTCCAGTTCTGGAATCCTCAACATAAGGAGATGGAACTGTCGGAACAGGTCCAGAGGAGGCTACAAAGATGATCAGAGGGCTGGTAAGGAAAGGATCTCCCGAAGAAGGCTCCAAGGAGATCTTATAGCGACCTTCCAGTACCTGAAGGGGCTACAAGAAAGCTGGGGAGGGAATATTTACAAAGGCTTTGAGCGATCGGACTAGAGGCAATGGCTATAAACTGGATGGAGCCTTGGGCAGCCTCATCCAGTGGGAGGTGTCCCTGCCCATGGCAGGGGGTTGGAACTGGATGATCTTTAAGGTCCTTTCCAACTCAAAATATTTTATGATCAGCCCTAGGGGAGCTACAGCATGTGACAAAACAGCCCTTGGCGTGGACATCCCTGCTCAGCAGCACCAGCTTCCTGCTCTGTTCCTCCTGCAGAGAACGTCATCCATCATCAAGGTCAACTGAAGGTCTCACTTGCAAGCAAAAGTTGACCGAGATGGCACAACACGGCTCTTGGCTGCAAATTCATTGTGTCAAGAAGTTCCTGACTCTCAGCACCAGACACATTTGTGTTCCACACGTGGTAGAAAATAGCTTTCTGCTGCTCTTACTCCAGTGCTCCTCACAACTTCTGTCTCCCTGCCTCAGCTCTCACACCCTCTCCTGCACTACCAGTGCCTCAAAAAGAGTGCAGCTACTTCTAAACATTCCATAGATTCATAGAGTCATGGAATGTGTTGGGTTGGAAGGGATGTTAAAGCCCATCTAGTCCCAACCCCCTGCCATGGGCAGGGACACCTCCCACTGGATCAAGTTGCTCAAAGCTCCATCCAACCTGGCCTTGAGTACCTCCAAGGATCAGGAAGCCACAACTTCTCTGGCAGAGACGCGCAATTTCTTGCTGACCAACTTCTCCCATCACAGCCTGAGCCAGAGGAGATTTGCTCTCATTTACAGCCTAATAATTTCTTTCTAAAACTCACGAGCACATTCTTCATAATGAGGGTGGTGAGGCCCTGGCCCAGGTCACCCAGAGAAGTTATGGCTGACCCATCCCTGGAGGTGTTCAAGGCCAGGTTGGATGAAGCTTTGAGCATCCTGATCCAGTGGAAGATGTCCCTGCCCATGGCAGGAGGGTTGGAACGGGACAGGCACATTAACTCTGCATTGAGAAGGATTTGGATACTTTGGTTTCTTCCTTTAAAAACCAATGGTTTGCTGAAGGTTGGAGTGAGAATCAACCAGGGATAGAGAAGATGACTCCACTGAGCTTTGTCTCTCCTTATAAACAGCACATCTGATGCGTATCTACTCTATTACTCCAAGTATGTCTTCTGTCTCTCGTAGAGGATCAGACGTGCTGGAACACCATTGCGGGCATGGTGGAAAGGAGATTAGAACATTTGTGGTGGCTTCACATCTGCATACTCCAGTTCTTGTGGGCTTGAGTCTACCCTTCCTGCTCCAACACTTTTCCTAACAATAGGACGCATGGTATAGACGTTCCACAGCTTCCTGAGAAGTAAGTGTTGACCCGGGTGCATTGTTGGCTTCCTTCCCTTTTTAAATCATGTTTAAATGCGTGATTCATCTCTGTCTTAATGTTAACCAGCTTGGATGGGCTGAGATTTATCTTGCTTGGTTCTAGCGAGCATTCCTACGCTACACATGGTGCAAATCAACTGTCCTTCCAACTTGAAAGAGCTTGAGAGAGCCGGGCCTGCTGACGCATCGCTTTTGTTCTTGGGGGAATTGTTTCCATTGTGCTCGCAAGAAGAGGAGGGAAGTTGAAAGCTCTGCTCATGGCCAGTTCTCTCCATACTTGCCTCAGTTGGGGGCATTCGTGTTTGTTGGAGATGTTCTGGCTCTTGGTTGCTCCTTACGTTTCCTCAGCTCATCTGGAGGCTGAACACTAATTTGTTCAAGCTCTCCCTCTAATGTCTTTTATCATCTGAAAGGCGTTCTTTATAAAGACATTATAAATGAGTTGTTCCATTATATTTTCAATTAGGGTGATTATTCTTCACTTCCTTCAGAACCTTCTCTGACACGGAATAGCTGTATTCCACTCAAAGACAGCTGTGGCTTTATGGTGGCTCTATTCTTCCAGTACTGTACCGGCTGAAAGTGCTGTTATAGAATCTCAGAATCATCAAATGGTTTAGGTTTGGGGACCTGGTGGCACTTGCAATGCAATGGTGCGTCTTGTCTGGCCTCCAGCTGCTTCTCTGAGACGTTCTGGGCCTTTGTAAGTCCTTCACCAGGTTGATCTCCATTGTCTATATTTAGGCAACTGAAGCCAACAAGTTTTCTAATGAGACTTAGAATCATGGAATGGTTTGGGTTGGAAGCGACCTCAAAGCTCCTCAAGTTCCAACTTCCCCGCCATGGGCAGGGACACCTCCCACTGGATCAGGCTGATTGAAGCCCCATCCAGTCTGGCCTTGAACACCTCCAGCGATGGGGCAGCCACAGCTTCCCTGGGCAACCTGGGCCAGGGCCTCACCACCCTCACAGGAAGATGTTTCTTCCTAAGATCTCACCTCAATCTCTCATCTTTCAGTTTAAAACCATTCCCCCTCATCCCACGCCTTCACTCAAGAGCCCCTCTCCAGCTTTCCTGGGATGTTACCTTTGTTTGGTAACTCAGATGAGAAGGAAACACCACCACCAGGCCACTGAACACCCAAGACCATGAGCGACACAAAGCCCAGAATGCACGCAAAAGCTGACTACAGAAGATACCAAACTGGACAAAGTGTCCTGGATGTGTCAGGGCACTGAAATATCTCCCACCTTATTTATTCAGACAGGATACTAAGACGCAATTTCATTACTAGATGTAAGAGTCCTCCTTCAGAGAGCTCTTTAATTCAAGGAATAAACTCCAAACAGCACAAAATCACTGCCATCATCAGCCAGATAAATTCAAAGCAGAAAGGAAGCATCGTATGCTCTGAGGCCCTGCTGAGAAAGGTGGGGTTGTTCATCCTGGAGAAGAGAAGGCTCTGGGGAGACCTTAAAGCAGCTTCTAATACTGAAAGGAGCTCCAGGAAAGCTGGGGAGAGGCTCTGGATCAGGGAGTGCAGGGATAGCATGAGGAAGTCCTGTGTCCAGTTCTGGAATCCCCAACACAAGAAGGAGATGGAACTGTTGGAATGGGTCCAGAGCAGGTGACAAAGATGATATGAGGGCTGGAGCACCTCTGCTCTGAGGCCAGGCTGAGAGAGGTGGGGTTGTTCAGCCTGGAGAAAATAAGGCTCCGGGGAGACCTCAAAACAGCCTTCCAGTACCTGAAGGGGCTCCAGGAAAGCTGGGGAGGGACTTTTTCCAAGGGCGTGGAGTGGCAGGATGGGGAGGAATGTCTTGAAATTGGAAGGGGGGAAATTTAGATTAGACATTAGGAAGAAATTCTTTGTGATGAGGTGGGGAGGCCCTGGCCCAGGTTGCTCAGGGAAGTAGTGGCTGCCCCATCCCTGGAGGTGTTCAGGCCCAGGTTGGATGGGGCTCTGAGCAGCCTGATCCAGTGAGAGGTGTCCCTGCCCATGGCAGGGGGTTGGAAATGGATGACCTTTAAAGCTCCCTTCCGACTCAAACCATTCAATGATTCTATGAATACCTTTGTTTGTGAGCTTCCAAAGCCATTGGTTGAGACCAAGAAGAGAAGTGAAGGAGTCAACCTCTCCATCTAGTGTCTTCAAAGCTGGCCACTGCTGAGCACAACACGCAGTAACCAGACAGGCTATCTTGCTTAATATAGGCTTAAGAGTGAAAATTTGGTCCACAGTACACAGATCTGCAGCGAGTACATCATTAAATACATCTTGCCATGCAACAGGGTACATCTGGTCTTCTCATAGCCCAACAACACTCCACAGCTAACCCAAACTAGAAAAGAGCAGACACTGCCGCTAAAACATTTTGCAACACGATGAAGATGATCTAGAGCAGCGGCACAACCCTAGACGTCAGCACGGGGCCATAACTCTTTAACCCCTTCCTCAACAAGGCGAGGGTGGGGATTCTGCCCCTCTGCTCTGCTTTCACGAGACCCCACCTGGAATCCTGTGTCCAGTTCTGGAATCCCCAACACAGGAAGGACATGGAGCCATTGCAGTGAGTGCAGAGGAGGCCATGAAGATGATCCAAGAGCTGGAGCACCTCCCATATGAGGACAGGCTGAGAAAGCTGGGATTGCTCAGCCTGGAGAAAAGAAGGCTTCATGAAGACCTTAGAGCAGCTTCCAGTACTGAAAGGGGCTCCAGGAAAGCTGGGGAGGGGCTCTTTATCTGGGAGTGCAGGGACAGAATGAGGGCAAACGGTTTTAAGCTACAATAGGAGAGATTGGGATGAGTTCTCAGGAAGAAATGTTTCCTGTAAGGGTGGAGAGGCCTTGGCCCAGGTTGCCCAGAGAAGTGGTGGCTGCCCCATCCCTGGAGGGGTTCAAGGCCAGGTTGGGTGGGGCTTTGAGAAGCTTGATGCTGTGGAGGTGTCCCTGCCCATGGCAGGGGTATGGAAGTAGATGAGCTTTAAGGTCTTTTCTGACCCAAACTGTTCCATGATTCTTTGTGCCCTGGGGATGGGGTGATTAACCATTATCAGAAGGTCTGGAGGGTTCTTAGCCCATAGGGTGACTGCTAACTGTCAGGATCTTCCACAACCACCAGCTCAGTGCCTTCCGAAGCACAGAGGCTTTGGAAGAAGGAGACACACGTGGTAAGGTAATTCAGAGCCACCAAAGGGACAGAGCCCTGACAACCGCAAACTGAAAGCGGAGTCTATCCCGACTTTGGGGCCACCAGACCTTTAAGAAGCACCGCCACCCTGTGTCGCGACAGCTGAACTGCATTGATGTTCAGCTTTCTCGGAGCTCATCAACTGTCAAATGATGCGTCATGCGCTTCTCAGCACGAAGGCAGCCAAAGCAAGGCCAGCTTCATCATCTGGAAGACCTCGGGTTGAACTCTGCACGCCAGGAGGCCAAAGCCAAGTATTTCACATTGCTGCACGATCCAGACTCCGACTGCAGCTGATTTCATAACAGTTGAAGCCAGACACGGAATCACAGAATGACCTGAGTTGGAAGGGAACCACAAGGATCATCAAGTCCAACTCCTGTCCCTGCACAGGATAACCCCAACATTCATACCATGGGTCTGAGGGCATTGTCCAAATGCTTCTGGAATACTGTCGTGTTTGGCATCAATACTGCTGCCCTGGGGAGCTGCTCCAGTGCTCCACCACCCTCTGGGTGAAGAGCCTTACCCTAATGTCCAATCTAACTCTCCCCTGGCACATCTTCCTGCCGTTTCCTCGAGTCCTCTCATTGGTAAACAGAGATCAACACCTGCTCCTCCTCTTCCCCTTGTGAGGAAGCAGTAAACCGCAATGAGGTCTCCCCTCTGTCTCCTCCAGGCTGAGCAGACCAAGGGACTTCAGCTGCTCCTCAGCGAGCAGGAAGTTTGCTCAGACAACAAACCTGAAGAGCAGAGTTACCAAAAGCAGCATCGGAATAGCAGATCTCCTGTTGAACAAACTCAACGCACCATTTCAAACGACATCACCGCACTGGACACAATGACATTTGGGGTCCTGCTTCTAGAGATGCAACCAGATCCCGCGTTCGTAGCAACCCTGAGAGTACGATGTCATAAAGGATATCTCAAAGCATTTGTGTTTATTTTTGGATCAGCCTAATACTTCTCAAATGGTGTGGTCTAGTGGGAGGTGTCCCTGCCCATGGCAGAGGGGTTGGAACTCGATAACCTTTGAGGTCCCTTCCAACCCAAATCATTCTGTGACTCTATGAAATCATGTAGACGTCAAAATAAGAACTTAAACCAACCCCACACCCTTAAAGCCATCTCGTATCAGAAGCTACCAGAACACCTCACAAACACCAATCTGCCTCAATTTCCCCTTGAAGAGAAGCATCATACAGATTTTACACCTTGGCCAACACCGGCACAGAAGAACTTGAGGGCATTTCCTCTCATCCTATCACTTGTCAATTGGGAGAAGAGACCAACACCCACCTCACTACAACCCTCTTTCCAGGAGCTGCAGAGAACCATGCAGTCTCCCCTCAGCCTCCTCTTCTCCAGGCTAAAGAGCCCCAGGTCCTTCAGCGACCCCCAAAATCCCTGCGCTCCAGCCCCTTCCCCAGCTCCGTTCCTTTCTTCATACGCGCTCCAACCCTTCCATCTCTTTCTTGAGGGACCCAAAACTGAACGCAGGGTTCAAGGTGCGGCCTCACCAGACATGAGTCCAGCGGGACAATCCCCACACATCAAAATCATCTTTATTCTGACTTTGTCTTACGCAATCGCAGCGAGAAGTGAAGTTCACGCTCGTTTAGGCTTCAAATTGAGCTCATTCAGAATGAATGAAGTCAACTCAAAGCAGGGCCAACTTGACGTGGCACACGACCCACATACGAAGAGGTCGGGAGACTCTTTTTCTCCTCCAATGTTCTGAGAGGAACTCCTTAAATACTGCACCACAACTTGGGCAAACACATTTTTTTTAACATTTAACTCTAAATAAGGATCAGAAGAGGATGTTCTTTGCTCAGAGAGGAGCAAAGGGAACATGAACTCCTCGCTGTAGAGACTGGATCACTCCAACTGTCACAGCTCTGTAGGCGCAAACCAAGAACCAGGATGCAATGTTGATATCCAGACAAGGTTCCCAGGTCTAAGCATGAGACATTTTTAAGGAAGAATAGAACCACTGCCCATGACATTTAACGCCTTTAATACAGCAGATCCTCCCACTGCCTGGTTAAGATACCTGAGTGAGCAGCTTGGCAAGGTAGAACAAAGCCAGATTTGTGCAGCCTGGAGAAAAGAAGGCTCCAGGGAGACCTCAGAGCAGCTTCCAGCACTGAAAGGAGCTCCAGGAAAGCTGGGGAGTGGTTCTGGATCAGGGAGGACAGGGATAAGATGAGGGGGAATGGTTTCAAGCTGAAAGAGGAGAGATTGAGATGAAATCTTAGGAAGAAATGGTTTGCTGTGAGAGGGGTGAGGCCCTGGCCCAGGTTGCCCAGGGATGTTGTGGTTGCCCCATCCCTGGAGGTGTTCAAGACCAGGATGGATGGGGTTTGCAGCAACCTCATCCAGTGGAAGGTGTGCAGCTCCCTGTGTGCGTCTTCCAGCTCATCTGACTGCTAAGGACTGAGGCGAAGGCAGCATGAAGCACCTCAGCCTTTGCCTCACCCTTTGTCACTGTGCATCCCCTCAAGGTTGGAGATCCTCTTCAGCCTCCTTTTGCTGCTGATCTATTTATAGAAAGAGTTTTTATTGTTCGCTACTGCAGTAAGGACAATACTTTTCAGCATCACTTCCCCAAGTGCCATGAAGTAGTCCAGAACATCTCTCAAGCGACCTCACAGCTTCTTCTGTGGGTACTTGGTGCTTGCAAGATGTGTGCCACATCCCAGGAGGATTCATCCAGCCTGGGATCCATGTATGTTGATCATCTTGTGTTCCCTCCCGCCCTTCGCTTAGGGGATGGACTTGCCACGTAGCATCCCGTGGGTGGTCCTTGGTTTAGCAGAGCTACCTAGATCTGCCCACATCCCCTAACAAGAACCTGCCAGAGAAAACTGGAAGGCTTTCAAATGACAAGGAAAAAAAAAAAAGGAAAAAGCCAAGTTTAATTAGAGCTAAAACTGGGATAATTAACTTCCTTAAATAGATTAAGGCAATTAAGAAAGAAATCAATCAATCTGGATGAAGTGAAGTCAACAAGCACTGACTGGCAGGATACAGAAGGCAGCAGGAAAGCTGGGTCAGGACCTTTTATTTCTGTTTAGTGTGGTAGCAAATGCCATCCATCTCCTAAACACTTCATCTACCCACCTTTTAAACCCCTCCAGGGATGGGGACTCCACCACCTCCCTGGGCAGCCTCTGCCAGGGCCTCAGAACCCTTTCTGTGAAGAAATTTTTCTTAACATCCAATCTGAACTTCCTCTGACGCAGCTTGAGGCCGTTTCCTCTTGTCCCACCACTTGTTACTTGGGAGAAGAGACCAACACCCACCTCTCCACAACCTCCTTTTAGGGAGTTGTAGAGAGCAATAAGGTCTCCCGTCAGCATCCTTTTCTCCGGGCTAAACAAGCCCAGGTCCCTCAGCCGTTGCTTCTAAGACTTGTCTTCAGTCTTAAATACAAGTGCTTGAAAAAGGCGGCTCCATGAGGTTCATCAGGAGGGCAGGAATGAGAGTGAAAATGAAAGCAATCCATCAGCCCCTCCATAACCCCACACTTTGACGAGGTTTGATTGTTCCCGGCATGTCCACGTTCTCCTCATTTCTTGAATGCAGCCTCTACTCCTCCTGAGAATCATCTCAACCAAGCACCAATCCCACCTTTTGCCACTTGATGGCACCAAAGAAAATCCTAAATCTTCATCCGATCAGGCTGGATTTACAGGAGTTGGGGAAGATTCGGTCTGAACCCTAAAAGAAAACGCTTATGGCCAAGGTTTTGCCTATGAACGCAAGGAAATAATGGTCTCCTAGACCATAATATTCCTGCATCCAACCTGCTGCACAAAGAGAAGCCACTACTTGTATCTACAGGCTACAAGTAGAGCCTGTTCATAGTCTTTTCAGGTTAGGTCCCATAGGAACTGAACCAGCAACTCGCCACCGATGACGAAACACAACATGAATCCAGCAGCATTCATGATCCCGCTGGATCCCAACACCGATAAAGACAACATCCAGCAGCACCCGCTGGATCCCAACACCGACAAAGACAACATCCAGCAGTACCCGCTGGATCCCAACACCAATATAGACAACATCCAGCAGCACCTGCTGGATCCCAACACCGATAAAGACAACATCCAGCAGCACCTGCTGGATCCCGACACCGACAAAGACAACATCCAGCAGCACCCGCTGGATCCCAACACCGATAAAGACAACATCCAGCAGCACCCGCTGGATCCCAACACCGATAAAGACAACATCCAGCAGCACCCGCTGGATCCCAACACCGATATAGACAACATCCAGCAGCACCCGCTGGATCCCGACACCGATAAAGACAACATCCAGCAGCACCCGCTGGATCCCGACACCGATAAAGACAACATCCAGCAGCACCCGCTGGATCCCAACACGATAAAGACAACATCCAGCAGCACCCGCTGGATCCCAACACCGATAAAGACAACATCCAGCAGTACCCGCTGGATCCCAACACCGATAAAGACAACATCCAGCAGCACCCGCTGGATCCCAACACCGATAAAGACAACACCCAGCAGCACCCGCTGGATCCCAACACCGATAAAGACAACATCCAGCAGCACCCGCTGGATCCCAACACCGATAAAGACAACATCCAGCAGCACCCGCTGGATCCCAACACCGATAAAGACAACACCCAGCAGCACCCGCTGGATCCCAACACCGATAAAGACAACATCCAGCAGTACCCGCTGGATCACGACACCGATATAGACAACATCCAGCAGCACCCGCTGGATCCCAACACCGATAAAGACAACATCCAGCAGCACCCGCTGGATCCCAACACCGATAAAGACAACATCCAGCAGCACCCGCTGGATCCCGACACCAATAAAGACAACATCCAGCAGCACCCGCTGGATCCCGACACCGATAAAGACAACATCCAGCAGTACCCGCTGGATCCCGACACCGATAAAGACAACATCCAGCAGCACCCGCTGGATCCCGACACCGATAAAGACAACATCCAGCAGCACCCGCTGGATCCCAACACCGATAAAGACAACATCCAGCAGCACTCGCTGGATCCCAACACTGATAAAGACAACATCCAGCAGCACCCGCTGGATCCCGACACCGATAAAGACAACATCCAGCAGCACCCGCTGGATCCCGACACCAATAAAGACAACAAGCACACGCTCTTCACCATCGGAGCCTAGAGTGACTGTGGAGCCTCAAAGTGGGTGGTTTGCAGGTCAATGATACTCGACTGCACTGACAGCTGCTCTTCAGAGGGGATCTCAGAAGACCCTTCTCATCGTTTGGAAGCACCAAGTCGGAAGCCATCATCTGGACAAGACACACTGCCTTTCAGCTCAATCCCTCCCACCCCACTCAACATGTCTTGACCAGGATACAGCAGGGCCTGAGAGAAAGGATTTGGACATGATCTACTAGGCATGGTGGTGTTGGGCGCATGGCAGGATTGGGTGAGCTTAGAGATCTTCTCCAACCTTTATAATTCTATAACCCAAGGCAGGTAAGGGCGAGCAGGCCAGAGCAGCAAGGAACCACCTCCAGGACTGGGGTTCCCACCACAGATTCAGTGCCTGGGAAAACCAAGCCGGAGACAACCTCGAGCAGCTCCAGCCAAGCCAAGGGGTGACAAGGTAAATCCAGAATCTAATTAAAACTACCCAAAGCTAATTAAGAGTCAACCACAATTACTCAAATCTGCTTTATTCAGCATCCAAAAGCAGCCGTGGGATGTTGCGCTGATGCAGGAGACACAGGACCACATCCATCCCTGGGACACAAACCCCAGCATAAGAAGGATACTGAACTGTTGGAATGGGTCCAGAGGAGGCCACAAAGATGATCTGAGGGCTGGAGAACCTCTGCTATGAGGCCAGGCTGAGAGAGGTGGGGTTGTTCAGCCTGGAGAAGAGGAGGAGAAGACATAACAGCAGCCTTCCAGTACCTGAAGGGGCTCCAGGAAAGCTGGGGAGGGGCTTTTGACAGTAAGGACATGGAGTGATAGGACGAGGGGGAATGGCTTTAAATTGGAAGGAGGGAGGTTTAGATGAGACATTAGGAAGAAATTCTTCACCATGAGAGTAGTGAGGCTCTGGCCCAGGTTGCCCAGGGAAGCTGTGGCTGCCCCATCCCTGGAGGTGTTCAAGGCCAGGTTGGATGGGGCTTTGAGCAGCCTGATCCAGTGGGAGGTGTCCCTGCCCATGGCAGGGCAGTTGGAACTGGATGGGCTTTAAGAACCTCTTCCAACTCAAACCATTCCATGATTCCTTTGCATCCCTGTTAGCGGAAAAAAATGTCAGCCCCACCACTCGGTAGAATATCCATAACGAGAGCCTGCGGGAGCCTCATCAATATTTATTATGGCTTCCCCCATCGCACCTCTTAATTTTAAGGAAACACTGGGTTGAACTGGCCACAAAAGGGAAAATACATTGACAAAAAAAAAAACAAAAAAAAAAAACAGTTTTGAGTGTTTTTAGAACGTACTGTGTTTCAGAAAAGGTCTGGGATAGGTTTCTGCTGGTGCCAGGTACCCAAGAAATGAGTAGTTATGAGTTGGTTAAAAAGACTTATGCAGAAGCACTGGTCTCAAACACACGCTAGCAGATTTCACCTCTAATTTATCTGCGCTGTTATTGGACCAGACAGCCTTTGACATTAGAGCTGCATGAAATCTTAATTAAAAGCCCGTGCTGAAAGTTAAAACCAACAAGACAAAGCGAGCTTGTTCTCAATGACGGACAGAGATGGCCACAGCCATTCATCTCCAGAGCCATACATCAGCCGGGAACATAAAACTATCTTGGGCGAGCACAAACAAAACCATACGGACAAATTAGCTTTACCGCAACGTGGCTGCTGGGCAGATCTTGCTCTACAAGAGGATTCACGCCCAGCTTGGACAACATGGGCACATCAAGGAATGAGGAATGCAGGTGGTTTCCATAGAATCATAGAATGGGTTGGGTTGGAAGGGACCAAAAAGCCCATCCAGTTTCACCTCCCTGCCATGGGCAGGGACACCTCCCACCAGATCAGGCTGCTCGAAGCCCCATCCAAGCTGGCCTCGAACACCTCCAGGGATGGGGCAGCCACCACTGCTCTGGGCAACCCGCCCTCACAGGAAAACATTTCTTCCTAAAATCTCATCTCAATCTCCCCTCTTGCAGCTTAAATCATCCTCCCTCGTTCTGTCCCCGCACTCCCTAATCAAGAGCCCCTCCCCAGCTTTCCTGGAGCCCCTTTCAGTACCAGAAGCTGTTCTGAGGTCTCCCCGCAGCCTTCTCTTCTCCAGGTGGAACAACCCCAATTCTCTCAGCCTGACCTCGTACCAGAGGTGCATCAGCCATCACATCATCTTTGTGGCTTCCTCTAGACCTGCTCTAACAGCTCCATGTCCTTCCTGTGCTGAGGAACCCAGAACTGAACACAGGACTCCAGGTGGGGTCTCACCAGAAGAGAGGGGCAGAATCCCCTCCCTCGCCCTGCTGGCCACGCTGCGTTGGATGCAGCCCAGGACACGGTTGGCCTTCAGGGCTGTGAGCACACATTGTTGTCTCATGTCCAGCTTTTTATCCATCAGCACCCTCAAAGTCCTTCTTAGCAGGGCTGCTCACAATCTCTTCATCCCCAGCCTGAAGTGACAGCAGGGGCGCCCTGACCCAGGCGCAGGACCTTGCACTTGGCCAGGTTCATCACCAGGTTATCAACACTGTTGTTATTTTATCAACTCTTGTCTATCTGAGGCTGATCTCTCAGCAAGTTCCCTTCAACCACAACCATCCCAAGCATTACGGCTCGTGGTGAGCCACAACACCTCCAAAAGACAAACTCATCCTCAAAACACCTGACAAGACACCTCCTGGGGGAACTACACTTTGCATGGCTGTTTGTGGACGTGAAATAGAAGATACTGGAATCATGCAGAACACATAACCTGTGGCCAAATCACCCCAAAAGACTAAACAGTATTACCCTTTGCTACTTCCAATTTTCATTAAGAAGAATCATAGAATCATGGAATGGTCTGGGTTGGAAAGGACCTTAAAGATCATCCAGTACCAACCCCTGTCACAGGCAGAGACATCTTCCACTGCATCAGGTCGCTCAAAGCTCATGCCATGACCGTAACCACATCTGTGATGCTCAATACCTGTATGGTGGCACCACTGACACAATCTTTATTTCATAAAACCATAGAATGGTTTGGGTTGGAAGGAACCATGAAGGTCATCCGGTGCAAACGCCCTGCAGCGAGCAAGGACATCTTCAACCAGATTGTTGGAAAATCGTTAAGAATTAGGGCTCAATTAAAATAAGATTAGAATTATAGGTTATGTATATTGTATTTAGCGTTTGATAGATATTGTGTTTAGCATTTCATTTGGTTGATCTTTATAGTTAAGTTTGGGCAGACTTTGTGTCTGTCTCTGTAGACGGTGACGGTTTTCTCACAGACCACATATAACCTTCACAAGTGTGGGATGAGGGAGTGCTTAGAAAGAATGTACTAACAACCTTATCCGAGTAGAGCCGACGCTTTTACTAACGACCTTATCTGAACACAGTCTACATTTGTGAAGGCCAGAAGCACACCAAGGGCAGTCAACTGAAGATAAGGAAATGCTGGTGTCCACACAAATGATGAGACAATCCTCAAATACATATGCATGAAGAAATGATGTAATCTGTTGAATATACATTAGATTATGAAACACTTAAGGGTTAAATTGCGGACGCGCCGGGATCGTCTTAGAACCTGATTTGGGTTTGAATATAATCTACCTGGAATGGTTATGTGTTTGTCTCTACGCTAACAGTTTTGGCGACCCAGGTGGGACCTCGCGGGCATTGCTGAGGCGGCTCGCATCGATCTCGCTCCAGCCAGCACCGAGCGATTCTCGGGGAGCCATGGAGCGCAACCGACCTCCGCTGCCCCCGACGGACCAGGGATATTGGTAAGACACAGAATCACAGAATCACAGAATCACCAGGTTGGAAAGGACCCACTGGATCATCGAGTCCAACCATTCCTAACACTCCCTAAACCATGTCCCTCAGCACTTCATCCACCCGTTCCTTAAATACCTCCAGGGAAGGAGACTCGACCCCCTCCCTGGGCAGCCTGTAAATCCTACAACTGATGCTATTTTGTAAGCGCGAGGGCAAACGGGATGCGATACCATATGTAGAACTGGTTTTTATTTTAAGAGGGAAAGAGGAATGGAAGAAGGCGTGTGGGATAATGGTTGTTAGTACGCTAACAAGATCAGGTTGCTCACAGCCCCATCCAACCTGGCCATGAATATTTCCAGGGATGTGGCACCCACCACTCCTCTGGGCAACTTGTTTGAGAAACTGGAAGAGAAAGGAGAAGTTGGTTCAGAAACACCAATGTAAGGCTCAGATCAAGTGCCGTGCCCGGCCAGCGACCCAACAAGTGCCACCTGTTTGGCTTTAAGAGCAAAATAAAGGAGTTGATAGACAAAGTAACTCGATCTGTGAAGATTATTTACTATTTAATCACTAATATTACTTATTGGGAGTCCATCCAGGAACCAAAGCCAGGCGAATTCCCATCAGGAACAAGGCAGGGTTTCACAACACCTGAACTCAACTCAAAGTTGCTCTCTGGCTCAAGCAAAGGTCACAGCCTGGATTTAGGTTTTATGATCTGCATTGTGCAAAGGCTGGAGCACATCAATGAATGCAGGGCAGCCCTTGGTGGTCAGGAGAGCCATAAGAACCATGGTCCTGCTGAACCCAGCAGAACGCAGCACTACGCAGCAGTGCACCCACAATTCCCTCTTCTCCACCGCTGAGCCACACATTTTGAAAGCCCGGTGAGGCAGGATGGGCTCCCAGAAACAACAACCTGCAGGGAAATCCATCTTTGCTGCCCACGAGGAAGAGACCTGGAGCCAAAGCAGCGTTTCAGGGAATCGGAAGAGCCCAAGACATCACCTGGCACATATGGAGCAGCTCCCGTCCAAGGCCAGGCTGACTGAGGTTGTTCAGCCTGGAGAAGAGAAGGCTCCAGGGAGACCTTAGAGCAGCTTCCAGGACTGCAAGGGGCTCCAGGAAAGCTGGGGAGGGGCTCTGGAGCAGGAAGTGTGGGGACAGGACAAGGTGGAATGGTTTTAAGCCGCAAGACAGGAGATTGAGATGAGATCTTAGGAAGAAAAGTTTTCCTGTGAGGGTGGGGAGGCCCTGACCCAGGTTGCCCCATCCCTGGAGGTGTTCAAGGCCAGGCTGGATGAAAGAAATTCTTCCTGATATCTAATCTAAACCTCCTCTGGCACAACTTAAGGCCATCCCCCCTCATCCTATCCCTTGTTACTTGGAAGAAGAGACCAACACCCACATTGCTACAACCTGCTTTCCAGGAGATCCCAAGAACAATGCGGTCTCCTCTCAGCCTCCTCCAGGCTGAACAACCCCGCGTCTCACAGCCACCTCTCATAACCCTTGTTCTCCAGCCCCTTTCCCAGCTCCGTTCCCCTTCTCCAGATGCGTTCCAGCCTCTCAATGTCCTTCTTGGAGTGAGGGGACCAAAACTGAACCCAGGATTTGAGGTGTGACCTCACCAGTGCCAAGTCCAGGGGAATAATAATTCCCTGCTCCTGCTGGCCACGCTGTTTCTGATCCAAGCCAAGATGCCATTGGTCTTCTTGGCCACCTGGGCCACTGCTGGCTCATGTTCACCCACTGTCAACCAACACCCCCAGGTCCTTCTCCTCCAGGCACCATTCCAGCCACTCTCCCCCAAGCCTGGAGCTGCACGGAGTTGTTGTGACCCAAGTGCAGGACCCGGCACTTGGCCATGTTGAATCTCACACAATTGGCCTCAGCCCATGGATGCATCCTGTTCAGGTCCCTCTGCAGAGCTTTCCTGCCCTCAATCCGATCAACGGTCCCATCCAATTTAGTGTCATTTGCAACCTGAAGGAGCACTCAATCCACTCATCCAGATCATGGATTAAGACATTAAACAAGAGTGGCTCAAACACTGAGCACTGGGGACACCACGTATGACCAGCCACCAACCATATTTAATGCCATCCATCGCAACTCTCCAGGTTGGCCATCCAGACACCTTTTTTGCCCAGCCAAGAGTGCTCCTGTTTAAGCCAAGAGCCGCCAGCTTCTCCAGCAGGAGAACAGTGGTGAATGCTGTGGGACACAGTGTCCAAGTCTTTACTGAAGTCCAGGTAGACACCATCCACAGAATAACACCAAAAACTCAAGTGCCTTTCACCGAGGAAGCCAGACAGCCCCAAATGATGGAGAGCACCTCTCGAGGGTTCCTAGAGAGCCTTCAGCTCCATGTGCTACTCAAAACACACCAAGTCAGAACAAAGCGACCCCGCGGCTATTCAGGACAGGAAATGAAGGATGCTGTATCCAACTGATAGCGCAGAAGGAATTTTAAATAGGCAACATGTAACGCCGCAGGCCTGGAGCCAGTTCACTTCAAAGGGACCTCGGGGTCCCCAAAGGGAAAATCAAGATGAAAAATAAAACCCATGAGTAGAACACAAAGAAATTGAGCCCAAAGCTTCTCTGGTTTGCAGGGTGCTTTGCTCCCAGCACTGAGCCAAACACAATGGACCTTGCGCAATGTTGGGCTCTTAAATCTGTTCCTCAGCCCTCGGGACATGGAGATGGTGTTATCACGCGACCCAGGCGTTTCCAGGCCAGGAGGGGCTATCGCAGCCATCAGAGCTCCTTCATAAACACAAATATAGAGCAGTTTGGCAATACCCAAAGCACAGAGGCTCGTTGTGAAGTTACTAAATTCAGGAATGCCTTATCCAGCCCAAATAGAATCGCTTGGTTGGAGACCTTTGAGATCATTGAGTCCAACCACACCTGTCCACTACTAAACCACATCCCTGAGCACCTCATCTACCCAGCTTTTAAACCCCTCCAGGGATAGGGACTCCACCACTCCCCTCGGCAGCCTCTGCCAGGGCTTCAGAACCCTTTTGGTGATTTTTCCTGATGTCCAGTCTGAACCTGCCCTGCTGCAGCTTGAGGCTATTCCCTCTCATCCCATCACCTATCAATTGGGAGAAGAAATCAACACCCACCACCCTACAACCTCCTTTCAGGCAGTTGTAGACAGTGATATGGTCTCTCAGCCTCCTCTTCTCCAGGCTAAACAACTCCAGGTCCCTCAGTCGCTCCTCATAAGACTTGTTTTGCACACAAAAAGTTCCTTCAGTGGGATTTAAATCCGTTTGCAACTCTATTGTGGTTTTAGCCAGGGAAAGCAGTAGGCCAGGAGCAGAGCAGATCTTCTCTCCACCTACATCCCTTCCCAATGCACCTTCCATGCATTTGGTTTGTGACGCTTGTGGGCAAGAGTGATTTCCCTTGTGATAACCCAGCACTGCCCCAACAAAAGAGATTTGCCACACGCACGTCATCATCTACGCGGCAGATGAACCCTCTTAGCCCAAGGTGCTTTCCCCAGGAAGATCAGCTCACAAAGCCACTTCATCTCCAAGTCAACGCTGGTGGCAGAGAGCAATCACCACTAAAGGAGTTTTATGACCACGTCCTGAGGAAGAGATTTCTTTAAGCTCCATACTACATGAAGATTAAAGAGCCAAACCCCATCTCTCATATATTTACACCTTTGGCTTGTCAAAATACGGGTGTCGTCCAGCAGCACTTTGGATGTCTTCCTTGAGAGGAAAAAATAAAGGCAAGACTTTTCCTGTTTGGGAAGTGGGCAAGGGGAAAACACGGCCATACGCTGGTTCAACTTTAAAAAACACACACACGCGGCACAGGATGTGTAAAAATAGGGCTCCTGATTAGATCAAGACAATCAACTATTTATGAGTCCCACCTTGTTGGCTCATAGAGGGACTTGTCCCTCTCGCCCGCCCCAGCTCACATACTCAACGTGGGAAAGTCAGTCAAAACGGGTGCTTTGCAGATTTAAGATACATGAAGCTCTAAAATCATAGAATCATGGAATGGGTTGAGTTGGAAGGAATCTTAAAGCTCATCACGTTCCACTGGAACAGGTTGCCCAGGGAGGTTGTGGCTGCCCCATCCCTGGAGGTGTTCAATGCCTTGGGCAGCCTGATTTAGTGGGATGTCCCTGCCCAGGGCAGAGGGTTGGAATTGGATGATCTTTAGGGTTCCTTCCAACCCAAACTATTCTATGACTCTACGATTCATCAAGATCAGTTTGACGCCACTGAGGACAAATTAATGTAGCTCCTGCCTTTCCCAAAGACTTTGGGTTTAGATTGACATCGCAGGGGGGCAGTGTGCCGATGGACACTATCCACAGACACCCAAGATGGTCAATGACAGACCCCAGCTAGTGCCACAGGGTGGGTGTTGAGCCCCATCATAGCTCAGAAGCGTCATGTATAGACGTCTCCACTTGGCAGCAAAAACTGTGAGCTCCAGATTTTCTTAGAATCATCAAATAGTTTGGGTTGAGAGGGACCTTAAACATAACCCGTTTCCAATCCTGTGCCATGGGCAGGGACATCTCCCACTGGATCATTTCACTCAAAGCCTCATCCACCTTAGCCTTGAACACCTCCAGGGATGGGCCAGGCATGACTTCTCTGGGCAACCTACACCTGTACCATTCCCTCTTTCTTTCCTTCCTCTCTTCCTCTAGAGATGGAGCCTCCACAACTTCTCCGGGTAACCTGCTTTGTCCATCTCCAAAGCTGAATCAGGTCCCCAAATCATCCCTCGCCTTTCTCAGCCCACCTTTTCCATCCCAGCTGATGGGAAAAACCAACTCAAAAGCCCAAGAAGCATCGCACTCCCCATATAACCTCTCCCCACGTAGTTCCCAAGCACACAAGTGAACGGAGACACAGGGCAGCGGAGCAGATGCACGGAGCTGGCCACTCGCGTGTTCCTCCACCCATCCCTTGGGAATGTCTATTTTCAGACAGTTCAGACGGTGAAGCTCACGACTGAGGAATTATCTTAATGCATCTGTAGCTGCTTCAAGCGTGAGCTGCTCTAAAAATACAGTTCCCATTAAGGAGAGTGAAAAAAATGCACGCCAAGAGCTCATTAAAGAGCAACGGAAAATGTGTCCAAGTGAAAAACAGCCTGAAAACAAGGATGGGAAGGACTTCCGAGAAACATCCAGTCTACCAAGATCTCATATGGGAAAAAGCACAGCTCTAGAGCCAAGGGCAGGCTCAGCCTCCTCAGCACCTGCAGATAAGGGCCAAATTGTGTGTATATACACATCTATCTGCGTGTTGGAGGAGGCAGGAGGTTCACACGGAGCACCTGGAAACCACAAAACTTGGAGCGGGTGCTAAACTTGGTATCCAATAGAACCATAGAATGGTTTGGATCAGAAGGGATCTTAAAGATCACCCAGTTCCAACCCCCTGCCATGGGCAGGGACACCTCCCACTGGATCAGGGGCTCCAAGCCCCATCCAACCTGGCCTTGAACACCTCCAGCCACAACTTCTCTGGGCAACCTGGGCCAGCGCCTCCCCACCCTCAGCATCGGGAATTACTTCCTAATATTTAACCTAAATCTCCCCCTTCCAATTTAACGCCATTCTCTCTCATCCTATCGCTGCAGACCCTTGGAAAAGCCTCTCCCCAGCTTTCCTGGAGCACCTTCAGGTACTGGAAGCTGTTCTAAGGTCTCCCTGGAGCCTTCTCTTCTCCAGGCTGAACAACCCCAACTTTCTCAGCCTGTCCTCAGAGCAGAGATGCTCCAGCCCTCGCATCATCTCCGTGGGCTGTTCTGGATCTGTTCTAACAGTTCTGTCTCGTTATGTTGGAGATTCCAGAACTGGACACAGGACTCCAGGTGGAGTTTCACAAGAGCAGAGCAGAGGGGCAGAATCCCCTCCCTCCCTGCTGGCCACGCGGCTTTGGATGCAGCTCAGGACACGGGTGGTTTCTGGGCTGTGAGCACTCATTGCCGGCTCATGTTGAGCTTCTCCTCCCCCAGCACCCCAAGTCCTTCTCCTCAGAGCTGCTCTCAGCCACGTCATCCCTCAGCCTGGATTGAAACCGTGGATTGCCCCAACGCAGATGTAGGGCCTTGCACTTGTCGAACGTCATGAGGTTCAACTGCATTAAACAAATAACAGGAGAAATAAGGAGGTAACGTTATGGATTAACCTAATGAATCATCACTGCTGTAGTCTCAAGACAATAGAAATGAAACTGCTGTTGTCCAGGAAAGAGGAGGGGCAAAGAGGGAGGAGAAGTATCCACATGGACTTGCAGCAGAGGTTTAACAACCCAGCTGTATAGAACTGAACTCGATAGCAGAGGGAGGTCATGAGTCATGATGCCAGAACTGAATGGCTTCCTCGTGTCCAAAGACCCTGGATGGAAGAGGAAACAACTCACCAGGAACAAGGAAATGCTTGGAATGCCTCATGATCCTTAAAAATCCCAGAATAACAAATAAAAGCAACCTATTTGTCCTCACATTGATGAGCTCATTGCACTACCGGTCTCAGACTTTTGGTTCAGTGGGGTTAAACCAAGACGTTCCAGCAAGGTAATTATTTCAGCATCTGAAATAACCTTCACACAGGACAGTGAGGGCATTCAACCTCATTGCTGGACCACTGAGATGGGATAGAAAGGACTAAAGCCCCACAACGGAGAGAGAGAGAAGAACTCGTTGCGAGTGAAGATTCCCAAGAACCCCATACCAACCAAGATACCTCCCCAACAGAGCTACTTTATCTTAGAGCGTCTTTGTTTCAATGGTTGCTTTAAGCAACTGCCGGGTGCTGCATAACAAGATTTATCACTGGGTGGGAAGAGAGTCCTTTGGGGTTCCCCCATCCAAGATGCTTTGATTGTCCCCATGCACTCAGCACTGGTGAGGCCGCACCTCAAATTCTCAGTTCAGTTTTGAGCCTCTCACTCCAAGGAGAACATTGAGGGGCTGGAGGATGTCCAGAGAAGGGGAACGGAGCTGAAGAAGGGGCTGGAGAACAAGGGTTATGAGAGACGGCTGAGGGACCTGGGATTGTTTAGCCTGGAGAAAAAGAGGCTGAGGGGAGACTTCATCATTGCCTACAACTGCCTGAAAAGAGATTGTAGCGAGGTGAGTGTTGGTCTCTTCTCCCAAGTAACAACTGATAGGATCAGAAGAAATGGCCTCAAGTTGTGCCAGGGGAAGTTCAAGGTGGATATCAGGAAAAACATCTTCACTGAAAGGGTTATTGGGCACTGGCAGAGGCTGCCCAGGATGGGCGGTGAAGTCCCCATCCAGATGAGGTCCTCAGGGATCTGGTTGAGTAGTGGCCAGATACAGGACTCAATGATCTCAAAGGTTTTTTTCCACCCAAGTGATTCTACATGTTTGTGCGAGTGGGGCCGTTGCATCCGCTCCTTTAGCTGATGTGGATGCGCAGGGGGTGTGTATGGTTTTCCAGCTGAAACACATTACAGAGTGTCAAATCTTTAGCATTTTTTACTGTGTTTGCTCAGAAAAGGTAAAATAAATGAACAATTTGTTTATTATTGGTGTGCAGTTGGCCAGGAGTTTGGGGAGAAGCTGTGCCTCCAAGGTGGGGAGGGATAATACAAACAGATTGATTCCCATCCAGCAGCTGAAAGATACGACGACGGAAATACAATTTAACATTGGCAGAGATGCAAGATAAAAATGTGCCAGTTTTAAGGTAATTGTGTTTCCGAATGGTTTCTCTGAAGGCTTTTTTTCTTCTTTTCCAAGTTTTAATACGTCAGATTTGCCGCCTGCTCGCCCGCCGTCTGGCAGGAGGGAAAGAGGAGGTGGGTTTGGAAGCTTGCAGGCAGGTCTACATGCTCGTTGTAGCATGGTTGGAAATTACTGCTCTGTTAATTCGTGTTGTTTGTGTTGTTTTAAAGAATCATTGAAGCCAAGATTCAAGGTATGGTCTCACCAGTGCCAAATCCAGAGGCACAATCACGTCTCTGCTCCTGCTGGCCACACCATGGCTGATCCAAGCCAAGATGCCATTGGCCTTCTCGGCCACCTGGGCCACTGCTGGCTCATGCTCAGCCGCTGTCAACCAACTCCTCCAGGTCCTTCTCCTCCAGGCAGCTTCCCAGCACTCTTCCTCAAGCCTGGAGCTGCATGGGGTTGTTGTGTCCCAAGTGGAGGACTCAACACTTGGCCTTGTTGAACCCATCCATTGTAATCCAGCCAGCCAGCCTGTCCAGATTCCTCTGCAAAGCCTCCTTACCCACAAGCAGATAGACACCGCCCACCCAGCTTAGGGTCACCCACAAACAAAATATCAAGAAAAGAGAAATACTGAAAAAAAAAAAAGATTTTAGCAAAGTAAGTCACCCCTAGGCAAGACATAGCAACCAAAACCAGACAAAAGTCATGAACAGGACCATGTTTCTGAGCTGTGAGAGTGGTTATCACAGGTTTTATCAGGTTTTCGGTAGAGTCAGGTCATAACAGCCCCCCACTGGAGACAGTCAGGAGGTTTGGATTGGATATCAGGAAAATATCTTTACTGAAAGACCGGTGAAGCATTGGAAGAGGCTGCCCAGGGCAGCGGTGGAGTCTTCATCCCTGGAGGGGTTCAAAAAGCACCTAAGATTTGGTACTTGGGGACACGGTTTAGTAGGCATGGTGATGTTGGGCTGACTGGATGACCTTTTCCGACCTTACTGAGTCTACTATTAGAAAGACAGTGTTTGACTCACCTACAGCTCCAACAAACACCTACGTTTGAGGAAAATAAGACAGGACTTGAGTCCAAGGTTCTTTTGCATGGATTTCATGGGCTTGATGATCTCAAAGTTCTTTTCCAACCTAGTGATTCTAGGATTCTATTTGTGAGAATCCAAGAGGAATTAAGTCAGACTGCACTTCCCAGGAGAAATGCTTTGTTATTAACCTCAAACTTTCCTACATTTACTTTAAAAAGTAACATCAAGCAAAAGGATAAACGAAGATCAAGAGCAGCCAAAGAAACGGCCAAGATGTCTATAAAAGGGTAATAAAAGAGTTAATTCCCTACTCAGACTCACAACAGGAATCAAAGCTTTTAGAAAAACACAAACAGCCCTGACAGATTTCACTGCAGTCCCTGGATGTGTCATCCATCAAGTTCCCTTCCAGCACCTATTTTGGAATTCTCTCCGTAATAAAGTGCACGCAAATCTGTCTGGCACAGCCCAATCCATGGCACGACACCAACAAGACTTGTTCATTTTTAGGTGCTGCTTCCAAAGCAAGCGGCAAACAAGCAGGACCAACATAGCCCAGAGTTCTTTTGGTGGCGGCTTCCTTTTCTCAACAGAAAAGTTCAAAATCCTCTTCTTTAACAACATCATTTCCCTACAAAAAAAAATAAAAAAACCCAAACTGCCAGCAGGCAGACACGAATCATAGAATGACGGAATGGTTTGAGTTGGAAGGGACCTTAAAGCCCATCCAGTTCCAACACCTCCCACTGGATCAGGTTGCTCCAAGCCCCATGCAACCTGGCCTTGAACACCTCCAGGGATGGGGCAGCCACAACTTCTCTGGGCAACCTGGGCCAGGGCTCCACCACCCTCTCAGGAAAACATTTCTTCCCAAGATCTCATCTCAATCTCCCCTCTTCCAGGTGGAAACCATTCCTCCTCATCCTATCCCTGTCCTTCCTGAACATGAGCCTCTCCCAGTGTTCCTGGAGCTCCTTGAAGTACTGGAAGCTGCTCTAAGATCACCCTGGAACTTTCTCTTCTCCAGGTGGAACAACCCAAACTCTTCAGCATTTTCTCATACGGGAGATGTTGGTCTCTTCTCTCAAGTAAGAAGTGATACGAAAAGAGGAAATGGCCTCAAGTTGCACCAGGGGAGGTTTAGATTGGATTTCAGGATTGATTTACTGGAAGAGTGGTGAAGCATTGGCAGAGGCTGCTCAGGGCTGTGGTGGAGTCTCCATCCCTGGAGGGGTTCAAAAAAATGTGTAGAGGTGGCACTTTGTGACACTGTTTAGTAGACAAGGTGGGGTTGGGTTGACAGTTGGACTGGATGATCTTAGAGAAGTTTCCCAACTGTAGTGATTCTATTTAACAGCCCTTCAAGATCATCATTTCACTCACAACATTAAATCGTAGTCTTTCAGTGTCTACTTCTCTCCAATCCAGAGAAAGTAGGATGCACGAGGTTGTTCAACCACCCACTCTCCCAGCAATGATCCACCAGAAGGAACACAAAGGCCATCTTATGAAGGTTGATGTTAAGAAAACATTCTGTTATGGGGTACCCTTTCCCAGGGGATTATATCAACTGTAAACAAAATCCACATCCACTTTGGTTTCGAGACACCACCCTAACAGCAAGGTCTACAGCCATGTCCTTCGCCAAAAGCCCTAAACAAGAGCTGCCTCCACATTTCCAGCCTTTAATCCTACTTTGAAGCTCTTCATTTCTCTGCAAACAAGGGGAAAATTGTTCCTTAGGCTCATCCTTTCCCTTTCTGTTCCTCTTGGATGGCCATAGGGGGCAAAAAAAAACCTCCCCGCACTTGGTTTCTCAGTGAAACTTTTATGGAAGACCTGGTAAATCTCTTCCCATCACTGACAGATTTTAAGGAGGAGATGTTGTTTGTTCGCTCTTACGAGTCTGAAACTCACAGCAAGGGCACAGCAAAGCGCCAGTCACACCCACACACCCCACGCTGTCCTGTTGGGTGTCTGCAGCCCCAACATCTGCTGAAGGTATGGCACACAGGAGCCCGGCCAGCGAGCAGCAAGGGGGAGACGTTCAGAGATGTCCTTGTCACAGGAAAGAAAACAAGGAGGTGGAACTGTTGGAACAGGTCCAGAGGAGGTCACAAAGATGTTCTGAGGGCTGGAGCACCTACGAGGACAGGCTGAGAAAGTTGGGGTTGTTCAGCCTGGAAAAGAGAAGGCTCCAAGGAGACCTTAGAGCAGCTTCCAGGATTGAAAGGGGCTCCAGAAAAGCTGGGGAGGGACTTTTCAACAGGGAGTGCAGGGATAGGACAAGGAGAATGGTTTTGAAGCTGAAAGAGAGGAGATTGAGATGAGATCTTAGGAAGAAATGTTTTCCTGTGAGGGTGAGAAGGAACTGACCCAGGTTGCCCAGAGAAGTCATGGATACTCTGTCCCTGGAGGTGTTCAAGGCCAAGTTGGATGGGGCTTTGAGCAGCATGGTCCACTCGGAGGCGTCCCTGCCCACAGCAGTGGGGTTGGAACTGGACGGGCTTTAAGGTCCTTTCCAACCCAAACCATTCCATGATTCTACTTCAGTGCCGAGATGGAAAAAGAAAAACTCCTCTAGGACTTGTGAATCAGCAGCAGGTGGCCCAGGGAGAGAGGTGCACAGGAGTAAAGAGGTTACTGCAGCTCTACACCAGCACCCTCACAAAACTTGGAGCGGGTGCTAAACTTGGTATCCAATAGAATCATAGAATGGTTTGGATCAGAAGGGACCTTAAAGATCACCCAGTTCCAACCCCCTGCCATGGGCAGGGACACTTCCCGCGGGATCAGGGGCTCCAGGCCCCATCCAACCTGGCCTTGAACGCCTCCAGGGATGGGGCAGCCACCACTTCTCTGGGCAACCTCGGCCAGGGCCTCCCCAACCTCTTTCATGGAGACAGAAGCTGCTGATGAGTTTAAGCCACAGCTCATCACACAAGTATTGAACTAAATCCTCACCTACTAATACACCCAAGGGCTTCCTCCTCACCCAGCCAGGACGTGCAAGGACACGTGTGCTCACAGCACTACTGTCTATTGTGTAGGACACATCACCACGCCCTGAGCAGGCACCACAAAGTGAAATCAGTTCTGTGCCTCCAACATGAGAAGGTTGGTCATGCAGGTCTGGTCTCTCTAGAGGAACCTTAGAAACCTCACCACGTGAGCAGGGTGGCCTTCCTTCACTTACTCCTGCTGCTCTGGTGATACCACCAGGCATATTCGTGATCCACGGATGTTCAGGCCAGAAGCAAATAAAAAACCAGGTCAGAGATGCTGCTAAAGAAGAGCCCAACGTGCCACGGGGATTTGGGGAAGCAAATAGTCACCTTGGTAGATGTGGACCTTTCCATTCCTACCACTTGCAGTTTAATATCCCAAAGGCACCAGCTCACCCCAAAAAGCAGAATTAGAACTAGTTGAGGAACAACAGATTTGTTCACCTGCTGCTGATTTGTTCACCAAATCAGGGCTGTGTGCTCCTTGCCTGAGTAAACTGCCAGCCCTAAGGTCAACTCAGCAGCAGAGCCGATCATCCGTACACTGATATTCCAAACCAAACCAGGTTTGGCAGCAGACAGAGGAAATTCCAGAAGACGGGAGCATCACCCATCCTCACTTCTGCAAGACAGACAGCACCAGGGAAACAGGCTGGGTCTTACAGAGAAACAATTCTTCACCATGACCTAAAACTGCATCTAGGAGTTCTACTATATGATGTTACTTCCAAAGGTCCATCCACAGCAAACCAAGAAACATGGAATCATAGAATTGCTTGGTTGGAAAAGACCTTTGAGATCACTAAATCCCACCATACCTGTCCACTAATAAACCACATCCTTGAGCACCTCACCTGGCTTTTAAATCCCTCCAGGATGGCAACTCCACCACTTCCCTGGGCAGCTTCTCCCAGTGCCCAAGAACTCCTTCCACGAATATATTTTTCCTGATGCCCAATTTGAACCTGCCCTGCTGCACGAAGCCTGGACTCTCACTCCCAGCTGTTTCAAGAAGCTGTGGCAGCCACCCTACAGCTTCCTGGAAGTGGGACCACCCGGTAAAAGTTGCATCCAGAAGAATGTTTAGATCAGTCATAGAATCACAGAATGATTTGGGTTGGAAAGGACTTTAAAGCCCACTCAGTTCCACCCCCTGCCATGGGCAGGGACACCTCCCACTGGATCAGGTTGCTCCAAGCCCCATCCAACCTGACCTTGAACACCTCCAGGGATGGGGCAGCCATGGCTTCTCTGGGTAACCTGGGCTAGTGGCTCACCACCCTCACAGGAAAATATTTCTTCCTAAGATTTCACTTCAATCTTCCCTCTTTCAGCTTCATCCCTGGTTTTCCTGGAGCCCATTTCAGTATTGGAAGCTGTTCTAAGGTCTCCTCAGAGCCTTCTCTTCTCCAGGCTGAACAACCCCATTCCACAGCGCTGCTCTCCAGCCTCTCACTCCCCAGTGTGTCTGGACAGCCAGGGTTCCCATGTCCCAGATGCAAAACCTGGCACTTGCCCTCATTAAACTTCATATGATTGATGATTGCTCAGCTCTCCAACGTGTCCACATCGCTCTGCAGGGCCTCTTCACCCTCCAAAGCATCAACAGCTTCCCCCAATTTCATGTCATCAGCAAACTTGGTTGGTATACCTCCAAGTCCTTTGGAGCATTCCGAAGTAACGATGGGTACTCTGCAAGAGTTTGGGCAAAACACGTGGACGCGAGCACCTTTGTGCAAGGGAGAAGAAAACTGTTACTGTCACACATCACTATAAAGGAAAAAAAGCAGTGTGCTGCTCGGTTTCTTCTCTGCCCAACAGGGAAATTAAAAAGGAACAGCTATGAGTATTAAATGCTGGTGGGTGGCAATGAAATGCTTGAAAGACATAGGATATTGCTGCCTTCAAGCATGTAAATAACTGTGAAGAAAGGCTTTAAACACACACACACACCCCCACAGCCACCACGGTTAAAGAGCAGTGGAGGAGCCTTCCAAGGACTAGAAGAAAAGTTTTCCAACTCTGGAAAATTAAAAAGCATAAATCCCAGAAAGCAAAGCGTTCCTGCAAAATAATCAGTGCGAAAGCAAGACATGGGAAAAGGCAATTAATTAATAGATGATAAACCAGGAGCTTCTTCAAAGAGAGCAAGGAAGGGAGTGGGAGCCTTTCAGGAGAAAAGGACTGAGAGCAGTCCCATGTAGAAGGTCTTGGGGAGCTGAAGGAGGAGAAGCTCAACATGAGCCAGCAACGTGTGCTCACAGCCCAGAAAACAACCGTGTCCTGGGCTGCATCAAAACCAGCGTGGCCAGCAGGGAGGGAGGGGATTCTGCCTCTCTGGTCCACTCTTGTGGGACCCCCACCTGGAGTCCTGTGTCCAAGTTTTGGAGTCCTCAGCAAAGGAAGGACCTGGATCTGATGATCTGAGAGACGTAGCACCTCCCATCCAAGAACAGGCTGAGGGAGCTGGGGTTGTTCAACCTGGAGAAGGCTCCAAGGAGACCTTAGAGCAGTTTCCAGTATTGAAAAGGGCTCCAGGAAAGCTGGGGAGGGGCTCTGGATCAGGGACTGCACGGACAGGACAAGGCAGAGAGAGGCAGGAACTGGATGGTCTTTAAGATCCCTTCCAACCAAACCATTCTATGATTCTATGAACTCTTTTATAGTAGAAAGGCTGGAGAAGTGGTTTGCCATGTTCTTGGACGGAACTAAGAAGTTTCTGCCCCAAACCTCGTCTTGCTGACTCAGAAGTTATCAGAAGATGCTTCAACCAACAAATAGTTGTCTTTGCTCAAGAACATGAAAGGTGCATTACAGGAAGCTGCTCGGCTAATATCTCGCTAATATAAGGGTTATCACAAGAGAAGTGGAGGATGGAAAACACGATCCCAACTCTATGCACTGCAGAAACCACTAAAGAAGAACCCTGCAAGCTGCAGAGCACTAAACGTGACTGAGCAAAGCTGAAGATGCTTTTATGGCTCAGACCACAGTGACTGCGAGAAAACGCAGAGAAAGCCAAGCAGAAAGCATTGCTGCATCACTTAACACACCGCAAGATGTGAATCTGCATTCTCACCACTGCATGCAGTTCTGATCTTCCCAGTATCACCGCAGAAAGGTGACAATCGCATGAGAAAAGACACTAAGAAAAGTAACGGGGACAATAAGCAATTCAATGCAGCTTTACCAGGAGAACAGAATGAATTAAGAACCTTCAGCTTGGGAGGCAAAAAGCAATACGACCAAGTTCCTGTTTATCATAATCCTTTCTGACAGCTTAGACCTCATCCTAGCAAAGAAAACCCAGCTTTAAACCCTAAAGGAATACAAAATGAACTGTTAAACTACAGAACTCCTCACTGTAACACGTTCCGATGTGAGAGCACAGCAGACGGACACATTGACAGGACAGTCATGGAGAAAAGATGCACGGGAATCACTTGAACAGAGAAAGGCCAGTACAAACCATGCTGAAAGTCTCTTCAAGCACAGGCTGCCAGACCCCAGAAGCCTGTGTCTGCGTTTGCTCTGTGCCCCATTCCATAGAATCATAGAATCGTATGGTTGGAAAAGACCTTTAAGATCATCAGCTCCAACCGTACGTGTCCATTACCAAACCAGATCTCCGAGCACCTCATCTGCCCATCTTTTAGATACCTCCAGGGATGGGGACTCCACCACCTCCCTGAGATGTGATTGATGCGATTTGATCAGAACCCGTTCCTCAATACCCTCAAGAGAGGGTGAAAAAAAGCTTTTGATGCAACCAGTACAAGCATTCTCATGAGAAAGCAGCCCTGTGGAGAAGGACTTGAGGTGCTGATATTGATGAGAACCTTGACATGAGCCAACAATGTGCACTCACAGCCCAGAAACCAACCGTGTCCTGGGCTGCATCCAAAGCAGCGTGGCCAGCACAGCCAGGGAGGAGATTCTGCCCTCTGCTCTGCTCTGGTGAGACCCCACCTGGAGTCCTGCATCCAGTTCTGGAGTCCTCAGCACAGGAAGGACAAGGATCTGTTAAAGCAAATTCAGAGGAGGCCACGGAGATGATCTGAGGGTTGAAGCACTTCTGCTGTGAGGCCAGCCTGAGAGAGCTGGGCAGCTTCCAGTACCTGAAGGTGCTCCAGAAAAGCTGGGGAGGGGCTTTTTCCAAGGGCTTGGAGCAATAGGACAATGGGGAATGGCTTTAAATTGGAAGGCGGAAGATTTAGATTAGACATTAGGAAGAAAGTCTTCACAATGAGGGTGCTGGGGCCCCGACCAAGGCTGCCCAGGGAAGTTGTGGCTGCCCCATCTCTGGAGGTGTTCAAGGCCAGGTCTGATGGAGCTTGAGCAACCTTGTCCAGTGGGAGGTGTCCCTGCCCGTGGCAGGGGGATTAGAACTGGATGGGCTTTGAGGTCCCTTCCAACCTAAGCCATTCTATGATTTTCTCAGCTACCAGTCAGAAAGCCTTTCCTCACAGCTCTCCTGAATCCCCGCTGCTGCACTTGGAGTTCAGATCCCAGCCCGCGCACAGGCATTAAAGAGGAGCTTTTCTTCATCCTCTCAACAGTCTATTCTGCATCTTAAGATGAATTGTGTGCCGCTTTGTCTTCTCTAGATTAAGCAATCCCGGTTGTTTCTGTTTTGTCTCAAAGGTTGTGTTTGGTCTTCTTTGGGAAGAGGACTCAGACAGTCAGGGTTACTGAGGAGTCACTCTATTTATGTTTAGAAAAAAGACAAAAAAAACTTAAAAATCAATAAATGCAGAAAGAATAGGACAGCAAGGACAATCCAGGCAAAATGAAACACCACAGGGCTCTGCCTGCAGAGATCAGCCAGTCCCCAGGCTGCTGCTTTGCTGTCCTGCCTGGAGAGGACCACAGCAGAAAGCTCTGAAGATAAGCTCAGCTGCCAGCTCGACGGAACCACTGCAAAGTCGCACACCGTGACAACTCCAGAAGACAAAGTCGCACACCGTGACAACTCCAGAAGACAAAGTCGCACACCGTGACAACTCCAGAAGACAAAGCCGCACACCGTGGCAACTCCAGAAGACAAAGTCGCACACCGAGACAACTCCAGAAGACCCCACAGAGCAGCAGAGCAGCCTTTCCCTGAAGATTCAAGAGAAACATCCCCTTTTGGACTCAATCTCAAAGGTCTTTTCCAACCAAGAGGTTCTACGATTCTAGCTCAGGACCTCACAACACCGCTGTCACCACAGACGAGGTGCTCGAGGGTAAGGAGGGGGACAAATCCACTGACCTACTGAGTGCCCAGACACACAACTGCTGAGAGAGTTGGGGTTCTTCAGCCTGAAGACAAGAAGGCTCCAGGGAGACCTTAGAGCAGCTTCCAGTACTAAAAGGGGGTCCAGGAAAGCTGGGGAGGGACTTTTTCCAAGGGCCTGGAGTGACAGGACAAGGGGGAATAACTTTAAATCAGAAGGGGGAACATTTAGATCAGACATTAGGAAGAAATTCTTCACGATGAGGGTGGGAAGACACTGGCCCAGGCTGCCCAGGGAAGTTGTGGCTGCTCCATCCCTGGAGGTGTTCAAGGCCAGGTTGGATGGGGCTTGAAGCAACCTGATCCAGTGGGAGGTGTCCCTGCCCATGGCAGGGGGTTGGAAGTGGATGGGCTTCAAGGTCCCTTCCAACCCAACCCATTCTATGATTTCAAGATCCCATAAAACAGAAACCAACATTTGATAATCTGTCCTTTGACAGCGACTCATTCAATTCCAGAAAGGAATGTACATGTGCAAGAAAATCCAAGAAAATACAGGCTATAAATAACCGAGCAGCACATTCCTGCAAAAGCTGTTCCCTTCGGATTGCACCAGGGTGCAGACTGAAACTAGAAGGTTGTAAGAATTACAAGGATTCACCATCCTAAAGCTGCCCGCAGAACCTTAGCACTGCAGATGAGAAGGGACCCATAAAACCAGAGATAATTAATTGTACCTCCAGGCAAGGACTGACGATGCTCCACACGTTACGCCAGATCAGTCCATCTCCCATTAGAGCATTAACTTTGGTATGAGACTACTTCATAGGAGCAGTTCCTGACACTTCTTCTTCCTCTACAACACAAAACTCAAGAGCTGAACAGCATCAGCCTGACCAGAAGGGAATGTTAATGTAATTCCAGCACTACTGCAAAGAACTGTATTTTAAAAGATGCTTAATTATATGCAGATGAGCAGAAGGCCAGGCTCATCTTCAGGAGAAGGCAGTTCCCTGTATGGGTGGCAGGAGAGCGGGCTGAAAGATGCTTCAAAAGCTCCTGTAAGGCTTTTTATTAGCAGACAATTTACAGTTGGTACAAGCGAGCTCTGTGGGCAACAGCCAGCGTCCAGACGGTCTGAGTTGTTTCTTCACAGCATCGCTTTGCTGGCAGCTGGCATTCCACAACAGAGAAAGGGATGGGACTTGGAGAGATGGGACAACTGGAGTCAAGGTAAAGCACAGCCAAAGGGTGCAAAGTCTTTGCACCCTTTGTCAGTCAGGACAAAGACTCGTTACAGTTTTGGCTCTGACACACATAAGCTCATAGAACAATTAAGGTTGGAAAAGACCTCCAAGATCACCCAGTTCAACTGGAACACAAACACCACCATGTCTACTAAACCATGTCCAAAAGTGCCACAGCCACACATGTTCAGAACATTACCTGGCATGGAGACCCCACCACTTCCAGTGCCTCCCTGCTCTTTCAGTAAAGAAATTTTCCCTAATATCCAACCTAAGCCTCCCCTGGCACAACTTGAGGCCATTTCCTCTCATCCTGTCATTTGTTACTTGGGAGAAGAGACCAGCATCCACCTCGCTACAACCTCCTTTCAGGGAGTTGCAGACAGCAATGAGTTCTCCCCTCAGCCTCCTCTTTTCCACACTAAACATCCCCAAGTCCCTTAGGCATTCCAACAACCCTTGTTCTCCAGAGCCTTTACCAGCTCCGTTCCCTTCTCTGGATGCGCTCCAGCCCATCCATGTTCTTGGAGTGAAGAGCCCAAAACTTGAACCCAGGATTGGACGTGCAGCTTTCACCAATGCCATGTACAGATGCACAATCCCTTCCCTACTCCTACAGGCCACACCACGGCTGATCCAAGCTAGGATGCTGCTGGCCTTCTTGGCCACCTGAGCACACTGCTGGCTCATGTTCAGCCACTGTTGACCAGTACCACCAGTTCTCACAGCATTCAACCTCATTTCAGATACCACGTACAATTTTCAGATGCTTTGCAGTCCTTCCCGTGGCTGGGACCTCAAGGAAGAACTTCTGTCCCAGCCACAGCGACTTGAGTGAGAGAAGGTCTAGGTCATCCCAGACCAGATGCAGGGTCTCCTTCCACTCTCCTCACTCAAGGCAGGCTCAGCTGAAGGACAGATGGTAGCAATCGCAGTCCTCCACAACCAGTAAAGGTTGTTGCAAGAGTGATAGGACACTGCACCATCCTCACTCCTCCGCTCCGAAACACAAAAAGGGAAGCTGTTAAGCCAGACTCCTGTCATCACTCCTCATTCCACATGTGTAATGCAGATTGTTATCCTCATCTATCCCACTGCAGGCTCTGGACCAGCTTGGGCAGCCTTCATCCTTAGCACCCAACCCAGAAGACTTAAACGGCTGCTCCAGCTCCTTGAAGTGTCATGGTTTCCATGCACACCCAACCCGCTGTAAACCAGTTACACTCCCCGACCTCACAAAACTGCCTTTTACCAGGTGAAGGGAGCGCAAGCAGCCCACGGAGGAAGGACAAGTCCAAGTTCATGGATGTTTGACACCTAACAGACCCAGTGCCCTGCCATCAAACCCCTTGTGCCCGTTGAGACACTGGGAACCCACAAAACAAGCCCAGGAGATGTTCAAGGCCAGGCTGGATGGGGCTTGGAGAAGCCTGGTCCAGTGGAAGGGACCTTAAAGAGATGATCTCCCTTTAATGTCCCTTCCAACCTAAACCATTCTATGATTCTACAACAAAGTGGGGACAAACTGATTCAGCTGTAAAAGTAACTCAAATAAGATAGGAAAGGGGAGGGTGGTCTTTAAGCATCCACATGAATCCCGTGCCACAGCAGCATCTGGGAGGGGCAAATGAAAGGGGGAAACGGTTGAAGCCAATACCTGCCCATCAAAACCCAGCCTAGAGTCCCAGCTGTGGGCAACAACGCACACTTCACCACCGGCAGCTGGAATGAGCCCCATCAGTGCCAGTGGGCAAAGATCAGGAACCACACAGCAAGTTACCCTAAGGCTGAACAAATTCACTGAGTTTTCCCAAGTCTAGGAAGACTCAATCTTGACTTTTGCCATCCTCAAGCTGCTCGCTCCCATCCTCACACCACCTCTTCCCTGGGCTGGAAACAGTATAGAATCATGAAGGTTGGAAAAAACTCTAAGCTCGTCCAGTCCAACCATCAGCCCAACCCCACGGTGCCTACTGAACCACGGCCCCAAGTGCCACGGCTACATATTTTTTGATCCCCTCCAGGAATGGAGACTCCATCACTGCCCTGGGCAGCCTCTTCTAGTGCTTCGCCACTCTTTCAGTAGAGAAATTATCCCTAATATCCAATCCAAATCCCTCCTGGTACAACTTGAGGCCATTTGCTATTGTTCTATTACTTATTCCTTGGGAGAAAAGACCAACACCTACCACACTACAACCTCCTCTCAGGGAGCTATGAGGTCTCCACCTCATTTTCTCCAGACTAAACAACCCCAGGTCTCTCAGCTGCTCCTCATAAGACTTGTGCCCCACCAGCTTCATTGCCTTAGTCGTGCTGTCATGCAGCTAAACACATCAAAGCACAGTTGTATTACAATAAAACATTTTTTAGCTGGGTTATTTTGCCATCCAGATCCATTTTCCTGCCAGGTTTGCCGCAGGGCTTGTACTAATGACACATCTTTCAGCTAAAGAGATGCCGACGAGGTCAGAGGGACCAAAAAGCAGCCCCAGAGTTCGCTGCACCTCATCTCTTAAGTTCATGTCTAAAAGCAAAGGCTGAGATTTTGCTCAGGGACATGGTTTAGTGGCAGATAGGAATGGTTGGACTCTATGATCCAAGAGGTCTTTTCCAACCTGGTGATTCTGTGATTTTTGACACCAGGAACCTGAATGACATGGGAACAGAGAATCTTAAAATCACAGAATGGTTTGGCTTGGAATGGACCTTAAAGATGTCAGTGAGATGGGATGCAGCAACAGTGCTTTTGGCTCCCACACATCCAGATCAGGTGCTGCAACGCCGTCCCCGTACGGCCAGGCAGAGCCCAAGGGTACAAAAAAGAACTTAAGGCAACATCTCTATAGGAGATGAGGTTAATTAGCTTGACATGAGTCTGAGAAGCTCAACGTGAGCCGGCAATGTGCGCTCACAGCCCAGAAGGCCAACTGTATCCTGGGCTGCATCCAAAGCAGCGTGGCCAGCAGGGAGGGAGGGGATTCTGCCCCTCTATTCCTCTCTGGTGAAACCTCATGTGGAGTCCTGTGTTCAGTTCTGGAATCCTCAACATAAGAAGGAGATGAAACTGTTGGAATGGGTCCAGAGGAGGCTACAAAAATGATCAGAGGATTGGAGCACCTCCCATACGAGGACAGGCTGAGAGAGTTGGGGTTGTTCAGCCTGGAGAAGAGAAGGCTCCAAGGAGACCTTAGACCGACCTTCCAGTACCTGAAGGGGCTTCAAGAAAGCTGGGAGGGACTGTTCACAAAGGCTTGGAGTGATAGGATGGAGGAAAATGGGTATAAACTGGAAAAGGGCAGATTTAGGCTTGATATAAGGAAGAATTTCTTCACCATGAGGGTGGTGAGGTCCTGGCCCAGGTTGCCCAGGAAAGCTGTGGCTGCCCCATCCCTGGAGATGCTCAAGGCCAGGTTGGATGGGGCTTGGGCAGCCTGATCCAGTGCGATGTCCTGCCCATGGCAGAGGGGTTGGAACTGGATGACCTTTAAGGTCGCTTCCAACCCAAACTATTCTATGATTCTATACAAGTCGGGAGACCCAGAACCCTAAAAAATTGCAGTTGAGGCCCCCTCTGGTTCTTTTGTTTAGGATGAATCTGGGTCCGGGAGCAGGTGTCAGGCAGGGGATGCACATGGCAAGCTGTAGGTGTTTCCAGGTCAGCCAAAGAAATGCTAATCCTAGACATGGTCATGGAAGAGGTGATAAAGGATTTAGGAAATAAAGCTTAATTACAGCCTGATTTTAATCGCAGTCCAGAGCCGCTTAGTGGAAATGCTACCCTATCGAGTGTGCTTAATTTCATTCCTGGGTCAAACAACATTGTAATTGCTCCCAACACACATAATTAGCAGAAACAAAACTCCTATCCAAAAGGGGGTTCCATACAGAAGCACAGAGTGGGCAATTAATTGCTGTCTACAATCCAACAATTCCCAGTTTTCCAAAGAAGCAAAAGCTCCTACCAGTCCCAACCCAAGAGAAATCTCAACCACTATGGAAGAGCCCAGAAAGCAAACACATACCTGAAAAGAAAACCAAAAGAAGGATGCTGTAACCTGTATATGACAAACACTGGCAGAGTGACAGACCGTGAAATCAGGGAGCCGTGGAGAACAATCCCTTAGGAACCCTAATCCTGCCCTGCAGCTCGCGCCGCAGGGGAACCAAGCATAAAGGGGTGTCGAAGAGGTGCAGGATTCATAGCTACGAACAAGAGTGCTCCCAAGATTTGGGCTTGTTCTGCCTGGAGAAGGTTCCAGGGAGAACTCAGAAGTCTCCCAGTACCTGAAGAGGCTCCAGGAAAGCTGGGAAGGGGCTCTTGATCAGGGAGTGCAGGAATAGGATGAGGGGGAAGAGTTTGAAGCTGAAAGAGGAGAGATTGAGATGAGATTTTAGGAAGGAATTCTTCACTCTGAGGGTGGTGAGGGCCTGGAACAGGTTGCCCAAAGAAGCGGTGGCTGCTTCATCCCTGGAGGTGTTCAAGGGCAGGCTGGATGGGGCTTGAAGCAACCTGATCCAGTGGGAGGTGTCCCTGCCCATGGCAGGGGGGTGGATCTGGATGGGCTTTGAGGTCCCTTCCAACCCAAACTACTCAATGATTCCATAAGAAAATAACTCGTTGTGAAGTAACAACTCCTGTTGTAACACCGTGGAAAAGAGCTGCTCCAATCTGTCAGCATGCAAGCAGGGGACCACCACAGCGCGGATGGGACTTTACCAGCATCTACAGAGAAGACAGCAAAACTGATCGATTAGTTTGGGTTGGAAGGGACCTTAAAGATCATCTAGTTCCAACCTTCCTGCCATGGGCAGGGACACCTCCCACTGGATCAGGTTGCTCCAAGCCCCATCCAACCTGGCCTGGAACACCTCCAGGGATGGGGCAGCCACAGCTTCTCTGGGCAACCTGGGCCAGGGCCTCACCACTCTCATGGTGAAGAAAATCTTTATGTCAAGCCTAAATCTGCCCCTCTCCAGTTTATACCCATCGTCCCTCATCCTATCCCCACAAGCCTTTGTGGACAGTCCCTCCTCAGCTTTCTTGAAGCCCCTTCAGGTACTGGAAGGTCACTATAAGGTCTCCTCAAAGCTTTCTCTTCTCCAGGTCGAACAACTCCAACTCTCATCAGACTGTCCTCATACAAGAACACTGTAACCACATCTGCATGGCCTGATGGAGCTTTTATAATTCATCAAACGCTACTTAAAAATCCTCCACCGATCTCAAAAAGCTGCAAACGCAGCTCGAGAGCAGGAAAAGGGTTTTCAGGAGTGACAGATTTCAGAGCTCACGCTGCAAAGAAGATTAAGAAGCGACTTCAAAACACAAGCCTGCATTTTAACCGTGAGAAGGCACCAGGTGTGAAAGGACAGGGAAATAACCACAGGCTGAAAGCCAGACCTGGATTTAACCGATGAGCGATTCAGATCGTCACACAGACTCCGCATGAATTGAGGGGCTGAGCACCGGGAGAAGTGGGTGAAGTTTGCAGCTCGTGTTTATGGGGCGCCACATGAGATAACCGCACCGTTTCTCCCGCCTTTATTTGTCCCAATTTGAGTCAATCATTTATGATGCTAAAGAACCTCCTATATGAGGACAGGCTGAGAGAGTTGGGGTTGTTCAGCCTGGAGAAGAGAAGGCTCTGAAGAGATCTTAGAGGGACCTTCCAGTACCTGAAGGGGCTACAAGAAAGCTGGAGAGGGACTGTTCACAAAGAGTTGTGGGGATAGGACAAGGGACAATGGGTACAAACTGGAGAGGGACAGATTTAGACCGGACATCAGGAAGAATTTCTTCACCATGAGAGCAATGAGGCCCTGGAACGGGCTGCCCAGGGAAGCTACGGCTGCCCCATCCCTGGAGGTGTTCAAGGCCAGGTTGGATGGGGCCTTGGGCAGCCTGATCCAGGGGGATGTCCCTGCCCATGGCAGATGGGTTGGAACTGGATGATCTTTAAGGTCCCTTCCAACCCAAACTATTCTTTGATTCTATAATGCAGCACAAAAGACACAAAAATCCAGCACAAAACGTGCTGTATAAACACTGTATAAAAAGAGCAAAGGGAGAAAACAAGCGCATCACAGGAGAAAGTATAACAGCATCAGCCAAGCAATAAAGCAATCTCTGCATATCAAAAGTGAGATATTTCATGGCAAGCAGCTGGCAAACGCTGCCCGAGCTCACAGAGCAAGGGACCACCCTTGTCTCAAAGAGTGACTTTGATGACAAACCACAGTGGCATCCATCCATCATGGCTTACAGCAACCTCAGCTCAAATGGACCATCACCAGCTTCCCATCAGTAAAAAAAAAACACCAAAAAGTGCAGCAGGCACAAAACTCACTGAGGAGCAACAAACCTCATTGGTTAAGTGAGTGTAATAAAAATTAAAGCGTGTCACAGCTCAGTCAAGAGGTGGTTTTTAAGCAAGGAATTTCTTTTCCCCTGGAAGGTTATCTGATCCTACACAATGAATGACTCTTAGAAGCCTCAATTCAGAGAGGGGATCCAAAAATACTCTGCAAAATCAAGAAGTGTAAGATGAGAGGAAAAAAAAAAAAGGAATTAGAACAGCAGAAGGAAGTGGAATTTGGAGCAATGGATATAATTAGTAGAGGTTGAATAGCAGGAAAGACATCCTGAAGTGGATTATTTTGATTCCAGGAGCATCGCAGACTCACGGAGATCCCCACAAAGACTCACTGAACTCACTCTTTCAAACATAACGACATTCACTGCGGGGAAAGAGAAGACATCTCGATGGAGCCACCAGCATAGCAAGAGATGAGATCGGCGCAGCTCATCACACAGACCAAGGCTGTCGCAACGCTTCCTCCCATGCCCTCTTCTCCCGTTTCCGATTTAGAATAAAATCCCTCTCCTTGAGGGATTCATCCCACATCTGCGCAGCGCCCGGCACAATGGAGTCCCGGCCCAGGCCACCGGCTCCCAAAAATCACAGCCAGAACAGAGCGGAAAAACAGGGCTGGAAGGGACTTCAAGAGGCATCTCATCCTTCCCTTGCCCCAAGGCAAGAATTACTACACTTGCTCTTTTTCCAATAGAAAACGCTCTCCCTGCTGGGTGGGACACAAACCCACCCAGACAGATTAATTAGTTGGACCTTAAATTTAACATCTTAACCCCTCCAATAATAGCAACTCAGCCTTGAGCGCTGCAGCAGGACAACACAGAGCGGCTGCCCTCAGAATATCTCCTTCTGCTGAGGTAGTAAGTGATAAAAGCTTGATTCTGCAAACAAACCCTCGCTGGCAGGAGGCACCCGGCTGCCCAGCCTATTTCTGAACTGCTGTCCCAGAAGGGAAGCCAGCTCGGCTCCTGAAGACACATTTCTTCCGTGATGCCTACAAGAAATGAGTCACCTCTTTTAAAAGTTTCCATCATCTTCTTTTCCGGACTCTCCAGCACATCATGTTTACCCTGAGCAGATCTAGCTTCAACTCTAAAAATCCTTGCAGCAGGTATTGCTTATCATTAATTTACACTCCTGATGAAGTACCACTCATAATTTAGTCCCGGTCCAGCCAATTTTGGCGGCTAAAACTGAGCAGTCGGGCTCCCAAATCCCTTCATCCCCCCCCCCGCCAGGGAAAGAGAAATCACAGAATCATAGAATAGTTTGGATTGGAAGTGACCTTAAAAGATCATCCAGTTCCAATCCCCCTGCCATGGGCAGAGATGTCTCCCACAGAATCAGGCTGCTCCAAGCCCCATCCAACCTGGCCTTCAACACCTCCAGGGATGGAGCATCTACAGCTTCCCTGGGCAACCTGGACCAGGGACTCCCCACCCTCATTGTTAAGACACTCCTCTTCATATCCAGTCAAAATCTGCCCCTCTCCAGTTTATACCCGTTTCCCCCCATCCTATCACTCCAAGCCTTTGTGAACAGTCCCTCTCCAGCTTTCTTGTAGCCCCTTCAGGTACTGGAAGGTCTCTCTAAGGTCTCCTTGGAGCCTTCTCTTCTCCAGACTGAGCAACCCCAACTCTCTCAGCCTGTCCTCATATTGGAGGTGCTTCAGCCCTCAGATCATCCTTGTAGCCTCCTTTGGACCCATTCCAACAGCTCCATCTCCTTCTTATTTTGAGCATTCCAGAACTGCACACAATACTCCAGATGAGATCTCACAAGATAAAGGAGAGGAAAAGACTTGTGGGCTGGAACTTACAACTACAGTGTTAACAAAGTCATAATAAGGAATATAATAAGAAAATAATCAAATATATATGAAATTGCACCCCCATCCACCCCATCGATGACTCCATGTCATCACAGACATTGCAGAGCAGACATGAGGGAGAGGATCCGAGGTTAGGAGGGAGCTCGGGAACTGGATTCAAGAACACACAGATCCAGGATGAGAGTCAAACAGACAGACAAGATCCTCACTGGATGTCAGCTACCAAAGAAGAGAGCAAGACCCTCATGATTTCTCAGTTTTATACCAAATGTGATGCCTATGAGATGGAATCCACTGTTGGGTCAGTTCAGGGTCACCTGTCCTGTTCTTTCCTCCCTGCAGGTGCAGCCTCTTCTGCCTCTGACTTAGAGCTCCACCAGCTCAAGGATGGCCTTGGTTTCTACAGCAATAAGGACAAGCCTTGGTTTTTCTGCATCCCAGTGCCCTGTGTGATCACTGCTAGACAGAAACCTCATCTAAAAAAACATGCCGTTAACGTTCAGAAAATGAAGTTACTCCGAGGAAATTGAGCTGAAGTCACAAAACTGATCCTACTTTAGCTCAAAAGACAACAACCACTGTGGTCTAACAGCAAATGGTGGCAAAGCACAAACCTTTCCTCTCTGCCCCAGTTGCTTATTAGTGTTCCTTCTGTGGGTATGCAAAGAAGGACATTAAGCCTAACTCCTCACTTAACTTTAATATAAAGAAACAAGACCAACTGCACTTAGTTCTAGGAAATGGGAAAAAAAAAACCCACCCACACTCTTCATTCTGGCAGTTCCCAGACATTCAAAACCAGTTTTTTCAGTTTTGCTAATAAATCTCACTCTCAGCATCCCCCACCACAGAGTTCCACCTCTAAAGATAAATCCAGAGCCCTATCGCTCCACAACTGCGTCTGTTTGTGCCTGTGCTGCAGCATCACTGCGAGAAAAACAGCTCAAACCCATTTATTTTGTAAAGACAGCCACCTGAGTCATTTAAAATAGATATATTCATAGAATCATAGAATTGTTTGGGTTGGAAGAGACCTTAAAGACGCTCCAGTTCCAACCACCCTACCATGGGCAGGAACGTCCCACTGGCTCAGGTTGCCCAGTGCCCATCCAACCTGGTCTTCAACACCTCCAGGGATGGGGCATCTACAGCTTCCCTGGGCAACCTGGACCAGGGACTCCCCACCCTCATTGTTAAGAAATTCCTCTTCTAATCTAGTCTAAATCTGCCTCTCTCCAGTTTATACCCATTTCTCCCCATCCTATCACTCCAAGTCTTTGTGAACAGCCCCTCTCCAGCTTTCTTGTAGCCCCTTTCAGGTACTGGAAGGTCACTCTAAGATCTCCTTGAACCTCTCCAGGCTGAATAAGCACAACTCTCTCAGCCTGTCCTCATATGGGAGGTGCTCCAGCCCTTGGATCATCCTTGTAGCCTCCTCTGGACCCATTCCAACAGTTCCACCTCCTCCTTATTTTGAGGAATCCAGAATTGGACACAATACTCCCAATGAGGTCTCACAAGAGAGGAATAGAGGGGCAGGATCCCCTCCCTCACCCTGGTGGCAACGCTTTTGATGCAGCCCAGGACACGGTTGGTTTCTAAGCTGCAAATGCATATTGAGAAGAAAGGAATTGCTGTTGCAGTGGGTGTGGTAGAAGAGGTTCCAGCCTCATTTACACCCAAACGCTCTCACCTGGCAGAGTCATTTCCAGTTCAGCAGCTCCTGGGCTGATGCCAAGCAGCTGAAAGAGGAACACAAAACCAACTGCCCTGCCCTGCCAGAGGGCACCTCGATCCCTTCACCACGCAAAGCTCCGTGCCGAATTCAAGCTCACGATAACACAGCTATTTAGGTTTTGCAGCTGAGTATTTCTGGTAACAGACCTCTTATTCCCCATCTCTCAGCCCCCGATAAGTTTGGCTGGAATGAGCTATAAATACCCTCTACCCACTTGTACCACCAACCTTCCAGAGAATCACAGGGATACACATGCTCAGCACTGCCAGGAACATATTTTGGGCTCAATTTGAAGTTCTTTGGGGAAATCCTGTGTTACTTTAAAGAAGGAGGAGGGATAAGGTGTTTCAGTCTGCCAAATACACTACACAGCTTTCACCAGGACAGCGATGCTGACAGTATCTGGTCTGGCTTGCAAGAACAGGAATTAAATGTACATGATTTATTCAAAATATCACTTTTTTTAAAAAAAAAAAAAAAGAAGTGATTTTTCCTAAGAAGTGTTTGGTTAAACGAAAAGGTGTCGGTTAATCCCTCAGATTAACAGCATCAGCAGAAGCCAATTATAGAATCATTTGATTGGAAAAGACCTTCTCAAAGGTCGAGTTCAACCGTACCTGTCCACTACTAAACCAGATCACTGAGAACCTCATCTTTTAAACACTTCCAGGGATGAAGACTCCACTGCCTCCCTGGGCAGCCTCTGCCAGAGCCTGAGAACCCTTTCCATGAAGAAATTTTTCCTGATACCCAATCTAAACCTCCCCCAACACAACTTGAGGTCATTCCCTCTCATCCTATCACCTGTCACTTGGGAGGAGAGCCCAACACCCACCTCACCACAACCTCCTTTCAGGCAGTTGTAGACAGTGATGAGGTCTCCCCTCAGCCTCCTTTTCTCCAGACTAAACAACCCCAGGTGTCTCCTAACTCTTGTTCTCCAGACACTTCTCTGGAATGCCACAAAAATCCCCCCCCAGCATCACACAGCAACACTGCAAAGGCTGAAACACCAGTCCCAAACACAGGTAAAGGAGGAGGAAAAGAAGGAAAAGGATGGGACCGGCGTTCCTGGGCTGGTACCTGGATCCTGCATCCCTCTGCGCTCCTGGGGCAGCAGGAGCAGAGCTTAGGGGGGGCAAGCTGGGGGTTCCAAGGAGATGTGGGGAAGCAGGGGGGTCCAAAGGAGGGTCCAAGGTGGGGCTCAAGGTGGGGGGAGGGAAGCAAGGGCTTCCAAGGGGGGGTGGATGAGCAGGGGCTCCAAAGAGGAGGGGGAAACAGGGGCTTCCAAGCAGAGTTGGGGGAGAAGCAGGAGCTTCCAAGCAGGGATGGGGGGTGGAAATAGGGGCTTCCAAGTGGGAAGGGGATGAAACAGGGGCTTCCAAGTGGGAAGCGGGGGAAGCAGGGGCTTCCAAGTGGGAAGCGGGGGAAGCAGGGGCTTCCAAGCAGGGAGAAGGGGGGGGAAACAGGGGCTTCCAAGTGGGAAGGGGAGAAAACAGAGGCTTCCAAGTGGGAAGGGAGGGGAAACAGGGGCTTCCAAGCAGGGAGGAGGGGGGAAAACAGGGACTTACAAGTGGGAAGGGGGGGAAACAGGGGCTTCCAAGCAGGGAGGAGCGGGGGGGAAAACAGGGACTTCCAAGCAGGGAAGAGAGGGGGGGAAACAGGGACTTCCAAGCAAGGAGGAGAGGGGAAACAGGGTCTTCCAAGCAAGGAGGAGAGGGGAAACAGGGTCTTCCAAGTGGGAAGGGGGGGAAACAGGGGTTTCCAAGCAGGGACGGGGAGGGGGGTGGAAATAGGGGCTTCCAAGCAGGGAGGAGGAGGGGGGAAACAGGAGCTTCCAAGGGGGGGAGGAGGAGGAGGAAATAGGGGCTTCCAAGGAGGGGAGGAGAGGGGAAAAGGGAGGTGAAGGAGTGGAAGGGCAGCAGGGTGTTCCAAGCGGGGAGGGGGAAGCAGTGGAAGAAGCAAAGGGTTCGAGCAGGGGGGTCCAAGGAGGGGAGAGGACGCAGGGGTTCCAAGGTGGGGAGGAAGCAGCGGAGGAAGTAAAGGGTTGAAGCAGGGAGTTCCAAGAAGGGGAGGAGGCAAAGGGTTGAAGCAGGGGGTTCAAGGAGGAGGTCCTCCCAACCTGAAGGATGCTGCAAGACCCACTGGGATGAGATGCTTTACCGGGAGAACAAAGGATCCATTAAGCAAACAGAGGCGTTTGCAAACAGAGCCGGGATGGGAACACTCCCCGAGGCTTCACCATTCCCCCCTGCCCTGGCCAAAAGGGCTCAAAGCAACCAAAATGGGGGGTTTACAAGGACAACCCGGACAGATCCTGGGGGGGGGGGGGAGGGAGATGCTCTCCTCTCCGGGGGGAGAGAGGGAGGCGGATGGACCCGGTACCGCTCGCACGGGAGGGCAGGGGCTGAGGGCTCTTTCCAGAAACCGCTCTTAATGAACGCTAATCCTTCGGGTTTCCCCTTTTCTCCCGAGATTTCCCCGAGGCCGAGCATCGCACCTGAGCGTGGGGCCGATGCAAGCCGTGTCGGTGCTCTCGATCTCCCGCAGGATCCTCTCGTGTTCCGCCGCCGTCTCCAAGCTCTCCAGCTCCGCCATCTTCGCCTTTTCCATGGGGGAATGAACCGCCTGGACCTGCCCCCCCCCCGCCTCCTTCCCCCGGTTCCCGGCCCTGCCCCCTGCTCTGCTCGGCACGATGGGAAATGTAGTGCGGGATGCAGGGATGCTGCGCCGCGGGGGGCGGGGAGGGTACCAGCATCCTCCTCCTCCTCCTCAGAGCCCATCCAGTCCCACCCCCTGCCGCGGGCAGGGACACCTCCCCCTGGATCAGGCTGCTCCAAGCCCCATCCAGCCTGGCTTTGAGCACCTCCAGGGATGGGGCAGCCACAGCTTCTCTGGACAACCTGGGCCAGGGCCTCCCCATCCTCATCGGGAAGAATTTCTTCCTAATGTCTCATCTAAATCTTCCCTCTTCCAATTTAAAGCCGTTTCCCCTCATCCTGTCACTCCAGGCCCTTGGGAAAAGTCCCTCCCCAGCTTTCCTGGAGCCCCTTCAGGTGCTGGAAGCTGCTCTAAGGTCTCCCCAGAGCATCTCCATCTCCCCAGAGCATCTCCATCTCCCCTCTTCCAGCTTCAAACCATTCCCTCTCATCCCATCCCTGCACTCCCTCACCAAGAGCCCCTCCTCAATTTTCCCATAGGTTCCCATGAGGTCACAGAGCTCCCCTGCAGTGACACCCACCATGAAGGTGAGACTTTTCCAATGCCAAATGAGGACGTGTAATGCTACCCCTGAAGACGCTCATAGAATCACAGAATCACAGAATCACCAGGTTGGAAAGGACCCACTGGACCATCGAGTCCAACCATTCCTAACACTCCCTAAACCGTGTCCCTCAGCACTTCATCCACCCGTTCCTTAAACACCTCCAGGGAAGGCGACTCAACCCCCTCCCTGGGCAGCTGTTCCAGTGCCCGATGACTCTTACTGAGAAGAATTTTTTTCTGATATCCAACCTGAACCTCCCCTGACGGAGCTTCAGGCCATTCCCCCTTGTCCTGTCCTCTGTCACTGGGGAGAAGAGCCCAGCTCCCTCCTCTCCACAACCTCCTTTCAGGTAGTTGTAAAGAGTAATAAGGTCTCCCCTCAGCCTCCTCTTCTCCAGGCTAAACAACCCCAGCTCTCTCAGCCGCTCCTCGTAAGACTTGTTCTCCAGCCCCTCAGCAGCTTCGTTGCTCTTCTCTGGACACACTCCAGAGCCTCAACATCCTTCTTGTGGTGAGGGGCCCAGAACTGAACACAGCATTCGAGGTGCGGTCTCACCAGTGCTGAGTACAGAGGGAGAATAACCTCCCTGGACCTGCTGGTGACCCCATTTCTGATACAAGCCAAGATGCCATTGGCCTTCTTGGCCACCTGGGCACACTGCTGGCTCATATTCAGTCGGCTGTCAACCAACACCCCCAGGTCCTTCTCCTCCAAATCATTATTATCATGATGGATAATAAGGAGGGGGGAAAGATAAAACACTAATGGTTGTTTAAAATTAAGTGGGTTGTTCTTGTTTTAGTTCAGACATGGGATGGGTTCAATTTAGGTATAGAAAAATGGTGGAAAGAAAAGCGGATTAAAAGTTCCAACCTCAAGCCAAAAATTACATAGAATCATACGATCATAGGATCATAGAATGGTTTGGGTTGGAAGCAGCCCTAAAGCCCATCCAGTTCCGTCACCCCCTAGCATGGACAGGGACACCTCCCATGAGATCAGGTTGCTCAAAGCCCCATCCAACCTGGCCTTGAACACCTCCAGGGATGGGGCAGCCACAACTTCTCTGTGCAACCTGGGCCTGTGCCTCACCACCATCAAAGGAAAACATTTCTTCCTAAGATCTCATCTCAATCTCCCCTCTTTCAGCTTCGAACAGTTCCCCCTCGTCCTATCCCTGCACTCCCTGGTGGGAGTTCACCAACTCTTGCACATCATGCCTATCAATGCCAACCACAGTGTCATGTGAGAGTAGATGGGACCTCAGATGTGTAAACACCAGTGAGGAATTCTGTCCACTGATGGCAGTCACCATGGAGATCTTGTAGAAGCTTTCTGAGAACCAAGAAGCAAAGAGACACATCAAGCGTGGAAGGAAGGTGGATAAAAATAGCAGGGTGGTTTCCGAGCTCCACAGCCTGGCACTGCCTTCCCTCAGAGCTGGGTTGGGAGCTGAACTGGGAGGAAGCTCTGTGTCTTTTGTGCCGCCTCCACCAGCTGCTCTGCAGAGGCTGGAGCAGAGCATCCACAGCAGAAGGCTGGGGCTTCTACCACTGCTCCTCACAGGTACAATCCAGCATGGCAAAACACCATGACAGCTGCTGCAAGGAGCAGAACATTTGCAGTTCAAAGTTCTTTGGACTTTAGACCACCACGATGAGCTACCTGTGGCTGCAGGAAATATAGAATGCACTGCTCAGCGTGTGATACATACCCAGTTCTGGTGTAAAACCCATAGATACCACCATCTACTGCTGTTAATGGCTAAGAAGATTACAGTTGCGTTGTTGGGGACTGAGCCATAATTCCTGAAGTTTGCAAAGCAGACCATGGCTTTGTCTTCACTGAGGTTTAGAAACAGGATTAAACGTCAGTGGTGCTATAGTGAGTGGCTGGCAACAATTCATGATGGTTGTAATGACAGGATGAGACACCAGTGCCAGGTTCAACCCTGAGTGCTGGGTTAGGTTGTGGTGTTATCACCAATAAGGCTCTCAGAGTCTAACTCTCTCTGGTATGAGGACCTTGTTTGGTCCACTTGGACCTTCTCCCAATAACAAGTGATAGGATGAGAGGAAATGGCCCCAAGTTGCACCAGGGGAGGTTTAGATTGGATATTAGGGAAAATTTCCTTATTGACAGAGCGGTGAAGCACTGGAAGATGCTGCCCAGGGCCGTGCTGGAGTCCTTGTCCCTGGAGGTGTTCAAAAACATGTAGATGTGGCACTTCAGGACGTGGTTTATTAGAGACAGTGTAATGGACTGGTGGTTGGACTTAATGATCTTAGAGGTCATTTCCAGCCTTAATGATTCCTGATTGTATGATCCTATAATCCATCTCCTCCTCCCCCACGTTGTGCTGGTGCCATCATGGGCCCCATCTGCCAGTCCCATTGGCCACAGGGTCACACCAAGGCCAATGTCCAGCTGATTACCCACTGTCACCTTCAATTCTTTCCAAGTCGCTGCCATCTGAGATAGAATTTACCGTTCTGTAAGACAAGCTTCATCCTTTGTCCCTGGACACATGGCATTTGGTCACCTTAACATGAATATTCATTGCTTGTGTCTGGCTGACCAAGCAGCCTGGGACTTGTCCTGATTATCTGCTGCCACACAAACTTTGTACCATTTGAAAACCAGTCCACAAGGAGTTTATTTATTCTTACCGATCACTGACATAAGCATGCTGAATTTGTATTGTTCTAATTAATTAATCAAATCATCAAGCTGTACCAACACAAATGCCACAAAGATGTCTGCTACCAGCTCATAATCTCACTGAAAAATGATGTTGAGTTTGTCTGGCAGATTCTATTTCCCTTAAAACCGCGTTGGATGACGTTAACTCTTTTATGTTCCCTTAATTTCCTCCTAATGAAGTTTTATGTAATTGTTTGTTATGGGACTGACAACAGCCTGATAGAGCTTTAAAAACTCTCCCTTTTAATTACTGATCTCTCATTAGTGTTTTCCAGTCCTCCAGAATTTCCCCAGCGTTCCAAAACATCCTAAAAAATACAATGTGACAGGACCTTGGGCAGCCTTTACGAGGCTTCATGAGCAGGTTACCGGGGCTGCCGGTTCTCCTCTGTCCACAACTGCTCAGTCACTTCGTCCCTGCTGAAATGAAAAGTCATCATAGAATATAGAATAATAGAATAGTTTGGGTTGGAAGGGACCTCAAAGATCATCCAGTTCCAACCCCACTGCCATGGGTAGGGACACAACCCACTAGACCAGGGTGCTCCAAGGCCCATCTAACCTGGCCTTGAACACCTCCAGGGATGGGGCAGCCACGACTTCCTTGGGCAACCTGGGCCAGGGCCTCACCACTGTTAGAGTGAAGAAATTCCTCCTTACGTCCAGTCTAAATCTGCCGCTCTCCAGTTTATACCCATTGCCCCTCATCTTGTCACTCCAAGCCTTTGTGAACATTCCCTCTCCAGCTTTCTTGTAGCCCCTTCAGGTACTGGAAGGTCGCTATAAGATCTCTTCGGAGACTTCTCTTCTCCAGGCTGAACAACCCCAACTCTCTCAGCCTGGCCTCATATGGGAGGTGCTCCAGCCTTCTGATCTTCTTTGTAGCCTCCTCCGAACCTGTCCCAACAGCTCCATCTCCTTCTTATGCTGAGGATTCCAGAACTAATCATCATCCCGTCTACAAATCACGGTGGCACGTGGGATCTTATAATGATAGAATCATAAGGTTGGAAAAGACCTCTAAGGTTGTCTAGTTCAACTGTCAGCCCAATCCCACCATGCCTACTAAACCACGTCCCAAAGTGCCACATCTACATGTTTTTTGAACACCTCCAAGGATTGGGACTCCACCACTGCCCTGGGCAGCATCTTCCAGTGCTTCACCACTCTATCAGTAAAGAAATTTTTCATAATAGCCAATCTAAACTTCACCTGGCATAACCTGAGGCCATTTCTTCTCATCCTATTGCTTGTTTCTTGGGAGAAGAGATCAACACTCACCTCGCTATGACCTCCTTTCAGAGAGCTGTAGAGAGCAACAAAGTCTCCCCTCAGCCTCCTCTTGTCCAGACTAAACAACCTCAGATCCCTCAGCTGCTCCTCATAACCCTTGTTCTCCAGCCCCTTTCCCAGCTCCATTCCCCTTCTCTGGACACAATCCAACCCCTCAATGTCCTTTGTGGAGTGAGGGGCCCAAAACAGAACCCAGGATTCAAGGTGCAGCCTCACCAGAACTGAGTCCAGGGGGATAATCCCTTCCCTACTCCTGGTGGCCACAACATGGTTGATGCCATTGGCCTTCTTGGCCACCTTGGCCACTGCTGGCTCATGTTCAGCCGCTGCCAATGAGCACCCCCAGGTCCTTTTCCACTGGGCTGCCTTCAGGTAGTTGTACACTAACAGTAATTCTGCTTCCTTCCCAGCTCTCTCTTGTTACGAGCCACTTTCCCTCCCATTGTCTCCATGCTCTTCTGGCCGCACCTGTATTCAGGTAAGGACAGGCGGACACCATGCCAAGCTACTCCTCTACTTCATCTCACCTGTGTCATTCAGGAAAACATTTCATAGTGAAATGAGAGGCGCTAGCAGACATATCCAGGAATTAAAAATAGAAAGAAAGGAACAAATAAGGCCAGATCTGGAAGACCAGCCTGCTGCAGGGACCTGGGGGGCTCATCCCCGACATCTCCACCAGCCTTTTTGAGTAGGTCTCTTTCTCTGGAGTGTGGACTGGAGTCCTGGAACCCCTGTAGATGCCTCCATGCTCTCCTCTTGCATCCCCACCCTCCGCCTGCTCTCTACCTCTCCTTTCTGCCTTCGCCAAACCCTATGACCATAACCTCGCCCTCGACCAAGCTGAGCAATCTTCTTATTCACTTTCTTCTACCAAATCTGGACAAGGAAAGGCACAAGGTATTGCTAAAGCAACAGGAATGGTGTGGGTGCTGACTAAACACCCAAGTCAGCTGATCCTGTTTGCTCTGGGTGTGCAGCAGCCCCGTTTCCTTCTTTCCTGACCTTTAGCACCCTCCGCTCCAACCCCAGAGGAACAAGGAAATCTCTGCTGCCCGGAGAGGTGCCAACATTTCATTTATCCCCTGTCCTTCAGCCGCCTTCCACATTTTTGCCATGCGGTGCCAACTGAAAGCCCCTCCCCGGTGAGCCCATGAAATGCAATTTTGTCCTTTCTAGGGAGGAGAGCTCAGGGCTTGGCTGCCCTTTCAAGGCACAAAGGGCTGGAGATGCCGAGGAAGCCACGGGGAGCTGGGTTGGCTGCTCCTGGTTGGATGGAGGGTGGGAGAAGCCCTGTCAGCAGCTTGCAGCTTCTGAGAAGGGTCACAGCTCCCTTTGCACTGATTGCCACCATCCCACACACTTTGATGCCACCACCCACAGCAGCAGCAGCAGCAGCTAGATGGGCTTGCCAGAGGCTGGGCATGGTGATCACACCATGGTCCAGATGCTCATGGGCAGGTGTCTTCACCTTGACCTGGCAGGGCAAGATTTACTGCCCCTACTGTACTACAAAATAATCCATTTTTCAACAACATGGATGGATATGGAGGATAAATCTGTTTTCCAGCCACTCTGCTTAAAATCCTCTTCTGCTTTCAGGCTGAGAGTTGGCGTTGTTCAGCCTGGAGAAGAGAAGGCTCTACAGAGACCTTAGAGCAGCTTCTGGTACGTGAAGGGCCTCCAGGAAAGTTGGGGAGGGGCTTTTTCCAAGGGCCTGGAATGATAGGACGAGGGGGATGGCTTTAAATTGGAAGGGAGAAGATTTAGATGAGACATTAGGAAGAAATTCTTCACTATGAGATTGGGGAGGCCCTGGCACAGGTTTTCCAGAGAAGTCACAGCTGCCCCATCCCTGGAGGTGGTCAAGGCCAGGTTGGATGGGGCTTGGAGCAACCTGAGCCGGTGGGAGGTGTCCCTGCCCATGGCAAGGTGTTGGAACTGGATGAACTTTAATATGAACCTCTCTCCCAACCTAAACCATTCTGTGATTCTATCATTCTACAATTATATAACTTCAAAACTGAAAGAAAGCCTTTCTGGTATCATCACACTGTTCCCAAACCCCTGCTTGGGACATACCTTGATGTTTCTAATCATGAGCTTTGCTTTCTCCTGCATTTTCTTACACCTTTTATTCTGAATATACAGAATTAGTAGCTCAGACAGACTGAAACAGTGGTGAGATGGACTTCAGCCACTGAGTTCTGACTTTCAACCTTTGTGGTGGGTTCTTGAAATATGAGTTTCTGGTTTAAATAAATACAGGAACGTGGATCTCTGGTGGCAGCGCTGGGGAGAAGAGCTTTTGCCAAGCTGTACTGGGATTTCTGATGTCCTGCCAAAACACACATGGCATGGCTTAGCTTCATCAAGACAGGATTTGAAGACCAAAGTGGTTAGGTCTTCAAACCATCTGAGGTTCAGAGCTGCTCCTCAGCTCTGGACTGTTCAGCTGAACCTGGGAAGCCCATGCTGGCAGGGACAAGGCGGTGAAGGGAAGGGCTGGTCTCCCTGTCTTTGTTAAGAAGCAGAAGGACAAACACATTCACCCTTAGGCTTGAGGACTGCGTGATGTATTCCCATTCCACGTAGGTCAGGAAGCGGTTAGAACCGTTGGGAGCATGGAGTTCTGCTCTCTGCCGCGGCTTGGGGCTGCGTGGCTCATGCAGAAGGGATCAGTATTTATGAGTAGGAGGGAGACCCAACCTCCCAGCCCATAACAACTGGAGAATTCCTCTCTGCATGCTTCCCTTCTCATCAGGGATAGCTGCAGGAGCGAAGATCCTGCTGTGCCGCTCAGCCCATCCTCATTATCCTCACTGCCGTGACACTCAACCAGATAGCAGCCCCGCTCCATGGAGCAAGACATCTGCTGCCATCCACAGCATCTTGTCTTAGGAGGTCACACAATTAGCTGCCGAACATAATGAGATCCCACAGTTGGGGTGGCCTTTGGACTGCTAAAAACATGCAGAGCTCAGGAGCGAAACCACAGTCCTCCCTTCCAGCAGCCTGTGGGTCGTCATGGCAATGATGACTACAGCCAGGGCCACCTTGTATGACTTCGAGCCCTGCCCTTCTTGGGTGGTAACGCCAAGCAGAAATACCCAAGGCTCTTCCTGAAAGCTATTGTTAACAGTCCTTGGCAGAAGGAATTTACCGCTTCCTCTTCAACACGCATGAGCCCTGGTAGTGTTACAGCAGCCACTGCTCAGGAGTAGCAGCTCTACAGTGTTCCCACCATCCCTGCAGGGCACAGGGGGAGTTTGCCCCTCTGGAAGCCCTCCTGCCTTCCCTTGGGTTTGTGGCAGCCCCAAAAGACCCATCAGAAGCTGCTGAGATCGTTGCAAACCCACACGCACGATAGCCCAGTGGTATCAGGATCCGTGCCACAACAACAAAGCATCTTGGGTGGCTTCTCCAGATAAATCCAATCTCGAACGATGGATAATTTGGGCAATTCTGATAATACAGAATCACAGAATCACAGAATCACCAGGTTGGAAAGGACCCACTGGACCATCGAGTCCAACCATTCCTAACATTCCCGAAACCATGTCCCTCAGCACTTCATCCACCCGTTCCTTAAACACCTCCAGGGAAGGCGACTCGACCCCCTCCCTGGGCAGCTGTTCCCCATGACTCTTTCTGTGAAGAATTTTTTTCTGATATCCAACCTGAACCTCCCCTGGCGGAGCTTCAGGCCATTCCCTCTTGTCCTGTCCCCTGTCACTTGGGAGAAGAGCCCAGCTCCCTCCTCTCCACAACCTCCTTTCAGGTAGTTGTAGAGAGCAATGAGGTCTCCCCTCAGCCTCCTCTTCTCCAGGCTAAACAACCCCAGGTCCCTCAGCCGCTCCTCGTCAGACTTGTTCTCCAGCCCCTCACCAGCTTCGTTGGTCTTCAAAATCCTTCTTGTGGTGAGGGCTCCAGAACTGAACACAGTTTTCGAGATGCGGTCTCACCAGTGCTGAGTACAGAGGGAGAATCACCTCCCTGGACCTGCTGGTCACACCGTTTCTGATCCAAGCCAAGATGCCGTTGGCCTTCTTGGCCACCTGGGCACACTGCTGGCTCATGTTCAGTCGCTGTCAACCAACACTCCCAGGTCCTTCTCCTCCGTGCAGCTCTCCAGCCACTCTCCCCCCAGTCTGTAGCACTGCATAGGGTTGTTGTGCCCCAAGTGCAGGACCCAGCATTTGGTCTTGTTGAACCTCATGCCATTGGTCTCGGCCCAGCGGTCCAGCCTGTTCAGATCCCTAGATCTACTCTATACATGAGTAGATATTTTCAATCAACACCACCAAGAGGAATTTAGTCCCCTGGCACTTCTCTGCTGGCTCTGGTACCAGTGACTCTCCCTCTCCCTGCACTGCACTGCCCAGGAATGAAGCCTTTCAGCTTCTCCTCCCTGTCTTCAAGGGCTCTCCAGGCTTAGAGGTTGCCTGCAGCTCTCTCCAGTCTTTAAATGTCGCTGACACCTAGTGCTGGTTCCCTCAACTACAGCCTGAACTGCAAGAGAAGCCCTGAGGCTGACGGGTGAAGAGCCAAAGGTTTCAACGTCTGCGTGATTTCGTGATGCTCACTCTTCTGGATCCTGCTTCATCTGAGAGAGAAGGCTGAGAGAGTTGGGGTTGTTCAGCCTGGAGAAGCGAAGGCTCCAGGGAGACCTTAGAGCAGCTTCCAGTACTGAAAGGGATGCCAGGAAAGTTGGAGTGAGTTTTTTTACAACGTCATGGACTAATAGGACAAGAGGGAATGGCTTTAAATTGGAAGGAGGTAGATTTAGATGAGAGAGTAGGAAGAAATTCTTCATGATGAGGGTGGTGAGTCCCTGGCCCAGGTTGCTCAGAGAAGCTGTGGCTCCTCCATCCCTGGAAGCGTTCAAGGGCAGATTGATGGGACTTTGAGGACCCTGATCCAGTGGGAAGTGTCTCTGCCCATGGCAGGGGGTGGAACTGGAGGAGGTCCCTTCCAACCCCAAAATTCCTAGATTCTAAATGGTGTGCTAGAAGGAAAGTCCAGCAAAATGATGGCCATTTCCAGCTGGCCCAGCTCTGCGCTGAGCACAGCTACGTCGGACAGGGTGCAACGTCAGGCTGGGAACCAGGACAAGAAGCATGACGGATGCGGGAGATGGAAGCTGCCAAAATGGGAAGGGGGAAACTGGCAGTCACTAAAGCAAATTCTGCCATCAAGAAGCTACTTGTGAAAAAAATACACGTTGGCTGTCTTATTTTTTTTTTTTTTTGCTGATGAACTTGATTTTACTCAATGTGTAAGATTTGCTTTAGCAAAACAAATATTGCTCTTGGGTTTTTGCCACACCATGAATTTCTAATGCTTCATTAGAACGTTGGAAGGTTTCTGCCCAGCCTGCGACTGCTTAATAGAGCGAAACTCCACTGCATTACCTGCTCACACACCACAGAGCCATCGGTCCTCATAGAGTCATCAAAGGGGTTGTGTCAGAAGGGACCTAAAAGCCCATACAGTTCCAATCCCAGGGCCTCACCACTCTCATTGTGAAGAATTTCTTCCTAAAATCTCATCTAAATCTCCCCTCTTCCAATTTAAAGCCATTCCCCAGCCCTAGCCCAAATCCCAGCTCCTGTTCCAACCCCAGCCCCTCTCCCAGTCTCAATCACAGACCCAATCCCAGTCCCAATTCTAATTCCAAAACCAGCCCCGATCCCAGCCCTGGTCCCAGTCCCTGTCCCTGCCTCAGACCCAGCCCCAATCCCAGTCCTAATTCCAGCCCCAGTCTCAATCCCAATCCCAGCTCTAATTCCAGCCCCAATCCCAGCCCTGGTCCCTGTACCACTCCCAGTCCCCAGCCTTGCCCCAGCCCCAATCCCAATCCGAATTCCAAATCCCAATCTAATTTCCCAGACCCAGTCCCAATACCAATCTCAATCCAAGCCCCAGCCCTGATCCCAGTCCCTATCTTTGCCCCAGCCCCAATCCCAATCCCAGCCCTGGTCCTGGTCCCTGTCCCACTCCATGTCCCCGCCTCAGCTTCAGCCTCATTCCCAATCCTAATCCCAATCCCAATCCCAGCCCTGGGCACAGTACCTGTCACAGTGCCAATCACAGCCCCAGTCCCCATCCCACTCCCCGCCCCAGCCCCAATCCTAATCCCAGCCCTGGTCCTGGTCCACGTCCCAGTCCACGTCCCCGCCTCAGCCCCAGCCCCATTCCCAATCCCAATCCCAATCCCAATCCCAATCCCAGCCCTGGGCACAGTACCTGTCACAGTTCCAATCACAGCTCCAGTCCCTGTCGCACTCCCAGTCTCCACCTCAGCCTCAGCCCCAATCCTAATCCCAGCTTCAGTCCCAGCCCCAGATCCAATCCCAGCCCTGGTCCTTGTCCCTGTCCCAGTTCCCATCCCAGTCCCAGTCCTCAGTCCTCGCCTCAGCCCTAGCCCCAGTCGAATCCTAATCCCAGCCCCAGTCTCAATCCCAATGCCAGTTACAATCCTAATCCCAGCCCTGGTCCCTATCCCTGTCCCAGTCCCAGTGCCAACCCCAGCCCCTCTCCTGGTCTCAACTGCAGACCCAATCCCGGCCCTGGTCCCAGTCCCAGTCTCAATTCCAATTCCAGCCTCAATCCCAATCCCAGTCCAAATCCCAGTCCCAATTGAAATCCTAATCCCAATTCCAGTCCCAGTCTCAGCCCTGGTCCTTGTCCCAATCCCAATTCCATCCCCAGTCCCATTCCCATCCCTGGTCCATGTCCCAGTCCCAATTCCAATCCTAATCCCAGCTCTGGTCCTAGTCCCTGCCCCAGTCCTAATCCAAAACCCATCTCTGGTTCTAGTCCCAGTCCCGGTCCCAATCCCAGTCCTGGTCCTGGTCCCAGCCCCAGTCCCTGTCCCAGTCCCAGTCCCAATCCCAATCCCAATCCCAGTCCTGGTCCCGGTCCTGGTCCCAGTCCCAGTCCCAATCCCAATCCCAATCCCAGTCCTAGTCCTGGTCCCAGTACCTGTCACAGTCCCAATCCAAATCCCAATCCCAGTCCCAATCCCAGCTCTGGTCCTAGTCCCTGTCCCAGTCCCAATCCAAAACCCATCTCTGGTTCTAGTCCCAGTCCCAGTCCCGGACCCAATCCCAATCCAAATCCCAATCCCAGTCTTGGTCCCAGTCCCAATCCCAATCCCAATCCCAATCCCAATCCTAGTCCTGGTCCCAGTCCCTGTCACAGTCCCAATCCCAGTCCTGGTCCCAGTCCCAATCCCATCACCAGTCCCTGTCCCAGTCCCAATCCCAATCCCAATCCTAATCCCAGTCCTAGTCCTGGTCCCAGTCCCGGTTCCAGTCCCAATCCCAATCCCAATCCCAGTCCTGATCCTAGTCCTGGTCCTACTCCTGGTCCCAATCCCAGTCCCTGTCCCAGTCCCAATCCCAATCCCTAGTCCCTGTCACAGTCCCAATCCCCGTTCCCGTTCCCGTTCCCATTCCCATTCCCATTCCCACTCCCACCCCCTTTCCCCGCCCCCTCTCACCCCTCCCCTCAGCGGCGCGGGGGGCGGGTCCGTTACGAACGGGGCGGGTCACGTGACTCGGCGCGTTTCCCGCCCTCCCTCTGCTCCCGCCCCTCTCCGCTCGGCGCCGCGATGGCGGAGGTGGCGGTGCCGCAGCGCTGGGGCTCAGCCTCCTGCGTGGTGACCGGCGCTTCCCGGGGCTTCGGGCGGAGCGTGGCTCGGCTGCTGGCCCGGCGGCTCGGGCGGGGCTCGGTGATGCTGCTGCTGGCACGATCCGAGGCTCCGCTTGCCGAGTTGGCGGCGGAGCTGCGGGATACCGGGATACGGGTGGAATGCGTGGCGGCGGACCTGGGCTGCGAGCAGGGGATGCGCCGAGCGGCCGCTGCCCTGCGGGAGGTGCTGCCCACGGCCCCGTCTGACCGCCTGCTCCTCATCAACAACGCCGGTAAGGACTCCCCCTCCACACTCCCCCCTCCTCCTCGGTCCCAGAGCGGCTCCATGGCTGCCGGTGAGGAACGGAACCGAGCAGAGAACCGAAGGAGAAGGAGGCGTTTCACCCGCCTTGGACCTGGTTAGCTCCTTAAGAAGGAGATGGAACTGTTGCAACGGGTCCAGAGGAGGTAATATGAAGGCTGGAGAACCTCTGCTGTGAGGACAGGCTGGGAGAGTTGGGGTTCTACAGCCTGGAGAAGAGAAAGCTCCATGGAGACCTTGGAGCACCTTCCAGTGCTGAAAGGGGCTCCAGGAAAGCTGTGGAGGGGCTTTTTCCAAGGGCCTGGAGTGATAGGACGAGGGGGAATGGCTTTAAGTTGGAAGATCTAGATGAGACGTTATGAAGACATTCTTCACAGTGATGGTGGGGAAGTCCTGGAACAGGTTGCCCAGAGCAGTGGTGGCTGCCCCATCCCTGAAGGTGTTCAAGGCCAGGTTGGATGGGGCTTGGAGCAACCTGATCCAGTGGGAGGTGTCCCTGCCCATGGCAGGGGGTAGGAACTGGATGGGCTTTGAGGTCCCTTCCAACCCAAACCATTCTATAATTAAACTAATGAATTTGGGGAGCAGAGCAGGGATGGTTCGCTGCCGGGACCACAGTGCTTTGCTCTTCACAACATATTACCCATTACTCGTGGCATCAGACCAGCTGGCCACCCTCCTGCACCCTCCTACCACTCTGCTTCCTGCCTACAAACCTTCAGAAAACCTTCTTAACCAGCCTTCTGGAAGCCTTCCTTGCGATCTTTGCCCGTTGGCTTTAGTGCCTTCATTCACCCATTACTGCTATAGATAAGGCAGTGCATTCCAGCAGGCAATGGGTGCTACAGACATTTCGTCCTTTACTAACTCCTTTTCCAAAGGGCAGCACAGAGGACAGCACGTGGTGGCCTGTGGGGACATTACACCTCAGGCTGGAGGTGGGAGCTGTTTGTTTTGGCAGAGGATTGGCTGAGCAGGTCAGTGTCCCACGTCCCTGTGCGTGGTACAGCACAAGCAGATCATAGAATCATAGAATGACCTGAGTTGGAAGGGACCCACAAGGACCATTGAGTCCAACTCCCTGCATAGCACAACCCTAAAATTCACACCATGCATCTGAGGGCATTTTCTGAGTGCTGCTGGAATATTGTCAGGTTCAGCACCATGACTGCTTCCCTGGGGAACCATTCCAGGGCTCCACCACCCTCAAAGTGAGGAACCTATTCCTAATATTCAACCTAGCTGGATTCTGCTGGGCTCCTCGCTCTGGTGTGAGACCTTGTGAGAGGTTGGACCAGCAAAGCTGCTCACTTTTGCCTGCAGTTGTGTTGGATGTGGAAGTGTAGAAGCAAAAGGGATGTGCTCTGGTGTTGAACCCATCTTCAACTACTCTCAACTCATTTGTCCTTTCTTCCAAGGCTCCTTGGGAGACATCTCCAAATCTTTCCTCGATCTCACCGACCCAGATGAGATCAACAACTACTTTGCCTTCAATGTTACCTCGGCACTTTACCTCACCTCCACTGCCCTTCAAGCCTTTGGGAAGCGGCCCGGCTCGAGCAGGACGGTGGTGAACATCTCCTCACTCTGTGCTGTGAAGCCCTTCAAGAACTGGGCGCTATACTGCAGTGGGAAGGCTTCCCGGGATATGATGTTCCAAGTGCTGGCACTTGAGGAGCCTGATGTCCGTGTGCTCAACTACGCCCCGGGTGAGAAGGGTAGCTCATTAATTGCTATTAATTTTCTCCTTGCTTTCTGGATACCAGATGATTGCAGCCAAGCCAGGTGCAGAGGGAAAATGAGCCCCAGATTTTGATGTTTCCTCATGTGGTTCCTTTGGTTTTGCTCTTTCCTCAGGTCCTCTGGACACGGACATGCAGCTTTTGGCCCGGACTAAGACCGGAGACCCTGAGATGCGCCAGTATTTCCAAAGCCTGCAGGAGAGCGGCCAGCTGATAGATTGCAACGTGTCAGCCCAGAAGCTGATAAATCTCCTGGAGGAGGACACCTTCCGTTCTGGTGCCCACATGGATTTCTATGGTGTCTGAGTTGCTGTCGCCTCCACCTTTGCCTTCCTGCTTTGCTGAGCTGTGTCTTGGATGCCTCCAGTTTGTTTGGTGACCTTACTTCAGTCCTAAGTGCTCTGCAGCTTTCAAAAGAAGACCTCTGGTTGCCTTGTCTGTACTCCTAGTGCCCCAATGGTGATGGGGGAAGTTACTGCTTCACTGCGCTGTAGCCATTGACCCCTTCTGGGTACCCACCAGCAGGAATGGGTGTCTCCCAGGTGGTAGAGATGGAAGAGATGGGTTTTCCAAGGGAATGTACATGGAGACTTAAAGCTGACTTGGGTAGGAGTGTGTGTGAGCAAGGGAGGTGCAGGATCATGTGGGGCCAGGTCAGAAAGCCACCCCAGAAGGTTTCAAAGAAGCCAACAGTAGGGTTAGAGCTGAACATTTCTGTGCCTGTCTCCTCTGCCCCACAGGAGCTGTGTTCTCAGCACCTGAGCAAGTCCCCAAGGGGCAAAAGAGCCCGTGGCCAAAGGAGGTGCTTGTCACCACAGAGCCCTGACTCTCTATCTCTTGTCTCACCAGTGGCTTGTTCAGACTTTTCTGTGTGTCTGGGATCATCTCTACGTGAGTTTTGTGCTTTAAGATGTGGAGCAAAGCCTGTTCCTGTGTACCAAGGCAGTCAATCACCAGGAGAGGGAGCTGGCCCTGGACAAGATGTGGATACTTGGGTGCCTGGCTGGGGTCACCAGCTTACGTAAACCTGCTCCTGTTTGCAGGTTCTTAAACCAAGCACAGATCTGGGGCTTCAGCCCCTCCTGGGTGGTTCTTTTAATTATTTGTGGGTTTTTATCCTTGTTTTCTCACCAGATTCCAGGAGGCACAGACGCTCATAGACTTGCCCTCTCGAAAGCAGTTGATCTGCAGTGTGTGGTGATGCCAGAGAGCTGCTTTGAAGCGCAGTGGCATCCCGTCCATGCCCTGGGAGTGTCAGTGTCTCTCTGTGCTCGGTGATGGTGACCTTCCTGCAGTCCTCTGTCTCAACCCTGTACTTCAAATCTTAGCTTTTTGGGTCTACAAACATTAAAAGCTCTGTGTCTGTTCTGAGTCTTGTGCTGTATCCTTCAAAGTGGATAAAGTTTAGCGAGGGTGGGAGGACAGATCCTCAGTTAAGCACTGTTATCATCCAACAAAGCACTACATGGGCCCTACTAGACTCCTGTTCCATCTCTGAGCCGTTTCTGTGTTAACTTAATCCTGTGAAGCTCAAAAAAACCCTCTCTGTAGCTGATTTGCTGCTTGGTTTCATCTTCCCTCTGAGCCTTTCAAACCTGTTTTTAGCAACCCCCCCACCTTGCTGCTCTCTGCACTGGCGATGGGGTTGTTTTTTCTGGGGATTGACACCTTATGGTGTTGAGCGTGAAACTGGGACAGCTCTGCTGCAGCTAAAAATGCCCCATCTCCTCACCGTGTATCCGTATGGGTTGATCCCATCCCCTCTTGGGCACAAATCCTCTTGGAATCTGGATTTCTGCAAAAAAACCAACCCCAGAGCTGGGGGTCCCGAGTCCTGTCCTTACAGGGTCTTGAGCCATGGCCAGTCAGGGGCTGGGCTGGAGGTATGTTGCCCACCAGAAGGGCTCCAGGAGCCCCAGATTGCAGGAAGAGCTGGGATGGTAATGGGAGACAGGGCTGCTCTGGGCACTGGGACCACTTGATATGAGCCAGATGGGAGATTATAGAATCATGGAATGGTTTGGGTTGGAAGGGACCTCAAAGCCCATCCAGTTCTAACCCCCTGCCATGGGTAGGGACACCTCCCACAGGACCAGGCTGCTCAAAGCCCCGTCAAACCTGGCCCTGAACACCTCCGCAGATGGGGCAGCCACAACTTCTCTGGGGAACCTCTGCCAGGGCCTCACCACCCTCATTGTGAAGAATTTCTTCCTAATGTCTAATCTAAATCTTCCCCCCTTCCAATTTAAAGCCAAATGAGGATGAGTTCTTCAGGATAAGACACGTTAAAAGCTGGGATAGCCAGGAGGAAGGTTTGTTTTTTGGCTTGTGCATACTTGGTTGAGGTCTGACCACCGTGCAGTGGCTGGAGGTGGTGAGCAACAACTGTGTGTGTCTTCTTGGAGCATCTGGGTCAGGAATTTTGGTGTCACAGAGGTTCCACTTGAAACCACATGTTCTTCAACCCTATCCTCTCCCCCAAGAGAGCACGCAGAGAATGCTGACTTTAAAGACTGAGGTGCTTGTGTCCCATTGCACCCAGTGTTAAATCATTAGTGAAACACTGGATTTGGTTCATAAAATGCTTTGGATTGGAAGGGACCTTTAAAGATCATCCAGTTCCACCCCCTGCCATGGGCAGGGACACCTTCCACAGGATCAGGCTGCTCAAAGCCCCATCCAACCTGGCCTTGAACACCTCCAGGGATGGGGCTGCCATGAATTCTCCGAGCAACCTGTGCCAGTGTCCCACCACCCTCATTGTAAGATATTTCTTCCTTATGTCCAATCTAAACCTATGTGATTTCAGATTAAAACTCTTGTTACTACAGACCCTGATAAAAAGCCTCTCTTCAACTTTCTTATAAGTATTGAAAAGGCACAATAAGGTCTCCCTGGAGCCTTCTCTTCTTCAGACCAAACAGCCCTAGTTTATCCTCTCCATAGCAGAGGTCTTCCAGCCCTTGGACCATCTTTGTGGCCTCCTCAGAACCTACATCAACAGGTCCACGTCCATCTTGTGGTGGGACCTGGGTCACTTTTTGCTCCCTTCTCTCTCTCCCCTGCTGCCCAGGAGCAGCCCATGAGCAGCAGGAGCAAAAGTCACAGTCCCTTCAACCAGGAAACTCCACATCTGCTCAAAGAGGAAACCTGTTGTCACCATCAAGCCCATACCAGATGCCAACCTTATGGCTGTGGTGACACAGTGTGGCTCAGGTTGCTGAATTTTCCTGGTGAAGTAATCACGTGCTCACAATTCGATGAAATAAGTTTGTCTTCAGCATGACTGCTTCACACGTTGTGTTCCATGCTGTCTCCTTGGTGTTTTAATTTTTAGGAACTTCATACCCTTGAACTCGCTGCACGTGTGTTTGGGTGTTTGGCATCACTCTGTAATCCCCAGGGAGGAGCTGAGCTTATGAGGCCGGCTCCAGGATCAGAGCTCTGCCCAGTGAGAAATGGTGTGATGCTTTTAGGCATCCCCAGGGTACCAGCATCCACCTGGTGCTGGCACCCCCAGTTACTGACATCCCCTGGGTGACAACATCCTTGGGTACCAACATCCTCCAGGTATCGGCATCCTCTGGGTACCAGCATCCTCTGGGTACCAACGTCCTCCAGGTATCAGCATCCTCTGGGTACCAACATCATCCAGGTATCAGCATCCCTTGGGTACCAGTGTCCTCCAGGTATCAGCATCCCCTGGGTACCAGCATCCTCTGGGTACCAACATCCTCCAGGTATCAGCATCCCTTGGGTACCAATGTCCCCCAGGTATCAGCATCCCCTGGGTACCAGCATCCTCCAGGTATCAGCATCCCCTGGGTACCAGCATCCTCTGGGTACCAACGTCCTCCAGGTATCAGCATCCTCTGGGTACCAACATCCTCCAGGTATCAGCATCCCTTGGGTACCAACGTCCTCCAGGTATCAGCATCCCCTGGGTACCAGCATCCTCTGGGTACCAACGTCCTCCAGGTATCAGCATCCTCTGGGTACCAGCATCCTCTGGGTACCAACGTCCTCCAGGTCTCAGCATCCCCTGGGTACCAACATCCCCTGAGTACTGGCATCCTCCAGGTCTCAGCATCTGCTGGGTACAAACATCCTCCAGGTATTGGCATCCTCTGGGTACCAGCATCCTCCAGGTACCAGCATCCCTTGGGTACCAGCATTCTCTGGATACCAGCATCCCCCAGGCACAGGCATCCCCAGGGAACTGGGTACTGGCATCCTCAGGTACCAGCATGCCCTGGGTCCAAGCATCCTCCAGGTGCCAGCATCCCCTGGATACCAACTTCCTCCAGGTACCAGCATTCTCCAGTTACCAGCATCCCCCTGGGTACAAACATCCTCTGGGTACCAACATCCCTCAGGTACTGGCATCCCCCAGACACTGACATCCCCTGGATACCAACATCCTCTGGGTACCAGCATCCAAGTACCAGTATCCCCTGGGTACTGGCATCCCCCAGGCACTGACATCCCCTGGATACCAACATCCTCTGGGTACCAGCATCCAAGTACCAGTATCCCCTGGGTACCAGCATCCCCCGCCCAGGAACTGGACCCAGTTCCCATGTCCAATGAGTCCAACCAACTTCTGTGCCCTATGGGTGCTGTGAGATGCGGTGACAAAATGTGATTAAATACTTCTTTGTTTTCTAGCATTTTCTGCCACCAGATGAGGGCGTACCGAGACCGGACAACAAACACAAGGCGGAGCAGAGGATCAGGAGGGTGAGACAGCAGCGGTTCCTCTGGAATGGAGTAGGATGCAAGCCCAGGCTCCCCTCCTGCCTCTGCACCGTTTCATTAAAGCTCCCTATCAGAACTGATATTACTTTTTTAATTAAGGCTCCATGTCCTTGAGCTATGGGACAACGCCAGAGGCTCACTTAGGAGAAAAAAGAGCGTTTAAATAAAGGAAGTTTTGATCTCTCCTGATTTCAGAGGTGGGAGCTCCCCTGGCAAAGCGTTTCGATGGAGCTAACTCGGCCGACCCTCGAGGAGCCCCACTACTCAAGCACTGCTCACCCATGGGCTAAGCATGAACCCTGTGGCTGGATGGAGTCACCTCGAGCCTTCTTTTCTTCACGATGTTGGTGTTGAGGCCCTGGCACAGCTTGCGCAGGGAACTTGTGGCTGCCCCATCCCTGGAGGTGTTCAAGACCAGGTTGGATGGGGCCTCGGAGCCTCTGATCTTGTGGGAGGTGTCCCTGCCCATGGCAGAAGGTGGAACTGGATGGGCTTTAAGGTACCTTCCAACCCAAATTATTCTATGATTCTCCTTGTCCAGACAACACAGGAGCTGTGAGCTCTGTTCTCCATGATGGGGATAAAGTGGGACTCAAGCAAAAAATCCTTCCTAGCATGAAGAGTCCCTGCAAGGGGATCTACTTCTCTGCCAGCTCCCTCTGCCACCCTGCCTTCCCACCCTGCTTCTTGCAGCGAAACACTGCATCGGGCATTTCACCCTTTTTTTCCCCCCATTTTTTCCCTTTGCATTTTCCTTTGCATTCCCAGAGGGAAGTGCTGAGGGTGGTGGCAGCCCCAGGAAGGATTGTCCAGCCGCGCTGTCCTGGTGTGCGGCTGCAAGGGCTCACAAGGGAAAGCCCATGCCCCCGTGTCCTCCCTTACTCTGAGCTCATCTACGGACAACAAAAAGCAGTTTATTCACTGCTGGGGGACACGGCAGCATGACAAAAGTGCTACCATGGGCAGGGACACCTCCCACTGGACGAGGCTGCTCAAAGGCCCATCCAACCTGGCCTTCAACACCTCCAGGGATGGGGCAGCCACGACTTCTCTGGGCAACCTGGGCCAGGGCTCACCACCCTCCTAAAAAAAAAATTCTTCCCTAAGTCTCATCCAAATCTTCCCCCTTCCAATTTAAAGCCATTCCTCCTCACTCTGTCATTCCAGGCCCTTGGAAAAAGTCCCTCCCCAGCTTCTCTGGAGCCCTTTCAGGTGCTGGAAGCTGCTCTAAGGTCTCTGCAGAGCCTTCTCTCCTCCAGGCTGAACAACCCCAACTCTCTCAGCCTGTCCTCAGAGCAGAGGTGCTCCAGCCCTCACATCATCTTTGTGGCTCCCTCTGGACCCATTCCAACAGCTCCATCTTCTTCTTATGTTGCAGATTCCAGAACTGGACACAGGACTCCAGGAGGGGTCTCATGAGCGCAGAGTAGAGAGGCAGAATCCTCACTTTTCACAAGAAAGCTTTCTTGTAGCCCCTTCAGGTACTGGGAGGTTGCTATAAGAGCTCCTTGGAGCCTTCTCTTCTCCAGGCTGAACAACCCCGACCTTCTCAGCCCCTGATCATCCTTGCAGCCCTCTTCTGGACCCGTTCCAACAGTTCCATCTCCTTCTTATGTTGAGGATTCCAGAACTGCACACAATACTCCAGACGAGCTCCCACAAGGGAGGAATAGAGGGGCAGAATCCCCTCCCTCACCCTGCTGGCCACGCTGCTTTGGATGCAACCAGGACACTTTTGGTTTCTGGGTTGTGAGCGCACTTTGCTGGCTCCCTTCAAGCTTTGCACCCGCTGGCACCCCAAGTCCTTCTTTGCAGGCTGCTCTCAATCACATCGTCCCCCAGCCTGGATTAAAACTGCTGATATCCCTATTAAAGCTCTACAGAAAGCCCCTGCGACGGCCTCAATAGCAATTTAGGGCAGGAAGATAAGCACATGTGCGATGCTCAAGGGTGACACTGCCCAACAACCACCCCCAGGTCCCCAGGGAACCCCCCCAGCCCCCTCCCCATGCCTGGGGAGACACTGCACCCTTTGTGCCCATGGTGAAATGCAGAGAACTGGGTTATGAAAGGAGTCCAAATCACTGCTGGGGTTTTGTTTCTGTGTGTGTGACCAGGTCCTTGGGATGGCGGTGAGGGTGAGCCTCCTAAATCCCCCCCAAAGCCTCCAAATTAAAACCGGCGTGCACCCAACGACCTCCCAAATCTCGGCCGCTGACCTGGGCTGCCCTCGGCTCAGCGAGGCAAGAGGCTGCAGTCAGAACCCTCTGCCCCTTATTAAAGGTTTCTCAGCAGAAGGGAGAAAAAGACCTTTATTTTTTTCCATCTAGTGGCCAGAAGTGCTGAGCACAGGCCTTTCGGCCAGGACATTGAGCACCCAGCGAGCTCCTTACTTGCAAACAAGCAGCTGCCTCTGTTCACGAGGCCAAAGGTAAATGAGCTGCTCCTCCAGCAAAGGTGCCTCCAGGAGGGGGAAAGGTCTGGTGGTGCCAACGTTTCCCACCCAGACCCCCATTGTGCGTGCAGAGACCCCTGAGATGCTCCTCAACCAGCCATCTCCCACGTCTCTGTGTGACAAGTCAGGAGCTTTGTAGGGTCTTCTCAGGGTGGTGGTTAGGATTTGGTGGGCGTTCACCGAGCCCAGGAGGGTTAGAACAACAAACATCTTTCTGCTGAGCTGGCACGGTTCTCACCGACTCTTGCTCCTGTGTCCTCCTGCCTGTAACTCTTCGCACTCCTCCCTCTCAGCCTGCTGACCTGCTTTTATTCTTCTCCCCTCTCTGCTGTCCCCTGGGTTTGGTGGCCATAGCGTTAAGTGAAGAGAAGGACCAGCTCCAGGCTGGCCGTGTCCCCTGGAGCAGCTGTTTAATGTGTAATGAGGGACCCATTGGTCCAGCAAGGAGAGATAAGAGATTAACCCAGTTTAGAGCCAAAGAGCAGTGGGTTTGCTGGTAAACTGTCCTGTTCCTGCAGGCTTCAAATGCCTTTAATGAGTTATTATTTAGTCTGCTATGGGGGTTAATGGGGGGACATTGCAGAAATGATCTGTGATTAATTAAACCATCTTTATCCAGCATGAGCAGCGCAGCTGGACTCGCCGGGCTGCGCACTAAACTGGGACCAACACCAGATCCCTGCCTTCGGCATTGCTCCCAGTGCTGTCCTGCACACACTGAATTCACCAGTGCTCAAACTGGACCCTGCAGACCAAAGACCGTCTCCATTCGGGTGGGGAAGGGCTGCCACGTGGATTGCAATCAGATGCATTTCAAGTCTCCTTTCCCAAATACCAAGTGTCGAGCCGGAGGCACGCTGTGGCCAGGCTGCTCCTGTTGCTCCCCTGGGACTCGAGGACATTGGCCAGTCCTGACACCAGCTGCTCCCTGTCCCCTTTCCTTCAGCAGAGACACCAATTTGGATCAGCACTTCCATCCTCCTGCTCCACGGCCCATCCTGCACCACCTCTGCAGCCCAGCATCCTCCACCCAGCCTGGAACCCCCCTGTGCTGATGGCTCAGCCCTTCCCCAAGCACCAAAATAATCCTGGTGGATCCCTGTCCCAGCATTAGGATGCTGGAGAGGTCTGGCAGATGCTCAGCACCAGCATTTTATTCCCAGCATAAGAAGGACATGAAACTTTGAACTAGACAGAGGAGGCCATGAAGATGATCCAAGAGCCAAGCTAAGAAAGTTGGGATTGTCCAGCCTGGAGAAGCAAAGGCTCTGGGGAGACCTTAGAGCAGCTTCCAGTGCCTGAAGGGGCTCCAGGAAAGTTGGGGAGGGACTTTAACTGGGATCTGGAGTGGTAGGAGGAGGAGGAATGGCTTTAAATTGGCAGGGGAAGATTTAGAGTAGATGTTAAAAAGAAATGCTTGACAATGAGGGTGGGGAGGCCCTGGTCCAGGTTGCTCAGTGCAGTGGTGGTTGCCCCATCCCTGGAGGTGTTCAAGGCCAAGCTGGATGGGGCTTGGAGCAACCTAATCCAGTGGGGGTTGTCCCTGCCCATGGATGGAACGGGCATGATCTCTAAGGTCCCTTCCACCCCAAACCATTCTGTGATTCTATGATTTAGATCAGAAAGAACAAGCGAGTTGTGTTGCACCCAATGCCCACAGCACCCCACTCCGTGCGGGATCTGGATTGCGACTGGATGATCTTCAAGGTCCCTTCCAATCCAAGCCATTCTATGATTCAATTATTTAGATCGGAAAGGGTGAATGAGCTGTGCTGCACCCATCGCTCGCAGCACCCCATCCCCTGTGGGATCCCTTGGGTAATCCAAAGCAGCTCTTTCCTTCGGGATCTCAGCAGCGTGGCATCACCCTCCTTGTGCCACCACCGGCAAAGCTTCTGCCGAGGCACCGCAGCGAGGCCGGGAGCCACATTCACATTCCTGCCGCGAGCACACTTGTCAGCCGAGCTGTCAGCCGCTCCCGTAATAGGGCCACGGCGGTCACTCGTGTTGGGAGTAAACACAGCCGAATCTGAGAAAACAAGAGCAGAGCCTGGGTGCTTCCAGCGAGGCTGCAAAGTATCAGCACCATCCGGGTGGGGGTGATGCCCGGGCTCCCCTCTGCCTCCTCATCACCCCAAAAAACCCCCCTGGGAAGGATGTTCGGCAGCGGTTCCCAGCCTTGCATGGGGATGGGGATGCGGCTGACGGCTCCCAGAAGGAAACGTTGGGAATCCGGCAATAAAAAATAGGTTGGTTGGTGGCATCCGAGCTGGTGCATGGGATAGATGGGGACAACCCTGACCTCAAGCAGCTTGGGGACAGGAGGTGGTGCAGCTGCAGGTCGGTGATTTCTGGCAGAAACCCACCTCCAGCTTTGGCTGGTGGAAAAGGACCTTTTTTTCTTTTAATTTTTTGCCTTAAAAAACGGCATTTTGCACATTTTGCAGCCTGGAAGAACCTGTTTGGAGAGAGGATCCAGCCCCTTTGCCACCCTCTGGCCAGCATCCCCCTGGGTGCTCTCAACTTTGGGCACCTCCAGCCATGTCACCATCATTTGGGTGGGATGGATGTGGGCTCCGCGTCGGTCCCTGACGTGGGGCACAGGGAGGGTCTGGGGGTGTTTGTGCAGAGACCAAAGGGGGGGCTCGTCAGGGCTGCAGCGAGGAGGAGAATAATTAGCGCTGGGCTTATTTGTTTTGCGCTATTCCTCCAACTCCTAAACCCTCCTGCAACAAAGAGGCGGCCGGCTTGAAAAGCTGAGGATTTAGGACAAAGAAGAGGCTGGGAGCGGAGTGGGACGCAGCTTCGGGGCAGAAGGGGACACAGACCACGGTGATGCCCTCAGTTGGGCTGCACGCTCCATCCCTAACTCCAAGTTCAGGGATGCTTCTACCCCAGGTCCACCCCAGCCGATTCCCAGCGCTCGGCGGGGTTTCTTCCCACCCAAACCCCCTACAAAAGCTAAAACCACCACAAAATATTTTCTCCCAGCGGCGAGAAGGTGGCTATTATCCTCCTCCAAACCCGAAATCTTGGGGTCCAAAGGGTATTGCTCTGCCTTTGAAATCTCCCGCGGCCTTTCTTCCCATTAAACCATCTCCCGGCTCAGAAGTTTCTTCCCCCACCCCCTTTTTTTTTTGTTGTTTTTAATGTAATAATAAAGCATCTCAGATCTCCGAGCTGCAACTCATCTCACACCTAAGCGAGATTGCGTTTTGCACAAGCCTTTCAGCTGTTTTCTCAATCTCTCCTCTGTCTCATTCTCAATTCAGGCAGTTGCTATAGGTATGTTTTAATCCCCAGCATGGTAGATTTTAATTAGTCTTTGTACAGATGGCCAATTAACATTCATTACTTTTGCCTTGAGCGATTAATTATGAGTTTGGATAGAATGGGAGATGGAGACAGAGGAAAGATGGGCAGGTGAATAAAAAAAAGGGATTTTAATCAGAGTTTGGGATTTTTTTCCCCCCCCCTGCTTATTTATATACGTATATACACACGCACGCGGAAAGAGGAGGGAAAGGAAAAGCAGCAGCACGGTGTGAGTTATGATCCTAGTGAACTGCTTCCAGTCCCGGAGCAATGGGAATAAGCTCCAACAGGGTCCTTGGCCAGTGGTACTCGAAGGCTGCGGTCCAGCCAAGTGCCATCGCAAGGATGGGGAAACTGAGGCAGGGAGTGCTGGGGTGGCACGCGGCTCCGCACGCACAAACGGGCACCCAGGCTGGAAATCAGCACCCTGGGCTGAATTCAAGCACGTGGCCACCGTGGGTTTGAGGTTCCGATGGTGGTGGGGATGGCTGAAGGAGTGGTGACACACCACCTCTTTCTCCTGGATGAACCCGCCGAGCGGTTGTGCAGGATGGAGCCATAATTCTCCCCGCGCAACGCCCGTTGACACGTCGCTAATTCTTCCTAATTGATTTTTCACGCTGGCAGGAGGGAGACGGTGACATCCAACAACAGAGCCCTGATGTCGTGGCTTTCTCCTCCATGAAAGGGGCCAGCACCCTCCCCCCGGAGCTGACATACTTCTCCCTGGCCTGGGTAGCCATGGTGAGACATTGCCCAAATCCTTTTACCGCCGTACCGCTGGAGGCTGGCGATGCTCCGCGCTGCCCGTGCCAGCACGCTCGTGGCAGCTATTTTCGAGCACGCAGGCAAGCCGGCAAGGAAAAATGAAAATAGCAACCCCCTCCAGGGCAATATCCTGCCCCGGTTCCTTGGCAGAGGGGCTGCACCCACGCTTCGTGCCGTCCTGGCACGTGTGAACCTGCAGTGGGTTCTGGATTTGGTATTTCTGGGTTATTTTGGCAGTGGGCGAGGCGTGCGTGCGGCACAGAGTGAGCAGGGGAAGCTGGAGGGGAGGTGGGGAAGGGTCTGATCCTGCTCACTTCGGAGGAGCCTCGTTGGATGGCAGGCAGGTCTGGGAAAAGGGAGGAATGGAAGGATGCTGAGCAGCAGAATCCATCCTGCGGGACTTGGAGGGCTCCTCGCGGTGCCGCTGGCTGGGCTTTTACACTCGTTCTGTTGAAATCTGAGGGATTTCTTTTTTAGCACGTTTTCCATTTTGGCCCCAGCCCTCCCGAGCTTGGCACCGCTCCGCAGCACAACAGCTTCTCTCGAATCAGTCCTTCAGGCGGAGGTGTGGGGTCCAGGTCCCTTCCCACATGTCAGGCATGTGCCTGCTGCACCTCGTACCGGCCGTGTGGCTGGAGGATGTGCCACCTGCATCCCAGCATGGTCGCTGGGAGGATGTGTCACCTGCATCCTGGTGTGGTCATTGGGTGGATCTGCCACCTGCATCCCAGCACAGTCCTTAAGTGGATGTACCACCTGCATCCCACCGCGGTCCCTGGGTGGATGTGCCACCTGCATCCCACTGTGATCCCTGGGTGGATGTGCCACCTGCATCCCAGCATGGTCCCTGGGTGGATGTCCCACTTGCATCCCAGCATGGTCCCTGAATGGATGTGCCACAAGCATTCCAGCATGGTCCTTAGGTGGATGTCCCACCTGCATCCCAGCACAGTCCCTGGGTGGATGTGCCACCTACATCTTAGTGTCATCCCTGGGTGCATGTTCCACCTGCACCCCAGTGCGGTCTTTGAGTGAATGTGTCACCAGCATCTTGGTGTGGTCCCTGGGTGGATGTGACACCTGCATCCCAGCATGGATGTGCCACCTGTATTCCAGCTCAGTCCTCGGGTGGAAGTGCCACCTGGATTCTGGCATGGTCCTTAGGTGGATGTGCCACTTGCATCTCAGCACAGTCTCTGTGTAGATGTGCCACCAGCATCCCATTGTGGTCCCTAGTTGGATTTGCCACCTGAATCCCATTGTGGTGCTTGGTTGGATGCGCCCAGCATGGTCCCTGGAAATCTGTGCCATCTGTATCCTAGCATGGTGTCCAAGTGAAGATATCACCTGTGTCCCAGCGTGGTCCCTGGGTGGATGCCCACCCTGGGCAGCACAGGTGGCCAAGTACATAGGATTTCACCTCCAATGGTGCTTAAGCACTGGCTCAGCTCATCCCATTGTGGGCTGGTGAGACTGCACGGAGCTCCAGGGAGGAGATGGGTACCCCAGAGTGTCAAAGCAATGCTCTGCACCCACCCTGAAGGACTCCACTGCTGCAAAGCCCCAGAACAGGTCCAGAGGAGTCTACAAGGATGATCAGAGATCTGGAGCACCCCCCATACGAGGACAGGCTGAGAGAGTTGGGGGTTATTCAGCCTGGAGAAGAAAAGGCTCCGAGGAGACCTCCCAGTACCTGAAGGGGCTACGTGAAAGCTGGGGAGGGACTCTTTACAAAGGCTTGTGGTGATAGGACTGGGGGCAGTGGGTATAAACTGGAGAGGGGCAGATTTAGACTATACTGAAGGAGGAATTTCTTCACCATGAGAGTGGTGAGACCCTGGCCCAGGTTGCCCAGAGAAGCTGTGGCTGCCCCATCCCTGGAGGTGTTCAAAGCCAGGTTGGACGAGCCTTGGGCAGCCTGATCCTGTGGGAGATGTCTCTGCCCATGGCAGGGGTTGGACCTGGATGGGCTTTAAGGTCCCTTCCAACCCAAACCGTTCTGTGATTCTATGATTCTATGATCTCCATGCTTGTGAGCTGGATCTCATCTCTGCAACCTGCAGGATGGAGGTGCCCTCAACCAGCCCATCCCCACCAGCAAACCCCAATTCTACTAGGTTCTACAGGCGGGATGTAGAGGAGCTGATGGTCCCTGCTACCTCCAAGGGTAGCCAGAACCCCTTGTGCTGGCTCAAGGCTTCCTCTTCGATGAGGAAGAGGCGGCTGGGAGCGCGCGCGCCTCCCAACGGCCCCGTCCCCACCTGCAGAGTGGTGGCAGGGTATGGCCCTCTCTAAGTATGCGCCATTGAAATGTGCACATTTCCTAAAAGCAATATGGAACAGCTAAATATACTGCTCACAAATCTGTTTACACTAATAATGGCTGGGAGCCTGCCATCCATATGACTGCGAGGAACCATTGATTCAACATAAATTAACTGAAAATTACTTGCGAGAGGCAGAAACTCACGGCATTTTGCATTTCATTTTATTCCCCCTTGTCTTTTTTTTTTTCCCCTCCTTCCCTGCCAGAGAAAGGAGAAAGCAAAGACACCTCTACTACCAACAGCCATGGTCTACTCTTTCCTCCCCTCCACCGCAGCAATGAGGATCGGGATACCCGGCAAGATGAGATTTTCCATCCCAGCGCTGGGGACTCGAGCTGCCGCCAGGGCTAAATGAACACAATATTTACCCATTTTCCAAGAAACGGCAACGGAGACGGAAGGGTCCAAGTCATTATTTTGGCGCAGGCAGATTGCTAACTTGTTTAAATTGAAAAAAAAAAGGGGGAAAAAAAGGAGGAAAGAAAAAAAACCCCACCAGAATTGGCAGCTCCTCACGTATTAGTCGAAATGCTGCAGACTTGGCTCCCGCTCACCTCCGCAACATAATGTTAAATGGCATCAAGACAGTATATCAGTCATTTACATATGTTGCTTATAGACGCCAAACTTATTAACACAATAAAACTGCTGCTAAGAAGCTTTCCTGCCTATTTTTCTCCTGGAGAATGTCAGTGTTGGAAGCACCTAGGCATGGGAACACCCGGGGTTGCCTTTCGTATGGCACCGGGGAAAATAAATACATGAATCAGCCAGGGTCCCCCTCCGACCACTTCCAAAGCGAAGTGGGAGGAGGAGTTACCGATTCACTGAGTGAGAAGATGAGGGGGAATGGCTTGAAGTTGGAAAGGAGAAGATTTAGATGAGGCGTTAGGAAGAAATTCGTCACTCTGAGGGTGGGGAGGCCGTGGCTCAGGTTGCCCAGAGAAGCTGTGGCTGCCCCATCCCTGGAGGTGTTCAAGACCAGGTTGGATGGGGCTTGGAGCAACCTGATCCAGTGGGAGGTGTCCCTGTCCATGGGAGCGGGTGGAACTGGATGGGCTTTAATGTCCCTTCCAACCCGAACCATTCTATGATCCTATGTTTCAGAGCATTGTTGTTGGAGACCACCAGCACGCAGCCCACCCAGCACCACCCAGCGCCCCAGGTGCCCAGGCAGGATGAGATGACTTCACCCCAGGACTGGCCCTTAACCCCATTACTTTGAATCATAGAATTGCTTAGTTGAAAAAGATCTTGGAGATCATCAAGCTCAACCATACCTGTCCACTACTAAACCAGATCCCTGAGCACCTCATCTACACGGCTTTTAAACACAACCAGGGATGGGGACTCCACCACCTCCCTGGACAGCCTCTGCCAGGGCCTCAGAACCCTTTGTGTGAAGACATTTTTCCTGATGTCCAATCTGAACCTGCCCTGGTGCAACTTGAGGCCATTCCCTCTCATCCTATCGCCTGTCACTTGGGTGAAGAGACCGACACCCATCTCACCACAACCTCCTCTCGGGCAGTTGTAGACAGTGATAGGGTCTCTCCTTAGCATCCTTTTCTCCAGGAAAAACAACCCCAGCTGCTCCTCATAAGATTTGTTCTCCAGTCCCTTCCCCAGGTCCGTTCCCCTTCTCTGAACTCCCTGTCCTCCAGCCAAGGTTGGGAAATGCTGGAAGGGGGATCCCAAGTGATTCATATATGAAAAGCAACCCCAGGTATTTCCATATGAGGTGTCCAGATGCTTCCAACAATGATGGTCTCCATGTGGGAAAGGAGGCAGGAAAGCTTCATGGTAGCAGTTTTATTGTGTTAGTAAGTTAACGTCTTAAACACATGTAAGCAGCGGATAAACTGTCTTGGTGCCATTTAATGGAACGTTGCAGAGATGATGGGGAGCCAAATCTGCTGATCTCCTCTAAGATAACACTGCATGGTCCACTGGGGTTTGAGGGGGGCTCTCCTCGCATCCGATGTTGAAACTCCAGCACATGAAGGAGATGGAACTGTTGGAGTCGGTCCAGAGAAGGTCACAAAGATGATCCAAGGGCTGGAGCACCTCTGCTACGACAGCCTGAGAGGGTTTGTTCAGCCTGGAGAAGAGAAGACTCCAGGGAGACCTTAGAGTGGCCTTCCAGCCCTGAAGGGGCTCTAGGAAAGTTGGGAAGAGACTTTTTCCAAGGGTCTGGACTGATAGGATGAGTGATAGGGGAAATTCCTTTAAATTGGAAGGGGGAAGATTTAGATTAGACATTAGGAAGAAATTCTTCACGGTGAGGGTGGGGAAGTCCTGGCCCAGGTTGCCCAGAGCAGTGGTGTCTTCCCCATCCCTGGAGGTGTTCAAGGCCAGGTTGGACGGGGCTTTGAACAACCCGATTCAGTGCAAGGTGTCCCTCCCCATGGACCTGGATGGGTTTTGAGGTCCTTTCCGACCCTAACCATTCCGTGATTCTGTGATCTGAGCAGGGACAGCCCCTCTCCTTGTGGTGAGATCTTGCAGGAGATCTTGTTTTCTTAGCTGCAGGAGCAAAGCACAAGTCCAGGGGGGGCCAACGCAGGGGGTCACGCTCCGGTGACATCCAAGGGAGCACCCAAACTCTTCCCCGGGGCTGGAGGTGTAATTTCCTGTGTCGCAATTTCCCAAGCTCTCCTAGAAAGACATTTTTGCTGCAACGATGACCCTGCTGCACGTGGAAAAGCATTTCAAAGGGCAACATCCTACAGCCCTGGAGGGACATGTGTGGTGGGACATTAGCTGGGAGACCAGTTTCCATCCTCAAAACCAGCTGGGAGGACTGGTTGACCCCAAAGAGCACAGCTGAGCCCCTCTTTGTGCTCTCAGGGGTATAAAACCTCAATCCCTACTCCAGGAACCACAGTGTTAAAGCACGATGCTCCATGGCATCCTGGCATCCAGAGGTTTAAAGGCTGGGATCAGGGATGAGGGAGCGATCTACTCCTGGCTTGGGCACAGCGATGCCACTCACCCAGCACTGCTGCCACCCAAGGAACGAGGATGACAAACCAGAGTAAACAGTTTGGGTTCCTTCCTTGTGGATGGGGAAGATGAATTGACCCTCATGTTCTGGAGAAGGGCTTGGAGACCCCGGTACCTCCTCAGCTCTGCTCATGGATGCCATACCCACCATCACCCCAGTAGGTCCCCAAGGAGGACTACATCCCATGCCCACGTGGAAGGTGATGCTACCTGTGGAGCTGTGCATGCTGCCGGTGCCTCTGGCATGAGTGCTGCTCTGACGAGTCACATCACAAGCAGGAGATGCAGATGGTGCCCAGAAGTTGTCCATTTCAGTGCTGCTGTCCTCTGTGGGCCCCGGCATGGGTGGACCAGCCCATCATCCCACTCAACCTATGGGCAAACAGGGGATATGGGATCCCCAATGTAAGGGGAAATGTCCCCAAGTGCTCAGCCTCTGCACATCCCTTTCAACCAATGAGTCGCAACGACTTTCCCCCGAAGTACAGTCCTGTGGAGCCACCTCGCTGAGCAGAAATGATCAGAACAACGTCTTTCCAGGGTGTGGGTGCAGCCTCAGCACCAGGGCAGGCATTGTCGCCAATGGCCACAGCTTTCTAAAAGGCTTCACCAGAGCTAGGGGTACCTTCACAATCATCTTGAGATGTTCCAAGGCTTGGAGATGATCCTTTCAGGAACTGGAGGTTTAAATGCAAAATCCTCTTTGCTTTGCAAGTGTGAGCCACTGAAGCCACAGCTGTGTCCACACGTGGTCTCTCACCTCTGAGACCTCATCCAGCACAGGAGCGATGGGAGTCTGGCACAGTGAGGGCATGTGGGGGATCTTTTCTCACCAGCTTGTGTGTAGCATTGCATAAACCTTTAGGCTTTCATGCCTTTACTACCTCACCTCCCAATCTGAGCAGGCTGGAAGCCCACCAGGGCCCACCATACTAGAGCCTACACCTGTGCAGGGTTTCTGTACCAACGCAGCAGTCAGAGAGGTGAGGGTGGATGCAGCATCCATGGAAAAGCCAATGTGACCATTATGTAGGTGGCTGAGGACCCAACAGCATTGGCCCTTGCTGGACTGACTTCTTCCAGCCTGTAGCTACATGATCTGCATGGCTTTCCAGTCCTGGAATGAGTGGTGGGATCTTCTCTGTATATCAACCTGATTCCATAGACTAAAACTACCTCCAATTCATCGATGTTGATGCACATATCTACACCATTCCTGTGTCATCTCCATCCATCCATCCATCCATCCACCATTGATGGACTGGTGACAAAACCCCCTTAAAAAAGGAAGACTGAGAGTGGTGAGATGAAGAACACACTGAAGCCCACCAGGCTGTGTAGGGTCAGTTTATTCCCATCCAGGAGATCCCTAAGCCAAATGGAATGAAACAAAATAGAAGCCAAAGAAGAAGGAAAGGGGGATCAGCCCAGGTCAGGCAGGGTCAAGACGTCATCATCCCCGAACCCAAATTACAGCTCCGCTTCTCCCTTCGTCACTTCAAGGCCACATTTGTAGGATGCTGAGAAGAAATCCAGGCAGGACAAAGAGCTGAGCCCATGGGAAGAGCAGGTGGGAGAGGTTAGGAGGAAATGATCCAGCACTTTGAAGTCTGGTCAACTTTTAACGTCTCAGCAAGCAGCGCCCATGGCCACGCTCCGGGGCCCGGGGCCTGATTTTCCACATTCTGCCCTTTGATGCTGGAGGCTGATGTGTTACAGATTAACGAGACGAGGGGATGGACTGCACCTGCCGGCGATGCGCAGGATCCGGCCCTGGCAAAGCCTGCCTGCTCCTGCTGGGGCTGCGATGCAGCAAGGAAGGGGTGCGGGAAGGGATTTGAGTCCAGGCAGGCGAGCGGTGGCCAAGGGCTGAGGGTTTTAGATGGATGGCAGAAGCTTGGAGAGGCTGAGTTCTTCAGCCTGGAGAAGAGAAGGCTCCGGGGAGACCTTAGAGCAGCTTCCAGTACAGAAAGGGCCTTCAGGAAAGCTGGGGAGGGATGTTTTACACGGGCCTGAAGTGATGGGAGGAGGAGGAATGGCTTTAAATTGGAAGGGGGAAGATTTAGATTAGACATTCGGAAGAAATTCTTGATGATGAGGGTGGGGAGGCCCTGGCCCAGGTTGCCCAGGGAAGCTGTGGCTGCCCCATCCCTGGAGGTGTTGAAGGCCAGGTTGGATGGGGCTTGGAGCAACCTGGTCCAGTGGGAGGTGTCCCTGCTTACGTCAAAGGTTGCAACTGGATGATATTTAAGGTCCACAACCCAAACCATCCCAATTCAGTGATTCTATGGGGATGGACCCATCATCCCTCTTCCCATCCTTGAGCATCCTCAGAGCTGACCCTCTACGCGCAACCCCAAGGGCAGTTTTTGGTGCTTGTCTTGTCCCCTTCTCCCTCTCTTTCATTCCTTTTTCGTTTGCGCCCTGGAAAACCCTCGCTGTTGTATTTTAACCCCTTTTTCCCCCCACCAGCGCCTTCCAAGCCCAGTGCAGCCCCCTCTGCCCAGCGCTGCCTGCCTGCCAACGCTGCCGGCCACAGCCCTTGGCTGCGCTGGCACACTCGGCAGCTCTTTCGTTATAAAATAAAACATCTTTCTCTTCCACTCAGAGCTCCTCCTAGTTGGGAATTCATCGGGAAGGCTGGATCACTCCTCCTGGGGATGCAGGGGGCTAAAGTTTTCCTCTTAATAAGCTGGAGATGCTGGGAAGCAGAGAAAAGCACCCACCTGGGGGGCTGGTTTTTGTTCCCCTGGGGGATAAAGATCCTGCTGGAATTCTTCTGGAGGTGGGAGCAGGCCTGGAAGCAGCAGGGGAGGGAAGAAATGTAAAGAGAAATTTGGATTTCTCTCCTAATTTCATCCTAGTAGCTTCTCGGCTCCTCGAAGAGCATCGTCTGAACACCGAGGTGGGGTTGGAAACTGTGGGGCAAACAGGGGGAAAAAAAATCAGCTTCAAGGTTTATAATTTTCCAAGAAGGTGATGCAGCCCCTAAGCCGAAGCGGTATCGCCCCAAAAAGACGGGTGGCAGAGACAGAGCTGCCGGCGGGGATTCCGTGTGAGCAGCCAGTGCCCAGCCGGCTTTGCCTTTTCCCTGGGCGAAAAGATGCTGAAAGCTTGCGGGATGGGAAGGAAACGAAATTCAAGGAGTGCATCGCCATCCCACCACCCCGGTCCAGCCCAGGGTGGAAAGAGTGAGGGGGGAAAAAAAAGACATTGAATTAAATTGACTTAAATTGGTTAAAATGAAATTCCACAGATGGTCCGGAGACGGGCAGAGCTCCTGCGCCCTGCATCTCGCTTCCTTCCCTCCTCACCTCCCTCTTTTCTTGCTCCTTTGCCTTCCTCTTTCCTTTCCCTTTCCCCTTCCCCATCCCTCTGTGAGCGCCTCGCTCTGCAGCCCAGCGCCCGCTCGGCCACTTGACTGACCCAGCCTCGCTTCTTTATTTTCGTTTACATGTGTAAATTAAATAGTTCAAATATAGGTTATTTTTCTCTCTCTTTGGGAAAGGAAAAGAGAATGAGAAAGGGAAAGAAAAAGGAAAATAGAAATAGAAATAATAGAAATAATAGAAATAATAGAAAAAATAGAAAAAATAGAAAAATAATAGAAATAGAAATAGAAATAGAAATAGAAATAGAAATAGAAATAGAAATAGAAATAGAAATAGAAATAGAAATAGAAATAGAAATAGAAATAGAAATAGAAATAAGAAAGAGAAATGGAGAAAGGAGGAGAAACAGAGAAAGAGAAGGAGAAAAGAAAGAGAATGAGGAATAAGAAAAATGGGAAAAAGAAAGATAAAGAAAAAGAATGAGCAAAAAGGAAGAAAGAGAAGAGAGGTAAAGAAAAAAAGAAAGAAAAAGGAAAAAGAGAAAGGAAAAGAAAAGGAAAAAGAAAGAAAGAAAAAGGAAAAAGAGAAAAGAAAAGGAAAAAGATATAGGAAGAGAGGAAGAAAGAGGAAATAAGAAGAAAAAAAGAAGAAGAAAAAGAAAGAGAAGGAGGTAAAGAAAAAGAAAGAGGAAAAGAAAGAGGAAAAGAAAGAGGAAAATAAAAAGAAAGAGGAAAGGAAAAGAAGGATGAAAGAAAGAAAGAGGAAAAGAGAAAGAAAAAAGAAAGAAAAACAAAAAGAAAGAAGAGAAGGAGAAAGGAAAAGAAGGAGAAAGAAAAAAGGAGAAAAATCAGGAAAAAAGAAAAAAGGAGAAAAGAAAAAGAAAAAGAATGAGGAAAAAGAAAAAGAAAAAAGAAAAAGAAAAAGAAAAAGAAAGAAAAAGAAAAAGAAAAAGAAAAAGAAAAAGAAAAAGAAAAAGAAAAAGAAAAAGAAAAAGGAAAAGAAAAAGAAAAAGAAAAAGGAAAAGAAAAAGAAAAAGAAAAAGAAAAAGAAAAAGAAAGAGAAAAAGAGGAGAAAAAACAGGAAAAAGAAAAAGAGAAAAAGAAAAAGAGAAAAAGAAAAAGAGAAAAAGAAAAAGAGAAAGGGAAAAAGAAAGGTTTCTGAAGTTGCGGTGGCGCAGGCGGTGGCTCGGGGGGAGCCGCTGAGGGCCCGTTCGGTGCCGCTCCGGGAGGCTCCGATGCGGCCAAGTGGAAAATCGCCTCTCGGGCGGCTTTGTGCTTCCCCCCCGCCCCCCTCGGGGCAGCGAACCCGCGAGCAGAGCCAAACTGCGGAGTGAACTCGGGACCGCCCCGAAAAACACCCCAACCCCGAGTGTTGAGCCATAAGTTTTAGTTTGATTTGGGTTTAATGGGATGGGATTTGCGGGCGAGCGGGGCTCGAGAGGGCAGCGGAGCCTGCGCACCCCCCGGGCCGGGAAAAAACAGCCCAAATCGCGAATTATTGACTTTAAATATATATATATATTTAATTTAATTCCCAGCGCAGGATCCTGCGGGAAAAGTGAGGCTTTTGTCCGAGGGAGGGTGGAGTGTCCTGCCCTTGGACGGAGATTGCATGGGGCAGAGCTTCACCTCCCTTTCTCCAACCACCTCTCCATCCATCCTTCCATCCCTTCATCCTTTCAGTCTTCCATCCTTCATCCTCCCATCCCTCCATCTTTCCATCCCTCTGCCCCTTCATACCTTGACACCTCCCTCCTTTCATCCCTCCATCCATCCCTTCATCCTTCCACTCCTTCACACTTCCATCCCGCCATCCCTTCATCCATCCAACCCTCCATCCTTTCATCCCTCTATCTTTCCATCCCTTCCTCCCTCCATCCTTTCATCCATCCCTTCATCCCTCCATCCCTTCACCCCACCATCCGCCCACTTCTCTATACTTCCATCCCCCTATCTTTACATCCATCCATGCATCCATCCATCCATCCTTTCATCCATCTGTCCACCCCTTCATGCATCTTTCCATCGTTTCATCCATCCCTTCACCTCCCATCCCTTCACACCACCATCCATCCATCCATCCATCCATCCATCCATCCCTCCATCCCTTCACCCCCTCATCCATCCCCTTCTCCTTCCCTCCACCCCTTCATCCCTCCATCCCTTCACCCCCCCCATCCATCCACTTCTCCATCCATCCCTCCATCCTCCTCTATCTCTCCATCCTTCGGCTCATCCCGACTTTTTTGGTTTCGTTTAAAAACCAGGAAAAAAACCCCACACCCCACCCCCCGAAGAAGGCTTTTTTTTCCCCCACCGGAGCCCTCTCCCCACACCTCGTGGAGCGGCTCCAGTCCAGTTTTTCGGGCGCTCTCTGCCCGCTCCTCTCCCTCCCGCCCCCCCCCCCCGCCCCGGCCCAGCCCGGCAGGTGCCACCGCCCCCTCCCCTCTCCCCTCAGGTACCGCCGCTATTTGTACCGCTTACCCCGAGCGCCGCGGGTTCGAGACCGCCCGCGGGTGGGCGGGTGGGTGTGTATGCGAGCTGCCCGGGGGGGGGGGTTAGGTTTCTTCCACACACACACATACACACACACACACACAAGCAAGAACAACCCCTCTCCTCTCCTCTCCCCCCCCCTTCCCCTCCCTCCCACCCCCTCCTCCCCTCTCCTCCCCTCTTTCCCGGCTCAAACCATGTTCCAGCCGTCTGGGAAGCGCTGCTTCACCATCGAGTCCCTGGTGGGCAAGGACACCCACCTCAGCCCCGAGGAGCCCCCGCGTCCCTCAGCCCTCGGATACCCCCCACCCGCAGCCCCCGACCCCGCTGCCTTCGCTCCGGGCTTCCAGGGCTCCGGGGCTGCCGGACGGGCTCTGTACGGCAGCGCCGAGCTCGTTTTCCCGGAGGCTGTGGGGCACCCGGCGCTGCCCGTGGGGCCCCATCAGCTCGGGGGTTCCGCTCTGCCTCACCCCCATTCCTTCTTCGGGCCGCAACACCGCGATCCCCTCAACTTCTACCCCTGGGTGCTGCGGAATCGCTTCTTCGGGCACCGCTTCCAAGGTGAGACGCGGGCTCTTCCCGGGATGCCGAGAGGGGGGAGAGGAGGGAAACCCCCCTGCCCTGACCGGGAACCGGGGAGGTTGAAGCAAAAACGGAGGCAAAAAAAAAACCTGTTGCTGCCTTGCCCGGCGCCTTCGCAAACCGAGACAGGGGCGTTTACACACGGGGTGAGCTCCGGATTGCCAGTCCGGAGCTCGGTGAGGCCGTGCGCCCCGGCACCGAGGCGTTTGCACACCGGTACCGATGCATTCGAACCAGCCGGTAACTCGGTGCGTTTGCAAACGCTGTGCTCGGTGCCTTCGTGCATCCCGGTACCGGAGCATCCGCAGACTCCGCTACTGTTGTCTTTGGTACTCGGTGCATTCGCTCACCCGGTACTCGGTGCATCCACACACCCGGTGTTCGGTGCATTCGTACGTCCCGGTACCGATGCTTTTGCTCACCCGGTGCTCGGTGCGTTCGAATCCCCGGTACTCGGTGCATTCGAACACTCGGTGCATTGGAACACCCGGTACTCGGTGCATTCGAACACTCGGTGCATTGGAACACCCGGTACTCGGTGCATTCGAACACTCGGTGCATTCGAACCCCCGGTACTCGGTGCATTCGAACACTCGGTGCATTCGAACACCCGGTACTCGGTGCATTCGGGCACTCGGTGCATTGGAACCCCCGGTACTCGGTGCATTCGGGCACTCGGTGCATTGGAACCCCCGGTACTCGGTGCATTCGGGCACTCAGTGCATTGGAACCCCCGGTACTCGGTGCATTCGGGCACTCGGTGCATTGGAACCCCCGGTACTCGGTGCATTCGGGCACTCGGTGCATTGGAACACCCGGTACTCGGTGCATTCGAACACTCGGTGCATTGGAACACCCGGTACTCGGTGCATTCGAACACTCGGTGCATTGGAACACCCGGTACTCGGTGCATTCGGGCACTCGGTGCGTTCGAACACCCGGTAACTCGGTGCGTTTGCAAACCCTGTGTTGGGTGCAATCGTACATCCCAGTACCGGTGCATTGGGACACTCGATGCATTCGCAGGCTCCGGTACCGATGCATTCGCACACCCGTGTTTGGTGCATTCGTACATCCCGGTACCGATGCTTTCGCACCCCCCGTGCCCGGTGCAGTCGCAGACTCCGCTACTGTTGCCTTTGCACCCTCGGTACTCGATGCATTTGCTCACCCGGTACTCGGTGCATCCACACACCCGGTGTTCGGTGCATTCGTACGTCCCGGTACCGATGCTTTTGCTCACCCGCTGCTCGGTGCAATCGCAGACTCCGGTACTTTTGCCTTTGCACACTCGGTACTCGGTGCATTCGCTCACCCCGTACCGATGTGTTTGCACACCTGGTGCTCGGTGCATTCGCTCACCCGGTGCATTCGCAGCCCCCGGTACCGATGCTTTTGCAGCCCCCAGTACCGATGCTTTTGCAGCCCCGGTACCGGTGCAGTCGCATAGCCGGTACCGATGCTTTTGCCTCCCCCGGTGCTCGGTGCTTTCGTGCCCCGCTGCGGTGCCCGGGCAGGGGGTGGGAGATCTGGGGGTCCCGGCTGGGCACCGCGGGGCTCCCGGGGACGGGACCCGACTATCCGCCTCCCCGCGGAGCCGGGAGTTAGGAGTTCTCGGGAGCGAACGGGGAAATTGCGGTGGATCTCGGCCGCACAGCGAGATTTTGATCGGTTTTGTAGCTCTTCTCTTCTCTTCTCTTCTCTTCTCTTCTCTTCTCTTCTCTTCTCTTCTCTTCTCTTCTCTTCTCTTCTCTTCTCTTCTCTTCTCTTCTCTTCTCTTCTCTTCCCGTTATCTTTGATTTCTTTTCCTCCTTTTCTGTCTCCCTTTCTTATTTTCCTTTCTTTTGCGTTATCTGTGCCCTGTCCCTTTCTCCTTTCCTCCCCTTTCTCCTTTCCTTCCCTCCTTTTCTTTTCCTCTTACCTTCCCTTTTCCTTTTCTTTTCCTCTTACCTTCCCTTTCCCTTTCTTTTTCCTTCCCTTTCACTTCCTTTTCCTTTTCTTTTCCCTACCCTTTCACTTCCTTTTCCCTTTCTTTTCCTTTTCCTTTCTCTTTCTTTTCTCTTCCCTTTCCCTTTCTTTTCCCTTCCCTTTCTTTTCCCTTCCCTTTCACTTCCTTTTCCTATTCCCTTTCTTTTCCCTTCCCTTTCCTCTCCTTTTCCCTTTCCCTTTCTTTTCCCTTCCCTTCCCTTTCCCTTTCTTTTCCCTCCCCTTTCCCTTTCCCTTTCCCTTTCCCTTTCCCTTTCCCTTTCCCTTTCCTTTCCCTTTCCCTTTCCCTTCCCTTTCCCGTCCCGTTTCCCTCCCAGCCGCGGTGTCCCGGGGGTACCGGGCCCGGCTCAGCCCGATTAGGTTTATCTTCCCTCCACCACCCCTTCTCCTCCTCCCGCCGGGTTTGCAGCCGCTGCCGGCGCCGCCCGGGGCTCCGCTCGGCTCCATCCCAGCCCATCCCAGTCCATCCCAGCTCATCCCAGTCCATCCCAGTCCACCCCGGCCTCGTCCCGACCCGGGGCTCCTGCTCCGGCCCTGCTCGCTGCCCCCGTTCTCTGCCTCTTCCCACAGGGCTCTCCCGTCTTCCCTTTCCTCAGCTACTTCTCTTTCTTTTACTTTTCTTTCTTTCTTTCTTTCTTTCTTTCTTTCTTTCTTTCTTTCTTTCTTTCTTTCTTTCTTTCTTTCTTTCCTTCTTTCTTTCCTTCTTTCTTTCTCTCTTTCTTTCTTTCTCTCTGTCTTTCTCTCCTTCCTTCCTTCCTTCCTCCCTTCCTTCCTTCCTTCCTTCCTTCCTTCCTTCCTTCCTTCCTTCCTTCCTTCCTTCCTTCCTTCCTCTTCCTCCCCTTCTCTCTCTCTTTTTCCCTTTCTTCCTTTGTCCCTTTCTCTCTATTTGTCTCTCATTTTCCCTCTCTCTTCTTTTCATTTTTTCATTTCTGTCTTTTTCCCTTTTTCCTTTTTCCTTTCCCAATTTCCTTTTCTCTTTCTTTCCTTCTCCTTTTCACTCTTGCTTTTCTTTCTTGTCTTCCCATCTTATTCCTTTCTTTCTTTCTTCCTCGCCTATTCCTCTCTTTCTGCCTCTTTTATTTCTGCCACTTCCTTAAACTTTCTCTGATTTTCTATCTTTTCTCTCTTTCTCCATTTTTTTCTCTGTCTTCTCCCTCTTTTCCTCCTCTTCTCATCCACTTCTTCTCCTTCTCTTTCATTCTCTTCCCTCTCCCTTCCTGTCCTGTTCCCCCACATCCAGCCTCACCATGGGACCAAGGACAACCGGGAGGGCGCGCGGCCACCGTGGTTCTTGGAGGGAGGATGAATGTTTCACGCTTGGGGAAGGTTCCTGGGCCCCTTCCTCTGTCCTCTCTGGTCTCCCCATCTTCAAGAGGAGAAGCTGTAGGGTTTGGATGGACGGTGGGTTCCAATGTGAGCTCCTAACTCCTCTCTCTGCCTGCAGGGAGTGAGGTGTCCCAGGAGAGCCTTCTCCTCCACGGCCCCTTCGCCCGGAAACCCAAGCGCATCCGCACCGCCTTCTCGCCGTCGCAGCTCCTGCGCCTGGAAAGGGCCTTCGAGAAGAACCACTACGTGGTGGGCGCCGAGCGCAAGCAGCTGGCCAGCAGCCTCAGCCTCTCCGAGACCCAGGTACCCCACGGCCGTCAGCCCTCCCATCCCTCTGTCTGTCCGTCCATCCCCCAGTGAGAGCAGCTCGGCATCGGGCAACGGAGACGTCACCAACTCCGTGTGGGGCTGGGGCAGCGCTTTGCAAAATTCCAGCCTCGTTTGTCCAGGAATCTCATGTGGAATCTGTGGCCGAACGGCGCGAGTTCATGTGGGTTTGGGGTTTTATTTCGCCGTAGCATTTGGTCATCGTGGTCATTCCTGGCAGGGTTTGAGGCTGGGAATGCAGATCTTGTGTTGTTCTGCTTTCCAGAGTGGTTTTCCAGTGTTATTTTTCGATTGCTTGGGATATTCCCCCCCCCAACTGAGAGCAATATATGGATTTAAAAATCCACTTAAAAAAAGGAGCAGCAAACCCAGGACTCGGCTGTGCCGCTTCGGTGTTGTCCGCACCGCAGGCAGGATGGGCGCAAAGCCGAGTGCCTGCCGAAGGGCGCTGCTTCCAGCTCCAACTCCTTGATTAGTAAAAAAGATATTTCACAGGCATTTAGAAATTATGAGGTCCAGGAAAACAATAGGGATGAAAGGAAATGGAAAAGCAAACAGTGCTGGGGGAAATCAAGGGAGTCAGGGTTGAGCATCTCTGCGTGTGTGCAAGCCTGGTGTCCCGGGAGCAGCAATTCCCAAATGCTCCCGGTGAAGACACGCTATTTTCCATCATATTCAGTAGCCCAGTGGATAGGCAAAGTTTTCTCCGCATTCTGGCTAAGTAGTTTGGCCTATATTCTAATTTAATTTGATTTTTATCCTTTAATTCAATTGGAAAATAAAGCTGGAGCCGTGGGTGTTCCCGGTACCCGCCTGGCTCATCCTCACCCAGGCTTTGCCAAGCAAAACCCCCCAATGCAGCTCTGCGAGAGAGAAGTTACCGGGTGGAAAATGTCACTGCCGTGGGGATATCGGGGAGGATGGACCGAGCTCAGAAAATCCGGAGGCATTTATTATCCCGCTGCGGATTCTATCCTGACCCCCCCAGCCTCCCAGCTCGCAGGGTACGGCATCCCGGCTCTCATCCTCGCTGTTTCTGCCACCTCTCCGGGCTGAACCCGATGTTAAAGGCAAGACAAAAACAACCAAAAGGTCAAAGAACAAAACAACAACTTGTCCGGGCGGAAAGGGCAGCTGCGGGATGCCCGAGGGGAGCTCAGCAGGCTCAGATTTTACATCATCGCCCTGAGCTGAAATGCAATAATGCAATTTATTGGGGAAAAGCACAAGCATCCTTCCCTAAATCCAGAGATTTAGAAAGAGGCAACATTTATATATATATATATATATAAATATGTATATATAAACATTTATATATATATATGTAATTTTTAGGCAATGCAGCGTGTTTTGTTGTCCAATATCTCCCTGAGTTTGGAAAGCTGCTGCAGCCGCTCGGCAATTCATCACCTGCAGGTTGGGAGAGGGTGGGGGTCACATCCAGAGGCGTTCGGCTCCGGCTTTCCTGGGGAAAGAACATCCCGCTCGGAACCAGGGGCGGCAGCGAGTGCTACCAAAGCCTCCCCGGAGGCAGCAGCAGTTGGCAGGGCCCGCGGCAGGGAAAACTGTTGGGCTTTGTGGCTTTAAAACAAGAATCCTATAAAAAGATCTTCTTTTAATTACCTGGAAATCACCCCAAGGGGCAGAGGGATGCGAGACAGGATGGACATCAACGGGATGGGCATCAACGGATGGGCATCGAGGCACCAGGACTGGCAGGGTGGGAGAACCAGCCTGAGCGGTGCCTGTGCATCATCGTTATTATTATTATTATTATCGTATTATTATTATTAATCCAGTGATTAAACCTCTCATGGAAAACCACCCCCCATTCTCAGTCATGCGCGTCCCCGCGGTGACGCCGGGTGACACAGCCGTCTTTTCACCCACTGCAGACACCCAGCCTCACGTCCAAACCCACGAGCAGGCATGTTGTTATTATTCTCACTGAGTTTAGCGGCTCCAAGAAGGGATTTGTCCCTATTTCCCAGCTGCTTTTTCTCCTAGAATAAAGGATTTTTGCCCTGTGGGCTGTGCCCCTGCTCCGGGTCCTCCGGCTGGGGAGCAACACCTGGAGCAGCCCATGGGGAAGGTGAAAAGGGAAGGTGAAAAGGGTACAGCATCAGGAAATGCCTTGGGATACGGAGTGAGGAAGGATGGAGGTGTTTAACCCCTTCCCATCCTTTCTCCTACCAGAGTTGCATTAGTCTGGGATAAGGCAGGCTCAAGCAACAACAAGAAAAGGGAACGGAAGAAAATCCAGCAGCAACGCAGGGTCCCGAAGCGAATCCAAGCGTTCTATAAGTGGGATGAGGCTGGAGCACGTGTAGGGAGAGCTCGCGGGGAAGGATGCGTGGTGGCTTGTGCGAGAGGAGCCGTGACGGAGTGACATGGACGGACACCCGGTGCCTGAGCCGGATGGCACAGCGAGCCCGGCAGTTGGCGTGCCGCGGGGGTGCCGGCAGTATGGGTGCAGTGGGAACGGCGTGCCGGGCGTGGGATGCGTGTGCTGGTTAGGTGGGATGCGTGTGCTGCTTCCATGGGGAGCAGGAAGGTGGTGGGGGTACCACGCTGTGGTTGTGCCCGGCTGGGCATCACGGGAGGTTCCACCACTGTGCCCATCACCGGTGGCATCAGGTCACTTCACCACCTCCTGGGGGAGAGCGCTGGGCTGGGAAAGAACTTCCCTGGGTTTGTTTTGCAATGACACAGCCTGGATCTCCCAGGAAAGCCTCTCCATCCCTCCCAGTGTGTGGCACCGACCTCACTCGGGGTCTCAAATCTGACTTTCCAAAGCAAAGGCCTCTTCTTGGCTCCTGCCAGCAGGAGGTTTGGGGTGGTTGTGGAGGCACCGTGTACCCCAGCATCCCTTCCTGGTTTTGGGGTGATTACGGAGGCACCGTGTATCTCAGCATCCCTTCCTGGTTTTGGGGTGATTACGGAGGCACCGTGTATCCCAGCATCCCTTCCTGGTTTTGGGGTGATCACGGAGTCACTATATGTCTGAGCATCTCCTTCTAGTTTTGAGGTGATTAAGGAGACACCGTATATCTCAGCATCCCTTCCTGGTTTTGGGGTGATCACGGAGTCACCGTATGTCTTGAGCATCTCCTTCTAGTTTTGAGGTGATTAAGGAGACTCCGTATATCCCAATATCCCTTCCCAGCTTTGCGGTGTTTATAGAGACACCATATATCCCAGCATCCGCTCCTGGCTTTGGGGTGATTACGGAGGCACTGTTTTGGGGTGATTATGGGGAGGAAAGGCTTTACTTGAGGGAGCCGCTTCACACCCACTCGTAATTTCCACAGAGCCTCACTCAAGCATCTTAATTGCTTTATGCCTTAGTTTCCCCTTCTAGAATTTAGGGATAACGCAACTTCCCTGCTCCCAGAGGCTGAGAGCATCCTCTTCTGGCTTTGGGGCTGTTATGGAGGCACTGTGCATCCCAGCATCCCCTTCTGGTTTTGAGGTGATTATGGAGATATCGTACATCCCAGCATCCCCTCCTGGTTTTAGGGTTATCACAGAGGTGTTGTAAATCCCAGTATCCCCTCCCGGTTTTGAGGTGATTATGGAGACCCCGTACATCCCAGTATCCCCTCCTGGTCTGGGGGTGATTATGGAGACACCGTACACCTCAGCATCCCCTCCTTGGTTTGGAGGTGATTATGGAGACACTGTACATCCCAGCATCCCCTCCTGGTTTTGGGGTGACCACAGAGGTGTCGTAAATCCCAGCATCCCCTCCTGGTTTTGGGGTGATTATGGAGACACCGTACATCCCAGCATCCCCTCCTGGTTTTAGGGTGATCACAGAGGTGTTGTAAATCCCAGTATCCCCTCCTGGTTTTGAGGTGATTATGGAGATACCATACATCCCAGTATCCCCTTCTGGTTTGAGGGTGATTATGGAGACACCGTACATCCCAGCATCCCCTCCTGGTTTGGGGGTGATTATGGAGACACCGTACATCCCAGCATCCCCTCCTGGTTTTAGGGTGATCATAGAGGTGTTGTAAATCCCAGTATCCCCTCCTGGTTTTGGGGTGACCACAGAGGTGTCGTAAATCCCAGTATTCCCTCCTGGTTTTGAGGTGATTATGGAGATACCATACATCCCAGTATCCCCTTTTGGTTTGGGGGTGATTATGGAGACACCGTACATCCCAGCATCCCCTCCTGGTTTTGGGGTCATTATGGAGACACCGTACATCCCAGCATCCCCTCCTGGTTTTGGGGTGACCACAGAGGTGTCGTAAATCCCAGTATTCCCTCCTGGTTTTGAGGTGATTATGGAGATACCATACATCCCAGTATCCCCTTTTGGTTTGGGGGTGATTATGGAGACACCGTACATCCCAGCATCCCCTCCTGGTTTTGGGGTCATTATGGAGACACCGTACGTCCCAGTATCCCCTCCTCGTTTTGGGGTGACCACAGAGGTGTCCTAAATCCCAGTATCCCCTCCTGGTTTTGAGGTGATTATGGAGATACCGTACATCCCAGTATCCCCTCCTGGTTTTGGGGTGATTATGGAGACACCGTACATCCCAGTACCCCCTCCTCATTTTGGGGTGACCACAGAGGTATTGTAAATCCCAGTATCCCCTCCTGGTTTTGGGGTGATTATGGAGACACCGTACATCCCAGCATCCCCTCCTGGTTTTGGGGTGACCACAGAGGTATCGTAAATCCCAGTATCCCCTCCTGGTTTTGAGGTGATTATGGAGATACCATACATCCCAGTATCCCCTTCTGGTTTGGGGGTGATTATGGAGACACCGTACATCCCAGCATCCCCTCCTGGTTTCAGGGTGACCACAGAGGTGTCCTAAATCCCAGTATTCCCTCCTGGTTTTGAGGTGATTATGGAGACACCGTACATCCCAGCATCCCCTCCTGTTTTTTGGGTGATTACAGAGACCCCGTACATCCCAGCATCCCCTCTCAGGGATGGGGGTACGAGGATGGAGGTGCAGCAGCCCTGGCTGGTGGTTGGGTCCACGCATCGCAGCCGCTCTTTTGGAAGGGTAATAATTAACGGAGCGAATGCCTGGGACTCACAGGAGGAGAAAGATGCGCGTCCCTGATAGAGGCAGCGAGCAGCCGGGTGGCAAAGCCGGGTGTGCCGGGCACCCCGGGGCTGGCAGGGGTCCCTCGCTGAGGACCGTCCCCAAACCCAAGCTCCTAAAGGTTTTGGAGCGATTTGAGAAGAAAAGTCCCAGCTTGGACTGCAGGGATAGGTGAGGGTGCAGCGCTGATCCCTGGGGAGCTCCACTGCTCTTCGAGGCGATGGCACCTGTCACGGGACAGGACAGCACAAAGGATGTCACCGTGTCTGGCCCAAAGTGACAGCAGGATTGGTCCCTCTCAATCACCACCCATAACCGCCCGCAGGCCCTCAGCGTTCGGCAGGGTTTGGCTCACGGGGCTGTTGTCCAGGCGAGCCACGCACAAAGCCAGGGGATTCGAATTGTCCCCAGCTCGGTGGTGGCAACGTCATCTTCTGGGCAGAGCTTCTTCTCTGGGTGCTGTTGGCATCTCCGCAGCAGAGCGTGATTTCTCAGTGGATGCAGCTGCCAGAGGGTGCTGCACGGGTGGGAGCACAGCGCGCCTGCAGGCAAAGCAGCGGATGGATGGAAGCCCTGTACAGAGGCAGGAACAGTCCAGGAACATCCTCATTCCACACCCGGATCATGGGGATGGTGGTGACCTTGGAGGGCAGGACCAATCCCAGGGTGCATCCAGAGCGGGTTGCTGGGAGCATCGCACCAGCTGGACCCACAAACCCCCGGCATGACAACGGTTAATGTGTCGAGGGGTTGGGAAGGGATAAACCCCCTGCGCTTGGGGGGTTAAAGCAATTACTCTTGGAGTCAGGATGAGGCATCGTAGGGGGCAGCTTATCCCCCATTGCCCACTGTGAGGTTCTCACACTTTCTCATTGTGGCTTCTGGCCTGTTGGAGCGAGGGCTGAGGTATTGGAGGGGTCAGGGAGCTCAGTCAGCCTGGAAACATCCCCATTCCCTCAACCGAGATGGTTGGGAAGCATCGGGGAGTCTCATCCCGCAGGAGGCGGCTGTGCATGGCTGGGTTGCTCTGAGCTGAGCAGAACTGGGGAGGAAAGGCTTTACGTGCAGGAGCCGCTTCACACCCACCCCTGATTTCCACAGAGCCTCACTCAAGCATCTTAATTTTCTTTATGCCTTAGTTTCCCCTTCTAGAATTTAGGGATAAGGCAACTTCCCTGCTCCCGGAGGGCTTAGAGCTTTAATTAAAGTTTGCAAAGTGCTTTGCCGTCCTTGAATGAAAGGCACCAGCTCAGTATTGTTCCAGAAATGCCCCAAAGCTAGGAAAGGGAATGATTTGAGCCCAGGGCGGGGGGGTTATAACATATCCTGGTGCCAGAAAGCAGCTGGTTCCATAGACTGAGCACGCCTGAAGTCAAGGGCTCTCCCTGTGTCGGCTCTGCAGTGCCCTGCGAGGGTTTTGCTCACCTGGGGGATGCAGAGGGGATGAAGGCTGGCCTTTGCCTCCCTGCAAAGGCTCCGGAGCTGAAAGTGAGTGTTTTCTGCAGTGAATGTTGAAGGAGAAGGGGAGAAGGGGGTGATGATCCCAGGGGATGAGGTGTGGCAGCGGCTGCTGGAGGGGTCGCAGGCATCGCATCGCCTGCAAGTGGGTAAATGCTTCAGCCTGGCCCGTGCTGGGCTGGCAGCGGCGGCCGAGCAGCGGCACCTAGTGTCCTGCAGGGCCGGGGAGCCGGGCAGCATCCTGCGTCCCGCCTGCAGCATCCTGCATCCCACGTCCCTGTGTGCAGCATCCCGCATCCCCGCCTGCAGTGTCCCACATCACTGGCTGCAGCATTCCACACCTCTGCCTGCAGCATCCTGCATCCCACATCCCTGTTTACAGCATCCTGCATCCCTGCCTGCAGCATCCTGCATCCCAAATCTCCGCATACAGCATCTTGCACCCTGCCTGCAGCATCCTACATCCCATATCCCTGTTTACAGCATCTTGCACCCTTCCTGCAGCATCCTGCATCCTAAATCCCTGCTTACAGCATCTTGCACCCTTCCTGCAGCATCCTACATCCCAAATTCCCGCATACAGCATCTTGCACCCTGCCTGCAGCATCCTGCATCCCATATCCCCACATACAGCATCTTGCACCCTTCCTGCAGCATCCTGCATCCTAAATCCCTGCATACAGCATCTTGCACCCTTCCTGCAGCGTCCTACATCCCAAATCCCCGCATACAGCATCCTGCATCCCTGCCTGCAGCATCCTGCATCCCAAATCCCCGCATACAGCATCTCGCACCATGCCTGCAGCATCCTGCATCCCAAATCCCCGCATACAGCATCTTGCACCCTGCCTGCAGCGTCCTACATCCCAAATCCTTGCACACAGCATCTCGCACCCTGCCTGCAGCATCCTGCGTCCCAAATCCCCGCATACAGCATCTTGCACCCTTCCTGCAGCATCCTGCATCCTAAATCCCTGCTTACAGCATCTTGCACCCTGCCTGCAGCATCCTACATCCCAAATTCCCGCATACAGCATCTTGCACCCTTCCTGCAGCATCCTGCATCCCAAATTCCCGCATACAGCATCTTGCACCCTGCCTGCAGCGTCCTGCATCCCCACTAGCAGCATTCCACACCCCTGCCGGCAGCATCCTTGGCTGCAGGACCCCACATCCCTGCCTGCAGCACCCTGCACCCCATCTGCAGCATCCTGCATCCCTTCCTGCAGCTTCCCATACCCCCCTGCCTGCATCATCCTGCATCCCTGGCTGTACCATCCCATACCACTGCCTGCAGCATCCCTTATCCCTGGATGCAGCATCTCGCACTGTTGCTGCACAGCATCCTGCATCTCCAGCCGCATGGTTGCCCGCAGGGTCCCACACCACCAACCACGTGGGTGCTTCCAGCATCCCAAAGCAACCGCTGTGTCCATGCTGACGTGTCCAGACCCCACCACGGATCACGATCCTGACACCGGCATCGCGAGTGTGCACGCTCGGAGCCGGATTCTCGGGGCCTCGGGCAGGCAAGGAGGGTATCTCCAAGGATGGAGACCCTGCTGCCTCTCTGAGCTCTTTGGACAATCTTTGACCACCAGCGTGGTAGGAAAGGTTTCCTGAAACCTAAATATGGTAAATTAATGATCTCTAATCGTAATTACAATTAGCTACAGGGTTATAAGCAGTCTAGTCCATCCCAAGCCTAACGATGCCACCCTGGCCCTGGGACACAGGTCCTGGCTGGAGGTGTGGGGATGGCTCTGTCTGTTGTCCAACGTGGTTGTTGGAGTCACGGCCGCTGTGTTCATGGCATCCTGACACCAGTGACCAAACGCAGCGGTGCTGGGTTTTCCTGCTCCAGCCCAGACACTGGGGTGACGGGCACCGGGTTGAGGTGCTGGAAGGAGGGTCCTGTGTGCCTGCTGGCTTCGCGTTTGAGATGTGGTTGAGTGTCCTTCACCCATCTTGGGTTTCTCTCCAAGTCTGGGGTGTGCAGCAAAGCAGAGCTGGGAGCCGGCAGCATCCTTCAACCCACCGCGTTTGTCCCCTCCATCCCACCTTGCTATGGGCAGAGGGGGGAAACTGAGGCAGGGTGGCTCCTGCAGGGAGAGGGGCTTCTTTTCTGCTGATCTCCAAGGAAAGCTGAGCTTGCTGCCTGGTTGCTGGCTGTGCCAGGACCCCCATGAGCGCCCGTCTCTCCTTCTCCTCCAGGTGAAAGTGTGGTTCCAGAACAGGCGGACGAAATACAAACGGCAGAAGCTGGAGGAGGAAGGCCCCGACTCGGATCAGAAGAAGAAAGGTTCCCACCACATCAACCGATGGCGCCTCGCCACCAAGCAGTCGAGCGGAGAAGACATCGACGTCACCTCCAACGACTAAGGCAGGGACAAGCTCCTGGTGCAGCCACCATGGAGAGGAACCCGGGGAAGGACGGGGGGACACGGCTGGCGTCACCATACGAACTCTAGGGACATCGCCGAAGCCACCGCCACCCGCTGCCTTTCCTCCGGGGCGCCCGACCTGACCGGGGACCCAAACCCCGTCCCCCCCTACCGCCCGAGGTGTCCTTTGGAGGTGCTTTTCGGGAAGCTCCCGTCGCTGAGCTGAGGAGGAAGAAGAGGCTGCCAGGGTGCCCGTGGCCCCGGGGACGCGACCGCGCATCCTCCTCTGCGCTGGAAGCCGTCCGGCAGCCATGAGATCAAATAAACACGTCCTACCTAGAAGCTCAATGTACCCGACACCCCTTTTTTTGTTTTTTTTCTCTCCGTTTTCATTTTCTGCTTTTTATTTCTGCCTCCCTCTGTTTCTCCGTTGGTTTTTTTTTTTTTTTACACAGTTTTATTTTAATTTATTCTTTTATTTTTGTGCCTGTGTGCGTGCGTTCCCTGTCGTAGGTAGTCAGCAGCTGTAGTGTGTGTTACTGCGTGGTAATAAAAAGCAAAATGAGCTGGAAAACTGTCTGGTTGCCTTGGTGGAGGAAGGGGGGGGGACAAGGGCACCATCCCCCTCTGTCATCGCCGGTTGAACGGATACAGGGGTGCTGGTGGCCTTCTTGCAGGGGGGGACACTGGGAGGATGGGCCCCATCAGGGTGATGGAGACAGCAATCATAGAATCATTACGGTTGGAAAAGACCTCTAAGTTTATGCAGTCCAACCATCAGCCCAACCCCACCGTGCCGGCGAAACCATGTCCCAAAGCTTCGCAGCTATATCTTTTTTGAACCCCACCAGGGATGGAGACTCCACCACTGCCCTGGGCAGCCTCTGCCAAAGCTTCACCTCTTTGTCAGTGAAGAAAATTTTCCTAATATCCAGTCTGAACCTCCCCTGGCACAACTTGAGGCCATTTCCTTTCATCCTATCACTTGCTACCCAGGAGAACACACCAGCACCCATCTCACCACAACCTCATTTCCAGGAGCTGCAAAGAGCCATGAGGTCTCTCCTCAGCCTCCTTTTCTCCAGGCTAAACAACCCCCAGGTCCCTCAGCCGCCTCTCACAACCCTTGTTCTCCAGCCCCTTCCCCAGCTCCGTTCCATTCTCTGCACACGCTCCAGCCCCTCAATGTCCTTTTTGGAGTGGGGGTCCAAAACCCAACACAGGATTCATTGTCCCTAAACCATGTTCCAAAGCACCACATTGAAGTGCTTTATAAACCCCTCCAGGGATGGAGACTCCACCACTGCCCTGAGCAGCCTCTGCCAATTCTTCACCACTCTTTCAGTAAAGCTATTTTTCCTGATGTCCAATCTGAACCTGCCCTGATGCAACTTGAGGCCGTTTCCTCTCATCCTCTTCCTTGGGAGAGCTTGGTGGAGGATGAGGGTGGCTGTGGGGATAGGGGCGTCCCCAGCCGAGTGGGGCCACCGCCGGGGTGGCTGCAGGTATGAGAGGTATGCGGCAGCTTCACACCTGCGCCGGGGATTGAATGTCGGGCAAAGGCTCCGACACATCTGCTTCCCACCCATTCTCCTGGGAAGAGATCCCCCGGGATACCCTGGAGACATGGGCTGCCAGGGGCCAGCAAAGGGACCTCCAGCAGTGAGGGGCCTGAGCAGGGGCACTTGGGGTTGAAGGTTGGGTGTCTTTAGAATCATAGAATAGTTTGGGTTGGAAGGGACCTTAAAGATAATCAAGTTCCAACCTTCCTGCCATGGGCAGGGACACCTCCCACTGGATCAGATTGCTCAAAGCCTCATCCAACCTGGCCTTGAACAGCTCCAGGGATGGGGCAGCCACAACTTCCCTGGGCAACCTGTGTTGGTGCCTTCCCACCCTCATTGTGAAGAAATTCCTCCTTAAGTCCACTGTAAATCTGCCCCTCTCCAGTTTCTACCCATTGCCCCTCGTCCCGTCACTCCAAGCTTTGTAAAAAGTCCCTCTCCAGCTTTCTTGTAGCCCCTTCAGGTACTGGAAGGTCGCTATAAGAGCTCCTTGGAGCCTTCTCTTCTCCAGGCTGAACAATCCCAACTTTCTTAGGTCCTTGCAGCCCTCTTCTGGACCTGTTCCAACAGCTCCATCTCCTTCTTATGCTGAGGATTCCAGAACTGCACACAATACTCCAGATGAGGTCTCACAAGAGAGGAACAGAGGGGCAGAATCCCCTCCCTCCCTGCTGGCCACACTGCTCTGGATGCAGCCCAGGACACTTTTGGTTTCTGGGCTGTGAGCGCACGTTGCCGGCTCATGTTGAGCTTCTCCTCCTCCAGCACCCCAAGTCCTTCTCCTCAGAGCTGCTCTCAATCACATCACCCCCGATCCTATACTGAAATCGGGGATTGCCCCGACCCAGGTGCAGGACCTTATACTTGGCCCTGTTGAACCTCATGATGTTCTCACAGCCCCACTTCTCCAGCCTGTCCAGGTCCCTCTGGATGACATCCTGTCCTTACGGTGTGGCAACTGCCCCACTCAGCCTGGTGTCATCCACAAACTCGCTGAGGGTGCACTCGATCTCACTGTCTATATCATTGATGAAGATATGAAACAGCACTGGTCCCAGTACAGAGCCCTGAGGTCATCCTTCCCATGATTTGCCAGACTTTGGGAGAAAGCACGCTTATAATAATTAGATATATAAAAAACATATACACAGAAATATAATAATTCATAATAATTAGCTATGCCGTAGAGATTAAGGAAATGAGGGATGGAAGGATGAAATAGTTTGGGTTGAAAGGGACCTCAAAGCCCATCCAGTTCCAATCCCCCCATCATAGGCAGGGACGTCCCCCATTGGGTCAGGTTGCTCAAAGTCTCATCCAAGCTGGCCTTGAACACCTCCAAGTCCTCCACATTTCCCTATAGGTCTTGCTTTCAGACCACTAGTGTGGGGTGCATCAAGGCAAATGTGGCATTCCTTGGAGGTCCAGCCCCTGCTGGAGAGGAAGGGACTATGATTTGCATTGGAAGGGACAATGAAGTCCATTCAGTTCCACCTCCCCAGTAATGGACAGGGACACCTTCCACTGGATGAAGCTGCTCAAAGCCCCATTCAACATGGTCCTGAACACCTCCAAATCCTCAACATTTCCCTATAGGTGTTGCTTTCAGACCTCTAATGTGGGGTGTGGGTTGGAAGGGACATTAAAGCCCACCCCGTTCCACCTCCCCTTCCACGGGCAGGGACACCTCCCACTGCATCAGGTTACTTAAAGCCCCATCCAACCTGGTCTTCACCATCCACATTGTCCTTCAGAACCGCAGTAACCAGCCCCACCCCACGTCTTTAAACTCTTTTATTCCAGACAGATCCAAGTGTTACACAAATTGTCGCGGTCGATAACTCTATCGAGAAGGTTAAAAAGAGCCGGTGCGCGTGGCAGGGTGTCCAAGGGTGGCAGAGGTGTGTACGCCACAGAGGTCCGGCGCAGGGACTGTTGGAAGACGTGCCGGTTGAACCTCCCTCTCTGCATCCCAAGGGATTTGCCATTCCCGTGGTTATAAGGTGCATTCAGATCAGGTGCTGGAGGGCGATCGCATGAGAAGGGGCAGCTGAGGATGGTGGGTGCAGAATAAGCCATAAAAAAGGGAAACAAAAGCCAAAAGTGGACGTTTCCTAACGCAGCCCAGGGAGATACCACCACCAGGACCGCTTCCAGCCTCCACTTGCACACCTGACACCAGGAATGCTCTCAGATGCTGCAGAGCTTCTTCGGTGAGTGTATCTGCACCTAAAAAGCTCTGCTCAAAGGCTATCAGGGTCTCACTGCAACACGTTGGTGGCCTCTGTGTTCCTCCCACATGGCTGAAGGGCATCTCAGGCTCCGGATCTCCATCACAACCCTTCAAGAGGAGCCAACCAAAGCGGGAGGGACACTAACATCTCTTGGCTACATGGCACAAGTAGAACCCTGAGATCTACCAGCATCGCTTGTCCCAGGGTGGCAGGGTCCAACAGCAGCTGGGTCATCCTGCACCGGATGATGCACGGACAGGCAGCAAACAGGGTGACCCGAGGGGACCTCGTCTGTGGGATGCAGAGCGGAAAAATGAGCAACAAGCGAAAATAGAAGGAGCTGAGCTGTGTTGGAGCTCATGAGCGGGTTCAGGACATGGGTGAAACAACACTGGGGTTGTCCCCTGGCCAGCTCAGGGAGCAGCCAACAGACACAGCTTCCAGGAGGGACTCAAAACTTCTCACCGGCACCTTTTGCTGCAACCTGGTCCTCATTATTTCTTAATTAACATATCCAAGAAATCAATTAACTGCGACATTTCTAATTAAATACTACCGAGGATGATCATCTCATTATTACTATTTGCTGAGGTGAACAACTTGATGTGCGTGGTGGTTTTTTTACTCCCCACTTCTTCCACTTTCCCCAATTATAGGAAATCAGGAATGCAAATGGTCGGGTTGTTCTCGCAAACCGAAGGCTCCTTTTTGTACATTAAGAAAGTCGAAGAGATTAATTAGCTATTAAGTGAATGTGCATGATGTTATCATTAGCTGTTGTGTGTCGTCTTTGCTGGCACAATTTGCTGTCCTAATAAACAGCACTAATGTGCTACCACTCTCCCAGCTCTGTGTTTTTCATTTCTAGCGCTCTAGGAAGAGTTGAGCATGGTATTTTGGTGGGTTTACCACCAATGGCAGTGACCATGCCAAGGTGGAGCAGGAACCACTGCCTCAGGGAGCCTAACCTCGAGCTATCCGCAAGTAAATCCATCTTTTACGATCCATAAAGGTCAGGTTTGTGTCTGCTGAGCCATTCTGCTGCTTTGAAATAAAAATCATAGAGTCATGGAATGGGTCGGGTTGGAACAGACCCTAAGGCCCATCCAGTTCCAACTTCCCGGCCATGGGCAGGGACACCTCCCACTGGATCTGGTTGCTCAAAGTCTCATCCAACCTGGCCTTGAACACCTCCAGGGATGGGGCAGCCACAACTTCTCTGGGCAACCTGGGCCAGGGCCTCCTCATGATGGTGGACCAAAAGCTGAACCACATCATCTGGCTTCAGGGTCCCAGTGCAGGGACACTGTGGTGTCGTCTTCTCCAAGAATTTGGGACCATGGGGCCACTAAGACGTACTCCACATACAAGACCTTGTCCTGCTTGCCACCAAACCAGGGGACAGCTAAGGGAAGGGCAGCAGAGATGGGTCTGTACCAACCTGACTGAGACATTCTATGGAAGGACATGAATCTGTTGGAGTCCAGAAGAGGCCACAAAGGTGATGAGGGGGCTGTAAAACCTCTGCTATGAGGAAAAGCTGAGAGAGTTGAGGTTGTTCAGCCTGTAGAAGAGAAGGCCCCAAGGCAACCTTAGAGCAGCCTTCCCTTCCAACCCAAACCATTCCAGGATTCTGTGATTGTCCAGAGAAAGGGAACTCACATGGGTTTGGGAGAGGCAGGGTCAAGTCCTTGGTTCTCCAATCTCTTCTGCACCACTGCTACCTTGCAATGCAGATACTTTCAGAAGAGGTTAGAAAAGGGAACCGAACCCCCTTAGGTGGTGTCTCTCCCTTCCAGCTAAAGCTGGAGCACCTTAGAATCATGGAATGTTTTGGGTTGGAGGGGACCTTAAAGCTGATCCAGTGCCAACCCCCTGCCACGGGCAGGGACACCTCCCACTGGATCAGGCTGCTCAAGGCCCCATCCAGGGCTTCCCCACCCTCACAGGAAAGCATTTCCTCCTAAGATGTCATCTCAATCTCTCCTCTCTCAGCTTAAAACTGTTCCCTCTCATCCCATTCCTGCACTCCCTGATCCAGAGCCCCTCCTCAGCTTTCCTGGAGCCCCTTTCAGTACTGGAAGCTGCTCTCAGGTCTCCCTGGAGTCTTCTCTTCTCCAGGCTGAACAACTCCAACTGTCTCGGACTGCCCTCGTGGCAGAGGTTCTCCAGTCCCTGCATCACCTCCACGGCCTCCTCTGGACTCGTTCCAACAGCTCCATCTCCTTCCTACATTGGGAATTCCAAAACTGGACACAGGATTCCAGGTGGAGTCTCATGAGAGCATCTTCCCAGTGCTTTGGGTGGGAGCTCAACACTTTGAGTTGCATTTGAATAGAATTTGAGAGGAAACGTCACCAACCTGCCAGAGGCTGAGATCAGATCTTGGAGATAAACACCAACGAATGCCTGACTCAGGACGCCGCGATGTATTTATTTCTCAGCACAAGCTCTGCCGAGTTGACTGAGACCCATTTTCATGACACATCAAGCGAAACAAGTTTGACGGGGTTTGTACGGGAAGACGATAAACCCAGACTCATTTAGACCGTTTGATTGTCACTTGCTCGACTGTGCAGCTGCTTTTGAGCTGAGCCATCATCTCCCCATGACATCCCTCAAGCTGGTCCTCACCCCCTCGAGCAGGATCAGGCCTTCAGGATTCACAGGAGCTACGCGGATCTAGAAGCCTTAAGTCTTTTCTCCTCCAAACCAATGCAGCATCACTGGATTAATGTGATGAGCACCTTCTGCTAATTAACAACCTGAGCAGCTGGAACTCTGTAGGTGATGTCTGTGCAAGGAGAGCATCCATGCTCGCTTCCCATCATGGAGAAAACTGGGAACTGGTTGTTTCCCAAGGCAAAATGTGCTCAATTCATGCATTTCCTGGGATCTCTCCTAAAGAAATACAGTAAACAACGCCCTGACTCCTTTCCTCCACTGCAAATTCCTCGCTCCGCCTGCGAGCCTGGCAGGTAGCCACCAAAATCTTCAATCAGGGATCACGATGCAAACCCAAAGCATTGTCTCCCTCCTTGCTCCACCTCTCTGAAACCACCAAAAGAAGCCTGAGATGAACAGGCTTTGCAGCAGAACGGTTCAGGCAGTGACAAAACCCACCAGGAGAAAGGGAAACGATCCACCCAGACAGACGTTGGAGCCAGGAGGCCTCTCCCTGTCAACACAAGAGGCTGTTTCTGTCTCAGCCTTGCATTTCAAGTCAGGAGGAGGAAGAAGGCAAGTTGTCCCTCTGCGCAACACGATGCTTGGCTCCTAACTTCTCCACGCTCAGCAGAGCTGAAGTTTTAGGCTCAGAGTAGCTTCTTACCCACCACATGCACATGTGGATAGGTGTGTATGGGGGGTACTTGTATCCCCCAGCATCCAAACATGGTCCTCGCCTCCTCCCACACCTTGCAGCAATGGAAAAGGACCTTTTTTCAGGCACACAGCTCATCCCTGCTGGCTCTCCGAAACTCTCACCATGCCAGCATCCCTGCTCCACTTTGTGGGGTGGGAGGTCTGCTCTCCTCTTGCACTGCTGTGGGGAGTTACTCACCCCCAGGGCAAATCACAGGACCTGATTCTGCTCTGCGTTGCCCGTAGGACAGATGCCACCTCCCCGCGGCCTCTCCAAATCCCACTCGGAGCAAATGGAGTGGCCTCGCTTCCTCCAGAGCATACATTCATCTCATCTAGTGCATTAGAGGGGTCAAATTCAGCTGTCCCTTACCCAGCTGTAAATCCAGAACAGCTCCATGAGTGTAACTGGACCCATTCGGTGTTTCCACCATCAAGAGCAGCTATGGAGAGCCTGGATCGGTCCTCTCCTCCCCTGCACGCCGGCGTGTAAATCCACAAAATGGATTTGTTTTGTGCAATTATTTCTGATTTACACCAGGGCAGGGACAAAAATCAGTCTCCCTGAGCTGGCCCGACCTTTGTGTGACCCCAGTTCCTACTGGGCTCTCTCCAGCAGGGAGCAAGAGCAGCCAGTGGTGGAGGAGCACGCGGTGGGGCTCAGGCCTTCTGATTTCAAGCATTGCAATAAATCCTTTGAATACATTCTGCGTCAGTGGTGATTTGGTTTCCCCTGCTCCCCCCACCCACCCCAAACCCCCCACAAACTGGCGTTTGAAGGATGATAGCCTGTGCATTTGGTTATGTCCATCACCAGCAACAGCTCCATCCCTGCAGTGATCCCAGAGGCAAATCCTACCATCAGCAGAAGCTGGTGACCATGTTCAAAACCTGCATTGGACTCCTCTGGTCCTCAGGGAGTCACTTGGGTTTTAATCTTAGGTACAAGACAATGGAAAGCCAAATTATGACCCCAAACCCATGTCAGGGCAGGATTTGGTCCAGCGGATTTGGTCCACCTCACTATAAGCACCCCAAAGCAGAGCAGTTGAAGAGAAAGGTAGACAGACAGCCACCTCCAAAGTTCATTCCAGTGAGGTTGTAGTCACCCAGCTTGTCACGGGTGCCATCCTGCCCACTGGTTTCCGCTTTGGGTCCTCTTTTGCACCAGCAGAAGGCTTTGGACAGCGTTAGATTTGCTGGCTGAAAGTGTTGGCAAAAATAGAGAGAAGAAGAAGGAGAAGGAGGAGGAGGAGAAGGAGGAGGAGGAGGAGAAGGAGGAGGAGGAGGAGGAGAAGGAGAAGGAGGAGGAGAAGGAGAAGGAGAAGGAGGAGGAGGAGGAGGAGGAGAAGGAGAAGGAGAAGGAGAAGGAGAAGGAGAAGGAGAAGGAGAAGGAGAAGGAGAAGGAGAAGGAGAAGGAGAAGGAGAAGGAGAAGGAGAAGGAAAAGAGAAGATAGGAGAAAGAGTGGAGAGGAAAGGAGAGTAGAGAAATAAGGATAAGGAGAACAGTTCCAGTTGGAAGGGATCTGCCACCATTTTCTAGTCTAATTGCTTGACCACTTCAGGGCTCACCAAAAGTTAAAGCATACTGTGTCCTCAGCCAACTGGTTTACCAAAGCGTTACTTAGCCAATTAGCTTATATTAACAACCTTATATTTAGAGGGTCAACATCCCTTGTGTCTGTGCCAAGGAAAAAAGCAGATGGATCACATTTTTGCTAGAAGATCCCTTCCTACTCAATGTGTGGACACATTGGCTTTCCAGTATCTTGAACCTCGGGCAAAAGCCCTTGTGGAGACATCTGTCGGTTTGCTCCTGCGACACAAAGTTTTGCAAAGGCAATGAATGGCAGGAGCCACCAGGACCATCAGCAGAAGGAGGAGGGATGGATGGACCTTCGCTGCGTCAACAGCGTTGCACGTCGAACCATGGAAGGCTGCTTTTGAGCACGATCGGTGGGGCAGGATCGGCATGAAATCAACACAGAACACTTCTCAAACACCCTACCAAGCGCTTCACATCCGTGCACCTCTTGATCTCTACGGAATTACTTTTGCGGTATCAGTGCGGAGAGTTAATTCGCATCGAAAACAAAGTCTGCTTGGTGAAGCCTACGTTGATGTAGTTAGGTATAACCATGTAAACACGCCGTTAAACATCCCTCCATGCAGTGCTAGTAAGTTCTGAGGTTCTTTAGCTACTTCTCTAAAGTGTTTGAATGTGATTTTTTTTTTTGTCACTGCTCCTGTTGCTAATTTATCTTTTTTAATATTAATCTTTCTTGACTGGTGTGAGGTGTCAGTTCTCTGCAAGTGTTAATTTACTCCCGGATCGCCGGGAGCAGTAATACGTTACTATCACTGCGCTCTATTATTTGATTTATCTTGTTGCGCTTTTCCTTTTTTTTTTTTTTTCCCAGTCAGGCATCTCCCTTTCCCCTCCCCGAATCTTCTGGGCTGAGATTGTCCGCTTCCACTTACAATCCTTTATTGTAGACTACAGTCTTACTGGTGGTGGCCATTGCGATTTCTGGCTCCAGCCGAGATGTCTCAATCTGTGAAATCAAAGAAGAGGTAAGATCAGAAGAGGTAAGATCAGGAGAGGTAAACTCAGAGATACGATTTAGCAGTGGGCAGGTAGGGCTGGACTCAACGACCATCTCAAAGACCATCGGTGTGCTGCAACGGGAGTACAATAGATCAATACATTCATACAATCATGGAATGGTTCACTCACAGCCCAGAAGGCCAACCGTGTCCTGGGCTGCATCCAAAGCAGAGTGGCCAGCAGGGAGGGAGGGGATTCTGCCCCTCTATTCCTCTCTTGGGAGACCTCATCTGCAGGATTGTTGTGTGCAGTTCTGGAATCCTCAACATAAGAAGGAGATAGAACTGTTGGAATGGGTCCAGAGGAGATGATCCGAGGGGTGGAGCACCTCTCATACGAGGACAGGCAGAGGGAGTTTGGCTTGTTCAGCCTGGAGAAGACTCCAAGGAGATCTTATAGCAACCTTCCAGTACCTGAAAGGGGCTACAAGAAAGCTGAGGAGGGACTGTTCACAAAGACCTGTGGTAACAGGACGAGGGGCAATGGGTATAAACTGGAGAGGGGCAGATTTAGATTAGACATAAGGAAGAATTTCTTCACCATGAGAGTGGTGAGGCCCTGGCCCAGGTTGCCCAGGGAAGTTGTGGCTGCCCCATCCCTGGAGGTGTTCAACTCCAGGTTGGATGAGGCCTTGGGCAGCCTGAGCCAGTGGGAGGTGTTCCTGCCCATGGCAGGGGGTGCAACTGGATGGGCTTTAAAGTTCCTTCCAACCCAAACCCTTCTATGATTCTATGGGGCATTACATCAGCGTGGAGAAGCATAATATGTAAATAATACAAAGTCAATCATGCCTTTTCCATGTGATTTTAATATGCTTTACCCTGCTCAAGCTTCAAAACAGCCATCTTTGGACTGACTTCTATTACACAAAATGACACACCCTCTCTCCTTTGCAATAGTCAATGAATTATAGAGCGTCTCTGACAATCAAATGGAACCCACTCATCATTTTCCAGGAGACATCCCTTCCTTCTCCCACAGCCAAGGTTCCTTTGGCGCTAGACGGAATCCAATCCTCAAAGCTGCAATCTGCGCCCACAGGGACCCAGCAAAGCCATGGTGACATGAGGGGACCACACCCCCTCATGTGTCTCCTAGATCAGGGCTCTATAGTCTCCAACGAGGATGGATCACAGCTCAAATCTACCTACCCCTTTCTCTGTCTCCATGAAACCTCCAACCCTTTCCTATTTTTCCCTTTCATGGTCTTCGCACAAAGCTTTCCCTTGCTCTGAAATCATTCCCAACATGGACCACCAGGAGCACCTCTGCTGTGAGGCCAGACCGAGAGAGTTGGGGTTGTTCAACTTGGAGAAGAGAAGGCTCCGGGGAGACCGTAGAGCAGCTTTCAGTATCTGAAGGTGCTCCAGGAAAGCTGGGGAGGGACACGTCCTGGGCTGCAGCAGCAGAAGTGTGGCCAGCAGGGCAAGGGAGGGGATTCTGCCCCTCTCGTGTGAGACCCCACCTGGAGTCCTGTGTCCAGTTCTGGAATCCCCAATATAAGAAGGAGATGGAACTGTTGGAAAGGGTCCAGAGGAGGTCATGAAGACGATCTAAGGGCTGGAGCAGCTCTGCTATGGTCAGGCTGACAGAGTTGGGGTTGTTCAACCTGGAGAATAGAAGACTCCGGGGAGACCTTAGAGTGGATTGTAGTGCCTGAAGGGGCTCCAGGAAAGCTGAGGAGGGACATCTTCCAAGGCCTTGGAGTGATAGGATAGAGGGAGGTGGCTTTAAATTGGAAGAGGGAAGATTTAGATTAGATATTTGGAAGAAATTCTCCATAATGAAGGTGGTGAGCCCTGGCCCAGGTTGCCCAGAGAAGCTGTGGCTGCCCCATCCCTGGAGGTGTTCAAGGCCAGGTTGGATGCAGCTTTTAGCAACCTGATCCAGTGGGAGGTGTCCCTGCCCATGGCCGGGGGTTGGAACTGGATGGGTTTTGAGGTCCCTTCCAACCCAACCCATTCCCTGATTCTCTGCTCTGTGGTGCTCCAGGTTCCTGCAGCAAGCAAAGATCCCGCTTCCGGTGGGGACCGGGCACCTTGGAAGATGAGACTTTTAGGACTCCTATACATTGAGTTGCCGCTGTTGCTGACACAATGCTAGGAACCCACGTTAAAATCGAAATGCTTTTGAAAATGTTTAACCTAGTTAGACAAATTAGCAAAAATTTGTGCAAAACAATTTAGGTATTTAAAATATTCAATGTTTTTAAAAACTGGAAAAACTGTTCTTAGCTTTCAGCTGCAAAAACCCAACAAAATATAACATCAAAGCAATCTTAACATGAGGTGCAACATAACCCTTCAGCAAAGCTGTTAAACAGCTACTGAAGCATCATGGGAAATAGCACTTCATTTATTCAAATGCACATATGTCAGGTTTTTGCACCATATGTCATTCCAAGCTATTTACAGTAATAATTAAATCTTAATCAACGTTTAACCTCTGTAAAATGTTTGAAGGGATCTAATCACCCTTCAGACTGCACTAATGAAGGAGAAATATATAAACATAAAAAGAAAATGATGCATAGATAGCGCACCAGAAAGAACAGTAATTGCAAAATTGTATTTCTTTTAAATATAATCAGCAAATTATGTAAAGGAAAAGCCAACGAGTATTTTAAGTGAAGACATCTTGGGTGTCAGAGGTGTGATCAGCTAATTTTGTACTGCTATCCATAACAGATGTAGCATATTTTCTTTTAGTGCCATTATTAGCAACTTCACCATTGCTTTCTGCGCTGAAACACCAAGCGAAGCGTCGTGCCGGGGAGGGCACCCAGCAAAGGTGCAGGAGAGGCGATTCTCACGTAGACCGGATCCATTTTGAGGGAGGATTAACACCGCTCTGCCTGGCTCTGACGCAGCTTTTTCTTCCTATTGTTTTCTTCTTTCCTTTCCAGAAACGGAAAGAAAAGCTCCAAGCATCAAGGCTGGGTGGTTTCATCCATTGGTATGAAAATATCGAGGTGGGAAGCTTTAAAATCAACTGGAATTGGATGGTCCAAACTTGACCATTCACGTTGGTGTTGATACAGCCTTGGAGGATTTGGGGGTCAAATGAAAGAATCGCTTGGTTGGAAAAGACCTTTGAGATCATCAAATCCAACCGCACCTGTCCACTCCTAAACCAGATCCCAGGAAAGACCGTAAAGCACAATCCTGTCCCTCCTAAAGCCATCCCACCTAAGCCATGAATGAAGAGCTTAGCTGCGCAGGAGATCATGGAGTCATGGAATTGCTTGGTTGGAAAAGATCTTTGAGATCATTGAGTCCAACTCTATCTGTCCGCTACTAAATCAGATCCCTGAGCACCTCATCTACCCAGCTTTTAAACACCTCCAGGGATGGAGACTCCACCACTTCCCTGGGCAGCCTCTGCCAGGGCCTGAGAACTGTTTTGGTGAAGAAAGCTTGGGGACGTGGGGCAGCTCAAACAGAATAAAACCCAACCATCTACTGGGATGTCTCCACAGAAAGCTAATGGAGAGCCACCACAGTCCATTCCTCTCCAATGGAGGCTGGAGAGGTGGGAGCTTCGAGGAAAGTCACGTCTACCTTGATGGACCCCATATTAGAGGTCTGAAAGCAAGACTTGTGGGGAAAGGTGGAGGACTTGGAGGTGTTCAAGGTCAGGCTGCACAAGGCTTTGAGCAACCTGACACAGTGGGAGGTGTCCCTGCCCATGGAAGGGGGGTGGAACTGGATGGGCTTTGAGGTCTCTTCCAACCCAAACCATTCCAAGATGATTCTATGATGATGACTTGGATGTGCTGAGTCTAAAAGAGAGAAGTTCAAGGGAGGCATGGTGGTATTTGCGTGTGCAAGAGGCTACAGCACAGAAGACAGGAGAAATGTTTTGTTCGCACCATCCTGGGACACAATTCAAAAAGCATCGAGTAAGATCCAAGCTGAACAGCAGGAAGAATATCCTGGTGGGAAGGAGTAAAGTATTGCAACCAAACGCTTGGGGAAGGTGTGGTGTCTCTGTGGTGGGAAGTTTTCAGCACAGATTAGATGAAACACATCAAGAATAGTTTAAGCAGAATTAAGTTTGTCTTGGTGGAAGGAGACAGATGAGATAATCGCTTGTAGGTCCTTTCAACTTTCTTCCCATGGGTCCAGGAGAGCAACGGCCTCCATGACCTCAAGTTGCACCAGGGCAGATTCAGATTAGACATCAGGAAAAAATTGTTTATGGAAAGGGTTCTGAAGCCCTGGCAGAGGCTCCCAGGGAGGTGGTGGAGTCCCCATCCCTGGAAGGGTTTAACAGCCGGGCAGATGAGGTGCTCAAGGATCTGCTTTAGTAGTGGACACATATGGTTGGACTCGATGAGCTCAAAGGTCTTTTCCAACCAAACAATTCTATGATTCTATGATCTCCTGCACAGCTGAGCTCTTCATTCATGGCAAGGCTGTTAGATGGGACGGCTTTAGGAGGGACAGGATTGCACTGTGACAGTTCAGAGACAGATTTTGGTGTCTGAGCAGAAACATAAAGGACTGAACGCCTAATGCAAGATGGACATGTGGTCAGGGACTCCTCTGAAGGTCTTGAAAGAAGATACAACCAATCAGAAGTGTTGGTTTGGAGCTGCACATTACTGAGCTCACTTAAACCCTTTTCCAAAGCCTGGGAAGATGTGGAATAAATTTGCTGGATGGTGACTGGTTGAACTGGAGCAATCTCTGCAGATTCCCTTCTGGCTGACTTTGAATCGCTCACGTTTTTTTTTGCTGGAGAGTGCAATTCCACCTATTTTGGTGCAGATTGCAATTCTAGCTGTAAAGCACCCTGGACCTGTTTGGCCAACCTTCTACTGGACACAGACTTGAGGCATGGATCTGGAGACCACAGAGTTTCTTGTTAAGTTTCTTGTGTCTCATCTTCAAAGAAGACCTCCAGCAGGGAGCTTCCTGGTCATGACCTGCTGGGAATCCTCCAACAAGGAACGCCTGCCATGGCAGGTGTTCTGCAGAACGGGTTCAACCCTGTTGAGACTACCCTGATGGTACCTGCTCCATTCTATATGGGGTGATTTTGTCTTTCCAAACTGAGTGCCCACCACGGGACTGGGCTTGAATTGTGTCTCTCCTCCTCCTCCCAATAAGGTACATCTGCTTGTGCTTCAGCAAAGGATGGATCCCCTTCCTGGCTCTGGGATGGCAGCGCTGAGGTGCCTACCAGAAAAGGGCCTTCAAGAAGGAATCCAGGAGAAGAGAAGTCCAGAAGGGATGCAAGCTCACAATAGCAATGCAGGAACCATGGTGTAAGAGCACCACCCAAGAAAGTGCTAAAAAGGGCTCGTTTGGGGGAAAAAACCCAGGCTTTTGGGCATTGGTGCAGCATTGACTACTCAGAATCCTGACACATCAGCATGGGAGACACTACAAAGAGGCAGTGGAAGAGGAGGATCTGCTTCATCTCTCTGTGAGGCTACTGGAAGCTTTGCTATAGGTGCAGGGATCTCAGTCCTCACTGGAGACACAGTCAAGGCGTGCCGCCAAATTCATCCAGAAATGTGGCCAGTGGTGGCCACAGCTCATCACAACACCTGGGAGCTGGCGTGGCCTGAGGATGCTCCACTCTCCTCCAGAAGAGAGCAAAGTCCATGAAGAGTGGTGTGAATGTCTGGGTTGTCCTATGCAAGGGCAAGAGTCAGACTCGATGATCCTTGTGGGTCCCTTCCAACTCAGGACATTCTATGATGGCCTCTTCTCCCAAGTGACAGTGAACAGGACAAAGCGGAATGGCCTCAAGCTGTGCCAGAGGAGGAGAGGAACCCTGGAGCCATGTCCCCTGACCTCATTCAAGCAACTGTTTATAAACCAGCATCACCCAGGTCATGCAGGCAGAATCATAGAATAGTTTGGAAGGGACCTTAAGGCCCATCCAGTTCCATCCCTCTGCCATGGGCAGGGACACCTCCCACTGGCTCAGGCTGCCCAAGGCCCCATCCAACCTGGTCTTGAACACCTCCAGGGATGGGGCAGACACAACTTCCCTGGGCAACCTGGGCCAGTGCCTCAGCACTCTCATGGTGAAGAAATTCTTCCTTATATCAAGACTAAATCTGCCCCTTCCCAGTTTATACCCATCCCCTCATCCTATCCCCACAAGCCTTTGTGAACAGTCCCTCTCCAGCTTTCCTGGAGCCCCTTCAGGTTCTGGAAGGTCGCTGTAAGGTCTCCCCAGAGCCTTCTCTTCTCCAGGCTGAACAAACCCAACTCTCTCAGCCTGTCCTCGTATGGGAGGTGCTCCAGCCCTCAACTATCTCTGTAGCCTCCTCTGGACTCATTCCAACAGTTCCATCTCCTTCTTATGTTGAGGATTTCAGAACTGGACACCAAACTCCAGGTGGGGTCTCCCAAGAGAGGAATAGAGAGGCAGAATCCCCTCCCTCACCCTGGTGGCCACGCTGCTTTGGATGCAGCCCGGACACTGTTGACCTTCTGGGATGACAACGCCGGCTTTTTAGCGGTGACCTGGTGAAATCCATCCCTCCCGGGGAACAAAGCCGCCGTAGAAGGAATCGCCTCTCGCGGTGCCCACCGCACGCCAGCTCTCTTCCCCCCATCCCTGCCTTGCAGTGGAAGCCTCTCTCCTCTCATCAGCACAGACAAGGCTAATTGGGGTGATAAAGAACTGGCTCCGAGTGCTGGCGTGGGCTGGAGGAACAAATGGTGCGGTGGTCACAGCTGGTGCTGCGGAGACGGAGAGGGAGAGGGTGTGAGGCAGGCTCCCGGCACCCAAAGTTTCGTCAGCCCATGTTGGATGCGGGGCGACGAGGTTGGGGGTTGTGTGTGTTTTGCATTGGCTGCTGACACGGGTGTAGCGTACATGCGCGTCCAGTGAAGCAGAAGCAGGCAGAAAGCAGATGCTTTTTGTTTGGGGTTGATACTCATTTCTATCCCAGCTCGGGAAAAGGTGTAGAAAGGAATGTGCTCCGAAGAGTGCAGGGAGAGAGATCGGTCTAGGCTTGCTGCCAGGGATCCTGTAATGATATGGAAGGCAGCTAGGGGAGACAGGAGCAGATGGATTTGGCATACAGCTCATCACTCAGCCAAAAAAAAAGGGAGGGGGGTGGAGAAGAAGGAAGAAAGCAGCCAATTTTGGTAGGGGGAGGGTCATGCGGACTGACGGATGCTGCACTGGGGGGTGGGGGAAGGGAGGAGCAGGCTGGTCACAGCATCTTCTGCTGCTGCCTTGGCGATGCCAGTGAGGAGGTGAGGTGGTGGTGCCAGTTTGGAGCCTGGGAGGGCTCTCCCAGTCCTTCCAGCAGCCTTCTGCCTTCTCCTCCTGGGCCAGTAGACATCAGGGCAACGGCTGAGGGCAGTGCCAAGCAAGACAAGTGTATCTGCCCATGGTAAGGAGGTTGGAACGGGATGATCATTAAGGTCCTTTCCAACCCAAACCATTCTACGGTTCTATGATTTTACGGTTCTATGATTTCTAGCGAAGCTTCGTCGGGTGCAATAACGACTGTGGTTAATAAATGGCACCATGAAGCACTGTGAAGGACCAGCAGCTGTTGCTTCCAAGGTGGTGGGCTCCGTGCACAGCTAGACGGAGAGGTGGGGCACATCCAGCCCTGCTAACAGGCTCTGCTCTATCCTCCATGAAGAAAGATCATGTTTTTCCTTGGATAGATGAGCAACTGCTCGTCAGCCACAGCACGATCACCAGGCACCTCTACTTGCATCTTGGTGCAACCACAGTGTGAAAGAATTCCAGTACAGGTCTAGCAAGGCTTCCTTTCACCTTCAGCACATGGTCACCTAACACAACTCTGCTGAGAAGAGAGTTAAACTCATTAAATATGGTTTAATTTGCTTACTCAGGGTTAAATGCCAACTTGATTGGGTTTTTGAAGGTCTTGTTCCCATGGTAAGGCTGCCTAAATGTTCCGCTTTTAGCTATTTCACATCTTCTTTTAATTGACAGTAGCTGAAATAATGCTGATGGGGCCAAAAATCACAAATCTGAACCCGTGTTTAATTTTATAAGGCTTTCCAAAACTGGAAAATGTATCCTGAATGGTTTAATGACAGCAAGATTTTTTTTCCTCCTCTGTTCAAATGAACTCTTTCCAAAGCTTTTCCCAGACATCAAACATTAAAATGCTCTCCATGGATCCACCCACTAAGAAATGAGAGGGGGAAAGCAGTCTTTGCTAAGGAGTAGCTCTTGGAAATTCTGTGGTTCTATGGCCAACCAAAGGTGATCTGCCAGTAGAGAGAATTTGGGAAATCTTAGAATCATGGAATGGTTTGAGTTGGAAGGGACCTTACAGCTCTATCAGTTCCACCTCCTGCCATGGGCAGGGACACCTCCCACTGGATCAGGTTGCTCCAAGTCCCATCCAACCTGGCCTTGAACACTTCCAGGGATGGGGCAGCCACCACTGCTCTGGACAAGCTGGGCTAGGGAAGCACTTCTTTCCTAAGATCTCCCACCACGGGAGAGCCTGGTGGGTCAGTGGGAGCCCATCTGGGGATTTGACACCATCCACCTTCCCCAAAGAAGTGCCAACTCTGGGTTGGGGCAGGGAGGGAGAGCTGGAGCCCCCCAAAATGCAGGGATCAAAGAGCTGCCCACCTGCTGGTGTGGAGGCACCAAGCGCTTCTAAGCACGGGCTCCTTTCTCACTGTCCATGCTTTCATCACCTCCTTTTGTCTCACACCAAGGTATGTGACTGCACCCAGGGACATTCCCTAAGAGACTGTGATGCTCCCTGGCCACCGGAGCTGGGCAGATGTGCTCTTCCAGCTGGGGCTACCACCAAGGAAGCAGCCTCTCCAGTTGGGCAGCATCCATACACGCTCTAAGCAGAGTGCCAGGAAGGCTGTGAATCTGCACGGCATGTCCAGACAACCTGGGGTGTGCAAAGGTGTGGTCCAGGGCAGAGAAGAGACCACCAGAAGAAGTTTGCCATCACCTGGGCAAGCCCAAGCACAGAGAACGGATTGGGAGCAGGCCTGGGGAGAAGGACTTGGGGGTGCAGGTGGATGAGAAGCTCAACATGAGCTGGCAATGCGCATGGCACACATGATGATGCCCCATTGATGGAAACATTCAAGGTCACGTTGGAAGGGACCTGATCCAGTGGAAGGTGTCCTTGCTCATGGCAAGGGTTTGGACGGGATGCTTTTTAAACATCCCTTCTAACCCAAGATGTTCTATAACTCTATGAAATTGGTGTCCCACAGGGGACCCATAAATCCAATAAACTTCTCTGTTCTGTCTCAGGATAGTCAGTTGTTCCCATTTAAGGTGAGGGCAGTAGCATCTTCAACCCCCAGCAGTCTCCAAAGCAGCTGCACATCTCAATGCAAACATCTGTTGAGCATCAGGAATCACAGAATCACACAATGGTTTGGGTTGGAAGGGACTTCAAAGCCCATTCAGTTCCCACCCTCTACCTTGGGCAGGGACACCTCCCACTGGACCAGTTTGCTCAAAGCTCCATCCAACCTGGGCCTGAACACCTCCAGGGATGGGGCAGCCACGACTTCTCTGGACAACCCGGGCCAGCGTCTCGCTTCCTCAGCATCAAGAATTTCTTCCTAATGTCTATTCTAGACCCCTCCCCTTCCAATTTAAAGCCATTCTCTGTCATCCTATCACTTCAGGCCCTTGGAAAAAGTCCCTCCCCAGCTTTCCTGGAGCCCCTTTCAGGTACTGGAAGCTGCTCTGAGGTCTCCCCATAGCCTTCTCTTCTCTAGGTCGAACAACCCCACCTCTCTCAGCCTGTGCTCAGAGCAGAGGTGCTCCAGCCCTCGCATCATCTTCCAAGCCTCCTCTGGACCTGTTCCAACAGTTCCATCTCCTTCTTCTGTTGAGGAGTAATCCTGCTCATCTCGATACAGAAACCTGATGGCACCCAAGGTGCTGCTGACACTTTGCAGTTTGTGCTTCGCTAAAAGCAGTGACGTTTGCAGGGGACGGTGCAGAGGTGTCAGCAGATGTGATAGAGTGCGAATAGCTTGCGGCACTAACCCTGTCACTGCCATACTTTATATCTAACGGATGTCATCGCGGGATAAGTGTGGTGTCACCTTCAGACCCTTTCCAGCCTGCGCTGAGAAGACCCTCTGCTTTCTCCTGTCTCCTACAGCTCGAGGTGGATGCTGGTGTTCAACGCATCTATGGCAAAATATGGAAAAGTCTGAACAAAATAAGAGCCAGAACAGCCAAACAGTCCCAACTTTCCTCCTTTTTATTGTTTCAAGGAGGGGAGAAAATCCATTTCAAGCAATGGTCTTTTTCAAAGCCAGTTCTGACTCTGTTCAACCAGAGTTTAGCACTGAGAGATGTCTGCGGTGGAAATGTGACCAAAGTGCCTATCAGAGAACATGCAGGTCTCTCTTGGTTCACCATCTCCAGAGAAAGGATAGATCCCTTCAATTCAGAACGGTTTATGTGAAATCCCTCCTGAAGCCATTACACAGCAGGGATTTAAGAGGTTGCCCACCCACCAGACACATGGTAGGAGTTCAAGATTTGGAGTCAAACAAGAAACTGCAAATTACCTGGACTGCTTGATAATTCCTTACTTTACAGGGGTGCCGAATTACACCTAAAGCCACTTCTACAGCAGTGAAAGTTTCCCCATGTGTGGACAAGCTGAGAGAGTTGGGGTTGTTCAGCCTGGAGAAGGCTCCAGGGAGACGTTAGAGCAGCTTCCAGTACTGAAAGGGGCTCCAGGAAAGCTGGAGAGAGGCTTTTTACAAGGACATGGAGTGATAGGACGAGGGGGAATGGCTTTAAGATGGAAGGGGGAAGATTTAGATTAAACATTAGGAAGAAGTTCTTCATGATGAGGGTGTGTAGGCCCTGGCCCAGGTTGCCCAGAGGAGCTGTGGCTGCCCCATCCCTGGAGGTGTTCAAGGCCAGGTTGGATGGGGCTTTGATTAATCTGATCCAGTGGGAGGTGTCCCTGTCCATAGCAGGGGGTGGAACTGGATGGGCTTTGAGGTCCCTTCCAACCCAAACCATTCCATGATTCTATGAGTCTATGATCGTCAAAGTCTGTTTTTAACTTCACCTGCAGGAACTGCATATTAGTGTATCACAGCTTCTCTAAAGAAAAATACTATGCATACCAAAAAAATCCCATTATTTTAATCATAGAATCATAGAATCATGGAATGGATTGGGTTGGAAGGGACCTCAAAGCCCATCCAGTTCCAACTGGAGGTGTCCAGGGACACCTCCCACTGGATCAGGCTGCTCCAAGCCCCATCCAACCTGGCCTTGAACACCTCCAGGGATGGGGCAGCCACAGCTTCTCTGGGCAACCTGTTCCAGGGCTCCCCCACCCTCAGCATCAAGAATCTCTTCCTAATGTCTAGTCTAAATCTTCCTCCTTCCAATTTAAAGCCATTAATTGACGAGAAGAAGAAAAATAAGGCATTTTAGGCTCCTGCCCGACCAGGCTGGAGGACAGCACAACTGCCCACTGGCAATGAGCTCTCCACGCCCAGCGGCACATTTGTTTCCGGGACTTGAGAAACGAGTGGTGGAACAGTGTCAGCAGGCAGGAGGATGATATACGAGAGCAGGCACCTAAGGCTGCGAGGTAGCTTCAATGGCTCGGCGTGTCCCTGCCTGTCCTGCAGCAGAGCGGTTCAACAGCCGCGTCTCATTGCTGTGCTCCATCCTCTGTGGTCATTCACCACCCCAAACCAGTCCACTGGTAAGATACCAGCTCTAACCTTCCATTTCTTCATGGGAACACTTCTGGCGACTCAAGATGAGATCAATGATGAACAGAGAATGGTGAGACGAGTGAAAGCCACTCCTAGGAGCTTGGTTAGGACTGGGCTCACACAGATCTCAGACCCTCTCAAGTCTTCCAGCTTTATAAACAGATGGAAAGGTCAGCCCCTCACAGAATCACAGAATCACAGAATCACAGAATCACAAGGTTGGAAAGGACCCATTGGATCATCGAGTCCAACCATTCCTAACACTCCCTAAACCATGTCCCTAAGCACTTCATCCACCCGTTCCTTAAACACCTCCAGGAAAGGCGACTCGACCCCCTCCCTGGGCAGCTGTTCCAGTGCCCAATGACTCTTTCTGTGAAGAATTTTTTTCTGATACCCAACCTGAATCTCCCCTGACGGAGCTTCAGGCCATTCCCTCTTGTCCTGTCCTCTGTCCCTTGGGAGAAGAGCCCAGCTCCCTCCTCTCCACAACCTCCTTTCAGGTAGTTGTAGAGAGCAATAAGGTCTCCCCTCAGCCTCCTCTTCTCAAGGCTGAACACCCCCAGCTCTCTCAGCCGCTCCTCGTCAGACTTGTTCTCCAGCCCTTCACCAGCTTCGTTGCTCTTCTCTGGACACGCTCCAGAGCCTCAACATCCTTCTTGTGGTGAGGGGCCCAGAACTGAACACAGTATTCAAGGTGCGGTCTCACCAGTGCTGAGTACAGAGGGAGAATCACCTCCCTGGACCTGCTGGTGACCCCATTTCTGATACAAGCCAAGATGCCATTGGCCTTCTTGGCCACCTGGGCACACTGCTGGCTCATATTCAGTCGGCTGTCAACCAGCACCCCCTCGCATGAGAACGTCTTCAAGTCATTGCAAAATTGCAAGTTTGAGTCTTCCAAGAAAGAAGAGAGCTGCTCACAGCACCAGAAACCTCAAGTATTAAAAAAAGCAACAAAAAAAAAAAACCCCAAATAAAGGCTTTCAAACCATAAGGTTTTAAGCTGCAAGTGGGGAGATTGAGATGAGATCTTAGGAAGAAATGTTTGCCTGTGAGGGTGGGAAGACTCTGGCCCAGGTTGCCCCAGTGGTGTTCAAGACCAGGCTGGATGGGGCTTTGAGCAACCTGATCCAGTTGGAGGTGTCCCTGCCCATGAAACCACAAGGTTTCAAACAGCAAGATCAAAAAATTTCTTTCTGTCTGTCTTCCAAAGCAAAGAAACATCTCCAGGTCTCTCCAGCAATCCAAGGAAGCAAAGGGCTCTCCTTCCTTTCACCCAGTTGCTGCTATCCAGGAGGTGCCGTCTTCCATCCCTGGTGAACACGGCACCTTGTTCTGCAGCGCTTCACAAGGGACCAAGGGGTAAGTCACGAGTACCACAAAATCACTGCCTACACCGACCTAGAAGTTCAAACACAAACCAGAACAAAGAATCAAAGTGAAGCTGTGATGGAGAGAGGCTAAAACCACAGCATGATGTGTCTTCCATGAAGTGAAGAACCACACAAAAAGGCCTCTGCAGGTGCTAAGATGCCGTTTCGCTTTTACTCTAGAGAAGAAGGTCTGCTCATGTGTAGGAGGCAAGTGCTCACGAAGTAAACACTCAATTGGCCACAATAAATTAAGCTCTACAGGAGCTCCAGAAAGGTGGAGCCGATCTCAGATGACCCAACCTCATGATGAACGAAGCCTTCTTAAGGAGAGGACTTCGTCCCAAAGCTGTCTGCGCAAGGCATTCAGACTATAGCATGCAGGGCAAAAGGAACTTCTTCCTGGCCTCAAGGAAGAAGCCTCACATTACACGATGTAGACGCTGTGGGGAACATTCAAGCCAAACGATGGATGGAAGACTCATCAGCACACCTGAAATACGATCTTGAGAACACCCAAAATTGCAGAGTTTAGGGTCACTGCTCCTTGCTGGAATGAAAGGCATTCACAACAAGAGCTAGAGACATCTCTTCTGTTTTAGAAGAAGATCCTGGTTTTGAATGGAGACGCGATGAAGGTGGCAAGCTTCCTCCAATGAAAAGAAAAAACTGAGTCCGTTCTGGTAAGAACACCTCCCAGCAGTTCTGTCGAGGAAGAGAACATTTGTTGCTATTTGGTGAGAACACCAAGCCCTGCAATTCTTGAGCTATTTAGGAGGAAATATCGCAGGATTTAAGGATGTCCTCATTGCTTTAAAGGTGCTAAGTAGGTTGCTCAGGATCCCAACCTCCATCTGGAGACCTCACCTGGTGTATTGTGTCCAGTTCTGAAATCCTCAACATAAGGAAATGGAGCTGTTGGAACGGGTCCAGAGGAGGCAACAAAGATGATCAGAGGGCTGGAGCACCTCCCATAGGAGGACAGGATGAGACAGTTGGGCTTGTTCAGCCTGGGGAAGAGAAGACTCCGAGGAGACCTTAGAGCAGCTTCCAGTACCTGAAAGGGGCTACAAGAAATGTAGGGAGAGGCTGTTCACAAAGGCTTGTGGTGATAAGGACGAAGGGCAATGGAGATAAACTGGAGAGGGGCAGATTTAGGCTTGACATAAGGAAGAATTTCTTCACAACGAGGGTGGTGAGGCCCTGGCCCAGGTTGCCCAGAGAAGCTGTGGCTGCCCCATCCCTGGAGGTGTTCAAGGACAGGTTGGATGGGGCTTTGGGCAGCCTGATCCAGTGGGAGGTGTCCCTGCCCATGGCAGGGGGTTGGAAGTGGATGGGCTTTAAGGTCCCTTCCAACCCAACCCATTCTATTATTTCATGAAATAAAGTGTTTTGGTGACCAAGAAAGAGAACTGCCTCCACGGTGGGCTGGCAGAAAGAGAGGAAAGGTCTCGCCTTTCAGGCCAAGAAGAAACAAGCAAAACCAAAGAGGGGCAGGAGGACAGCACAGGGCAGGAGGAGATGAGAATGGGCAGTTCCACAGGGTCCCTGGCAAGCACGGCAGGAATCCCTGGGGGAACAGAGCAGGAATCTCTGGGGGAAGTGCTTCAGGAGGATCTGCTCTGTTTACAGTAGGTGCTGCTGAAAGGTGTCCTGAAGAAAGACAGCAATTAACAGGCCTGGAAAAAAAAAAAACGGTTTCCTTCCACAAAGTGCCTTTTAAGTATGTTTTTCGAGCCACTTTAAGGGTTAATGTTTAGCTGTTTATCCGGAGTTGTCGGATGTCAGCTTTTTCTTTTGACTCCTAATGGCTTATAGCCATCAGGAGGTGAAGATTCCTCAAAAGAGTTGGTGTCAGGAATGTTTTTTTATGCCCACCAGCACCCACACACCTGCAGGAGCCTGTGCTGGCAGGATGGATAGTTTACATACTTGAACCTGTATCCCAGGGACAGAGATATAAACATGAAACCAGATCCCGTCTGACACCGCCGCTGAAGCCCCTGGGCAGTACAAAGGGGTCCTTTCTCCCACACCCACCTCCGATGACCACAAACAACAGTTGGCTTCACGCCGTGGATCCCAGCAAGAACAAGTTGTGTTGGTCGGCGTTATGATTTTAGGGCTGGATCCTGTAAAATTTTCGGTATCTTTGACTCTCACAAATGCTGGTGGTGAAACAAAGGACCACTCTTAGGAGTAGACTTCAAAAAAAACCAGCTCAGTCACAAATCAAAGCCTCTCGGACAGGGAAGGTGAGAACAAAGACACAGGCTCCAAATCAATCAGAGCGTTGCTCAGTCGTGACCTTCCCCAAACGAGAGATGTCATTGAGACTAATAATTACACCGCGAGGTGCAAACAGACTGAGTTGTAAATCTAACCACCCCACAGCGTTTCCTGGAGGCTTTGTGAAGAGGTGGTGGAGCTGATGCCCCTGAAGATCAGATCCTTCCTCTTCCTGCATAGAATCATAAAATGTTGGAGTTGGAAGGGACCTCAAAGTCCATCCAGTTCCACCCCCTGCCACGGGCAGGGACACCTCCCACTGGATCAGGTTGCTCCAAGCCCCATCCAACCTGGCCTTGAACACCTCCAGGGATGGGGCACCCACAGCTTCTCTGGGCAACCTGGGCCAGAGCCTCCCCACCCTCAGCATCAAGAATGTCTTCCTAATGTCTAATCTAAATCTTCCCCCTTCCAATTTAAAGCCATTCCCCCTCATCCTGTCACTCCAGGCCCTTGGAAAAAGTCCCTCCCCAGCTTTCTTGTAGACCCCCTTCATGTACTGGAAGCTGCTCTAAGGTCTCCCTGGAGCCTTCTCTTCTCCAGGCTGAACAACCCCAACCGTCTCAGCCTGACCTCCAGCCTTGTAACTCATTTCACAGCTGTTGCTCATCTGTGGTTGGGAAATCTCTCCTACAATCAGCCTGGACAGGACCTTGTGGAGCAGCCTCTCACCGTGAAGGTGTTCAAGGCCAGGTTGGATGGGGCTTTAAGGAGCCCGGTCCAGTGGGAGGTGTCCATGGCAGGGAGGTTGGAACTGGATGGGCTTGCAGGTCCCTTCCGACTCAACCCATTTCATGACTCTATGTCCCCTCCAGCCCCCATCACGTCTCTCTGCAGGCATAAGCCCCAGCATGAATCCATCTCAGGTCACCTAAATGCAGCATATCCAGTAATGCAGAGACTCCGCTGCTCTAGAAGGTCCTGGGCAGCAGCTTTGTGTGCATGACAATCGGAAGGCAACTAGAAGATGCTCTGAAGATGTTTCCTGCAGCACAGGAGACAAGTTCCTGTGATATTTATTGCCTTTTTTCCCCTGGTTGCTCTGACAGGAAAGGTGTTCTGCAGACACCAGGCTGCCGAGGGGGGAGAGCAGGGGAGGTGTAAAGGGAAAGCCAAAGGGTAGGGCCAAGGCAGACGCGGTGTGTGAAGTCTGGCTCCTCGCGAAACGCCTGCCAGGTCTGCAAACCCTGCCCCGACAGCTGGTGCAGCTGGAGGAAAACCTGAGCCAGGAGCTGAGAAGGAGGGGGGCTACGGCGGGAACATGTTGTCTTCTCTTCTGGTTGATGCTCTCAAGCAGAGAGGGGTGGTGAGAACTGGAATGGGAGGGAGATGTCAAAGAATCAAACAGTAAAAGCACTTCTGTTTCAAACCAAAAGAGATCAAAACCTTGCAAAAAGATCGGCTGTTTAGACCAGAGTCAGGTTCAAGTTTCAAGTGTGCAGCCTCAGGTCAGCTCTCCTTGTTGGGGCAACCAAACTTACTGCACCACCACCTTCTTGAGATGTACAGGTGAGGATCCCGTTGTGCAGCAGAGAGGTCTCATCTCTCTGCATGAGCTGCTGAGACAGCAGAATGGAATACTAAGGACTGGTCCCACGGTGCTTTGAGCTGCTCTGGTGACTTCCTGAAGATTCATTTTCTTGATTGTGATTTTATTTGGAGCAAGGAAGAATCACAGAACCATGGAATGGTTTGGGTCAGAAGGGACCTCAAAGCCCATCCAGTTCCACCCCCTGCCATGGGCAGGGACACCTCCCACTGGATCAATATGCTCCAAACCCCATCCAACCTGGCCTTGAACACCTCCAGGGATGGGGCAGCCAGGACTTCTCTGGGCAACCTGGGCCAGGGCCTCATCACCCTCACAGGAAAACATTTCTTCCTAAAATCTCATCTCAATCGCCCACCTTTCAGCTTAAAACCATTCCCATTGTCCTGTCCCTGAACTCCCTGATAAAGGAAAGAGCTGGTGACAAGCACTTCATCCTCCAAACTTCAGGCTGACAGCACGGGTAGGTTCCATCAGAAGCACAGGAGGACTTTGCTTTGTGGGCAAGTCTCAGACACTTAAAGCAAAGGCTAAAGAGCTCTTTGCTTCCCACTGCTCAGCTGAGCCATGGTCCTGCCACGGTGCTGGAAACAGGACTCTCCCATAAGACAAGAATAAGGCCATGGAGTTCTGATGTCACAAATCAGCTCAAATAAGCCCTATAACTCATAAAACAAATTAGTCTAGAGAGATTCCAGACTAAAATTTTGGCACCAGAACTTAGAATCATAGAATGGTTTGGGTTGGAAGGGACCTTAAAGCCATGGGCAGGACACCTTCCACTGGATCTTTTGAGGTGAGTCTGGAGTAGGCCATGAAGATGAAGGCTGGAGCACGTCCCGTAAGAGGATTACGCTGAGAGAGTTGGGGTTGTTCAGTCTGGAGAAGGCTCCAGGGAGACCTTGGAGCAGCTTCCAGTATTGAAAGGGGCTCCAGGAAATCTGAGGAGGGGCTTTTTACAAGAACATGGATTGATAGGACAAGGGGGAATGGCTTTAAGATGGAAGGGGGAAGATTTAGGTTGGAGATTAGGAAGATGTTCTTCACAACGAGGGTGGGGAGGCCTTGGCCCAGGTTGCCCAGGGAAGTTGTGGCTGCCCCATCCCTGGAGGTGTTCAAGGCCAGGTCAGATGAGGCTTTGAGCAGCCTGATCCAGCGGGAGGTGCTCATACCCACGGCAAGAGGGTGGAACTGGATGGGCTTTAAGGTTCCTTCCAACCCAAACCATTCTGTGATTCTGTGAAGAAAAACAAGATGAGTACATAGGAGAAGAACCTCAGATGAACCTCTTAGTGCTTCAGAAGTCAACAATGGAGCATCACTCCGTGATACTATGAAACCAAAGCCTCAGGACACAGCTTGAATCTTCTGCAGTCTTTGGGGGACGCATACTACTGATCTTCCAGCCTCCTGCCCATCCTTAAAGACCTTGTGCCGCATCTTTCCTAAGAGGAGTTCCTTCCAAGCCCAACCTCCAACCCAAGGGTAGACTTTGGCCGGCACACTCAGCTTACCAGACTCTCAAGAAACCATTCTTTAAACCCAGAAGCAAAGAAATACCGCAGAACTTCTCACTCCTCAAACATTTTTCCCCACGGCAGCTGGCAAATCCTTTCCTTTGCTTCTCATCCAAGTTGGACAAAATTACTGCAGAGAATCCCTCCAGCTCCCTTCCCCCCATGCGATGTAATCCCAAGGGAGAAATGGTTTCATGGGGACCCCCTGCTGTCTTGCATCTGATTTCCCTCCTAAGTATGGTATAGGGAAGCGTCTCGAGGGCGATGGCTGTGACCTCCATACAGCTCTTTTGTCAAGTGCCATTTCATTAAAAAATCAGCCTTTTAACTGTGGACACATTTCAACCTCACCAAATCTGCTAATTATTGACAGTTGGTGAAGAGGAGATTTCACTTGTTCCTCCTGTTAAACTGCATCTAATTAGTAATTACTGGTTCACTGTCATCTTTACTGCAATAATCCCACTGCACATTGGCTCATTAACCTTTTGCTTTTCTAAAGCAGGCTGCCAACAAGATGAAGGCTAAAACAGATTGGAAAACAATAGCTCAGCCTTGGATTTTAGGCTGTTTATTCCCCTTGTCCTGGAGATCCAAAAGGAAGATTATTTTTAAGGAAAGGCTTTCAGCTGCAACCAGCTTCATTCCAGAAGATGGCTTGTTTTGCACTAACAGGCACCCAAGACCCTTTAGACTCAACCCATGGTGATGGCATGTGGATTACAGCTGAGCTCACAGCCCAGAAGTCCAACCGTGTCCTGGGCTGCAGCAGAGCGTGGCCAGCAGGGCAAGGGAGGGGGATTCTGCACCTTTGCTTTACTCTGGTGAGACCCCACCTGGAAACCTGTGTCCAGTTCTGGAATCCCCAATATAAGAAGGAGATGGAACTGTTGGAAGGGGTCCTGAGGAGGTCATGGAGATGATCTAAGGGCTGGAGCACCTCTGCTAGGAGGACAGGCTGAGAGAATTGGGGTTGTTCAGCCTGGAGAAGAGAAAGTTCCAAGGAGACCTTAGAGCGGATTGTAGTGCCTGCAGGGGCTCCAGGAAAGCTGGGGAGGGACTTTTCCAAAGGGCCTGGAGCGATAGGATGAGGGAGAATGACTTTAAATTGGAAGGGGGAAGATTTAGAATAGACACAGGGAAGAATTTCTTCATCATGAGGATGGTGAGGCCCTGGACCAGGTTGTCCAGGGAAGTTGTGGCTGCCCCATCCCTGGAGGTGTTCAAGGCCAGGTTGGATAATGCTTGGATCAGCCTGATCCAGTGGGAGGTTCCTCTGCCCATGGCAGGGGGTTTTGAACAGGATGGGCTTTGATGTCCCTTCCAACCCAATCCTTTCTGCGATTCTATGACCATGCCAACGCTCACACCGCGGCGCTGCGATTTGGACGAGCAGGGACCAAAGGGTGGAAAAATGAGCGGAGCAACCCCCTGGTTATTTCTTTTGCTGCTACACTGAATTTCATTTGCACAAGTCCCATTTTCGGGTTGGAACTGTCACAGCTGTTTCTATTGGCAGTGCATAGCTGAGTAGGAGTTGTCAGTGGGGATGCAGTAGGATAGGCAGCTAGAAAAGAGATTCCCCGGGGGGCATGGGAGGCAGTTGGAGGTTGTGGACTAAATGCATTAACTAGATGGTTTCTCCTCAACTTCACAGCAGTGAATTACTTAATGCATATTGATGCATGGAGGTACCGGAGTTAACACTATATTGGGATGAAAAGTAGCATCTTCAAACTCGTCGAGTGGCGAGGATCCGTGTCTTTGCGGCTGACACGAAGGGTTTTATTTTTATAAAGTGATCTTCAAAACTGTAACATGCTAGAAACAAGATGTCATTCTGGAGTAGTGCTGCCGATAGGGAGTTGCCCAGTAAGACCCTTTAAATCCAACCCATGGTGATGGCATGTGGATTATTGCAGAGCTCACAGCCCAGAAGGCCATCTCCATCCTGTGCTGCAGTAGAAGTGGGACCAGCAGAGTGAGGGAGGGGATTCTGCCCCTCTACTCTGCTCTGGTGAGACCTCCTGGGGAGTTCTGGAGTCCTCAGCACAGGAAGGACACTGAGCTGTTGGAGTGAGTCTAAAGGTGGCCACAAAGATGATCCACGGGCTGGAGAACCACCTATACGAGCACAGGCTGAGAGAGTTGGGGTTGTTCAGCCTGGAGCAGAGAAGGATCCAGGGAGACCATAGAGCAGCTTCCAGTGCTGAAAGGGGCTCCAGGAAAGCTGGGGAGGGGCTCTTGATGAGGGACAGCAGGGATAGGATGAGGGGGAATGGTTTTAAGCTGAAAGAGGGGAGATGAAGATGAGATCTTAGGAAGAACTATTTTCCTGTGAGGGTGGTGAGGCCCTGGCCCAGGTTGCCCAGAGAAGACGTGGCTGCCCCATCCCTGGAAGTGTTCAAGGCCAGGTTGGATGGGGCTTGGAGCAGCCTGATCCAGTGGGAGGTGTCCCTGCCCCTGGGAGAGGAATTGGAACTGGATGGACTTTAACGTCCCTTCCAATCCAAACCATTCTATGATTCCATCTATAGAAATTCAAGGAAGCTCTAAGGTCTTGGCTAGACTAAATACCCACCCAAGAAAAGATCTGGATGCACAGTCCTTCCCAGCACACGAAGGTTGTTCAGGTCCAGAATTTTCATGTCCCTGACATTGGTGTTTCTGATGAAACCAGAGCTGAATCCTGATTTCTCCGAGGTTATTTTAAAGCAGCTCTAACTCTGGCGCAGCTACAGCCGATGCGATGAGGTGGCTGCATTTATCTAGGACATTTATTAAATTTGTTGCAAGGCTTCAGTTCTGCTCAAGGACTAATTGTAAGTTTGAGCCCTGTTAAAAGAGTGGATCAAAGGTGGCCAGTCAAGCTCCCAGGCTAAAACAAGTGCTTAATAACACATCAACACATCACCTTCTGTGTTTGCTCTCTAACTAAAGGTAAAGGACCATGAATGTGTGATTAAGGGCAGAATTTGGCTCATTTAAATTCCTGAAAGGGTTGCTGCTCAGACCACATTCATATTTTGGGAACAGAACACGCCTCTTACATCTTGTTATTAATAATTTACTCCCTGGGCAGCACTCATTACAACAACATCATCTCGGACATGTTATCACAGAAGCAGAGAATGGGTTGAGTTGAAAGAGACCTTAAAGATCATCCATTTCCAACCCCTCTGCCATGGGCAGGGACACTTCCCACTGGATTAGGTTGGTATTTTGCACTCATAGCTCCTTCACCTGCTGCAGGGATGAGAAATAGCAAATAAGGCACATGCATACATACATACCCATGCACATATCACCCAGAGAGAGAGCAGTGTTCTAACACTCCAAGCCTAATAATTTCGTTATCTGACAAGTTCATGGACCAGCAGTGAGTGACCAAGAAGTCACAGGTTCTGAGAAATGCTTTCTGCAAGGGAAATCAGATTTCCTATCCAAGATGGTGAAGCAATGGTTCTGGAAAGATTGCTTTGGATTGGAAGGGACTTTAAAGCCCATCCTGTTCCAACCCCCTGCCATGAGCAGGGACACCTCCCACTGGATCAGGCTGCTCCAAGCTCCATCCAACCTGGCCTTGAACACCTCCAGGGATGGGGCAGCCACCATTGCTCTGGGCAACCTGGGCCAGGACCTCCCCACCCGCAGAGGAAAATATTTCTTCCCAAGATCTCATCTCAATCTCCACTCTTGGAGCTTAAAACCATTCCCCTCATCCCATCCCTGCACTCCCTGATCCAGAGCCCTTCCCCAGCTTTCCTGGAGCCCTTTTGGGTACTGGAAGCTGCTCTAAGGTCTCTCCGGAGCCTTCTCTTCTCCAGGCTGTACAACCTCAACTCTCTCAGCCTGATCTCAAAGGGGAGGTTGCAGATGACCCTCACTTGTGCATGAGGCAGGACATGGGGCTTGCAAGAACCATGGAATGTTTCGAGTTGGAAAGGACCTCAAAACCCATCCAGTTCCAACCCCTGGCCATGGGCAGGGACACCTCCCACTGGATCAGGCTGCTCCAAGCCCCATCCAACCTGGCCTTGAACACCTCCAGGGATGGGGCAGCCACAGCTTCCCTGGTCAACCTGCGCCAGGGCCTCCCCACCCTTATCGTAACGAATTTCTTCCTAATCTAAATCTAAATCTTCCCCCTTCCAGTTTTAAAGCTGTTCTCCCTCATTCCATCACTCCAGACCCTTGTAAAAAAGTCTCTCCCAACTTTCCTGGAGCCTCTTCAGGTGCTGGAAACTGCTTTAAGGTCTCCGTGGAACCTTCTTTTCTCCTGAACAAACCCAACTCTCTCAGCCCGGCCTCCTAGCAGAGGTGCTCCAGCCCTTGCATCATCTCTGTGGCTTCCTCTGGACCTGTTCTGCTCCTTGCTCACTTGAACATCCCCACGGTCACCACCAAGGAGATTCTGCAGAACGGGAGGAACACTCTTTATGCACAGACATCTCGATAAGGAATGAACAGAAAGGGAAGACTGCTCAGCCCAGGCTGTTACAGAGAATCTGATTCTTTGGTGTCAACAGATGTGAGGTCCAGCTGTGTGGATGGAGGTAACACCAGTTGAGCGGAGCCAAGATCCCAGTGCCTAATGAGCTTTACCACCAGCTGTAGTGGTTTCTTTGCATTGACACGGAGCGTGGGCCGAGAGCACGTCATTCTGTTTGATCTACTAATCAGCGCTGATTCATGTTTACACTGTAGATAACATTTCATCTGCTTTGAGAAGGTCATTTTCAAGGGATGCTGCATGGTGTCAGGATTGCCTGATGCCTGCAATTTGAACACCCTCTGAAGGAAGCCAGAACTTAATTTTCCTTATGGGCTAGAATTCATTCATCTCTAAGCATTAACTCAATTTTCCATGCTGTGATATCAGATCTGATACATTCTAAATTATCTGTCACCCATAAAGCTAAAATGGAAAAGGCAAAAAGGCCTTGTGAGCTTCATTTCTAGATAAACTATGGCAATGAATAATTATTTTTGTAGAGCCCGAAGTGTTTAACCCTGAAATCTTCAGATTCTGATACCAAAACTTTAGTTATCGCTGACTTCAGTATCATGGAATCACAGAATGGTTTGAGTTGGAAGGGATCGTAAAGCCCATCCAGTTCCAACCCCCTGCCATGGGCAGGGACACCTCCCACTGGATCAGGCTGCTCAAAGCCCCATCCAACCCGGCCTTGAACACCTCCAGGGATGGATCAGCCACCACTTCCATTTGCAACCTGGGCCAGGGCCTCCCCACTCTCACAGGAAAACATTTCTTCCTAAAATCTCATTTCAATCTCCCATCTTTCAGCTTAAAACCATTCCTCCTCGTCCTATTCCTGCACTGCCTGATTAAGAGTCCTTCCCCAGCTCTCCTGGAGCCCCTTCAGGTACTGGAAGCCGCTCTAAGGTCTGCCAGGAGTCTTGTCTTCTCCAGGCTGATGAACACCAACCCTCCTAGCCTGTCCTCCTAGCAGAGGTGCTCCAGCCCTCACATCATCTCCATGGCCTTCTCTGGACCTGTTCCAACAGTTCCATCTTCTTCTTATGTTGGGCATTCCAGAACTGGACACAGGACTCCAGATGGGGTCTCACCAGAGCAGAATAGAGGGACAGGATCACCTCCAATGACCCAGTGGGCACACGCTTTGAAGCAGACCAGGACAGCAGACATCTACCATTCCAGCGAAGCCCATGCGAAGCGATGCCTGCAGGAAATACTGGAAATGTCCAAAATGCAGAATTTCAACATGAATTGCAGAGTGAGTTTCCTATCTGTGTTGTAAGAATGGTTTCTTTTGCCCAACACTATCAAACACGTACATCGTCAGTGAGAATGGAGACAATAAACAATTGCTGCTGCTTAGGGCTTGAAATGACGCAAAGTCTGGGAAAGTAGTAAGGAATTAAGAGCCCAGGTCACTGATCCAGAGACCTCTGTGTCTCTGGAAACAAAGTCCATGTGTGTCATACCATGGTCAACTACAAAGAGTTGCGCCTCTGGGCACAAAGAGTGGATGGGCCTACGGCATGGGGCACCATGGAGAATGGTGGCAATGTCACTGTTGGGGTGAATGACATTGGTGTCACCTCCTGTGTTCTTGCTGTCCTGATTATCTTGAAAGGAGACCTCCCAGGAAAGGCCACAGCTACCTTTTGGTGGGTGAGGCTCCAAGCATAAGGGATGTTCTGCGTTCCTGTCACCTTTCACCAGGAACTGTGGCCAGCAGGTCAAGGGAGGGGATTCTGCCCCTCTACTCCGCTCTCGTGAGACTCCACCTGGAGTCCTGTGTCCAGTTCTGGAACGCCCAACATAAGAAGGAGATGGAACTGTTGGAACAGGTCCAGAGAAGGCCATGAAGATGATGTGAGGGCTGGAGCACCTCTGCTAGGAGGACAGGCTGAGAAGGGAAGGCTCCAGGGAGTCTTTAGAGGGTATTTCAGTGCCTGAAGAAGCTCCAGGAAAGCTGGGGAGGAATTTTTTACTAGGGCCTGGAGTGATAGGACAAGGAGGAATGGCTTTAAATTGGAAGAGGAGAGATTTAGATTAGACATTAGGAAGAAATTCTTCACATTGTGGGTGGTGAGGCCCTGGCCCAGGTTGTCCAGGGAAGCTGTGGCTGCCCCATCCCTGGAGGTGTTCAAGGCCAGGTTGGATGGGGCTTTGAGCAACCTGATCCAGTGGGACGTGTCCTTGCCCATAGCAGGGGGTGGGACTGGGTGATCTTTGAGGTGTCTTCCAACTCAAAGCACTCTATGAATGACAGACTCCGGGCACGTACCTTGAACGGGTGCAAGATCTGGGAATACTCCTCAGTCTTTTATAACCAGAACCTCCGAGCAGAATTCAGGATCACAGCAAAAAGCTGATGGACGGGGAGCTAAGGTTGAGCTTGTGCCAAAATGACTAACACGCTCTGTGGATGCACGAATCCAAGGAGAAGCAGGCAAATCACATTGCTGCTGCAACTGGTACTTGTGCAACTTCTTACTGGAATACTGTGTCTGATTCTTATGGAAGGGATCCAAAAAGGATGTTGACTAATTAGAAAAAGTTTAAGGAAGAGCCATATGAATCATTAAAGCTTCAGAAAACACGTCTTTTAGTAAGAGACTCCAAGATTGAGAGACATTCAGTTTCTTAAAGAGAAGATTAAGGGACGGTTTTATCTCAGCCTGTAAATAGCGAGAAGGACAACAGAAAATTTGTAACGTGTTTTTCCAGTCTAGCAGACAAGTGTACAACGAGATTCCACGGCTGGAGGTTGTGAATGATAGAATCCTAGAATGGGTTGGGTTGGAAGGGACCTTAAAGCCCATCCAGTTCCAACCCATGGGCACAGACACCTCCCACTGCACCAGGATGCTCAAAGCCCCATCCAACCTGGCCTTGAACACCTCCAAGAAGGACTTCGAGGGGTTGGAGCACATCCAGAGAAGAACGGAGCTGGGCAAGAGGCTGGAGCACAGGGGTTATGGGGAATGGCTGAGGGACCTGGGGTTGTTTAGTCTGGAGAAAACGAGGCTGAGAGGAGACCTCATCACTGTCTACAACTGCCTGAAAGGAGGTTGTAGCGAAGTTGGTGTTGGTATCTTCTCCCAACTTACAAGAGATAGGAGAAGAGGAGATGGCCTCAAGTTGTCCCAGGGCAGGTTTGGATTGGATGTTAGAGAAAATGTTTTTCCTGAAAGAGTGGTGAAGTAAGAGGCTGCCCAAGGCAGTGGTGGATTCCACATCCCTGGAGATGTTAAAAAAACATGTAGATGTAGCAGTTGAGGACATGGTTTAATAGGCACGGTGGCGCTGGGCTGGTGGTTGGACTGGATGAGCTTAGAGATCTTTTCCAAGACCTCTATGATTTTATAATTCTATGGTTCTATTCTGTCTAAATGTCCTCCACATGGGAGTGATGTGGAGCAGACCATGCCTGTGGGAAAACGATGGACGTGATGGAAGGGAGGAGGATCACAGGAGACCATCCCTTGTCTGTTAAAGGTGCGTTTGCTGAATGGAACAAAGATTCCTCTGTTCAGTTCTTCCACTGTTCACTTGGAATATAGATCCCACCACATGATCTAAACATTGGTTGGAGGCACAGAAAAGCTGCTTGAGATTTATCTGTGTCACACTGGCATACACTAAGAGGTGGGACAAACACAACCATCACCTGCCCATTGAATCCACGCTTGTTCAGGTGAAGAAGATGGCAATCAACTTCATCTATAAATGGAAGAAGCCCCGTTGGAATGAGAAGGAAGGCAAAACAAGCAATGGCATTGCTAAGCCCCTTTGAGACATCCTACCGTAGTGACCAGACAGGTACTGACCTCGGACATCTGCGGGAAGAGACTGATGGCCAAGGGGAGGGCCAGGCCAAAGGCAGCGAGGCACACAAGGCTTTGGACTGGGAGAATCATCCGGGGACGGGACCTCAGGAGCGACGTTCTGGAAAGGAAAGGCTTCATTAGATCATCATTCATCAAAACGGACACTGGTATTCACCCAGACGCATTGGTCTCCCTCTCCATATGTTATCCAAGTTCCTTCTTACCAGGTCACCAACAAGTTCACCCACAAAAGAGTCGTTGTTCACTGTGCTTTTTATCTGCTGGGTTTACACAGCCCACATCAACCCAAGTGCTCGCTTCTAAATGAAAATAGGATCAATTCACATGGGCTTCTCCCTTTTCAAACCATCTTATGTTGGAGTAAATGGCACACGAGGTGATCTGGCTGCATGCAGATGCCACCTGCACCTGGGCATGCTGGGCAACAGCAGCTAAATGTGAGTCAGCAGCAGCTCAGGTGGCCAAAGTCATCCTGGCTTGGATCAGCCATGGTGTGGCCAGCAGGAGCAAGGAAAGGATCGTCCTCCTGTCCTCAGCACTGGGGAGGCCACACCTCAAATCCTGGGTTCAGTTTTGGGCCCCTCACTCCAAGAAGGACATTGAGGGACTGGAGCGCATCCAGAGAAGGGAACGGAGCTGGGGAAGGGGCTGGAGAACAAGGGTTATGAGGAGCAGCTGAGGGACCTGGGGTTGTTTAACCTGGAGAAGAGGAGGCTGAGGGGAGACCTTCTCACTGTCTAAAACTGCCTTAAAGGAGGTTGTGGTGAGGTGGGTGTTGGTCTCTTCTCCCAAGTGACAGGCAATAGGATGAGAGGGAATGGCCTCAAGCTGCACCAGGGCAGGTTCAGATTGGACATCAGGAAAAACTTCTTCATGGAAAGGGTTCTCAGGCTCAGACAGAGGCTGCCCAGGGAGGTGGTGGAGTCCCCATTCTTGGAGGGGTTTAAAAGACGGGAAGATAAGGTGCTCAGGGATCTGGTTTAGTAGTAGACAGGTATGGTTGGACTCAAAGATCTTTTCCAACCTCAAGATTCTATGATTCTATGATCACCTATGGCTACAGTCCCAATGTGCATCATTCCTGTCCATCCTGATCTTGAGGATTCTGTTGTCTCACAATGTCCTGCCATCAAACATGGGCCAAGATCTGGTAGTTAATGCCTTTCCATTGGGGTGATAACAGAGGAGCTCTTCTTTGGTCAAGGAAGATACAACCAGATTACAGTAACTGTGAAGCACCACTGTGGTGACCATCACCAGGGGTTTAAAAAGCATGGCCAGCAGGGTGAGGGAGGGGATTCTGCTCTCATGAGGCTCGACCTGAATCTTGTGTCCAGTTCTGGAATCTCCAACATAAGAAGGAGATGGAACTGTTGGAACTGGCCCAGAGGAGGCCACGGACATGATGCAAAGGCTGGAGCACCTCTGCTCTGAGGACAGGCTGAGACAGTTGGGGTTGTCCAGCCTGGAGAAGAGAAGACTCTGGGGAGACCTTAGAGCAGCTTCCAGCACATGAAGGGGCTCCAGGAAAGCTGGTGAGGGACTTCTTCCAAGGGCCTGAAGAGACAGCATGAGGGGGAATGGCTTTAAATTGGAAGGGGGAAGATTTAGATTAGACATTAGGAAGAAATTCTTCACGATGAGGGTGGTGAGGTCCTGGCCCAGGTTGTCCAGAGAAGCTGTGGCTGCCCCATCCCTGGAGGTGTTCAATGCCAGGTTGGATGGGGCTTGGAGCAGCCTGATCCACTGGGAGGTGTCTCTGCCCATGGCAGGGGATGGAACTGGATGGGTTTTGGGGTCCCTTCCAACTCAACCCATTCCACGATTCTAATCCAACACGCACCATTCACGCGGTGTCCATCAAAACCCACTTAAGCAACCCTTCCCACAGCAGGGCACGCCGCTAGCCCGCTTTGGCACGCGCTCAACTGCTTTTGCAGGCTCATCTTGAGGTGCAGCCCCCGTCTGCAGCCAATGCAGGAGAACAGATTACCTCAACCCCCCCCTCCTCGTCTACTCCACGTTTCTTCAGGCTACAAACACACACCTGATGAATTTGAAGGGAGCAGCTGATGTGTGGGAACCTGTTACCCTGCTGAACGCTGTCTGTGTGGCTGAACATTCAAACTCTTCGCCCTTTGCTAGCAATGCTTGCTGAAAGCTGTCTTCATCTTGAGAAGGTTTGGGGGAAGTGGGGAAGGAAAACATGATCCAGAGTCTTAACTCCTCGAATATCGCAGCTCGTCACTAATAAGCTATCGAGACAGAGTTGATCCTATCAACTTGTGCTGCGAAAGCCAAGCTTCTGTTCTCCAATATTTAACTACTTCGTTTTGCTTACAGCACAATCCAACCTAAAAGACTCCTGTAGAAGTGCAAGATCCTACACACGGGTTGGGGCAATCTGTGTTTGCAATCCAGGCTGAAGGGTGAAGTGATTGAGAGCAGCTCTGAGGAGAAGGACTTGTGGTGCTGGGGGAGTAGAAGGTCAACATGAGCCATCAATGTGTGCTCATAGCCCAGAAACCAACCGTGTCCTGGGCTGCATCCAAAGCTGCATGGCCAGCACGGAGGGAGGGGATTCCACCCCTCTGTTCCTCTCTTGTGAGACCTCATCTGGAGTATTGTGTCCAGTTCTGTAATCTCCAGCATAAGAAAGATGTGAAATTGTTGGAACAAATCCAGAGGAGGCCACAAAGATGATGTGAGGGCTGGAGCACCTCCCATGCAAGGACAGGCTGAGAGAAATGGGGTTAGTCAGCCTTGGAGAAGACTCCAGGCAGACCTTAGAGCAGCTTCCAGTACCTGAAGGGGCTCCAGGAAAGCTGGGGAGGGACTTTTTCCAAGGGGCTGCAGTGATAGGACGAGGGGGAATGGCTTTAAATTGGAAGGGGAAGACTTAGATTAGACATTAGGAAGAAATTCTTTATGATGAGGGTGGGGAGGCCCTGGCCCAGGTCGCCCAGAGAAGTTGTGGCTGCCCCATCCCTGGAGGTGTTCAAGGCCAGGTTGGATGAGGCTTTGAACAGCCTGATCCAGTGGGAGGTGTCCCTGCCCATGGCAGGGGATTGGAACTGGATGGGCTTTAATGTCCCTTCCAACCCAAATCATTCCATGATTCTATGAAATCCACAAGGACGTTGTCTGAGTCAGGAAAGCCGGTTCCCTTGCTCCACGCTATTCAACAAATGCGACGTTCAAGAATTGCCATCGATAAGCTGTGATAAGCAGTCCCTGGGATGCAGAGGGACAACTGGAACTGATTTATTCTCCTGCTTAAGCCGTCGTGATCCATGAGAGCTCTCGCTGAGAAAATCACACCACCAGCATCCTTCAAGCCTCCCTGGAGTACAGTTTAGAACCAAGGCAGCACTGCTTATACCACCCCTGATATCTTAATTTGGAAGCTTCACTCTCTTTAATTACTGCCCTGTTGGGGACCTTATAATCACCGAAGTAAAAACTCAACCAATTTAAAATGATCCCTGGTTCAGCCCCCAGGTGTGATTTCCAGGAGTGCCTCAGACTCAGGCCAGTTCAAATGACAACGGCTAAGCTCCTAATTAAGAAGATTTAAGGCTTGATTTAAAACGGAGAGGGGGACTAATTAACACATGTAGTGTAATGTCTTAATTGGGAGTCAAGATCTAAAATTTGTGTGGTTCAGAATCAACGACTCGCAATTAGTCAAGAAGTCCACTTCTCTTCTGTCCCTCCGATCTCTACTCTCAGAAGAACATTAAGTTAAATATTGCGAGCTGCGCTTCGTTAGCTGTCAAATGCAATCAAAACCTCTCTTTACACCCATTTAGTCCCTTGTTGGAAGCGAATGATTGGATGTTTCCAAAGGTTTTAATTGCAGAGTATTATAACAGATTAAAAATAAATAATAATAATTATAGAATCATAGAATCGTTAAGGTTGGAAGAGATCTCTAAGATCACCAAGTCCAACCATTAACACAATCCCACTATGCCTCTGGTAATGAGTGTCAGAGAAGGACCTGCGGTTGCTTGTTGAGAACAGCTGAACATGAGCCAGCAGTGGCCCAGGTGGCCAAGAAGGCCGGTGGCATCTTGGCTCGGATGACAAACAGCGTGGCCAGCAGGAGCAGGGAAGGGATTGTGACCCTGGACTCAACACTGGTGAGGTCGCATCTCGAAGCCTGGGTTCAGTGTCCAAGAAGGACATTGAGAGGCTGGAGAACAAGGGTTATGGGAGTGGCTGAGGGACCTGGGGTTGTTTAGCCTGGAGAAAAGGAGGCCGAGGGGAGACCTCATCACTGTCTACAACTGCCTGAAAGGAGGTTGTAGTGAGGTGGGAGTTGGTCTCTTCTCCCAAGTGACAGGTAGTAAGATAAGAAGAGATGGCATCAAGTTATGGCAGGGCAGGTTCAGACCGGACATTAGGAAAAATATCTTCATGCAAAGGGTTCTGAGGCCCTGGCAGAGGCTGCCCAAGGAGATGGTGGAGTCCTCATCCCTGGAGGGATTTCAAGCTGGGTCGATGAGGTGCTTAGGGATGCTGTTTGCTAGTGGACAGCTATGCTTGGACGAGATGATCTCAGAGGTCTTTTCCAACCAAGCGATTCTCTGATTTCATGAAAATCCCCTAACACTTATTCCTTCCGCAATTTGCCTTCCTCAAACACACCTAACAGATACTAACAAGGCAACCACACGCTGGGACCTCGTGGCCTCCCGCTCCGAGGTAGCACTTACCACTAGCAGATACACCTCAACCACCTCGACCTCCCTGATAGCATCTCAATATGCATGAAGTGCGCGCGTTCGTAGGTGCACAAACAGCTCCGCGCATACTTGTACAGACATCTGCTCGGCGGAGACGGCGTGTTGTCGATCGTGTAAATACACCTTCATTCAACTTTCATCACATTGTTCATTAGTGGTTTAAATTTTGCATAATTTGGCAGCTGCCTTTGGCGTTTTTCAAGAGGTACTGTAATTTATTCCATATGGAAGTCAGGCGCTGTACTAAAAAGGAGTTATCGGGATCAGTGAACCAGAGCTGTATTTGTCTCGAAGGAGGTGTCAGATGCTAAACTAAACATGACAGGAGTTAACCAAAGTCTCCCAGCTGACAGATTCTGTGGGGCTTCTGGAGTGTTTGGTATAAACAGGTTCAACGCTAATACAGACATAGCAAGACACCGAGGATGCCGGAGGGGTAAGAAAAGCGCAGGAGGATGAATTTCTGGGTATCCCGAGGGATCTCCAGCGCCTCAGAGCCCTCCTCTCATGTGCAAACAGACTTTGGGGTGGTTGTCCTACCCCAGATGCCAGCGGGGCTGAGAACCTCCCAGAGCTGTCACCGCACCACACCTCTGTTTCAGAGCGTCTGTTGGGTCTCTCTGCTCTTTGCAGAGGGTGTTCCTGAGCTCTTCTCACTCATATTGGGTCATTTTGGAACTGGATGATCTTTAAGGTCCCTTCCAACCCAAACCATCCTGTTATTCTACGATCAAGTCAATCTCCTTTCCTTTGACTTCAAACCATACACCCTCATCCTGTCCCCGTACTCCCTGACCGAGAGCCCCTCCTCAGCTTTCCTGGAGCCCCTTTCAGTACTGGAGGCTGTTCTATGGTCCCCTCAGAGCCTTCTCTTCTCCAGGCTGAACAAACCCATCTCTCTCAGCCTGGCCTCGTACAATCATAAAATGACAGAATGGTTTGGGTTGGAAGGGACCTCAAAGCCCATCCAGTTCCATCCCATACCATGGGCAGGGACACCTCCCATTGGATCAGGTTGCTCAAAGCCTCATCCAACCTGGCATTGAACACCTCCAGGGATGGGATAGCCACAACTTCTCTGGGCAACCTGGGCCAGGGCCTCCCCACCCTCATCATGAAGAATGTCTTCCTAATGTCTAATCTAAATCTTCCCCCTTCCAATTTAAAGCCATTTCCCCTCATCCTGTCACTTCAGATCCTTGGAAAAAGCCCCTCTGCAGCTTTCCTGGAGCCTCTTCAGGTTCTGGAAGGTGCTCTAAGGTCTCCCTGGAGACTTCTCTTCTCCAGGCTGAACAACTCCAACTCTGTCAACCTGTCCAAAGCTTTTGGAATCCCCCTTTTTGGGAATCCTGAGCTCTTACAGCCACCGGGAGCTCTGTCATCTGTCACTGTCCTGCCAAGGAGCATCTCCTGCTCTTGGCTGTAGCCCCAGTGCCCCCTCCGGAGGACACAGCAGATGCAAACGGAGTGAAGTTGGGGGATTTTTGTGCTTGATTGACATCATTAAAGGAGCAGTTTCAATGTTTACTCTGGAAACAGCCACAGCAGTTTAAGGTGTCGCTGCTGGCAGCTGTTTGGTTTAAACAAACTTCAGCAAGGGTTTAGCTGGATGGAGAGACTTCAGAGGAGGAAGAGCACCTGTAGGCAACGTTCCTCACACACTGTCAGAAGGAGAATATCTCCAGCAAAAGGCCATAAACACAAGGTCCAGGAGGGCCTCCTACCTCACAGACATCTCCGCAGGGAAAAATATGGTTTAAGCTGAAAAGAACTCCCTTCCTGCACCACAAAATCATGGCCTGAGCACTGGTTTATCCATCAAGAGAACCCATTGCTCATGGTTAGACTGACTTGGCTAAGCCAGAGCAGCTCTGTAATGTTGATCCACCGTGGAAGTGTCCTACTTTTATGAGCTTTACAGGAAAACAGGCCTGACAAAGGATGATGACCTGCTGTGGCCACGTGATCAGGATGATGTGGAGATGAAGAAAGAGCAGAAAGGCTCCTCTTTTATGGACACAACTATCCTGTTCCCTGTTTCTCTCTCTTGGCTCTTGCCCACGGCCAACAGTTTCAGCTTTATTTCTCCTCCATAAACTCTGTACAGGCAGCTCTGGGGTCTTCCCATGTCTAGCTTGGTATAGAAGAGCTCATGGAACCCATCCTCAGGTGACTTCTGCACTTCAGACCCTCAAAGGTTGCCTAGGCTGTGAGGTAGAGAAGCTTTATGCTAAGGAGATAAAGATAAGAACTTAACGTTCTTCTGTGTCCACTGCCAGCTCGAAGTGTCCATAGCAGAAATTGCGGGTGGAGCAATTGTGGTCTGTTTGTCCATCACTTGTCTAAACCACATGAACCAAGTACCACAGGATTTGGGCTGTCCCACCACAGAGCTCAGCCTACTGGGGAATGTGAAGCTGCATGTACACACAGACCTTGGTGGTCCACACATAGACCAGATGCGTGATGGGTTTTCAACTCAAATCAGAAGCTGGACAAAGACTGCTGGAGAAGTCTTGGATGATGGCTGAGAGAAACCTACACCATTTATCGAAGACTTGGATGTGTTGGTGGATAAGAAGCTCAACATGAGCTGGCAATGCGTGCTGGTAGCCCAGAAACCAACTGTGTCCTGGGCTGCATCCAAAGCAGTGTAGCCAGAAGGGAGGGAGGGGATTCTGCCCCTCTGCTCTGCTCTGGTGAGACCCCACTTGGAGTCCTGTGTCCAGTTCTGGAGTCCTCAGCATAAGAAGGAGATGGAACTGTTGGAGTGAGTCCAGAGGAGGCCATGAATATGATGTGAGGGCTGGAGACACAGCCTGAGAGAGTTGGGGTTGTTCAGCCTGGAGAGGAGCAGGCTGAGGGGAGACCTTAGAGCAGCTTCCAGTACCTGAAGGGGCTCCAGGAAAGCTGAGGAGGGGCTCTTGATCAGAGAGTGCAGGGATAGGCTGCCCAGGGAGGTGGGTGCATCAGCGTCCCTGGAGGTCTTTAAAAGACAAGGTACTCAAGGACATGGTTTAGTGGCAGATAGGAACGGTTGGACTCAATAATCGAAGAGGTCTTTTCCAACCTGGTGATTCTATGATTCTATGACAGGACGATGGAGAACGGTTTGAAGCTGAAAGAGTGGAGATTGAGATGAGATGTCAGAAAGAAATGTTTTCCTATGAGGGTGGTGAGGCCCCGTCCCATGTTGCCCAGAGAAGTTGTGGCTGCCCCATCCCTGGAGGTGTTCAATGTCAGGCTGGACCCAGTTTGGAGCAGCCTGGTCCAGTGAGAGGTGTCCCTGCCCATGGCAGTGGGATGGAACTGGATGAACTTTACGGTCCCTTCCAACCCAACCCATTCCATGACTCTGCGATAGCAGACCAAAGGACTCCCAGAAGCATCTGAATAAAGGTGAAGGTCTGAGGGACAAAAAGACCAACTTAATGCGGTAGACATAGCAATCCCCACACATCCATGACACGGAGGTACTAATGGAGTTTCTATTGTCTGCTCCAAAGTGAGCTACATCCCACAGATGAGTCGTCTTGGTCTCGTAGACGATCTGAAACGAGCATTTTTTCTCTATTAAAGTTGCCAACATTGCTATTATTTATAAAACTTCAATGAGAATACATCTGCACAGAATAACTGACACCGCCTTCCCTGCATGGCATATGTAGTCTCAAAATAAACATCGATTCTATATGTTCGCTGCTTCAACAGAGCGTCCAAGCAGCAGGAAATGCATGAAACATGGGGAAAGAATGGCGCGCCGCGGAGCTCGGCAGTGGGAGGTAACATTGAATTACTTGGAGAGCAGAGAAGGCGGCCCCGGGAGTTAAAATACACAGCAGGCAAAGAGACGAGAGAAGCCAAGAGAGCTGAAAAAAATGGCACAAGAGACGAGAGAGGCAGCTGGGGGAGTTAAAACATGCAGATGGAGAGATGGCTGAGAGAGAGGAAAGACCTGGATCCAAGTGGAAAGACGACGACCAGGAACTGGCCACTTAAAATAAACTTTTTGAATGATGAGATGAAAGGAGGGAGAGGGTTTTCTACCAAGGCGCAAATTGCTGCTGGGAGGACGTAGCTCACTCCTGGGGTGGTGCGAGTCCCACCCAAGTGCAGCACCATCATCTACTTTCACCTGGACTCAAATAGGAGGCAGGAGGGATCGTTCTCCTCCTTCATCACAACCCTAAATGCAAATGAGTCGGTAGAGGATCCAGATTGCGACTTCTGGTTCCAGCTCTCCAGCCGCCAAATAACGAACCGCCGCTCTCCTCTTTCTCATTTACAGACCCTGGAAGGATCTCTATAAATGCATTGATAATGCACGCTTCGATGTGACTCCCACTAAGAAAAACCCTAGTCTCGTTGAAAGTCTTCTCAATTAAAAACGTCAAACTTTTCACCAAATGCTCCAAATTTTTGCCCAAAATGAGATTTCATCTCTGATTGTGTCCTTCAAACACCATGTCAGAAGATCCCTGAGTTGACACGCGGCCTGCAAGTCCCTCAGCTATGGAGACGGATGCGCTCCATGTCAGGTGGATGCCTCCAAGTCCTCCAGGATGCCACCACCTCTAGCTGCGTGGCCAAACCCCATCCCACTCCCTGTCCCTGCTGATTCTCACTCACAGGCTTCCAGGCATCCAAAGATATTTGATGGTAAATGAAACAGGAGGCTCAAAGCTCGAAGTAGAATTTAGGCAGGGAAAATCAGTGCCCAAATATATTTACACCCACAGAGTTTTCCTTTGGGGGTTGCGAGGAGGAAAGTGTTCTCCTGCAAACCTCGATTTGGTCTTTCTATTAAAGCAATGACTTTTTGTAGACAAACTCCTGTTGATCCACAGTTGCTTGACAGATAAAATTCATTTTGGTAAGTTTTGAATGAGGACAAGAAGGACATTGAGGGACTGGAGCGCATCCAGAGAAGGGAAAGGAGATGGGGAAGGGGCTGGAGAACAAGGGGAACAGCTGAGGGACCTGGGGTTGTTTATCCTGAAGAAAAGAAGGCTGAAGGGAGACCTCATCACTGTCTAGAGCTGCCTGAAAGGTGGTTGTAGTGAGGTGGATGTTGGTCTCTTCTCCCAAGTAACAAGCGATAGGATGAGAGGAAACACCCTCAAGCTGCACCAGGGGACATTTAGATTGGATATCGGGAAAAATGTCTTTATTGAAAGAGTGGTGAAGCATTGGAAGAGGCTGCCCAGGGCAGTGGTGGAGTCCCCATCCCTGGAGGTGTTCAAAAAACACATAGATATGGCACCTGGGGAGATGGTTTAGTAGGAACAGTGGTGTTGGGTAGATGGTTGGACTGGATGAGCTTAGAGCTCTTTTTCAACCTCAATGATTCTATGATTCTATTCTATGTCTTGCACAAAGCACAGGCACATTTGGTAAAACTCACGTTCTGATACTCCAGAGAATGAAATAAATCTTACTATTAGTTTTATTTAAGCTTGTGGATGCTTAGCAAGACCTATGATGGTCCTCGAGTTTTTTCAGTTGGAGAAAATAACTTATAGACCATTTTTCCACAGACTTTGATTTATCTGTACATAAAAGCTTTTTGTCTGCTCACGTTGATAACAAGAACAGCAAAGATCCTCGGAATCAGAGGGCTGGAACACCTCTACCACAAGGACAGGCTGAGAGAGTTGGGGTTGTTCAGCCTGGAGAAGAGAAAGCTGTGAGGAGACCTTAGAGCAGCTTCCAATGCCTGAAGAGGCTGCGGAAGGACTTTTTCCAAGGGCCTGGAGTGATAGGACAAGGAGGAATGGCTTTAAATTGGAAGGGGGAAGATTTAGATTAGACATTAGGAAGAAATTCTTTATGATGAGGGTGGGGAGGCCCTGGCCCAGGTTGCCCAGGGAAACTGTGGTTGTCCCACCCCTGGAGGTGTTCAAGGTCAGGTTGGATGGAGCACTGCTCTGGTGGGAGGTGTCCCTGCCCATGGCATGGGGTTGGCACTGGCTGAACTTTGAGGTCCCTTCCAACCCAAACCATTCTATGATTCCACAATTCTAATTACAGCAAAAGAATAGTTTATCCTCTGAGGTGATCTTTCCTGGATGAACCCATCACCAAGGTTGGGTTGGACGGGAACCAGTGCCAATTCATGACAAAGCCTTAGTGCAACAGAAAGGCGGAAAAAAAAGAGCTCTTTAGGAAGAACATCACAAACTGGTGGCATTTCTGAAGTGTCTGGCATGCGGACAGATGAAAACAGAAGTCCTCACCACTGACAGCAGCAAAGCAGTTTGATGGGTTCATAGAGGCTGGAATCATGCGTCTGAATTTGAAGCAGAGAATCTGTCAAGACGCTGGGGAGCAAAGATAAGTGACAATCCTTGTTCCTACACAGGACTTTGAGCAAGCCCTGAGTTAGGCACTCCAGAGTAGAGGAAGGCATGGTCACTCCTGAGCACCTGCCCAGAAGATCGTGTGGTAGATCATGGGCTGGAGGACCATGTCAGTGCCACAGGGTCTTGGAGCACAGAAGAGGCTGCAGAGCTTTTGTCCCGGAGGAGCATGAAGTGAAAAATCAAATGCTTTGCACAAAATTAGGGGAATCAGAATCTACCCCTTGTCGTTGTGTACCTCCAGCAGTTGCCTCCAAACAGTGGCTTGCAAAATGTGCTACCAACATGACGCTGTGCCACAAGGAACCACCACAGTCCCTTTGGAAAAGAGAGGAAAATAGCACATTTCGGCCAAAAAAGGGCCTCAAGAACTTATTTTCACTCCCCCAAACCCAATTTGCTGCCTTGTTTCTCCCCAAACCCAGGCCATGGGAGGAACAGATCTTGGTGAGAGCCTCTAGGTACCAGACTCCACCTCTGTTTTTCTATTCAGATGCTAAACAACAGACTCCAAATTTACAGAAGCAGTCGAGACCCTTTCATTTAGGAGTGAAAATCGCCCGAGGGTGTTTCTACAAGGGTAAAGAGGCCAACCAAAGCTCTGGGTCAATCCCTAATGCTACTAATTGCTGTTTACTTTGTCACTGGAGACCTTGAGAGCAACCATTGTCAACAGATTTGTTTCAAGAGTGCTTCCAGGCTGGCTGGCTGGACAAAGGAAGCAAGCCCTTTAGCACCTCCATCTTTCAATGCCCTCATCAGTCTCCAGACGCTGGCGAGGTGAACCCCACCCCACGGATCATTCACACCCAATGAGCCACTAATGGGTCTCCTAAGTAGCCACAGGCACCCAACAGCTCCAACCAGGCTCACAAAAGCTCTGGGCAGAGGTGTTGGAAAGCAAGGTGGGAGGGTGGTGGCCAATGGAGAGGGCAGCAACGCTGATAGAATCACAGAATCACAGAATCACCAGGTTGGAAAGGACCCACTGGATCATCGAGTCCAACCATTCCTAACACTCCCTAAACCATGTCCCTCAGCACTTCATCCACCCGTTCCTTAAACACCTCCAGGGAAGGCGACTCCACCCCCTCCCTGGGCAGCTGTTCCAGTGCCCGATGACTCTTTCTGTGAAGAATTTTTTTCTGATATCCAACCTGAACCTCCCCTGGCGGAGCTTCAGGCCATTCCCCCTTGTCCTGTCCTCTGTCACTTGGCAGAAGAGCCCAGCTCCCTCCTCTCCACAACCTCCTTTCAGGTAGTTGTAGAGAGTAATAAGGTCTCCCCTCAGCCTCCTCTTCTCCAGGCTAAACAACCCCAGGTCCCTCAGCCACTCCTCATCAGACGTTCTCCAGCCCCTTCACCAGCTTCGTTGCTCTTCTCTGGACACGCTCCAGAGCCTCAACATCCTTCTTGTGGTGAGGGGCCCAGAACTGAACACAGGATTCGAGATGCGGTCTCACCAGTGCCAGTACAGAGGGAGAATCACCTCCCTGGATCTGCTGGTGACCCCATTTCTGATCCAAGCCAAGATGCCGTTGGCCTTCTTGGCCAATTAGACACGAAATAAACACCTTGCTCATTCCTGACCACTCTCTTAACGCTGGTGCTCCACAGAGACCTCAGCCAGGAGAGATTCTGGTTTAAAAAGTGGTGGAAAGTGAATTTCTGCAGAATATGTGAAATGTGTGTTCTTCTAGCAACTTGATCTCCTTGAAGATGTCCCTGCTCGCTGCAGGGGGTTCGACTGGATGACCTGCAAAGGTCCCTGCCAACCCAAACCAGTCTATGATTCTATCATTCTACAACTCTGGGGAAATCCAAGCCACAGGATGTAATCAAAAGAAAGCACAAACAGGGCATAAGCAAGTCCAACAGTGGTCAAGGTGGCCTGGATGCGGTGCATGGTCAGCAAGTCCCTATCACTGGCTGAAGCCTACTGAGACCTTCAGTCTGACCCCACGTGGGAGCTCTAATTTTTGCTAAACAAAGGACTGAAAACTTACTGCTAGTTTTCCATTGAATTCAAGGAGTTTGGGCTCATGTTGACTCTACAGAACAGAGGTGTTCAAGCTCTTGGGCCTCGGAAAGGTGATTTAAAATAACCACATCACAGAATCATAGAACGGTTTCAGTTGAAGCCCTTCGAGATCATGAGTCCAACCATCGATCCAGCCTTGCTAAGTCCACCACTAGACCACATCCCCAAGTACAACATCTATTTGTCTTTCAAACGCCCCAGGGATGGGGACTCCACCATCTCCCTGGGCAGCCTCTGCCAGTGCCTGACAGCCCTTCCAGTGACAAAATGCCTCCTGATATCCAGCCTAAATCTCCCCTGGTGCATCTTTTTTTGCTTTGTCCTCTCATTGGCATCCAGGGAGAGGAGCCCAGCACCCACCTCACTACAACCTCCTTTCAGGCAGTTGTAGACAGTGGTGAGGTCTCCCCTCAGCCTCCTCCAGGCTAAACAACCTCAGGTCCCTCAGCCACCTCTCACAACCCTTGTTCTCCAGCCCCTTCCCCAGCTCCGTTCCCTTCTCTGGACGCACTCCAGCTTCTCAATGTCCTTCTTGGAGTGAGGGGCCCCAAACTGAACCCAAGATTTGAGGTGTGGCCTCACCAGAGCCGAGTCCAGGGCAAAATCACTCTCCTGCTCTTGCTGGCCACGCTGTGTCTGATCCAGGCCAAGATGCCACTGGCCTTCTTGGCCACCTGGGCCACTGCTGGCTCCCGTTCAGCCACTGTCAACCAACACCTCCAGGCCCTTCTCCTTTCCAGCCACTCCTCACAGAGCCTGGAGCACTGCACAAGGTTGTTGTGTCCCAAAGGCAGGACCTGGCACATCAATACAACACTTCAACAGCCTACAACAAGGGTCAAAAATGTTGGAACATCAACATTTTACTAAGAAAACAAAAGTCTTTGATGGACCCATGCTAAGAAATATCAATGAATAAAACCTGCTGAGTATCTTTTCTCCTGTCCCTTAAAAAGCTCCCCTCCTTGTTATTACCCAACACTTACTTTTCCAGTATGGACATAATAATTGGAGGTAGAACCAGTATAGGCATTGGCAGAACCACTCTAGTCAGGGCTGTTTCTAGCAGTGCCTGGAAAGGAAAAACAGACAAATAAACCCAGGGCATTCCAAAGAAATCTCAGGATGTATCTGCACCGAGCAATCAACTGGTGAGCACCAGTGGGAGGTGTCCCTGCCCATGGCAAGAGGGTTGGAAGGGGATGGGCTTTGAGGTCCCTTCCAACCCAAACCATCCTGTGATTCTATGATTCCCCACAAACCCAGCACTAAGCTATTTGGGATGAAGCATCGGGATTGAGTGGCAGCTGAGCAGAAGGTCTCGGAAATCTCAAATTTTATGTTTAGAATCATAGAATCACAGAATAATAGAATCATAGAAGAGTTTGGGTTGGAAGGGACCTGAAAGATCACCTAATTCCAACCCCCCTTCCATGTTAGGGACATCCCACTAGATCAGGCTGCCCAAAGCCCCATCCAACCTGGTTTCAACTCCATCTCAATCCCACTTACACTACCTCCACTTCTAACATTTATTTTCTGTGCTGTCTCCCCCTCCACCGTGAGGATGGAGAGGGGAAGCCGGGTGCTGAAACCATTTAACGTAAGTGAAGAACTGGCTCCAAGAAGTATCTCTGAGCCCTTCAACAGACTGTTTGAAGCTCCCTGCTAAACAACAATATGGAGATGTATTAGAGATCTCCCATTTCTTGCCGAGGACTGTAAATCTGTACATTAATTGCTGTCTATGAAGTGCCTTAAGAGCCTTGGACAGAAGGAGCGAGAGAAATGCCAAGCATTATATTATTAACTCCTCTGCCTGGGCGTGTGCTTTGGTACATTGCAGCTTAAAGCCCACTTGGAAACAACATGCCTCAGACAATCAGATGATGCTCAGAAGACAAAGCTATGTAAGAAGGAGAAGAAAAAGGAATAATTGCAGGCAGATGGCAGAGAGGAGAAGGTCAGAGGGGAAAAGAAACCAGGTGTTAGCAGGAGGATGAAAACACCTGGCTCCCCACACCAAGCTTGGGTTGGCAATTGTGACTGGGGCTCCGGCACGGCAAGGGTTAAAAAGCTGCTCAGCTCGAAAATGAAGTCTTCCTCATTTAGAAAAAGGTGTAAGTTATCTTTGCTTCATATTCAACATGAACTGCTTACAAGTTTCCACAAAGAAAGCTGAAAGCTGTGAATGCATCAAAGCAGTGCAGGATTGATTTGCCTGGTGTCAACCTGCGCCCTTCCCGACCATTAAGATGGATCTGCAAGCTTGACGCAAGCCCATGTCCACCACCTCACTCCGTTTTGGGGCTACGCAACCCCACGTGTGGCTACAAAGCAGGCATTTCATCAAGAGAGCTGGAGAGGGACTATTCATAAAGGCTTGTGGTGACAGGATGAGGGGGAACGGGTATAAACTGGAGAGGGGCAGATTTAGATGAGACATTAGGAAGAATTTCTTCACTATGAGAGTAGTGAGATACTGGAATAGGTTGCCCAGGGAACTTGTGGATGCCCCAACCCTGGAGGTGTTCAAGGCCAGGTTGGATGGGTGCTGGGCAGCCTGATCCAGTGGGAGGTGTCCCTGCCCATGGCTGCGGGAGGTGGATCTGGATGGGTTTTGAGGTCCCAGAGTATTCCATGATTCTATGATTCTATGATGCCATGATTCTCTGATTACGTTTTGCCACTTGGTTCTTTCTGCGTGATGGGTAAAACTCATTTATTTCCAGCTCTTTCAAGTCATCGATTCCTACGGCTGTGGGATTCGTCAAGCCTGAAGGCCAGTTGGGTGCAAGGAACATCACAGATACATACGTGTTTTGCAGCAATTCTGGAAGACCCGACGATGTTTCCGTTATTGTCCAAAACATCAATTCCTTCTTCCAGCTCCGTGTGCCTCATCAGGACAACGTTGCAGATATTGGCACTAGCTGAGGATGAGAAAAGCACGATGATTAGCGACGCAGCCCTGGTCAATACCAAATGGCAGCTTCTGTTCGCCATGACAGCCCTTCAGCTTTGCGTGCATCAGCCTGCCAAGAAGTTTGCAAGTCATGAAGCCACTCTTAGACGGAGATAAAGAAGTGATTCTTACAAGGAGAATAATAATTAAGATAATTTTATTTATGTAAAATCATAGAATCATAGAATTGCTTGGTTGGAAAAGATCTTGGAGATCATCAAGCCCAACCCTACCTGTCCACAACTAAACCAGATCCCTGAGCACCTCATCTACCCGGCATTCAAACACCTCCAGGGATGGGGACTCCGTCACCTCCCTGGGCAGCCTCTGTGAGGGCCTCAGAACCCTTTCTGTGAAGACATTTTTCCAGATGTCCAATCTGAACCTGCCCTGGTGCAACTTGAAGCCATTTCCTCTCACCTTGTCACATGGGAGAAGAGACCAACACCCACCTCTCTACAACCTCCTTTCAGGCAGTTGTAGACAGTGAGAAGATCTCCCCTCAGCCTCCTTTTCTCCAGGCTAAACAACCCCAGGTCCCTCAGCCGCCTCTCCTAACTCTTTTCTCCAGCCCCTTCTCCAGCTCCGTTCCCTTCTCCAGACACGCTCCAGCTCCTCAATGTCCTTCTTGGTGCGAGGAGCCTAAAACTGAACCCAGGATTTGAGGTGCGCCCTCACCAGGACACAATTCCTTCCCTGCTCCTGCTGGCCACACTGTGTCTGATCCAAGCCAGGATGCCATTGGTCTTCTTGGCCACCTGGGCCACTGCTGGCTCCTGTTCATCTGGCCTTACTTTGCAAATGGATTTGCTGCCACAATCAGAAATGTATTGATGCAAAGAAACACCAACATTCCCAGATGCTGGTGCTCAGACACGTTCTCAATTCCTGTGGTGATTCTTCACCCCACATTATGATCTACTAACTCAAACATGTCCTTGCACTGGGCTACCAGTTGGTCTTGGCCAGCCAGGCACTGCTGATGGTCCACAGGAAAGCTGGGGAGAGGCTCTGGATCAGGGAGTGCAGGGATAGGACGAGGGGGAATGGTTTGAAGCTGAAGGAGGGGAGATTGAGATGAGATCTTAAGAAGAACTCTGTTCCTGTGAGGGTGGGGAGGCCCTGGCCCGGGTTGCCCAAGGAAGTCGTGGCTGCCCCATCCCTGGAGGTCGGACAGGGCTCTGAGTAACCTGATGTAGTAGGAGATGGGTTGGTTTAGTGGGTTGGAACTGGATGATCTTTAAGATCATTTCCAACCCAGCCCAGTCCATGACTCTACGACTCAGAGCTGTCTCTTCTGCTGGGACACCCCAGAGCTCTTCTTACCTACCCTGACTAAGCCAGCAGAGAAACTCTTCTTAAATACCGGATTTTAGCAGGTACAATGGAAACAAACTCTAAGGGGTTGCACTGACCTATGAAGGACAGCTTAGACCTGAGCCCTGAAATAGGACAGAATTATATCTTTTAATCAAATAAGACAAGGTTGGGTTGTTCCCATGGAGTTGGGCTTTTTAAGCCTGGAGAAGAGAAGGCTCAGAGGAGATCTTCCAGCATGTGAAGGGGGCCTACAGGAAACCTGGAGAGGGACTATTCATAAAGACTTGTGGTGACAGGACGAGGGGGAACGGGTATAAACTGGAGAGGGGCAGATTTAGACTGGACATAAGGAAGAATTTCTTCACCATGAGAGTGGTGAGGCCCCAGAACAGGTTTGCCCAGGGAAGTTGTGGCTGCCCCATCCCTGGAGGTGTTCAAGGCCAGGTTGGATGGGCATTGGGCAGCCTGATCCAGTGGGAGGTGTCCCTGCCCATGGCAGGGTGTTGGAACGGGGATGATCTTTAAGGTCCCTTTCAACCCAAACTATTCTATGATTCTATGATTCTATGACACATCTCCCACCAGTAGGGGTCTTGTTGACTATTTGCCCCAATTTCACGTTTTAGTGGAAAAATAGCTCTGTGGACTTATTTTCTGGGACCTTCTCTGACAAGCTCTGAACTTCTGTAGCCTCCTCAAGGTGACCCCAAATCGTGCTCCTCAAGCAACGTGTTACAAGTTGGGGTTGAGGAACATCATTCGCAGATGCAGCTCCTCTCCAGGGCCCAGAACCCTCGTTATTTTTTCCAAGGAAAAGCTGCTAATTCCTAGATAAGTTTTGCTTTTGATAAACTGGCATTTTCCATGAAACCCCCCCCCATCACATTTTGTTGCAAACTTTCCAACCAGAACTCACACAAACCCACTGTTGCTGCAAGTACCACGGCTTCCAAAAATGTGTTTCTGTACTGCTTGATAGGTTAATATTCGCTAATTAATCTCAACTCATGTCATATAACAAATGTCTAATTTTTTAAGGGTGGTGGGTGGGTGAGCCCTATATGAACGCAGCTTCGCTGCAATCAAGGATGATTTGTGGTGACAAATGCTCCTTACGCTTGAGAAGAAGAGGAACATACACACACGCACACTCTGTCTCTCTCTTTAATATTCAAACTACCGGACCACTCTTCCCATCTATCAAAATATCTGTGTTACCAACCCCTCAGCTCCCTAATTCAAGACAAAAAAAGGAGAGGCATTTGGTTTAAAGCAAGTTTAGCCTCTCTTTTTCTCTTCTCTGACACTCGCACGCCCCATCTTTCCAGCTTTCAGTCAAGGCTGAACATATCCAAACACGCCAGCAGAGCAGCTCCGGCCAAGCTGGGATGCCCCAGCACAAGGTGGAGTTCAGGAGAAGCTCATGAAGTTCAACACCTCGGGTGAGGTGATCTGTGGTTTCAAATCAGGCTGGAGGATAACGTGAGAGCAGTCCTGAGGAGAAGGACTTGGGGTGCTGGGGAGGAGAAGCTCAACATGAGTTGGCAACGTGTGCTCACAGCCCTGAAACCAACCGTGTCCTGGGCTGCACCCAAAGCAGCGTGGCCAGCAGGGAGGGAGGGGATTCTCGCTCTCTACTTTGCTCTGTTGAGACCCCACCTGGAGTCCAGTGTCCAGTTCTGGAATTCCCAACATAAGAAGGAGATGGAACTGTTGGAGCAACTCCAGAGGAGGCCACAAAGATGACCTGAGGGCTGGAGCACCTCTGCTATGAGGCCAGGCTGGGAGCGTTTGGGTTGTTGAGACTTGAGAACAAGTCTTAGAGGAGCAGCTGAGGGACCTGGGGTTGTTTAGCCTTGAGAAGGGGAGACTTCATTGTTCTCTACAATTACCTTAAAGGAGGTTGTGGAGAAGAGGGAGCTGGGCTTTTCTCCCAAGTGACAGGGGACAGGACAAAGGGGAACAGCCTCAAGCTGCATCAGGGGAGGTTCAGGCTGGACATCAGAAAAACATTTTTCACAGAAAGGGTCATTGGGCCCTGGCAGAGGCTGCCCAGGGAGGGGTGGAGCCACCATCCCTGGAGGTATTTAAAAGACGGGCAGATGAGATGCTCAAGGGCGTGGTTTAGTGGCTTATAGGAATGAATGGATGGACTCGATGATCCTGGAGGTCTTTTCCAACCTAGTGATTCTGTTCAGCCTGGAGAAGAGAAGGCTCTGAGAAGACCTTATAGCAGCCTTCCAATACCTGAAGAAGCTCCAGGAAAGCTGGGGAGGGACTTTTTCCAGGGGTCTGGAGTGATAGAACAAGAGGGAATGGCTTTAAACTGGAAGGGGGAAGATTTAGATTAGTCATTAGGAAGAAATTCCTCATGATGAGGGTCGTGAGGCCCTGGCCCAGGTTGCCCAGAGAAGTCATAACTGCTCCATCCCTGGAGGTGTTCAAGGCCAGGTTGGATGGGGCTTTGAGCAGCCTGATCCAGTGGGAGGTGTCCCTGCCCACAGCCGGGGTTGGAACTGGATGGGCTTTGAGGTCCCTCCCAACCCTGCCTATTCTACAGTCCTGTGATCTGGCTTTTCACATAGAGAAGGTGGAGTTGTGGCCTCTTGCTGGCATTTGGCCCTTCAAAAGTCAACAGAAAGATTTCTCTTAATCCAAGAGTTTGTCCAGCTCCACAAACCAATAACTTGCAGCTTTCAAAACCACAAAACAGCAATTAGTGAGAGAATTCCTGATGTCCTGGCACTTAACAAAGCATGACAGCACACAAAATAAAACTAGGGAATTAATTACAGGCTAAACAATTTAATTATGAGCCCTCAATCAAGGCCGACATAAGCGTAACCTCTTTCTCCTTACACCTTGGTATGAAAATAGATCAACTCGGCGGCAAAGACATCCCATGTGCGTCGCTGACTCAAACCCAGCCTTGGAGCTGCTTCTCAGGTCTTGCGCTCACCTCTAGTGCCCTCTGGGTTATAAAAATCAAACGAAAGCTGAAACCTTCTAAAAATATATTCCAGGAAAGTTCCAGGAAAACAATACTAATGGTCACAGATCCCCTGTGTCCAAGCAAAGCGCTCAGAAACAAGATTGAGTGCAACCTGCAGGCCATCAGTCCTGTCAGCCCTGCTCTGCAGACAGGGCAAAAAGCTGTTTTTCTGGCAGAAAAAGGTAAAAAAAGGCTGGAACTTGGGAATTGAAGGCTTGTGGGGGTCAGACTGAACATATCGAAACACGCCAGCAGAGAGGATCTGGCCAAGCCAGGATGCACCAGCACGAGACGAAGTTCATGAACCTCATGAAGTTCAACAAGGCCAAGCGCAAGGTTTTGCACCTGGGTCGGGGCAATCCCAAACATAAATACAGGTTGGGTGGGGAATGAATTGAAAGCAACACTGAGGAGAAGGAATTGGGTTGCTGGTGGTTCAGAAGCTCAACATGAGCCAGCAATGTGCACTCGCAGCCAAGAAAACAACCGTGTCCTGGGCTGCATCCAAGGCAGCGTGGCCAGCAGGGCCAGGGAGGGGATTCTGCCGCTCTACTCTGCTCTGGTGAGACCCCATCAGGACTCCAATTCTGGAATCCTCAACATAAGAAGGAGACAGAACTGTTGGAATGGGTCCAGAGGATGCCACGAAGATGACCTGAAGATTGGAGCACCTTCCAAATGAGGCCAGGCTGAGTTTGGGTTGTTCAGCCTGGAGAAGAGAAGGCTCCGAGGAGACCTTAGAGCAGCTTCCAGTGCCTGAAGGGGCTCCCGGAAGGCTGAGGAGGGAATGTCTTTAAATTAGAAGGGGGAAGATTGAGATGAAACGTTAAGAAGAAATTCTTCATGATGAGGGTGGGGAGGCCCTGGCACGGGTCACCCAGAGAAGTTGTGGCTCCTCCATCCCTGGAGGTGTTCAAGGCCAGGTTGGATGGGGCTTTGAGCAGCCTGATCCAGGGGGACCTGTCCTTGCCCGTGGCAGGGAGGTTGGAACTGGATGGGCTTTGAGGTCCCTTCCAACCCACCCATTCTATGATTCAATGATCCTAATAAACGAACAAGCTCCTATTAACCCTGATGTCACGGGCCATTTCTTCACAGCTAAAACATCACATGCAGGTCACTGTAACCACAGGCTGCAGCAAAGCCTGAGCCCCGCGCTTCCCATCCCTCAAACACTCAACACTCAGCTGGTGAACAGAAGGGTGGCTTTTGTGCTCCCACAAGCGTTAATTCTTCACACACTTCGGTCTTAATCAGTGGCTCCCAGAAATCTGCATATTCAGAGCAGGAGCATTTCAGTTTTAATGTAAATAAACCCCAATGCTACTGCTTATTCGACAATTCGACGTGATTTAAACCAGATCTGGCAAATTAAATCCGCTGAATTTAGTTGGTTGAGGACCAGCCAACGCTAATCACTTGTTAAATTGCTTGAGAGTAGAAAGTGCGGCTCAATAAAGCTTCGTGAGCTGCCTCCGCCAGCAGCATTGCACCATTTCCACCCAAAATGTTACTTTGGACCATCCTGTCACTCTCTGCACCAACTCAGGGATGACACAGCGACAGCACAAAGCAGGATGGCAGGAGTTAGGTGTCCATCCCAGTGACTTTTGCCCAGCCAACATTTTCAATAGAGAGAAAAGGCGTTAATTCTTACCGACTGCAGGGAATGGCACAAATCTCTGGATCAACAGACGAGTGGCGGGGGTAAACTTGTTTGCTCTCTGAATTAGAACATTAAGGCCCACCTTTGAACAGAAAAGAAAAAAAAGAGAGAAGCTGAACCATTCAGCTACAAGGAGCAGGGCAGAAGTGTTTGAGAACTAAAATCCCTACAGACGTTGTGGGGCTTAACCGGGGTGGGTTCAACACTTTATTCAACAAGGTGGTGAGACACTGGAACAGATCGCTCAGAGAACCTGTGGCTGCCCCATCCCTGGAGGTGTTCAAGGCCAGGTTGGATGGGGCTTGGAGCAACCTGATCCAGTGGGAGGTGTCCCTGTCCATGGCAAAGGAGTTGGAATTGGATGAGCTTTAAGGTCCCTTCCACACCAGACCATTCCATGATTCTATGATTGGGTTGAACCCAACACTGACTTTAAATGAAAAGTTAAACACAACCACCGGCTTTAAACCCGGTTTAATCCAACTGTTGGGCTGAGCCCAACCACTGGGTTTCAATGAAGGAGTGAACCCAATCTATAGGTTTAAACGAAGACTTGTACCAAATCATTGGGGTTAAATGAAGACTTTAACCCAGTTGTTGGGCTGAACTCAGCCATCCAGTTTGAATGAAGGACTGAACACAACTCTTGGGTTTAAATGAAGGGCTTAACCCAACCGCTGGGCTGAACTCAGCCATTGGGTTTAAATGAAGGATCAAACCCAACTATTTGGTTTAAATGAAGGACTTGAACTCAACCATAGAGATTAAACAAAGGGCTGATGTCAACAGTTGGGTTGAACCCAGGCTTACAGGAAGGGATGAACCCAACTGTTAGGTTGAACCCAGCCATTAGGTTTAAACCCTTTCCAACTAAAAGACAGGCTAGAAACCACTGCAAAGCCATTCAGTCCTTCTGGAAATGCCCCTAGGTGTGTTTTCACCCAGTTCTTCAGCATTTCCCCCATCCAGCACCAAGTCATTAAGAGTGGGAACCATCACCCAGTTAGCAAAATGCCAAATAGCAGTGGTGGTGGTTGGCGCAACAGAATCCATTCCTCCTCCCGGGGTCTGTACAAACTACACCACCCCACTCCACTGCAAACATTTGGGTTATAAAGGAGCTATTAATAGAAGGAAGAACTAGCAGGGAGTTTATTATAACCACAGAGCATTTTTTGGTTCCCTCCTCCAACACTTGAATAATGCAGAGCTCTCCGCAGCTTTGCAAGGATCGAAGTCATTGCGTATGGTAATATAAACAGCACGGAGGAGAGCTGCTGCCTCATCAGCCTCGGCATGGTTGGGGAGTAGTGGTAGTCAGAGATTTTCCACCAGAATTTGTTTCAAGCAGAACTGAGGGTCTTAATTTAACAAATCTATTCAAAGGGAATGACTTCGGTCTTCAAATCACCCTCCTCTATATTTTCTCTTTTTCATCCAACCCCTCTCCCAGTTGCACCTTCAGTCGTGTGTTCAACTTTGGGTCCCTCACTCCAAGAGGGACATTGAGGAGCTGGAGGTCGTCCAGAGAAGGGATCGGAGCTGGGGAAGGGGCTGAAGAACAAGGGTTATGGGAATGGCTGAGGGACCTGGGGTTGTTTATCCTGGAGAAAAGGAGGCTGAGGGAGACCTCATCACTGTCTACAACTGCCTGAAAGGAGGTTGTGGGGAGGTGGGTGTTGGTCTCTTCTCCCAAGTGACAGGTGATAGGATGAGAGGGAATGGCCTCAAGCTGCACCAGGGCAGGTTCAGATTGGACATCAGGAAAAAATTCTTCATGGAAAGGGTTCTCAGGCTCAGGCAGAGGCTGCCCAGGGAGGTGGTGGAGTCTCCATCCTTGGTTGTGTTTAAAAGCCGTGTAGATGAGATGCTCAGGGATCTGGTTTAGTAGTGGACAGGTACGGTTGGACTTGAAGATCTCAAAGGTCTTTTCCAACCAAGTGATTAGATGATTGTACAAAATTACAGAATCATGGGATGGTTTGGGTTAGAAGGGACCTCAAAGCCCATCCAGTTCCAACCCTCTGCCCTGGGCAAGGACACCTCCCACTGGATCAGGTTGCTCAAAGCCTCATCCAACTTTGCCTTGAACACCTCCAGGGATGGGGCAGCCATGACTTCTCTGGGCAACCTGGGCCAGGGCCTCCCCACCCTCACAGCAAAACATTTCTTCCTAAGATCTCATCTCAGCCTCCCTTATTTCAGCTTAAAATATGCAAACAAAGCCCAACAGCCCCAAACCAGGAATTTTAGACCGAAAATGGAAGTCTTTAGCAACACTCGACCAAAAAGTTTTCAGCCAAAAAAGCAGCAAAATAAAAAAAAAAAAAAAAAAATCAGAGAAAGCCAAAAATCTGCCAGAAAAATAAGGATTTGGGGGGGGGGGGTTATAAGAAAAGGAAAGCAAAGCATGGGAGAACATATTTTGCAAGCTGCTACATTATACATGCATCTCATCTTTTTGGAGGCTGAAGGGGAAGATGTTGAGAAGCACAACTGCTGGGTAAGCCCTGCATAAGCAGCGTGTTGGGTATCGAATCCTGTAGAGCATCTCCAAAGCCCCATGAGGTTTTCACCAGGAGATCAAGCAGGATCCTAAGAAGGAACCTAAAGGGATCTCTTCCACCTCTACTCGGCTACTGCGACTCTAGTGCTGAGCCCAAGAGAGACACAGTGGTTCTTCTAGGCAAGAATGAGGGTTTTCTCCTAACCTCACCTCTCAGAAATGACTGAATGATTTTGTTTTCCCATTTTCCGGGTTCTGGGATGTGTATTTGCAAAATTCGAATGCTTCCAGAAACTGGAAAGCAGTCTAAAATGGGTGGCTTTAAGGCTAAAGCTAAGACACTCAAGCATGGCTTTGCTGGTGCTGCCTCACGGCTTTGGGAGTTTATAGCATGTTGGAAAAGGCTGCCCAGGGAAGTGGTGGCATCACCATCCATAGAGGGGTTCAAAAAACATTTAGATGGCATTTGGGGACATGGTTTAGTAGGCACGGTGATGTTGGGCTGACGGTTGGACTGGATGATCTTGGAGGTCTTTTCCAACCTTAATGATTCTGTGATTCAATGACAAATTTTATTGGGTTCGCAGCTTCTCCTTGTAGGTTTGATGGAAGGATTTGAGTGTGAAGTGGAAGAGCAGAAGCTTTTGAAACAGAAAAGATGCAGCCGAGCCTGGGAGAGACACCGCTGTGAGGCTGGCGGTAATAAAAGCATTTTACTTTCAGATTCAATTTGATGCTGCAGATGAAGTGGTTCCTCCACTTCCAGCAACCTCCCTGCTGTGAATATGAAATTAAATGTTGCTATAGATTTATATCCAATCTCCCAAATTCCTGACGCGAGGCCCGGATTTAGGAAACTAATGAGGGTTTGTTTTTTACAGTTTTGAAATGGCTTGAATCAATCTGTCAACTCTTTCCTGCAGGTCACCAAGTGGGATGAAGGTAAACAGGTCAAGGAGAGCATCCAACAATGAGCAGGTAGTCCTCAAGCTCAGACCACCAAAAGGGTGGTCAACAAGGAGAGCTTAATATGCTTAGTTCCTAGGAGCTCGACTATCAAGTGAAATTCATCCCTGAGAAAACAACCGCAGGAGTATTATTATTATCATCAGCCTGCCTACAGCCTGAGTCACGGATCTGGGATCGACAACACTGGTGCAGTACAAACACGTAACAGAGTTGGGTGGGATTCATCACACCCAACATGGTACCTCCAGATGGGCTCCCTTAGTGCAGAGAAATGTGCCTTTTTAAGGGTTTTTAATCTCCTCCCAAGACAAATATTTGCTTGGGCTCATGTGAAACAGCTCTAGCGGTGCCCATTCATCACTTCTGACTACCAAAGGAAGCCTGAGATGCTGCTCAGACGAAGATATCTACACTGGTGATCAAAGAATCATAGGATGGTTTGGATTGGAAGGGACCTCAAAGTTCATCCAGTTCCGCCCCCATGCCATGGGCTGAGACACCTCCCACTGGATCAGGGTGCTCAAAGCCTCATCCAACCTGGCCTTGAACACCTCCAGGGATGGGGCAGCCACAGCTTCCCTGTGGGCAACCTGGGCCAGGGCCTCACCACCCTCATCGTGAAGAACCTCTTCCTCATGTCTAATCCAACTCTTCCCACTTACAATTTAATCCATTCCCCCTTGTCTTACTATGCCACGCTCTTGTAAAAAGTCCTTCCCCAGCTTTCTTGTAGCCCCCTTCAGGTACTGGAAGGGATGTCTCAACACAGGCAAGACAAGAGCTCCTTCTTGCTGTTGGGAGCAATGGGCATGGATTTGCCACACTGATTTCAGTTTGGGACATTCCCACAGTGTTACTCAGTTCAGGGGACGAATCCACCATTCTCAAATCACCTATTTTTGAGCCTTCCTTCTCCAGAGCTCTTCATTGATCTGCTTGACAGAGTAACCCAACAAGCCCAGCACAGAGGATCCATTACACCACAATTGCTAATGTCCCGCAATATGAAACCAGGGCCGAATCCTGCCGACGGGCGAGCAACCCTACTCAGGGCTCTACTACGCCTCTGGCTGCACTCTGCCCTTCCTCTCTTCCTCTTCTTCAAGTGCTGAGACTTCCTGCTCTTTATTTTGCTACTGGTTTTGTTTTCAGCATCAACAATGTTATCTCAGGAGGACGGATTTTGTGGTGTCACCATACGTGAGACCGTACCACGGTGACAGTTTCTGGCATCAAGTGACTGTAATAATAAACCAAGATTTCCATTTCCTTTTCTTTTCCTTCCTGTTTCAACAAGTTCTGACCTCATGTCCTCCAAGACACGAATTTTAGAAGCACAGGGATTTCTTTACAAATCCCTGTATGTTGGACTTGATGATCTCAAAGGTCTTTTCCAACCAAGCAATTCTATGAGTCTATCAGTGAAGTGAGTGTTGGTCTCTTCTCCCAAGAAACAGGTGACAAGATGAGAGGAAATGGCCTCAAGCTGCACAGGGCAGGTTCAGATTGGACATCAGGAAAGATTTCTTCACCGAAAGGGTTCTCAGACCCTGGCAGAGGCTGCCCAGGGAGGTGGTGGAGTCCCCATGCCTGGTGTTTAAAAGCCGGATAGATGAAGTGCTCAGAGGTCTGGTTTAGTAGTGGACAGGTATGGTTGGACTTGATGATCTCAAAGGTCTTTTCCAACCAAACAAGTCTATGATTCTATGCTGGGAAAAAAACCCTTTTTTTGTGTTTCTGAACGTTACTATTTTTGAAGCCTGAGAAATGTCTTTTGAAGGCCTGAAGGTGGCAATGACCGATCTGTTTGATAAAGGTCTAACCCTGCTCCTCTTTAACCAGTTCTAGAGCAGTAAATACATCAGTCGTTCAAGAAGTTATTTATTTCACTTAATGTTGAGAGGGAATTTATATAAAATAAAGGAGCAAGGTGGACATTGGTTGGCAGATGACACTTAAACATCGCTGAGTGACTCTCTAGACTTCAGTAACTCCGTTGGTGAGATGTCTACTGACTTAAGAGACTCAACTTTCATAGAATCATAGAATTATAAATCATAGACTCATAGAATAGTTTGGGTTGGAAGGGACTTTAAAGATCATCCAGTTCCAACCTTCTGCCACGTCCCACTAGATCTGGCTGCCCAGGTCCCCATCCAACCTGGCCTTGAACACCTCCAGGTTGAACCTCCTTGAACTTTCCCAGGTTCCAGTAGCAGTGCGGCAATCCTGACCACTGCAGTTGCAGTTGGCTGCTCTAACTGACTTAGAAAGCCATCTTGGAAGGAGGGATTGGCTCCAAAAGAAGTCTCTCCTTCAGCCTTAAAATCACCAGACTGCTGAATTAAAACACTAATTGGATCTGATGAGTCCCATGCAGCCGAGCTGAAGAAAAGAGCATTAGGAAAAGGAAGGAAAAAAAATCATTCATTAGGGCTGAGAGGTGAAGATGGAGGCAGAGAGATGGAAAACTGGGCTGTTTACCAACTGGAGCTTTACCAATTCAAGAAGAACAGAATGGAAGAATATAAGGGAAGGGAAAGGAATAACGATCCAAGCAGAGAAGGAATTTAGAGTAAGGAAAGGAGGTAACTTAAGCCACATCCAAGATGATTGCAGAAGGGATGATGACCACAGTAGCCCCACAGCTTCAATGGAAGAAATGGCTTAGTGTTGAGAAAGAAGGAAGATGGCAGGAAAGGTGTGAGTAGGAAAAGAGGGAATTAACACTGATAATCAGCAAACTTGATGTTGCAGATGAGGGAAAAAGGAGGATGGTGGAGTCTCGTGCCCAAGCGAAAAGGTTGTTTCAACATTGTGTTTTCCACCCATCTTGGTCCTGTACAGAGGCAACACCACACCTGGGTGCTGTGGGGCTGGGGGAGAAGGAAAAGGTATGGGTGAAAAGGCTTTGAGGTTTTGAGCAACCTGGTCCAGTGGGAAGTGTCCCTGCCCATGGCAAGTGGCTTGGAACTGGATGGGCTTTAAGGTCCCTTCCAACTCAAACCATTCTGTGATTCTATGAATCTAAGATTCTCCAAAAACTAATTTGCTATAACAAAGACGCACCATTAGACATTAGGAAGAAATTCTTCATGAGGAGGGTAGGGAGGCCCTGGCATAGGTTGTCCAGGAAAGTAGTGGCTGCCCCATCCCTGGAGGTGTTCAAGGCCAGGTTGGATGGGGCTTTGAGCAACCTGATCCAGTGGGAGGTGTCCCTGCCCATGGCAGGGGATTGGAACTGGATGAACTTTAAGGTCCTCCCCAACCCAACCCATTCTGTGATTCTATCATTTAAAGGTGGGCGAAACTTCCCTTCAAAACTTTCAGCAGCAAACAAAAGTTCCTCACCAGCTTCTCCAATCTACTGCGATTTCCCCCCCGCTCCTGGTTCCCCGCCTGGTCGTGCTCCTTTCCCTCCCACCCCTCGCCCTATTTTGCACCGGCTTCCTCCAGCTTCTAAGTGTTTCTTTACCGCCCTAAGTGGTGGATAGTCCTGAGGGCAGTGGGTGGCCTCCTGCGCCGTCTCACAAGCTGATTATGGGCATCACACCAAATTCACAGCCTGTCAATGCAGCCGCTCCACACGGCTCACAAACAATTATCAGGAAGAAGGAGCTGGGATTAGAAAAATCCACAGGGGCGCCTTCACCTAGAGAGGAGAGCAAAAAATTGCGTCCGTGTATGTGTGTGTGTGTGTGTGTGTGCGTGAGTTGTGTGCGATGGGAGTTGGGAAGGAGGAACAACCCATGGCCGGTGGCACTGACAGCAAGAGAAGGAGCAGAGTTGGTGCCCCAGAGGGCAGCTGGCAAGGATGCTCTCCCTGGTCTGAGCTGCACACAATCAAGACTGAAAACTTGGTCCAACGAGCTCCTGTCCTTCCTGAATATGGAAAATATATTAAGATCCCCATCCCTGGAGGTGTTCAAGGCCAGGTTGGATGGGGCTTTGAGCAGCCTGATCCAGTGGGAGGTGTCCTGGCTCATGGCAGGGGGGTGGAACTGGATGGGCTTTGAGGTCCGTTTCTGGCCAAACCATTCCATGGTTCTATGATTACACAGCTCTTTCAACTCTAAATTCACCTGTGACACTTCTACACCACCTCTGCCAACGTGATGCAGTGGAAGGTGTCCCTGCTCATGATTCTGTCACAGATGACTTTGGCAGTCACTGCCCTTTCAGCCCTGACTCCCACTGCTCAGAAGCTGTATCGCTGGTACCTCCCCTTTGAGGTCAGACCGAGAGAGTTGAGGTTGTTCAGCCTGGAGAAGAGAAAGCTCCGGAGAGACCTTAGCGCAGCTTCCAGTACCCAAAAGGGCTGCAGGAAAGCTGGGGAGGGGCTCTGGATCAAGGAGTGCAGGGATGGGATGAGGGGAATGGTTTTAAGCTCCAAGAGTGGAGATTGAGATGAGATCTTAGGAAGAAATATTTTCCTCTGCGGGTGGGGAGGTCCTGGCCCAGGTTGCCCAGAGCAGTGGTGGCTGCCCCATCCCTGGAGGTGTTCAAGGCCAGGTTGGATGGGGCTTGGAGCAGCCTGATCCAGTGGGAGGTGTCCTGGCTCATGGCAGGGTGGGTGGAACTGGATGGGCTTTAAGGTTCCTTCCAACCCAAACCATCCCATGATTCCATGAAACCAGATCAGGTCATTAAAATTGTCTTGTTTCTCTCCAGTTTTAGCTTAGTTTGGTTTTACTCAAGTTTATCTCCATCTGCTTTAATGGTTCATGAAAGCTCCGTACAGGAAGCCAGAGCATCACCAAATCACACCAGCACTACATTCCTGCCTCCACTGGCTCATCCCAAGTCAGGATTTTGGGTCAGGTAGCACAGATAGACTTCTAAACTGAGAAGACCTGGATCTGCACTTGAAGTGATGCTTTCAACACCCTTCTGTACAGCCAGCAGTGACTCCAAGGTGAGTCATTCATAGGTGACAGCACCAACGTTATTAATGGCATTAATCACTGGGTTTTTTTTAACCCAATAAGGTAAAAAAGCAACATTTCACGTCCTGTCCAGGTACATTTTAAGTGTGGAGATCATTGCAAAATACACAGCCTGGCTGGCAGTCATGGTTACATGACATCGCATCTCAATCTTTCATAGAAAAGAAGACAAAACACCTACTTTTGTCAGAATTTAGCTCAGGTTGCTAAGTGAGAGCTACGTATTTGTTTGCCTCTGTACTGACAAGACCATCAATCCCAAACCTGCATTTAATAAAACCCTTCTGAGATGTTACAAACCCTGGTGGGGGGGGAAGGGAGAAGCCTGATGAGTTTTTTAACCGGGACAAACTCCACCATCCCTCGATTTAAGATCTCGTCGATATGGTTTTGTTTCCCCTTTCATCAGAGGAGAATCCCTTTCACAAAGGGTTGCTCAGAGCCATCGTGTGTGGGCAGACACGGTACCACAGAGTCATGGAATCATGGAATGGGTTGGGTTGGAAGGGACCTCAAAGCCCATCCAGTCCCATCCCCCTGCCATGGGCAGGGACACCTCCCACTGGATCACAGTGCTCAAAGCCTCATCCAACCTGGCCTTGAGCACCTCCAGGGATGGGGCAGCCAAGACTCCCCCGAGCAACCTGGGCCAGGGCCTCCCCATCCTCACTGGAAAACATTTCTTCCTGAGATCTCATCTCAATCTCCCCTCTTGCAGCTTCAATCCGTTCCCCCTCATCCTATCCCCGCACTCCCTGATCCAGAGTGACTCCCCAGCATTCCTGGAGCCCCTTTCCCTACTGGAAGCTGCTCTAAGGTCTCTTCAGAGCCTTCTTTTCTCCAACTACAACTCTTCCAGCCTGTTCTCATAGTGGAGGTGCTCCAAGGCGGTAGAAGTTTCCTGGTTAGGTTCCATACACCTATACATGCGAAACACACTCTGCCCGCCAGACTGGCTGCCGTCTAATTAGAGCCCAGTCTGTCAAGAAGGGAGGACAATGCCAGCAGCACCGATGCACGTGGCACCTCCAGGGCACACGAAGCAGATACCAGATGGACAACGAACTCACGACCTGCACACCAAGCTGAGCGACAATACACTGCTTACTGGGAGACGTCAGAAACGGGGCCAAACGATAACTGGCAGAAGAGAGAAATCCCTTGGAGAGCCTGCACGAGGTCTTCACTGTCACAAGGAGCAAGATTTGGAGCTGATCTTGGCAGAAGCTGAAGCTGTGATTGTGGAAATTAAAAACCTGATGTGTAAAGCTCCGATCCAAAGAGTAAAGAACCCAACAGCAACAACACTGCTGCTGTGAGATGCTTCAAGGAGAAGGTACAGAGAAACCCGACGGCTTACCACCACGGGCTCCAGGTGAGCCAACTCTTGCTTTAACACTGCAAGTCTCCAGCCTGCAGATCTTCACACCAGTGACAACCTAGACACCACAGAGCTGCTGCTCCCAGCCCCTGTCTGGATCTGGTTTCATTTGAAGACACTTAAGTGCAGCCACCAGAATCATTTCTGACCTCAAACTGAAGTTCCGGTCTCAGGCCACAGGACTGAGGAGCTGATGAGAAGCAAAAGGGATGAGGACTACAGGAGCAAATTGAGTTTGGAGCTGAAATGAAGAAACCTACTTATAAAATAGGTAAAAAACGCAGTTATTAAAAATGGTCAAGAACTGGAAGAGGTTCTCAAGGGCAGTGGTGGCATCACCATCCGTGGAGGTGTAGATAAGCCTCTAAAACGTGTCGTTGTACCTTTTCTGCTGGAACATTAAAGATCCCACAGCAGTTTGTATTCAGAGCCGTGCAAGGAGGTCAGCACCCAGGCTGCTCACCACGCCATGTGGACACGGGTTCCCCAATTCACCTTCAGGAAGAAGCTTCATGGGCTTCTTTAGGTTTCTCCACAAGGTAAAACATCTGTCTGGAGCAGAGTGCGGGTGGTTAGAAGGCTGGAGGCAGGAGCTCCTGGCTGGGAGCTGGGAGTGAGCAACTTGGCGCATCATATATATTCAGCGCTGGTGAGGCCAAACCTCAAATCGTGGGGTCAGTTTTGGGCCCGTCACTCCAAGAAGGACATTGAGGGGCTGGAATGCATCCAGAGAAGGGAACAAAGCTGGGGAAGGGTCTGGAGAATAAGGGTTATGACTGAGCAAGCTGAGGTTGTTTAGCCTGGAGAAGAGGAGGCTGAGGGGAGACCTCATTCCTCTCTACAGCTCCATGAAAGGCGCTTGTAGTGGGGTGGATGTTGGTCTCCCAAGTAACAAGTGATGGGATGAGAAGAAATGGCTTCAAGTTGTGCCAGGGGAGGTTCAGACTGGATATTAGGAAAATATCTTTCCTGAAAGAATAGTGAAGCACTGTCAGAGGCTGCCCAGGGCAGTGGTGGAGTCTCCATCCCCGGAGGTGTTAAAACACGTGGAATATGGCTCTTGGGTACATGGTTTAGTAGGAACGGTGGTGTTGGGCTGGTGGTTGGACTGGATGATCTTGGAGGTAATTTCCAACCTTAATGATTCTATGATTCAATAATAAAAATGGGTTTGATTACAAAGCTTTTTAACCTTTTAAAAGCGTGACAACCTCAGCAGAGCAAGAGTGCGTGTGTGTATCTGCCAGAAAGGGTTGCTGTGTAATCACAAACTCTCGGATCGGCATAGCTCCACAACTGGGTGAGCAACTGGCTGATGGGCCGGGCTCCAAGGCTTACATCGGGCTGGTGACCAGTCTCTAGCAGTGCTCCTCAAGGAGCCATTCTAGAACCAGTGCTCTATAAGAGCTTCATAAATGACCTGGATGCGGGACTTGAAGGTTTACCGACCAAGTTTGCAGACAACAGGAAACTGGGGGAGCTGTTGATGTTCTTGAGTGCAAAGAGGTCCTGTAAAGTGATCTGGACAAACTGGAGAGCTGGGCAATCACCAAGTGCATGAAGTTGAACAAGGGCAAGTGGTGGGTTTTGCATCAGGGACACGGGAACCCTGGCTGTCCAGACAGGCTGAGGAGGAAGAGGCTGGAGAGCAGCGCTGTGGAAAGGGGTCTGGGGGTTCTGGTCAATGAATGTGAGCCACCAGTGAGCCCTGGCAGCCAAGAGGGCAACCGTGTCCTGGGGAGCATCACACACGGCATCATCAACCGGTTGAGAGAGGGAATTGTTCCCCTCTGCTCCACACTGGGGTGGCCCCACCTTGAGCACTGGGTGCAGTCTTGGATGCCACAGGATAAAAAGGATCTAAAGCTACAGGAGAGCATCCAGAGGAGGCCACAAAGTTGGTGAAGGGTTTAGAGGGGAAGTTGTACAAGGAGTGGTTGAAGTCATTTGGTCTGTTCAGCCTGGAGGAGACTGAGAGGAGATCTCCTCATGGTCTGCAGGTTCCTTACAAAGGAGGGAAGAGGAGAAGGCACTGATCTCTTCTCTCTGGTGACCAATGACAGGACCTCAGGGAACAGCAGGAAGATGTGCCAGGGGAGGACTGGGTTGGACATTAGGAAAAGGTTCCTCACCTGGAGGGTGGTGGAGCACTGTTGCAGCTCCCCAGGGAAGCAGTCATGGCCCCAAGCCTGACAATATTCCAGAAGCATTTGGATAACGCCCTCAGACCCACAGTGTGAAAGTTGGGGTTGTCCTGTGCAGGGACAGGAGTTGGACTTGATGATCCTTGTGGGTCCCTTCCAACTCAGGACATTCTGTGATTCTGTGAGCTCTTGGTGCCAGAATATTTGGGAAAAAAACCCCAACATTTAAAACACGCTTGGTCTTCCTCAAGCCTTTTTACTCCTCTCTGCCTTTGTTTGTCTTGCTTAGGAAAACCAGATGGTATTAATTGTGCTTCATACAGCACCACCATGAACAGCAGCCAGATAGCAGAAAATAAAGCCGAATCACAGGAATCCACTCAATTGTTTTTAAAAACAACTGTTTTTTTAAAAAAAAACAATAGCAATTACTGCTCAGTGTTCAGAAAAGCACCAAAATGAGACCAATCTAAAGGAAAGGCAAGAAAGAAGCTGGCGTGTGGAGAACATCATGATAAAAATAAGCAACAATCATGGTAGAGAAATAGAAATCCAGGTTAATTAATGGTAATTGCATTCCTTTAAACTTATGGTCTGGTGCAAGCACAGCTCACAGATGTTGTGTGTAGAGCAGGCAGCTCAGGTCCAGCCTGTTCCCCGCGGCAGAGATGGTGTAGAAACATCACAGATGAAGTCAGAGATTGAAGAGATTGGTTATCATAGAATGGTTTGGGTCAAAAGGGGCCTCAAAGCCCATCCAGTTCCACCCTCTGCCATGGGCAGGGACACCTCCCACTGGATCAGGTTGCTCAAAGCCCCATCCAACCTGGCCTTGAACACCCCCAGGGAGGAGGCAACTTCTCCGGGCAACTTGGGCCAGTGTCTGAACACTTATCTCAGCCTTTTCACCTCTTTTCCCAAACTCAGTCTTAAAACCATCCTCTCTGAAGAGAAGAGAAGAGAAGAGGAGAGGAGAGGAGAGGAGAGGAGAGGAGAGGAGAGGAGAGGAGAAGAGAAGAGAAGAGAAGAGAAGAGAAGAGAAGAGAAGAGAAGAGAAGAGAAGAGAAGAGAAGAGAAGAGAAGAGAAGAGAAGAGAAGAGAAGAGAAGAAGGCAAGGCTCTGGGGAGATCTTAGTGCAGCTTTCCTGTATATAAAAGGGGCTCCAGGAAAGCTGGGGAGGGGCTCCTGATCAGGGAGTACAGGGATGGGACAAGGGGGAACAATTATAAGCTGAAAGCTGGGGAGATTGAGGTGAGTTCTTACAAAGAAACATTTTCCTGTGAGGGTGGAGAGGCTCTGGCCCAGGTTGCCCAGGGAAGTTGTGGTTGCCCCATCCCTGGAGGTGTCCAAGGCCAGGTTGGATGGGGCTTTGAGCAGCCTGATCCAGTGGGAGGTGTCCCTGCCCATGGCATGGGGGTGGAACCGGATGGGCTTTATGGTCTCTTCCAACCCAAACCATTCTATGGTTCTATCATAGCTTTCTTTGCCAGGAGCTCTGCTGTGAATTGTGTTGAGCTGGGAGCAGGTGGGAAAAAAAGGAACATTGGGGGAAAAGTGTTTAAATATTGTCAAGAAAAATATTGATTCTTCCAAAAATTCATTCCAAAGGGCTGCAAACCAGGAGTCCCAGATGCCTCACAGGATCGAAGAGAGGAGCATCGCCTCTCCCACAACAATTCCTTTCTAAAAAAGGGCAAAGAATGAGGTTATTTGCAAAGATTTGCTCCGACTTTTGGGTTAATTGCAAGAAGCGTAAAGCCGAAATCTGCTCTTCCCAACACGTGAGAAAGCAATTTGTTTGTCCCTCTTGTTAGATAAAAGACACGGAGGGTGAAGACGATGGGAAGCACAATCACAAGCGAACTAATCTGTCATTTCAGGAGCCTTCTCCCCGCGTCGTTTGCCAACTGCAAACATGGAAGGGGCTCAGTTTAATTAATACCAGGTCTCAGCAGACCAGTGGAGGCAGTGGCACTTGTTTTCAGGTCATCTGGTCCTAATAGGCTCACACTGGGAGGTGATTTGCCACTAACTGACAGCAGAGATCTGTTAATGAGGGCTGAAGCCTTACGATCCGACGTAATGAACCTCAGGGCTGTTTCTATGTTATTTGCCATCATCATTTAGAAAAAACACCAGGCTTGAGGTGGTGCTGGTTATTAATCCAGATATTTATGATATAAAAATCACTCCCGGCTCTGCGGGATTTTCTCTGGGCTTCTCAACACTGAGAATTGAGCACGGCATAAGAGGACGTAGAATTGCTTGTTTGGAAAAGACCTTTGAGATCATTGAGTCCAATCGTACCTGTCCACTACCAAACCAGATCCCTGAGCACGTCATCTACCCGGCTTTTAAACACAATCAGGGATGGGGACTCCACCACCTCCCTGGGCAGCCTCTGCCAGGGCCCGAGAACCCCTTCTGTGAAGAAGTTTTTCCTGATGTCCAATCTGAACCTGCCCTGGTGCAACTTGAGGCCATTCCCTCTCGTCCTATCTCCTGTCACCTGAGAGAAGAGACCAACACCCACCTCTCTACAACCTCCTTTCAGGCAGTTGTAGACAGTGATGAGGTCTCCCCTCAGCCTCCTCTTCTCCAGGATAAACAACCCCAGGTCCCTCAGCTGTTCCTCATAACCCTTGTTCTCCAGCCCTTTCCCCAGCTCCGTTCCTTTCTCTGGACACACTCCAGCCCCTCAATGTCCTTCTTGGAGTGAGCGGCCCAAATTTGAACCCAGGATTTCAGGTGAAGCTTCACCAGTGTCGAGTCCAGAGGCACAATCACCTCCCTGGTTCTGCTGGCCATGCTCTTTCTCACACAGGCCAAATGTTATGGATTGTCAGGGCACAAGCTACGCTGCGGCAACGCACACATCAAGAGTGTCCCCAAGAGCTCGTCTACACAGGGACATCGGTGCACAGCAACTTCATCTCATTTTCACACACTCTGACACCCATAGTGTCACAGAATCATAAAATAGTCTGGGTTGGAAGGGACCATAAAGGTCATCCAGTTCCAACACTCTTGCCATGGGCAGGGACACCTCCCACAGGCTCAGGCTGCCCAAGGTCCCATCCAACCTGGCCTTGAACACCTCCAGGGGTGGGGCATCCACAGCTTCCCTGGGCAACCTGGGCCAGGGCCTCACCATTCTCATAGTGAAGAAATTCTTCCTTATGTCCTCTGCTTATGAAGAAGATTTTCTTCCTGCAGCAGGAAAGAGAAGGTATCCATGAAGGCCAGGTTGGATGGGGCTTTGAGCAACCTGATCCAGTAGGAGGATGTCCCTGCCGAAGGCAGGGGTCATGGAACTGGATGGTATTTAAGGTCCCTTCCAGCCCAAACCATTCCATGATTCTACGCCTCAGCTCCTTTGCAGTCAGCGTAGGAGGAACCAGTGATTTTAAAGACCTACACCAGCTGTCCCAAGATGGACATCTCTGCTCACCACCCAAGTGGTTTCCTTACCAAAGCCTGTCAGCTACTCAGGATGACAAAACTCTGCCGACATCAATTCTCCGTGTCTCCTGCCCTCTGTCTGCCCCTGTTGCCAAAATGGAGAGGAACATTAATGCCAACAACATGGAACAAGTCAACTTCCCTCTGCTGAGCTGTGCTGGAGGTTGACAGGCAGGCTGTGAGGGGCAGCAGCACAGCAAGCTGGAGAGCTTCACATTACTTATCTCGCGAGGTGGAACAAGTTCTTAACTAAGGATTGAGGAGGACAGTCAAGATCTCCCATGCTACACAAGGAAACAGCAGAAAAAGAATAGCTGCTAACTAAAGCATTGAGAGGTTGGTGGGACGGGGACTCAAGATTGTACTTCAGCTGCAGAAGCGTGAAACTGCTGTGGGCACATCTTCATGGGGTTATGAAGCGTGGGAGCTCACATCAATGCAAGGCTGCTCTGTCTGCATGGTTTGGGTTAATTCTGGGATAAAACAGGGGGTCAGAGGAGCAGGTGGGCAACCAGTGAGCAAGCCAAGCTAGTGTGGAAAACTATCAAGCAGAAGTCTTCCAATAGAAGGGAGAATTTCCACTCAAAACCACAAGGAACCAACTCGTTGAGACCACTGGTGCAAAGCTGCCTGCCAGCTGCAGGAGAACACAGAGATAATGCCTTGTGTAGACTTCCCGCTGTCCAGACATGATCACAGAATCATTAAGGTTGAAAAAGACCTAGAAGATCATCCAGTCCAACCATCAGCCCAACACCACCGTTCCTACTAAACCACGTACCCAAGAGCCATATTCCACACATTTTAACACCTCCAGGGATGGAGACTCCACCACTGCCCTGGGCAGCCTCTGACAGTGCTTCACTACTCTTTCAGGAAAGAAATTTTCCTAATATCCAGTCTGAACCTCCCCTGGCACAACTTGAAGCCATTTCTTCTCATCCCATCACTTATTACTTGGGAGACCAACACCCACCTCGCTACAACCTTCTTTCATGGACCTGTAGAGAGGAATGAGGTCTCCCCTCAGCCTCCTCTTCTCCAGGCTAAACAACCCCAGCTCGCTCAATCATAATCCCTATTCTCCAGACCCTTCCCCAGCTTTGTTCCCTTCTCTGGACGCGTTCCAGCCCCTCAATGTCCTTCTTGGAGTGATGGGCCCAAAACTGACCCCAGGATTCGAGGCATAGCCTCACCAGTGCTGAATATGCATGATGCACCAAGCTGCTCACTCCAGCCAGAAGCTCCTGCCTCCACCCTTCTAACCACCCGCACTCTGCTCCAGACAGATGTTCTACCTTGTGGAGAAACCTAAAGAAGCCCATGAAGCTTCTTCCTGAAGGTGAATTGGGGAACCTGTGTCCACATGGCGTGGTGAGCAGCCTGGGTGCTGACCTCCTTGCATGGCTCTGAATACAAACTGCTGTGGGATCTTTAATGTTCCAGCAGAAAAGGTACAACCACACATTTCAGAGGCTTATTTGAAAACCCAACGTAAGAAATAACTTCCCAAGTAATTCATTGCTCCTGAAAGCATCTGCCTCCCTGGGAATGAGCTGACCCTGTGAAGGATGCCAACTTGTGCTCCTGGGGAATGTGAGTATTCATAGAACCATAGAACCCCTTCCTTGGGTTGGAAGGGACCTCAAAGCCCACCCAGCTCCATCTCCCTTGCCATGGGCAGGGACACCTCCCACTGGATCAGGTTGCCCCAAGCCCCATCCAACCTGGCCTTGAACACCTCCAGGGATGGGGCAGCCACAGCGTCCGTGGGACGTATTAAAAGCCTGATGAATGTAGCACAAGATCATGACTTCAGCAATCCTGAAAGCTTCTCTGTCACGGATTAATTCAGCAATGACTTAAAATCATAGAACCATAAAACGGTTTGGGTTGGAAGGGACATTAAAACCCATCCAGTTTGAAACCCCAGCCATTGACAGGGACACCTCCTATTGGGTCAGGCTGCTCAAAGCTCCATCCAACCTGGCTTTGAACACCTCCAGGGATGGGGCAGCCACAACTTCCCTGGGCATCCTGCGCCAGTGTCCCCCCACCCTCATTGTGAGGAATTTCTTCTTAATGTCTCATCTAAATCTAAATCTGAATCTCTCCATCGCTGAAAGACGTCACGCTCTCCCTCTGCAGCATCAAAGCCACTCTTTTAACCTGGACTAGGCTAATCCACCACAAGTTACCACGTGAGTGGACAATCTGAGTACCACCAGCAGCAAAGCCAAGCAGTGCACGATGTAGGACGTGCTGGAAGGAAGCAGCAGGAGAAGCCTCTTTGCGTTGGAAAGTTTGAGCATGCATGGACAGAGACACCTCATGGTTAAAATATTTCCTGGTTCTGTAGACTGAATTCTGTCAATTAAAGGAGAAACAGCCTTGGCAATTCAAACAAACATCTCAAAAGCACTACTTTAAGGGAGCAGCTACTCAGTAGGGAAATAAGAGATATAAAGCGTTACCCACTGCTATTGAGACAGCACTTATGACAGCTCCCAAGTAGCCCTGGATGAACTTGGACGTTGGAGAAGGCTTTGGAAAGAAAAAACAAAACATATTTTCAATAAACAAACTTCTGGTTATGAAAAATGCAACTTGAGCTTTTGTTTGTTTGCTTGGTTTGTTGTCATATCTGTTTTGTTTGTCATTGTATTTGTTTTAGAGCAGAGACTGGTTTAATGTTGTCATATTGTTCGGTGACACGCGGGCTGTCATCTAACAGCGGCAAAAGGGAGGGAAGCCGTAGCCTCACAAGCAAGGTTAAAGGGAATGGAAAATTAATTGGCATCAGAGAATTATAATAATAGCAGCTTCAAGCGAGAACGTGAATGAAATGCAGCAAATGGTACAGAATTAGCATCCTCGTACGCTCGTCATGAACCCCAAACTCTCCGCATTAAATAGTTGTCTTTGAAATCTTATCTCAATGAGCTGGACGGTTTCCAACTCTACTTCCAGTCTCGAGCTTCCCACACCCCGACATGGGGTGAATGAAGGCTAAAGCGATGGAAGAGAGCGGGAACGGCCCCCAGTTCCCAGTACCATCGCTGGCAGCGCATGTAAAGTCTTCAGGAGACGAAAAGGTGATCACGGAGCTGCCTTCTGCTACCCAAAAACCCACATACCACTTGGGTTTGTGCTCATTTACATATCCAAGTAAACCATTTCATACCAGCTACAACTATATACTGGTTCATCTCAAAGGCACTAAGTGTTACTTATGTGCCTCAAGTGATTTCGAGATCCTCCTGCCATTCACAGCCAAGGTTTATGACCAAGTCTCCACTGGAGAATAACCAATCTATCCATTCCTCACAGTGATGACCCCGGAGTTTCTATTAACAACGAAGAGACAAGACTTCTGTTTCCTTTAAGACCTAAAGCAATGCATCTGTTGGGTCTCCTCACCTTTGTTGCGTTGCGGTTTGCATAGTTGACGCACGCATTGTGGCTCTGATTCAACCACTAAAGAGGAAACAAGAAGAGACAGGAATTAACAAACCATCCCAAAAATGGAAGATCTATAACCATGGGAGCACCATGGGAAAACCACCTCTTTTTTGGACCGACTCACAACTTGCCACCTCTTTTCAAAGGCTTGCACTTACCCAATGTCTGAGCTAATTCCCTTCGAATCATAAAATCATGGAAAGGTTTGGGTTGGAAGGGACCTCAAAGCTCATCCAGTTCCAACCCCCTGCCATGGGCAGGGACACCTCCCACTGGACCAGGTTGCTCAAAGCCCCACCCAACCTGGCCTTGAACACCTCCAGGGATGGAGGAGCCACCGTGCCCCTGTACAACCTGTGCCGGGACCTCAGCACCCGTTCGATCTAGCAAACCTTGCTCTATTGTTTTATTTGAATAATTACAAAGTCATCTGGCTGATATGTGCTGGAAACCCACCTCAATTTTCCAGATGTGGGGTTTTTTTAACCCTTACAGCTCATCTGGACATTAACAGGCCAAGTTCCCTCAGCCACTCCCATAAACCCTGTCCTCCAGCCCCTTCCCCAGCTCTGTTCTCCTTCTCTGCACAAGCTCCAGCTTCTCAAAGTCCTTCTTGAAGTGAGGGGCCCAAAACTGAATCCAGGATTTGGGACGTGGCCTCACCAATGCTGAGTCCAGGGGCACAATCCCTTCCCTGGTCCTGCTGGCCACACCATGGCTGATCCAAGCCAGGATGCCATTGGCTTTCTTGGCCACCCGGACCACTGCTGGCCCATATTCAGCCACTGTCAACCAACACCCCCAGGTCCTTCTCCTCCAGGCAGCTTTGCAGCCACTCTTCCCCAAGCCTGGAGCTGCACGGGGTTGTTGTGACCCAAGCGCAGGACCCGGCACGTGGCCTTGTTGAACCTCATCCCATTGCTCTCAGCCCATGGATCCAGGCTGTCCAGATCCCTCTGCAGAGCCTTCCTGCCCTCAAGGAGATCGACACTTCCACCCAGCTTAGTGTCATCTGTGAACTTACTAAGGGTGCACTCAATCCCTTCATTCAAACCACGATTTATTGGCATGTACCAATATATTCTCGGCTCTGCAGTCTTTCTAACATGCCAGGCAGATCCCATCCTGCTTTGATATTTCTTAACTGCATAATTCTCTATCATCACTTACACTGCAGACAATAAAAAGACATTTGCAACTAAAAATATGCCTGAAAATAACTTGTTCTTCATCTCAGTTAGTGCTGAAATTACACTTAAGTGGGGTGTTTACTATGGATATAACTCATTCACGTGCACAATTCCTGCCCCTACTCTTAATTCCCAGTATTTTAATAGGGAAATAGCACCAACATCTCCCTAAGCATGCACTTTTTTACCCAAATGCCTCCACAGGGCACTGAATCGAGAGCTTCTTGCCTTTGCAATGAACATCTGTTCCCAAAATTCTTGGGCAATGGGTCTCCTGCTGTCCCCAGCACCGTGCACAGGTTGCAATTCCAACAGGAATTCACCAAGGAAGATGCCAACTATTTGGCAAAGTGTCTTGAAATCAGTAGATGCGTGAGCTGAAGGGCCTAAATTTTCATAGAAGGATCATAGAAAAGTTTGGGTTGGAAGGGACCTTATAGCCAATCCAGTTCCACCACCCTACCATGGGCAGGAGCACCTCCCACTAGACCAGGCTGCTCCAAGCCCCATCCAACCTGGCCTTGAACCCCTCCAGGGATGGGGCAGCCACCATTGCTCTGGGCAACCTGGGCCAGAGCCTCCCCACCCTCACAGGAAAACATTTCTTCTTAAGATTTCATCTCAGTCTCCCCTCTTTCAGCTCCCTCATCATATCCCTGCACTCCCTGATATCATTTCTACCTGCACAAAAGGCTGATTTTGAGCTCCCAGGCTATTTTGCATCTCCCTCATAGTGCCATAAATCGCTGCGTGCTGGAAGCAGACGCAATAGTTTGCTTACAGCCCCTTCAAGACCTATCAAATGCTCCCCTGGTTATATCCAGCCACATGGATCACCCTTGTGAACGCAAGCATCCTTTCCTTTCCAGCACGTTTTCCACCCATTCCGTGCATGGTGGCAAATGAGCATTACCTGCCAAAACACAGTGGATGCCAGCGTCTGGTTGGGCAAGAGAAGACCAACAACCTGCAAGAGAAGAGATTTTTCTCATTAGCAAAGGTATTATTGGTTTGTTCTTGGTGCTCTTCTAGGCATACAGACAGCAGACCCCACCTGGAGTCCTGAATCCAGTTTTGGAAGCTCCAACTTAAGAATAAGATGGAACTGTTGGAACGGGTCCAGAGGAGGCCACGAAGATGATGAGAGGGCTGAAGCACCTCTGCTGTGAGGACAGGCTGAGAGAGTTGGGGTTGTTCAGGCTGGAGAAGAGAAGGCTCTGGGGAGACCTTAGAGCAGCTTCCAGTACTGAAAGGGGCTCCAGGAAAGCTGGGGAGGGCTTTTTCCATGGTCCTGGAGTGATAGGATGAGGGGGAATGGCTTTATATTGGAAGGGGGAAGATTCACATTAGACATTAGGGAGAAATTCTTCTCGATGAGGGTGGTGAGGTCTCTTCCAACCTAAACCATTCTGTGATTCTATGATTGTCTAAAGATCAGCTCATTCAATTAAAATGAATACTTTCATCGAGCTATTTCTGGAGGATAATACACATTGCATGAATGCAAGAGTTCAAAGTTGTTATTATTGGCAATAAAGGGGTTTTTTTGGTTTGTTTTCCTTTGGCACGATTGATCGCTGTTTCAAGCACAAGAAAGAAATACAAGTTGAACATCTCAAGACAGGAGTGCCACCTGGAAGCACATGTGCTTCTATTTGGGAGCCTGGATTTTGTTTGAAGAGAATTGTTGATGTTGCATTTTCTGAGCCGCAAAAACTCCTGCTTGGGTTACGGAGCTCAGGTTGATGCTCGCTGTCTCCTGGAGGCTTGCGGCTGCCTGTCCCAGCACATCTGGCCAGTTGTTGCCTGCTGAGGCAAGATGCTACAGGCTTTGCAAGGTCACGCAACGCAGCACACAAGGCCAGACATGCATATGTTCATAGAATCAGGGAATCATGGAATCATGGAATGGTTTGGGTTGGAAGGGACCTTAAATCCATCCAGTTCCAACCCCCCTGCCACGGGCAGGGATACCTCCCACTGGATCAGGCTGCTCAAAGACCCATCCAACCTGGCCTTGAACACCTCCAGGGATGGGGCAGCCACAGCTTCTCTGGACAATCTGTTCCAGGCCTCCCCCACCCTCACAGGAAACCATTTCTGCCTAAGATGTCATCTCAATCTCCCCTCTTTCACCTTAAACCCATTCCCCTTTGTCCTATCCCAATCCAGAGGCCCTCCCCAGCTTTCCTGGAGCCCCTTCACATACTGGAAGCTGCTCTAAGGTCCTCCTGGAGCCTTCTCTTCTCCAGGCTGAACAACCCCAACTCTCTCAGCCTGTCCTCGTATAGGAGGTGCTCCAGTCCTTGGATCATCTTTGTGGCCTCCTCTGGACCTGCTCCAACAGCTCCATGTCCTTCCTGTGCTGAAGATTCCAGAACTGAACACTGCTGTTGCCTACACAGTCCTGAGATCATCCGTGGGACGTCTCGATATATCACACAGGCATTCGCTCAGCAGTCCTTCGAGAGTCCACCTCGTACACACAACACAGCACTGCCAGAGCCCTTCCAACCTTGTTTTACAGCAATCTTTCCTCTTAAAGCATAAGAAGTTGGAGAAGAGGAAAGCGATACAAAGCAAAGGGACTCTCGAGGACAAACATGGACAAGAAAGTGAGTTCTTGGGTGAGGAAGGAGGGAAGATGAGACACTTCCTAATACCACTGTTGTTTTCTCCCCTCTTGTATCTCCGATATCTGATAGTTTCTGAAGAAGACGGCCTTGTTGTTAAACCACATTCGCATCTTTGTTAAGAGCGTAAAGACCGAACAATTCCTTTTAATTCCATACTTTCAGGACACTCATGAGCTGAAATATCTTTGAGGCCTCTGGGCAAGAAGGTTGCGAGTTCATTATCAAACTCAGACCACCTTCTGCACCATTTCCTTGACATTTGTTCCTGAGAAGCTCAGAAGGAAGGAAAAGTCCCCCATTAGGGCACGGAGATGACGCACGGAGGGATGAGCTAAAGGCATCTCTGCACATCTGCAGCAGCATCAGTTGAAGAGGAGGCAACTTCTACACTTCAGGACATAACAACAAACAAAAGGGTAACAGGGTTGGGAGCCCCGATTTCATTTACATCTTCTTTCCTCTCTCCTCCTCCTTCTCCTCCACTTTTTCCTCCTACAGCCTTTCGTGAAGTTGCAGCTACTTTGTGAGTTGGATGAACGCCAAGCTGGGCAAGTTACACTAATTTACCGCTTCCATTCAATATGCGGATCTTGTCATTAATTACTCCGTTGCCGGTTTTAGCCGAACGAATTCAACAGGCGAGGAACCTCCTCGCCCTGGGACTGACTTACGTCCCTGAAGGCAGCGGGCTAATGAGGCTCCGGAGGAGAGGGAAGACTGCAGGCAGTTACATTGTCAGCTGAAGCTGAGCACCGAGAAAAATCAAAGAGGAAAATAAATAAATAAAAAAGAGCACCCAAAATCTGTATGACTGAAAGAGGCACGTTTAAATGCAAACTCTCCATATGTGCAAGAGTCTGTCAAGAAATGTACAGTTTCACTTTTAATTACTGTCATGGGAAAAAAATAACTAAGAAGGAAAACAAAATAAAAAAAAATTAAAAAAAAAAGAAAGCTTTGAAACACTCGAAAAGTACCAGTGAGAAAATTTAATTGCCTATCAGGTGTGAAGGGCTCTTCATGGCCTCAAAGCCAGGGCTAAAGACACTGCTCCGACAGCTGTCGGCTCGGTGTGTTATGCATTACAAACTCTGCTCTTGTGGGCAGCAGAGAGAGGGAGGGGAATCTGCCCCTCTGCTCCGCTCTGGTGAGACCCCACCTGGAGTCCTGGGTCCAGTTCTGGAATCCTCAACATAAGAAGGAGATGGAATTGTTGGAACAGATCCAGAGGAGACCACAGAGATGATGAGAGGGCTGGAGAACCTCTGCTCTGAGGCCAGGCTGAGAGAACCTGGAGAAGAGAAGGCTCCTGGGAGATCTTAGAGCAGCTTCCAGTGCTGAAAGGGGCTCCAGGAAAGCTGGGGAGGGGCTTTTTCCAAGGGCCTGGAGTGATAGGATGAGGAGGAATGGCTTTAAATTGGAAGGGGGAGGATTTAGACAAGACATTAGAAAGAAATTCTTCACAATGAGAGTGGCGAGGTCCTGGCCCAGGTTGCCCAGAGAAGTCGTGGCTGCCCCATCCCTGGAGGTGTTCAAGGCCAGGTTGGATGGGGCTTTGAGCAGCCTGATCCAGTGGGAGGTGTCTCTGCCCATGGCCAGGGGGTGGAACTGGATGGGTTTTGAGGTCCTTTCCAACTCAAAACATTCCATGGTTCTTGCAAGCCCCATGTCCTGCCTCGTGCGCCAGTGAGGGTCATCTGCAACCCCATAGTAACACCTGGGGCTTCTCTGCACACTCTGAAACCTCAACAAGACCCCTTCATTTTCAAATGGACGGGGAAAATAGAGTGCTTAAAGCTGTGGGTGGCAGATGTGAAGACCGGGATGCCTTCTGCTCCATCCTCACTGCCCATTTCCTGGGTGAAATTTCCTAAATGCAAATAAATCTTTCTCCTTGGAGCTTTTCATCCCTAGGATGAAATTCAAAAGCCTACAGCTCAGCAGCTGCCCCATACATCTTAGCACTACAGCAAAGAAAAGAGAAGGAGAATGGCTGCATTGGCTCCCTCCTGGGCTGAAATTTAGGTGGAGACGCCCAAACTCATCCTCCATTTGTGGATCCTCCATCCTATCCCTGCTCTGCCAACGCAACCGATTCTGGGGTTGAACTGTAAACCTGAGGGTGGAAGAAGAAAAGCAAACGATTGCAACTTGGGGAAAAAAACCAAACAGCTGCAGGATTTGGTTGTGATGGAGGAGCAGCTGCTTTGGCCAGAAAAGCTACCACGGGAAAGCTGGGGAGGGGCAGGGATAGGGTGAGGGGAAATGGTTTGAAGCTGAAAGAGGGGAGATTGAGGTGAGATCTTAGGAAGAAATATTTTCCTGTGAGGGTGGTGAGGCCCTGGCCCAGGTTACTCAGAGAAGTTGTGGTTGCTCCATCCCTGGAGGTGTTCAAGGCCAGGTTGGATGGGGCTTGGAACAGTCTCATCCGGTGGGAGGTGTCCTTGCTCATGGCAGGTCGGAATTAGATGGGTTTTGAGATCCCTTCCAACCCAACCCATTTCAAGATTCCATGGTTCTCTTACGTTCAGCAAGATCTCAACCCCTTTCACAATGCTCTAAACCCTACAGAACTATAGGCTATAGGGGGAAAAACCCAACGTCTACACAAGCAGCATCGTGTGTTGACCGATAGGCAATAAACCTTTTCCTATATGATCTGCTGGAAGCCACGGAGGGTGTTTAACTGCCCCCAAACACCAGGACGAGGAGCGTGGGTGCGATGGCACGCCGGCACGGCTTGGCGGACGCTGGAGCCCCGCTGGCTCAGCCAGAGCCCACCGCAGGCACATGAAGTCTCTCTTGAGGAAATCCCATCCCCCTATGCGAAATGCAAGACTCAAACTGTTTTTATGCTAGAGCAGGCTGCCAATTTTGTCACTAAATTTCACAGATCGATTGGCATAAATGTTACATTTTAATTTTAACATTTGAAACGTTTGGGTTTTTTTTTTTTCCTCTTCTCTAAATGACAAGAGGTTCCAGTTTATCCTTTAGAGCGAGCGAAATTGGGCTCATCTGACAGCTCTCGGCTCCTCTGACAGCTCTGGATTTGGGCCGATTTCATTGTCAATTTGATCGTTAACTCATTTTTGTTTAACCTTTTCTTTCAAAATGCCCCATACAAAGTTGCCACCAAACCCATAACAACAAATACTAACAACCACCATAGTTTCTGCTTTTAGGTGTTCTTTTCCCTTTAGGAAAGAGTCATTAAGCAAGGATCTTACCTTTAAGGAAGGATCTTTACCTTTAAATAGAATCATAGAATGGGGTTGGGTTGGAAGGGACCTTAAAGATCATCCAGCTCCAACCCCCTGCCATGGGCAGGGACATCTCCCACTGGATCAGAGGCTCCAAGCCCCATCCAACCTGACCTTGAACACCTCCAGGGATGGGGCAGACACAACTTCTCTGGGCAACCTGGGCCAGGGCCTCACCACTCCCATCAGGAAGAAATTCCTCCTTATGTCCAGTCTAAATCTGCCCCTCTCCAGTTCATCCCCCTCATCCTATCACCACAAGTCCTTTATGAATAGTCCCTCTCCAGCTTTCCTGTAGCCCCTTCAGGTACTGGAAGGTCACTATAAGGTCTCCTCAGAGCCTTCTATTCTCCAGCCTGAACAAGCCCAACTCTCTCAGCCTGTCCTCGTATGGGAGGTGCTCCAATCCTCTGATCATCTTTGTAGCCTCCTCTGGACCCGTTTAGATAAGGATCGTTACCTTTAAGCAAGTCTTACACCTTGGTCCACTGGGTTTAGGAAGATTAAATTCAGCAGATTTTGCTCTTTCGATCATCTTATCTAATAAACAGATCCAAGAGCTGGTGGTTAAGAGGACCAGCAACCTTCCAGCACCAGCTTTGGGTGATTTGAAGCAAAAACCCCGTGCCTCAGTTTCCCCATTCATGAAGATGAGTTAATTAATTGTTCCCATTCCTGAAGTTTCAGTGGTAGGAAGACAGGCAGAATTCTCTCCCTTCTGGCTTTCGCTCTCAAGAACACCCAAACGCTTACAAATCACACAATAACAAGTAGAAACCAAAAACGCCCTTAATAACCCGACGGAAAGCGCTCGTCGGTTTAATTAATCCAAAAGAGAGCGCACGACACCGATCTCGCCGTGCTGTATCTTGTCACGTTCGGGTAGGGACTTAAAAAAAAACATGCAAATGAAATAAAATACATAAAAGTGCCCGAAGATGAAATCCGAGAGTTGCAGGAGTTGCATTTTGAAGGCGATGAGCTCATCTTGGTCTTCGCTTTCCAGAAGGGAAGGATAAAGCTGGAGATGTTGCTGAGCGAACGGAATGAAATAGGTAAAGGACCTTGAGCACAGAGCTTGTTAGGCAGGATTTGCACAGCAAAGCTAAGGGGCAATGGGAAAGGTGGGAACCCTGAGTGAACCCAGCAAGGTGGAATGTGGAGAATTGTCCACGAGTGCCACAAAATGCATTTCTTGGAACTTGCAAACAAAGCGGGGAGTGATGTGAAAGTACTTACGATGGGGGTTCCAAAAGGAATGTAACCTATGGAAAAAAAACAGAGGTGAACATATTAAAATACGCAGGTTTGGGATGGAAAAAATCATATCTAAGACATCTACTGGTTTAGGGTAGAAGCCACACCAGGCATGATGAGCTGTACTCAGTTCCACCAGCTCCAGCCCACCATGGGGACATCTGTGGACCTTCACAACCTCCACCTGATGCACCAAGCATCAACCAGAAGCATCTCCTGATTTTTACCCAGTTACTTTCCCATCCTCTATTTACTTTCCTTGGGTTGTGGTCTAAGTTTCCCACTTCTAACCTCTAGACCCTTGGTCCACTGGGTTTAGGAAGATTAAATTCAGCAGATTTTGCTCTTTCAATCATTTTACCTAAGAAACAGACCCAAGAGCTGGTGGTTAAGAGAACCAGCAACCTTCCAGCATCAGCTTTGGGTGATCTGGGGTAAAACTCCATGCCTCAGTTTCCAGTAAACCCAGTTTGTGCCAGTACGTGGCATTAGTGCTTCAGAGGGCATCGTCCGGTTGAGCTGGGCTTGGCAGCCACCAACACAACTCAAACCAGCAGAAGCCAAGGGTTGACAGCTCAAACCAGGAGCTGCTCGGTCCAGACCAGGAGGAGTTGGATGCTGCCGCAGTGGCGCTAACTGAGCTGACCTAGTGGCTTGCTGCCATGGAAAGGGGGAGATCCTGCCCCCCCCCTTCCCAGGCTCAGTAACGCAATCTGTTCCCTGCCTCGTGCCAACTCGGTTGCTCATCAGACCCTCCCACAACCTACCCTCCCTAGCCCAGGAGAAAGCTCTCCAGCTTTCTGCGCCCCTTCCCTCCTTGCTGAGCCTGGTCCCACCAGGTTAGCATCCCAAAGGTGCTCCTGAAGCCATCTACTAAGCTTCACAAGCCCAGGCCAGCTGAGGAGCAGGAAGATGCCACCATTGATGGAGCTTCCCTCTCTCACTGTCTGCTTTAGGAACCTCTCCGCTAGCATTTTTATACCAGGAGGGCTCATTTATTTCTAGGTCAGTAGAAAAAGGAACAGGGTAGAAGCACCCTGAAGAAAACATATTTGCATCATGAAGGAGAGCGGGACTATTTTAATCATAGGTGCATGTTAAAGCTCTCTATATTAGAGAGAAGCCTTTACCCCAAATCTTGTTGAGTGCCACAAAAATCAAATGCTTCACATTTTTCCTCTGCTAAGTCTGCCAATTTTCGGTGCTAATTATAATTCATCTCTCTGACTTCCACGAGAAGGTCTCAGAGCATTTTCCCAACATTACGGAATTAAGCCTCGTGGATCCAATTTACAGCCAGAAAGGGGCAAAGACCAGAGAGGAAGAAAAATGTGACAAAAACCCAAGGCAGCACAGGAGCGAGTCCTGGCTTTCCTCCCCTCCACTTCGCCCTCAACATCATCTTGCTTGAAGGAACTGGAGAACAAAACCCACCAACCCTGTTATTTCTCTCTTGTGAAGACAGAACCATAGAATTGCTTGGTTGGAAAAGACCTTTAAGATCATTGAGTCCAACCCTACCTGTCCACTACCAAACCAGATCCTTGAGCACCTCATCTACCCGGCTTTTAAACAATCGGGGATGGAGACTCTACCACCTCCCTGGGCAGCCTCTGCCAGGGCCTGACAACCCTGATGAAGAATTTTTTCCTGATGTCTAATCCTAACCTGCCCTGGTGCAGCTCGAGGCCGTTTCCTTTCATCCTATCAGCTGTTGCTTGTGAGAAGAGGCCAACACCCACCTCACTACAACCTCCTTTTCAGCCTCCTTTTCTCCACACTTAACAATCCCAGGTCCCTCAGACACCTCTCACAACCCTTGTTCCCCAGCTCCGTTCCCTTCTCTGGACACGCTCCAGCCCCTCAATATCCTTCTTGGAGTGAGAGGCCCAAAACCAAACCCAGGATTCGACGTTCGGCCTCAGCAGTGCCAAGTTCAAGGGCACAATTCCTTCCCTGCTCCTGCTGGCAACATCATGGTAGATCCAAATGAAGATGCCATTGGCCTTCTTGGCCACCTGGGCCACTGCTGGCTCATGTTCAGCCACTGCCAACCAACACCCCCAGGTCCTTCTCCTCCAGGCAGCTTTCCAGCCACTCTTCCCCAAGCCTGGAGCGCTGTGTGGGGCTGTTTTATCCCAAGTGCAGGACCCGGCACTTGTTCTTGTTGAACCTCATCCCGTTGGTCTCAGCCCATGGATCCAGCCTGTCCAGATCCCTCTGCAGAGCCTCCCTACACTCAAGCAGTTCAACACTTCCATCCAGCTTAGTGTCATCCACGAACTTACTAAGATGCACTCAATCCCTTCATGCAGATCATCGATAAAGATTTTGGACAGAAGTGGACTCAGCACTGAGCCCTGGAGAACTCCCCAGGGATTCTTCCCCCATATACATGGAAAAGGTCCCGATTATTTAAGTAAGTCCTTGGGGAAAGAACCAAGATTGTACTTACATCCTCAAGAGAACTGCTATTCAACGTCAGCAGAGGTTGCTGTGGAGTTGTCCATGGCAAAGGGACACCCCAAAATGGAAGGAAGAGGTGACGAGGTAATCATTGAGCAGCCCAGTTAAGCCATGGACAAGGTCATCCTTCCTGGGCTCCCAGTGCCAGAGCTATTTGGTCCAACCACATATGGGAAACAGACTTCATCCCATTTTTTCCTGGAGCACAAAACCCTAAGATGGTTCTTGGGCATCAAGCTTTGTTGACTAAAATGCCCGTTATAGTGAGGGACACCTCAAAAATGCCAGAAAAGTCATGAGCTTGAGTCCATGTTAAAACATCTGAAGGAAAATGTAAAGCCGTAGATTTTGGATGGGCATTTAGGATCCTAACTCTCCCTGACCGCAAAGGGATTTAGGATCCGAATGACTTTCTGGTCTTGGTCTATATGTTGACAAGATGCAATTCAAAGCCAGGAGGTAAAATACCACATTTTGTACAAATTCCTGGTAAAATGAATAATTACTTGATCAGGACAAACCATACCTGACATTCGGAATGGCATGAAGATGGTCTCGTTTGTATCGGGGTGGATGATGGCCTGAAAAACAATCAGCAAAGAAAGACATTGAAGGCACCACAACAATTGGCCAAGCGCTCAGCTTCTAAACACAGCACCTTCCACCAGGGAGCACCAGGAGACTTCCTGCATCTCAGCACCTTCCTTGCTTCTGCAGCTCCAACCCAAGGCAGGTATTGTTTGGTAGCCTCCACAAAACCAACTCCTACCATTGCTTTTAATAATTTAAACTAAACAATTTAACTTTATTATTATTTTCATCCTCATAGAATCATAGAATAGTTTGGGTTGGAAGGGACCTTAAAGATCATCCAGTTCCAACCCCTTCATCATCATCATTAAAATACAGAAAGTGACTCCTTCTTGGTACTATAACGTCCCCAAAGGCCACCCACCTTAACCCCAAGGAGGGAAATGCAGGTTTAGGAGGGGAAAAGAGAAACCCGTTTTCTATCTCTGTCTGTTTTCAGTATCTCCACCAAGGTGCAGCTTAACGTCCTGGCTGAACCTCTGCCCCATGAAAGGCAAAGTCATTGCTGGGGTGGAGGAGTGAGGAGGGCAGGACCACCTGCTCGGGAGGGAATGAGGGTGGAAATCACTTTATGCTGCTCCTGGTCTAGTGGGAGGTGTCCCTGCCCAAAGAAGGTGGGTTGGAACTGGATGATCTTTAAGGTCCTTTCCAACCCAACCCATTCCATGATTCTAAAGTGGATGGGTCGCTGGAGAACTCCATCAGAACTTGTATGGCTTAGCCAGGGTGGACAAATCCAAACGGAGGAACATGTTCTCCATCTGCCACCAGTCACATTGTAGGAAACCCGAAATGCTGCTTCAGAATCCGGCCAAGCTGGGGTCAAAACATGCAGCCATGGCATGGGGTCACCTAAATAAAAGTCCCTTGCACACCACAGGACTTGGATTCACCAAATAATTCAGCCTTTACGTCTCTCCACAGCTTCTCAGCCAATGCGGGCAGCTGTGGACAGCCCAGCCTGCATGGAAATCCTCGATCCGCTTGACCAATAAAGAAATGACGATGATCACTTGGCCTGTTTCTCCCATTTTTTTGCAGGAGGTTGTGCTAGGATGAACTGGCTGGGGAGGAAAAATCCATCCCCAAGCGATCCGGGGCTGCAGAGGAGGAAGGTACGACACAGCGAGAAGCCTTCCCAAAGATCTGTCAAATTGTTTTCCAAAGACTGGAGACAAGAAATCTCTTGACTAGACAGGAAGGAGAAAATGAAGACATCAAAATATATAAATACAAAGCAAAAAAGTCTCTTTGGTGGCAACAGTGTTCTCTGCGTTTCCGCTTCTGTGGCAAGACAGAAGAGCGACTGGCAAAGCCGAGAGTGGAGAACAGGGCAGCGTCACTGAGCAAAAAGGGAAGAAAGCAGCAACAGTGAAACATAAACGAAACAATGATGAAACAAAGAAAGAATACATTACCTGCTTTATTTTCTGAGCTCCCCAAAGCTAGAAAAAGAAAGGAGAATATTGCATTTAAAACACAAGCAGTGTAGTTTTATCCTAAACCCCAAATAATCGTCTTTTAGCTGCTGTAGTAAATAGAAGCATAGAATGGTTTCAGTTGGAAAAGGCCTTTAAGATCATTGAGTCCAACCATCGATCCAGCCCTGCAAAGTCCACCACCAGACCACGATCCCGAGTGCAACATCTACCTGGTTTTTAAACACCTCCAGTGATGGAGATTCCACCACCTCCCTTGGCAGCCTCTGCCAGAGCCTGAGAATCCCTTCAGTAAAGAAATCCCTAATGTCCAATCTAAATCTCTCCTGGCGCATCTTAAGGCCATTTCCCCTGGTCCTGTTGCTGCCTACCAGGGAGAAGAGACCAGCCTTCACCTCGCTACAACCTCCTTTCAGGCAGCTGTAGACAGTGATGAGGTCTCCCCTCAGCCTCCTTTTCTCCAGGCTAAACAACTCCAGGTCCCTCAGCCGCCTCTCATAACCCTTTGTTCTCCAGCCCCTTCCCCAGCTCCGTTCCCTTCTCTCTGGACGCCCTCCAGACACACTCCAGCCCCTCAATGTCCTTCTTAAAGGGACAGCTTTAAACCAGACTCAATTCCTGCATCCTTCCAGGATGTATTTAAAGACACTTTCCACAAAATCTGTGTCCTGTTACGAGCAGAGAGGCAGAGAAGATATTCTTTCTGATATTGAATAACAGCAGCCAGACTTCACGCTCTGCTTTACAAACCAAGAAATATCTCGGTAACTCTGTCGCGCGTCGATCTCAAGGTAAATTTAGCACAGCCTCTCCTTGGACGAGCTCCCTGTGGAAATTGAGGCTCACTGGGGAACACAGGTGGAGCAAAGGAAATAAAATCATAGACTTGCTTAGTTGGAAAAGACCTTTGAGATCATCGAGTCCAACCGCACCTGTCCACTACTAAACCAGATCCCTGAGTACCTCATCTACACGGCTTTTAAACACCTCCAGGGATGGGAACTCCACCACCTCTCTGGACAGCCCCTGCCAGGGCCTGAGAACCCTTTCCGTGAAGAAATGTTTCCTGATGTCCAATCTGAACCTGCCCTGGTGGAAACACAAGAAGAACACTCTTCAAATCAATCCTGGGTTGAGGATAAGGCAGCCACCGGTTTTTGTTTTGCACAAGAAGGGAAAGTCAAGAAGAGGAAATAAATCACCTATAAAACCCTCCTGAGTGCCTATCGTTATTTAATGCAATTCAACACCACTAAACCAACTCAAATCGGGTCAGGCAGTGAACATCTATGAGCATCCAGGAAGAAACATCATACATGAGGTGCAGGGAGAGCTACGGAGCAGAGACACAACATCAAGAGAAGCTCTGGCACATGAGCTTCAAGAGGGGAGATTGGGAGGAGATCTCAAAAAATGTTCTCCTGTGAGAGTGGTGAGGCCCTGGCCCAGGTTGTCCAGGGAAGTCATGGCTGCCCCATCCCTGAAGGTGTTCAAGGCCAGGTTGGATGGGGCTTGGAGCAGCCTGGTCCAGTGGGAGGTGTCCCTGCCCATGGCAGGGGATAGGAACTGGATGGGCTTTGAGAACCCTTCCAATCCAAACTATTCTGTAAGTCTATGATTCCAGATGCATAAACCCACAGTTTCCCCTATCCTTAATAAAGCCAGAGGACTCTCCTCAATGAACTGGGCCTAAATGGAAATTACAACATGAAAGAAAATCCCCATTTTGATGCATATACTTTCAGTGAAGGATGAAAAACCAGGATGCCTGTGACATCACAGCAGCTCATTTGCCTTTCTATTAGTCACAGAGATATGGAATGGTCTGGGTTGGAAGGGACCTCAAAGCCCATCCAGTTCCAACCCCCTGCTATGGGCAGGGACACCTCACACTGGATCAGGCTGCTCAAGGTCCCATCCAACCTGGCCTTGAACACCTCCAGGGATGGGGCAGCCACGACTTCCCTGGGCAACCTGGGCCAGGGCCTCACCATCCACACTGTGAAGAATTTCTCCCTAATATCTAATCTAAATCTTCCTGCTTCCAATTTAAAGCCGTTCCCCCATCCTATCACTCCAGACCCTTGGAAAAAATCCCTCCCCAGCTTTCCTGGAGCCTGTTCAGGTACTGGAAGCTGCTCTAAGGTCTTCTCCTTCTCTCTTCTAGGCTAAACAACCCCAACTCTCTCTATGAAGAACTGTTCCAATCAGCTCAAGTCTGGTTTCAACCTCCAGGCACCGGTTTGTGCTACACCTCTATTGGATCACCTTCAGCACTGTCTATTTACGTTCTTCATGCAGGTCGTCGGCGCTGCTAATGACACCTTTTAACCTTCACTTAAAGAAGAAAAACATAAGATTCATCCGAGCCAGGAGACGGGCTGTTTCCTTGGCAAGGCACGGTTGCCAATCTCTTAAACCACCCTCGTGGCTCTTTTACATCTTTCCAATTTGTCAACATCCTCTCGAATCGAGGACGCCAGAAACCAGACAAATGATTCCAACAACGGTTGTCCCGATGCCAAAGTAAGAGTAGGCTTAACCTGATGAGTTCTGCTCTTGCTGTTGATAAATCCAAAGCCGGCGATAGCTCTTTTTGCTTGGATTACCCACCGGAAAACCTACTTGTGCGTGAAATTCTGCAGTACAGGCATTCACACCTCAAATGTTAACATTATTAGAGAATTATTTGGTTCAAAAGATCTTTGAAATTGTCGAGTCAAATCATACCTGTCCACTAGTAAACCAAATGACTGAGCACCTCATCTACCTGGCTTTTAAATCCAGGGATGGGGACTCCACCACCACCCTGGGCAGCCTGTTATGCTATAAATTAAGCCCCATTCTGCCTTTCTTCTTCACTCAAGGTTTAGAGTCTTCCCTAAATATAAATCCATGAAGATATTGTTGGAATAAGGTAATTTTATATTATGAATTGCATAAATAGTCCCACCAATACCAGCAAACCCAGTATTTCACTCCAAATCCAGCTCTCACTCCAGAATCAAAGCTCCATGATGAACTCAACTGCAGGTGATGAGAATCTTCACAGAATCATAAGACTCACTTGGTTGGAAAAGATCTTTGAAATCATCAGGTCCAACCATACCCATCCACTACTAAACCAGATTCCTGAGCACCTCATCTACACGGCTTTTAAACCCCTCCTCCAGGGATGGGGATTCCACCACCTCCCTGGGCAGCCTCTGCCAGGGCCTCAGAACCCTTTCCGTGAAGACATTTTTCCTGATGTCCAATCTGAACCTGCCCTGGTGCAGCTTGAGGCCATTTCCTCTCATCCTATTGCCTGTCACTCGGGGAAGAGACCAGCACCCACTTTGCTACAACCTGTTACTTCAATATCTAAACATCCCATATCCACACAGCTCTTGCCTGAGGGAAATTTGCCTTTTTAAGGAAAATCATTATTCTTCATTTTACAGTTGAAGAACAGAGGCTGAGAGACACAAGAAGACAATCTTTGTGGTTGATAGTGACAAGGTATGGAGCTGAGAGACAGGACAAGGGGAAAGAGTTTTAATATGAAAGAGGGGAGATTGAGATGAGATCTTAGGAAGAAATGTTCTCCTGTGAGGGTGGAGAGGCCCTGGAAGAGGTTGCCCAGAGAAGCCGTGGCTGCCCCATCCCTGGAGGTGTTCAGGTCCAGGTTGGATGGGGCTTGGAGCAACCAGATCCAGTGGGAGGTGTCCCTGCCCATGGCACGGTGGTGGAACTGGATGATCTTTAAGGTCCCTTCCAACCCAAATCGTTCTATGACTCTGTGGTTCTAGGATTTGTCTGCCCTCACCAAACTGGAAATCAAAAGGGTGGGAGGCTCATACCCCAACATCTCCTAGTGCTTTCCACCACCTGCACACCTACCCGCTCGAGGACTTCCACAAGGTGAAAATGGAAGTCCTCCAGCTGCAGTTGAGTACCCAAAGCGTTCCAGTAACCCTGTGGCTGCCCAGATCTCGCCTGTCTTAGATGTGAAACGAAAACATGGGATTTTTCTCTCTGACTGCAAGCACCGAGACCAGCAAAAAGGAAGAGGGATGGTTTCTGAGCCAGCGCTATGGCTTTTTTGGTCAAATTATCTAATTTCATTAATTGATCCCAATATTTATGCATTTTCCTGCTGCAGTGCAAATATTGTTAGAACATGTGATTTCATTACTTCTCAGAAAGAGACTTTACAAGATGCACCTGATGAGTCACCTAAAGATTCTGCCAGCTCATTTTCACTTTTTTTTCATCCTCTAATTCAGTTTCTGTCTGCAGCATTTTTCCATCGCTCCAGAACTCTGATGGCTCTTGCCAGCTGGGGGTTCGTTTCTGCAAGCGAGGCTCAATTTTTGATGGAGGTTTCATTCACGCCCTCTCTGGCCACCTTCGAGAAGCAGCCAGGTTTTGATCTCATCTACACAAGCGTGAATCCAAAGCATCTTCACTGGAACACGTGGAACGATTCCAGATTTGTGCTCAGTTTACGGTAGATTTCATAGAATCATAGACTTGTTTGGTTAGAAAAGACCTTGAAGATCATCGAGACCAACTGTACCCGTCCACTACTAAACCAGATCCCTGAGCACCTCATCTACGTAGCTTTTAAACACCTCCAGGAATGGGGACTCCACCACCTCCCTGGGCAGCCTCTGCCAGGGCCTCAGAACCCTTTCTGTGAAGAAATCTTTCCTGATGTCCAATCTGAACCTGCCCTGGGGCAACTTGAGGACATTCCCTCTCATCGTATCGCCTGTCACTTGGGAGAAGAGACCAAATCCACCTCACTACAACCTGCTTTCAGGGAGCTGTAGAGGGCAATAAGGTCCTGTTGCTGCCTACCAGGGAGAAGAGACCAACCTTCACCTTGCTACAACCTCCTTTTCTGGCAGTTGTAGACAGTGATGAGGTCTCCCCTCAGCCTCCTTTTCTCCAGGCTAACCAACCCCAGGTCCCTCAGCCGCTCCTCACTAGACTTGTTCTCCAGACCCTCTCCCAGCTCTGTTCTCCAGATCCTTCCCCAGCTCTGTTCCGCTTCTCTGGACGCAATCCAGTACCTCAGTGTCCTTCTCCAAGCTGTGTCCACTACAATCTTCTACCAGGACACATCAGCCTCTGCTTCATGGTTTTGAAAGAATCAGCTCTAGGATTGTTCACAAGTGTTCCCAACACCAACATTTCAGAACATCGGACTCATAGTTAAGATTCCCACCCATCCTGCCCAGGTTTCTGGTTTTTCCTACTGTTTTTCAGGGAAGAGATCCTCACCACTTCGCTCATCACCTACAGCAGACAGCTTTAAACCCCTGACCTCAGTCACGCGGAAACATACAGCCCCTCCAAGGCAGCGCAGTGGGAACTGGAAGGTCTTTAAGGTCCCTTCCAACCCAAACCATTCTATGATTACACGCCTGTGACGGTTAAGTTAGGGTTATCAAAGACTGCCTCAGCCTGAAGACATTCAAAGCTGAGGTAAGTAGATAGAGACTGTAACAACTCGTGGAGAACAGCACTGATCTTTGGTTGACAGGACATTCATTAGTGTTCCTTATTTAGCAGCAAAATCACAGCTCAGAGAGAGCTTTCAAAATAGTATTTATTTAAAGAACACATCCAGTCGAAATCTATTAACCAACACCTGCCGCTCTGAAACAGAACTCAGGAACCAGAGATTCTTCAGAGGTTACAGAATCATAGAATCATAGAAAGGTTTGGATTGGAAGGGACCTTAAAGCCCATCCAGTTCCAACCCCCTGCCATGGGCAGGGACACCTCCCACTGAATCAGAGTGCCCCAAGCCCCATCCAACCTGGCCTTGAACACCTCCAGGGATGGGGCAGCCACAGCTTCTCTGGGTAACCTGGGCCAGGGCCTCCCCACCCTCACAGGAAAACATTTCTTCCTCATATCCTATGTCAATCTCCCCTCTTCAGGCTTAAAACTGTTCCCCTCATCCTATCCCTGCACTCCCTGATCTCGAGGCCCTCCCCAGCTCTCCCCCTTTCAGTACTGGAAGGTCGCTATATGGTCTCCTGGAGCCTTCTCTCCTCGAGGCTGAACAATTGCAACTCTCTCAGCCTGTCCTCGTATGGGATGTGCTCCAGCCCTTGGATCATTTTCTTGGTCCTCTGGACTCACTAACAGATCCATGTCCTTCCTGTGCTGAGGACTTATTTTCTTCCTGTTAAACGCAGTAAGTATTTAACCACGGAAACATTTATTTGGAAAAGACCTTTGAGATCATCAAGTCCAACCGTACCTGCCCACTATTAAACCAGATCCCTGAGCACCTCATCAACCCAGCTTTTAAACCCCTCCAGGGATGAGGACTCCACCACCTCCCTGGGCAGCCTCTGCCAGGGCCTCAGAACCCTTTTGAGGTTTCATTGAATTCATTTCATTGATTTCATGGTCCTGGACTCAAAGATAGAATTTGGATTTCCCTCTACACAAAGTTTCACCTTGGTTAGCAAACCCAGGGTGGAGAGATGGTTTGAGGGTGAGGAGGCACTGGCCCAGGTTGCCCAAGGAAGTTGTGGCTGCCCCATCCCTGGAGGTGTTCAATACCAGGTTGGATGGGGCTTGGAGCAGCCTGATCCAGTGGGAGGTGTCCCTGCTCACAGTGGAGTGGTTGGAACTGGACGGGCTTTGAGGTCCCTTCCAACCCAACCATTCTATGATTCAATGATAAACGGTGTTTACAAATGGTTCACCCTTGTTTACAACCGGCTTCGACGCCGCTACAACAAGCAGCCAGCTCCATCCTATGCGAGCGCAGTTGGCTGTATCCAAACCTCCTACTAAATCATTGAAGTTTGCCTCGGCTGCTTGAGGTCAGGAGAGCACCGAGAGATTCACACCACCTACTCCTTTGCGTTGCCAGCAACCACCTCCCTGCAGTCTATGGAGACACAGAGGCAGATCCAATGTCAGGAATCTGTAATAGATGCTCTCACGCTTCCCTCCCTCACTGTATGTGCCAACGGGATCCGAGTCCCTCGCACGATGCTGTAGTAGACACTGAAACGATCTTAAATCCATGTGTGCGTGCTGTCCATATGCCACGCTAGGAATAACTCTACGGAGAAACCCCCTTCTTGATTAACCGCACATTCAACTTGCATAGAATCATAGAATGATAGAATCCCTATGTTGGAAAAGACCTTTGAGATCATCACGTCCAACCGTACCTGTCCACTACTAAATTATATCCCTGAGCACTTCATCTACCTGGATTTTAAACCCCTCCAGGCATGGGGACTCCACCACCTCCCTGGGCAGCCTCTGCCAGGGCCTCAGAACCAATTTGGTGAAGAAGTTTTTCTTATCTCCAATCTGAACCCGCCCTGGAGCAACTTGAGGCCATTCCCTCTCAGAATCAGAATCACACAAGGTTGGAAAGGACCCATTGGATCATCGAGTCCAACCGTTCCTAACACTCCCTAAACCATGTCCCTAAGTACTTCATCCACCCGTTCCTTAAACACCTCCAGGGAAGGCGACTCGACCACCTCCCTGGGCAGCCTGTTCCAGTACCCAATGACTCTTACTGTGAAGAATTTTTTTCTGATATCCAACCTGAACCTCCCCTGACGGAGCTTCAGGCCATTCCCTCTAGTCCTGTCCCCTGTCACTTGGGAGAAGAGGCCAGCTCCCTCCTCTCCACAACCTCCTTTCAGGTAGTTGTAGAGAGTAATAAGGTCTCCCCTCAGCCTCCTCTTCTCAAGGCTAAACAACCCCAGCTCTCTCAGCCGCTCCTCATAAGACTTGTTCTCCAGCCCCCTCACCAGCTTTGTTGCTCTTCTCTGGACACGCTCCAGAGCCTCAACATCCTTCTTGTGGTGAGGGGCCCAGAACTGAACACAGTATTCGAGGTGCGGTCTCACCAGTGCCGAGTACAGAGGGAGAATAACCTCCCTGGACCTGCTGGTGACCCCATTTCTGATACAAGCCAAGATGCCATTGGCCTTCTTGGCCACCTGGGCACACTGCTGGCTCATGTTCAGTCGGCTGTCAACCAGCACCCCCAGGTCCTTCTCTTCTGTGCAGCTCTCCAGCCATTCTTCCCCCAGTCTGTAGCGCTGCATAGGGTTGTTGTGCCCCAAGTGCAGGACCCGGCATTTGGTCTTGTTAAACCTCATCCCATTGGTCTCGGCCCAGCAGTCCAGCCTGTTCAGATCCCTTTGCAGAGCCTCCCTACCCTCCAGCAGGTCGACACTTCCTCCCAGCTTAGTGTCATCTGCAAACTTGCTGAGGGTGCACTCAATGCCTTCATCCAGGTCATTGATAAAGACATTGAACAGAGCTGGACCCAGTACTGAGCCCTGAGGAACTCCACTTGTGACTGGCCTCCAGCTGGAGTTAACTCCATTGACCACCACTCTCTGGGCCCGGCCATCCAACCAGTTTTCAACCCAGGAGAGTGTGCGCCTGTCCAGGCCCGAGGCTGACAGTTTCTGCAGCAGAATGCTGTGAGAAACTGTGTCAAAGGCTTTACTGAAGTCCAAGAAGACTACATCCACAGCCTTTCCCCCATCCAGTAGTTGAGTGATTTTGTCATAGAAGGTGATCAGGTTAGTTTGGCAAGATCTGCCTTTTGTAAACCCATGTTGACTGGGCCTGATCACCCGGTTCTCTTGCGTGTGCTTCATGATAGCACTCAAGATTACCTGTTCCATGACTTTCCCTGGCACTGAGGTGAGACTGACAGGCCTGTAGTTCCCCGGATCCTCTCGTCCTACCACCTATTGCTTGGGCGAAGAGGAACAGTAATTTCAAAGAGCCCTTCCCCAGCTCTGTTCCCTTCTCTGGACACACTCCAGCCTCTCAATGTCCTTCTTGGAGTGAGACATCCAGAACTGAACCCAGGTTTCGAGGTGCGGCCTTACCAGCACTGAGTCCAGGGGCAGAATCACCTCCCTGCTCCTGCTGGTCACGCCATTTCTGATCCAAGCCAAGATGCCATTGGCCTTCTTGGCCACCTGGGCCACTGCTGGCTCATGTTCAGCCACTGTCAACCAACACCCCCAGGTCCTCCTCTGCCAGGCAGCTTTGCAGCCACTCTTCCCCAAGCCTGGAGCTGCACGGGGTTGTTGTGTCCCAACTGCAGGACCTGGTACTTGGCCTTGTTGAATCTCATACAATTGGCCTTGGCCCATTGACGCAGCCTGTCCAGGTCCCTTTGTCCAGGTCCCTCTTCTTGGATGCCAATGGAAGACTCCTCTATCCTAAGCACCGTTGAGTCACAGCACCACGAGCTGCCCATCTGCTGAACCACAAAGCCTTTGAGAAACAATTCCTGTTGAAGAGGATCAGCCGAGGCTCCTGCCTGGCCGGCAGCACTTCCCACAGCGTTGGGAACTGGATTGGAAATGGGGAGCAATTCCAGTGAAAGACACGGATTTGCACAGATACAAAACCAAGCGTAGGTGGAACCAGAATCAAGTTCCAACCGATAAAAAAAGATAGCACTTAAATAACACTTTGCAGCTTCTCAGCACTCAATAAACATTAACTAATTAATCCTGGCAGCATTCTAATGGAAAGATTTAAGCAGAATAAGAAGCATTCATCCAAAACCATTACGTGCACCAGGGTTGGAGAAGGACTTAGATCATAGAATCATGGAATGGTTTGAGTTCAATGGGATCTCAAAGCCCATCCAGTTCCAACCCCCCTGGGCAGGAACACCTCCCGCTGGACCAGGCTGGTCTAAGCCCCATCCAACCTGGCCTTGAACACCTCCAGGGATGGGGCAGCCAAAACTCCCCATGGCAATCTAGGCCAGGACCTCCCCACTCCCAAAAGAAAACATTTCTTCCTGAGATCTCATCCCAATCTCCCCTTTTTACATACCGCTACAGGGTTTAAAGTACAGCTTCGGAAACCAGCCTTGCTAATCCAACCAGGCTGCTTAAGATCAGATTGCTTTCAGCCTATTTTAGCCATATGGAGCTTGCAGATCTAATCTGATTTGTAATCTAGATGTGACTTTAGATAAATCCTCTTAATCCTCAGATGACAAGATGAAGCAAAGACAATTTGTAAGTGAGTAAAAGCATTAACAGCAGCAGTGAACACGGTTTCTTTACTCCTGCCTGAGCTCCGTTGGTGTCTTTTTTCTTCTGAAGGTCCAGAAATGATGTCCAAAATGACATCTAAAATGATGTCCAAAATGATGTCCAAAATATTTGACTTGTCTTAGCATCACAGACAACGCTTAGATTGCAGAAAAGAGATGGTCTAATCGTGCAATCCCAAGTACAATTACAGGCAGTGGAGAGAAGCCTGGAAGAGAAGGTCTTGGGTTGCTGGTGGATGAGAAGCTCAATACGAGCCAGCAATGTGTGTTTGTAGCCCAGAAAGCCAACTGTGTCCTGGGCTGCATCCAAATCAGCGGGACCAGAAAGGCAAGGGAGAGGCTTCCATGCTCTGCTCTTGCAAGACCCAGCCTGGACTCCTGTGTCCAGCTCTGGAGTCCTCAGCACAGGAAGGACATGGAGCTGTTAGATCGAGACCAGAGAAAGCCACAAAGATGATCTGAGGGCTGGACATCTTCTGTATGAGGACAAGTTGAGAGAGGTGGAGTTGTTCAGCCTGGAGAAGAGAAGGCTCTGGGGAGACCTTAGAGCAGCTTCCAGTACTGAAAGGAGCTTCAGGAAAGTTGGGGAGGGGCTCTTGATCAGGGAGTGTAGGGATGAGACAAAGGGGAATGGTTTGAAGCTGCAAGAGGGGAAATCAAGATGAGATCTTACATAGAAAAGTTTTCCTGTGAGGGTGGTGAGGCCCTGGCCCAGGTTGCCCAGAGAAGTTGTGGATGTTCAAGGCCAGGCTGGATGGGTCTTAGAGCAACCTGGACCAGTGGGAGGTGTCCCTGCCCATGGGAGAGGGGTTGAAACTGGATGGGCTTTGAGGTCGCTTCCAACCCAAACCATTCTATGGGTCTCTCAAGTTCTGCCACTGGACCAGCAGGCAGCCTACTTCCTCACAAAGAAAAGGAAGCAGCAGGAGAACCGATATATATCCACATTTTATCCTATCCTACAAGAGACCAAAGGGGAAAAAAAAAGTACAGTTTACTGCAAATGGACCTCTTCACTCTTCATCAACACTGTTAAGAAAAGCTATTATTCCCCAAAAGGGATGCTGTTTAGACTCTGATAGATTCATTGTTCTCTGCTGTGTCTGGGACAGCATGAGCGGCTCTTCCCGCTGCTAACATGATTGAAGGGAGAACACAGCAATAAATATCTGCCCATTAGGCTGGTGAGGCTCTTTTCACTTCACTGATACTAATGGGGAAGAAATGAAACAGTTTCAAAACAGCAAGTTGCCAAAACCACATTTGGAAAGGCTGAAGAGTGAGAAGTCACAACTGACACACCGCGGTTCGTGCTCCGCCAACGCTCGCAGGAAGGGGCTGGCTGGAGAATAGCAAGTGTCTGCCTCCAAGGGACAACTTCAAAGAGCTGCATTTTCCCTCTTGTTACAGACCATCCTGTTTGGGCTTATTTTTATAGAATCATATAATGGTTTGAGTTAGAAGGGACCTTAAAAATCACCCACTTCCAACGCCCCTGCCATAGAATCATAGATTCATAGAATAGTTTGGGTTGGAAGGGACCTTAAAGATCATCTACTTCTAACCCCCTTGCTATGGGCAGGGACATCCCGCTAGATCAGGTTGCTTGAAGCGTCATCCAACCTGGCCTTGACCACTTCCAGGGACAGCCCTTATATTCCCCTCCAACCACTCCCTGGGGCTGTAGGACTAAAGCTTTCAGGATAGAGTTTGGAAGGGTATGAAATTGGGTTACAGAGAGGTCTCATTGCTCTCCTGTTTTCTAACAAATAGACAGCATAGAATCATAGAATGGTTTGAGTTAGAGGGGAACTTAAAGATGACCCAATTCCAATCCCCTGCCATGGCAGAGGGGGACACACTAATAATTCTGTGGGGTTTAGCTCGTTGTGAAAGGGGTTGAGGTCTTGCTGAACGTAATAGAACCATGGAATCATGGAATGGGTTGGGTTGGAAGGGACCTTAAAGCTCACCCTGTTCCAACCCCCTGCCATGGGCAGGGACACCTCCCACTGGATCAGGTTGCTCAAAGCCCCATCCAACCTGGCCTTGAACACCACCAGGAATGGAGCAGCCACGACTTCTCTGGGCAGCCTGGGCCAGTGCCTCATCATCCCCTTCATAAAGAATTTCTTCCTAATGTTAATCTAAATGTTCCCCCTTCCAATTTAAAGCCGTTCCCCCTCATCCTACCACTCCAAGCCCTTGGAAAAAGTCCCTCCCCAGCCTTCCTGGAGCCTCTTTCAGTATCGGAAGCTGCTCTAAGGTCTCCCTGGAGCCTTCTCTTCTCCAGGCTGAACAACCCCAAAACTCTCAGCCTGTCCTGATAGCAGAGGTGCTCCAGCCCTTGGGTCACGCGTGTGTCCTAACAAGCATGTACAGGAAAAAATGCAGTCAAAGGGAAAGACAGATTTTCAGAAATAAATCCAGGGACCAGTGTTGGACTAGGTGAGAGCCTGAAGGAGACTGAGGGGAGACCCCATCATGGTCTGGAGCTTCCTCAGAAAGGGAGGAGGAGGAGAAGGCACTGGTCTCTGAGATCCCTTTCAACCGTGCATTCTGTGATTCTGTTATCTCTTCTCTCTGGCAACAAATGACAGGATCCAACGGAATGGCAGGAAGATGGGCCAGGGGAGGGTTAGGTTGCACATTAGGAGAAGATTCTTCACCCGGAGGGTGGTGGAACACTGTTGCAGCTCCCCAGGGAAGCAGTCATGGCCCCAAGCCTGACAATATTCCAGAAGCATTTGGACAACACCCTCAGACACATGGTGTGAATGCTGGGGTTGTCCTGTGCAGGGACAGGAGTTGGACTCGAAGATCCTTGTGGGTCCCTTCCAACCCAGGACACTCTATGATTCTATGACCTCCCGAGTCCCCTCCAGCCTCAATTAGCCTACAAACTAGAGAAGGCAAAGAGGAAGATCTGGATGGATCAAAAAACACAAACACCTGTGTCTTGGAGCTACAATGATTTTGGTCAGCAGAAGATCCATGGCTCAAGGTGTTTAGTCTTGGCTTTATGAAACTGGGATCAACCTCCTGCCTCCATCACAGCCTTCTCTTCAGCAGTTCAAGCTCGGATCTTTTTACAGCACCACCACCCCATGAAACATTCAAGGTCAGGTTGGTTGGGATTCTGAGCAAGATGATTTGGTTAAAGATGTCCCCGTTCCTGCAGGGGGGTGGACTGGATGGCCTGTAAAGGTCCCTTCCAACCCAAACCATTCTATCCCTTCCCATCCCAGGCGTGCGCTCCAGAGCAGACGGAATACAAGTCAAAATAAGAAGCATTTTGGGAGTGGGGGAAGGGAGCTTTAGGTTTTATTAAGATCAGCTCGCTGAACCAGCTGTGCCAGTGCAAGCCAGCAAGGAGGTGGGAACACATGGCCGGGAGAAGAGGAGACAGAGCCATGGCAGAGCTGGCTTAGATCAGCTCACGCTGCCATGGCATCGCGCTTTCCCTTGCGGAATTCTGGGCACAGAACAAATTTGTACCAGTTCACACATACAGTTCAGGGAATGATCAATCAAATAGATTCCGACTTGATTGCGGGTGCATGTTTAAGGACAGAGTCATCTCTGTATGACAGGTTGAGAGAGGTAGGGTTGTTCAGCCTGGAGAAGAGAAGGCTCCAGGGAGACCTTGGAGCAGCTTCCAGTACCTGAAGGGGCTCCAGAAAAGCTGAGGAGGGACTCTTGATTGGGGAGTGCAGGGATAGGATGAGGGGGAACAGTTTTAAGCTGAAAGAGGGGAGTTTGAGATGAGATCTTAGGCAGAAATGTTTTCCTGTGAGGGTGGGGAGGCGCTGGCCCAGGTTGCCCAGAGAAGCCATGGCTGCTCCATCCCTGGAGGTGTTCAAGGCCAGGTTGGATGGGGCTTGGAGCAGCCTGATCCAGTGGGAGGTGTCCCTGCCCATGGCAGGGGGTTAGAACTGGGTAGGCTTCAAGGTCCCTTCCAACCTAAACCATTCTATCATTCTATGAGCTGCATTCAGACCTTTTCTTTACCCTTTTCAAAGAGACTGCAGTATTGTGAGTGAACATCCAAGTCCCACAGCTTTGGTGGCATCTACCCATGGTTTACTCGCCTCTCCCTGTGGTTTGGTTTAATTACTGCAGCAAAGCGTAGATGAACACCACAAGAAGAGCACGTTGCAATTCCACCTCACGTCCCTGCTGGGAGAGTGACTTTATCCTCCACTCAGGGAGGTTGAAACTGGATGGGCTTTGAGGTCCTTTCCAACTCAACCCATTCCATGATCCTTTAACAGCTTCCTACATACAAGGGCTGCGTTGAGTTAATTCTAAACATTTTTAAACCTCTTTGAGGCACAACAAAACCACAAACCTCACAGAGAAAAAGCATCAAGAGCCCTCCTTCAACACACACCAATCACCCTCAGCCTCTTCCGTGGCTCTTTACCTCTCTCTGCTGGCAGGACCATAAGGAGAAACCGGGGTGCCCGTTTGACATCAGGATGGAGAGGACAGAGGGAAGGAAGAAGAGGACAAAGAACCTTCATCATCGTATTTCTTCAACTTCTTGGTTAGATACTAAGTTTTTAGGCCAGAGTGGCATGAATCTATCAACAAGGCAAATCAAGGCTCCGATCCTAAGTTGCTCATCAGCCTAATATCGCTCCAAATATTGAGCAGCAGCAGCCAAGCCGCTCAATATTTGGAGCGATATTAGGCTGATGAGCAACTGATACTAGACTGATAGCTTCACAGCAGCTTTTTCTATCCTAATTTCAAAGGTAAAAATGATTCAGCACACACCAGAAAGGACACGTTTTGCTGGGCATGCCAGCAGCGTAGCTCAAGCATGAATAACTACAGGGAATCCTACAAAGAAAATCAAAGTCCAAGGCACTCTCTGGGGGGGGTAAGCTGAAAGAGAAGAGCAGCCTGAAGCTCATCCTGAAACCTCAGCCCTTCCAAGGCAGATCTTGGGTGCCCGAATGGTGTTTTATGCATCAGCCTTTATAAGGGCGCATTTCTGCAGCGCTGAGCATAAAAAAATCACACTAAAAAAGCAGCTGTGGAGGAAAACCGAGAGTGACTGAAATCTCTCCGCGTCTGAGAACTGCCGAGTGCTGCTTGTCTTAACTTTTACCACTGCTGACATGCCAGCGTCAATCTGTTCTTCCAATCTGTGCTGGTCTGTTGGACAGGTTGGGAAAGGGACTCACGCACACAGAGGACACAGATGCAGTCCTCAGAATTAGGGAAAGAAACCTGAGGATAAAGGACAAAAGCAACATCATTCCAAACTGTGGTTGGTAGAACCTTTTGGTTTGAGGTTGAACCTCAGCACCAACACTCCTGAGCTAGAGAACACGTCTGCTCTTAAGCCTTATTTATTGGTCTGATGTTCTACCAGCCTTATATTTGAAGGAGAAAGCATTGTCTCAAACGGCAGAGCATCCCCTCACCTGGCAGAGAAGGACCTGGGGGTGTTGGTTGACAGAAGCTCAACATGAGCCAGCAGTGGCCCAGGTGGCCAAGAAGGTCAATGGCATCTTGGCTTGGATCAACCATGGGTTGGTCAGCAGGAGCAGGGAAGGGATTGTGCCCCTGGACTCAGCCCTAGTGGGGCCACACCTCAAATCTTTGGTTCAGTTTTGGGCCCCTCACTCCAAGAAAGCCATTGAGGGGCTGGAGCGCATCCAGAGAAGGGAATGGAGCTGAGGAAGGGGCTGGAGAACAAGGATTGTGAGAGCTGGCTGAGGGACCTGGGGTTGTTTAGTCTGAAGAAAAGAAGGCTGAGAGGAGACCTCATCACTGTCTACAACTGCCTGAAAGGAGGTTGTAAAGAGGTGGATGCTGGTCTCTTCTCCCTGGTAGCCAGTGACAGGACCAGGGGAAATGGCCTCAAGAGGCACCAGGGGAGGTTTAGGTTGGACATTAGGAGGAATTTCTTTAATTAATACCAGGTACTTTTCCTAAGCAGGGCAAACAAAGGCAAAGAGGAGTAAAAAGGCTTGAGAATTTTAATATTTTAAATGTTGGGGGTTTTTTTTCCCAAATATTCTGGCACCAAGAGCTGACAGGATTATAGAACCACAGAATGCCCTGACTTGGAAGGGACCTACAAGGATCATCGAGTCTAACTCCTGTCCCTGCATAGGACACCCCAACACTCACACCACGAGTCTGAGGGCGTTGTCCAAATGCTTCTGGAATATTGTCAGGCTTGGGGCAGTGACTCCCTGGGGAGCTGTTCCAGTGCTCCACCATCCTCTGGGTGAAGAGCCTTCTCCTAATGTGCAACCTAACCCTCCCCTGGCACATCTTCCTGCCATTCCCTTGAGTCCTGTCACTGTTCACCAGAGAGAAGAGATCAGTGCCTTCTCCTCCTCTTCCCCTTGTGAGGAAGCTCCCACGGGGAGGTCTCCTCTCAGTCTCCTCCAGACTGAACAGACCAAGTAAATTCAGCCACTCCTCATATAGCTTCCTCTAAACCCGTCACCAACTTTGTGGTCTCCTCTGGACACTCTCCAGGATCTTTAGATCCTTTTTACTCTGTGGTGCCCAAAACCGCACTCGAGGTGGGGCCATACCAGTGCGGAGCACAGCGGAACAATCCCCTCCCTCCAAGCACACTCTCATTCCTGTTAAAACACTTAACCCAAATGACCAAAAGACCAGAAATGAACCTCAAATGGTTGCATCACCAAGAATGTATTTTCATTTTGAGAAAAACTTGGAAATCATGAAAGCTCGTCACTGAGGGAGCTAATTACAGTGCGGGGATTTCTACCACACCGAAATGGGTTTGGTTGGTGGGGTTTAATAAGAGGAATTTGAAACAGCCAACTTCGTATCTAATAAAAAGCAAATTGTCCTATCTAGAGTCATAGAATCATGGAATGGTTTGTGTTGGAAGAGACCTCAAAGCCCATCCAGTTCCAACTCCCCTGCCATGGGCAGGGACACCTCCCACTGGATCAGGCTGCTCAAGGTCCCATCCAATCTGGCCTTGAACACCTCCAGGGATGAGGTAGCCGTGACTTCCCTGGGCAAACTGGGCCAGGGCCTCCCCACCCTCCCAGGAAAAGAGTTCTTCCTAAGATCTCATCCCAATCTCCCCTCTTTCACGTCTCATACTCATCCAGTAGCTCTTCCTCTTGCTCTTGAACTGGAAAGATTGCACCGCTCAGGAAAAGGACCATTAACTCAAGCTGGTAAAAACCTATTTCTCAGGTGTCATTAGCAAAAAGGACAAATTGATCTCGTAACTCGATAGCTGCCAGACTGCTGATAGCTTTTTATTGAGGGAAACTAGAGGGTTTATTCCTACATTATAAATAATGTTTGAAAAACATGGTTTTTTATCATAACTACAGCAATTATTTATGCAGCAAAACGGAGATGGAATAGCTGCTCGGTGAATATTTTATTCAGTGGTACGTACTTGAGCAAGAAGTTCTTTAAGCAAGAACTTGAGCAAAAAGGGCTTTAAGGTCCCTTCCAACCCAACTCATTCCATGATTCTTATGGAAGTGGAAGAGATGTAGGTGTTGGCAGCGTTGGTGTCCATGAATCGTCTTTATTTTGGGAACTGGCTAAGAGATGGTCATGAGGAACTGGAGCAAAGTACATTTATGCCTCTACAGAGTTTTTTTCTTTAGATGATTACGGCTCTTCGGGTTTTTTTACTTTAGATAGGCCTTAATTGTTCCATTTCATCTCATTTTGAAAAATCTGCTCTGAAAATGCAGAAGAGAAAGACTTGTTCCACAAGAGCCCTGTCAAGAAGAGAAGTGTGGAGGAGATACTTGACGTTACATAGCTTTAGGCTCTTATATTTTCCATTTTTCATGTGGTGAAACCATTTCAGCAAGCCATATAGATTGTGCTGAGCTGCTGGGATGCTTTCAGCTCCTGCCTGCCATCCTTCACGAGAGCCACGGATTTCTGAATGAGGAGGGGGGGAGGAAAGGGAATTTGAACACTGTCAAACATTCTGCACCATAAAAGTGGATCAGGCAAGAGATTAGCGAAACAACTCTGTCAAAACAACTTGTCTTCTTGATCTCGAAGCTGATATTTGAAAGGGGTGTTGGGTTGTTCAGAAAGCTCATGCATTAAAACTCTGCGCAAACTCCTATTTTTGAAGGCTTCTAAGGTGATTATGGTTTTAATTCTGATTACGAAGCCCATTCAGGCATCTCTCGATACACGTGCTGTACGCAATCCATACCCAAAGAGCCCGTCGCAAAGATAGCGATTGCATCTCTAAGGGGCTCTGGCAACCAAACCTGAATCAGCTCTTAAAGGATATAAAGCTGAGTGCTTCTCGCTCAAGCATCACATGAAGCTCTACCCAGTGTCCTTGCTGAAGAACAAGAGCACGCTGGGCTCTCACAGATCAAATCCCGCTACCAAGTCAGACGAGCCAAGCTACCACTCAGTACACACACATTGCCAGCAGTAAATGCAAGGAGATCAGATCTGGTCACAGTCCAAAAAGGGTTAAAAAACCCCAGATCAGTAAAAAATCAAATTACTTCGCATCTGCTGGGCTTCTGCCAGCATGTGGCAACTCCACCCAGAGGTGTGTGTGACACTCAAGTTATCAGCTAAGTAAACCATAAAATCATAGAATGGTCTGGGTTGGAAGGGACCGTGAAGGTCATCAGTCCAACGCCCCTGCAGTGAGCAGGGACATCTTCAACTGGATTAGGCTGCCCAAAGCCCGATCCAACCTGGCCTCAGACACCTCCAGGGAAGAGGCAGCCGCCTCTCTAGAACTGTGATCAAAGTAGAACATGTCAAGACTTTACTAGAAAAAATATTACATTTGACACTGCTATAGAATCATAGAATCGCTTGATTGGAAAAGATCTTTGAGATCATTGCGTTCAACCATACCTGTCAATGACTAAACCATGTCCTTGAGCACCTCATTTGCTCACCTGTTAAATCCCTTCAGAGATAGAGACTCCACCACCTCCCTGGGCAGCCTCTGCCAGGGCCTCAGAACCTTTTCCGTGAAGAAATTTTTCCTGATGTCCAATCTGAACCTGCCCCATTGCAACTTGAGGCCATTCCCTCTCACCCTGTCACTTGGGAGAAGAGACCAACACCCACCTACGCTAAGATTTCCATAACTAAGTCACTTTTGGCATCTTTTTCTCTCTCCTCCTCCACCTTATACCTTTATTTCACACTTAAATCCCTCCAACTTGCATAACAAAGCCCACCTCTTTCGTATCTTGTCATGACTGAGGGAAACAAGAAATGTGATACTTTTGTTTGCTCTCTCTCCGTGCAATTGTGAATGAACTTTGAGTTTAGACTGGGCTCGTCACCGCTCAAACCCAAAATGTAGGTCAAAAGTCTGCGTGGTTTGCCACAGCGAATGACTTGCATTTTATCTCCCTGAAGGCAGATGGGAACTGAGTCATCTGCTGCTTCATCGTTCTTTGCTTTTTGCCTTCCCTCAACCCCGGTTTCTTTTTTCTTCACATCAGATTCAGGTTGAAAGAAGGCAGGGACACCAAAAGATCAGGAGAGCAATGACATTGCACAGTCGTACACACCACGCTCACACTACAGATCACTACACATCATGTTGAAGCCCAGAAGGCCAACCGTTTCCTGGGCTGCATCCAAAGCAGCGTGGCCAGCAGGGAGGGAGGGGATTCTGCCCCTCTGTTCCTCTCTTGTGAGACCTCATCTGGAGTATTGTGTCCAGTTTGGAATTCTCAACATAAGAAGGAGAACAGGTTCTTGGAACGGGTCCAGAGAGGCTACAAAGATGATGCAAGGGCTGGAGCACCTCCCATATGAGGACAGGCTGAGAGAGTCGGGGTTGTTCAACCTGAAGAAGAGAAGGCTCCGAGGAGACCTCAGAGGGACCTTTCAGTACCTGAAAGGGGTTACAAGAAAGCTGGAGAGGGGCTGTTGACAAAGGCTTGTGGTGATAGAACGAGGAGCAATGGGCATAAACCGGACAGGGGCAGATTTAGACTAGACATAAGGAGGAAATTCTTCACAATGTGGGTGGTGAGGCCCTGGCCCAGGCTTCCCAGGGAAGCTGTGGCTGCCCCATCCCTGGAGGTGTTCAAGGCCAGGTTGGATGGGGCCTCGGGCAGCCTGATCCGGTGGGATGTTCCTGCCCATGGCAGTGGGGTTGGAACTGGATGAGCTTTGAGGTCCCTTCCAACCCAAACCGTTCTATAATTCTATGACTTCCCATTCCCCTTTCCCTGTGGATGGGGGCAAAGGGAATTGGGACACAGCTGCTCAGTTTTAGCTGCCACAATTGGCTGAGTCGGTGCTAAACCGTGATGCTCTGCAAGTCAGAAACCACAAACTTTCTACCTATTCTAAATAAAAGATTTGTACGTTTGTATTGCAAGCCCCTGGCTAGCACTTCTGCTCAGCCACATTTCTGATGTGGGACCCTCAAAACAACCCAAATTCACTATAAGACACCGGCAGCTGAGCTTCAAGGGACCAGAAGCAACACTGCAGAAGTAGGCAATGAACTGAAGGACGTCTATATGGGATTTCACTGGTGGAAACACCAAAAAAAGCCCTCCAGCAGAGTATTTGAGCACAGAAACAGCCCAAAACACCACCTCGTCCTCCCTCCTTTAAATGGCTGAAAGAAGCAGGAGTTGAAGAAAAGGCTTTTCCCTCTTACCTCTTTGTTGGTGACTCCCGGAGGCAAAGTCCCATGCTTGTAATCCTCCAAGAGCTGTACCGCTTCCTTCAGACGGCTCTGCAAAGAAAACAAGAGCGTGGTCTGTAAGACTTGTCCTGCACGAAATTGTTTTATTGGAGGCAATAAATTTAAATTACAGAATTCTACCTTCTTTTGTGCAAACTTATGATGGGGATTTTGACTCGTATGATATAAAAAAAAGGATGAATGGACATTTGTTTTGCTGGTTGGCTGAGATCTGCTGCCTGCAGGAGCGCTGGAGAGGAAGAATCATAAAAACATAGAATGGTTTGAGTTGGGAGGAACCACAAAGCCCATCCAGTTCCAACCCCCTGCTATAGGCAGGGACCACATCGCACCGGACCAGCTTGCTCGAAGTCCCATCCAACCTGGCCTTGAATACCTCCAGGGATGGGGCAGCCACAGCTTCTCTGGGCAACCTGGGCCAGTGCCTCACCACCCTCATCGTGAAGAATTTCTTCCTAATGTCTAATCTAATGTCTCTAAGAAAGAAAAGTGAAAATACAAAATAACTCCCTTTGACAATGCATCTGTAGAAGACATCATAAAAACCTTGAGAGTTTCCAGTGTGATACCAGTAATATGAGAAATCTCAGACACTCATGAGTTCTCACTTAAAGACTGAATATAGAATCATAGTATGGTTTGGGTTGAAAAGGACCTCAAAACTCATCCAGTTCCAACCCCTTGCCATGAGCAGGGACAACTCCCGCTGGATCAAGTTGCTCAAAGCTTCATCAAACGTGGTCTTCTACACCTTCAGGACATCCATGACTTCTCTGGGCAGCCTGTGCCAGCGTCTCACCAGCCTCATAGAAGAACACTTCTTCCTAAGATCTTACCTAAATCTCCATTCTTTGAGGTTAAATCCATTCATCTTCATAATAGTTTATGACAAAATGGATTCATTCAGGTACAACATGGAACACGCACCTAAGACACCGGTATCCACACAATACTCTCGGATCAATATCTCCCAGTGACGTCCACAGGGAAACTGCTTTGATCAAAGACCTGGCCTGGCTCCCAGTTCATGTACTGGAGAGGGAAGAGCCAGGCGGAAGCCAGCACAGACTCAGACACCACTCTTGACTGCTGGTGGGTTCATCCCCCATCCTGAAGGACACTAGGCTGTGTTGAGAGCATGAAGAACCCCAAAGAACAATAGTTAAAGCCCACAGTGGACAATATTTTACCACTAGGTGTGAGGTAGAAGCCTGGAAAAGACCTCTAAGACCATGAAGTTGGATTTGTAAACAAAGTTTGACCGTTCACAAAGGCTTGTAGGGATACAACTAAGGGCAACGGGCATAATTTGGAGGGCGCCAGATTTAGACTAGACATAAGGAAGAATTTCTTCACCATAAGAGTGGTGAGACGCTGGAAGAGGTTGCCCAGGGAAGCTGCAGATGCCCCATCGCTGGAGGTGTTCAAGGCCAGGTTGGATGGGGCTTTGAGCAAGCAGATCCAGTGGGAGGTGTCCCTGCCCATGACAGAGGGGTTGGAACTAAATGATCATTTAAGTTCCCTTCCAACCCAAACTATTCTATGATTGATGATCTCTGGTTCAACCTGATGATCTTAGAAGGCTTTTCCAACCTTAACCATCTCTGAGCCCACATTTTGCTAAGAATATGCAGGGGTTTTGCGGAGTTTCTTCCCATCTGGCACTAAAGCCTCATTTGGCATCTTTCTACAGAGTCTCCTCCTCTCTTAGTAGCTGCTAATCAGAGCAAGAACATATAAAATAGATGAAATACATAAAATATCAGGGCTGAAAATACTGTGGCGCTGATGATGTGAGCTCAACCAGCATAAAGACGGCCATGGATCAGATCCCAACCTGCCTGCTTTCCAAGTGAAGGAATTGCCGCTATTCCATATGTCTTGTGTGTTGAATGTTTTCAGGACAATAGTCATTCACTAATTGGCACTTTCAGGTTGGCGTAACTGCTGGCGCTTCCAAGGAAACAACAAAGTAGTCTTTGATGTCTGCATGAAAGGGAGCAAAGTCGTTTCCCTGCAACCGATCCCATGGCCGCGAGCTCGTAATGAGCTCAGGGGCGCTCGCCTTCATTACGGGAGGGCTGGGAGAGAGGAGCTTGCAGTGACGGCGAGGAGCTTTGACGTGATTACCCCAAACCCACAGGGCTTTACGTGAGCCACAATCACCCTCATGTTATTTCAGACAAAATATGTTCTATTTATGAAATGTCCTCTGGCAGCAATAGAAGAAAAGCTGCCCAAACAACAATGTTAGAGCAGAAATGTCCAACCAGAGCCACCGTTCCTCATCTGGATGACAGATAACCCGCAGGAGGCTTTTGAAAATGCTTAGTTGAGCGATTTGTTTGGCTTCCAAATATTTGGGAGGCATTGCTTGGTGATCTGGTGCTTTCGGCAGGCTTGGATAAGCAAATCCAACCACCCTGAGGCTTCTCTTTGTATCCTGAATTGTTCCTCTTTAGCCTGAACTGATCAAAGAACCTTTCCACTCTCTACTCCTACCCTGTGTTTTTTGTATTAGATTTTATATTACACCCTATATTAGACGCTATATTATTAGAGTCTAAATTATTATTATTATTACACAGTGGAGCACCTCTGGTCTGAGGACAGGCTGACGGAGTTGGGCTTGTTCAGCCTGGAGAAGAGAAGGCTCTGGGGAGACCTTAGAGCAGCTTCCAGTACCTGAAGGGGCTCCAAGGAAGCTGAGGAGGAACTTTTTCCGAGGGCCTGGAGTGATACGACAAGGGGGAATGGCTTTAAATTGGGAAAGGGTAGATTTAGATTAGACATTAGGAAGAAATTCTTCACGCTGAGGGTGGTGAGGCCCTGGCCCAGGTTGCCCAGGGAAGTTATGGCTGCCCCATCCCTGGAGGTTCTCAAGGTCAGGTTGGATGGGACCTTGGACAGCCTGGTCCAGTGGGAGGTGTCCTGCCAATGGGAGGGGGGTTGGAACTGGATGAGCTTTGTGGTCCCTTCCAACCCAAACCATTTGATGAGTCTACGATCCAAGTCCTTCTCCAACCCTGGTGCAAGTCAGATTTTTCAGTGAGTGCTTGTTATGATTCTAAGATCACAACAGGAGCCTCTTGAAGTTATTCTTGATAGCTCCTTGCCCTGCTGTCCTCATGGTTGTCTAAAACCATAGGAACATAATCACATCCCATTAGGGAATATAGCTATTACCTAGCATGAGCATCAATAAAATATAACTGCACACTAGCGTAGAGAGCCTGACTTCCAGAGGTGAAAAGCCAGACAGGTGAACGACTACCGACTGCAGATCCAGGGAAGACAACCCTTCGAAGACAGAAAATAAGGCAGGAGTGCCAGCACAACATTCTGGAGAGCCATTTGTGCTCATTATTGGTATGTGTTTTTGTCGCTGAAATTACCTACCCTGTGTGTCTTGCAAATTATCTCCACGGAACAGCATGTAACTCTGAATGAAAAACTGGAAGGAAGAGATGAATGGGTCTGTGTTCTATTTTTTTCTCCTTCTCTTGAGGAAATCTTCGTAGTTACTATAACAACCCTGGCCAGAGCCCATCTTGTTTAGGACGGGAACAAACAGAAAACAAAAAACCCTGGTTTCGCTTTTAAAATTGCCGTGCCCGTGAATTTCCTCTTTCAGCTGCGTCAGGAGAGAAGAGAACTTTCTCAAACAGTCCTAGAGCGACACTGCTGATGGGGCCTAAGGTAGACAAAAGTGAGACCGAAAGCCAACAAAACATTAAGATGCCTTTGCCGTGGCTGGGAGGGGTTGAGATGGTCTTAGTGAACAACCCACAGCTTCTAAATTTCATTGGTGAAAGGACACGGCCGGCTTTTACCCTTTCATGAAAGTTTTCAACAAGCCAAGTGTCCACTCCTGCACTTGGGACACAACAACCTTGTAAAGAGCTCCAGGCTTGGGGAAGAGTGGCTGGAAAGCTGCCTGGAGGAGAAGGACCTGGTTGACAGCAGCTCTACGTCAGCCAGCTGTGGCCCATGTGGCCAAGAAGGCCAATGGCATCTTGGCCTGGATCAGATACAGCGTGGCCAGCAGGAGCAGGGAAGGGATTGGGCTCCTGGACTCAGCGCTGGTGAGGCCGCAGCTCAAATCCTGGGGTCAGTTTTGGGTCCCTCACTCCAAGAAGGACATTGAGGGGCTGGAGCACATCCAGAGAAGGGAACAGAGCTGGGGAAGGGGCTGGAGAACAAGGGTTATGAGAGTGGCTAAGGGACCTGGGGCTGCTTAGCCTGGAGAAGAGGATGCTGAGGGGAGACCTCATCACTGTCTACAACTGCCTGAAAGGAGGTTGTAGAGAGGTGGGTATTGGTCTCTTCTCCCAAGTGACAGGACGAGAGGGAATGTCCTCAAGTTGCAGCAGGGCAGGTTCAGATTGGACATCAGGAAAAACTTCTTCATGGAAAGGGTTCTGAGGCCCTGGCAGAGGCTGCCCAGGGAGGTGGTGGAGTCCCCATCCCTGGTTGTGTTTAAAAGCCGGGTAGATGAGGTGCTCAGAGATCTGGTTTAGTAGTGGACAGGTAGTGTTGGACTTGGTGATCTCAAAGGTCTTTTCCAACCAAATGATTCTCTGATTCTTTTAAGCAGAGCCTCCAAAAAATAGGAAACAACTTCACAGCGTGCAGCAGCTCCAAACACCAACCAGCTCCGCTCCCTGGCTTTTAGCAGGAGAGAGCATCATTGTGATGGTTGATGATGCCTATGATTACACCTCATTTCTATTTTAACAGGGAGGAAAAGGTCTCTCTACAAGGCTGTGCCACTGTTTGAATATTTATTGTTGTTTGATTTCTTTTCTGCTGGCTGTAGGAAGAAGTGGTGCTTGAGTTTTTATAGTTTCGCTTAAGGAAAAAAACGTGACCACAGGTTTTACCGTAACGTTTCTTTCATACCTCTTTTCTCAATAAAACTCGGAGCACTTCTAGTGGCGGATGATAGGGCCTCAGCTCTCACAATAGGGTGCGAGACAGACCATCTGCACCCGGAGGATGTTCTCAGAGCCTTAAGCCCAGAAGCGGAGCCAGGGATCATAGAATCATAGAATCGCTTAGGTGGAAAAGACCTTTGAGATCGAATCCAACCATATCTGTCCACTACTAAACCAGGTCCCTCATCTACCTAGCTACTAAACATCTCCAGAGATGAGGACTCCACCACCTCCCTGGGCAGCCTCTGCCAGGGCCTCAGAACCCTTCCAGTGAAGAAATTTTTCCTGATGTCTAATCTGAACGTGCCCTGGTACAAATTGAGGCCGTTCATCCTATCACTTGTCACTTGGGAGAAGAGATCAACACCCACCTTGCTACAACCTCCTCTCAGTCAGTTGTAGACAGTGATGAGGTCTCCCCTCAGCCTCCTTTTCTCCAGGATAAACAACCCCAGGTCCCTCGGTCAGTTTTCATAAGATTTACCCCTTCCCCAGCTCCATTTCCCTTCTCTGGATGCGCTTCAGCCCCTCAATGTCCTTCTTGGAGTGAAGGGCCCAAAACTGACCCCAGGATTCAAGGTGCAGCCTCACCAATAATCTGCCACGCCGAGGAATCCAGAAGCACAAGCTCCACACTTGGTGCTCCACCACAGCAGCCTAAGCCACGTCAGTCTGGGAAACACTACCCGACAACAAGAAGTCCTTGGAAAAAGGCTCAATTATTGCCACAGTTGGAAAATATCCAGGTTTGAACCACAGATCAGTTCAGTGAGCCCATAAGAAGCATGAAATGTGCTACCACTGATCTGTGACCCTGAGTTTTATGGTTATGGCTGTGCTATTAAACAAGTCAGAGCCTGGTCATGAGCTGCATCAGCATGATCTCTGGCTCAGCTCTGATTCAGACCATCCAGCTCTCTGCCAGGTGATTCCCAGCCAAAGTCTGGGAGTTATCATGGGTCAGGACAGCTGCCAGCAACCACATAGAATCACAGAACTATAGAATCATTTGGTTGGAAAAGACATTGAGATCATCAAGTCCAATCGTACCTGTTCACTACTAAACCAGATCTCTGAGCACCTCACCTACCCTGATTTTAAACACCAATGATGGTGGCACAACCACCTCCCTGAGCGGCCTCTGCCAGTGCCATAGAATCCAATGCCATAGAATCATTAAGGTTGGAAAAGACCTCTAAGATCAAGTCCAACCACACCTTTTGGAGAGGAAGGGTGCTCGGCCACATGTGACAAGCCACATCAGCTGGCTGCATGGCCAAAACTCAGTACTGGACTCCGTTCGGTTGAACAGACTTGGATTTAACCCATAGGTTTAAGTTCAAAGGGTTAATGTAACCGGTTCTGCCAGACTCAAGCCAACATTGACTCACGAGGTCATTGCCTCGAGTACATCAGCAGAATGCTTCAGCCTTTGTAGAAAGAGCTGCTGAAGCGTCACGTTATCAGGGGCTTCGTTTGGCAAGCCAAAGAAAGGAGAAAGAACAAAGCCAGAGATGTCAGCAGGACAGTGGCCCATATCACGCTGAACTCATGGCCACCTCCAGGAACCCTTTATTGGTGTCTGAGATCCTCAAAACCCATCACTTCAGCATCTTGGCAGGATAGGGGACAACTGTGCAGGGTCCAATAGATGACTGCACACATGTACTGCATCAAAAGAAGTGTGGCCAGGAAGGTAAGGGAGGGGATCCTCCTGTCTATTCTGCTCCCGCGAGACCTCATCTGGAGTCCTTGTTCAGTTCTGGAATCCTCAGCACAGGAAGGACACGGATCTGATGGTCCAAGGGCTGGAGCACCTCCCATAAGAGGCCAGGCTGAGAGAATTGGGGTTGTTCAGCCTGGAGAAGAGAAGGCTCCAAGGAGACCTTAGAGCAGCTTCCAGCACCCAAAGGGGATCCAGGAAAGCTGGCAAGGGGCTCTTGATCAGGGAGTGCAGGGATGGGATGAGGGGGAATGATTTGAAGCTGAAAGGGGAGATTGAGATGAGATCTTAGGAAGAAATGTTTTCCCATGAGGGTGGGGAGGCCCTGGCCCAGGTTGCCAAGGGAAGTCATGGCTGGTACCATCCCTGGAGGTGTTCAAAGCCAGGCTGGATGGGGCTTGGAGCACACTGGTCCAGGCGGAGGTGTCCCTGCGCATTGCAGGGGCTTGGAACTGGATGGGCTTTTAGGTCCCTTCCAACTCAAGCCAGTCTGTGATTCTATGGACTTGCATCAGACACCTCTTGCCAGCACCAGAGCCCTCGTACTAATTTTTCACCTTGTCCTTCTTGCTCAAGGGCACGCTGTTTCCGTCTCAAAGATCTGTGCCTTGTCTTCTCTTGGATCCCAACTGATGCCTACACATGGCTCAGAACTGCCTCCAGAAACCCATATGTGCACATACAGACCGTAATAACAGTCATTATGCCGACAGCACTACAACACTACTGTTGCCGAATCAACAGAAACGGAGTCAAGTTTTGCATTCGAGGCTTTTAAGAGAAAGCTTAGGGATGGGACAGGGTGCGCTGAGACAGTTCGCACCACACTCTGCTCATGTGTCGGAGTTTCGAGGCTGCATTAGCCCAACAACAATGCCTGCGAGTTTCACTGCTTTCAGGTTCAGAGCAACAACGGCTTACGGGCACATGACATGAAGCAAAAGTCTTCTGGCCACCAGCACTACAAATCTGGAAATCCTAGAACCATAGAATCACTTGTTTGGAAAAGACCTTTGAGATCTTCAAGTCCAACACTACCTGTCCACTGCTAAACCAGATTCATGAGCACCACATCTACACGGCTTTTAAACACAACCAGGGATGGGGACTCCACCACCTCCCTGGGAGACTCTGTCAGGGCCTCAGAACCCTTTCCACAAAATTTTTCCTGATGTCCATTCTGAACCTGCCCTGCTGCAACTTGAGGACATTCCCTCTTGTCTTATCACCTGTCACTTGGGAGAAGAGACCAACACCCACCTCGCTACAACCTGCTTTCAGGCAGTTGTAGACAGTGATGAGGTCTCCCCTCAGCCTCCTTTTCTCCAGGCTAAACAACCCCAGGTCCCTCAGCCACTCTCATAATCCTTGTTCTCCAACCCTTCCCCAGCTCCGCCTCCTTCTCTGGACATGCTCCAGCCCCTCGATGTCCTTCTTGGAGCGAGGGGCCCAAAACTGACCCCAGGATCCAAAGTGAAGCCTCACCAGTGCCGAGTACAGGGGCTCGTCCAGGATATGAATCCAGGACCTCTCACATCCCCATGCCATGCACGGGGGCTCATTTGGGATACGATGCCAGGACCTCTCACACCCCAAATCCAGCTGTTCTGTGCCATCAGCAGCTCTACGGCTTCCGATTTCGTCTCGCTGCTCCACAGATGATCCATACGGCAGACTTGACTCCAGCTGGCCCTATTGTATTGGATCTACAGCGACAGACAACAGGAGCCAGAAACTTTTTGTTCAAGTAGAGCCAGCAGATGTGACACTGAATAAACACAGACAGTCAATCTGCTGAGTAAGAAGGTATCGTTCATATAAATAACATACATCTAATCCCGCTTCCATTTTAAACCCAAATATGGGAATGCAAGATGCTCAGCGCTCTGTAGATTTATGCTTCGAACAATGAGATAAAGCGAAAGCAGAGAAGTCCTCTCTGCACTCGGTTTATTTCTTATTTCACGTTATTATCAGAGCCACAGCTTTCTCCACAAGAGCTCCCTGTGGAGCGTTAACAGTCGGTCCAGACTCCTGTCAGAAGGGATAAGTTCGCCTTATGAAAATATTTGCTGGTCCCTACTGCTTCTCCCGATGGACCTTAATTACAGAGCAATTAAAAGTATTATTCCAATCATTTTAACCTCACACATTTCGAAAACAGGCATTACACCCACTGAGGGGTTTCTCACAGTCGCGACGACAGGACTCGCTGGGCTCGACCTCTGAAATTACACGTTTCCTGCTTCTTGGGCAAGTTTGCAAATTTGCAGCTGCCAAAAATAAGGAATGATTTCATTAGAAAGGCAGTAATGATAGGAATTAGCACATGAGAAAAACCTCTTTAGAGGTGACGTGCAATATTGACACGAGGTCGGGGTCTTGTTTCAATATCAAACGCACTCAGAAAGCAAGGAGAACCGGTAGTGAGGTTGGATAGGGATAATTGGGGTTGTTCAGTTGGAGAAGACTCCGCGGAGATGTTATTGCGGCCTTTCAGTACTTAAAGGAGGCTGATAAGAAAGACAGGGAAATGCTTTTTAGTAGGGCCTGTAGCGATAAGACAAGGGTGAATGGTTTCAAACGAAAAGAGGAGAGGGTTAGACTGGATATTTAGAAGAAGCTTTTTATGCTGAGGGTGGTGAGGCACTGGCACAGGTTGCCCAAAGAGATGCCTCATCCCTGGAAACATTCATGGTCAGGTTGGATGGGGCTCTGAGCAAGCTGACCTATTTGAAGATGTTCCTGCACCTGCAGGGATGTTGGACTGGATGATCTTCATGGTCCCTTTCAACCCAGACCACGCTATGACTCTACTGAATTACTCTACCAGAAGTCACTACAGATAAAACTGGAGAAACCAACTTCCAGTTGCCCCTGCCACACTGCACAAGAGTTCACAGGATGCAAATATGGCTATGACATAATCCAGTCTGCACCTCTTCAGGATTAAGGATTAGGAACCTCAGAAAGATGAGCAAGTTTTTAATTGTGTTATGAATTTACACAAGGTCCTGCAGCTCAGTCAGGGCAATGCCAAGCACAAATAGAGGCTTGGTGGAGAATGGAGAGAAGCTCTGATGAGAAAGACTTGGGGTGCTAGGGGGATGAGAAGCTCAACATGAGCCAGCAACATGTGCTCCTAGTTCAGAAACCAAGTGTGTCCTGAGCTGCATCCAAAGCAGCGTGGCCAGCAGGGAGGGAGGGGATTCTGCCCCTCTGCTCTGCTCTGGTGAGACCCCACCTGGAGTCCTGTGTCCAGTTCTGGAATCCCCAATAGAAGGAGGAGATGGAACAGTTGGAATGGGTGCAGAGGAGGCCATGGAGATGATGTGAGGGCTGGAGCACCTCTGCTGTGAGGACAGGCTGAGAGAGGTGGGGTTGTACAGTCTGGAGAAGAGAAGGCTCTGGGGAGACCTTAGAGCAGCTTCCAGTTCCTGAAGGGGCTCCAGGAAAGCTGGGGAGGGTCTCTTGATCAGGGAGTGCGGGGATAGGATGAGGGGGAAATGTTTTTTAGCTGAAAGAGGAGAGACTAAGATGAGATCTTAAGAAGAAATGTTTTCCTGTGAGGGTGGTGAGGCCTTGGACCACGTTGCACAGAGAAGTCATGGCTGCCCCATCCCTGGGGGTGTTCAAGGCCAGGTTCAATGGTGCTTTGAGCAACCTGATCCAGTGGGAGGTGTCCGAGCCCACGGCAGGGAGTTGGAACTGGATGGGCTTTGAGGTCCCTTTCAATCCAACCCATTCCATGATTCTATGAATTTGCTTTACTGAAAAACCAAATGAGTAAGACAGAGCCGCCCTTGCGAGTAATTACACTCAGTATTGCTGTCTTTGGCTTCTCCCACTCAGCGGCATCACTTCATTCTTCCTCAAAACAGGGGCACCAGTAGGATACAATGATGTAACACCCGGCAATTAAAAAAAGGATGTAGAAAAAAAATATATTATTACATTTCCCAGCATTTTCCATGCGATAAACCTTCATTCTCATTAAAGACTTGTTCACTGACTTATTTTCCATTTGCTAGAGAGCTCCTCCAAGACAAACAGCGATTTATTTGTTCCCCGAGAACCCTGGGCCTGAAAGATGCAGCCATCTGTCAGCGGGAAGAAGCTCTCCGTAAACGGCTGCTTTCTCATCAGACCCTTTCTAGGCTTTAATTTGTCACCTAAATTATCAAAGGAAACCAAACAGCTTTTAGTTTTACGTACATAGGGACCAAGTATTTTAAAGCACAACACGGGATACACAGAGCACGATGAGCAGGAAAATCAACACAGCAGTTTCCGTGCTCCAAGAATGGGTTTCCATGTAGAGAAGGAGAAATCATGTAGACTTCACAAGATGCATGGCAGGTCTACTGAAGCATCACTATCCTACAATTAAAACTCCCAAAGCAAGTGGATTAAGAGTATTTCATAGAATTATGGAACGGTTTGGGGCAGAAGCGACCTCAAAGCCCATCCAGTTTCAACCTTCCTGCCATGGGCAGGGACACCTCCCACTGGACCAGGCTGCTCCAAGCCCCATCCAACCTGGCCTTGAACACCTCCAGGGATGGGGCAGCCACAACTTCTCTGAGCAACCTCAGCCAGGGCCTTCCTAGACTCACAGGAAAACATTTCTTCCTAAGATCTCATCTCAATCTTTCCTCTTGCAGATTAAAATCATTCCTCCTCATTCTATTCCTGCAATCCCTGATCAAGAGCTCCTCCCTGACTTTCACAGAGCCCCTTTCAGTACTGGAAGGCTGCTCTAAGGTCTCCCTGGAGCTTTCTCTTCTCCAGGCTGAACAACCCCAACTCTCCCAGCCTGTCTCGTATGGAAGCTGCTCCAGCCCTTGGATGATCTTTTGTAGCCTCCTCTGGTCTTGCTGTAACATCTCCATGTCCTTCCTATGCTGACGACTCCAGATTTGGACACAGAACTCCAGGTTGGATCTCACAAGAGCAGAAAAGAGGGGCACAATCCCCTCCCTCAACCTGCCCATGTCCAGCTTTTTGTCCATCAGTACCTACAAATGAAACACAAATGGGCCAGAAACCCAGAAGCCCGATACAACCAGGGTAACAACTAAGAACAAATGCCAACACTTTGCCTAGAAGAGGTCTTCTGGAGAACAGCCACTGAAAAAACACAGTGAAACTCAACCAGCTCACTTCCACCACGAGAACTTGCTTTCTCATCTACTCACCTGTCTTCTTAGTCCATACACACTTGGAGGAATCTCCCTTCTGAAAAGACCACATCACTGGCAAGTTTGACTGAAAGCAGTTTTGGGGTCTCACCAGTTACCAGAGGGAGATGGAAGACCGGCAAGTGGGGATTCACTGATGTCTAATACAAAGCAAGTTTGTGCTCTGGCTTTAAGAGAGCTCAGCTGGGCAATCGATCAACTGTGAGACAGAAACCCACTGGAAACCTGGCTTCGTTTACTGCCGCTGTTCACAGAAGAAATTGTTTTTAATCCAAACCTGTCTAATAAACAGTACTTTCAGAAAACAAAGCGTGAATACATTACCTCAGTAACAAAGAGAGTGCGCGGATCGATGATGTCCAAGAAGTGCCTGAATCTGCCATAAAATGAAGTCTGGAAGACAGGAAAGAAAACAAAACGTGTTCAGTTACAAATTGCCTTTCACCTGCTGCAGAAAAAGGTTTTATTTCATAGATGCATAGAATGGTTTGAGTTGGAAGGGACCTTAAAGTCCATCCAGTTTCAACCTCCATGCCATGGCCAGAACACCTTCCACCAGATGAGGTGGCTCAAAGCCTCATCCAACTTGGCCTTGGACTCAGCAGAACTAAGTAGCAACTGAAAAGTAACAGAGGTCCTTCAGCGTAATATCTGATAGGAAGTCTGAAAGGAGAAGATGAGGACTTGACTCTGCTATCTCTTCTCCCAAGTAACAAGCAATAGGATGAGGGGAAATGGCCTCGAGTCACATCAGAGGAGGTTTAGACTGGATATTAGGAAAACTTTCATTCCTGAAAGAGTGGTGAAGCATTGGATGAGGCTCCTCAGGGCTGCGGTGGAGTCTCCATCCCTGGAGGTGTTCAAATAAAGTGGAGAGGTAGCACTTTGGGACATGGTTTATTAGGCACGGTGGCGTTGGGCTGACGATCAGACTGGATGAGCTTAGAGGTCTTTTCCAACCTTAATGATTCTGTGATTCTATGATTCTAAAAAGAACATCAGTACTTTGGACCCACTCGACAAAGGTGCAAACGCCAGCACAATGCACAAGGACGGAGTAATGAGACCACAAGTTTAAATGTGCACAATGCAGATGTTCATTTAGAAGTACAGTATTTGCAAAGCTGCAGATGCTCTTGGGACACCGGTCCAGTAGTCCAGGATCATTGTTTGTTCAGCTCCGGCCTCTTGCCCTGATCCTTGCCTTGTGCAACCTCAGCTCAGGACACGTTTCAGCAGCTCAAACCCATCCTGCTGCAATCCCATTCCCACACCTGCTCCCCTCTCATCCTGGGACAGCGGAGACACTCACCCAATGCTGCAAACATCTAAACGGGGAGTTAAGGTTGTCTAATGCTTTAATGAGGGATTTGTTTTCAGGTGGTGGCGTTACCTGAACCCGTTCGCTCTGTGGTCAGACAAGAAACATTCGAGCAGGTCAGGACAGCAGCCCTCAACCAGGCTCCCATGAAATGATTCAGTAAGGTCCACAGTAAAGAAAGACAAGAATAAAAAGGGTAATTCCACCCTGGAGAGCTGCTGAGCGTTCCTCCAAACACTTACAGCCAACATTCATGTCTTTAGGTCCCTGTACACACAACAGCAACCAGAAACGGTACAGCCCAATAAGAGAAGCAGTGCTTTTCCACTCTCACAAAATGGAAAAGCTGTGTATAAAAAACTCTTGGGGCTTTCTGAGGGCTTTCTCCAAGAAGCATAATTGCTTTATCCTCCAGGCCTTCTTCCCTGGAGAAGAGAAGGTTTCATGGAGACCTTAGAGCACCTTCCAGTACTGAAAGGGGCTCCAGGAAAGCTGGGGAGGGGCTCTGGATCAGGGAGGGCAGGGACAGCACCAGGGAGAATGGTTTAAAGCTGAAAGAGGGGAAACTGAGATGAGATCTTTATCTCCGCAAATTATAATGTCACAGAATCACAGAATCACAAGGTTGGAAAGGACCCACTGGATCATCGAGTCCAACCATTCCTAACACTCCCTAAACCATGTCCCTAAGCACTTCATCCACCCGCTCCTTAAACACCTCCAGGGAAGGCGACTCAACACCTCCCTGGGCAGCTGTTCCAGTGCCCGATGACTCTTTCCGTGAAGAATTTTTTTCTGATATCCAACCTGAACCTCCCCTGGCGGAGCTTCAGGCCATTCCCTCTTGTCCTGTCCTCTGTCACTTGGGAGAAGAGGTCAAGAAAGCGGGTGTGTAAGTCTGCACCAAAGTAAACACTATTTCCAGGTTTCCTACTCTTTATTTTTAATGAAGTATTTTAAAGGTCAATAGCAATTATTAGGCACCTATCAAAGTAAGAATATACACTATTTCACAAGGAAATGATGGAATTTGAGGGCGCTTTTAGATGCTTTTGGGCTTTCACCTTTCTATTTGTTATTACGGCAGCCTGAGAGAGTTGGGGTTGTCCAGCCCGGAGAAGAGAAGGCTCTGGGGAGACCTTAGAGCAGCTTCTGGTACTGAAAGGGGTTCCAGGAAAGCTGGGGAGGGGCTGTTGATCAGGGAGTGCAGGGATAGCATGAGGAGGAATGGTTTTAATCTGCAAGAGGGGAGATTGAGATGAGATTTCAGGAAGAAATGTTTTCCTGTGAGGGTGGGGAGGCCCTGGCCCAGGTTGCCCAGGGAAGTTGTGGCTGCCCCATCCCTGAAGGTGTTCAAGGCCAGGTTGGATGGGGCTTGGAGCAGCCTGAGCCAGTGGGAGGTGTCCCTGCCCCTGGCAGGGTGTTGAGCTTTGTGGTTCCTTCCAACACAAACCATTCCATGGTTCCATGATTTCCAGCTCTGGCTGCCACATTCATGCAAGGAATGGAACTCACAAGATAGCCAGAAGTTTGACTTTCAGCTCCCAAATACCAGTCCGTGGCCTTTCCCCTCATTTTTATTTATTTTAGTCTGATGTAGTAAACAGTTATCCAGAAAAAAAAAAACAACCCTGAATAACACAAATTCCCCGTGATTAAGGGCAGCAGTTTTGGGACCACTTCTCACCAGCCTGCACACAAGATCAAGTTCTGCAAAAGCTGAGCTCCAATCACGAGCTCCAGCTCATTGAAGTGTCTGTGCAAGATCCAGCCAACTCCCACATGGAAACTAGAAGGAAACTATTCCATTTGGGCTCAAGGAATTTGAAGATGGGCAGCAAGAGACGGGTAAATGACCATGAGCAGGCACTTGTTTATCATGTTAAAGAGGATGAGTATTCCTTGGAAGCGTCTGCCAGGCAGCCCTGGCAAGAATCATAGAATCGCTTGGTTGGAAAAGACCTTTGAGATCGAGTCCAAACATACCTGTCCACTATTAAACCACATGCCTGAGCACGTCATCTACACGGCTTTTAAACACCTCCAGCAATGGGGACTCCACCACCTCCCTGGGCAGCCTCTGCCAGGGCCTCAGAACTCTTTCCATGAAGAAATGTTTCCTGATGGCCAATCTGAACCTGCCCTGGTGCAACTTGAGGCCATTCCCTCTTGTCACTTGGAAGAAGAGACCAACACCCACCTCGCTACAACCTCCTTTCAGGCAGTTGTAGACAGTGATGAGGTCTCCCCTCAGCCTCCTTTTCTCCAGGCTAAACAACCGCAGTTCCCTCAGCCGCCTCTCACAACCCTTGTTCTCCAGATCCTTCCTCAGCTCCGTGAAGAAGAGCAGGAGATGTGCACAACTTCCCCAACTTAATTACAGTGTGATTTTAAAACTAATTTAATTAAGCCATAGCAAAAGCAGTACAAAGTTGGAGGGGTTTTTCAGCTAAAAAAATCAGGCTTACATCAGCTTTAAATTAATTAAGTAGAGATTCAAGCTGAACCAAAGAAAATTAAGACAATTTGAGCCAGTCAACAACCGGACCCTGGCAAAGGTGGGAGCTGTGGGATTGCACACGTGCTTGTGGTTAACCCCATCTGCAAGTTGAGGCTGAAGCTACAGACTCTCAGCCCTTTGTTGTTTCCAATTTAACTTCATGATGTTGAAGAACCAAGAGCGTGCGTGCTAGCAGCTCCGAGGAACCATGGTTACAAAAGCGATACGGACGGGACACAACGGGGACACCTTTCAGTACATGGAAGAGTTGAGGTTTATGTCTGGTAGGACAAGACACAAACTCCCTGCCTGAAATCTAATCCTGGCTGGCAAAGGTGTAAAAAAGCCAACAGCTGGCTTTTTTAGCACGTTCCACAAAGCAAACAGATAAACATCAACTCCAAAGGTGTCTCCATTCCCTCTTCTCCTCTGCAGTCCATCCCCAAGTTTGTGCTTGCAGGACCCAATGGATTGCGTAGGAGAAACAGGACCAGCACGCCCTCGGGGCTGAGAAAGCCACAGTTGGCATCAGCAAACACCACTTTGCGTACGCAAACCTCATCTCAAGCAGTTGGTGCGTTCTTGGCTGGACCTGCACATACCCGAGAGCCAACGCATCTGTGAACCAAACTTAACCACCATTAGAAAGACAGAATCAATAAGGTTGGAAAAGACCTTTAAGATCTAAGGGCTGGAGCACCTCTGCTCTGAGGACAGGCTGAGAGAGTTGGGATTGTTCAGCCTGGAGAAGAGAAGGATCTGGGGAGAGCTTAGAGCAGCTTCCAGTACTGAAAGGCGCTCCGGGAAAGCCGAGGAGGGATTTTTTTCAAAGGGTTTGGAGTGATAGGATGAGGGAAAATAGCTTTAAATTGGAAGAGGGGAGATTTAGACTAGATGTTAGGAAGAAATTCTTCGTGATGTGAGTGGTGAGGCCCTGGAACAGGTTACCCAGAGAAGCTGTGGCTGCCCCATCCCTGGAGGTGTTCAAGGCCAGGTTGGATGGGGCTCGGAGCAACCTGATCCACTGGGAGGTGTCCCTGCCCATGGCAGTGGGGTTGGAACTGGATGGGCTTTGAGGTCCCTTCCAACCCAAACCATTCTATGATTCTGTGACCCTGGATCATAAGCAGCTCTGCTCCTCTTCTGAAGAGCTTAAATTGGAGCAGCTTCCAGTGCTGAAAGGGGCTCCAGGAAAGCTGGGGAGGGACTCTTAGTCAGGGAGTGTAGTGGTGGGAGGAGGGGGAATGGTTTTGAGCTGAAAGCAGGGAGATTGAGATGAGATCTTAGGAAGAAATGTTCTGTGATGGTGGTGAGGCCCTGGCCCAGGTTGCCCAGAGAAGCTGTGGCTGCCCCATCCCTGGAGGTGTTCAAGGCCAGGTTGGATGGGGCTTGGAGCAGCCTGATCCAGTGGGAGGTGTCCCTACCCATGGCAGGGGGGTTGGAACTGGATGGGCTTTGAGGACCCTTCCAACCCAAACCATTCTATGATTATTACCTATAAATGCATTTATTTCACCCAGAGAGTCTGGGCAAAGACCCCAGAGCACTGGGAACACCCAATCACACTCTGGCTGTAGGAAAGGGAGCACTTAGCAAATCCTTATAGAAAAAAAATAAAAATAATAAAAAATAAAGAAGTTCGCATCAGGAAATTCAGTCCTTATCACACGTGCTCAAGCTTAATGTCCTCATTTCTTCGTTTACCTAAAAATAGCCCGCTTCCACAGCGAGGCAGAGGCTCCTTCCAGCAAGGAAACAAATAAAAAGGTGACTTAATGAAATGCCTCTTGCTTGAAGAGCAAGAAAAAGAAGTGAACTGCAAAAGCAGGGATGGGAAAAGTGCAATTTCACATTCCCCAGAGGTGGGGATGGAGCCTCCCGCCCGCTGTCCTAAATTCTGCTCAGCTTCCCAGGAGCTCTGGAAGGAAACCTCGGTGTCTGCTCTGAACCAAAGCCACAGGGAGTCCAGTCTGCTCTCCAAAGCTTTTGTTCCTATCACACAACTTGGTTTTAACCCCTAAAGGGACAATGACGTGTAGCCGAGCTCCCTGCACCTCTCGCAGCCCCAGATGGAGTCAAATCTCCCCTAAAAACAGCCCCAGAGCTGCTCCCGCGCAGCGTTCCACTGGAAAAATAAATGCTGTCATCCAGAATTTAAACAACCACCCATCGCTAATCCCTTCCAAAATAAATAAGGCATCTTTTATCAGCCGGATCACTAGAGCAGAGACCTCAGGACCAAGAGAAATCCCAGCGACACGACACAGAAAGAGTGAGAAAGGCAGAAAGGTGCAGGGGAAAGGCACTGATAGGAAAGGATGGTGGGGTTGAAGTTGTGCTGGTCCCTTGGGACCAAGCTCCAAGCTGCTCCAAGCTCTCAGTCTCACGTAATCATTCCTCCCCAACACCATCCTGCAACCCCTGAGCAGGAAGTTTGGTAGCAAACATCAAGGTTAAGATGATGGGAATAAATCACCGTAACTTTCTGCCCAAGAGATGTACGCTTGCAGCACAGAAAGCCAATCGTATACCCTGGGGTGCTCCAGGCGTGGCCAACAAGGAAAGGGAGGGGGTTCTGCCCCTCTGCTCCGCTCTCTTGAGAACCCACCTGGAGTCCAGTGTCCAGGCCTGGAGTCCTCAGCACAGGAAGGACATGGAGCTGTTACAGCAAGACCAGAGGAAGCCACAAAGATGATACGAGAGCTGAAGCCCCTCTGCTCTAAGGCCAAACTGAGAGAGTTGGGGTTGTTCAGTCTGAAGAAGAGAAGGCTCCAGGAAGACCTTAGAGCAGCTTCCAGTGCCTGAAGGAGCTCCAGGAAAGCTGGGGAGGGGCTTTTGGGCAGGGAGTGCGATGATAGAATGAGGAAGGGAATGGATTTAAGCTGAAAGAGGAAAGATGGAGACAAGATCTTAGGAAGAAATGTTTTCCTGTGAGGGTCGGGAGGCCCAGGTTGCCCAGAGAGGTGGTGGCTACCCCATCCCTGGAAACATTCAAGGTCAGGTTGGATGGGGCTGTGAGCAACCTAATGTGGTTGAAGATGTCTCTGCTCACTGCAGGGGGGTTGGATTGGAACTGGATGATTTTCATGGTCCCTTCCAACCCAAATCAGTCTGATTCTGTGCTCTCAACCCAAGCAGAGCCAACCTCAGGATCCACCCAAGCACCCGAACCTCCAGCAACACTCCAGCCTCTTGCTCTGCAACCCCACAACATGGCCAGATCCCAAACCGGGTGGTCCACTTCATACGTGAGCAGATGGAGTGGGAGAAAGCAGGGAAGTGTGGGAGAAAGCAGGAAAGTGCGGGATGAGAGCCTGCAGGACTCCAGCACCGTGACCCACCCCGGAGCTTCCATCAGACCTCCACGCTGCTTTGCAGAATGTCTTACAAGAACAGGAATAAAACCACTACAGAAAAGAAAGGGAATGATTTCTGATGCTCAGAGTGCTCCTCCAGCAAAGCTTTCTCAAAGTCCTAAGGGTGAGCAACCCTCACCCTGGATCCGGGCTGTGGTGTAAACGCGCCCGGCTCATCTCCCAGCAGCAGCAGCAAGGAGAGAGGACGTCTGGGCTCAAACGCGCACGCAATCATTAACATCCTGCCATACCCCTTGAAACATTTTCTAAATGTTGCTACAAGTGACAGTCGCTCCTTAATGAACAGAACGCACCGATTCTGTGCCTGACTCGCTGCCAAGTGTGCCTCGAATCATCTGTGGTGTCTAGAAGGGAGTAGCGTCTCTTCCTCCTCCTCTCCTTATTAAAAAGCTCCGTCTCCCCAGCCTGAGCATCCCTTGGCTCAGGCAAGAAGTCACCCCTTCCTTACCGTGGGGGATCTGTCCCTTCGAGGTCTCCACCGTGACCTCTTGAACACGGATAAGGCAGCAGGAGAAGAGGAATGCAGATATACTCCCCTCAAGGGTGGGTTATCCATGAGGGTGGTGGGGCTCCGGCCCAGGTTGCCAAGGGAAGTGGTGGCTGCCCCATCCCTGGAGGTGTTCAAGGCCAGGTTGGATGGGGCTCTGAGCAGCCTGATCCAGTGGGAGGTGTCCCTGCCCATGGCAGGGAGTTGGAATTAGATGATCTTTAAGGTCCCTTCCAACTCAAACCGTTCTATGATTCTATGATTCTATGATTCTAAGAGAATCTCCTTGTAGACTGTGCCATTAGTGGGAGGGGAGGACATGTCTTAATGAGGAGACTCTTGCTGTTCCTTAACTCCCTGATCAAGAGCCCCTCCTCAGCTTTCCTGGAGTCCCTTTAGGCACTGGAAGCTGCTCTAAGGTCTCCCCAGAGCCTCCTCTTCTCCAGGCTGAACAACCACAACTCTCAGCTTGGCCTCATTGAAGAGGTGCTCCAGCCCTCACATCATCTTCATGGCCTCCTCTGGACCCGTTCCAACACTTCCATCTCCTTGTGTTGGGGATTCCAGAACTGGACTCCAGGTAGAGTCTAACAAGAGCAGAGGAGAGGGGGAGAATCTCCTCCCTTCCCCTGCTGGCCACGCTGCTTTGGAAGCATCCCAGGACATCCAGGTTGGTTTCTGGGCTGTGAGCACACGTTGCTGGCTCATGCCGAGCTCCTCATCCCCAGCATCCCAAGCCCTTTTCCTCAGGGCTGCTCCCAATCACTTCATCCCCAAGCCTGGATGGAAACCTTGGATTCCCCCAACTCAGAATCATCCCAAACCACATCCCCTCCACCCTGCACGCTCTGACCCTGCCTCCCACACCCACCCAGCCCCACTCCGGAGTCACACTGCTCAACTCCCTGAAACTCTGGGCTCACCAAGGAAGGGCTCCATCCCTTGCACTGTCCTATCCAGCCCATCCCGAAACCAACCCTGTTGCCTGCAGCTACGACCCAGAGATTTGAACCCATGACCTCAGGACTTGAACCATTGAGCCTGGGACTTGAACCATTGAGCCTGGGACTGGAACCCGCGAGCCCGGGACTGGAACCATTGAACCTGGGACTGGAACCACTGAGCCTCGGACTCAAAGCTGCGGCCCTGGGACTTGAACTGTTGAGCACGAGACTTGAATCCGCAACCTCGGGACTCAAACCTGTGAGCTCAGGACTCGAACCTGTGAGCCTGGGACACGAATCCGTGCACTCGAGACTGGAACGCGTGACCTCCAGATTTGAACCCGCAGCTCTGAGACCTGAAACACTGAGCCTGGGACCCAAAGCTACATCCCCAGAGCTCGAATCGGCGACCCTGGGACTCGAACCATTGAGCCCAGGATGCGAATGTGAACCACTGAGCCTGGGACGCAAACTCAAAACCACTGAGCCCGGGACGCAAACTCAAAACCACTGAGCCCGGGACGCAAACTCAAACCACTGAGCATGGACGCAAACTCCAACCATTGAGCCCGGGACGCAAACTCCAACCATTGAGCCCGGGACGCAAACTCAAAACCACTGAGCCCGGGACGCAAACTCAAAACCACTGATCCCGGGTTGCAAACTCAAACCACTGAGCCCGGGACGCAAACTCAAACCATTAAGCCTGGGATGCAAACCATTGATCTTGGGACTCGAACCATTGAGCCCGGGATGCAAACTCAAACCATTGAGCCTGGGATGCAAACTCAAACCACTGAGCCTGGGACTCGAACCATTGAGTCCGGGACGCAAACGCAAACCATTGAGCTCAGATGCAAACTCAAACCATTGAGCCCGGGACGCAAATGCAAATCATTGAGCCTGGGACATGAACTCAAACCATTGATCTTGGAACTCGAACCACTGAGCCTGGGACGTGAATCCGCAACCTTGTGACTTAAACTTGTGACCTCTGGACTCTAGCCACTGGGCCTTGCACTCAAACCACTGAGCCCAGCACTCGTACACACAACCTCGGGACTGCAACTCGTGACCCCGGGACTCAAACCACTGAGCCCGGCAGTCGAACCATTGACCTCGTGACTCGAGCCACTCACCCCGGGACTCGAACCCGCCATCCCCGCCTCCTCGTCGCCCGCAGCCGCTGCTGCTTGGACTGACAGCTGCGCGAGCCAATGGCCGCGAGGCCGCGGGCCAATGAGCGCGCGGTGCTGCGGGAGCGGGGCTGGAGGGGGGGGGCGCTCCCCCTATGGCGCGGGGGGGACACGACGCAGGGCGGCGAGCAGCTCCTATGGCTTCTCCGTGTCCTCCCTCCTCCCCGCCATCCCCTCTCCCGCCGTCGGTACCTGCTCGAAGCGTGACTTCCCAAGCTGGAACGGGGGATAATCCGCCGGGTCCGCCATCCCCGCAAGCGCCACTTTAAACAAGCCGATCCCCCCCCCGCCCCCTTTTGGGCCCGCCCCTTGCGGCGCCCCCTCGCTGATTGGACGGCGCCAACCGCAGCTGCCGCGGGGCACGACGGGAGTTGTAGTCCTGGGGGTGTCGGGGGCGGCACGCGCTGCCCCAGACCTACCGGGCAAGAGGGGCGCGGGGCATTGTGGGAAATGTAGTCCGAGGCTCCTAATGGGTTTTGCCGGGAAATCATAGAATAATAGAATGGTTTGGGTTGGAAGGGACTTTAAACACCATCCAGGTCCAACCCCACTGCCAGGGACACCTCCCACTGGATCAGGCTGCCCAAGGCCCATCCAACCTGGCCTTGAACACCTCCAGGGATGGGGCAGCCACAGCTTCCCTGGGCAACCTGGGCCAGGGCCTCACCACCCTCATGGTGAAGAAATTCTTGCTTATGTCTAATCTAAATCTGCCCCTCACCAGTTTATACCTGTTCCCCCTCGTCCTATCCCCACAGGTCTTTGTGAACAGTCCCTCTCCAGCTTTCTTCTATCTCCTTCAGGTACTGGAAGGTCACTCTAAGGTCTCCTCGGAGCCTTCTCTTCTCGAGGCTGAACAACCCCAACTCTCTCAGCTTGGCCTTGCATGGGAGGTGCTCCAGCCCTTGGATCATCCTTGTAGCCTCCTCTGGACCCGTTCCAACAGTTCCATTTTCTTCTTATGTTGAGGATGCCAGAACTGGACACAGGACTCCAGATGAGGTCTCATGTGAACAGAGGGGCAGAATCCCCTCCCTCCCTGCTGGCCACGCTGCTTTGGGTGCAGCACAGGACACGGTTGGTTTCAGGGCTGTGAGCACACATTGGTGGCTCATGTTGAGCTTCTCCTCCCCCAGCACCCCAAGTCCTTCTCCTCAGAGCTGCTCTCAACCACATCGTCCCTCATCCTGTACTGAAATGGGGAATTGTCACGACCCAGGTGTAGGACCTTGCATTTGAAACAGAGGGGCAACGTGGGGTCTGCAGGTCGCAGGGTGAGGGATGAGGTGGTCACAGTCTGTGCGCAAAGAGGATGAGCCCTGGGCTGGCTCCCTCCACACAGACTGCTGCCACAGCCCTTTATCCCAACTCAAGGTGTTACCCCAAAAGGACTGGAAGAAAGCCAGGCGTCCCCCCTGCCCCCACACATGGAATCATCACAGAATTGTGAAATCGCTTGGTTGGAAATATCTTTGAGATCATCGAGTCCAACCATACCTGTCCACTGGTAAACCACATGCCTGAGCACCTCATCTACCCGGCTTTTAAATCCAGGGACAGGGACTCCACCACCACCCTGGGCAGCCTGTTATGGTATAAATTAAGCCCCACTCTGCCTTTCTTCTTCACTCAAGGTTTAGAGTCTTCCCTAAATATAAATCCATCAAGATATTGTTGGAATAAGGTGATTTTATATTATGAATTGCATGAATTGTTCCACCTATACCAGCAACACCAGTATTTCACTCCAAATCCAGTTCTTGCTCCAGAATCCAAGCTCTGTGATGAACTCAACTGCGTGCAATGAGAATCATCACAGCATCATAGACTCACTTGGTTGGAAAAGACTTTTGACGTCATCGAGTCCAACTGTCCCTGTCCACTACTAAACCACATCCCTGAGCACCTCATCTACCTGTCTGTTAAACCCCTCCAGGGATGGGGACTCCACCACCTCCCTGGGCAGCCTCAGAGTGCTTTCCATGAAGACATTTCTCCTGATGTCCAACCTGAACCTGCCCTGGAGCAACTTGAGGCAGGGGGTCCTGTGTGGTGCCTGCGCTCTGCAAGGTCTGCCAGCCTGCCCCTGCCATGGTCACCACTTCCCCCGTCTCTTTCCCTTTTTTTGTGAATCATAGAATCACAGAACACTTTGGGTTGGGAGGGACCTTAGAGCACATCCAGTACCCACCCCCTGCCATGGGCAGAGACACCTCCCGCTGGATCAGGCTGCTCCGAGCCCCATCCAACCTGGCCTTGAACACCTCCAAGGACGGGGCAGCCACAATGTCTCTGGGAAACTTGGGCCAGGGCCTCCCCACCCTCGCCAGAACACATTTCTTCCTATTAACTAATCTAAATATCCACTCTTTCAACATAAAACCATTCCTCTTCATCCTATCCCTGCACTCTTTGAAAAAAAGCTCCTCCCCAGCTTTCCTGTAGAGCAAAAAATAAGGTTTTTTTTTCTTCAGGTACATTGTTTAATTCTTTCTTCAATGGTCCATCCCTTTCTGTCCTACTCTTTAACGTGGTGCTGCACCAAGCCTTCCTCTGATGCCCCAAATGCCTTCCCTGCTTCAGCCCCAGCTCCAATTCTATTTGCTGACCCTTTGCTCTTTCTCAGAGCATCGATCTTAATCCTCTAAACAATTCCACTGGCATTTGAAGGGTCAGACAGTTCTTATTCTACTGATCTAGAGAAGAGCATTCCGGAGATGGCTTTGCATGTGCCCCTTCTGCCCCCGGTCCCGCACAACCCTGTCTTTATCTCCACAAATTATAATGTCAAGGAAGCGGATGTGTAAGCCTGCATCAAAGTAAACACTATTTCCAGGCTTCCTACTCTTTATTTTTAATAAAGTATTTTAAAGGTCAATAGCAATTATTAGGCGCCTATCAAAGTAAGAATATATACTTTTTTTCACAAGGAAATGATGGAATTTGAGGGTTTTTTTAGAGGCTTTTGGGCTTTCACCTTTCTATTTGTTAGCACGGCAGCCGGAGAGAGTTGGGGTTGTCCAGCCTGGAGAAGAGAAGGCTCTGGGGAGACCTTAGAGCAGCTTCTGGTACCGAAAGGGGTTCCAGGAATGGTGGGGAGGGGCTCTTGATTCAGGGAGCGCAGGGACAGGATGAGGAGGAATGGTTTTAATCTGCAAGAGGGGAGATTGAGATGAGATTTCAGGAAGAAATGTTTTCCTGTGAGGGTGGGGAAGGACTGACCCAGGTTGCCCAGGGAAGGTGGTGATGCCCCGTTCCTGGAGGTGTTCAAGGCCAGGTTGGATGGGGCTTTGAGCAGCCTGATCCAGTAGGAGATGTCCCTGCCCATGGCACGGGGTGGAACTGGAATACCTTTACAGACCCTTCCAACCCAAACCATTCGATGATTCTATGAAAATCAAGCTGTTCCCTCCTGTGCTGCACCACGCTGCTCCCTCAGGGTTATGGGGTGCTGGCCCCCAGTGCCGCTGCTCCTTTTGAACCTTCCTCACCTCATCTGCAGGCATGAAGACACGACCTTCCCCGGGAATGGACAGATGTCGAATAAAGATGTAATCCAACAACAAATCCTGCCCTCACAGTTTAGTGCTTTGCTTACTTTAATTCACCTGCTGCGTGGAGGGGGGAGTGCTTGCTGCCTGCTGCCCCAGCTGTGCAACCAGGGTCAGGTTCCACAGGGCTCAAGCCGCCTTTTGACCCTCCCTGAGAAGGTCTTGTGGATGCATCTTGCTGCTGTCCTTCTCACCCCTTCACTTGTGGTACGATGGCGATCTCTATCTTGAACAGCAGCCGATCTCTGCCGTCATTCAGATTTGCTTTCCTCCAGGCAGGGTCTAACGCTGCCTTGAAGAGGAAAATGAAATCATTCTGCTGTGACTAATGCTTCACAAAGCAACTCTTCTTCTTCTAAAGGTTTCATCCTCTCCTTCGTAACACAGCAAAATCTCTCCAGCAAATACAGTTGATAACCCAAATACCTCCATCGCCGCACAAGGGATTTCCCCCCTCCCTCCCATTACAGCCGGAGCCAGATAATTGATACAATCCCTAGTGTTGACATGCTAACTGTTGTGTAACAACAGAGGGGAGAGAATCTGTTTATCGAAAACCACATTTGGAGTGACATAAGACTATCACTTTTTTGGTTAAATACCAGAAAGAATATCAATTCTTTGGCTGATATCAATCCAACCAGATCCATTTCGACTGACAAGTTGCAGTTCCCCAGTTTGGGGAAGAAGCAGGGGGGGGGTTGCTTCCCTGGATCAGCGATTGTTAAGCCAACACTGATGTTTCTTTCCATTCTGGGGGGGGAAGAAGAAGCCTCCAGGCGCCAAGCGAGCTCCTCTGGAATCGGAGAGGGGTTTGGGGGTCTCAGTTGGCCCCTAAATGCGACAGTGGGGTGCGGGGCTGGGCTGTTTGCTGGCTGGGGAAGGGAGTCACAGAAACAGTTCTTGTCGGCTTCCATCTGTAAAGCCAGATTTTAACAAAACTTATGTCGGGCAGCAAAACTCAGCCTCTGAACAACAAACGCAGCCGCTTCTTCCTGCAGGGATGGCAATGATTTGCATCACTCCCCAGCCTGTGCTTCAGCTTTCAGGCAGGCAGAGCCACCTGATATTATCACATACGGCTGTTTCAGCAGGACTGAGGTCTGAAAATCCATCTCTTTTTCCTGACTGGATAGATTCCAGGTGCCCAGCCTCCCCGTGGCTGCTGCTGTGCTCTATCCCAGCACCTCCGCAGCCAGCAGAACCCCAGATCTTTTCTTAGGGCAGCCTTTCGGAGGGTCACAGTTCAGCGCCCTGATCCCACGATGCAGCATGTTTAAACGCTTCCCCTCCAGCCCATTCAGGCTCTCAGGGTTAACATGATCCCCCCAGACAGGTGCTGAGCTCTGCAAAAGCCTGCGATCCAGCTGGATGAAAAACAAACCAGGATTAGACTCAACTAAACTCTCCTGTTGGAGCAGCGAAGTCATTTTGCAAGGCTTAAGGGAAGGTCATTTTTCTGAAGGAAAAGGGATGAATGAAGAAAGAAGCAGGACTGGAGAAGGCAAACAGCCGAGTGGCAAACCAGGTGGGTGGGATTAGGGCAAAGGAACCAGAGGCAAAGGTCATGGCTGTGGATCTGCCCTGTCTCAAGCAGGCTCTCTGCACGGAGCAGGGAAACAGGAGCACTTTGTGCCCAAAGAGTGGGTAAACGCCGTGTGTTCCCCCAAGAAGCAGCACTGATGGTACGTTTCCTCACCAAGCAACCCAAGACTGGGCTCTCCAACGTCTTCAACGCAACATGAGCTCTCCTTTCTCCCTTCAGCACTCTGCGGTGGGGCCTCTCTCCTCCGCTCAGCTGCTGAGTTGCCAAAAATCCTCAGGAATGCAATAACAACCTTTACCCTCCCACTCTGCAGGGGCAGAGTCAGTGGTGAGCCGGCAGATCTGATGCCCCAGGGCAGCACCTGCGCCTAAGACAGCTGAAAGGTGAATGCAGGGAAGCTAGGAGAAACCCACAACCCTCTTGATCTTCTTGAGGGTATGGAAGTTCTACAGAGGGACAGGAACACACTAGATCGATGGGCTGAGACCAATGGGATGAGGTTCAACAAGGCCAAGTGCCAGGTCTAGCACTTGGGACACAATAACCCATTGCAGCTCCAGGCTTGGGGAGGAGTGGCTGCAAAGCTGCCTGGAGGAGAAGGACCTGGGGGTGTTGGTTGACAGTGGCTGAACATGAGCCAGCAGTGGCCCAGGTGGCCAAGAAGGCAAATAGCATCCTGGCTTGGATCAGTAACACCGTGGCCAGCAGGAGCAGGGAAGGAATTGTGTCCCTGGACTTGGCACTGGTGAGGCCACACCTCAAATCCTGGGTTCAGTTTTGGGCCCCTCACTCCAAAAAGGACATTGAGGGGCTGGAGCTCGTCCAGAGAAGGGAACGGAGCCGGGGAAGGGGCTGGAGAACAAGGGTTATGAGAGGCGGCTGAGGGACCCAGGGTTGCTTAGCCTGGAGAAAAGGAGGCTGAGGGGAGACCTCATCACTGTCTACAACTGCCTGAAAGGAGGATGTAGTGAGGTGGGTGTTGGTCTCTTCTCCCAGTGACAGGAGATAGGATGAGAGGAAATGTCCTCAAGTTGCACCAGGGCAGGTTCAGATTGGACATCAGGAAAAATATCTCCATGGAAAGGGTTCTGAGGCCCTGGCAGAGGCTGCCCAGGGAGGTGGTGGAATCCCCATCCCTGGAGGTGATCTATTGATCAGGTGCTCAGGGATCTGTTTTAGTAGTGGACAGGTACGTTTGGACTTGATGATCTCAAAGGTCTTTTCCAACCAAGCGATTCTATGATTCTACGATCCAGGTGCACGGACCCAGAGGCAGGGGCAATATTCAGAGTGAAACTCCAGGTAACTCTGCAGCACCGACCATTGGTTGCTTGGGGAGCGTTAATGATGCTGGAAAAGCTGCCAGCAAAGTTGGACACCATCATCCTACTCTAGAAAATAAACAGATAAGTGTCAGTCACTGTCCAAGCGTCATCAGCACAGACGCTGTTGTCAATAGATCAGAAGTATCTAGGAACAGCTTGAACAACTTTTATTTTTCTTTTAAAGTGCTTAAAACGTAAATAACAAGCTCTTTATAAACATTAGTCGCAACTAGTAAAACATGAAACACACAGAACCCACTTCCTGCCTACGTGAAGTACAGGGAAATCAACAACTCCAAACCCCCCAACGCTTCTCTCTCCCATTCGGGGATGTTTTTCCACCCCGCGTTTAGAACAGAAAACACGTGGCCGTTTTTTTCACAGACAAGTTGTAAGGCTGAGTCTACGGGACACTTCAGTATCCACATCCCTTCAGGTTTGTTCCAGTTAAGGATCCAGCTCGGCGGTTCCTCTGGCCCAAAACTCTGGGCTGGAAGGGTCCGTCAAGGCAAAAATAAATCACTTGGCCAGAGTTTGTTAAAAGCAAGAAACCCAGTTGTGGGCTGAGGACAAGAGCAGAGCGCAGCTGAGAGCAACAGCACCCTGCGGAAGACCTTGGGAATCAGCTTGAGCTTGGAAAGAGAAGGACAGACCGGGAGGCGAAAGAGAAATAAAGGGAATTGTTACGGCTGTGTTTAAAACACTGACAAGCTGCTGCTGGCCCATGAAAACCTTCTCATCTGCTTGGGTCAGACCTGCCCGCTGACCAGTAGTGTTACTCACCTCCCTGGTTTTATAATATATCACTAAATAAGGAGATTTAGGACACAAGAGACTCAAGAACACTTTCCCCTGCTTCTTTTTCTCATCCCCCCTCTACCAGAAAAGACCTGGGTCCTCAGAACCAGTTCCTTCTGCTAACTTAGAGGTCTGACAAACCATCGCACGGACTCTGAGTTCAGTGCTGTTGCGTGGCGTAACCAAGCTTGCTCTTAAGCAGAGAATAAAAACTGTGTGGTGGGGGGAAGAAAAAACACATTTGCAGGACAGCAGGGTGGAAAAACGGAGAACAAAGACAAAAGCATCTTTAAGATGCCTTTTCCTAAGCACAAGTCATTGTTTGTAGATACCTCGAGAGGTCTGAATGCTCAAGGACAGACAGGAAACACCAGAGCAGCCTTGGTTGTCATCACCACTTGGGTTTTCCATAGCCCTCTTCCCACACGCGATGCCCGGGTATCCGTGCCGTACTCCCACCTCGGCCTTAGGAGATGCTCTGCTATTGCAAAGTCAAGGTGAGAATGTTTTCAGCCCTGCTTGCTCCAGCCTTGTTTGAGACAGCGTGAACTTCTGTGGGTTCAGGGACTGTGTCGCTCCGCTGCGACGGAGGCAAATCGTAGGAGGAAGCACGTATTGCTGAAACGGCCGTACAGCCGATACGACCTGCTGTAGCTCTGAGATTAACTTGGATATTTAAAGTGCAAAACATTCAAGCTTTGGAAAGGGGAAAAAAAAAAAAGGCAGAGCTAAGGCAGAAGGGGATTAGGGAGGCGGTGAAAGGCGATGGGAGAAGGCAGGGAGAGGAGGAGGAGTGAGATCCTTATAAACACTGGCACTTGTGTGTGGGGAGCACCTACAACACCAATTGCTGACGGGGAGAAGTGCTAGGAAGCAGCTGTTTTTCAAGGAGCAGGGATTCAGGGAGAGTGAGATTCCAGCTCTACGCCTCCCCCCGTCCGTCTGAGCCAAGCCTTCGCTGCTTAGCATCCCTGCCCCTTCTCCTGGCCCTCCTTCCCACACCACACCACTCCTGCGACACTGGACCGCTCTGAGCTGTTCACAATCCCTTCCTGCTTATTTTCAGGCTTCTCCATGAAAGACACGCACCCAGAAAGGGAATCCAGTTCTCAGGTCATGGATTCTTTCGATTATGCAGGCAGAGAGGTTTCTGGATCTTTTCTATAAAGAGAGAGAAATGCCTTCCCTCAGACCCTCACATCCTGCATAGAAACAATGTCCCCACACCCGACGCACACAGAAGAAGGAGGAACACAAAGAGGCAGCTAGAGAAGCGCAAAACCCCAGATTACTTCTGTCTAGGGGCAAACGTAGGTAAGAACAAAACGTTCACGGCCGCTGTCTTCCCAGGTAACAAATCCTCCTTGTATGCTGGTCTAGAGGCCAGATATGACCAAACATCACTCAAAGCAACACCATATCTCCTTTTCAACCAATAGCTCTTACTCCAACAGCCTGCTTCTCCAACCTCTGACTGCGAGCAAGACCCAACACTGTCTTTATCCAGGTGTTTTTTGTCTTGGAACGTTTGGCTTACTCTTCCTGCAGCTTTAACTATCTCTGTCTCCCATGTCACGCGAGCTGCCCGTGCAGCACTCCTGCCAAAGCCCTGCACACAGGAACGGGACAGCTGCTCTCTGAGTTTAAACATAAACTCACCTAGTTCAGATCAGCAGGAATGCAGAAAGCTGCCCAAGACGGGTGCCGTTAAACTGAGAATTGGATTTCAGAGCCTTTTTTTTGGTAGGAAACTGCTATTGTTCTGTTGCAAAAGGCACAATTTTTTCCAAGTCATGGTATGCATCGAAGCAAGTAAAGAGAAGATATGAAGGTTTTTAAAAGAACACAGTAACTCTGGGAGATATGCAGGAGAGAGAAGGTGCCTCACACGTTGAGACAGCTCAAATCCCACATAAACCAACTCTCCACCTGCACGGGCGCCTCCTCTACCCAAGACCCTAGGAGAAAAGAGGGAGTAACATCCTTCCTATACCCTTCCACAACATCTCCAAACCAAAAGCTGCGCTGTACTCCAGTGCGGTCAGGAGCATTGCTCCCCAGCCTCGAGCTAACATCATCTGTGGTTGTTAAACTGGGTAAACTGGAGCCCTTTAGGTGGTCACTCAATGTTCAGCAGCGAGAAGCATTCAGCTCCTGAGAGAGATGACTTCGACGCCTTAAGGGTGGGCCCCGATGCTGGCGTGTAGATGCGAAACAATTCAAGCAGCGCTTGGTACTAATACTGGCTTGGAGGGGGTCTGCGGCGATTACTGAGCTGTTAGCGTTGACAGAGGGCGTGACGGACGCCTGACCTAGCGGGAAGTCATGCATAGAGGTGGCCGGGCGGTCAGGCATCCTTCTCTGCGCACGAGCTTCGGTCGTGATGGCATTTTCCTATTGCATTGAGAAAGACGACACACAGTCGATGGTGGGGAGCAGCCAGTGGAAAGCAATTCCTGCGGACGCAGGAAAGGGCGAGTGGAACGCTGAGTAGAAAATTCCACTGTGATTTAATACACACAGGAGGACCCGGTGATGGGTCGGGTGGTGTGTGAGGAGATCTCCTGCGGTTCTGATTGTGCACAAACCATCCCTGGTCCTTCTCTTGTACTGCAAGTTCGGCTTTGAGTGGAGTCACAGAGGCAGCTGAGACTCCGCAGGCACACAGCGAAGGAATCGACACCACTCAGTCTGGCGGTGACGTCAGGTTGTGTCCCTTATGGCCTCTGATGCCGGTGTTTTGTGTAGCACCTCCCAAACAAATCAGAGTTGGCTTTTCAGCTAGAGACCCTTCATTTGGCAGATGGGGCAGGAAGGGCAAGAGGCACCCAAGAGCAGCCCCTTCCCCTTGCTGCCCGGCCGAGCAGGCTCGGCACACAGGAAAGTCCTGGTAAACCCTTCCTGAGCTTAAGCATTCCCGATGTCATCGACTTCTTTAAAGCCTCCCATCAGCCAGGGTTACACCACTTCAGAGAAAAAAGATGTGGAAGAGCAGAAGAGCAGGAGCAGGGTGAAGATATGGGCAAGGTGGTTGGTTTCCAACTCTCAAATGTCCACGGACCACTTAAAGCGGTGGAAGGATGAGAGCCTGAGAAGATACTGCTTGGTCACAACGACAGCAATCTAAGGAGGCATCTTCCTCCTGCAGAAGGCTCTGCTCCTCCCCATAGGGTAGATGACAGCCCACCACCCTATAGTTCCCTGGAGCCAGAGCTGGGATAAGCTTGGGCTGGGAAGGAGCAGATAACCTTTCCTGCTAAACTCTGCGAACAGAAGCCACTGGAGCCCTCTTGGAAGAGGAGGGTGGGGAGTGCAGGGATGTTTGCAGCGTGTTTATTGGAGAAGTGCTCTAGGCAAGTGATGCTGGTCTCTGGGGAGAGGTTACTTGGTCTTGCTTTCCCCCAGCGGGATCTGGAGGAGTGTGGGAGACTGTTCCATGATGCGCACCAGCAGTTGGTCAATGTAGTTCTCCAGTTCATGGATGTGCTCCTCCTTCTTGCTCAGCTCTTTCTCCTTCTGCAGCAGGAGCTGGATGAGTTCATCATGGGTCAAGTGATAATACTTGGCTGACTGGTCCAGGATGGTGGGATCCTGTGGTAGAACCCAAGAAGAACATTCAGTGAGTCAAACAAAAACCACTGCTCCCTTTAGCATCTGCAACGTGCAGGAACAACCAAAGCAATCAGTGTTTCCTACGTCTGTCTGCTTTCCAAATCTGACCTGATGAGCTCGAGACATCACGCAACAATCGCACTGGGACTTTACGAAGCAGCTTTCCCACCGGCCATGAAGTTGCTCAAATACACTGAAGATGGAACAACTGCCCAGATATCCAGGCCAACACAGCCCTCTCCACATAGCTAGAGGCGACCCTGAGCACTTCCACCAGCTGAAGGAATCACTTCACAGGGTTTCCCCAAAGTCTGTGCCAAACCCCTTCTCCCCGACAATGAGAAGCTAAGGGTGAGGGCACAATGGAGCCCTTTAGCCTGGCAGAATGAGGCCTGGCATTAGCAACTCCCCTCTTCCAGACCTTCCACCTTCCCCAGGCCTCCGGGAGCAGACCAGGATGATGGTGGGAGAAGAGATTTAAGAGCTGGATGACACCCCCAGGAGCTCCCAGAGGATGAGAGCCCCTGGGGAGTCCACTCAGGTGAACCCCAGCAGCAGCATTTTACACATTGAGTTGGGGAGGCCAACAGAGCAGCAGTGGACACGGGGAAGGAGAAGGGAACCCCAGTATGCCATGCCCTCAGACACAGCAAATGAGTGTTTTGCTTCCTTCGATGTGCCAGCATCTAAAATTACAGCCAGGCAAGCGGCATTTGAGCAAGGCTCCAGGAAGCACCTTCCCTCTGTCAGGAGAACAAACCCCTCAGACCTTCCATCAGGCAGCAACAACATCCTCCATCTTTCACATCTTGGGGACAACCAGGCATTTGTTCACACAGAACCATAAAAAACCCAAACCAAAGCAAGCAATGGAGCAAGAACGATGAAGTGAGAAGGTCCAGAAGCCAGGTCAAGGAGGCCAGCAGGAGGCTGGGCAACCAGGATTAAGGATGTCAGGGTTAATACACGATTCCATCCATTCTATCTCCTCACACACCAGTTTCTGCATATCTGTCACCAATTACACAACATCTCAAGCAGGTGAGACCGCAGCTCTCACCTCAGCAGTAGGTTCCTACCTTTAATTTCTTAGAGTCTGTCTTCTCCAACTGAGAAGACGGAGCCACGGGCTGGACGCTGCTCGTGGTGACCGTCTTCAGCTTCTCCAGGCCATTGCTCAGAGCAGTCGTCAGGCTGGACCTGTGCTGCTGCTTCTTCTCGCTGGAGACCTCTTGCACCGCAGCGCTAATGGGTTTCACTGGGTGAGGACTGAGGAAAACAAGAGGTGGGACAGTTAACACCCTGCCGAGCTGAGAAGCAACACTGCTGGCTCTCCCTATGGTTTTCGTGGGGATGGAACCCACGTATTAAACTTAACCAGCTCCACACAGCTAAATCTTCTGTATTGCTCAAAGCTCATCTGCTCCAAGGAGAGAGAGGAGAGCCAGCGTCCTGCAGAACAGGCCACCACAGTGCTCTCTGGTACCATTTCCACCCAGAGATAAGGAGCCCCGGGACATGTGTTTGGGCAAGATACAGAACAGGTCCCCATGCCCACACCTACGCAGCTCGGTCCCCACTGAGGGTCCAAACTCCTGGCTGCCAGGTGTTAGCACAGCTGGGAGAAACTTAACCCAAGTCCAAAGGAATCAGGGGGTGCTACATCCACTGCCCAGAGGGAGGTTTTGCTGCCCAGAAGCCCCCAGATTAGTGTCTGGGGTCACCACTGATGCTTCAGGGATGCTCCTGCACCACCTCAGCTTGAGAGCTGGGCTCCACCTGCCTGGAAGGCACCACAGAATTCACTCCCCTCCAACAGCCGAAAGGGAGGACGAGGAGATGCTGTCTGGATGCGCCTGGAGGAATTACATGTTCATTTAGTTTTGCCTCACTCTTTACCCAAAAAGATCAGTTTTGGGCTTAAACAAAATATGTTTGCTTTTCAGCGTGATGGAAAGAGAAGTGACCTGACCATAGAATCACTCGGTTGGAAAAGATCTTTGAGATTACCAAGCCTGACCAAGCTACTTTCCTACAGGTCACAGGCAGAGTTCTGCACCATATTCAGGATGAGAAGATCTCAACATCTACTCAGGAGCTCTGCACCTTATTCAGGATGAGAAGATCTCAACATCTACTAAGGAGCTCTGCAAAGCCTCTGCACTCATCGGGTGCAGCAGCCACCCTGCGAATGGAGAGAATCCCAACACCACAGGAGAAGGAGGATGTCTTGCTCGCAGGAGCTCTTGAGCAAGCACAGTCTCTTATTACAAACCGGGACATCCAGGTGTCGGTAGAACAGGTTGTGGGAGGAGGAACAACGACCACAGTCACTGTGCGAGCTGCTAGCCAGGCTGGGACAGATACTTCAAGTCCAGCTTGTGCTGTAACTGCTCAACTGTTCTTTATTTCTGCTTGGAAGAGTGGCTTCCAACCCTGCTTCATTCAGAGATGATGGATGAGGGGGGTTCAAAGGTAGCATCACATAAGGCATCAGGTGGATGGCCCAGGTCCTCATGGCTGGTGTCCTTGTGTCTTGTCAGTGGTGATGGCATGAGGATGTACCAAGCAATCTCCCCATCATGCCAACAGGGCACATCAAGAAGTCTTCTTCAACCATGATGATGCCTCCTGTCATCCATTTGCTAAGAGAGAACAACCATGGTAGCCACTGACCAGCTCCAACAAGCCAAAGGATCAACACTCCTTGTCAGAGCCATCTAAGCACATGGAGCTCAAGGCTCCTGAGCAGCTGGAAAGGATGGAGAGGGTTCCCATGAACCTGAGTGGGAGCCCACTGACAGCATCGGGGGTTGGAGAAGTTGCTGTTCTACACATCAGCCTCAAGCTCTCTCCACCGTGGACTGAATCCTTCACCAGTGAAGCTCCAAACACCATGATACCACACTACAAGCTGTCCAGCACTTATCTGTTCATAGAATCACTTGGTTGGAAAAGACCTTTGAGATCATTGTGTCCATTCATTATGACATACAGGGGGAGGTGAGGGTGAACCGGACCCAAAGCCGTGCACAGATGTCAAAAATTAAACATTCCCAAATCCTTTAAAAACACAGAAGTAATTTGCTTGCTTCAACCTCTGCCTCCTTCCTCGCCCAAAATGAGTGGGGTTCACTGTGGGATCTGGAGAAGGCAGTCCTGCTACCCCTGCAGGACTTCTACTGCTCCTCCAAACACAGGGTGTGGGAAGGAGAGTGATGGGGGAGCCACCAGGATTGCTCCTCACAGCCACATCTGAAGATAAGCTGTCTGAAATGCCACCACAGCCAGCGTGGAGACGAAGACCAGAGGCTGGCTGCAGAAGCAGGACACCCTAAAACAAGAGGTCTGCGGGGCCACCACAAATGCTCAAACCATTTTAAACCTCCAAAGGGGACTTCTGTTGGACCAAACTTATCCAGGCCACTCTACAGAACAGAAACCAGTCTCGGGATGCCAATGGGATAGAGTGGACGCAGGTTGAAAAGGGAGAGGCATTTCCCACTGCACGTTTGGTCGCAGGCAACTTTCAGCCCCATCGCCAGTGGGAAAATGTTAATTTGCAGAGGTGGAAAAGGAATTTAAAACCAAAATTCATCATCTCATTCCTTCCTGCTGACAGGGCAGCGTGCGCAGGGCGTTTCCTGCTTGCTTTGTCGTTCCAAGAGGATTCATTGCAGAAGACCAACGAAGCTGGTGAGGGGGCTGGAGAACAAGTCTTATGAGGAGCGGCTGAGAGAAATGGGGTTGTTTAGCCTGGAGAAGAGGAGGCTGAGGGGAGACCTCATTGCTCTCTACAACGACCTGAAAGGAGGTTGGGGAGAGGAGGGAGCTGGCCTCTTCTCCCAAGTGACAGGGGACAAGGACAAGGGGGAATGGCCTGAAGCTCCGCCAGGGGAGGTTCAGGCTGGATATCAGAAAAAAATTCTTCATGGAAAGAGTCATCGGGCACTGGAACAGCTGCCCAGGGAGGTGGTGGAGTCACCTTCCCTGGAGGTGTTTAAGGAACGGGTGGATGAAGTGCTTAGGGACATGGTTTAAGGGAGTGTTAGAATGGTTGGACTCGATGATCCAGTGGGTCCTTCCCAACCTGGTGATTCTATGATTCTATTAAAAGCAGGAGGTGTTCCTCCACCTGCATCCCAACCTGGGATGGTCATCACTGCGTACTTCCAGGAGATCTTTGTGCCTCAGAGCCATGTCTGAAGCTCTGATGGATGTACCAGGAGGTTGCACCTCCATCCGCCAGCTGAGGAATGTGACCTTGAGATGCATTAGTTGCTCACACCGACAGCCTGCCTAATGCACTACTGCATCTCCAACTGAGAATAAGTCTACTGTGAAGCTCAAGATGTTCATGATGGACCTTCTCTGGGTGGCAGTGGGACAGCCCTTGCTGCTTTCTCTGAGGCCTTGCTGTATCACAGCACAGCTTCATCCAAGTTCCCAAGCACAGTGAAAAACCCGCAGCAACTTGGAAATGAAAGTCTTTATCATCCTATTAAAACACTTCTCACCAAGAACAAGACAACAAAGGACAAATCCAAGGATGACCCAAGGGCGATCCAAAGGACAATCTCACCAATCCCTGCAGCAGCACAGAGCGCCTGAGGGCCAGACCTCCATGGACAAAGGATCTACTGGGGGAAGAGAACAACTGAACTTGAGAGCAGCAACTCTTCTCCAGGAGAACATGGACAAGAACATGAACAAGGGCTCCACAAGGATTACATTTGGATCACAAAGACTAGCACGTGATGGAACTTGGAAACTTGTTTTTTGAAGAGGCCGATTCTGCTGCACTCCTAACACTGGGAGGGCACAAAGCAGCACGTGCCAGTGCCACCTCAGCACCTGTGACATCCCTGGTCCTGTCACTTGCAATGCCATGATGTGCTGCAATAGTCACACATCTTAATCCCCGATGGATGGGTGAGGAATTCCACAACTGCTGGGCTCCTCCAAGTCAGTGGAGTACCCAGAGCACTATCATGGTCTGTCCTTTAGGTCCAATGTCAATGGATGGGCAAGGAGCTCCTCCAAGGCAGTGGAGACCTCAGAGCACTGTCATGGTCTATCCTTTAGGTCCAATGTCAATGGATGGGCAAGGAGCTCCTCCAAGGCAGTGGAGACCCCAGAGCACTGTCATGGGCTGTCCTTTAGGTCCCACCTCTGCTGGGGGATGTGACCAGAGACCTTCCCAGCAGTGAAGACACCATCCTGCCCTTCCCCAAAGAGGAGGAACGGGATTCTCCATCCGCTTGAGTGCTGCAACTGATGCTCTGAGCACCCACCTTGCCCCAGAATCAACACTTTGGTGGCAAGAGTCCTCCCTCGCTGAATGAGAGTGAGGAAGGAACTGCAAACACAACCCCAATACATGATTTATGGAACTCCATGGCTGCATCTTCAAATCTGGCACACAAGAGGCCATACCAGGAGCGTACAACCTCCCAGGTCCCTGTGACCAGGTAGTGCTCCAACCAGACCAGGCAGGAGATGCTGGTCTACCACTTGACTTGCCATCTTGAACAAGATGAACAGCAGGGAGCCACTCCGGCCACCTGGGAAGTGACACAGGTCCCCATACCCCGTTTCCATCCCTCACGAGGGGGGCAGGTAACCCCAGCACACCAGAATCTCAATAATCCACACCAGGTCCTGGCTGTTCCTTTATCTGATGGAAAACACCACCACTTTTGTTCCAGCTCAGCCTTAACGTCTGTTCTAACTTTTCTTTCTCCTTTCACCTTTTTCCTACCATATCTCTTCTTTGCCTGTGTGCCACTCACAAGCCTAAAAGGAGATGACCCCAGGAAAGGCAAGCATCACCAGGAGGACCCCAAAAAGGGCCCTTCCACCCTTTCTCTCTCCCCATCAACCATGACTCACACCTCCCAACCTTATAAAGCAGTGCAGACCCTCAGAGCCTTCCGGAGACCTCGGTCACTCTTCAAAGCTTCTTGATCAAGTATCCAAACCATCCGTGTTTTACAGGCAGAGAAAACAAGCAGAGATGTTCAAGGAATTCTCAGACAGGTCTCATGAGAGAAGCCCGCACTGACCTGATGACCGGCTCTTAGGTCCAACACCATGTTTCTCCCATGAGCCATTGGATGGATGCACGGTCAAGCCTGAGGTTCACTGCAAGTACTACCAAGACAGAGTCTTTCACTCATTGCCTAACTTCACCCTTTGGGATTGCAGGACACTTCTCTTTCCATGAAATGTAACAAACTGACAAAATCCAGGAGGTTTCTGTACAACCTCTGTCTGCACATTTTGAACAAGGTTATCTGCTGGAGGATGAACGATCCAATTGAGACAGATACGAGGATCTGGCCTCAATCAGGGAACGAAAAATGAGCTATCTGACCCATCTCTTGCTGGTCTTTGCTCGTGAGGCCATTTCCTCACATCAAACCCACACTCCAGGCAAGGAGGAATCCTCCTCCTTGGGTAGACTGAGATGAGATCTTAGGAAGAAAAGTTTTCCTGTGAGGGTGGTGAGGCCCTGGCCCAGGTTGCCCAGAGCAGTGGCGGCTGCTCCATCCCTGGAGGTGTTCAAGGCCAGGTTGGATGGGGCTTGGAGCAACCTAGTCCAGCAGGAGGTGTCCCTGCCCATGTCAGAGGGTGGAACTGGATTGGCTCTGAGGTCCCTTCTATTCGGTGATTCTGATTCCCTGCAGAAGGGTTGGAGCTCAGCTATGTTCTCCTGTCCCAGTCCTCCTGCTTTCTCTCTCCCCAGAGCCAGGACCAATATTATCCTTGAGCCAGACAGGATTTTCTTATCTCAGTGAGCTCCATTTGTCTCCTGTCACAGAAGAGTGATCAAACCCATCACTGCTAGAAGACTTAGGTCCCCATGTAAACCATGAGCCTGATCCTTGATACTCCAGGAGGACAGAACCTACATCTTGTCCTGCCCAGGTAGATCAGGGGAAGGTGCACCAGGAAAATGAGATGGACGCAGAGCAAGACTCCATGCCCTAAACTTGGTGTCTTTCTCTGCTTCATAGCATTTCTACAAGCCCAAGATTGATCTGGGAGGAGGAACAGCTTCTTCTTTCCTTTGATGCACTACCACGGTAGCCCCTTTCCCATTCCCGTTATCCTCAAGACTAAGTCCCACTTGCTTCACAGCCAACAGGCATCTCGGAGGGAGGGGAGGACGGCATTTAGCCACCACATTGGTGAAACCACTTTTTATTTTGGCTATGGAGAGAAAAAGGTTTTTAGTACCTGATGGTCCTCTAAAAGGGAAAGAAACCAAAGCTGAATTAAGGTAAAGGGAAGGGGCAGCAGATGCGTGCATGCCATGAAGGAACTCATGAGAGCATTAATAGGTGGAAGCTCTCCTGGGAGGACATGGGAAAAGCATCTGTTTTGCAAGCACAGGGAAGATGATGGAGCCAAAATTAGCATCGAGTGAAATGTGGATGCAATTTCTACCGTGGCTGAACTTTCAGCTGGGGCAGGTTTGGGATGCATCAAACCCTTTGCCCCAGTCTAGAGCAAACACAGGACACCAGTGGCCATTCCCCACCATGATCGGAGACAGACAAAGCTTCAAGTTCATGCAGGGCTCTCTGGGACCACGGGAAGGTGAGGGAAGAGAGGACCTGCAGGAACACGTGGAGTCAACGCGATCATGAGCTGCTGACACTGAGCCAAGGTCCACTTCTTGGGCCCCTGATAAGAGCAGAAGGGAGACAGGGTTTATCTCTACCAAATACACACCCTTTGCCTTCCCCGGAATGCTCACCTGGTCGTCTGCTGGAAAAGGGGCTTCTCAGCTGGCTGTGTCTCCCTGGGCAAAACCACGAGCGCTGAAGCTTGTGTGTCACCGGACTGCGGCAAAGGGCAGGGCTGGGCGGCTGCGCGGCTGGCGGCGGCAGGGACCCCGCTGCTCGCGGGGCACGCGACGGGGGAAGGGAAATCAAACTGTTTAGGGTTAGTTGCAGCCACGAGGAAAGGGGTGGAGAAGGCCAAGGGCTGGCTGTCATGCAGGAAAGGACGCTGGCCTAGCGGGTCCTCGGGGAGGTTAGTGGGCTGGAAGCCTTGCCCAAGGGCTTCCTCGTGGAGGCTGGTGAAGCCGAAGCCGCCCTGTCCAAGCTTTTCGGGCAGCACAGCTTGAACAGGGGGGGACTCGGGTGGCTTCTCCACAAAGGGATTGCTCGGGGCGTTTGGGCTTAGTGCTGGAGCAAAGGGATTTCTCGGGGTTGAAGTGTCCTGCTCGTGCCTCTCCTCTGCTCTATCTGGCTTCCAGAAATCAGCCTTCTTGAAGTCTATCCTGCTGTTTGCTGAGCGCCGGCGCCACGGCCCCTCCGGCTCGCTGGCGGGGGATCTGCCCTGCTCCGCCTCCCCGGCCTCTGCCACGGGGCTGCAAGGCTCACACTGGCCTCCCACTTGCCCAGCAAGGTCGGCCACCGGCCCCTGCTGCCCCTCACCACCACCCCACGCCGGCTCTGGCTGGGATGGACTCTCCCCACGCGCTAACCTTTGGGGTCGCTCTGCCTCTTGCTCTTCCAGAGCTGTCCAGAAGGTTTCCGGCTGGCCCAGGTCTAGCTTGGAAGGTGGGTTCAGTCCTGATATACTGAGCTCCTTGGGGAATGGCTCCTGCTTGGAGGCCATCTCCCACTCAGCAACATCTGTGTCCCCTATCAGAGGAGATAAGCCTGGCTGACTCCAGCTCTCCTTAGCTCCCGACTGGCTTAATTCATCTAGAAAGAACTTTGACGGGCAAGTATCAAACTGCTCAGCAACATCCGTCTCGTTCATCCCTGACCGGTTTTCCCCCAAAGAGGTGCTGCTTTTTGCCAACTCGCTCACTCTAGTCTCCAAATTGGCTGCTGAGTCCACAGCAGCCACACATTCAGCATCCTTGGAGTTTGGGAACTCGCTCCCAGCTTCAGCTATGTCCACTCCCAGTGCGGATGGGCTGGGATGTGCTGGGATCGAGGGCTCGCTGCTTAGATGGCTCCTCGGCAGCTCCACATCTGCCTTCAGGCTCTCCCTGTCTTCCCATTTCTCCTCGCTTCCTTGCTGCCTCAGTTGCGGCTGCCGAGCATCCTCCTCCTCCTCGCCATCCGCTCTGCTGCCCGCCACTGCGAACCACCTTGGAGGTTTGGGGGGTGGCACAGTCGAGCCAGCCTCAATCTCCTCCTTCTCTTGGGTACCTGTCCATGGAGAGAGGACAACGTGCCTTTCACAGATGTCGGAGCTGAGCTTTACCCGGCTTTCACTGGCCTCGAGCCGCATGCTGGCCTGGAGCCGGTAGACTGAAGTCCGGATGTCGAACGCTTCCTCCTCGCCACCCTGAGGCTCCATCCCTGGCTCCAGCGCCACAGGAAACCGTCGAGCTGTCACATCCGCGAGCACCCGCGGGGACACGGCAGCCACGTTGCTGCCTGGCAGGGTTTCGGAGGTGAGCTCGGGGGTGAAGGTGCTTCGGGGCAACACGCAAGCAGCAGCACGAGATCTGCTTTTGGCTTCAAAGGCACTTTCGCTCAGGAAGGCTGGCTGGGAGCCGAACACCCTTTCCTGACCCACCTGCTCAGCCCCACTTTGGGCACTCTCTGACAGGTCAGGAGCAGTTTCGGTGGCTATAGTCATCCACCCATTTGTCCCTGCACTAGAGGCTTCCTCCTCATCCCCATCTCCTTCCTCCCTAGCACTGTTTTCAGCAGTTTGTGGTGTCGAAGCCTCTTTTTCCCCTGCGTTTCCTGATGCAAACGCAGCTGTCCAAACTGTAGGCGTGCTGCTTTTCCTTCTCCTTCCCATCGACCCTGCAGCCACGGGGCTCAGCACATCCTCTATCACGGTCGCTTCTTGGGTCGTGCTCACCAAATTCGCCCCCACGTCTAAACCGGAGAAATTTGTCCACGACCGCAGAGTTGCAGGAATTTCGCTGCCCATTTGCGAATCGGCCTTTTCAAACACCTTTGTTCCCTCCTCGGCCGCTGGCTCGGCTGCTCTTTCCATTGGACTGGCTGCATCGGGATCGTCGATGAAAGCCATGCCCTCTGCCGTCACCGAAGCGAAGAAGTTTTCCTTCTTCAGTTCTGGTTTAAGCCTGCTGGTCGCAAAGGCATCAAAGGTATCGTCCCACTCCAAAAGGGGAGGAGGGACAGCGGGTTTCTCATCCGGAGGAGGAAGATCTCCTTCTGATGGAGTAGTTTCTGGTACTGGGACACAAATGCTTTGGGCTGGAGACTCCCTCTCCGGGTCTTTATGTCTTAGGGAGGCAGAGGGACTGCAATCCTCAGAGGAATAAAAGCTCCCAGCGACCTCTGTTGAAGTATGCGGCCCAGACGGGAAACTAGAGAAAAAGTGAGTAGGTGAAGGAGAATTTAGTACCTGGTCAGCGAGGAGGTCCTCAAAGAAAGGATTGCTCTGCAGGGAGTTGAGGAATGGGTTGGTAGGGGACAAGCATCCGGGCTGACTGTCTCCGATAGCGGGAGGGAGGTTAGCGCTTGGCATGCTAGCGAGATGGGCTACAGCGGCAGCAGGAAACTGGGCAGGGGAGCAGGGAGGAAAATGAGTAGGAGCATCTGAGCTGGTTTCTACCTGAGGAGACACTTCCAGGCTGTGGAGGGAAGACAAAACAGTCCTCCTGGTTAATGCTGTGACAGTGCTGTAAGCATACACCACACACATGACAAACGCTCCGCTTCAAAGCAATGCAACCATCAAATACGCACTCGTCTCTCTTGTTAGGCAGAGCAATGATTATGGAGTCAAGGCGTGGAAAGGGCATGCACGACAAAAAGGAAAGGGCAGCCTTTCTTCTAGTCCTTTAGATTCCCCCATTCCACCTTCGCAAGCCCTAGGACTCGGGAATCTGAGAGGTTTTCCCACCTCCTGCAGCCCAAGGACTCCATTCCTGGTTTGTGTTCAGGGCAGGGAGCGCTTGAGGAGCCGGTCTGGGCTCCTGGATCGGGATTACATGAACCAGAAAGAGCACGCAGGAGTGAGTCCTTCTCAGTTTACCCCAGTTCCTCAGTGCTTGTTTGGCAGCACATCAGGAGGACAGTGAACACAGTGGTCCCTCTCGCACAGGAGGGTGGGTAGGGTGGCTGCAGGCGACTGAGGAATAAGAGCCAAGGAGGACGGAGCACCTGGCCAGGATGTGGTCCTGGCTCTGCTCCTGCCTCTGCTCAGCCTCCCTGCGCGCCCTCTCAGAGAATCACAGAACCATAGAGTCGTTTGATTGGAAATAACCTTTGAGATTATTAAGTTCAACCGTACCTGTCCACTACTAAACCACATCCCTGAGCACCTCATCTACACAGCTTTTAAACACAACCAGGGATGGGGACTCCACCACCTCCCTGGGCAGCCTCTGCCAGGGCCTCAGAACCCTTTCCATGAAGAAGTTTTTCCTGATGTCCAATCTGAACCTGCCCTGGTGCAACTTGAGGACATTTCCTCTCATCCTCTCACCTGTCACTTGGGAGAAGAAACCAACACCCACCTTGCAACAACCTACTTTCAGGCAGTTATAGACAAGGAGGTCTCCCCTCAGCCTCCTCTTCTCCAGGTTAAACAATCCCAGGTCCCCCAGCTGCCTCTCATAACCCTTGTTCTCCAGCCCCTTCTCCAGCTCTGTTCCCTTCTCTGGATGTGTTCCAGCCCCTCAATGTCCTTCTTGGAGTGAGTGGCCCTAAACTGAACCCAGGATTCCAGGTGTGGCCTCACCAGTGCGGAGTCCAGGGGCACAATCCCTTCCCTGCTCCTACTGGCCACACTGTTTCAAATACAGGCCAAGAGGCCATTGGCCTTCTTGGCTATCTGGGCCACCGCTGGCTCATGTTCCGCCAGCTTTGTCATGTCCCTTTTGGCTTGAGGTCCCAAGATCCCTGAAACCTCACAGAGGACCCCAAGGAGGAGGAAGGGATTCAGCACATCTTGGATTCAGACTGCCAGTCTCCTCCTGCACCTCACCCTAGGTCAGGGGTCCACTTCTTTCCTGCCTTTTCAAGAGGGACTACCTTGGGAACTCACCTGAGTTGGAAGGGACCCACAAGGATCATCACGTCCAGCTACTGTCCCTGCACAGGACAACCTCAACATTAACACTGTGTGTCTGAGGGTGTTGACCAAGTGCTTCCGGAATATTGTCAGGCTTAGTACCGTGACTGCTTTCCTGGGGAGCTGTTCCAGTGCTCCACCACCCTCCAGGTGAAGAACTTTCTCCTAATGCCCAACTTAACCTTCCCCTGGCACATCTTCCTGCCATTCACTCAGGTCCTGTCATTGTTCACCAGAGAGAAGAGATCAGCGCCGGCTCCTCCTCCCCTTGTGAGGAAGCATTAAACTGCGATGAGGTCTCCCCTCAGTCTCCTCTTCTCCAGGACTCCTCCAACAACACACACTGCCATCCCTAAGGAAACCTTGCCAAGCCCAGACTGGCCATCTTGGAGGATTTCACACCATGAAGGGCAAGGTGTGGACATCCCACACTCCAATTCCTGCTCCTATTGCCACGCTCTTTCCTCCTAAGTCCCCGTCCCCTTGACCAGGAGCAACCTTGGCCCCAGCCTGGGGACACCTGGCACCGGCACACGTGGCTGCACTGCCCCATAACCGAGCCATTGGGATTACTTCCTTCTGGCTTTTTTATCCTTAATGACTTTAAATTGGAAGGGAAAGATTTAGATGAGACATTAGGAAGAAATACTTCACCATGAGGGTGGTGGGGCCCTGGCCCAGCTTGCCCAGGGAAGTCGTGGATTCCCCATCCGTGGAGGTCTTCAGGGCCAGGCTGGATGGGTCTTGGAGCAACCTGATCTCATGTGAGGTGGCCCTGCCCATGGCAGGGGTGGAACTGGATGAGCTTCAGGTCCCTTCCAACCCAACCCATTCCATGATTCTGCATTGACCATGACAGCTGAGCTTCAAGGAGACCCCAGTCTTGGTTTGGTCACAGGGACATTTGGATCATAGAGATGTTTTGATCAAACAGAGACGTTGCTCAGCCAGCACTGGGCACCGCAAAAGGTTAATTAGGAATGAATACCTTAATTGCTTTGCCAACACCCACAGTGTAGGTCCAGCCCTGGGGTCACATCATGGTATCTCCCTGCCTCACCCAAGTGGGTGGTAGGGATCGCAGGTGGCACTGGAAGACCACGGTCAACGCGCTGTCAAACAGCAAAGCTGCTTGGACAACTCTTTTCACCATTACTGAAGACAGAAAAAGCCTCAGACATACATTTTAAAGCACAAAAATGCCATCTTGAGGCAGAAGTTAGTGCTGTGTGAAGGCGCAGCCACCATCAGTGGCCTTCAGAGCAGGGAGGGTTACATCCTGGCAGCATGCCTTGGACCACGAGTGACGCAGGGATGGGCAGGAGCAGGGTACGACCCACTTCTCCCCACTCCTGGCAGCTTCAAAGCCCTCCCTCACACATCGTCATCTTGGAAAGGTGTCTATTTATGCCACCAAAGTCCCTCCATCCCGTTTTTAAAGCAGGTGACACACACTGCAAGCGGTTGAGCGTGATGGGCTGCACCCAGCATCCACCAGACCCCACAGCAGGTTCTACTGAGCAGAAGTCATAATTCAGGCACCAAAAAAGCCCCCGAAAGCCTTCATTTCCACTCAATCCTGCAGCTCAGTTGGTGCTGCGGGCAGAGACAGCTCATGGGTGCCCTCTCCTGCCATCCCGAAGTGGTGGCCGTGATGCAGGTGCCCATTTCCATCCACACACAGCCCAGCCGTGCTCCACTGTGTCTCTGTGTCCTCTCCTCGCTTGGACCACTGGTATGCACAGGGTGGAGAACCCATTGCAGGCAGCCAAGCACACGTCCCTGCAGAAGACAATTCTGAGCAGCCCGGCTCTTGCTGGGTGTTCTAAGCTCTCAGCAAACCTCCAGAAGAAGTGATAGGAGAAGGTGATGGAGAAGGTGATGGACCTTTAGGCAAAAACCACCCCAGAGAGACCAAAAGCTGCTTTCTGCTTGGCAGCCAACCTTTCTGGGGATGCTGTGGGGATCAGCACGTGGTTGGGGTGCTCCACATCTGAACCCTGCCTCCAGCACAAGATCACTCTGGGACCATCCACGGGGCATCCTCACTGTTCTGTAGGAGACCATCCATGAGGCAGCAGAGGCACAGCATGACAACGTTTGTGCAGGAGACAGGTGAGCCCATCTCTCCCCAACTCTCTGTCACCACTGTTTGGTGGTTGTCATCTCAAAGGTCTCCACGCTACACCTCGCATTGACAGCGTCCCTCATTCTTCTGCTTGTTCTGAATGAAGGGGGTGCAGAGAAATGCCCAGAGCTGCTGGGTGGCTCCATGCTCCTCACCTGAACACGCACACAGCTCCTCTTCATGGCCAATTGCTGCAGATTCATCTTTTTCCCTATTCACCCTCAAATTTAAGCTCTTCAGAAGAGGAGCAGAGCTGCTCATCATCCAGGGTCACAGAATCATAGAATGGTTTGGGTTGGAAGGGACCTCAAAGCCCATCCAGTTCCAACCCCCTGCCATAGGCAGGGACACCTCCCACTGGATCAGGCTGCTCCAAGCCCCATCCAACCTGGCCTTGAACACCTCCAGGGATGGGGCAGCCACAGCTTCTCTGGGCAACCTGGGCCAGAGCCTCACCACCATCACAGAACATTTCTTCCTAAAATCTCATCTCAATCTCCCTGCTTTCAGCTCAAAACCATTCCCCCTCCTCCCACCGCTACACTCCCTGACTAAGAGCCCCTCCCCAGCTTTCCTGGAGCCCCTTTCAGCACTGGAAGCTGCTCCAAGGTCTCCATGGAGCCTTCTCTTCTCCAGGCTGAACAACCCCAACTCTCTCAGCCTGTCCTCATAGCAGAGGTTCTCCAGCCCTCGCATCATCTTTGTGGCCTCCTCTGGACCCATTCCAACAGATCCATGTCCTTCCTGTGCTGAGGACTCCAGAACTGAACACAGGACTCCAGGTGAGGTCTCGCCAGAGCGGAGCAGAGGAGCAGAATCCCCTCCCTCACCCTGCTGGCCACGCTGACTGAGTTCACAGGACCTACAAACAGGTTTTAGCTGTGGTGGAACAGAGCAAAACATAGCAAGTTTTCCTTTCCGGCTGCGAGGGGAAGGTAACAAGGTCCAACACGGACCACCACAATCCCACGGTGGCTGCGAACAGCGCACACTGTCCTGCCTATGCTCACTCCTCGATTTCTCCTTCTCGCTGGCACTCGCTTGAATGTTTTGGTCCAGAATACGATCCCTCATCTGTGACTCTGCTTATACAGCATTTAGTGCTGAGTAAGAGCAGCTGAGGCCTCGTCCAGCCACCTCTGCTGGGCTCTAGCACTGAACATCTGCAGAATATTAATCAGCTGCAGGCTCCTAATGAGTGCTCACTGCTAACGACCTTCACCAGGTTTAGGAGGTTGAAGTTCCTATCCAAGGGAACAGCTGGTGCCAGAGGAGCACAATGGGCAGTGCCCCAGACCACACCGACCACCCCATGCGCAGACTGAAGAAGAGCTTCAAGGTTTCTTCAAACCCACCTGAGATGACTTTGTTTTCCTTCCCCAAGTCATGATGCGGCTCGCAGGGTGCTAAGAACAGGCAGCTCTCAGTCACACCAGTGAGATGGCTCCAGCCCCAGGTGGCTGCCTGTGTGGTCTGGGCCACCACGACTTGGGGTGGTGCTTTTAGCAAGCCTCTGACCACCCCATCCCATAGTGACCTACACACCCGTGTCAGGATGCAGCAAAACAAAGGCTGCCCTTCTCCTGAGGAACAAGGTGGGTGAATGTGAATCTTTTCCTGGAGGGAAGTAAATCGGAAGCAATGCAGCCTCTGGTTCCAGCATAGGAGGACCCAAATCTCTGCCCTGAAGGGCACTGGTCCCATATTGTCCTCCCCCAGCACAGAATCATAGAATGGTTTGGAAGGGACCTCAAAGCCCATCCAGTTCCACCCCCTGCCATGGGCAGGGACACTTCCCACTGGATCAGGCTGCTCCAAGCCCCATCCAACCTGGCCTGGAACACCTCCAGGGATGGGGCAGCCACAGCTTCCCTGGACAACCTGGGCCAGGTTAGCCCAATCCAAGCTAAAGATGCAAGACCAAACTTACATCCTTCCATTTTTGTGGGACGACAGTTTTTCTCTTCCCCACCACCGAATTTCCCTTTGCACTGCCCATCCCTGTTCCTGCTCAGGAGCTGCACAAACCCCTCTCAGACGCAAACTCCGGGCAGCAGAGCCTGCATCTTCCCCCTGGGATTTCAAAGCACAAATTCATTAAAACATAAAATCACTTGGTTGGAAACGACCTTTGAGATCATCAAGTCCAACCATACCTGTCCACTACTGAACCACATCCCTGAGTACATCATCTACACAGCTTTTAAATCCTTCCAGAGACGGGGATTCCACCACCTCCCTGGGCAGCCTCTGTCAGGGCCTCAGAACCCTTTCCACAAAGAAATTTCTCCTGGTGTCCAATCTGAACCTGCCCTGGTGCAGCTTGAGGACATTTCCTCTCATCCTATCAGTTCTTACTTGGGAGAAAAGACCAACACCCATCTCACTACAACCTCCTTTCAGGCAGTTGTACACAGTGATGAGGTCTCCTCTCAGCCTCCTTTTTCTCCAGGCTAAACAATCCCAGGTCCCTCAGCCACCTCTCATAACCCTTGTTCTCCAGCCCCTTCCCCAGGTCCATTCCCTTCTCTGGATGTGCTCCAGCCCCTCAATGTCCTTCTTGGAGAGATGCCCTTGGCCTTCTTGGCCACCTGGGCCACTGCTGGCTCATGTTGACCCACTGTCAACCAACACCCCCAGGTCCTTCTCTGCTGGGCAGCCTTCCAGCCACTCTTCCCCAAGCCTGAAGCTGCATGGGGTTGTTGTGACCCAAGCGCAGAACCCGGCACTTGGCCGTGTTGAACATCATCCCATTGACCCCAGCCCATGAATCCAAGCTGTCCAGACTCCTCTGCAGAGCCTCCCTACCCTCAAGCAGATCGACCCCACCTCCTAGCTTAGTGTCACCTGTGAACTTACTATGGATGCACAGAATAAGATCATCGATGATCCATGGCAGGAGAGTTGGAACTAAATGATCTTTAAGGTTCCTTCCGAGCCAAACTATTCTATGATTCTATATTGAACCGGTCAACCCTCTTCCTCAGGATACGCACCCCCTTTTTGGTCACTAGCCCAGTGTTGGTGGTAGACATCAACCAAAAAGCCCCATGAAGGATGCTGGAAGCACTCAGCCACACAAGGAGCCGAGGAAAGCGTATTCCTCTAGAGGGAAACCTCCGCTTGCAGCAGCCTGAAGAGCTTTGCTGCAATGAAACGCTGACTCACCCTCCTCCTCCTCCTCCTCCCATAGCCCAGCTCGCAGCTCTGCCAGCCAAAATAAATAGCGGGTACCTTTCTGCCCTCATTTATTTCTTTGGCAGCGCTTCACAGACGTGGTTTAGCCTCTCAGCAGTAAAAAAAGTAAAAAAAAAAAAAAAAAGAAGAGGAAAGAAAATATTGCTGAGCAACCCCCTGATGGAAAGACTATTGGAAACAGCTTGTTCAATGCAGGAAGGTTTTTCTCTTCCAGATCACAGCCCCAGTTTCAGCCTGGAAGCAGCCGCAGCTACAGAGCAGCGGCCGCAGCCCATCGGCAAGAGGGTGGGTAACTGTGCACCGCCAAGATAAAGGAAACAGCGCTGAAAAAGTAGGGACTTAGGGAGGGCAAAGCTCAAACGTAGCCATAATGAGCTTCAGCACAGCTCTTCACCTCGGCATAAGTGGAAAATCTCTCCTAGGAGAGGTGGAACCAAGGGTTGTTGTGACCCCACCGCACCCAAGCTGCATGTTGCACCATTTCATGGAATTCATGGAGAATGGGTTGGATTGGAAGGGACCTCAAAGCCCATCCAGTTCCAACCACCTGGCCATGGGCAAGGACACTTCCCACTGGATCAGGCTGCTCAAAGCCCCATCCAAGCTGGTCTTGAACACCTCCAGGGATGGGGCAGCCACCGCTTCTCTGGGCAACCTGGGCCAGGGCCTCCCCACCCTCATAGTGAAGAGTTTCTTCCTAACATCTAATCTAAAACTTCCCCATTCCAATTTAAAGCCATTCCCCCTCATTCTATCACTCCAGGCCTTTGGAAAAAGCCCCTCCCCAGCTTTCCTGGAGCCCCTTCAGGCAGTGGAAGCTGCTCTAAGGCCTCCCCAGAGCCTTTTCTTTTCTAGACTGAACAATCCCAACCCTCTCAGCCTGGTGTCGTAGCAGAGGTGCTCCAGCGTTCGCATCATCTCCGTGGCCTCCTCTGGACCCATTCCAACAGTTCCATCTCCTTCTTCTGTTGGGGATTCCAGAACTGGACACAGGACTCCAGGTGGGGTCTCCCCAGAGCAGAGCAGAGGGGCAGAATCCCCTCCCTCCCTGCTGGCCACGCTGCTTTGGGTGCAGCCCAAGGCACAGTTAGTTTTAGGGCTCTGAGTGCACGTTGCCAACTCATGTTGAGCTTCTTATCCACCAACACCCCAAGTCCTTCTCAGCAGAAGGAGATTTCCCCCGGGGCTTGCTGTGAGCAAGCCATGGAGAGTAGAAAACCAGCAGGACCACGGTGCTGGAGGCCCCAGGGGCAGCTTCAAAGCCTGGCAGAGATCAGGAATTTCCTCCCACCAGTGTAGAGCAAAGCCGGCGCGGCAGGATTCATGCAGAAATGGGTTGGGAAGGGATGGGTACGGCAGCCTGGGACATTTTTGTACAGGGTGGGAACTCAAGTGGGAAGGAGTCAAAGGATGTAGAATCAGAGAATCGTTCGGTTCAAAAAGAGATCACCTAAACATGAATAAGGCCAAGGGCCAAGCCCTGCACCTGGGACACAACAACCCTGAGCAGCTCCAGGCTTGGGAAAGAGTGGTGCATGCAAACTTCTAACCCCAATATAGAATCACAGAATTGTTTAGGTTGGAAAGGACCTTTAAGATCATGGAGTCCAACCATTAACCTCAGACCGCCATTAACTTCTATCACTGAATCACATCCCTAAGCACCACATCTCCAGCTCTGTTAATTCCCTCCAGGGATTGGGACTCCACCACCTCCCTGGGCAGCCTCTGCCAGGGCCTCAGAACCCCTCCAATGAAGAAATGTTTCCTGATGTCCAATCTGAACCTGCCCTGGTGCAACTTGAGGCCATTTCCTCTCATCCTATCACCTGTCACTGGGAGAAGAGACCAACACCCACCTCACTACAACCTCCTTTCAGGCAGTTGTTCAGACAGTGATGAGGACCCCAGGTCCTTCAGCCACCTCATAACAATTGTTCTCCAGCCCCTTTTCCTTCTCTGGACACTCTCCAGCCTCTCAATGTCCTTCTTGGGGTGAGGGGCCCAAAACCAAACCCAGGATTTGAGGTGTGGCTTCACCAGAGCCGAGTCCAGAGTCACAATCCCTTCCCTACTCCTGATGGCCTACGCTATGTCTGATCCAAGCCAAGATGCCACTAGCCTTCTTGGCCACTTGTTCCAATCCTTCTTCCCATTTCCAGTGCTTGGGAAATGAACTTTTCAGGTGCACATGATGAAAAGTGAGGAATTTGAGTCAATATTTGGCCTCATGGCTGGATACAAAGGTAGGGACTATGGGAATAGGAGGGACGACCGAGGTGAGGAGTGATTTTACATCTTCCCCCATGAAGGCAGTGACAGAGAGATGGGGCTTTAACCTCCACTAACACAATTATTTATACAAATGGGAGCACAATGTCTCTTTTTTCCTACTGCAAAGCACGAGATGCAGCCTTATTTTATCATCCCCATTCACACCACAGGAAGCAGGACCTGCGGAGCTCCGATAACATTGTAGGAAACCCTGAAAACAGTTAAACCAATTGTTTTAGCCCCAGGTTTTGCCTCAAATAAACCTGCTGAGCTTCTTCCTTACATACAACCCTTGACCACACAACCTCAAAGACAACAAACTCCAAACAGCCTTTTATTCAGGTCTCCAAAGAGCAAACGCTATCTTCCTCCTGCTTCCATTCAAGCCAGTATCAAAGCCCAGGAGCTGCCACGAATTAGCAAAGCTGGGGCTGGAAAGCACAGCCTTTGGGAGCTGCTTCTCCTCCAAGAGTCAATGAGCAGTCAAGGAAATGAGGGCTCAAGGCAGAAATCACAGAATCACGGAGTGGTTTGCGTTGGAAGGGACCTCAAAGCCCATCCGGTTCTAACCACCTTCCATGGGCAGGGACGCCTCCCACCGGACCAAACTGCTCAAAGCTTTGTCTCACCTGGCCTTGAACACCTCCAGGGATGGGGCAGCCACAGCTTCCCTGGACCAGAGCCTCACCACCCTCACAGGAAAATATTTCTCCCAAAGATCTCATCTCCACCTTCCCTCCTGCAGCTTAAAACCGTTCCCCTCATCCTATCCCTGCACTCCCTGATCAAGGGCCTCTCCCCAGCTTTCCTGGAGCCCCTTTCAGTACTGGAGGCTGCTTCAAGGTCTCCCCAGAGCCTTTTCTTCTCCAGGCTGAACAACCCCAACTCTCTCAGCCTGGCCTCACAGCAGAGGTTCCAGCCTTCAGATCATTTTTGTGGGCTCCTCTGGACTTGCTCTGACATCTCCATGTCCTCCCTGTGCTCAGGATTCCAGAACTGGACACAGGACTCACGGTGGGGTCTCACCAGAGCAGAGGGGCAGAATCCCCTCCCTCACCTGCTGTGCTGCCACACTGCTTCGGAAGCTGCTCTCTCCCTCGTTAAGAGAGCGGACAGGTTTCAGCTCTCAGAGCAGCGTCAGCTCGCACACGCCAACATCTCTTCAAAAAATCACTCAGAACAGAACAGAAAACCTTTATGAAGCCAAAAAAACAAACCAGCTGAAAGTCAGCTGCTTCCTTATTTTAGAAAGGGTGTGGTTTTGCAAGAGCAAGTGTTTCCAGAGCAGCTGTGCCAAATCTGTCTTAGCTGCAGGCTAACTCAAACCTTAACTGCAAAGCATCTTTCTAATTACAGACCTTTAACTAATTACAGGTTGAGGTTTTTGGTCTTGCGATGGTGACTGCTTTTGATGCCCTCTCTCCACGTGCAGCTCCAGGTCAAACTCGACCTCTCCATGGTGGGCAAAAAAGGTGAGGAGATGCTGCTTGCTCAGCTGATAGGAGCTGCAGAGATGAAGTTTCCAGAGGCAGAAGAGAGAAAAATCCTTTCTGAAGGGACATCAAAGAATTAAAACTACTCTGTTCAGAGGTGGGTTCTCTCCACAAAGCAAAGGTTAATCTGTCTACAGCTCTGAAAGTTACCCTGGTAAATGAATAGCTCCTGCAGGTGGACATCCATAAAACATCCATGGATAAGCACTGCTCACTCTTCAGTCGCACGCTTGAGAGACCGTACGTGTTTGATTGTGCCCCTGGACTCAGCACTGGAGAGGCTGCACCTTGATTCCTGGGCTCAGTTTTCTGCCCCTCACTCCAAGAAGGACATTGAGGGGCTGGAGAGCATCCAGAGAAGGGAACAGACCTGGGGATGGGGCTGGAAAACGAGGGTTATGAGAGGCAGCTGAGGGACCTGGAGTTGTTTAGCCTGGAGAAAAGGAGGCTGAGGGGAGACCTTCTCACTGTCTACAACTGCCTGAAACGGGATTGTAGCGAGGTGAGTTTTGTTTTCTTCTCCCAAGTGACAGGAGATAGGATGAGAGGAAATGGCCTCAAGCTGTGTCAGGGCAGATTCAGATTGGACATCAGGAAAAATGTCTTCATGGCAAGGGTTCTGAGGCCCTGACAGAGGCTGCCCAGGGAGGTGGTGGAGTTCACATCCCTGGTGTTTAAAAGCCGTGTAGAAGAGATACTCTGGGATCTAGTTTACTAGTGGACAGGTTTGGTTGGACTTGATGATCTTAAAGGGCTTTTCCAACCAAGCAATTCTATGATTATCACAGTACAGACGGCACCAGGCCATATGTCCAACCTGACACCAGCAAGACTCCATAAGCTCTTCTACAGCTTTGCCTTGGACCAGTGGTGTGGTCTGCGAGGTCATTCTGTGTAAGGAAGGAGGATAAAACCAGAAAAGATGGACTTTTGTATCGTTAGAGTAGGGGCATTGTAATTCATGGTCAGAAACAATAAAGGACCAGCAAAGCCAGGCTGGACACAGACTGTCTCCCTGGGATGGTGGAAAGACCACTCTTGCATCAAAGGAGACTCAGTTACCATCACCCATCACCCAGACTGGGCCATATCCCGGGAAAAATGCTTCTTGTAACGTTCCACCTCAGCCAGGCAGCTCTCGCACTTCACCATCCCCCATTACAGACTTCTGCCTTAAGTCTCCCTTGTTACAGTTTAAGCTCATTACTTCCCATTTTCAAATTGCAAAGTGCAATTAAAGCCCATTCAGATGTTTATAAACAGCCCAAAAGGGGCCTCGGTGAATCTGTTCCCTCCGGCCCCTGCTGCTTCAAAGCAGTTCCTAAAACTGGGAGAGAAAACCCAGCCAGAAGAATCATTGACTCACCTGGTTGGAAAAGACCTTTGAGATCATCAAGTCCAACCATACCTGTCCACCACTAAACCAGATCCCTGAGCATCTCATCTACCTGACTTTTAAACTCCTCCAGGGATGGGGATTCCACCACCTCCCTGGGCAGCCTCTGCCAGGGCCTCAGAACCCTTTCCATGAAGCTTTCCTGATGTCCAACCTGAACCTGCCCTGGTGCAACTGGAGGCCATTCCCTCTCATCCTATCTCCTGCCACTAGGGAGAAGAGACCAACATCCACCTCGCTACAACCTCCTTTCAGGCAGTTGTAGACAGTGAGAAGGTCTCCCCTCAGCCTCCTTTTCTCCAGGCTAAACAACTCCAGGTCCCTCAGCCGCCTCTCCTAACTCTTGTTCTGCAGCCCCTTCCTCAGCTCCGTGCCCTTCTCTGGATGAGCTCCAATCCCTCAATGTCCTTCTTGGAGTGAGGGGCCCAAAATTGAACTCAGAATTCATAGAATAGAATCATAGATCTATTCGAGGTGTGGCCTCACCAGTACCGAGTCCAGGGCCACAATCCCTTCCCTGCTTCTGCTGGCCACGCTGTGTCTGATCCAGGCCAAGATGCCACCGGCCTTCTTGGCCACCTGGGCCACTGCTGAGAAAACAGAAGGCAGAGGGTTGTTAGACACCAGCAGCGTTTAGGGCCCCTGTGCACTCACTGTGATCATCTGCTGTGTTGGATGCTATGGGCACTTGGCAGACGGTTTTTAGCCGGATCCAACATCCCTGCATTGAAGAAGCGGGAAGGCACGGTTCACACTTCAGCTTGTAACACTCGGCCCATGTTTACCTCCTCCCTGGAACTGCAAAGCAGGAGGAAACCACAGGTTTCTCACCCAGAAAAGGCTCCAGAAGGAGATGCAGAGGGCATCTCCCATCCCACGTGTACATCCTCAACAGAAGAAGGAGATGGAGCTGTTGGAACAGGTCCAGAGGAGGTTACAAGGATGATTCAAGGGCTGGAGCACCTCCCATACGAGGACAGGCTGAGAGAGTTGGGGTTGTTCAGCCTGGAGAAGAGAAGGCTCCGAGGAGATCTTACAGCGACCTTCCAGTACCTGAAGGAGCTACAAGAAAGCTGGAGAGGGCCTGTTCATAAAGGCGATATGGTGATAAGATGGGGGAAATGGGTATAAACTGGAGAGGGACAGACTTAGGCTAAGCATAAGGAAGAACTTCTTCACCATGAGAACGGGGGTGCCCTGGCCCAGGTTGCCCAGGGAAGCTGTGGCTGCCCCATCCCTGGAGGTGTTCAAGGCCAGGTTGGATGGGGCTTTGGGCACCCTGACCCTGTGGGAGGTGTCTCTGCCCACGGCAGAGGGGTTGGAATTAGATGATCTTTAAAGTACCTTCCAACTCAAACCATTCTATGATCCATTCCATGATTCTATGATTATCACAAAATGAAAACACCCATGAAAACAACAACCTTGGGTGGTTCACACTCTGTCCCTCATCACCCACAGTCTCCACACACCACGATTCTTTAATCTCATCAACAAAGAGACCAGGATCCTTTAGTCTAATCAACAAACCCTGCACTACGAAGGGGCACCATACAACTACCAGTGTTCTCCAGGAATGAAAGACTCGTAGGTGGGAATGTAGCCACAGCAGCCCGGGGACCTTGTGCTCATCTCTCCAGAAGAGAGATGCTGGAGGAGCTTAAGGAGCTTAAGGATGGAAAGTCCACATCCTGCCTGGCCCTTCCTTTTTCCATCACCTCCCTGGTTTTTGCTCCCCAGAGAAAAGCCTTGGGGAAGGAACTCCATGATGAAGGAACTTGCATGATGGAGCATCCATGGCTCAGGGGAGCAGCTCTTTGCCTGCCTCAGTGTCTCCAGCTCTGCCCATACAGCCGGGAGTGCAAGGCTGAGCTTCTCAGCCCTGGCACTTCCTTTCCTATCCTCATACCGATGATATAACCTCCTCTCGAGGTGTGCAGGACAAGGACACGTGGCTTCCAGCCCTCAGGTAGGCAAGTGGCCACAAGTTTTTGCCTCTCATTGGCCTTAAAGATGAGCACAGCACCTTCTTGTGGGGTGAAAGGAGGACTTTTGGAGCAGCTTCTGCTCTGAAGCCACCTTGAGCCAAACACTTACCCCCTCTCTCATGTCTGAGCAGCACTTTAAAAGCAGTTTAACCCGCGTGGGAATCTGGTTATGCTGAATAAACCATGAGCGCCCTCCTCATTAACGGAGGCTTAGACTGAATTAAAATCCTTCTGCTTCGGTTAAAGTCAGCCCAGATTAGAAAACCCCTAAAATAAATCAACCCTCCTGGTTTAACCAGCTCTCAACTCCTGGTTATTCCCTCTGGCTGCTCTTAACCCCTTCCAGTATGGAACAGGGTTCCAGGAATGCTGGAGAGCGGCTCTTGATCAGGGAGTGCAGGGATAGGATGAGGGCAAATGGTTTTAAGCTGAAAGAGGGGAAATTTAGCTTAAATATAAGGAATAAATGTTTTCCTGTGAGGGTAGGGAGGCTCTGGCCCAGGTTGCCCAGGGAAGCTGTGGCTGCCCCATCCCTGGAGGTGTTCAAGGCCAGGTTGGATGGGGCTTGGGCAGCCTGAGCCAGTGGGAGGTGTCCCTGCCCATGGCAGGGGGTTGGAATTGGATGGGCTTTAAAGTCCCTTCCAACCCAAACCATTTAATGATTCAACAGGTTCTCAGCTGCTGGTTATTTTCTGTGGCTGCTTTTAACCCCATTTTCTCCCTCTCCCTCAGCATTGATACCACCACACGAGGCTCTCTGCCCTCTGGATCCCCAGCTCAGCTGCCAGAGCCTCCGGGGATGGATGCGGGTGACACATCGGCGCAAGAAAGACCGCAAGGAAACAGCACAAACCCCAAATTTCATGTGCCATAGATACAGCGCTGAGGAGTCGGAGGGATGAATCATCACACAAAGCAAGAACAATTAGAGATTCACAATCGGGAGAAGGGAAGGCTGGGGTGTGATGGGAAGAGGGAGGAGCAGGGCTGGGATTAGTTACTTAAGAAACATTACTAATATCTCAAGTTACCTTGCAGCCCCAGGCCAGAGGAGCAACCACGAGGGGGTGGGAGGTTAATAAAAACATGTGATTACATGTCACTGCGTCCCACATCCTTCCCTGACGGCCAGGAAAGCTCTTTTAGGTAATTAAAGGATAACGATCCTTTACTTTGCAGCCACAGAAACACTTGGCATGACCACGTTTTGAGCCTCACCTCTGCAGAGGGAAACGTCTCCCTCTCCGTGAAGGGGAATCCTTCCCTTTCCCAACTGGGAAATGCAGCCCAGGCGAGCAAACGGAGTTGGTTTGGGGCAGAAGGCAGGGGAGGTTCCAGGAAAAAAATCACTTTTCCACTGAGACATTTAAGATCAAGGAAGCATTTCCCCAGCTATCACCTAGTCTGAGCAATGGGGACCAGTCCTGCGCTGATACCGGGGAGCATTTAACAGCGCAGCCCTTGAGGCTGGGGCAGCTACTTAACGTCCGAGACACCAACACACCCGTTTCACTGACCTGGGTTTCTGAGGGGACTCTTTGGGCTCCTTTGAACCAAACCAGCCACTGCTTTTATTCCTCTCATCTCCCCCTGCTGCCGTGTGGGTGGACGAGCCATGCGAAGCTCCTGCTTTCTCCCCCTGGCCTTTGCTCCCCGCGTCGCTCTTGTTGCCCCCATGGTGGTAGAGGCTGCCCTTGGCCTTCTTCTCTTCCTTCTTCGTTTCCTCAGGTTGTTTGTCCTTCTTCGTATCCATGGAAAAGACCATGGGTGCGGCAGCTTGAGTCGGTTTGTTCTCTAAGCGACTGTTTTCTTCCATCTTGGCTCTGCCCAGGTGGTTACTGAGAGTGACGGCTTTCGTGGAGACCCTGAGCTCTTCTTGCAAGGCTAAGGTGGGAGGAGAGGGGATGAACCTGGGCTCATCTCGCTGCTGAGGCCTCTCAAAGTTGCTGACCCCCCAAGGCACCTCGTGGGAGTCAGGATGAAGGGGGGTGAAGCCAAAGCTTTCCTCCTGCCGCCTGGGGACGCCGGTCACGGACAGCGGTGCTGAGCTTGGAGGGACAGACACGGGGCTCTTTGGTGCAGGCTCGTCACTGTAAATGTGGCTCCCGTTGATGCAGAGGGAAGACCGAGACACGGGATCGTTCTTTGGCTTCAGGTTTTGGATTGCTTTGGGCTCCAGGACAGGGCTGACTTGGGAGACATCGTCACTGAACGCTCTTTTGTGGGTCAGCTTTGGAGACGGCAAGAAGTCTTTTACTGGGGGAATCAAACATAAACAAAGGTGAGGCCATCTGAGCAACAGGTAGGACAAGCATCGTTATCTTCTACTTGCAGTCATTAAGGAGACCTGTGGAATCACCCTGGCTTTCTCATTCCCAGGCTCCACCAGATTAGAACTGGAAATGCAAAGCGTGGGTCACAGGCACGTGGCTATGTTCCCCCCAAGCACATCACCTCTCACTGCAGGACCTGGAGAGGAGTCTCCACGAGATGACAAACCCCCTGTTTGAGAAGATCCGAGATCAATAAAAAATGCAAGAAACTACCCAGAAGCTGCTTAAAGGGATTACGTTTCCATCAGATTTAAGAGTTTGCATTGAGTAATTGGTGAGGCAACAGTTGCCCGGAGAAGTCGTGGCTGCCCCATCCCTGGAGGTGTTCAAGGCCAGGTTGGATGGGGCTTGGAGCAGCCTGATCCAGTGGGAGGTGTCCCTGCCCATGGCAGGAGGTGGAACTGGATGGCCTTTGAGGTCCCTTCCAACCCAAGCTATTCCATGATTCTATGAATAAAAGATGAGGAGCCTTCAAGCTCTGCTCCGACAGATCAGGCTGCTGCTTTGCGTGCCGTAAGCCCGCTGGGTCCAATGCCTCCTTCTCCCTCCTACTCCTGACCCTTTGGCTATTGCTGATGCTCAGCAGATTTTTGGGATTACATGGAGCGCCTGGTGAGAACGACTGCCCAGGCTTTCAAAAGGAGTGGGGCCAGCAGGGCAAGGGAGGGGATTCTGCCCCTCTGCTCTGCTCTCATGGGGAGAGCCTGTGTCCAGTTCTGGAATCCCCAACATAAGAAGGAGATGGAACTGTTGGAATGGGTCCAGAGAAGGTCACGAAGATGATGTGAGGACTGGAGCACCTCCTATAGGAGGCCAGGCTGAGAGAGGTGGGGTTGTTCAGCCTGGAGAAGAGAAGGCTCCAGGGAGACCTTAGAGCAGCTTTCAGTATGGAAAGGGGCTCCAGGAAAGCTGGGGAAGTACTTTTTCCAAGGGCCTGGAGTGATGGGACGAGGGGGAATGGCTTTAAATTGGAAGCGGGAAGATTTAGATCTGCCATTAGGAAGAATTTCTTCACGATGAGGGTGGTGAGGCACTGGCCCGGGTTGCCCAGAGAAGTTGTGGCTGCCCCATCCCTGGAAGTGTTCAAGGCCAGGTTGGATGGGGCTTTGAGCAGCCTGAGCCAGTGGGAGGTGACCCTGCCCATGGCAGGAGGTTGGAACGGGATGGGCTTTGAGGTCACTTTGGACCCAAACCATTCTGTGATTCTATGACTCCAGGTGGCACACAGCTGCTCTTCTCTCCTAGCCAGAGCTGCTGTCTCCTTCACAACAACATGAGGATGATGGGGCCAGACTGGTGCCTCCACTCACTCTCTGGCTGTGCACGGCAACATCACCCAAGTAGAAATCATTTGGGCAGCTTCAGAGCACGGCAAAAAGCACCCTGTCCCCAGGGACTCCCACCCAATATGGGAATTTGCCGTCTCCAGCCAATTAAACCATTTAATTATATTTTTAGTTCGCAAGGGACGGCAAGAATTAATTCACTACAAGGGCCTTTTTTGTTTGCAAATCGCTGCTCTCCAAGCGCCAAGAGCTCAGATTGCTTTAATCACCGGGAACCGGTCAGTGTTTGAGCTTTGCCACCAAGCCGGAGGCGTCTCATTAGGCAGCCGGGCAGCAGCGCGGCTTGGCAGCGACGTGCCTTGCTTCACCCAGCTCTCTCCCAAGGGCTTACTGCTACGAGCCAGGGTTTGCCACCCACTTTTAGAGGGCAGAGAGGGTCCTAAGGCTCCCTTGTAGCCCACAAGCTCATGGTGCACTCTGCAGCATCGATGTAAGTCAGGCTCAGCACAAAAAGCAAAGTCCTGTCCATCTCCTCCCATTCTGGTAACCACATTACTGCCAGCATGGAGCTCTCAGAGGGTTTGAAGCTGAAGGAATGAAGATTGAGATGAGCTCTTAGGAAAAAATGTTTTCCTGTGAGGGTGGGAAGGCATTGGGAGCCCAGAGAAGTCGTGGCTGCTCTATCCCTGGAGGTGTTCAAGGCCAGGTTGGATGAGGCTTTGAGCAACCTGATCCAGTGGCAGGTGTCCCTGTCCATCGCAGGGGGTGGAACTGGATGAGTTTTGAGGTCCCTTCCAATCCAAACCATTCCATGATTTGGGCAGGACACTGCTTCTTAGGTAAGCAATTACTTAAGAGATTTGCAGGAAAGCCTCAACAGTGGGAACAAAGAAAAGCAGGGGAAAAAGAAAAGGGGAGGTGGATTAAGAACGTTATCCTCTTACCAGAGCGCTCCGTGGACAGACTGCTGTGTCTGCTCGGGGATTTGGTTACCTCGGGGACATTTGCAGCCAAGCCCAGGCTGGCAGAAGAGATGGTGCTGTCAGATCCCAGGGAGGTGTTGGATTGCGTCAGGGATGACTTGCGTAGCTTGTTCTTCAAGAAGAAGCCTTTGACTTTGGACTTCTTGCCCCCAATGTCGTAGTCATCCTCCATGTCGAGGGCGCCCATGCTGCTGGGGATGATGGCAGAGGCCGACTCCAAGTCGTATTTCTTCTTGCCCTTCACCTTGTCCTTCAGCTTTCCAAAAGGCGACCGTGGCTTGTCCTTCATGGACAGGTCGAACATGCTCGCTGTAAGGCTGTTGCGCGTAAACTGGATGCTCACCAGGATCTCACCACGCTCCTTCTCCTTCTTCCCAGGCTTGGAGTGTAGCTGGTACCATCTGGAACCGGAGAGGAAAGAAAAGAAAAGGCCTTTCCATTATTTCCAAGAGCAACAAACCCAAAAAGACCACAAGGAGAAGGATGCTGGGTTGGAGATAGCACGAATGCCCCAGAAGTTACCTATGAGCTGAGACAGAGACAGACAAATGCCAACCATGGAGGTACCCAATGGAACCAGACCTCTCCCTGAACCACAGCAGCTTTGAAAGAGCGCTGTCTGCATCCCTGTCCTAAAGCACTTCCAGTTAAAAGCCTTGCAAACACCACCTCACCCACCCCGGTGTCGGACACCGCCGTGCATTTCAAGGGCGAAGTTCCTGGTGGCCAAATGTTTGTAGGGTCAGTTGGGACATTGCTGTGAGCCCGCGTTTAAGAAAGGACAGTGCTTTGTGTTTGAGTTTTAAATATTCAAGAGCCAGTGACTCAGAATAAATCCTTTCAAGTCAGAGACATCACCATAATGGCAAAGGCACCATAACGGCAAAGGCACTCAACAACATTCATTAAAATAACTTTATGCCAGGCTCGCTGTCCCTCACCCAAATAAAGATGCTGGAGTTTGCCTAGAAATGTCCTTGCATCAAGCATTTAGAGGATGCTGCACCACGGGAGACAGTAAGGGCAGGCAGAGCTGCTCCCACTCTGCTCGGCTCTGGTGAGACCCCTCCTGAAGTCCTGTGTCCAGTTCTGGAATCCCCAACACAAGAAGGAGATGGAACTGTTGGAACGGGTCCAGAGAAGGCCACGAAGATGATGCGAGGGTTGGAGCATCTCTTCTATGGGGACAGGCTGAGAGAGTTGGGGTTGTTCAGCCTGGAGAAGAGAAGGCTCCAGGGAGACTTTCGAGCAGTTTCCAGTGCCTGAAGGGGCTCCAGGAAAGCTGGGGAGTGGCTTTTTCCAAGGGCCTGGGGTGATGGGATGAGGGGGAATGGCTTTAAATTGGAAGGGGAAAGATTTAGATGAGACATAAGAAAAAATTCCTCATGATGAGAGTGGTGAGGCCCTGGCCCAGGTTGCACAGAGCTGTGGCTGCCCCATCCCTGGAGGTGTTCAAGGCCATGTTGGATGGGGCTTTGAGCAGCCTGATCCAGTGGGAGGTGTCCATGCCCACGGCAGGGGGTGGAACTGGATGGGCTTTAACGTCCCTTTCAACACAAACCATCTATGATTCTATGATACACCTGGAACAACAAATCAAAAAGAAAGTGAACACATGGAAGAACCGAGGTCCTTCACCCAGGTACCACCAAAACGCAGGAGGGACAATGAGTCAGGATTAAGTCCTCATTCCAATTCCTACCACCTCGTAGAATCATGGAACAGTTTGGGTTGGAAGCGACCTCAAGGCCCATCCAATTACAATCCCCCTGCAATGGGCCGGGACACCTCCCACTGGACCAGGCTGCTCAAAGCCCCATCCAACCTGGCCTCCAGGGATGGGGCAGCCACCACTGCTCTGGGCAACCTGGGCCAGGGTCTCCCCACCCTCACAGTAAAACATTTCTTCCTAAGATCTCATCTTAATCTCCCCTCTTGCAGCTTAAAACCGTTCCTCTCATCCTATTTCTGCAGTCCCTGATCCAGAGCCCCTCTCCAGCTTTCCTGGAGCCCCTTTCAGTACTAGAAGCTGCTCTAAGGTCTCTGTGGAGCTTCTCTTCTCCAGGCTGAACAACCCCAAATCTCCGCCTGTTGCAATAACACATAGAAAGGTAAAAGCCCAAAAGCTTCTGAAAAAAACCCTTCAAATTCCATCATTTCCTTGGAGAAATATATTTTCCTACTTGATGGGCACCCAACAAATGCTATTGACGTTTAAAATACCTGATTAAGGGTTTATCTCTTTCAGCTTCAAACCATTCCATCTCATCCTATCCTTGCACTCCCTCACCAAGAGCCCCTTCCCAGCTTTCCTGTAGGCTCCATCCCACCCCAATACGATGCCCATCTCAAAAGTTTCAGTACCCAGGCTTCAAGGTTGAAAATATGCAGGCACATAGAAAGAAAAATACAACTAAAAGCAGCGTTAACTCCTTAGAGCAACTCATGGGCTGCAAAGAGAGACCTGGACAGGCTGCCAGGAAGCAAGAGTAGGTGAGTCAGGCGGATTTTTCCTGTAGGAGTGATGAGGAAAAGGCTGCTCGGAACAGGCTGCAGCCACAGCACAGCAAGCATTGCATTGCTTGGTTTGATTCAAGACCTGGAAGAAGTTCAAGAAGGAAGGGCAGCAGCAGCCTGCCAGCTGGGAGAGGATCTGGGGGCTGAATCATGGAATTGCTTCGTTGGAAAAGACCTTTGCGATTGAGTCCAACTGTACCTGTCCACTAATAAACCACATCCCTGAGCACCTCATCTACACGGCTTTTAAACCCCTCCAGGGATGGGGACTCCACCACCTCCCTGGGCAGCCTCTGCCAGGGCCTCAGAACCCTTTCCATGAAGACATTTTTCCTGATGTCTAATCTGAACCTGCCCTGCTGCAACTTGAGGCTGATTCCTCTCATCCAGTCGCTTGAGAGAAGAAACCAACACCCACCTTGCAACAACCTCCTTTCAGGCAGTTGTAGACAAGGAGAAGGTCTCCCCTCAGACTCCTTTTCTCCAGGCTAAACAACCCCAAGTCCCTCAGCTGCTCCTCATAACCCTTGTTCTCCAGTCCCTTCCTCAGCTCCGTTCCCTTCTCTGGATGTGCTCCAGCCCCCCAGTGTCCTTCTTGGAGTGAGGGGCCCAAAACTGAACTCAGGATTTGAGGTGCAGCGTCACCAATACCAAGTCCAGGGGAAAAGAAATCCTGCAAGTCATTTTTATATCTTACGTCATCCCATGGAAATAAGAAATAGAAAATCTGGGTGGATTAACATCAGGAAAGGCACAAGCTGCTGGGGACGAGGAGATGGAACAGCCCTCGAGAGCTCCTCACGGGCTCAGCTCATACAGATGCACTCTCAGCACCGCCCACCCCATCACTTCTAATGTTGTGGTCATTAGAATGGATTTGGGTACTCAGTGGCAACTCATCCAGAAGAACAAGCCTTAGAACCCGATCTGCTTCAAACAGCAGCCGTTCCAGGCAAAACCTCTGCTTATGCTGAATTAAGGCGGTGTTTTTGGTTCCCAAGACCTACTTAGCAGCCAGGAACCAGTTGGGACTACACCTCAAACAGGGAGCAGGGCTATTTTTAGACTGAGCTCTAAGTTTATGCCACAAGATGAGTGTTGAGGAGGATTAAGTTGTTCCACGTTGGGTTTTGCCTTGTTTTTATGAATCAGTTCCAGTGGAACAGGAGATGCAAACACTGCCGTGGCCTCGATGTGTCAGGAGAGCAGGATCGGGGCAGGTTCCAAGCCCCAACCCAGATAAACACGAACACCCACAGCATCTTTTCACTCTTAACCCCATCACAGACCCCTTGGTTTCCCATGTTTCTGCCTCAGAGGAGAACATGATGTCTTTAGAGAAGACTATGAAGGACTTTTAGGAGGGCACAAAGGTGATGCGAGAGCTGGAGCATCTCTGCTTTGAGGACAGGCTGAGAGAGTTGGGGTTGTTCAGCCTGGAGAAGGCTCCAGGGAGACCTTAGAGCAGCTTCCAGTACTGAAAGATGCTCCAGGAAAGCTGAGGAGGGACTTTTTCCAAGGGCCTGGAGTGATGGGACAAGGAGGAATGGCTTTAAATTGGAAGGGGGAATCATAGAATCATAGAATCATTAGGTTGGAAGGGACCCACAGGGTCATCGAGTCCCATCATAAAGAAGAAGAAGATTAAGATGAGACATTAGGAAGAAATCTTCATGATGAGGGTGGTGAGACACTGGCCCAGGTTGCCCAGACAAGTTGTGGCTGCCCCATTCCTGGAGGTGTTCAAGGCCAGGTTGGATGGGGCTTGGAGCAACTTGATCCCATGGGAGGTGTCCCTGCCCATTACAGGGAGTGGAACTGTATGGGCTTTAAGGTCCCTTCCAACCCAACCATTCTACGATTCTATGATACACCTGGAACAACAAACCAGTTTCTGCCCATACAAACCCTTTTCCAGTTCTGAAATAGCAGCCTCAGGCTTTGCAATTTAAGTGCAGACTGATCGCTCTGAATTTATCTGGGTTACATCCATCAGCCTATGGAAGAACTGCTGGCACTGAGGAGCACAGGGAGATGGAGGAAGCCGTGCCAAGCATGTATAGCACCAAGGGCTGCAAGGACCTGCTTCTCAGAGGAATTCAAGAGGCCTCTCTTGAGGGTGGTGCCACCAGCTTGGGTCCAGCTCCTAGCTGCACAGGACACCCAGGACAAGCCATCCAGGGCACCACAAAGATGATCCAAGGGCTGGAGCACTTCCCCTATGGGAACAGGCTGAGAGAGTTGGAGAAGAAAAGGTTCTGGGGAGACCTTAGAGCAGCTTCCAGTACTGAAAGCTGAGGAGGGGCTCTTGATCAGGGAGTGCAGGGATAGGACAAGGGGAAACAGTTTTAATCTGAAAGAGGGCAGATTGAGATGAGATCTTAGAAAGAAATATTGCCCTGTGTGGGTAGGGAGGCCCTGGCCCAGGTTGCCCAGAGAAGTGGTGGCTGCCCCATCCCTGGAGGTGTTCAAGGCCAGGTTGGATGGGGCTTTGAGCAGCCTGATCCAGTGGGAGGTGTCCCTGCCCATGGCAGGGGGGTTGGAACTGGATGGGCTTTGAGGTCCCTTCTGCCTCAAAATATTCCATGATAATATGATCTCCGGGCACCTACTCCTGGAATGCTCTTCTTAGCAAGGTTTGGAGGGGTCACAGCCTGAGGTGGACTTCGCTACTTAAAGTAATCATTAAATTAAACAGCCTGCCCGGTGCCAGAGCTGGTGATGGTCGGGAGCAGCAGGATTGCTCCTAGCTAAGGTAACGTGCTTTGTGCCCCTTCCCTTGCTCCCTACAACTGTGTCCCCCTTGAACACAGAGCACAAGATGAAACCTGCAGCTCCCCAGCCTGCTGCCCCTGTATCAACGCCCTTCTGCTCTGTGGAGAACGGCTTCTTTCTACCCATCAGCTACTGCAAGGCGACGCTTCTCCTGAGACACCCTGGCCATGGCCACATGGAGAGCCAAGCTTGCCCAGAGACATCTCCAATGCATCATATTCAGGGAACAGAGCTCGGGCCAGCTGGAAGACATGAGTTGCAGGTTCAGGCTTCTGAAAAAAAAACCTATTCTTGAATAAAAACACAATTCTTCCCTCTCACACCCCATGGGTTCAGAGCCTTTGGGCATCAGGAGCCTGCCTGCAGCACTGGACCGTGCTGGGCACATCCCCCCAAAGGCAAAGGGCTCCTCCAGCATCACCCCAGGATCTGCAGCCATGGAAAAGGCTGAGGGGAACCCAGGCATCGCTGGAAAAGAAATCATAGAATCATAGAATTGCTTGGTTGGAAAAGACCTTTGAGATCATCAAGTCCAACCATATCTGTCCACTACTAAACTAGAACTCTGAGCACCTCATCTACACAGCTTTTAAACCTCTCCAGAGATGGGGACTCCACCACCTCCCTGGGAGAGGCTCTGCCAGGGCCTCAGAACCCTTTCCGTGAAGAAATGTTTCCTCATGTCCAATCTGAACCTGCCCTGGTGCAGCTTGAGGCCATTTCCTCTCATCCTATCGCCTGTCACTCAGGAGAAGAGACCAACACCCACCTCACTACAACCTCCTTTCAGGCAGTTGTAGACAGTGATGAGGTCTCCTCTCAGCCTCCTTTTCTCCAGGATAAACACCACCAGGTCCCTCAGCCACCTCTCATACCCCTGTTCTCCAGCTTCTTCCCCAGCTCCATTCCCTTCTCCAGATGCGCTCAATGTCCTTCTTGGAGTGAAGGGCCCAAAACCTGAACCCAGGAGTAAGGGTGTGGCCTCACCAGTGCCGAGTTCAGGGACACAATCCCTTCCCTGCTCCTCTGGCCACGCCGTTACCGACACAGGCCAAGATGCCATTGGCCTTCTTGGCCACCTGGGCCACTGGTGGCTCATGTTCACTCACTGCCAACAACACCCCCAGGTCCCTTTCCTCCAGACACCTTTCCAGCCACTCTTTCCCAAGCCTGGAGCCGCACGGGGTTGTTGTGTCCCAAGTTCAGGACTCAGCACTTGGCTTTGTTGAACCTCATCCCGTTGCTCTCAGCCCATGGCTCCAGGCTGTCCAGATCCCTCTGCAGAGCCTCCCCACCAAAGAGAAGGAAGCAGCGAACTACCCCAGAACACACGGGGTGGGGAGGAAACCTCAAATGGAACCGTGCCTGCAGACAGAAAGGGGAAGCAACCGGAGGCCCCTGTGAGCTCTTGGGCAGCTCTTGGGAAGCAAGAGGTGCTCTGGGGCTTTGCAATCTCCCGTCCTGCAGCAGCGACTCTGCTCGGCGAGGGCCTCCCCGGCCCCGCTGCGCAGCTCTGCGTGTTCATTTAGGTCACCGTGTTTAATCAGCGCAGCCGAGCTGCCTCCAGTAGAAGCTTTTCCCGGGCAAACGCTGCGCTCTCCTCCCCCTCACCTCCAGCGAGGGTGAAGGAGAAGATCGAGCTGTGCAGCACAGCTGCCAAAAGACAGATTTGGGAGGAAAGGCAGAAAGTGCCTGGCATCTATTTTTACATTTGCTGTTGCCGGGATCAATCAGAGCAGCGAGGGAAGCCTGGAGAGCAGAGCACAAAGAGCCACAGCTCCAAGAACCCAAAACCCACGTGCTTTCCTCCATCCTCCAGCATCATCCTGTCCCAGAAAGCCAACAAGAGCAGAGTGACAGCGAAAATCCACCTGGGCATGGAAAAAAGAGCGGAGGAGCCGTTTGTTAAGGAGGAAAAGCGACCCCATGGAGGATGCTGACAGCAGGGATCTGCTCGGGGTCACCGCTCAGCTTGCGCTGTCCCCCTTCCTCTGTCCATCATCCTCTGTTGGGCTGCAGGGTTCCTGAGGAACATGGGGAGCCCCTGCTTCTAGAAACCTTGTGGTGGGTTTCTAACTACAGAGGAAAAGACTTGGGTGCTTCTCTCCATCAGTGATAAAACCCATCTGGTTTTACGAGCGCCGTGGTCTGGATATGGTGCCCCAGCACTTCCTGGAATGGGAAGCCAACCTGCCGGGATGACCAAGGAGCCAACCCTTAAGAGACCATGAAGAGGGAATCCCAGGGGAGAATGACCCCAGGTTTTCTGTCACCCTGCCCCTTCCACATCCCTCTCCTGCTCAAGTGACTCCTTCAGCACAAAACCATGAATAAAGTTGAAACCTCCACCCTGCCAACAGCTTTGCAGGTCCTCATCCTAAAGCCCTGTGGGGACACAAACTCATTCTGGTGGTTTGGGATTAGTATAGTCGCGACACTGGGATGAGATCAGGCAAGAAGGGCAGCGCTTACAACACGGCTTTTGGAGATGCCCTGTGCACCATCAGGGCACCATCCTGCCCTGTTCTCAGGGAGGACATAGGTCCTTCCAAGGACTCACAGGTCCAGGTGGGATTCCCCAAGGGATCCCCATCCACCCTCCAGCTCCACCAGACCTACCTCACCGCAACAGACCTTCAGGAACGGTCCTCCAGTTTCACTCCTGGACTGGTCCCAGTGCTTTTCTAGCAACAGGTTCAAGAGAGCTTCCTTGAGTGGTTAAGTCCTTTAGGAACTCGCAGGATTCATGGATGCATACAAGGAAGGATGCACAGCCAGAACATTTCTAGAGTGCTTCGGGGTTAGATGCTTTCCAAAAACCTCCGAAAACCGCTCAGTATTGTCAGGTGGCTGAGGTGCTCCTCAACCCAAACAGAAATGCTCCTGCTCCAAGCAACTCGGCCACCTGAGCTGCATCTGGAACAAGAGAGAGCTCAACGCAGAGCCAATGCCTCTTCCTCAGCCACACCAGTCTGTCATTTACTGCTGATTCATCCCTGCAACAAGGTCTTCCCTGTTTATGTAGAAAGCCCCAAGTCTTTAATTAGAGCCTAATAGCAACAGAGAAAGCAGGACAGAGCGCAGGAAAGGCAATGAAGGGAAAACAAGAATGAGAGAATCATTGGGTTGGAAAAGACCTTTGAGATCATCGAGTCCAACTGTATCTGTCCACTACCAAACCAGACCCCTGCGCACCTCATCCGCCTGGCTTTTAAACAGCTCCAGGGTTGGAGACTCCACCACCTCCCTGGGCAGTTTCTTGCCAGGGCCTAAGAACCCTCTTGGTGAAGACATTTTTCCTGATGTCCAATCTGAACCTGCCCTGGTGCAACTTGAGGCCATTTCTTCTCATCTTATCAATGTCATTTGGTAGAAGAGACCAGCACCCACCACGCTACAACCTCCTTTCAGGCAGTTGTAGACAGTCAGAAGGTCTCCCATCAGCTTCTTTTCTCCAGGAAAACCAAACCCAGCTCTGTTCCCTTCTCTGGACGTGCTCCAGCCCTTCAATGTCCTTCTTGGAATGAGGGGCCCAAAACCGAACCCAGGAGTCAAGGTGTGGCCTCACCAGTGCTGTGTCCAGGTGCACAATCATTCCCTACTCCTACTGGTCACGCTGTGTCAGATCCAAGCCACGATGCTGTTGGCCTTCTCGGCCACGTGGGCCACTGCTGGCTCATGTTAAGCTTCTGTCAATCAACATCACCAAGTCCTTCTCCTCCAGGCTCCTTTCCAGCTGCTCTTCCCCAAGCCTGGAGCTGCACGGGGTTGCTGTGACCCAAGTGCAGGACCTGGCACTTGGCCTTGTTGAACCTCATCCCGCTGGTTTCAGCCCATGGATCCAGGCTGTCCAGATCCCTCTGCAGAGCCTTCCTGCCCTCAAGCAGATCGATATTTCTGCACACCTTAGTATCATCCACAAACTTACTAAGGGTTCACTCAACCCAGATCATCAATAAAGATACGGAACAGAACCGCACCCACAAGGAGCACCACTTCTCCTGGCAACCCCCCTCAAAGGTCACAGCACAGGCAACAAAGAGGCATTTTGTGGAAGCAAGAGCTGAAGTAGCCCTGAGGAAACACACGCATCGCACCAGGTCAGGAGGAAGCTCACCTACCCGAGAAGGGAAGTGGAGGGTGGAAAACAACCCAAGCCTGGGGAGTTTTGTGCTTTTTTTGTCTGGCTTCGTGTTTTCAAGAGAGCTTCCCCCACACTGGGAAGCTTTTCTGCAGCGTAGGTTCGTTTTCGTGTTGGTTTTGGATGGCCTATTTTGCAAGGTGATCCCTCTCAGCTGCTAAAAAGCACAGATGGGAAATAAACACAGGCAGATTCCCCCGCTGACGGGGAAGAAAGCGGCTGAGGTGGGAAGAAGTTCATCTCTCCACACGTTCCTCTGAGAAGTACTTGAAAACAAACTCAAACAAAGCAACCCCCCACCGCTCATTAGATAATGCAGCTCATCGCTAACGAAGCAGCTCAACCCGGCGCCTCTAATAGATTCCAGTTCTGACACGGCCAACGCAGCTGCTTGAGAGAGCGCCAACTAAATGGGATGTCGGAAACATCTAGATGATCTTTAAGGTCCGTTTCAACACCAACCATTCTACGATTCTATGAAGCAAAGAGTGGGAGTCGTGTGTGGCGAGAGGAACAAGAGGATGGAGCTATGGGCTCGGTGCTCCAAGCGATGGATTGCTGAATCACAGAATCACCAGGTTAGAAAGGACCCATTGGATCATCGAGTCCAACGATTCCTAACACTCCCTAAACCATGTCCTTAAGCACTCCATCCACCCGTTCCTTAAACACCTCCAGGGAAGGCGACTCGACCACCTCCCTGGGCAGCTGTTCCAGAGCCCGATGACTCTTTCCATGAAGAATTTTTTTCTGATATCCAACCTGAACCTCCCCTGGCGGAGCTTCAGGCTGTTCCCCCTTGTCCTGTCCTCAGTCACTTGGGAGAAGAGCCCAGCTCCCTCCTCTCCACCACCTCCTTTCAGGTAGTTGCAGACAGCAATAAGGTCTCCCCTCAGCCTCCTCTTCTCCAGGCTAAACAACCCCAGCTCTCTCAGCCGCTCCTCATAAGACTTGTTCTCCAGCCCCTCACCAGCTTTGTTGCTCTTCTCTGGACACTCCAGAGCCTCAACATCCTTCTTGTGGTGAGGGGCCCAGAACTGAACACAGTACTCAAGGTGCGGTCTCACCAGTGCTGAGTACAGAGGAAGAATCACCTCCCTGGACCTGTGGTCACACCGTTTCTGATACAAGCCAAAATGCCATCGGCCTTCTTGGCCACCTGGGCCACTGTTGGCTCATGTTGCACCAGGGCACAGATGGAGCAGGACAGCTTCAGGAGCAGGGTAAAAATCAGAGACAGAGAAGAGCTATCAACCACCAGGACAGCCCTGGCATGGGAGTACAGGTGATAACTTCATCCAGTTTAGGCTGAGAGGATGTGAGACTTTGCCCTCTCCAGCGCAAGATGGGCAGGAAAGAAGAAGAAGGGATGGAAGACTTAAGGAGCCATGAAACAGAGCATGAAACATTTATGAATGAACAGGAGATAGTAATAGCAAGAGACAAAGTGATTCAGCTATATTTATCTGCTCACGCTCCAGAGTATCCAAAGTTCACATCCTCCGAGTCACGAACAAGCCACCAAACCACATTTGTGGTCACCAAATGACCTGAGCGACCAGTCAGTGCTGCCTGGACACCACAAAACCAAGGGATGAGGTCCCTGTGTGAGGATGGGAGCAGCCATGGTATGGACACGCTCTCCACCTTAACGGATGTTCTCCCTCTGGTGACAACATGTCCCCTTGGAAGGCAAGAGGAGCAGAGAGCAGAGCCCACCGTGCTTTGTGGTCACCAGAGAGGAAGGGCTGGCAAGAAACATCCTCAAGCTCTGTCGGGAAGGAAGGAATCACCTTGGAAGGATGAACCGAAGTGGAGAGGCTCCTGAAGGATGGTGTGAGTGCTGGCTGAACTTGGCATGTGGAACAGCACAAGCTCCACCCAAGTCTGGAGCTTTGTACTGACAGGTTTGAGGTGTGTTCTGAGCTGGCTGTGGGTTTTCCGCAGCCGGAGATGCGTTGACCTCGCTGCACGAGAAACCAAGGGCGCAAAAGGAAAGTTAAAAACCCAAGCCCCGAGCTGACTTTGCAGGATTGCAAAGCACGATGGAGAGCGAGGAGCTGCTCCACAGGTTCCCCCACCGCACCTGGGGAGCTGCTTAATGCACAACTCAACATGCATGAGACGGGCAGGAGAAACGTGTTTTTGCTGTTAAATCCTTTCCTGCTTCCAGCTGGGAAAAGCATCATAGCAGGTTTTGCACGGAGAATGCAGCACCTGGGGGCAACGCAAGGCTTGGGAAGGCAGCACCTCTTCTCCAAAGGGAAAACCAACCCCAAGGGCTCCACACAACTTAAAATGTCACCAACACCAGCTGCAGCAACAGGGAATAAACGCATCAAGCGTCCATTCATCACAACAACATGCGCCGCAGTGAGTCACGCACGCTAAAAAGGTGGGAAAAGGGAAAAAGGAGCAAACCTTAAGCGCAGAAGCAGGTTGCTCCGACTACACAGCTTTATCCTCTGTGGAGCTGCTGGTGAAGAGACCCACGTGCTGGAGATGCAAAGCTAAGGAGGCCACGAGATGCTGCTCCAGGGATGGGGCTCCCAACCCCCCAGCCTGGGTTGGAAAAAACATCCCGCTGGAAAACCAAACCCTGTGGCCCCAGCCAAGCTTCTGACAAAGAAAGGTTGGGGTAATCCCCGATTTCAGTACAGGATAGGGAATGATGCAACTGAGAGCAGCCCTGAGGAGAAGGACGTGAGGTGCTGGGGGATGAGACACTCAACACGAGCCAACGATGTGCACTCACAACCCAGAAACCAACCGTGTCCTGGACTGCATCCAAAGCAGCGTGGCCAGCAGGGAGGGAGGGGATTCTGCCCCTCTATTCCTCTCTTGTGAGACCCCACCTGGCGTACTGTGTTCAGTTCTGGAATCCTCAACATAAGGAGATGGAGCTGTTGGAACGGGTCCAGAGGAGGCTACAAAGATGATCCAAGGGCTGGAGAACCTCCCATACAAAGACAGGCTGAGATAGTTGGGCTTGTTCAGCCTGGAGAAGAGAAGGTTCCAAGGAGACCTTATAGTGACCTTCCAGTACCTGAAGGAGCTACAAAAAAGCTGGAGAGGGACTGTTCACAAAGGCCTGTGGGGATAGGATGAGGGGGAAGAGGTATAAACTGGTGAGGGGCAGATTTAGATTAGACATAAGCAAGAATTTCTTCATCATGAGAGTGGTGAGGCCCTGTCCCAGTTTGCCCAGGGAAGTTGTTGCTGCCCCATCCCTGGAGGTGTTCAAGGCCAGGTTGGATGTGGCCTTGGGCAGCCTGATCCAGTGGGAGGTGTCCCTGCCCGTGGCAGGGGGGTTGGAACTGGATGATCTTTGAGGTCCCTTCCAACCCTAATTATTCTACGATTCTGTTTGCACACCTTGGTACGGTTGGACTCCATCTCAAAGGCATTCTTCAAAAAAAGTCTATGATTCGCTGAGCACAGGCTCCAACAAGCCCCGGGGCAGGAAAAGAGGAGGCACGAAAGGTTTAAAAGCCATTTTCACTCGACAGACCAGAGGCAGAAGGGATGTGAGGTCTTTTTTGGACTCTGATTATCAGGAAGCCCCTTACACAAGCCAGGCAGAGGCAGTATCCCATGCCACCACGTCTGTGATGGAGCAGCATTCAGGGCAAGAGGCAAGACGATACCAGAGCCGGCGGCGTTCCTGGGAGCAAGAAGCTCATTTTCCCTTCATGTTGGCACCTACATAAGCGTGTCTGCAAGCTGGTTAAATGACATAGGCAGAATAACCCAGCCTGGACTGCGCTGGCAGCAGCCACAGCATGGACACGTTCTCCACCCCAACAGATGTTCTCCCTCTGGTGACAACACAACCCCTTGGAGGGCAAGAGGAGTGGAGAGCAGAGCCCACTGTGCCTTTGTGGTCACCAGAGAGGAAGGGCTGGCATGAAACACTCTGCTGAGCTCTGCAGGGAAGGAAGGAATCACCTTGGAAGGATGAACCGAGGTGGAGAGGCTCCTAAAGGATAGCGTGAGTGCTGGCTGAACTCAGCACATGGAACAGCACCAACTCCACCCACATCTAGAGCTTTGTACCAACAGGTTCAAGGCGTTTCCTGAGCTGGCTGTGGGTTTTCCGCAGCCGGAGGCACTCAAGGCTTTGGGGATTAGTGTGAAACAGAGGAAGAAGTCCGAATCTGCACCTTTTGGGGTTTTAAGATGAGGGTGGTGAGAACCTGGTCCAGGTTGCCAAGAGAAGTCATGGCTGCCCCATCCCTGGAGGTGTTCCAGGCCAGGTTGGATGGGGCTTTAAGCAACCTGATCCAGTGGGAGGTGTCCCTGCCCATGGCAGGGGGGTGGAACTGGATGGGCTTTGAGGTCCCTTCCAACCCAAACCAGTCCTTGATCCTAAGATGATGGAGGGTGATGGATTGATGTTCTCAGCCACCGACAGCCACAACCCAACGTGCCACACTCGCAAAGTTTGGACCAAATCACTCCAATCTCTTTTAAAAGCCAACAAAAGCAGAGTTTTGCTGGAGCTGAACAGAGCAAGGGCCTTAAACCTCTGGCAGCTGGGTTAAAATGGGGTTAACTGGGCAGGCAGGAGCAAAATTAAGCCCTGCTACCATTTCATAGGCACCACCACCCCACGGCAGCACCTTGGTGCTCTCCCCTGGGCTCCCACCTAAGGGCAAACACTAGCCCAGGAGAAGCTGGCCACGAAGGACCATATCTCAAAGCCTGGCTGCTCCTGCCTAGCCTGGCCTCCAGCAGCGCTCAGAGCATCTCGACCTGATTTTTGGCAGGACTAAGGCTCTCCTCCGCCTGCTTGGGCGGCGTTTCGACACAGCAGGGCGTTTCCTGGCTCAGTTGAGACACAATAACCCCTCAAAGCTGCCTTTCCAGCCCCAAAGCAAGGATTTCATCACAACTCTGGGTGTCCAAGGAGATTGCTGCTGCTCTCAGCCACCACAAAGACCTTTGCCAGCCTTGCCGGGCACCTCTGATCACAGCCCCTGGGGAAAAGGGCTTTGTTTGCCCTCAGATTAAAACTTTCCATCCCAAAACTATCACGGAACAGCTATTTCCTCTCTGTCCTGCTGCAAGGTCTCTTCCTCTCCTAGGCTTAAGCACAGAGGACGCAGCTGCAGTGATTTGGCCTCGGCTCATGCCTGATAGGGAACAGAAAAATGAGCTTCAACCTTGGGTGTGAGAATCTCCCCCAGGAGACGTAGGCAGAAGCCAAGGTCATGGTGGGAAGGGCAACCAGCACAAATCACCCCATCCAAGAGATGCCACCGCCAAGAGCCCACAGGCCACAGTGCCTGCTCTGCTGCTAATGATCTCCCCTGATTTTAATTTAACGAGGGATGGCAATGGCCACAGGAATGCCATTGGATCATGGAATGGGTTAGGTTGGAAGGAACCTCAAAGCCCATCCAGTTCCAACCACTCTGCCATGGGCAGGGACACCTCCCACTGGAACAGACTGCTCAAAGCCCCATCCAACCTGGCCTTCAACACCTCCAGGGATGGGACAATCATGACTTCTCTGGGCAACCTGGGCTGGGGCTTCCCCACCCTCACAGGAAAACATTTCTCCCTAAGATCTCATCTCAATCTCCCCTTTCAGCTTCAAATCATTCCCCCTCATCCCATCCCTGCACTCCCTGATCAAGAGCCCCTTGCCAGCTTTCCTGGATCCCCTTTGGGTACTGGAAGCTGCTCTAAGGTCTCCTTGGAGCCTTCTCTCCTTCAGGCTGAAGAACCCCAACTCTTTCAGCCCAGCCTCATAGCAGAGGTGCTCCAGCCCTCAGATCATCTCCATGGCCTCCTCTGGACTCTCTCCAACAGCTCCATGTCCTTCCTGTGCTCCAGATCTGAATGCTGTGGGCTCACAATGGTCCAGAGGGCTTGGTGGTGGAGATGGAAGTGGGTCCGTGCCTGGAGGAAACACGAGGATGGTGCCACAGAAAGCAGGTTACCCATCCGCTCTCACCACAGCAAGGAGGGAATGCAACGGGTACAACTAGCAAGCAGAAGGGAGAAGAGCCTGGCATGGGGAAGGGCCAACAGACAATGGGAGCTCTGGCAGGGATTCAGAGACCATCCCTTGGCCCTGAAGGGGCTTCTCACCCCTCCAAGGTCCCAACACTGCTTTGCAGATGGGCAGCACACATCACTGGGCAATAATGTGACCTACAGGGCTTCTCAGTCACATTAGGGTCAAGGCAAATTCAGAGCCACCTCCATCTCAGGTCATTACTTCCCTGAGCCATGCTGCTTCTCCTTCCATGCAGGCAGTGACAGGGCCACCGAGCTCCTTCTCCAACCGGCTCTGCCAAACCTCTTGGCCTGACCCCATGACACCTTCCCACTGACCCAAGTCCTTAGAGCCTTGCTCCAGAACTGAGCTCCATCAGGACACAGGGAAGTCTCAAGGACTTCAGCCAGAAGAGCTTCACACCCAGAGGAAAGGAGTTGTACCCCGAGGAGTTTCTTTGTTGATGGAGAGCATCTCCTCTAGACATTAGGAAGAATTCCTTTACAATGAGGGTGGCGATGCCCTGGCCCAAGTTGTGCAGAGAAGTCATGGATGCCCCATCCCTGGAGGTGTTCAAGGCCACGTTGGAAAGGGCTTTGAGCAACCTGGTCCAGTGAGAGGTGTCCCTGCCCATGGCAGGGGGGTGGAACTGGATGAGCTTCGATGTTCTTTCCAACCCAAACCATTCCATGATACTATTTATGATCTCGTTCCTGCTGCGAGGGCAGAGATGTTGCAGCTCCTTCTGCGTGACCAGCCCTGGCCTCTCCGCAGCTGGGGAGGCACAGGAACAAGTAAAGGGAACTGTGGCAGCAAGAGCTTTGGGGAAGTTGGAGCTGGGCTAATTATGCACCAAGAACAAACCCACAAGGCAACAAGACAAGTTCCTTGTCACGGAGACACCAAAGTCCACTCACTACTGCTGCTCCGCGTCCAAGCCAGCAACCAGCAAGCAACTGCAAGTCACTGCAGGAGAACACCAGAGCCAGGAATTACAACTCCTGGGCTACACTTACTGTCCCTTATGCACAGGATCCCAAAGCCTGAATTCTGCTCTCCAAAGACTGAGCTTTAGCAACCCAATGTGGTCCCAGCAAGAAGAGCTTTGCCCTGGAAGGCCAACAGCTTTAACTTTTCCCCTTTGCCATGGGGTTGTGAGGTCTTAGGGGAAGAAAGCAAATGAAAATGGTATTTTAAAGGCAGAGAGGCAGGGAAGGACAAGTGGAGGTTTCTTTGCCCAGCCTGGAAAACTCCAGGTGCCCATCAGCCCTCCCCACCATCAGCCTCGCAGCTCACAGAGGAAAATCAAAGCCCTTTTGGGACTCCAAGGTCCAAACCCACAGGTGTTACCATACTCCTCTTGTCCTCCCAACACTGAGCCCCTGCCATACCACCCACCCACTGGACCACACTGGCCAAGAGGAATCACAGAATCATTAAAGTTGGAAAAGACCTCCAGGCTCATCCAGTCCAACCATCACCCCAACATCACCGTGCCTACTAAACATGTCCCAAAGTGCCACATCTACATGTTTTCTGAACCCCACCAGGGATGGTGACTCCACCACTTCCCTGGGCAGCCTCTTCCAATGCATTACCACTCTTCCAATAAAGACATTTTCCCATATCAAACCTGAACCTTCCCTGATGCAACTCGAGGCCATTTCCTCTTGTCCTATCACTTGTTACTTGGGAGAAAACACAGCCTGACAGGTGTCGGATGGAACCTGCCCTCTCAGAGGCATTCCCACCCTGCCCAGATACTCTGCTGACAGGGGTGGATGTGGAGCTAACATTCCCCGGCTCACTGCCATACAACAAGGAAGGCAGGATAAGCCCTCGCAATGGATTGCAATCACATTTCCTGGATGCCAGGAAGCAGAAGCGATAGAAAAAAAAAACCCTCTTCTGCTGGGCTGAGCCCTTGTTTCATAGAATCATAGAATGGGTTGGCCTGGAAGAGAAATTAAAGCCCATCCAGTTCCAACCCCCTGCTATGGGCAGGGACACCTCCCACTGGATCAGGCTGCTCAAAGCCCCATCCAACCTGGCCTTGAACACCTCCAGGGATGGGGCAGCCACAACTGCTCTGGGCAACCTGGGCCAGGCCCTCACCACTCTCCTAGTGAAGAATTTCTTCCTAATGCCCAATCTAAATCTTCCCCCTTCCAAGTTAAAGCCATTCCCCCTCATCCTATCACTCCAGGCTCATGGAAAAAGTCTCTCCCCAGTGTTCCTGGAGCCCCTTTCAGTACTGGAAGCTGCTTTAAGTCTCCCTGGAGCCTTTTCTCCAGGCTGAACAACCCCAACTCTCTCAGCCTGTCCTCAGAGCAGAGATGCTCCAGCCCTCACACCACCATCGTGACCTTCTCCAGGTCTGTTCCAACAGTTCCATCTCCTTCTTATGTTGGGGATTCCAGAACTGCACACAGGAGTCCAGGTGGGCTCTCACGAGAGAGGAGTAGAGGTAGAGAGGAACTGATTGCTCAAACAACCACATCTCCCTGCCTGCCTGTGCCACTCCAGGACCTACTGGCAGACCACCACAGTCGGACACAGCGATGGTCACCACGCTACTTCATTGCATGGTCTCATCCTGCCAACAGCCTCGGGCTTCAGACTCCCAAAAACTGAGGCAGAACGAAGCTGCAGGGCCAGGTCATGGGAGGGAAAAGTGAGGACCAGGAGCATCCTGGCCAGGACACGGTGGAGGGATTTTCTGATATGGAAAAGAGATGCACATGAGGATCAGCAGTAAAAGGTATGGGTTAAAAATAAAAGCTCTACACAGCTCAAGAAGGAAGGGAGAAATGATCATAGAATCATAACATCACTAGGTTGGGAAAGACTTTTGAGATTATTGAGTCCAACCATAAATGATGCTCAGCACCATGCTTTGCTCGCCAACCCTTGGAGCTGGCCGAGTGCGGGACAAGCCTTGGATGCCCAAAAATGCCAAATTGAAGAGTTGATTTTGTCCCAGGCAAAAGGACCGAAAGATTCAGCTGAACAAGGCAGCTCATAAACACCCCCGGGCGCCAGCTGACGGAGTAGAGTCCAAGTTTGACAAGCATTTTCCAGCAAGTCTAAAAATCATCGCTGACGAAGTTTCCGTGCAACAAAAAACAGCAGGAAAATGAGAGCAAGGTCAACACGCTGACAATCGAGGGCTTTACTCAAGCAGGGTCTCATTCCAATTGGCACCAGTCATATACCCAGGAGCGAGGAACGCAGATGGAATCATGGAATCATGGAATGGTTTGGATTGGAAGGGACATCAACGCCCATCCAGTTCCAAACCCCCTGCTATGGGCAGGGACACCTCCCACTGGACCAGATGCTCAAAAAGCCCCATCCAACCTGGCCTTGAACACCTCCAGGGATGGGGCAGCCACAACCTCTCTGGGCAACCTGTTCCAGGGCCTCATCACTCTGTGGTGAAGAAATTCTTCCTTATGTCTAGCCTAAATCTGCCCCTCTCCAGTTTATCCCCGTTCCCCCTCATCCTATCACTTCAAGCCTTTGTGAACAGTCCCTCTCCAGCTTTCTTGTAGCCCCTTTCAGGTACTGGAAGGTCACTATAAGACGGGCCCTCAAGGATGGGGCAGCCACAACTGCTCTGGGCAACCTGGGCCAGGGCCTCCCCACCCTCATCACAAAGAATTTCTTCCTAACGTCTCATCTAAATCTTCCCCTTTCCAATTTAAAGCCATTCCCCTTCATCCTATCACTCCAGGCGGCTGAAAAAAAACCCTTCCCAGCTTTCCTGGAGCCCCTTCAGGCACTGGAAGCTGCTGCGAGGTCTCCCTGGAGCCTTCTCGAGGCTGAACAACCTCAACTCTCTCAGCCTGTCCTCAGAGCAGAGCTGCTCCAGCCCTCACATCATCTTCGTGGTCTCCTCCAGACCCGTTCCAACAGTTCCATCTCCTTTTTACCTTTGGGATTCCAGAACTGGATGCAGTATGGCAGAGCCTGACCTCTCTCAACCCTCACTCTAGGGCTCACGGTTATCTCCACCACACAGGCCTGGGTGTGCTTGTGGTGGAGTCCCGGAGAGGGGAAGCCTGCGTTTGTTTTGCTGCTTTTTAATCTGGGACTAAACGTCCTCTAAAACGGAGTTGTTTGCCATGGGGTTGAAGCACAGCAGAAGTCAGAAGCTTGGGAGGCTTGCAGAGCCAGATCCTTGGGGCTCCCCCCAACCCTTCTTCCACTCAGATGGATGAGATCCAGCACTTAGGACTCCACTCCAACAAAATGGGGTCACTTGTATCAGAAATGGGGTCACCAGCAGGTCCAGGGAGGTTATTCTCCCTCTGTACTCGGCACTGGTGAGACCGCACCTCGAATACTGTGTTCAGTTCTGGACCCCTCACCACAAGAAGGATGTTGAGGCTCTGGAGAGTGTCCAGAGAAGAGCAACGAAGCTGCTGAGGGGGCTGGAGAATAAGTCTGATGAGGAGCGGCTGAGAGAGCTGGGGTTGTTTAGCCTGGAGAAGAGGAGGCTGAGGGGAGACCTTATTGCTCTCTACAAAGACCTAAAAGGAGGTTGTGGAGAGGAGGGAGCTGGGCTCTTCTCCCAAGTGACAGGGGACAGGACAAGAGGGAATGGCCTCAAGCTCCGTCAGGGGAGGTTCAGGTTGGATATCAGAGAAAAAATTCTTCACAGAAAGAGTCATTGGGCACTGGAACAGCTGCCCAGGGAGGGGGTCGAGTCACCTTCCCTGGAGGTGTTTAAGGAACGGGTGGATGAAGTGCTTAAGGACATGGTTTAAGGGAGTGTTAGAATGGTTGGACTCGATGATCCAGTGGGTCCTTTCCAACCTGGTGATTCTGTGATTCCCCACTTCAGACCGGCCACCCACCCTCTGGACACCTTCCAGTTCGGGGGTTCAAGGGAATGGAGACACCAGGGGCACAGAGGGAGAGCTCTCCATCGCGTTTTCCACGCTCACTTCCATCTCCAGGGGCCAAGGGTGAAGATAAAGAGCCTTAAAAGCTCTTGTGATCCTCAACAGCACGAGGGGAAGTTAATTTTCCTTACACAAGCAAAGCTACAGGAAGGGAGGGAGGGAGGCAGAGAGCAAAAATCCTGAGGGTCTCCTGCCTCGCAGCCTGGAGCCCGTCCTTGGGCTGCAGCAATGGGACTGCCAGGGCCTGGAGTCCGTCTGCGTTGGACGTTGCACCCACAGGATTAACGGCCCCTGACGCCGAGACCTTTGAGATGAGGGCTCACAGGAGCGCAGCTTTCCTTGAGACACGGCTCCCACCCCAAAGCACAAAGAGAGGATGGGAAGTTATTTAGTGAAGCACTAGCCCAGGTTGCCCAGGGAAGTGGTGGCTGCCCCATCCCTGGAGGTGTCCAAAGCCAGGTTGGATGGGATTTGGAGCAGCCTGATCCAGTGGGAGGTGTCCCTGCCCATAGCAGCGGGGTTGGAACTGGTTGGGCTTGAAGGTCCCTTCCAACCTAAACCATTCTATGATTCTGTTTCACATCCTCCCATACCAAAACAACAACACGGCGGATCGGCTCGCTCTGAACTCTGCGCAGGACGCTGGTTTGAATTAAACCCAAAGAATTCCGATCCAGCTCCTCCGACGCCTCCCATTCTCCTGGCAGCACTAAGAAAAGCAAAAGAAATGCCAGAGGGAAAACACTCAGATGCTTACACCGGGCTCGTCACTTTTGCTCCATGCCCACACTCCCGTTTTAGGGCAAGGAGGAATCTCCATGGGGTCCAGAGGCAAAGAGCTGCATTTCTCCACAGGAAAAGCATTTCCAACCCCTTTCCATGCTAATCAGAGAATCACTGAGTAGGAAAAGATCTTTAAGATCATCAAGTCCAACTGTACCTGTCCACTACTAAACCAGATCCCCGGGCACCTCATCTACACGGCTTTTAAATACCTCCAGGGGTGGGGACTCCACCACCTCCCTGAGCAGCCTCTGCCAGGGCCTCAGAACCCTTGCCATGAAGACATCTTTCCTGATGTCCAATCTGAACCTGCCCTGGTGCAACTTAAGGCCATTCCCTCTCATCCTATCACTTCTCAGTTGGGAGAAGAGACCAACATCCACCTCGCTACAACCTCCTTTCAGGCAGTTGTAGACAATGATGAGGTCTCCCCTCAGCCTCCTTTTCTTCAGGATAAACAACCCCAGGTCCCTCAGCCGCCTCTCATAACCCTTGTTCTCCAGCCCCTTCCCCAGCTCTGTTCCCTTCTCTGGTTGCACTCCAGCCCCTCAATGTCCTTCTTGGAGTGAGGAGCCCAAACCTGAACCCAGGATTTGAGGTGTGGCCTCACCAGTGCTGAGGCCAGGGGCCACAATCCCTTCTCTGCTCCTGCTGGCCACGTTGTGCCTGATCCAAGCCAAGATGCCATTGGCCTTCTTGGCCACCTGGGCCACTGCTGGCTCATGTTCAGCCACTGTCGACCAACACTGCAGGTCCCCCTCCTCCAGGAAGCCTTCCAGCCACTCTTCCCCAAGCTTGGAGCTGCACGGGGTTGTTGTGTCCCAAGTGCAGGACCTGCCCCTTGGTCTTGTTGAACCTCTTTTTTGAAGCACCTGCCCAGCCCTGGTGCTCCCTCCACTACCTCCCCAGCCGTACTCAGAGCAGGACGGTGAGGAAGGCTCCTCTCCAAGCCTGCAGCTTCAGGCAGTGAGCCAAGTGAATTCCTCAGGTCCTGGGAGCGCGGTCCAGCAAGCAGCGCGGACGCTCCCGGAGGAGCACTGAGAGGTCTGCATGGAGCAAAGCTCAAAAAGCTTCTTCCCTACAGGAATTTCATCCACATTCTTGGATTTCTTTGCCTGGCAAAGGCTTGAAAACACTGATTATTGTTTTAAATCCTTCTTGGGGAAGAAGGAAGAGCAGTGAATCCCTCACCAGCAGGGATTTGTGCTGGAGGTGACCCATGGATGAGATTCGGTCCCTGGAATTGGGGTCCCTCCTGCAAAAGCACAGTGACAAACCAGCTCCCACCAAAGGCCAGGTTGGATGGGGCTTTGAGGAACCTGATCCAGTGGGAGGTGTCCCTGCCCATGGCTGAGGGGTTGGAACTGGATGGGCTTTGAGGTCCCGTCCAACCCAAACCACTCTGTGATTTGATGATGGCCCCACCAAAGCCACCAAAGGACAAACCACCCCAGGCATCTCTGCCACGGCTTCCCAGGAGGGACAGACCCTGCAGGGACTTTCCTGTGATGTGGAGGGATCTCGTGGCACCTTGACCCCCAGGACCTCCTGCTCAGGGGGAAGAAGGATCCTGTGATGCCTTCTCCTGCACAACACCCTTCCAGGGGGACAGAAGGACCCCATCCTCCACAAGCCCGTTCCTGGAGGACACATGGTATCCTATCTCCTGTGATATCCTTCCTGGAGCATCCATAAGCCTTGTGATAGCCTGGATCCTGCAACACCCTTCCAGGGCCATACATGGATCCTGTGCCGCCCTTCCCATGGCACCCATGGCCCTGCGATGTCCTTCTTGGAGCAGGCACAGTCCCTGTGATGGTGGAGGACCTCCTGCAAAGCCCTTCCTGGGGCACGTATGGTCCTCACAATTCCCTGTCCACAGAGACACTCTTCTTAGGATATGCGGGGATCCCTGTGACACCCTATCTCCTGTAAAGCCCTTTCCTCAGGCACACACGGACCTCACCATACCCTACCTCCTGCAAAGACATTCCGGGAGAACACATGGATACCATGACACCCATCCCAAGGCACACAGGGACCCCAGGGACCCCACAATGTCCATCGCAAGACACGCAAGGACCCATGATTCCCATCCCAGGGAACGGAGGGACCTGTGATGTCCATCCTGGGTCACACACAGACCCAGAACACCCATCCCAGGGAACAAAGAGACCACATGATGCCCATCCTTGGGCTCACAGGGATCCCATGACACCCATCCCAAGGAACACAGGAACCCACCATGCGCATCGCAGGGACCCCATGCTACCCACTCTAGGGACCCATGATGTCCATCCTGGGGCTCAGAGGGACCCATGACACCCATCCCAAGGCACACAGAAACCACGACATCCATCCAAGAGACCTCATGATGCCCATTCCAGGCATCCCACGAAGCCCATCCCAGGTCACGCATGGACCCCATGACACTCATCCCAAGGCACGCAGGATCCAGGGATCACACCACATCACAGGGACCCATGATGCCCATCCCAAAGCTTACATGGACTCATGGTGCCCATCCCAAGGCACAAAGGGATCCCTGATGCCCATCCAGGGACCCATGATGCCCATCCCAAGGCACATAGGACCCATGACACCCATCCAGGGCACAAAGGCACCCCATGACGCCCACCCCAGTGCTCCATGATGCCCACCCCAAGTGCCCCACAGTGCCCCATAAAATGCATCCCAGTGCTCCCAGCGCCCCTTAACACCCACCTCAGTGCTCCCAGTGTTCCACGACATGCAATCCCAGTGCTCCCAGTGCCCCCCAGTGCTCCATGACATGCACCCTAGTACTTCCAGTGCCCCATGACAGCCACCCCAGTGCTCCCAGTGCCCCACAGTGCCCCATAACACCCATCCCAGTGTTCCCAATGCCCCACGACATGCATCCCAGTGCTCCCAGCACCCCATGATGACCACCCCAGCGCTCCCAGTGCCTCATGACAGGAAACTCAGTGCTTCCAGCACCCCACGACATGCATCCCAGTGTTCCCTGTGCCTCCCAGTGCCCCATAACATGCATCCCAGTGCTCCCAGCACCCCATGATGACCATCCCAGTGCTCCCAGTGCCTCATGACAGGAAACTCAGTGCTTCCAGCACCCCACGACATACATCCCAGCGTTCCCTGTGCCCCCCAGTGCCCCATAACATGCATCCCAGTGCTCCCAGCACCCCTTGACGTCCACCCCAGTGCTCCCAGTGTTCCATGACATCCACCTCAGTGCTCCCAGTGTTCCATGACATCCACCTCAGTGCTCCCAGTGTTCCATGATGACCATCCCAGTGCTCCCAGTGCCTCACAACAGGCATCTCAGTGCTCCCTGTGCCCTCCAGTGCCCCATAACTTGCATCCCAGTGCTCCCAGTGCCCCATGACGTGCATCCCAGTGCTCCCAGCGACCCATGACATCTACCTCAGTGCTCCCAGTGTTCCATGACATGCATTCCAGTGCTCCCAGCACCCCATGATGACCATCCCAGTGCTCCCAGCGACCCATGACATCTACCTCAGTGCTCCCAGTGTTCCATGACATGCATTCCAGTGCTCCCAGCACCCCATGATGACCATCCCAGTGCTCCCAGCTCCCCACAACATGCATCCCAGTGCCCCCCAGTGCTCCATGACACGCAGCCCTGTGCCTCGCAGCGCCCCATGACGACCCCCCCAGCGCTCCCAGTGCTCCATGAGGCCCATCCCAGTGCTCCCAGCGCCCCCCCCCCCCCCCGGCACTCACCGCTCCTGGGGCGCCCGTCCCTGCTGCAGCGCGGGCTCCAGGGCCACCCTCGCCTGCCCCAGGAACCGGTCCATGCCCACCAGGGCTCGGTGCATGACGGTGAGCAGCAGCCCCGGGGCGGCGCCGGGCTCGGGGGGCAGCTCGAAGGCGCATTCCTCCCTCCATTCCGGGTCACCCGCGCTCTTCTCGGCCACCGAGGTGCTGTACTTCTCGCGGCCCAGCTGGATGACGGTGTAAGCGTCGCTGGTGCCCGGTTTCCCACCTCCCTTGCAGCGCAGCCCCCGGGCCCGCACCACCGTCACCTGGACGTGCGTGGGCAGCCAGGGCGGGGAGCCCTCGGCGGGGAGGGGGCCGGCCCGCACCAGCGCCATGGAGGGGGAGAAAGGGGAACCGGAGCCCAACGGGCCGAACCGGGCCCCGCTCCGCAGCCGCAACCCCGGCGCAGAGAGAGCGAGCGGCGGCTCCGCCCCGCGCCGCGCCGGGACCGGGACACGCCCCCGCGCCGGACACGCCCCCTCGGGCAAACCACGCCCCTTGAGACAGGCCACGCCCCTCTGACTGATCTATGACTCACAGACTACGCCCCCTTGGTCAGGACACGCCCCCTAGGCTGGGCCACGCCCCCAGTACAAGACAGCGTCGAGTAGACCACACCCTCCGTATAGGCCACGCCCCTCAAACAAGCCAATGTCGTGCAAACCACGCCCCTGTGACAAGCTATGCCCCCTCGGACAAACCACGCCCCTTTGTCAGGCCACGCCCCTTGGACAGGTTAATGTTATGCAGATCACGCCTCCTTTGTCAGGCCACGCCCCCTCAGAGAGGTCAAAACCACAGAGACCGTGCCCCCTTTGTTAGGCTACGCCCCTATGACAAGCCAACGCCACACAGACCACGCCCTCTGGGCAGGCCACGCCCTCTCAGACGTGCCAATGTGGCGCAAGTCACGCCCCTGTGACAAGCCACGCCCCCTCATGCAAGGCAGCACCGGACAAGACACGCCCCCTAGGACAAGCAAATGTCGCACAAGTGATGCCCCCTCGGACAAAGCCGTGCCCCCCGGACAAGCCACGCCCACTCGGACAAGCCACGCCCCTTGCCCAAGTCGCCGCGCACAAGAGTGCCACACCTGTAGCTCAAGCCACGCCCCCCCACGAGCCACTCTCGAGTAAGCCATGCCCGCTCACCCAAGCCATGGCCCCTCGAATGAGCCATCCTCGCCCAAGCCACGCCCTCGGGCAGCCACGCCTATTCCACGCTTGTCAATGCACAAGCCACGCACCCCGAGGAAGCCACGCCCCCTGCACAAGGCACCTAGGCTCAAGCCACACCCCTCGAACAAGCCACGCCCCCTCCAGCAAGCCATCCCTTACGAGCCACGCCCATTCACACAAGCCACGCCCATGTACAGGCCACACTGCTTCACACAAGCCACACCCCTCCCCACGAGTCGTCCCGCGCAAGCCCCGCCCACTTCCCCGAAGCCGCGCCTCTGTGATTAACAAGCTACGCCCTCATCAACCACGCCCACTGACACCCGCCTCGCGAGGGGAGGGGGGGAGTGTAATGGGCGCACGAAGCTGGCGTGCAAACATGAGCTCATGTGTCTGTGCGTATGCATGACCAGGTGTGTGCAAGCGTGTCCTGGTGTGTCTGTGTGTGTGCATGACCAGGTGTGTGCATGTCTTTGTGTGTCTGTGTGTGTGCAAGCATGTCTGTGCACGTACACGTGTGTTGATGTGCATACACACACGCGGAAGCGTGTGCAATGGTGACCGTGTGTGCTCATGTGTGTGCGTGTTGATGTGTGTCCCTATGTGTGCATGTTCGTGTGTGCGCATGCATCCATGCGTGTCCACGTGTGTGTCCCTGCGTGCACAAACATGAGCCCGTGTATCCATACCTGCACAAGTGTGTCTCTGTGCGTGCAAGCATGTCTGCGTGTGTCCATGCGTCTGGATGTATGACCGTGTGTGTGCAAACTTGTGCAAGCGTGACCATGCATGTGCAAGTGTGTTGATGTGTATCCATGCATGTAGAAGCACGTCTGTGTGTGTGGAAGCATGTGGAAGCATGTCTATGCATGTGCAAATGTGCCCGTGTGTGTGTGAGTGCAGAAGCGTGGTGTTCTGTGTCCATGTGTGTGCAAGTATGACCAAGTATGTCCACGCGTGTTCAAATGTGCATTTGTGTGTTCATGTGTGTGCAAGCGTGTCTGTGTGTGTGCAAGCGTTCCCATGTCTCCATGCATGCGCAAGTGCATCCATGCGTGTGCTAGCATGAGCTTGTGTGTTCATGCATGTGCATGTGTCCACATGCGTACAAGCGTGCCCGTGGGTATCCATGCGTGTGCAAGTGTGACCACGTGTGTCCATGTGTGTGCAAGCTTGAGCTTGCATGTCCATGTGTATCTGTGCATGTGGAAGCATGTCCATCCATGTTCATGTGTGTGGAAGGGTAAGCTTGTTTGTTCATGTGTGTGCAAGCATGTTGATGTCTGTTCATGAGCGTGGCAGTGTGCACTGGTGTGGTCATGCGTGTGCAAGGGTGTCCATGTGTGGGCAGGCAGGAGCTTGTGCATCCATGTATGTGCTGGTGTGTCCATGCATGTCCCTGCATGTGGAAGCATGTCCATGTGTGTCCACGTGTGTGCAAGTGTGTCCTTATGTGTGCAAAGTATCATGTCTGTCCATGTACAAGGGTGTCCACACATGTTCCATGCATGTGGAAGTGTGACCATGTGTGTCCATGTGTGCACAACCATATGTGTCTGTGTGTGTGCAATCATGAACTTGGGTGTCCATGCATCCATGTCCATGTGTCTCCATGCATCCATGTCCATGTATGTCCGTGCATGTCTGTGCCTGCGTGTCCATGTCTTGTCTCCATGTGAGTCCATGTATGTCCGTGTCTCCATGCCCACGTGTCCATGTGTGCCTATGCATGTCCATGTCTTGTGTCCATGTGCATCCATGTGTGTCCATGCCACCATGTCCATGTGTGTCCATGTGTCTCCATGCATCCATGTCCATGTGTGTCCGTGCATGTCTGTGCCTGCGTGTCCATGTCTTATCTCCATGTGAGTCCATGTGTGTCCGTGTCTCCATGTCCACATGTCCATGTGTGTCTATGCATGTCCATGTCTCGTGTCCATGTGCATCCATGTGTGTCCATGCATCCATGTCCATGTGTGTCCGTGCATGTCTGTGCCTGCGTGTCCATGTCTTGTCTCCATGTGAGTCCATGTGTGTCCGTGTCTCCATGTCCACATGTCCATGTGTGTCTATGCATGTCCATGTCTTGTGTCCATGTGCATCCATGTGCATCCATGCCTCCATGTCTATGTATGTCCATGTGTATCCATACCTTCATGTCCACGCATGCCCATTCCTCCATGTCCGTTTGTGTCCACACGTGTCCGTTCCTCCCTGTGCACCTGTGTCCATGCATATCCATACCTACATGTCCATGTCTGTCTATTCCTGTGTCTCCATGTGTGTCCATGTGTGTCCATGGCTCCATATTCATGGCTATCCGTGCCTGTGTGTCCTTGCCTTTGTGTCCATGCCTCGTATCCATGTGTGTCCACGCGTGTCCATGCACACCCCAACACGACCATGGTGTATGTGCTCCCTTTCCCACTGGAACCCCTTTCACCCATGGGTGGCCAGTTCCCAGCATCACCAGATGATGATTCCTTCGAGCATCTTCCAGTATGGAAAGGGGTTCCAGGAAAGCTGGGAGGAGCTGTTGTTCAAGGAGTGCAGGGATGGGACAAGGGGAAATGGTTTTGAGCTGAAAGAGGGGAGATTGAGATGAGATCTTAGGGAGAAATTTGTCACGATAAGGGTGGGGAGACCCTGGCCCAGGTTGCCAAGAGAAGTAGTGGTTACTCCGTTCCTGGAGGTGTTCAAGGCCAGGTTGGATGGGGCTTGGAAACCCTGATCCAGCGGGAAGTGTCCCTGCCCATGGCAGGGGTTGGAGCTGGATGGGCTTTGAGATCTTTTCCAACCCACCCCACTCCATGCTTCTACCATGGTGCCATCAAACCATTCCCACCCTTCCCCCCAACACCCAGCAGTGTTTCCCACGCAGCAGCTGGACACGGGGACAGCAATGTCCCCACCGCGGCCCCAATCCTAATAAACAATTAAAACCCTCTCCGATGACCCTAATAACTCCGTGGTGCCACCAAACCCAACATTCCCCGGTCCTTCAAGCAAGGTCGCGCCGAAAAACCATGCCATGCTCCGTACCAGCATTTTGGGTGCTCACGGCCGGGGTGATCCGAGCCCCGGAGGCTCCGATGCCGGCGCGATAAGGGGTGTTTGAGGCCTCCTGGGTTAATCAGCCGGGCTTGGGCAGCTCTGCTCTATCGCTCCCATCGCCGGCATCAAACTCACCGCAATGGATTTCGCCTCCTTCGGCTTGGCGTCCCCTCCCCAGGGGCCGGAGTCGCCCGTTCCGCTCGGGCACGCAGGGTGACCCGACAGGGTTGTGGGGCTTTGCATGGGGTGAGATGGACCTTTGGGATTTGTTGTATTCCCTTGGGATTGTTGTGTCCCCTCTGGGATTTCTGTGTCCCCCTGGGATGTGCTGCATCCCCTTGGGATGTGCTACATCCCCTCTGCAGTCTCTGTGTCCCCTCTGTGGTCTCTGTGTCCCCTTGAGATTTGTTATGTCCCTTTTGGGGTTCCTGCATCACTTTTGGGGTTTGCTGTGTCCCCTTAGGATTTGCTGTGTCTTCTCTGGGGTGGCTGTGTCCCTTTGGGGTCACCGCACCCCCTTTGGGGACACTACATCCCCTCTGGAGACACTACATCCCCTTCTAGGTCACTCTGTCCCTTTTGGGGTTTCTGTGTCCCCTTTGATGTTCTCATGTCCCCTTTGGCATTTCTATGTCCCCTCTGGGGTCTCTATGTCCCCTCTGGGGTCTCTATGTCCCTTTAGGGCTCCTGTGTCCTCTCTGAGGTCACTCCATCCCCTTTGGGGTTTGACTGTCCCTTTTGGGGTTCCTGTGTCTTCTCTGGGGTGGCTGTGTCCCTTTGGGGTCCCCTTTGGGGACACTACATCACCTCTGGGGCCACTACGTCCCCTCTGGGGTCACTCTGTCCCTTCTGCGGTTTCTTTGTCCCCTCTGGGGTCACTGTGTCCTCTTTGGGGGTTTCTATGTCCCTTTGAGGGGTTCTATGTCCCTTTGGGGCTTTCTATGTCCCCTTTTGAGGTCACTGTGTCCCTTTTAGGGTAATTTTGTCCCTCTGGGGATCACCACAACCCCTCTGAAGTTTCTGTGTCCTCTCTGGGGTCACCGCATCCTCTTTGGTTTCACTCTGTCCCCTTTGGGGCTTTCTATGTCCCCTTTGGGGTCACTCTGTCCCTTTTGGGGTTTCCGTGTCCCCTTTGGCATTTCCATGGAGTTTCTATGTCCTCTCTGGGGTTTCTGTGTCCCCTTTGGGGTCGGTCTGTCCCTTTTGGGGTGAGTTTTTATGTCCCCTCTGGGGTTTTTGAATCCTTTTTGGAGTCATTCTGTCCCTTTTGGAGTTTCTATGTCTCCTCTGGGGTTTTTGCATCCTCTTTGGGGTCACTCTCTCCTTTTTAGAGTTTCTACATCTCCTCTGAGCTTCCTGTGTCCCTTTTGGGGTCACTCCATCCCCTTTGGTGTCACTCCATCTCCTTTGGAGATGCTGCATCCCCTCTCCCTGCTTTTGGGGGTTCTCACCACTCCCTCTCACCCCCAACAGCTGCCAACGAGTCTGAAGCTGCTGAGTGCAGGAAGACCCACATTCTGCCCCAAAAATCCTCCGAGGGAGGGCATAAAAAGGGGGAAAACGGGGAAAAAAAGCCCTCCGGAACCCATCTATTTCCGGGCAGGATGCGCTGCCCCGGCCGTATTCAAATCCCACATTCAAATACGCTTCGTATAGGAATAAAAACCCACACGGGGATTTCTTATCGCCTTCGAGACGAACCGAAATCCAATTATCCCTCCAGTCCGGTGCCCGCCCCGCTCCATCAGCCGCCTCTTATCCCTCCTCAGCATCTGCTTTTGATTTTGCCTTCTTTTATTGTTTTTTCCCTTATTTTTTTTTTCCTTCGTGATTATCTCTCCTCTCGCTGCATCTCCTCTTCTCCGCTGTTTTCCATCCTTGTCCTTGGAATCGTGGGGGTTTTGCTGTCTCCTTCACCTTCCCCAAACTGCTCCCCAACTCTTATAGGATCATGGAATGGTTTGGAACGGGACCTCAAAGCCACACAGTTCCACCCCCCTGCCATGAGCAGGGACACCTCCCGCTGGATCCGATTGCTCCAAGCCCCATCCAACCTGGCCTTGGACACCTCCAGGGATGGAGCAGCCACAACTTAGGAAGAATAGTTTCCCTGTGAGGGTGGGTTGTCCAAGGAAGATGTGTCTGCCCCATCCCTGGAGGTGTTCAAGGCCAGGTTGGACCTTTGAGCAACTGGATCCTGTGGGACATGTCCCTGCCCATGGGACTGGATGGGCTTTAAGGTCACTTTCAACCCAAACCATTCCATGATTCTATGATTTTTACTTTAATTTTTGCTTTAACCTTAATTTTTTTCCTTCCATTTTAATATTTCCTTCAACCTTAATTATTGCTTAACTCTAATTTTCACTTCCTCACCCTTCGTGGCCGCTGTGCGTCTCCCCCAGCTCACCTTGGTGCTCTCCTAAACACCATGGAGATGGTACGCTTGACAAAGGTCTCACCAACCCCAGCTGCCTTGCCAGCCAGGAGCAGGAAAATGATGTTAATTGCATGATTTGGGGGGTTTTCACCCCAACTTTTGGTGTATAACAATGCCGCCCCAAGGAGCTGCGCAGCCTGGAACTGACCCTTCCCTCCATGGGGATGAGAAATGCCTCTGTGTTGGGGTTGGAAAGGAGTTGCGTTGCCACGAGAGTGAAGGAAAACACTGCTGGGAGTTGGTAGAGGCTGCATGATCGGATGCTGAGCCAGGTGGGATGCTCGGATGAGTGGGATACGGGTATGGGTGGGATGCTGAGCCAGACGGGATGCTTGGATGGGTGGGATACTGGTATGGGTGGGATGCTGAGCCAGATGGGATGCTCAGATGGTGGGATACTGGGAAGGGTGGGATGCTGAGCTAGATGGGATGCTCGGATAGGTGGGATACTGGTATGGGTGGGATGCTGAGCCAGATGGGATGCTCGGATAGGTGGGATACTGGTATGGGTGGGATGCTGAGCCAGACGGGATGCTCGGATAGGTGGGATACTGGTATGGGTGGGATGCTGAGCCAGATGGGATGCTCGGATGGGTGGCATACTGCTATGGGTGGGATGCTGAGCCAGGTGGGATGCTTGGATGGTGGGATACTGGTATGGGTGGGATGCTGAGCCAGATGGGATGCTCAGATGGGTGGGATACTGGTATGGGTGGGATGCTGAGCCAGATGGGATGCTTGGATGGTGGGATACTGGTATGGGTGGGATGCTGAGCCAGATGGGATGCTCAGATGGGTGGGATACGGGTATGGGTGGGATGCTGAGCCAGATGGGATGCTCGGATGGGTGGGATACGGGTATGGGTGGGATGCTGAGCAAGATGGGATGCTCAGATGGGCAGGATGCTGAGCTGGGTGGATGCTGAGGTGAGTGAGATGCTGAGCTGGGTGGGATACTGGTATGGGTGGGATCCTGAGCTGAGTGGGATGCTGAGCCAAATGGGGTCCTGAGTCGAGTGGGATACTGGGATCATAGAATCATAGAATAATTACCAGGTTGGAAAGGACCCACTGGATCATCGAGTCCAACCATTCCTAACACTCCCTTAAATGGATGGGATAGGTGGGATGCCAAGCCAAGTGGATTGCTGAGATGGGTGGGTTACTGGTATGGGTGGGATGCTGAGATGGCCGGGATGCTGAGCCGGGTGTGATCTTGAGCCAGGTGGGATCCTGAGCCATGTGGACCTCAGCTGGAGTACTGTGCCCAGTTATGAATCCTCAAAATAAGAAGGAGATGGAACTGTTGGAATGGGTCCAGAGGAGGCTACAAAGATGGTCAGAGGGTTGAAGCACCTCCTGCACAAGGACAGGCTGAGAGAATTGGGGTTGTTCAGCCTGGAGAAGAGAAGGCTCTGAAGAGACCTTATAGTGACCTTCCAGTACCTGAAGGGGCTACAAGAAAGCTGGAGAGGGACTGTTCACAAAGGGTTGTGGGGAGAGGATGAGGAGCAACGGGTATAAACTGGAGAGCGGCAGATTTAGACTGGACATAAGGAGGAATTTCTTCACTATGACAGTGGTGAAACACTGGCTCAGGTTTCCCAGAGAAGCTGTGGCTGCCCCATCCCTGGAGGTGTTCAAGGCCAGGTTGGATGGGCCTTGGGCAGCCTGAGCCAGTGGGAGGTGTCCCTGCCCATGGCAGGGGGTTGGAACTGGATGGACTTCAAAGCCCCTTCCCACCTAAACCATTCTATGATTCTATAATTCTTTGATTCTATGATTCTATGATTAATGGGAAAGGATGAAGGATGATCCAGAGCTGGGGATGCAACACCTTAAACATCTGTGGTGGCACCCAAACATTCTCTAATTTCAGAGATGGACACACGGACCACGTCTGAGAGCATCACCCAAACCTCCCCACACTCTACTTTTTGGGGGACAAACTACAAAACGCACCCAGAAAACAAGTCGCAAAGGGCTTGGCAGGTTCTCCCCAGTGATTTCCCACTGCAAAATCCCAGCTGGCAGCACAGGGATGCCCTGGAACGGAGGAGGGGGTGGTAGACCTGGAGCCAAGACAAATAAAGAGTTCAAATGGGAAACGATTAAAACTAAACTAAACTAAAATAAATCGAAAGCGGGGGAGATAAGACGCGGGTGCCCTCGCTGCCTATTTAACATTCATTGGATTGAATAATCAGGCCTCATTATCTCAAATTGGCTGCATATTTGCCCTCAAAATGCTAATTTGAAAGTTGGCTGCGAGCGCCGTCTGCCTATTTTGACTAAAATATGATTTTGCTTTATTGTGCGTCGTTTGTAGCTCCGGGGGCATTTCCCCTCGAAAGGGAAATAGGTGAAAAAAAAAAATTAAAAAGGCAAAAAAAATAAAAGGAAAAAGGGAAAAAAAAACCCCAACCCCACGTTTATCAAAAGCGGCCGGGAAGGAAAGCGTCACCCTGTTTTGCGTAGAAATGGCATTTTTTAGGCCTTCCAGTGAAATTAGAGGCGTTATCAGTGACTTTTCGGGGATGGACAGTTTATCGTTCATCTCAGGAAGGAAAATAGGAGAAATAATTTGCTTTTATTCTGATTGTTCGGCAGAGCGGGGAGGGACAGAGGCTGCCTCTCGCTCCCTCCCTCCCTCCTCTTCCCCCATCTCCTTGCCCTCCATCACCCCTTCACCCCCTCCTCCGCATCAGGAGGCGGAAAATCAAAGCTTTTGGCTTTATCCGTTGGATCCTACATGGCCAATCCAATGCTGGGCTGCGTTTGATCTCCGGGCGCGATTCCGAGCATCAATCTCTTTACCTTATTACCCTTTCTAAAAGTCAATCAATAGATAATAAGGTGGGCAGAATGGCCAGGAGTTAAAACTCCCCCTATTCAGAGCGGAGGATTAGGGTTATTGAAGGGCAATTGCTTCGCAATCGTTTCAATCCGGCGTTAGCGATGCCGCGATTCACTCGCTGGCTTAGCCACGAGGCTGCCGGCCGCCCCCAAATGAGATATTTTTGATGCAAACCTCACTCCGCTCCCCCCTCGGAGCTGTTTGCACAGCAAACTGCAATTGTATCGGAGATTAACGGGGCTTTGCGGGGTTGGGGAGGAGGCCAACGAGCCTTGTTGACAAATAAAGGTGGAAATCCGTCGCCATCAATTCTGCGGGTGCCTCTGGATTTGGCAATGACACTGCTTTTGACTTTTCCCGGCGCGGCAGATGGATGGAGGTGGGGGGTGTTGACTTGCTTTCAGGTTTTGGGGTTGGAAAAAGGGGGTATCCACAGCTGCTGGTGGCTCCGGGGATGCTGCGACACCACCCACAGCAGGTTCTGGTGGAGCAAATGTGGGGAGAGGTCATGGAATGGTAGAATCATGGACTTCTAGAATCATAGAATCATGGAATGGTTGGAAAAGGGGGTATCCACAGCTGCTGGTGGCCCCGGGGATGCTGTGACACCACCCACAGCGGGTTCTGGTGGAGCAAATGTGAGGAGAGGTCATGGAATGGTAGAATCATGGACTTCTAGAATCATAGAATCATGGAATGGTTGGAAAAGGGGGTACCCACAGCTGCTGGTGGCCCCAGGGATGCTGCGACACCACCCACAGCGGGTTCTGGTGGAGCAAATGTGGGGAGAGGTCATGGAATGGTAGAATCATGGACTTCTAGAATCATAGAATCATGGAATGGTTGGAAAAGGGGGTATCCACAGCTGCTGGTGGCTCCGGGGATGCTGCGACACCACCCACAGCGGGTTCTGGTGGAGCAAATGTGAGGAGAGGTCATGGAATGGTAGAATCATGGACTTCTAGAATCATAGAATCATGGAATGGTTTGGGGTGGAAGGGATCTCAAAGCCCATCCAGCCCTGGGGATGCTGCAAGCTCTCCACAGAGGGTTTCAGCCTGGGGTAAATCAGAGGACAGATCGTAGGATCATGGGATGGTTTGGATTGGAAGGGACCTCGAAGCCCATCCAGTTCCACCCCCCTGCCATGGGAGGGACACCTCCCACTGGATCAGGCTGCTCAAAACCCCATCCAACCTGGCCTTGAACACCTCCAGGGATGGGACAGCCACCACTTCTCTGGTCAACCTGGGCCAGGACCTCCCCACCCTCAGCGTGACAAATTTCTCTGCAATATCTCATCTCAATCTCCCCTTTTTCAGCTCAAAACCATTCTCCCTCACCCTGTCCCTGCCCTCTCTGCTATCGTGCTGTACATTTGTCCTCACGACCAGCGTGTGGACAAGGACAAACCTCATCCTTCCCATCGCTCTGCTTGATGCTGCCCCTGGATGTGCACTTTTAGGGACAGTTTATGTGATTTTGGGACTGGTTGGAGCCCACATGCTGACTGGGGTCCCTGCATGGCCAACGGTGGCACCTATGCATGGAGACAGGTTGTCACCCTCCACGAGGATCCCTTTTTATCCACATGGCATCCTGGGAGAAACCTCCTGGCCCTGAAGGAGCTACAATGCATCCCAGCCTGCTGAGTCCCAACCTCAGGATGTCCCATCCAGGTGTGGCTCAGCCTTGTGTGACCCATCCCTTTGTGTCCCATCCCAATGCGTACAAACTAGATGTGTCCTTGTCCTGGTGTGTTCCCCCATCCTATGTCCCACTCCAGCATCCCACCCTGATGTCCTCCCCACCCTGTTGTCCCACATCTTGCCCTGCTGCCCTCGTCCCACTGTCCCCTCCTGCTGTCCCCCATCCTGCTATCCCCCACTACCCCTTCCTGGTGTCCCATATCCTACTGTCCTCCATCCCACTGTCCCCTCCCAGTGTCTCCCATCTTGCTGTCCCTTCCTGGTATCCCCCATCCCACTGTCCCCTCTCCCACTGCCCTTTTGTGGTGTCCCCCACCCCTCTCTCCCCTACCCCAGTGTCCCCCACCTCCCTGTCCTCTCCACTGTCCCCCATCCCAGTGTCCCCCATCTGAGTGTCCCCTCCCAGTGTCCCCCATCCCACTGTCCCCCATCCTAGTGTCCCCCACCCTCGTCCCCTCCCAGTGTCCCCCATCCTAGTGTCCCCCACCCTCGTCCCCTCCCAGTGTCCCCCATCCCAGTGTCCCCCACCCTCGTCCCCTCCCAGTGTCCCCCATCCCAGTGTCCTCCATCCCAGTGCCCCCTCCCAGTGTCCCCCATCCCAGTGTCCTCCATCCCAGTGCCCCCTCCCAGTGTCCCCCATCCCAGTGTCCTCCATCCCAGTGTCCCCCATCCCAGTGTCCTCCACCCCCCTGTCCCCTCCCAGTGTCCCCCATCCCACTGTCCCCCATCCCAGTGTCCTCCCGTCCCCTCCCAGTGTCCCCCCATCCCAGTGTCCCCTCCCAGTGTCCCCCATTCCAGTGTCCCCCATCCCAGTGTCCTCCATCCTATTGCCCCTTCCCACTGTCCCCCATCTCAGTGTCCCCCCCGTCCCCTCCCAGTGTCCCCATCCCAGTGTCCCCCATCCCAGTGTCCCCTCCCTCCCAATGCCCCCATTCCAGTGTCCCCCATCCCAGTGTTCACCTCGTCCCCTCCCAGTGTCCCCCATCCCAGTGTCCCCTCCCTCCCAATGCCCCCATCCCAGTGTCCCCCCTGTCCCGGTGTCGCAGCCGCGGGGCTCAGCGCGGTCTCTTGGCGCCCTCTGGTGGCCATTGGGGGGACGGGAACTGCACCCACTGGGACCGAACTGCCACCTGACTGAGGCTCGACCGGGACCTCACTGGGATCTGACTGAGGCCCCGACAGGGACCACGATTGGGACTTCATTGGTACCACAACTGGGACCTCGACTGGGACCCCTCTGGGAACTCACTGAGACCCACCTGGGATCTGACTGGGACTGTGACAAGGACCATGACTGGGATGCAACTGGGACCGTGACTGGGATCTGACTGGGGCTGGACTGGGACCCCACCTGGGACCATGACTGAGACCTCACTGGGATCTCGACTGGGACGTCACTAGGACCATGACCAGGACCCAAATGGGATCTGACTGGGATTTGGCTGGGACCGTGACTGGGACCATGACTGGGACACAACTGGGATTTCACTGGGACCATGACTGAGATCCAACTGGGAACTGACTGGGGCTTGACTGGGACCCAGCTGAGACCTCACTGGGACCATGACTGGGACCCAGCTGAGACCTCACTGGGACCATGACTGGGACCCAGCTGGGATCTGACTGAGACCCTGACTGGGTCGTCACTAGGACCATGACTGGGATCCCACTGGGATGTGACTGAGATCCTAACTTGGATCCAGCTGGGACCCAGACTGGGACAAAACTTCAGCCAGATTGGGACCTGACTGGGGCCTTACTGGGACCAGACTGGAACACAAGTGGGACCTGACTGGGACAAAACTGCAACCAGACTGGGACCTTATAACTGGGAGGCAACTGGGACCCATCTGAGACCTGACTGGGATTTCACTGGGGCCATGACTTGGATCCTGCTGGGAACCAACTGGAACCCAGCTGGGACTGGAATGGGATCCTGAGTGGGACTCTGACTGGCCCTACTCTGCTGGTAACTGGGATCCCCACTGACTGGGATGCTGTGGGGCCGTGTGGGTCGGAGACGCTCAGCACTTCAGGTGCCTTTGGGAATCGGTCCCAGAGGCTCCAAGCAGAGAACTTTGCTGGAAGCACCTGTGCTGCCACCACTGGTATCCACAAGAGCTCTGGTATGGAGCAGGACCAGCGCAGGGGGAACGGGATTTGTCCTCAGTCACTGACCAACACCATCTCTCTGGAAAGCCACAAAACAGAAATGAGGAAGATTACCCCAAAAAAATCCTACCAGTTTCTCTTCAGGTGTATGGAAAAGTGCAGAATCTTTAAAGATGACATCCCTCCTGCTCCAGTTCTTGAAGGCATCTCTTATACCCTCTTGTATGGTGGAGAGGAATCATTCCATCCCCAAGGGACCCATCCCAGCTCCAGGATGACCCAGCCCAGCCCTGAGGGACCCATTCCAGCTCCAGCAGACCCATCCCAGCTCCATGTAGGCCCATCCCAACTCCAGGGTGGACCCATCCAACTTCAGGGAGACCTATCCCAGCTTCGAGGAGACCCACCCTAGCTCCACGAAGATTCATCCCAGCACTGGGGTGACCTGGTTTAGCCAGCTCTAGGGGATCCCGTTCCAATCCTGGGAGGGCCCATCCCATCCCTGGGGGGACCCATCCGAGCACCACGCCACTTGGATCTGCCCCGGTTTGGGACATGGCATATTTTCTCCCGTATCACACGACTACAGATGTTGATACTTGCAGAAATTCCTCCACAGATGCTCTCAACCTCCAAGAGCTCCTGGGCAAGGAGTTCCCCAGGGCTCAACTTGAGATGCTCAGGGATATGGCTTAGCAGTGGACGGGTACGGTTGGACTTGATGATCTCAAAGGTCTTTTCCAACCAAACGAGTCTATGATTCAACCACTCTCAGGGGTTTAAAAAAGGATAATTTGCTTTATTTTTGTTTCCTCACACCCACAAAGAGCCCCGGTGGTGGTGGCGACCTGTGGATGTTTGAGTCCTGCTTGAAAAAACTTTCCCAAAGCTGGGTCAAGTTTGTCAAGAGAAGCAGCAGAGCCGCATATCTTATGCGGCTTAAGAGAAGGCTTTGTTTGGCGTTCCCAGTCCAAGTGGCGAGACCTTTAATAACGAGAAAGGAAGAGTGGATTTAATTGGGAGGAGATCTGGGGTTCAAATTAAATGATCTGAATGCAAGGTCTTGAACCTGGATTGGGGCAATCCATGGTTTCAATCCAGGATGGGGGACAACGTGATTGAGAACAGCTCTGAGGAGAAGGTCTTGGGGTGCTGAGGGACGAGAAGCTCAACGTGAACCAGCAATGTGCGCTCACAGCCCAGAAACCAACCGTGTCCTGGGCTGCATCCAAAGCAGCGTGGCCAGCAGGGAGGGAGGGGATTCCGCCCCTCTGCTCCTCTCTTGTGAGACCTCATCTGGAGTCCTGTGTCCAGTTCTGGAATCCCCAACATAAGAACGAGATGGAACTGTTGAAATGGATCCAGAGAAGGCCACGAAGACGATGATGGGGCTGGAGCATCTCTGCTCTGAGGCCAGGCTGAGAGAGTTGGGGTTGTTCAGCCTGGAGAAGAGAAGGATCCAGGGAAATCTTAGAGCAGTTCCCAGTACCTGAAGGGGCTCCCGGAAAGCTGAGGAGGGGCTTTTTCCAAGGGCCTCGAGTGACAGGATGAGGAGAAATGGCTTTAAATTGGAAAGGGGAAGATTTAGATTGGATATCAGGGAGAAAGTCTTTGTGATGAGGGTGGGGAGGGACTGGCCCAGGTTGCCCAGAGAAGTCGTGGCTGTCCCATCCCTGGAGGTGTTCCAGGCCAGGTTGGATGGGGCTCTGAGCAGCCTGATCCAGAGGGAGGTGTCCCTGCCCATGACAGAGGGGTGGAAATAGATGGGCTTTGAGGTCCCTTCCAACCCAAACCACTCCATGATGTGCAAGTGAGGGTCAGGCCTGGACCCTCCTCAGCCACTTGATGGCAGCGGGTGTCCAAACATTTTGCTTTTCCCATGAATTTCAGGGGAATGAGTAGAAATTCCTCCTTTTCCCAGCAAATTGTGGGTGCCTGATGCCCCCAACCCCAGCTTCAAGCACAGGATCCTTATGGTAAGCAGATACAAAGGGACTTTGTACGTGCAAGGCCCGGGGAGGCTGGATGGACAGATGGATGGATGGACAACAGCCAGACAGAGGGATGCTGTAGGACAAGGGATGGATGCAATTCCAAGGGGGGCCCTGAGGCTGTTTGGAGACAGGGAGGTGACCTTGGAGGTCCTTCTCAGCAGACAGACAATCCACACCCTGCCCAGACAGCCTGGCCGAGGGCTAATGAGCAGTATTGTTATTAATTAGCTCAGGAGCCGGAGCCTTGGGGCAATTCTGCCTCAAAATTAGGCAGGAATCATCCCTGAGTTCACATCTCTGTTCCCAATCCGGACTTCAGGAAAGGATGCACTCGGTTTGTGGGCAGAGACCCCCCCCAATTCCACCCCTTCCATGCTCCTTGTGTGCATGGCATCACCTCCCAAATTACCATTTCCCTCCCATCTTCATCTCCATCCCTATCCCCTCCTCATCTACATCCCCCCCATCCCCAAGGTGACCTCACAGCTGCAGAGCAGAAGATGCTCCTCACCAGGGCAGAGCCCCATCATGACTCTCCCAGGACCACACTGATCCCTTGAGGTCTTCTTCCACCTTAGGGCCCCCCCATCCGCATCCCCCATCTTCATCCTCGTCTCCCTCCCAGCTCTCCAGGACAGGATTTTCCCACCTGGCTCTTCCAAAGAACCCACTAGGTACCAGTATCCTCACTTTGGCCCCATATCTCCTGGAACCCAAACCTGATGGATCCCATCCAGCACGTGGATGCTGAGCAGCCCTGGTCCTGAGACCACCCACTGCGTGGGGGCACCAAAGGGAGGGTGTTTGAGCTCCATCAAACAGAGGAAGAGAGAAAAAGGGAATGAAAAAAAAAGGGAAAGCACCTCCTAACCAAACATCCCAAGCCCCGGTGGGGCCTCCTGGCTTTTTATCCCTGTAATTGAGGACTAATAACACCAAATCTGCCGCCTTTTCATCTCTGTGCCCCCTCCAAGGGCTTTGATTTGCCCCCACTGCAGTGTCAGTGGGGTGGTGCCCCCGTGACTATGGCATCGCCACAGTACCCGCTATGGAATTTTGAGGCAATTTTGCTATAAAGGAGCCTCTGAGGAGCTTTCAGCTGCAGGTGCTGGGCTTGGATGTGCTCCAGTACCATGGATTCGGGGGGTCCTCATCCTCATGTGCATCCATATCCACATCCCTGTCCTCATCCCCACCTGCATCCACATCTCCATCCCCACCCTCATCTCCATTCCCATCCACATCCCTGTCTTCATCCTTGTCCCCATCCCCATCTTTGTCCTTGTCCCCGTCCATCTCCAGCCCTGTCCTCATCTCCATTCTGTCCCAGTGCCCACCTCCATCTCCATCCATCTCCATTTCCATCTCCATCCTCATCCCCATCCTCATCCTCATCCTCATCCTCATCTTCATCCTCATCCTCACCACCATAGCCATCCTCGTCTACATCCTCATCCCCATCCGCCTCCATGTCCCCATCCCCACAGCTGTCCCTGTCCCCATCCCCTCCTCATCTGCATCCTGGTCCCCATCCTCATCCCCATTCCTGTCCTTGTACACATCTCCATTTCCATCTCCATCCTCATCCCCATCCTCATCCTCACCACCATCGCCATCCTCGTCTACATCCTCATCCCCATCCGCCTCCATGTCCCCATCCCCACAGCTGTCCCTGTCTCCATCCCTGTCCTCATCTACATCCCCGTCCCTGTCCCCATCCCCTCCTCATCTGCATCCTGGTCCCCATCCTCATCCCCATCCTTGTACCCAACCTCATCCTCATCCCTGTCCCCATCCTTGTACCCATCCTTGTACCCAACCTCACCTTCATCCCCATCCTCGTCTCCATCCTCATCCCCACCCCCGAGGTGGTCTCCCAGCTGCAGAGCAGAAGATGTTCCTCACCAGGGCAAAGCCCCATCATGACTTTCTTGGCACCACACCAATCCCTGGGGCTCTTTTCCCACCTTGGGGGGCCACACACGTGTATGAAGACCTCATGGAAGCTGCGCATGGGGGGCTGCAGCCGTGCAGATGTGGGTCCTGGCCCCCCAACTCCCCCACGCCCCATTTCCTCTCCCATAAACCCGGTGGAGCCCTTTGACCGGGGCTCGCTCCCCCACCGCGCGGAGCTCGAGGTGTGACTTTTCCCAGCTCATTAGGAAAAGCTGCTGCGATTTTAAGACTCTCAGACCCTAATGAGCACCTGAATCCCATCAGCAGAGAGGGGACAGCTGGGGGGGGGCACAGGGACAGCCACCACCTCTGCCACCACCTGTCCCAGCATCCCTGGTCCTGTCCTTTCTCCTCGCTGGTCCAGGGTGTAAACGTCCACCTCCAAAAGCTGTTCTGCAGTGGGGTGCACTGCTGTGATGGACTCAGAGCACCAAGGGGGACCCCCTGCCCACTTTGGTGGCCTTGGGGTGACACTGGCTGTCTCCTGAGTGCATGGATGGATTCTCCTGCCTGAGTGCTTCAGGAACAAAGCCACCAGGAGCAGGGAGGGTCTCCACTGCAGGAGCAGGAGGAATTGGACGGGGAAACTCTGGTTGAGGGCAGAGGGACATGGGGAGAAACACATCGGTCGAGAGAAGGGGGACTTGGGGAACACATCCCCATTGAGAGAAGGGGGACATGGGATGGGGACACCTCCTGGAGCGCAGGGGGACACGGGGTGGGGATATCTTGGTCAAAGACAGGGCAACATGGAGGGAATGTCACAACTGAAGTCAGGAGGACATCGGGGGACACCCCAGTCGAGGGCAAGAGGACAAGGTAGGGACACCACAGCTGGGAGAAGGGGGACATGGGGGGGAACATTCTCCTGGAGTGCAGGGAGACATAGGATGGACACCCCCTTGAGGGCAGGGGGACATGGGGGGGACACCTTGGTCAAGGGGGACATGGGGGGAATGTCACAATTGAAGGCAGGAGGACACAGGGGGATATCCTAATTGAGAGCGGGAGAACATGGCAGGGAATATTCCCCTGGAATGCTGGGGACAGAGCTTGCCACGAGACCTCTGTCCCGGCCAGCTGGAAGATGTCTGAGGCCATGGGCACCTAAAGGCTCGTGTAGCCTCAGGGCACTCCCTGAGCTGTGGGGGTTTAGCAGACCATGAGTCTATGGTCCATGGAGAAGTTGGGTTTGAAAGCCAAGCTTTGCCTCTTCCCAAGGTGACAGTCTGGTTCCAAAACCGAAGGATCAAGTGGAGGAAACAAAGCCTGGAACAGCAACAAGCCAAACTGGGCCAGATGGGCTCAGCCACCTTGCAGAGGAGCCTTGACTCACGGAGCCACCACAGCAAGGAGGACAAGGACCTGCCAGCAGAGTCGGCAGACAGCCAGGAGGACATGGCCTCTTCCCCAGGAGGCCACCTGCACTTCCCACCCCATAGTCAGGCTCATCCCAACGGCACTGGGTGCTCAACACCCCTTGTGCTCTAAAATAGCTCAGGACCTTCACAGACCCCAGGTTTTTGTCTAGTTACTTCATCTCATGGTCCACCCATCTCCATCTCATGGTCCATCCATCTTCCTTCACGCCACCAGCATCTTCACCATAACACCCTGCTCTGCCCACAGCTCACGCAGCACAACCCAGTGAGGACAACTTGCTCTCCAGGGCTTTCAGAGCCCCCAAATTTATGAGAACATACCTCGAGAGCAGAGCTGGTGGTGGCTTTGGGAGTTGGACACCTGAGGAGCCCTCTCAGCTGGGCAAGGACTATCCAGGTTTTCATTTTAACCACTTGCTTAGGAAGATGTGGAGGTTTCAAACTCAACAGGTTTGGGCAAGGTGGGCTGCATGGGGAGCTGGAGAGCTTCTTGCCAGGATGCGAAGCAAGCAGGTAGCCACATCCATGGACCTTCTAGATAAAAGCAGTAACGAGGACATGAGTGTCCTCACCTGGGCAGCACCAGCTCCTGCAAACGGCATTTTCTTGATGACTGCCCTGGGCTTGGGGATGGAGGAAGATGGGACCAAGGTGTGGGGGTTGTTTGGGCAGGGGTGAAACCTGGTGGAAGCAGAGGGGAAACAATTGAGGAGGGGATGGTGCAAAGAGAAGGGGATGATGCCAGAAGGAGATGATGCCAGGAGAAGGGATGACACCAGGAGAAGGGGATGGTGCATGGAGAGAGGGGACAATGCAAGGACAGGGGCACAATGCAAGGAGAAGATGATGATGCCAGGAGAGGGGGAGACACCAGGAGAAGGGGATGGTGCATGGAGAGGAGGAGGGGACAATGAAAGGAGAAAGGGATGGTGCATGGAAAGGAAGGACAATGAGAGGGGATAATGGAAGGAAAGCAGGGACAATGGAAGGAAAGCGGGGACAATGCAAGGAGAAGATGGTGATGCATGGAGGTGGGGGACAACTCAAGGAGAAGGTGATGGTGCAAGAAGAGGAAACAATGCAAGAAGGAGATGGTGCATGGAGAAGATGATGATGCCAGGAGAGGAGAAGACGCCAGGAGAGAAGCCACCAGGAGACAGGAATGGTGCAAAGAGAGGGGGAACAATGCAAGGAGAAGGCCATAATGCCAGGAGAGAAGCCAACACCAGGAGAATGGGATGGTGCATGGGGAAGGGGGACAACACAAGGAGCAAGGGACAATGAAAAGAGGAGGGGAGGGGCAGTGCAAGGTGAAGAAAATGGTGCAAGGAGAAGGGACAATGCAAGGAAAGGAGGAGGATGTAAGGAGCCTGAGATGATGCCAGGAGCCAGGGATTGTGCAAGGAGAAGGGGAAGAACACAAGGAGAACGGGATGGTGCAAGGAGAGGGGGGACAATGCAAGGACAGGCGGTCAATGCAAGGAGGAGAGGATGATACATGGAGTTGAGGGACAGCACAAGGAGAAGGTGATGGTGCAAAGAGAGGGGGAATGGGAATGATGCCAGAAGAAATAAATGGTGCAAGGAGAAGGGGACAACATAAGAAGAAGAAGACACAAGAAGAAGGGGACGGTGCAAGGAAAGGGGGGACAATGCAAGGACAGGGGGTCAATGCAAGGAGAAGAGGATGATACATGGAGTTGAGGGACAACACAAGGAGAAGGCGTGGGGGAATGATGCCAGAAGAAATAAACGGTACAAGGAGAAGGGGACAAGATAAGAAGAAGAAGACACAAGAAGAAGGGGATGGTGCAAGGAAGAGGGACAGTGCTAGGAGAAGGACGATGTGACGGAAGCTGCCCTTTGTCCCGGTTGTTTTCAGAGTCAGGATTAGCCGGCGAGTCTCAAAGAGCCCAAACTGTGCTAATGTCTTCACATGTCTGCGCCGGCGGGTTAACCCGCTAATCTCGCCCGCGGTGGGTTTATTGCAATCATCCCTGAGACAACAGGGCTTACGGGGGATGTTTTAATATCGCCCGGTTGGGGGTCAAGCTGATTGCGAGAGTTAAGTTGTTCTCAGGACACCTTTAATCCCCTGGGAGCTGGCAGCGCTCAGCTTCGGGCAGGATGGGGTCTTTTGGCAGCTGTGGGCTCCTCTGAGCTCCAGGGATGCTCCAGTGTCTGCCCAACTCTGTAGGCATTGGCCAACTGGGGAAAGGCCTTTAATTAAAACCGCTGGGCTTAATTACGGATGGGCTCGATGATCTCAAAGGTCTTTTCCAACTTAGTGATTCTACGATGGAGTGTTTCAAACGCTGAATTAAACCACATCGTCCACCCCTCCTCCGGCACTTTGGGCTTTGGCCAGGAGCCTTTTCTCCTGGTGCGTGATGGTGCTTGAAGGGGTGTCCACTCCTTTGGGATGCTCAGGATGCCAGTGTCCGCTTTCTCACTTGCCACAGGACAGATGGATTCTGAGGAAGACCATCCCCTGCCTTCCTCCCAGCCAGTGATTGACCCATTAGCAGGTTCCTTAGGGTGGGGAAGGGAGTATCTGCAGGACAAAGCAGCGATGATTACTTCTCCAGTGGAGAGAGGAGAGGAACCAAACTCCAGGTCTGACCCTGATGATGGGATGGAATTGATGGTTTTCAGGCAAGATTGATTCAGCTGTGTCATTTAATGCTCTGCCAAGCCTCCCCTGGCCCCGGCACCTCAAAAAGGGGGTGGAAATGCAGTTTCTTCTCCCATCAGAGACTTCTCCCTCCTTGAGTGTTGCAGCTCAGCCCAACTCCTGGCAGCTTGGCCAGGGTGTGTGCGTTGCGATCAAACCCTGGCAGAGCAATTTGGCACCATGGAAAAGAAAGGTTGAGAGATGCTCCAAGAGCTTGGCAAGGTCTTGGCTGGATCAATTCGCCTGCGACAGAGCTTTGGTTCCCCTCATCCCCCAGAAAAGCCTATGTGTCCTTCCCTGAACCCCACATGCATCCCAAAAACCCCGCTTGTCCCTTCCCAATCCTGCCTATCACGTTGCTCTCTTAAGGAGATGGTTTCCACCTGTTTGCAAAAACCAAGTTGGCTTTCAGTGACAGGTAATTATTAGGAAGTGATAATTAAGCAGCCTTATTAAGAGGATAAGGGTTATCTGCTAAAAGATGCAGCGTTGAGCCCTCCCCACCAAATCTCCTGCTCTACAGATAAGGAGGTGGCTTTAGGAGGACAGGTAGGTTGTGAGATGGATGGATGGATGGATGGATGGATGGATGGATGGATGGATGGATGGATGGATGGATGGATGGATGGATGTCCTAGGGTGGCCAATTTGATCAGAAGAACAACCTGGTCTTCATGAGGATGGGTGGGTGGATGATGGGGGATGAATGCAGGACACTGATGAATAGGTGCAAATGGGTGGCTGACTAAATGGGATGGGATGAGAGGAGGATGGAGATATAGGAGAAGGGATAACTAGGTGGAGCTGTAGTGTGTGGCTCCTCCGCGTCCCCCCCTCCCTGCTCTCCTTCCCGACAGGATTATTCCTGCTGAGCACATGGCGACGGATGGGATTTGCTTGCAAAAGTCATGTTTGCTCAGGATGGTAGAAGGTTGTAGGATGGGGTTTTTGGGTGCTGGAACAGCAGGACCCCCTCCAGCTCCCCAATCCCTGTCACCCAGCCACTTCTCCAGGTGCCTTTTGCATCCCTTCCCCGAGCTGCTAACCCCATTCTCCACATCTGATTGCTCCTTGTGCTCCTTATTTTTTTGCGGGGGTTGCTAAATGAGATTACAGGATGATGAGGATGAGCTTGGATGCCAAAGCGTACAACCCGCTGGCGACGGAGGTTCAAGGCAAAGCCTGAACCAAGCCACGACATGGGGCGCTGGGGTCAGCCAGGCATGTTCCCAAGCTCCATCGCGTCATGTAATCCTGTTAAATGGTCAGGGAGCATTTCCCTCCGCTTCTCCCTCCTCTTTAATTCCTGATTGAATCATCAAAATAAGCTTCCTGAGGCTGCCGGGCAGCCTGGTTTCAGTGGAAATAAAAGATGTGGTTATAAACTGGAGAGGGGCAGATTGAGACGGGGCATTAGGAAGAATCTCTTCACCATGAGAGTGGTGAGACACTGGAACAGGTTGTCCAGGGAAGCTGTGGCTGCCCCATCCCTGGATGTGTTCAAGGCCAGGTTGGATGGGGCATTGGGCAGCCTGATCCAGTGGGAGGTGTCCCTGCCTATGGCAGAAGAGTTGGAACTGGATGACCTTTAAGGTCCCTTCCAACCCAAACTCTTCTATGATTCTATGACATCACCAACAATGGGAGGAAACGCTATGACATCCCAACTTCTGCTGTCTTTCTGGGATGAATTTATTCCAAGGTGCTCGGCCAAAAGTCACCAATTCTTGGTGTTAAAAACTCTCAGCTGGAAGTAGCTCCTGGATGCACAAAAAGAAGGGTGAAAGGGAGTGGAAATAAATAAACTGCCTGGAAATAAAGTGGGGAAACTGAATGACTAAAGTGTGATCCCTCCCATGAGGTGAACTTTGCAGTGGTCAAAGTCTCTGGGTTTCAAAATCTTGCGTTTCAAAGGTATTTGTCCTGCAAGAAGGAAGACAGGGCTGTGGAGCAGGACCACGCGCTGAGCTGCGCCGTGGCTAAATCCAATGAGGTCTGGTAAGGGAACCTCATCAGCCCTGCTCTGGGCTTGCTACGGGGCACAGCAGCTCTTAAATAGCTCCTGGTTCTCATCCCACCAGCTCTCCAAGTCCCTTCTCCTGCCTCACCTCCAACCTCAGCCTCAAAGGCACAGGTTGCCCAGAGATATTTATGGATGCTCCATCCCTGGAGGTGTTCAAAGCCAGGTTGGATGCGGCTTGGAGCAACCTGGTCCAGTGGGAGGTGTTGCTGCCCATGTCTCTGTTGACATTAGATGATTAGAAGTTCCCTTCCAACCCAAACCATTCTGTGATTCTACGATTTGATTTAAAAATGGGAAAGAAATCCCTCTCCAGCACCGCCCATGGCAAGGCTGGACGGAAATCGGTTTTGCTTCGTTTCGGTGAGAAGAACTGCAAGGACAGGACCAGGAGAAATGGCCTCAAGTTGCACCAGGGGAGGTTTAGATTGGATAATGGGAAAAATTTCTTCCCTGATAGAGTGGTGAAGGGCTGGCAGAGGCTGCTCCGGGCGGTGGTGGAGTCACCATCCCTGGAGGGATATAAAAGAGATGGAGATGGAGATGGAGATGGAGATGGAGATGGAGATGGAGATGGAGATGGATGGAGGCTTGGAGACATGGGTTAGTGGTGGACTTGGCAGTGTTGGGTTTATGGTAGGACCTGATGATCTTAAAGGCTTTTTCCAACATAAATGATTCTGTGATTCCATGAAAAAGAGTAAAAAAAGGATTAAAATTGGTCCATCTCGCCCTTTGCAACTGGTTTGTGGCACGAAGTCCCTCAGCTCTGTAGCACAGACACGGCAGCAGGACTGGGCTGGGCTGTCACTGGGAGTTTACTGGGAGTTTACTGGGAGCCCCGGCACCAGCGCCGCTCCGCATGATTGTATTTGCCAAAAGTGATTTAATTTTAAAAAGGTGATTAAATCATTAAATCAATCGAGCATTGATGGCATGGGATGAATAAGGGGAACTTGCTGGGAAGTGTGGGACTCGCAGTCAGTTGAAGTTCCCGCCAGCTCTGCCAGAACCTCCTCCTGGGATTTGGGCCAATATGCCCTGGTGCCTCGGTTTCCCCGGCTGTGACGCCCCCGCGCCTCATTTTCCCAAAATACGACGCCCTCCTGCCACAGTTTCCCCAGCTGCCATGCCCTTGTCCCTCAGTTTCCCCAGCCGCAATGCCTTCTGCCTCAGTTTCACAAAATGCAATGCCCCTGTGCCTCATTCTCCCCAGCTGTAATGCCCCTGTGCCTCAGTTTCCCAAGATGCGATGCCCTTGTGCCTCAGTTTCCCAAGATGCAATGCCCTTGTGCCTCAGTTTCCCAAGATGCAATGCCCCCGTGCCTCAGTTTCCCCAGCTGTGATGCCCGCGTGCCTCAGTTTCCCCAGCTGCAATCCCCTCGTTCCTCAATTTCCCCAGCTGTGATGCAATTGTGCCTCAGTTTCGCCAGATGCAATGCCCCCGCGCCTCAGTTTCCTCGTCTGCAGGCGCTGGCTAATCCTAGCCTTGGACATGCACGGTATCAGCTCGACTGGGGCCGGGTCTGCTCCCACTCAGTTTCCCCAGCAGCGATACCATTTTGCCTCAGTTTCCCCAGCTGAAATGCCCTCGTGCCTCAGTTTCCCTAACTGTGATGCCCTCGTGCCTCTGTTTCCCCAGCTGTGACGCCCTTGTGCCTCAGTTTCCCCAGCTGTGACACCCCTGTGCCTCAGTTTCCCCAGCTGTGATGCCCTTGTACCTCAGTTTCCCCAGCTGTGATGCCCTTGTGCCTGTTTCCCCAGCTGCAATAAGCTCGTGCCTCTGTTTCCCCAGCTGCGATGTCCTCATGCCTCAGTTTCCCCATCTGTGATGCCCCTATGCCTCTTTTTCCCCAACGGTGATGCACCGTGCCTCAGTTTCCCCAGCTGTGATACCCCCGTGCCTCAGTTTCCCCAGTTGCGATGTCCTCGTGCCTCAGTTTACCCAGCTGCAATACACTTGTGCCTTAGATTCCCCAGTTGCAATGCCCGTGCCTCAGTTTCCCCAGCTGCGATCTCCCGTGCCTCAGTTTCCCCTGTTGTGACGCCCCTGTGCCTCAGTTTCCCCAGCTGCGATGCCCTCATGCTCAGTTTCCCCAGCTGCGATGCACTTGTGTCTCAGTTTCCTCAGCTGTGATACCCTAGTGCCTCAGTTTCCCCAGCTGTGATTCCCTTGTGCCTCAGTTTCCCCAGCTGCCATGCCCTCGTGCCTCAGTTTCCCCAGCTGCGATACCATCGTGCCTCAGTTTCCCAAGATGCCATACCCCTGTGCCTCAGTTTCCCCAGCTGCCATGCCCTCGTGCCTCAGTTTCCCCAGCTGGGATACCATCGTGCCTCAGTTTCCCAAGATGCCATACCCCTGCGCCTCAGTTTCCCAAGATGCCATACCCCTGCGCCTCAGTTTCCCCAGCTGTGATACCCTCGTGCCTCAGTTTCCCCAGCTGCCATGCCCTCGTGCCTCAGTTTCCCCAGCTGTGATGCCCCTGTGCCTTAGTTTCCCCGGCTGCGACACCCTCCTGCCTCAGTTTCCCCAGCTGTGATGCACTTGTGTCTCAGTTTCCCAGCTGTGAAGCCCCTGTGCCTCAGTTTCCCCAGCTGTAATACCCTCGTGCCTCAGTTTCCCCAGCTGTGATACCCTCGTGCATCAGTTTCCCCAGCTGCAATGCCCCCGTGCCTCAGTTTCCCCAGTTGTGATACCCTCGTGTCTCAGTTTCCCTAGCTGCGATACCCTCGTGTCTCAGTTTCCCCAGCTGTGAAATCCCTGTGCCTCAGTTTCCCCAGCTGTGATGCCCTCATGCCTCAGTTTCCCCAGCTTCGATGCACTTGTGTCTCAGTTTCCCAGCTGTGAAGCCCCTGTGCCTCATTTTCCCCAGCTGTGATATCCTCCTGCCTCATTTTCCCCAGCTGTGATGCCCTCGTGCCTCAGTTTCCCCAGCTGTGATGCCCTCGTGCCTCAGTTTCCCCAGTTGTGATACCCTCGTGCCTCAGTTTCCCTAGCTGCGATACCCTCGTGTCTCAGTTTCCCCAGCTATGATGCCCTTGTGCCTCAGTTTCCCCAGCTGTGATTCCCTCGTGCCTCAGTTTCCCTAGCTGCGATACCCTCGTGTCTCAGTTTCCCCAGCTGTGAAGCCCCTGTGCCTCAGTTTCCCCAGCTGTGATGCCCTAGTGCCTCAGTTTCCCCAGCTGTGATTCCCTTGTGCCTCAGTTTCCCCAGCTGCAATGCCCTCGTGCCTCAGTTTCCCCAGCTGCAATGCCCTCGTGCCTCAGTTTCCCATGCTGCCATGCCCCCGTGCCTCAGTTTCCCCAGCTGTGATACCCTCGTGCTTCAGTTTCCCCAGCTGTAATATCCTCCTGCCTCATTTTCCCCAGCTGTGATGCCCCGTGCCTCAGTTTCCCCAGCTGCAATGCCCTCGTGCCTCAGTTTCCCCAGCTGTGATACCCTCGTGCCTCAGTTGCCCCAGCTGCCATGCCCCCGTGCCTCAGTTTCCTCAGCTGTGATATCCTCCTGCCTCAGTTTCCCCAGCTACAATGCCCTCGTACCTCAGTTTCCCCAGCTGCCATGCCCCCGTGCCTCAGTTTCCCCAGTTGTGATACCCTCGTGTCTCAGTTTCCCCAGCTATGATGCCCTTGTGCCTCAGTTTCCCCAGCTGTGATTCCCTCGTGCCTCAGTTTCCCTAGCTGCGATACCCTCGTGTCTCAGTTTCCCCAGCTGTGAAGCCCCTGTGCCTCAGTTTCCCCAGCTGTGATGCCCTAGTGCCTCAGTTTCCCCAGCTGTGATTCCCTCCTGCCTCAGTTTCCCCAGCTGCAATGCACTCGTGCCTCAGTTTCCCATGCTGCCATGCCCCAGTGCCTCAGTTTCCCCAGCTGGGATACCCTCCTGCCTCAGTTTCCCCAACTGTGCTGCCCTCGTGCCTCAGTTTCCCCAGTTGTGATGCCCCTGTGCCTCAGTTTCCCCAACTGTGCTGCCCTCGTGCCTCAGTTTCCCCAGTTGTGATGCCCCTGTGCCTCAGTTTCCCCAACTGTGATGCCTCCGTGCCTCATTTTCCCCAGCTGTGATGCCCCTGTGCCTCAGTTTCCCCAGCTGTGATACCCTCGTGCCTCAGTTTCCCCAGCTGCAATGCCCTCCTGCCTCAGTTTCCCCAGCTGCAATGTCCTCATGCCTCAGTTTCCCCAGCTGCGATACCCCTGTGCCTCAGTTTCCCCAGCTGCGATACCCTCGTGCCTCAGTTTCCCCAGCTGCGATACCCTCCTGCCTCAGTTTCCCCAGCTGCGATGTCCTTGTGCCTCAGTTTCCCCAGCTGTGATGCCCTCCTGCCTCAGTTTCACCAGCTGTGATTCCCTCGTGCCTCAGTTTCCCTAGCTCTGATGCCCCCATGCCTCAGTTTCCCCAGCTGTGATGCCCTCGTGCCTCAGTTTCCCCAGCTGCCATGCCCTCGTGCCTCAGTTTCCCCAGCTCTGATACCCTCCTGCCTCAGTTTCCCCAGCTGTGATGCCTCCGTGCCTCAGTTTCCCCAGCTGTGATGCCCCTGTGCCTCAGTTTCCCCAGCTGCGATGTCCCCGTGCCTCAGTTTCCCCAGCTGCAATGCCCTCCTGCCTCAGTTTCCCCAGCTGCAATGTCCTCATGCCTCAGTTTCCCCAGCTGCGATACCCCTGTGCCTCAGTTTCCCCAGCTGCGACGCCCTTGTGCCTCAGTTTCCCCAGCTGCGATACCCCTGTGCCTCAGTTTCCCCAGCTGCGATAACCTCGTGCCTCAGTTTCCCCAGCTGCGATACCCTCGTGCCTCAGTTTCCCCAGTGGCAATGTCCTTGTGCCTCAGTTTCCCCAGCTGTGATACCCTCCTGCCTGTTTACCCAACAGCAATGCTCTTGTGCCTCAGTTTCCCCAGCTGCGATACCCTCGTGCCTCAGTTTCCCCAGATGCCATACCCTCGTGCCTCAGTTTCCCCAGCTGTGATACCCTCCTGCCTCAATTTCCCCAGATGCCATACCCCCGTGCCTCAGTTTCCCCAGCTGTGATACCCCCGTGCCTCAGTTTCCCCAGCTGTGATTCCCTTGCGCCTCAGTTTCCCCAGCTGCAATGCCCTCGTGCCTCAGTTTCCGCAGCTGCGATGCCCCCGTGCCTCAGTTTCCCCAGCTGCCATGCCCTCGTGCCTCAGTTTCCCCAGCTGCCATGCCCCCGTGCCTCAGTTTCTCCAGCTGTGTTACCCTCGTGCCTCAGTTTCCCCAGACGCAACACCCTTGTGCCACAGTTTCCCAAACTGTGATACCCTCGTGCCCCAGTTTCCCTAGCTGCCATACCCTCGTGCTTCAGTTTCCCCAGCTGTGATGTCCCCGTGCCTCAGTTTCCCCAGCTGCGACGCCCTTGTGCCTCAGTTTCCCCAGACGCAACACCCTTGTGCCACAGTTTCCCCAACTGTGATACCCTCGTGCCTCAGTTTCCCCAGCTGCCATGCCCCCGTGCCTCAGTTTCCCCAGCTGTGATGCCCCCGTGCCTCAGTTTCCCCGGCCGCAGGCTCTGGCTCATCCCAGCCTCGGCCACGCACAGTATCAGCCGCGCTGCTCGGGCTCTGCTCTCTCCCCGCTGGGATCCGCGCTCACTCCGGGCCTCGCTCAGCCTCATCCTTCCCCCACTCCATCTCTATTGATTTAATAAGATGGAGAGGAATTAACAGGACCCGAATAATGACCGATGAACAAAGGGGCAGCGCCGGCAAAGATGCTGCAGCTTTTCATCGGAGGTCCCCCCCGCGAGCGGTGTCCCTTTGGAGTGGCGATTAAGGACATACCGGGATTGTGAAGGCACGGAGATAAATCCCTGCACCGTTTCTGATGTGATCAGCCGGGGCTTCTCCCTACAAATTTGTGATCCTATTGTGGACGGTGTTTGCCCTGGGCGAGGAGAGTCTGGGAACCACTTATGAACCGTCCTTTGGTCATTAGACTCCTCATTAGGAGAGGACAATGCCGGAGAGAAAAGAGAATTGAAGGGAGCAGCAGGGCTGATCCTGCGCCTGGGATTGAACCTTCAATGCTTGGGTTGTTTATAATTCCCAATTAATTTTCCATGTATGGTTTTGGGATGCTCTTAGTACCCATAAGTACAGGCAGCCTGATCCAGTGGGACATGTCCCTGCTCGCGGCTGGGGGTTTGGAACTAGATGATCTTCAAGGTGTCTTCCAACCCAAACCAGTCTATGAGTCTACGAATTGCAACTCCTGTGGATGGGGTGGACAGTGCTACAGACTGGGGGGAGAGTGGCTGGAGAGCTGCACGGAGGAGAAGGACCTGGGGGTGCTGGTTGACAGCCAACTGACCACGAGCCAGCAGTGTGCCCAGGTGGCCAAGAAGGCCAATGGCATCTTGGCTTGGATCAGAAATGGGGTCACCAGCAGGTCCAGGGAGGTGATTCTCCCTCTGTACTCGGCACTGGTGAGACCACACCTTGAGTACTGTGTTCAGTTCTGGACCCCTCACCACAAGAAGGATGTTGAGGCTCTGGAGTGTGTCCAGAGAAGAGCAACGAAGCTGGTGAAGGGCTGGAGAACAAGGGTTATGAGGAGCGGCTGAGAGACCTGGGGTTGTTTAGCCTGGAGAAGAGGAGGCTGAGGGGAGACCTTATTGCTCTCTACAACTACCTGAAAGGAGGTTGTGGAGAGGAGGGAGCTGGGCTCTTCTCCCAAGTGACAGGGGACAGGACAAGGGGCAATGGCCTGAAGCTCCACCAGGGGAGGTTCAGGTTGGATATCAGAATAAAATTCTTCATGGAAAGAGTCATCGGGCACTGGAACAGCTGCCCAGGGAGGGGGTTGAGTCGCCTTCCCTGGAGGTGTTTCAGGAACGGGTGGATGAAGTGCTTAGGGACATGGTTTAAGGGAATGTTAGGAATGGTTGGACTTGATGATCCAGTGGGTCCTTTCCAACCTGGTGATTCTATGATTCTATGGCACTGTGGTCAGGTCTGAGGAGCACGGAGCATCCTCTGAGGCCCAGTGGGAGGGAATAAGCTTGTTTTTTTAGGGGTCATGGAACCACAGGTTTGGGTTGGAAGGGATCCTAAAGATCATCTAGTTCCACCCCCCCTGCCATGGGCTGGGATATCCCACTGGATCAGGGTGCCCAAGGTCCCATCCAACCTGGCTTGGGTCATCTTGACTTGGCTGTCCCAACGTGGACTCAATCCACAAGGAAACCTGTTGCTCTTCTGGAGTCCTCAGCACGGGAAGGACATGGAGCTATTGGAGTCCAGAGGAGGCCACGGAGATGATGTGAGGGCTGGAAAACATCCTATACAAGGGACACGCTGAGAGGTGGGGTTGTTCAGCCTGGAGAAGAGAAGGCTCCAGGGAGAACTTAGAGCAGCTTCCAGTATGGAAAGGGGCTCTCGGAAAGCTGGGGAGGGGTTCTTGATCAGGGGGTGCAGGGATGGGACAAGGAAAGAAGGTTTTGAGCTGAAAGAGGGGAGATTGACATGAGATCTTGGGGAGCAATGTTTTCCACTGAGGGTGGGGAGGCCCTCACACAGGTTGCCCAAAAAAGCCATGGCTGCCCCATCCCTGGAGGTGTTCAAAGCCAGGTTGGATGGGGCTTGGAGCAACCTGGTCCAGTGGGAGGTATCCCAGACCCGGGCAGAGTGGTTGGAACGGATGGGCTTTGAGGTCCCTTCCAACCCAACCCATTCCATATCTCTGTGACCCCAGGGATCCACTGGTGCCCGGCACCCAGGGACGGTGATGGTGTGGTGGATGCAGCAGGTCCAGCTCCATCATTCCCCGTTTGGGCCAGGGACAAAACCTCCCCATGGAAAGGCCAGAGCAGGATCCAGCCCTGCTGAGCCTCATTGCAGCTTCATTCAGACTTTTTCTTGGTGATAAATCCCAGGAAAGCCCTGAGACTGTGGAGGGAGAGGAGTTTTGCTCCTCAAGCTTGGCCATGGAGTAATGAGAGGAGCAGGTCTTTGTCCCCAAGGACCTCGAGGTGGGTGCAGGGCTCCGTGTCCTGGGGAGGAGGGGAAAGACTCGTAATTCCTCAGGATGCTTGATATTATCAAGTGCTAATGAGACCTGGATGGGGCTGAGGTGCTTTGCAGGCCATTATCCCAAATTAACTTGACAATGGAGCCGGGGACGTTGTCTGAAGGGCGGCTGGAGTGTGTATTGGCTGTCTGGGGCTGGAGGGGGGACAGAAGGATGAAGGATGTTGCCTTCTGCCTCCCCACCCCACCCCAGCTCCCCTCTGTCTGCAGCCCTGGGCATTTTGCAGGATCAGTTTTCCATTGCATCAACCTGTTGAGTCAGGTCCTGGAGAAGTTGGCCAAGCCAGAGCTGAGTAAGATGACAGCCCTCCTCCCCTGTCCTCTCCACCAGTGTCTCCTCCACACACCGATGTTTGGAATTCACGGGTTGACTGGAGGATCTCAGAGGTCTTTTCCAACCTTAATGACTCTATGATTCTCTGATAACCTTCTTGGAGGAAAACCTGTGTCCCAAACCCTCACGTCCATCCAATGCTGCTCCTTGCACAGGGATTTTGCGGCTCGAGCACTGGATCGGCACTCAACTGAAAAGCAACCATGACCTCAGCAGAAGTATTTAGTGGCCACAAGTTGTACCAGGGCAGGTTCAGATTGGACATCACGAAACATTTCTTCACCAAAAGGGTTCTCAAGCTCTGGCAGAGGCTGCCCAGGGAGGTGGTAGAATCTCCATCCCTGGAGATGATTAAAAGCCGGGTAGATGAGGTCTTCATGGATCTAGTTTAGTATTGGACAGGTATGGTTGGATTCAATGATCTCAAAGGTTTTTCCAAGCAAACAAATCTATATTCAAAGCTCAGACAGTGTTGTGCCACCACTCCTGTCCTCACCACAGTTTGGGTCTTGTTAACGGGAGCTTGCACGGTGCTGAGGACCCAGAAGGCCAAGCAAACCGCGGCCAGATGAATCAACACCAGCACCTTGTTCCAGAGCTCTCTGGAGCTCCCCACCACCTTGTAGGAGGGTGGCAAAGCCAAGGAAGGGTAGAAAAGCCAAGGAAGGGTGGCAAAGCCAAGGAAGGCTCCACTCCAACACCTGGCATGCACAGTTATTATTAGTAGCCTGAGTAATTTCCCATTTCTAGGCTTTATGACAAAGGAACGAACGCTCATCAGCTCTCCTCCATGAAGAAACCCTATCATCACAGCAAAGATGAATCCCTGTTCCCCTTTCCCTGCAGGATTTAGTGGGAAGGGGCAAATCACCAGCTCTGGGAGCCATTTGGGGACATTCCTTGCTGCCTTTCCATTATTAGATTACAGCTTATTATTTATTACTATTATAATAGTAATGTAATAATGTAATAATAGTAACTATATAATGTAATTACTTATTACATTATCACAGGAGGACTGGCTGCAAAAAATCTAACAAAGCTGGTGTTCAGAATCCCATTTTTAAGCCAATTTTTACTTTTTTAAGAGTAAAAGGCATGACATCACCATGTCAAACTCCTCAAGTCGGGGTGATGAGCTAATTATCCTAATGAGCACATGTCTAATCAGCACTGGGAGCCCTGGGATCCATCTTCTCCCTAATGCTTTGGGTGAAGCAGATGTTTTCCCACTTGCAGAAGGACTCTCGCTCCGGATTACAGATGCACCAAAGCCTCATCACGTTTTCGCGTGTGCTTGTTGTGGGTTTTTTTTGGGGGGGGGTGGAGTGGGAGGGAAGAAATTTCCGTCCCTCATCCCGCTGGGCTGGTTTTGGAGCAGGGAGAGGGATGGAAATGGAGCCAAAGTTCTCCCTCCACCCATGGAGGCGAGGTGTGAAATTTCTCATGGGCAAACAAGCGAGAGCTGCGGGGTGTCCAGAAGAAGGGGGGGGGGACAGAGAAGATGAAGGGGGGAGAGGAGGAGGAGAAAAAGCAGCAGAGAGAGACAAAAATCCCCCAAAGCAGCGACGTGGTTTGAAGAGCGGGGAGTTTTCTATGAGGGGATTGTAAAATGCACTCTCTCTTTCCCCTTTGCAGGGGGGAACGAGGGCCCCCACTCTATCTGATAGTCATTAGCATCAATTAGTCCCGTTTGAAGTAGGCAACATCTTTGTCTCTTTGCAAGGGAGGGGGGGGGAAAGAAATAAAAAACCCTTTTCAGGGAGTCCATAATAACATCTGGAGCAAGGAGAGGCTGAGCTCAAGTTCCCCACTTTCATCTCTTGTCGAGGTACTTGGAATGTTAATGCAGCCTCATTCTTTAATGGAGTTATCAGGAAATGCTTTTCACTCCCTTCCCTTTGCTCACGGGGGATGTTTACAAAGGGCTGGGGGCTTTTTGTTGTTGTTTTATTGGTGGGATCTTTTTTTACCCCCCCCTCCCCAAAGCAATTCCCCCTCCTCTTTTATCTTCTACGCTCTTGAAAAACAGAATCAACTAAAAAAAAAAAAAAAAGACACGACCAAAAACCTTCAAATAAAGAGGATCAGGGTCCATCCTTTCATCTCCCCTGCCCAGGAGAGGATGGGATGGGGATGGAGGTGGTGGTGGCCCCTGTTCCACCTGGCTTCTGGGTGCTACATTTCCCAAGTCATTACCAGTGAGTGAAAATTTCCAGCTTTCCAACCGAAATGCATTAGCTGAGCACACAGGGCTAATGGGAAAGAGGATGCATCATTAGGCAGCCAATTCCACCAAGCAGGAGAAGCCAAGGGGAAAAGCCAGGCTGTCCATCCCTCCACCTGTCCATCCTTCCCACCACCAACCTCGTTAGAAATGAGATCTCGCCCAACCCGACAACTGCGATGCAGAGCTGCCGTGTGGATAACCAGAGCGTCTCCAACATCTCGTTCCATGGGAAGGACCATGGTAGTCATCACTTATAAATCATAAAATCAATGGTTTGGAAGATCATCCAGTTCCAAGATAATTAATGAACAAGCTTTTAATAAAACAAATCAAACCCTCATATATTCCAGTTCTGGAATCCCCAGTATGATAAGGAGATGGAACTGTTGGAGCAGGTCCAGAGGAGGCTACAAAGATGATCCAAGGGCTGGAGCACCTCTGCTCTGAGGACAGGCTGAGAGAGTTGGGATTGTTCAGCCTGGAGAAGAGAAGGCTCTGGGGAGACCTTAGAGCAGCTTCCAGTACCTGAAGAGGCTCCAGGAAACCTGTGGAGGGACTTTTTCTAAGGGATTGGAATGATGGGACAAGGGAGAATTGGAAGGGGGAGGATTTGGATTAGACAATAGGTAGAAATTCTTTGTGATGAGGGTGCTGAGGCCCTGGTCCATGTGGCCCAGGGAAACTGAGTCTGTCCCTGGAGGTGTTCAAGGCCAGGTTGGATAGGATTTTGGGCACCTTGATCCAGTGGGACGTGTCCCTGCACATGGCAAGGGGATTGGAACTGGATGGACTTCGAGGTCCCTTCCAACTCAAACCATTCCATCATTCTCTGATAACACTACCCGTAGTTTCATCCACGTGACCCCAAGCAAAGCCAGAAGCTGGGAACCTCTCCGTATTTTCTTGTATTTTCTTTCCTTGGTGGTGGCTCTTTTTTTCGGGAGAGCCTTCGCCACTTGCCCAGCTTTGAACGTGTGATTTTAATTAGGCACATCATTATGGGGTGGCAGGATTGGGGCTGGCTGTTTGGATAAGGAGCAATAAAGCAGCAGCTGTATTTATCCACTCATTTTGAAGCCGCTGGGGAAGACAGGATGCTAAATGGCAGGGGGAAAAGTGTTTTAAAGGCAAACTTGAGGGACTCTTTTGTCTCCTGGGGGCATCCTCTTTCCCAACGTTCCCGTAGCCATCACCAGGGTGCTTCCTCGAGCAGGATAATCCTGCCCAAGCCTTCTCATCATTTCCATTTGCTTTGAAATGCTCAAAAATATTTAGGTGCTCCTTTATAACGAGGTCGGCTCCTAAGACTTGGGCAGGGAAAAGAGACTTTAAATGGCATGAATCCCTGATTTAAGGCAGGATATACGTGTGCTGAGATGTTTAATGCTGTGTTATTAAGCTGTGTAGGATTTTTGCCCTGTGCTCACCAACCCGAAGACTCCAGTCTGGAGATTTCTCCATGTTTCCATCCATCCAAGTAAATTTTTCGGTGTGAATTTGGTGCTTATGGAGATTTGAATAGGAACGTTTGTGTGCACAGGGTGTCTTTTAGCTTCTGTGACCTCCTGATGTGTTTTTCCCATATCCCAGATACACAAACACCCTCCAACATGCCCAGGCAGGTCCTCATGGTGCGGTGGTAGGATGGGCTCACACTGCCTGTCCTGGGGTAGATCCATGCCTGTGGGCACCTATCTAGGGGTGGGAAGGCCTGAGGAGCATGGTCAAGGTGATGGCGTGGGTGTCAGGGGTGTTGGGTGTTCATGGGGAAAGTTTGGGAGCTGTGGGTGTCCGTGGGGAGAAAGGTGAAGGTGTCCATGTGGGTGTCAGCAGGGTTGGAAGTTGTAGGTGTCCATGTGGGCGTTAATGTGGGTGTCAATGGGGCTGGGAGCTGTAGGTGTCCATGCGGAGAAAGGTGTAGGTGCCAGCAAGGTTGTGCAAGGTGTAATTGGCCATTTATGGAAGAGATATGTCTGGTGGAAGGAGCAAGTGTCCATGTGGGAGTTTTTCTGGAATGGGTGTTGGCATGAGTGTCCATGGAGTGGGCAAATTTGTCCATAGGGAAGGATTGGGTGTTGTTGTGGGTTTCCATGAGAAAGGAGCAGGTGTTGGTGTGGGTGTCCACGGGGGAAGGTGTTTGGGTGTTGCTTTGGGTGCTTGTGAGGAAGGAGCGGGTGTTGGTGTGGGCATCTGTAGGGAAGGAGCGCAGGTGCCTGTGGGTAAAGTGGAGATGCCAAAGAAGGGGTGTCCATGGAGAAACAGGGGTGTCTGTAGGGGTGTCAGTGTGGAAGCAGGACATGGGGGTGTCCCTGGGGAAGCAGGGGTGCTGGTGGGGAAGCAGATGTGTCCATGGGGGTGTTGTGGGGAAGCAGAGGTATCTGTGGGGCTATTCATCGGGAAGCAGGGGTGCCAGTGGGGAAGCAGGGGTGTCCTTCAGGTGTCCATGGGGAAGCAGGGGTGTCCGTGGGGTGTCCCTCGGGAAGCAGAGGGTATCCCCAGGGAAGCAAGAGTGTCTGCGGGGTGTCCCTGGGGAAGCAGAGAGGCTGGTGTGGAAGCAGACGTGTCCATGGGGGTATTCGTGGGGAAGCAGAGGTGTCTGTGGGGCTATTTGTGGGGAGGCAGGGGTGCCAGTGGGGAAGTAGGGGTGTCCGTGGGGTGTCCCTGGGGAAGCCGGGGTGCCAGATGTGGAAACAGGGGTGTCCGTCAGGTGTCCATGGGGAAGCAGGAGTGTCTGTGGGGTGTTCCTGGGGAAGCAGAGGGGCTGGTGTGGAAGCAGAGGTGTCAGCAGGGGTGTCCCCGGGGAAGCAGGGGTGTCTGTGGGGCATCCGTGGGGAAGCACGAGTGTCTGTGGGGTGTTCCTGGGGAAGCAGAGGGGCTGGTGTGGAAGCAGAGGTGTCAGCAGGGGTGTCCCTGGGGAAGCAGGGGTGTCTGTGGGGCATCCGTGGGGAAGCAGAGGGGCTGGTGTGGAAGCAGGAGTGTCTGTGGGGTGTCCTTGTGGAAGCAGGAGTGTCCCCAGGGATGCAGGGGTGTCGGTGGGGTGTCGCTGGGGAAGCAGGGGGGCTGGTGGGGAAGCAGGGGCATTGGTGGGGTGTCCCCGGGGGTGTCCCTGTGGAAGCAGGGGGGCTGGTATGGAATCACGAGTGTCTGTGGGGTGTTTCTGGGGAAGCAGAGGGGCTGGTGTGGAAACACAGATGTCGGCGGGAGTGTCCCTGGGGAAGCAGGGGTGCCAGATCTGGAAGCAGGGGTGTCCCCAGGGATGCAGGGGTGTCGGTGGGGTGTCCCCGGGGAAGCAGGGGTGTTGGTGGGGTGTCCCTGGGGGTGTCCCTGTGGAAGCAGAGGGTCTGGTGTGGAAGCAGGAGTGTCTGTGGGGTGTCCCTGTGGAAGCAGGGGTGCCAGATCTAGAAGCAGGGGTGTCCCTGGGGAAGCAGGGGTGTCGGTGGGGTGTCCGCGGGGGTGTCCCTGTGGAAGCAGGGGGGCTGGTATGGAATCAGGAGTGTCTGTGGGGTGTTCCTGGGTAAGCAGAGGGTCTGGTGTGGAAGCAGAGGTGTCGGTGAGGGTGTCCCTGTGGAAGCAGGGGTGCCAGATCTGGAAGCAGGAGTGTCTCTGGGGAAGCAGGGGTGTCGGTGGGGTGTCCCCGGGGAAGCAGGGGTGTCGGTGGGGTGTCCTTGGGTAAGCAGGGGTGTCGGTGGGGTGTCCCTGTGGAAGCAGGGGGGCTAGTATGGAATCAGGAGTGTCTGTGGGGTGTTCCTGGGGAAGCAGAGGGTCTGGTGTGGAAGCAGGAGTGTCTGTGGGGTGTCCTTGGGTAAGCAGGGGTGTCGGTGGGGTGTCCCCGGGGGTGTCCCTGTGGAAGCAGGGGCAGGGGGACGGGCGGGGCACAGCGGGGCGCCCCCGGAGGTGTCGCTGGCGGTGTCGGTGGGGGTGTCCCTGCCCTGGCCGGGGCGGGCTGTCCCTGCCCTCCGCCCCCCCGCTCGCCCATAAAGGCGGTGGCGCCGGGCGGGGCGCAGTTCTGGCCATGCCGCACGGTTCGCCCCGGACCCCGCCGCGCCCCCCGACCACCGCCTTCCACATCGAAGCGCTCCTCGCCCGGGATCCGCCGCCGCGCCGGGCACCTTCCTCCTCCTTCTCCTGCTCCTCCTCGTCCTCTCCTGCCGCGCTGCCCCCGCACTGCCCCGCGCCGACACCGGGGCTGCTGCCCGCAGCCTGGGGCTGGGGCTGGGGGACCAGCCATGGTGAGGGGGTCCGGCTGGGAGGAGGGTCTCATCCATCGCGGGTGGGATGGGGTCCGTCCGTCCTGGATGGGGGGGTTGGGACCATCACGCGTGATGCTGGTGGGTCCCATCAGTCGTGGGTTGGCAGGTCCGGTCCTATACAGGTGGTGCTGGTGGGTCCCATCAGTGGTGGGTTGGCAGGTCCGGTCCTTTACAGGTGGTGCTGGTGGGTCCCATCAGTGGTGGGTTGGCAGGTCCGGTCCTTTACAGGTGGTGCTGGTGGGTCCCATCAGTGGTGGGTTTGCAGGTCCGGTCCTTTACAGGTGGTGCTGGTGGGTCCCATCAGTTGTGGGTGAGGGGGTCTGGTCCATCACGGGTGGTGGGTCTTGTCACTCATGGGTCCATCACGGATGGTGTAAGGGAGGTCTCGTTCATCACGGGTGGGTGGGGGTCCCGCCTAACATAGGGGCTGGGGGGTCTGGTCCATCAAGGGTGGTGGGGGTGGGTCACGTCAGTCATGGGTGAGCAGGTCCCGTCCTTTACAGGTGGTGCTGGTGGGTCCCATCAGTGGTGGTTGAGGGATGTCTGGTCGATCACGGGTGGTGGTGGGGTCCCATCTGTCTTGGATTTTGGGGGTCCGGTCCATCACGGGTGGTGGTGGTCGGTCCCATCCATCTTGGATTGGGGGGTCGGGTCCACCACGGGTGATGCTGATGGGTCCCACCAGTCGTGGGTGAGGGGTGTCTGGTCCATCATAGGTTGTGTAGAGGGGTCTGGTCCATCACGGGTGGTGTGTCTTATCAGTCATGGGTGAGGGGGTCTGGTCCGTCATGGGTTGTGGGTGGGGGGTCCCTGTCCGGGAGGAGGGTTTCGTCCATCACAGGTGGTGGGATGGGGTCCATCCATCCTGGATGGGGGGGTCGGGTCCATCACGGGTGATGCTGCTGGGGCCCATCAGTCGTGGGTGAGGGGATTCTGGTCCATCACGGGTGGAGGTGGGAGGTCTGGTCCACCACGAGTGGTGGGTCCATCAGTCATGAGTGAGTGGGGTCTGGTCTATCACGGTGAGTGGTGGGTCCTGTCTGTCTTGGGTTTTGGGGGTCCAGTCCATCGTGGATGGTGTAGGGGGATCTCGTTCATTATGGATGTGGGGGGTCCCATCTAGCAGGGGTGTTAGGGGGTCCAGTCCATCACGGGTGGTGCTGGTGGGTCCCACCTGTCATGGGGTGGGGGGGGTCTAGTCCATCATGGGTGGGGAAGTCCCTGTTTGTGTGTGGGGTCCCATCACAGTTGGGGTGAGGGATCCTATATGTCATGGATGGGGGGTCCTTTCCATCACAAGGGGTATGGGGTCCCCATCCATCATGGAGGGAATGGGAGGTCTGGTCTGCCATGGGTTTCCGGGGTGTTCACTCATGGGTGAAGAGGGTCCTGTTCATCACAGGTGGTGGTGGGAGTCTTGTCTGTCAAGGATGGGCTGGGGGATCTGGTCCATTTATGAGTCAGGAAGGAAGGTCCTGTTCATCATGGGTGGTGGTGGTGAGCCCATTCATCATGGGTTGATGGGGTTCTGGTTCATGACAGGTGGTGAGGGTCCCATCCATCACGGGTGGGGTGGGGGGTCCTGTCCATCATGGGTGGTGTTTGGAGTCCTGTCCATCACTGGTGTGGAGGGATCCCATTCATAATGGGCATTTGACTATGTGAGATGGAGGTGTTTAAAAGCCAGGTAGATGAGGTGCTCAGGGATCTGGTTTAGTAGCGGACAGGGACGGTTGGACTTGATGATCTCGAAGATCTTTTCCAACCAAGCGATTCTATGATTCTAACTAAAATATTACTCTTACGAGACAGCATCTGCCCAGTTCTTTGTTAATCAATATTCACATCAACTCTACAGGTATGAAAATACAGTCAAAAGTTTGCAAAGCTATTTCCACAAAGTATTTCATGGTGGGATTCACACTTGCTCTTATCCAAGTATTAAAATAGAAAAACTGTGACAGGTGAAATTATTTTAATGAGGAAAATAGTTTTTAAGTGTAATTACGGCAGTTAAGCTGTCACAGCTCCGTCCCACAAATCGTTAAACGTGTGCAGAACTCGCACTCAATTCATGAAACAAAGTAGGTCAAGGTGCCCATTTGTGCCTGGAAAACGTGACACCACCAGTCCTGAGTAGGAGTGTGAATCGGGATCATTAGGTACAGTGTTTCCATAAAAGTTGAAGAAATTTGGTTTGCCGTGATAGGGATCTGTCACAGCAGACTTGCATCCCTCATGGCTGCTGGTGGCTGGATCCTGGACTTGACGCTGGTGAGGCCACACCTGGAATCCTGGGTTCAGTTCTGGGCTCCTCACTCCAAGAAGGACATCGAAGGGTTGGAATGCATCCAGAGAAGGGAATGGAGCTGGGGAAGGGGCTGGAGAACAAGGGTTATGAGAGTGGCTGAGGGACATGGGGTTGTCAGCCTGGAGAAGAGGAGGCTGAGGGGAGACCTCATCACTGTCTGAACAACTGCCTGAAAGGAGGTTGTAGAGAGGTGGGTGTTGGTCTCCCAACTGACAGGCGATAGGATGAGAGGAAATGGCCTCAAGTTGCACCAGGGCAGGTTCAGATTGGACATCAGGAAAAACTTCTTCACTGGAAGGATTCTGAGGCCCTGTCAGAGGCTGCCCAGGGAGGTGGTGGAGTCCCCATCCCTGGAGGGGTTTAAAAAACGTGTAGATATGGTACTTTGGGACATGGCTTAGTAGGCACAGTGGCGTTGGGATGACTGACTGCATGATCTTAGAGGTCTTCTCCAACCTTAATGTTTCTGTGGTTCTAGGATTCTATGAGTGTATTCTGGTACTTGAAGGTGTTCTCAGTATCCCCTCAGTATCCGATCCAGTATCTTTTGGCATCGAGCAGGAGGGACTTTGATGGTCCTTCCAGAGCTTCTCACTCAGATATGTAAAGCCTGCACAGAACCAGCATCTTGGATGCAGAGTTTTTTTGCCTTGATGGCTACAGCCCCCTTTCCTCATCCCTTGACAGTGGTCTCTTCACTTTGCCATCTTCCTGGCAGTGAGATGTGGCTCCTCTGAACCTTCTTCAGGAGGGTGGAGCTGGCTGGGATGAGCCCAGCAGCTCCTGGGGGATAATAGAAGGTGGCAGTCACAGGCTCCAGTTGTGCTTGGAAATCTATTTGTGCTGGAGATGTGTGTGGAACACAGTCTGTGCTGGCGGATGAGGGCTTTGGAAACCAGAGACCCCACGTCCTTAGGCTGGTGACCCTCAGGCTGGTGCCATCTGGTCCTGTGACACTGCTGGTGTTGTATTGTATGTTAATTAGTTAATTATGGTTATCATCAGGCCACAACTAGATAAGAAACAGCATACAGATCCACTTGTTAGTCCTGCTAATGCCTCTGCACACTGATCCATGATCAGCTGAGCCTACTGAGACCAAGGTCCAGGATGAGGACCTGCAGGAGGGCTGGTGACTTGCCTTCACCAGGCCAGTCTGCCCATTTCCATGTCTTGCCCTGGGAAGGGTAAAAGTGGGGCAGCATGAAGTAAACTCCTCAACCTTAAGATCTTTGTGATTCGGGGGGCTTTTTGAGATGGAGATGGGTTTTTTTGCGTTCAGCACGTCCTGGTGGACTTCATTATTCTGTTACAAAGATCCTGTACAGATGGAGGTCAAACCCTGCTCACCACATGGAATCATAGAATGGGTTGGATTGGAAGGGACCTTAAAGATCCAGTTCCACCTCCCTGCCACGGGCAGGGACACCTCCCACTGGATCAGGCTGCTCCAAGCCCCATCCAGCCTGGCGTTGAACACCTCCAGGGACAGGGCAGCCACGACTTCCCTGGGCAACCTGGGCCAGAGCCTCACCACCATCATTGTAAAGAATTTTTCTCATTGAGAGTTGACTTCTCTGCGTCATGTCCAGGATTGTCGTAAGTTGTACCTGTGGGTAGAATCACATAATAGGTTGGAAGGGACATCAAAAGATCGTCTAACTTTTTGTGGGAAAGGGAGACTAGAAGAGATGATTCAGGCAGGGACAGGATAGGGACATTGCTGCTTTTCATTTTGGTGCTACTTTCTCCCAGACCTTTTACTGCATTTGGAGTTCAGTTGGGTTTGGTACATCAACAGGTGTTGAGGAAGGCCCTCAAACATGCAGACCCCATCAATTGCTGCTTCTTGCTTGCAGGTTTGGACTTGTCTCACTGTGTAGGGGCCAACTCGCTGGGCCCTGCCGTGACTTGGAGATCTGGGGGACCCTGCAAGATGAAGAGGGTGCGCACGGTCTTCAAACCAGAGCAGCTGGAGCGACTGGAGCAGGAGTTCCTCAAGCAGCAGTACATGGTGGGCACGGAGCGAGTAGACCTGGCTGCAACTCTGCATCTCACAGAGACTCAGGTAAGGACATGGATCTGTTGGAGAGAGTCCAGAGGAGGGCCATGAAGATGATCCAAGGGCTGGAGCACCTCCCACACGAGGACAGGCTGAGAGAGTTGGGGTTGTTTAGCGTGGAGAAGGGGAGGCTCCAGGGGGACTTAGAGCAGCTTCAAGTAATTAAAGGGGGCTCCAGGAAAGCTGGGGAGGGTCTCTTGATGGGGGAATGCAGGGATAGGAGAGTGGGGAGGCCCTGGCCCAGGTTGCTCAAGAAAGTCGTGGCTGCCCCATCCCTGGAGGTGTTCAAGGCCAGGCTGGATGGGGCTTGGAGCAGCCTGATCCAGTGGGAGGTGTCCCTGCCCGTGGCAGGGGGTTGGGACTGGATGGGCTTTGAGGTCCCTTCCAACCCTAATTATTCTATGATTCTATAAAATGGGAGGGCTGGGGACGGTGGCATCAATTCTTGGTTTGGGTTTGGTCTGTCGTGGTTCCCCTGCTGTGAAGTGCAGCTGGAGGAGGACATGAGTTGTGGGACGCCTTGCTGCAAGACAACACTGAAGCCACAGGCCTGGAGGGATGCAATTAGGGATCCTGGATAGGATTAGATGTTTTATGAATATGAACAACTTTTTCTTAACCCATAAAGTGGAACAAAAAGCATTTAGGAGCACAAACCTCCTTGCTTTTGAGTTCAAGCTAGGTTGGACTGATATATCAAGGCCGCTATGATCCTCTGGAGATCGTTTATGCTTATGAGTCCCTTTATGACATGGGGTCTATATTTTTTTCTGTTTTTCCCAGTATGTTTCTGCCCCTCCCACTGCAAGCTGCTGATTTATGGTGCAAAGGAGGAGCCCTGTGGTCTTCCTTGGTGGGATCCAAATTCAGCTAGGGAAAATGGAGAGCAAAATAAGTTTGGGGGGGATCAGGGGGGAAGGAGCTGGGGGTATGTTGGCGTCTCTCCATGGTCTCTGGCAGCCATGGTCCCAGGGATGGGTTCAGTGTCTCATGGGAACTATTGGAGGTGCTTCCTTCACCACCTGAGCCTGAATGTCCTGTGTAGCTGCATCCTGCTCTTCATCATCTTTTCTCCCAGCACCATTCTGCCCTCCATAGTGTCACCTTCTCCTGCTCACTGTGCCCCAAGCAGAGAAGGGACATTCCTTTTGGGGGACATCTGCCCTGGAAGCATGTGGCAATGACCACCATCAGAAAGGGGCTCTTGGAGACCTCGTCCTAAGCTATTGTGCTGTTTTTCCTGCTAGGTGAAAGTCTGGTTCCAGAACCGGAGGATAAAGTGGAGGAAGCAGAGCATGGAGCAGAAGGCAGCAAAGTTGTCGCAGTTTGGGGTGATACAGCCTGCCACTGCGGACTCAACAGACATCAAGGATCACGAGGAGGACACCGTGGACGTTGAGCTTTGAATGGCTCATGAGATTCAGCCACCACTGTTGTTTGTTCAGCCATGGCTGCTCCATGGAGATGCTGAGGATGCAGGCATGTCTGTGCTTCTTTGGTCCAAGTGAGACATCACGCTCTCAATCTGAGAGTTGGAGCTACAGGACAAACTGCAGCTGGCTGGGAGGAATCCCCAGATATTGTTTGGCTGCTCTTTGGTAGCCGTGTGCCATAATTCCTGGGGCTTCATCACCAGGCTGCTTGTCCTCGATGCTGGATGTCCTTGATGGCCATAGCTGTGATAAGGCATGTGATTTCCTCTTTGCTCTTGAAGCATGAGGACACACAAGCAGTTCCCAGCAGAGAGGCTGGGGTGACAATCAGATGGTGTCTCGCTGGGAACATAAGGGTGTTTGAACTCACTTGCATAGGAGGGAGAGGTCACTCCTAGGAAGGAGACCTGTGCTGAGAGGAAAATCAACTGAGATTGGTTTTCCTGGTCAGCTCGACTCCCTTGTTCCATGTGACTTCCTTGTTTGATGTGTAGATCACAATAACAGAAAGAAAAGAAGATCAGAAAGCCCTTTGCTCCCAGCTGCAGACCATCTCAGTCCTCTTGCAATAGGATGAACAGGGTCTGATCCTGCCCCTGGAACACAAGTGCCTCTTGTCCTGTGCCTTGCTATTTTTGTGCCTTCTTTTTGACTTTCCAAACTCAGAGGGCAGAACCTGGTGGGTGTCTCTGCCTTCTGGCTTTGCTGAGGTGTGTGTGTGCTGCTGCAGCTGGGAACCATAGAATCACTAGGTTGGAAAAGACCTTTGAGATTATCGAGTCCAACTGTACCTGTCCACTACTAAACCAGATCCCCGAGCACCTCATCTACCTGTCTGTTAAACATCTCCAGCAATAGGGACGCCACCACCTCCCTGGGCAGCCTCTGCCAGTGCTGGAGAACCTTTTCAGTGAAGAAATTTTTCCTGGTGTCTGATCTCAACCTGCCCTGCTGCAGCTTGAGGCCATTTCCTCTCATCCTATCTCCTGTCACTCGGGAGAAGAGACCAACACCCACCTCACTACAACCTCCTTTCAGGCAGTTGTAGACAGTGAGAAGGTCTCCCCTCATCTTCCTTTTCTCCAGGATAAACAACCCCAGGTCCCTCAGCCACTCCTCATGACCCTTGCTCTCCAGCCCCTTCCCCAGCTCTATTTTCCTTCTCTGGATGCGTTCCAGCCCCTCAATGTCCTTCTTGGAGTGAGGAGTGCAAAATTGAACCTAGCATTCAAGGTGTGGCCTCACCAGTGCTGAGGACAGGAGAGAATGGACCACTCTGGCTGGCTGAGCTGCAGGGATCAGGGCTACCATGAAAAGGTGGGTTTCCCACCACTTCTTGTGCTCCAGAGGCCCCTTCTGCCCCTTGTCCAGATGTGCCAATTCTAGCCCAGCCTGCAGTTGCTCTGTTCTCTCCTCATTATACACCCAGGCGTGATGGGAAACCACACCTGGAGTGGTCTGCAAGAACATCTGTAGTCAGCAGTTGTATTTCTGTTGGGTGGGGGTGCTTTGCGGGGTCAGGATTAAAAGTTTAACCCTCCCCACCTGCCTGCTGGCAGCTCTGTGCTCCCAGGGGTCAGCGCTCAGGCTGTCACCTTCAAGGTCTGCCTGGGGTACCAGGCACCACCTTCTGTCAGCTCAGGATTACTTATTGCCTCTCTTTCTGACCCATTTTACTGTTATATTGTTATTTATAGAAAGAACTTCTTCGGTTTTTTTTTTTTCCCTTTGTCATTTATTTATTTGCTTTGCTTCCAAATAAAAATCTAGTTATTTTAAAAAGAGATGGGATTGATTGGGGGGAGGCAGGGGTTGGGTGGCTTCTGGGTTTCTGGGCAGACAGTGATGCCTCGGTGGCTTCTTGTCAGGCAGGGGTTACCCATCGTTTTCGCTGTGTACAGTGTTCTCTGTGTTTCTGAGGAATTTGAGTAAAAGAAAGAAGAAATGCAGCATTTCCTCCACCTGATAAGACTCTGCTTGTCAAAAAATAACATCTGTTTTCCCACACAAGTCGCCAAAAGGGGATTTCTCTTTAAAAGGGAGAAGGACTTGGGGTGCTGGGGGATAAGAAGCTCAACATGAGCCAGCAATGTGTGCTTGCAGCCCAGAAACCAACCATGTCCTGGGCTGTATCCAAAGCAGCGTGGCCAGCAGGGTGAGGGAAGGGATTCTGCCCCTCTGCTCTTGTAGGACCTCACCTGGAGTCCTGTGTCCAGTTCTGGAATCCCCAGCATGAGAAGGAGATGGAACTGTTGGAAAGGGTCCACAGGAGGCCATGGAGATGATCCGAGGGCTAGAGCACCTCTGCTGTGAGGACAAGCTGAGAGAGCTGGAATTGTTGAGCCTGGAGAAGAGAAGGCTGTGGGGAGACTTTGGAGCAGCTTCCAATACATAAAGGGGCTTCAGGAAAGCTGGGGAGGGGCTTTTTCCAAGGGCCTGGAGTCATAGGAGGAGGGGGAATGGCTTTAAATTGGAAGAGGGAAGATTTAGAATAGGCATGAGGAAGAAATTCCTCACAGTGAGGGTAGGGAGGCACTGGCCCAGGCTGCCCAGAGAAGTCATGGCTGTCCCATCCCTGGAGATGTTCAAGGCCAGGTTGGATGGAGCTTGGAGCAGCCTCGTCCAGTGGTGTTCCTGCCCATGGCAGGGAGGTTGGAACTGGATGGGCTTTGAGATCCCTTCCAACCCAAACCATACGATGATTCTAATCTCTGTCTGGATATCAAGCCACTGCCCTCTGGATGCAACCATCCAACCAATTCCTGATCCACTGAATAGTCCACTCAGCAAATTCATACCTGTCCAGCTTAGAGAGAAGGATGTTGTGGGGGACTGTGTTAAAGGCCTTATAGAAGTCCAGACAGATGACATCCATAGCTCCTCCTTTGTCCACTAATGTGGTCACTCCATCATAGGCAGCATTCCTCAACCAGTGTCTAGGTCCTTGTAGACCCCAGGGATAGGCATTGCATAGCAGAGCAGTGTCCCTCACAGCCCGCTGCTGACTTCACCAGGGCCAGACCCCAAAATGCAGATGGGAAGGTGTCCCATTCAGTTTATCTGTCCCTCATCACTGTCTGGGTGGACAGGGAGATGTCCTGCTCTGCAACATTGCTCCTCCTGGGCATGGAGGTGGTAGAATCCAGCCCTCGACACAGTGCAGCATCCCCACCATGAGCCGACACTGACATCTAGTGACTCCAAAACACCCAAAACCGACCCAAATATGAAATTGTCCCATATTTAGAAACCTACTGTGGCAGCTTGGTTGATGAAGAGAGGGACTGAATCTGAATGGGTGCTGGTGTGAATCCAAACACGTGGTTTTGTGAGGTTTGGGTGTTCACAGAGAGCCTGTCGGGAGGCAGCGAGAGTGCAGGAGCAACATTAGCATCTTTTGAAGAGTTTTTATGGAAAACTGGGCTAGTTTGGGGCCCTCAGGGGCAGCTGACAATGTCTCCTGGAGCGTGTCCAGAGAAGGGGAACGGAGCTGGGGAAGGGGAGGAATAGCAGAAGCAGCTGGAGCTGTTTAACCTGGAGAAAAGGAGGATGAGGGGAGACCTTCTCACTGCCTACAACTGCCTGAAAGGAGGTTGTAGTGAGGTGGGTGTTGGTCTCTTCTCCCAAGTGACAGGTGATAGGATGAGAGGGAATGGCCTCAAGTTGCAGCAGGGCAGGTTCAGTTTGGACATCAGGAAAAGTTTCTTGACCAAAACAGTTCTCAGGCCCTGGCAGAGGCTGCCCAGGGAGGCAGTGGAGTTCCCATCCCTGGATATAAAAGTCAGGTAGATTAGGTGCTCAGGGGTGTGGTTTAGTAGTGGACAGGTACAGTTGGACTCAATCTCAAAGGTCTTTTCCAACCTAGTGATTCGATGATGCATAACATAATCCCCAACATAAGAAGGAGATGGAATTGTTGGAATGGGTCTAGAGGAGATCACGGAGATGATAGGAGGGCTGAAGCCCCTCCTGTAGGAGGACAGGCTGAGAGAGTTGGGGTTGTTCAGCCTGGAGAAGAGAAGGCTCTGAGGAGACCTTAGAGCAGATTCCAGTACTGAAAAGGGCTCCAGGGAAGCTGGGGAGGGACTTTTTACAAGGACATGCAATGATAGGATGAGGGGGAAGATTTAGAATGAACGTTAGGAAGAAATTCTTCATGCTGAGGGTGGTGAGGCCCTGGCCCAGGTTGACCAGAGAAGTGGTGGCTGTCCCATCCCTGGAGGTGTTCAAGGCCAGGTTGGATGGGGCTTTGAACAGCCTGATCCAGTGGGAGGTGTCCCTGCCCATGGCAGGGGGTTGGAACTGGATGAGCTTTGAAGTCTTTTCCAAACCATTCCATGATTCTCCTTAGCCTGTGAGGCTATTCCCGGACAAAAAGGGATAGTGTAATAGGGGTTTTGGTACCCGGTGTTGGGCTGCAAGGGGGTGGGGTGGCCAACATGGTGTCCATCTCTTTCCCTGAAAGTTATTCCCAGTTAAAGAATAATTGATAGGGGAGAAGCAGCAAAAGTCCTGTGTGATTTTTGGGGGGTGGCTGTGGGAGCAACCAGCCCTGGTTTAAGTGCTTTTTGGAGCTTTTTTGTTTGCCTGGTGTTAGACTTGGGCTGGGGAGGGGGTTAAAACGATGCCCAGCTCCTTCCCTGAAGGTTATTCCCAGCTAAAAAATAATAGGAGAGAAGCAGCAAAAGTCCTCTGTGGTTTTTGGGTCACTATGGGACCTCCCAGCTCTGTTTTGGGTGCTTTTTGGATGCCTGGTGTTGGATTTGGACTCTGTGTGTGTGTGTATGCGTAATATGGTGTCTGTTTCCATTCCTGAAGCTTATTCCCAGTCGAAATTGATAAGGGAGAAGCAGCAAAAGTCCTTTGTGGGGGTTTTTGGTCACTGTGAGAGGGACCAGCCCTGTTTTTGGTGCTTTTTGGTGCTTTTTTTGGTTGCATGGGTGGGGGGGCTAAAATGATGCTCATCTCCTTCCCTTAAGCTTATTCTCAGGTAAAATTGATAAGGGAGAAGCAGCAAAAGTCCTTTGTGGTGTTTTTTTGGTCACTGTGAGAGGGACCAGCCCCGTTTTTGGTGCTTTTTGGTGCTTTTTGCTGCTTCTTGGTGCTTTTTGGTGCTTTTTTGGTTGCATGGTGTTGGACTTGGAGGGGGTGGGGGGGCTAAAATGATGCTCATCTCCTTCCCTTAAGCTTATTCTCAGGTAAAATTAATAAAGGCCAAGCAGCAAAAGTCCTTTGTGGGGTTTTTTGGTCACTGTGAGAGCTACCAGCCCCGATTTTTGGTGCTTTTTGGTGCTTTTTGGTGCTTTTTTGGTTGCATGGTGATGGATTGGGGGGGGGGGGGATAAAATGGGGTCCATCTCCTTCCCCCCCTGAGGCTGAGAGGGGGCCGTGAGAGGGCAGGAGGAAAAGAAAGGAGGATGAGGAGAAGGAGGGGATGGAGGAAGAAGAGGAGGAGGGGATGGAGGAAGAGGAAGAGGAGGAGGAAGAGGAGGAGGCGGCTGTGCCCGAAGATGGCCGCGGCGGCCGGGGCTGCGGCTGAGGCGCGGTTCATCAGCAGCGCCAAGGTGAGCCCGCAGGCCCAGATTTGGGTGGAAAACACGACATTTTAGCCCAGCAGCCTCCCCTGAGGCTGTATGTGTGTGTGTGGGGATGTGTGAGGGGTGTTTAAGCTCAGCCCCGGCTGCGATCGGGGTTGGGAGCGTCCCCGCTCGGGGCCGAAAGCGGCGGCGCCGCCAAAAGCGGAATATTTGGCTTTAAACTTAAAATAGAGTTTGGTTTTCATAAATAGAGCTCAGTTTTCATCCAAGAGACGGTGAGGTTTGAAAGTTGGGATGGTCTCTGACACCATGGGGTTTACAGCACGTTTGTTTAAAGCATTTATTTTTTTTTTAGAGGATTTTCTTTTGCAGCATTTTTTTAGAGGATGTTTTTAAGCATTTTTTAAATCTTTTTTCTTTAAAAGCACGTTTTAAAGCACTTTTTTTAAAGCACTTTTATTAAGTCACGTTTTTTAAATCATTTTTCTTAAAATCACGTTTACAAGGCACGTTTTTTAAACCATATTTTTTAATCCATGTTGTTTTCAAAGCCTTTTTTTTAAACCAGTTTTTTAAAAGCACGTTTTTTAAAGTACCTTTTTTAAAAGCACTTTATTTTAAAGCAAGTTGGGTTTTTTTAATGTATGTTTTCTTAAGGCATTTTTTTAAGGCATTATTTTGAAGCATGATATTATTTTTAAAGGATGGTATTTCTTTTAACGCGTGGTGTTTTTAAGCTTTATTTCAAAGCCTGTGTTTTTAAAAGTATGTGGTTTTCAAAGCGTGGTGTTTTTAAAGCATGATGACACCAAGCTGAGTGCGGCAGTTGTCACACCAGAAGGATGGGATGTCATCCAGAGGGGACCTGGACAGGCTGGAGAAGTGGGGCTTGGAGAACCTCATGAGGTTCAACAAAGCCAAGGGCAAAGTCCTACAGCTGGGTTGGGGCAATCCCCGATTTCAGTACAGGATGGGGATGATGTGATTGAGAGCAGCTCTGAGGAGAAGAACTTGGGGTGCTGGGGAGGAGAAGCTCAACACGAGCCAAGGATGTGCGCTCACAGCCCAGAAACCAACCGTGTCCTGGGCTGCATCCAAAGCTGCGTGGCCAGCAGGGAGGGAGGGGATTCTGCCTCTCTGCTCCTCTCTTCTGAGACCTCGTCTGGAGTATTGTGTGCAGTTCTGGAATCCCCAACATAAGAAGGAGATGCAGCTGTCGGAATGGGTCCAGAGGAGGCCACGGAGATGATGCGAGGGCTGGAGTGCCTCCCATACGAGGACAGGCTGAGAGAGTTGGGCTTGTTCAGCCTGGAGAAAAGAAGGTTTTGGGAGACCTTATAGCGACCTTCCAGTACCTGAAGGGGCTACAAGAAAGCTGGAGAGGGACTGTTCACAAAGGCTTGTAGCAGTAGGATGAGGGGCAACAGGTATAAACTGGAGAGGGGGAGATTTAGGCTAGACATAAGGAGGAATTTCTTCACTATGAGAGTGGTGAGGCACTGGCACAGGTTGCCCAAGGAAGTCGTGGCTGCCCCATCCCTGGAGTATTCAAGGCCAGGTTGGATGAGGCTTTGAGCAGCCTGATCCAGTGGGAGGTGTCCCTGCCCATGGCAGGGGGGTTAGAACTGTATAGGTTTTAAGTTCCCTTCCAACCGAAACTATGCTATAATTCTACTACTAAAGCATGGAGGTTTTTTGAGCATATTTTTTAATAAATGTTTTTTAATAGCTTGTTAGATTTTTTTTAATAGCACGCTGTTTATCGTAGAATCATAGAATCATAGAATGGTTTGGTTTGTAAGGGACCTTTACAGATCATAAGGTCATTCAAAGCTGGGTAAGTGCTGAAGCCTCTCCCACAAAAAAGCCGCCACCAAAGAAAAACAGAGAGGTTCGCAGCTTGTGGCTTTGCTTGGGGTAGATGAAAATATGGGTGTTGTTATAGCACGTTTTCAAGCCTGGGGCAAGTGCAGAGGTTGACCAGCAAACACACAAGTGTGAGGTAAAAGCGGTGCTTATTGGCATGTCAAGAAAGAAAAGCCGTGAGAAGAAATTATAGAATCATAGAATGGTTTGGGTTGGAAGAGACCTCAAAGCCCATCCAGTTCCAAGCCTCTGCTGTGGACAGGGACACCTACCACTGGATCAGGCTGCTCTAAGCCCCATCAAACCTGGCCTTGAACACCTCCAGGGATGGGGCAGCCACCACTTCTCTGAGCAACCTGGGCCAGGGCCTCACCACCCTCATTGTGGAGAATTTCTTTCTAATGTCTAATCTAAGTCTTCCCCCTTCCAATTTAAAGCCATTCCCCCTCATCCTGTCATTCCAGGCCCTTGGGAAAAGTCCCTCCTGGGACACTGTTACACTCTTTCTTCTTTTGGAAATGATGACATTGTGTGTTTAGTGTGATATGTGCTGAAGGATGAGTCGTCTTCTGTAATCACCTCTGTTTGCAATCCTTTTGCTATCTCAAATGCAAGGTCAGACAGAACTGGAGCCCGCTCCAAATGAGCAAGAGATTTGATTGCTGTGAAGCTCATAATAACATTAAAATTAGTCCTTGGAAAGTAGTAGGATATGCTTAAGATTTCTGGGAAAATTTATACATGTGCATTTTAGTGGGGAATACATTCTGTCCTGAGCTCTTGTCTCACTGCACATGATCAACAGAGATTGCTCCCTCATGTTGCCTAGGCCTGAGAAAGGATGCTTGCTCTCTAAAACTCCAAAACAAGTATCAGAGAGTTTATTTGCTGGCATTTTTGCTGTCCTTCTCCATCGGCAGGGAAAGGGCTTGTTCGCTACCAGGAACATCCGCAAAGGGGAGACCGTCTTTGTGGAGAGGCCAGTGGTGGCATCCCAGTTCCTATGGAATGCCCTGTACAACTACAGAGGTAAGCATGGCTCTGTCACCTGCCCTGGCTCTGGCACCAACCCCAGTAGGGAAGGGATCATCCCCCTGCACTCAGTATTGGTGAAGCTGCATCTCGAATCCTGCGTTCAGTTTTGGGCCCCTCACTCCAAGAAGGACATTGAGGGGCTGGAGGTCGTCCAGAGAAGGGAACGGAGCTGGGGAAGAGGCTGAAGAACAAGGGCTATGAGAGGCAGCTGAGGGACCTGGGGTTGTTTAGCCTGGAGAAAAGGAGGCTGAGGGGAGACCTTCTCACTGTCTACAATTGCCTGAAAGGAGGTTGTAGTGAGGTGGGTGTTGGTCTCTTCTCCCAAGTGAGAGGCAATGGGACAAGAGGGAATGGCCTCAAGTTGCGCCAGGGCAGGTTCGGATTGGACATCAGGAAAGATTTCCCCAAAAGGGTTCTGAGGCCCTGGCAGAGGCTGCCCAGGGAGGTGGTGGAGTCCCCATCCCTGGAGGTGTTTAAAAGCTGGGTAGATGAGATGCTCAGGGATGTGGTTTAGTAGTGGGTGGGCATGGGTGGACTTGATGATCTCAAAGGTCTTTTCCAGCCAAGTGATTCTCTGATCTCCAGCCCCATCACCATTCCCAGCCCAGGCTCCGTTACTAGCCCCTGGCTGAAACAGCAGCCCCATCTCCCTCACCAGCCTCAGGTCCATCACCCATCTCATCCCCAGCCCCATCTCCATCCCTAGCCCCATCTCCCTCACCAGTCCTGGCTCCCAGAGCAGCTGCCAGATTTCAGGGAGAGGCTTTGGGTTCCTCTTGGTGCCACCAGGAAGGTGGCCTTGCTGTGTTTCTGCCTCTGCACTCAACTTGTCAACAGTTTGTTTAGATCATTGGGTTGTTTGAGGGCTGGGGACTTCCGTCAGCACCAAGTCCCTCCATCAGGCACCCTCTATGTGGGAACCCCCTCTTTTTAGTAGTGTTGAGTCCTATCCCAGTCTCACCATGGCATGGTACAGCCTGCAAAGGTGCCAGCACTCTCTGGAGGCATCAGAACAAGAAGCAAGGGTTGTAAGAGCAGGATTTTCAACTTTTTTGTCCTATATATACCGTGCTGTCTACTGAGCTCCATGCAACATGGGGATCCTTGCCATCGCACAGCGCTTAAACACATCCCAGCATTACAGCGCAGCAGATGAGGGTTAGGGGGTTAAACTACAGCAGAAATGGTCTTCTGGAGCCTGGTGCCTCCAGCTTGGAGATGGTGTTGGTACTGGTCACGCTGTCTTGCCAGCTGGCCCTGACCCCTTTCCTTTACTCACTGTGGCGTCTGTCTTGGTGCCATTTCTCCCCACAGCCTGTGATCACTGCCTACGAGCTTTGGAGACAGCAGAGGAAAATGCCCAGCGCCTGCTGGGGAAGAGCTCACTGGTGCTGCCTCACCCGGAGCAGTGCAGCATCCGGAAGGACCTGCACCAGCAGTGCCCCCGCTGCCAGGTATGGGGCAACCGTGGTCTTGTTGGTAGCACCAGCTCCTTCACAGGATCAGTCCAGGCTCTTGAGCTGCCCTGAGATGGGTGTCTGCCTTTCCCTTCAGCAGAGCAGGAGCTCGGGTGGTCAGGGAGGGGGCACAGCTGGGCTTAAGACCCCCTTTTCCTGCTGCCGTAGCCCATGCTGGGCTCTGTGTCCCTCACTCTAGGTGACCTACTGCAGTGCTGAATGCAGGCAGGCTGCTTTGGAGCAGTACCACCAGGTCCTCTGCCTTGGCCCATCCCGTGATGATCCCACACATCCTCTCAACAAGCTGCAGGAGGCATGGAGGTAGGGAACTCGCCTGTCTGTAGCTCCACGGGCAGAGGAGGTGGCTCTCCTGGGCTGAGGACGCTGCCTGGAACCATCCTTGCTTTGCATCCTTGCATGGAGTGGCTGGAGGGTGGTGGTGGCCATGGGAGACTGTGCAGCTCTTCCAGCTGGGTGGGCAGCTGGTGGATTTGTGTTGGTAGCACGAGGATTTGGACACATGGCTGAGTAGTTCTTGTTTTCAGTGAATCATAGAATGGTTTGGGTTGGAAGGGACCTTAAAGCTCATTCAGTTCCAACCCTCCTGCAATGGGCAGGGACACCTCCCACGGCATCAGGCTGCTCCAAGCCCCACCCGACTTGGACTTGAATACCTCCAGGGAATCCCAGTAAAGAGCCACAAAGCACTGAGCTGCACATCCCTCACTCCTGCAATTTACAAGTGCTCCTGCAGACTTCCAGCCTCTGGGAGATCCTCCTGCGGGATCATAAATTGCTCTCCCTGCTTGCAGATGACAGAATGGGCACAGAGGGGAGAAACAACATTCCTGACCCAAAACTTGTCATGAATCACAGCTCTTGCTGCAGTCCTGAGCTTCCTATGGGACACAGACTCTTATTTAAGAGGGTGGTAGGAGATTATTTGTATGGTTGGAGCAGGCAGGTGGGTGCAGGCTTTGGATCCCTGTGCAGTGATGCTGCAACACCAGTGGCTGCTTTAGTGTGACAGATGAGCACAGGCCTGACCACATCGTTGGCAGCTGCCTCTGCTTCCAATCAGCTTTTTATTTCCATACCAGCACTGATTTGCTCATTGTCCTTCATTCTTATCCCCCAGAAACATGCATTATCCACCAGAGACTTCCAGCATCATGTTGATGGCCCGGATGGTTGCCACCATCAAACAGGTACAGTTTGGAGCCACAACTGCCAGTGTGTGGTTTCCTCATCCCATTGTAGCTGTTATTCCCAAGGACTGATCTCTAGTCTAGTGACTGTTGGGGTCCTGCTTGACAACATCTAGTGGTCCCCAGTCATGGAGACAACAGGCACCGAAGGAGGTTCCGTTGTCCTGAACCAAGCAGGTCTTTGTTTCCTTACCAAAACAGTCAGAATGGAACCTTTCCTTTGTCCTTCCTTAGTGTTTATTCTGACAATAAACTGCCACCATGCTTCTGGTGGTTCTTGATAACGGGCTGGATGCCTCTGAGCTCCGTGGGGTTCATCCTCTCTTCCCTCTTTCCTGGCCTGGAAGGAAAGCAGTGTTGGTGCAATGCCTTTGCTTGATTCCTTTGTCAGGCTAAAGACAAGGAGTGGTGGATCAAGGTCTTCTCCCAGTTCTGCAATAAGACAGCAAACGAAGAAGAAGAGATTGTGCACAAGCTGCTGGGGGACAAATTTAAGGTAAGAGCGTGGCAGCACTTGGATGTGTTGAATCCCCAAATCTCTCCCTGCCTGCGTCTGTGAGCCCACAGGAGCAGAGGCCCTGTTACACCTAGGTTGGGAGACATGGAAATCTCAGGCTCAAAGTGGAGGCATGGAGCCCCCCGTTAGGTGCTGGCTGAGCAGACAGGGAGAAAATGGGTTGCTCAAATGGCTTTGGGCTTGTGGTACATGTAGGACATGCTCCTGTGGTGAAGATGCTTTTGCTGTGGGGTGGGGCAGGGTGATATTTAGTGGCTTTCACCACTCTGAGGGCAACAGCGTCCATGGAAGGAAGAGGAGCTTGACTCCGGAACCTTCTGGCCCATGCTGGGCTCGACAGTCAGCCTGGCTCTGACTCCCAGTGGAATCTCCTCACCCTGGCGGTATTGTCATGTCCTGCCAGGGCCAGCTGGAGCTGCTGCGGTTGCTCTTCACTGAAGCCCTTTACGATGAACATCTCAGCAGGGTGAGTTGAACCACCCCACCAGTCCAGGAGCGAGGCGGGACCCTCCGGTTAGTGCCACCTCCCGTGGGTCATGTCTGCCCCGAAGGCCAGGGCTTCCCCAGGCACTCTGCCCATTCCTTGCTTCTCCTAAAGCTCCCTGTGGGATTTGAGGTGCTTGCAGAGAGGGGGCTGCTGCAGGCTGGCCTGGGCTCAGCTTGCCTTCTCATCTCCCTTCTGCAGTGGTTCACTCCAGAAGGCTTTCGATCCCTCTTTGCGCTCGTTGGGACCAATGGCCAAGGCATAGGAACAAGGTAACGGAGCTTGGACAATGTGGAGAAGTGGGGCTGTGTGCACCTCGTGAGGTTCAACCAGGCCAAGGGAAAGGTCCTACACTTGGGTGGGGACAATCCATGGTTTCAGTCTAGGCTGGGGGATGACATGATTGAGAGCAGCCCTGAGGAGAAGGACGTGAGGTGCTGAGGGAGGAGGAGCTCAACAGGAGCCACAACGTGCACTCACAGCCCAGAAACCACCTGTGTCCTGGGCTGCATCCAAAGCAGTGTGGCCAGCAGGGCAAGGGAGGGGATTCTGCCCCTCTGCTCCTCTCTGGTGAGACCCCATGTGGAGTCCTGTGTCCAGTTCTGGAATCCCCAACATGAGAAGGAGATGGAACTGTTTGAACGGGTCCAGAGGAAGATAATGCAAGGGCTGGAGCAGCTCTGCTATGAGGACAAGCTGAGAGAGTTGGGATTGTTCAGCCTGGAGAAGAGAAGGCTCTGGGGAGACCTTGTAGCAGCCTTCCAGTACCTGAAGGGCCTCCAGGAAAGCTGTGGAGGGGCTCTTGACCAGAGAGTGCAGGAATAGGATGAGGGGGGATGGTTTTAAGCTGAAAGAGGGCAGATTAAGATGAGATCTTAGGAAGAAATGTTTTCCTGTGATGGTGGTGAGATGCTGGCCCAGGTTGCCCAGGGAAGTTATGGCTGCCCCGTCCCTGGAGGTGTTCAAGGCCAGGTTGGATGGGGCTTAGAGCAGCCTGATCCAGTGGCAGGTGTCCCTGTCCATGGCAGGGGGGTTGGAACTGGATGGGCTTTAAGGTCCCTTCCAACTCAACCCACTCTATGATTCTGCGTCCTCTTTGCAGGACAGCAGAGCGCTGGCAGGGAGGGGACGTGCAGTCTGTAAACCACACTGGCCTGGATAATGTCTGGGTTCTGATGTCAGATAGGGGTTGGTGAGGCAAGCATTCCTTCATCCTGTCTGTGTCCAGCCCTTTCATGTCCCTCTGTCAGACCTTGGCCACTCCGAGCCACTGAGTTTAACCCTTAGATCCCCCCTGTGAGGTCCCACCGTGTGCTGACAGTGGGGCTGTAGCGGTGTCCCTCTGCTTCCTGGCAGCTCTCTGAGCCAGTGGGTTCACGCTTGCGACGTGCTGGATCTCCCCATGCTACAGCGGGAGGAGCTGGATGCCTTCATCGACCAACTCTACAAGGACATCGAGAAGGGTGAGGCTCTGATGTGGCTGTGGGTGGCATCAGGCAGTACTGTTTGCAGGACTTGGTGGTTTCTGATGCTGGAGTTTCCTCCCAGCATTCAGGAACCAGGAGAGATTCCCACTGGGGCCTGGGAGGTCCACTTGCCCTGGTGTGTGTGAACCATGTCTGCTCTCTTTAGCTCACTATGTGGATGGGGGAAGTCCAAGTTTGTGGGCAGGTTGGGGTGACTGAAGGTCTGATCTGGAGGGATCCTGTGTAGGAAAATCCCATTTGCTGAACGTTCAAAGATCTATTTATCACTTATATGTGTGGGTATGGGGGCAGGCCAGGGAGCATACGTTTGCACTGGGATGCAAATGTTCCTGTCCTTCATCCCCTCCCAGTAAGGAGGGAAGAGCACTTTGGAAACCACCCTCCAACACCCTATTCCAGCTCAACACGGGCTGGGTGTGTTCAGTGCCAATGGACGCCTGTTTGTCCTCGTGCCAGGCTGCGCGTGTGGAAGAGCTGGGACGGCCCCTGTAAAGCTCTTAACAACCTCTCTCTGCTGCAGAGTCAGGAGAGTTCCTCAACTGCGAGGGATCAGGTCTCTACGTGCTCCAGAGCTGCTGTAAGTAACACAAAGGGGAAAAACTAGTAGTGAGGAGGAGGATGTCCTGGTCTGGAGTGGCTTTCCTCTTCCTAAAAGCTTCTGGAGAAAGGGCTTCACATGATGGAGTGGGATGAGATTGGGATGGGTTGGGATGAGATGGAATGGGTGGGTGCTGCACTGGGGTCTGGCTGCTCTCTTGAGGTCTTCTGGGATCTTCCGTAACTTTGAAGTGGTCAGTCTTGGCTTGAATGGACTTGGACGTGATGTGGGCTCCAGGAGCCACCTATGCAGTCAGCAAAGAGCCCATCTCCATCCTTCTCTGGGCAAAACGAAGCTGAACAAACCATGAAAGGGAGGAGCCTTTCTTGGCTGGGCCGTGAGGATGAGAGAGTGGATGTCCCAGCTCCTGGAGCTGTCATCCTTCACTCCTAAGTGTTAATGGCAGAGTGGGGACAGGTCAGGGTCTTGGGGACTCGCTGCTGGGAGACCTCAAAATTGGGGCAGAAGTACAGCCCTGTGTATAGTTCCTTCAGCACCTGGAGGCAGGAGATGGTGCTGTGCTTCCCTGGGCTTGATCCAGGACAGCTTGCTCTCTCTGGGTGGCTTTTATGGGTCTAAGGGAGAGCCCTGGCCCCACGCCCTGCTCTGCTGGATCCTATAGTCCGCAGCGTGGGTGGAGAGTGTCGTCTGGTGTCCCTGAGATTGATGGGTGGCCACAGCGTTGTACTTCCTTATCCTTAGGCAGGCTGTGGCACTCCCAGTTGGAGATGTGGGCCACGCAAAAGGGCAAGTACGAGCCCGGTGGGCTGTATGGGGTCTCCAACCTTGCCTTTGCCTTCACCTTCCTCTGGTGAGGCCCTCGCAGCTGCGTCCCATCTTCCCTGTAGGTAACCACAGCTGCATCCCCAACGCTGAGACATCCTTCCCAGAGAACAACTTCCTCCTGCATCTGACGGCCCTGGAGGACATCGAAGCAGGAGAGGTGAGACAGCAGCGCCTGGATGAACCTTGGGATGACATCGCACCTTGGCAGAAGGTCCTTGTGTCCTCTATGTGCCCCAGAGCCATACCTCCTGCCTCTTGCATTGTTCTGGTGGAAGAATTCCCATTGTCCCATGCTGGTCCTGCCAGACCCTACATTTCTGCCTGTCTTGGAGGCTCCAGTTCTTTGAGTTGGTGGGAAGCAGCTCTCAGCCTGGCTTGTTTCTTTTGCTTGCAGGAGATCTGCATAAGTTACTTAGACTGCTGTCAGAGGGAGCGGAGCCGACACAGCCGCAACAAGATACTCAGGTAGGAGCTGCTTGGAGGGACCTGGTGGGCCCCAACAGCCCTTTGCACCAACAGCCTTCCTGGCTTCGTCCATGCTGCCATCAGAGCACGGAGAACTTGGAGTGAGGCTGGAGCTCCCTGCTCTCTTTTCTCATAGAATTACAGAATGGTTTGGATTGGAAGGGACTTTAAAGCCCACCCAGTTCCACCACCCTGCAATGTATGGGCAGGGACACCTCTCACAGGATCAGGCTGCTCCAAGCCCCATCCAGCCTGGCCATGAACACCTCCAGGAATGGGGCAGCCACCGCTTCTCTGAGCAACCTGGGCCAGGGCCTACACACTCTCATCATGAAGAATTTCTTCCTAATGTCTCATCTAAATTTTCCTCCTTCCAATTTAAAGCCATTCCCCCTCATCCTGTCACTTCAGGCCCTTCGAAAATGTCCCTCCCCAGCTTTCCTGGAGCCCCTTTCAGTACTGGAGGCTGTTCTAAGGTCTCCCCACAGCCTTCTCCAGGCTGAACAACCCCAACTCTCTCAGCCTGGCCTAGCAGAACTGCTCCAGACCTCGTATCATCTCAGGGGTTGTAGCCATAGGGACCGAGGATTTGGGCCCCTCTTTCTGTAACCCTTGCTGTTCTCACCTACCTTCCTTATCTTTCTCTGCCCTTCAAGGACAGCAGAAGATCACCGTCCCTGTGTCCCATCACCCCTGCAAAGCTGAGAAATCGGAGGATCAAAATAGAATCATAGAATGGTTTGGGTTGGAAGGGAACTTAAAGCCTCTCTGGTTCCAACCCCCCTGCAATGAGCAGGGACACCTCCCACTGGACCAGGCTGCTCCAAGCCCCATCCAGCCTGGCCTTGAACACCTCCAGGGATGGGGCAGCCATGAATTCCTTGGGCAACCTGGGCCAGGGCCTCACCACCCTCACAGGGAAACATTTCTTCCTAAGATCTCATCTCAATCTCCCATCTTGCAGCTTAAAAATCCCCCTCTCCACCTGACCTGACCCCAGCGTGGTTGAAGCCACAAACTCCTCGAGGTTTGATGTTTGGCCCCTTCCTGGCTGGCCCGTCCCCTGCCCAGCAGCAGTGTTGGGATTGTCCCTGTCTCAATGCCATCACTCTTTTTCCTCCATCTCTTCTTCCAGGGAGAACTATTTGTTTACCTGCTCATGCCCCAAGTGCCTAGCGCAAGCCGACGATGCTGATGTGACATCAGATGAAGAAGAGGAGGGTGAAGGGGAGACAGATGATGCTGAGCTGGAGGATGAGATGACTGATGTTTGATCCTGGCCCTGGGCGAGAGGAAAGGGAAGGGACGGGGCTTTCCTCTGAGAGGCAGCAGCTTTAATAAAAAACCAGGGTTGTGTTGTGGGGTCGGGTGGGAGGCCGCGTGCTGGTGGACGCTGCGGAGGTCTGGTGGAGTGGGACAGTGGGGGAGCCGAAGGCAGGCCCTACTCCCGCCTGTCCTTGTGCGCCGTGTGTGTGGGTGTGTGTGAGGCTGTCCCCGTGCTCCCTGGGAGGACAGGCCGGGAGCTGGTGGCCCCCTGCCACATCCCAGTCCCTAAAGGGGCTGTGGTGCTTGCAGGTGGATGCTGGAGGAGAGCAGGATCTGGCCAGTGCCTGGGATGGACTAGGGGACAGCACGGTGGTTGCCTTCCAGCCACCTACAAGGCTGCTCTGCTGTGTCTGGGCCAGCGTAAGGGACATCACAGTGGTCACCTTGTGGCCACCTGCAAGACTGTTCTGCTGTGTCTGGGCCAGCGTAGGGGACATCCTAGTGGTCACCTTGTGGCCACCTGCGAGGCTGCTCCACCGGGTCTCTGCCAGCCGTGGGTGCGGAGGAGCTTATCCTTTCCTACCCCACAGGCATGAGGGGAATGTGTGTTTGTGTTAGCGTGTTTGTTCACAAAGGATGTATTTCATGTCTATATTCGCACTATGTATGCACTGTGGAGCCGGAGCCCTTCTACAAACTCCATTCCATCCACGCTTCAGTGAGCAAGGGGCAAAACCATTCTCCAAGTAGGAGGGACACCTCATGGATAGCTCAGATGCCCAAATCCAGAGCAGGGCCGACCCTGACAGGCGCTTTTCTCCCACCTCAGCCCCATCCTTAAAGGATGCAAAGCTCTGTGTGGCAATTGCTCGGCTGTGGTAGCCCAGAGCTGACACAGGTGATGTGTTCCGTAAGCAAAGTCGCCATCCAAAACGCAAAAGATGTTTTTGAGTTCTGCAGAATGAGCCATCGGCTCATCCAGCGGCTTTGGGAGGAGGATGCGCCCGAGCAGGAGCCGCTGTGGCCGGGGATGCAGCATGGTGCTGTGTGACTCCCTGCACCGAGCAGAATGCTCACTAACGGGTCCCCATGTGGAGATGGCACCAGCAGCTGAGCACTGTCCTCCATCCCACCGATGAAGCACACTGCTGCGCATGGTATCCCCTGTCTCCAGCCCACGTGGTTGGAAGGAGATTGCTCCAAGCACAGACAGGTTTGGGATGTGCCCCAGTTATTGTCCTCCCCTCGGATTTTGGGGAGCTGAGCCCGTGGCAGCTGGATTGCGGGAGGAAGGGTGATGCTGGAGATGGGCATCTCTGGTCTTCCCATCACCGCCAGCCCTGCTGCTCGTCCCCAGCCGTCGCTAGCCCACGTCCCCTTCCATGTTCCTAATAAACAGACTGGTGAGACGTGGGGCCGTGTTGTTTATGCTGGTAAATTGAAGGGTGCTGAGTGCAGAGATGAGGACTGCAATCCTGGGGCTGGAACCAGTGGGGGGACAGATGTGGAGATGAGGAGGACACTCACAGAGGTCAGAGTGACCAGCCCGGTCACCTTGGGGACAGATGTCAGCAGCAATGCTGTCCCCTGGGGCTCTTTCTGATCCAGGTTGTGCAGGGGTCCAATGTGAGCTGTGCCCCACCTGCAGGAGGCACCTGGGGAAGTTCACTAGGAAAAACATTGTTAGGGGATGTGATTTATCCCTTCATCCCCTGGCTGATGGAAAAAAAAGAAACTTCCCTTTCTCTAAAACTTGTTCAGACTTCATTAACTCAGACGAAAATATACAGACCTCGGGCGAGCCCTGCAGTACAGACCAAGCCTGTATCTCCCTCCCATCCCTGCATCCCTCTCAAACCAGAGCACAAGTTGCCCTCGGCACATTGCACGTCATTAAGATGCTTCCAGGGGAAGCGTTGGCCTGTTCTGGGCCACCACTTCCCTTCCAGAAAGTCACTGCAAAGGATGCTCAGTGCTGGGCTCAAGGTTCCCACCATGGGTACTGGTGGTTGTTCTTCAGCTCTTCTGGGTAGTGGGATCTCTGGAGCACGTTGGGACTTGTTCTTCAAGGATTGTCCCTGGGGCCAGCTCCTGGGATCCACCAAGAAGTCCTCCATGCTCCACAGCCTCATGCTGCTACCAGAAGGTCCAGGGGGGCTGCATCATTTCATACGTGGGGATGCTGGTGACATTGACAGGAATGGAGATGACAGCCCAGGGGAGCCCGTGCTGCTCCAGGGAACGTCTGATCATGTACCTGGAAGGATAAAGAGGTGACATGTGGGCCAGACTGAGAGAGCCAAGACCAGACGTGCACATAAACCACCTCAAAGAGATTAATTGTGACTGGACCAGATAAAAATCTGGTTCACCAAGCCGAGGTAGGACCTGGGGATCACTGCGACCTCTACGTTTTCTGAAGACAAAGCTGGAGAAGTGCAGCTGTGTGCACCTCGGTAAGGTTCAAGGTCCTACACCTGGGTCGGGACAATCTGCAGTTTCAATCCAGGCTGGGAGATGATATGATTGAAGCAGCTCTGAGAAGGACTTGGGTGCTGGAGATGAGAAGCTCAACATGAGCCGGCAACGTGCGCTCACAGCCCAGAAACCAACCGTGTCCTGGGCTGCATCCAAAATAGCGTGGCCAGTAGGGAGAGAGGGGATTTTGCCCCTCTGCTCGGCTTTCCCAAGACCTCACCTGGAGTCCTGTGTCGACTTCTGGAATCCCCAACATAAGAAAGAGATGGAACTGTTGGAATGGGTCCAGAGGAGGCCACAGAGATGATGTGAGGGCTGGAACACCTCTGCTATGAGGCCAGGCTGAGAGAGTTGAGGTTGTTCAGCCTGGAGAAGGCTCCAGGGAGACCTTAGAGCAGCTTCCAGTGCCTGAAGGGGCTCCAGGAAAGCTGACGAGGGACTTTTTCCAAGGGCTTGGGGTGATAGGATGGGGGAGAATGGCTTTAAATTGGAAGAGGGAAGATTTAGATTAGACATTAGGAAGAAATTCTTTGTGATGAGGGTGGGGAGGCCCTGGCCCAGGTTGCCCAGAGAAGTCATGGCTGCCTCATCCCTGGAGGTGTTCCAGGCCAGGTTGGATGGGGCTTGGAGCAACCTGGTCCAGTGGGAGGTGTCCCTGCCCATAGCAGGGGGTGGAACTGGATGGGCTTTGAGGTTCCTTCCAACACAAACTATTCTGTGATTCTACGAGCTGCTCCCCACCTGGGAAGACCGACTGTGTCTTGATTGAGGCGCCTTACCCGTCCCTGCCCAGCAGGAAGAGCGCAGGGATGTCAGCTGTCCGCCTGCTGTTCTCCTGGATCATCTCGATGTAGAAGCTGTCGTTATCATAGGCGTTGTCTGCAATGATCACCGCGCGCCCACCGTGCTCCTGGATCACACGCGTCTTCGATACGAATGAGCAACCGCTGGAGCAAAGAGAGACAAATCTTCAGTGGCTGCAGGCACCTCCCATCCTCCTGGACGCTCCCTCCCAAACCACTCCCGTCACGCCTTGACGTACCCCCTCTCCACCAAGGCAATCTGCTCCTGGATGAAGACACCATTATTCAGCTCTCCGCAGGCTTCAGGAGGATCCGCTGGGACCAGGTGGATCTGGTCGTACCTTGTGTTCTCCAAGAACGAGACAAGCAGGAGTGAGCGAGGGGAGATCAGGGCTGCTTCCCCTCCCTGGCCCCACCGCGGCCATCCCCGCTGCCCCGTGTCCTGCTCATCCCCGTGTTGAGTGTCTTTTGGGGAGGTTTATGGCTCCCAGGTACTCGGATGCTGGTTGCCGCTCTCCCCTCCATGCAGAGCCATCCTGACCTAACTCAATTGTTTGCCTAGACCTTGCGGTCACTGCGAGAAGGGGAAACTGAGGCACGGCTCCTGGAAAACATAGAATCATGGAATTGCTTGGTCGGAAAAGACCATTGAGATCATCGAGTCCAACCGTACTCGATAAACCACATCCCCAAGCACCTCATCTACCCAGATTTTAAACACCTCCAGGGATGGTGGCTCAGTGTTGGGTCCAGCTCTATTCAATATCTTCATCAACGATCTGGATGAGGGCATTGAGTGCATCCTTAGTAAGTTTGTGGATGACACTAAACTAGGTGGAAGTGTTGATCTCCTTAAGGGCAGGGAGGCTCTGCAGAGAGATCTGGACAGCCTGGATCCATGGGCTGAGACCAACGGGATAAGGTTCAACAAGAACAAGTGCCGGGTCCTGCACTTGGGACACAACAACCCTGTGCAGCTCCAGGCTTGGGGAAGAGTGGCTGGAAAGCTGCCTGGAGGAGAAGGACCTGGGGGTGCTGGTCGACAGTGGCTGAACATGAGCCAACAGTTCCAAGAAGGCCAATGGCATCTTGGCTTGTATCAGACACAGCGTGGCCAGCAGAAGCAGGGAAGGGATTGTCCCCCCTGGACTCCTCGTCCCCAGCAGCTTGTGCCTTTTCTGATGTTAATCCACTCAGATTTTCTATTTCTGATTTCCATGGGATGACGTAAGATATAAAAATGACTTGCAGGATTTCTTTTCCCCTGGACTCGGTACTGGTGAGGCCACACCTCAAATCCTGAGTTCAGTTTTGGGCCCCTCACTCCAAGAAGGACATTGAGGAACTGGAGGTCGTCCAGAGAAGGCAATGGAGCTGGGGAAGGGGCTGGAGAACAAGGGTTATGAGGAGCAGCTGAGGGACCTGGGGCTGTTTATCCTGGAGAAGAGGAGGCTGAGGGGAGACCTTATCACTGTCTACAACTGCCTGAATGGAGGTTATAGCGAGGTGGGTGTTGGTCTGTTCTCTCAGTGACAGGAGATAGGACGAGAAGAAATGGCCTTAAGTTGCAGCAGGGCAGGTTCAGATTGGACATCAGGAAAAATGTCTCCATGGAAAGGGTTCTGAGGCCCTGGCAGAGGCTGCCCAGGGAGGTGGTGGAGACCCCATCCTTGGAGGGATTTAAAAGCCGGGTAGATGAGATGCTCAGGGATGTGGTTTAGCAGTGGACAGGTACGGTTGGACTCAATGATCTCAAAGGTCTTCTCCAACCTAGTGATTCCACGATTCCATAGGGAAGACTCAGGGAAGAGCGATGAGCTCCGTTTTTTTAGGAAGCTTTACATCACTCGGCTCTGCAAAGAAGAAATGTTAGGATGGAGGAATCTGAGACCAATTCAGTCTCAATACTTACAAAGACGCCACCAAAATCCTTGGCCGGAGTGGCCGTGAAGATGTAGCGGATGTCTCCAGGGCTGAGCACTTGGAAATATAAGTATTCATGGACGCGTAAACCTGGGTGTGCATGGAAAAAAGCTGAGAATGAAGGAAAATAAAAGTGAAAATACCCAACTACCACTGCAGGATAAGAATGGACCCTTTGGAAACGCCAACACCTGGAGGACCCAAAGTGCTGGGTCAACCTGAGGTGCTGCGAGAGGAGATGCCCCATCCCTGGAGGTGTTCAAGGCCAGGTTGGATGGGCAGCCTGATCCAGTGGGAGGTGTCCGTGCCCGTGGCAGAGGGGTTGGAATTGGACGATCTTTAAGGTCTCTTCCAACCCAAACTATTCTATGACATGGGAAAATGGGACTGGGGTGCACTGGGAGAAGGGGAAAGGGGCAACAGGCACCCAGATCGAGGTGTGCAGGGGGAAAATGCCCTTGGATTGGGGTGTCCTGGAGAGGAATGTACCTGAATTGGGGGCAGCAGGGGAAATGGAACGGGACTGGGGTGCACCGAGGGGAAATGCACCTGGATTGGGGGTGAATGGAGGGGAAACAGAATAGAACTGGGATGCAGTGATGGGAAATGCACCCGGATTGGGGTGCACGGGGGGGAAATGCACCCAGATTAGGATGCACAGAGGGGAAACGCACCAGATTGGGAATGCCGGAGTGAAAATACACCCAGATCAAGATGCACCAAGGGGAAATGCACCCGGATTGGGATGCAGGAGGAGAAACACAATGGTGCTGGGGTGCAGTGATAGGAAATGCAATGGGGCTGGTATGAAATGGGGAGGGGAAACGCAATGGAGCCGGGGTTCCGTGATGGGAAATGCACCCGGATTGGGATGCATGGGGGAAATAAACACACCCAGACTAGGATGCAGTGATGGGAAAGGCACTTGGACTGGGATGCAGGAGGGGAAATACAGCCATATCAAGATGCACCAAGGGGGAAACGCACTTGGATTGGGATGCAGGAGGAGAAATGCAATAGGGCTGGGGTGTACCAAGGGGAAACACATCCAGATTTGGAGTCCAGGAGGGTAAATGCAATGGAGTTGGGGTGCAGTGATGGAAAACGCACCAGGACTCGGATGCAAGAGAGGAAAAGCAATGGAGGTGGGATGCAGTGATGGGAAATGCACCCGGACTGAGGTGTAGGAGGGCAAATGCACCCGGATCATGTGCATGGTTGGGAAATGCAATGGAGACAGGATGGAGCGAGAGGACATGCACCCAGATAGTGGTGCACAGAGGGAAAATGCACCCGGGATGGCAGGAAGAAGGGGAAATGCACCCGGACTGCAATGCACGGAGGGGAAACGCACTTGGATTGGGACGCAGGAGGGGAACTGCAATGGGGCTGGGGTGCACCAAGGGGAAATGCACCCGGACTGGGATGCACCAAGGGGAAATGCACCTGGATTGAGACACAGCGATGGGAAACACACTTGGATTGGGATGCAGGAGGAGAAATGCAATAAGGCCGGGGTGCACCAAGGAGAAATGCACCCAGATTTGGAGTCCAGGAGGGGAAATGCAATGGGGCCAGGATGAAGTGATGGGAAATACACCCGGACTGAGGTGTACGAGGGGAAATGCACCTGGATCATGTGAATGGGTGGGAAATGCAATGGAGACAGGATGCAACGAGAAGACATGCAACTGGATCGTCGTGCACAGAGGGGAAATGCAGAGGGGAAATGGGATGCAGTGATGGGAAATGCACCTGGATGGGGATGCACAGAGGGGAAATACACCCAGATCGAGATTTACCAAGGGGAAATGCACCCGGATTTGGGGTCCAGGAGGGGAAACACAATGGGGGTAGGGGTCAGTGATGGGAAACGCACCAGGACTGGGATGCATGGAGGATAAATGCAAGTAGGCTGGGATGCAGTGATGGGAAAGGCACCCAGACTGAGGTGTGGGAGGGGAAATGCACCCGGATTGGGATGCAGTGATGGGAAAGGCACTAGGATTGGGATGCAGGAGAGGTAATGCACCCAGATCGAGATGCAGCAAGGGGAAATGCACTCGGATTGGGATGCAGGAGGGGAAACGCAGTGGGGCTGGGGTTGAGTGATGGGAAATGCACCTGCATTAGGATGCACGGGGGAGAAATGCACCCGCATTGGGATGCAGGCGGGCGGAAATGCAACGTGGCCGGGGTGCGCAGGGGTTTACGCCCCCATATGGGGAAGAAGGAAGGGAAAGGCAGCTTGGGGGAGGCTCAGAGCCCTCGCACTCACCGCGGGCCGCCCAGGAGCAGAGGCAGAAGCAGAGCCACAGCGACCGGCGGAGCATGGCTGCGCGCACCGCCCCCGCGCCCATTGGCTGAGACCCAGAAGCCCCGCCCACCCCAGCGACCATTGGCTGAGCCAAAAGAAGCCACACCCGCTCACTGCTGCCATTGGCTGCGCCTCCACAAGCCCCGCCCACCAGCACACACCAATTGGCTGAGTTCCTAGAAGCCCCGCCCACTCACCGATCCTATTGACTGCACATGCACAAGCCCCGCCCTTTCGCCGCTCCCATGGCCCCCTAAGGCCCCGCCCTCGCGTTGCGCCCATTGGCTGCTCTCGGCCTCGTCCCGCCCTCGGTCCTCGCTCATTGGCTGCACTCACGAGATGCGCTTTCTGATTGGCTGCCTCCCCCCCGTCCGCAGGGGCGTGGGGCGGGCGGAAGTTCCCGCCGCCGGGAAGATTCTGGGCGCGCGCGGGGTATTGTGGGGCGGAGGAGCCGCAACGAGCAGCGCCGCTGCGATGATGGTGAGTGTTCTCCGGGATCATCCGCCGCCATCCTCGCCGCCGCCGCCCTCCCACCGTCCCTGACTCTGCTTGCTCGGCCTCCGCCGCCCTCCAGCGGCCGCCGAAGGCGGGATTGGGGCGGGGATGGAGGGGGCCGCGCTGCCATGGCGGCCTCGCCACTACCCGGGGCCTGGGGGCGCCTGAGGGGGTTTGAGGGGGGGGTGTTTGGGGGGGCTTGGGTCCCGCCAGGCCGGAGGGGCTGGGGGGGCGCGGTGCGTGCTCGGAGTTGTGGTCCTGCTGGGAGAGAAAGTGGTTGCTGTTACAAAAAGTGGAATATTTTGATTTAAGCTAAAGTAGGATTAAGTTTTCATGCAGGGAAGCTCCATCTTGGAGAGCTGCGCGGGGCTGTTGCGTCCCAAGGGCAGGGTCTGGCAGTTGGCTTTGTTGAACCTTATCCCATTGGTCTCATCCCATAGAATCACAAGGTTGGAAAGGACCCACTGGATCATCGAGTCCAACCTTTCCTAACAATGCCTAAACCATGTCCCTCAGCACCTCATCCACCTGTTCCTTAAACACCTCCAGGGATGGTGACTCCACCACCTCCCTGGGCAGCCTCTGCCAGTGCCCAATGACCCTTTCCATGAAAAATGTTTTCCTGATGTCCATCCTGAACCTCCCCGACAGAGCTTCAGGTCATTCCCCCTCGTCCTGTCCTCAGTCACTTGGGAGAAGAGGCCAGACTGCTCAGATCCCTCTGTAGGTCCTTCCTGCTCTACAGCCCATGGATCCAGCCCGGGTGGATCCCTCTGTAGATCCTTTCTGCCCTCCAGCCCATGGGTCTCTCCTGGCCAAATCCCCCTCCGGAGCCTTCTTGCCCTCCAGCCCTCCCAGATCCCTGTGGTAGATCCTTCCTGCCTTCCAGCCCATGAATCTAGCCTGCCCAGATCCCTCTGTAGATCCTTCCTGCTCTCCAGCCCATGGATCCTTCCTGCCCAGATCCCTCTGCAGAGCCTCCCTGCTTTCAAACAGATGGGCACTCCCACCTGATTTGGTGTCGCCTGCAAACTCAGTGAGGGAGCACTTGATACTCTCATCCAGATCATCAATAAAGATAATTAAACAATACTGATCCCTGGGGAATGACCGGCACCCCCAGGTTCTTCTCTGCTGGGTAGTTGAGGCTGGTGACAGAGCCAGGGCAGGTGACAGAGCCATGCTCACCTCTGTAGTTGTACAGGGCGTTCCAGAGGAGCTGGGATGCCACCACTGGTCTCTCCATAAAGATGGTCCCACCGTTGCCGATGTTCCTGGTGGTGAACAAGCCCTTTCCCTGCTGATGGAAATGATGCTGAAAACACTGCTCTAAACTCTCTTAAGACTTGTTCAGGAGTTCTAGAGAGCAAACATCCTTTATTAGGCCTGAGCACACAAGGGAGCAATCTCTGTTGATCATTTGCAGTGAGACAAAAGCTGGGGACAGAATGTATTTCCTGCTTGAGGTGATTACAGAAGACGCACCACACAGGATGTTATCATCTCCAAAGAATGAACAGTGTCTGAAAAAACATTATTTGAGAAAACATGCCATAAAAAAAAAAAACGTGCTAAGGATATTCTAACTTTCAAAAAATGTAATTACTTAGATGAAATTTAACTCTTCTTTAGCTTAAACCAAAAATATTCTACTAACTGTAATAGTAACTACCAACTCCCACCTTTCAGGCAGTTGTCCACCTTTCAGGCAGTTGTAGACAGTGATAAGGTCTCCTCTCAGCCTCTTCTTCTCCAGGCTAAGCAGCCCCAGGTCCCTCAGCTGCCTCTCATGACACCTTTTCTTCATCCCCTTCCCCAGCTCCGTTCCCTTCTCTGGACACGCTCCAGCCCCTCAATGTCCTTCTTGATGTGAGGGGCTCCAAACTGACCCCAGAATTCAAGGTGCAGCCTTACCAGCACCAAGTCCAGGGGCACAATCATTTCCCTGCTCCTACTGGCCAGGCTGTGGCTGATTGGAGCCAGGATGCCACTAGCCTTCTTGGCCACCTGGGCTACTGCTGGCTCATGTTAAGCTGCTGTCAGCCAACACAACCAGGTCCTTCTGTGCCAGGCACCTTTCCAGCCGCTCTTCTGCAAGCTGGAGTGCTGCACAGGGTTGTTATGGCGCCTGAACCCGCTTTCTTGGGAGCTGTAGCCCAGGGGCGCCATGTCTGCCTCTCTATCACAGGGATGGAATTAGGGATGTGGTTTAATGGTAGAGTTGCCAGTGCTACGTTGGGGGTTGGACTTGATGATTTTGGAGGTCTTTTCCAACCTAAGCAATTCTGTGTTGCTCTGTTTTTCTTGGGAGTGCAGGGGTTTCTTTTCCATCAAGAACTCTGCTGTGATGATTGTAGAAGAGCTCAGTACAGTACGAGATCTCTCTAGTAGCAAGTGATAGGATGAGAGGAAATGGCCTCAAGTTGAGCTGGAGGAGGTTGAGATTGGATATTAGGAAAAATATCTTTACTGAAAGCGTGGTGAAGAATTGGAAGAGGCTGCCTAGGAAAGTGGTGGAGTCTCCATCCCTGGAGTGTTCAAAAAGGCACGGTGATGTTGGGCTGACAGTTGGACTGGATGATCTTAGAGGTCTTTTCCAACCTTAATGCTTTTATGATCTCTCCACGGTTTACGGAGGCCTCACTGCCATCCTCACCCATCAGACCCATGGCACTAGTTTTGTTGTTCTGCAGTGCAGCAGTCGTAGTGTAATTTTGTTCTGTGCCCTCAGGTGGGTGTTTAAAGCTTGATGCCTCACCAATTTGGACTGTGCAGACATTAAAACTTTGCCTGTAAGGCACGTTTAGTTTGCTTTCAGGAATGAGCTCAGGCACTCCTGGAGCACAGCGAGAAGCCCTCATCTGCTGTGGCCTCTGATGCCCTCTAAGCTGTCTCTGACGCAATTTACGTAGTCAGGCAGGTGTGAGCGCTTAAATTGTGTTCCTTCAGCACATCCGCGCTGTGAAAACATCTTTTGGGACAGCTCAGACTGATTTGTAGTGCGAGAGGAAAGAACTGTTGCTTCTCTTCTGCTGAACATCTCACTGGCTGTAATACAAAATCACAGATCCGGTTGTAGCACTTGTGCAGTTCCCCACTGACTCAGTAATTACTGCATGTGCTGCTTCTGCAGCCTAAAATCAGGATCAGAACTTGGCTGTACAGAGGAAACCCGCTTGTTCGGGGGACAGTTATGGTCCCGGTGCGTATATTGGAGACAGCTGGGTGAATTCCAGTGATACTGTGGGAGATGGAGGACAGTTAGCTTGAGTGAAGGCAGAAGACGGACACACAGTCTTTGCTGGGTAAAAAAACGTCTGGATGGCTGAACACAAAGAATTGTGGTGAACAGAGCTGAAACCTGTTGGTGGCTGGTCACAAGTGGTGTCCCTAGGGCTCAGTTTTGGAGCCAGTCTTGTTTAATACGTCTTTATCCATGATCTGGATGAGGGGATCGAGTGCTCCCTCAGTTTGCAGATGACACCAGATTGAGCAGGAGTGTTGCTCTGCTGGAGAGCAGGAAGGCTTTGCAGAGGGATCTGGACAGGCTGGATCCATGGGCCAAGGTAAATTGTATGAGATACAACGAGGCCAAGTGCTCCAGGCTTGGGGAACAGTGTCTGGAAAGGTGCCTGGCATAAAAAGACCTAGAGGTGCTGGTTGACAGCAGCTGAACATGAGCCAGCAGTGGCCTAGGTGGCCAAGAAGGCCAACAGCATCCTGGTTTGGATCAGCCAGGGTGTGGCCAGCAGGAGTAGGGAAGGGTTCATCTCCTTGTACTTGGTGCTGGTGAGGCCACATCCTGAATCCTGTGTTCAGTTTTGGGCCCCTCACTCCAAGAAGGACATTGAGGAGCTGGAGCATGTCCAGAGAAGGGAATGGAGCTGGGAAAGGGGCTGGGGAATGAGGGTTGTGAGAGATGGCTGAGAGACCTGGGGTTGCTTAGCCTGGACAAAAGGACGCTGAGGGGAGATGTCATCACTGCCTACAGCTCCCTGCAATGGGGTTTTATTGAGATGGGTGTTTGTCTCTTCTCCGAAGTGTCAGGTGATGGGACAAGAAGAAATGGCCTCAAGTTCCACCAGGGGAGGTTTAGGTTGGGTATTAGGAAAACCATCTTTACTCAAAGTGGTGAAGCATTGGCAGAGGCTGCCCAGGGCAGTGGTGGAGTCTCAGTCCCTGGAGGTGTTCAAAAAACATGTAGCCATGGCACTTTAGGACATGGTTTGGTAGGCACAGTGGCATTGGGCTGATGGTTGGGCTGGATGATCTTAGAGGTCTTTTCCAGCATTCATGATTCTCCGATTCTTTGAACTTTAAAGAGGCTGCAGGTTTTGATCTTGCTTGCTGGGCTTTGTGAAGAGTGCAACTCCAGGTTGTCCACAGGCTGTTGGGATTGGGGTAATGGTTCTGCTGTGTGGTCTCTCTTCAGCCAACACCGGTTATCGTGCTGAAGGAGGGGACGGACACCTCACAGGGGATCCCCCAGCTCATCAGCAACATCAATGCCTGCCAAGTTATCGCAGAAGCCGTGCGCACTACCCTGGGACCTCGAGGCATGGACAAGCTCATTGTGGATGACCAGGGTAAGCACTGGAATCTCACTACAGACCCTCATGTTAGAGCGAGTCCAGAGGAGGCAATGAAGATGATCAACAGACTGGAATGCTTCCCATATGAGGACAGGTTGAGAGAGTTAGGGTTGTTCAACCTGGAGAAGAGAAGGCTCCGGGGAGACCTTAGAGCAGCTTCCGGTACTGAAAGGGGCTCCAGGAGGGCTGGAGAGGGGCTCTTCATCAAAGAGTGCAGGGATAGGCCAAGAAGGAACGTTTTTAAGCTGAAAGAGGGGAGAATGAGATGAGATCTTAGGAACAAATGTTCTGTGGGTGGTGAGGCCTTGGCCCAGGTTGCCCAGAGAAGTCATGACTGCCCTGTCCCTGGAGGTTTTCAAGGCCTTCAAATAAAAAATAGTCCCTTGGCTGAAAAAAAAAGACTTAAAGTGGAAATTGGGGATGAGAGGCTGTGGTTTAGATATGATAAAATTCACAGTAGTGCTGGATCTGTAGCGTAATAACAGGTTTGGGCCAGGTTTGACCTGGAAAGCAAAATGGTGAGGTGCAATGAGATCAGCTGGTCCGAAGTTACTGTTGTATTAATATCTCAGAGGTCTGAAAAGCTTCTTTGCATGTTAGGTGCCCTTTCAGAGTGAGCAGGGCTCAGAGCTTGAGCCTGACTTCCCTGTCTACATCAATCCTAGGCAAAGCCACAATCTCTAATGACGGTGCCACCATCCTGAAGCTCCTTGATGTTGTCCATCCTGCTGCAAAGACGTTGGTGGACATCGCCAAATCTCAAGATGCAGAGGTAGGAGAGCAGTCTGGTTGCACTTGGAAGCATAACATGGCTCACTCCCACCAGTGGTTGTGTGGGCTTTGTGCCCACAGGTGGGAATCCCTCATGGAGAGGGCGCGTTTATTCTTGTTTCTTTGATGTCTTCTCTTTTGTGATAACTTTGGGGTCTTTTACACTGTTTCAGCCCTGTCTGATGGGCGATTCAGAAATTTCAAAGACACAAAGTTCACATTTCCTGAACAGAAGTGACTGGGAAATGAGATTTCACCCTCAGATGGGACGTAGTCTGAAGCCAGCCCTTCTTAATCACTAAAGAATCCAACCACAAAGCTGCGAGCAGAGAAAATGCTGAAACCTGATGTCCTCTGTGTGGTTTTGAAGCTGTATCACAGTGGCTCTGCAGTGTATGGATGACACAAGGCGTTTCCTCTTCGTGCAGGTTGGTGATGGCACCACGTCTGTAACTCTGCTTGCTGCTGAGTTCCTGAAACAAGTGAAGCCCTACGTGGAGGAAGGCCTCCATCCCCAAATCATCATCCGTGCCTTCCGCACAGCAACACAGCTGGTAAGGAAGCACTGCTGGTAGCCGAGGGAGGGCTTGGCTGCTGCTGCAGCGCTGACGGGTGTTTTTGGCTCCACCAGAGCGTCTGGGGAGAGGAATTCTGTGCCAAAGAGGAAAAAAAGCACAATTCCAGGCAAAATTTAGTCATGAATGAGTGTAGGGAGTGACAGTAGCGATCTCGAGATGTCTTACAGCAAATGTGAGCTGCCTTTCCTGGTGTCAGTGAGCTGTTATTACCAGGTGGCACCTCTGGCGTGCTATCGCTTCCTTTGTTCTTTTCCAAGAAAGAATGAATAAACGGGATAATTAATTTTCCGTCCTCCTAATATTTACTCCTCCTCCTCAGTAAACGTTACATCTCGTGAAGCCCTGTTAAGCTGAACCTTCTCTGGATGTTAACTCCCTACGTGGCCCTTTGGTTCCCCAGATCTCTGCTGAAAACAGTGAAGCAGTTCCAATCCTCTTCCCAATCCTCTTAAACTTACGTTGCAGTGTTTCTTAGAATAACTTGGCTGGAAGGGGTGGAATAGCTTAATTGTTTGAAATTTCAGTGATGTTGAAGTAGGGAATTATAAGTCACATAAAATACAATGGGAAGTTTGAGATCTGATCAGCTTATGAAAACGAGTCATTAATCCAGCTGTTGGCTTGTGTCTTGGCAGGCTGTAAACAAGATCAAAGACATCGCTGTTTCAGTGAAGAAAGAAGATAAAGAGTAAGTTCCCCTTACAGATGACCTGGTTGTGTAGCCGGGCCTCATGAGCTGGTGTGAGGTTGTTACTGGCTCTCGCTCTGGCTCAGGTCTCAAGGTCAGGCCGAGCAGCTGTAGCCTTGTACTAGGGTTATCCTTAAACCTTTGGAGTTTCCTGCTCCTCCGGGGCTGATGCTGTGCTCACGCTCAGGCTGCAGCAACGTATGTAGGCCAGTGCTTTCAGCGCAGATGGAGGAACCTAGGTACCAAAATAAGTGGCCTGATTTCTTTTTTCCAGTGGTGGTGGAGACTTGTGGCTTTTCCTGTAATCAGTGGCACTGTTAGAAGTTCAGTGCTCTGAAAATCAGATCACTTTTTAGCTGTTAGAGAGATGAAGTGAGATAGTGAATAGTAGTAAGGAAATGATCCCTTCAGCTGGGATGAGAACACTAGAGTTAATTTTCTCCCTGCGTTCTGAGCTTGTCAGCTTAATCTGACCTTGCTGATACCTGCAGTAAAGCTTCAGCTTGAACTGTTTAACCATCTTAAATAAACTGCTTCCAAAGCAGTGGCAAGGAAGGGGATTCTCCCACTCTGCTCCACTCTTGTGAGACTCCACCTGGAGCCCTGTGTCCAGTTCTGGAGTCCTCGGCACAAGAAGGACATAGTTCTGTCTGAGTGAGTCCAGAGGAGACCATGGAGGTGATCCGAGGGCTGGAGCACCTCTGCTATGAGGCCAGCTTGAGAGAGTGGGGATTGTTCAGGCTGGAAAAGAGAAGGCTGTGGGGAGACCTTAGAGTAGCTTCCAGTGCTGAAAGGGGCTTCAGGAAAGCTGGGAAGGAGCTCTTGATCAGGAAGTGCAGGGATAGGACGAGGGGAAATGGTTTTAGGCTGAAAGAGGGGAGATTGAGATGAGATCTTGGGAAGAAATTCTTCACAGTGAGGGTGGTGAGGCCCTGGCCCAGGTTGCCCAGGGGAGTCGCGGCTGCCCCATCCCTGGAGGTGAGCAAGGCCAGGCTGGGTGGGGCTTAGAGCAACCTGATGCCATGGGAAATGTCCCTGCTCATGCAGGAGGATTGGAAATGGATGAGCTTTGAGGTCCCTTCCAAACCAAACCCTTCTGTAAAATGAGCTGTATCCTTCTCCTGTCCTGCGGCGTGGGCTACGGTGGTTCTCATGGTCAGCAGTAACTTGAAGCTGGATCCCTATTTCTGTGGTATCATCCGCTCTGCTACGGCAATCATTACCCGAGTTAACATTTTGGAGAATGTGCCACCTTTAAAGGGTTTTACTGCCTTTAGAATAGAGAAGGGATGCTGAGCCCTGCTGTTTTGCTCAGTGGTGTCTAAAAGCCAACCAACCTGGCCAGCGCTAGGCTGATATTCAGGCTTTAAAAGGGACAACCATTTGTGGACAATGTGTGCCATGCTCTCCCTATCGACAGAAGGGAACTCCTCATCACAGTGGATACTGTTTTGTGAGTTTGTGAATCAGCAAGTGAAAAAGACCTTGATTTGTCTTCCTTGCAGTGAGCAGAGAAGCCTGCTGGAGAAGTGTGCGGCCACAGCCCTGAGCTCCAAGCTGATCTCGCAGAGCAAGGAGTTTTTCTCCAAGATGGTTGTAGATGCTGTCATGATGTTGGACGACTTGTTACAACTCAAAATGATTGGAATAAAGAAGGTGCAAGGAGGTGCTCTGGAAGTAAGTTTTGTTGGAGCTGGTCCTGAAAGGATAGGAGAGTGATAGCAGATCCTTTGGGTTGGTTCTAGGAGAAACGCAGCCTGGCTTGATAATGCCTGTTTGGGAATTATCAAAGCAAAACAATGTTCTTGTTAGAAATGTTGTTGGAAAAAGCAAGCAGGACTGGATTTCTTTTTTGTAGGCAAAGACTCTATTTTTCTGAGCCAAATATACTCTTATCTCTCTAGAGTGAAAGTTGTTATTGAAAGAAATTCCATTTATATCTCTGCACGGTGAAATATTTCTTTTATTGGAAGTCCTTGTTATTTCAGGAACCAAAACCTGATTGTTTGCTGGGAAAAATGCAAAGAAAACATTGTGAAGGGGTGTTTTACCGATGGGCAGGGCAGATGGGGCGTGTATTTTATACCATGGCACTGGAGTCCTTGTCATGAATCAGACTCTTATGGGTGTGGGGTGGGAGTTGTTCTTGGGCTGTGGGAGAGCTGGTGTGTCCATGCCTGTATCCCGTATAGGTTTGCCCCATCACTTTGGACCTTCCTGCTCATAAAGTAAAGCCTGCTGCAGTCTCTCTAAATCATTATTCTGTGGCTGTTACTGTCTGTAAACTCTGTGCATGAGTGTTTTCATTGAGAAGAGACATTGTAATTACACCATTATCTTGCCCAGACAACTCATTTAGTGAATTAGGAACGTTTCGGCAACTGTTTTTGTGGTGTCTGGGACTGCTGGTGTTCAGAGCTTGCAGAAACTGGTCCCCTAGGGAAGCTGGTTGTCTCCCATTCTGGATAAAAGCAGTTATCCCTACTCTATTGTTTGGCTTCTGTATTCCACTGTTGGACTCCTAAGAGAATGGGGCAAGTGATTTAGCACGTTGCTTTTCAGAGTTGGCTTGCCGAGGGATCCTGGATCATCTCACCCTGTCAGCTAGAGCAGGGAAATTCCATGCTTGCCCTGGTTTAGGGCAGGGATCCTCTGGGCTTCAGCGGCTGCGCGGAGCCAGGTCTGCACTGCGTGGTTGGATACTCACAGGGTGGGAGATTCAGATGCTGTTTCTTCTCCCAGACACAAAGTCAAGATGTTCACTTCAGGGGGCAGTGTTGGGCAGGGCGATCCTGCTGCTAAACAATCCCAGAGGTGCCAATGGAGCTTGGAAAAACAAACCAGGGCGAAATACCCGCCCCCGTGTGGGGGGCTGTGGATGAGAAATATTCATCTTCAAAGGGTAGAAATGGGAAAGACATCAGAGAGAGAACAGATTGCTCCATCCCTTGATCTTCACATTGTGTGTAGCATCTTCTGCTGCGGTGTCTTGAAGGGTAGAAAGGAAGTGATAGAGGTTGGTTTTGTGAACAGAGAGGAGAAAATACTCACTGCTTATTTTCCGTAGAAGTGGGTTAATCAAAGGAGACAGCTGTTGGTGAGCGTTTTATAAATGAGGACTCTGAAAGCTGGGATTCTCCTCTAGGAGTTATTAACCCTGTTGAGAAATCCTTGGGAGCCTGAGCCTAACACAAATTCCTCTCTTCAAGGACTCTCAGCTGGTGGCCGGAGTGGCCTTTAAGAAGACGTTCTCCTATGCTGGGTTTGAAATGCAGCCCAAGAAGTATCAGTCTCCCAAGATTGCCTTGCTGAATGTGGAGCTGGAGCTCAAAGCAGAGAAGGAGAACGCTGAAGTCAGAGTAAACACAGTGGAGGTAAGAGACAAAAGGGGAGCCTGTCCCGCTTTGTCCCATCTGCAGGATGTGGTGGCTGCTTGAGGGCCAGTGGGATAAATGGGATGGCCTTCTGCACACCCTACCCCTGCAAATAGCTTGTTAAAGGCCTTTTTTGAGATATGGTTATTCTCTTTCACCTTCTTGGAAAGTACTGTGACGTTGCATGCATTTGGTTCCTGCATGATGGTGGCTGCCCCATCTCTGGAGGTGTTCCAGGCCAGGCTGGATGGGGCTTTGAGCAGCGTGGTCCAGTGGGAAGTGTCCCTGCCCATGGCAGAGGGGTTGGAACTGGATGGGCTTTGAGATCCCTTCCAACCCAAACCATTCCAGGATTCTAATTGTTTCCTTAAAGTTCCCCTGTTCACCATGGTAGACACCATGGTCATTCCTGTTGTGGTCAGCTGCTGCTGTGGTGTTGCTCTGTGCTGTTGTCAGCTTTCCTGCCTGCCCGTGTCTGTGTTTCACTGACAACTGGGACACAGTCGGCTTGGGAAGCCAGGACGCGCAGAAGGTTTCTCAGGATCTGTTTTTTCTCTGTGATAGATACTGCAAGTCTCTCTGCCCCAGCTTCGTTCTGTAAACACCCCATAGACATCAGTATAATCCCTTCTCCCTCCTTTTGCTGTCTCATTGCCTCTTTGTCAGTTCATCCAGCTTCTTTATCGACTCAGTTTTGTTGCTGGAAGGGTTTTAACAGATGTGGCTCTTTGGCATAAAATAGGGTGACCTAAAATCACCTACAAGTCTTAGAAAGCATTTGTCTGCCAGTGTGAACAGAGCAGCATCTCTACTGCCTTTGTTTTAGATGAGCTCTCCCTTTGCAAGCGCTGCAGGATATCCTTTGTGAACCTTTGTAACGTGAGTGCTTGTCCCTTTCTCCCTGCCCCCTGCCAGGATTACCAGGCCATCGTGGATGCGGAGTGGAACATCTTGTATGACAAACTAGACAAAATTCACAAATCTGGAGCAAAAGTGGTCCTGTCCAAGCTTCCCATCGGTGATGTGGCCACTCAGTACTTTGCGGACAGAGACATGTTCTGTGCTGGCCGTGTCCCAGAGGAAGATCTCAAGCGTACTATGATGGTGAGCTGCCTTCTTTCAGAATAAAGACTTGTGATTTCTGGTCACAGGTGGTGTCCCCAGGGCTCAGTGTTGGGTCCAGTTCTGTTCAGTATCTTTATTGATGATCTGCATGAAGGGTTTGAGTGCGTCATAGTAAGTTTGTGGATGATACTAAGCTGGGTGGGATTGTCAATCTCCTTGAGGGTAGGGAGGCTCTGCAGGGGGATCTGGACAGGCTGAATCCCTGGGCTGAGACCAATGGGATGAGGTTTAACAAGGCCAAGTGCCGGGTCCTGCACTTGAGACACAACCCTGTGCAGCTCCAGGTTTGGGGAGGAATGGCTGGAAAGCTGCCTGGCAGAGAAGGACGTGGGGATGTTGGTTGACAGTGGCTGACCATGAGCCAGCAGTGGTCCAGGTGGCCAAGAAGGCCAATGGCATCTTGGCCTATATCAGAGACAGCATGGCCAGCAGGAGCAGGGAAGGGTTTGTGCCGCTGGACTTGGCTCTGGTGAGGCCTCACCTCAAATCCTGGGTTCAGTTTTGGGTCCCTCACTCCAAGAAGGACATCGAGGGGCTGGAATGCATCCAGAGAAGGAAACGGAGCTGGGGAAGGGGCTGGAGGACAAGGGTTGTGCAAAGTGGCTGAGGGACCTGGGATTGTTTAACATGGAGAAAAGGAGGCTGAGGAGAGACCTCATCACTCACTGCAGCTCTCTGAAACGTTGTAGTGAGATGAGTGTTGGTCTTTTCTCCCAGTGACAGGTGAGAGGATGAGAAGAAATGGCCTCAAGTTGCACCAGGGCAGGTACAGATTGGATATCAGGAAAAACTTCTTCACAGAAGGTGTTCTCAGGCCCTGGCAGAGGCTGCCCAGGGACGTGGTGGAGTCCCCATCCCTGGGGGGATTTAAAAGCCAGGTAGATGAGGTGCTCAGGGATCTGGTTTAGTAGTGGACAGGTACGCTTGAACTCAATCTCAAAGGTCTTTTCCAGCCAAGTGATTCTACGATTCTTTTGATTTGGTTTCAGCAGTGTCAGGCTGCTCATCCCCAGCACAGGGCAGCAGGCGGTGACTGAACACATTATGAAGATGTGCAATTAAAATTGCATTATTTTTGCTGGTGTGGTTATTCTGTAAAGTCACTTCATAGTGGCAAAGCTGTTCCTTGATGGAATGAACAGCCACACCCTAATTGCATCTGCACTGCTTTTTTGTTTCTCCGATGTTGTTACACATTAGGGTTTGTACATGACATCAGAGGAGGTTTGTTGTCCCTAGTTCTTGCGTGTTCCATTGTGAGTGCTTTATTCAAAGCTTTCTTTGTGTTGCTGCTGGACTCCAGAGCGCATGAGTCAGCACTTGGAAGAAGTATGACCTTTTTTGCTGTCAAAAATCATTTCTGGTGTTGGTAGCCTGCTGAGATGGATGAGATGGGAGGGGAGGGGAAGGAGAAGAGTTTTTCCCTGGGTCATCCTGCAGGATGGTTTTGCATCAGCTACAAGGCCAGGCCATCTCTGAAGAGCAGGAGTCTGCTGGGCAAATGTGTCTGGTTTGTCAGTGGTGGTAATGCTGCTCTTTATCTTCCCTCCATGCAGGCCTGTGGTGGTTCCATTCAGACGAGTGTCAACGCCCTGTCGGATGCTGTTCTGGGCCGATGTGAACTCTTTGAGGAGGCTCAGATTGGAGGAGAGAGGTAAATACACCAGCGGTGAACCTGTAGTCCAGCGTAAGCACTCTAATATTAGTTTGACAGTTAGGGTCTGAGCTTTAGCAGGTTTGGGCATCTCCTGTGGTGATGGTGTGAGAACAAGATTGCTGGTTTTATGAGGCTGGGAGGGGAACAGGAGTAAGATTTCATGTGAATCTTGCCTGTTTGCTGTGCTTTTAAACAGATACATTAGTCCCTAATGCCTCGTAGAATGCATAGGGGTATTTTTCATTCACAAGATAAAACCAGAGCCTTTTGGGGGTGATTGTGACACACTGAGATCGCACAGTGATGCTTTGCTCTCAGTGCAAATGAAGCTGGATACCATACAGAATCACAGAATCACTAGATTGGAAAAGAACTCCAGGATCATTGAGTCCAATCATTCCTATCAACCACTAAACCACGCCCCTGAGCATCTCATCTGCACGTCTTTTAAATACCTCCAGGGATGGTGACTCCACCCCTCCCTGGGCAGCCTCTGCCAGTGCCCAATGACCCTTTCTATGAAAAATTTTTTTCTGATGTCCAGCCTGAACCTCCCCTGATACAGCTTCAGGCCATTCCCCCTTGTCCTGTCTCCTGACACTTGGCAGAAGAGCCCAGCTCCCTCCTCTCTACAACCTCCTTTCAGATAGTTGTAGAGAGCAATGAGGTCTCCCCTTAGCCTCCTCTTCTCCAGACTAAACAACCCCAGTTCCCTCAGTTGCTCCTCATAAGAATTGTTCTCCAGCCCCCTCACCAGCTTCGTTGGTCTTCTCTGGACACTGTCCAGAGCCTCAACATCCTTCTTGGAGCGAGGGGCCGAGAACTGAACACAGGATTCGAGATGTGGCCTCACCAGTGCTGAGTACAGGGGGAGAATAACCTCCCTGGACCTGCTGGTCACGCCGTTTCTGACACAAGCCAAGATGCCATTGGCCTTCTTGGCCACCTGGGCACACTGCTGGCTCGTTTTCAGTCGGCTGTCAACCAACACTCCCAGGTCCTTCTCTTCCGTGCAGCTCTTCAGCCACTCTTCCCCCAGTCTGTAGCACTGCATAGGGTTGTTGTGCCCCAAGTGCAGGACCCGGCATTTGGCCTTGTTGAACCTCATGCCATTGGTCTCAGCCCAGCAGTCCATCCTGTTCAGATCCCTTTGCAGAGCCTCCCTACCCTCCAGCAGATCCACACTTCCACCCAGCTTAGTGTCATCTGCAAACTTACTTAGAGTGCGTTCGATTCCCTCATCCAGGGCATCAATAAAGACATTGAACAGAGCTGGACCCAGTACTGAGCGCTGAGGAACCCCACTTGTAACTGGCCTCCAGCTGGAGTTAACTCCATTGACCTCCACTCTCTGGGCCCGGCCATCCAACCAGTTTTCAACCCAGGAGAGTGTGCACCCGTCCAGGCCAGAGGCTGACAGTTTCTGAAGCAGAATGCTGTGAGAAACCGTGTCAAAGACTACTGAAGTCCAAGAAGACTACATCCACAGCCTTTCTCTCATCCAGTAGACGGGTCACTTGGTCATACAGTGGGGTTCTTCCTGTTGCTAGCGGAGTAATCCTCTTTGGGGCTGTGTGCTAACATCTGCCTCCTTCCTGCCAAGTGAAAATGAGAGCAGCAGTTAGCACAAAGTCCTAACAGCACAGGAGGAGAGTGAATTTTCCTGGGTCAGCTTGAATTTCACTTGTATGTTGCCTGGCTCAGCTCCTCCTTAGCTCTGCATAGGGTGAAACAGCTCCAGTCACACATCTGGCTCGTTGAGAACGTGGTGTTGTATTGATGAGAGCCTGTTGGGCATCAGCAATGCTTCTCCGTTGCCATAACCTTTCTTGCGTTGTGCTGTTGCAGGTATAACTTCTTCACAGGCTGCCCGAAGGCAAAGACATGCACAATAATCCTGCGAGGGGGTGCGGAGCAGTTCATGGAAGAGACAGAACGGTCCCTGCACGATGCCATCATGATAGTCAGGAGAGCAATCAAGGTAAGAACCAGGAGAGACTCCTCCCTGGCATTGGGGTTGTTGATCAGATGTGGCACAGCTGTAACTTTCTAGAAAGCTTTTTGCATGCTGGCATTTGGCTGAGGTCTCTGTGGAGAGACCAGGAGCTCTCAGCCGGCAGAGTAGAGCGTGCATACGGGCAGCATCTGATCAATTAACTCAAGTGCTGTTCCTTGGCCAGAGCAGTGTTGTGTCTGTGATGTTGCCAACTGCTTTTCAGGAAGGCCTGTTTTTTGGCTTCTCTTTAGCACAGCTGTAACTGGTGCCTGCTGGGTTGTGATGTGTTCTGTAAGCACCTCCATCCTAAAGGGGAAGGGAGTTTTCTGGGCGCTTTGGTTTGGTCTTGAGTAGGTTTGAACAGCAGGATTAATCTCACCTGCACTTCAGTTAAAGTGCAGCAGTTAAAGCTGCAGTTAAAGCAGTTAAAGCTTCAGTTAAAGCTGCTGGTTCTGACCAGCCTGAAGGATCACTGTCCTCTGGCTGTGAAGGTTTTGGAGCACCCAGAGAGATGTCTGACACACGTGTGATGTGTGCTCTGTGCTCCTGGAGCTGCTGGGCCTGTGTGGAGGATGCTAAAACTGCCAATGTTTCTGGGTTATGCATAATAACACGTTAACATGGTGATTTCTGGTTAAAAACAGCTCTGAAGCTGAGTGCCCTGAGGGGATGGGAAGAAGCATGTCAGGATTTTTTGGAACTGTTTTGCTTTTGGAACATCCTGATCTCCCTGCTGAAGCAAATAGGGAGGAGAAAAAATAGCAGAACTTGGCTGTGAAGCATTGCTGCAAATATCTTTGATTTTGAATGCTTTACAGAAGTGAGGGAAACTTGACCAGCACAAGGCGGCTGTGGGCTGCCATCCCTCCCTGGTACAGCGTCCCCAAAGCACCCCTATATCTTGGGAAGGGATGACATCCAGAGGGACCTGGACATGCTGGGGAGTTGTGCCTATGCAAACCTCATGAGGTTCAACAAGACTGAGGGCAAGGTCCTTACACCTGGGTCAGGGCAATCCATGGTTTCAATCCAGGCTGGGGGACAATGTGATTGAGAGCAGCTCTGAGGAGGACTTGGGTGCTGGGGGATGAGTAGCTCAACAGGAACCAGCAACGTGTGCTCACAGCCCAGAAACCAACCATGTCCTGGGCTGCACCCAAAGCAGAGTGGCCAGCAGGGAGGGAGGGGATTCTGCCCCTCTGCTTTGCTCTGGTGAGACCCCACCTGGAATCCTCTGTCCAGTTCTGGAATCCCCAACATAAGGAGATGCAGCTGTTGGAATGGGTACAGAGGAGGCCATGGTGATGATGTGAGGACTGGAGCCCCTCTGGTATAAGGCCAAGCTGAGGGAGTTGGGGTTGTTCAGCCTGGAGAAGAGAAGTCTTTGGGGAAACCTTAGAGTAGCTTCTAGTACTGAAAGGGGCTCCAGGAAAGCTGAGGAGGGGCTCTTGATTGGGGAGTGCAGGGATAGGACAAGGGAGAGCGGTTTTAAGCTGGAAGAAGGGAGATTGAGATGAGATTTTAAGAAGAAATGTTTTCTTGTGAGGGTGATGAGGCCCTGGCCCAGGTTGCCCAGAAAAGTGGTGGCTGCCTCATCCCTGGAGGTGTTCAAGGCCAGGTTGGATGGGGCTTGGAGCAGCCTGGTCCAGTGGGAGGTGTCCCTGCCCGTGGTGGAGGAGTTGGAACTGGATGGGCTTTGAGGTCCCTTCCAATCCAAGCCATTCCGTGTTTCTATGCACATCACTGGGAAAAGCTGCTGGTAGCTGCTCCTTGAGGTTCTTGGTTCATGTCTGAAGCTTCCACCAAGCTGGCATTTCTGAAGTGACAGCACCCTGGGCTATGGATTCCCCTGGGCGTGGTGTGTCTGCATCACCCTGACATGGAGGAGAGGAGGCTTTCCTGCCCTCCTCCTTCCTGGAACAAGAATGAGTTTCTCTTTTCCTTTCAGAACGACTCGGTTGTTGCTGGCGGTGGTGCGATAGAGATGGAGCTTTCCAAATACCTGCGAGACTATTCCAGGACCATTCCAGGCAAGCAGCAGCTGCTGATAGGGGCTTATGCTAAAGCCCTTGAGATCATTCCCCGACAGCTGTGCGACAATGCTGGCTTTGATGCCACCAACATCCTGAACAAGCTCCGGGCCAAGCACGCGCAGGTGGGTGCCCACCTTTGAATCCGGGGCTGCTGGGGAGAACAAGCAGTTTTTACAATGTCTTTACTTCCTTTTTCCGAGCCTGATGGATCCGAAGTATTTCAACCAAGCCAATGTTGGGCTTGCGTTGTCTTTGATTTAACACCATGTTTTGCTTTCACATCAAGCGTGGGTTGGTGCAGGTTTCTATAAAGGGAAATGATCCGTTTTTCCCTTTGATCACAGTTGTCGGGTGACTTCTGGAGCTGGGAGGTTTGATTTGCTTTTTAAAAATGCATCGTTTGTCAGGAGGGAGGCTTCTATATTAAACATGAAAGTAATGAGAGGATGAAAGTTGGCCGAGCTGTGTCTTTTCCAGAGAAGGAAAAGCCTGAAGGTCCCAATTGCTTGTGATCCTTTTGGATCTTGCGGAGCACATGCAGTCCTCGTTTGGTCAATTTGAGCCCTTGGGCTTCCCTTGGAAGCAGCAGCTGTGCTGTAGGGTAATTCCCACCACACTTCATCCCGCTGATGGCTGTGGAGTGAGGGAGGATGCCCCAAAATCATTGAATTGTAGAATAGTTTGAGCTGGAAGGGACCTTAAAGCCCACCCAGTTCCAACCCCCCTGCCATGGACAGGGACACCTCCCACTGGATCAGGCTGCCCAAAAGGCCCCATCCAACCTGGCCTTGAACACCTCCAGGGATGGGGCAACCACAACCTCCCTGGGCAAACCTGTTCCAGGGCCTCACCACTCTCTTCATGAAGAAATTCCTCCTTATGTCTAGTCTAAATCTGTCCCTTTCCAGTTTATACCCATTGACCCTCATCCTGTCACTACAAGCCTTTGGAAACAGTCCCTCCCCAGCTTTCTTGTTGCGTCCTTCAGGTACTATGAAAAAAAATGAGCATCTTAATCTTGGGATGCAAAACCTGGATCTGTGGGTAGGGCAGTGAGACAGGAGCGGAATTCAGTCCTGTAAATCTGCGGCTTCCTTGTCAAGTGGAGCTCACCTCCTCTTTGATGAGGCTTTACTGGCACCGTTTGACAACAGAGGCTTTTGAGTTTTTCTTTTCCTTTGTGTTTCCCTCTAATATGCCCATTTTTAAGCTGAAAAATGGAAAATTGAGATTTTAGGAATAAACGTTTTTGCATGAGGGTAGTGAGGCCCTGGCCCAGGTTTCCCAGAGTTGTGGAGATGTTGAAGGCCAGGTTGGATGGGGCTTTGAGCAGCCTGATGCCTTGGGAGGTGTCCCTTCCCATGGCACGGGGTTGGAACTGGATCGGTTTAAGGTCCCTTCCAAGCCAAATCATTCCATGATTCTTTACAGCAAAGTCCAGTCTCTACCACTACCTCAACGTTTGTGTGTCTTTGTTTCCCTGTGCGCTGGCACTGAAGTCCTAACCAGCCCTAGAACAAGACCTTCTCCCTCTTCTCCCTTTCCAGGGTGGAATGTGGTACGGCGTGGATGTGAACAATGAGGACATCGCTGACAACTTCGAGGCCTGCGTGTGGGAACCAGCTGTAGTGCGCATCAATGCGCTGACGGCGGCCTCCGAGGCCGCCTGCCTCATCGTCTCCGTAGACGAAACCATCAAGAACCCCCGTTCCACCGTGGACGCTGCACCCAGTGGACGGGGCCGGGGGCGAGGAAGGCCCCACAACCACTGAGACCTCGCTCCTTGGCGTGGTGACAGGGGCTGGCGCTCTCCTCCCAATGTGCTAAGTGAAAATTAATTGATTTCTCACTTAATTACTGGGCCGTTCACCAGATGGTTATTTTGAGGTCTTACAGGCAACCTCTGGCCTTGTTTAATTAGCGTCAAATCTTGGCCCGGGCAGTGGCAACCTCCTGCGAGAGGCCCTGCCCCAACATTTCCTACACAGCACTGATCCCCTTAGGCTCGCCTCGTCCTTCTGCTGGGAAGTGGCGCCGAGCAGAGCCCTCCAGCGCTGGCAGGTACGCGGTGAGCGTCTGGGCTTGGGTTGTATTTATACTGTTTTGTTTTTTTCCCCTGCAGTGGGGTTTGAACCCAGGCTCCAACACAATAAAAAGATGGCCGTATGTCAGTGGCACTCTGGGGTCTTCCTCTCTGCTTCTTTCCTTCTGCTGGGTGCTAACTAGTAGTAAAATTAACCTTTCAGAATGTTGTTTTGCCCCATTTAAAGCAAGCACCATGCTGGGAAGCAGGTCTGACTCACAGCACACCCCTCTGTTTCCACAACGGATTGCATCTGTGCCTGTTGCCTCTCTTAAAGCTCTCGGATATCACACAGTCACATTTCTTTTTGCTTCTGCTTCATGGCCCATTCCATTGGGCTTTTTTCCTGATGGAAGTGGGTTCAGGGCTACAGCTCTGGTGATAGGGAGGGGCTGGATGAGGCTGATGCTGCTTCTGGGATGGATCCTGGCACTTTGGGGCATCTCGGGAAGGAAAATCCTCTTGGGGAACACGAGATTTCATAGAATCACAGAATGGTTTGTGTTGGAAGGGACCCCATCCAGTTCCAACCCCCTGCCATGGGCAGGGACACCTCCCACTGGATCAGGCTGCTCCAAGCCCCATCCAACCTGGCCTGGAACACATCCAGGGATGGGGCAGCCGCAACTTCTCTGGGAAATCTGTTCCAGGGCCTCACCACCCTCTTCATGAAGAATTTCTTCCTAATGTCTAATCTAAATCTTTGCCCTTCCAATTTAAAGCCATTCTCCCTCATCCTATCACTCCAGGCCCTTGGAGAAAGTCCCTCCCCAGCTTTCCTGGAGCATCTTTAGGTACTGGAAGCTGCTCTAAGGTCTTTCCAGAGCTAAACAACCCCAACTCTCTCAGCCTGTCCTTGTATGGAAGGTGCTTCAGCCCTTTAATCATCTTCGTGGCCTCCTCTGGACTTGCTTCAACAGTACCACATCCTTCGTGTGCTGCTGAGGCCTCCAGGACTGGACACAGGACTCCAGGTGGGATCTCACAAGAACAGAACGGAGGGGCAGAATCCCCTCCCTCACCCTGCTGGCTGCGCTGCTTTGGATGCAGCCCAGGACATGGTTGGCTTTCTGGAACTGCGAGGTTGAAAATGTTAATGGAGGAAGAAATTGTGTCTTCCCCCCGGTATCATTGTATTGCGATCTTTAATTGTTTGAGTTGATGGTCCATTACACCACAACCGGGGTTTCTTCTGCCCTGCAACAGCCGGTACAAGCCCTTTCGGAGGCGCAGAGGCATCCGGCATTTTCTCTCAACGTGACCCTCGAAGTTTGTCTTTTGTGAAGCCTGTTTTGTACTGAACTGACAGCTTTTGGGTCAGATTCCCGGTGTTTCTTAGTGGTGGCATTTAAAGATGAACACTCTCAAGGGAAACAGCTCTGTGGGCTGGGAGGGGGAAAAGCAGGTCTTGTGGGTGCTGATCCCATGTCCTGTGGTGCACAGGTTTCCTTCAGGAGCTGGTGGGTCTTGCCCAAGGCAGGCGGCAGATTCTTGGGGCTTACTGTGTTTCCTTCCAGTGGCAGGAATTTGAGGGAATGCATTCCTTCCTGGCTTTCTCATAGCAGCAGGATCCCATCTCCCTGCACCCAGCGCTGCTGCACCCTCCCCAACTTGTAAATCCCATTCCCGACTCTGTGAGTTTGGAATCTGGGAACCAGGAATTCTCCAGCCACCTGAGCTGTCTTATTCCTCGATTTGCTTTTTTCTTCCAGGACTGTTCAGGAAGCTTTCTTTTCAGCACAAAATTGTTCAAACTCAACTTTTCGCTCTGCTGTGGTCTACGATCAGCCTTCACTGCCAAAGGATGGGAGTGACATCTCTTGGCCCCCTCCTTTGGGCTGTAGGTCCTCCACTTTGTCCACTGACGCTTCTGGGCTCTCCAGTACCAGTTTTTGCTCCCAAGTCACAGAATACCAGAAAGATCGGGGTTGGAAGGGACCTCCAGAGCTCATCCAGTCCAACCCTTCTGCGAAAGCAGGATCACCTCCAGCAGGTTGTACAGGAACATGTCCAAGCAGGTTTGGATCTCTGCAGAGGACACCCCACACCCTCCTTGGGGAGCCCGTTCCAGTGCTCTGTCACCTGCACAGGAAAGAAGTTTTTGCTCATGTCCAGGTGGAACTTCTGTGTTCCAGTTTATGCCCGTGGCCTCTTGTTCCGTGGCTGGGCAATGTTGAGAAGAGCCTGGCCCCATCCTCCTGCCCTGTGCCTGTCAGATAGTGATCAACACTGATGAGGTCCCCTCTCAGTCTTCTCCAGGCTAAGCAGACCTAGATCTCAGCTTTTTCTCCTAAGAGAGATGCTCCAGTGCCCTTATCATCTCTGTGGCCCCCACTGGGTTTTCCAGTGGTTCCTTGTCTTTCCTGAGCTGGAAAGCCCAGAACTGGACACAATTCCAGATGGGGCCTTACCAGGGCAGAGCAGAGGGTGAGGAAAACCTCCCTGCCTACTCCCCACGCTCCATGAACCCCAGGATCGCCTTGGCCGTGAGGGCATAGCGCTGGCTCATGCTTGCCTTGGTGTCCGGGACTCCCACGTTCTTCTCTGCTGAGCTGCTCTCCAGCTGTCCAACCCCTCACCTGAACTGGGGCAGGGAGTTATTCCTCTTGAATTGCTCTACAATTGCCTCAGTAAATCTTCAAGAGGTTCCTCTCTGCCCAACTTTCCAGCCTGTCCAGGTCTCCCTGAACGGCATCACAGCCTCTGGTGGATCAAATGCTTCCATGTACGCTTTGTCTCTCTGGCCTGATGGGACTGGGCCAATAGATCCTACGTGTCCCCAAATCCCTGTGCCTGCACGGAGATGGGGATAGGAGCAGGGATGCTTCCAGTAAGTCCAGTGGGACTGGATCAATGGATCCCGTGGGTCCCAAAACCCCTGTGCTTGTAGGGAGATGGGGGTAGGAGCAGGGATGCTCCCAGTAAGTCCAATGGGACTGTTCCAACAGAATCCATGTGTCCAAAACCCCTTGTGCCTGCAGGGAGAGGGGCGTTGGAGGAGGGATGCTCCCAGTAAGCTCTGTGGGGCTGCACCAATGGAGCCCACGTGTCCCAGAAGCCTTCTTCCTGCAAGGAGAGAGAAGTAGGAGCAGAGATGCTCCCAGTAAGCTCAGTGGGACCGGACCAATAGACCCTGTGGGTCACGAAGCTCCTGTGCCTGTGAGGAGAGGGACATTGGAATGGGGATGCTCCCGGTAAGCCCCAACCAGCAACTGGTCTCGGTGGTTTGGTGCTGGATTCTTTGTTTCTGTGTGGCCCCAGGGCAGAGTTGAACCCCCCCACCTCAATGTCAAGTCTTTATTCAACGCAGTGTCATGAAATAGCTCTTCACACACCTCTTGTTGTTTGTAACTCTTTAAATACACATGGTTTACACTCGGCAAAGTTTCAAAGCAACAACATCAAAGTGCGTCTACAGGGGAGAGTTCCAACCAAAGTGCTAAAAACACGGTCGCCCTCGGACCCTGCTGCCGACAAACCCACCCGGAGCCTCCCCTGAACCCCTCAATCCCTCTGCGCCCCCATCCCTGCCGCTCCCCCTCCTCCTGGGCAGCATCCTCCGGCGGATCGAGCATCCAGGACCCTGTTTAGCATCAAGGGATTGCGGGATTGGGGAGGGGAAAAAGGGATGTTTGGTTCTCCAGACACTGGCACATCGCTGCGAAAGACTAAAATAGACCTAAATTTATAGAGAGTTTAAAAAAATAACTTAGGAGGCAAACTCGCTACCGCTCAGGAGGGGGGAGGACGCTGGACGGGGCCCCTCGGGAATCGCTCGCCGGAGCTAATGCCACCGCCGAGCAGTTCTTTAGGGAAATGATTGCGATTCCTGGAACTCTTTTCCTCTTCCCAGGGGAAGCGCATCCTCTGATTATCTCGAAGCAAAGTGTGCGTTGCCGCGCTCGCTTCCCAAAAGCCAGCCCGCCCGCCCGCACCATTGCACCCGCTTGTCCCCGGCCCCAGCCTGCCTCGTCCTCCCCTTCCACGGGGCTCTGTCCCGAGGCTGGATCAGAAAAATCCCATTTTTCCTGCTTTTTGGGCAGTTTTTCATAGAATCCTAGAATGGGTTGGAAGGGACCTCAAAGCCCGTCCAGTTCCAACCCCCCTGCCATGGGCAGGGACACCTCCCACTGGACCATGTTCCTCAAAGCCCCATCCAACCTGGCCTTGAACACCTCCAGGGATGGGGCACCCACAACTTCCCTGGGCAACCTGGGCCAGGACCTCCCCACCCTCAGCGTGAAGAATTTCTTCCCTTCTCTCCGTGCTGCTTCTCACCAGGACAGCTGGTGGGACAGAAGGGACCATTTCACCCCCACCATGGGGATTATTTTGCCTCCCATCAATGAGGAAAGTCCAGCATCGTCGCTGCTCACCTTGCAACCCCACCCTGCGATGCTTCGCTCACAACAAAACATCTCCGTTTCCTAAAATCTCCCTGTTTTTCTTTTCCTCCCCCCCTTGTTTTAAAGCATTTTGCTATTTGGCACTGATTCCCAACTGGTTTTTTGTTTTGCTTCACATGAACCTGCAGTGTTTTGACCCAAAACCGAGAGGCTTTGTGCCAGTTCCTGGGGTGGGCTCCTCTAAGAGCCAAGAGAAGAACCTTTAACAACACTTACCATGGGCTTTTTCCTTCTGTTTTAACCAAATTTGGAGCTTTTTGGAAGGTCCAAGACCCCGCCATGGCTGTGCCGTGGGTGCCAGCTGGGATCGTGCCGCACGACAAGAGGTGGGAGATTTTTCTTTGCCTTCTTTCCTTGATAAAGAGGTTTCAAAATCTCCTTGCATGGAGCCAACTTGGGGCATTCCTTCTTTTCCTGGAGACCTTGCACCCCTGGACCCTCACCCAGATTGAAGCCAGGAGGATGCAGCCAGTCCCCAGAGCATCCCTGGCTCCTGTGAGCTCGGAGTGATGGATAATGAGCAAAATCCAACAGGAGTGAGACAGAAAAACACAAATTTGGGATAAATTTGCCCCCTGAGTTGGCTTTGCTGGTGGTGTTCCTCTTGAGATCCCTGACCAGCACTCAAATTCAAGAGAAGAGGAATGTTGTGTGCATTGGCCATGGGGAAACTTTGGGCAAACTCACTAGAAAAAAAAAGGAATAAATCCCCTCAAAACTGGTCCCATGGGATCCAGGAATAGCAGGAACTGGCAGTACCACCCATCCAACACCGTGACCCAACTGAAAGCCACTCGCTGATGATGCTTGCCCCGAATCGGGCAGCTGTGCCCTGGCTTTTGCTGGGGATTGTCATCGCAGAGCTCCTCTGGAGCTTCTCTAGGGGCTACTATGGGGTTGAGCTCCCCCTGCAGCGCTCCCTTCCCTCCTGGCACCTGTATACGCTGCGTGATATCAAGGCTTTCCCAAGGGATTTGGTATTTCTCCATCATTTCCAGAGGAAAGGAGGTTGAAACCCACTGTGGTGAATCCTACCGCACCACCTGAGCATCCCGCAGGGATGAGGATGGATGGTGGGAGCTTGTGGCAGAACCAATGGTCAATGTGCACTGGTGGGTTGGGAAGCAGCGGGGGGAACCATTAAGGTGACATTTCAGCAGAAGACATACGGAGCTGTTAATGAGCTCGTTGTTGTTAATAACCCAGGTGACTACCAGGAGGGCCAGGGAGACGCAGGGCTCTCATTGCCACTGAGCCTATGCGAGCCACCTTCATCCCCAGCTAAAGAGGAGGAGGAAGGGACCCATCCAAGCCCAAGCATCAAGGAAAATGGGAAAACCTCTCTATTTTTCATCTTCCAGTCCTTGGACCTGCTCAAGGTCTTCTGTCATTACTGGACATTTGGAAAAAAAGTGGCTTTGCTAAGCCAGAAGTTGGACATTTTGGGAATGCCCCAAGGGGAGGTGGATGGTTTGGTTCGGTCTGGTCTTGGTGAGACACCAAAGCACCAAAATCAGCAGAGCTTGTCCTGCTGTGACTTCCAAAACCCTCACGGCGTTGGGGGTACAGGGATATCGCACACCTACCCACGCTCCATGCCACTGTGGCCACCAGTTGACATGGACACCACGGCCACCAGTAGATGCAGCCACTGATGGCACCAGCAGTCATAGCCACCACAGCCACCAGAAGACACGACCACCAATGGCACTAGTAGACATGGCTACCACAACCACTAGCTGACATGGCCACCTCAGCCACTAGTAGACACCACCACTGCAGCCACCAGTAGACATAACCACTGTGGTCACCAACAGCCACTCCAACCTTGCTCGCGAACACAGAAGGTTTCCTTAAGCATCCTCAACATCTCATAGAATCATAGAACGATTTGGCCTGGAAGGCACCTCAAAGCCCATCCAGTTCCAACCTCCCTGCCATGGCCAGGGACACCTCCCACTGGACCAGGCTGCTCCAAGCCCCATCCAACCTGGCCTTGAACACCTCCAGGGATGGGGCAGCCATGACTTCTCTGGGCAACCTGGGCCAGGGCCTCCCGACCCTCACATCTCCCCCTGCTTCCCATCACCCTGTCCTTGCCCTCCTCATGGCCTGGAGGACGCGGGGCTGGGCCCGGTCTAGCAGCAATCCTGGAGCAGCCACCTTCAGTCTTCAAACATGACTCTCCAACACGATAGTCTTTAAGCGTAGAGTGTATAAACATGCTGAGTATATAATTTTCCTTTAAAATCTTCTTTTTTTTCTCCTTCTTTATAGAAATAAATACTTACTTTGTTTTTATCTTTAAGGGAATTTCACAAGTCTCTGCGCTGTTTCCAATGGTGACATCTCCGCTGGGACCTTGTGGGATGGGGGCCAGGTGGTCCCCAAGGGGTTGTAGCTTTGCTGGGTGGTTTTTTTTTTGCTGGTCGGGGCACCTCTTGCTCCTGGATTGTGTCCCAGACTCCCCAAGGTGGTGGTAAACCCATGGACACGGTGAGGAGCTCATCCCTGGTGCCGGGATGCTCATCCAACGCTGCCCATGGGGACATGATGAGATCCTGTAGTTTCTCAAAGGTGGTTTTTTGGGCTCCTGCATTTTGTGCATACAGGGAACAGCCTTCTCCTGGAATGCTGCCGTCCGTGGGGGAACGGAGATGCTTCAGATGGGAGATTATGGTCCAAAAACCCAACCCTGCTTTGGAGGAGACAGCATAGACTGGATGAGTGGTGAATGAAATGGTCTTCTGAGGTTTCTTCTGAGGCTGGAGACCAAGGAGCTGCCTTTTGCCCACTACCAGCTTCCGTGATTTGGAATAGATTTGATTTTCTATTAGGGTCCCCGTGGGCTGTCGATGTGTTGGGAGCCCCTGGGCAAGGTCTGCAGCTCTTGTGCCACTGATGAGCAAGGTGGTACCACGATGGGTCTGCAACCTTCTCCCTCCTGGGGAGATGCTCCATGACAGCCCATCACTCCAAGAGTGCTGCTGGAAGAGGACATGCCCTGGGAATGGCTGTCTCCTTGCAGCCATGCTGGGCAACAGGTAGCGAAACCTCCAACGATGGTCCAGAGAAGAGGACAACCCTATAAAATCTGCTTTTGTCAATCAGGCCCTCTCAGCTCGGCGTGTTGGGTCCAAGCATGCCTGGTTGGGGCTCAAAGTGGGGCTGTTGTTAAGGCTGGTGTGTCCCTGCTGCTGGCAGTGCTGCGATGGGTGTCCCCCATGGGATGGGCACCTCCTGGCATCATCTCCCCAGGGTGGAGGGTGGAGATGTCTCACCCTGCTGGATGCCTTTCAAAAACCTTTGAAAAAGAAGGGTAATTTTGAGGGCGATGATGTCCTTGCAGGCAGAAGAGCTCCAGAAGAAAGAAAATGGAGTTCATCAGCCAGCTGTGGCCATAGATAAGGGATCTACCAGCGCAGTTGGGGTGGTGCTTTCACCAGCGGCTTTGGGTTTCAGGACAATTTGGCCAGGGTTTCTCCTTCAGGCTGCTCAGGAAGGTGATGAGATGGCAAAGGTGTGTGTCCCATGCCAGTCCACCTCTCCACATAGGACAACTTGCTCCAGAGGAAGCCTGAATGGGAGGTGAATGTTGATGGGGACAGAAGCGTGACCCGTGTTTCCTGGTGGAGGAGGATCTAGTAGATGGTTTATTGCCTTGGCAGGTTTGGGTGGAGAGGAGGTGAGGCTGGAAATCTCTGGGAGAGTGACCATCTCTCCTGATGTCCTCTGGCTCCTACAGCTCCCGAGATGCAGCTTTGCCATCCAGGTTTGTGCTGTGGTGGCTGCTGGTTCCTGGGCACCAGCTTTGGGTGCCCCTCTGTTAAACAAATGAAATGAAAACAAGCGGAAACTGAGCAGGAATGTTGGGCACTGTTTCCTCTGGAGGAACAACCGCTTCCCCCCCTACTTCCACCAGCCCACAAAGAGGATGGGGATGGTCCAGCTATGACACAGCCCAGCGCTCTACAAAGAGCCCCCAGGGATGGGCTGAGCCATCCTCATCTCCCACACCACCCAACAGCAAAAAAACTCCCCAGAAAGAGAGTTCGAAGAAGAAGACGTTCTCCAAACAATGATCCTTGGCAACGAGCAGCTATAGAGGGTTTGAAGCCATCTTCCCTCCCGGGAAAGAGCGTAGCCCAGCCTCTTTGGGCAGCTGGAATATTTCCAGAAGTAGCACCTTCTTGCCCACAAGCTGGCCTTGGGGACGAGCGCTGGTCGACAGTCATGAAGGCCTGCAAGAGTTTGGGTTTTTTTGCTCATGGGCCGGCATCTCCATGCTCCAGGTCCAGCAACGGACAGTGGGTTTGGTTTTGCAGGGCCGCTGGCTCCGCCAAGCAGAGAAGGGAATGTGCTTTGTGGTTCCCTGAAGGTCTAACAGCCTCCTTCCACTTTGATGTGTAAAATCTTGGAGAAGCCGGGTCTCTTCCTCAGGGCCTGGAAGAGGAGAAGAGAGCATGGGCGGTGCAGGACCTGGCAGCCTCACTGCTCCACAGGTTGACCAGGAGACAGAGGACATAAGGTCATGGAATAATTAAGGTTGGAAAAGACCTCTAAGATCATCCAGTCCAACCACCAGCCCAACACCACTGTGCCTACATAACCATGTCTAAAGTGCCACATCTACAGGTATTTTGAACCCCTCCAGGGATGGAGACTCCACCACTGCCCTGGGCAGCCTCTGCCAGTGCTTCACCACTCTTTCAGTAAAGGCATTTTTACTGATGTCCAATCTAAACCTCTCTTGGTGCAGCTAGAGGGGCACGTGTGGCTGATGGAGAGCGAGGCTTCAGCGTGTCCTCAGTGAGCTAAGAGGTTCTCTAGTGAGGAACTTCAGCAATGGGCAAGAACTTGTCCTGAACTGACCCCAGTGGACACGAGACTGATGACCTGGGATTGCCATCCTTTCATAGTATCATAGAATAGTTTGTGTTGGAAGGAACCTTAAAGATCATCCAGTTCCAACCCCCATGGCATGGGCAGGGACACCTCCCACTGGATCAGGCTGCTCAAGGCTTCATCCAACCTGGCCTTGAACACCTCCAGGGATGGGGCAGCCACAACTTCCCTGGGCAACCTGGGCCAGAGCCTCACCACTCTCATAGTGAAGAAATTCCTCCTTAAGTCTAGCTTAAATCTGACTCTCTCCGGTTTATACCCGTTCCTCCTGGTCCTGTCTCCACACGCCTTTATGAATAACCCCTCCCCAGCTTTCTGTAGGCCCTCTTCTGGTACTGGAAAGTCGCTATAAGGTCTCCTTGGAGCCTTCTCTTCTTCAGGCTGAACAACCCCAACTCTTTCTGCCTGTCCTCATAGGGAAGATGGTTTATCACCTTTGTAGCCTCTCTGGACCCATTCCAACAGCTCCATCTCCTTCTTACATTGAGCATTCCAGAACTGGACACAGCATTCCAGATGAGATCTCACAAGAGAGGAAGAGAGGGGCAGAATCCCCTCCCTCCCTGCTGGCCACGCTGCTTTGGATGCAGCCCAGGACACGGTTGGTTTCTGGGCTGCGAGTGCACGTTGCCGGCTCATGTGGAGCTTCTCCTCCTCCAGCACCCCAAGTCCTTCTCCTCAGAGCTGCTCTCAATCACATCATCCCCCATCATGTACTGAAAAAGGAGATTGCCCCGACCCAGGTGCAGGACCTTACATTTGGCCTTGTTGAACCTCATGAGGTTCTCACAGCCCCACTTCTCCAGCCTGTCCAGGTCCCTCTGGATGACATCCTGTCCTTCCAGTGTGGCAACTACACCACTCAGCCTGGTGTCATCCACAAACTCACTGAGGGTGCACTCGATCTCACTGTCAAGATCATTGATAAAGATATTAAACAGCACCGGTCCCAGTACGGACCCCTGAGGGACACCACTTGTCATGGATCTCCATCTGGACTTTGAGCCATTGACCACTACTCTTTGAATATGACCATACTTTACCTGGAGTTTGTTCACCATTTCTTCAAACATCTTCTTGGCTTCAGGGCTGTGGGGCTCCTTGAAGTAGTCCACAATGCCCACTTGCACGACGATGGACTTCAGGTTCCGGCACACACCTGCGAGAAGAGATACCTCCTGGCCTCGCCGTACCTGCTAGGGAGACAGCCTCCCCACAGCTGGCATGGACCCTAAAACCCACCTGATACTCCTTAAGTCCCTATGCATTTTGGGAAACCTGACCCTAAAGTTGGAGGAGACACGTTCTTGGTGACCAACACCTCTATAGGGAGGATGGTGGTCTGTGAGATGGTCCCAGTTTGTCATATCTCAACTCAGGAGTCCCACCTCCTCCTTGGGAAACCCTTGCTCTTCCACCCAGAGCGATGGGTTCCCAGCAAGTCCAACCACTCACATGTGCCATGACCTCCAGGAACAGCACCTCAATCAGACCCTCCTGCTGCCTGCCGACCTCTTTTCCTCTGGAGCTCCTGTCCTGGCAAAGGGTGTGACTCCAAACTTAGATACACCAGGGTGAACCTCAGGTGTGCCACAGGCATTGAGGCCTCGATTACACCGCGGGAGGCGTGGACGGAGTGTCTGCGTCCTCCCCATGGCCCAAGGCAAGATCAGCTCTTCTGAACCCATCCTTGACAAGGGGCTGCTGGATCTCCTCTTAGAAACCTTCCACTATGGAGCTCCCAGAAACCGCCACACTGTTGACACTGGGTTCCTGCTGATGAGGCTGGAAGGCAGGTTCTGGTTCATGGATCTGGAGAACTGGTGACCTTTTGACTGATGAATGATGCTATGCACGTCCCGCCCCCTGCTACAGCTACTCACTGTTGAAGTGCAGCAGGGCTTTGGGGGTGACCGGTGTGGAGGTCAGCACCAGCATCTCCAGCCCCTTCAGCCCTTCTCGACACATCTCTGCCGCAACCTCCTGGTTGATCTCCGCCACGTGGTCCAGCTCCAGGACCTGAAGCCGCATGCAGTTTCGAGCTGGAAGGACAGAGCACATGCTGTCATTGTCCCATGGCGAAGGGATGAGGACAGCTGATGGGAATGGAGTGGTAGGAGGTGGAAGCAAGAAGGGACAGGGTTCCCCATGGTCCCTTGGAATGAGCTTCTCCATTGAGATCCCTATGAGGCATCTCCTAGGAGTATACCTTGCCTCCTGCAAGGTCTCCTTCCTCTTGTCCCATCAAAGAGAGCTGCCTACCTAAGGACGCCAGTCCCTGGACGCCGCAGCCTGCTCCTCCAATGCCCAATGCCCGCAGGTGAGGCCAGCACCTTCCGATCATCTGAAGGCAGCGGTTGCTGAAACGCGTTGGCTGCTGGCTGGGGAGATGAAGAAGAAAGAGCTGGGGAGGCTTGGCAGAAAAACTCACCCTCCATCACAAGTGTTCTTGTGTTGGAGCTGGGACCTCTCCCACCCCACCGACCTGGGTTTCACCACACTGGAAGAAGGTGTCTCCAGAGCAGACATCTCCATCTGAGCAACCACCCTAGGCTGTGTTGCAACCAGGACAGGGCAGGTCCATGCACTCACTGGTGTCCCTCTGTCCCAAATCTTCCACCCCTGGAGATCTGAATCAGGCCCTAAACTCTGTTGCTTTCAGTGATCATCAACTCATTAAGGTTGGAAAAGACCTCTAAGTCCATCAAGTCCACCCATCAGCCCAAGACCACTGGGTCTACTAAATCATGCCCCAAAGTGCCACGTCTACACACTTGTTGAACACCTCCAGGAACAGAGACTCCACCACTTCCTTGGGCTCTGATCAAACCAGTAGCAGGAGCCTTGACCTCTAGCTCAAGCTGAGAAGCCTACATGCCACATGGCCTCTCCCCCTGGGGAAGACACAAACCATCAGGGATGTGACATCCAGCTTCTCCTGCTAAGAGACATCCCCTTTTGTACACCTCGATCCAGGGTGATGTGGGATATGACACTGCAAGAAGCCTCCAGGACAAGAAGGAATGCTCAAGAGGCAGCCTCACGGCATGGAGCTGAGTGACCTGCTCTGTGAGCCATGAACTCCTGATCACCCAGATGCTGTGGGTTGGGGAACCACCAGCATCCTCATGTCTCCAAAACGCTTTTCCAAAGCGAGAGCAACTGCAGCCATCTCCCTAAGTAGCAACTCAACACCCTTTTGAGAACATCCAGGTCATTCAGGGCTGCTGTTACACAAGCAGTGAGGAGCTCAGACAAGTGGTGATGTTCAACGTTGCCTACGAGACCCATCACATCTCCTCTTTCGTCTCTGGTGTTAGCAGTCTCCCAGGAAACATTCCAAGTTTGGCAGGGAGGTGCCTACACCCAACAGCTCCCAGTTTTCACAGGGAGGGATGAGGCTGAGCTCTCAGTCTCTCAAACTGGCATCTCAAACTGAATCGCTTCTCATCCCATGAGGCCATCCCAAGCAAATCTGAATCTGGCATCCCATTTCTTTCAAGCCCAGTGGTGCCCCTCACACCCATCCTGTTCTCCTCCTACCATGACTCTTACCATGGATGCAGAGGCGCGACCTGGAGGGAGATGATGTCCCTGCAACCTGCTCCAAGGGCCCAGATGACTTCGTGACCCACGGGGTCTGTAGAGCTCCTGAAAAAACACAGAGGACAGGTGGTGGTCGCCATCAGCAGTGGTGGTCCCCATCAGCAGTGGTGCTGCCCTGGGGGCTGCCCTCTGCACCTGGAGGTACAAATGTGGTCATTATTTACAACCCACAACCTGCCCATGAACCAGACCATCCCAACATCAACCCATGCAGGAAGGCTGAAGACATTTCCATCTGGTATTGTGCCTACGGATGTGCAATGCCAAGAAAAATGGAAGAAGGTGAGGCTAAAGATGAGGCTGAAGGTGAGAATGAAGATGAGTTTGGAGGTAAGGCTGAAGTTGAAGGCTGAAGGTGGGGTTGGTGGTTGAAGGTGAGGTTGACAGTTGAAGGTGAGGTTGAGGGTTGAAAGTGAGGTTGAAGGTGAAGGCAGAAGTCTTCCAGATGCAAAGGTGGCAAGTGATTGACTGCCAGGCCGTGTACCCTTGCAGAACAAATATAACGTCCCTGCAGATCTCACTGGGTTGGTTTCCCTCACCACCTGCCCAGCCGGGACAGCGAAGGTGCCAGGAGGTGGTAAAGATGTTTCAGTTAATGGATGGCATCTTCCAGCCAAGGGGAGTGGATGCTCCATGGCCTCTGTACCAACTTTGAGGTTGTGCTACCACATCCGTAGGTGGCTGTTGGCCAAACGTCGCTGCCGAGGTTTGCTGTGGGCTCCTCCTTGGTCTTTTTGGAGGTGTCAAAACAGACTTCATGCGATGCTTCCAGATTCATGCAGGGACATGAAAGAGGTGTAGGTTTATTGTGAGTCATGGCACTCCTTGGGTGCAGCCACGCTGCCGGCCACCCAACGTCTGAGCCACGGGCTCAGAGGAGCTTTCGATGATGCTGTCGGCTCCCTGCACCAAGTCGCTGGAAAAGAGATGTCAGAGAGCATCATCGTGATGCTGCCAGCCCAGACAGAGGTCCCTGCTGCTTCATCGCACTGGGCTCCCTCTCAAACACGGAGGCCGCACTCCTTGACTCTCAATGACCTACTTTGAAACTTCAGGCAAGCCTAAAAATAAGCGATGGGTGTTACCTTGAGCGTTTCACACCTCTCCACTGAAGATGCCTGCCAAGACCCCCTTGCGAGCACGGCAGGTTAATTGGAGCATGAGTCAGAGTCACAGGTTAGCAACGTGCCAGGAGCGCTGGAGCTTGCTCTGATGCCCTTGGAAGGACTGATGGAGGTGTCTTCGGGTTAAACTCGGCAGCACTGAGCAGCCTCACGGTGTGCGATTCCCAGATCAGCGCCACGTCCGAGTGCTTAGTCCATTATGGAGGAACTGGCTGGGTGTGCTTTCCCACCTGAAGGTTTGTCCACCCTGGGCTGGGTGAGGACACCCATGGGCTGTAGTTGATTGCAATGGATGCAGAGACTGAAGTGCAGGACACAGTGGAGCAAGGAAACTCCTTGAGAGTCTAGGAAAGCCGAATCCTGTCTCTATGGGAGGCAGAGATTCTTCAGAAGGTTTCCAAGATGAAGGAGCAGTCACAATCTCCTCCAGGACCCACACTACAATGAGCCTTGCGTCTTTGCTCTTGGGCAAAGCTTCCAAGTTGGCCCCTTGCAAGCCCATGGCAGAACTGCTCCTTCCTCCTAGGAGAGAGGGACCCTGAGGTCTCTTCTCCTCATTAGAAGCCATCATTAGGGGGTGAGAGTCAGATGGACCTCACTGGGTCCTGGTGTTGGTGCATCTCTCCTTCACCGTTCTCTAACATAAAGCAGTGTCCCCATACCAAGATGCCTCCAGCTGGGGCGAGATCGATAACAGGATGGTGGGAATGAAGCTGGAAGGGAAATATCTGCATGGGAACATGCCAGAAGAGGATGAAAGGTTCAAGGACAGCTTGCGCTGGGGACACTGGGGCTGCTGCTGGGCTGGGGACACGGAAAGGTGAGTACTTTGCCAGATGGTCTCTGTTCTGACGGGGAATGGGGATGAGTATCAGAGGAATCTCAGCACATCCAATGGATGTTCCCAGCCTGCTCCTCAGTCAGGCAATCCCATGAACCCCCATGGGCAGGAGTGGATGTTGGTGGTCATCCTTACCGGTACGTGACAGCCTGCAGGGCCCGGCAGTAGCAGCTGGCCAGCCAGAGCGAGCGGTCCGTCAGCACGTTGGGGCAGTGCGAGATGCGGAGGATGAGCAAGTTGCTGCCTGTGGCCTTCAGCAGGGACTCCAGCCCGGATTCCAGGCAACCCCTGCCAGGGATGGAGGCAGGGTCAGGCACGAGCACCCACGCTCACACTCCCCATGGCCACCTCAGGGTAGTGATGTGTCCCACGGATGTCTCCGGGAAGCCCAAACCCCACAGCAGGAGCTGTTGTGTGATGATCATCCATCGGTGAAAATGAGACGTTGGGGCTCATGGAACATCATCATCCCTGAGGATCAGCAGCTCCAGCTGTGGGAGAAGGGTACCTGGGACACGGGACTCACCGTGTGCTCTTCATGTAGTCCTCCTTGCTCTCCTTCTTCCCTCTCTGTCGCGGCTTGAGGTTTTGGAGGGTGAGGGAGTGCATCTGGGTGCACCACTGAGACAGCATGGCCAGGAACTGGGGGGACAGGGGTGGCCGTCACCCAGGGGGACACCTTTGGTGTGCTCCACGTCACCCATCCTTGGCTGTCTTGGGCAGATCCATGCACACACCCCACAGCACACACGTGTTTCAGCATGCACAGACATATGCATGCCTTAAATATGTGAACATCCACGTTGGAGGTCATGCAAAAGCACAACAAAACCACAAGTGTGACCATGAAAGTACATGAAAACCCGTGCACACGTGAGCTCAAGTGCGCATGTGTGAACGTGCAATGCATCCACCCACTGATGTGAGCACCTCTGCACCCACATCCCTGCGTCCATAGCAGTGTGACAATCAATCCAAGTGAGATGCTTGCACAGCTTCACCTTTCAGGAGGAAAGGTCTCACCCCAGGCAGTGCCATCCCCATCCCTCGTACCTTGGAGGACACCCTGGCGTTCTCCAGCAGCACCCGTGTCCACACGGCCGGGTGCCGGGCCACGAACTTCCAGTCCTTGCACACCTCAGCCGCCCGCAGCAGGGTCTTGGTGTCCAGGTAGGTGAAGATGCAGAAAAGAGCCGCCCGCATCTTGAGGATCTCGGGGCTGATCACCTCGCTGGAGTGGCCAGGGCTGCCCCTCTCCAGGCGGCCCACCTTGCTCCCGGGCCCCTCGGTCCTGGCTGTGAGACACCCACCATCCGTTGCCACCAGGAGCCAGAGAAGGCGGTGGGGAAGGGATGGTCCTTGTGGAGCCAAGGAGCCGTTCCCCACCTTCCATCCTCCCCATCCTCCCACCTCACCAGAAGATCCCAGCATGGTCTCACCCGTCAGCCGGCAGCTGGCAGGTCGGGATGATGCGGATCCGGGTGCCTCCGGCTCCCAGCCCTCAGCCTCCGACTCGGTGGTGCGAGAGCCCACGTCGGAGACGTCGCCCTCTTCGCCCTCGGTGCTGTTGCGATAGGGCCGGCGGTGCCAGTTCTGGATGGCTTGTCGGCGCAGCCCCGAGCCCCGGGCGCCGTCCCGTGCAAAGTAGGGATGCCCATCGGTGGTGTCATCGGTTGGACACGGCTCTGCGCTGTCACTGTCGTAGCAGCCCGAGCTCTGTGACACAGCTTTCACCCGGCTCGAGGCGCTGGAGACAGGGACGCTTGGCCTAAGCGCTCACTAGGATGTTCCCACCAGCCCCTTGCCCCACCAAAAACCAGCATCCCATTAAAATCCCAAACTGGACTCACCCCGTGCTGGAGGAGGAGCGCTGGTTGGCCACACCATAGGGGCCATGCACGGCTGCTCCTGGCCCCGGGTGCCGGTCTCTCTGCGGGGAGATAGAACAAGAGATGATGTTTAAGGTCCCTTCCAACTCAAACCATTCTATGATTCCATCCTGAATGGGATCCAGGAAAGCTGGGGAAGGACTTTTTTCCAAGGGCCTGGAGTGATAGGATGAGGGGGAATGGCTTTAAAGATTTAAATCAGACACTAGAAAGAAATTCTTCACGATGAGGGTGGTGAGGCCCTGGAACAGATTGTCCAGGGAAGTCATGGCTGCCCCATCCCTGGAGGTGTTCAAGGCCAGGTTGGATGGGGTTTGGAGCAGCCTGGGCCAATGGAAGGTGTCCCTGCCCATGGCAGGGAGTTGGAACTGGATGGGCTTTAAGGTACTTTCCAACCGAAACCATTCCATGACTCTAAGAGGACTCAGTGTTGCCAAACCCAACATGCACGTGATGCAGCCGAAGGAGATGACCCCGAGAACCCATCCAGCACCAGACGTATTTTGGGGTGAGCCATCCCCAAACAGGATGCAGAAGAGCATCTCCAGCATTGCTCCAACACCCTGCTCATGCTTGTCATGGAAATACAGACCCACCAAGAAACAACTCCGTGGGATCCCCTCCCCAGGATGATCCATTTCCTCACAAGAAGGAAATGGGGGTCCCTACACCTCCCCACTCAACCCTTTGTAACCATCAGAGAAGCCACATGGGTGATGCTAGACATAAGGAAGAATTTCTTCACCATGAGGGTGCTGAGGCACTGGAACAGGTTGCCCAGGGAGGTTGTGGATGCCGCAACCTTGGAGGTGTTTCAAGGCCAGGTTGGATGGGGCCTTGGGCAGCCTGATCCAGTGGGATGTCCCTGCCCATGGCAGGGGGTTGGAACTGGATGATCTTTAAATTTCCTTCCAACCCAAACTATTCTGTGATTCTAAGATTCTATGATGCCCGAAGCCACCGGGGTGCCCGTGCCTGTGCTCGTGGAGGTACCGGTCGGCCGGCAGCCTTGGCTCCTGGCGTGCCGCAGCGTCCCAGGCTGCCATTTGGGGTGGTGCCACAGCTGCTGCTGATGATCTGGAGTTGCTTCTCAGCCCGGTCCGCTCGGTCCAGCAGCTCCTCGATGAAGTGCTGGAGGCGAACCTTAGCGTTGGCCTCGCGGGCAGCCGTCTCCTTCAGGAACTGGTCGATCTGCAGCACCTCCCTGCATGGAGGGACCAGTGAGGGACAACCCAATCCTTCCCCACCCATCCCTGTTGAGAACTTCTATCCCTGTCTGCGAGCTGGGGTGGGGGCTCAAGGGTGCTCACGTACATTTGGAGAACAAGCCTTATGAGGGGTGGCTGAAGGACCTGGGACTGTTCAGCCTGGGGAAGAGAATGTTGAGGGGAGACCTTATTGGTCTCTACAACCACCTGAAAGGAGGTTGAAGCGAGGTGGGCTCTGATGTCTTCTCCCAAGTAACAGGAGATAGGACAAGAGGGAATGGCCTCAAGTTGCACCAAGGGTGGTCTAGATTGGATATTAGGGAAAAGGTCTTTACTGAAAGAGTGGTGAAGCATTGGAAGAGGCTGCCCAGGGAAGTGGTGGAGTCCCCATCCCTGAAGGGGTTCAAAAAACATGTCGATGTGGCACTTCAGAACATGGTTTAGTAGACACGGTGGTGTTGGGCTGACAGTTGGACTGGATGATCTTAGAGGTCTTTTCCAACCTTAACAATTCCATGATTCTATGGACCACTCCATCGTCAGCCCAGATTGGGTCTGTGCCAGCCTGGATGGCTCCTGGCCATGGTTCAGCTCAGAGCGTGGACCAGAGAATGCTCCCAGCATGCAGGGTGGCTGTGGCCACATTATTTAGGAGGGCTGATGTCCCCAGCACCTTCGCATATCGAGCTCGAGCCTTCGCTCCCAGGACTGGGGTCAGGCCCATGGGTGGGACAGAGCAGAGGGAGGGGGATTGTACACTTATTAGGTTGGAAAAGACCTTTGAGACCATCAAACCCAACTTTACCTGTCCACTACTAAACCATATCCCTAAGCACTTCATGATGATGATGTTGAACTTCCCAGGTTGCCCATGGAAGTTGTGGCTGTCCCATCCCTGGAGGTGTTCAAGGCCAGGTTGGATGGGGCCTTGGGCAGCCTGAGCCAGTGGGAGGTGTCCCTGCCCATGGCAGGGGGTTGGAACTAGATGACCTTTAAGGTCCCTTCCAACTCAAACTATTCTACATTGGTGTGGTAGGACAGTGGAGAAGGATGATGGTGGTACCCTGTCTCACTTGGGGTAGAATGCGAGAGCAACCTGAAGTCTTTAACCCTGTGTTGTCCCATGCCTCACTTAGCCCAGAGCTTGCAGAGCCCTGGCTCCCTCATTAACAACTTAATTAGTGGGGGCTTTGAATTTGCGGGTGGGCAGGGTTCACCTTACGTGCTCAAGCATCATGAAAGCAAACACAGATGCGCACCCTGACACACATGCAGGAATATGCACACCCACCAGGCACAGGCGGTCACACACCCTCACACCCATTGTGCACACGCACATGTGCACGACCACTCTCACACTTTTGCTCAGCACCACAAAGCCCTGCAGATGCGCAAACCCAACTCTGCACGCCCGGTGTGTGCATGCTCAACTGGGAGCATCCAGCTGTGCACGTCCAGCTGTGCACACTCAATCATGCACACCCAGCTGTGCAGAGTAAACTGTGCACACCCAACTGTGCACACCTGAGACTGCGCACACCCAACTGTGCACACCCAACCATTCATATTGAACCACGCACACCCAACTGTGCACACCTGACCATGCACAACTAATTTTGCACACCAAACTGCTCACATCCAACCATGGACACCCAAGATGATACACACCCAACTGTGCACACCCAACCACTCATATCGAACCACACACACACTCAACTGTGCATATCCAACTGCATGTGCCCGACTGTGCACAACTAATTTTGCAGACCAAACCGCTCACATCCAACCATGCACACCCGAGACTGCTCACACCTGATCATGCACACCCAACCACTCATATCAAACCACACACACTCAACTGTGCACACCCAACCATGCAGACCCGACTATGCACACCCAACCATGCACATCCCACCATGCACACCAAACTGCTCACATCCAATGATGCACATCCAAGATGATGCACACCCAACTGTGCACACCCATCCACTCATATTGAACTGTGCACCCCCAACTGTGCACACTCAACCACGTACACCCAGCTGTGCACACCAAACTGCTCACATCCAGCCATGAACACCCAAGATGGTGCACACCCAACCACTCATATCGAACAACACACACTCGACTGTGCACATCTCACTGCGCATGCTTGACTGTGCACGCCCGACTGTGCACAACTAATTTTGCAGACCAAACCGCTCCCATCCAACCATGCACGTCTGAGACTGCTCACACCAGGACTGCGCACACCCGATCATGCACACCCAACCACTCACATCTAGCTACACAGACCCAACTGTGCACACCCAACCATTCATATCAAACCACGCACACTCGACTGTGCACACTCAACCACTCATATCAAACCACTCACACTCGGCTGTGCACACTCAATCACTGATATCAAACCACGCACACTCAACTGTACACACTCAACAACTCATATCAAACCACTCATACTCGACTGTGCACATCCAACCATGCACATCCCACCATGCACTCCCAGTTGTGCACACCAAACTGCTCACATCCAATGATGCACAGCCAAAATGATGCACACCCAACTGTGCACACCCATCTGCTCATTTCGAAACGTGCACCCCCAACTGTGCACACTCAACCATGTACACCCAGCTGTGAACACCCAACTGTGAAGACCAAACAGCTCACATCCAGCCATGCGTACCCGAGACTGCGCACACCCAACTGTGCACACCCAACCGCTCATATCGAATCGCACACACTCAGCTGTGCACACACCCAACTGTGCACACCTGACCGTGCACACCCGACTGCTCACATCCAACCATGCGCACCCAAGACTGTTCACACTCAGCTGTGCACACATGACCGTGCACACGCAACCACTCATATCAAACTGCGCACACTTGACTGTTCACACCCAGCCGTGCAGACCAAACCACTCACAGCCAACCACGTACACCCAAGACTGCGCACACTCAGCTGTGCACATCCAACCACCCATATTGAACTGCACATACTTGATTGTGCACACCCAACCACGCACACCCAACCACTCACACCCAGCTGTGCAGACCAAACCGCTCACATCCAACCATCCACCTGGGACTGCGCACACCCAGCTGTGCACACCCAACAACTCATATTGAACTGTGCACACTCAACCGTGCACACCCAGACACTGACATCCAGAAATGCACACCCAACTGCGCACAGCTGACCATGCACACCCGACTGAGAACATCTGAACATGCACACTCAAGCACGCACACCCAACTGTGCAAACCCCAGCACGCACATCTGACAATGCTCGCCCAACTGTGCCCACCTGACCATGCACAACGCAGCTGTGCACACCTGACTGGAGAAGAGAAGGCTCTGAGGAGATCTTATAGCAACCTTCCAGTACCTGAAAGGGGCTACAAGAAAGCTGGGGAGGAACTTCACAAAGGCTTGGAGTGATAGCATGAGAGGTAACAGGTATAAACTGGAGAGGAGTAGGTTTAGGCTGGACATAAGGAAGAATTCTTTCACAATGAGGATAGAGAGACCCTGGTCCAAGATGCCCAGAGCAGTAGTGGCTGCCCCATCCCTGGAGGTGTCCAAGGCCAGGTTGGATGGGGCTTGGAGCAACCTGATGCAGTGGGAGGTGTCCCTGGCCATGGCAGGGGGTTGGAACTGGATGAGCTTTAAGGTCCCTTCCAATCCAAACCATTCTGTGATTCCACGACTGTGCACACCCAGCCATACCCCCTCAGCTGCGCACACCCGACTGCACCCCCTGATCACACTGATCCTCACAGCAACACCAAAGAAAAGGAGGGCGCAGCCCTTAGCGAACGAATTCCTGTCGCTGATTATTAATTAATCACCGTATAATTACCAATTAAGTGCCCCCCAAGCTGCCATCTGCAGGGTGAGTTGGGAGCTCCCTGGTAATGTTTTGGGGAAGGCTTCTGGCGAGGAGACTCGGGAGATTTGGAAGGCAAATGGGATGCTGACACGACAGGTGTAAGATGATGCTGATAGTTATCACCAGCACCGACCGGGTGGAAAAACACCCTGGCAGAGCAAACGGAGCCCAGGAGCAAAAAGGATCTCATGGGGACAACAGCCCTGTGGTGTTTTGGAGCTGGCAAGGCTGAGGAATATCCCTGGCAAAGCAAAGAGAGCCCAGGAACAAAAAGGATCCCATCGGGACAACAGCCTGGTGGTGTTTTGGAGCTGGCAGGGATGGGAAATATCCCAGGCAATGTTTTGTTCTTGGGGAAGCATGAAATAAGCTTTGGTGCTGAAAATGGTGATTTCCCTACGCTGAGGGAAAAAAAACATCTCTTATCAGCTCTTCATGCATTTCCTCTGCAATCTCGTAAAGGATTTTATTGCTCTGACTGGAGGAGTTTGGGGACTGATGGGGATAGCCAAGAGGCAGGAGGGTTTGTCTAAGGAACGGGAGCTCCAGGAGGTAATTTTGGGGTACAAACCCAGGTTTTTAGGTGGCAACAGTGTCCAGGCTCCACCAGAGGGGAGCCTGAGATGAGACCTTAGGAAGGAATATTTTCCTGTGAGGGTGGTGAGGCCTTGGCCCACATTGCCCAGGCTGCCCCAGCCCTGGAAGTGTTCCAGGCCAGGTTGGATGGGGTTTTGAGCAGCCTGATGCAGTGGGAGGTGTCCCTACCCGTGGCAGAGACGTGGAACTGGATGGGCTTTAAGGTCCCTTCCAACCCAAACCATTCTGTGATTATACGAAGATGCATTTGACCCATAAGTCACGCTCTGTCTGCCCTCTTTCACATCTCTCCAGGCCCTGCTCCAGACTTGACCATTTAGTTGGTCCTCATTCTACCACCACACACCTTTAAGATGCCCCTGGACAACACCCACGAGGCAGCTGATGGTAGCCCGAAACATCCCCATTGCCTGTCCTGTACACATGCATCCAAGCCAAGAGGTGTTGCTCCTGCCCTGCCCAAGCATCATCCTGCTCCTCTCCCCAGAATCATCCTCACCACCAGCAAACCCTGTGAACTTTCTTTCTGAGCTGAAGCCATTACTTTGGAGTCAAAGCCATTACTGAATGTCTTGAGGATGGTGGGGATCAAGGCAGATCCTTGAGGAATCCCACCAGTGCTCCCAGCCCAGCATGACAATGACTGTTCCCCATTATCCTGCTTCTCACTGACTTTCTGGAGCCCTGAGCGGCCTTCAGCTTTGCTAAGAAACTCTAGAGGAACATGGTGAAGAGTTTTTTTCACCATGAGAGTAGTCAGACACCGGAACAGGTTGCCAAGGGAGGTTGTGGCTTCCCCATCCCTGGAGGTGTCCAAGGCCAGGTCTGATGTGGCCTTGGCCAGCCTGATTTAGTGAGATGTCCCTGCCCATGACATGGGGCTTGGAACTAGGTGATCCTTAAGGTCCCTTCCAACTCAGACCATTCTATGATTCTAAGGTCTATTTGGCTGAGTGACATCAGTTGGCAAAACGACCCAATGCTTGACTGGAGGGAAACGCAGGAGCAGTGCTGGGGTGGGAAAGGGGTGTTGAGTGAGGGACATGGGATGAAAATGAGGATGACAGTGTCATGGTCCTAACAGGAGATGGAGGTCATACTGCTTGGGCTCTACCACCTTCCTGGGAGGAGAACCCTCAACTGGGCAGGACCAGGCTGGCTCCTCTCATGGTTATGACCATGGGACAGGTCAATGGGGTTGCTCAGGTTGTACAGGGCTGGATGATTCAGTGCTGGAGCCAGAGTAGATGATTCAGCCCTGATTTGGGGAAGACCCTTTGCCCCTAGATATGGGCTGCAGCAACATGGCCACCACCATGTTCCTTGGCCAGACAGCAGGATGGCCATGTGCAATCCCAGCCTGGTCTTGTCCTGGGGACACTAGGTGGCTCTGGGACAAGGTATGACATGATGTGATCCAGGTGGGTCATGGACATGGAGAGGCTCAGGTCTATGTGGACTCTGCCCACATGGGAGAAGATGTTAAACCTGATGCGTGATGGTACTAATGGTCACTGCCAAGGGGCCTGTGTCCTAGCGCTTGGTCTGAGGGTTTGGTGATGGTGTTGGGCTCTTGGGGTTTGCCATCGGGGACTGATTTCCCTCCCTCCCTGCAGTCAGCATAAGGGGCAAAGGACTCACTGTTGCTTGCGGGTGAGCTCCTGCTCCTTCTGCACCAAGTCCTGCTTGAGGGAAGCCAGCATCTCCACACTGACGTCCACCTGGCGGGACAGTTCAGATGCCCGATCCTCAAGCTCCTGCTTCTCCCGACTGAGCCGCAGGCTCTCCTGCTTGGCTTTCTCCAGCTCCGAGCTCTTGCGGTCTAGTTCCACCTGGAGCCGGCCCACCTGCGAGGCGATCTTCTGCTCCACCTCCTCCGTCAGTTTCTCCAACCGCTTATCCACCTCCAGCTTCTCAAAGGCGCGGATCTTCAGGCGAGCCAAGCCTTCCTCGTAGGCACTGTCCATCGTGGCTGGTGGTGTGGGGGCCGGCGCCACGGCTTTGCTCCGGGTGAAGATTTCCGTCAGAGGGATCTCGATCTCATGGACATAGCGGGGCGAGGGAGAAGAAGATGGGGCGGGCTCCAACTCCTCGGCAGGAACGAGGTCACAGGAGAAGCGCTGATCCTTGCCTTGGAAGGAGGTGCTTTCAAAGTAGTCCCGCCGGGCAGCCGGCGTCAGCAAGGCCCCGTCGGCGGCCAAGGGGAAGACGGCGGCATCACAGATGCTGTTGGTCTTGGAGAGGACGTAGAGGGTCTCATAGGTGTGGTTGTACTCCAGGTGCGCCCGCAGTGAGGAGAGGCTGCGGAAGCGCTTGTGCTCCCCGCACCGCGGACACCGGTAGGGCAGGTCCAGCGAGGCCATCCCTCAGCTACGCGCCCCGACACAGGGGAACTGTACGGCTTCGCTCATGACGTGGGATGCATGGACCAGTGGCACACGGGATAGGTCTGGGAGTCCTGGTTGGTTGGGCCACAGCTCTGCTGGGACATGGTGAATTGAGAGGCTTGGGATGGAAGTGGAGGGTACGGCAGTTCTGGAGGGGGTGTCAGCATGGGCCGGTGCCGGGAGCTGGAAGAGATAGCGGGGTTAGTGATACAGGGACAGTGGGTCCCCAAAAGTCTCTCCTTCGTCCTTCTTGGTGCCCTCTCTGCTTCCACCCTCCCCTCCCATGTTCCTTCCACTCATGCACAACCCTTGCAAAGACCCACAAACTCTGGGAAGCTCAAGAACCCTTGGGAAGACAACCAACCCTTGGGAAGACCCACGACGTCTGGGAAGCTCCACAACCCTTTGGAAGACTCACGACCTTGGGGAAGCTCCACATCCCTTGGGAAGACACTCAACCCTTGGGGAATTCCACAACCTTTGGCAAGGTGCACAAACCTTGGCAACATCCACAAGCCTTGGAAAGCTCCACAACCCATGGAAAGGTTTCCAAGCCTTGGGAAGGTCCATAACCATTAGGAAGGTTTTCCACCCCTTGGGAAGGTGCATAATCCTTGGGGATGTCCACAATCCTTGGGGAGATCCACAATCCTTGGGGAGATCCACAAACCATTGGGAAGGTTCACAATTACTGGGAAGGTTCACAACCATCTGGGAGCAGTACAGATATTAGGAAGGTGGACAATCCATGGGGAATCTCTCTCCATCCACCCCGAGCTTGCCACAGAAGGGTGACCCATATCCTTTCTTGCCCAACCACCACATGATGAGCACCTACTGTGCCGGGGCTGTGTCTAATGCTGGGGATGGAGTGCTGGGAGCCACCTCCTCCAAGTAGAGGGTGACCCAGTCCTGCTAGATGAGCCCATACAGCCTCACAGCAGGATTAATTACTTCTCCAGCCCCTCACTACAGCCACTGGCTCTCATTGCAGATCCTCTCCAGTCCGAGGCACCCCCTCGTTGTCCTCTCCTGGTGACACAGAGGACCTGGTGGCTTCCTGCGCTCAGCCAAGTGAGGGTTCCTGTGGGGACCTGGTTTATCTCTCACTCACAAAACCCTTGGAGACATCAAGGGAGGAAAACCCCACTTTTGTGAAATAGGATAAGCTGGCAAAAATCCAGCCTGGGAGGTGATAGAATCATAGAGTCATTAGGTTGGAGAAGACCTTTGAGATCATCAAGCCCAACCGTACCTGCCCACCACTAAACCAGATCCCTGAGCACCTCATCTACCTGACATTTAAACACCTCCAGTAATGGGGACTCCACCACCTCCCTGGGCAGCCTCCCAGGTTGCCATGGTCTCCTCCAACCTAGGAGGCACAAGAACCTGTCGGGGTGCATTTTTGCAGCGCTTTCATCCCAAAGCACCCATGGATGGAAGCACCCTTTGCTCATCCCTCTGTAATATCCCACAAAGGGCTCTTCCCACCACCCCAAAACCTCTCTGAGCCCCTCTGTACCCCATAACCACCAACTAAACCACCACCAAACCCTCCATCTGTGCTCGTCCCCATGGCTGAGTGCTCCCCTTGGAGGTCACAAGGGGGCCGTGAGGTCTGGGAGACCATATTTTTAGAGAAAAATCAGTAAAGGCAAAAAATCCATGCAAAAAAAACCCAAGAAGAAGATGTGCTGGGAGGGTTTCTGGAGCTACCCAGCTGTGTTTTGGGAGTCGTTACAAAATGCACCTTTGCACCTTCACCCCACCTGGGTGACCACCAGCACAAAGCACCACCGGCAACTTCGGTGGCTGCCGATGGGATGAGAAAGCGCTTTTTTTTCCGCTGTAGGGATGGAGCCACAGCATCGTGCTACGATATCTCAGGCCTGGATCCCTGCCCGCGTCTCCCGGGGTCCCTGATCAGCCTTGATCTGTCTTTCCCAGCCAAGGCAGGATCTGGCCCAGCTACATCCAAACACACACAATTACCCAGTCCCTGTCCTGGGCAGGTCCTATCCTGACCACTGAATCTCTTCTTCCTCCCATCCATGACCAGGATTTAAGGAAATTATTAGCAGAGTCATTACTACGGTGGCCACGCTAATAAAGCCGGAGTTTTATTCCCAGCATCTGGAGCTGGGAAAGGCTCCCGGTTGCAGCAGCGGGTAAAACGCATCCCCGAGCTGCTTCAGCATCGCTACCTGCGATTCATCATGGATCCTTTCTTCGCATTGTTTAACATTTTTCCTGCCTTCCACTCTCCTCCTCCCCCCCCCCCAAAAAAAAAACCCCTACCAGCAGGCAGCTCCACTGCCTGGTTGAAGAGGGAAAAGGAGGATGGAGAAAAGGGATGGAGGTGGTGAATGCTACCGGGGTGATGGAGGATGCTACTGGGGTGGAGGATGCTGGTGGGGTGGAGGATGCTGGTGGGGTGGAGGATGCTGCCAATGCCGTGTGCTCGCTGGTCCCCATCCTTCCCCAGCTGGGGCTGCAATGGCAGCGGGTTGGGAAAGGATGAGGTGAGGGCACCACGGTGGGCAAAAGTGGCTTGGGATGAGGTGCAGGAAGCTTGGGGAAGGTGGGTATGGAAAGCCAGGGTTCACGTAGCCCCCCCCCAGCACCTGGAGCAAGGAGCAGACGGTGCTCCTGGCAGTGGCTTTGTCCCCACTGCATCCCCCCCTGCTCCCTGGGGACCCCGAGTGAGGAGCAGCCTAGGGACAAGCCACCACCTCCCGGCACAGCATCCCGCTTCGCCCCATACCTGCGTCTCGCCGCCAACCTCCCGCGTGTGGCTCCTCCGGCGAGGGCAGCATCTCTCCTGCTTCCCCGCCAGCCGCCACCGTCCCCACCGAGCGGAGCGAGCTGGGGGGCTACGAGGGGGTGACGGAGCACGCACACCCGCTCCGCTGCACAAAGGAGGAGGCTGCTGAGCGGCTCAGGGCTTTGTCGAGGAAGGATGCTGGGCGAGAGGGATGCAGCCCAGGCAGGAGGCAGGAGCAGCGGGAAGCATCCGGCTCCCTGCAGCCAGCACCTCCATGCCAGCCAGGCCCTGGGGAAGGAGGGAGGGTGGTGGCTGTGGGAGGAGGAGGAGGAGGATGAGGAGGAAGGGAGCAGAGGCTGAAGGCCCCACAGGGGTGGCAGGAGGGCGAGGGTTGCTGGGCACCCTGGGAAAAGCAAGCCCTCAGGGGGGCTGTGGGGCTCAAGGGGGGCTCCGCATGGTGAAGGGAGGGATGGAGGGAAGGAGGGAAGGAGGGATGGAGGGAAGGAGGGAGGGTGAGCGTTAGCAGCCGCTTCCTCCTCCTTTGCAGCCTGAGCCCGGACTGTTTCTCTCTGCCGCTTTCCTCCTTCACAGCTCCCTCTGCCTGTCTCCCCACGAACATGGGCCTTGCTGCCATGCGGCAGGTGCCGGCCTCATCCTGCATCTCCTGTGCCCCCAATCCCACCCTTGCCCCACTCTCAGCCAAGCCCCTGCTCCTGGCAAGCTCCCAGCTGGAATCATCTCGGAGCATCTTCCAAGGGAGAAAGGGGGGGCAGCCGGTGTGGGGTGTGTGGTCACCTGCATCGCTCCTGCCCAGCCCAACCTCCCCAGCTTGGCCTGATCAGATCCCTGAGCACCCTGACTTGGTCTCCAGCTTGGTCCTGATCCAGTCCCTGGGCACCTCAGCATGGCCTCAGGCTTGGTCCTGATCCAGTCTGTGAGCATCCCAGCTTGGTCCCCAGCTGATCCCGAACTGGTCCCTGAGCACCCTACCTTGGTCCCTGGCTTGGTCCTGATCCAGCCACTGAGCATCCCAGTTTGGTCCCCTAGAACCCTGTCTTGATCCCTGGCTCGGTCTGGATCCAGTCCCTTAGCACTTCAGCATGATCCCTGGCTTTGGCCTGATCCTGTTCCTGAGCACCCTAGCTTGGTCCTGATCCAGTCCCCAAACATCCCAGTTTGGTCCCTCATGGATTGCCAGCTGGTATCCAAGCGCTGTGGTTTGATTCTTGGCTTTGTCCTGAAGCACTCCCTAAGCACCCCAGCTTGATCCACAGCTTGGCCCTGATCCAGTCCCTCAGCATCCCAGCTCGGTCTTCAGCTAATCCTCAAGCATCCTGGCTTGGTCCTTGGCTTGGATCTGATTGAGTCCCTGAGCATCCCAGTTTGGTCCCTGGCTTGGTCCTGATCCAGTCCTCAAGCATCCCAGCCCGGTCCCTAGCTGATTGCCAACTGGTATCCAAGCACTGTGGCTTGATCCTTGGCTTGGTCCTGATCCATTCCCTGAGCACCCCAGCTTGGTGCCCAACTTGGTCCTCATCCAGTCCCAGAGTGCCCTGGCTTGGTCTCCAGCTTGGCCCTGATCCAGTCCCTCAGCATCCCAGCTTGGTCCCCAGCTGATCCCCAAGCATCATGGCTTGGATCTCACTGAGTCCCTGAGCATTCCCACTTGGTTCATGGCTTGGTCCTGATCTAGTCCTTGAGGTTCCCAGATGATCCCCAGCTGCTATCCAAGCACCCTGGCTTGGTCCTGGTCCGCTGCCCTGATCCCAGGCTTTGTCCCGATCCAGCCCCAAAGCCCCCAGCAATGCAGTGTTTTCTTCTCTCCAATGTGGACAGGGAGGAAGCCGGCAGCCTTGGCTCCAGGATTCTGCTGGCCTGGACCTGAATGCTCACCTCCCATCCTTGAGTAGCCCCTGGTTTTGGGAGGCAACAGCTCCTCCTGTCCTACCAACACAACCCCACCCCAGTGCCTGTGGTGGGTGCCCCCACCCTCAGCAGCACCAGCCTGGGAGAGGAAGGTGGAGGTTCCATCCCTGGTGCTTCTGCAGAGCTTTCAGGCTCAGCATCGATAATAGATGGACTTTCAGAGGGGTATTAATAAAGGCCTCATGCATGGCCAGTGGTGCAGGGGACAGCAGGGCTGTTCGCTGCCTGGCAAGGGCTGATGTCTATGGAGAGATGCCCAAAAGATGCTTCTTCCCAAAACAAACCTGAGTGCTGAGGTCCTTAATGGTCTCCCGAGTCTTCCTCCAGAAAAAGGTTTCTTTTTTTTCAGGTGCCTGAGGCCATCTGTGTCCCATGGGATGGTCCTCGCTCAGGATCAAGCTCCCTCCCCACATGGAATGGTTCAGAGCAGTGCTTGGGGCTGCTGGGTGCCCACCTGAGGGGGATGAGCACCTTGGGTGCTATCACAGGTGTGACCTCTTAAGGAGGACAGATCTCAGGGGATATTCATTATTTCCCTCTCAACCAGGTTTCCTTCTGGCCCTTTCTCCATCCCAGCCCTTCTAGCAGCCCCCCGGGGACCCCACATCTCCTGCCCAGCTTCCCACCCCATCTCCATGGAGTCCTTCAACCCCACAGCAAGCCTGGTGCCAGGATTTTACCAGGATAATGGCAGTATAACTGGGGCTTAACCCCAGGATACTCCAACCCAGGTATCAAAAGGTTAGGGGACACAAGAGGACCTGAAGAAGAACACCTCCCTCCTTCATAACACAGTTGGGGAGCGGATATCCCCTGTCCGGAGCTGAAAATCTCTTGCAGAGAGCAGATTTGCAGCTGTGCCCCTTCCTGCCTCAGTTTCCCCCTCCACAAGAATTCCCCCCATCACCCCCAAAACACCTGAGCATCGATGGTGACCACCAAGCCCTGAGCCAGAGACGCTCTGTCGTGCCCCCACTGCCCAGATCCCTCCATTCCCGCAGGCACCTCCTCCCAAATAACTGAAACCCAAGACCACTGTGCCCCATCCGAGTGAGCACCTCCCACCAGAAGGACGTGATTTCAGGATTGTGTGGTTTTAACCAATATTTCACCACCAGAGGAGGGAGGCTCTGCTGTCTGCAGCACCTTCCAAGCTACAACATCTCCTCCTGAGCCATCCGGCTGCTGCTTGGTCCCAGGAGAAAGGAAAGAACATCTCCCAGCTGCCTTAAAATGCTGAAAGGAAAGGACCAAAGAGCCCCCACCTGCTTCTCAAGGGGACACATCCTGCCTGATGGCACCGGGACCTTCTCCAGCCCTGGGGATGTGCCAGGTTGAAAATGGGGAGCAGGGCTCTGTTTCACCCCATTTCTTGCAGATGAAGCCTGTTGGGTGCATGGAGCATCCGCACTCCGCGAGGGACCAGGAGCCCAGGGTGGAAGCTCTGGGTTGGGCTTTGTGGTCCTTGCGATGGACCCCGCGGCTTTGGATCCAAGTAGGGTAGATCCTTCCAGAGTTTGGCTCCATGCAAATAAACCAGGAGCCACGTCCTGCTTTTTGGAGAGGGAACTCGCTGGCAAGGAGCCAGGACCTGAACCCCGCTCCGTTGTGGGACAAGACCCTTCTCCCAGGATGAGCCGCCCACCCTGGGGGTTTGGGGATGCTCAGGAGGAGAATCCCTGCTGCCCTGATTGATTTTTCTCTCCCTGCTAATTATTTAAGCACTTCTCTCCCCCCGATACGTGGCACCTGGAGGCCAAAACCACACCAGAAACACCACTGTGAACAGTAGAGAGAACCCCAGCGAGGTCTTGGATTGGCTTAAATCTTTAATTAGAAAAATAGACATGATTTTCTAATATTCCTTATAGATTCTTTCTTTTACAAACAGGGAAATAGGAATAATAATAATAATAATAATAATAATAATAATAATGACATCACCTTTCCAAAGGGATCATTATGCTCCTGTTGCCGGAGCCCGGTGGCATCTATCTCCTTCAGGAGAAAGGACCGGAGCTCCCGGTCGGATAAATAACTGGTCAGGAGCATCGTGTAAAGTGCTGGCAGGGGAAATCAGTCAGGTCGCTACAAACATGGGATGTCCATGGGTTTGGGTGTAGAAAAAAATCCGTCTTGGTGGTGATTTCTTCCTGTACACGGGTTTTTCTTTCTCCACATGGGTTTTTCTTTCTTCTCCTTGGAACAGGAGCTGTAAGAATGACTCAGTCCCTGCAGTTTGGAGATGGCTCCTGGTGAGCAAAACCTCTCACTTCCCACCTCCGCAACCAGTGGTCCAGTGCCGCAGAATCGCCTCTGCCTCCTGCCTGTCCCTCTCCTCCCCAGCATGGCTCCATTCACCGTCATCTTCTCCAGGGCCACTCCAGGAGGATATTCCCACCCCGGCTCTCCCATGAGATGCTCGGGGGACCTTGGGAAATGCCGTCTCCTAGCTCTCAGGTTGGAGCTTCACAGTGTCCCAAAGGAGAGACCCACCGAGAAGAAACCCAAACCTTTGAGCTTCTCCTCTGTCCGGGCTTTCTGCTTCAGGTGGACCTTGCTGTGGCGTTTCTTCTCGTCGCTCCTGGCGAAGCGGCGCCCGCAGGTGTCACAGGAGAAGGGCTTCTCGCCAGTGTGGGTGCGGATGTGGGTGGTGAGGTGGTCACTGCGGCTGAAGTTCCTCAAGCAGATGCGACACTGGAAAGGTTTGTGGCCCGTGTGGATGCGGAGGTGCCTGTTGAGCTCATCCGAACGAGCGAAGCTCCGGATGCAGTTCTCCACTGGGCAGGCAAAAGCCTTCTCATGAGGTTTTGGGCAGAAGCATTTGGAAGAACACTTGGTCCGGCGGGTCTTCTTCTTGGGCTCAACCAAGGCAGGAGGGTTGGTGGGCAGCAGGGAAGGGATGGAAGAAGAGATGGAGTGGCCCAAAAAGTCCGTGGAGGGGACAGAGGATGAGGGATGAGGATGGAGGATCTCGGTAGAACTCATCAGACCCGGCAGGACTTCAGGCTGGGCCAAGGAGGCGTCAAACTCTGGCATTAATGGAGGAGGGAGGTTGTGGATCTTGGTGTCGGCAAAGTCCCCACGGGCTGGGAAGTTTTCTGTCTCGCAGCCGAAGCCCAGATGCGTTCCGAAGCAGGCGGCATCCTCTGCCACGCTGCCGAGTTCCGACTGGCAGCTGACGGACAAGACGTTCTCCATCTTGGAGCCCAGCTGATGGAAGAGTCCCTGGCCACTCTCCCCAGCTGAGAAGGCTTCAGGAGAATGGTAGCCAGTGGGCAAGTAGGCCTGATGCTGGGTGATGGGCTCCCACTGGGCGCAGGAGGCTTTAAACTTATCCAGGGCCGGAGAACCAGAGGGCAGCTTGATATCCTGCTTGTTGTCCAGGAGCTTGGGCTGGAAGAAGCACTGCGAGGTGTTTCCTATGGTGGGTTGTGCCTGGAGGGGCTGAGAACCCTCTGCTGTGGGGAATCCACCACTGTAGCCCTGCTCCGGGAAGGGGGCTTGGGTGGATCCATTCATTTCGGGCTGGCAGGCGGTGTAAAGGTCCAGCTGGCTCTGAGCCACCTCTGGGCAGGAGTAGAGACCATCCAGGTGCCTTTGGTGGCCCTCGGAGGAGGCGAAGGGCGAGATGCCAAGGATTCCCGACATCAGGTTGAAGAGGGATTCCTGGTCCTGGGGATGCTCCGGTACCGCCTTGATGAAGAAGCTGCCGGTGTAGCTGAGTGAAGGGGAGGGCTGGTTGCCCAGGAGGGAGTAATCCACTGCCCCACCACTCATCGGGGTGCCCAGAAGCTCACCTGGGGATGCAGAGAGGATGGTGGTTACAGGGATGTAGGGATGGGGGGGCGGGAGATGGGGGAAGAGCGGGAGCCTGGTGTTGCGTCACTGTGAGATCCCCGTCTCAGCCAGGTCCTCAAGCACACAAGGAGCCCTGGGCTTCACCCTCCTTCTCCAGCAGGACCCCCAGGACCCTTACCCTCTGCTAGAAGGGAATGTTGTACCCACAGCCAGGGGCTGAGGGCAGAGGAGAGGGAGATGACGGATTTCTGGCCGCAGCTCTCCCTCCCAGCGGGGTTCCCCATCTCTGCCCGGCTCCCTCCTGCCATTACCTCCAAGGAAATCAGCCTCGGCCAGAAGTTGCTGCTCAGGCTGCCCCAAGCCCTGCAGGTCTCCAGTTTTCATTTCGTAGCTCTCCTCGTACTTGGAATAAAGCGGATCCGGGCAGGAGAAATCCATAACGTTGAGCATCTCTGCTGGAGGCACGGCTGGGGCGAGCTGGAGGATGCTCGGGGCGAGCTGAGGGATGCTGAGGGCGAGCTGAGGGATGCTGAGGGCGAGCTGAGGGATGCTTTGGTTGAGCCGCAGGATGCTCGGGGCGAGCTGGAGGATGCCCAGGGGGAGCTGGAGGATGCTTTGGTTGAGCCGGAGGATGCTCGGGGCGAGTCGGAGGCGCTCGAGGCGAGCTGGGGGATGCTGAGGGCGAGTCGTGGGGTGCTCCGGGCTAGCTGGAGAATGCACAGGGAGAACCCAAGGATGCCCTGGGGATCCTTGGAGCGATCCAGGGGATGCTCCAGGGTGCCTGGACCGATCCGAGGGATGCTCGGGGTAGATGCCAAGGAGTGTCTGGAGGATGCTCCGGGGTGCTCGGGGCAATCCGAAGGATGCTGTGCCCCGGGGTGGGGGGCTGGGGGTGGGTTCCCTGGGGCAGGGGCGAGCGGCAGCAGCAGACCGTGCGGTCGCCCGACTCTCCCTCCCCGTCGCCCCCTTTATAGCTGCAGCCGGGCTGCTCCGACCCTTCCGCCGCAGCCATTTCTGGAGTCCCCAGTGAGGCTGCCGTGACGTAAATGCCCATATATGGACTCAGGATGTAGGCTAGGGAGTCCCAATAAGGAAATCTCTCCCGTGACGCTCAGCCCCCTCCCTCCCCCTCCCTTTCCCTCCCCCTTTTCTCTCTCTCTGTGTTATCTTCCCCCCCCTTCCTTCCATCTCTCCCTTTTTAACTAACAATCGCGATATTTTTGACAAATCGCTGATCTGTGTGTGCACAGCATCCCCTGCACCCCCTCTGCGTGTGTATGCACAGCATCCCCCCTGCACACCTCTATGTGCACAGCACCCCCTGCACCCCGTGTGTGTGTGTGCACAGCATCCCCCCTGCATCCTCTGTGTATGTGCACAGCATCCCCACTGCACCCCCTCTGTGTGTGCACAGCATTCCCTCTGCACTCCCTCTGTGTGTGTGTGTGCACAGCATCCCCCCTGCACCCTCTGTGTGTGTGTGTGCACAGCATCCCCCCTGCACCCCCTGTGTGTGCACAGCATCCCCTCTGCACCCCCTCTGTTTGTCCACAGCATCCCCCCTGCACCCCCTCTTTGTGTGCAGCATCCCCTCTGCACCCCCTCTGTGTCCACAGCATCCCCCCTGCACCCCCTCTGTGTGCACAGCATCCCCCCTGCACCCCCTGTGTGTGTGCACAGCATCCCCCCTGCATCCCCTGTGTGTGTGCACAGCATCCCCTCTGCACCCCCTGCGTGTGTGCACAGCATCCCCCCTGCACCCCCCTCTGTGTGTGCACAGCATCCCCTCTGCACCCCCTCAATGTGCACAGCATCCTCTCTGCACCCCCTGTGTCCGTGCATGGCATTCCCTCTGCACTCCCTGTGTGTGCAGCATCCCCTCTGCACTCCGCGTGTGTGTGTGCACCGCATCCCCTCTGCACCCCCTGTGTGTGCACAGCATCCCCCTCACCTTCTGCATCCAACCTCTCCCGTGCCCATGCGTGTGCACACAAACACACACACACGTGTGCAACCACAATCGAGACACACGCAGCCTTCCCTTTCCTCCAGCTGCTGCTCGGCCCTTTCATTTCCCATGACTGAGAGAGGACAGGGAATTCTGGGCACCCATCAGGATCCGGCCCTTACGCCGCAGCAACGCACTGGGGCTTTGGCTTCCCTCCCAACATGGGCTGCTGTTCTTCCAGATTTACATCTCCCCAGGCTCTTATTCGCCTTATGCTATTTTTTCCCTGTGAATGCCTTTTGTTGCTCTTGTTCCTTCTAGAAGCGTGAAAGGTGCTGCGTTTGTGATTCTTCCCCTCCTTTCCGAGCCTAATTTTGCAACACTTTCTGCTTTTCGTATTTCATAGAATCATGGAATGGTTTGGGTGGGAAGGGGTCTTAAAGCCCATCCAGTTCCAACACCCTGCTATGAGCAGGGACACCTCCCACTGGATCAGGATGCTCCAAGCCCCATCCAACCTGGCCTTGAACACTTCCAGGGATGGGGCAGCCACAGCTTCTCTGGGCAACCTGGGCCAGCATCTCACCACACTCACCAGGAAGAATTTCTTCCTAATGTCTAATCTAAATCTTCCACTTCCAATTTAAAGCCATTCCCCCTCTTCCTATCACTCGAAGCCCTTGGAAAAAGTCCCTCCTCAGCTTTCCTGGAGCCCCTTCAGGTACTGGAAGCTGCTCTAAGGTCTCCCTGAAGCTTTCTCTTCTCCAGGCTGAACAACCCCAACTCTCTCAGTCTGTCCTCACAGCAGAGGTTCTCCAGCCCTTCCATCATCTCCATGGCCTCCGCTGGACCCATTCCAACAGTTCCATCTCCTTCTTATGTTGAGGATTCCAGAACTGGACATGGGACTCCAGGTGGGGTCTCACCAGAGCAGAGCAGAGGGGCAGAATCCCCTCCCTCCCTGCTGGCCACTCTGCTTTGGATGCAGCCCAGGACACAGTTGGTTTCTGGTCTGTGAGCACACGTTGCCATCTCATGTTGATCTTCTCATCCCCAGCACCCCAAGTCCTTCTCCTCAGGGCTGCTCTCAATCACATCATTCCCCAGCCTGGATTGAAACTGTGGAGTATCCTGACCCAGGTGTAGGACCTTGCACTTGGCTTTGTTGAACCTCATGAGAAAATTACGTCTGCCATGGGGTCAGCAGGAGAAACCTGCAGGGTGTGAAGGAGCTGGAAAGGAGGAGGTGACCTCTCCCTGGATCCCCTGCCCAGTGTTTTCCCTGACTGCCTGTGCTTGCAGCCCTTGCTTGAAGGCCAGATCCACTGGAGATGTGCAGCAGTGCCTTCATCCACACCTGTGTGGCCAAGCGAAGCTCGAGCCGGGTTGCAACAGCTGAAGAAGGGTCCTGCTCCGACCCTCTTCCTGGCTCCAGCAATGATTCAGCGCGTCACCTTGGGCAAATCACTCTGAAATGTGTCTAACAGCGCTTCCCCGCGTTCGGGGCAGGCTGTTCATCCTTGCCTCTGCAAAATGCATTCAGATCGTTAGCAAAGAGGTGCAAAGAAGCATCAAACCTGGCTGGTGATTCAGGGAGCGTCAGAGAATGAGCTGTGAGGTTCAGGCTGGAAATAAAAGAGGGATGGTGAGAGATCCAGCAAATTATCAGAGTGTGGAAGTGACAGAATCACAGAATGGTTTGACTTGGAAGGGACTTTAAAGATCATCTAGCTTCAATCCGCCTGCCATGGGAAGGGACACCTCCCACTGGATCAGGGTGCCCAAGGCTCCATCCATCCTGGCCTTGAACACCTCCAGGGATGGGGCAGCCACCACTGCTCTGGGCAACCTGGGCCAGAGCCTCACAACCCTCATCGTCAATAATTTCTTCCTAAAGTCTAATCTAAATCTTCCCCCTTCCAATTTAAAGCCATTCCCCTTTGCCCCATCATTCCCGGCCCCTGGAAAAAGCCCCTCTCCAGCTTTTCTGGAGCCCCTTTCAGTACTGGAAGCTGCTCTAAGGTTTCCTCTGAGCCTTCTCCAGGCTGAAAAACCCCAACTGTCTCAGCCTGTCCTCACAGCAGAGGTGCTCCAGCCCTCGCTTCTTCTTCATGGCCTCCTCTGGAACCATTCCAACGGTTCCATCTCCTTATGCTGGGGATTCCAGAGCTGGACACAATACTCCTCTTCCTCTGGATGAATGCTTTTTTCTTTTAATTCTCAGACAAATAGCAATCCACTTATATTAAAACCCAGTCTAAAGCGACCTCCTTGGATGGCAGTTTCCATGGGAGGAGCGTGGCTCTGTGAGCTCCAACCGTGGAGGCTGACACGACGCATGAAGTAATGGGAAAACGTGACCACGACTAAAGCCAAGGACCAGGTGCTGGCACAGCATTTCCCTTCCCAGAAGGGGCACTTGGCCGGTGAGGAGGCGGGATAGCCTTCCCGGGGTGAAATGTGTCGTCATAAAAATACAGAGAGGAAATCCGTGCAGCAGCCAGGTCCCCCTGCCCCACGTGGGGATCCCAAGGAGGTACCGGAGCTCAGGCTCTGCCCTGTTTTTGGGGTCCTCTCTCTCTTTCTCTGATCCCTGAGATGTTGTAGGAAGCTTTGCTTAAGGTTTTTAAAAGCTGAAGTGGTCTGGAAAGCCACTGTTGCAGCTCTGCAGGGTGTCTTGCAGCAAAGGTTCACCCAAGCAGAAGAGTTTTGGCCTTCTGCTTCCTCCGTGTGGTGGGAACATCTTTGGAGCAGCAAATGGTGACCCCAAAGGAAGGAGCAGTTTTGCTCCACTGAGCTGGGAGCCTGAAAAGTGTCTTAGAGCTTTCTGGCAGAGCAAGGATTGCTCAGCCCCAAGCTCGCCCCCGAGCTTGCCCAGGACCACAACCCTCCAATCATTCCGCAGAGCACAGGCTGCCAGCCCGGGACTCCCCTAGTCACCTGCCATCTGGAACCTGCTGGCACGAGCCACCATCCCTGGGTGCCTGCTTCTCTCTGCCAGCCAGGGCAAGCGCTCACTTGGCGAGCTTCTCACCGGCTCCTGCTGATCATAGAATCATAGGATGGTTTGGGTCGGAAGAGATCTTAAAGCCCATCCAGTTCCAACCCCCTGCCATGAGCAGGGACACCTCCCACCGGATCAGGCTGCTCAACGCCCCATCCAACCTGGCCTTGAACACCTCCAGGGATGGGGCAGCCACAATGCCCCTGGGCAACCTGGGCCAGGGCCTCACCACCCTCTTCATGAAGAATTTCTTCCTAATGTCTAATCTAAATCTTCCACTTCCAATTTAGAGCCATTCCCTCTCTTCCTATCACTCCAGGCCCTTGAAAAATGTCCCTCCCCAGCTTTTCTGGAGCCCCTTTATGTACTGGAAGCTGCTCTAAGGTTTCCTCAGAGCCTTCTCCAGGCTGAACAACCCCAGCTCTCTCAGCCTGTCCTCATAGCAGAGGTTCTCCAGCCTTTGGGTAATCCCCGTGGCCTCCTCTGGACCCATTCCAACAGTTCCACGTCCTTCTTACGTTGCGGATTCCAGAACTGGACACAGGACTCCAGGTGGGGTCTCACCAGAGCAGAGCAGAGGGGCAGAATCCGCTCCCTCCCTGCTGCCAATTCTGCTTTGGATGCAGCCCAGGGCACAGTTGGCCTTCTGGGCTGTGAGTGCACCTTGCCTGATTCCTTGTTGAAGCCTTAGAATCCTCTGTGCTGTGAGATTAAGTGAAGAAACCTTTCTTTCTGTTTGTTTGGAGTGTGCCTTCACACTTGCAGCTTCAGAAGAGCCTCCGAGCATGGCTGTGTGTGCAATCAAACTGTTGGCTGCTCATCTGGGGTGATGAGTTCCCTCCTGCTGGCGATCAAAACCTCTCACATCCCACCTCCACAGCCAGTGATCCAGCACTGCAGCATCACCTCTGCCTCCCACGGGTCCCTCTCCTCCCCTGCATGGCTCCATTTGCTGTCATCTTCTCTGAGGCCACCCCAGGAGGATATTCCCACCCCAGCTCTCCTGTGAGATGCTCGGGGCACCTTGGGAAACACCATCTCTCAGGCTCAGGCTGGGAAGGAGAGACCTGGGATTATCCTGAAGGAGAGACCCACAGAGAAGAAATCCAGACCTTTGAGTTTCTCCTCCATCTGGGAAATTCGCTGCCGGTAACGCTAGCCTCTTCCAAGGGTTTCTCTCACAGGTTGAGAAATTGGCTCCATTGATTCTGAGCTGCTGGTCCTCAACATTGAAGATGTTTCTGTGAATCTAGTGGTCTTTTTCCTGGAGGCTGGGGAAAAGTCAACAACCTTGCGGCGTTGCTCACCTCCTCTTGCTCGCCGGCATTTCCGTCTCTTATGGCCGACGGTGCCTCTTGGATTTTCTGCTTGTGGTTCAGGTTTGCTCTGCAGATGGGGCTGAGCAGAAGAATTGGATATTTCAAAGCAATGTCCTTGGGAAGGGCTGCTCCCATGGCTTTAGGGGCAACGACAGAGGTGGGCGCCCAAAGGGGCAGCTGCCCTGTGAGCATCCATGGCTTGCAAGGTGCTGTTTGGGTACACAGGAGCTGTCAGCACCACCTCATGCTCCATGAAAATCCCTGAATTACCTTTTGTGACTCCCAACTTCTGTGTGTGCAACATCTCCTTTAAACCATCTCCACCAAAACCCCCACAAAAAGCCAACCACAAAGCCCAGATTCTTTTCTAAATCACCCCAAACCTCCCTCCACCAGGCCTCTGAGATGCGGAAAGGAGCAACATCCCAGAATCTTGAAGCTGGGAATGGAATTCACAGGGAGGTAGATGACACAATGCTACTCAGCAGTGATTCCTCCCGGGATGGCCACTGGAGATAGCACATTGATGGGTCACAACCCAAGTGCTGGATCTCATCTTTCTACCCTCCATCTCCCCCCCGATCACTCCAACCATCTCTTCTTCCAGGAAAGCTTCTAGAATACATCGCTCCGCATTTCCATGGCAACTGGCATGCGACCAACGATGCCGTTTCCGCTGAGTACCTATTCCTGGCACCATGGAGGGGATGCTCGTGTGTCAGAGGAGACAAACCAGAGAGATCGAGATCACCACCACCTCCCAGCACTGCCACCAGCCCCAGAGGGGTTGTAGCGGGTTCCTCTGAGGTTCTTTACTGAGGAACATCTTCCCTCAGGCACATCCAGACGGCCTCAGCAGATTTAAGAAGCACATGAGGCTCTACAAAACGCCTGCCAGAAGAGGCTTTTTGTTCTAATTACCAGGCATGAAGGAGGAATCGCTGGCTGGAATTTCAGAGCCTGGGCACGGCGGGAGGTCAGGGCGGATGGCTATCACTCCAGGTTTTATGTTGCTGCGTATCACCATATTCTCCGGGTGCTCAGCTAGCAACAACAGCTCTGCCTGCCCTTAAAATGTATGGATCATGGAATGGTTTGGGTTGGAAGGGACTTTAAGGCTCATCCAATTCCAACCCCATGCCAAGAGCTGGGTAATGGATTGCTTCTCCCACATCCTTGCTTTTTCTTTACCTCAAGCAGCTTAGCTTTAGGGTAAAAATCCTCAAATTTGGATGTTTTGGCTGCTATGCATAGTTTAGCTGAGGGGAATTATAGCCCAGCAGCGACTGTGTGTGGGGACGGCAGAGCAGTTTGCCAAAGCAGAGAGGTCGCTGTGATGGCATCGCCTCCTAAAAATAGGCTACAGGCAATAATAATCTCATCCCCTGCCCCCTCGAATAATTAAATCAAACCACAATCAATAATAAAGGCAAAGCGTGAGGCCTCAGAGAAGCTGGCGGAGAGCAGAAGTGGTTTTTCTCTTCTCTCCTTCATCACGAGTCCTAACCGCAATATTTTTAGTGTGTGCTTTTGGATGCCTTGGTCAGGGGCAGGGAGATTAATTGGGCTCAGTGTAAGGACAGGGCTGAGACCGGGGCTGTCAGGAACACAATGATTTGGCTGTAATAAAGTAATAAAGCAGAAGGGGACAATTTTCTCAACTTCTGTCCACATTCGCATTTTTTTTCTGAGAGCCTATCTGTCTTGATGTATTGACTCGGAAGCTGGAAACATTTCCAAGCAAGCCTGCCTTCCAGTTTGAATGAAATGATTCACTGAGCCCCAAATAAACCTTTCTCCACTCATTCATACACGGGTTTTAATCACCCCTAAAAAATTTATCTCCATTCTTAAGTAAAGAATTCTTTAACCAAAGCCATCGTATTGTTTTAGTTAAAAAAGGCCTGAAGCAAAACAGTTGGGCTTTTATTTCCTGGAGGTGTTTAAAAGATGGGTGGACAAGGTACTCAGGGACATGGTTTAGTGGCAGATAGGAATGGTTGGACTCAATGATCCAAGAGGTCTTTTCCAACCGAGTGATTCAATGATTCTATGATCCTGTTTTGCTTCCAGGGGGCTTTAAGCAGGACCTTGAGCCTGAAATGAGCCTTGAGCATCATAGAATCATAGTGTCGCTTGGTTGGAAAAGACCTTCGAGATCATCAAGTCCAACTGTAACCGTCCACTACTGAACCACATCCTTGAGCACCTCATCTACCTGTTTTTTAATCGTCTTCAGGGACTGGATTTTAATGGCTTTAAATTGAAAGGGGGAAGATTTAGATTAGACATTGGGAAGAAATTCTTTGTGATGAGGGTGGTGAGGCACTGGAACAGGTTGCCCATGGAAGTTGTAGCTGCCCCATCCCTGGAGGATTTTGAAGCCACTGGCGTGAAGTAAGTGAATTGACCAAGGATGCTGCAGAGAGCCTGTGACGGGGATTGGAGCTAAATATGTACTTAAAGCCTGTATTACTAACCAGCTCATAGAACCGCATGGTTGGAAAACACCTTTGAGATCATTGAGTCCAACCGTACCTCTCCACCACTAAACCATATCTCTGAGCACCTCATCTACCTGGCTTTTAAACACCTCCAGGGATGGGGACTCCACCACCTCCTTGTGCAGCTTCTGCCAGGGCCTGAGAATCCTTGCCATGGAGAACTTTTTCCTGATGTCCAATCCCTGAATTTCTTCACTATGAGGGTGGTGAGGCCCTGGCCCAGGTTGCCCAGGGAAGCTGTGGCTGCCCCATCCCTGGAGGTGTTCAAGGCCAGGTTGGATGGGGCTTGGAGCAGCCTGATCCAGTGGGAGGTGTCCCTGCTCATGGCAGGGGGTTGGAACTGGATAGGCTTTAAGACCCCTTCCCACCCAAACCATTCCATGATTCTATGATTCTAATTTATCCAGCAACTTTTCATTTGTGAGTGTTATTTTACTTCCTTGAGCAGCTCACTGCTCCTTTTCAGGAAAGATTCCAAGAATCCAGAGTGACATGCTCTCCAGAATCATTAATTAGAGCAGCATAAAGATTTATTAACTCCCCTCTCCATGAAATAAAACCGTCAGCCTCCGAAGTCAGCTTTCTGTGCCATCAATTCTTCCTCCCAAGTAAATTTAGAGGCTGTCACCGTTAGCTGCTAATGAAGGCAATTCCATCTATCAAGTTCTGATTTGTTGCTTGTGGTTACGGTATCGTGATCTAAACTTACATCCAAAATACAGGAGGGAAATGATTGCAGTCTTTTTTTTTTGCCATTAGTATTAATTATATTAATAAAACTTAATGATATTCATGCTAGAGGTTGGAAGCGTGTGGAAACTCATGGAACCCTTCAAATTAGCTGCTCTGGTCTCTCGGCATATAATTAGGAAGACTGTTAAATATAGTCCAGCGTGTAAATTAATACAAGTTCTATCTACTGCGTAGTTCAGCTGTGAGAGGACAAGAATTTGTCATTTCACTTGCAGGATCCAGGCTGCTCAGCCCAGGCATAAATGGGAAAGGTGCCACTCTAAAAAAGTTCTCCAGAGGTTACATAGTGGAGAACGTCTGACCAGGAGCAGCTGAGGGGCAGGGGGTTGTTCAGCCTGGAGAAAAGGAGGCTGAGGGGAGACCTCATCACTGTCTACAACTGCCTGAAAGGAGGTTGTAGAGAGGTGGGTTTTGGTCTCTTCTCCCAAGTGACAGCTGATAGGATGAGAGGGAATGGCCTCAAGTTGCACCAGGACAGGTTCAGATTGGACATCAAAAAAAATTCTTCACAGAAAGGGTTCTGAGGCCCTGGCAGAGGCTGCCCAGGGAGGTGGTGGAGTCCCTGTCCCTGGAGGTATCTAAAAGCAGGGTAGAAGCCATGGGCAGGGACACCTCCCACTGGATCAGGCTGCCCAAGGTCCCATCCAACCTGGCCTGGAACACCTCCAGGGATGGGACAGCCACAACTTCCCTGGGCTACCTTTTCCAGTGTCTCACCACTCTCAGATGAGATCCTCAGGGATGTGGTTTAGTAGTGGACAGGTAAGGTTGAACTTAATGATCTTTTCCAACCTAGTGATTTTATGGGATAGGTTTGAAGCCGTCTGTTTTTCCAGGCTGAGAGGATTCCCCTTTCTTTGCGGTAGAGCTGCGAAGAATTAAATAAACCCTCCACTGGTAGAAAACAACCGCATGAGTCCTTGCTCGGTGCCCAAAGCTGTTGGAGGCAGCCAGTGGGAATCCTGTGTGACTCCACATGGACAGAGCAGGGCTTGGCACACGCTGGCTTACTGACAAATCCAGATAAATATAACTGGCACGAAGTACAAACAGCCTGCCAGGACAGTGCAGTGTCTCCATAGAAACCTCTGACAAGAGAACCTGAGCTAGATTGCTGTTGCCTGTTGATGTTGTAAACTTCCTTGTTTGAGGTCTCTGTTGGTTTTGGGTTTTTTTTTTTAAAGGAAAGTGGGATGTAATCACTGGAGACACCGCCGGGTGCAAGGCAAGGGACGGACACGGCATCTCTAGTGTTGTGACAGCTAGCGATGACAGATGCATGCTCAGCGCGCACCGATTTCTCCCTCACTGCTCCAGTTCACAACTAAAAATAGGCAGAAATAGCTGAGTCTGCTTCAAGGCGTTGTGAGGCAATAAATAAATAAAAATAAAAAGCGGTATTCCTGAGTGGAGACCTTTCTAATGCCAGGTCACCTCCTGCAGTGCCGGCCCTTTACGCCTCTGCCCAGGAAAAATCACCAAACCAATGATTGCTCAGGGATCTGGTTTAGTAGTTCCCAACAGGAACGGTTTGGCTTGATGATCTAAAAGGTCTTTTCCAACCTAATGATTCTATGATTTCCTGTGAAAAATAAACATTGCTTTCTCATACAGCCAAGAAAAATACCCAGAGATGAGGATGCAGCCAGAACCAAGGTTGCTCCAAGCCCCATCCAGCCTGGCCCTGAACACCTCCAGGGATGGGGCAGCCACAACTTCCCTGATCAAGAGCCCCTTATCGTCTTTCCTGGAGCCCCATTCAGTACTGGGAGGTGGCACTATGATTTCCCCAGAGTTTTCTCTGCTCCAGGCTGAACAACCCCACTCTCTCAGCCTGTTCTTGTATGGAAGGTACTCCAGTCCTTGGATCACATTCAAGTCCCAAGTTTGATGTCTCCTGCTCCGTATCAAAGAGAACTCTGATCATGGTCTGACCTAATCCTTCCCTTCCCTTCCTTTCCCTTCCCTTCCCTGGAGAGAATCATGATCCCATGACAAAAAAAGAATCCAGCAAGTTCAGTTGCAAATCTGGGCATCTTGAATTGCCACCTGGAACTGGCAGCTTTCCCTACAAGCTAAATAGTGAGATTTTAGCTCCCAATGAAACATTTAATTACCCAACGTTAGCTGGGGTGCATCCCTCTCCCAGCAGGTCAGGAACCCCTTCCCTCCGCAGCCTTTCAGTCTCTGCTAATTAGACTAGGCTTGTTTTGTGCCTTGATCACGCCTCAGCTCCCTGATGGGAAGAGACCTGGTTCTACATCATCCCCTCCACGACCTGGTTGCCTATAGAGAGGAACGTAGGTGCTCAGTGGTCATGAGGTTCCTCAGCTTGACTTGAGGCTCGGGGACTCCGGAGACTACTTGCATGATGCTCATTAGTGAATTAAACATCCGTGGGAACTTGGGCACCAAGGCCAGCTGGTTAATAAACTCATTACCCTTCAAAGCAGCTGCAAACTGCCTCCTGGGAACAGCCCCTGGCCCAGCTCCCAACCTGGGCTAACTCAGAGGGAAGCCAAACCCAGGGATATTTATTTGATTGCTGTTTCCTGTGTTAAGAAAATAAAGCAGGAGGAAAGAGCAGAGCTACAGCCCCGCACTCCCTTTGAGACCAGGCTGGAAAACAACTGCTTACTGCAAAGCAGAGAGAGGATGGAACGATTGCTAGGTGGTCCTGGAGGCTGGAGGTGGATTTGCTGTCACAACAATAATGACCCAGCGCAGAGGAACGTGGCGAGATTTAATTCATTAATGCTTGAGAAGCATTTTAGAAGGGACTACGAGGTGGAAATCCTCTGCCCAAGGTCAGGCGTGCAGGCAGCCACCTGCAGAACTGTAACTAAGAGGATTTGGGGAGTGAGGGCTGGCTTCTGTCAGAACCTGCCGGTGGGAATTTTACTGTTGAATTCAAGGGTATCAATATTTCTGGTAGGCTTCCACCCTACAGACATTTGATGCTACATAGAGTTTTCTTTGTTTCATGATTATTTGGTCTGAATTCTCCCTTCCTTCTCTCACAATAAAATAAATAAATCTGAGGAGATCCCATCTGTCCTAGGAGAAAATCTGCTCCTCTACTTTGCTGTTGTGACACCTCATCTGGAGACCCACATTTGGCTCTGGACTCCTCAGCACAGGAAGTACACGGAGCTGTTAAAGCGAGGCCAGAGGAGGACATCAAGATAATCTGAGGGCTGGAGAACCTCCCATCCCAGGACAGGCTGAGAGAGTTGGGGTTGTTCACCTGGAGAAGAGAAGGCTCTGGGGAGAGCTTAGAGCAGCTTCCAGTGCTGAAAGGGGCTCCAGGAAAGCTGGGGAGGGGCTCTTGATGGGGGAATGCAGGGATAGGATGAAGGGGAGGAGTTTTAAGCTGCAAGAGGGAGGATTGAGATGAGATCTTTGGGAAAAATATTTTCCTGTAAGGGTGGTGAGGCCTTGGCCTGGGTTGCCCAGAGAAGTCATGGCCACCCCATCCCTGGAGGTGTTCAAGGCCAGGTTGGATGGGGCTTTGAGCAGCCTAATGCAGTGGGAGGTGTCCCTGCCCATGGCAGGGTGGTGGAACTGGATGAGTTTTAAGGTCCCTTCCCACTCAACCATTCCATGATTCTATGATTCTACGATTTCTCAGGAAACACCCATTCCTGCTTTGTCTTAGGTGTACTCCAGCTGTTCTTAGGATCTGAATATGACCTCAAGTGCTTAGCTTTGAAACACAACCAGTTTTGGTACAGATTGTGCTAATGTTCTCTCTTTTAACTTCCATGTGGCATTTTCTTCTTCCCCCCTCCTTTTAGTCATCAGACGTGGCTGATAACAGTGAAAGGTCTAAAACCCACAAAGCTCTGGAAGCTCAAAGGTTTCAGAGGAAGAAACATGCTTGTTGTTTCCCAGAGATGAAATGAGGCCATGTTTCATAGTCACTGCTGTGACTTTCCCCCGGTGAAAGGCTTTGAAGGTTCATTACATCAGAAACATTGGTTCGGCACTTTCTTCTCCTTCTCTTTGTAACCTCTCGTTGCTCCAGCTTCCTCTGCAGTCATGGAATAAGGTGAGTAATAATACTTGATACTCCTCTGATGTGTTAAATAAAGCACTGCACTGCTTTGCAAATCACAGAATCATGGAATGGTTTAGGTTGGAAAGGACCTCAAAGCCCATCCAGTTCCAACCCCCCTGCCACAGGCAGGGACACCTCCCACTGGATCAGGCTGCTCAAAGCCCCATCCAACCTGGCCTTGAACACCTCCAGGGATGGGGTGGTCACGACTTCTCTGGGCATTCTGAGGGCCTCACTGCCCTCATCACAAAAAATTTCTTCCTAATGTCTCATCTAAATCTTTCCCCTTTCAATTTAAAGCCATTCCCCCTCATCCTATCACTCCATGCCCTTGGGAAAAGGCCCTTCCGAGCTTTCCTGGAGCTCCTTTAGATACTGGAAGGCTCTTGCCTGAACTGAGCCTGGAATGTTTGTTTCCAACTGTCAGGTTTCACTTCCTCCTTTGTCATGTTTAAATTCATGAAAAACAGGCATTACATTTCGATTTCCATGGAATCACAGGGCCAACGCAGTCACCGAGCCAACCAATTGACAAGAACTGAGGAGCTGACTCATGGAATTGGCTGGTATAGAATTACTCTTCCAGAGAAGACTGAAAGCTGAGGCTTAAACTCCCCAGCGATGTTGAAAATCCTATTCTGCTCTTTGCCAGAACGTCTGAATTGGTTTCTCATTATTACCTCCAGCACTTGTTCTAACAGGAAAATTTGGAACAAGAATTAAGCAATAGGTACATTAAGTTCTTCCAATCCAATATGCAGAGATATTTCCTCCAGCAGTGTGAATTATCCTGGCTTGGATCAGCCATGGTGTGGTCAGCAGGAGGAGGGAAGCGATCATCCCCTTGGACTCAGCATTCGTGAGGCGGCACCTCAAATCCTGGGTTCAGTTTTGGGCCCCTCACTCCAAGAAGGACATTGAGGGGCTGAAGCACATCCAGAGAAGGGGATGGCGCTGGGGAAAGTTCTGGAGAACAAGGGTTATGAAAGGCAGCTGAGGGATCTGGGGCTGTTTAGTCTGGAGGAGGCTGAGGGGAGACCTTATCACTATCTACAACTGCCTGAAAGGAGGTTGTAGCGAGGTGGGTGCTGGTCTCTTCTCCCAAGTGACAAGTGATAGGACAAGAGGAAATGGCCTCAAGTTGCACCAAAGCAGGTTTAGTTTGGATATTAGGAAAAAAATCTTCACTGAAGGAGTGGTGAAGCACTGGAAGAGGCTGCCCAGGGCAGTGGTAGCACCACAATCTCTGGAGGTGTTCAAAAAGCATGTAGACGTGGACTTTATGAAACGGTTTAGTTGTCATGGTGGTGTTGGGCTGACGATTGGACTGGTTGATCCTGGAGGTCCAGCTGTAATGAGTCTATACCGTTCTATGAACGCTGTCTCCCTACAGCATGCAAAGCACATGGCCTTGGAGAACAGATTGTCCCAGACTGGCCTTGAACATCTCCAGGGATGGGGCAGCCACAACTTCTCTGGGCAACCTGGGCCGGGGCCTCACCACCCTCACAGGGAAGAATTTTTTCCTAAGATCTCATCTCAGTCTCCCCTCTTGCAGCTTAAAACTGTTTCCCCTTGTCCTGTGCTCCCTGATCAAGAGCCCTTCCCCAGCTTTCCTGGAGCCCCTTTCAGCACTGGAGCTGCTCTAAGGTCTCCTCTCAGCCTTATCTTCTCCGGGCTGAACAACCCCAACCCTCTCAGCCTGTCCTGGGATGGGAGGTGCTCCAGCCCTCAGATCATCTTTGTGGCCTCCTCTGGCCGCGCTCTAACAGACTCATGTCCTTCCTGTTCTGGAAGTCAAACCCATGGATGATGTAGCATTTATGATTGAGCTCCATTTCAGCAGTGAATGAACCCCAAAAGCAAATTGTCTTCTCTTTCTGAGGGTGTGGGATTCCAGGCTTTTCCAGAGGTCTGTGGTTGGCCATGGCTGGCTTTGCTTCGCTAGAAAAAAATATTGGATTGTGTGGATTTTCAAAGGAGCTTCTAAAATCTTGGTAGCGTTAATGAAAAATAAATAAGCCAAGGGCATCTTCCTTCACAGATGGAAAGATATAGAAATCCTGCCGATAAAATAACTGAAAACTGTAACACAGCCACAATATAAAGGCGATCATATTTTTCTTTGCACGCAAATTCTGGGTGATCCTGTAGCCAAAAATGGCAACTAGAAAAGCAACTTGAGGGGACGCAATTCCTCCATATGACTTTGCATCCAAGAATAATGATGTGTGTCAGTTTTGAGGACATGTGCTGAACCAGCCAGAATGAATCAGAATGGTTGGCAAAACGGAAGCGTTAGTCACTGTGAAAGATCAAGAAGTTGTTGTTGGCATATCGTGGGCATGTCAAGGAGAAATAAAAACCAAATAGGGAACGGGGTAATGGAATGGAAGAGAAGCTGAGAAGGTGATGGAGTTGGAAGGGGTAACTTCTCAAATAAAGAAGGCTCTAGAAGGTGAGATCAGTGCCAGTGCAGGCAGGTCAAGGAATGGACAAAGCAGCAGCCTGTGTCTGAGCTCAAAGGAAGATAACTGTGGGTGAGTGAGAGGGTTCTGCCCCCCTACTCTGCTCTTGTGAGAACCCACCTGGAGTCCTGTGTCCAGTTCTGGAATCCCCAACATTAGAAGGAGATGGAACTGTTGGAATGGGTCCAGGGGAGATCACGAAGATGATGCAAGGGCTGGAGCACCTCTGCTATGAGGACAGGCTGAGAGAGTTGGGGTTGTTGAGCCTGGAGAAGAGAAGGCTCTGGGGAGACATTAGAACAGCTTCCCAGGACCTGAAGAAGGGGCCTTTTACAGGAGTCTGTAGCGGTAGGACAAGAGGGAATGGCTTTAAATTAGAAGGGGGAAGATATAGATTGGACATCAGGAAGAAATTCTTGACAGTGAAGGTGGTGAGGCCCTGGCCCAGGTTGCCAAGGGAAGTGGTGGCTGCCCCATCCCTGGAGGTGTTCAAGGCCAGGTTGGATGGGGCTTTGAGCAGCCTGGTCCAGTGGGAGGTGTCCCTGCCCATGGCAGGGGGTTGGAACTGGATGGGCTTTGAGGTTCCTTCCAACTCATACCATTCCATGATTCTGTGATTCTATCTCTACCACAGGTAAGTTGGCAAAGACGAATGCATCTTGCTCAACGTGTCAGTGCCTTCAGAAGGGTTGCCCTGCATTCTCAGCTCAGCATTTCTGAATTTAAATCCAGGAGCAGTCACTCTTCTGTTAGAGCCGAGAGTTCTGCAGGCAACCATGGATCATTAAACCCTCTGGACCAGATGCTGAAACAGACCCAAAACTAGTCTTGCATGTGTCAAGCTTTCCTATTTCTTCTTTCCCACTGGGGGCTGTAGCTTGGGCTGAACATCTGCTCAAGCTTGAGGTATCTGCTGAGGAGGCTGGTGGCTGTCTGTTTGGCCTCACACTCTGCTTGGAGAGCATGAATTGGAGCACAGTCCTTTCCAAAGGGTGCAGAAGCTCTCTTTCTGGAGACCAACGCCTAACACTAAGCACACAAAAACAAAAGGGTCTGCAGATGGGAGGGAGAGATCTACAAAGGGCACAGAGTATTGGTTGATTCCTTCTCCTGACAGCTAACTCAAGTTGCCTAAGGTTCAACTTGAGCATGGTTCTGAGAAAGTGAGGCCTCCACACATGGTAAGCTTTGCCCACAAATTGAGATGAACCATGTAAGCCAACAAGGTGGGCAGTGATAAGTAGAACCAGTGAAGCTTGATGTCCCACAGAGCTTGAGCTCTTGATTGGGTCTCCTGGCATTTCATAAGGCTCTAATTAATGTACTCTATCAAAATCCTTCCATGGTTGGGACATTCACATTTAGTTGAAGCTGCCCACTGGCTCTCAGTTATTAGTTCATTCCTTTAAAATTAGGAAGATGAACCGACAGATGGATGCAGGCATGGTCACATCAGCCTTGTTTCCAAGGAAGCCAAAGCTCATAGATGTCTAAGATAGCTCAAGGAATTAGGATGGACATCTTACACCTCTGAAATGTTGATTCATAAACCCCCACACGAGGAGCGACCTGCCAGACAAAAGTCAACATCACGCTTTCTTGGTAACAGGCTCTGACAACGTGCGCGTGTGTGAAATACCAGCCTGGCAACATCTGAACAGGCATGAGAGGGCATAAAATGCACTTTTTATATCATTACCCATTTTAGATTTGTTTCTATATTGGAAGGAGCGGGGGAGAACATGAAAAAGGTCAAGGTAGCACCGACAAAGTAATTCACCATGAAAATAAGGGTCAATAGGTGGGAATGGGCTGTACATTTGCTCTTAGCTGGAATTTCAGAGATATAAATGAGGAGCCGATGACTCTGCAATGGAGGTGGATGATGATTTTAAAGGTCTTTTCCAACCTAAATGATTCTGTGATTCCAAGTGACCCCTCCTAAGGCTGCATTTTGGAGTTTTGTTCTGTCTTTACAACTAAAAATTACAGCTTAAAATCTAAGAAAGGACCCATTGCAGATATTTGGTTCAACAGATAAGAAGTTCTATGCTGGCATCAACAGGCACTATGTCTGTGGTCCCACACACACCTGATCTGCTCAGATGGTGCAAAGAAGGGCAGAGCAAACAAGCACCAGCTTTAGGGGATGTGAATCAGAATCACAGAATCATAGGATGGGTTTGGTTGGAAGGGACCTTCAAGATCATCTAATTCCAAGCCTTCTGCCATGGGCAGGGACAAGTCTCACAGGACCAGGCTGCTCAAAGCCCCATCCAACCTGGCCTTGAACACCTTCAGGGATGGGATAGCCACAACTTCCCTTGGCAACCTGGGCCAGGGCCTCACCATCCTCATTGTGAAGAATTTCCTCCTTGTGTCTGGTCTAAATCTGCCCCTCTCCAATTTATAGGCATCAAGGTTGGAAAAGACCTGTAAGTTCATCCAGTCCAGTCGTCAGCCCAACACCACCGTGCCCACTAAACTGTTTCCCCAAATGCTGCTTCTACACATTTTTTGAGGAATGGGGACTCAATGGCTTCCCTAGGCAGCCTCTTCCAGTGCTTCACCACTCTTGGTAAAGACATTTTTCATAACATCCAATCTAAACCTCCTCTGGTGCAACTTGAGACCATTTCTTCTCATCCTATCACTTGTCACTTGGGAGAAGAGACCAACACCCACCTCGCTACAACCTCCTATCGAGCAGCAGTAGAGAACAATGAGGTCTCCCCTCGGTCTCCTCTTCTCGAGACTAAACAATCCCAGGTCCCTCAGCCACTCCTCATAGGACTTTTGTTCCAGGTATCCTTCCCCAGCTCTATTACCTTCCCTGGATGTTCTCCAGCCCCTCAATGCCTTTCTTGGAGTGAGGGGCCCGGATTTGAACCCAGAATTCTTGGTGTGGCCTCATTGGTGCTGAGTACATAGGGACGATGCCTTCCCTACTCTTGCTGGCAACACCGTTGCTAACACAAAACATCACCTATTGCAATTTCTAATTGATTGCAAGGAGTGCGGGTACTGCAAGGGAGGATTTACAGGACTTGGCTTCAAATGCACGGCAGTTACAGAGAAATGATTGCCCAAGAACCCGCCTCGGGGCCAGCTGCATTTGTCTCGTCCGCTGAGGAGCACAGGAGCAGGGGAAAAAGTTATCTACAACTCAGGGATGCGTGTGAAGAGACTCCAAGACTCTACTCTTTTTGTGGGTTGATTTTATTACCGAGGACTTCTCCCTGGTTTCCAGCACTGCCTTTAGACACAGACAAAGCAGGTGGTTACCTAGAGCAGGAGAGGCTGAGGTTTGAGCAAGATGAAGACAATTTTGAACATCACAGCGGCAGCCACAGAATCACAGAATCACCAGGTTGGAAAGGACCCACTGAATCATCAGGTCCAACCATTCCTAACACTCCCTAAACCATGTCCCTAAGCACTTCATCCACCTGTTCCTTAAACACCTCCAGGGAAGGCGACTCGACCACATCCCCGGGCAGCCACAGCTCTGCCCAGCTTCCACCGGTTCACAATGGTACAGACTACCCTTGGAGACTGCTGGATCTGAAATCTGAATGAAGTCGTGCTGGCAAGAGGTGGCCCAAACCATCCTGTCCACTTCTCCGACCTTGCTCCACACCTGCATCTCTGCATTCCATGGTTTGTTCAGAGCAAGCTGAATTTTACCTCCAGCACTGTGAAGCCTCTAACCAGCTCTGCTAACTTCTTTGCTTGAGGAATGAGGGAGTGATGACAGCGATATTCAATGTGAATTCCCACCTGCCTCACACATGGCTGTTTTGGGCCTTAATTAATACTTACAAACTGCTTAAAAAGCCACTTATAGGAGCTGTTATGTAAGCACAAGTTATTATTATTAAAAAAACATTACGAGCGAGTTATTAGACTGACAGATGGAATTATCAGCGGAATTATATTTTTATCGATCACCTTTCATTGCGTTTCATCTCATTTTTCTTTTATCACCCTTCAGCTCTAGGCTGGCAGCCCTAACACCATCTAAACAGACACCGTATTGAACGTTGCATCACCGGATGGCTCTCAATGGCACAGATGAGTAAGTGAGCTCTTCCCAGGCAGCACGGAGACGGCGTCGTAAAACTCATCCAGAATCCGTCTGTGGGTTGAAATGGGCACAAATGGTTTAGAACTGATGATAGTTGAGACCTCAATACCATTTCCCTCACTGAGGCTGACTCTGAGATCATGAAAAACAAGTGGCTGCTGCCCTCACAGGGAACTGTGGGACTGCGAGAAGGAAACCTGCCAATGGGAAGCACTGAATATTCCCCAGCAGTAATTGTTCTTCATTAGAACTGGAAAACTGCTGTGATGGCGAAGGATGATTTTCTCGCTTACCATAGAATCATTAAAGTTAGAAAAGACCTCTAAGATCATCCAGTCCAACAGTCAGCTCCAAACCATTGTGCCTACTAAAACATGTCCTCAAGTACCACAGTTACATGATTTTTGGACACCTCCAGGATGGAGACACCACCATTTCCCAGACAGCCTCTTCCAATGTTTCCCTACTCTATCAGGAAAGAAATTTTTCCTAATACCCAACCTAAACCTGCCCTGGTGCAACTCGAGGCCATTTCCTCTCATCCTATGGCTTGTTGTTTGGGAGAAGAGACCAACACCCACCTCACTACAACCTTTTTTCAGATAGTTGTAAAGACTGATAAGGTCTTGCCTCAGCCTTCTCTTGTCTGGATATCTCCTTCAGGTGCTGGGAATTAATAGCACTTCCAAATAAAGAGAGTGATTGATCAGTGCAGGCCATCAAGGCAGGCTTATGGGAACCAGCACAGATGAAGCTCCAAGTCATAGACTCATAGAACAGTTTGGGTTGGAAGGGACCTTAAATCCCACGTAGTTCCAACCCCCCTGCCATGGGCAGGGACATCCCACTGGATCAGGCTGCTCAAGGCTCCATCCAACTTGGCCTTGAACACCTCCAGGGATGGGGCAGCCACAACTTCTCTGGGCAAACTGTTCTGGTGCCTCAGCACCCTCATGGTGAAGAAATTCTTCCTTATGTTTAGCCCAAATCTGCCCCTCTCCAGTTTATGTCTGTTCCCTCTTGTCCTATCACTAAAAGCCTTTGTGAACAGTCTCCCCTCAGCTTTCTTGTAGGCCTCATGCTCTGCTCTGTCCTCCACAAGAACCTGTTGTCTCCAATGCACAGGTGAACTGTCGCAAATTGTAGCTGGGGGCAGAATTTGTAAGGATGAGTAGGAAGACCTCACAACAGTTGTCATGATGGGAATTCCAGAGGCTGGAGGTTCCTGCCAGCAGTTCAGTGGTGAAAGAAAAGTTCACGGCACTTTTCAGCAGCCAAAGCCCCTGAAGAGATGACATTCCCCACCATGGCACAGATTTGGTGTTTCTTGTCTTAGTCTTTGGGAGGTAACTGTAGAGCAGAGAGCTTCTTCCTCCCCTTGACCAGTGCCTAGGATTTTGTTTCTGGCTGGGGCTCCTACAATGAAAAAACACTTGTATTTCTTCTTATCCTTGGATTTCACTGGCACGAGTGTCTATCCAGGATATGAAAAGATCCTGGGGTTTATAACAAGACTAAGGAGGGGGCTACAGGGAAGCTGGGGAGGGGCTCTTTATCAAGGAGTGCAGGGACGATACGAAGGGGAATGGCTTTAAGGCTTTAAGGTGAAAGAAGGGAGATACAGGTGAGATCTCAGGAAGAAATATTTTCCTTTGAGGGTGGTGAGGCCTTGGCCCAGGTTACCCAGAGAAGCCATGGCTGCCCACCCCTGGGGGTCTTCAAGGCAAAGTTGGATGGGGCTTTGAGCAGCCTAACCCAGTGGGACTCTGGTCATGAAGAAATTCCTCCTTACATCTTGTCTAAATCTGTCCCTCTCCAGTTTGTACTGGAAGGTCGCTATAAGGTCTCCTCGGAGCCTTCTCTTCTCCAGGCTCAACAACCCCAACTCTCTCAGCCTGTCCTCATATGGGAGGTGCTCCAGCCCTTGGATCATCCTTGTAGCCTCCTCTGAACCCATTCCAACAGTTCCATCTCCTTTTTATGTTTCTTATGTTGAGGATTACAGAATATACTGGTAGCTCTGTCGCTTCTGCACTCTTCTCCTCCTCCCTACAGTCCTGCCCGTGAAAACCTTCATTTATCTGATATTTGCTACACGTTTCCTTTTAATTACTACATTTAATTTATGATGCTATTACAGTCCAAAATAGATAACCTGCTTGGCAGCATGTATGCTTAAAATAATCAAATTCATTAATATGATCAAGAGCAAAATCCTTTACTGCTTCTGGTACTTCATATTAAATTGAAGAATGAGCATTTAAATAGACAGCTTCTCATGTGGGTCTCTTATTTTTACAAACTATAGAAATGGAGTTAATTTTAAAAGTTTCTGTCCAAAAATAGTACTGTACTGTACTTTAATAGTAAAGTAATAAAAAAACCCCCTTCCATGAAGTAAGAAAAAACCAAAATGTTAAGCATGGCAAGTTCCCAGACATTCATTGCGTGACTAACGATGATTTTAAACTGGTCAGAAACCAAGAAATAGAGATGCAATGGAACATCAAACTATGAGAAGAATATGGTCGTGCAGTTAACATGGGGTGATGGTTTATGATTTATAGGATTTTAGTTACCGTGCTAAATTTAAATCCTTAATTTGCTTAAATTAAAATTTCTCAGTCTGGATGCAGCCTTTTCTTAGCCAAGTCTGAAAATGAACTACACTTGCATGTTATTAGTCTTACTTTGGAGGTTTATAATTATAACATAAGCAATTCAAGGACAATCAGACGGCTACAGTTCAGGCAGTCTCCCGTTACCCCGAAGAGGATTTGGGGAACACAGATCAAGTCTTGTATAAATTCAAGGCCTCTCTACTTTCTCATCAGAGTCAAAGGCACCATTGCTGCGGGTTCAATAAATAAAGTCTTATTTTAGAGTCAGAGAATGGGTTGTGTTGGAAAGGACCTCAAAGCCCATCCAGTTCCAACCCCCTGCCATGGGCAGGGACACCTCCCACTGGATCAGGCTGCTCAAAGCCCCATCCAACCTGGCCTTGAACACTTCCAGGGATGGGGCAGCCACAGCTTCTCTGGGCAACCTGGGCCAGGGCCTCATCGCAAGTCATAGAACCACAGAACCATAGAATCACCAGGTTGGAAAAGACCTCTGAGATCATTGAGTCCAACTATACCTATCTGCCACCAAACCATATCCTTAAGTACCTTGTCTACCTTTCTTTTAAATACCTCTAGGAATGGGGACACCACCACCTCCCTAGGCAGCCTCTGGCAGGGCCTGATGACCCTTTAGGTGTTAAATTTTTTCCCAATGTCTAATCTGAACCTCCCCTGAGGCAGCTTGAGGCCATTCCCCCTTGTCCAATCATCTGTCACTTGGGAGAAGAGACCAGCACCCACCTCTCTACAACCCCCTTTCAGATAGTTGTAGGCCGTGATAAGTTCTCCCCTCACCTTCCTCATCTGCAGGAGGAGATTTCTTCCTAAGATCTCATCTAAATCTCATTTTTCATCTTATTTTATTAAACATTTATCATTAAAGTCTCTTTCAGCCCTACAGACACGGGCCAGGCTGCACCACACGCTCCACAGACACAGCAATAAAAAGAACAGTCTCCGTCTTGCAAAGGTCTAGGGATAAGGCAAGATAGAACAGATGGAAACAGACAGATGGAGGCAAGCAAGAAAACAATGATACAATGTCAGCCAGCATGACGGGAAGTCAGCTCAGCACCCCAGGAGTCCGCTAGGCAGCTTTTTACTGGAATCACAGCAAAATGCGGGGAGTGGCATGGGAAAGGGCATGAAGGTGCTTGTCTGTACGCTAGCATAGAATCATAGACTCATAGAATGGTTTGTGTTGGAAGGGACCTTAAAGATCGTCCAGTTCCAACCCCCCTGCCATGGGCAATGACATGTGCCGCCGGACCAGGCTGTTCAAAGCCCCATCCAACCTGGCCTTGAACACCTCCAGGGACGGGGCAGCCACAGCTTCTCTGGGCAACCTGTGCCAGTTCCTCACCACTCTCATAGTGAAGAAATTCTTTCTTATGTCTGGTTTAAATCTGCCCCTCTCCAGTTTGTACCCATTGCCCCTCATCTTATCACTCCAAGCCTTTGTAAATAGTCCCTCCTGAGCTTTCTTGTAGCCCCTTTAGGTACTGGAAGGTCACTATAAGGTGTCCTCGGAGCCTTCTCTTCTCCAGGCTGAACAGCACGGAAGTAACAAAGGCTGGCTGATGAAAGCGGAGGGATGTGCCCAGAGTAAGCGAAAAAACAAGGTCTTGAAATTGAAGAGCAAGGCTTCTAGTTGGAGGGAATGAAAGGAAGGGAGCCGGAGGAGGAAGGGCATTGGAAGTTAAGTGTTAGGTTTTGCAGCTGCCCCTTGGTCCCCAGAGAAGCAGACATGGCAGTGTTCAGGATGGGAGATGGCTGGGTGTAGGTGGCTGCTTCGCAGAGCCTTGAAGTGGAAAGGGTCAGAGACATGTAGAAAGTTTGAGTGAACGGACTAACTGGAAGACAGAAGTCAAAGGTCATGTGCAAGACCACATGAAAAGTCCGAGTGATAGTCTGCTAAACGCAGAGGAGGGCTGGCAGAAGACAATCAGAGCTTGGATTGACATCCATAAAATGAGGATACCAAAGACAGGCTGGACTTCTGAGCTTTTTACAAGGGCCTGGAGTGACAAGATGAGGGGAAATGGCTTTAAATTGGAAGAGAGAAGATTTAGATGAAACATTAGGAAGAAATTCTTCATCATAAGGATGAAGTTGCCCAGGGAAGTTGTGGCTGCCATCATCCCTGGAGGTGTTCAAGGCCAGGTTGGATGGGGCTTTGAGCAACCCAATCCAGTCAGATGTCCCTGCCCATGGCAGGGGGGTTTGGAACTGGATGATCTTTAAGTTGCCTTCCAACCCAAACCATTCTGTGATTCTGGTCTGGACTGAGGAGGGTGGGTGGAAGAAAAGGCTGCACCTTCTAGTTACTTCCACAGAGGTAGAACCTGGATTTGTGTCTATAAGATTCTCCAGAGGAGAGGTAATAAGAAGACCTTAGAGCATGCAGCATCTAGAGGCCTGCGTGACCCACACAGATAGCCTGGGAGTAAGAAGAGAAATATTCTCCGAAGTTCCATATGGAAGGAACCACTGGAGAGATAGGAAGATGCAAGAAAATGACAAGACTTCAGGAAGATCAGGGTAACTTCTGGAATTGGTTGATAAGTCAGGGGAGGCGAGGATGAAGTATTGTTTTTGCAACTTAACTTTAAAGAGGTAATAAATTATTCTGGAATGAGCATTTCTTAGGTATTGAAAGAGATTGGAATAATCCAAGATAGGTTTGATGTGTCCATCCTTGGAGATATTCAGACCTTGACTGGACAATATCCTGAGCAACTCAACCAAGTTGGAACTGCTAAATAACTTCCAAAGGTCTCTTCCAGCTCTAAACTATTGGCAGTAATTGTTCAGGGTGTTCAATGAGCTAAGAGGTGGAGAGAGAAGGCAAGATGGGGCAGGAATGGAGGTGGCAAATGGAGTCAGAGTGGAGAGTTTTGAAGATGATAGAACATAAAGTGTGGTTGTACTGGGAGGAGAAATCAGCAGTCAAGACTAAGGGTGTAAGGACAAAGAAGGGGGTGTGATGGAAGTGCAAAGGAGGCAAGTGTGGGGATGACCAAGAAACTCCTACACAGGTGACCACGGAGGAGAAGAATGAAAGGCAGATGGAGGGCAGGGAAGCACAGAGGTAGGGAAGGTTCACAACACAAGTTGTCCATAAACAACCTGTTGGAAGTACCAGGCAAGATGTTGTCCTTGGAGAGAAGCAGAACAAGGAAGAAAGGCAGCCTCAAGGAGTGAATAGTGCAAGAGCCTAAGAGTGCATTAGCCAGGTAGCAGAACTCGAGATTGAGTGAATCCACTCAAAAGAATGAGTATATAATGGATGAAGTCATCATTGCTCTTCATTGTTGCGATTCATCAGACCAAAGATAGACTTCCCTAGCACAGATATCTCCATTTGAGCTATTCACCCCGGGCTGCCTTCAAAGCCAACACAGAAGAACAGAAACATGGAGGGCATGCTTCATCTCATCCTAAAATAGAGATCTAAAACAGATCAGCTGACTCATGCCCTAAAAGAGGATGATTTTTCCCCACAGATTACGAAGGAGTTTACACTCCTGAGTTCAGATTAGAAAACTGTGCTGTAGGAATATAACTTCAGCTAACTGCCATGCTGCCTGTCCACCCCAAACATTCTGCATTCTGACCAGGGGAGCAGAGAACTCGTATCGGGGATGAGCTGTGACTGGGCAACCTTGCACTGGGAAAGAAAATGGAAGAGTAAAAGCGAGGAGAGACTGAAGAGTAGAGACAAGATAGAGGTGAAGTGGTTGAGCGGGGAAGGCAATTCATTAATACTGGGCATCAAAGAAAAAGTCATTGGGTTTATTGTCCATGCTAAAAGAGAGCAGGTTCCTTCATAAATTGCCTGTCAGAGAAAACATGTCTTGAGAGCACTGAGTGCAAGTCTCCTCTTGGGAGTGCAGAAGTTGACCAAGAGTTGGAAGTACAAGAACATGGCTCCTCAAACATGAGCATGTGAACACAGAATCATAGAATGACTGGGTTGGAAAAGGCCTTTGAGATCATTAGCCCAGCTATACTTGTCCACTACTAAAACAGATACCTGAGCACTTCATCTACCTGGCTTTTAAACCCCTCTAGGGATGGGGACTTCACCACCTCCCTGGGCAGCCTCTGCCAGGGCCTGAGAACCCTTTCCAGGAAGATATTTTTTCCTTATGTCCAATCTGAACACACCCTGGAGCAACTTGAGGCCATTTCCTTTCATCCTATCACCTGTCCCTTGGGAGAAGAAACCAACACCCACTTCACTACAACCTCCTTTCAGGCAGTTGTAAACACTGATGAGGTCTTCTCTCAGCCTCCTTTTCTTCAGGCTAAATGACCCCAGGTCCCTCAGACACCTCTCATAACCCTTGTTGTCCATGACCTTCACCAGCCTCGTTCCCCTTTTCTGGATGTGCTCCAGCCCCTCAATGTCCTTCTTGGAGTGAGGGGCCCAAAACTGAACGCATAATTTGAGGTGCAGCCTCACCAGTGCCAACTACAGGGACACAATCCCTTCCCTGCTCCTGCTGGCCACGCTGTTTCTGATATGGGCCAAGACGCCATTGGCCTTCTTGGCCACTGCTGGCTCATGTTCAGTTGCTGTCAACCAACATCCCCAGGTTCTTCTGTGCCAGGCAGCTTTCCAGCTACATGTGAACACTGCATCTGAATGAGGCGTACAACCTCCCATTATGGTCAGTTAAATCTGAGGATCAATGCTCTTGCCCAAACAGAGGCATCAGGTGCTACTTGAGATGCCCAGGGGTATCACATCTCCATTTCCATAAGGGCACAGTTCTCTCACAGCTCTGGTGTTGGATTTACCAGCTCTTGGGCACTCTGCTACCTCTCAGGTGGCACTAGAGATCTGTGAGTAGGCAACAAGAGTGGAGTCCTGTGAAATGTAGGTGTGATTCAGCTGACCCCAGCATAGATACCCATGTCTCAGCACCTGAGTGCTTCAGGAATCACTGAGAGCTGCTTTGCAGAAGGCTGAGGGCCTTCTCCCCACAAGCTCCAGGCAGATGGGGAAGCACCTCAGACTGAACTAAATGCTACTTTTAGGCAACTGGATCCCATCCTGCATTGCCACCAACTGTGGAAAGGTTTAAACACACAATTCACATGCAGAAACCTCTGTGTAGAGACTTTAACTCAGCTGATTTTTTATCTATCAGCTGAACTCCACCCTTAGTCTGTAACTCAGATACCCGGGACACCAACACACAAGGGCACTGATGCGGTGGATGAACTCGGGATTCATAGAATCATAGAACCCCTTGGTTGGAAAAGACCTTTGAGATCATCAGGTCCAACTGTACCTGTGCACTACTAAATCATATCTCTGAGCACCTCATCTACTCAGCTTTCAAACACCTCCTGGGAGGAGGACTCCACCACCTTCCTGGGCAGCCTCTGCCAGGGCCTGAGAACCCTTTCCATGAAGATATTTTTCCTTACGTCCAACCTGAACCTTCCCTGGTGCAACTTGAGGCAATTTCCTCTCATCCTATCACCTGTCACTTGGCAGAAGAGACCAACAACCCACCTCGCTACAACCTCCTTTCAGGCAGTTGTAGACAGTGATGAGGTCTCCTCTCAGCCTCCTTTTCTCTAGGCTAAACAACCCAAGTTCCCTCAGCTCCTCACAATCCTTGTTCTCCATCCCCTTCACCAGCTTTGTTGCTCTTCTCTGGTCGTGCTCCAGGACCTCAAAGTCCTTCTTGTAATGAGGGGTCCAAAATTGAACACAGGATTCAAGGTGTGGGCTATGCTACTGAAGAAAACAGATGGAAAATATAAATGGACTCTATATTTCAAGCCTAAACCAGAAGTCTTGTCTTCCACAGGCACAGCCTCAGAGCCCTGATGCTATGGTAGATGTTATCGGGGAGAGCACAACTAGGTAGCCCTGGCACAACCGGGTCTGAAGCGTCCAAAAGCCACCAGTACAATTAGCAAACATGACTTTCTGGCAGCCCTGTGCAGAAAGCGAGGTCTCAATGGGTGATGGAGCACAAGTGATTCCACTCTCAGAGCAGACGCACACCGTAGGGATGGCACAGACAGAAAGTACTGCAGAAGCTATTGCGATCCTGTGGGTAAGAGCGAGATTCTCGTTCCCAGCACTGCCAGTTCGTCATTTTTCATCCCCACTAAATCCACTTCATTTATTTTATTGTTTAAACGTAGCACATAACTCCAAGAAGGTAATGTTTTAGCTTCACAAGCAGTTTATTCAGGCAGCTGATTTACCGACTCAAAGGCTACTCCCTGCAGACTCCTACCAGAAATGGCAGCGTTCAGTCATAAACCTCTGATTTAATTAAAGAAAGACTTAGACCTCCAAACATTATCGCAGCTGGAAAATCCATGATTAGTTGTACATTTTTCCAAAGGAACTTTCCCCTGATTTGCCTGAAATGTGGGGAAGGGCTCCGTGAATTTATCATAATTTCCTAACACTTTCAGCTCAGGCATTAAGAGACGCTGTGTGGGCTGATTTAATAGGTTCTTTCTCGCTTCCTGGTGAGGAGAAGGATTGCATAAGATGTGAGTCAAGGCACCAGTCCTGAATTTGTGACTGCGCTACTTGCAGGAGCTGCACTGTGCTTGTTGGTCGGGATGTCAATGAGCTGCGACCAGTGCTGTTTAATATCTTCATTGATGATATCGACAGTGAGATCAAGTGCATCTCAGCAAGTTTGTAGATGACACCAAGCTGAGTGGTGCAGTTGTCACACCAGAAGGATGGGATGTCATCCAGATGGACTTAGACAAGCTGGAGAAGTGGGGCTGTGCAAACATCAGGAGGTTCAACATGTCCGTGTGCAAGGTCCTACACCTGAGTTGGGGAATCTGGTTTCAATCGAAGCTGGGGGACGATGTGATTGAAAGCAGCCCTAAGGAGAAGGACTTGGGGTGCTGGGGGATGAGAAGCTTGACATGAGCCGGCAATGACTGCTCACAGCCCAGAAGATCAACCATATCCTGGGCTGCACCCATAGCAGTGTGGCCAGCAGGATGAGGGAGGGGATTCTGCCCCTCTACTCCGCTCTTGTGAGACCCCACCTGGAGTCTCGTGTCCATTTCTGGAATCTCCAACATAAGAAGGAGATGGAGCTGTTAGAACGAGTCCAGAGGAGACCACGGAGGTGATCTGAGTGCTGGAGCACTTCTGCTGTGAGGACAGGCAGAAGGAGTCGGGGCTCATTGAGAGAGTGGTGCTTAAGCAGACTGAATGTTTTTTTTAAGATGAGGGTGGTTGGACACTGGATCAGGTTGCTCAGAGAAGCTGTGGATGCTCCATCCCTGGAAGACCTCAAGGTCAGGCTGGACAAGGCTTTGAGCCTAGTGATCCTAGTGATCATACCTGAGCTTTTGATCCTGTAGAAGACTTCCCTGCCCATTGCAGCCGGTTGGATTGGATAATCTTCAAAGTTCCCTTCCAACCAAAACCATTTGGTGATCCTATACCTCATTAAGGACTGCGAGACAATGGCTGTCCCAGCTCAAATACCCAGTCAAGAGCCTGAGGTCTGGTGAAGTGATGTTGGGCTGAAGTTTCTTAGATAATTTTATCTCATTAAGCAGTTTTCTCCGTTTAATCCTGACGATTGAGATTAGAAACAGCAGTTAAGCCCAGATTCTGCTTATCCCTCAATCTAATTTAGACAGAATCAGCTAATGAACCCTCCTGCTTTCTCCAACAGTATTTCACCAATTATGGCAGATTGTTAATGCTGCCGCAAACAGCGAGGGGAAAAATCTTCTTCCAGCTCTCCTCAAATTCACGTTGACCTACACTGGTTCTGTTCCACCCATTCCAACTCCTATTTCACCAGCCTAGTAAACCATGGCAGGTGGGACCTTTAAAGTTCATCCAACCCGGTGCAGCCTCCCTGTTCACCTGTTTATTTCCATCTTCCCTGAGCAGCACTGATCTTTTGGTGCTTGTGCACTTGCCATGAGCTCTAACTCATTATTAGCATCGTTATCCTAATATCCAGTTTCATACCCGGCATCTGCAGTTTGAACTCCTTCACTTGCACTAATGCAGACACATTTCAGCTCTTCTTTTAACGAAGCACTCCCACTGGCCTCTCACTAATATTATCCCCTACCTAGAACCATAGAATAGTTTGGGTTGGAAGGGACCTTAAAGGTCATCCAGTTTCAACCCCTTGCGATGGGCAGGGACATCCCACTGGATCAGGCTGCCCAAGGCCCCATCCAACCTGGCCTTGAAAACCTCCAGGGCAGCCACAACTTGTCTGGGCAACCTGTTCCAGTGACTCACCACTCTCATAGTGAAGAAATTCCTCATGCCCAGTATAAATCTGCCCCTCTCCAGTTTATACCCATTGCCCCTCATCCTGTCACCACAAGCCTTTGTGAACAGTCCCTCTCCAGCTTTCTTGGAGCCCCTTCAGGTACTGGAAGGTCCCTCTAAGATCTCTTCAGAGCCTTCTCTTCTCCAGGCTGAACAAGCCCAACTCTCTCAGTCTGTCCTCATAGGGAAGGTGCTCCAGCCCTCTGACCATCTTTGTAGCCTCCTCTGGACTCATTCCAACAGTTCCATCTTTCCATCTCCTTCTTATGTTGGGATTCCAGAACTGCACACAATACTCCCGATGAGGTCTCACAAGAGAGGAATAGAATGGCAGAATCCCCTCCCTCCCTCGCCCTGCTGGCCAAGCTTCTTTTGATGCAGGACATGGTTGGTTTCTGGGCTGTGAAAGCACATTGCTGGCTCACATCGAGCTTCTCATCCCCCAGCACCCCAAGTCCTTCTCTTCAGGGCTGCTCTCAATCACATCATACCCCATCCTATATTGAAAATGTGGATTGCCCCGACCCAGCTGTAGGATCCCTGCATCAAAAGCTTTGCAATTAACACATCATTAGTGCAAGCCAGGATCTCATTTCTTAATACTCCTTTTTAGGGGGTATTTGCACTCATGAGGGGCACCTGTATTTCATATTCTCCTCGGGAATTAGCACTTTAATCAACTGTTGTATTTTAATACATTATATTTTACCTCTAAAAGCCCTTGGGCTTCACAGAGTTGCGGGGAAAGCAGCTCCAGGCAGTGCTGGTCAGGTCTGGCTCCCTCTGAAGATCTCCTACAGCAATGGCCTTTGAAAAAATTCCTCTCCAATTTTCATTTCGAGTGACATTTTATTGGAAGGGATTTTAGCATATTACATGTCAGCCTGAGTAAGTCTCTGGATATTGTTAGAAAAATTAATAAAGAATGTGAACAGCTTCCTGTGTGATGTGTAAGCGATAAACATTCAGAAAAACCCTTCCTCCTCCCCTCTCCGCCTGTGAATTGCTCTTCTAAAAATAAAAGGAATGACAGAATTCCTGTATTGTATGACAAGAGGAGCCCTTCAGTCACTTGCAGCAGCGAAAAGCAAATGGCAATCTTTCTCACTGATGACATTTGGAACTGTTATTAGCACTACAACGTATGGGCTAAATTCTGCTCTCCCTCGCACTGCTGTAATTAAGAGAAAATAGCACTGAAATCAAACAGGCTTTTCCTTGTACTTCCCAGGGAAAGCGAGCACAGAATCTCTGCTTCTTCCAGCACTATTTAATTTTTTATTCCCACGTCTTCTCTTCCTCACCCAGTCACCTCAGCCGCACATACCAATACATGTTATTAAGCCTCACTCGTAAATTATTAGGTGATGGGTTTTTAGGGATGTACATAAACAAGGTCACGGATAGGCTGGGACCAGCAAATTGAATTGCATTTATAACAGGAGATGGGGTCGGATATCGAGCTGCATTTTCTTGTCAGCATTTTAATTATTTTAAGGAACGCTTGCCTTGACGTACTTGAGTGTTCTGATTTATCCAGTGCTGAAAAAGAACACCCAATTCACTGCAGAATCAACGCAGGCAAAAATGAACACACACAGCCTTTTGGGAGTTGTTACGTTGGATGCATGGCAGATAACTGCTCTGAGGAGAATAAATAACTCAGGAGACAGAAAACGTTATGGAAGCTTCTTTATGCTTCTGTCTTCTTCAGCTTCCCTCTGCTTAGCAGAGAATGAAAACTGGTGCAGTTATTTATTGTCTTGTATGCAGAGAGGTGGACAGTCTGGATCTATACGCACATGGACAGCTGGATATATTGCTTATACCAACATCAGCAAAGCTTAATTGCTTTCGAGAAGGAGCTCAATAACTTTATGAAAGATTAAACGATGTTCTGCCTTTGAAACACAGATCGCGAAGCTGCAGTCAATGACCCTGGAGACTCTTCTCACTCCTCCGTGCCTCTCGAGCTGTGGGGGAAGGACTGTCAGTACTGTGCCAGATCAATGATCTGCGTCTTCTGTTACTCCAGCTTCGACTGTCACCAGCTCTTGATGCTTGGGAGGAAAGATAAATAAATAAAATACAGCTGGGCAATCATGATTTTAAGGGGAAATTCCTTCCTTGTCCTTGCTGAGAAACAGCTGAAACATAAAATATCATTATAGTCAGTATCTGTACTCAAAAAAACCCCACATTACAGCTGTGCAGGGGGAAACGTGGAGCTCCTCTTTCCTTTCTGGCAAACAAAAGGAAGGAAAGAATGATTGAGGTAACCTGCTGGCAATCAAGCCCAAAGGGAGATTGATCTCTATTTCCAACTTGATTGGACTTGATGATCTTAAAGGCCAACTGAAATGATTCTGCGAATCCCCCTACCCAGGCGGCAAAGTTTCTCCCCCAAACGCAAGGCCTGTCTTTTTTCCAACCCGACCGGGAAGATGGTCCCGGACAGACTGCCTCAGACAGACCAGCTCTCCAGGTGGAGAGTTTTGAATAAGCTGAATGGAATTCACACCTCGGAAATCCCATCTTGTTCCCTTGTAACACCTACACTATCTCAAAAAGTCCATCACCAGATTTTAATGTGTACTTACCACCAAGTCTCAATCATAGAGTAAAAGAATAATTAAGGTTATTTATAACCTTATAATTTATAACCTTATTATAATTAAGATCATCCAGTCCAATCATTTGTTTGTAATCCCTTCTGTTTGCAGCCTTTCCCTTTCCCAAATGCAAGGTCAGACAGAGCTGGAGCCAGCTCCAAATGAGCAAGAGATTTGACTGTTGTGAAGCTCAAAACAACATTAAAATTAGACCTTGGAAAGGAATCAAATGACTCAAAGTACAGAGCTTCCCCCTTGCACTCTAGCACTCCTCATAAAAGTGGCAGGCTAGACGCGGCTGGGTAGCGATTCTGAGATAACGACTCAATAACAACTGGATGGTCGTTATTAAGCAGATATTCTTTATTTACAGCTCTGCATGCATGGCAGATGGCTCCTCCAAACACACGCACCAAGCGAGAAAAACACACGTCTTTTATCTTACAGATATATGTCTATTCACTCCATCTCCCAAAAATGTTTTACATGTCTATTTTTTTGAGGCATCATTGGCATATCTCCACACCTTGTTCACGTGGGCGGTCAGTCCTTTCAGTGGTCGTGAGGACCCGTCCTGGAGGTCCAAAGATGAAGGCTTGAAGTCTTCCTCATCGGTAAACTTTCAACCTTACCGGAGGAACTTGTAAAAAAATGGTCCTTTTCTGCCAGAGCAGCAATGTGGCTTCCCTAATTCCTTATCTTATCTTACAGGATGTCTGTTCCTTGTAAAACTAGTCATCTTTTAGGTACACATTCACTTAAGCTCAAAGCATATATCGCTATAAGATGTACAAGCTTGAAAAAATGCCTTTTATCAGTATATGCATAGTGTGTCTGTGAAAATTTATACACATGCATACAAGGGGAAAATACATTCTGTAACCAGCTCATCTCGACGCATATGATACAAAAAGTAGTTATTATTACCAAAAGTGGAATAGGCTAAAGTAAAGTAAAGTTTTCATCCAAGTAATTGTATTTTTTGAAAGTTAGGCAGAACGTCCTTCTTGATAGCATGGGTGTTATAGCATGTTTTCTTTCAAACAGTGTTTTTTCCAGATGCTTTTCATTCTTTGGAGATGATAATGTTGTGTGTTCAGTCTGAGAGGTGTTTTCTATAACCACCTCTTTGCAGCCTTTCTCTGTCTCAACTGCAAGGTCAGACAGAGCTGGAGCCAACTCCAAATGAGCAAGAGATTTGATTATTGTGAAGTTCATAATAACATGGAAATTAAGACCTTGGAAAGGAATAGAATATGCATAGGGCATCTGTGAAAATGTATACAGTGGCGTGTGAGTGGGAAATATCACAGAATCACCAGGTTGGAAAGGACCCATTGGATCATCGAGTCCAACCATTCCTAACACTCCCTAAACCATGTCCCTAAGCACTTCATCCACCCGTTCCTTAAACACCTCCAGGGAAGGCGACTCGACCCCCTCCCTGGGCAGCTGTTCCAGTTCCCAATGACTCTTTCTGTGAAGAATTTTTCTCTGATATCCAACCTGACCTCCCCTGGTGGAGCTTGAGGCCATTGCCCCTTGTCCTTGTCCCCTGTCACTTGGGAGAAGAGGCCAGTTCCCTCCTCTCCACAACCTCTTTTTAGGTAGTTGTAGAGAGTAATAAGGTCTCCCCTCAGTCTCCTCTTCTCCAGGCTAAACAACCCCAGCTCTCTCAGCCGCTCCTCGTAAGACTTGTTCTCCAGCCCCTCAGCAGCTTCGTTGCTCTTCTCTGGACACACTCCAGAGCCTCAACATCCTTCTTGTGGTGAGGGGTCCAGAACTGAACACAGTATTCAAGGTGCGGTCTCACCAGTGCCGAGTACAGAGGGAGAATCCCCTCCCTGGACCTGCTGGTCACACCGTTTCTGATACAAGCCAAGATGCCGTTGGCCTTCTTGGCCACCTGGGCACACTGCTGGCTCGTGTTCAGTCGGCTGTCAACCAACACCCCCAGGTCCTTCTCCTCCGTGCAGCTCTCCAGACACTCTTCCCCCAGTCTGTAGCACTGCATAGGGTTGTTGTGCCCCAAGTGCGGGACCCGGCATTTGGCCTTGTTAAACCTCATCCCATTGGTCTCGGCCCAGCGGTCCAGCCTGTTCAGATCCCTCTGCAGAGCCTCCCTACCCTCCAGCAGAGGGTAATATTCTGTAATCAGCTCATCTCACCACCCAATAGTACGAGAAGTAGTTATTATTACAAAAAGTGGAATAATTTTGACTTAAGCTAAAGTAGCATTAAGTTTTCATTCAAGCAATTGTATTTTTTGAAAGTTAGGCAGAACATCCCTCTGAAAACATGGATTTTATAGAGTGTTTTCTTCTAAACATTGCTTTTCAAAGAATCATAGAAGAGTTTGGGTTGGAAAGGACCTTCAAGATCATCCAGTTCCAACCCCCCTGGAATGTTTTTCCAGACGCTTTTCATTCTTTGGAGAACTGAAGTAAAATTAGTCCTTGGAAAGGAATAAAACATGCTTAAGGCTTCCGTGAAAATGTGACCATATGCATTGAAGTGGGGAATAAATTCAGTTCCCAGCTCGTCTGGCTGCACCCAATCGACAGAGATCACTCCCTCGCGTTGCCCACACCTCATTCAAGGGTTCTTGCTTCCTACAACTCCAAAACGGGTCTTAAGAGTCTTTATTTGCCGGTATTTTCGCTGTCAGGAAGGCACAACGAGAGGGGCTGTGACTGAGCATCCCTCTCCAGTCAGCCTTACATCCGGGTACTCGCTCGCTCCCCCAGCGCGCCAAAACTCCCGCGCTCGCGCCCCCTCTCTCGCCGCAGCCAATCGGCGGCAGCGCGCGCGAACCCGTAGCGACGGGAGAGCGCCCCTAACGACGCGGGAGGGGGAGTGGGTGGTGTCTGCGCGGCGCATGCGCAGGGCGGGCCTGGAGAGCGTCCCTAACTACAGGGCGCGTTGGGAGAGCGTCCCTAACGACGGGGCGGGGATGGGACCGGCGCTGTTTAATGCCTTCATCAATGATGCGGGCAGTGAGATGGAGGGCACCCTCAGCGAGTTTGCACATGACACCAAGCTGAGCGCGGCAGTTGCCTCACTGGAAGGATGGGATGTCATCCAGAGGGACCTGGATAGGCTGGAGAAGTGGGGCTGTGGTAACATCATGAGGTTCAACAAGGCCAAGGGCAAAGTCCTACACCTGGGTCAGGGCAATACCCGATTTCAGTACAGAATGGAGGGTGATGTGATTGAGAGCAGCTCTAAGGAGAAGGACTTGTGGTACTGGGGCAGGAGAAGCTCAACACGAGCCAACAATGTGTGCTCACAGCCCAGAAACCAACCGTGTCCTGTGCTGCATCCAAAGCAGCGTGGCCAGCAGGGAGGGAGGGGATTCTGCCCCTCTATTCCTCTCTTGTGAGACCTCATCGGGAGTATTGTGTGCAGTTCTGGAATCCTCAACATAAGAAGGAGATGGAGCTGTTGGAACGGGTCCAGAGGAGGCTACAAAGATGATCCGAGGGCTGGAGCACCTCTGCTATGAGGGCAGGCTGAGAGAGTTGGGCTTCTTCAGCCTGGAGAAGACTCAGAGGAGATCTTAGAGGGATCTTCCAGTACCTGAAGGGGCTACAAGAAAGCTGGGGAGGGACTGTTTACAAAAGCTTGTAGTGATAGAACGAGGGACAACGGTATAAACTGGAGAGGGGCAGATTTAGACTAAAGATAAGGAGGAATTTCTTCATTACAAGAGTGGTGAGGCACTGGCACAGGCTGCTCAGAGAAGTCGTGGCTGCCCCATCCCTGGAGGTGTTCAAGGCCAGGTTGGATGGGGCTTGGAGCAACCTGATCCAGTGAGGGGTGTCCCTGCCCATGGCAGGGTGGTGGAACTGGATGGGTTTGAGAGCCCCTTCCAACGCAAACCAGTCTATGATTGGTGGGAGTGAGGGGGGTGTGTGTAGGGGGCGGTGGTGGTGAAACCGCATGCGCAGTGCGGACGCGGGGGCCGGACCTGGAATGCCCGGATATAAAGCCGAGCGGGGGCCGGATGTGCTCGCAAGCAGCTTGGCGTATGCGCAGCGCGGGGCCGGAAGTGCCCGGATGTAGCGCGGCGCGCGCGGAGCTGTAGCCGTGAGGAGACTGAGGAGGAGCGGTGATGGCGGCAGCCGTGGAGACCGGGCAGGAGGAGGAGGGCGGAGAAGAAGAAGAGGAGGGCGACCCGGTTCCTGTGAGTGCTGGAGGGGCGCGGGCAGCGCGGCAAGCGGCGGTCGTGGTGCTGACGGAGTGGAGTGTGATGGGGGTATCGATCTTGTGTGTGAGGGAACCCATGGAATGGTCTGCGTGGGAATGGACCTGAAAGCCCATCCAGTCCTAATCCCTGCCGTGGGCAGGGACACCTCCCACTGGATCAGGTTGCTCCAAGCCCCATTCACCCTGGCCTTGAACACCTCCGGGGATGGGGCAGCCACAGCTTCCCTGGGCAACTTGTGCCACTGCCTTACTGCTCTCATAGTGAAGAAATTCTTCCTTATGCCCAGTCTAAATCTGTCCCTCTCCAGTTTATACCCGTTGTCACTCATCCTATCACTACAAGCTTTTGTGAACAGTCCCTCCCCAGCTTTCTTGGAGCCCCTTCAGGTATGGTAATGTTGCTATAAGGTCTTCTCTGAGCCTTATCCAGGCTGAAGAACCCCAACTCTCTCAGCCTGTCCTCATATGGGAGGTAGCCATGACTTTTCTGGGCAGCCTTGGCCAGGGCCTCACCACTCTTACAGGAAAACATTTCTTCCTAAGATCTTATCTTAGTCTTTAGCTTAACAATATTGTTCTTGCTCTATCTTCTGCTCTCATTCCGCCTGGAATCTTGTGTCCAGTTCTGGAATCTCCAACATAAAAAGGAGATGTAACTGTTGGAATGGGTCCAGAGAAGAGCACAAAGATGATGCGAGGGATGGAGCACCTCTGCTGTGAGGACACGTTGATTGGAATCATTGAGGTTGGAAAAGATCTCCAAGATCATCCAATCCAACTGTTGAGCCTGGAGAAGACAAGGCTCTGGGGAGACCTTAGTGTGGCCTTCCACTATCTGAAAGGACTACAGGAAAGCTGGGACACAGATTGCTCAAGGAAGTTGTGGCTGCCCCATCCCTGGAGGTGTTCACGGCCAGGCTAGATGAGGCTTTGAGCAGTCTGATCCAGGGGGAGGTGTCACTGCCCGTGGCAGGTATTTGGAACTGAATGGGCTTTGAGGTCCCTTCCAACTCAAACTGTTGTGTGACTTTATCTCTGTATTCCCTGGTAATAAGTACCTCCCCAGCTTTCCTGTAGCCCCCTTCAAGTACTGGAAAGTTGCTGTTCCACCAGCTCCACCCCTTCTTATGTTGGGCATTCCAGAACTGATTGCAGGACTCCAGGTGGGGTCTCACAAGAGTGGAGTAGAGAGGCAGAATCCCCTCCCTCACCCTGCTGGCCACGCAGCTTTGGATGCAGCCCAGGACACGGTTGGTTTTTGGGCTGTGAGTGCATATTGCTGGCTCATGTTGAGCTTCTCATTGACCAGCACCCCAAGTCTTTCTCTACAGGGCTCCTCTCAATTATATAATTCCCCTATCCTGGATTGCCCTGACCCACGTGTAGGACCTTGCCCTTGTTGAACCGCATGAGGTTCACACAGGCCTGCTTCTCCAGCTGATTTTGCCTTATCTCTCCTTCACTGCTGGTTCTTATGCCCCAGAAAAAGTGAGGATGCAACTGGAGGTGAGATCAGGCCAGTTTCCACACACCCAACGCCTAGAGATATGGGAGGGCTCTTCTGCTTTGGAGAAAAGAGTGGCTGTAACTGGAGAGATTCCTTCTCTCTTCAGAGTATTTGTGTGCTTGTCTTGTTCCCTGGAGAGGTGTGGGTGCTGTTGGCTTGATGGGTGCAGCTGGCTTGGCCACTGACCCTTCTGAAAATTCATAGGTGGAGTGGCCGATTGAAGGCTTTCGTGGCCTTGAAGGGCTCATATGTGGCTCCGTGTACTATGCTGCGTTTGTATTGATGCTGGAGACGGGGAAGAGATCTCTGGAAATCATGGGTGTCTCAACGCATCCTGCCACCCCCGTGTTCTGGAGTCAGTGTCTTCCTGAGCTTTCTGCTTGTGAGAGCACTGGGAAGCTGCCTTCCTGTGGTGCGCTATTCTGGCACCTGGTTTTAAGTACCCTGCTATTCTCATGGTGGTTTCCAGAAGTGTAAAGGACTTGTGGCACCTGCATGAGTTCTGACTCGCAAACTGTTTGGAGGCAGCTTTGTGCAGGGCACTTGAACAGGTGGTGTCGGACACTTGGGTCTGGAGATGTTTTTGGGAGTTGTGTCAACAGTTCTGTGTTAGGAAAGGTGTAAGAGGGCAACCCAAAATGAAAAGTTAGAAGATGGTAGTCACTCCAGAGCTTCATCCCAGAGCCTGGAGGTGCAACAGCCAAATGGCAACAGGTGGTAGATTCCATATCAATCTTCACAGATATTCCTTGGAAGAACCATGGGTTAGTAAAGTAATAGAAATTAAAACAAAGAATAAAAAAATCCATGTGAATAAGTATGAAATAAAACAATTCTGGCCTTAGCGAACATGTGAAAATGGGAACTCGGATGGTGTGGGCTTAATTCAGTTTCCAGAAGCCTTCTGCTGAAGGACCTTTGCCATATGTTTCCAGGAAGGCTAATTAGCCACAGAAGAGATGGGATGCATCTTGCACTGTGTCTTGCACTGCTGTGTGTTCTTGTTTATATTTAAGTAGAAATGAAGTTTGCGTGATTGCTGGCTTGCAGACAATTTAACTTCATGATTTTAAGTTGTATGTTGTGCTACAGACACTGAGCTTGCGTCCTACTCTTTGTATTCCCTTCATGGCATCCATCATGCGTCTTTTATTTGGATCCTCCTTGGGTGTCAGGTTTTGTTGTTTTACGTTGGCCGTTGCTTCCTTCTCCACATTTGTTTTGCATTGTGGTTTAATTGCTGCTCTGACAACTGGAGCTGAGCTCTGGGAATACATGGTGGAGCTGAGCCAAGCTCGTTGCTAGTGTTCTGCTGCTCCTCTGGGTTGAGGAGATGTAGGTGTGGGTAGACTGGGTGGATCTGTCTCTTGTAGTACAGCTGTTCATACACCTTTTTTGTGTTTTCTGGTTGCAAAATACTATTTTAGCTATAATTTCACTTGGCAAAGAGACTAAAAACGCTGAAAACCTGTGTTTGTAACTTGTAACAGACATGGCTGTAGTTTAACAAGTGCCAGATAACTCAGCAAGCCCCAGCTCGCTTATGAAAAGAAGTGACTTTGCTGCTGTGCCCTGATTGCTTATTGTTAGCTTGTTGTTGTTTTGTCACAGATTCCAGCAGACAGTGAACCAGTGCAGCTAGGACTGTTGACTGTAGTTAAAATCAGCTTGAGGAACAGCTACTCAACTCTGACCTCAAGTTTTTCCTTACTGAAGAGAGATTTGGACTGTGTCTTCCAGGCGAAGTGCCAGTTTATGGTACTTTAAAGGCATAGTGGAACTTCTGGCATAGACTGTAAGAGTGAGGAGAAAATCTGTAACCAATATAGTAATGGTTTTTATTGTGTAGGCTTTGTTTGATCAGGGAAAGCACTTTGTTTAGTTCCCTGTTGATTATGGGGATGGTTTAAGCACTGTCCTGATTAGACTGGACAGTAGGAAGAAATTCCTCACAATGAAGGTGCTGAGGCCTTGGCCAGGGTTGCCAAGGGAATCATTACGTCCAAGTATTCAGGAACACTGTTGAATGTTTGTTCTGGAGTTCTGATTTGGACAGCAAGCAGTTACGGAATTACTACACGGGAAAGAGAAGATGTACTGACTGTCTTGTGTGAAATGAGCTCTTTTGACATCTTGGGTAGGTGCTTAAACTAGTTTTTTTTTTTCCTTTATTTGGAATAAGTAGAGAACAGATAGATGCTTGGAGGAAATTAATAGTTTTGATTATTAGCTGTTAGATTGCTGAAGTGACTGTAGCACTCTTAACATATTAGTAATTTAGCATGTTCTTTCTAATTGGAAAATAGGCCCTCAGAGGCTAATTAAGAGGTTGAACCAGATGGTCTTTAGAGGTTCCTTCTAACAGAGCTCTTCTATGAAAAACAGAGTAATTAGCTCTTAATTGAGAGAGGAGTCCGGCTTTAGTTGTAATGAAATGGAATAAACCATAGTTGCATTTAAATCTTTCTCTTAATCTGTGTTCCCAGTAGATGAACTTCTGGGTGGTGGAGGTCCAAGAGTGTCTGCATAGGTCAACTGGATGTACGCAAGTCAATAGGTCTGGACAAGGTGTATCTGAGGGGGTGGTGGAGCTGCTGCTGTCATGAAAGGCTGCTCTTTGTCATAGTTGAAAGGTTGTGATGGCCAGGGGATGTTTGTGATAAACGGAAGGAGGTTAATGTTACCTTTTACCAAGAAGGGGAGGAAAGTGGATCTGAAGAACTTCTAGACAGTTAGCCTGGTGTGGTGAGTTGACCTCACGGGAGCCGTCGGCGACGGGAGCCGTCGGCGACGGGAGCCGTCGGCGACGGGAGCCGTCGGCGACGGGAGCCGTCGGCGACGGGAGCCGTCGGCGACGGGAGCCGTCGGCGACGGGAGCCGTCGGCGACGGGAGCCGTCGGCGACGGGAGCCGTCGGCGACGGGAGCCGTCGGCGACGGGAGCCGTCGGCGACGGGAGCCGTCGGCGACGGGAGCCGTCGGCGACGGGAGCCGTCGGCGACGGGAGCCGTCGGCGACGGGAGCCGTCGGCGACGGGAGCCGTCGGCGACGGGAGCCGTCGGCGACGGGAGCCGTCGGCGACGGGAGCCGTCGGCGACGGGAGCCGTCGGCGACGGGAGCCGTCGGCGACGGGAGCCGTCGGCGACGGGAGCCGTCGGCGACGGGAGCCGTCGGCGACGGGAGCCGTCGGCGACGGGAGCCGTCGGCGACGGGAGCCGTCGGCGACGGGAGCCGTCGGCGACGGGAGCCGTCGGCGACGGGAGCCGTCGGCGACGGGAGCCGTCGGCGACGGGAGCCGTCGGCGACGGGAGCCGTCGGCGACGGGAGCCGTCGGCGACGGGAGCCGTCGGCGACGGGAGCCGTCGGCGACGGGAGCCGTCGGCGACGGGAGCCGTCGGCGACGGGAGCCGTCGGCGACGGGAGCCGTCGGCGACGGGAGCCGTCGGCGACGGGAGCCGTCGGCGACGGGAGCCGTCGGCGACGGGAGCCGTCGGCGACGGGAGCCGTCGGCGACGGGAGCCGTCGGCGACGGGAGCCGTCGGCGACGGGAGCCGTCGGCGACGGGAGCCGTCGGCGACGGGAGCCGTCGGCGACGGGAGCCGTCGGCGACGGGAGCCGTCGGCGACGGGAGCCGTCGGCGACGGGAGCCGTCGGCGACGGGAGCCGTCGGCGACGGGAGCCGTCGGCGACGGGAGCCGTCGGCGACGGGAGCCGTCGGCGACGGGAGCCGTCGGCGACGGGAGCCGTCGGCGACGGGAGCCGTCGGCGACGGGAGCCGTCGGCGACGGGAGCCGTCGGCGACGGGAGCCAGCTGGTCAAACCAGCCATTTTTTGGGCTGCATGCAAAGCAGTTTGGCCATCAGGGATGGGGAAGATTCTGCTCCTTTGTTGTGCTCTCGTGAGGCCCCACATGAAGTGCTGTGTTCAGTTTTTGAGTTTGAAGCATAAGAAGGAGTTGAAGCTGTTGGAATGGTTCCAGAGGAGGCTCCAAAGATGATGGCCCGTCTGAAGCTCTGAGGACAGGCTGAGAGAGTTGGGGTTGTTCAGCCTGGAGAATAAATGGCTCCAAGGAGTTTTTATAGTGGTCTTCCAGTACCTGAAAGGGCCAGAAGCAATGTTTGAAGGGGACTGTTTCTAAGGGTCTGGGATGATAGGATGAGTGAGAATGGCTTTCAATTTGAAGAGGGTTTACTTAGATTAGACATTAGGAAGAAATTCTTTGTGATTAGGGTGGTGAGGCGCTGGCCCAGGCTGGCCAGAGAAATATTGGCTGCCCCATCCCTGGATGTGTTCAAGGCCTGGTTGAGTGAGGCTTTGAGCAACCTGATCCAGTGGAGCTTTCCCTGCCCATCGCAGGGGAATTGAAACTGTAGGGGTTTTGAGGTCACTTAGAACACAAACTATTTTGTTATTCCGTTCATGCAATGTAGGAGCAGTTCCGAATGCCAAACAGGGTCTGCAGTTCGTACTGTTCAATCAGTGCTGCTGTGTTTGTTGTCTGGGGGTGGTTGTAGTTGTTCAGCTTTATTTTGCTCTCATTATGTATTTAGTAACAAGCTCTAACTTTTGTTGTATGGGATTTCAGGGAGAAAAACCTTGTTAAATTTTCCTCTTTTGAGTTTAATTGTATACAAGCCCTCAGAGATGGTTATACGCTTTTATTAAGTCTTAATTTATTTTTTGCTTGCGACTTTTGTTTTACCTAGTGCCCTCATATGTGTGGCTCTAACGTGGTGGAGCTCTTCCATTGTGCTGGTTCTTTAATGTCGTTCTTTGGTGTGAGGATTAACCATGAAATAATGAATCAGAATGTGCTGTTGCCAGTTTGCTTTGCTTTCTTCCAGCTGCTCACCCGTGAGGTCCTACTGATTTGGCTGTTTTAGGGAAGTAGGGATTATTTCTATGCTGTGTTTTATTAATCCTGTGCCAGGTTCTTTTAAGGAGTGATACTAAATCCATAGTGTGGCCCTGTGGATGCAACGCAGCTGAGGAGCATGTGGGCCTTAAGCACTACCACTTGAGCCTGGGCATTTGTTCTGTGAAAGCACAAATCAAGCTTGCGTGTAGGAGAATCCGACTTGTTTGGGAAGCATTTGACTTCAGGAGGTGATCGTGTTTCCTTAAGTTTCTTCTGTCACTTCATAAGCTTTGATTGGCTTTCGATTTGTGTTCAGAGCATATATTTGTGAATGTGCAGTTCATAGAATTGTAGAATGTCCTGAGTTGGAAGGGATCCACAAGGATCATCGTGTCGAACTCCTGTCCCTGCACAAGACAACCCCAGCGCTCGCACTGTGTGTCTGAGGCAGATGCTTCTGCAATATTGTCAGGCTTGGGGCCATGACTGCTTCCCTGGGGAGCTCTTCCAGTGCTCCACCGCTCTCTGGGTGAAGAACCTTCTCCTACTGCCCAACCTTAACTTCCCCTGGCACATCTTCCTGTTATTCCCTTGGGTCCTGTCACTTGTCACCAGGGAGAAAAGATAAGCATCCTCTCCTCCTCCATCCCTTGTGAGGAAGCAGTAAACTGCGATGAGGTCTCCCCTCAATCTTCTCCAGGCCAAAGAGAGCAAGTGACTTCAGCTGCTCTTCATATGACTCCCCCTTTGAACCCTCTGCAGTATAATACACTGAGTTCTCCGTGCTTAGGAAAAGTATGATAAATATTCGTCATATGCGTTGTAGAGCAGTGCTGTGAATCAGTGTTTATGAAACATTTTTGGGTCTCTGCTTGGCAGGCACTATGTAAGTGCTCTTAGCAAGAGTAACGCTACTGTGATTCCTTTCTGCTCCTCTGGCTAACTGAGTATTTGAGCTTTTGATAGCTGTGGATATAATTATACTGTGAATTTTCTAGAATATTGCTATTTGCAGTAATTGCATCATAACTCATTAGCATTTCTTCACCAATTTCTTTTTGAGGAATCTGCATGTGATGCATCTCTGGCTCTGTCTTCCCAAAATAAGACTGGTCGAACCTATTCCAAATTCTAATGCAAAATTAATGGAGTTTCAAAGCTGTTAGTGCTAAGAGAGTGTTAGGGAAGAGGAAGTACTCCTGGGAAGGATATGTCCACAATGTTGAAGCTCATGGAGTCGTGTAGGTTGGAAAAGGTCTTTAATATCGAGTCCAACCATAAACCTTACACTGCCATCGCTAAACATGTCTTTAAGTGCTGCATCTCCATGTCTTCCTAAATCCCTCCAGAGCTGCTGACTCCACCACTTCCCCAGGTAGCCTGTTCCGATGTTCGATAACCTTTTTGGTGAAGAAATTCTACCTAATATCCCATCTAAATCTCTCCTGGTGCAATTTGAGGCCATTTCCTCTCATCCTATCACTTGTCAGTTGGGAGAAGAGACCAGCACCCACCTCGCTACAACCTCCTTTCATGTAGTTCTAAAGACTATTCTTCTCTACTCTCATTTTATCCCCATTTCCCAAGGCTTGTTCAAGTTAAATTCTCTCTACAAGAAGATTCTTGCTGACTTTAGTTGACAGTGAATTGTTCTTTTTCTTAATTCTATACTAAAATATTTCAGTGAAAGATAAAGAAACGAACCTACAGGTTGAAGAAACATATTCAGATGCTGTTTTCCTGTTATTTTCCTTTTAGTGTTGTGAGAAAGATCATGTCACTCCAGGTGTGCTTAACCTGTACAGAAAAAGGCTCAAATTCGAAGTTCAGCTCTAAGATTTAATTCAGGTTAGACATTAGGAGGGAATTCTTTACAGTGCGGGGGGGGGGGGGGGGGGCCTGGCCCAGGTTGTCCAGGGAATTGTGGTTACCCCATCCCTGGAGGTGATCAAGGCCTGGTTGGATGGGGCTTTGAACAGCCTGGTGCAGCGGGACATGTTGTTGGCCATGACAGAGGGTTTGGAATTAGATGATCTTTAAGGTCTCTTCGATCTCAAACCATTCTATGATTTAATGATATTAGCTTGGTAATATTTTTCTTGGGTGGCCAGTCAGCTTTTTTTTTTTCTCTCAAAGCAAGTGAAGCTGTTGGCTTTAGGAACAGAAGATTCCTTGTCATGTGAAGCAATTCCTCGGTGCATGTGTGGGTAGGGTGAGGGACGTCTGCGATGCAACTGCTGCAGCATAGATAAAGGATTTGGATTCAAGTGGCCAGAAGATATAGGAGTAATTAAACGATTTGGAGAGGAATTGCTCACTATAGACTGAAGGTCATTGGAGAGGGGAGAGGGAAGAATAACATGCACAGTTTGGTCTTCTAGTCTTTTGTTCATTGTGTGCATCTCGAATGCTGGCGTTACTCATCTGTTCCAATATCTTCTACAACACCCACTTAATTAGCAGCGTTCACGCTATCTAAATCAAATCAGTACCTTTTTCTTTTGAAATTAGTTTTCAATACACAGTCTGGGTCCCTTGTCTTAACGCTATTAATTTCCAGTACTCAGAAGTATTTATTTCTAGTTGGATTAATAAAATAGCCCTTTTCTGAGAATGTGTATTGTAAACCCACATTTTTAATAATAGGCCTTAATTAACTTAACAAACAGCTACTGTAATGCTTTGGTTTCACAGTTATTGTCATGTATATTTCAGTGCAGCTTCTTTGTCATTCAGAGGGACCTGGACATGCTGGAGAAGTGGGGCTGTGTGAACCTTGGGAGGTTCAACAAGCCAAGTGCAAGGTCCTACACCTGGGTCAGGGCAATCAGTGGTTTCAATCCAGGCTGGGGGATGATGTGATTGGGAGCAACCCTGAGGAGAAGGAGTTGAGGTGCTGGGGATGAGAAGCTCGACATGAGCCACCAGTGTGTGCTCACAGCCCAGAAACCAATCGTATCCTGGACTGCATCAAAAGAAGTGTGACCAATAGGGTGAGGATTCTGCCCCTCTGTTCCTCTCTCATGAGACCCACCTGGAGTCCTGTGTCCAGTTCTGGAATGGCCAACATAAGAAGGAGCTGTTGGATTGGGTCATGAAAGTGATGCGAGGGGTGGAGCACCTCTGCTATGAGGCCAGGCTGAGAGAGTTGTAGTTTTTCAGAGAAGGCTCTGAGGACACCTTATAGCACCTTATGTAGTGGCCTTCCAGCACCTGAAAGGGTTACAGGAGAGCTGGGAAGGGACTTTATTAGAAGGGCCTGAAGTGATAGGACAGGGGGAATGGTTTTAAATTGGAAGGGGGAAGATTTAGATAGGATGTAAGAAGAAATTCTTGATGCTGAGGGTGATGAGGTATGGTAACAGGTTGTCCAGCAAAGTTGTGGCTGCCCAGTCCCTGGAAATGTTAAAGGCCAGGCTGGATGGGGCTTGTAGCAGCCTGGTTCAGTGGAGGTGTACCTGCCCATGGGAGGGGGTTGGAACTGTGTGGGCTTTGAGGTCCCTTTCAACCCAAACCATTCTATGAGTCCAAGTGGTGCTTTACCAGTGCGTCTGGCAGTCCCTTGACCAAATGCTCTTTAAAACCAAGAGAAACTTGGTGTGTTTCGCCTTCTGTGTTCTCAGGCTTAGAAAGGGTGAATACAATCTGTTCACTGTAAGATTGGATATCTGGGAATTAGAGGGAAGGTGTAAACTCTCTCTCTGTTGGTGACAGCCTACATGACTGTAATTATTTCAGGTGTCCCTCGAAGAGGTGAGGTGGGATTGAAGGGAGAAAAAGAGGCAGGGGGGAGACCTTACCTCTGTCTACTGCCTAAAAGGAGGTTGTAGCGAGGTGGATGTTGATCTCTTCTCCCAAGTGGCAAGTGATGAGACTAGAGGAAATGGAAAGGCTTCTCAGGCCCTGGCAGAGTCTGCCCAGGGAGGTGGTGGAGTCCCCATCCTGGAAGGGTTTAAAAGCTGGGTAGATGAGGTGCTCAGGGCTCTAGTTTAGTCATGAATGGGTACGGTTGGACTCTATCTCAAAGGTCTTTTCCATCCAAGCGATTCTGATTCTGTGACTTTCCTCTCCTTATCTCTGAAATTTGTGTTCATGGCAGGATTAAGGGCTTCTTAGGAACATAAGAGATGAATGGAGATTCCTTTTTGTTGGCTGTCATGTATTTTTTGTGGATGGTTCAAAGATGTGTTTTTGTGTAATATCACGTTCAACCGAGGTGGTATGAACAGGCAAGAGTGAACGTGCCTTTCTGAAGCCCTGATATGGGTTAGCAATCTTGTAATGAATTAAAATCTTATGCTTTTATTCATCTCCTTTCCGGCATAAGAATGAAAGAGAATTCTGATGTACAATTTAGCTGATCTAGGGGGTAATATTTACATTTACAGCAAACAGTTTCAAATGCTGTATTTTACCTGTCTTTTGCATTGAAACAGGTCTGTGTTCTGGACTTTTCTCTAAGGCTGTGTCTAATCTCTTCTCTTAGACTGTAATTAATGTCTTTATGAAAACTCTCACAGCTTGCCTTTTTTCTGATTAAGGTTGCAGACAGTGCGCTCACTCCATCAAGGTGGATCTGTGGTACGAAAGGAAACTTCCAAATGAACATTAGACCAATTTATCAGAAAATCCGCTTAGAAAAAGAAAGACGGTTGTCACTGGAGGGCTCAGAACTGAAGGCACACATCCAACAGCGTTATCATTATTCAGGCTTCTGGGAAATCATTTGCTGCTTTCTCACTGACCCTCTCTTCAGTCTGTGACCATTTATTCCTGCTCTTCAGGCGTCACTTGCCCACGGGAAGAGCTGTTGTAGCTAATTCTCACGGCAGCCAGGTCCCACCAGACAGCAGATGCAGAGTTCACTGTTCAGGAGTAGGTGGTGGGGAGCTTCCTCCGGCCCCTGCTTGTGTTCGCTGCAGTATCTCCAGATCCTGCTTTTTGCTGAAAAATCCACCCCAGGTGTTGCTTGACTTGAAAAAATATTGAGTGAAATTGGAACTAGTGCTGACGCGAGGGAGAGGATGAATGCAGGGAGGAGTATTAAAGAGGTTGGGGAGCTGCAAGTCCTTCTGATTGAGGCTTCATGTTAAATTGTGGCATTAATAATAGCACCTGACACTCTGCAAGAAGAAAAGAAGGCTGAAGTGAGACCATATCAGTGTCTACAACTACCTGAAAGGAGGTTGTAGTGAGGTGGGTGCTGGTCTCCAGGCGTTTTAAACTTCCTTCCTGGAAGTTTTTTTGTTTAGGCTGAACCTTGGTGTTCCAGAAATATGTTTTCTCAGTTATATCCCATTGGGTTTGAACCTGGCTGACTCTTGTCTGGGGAAAGCTGTTACAGTCACTGCATCCTCAGCCATGGGATGTTATAGAAGAGAAATTCTGTTGTGACTGCAGAGCAGCTTCCTCTGGTTCCTTGTGGGGAAAAAAAATGTCACAGCTGTTTTTCTAGGCATCAGTCCAATGTAACTTCAGTTCCTGCCCTCACAGTGTGTCAGGTATTGCTTAATTACAGCGTGGAAATCTACCTGAACGTTCTTTAATATATATGCGTTTACATAAGATGGCTTTTAAAATTTCATTTGCAATATTTATATAAGTAAATAACCTTCTGGTTTTAATAAAAAAATAAATAAATATAAAAAACAATGGAATCACAGAATGGTTTGGGTTGGAAGGGATCTTAAAGGCCAGCCAACTCCATGCCATGGGCAGGGACACCTCCCACTGGATCAGGCTGCTCCAAGCCCATTCCAACCTGGCCTGGAACACCTCCAGGGATTGGTCAGCCGCAGCTTCCCTGGACAACCTGTGCCAGGGCCTCACCACCCTCATTGTGAAGAATTTCTTCCTGATGTCTAATCTACATCTTTCCCCTTCCAATTTAAAGCCATTCCTCCTCATCCTATCATTCAGGAACCTTGAAAAAAGTTCCTCCCCAGCTTTCCTGGAGCCCCTTCAGGTATTGGAAGCTGCTCTAAGGTCTCCTGGAGATGAGATACTCAGGGATCTGGTTTAGTAGTGGACAGGTATGGTTGGACTCAATCTCAAAAGTTCTTGTCCAACCAAGTGATTCTATGAATGAGAAATACATTTCTGGCCCTCAGACCTGGTTGGCTGATGTGCAGAAAATTGTGCTCACTTGGTTTTGGGTCTAAAGTGGCAGTTGAACCTGCCCTGTTTTGTTACCTTTTGGGACTCTAGATGGAATTTAGATCACTGCGTCAGCGCATTGAAGAGTGACTTGGCGTTGGGGTTGGCTTGAGTAATTTCTTTATTTCATTGTCTATTACATAAATGCATATGCGTATTGAAATACCATGGAATTATTTTCTATTTTAAAACCATGTATGGTTTCTTTTAGCCTATTGCAACAACTCCACCCCATCGTGTCTGGAGGGAGGACTCCTTGAGCCGCAGCAGCAGCAGCGAAACCCAGGCATCGGTTACCAGTGGGATCTCTCTAGGAGAAGCAATACGTCAGAAGACTGCTGTTAATTGGGTATTTGTACTGTGCTTTGTTTCGCTTGTGGTGAGAGGCTGATTATTATTAGCAGGAGTAGGGAAGTGATCCTTCCCCCGGGCTCGTCACTGGTGAGGCCATAGTTTGAATCCTGGGTTTGGCTTTGGGCCCCTCACTCCAAGAAGGACATAGAGGCGCTGGAGCATGTCCAGAAAAGGGAACAGAACTGGGGAAGGGGCTGAAGAACAAGGGTTGAGAGGCAGCTGAGGGACCTGGAGAAAAGGAGGCTGAAGGGGAGACCTTATCACTCTCTACAAGTGCCTGAAAGGAGGTTGTAGTGAGGTGGGTTTTGGGCTCTTCTCCCAGGTAGCCAGTGACAAGGGGAAGTGGCCTCAAGAGGCGCCAAGGGAGACTTAGGTTGGATATCAGAAGGAATTTCTTTACTGAAAGGGCTGTCAAGCACTGGCAGAGGCTGCCCAGGGAGGTGGCTGAGTGCCCATCCCTGGAGGTGTTTAATAGATGAGTAGATATACTTGGGGACATGGTCTGGTAGCGGACTTAGCGGGTCTGGATCGATATTTGGAGTTGATGATTTTAAGGCCTTTTCCAACCAAAACCATTCTGTGATTCTCTGTGATTGAAATTAGTACAAAGTGCTTTCTCTGTATAATTTAGACCTCCACTGTCCTTGTAAAGATTTATGCGTCTGTATCTCCGAACTGCAGGAAAACAGGACTGCTTGGAACTCTGATAAGTCACCCAATGTAGTCTTGGTGCTGGTGCTGCAAACCTTTATGACATTTCTCATTCAAAACTAAATCCCTAGCAGTTTGTTTATTTATTTTCCTAGCCCTGTTTTCTGTTTAAAAACCTGGCATGTTTTCCAGTGCAATGTCTTCTTTGTCTTTGATATCTGTTCACTTTGCAATTTGCTATAATCATGGTCCTGCTGCTGCCTCTTAAGTTTTCGTACCAATTGTCTACCTGAAAATAGGCAATTTTCATTTTAGAATAGAGACATGCTTCAGTTCCCTTCATGTGAAACCTGACTGCATTTAGACCTTAGTTTTAATGACGCGTTCCAGGTGTGATTAAGGAAAACTGTGCTCACGTCGTGATTCAGTCATAGTTCAGTCTGGTGGAGATGCTGCCAAATGTTTAATTACTCTGAGAATCGCATAAGATCGCAGGTGTTTTGAAAAGAAATATAATTCCCAAACTATTATAAGAATTTTGTTCAAATTTACAGTTTATGTAATAAAATTTTGATGTGAAAAGTAGCTTTTAATTCCTTAGTACTGTTTCAAAAGGTAGAAGAGCTTGCAGCTGTGCAGTAGGTATAGCACTGAACAAATTCACTGGGGCAGTTTCTTGCTTATATTGACACAAATGTAATTATTAGATACATATGGTAATGGTCTGCCTTATAATCATAGAATCAGGGAATGGTTTGGGTTGGAAGGGGCCTTAAAGCCCATCTAGTTCCAACCCCCTGCCATAGGCAGAGACACCTCCCACTGCATCAGAATGCTCCAAGTCCCATCCAACCTGGTCTTGAACACCTCCAGGGATGGGGCGCCACAACTTCTCTGGACAACCTGTTTCAGGGCCTCACCACCCTCATTGTGAAGAATTTCTTCCCAATGTCTAATCTACATCTTCCCCTTTCAATTTAAAGCCATTTCCCCTCATCCTATCACTCCATGCTCTTTGAAAAAGTACCTCCCCATCTTTCGTGGAGCAGCTTCAGGTACTGGAAGCTGCTCTAAGGTCTCAAGTAAGTGTTTGATATTCTTAATTCTCTGCGCTGAAGACTGACCTGTGCCTTTTCTATAATTAAAATTTACCTGTTTAATTACTTCCCCAGTAATCCCGATGCAAATTCTTTAATGAATTATGTGAATTGGAGGTGCTCCTTTGCATTTGAACACAAACTGAAAATCTTTTTCTTAAAATATACCAGAGACTTGACTATGAGTCCCAGGCATTGTCTCTGTGAGCTCAAAATCGTTTTAACTAGAAACTTCCTTCAAAGATAAATCGGAAACTGTTCTGCTTGTCATTCCTCAATTGTAAATTCAAGCAGTCTTTACTATGTCATATCAGGAACTGTATTGGCCCAGTGTCTATCTCAAGCGTTTGTCCTTATCAGGGTCTTTATTTCTGGGTGAAAGACTTCATTCTGGGTTGGAAAAAGTCTTCTGCAGTGACAGGATTTGGAGATTCAGCTCTGTTTCAGACAAGTGATTGAGGGCTGGTGATCACAGTGAGCGATGAGAACTTTAAGCAGTAGCGAGAGCTGACTGTGGCTTTCAGTTGTACTGCATCATGATTTTGCCCCTGTCCTCAGCATTAGTGAGGCTGCACTTTGAATCCTGCTTTCAGTTTTGGGCCCCTCACCCCATGAAGGACATTGAGGGCCTGGAGCGCTTCCAGAGAAGGGAACGGAGCTGGGGAAGGGGCTGGAGAACAAGGGTTATGGGGGTGGCTGAGGAACTTGGGATTGTTTAGCCGAGAAAAGGAAGCTGATGGAAGATCTTCTCATTGTCTACAACTGCCTGAAAGGAGGTTGTGACAAAGTGGATGTTGGTCTCTCCTCCCAAGTGACAGGCGATAGGATGAGAGGAAATGGCCTCAAGCTGCGCCAGAGCAGGCTCAGATTGGACATCGGGAAACATTTCTTCACGGAAGGGGTTCTGAGGCCCTGGCAGAGGCTGCCCAGGGAGGTGGTGGAGTCCCTGTCCCAGGAGGTGTTTGAAAGCTGGGTATATGAGGTACTCAGGGATGTGGACAGGTACAGTTGAACTTGATGATCTCAAAGGTCTCTTCCAACCGGTGATTCTATGATAATTCTTTCACATGAAAACCTGAATATTTGTATAGGAAAAACAACTTAGAAGTAATAATTCTATTTATTGTTTTACAACTTAGACATTATCTTCTTTGGAAATGTGTCTCATAAAACTTTCCTGATGCTTGAGCACATTTTTCCTCCCCATGTGTTCTTAGGGAATTGAGTCATGGTATCAGCTGCCGGCAGAAGTGGATGCCAGCTGTTTAACTGCTGCCTCGGAGACAAAGCTTGGCCTGACTTATGATAGAAATGACCTGACGGAGTTCCCTACGCTGGAGGAAGGAACGTTGCCTTCAGCAGAAGCATCCAGAAGGCGATCTCCTGGAGATACAGCACATGGCGTACTGCAGGGTACGTTCAAAGTTGCCTGTTGTTTAACTGCTAAACAGTTCAGATTTTACTTTCCCTTTTAAATCAGTCTCTAACCTGGATTTGACTTCTTTTAGTGGGAACTGATGTTAGAAAGTACATTCTGTCTAATTTTATTACTGAAGCCCATCCTCAAAATGAGACAGAGGGCTTGTGTGCCTGCCCGAGATCTTTTAACAGGTGAACTGATTGTCTTTGGTCTCAGGTAAAACTGCAGTCTTTTTTTTGCTTTAGAATGAATAGTAAACCTGAGTCAAGCTAGAACTTTTTGGGACTCCCTGTATGGGAGGCGATGGTTCTCTGTGTCCTTAAAAATCTGTATTAATTTGTTAGTCAAAAATCTTCGTTAGTTTCTAAATAGTAGATAGAAAAGTCAAGTTGATATAATTGCATTGATAACATGAAAAGCCGTTTGATAAGAGTGCATGCATTCTTGCACCCCTTTCTCTTATGTTCACACTATTCTGTGCTGCTTCTGTGGTTCACTGGTTCTTGCAGGGTTTCTTTATAGGCAAAGATGAGTGGGAATGGCTTTAAATTTGAAGGAGGAAGGTTTGGATTAGACATTAGGAAGAAACTCTTAATGAGGGTGGTGAGGCCCTGGCCCAGGTTGCCCAGAGAAGCTGTGGCTTGACTGATCTTTGGAGATGTTCAAAGTAGGTTGGTTGGGGTTTGGAGCAGCCTGATCCAGTGGAAGGTGTCCCTTCCCATGGCCAGCGGGTTGGAACTGGATGGGCTTTGAGGTCCCTTCCAACCCAATCCATTCCATGATTCCATGAAATACGGTTTTAAAAGGTTTCCCATAGCCCTTCACAAAGGTCTCTTATATCTTTCACTGCTTTTCATGAACCAGTATGTGTATTTCTTTTCAGATAACAGCAAAAATCGAGGAAATATAGTTAGAAGTACTGTTCTGCTGCAAGATTTAACCCAAATTATTGAGATATAGGGGTTTGCTTGTGTAGGAACTTAGGATAACAAAGACTTTCTGAAATGGGAAGATGGTGACTCACAAAATGTCTAAGAAAGTTGATGTTTACCCACTTTCGCTGTTGCAGTCACAAGCAGCAACTCTGTTTTGTTTTGTTTTTTTTCCCAAGTGGTCTGTTTTGCCTGTAAGGTGGTGCCCTGTGTGTAGTAGCTGTTAAGTCCTGGTGTTGCTGTGCTGTAGTCTGCTGTTCCATGGGACAAACAGGAAAAGGATTTGGGAATATCAAATGCAGTAACCTTGGTGTCATCCTCCCATTGTCCTTCTGCCAATGAGTCATAAAATCATAGACTTGCTTGGTTGGCAAAGACCTTAGAGATCAGAGGAACAGTTGTGAAAGTTTGCTTTTTTAAGTGCAACTGGAGTTAAAGCCTAAAGCTTTTAATACCATACAAATTGTTCTGTACTGCTGGTTTTCTGTTTGTTACTCTAGTGAGAGTGCCAGTAGCTCCGGCCTTTTGTGTAGGCACTTAAATTTCCAGATATGGGAGGGAAAGATGAGAGGAAGGGAGGAATGTAAGCTGTAATAGGAGTTCATTCCTTCTCTTCAAAGAGCATTTTGAATTTCACTTAGGAAGAGGGGGAAATCACAGTGACAGTTGTATTGAGATTGTTCCTGTTACATTGTGGAACAGATTGACGAAGCCAAGAAGGTTTGTTTTTGTTTTGCCTTCCTTTTCTATCTTCCGCAAATGGCAGTTTGACTCTGGCATTCAGAATTGTCAGCAGGCTGTAAGATAAAGTAGCAGCCCCAGCTTTGCTTCTGCAGTGAATTCAACTGTGAGGAAGCTTTTGACCTTCAGAGCGACAGCGGGAAGAATGACTGTTTTGACACAAGATGCTTAAAGAGTGTTGTACTGACGTCACTTGCTGCTTTAAACATTGAGCACCTGCTTCTCTGCCTGCAAACCTTGGGTTATGTCTGAGCACAATGAGCCTCTAAATCATTGTAAGCCTCCAGGATATGAGAGTGATGATCTTTCTGCATCCCGAAGAAAATAAAAGTTGCTGGAAGCATTGGAGTTCGTGTGCCGTAAGATTAGAAAAAGTTCAGAAAAGCCATTGGAGGTAGAAAGAGTGACATGTCTGGAGTTATATTTTGAATATGTCAGGAAGTCTTGGATGTGTAAGAAGGTCGAGGGAGGGGATTCTGTGAGACCCCACCTGAAGTCCTTTGTCTAGTTCTGGAATCCCTAACGTAAGGAGATGGAACTGTTGGAATGGATCAAGAGGAGGGCACAAAGGTGATGCGAGGGCTGGAGCACCTCTGCTAAGAGGTCAAGCTGGGAGAGTTGGGTTTGTTCAGCCTGGAGAAGAGCAGGCTCTGGGAAGGCCTTAGAGCAGCTTCTAGTACCTGAAGGGGCTCCAGGAAAGCTGGGGAGAGACTATTTCCAAGGGCCTGGAGTGATAGGACGAAGGGGAATGGCTTTAAATTGGAAGGGAAGAGTTAGATTAGACATTGGGGAGAAATTCTTCGTGAAGAGGGTGGGGAGGCCCTGGCCCAGGTTGCCCAGAGAAGTTGTGGCTGTCCCACCCTGGAAGTGTTCAAGGCCGGGTTGGATGGGGCTTTGAGCAGCCTGATCCAGTGGGAGGTGTCCCTGCCCATGTCAGAGGGGTTGGAACTGGATGACCTTTAAGTTCCATTTCAACCCAAATAATTCCATGATTTCCCTTGATTGCATTTCTGCTTCTTTTGCCATCCAAGTTACTGTGCTAAACAACTTCACCAGACTTCCAGGAGTGATTGTTACCCCTCAGTTTTGGAGCCCTGGTTAACTGTCACGTGTTGAACTCCACATGGGTGGTTTTACAGATCCCTTTTGCAGGGGACAAGCTGGAAGAGGTTTCCACCCAGGATGTGGCTGCAGTGAACCTTGACTATCCTCTTTCCTCTCTCTTCCTTCTATTCCCTTTCCTCAGTCTTCTACCCTGGTCTTGTCAGTCATCGTCTGCTTCAAGCAGTGATCCCCACCATGGTTCCTCTGACTGGAAACCTATGGGGAAGGCAGAGTTGTCAGCCCAAGGCAGATTTCTGCTGCACAGCAAAGCCAGAATGTTCCTTGGAGGAGCCAGGGGAGCGAGGCTGCCTGAAGTGGAGCCTGGTCTGAGGGCACAGTTTTGCGGTTTATTTAGTGAGGTAAAGACTGGTAGTGAAAAGGACCTCAAGTTGCACCAGGGCAGGTTCAGATTGAACATAAGGAAAAATTTCTTCATGGAAAGGGTTTTCAGGCCCTGGCAGAGGCTGCCCAGGGAGGTGGTGGAATCCCCCTCCCTGGAAGGGTTTAAAAGCTGGGTAGGTGAGGTGCTCGGGGATCTGCTTTAGTAGTGGACAGGAACGGTTGGACTCGATCTCAAAGGTCTTTTTCAACCAAATGATCCCATGATTGTTAACATCTGGCTTTGCGCAGTGTGCGTTGGAGTCCCTTTCCAATGTCTCTTCTTGTTAGGTTGCTCAGGAGGAGCTTTTCATGCCTTCTTTTTTGAAGATGCATATAATTTCCTTTTCTCTAAACTTCCAGAAGAGCAGGTGGCTTTTTTTACTCTTCATTCACGTTTCATTCTGCAAATAGTTAAGATGAAAGTGCAGTGGAGAGGTCAATGCTTTTATCTAATAAGCAAATGGGGCCAGTTTAGTTTTAAAGAGATACTGGGTGCTGGAAAAACAAGACTCCCCACTTCAGTTGCTGTGGTGTGTTTGTGCCATCTGCACTGCAGATGCTCAAGTATAAATTTGGCTTCCTCTAGGAGACATTCGGCTGGCCATGTGGTCGAGCAGCTGCTGGGATAGAGGGGAATCTTTGAGACTGTATCACAATCGTATTATTATTTTTCTATCTGCTGACGGAGTGGGAGTCAAGAGCATCCAAATTTGGAGCCCGCTTTGCTGTGTGGTATAGAATTATTTTGATCCATGTAATTATTCTCTCGCTACATAGTGTTCTAAAGTAATTAACAAAATCTTAATTGGAAGTATTAGATTAAGAATGAATCCAAAAGGTCTTTTTGTGGTTGGGTACCACTTAGCAGGTGATGTAACAGCGGTTGAAGGCAGCCTTGGGGTGAAGCTGATGTAATGTAAACCTGATTTATTGTAATAGTCATCTAATCTGATGTGATTACGCTTCTGTTAGTGACATGGAGCGTAGCTGGTCTGAAATGGTTGAAAACTAATGAACCTAAATTAAATGAATGTGAATTCTGGCTCTGAAAGTCATGCTCTTGAAGAGAAATAGCTTTGCTTTAAAAAAGCGCTTACTTATCAAAGTATTGAACATGGTTTTCTTTTTTATGCATGCACCAAGCATTTATGTAGTCCTTTCCACTTCATAGAATCAGAATCTTATTGGATACAGTTTACAGGTCCAAAGGAGGCCACGGAGATAATGAGGGAGCTGGAGCACCTCTGCTCTCAGGCTGGGCTGAGAGAGTTGGGGTTGTTGGGGTTGTTCAGCCTGGAGAAGAGAAGGCTCCCCAGAGACCTTAGAGCAGCTTCCAGTACTGAAACGAGCTCCAGGAAAGCTGAGGAGGCACTTTTTCCAAGGGCCTGGAGTGACAGGACAAGGGGGAATGGTTTTAAATTGGAACGGGGAAGACAGATTGGACGTTTGGAAGAAATTCTTTGTGATGAGAGTGGCGAGGCCCTGGCCCAGGTTGCCCAGAGACGCTGTGGCTGCCCCATCCCTGGAGGTGTTCAAGGCCAGGCTGGATGGGGCTTAGAGCAGCCTGATCCAGTGGGAGGTGACCCTGCCCGTGACAGGGGATTAGAACTGGATGGGCTTTGAGGTCCCCTCCAACCCAACCCATCCTGTGATTCTAAGTTAGGGATGTCAGTGTCAGTAGCATTTTGATTGACGAGAAGAAACCTGAATTTGATATGTGATAAGATGAATTTAATACATGTGGGAATGTGCTTTGGCCGTGGATTTAAGTGATGCCATTACATCACTTTCACTGCTGCTGGCATGGTTTTGGGGTTGAAGTCTGTATTAGCTGGCAGGGCAATTAAAGAGGGATTGCCTGGCAAGCTTTTGTTAACGGGTTGTTATTTTTAACAGACATTCAGAACACTCAATTCCCCCCCTGTCTTCCACTCTTGATGTATTCAACACGAGGCCAGAGATTTTCAGATGAGATGCTTCTCCAGCCATCAGAAATGGATTTTATTCCCTTAAGGTAAGATAAAATTGTCTGGTGTCATGAGAGAATGCAGGCCTTTTTTCTTGAGTGGCCATGGATTGTCCTACATTTGATACCTAAATAATTGCACTTTTATGGCCTCAGAAATAAGACAAAGGTATGGTTTAGTCTTTGTTTTGTATAGAGAGAAGGTACTAGGAGAATTCTCCTCATCTTATTTTGCCTTCAAAGAGTTTGAACACTGGAAACCAGAACAAGCCTCTTCTGAACTACCATCCTTAACGTACCTGAAGAAACTGTGAAAATGAGGTTCTCCGCCCCCTGCGACCTCTTTTTGGCTTTCTTAGAGTCTAAAATAAACTTAATGAGTTGAGTACAAAGATCAGATACAGCTTGGATTTACAGTAGTAAATGCATACATTTAAAAACCTAATAGTATTCTGATTTGTATTTACTGGAGTGATGTGCATAATGTAAACCAGATATAAAAACATAAAGGCTAAATACATAAAGAGACAGCTGTTCCAGTAAAAGATTTTGCCCAAGCCTTCATTTCAAGGTGTGACAAGTGATTCCTTTTGTGCAAAGAAGGTCAGAAATCCTCTGCCCTTTCTTAAAATGAGGAAACAAAGTGTGCTTATGGACATAGGTATTTACAGTGTTGTTCATATTTAGGCAGCTTTGTACTTCGTTTGCTATGTGGCAGGAGACAGATCAGTGTCCTGATGGGATATGCTCTGACTTCACTTTATGGAGCAGAACTTATCATAGAATAGTTTGGGTTGGAAGGGACTTTAAAGCCCACCTAGTTTCAACCCACTGGATCAGGTTGCCCCAAGCCCCATCCAACCTGGCCTTGAACACTTCCAGGGATGGGGCAGCCACATCTTCCCTGGGCAACCTGGACCAGGGCCTCACCACTTTCATAGTTGAAACATGGTTTCACGAGAGCCAGGATTCTACTTGCATAAAGTAATAGTAATTGCAGGTTGATTATTTTTGTATAAAATCACTCTTATTCAAAATCCACAATAAAAATATTAGAAGTTTATGGAATCATAGAATAGCTTGGGTTGGAAGGGACCTTAAAGGTCATCTAGTTCCAAGCTCGTACTGGATCAACCTGTTCCAGTGCCTCACCACTCTTCTGATGAAGAAATTCCTCTTTATATCTAGTCTAAACGTACCCCTCTCCAGTTTATGCCTATCGCCCCTCCTCCTATCCCTACAAGCCTTTATGAGCAGTCCCAGCTTTCCTGTAGCCCTTTTCAGGTACTGGAAGGAATCTGTTGTGTTCATCTGAGACCTGGTTTATTTTATATCCTTTGAAGAAATAATTGATATAAAGAGTGAAGTGGGTGATATTTATATGTGTGTGTGTATAGATATAAATCACATGCAAGTTTAAGTATGTGTGTAAGCAACTCCTATACTTTATCTAATAGACATCCTATTAGTAGAAGATACTTTGATCCTAAATAGCTGCTTCATCCCTGGAGGTGTTCAAGGCCAGCTTGGAAAGGGCTTTGGGCAACCTGATCCAGTAGGAGGTGTAACTGCACCTGGCAGGGAGTTGGAAATGATTGGGCCTTAAGGTCCCTTCCAACTCAAAACATTCTATGATTCTGTGATCTGCTGTGTTCCCAGGCTGAGAGAGTTTGGGTTATTCAGCCTGCAGAAGAGAAGGCTCTGGGGAGACCTTAGAGCAGCTTCCAGTATTGAAAAGAGTTCCAGGAATGCTGGGGAGGTTGGGGCTTTTTCAAGGGCCTGGAGTGAGAGGATGAGATGGAATGACTTTAAATTGGAAGGGGGAAGTTTTGGAGTAGACATTAGGAAGAAATTCCTCACAATGAGAGTGGTGAGGCCCTGGCCCACGTTTCCCAGGGAAGTTGTTTGCCCCATCCCTGGAGGTGTTCCGGGCCAGGTTGGTAGAGGCTTGGAGCAGCCTGATCCAGTGGGAGGTGTCCCTGCCCATTGCAGGGGGGTTGGGACTGGATGGACTTTGAGGTCCTTTCCAACTGAAACTATTCCATGAATCTTAATTGACTGAAAAATATTGACACACTGAGTAGACTAATATTGTTTTCAAACCTTTATTTTAGAGGCAGTAGGCTTTTTTGATATTGCTTTTGGACTTTCTTTACATTTTGGCCTGGTTAGGGGCTGTATTTCTGGGCGTGTTGCAAAGCCCCAGTAATTTCTTTGAGTGAAGTTCTACTTTTGCTTCTATCGAAGCAGAGAACATGGCTATTGAAATAAGAAACTTGACTAGAAATTCACTTCCTCTTTTTCCCTCCTGTAGAGGAATCCCCGATATTTCTGGTGTGTCTGAGGAGCGTTCGAAGCCATCTCTCATTCATGAAGCTGTGTCAGGCGCAGAATCTCCCTCCGGTGCACCCAGTGACTGCTTTACTTTGTCCCAGCATCCTCTCCCCTGCGGACACGTGGGCCCTTGTGATGCCAGTTGTGGTGGTGGTTTGTCTCAGGAAACATCTCTTTCTGCACAACTCTTTGTTAACAAAGATGAAGACTGTGAAGATGATACTGATGAAAAGGTATCGATTCCCCAAACAGGTGACAATTTAGCAAACTCTCCTTCCCAGGTGATGCTGACCAAGGCAAAGAGTCTAAACCCAAGGGAATCTCTTCTTGCAAAGCAGATGTGGAGTCCTTCTGTAAAGGATGAACATTTCTCCTGTGACAGTCATGTACCAGCTACTGATTTTGAGCTTTCTGAGAAAGAAAAAGGATTACTGAAGCATGATGAGTTCTCATCTTCTGAGAACTCCTCTTGTAAAACGGCACTGACTAAGTATTTGGCAAAAAGTGAAAGAGAGGTGCCAAAGGAAAAGGTAAAAATGACTGAGAGCGAGGTAGAAAGGTGCACAAGGCAGCTGGAGAAGCTGGAGAAAGACGAGAAGGCTCTTGAGCTTCATTTGTCGAACAATTTATCTGATGACTTGAGGAAAGACCATTGTAAAAATTCAGATGCTGGAGGTGTTTTTTCTGCAAAGCCTTTTGAAACAGGTGAAGGAATGTCAAGCGAACATGGAGTGGATTTAAATGGCTCTGAAAGCTTGAAGTTGGTGTCTATTCCTGAAGGACTCCCAGGAGCTTTCCTAGATCCCCAGCAGAAACAACTGTCTCCTCCAGTGAGACTAGAGAAAGAGGAGTTTCTGTCTCCTGTGACAAGCACCACACCTAAACAACTGGTTGTGACTGGCATGGAAGCTCCTTCCTGCAGTGAGAATGCTCCGGTGGAAGCAGAACCCGGAGCAAGCAGGGGTGAATTAACTAATTCAGATTTTTCCATAGAGAGGGGACATAAAGTTACAGGCATTTCCCCTTCATTTAATCTTGTAGGTGATGGCTCATTCTCTGGACATCTTGCTCAGCCCAACTATCAGTCCACTCCAGGGATATTTCTAAAGAAAAACGCTAAGGTGGAAGAACTTAGTGTCCTTGTGATCAAATCAGATCTTCACACCTCTCCTTCATGCTTAAAGGAAGGAACTTCAGGGAACTCATCTGCCAGCACTCCTGTATCTGAGAAGCAACCGTCACTCCAACGCGCTCAGAAGGAAAACAAGAAACATTTTGAGGCTTTAAAGTCGAAATATCCCCACACTGGAAGAATTCAGTCTCTCCCATCACTTAGTTTCATGGAGAAGGTACGAGCTTGGAACATGAGCCAGCTGGAGATGTCTGATGCGTTGGCTTCCTGTGACCCAAGTGGAGTTTCTCCTAGAAGGAAAGCCTACAGTGCCATTGCTTGTTCTTCAAGCAATAGTTTGCCCATACGAGAAAGCGGTAGAGAACCCAAAGATTCTGTTGCTGTTACCCATAGAATGACAGGAACAGGTTCACTGGGGAGCTTGTGTTTTCCTAAACAAGACTCACCGCTTATCCAGCCTCTTACCAGATCTCAGTCTGACAATGCAGTGAATGTGTCCAGTAGGAACATGTCCTTGCCTGAAGCTGTCCTGCCAGCAAACTCAGCAGAGGCCATGCAGCCTATAGGAGAAAAAAGGGACGTTTTAGGAGTGTCTGAAAGTATTTCAGGAGCCTCCACAATACAGAAGTTTACAGCTGACATCATTCATGGACCTAGTGGTGGAGATGCTGAAAGTACAGGACGAAGATCAGACCGAAATGTGTTTGTTTCAGGTGGAGTTGTTCAGCTGCTTGAAGAGGATGGCAACTCTCCAAATGATGACCAGGAGAATTGGGGTGCCCTTGAAAATCAGTCTCGCAACCTAAATGCTCCTCCTGGCTGTGTTGGCATGGACAAATTTGATGATGTCTCACCAGACAGTTTGAATCTGCCTTTTAGTCTTGGGGAGAGCAGCCAGGGGGAACCGGGCTCAGCAGGGCACTCCTCGGTGGATTCCAGGCACTTTTCCACCAGCGAGAAAGAGGAGAACTTCATCCCCATCAAAACAGCTTCTTTGGAAAGTCCAGTGAAAGAAGAGCTTAATATTGAAGAAAGGATCCCGGTAAGTTTGTTTGTAACCCTTCTTTACCTTTTGATTGTGGAGAGATGAGAGGCCACGCAGCTGTCAAGGAGTGAGGAGGACAGAAGGGCAAAAGGTATCGCAGGAATAACAAACGCACTTAGCATGCCTAGTTTCTGACATCCAGTCACGTCAGGAACCTGGCACGCCATTGAAATATGAGCAAATATGTGTTTTATCTAAGCCTAAAAAGATCTTAAAGGACCCTTTGTAAGTCATTCTATTTTTAAACTCCAGTTATAATGTTATCCTGGTTCTTTTAGTGATGCAGACCCTACCAGAGTCATCTGTGGGCTAAATTGAGAGGTTTTACAGTGGTCTGTGCTACTGATGATTTCCATACACGGCATTATCTTAAATACAGAGGTGGAAGACATAACTTATAGGTAGTATTTAACGTGGGTGAGGAAAGGGTTGGATATAGGAAAGGTTTGGTTTCCTTCCAGGTGTGGGTGATTGTACAGTGGTAACATTGTACTATCGTGTGTGATGTGTGCTTGCAGCCTAGAAACCAACTGTGTCCTGGGCTTCATCCAAAGCAACGTGGCCAGCAGGGCGAGGGAAGGGATTCTCACCTCTACTGTGCTCTGGTGAGACTCCACCTGGAATCCTGTGTCCAATTCTGGAATTGTCAACATAAGGAGATGGAACTGTTGGAATGGGTCCAGAGGAGGCCATGAAGATGATCCAGGGGCTGGAGCACCTCTGCTCTGAGGCTGGGCTGAGAGAGTTGGGGTTGTTCAGCCTGGAGAAGAGAAGGCTCTGGGGAGACCTTAGAGCATCTTCCAGTACCTGAAGGAGCTCCAGGAAAGCTGGAGAGAGACTTTTTCCAAGGGTCTGAAGTGATAGGACACGGAGGAACGGCTTTAAATTGGAAGGTGGAAGATTTAGACTAGACATTAGGAGGAAATTCTTCCTGATGAGGGTGGTGAGGCCCTGGCCCACGTTGCCCAAGAAGTTGTGGCTGCCCCATCCCTGGAGGTGTTCAAGGCCAGGTTGGGTGGGGCGTTGAGCAGCCTGATCCAGTGGGAGGTGTCCCTGCCCATGGCAGGGGGTTGGAACTGGATGGGCTTTAATGTCCCTTCCAACCCAAACCATTCCATGATTCTATGAACAGAGTGCAGGAGGAAGAGGTTGATGGCTAATCGTTGTGGAATGTAAAGGACACAAGCACAAGGCATTTTTTTGGTGAGGAAAAAGTGCGATCTCTTTTATAAAGACTTGTAAATAGTGGCTGCAGCTCTTCTAGCAAAGCATCCATGAGCTGGTTCTGAGGTTCCAGATTCTTTCTAAGGATCAGGTTATAATTATCCAAACATGAGGTTGAGACTCAACTGCTGACTAAGGAAATGTGAGGCTGCAGAGGAGAGAGCTGAACTTCACCCACCCACGGATCTGCAATAATAGCAAACCCAACACAGAGCTTCTTGACAAATCAAACTGCCTTTTTTTTTCTTATAAATACTCATTTTACTTGTTCACTTCTATGCCTTAGACACCGGAACTGTTCTTGATTCTTTGTATGTTGTTCATAAAGGCTGTTTGAAGCCTCTGCGTACCCTTCCACCCTATTTCTTATGTGGCTGATGGAAATTTCTTCCCTTCCTTCCCCATTTGAGGATGGTGGAGAAGGACTTGGGGTGCTGGGGGATGAGAAGCTCAACGTGAGCTGGCAATGTGTGCTCGCAACCTGGAAGGCCAGCCATGTCCTGGGCTGCATCCAAAGCAGCGTGGCCAGCAGGGTGAGGGTGGGGATTCTGCCCTTTGCTCTGTGCTCATGAGACCCCCACCTGGAGTCCTGTGTCCAGTTCTGGAATCCCCAACATAAGAAAGAGATGGAACTGTTGGAATGGGTCCAGAGGAGGCCATGGAGATGATGTGAGGGCTGGAGCACCTCTGCTGTGAGGACAGGCTGAGAGAGTTGGGGTTGTTCAGCCTGGAGAAGAGAAGGCTCTGGGGAGACCTTAGAGCAGCTTCTAGTACTGAAAGGGAGTCCAGGAAAGCGTGGGAGGGACTTTTTCCAAGGGCCTGAGTGAAATTCTTCACAATGAGGGTTGTGAGGTACCGGCAGAGGTTTTCCAGGGAAGTTGTGGCTGCCCCATCCCTGGAGGTGTTCAAGGCCAGGTTGGATCCTGGTTCAGTGGGAGGTGTCCCTGCCTGTGGCACGGGGCTGGAACTGGATGGGCTTTAAGTTTTGTCTAGGGAGGTTGTGGCTGCCCCATCCCTGGATGAGGCCTTGGGCAGCCTGATCCAGTGGGACATCTCTGCCCATGGCAGGGGGTTTGGAACTAGATGATCTTTAAGGTGCCTTCCAACCCAACCTATTCTATGATTCTATGGTTCCCTTCCAACCCAAACCATTCCATGATTCTATGGTTATGGCAGCCGTGTTAATGGCACTGAGGCTGTTGAGTGCTAGAGAAAATGTAATGCAGATTTATGTTAATGATAAACATGTAATTATCTTCTGAGTAAGTGGCTGTTCCTCACACAAGATGACTTCTATAATCATTAGGTCTTTGGAGCTGTGTTTTAGAAGCACTCTGCTGCAAGTTGTCTCTGCAAACATGTTTTGAAACAAATGTAATTGTTGTAGGGAGGAGATTTTAAATAAAAATCCTGAGGTGTAAATGTTGTCTCTTACCTCCATTTTTAGTGACTGTAATTAGACATGTTCCTCAGCCCTAGTCATGAGGAACTCTGTTCTCATAAGTCACTGACAAGGTAAAGGGGAGGAGGTCATATATGGCTGTTAATCATAGAATCAAGGAATGGTTTAGGTTGGAAGGGACCTAAGATCATGCCAGTTGCCATCTTTGTTGTGTGATGAAGGGTCAGGAAAGCACCAAGGAAGGACCTGTTGGTGAACACAAGCACAAGCTACCACCACCAGAACCTTGCAACTTATTTCAGCATTGCTGCCAATTGTAAACTGAGGAACTGATTGCAGGATGTGTCAGTTCTACTGGGCTCCATGTGGCCTGTGAGTTGACCTGGTCATACAGGCTAGAAAGAAGGGTGTCACTTATGGTCCAAGCAGTAGAATAAGTTGGAGATGTTGTCTCATGTGACTGCTTTAGTGGTTTGGGTAGCTTAGTGCAAGTCGCACACGACTGCTCCAAAACATGTTGAGGCTCAAGTTCATAGAATCATAGAATCACCAGGTTGGAAAAGACCTCTTAGATCATCGAGTCCAGGCATTCCTACTTGCAACTAAACCATGTCCTTGAGCACCTCATCTACCTGTCTTTTGAATACCTCCAGGGACGGTGACTTCACCCCCTCCCTGGGCAGCCTCTGCCAGTGCCCCATGACCCTTTCTGTGAAAATTTTTTTCCTGATATCCAGTCTGAACCTCCCCTGGCACAGCTTGAGGCCATTCCCCCTTGTCCTGTTCCCTGTCACTTGGGACAAGAGGAAGTTCTTTGCATTTGAAGGTGACATGGAAAAAGTGTGCACCTTCAGAATCCAGTGATATGATGTAGGAGTGCCATATGTGCTACTTATTTTTTTTCTTTTGTCAGGTGTATCTGCGCAACCTTGGCATTGATCAGTCACCTGGAACCATACTGACACCATTCCTACCCCGAGGACCAATCAGGGAAGTGGAATTTTCCCCTTCAGAGCTTCGAACGGTGAAGGACTTCACTGACACATCGATGAGGGCTGCTGCAGCGCCACAAGGTAGGAGGAGGACACACCTTGTGCTGTACAAGCCCTAGGGAACATGGAACTTCAGACTCACCTGTGAGGTTGCTCTTGGTCTGTATTAATGTCAAATATGTTTCTTCTCATGTGATGCTCAGTTTTCTTCATGAAATCATAGAATGTTTTGGGTTGGAAGGGACCTTAAAGCCCATCCAATTCCTGTCTCCCTGCAGGGGCACCTCCCACTGGACCAGGCTGCTCAAAGCCCCGTCCAACCTGGCCTTGAGCACCTCTAGGGATGGGGCAGCCACAACTTCTCTGGGCAACCTGGGCCAGTGCCTCACCACTCTCAGAGGAAAATATTTCCTCCTAAGATCTCATCTCAATCTCCCCTCTTTCAGTTTAAAACAGTTCCCCCTTGACCTATCCCTGTATTCCCTGATGAAGAGCCCTTCCCCAGCTTTCCTGCAGTCTATTCATGTACTGGAACACCACTCTAACGTGTCGCTGGAGCCTTCTCTTCTCCAGGCTGAACAACCCCAACTCTCTCAGCCTGGTCTCATAGCAGAGGTGCTCCAGCGCTTGCATCATCTTCGTGGCCTCCTCTGCGCTTGCTCCAACAGATCCATGTTCTTCCTGTGCTGAGGACTCCAGAATAAGAGTTGATCTTGTGCCATTTCAATGTGAGATATTTGATGTTGGAAAAGTAAGCATTAAAACCTTTGAAAATGTCCCTTCTCACTAAGGGCTGACAGCTATGGGGCATCTTCCAGCCAGTGCAGGGACATTTCATCCTTTTTTTTTTCTTCATTTTTCACAGGAGTTCTTCAGAAGGAAATGTTTTATATATGAAGATCAAAACTGTGTTCTGAGTTTTTCTTTCTGTGAAGGAAATATGTCTTGGTTTCTCTTTCTTTCTGAGACTTCCTATTGTATTCATTGTGACAGTGTCAGGCACATTTTATAATGATCTGGATCAGTTCAGAAATCCACACCTCTCAACAGAAAAAAAAAAATCAGTATCACCTTAAATGTTGAGTCATTTCAATATCAAGAACAGAGTGTCCTCAGGTAGGGTTAAGATGTTCCTCAGTGGCGCCTAGCGCTGCAGCCCTCCAGTTTCTTACAGGGATGCTTTTGTAATCCAAGTTTCCATTTGGAAATTCAAGAACCAGTGTAACATCTGTCTCAGAATATATAAAATCTAGTCTAAGGATTTGGTCTAGAGAAGGCCACAAAGATGATCCAAAGGCTGGAGCACCTCTGCTGTGAGGACAGGCTGAGAGAGTTGGGATTGTTCAGCCTGGAGAAGAGAAGGCTTCAGGGAGACATTAGAGCAGCTTCCAGTACTGAAACAGGCTCCAGGAAACATGGAGAAGAACTTTTTCTAAGGGCCTGAAGTGAGGGGGAATGGCTTTAAATTGGAAGGGGGAAGATTTAGATTAGACATTAGGAAGAAATGCTTCACTCTGACATGGGGAGGCCCTGGCCCAGGTTGCCCGGGGGGAGTTCTGGCTGTCCCGTCCCTGGGGGGGTGTTCAAGGCCAGACTGGATGTGGCGTTGGGCAGCCAGATCCAGTGGGAGGTGTACCCAGTCATGGCATGGGGTTGGAACTGGATGGGCCTTAAGGTGCTTTCCAAATCAAACCATTCTATGATTCTTTAAGTCAAGTTCTGTAACTTCTTTTGATATTTATTTGGGTCCCTCACTCCAAGAATTACATTGAGGGGCTGGAGCGTGTCCAGAGAAGGGAATGGAGCTAGGAAGGGGCTGGAGAACAAGGGTTATGAGAGGCGGCTGAGGGACTTGGGGTTGTTTAGCCTGGAGAAAAGGAGGCCGAGGGGAGACCTCATCACTGTTTACAACTGCATTGAAAGGAGGTTGTAGAGAGGTGGGTGTTGGTCTCTTCTGTCAAGTGACAGGTGATGGAATGAGAGGAAATGGCCTCCAGTTGCTCCAGGGCATGTTCAGATTGGACATCAGGAAAAATTTCTTCACTGAAAGGGTTCTCAGGCCTTGGCAGAGGCTGCCCAGGGAGGTGGTGGAGTCATCATGACTGGAGGCATCTAAAAGTGTAGACGAGGTGCTCAGGGATCTGGTTTAGTAGTGGGCCGGTACGGTTGGACTCGATCTCAAAAGTCTTTTCCAACCAAATGATTCTGTGTTTTTGTCCAAAATGATCTAATAGATTTCAGGACACGATTCTCATGGGAGTTCTAGTCCAAATCTCATTCCAAAACCAATATTTAAGTTCTTACCCCCCATACAAGCACTCTTGTACAAGAAAAAGGAGTCTTTATTGATGCAGCTGGTTTTTGGATGCCCGAACTTCATGAATCTTCTGTTTCTTTGCAGGTGACTTGTTCTCAGCAGCTGAAATTACCCAGACAAGTTTTAACCCCGGCACTTCCACTCTTAGCATGTCTGTGTCAATGAATTCAGAAGTTGGCTCAGGTGTCCTGTCTCCCCGTGAGCTCTCCCCCTACTTCTCCAGATCTTTTGGAGAGACACCGGCGAGTCTGTGCCACCAACTGGAAAGGACTGCTTTGCTTTCCACCCAACAGAAGGCAGATAAACCAAACCGGTGGCTGCAGAGCGTTCCACCTGACTGCCCTGACAGAAGAAGTCCTATGCTCGTGTCAAAAAGCCTTCAGGATCTACTATCTCTAAGTGAGTCCAAAGCTGTGAATAGCAGCCTGCAGAGATGGCCTGCTGGTTCTTTGGCTGGAGTTAAAGATGAAATAGAAGGTGACAGAGGTCCGCAAGCTTTCAGCGCAGTTAAAAAGAGAAGTAAAGGTCAAGAAAGCGATTCTTCTGCAGAGCACCAGACCCAACCAGAAACATGTAAGCTTTTGGCGGAGGGTACAACCAGCAGGTGGTGCGATTCTGCCTGTTCCACTGTCTCCTGTGAAGAAACTGGTGAGTTGTCTCCAGTGCCAAAGAGAATGGAAGGTGTCCCTGAAGATTCTAGGCTGGGGAAAGACAGCATCCCTCAGTTTCTGTCATGGGATCAGGCTACAGCCCAAAGCGTGCAAGAAGAGGGGTTGGAAGTAAAGCCTCTGAAATATAACTCGGGCAGTTTAAGATGGGAAAAGTCTCTCGATGTCAGCTTACGCCATAGTGAAGAGAAGATGAAGGAAGCCACCAGAGAGTTTAGGACAGGAAGATCTGTAGGAAGGTCGGAGCCAGAAGGCTGTAGCAATGCAGCTACAGACAGAAACCGGCCTGGGTTGATGGGTCTTGCACAAAGCACTGGAAGTATTGAAGTCAACACTGGAAGAAGTTCAGAAATGGGTAATCCTTCTGCTTCCAAGCATCTCAACAGTATCACCAGTGTCCCAGGAGGCACCCAGAGCTTCTTGTCTAAAGGTGATGCTACTAGAAGCAGGGCAGGAGGCACGCAAGAGGGAGATGACAGCAGAAGTGGAGAGACACTCGCTGCCCGTGTCAAAGCCCTTCTGGGGAATTCTTCTTCCTCAGAGCCTCTAAGCAGTGGCACTGATGTCACAGGAGGTCTCCCGAGCATCTTGTCCAAAGTTAGCGCAACCAGAAGTGAGGCAGGAGGCAAGCGAGGCAGCGATGACAGCAGCAGTGGTGATTCGGTCGCTGCCCATGTCAAAAACCTTCTGAGAGAAGGATTGCCTGGTGGGGTACAAGACACACAATTTGTGAAGAGTGGAGATGAAGAGGAGAGGAAAGCACGAGGTAATAAAGTCTCAGTTGTGTTTTATCAAGTGTTGTATTAGACTGGCAAACACATATTGAGGTATTTATCATGTATTTATTATCTAGTTGGAACTTGAGGATCTTTAAGATCCCTTCCAGCCAGAACTGTTCTCAGATTCTGTGTGTTTTAAGGGAATGCTTTGAAACAACTTTGAAATGAAGGACTGTGGTAATAAGACGACTTGAGTCTGCTCCCTTGATTTTGAAGGTGTTTATATCAGAGAATCATAGAACATTTTGGGTTCAAAGAGACCTCAAACCCTTCCAGTTCCAACTCTGTCATGGGCAGGGGCACCTCCCACTGGATAAGGCTGCTCCAAGCCCCGCGAGACCTGGCCTTGAACACCTCCTGGGATGGGGCAGCCACAACTTCTCTGGGCAACCTGGGCCAGTGTGTCACCACCCTCATCACAAAAGAATTTCTTCTTAATGTCTAACCTGAATCTTCCCCCTTCCAATTTGAAGCCATTCGCCCTCATCCTATCCAGGCCCTTGGAAAAAGTCCCTCCTCAACTTTCCTGGAGCCCCTTCAGGTACTGGAAAGCTCATTTAAGGTGGTTTCATTAAAGACAGATCATTTGGGAGCTGGGGGGGTGTGAGTTGGTTTCTTTTCAGTGTTTATCACCTGGAGCCCCTTCAGGTACTGAAAGCTGCTCTAAGGTCTCCCCCCAGCCTTCTCATCTCCAGGCTCAACAACCCCAACTCTCTCAGCCTGTACTCAGAGCAGAGTTTTTTTTTATTTCAAAGATATATAATATATGTAATATATATATATAATTTATATTATAATAATAAACTTTAATAGGACAGGGTGTAAATAAATAAGCAGTGTTTTTCAGTATCATGGGATTGGATAGAATTGGGCATTTTGAGTCTGAACACCTTTTTGGTAACATTGGCAGGAGAAGGTGTTTTGTCTGCAAAGGTTTTAGGCAAGGGCTAGGTTAAGAGGCTGGGAAGGAATTGTGTGAAGAGTGTGGATTTCAGTCTGAGACTATGAAGATGATAAGTCTGAGGGAGGGGATTCTCCTCCTCTACTCTGCTCTTGTGAGACCCCACCTGCAGTCCTGTGTCCAGTCCTGGAATCCCCAACACAAGAAGGAGATGGAACTGTTGGAATGGGTCCAGAGGAGGCAACAAAGATGATCCAAGGGCTGGAACACTTGTGCTCTGAGGCTAGGCTGAGACAGGTGGGGTTGTTCGGCCTGGAGAAGAGGAGACTTCAAGGAGACCGTAGAGCAGCTTCCAGTACCTGCAGAGAGCCTACAAGAAGCCTATGGAGGGACCTTTTACAAGGACGTGCAATGATAGAATGAGGGGGAATAGCTTTAAATTGGAAGGGGGAAGATTTAGATTAGACGTTGGGAAGAAATTCTCGATGATGAGGGTGTTGAGACCCTGGCCCAGCTTGCCCAGAGCAGTTGTGGTTGCTCCTTCCCTTTGTATTCAAGGCCAGGTTTGATGAGGCTTTAAACAGTCTGGTCAGGTGGGAGGTGTCCCTGCCCATGGCAGGGGGTTGGAATTAGATGGGCTTAGAGATCCCTTTCAACCCAAACGATTCCATACTTCTGTCATTCTATGAACCAAGCTGTGGGTCCTTGATCCGTCTTTCCACAGAAATGCTCGAAAGGCGTGTTTTAAATTGCATCCCTGCTCAGTGTCCCCTCTGCTATTTGGTTGTGGTCTTTGTTCCCTCAATTGTGGTGGCTGGAAGTGATGGCCAAGTTTTGATTTTAAGTTATAAATCTGGTATTTTGCGTGATATGAGAAGATTGAAGAAGGGAACTGCTTTGTGTTTTCTCTTCTTTGTGTAGCACGGATGAAACTAAAACTGGCCAGCCAGTCCCAGGAATCTCTGTCAGAGCTGAATGAAGGGAAGCGAGAAAGAGTAGAAGAAATAAAGGCAGAGCTGCTTTGGACAGCCACGAACTCTGCGTCAGCCAAGGTACAAACCAGGTGCTTGTGAGAAAACGTCTGAAGTGGGGGATAAATGCTCTTGTCTTTTGTTCTCAAAATGATGGAATTGTATCCCTGCGGTATTTGTGAATATTGGTGGTGAGAGAGGGAGAAGGGAGTGCAAACTCCTGAGAGCTCTGGTTAATAGAGACACTTGCTTCTGGTTAGTCAGTTCCTATGTATGTTCTGGGAGCAGATACTCCCCTCTAATCCATTCTTCTGATACCTCACCAGGAGTCCTGCGTCCAGTTCTGGCATCCCCAGCATAAGAAGGAGGTGGAACTGTTGGAATGGGTCCGGAGGATGCCACAGGGATGATGTGAGGGCTAGAACGCCTCTGATCTGAGGACAGGCTGAGAGAGCTGAGGTTGTTCAGCCTGGAGAAGAGAAGGCTTTGGGGAGACCTTAGAGCGGCCTTCCAGTACCTGAAGGGAGCGTATGAGAAAGCTGGAGATGGCCTTCTTCCAAGGGCCTGGAGTGATAGGATGAGAGGGAAATGGCTTTAAATGGGAAGGGGGAGATTTAGATTAGACATTAGGAAGAAATTTTTCACGACGAGGATGGTGAGGCCCTGGCCCAGGTTGCCCAGGGAAGTTGTGGCTGCCCCATCCCTGGAGGTGTTCAAGGCCAGGTTGGATGGGGCCTTGGGCAGCCTGATCCAGAAGGAGATGTCCCTGCCCGTGGCAGGAGGGGTGGAACTGGGTGGGCTTTAAGGTCCCTTCCTGCCCAAGCCATTCTATGATTCAGTTGGGGAAAAAGAAAATGCAGTGAAAGAGCAGGACAGCTTGGGGGAAGGAGTTCTCAGTGATATTTACTTGTGAAGGTTGTTCCATCTTTTGAGGTGGTGGCCTGTCTGTGTGAGAGCTGATTGTCACTGGTGGTGGGATAACACACGCTCCGGAAAAGAAGCACCATAGTGACTCTTGCCAAGCAGAGTGTTTGCAGAGGTGATTGGGACGTACGCACATAAATGAACTCCAGATGTTCTCAAGTGCTTGGCTGCAGAGTGACCCAAAAAAGGGACTTTCAGGCTGCAGCAGGCAGAGCTGACAAAAGTAACACAGAATTTGTATTATTTTATTTCTTTGATTTTTCACTTCTGTGATATTGACAGACCTTGCATGTGAATCTGCTGTCTCTACTTTCAATGTATGGAGTCTTGTAGGTGAATTTGTAGCTCTTCCATTACACCAAGAGAGAAATATTCTGCTCACCTATTTTATAATCATAAAATCACTCCAAGAAGGACATTGAGGGGCTGGAGTGTGTCCAAAGAAGGGAACAGAGCTGGGGACTGCTTTAGAGCGCAAACTTTACGAGGAACATCTAAGGGACCTGTAATTGTTTATTATTCTCCAATTGTTTGGAGAAAAGGAGGCTGAGGGGGAGACCTTCTCACTGTCTACAACTGCCTGGAAGGAGGTTGGAGTGAGGTTGACCGAGTGACAGGTGATAGGATGAGAGGAAATGGCCTCAAGTTGCACCAGGGCAGGTTCAGATTGGACATCAGGAAAGATTTCTTCATGGAAGGGGTTCTGAGGCCCCGGCAAAGGCTGCCCAGGGAGGTGGTGGAGCCTCCATTGCTGGAGGGGTTTAAAAGACTGGTAGAATCATAGAGGCATGGAATCGCTTTGTTGGAAAAGAACTTTGAAGTCATAGAGTCTAACCATACCTATGCATAACTAAACCAGATCCCGGAGCACCTCATCTACCCTGGAGGGGTTTAAAAGACTGGCAGATGAGGTCCTCAGGGAGCACTACCTTGAGTAGTGGACAGGTTTCGTTGGACTTTATCTCCGAGGTCTTTTCCAACCAAGCAATTCTATGATTCAGTGATCTCTGACTTGCCTAGGAGTCTTCTCCCTTTGGGTTATGTATTCTTCTCTGAGCTGTGTTTTTCCACTCTTTGTACATTCTCATTTTTTCAGGAAGTTCACAGAGTTGTAGCTATAAATTTGCTCTGCAATCTCTTGTGGATCATGCGCCATCGAGATCTTTTTTTGAAAGATGACACATAAGGAGCACAATAAAACATGTGAAAGGCTTGGGAAGAGGAGTTTATAGCAACTTCTGTGCTCGCTTTCAGTAGTAGGAGTTGCTGTGTTTTAGTTCAGAACATTGGACTGTGATGTGTTTTAGGGAAGAGATCATCTCAGAAGTACCCAGACTTTGGCACAGTGCTGCTGTGCGTCCTTGAATTCTTCTGCAGTCTCTTGGCTGTAGGAAGCACAGGAAGCCAAATAAACTTTTACTCTCTTAAAAATAGATAGAATTGTAGTATAGTTTAGGTTGGAATGGACTTCAAAGTCCATCCAGTTCTAACACCCTGCCATGGGCAGGGACACCTCCCACTGGATCACACTGCTCAAAGCCCCATCCAACCTGGCCTTGAACACCTCCAAGGATGGGGCAGCCACAGCTTCCCTGGGCAACTTGTTCCAGTGCCTCCCCACTCTCATCACAAAGAATTTCTTCCTAATGTCTAATCCAAGTCTTCCCTGTTCTGATTTAAAGCCATTCTCCTCGTCCAATTGCTCCAGGCCCTTGGAAAAAGTCCCTCCCCTACTTTCCTGGATCCCCTGCAGCAGTAATAGAAGCTGCTTTAAGGTCTCCCCAGAGCCTTCTCCTCAGGCTGAGCAACCCCAACTCTCTCAGCCTGGCCTCATAGCAGAGAGGCTCTGACCTTCACATCTTTGTGGCCTCCTCTGGACCTGTTCCAATGGTTCCATCTCCTTATGTTGTGGATTCCAGAACTGGACACAGGATTCCAGGTGGGGTCTCACCAGAATGTAGAAGAGGGGCAGAATCCCCTCCCTGACCCTGCTGGCCACACTGCTTTTGAAAGCCCAGGACACAGTTGGTTTTAGGGCTGGGAGCGCACGTTGCCAGTTCATGTTGAGCTTCTCGTCCTCCAGCACCCCAAGTCCTTCTCTGCAGGGCAGCTCTCAATCACATCATCCCCCAGCCTGGATTGAAACTGCTGATTGCCCCAACCCAGGTGTAGGACCTTGCACTCGGGCCTCTTTATCCCTCTGAGGGGTGAGGGTGTGTTCGTGAAGTGTCTTTGTCTGTTTTTAAGTCCTATTGAACTTTAGTGAACAAAGTTTCATAGAAAACAGTTCTTTTTCCCAATTTGTTGTGCACTGGGTTTGTGGTAAAAGCCGAGCTGGGGGTGAAGCAGACTGATAGAAAAGAAGAGAAATTTGCTCTTGCTTTGCAGCAAGGGGATTGATGTTTTAAAGGGTTTACAACACTTTTAGACTAAGTAACAGCATTACAGCTTTATAGTTCACAAAATGAAAGGGTTCTATCATAGATGTCACTGCTGCTGGTCTTTATAGGATCCAAACCATGTTAGCTAATTTTCTGGCATTTAAAATATGATGAATGTTTAATTGGTTCCATTAACAGATGAGTTCCAGAGAAAGCATGTGTTCGTTCACGATGACAGGGTCTTGATTACTGACAGCGCTGTTCTTCTGTTGAGTTCCTCAGTGTGGATTGTGGTGAGGGCAGGAAGTTTTCCACATAACCTGTACAAATTCCTCCTTGTGTCCAGTCTATAAACCAGAGAGGGGCAGATTTAAACTAGATGTGAGGAGGAATTTCTTCACGATGAGGGTGGAACGGGTTACCCAGGGAAGTTGTGGCTGCCCAGGTGTTAAAGGCCAGGGTGGATGGGGCCTTGGGCAGCCTGGTGCAGCGGTAGGTGTCCCTGCCCCTCGCAGGAGGTATGGAATTAGGTGATCTTTAAGGTCCCTTCCAATCCAAACCATTCTATGATTCTGTGAATTCTTTGTGTTTTTCAGGAGCCATGCGTTCATGCTTTGGAAGCTGCCTCTGGGTGCAGCCGTGACCAGGAACTGGACATCAAGGGTTTCGAAGCTCCAAGTGAAAGAAGATTTCAAAGTGACAACCACATCCCAACCATAACAACTAAGGAGGTGATGGAGTCAAGCTTACATCAGTCCGAGCCGTTACACAGAGCTGATCTTTCTGATTGTTGCCTGACTTTTAAAACTTTGAGTACCGTTCAAACCCCTGTCTGCAACCAACAGCAAACAATTCCAACAAGTCGTTCTGATGTTGCTGAACTCCACCCACTGGTGCAGAAAGAATGGGACACGTTTGCAATGAGGTCTGCAGCTGCTTCTGATATAGCATCAGAAAGCCATTTGTCAGCTCGGAAGAAACTCTCTATGGAGAAGTGTTGTGAAGATGTGGCGAAGCAAATCACTTCGATCACTTTTTCATCCCGAAAACGTCTGGGGTCACCATTGACCTCCATGGCACTCAGCTCTAGTCTTACTGGAGATGATCTTGATGGGATAATGCCTTTGGAGGTTGACTCTGCTAGCACTGAGGAACAGAGCCATGGCAAACAACACTTAGAAAGATCTAAGACCTGTCTTCTGAGTCCAGTTCTTGCTGGCTCGGTGGCTGATGAGATAGTTTATGCTGGTGAGAAGGACAGGTTTCATCCTGTCTCTGCTGACAGTAACAGAGTTGGAGCTTATCAAGGAACAGACTGCTTGTCAGATCAGCATTCCGTAAGCGTTCATGCTGATAAAATACAGACCCTTAGTGCAAAATATTCTGAAGTTTCCCCTCAAGATGTGACTGAATTGGGCAGGCGTAGTGCCAGGCTCACAGGGCTTGACTGTGATGCAAGATTCAGCCAAGAAATGAATCGATTTAATGAATCTCGTGCTGTAAGCTCTTACCAGCAGGAGAACAGCAGCTCATGTGGCCACGTCCGCTTATGTGAGAGCTTAGAAGGTTTGGGTCCAGCTGTACAAAGCGAATTGCTAAAGGGCCATGTTAAGGTGTTGAAAGAAGAGAAGGAAAGTCCTCCTGATGAAGTAGCTCCTGTTCAGATAGAGACTGTGAGAGAGCAAATCCATTCATCTCGCCATGCATCTGCGGATGCGATTTTATCCACCACGTCTGCATCTCCTTCATCACGAACTAAGAAAGTCCTGTCTTGTGTCCACATAACTCTTTCCTCAAAGAGTGATAACTCAGAGCTGCAGAGTGATGCAAACACTGAAACTGAGATGAGATCACGGGATAAACCTGATGTTAATACTCAACCGATGCTTTTAAAAACTCCAGAAACTCTAACAACTGTTTCGAAATTGTCACCTGCTGACCTTGTTCCAGGAGATCAGAGATCTTTGTCTTGCCCAGTGACAGTGTCTTCAGCAGGTGCCTGCCCAGTGTTTTCCTCTCTTACCGGAACAGCAGGGCAAGAGCTGCCTCTGCAAAGCACTGAGAGATTACAAGACCCTGTTCCAGGTTCAAGGGGGTTTAATCTGAACAACATCGTCAACTCTGTAGTTCCTACAAACACTGGGAAAAACACTTCCGATGCTGCCACTCAGATAACAACTGAAAGTCCTGGAAAAACCACCTTTTCAGCAGAGATATATGTTAATTCACAGGACGATGAAAATGCTGCCCAGCAGTTGTCTCTCCAGAAAACATGTGAACTTTCTAACCTCCCAACATTATCTCTTAACAAGATTCCCTCTTTCCCAAGGCAAGGTGAGCAAATTCCTGCCTTGTATCTATCTGTAGACTTTCATCTATTCAAGTTTGAAGTATTTATTAGTAATAAAAACCAAAATCAAACCCAGTTTTCTTATGGAAGCAGTGTTTTTGAGATAATGTGGAGGAGACAGACTTAGAGAGTTGAGGTTGTTCTGCCTGGAGAAGAGAAGGCTGCAGAAAGACCTTAGAGCAGCTTCCAGTACTGGAAGGGGCTCCAGGAAAGCTGGGGAGGGACTTTTTCCAAGGGCCTGGAATGATAGGGTGAGGGGGAATGGCTTTAAATTGGAAGGGGGAAGATTTAGATTAGGCATTAGGAAGAAATTTTATGATGAGGGTGGTGAGACCCTTGGCACAGGCTGCCCAGAAAAGTCGTGGCTGCCCTATCCCTGGAGGTGTTCAAGGCCAGGTTGGATGAGGCTGATCCAGTGGGAGGTGTCCCTGACTATGGCAGGGGCTTGGAACTGGGTGGACTTTTAAGTTCCCTTCAACCCAAACCATTCTATGATTCTATTATTTTGATATTTAATTGCTCATGTAGGGAAAACCCCAACCTTTTTCAGCCTTATGGGCAGGAGCTGTAGAAACACAGTTGTCATTCACTTCAGGTTTATCTGGAACTGAATTTTTTGGGTGCAGGTCTGGCTGAGGAACACTTCTGGCATTTGTTTCTAGATAATTTGCTTTATTTCACTGCTTTGAGTTTATTGAGAGAGATCTGATTACCGATGTGCTCTTGAGTCAAGGGAGTACAAAACTGAAGAGGAAAAGATGCACATTGCTATTTTGATTTTTATGATCTTTAAGGTTCCCTCCAATCCATACAGTTGTATGATTCGATTTTTAGTTGAATGAAGTAGAAAGCATGGAGGGCTTTTACAGTCTGTTGACAGAGGGAAGTGAATGTTGCTCAGAGATTACCACAGTGCTGTTTTTATAATAGATTCATGGAATGGTTTATGTTGGAAGGGACCTCAAACCCATCCAGTTCCACCCCCTGCCATAGGCAGGACACATTCCACTGGACCAGGTTGTTCCAAGCCCCATCCAACCTGGCCTGGAACACCTCCAAGGTGGGGCAGCCACCACTTCTGTGGGCAACCTGTGCCAGTTCCTTAGCACCCTCATTGTGAAGAATTTCTTCCTAATGTCTAATCTAAATCTTCCCCCTTCAAATTTAAAGCCATTTCCCCTTGTCTTATCGTTCCAGGCTCTTGGAGAAAGTCCCTTCCTAGCTTTTCTGGAGCTCCTTCAGGTACTGGAAGGTTCATGTAACGGAGTTTCATTAAAGACAGATCAGCTAGGAGCTAAGGGAGGATGTGAATTGGTTTCTTTTAAGTCAGTGTTTGTCACCCTAGTGACAAAGTTAATATTGGATAGGTAAGGAAGCTATTTTTCATACCTAAGTGACAACCTTCTGACCATTGGGTTGGCAATAATAACAGTTACAGAATCAATAAATCAAATAATAGCGATTAGCTCCCCATGGCAGGGGGAACTGAACTGGCTTTAAGGTCCCTTCCGACCCAAGCCATTCTGTGATTCTTTGAAATAATAAAATTAAACAATAAGTGCAATTTATTTTGCAAAAGAACAGAGTATTTCTCCAGACTGACCCTCGCAGTCTCCTGGGTCCTGATTTTGTTGCTTTCTTCTCTAGTTGCGTTAAAGGGTTAAAGCCTGACTTTTGTTAATCGTTTTGCCTTCTATCCCCACAGATCAGCCCTTGTTGCTGCCGTATAAACCTTCTGGAAGTACTGGGATGTATTATGTTCCTTATCTAAAGGCAGGAGCAAAAACTTCTCCTGTTGGGTCAGAAACCAGCGCTGAGAGCTCTCACTCAGGTACTTAATTAGCTCTTCCAGATCTAAAATGGTTGAAGTTCATGGATCAAAATGGATCTGTTTTGTACGCAGAGTGGTCTTAGCTGAGCTCAGAAATACATCTGTCCTGCCAGTTTAGAGTAAGCGCTTTGGTTTCAACAGTAAAATGTTTGTTTTCACACCACTTCATAACACAAAGATCTGTGAGTCCTGACTGAAGGTTGTTTTTTCAATTCCATTGATGAAAAGGATGTTATTACTCCATTCGGGTGGGGAAAATAAACAAGTGACAGTAAACGCTCCGGTTAGTCATTACAGCCCTAGATTGGTCTTTTAATTGCTTGCGTGTGTCTGCTCAGTACTTTTTTTCCAGTCTGCCTGTTGTGCTCTGGTCAAAATGAGAGAAACAAATGTGATGCAAGTCTGTTGTTCTGCAGACACTGTGATGTTAGATCTAAAAATCCAATGTGCATATGAGGCAGTGCGAGGTTCTAGAAAACAAACAGCAGAGTTAAAAAGCACATTCTGTTTTTTAAACTCCCTGCCAGGGCTCGAATTCTTTGCTCATAAGCAGTAGCTGCAAGAAACTGAGTTGGGTCTGCTGGATGTAAGCAGGTGGTGTTGACCAGGTTGATAAAGTGCTTGGGGGCAAGTTTAGATTTCTGATCATGGAACAGAGTGCGTTATAGAATGGTTTGCTTGGAAGGGACCCTAAAGGCCATCCAGTTCCAACCCTGCCATGGCCAGGGACACCTCCAACTGGACCAGGTTGCTTAAAGCCTCATTCAACCTGACCTTGAACACCTCCAGGGATGGGGCAGCCACATCTCTCGGCAACCTGTGTTGGTGTCTTACCACCCTCATGGTGAAGAAATGTTAGAAGATATGATGGTCTTGCTGATGCTGTCTTGAATTCTTGAGGTTATACAGACCTGATCAGGTCTTCCAGTTTTTCTCCATTGCTATTTTGAGCTCAGAACACAGGTATTCACATCAGTCAGCGAAAATACCTGGAATTTTTATGTGAGCTCAAGGTAATCTGGACATTCCAAGTCTTGTGTCTGGTTCCGTAACAGACGTGGCTAGTTATCTTCATTATCTTGTATTCTGCTTATTAGCAGGAGAGGTAAAATATCTACCTCTCAGAGAAGAACCTTGTCCTGAAACCATGGGAACCCACTTGGCACAGTGTTAGTCCCTGGAAGTGCTCACCCAAGGATCAGGATTGTTGGTGGTGAATGTACCGGCATTAGCACTTGGACAATATGCTTCCCTTTGGATGTTGTCTTTGTTGTGAAAGTTCTGCATGCATTTTTCCTACTTCCTTTAATCATAATTATCACTCTCTTTCTCAGCAGGGCCAAACGATGCCCCTCCTCGAAGGGTTTTGGAGAGTGTCCTTGGTTTAAGGGATGATGATCCTCGAGGCAGTACAGCTATTGAGGATAAAGAAGGAATCTACAGCAAGAGGGCCAAGCCCAAGCTGGCCTGGGCTGAGGAGCAAATGGGACCGCTGGAAGCCTTACCAGGTAATTGAAGTTAGTTGAAGTTCACTGTTAGGTATAGAATCATAGAATGGTTTGGAGTGGAAGGGACCTCAAAAGTCCATCCAGTTCCAACCCCCTGCCATAGGCAGGGACACCTCCCACTGGATCAGGCTGCTCAAAGCCCCATCCAACCTGGCCTTGAACACCTCCAGGGATGGGGCAGCCACGGCTTCTCTGGGCAATCTGGGCCAGGGCCTCACAGCCCTCATTGTGAAGAATTTCTTCCTCATGTCTGATCTACATCTTCCCCCTTCTGACTTAAAGCCATTCCCCCTCATCCTGTCACTTCAGGCCTTTGTTTCCATACACATGAAAGAAATACGTTTCAGGATCCATCATTTCTGATCTCATCATGTTGCTCATAGTCTGCCTGAAAATGCTGATTTTGACTCATTTTTGTCTTCACTATCTTTCTGCTTCCTCCTGATTGCCCATATTCCTGGACTTGAGTATTTGATTGCATTGCAGGGGCTCTAGTGCTTATTGGAGCCTTCAAAAGTTTTTTTTGTTGGTAGGGTTTGGTTTTTTAGGGTTTGATTAAGAATTAAAGAATCATAGAATGTTTTAGGTTGGAAGGGATCTTAAAGATCTTCTAGTTCCAACCCCCTGCCATGGGCAGGGACACCTCCCACTGGATCAGGCTGCCCAAGGCCCCATCCAACCTGGCCTTAAACACCTCCAGGAATGGGGCAGCCACAGCTTCCCTGGGCAACCTGGGCCAGGGCCTCACCACTCTCATAGTGAAGAAATTCTTCCTTGTGTCTCATCTAAATCTGCCCATCTCCAGTTTATACCCATTGCCCCTCCAGTCCCTCTCCAGCTTTCTTGTAGCCCCTTTCAGGTACTGGAAGGTTGCTATGAGATCTCTTCAGAGCCTTCTCTTCTCCAGGCTGAACAAGCCCAACTCTCTCTGCCTGTCCTTGTATAGGAGGTGCTCCAGCCTTCTGATCATCTTTGTAGCCTCCTCTGGACCTGTTCCAACAGCTCCATCTCCTTCTTCTGTTGAGGATTCCAGAACTGCACACAATACTTCAGATGAGGTCTCCCAAGAGAGAAATAGAAGGGCAGAATCCCTTCTCTTGACCTGCTAGTCATGCTTCTTTTGATGCAGCCCAGGATACACTTGGTTTCTGGGCTGTGAGTATACACTGCTGGCTCATGTTGAGCTTCTCCTCCCCCAGCACCCCAAGTCCTTCTTCTCGGGACTGCTCTCAATCACATCATCCCTATCCTGTACTGAAATCGGGGATTGCCCCGACCCATGTGTAGGACCTTGCATTTGGCCTTGTAGAACCTCATGAGGTTCACACGGCCCCACTTCTCCAGCCTGTCCAGGTCCCCCTGGATGACATCCAATCCTTCCACTGTGGCACTCAGCTTGGTGGCATCTGCAGACTTGCTGAGGGTGCCCTCGATCTCACTGTCTGTATCATTGATGAAGGCATTAAATCACTTTTAAGTTCCTGAAGTGCAGAGTCTTTGAGTTTTGAAAGGATGCCTGGGTAGAAAACAAACAGATATTCCCATGGAAATAAAAGCAAGAGAGATGTCTTTGTGTGCTGATGTCACCATTTAGCCCCGATCCGTCTAATTTTGGCAGTTAAAACCGATTAGTTGGGCTCCCAACCCCTATTCCTGCAGCCCCTGGGGAAATGAGAAGAAAAAAGACTTGCAAGTTAGAAACTAAAACTACGGCTTTAGTGAAATAATAATAATGATGAAAATAAAAAGAAAGTAATAAAATCTATACAAATATATGAAATCAGATCCCCACCCCTCGATGACTCCATGTCACCACAAATGCTGGAAATCAGATGTGAGGGAAAAGGTCTGAGGTGAGGAGGGAGCTGGACTCAGAAACTGAATTCAGGAACACACGGGGCCAGGATCAAGGACAGCCAGCCAGACGAGGTCCTCATTGGACATCGGCCATTGCAGAAGAGAGTGAGGCCCTTGTGATATCTCAGTTTTATCCTGAGCGTGATGTCTATGGGATGGAATCCCCTGCTGATCATTTTGGGGTCACCTGTCCTGTTCCTCCCTCCTGTAGGTGCCACCTTTCTCACCTCTTCTACTCGGGGCTCCACCAGCTCAAGGATGGCTTTGGTTTTTGTAGGAATAAGGACAAGCATTGGCCTTTCTGCATCCCAGTGCCCTATGTGATCACTGCGAGAGACAAACCCCATCTGAAAAACATGCAATGAACTTTCAGAAAATGAATTTACTCAGACGAGACTGAGCTGAAGTCAGAAAACTGATTCTACTTTAGCTCAAGCCACAGCAAATATTCTATTGCATTCCATGTTGCAACTGATTAAAAGATTATTTATAAACCTTTAGTAATGCTAGAACTTCATTGCTACCTTCGTGCATTTCAGGAATGGGTGCCATGATTTCTACTTCTAATCTTTTGAAGTGGTTGGGAAATGTTGGGATGAAAATCATCCTGTTTAAGATTTGATGTTTGCTACCTGCTTCCCCATAAAGAGATGACAATTTGAAGTGTTTTCTTCTCTTCCAGAACACAGAGATCACTCCAAGTCTGTGAAAAACACTCATTCAGTCTTTGGATCTGCACAGTTCTACCTTCATCAGCCAATGCCCAGATGCGAGAGCTTCTTCCTGTCTAACAGCGAGCTGTCAGAGGACGGTTCTGGTATTGGACACACTAGACCTTCCTCGAGGGCTGTCCTGCCGAATTGGAAAACTGCACATCGTCATCAGCGTGTTTTCTCTGTTCACCATAAAAAAGATGGTGAAAACAAGTTCTTCCCACTCACTGCAGAAGCAGATTACAGCAGGAATGAGGATCTGAATGTTAGCACATCTTTGGGGAATGAAACATCAGGGAAGGAGCATGGCAGAAGAGAAGCAGAACAAAGGGCAGGTAGAAATTGTTTGCTTTGTAGCCAAACAACTCACCTTCATGAGAAGATGGAGAAAGACCTACCACCAAGACAGAGAACACACTCCAGTGCTAGCTTAGATGAACTCTGGATTAAGTTCTTGGACCGCCAGAAAAGACACCAGCACCATGATTTTCGGAGTAATGGTGAACTGTCTCTTGTTGAACGCCTTGATCGATTGGCCAGGGTCCTTCAGAATCCCATTAAACACACACTGATACCACCAAGGTCTGTAATGAATGTGTCTGAAGAGGAAACGAAGGGAAGAGAGCAGAAGAAAATAAGACTCGCTGAAAAGAGTATGTCTGAAAGTACCTTCAAGCGTAACGCAACACAGGTTGAAGAAAGGCCACATATCGCCTGTGGTAAAAATAGCTTTGTAGAGCTCAGGAAAAACAGCTCAGGAGAAAAAGCTCTCTACCACATGAATAAAGTTTTGGAGCACCAGCAGTGCTTGGAAACTCCTAGTGACACTTCCTCAGAGATGAGGCTTAGTAGGGATCATGGCACCACAATGAGTTCTACCATCTCAGAATCAGATGCAGCAACCCCTATGGAGCTGGGAACTGCTACTCCGACCGAGGTGAGCAGCTCCATTTCCACCATAGACACAGCCAGGCTGATCAGGGCTTTTGGCCGGGAAAGAGTGTCGCCAAGACTTTCCCAGCTTTATGAGACCATCAACCGCCAGAAAAGTTGCTCGGAAGAGTGGGACAAGAAAAGCGGAAAAGCTGTGGGTGTAGAATATCTCAAGGTTGCTTCTGAGAGACACAGGAAAAGGAAAGAGATCCAGGTATGTGGGCAATGAGACCAAAAGACAACAGTAACCACTCTTTACAGGAACGGCACTAGAGTAGAGTTTGTTTTTCTGAGAGTTCTCCCAGAGGTTTGTTTGTGAAAGAGGCAGCTGCTTTCTTTGATCTAAGTAGCTCAAACAACTCTCTCTGCGTGTCCATGAGTGAGGAGGAGATGAAAATATCTTCAAACGTCACTTGTGCTTTCTTTCCCTTTGTTCTCACTTGGCTTTTTTTCTCCTCCTTTATTTGTCTGAGGAAGCAAGATCCTGCATTGTCTGATTTCTGGTTACCTGCAGATTCTGTGCTTTAGCGATCCTGATGACGGTAGTGGTGGAAAGACAAGGTGGTAGATTTTGACTCTATTTTCTTACCTGAATGTTTCTGGGCAAGGACAAATACCTTTTCATCAAAAAATGGAAATATTATTTGAATTTTCTTATTGTCTGTTTTAAATGTTGGTTGTAAGCTTCTTTGAGAGAGTTGGGGTTGTTCAGCCTGGAGATGAGAAGGCTCTGGAAGGACCTTAGAGGGATCTCCCGGTACCTGGAGAGGCTCCAGGAAAGCTGGGGAGAGACTATTTCCCAGGGCCTGGAGTGATAGGAGAAGGGAGAATGGCTTTAGATTGGAAGGGGAAAGATTGAGATTAGATATTAGGAAGAAATTCTTCACAATGAGAGTGGTGAGGCCCTGGCCCAGGCTGCCCAGGAAGTTGTCTGCCGCATCCCCGGAGGTGTTCAAGGCCAGGTTGGATGGGGCTTTGAGCAGCCTGATCCAGTGGGAGGTGTCCCTGCCCATGGCCAGGGGGTGGAACTGGATGGGCTTTGATGTCCCTTCCAACCAAAACCATTTTATGATTCTGTAAATAAAAGGGTTGTCTCTGAATGACAGAGATTTGCAAGTACAGAAAAACAAGAAATCTTGATTTTTGTTCTGCCCGGTGTCACAGAAATCACCAGTATTTATTTTTTAAAATTGTTTGCCATTCTGCTATGGATTTTTTTCTCATTCCTTATTCGAGGTGGGTTGTGTCCATATGTCTCCCTGCAGCCTTCTCTTCTCTAGACTGAACAACCCCAACTCTCTCAGCCTGTCCTCAGAGCAGAGATGCTCCATCCCTCACATCATCTCCGTGGCCTCCTCTGGACCCATTCCAACAGTTCCATCTCCTTATGTTGGGGATTCCAGAACTGGACACAGTACTCCAGGTGGGATCTCATGAGAGAACAGGGGGGCAGAATCCCCTCCGTGGCCCTGCTGGCCACGCTGCTTTGGATGCAGCACAGGACACAGTTGATTTCTGGGCTATAGGTGCCTATTGCCAGCTCATGTTGAGCTTCTCATCCCCCAGCACCCCAAGTCCTTCTCCTCAGGGCTGCTCTCAATCACATTGTTTTCCAGCCTGGATTGAAACCACAGCTTGCCCCTACCCAGGCGTAGGACCTTGCCCTGAGCCTTGTTGAACCTTGTGACTTTCACCCAGCCCCACTTCTCCAGCTTGTGAGAAAATCAAGATTTCTTATTATTCTGTAGTCAACAAATCTCTGTGGTTCAGTGCCACCAGTTTATTCGTAGCAGCAGCCCTGCTCCTGGAGAACTGCTGCACCAATCTTCCAGGCAAGTGCAGCATTTTGTAGCTCCATTTTTCCTGTGAGCCTTTTGTCAGCTCTGCTTCCAGCAAACTTGGTTATAGCATGTTTTATTTATAGATGCTGAGCCCATCCCAGCAGGTTTTTCTCTTCCAGTTTCTGTGATTTCTAAAGTGCTCTTTGAGCTGTGCCATCTGGTAGCAGGTACAAAGCGAAAGGTTGCGCTCTTCAACTGCTGAAGGGCTTTGAAAGCTCTGCACTGCGTATTCTGGTCCAGTGTGTTCAGTGTTGAGTGGCTGCTTCTGTTTGTCTGCGGGCTGAGCTGAATGTGCGTCTAAATGGAGTATCTTGGGTTTTTCTTTACTTTATGCTCTCTTCCCTTTTGCTGAGCACACATTCAGATTCACTTCTGTTCTCTGAAAGAAGATATTGCTCTAGCGCAGCTGTCTGCATTCTGCCAGAGCTGAAACAGCTCTGGGAAACTGAAAACACATTCTTAGAATCATGGAATGATTAGGTTGCAGGGGACCTTAAAGATCACCCGGTTCCAACCCCCTGCCGTGGGCAGGGACACCACCCACTGGACCAGACTGCTCAAAGTCCCATCCAACCTGGCCTTGAACACCTCCAGGGATGGGGCAGCCACATCTTCTCTGGGCAGCCTGGGCCAGGGCCTCACAGCCCTCACTGTGAATAATTTCTTCCTAATATCTAATCTAAATCTTACCCTTCCAATTTAAAGCCATTCTCTCTCATCCTGTCACTCCAGGCCCTTGGAAAATGTTCCTCCCCAGCTTTCCTGGAGCCCCCTCAGGTACTGGAAGGATCCCTCTAAGGTCTCTCTGGGGCCTTCTCTTCTCCAGGCTGAACAAGCCCAACTCTCTCAGCCTGTTCTCGTAGCAGAGGTGCTCCAGCCCTCATCTTCTTTGTGGTCTCTTCTGGACCCATTCCAGTAGTTCCATATCCTTATGTTGAGGATGATGGGGGCCTTGAGGAACCTGATGCAGTTGGAGGTATCTCTGCCCATGGCAGGGGGATTGGAACTGGATATGTTTAAGGTGTCTTCCAATCCAAACTATTCCATGTTTCTATGGGATGCAGAAAGCGTGTTGGTGCGTGGGGAGAAAGTCAAGGCTGGCTGTTATGTGATGTAGCCATAAGAGACACTGCTCAGCCTGTGATAAACACCTAAATCATGGAATCAAAATGATAATAGAGGCAAGGTACGTGAGTGATGACTGTAGCCTATTTGTTGTTGAATACCTGCTTTCTCCTCATTTTGGTCAGTATTTCAGGAATTTCTCTTCTATTTCTTGTTCGCTTTCCTAGAGGTCAATATCCATTCTATCAGATTCAACTTCCGCAAGCAGCAGTTCTTGGGGGCCAAGCTCTGCTCTTACTACCAAGCGACGGACACGGATGCTAAGCAAAGGTATCCAGACAGGTGAGTTGCTCACTTCCATACTCGTCTTTTCTGTATTTGCTTCTGCCTTATATCTTTTTGGCAATCGTTCTCCAAAGTCTATTGCGTGGGCTGCATCAAAAGAAACGTGGCAGCAGATCGAGGGAGGGGATTCTGCCCTTCTATTCCTCTCTTGCAAGATGTCACCTGGAGTCCTGTGTCCAGTTCTGGAATCCTCAATGTAAGAAGGAGGTAGAACTCATGGAATGGGGTCCAGAGGAGTCCATAAAGATGATCAGAGGGCTGGAGCACCTTTGCTGTGAGGCTAGGCTAAGAGAGTTGGGGTTGTTCAGGCTGAAGAAGAGAAGGCTCAAAGGAGACCTTACAGAGACCTTCTGGTACCTGAAGGGGCTACAAGAAAGCTGGGGAGGGGCTTTTTATAAAGGCTTGTAGTGATAGGACTAGGGGCAATGAGTATAAACTGGAGAGGGGGAGATTTAGGCTAGACATAAGGAAGAATTTCTTCACTGTGATGTTGGTGAGGCCCTGACAGATTGCCCAGGGAAGTTGTGGCTGCCCCATCCCTGGAAGTGTTGAAAACCAGGTTGGATGAGGCCTTGAACAGCCTGGTCCAGTGTGGCATGGGAGTTGGAATTAGATGATCTTTGAGGTCCCTTCCAACTCAAACCATTCTATGATTCTGTGGTTCTGGTGATGGGTGCATACACACAGCGTTCTTCATATTCAGTCGAATACTCTAGAGAAAGATGTTCTGCTTTGATTAAAATGAGCCGGTTCATTTTCTTTCTTGGTGTGCTCGAGTAGCAGCCCATTTTCTCACACGTGAGTTCATTAACTTAAGCTCTGATCCATTTCAATGGACTACCTGTATTTTTTAATATATTCTTTGAACCACAAGACACGTTACTCACAGAACTTATGTTGTGGGCATGTGCCAGTTCAGACAGAAAGTACACCGTTTTGTCGTCTTCTTGGTAGTGTTTGAGATCATAGAATCGCTTGATTGGAGAAAACCTTTGAGAATTAGTCCAACTGTACCTGTTCACTACTAAACCAGATCCCGGAGCACCTCATGTACCTGGCTTATGAGTACTTGCAGGGATGGGGACTCCACCACCTTCCTGGGCAGCCTCTGCCAGTAAAGAAATTGTTCCTAATATCCAATCTAAACCTCCCTGGTGCAACTTGTTACTTGGACAAGAGACCAAGAACATCCTTTCAGGGAGATGTAGAGAGTGATGAGGTCTCCCCTCAGCCGCCTTTACTCCAGCCGCTTTTCATAACACTTGTGCTCTACACCTGCCTTCCTGCCTTCTTGCCTTGGCTCCCTCCCTCCCTTCCTCCTTCCCTCCTTTCTTTCCATACACCTTCTTGTTTAGGTTGAGATACTTGGTTTATACCACTTCACTGTATGATAGTCTGTGTAAAATTAACAATCCTGAATTGCTGTAAACTCTCCTTGAATTGGAAGTGTGAATATAAAATATTTTGCCCTTTGAAGGTGGGATAAAGAAAGCGATTCTTCAGGGTAAAAATTGGGGGTCACCCCCAGAACTATGATGTCACGCAGGCTTCCAGCTGCTCTGGAATAAGATGTTGCCACTTCATTTTCAACTACAGGAGACTTGGAGATTGTGAACAGTGCCACTAAGAAAAACACTCGAGATGTTGGTGTGACTTTTCCTACTCCGAGACCCAGCCAGCCAAATCAGCGGCCCCAGGAACCTTGGCACCGCGTTGATGGTATTTTGGGAAAGTCAGATGGTGTGGTCACAGATCATCGGGCAGCGGGAAGCAAGGGTAAGCAGAAGGGACAGCCAGGTGATGTTTTAGTGAGAAAGGATAAAAATGAGCGGTCTGCGTTTACCACAAGGTCAGTCAAAAATACAATTTTTGTGCAGAGCAGAAAAGCTGTGCATCTCAACCAGCAGCATACACGAGGACGATTAGCTAGGACACAGCGCAGTCCGTCACTGGGACGGGTGGTTCTTATTCTGGGTTTAAGCATTGGGTTTTAAACACAAATGCCATGTCAAGGGAACTCCGCAGTGCTCTGTTACGACAGGATTTTGGGTCAAGCTGAGAGATGCAGCCTAGTCAGTAAAGGTAGAAAATCGTAGACTGGCTTGGTATAGACAACTTTTAAGATCACCGAGTCCAACCGTACCTGTTGACTACTAAATCAGATCCCTGAGCACCTCATCTACATGGCTTTTAAACCCCTCCAGGGATGAGGACTCCACCACCTCCCTGGGCATCATCTGCCAGGGCCTCAGAACCCTCTCAGTAAAGATATCTTTCCTGATGTCCAATCTGACCCTGCCCTGGCACAGCTTGAGGCCATTTCGTCTCATCAGCTGTCACATGGGAGAAGAGAACCAGCACCCATGTCACTCCAGCCTCCTTTCACGCAGTTGTAGACAGTGATGACATCTTCCCTCAGCCTTCTTTTCTCCAGGCTAAACAACCCCAGATTTCTCAGCCACCTCTCATGACTCTTGTTCTTCAGCCCCTTCCCCAGCTCTGTTCCCTTCTTTGGATGAGCTTCAACCCCTCAATGTCCTTCTTGGAGTGAGGGGCCCAAAACTGAACCCAGAATTTGAGGTGTGGCCTCACTAATGCTGAGTCCAGGGGCACAATCATTCCCTGCTCCTGCTGACCACGCTGTGTCTGATCCAGGCCAAAATGCCATTGGCCTTCTTGGCCACCTGGGCCACTGCTGGCTCACATTCAGCCGCTGTTAACCAACACTCCCAGGTCCTTCTCCTCCAGGCAGTTTTCCAGCCACTCTTCCCCAAGCCTGAAGCTGCACGGGGTTGTTGTGTCCCAGGTGCAGGGCTTGGCCCTTGGCCTTGTTGATCCTCTTCCTGTTGGTCTCAGCCCATGGATCCAGGCTGTCCAGAAACAGCCTACCCTGATAGAACTTGTCTTATCAGCAGCTCCACATAGATAGTCATCACCATCACCTTCCGTTCCTTTATCAGTTCCTTCAGTCACCGGTCTGGGTTGGAGACAGTAAATCATCACAAGTTTGAGGTAAGCCTTTTCAGTTCCTTTTGCAGAAGAAGGACTCTTTTAGGAGTAATTGCAGGCAAAATGTGGTACTGGAAGAACCAGGCCCGTCTCCCTCTTCTTGCTAGAGTTGCAATTTTGGGCTCATTTTTTTAGCCTCGTCATTTTCTTTTCTTTTAATTTTCCCATCAGTCTCCGTGATGCCATGATTAAATGTTTAAAAATGTTTTCCTTAGTCATCATTGTCGTTTTTGTAGGGGCAAATCATTCTCTCTCATCCCAGTTTCATTTAGAGTCTCTCTTCAGAGCACTCAGTGATGCATTTGAATCCCATTCTGTGTGTAAACTGTGAGTCATCTAATTCTCATGTACATAGATAACATTTCGGAGATGTAAAGCATTTGGTCTTCAAGAATATCTAAAAAAGACTTGGGGCGTTAGCACAGAGGCTCTTTAAAGACATGTAACTGGGAATGGTGTCCCTCAGGAGTCCATACTGGGACCAGTGTTGTTTAATATCTTCATTGATGGTATGAACAGGGAGATTGGGTGCATTGCAGGTGACACCAAGCTGAGTGGTGCAGTTGTCACACCAGAAGGACAGGATTTCATCTGGAGGGACCTGGACAAGCTGGTGAAGTGGGGCTGTGAGAACCTCATGAGGTTCAACAAGGCCAAGTGCAAGGTCCTACACCTGGGTCAGGTTAATCTGCAGTTTCAATACAGGATGGGGGGACGATGTGATTGAGAGCAGCCCTGAGGAAAAGGACTTGGGGTGCTGGGGGATGAGAAGCTCAAGATGAGCCAACAATGTGCACTTACAGCCCAGAAACCAACCGTGTCCTGTGCTGCATCAAAAGCAACATGGCCAGCAGGGCGAGGGAGGGGATTCTGCACCTCTGCTGTGCTCTCATGAAACCTCACCTGGAGTCCTGTGCCAGTTCTGGAATTCCCAACATAAGAAGTTATTAAACTGTTAGGTTGTGTCCAGAGGAGGCCCTGAAGATGATGTGAGGGCTGGAGCACCTCTGCTGTGAGGCCAGGCTTAGAGAGGTGGGATTGTTCAGTGGGGAAAAGAAAAGGCTCCGGGTATACTTTAGAGCAGCTTCCAGTACCTGAAGGGACTCCGGGAAAGATGGGAAGGGACTTTTTACAAGGCCTGGAGTGACAGGACAAGGGGAAATTAGAAGGGGGAAGATTTAGGTTGAACATTAAGAAGAAATTCTGCATGATGAGGGTGGGTGAGACCCTGGCCCAGGTTGCCCAGGGAAATGGTGGCTGCCCCATCCCTGGAGGTCTTCAAGGCCAGGTTCGATGGGGCTTTGAGCAACCTGGTCCAGTTGGAGATGTCCCTGCCCATGGCAGTGGGGTCAGAACTGGATGGGCTTTAACATCCCTTCCAACACAAGCCATTCTATGATTATTTCTATAAAGAGAGAAACTCACAAACTAAGCAGCCATTTTGTGCTTTTTCCCAAGTCTTGGTGGTTTTCTGACACTTCGTGAAGGAATTCTTTTGAAACTACCAAAGCTGTCTACTACAGAGTCCCACTGTTACTAAACTGGAGTGTTTATTGCTGTGTTAGGGCTACAGATTGTGTTTAGTTAAGACCTTGGGCATGAGGGGTATCACCTACAAATCTTTATTCTCCTCTTTAACAGGGATTTCATGGTTTGTCCAAGCAGAACACAGGAAATCTGAATCTCATAAAGAAAACCAGTCCAGGTCCTTTTCTGGTCCTGGTCCCTCTTGGTTTGAACCATTGACCAGCACAAAGCCGTGGAGAGAGCCTCTCCGAGAGAAGAATTGGCAAGAGCAGCAACACCACAACATGATTCATCAAGCAGTGCCAGAAAGAGATGCTGAAAAAGGGACCTTGCGGCCATTTGTGAGGCTCACGCTACAGGTAAAGGCGTTCACAGACATGTGGTGTAAATTTTGGGCTTTTCCTATGTAGGGATAGGAGTTGGACTCGATGATCCTTGTGGGTCCCTTCCAACTCAGGTCATTCTGTGATGCTTTGTGATTCTGTGCTGTGAGACCACTGGGATCTCAGTAGGGCATGGAGCAGCCTGGTCCAGTGGGAGGTGTCCCTGCCCATGGCAGGGTGTTGGAACAGGATGAACTTTAAGGTCCCTTTCAACCCAAACCATTCCATGATTAAGATACAGGATTTTAGCTGTCATACCAAATATTGCTTTGATGGGATGCTTTTCCATGTTTTTGTCCTGGTGTTAGATATCTTGGTTGCTCCGTTCCAGCTGTAGGGAGACAGCCTGGCCACATTAGGTTTTGTTTTGTTTCATCCCATCTTAGGAGGCTCTTGCAGTGCATCGCCCCGATTTCCTCTCTCGCTCTGGAGAGCGCGTGAAGCATCTCAAGCTTGTCATTGAGGAAAGGAGGATGCAGAACGTACTGCAGGCCGAGCGAGAAGAGCTGTTTAATCCTCCAGGGAAAAGAAAGGGCTACATGAATGCAAATCATCTGCTGTCCGACAGAGGTACCTTCACGGTTCTGATTTGTATGCTTGATAGGAATGAATTAATTTCCACCTTGTGATTAAGGTTGTGTGTGTTTTTAATTAGAAGTATTACAATTACTTAATGTTATTGTCTGTAAGTTGCAGTGCTCAAAGTTTGGAGAGGAGTGGCTGGAGAGCAGCCCGGAGGAGAAAGACCAGGGATTGTTGATAGATGCTCAGCTAAATGTGAGCCAGCAGTGGCCCAGGTGGCCAAGAAGGCCAATGGCATCGTGGCCTGGATCATGAATAGCGTGGCCAGCAGGAGCAGGGAAGGTGTTGTGCCCCTGAACTTGGTGCTGGTGAGGCTGCACCTTGAATTCTGTGTTCAGTTTTGGGACCCTCATGCCAAGGAGGACATTGAGGGGCTGGAGCGCATCCAGAGAAGAGGAACAGAGCTGTGGAAGGCGCTGGAGAACAAGGGTTATGAGAGCAGCTGAGGGACCTGGGATTGTTTAGCCTGGAGAAAAGGAGGCTGAGGGGAGACCTCATCAGCGTTTACAACTGCCTGAAAGGAGGTTGTAGTGAAGTGTGTGTGTGGGGGGGGGGTTGGTCTCTTCTCCCTGGTAGCCAGTGACAGGACCAGGGGAAATGACCTCAAGATGCACCAGTGGAGATTTAGGTTGAGTTTTAGGAGGAATTTCATTACTGAAAGGGCTGTCAAGCACTGGCAGAGGCTGCCCAGGGAGGTGGTGGAGTCCCCATCCCTGGAGGTGTGTTTAAAGGCAAATAGATGTCATAGCTGGGGTTATGATCTAGTGATGGACTTAGCAGGACTGGATCAATGGTTGGATGCGATGATCTTAAAGGTCTTTTCCAACCAAAACCGTTCAATGATTCTATGAATCCATAACTTATAAAGAACTCACATTGTTGCCGTTGTATTCTTTATGAGAAGCAGACTTGTTCGCCATTCTATTATCTCAAAATTTTCTCTTTAGGTTTTCTGATTAAAGAAAAGGGAAGAACAATTCCGAAGAGTGAAATGGTTCAAAGATCTAAACGGTAAGGTTGAGAAAACTTTGTTTCCTGGAGATGGGTGACCTCAATAAATGGGTGGGGAAGATGGATGAATCCTGTCTGCGGCTAAAGAGTTGGGAATTTGCCATAATTTGGCTTTTCCAATGCAAGCAATAAGAAGCTGTATGATAAGGCATAACTAAGTTGGTGCAATCAAGAAAGCAGGGATCAAATCCAGAGGGTCCACAGGAGGCCACGAAGGTGATGCGAGGGCTGGAACACCTCTGCTAGAAGGTCAGGCTGAGAGGATTGGGATTGTTCAGCCTGGAGAAGAGAAGGCAGTGGGGAGACCTTAGAGGAGCTTCCGGTACCTAAAGGGGCTCCAGGAAAGCTGGGGAGGGGCTTTTTCCAAGGGCCTGGAGTGATAGGACGATGGGGAATGGCTTTAAATTGGAAGGGGGAGATTTAGATCAGACATTAGGAAGAAATTTTTCATGATGAGGATGCTGAGGCCCTGGCCCCGGTGGAACTGGATGGGCTTTAAGGTCCCTTCCAACCCAAACCATTCCATGATCAGCTGTACAGACATTTTAACACTATAAATATTGCTTTTAGGAGAGTGCTGCTTGCAAGAGAAAAGCATTATGGGATGTGGGAATTTCCGGTGTCACAACTGCTGTGTATTCCACATTTCCCCTGTGTGACATTAGGAGACACCCAAATAAATCTTCCGGTGATGCTCTTGGCCAGCAGCCTTAAACAGACTGTCAAGATAAAATAGAGGATGCTTTGGGTTTTTTTTATATCAATAAGTTCCTTCCAAGTGCCTATTTTTGACTTCTTGTATTTATGCTTAAGGATCTATGAGCAGCTGCCAGAGGTGCAAAAGAAGCGAGAGGAAGAGAAGAGAAAAATGGAATACAACTCGTACCGCCTCAAAGCACAGCTTTACAAAGCGGTAGGTGTTCTGGCCAAGTACGTATAGTGGAATGTTTAGAATTCTTTTTTCTTGAGGTCACAAGCATTGATGTGGTATTTAAAAATGTAATTCTTTGGTGGTTATTGCATTTCTAGGTGATTAGGATGTGTTGGCATTTATTCAGGGTCAAAGCAGACAACATGGAATGAAAAAGAATCGCTCTACCTAACCTGAAATCTTTCAGTACCTGCACAGGGTGTGTGGAAAAAAGACAAGGGCACGTGGTCCTGATTAATCATAAGATTGTGGAATCGCTTTGTTGGAAAAGACCTTTGAGATGGAGTCCAGCCGTATCCATCCACTATTAAACCACATCCCTGAGCACCTCATCTACCCAGCTTTTGAACACCTCCAGGGATGGGGACTCCACCACCTCCGTGGGCAGCCCCTACCAGGGTCTGAGAACCCTTTTGGTCAAGAAACTTTTCCTGATGTCCGATCTGAACCTGCCCTTGCACAACGTGAGGCCATTTCCTCTTGTCCTATCACCTGTCACTCGGGAGAAGAGAGCAACGGCCACTTGTGTAGGGGAGAAAGCACCTATTTAGGAAATCGTAGAATCGTGGAATGGTTTGAGTTGGAAAAGACCTCAAAGCTCATCCAGTTCCAATCCCCCGCTGTGGGCAGGGACACCTCCTACTGGACCAGGCTCCTCAAAACCCTGTCCAACCTGGCCTTGAACACCTCCAGGGATGGGGCAGACATAAGTTCTCTGGGCAATCTGGGCCAGGGTCTCACCACCCTCTTCAGGAAGAATTTCTTCCTAATGTCTCATCAAAATCTTCCCTCTTCCAGTTTAAAGCCATTCCCCTTGTCCTATTACTACAGGCTCTTGGAAAACGTCCTTCCCCAGCTTTCCTGGAGCCCCGTCGTGTACTGGAAGCTGCTCTAAGGTCTCCCGAGAACTTTCTCTTCTCCAGGCTGAACAACCCCAACTCTCTCAGCCTGTCCTTGTAGCAGAGCTGCTCCAGCCCTTGCATTATCTGCATGGCCTCCTCTGAAGCTATTCCAACAATTCTGTCTGCTTTATGTTGGGGATTCCAGAACTGGATGCAGGACTGCAGGTGAGGTCTCACCAGAGCAGAGGGGCAGAATTCCCTCCCTTCCTGCTGGCTGCGCTGCTTTGGATGCAGCTCAGGATATGGTTGGTTTCTGGGCTGTGAGTGCACATTGCTAACTTATGTTAGGCTTCCCACCCAGCAGCCATTCCTTTTGCAGCAGTTCAATAACAGCTTTTATGTTGGGGCCTTACCACGCTACCAGGCGCAGGGCAATGGTGGGTCAGGACTGCAGGAGAAGGAAAGAGTTGGGCCTGTTTTGCTGGTCACCCCAGGCCTCTGCTGAGTCTTGCCTCATTCCTCCATGAAGCAGGAGATCCCTGCAGGGAGCTGCTTCTGTCCCAGCTTACAACTCCTAATGCTCTTCTTCCCTGGCTATACAAGTGGTGTAACATGGGCTTTGTGTCTGCCTGTTAAACACAGGTGTAATTAATGATAGAAGGATTGATGAACCTTGTGCTAGAGCCTCGCTCAAGTTTAGTGCCGTGAGTAAGGAGAGTCTTCTGTCTCCGTGCCTTCCCACGTGCACACATCTGATCGTCTTGATATTTCTGTGTGACAAGTAGTATCAATTTGTACACATTGATGTGATAAATGTCCTGTTAAAACAGATGAGGCCTGTTTTTCGCTTGAAGTTAATCTCAAAACTGACCCATGCATCGCTTTTTGAGCTGGTCCAGGTGTCCATATGCTTCAGCTTTCTCTTGAGACTTAATAAGAACTAAAAGAGGAGGAGCAACAGTTTGTGATACAGGCACTGAGGTTCTAACCCGGCTGACCTTGCTGTTTAACTACATCCACCCCATGAAGTGTAGAGCTCTGGCTGCAGACAATAAGCTGGATTGTAGGCGTTAGTGGCTAAAGGACAAGCTGGGGAGGGGGTCTTGATCAGAGAGTGCAGGGATAGGATGAGGAGGAACAGTTCGAAGCTGAAAGAGGAGAGATTGAGATAAGATCTTAGGAAGAAATGTTTTCCTGTGGGGGTGGGGAGGCCCTGGCCCAGGTTGCCCAGAGAAGTGGTGGCTGCCCCATCCCTGGAGGTGTTCAAGGCCAGGTTGGATGGGGCTTTGAGCAGGTTGGCCCAGTGGGAGGTGTCCCTGCCGATGGCAGGGGTTGGAACTGGATGGGCTATAAGGTCCCTTCCAACCCAAACGATTCTGTGATTCTATGACATGCATTTAAAATTAAACCTGATTTTTTTTCTCCTCTGGAACTTAGGATTGCAGGTAAATTTTTGCAGTGCAACTCTTTCCAGGCTGAGTTACAGAATCACAGAATCACCTGAGTTTGAAGAGACCCATAAGGATCATTGAGTCCAACTCCTGTCCCCACATAGGACAACCCCAACATTCACGCTGTGTGTCTGAGGGCATTGGGCAGTTGCTTCTGGAATATTGTCAGGCTTGGGGCCATGACTGCTCCCCTGGGGAGCTGCAACAGTGCTCCACCACCCTCTGGGTGAAGAACCTTCTCCTAATGACCAACCTAAACCTCCCCTGGCATTGTCCTACCAGAGCTGGACTAATAGGGTCAGTAATTTGTTGGGAACAGCAGCAATTGGATTTTAAAAGTCAGGGTTCGCAACACAGTGTGTTGCCAGATCACCTCCCTAGTCCAATTGTGGTCCTTAGCAAGAGAATTACTTTGATTTGATGCTGTGCTTTTGTGGAGGATGTTCAGAACGTATTTTTCACCAGTCTGAGAATCTCAGGTGCTGGTACCATAAAGTCTTAAGAGTTAATGAATTTTTAATGAGTTCTGGCAGTCATTGACTTGAAGTAGCCTAGTCAGCTGGGACCGGATAGGGAATCGGATCAGAAGTTTTGTATGCAAGTGTGGTTTGGATTGGAAAAGGGATGCTGGTTCATTGCAGTAAATACTGTAATCTTTTTGTCTTCCTTGCTGATGCAGAATCGCTGCAGGGGCTGTAAATGCAGGGAGAGGTTTGGTTAGAGTTTGTTACTGTGTTGCTGGGAGCATCAGTTTCTAAGCCGATCTCATTGTGCATGGAAAAAAGAACAATGGATTGTGTGGAACGACTCCAAGAATGACACAGAGTATTAGGAGACAAGGGCAGGTACAAAAGCCAGATTAAAAACATGCATAGTTACGGATTGTATCATTTAAATGATCTGTAGCATCTCACATCTTAGGTCTGGGAACTCATAGTGACACATTTGTGAACTGCTGATGCAGAACAGCCGATCCGGACTCCGGAACAGAGCTGACTCTAATCACAGTCATAGAATTATTGAATTATAAAAAGGTTTGAATTGGAGGGGTCCTTAAAGGTCATCCGGTTCCGACTCCCTGCCGTGGGCAGGGACACCTCCCACCGGACCAGGCTCTTCTCCCAAGTGACAGGCTATAGGATGGGAGGAAATGGCCTCAAGTTGTACCAGGGCAAGTTCAGATTGGACATCAGGAAAAATGTCTGCTCCGAAAGGGTTCTCAGGCACTGGAATAGTAGGAATTGAGTCACCATCCTTGGAGGTATTTAGAAAATGGGTAGATGAGGTGCTCAGAGATCTGGTTTAGTAGTGGACAAGTACGGTTGGACTCGATGATCTCAAAGATATTTCCAACCAAGCGATTCTAAGATTCTGTGACTCTCTTGTAATAGTGCACTGTGCTTATATCCTAAGGTTATTGTGTCTTGGCCATGGGTGTAATAAAGCCCTGGGACACTGATTGCTTCTGTCTCGGTCACTGACACCAAAGGAGGAGACGTGAAAGTAAAACTGGGCATGCACCTTGCTAGGAGGAGTGCAGCTGGCTCTGAGGGTTGGATTATCTGCAGTACCGTGCACATCATTGATAGAGGGGCTGAGGACTTGCAGGCTAGGGGTGATGAAAATTTGGGAAAGGAAGCAATGACTTAAACATGTACAAACACCCCTGTCTGTACATACATAAACAGGGACAGGTGCGGCCAGCAGGAGCACTGAAGTGACTGTACCCTGGACTCGGTATTGGTAAGGCCAAACCTCACCCAATCAACTCCTGGGATCAGTTTTGGGCCCCTCACTCCAAAACAAAACATTGAGGGGCTGGAGAACAAGGGTTGTGAGAGGCGGCTGAGGGACCTGGGGCTGTTTAGCCTGGAGGAAAGGAGGCTGAGGGGAGACCTCATCACTGTTTACAAGTGCCTGAAAGGAGGTTGTAGCGAGGTGGGTGTTGGTCTCTTTTCCCAAGTGAGAGGAGATAGGACGAGAGGAAATGGCCTCAAGTTGCACCAGGGCAAGTTCAGATTGGACGTCGGGAAAAATGTCTTCATGGGAAGGGTTCTGAGGCCCTGGCAGAGGCTGCCCAGGGAGGTGCTGGAGTCTTCATCCCTGGAGGTGTGTAAAAGCTGCGTATATGAGGTGCTCAGGGATGTGGTTTAGTGGTAGACAGGTGCAGTTGGACTTGATGATCTCAAAGATCCTTTCCAACCAAAGGATTCTATGATTCCCTGAAGTTGTGGTTGCTCACACATAGTATCTTCAACCCAGAATTTAAAGGTACATCAGCTATAAGTGCATTTTGATGTGATTTATGGGCTGGTGCTTCAGAAAAGAAATGAACACCAGCTTCTTGGAAATACATTGGGTGGAGAAAGCAAACAAAACTCTGTTTGCAGTGTGAGCCAGGACAGCTACAATTTGGGATGTTCCACGCTGAGAGGCAGTGTCTTAAGTAAGCATCCAGGTTGAGGGATGAAAAACTGACTTTATTTGTCTCAAAGTAAATGAATATATTAGTGAATCAAATTAGTGAATATATATCAACGAAATGCCCTTACCTTTTGTAAAGCACACTCGGACTGGACAGTGAGAAGTAAAGGCTGTCAGTACGTGTTTGGAGGCTTTGATGAGCCACAGTGGCCGCATGGGGCAATGGAGAAAGAGACCGAGGGTTGCAAAGGCCTTCTTAATCTTTTGAGTTGTTAAAGCTTCATCCTTATTAAGATAGCAAAGTTATCACAGGATGCACATGGGTCTGATGTTCTGTCCCAATGTCCTCTTGCTTTTGTACTTTTCATTTCAAGTAGAGCATAAAATTATAGCAGTCAGATAAGGGCTGTGCGTGTCCTTCAGTTCCGAAAGCTCTATCGAGACATTTCTGATCTGATGGCAGTACAAATAAATCAGAGCTGTCAGCCCCAGTGAAGTGAAAATAAATTTTATGAGTTTATCAGATGGAAATTCTTCCTGTTACTGAAGCTTTTACATCATAGAATCATGGAACGGGTTGGGTTGAAAGGGAACTCAAAGCCCATCCAGTTCCACCCCCTGCCATGGGAAGGGACACCTCCCACTGGGTCCGGTTGCTCAAAGCCCCATCCAACCTGGCCTGGAACACCTCCAGGGATGGGGCAACCATGACTTCTCTGGGTAACCTGTGCCGGTGCCTCACCACCACCATTGTGAAGAATTTCTTCCTAATGTCTAATCTAAATCTCCCCCTTCCAATTTAAAGCCATTCCCTCTCATTTCCTATCACTCGAGGCCCTTGGAAAATGTCCCTCCCCGGCTTTCCTGGAGCCTCTTCAGGTACTGGAAGCTGCTCTAAGGTCTACCCGGAGCCTTCTCTTCTCCAGGCTGAACAACCCCAACTCTCTCAGCCTGTCCTCGCAGCAGAAGTGCTGCAGTGCTCAGATCCTTTTCCTGGCCTCCTCTAGACTCATTCTAACAGTTCCATTTCCTTCTTGTGTTGGGGATTCCAGAACTGGACACAGGGCTCCAGGTGGGGTCTCACCAGAGCGGAGCAGAGGGGCAGAATCCCCTCCTTCCCTGCTGGCCCTGCCGCTCTGGGTGCAGCCCAGGACACAGTTGGTTTCTGGGCTGTGAGCACACATTGGTGGCTCATGTTGAGCTTCTCATCGACCAGCACCTGAAGTCCTTCTCCTCAGGGCTGTTCTCAAGCACGTCATCCCCCAGCCTGGATTGAAACTGCAGACTGCCCCGACTCAGGTGTAGGACTTTACACTTGGCCTGGTTGAACCCCATGAGGTTCGCACTGTCAGATGTAGTGAGTTTGTAGCTTTTATCAGTAGGGAGCATGGGAGAAACCTCCCTAAGGGGCAGCAAAGTTATTAATTTATGCACTTTCCTCAACCCCTTATAAAAGCTATTAGCATTTAAGAACACCAAATGCTTTATTTATGGAAGATTTGTGTCTTTTAGTGCCAGTGCAAGACAGGGGCCACAAGGTGTCACTACCCCAAAGGAAAAGGCACGGGCTTCTAGAGGTGTGAAATGGGATTGCTCTCTGCCTGCTGCTTTACAGTGTTTTTGCTGCTTGTTTTCCATCCTCTTGGCTGCGTTTTTCCTTCTGTCAGCAACATGTTCAGAGTTTGGGTTTGTAGCCGCTTCCTGGAAGCGGAGCAAAGAGAGCAGATGACATCGAATTCCTTGCTGGGTTTGCTTCTTGGATTGCGAAGGGGTCTGTGAGCCATGAGGACCAATCGGGGGTTTGTGGTGTGAGGAGGTTTGAGCCTTCCTGCAGTATTGGGGACAGATTTCACACTGAGATCCCACTTTGCTGGATTTATATGTGTGTACGTAAGCAGAGTGTGTTCTTTGGTGGTACGTTGAGAATGACTGGGCCTGCCTACACAACAGAGACCTCACAAGCCATGTGGAGCCCAGCAGAACAACTGACACATCCTGCAATTGTTCCTCAGCTGATGACTGGCAGCAATGCAGAAATAAGTTACAAGGTTCTGGCGGTGGTAGCTCGTGCTTGTGCTCACCAGCAGGTCCTTCTTGGTGCTTTCATGACCCTTCCTTCATCACATGCCAAAGGTGGCAACGGGCAGCAGCCTCCTGCCCCCACAAGAGGCCACAACGATGATCCAGGGGCTGGAGCGCCTCTGCTATGAGGACAGGCTGAGAGCGCTGGGGTTCTTCAGCCTGGAGGAGAGAAGGCTCCAGGGAGACCTTAGAGTGATCCTCCAGTACCTGAAGGGGCTCCAGGAGAGCTTGGGAGGGACTTTTTTGCACGGGCCTGGAGTGATAGGACGAGAGGGAATGGCTTTAAATTGGAAGGGGGAAGATTTAGATGAGACATTAGGAAGAAATTCTTGATGATGAGGTGGCCCAGATTTCCCAGAGGAGTTGTGACCGCCCTATCTCTGGAGGCATTCAAGGCCAGGTTGGATGGGGCTTTGAGCAACCTGATCCAGTAGGAGGTGTCCCTGTCTGTTGCATGGCGGTTGGAGCTGGATGAGCTTTAAGGTCCTTTCCAACCCAACCCATTCCACGATTCTATGAATTTATTCATTGTTTATTGTGGAAAACTCTGGTTTTGTGCTCAGTGTTTTTGGTTTCCAGAGGAATAAAACTTATCTCTGTCGCTTTGCTTTTCTCTTTCAGAAAATCACCAACCAGGTCTTAGGGAGGAAGGTGCCTTGGAACTGATAAAGATCTGCTGTTCAAGCGAAGGTGCCTCGTGCTTCGAAACCATGCAGCACCGAGGAGGCTGTGATCTGTAAACGATATTGCAGTAAATACTTGTGTCGTGTCTGTTCACTTGTGTCATTTTTGTACTCAGATAATCTTGCCCTATTTAAGAATCAATGATCTGATGGAAATGATGAGTTTTGAAATAAATGCCTGATTTTTGTAGTGCTATTGAGTTAAGTTTGGGGGAAGAACTCGGATCATGATGTGTTTATAACCACCTGACTGGAGCAGCAGTTTTATATATTTATTTTTAATAGTTTTTAACAATGATTTCTATTTTTTTATTTCAATGTAGAAAATTTATTTGTAATGTTTTGTACTGGAAAAAAGTCCTTAAATAAATAATGTCACACTGGTTTGTAGTAACTATTGCAGCGATCCTGAAGTGTCTCTTCGCTCTCTGGCAGCGCTCACCTCTTACTCTCCCCAACAGAGAACTTCAGAAGCTCCGAGGTTGATTGAACCAGACAATTCTAGCGTGGAGCAGTCATGACTTCACTGACCTTTTGCTTGGTTTGCTGTCTTTGTTTGAACCAGGAGAGGCCAATCACAACAAAGTTCTATGGTGTTCTGCCTTCTACAGTGGGACATGGACAGCCTGGATCCATGGGCTGAGACCAACAGGATGATGTTCAACAAGACCAAGTGCCAGGTCCTGCACTTGGGACACAACAACCCCGTGCAGCTCCAGGCTTGGAGAAGAGTGTCTGGAAAGCTGCCTGGCAGAGAAGGACCTGGGAGTGTTGATTGACAGCGGCTGAACATGAGCCAGCAGTGGCCCAGGTGGCCAAGTAGGACAGTAGCATCTTTGCCTGGATCAGACACAGCGTGGCCAGGAAGACCAGGCAAGTGATTGTGCCCCTGGACTCGGTATTGGTGAGGCCACACCTCGAATCCTGGGATCAGTTTTGGGCCCCTCACTCTGAAACAAACATTGAGGGGCTGGAGCTCCTCCGGAGAAGGGAATGGAACTGGGGGAGGGGCTGGAGAAAAAGAGTTATGAGAGGCAGCTGAGGGACCGGGAGTTGTTTAGCCTGGAGAAAAGTGGGCTGATGGGAGACCTCATCACTGTCTACGAGTTTCTGAAAGGAGGTTGTAGTGAGGTGGAGGGGTTGATCTCCCAAGTGGCAGGTGGTAGGATGAGAGGGAATGGCCTCAAGTTGCGCCAGGGCAGGTTCAGACTGGACATCAGGAAAAATGTCTTCATGGGAAGGGTTCTGAGGCCCTGGCAGAGGCTGCCCAGGGAGGTGGTGGAGTCCCCATCCTTGAAGGGATTTAAAAGCTGGGTAGATGAGGTGCTCAGGGATGTGGTTTAGTAGTGGACAGGTACGGTTGGACTTGGTGATCTCAAAGTTCTCTTCCCACCAAACAAGTCTATGGTTCTATGATATTAGGGGTTCATAATGCTTGCCTAGGAGAGTCCCCTCCACTGCACTAGATGCTCTCACTCTGACAGGAGACTTGGTTGTTCTCTTCTTCGCTAGCATCACAGTGGCAAAAGATGGACTGCAAAGATTGTGGTTCTTGGCGACAGAAGCCTAAAGTCTCGGTTTCCTTTGCATATCGCAATAGAGTTCAAATGATGTGTAAACAGGAAAAGACATCGGAGGAAAAGTAAGTGGGTGTGAGCAGTGGTTTCCTATTTTCTGTACTCAAGATGTTCATAGATATTCAGTTCAAGGATCAGCTGTAACGGTTCACCCAATTCTGCTAAGGGTGACACACAAAACACGGGTTTTGACCTCTTTTGTTCTTAAGACTTTGGTAGAACTTCTTGTTTCGTCCCTTGGCTGAGCCATGCAGCGGTGGCCAAAGTCCAGGTCTGCCCTGAACCCCTGGAGTTCACATTGAGGTAATGAATCAGATCTCGCCCTGTCGCCTGTCACTTGGAAGAAGAGACCAACACCCACCTCTCTACAACCTCCCTTCAGGCAGTTGTAGACAGTGATGAGGTCTCCCCTCAGCCTCCTTTTCTCCAGACTAAACAACCTCAGTTCCCTCGGCTGCCTCTCGTAACCCTTGTTGTCCCACTCCTTCCCCAGCTCCGTTCCCTTCTCTGGATGTGTTCCAGCCCCTCAATGTCCTTCTTGGAGTGAGCTGAACCTAGGAGTCAAGGTGTGGCCCCACCAGTGCCCCCCACAGGGGCAGAATCACTTCCCTGGTCTTGCTGGTTTAGGTGACAAGTGTGTGTTTGGGTCTCACCAGAGTTATCGTAGCTGCTCTCTGAAAAACTGGGAAAGGGTGGGTTTCTGTTGTGTTGCCTCTAGAAACCAAAAGCAGCTTTGATCATTCATTTGCACTTTATCAGGCTTTAGATTGGCTGTAGATGTTCTGTCTACAAACTGCTCTTGATGGGTGTGTGGATGGAGTGAGGGACAAGGGGACGACACTGCTAGGAGACAAAGGGGATCTGAAAAAGCCACCTTATGCTTTGAAAGGTTCCTTATTTTGAAATAACAGGCTTGTTTGCTCTTCAGAACCGTCTTCCATTTCCTCTTTTGTGATCACTTCCACTAGTTCTACCTTCTGTAGTCCATCCTGATGGACCTTTTATAATAACATAGTGAGTCCTTTGGTTCTTGGTGTATGGTTTTGGAGTCCTTTCCGTGGAGGTGGTCTCAAGTTGGAGGTTTGCCATATGGGGCAGTGATGGAACTTAAGAAGATGTTGTTTGAGACAGTTTCTGTCATTGCTGGTAGGTGGAAAGACCACCATGGTCCAGAGTGATTGACTCCTAGAGAGCTTCTTCCCTGAAGGATTTCTGCTGTCTGCCTCTCTTGGTGGTAGATATGTTAGTGGTTGTGCCTGTAGGAGAACATGACTGAATGACCTGGGGACAAAACAACTCTGTGCAGTGCTCCAGGCTTGGGTAAGAGGAGCTGGAAAGCTGCCTGGCAGAGAAGGACCAGGGGGTGTTGGTTGACAGTGAGCCAGCAGTGGCCCAGGTGGCCAAGAAGGCCAGTGGTATTTTGGCTTGCATCAGAAACGGCGTGACCAGCAGGAGCAGGGAAGGGATTGTGTCCCATTGTGGCACTGGTGAGGCCACACCTGGAATCCTGGGTTCAGTTTTGGGCCCCTCACTCCAAGAAGGACATTGAGGGGCTGGAGCACGTCCAGAGAAGGGAAAGGAGCTGGGGAAGCGGTTGGAGAACAAGGATTGTGAGAGGTGGCCGAGGGAACTGAAGTTGTTTATCCTGGAGAAAAGGAGGTTGAGGGGAGACCTTCTCACTGTCTACAACTGCCTGAAAGGAGGTTGTAGTGAGGTGGGGATTGGTCTTTTCTCCCAGCAACAGGCAATGGGATGAGAGGAAATGGCCTTAAGTTCCACCAGGGCAGGTTCAGGTTGGACATCGGGAAAAATTTCTTCATGGAAAGGGTTCTTGGGCCCTGGCAGAGGCTGCCCAGGGAGGTGGTGGAGTCCCCATCCCTGGACATAAAAGCTGTGTAGATGAGGTGCTCAGGGATGTGGTTTAGTAGTGGACAGATGTGGTTGGACTTGATGATCTCAAAGGTCTTCTCCTACCAAGCAATTTTATGATTCTATGACTTTGAAGAGGAGAAGACTGAAGAAGGAGCCTTGTCGCATGTGGAAGCAGGTATGCCAATCGCTTCCGCTTGTCCATGAGAGCATCCTGGTTTCTAAGTTGCTTTTCCTGAAACAACACCCTCATACAGCAAATACTTCCTGTCTGGCTGCTCATTAGCCCAGAGCAAACTTTAATCTGTTAACGAAGATCTTAATAAATTACTTCCTTCAGGCTGCATTTATGACTTGGCCAGCTGGGCCGCTTTCGAGTCTATCATGAACTTATTGGACGTTCTCATTATTGTAGACTTGGGGAAGGAATTCTGCCGAGCTGCTGGAGATGGAAAAGACACGATTCGTTCACACAGGCAAGGTTTGAAAGTCAAGTTTTTATTAACGTTTTTCTCCTGACATCAGCCGATAAACTGAGTTCTCCAGGCCAAAGGAGACCCTGCAGGAGGGTGAACGACCTCTGCGTGACAAATGAAAGCCATGTTGATTAATACCCCTCTGGAAGGCACTCAAATTCCATGGGGATGAGGACAGTTGTGAGAGATCTTGATAGCGGAGAGGACGTTATTTTTAAACTCAGTCTAACTTTATTTGCTCATGTGCTGCAGCCTTGTTGCTTTTTAGGCTTCTCAGAAGCTTCCTCAGACTTGCCTTCATGATGAGAACAAAAGGAGAGATTCCAGCTCATTGGTCAAGTGCTGAGTCCTGTGCTTGGGACACAATAACCCTGTGCAGCTCCAGGCTTGGGGAAGAGCGGCTGGAAAACTGCCTGGAGGAGAAGGACCTGGAGCTGTTGGTCAACAGTGGCTGAACATGAGCCAGCAGTGGCCCAGGTGGCAAATGGCATCCTGACCTGGATCACAAACGGCGTGGCCAGCAGGGGCAGGGAAGGGATTGTGCCCTTGGACTTGGTGTTGGTGAGGCCACACCTGGAATCCTGGGTTCAGTTTTGGGCCCCTCACTCCAAGAAGGACATTGAGGGGCTGGAGCATGTCCGGAGAAGGAGAACAGAGGTGGGAAAGGGACTCCCCTTCCCCAACAAGGGGAGAACAAGGATTATGGGGAGGTGCTGAGGGACCTGGAGTTGTTTAGCCTGGAGAAAAGAAGCTGAGGGAAGACCTCATCACTGTCTACAACTGCCTGAAAGGAGGTTGTAGCGAGGTGGTCTCTTCTCCCAAGTGACAGTGATAGGATGAGAGGAAATGGCCTCAAGTTGCATGAGGACAGGTTCAGATTGGACATCAGAAAAACTGTCTTCATGGAAAGGGTTCTGAGGCCCTCCCAGAGGCTGCCCAGGGAGGTGGTGGAGTCCCCATTCCTGATTTTTAAAAGCCCCGTACATGAGGTGCTCAGGGATGTGGTTTAGTAGTGGACAGGTATGGTTGGACTTGATGATTCAAAGGTCTTTTCCAACCAAAATATTCTGATTCTATGATTCTCTGCAAGCTGTGGTTGCTCCTCTGCTTGAGTTTGGTTCGGTGCATCCTGTGAATCACTCTGCTTTTGGGGCCTTGCTGCTGGCTTCTGCCAAGCCTTGTTGACTCATGGGCTGAGTGGCCAGCCCTGGCCTTCCTCCAGGAAGGGATAAGTCTCTTGGGCTCTGAGACTCATCAGTTGGATCCGGAGAATACAGCGTGCCAGCTATGCTCTGTGGCCTCCTGAACACCTGTGCTGGAGGAGTTGAGTTTGTGTCATTTTGTGCAGACTAAATAGTCACCTCAGTGGGTGCTGATGTGAAATTGGGTCTAAGGAGACATCATTTTGTCTGTTGGGGTGCAAGTTCTTATGAATGGTGTAGAGCTGCTTTAGTACATTCCAACCATCCTTGTCCTTTGCAGAGGGACCTGTAACAGGATAAGCTCATTTGTGCTGGTGAAGCAGTGATGGAAGACCCAAAGTGTGGTTGCCCAGGATCTTCCTGAGCACACGTCCTATGTGTGACTCCGTGTGCTGGTTGCCTCCTCCATGACTATGAAGAACGAGTGCCTGGGAGGACTGGAGAATGCTGAAAATAGACACCAAGAGGCTTTAATTCCATGGTTGTGAGTGATCCCCTGCTCCACATGTGCTGCTCTTGGCTGACGCCAGGACACAGAAATCCCCGCGCTGGGGTTCAGCTGCCAGGCTGCGTGACCCAGCTGTGGACCTCGGTCAAGTGCCACAGCTTCTGTCAGCTGGGATATCAAGTGATGGAGGCTGCAGGGAGGAGGAAGAATGCCTGTTCCTTTCCACACAAAGGCCCTTTATGAGCTGCTCTGGAGGACCACCAGCTGTTGCGATCCTCAGCCCCACGGAGGGGCATGGATATCTCCATGCTCTGCTTCCATGGGTGGTGGGAAGCAGAGAGACTTCTGCCTTCACCCAGCCCCAAGACTATGCTGCTCTGTCATTTCTACTGGGTGAGAAAGTGGAGGAGTGAGGGGAAACCGGTGATGGTGAAGTAATGGTGAAGCTATGTCGTGGTGACAGGCTGACTGGAGCCTGTCAGCCACCCAGGGTTTCCATTGGCTTATGGTCCTTGCTCCATCCCAGCCCTTGGCTCACCCCTCCACGGCAGCCCTGGCCACTAACTGCCCTTTCTTGGAAAGATGTTCACAGCGCTCTGCCCAACCTCGTCCCTCTGGACCTCATTGCTGCTGATTTCCTGGTGGCTGAAAGCCATCTCACGCTTTTGAACGTTGCCTCATTGTGTGCCAGGCTGCTGAGTTACAGCTGCTCTGCTGGGCTTCCACCGCGCCGCCTGGATCATAGAATCGCTTGGTTGGAGAAGACGTTTGAGATCATCAAGTCCAACCCTACCTGTCCACTACTAAACCAGATCCCTGAGCACCTCATCTACGCGGCTTATAAACCCCCAGGGACGGGGACTCCACCATCTCCCTGGTAGCCTCTTCCAGTGCCTGGATCCAAGAAGGGACAGCAACACCCTCTCTTCCTCAGCTTACTTTTCCACAGGTTTATTCTTTTGAATGACTTTATTTTTTTTGCAGTGTTTCTCCTCTTGGGGAAGTGGTAGGACCTGCACAGCCCCTCTATGGTGAGCTTCAGTAGAAGACCATCCTCAATCTTCAGCGAGTCCTTCCTGACGCTCTACAGAGCTTGACCCACAAAGGGTAGAAGATGTTTGTGAGAGCTTGTGGTGAGAGTGAGGTGTTGCTAAATGGCATTAATACACCTGAAAAAGCTGTGTCTGAGGTTAAGGGTGGGTTGAAGGTTTTGCTGAGGTGGAACAGACTTCCTGCCCTGCCCAGATGGTTGCATCTGCTGGTTGCATCTGAAAGTTGTGTTGACAGAACCTCAACACATGGTTGAGTGCCAGGAGGGCTCTGACTGTGCTGTTGCTGGGGCTGCACCAATGAGATTTGCCTTTGTGCTGGGAAACCCCCGCAGAAGTCCCATCTTCTTATCTCCTGAAGATGTCTCTTGGGACAGGCACGCACAGAGGTCCCGGCGTGCAGTGGGTGCAGGTGGCTCATGGCTGTCCCCATTTTTAGAATAAAATAATTTGCAAATCTTTATTTGCTAGCATTAATCACTATTATTATTAGGGATTCCATTTGGCTTTCATTTAGATTTCCAGTATGGAAAGGGGCTGCAGGAAAGCTGGAGAGAGGGGCTCTTGATCAGGGGGTGCAGGGATGGGACCAGGGGAACAGTTTGAAGCTGAAAGAGGGAGGTTGAGATGAGATCGTAGGAAGGCATGTTTTGCTGTGAGGGTGGGGAGGCCCTGGCCCAGGTTACCCAGAGAAGTCGTGGCTGCCCCATCCCTGGAGGTGTTCAAGGCCAGGTTGGATGGGGCTTGGAGCAGCCTGATCCAATGGGAGGTGTCCCTGCCCATGGCAGGGGTTGGAACTGGATGGGCTTTGGGGTTCCTTCTAACCCAAACCATTCTATGAATCTTCGTGGGGTGAACCTGGAATATGGGGGGAGCCTGGGATGGGGAAGAACCTGGGATGGAGGAGAGCCTGGGAGACGACAAGAGCCTAGGACTGGGGTGGGGGGGGCATGGGATGGGAGGGAGCCTAGGATTGGGGGACCTTGGGATGGGACAGAGCCTGGGATTAGGGGGGGGGGGGGGGGAACCTTGGATGAGGGGAGCCCGGGATAAGGGGAGCCTAGGGAGGTCTAGGATTGGGGGGAGCAGGGGCTGAAGGGGAGCCTGGGATTGGAGGAGAGTCTAGGATTTAGGGGACCCCAGGATGGGGGTAGCAGGCGATGAGGGGGAGCCCAGGACTGGAGGGGAGTCTGGGACTGGGAACAGCCTGGGATGGGGGGATACCGAGATTGGGAGGAGTCTAGGATTGAGGGGACCCCAGGATGGGGGTAGCAGGGGATGAGGGGGAGCCCAGGACTTGGGGGGGGAGTCTGAGGTGAGGGGACCCCCGGATTGGGAACAGCCTGGGATGGGGGGACCCTGAGATTGGGAGGACCCCAGAACTGGGAGGAGCCCAGGATGGGGGGTACCAGGGGATGAAGGTAAGCCTGGGACTGGGGTACCAGGGGATGAGGGGGAGCAGGAGATGGGGGGGAAGGAGGAGTTAGGATTGGGGGGAGCCCGGGACGAAGGCAGCAGGGGATGAGGGTGAGCCCAGGACTGGGTGTAACAGGGGGTGCAGGGGGACACCCCAGGATCCGGGGACAGCCTGGGCTGGGGGTGTAGCAGGGGATGAGGGGGAGCCTGGGAGCAGCTCTCTCTGCTCCGGTCTGGTTTTCATTAAAGCCTCTCGGTTTGGCCAAGAACCACAGCAATAAATAAAAGGCGAACAATGCTGCTCCCTCCCAGCCCGGACCCCGCCGGCACCGGGGGCAGCGGGCGGAGGGAGGGACCCGAGAGCATAAGAAGGGAAGGCAGGGCCAGCGGAGGAGAAGGGAGGCGCTGACAGCCCTGGGGACAGCCGGCATGGCCGGGAGGGCCCCCCGCAAGCCCTGGGGCCGCCGGGGTTCGGCTGAGATGTGGGGGAGCCGCATCTTCCTCCTGGGGATGCTGGGGATGCTCGCCGGGCGGGGGGATGCAGGAGGGCGAGGTAAGGGGGGGGGTTCTTCTGTCTCTGAGTGGGTTTCTCTGTCTCTGGCTGAGTGTCCCGGGATTGCAGAAGGGGAATGGGGAGGGGATTTGAGGGAATTTGGCTTCCCTGAGGTCGAGGGGAGGCTGTGGGCAGCGCTCTGTGTGTGTTTGGGTGTCCCGGGATTGCGAAATGGGAATGGGGGGGGATTGGGGTGGATTTGGCTTCCCTGGGGACAAGGGGAGGCTGATTTAGGGGTATTGGGCTTCACTGGGGACAAGGGGAGGCTGATTTAGGGGGATTGGGCTTCCCTGGGGACAAGGGGAGGCTGACTTAGGGGGATTTGACTTTCCTGGAGTCAAGGGGAGGCTGATTTAGTGGGATCTGGCTTCCCTAGGGACCAGGGGAGGCTGATCTGGCTTCCCTGGGGCTGAGGGGAGGCTGTGGGCAGTGTTCCCTGTGTATCTATCCTGGGACAGCAGAAGGGGAAGGGGATGTGGATTTGGGGGGGATTTGGCTTTCCTGGGATGAGGGGAGGCTGTGGGCAGAGCTGTGTCTCTGTGTGTGTATCCCGGGATTGCAAAATGGAAATGGGTGTGGATTTGGGGGGGATTTGGCTTCCCTAGGGACAGGGAGAGGCTGATCTGGGGGATCTGTCTCTCCTGGGGGTGAGGGGAGGCTGTGGGCAGAGCTGTGTGTGTGTTTGTTTGTCTCCTTGTATGTTTGTCTGTCTCCTTGCATGTTTGTCTGCCTCTGTGTGTGTATCCTGGAATTGCAAAAGGGGAATTGGTGTGGATTTGGGGGGTTCTGGCTTCCCTGAGGTCCAGGGGAGGCTGCGGGCAGTGTTCCCTGTGTCTGTATCCTGGGACAGCTGAAGGGGAATGGGTGTGGATTTGGAGGGATTTGTCTTCCCTGGGATTGAGGGAAGGCTGTGGGCATCGCTCCTTGTGTGTCTGTGTATCTCAGGGTTGTAGAAAGCGAACGGCTGTGGATTTGGAGGGATCTGACTCTCCTGGGATCGAGGGGAGGCTGTGGGCAGCTTTCCCTCCTCCCATCCCTGCCGCTCTGCTAGTTCTGCACCCCACAAATCCCCCCTGAGCCCCCATCCCAGCGCTGCCCGCGCCACGGCGGCGCGCGATGACTCTATATGGTGTGGTTGGGATGGGAGGGCTGGGACCGGGCAGCATCCCCCGAGAGAGGGCACGGATTCAGCTCCTCACCCTCAAACCGCACCGACACCCCCTCATCTCCCCATCCCGCGCCCCCCTTGAGTCCCCGTCCCAGCTCCATCCGGTGGCCCCTGGCAGTGGAGCTGGCAGTGCTGCTGCTGCTTGTTTTGGGGTGAAACTTGGCTTTTTCTGTTGCGGAGGAAATATGTTATTTTCCCTAGAGGTTTCCTATCACTTTTCAAATAGAAGGGGGGTTGCCAGGTTGAGTTCAGCCTCCTGGAGGCTCTTTCTTATCCCTAATTCCTTCCACAACCCCACCAAGGAGTTGGAGTTGCTGCTCTTCCAAGAAAAGCACAATTTTCATTATTATTATTTTTTTTTAACTTTCGAGCTTTGCTGGGTTCTCTGCTGCCGAAAAGAAAGTTTTCCAGCGATTCCAAGAGAGACTCGTGTGAGCCGCGCAGCTGGGAGAGGAACAGGGAGGGTGCTGGGAGCCAGAAACCTCTGTTTGGATGCTTGAGGAGAGGAGGAGCAGATGGGAACGCTGCCCGCGTGTCGGCGGCAGCCTGGGTGCTGCAGGGCTCATCTTTGGGCGTCCCCCAAATGAGGAGCTGCAAAGATCCCAAACAACACCGTTCCCAAGAAAGTGCTGGGAAGGAGTGTGTTTTCCAGGAAAAAACAGAGAAGGGGTAGGCAGGCAACCCTCTCTGCATGATGATTGGATTTATTTGACTTCACTCTTTAAGGCCCCATCCCATGCTCTGGATGTCTCTGCTTCCCAGCAAAAGCTAAAGTCAAAACAGAGAGAGGTTTAACATAATAACCAAAAGGTTTTTACGACGTGGCCTGAAGTCCAGCCCAGTAATCCCTGCAGAATGGCTGCTCCTCGCGTCCCATCCTCTCCCCAGACAGCGTGGGAGAAAGATGGGCTTTGCCGGGAGAGGCAGCAGCTCCTGCCCTTCTCCCTCAGCAGGGAAAATAGGACTTTTTTTTTATTCCTTTTGTCTCGCTTAATGGCAAGGCAGCAAACCCTGCTGGACAAAATGTGACTCGTGTCACACCCGTGCCTCAGTTTCCCCACCAGACTACGAGGCTGGAGGGGTTGGAGGACCTCGCCAAAGCTTTTGGAGGAGGTGAGATGAAGGGAACTGGGACGGTGCCACCACCTTATCTACAGTTATTTCTGGAATCTGATTAAATGCTATTTGTAATGAAGGCTGATTAAATGCCACTGTGCGATAGCGGGGGCCTCGTGGGAGAGACGTGGCTGGGTTGAGAAGCTCGATCCCGTTCAACCCTTAGTCTGCAGCTCCCAACCAATAACTCTGTCTTTTGTTTTTTATACTTTTCAACATCTTCATCTTTCCTCAAGCCAAATCCCCCCGAGAGATGAACAGGGAACCAAACCGAGTGTGGCCAGCAGGGCGAGGGAGGGGATTCTGCCCCTCTACTCCTCTCTCATGAGACCCAACTGGAGTCCTGTGTCCAGTTCTGGAGTCTCCGGCATGAGAAGGAGTTGGAGCTGTTAGAACGGGTCCAGAGGAGGCCACAGAGATGATGTGAGGGCTGGAGCACCTCCGCTATGAGTACAGGCTGGGAGAGTTGGGGTTGTTCAGCCTGGAGGAGAGAAGGCTCTGGGGAGACCTTAGAGCAGCTTCCAGTACCTGAAGGGGCTCCAGAAAAGTTGGGGAGGGACTTCTTCCAAGGGCCTGGAGTGATAGGGCGAGGGGGAATGGCTTTTAATTGGAGGAGAAAGATTTAAATTAGGCATTAAGAAGAAATTCTTTACTCTCAACGTGGGGAAACCCTGGAACAGGTTGCCCAGAGCAGTGGTGGTTGCCCCATCCCTGGAGGTGTTCCAGGCCAGGTTGGATGGGGCTTGGAGCAACCTGATCCAGTGGAAGGTGTCCCTGCCCATGGCAGAGGGGTTGGAACTGGTTGGGCTTTGAGGTCCCTTCCAATACAAACCATTCTATGATATAAAATAATAAAGCCGTAAGCCCTGTTATTCCACTCCCTTAGTAAATAACTTTATCCTTTGTTGGGGAAGGCTACGAGCTCCAGGCTTTCACTGACAACATTTGGCTTGGCGAGGTGGTCCAGCCTTTGACATTTTTGCCAGACCTCGTCCCATCTCCACAGCGTCTTCAGATTTTATTCCTCTTTCTCTTATTGTCCAGGCTGAAGTCATCGGGCGCTGCTCCCTCGGCTGCAATCGGATACAGCCACATTGTTTAGGAAAGCAAATAATCTTAGAAAGTCTGCCTGTCTCTAATGGAGCCAAAGAATTACTTGTCCTTCTCTGCCCGGGGGAGCTGGGATGGCTCCGAGAAACCCATAATGTGCTGCAGCTATTTTAGCTCCTCCGTTCCCTGCTTGAGCCCAGCGCTGGCTGGAAAGATGATGGCTCCATTTCTGGGTGGTTGAACCATGGTTCCCCAACCCATAAATGACAGCGATCGATGGTTTAAAAGCATAAAGGCAAAAAAACCCAAAGAAAGGCAGGAAAAAAAGCTGTTTGTGTGATTCAGGAGAGGTGGAGCCAGAGGGAGGATGCGCTGCTGCCTGCACAGCCCCTGTCCTTGCCCCGTGTTGGGGTGCTCTGGGTGCTTGGTGGGGTTTGCTTGATGGTCAGGACATGAGCAGGGTCAGGGTGGTGCCACCCATGTACCAGCTACTTCTCCAGACTGGGTTTCAGGGGATTTAGACCGCGGGTTTGGGATTTTGGTAGGCAGCGATGCTCCTGGGAGGCTTCTCCCAAGTCAGAGGTGATAGGATGAGAGGGAACGGCCTCAAGTTGTGCCCGGGGTGGGTTTAGATTGGATATTGGGAAAAATGTCTTTACTGAAAGAGTGGTGAAGCCCTGGAAGAAGCTTCACAGAGCAGTGGTGGAGTCACCATCCCTGGAGGGGTTCAAAAGGCATATAAGTATGGCACTTTGGGACATGGTTTAGTGGGCACGATGGTGGTGTGTTGATGCTTGGACTGGATGTTCTTGGAGGTCTTTTCCAACCTTAAGAGTTCTATGATTCTAGAAGGTTGGGGCAGCAATGAGGGTGCTGGCCTAGGAAGGGGCAATGTTTTGGCTTTATACTGGTGTCCACACCCTAGAAACGCCTAAGAGGTGGCCCTAGATGTTGGTCAGAGCCCCCAGTTCTGTCTCTTCCCCCTACTTTTCTCCTAACGTGGCTGCAAGGTCTTGCAAGTTCTGTTCACACATTTACTGGGTCTCCTCTTTCCCAGGGCCAGCGTCTCCTGGAGAGCGAGTCACCCCTCACTGGCTCCTTGGGGGCCGTACCAGACGTGCTGTCAGCCTGGATGAAAAGGTAAGGGCAGAGATGCTTCTTCTCCTTTGCGCTGTGCACCTGGCTCCTGCTTCTGGAGGTCTTGGTGGTGGGACCTGGATGGAGGTGTTGAGTCTCCAGGACCCATGAGCAGGATGTTGAGGCTGCAGGACCCATCACCCTCTTGAGGCGATGAACAGGGAAGGCAGAAGGTTCGACAGCAAGTTAATTCAGCGTGGTTTTAAGTATTGGTCAGTAGGAAGGATGGCCAAGAGCTTCAAGATAAGTGGAAAGGAGTTGGGCACTTTGGAGAGAGGAGATGGAGGTCATTAGTCAGATTGGTGGTTTGGCCAGGACAGAGACACCGACTATTTGCTGGCAGGAAAGTAGTGGAGGATTTGAGTGTTGTCCTTAGGAAGACTGTTGAGAAGCCAGGCATGGGCTGCGTGGTAGAGAGGACATCTCTTCCCAGGGCAGCTCTGCTGGCTCTCACACCCTCCCTGCCATCCCACCATCCCCAAATCCACTTTATGAGATGCTTGTGGTGACTCAGGGTGGTTGCCCAGGGAGGTTGTGGCTGCCCCATCCCTGGAGGTGTTCAAGGCCAGGTTGGATGGGGCTTGGAGCAGCCTGATCCAGTGGGAGGTGTTCCTGCCCATGGCCGGGGGGTTGGAACTGGATGGGCTTTAAGGTCCCTTCCAACCCAAACCATTCCATGATTCTATGACTCTTGCTTCGGTTTGGTGCCCTGCCGGGCTCTGGTGTCAACAGGCTCCACAGCTGCCCGTCAGCCGCTGGTCCTTGTACCCGGCAGCTGGGAGCGTCTAAGGGGCTGTGGTCTCCGTCAGGGCAGATCAAATCAATTCCCAGGAAAAGAAGCACCAACACAGATGGTTATGAGAAACCGTTGCGTTTTGGGGCTGAGCAGATTCACTGCTGAGACGGCTCAGCGCTGGGAAGTGACCTTCTCTGGTGGCATCTCCCTGGACGGTGACGCAGCTTTGAAGCCACCTGAGATGCCTCCAAGTGAGATCTTGCCTCAGGCAGGAGATACCGAGGGTGGAAATCAGCTCTGCTTCCTGACAGCAAAAGCAGAGAAGGGGCTTTTTGTTGACCCTTCTCCTCCGAGGGGCCGGATGATGCCTTTTGCTGGAGTCGTACTGCTCCCATCTGTGCTGGCTACTGGGAATTGTGCTTCTTCAGTAGCCGGAACAGCCCATCACGCTGGGGCTGCTGTGGGCAGCCTGCAGCAATGTCCCCTCCCTCCGTAGCAGCCCTGGATCGCTCTGTATTTAGGTTGGAGGGCACTCGAGATGGGGAGGGCACACGAGATGGGGAGCGCATGGCAGCAGGAGGTTTAGGTCTCTCTAGCCCCCTGCTGCCTGAAATCCCAGGCTCATGGGGGTTTGGGGGTCACCAGGAGACCCAAGGGTCCATGGGGCCACCAGCTGGGGCCAGGTTGGCTGGGCAGGTCCTGCTGTGTTTCCTGGCATCTGCTCTGCCTCCGCTGGCTCCGAAACAAGGAGGCTCCTGTTCCTCAGAGTGGGGTAAGGAGGGAAGAGGAAGAGCGGTCACAGCCAGGAGCCTGGAGGCTTCGGAGGGGAAGGATGGTGGCAACCAGACAAAGGATGGCGTAGGGATGAGCACATTCCTCACTTACAAACAGAGCCCCAAACTGTCCCTTTATGCCCTGTTGCTGCTGACGAGTGGATTTTTTAGACCGATTTAGCCTGCCCCACCCCTGCCTGTCTCCTCCTGCTCTCCAGCAAAGATCCTAGAAATAAATACCGCTGTGTGATTGTCACCAGCTTGTCCTGTCTGTCCGGGCATGACTGGCTTCTGGGGTGGGATTCTACAAGGAGATGACATCTGAGCGTGTGAAATGATGCGTTCAAGCGTGGCGACCACCCCAAGGCTTCTCCATCCCTTCCTCGGGGACTGCTCCTCTGCGCAGGGAGTGGGATGCTGTGAGGTGGCCCATGCCGTGGTCCCAGGGGATGTCGCTGCATTTCCTTTCCCACCTCCTAGAGGAGTGAGGTCAAGCCAGAGGGAAGAGGAGGAGGATGGTGGTGGTGGCGGCCCTGTGGTCCCATCGTGTGCGGGCTGGCACAGCGCTGGGCGGGCTGGACCCTTCCTCCCCCCTCTACACTCTCCTCTCTCCTATTGTTCAGAGCTGAACTCCCTGTGGGCTCCACGGCTCCCGGCACACATGGAAGCGATTTTGGAGAGGCCAGGGAGGAGGTCGTGGGGACCCTGATTGCAAACAGCTCCCCTGTCACCACCAGCTTGGGGTGGGATCCTACCCCACTGCTCCCAGCATCCTCCTCCCACTTCTTCCCCTTTGGCTGCCAGAGGTGACTGTGGACTTTTCCAACACTTTAGAGCTAGAAATAGAAGTTGTGCCCAGAATCCAGGTCTGAGCGTCCCACCAGTATCAAGACCTAAGGAACAGGAGTCCCCTGTCCCCACCCTGGGGACCCGCTCCGCATGTTGTACCGCCTGTGGTGTTCCCTGCTTTATTTCTCCCCCTTTGTAACTGCTTTTTCTCCAGACTGGTTTCTCGCTGCCTTCAGCAGGAGCAGCATGTCCTGGAGCTCCTCCTGCCTGAACCTCAGCTGCCTCCCAAGGTCACCCTTTAGTGAGGTTTCCTCTTGCTGTAGCCAAGGTGAGACCCCACCTGGTGTCCTGCATCCAGCTCTGGGATCCTCAGCACAGGACAAACATGGACCTGTTGGAGCAGGTCCGGAGGAGGCCACGAAGGTGGTCCAAGGGCTGGAGCACCTCTGGTATGAAGAAATGCTGAGACAGTTGAGGTTGTTCAGCCTGGAGAAGGCTCTGGGGTGACCTTAGTGGAGACTTTCAATGTATAAACGGGCTTTTACAATGAGGGTGGTGAAACATTGGACCAGGTTGCCCAGAGAAGCCATGGCTGCCCCATCCCTGGAGGTGTTCAAGGCCAGGTTGGATGAGGCTTTGAGCAGCCTGGTCCAGTGGGAGGTGTCCCTGCCCATGGCAGGGGGGTTGGAACTGGATGATCTTTGAAGGTCCCTCCCAACCCAAACCATTCTGCGACTCTATAAATCATGAGGATTGAGGAGCACTCGGGCAGAGGAGCCCCCGAAGGTCCCTCCAAGTCTCTCCTGGCACTTTATTCCTGCATGGGAATGCGCCTTGGCACCAGTGGAGCATCGTTCCACCCACTGCTTCCCCTCACACCACAGGCTCATCTGCTGTGTCCCTGGAGCAGCCAGCATCTCCCTGTCCTGGGGATGGGACATTCCTGTCCCCTTCATCCCTGCCAACAAAGGGCCCCTCCCTGGGGAGCATCACATCCGTGTGGGACCACAGCCCTTCTCCAAGAGGATGAAGGGAGGAGAAAGACCGCCCATGGCTCTGGATGGGACACAGGTGCCGAGGACACGCACCCTTGCAATCTGTTTCCTGCAGGAAAGCCCTTTTCCCTTGGCAACGCGTGATGGAACTGAGCAAAGCCTGATGTGGTCCCTGAGCCAAATTGGCTTTGAAACAACCAAAATGCGGTCTCTGCTTCCAGGGCCTGGATTGCCTTGGTTCCTCCATCTCACCTGGAGCTGGCCTGCCCCCAGGAGGCTTTTCCAGTGAGAAGGTGGAGCAGGATATTGTCCTTGAGGTCTCAGATCCCAGTGTGCATTTAGAACAAGGCGCCGCAGTCCTCAAGCTGTGCTCTTCAAACCTTGACTCCGCTGCTTGGATCCAGCTGCCTGGGGAGGACCTGGCTCAGCCACGGTGTTCCAGCTGCAAAACCCATCACCAATCCTCTACGGAGCATCTCCTGGTGACTCCCAAGCTGCGTCTTCCTTGTTACATCCAGCTTACTTAGGAAATGAGGGCTTGTGGGACCTGCCCGAGCAGATGGTCGGGCTCCGGTTTGAACATGGCTTTTGGGTTTTGGCTTAAGTGGTGATTTCCCAAGGAGCTCAGAGCTCCCGGAGCTCGATCCCGCATTAGCCTCTCTCCTGCAGGGCACTAGGAGCTTTCAGGCAAGGGTGGAAGAGGGAGCCTGGGTGAGGAGCATGGCCAGGAGCCACAGAGAAACCAAGATTGTCTTTCTTCTTGAAGAGCAGCACAGACTTCTTGGCTCAGCTCTTGTGCAAACATCGCTGGGGTTTTTCTGATCAGTGGATTGCAAAAGAAAAATAGACTCAGACTCGGCCTTATGGGTCTTCTGGGCTGATCACAGGCTGGGTCCTGGCCAGGACAGCTTCATCCCAGCTACTCTTTGCCTCTCCCAGCCCAGGCTCTGGGGGGACCGGCTTTGCTGGGATGTCCTGGAGAGGGGCCACCACCTCCACATCCAGCCAGGGCTGAGAGAGGACGGCTCCAGCAGCCCGTGGTGAGAAGTGGTGCCTTCTGTTTGTGGCTGCTAGAGAAAGGAGGTGGTGGTGTTTGGGTGGAGGAGGAAGGTGATGGAGCCTGGGAAGATACTGGAGCCCCGGATGGTGCTGGAGGCTAAAAGGGTGTTGGACTGCAGGAGGATGCTGGAGCCTGGGATGATGCAGGACCACAGGAGGATGCTGGAGCCTGGGGTGATGCAGAACCACAGGAGAATCCTGGAGCCTGGGATGATGCAGGACTGCAGGAGGATGCTGGAGCCTGGGGTGATGCAGGACCGCGGGAGGATGCTGGAGCCTGGGATGATGCAGGACCGCAGGAGGATGCTGGAGCCTGGGATGATGCAGAACCGCAGGAGGATGCTGGAGCCTGGGATGATGCAGGACCCCAGGAAGATGCTGGAGCCTGGGATGATGCAGGACCGCAGGAGGATGCTGGAGCCTGGGATGATGCAGGACTGCAGGAGGATGCTGGAGCCTGGGATGATGCAGGACCGCAGGAGGATGCTGGAGCCTGGGATGATGCAGGACCACAGGAGGATGCTGGAGCCTGGGATGATGCAGAACCGCAGGAGGATGCTGGAGCCTGGGGTGATGCAGGACCCCAGGAAGATGCTGGAGCCTGGGATGATGCAGGACCGCAGGAGGATGCTGGAGCCTGGGATGATGCAGGACTGCAGGAGGATGCTGGAGCCTGGGATGATGCAGGACCGCAGGAGGATGCTGGAGCCTGGGATGATGCAGGACCGCAGGAGGATGCTGGAGCCTGGGGTGATGCAGGACCCCAGGAAGATGCTGGAGCCTGGGATGATGCAGGACTGCAGGAGAATGCTGGAGCCTGGGGTAATGCTGGAGCCTAAGAAGATGCTGGAACCTACGATGATGCTGGAGTCCAGGAAGATGCTGATCCCTACTGATTCCTGGTACACATCTTGGCAGGCAGCTCTTGGGGACTCAATTGCCAGTTGGAGTCAAGGCAAAATTATCAGTGTTTAATTAATGTGTTTAAGGGACGGGTGGATGAGGTGCTGAGGGACATGGTTTAGGGAGTGTTAGGAATGGTTGGACTCGATGACCCAGTGGGTCCCTTCCAACCTGGTGATTCTATGATTCTAATGCAATAACCTTTTCTGGCCTTAGAGTTGGGTTTATTTGACCCCTGCTTTGCATGAGTGGTGCTTCCACCCTCCTTCTCCTCCCTCTTTTTACTGCTATTTATTTCTCCAGAGGATGAGCTGGTTCCAGCCTGTCCCAGCTGAAGCCATTATCAGTCCCCTGCTCCCCCCTCAGGGGAAACTGAGGCACAGGGATGGGGAAGGATTGCAAGGCATCACCTTGTGGGGGTCAGACAGCTCCCATGAGCAGTGTTTTGTTTCCCAGCATTTGGAAGCCTGGGAGATAGGATGGTGTTTGCATGGGGAGCTGCGAATGCCGGGATAACCCCCTACGCATCCGTGTCTCTTTAAGACGGCAGCTGGGAAGAAACATTTTTGCCAGTAAAGGCTCTTAAGTCGAGGCAAGGAGTAATTGCTGGGGAATTCAAAACCGGGAAGGGACTTGGGGAGGAGGAGAAGGAGGCGGAGGAGATGGGCTGTGGGGAGCGGGTGTTGGAGAGCTCAGAGATGGGGAGAAACAGGCTCAAAAGAAAGAGGGAGGGCAGGAGGGGGAAAGAAGGAAAACGGCAAGAAAAATGTACAGACCATGTTTGGCCAGAGAGTGATGTTTGTATAAGATCATGTTCTAAAAATACAGCCCATTCCCACCATCAGTGAAGGAGGGGAGCCCTCTGCCCCAGCTTCCTCCTGCCGGCATCGCACAGGGCCCCTCGTCGGGAGCGGGGACCGTGGCCGTGGACGAAGGGGCTCGCTGGGAAGCGGCAGAGCCTTGGACTCGGCTCACTTAGCTCTTGTGTGTTTATTCTTAAAGAAGTGCTCTGTCTGGTTTCCTTTTTTGGAGCTGGGAAGATGGTGTTGGAAGTGGAAGGGGTGCTCAGCCAGCCTGGCTTCATCACCGTAGACATGTGCTGGGGTGACCAGGACCTCCCCATCATAGAACAGTTTGGGTTGGAAGGGACCTTAGAGATCATCCAGTTCCAACCCCCCTGCCATGGGCAGGAACATTTCCCACTGGATCAGGCTGCCCAAGGCCCCATCCAACCTGGCCATGAACACCTCCAGGGATGGGGCAGCCACAACTTCCCTGAGCAACCTGTTCTGGTGCCTCTCATGGTGAAGAAATTCTTCCTTATGTCAAGAGTAAATCTGCCCCTCTCCAGTTTATACCCGTTCCCCCTCATCCTATCACTATAAGCCTTTATAAAAAGTCCCTCTCCAACTTTCCTGTAGTCCCTTTCAGGTACTGGAAGTTCGCTATAAGATCTGCTCGGCGCCTTCTCTTCTTCAGGCTGAACAACCCCAACTTTCTCTGCCTGTCCTTGGATGGGAGGTGCTCCAGCCCTTGGATCATCCCTGTAGCCCTTCTCTGGACCGGTTCCAACAGCTCCAGAACTGGGCACAAAACTTATGTTGAGGATTCCAGAACTGGGCACAATACTCCAGATGAGGTCTGATAAGAGAGGAATAGAATATTCATCAGGGGAAACAGCCATAAGGGCTCTGACCATGGGTCTTCTTGGGGCCAGAAGCATCCCTGTGGCAAATTTGAGCAGCTTAATGGGGTGCCTCCATCCCTAGAGCTCAGTTTGGGGTGGTCCTCCAGGAATATCTATTCAGGGAGCACAACCCCCATGTCCTGGGGGGCGGTGGTGGTGGGACTCAGCTGCCCTGCACCCCAAAATGCTTTATCCCACGATGCTGCTCCTTAAAAACATGATGGTCCACAGGACGATGGTCCACAGGGCAATGGTCCTGCGACTGCTGAGTGGAAAGGAGTTGGGCACTTAGGAGAGAGGAGATGGAGGTCATTTGTCAGACTAATGGTTTGACCAGGAAAAGCATCTCTGTGGCCAATTTGAGCAGCTTGATGGGGTGCCTCCATCCCTAGGGCTCAGTTTGAGATGCTCCTCCAGCCACATCCATCCTGGGAGCACAAACCCCATGTCCTGGAGTGCAGTGGTGGTACCCAGCTGCCCTGCACCCAAAAACTCTTTATCCCATGATGCTGCTCCTTGAAAGTGTGATAGTCCTCAGGAGGGTGGCTCTGGTGCTTCCAGGTGGAAAAGAGTTGCACTTTGGAGAGAGGAGATGGAAGTCATTCGTCTGGCTGATGGTTTGACAAGGACAAGCACCCCCATGGCCAGTTTGAGCACTTTAATGGGGTGCCTTCATCCCTAGAGCTCAGTTTGGGGTGGTCCTCCAGGAATATCTATTCTGGGAGCACAAACCCCTTGTCCTGGCGTGCGGTGGTGGTGGTACCCATCTGCCCTGAACCCCAAAATGCTTTGTCCCATGATGCTGCTCCTTGAAAACCTGATGGTCTCCAGGAGGGTGGCCCAGGTTCCCCCAGCACCCCTGGTGCTCAGGATGGGGATCAGGATCCACGAGGAGCAAAGCATTGCTGTCAATCTCCATAGGGATGGGTGTGGAAAGCAGGATTTGGCCTCTGTTTTAGCTCAAGCTGAGAATCACCCGGATTTACCCCCACCCCACTGCATTCCTAGTGACTGGCTGCAAAACCCCGTGATGCTATAAACAGCCAAAGCCAGAACCTTGCAGAGACCGCTTCTTCCTCTCTCCCTTTCCCTTCAGAGCCGGGAAAACCTCACCAGCTCGCGGCCAGAGCCCTGTGACAGATCCCAGGCTGGCAGCTGGCTGGATTCCCTGCATCTGTCACGGATGAGGAAGGAGCGAGGCAGACAGAGCCAACCACGCCGGCTGGGTCATAAACAGAGCCAGGGTGATGCTTTTAGTGTCCTCAGCACTGGAGTTGGGGAAGGGATATAAGGACACTGGAGGAGGGCAGCACTTTTGAGCTCCAGCCTGTCCCGTCCCGTACAAATGAGCTGTGCTGCTATGCGTAGGGTTCCCGTTTAATGCTGTCCAAAGTGAAGGAGTGAGTAAAACCACCAGCATCCTGGGGAAGCTGAGTCAAGCGTTTCCTCTTGCTGCCCCTGGGTATTTTTAACAGAGCAGGTATCCGGTGCCCGGGCGGTTGCGGTTTTATTTCCGTACCCTGCAGGGGTTGCGTGCAGGTGCTGAGTGAGCCCTGAGGGACCAGGCTCTGCTGGATCCGGCTCAGGATCCCTGCTGGGATGGAGCCACAGTGGGGACAGAGCACACGGAGACTGCATTTGGGGCGCTTGGGACAGTGCTTATAGAATCATGGAGTGGTTTGTGTTGAAAGGGACCTTAAAACCCATCCAGTTCCAACTCCCTGCCATGGGCAGGGACACCTCCCACTGGACCAGGCTGCTCAAAGCCCCATCCAACCTGGCCTTGAATACCTCCAGGGATGGGGCAGCCACGGCTTTCCTGGGCAACCTGGGCCAGGGCCTCATTGAGAAGAATTTCTTCCTCGTGTCCAATGTAAATCTTCCCCCTTCCAATTTAAAGCCATTCCCCCTTGTTCTATCACTCCAGGCCCTTGGAAAAAGTCCCTCCCCAGCTTTCCTGGAGCTCCTTCAGGTACTGGAAGCTGCTCCAAGGTCTCCCTGTAGCCTTCTCTTCTCCAGGCTGAACAACCCCATCTCTCTCAGCCCGGCCTCACAGCAGAGGTGCTCCAGCGCTCGGATCCTTTTCCTGGCCTCCTCTAGACCCATTCTAACAGTTCCATCTCCTTCTTATGTTGAGGATTCCAGAACTGGACACAGGGCTCCAGGTTGAGGTCTCACCAGAGCAGAGCAGAGAGGCAGAATCCCTCCCTGCTGGCCACGCTGCTTTGGATGCAGCTCAGGACACAGTTGGTTTCTGGGCTATGAGCACACGTTGCCGGCTCATGTTGAGCTTCTCTTCCCCCAGCACCCCAAGTCTTTCTCTTCACAGCTGCTCTCAATCACGTATTCTCCCAGCCTGGATTGGTACCGCAGATTACCCCAACTGAGGTGTAGGACCTTGCCCTTGGCCTGGTTGAACCTCATGAGGTTCACACAGCTTGATTTCATGATCTCGTATCTCATAGTGGTTCTCTCTTGCTGCTTTTTTTCCTCAGGGAGCTGCCAGCAGATTTGCCATTTGCTTTCTCACTCTTGCTTTTGTGGCGTGAACCCCAGTGTGAATCCTCTTTTATCCTCTTTATATTCATGTGAAATCAAGCAGGAGGTTTTATTCCTTGCCTTGCATGGGCTTGAGGCCGGGAAGGGAGTAGGTGGAGCAGATCCATGAAGGAGAGACTGGGATGCACCCACAGCTGGGGAGCAGAATAAGGTTCTGGGGACAGAGATGAGCAGAGGAGATGGTACCAAGTAGGAACAGCACAGTGTGCCCTGTGGTCCATCCACATCTTGAACTGAGAGGACTGAATTTTTGGGAGGTTGGGAGCTGATGAGGATTGTCCTCTGTAGAGTGTATGGGATGACCGGGGACCTTCCTGTCCCTACTCATACTTACTCCTGCTCCTGCTTTTCCAAACAAGGATGATGCCCAAAAGCCACTGCACCCACTGTCCAGGAGCAGTAGGTCCTGCAAAAACTTGGGCAGGCACCTGGCTGGCATCGTCCTTGGCTCTATCTTTCCTAACCTTGTCCCTCCTTTGCTTCCTTCGCAGGTGCCGGCGCCTGCCCGGGCAAAGGTGGCCGTGAAGGCCGAGGGCAAAGAACTCATCCTGGTGCTGGAGAGGAACCAGTAAGTGTTGGGGCTGGGTCGGGGAAGGGGCGTTGGGTGTCCCTGGCACAGTCTCACCTGGAGCAGAAGGATCCAATTTAATGGATTTAAATTAGAAGGGGGAAGATTTAGATTGGACATTAGGAAGAAACTTCACAATGAGTGTGGGGAGGCCCTGGCTCAGGTTGCCCAGAGAAGTGGTGGCTGCCCCATCCCTGGAGGTGTTCCAGGCCAGGTTGGATGGGGCTTGGAGCTGCCTGGAGGTGTCCCTGTCCATAGCAGGGGGATTGGAACAGGATGGGCTTTGAGGTCCCTTCCAGCCAAACCCATTCTATGAGTCTGTGATCCTGGCTGCCCTGCCCTGGCTTTCCTGTCCGTGGAGGAAGGGTTGGCTTGGTGTGGCTTCCTGCCAGCTGCGGCTGATGTGGTGGTTTGGGCTGAAATGCTCCTTTTTTCCACTGCCCACACCCACGTTGTGCAAGAAGCAGCCCTGGCTTGATGCCATGGTGCAGGATCCGGCACAGGTGAAGGCCATGTGGAGTGCTCAGGGGATGGAGATATGCAACGGAGAGGGTCAGCAGGATGGGAAGGCTCTTGGGCTGCCAATCCGCTCATAGGGCTAATCCTGAAGGTATCTCATGGTGGGCAATTCTGACTGTTGGCAGTGATTTGGAAACCTCTGCTTTTCTTCTGCTGGACTGGTTTTGGAGTTGGCAGCCTAACCCCATTCCTGGGTGAACTTCCCATGTAGCTTCACTTGACCCTTTGTTGACTCCTTTAGTTTGGCTTGTCTGCAGGTGTCAGCAGCGTGTCTACCCTATGATGCTCACCTAGCCCAGCATCCCCTCATGCCAGGGCTGAAGCATAAACAGCAACCATCTCCATCTCCTGCCCTGCTCTTCTTGACCTTCTCCCTGATTCCTTGTGGCATTTGTTCCATTTTGGCTTCAGATCAGAGAATTGTGGAATGGTTGGAAGGAACCACAAAGCCCATCTAGTTCCACTTCCCTGCTATGGGCAGGGACACCTCCCACTGGATCAGGCTACCCAAGGCCCCATCCAACGTGGCCTTCAACACCTCCAGGGATGGGGCAGCCACAGCTATCCTGGGCAACCTGGGCTAGGACCTCCCCATCCTCACCAGGAAGAATTTCTTCCTAATCTAAATCTTTCCCCCTTCCAATATGACTATAAAGCCATTCCCCGCCATCCCATCACCCCAGGCCCTTGGAAAAAGTCCCTCCCCAGCTTTCCTGAGGCCCCTTCAGGTACTGGAAGCTGCTCCAAGGTCTTCCCAGAGCCTTCTTTCCTCCAGGCTGAACAACCCCAACTCTCTCAGCCTGTCCTCATTGCAGAGGGGCTCCAGCCCATGCATCATTTTTGTGGCCTCCTCTGGACCTGTTCCAACAGTTCCATCTCCTTCTTATGTTGGGGATTCTGGAATGGGACACAATACTCCAGGTGGGGTCTCACCAGAGTGGAGCAGAGGGGCAGAATCCCCTCCCTCCCTGCTGGCCACGCTACTTTGGATGCAGCCCAGGACACGGTTGGTTTCTGGGCTGTGAGTGCACATTGTAGGCTCATGTTGAGCTTCTCATCCCCCAGCACCCCAAGTCCTCCTCCTCAGGTCCCTCCTGGCAGCAGACAGCCCAGTGGTGAAGCAGAGTGGAAAGCTGAGCTCTGCAGGATGGGTTCTACTTCCACTTCTGCTTCTCACCAGCAGCTGTGGGAGGCCCCTGCTCAGCAGAACTCTCTTCTTTCTGCTCTTTGGGTACAAACATCCACCGGAGATGTTTCCTTGTCTTCTCATGACACTAATTCTGGCTCAGCACCAGTTTGCCCTGCTGAAGGGATGAGTGTGTTCAGGAGCTGTGAAGAGAACCCCTGGTGGCTGTGGTGCCTCTGACAGGACTTGGAGGAGCATAGGGCGTTGCAAGACGCTGAGCTCTCTGGATGAGGGTACAATGAAATGGATGAGGGGATTGGTGGCAGCAAAAGGGAGCTGAGCACCCAGGGCAGTCCATGACAACCAGGACTGTCCATGATATCTAGGATCATCCATTGTCCACAAAAACATGTGTGGCACCCAGGACTGTCCATGACACTCAGGACCATCTGTGGCACCCAAAACCAGGACTTCCCATGGCATCAAAGAGCGTCATAGCACACAGGACCTTCCATGGCACTCATGACAGTCCATGGCACTGAAGAACATCCATGGCACCTGGGACAATCCGTGGTACCCAAGGCAGTCTCTAGCATCTAAGACCATCCATGGCACCCAAGGTAGTCTGTAGCATCCAAGATCATCTGTGTCACCAAAGGTAGTCCATACGACACCCAAGGTAGTCTACAGAACCCAGGATTGGCTCTGCCTGACGGTTGTGTCCAATGGGGAGATCAATGCAGCTCTGGCCATCTGCTCTGCTGCCTTGTGCTGGCTAACAGGGCTACCTTAGCGCATGGGCCAGCAAGGCCATGCTAGGCCTCAAATCTTGTTTCTTCTGGTCCTGGGAGACATAGTTGGCCTCCAAAACCATCTTTTGTGTTGCTTTCCGACAAGGCCTTCTCTTGTTTTGGAGAAGAAGAGGACACATCTTGCCTTTCCTCCTCTGAGGTTCTTGGACCTTGTCCTGCCCCAGAGAGGACATCCCAGCAGTCTGAGCTGTGCTGGGACTTGCTGTGCCCCAGACTGGGGGTTCATCTCAACCCTCCTAGCTCTCACCATTCTCAGGCACAGTGTGGAGGCTTTTTCCTCTCCATTGTCTTCAGCGAAGCCATCCTCACGTGTCCCCCCATTCTGCCTATCTGCCCTGACCAGGTTCTTGTCTTGCCAAGCTGCCCATGGGTCCCTTTCCAGGACCCAGACTAAGCGTCTGTCTCCTTTCTCTGCTGTAACTGGAGTTACTGGTGCCAGGCACCCACTCGTAGGCAGGCTGCATAGCCGGGAATGTGCCCACAGCGACATTTTTGAGGCCAAACTGGTTGCAAAATAGAAACTAAGAGGCGGGAGGGCTATTCTGGGTCCGTCTGCTTAGTTTATTTTCTTCTGCTGCAGATTAAAATGTCTGGGACTGAGCCAAACCCCACAAATTGAGGATCAAACTGTCAGCAGGGACAAACCCTGCCCTGCTTTGTCCTTCTTGGGGTGGCTCAGACCCCTGTATGCATGCTGCCCTGCCCGTGGTTGGACCTGCTATCGCTGTGGTGGCTGCAAGCTTACGGAGAGGTGCCCATCACTGTGGCATCTGGGCAAGGTGGTGCAGATTTGGGTGATGTGGGAAGCTCGCTCCTCCTTTTCTCCTTCTCCTTCTCCTTCTCCTTCTCCTTCTCCTTCTCTCCTTGTCCTTGTCCTTCTTCTCTCCTTCTCCTTCTCCTCTTCTCCTTCTCCTCTTCCCCTTCCCCTTCCCCTTCTTCTACTTTTCCCCTTCCCCTTCTCCTTCTCCTCCTTCTCCTCTTCTCCTCCTCCTTCTCCTCTTCTCCTTCTCCTCTTGTCCTTCTCCTTCTCCTTCTCCTTTTCTCCTTGTCCTTCTCTTCTCCTTCTCCTCTTGTCCTTGTCCTTCTCCTTCTCCTTTTCTCCTTCTCCTCTTCTCCTTCTCCTCTTGTCCTTGTCCTTCTCCTTGTCTCCTTCTCCTTCTCCTTCTCCTTCTCCTTCTCCTTCTCCTTCTCCTTCTTCTTCTCCTTCTCCTTCCTGTGAGCTCAGCTCTGGCACTTCCCTGCAGGAGGAGGCAATTTGTCATCATGGGATGGGGTTGTGCCGCAGGCAGCTCCAGGACTGGCCTTGGTGGGAGATTGCCACAGCTGGGAGGAAGCCCAAGCACATGGGATGAAGGCAGAGAGGTGCAGCCTTCGCTAAAAGCAGCACGATCAGCTCTGTTTGTTTGAGGACTCCTTACCCTTGAGGTCTTCTGTCAGGAGCATCGCCCTCACTGTGCTGTTGTGAGATGATGTGACATGCCTGGAGCTGGAGGATGGGACAGTGACAGAAACCCCAAACCCTTCCCTGTGTCTGCTAGACTTCAAGTACGGGGTTGATTCTTTCTCCTCCCAGCGGGATGCTTCCACCTGAGGACTTTAGTAGTCCCAAGGAGGGTTTGGTCCCTATGGAGAAGCTGTTGCCCGGTTTGGCTGCTCGTTCTCGGTGGTGGCAAAGTGGCCCTGCCATGCCTGAGCCCTGGGGATGGGTGGGCAGCTGGACTCCACCCCATCCCTATGCAGGTCCCCTGGCCTGGACCAGCAGGTCCTCAAAGTGGTGTGGGCAGCCTCTTCCTTGCTGAGGTGCAAAGGGGGATGTTCGAGTGTGATTCACATCCTCCCTGGCAACCACAAGCCCTGACTCAGGGGTGATGGCCTCGCTGCCTGAAGCTCTGCAAGGGGGGAGGTGCGAAGGGGGACCCTGCAGACGTCTCGTCATAGAATCACTAGGTTGGAAAGGATCTTTGAGATCCTCAAGCCAACTGTACTTTACTACTAAACCACATCCCTGAGCACCTCATCTACCTGTCTTTTAAACCCCTCCAGGGATGAGGGCTCCATCACCTCCCTGGGCAGCCTCTGCCAGGGCCTCAGAACCTTTTCCTTGAAGACATTTTTCCTGATGGCCAATCTGAACCTGCCTTGGTGCAACCTGAGGCCATTCCCTCTCATCTTATTGCCTGTCACTTGGGAGAAAAACCAACCCCCACAGTCTCCCCTCAGCCTCCTTTTCTCCAGGCTAAACAACCCCAGCTCCTGCAGCCGCTCCTCATAACCTTTGTTCTCCACCCCCTTCCCCAGCTTCGTTGTTCTTCTCTGGACACTCTCCAGGCCATCTAGAGCTGGACACAAAGGCTCTGTTCAACCTTGTGCCAGGACACCCAGAGCACCTCAAGTGTCCTCTCCTCTCTCCGCAGGCTGCTGGCACGAGGCTACACCGAGACGCACTACACTGCGGATGGGCAGCCCGTGACGGTGGCTCCCAACCACACGGTGGGTGTTGGGGGACGGGTGTAGCTCATCTCTGCTTTTTGGGGTCTTCTCAGCATTTGGGATGAAGCCAAAGCCCCACCGGGACAAGGTGTGGTGTTTTCGCTGGCAGCATCCCCAGCGCCTGTCGCGGGAGGAATGCGAGCAGCACGCGGCTCCTGTATCTCTTGGCCACGAGACAGCACCTCGGGAAATAAACACAGGCAGCGCCGGCGCGAGCAGCCCTCGCTCTCCCCGACGTCGCCCCACCGGCCGTTTGTCACCCTTCCAGCTGTCTGTGTCCCTGACTGAACCACCGGAGCCAGCAGCCTCCCGGCTCCATCCCTCCCGCTCCCCCGTGGAAAGGAACATCGCTCGCCTGGCTGGGAAACACAAAATGGGTGGATTTTTGGGCCAAGAACGTCAGGTTTGATGCCCAGCCCTGCGTGGTGGTTTCTAATGGAGGTCTTCATCTCCCCTCTCCCAGGACCATTGCTACTACCATGGGCACGTCCACGGCTATGGAGGCTCCTGGGTTGTCCTCAGCACCTGCTCAGGAATACGGTACGGAGAAGTGGTGCAGGGAGGCTTGTGGGGTTGATGAAGAAGGGGATGGATCCTGTTACCCCCTTCCTCTTGGCAGGGACCCTCTGGTGCAGCACTGATGGTCCTGCAAGCCCAACACTAGATACCTCATGGGGCTGATTTTCCATTCTTCCTATTCTCCCTTCCTTCACCCAACCCCGAGGGTGGGCAGGGTTGGGAGAAACTGTTTTGCTGGCAGCAAGGAGATTCATCTCTGGAGGAGATGAGACCCCACACCCTGCTGTGGGTACCCCAGAACTCAGCTTTTCTCGGTTGCAGTCGTTGCTCCATTGGCATCTTCTGACCAGCACAGTGGTTTTAATGCTAAGGATAGAGTAGTTTTGTTGACAGAGCCACCCGTCTCTTGTCTCTGCCCCCACCCTGGGTGTGGACCAAGTTGAGGTGCAATGAATTGTGAGGCCTCAGCGGGGGTGTGGGAAGTGGGGTGAAGGCACCACAGGAGTCATCAGGGGCTGCTTTTCATTACCAGGGGCCTGATCGTACTAAGCAGCAACTCCAGCTACTACCTGAAACCCCTGGGGACCCCCGAGCCGGGCCACCACGTCATCCACCGCGCAGAGCACTTGCCCATCCAAGGTGGGACCTGCGGCCACGGTGATGATTTTGTGAGCAGCATCGCTGACATCGCTCGGCTCTTCCAACCGGTGCAGCACCGGGTAAATCCATTTTGGGGCGCTTTGCTCGCGGAGGGTCCTTCTGTACCCCTGCTCAACACCTGTAGCTTGTGGTGGGGTGCCCATCACCCTGGCATCTGGGCGGATGGGACATGAGGGGTCTGTGTGAGCAGCTGACCTGGTTTGAGCTTGGGCAGGAGGCCTCGAAGGGACGATGTGTGGGTTGGGGACCAGTGCTGCATTGTATGGTGTGGGATGTGACGTGAGGTGACATTGGGAATTGTGCTGTAGCCACCCAAAGTTTTCTTCTTGCCTCAGTTTCCCCTCTCAGCTGTGCCTCCTGGGCAGCTCTGCCATATATGGGGAGCCTGAAACTCCCAAAGCCATGGACTGCTCACTCTTTTGCTCCTCTCAGCTTTCCTGTCTGGCTTACAGGCAAAGAGAGATGCCTGGAGGACCATGAAGTACATGGAGCTCTTCATCGTTGCTGATCACACACTGGTGAGCGCTGTGAAGGGCAGAAACCTGGTCCCCTGACAAAAAGCCTGGACTTCTTTCCGTCTCCCTCCCTGCTCTTGCTCTTATGACCCTTCCCCATCTTTCTGCAGTACAGGAACCAGAACCTCAACCTGGGCCACACCAAGCAGCGCATCGTGGAGATTGCAAACTACGTGGACAAGGTATCAGCCCATGAGAGGGACCAGCTGGTCCCTGTGACCACCTTCATGATGCCCAGTGCATCTGAAAGCACCTGAAGTTGGGTCCAGCCTGGTGGGGGCCCTCAGGGAGTGTTCCTCTGTCTCTAGGTCTAGGAGTTTAGATGGCAGAGGTGAGCATGTGGTGGAAAATGCTTTGCCACTCATGGCTGAGCTGCAACAGTGAAGGGTGTGGTGGTTCTTGCCCTGCTGTGATGATGGGAATCAATGCTGGCGTCCTTGATGCAAGGAAGGACACGTTTAGGCATCGTTGGCTGATTGATGGCATCGTGCCACCGTGACTGTCTCCTGTGGCCATGCCTGTGTCTGTAGATTTCATACTTGCAGGAGGATGCGGGACAAGTGTGTGCCCAAGTCACCCAGCTGGAAGGAAAGCATGGAGGTCCACCAGCCGAAACGCCATGGCAAGGCTGAAGGATCTACAGCAAATGCCAGTCCCCATCCCCTCCATCCCTGTCCCCTCTTTGCAGTTTTACAGGTCACTGAATATCAAGGTGGCCCTCATCGGCCTGGAGGTGTGGACAGAGCGGGACCAGTGCGCCGTCACCAGCGACGCCAACACCACGCTCTGGTCCTTCCTGCAGTGGAAGAAGGCGCTGAGGTCACGCAAGAAGCATGACAACGCCCAGCTGCTGACGTGAGCACCCTTGTAAACCTTGGGACGTTGGAGCATGAGGCTCCCACCTTGGACCGGGGTCTCCAAATCACCCCATAGGTGCTAATTGCTCCTCTGTTCTTTCTGGGCAGAGGGAAGACATTCAGGGGGACAACCATCGGCATGGCCCCGCTGGAGGGGATGTGCAGCGCAGATAACTCTGGAGGTGTCAGTGTGGTAAGAGAGGCATGGAGGTCCCTGCTGCTCCTCCCAGGCTGGAGGACCCCATTGCCACCCTGTCTTGCTGTGTTTCTTCATGGACTTGGAGGACCAGCCACCCAGACTTGGTCCTGGCATGCAGCTTGAGAGCAAACTGATGCTCGTAGCTCCTTACCCCTCTCAGATGTTGTCCAAGTTGTAAGGAGGGTGGGAAAGGGCTGATTTAAAGGTTTCCCACCCCATGTGCACCCGCAGCAGCGTTGGGATCTCCTGTGTCTCTTCTGCCCCTCGTATGGAATAGCCCTGCTCATTCCCTGCTTACACTCTCTGGTTTTGTAGGGTCGTCTCCACCACAGATAACTGTTCTCCTCCTCCTCCTGATGGGAGGTGACCTGTAGTTCCTAAATGACCTGTGGTCCTTCAGCAGGGTGGTGGTGTGGGGCACCAAGGTTTCTGGATTTTAGGGTGCACCTTCCAAGGCCCCAGGTTTTCAGCAGTTGGCTCCAGCAAAAGAGCTTCCCAACAGACTTGTGGGACTTTTAGGAGACCAAACCTCACTTCAGCCATGAATCAATCTCCATCCCTCTCTCTGTCCCTCCCATGGGATCTAGCTGTAATCTTGGGGTTGTTGTGGTCACTCCATCATCCCAACTCCATTCCCTGGTGTGGGATCACCTTTCTTCATCGCTTCTGGCTGCTGTGCTGATGCATTCCCCATCCTTATGTAGGACCACTCGGAGCAGCCCATCGGAGCAGCCGCCACTATGGCCCATGAAATTGGCCACAATTTCGGCATGAGCCACGACAGCACTGGCTGCTGCGTGGAGGCCACCCCGGAGCAAGGCGGCTGTGTCATGGCAGCGGCCACCGGGTAAGTGGTGATGGGGACAGGAGGCATCTCAGCAGGTTCTGGATGTTGTTTGCAGCTGGGTGGGCTGGGGAGAAGGGAGGGGTCTTGCAAGGCACCCATAGTGGGTGCAGTGGCTGTTGCGAAGGGGGACTCAGCTGGTTGCTCTCCCCATTTTCCCTGTGCATCCCATTTCCATGGAGCGAGAACATCCCAGTACCCAGGAACAGGCAGGGCTGGTGGCTTTTGAGGAGTAGCAGCCCCATCCCAAAACAGCTAAAGATGGAGACAAATGGGTGTCACCTTCTAGACATATTATAAGAATCCAAAGCATTTTCCTACTCTATCCCACATCTCAGCACAGTGAAATTATTCTTTATTATAAGACCAGACGGCCAAGGAGTGCCCAGTTCTGGTCACGCTGCTGGGGACTCACAGCACCGCGTGGTTGTGATGGGGTGAGCTCACATCCCTCCCCTTTACCCAACCTGGAGAAGAGAAGGCTCTGAGGAGATCTTATAGTGAACTTCCAATACCTGAAGGGGCTCCAGGAAAGCTGAGGAGGGACTCTTCACAAAGGCTTGGAGTGATAAGATGAGGGGTAAGGGGTATAAACTGGAGAGGGGCAGATTTAGGTGAGACATAAGGAGGAATTTCTTCACTATGAGAGTGGTGAGACACTGGAACAGGTTGCTCGGGGAAGTTGTGGCTGCCCCATCCCTGGAGGTGTCCAAGGCCAGGTTGGATGGAGCCTTGGGCAGTCTGATCCAGTGGGATGTCCCTGCCTATGGCAGGGGTTGGAACTAAATGATCTTTAAGGTCCCTTGCAACCCAAACTCTTCTATGATTCTATGACCCCACTAAATCTGGATTCATGATGCTCCAGAGTGCCTGTCATTAACTTTCCTGACCTCTAACACCCTCCAGGTTTGTTTCCCTGTGCTTTTACCCCGTAATTCAACCTAGAACTGTATGAAATACAGCTGGTTGGAGCCACTTTCCCTTCCAAAGTCCTCGTCTTGGATTTTTCAGCTCCTGACAACACAGTCATCCCAAATCATAGAACCCCTGGGTTTGAAAGAACCTTTGAGATCATCAAGCCTAACCATACCTGTCCCCTACTAAATGATATCCCTAAGCATTTCATCTACATGTCTTTAAGATCCCTCCAGGGATGCCCACCTCTCTGGGCAGCCTCTGCCAGGGCCGGAGAACCCTTTCTGAGAAGAAGTTTTTCCTAATGTCCAGTAATTCCCTATACTGCAGAAAAGCAGCTGTTTATTCCCCATTATTTGAACCCACCCGCTCTTCCAATTAATAAATAAGAGTCAAAACCCATGATGCGGTGTCAAGGTGTCCCCAGGCTGTTTAACCATGAGTCTGTTAGACCACAACACTCACCCCATGGGGTTTAGTATCTGCCTAGGTGGATTGTGGTGGGAAAAGCACCAGTTTTCCAGGACGAGGCAGTTGTGCACTTGGCTACTTATCCTAATAATTAATTATCTTGCCCCCACCCCATCAGAGCTGGATGAGATGCAAAGTAGTAGCAGATGCTGCAGCTCAGCTGTGCCCCTGCTCACCCTGCAAAGATCTCCAAGATGACATCTGCCTGTGACATTTCTTATAGAATCATGGAAAGGTTTGGGTTGGAAGGGACCTTAAAGCCTATCCAGTTCCACCCCCTTGCCATGGGCAGGGATACCTCTCACTGGATCAGGTTGCTCCAAGCCCCATCCAACCTGGCCTTGAACACCTCCAGGGATGGGGCAGCCACAGCTTCTCTGGACAACCTGGGCCAGCGCCCCACCACCCTCACAGGAAAACATTTCTTCCTAAGATCTCGTCTCAATCTCCCCTCTTTCAGCTCAAAACCATTCGCCCTTGTCCTATTTTAGCCATTATTTAGCCTGGAGAAAAGAAGGGTGAGGGGAGAACTTATCACTGCCTACAGCTGCCTGAAAGGAGGTTGTAGCGAGGTGGGTGTTGGTCTCTCCTCCCAAGTGACACGAGATAGGATGAGAGGAAATGTCCTCCAGGCCATTCAGATTAGACATCAAGAAAAACCTGTTCATGGAAGGGTTTCTCAGCCTGGCAGAGGCTGCCCAAGGAGGTGGTGGAGTCCCCATCCGTGGAGGTGTTTAAAAGCTGGGTAGTTGAGGTGCTCAGAGATCTGGTTTAGTAGCAGACAGGTATGATTGGACTCGATGATCTCAAAGGTCTTTTCCAACCAAGTAATTCTATGATTCTATCCCTGCACTCCCTGGTCCAGAGCCTCTCCCCAGCTTTCCTGGAGCCCCTTTCAGTACTGGAAGCTGTTCTAAGGTCTCCCCAGTGCCTTCTCTTCTCCAGGATGGACAAACTCAACTGTTTCAGCCATCTTCCTTCTTATTTTTACCCCACATGGGCAGGAAACATATTTCTGGCCATTTTCAGCCTGTCCCCTGTTTGTTCATTCATGCACCCCCTTCTGGGTGCACTCATCCGCTTACCCTCCCATAACTCGCGTGGATTTACAGCTTTCCCTACAGCTCAAGAGATTTCTCCCAGCCTTCAAAATCACTTTTAGAGAAAGCCCTCTGCGTCATCTCGGAAATGAGATATCTTAACATGAAATCAAATCCTTCTTTAGCGATAGGAGGAACTGAAACCAGCACTGAAGCAGAGAGCGGTGCCCAGCCCTGACTCTGCTTCCTCCTTCTTAATACATCACACAAACCCCCACAAATGTGCAAAATTATGCTCGGAGTTTCTCTAGAAACTCACCATTTCTTCCTTCTCCTTATGGGAAAACCCATTTGGGCTCTTAGAGAAGTGGCCTGACATGTACTAGGCTCTGATTTCATAGTTTTTTTTGCTACTCAGGCCATGTGAATGATTTAACATGGGGTTATTTTTTGTGTGTTTCTCTTCTATTTTTCTTTAATTTTTAGAGGATTAATTTTTTTTTTGATCGGTTTGAAGCTGAAAAGGGAGATTGAGATCTTAGAAAGAAATATTTTACTGTGAGGGTGGGGAGTTGCCCAGAGAAGTGGTGGTTGTCCCATCCCTGGAGGTGTTCAAGGCCAGGTTGGATGGAGCTTTGAGCAGCCTGATCCAGTAGGAGGTGTCCCTGCCCATGGCAGTTGGGTTGGAACTGGATGGGTTTTGAGATTCCTTCCAACTCAAACCATTCTATGATTCTCCATCCCAACCTCAAAGGTGTTTAAGTAGCCCCGAACTGGTATTTCTTATTAGTGGTTTGGTGACATCAGGTACATATTTAGCAGACATCCTGAGTCTGAGTCACTGCAGATGTGGAGACCTACCTTGTGGTTAGGACAGGGAGGTCTGTGGCTTCTGTCCCACTTGCAGAGGACCAAGGCACAGAGGTGACAACTACACCTGCATCGAACTGGGAGAGCCTGCAAGCATGAGTGCTTCCTGGCCTTTGAGGTTCAGACCATGGGGGCTTCCAGTCTCCAAAAGGTTCCTTGCTGGAGGGCTGATATTCTCAGGAGGGTTTATGGCAGCTTTGCTTCTCCACCCCATCCCATTCTGGTGGATATTGGGGTTCAGTGCGGTGTCCCTTGGTTGTTAATCTGATGCTCAGCCGTGTGAGCTGGGGTGGGGGATGTTCATGTTATTGATGCATCTGGTCGATGGTGGCTTCTGCTCTTGGAAGGGTTTGTGCCAGTTTGCCCGTGTCCTTATTTCCCAGCTCTGACTGTGGTTTTCCACCTTCTCCTGGTTCCGATCGTCCCGGTTTCCACCCCTCCCCATCTGTCCCCTGCGCAGACACCCCTTCCCTCGCGTGTTCAGCTCCTGCAGCAAGAGGCAGCTGGAGAACTACTTCCAGAAGGGAGGTGGCATGTGTCTCTTCAACCTGCCTGACACCAAGGACCTAGTGGTGGGACGGAAGTGTGGCAACGGCTTTCTGGAGGAAGGAGAAGACTGTGACTGTGGGGAGGTGGAGGTACGGTGCTGGGTTGTGCATTGCTTTCCCACAGAGGCTTTTGCAGCTCAGCCCAGCTGCTCGGTGACAGGATGCAGCTCACGAGGAGAAGGGTGTTTCCAAGGGAAAGGGTTTGCTGGTCACCACAGGGACTCCAACTCTATCTCACCTTCCTTAATCCATTTAACCTGGTCCTGGCTTTCTTCTTTGCCCCAGAGTGCTCAGGTTTTCCTTATCCCTCCCTGTGCCTCAGTTTTCCCATTGGCAAAATGAGAAGAGCGATGCTGTGAAGGGTGGAAAGGACCTGGGGGCAGCAACGGGGAAGGGATGGACTTGCTGAATTGCTGGTGTCTTCTGCCCATGCAGGAGTGCACCAACCCATGCTGCAATGCACACAACTGCACGCTGAAGGCGGGGGCCCAGTGTGCCCACGGTGACTGCTGCCAGAGCTGCAAGGTAAGCCTCTCGCCCTGCCCTCCAGCATTCCCACCTACCCACCCATGGGATGAGCAGGGAGATGCAGCCACACCATTCCATCAGGACTCATGTACTCGATGGCGGTGCTGATCAATGAGAAGCTTGACATGAGCCGGCAATGCGTGCTCGCAGCGCAGGCCAACCGTGTCCTGGGCTGCATCCAAAGCAGCGTGGCCAGCAGGGCGAGGGAGGGGATTCTGCCCCTCTAGTCCTCTCTTGTGATGCCTCACCTGGAGTCCTGTGTCCAGTTCTGGAATCCTCAACATATGAAGGAGATGGAGCTGTTGGAATGGGTCCAGAGGAGGCTACAGAGATGATCAGAGGACTGGAGCACCTCCTATACGAGGACAGGCTGAGAGAGTTGGGGTTGTTCAGCCTGGAGAAAAGAAGGCTCTGAGGAGATCTTATAGCGGCATTCCAGTACCTGAAAGGGGCTACAAGAAAGCTGGAGAGGGGCTGTTCACAAAGGCTTGTGGTGATAGGATGAGGGGCAATGGGTATAAACTGGAGAGGGGCAGATTTAGGCTTGATATAAGGAAGAATTTCTTCATCATGAGAGTGGTGAGACACTGGAACAGGTTGCCATGGAAAGTTGTGGCTGCCCCATCCCTGGAGGTGTCCAAGGCCAGGTTGGATGGGGCCTTGGGCAGCCTGAGCCAGTGGGATGCCCCTGCCCATGGCAGGGGTCTTGGAACTGGATGATCTTTAAGGTCCCTTCCAACCATAACTATTCTATGATGTCCTTAGGGTCAACCCCATGGGGTCAAATGAGAACAGTTATGCATAAACTCATGTTCATATGAGAGTTTCTTATGGCTTCTCTGTGGCTGGGGACCAGCCCAGGAACCTGGCTTTATGCCTACAGCCCCACGTAGTCCCACAAGGGACATTATAGATGGTTTATGGCCCCAAGCTATACTGGGAGGCAGCAGCAATACCAGCTTGCCCGCTTTGCTGCTGCTCAGTGCTAATGTTTCTCTCTCCTCCGGCGACAGCTGAAGGTGGCTGGGACCATGTGCCGAGAAGCAGCAGGATCCTGTGACCTCCCTGAATACTGCACTGGTGCCTCACCCTACTGCCCGGCCAACGTTTACCTGCTGGATGGCTCATCCTGCGCCTACGGCGAGGCTTACTGCAACAACGGCATGTGCATGACCCACCAACAACAATGTGTCCAGCTCTGGGGTCCAGGTGAGTCCCACCACCACCAGCCCTACATTCTTGGCACCCTTCTCTGGATCTTGGCACTATCTCTCCCCGTAGCCTCTGTCCATGGAGCTGGTGGGTGGCGGATGGAGGGATTGGGTTGTCCCCATCCACGGGGATGGGATCTGCATCAATGGGCTGGTGTGGAGGGCTGGAGGTGCTGTGCATGCACATCCGCTGGTGTTTGGTCCTCTGCTGTGTCCATCGCCCACTCACTATGCCTCCCGCACCGCATAAAGGGGGCTCCAGGAAAGCTGGGGAGGAATTCTTTATCAGGGAGTGAAGGGGGGATGGTTTTAAGCTGAAAGAGGGGAGATTGAGATGAGATCTGAAATGTTTTGCTGTGAGGGTGGTGAGGCAGCGGCCCGGGTTGCCCAGAGAAGTCACAGTTGCCCCATCCCTGGAGGTGTTGAAGAGCCACATCACCTATGGGCCAAGTGCAGCATGGAGTCTGCAGGCAGCACGAGGGCCATGTGCAGAGGATGGGTTAACCGAAGCGAGGAGGCCACGCACAGCTCTGCAGCCGATGAGCTCATGCAAAGCCGAAGCCACTCATAGCGTTCAGGCTGTGTAAGGAGTCACGTGCAGCGTGGGGATCATGAGCAGCATGGCGATGTATTCAATGGATGGGATGTATCATAGAATGATTTGGCTCGGAAGGGACCTTAAAGCCTCTCCAGTTCCAACCACCTACCATGGGCAGGGACATCTCCTGTTGGATCTGGTCACGCAAAGCCCCTCTTGTGGTGTTCTTGGCCTGGCAGCTCCAGAAGACTTTTTCATGGTGTTTCCTCCATGAACATTCAGCCTGTGCTCCTGGTGTTGGTATTTCTGCCTGCTGGCTGCTTTCCTCATCTGACATGGGACCTTTCCTCCTCCCCTGCAGGTGCCTGGCCGGCCCCAGACGCCTGTTTCCAGGATGTGAACATGGCTGGCAACACCTATGGCAACTGCGGTAAAGACAGCCAAGGGCGCTATGTGAAATGCGAGAAGAGGTGGGTGCAACGCTGGCGTTCATGGGTGCCTCATCACCTCTTTTTGCACCTCCTGCCTCTCACCGCCCACCCGTGTGAAGAGACTGGCAAGGTCCTACCCCAGCCTCTTGGCATCACCCTTTGCGCCAGCTCTGTTTTGGACCTCAGGAAGCCACCACATCGTTCCTGGGCTCAGTCCCTGTCACTGCTGGGAGGTTGTCCCACCATGCATCACCTCCCAGCCCACTCTGAAAGCAAAATCAGAGACAACATCAGCAGAGAATGCTATTCGAAGGAATGTGCGGTCTCCAGTTAGACCAGGGAAGTTAGAGGCAACCTGCCTTATCTGTTCGCTCCACCATTTCTCTATGCTGTCCATGATTTATCTGTCATTTCCGATCCTGCTGAGATTCTTCCATCACAGTCTAACATAAATTCAGAGGGAGACGAGCCAGCAGGCAGTGGGGCAGGGGGTGATGGAGAAGAGAGGGTGGGGTGGCTGGTACCCACGTCTGCGCTCACCTCGGCTGTGTCCTGCTCCTAGGGATGCTATGTGTGGCAAGATCCAGTGCCAGAGCTCAGCAAAGAAGCCCCAAGGGACCAACACTGTCTCCATTGACACCACCATCCGTTTCAACGGGCGGGAGGTGAAGTGCCGAGGGACCTACATGTACACCGCGAAGGATGATGAAGACGACCTTTCTGACCCCGGGCTGGTGATGACAGGGACGAAATGTGGAGATGGGATGGTTAGTACCTCTTCCTAGGGCTGGGGTCTTCTAGGGGACATCATCACCTTGGCTCTACTCTCAGCTCCAAAGTGGACATTGGCTCTTCTCTGCGTTACAGACGGGCCATGGGATGTGGTTTCCCCACACTTGCAGATATTGCCTTGGTGACATCTCAAGCAAGGCATTTCTAGACATCACCAGATGTCTGTCTGTTGGCCACCAAATTCTTCTCTCTGGCCTCCATCCTTCTTTACTGATCTAATGCATAGTGGAACAACCCCAACAGGAGTTATGTGTCCCAAGACCTGACAGATGAGGCTTCCTCCTATGAATAAACTCTTTCCCAGGGGAAGGCTGTGTTAGGAATCAAGATGACAGATCCAAACAGATGCTGCTAACTGAACGTGAGGGTTTTTTACAGCTTCTGCATCTCCGAGTGCTTCACAGAGGGTCAGTTCTGCTGAGAAAGGCCAGAAGCCTGGGAGACAACACGGTAGCAGGGATGTATGCCAGACTGCGCTGGCTAAGGAGAGACATCCTGTGCTATTCAACATTTTAATTGTGCAATTTCCATCCCAGTTTGGGAAGGAAAGCCAAATTGTCGGCATTTTTCATGAGGAAGGATGGTGGGTTTCAAAATCCAGTGTCATTTTTTTCTGGCTGGTGTCTGCCTTTTAGGGCCAAATGGGAAATGCCTTCTCCAGGAGCTGCCAGGCGGGTTGTCAGGGGTAGGGGGTGGAAGTGGTGGTGGCTGATCTCCACTGAGCCATCCTGGATAGGGGAATGGCAGAGGTTTCCTGGACTGTGCTGAAAATTGAAGTGAAATGCATTAACCTGGAACAATAAGATTTAACCAACTCGCACTTTCCAGTGGGCAACATCCTTCCAGAAGTCTTCACTCAGTGAAGCCAGAAGATCATTGTCTCCCCCTCTCTCTTTTCTTTCTTGAACCTCAGCTTTTTGGTTCTCTCTCAGGTTTGCAAAGATCGACGGTGCCAGAATGCCTCCCTTTATGAGCTGGAAAAGTGTGTTTCCCGATGCAACGGCCACGGGGTGAGTTATTGCCCGAGACCTACAGGAGGATCCTGACATGAGGGCAGATTCTTGAGCAAAACCAAGCATCTCCCACAGGGAGGAGCCCTGCAACGCAATGAGCATCTGCTTTTCATAACTCACACCTGCATTAGGTAGGGGTGAGAGTGAGCTGAGAGCTTTGTTACCCTTGTCCAAGTTAGAGGACAAAGATCATTTGTGATGTAAGGACCATCTGCAAAATTTGGATCAGGGTCCGATTTGAACTGGAGAGTGTTTATTGCTCAGAACAGGTGGCTGTTCCCTCTGCGAGCAAAGCAGGAGATAGAAACACAACCGGGACAGCAAAAAGGCAGGGATGTGGTTCAAAGAATAGAAAATATTTATAGAATCATAGAATCCCTAGGCTGGAGAAACCTTTGAGATCACCAAACCCAACCGTACCTGTCCACTACTAAGTCATATCCCTAAGTTTGTCCACTGTTGTGCAAAGCTTAAAGGCTACAAAGGTTTGACCTCTGCAGGACTTTGTCAGATGAAGCAAACAACAAACTGCTGTAGGAAATCACTGCTGGATTAGGTAATGTGGTAGGTAACCCACCTAAATTTACCCTTCTCTTCTGCTCAGTGTCTTTAAGACTCGTGGTTTGGATTCTGTGCTTCAGAAATGCTGTGGTTTGATGGGAAAGGCCATGAAAGGGAGATGTTTAACCAATTTCTGACTTAAACCAAAATAGAATCACCGAATCATTAAGGTTGGAAAAGACCTCTAAGGTCATCAAATCCAACCATCAACACAACACCACAGTGCCTACCAAACCATGTCCTGAAGCACCACATTGCATGTTTTTTTGATACCTTCAGGGATGAGGACTCCACCACTGCCCTGGGCAGCCTCTTCCAGTGCTTCACCACTCTTTCAGTAACAATTTTTTTTTCCTAATATCCAATCTAAACCTCCTCTGGTGCAACCTGAGGTGATTTCCTCTTGTCCTGTCAAAATACGAAAGGCATCAGGCTGGCCCAGTCATGCGATGTGAAAACTGAGGGTACAAGATCCCTCTCTTCAAGGTTTCTGTGAAATGAAAGGAAATGAAAGTGTCAGCAAGAAAATATCTCTTTTCATTGCAATCACACATTTGAAGGCAACGCAGGCACAATCCGAGTGATGCTCAAGGGGTAAATGTTGGCAGAGGTTAAGCTCTTTTGAGCCTGGACTGAAAGAGCTCTCATTTGCTCTCATTCTCACCTTATGGACCATTGTTTCATAGAATCACCAGGTTGGAAAAGACCTCTTAGATCATCGAGTCCAACCATTCCTATCTGCCACTAAACCACGTCCCTGAGCACCTTGTCTACCCAGCTTTTAAACCCCTCCAGGGATGGGGACTCCACCCCCTCCCTGGGCAGCCTCTGATAAAGCCCAATGACCCTTGGATATTTTTTTCCCAATATCCAATCTGAACCCTCCCCAGTGCAGCTTAAGGCCATTCCCTCTTGTCCTATCACATGTCACTTGGGAGAAGATGCCAGCACCCTTCTCTCTACAACCTCCTTTCAGGTAGTTGTAGAAAGCAATAAGGTCTCCCCTCAGCCTCCTCTTCTCACGGCTAAACAACCCCACTTCCTTTGATGTTTCCATACATCCCTCGAGGTCTCCAACCCTCCTTCTCATCCTGCAGGTCTGCAACAGCAACAAGAACTGCCACTGCGATGCTGGGTGGGCTCCCCCCTACTGCGAGAAGCCAGGCTTGGGTGGCAGCGTGGACAGTGGCCCTGTGCAACGTGACAGTGAGTTTCTACTTCTCGTCTGGTGGCTTGTGATGCTGGTGACACAAGTTGGTGGCTTGTGATGCTGGAGTGATGGCACAAGAGGGGTCGATGGGGCGATAAAGCTGCTGGTAGCTCTGCTTCCAAATGTGCTGGGTTGGGTCCATTCAGGCAGACTCACAGCCTGGTTGCTTGGTGGCCACTCATTTGAATTGAAGGCCACTAGAAGGTACTGCTCCTTTTTTGGAGATGTGACCAGCAATGATGTCTCTAGCCTGAGTGGCTGGGAATGGGCAGATGGGACTGAGGTTTGCATCGAGTGAAGCTGGAGGCTGCTGGCTTTCCAAGCCCTGCACTCATCTTTGTGCTTTCCCTGCCAGATCATGAAGCCATCTTAATAAGCCTTCTGCTCATCTTCCTGCTCTTCCTTCCGGCCTTGATGATGATCATCTACTTTTGGTACCGTCGGGAGAACTCACTCCTGAATAAATGGATAAAGGAGATGAGGAGGAGGAGCCAGGAGACATACAGGTGGGTGATGCGTCCTAAACCCCTTCTCTCTTGAAGACCCAATGAGACTCTGAAATGTTTTCTTGCTGCTGGCAGCGTCCAGCCTGGGAAGAATGGCTGTGGGGGAGATGGTGGTGCACAGGGTCTGTTTCCAACTGGTACGAGACCTTCTATTTCCAACTGGTATGAGATGTGATGAGCTCTCTCCTGGGCCTCTCAATACTGGAAAGACATTGAGGGACTGGAGCATGTCCAGAGAAGGGCAATGATGCTGAGGAAGGGCCTGGAGCACAAGTCTTATGAGAAACAGCTGAGGGAACTGGAGTTGTTTAGCCTGGAAAAGAGGAGGCTGAGGAGAGATCTTGTCACCATCTACAGCGAGAGGAGGTTGTGGTGAGGTGGGTGTTGAGTCTCTTCTCCCAAGTAACAAGTGATAGGACAAGAGGAAATGTCCTCAAGTTGTGCCAGGGGAGGATTAGACTGGATATTAAGAACAATTTCTTTACCAAAAGAGTGGTCAAACACTGGAACAAGCTGCCCAGGGACGCGATGGAGTCACCATCCCTGGAGGTGTTCAAAAAAAATGTGTAGATGTGGCACTTGGGGACGTGGTTTAGTAGGCACAGTGGTTCTGGGCTGATGGTTGGACTGGATGATCTTAGAGGTCTTTTCCAGCCTTAATGATTCTTTGATTCTAATATGAGGCTCTCAGCTCTCCCCTGAGCAGAGAACAAGAGAGGTCTGTGGGACAGGACAACCCCAGAAAGTCATGACCAAGGTGGCCTTGTACCAAGAAGCTTTCTTGCCATCTGGTCCTAGCAGGCAAGAGCTGGAAGGGCTCTAAAATAGAGCTGGATTAAGGTATGCTCATTCTTTCCCCTCTTGGTACAGCTACAGACACACAAATACCTGCCACAATTTGAGTGAGAAACCCAGAACGGAACAACCTACTTCATTAAGCTGAGACCTGGGGTTGTTCAGCCTGGAGTAGAGAAGGCTCCAGGGAGACCTTAGAGCAGCTTCCAGTACTGAAATGGGGCTGACAGGAAAGTTGGGGAGGAGCTCTTGATCAGATAGTGTTGGGATAGGATGAGGGGGAATGGCTTTCAGCTGAAAGAGAGGAGATTAAGATGAGATCTTAGGAAGAAATGTTTTCCTGTGAGGGTGGTGAGGCCCTGGCCCAGGTAAGTCATGGCTGTCCCATCCCTGGAGGTGTTCAAGGCCAGGTTGGATGGGGCTTTGAACAGCCTGATCCAATGGGAGGTGTCCCTGCCCATGGCAGAGGGGTTGGAACTGGATGGGCTTTGAGGTCCCTTCTAACCCAAACCATTCTATGATTCTATGATGACGCTCATTGTCTCCAGACAAACTTGTCATCTCTGCTCACCCAGCATTGCCAGACGGTCTGTTAACAACCGGTTAACGGAGACAGGCTCTCGCGGCATTTCAGGAGGCACCCGTTGCACAAATGATTGTTTTATTTTGCCATCTATGACTTATGGTTGTGATCCCTGGCAGGAACAAAACCATGGCTCGAAAGTCAACTGGTGGCCATTCCAAAGCTGCTTTTACTTTGCGGAACATTTCCACCTCCAGCCACACTAATAAAGTAAGTAATGACTTGCTTTTCAGGTTTACTTTCCCTCCCTGGGACTTGATACTTGTGGGTGATCACATCTCCCTCTAGAAACCCGGCAAGGAACTGGTGCTGAGGAGCATGGTTTAGGGAGTGATAGGAATGGTTGGACTCGATGACCCAGTGGGTCCCTTCCAACCTAGTCATTCTATGATTCCATGATTCTATGGTATTCCGTGCTGGTTTTGTGCTGTGTCTACACCAGGAGGCCTTGGTCACAAGTACACAGCCCTTCCAAAAGTGACTCAGTTGAGTTCTGCCTGCTCAAAAGGCCATGGTGATTGCCAGGAGGTTCTGCTGGGAAGTTGTCCATCACCATGGCAAAGCTTAGCAGGGGCTCTGCAATCCCACTGGTGACTTTGTGCTGGTGGTCTAGGGAGGCAGATGTTTCTGCTGCTGGTTGCATCAGCTCTGGTGACCTCGGGATGAGTAAACCTGGGTCTGAGTTTAGTTACGAAGAAAGTGATGGCCTTTTTGAGCATGGCTATGGTGGCTGAGGTACAGACAGAAAGGATAATGTCTACCATCTGTGTAATTCAGGCTGGTGGAAATCTGGTATGGTTCCACCAGAGATGGTCCTGGTCCATATCTCCTGGGCCAGGCCTCTTTCTCACCCTTGTGTGCCCTCATATGGTTAGTGAGGAACACAATGGTCAGCTTTTGGGTGGGATGGAAGAAGTGTTGGTTCCTGAAAGCGGAATAAATACCCAAGGCTCCTCCTACAAATCCCTAGCACCCAGACCTTGATGGGACATCTGCTTTTTAGCACTCAAGAAGATGCACTTGATTCTCTCCATACTCAAACTTTTCTTCTTCCTGCAGGCAACGCGAGCTGCATTTCCCTCCAAACCCAGTGCTCATCAGCCTGGTTCCCAGCCCGTCAACATTGTCCACCCTCTTCGCCCAGCTCCCCACTCCATCCCTCCGCGCCCGAGAGACCCAAAGCCTGCCAGGCCACCTCCACCACGCAGCAAATCGCCCATGGGCCACACCAAACCAGTCATCTCCCAGGCTAAGGTGCCACCTCCGAAGAAACCTCTTCCCTGCAGCCCCGTGAGGACCCCACTGGTGAGCTTTGCTGGCTGGCCGTGTTTTCCTGCCAGGCTCATAGAAACTTGCTGCATTTTGGCTGCCCAGGGGGTCTTTTGGGTTGGAAACTATTGGGAAGCTGTCATGCCACCCTAAGAGAGAAATCTGTTTGCAATGGTGAAGAAAGCTGAGTAAATAATGAGACTATTTTAAGGTAGTTTGGATATTGTTATATGCTTGGAAGCATTTGGCCCAGAAAGCCAACTGTGTCCTGGGCTGCATCCAAAGCAGCGTGGCCAGCAGGGTGAGGGAGGGGATTCTGCCCCTCTGTTCTGCTCTCATTAGACCCCACATGGAGTCTTGTGTTCAGTTCTGGAATCCCCAACACACGAAGGACATAGATCTGTTGGATCAAGTCCAGAGGAGGTCATGGAGATGATCCAAGGCCTTGAGCATCTCCCATGTGAGGCCAGGCTGAGAGAGTTGGGGTTGTTCAGCCTGGAGAAGAGAAGGCTCCAAGGAGACCTTAGAGCAGTTTCCAGTACCTGAAGGAGCTCCAGGAAAGCTGGGGAGGCGCTCTTGATCAGGGAGTGCATGGATAGAATGAGGAGGAATGGTTTTAGGCTGAAAGGGGAGATTGAGATGTGATCTTAGGAAGAAACAGTTTCTTGTCAGGGTGGTGAGGCCCTGGCCCAGGTTACCCAGAGAAGTTGTGGCTGCCCCATCCCTGGAGGTGTTCAGGGTCAGGTTGGATGGGGCTTGGAGCAACCTGATCCAGTGGGAGGTGTCCCTGCCCACGGCAGGGGGTTGGAACTGGATGAGCTTTAAGGTCCCTTCCAACTCAAACTGTTCTATGATTCTGTGATCTCAAGTCTGCAGCAGGGGTGTGAGGTTTGTAGGAACTCCTTTGAGGATGTTCTCTCCCCATACACTTTGTGATCACAGGTCGTTCCAAAGCACCAGCCCCCACGTCGGCCACTACCTGGAAGTCCTTTTCTGGCCAAAGAATTGCCTCCTGCACATGGACAGACCCTGCTGGTCATGGTCCCTCCTACCAACTTCAAGACATCGGGTACAAGTGCCATGAGCCACCCCACCAGGCCATTAAAGTAAGTCTAAAGAGGATTTGCGCTACCTCTCCCAACTGTTGGGTCCTGCAGGTGGACACAGTGAGCGAAGTCTTGAGGGTCATGTCTGTGTGGGACATTCCAAATGTCACTAGGGTGTGCTTTGATCTGCTTCTCATGGTGTCTTCACCATAACCCGGGTTTCTCCTTCTCCTCCCTGGTATGTACCGGCCAGGGTGGGGAGAAGCAGATGAAATGCTCTCTGCTCTGAGCCGTGTGGGTCTGTGCGCGGTGCTGGAGCTACAGAGCAGTTCAAAGCCCACCAGCTTCGGGGTAACTGGTCTGTAGGACATTGAGGATCTTTGATATGGAGCATGTGGGGGCAGCACTGACAGCTAAGAAGGAAATCAAAAGATGTCCCAAATTCTTCTGCCTGGGGAGCAATCACAACCAAAGTGTTTGTCCAGATGGAGACACTGTGTGCATAAACAAACCTGTTCCCATGCTCCCTCTTGCGTGGTGCAGGAGAAGAACCTGCCCACCCAAGCAAGGTGCCTGTGGGTGCATGGGGTTGGCAGCCATGCCTCCACCTAGTAGGACTCTATAGTGTTTGGCCAAGGTTGGCCAGCGGTGACCAAGGTTGGGACTTTGGGTCTTATAGGTCCTGGTGGGTTAAGTCAGATGCCATCCTTTGGAGTTGTGTATAGCGCGGAGCATGGAGAGCGCTGTTGGTGAGCTGCTGGGGGACAGTGGAGTGATGTATATTGATGCTCTGTTTCATCTTTCCTCCCTACAGACCGATGCCACCTCAAAGGTGAGTCACAGACACCGTGCAGGCCAACACAGGGATGGTCTTTGCTGCTTGTAAGACATGGCTCTTGACTAAAAACTGGTCTGAGACCCAAAAAGTAGGGATTAAATGTTCCCCTTCCCAGAGGCTCTTAGATGAGCAGAACAAAGCCCCTCTGAATACCCAGACAACAGCAGGGCTTGGACACCTATGTCCAAGGGAATGGAGGACATGGGCATTCAAGTTTGGAGCTGGGAGATTCAGTCCAAGCCCTCTACAATATCACCACTACTTTCAGCTAAAAATCCTCTGGAATCAGGTCATTAAAATCTCAGGAGATCATGCTGGCATCTGCTCCTGCTAGCCAGGCTTGTGGGCCACATCCAGGCACCATGCTGGACTGAAGCTGGCCTTCATCCACAGATGATCTGCTTTGCTAGTTACTTCTTTGACCCTTGTGGACCATTTTAGTTTCCCGTGTCTTTGTAGTTGCCACCCCAAGGAGGCTGAATATGCCCAAAATTTCTCAGTGTTACTCAATCCCCATGGCCCATCTCTTCTAGCAGATAAACCAGGCCTGTTCTGTGGTCCCAAAAGAGAAAGATTTGGCACATCTTGGCAGCCAAACTCTGCTCCCTCCCCAGATGGTGTAGTTTTGTTCTTGCTGGCCCTGGCCATCCTCTCTTGAAGTGGTGCCCATGTTAAAAAGCGTTGCCTGGTAAGGCCAGACGCGTGCCAGGGAGAAGGACATGCCCATATCCTGGTTTGGATTCATCACTTGATATTACCAACAGAGTAAGAGAGAACCAGGGTCCTATTTCCTCTCCTAGATGGATGAGGTGAGTTTCATAATTCCCAGGATGGACTATAGATTCCATGTTGGTTTGGTTGATTGGGTGACATCTCTTGATAGTGCACAAACCACCTTGGCTGGTTTTGGGAAGCTGAGAGCAGTGACCCCTTCAGGAACATGATTACTGCAGTTGGTGGGCTCCCAGCATTCAGTGCTGGTGGCACCACATGCTTTGGTAGATTCTGCGTCCTACAGGGGTCTTGAGGGAAGGCAAACACAAGAAAACACCTCAAAGTGATACAACTCAGGGTTGTATCTTTGAGAGAGGACATGAGTGACCATGATAGTGCCAGGTCCCCTCTGGTCTCAGGTTCAGCAGCTGGTCTGTCTTCCCTGAGCTGTTGGAGGATGGTTGTGGTGGATGCACTCACATGAGTTGTCTCATTTCTCCTTCTCGCTCTAGGCCAGTCCCAGCCATCAAAGCCCAATCAACCTCCTTTCTCTTGAAGAAGTGACGAACCAAGGACACCTTAAGCCCATCCTTCCTGAGCTGGCTCTCCTGATTTGCACTGCTGCTGGCGACAGGGGTCTTTTATTCCTCTCTTTTATTTGTCTTTTGATACCAGAGGACTATTTTTATAAGACAGAATATGCACAAAAACTGTAGTGGTGGGAGGGGAGGAGAGGGGAAATCGGTACCGTGACATAACTAAGGGTTAAGCTGTTCGTGGGGTTACCACGATGGAGACTCCAGCATCGCTTCCTGGCCGATTTATCCCCCCCAGCTTTAGTTTCTTCTTGTCATTGCACATGGGCTGGGATGGGATGACTTGGGGTCAAATGAACATCTGACACTGATGAAAGATGCTGATGACAGCGGCAGCGAAAGCCATGTAATATCCTTCTAGCTACCTCCTCCTTCTCCTCCAGGCCCACCCACCCATTGCTGCCAGAGTTCAATGCTGGGCCTTGTCTCCAGGGAGACATTTGCCATGAAAGAAAAGTGGTTTCCAGTTTGGACTTTGCCATACAGTGCTGGGACATTTCCATGAAGCATCCAAGCTCTCAGGCTCCTCCTGGCCTCCCGCCTGGTTGCACAGGAAATAGCAGTGACAATCCTGGGGCCGTACCTGGAAGGAGAAACCATCTGAGAAACGGTTCAATGTCTGAACTGCTGGTGGCAGCTGGTTCCCAAGGTGCTTTCAAGGGGCTCGGGAGCCCTCCATAAACATTGCATGTTCCCTGCTCGTGGGGCAAGCCCAGCAGTGGCTCTGTGAGCTGCTAACACTCTGCTGTCCAAAGGGGGAAGGAGCCACAAGCCGGGAACAAGAGCAGGAAGACCTCCTTCCTGCATCATTGGCTTGCCCAAAGGCCTTGGCCAAGCCATTGCATTTCTCTGTGCCTCAGTTCCCCTCGTCTGTAAAACGGGGGGTAAATACCTACCTCACAGGGGTGTTGTGAGGTTTAACAAAGTGATATCTTGAAAGGGCTTTACAATCCTCAGATGAAAGGTGCTGTTGACCTGCACAGTGCTACACCGTGCCACTTTCCTGTGACTTGACATGCGGCTCTGTCAGGGTCTGAAATGAAAACAAAGGCTTTCTACAGTCCTCTGGCTCCTCTGACTCGTTCCTTGCTCAGAAGTCCTCTGAGCCTTTAGACACCAAGGACTCTGGGTCTCCCACCACACCAGTGCAAACAGATATCCTTGGAACCCCTTCTGTTACCTCTTAAACCTGGGATCATTCGGTCCGACTGTATGTGCCATGGCAGCTGCCCTGGTGTAGATCCCATCTCTCCTAGGACAAAATCTGCCCCTCTGCTGTGTTTTCCTGAGACCTCATCTGCAGCCCTGCGTCCAGGTCTGGAGTCCTCAGCACAGCAAGGACATGGAGCTGTCAGAACGAGTCCAGCAGAGGCCATGTACATGATGTGAGGGCTGGAGCAACTCCCAGACGAGGACAGGATGAGAGAGTTGGGGTTGTTCAGCTTTGAGGAGGCTCCAGGGAGACCTTAGAGCAGCTTCCAGTACTGAAAAGGGCTCCAGGAAAGCTGAGGAGGGGCTCTTGATCAGGATGTGCAGGGATAGGGCGAGGGGAACAGTTCTAAGCTGAAAGAGGGGAGATTGAGATGAGATCTTGGGAAGAAATGTTCTCTTGTGAGCGTGGTGAGGCCCTGGTCCAGGTTACCCAGAGAAGTTGTGGCTGCCCCATCCCTGGAGGTGTTCCAGGCCAGGCTGGATGGGGCTTTGAGCAACCTGATCCAGTGGGGGAGGAGGTAGGGGTGGAACTGGATGATCTTTAAGGACCTTTCCTACCAAACCTTTCTATGATTCTATGAAATTTGAGATGTGTCCAACAAATACAAAGGTTGTTGATGGTGTAGACTCAGGGACACCCCTCAGGAAACTCTTCTGGTGTTTCCTTATCCCACGTTAAAAAATGTGGTGCTCTGCAGGTTGTGGTTAGGGCCACCTCGACCTAAACTGTCCTTACTTTTTTCTGATTGGAATTTGTTTCAAAGTCTTTGGTCACACATATGTGTCTTCTCTGAAGACCTCTGGTACCTCCTTATTTTTCCTGGTCGGTGGATATCCAGGCAGGATGTAGGATCCAGCAGAGCTTCTTACTCTGATAACAAGTCACAGAATCATTTAGGTTGAGAGAGACCTCTTGACATCATCCTCAGATGACCTCCAGAAGGCAGGAGAACTGTATTGGTCTCTAAACCTCCCCAGAGTTCCATTCTTTTCAGTGATCTCCCAAGAACATCTGACATGGTCAGACTTGAGGGAGAGCCTACAGAGTTCCTGGAGAGGTGAACTCTGCCCCCTGCCTGTGAATGGCCTCCCTTCTACTGTCCAGTATAAGTTCTAGCAGAGAGTTAAACAGTTGGAGAGAGTTTGGAGAAGTTGCTGCAATGATGAAGTGGTTGGAGAAACTCTTCTCAATGAGTTGGATCTTCTCTGAACAAGGGTTATGAGAGGTGGCTGAGGCACCTGGGGTTGTTTATCCTGGAGAAGAGGAGGATGAGAGGAGACCTTCTCACTGTCTACAACTCCCTGAAAGGAGGTTGTAGCGAGGTGGGGTTGGTATCTTCTACCAGTGATAGGTGACAGGACTAGAGTAAATGGCTTCAAGTTGCACCAGGGCAGGTTCAGACTGGACATCAGGAAAACTTTCTTCATGGAAAGGGTTCTCATGCCGTGGCAGAGGCTGCCCAGGGAGGTGGTGGAGTCCCCATCCCTGGAGATGTTTAAAAGCCGGGTAGATGAGGTGCTCAGGGATTTGGTTTAGTAGTGTACAGGTACGGGTAGACTCGATGATCTCCAAGGTCTTTCCAACCAAATGATTCTATGATTCTGTGACACTAGATGGCAGCAGATGATCATCATATCCTTTGTTCCGCTGCCTTCTGTGTTGTTCTTGGGATTTCCAAGGACCAGATCCTCAAGTGCAGCTTTTCTCCTTGCCCTTTCTCCCCTACTCCATCATCTGCAAATCCACTTAGAGGGTGATCTGGGCATGAAAGCTGTTAAGCGTCTCTGGCGACTTGTTGAGTTTGAAGACCATCCAAATGGAGCTTTCCCATTTATAAAGGGGTCCTCGGCCAGTATGGGTACCTTTGGAATATGACATTAGGAGAGCTGAAAAAACACAGCCTTCACTGTACAGTGTCTTCAGCATCAAAGGCACCTTCTTGGCTACCAGAGCCTTGCTCAGACAGCATGTGCTTGGTGAGGGGGAAAGGAGAAGGCTCTCATGGAGGCATCTTGGCTCCATCATTTCGTTGAAGCCTGGGGGCACTGAGATGAGCCATCGTAGTCCCATCTGGTGCTTCCATGTCTTTCAGTGTTCCTAAAGTGGAAGAGGCTGTGGGACAGAGGATCAGACCACTTGTAACTTCATCATCTTGATGTTTCTGGGTGTTTGTCCCAGCTTTGCTGCTCTATAGGCAAACTCATATATCCTGTCTGTCCACATACGTACTTCAAGGTAGACACCAGCACCAAAGTGAATACATTGAGTGCTGTAACCTTCTCTAGCCCATCTGCATGATTTCTAGCATTGCCTTGGATGTCTCTTGTGACAAAAGTCTCCGCAAAATGCTGCATATGCCGGGATTTGGGATACCATTTCCCCTCCAGTCAGGTAAGGAGAACCTGGAACCATGATTATGGAGATGTATACTGAAACTGCCCACCTCCAATGAGGTCTTGAGCAAGGGCTGAGGCCCTTAGGTGAGTGAAACATCTCCAACAGTGTCTCTCTCTCTCTCTCTTCTTGGCCACCTGGGCACACTGCTGGCTCATGTTCAGTCAGCTGTTAACCATTACCCCCAGGTCTTTCTCCTCCATGCAGCTCTCCAGCCACTCTTCCCCAAGTCTGTAGCACTGCACAGGGTTGTTGTGCCCCAAGTGCACGCTCCAGAGCCTCAACATCCTTCTTGTGCTGTACTCGGCACTGGTGAGACCGCACCTCGAGTAGTGTGTTCAGTTCTGGGCCCCTCACCACAAGAAGGATGTTGAGGCTCTGGAGAGTGTCCAGAGAAGAGCAACGAAGCTGGTGAGGGGCTGGAGAACAAGTCTTATGAGGAGAAGCTGAGGGACCTGGGGTTGTTTAGCCTGGAGAAGAGGAGGCTGAGGGGAGACCTCATTGCTCTCTACAACTACCTGAAAGGAGATTGTAGAGAGGAGGGAGCTGGGCTCTTCTCCCAAGTGACTGAGGACAGGACAAGAGGGAATGGCCTGAAGCTCCGCCAGGGGAGGTTCAGGTTGGATATCAGAAAAAAAAATCTTCACGGAAAGAGTCGTCGGGCACTGGAACAGCTGCCCAGGGAGGGGGTGGAGTCGCCTTCCCTGGAGGTGTTTCAGGAACGGGTGGATGAAGTGCTTAGGGACATGGTTTAAGGGAGTGTTAGGAATGGTTGGACTCAATGATCCTTTCCAACCTGGCAATTCTATGATTCTATGATTCTATGATTCTCTGCCTCCATGCCTCAGTTCCCCTCGGTTTGTGAAGTGGAACCGTAAGTTCTTGATCTGTCCCGTCCATTCCCTGTCCTGCCCAGTCACCCTGGGGTGCAAGAACCCCAGCAAGGGGACAAATCCTGACCCACGGCAGCTCCATGGGCTTTTAGCCTGCTTGAGCTCTGCAGAGGTTTCCAAGGGATGAAGGGGGGTGTGGAGAAAGGATCGAGCAATTGAGAGTCCCCATTGATTGAGTGGCTTCCAGTGAGCTTCAGAGACTGGGGGGCTGGATCACACTGGGGAAGTCATCTTGGGACAAGAAATGCCCTCCTTGCCTCCTCTGAGCCTGAATTTCAAAGTGCATTGAGTTTGCACCGAGTTCATTTGGGGGTGTCCTGGCACCAGGGGTGCAGCATGAGGTGACATCGTGAGCGTAAAATATAAAACCCACTTTCTTTTTATTTTGGTTATTTAGTGCTGCATCCTGGGGTGGAAGAGATGAGGGAGATGGACACCTGAAGTGGGACCAGCTGCAGGCAGGCAACGCATTCATGAGCGCCCAGAGCTGCAGGCAGACAGCACATGTACAGAGCCAGAGGAAAAAAAAAAGAAAATGAAGTAAAAAAGGGGAAAAAAAAGCACTGAAGCGGTTAATGAAGAAGCTCTTGCAGCTGAGAAAGTTGAACCATTCATCATCTTCCAGTGCCTTTTTCTTTCCTTTTACTTCATTTGTCTTTGGCAGAAGCCGATTGCTCTCTCCACCCGTTCCTGCTGTTCGGGGGCCGGTGTTCCCTCCTTGCAGCCAAGAATGGTCCCATTAAAAATGAAAGTATAAAGCACAGCTTGATTTTAATTCACTGCGTCAACATTTCTATATGTACAGAGAGAAGGAGAGAAATAAATTTGCAATATTATACCCACACACGCTCGCACATGCTAAAGACCAGGGTCTTGTTGAGTGTTATCACTGAAGTGTTGCCTAAAGCTGATGTCTTATCTTTCTAATTTCCAAGTATTTTTGAAAGAAGTGAGTGTCTTTCAAATCTTGGCACTATGAAGTACAAAGAGAGCTTGGAGATGAAGTGCTTTTGGGTCAGCAGTGGCAAAGTGGGATGCGTTTGTCCCTCTCCAACTTTCCTTTCAGTTTTAAAGACTTGCTCAGAGATACAAATGAAGGAATAGCTGCAGGTTTGGTCGATGTTTGGAGCTTTGTTCAGTGGCTTTGTGGTGATCTTGATGCAAAACCACTGCTTCTGCTGCCCATCATGGTTTGAAGAACACCGGTGAATGAAGGTAGGGCTGTACCTGGTTATCAGAATAAGTGCGACGTACCTGCTTTGGTCCCAGATCCTTAGCTAAGATAATCAAACAAAACTGTTCCAAAAAAAGTAAGATTAGGAAGTTGGAGAATGTAGAAACGGGTGGAAACACCACAGTGTGGCTTCAAATGTGCTGCATAGAATGGTTTGGGTTGGAAGGGGCCTTAAAGATCATCTAATTCCACTCACTGGAATAGGTTGCCATGGGAAGTTGTGTCTGTCCCATCCCTGGAGGTGTTCAAGGCCAAGTTGGATAGGGCCTTGGGCAGCCTGATCCAGTGGGATATTCCTGCCCATGGCAGGGGGTTGGAACAAGATGATCTTTAAGGTCCCTTCCAACCCAAACTATTCTATGATACTATGATCTTATGATTCTACGAAGGTTGGGATGCTGCTCACCAACCTTCCTACAAGGACAGGAAAAGCTGGTGGTCCACTCACCCTGGGACAGAGAGCTGTTTATTGCTATTGCTGCCACTTGTTTGGTGCCCAAATGTGCTTTAAAGAAATAGGTATAAGATGAAATTTTTGTCCTAAGGAGACAATTTTGTCTAAATTGGATTTGCACAAAAAAATAAGCTGTTTCTGTCCAAAGTAGCATCCTGTGACCAAGGGACTTGATGCACTTGATGATCCCTAGGCTTGCAGAGCAAAGAGCTTTGGTCATGTTTGTGGTCGTAGATTAAAAGTGCTTGGGAATGTTTTGGAGGTCCTAAGGCCAATGACACAGAGCCGTAGTCATCTGTATTATTAAATTCTCCTCCTTTCAAAACAAAGTGGCCATCAGCAAACTGTCTGCTGGGATGATTCACGGAGCAAGTAAGTGGCTGACCCAAGCAAGAATCAGAGAGTGCTTTGTGTTAAGGCCAAAGGCATGCCAAGAAGGACTAAGAGTTTGGCAGCTGGAGTTCAGTCCACTCTTCTGTTCATGAGTACAGGCACAGCTTTGGGGATTGGTCTGACCAAAGCATAGAATCATTAAGGTTGGAAAAGACCACTAAGCTCGTCAAGTCCAACCACCAGCCCAACACCAGTGGGCCTATAAAACCATGTCTCAGAGTGCCATGTCTACACATTTTTTGAACCCTTCCAGGGATGGTGACTATGCTATGTCCTTGGGCAGCGTCTTCCAGTACTTCCCCACTCTTTGGGTAAAGAATTTTTCCCTAATATCCAATCTAAACCTCCTCTGGTGCAACTGGAGGCCATCTCCTCTCATCTTAAGAAGAAATATATTTCATATCTATGGCTCTCCTCAACCAAGGATGGTCCATTTCTGCCTCTGCCCCTGCTTCTCGCTGTGGTTGATAGAGAATGGGTGAAGACAGAAGAAGAGAGTCTTCTTGTTTTCATTCATTCTTTATGAATTCATTCATTTATGAACAGTCACCTTACCATTCTCGACTAAAGCAACTTCATACAATTTTTGGTACCTGGTCTCCACTGGATGAAAGCAACCACCAAACGCTTAGTACTCCTTGAGGTGACCAAAGCCCAGAGTCCAACTTGCCAATCTTTTCTTCTGCCTCTGCTTAGTGAACGCAAAATGAGCCACAGTTTTGAGAAACAGCCTCATTTTCTCCTGGGCGTGAAAATAACAGGTGGCTTTTTCAACTATTTTTTTCTTCTGCCTTGTTTTGTTTGGTTTTCTCCCCCTACTTGCCCTTTCCAGAAAGAAAACCCATGACTGCAAGGTAAAGTTTAGTCATTCTTTGAGTTTCAAGTAATTCCTGGCATGATTCCCCACTGTCTCTTCAACGCTGTCTTTCTCAGCAGGATTTTATACCTGTGAAGCTTTTATGTTGCAGGAAACTGAGGACTAAGTCAAAGTTTGGAACAGTTTGAGTTGGAAGAGACCTCAAAGCCCAGCCAGTTCCAACCCCCTGCCATGGCCAGGGACACCTCCCACTGGACCAGGTTGTTCATAGCCCCATCCAACCTGGCCTGGAACACCTCCAGGGATGGGGCAGCCACGACTTCTGTGGGCAACTTCTTCCTAAGATCTCAACTCTATCTCCCCTCCTTGAGCTTAAAACCATTTCCCTCATCCCACCCCTGCACTCCCTGATTAAGAGCCCCTCCCCAGGAGGTCCCCCACTGTCTGTTCCTGTGCCTCGTCCCTACAGGACTCCATTCTCGGGCACTTTATTAGCATCAGTCATGCAGTTTGGTCTTTGCTTGGTTTTTGTTTTCATACCAGCAGTGAAAACAGCTCAGTTCCCTTTGATGTTCCTGTGGATGGAGCTCTATTTTTTTTTTCTTCTTTTTCCTTTCCCTTTTAGAGCTGAAGCAGAAGAAAATCAATTTAAACAAGATGCAGAAAGGTTTCAAAACACAGTCTTAATTAAGTCAGCTTTGCCTCCCATCTTCCTCTGGCTCAGCCTTGAACCAACCCCCCAAACCCAGCAGTTAATGACAAAAGAAAATCAACGATGACACACTTTGAAATCCTTGGCACTGCGTGACATGCACAATGCTTTCAAAGAGCCCAACAGACAATTGGCTGGAGAACTTTCTCCATTAAACTTCAAGAAACACATTGTTTTCCAGGATGAGAAATGGTTGCTCCTCTTTTCTGCTCTGTCTTGTTAGAGAACAGACCCTGGAGTATGGCTAAACTGAGCTCTGCTGTATATTCAGCAGAAGGTCAAGATCTTCTCTGGGACTTAGGAAAGCTGAGACCGGACCATCCCAAACATCCAGATGATGCTGTCCTTTTCAGTTGTGCCACAGCACACTGGGAATAGCTTGTGGCTGAGCTGGAGGATGGAGGAACACAGGTAAAAGCGGCACAATTGCCCTTTTGGATGCCCATCAGCTCTATGCTTGATCTCCAACACTGTTCAGACAAAAGCTTGGTGTAAAACCACCTTTAAGACCTGCTGGCCATTTTTCTCTAGGAAATGGTCTTGGTAGCATCATACTTGGTCTGGACTCTGCTGCTGGACCAAACGCACAGAGAGCAGAAGTCCTCAGGGGTCTCTCCAGTAGAGCTTGCAATGTTGGTCTCTCCTTGAGAGCCAGGGAATGACCAGGAGGTTGCTGGCAACCATGCCAGGGCTGCTGGTGGGCATTCCTTTGATGGGGATCCCCTCACGCTGAAAAATGTTGTGACCCTCTGAATGAGACAAGAGCCTCTCTTGGTTTGCAGAACGTGAAGTTTATCCATTCCTAAGAACCACATAGGTGCTGGTTGGCATGGAGCTCCATTGATGCTCTGGAATGTCTGCTCAGAACCTCTCCTCTTTTTCTTTCCAGGAAAAGGCTGGTGGTAATTGCACTTAAGGTCTGATCAATTCAAGCATCCTTACTATCTCCAAATAAGGAGTCTGATCTATGATAGAGGGACAAGTTCCACCCTGAATGAGAGCTGGTCCTTCCTTGAAAGACTCCTCGGGGCCCTTTTCATCCTCCATCCCCTGAGTAACAGGACATGAGTTGAGTTGTTTCAGCTCTGATGATGGTGACTCAGTTTTTATTATCACAGTTCTGTCCGTGACACAAGGACTCTGTCAAACACTGACCCAGCCCCAAGATCTCGCAGATCTAGCACATTGCTAGTTTTGCCACCATCCAACTCCAAAACAACATTGCACTTGAATTCTTCATGACTCCAGGACTGATTAAGCCTCTCTCCCAGTTATTTCTCCTCCTTTCAAGCAAACAGTGGGAGTTATTGCATTTAGGACCCTGACTGCTCTCCCAGTGAAGGGGGAGCTGAGCATAGAATCATAGAGTTATAGAATGGTTTGGGTTGGATGGGGCCTTAAAGATCATCTAGTTGCAACCCCCCTGCCATGAGCAGGGACACCTCCCACTGGATCAGGCTGCTCAAAGCCCCATCCAACCTGGCCTTCAACACCTCCAGCGATGGGGCATCTACAGCTTCTGTGGGCAACTTGCTCCAGTACCGCACCACTCTCATCATTAAGAATTTCTTCCTAATGTCTAATCTAAATCTCCCCTCTTCCAATTTAAAGCCATCCCCCCTCATTCTATCACTTCAGACCCTTGGAAAAAGTCCCTCCCCAGCTTTGCTGGGGCCCCTTCAGGTACTGGAAGGCTGTTTTAAAGTCTCCTCGGAGCCTTTTCCTCTCCATACTGAACAATCCCAACTCTCTCAGCCTGTCCTCACAGCAGAGGTGCTCCAGTCCTCGCATCACCTTTGTGGCCTTCTCTGAGAGCTGTCTTTGTGCAAGAACTGATGTGAAGTAGACTCCGTACTTTCTCCTTGATCCCTAATGACCAGCAAAACTCAGCCTGGAGTAAAAGCAAGAGACAGACATTTGCAGCAGAATACCAATTTTGATGATTATACACTGCACCGACACAGCATCGCAAGAACAGGGGCAGCTGATGGATTTGGTAGCGCTGGGCGCTTAATGTTCTGCCTTGTTTTGCCTCCTGTCATTTCGTGGTGCTAATGGCTTCTCTGTGATTTGTTTGATTGCATGACCTCAAGGACACACAGCTCCCTCCTTCTTTTCTCTCCTCTCCTTCTTTTCCCGTGCGTGCAGACGTGCACCTTTGTTTTAATAGAATCTAAATGATATGTCTCTGCTTCGGACAGAGTTCAGGAAACCCATCACAAGGACATTGAAACCGTAAGTGTCCTATGAGCGATTTCAGCTCTGCCTTGATAAGCCAGTGACCTGCTCCAGCAGTGAAGCTCAGGGGCTATTGATTCAGCTCAGGGCAATTGTGCAGGTTTTTGCTGAATTGACTTGGCGCCTTGGTTGGAGGTTACACTTATTTTCATGACAAGAATGAAGAGCTGCTGAGCTGTTCTGTCTGCCTGCTGTCCAGCGGGACTGAGGATGGAAGAACTGCTCCAGGAACAGTCACAGAATCACAGAATCACCAGGTTGGAAAGGACCCACTGGATCATCGAGTCCAACCATTCCTAACACTCCCTAAACCATGTCCCTCAGCACTTCATCCACCCGTTCCTTAAACACCTCCAGGGAAGGTGACTCGACCACCTCCCTGGGCAGCTGTTCCAGTGCCCGATGACTCTTTCTGTGAAGAATTTTTTTCTGATATCCAACCTGAACCTCCCCTGGTGGAGCTTCAGGCCATTCCCTCTTGTCCTGTCCCCTGTCACTTGGGAGAAGAGCCCAGCTCCCTCCTCTCCACAACCTCCTTTTAGGTAGTTGTAGAGGGTAATAAGGTCTCCCCTCAGCCTCCTCTTCTCCAGGCTAAACAACCCCAGCTCTCTCAGCAGCTCCTCGTAAGACGTTCTCCAGCCCCTTCACCAGCTTCATTGCTGTCAACGTGCAGGTGTCTTGCGTACCTTTGGACATCTCAGATGGCTCAAGATAGTATCATAGAATGGTTTGGGTTGGAAGGGACCTTAAAGACCATCCAGTTCCAACCCCCTGCCATAGGCAGGGACACCTCCCACTGGATCAGGTTGCTCAAAGCCCCATCCAATTTGGCCTTGATCACCTCCAAGGATAGGGCAACTACATCTGCTCTGGGCAACCTGTGCCAGTGCCTCACTACCCTCACAGTAAAGAACTTCTTCCTAATGTCTAATCTAAATTTACCTTCTATCAGTTTAAAACTGTTCCCCCTCATCCTATCCCTGCACTCCCTGGTCAAGAGCCCCTCCCCAGCTTTTCTGTAGCCCTTTTCAGTACTAGAAGGCCGCTTTAAGGTCTTCTCACAGTCTTCTCTTCTCCAGGCTGAACAAATCCCACTCTCTCAGCCTGTTCTCACACATGAGGTGCTCCAGCCCTTGGACCATGTTTGTGGTCTCCTTTGGATTTGTATTTCCTGTGCTGAGGACTTCGGAATTGAATGCAATACTCAGATGAAGTCTCATGAGAGCAGATGCCTAACTTCAGGTGTCTTTGGTCACCTGAATGGATCCTTTGGTCTTCACTGAGACACCTACACTTAGACACTGAAATTTGTGTGTTCCCATCTATCAGTGAATCCTGCCTAGGGTTTCAATGTGGTTGTTACTATTAAGTGTCTAGCAGGGCAGGAGGGAAGTGTCTCAATTATTAGGTTTATTCATCCTTGAAAAAATCATTGCCGCACTGTTGAGCATCCGAAGTGATGGAGCTGTTTGCAGGGTGTCTCAGGATATGGTGGACCCTGCAGGTGAGCTGTGGGGGACATTAGCTCGAACGTTTTGCATGGAGTGAAGCACAGATGACACCTTACTGCAGGTGTGGAGGTAGCAAGGGGAAAAGATGGAAAGCCCTTGGGTGGACTTGTCCAAGGGGAGCAATGCATATCCGTGAGGGGCTGGCTGGGAAGCTGTAGCTGCAGCAAACAGAAGCAGTCCCACTGCAGACCTCCCCCGTTGCTTGATGGAGAAGGTGAGGAGGTCTACACAGAAAGCTGTTGTCCAGCCCAACTTTCGGGTTCCCCTCTTCCCTAAGGTTATAATCTTGTTTCTTTATCAGCAGGACCCGCCCTACCCCATTTTTATCAATGACCTGGATGAAGGCATTGAGTGCACCCTCAGCAAGTTTGCAGATGACACTAAGCTGGGAGGAAGTGTGGATCTGCTGGAGGGTAGGGAGGCTCTGCAAAGGGATCTGAACAGGCTGGACTGCTGGGCCGAGACCAATGGCATGAGGTTTAACAAGGCCAAATGCCGGGTCCTGCACTTGGGGCACAACAACCCTATGCAGTGCTACAGACTGGGGGAAGAGTGTCTGGAGAGCTGCACGGAAGAGAAGGACCTGGGGGTGCTGGTTGACAGCCGACTGACCATGAGCCAGCAGTGTGCCCAGGTGGCCAAGAAGGCCAACGGCATCTTGGCTTGGATCAGAAATGGGGTCACCAGCAGGAACAGGGAGGTTATTCTCCCTCTGTACTCAGCACTGGTGAGACCGCACCTTGAATACTGTGTTCAGTTCTGGACCCCTCACCACAAGAAGGATGTTGAGGCTCTGGAGAGTGTCCAGAGAAGAGCAACAAAGCTGGTGAGGGGCTGGAGAACAAGTCTTATGAGGAGCGGCTGAGAGAGCTGGGGTTGTTTATCCTGGAGAAGGGGAGGCTGAGGGGAGACCTTATTACTCTCTACAACTACCTGAAAGGAGGTTGTGGAGAGGAGGGAGCTGGGCTCTTCTCCCAAGTGACAGGGGACAGGACAAGAGGGAATGGCCTGAAGCTCCACCAGGGGAGGTTCAGGCTGGATATCAGAAAAAAATTCTTCACGGAAAGAGTCATTGGGCACTGGAACAGCTGCCCAGGGAGGGGTGGAGTCGCCTTCCCTGGAGGTGTTTAAGGAACGGGTGGATGAAGTGCTGAGGGACATGGTTTAGGGAGTGTTAGTTATGGTTGGACTCGATGATCCAATGGGTCCTTTCCAACCTCGTGATTCTGTGATTTTACTCCTTGCTTTGCTCCCACCACTGCAAGTGGAATTATTTGGTGGCGAGTAGTTGCAGGTTGCTCTTCTCCATCTGCAGTAGCTCAATCAACCACAACAGCCCCCAGTGAGGTTCCTCCTGTCATGTGGGGTTTTCTGCTTTCTCTTTTGTCTTCAACTTCCAGGCTCCTCTTAAGCTTCGAAACTGAAAGGTCCCCGTTCTCTGTCCTTATCTGCAAGGTGAAAGGAGGGAGAAATTGTCTTCAGCACTTGGGAAGATAAGTCACGTTGCACTCTTCCTCTTTAGAAAACTCTCTAATGCCATTTATCAATTAATTACTGGGTTGCATTTATGCCCTTTAATTCCCCCTGCTGTCTTTCATTTTCGGAAAGGTCTGTGTTGCTCAGGATCTCATTGTCCTGGTCTTACACTGCTTTCTGTCTCCTTTTCAAGTTAAGTGGATGCCAGAGCCTTCTACGGCTGCTCTTGTATTTCCCCTGCAGATTTCTCTGCCCCCTCCACCCTGGTCATGTTCAAAGCAGATTTGGTTGGGTTTGGGGGGGGGGGGGGAGTGGATTAAACCGTGTGACTCGAGCTTTAAATCCCAATTCTGCTCATGAATCAATCGTTGCTGAAGCCAGGAAAACATTTTCACCTGGAACTTTTAACACTGAAAGATACACTTTCAGGTCACCTGCAACATGCTGTGGTTTTATATCAACCTTGGTTCCTTGTTTTGGGTTGAAATCACCAAGACAGGCAATTTTGAAAAAGAAAAGCTTCAATTTACCTTTTTTTCCCCTCCTCAAACAGTTTGATGTCTCCGTTTGAAACAATATTTCACTGGTTTCACTTCGACTTAAAACACAGAAACATTTATTTTAAATGGAAAGAAATTCCCAAGTAAACAAAACGGGCTTATTTTGTTCAAATGATTCGCCAGTGAAAAGTTGAAAAGTATACCTTTCAGGCAAGTCCAAAAGAGTGCTTTTCTTCAGTTCAATTGCTTAATCATAGAGCTTTTCTCACCAACCCCTGCCCCACAACCACCCCTGATGTCACTGAGAAGGGTGGAAATGCTGCTATTTAAGCCTTGTTTCAGGAGGGAAGGATTTTCTAATCTGGGGTTAATTAAGCCAGCTTTTCACAGACCTGAGCCGGGTCAGCCTGCTCAGAAAGGTACTTGATACTCAAATTCAGGAAGAGCTCAGCAATTTTCAGGATCCTTTTTTCCCAGGATACCCTATGGATTTTGGAGGACATCATGTTGAAGGTGAGTTAGAAGGAGTTTTTTGTGTACAAACACCTAACTTGTGTCAGAAAGAAAAGGGATGCATTTTCGCCAATGTCCCTAAATCCTGTTGGTTCCTACTGAGATACAGATTTGGTTGTGCCACGAGCTGGTGAGGTAAAAGCCATGGGAGTTCTCCTATTGCCATGTCTCTCTGGAGACCACGAGGTGAGCTGTAATGCATGGAGAGGGCTTTCTTCCTGGGCATCTTCACCCAAGACCATGGGCGGAATGTATCGTTTGCTGTTTCCAGCAGGTCACAAACCCATTTATCTAAAGTGGGGAGAAACAGACATGACTGTGGTTCTCCCTTCATTTTAGCCCGCCAAAGCATGGGTTAACCATGCGGAATGCTCTCCAGGAACAACTCCAGGAGTCCAGATAGCTCAGGAGAGTTATTGACCACCAAGTACCTGAAGCAGAGCAGGTTGTCCTGGCTGTCAAGTAAGTGCAGCAGTGACTGCGTGAGACCCATAGCCTAAAATATAGGATATCACAAGGCTGTAACCCCCTCCCCGGCAGAGGGGCGATTGGGCAGACATAGGAGCTGTCACACCAGCCAAGGTTGCTGGTTTGGAGGTGGCTGGGGTCTGGACCTGCTGGGTTGCTGGGACCACAGAGCAGTTGTCTCCTTGCTGTTGTTGCTACTGATAAGAAATGCTTTGAAAATGAGATGATCCAAACTCACAAGGTGTGAACCCAAATGCATCTCTCAAATCAAGGATCTGGAGTTGGGAAACCATTGCAAGCCCATAAAGGTACATAAAAGAGTATACGACCCAGTCCTAGCTTTGGATGATCTGCTGGGATTGCTCCCCATTGCTAAGGAGGAATGCATGGGCTCCTCTCCAGGATGCTCAGAGCAGGGAAATTGTAAACAGAGGTGCTGAGAACCTGACAAAGTCTGAAAACTAAGTATTAGTAGGATTAAGATTTACAAGCACAAAGCTCCCACTCTAGAGAAGAGGAACGTTATGCCTGGATTTGTACACTCCAACCCAGACATGAGTGTCAGTATGTGGCGATACTTTAAAATGCACTGTTGGATGGGGTGAAAAGGTTGGGCACAAGCAAGAGGTCCTGCAGAGATGGAAAGGGATTGGTGAACTGGGAGGTAAGAGAGGGAAAACCACGCCTCTGCTGGTCCAGTGAGCTTGCTGTGCTTTCCAATTCAGGATGAAATTGTGCACAGACCTGACGCAGGCTCTTACACCAGGGGTGAGCTTCACCTGAGGAGAGCAACAATAGCATCTTGCCAAAGCAGGATTGTGGGAAGGCTTAACTATCTGTTTAATTAATGAGTCTCATTCCCCATATTCCACTGAGCTTTAGTGGCACTTGAAAGCAGCTGCCATCGATGGAGGCTTTGTGCCTGCTGCCTCCGTGTAGAGCCTTCAAGGAGTGTTAATCCAGGGAGAGAAGCAACTAACCTTGCTTTCTCGGTGGCTAATGACAAAAAATGGGCTGTTTGAAAGCTTTCCCAAATCTTGTGAGGAGGCAGTGGGAGCAGAAATCACAGCATCCATTGCCTAGGGCTGATGTCCTGACCACAGAAGACAGCGGTTCTTCAAGGACTGAACTGTGTGTGTGAGAGGGTTGTGCTCTTATGCAATGCTAGCTGAGGGCACGACCCGCTTGGGCTCAAATGCCTGCCCTGGAGGGTTGGAGAAAGATGGAGAGGCACCAGACAGGGTGGTAATCAGTCTCTTGAGCCCAGGATAGTCCTACCAAATACATCTACCCTGCCTTATTGCAACCACAGCTTTAGAACTTCACTGCTCAGCAGCCTCCAAACTAGATTTAAGGGAGACAAAGGATGGTTAGTTTTCTTAGGAATCTAGGGAAGACCAGGCGGCACCTTTGTGTGGTTAATGCGAGCTGCCTTCAGTCAGCCTCACCACCCGGACTTCGACTTTCTCTTCCAGCCCCTAAACCAATGGTTCTCCTTCCCTCCCGGTGCAAAGGCCAGAGAGCAAAATCCATCCTTCGTGCTGGCCCCTGGCCATTTGTAGTTTGCAGCAGCAGCTGTTGCCCACTTTACTGCACAAACCTTTACCTGCCTTGCTGTTGTCCCCCTCCGTGCTCCCCCTGACCTTCCTCCGGCTCCTCCCCCTCTGGCTGTTTTCCGATGACAAGCCAGAACACTGACAGCTAAAGTGACATCCTAATTTTCTCCCTGGCAAGGGAACTGCAGAGGTCTGGATTGTCTGAGGACATGAACAGCAAAAAAAATCAAGGGGAAGGAAGGATGGGACTGGCTTTATAAAGCTCTCTGCCATTTTGGAAGGAAGAGTTTGGTCTGCCTCCCCGGGCAGCCTCTGCCAGTGCCAGAGAACCCTTTCAGTGAAGAAAGTTTTCCTGATGTCCAATCCCAACCTGCCCTGATGCAACTTGAGGCCATTTCCTCCTGTTTTATCGCCTGTCACTTGGGACCAACCCCCACGTCACTACAACCTCCTTTCAGGCAGTTGTAGACAGTGACAAGGTCTCCCCTCAGCCTCCTTTTCTCCAGACTAAAGAACCTCTGGTCCCTCAGCCACCTTGTTCTCCAGCCCCTTTCCCAGCTCTGTTCCCTTCTCTGGATGTGCTCCAGCCCCTCAGTGTCCTTGGAGTGAGGGGCCCAAAACTGAATCCAGGATCTGAAGTGCAGCCTCACTAGAGCAAAATCCAGGTGCACAATCATTTCCCTGCTCCTGCTGGCCAAGCTCTTTCTGATACAGGCCAAGATGCTGTTGGCCTTCTTGGCCACCTGGGCAACTGCTGGTTTGTGTTCAGCAGCTGTCAACCAACACCCTCAGGTCCTTCTCGGCCAGGCAGCTTTCCAGCCACTCTTCCCCAAACCTGGAGCACAGCATAGTGGAATTGTGTCCCAAGGACATGCCATACCCTCCCTGGAGGTGCTGCAGCTGTGCTGCAACCCTACCCATGATCTCCATGGTTCGTGGACTCCTGAGAGCCATGCTGGGATGCTCCTGCAGCTCCTCGCTTCTCCAGTGGTGCAAAAGCGAATGCAATGAGGCAGAAAGCTCCCTTTCCTAGACTACCTGCAGGCTGAGTGTGCTCATGCTGGCACGCTGAACTTGTCTGAGGCTGGGACTGGGACCATGGGGATGGCAAGAACCTCCTGTGCATCACTGCTCTCAACCCATCTAAACTAAATCATTATAATCCTCCTTGGTGGGTGGCATTCCCCTCCATTTAATGCAGATGATACTTGCTCTCTGTTAATGCCCGCCTTGAATAACTGGCAGGGTTGTTCTGCAATTTGGGCAAAGGCGGAATCCGTATGTGTGAACAGGGGGAGATGGAGCGAATGTGTAATTGGTCTTAATCTTTCCACACTCAAGGAAGCAACAAAACATCTCTCTCTGTCTATTTAGTCAAAACACGGCAAGATCATTGCTCTACTGCTCAGGAACAATAAAGATGCAAATAATGTCAACATCTCCCAGGCTTTTGCCAGGACGGTTACTGGGGAGAATATTATTGCATTCTGATTACTTTGTATGAAATCCAGTACGTGTGCCTGTGCGTGGCTTTGCTTTTCTTCAAGATGCTGAACTGAAGCAGAATGAAAATGAGAACCAGCATCTCTGCTGCTTGGCCTCCACACTCTGACTTACGTGGCAGCCTTGGAGGTAGAGTGCGGCTCTTTAGCAGTGCCGGGGCCAGAGAGCAGGAGTGTGGTTTGTCTTGTGTGGCTTGTGTGTGTGTGTTTGGAGGATGAAAGGTGTCTGGTGCAGAGTGAAGGGAATGCAATTAATTTATGTCTAGTCTTCTCCCAGTCTCCCTGGCTGCACTGTGACTGTTGTGTTACTGTCGGATGACCCAGTACTGCCACTTCATTCCCTTCCCCTCAGTTTCGTGGGGATGGGCAGTCTCACACAGAATCATAGAATCACTGGGTTGGAAAAGACCTTAGAGATCATCAAGTCCAACCGTATCTGTTCACTACTAAACCACAGCCCTGAGCACTTCATCTACCCATCTTTTAAATCCCTCCAGGTATGGGGACTCCATCACCTTCCCGGGCAGCCTTTGCCAGAGCCTCAGAACCGTTTCCATGAAGTTTTCCTGATGTCCAATCTGAACCTGCCCTGGTGCAACTTGAGGCCATTTCCTCTCATCCTATCAGCTGTCACTGGGAGAAGAGACCAACCCCCATCTCGCTACAACCTCCTTACAGGCAGTTGTAGACTGTGAGAAGGTCTCCCCTCATCTTCCTTTTCTCCAGGCTAAACAGCCCCAGGTCCTTCAGCCGCCTCCCATAACCTTTGTTCTCCAGCTCCTTCCCAGCTCCATTCCCTTCTCTGGATGCGCTCCACCCCCTCAATGTCCTTCTTGGAGTGAGGGGCCCAAAACTGAACCCAGGATTCAAGGTGTGGCCTCACCAGTGCTGAGTCCAGGGGCACAAACCCTTCCCCGCTCCTGCTGGTCATGCTGTTTCTGATCTAAAACAAGATGCCATTGGCCTTCTTGGCCACCTGGGCCACTGCTGGCTCACGTTCAGCTGCTGTCAACCAACACCCCCAGGTCCTTCTCTGCCAGGCAGCTTTCCAGCCACTCTTCCCTGAGCCTGGAGCTGCACAGATTTGTTGTGTTCCAAGCACAGGACCTTGTTGAACCTCATCCTGTTGGTCTCAGCCCATCACTCCAGCTTGTTTAGATGCCTTTGTAAAGCCCCCCTGCCCACAAGCAGATCGACACTTCCACTCACCACGCTTTGAGGTCAAAAATAGATGGAACCTCTACACCTCCTTACCATGACCAGTTCTGGGAAGACTTTATAGCAGCCTTCTAGTACTTGAAGGGAGGCCTACAGGAAAACTGGGGAGGGGCCCTTTGTCAGAGAGTACAGGGATAGGATGAGGGTGAATGGTTTTAAACTGCTAGAAGGCAAATTTAGATTAGATATTAGGAAGAAATCCTTTACTACGAGGGTGGTGACGCACTGGCACAGGTTGCCCAGAGAAGTCATGGCTGCCCCATCTCTGGAGGTGTTCAAGGCCAGGTCGGATGGGTCTATGAACAGCGTGATCCAGTGGGAGGTGTCCCTGCCCATGGCAGGGTTGTTGGAACTGGATGGGCTTTGAGGTCCCATCCCACCCAGACCATTCCATGATTCTGTGATTAATAGGGGTCTATGCTGCAACAGGAAGAAGATGAGTTCTTAATCTGAGAAACAGTGATGGAGGAGGCTATCACCATTTCTGACCTGCATTCAAGTTTTCCTTTCGATGAGGGAGTGGGAATTTTTGGTACCTAAGTTTCCTTTCGGCAGTTGCTGGGACGTGGTGTTTTGGGGACTTGTAGGAAAAACTGTGGGTTGAGTTGTTATGAAACGCTTCGGTGTCACAGCCACCTTCTCTGCATGAATATGTAAGGCAGTTACGCTTCTTTATGACTGTCCAATAGATAGATATGCATGGGCAGATATATCTGTCCAACATAGAGCCAGAGCGGTGGGATAAGCAACATGGGAAGAGAAAGGGGTGTTGGAGGGGGGAGCATGATGTGGCCGGTGTGGGAGGTCAGTGAGACAGAGCTGGAAGGTCAGAGGACCTTTGAACAAGAAAAAATAGAGCTTTTCTTGACTTGGTGTTGAGTGAAGGAGGGTGGGGCGAGGGAAAGACCACCAGAGCATGAGTGTACTCTACCATCAATGTCTCCTACTGAAGCGAATGCGTTGCTGCACCCCAGGAACAGCGTGTTGGTGGGTCCCAGTGGCCTCTCTGTCCTGGAAGGATTCAGGAGCTGATGGTGGTTTATGTCAGCACAGTGACTGTCAGCTCCTTCCCCAAAAGAATTTGTTACCCATCAACAACCACCACGAATCACTCGTCACCTGTGACGCTGAAGGCTGCATCATCTGCTTTAATTACTGCTGATAGGAGGCAGTGACAGATATTTATCCAAAAAAAGAATCCATTGCTTCTGAATGGAATATTTAGCTGAAAAGTGAATGGCATCTCTGATAGAGGAGCTGAAAAAAATTCAAGAAAAGAGCAAAATGATGCATGGGAACCAGATATCTGGTACAGGCGTGAGGCTCATATTCTAATATCTCATGTAGGAGGTTTTCTCAGTGTCAGCTCTAACTGCACAGAAGGAATAATTTTCCAGTAGCAGAGGCTGGTTGGCAAAACTCTGATTTCCAAACACTCTCTCCCCAGAATAGTTCTGATACAAATGTAGATTTAAACTTTAAATTGAACGACCTGATTTTTTTTTGCCAAGAAATGGCCCAGCAACATGCACTTGTGGCCCAGAAAGCCAACTGTGTCCTGGGCTGCATCCAAAGCAGTGGGACCAGCAGGGTGAGGGAGGGGATTCACCCCCTCCACTCCACTCTCCTGAGACCCCACCTGGAGTCCTGTATCCAGTTCTGGAGCCCTTGGCATAGGAAGGGCATGGATCTGTTGGAGCGAGTCCAGAGGAAGCCACGAAGATGAGCCAAGGGCTGGAGCACTTCTCGTGTGGGGGCAGGGTGAGAGAGTTGGGGTTGTTCAGCCTGGAGAAAAGAAGGCTCCAGGGAGACCTTAGATCAGCTTCCAGTACTGAAAGGGGCTCCAGGAAAGCTGGGGAGGGGCTCTGGATCAGGGAGTGCAGGGATGGGATGAGAGGAAATGGTTTTAAGATGAAAGAGGGGAGATTGAGATGAGTTCTTAGGAAGAAACATTTCCCTGTGAGGGTGGTGAGGCACTGGCCCAGGTCACCTAGAGAAGCTGTGGCTGCCCCATCCCTGGAGGTGTTCAAGGCCAGGTTGGATGGGGCTTTGAGCAACCTGATGCAGTGGGATGTCCCTGCCCATGGCAGGGGGCTTGGAATCGGTTGATCCTTAAGGTCCCTTTCAACCCAAACTGTTCTATGATTCTATGATTCAATGAAATTTATTAACAAAACAAAATGTACTTCTTAGTTTAACCCGGATTGAATTCTTCTCATTTTTAATTGTTGAAAAGTTTGCTTCTTGGAAAGAAAAAGCATAAGACATATTTGAAAGAAGAGAGTTTTCCTGGATATTTCATTATTTCCCTATATAATAATGAAAGATGAAATAGGACCGCATTTCCTAGAAAACAAAATTACAGTGAGATATTCATTTGCAAACACCGATGTATTTGGATCTCAGATCCTGTTTGGCTCAACCAAACATTCGTCCGGTGTCTACTCCTACCCTCCCTGCTTCAGTTCCTGTTTCTCTCTTCCCCTTTTGTGGGAGGAATTGTATGACAAACATTTGACTCAGTTATATCCCAAACCAATGAATTTCAGAGGGACCGGTCTAATTGGTTTGTTTTCTTTCAGCACCGTGGGAGCTAAAGTTTGTGCTGTGGCTCATGACCACACTGTTGAAAGCCAGTGAAAAAGGCCTTTAAAATCAGAAGGAAAAAACAACACAAGTGCCTACATCTACTTTGCAAAGAGATTTAAGCTCCTTAGGTTATTTCTTTGCCTTGGATGTTCTTTGCCCAGTCCTGTTAAAAACTTGCAGTCTTTTCTTTCCTGCCTGTCATAAATCACAACTGCTCCGATGGCTCTGTTGGTGCAGCCTGTCCCATGATGTGTTTCCAAGCTCAGATGGTTTCTACCTCTGGCATTGCTTTCTTGCCTGTTCTCTAACCGGTTCGTGCTCCAGACTCTGTTTTTCCTTCCTCTCGCTCCCCAGGTCTCTGCTTCAACCATTTATCTCACAGATGAAACCTTCTGAGATGCTCTTTGAAAAAAATCACTGGATGAGAGAGTTATTTTCTTCCAATACCTCAGTAGTGGTGTCTTCAAAGACATTTGACAAATCACCTAAGTGAGACGTCTCATCCCTCCACTCACACTGCTGCCTTTAGTCAGGGCACATTCTTTTTCTGGCTTTTCCAGGATCCGCATGGCTTTCAGGGGTGTTTAACTCATTGAAGGCAACTGAGAGACATGAACCAAAAAGTGAGGGAAGTGGGTTATTTATTTCACTTCAAGAGCAATGTCCACCCTGAAGAGGACGACAGATCTGGGAGGATTGAATTTTTCTGCTGGCTCCAACTTGACTGAATTCTCCAAGGATCAGGGATCTTTCTACCCTCTCCCCCATTTCTTACCTCCCTGTCACCCCCTGAGCCCCATGACACCTCTTCAACCGTCAAAGATGTGTAGATGTGGCTCTTCTGGACATGGTTTAGTGGCAGAGTTGGCAGTGTTGGGTTAACAGTTAGACTCAATGACCTTAACGATCTATTCCCACCTGAATGATTCTGTGATTCCAAGGTCTGCAGTGGGTACTCAGACCATTGGACAACTACATGGAGACACCTAAATGTGGGCATTGACATTAGTGAATTTAATCCTACCTGCAGTGAGCGGAGGGTAAGCTGTTCTTGACCAACCACGCTCAGATCCCGAGCTGTAAGCTGGCAATCCCTTTGCTAAGCTGGAAGTGAAGAAATTCCCTCCTCATCATCTCCATATTTCATTGATTGCCACGATGACTAACAGAGCTGGGAATCTTCCAGAAAACTTGGACAGAAGCAAAGCATTGCAACACACTCAAAACCAATTCAACTGTTGTGCTTTCAAGAGCAGTAGCTGATCTTGTAGACGTTGATTTAGGGTGTGTTGGCTTCAGCTGCTGGGAAGAACTGGTAGTTCGCTTAGGCTGAGTTCTGCATGTGGACAGATCTCTAGATCTATGAAAAGTCTTTCAAGAGCCATTGGAATGGAGAACTGGTTTCTTCAATCTCTGTAGAGTTTTCCAGCACAAAGCACCTAAGTTATACAAATAGTCGCTTGACTCCAGAGCGGATACAAATTGCTAACCCTGCATTGTTCTGCATCCTTTCATGCAATGAAGGTCACTGCTGTCCATGTCACGGTAAGTTCAGGGATATGTAATATTTAAGTGGAGGAGAAGCTTAACATGATCCAGAAGTGTGTGCTTTTAGCCCAGAAAGCCAACTGTATCCTGGGCTGCACAAAAAGAAGTGTGATTAGCAGGGGCTGGGAAGGGGATCCTCTCCATCTACTCAGTTCTACTGAGACATCACCTAGAGTTCTGTGTTCAGTTCTGGAGTCCTCAGAACAGGAAGGACATGGGTCTGTTGGAGCAAGTCCAAAGGAGGCCATGAAGAGGATCAGAGGGCTGGAGCACTTCCTATATGTGGACAGGTCGAGAGAGTTGGGGTTGTTCCGCCTGAAGAAGAGAAAGCTCTGGGCAGACCTTAGAGCAACTTCCAGTACTGAAAGGGGCTACAGGAAAGCTGGGGAGGGGCTCTTGGTCAGGGATTGCAGGGATAGGATGAGGGGGGACAGTTTTAAGCTGAAAGAGGGGAGATTGAGATGAGATCTTGGGAAGAAATATTCTCCTATGAAGCTGGTGAGGCCCTGGCACAGGTTGTCCAGAGAAGTCATGGTTCCCCATCCCTGGAGGTGTTCAAGGCCAGGTTGGATGAGGCTTTGAGCAACCTGATCCAGTGGAAGATGTCCCTGCCTGTGGCAGGACTGGACGGTGTTTCAGTTTCCTTCCAACCCAACCCATTCTATGATTCTGTGATTCTATGATCCTGTGATGAGATCCAAGTGTGGTCTCCTCTGAGGAACCACATGCTTGATGTTACTAGGTCTCAACCACTTCCTTCAGCTTCTTCAGTGTTACTGAAAAAGGAATATTTTTCTTAAATCCTTTGCCACTCCTACTTTTCCAGTCTCTTTGGGTGCCCCCGTCCTCTTCACCCAGCTGCTTCCTCTCATGATGGATCTTCCCTCCCTTTGCAGAGGCAGCACCAGCACAAATGCCCATTCTGGTCGACTACTCACCCTCCAGCAACACTTGAGCAAAACATTCTGAAATGGATGTTCTTATCTGGCGTCTATTGTGTGCAGAAGGGAATGGATTCCTTGCTGCTAATTGCCAATGCTCTCTGCAATTTGTTGCACATTATTTCTTTTGCCTCCTCTAATTAAAGATTGCTTTGTGTTGTCTCTGCTTGTTTTGTGGCTCCTACTTTCTTTCCCCAGCTCAGTCTCTCTGCTAAATGTTTTCTCTGGTGCTTCTTCCTCCCTTCTCCTCCCCTCCCCATCATCTGTTTGCTCTCTTGGGGGTTCTCTTTCCAGCTAAACCACTGCTGTTTCCAGCACACCGAGGGTTTTTTTTCACATCTATTTCTCTTTTCTTCTCTCTTTTTTTTTTTTATTGTTGTTGTCCTCTTGATTGCTTTCTCTCCGACTGTTTCTTAAACACTCTTCGCATTTCTGCTTCCAGAGTGTGCAGAAATTGTCCAATCTACTCCAATTTAAACTGGAGTTTGCATTTCTATAAATTGCCCTGGGTTTTGTGGGCTATTTTATTTGCACAGAGATTTCTAGCTGATGGTGTTTCAGGTCAGCGATGGGGCTGGCAAATCCTGAGGGACCTTGGGTATGTATCGAGAGAGTTCAGAGGGTCCAGTTTATGGGTATAAACTGGAGAGGGACAGATTTAGGCTTGATATAAGGATGAATTTCTTCATCATGAGAGTGGTGAGGCATTGGAACAGGTTGTCCAGGGAAGTTGTGTCTGCCCCATCCCTGGAGGTGTCCAAGGCCAGGTTGGATAGAGCCTTGAGCAGCCTGATCCAGTGGGAGGTGTCCCTGCCCATGGCAGGGGTGTGGAACTAGATGGTCTTTAAGATCCCCTCCAACCCAAACTATTCTATGATTCTATGAAACGTGCCGTCATCGAATGGTTTGGGTTGGAAGGGACTTTAAAGATCATCCAGATCCTTCTATAGTATTTTGAGGTCAACCTTCTTATTAGATCCTTAGAGATTCATGGGTGAAGGGTTCAGTCAATGGCAAGTGGAGGTTTCTGAAGATTTAGCTGACCAAGCTACATCCCTGACAGTTTCTGCTACTGGACCTGTGTGGACATGGAGGGAGAGGTATCTCACAAGTCCCTTTTTAACCATTTATCATCTTATCTTCACAGCCTCGCTACAAACCAAATCTTCCCCCACCCAGCATCTCCACGCCTCCTGTGTTTGGGGAGGAGGATATCTATTTCTTGCACAGGAACATCTAGGGACCAACTTTTACCTGTGGCTTCTGCTCTGCACTCACTAATGGAGGCCATTAGGCACCCTACCGTGCCCTGGCAATAATGGACTGTGGCGATCTAAGCCTTTCCCTGGGTAAATGTTTAGCATTCCCAGCCTCTCCTTTAAAATAATGCAATTTAGCCTAATTTTTGGTGTCAAGGCATTTGGTTAGGGAAATTAAATTCTATCACCAAGGTGTCAGGCTTGTCTGGGTTTTAATAAAATTATGACACCCCATGCAAGGCAATAAATGAGTGGCTCTCATGTCCAAGCCCTGCCTTAGACCAGCGATTTTTCCTGCGGTCCGGAAGTAAACACTAGATGACAGTCCTACAGGAGCAGAGCAAATTCGTTGTGACTAAGAATCACCTGCCAAATGGCTGGGAACAGTGGGATATAAATACGTTCTGGCACTGGCAGTAGGTCCCACTTGAGCGAGTTTCTGGGACTAAGTGGCTGGGCTGCTCAGAGGTGAATTATTCTTAACTCTTGCAGGGGACGATGGAAAAGAAATCGTAGGGGATACAGAATCATAGAATCATAGAATGGTTTGGGTTGGAAGGGAACTTAAAGCCCTATCAGTTTGAACCCCCCTGATGTGGGCAGGGACACCTCCCACTGGATCAGGCTGCTCAAAGCCGCGTCCAACCTGGCCTTGAACACCTCCAGGGATGGGGCAGCCACAACTGCTCTGGGCAACCTGTGCCAGGGCCTCCCTGCCCTCAGCGTGAAGAATTTCTTCCTAATGTCTAATCTAAATCTTCCCCCTTACGATTTAAAGTCATCCCCCCTCATCCTATCACTCCAGGTCCTTGGAAAAAGTCCCTCCCCAGCTTTCCTGGAGCCCCTTCTGGTACGAGAAGGCTGCTCTAAGGTCTCTCCAGAGCCTTCTCTTCTCCAGGCTGAACAACCCCAACTTTCTCAGCCTGGCTTCATAGCAGAAGTGCTCCAGCCCTTTCTTGATCTTCATAGCTAGGAGTGGTGAAAGAAAAGGCAGTGGGGAGAGCTGGCTGACAGGGAAGATGCAAGATGGAGTTAGTTTTGCAAATCTCCAGTGTGAGACAGGAAAGGAACTGGGGAGAAATGAAGAAAATCTTGGTTTCCAAGAGTGGTGAGTCTCTGGCAAAGGTTGCTCAGTGAAATCATAGATGCCTCATCCCTGGATGTGTTCAAAGCCAGGTTGGATGAGGCTTTGAGCAGCCTGGTCCAGTGGGAGGTGTCCCTGGCCATGGCAGGGGGTTGGAACTGGATGGACTTTAAGGTCCCTTCCAACCCCAACCATTCTATGATTCTTTGAAAGATACACCTTGTGAAACCTTTATTTAAGTGGAGCACTTAAATAAAAATTCTTCTTTCGGCCTTAAAATTCAGCTTAAAAATAGGGGGCTGGAAACCAGTCCGTCTTTGTTATAAGGACATCCCAAATCCATGAAGGTGGAGCATGTTGACTTTCTACCCCTGGCTTTCAGCCCCAGGAAGGAGAAGTTCTGCAAAGCCCCTGATCAAAGAAGGGAAATATAACACTTTTTTGTGAAATAGGAAGGAATTTCCCATGCGGTGGAAGTCACAGTGAGTCATATTTTCGTTGCCAACTCAGTCCCAAGCCTGGAGGAGAAAGTAAGCCCCATCTGCAAAATATGGATCTTTATTCAGCCCAGGGGCTTCACCACTCTTGTCCCCTCAGCATGGGGGGCAGACCCATTGCTGAGCATGCTGTTTACACACATCTGCTGCTCCTGCCAAAGCTCCTGATGCAAATCCTTTTTCACATAAAACAAACTGTGTCAATGAGGAACAGATGTTAAATAAAATCCTATCGCCCAAATGGAGATTTAATGCATGTTTTGATAGAGAGCCAGCTCCCTCCTGGCTGTAAACTGGCATTGTCCCACCGGCTTTTTGCTGCTGGGTGTTGGTGGAGCTGCAGTGCTTTACACCTGGCCCTCATCCTGCTTCCTTTTGGAGCTGATGGGTTTTGTTTTGCAGTGTGTGGGCTGTCTTTCCCCACTGGGAACCCCCTCAACCATCAGGTCCTTAGGATGGAGTTGGCTCCATGTCAGGGTGGCCATAAAAAAAAGTCGTTAAAATATGAGGACAGGCTGAGAGAGTTGGGGTTGTTTGGCCTGGAGAAGAGAAAGCTCTGAGGAGATCTTATAGGGACCTTCCAGTACCTGAAAGGAGCTACAAGAAAGCTGGAGAGGCACTATTCATAAAGGCTTGTGGTGATAGGACGAGGGGGAATGGGTATAAACTGGAGAGGGACAGATTTAAGCTGGACATAAGGAAGTTGGAAGGATTTCAAAGACCCACAAGAAATGACCTTGCAAATGCAGCAAGTGTCTTCCCTTTTTTTTCCTGGTCTTTATTTTTCCTTATGACTGTTCTAATACTGTCACCACAAGGAAAAGCAGAATAAAGCATATGTATGTTACAGGGGCCTCTTGCATTGCCAGTGCTTAGCTTGCTCAATTAACTGGAAAATTCAGAATTCACATGCAATTTCACCACTGAGGGGGAAAAAAACCCTCATCCCTGCCAAGAGATCAATCCTGGTTAATATTAATTCTAAAATAAGGTTGGTAAACAAATAGACAGTGAGTCTGCCAGGGGAAGGGGGCAATTCCTAGAGAGGGGGAATCTTCCATCACAAATATTTCAGTTTCTAGAAAGGAAAAGCATCCAAATTCAGAAGGATTTCAGCTGAACTTTCAGATGCGATCTTTGGTGCAGATTTGTAACTCAACTTTGATTTTCATCATCCAAAGTCCAGGTATCTTGAACACTGACTATCTATCCCCCCTCCTTACAGCTCCTGAGTTGGAAATGTAAACCTCCTGAATTCACAAGTTGAAGGATTTGGTTTAGAGCTACTGGGGACTCAAGGGGCTCATGGGTCCTCGTAAAGTAGTGTTAGAGGCTTAGCTTTTATCCCATCCCCAGCTGCAAGAGTGGACAGGGTGAGTTCCCTCATGTCAATGAGCCATTGACCTCCCACAAACCACCGTATTTCAGCAAAACTCTTCAGCTGCAGTGAATTAGTGGTCTTTGTTTGTTTTTTAGGTGAAGGCAATAGTCCTGCAGCCCCGTTGAGTCGCAGATCTCGTTGGAAACCTCCAGGTATCAGAATGGATAAACGTGAAATCACAGCTGCTGACATCAAGGGAATGATGTGATGGTTAAACAGATTATATCTACACTTTCTGGAGGCTTTGTTTCTTCTCAATGTCACTCCAGTTCCCAAAGCATTACAGAAAATGCTCTGGAGGTGCTGAAGACAAGGTTGGATGAGGGTTTGAGCAATGTGATGCAGTGGAAGGTGTCCCTGCCCATGGCAGGGGGTTGGAACTTGATGGGCTTCAAGGTCCTTTCTGACCCAAACCATTTCATGATTCTATGATTCTACAATCCTGTGAAACGGCTGCTTCCGCTGCTGCATCATAAAAGAAACATGTTTTTAAACCAATAATCTTTTTCTTTTAAGGCCAAAAGCATTCTGGGAGAGATTCAACTCCCAATTCACACCTTGGGCTCAACTCCACACTTGCAGATATCTCCTAGAAGCAAGGCATGGGAGCTCAGGTTGCAATTTGGTGGGAGTACTAAGTATAATCCAAGGAGTCTGGAGAGCAGTTCTTCCCTCCTGAAGCAGACAAGTTCAAGTGTGTATTTACTAGCAGCTTGTCTCAATTTTTTAAAGACAGCTGCCTAGTGGTATTTGAGATGTCCAGGGGTGTCCAAGATGCCTGCACGGGGCTTGCAGACCATGGGAGACTTGCACTTTTGTAACATGGTGACCCTTTGTATAACCTACAGCAGCTTTCATGTCATATGTCATGAACAAAGCATCCATATAACGCAGAAATGCTCATCTATAGGTGTCCGAGACTGTGTGCAGAGTCTCCGTCTCCAAGGCAGTGGGGTGTGTTAGCAGGCACGGTGGTGCTGGGAATACAGACGGATGGGAGGACTCCACAGGGAAATCTTGCTGCTCTCTGGCATTTCCACCCAGCGCTTTTATTTAGATGAATGGGGGAAGACACCAAAGGGCTGCAGGGCCCCGATGTGTAACAACCATAAGGGACCTCTTTACATCCAGGAGCAGCTGTGTGCAGCAGCTGCGTGGTGACAAAAGGCCATCTGAGTTCATAACTGTTCCCATCTAAATGCAAATACTGTTATGTTCCTGGACTGGAGAGGGGAGGGTGCATCCCCTGGGTCAGTGCTTGAGGCATCCTACATCCCCGGTTCTTCTGCATAGCCAGTCCAGGTAGATCCAGAACAGGATTATACAGCTATTCCCCACACTTTATTCTCTATAATGGCTTTAAATGGCACTAAATGGCTTTAAAATAGACTAAATATTAGGAAGAAATTGCTCAGGATCAGGGTGGTGGGGCGCTAGACCAGGTTGCCCAGAGAAGTCATGGATGCTCCATCCCTGGAGGTGTTCAAGGCCAGGCTGGATGGGGCTTTGAGGAGCCTGATCCAGTGGGAGGTGTCCCTGCCCATGACAGGGGGTTGGAACTGGATGATCTTTAAGATCTCTTCCAACCCAAACCATTCTATGATTCTAAGGAGGAATCTGGCACTTAAACACCCCCCAGGCCATCAGTGATTTGAGCCATTGAGTCTGGCCTCATCCTCGTCCCATGTAATGACTTGGCTGAGGACAAGTCCACGTGGTCACACATGGCACAACCGGTTTTGACATTGCAACACTGATGACAGAATTGAGATTGAGAGGGGTACAGCCTGAAAAGCTTTCAACGTGTTTTGGAAAGACAAGAAAAGAGGTTGAATGACTTCAGTGTTGATTTAGGACCCTGCAAAGGCAGAGAATTTATGGAGTGGGAGAAAAACTCTCTGTAAAATATCATTTCAGTAACTCACCCCCCAACATCCATTAAGGAGTTCCAGAAAGGTGAATTCAGAACCAGAAATTACTCAGAAAAGGGGTCTTTCCAGCGGAATGTGTTTGAATTTCCCGTGACTTGCTCATCCTCAGAGGTGGAGCAGCGGGTGCTCAGTCCTGGGACAGAAACACCATTTCAAACCTGTGTGGGAGGAGGAATTTGGCACCTGTGGGCTTTGCCCTATTCTTTTCCATGACTCTGCAAGTCTATCATACACCGCCAAACTAATTTTCAGTTCCTTCCCTACCCAGCCTGGTCCTTCTGGTCATTCTGGACCTGTCTAACTCTTTGTCTGTGGCCCACCACTCTCATTATCCCTGAAGAACTAGAGCAGAACAATATAGTTAGTACGGGATTATAGAATCATTTGGTTGGAAAAGACCTTTGAGATCATCGAGTCCAACTGTACCTGTCCACTACTAAACCAGCTGAGCACCTCATCCACCTGTCTTTTGAATACCTCCAGGGATGGTGATTCAACCACCAGGTGACATCTCTGACCTACGTGTTCTAGGTCTCGTTGGTAAACAGAAGAGCCAATGATGACACTCAATCTTTGTGGGAGCTGGTTTGTCTATCTTCGTTGTTGGTTTATTTAATAGGTGTCTTGTGTTTGAGCTGAGATACAATTCTTTACATAACCTCTTTTCCCAGCCTGTCAAAACAGCTCAGCCGTTCAATCATTCCCCTATCCACGACCACAGTTGAGTAAGGAAGTTTGAATTATTTTCTTGCAAACAAGAAGAGAAAGATAAGGCAGTTGAATATTTGGTTTGGTAAACACGCTCTACCTCAGCAGGAAAATTAGCCCTGCAGACAGGACACAGGACTACTCTAATAACCCATTGCTAATTCATCAGCATGGTCTCGCCTCCATAGGAATAATCAGTAGGCTCTAGAAAGGAGTTTATTAGTCAATCGGTCCCAGTAATTATATTTATCTTCTGAGCACACACATACACGCACACACAAAGTTGCTTTTTTAATAGGACTCTTCCAGGCCCTGCTGATAATGGATGAAAATGAGGAAAGATTATGTTGGCGCAAAGATGTGACCAGGTTTAGCAAGGTGTGGTCAAGTCAATCAAGAGATGTATCAGATGTTTTTTTGCAGGACAATATTTGGCCCTAGAGTCTCCAAGTTTGAGAGCACAGGTTGGTGTGGGGACATAGCCCACTTTTGCCCATCAATCTCCTGATAGTAACTTTTCCTGATTGATCCTCCACCAACCTTTGTGTTGATTTATCATGGGCTACCAGGACAGAGTCACTTAGTAGGCATGGTGGTGTTGGGGTGATGGTTGGACTGGATGATCTTTGAGGTCTTTTCCTATCTTAACAATTCTAGATTCTGTAGTATTGATATTACCAAGAAAGCCTTTGCCTGGTGGGTTCCTGCAGCTCAATATCCTCTCTGCATGATTATGGAACCCCAGCAGCAATTCTCCTTGGGGATCTTGTGGGCCAAATTTGCTTCAGCTCACCCATTTAATGGGACTAACAGGCTTTTCCCAATCATCTCTAACAGTGATCCGGTCATGAAATCCCAGCTGTGCTGGTCAGTTAGCCAAGCAGCCCAGCATTGACCTTGCAGGGTAGGGTGTCTGAGGTTGCAAAAAGTGTGCAACAAGAGTGGAGCCAAGAAGAAACCATCTAATGAAATAAAAAACATAGACAAGGAGTATCTCAGAGGAAAAAAATAAGCTGAAATTCTCAGCTGATGTAATAAGTGCAACTCTATCCATGTCCAAGAGTAACATCTATTGACAGAGCTGAGGAGCTGGCCCAAGATCTTTACTTGTTGGTCTGGGTCATTATTGTTTGCTTTTTTAGCCCCTGACACACATGGTCCTTTGGAGATGGCTGACAAGGAAAGGGGTGGATTGCTTGGAGAACAGGAGAACGTTATCCATGTGCTGGTGGGAATTTTCTAGCAATCCAACAGCCAGGACAGGACTGCAGGAGCTGCAAGGGCCGTGGAAGGCTGGGACAACCTTGCAAGTGAGTTTGTTGGGGCTGCGGTGACTGGGAAATGATCAGAGCTGAGTATAGTTGAGTCCTCTCAGGGCTGACTCCCGTTCTGGGGAAGTGGAAGAAGGGGATGAGACAGTGCCATTGGGGAAGAAGATACGTGCGGAAGAATAACCTTTGATAACAGGTATCATCTTTTAGCCCTGTGGGGCAGCTTGTTCTCACAGACCAGAGGGGTTTTAAGATCTCTTTACAACTCAAAGCACATTCCAACTATATGTAAGTGGTGATGAGAGTTCTGTGATGGAGTTGAGAGAGAGGAGAAAGATCTCATCCTTGTCCCAATTCTTTTACTTTCCCCCTAGGCATTGCATCCGGTTTGTAGCCAGGACACAAGAAGAGGCTAGATGGACCTGGGTGGTGGCTGGGATCTTCTGGATGGTCTCCAGCCCTGAGCATGGAAGGATTAGGTTTGTCACTGTCTGCACTCAGACTTGTAGGCATATTCACAACTGGTTCGAGCCACTGTGTAACTGATGGGTCCTGAAGATGTCACAACTCAAAAAATGGGAGCCCTGATCCTTATTTTTGTCACTATTCCCCACAATGATGGTTTGTACAAGGGACTTCCTAACAAAGCCAGTTGTAGATGTGATCATTTTGGTTGAGGTTCTTGCCTCTCCTAAACCTCTGTTGACCTAAAAGACTTCATAGATTTACTCTGCCCTGACACCAGGTCAACAGAAGAGAGACACAGTTCTTTAAACAGAAAAGCCCCATCCTTGCGCAAATATGACACAGATAGCCTTACTCTAAATTTAACTCATCCATAAAAGCCTCATGGATCCTCTTTACAAGCAGAATCAGCACTGGAAAAAAAGGCAACACTAAAAAAAAACCAAAACAAAGCAAAACATAACTGTGCAAATAAATACTCTTTGTAATCTGGATGTTTTACGGCTTGTGAAACACTCTGAATATATAATCCAAGCAGTTGTATTGCCAAGGAAATGTCAAATAAAAATGGGAGAATCATAGCTTAGATGAGGGAGATAAAAAAGAACAACACAATCTAATCAGATGTGACAGATGCAGCCCAATTCAACATAACAACCAGAGCCAATGGGGAATTGCTTGCAGAATCCACCCCCTGCTCCCTCCCAACCTCCTCCTCCTGTTCCAATACTCAGACCTGTGTTCATTTGAAAGGAAAATAAATTGCATCAAAAGAGGTCTCTGGAGGTGTCCAATGTAGAAGCAGACCACTGTGGTGGGGGCTGGGGATGAACTTCCAAAAATGGGTACCTGGGGTTTGGGTTTTATTGGCCTAAAAAGCAAGCAAGGTTGGAGGAGCACCGGTCTCCTTGAGAGTGCTTGTGGGGTCACGGCAAGGAGGCAGGATGTGGCCAATCATATCCCAAATCAGTGATGCCACTATGAGGACAACCAGCCCTTCTTGCATGTGTGACTGGGGACAACCTATGGGTTGGGCAGCGGCTCATGCCACCTGCGGGATGATGTAAAAAAACATTTCCAGACCTTGCGGTTCAAATTGTCTTGCCTAATCGTAACAGTCTACACAGGGATCACATGTAGGATGGCCCTCCAGACTCCAGAGTTGGGCAATGGAGAGTGACTGACACCTCTGGTAGATGATTTATCTGTCCTTAGACAAGTCCTGGCCTACTTCTTAGACCAGATCAATGAAAAATATGCTGAATGGGAACTCTGCCCACTTCAACCAGTTCCTCTACCCACTGCAGGTGGTTTACTGGAGGCCCGAAGTTCTTAATTACTTTAGAAACTCTGTCAGCACCTTTTTCCTTTTAGTGCTGGTCTTCAGCAAGAAAGGGATATGGTTTAGCAGTGAGCAGGTATGGTTGGGCTTGATGATCTCAAAGGTCTTTTCCAACCTAGTTATTCTATGATTCTATGAAAGGAATAGGGTGGGATGGGGCAGGACCCCATCTGACAGCCCAAGGAGGTGGAAAGCAGGTGAGCAGCATGGTTTTGCTACACTAGTTGGAGTGGAACTGAATTTGGGTCAAAGAGCAACACAAAAAGCCACTGTCCTTCGCTCATCTCATAGGCTGAGTACCATCCTGGGTAAGCTGGGAGAGGTGAAAAAGGCAACACAGCCAAGAGAAAGATGGAAAAAAGACTTTAATGCTTCAGTGGATCAATTATATGAAGAAGAACAGGGTCAGTCCCTTGTGGTGGTGTTACCCAGTCCCCTTGCAGAGGGCAGAGAGAAGTCCTGGTCTCACTAACTTAGTCCTGCCCCAAGTAATTCACATCATTTGCTGGAAACTCCCTCTGGAGTCTCTTCTTCACCATGTTCCCTGCAGAGAGAAGCTGACACAGGGACGTGGAGATGAATCTGATCACTATTTTGGGCTCATCCCTTTTATCCCCACCCTCTTGGAGAGAAAGGTGCAATTTTTGTCCTCAGTAGTGGGCAGCAACAGCATTGGGGGCTGGTCTGGAACCCAGGCAGGTGTTTTATTTTACCATTTTTTCCCTCAGTTTGTCCTAATTAAATATTCAGAGCTTCTCTGGAAATGATCATCACCTATTTAATGGGTCATTGATTTTAGAGGCTGCTGTATTTTCTTTCTCTCTTTTTTTTTTACTGTATATTTTCATCACTATTACTACTATCATATCTAATCATAGACACAGAGGGACACACTTTTTGTGGGAAAGCACCTGACAGCACAGGAATGTGGCCAGGCTATTCCTAGGCATTTCCTTCCTACAGACACTGGCTTCCCTTTGCCAAGCTGAGCCCTGCAACGTCTTCTGGATTGTCTCCTTGCTGTCACAGAGAGAGGAGGTGGTATTAGGGAACTCCTCCATCCTCAAAAAAGCATAAGGGAATTCAGGAAAGGCGCTGAAAGGAAAATATTTCCACCACCTGATGGCTCCTCAGTACGAGAAAGACATTGAGGGGCTGGAGTGTGTCCAGAGAAGGGCAACGAGGTGGGTGAAAGGGTTGGAGAACAAGCCCTACGAGGAGTGGCAGAGGGAACAGAGGTCGTTTAGCCTGGAAAAGAGGCAGCTGACGGGAGACCTCATCACTGTCTACAACTATCTGAAAGGAGGTTGTGGTGAGGTGGGTGTTGGTCTCTTCTTCCCAAGCACAAGTGATGAGATGAAATGGCCCAGAGGTGGTTTAGTTTGGATATAAGGAAAAAAGTCTTTACTGAAAGAGTGTTAAAGCACTGGAAGAGGCTGCCCTGGGTAGTGGTGGAGTCTCCATCCCTGAAGGTGCTCAAAAAATGGGTAGATATGGCACTTGGGGGCATGGTTTATTAGGCACAGCGGTGTTGGGATGATGGACTGAATGCTCTTAGAGATCTTTTCCAACCCTAATGATTCTATGTTTCTATCCTTATAGGGACTGCAAGGCAAGCAGAGCTACTTACCTTCTCCTCTCTGGGTTCCCACGGTGACACTGCTTGCTGCTGAATTCACCAGTGCTCCACGGAGACCAGGGAAGGGTTACAAGGTCTTCCCCAGCAGGCAGAAAGGATGACCAGCAGCCCAGGAACACAGGGGTGTGCTCAGTGCATCTCCGTCCTGCAAAGAAGGGACCCCAGGGAGCTGTTACAACTTCTTGCCTAGAAGATACTTCTAGAGAGCTCCCTCCCTCCTTGGGTTTTTCAGTGGATGTGGAACACTGCCATGCAGCTCATACACAGACTTTGGAGAGTTCTTGTAAGGTCAGGAAGACACTGACATTCTGTTTAATGGGATGAGAGTAGATTTTCAAGAAAAGAACAAAACCCACCTAGGATTGTTTTTAAAGTCTTTTCCAGCACAGCCATTTATAAGAACGTTGCATTTTTATTTATCCTTCCCAGTAAGAGAGCAACCAGATGTAATTTCTTGTTTGATTTTGTCCTGCTTTAACATCCAGACTCAGGTGCTTCTTATGTCTTTGTTTGATAGACTGACAAATGCCAGATTTCTGCACTTAATGAGGAGTCTTGCAGACTGCTCCAACCACGCCTTTGGGCTTTCTCTTTCATAACAAAACAACTTGAACTCCCGGGTCCTCTCCAGTTAACTCACACTTTCCAATAATTAATCTCTCTCTGCTCTTACTTTCAATATAAATCATCATATTGTAGAATCATAGAATGGTTTGGGTTGGAAGGGACTTCAAAGCCCATCCAGTTCCACCCCCCTGCCATGACCAGGGACACCTCCCACTGGATCAGGTGGCTCACAGCCCCATCCAGCCTGGCCTTGAACACCTCCAGGAATGGGGCAGACACAACTTCTCTGGCAACCTGTGCCAGGGCCTCACCATCCTCAAAGGAAAATATTTCTTCCTAGCATCTCATCTCAATCTTCCCTCTTTCAGCTGAAACCTGTTGCCCTTCTTCCTATCCCTCCACTCCTTGATCAAAAGCCCCTCCCCAGCTTTTCTGGAACCCCTTTAAGTACTGGGAGGTTGCTCTAAGGTCTCCCTGGTGCCTTCTCTTCTCCAGACTGAGAAACCTCAACTCTCTCAGCTTGCCCTCATATGGGAAGTGCTCCAGCCCTTGGATCATCGTCATGGCTTTCTCTGGACCTGTTCCAAGAGATCCATGTTTTTCTTACGCTGAGGGTTCCAGAACTGAAGAAGATGCCGTTTCACAGTCCCATTGTCCCTACAGCTACACACAGACGTGACACTTGGGCCTTTCCTTGCAAAACTCTTCGTTTATGCATTCACAACCCATAGTCATTGTCATAGTCATCACACCATGAGCCTCTGTACTGATTGTACTTTGTACGGTGTTAACCTGCTCCCCATGTCCTTCTCATCATATCACCTAGGCTGCCTTGTATCAGCAACGTATTCTGCCAGGGTCTTGCTTCTTCTGCAGACTTCATTGGTGAGGTCTTGGGGTTTCCTTATGGGTCACTGATAAGTATGAAGAGATGGCATCAATCTCTTGGGCGCCACAACTTCCTTGCAAATGTTTCCTGTCTGTTGGCACAAGCTGAGGTTAGTCAAGGGCTTTGAATCCCTTCAACATGTACCATGTTCATTTTAAATCATCCTACCTGTCCATCAAAGGGCTGTGAGGTAGAAAATCTGATATCTTGCAGGAGTACATTAAATAAGCAGCATTGCTTTTGATAACCATGGTCCTAATTGTGTCTTCCCTTTCGGTCTTACACAGAGAGCTGCTAAGAAAGATATGCCTCCATTAGCTGGTTTTAATTTAGTTGCAGACTGCCTCAACACCCAGATTTTTTGCATGCAAAAGTCTTCAGAACAGCATAATCTGGAGGAAAGCATGTCTGACGAGTAGGGCTGCCTCTCTAATCCCCTCCCTGTTGCCTCCTCCTTCTTCTCTGTTGCATGCTAGCCTGGCTGCGAGCTCTGTCAGCCAACTGTAGTGTTTGACATGTCATGCCATGAGTGTGCACAGATTTCTCTGCCTTGGGTTGTTGCCCCTTGCCCTCCAGAGTTTGGCAAACCCCTCCGATAAGCAATGTGCAGCACCTGGCACCCTCTGCTGCACCGCAGTGTGTGTGTCTGGAGATGTGATGGGAAGGAATGGAGATATGTCTTATTTGAGCTGATGCTATAAAGCCCAGTCCCCTGCACGTCTGAAATTCCTTATTTGTGCCAGAAGGATTTCAGTAAAGCCTCAGCACCGGGGTGCTTGGAGCGCTGCAAAGAGTATCAGCCTCCAAGGAAGGAGGGCAGTGAGGCACTGGCACAGGTTGCTCAGAGAAGTTGTGGATGCTCCATCCCTGGACGTGTTCAAGAACAGGCTGGAGGATGTTAAGAGCCACCTGATTTAGTGGGAGGTGTCCCTGCCCATGGCAGGAGGGGATTGAACCTGAATGATCTTTAAGGTCCCTTCCAACCCAAACCATTCTGTGATTCTGCGATTCTGTCATTCTATAATTCCATGATTCTGTGATTCTATGATTAAGTGCCAGGGTCCTTCTGCTTTTCTGCAGCCCCCATCCCTGGCAAATGGGACGAGCATCCCACCTGGCCATCTGGACACCACAACAATCTTAATTTCATATAGAACTATAATTAAACATTATGTAACAATACAAATGCATGCGTAAAACATGGCCTCTGGGAGAAAGCCCTGAGTGTGAGTGTCCCACTTGGCCAGGTACTGACCAAAGGGCAGGTGTGGATGCTGTAAGGAACAAGAAACAGGGGATGGTATTAGGACAATGAACTAAGGTTGTGTGTTTTAACTGGAATAATTGGTTTGCCAAATCCAAGAGCTTAAGTTCCTTATGCGCAAAGTTTTACAACAGTCCCTCAGCTGGCAATATTGTTTATCACAATTGTTGCAGCAGCGGATGCACCTTTTAACTCCCAGTGCCAAGAGTGAGATGATCGGGCTTTTTTTTTTTCCTTCTCTCTCCAAAATTAATATGTGAAGCTCTTATGATTGTGGAGGAAAACTGAGAAGTGAGACCTCAAGTATAGAATGATAGAATGATAGAATGATAGAATGATAGAATAGTTTGGGTTGGAAGGGACCTTAAAGATCATCCAGTTCCAACCCCTCTGCCATGGGCAGAGACATCCCACTGGATCAGGCTGCCCAAGGCCCATCCAACCTGGCCTTGAAACACCTTAAACGTGAGCTGGCCGACAAGGAGCACACATTGTGGTTCTTGCTAAAAAACAATTTTAACCCAAAACCTGTGATTTGGAGAGGAAAGTGGATCAGACTTATGGGGTTTTTTACTGCTGGTGGCCTTGTCTTCCTGCGTTCAGTTCTGGAGTCCACAGCACAGGAAGGACGTGGATCTGTTGGAGCGAGTCCAGAGGAGGCAACGAAGGTGATCCAAAGGCTGGAACATCCCTCGTATGAGCACAGGCTGAGAAGGCTGGGCTTGTTCAGCCTGGAGAAAAGAAGGTGCTAGGGAGACCTTAGAGCAGCTGGGGAGGGGCTCTTGATCAGGGAGTGGAGGGATAGGATGGGATGTGGATGGTTTTAAGCTGAAAGAGGAGAGATTGAGGTGAGATCTTAGGAAGAAATGTTTTCCTATGAGGGTAGTGAGGCCCTGGCCCAGGTTTCCCAGAGAATTTGTGGCTGCACCATCCCTGGAGGTCTTCAAGGCCAGGTTGGATGGGGCTTGGAGCAACTGGATCCAAGGGGAGGTGTCCCTGCTCATGGCAGGGGGGGTTGGAACGGGATGGGCTTTAAGGTTCCTTCCAACCCAAACCATTCCATGATTCTACGACTCCTCAGGACATGATCTGCTTGGGTCGTTTTTACTGAAAAGTCCTTTTTAGGACCTGAGTGCTTCTCTGTTTCACTTTATATCTATCGGTTCGTAAACACGTGAGCTAAAACACTATCTCACCTAATTAATGCAGTTTGAAGAGGACATGTGCCATAATAGCCTGTTTCTGCAATTAGAGAAACACCTTAATGACAGCAGAAACGGTGTGCAGAGAAGAGGCAGAAAGCAGCTGCCATTAAATCATGTGGAGCAATAACGCCTGTGTCCTGCACAGCATCTACCATCAAGGGTTTTAAGGAACAACTCAGTAAAAAAAAGAAAATGAACCTGGAAGAATTTTCTGAGCACTTTGATGCAAAGCCAGATGTTGCCCCTTGCTACGGTAATAGGGTAGTGAGCGCTAAGCTTTTAAGTACCCTTTGCAAAGCTCACTGTGCCCCCCCCAAAAGCCTTTTGTAGCACAGTGTGCAGACAGTTTAAGCTTTTATATAAGACCTGCCCACCAACACAATTAAATCTGTGCTGGTCACTTCCCAGTTTTCATAGGAAAATGCCTGGAAATGTCACAGCAAAAAAGAAATCAATCAGGTTTTGTCCTAAAAAGGAGGAGGGTTGGAAGGCAGAGTGGGACACTGCAAAATTAAGCGTTAATCTTTCAATAGAGGATAAATCAGGGGGGAGGCAGTTGCCAGCAATATCTTTTTAAGAGGGTGATAAGGATAATGCGGCGTCTTTCCTGTGCATTTTGCCTGTCCTACAGAGCAGTGAGAAGCATAGAATCATACAATATCTAGGCTGGAAAAGACCTTTGAGATCATCAAGTCCAACTGCACCTGTCCACCACTAAACCAGATCCCTGAGCGCCTCATCTGCCCGGCTTTTAAATCCCTCTGAGGATGGGGACTCCACCACCTCCCTGGGCAGCCTCTGCCAGGGCCTCAGAACTCTTTCCATGAAGAAATTTTTCCTGATGTCCAATCTAAATCTGCCCCGGTGCAACTTGAGGCCATTTTCTCTCATCCTATCTCCTGTCACTTGGGAGAAGAGACCAAAATCCACCTCACTAGAGCCTCCTTTCAGGCAGTTGTAGACAGTGAGAAGGTCTCCCCTCAGCCTCCTTTTTTCCAAGCTAAACAATCCCAGCGCCCTCAGCTGCTCCTCATAACCCTTGTTCTCCAGCCCCTTCCTCAGCTCCATTCCCTTCTCCGGATGAGCTCCAGCCCTTCAATGTCCTTCTTGGAATGAGGGACCCAAAACTGAACACAGGATTTGAGGTGCAGTCTCACCAATGCTCAGGACAGGGGCACAATCCCTTCTCTGCTCCTGCTGGCCACGCTGTTTCTGATCCAAGCCAGGATGCCATTTGCCTTCTTGGCCACCTGGGCCACTGCTGGCTCATGTTCAGCTGCTGTCAACCACCACCCTCAGGTCCTTCCCTGCCAGAGAGCTTTCCGGCCACTCTTCCCCAAGCCTGGAGTGCTGCATCGGGTTGTTGTGTTCCACGCACAGGCCATGGCACTTGGCCTTGTTGAACCTCATCCTACTGGCCTCATCCCATCAATCCAACCTCTTCAGATCCCTCTGCAGAGCCCCCCGACCCTCAAGCAGATCGACCCTTCTGCCCAGCTTAGGGTCATCTGTGGACTGACTAAGCGTGCACTCAATCCCTTCATACAGATCATTGATCAAGAAAGATATTAAACTGAACTGGACCAACAAGGTATGTCCTTGGAGCAACAGGGTATGAAAGGAACCTTGAAGTCTGGTTACCTGTCATCTTGGGAAAAGTGTGTGGGAGATTTTGAGTGGGAGGAGCTAAAAACATTCCCCTCTTGTGTTTAGTGTCCCCCAGGACAGCCCGCCACTAAGAGCTGTGAAGTGAGGGTAGGACAGAGTGTGTGGTCTCTCCATTTATTGGGTACTGCTCACAATCTCCCAAATTCCTGCCTTCCCAGCTCCTCCAACAGGGGTTTAGGAAACAAACCTGCCTGATGTGACAACTGATAACTCCCTATAGGACTTCCAGGCCAGAATTAGTAGGACCGCAGTGGTCTAGGTCTCCTCAGCCAAGACACTGACGTGTCTGATCTCCTATCAGCCAGCAGATAAGTACAGCCAGGACCACACAGAGTAATGATCTACCGAGACTGTGGAGCTTAGAGGATCCTCTGAGTCTTTCAAGAGCCACCCTCAGTCTTGTTGTCAAGCAAATACTGTAGAACTGAAATGGTTTTTGTGGTCTACCTGCTATGGCCTGTCAACATGAGACAGGGCACTTCTCTGGTGCAGCTCCCTGTCTATGACATCTATAGTGACAGCCAAAAAAAACCACCCAAACAAGGAATTAATTCCTACAGAATAACACTGTCTGCTGGATAACACTTAGTCTGAGACAAGAAAGGGAGAAAAGTGAATTGCACATGACAGAAGTTGTCACTTAGGGTAGGATTCATTTGCCCACATTTAGATTAATATGACCTACTTTCAGATGTTTACCTGCAATAAGATGAATTACAGCCTAGAAAGAGAGCTGAGACAAATGGTTCTGCGTTGTAAATATCTGAAGTTATCAGAGCTGCGAGACAGAAATAGAGGTGATAAGAGAACATGAACAGATCAGTGTTTCACATCATTATACCCTGAGAGGTCCATTTATGGAGCAGGAGCCACGCTGTTTCAATGCATTTTCTTTTTGACCCTGTGGTTCCATGGATGCGGTTGCATCCACCACGTTGCAACATGGATTCGGTCTTCCTTGTCCTTGTTGAATGCTATTTTGGTGCCAAACTGGGCCCAGAAGACTTTCAGAAAGTGTTCCTGGCTTTGCACAGCCTGGTTCCCGTGGACAAGCATTGCACAAGACCTGGAGCCTCGATGCTGCTCACACAGTCGTCACGCCAGGACGAGGTGAGCTTGGTGAGGTCTCATAGAATGTCATAAAGGTTGGAAAAGACCTCTAAGATCATCCAGCTCAATCGTCAGCCCAACATCACTGTGCCTACTAAACCACATCACAAAGTGCCACACCTACACGCTTTTTGAACCCCTCCAGGGATGAAGATGCCACCACTGCCCTGGGCAGCCTGCTCCAATACTTCACCGCTCTTTAGGTAAAGACATTTTTCCTAATATCCAATCTAAACCTTCCCTGACACAACTTGAGACCATTCCCTCTCATCCTATCGCTGTCACTTTGGAGAAGAGACCAGCCCCCACCTCGCTACAACCTCCTTTCCAGGCACTTGTAGACAGTGATGAGGTCTCCCTTCAGCCTCCTCTTCTCCAGCCTAAACAGCCCCAGGTCCCTCAGCTGCTCCTCTTAAGACTTGTTCTCCAGACCTCACCTGCAGCCTCTATTATCCTGCCAGGGACTCTGCAAAAGCAAAACACTGGAAAAGCAAAATCAGGCTCTCAGTCTGTACTTCGTACAAACTTCCAACACAGTAAAAACCCCTCCAGGAACTCCAGCTTAGTCCTTTCAGCAGGTTTTGGGCTGCAGCTCAGAGCTGCTAACTCATGATGACAACAATTGTCAGCTCTTATTAAGCTCTTATAAAGGCTTTATCAGGCAAATTGGTGTGGATGCTGCTGCCCTAGTGTTATTTTAAGTGACTCCTTCATTACAGGATGATTTGTGAAAGACAGGGGCTACTGGTCCAAAGCCTAACTGCTGGATTCTGGCTGCTAATCCTCTTCTTACAAAGAGCCCTCCCCTCTGTGGGAATTGTGTCCTGCTTCTCAACAGTCTGCGTGATTATTCCATTTCCTTTCAGTGGACAGCATGTTTCAACACTTATTAAATTGCTGTTTCTCTCAGCAGGGTCTCGGAGCCTGTTCTACTGCATTCCCGAAGCACAAATCTCCCTCTGCGTTGGTGATAGCTGGTATGTGATCAATAGCAATGCAATCTTCTCTGCTGAGTTTTAAAGGCGTTTGGTTGGGCTAAAAATCAGTTAAGAGTCATCTGATTCCCTTGGAGAGATGTCCTCTTACACCACCTGAGGATCAGGTCTCCATATTCTCTTTACTTTATACAATTCAGACCTTTCAGACATTCATTTAAGAGCAGCAAGAGTGCAGGGTTTTGAAATGGCTGGGTTGGGATATCTTTTGTCGTTGCTGATTTTGTAAGTGCTTCGTAGGAAAAAGCACCACTGAATTAGCTGTAATGTGTGATACCAGGAAAAAAAGCCTTCTTCTGAACAAGAGAAGTCCTCAGCTATCTGTCCAAGCCTGTGGAGCTCCCCTGTAAGAGTGGTTCCTTTGTAGGTGGGTTGGTTGGGTGTTTTCGGCACAAGAGGAGCTCAGTGTTGGCCTCTCTGATGAGAAATAGCATCCTGGTTGGTGAAGGGTTTAGAGGTGAAGCCATATGATGAGCGTTTGAAGTCACTTGGTCTGTGGAGTCTACAAAGAGGAGACTTGAGGGGAGACGTCACTATGGTCTACAGCTTCCTCACAAGAGGAGGAAGAGGAGAAAGTGCTGATCTTTCTGGCCACCAAAGACCTGAGGGAATGGCAGGAAGATGTGCTAGGGGAGGTTTAGGTTGTACATTAGGAAAAGGTTCTTCACCCAGAGGGTGGTGGAACACTGGAGCAGCTCCCCAGGAAGCAGTCACAGCTCCAAGCCCGACAACATTCCAGAAGCATCTGCCCAATGCCCTCTGACACATGGTGTGAATGTTTGGGTTGTCCTATGCAGGGACAGGAGTTGAACGCGATCCTTGTGGAACCCTTCCAACTCAGGTCATTCTATGATTGTATGACTCTATGAATAATTTATCTGTCTGCTGTCCCACTGAATGGCTAAGACAGATGCCCTGGAAAGGCTTGCAGAACAGGGCCAGCATGAAGGTAGCGTGCCCTTCAAAGGCTGTCTCAACCTCTAAGCAATTTGGAGTTTAGGGAATTAGCTAAGTTTGGTGACATCCAGAGTGGAGATAGTCCAGGCTCCTGTGAGAATCAAAAGTGGGCACTGCTTGCTGAAGAAGGCTCTGACTTTTTCTGTTTTTATTATATCTGGGTTGTTCTTGGGGAGCTTATCTCTCAAACCAGGAAGAAGGGATGGCAGATACTGAGATGGCTGCAGCATCCTTCTTAAGGCTGCTTCAGTAGCTTGTGGGGATATTTGGTGCTCACACAGAGGACACAGAATAGGACTGATCTAGGAAAACCAAAGGGACTCTCTCAGCAGCTGCCCCAGGCAGCCAGCAGGTAGGTATGGCAATTCCAGAGATACAACTGGCTCAGACCCATGGAACCCTCTCCTCTCATCATTGCGATGATGTGCCAACTCCAAGCTGCTCTGCTGGGCACCTCCGAGGAGTGAGACGGTGTGATGAAGTCCTGTTGGGAGACTGAATGCATAAGGGATCTGGGGTTTGGGACCTGTGCCATTAGGGACATGGGGTAGGTTTCCTGTGGATCCTTCTGGGCTAAACATCTTTCCCTGATTCCAGGCATTCACAGCTGAAAAATCCATCTCCTGCATCACTAGCGCCTCCCTTCCCTGGCACACTGATGTGCCAGCAGCAAAGCGCCATCACCTGCCTCTACCCAGTGAGGACCAGTGGCTCTAGAGCCACCTTGGTTTGACCCCACCGCTCTCTGCACAGGGCTGCCTTCTGCTGTCCTTTGCTGAGAGCTTTATCACTGCTGAGTAACACGGAGAATTACTCGTGGCAAGGCATCGGCGGCGACTTCATTCTGGGTGTCTACCTTCACTTTGCCTTCGAAGCCCTTGCTACACTGAAGATGGGCAGGGCAGCTGCATTGTTTCTGACAGGAGCAGTTTTTCCTCTCTTTTCCCATTACAAATGCCCTATTTCTTGGCATTTGGCCATCTAGGAGAGTTACTGTGGCTTTCAGCCTCTGTGTGGGAGGTGCTGAGTATTGGGCTGCCCATGATAGGGAGAGCTGGTCTGCTGAGAGCTGGAAATCTTTGTGCAGATGGATTAGGGGCTGTTGCCATTAAAATCCTGCCTGCCACTAAACTTTGCAGCATGAATAGTGGCGGTGTGAGTGGCAGGATACCAAGGGCTTAGGAGAAATATTCAGTAGACCCACGTAAAACTTGTATCCCTGTTTAGCAGGAGAAACTGCTGCTGGTGGGAAAAGTGAACGTTGAAGTCCTGCAGGAAGTTAAAGTAAAAAAAAGCGGGGAGCAGAGGCAGAAAACCACCAGCAGGCTTTCGGATCCATGCTTTTCATACAATCATAAAATCATAGAATGGTTTGGGTTGAAAATGACATTAAAGCAACCTTGACCATGAGGCTCGCTTTGTGAAACCTGCTCTTCTAGGGTCTGATGGAGTCCAGCTGTCAGAGGAATGGAAGAATATATTTGGTCATAGGTTTGGCAGACTACACGATCTTTAAGGTTCCTTCCATCCCAAACCATTCTATGACACTACGATTCCATGATTAAAGCCCATCCAGTTCCAACCCCCTGTCATGGGCAGGGACACCTCCCACTGCATCAGGATGCTCAAAGCCCCATCCAACCTGGACTTGAACAATTCCAGAGATGGGGCAACCACAATTTCCCCAGGCAACCTGGGCCAGGGCCTCACCACACCTAGAGAAAAACAGTTCTTCCTAAGATCTCATCTCAATCTCCCCTCTTTCAGCTTAAAAATATTCCCCCCTCATCCTATCCTTCTACTCCTTGATCAAGAGCCCCTCCCCAACATTCCTGGAGCCCCTTTTAAGTACTGGAAGCTGCTCTAAGAGCTCCCTGAAGCCGCCTCTTCTCCAGGCTGAACAATCCCAACTCTCTCAGCCTGTTCTTGGATGGGAGGTGCTCCAGCCCTTGGATCATCTCCATGGCCTCCTGTGGACTTGCTCTAACAGCTCTATGTCCTTCCTGTGTTGAGGACTGTTGTCTACAGAGATCATGAAAGGCCCCAAACTGGCTCCCAGGCACCAGCTGCTGGCAGGCTTTTGCACAGAGAGGGCCAGAAGTACCTCCAGCATGGACATCCTCCTTCTCCCTGTCTCAGGCTGCTAATGTACATCTTGGCTTGCCACAAAAACCCATCTTGAGTTGCTGCCAAGCACACGGTCGATACCTGGCCCCCCACACTGGGTACCTTTCTGACCCCCAGCAAGTTTCAAAGAATCTAAAGCCAGGAGGCAATTTTAGACTTGCCAAAACAAAGGTTTAAGATTTTACATTACAAGGTAAACTCCCGTAGAGGTCAGGAGTAGAGCAGTCCCTGCAGATTGTGACACCAACATCAGCAGAAGGGCTTTTGTAAGTGTTACACAGCACTCCTTCCTTTCCCCCTCCACCTCTCTCCCCACAAAAATAAAGCCTGACATAAGCCCCAGATGAAATAGTGTTAAGGTTGTAAAGGACAAAGCTGGGCAATGCTGCCTGCAATATTGACTGTGTAACCTTCATCCCTTCCATGCACATACGATGCAAACTTTAAACTGCTAATCACACACTGCTTTTTCCATTTACTCCCTATTGCAAAGTGCCACAACAGGATGATGTCCAGAACAAAAGCCTTACCACAAATTGATAAATACAGGCAAGCCAGCAGATACTCCCCTAACCTTATTCTTGGCAATAGCTGAGCAATTGCTGCAGATGAGGTCAACCTGGGGTAAAGCATCCTGCGCAGAAAATGTTAGACTCTCTGGTTTCAGCTTTGCAAAGCTGTAAGTCACTGCAAATAAGCTCTTGTAGTGGAAAGTGTTAGGTGGTCTGAACGATAGGTATTTGTACTTGCTCTGTGTCTAAAATCCGTGTTTACACAGCACAGATCAGCTCAACAATTGTTTAAAAATTTATTAAAGCAGCTCATCAGTGGGGGAATCACAATCCAGAATCAGATCCCTGAAAGAGAGTGCTCTTGATCGCTGTCCATCAAGCCCAAGCATAGCTTAAATGCAGCCTTACAAGGCAATTTTTTGTTTCTTGAGATAGGTCCTTTTCTCTGCCCATCCTATTCAGTGATGTCAGAATAGCTCTGACATGTTGTGGGATGCCCTCTTGGTGGCCAAGGGGTGGCTTATCATAGAAGGGCTTGGAAGGGACCCCCTGCCATGAGCTGGGACACCTCCAGCTGGACCAGGTTGCTCCAAACTCCACTCAACCTGGCCTTAAACACCTCCAGGGATGGGGCAACCATGACTTCTTTGGGCGACCTGGGCCACGGCCTCACCACCCTCATGGGAAAACATTTCTTCCTAACATCTCATCTCAATCTCCCCTCTTTCAGCTTAAAGCCATTCCCCCTTGTCCTATCCCTGCCCCTCCCCAGCTTTCCTGCTTTTTGTTCTGGAGTGCCCTAGCCTGTGTCAGGCTCACAACAAGCAAGAGCAGAAGGTCTTTATGTTGCAGGTCCTAACACAGCAGGCCTCCTTCACTTTACTTTCAGCATGGTATATGATAAAAGTTAACAATGAAGGGAACTGGAAGAGGTTCTTTCCAAAGAAGTGCCCTGAGGGTGGTTAAATGCATAGAAACTCTGCCTGGTTTGGGAAGCTACAAGGGACTGGATGCTAGGATTGCACTCGGGAGACGTCTCGTCATGGTATTGTCAAAATTCCCTCAGACCTTGAAAGGAAAGATGTTACAAGGGATATTTCTTACACAGAGCAAAATACTCTACAAGGACTGTAATAGAGAAGCAGGAAATCACTCTGACCGTCCAGTCAAAATAGAACCATAGAATCATAGAATAGTTAGGGTTGGAAGGGACCTTAAAGATCACCTAGTTCCACCCCACCACCCCCCCACCACCCCCGGGCAGGGACACCTCCCACTGGCTCAGGCTGCCCAAGACGCCATCCAACCTGGCCTTGAACACCTCCAGGGATGGCGCAGCCACAACATCCCTGGGCGACCTGTTACAGTGTCTCACCTCTCTCATTGTGAAGAAATTCTTTCTAATGTCTTGTCTAGATCTGCCCCTCTCCAGTTTATACCCATTCCCCCTCGTCCTATCACCACAAGTCTTTACGAGCAGTCTCTCTTCAGCTTTCCTGTAGGCCCTCTTCAGGTACTGGAAGGTCGCTATAAGATCTCCTCAGAGCCTTCTCTTCTCCAGGCTGAACAAGCCCAACTCTCTCTACCTGTCCTCATAGGGAAGGTGTTCCAGCCTTCTGATCATCTTTATAGCCTCCTCTAGACCCTTTCCAATAGCTCCATATCCTTCTTACATTTAGGATTCCAGAACTGGACACTATTCCAGATGAGGTCTCACAAGAGAGCAATAGAGGGGCAGAATCACTTCCCTCGCCCTGCTGGCCACACTTCTTTTGATGCAGTCCAGGATACGGTTGGTTATGGGCTGCAAGCGCACATTGCCAGCTCATGTCGAGCTTCTCATCAACCAGCACCCCCAGGTCCTTTTCTGCAGGGCTGCTATCAATATCTCACCTGTCTTTCCTTTCTCCGCTGAAATGCTGCCCATGGATATTAGCGAGTCTGGCCTAGAAACACCTCGGTGATCTGAGGCAACATCCTCCTTTTGGATGAAGAAAGGGAAGCCCTGGGGTGAATAAAGGCTGGACTTCAGCCAACCCTTTTGAAGCTCTGGCTCTTCACGTCACAGTGGGAGTTGCCAGATGCCTCGTGGTCACGAACAAATCTGGCTCTTCTTTATGTTTTGGGGTTTCTAACAGGAGCTGAGCTCTTTGAAATCTCTGGCCTGATCTATCTTGTTACAAAATCACACGGGCAGCCTGAGGCAGAGCCAGGTTTTGAAACTCTTTCCCAAGTCTAGTGACTAGTGGAGAAGAAAAGATATCTCCTCGGGAAGATTTATTTCCAAGGGCCTGACTACCTTATCTGCAATACATAAGGAAATGGGTCCTGTCCATGTCCCAAGCGATGTCTTGGGGAGTAGAAGGTGTAAAGGATTTCATCTGCTAATAAAGTCACCTTACACCCATGAGCTGGTGAGGAACATTTGCCTGGAGGAGTTTCAAAGCACCTGGGCAGGATGCATCCTAGACCCGACCTCATCTCCTGTAGCCTTACCCACGTCTGCTGCAGGTGCTGGTCTCTCTCCAGTGACCAGAGAGGTGTCTACACTAGTTCAAACTATATTCCTAGCTTTCAGGTGGCAAAAAAGTTGATCTAATGAGCCCTCACTTTTGAGATGGTTTTCCTTAAGTCTTGAAGTCTCTCATCCTGTCCCTGCACTCCCTGATCAAGAGGCCCTCTCCAGGTTTCCCGGAGCCCCTTTCAGTACTGAAAGGCTGCTAAAGGTCTCCCTGGAGCCTTCTCTTCTCTAGGCTAAATAAGCCCAACTCTCTCAGCCTGTCCTTGGATGGGAGGTGCTCCAGACCTCTGAACATCTTCATGGCCTCCTCTGGACTCGCTCTAACAGATCCACGTCCTTCCTGTACTGAAGAATCCAGAACTGAATGCACGACTTCAGGTGACGCCTCAGGAGAGCAGAATGCAGGCAGGAGAATCACAGTTTGATACCCACTCTTATTAAGCTAGTCCAGATAGCAAGTGCTATTCCTACATCGAAAATTCACTGCTGTCTTCCATACCAATGGTGAATCTCTGACCCACATTTCTGATGATCTTTTGAAGTATGAAGATATCAAATATGTACCATGAATCTAAAACACTTGAACCCTTAGGAAAAAAAAGACTTTCTGGCAGTGTTGCAGAAGATGGTCTCATATGGTGCGTGACAGCTGAATGGGAGCCCTGTCACTGATCCAGCCCTGCCCTGCCTGCTCGATCCAGCCTTGGCAAGGAAGAGTAGTTTTGCAAAAGGTTTAACTCACTCTCTATAGCAGTGCCAGGGCTGGGGTGGTGGGGTGAGGGTGAAATTGGGAGAAGGCTCATTTGCAGCCAGATTAACTTATTGGCTATGAGGAAATAAGTGCCGGGTGCTGGGTCCTGCACTTCAGTCACAACAATCCCATGCAGCGCTCCAGGCTTGGGAAAGAGTGGCTGGAAAGCTGTCCTGCAGAAAAGGACCTGGGGGTGTTGGTTGACAGTGGCTGAACATGAGCCAGCAGTGGCCCACATGGCCATGAAGACCAAAGGCATCCTGGCTTGGATCAGCCATGGTGTGGCCAGCAGGAGCAGGGAAGGTATTGTTCCCCTGTATTCAGTGCTGGGGAGGTTGCACCTCAAATCCTGGGTTCAGTTTTTGGGTCCCTCACACTAAGAAAGACTTTGAGGGGCTGGAGCACATCCAGAGAAGGGGAATAGAGCTGGGGAAGGGGCTGGAGAACAAGGGTTATGGGGAACAGCTGAGGGACCTGGGGCTGTTTAGCCTTGAGAAGAGGAGGCTGAAGGGAGACCTTATCAGTGTCTACAACTGCCTGAAAGGAGGTTGTAGCGAGGTTGGTGTCAGTCTCTTCTGTCAACTAACAAGTCACAGGATGACAGGAAATGGCCTCAAGTTGCACCAGTGGAGGTTTAGGTTGGATATTAGGAAAAATGTCTTTACTAAAACAGTGGTGAACCATTGGAAGAGGATTCCCAGGGTAGCGATAGAGTCACCATCCCTGGAGGTGTTAAGAAAATGTGTAGATGTGGCACTTGGGGACATGGTTTAGTAGGCACAGTGATGTTGGGCTGATGGTTGAACTGGATGCTCTTAGAGGTCTTTTCCAACTTAAATGATGCTGTTATTCTATAAGAAATGGTGGCTACTTTTTACTTGACTTTGATGTGGACTTTAATGAGGAGATGCTCTTGCATGGGATTCAGCCTGGGCCAGTGTGCATGTCTGTGTGGCACCGGGTGGTGCATCAGGACCATGGTCTTCACGGTTGGTCTAGTATTCATGGAAGAGCAGAATGTGAATGCAGGACTCCAGTTTTGAGATACAGGCACTTGGACATCTTAAAACTCTTCCAGATTTGGAAAGCCAGATAAGTGTCTTGGGAGACATAGCCCACACAGCATGTATAGAGGGACCAGACCCGGTACAGCCACTCAACTCAAATTGATGCACTGGGTGTCAGACCTACTGCGTGTCTGGGCAGGATCTGAATTCCCTGTCCTGGGATCTATCCACACTTACAGGATGTAAGACTTATTTCCAAGAAGCAGAGGTTGCAAAAGACCTAAAAGGCATATCAGATAGACAGCTGAACAGGAGCTCTCAGCCTGGGGCTAAGTAGGTTTATGCCAGCCTTGGCCTTATAAACATTTGATGGTTTAGGTGAGAAAAAGGAGGATTTTGGCAATGCTGTGAATCCTGCAGAAAGACTGCATCCAGACTGGGATCAACGGTTGACTGGAGAAGGTTCAGAGAAGAGCCAAGGAAATGCTTAAAGGATTGGAAACCTGTTTATGGATGGTTTTAAGCTGAAAGAGGGGAGATTTAGATGAGTTCTTAGGAAGAAATATTATCCTGAGGGGAGGCACTGGCCTAGGTTGCCCAGAGAAGTCACAGATGCCCAATGCCTGGAGGTGTTCAAGGCCCGGTTGGATGGGGCTTGGAGCAGCCTGATCCAGTGGAAGATGTCCCTGCCCAAAGCAGGAAGGTTGGAAGTGGATGATCTTTAAGATTCCTTCCAACCATTCCATGATTCTATTGTGAGAATCTCCAGGATCTCGCCGTGGTTTGCTCAACAAAGAGAGGATTAAGGAGTAATTTTATGTTGGCTCATGAATGTCTGCATGGACAACAGAAATCGACGACAAGAGGTTTTCTGGTCCTGCAGACAAAAGTACAACAAGAAATAGTGTCTGGGAGTTCAAGCCAGACAAACCACACCAGAAAAAGATGCAATTTTTTAAACAATGAGGGTAATCGATCATAGAAGCAGCAAAGGCTGTGTCACATTCTCCATTGCTAGCGATATCTGTACCGAAGCAGGTTGTGTTTCAAAAGGAGGGCTTCTTGTTTCATCACAGTTATTCGATCTGTGGTGGATATTAGTGCACAAAACTCATGGGCGAGGCTGACCAGGAGGCCAGAGAAAATTATCACAGTGGATTTTTTCATGCTTTTCTGAAAAACCTATGAAGTCCCAAATGCAGCTGAATTATTTTTTGGAGGAAGGTGATAGGGAATTGAATCAGTTGTAAGCTGTTACAGATAGTGCAGCAGAGCAGAATAAATCACCATAATCAAAACAGAGCTGCCTTATGACACTGAAAGCTGAACAATGAGCCTTCACATAAATCCACTCCACTTATTAGACAGAAAAGCCCAGATAGTCAATATTCACATTAAACATCCATCAGAAAGTGCTTCACAGATTGCACTCCCATTTGGGAATTTCTCCATTTCATAGTCAATTGAAGCCGTATATCTGGTGATTGCTACTGGATAACACCACCTTCATGGGATGTAAAATTGCCTGGGGGAGAGATGCTTAGATAAATGGTGGCAGCTTGGAGCAGCTCTGCTGATACACAGCAGTTGGGGTTCTCATTTCACAGCCAAAGGTGTTACTCCTCTGTAGGACTTCTCTTACCTGTGAATGTGGCAGATGGTACATACGAAAAGGTAGACGTAAAGAGGTTCACTCTTGTATTCTCGGCATTTATCGGGAGATGGCATCGCCGTCTCTCAGACTGTTTTTCCTAAGGTAACAGCTTTCCATGAAGCCTGCAAGGAGGCAAATCTTGGTTTTCAGTGACCAGACTGCTGAGAAAACACATCAGGGCCAGCTGTGAGAAACGGTGGGAAGATCTGGAGGTAGTGGAGGTGATTGCTTCACAGTGTTTCAGACTGTTGCTCAGAACTACCCCACCCCTGCAGCATTTTAAGGGGCAGGTGGCCACGAGCTGCCCTAGGATGGCATGCATCCACCCTTCTGATGCATGGGGGCAGGCTGCAAACTTCTCTTCCCTTCTCTCTGCCACATCAGAGAATGGTTTAAAATGCAAATGATTTTAAATGACCAATGGAGGTGTCTGACTCGGGCTAAGGCACGTTTTGATGTGAAGAGTCAAACACCTTAGCAGTAGTGAGGGCTGAGCATGTCGCAAACCACAGTTATGATTACCAGTGGACTTGGATCAACCAGGATCTGCTACATGCCATGTTTCAACAAAAGCCCAAAGCACACAGACGCGGTAAGGATATGGGATGCAGGGAATGTGGTTTTTTTTAAGAGATCTAATGCCAGTGAAGAGGTCAAAAAGGGATCAAAAAGACAAATGGAAAAGTAGGGAAATGGGAAATATAATATTAGGTACCACAAGGAGTGGAAGAAGGCACTGCAGAAGTGTTGATCTGATTGATGGTAGGGAGGCTCTGCAGAGGGATCTGGACAGGTTGGATTGATGAGCTGTGACCCTTGTTGATGAGGTTCAACAAGACCAAATGCCATGGCCTGTGCTTGGGACACAACAACCCAATGCAATGCTCCAGGCTTGGGAAAGAGTGGCTGGAAAGCTCCCTGGCAGAGAAGGACCTGGGGGTCCAGCTACTGAACTTGAGCCAGCGGTGGCCCAGGTGGCCAAGAAGGCCAACAGCATCCTGAAGCATCCTTGGATCAGAAAGAGCATGGCCAGCAGAAGCAGAGGAGTCATCCTTCCTCTGTCCTGAGCATTGGTGAGGTTGCACCTCGAATCCTGGCTTCAGTTTTGTGCCCCTCACTCCAAGAAGGACATTGGAAGCCAGAGAAGGGAACAGAGCTGGGGAAGGGGCTGGAGAACAAGGATTATGGGAGATGGATGAGGAACCTGGGGTTGTTTAGCCTGGAGAAGAGGAGGCTGAGGAGAAACCTTATCAGTGTCTACAACTGAAGGGAGGTTGTAGTGAGCTGGGTGTTGGTCTCTTCTCCCAGGTGACAGGCGATAGGATGAGAGGGAATGGCCTCAAGCTGCACCAGAGGGGAATTAATCTGGATATTAGGAAAACTTTCTTCATGGATAATGTTCCGAGTCTGCCCAGGGAGATGGTTGAATCCCCATTCTAAGAGGTGTTTAAAAGATGGGTAGATTAGATGCTCATGGATCTGGTTTAGTAGTGAACAGGTAGGGTTGGACTATGATCTCAAATGTCTTTTCTAATCAAAGAACACTATGATTCTGTTGTGCATCACTTAGCACTCTGCTGGTACTGCCAAGCACTCCGGATCATGCATAATACAGAAAAATAAGCATTCCTGGAAACTTTTCGTTTTAGGCACTTTGAACCTCAGTTCTCCATTTGTAAGTAGGGATAATGTACTCAAAGGACGCAAAGATTAGTTAATTAATGGGTTGTGACATACTCTGATGCTGCGATAATGAGCACTGCTAGGAAATCTGTGATTAAGGCTCTGGTTCAGTGTATTTTATTTAGACAGCTAACCTGAGGGATAGAAACACCCCCTGAGGCCATCTGAGATTTCCACTGCTTTCTGTCACCTGTATGGTCATTTCAGCACTCTGCTTTGGAAATGGATTAGAATCTCTCCTGAAACCACAGCCTAAAATGTTGGCATGTCTTTGTGTTAGGTGGATTCCTCTTTAACAGTGGATATCTACTGGCCTGCTGGCTCTGGGATTTGATGTCAACAGCAGGGTATGGACAGTGTACGGCTGACCATCATAGAATCATAGGATGGTTTGGGTCAGAAGGGACCATACAGCCCACCCACCTCCAACCCCCCTGCCATGGGCAGGGACACCTCCCACTGCATCAGGATGCTCAAAACCCCAACCAACCTGGACTCGAACGACTCCAGGGATGGGGCAGCCACAATTTCTCTGGGCAGCCTGGGCCAGGGCCTCACCACCTTTAGAGAAAAACATTTCTTCCTAAGATCTCATCTCAATCTCCCCTCTTTCAGCTGAAAACCATTCTACCTTGTCCTATCACTACACTCCCTCATCAAGAATCCTTCCCCGGCTTTCCTGGAGCCCCTTTTAAGTACTGGAAGCTGCTCTAAGAGCTCCCTGAAGCCGCCTCTTCTCCAGGCTGAACAATCCCAACTCTCTCAGCCTGTCCTTGGATGGGAGGTGCTCCAGCCCTTGGATCGTCTCCATGGCCTCCTGTGGACTTGCTCTAACAGCTTCATGTCCTTCCTGTGTTGAGGACTGTTGTCTACAGAGATCATGAAAGGCCCCAAACTGGCTCCCAGGCGCCAGCTACTGGCAGGCTTTTGCACAGAGAGGGCCAGAAGTACCTCCAGCATGGACAACCTCCTTCTCCCTGTCTCAGGCTGCTAATGTACATCTTGGCTTGCCACAAAAACCCATCTTGAGTTGCTGCCGAGCACATGGTCAATACCTGGCCCCCCACACTGGGTACCTTTCTGACCCCCAGCATGTTTCAAAGAATCTAAAGCCAGGAGGCAATTTTAGACTTGCCAAAACAAAGGTTTAAAATTCTACTTTACAAAGTAAACTCCTGTAGAGGTCAGGAGTAGAGCAGTCCCTGCAGATCGTGACACCAACATCAGCAGAAGGGCTTTTGTAAGCGTTACACAGCACTCCTTCCTTTCCCCCTCCACCTCCCTCCCAACAGAAATAAAGCCTGAAATAAGCACTGGCTGAAATAGTGCTTACCTTCCGGTGCTGAGGACTCCAGATCTGAACAGAGGACTCCAGGTGGGGTCTTACCAGAGGGGGGCAGAGGGACAGAATCCCCTCCCTCACCCTGCTGGCCACGCTGCTTTGGATGCAGCCCAGGACACAGTTGGCTTTCTGGGCTGCAGGCACACATTGCCCGCTCACATTGAGCTTCTCATGCACCAACACCTCTAAGTCATTCTCCTCAGGGCTGCTCTCAATCCATTCTCTGCCCAGCTTGTCTTCGTCCTGCAGATTGCCCTGACCCAGGTGCAAAACCTCACACTTGGCCTTGTTAAACTTCATGAGGTTAACGCAGGCTAACCAGAAATCCTAGTGTTATTTCTTGCACGAGGAGAGATGAAGCCATTGAGTGTGCTTAGGGAGCACCTTGGTAGCTTGATTATTTGAAATGATGCACAGCTCTTGGGAAGCGGTGGAGATGTCACATCATCCTACACCTGGAGCTGTCTGCATCACAACATACATACTTAAATACATCCAGGCAAAAATCCAATGGGAAAGACAAGCTGAACCCGTGGAAACAGAAGCCCTGGGGCTGGAAAAGCCAAAGGCAACCAAAAAGGAGCCATGGCCAACCAGCAGTGGTACAGCAGAGGGTAGGGTGATTTGGGGCAAGGATCACTCGTATCTAGCACTTTGCTCTGGGCAGCTGTCAAGGCAGATGAGATGAGACCTGTGAAGAATTGACAACAGGATGGTCCTGAGTCCACTGGGAAAGGATCAGCAACAAGGTCACTGTGCGAGACACGGACCGGGGCAGCATAAGGGATGCAGGCTGAAGGCAGCATCCTTCCCTTCTCCTTCCCAAGGGGCAGAGCAGGGCATGGAGCCTGCACGCCCAAAGGCTCAGTCACCAGAGTCCTCAGAGGGAGTTTTGCAGAGAAAATGCCTCCTTGAAGCAGCCTGTGAGTCAGGCCTGCCACCAAGCTGATGACTGGAAGGTTTAGAAGTGATGGAGGATGAAGGCAAAGCGAACAAACGTCTTTTCTGCGTCCTCTCTGCTGGCAGCCTATTTCACAAGCTCCCTGCCCTGGAAATCATTGCAAGCTCCTCTTGTTATTACCTCATCTTTCTTCAGTCACATCCCTTCTACTTTACTGCATCCATGAGGGCATGAAAAGTCCATGCATGGGGTTCTTGCCACCTTGCAGGGTTTGCCTGGAATGGGGGGGCTTCTTCCACATCATGGTGTGCATTTTTCATATGCAGCCAGTGCAGAAAAGATCCGTATCCTGCTAAGGAGAGGCTGAGCTGTGCGAGGCTTTAGTTCATGCCCTGTTCTTTCAGGCTGCAAAAATACAAGTTATGGAGTGTTAAGGGGATGCCTCGCCCCACCAGGTTGGTCCAGGGTTGGAGCAGGAGTCTGGGGCAGAGCCAGGTTTTAAACTACTGCACACAAACCTCCTTCCCTTCCCTTCCCACCCCCATGAACTGACCTTCCTTGAATAATTCCTCACTGCACGGGGTTGGTGGGTCTTCCAGTGTTCTCTTTGTGAAGGGTTCTTCTTTCACTGACTTTTTTAAGTCCAGTCACAGGAGCTTGAAAGAAGGTGACTCATCCCCTTAGAAGTCCTGGCAGCTCTTATCTTCTCTTTGGCACCAGCTGGGAGGTGGGAAGAGGAAAGGGGAAAAAAAAGAACTAGAAATCAATAAACGTTTTGTATAGATTTCCACAGCTCACCTGTTCTCTGTTCTCTCTTTACACTGCCTCTCAGCTGGGGAAGATAAAGTAATTTACTTGGTGGCAATACTTCTACCCTTTTAGTCTGTAAAAGCCTTAATTCATTAGCAGAGGTACAACATGACCAAGCCAGTAGGATGGCAGTAGCTGTTTTTCGAGTGTTTTAGTCTACAAGGAAGGAGGCTTTCCTCACTATTTCATGTACAAACATACATAAAATACACACAGACTGTACAGACCAGTGTGAAGGTGGTCTATGAAATAATGATGCGCACAGAGAAGATGGCTGAGATTGATCATTCGGGGTCTTCTCTGGGATGAAAAATAGGATTTAACAGATGATGGCCTTCAAACAGACAGGTTGATGACTGTTTTCTGCAGGATGCCAAGAGATTAAATTGGAGTAGCTGGGAAAAAAATCAAGGAAGAAAATGTAGCCGATGTGGTAGATAAGGTTGAAGGATATGATTCTCACCCTCTACTCTTCTGAGACCTCACCTGGATTCCCGTGTTCAGCTCTGGAGTCCTCAAAGCAAGAAGGACATAGAGCTGTTGGAGCAAGTCCAGAGGAGACCTCGAAGATGACTGGAGGGCTGGTGCATCTCCCATATGAGGGCAGACTGAGAGAGTTGGGGTTGTTCAGCCTGGAGAAAAGAAGCCTGTGGGGACACCTTAAAGCAGCCTTCCACTACTTCAAGGGGACCTACAGGCATTGGAAGAGGCTTCCCAGGGAAGGTGGTATCTCCATCACTGGAGGTGGTCAAAAAACATGTAGATGTGGTGCTTTGGGACATGGTTTAGTAGTCACGGTAGGGTTGTGTTGATGGTTGGATTCAATGGCCATTTTCCAACTGAAACAAGGTATTTTCCAACTGAAATGGTTCTATGATTCTATGACAGGGAATCACAGAGAGCCTATGCTTGGTGGTGGCTCGGAATCCAGCAGGCACTGGACGTAGGCCAAGTGCATGGTGGAAAGGGGACATTGGATGAGGAGTCCCTGTTTGTGACTCTGCAGCTCCAAGGGAATAGAAGGAAACTGAACTGAGAGCACATGCGTGAAAAAGTAAGTTCTGAGTCACTTAGCTGTTCTTTTTCCAGATGGTTTAGGTGAGGCTGGGATTAGAGAGCTTACTGTCATTTTGGAAAACGATGGGGTAAACAACATAAGTGCTAACAACGTCCCCTACTGATCAGCTTTAACTACAAAAGCACAGAATTAGCCTTTTAAAGGTCAATCGAACTGAAAGCCTTCATAGAAAATCTCTTAAACGCTTGAATCCCTCAATCGCAGTTGCCTCGAGCAGACAGCTTTGGGAGCCAGACTTCCCTTCCGCCTGGCCAGAGCAGACCCTGTTGCTGCTCTGCAGGTGACTGCACCCATCAAACACAGCCCTGGGGCAAGCTTCCTCCCCGAGGTCCATGATTGAAGCAGACACTTGGTGGTGCAGCATCTTGGACCCATTTCCAACTCTACCACAGACTTTTGCTGGGAGCTAGAGACAGGAGAGATGGGAAGGAGGTGGGCTTGCAGAAGAGAATTTCATCCCAGGGCCCATTCTGAATATAAACTGCCTGTGAAAAGACTCCTTCCATCCTCTGAATTATCTCCAACTAGATGTTCTCAGTGCTAGATGACAGCCTGGGAGGACTGTGGCTCTTATTACATGTAATGCTTCTTACACGACCTCGCCAGCTTCCTACCATCTCTGCAAGAAATTGCCGCTCCCTTCTATAAGACTTGGAGCGGGGTTTTACTGTCTTATTTACAATAATAACAATAATAATGATAATAATACGATGACGGGGAGGATGGAAGTCTGTGGGTTTGTTGAAATGCGAGCTGCTTTCCACTGTCTCCTGCTGTTTTTATAGCATTCGGAGTTGGTGGGGTGTATCGAAATGCCCTACTGCTCCTTTCGCACAAACCCCACAGCTTAGGCTCAACGCTGGCTGGTCACACGCTCTGTTTGTTTACAAGAAGTGGATACTGAGAGCTGTGGTGCATTTGCTTTGCTGGAAAAAAAAAGGGGGCTTGGACACAGAGGCTGAAAAACAAGAGCTACACCCCTCTGGAGAACCAGCTGGGAGAGGCGAATATCCTGGAGACGGCTGGGAGAGCTGCCTGATGTGAAGCCAAGCATTTTATCAGAGGTTGGGATGTGCCCATGGGGATCATCATCCCTCTTTGGTTTCTGGCTGGAGATAGGCAGGCAGTGACTGTGCAGAGGTTTGCAGGGAAGCGTTTGCCTGATGAAGCTGGAAGGGATGCGCTGATCCTGCTGCAGAAGGCAGGCTGGTGCCTTTCTTGTGGAAGGCAGTAGGTCTTATCCCTGCCCCTCATCTTGGCAGGCTGAGAGGCTTGCGGTTGTGAGAGACTTGCGGCTCTGGAGAGACCTCATAGCAGCCTTCCAGTACTTAAAGGGGCTACAGGAAAGTTGGGGAGGGACTTTTTAGCAAGGCCTGTTGTGACGGGACAAGGGGTAATGGTTTTAAACTAAGGGATAGGAGATTTAGACTGGATCTAAGGAAGAAATTTTTTACAATGAGGGTGGTGAAACACTGGCACGGTTTGCCCAGGGAAGTATTGGAGGCTCCATCCCTGGAAACTTTCAAGGTCAGGTTGGATGGGGCTCTGAGCAACCTGATTTGGGTAATGGTGTCCCTGCTTTTGCACAGGAGTTAGACTGGATGCAGTGTAAAGGTCCCTTCCAACTCAAAGCATTCTATAGCTCTGATTCCATGATTCCTGGGCACACATCAACCTCATGCCAAGCTCTGTCTCTGCTAAATGCCACTGGGTTTTCCCCTGCAGATGACACGGACTTAGAGTAGTGTGGAGCCTAGTTGTGATACCTCTGTGTCTTTGTCAATAGGAATAGGATTTAATTGCTGTCCTATGGAGAGCCTGGATCACCTACATCCCACCCACAGGGATCAAAACCAGGTGAGAAGTCTGTGTGACTCTGCAGGGCCAAGGGGCTCACACCTGCAAGTCAGGCATGTCAAAGCATCTTCCATGATTCTTTTCCATCAGAAAGCACTCACTCATGCTGACAGTGACAGGAGGTGCTTGGACACACAAGAGGTGAAGAACTGCAGCCCAGAAAGCCCGCCATATCCTGGGCTGCATCTAAAGCACCTTGGCCAGCAGGGGGAAGGAGGAGATTCTCCCCCTCTACTCTGCTGTCGTGAGACTCCACCTGGGGTCCTGTGTTCAGTTCTGGAGTCCTGAGCACAGGAAGAACATGGATCATGGGCATGGAAGAGTGAGTCGCGGGAGACCACGAAGATGATCCAAGGGCTGGAGCACCTCCCTTATGAGGACAGGCTGAGAGAATTGGGCTTTCAATGTTGCACCATGGTCCATCTTGCAGCCTGTGGTGACTGAGATGGACCAAGCTTCATAACAGCTCCAGAAGAAATTGTAACGTGTAGAGCTCCAAGACAGACAAATAGTATTTGTCCTGTTGCTTTGGGAGTGAGATAGAAATAATGACACTTATCAATCACAGCCATCACTGACCTGTCGTTAGCAGTGATGAAGAAGCAATGGAAATGCTTTGGAGTGGCAGAACAGCAAACAGAAGAGTGGCATCACATTTCCCTCCCCTACCACTTTTTGGAGGATGAGAGGAAGCCAAATAAGAGGCCACTAAGTTGCAGAAATTGTGTTCTTCCAAGGGATTTATAAGGTCTGTGATTTGAAATACAAAGAAATATGTCTTAAATAAGCAGCATTTGCTTCTAGTTGGGGTACAAGGCTGCACAAACAGTAAGCAAAAAAACCCATTACTTTAGGTGGAACCCACTGTGTTGAAATGCTGGATTCTGGCTAGCAGGAATCTGCAGGTGCTTGTGCAGGGAAAGCTGCTTCTGGGCTTTGCCTTGTGGGCTGTGAAAAGAGCAGAGTGCCAGGGCGCTGCTGGCTTTATTTATAATGAGGTGTAAAAACCAGTCCAGGTAGTCAGGAATGTGGCACATCCAAGCCCACCAGGGTTTAAATCATTTCATGGACAGTAGGTCCATGAACAGGAAGGCAGGAATTATAGAATCATAGAACCATAGAATAGTTTAGTTGGAAAGGACCTTAAATATTATCTAGTTGCAACCTCCCTGCCATGGGCAGGGAAACATCCCACATGTTCCCGCAGCATCCCCAACAGAACAACTGGGGATGCTAAAGGACTATGGCAGAAGAATTGACAAAAAGGATCCTGGGTCACATCATCTCACTGAACTGTGCCTCCTACTGGGGCTATGGGAGATGATATGCTGAACAAGACAAACTCTGGTCTGACCCTCCAGGGTACAACATGGGTTGAGCAGTGAAAGCACCAGGACTAGTCACTATTTGGGCTGTAAATTGTATGCTTGGGGCTCATTTCTGGTTTTCCTAGGACCATCGAGATTGCAGCTTTGGAAAAGTCATAGAATCATAGAATGGTTTGGGTTGGAAGGGATCTTAAAGATCATCCAGTTCCACTCCCCACCCCCCACAATGGGCAGGGACATCTACCACTAGATCAGGCTGCCCAAGGCACCATCCAACCTGGCTTTGAACACCACCAGGGATAACACCTGCAGGGATGGGGCAGCCATGACTTCCCTGGGCAACCTGTGCCAGTGCCTCACCACCTTTATCATGAAGAATTTCTTCCTAATATCTAATTTAAATCTTCCCCTCTCCAGTTTAAAGCCATTCCCCCACTTCCTATCACTCTGTGCCATTGTAAAAAGTCCCTCTCCATATTTCTTTTATACCCGCTTCAGGTACCTGCTGATTCATTAAGGTTTTTGAGGTCAGTGTGAAAAATGGCATTTGGGATGCTTCATTTATCAGCTTTACAACGAGGAGGATGAGGGCTGCTATGCACATCAGGATGGCCTTTGTGGGACTCCAGCAAAGTTACCAAATAAAGCAACAGCAGGACCGCGGTGCCCTGTCTCCTCCTCTCCTCCCTGGTTTTCTGGAGGACGATGCTTGGAGACTTTTAGCTCTTAGGAGTGGCAGATGCATGGACAGGAGTGCAAATAACATCACTGCTATTCCCAAGGGAGCCTGGCAAGATCCCGAGTCATTGCAAGCTATTCCAGGTTGTTCTGGCTGAAGGAGAAATGATTCTCTCCTGTCAGCCCAAAAGCCTGAGTTCATTGTGATCCAGGCTGGAGAAAGGGACCTTTAGTGCTCTGAGGCCGAACAGTTGCCAAAATGTGCTCCTTGGAGAACAGGATGAGCCCTCCTTAAGTCCTTAAGTGTTTCTACAGGAGGCAGGAGGAGCTGGCCCAGCCCGACACATTGGATCAGCAGTGGGCATCAGCCCCAGCACCTTGCAGGGAAGGAGACCTCTCCCACCTCAACTGCCGGCAGCTCATCGCATCCCTGTGCTCCCCCCTCCTCCCCTTCCACCTCGTTCTGATGTTTCACAGGCTGGCAGGACCTCTTGTATTACACTGGTTTTCAGAGAGTGAGACCAGGCTGGAGCTGCCTGGAAAAAGCTGAGCAGGTTATAAGAGAAAGGAGAGGCTACCATGGACCTACCTGTGTGTTTCCATGTGTGTGTAAGGGGGAGGCACTCTTAAAATCTGAAATAGCCATGATATATGGACACCCAAGGCTTGTCAGTTGTAAAATCCTCTACCTGCACTAGATCATAGAATCACAGAATCACCAGGTTGGAAAGAACCCACTGGATCATCGAGTCCAACCATTCCTAACACTCCCTTGAACCATGTCCCTAAGCACTTCCATCAATCCATTCCTTGAACACCTCCAGGGAAGGTGACTCAACCCCCTCCCTGGGCAGCTGTTCCAGTGCCCGATGACTCTTTCTGTGAAGAATTTTTTTCTGATATCCAGCCTGAACCTCCCCTGATACAGCTTGAGGCCATTCCCCCTTGTCCTGTCCTCAGCCAGTTGGGAGAAGAGCCCAGCTCCCTCCTCTCCACAACCTCCTTTCAGGTAGTTGTAGAGAGTAATAAGGTCACCCCTCAGCCTCCTCTTCTCCAGATGTCTACGTTTACGGGGACTGGGTCTTGCAACATTGGAAGACTTGCAAATGAAGATGTGATTCATCTAGATTCTGGTTTGTTATTTCTTTTTACAGTTTCTGAGGTCAGCCCCTACATGAGAACAAGTCGATTTACTGCTGCTGAAGCTCATGGGAAGAGCCTGGGCCTGGAGCAAGGGGATGCTGCTCTGGCTCTGCACCGTGAAGGAAAGAACTTCCTCATTCAGGTGTCCCATGTCCCTGCTCTAGGCAGTCACGGGTGGATACCAAACCAGGATCTCTGGGAAGAAGCTGGAAGCAGACAAGCAAGTGTGTGCTTTGGAGCCAAAGAAGCAAAACCATGGTCCTCATTCCACCACGGGCTTTGTAGTGAGGATGCTGCAATGTGCTGAGGCCCAGCTCAGATCTGGGACTCAAGTCTACCAGCAAGTGTGGGAGAAGCAGAAGGAGGTAGCAATGAAGCAATTCAGCTGTAAGGACAGAGGGAAACAGCAGAAGAACGCCTCGAGGCAAGTTTCAACAGCTATCTCTGCAGTTTCCGTGGCCATTCACATGAACCTGGACAGCAAGAGGTCTGCCCAGGCCTCTGCGAAAAAGGCTTGCTAATCTCCATGAAAATGTACAGATGGCTTTTAACAGCGTTAAAGCAGTGCCCTCACCAAGGTGTCTCCTGCTGCACAAAGCTTTCACTCCGGAAGGACCACTTACCTCTCCACCAGGGTAGCAAAGCAGAGGCAACACTGGCTGAATTGCCAACCCTGAAGTGAGAGGGTTTGAGCTGGGAGTGGAAGGATTTTGGGATGCTGAGGGGATGGTGGGGATGATGCTGTGTTCTTGTGCCAGCAGGAACTCAAGCAGAGCCAGCTTGACCCAGAGACTTGACTTCACAGCTTGTTTTCCATAGGAAATGAGAGTTAGTGATTATCCTCCATGTGTCTGTGTGTGATTGCCCATCTCCCCCCACCCACAGCTGCTTCTGAGCCAGTGAGGCAAAGCCTTGGAGCAACAGAGGGTCCCATCTTGCTCCTCTTCACCCAGCTGCCCTGCCAGCCTGGCGCCAGCTGTTTACACATCTGTCCACAGTGAAGGCTCAAAGGCAAAGCTTGCCCTGCTTTAGGAAACCAGGCATCATGCTGAACTCTCCTCTCCCTCCCCTCATATCTCCCTGCTCCTGAGACATCACAGGAGCCCAGGTGAGTGGGTTCATTTTCCTCGGCTCATGCACATCTCAGCTGACAGCCTTTGAAATGCTGGTGGTTTGACAGGGAGTATCAGCCTCGCCTAGGTCTGCCACGGCCTTCAAGGTTATCACTTCATCTCACAGCTAATTAAGAGCGACCTGGTCCATGCCATCACAGGCTGCTGTTGTCATTGATAGAGACAAGCAATGATAAGGAATAAACTGGTGTTTAATTAGCTCGTGTGAGTCTCTGGAGGTTCCTAGCAAAGGCTGCGGTGGGTACGGGGCAAAGCAAGATGACAGAAGGGCTTTCCTGATCTTTGCTTCCCACTGCAATGCCCACTTTGGTTTGTCCATGCTAGAGAAGGGCAGGTGGTGCTCAGAGCAAGTGCAGGCTTTATAAAGAACAGTCCAGGGGAGGACAACCAACTGCTCCTTGGAGCCAGTCACCAGTATGCCAGGTAGCTTTGCACTCAGTCTGGATGCATTTGAAATCTCCTGCTTTCATCCTCTTACTTCATTGATTTTGGGTGTCCTGAGAAGGAGAAATAGCCCTCTGGAGTCAATCAAAAGTGCCTCTAAGCCAGAGTGGCATCTCAGCCCAGAAGATGAATAAGGAGGAAGATTAAAACAAACAGAGAATGACCTTTAGGGCTGCTGCATGAGACACAGGGTACATTCAGAGACGCTGCAGCTCCTGGCTATGACAGCATTACTCAGGACTGTCATGCTTAGTAGCCACCTTCAGCCTTCTCTTCAGATGCAGTGATGGCCTTTTTGTATTTAATAGCTCTTGATTCATTTCCTTCTGGCCCCTTTCTTAACTCCTGTGATAGTATCCACAGCCTCCTGTGCCAAGGAGTTTTGCAGCTCGGCTGGGAAATGAGTAAAGAGTTGCTTCCTTGCTGGTTTTGAATCTACCAGGGCATTTCTCCTGTCTCAAAAGGGAGATGCTTTTGGATTCATAATGAACTTGATCCTTGTAGACAGCCATGGTGTCTGCATCTAGATGGTGGCAGCAAGCCCTGTTTTGATGACTGATTTTTCTCTGAGGGTTTATTTTCTGGACAGTGGGAGGTGCCAACCATGGTATCCCTTGATCTGAGCAAGCTTGTAGATAGGAGGACACAAGGACACTGACGACCAGCCAGAGACCTGAGACCCTGCAGTGACAGAGATCATCAAAAAAACCTCTCCTCTATCTCCTCCACATAGGCCTGGAGTTTAGGTCAGCCAGGATGGGAAGAAAACCTTTTTGCTTCATCATCTGGGTCAGGCTGCATCCTGCAATTGTCAGCTTGATTTAATTTCTAGAAAGAAAACCCTTTGCCTCTCGACCCTTTTCAGCTCCCTCAAATGAAGAATCATGTCTACGTGGAAAGAAAAAATTAGCAGCCCCAAAATCTTAGGCAAAAAGGAGTCCAGGCTACAGCAAAGAGTCAACCACTGCTCAGAGCCTGCTGGTTGCCAGTGAAGGCCAAGGCAGCTCTCGAGACTTTGGGCTTGTCCAGGTAAAGCGTGTCCAGTGGCCCAGCAAGCCCAGTGATCTCTCTACTCACAGGAGATCCAAGACAGACTAAAGGACAGCATTGCTCTACATTGTGCCTCCTCAGTGGAGCCACCTGCCAGGGAATAAAAAAGGAGGAACAGGGTTCCTCACAGAAGCTGATGTTCACCTACTGGAACATGGTGTGAAGATGGAACAGGGGCTCTCCACATCTCTTTCCAGTGGTTTGGCTCAATAAAATTTTTAGCCACCCCATTAGCTCACTGTTGCCGTTCTGGTTTTTCAGTCTCATTTGCAGTCTGGAGTCTGGGAAGAGAAGGCATGTCCAAAGCTGTCATGAGTCAGGCAGGGACAGGTTCACCCTCCTACCTTGTGGCAGCACACAGGGAGGCATGCGGGGTGAGTCCTCAGCTTTATCTGCTTCGGGGGCAAAGTGGGCTTTGTTGCTAAGGAGATAAGCACATGAGATATCCTTGAAGTCCTAAATATACTCTTCAAAGGAAGACTTTTGTGCCTGCCAGGCTCCCCACCAGCATGGTTCCCTTTGATTCCCATTCTTCTCTGACCCACCTCAGGTAGTGCTGGCCCTGCTCTCGTGTGACAACGTGCTACAGTTCCAGGGACGGTGACCAGGGACTCCTGCAGTTGCTCATGCTTGGTGCAGAGGGGATGATGTGGGCTTTGACCTGACCTTGCCTAACAAGTGCAGAGTGAAGAGTTTGAAGGGCGAAGCCTGCCAACCTCACGCACTAGCGCCTCTCCTCTCCGGCATGGAGGTCCTTTCAAGTTTCCACACTTCTGCAGGAAAACTACAGGGAGTAAACTTAAAAAAAAGAGAGAAAACCCCATCCTACTAAGTAGCCTAAGTAACCTGGGTTACTCTGAAAAGCTAATTTTATTTTCTTTGGCAGTCATGAGGACAGGCTGAAAGAGTTGGGGTTGTTCAGCCTGGAGAAGAGAAGGCTCCAAGGAGATCTTATAATGACCTTCCAGTACCTGAAAGGGGCTACAAGAAAGTTGGAGAGGGACTGTTCATAAAGGCTTGTGGTGATAGGATAAGGGGGAAGGGGTATAAATTGGAGAAGGGTTTTCAGCCTTTCAAGTAGTTGTGGAGAGCAATAAGGTCTCCCCTCAGTCTCCTCTTCTCAAGGCTAAACAACCCCAGTTCCCTCAGCCACTCCTCCTAAGACTTGTTCTCCAGTCCCTTCACCAGCTTCGTTGCTCTTCTATGTACACGTTCCAGAGCCTCAACACCCTTTTTGTAGTGAGAAGCCCAGAATTGAACACAGTATTCGAGGTGTGGTCTCACCAGTGCCGGTCCTGTCTGAGCATCAAGAATAACAACAGCCATGGCAAGAGCAAGCCGATGCCCGTGCGCCCTAGTGAAAGATAAATGCTAACATCATTAGACAGCTCCACTTGAGAAAGTCACAGCAAAAGTTGTGATGCTGTCCATGGGGAAAAAAAACCCCATCAGAATCATAGAATGGTTTGGGTTGGAAAGGACCTCAAAGCCCACCCAGTTCCAACCTCCCTGCCACGGGCAAGGACACCTCCCACTGGATCAGGGGGAACATGATTGAAGATTGCCTGAGTTAAACAGAGTTAAAATCTCAGACAAGATTTAGAACTTTCTGATTGTCTAATTAAAGTGTCATCCAATTATAAATATTATTAGCCAGATAAAAACTGCTGGCTCAGGCACAGCTTTCAGACACACCGATTTCCAGAGCCTCGTCACTTCGGCTTGTTCCAGCTGCCACAAAAGCAAGTGAGCTGACAGCTTCAGAATTAGAAACCCTTTGCCACCTTCTCTTTGCTGGAAGCACTGAAAGCCTTTTTTTGGAGGCAGAAGAGTGAAAAAAAGTGTTTTTTTGATTTTTTATTTTTTTTTTTTGCATCCCAATGTAGCTCAGATTCTAAAATTAGGAGACCATCTTGAGAACCTGCAGAGCTGGGTAGCTTCGGGAATGGGTTTAGAAGCAGAGCAGATAAACGTGGTAGCAGACACACTCAGCAATTAGGAAACTTCTCAGATTTTTTACATTTAGTGTCCTAATTTCCAGAGGATGCCTGGGGCTTTGTTTTCCCAAAATCTTAGTGGACTCCTTAGGATGAGATGAAATGGCCTCAAGTTGCACCAGGGCAGGTTCAGATTGGACATCATGAAAAATTTCTGCACTGAAAGACTTCTCGGGCCCCGGCAGAGGCTGCCCAGGGAGATGGTGGAGTCTCCATCCCTGGATGGATTTAAAAAATGGGCAGATGAGGTGCTCAGGGATCTGGTTTAGTAATGGACAGGTATGGTTGGACTCGAAGATCTTAAAGGTCTTTTCCAACTAAGCTATTCTATGATTCTGTGATTTTGTAGTCACTACACTTAGCCTCAGTAAGCCTGGAGTAAGCCAATCCAGGAATAAGAAATCACTAGCTTTCAGCAGCTCAGCACATAGCTTCACAATTATTTTTACTTTGGGAAGGGTCTGGATCTCCAAGCCAGTCCTGATGGAAGCAAAAGCAAGAAGAAAGAGGGAAAGATTTGGCACAGCCTGTCTGTTTTAGGATTTACACTGGATATCAGGTAAAATTTCTTTAGGGAAAGAGTGGTGAAGCACTGGAAGAGGCTGCCCAGGGCAGTGATGGAGTCTCCATCCCTGGAGAGGTTCAAAAAACATGTAGACATGGCACCTCCGGACAGGAGTTACAAAGGCTTGTAGTGATAGGACGAGGGGCAATGGCTACAAACTGGAGAGGGGCAGATTTAGACTGGACATAAGGAAGAATTTCTTGACCATGAGAGTGGTGAGGCACTGGCCCAGGTTGCCCAGGAAAGCTGTGGCTGCCCCATCCCTGGAGGTGTTCAAGGCCAGGTTGGATGGGCCTTGGGCAGCCTGGTCCAGTGGGAGGTGTCCCTGCCCATGGCAGGGGTTGGAACTGGATGTTCTTTAAGCTCCCTTCCAAACCAAACCATTCTATGATTCTATGGCTTAATAAGCACCGTGGTATTGGGCTGAGAGTTGGACTGAATGATCTTAGAGGTCTTTTCCACCTTAATGATTCTATGATTCCAATTTACTTGCATTTCTCAAAGGTCTTGCACTTATTGATGGGTGATACTGCTCCAAACAGAGAGATGAAGATGCCCTATCTACACGTTCATACTTTGCTTTAGTCAAACTCAGAACATTCCTCAGCTTCAACACATCCCACAGAATTGCTCCGGGTCCAGAATCACACAGCCGCTTCCAAACGTGAGAGCAACAAGTTGGGAGGAGAATAAACAGCAATGCAACAGCAGCAAACTAATAATACACAGGAATTTTGTGAGCCAGCCCCTAGGATGAACTTAAAGAAATTCAAAGATTTGGGTGCAAAGTCAACAAAGGCCCTTCCTGGCAGCCTGTCCTGATTGTTCGTGTTTTCAAAACACTTCTGCACTGAGTTCATGGGATGTGAGCAGTGTTGTTTTTCTCTGATGACACCATCCAGCAGTTCTCCAAACAAACAGAACCAGCAAGATGTCTGGACAGAAAATGAACTGTGCAGGGGGGAGAAGAAGGGTCTGACTGAGTGAAGACATTTTATTGAGAGGACAGGATATAATAATGCGTAACATGTACTCTCTGAGAGCCCCAGGTAGGGGCAAACATAAGTTTGCATGGGGGTCAATGGTATCTAAAGGATAGAGAAAGAGTTTCTAGCTTGCTGTTCTAGACACAGAAGTGCAGAAATAGTTTAGTTCAGTTCGAAGGGCTTGGCTTGTGTTGTGGAGAGGAATTGCATTTATTCATAAAACTCTGCTGCACTTTATGATGAGAGATCTTGGAGAGCTGACAGTTCTCCTGGCCATGCTCTGCTTTCTTCAGTTGTCCTCAAGCCAGTTCAAAGATGGGTTAAAGGATGCCAAGGGCACCGAGGCTCAAATCCAGGGTGTGAACCACTCCTGTGGTCCCCTTGCATCAGAAAAAGCACTCTTTGTATCATCCCAGGGAGCTTTTGCAAATCTTTGCTTAGCAGAGTACTCCGAAGGTGGCACTGACTTTTTGTTGAGAGATGGAGGGTGTTGTCTGGGGCAGGGAACCTGTGCTGTACCCTGAACAGAGTGGTTGGTCTTAGGGATGAAGACTATTTGCAGCCCATTTGGTTCCATCGCTCTCATGGGTGAAGATATCTTGGGAGAAGTTTGGTGGTGTTTGGCTGTATTCTGTGTCATGTGCGGTTGTACCAGAGGTTTCACTTGACTACACCCTCCAAACTAGGAAGCACCCAACCACTTGCCCTTTGTCTGCTGTGCCATGGCTCTTTGCCTTGCTGTATACTACTCCTAAGATGATATCTTTGAATCAAACCACGTGCTGCAAAAGTAAACATTTTCTTGGTAGTAGCTGTTTTTTTTTTAGCAATGCCAGATTTCTAAGCAGTAATTCTGATTTATTACAGAGCAAGATGTGCTTGTTATGCGAACAGGCCATCCCATGATAATTCCTGCTGCAGTAATTCTGCCTCTAGTCAGTCAGATCCCAGTTCAGCCAGACGTGCAACAGCTCCAGCATGGCTGTGTTATCACAGGATGTCACCTCCAGAGAGCTTGCCCCACTGGGAGGAGGCAGCATTCCCCATAAGTGAGTTGCAGCATAAGTTCCTGAGTTGCAGGAACAAAAGTAGAGACCACACAAACCCAGCGTTCTCTGTCTTAACATCACTCCAAGCTCTTGTCTGTTGTGTCTGTATTGGGACCAGTGCTGTTTAATATCTTCATCAATGATTTAAACAGCATGATCGAGTTGACCCTCGGCAAGTTTGCAGATGACACCAATCTAAGTGGTACAGTTGTCACGCCAGAAGGATGGGATGTCATCCAGAGGGACCTGGGCAAGCTGGAGAAGTGGGGCTGTGTGAACCTCATGAAGTTCGACAAGGCCAAATGCATGGTTCTGCATGTGGGGCAGGGAATCCATGGTTTCAATCCAGGCTAGGGGACGATGTGATTGAGAGCAGCCCTGTGGAGAAGGGCTTCAGGGTGCTGGTGGATGAGAAGCTCACAATGTGTGCTCACAGCCCAGAAACCAACCCTGTCCTGGGCTGCATCCAAAGCAGCGTGGCCAGCAGGGTGAGGGAAGGGAATCTGTCCCTCTTCTCTACTGAGACCCCACCTGGAGTCCTGTGTCCAGTTCTGGAATCCCCAATATAAGAAGGATGTGGAACTGTTGGAACAGGTCTACAGGAGGCCACTGAGATGATGTGAGGGCTGGAGAACCTCTGCTATGAGGACAGGCTGAGAGAGTTGAGCTTGTTCAGCCTGGAGAAGAGAAGGCTCCAGGGAGAGCTTAGAGTGACCTTCCAGTACCCTAAGGGGCTCCAGGAAAGCTTTGGAGGGACTTTTTATAAAGGCATGGAGTGACAGGATGAGGGAGAATGGCTTTAAACTGGAAGGGTAGAGATTTAGATAAGTCATTAGGGAGAAATTCTTTACAATGAGGGTGGTGAGGCCCTGGCCCAGGTTACGCAGGGAAGTCGTGACTACCCCATTGAAGTGTTCAAGTTGGATGGGGCTTTGATCAACCTGATCCAGTGGGAGATATCCCTGCCCATGGGTGTGGCAGTTAGATAATCTTTAAGGTCCCTTTCAACCCAAACCATTCTACGATTCGATGGATGGGAGAAGCTCAGTGTGGGCACTTTGAATCCCAGAGTTTTGGTCATGGATCTGCATCTGCTCCATTCCTCAACATGTAGGAATAAATGGCTTCTCTCCTCGTATTGCTTTTGCTATGTTTAGCCCAGATACTTCAGGATGCTGGGAAGACTTCCTCACTTTCTGCTGTCCAGGCAGGTGAAGGGATGGACAGTCTCTGTTGATGGGGGACTGGTCACGTTTCTGGGTCAGGAGGAGAAGGAGAGCACAGCAAACCTCCTGCTTCTCTCTCTCTGCTCAGTGGCTGGATCAGAGAGGCTGTGTAAATAACGTGGCCTCAGATGCCCTGGGTGGAAAGGACAGAAGCTCAGCACCACTCTGTGAGCTGTGGGATTGTCTGCTCAGGGTGATGGAAGGGAAAGCAGACATGGATGTCACAGTTATAGGTGCCTCCAGGAATTTTCTTGTGTCATTTGTGTATTACCAGTTCAGTTTAACCTTTCTCTTCCATGGAGAATGAATATCCTATACAGGAAATAAACCATGGTAAACAAGACGACCAAGTAATGCTCTGCCTCATCTTGCAGACTAAGAATTCATGCTTCATCTTAACAAAGACAACTAGCACTGAAAACTGTCACCTTGATATCCAAAAGGTGATAAAGAAGCCAATGTAGCATGAATGCCTGTGGATATGTCACTGGTGAATTAAACTCTTCTGTGATTCTGTGCTCACCAACAGAAAGACCACAAAACCTGTGCATTCTCCTTAGTGATGGTCCATCAAGAGCATAATGCACATCTTTGGACTTCCCAAAAGTAATTCTATGGGACAAGTCAGAAGAAAGGACCATGTAAGGACCAGCAGTAAGTGCCACCAACCATTGTGCCACCACAGGAAGGCAATGACTGGAAAAACTTTGAACCTCCCAGTTTGGTGTTTTCAATCTTGACCACAAAATCAGGGGCACTGCAACTCCTGGCAATGTTTGGGTGGTGGATCATAGAATCATAGAATGGTTTGGGTTGGAAGGTATCTTAAAGCCCATCCAGTTCCAACCCCCTGCCAGGGGCAGGGACACCTCCCACTGGATCAGGTTGCGTCAAGCCCCATCCAACCTACTCTTAAACACCTCCAGGGATGGGGCATCCATGACTTCTCTGGGCAACCTGGGCCCAGTGCCCCTCCACTCTCACAGTAAAAAATTTCTCCCTAGAATCTAATATAAATCTCTTCTCCTTGTCTCCCCTCATCCTGTCAACAGGACGTTGTCCTGTGGACAAAAGAATTGTGAGCTGTGCTTCACAGCCATCTCCTCAATAGTTCTTCACCTCTCCTGAAGATCAAGACCATTTGAAGGCAAGGACCTTGGGTGGACAATTCCCCACTGGCAGCTCCTGGGCAGGTGCTCATGACTGGGTTTGTCTTCTCCAGCAATAACCCAACGAGCTGAGTGTTGGGGCTGGGATAATGGGCAGTGTAGTTTCATCCCAGAAACCATGAAGACTTTTATCACTGCTGAGACAGGCTGACAGATTAAATTATTAGCTGATTAGAGCTCTCTGGGAAATCAGCACACCTGCATATTACTGTTTTATGCCTCTTTCAAGTTCCTGATAAAATAATCTCCCTCATTCCCCCTACCTTCTCCAAAGAACTGGCCTTGCAGCTGTACAAGCAAATGACATCCCCTCCATTTGTAACCATCAAAGGGAAAGCAAGAAGGGGAGAAAAAAAAAAGCCCCAACTCTCAATGCTAAGAGCATGCATTAAAATGTTATTAAGTCTCTTGAATTTCATTTGCACAGCTGGAGCTGTTCCTGGTCTCTTCGGAGAACCAGTGACAGGAGTGGGCTGAAAGGAAGGACACTCCTTCAGCACTTGCTGTTTGCCAAGTGTATCAGTGCAGCATCTCAGCAGGATAAATGTGTCCCTGCATGACACACGGCAGATCTCTTCTCTCTGCTTCAGGCAGACGTATAAATAAACTGAACGGATAATCGGTGGCGTACCTGGGGAGTCGGCAATCCTCTCACAGTATCTCCCATAAGGAGCTGTAAGTGGAAAGAGAGGCTCATCGCTTACTCCAGGGGGTGTGCTCGCAAAATGTCGCAGCCGTCGGTGCCAAATTGAGATGGATTTCGCACCTCATGACCTGTTCACCCAGATCTAAAGCAACCTGGGAAGGCAGGGAAAAACTGTCTGACTTTTCCAAAACATGTGGACAAACAAGGGGCTCAATTTTCCTCTGTGGAAGCTTTGGGGTGGCCCCTGGGAGGTGACCAGAGTGAGGTGAGGTGACCCTCTGATTTGGCTTTGGCATTGCAATCTGAAAGGGGAAAGACTGGAGTGGGTAGAAATGCTGATGAAGTTGTTGCAGAGATGTCTTACAGTCACTAGGTGAAAAAACAACGTGTTTTAACAGAAACTTGCTCAAATCTCAGGATTTTCCTCATTGCTAGCTCACAGTCCAGATGCAGACGTGGCAATGCTGTGGTGACAGAGGGGTGTTTGAGGGAACGGGATCATCTCACAGGCACATCTGCCACTGCAGCTGAGAGCTGGCATTCAGTAAAAAATCATAGAAAGTGTCAGACCTGTTCCTTCTGCAAGTTTTGCTGTGATGGAGAAAGCTGTGGCCATGTCATTATGGACAAAGAGTCATAAAGTCATAGAATGGTTTGGGTTAGAAGGGACCTCAAAGATCATCCAGTTCCAACACCCCTGCCTGCCATGGTCAGGGACACCTCCCACCAGACCAGGTTGCTCAAAGTCCCATCCAACCTGGCCTTCAACACTTCCAGAGTTGAGGCATCCATGACTTCTCTGGGCAACCTGTGCCAGTGCCTCACAGGTGCCTCACAGCAAACTATTTCTGCCTAAGAGCTCATCCCAATATCCCCTCTTTCAGCCTAAAACTGTTTCCCCTTTTCCTATCCCTGCATGCCTTGATAAAGTGCTCATCCCCAGCTTTCCTGTAGCCCCCTTGAAGTGTGGGAAGGCTGCTTTAAGGTCTCGCTGGAGCCTTCTCTTCTCCATTCTGAACAACCCCAACTCTCTACAATCTTTTCTGCTTGGTCTTTTTATTGTGAACTCCACCTCCTCCTACCTTGTTTACCCTTTTCTATTCTATTCTTTCCTCTGGAGCTCAATACTCATTTTTGGCTGCCATGGGGCTCTGCTGTCGCTGTAGAGCCTCTAACTTTCTCTGCTGCTCTCTGCCCTTTCCAACGTTGGCTAGTGTTTCCCACACAAGGCCATTCAGTTCTGCACTCCTGCCTGGATGGACTCTATGAAGCAGGCTGATGGGGAGCTGAGGAAAAGTAATTCTATTCTGTTACCTGAACACCCATTGCAGCTGCTTGGCAGATACCAGGTCAGAATTAAACACAGATTCTCATCAGGTTTGTGCTGAGAAAGAGTCTTTGACAGACTACACTAACTGGAACTGTACAAGGGGAAAAGGATCAGCAGGAATCATTCATCCTAAACCCTACAGTCCATGCATCAAACTCAAAGGCTGAGCTGGGCATGAGAAGATGAAGGCAGGTCCAGATTTTGCCCAGTCAGCTGCAAGTCAAAAGGGTCAATTTAGTAATCCAGATGTGACAAAGTCACCTCCCTGTGCATTCCAGCTCTGAAATGGATGGTGGCTATTTGGAAGGTGGTCAGTAATTCATGCAGAGCAATGATGGCCCTAGAGAAATGCCTGCTATGCCACAAGTCCCAGTGTCCCATATTCCTGAGTCTGTGGGAAAAGGCTGAAGCTGTGGGTTCATCACATCAGAAATCCGGATGCTGTGGTAGTACTAAATGATGTGAATCATGGTGCCAGGATGCAAGTTCAAGGTAGATTTTGGGGAACAGCGAGGGACTCAAGCTCCCTCACTGGAGGATTTTCTTCTCCATGTCTGTGATGGGAGTAGTGTGTCAGGTTAGAGGTGACGTGACCACGCTGTCTGCAAGGAACAGAAGGCAGAAGGTAATGCCAGTCCTCCAGGCACAGGATGAGTTTGTGCATGGGTAGGATTGTGGACACTGATACTGTAAAGGTCCAGTTGTGGTAGCAGATGTGATGTGGTGTCACCCCACCAAGCTCCAGGACCAGATGGTGAGAACAACTTGCGTCTCCACGCTCTGTGCACTACTGGATTCCCTGCAGCCAAAAAGCACCCACCCATCTGCCATCTCCTTGGACCAGCGGCTCATTTGCAGAGGATGAAGACACCTTTTCTGTGTGCCACCCCTGGGGAAACCTTCAGGAAAGACCTGGCAGCAACTCAGCCACCCTCACATGCCACCTCTTTGATTAAGGGGAAAGGGAATGCAGGAGGATAGAGGGAAAGCCCATGGAGGAAATCAAATCAAAATTCACAACAGCTCTGCCTTTTAATTTGATGATTTCAGGGCCGTTCACAAATTTACATATTTAATTAAATGCCACAAGCAAATGATTTTTCCATTAGGCTCTGTGTTCCTTATTACATTTCACAAGGTGCAAGTTCTCCTTCCTTCTGTGCAAGGCCAGATAATGCTCCCTTGACATTCAGGAAAGCAGCAGGAGCATCGTTCCAGGGTTTTTAATGCTGTGTGTTTCTTTCTTCCCCCCTCCCTGCTGAACAAGCTTGAAAATAAAGAAGAGAGAAACTTCCATGGGGTCGTCTCCCCTCTCCCCTTCCTTGCTGCCAAGGTTGTCTTTGAAAGCATGAATTAGAAAAGAAAGAAGACAAGGAAGAAAGAAGAGACTGAGAGCACCAGAAGAAAGGAAAAAGGGAGATAAAAGAAATAAATTAAGCAAAAGGGAGGGAATACAAAAGGCAAGTGAAATGTATCCTTCCAGGCTGGTGTAAGAGCTCAGAGTTTACTGCTTGAAGCTCCCTCCTGGCAAAGGAGATCCCAGTAAAAATCCCTTCACCATATATCCTTGTTTACCTTTCAAGGAAAATCAGCTGGCAAGCTCCAAGTGTGGGGCTGCATCATAGAAATAAAGGTCACTTGGGTGAAAGGTGCTCCCAGTGCTTTTCCACCCTGCTCTTGCTTTTGCTGGTGCTCCCATTGTTTCTCAGCATTGACTTTGTGGCATGTTCACAGACAAACTCAATTTGCTGCATTGAAGTGCTTTGAGAAAACCGTGTTTGACTCCAGGTGACCTATCCTCTCCTTAAGAGCTTGGAATGGAAAAACCTCCTTGTTACCCGCCACCACTTAGTCCCCAGGAGCCCATTGTAACAACCCTCTACACTTCCATAGTCAGGGATCACATCAAAGATGTTCTGACATAGCCATTTCCAGTGTCTAGACAGCTCAGCTCTGCTGCTTCCTATGGGATGGAGACATCCAGGGAAGGATAGAATCGTAGAATGATTTGGGTTGGAAGGGACCTCAAAACCCATCCACTTCCACCCCCCTGCAGGGACACCTCCCACTGGATCAGGCTGCTCAAAGCCCCATCCAGCCTGGCCTTGAACACCTCCAGGGATGGAGTATCCACCGCTTCCCTGGGCAACCTGTGCTGGGGCCTCACCACCCTCATTGTGAAGAATTTCTTCCTAATGTCTCATCTAAATCTTCCCCCTTCAAATTTAAAGCCATTTCCCCTTGTCTATCAGTACAGGGCCTTGTCAGATTGAATCCCACTGTTCTGCTTTCAGGTGACATCAACTCCCTGTCTCAAGGAATAGATAATAGCCTCTGTATGTTTAAGAAAAAAAAAAATCACCCCTAAAATACCAAAACTACCCCCATATTCTGGGAAAAAGGCATGGGAGGGTTCTCTCCTGGTGATCACCTCCTTGAAGGAGCAGTTGACTCTCTCTTTTAAGCCAGAGACTCTTTACTTCTGCTGGTGGAAGTCACTTGAGCAAGGTAGAACAAAAATTTCATGTAATTGTTGCTGTAGCCAGCATACTCAGGAGTCTTTATACTCTGCTATCACAAAGAAAATGTGATAGAAAATGCAGCCTTTATTACCAGAAAGGACCACAAAAGCCCATTTGTCTCCTCAGTGATGCTTGGATGCTTCAGCCCTTCTGCAAGGATTGGGTCCCTGAATGCCACTAAGCAAATGTTTACTGAAAAAAACAACAACTATAGCAGTGGAAGGATATTTAGAAGCTGTTTTGTTCCTAATGGTGCTGGAGAGAGAGAGAGATACATAGTAAATTGGTTCTTAGGATGCATATGACGCTACAGGGAGTCATGTATAATAAGGCCGTGTGATCATAAAACCTCTCGTCTCATCCTCATAAAGGAATTTGACCCTCTCTGGAACTTGTCATCAGGAGTTATGGATGATTTTTTCCTCTTTTAATGTTTGCAGCAAGTGGTGATATTTCAGTTGCAGTCAGATCTGTGGGAAACTCGTTTGGAGCTGCTCTTAGCCCAAATCAGCATGGGGGGAGATGAGGGTATGTAACGCGGTAAAGGAGAAGCTCAACATGAGCCAAACAATGTGCATTTGCAGCCCAGAAAGCCAACTGTACCCTGGGCTGCATTACAAGTGTGACAAGCAGGGCAAGCAATGAGACCCTAGAGTGGTCTTCCGGTACTTAAAATGGGCTACAGAAAAGCTGGAGGGGGGCCTTTATCAGGAAATGCAGGAATAGGACAAGGGGTAATGTATTTAAGCTGGAAGAGGGGAGATTAAGATGAGATCTTAGGGAGAAATGTTTTCCTGTGGGGGTGGTGAGGCCCTGGCCCAGGTCGCCCAGAGAAGATGTGGCTGCCCCATCCCTGGAGGTGTTCAAGGCCAGGTTGGATGGAGCTGTGAGCAACCTGATGCCGTTGGAGATGTCCCTGCCTATGGCACGGGTGGAACTGATTGATGTTTAAGGTTCCTTCTACTCCAAACCATCCCATGATTCTAAGAACATTTTCCTTTTGCTCACTTTCTCCTTCCCCCAAACAGTGTTCCTTCCCTGCCACGCTGTTGGAAGGGGAGCCAAAGGACTTTCCAAAGCTCTGCAACATCTTCATGAGGCCAGACGTAAGACCTGTATTATACCAAAAGGGAAATTGAGGCATCTGGTTCCCACTGTGCACTGAGGTCAGACAGCAAGGGTTTGGCTGGAAAATTGCCATAGATTACATTTTACTACACTGCCACCTACTCAGCTGCAGCACATACATCCATGGTTGAGATGAGGTCAGCTGCTGGATCTCAGCTGACAGGTGGCAGGTCCTGCCTCAAGGGTCACAACTTATTAAAATGTAATTGCATTGTAAATTGAAAGCATTGAACTATTGTCTGATCACCGTCCAGATCTTTGACCAGGATGGTAGAGAATGTTAATGATCTGATCTACAAACCCCAGAGTCCAGAGAAAATTTTATCTACAGACCTCACTCAAGGGCTGTGTTTTGCTTTGCTATTGGCTTTCATCTAGGAGCATGATAGTAGAATCATGGAATGGTTTGGATTGGAAGGGACCTTAAAGATCATCCAGTTATAAATCCCTGCCATGGGCAAGGACACTTTCCACTGGATCAGCTTGCTCAAAATGCCATTGAACACGTCCAGGGATGAGGCAGCCACAGCTTCTCTGGGCAACCTGTTCACCAGGAACATTACGAAGTTCAGGAAGGTCCCTACTCCTCTCTCTTGATGCATGGAGGTACCATCTAGGAGTGTAAGAGGTGGTGTAATCTACTGCAGGATGTGAGTGAAGAAAGGCTAAGTGTAATTAGAGGAAAGCCTTGTGCAAAAATGGGTTTATTTTTGCTTTTTGGAGAATGCAGAGGTATTGAGGTCACTGGGACAGAGACTCAAACCAGGAGCACAGAAATACTCTACATTAATTGACACAACCAATATGCAAGATGGGGCAGGTCCAAATTATAGGCTTATAGAATCACAGAATGATTTGAGTTGGAAGGAACCTAAAAGATCATCTAATTCCAACCCCCTGCCATGGGCAGGGACACTTCCCACTAGATCAGGCTGCTCAAGGCCCCATCCAACCTGGCCTTGAACACTTCCAGGGATGGGGCAGCCACAAATCATAGGATCATAAAATGGTTTGGGGCAGAAAGGACCTTAAAAGATCATCTAGTCCAACTCCTCGAGCAGGGTCATCTGATACTAGATCAGGTTGGTCAGTTGAACATGCTCAAATGCCACGCTAGTGCAGATATAATACTTCCAGAAATCTAATTAATCTCTCCCACTCTCAAGTGACGTGAAGTCACACCGGCCAGGGTGGAAAATGGGATGCAGAAATGAGTTTGTGCTTCATGTCACACTGCAAATTCCTGTTGTGTATGGAGCACACACAGACTCTTGTGCAGAAAACATCTGGAGGGCTGGATGGGAGCTGTGACCAAGCTCTTTAATCAATAAACAATTGGAAGACTTCGGGGAAAGTCCAAAAGTTCATGGGAAGACTTTGCTTGAAAAACTACATTCTAAATGAAAACTATTCACTAGAGAAAACAGACAGCCCAGTATGACAGTAAGTAGATATGCAGCCCAAACCAGCTCGACTCTTCAGCACTGGAGGCAAAGCACTGCTGAAAATGAAGGCTGAGGAAGCTCTGAGGTTCTCCGATGCAGATCGCCACTGGTACACCAAAGAGGTGTTGCATACCTATTACCTATATCAGACATCATTTTCATTGAGACAATGATTTTGGATCCTAGGAAGTGGTTGGACCAAGCCACACACAGTCACCCAAAGAGGACACATGAAGAATTCAAGGGCCCAGTCCATTCTGCTGATTAGAATTACAGAATCATAGAATAGTCAGGGTTGGAAGGGACCTTAAAGATCACCTAGTTCCAACCCCTCCGCCATGCAGGACACGTACCACTGGACTGGGCTGCCCAAGACGCCATCCAATCTGGCCTTGAACACCTCCAGGGATGGAGCATCCACAACTTCCTTGGGCAACCTGTTACAGTGTCTCACCACTCTCAAGATGAAGAAATTCTTCCTAATGTCCAGTCTAAATCTGCCCCTCTGCAGTTTATACCCGTTCCTCCTGGTCCCATCCCCACAAGCCTTTATGAATAACCCCTCCCCAGCTTTCCTGTAGGCCCTCTTCTGGTACTGGAAGGTCCCTATAAGGTCTCCTCAGAGCCTTCTCTTCTTCAGGCTGAACAAGCCCAACTCTCTCAGCCTGTCCTCGTAGGGAAGGTGCTCCATCCCTCAGATCACCTTTGTAGCCTCTCCATCTCCTTCTTACATTGAGGATTCCAGAACTGGACACAGTATTCCAGGTGAGGTCTCAAAGTCCACCTCCACCTCCTAAGCTTCCTTCCTGATAACTAGAAAAGCCAGACTGTCAAAGGTACACTGCTGGGGCTCTGCACAGAGCACTGTTTGGGGTTAAAGCTCTAGTGTGGGGGAACAGTAAGCCCAAGCCAACCCACAGGCACCCAGACAGCAAGCAGAAGAGGGAGAAAAGTTGGGATGCCTCTTGAAATGTTTGCTTTCAGACAGGACTCATGGTCAGAGAGTCTTTAATTCTCATAACATACACATAGTAAGGAGAAAGTGCAACCCAAGCATCAAGAAAAATCCAGACAACGTGGCAGAGCCAGGTAGGAGCAGAAAGTAAGGAAGGCAACCTAGTAGATTACAAAATGCAACCCAAAACCACCTTGAGATGCCCACAACAACCTGTGTCCACTGTTAGGGTTTAAATACCTCCCCATTTCCTACATAAGCCCTCAAGATCCTCCTCCATGGGGCTGATCAAGAGAAAAGGCAGCATTGCCGGCTGCTGGGAGCAGTCTGACAGCTAATGACCTACCCCAGCACTCTGCTGCAGAGCAAAATCAGAGGCTGCTGATTGTAGATCAGTTACAGGGTCTGTTTGATGGAGAAACTGACACAGAACTCAGCTAATTTTCCATCATTGCTCCTCCTCCCCTTTCAGCTCAAACTTCTCTTCCAGCAACGCTCCTAGTCTCTCTAAAGCAGGGGAGAGCAGATGAGTGATTTCAATCCAGTGCTGTTTGCTGGAATTGAGTCGGTGCCATCTGCTGTGGCATATGCTGTTCACACGACATGCCGACTGCATTGATGAGCAGACAAAATTGGATCCGTGGGTAGACGAGCTCCATTAATGAAACATCACCAGGATCTTTTGGATCCTGCAGAGTTGTGAACACGTCTGGCTCTGGGGAGACTTCAGAAGGGATGCCAAAAAAGCATCTTGGGAGGGTTATCCGGACTGTGGCTCAGATCGTGTCAAAGAGAGCAAACTAGAAAAGCAGTACATCACACACAGAGGTAACAAAAAGATGGTATTGAGCTTAAAGTCTCACTTTGGTAATGACTGCAATTAGAATAGACTTCCCATTAAAAGAAACACAGTTCTGTTGTGTACACAGGCGGAGAAGAGTAAATACCCATTACTTTATCCACTTCGTCTTTCTGTACGAATGTGAGCAATCAAAGGCTCCTGCTTGTCGCCAAATGAGCTCATTTACTGCATCTCACCCACCCTGCCTGCTGTGGGTGGGACACTGGAGGTGAAGGCAACCCTTGTACCCCACTCTGCAGCTCTGCTCCACCATAGAATCATAGATTTGTAGAATGATTTGGGTTGGAAGGGACCTTAAAGATCATCTAGCTCCAACCTAGATGGGCAGGGACACCTCCCACTGGACCAGGCTGCTCAAGGCTCCCACCGTTCCTCGCTCTGGCCAGCATCTCATCTCCTGTCCCCCGAGTCATCAAGCCTTTGGTATTCTCCTTGGCCCTTTTATGGGAAAAATCTCTGTGACTCCAGCTGTTTCATCCTCTCCTTGCAGGAAGGACTCAGTTGCATCAGAAGCCTTGGATGCAGCAAGGTGGTGCCTCATGCCTGGGGCTGGTTGGGAGGATAAGTGAGGTTGCAGACTTTCAGACCTGATGCACCAACCCTCTCTACCATGCTGTGAGAACATAAGTGCCCATAAGGTGAGCTCAGAAAGATTTCCTGGCATAGCAGGAGGCAAAGGCAAGTTCAGGGGTGGTGGTGGGAATAAAACCCATAGAAACCCATCGTCCCTGCAGGGTTCTCAGTTAACTTGTCTCCCACACCATGTGATAATGGAAAATGAACAACAAATTGACCCATTAACAGAGCATCCAGCTGGGTGTACTCTTTCTTAAAGCCTTCATATTGATAGGTAGTAGAGAGGGCGCTCTGGCATATGAAACAAAATTTGGTCAAATAGTTTATCATGCTGGAAAATAATGATTTGGCTTGAGCGAAACTCTCAGTGAACTAATTTTCCAGTCATTTGGTCAAAAGCCACTTACAGGATTTCCTTTTGGAGGGGGCTACTTTGAAAAACGATATTGCTGTACAACGGTCGTAGCAGTTCAATGTTAATAATTCTGTCACGTGGAATGTTTTGATTTTTCCTTTTACAGCACGGCCCCATTTAAAAATTCAGCAAAACGCTGTGATTTACTTTACAAGTAAAATGAGGAGAGGGGAGCAACAAATGGAAACCTTTCCTTTGAGATAAGAAAAAATAACACCCTCTCACTGTGATTTTTATTCTCTGATTTGCAGGGGCAGCGCTGCATTTTTAATTTTGTTCTGTTCTTTGGGTTTTACTCTGGGTGGGCCCAAAAAGCATTTTAAGAAATTGTTGCTGCGGTTCTCCCAATTAAAATGGAACAGCTTATTTCCCACAGCATCAAAAAGGCTGTGAATAACGACAAGGAATTAGGAGGAGTAGGATCTTTTCTTATGAAAATGCATCGGTTTCCAGCCTGAAAGCTGATCGCTGATTTGCTTTGGGCATGGTTTTGATGGATGTGGTGATGTTTCACTCTGCAGGGAGAGTGTGATTCATAGAATCATAGAATGGTTTGGGTTGGAAGGAAACACCTTGAGGGAGGTGATTCTCCCTTTCTCCTCTGCTAATGTGAGACCTCATCTGGAGTCCTGCATTCAGTTCTAGAGTCCATGACACTGGAAGAACATGGATCTGTTGGACTGAGTCCACAGGAGGCCTCGAAGATGATCCAAAGGCTGGAGAGCCTCCCATAACAGGACAGGTTGAGAGAGTTAGGGTTGTTCAGTCTGGAGAACAGAAAGCTCCAGGAAGACCTTAGAACAGCTTCCAGTCCATAAAGGAGGTCTACAAGAAAGGTGGGGAAGGACTTTTTATCAAAGAGTGCAGGAATAGGATGAGGGGGAATGTTTTAAGCTGAAACAGGGGAGATTGAAATGAGATCTTAGGAAGGATTCTTTTTCCTGTGAGGTTGGTGAGGCCCTGGCTCAGATTGCCCAGGGAGGTGGTGGCTGCCCCATCCCTGAAGGCCAAGTGTTCAAGGCCAGGTTGGATGAAGCTTTGAACAACCTGGTCCAGTGGGAGGTGTCCCTGCCCATGGCAGAGGGGATGGAACTGAATGAGCTTTAAGGTCCCTTCTGACTCAGACCCTTCTGTGATTCTGAGCAGGGGAATCAGAAGTGGGAATGCTTCTCATACCACTAAAGGTGTTTAGGGAAGTAATGCCCTGCGGGAAGTGCCAGCCACTTTTCATTTGCAAACTCTTCTCTGCAAGGATTGCTTTCCCACCGTGTACAAGAACACCAGGGAGCAAATTCCTCTTTGTTTTTTGGAGAGTGACTTAGATCATCAATATTGTTTGCTAAGGCTCTGTCCAGAGAAAGAAAAGAGCTTTGAAATGCTGGGCTGAGATCCTGCAGCGAAGCGTAGGGGGGAACATGTTCTGCTGAGTTCAGAAGGGAAAAAAATAGCCAGATTAAAATGGATGAAGAGACTCAGACTCATGCATTAGTCTGAAGAACAGAGCATAGAGAAACTCCATTGCTCCAATTTTCTGTGCATCCCAAAGCATCAGAGACTTTGTCCCCTCCTTTGTCATAGCAAAAGAGCACAGGTCCCATGAGGACAGCCCTGCAGCCTCTGCTCTGGTTCACTCGGGTTTCATGGCACCTTGAGGATGGTGATGATAAGAAAGGGAGGAACCTCTCTTTGCAGGGAACTGCACTGAGGGCAGGCAACTCTTCTCACATCAGCCACCCTGCGAGACCCTTGTTTCCTTGTCTAGGACCACTCTTGATGGATTCAGAGTCAGCCATACCTTGAATGATGTGACCCTTGCAATGCCCCAGAAAAGATGGCATAGCACCAGACTTACTGCAGAAAAAGGATAATGGGGTTCATTTTTGGTGGGAACACTGCCCTTTTTCTTTTTTTTTATCCTGGAATATAAATCGGGACTCAGTTCAACTCCCTCATGAGGGAAATAGAGTTTCCCCTTCATTCCCTTGCCTGGCAGAACAGTCTGTCCCCAGCCTCAGGGTGGCATGAGGTGGCTGCCCACAGGGGAGGTCAGGAAAGGGTTTTGGGATGTGCTGGTCCAAGGAGGAGCAAAGCCTGTTGGAGCAATAAGCCCTGTGTGCTAATGCACTTATGCTGGTAGGAGAGGGGAGACAGTGGGCCCAGCTCAAGGTGCAGGGCTTCTTGTAGCACAAATGACATCCTAACTGGAATGACCTACATGACAGTTATTTCAATCTGGAGCTGGGAAGTAGAAGTGGCATGGGTGCAACCACACTTGGAAGACCTCTTTACAAGACCTGTTTCCGGCTATCTCCATGACGTAGATGGACAAACACCCTACAAAGCCTGGCATAGCATACAGTTCTCACACTCTGGAGCAGGAGCTGCAAGACCTTAAACTGTCTGTAAGTCTCTGGTCCACGCCAATACAGTGAACTTATGGCAAAGGAGAAGTTTAAATATAGATATTCCCAAGCCTGACTAAGAGAGGTGGAAACCCCTCTTTGCCCTAAACCCTTACATAAGCCTGTTCTCTCCAGTTAACTTATGTCCTTTCTTACCCTGTTATTGCTCAGCAGTGAAAAACCCTTACTGCAGGAAGAGGCTGTGCCAGTTTCCCTCTCATGCATCTCTGAGTGATGAGGACTTCTCCCTGTGCTGCTCCTGCTTTAGGCAGGTTTCAGATGCAAGAGAAGAGATGGATCAATCCTTTCCTCTCGCTTTTTCCATTGTCCTTTATGACCCCTGGAACAAGGCCACCAACTCAGCAGAGAGGTAGAATCATGGAATCATAGAATCACTAGATTCTATGGAATCATAGAATCACCTCTAAGATCATCAAGTCAAACCATCAGGAGGCTGGAGTGAGACATTATCACTGTCTTATCAAGGGTAGATGAGGTGTTCAGGGATCTCGTTTAATAGTGGACAGGTATGATCTCAAAGGTCTTTTCCAACCTTAATGATTCTATGGTTCTATGATTCTATGCCTGAGCTCCTGTGCACAAGTGGTTCATCATCTGAGCAGCCGTCATGAGGGACACCAACACTGCTGAAAGCAATTCTTGATTCCTAACTCAAGGAATCTCAAGTCCAATTAGCCCCCGTGATTGTCCTGAAGTGTGGGAGCAACACTGTGGCATGTCAGAAGGCACAGGAGGGTTTGTGCTCTTTGAGGTCTTCCTCTCAGTGAGGACCCATGAGGATCTCCAGGTCTGGAGTGACTTTCAGCATTTTTCTGTCACTGAATCTCAGGACATTTGGGGGTCCTTGGTCAAATGTCCAGCTGGCTATCAGGTAAACTCCTAAGTTTAGCTCGGGGAAGGATAGATAAGGAGCAATACTCAACCTCCTTATTGCACCATGAATATGGGATTTGGAGTTGTGACACTCAACAAGAGATGTCATAGAACCATAGAATCACCAGGTTGGAAAAGACCTTTGAGATCATCATGTTCAACCTTACCTGTCCACTCCTAGGCCCTTCATCTATGCATCTTTTAAATACGTCCAGGGATGGGGAATCAACCACCTCCAGATGAAATCTACCGAGTCTCCATCTTCCCCAGAAGGACCCTCACACTAAACCACGTATCTGACAGACTTGCACCCAGCTAAACTTCTAATCTGTACCTTTATGTACCCCCAATATACACGTGTGCATCCTTAATTAGGAAACCACCTGGGTTCTACCTACCAGGTGAAGAAAACTAGGCTGAAAGTTCCAAAGTCCACCCAAAAGGTGGCAAAACCACAAGCAAGATCTCCAAGGACAATGGGAGTCTGTAATTGTGCTATTTTCTTTACTTCTTGCAACGGGCCAAAGCAAGGGTCTAGAGGGGGTATGTATGCATGAGGATGGAGAAGACAACCAACCTTTCTGTCTGCCCCAGCTCTCATCCTTCCCTCACTGAACAACACCATCTCCCCACTTTCTGCTCTCCTCTTCCATGCTTTTCCCACGTGAATTGTGAGCTTTATTCATCCCACAAAGCAACCAGGACCCCGCAGCCATCAAACTGCTTAAAACTCATCCCCTTTCCTCCTCCCTTGAGGCTGCCACGGGGGCTACATTGTTCACAAAGAAAGCAAACTACAGGGTTTTGCTCTCTCACGACTCATTTTCACAGTCCACAATAAACTCTGTAATCCTCCTTTTGTGGATGGCAAAATGCTAATCTCACCAAATTGCATGGCCTTGCTCTGTCGCCACTGCAGGCTAAAAAATCAAAGCTTGCTTGACACAAATGGCATCAACTGGTTCCATTATAGCCTCCACACTACAGAGACCAGCTGTAAAGCCTGTGTCAGAAGGAATCTCTCTCCACATATTATCAGCTGATTTAAATACTAATGAGCCAATAACCACATCTGAGCAGAATAATGGACATAATAATTGAAGCCATAAAAAACACGAGGTACCTGTGATATTCTCAGAAAGGTTTCCAGGCTTCTTTCCATCCAGGCTTTAACCCTGTTAGTAGTTCTTGCAGGAAGAAGCAGGGAAAAGGATGTCCAACAGCACTCACAGATTCAGAAAGGTTTTTAAAGGCGGAAGGAGTTGTGGACAGGTTTATTCTCTGTTACAGTCACATGCCAGAAGCCTCCTGGGTCTGAGTCTCACTCCATTTGTGCGAACATTTTCATGCTGGATGTTTGTCCCTTGACTTGTAGGTCAGTGAAGATATTCAGAAGATGTTTTGAAGGAAGGTGAATGCACTGGAGAAGGACTGGGAGGTTGAGCAGCTTGGTTCTGGATTCCTCAGCACAGAAAGGACATGGATCTGTTAAGGATAAGTCCAGAGGAAGCCATGAAGGTGATGCGATGGGTGGAGCACCTCCCACACGAGGACAAGCTGAGAGACATGGAGTTGTTCAGTCTGGACAAGAGAAGGCTACAGGGAGACCTTAGAGCAGGCTTCCAGTCCTTAATGGAGGCTACAGGAAATGTGGGGAGGGATAGGATGAGGGGGGATGGCTTTAAGCTGAAAGAGGGGAGATTGAGATGAGATCTTAGGAAGGAATTTTGTTCCTGTGAGGGTGGGGTCGCCCAGGCTGCCCACGTCCCTGGGGGGGTGAGGGGATTCTGAGCTTGTATTAACAGAAGACCCTTTATTGCAAAAGCTTTTTATACAACTGCTACATTTCAATACACGTGGCGTTATCTGATTGGTTCCAAACAATTGTCCCCCCCCCGCGCTCAAACCTCAAAATAACTGTTGAACAGGTAACTGACCACTCGCGGCCCCAATTCTTTCCTCGGGCATCAGAAGCTATAATTGTTTCTTTTGTTCTTCTGTTTACGGTGCTTTTCGTAGGTACTTTCCCGGCAATGTTGCTCTGTTGTCCGCTTTTCTGAGGTCCCTCAAGGGCCTCTTCAGCTCAGCCATTTCCCTGTGTGCTGCCTGGGGGAGTGTGTGGGGGGGGGGAGGCACCGAATAACTGCCCACATTGGTGTTCAAGGCCGGGTTGGATGAGGCTTTCAGCAGTCTGATCCAGTGGGAGGTGTCACAGAATCACAGAATCACCAGGTTGGAAAAGGACCCACTGGATCATCGAGTCCAACCATTCCTAACACTCCCTAAACCATGTCCCTCAGCACTTCATCCACCCGTTCCTTAAACACCTCCAGGGAAGGCGACTCGACCACCTCCCTGGGCAGCTGTTCCAGTGCCCGATGACTCTTACTGAGAAGAATTTTTTTCTGATATCCAACCTGAACCTCCCCTGACGGAGCTTCAGGCCATTCCCTCTTGTCCTGTCCCCTGTCCCTTGGGAGCAGAGCCCAGCTCCCTCCTCTCCACAACCTCCTTTGAGGTCGTTGTAGAGAGTAATAAGGTCTCCCCTCAGCCTCCTCTTCTCCAGACTAAACAACCCCAGCTCTCTCAGCCCATGTCATTGCCCATGGCAGGGGGTTGGCCCCATCCCAGACCTGGGACCTTCTGCAAGTCCAGTTTCGGCAGAGACTATACTTCCATATGTACAAATGTCCCTTTCTCTAGGCTAAGTGTCACCACAGGGGTTACACCAAAAACTAACCCATGGAGCAGCTGAAGTTTTAGCCAGCAGCTCGAGGAATGTGATTCTGACACTCTGCTCCTCTCTTGTGAGACCTCATCTGGAGTGTTGTATCCAGTTCTGGAATCCTTAACATAAGAAGCATACAGAACTGTTGGAACGGGTCCAGGGGAGGGCTACAAAGATGGTCAGAGGGCTGGAGCACCTTCCATACGAGGACAGGCTGAAAGAGTTGGGCTTGTTCAGCCTGGAGAAGAGAAGGCTCTGAGGAGATCTTATAGGACATTCCAGTACCTGAAAGGGTCTACAAGAAAGCTGGGGAGGGATTATCCATAAGGGCTTGTGGTGGTAGGATGAGAGGGAATGGGTGTAAACTGGAGAGAGGCAGATTTAGGCCTGATACAAGGAAGAATTTCTTCACCATGAGGGTGGTGAGGCACTGGCACAGGTTGCTAAGGGAAGTTGTGTCTGCCCCATCCCTGGAGGTGTTCAAGGCCGGGTTGGATGGGGCTTTCAGCAGTCTGATCCAGTGGGAGGTGTCATTGCCCATGGCAAGGGGTTGGAATTGGATGGGCTTTAAGGTCCCTTCCAACCCTAATTATTCTATGATTCTAATATTTCTGTGGGAGGGGGCCAAGTGAGATGCATTGTCTCCTTTTGCTGAGCAACTACACAAAGAGCCCAAGTGATTGACTTGGGGACTTTCCTGAGCTTTGCAGTCTCCTCAACTGTTCTGGTCTTTATTATCAAGTGCCTTTCAGTGCAGAGGAGTTCCAGGAGCTATGGCATGTGGTGATCTTAAGGTGTTCCTGAGGGACCGCAGAGAACTGCATGTGGCTCTCAGGTTGAAGATTGCCTGTGCACTGGTAGAGACTGGGTGCTCTGTTCCAGACATTAATCTTAGGAAGAAACAAGTTTCTTGTCAGGGTGGTGAAGCCCTGGCCCAGGTTACCCAGGGAAGTTGTGGCTGCCCCATCCCCGGAGGTGTTCAGGGTCAGGTTGGATGGGGCTCGGAGCAACCTGATCCAGTGGGAGGTGTCCCTGCCCATGGCAGGGGGTTGAAACTGGATGATCTTTAAGGGTCCCTTCCAACCCAAAGCATTCTATGATTCTATAATTCTCTGCCTCCCCTCTGCTGTGTGAAGCCCGATGACAAATTTATGGGCCAAACCTGTGGTTTCCACGTCCTGAAGCAGGTGCTTGGATGCTGGCCCATATCTCTCCCATCAGGTCTTGGGGGAGATTGTACAGAAATGCTTAGGGGCCTAAAAGTTGGGGCATGTTTATATTTCATAGAATAATAGAATGCTTTGGGTTGGAAGGGACCTTAAAGATCATATTTATGAACTTCTGGATGAGTCTGTGGCATAACATCATCTCTTGGTGCTATCTCGACCACCTATCTGCCTTCAGGCTGCTACAATTTCGTCTTTATTCATGGTTGTTGCTATTATTACTATTATTATTATTACTATTTTAATTCTCCTTCTCAGACTTATGAAACTTGGTTGCAAGCAGGGAACTGGAAATGAGAAAATCCACACCTGGGTTACATCAGAAGGCAGTGCAGTAGGAGAATAGGAAATGAAGAGCAAAAAGAAAATTAATTTTTCAAAAATAATGCTCCTATCCCTGAATTCCTTGAGCAATTAATGTTGCCATAGCAAGACTATAAGTTATTACAGTGGAAGAAGAGAATTAAAGAGTTAAACCAACTGAGAGATAGACATCCATTGGAAAGGAATATAAACAATGGGAAAGGAGTGAGTCATTATGGAAAGGTGATCAGGAGGTGGGAGGGGGCTTGCTTGACTCTCCAGCATTCCCAAGGTGCCAAAGGGGTATTCAGGGATGTCCAGGAGGACAAAAGTGACCTTGGAAGGGAGATGTCAGTTTTGGGTCAAGGGCAGCTCATTGCAGTATCTGCCTCATCGTCAAGTAAATCTCTGGATCTCTGCGTGATTCATTCTTCAGGGTCATCTTAAACCAGCACATTTGAGGGGCCTGGAACTCACCTTTTAGATGCAGATGACCCCCAAAACCTCAACCAAAGTTCATCTGTGTCAGAGTAGGTGCTGATGGGAGAAGAGGAAAGGACTAATTTCCCCAAGGTTTCCTAGTATAGAGGGGACAAAGGGAGCTCAGAATAGGTCCTAGGATTAGGTCTGCTGTATTTATTTCTGGCTCTGAAGCAGGAGCTGTTAAGGCTTTTAATTCATCTGAGAAGAGCTGGATCATGGTTAAGCGAAGCCTGTGATGTGGAGGAAGGGACACGTATTGTCCTTGCTGGGCAGAAGCTGATGGTGCTACAAAGGACTAAGATCAGGGAAGGAAAGCTGGAGCATTAGGGAACTGAGCCAGTTCGGGCATCTTCTTTAAATATCACAGTTGTCAGATCTACAGAAGTTTTGCTCCCTGGTGATCCAACAGCCTTCTTCTGATGGAGCAAGTAAAGCCCCATGGCTCTGTGTCTACAGCAAGGTTAAGAAATAAATGTTCCTAGAGAGTGAACAGTGCTTTGGCCCCAGAGATGCTCCCTGACAGCAGGAGATGAAGCACACTGCAACTGCGTGAAGGGGCCAGGGAAGGGCTCCAGTTCTCTGTCAATCACTTTCGCACCATATTTTGGTAACAAAAGCTTTAAGAACAGATGACTCATTTGACAGGAGCTGTAACCTTCCCTGTGGAGAAGGTCAGTTATGAAGTTCTGGTGCAGCATTGTGCATGGCTGGGTGATGTAGGGCCACAAGGAACAGTCTGTAGAAGTGTGGAGGGTGACCAGATGTGTAATATAGAATCATAGAATCACCAGATTGGAAGAGACCTCTTGGACCATCGAGTCCAACCATTCCAAAGTCCTTCTGAATGGCACCACACCTCTCTGGCATATCAGCAGCTCCCCTCAGTTTTGTCATTTGCATAATCTCAAGGGTTGCAGTCTGAGAACATAATGAGAACGTGTGGAAGAAGCCAAATGATACCTCCAACAGCATGTGCATGTTACAGATGAGATGATGTTACGGATGAGATGTCTCTCAGGCGAGGTCCATCCAAACCAGTGAAGGAATGAATTCTGCCCCTGCTGCATCCACAAAAACACGGATTGACTGGACCAGTACTGTTGCTCTATACTTACACCAAGATGATGGAAATCTGCATCTTTTTAAATGGAGGGTTGCCCAGCGAAGCTGCGTAAATTCATCCCAAGTGACTGAGGACAGGACAAGAGGGAATGGCCTGAAGCTCCACCAGGGGAGGTTCAGGCTGGATATCAGAAAAAAAATCTTCAGAGAAAGGGTCATCGGGCACTGGAACAGCTGCCCAGGGAGGTGGTCGAGTCACCTTCCCTGGAGGTGTTTAAGGAACGGGTGGATGAAGTGCTTAGGGACATGGTTTAAGGGAGTATTGGGAATGGTTGGACTCGATGATCCAGTGGGTCCTTTCCAACCTGGTGATTCTATGATTTATGATTCTGTAAATGTTTGCATAGACAGTTGTAATCTCATGAGTGTTGGTAAGATGGTTTCAGAGAGGCTGAAAGGAGCGCCACTGGCAGAGTGGGTGTCCTGCACTCCCAGCCAGCCCTGCTCGAGAGGGGGATGCAGGACAAGTGAGACTTGCTTGCACTGAATTAAAACCTAAAGTGATGCTATTAAGACTATCAACATTAGTCCAAACTGTCTCTGATTGTGTGAGATCTGAGAATGCCTTTTGGAGGTGCACTTGCAAAAGATAGAGGAAGCAGCAAGCTTGAGGGGATGTTCTGAGGGACGCGACAAATTATGATGATTCTATGATTTCTAAGCGTTTTGACCCTTGGTACTGGTGCAACCCAGTTTCCTGCCTCCCAGAGAAAGCACACTGGGAATCCCTACCCACACCATGTGGGAAAGATCACTGTTGCTATCATTTTATTTTTAACAACACAAAAGCTCTCTAATCAGAGATTTCTGCCATGTATCAGCTAATGTTTTCCAAGACCACACAGCCTGAGCTGGAGAACCGCTATGCCAAAAAATTCAAATTGAGCTGTTCCAGTTTGGCAATGTCTGCAGGCACTGAAAATGGGAACTTGGAAGAACAACTTCCAGGAAAATCTAATTCTGCTGGGGCTTTAGCGCTGTTCTGACCCATACCTGGTCTGTGGGACAGCAGAGATGACCTATACATGACATGTGTTGATGTTGAACTTGGAGGGCATGGAGTGGGATGCACACATACAAATTAAAGCATTATCAGGACTGGGATAACAAGAAATGCTTTGTAGAATACACAGGTACATCTGCCCAAAAGCAGCAAGGAATTAGCTAATTTTTTAGGACACAAACTAGAAATCCTGCCCAGGATATCTTGCTTGCCCCAGCAGTTGCTTATGTGCCCAGTGTTTAGGTGGAGGAGAAGGTGCATTATGATTATGGCAGATAAGTCCGTGCCTCACCAAAGAGACATGCTGTTATCAGCAATTTCCAAGCAGAGAGTGTCTCGGGCCCCATGGATTGTGCTTATCAGACAATAACATGCTGTTAAACTATAATTCACCATGGGAAGTTTCGCTTTGAGCTGGTTTAAGTAAAGAACTGATAAGTTGATAGAAGGAGCCTAGCTCACTTATGGTGACCTTTAAAAAGAATATGACAAGGTTTCACTGTCAAAGTTGTTTTGGCTGGATGTGAGCCACAGGCATGTAGTTGCTATCAAATCCAAAGGCTGATTGCTGAGATCCTGGAGAGAGCTGGCGGGTAAACAAAGCTTTAGCATGCTTCCCCTCTTCTCCACTTAGCACCCAAAGAACTTAGCTTGGGCAAAAAAGTCCCGGGACTAGAGACTACACCATCATCTTGTGCTTTCTTTTCTTTTCAGGCATTACAACTTGCTTGTAGGCTGATAGGATGCCAGGGCTACTCCAAGGTGGAAAAAGAACAGGGCTGCTAGAGACAACAGACTGTGTTCATCTGGGTGTGCAGATTTAGTTCCCTGTGCAGCTTGGGGCAGCCTTCAGCAGCTGCTCTGGCCCCATCCCAGACCTGGGACCTTCTGCAAGTCCAGTTTCGGCAGAGACTATACTTCCATATGTACAAATGTCCCTTTCTCTAGGCTAAGTGTCACCACAGGGGTTACACCAGAAACTAACCCATGGAGCAGCTGAAGCTTTAGCCAGCAGCTCGAGGGAGGTGATTCTGACCCTCTGCTCCTCTCTTGTGAGACCTCATCTGGAGTGTTGTGTCCGCTTCTGGAATCCTTAACATAAGAAGCATACAGAACTGTTGGAACTGGTCCAGGGGAGGGCTACAAAGATGGTCAGAGGGCTGGAGAACCTTTCATACGAGGACAGGCTGAAAGAGTTGGTCTTGTTCAGCCTGGAGAAGAGAAGGCTCTGAGGAGATCTTATAGCGACATTCCAGTACCTGAAAGGGTCTACAAGAAAGCTGGGGAGGGATTATTCGTAAGGGCTTGTGGTGGTAGGATGAGAGGGAATGGGTGTAAACTGGAGAGAGGCAGATTTAGGCCTGATATAAGGAAGAATTTCTTCACCATGAGGGTGGTGAGGCACTGGCCCAGTTTGCCCAGGGAAGTTGTGTCTGCCCCATCCCTGGAGGTGTTCAAGGCCAGGTTGGATGGGACTTTCAGCAGTCTGATCCAGTGGGAGGTGTCATTGCCCATGGCAGGGGGTTGGAAGTGGATGGGCTTTAAGGTCCCTTCCAACCCTAATTATTCTATGATTCTAAGATTTCTGTGGGAGGGGGCCAAGTGAGATGCATTGTCTCCTTTTGCTGAGCAACTACACAAAGAGCCCAAGTGATTGACTTGGGGACTTCCCTGAGCTTTGCAGTCTCCTCAACTGTTCTGATCTTTATTATCAAGTGCCTTTCAGTGCAGAGGAGTTCCAGGAGCTATGGCGTGTGGTGATCTTAAGGTGTTCCTGAGGGACCGCAGAGAACTGCATGTGGCTCTCAGGTTGAAGATTGCCTGTGCACTGGTAGAGACTGGGTGCTCTGTTCCAGACATTAATGCTTTCTGTCTGGATGTGGTGCCCATGGAAGCCAACATGCTGCAGGGATGGCTGAGCAGGGTCCGTGCCAAAGCAACATCTCACAGACACCACCCATCTCCTATAAAACCAGCTGGGCTGCAAGAGACCCACTCAGAGAGCCCATGGATGGAAATTGTTCTGCAGGTTCCCACTGGGAAAGGGTTTTCTCAGGACCAGAGTAGTGTAGAAGGAGCAAAGGCTGACAGGCCACCAAAGGGTGATTGAAACATCATCTCCAGGGCCCATTACCTCTCCAAAGCTGAGCCCAGAGCTTACTCTCAGTTCTTGCACATTGAGTACAGGTGAGAGACAGACACGAGACTCCAAGTCACTGATTTCTGCAGCATAAATTCAATATTTCTGCTTGCTAATGAAGAGTTATTTATAGGGAAAAAAAAAATCCAGGCTACCCAAGAGACCCCCATCATTTTAAATCTAGGCTGGGCAAACCTAACTAGAAAACACACAGTGGGGGACAAACCTTTGCTAGCAGTGAGGTAGATGAGATATGCTAATAAGATCTTTTCCCATCTCTAATTTCTATGAATCTAACTGCTCAAGCAGAAAGCAGGCACTGAGAGATTTGGAAAGCCATTTGTGTGGGTAATTGACATTATTTTCTCTGCTAGGCACTCCGCCCAACTTCCAGTGTTAATATAAACATTTTTTTTTAAATGATAGCTTGTGCATTTTATGGGCAGAAAGCAGCATTTGTATTTACAGCCCAAATGCATAATAAATAAATGCATACATTTGGTAGAATAATTTATCTCCCCGGAAAAACATATCTATTCATGCTGACCAAAAATGCTTATTCATTCTGGCTGGACTTAGCAAAACATTTTGGTTCAAAGTACGTAACAAAGACTTTGGGATATTTTTTTAGGAGGGTGTGAAATTGTTTTTGATTGGCTCAGCACAAAATATTTTGGGTTTGGAGGTTTGAAGTGATCATTCAAAATTGACCTCTGTTAGCCCTTATTTTTAGAAAAAGCTGAAGCAAGGAAACAAAGGGTTTATTCCAGGTTTGGTTCAACCCACAACTGTGTGTCTTTTTGGGGTCTTTTTTTTTTTGCATATTTTATTTGTGAGAGGATTGTTTTTAAAATCTTGGGTTAAACCACACTTTTGTCCCTGCAGGAGAAGGGACTTTTTTAACCAGATCAGGTTGCTCAAAGCCCCATCCAACCTGACCTGCAGCCTGACAGCTGCAGTCGTGCTGTGGGGATGAAAATGTCCTGAGGTTTTTCTTCACCCTTCTCTGCTCTGCTACCACTGCCCATCCTTCCATGCGCTGTGCCCAGACCTCAGATGCTTTGACTGAGCTTCTAGGACCCTCTGCTCTAAAGCAGATCATAGACTCATCGAATCATACAATGGTTTGGCCTGGAAAGGACCTTAAAGATGATCCAGTTCCAACCCCTCCTGCCATGGGCAGGGACACCTGTCATGATCTGTAAGATGATTTTATATGTATATATAAAGCAGTTTTGAAAAAGGAAGCGGAAAGGTTATTTAAACCAGGTCTTTTCCCACAGCACTGCGACCACGTGTTCTGTTGCCTTGCAGTGACACCCGGTCCAAGATGGCACTGTGGGTGCCCCTTTGACCTGATCACAGAATCACAAGAGTGGATTGAGTTGGGAGGGACCTTAAAGATCACCCAGTTCCAGCCCCACTGCCATGGGCAGGGACACCTTCCACTAGAAACACATAGTATATGTATCACACACTAATGCCACGTCTCATATTTGCACCTTCTTCATATGTTATCCATGGAGACTTGGTGGATTAGGGGATTTTTGCCTTCCCTCTCTCCTCTGCAAAGCTTCCTGCTCCTTCCTTTCGCTGCTGCATGGTCTGCCTTGCTCCTGCTTCTGCCCACTTAGCAGCCTCCAAGGCGATGCTCTGAGCCAGAGCTTTACTTGGCAGTTCAACGTGTGGCCCCGTCCAAAATATTTTTGTAGGCTGGTGCAGAGCAGGATGGAGTAAGTAGGTCAGAATAGCAAAGAACTAAGCCAACACTGCTGTTAGCAAATAAGCATGTGGAACCTTCTTCGCTGCTTTCCTATGCTGGTGCCCTGGTGTTGCCAAACACATGCTCTATCCCAGATCCAACTGTATTAAAACACTGGATGAGGTGCACTCTTCTAAATCCCTTTCTGAAATGCCTCTGACCTTGTCTCTGTGAGGTGAGATACCACCAAGCTGAGGGCCCCAGACACAATCTGAGAAGGGTGGAGCAAACACAACAGAGGCAGAAAGTCAGATGAAAGCAGTACATAAGTGACTTCATTATGAATTCCACCTTATGGCTTGGACTTCCCGCTTTGCCAATCCGAGGGGAAGAACAACATCTGGAAAACAGAAAGGGGTTCATGTAGTGCAGGGAAGACTTGAGATAAATCAGTCCCCTCCTCTCACCGCCTTGGTGCAAGCCAGTATCCTGTTCTTGGTTTCCTGTAACTTCAGCAGAAGATGTCACAATTGATTGATTTCCATCTGATGAATCTCAAAACAAAGAGTTGGGACCAAGGGGGAAGGGAAGGCAAAGCAAGCATCAGCCCACCACGGGCAGAAGCAGAGCCCTTCTTTAGGCAAGTAGGGAACTGGCAATCCCTGGAATATTACAGCAGTGCAGCTGCTTTCTGTTTTTGGAAGAGTAGAGCTCGGTCATGGAAAAGGAAGAGTGAGGCCTATAACTAAAGCAAACAAGGTGGAACTGAGTGAAATGGGACTAGAGGGAATTGTCCCACTGTTGCAAGACACAGCTGTGAAGAGGCAGCCCTGGCAGATCACTGTTGGGAACCAGGATGAATTGCCCAGTCAGAAACGGAATGTATTCAGCATCAGGAAGACCGCCCATCAGCTAACACAAACCCAGCTTCATGCCATTTGCCATGGGGATGCCATGTAGCTCCTGTGGCCCTCCCACGCTGCAAAAACATTATGGCTGAAAAAAATATTCCCTGGTGGTTTGGCCAGCAAACAAAGAATGAAAGCTACTGTGAAAGCATCTTTTTCTCTACAGTAAGAGTGCAACAGAACTGCTTGGTAAATCTCTCTGCTTGATGGCTGAACACCAGGAATCAGAGGGAGAGAGCTGGGCACCAGCAGCACGTGTCATGATCCTGCCAGTCTTGGTGGAAGATCAGCTGCATTGGCTCAAACCACCTCCGGCACCAGCTTGCAGTAAAAAAGTTGATTTTGCAGAGGCATGGCTTGAAGCATTCTTAAGTTTCCAGCCCAGCAGCTGTAGTGCAGGGACGACATACAGGAAAAGAGGAGAGAAGGCTGAGGGGACACCTTAGTGCTCTCTACAATTACCTGAAAGGAGGTTGTACTGAGGTGGGTGTTGGTCTCTTTTCCCAACAAATGGTAGAACAAGAGGAAATAGCCTCAAGTTGTGCCAGGTGAGGTGTAGGTTATATATTAGGAAAAATTTCTTTACCAAAAGAGTGGCATTGGAAGAAGCTGCCCAGGGCAGTGGTGGAGTCTCCATCCCTAGAGGTGTTTGAAGAACTGTAGATGTGACACTTTGTGACATAATTTAGTAGGTGTGGCGGTGTTGGGCTGATAGCTGGACTGGACGATGTTAGAGGTCTTTTCCAAACTTTATGATTCTATGTTTCTATGATTCCATGATTCTATGAAAAGAGCACTTTGCAGAAGGCAAAGTATAGATCAGCCTTTTCATTCAGGAAACATTTTTTTTTAAGAGTTTCAAAGTTTTAAAACCAAATCAAAGGACCTATTTTTTAACATAGGCAACTCCTCAGGGTTGATTTCTTTGCCACTGACTGAGAAAAAAAAAAAGCTCAATTGCTAAATCAGTGTTCAAGTGCTTCTCTTTCACAGTTCTGCAGCTAACAAACATATGGCAGTAAAAGATGGGGAGAGCAAGCCAAAAACATGGCACATCTATCTGGATGGGCTTCTGAAACCTTTCTGACAGGTGCACTTTGGCAGTGTAAGATAACGGGAGTTGGTTTTAAGCGGCATCATCGGAAGGCACGAAAAGCATTGAGTCAAGCCTCCAGTCCCAGAATGGGAACAGGAATGACACACAGTCATGAACATCTTCCCTCGTTGGCAAAGCAGGAGTGAAGGGCGATGAAAAACAGAAATCGGTTGGCAATGAAAAAGAGAAAATAAAAAAAAATCACCGTCATGAGGTGAAACCCAGCCTCCCCCAGTGAAATATGGCGGGGAGTATATTAAATCTAGAAAATCTCATTGTGCTTCCAGAGGGACCTCTGTGAGTTGATGACCCCATTCTGGGACCAGGTATGTATGAACTCATCAGATTTTTTTTCTTGGAAGGTTGCAGGTGAAGTCTGGATTTCATTAACTGCCTGCCCTCTAGCCTCAGGAACAAAGTCATGAGATAGTCTTTGGAGACAAGTTAATTTAGATGGGAAACAGCCAGCAAGTCTCCAGGCAGCTGAAGGCAGAAGGTAACTCTTGTCAAGTTGGCTGTTCACCTAAATAACCCTCTGAAGTCTGATTGTTCATTAAGACTTTGTAATTACAGACCTCTATGGGGAAGAGGGGAAGTCAGTCCTGGTGTGAGCAGTGCTAGCCAAGCCATCAGTACAGGAGATACCTCCCTGGTCCGTCATGGCTTGATACCAGAAACTTATTCCAGATAGAATCATTTGGGAAGTGCTAGCTGCTGTGGGGCACAGAACTCCTGCATCACTGGGTAGGAATCCGAGGCGTTGACAGGTACCATTATTATAGAATCATAGAACCATTAAGGTTAGAAAAGACCTCTAAGATCATCCAGTCCAACTGTCAAGCCAGCACCACCGTGCCTACTAAGCCATGTCCCAAAGTCCCACATTCTATGTCCTATTGTTAGCATTTTTATTCCTGTTATTGCTATCAAACTATGTTAGAGTTTTCATTTGAAATTAAAAAGCAAACAAATAAACAATTCCCACAAACCCCACCCATGCTGGGATTCCCATTGGCTAAATTTGGGTTCAAACTACTGGGAGACCACAAGTCCTTCTGGAGACCTCCCAGGGAGGTAGGAAAGAAGAAATTTTTCTCTTTATGAATGGGATGGTGCCCAGGGAGAGAGGTTAAGTGATCAGTTGTGAAATCTGGGAAAAGCTGAGATTTGAACCAAGACCTTCTAAATGAATCCCATGCTATGCTTCTGGTTGAGAAAGCATTTTTTGCACTATGTGTGGTGGGTGTAGTTCTCCTAAAGAGTCCATCCAGGCACCAAAACCACTGAGCATCTTGGAGCAGAAAGGCATTTTCAGCATCCCATCAGATCATTGTTCCTGCTGCAGTTCCCTTCCAGTAAAATAGAGATAATACAGCAAAGAAACAATACCACTAAACTTGTTATCAGTCCTTCCGTGCTTATTCCTCCCACCAAACATTTCCTATCAGCATTCAACCAGCTAATCTTCTCCTTTTGTCACTGAAACAAAAACACTTGCTCATTTCATGTCATCTCCAAATACTGCAACAATAGATGAATGCAGCCATTAATTACTGAAATTACCATTAGGAGAGAAAATTATAGTCATTAAAACTGAGGTGAAACTCATTTGTACTTTCCTCAACTTCTTTTTATATGTTTATAAAGTCACTAACTTAATGCCTCCAGTAAAGACCCGGGAATGCAGAAAACTCAAAAGTTTGAGAAATGTGAGTGGCATCTTGTAACTTCCAAGAACTCCTCTGTTTTACTGATACAAATGTTTCTTTTCTTTCTCAGAGCTGTGCTATAGGCTGGAGGTCCATGGGAAAAGTGGCTTGGTCTTCTTTGTGACCCTATTTCATAGAATCCTGGAATGGCTTGGGTTGGCAGGGGCATTAGTCAGTCCAGTTCCAACCTCCCTGCCATGGACAGGGACATTTCCCACTGGATCAGGTTGCTCAAAGCCCTGTCCAACCTCTCCTTGAACACCTCCAGGGATGGGATATCCATGACTTTCCTGGGCAACCTGGGCCAGTGCCTCACCACCCTCACAGGAAAACTTTTCTTCCTAAGATCTCATCTAAATCTCCCCTCTTGCAGCTTAAAACCATGACCCCTTGTCCTACCGCTACCTGCTCTCCCTGATAAAGTGCCCCTCCCCAGCTTTTCTGTAGGTCCCATTTCAGTAGTGGAAGGCTGCTTTAAGGTCTCCTTGCAGCCTTCTATAGGCTGAACAACCCCAACTCTCTCAGCCTGTCCCTATATAGGAGGTGCTCTAACCACTGGATCATCTTCGTGGCCTCCTCTGGACTCAATTCAACAGTTCCAAGTCTTTACTGTGTTGAGGACTCCAGAACTGAATGCAGTACCCCAGGTGAGGTCTCATGAGAGCAGAAAGATTTATCTTGAATGGCTTTCATCCAAACAGCACGGTCCCTAGTGATGTTTTCACACAGTCGATGCCCACACAGAGGTAGCATCAGGAATGATAAGAAGTCACTGATCACTCTGGATACTATTGAGAGTTTTATTGTAGCTCTACTACACTTACTCTGGTGCTCCTACCTCAGACAACCAGATACCGGACTTTGTGTCTTATTTGAAGATCCAGTCACTGGGTGGGAGGATGAGCCTGATAGAAATGCAAAAAAAAATAACATGCTGCAGAGCATTAGAAAAAGGCCTGCTGAATGTCCCTGCTAGATGAATTTAGGTCAAATGCTAGATGAATTTGGAACATCATTTTTGCTGTGAATTCCAGCAACCTGAAATTACAGACACCAAGAGGTTATACATCTGCAAGGTCAGTGGCTTTGTAGTCTCACGAACTGCCCTAATGTGGCACAACCGAGGGTTAGAAAATGTAGCACAATGCGTTTACATTTCTTGAGAACTTGAAATGAGGCTACTATCCAGAAGAGAGGCCCGTGGAAGAGTGGAAACCTTTTACCAGGTCTACAACTCTCTCACTCATCAATACCTCTTCTAAGTGCTGCCCTCCAGCTTGTCAACGTGATGTCTCTACAACTCCAGGAAGGTCAAGATTGAACTCTGTCCATTAAAAATGTGGGAGGGGACCATAGAGTAGGGAAGCACAGCACTGCTGGAGAAAACATGGTGAAGCATCTGGAGCTGTCTCGTAGACTTACAAGGAACAGCTTAGGGAACTGGAGTTGTTTAGTCTGGAGAAGAGAAGGCTAAGGGAAGACCTTATTGCTGTCTACAACTGCCCGAAAGAAAATTGTACCAAGGTGAGTGCTGGTCTTTTCAGCCAACTAACAAGTGATAGGTTGAGAGGAAATGGCCTCAAGCTGCATCAGAAGAGGTTTAGATTGGATATTAAGAAAAATGTCTTTACTGGAAGAGTGGTGAAGCGTTGGAAGAGGCTGCGCAGGGCAGTGGTGGAGTCACTATCCCTGGAGGTGCTAAAAAAACATGTAGATGTGGCGTTTCAGAACATGATTTAATGGGCATGTTGATATTGTGTTGATGTTTGGGCTTGATGATCTTAGAGGTCTGTTCCAACCTTAACAATTCTATGATTCCACGGCTCTAATCCAGATGGGAGGCTTAACACACAAACCAACACCCAATCAGACTACTGGGCAACACAAGCTCATGTGCTAAACTCGGTTACCATCACCCGACCCTTGATATCAGTGATAATGAGTGGGAATTATGAGGAATGCATTGGTCTTACACTGGCTGGCAGATACCTGGCCTGGATGCATATCCAGACTTTATACATGTATTTATACATTGTATTTGTATTTTCCACAGACTTCAACCACAGACAATGCCTGAGAAAAAAGAAGAGCATGACTAGTTTACTCTGTCAAGATAAAGGTTAGACATCCAATTGTTGTGTTTGGTAGTAGGATTATGGGCCAGCACAATAAATGACTTTGTTAATATCTGCCTGGAAGCTCAATTCTATTCCTAGACACAACATTGGCCTTTCCCTGAACACTGTTGATCAGCAGTAAGGTTCAGGGTGTCTTTCAACAAATATTTTTCCAAAGCACCTTCTTTACACTTGAATTTAACTCTTAATTTTTGTTCTTATTCAGTTACAGCAACCACTGGGTGCAAGTAAAAAAGCTACATTTTATGATATCCTGCAAGGTTTTATGGCAAGTGACAAGAAACCCCTTAATTTCTGAATTTAGGACATATCTTTATGCCATTGCCTTGCTGTCAGCTACATCGCATTTGTGAGATGCCTTTTGATGAGTAAATATGTGCCATGAATACCAGGGCTTCTCCCCCTTTTGTTTCTGGACAAAACTTCATGAACATGGATGAATGAGAGCAAACGCATTACACAATCTGGTGTTTTGCAGTAGTTTGGCCAGTTTGTGGCCTTTCCCTCAGAATGAATAGCAACACGATTTTTCCTCTAGCTCCATAATAACTTGTCCTTTCCTTATCAGAAAAAAGCTTGATTTCTCCAAAACTTTGAGTCCCTTGTGAGGCTTCCCTCATAGAATCATAGAATGGTTTGGGTCAAAAGACACCTTAAAGCTCATTCAGTTCTAACTCACCTGCCATGGGCAGAGACACCTTCTCACTGGATCAGGTTGCTCAAAGCCTCATCCAACCTGGCTTTCAACACCTCCAGGATTGGGGCAGCCACCACTTCTCTGGGCAACCTGGGCCAGGACCTCCCCATCCTCACAGGAAAGCATTTCTTCCTAAAATCTAATGTCAATCTCTCTTCTTTCATCTTAAAACCATTCCCCTTCATCCTATCCCTGTGCTTTCCGATAAAGAGCTCCTCCCCAGTTGTCTTTTATCCCCTTTCAGTGCTGGAAGGTCGCTATAAGATCTCCTCAGAGCCTTCTCCAAGCTGAACAAGTCCAACTGTCTCAGCCTGTTCTCATACAGGAGGTGCTCCAGCCCTTGGATCATCTTTGTAGTGTCCTCTGGACTCACTTTAACAGAACCATATTCTCCCTGTGCTGAGGACTCCAGAACTGAATGCAGGACTCCAGATGAGGTCTCACGAGAGCAGAGTAGAGGTTTAGAATCCCCCCCTTACCCTGCTGGCCACAATTTTTTGGATGCCATCCAGGACACATTTGGCTCTCTGGGCTGTGAGCACACATTGCTGGCTCATGTTGAGCTCATCCACCACCACCCTGAGGTCCTTCTCTTCAGGGCTACTCTCAGTCCAACATGATGACCACAAGTCTTCCATCAATGGGAGAAAGTAATGAACTTGGCACGTGAGACCAGCGTTATTCCAGATTTCTCAGCTCTTGCAAATGTTTTTGCAATCGGGGAAACACCCTTCAGAATCTGACTCTGTGTCATTTTGTCTCATTTTTTTTCCCATTGTGTTTTACTCATTTTGCAATCCTCTGCTGTTTTGTTTCACTAACTTTTTTTCAACTGCCTTTCAAATATCTCCTTAAAAGAAGTGCCCAACTTTTTTGGTTACTTTTCTTACCACCACTGGAATGAGCATGTGGTTGTATAGTTCACAGGCTCTTTTTAAACAGACGGTTAATTACTCATGAGCAGCTACAAAAGTTAACTATAAATATGTAAATTGGAAAAGAATAAAATACTCATTAAACATTAGGCATTTACTATGGAAATTAAGTGTCATTAGATGCATAAAAGTCTTTCCCAGCATTTGTTCTTGCAGCATTTCTCTTTAAGCCTTCATTAGTGTAGTGATCCTAATAAACATAGAAATGGGCTACACCATCTAAATAAAATCAGAGACATCCTGAATGTATGCCCAGAACTCAAACCCCAACATTCTTTTATTGGTTTTGAGCTTTGGAGATGTTCCATCACTTTCATTTTCTTGCCCAGTTTGCATGTCTCCTTTGCTTCTTCTTTCAAGCCAGCAAGAGAAGTAAAGACTACAACATAACATTGTCAGAAAATCTATTTACATGATATTTTTTGACTGAATCAGAGCCAGATATTACAGAAGCAGGGAATATTCTTGGCAAAGTATTTAGGAAAACACTAATTTGGGGCTTCAGAGTAGACAAAGTAGAGGACAGGAGCAAAATTCTTAGAGAAATGGTGGGAAATTCTACTCTGAGAGCTGTAAATGAGAACAGATAAATATTTTTCCCAAATTGAATAGTTATAAATTATTGAATGTCATCTTTATGTTTGAGTCTGTGAAACCTCACAACATAGAATCATAGAATCATAGAATGGTTTGGATCCAAAGGGACCTTAAAGATCATCTGGTTCCAGCTCCTTGCCATGGGCAGGGGCACCTCCCAATGGATCAGGTTGCTTGAAACCCCATCCAACCTGTCCTCGAACATCTCCAGGAATGGGGCATGCACTCTGGGCAACCTGGGCCAGTGTCTCACCACCCTTACAGTAAAGAATTTCTTCCTAAGGTCTCATCTAAATCTCCCCTTTCAGCTTCAAACCATTACCCCTCATCCTATCCCTGCACTCCTTGATAGAGTCCGTTCTCATCTTTCCTTTTAGTTCTCAGCCCAACTCATATTGTCTTCACACAGCATTTTCTTCTATGTCAGCCCTCTCCATCTACAATAAGCCATGACTGCACATGCAGATTATTCCTTCCCTCAAGTACCTTAGAGATAGAGACATGGAAACCCTCATGTGAAAGCCCTGAGAACAACTTTCTGAATGACTTCTTTAGAGATGCACAAGTGTGGCCCTATCAGTTCCTGCAAAGACATCAGGCTTGCAAGGTCACTAGTGCAGAAGAGTTATCAAATGGCCTGTTGTTATGACTCAAAAAATGAAATTAGGGGGTTGTAACATCCAAATTAATTTGAGCTCATTGTGACATAAGAAGATAATAACAGAAGGCTTCTGTGAATGGTGGTGGGGATTGGTAAATATGTGAACTTGCTCTTATTATAAGGTCTAGAGCACTTGCTGCATTGAGTGGATGGAAAAAATGATATTTTAATCTCTCCACCCTCCATGCAAACCAGTCAATCATAGGCCAAACCAACTCCAGCACTGCAGTTCTACTCTCAGCCAAAAAAGTCAAATGGAAAAGTGGAAATATTTATTTTTCTGTAAATTTTCCATAACCTACGAGAGATTTGTCAAAATGAAAGAAAAAGTAAACCAAGGAAAATCACAAACTTGAAAAACTGTGGTGAAAGCACAGCAATTTTTCATTGAATCTTTTAGGTTAGAAAAGACTTTCAAGATCATAGAGTCCAACTGTTGACATAACACTGCCAAGTCCACCACTAAACCATGTCCCATCTACACATCTTTTAAACATCTCCAGGGCTGGTGACTCCATCACTTCCCTGGACAGCCTGTTCAAATGCTTGACAACTCTTCCTATGAAGTAATATTTCCTAGCATCCAATCTAAACTTCCCCTGACCATTTCCTCTCATCCTATTGCTTGTCACTTGGGAGAAAAGACTGACACCCACCTCGCTACAATCTCCTTTCAGGCAGTTGTAGAGAACAATAAGGTCTCCCCTCAGCCTCCTTTTCTCTAGGCAAACCAATTTGAGTTTCTCCAGCCTCTTCTCATAATATCTGGTCTCCAGACCCTTCTGCACCTCCATTGTCCTTCTCTGGACCTGCTGCAGCACCTCAATGTTCTTTCTCTTCCTGTAGCACCCACCCACACATACTCAGTTTGTTGACAACAGAAAACCTATGATTGAAATAATGGGAATTTTGTCACAGATCTTCCTAGGTTGTCCGCTTGTTCTGGGAAAACATACAAACATATCTATAAATTATTTTCAAGCTGTCTTCATGCAGCCAATTCAACCAACACTCATGTCATTTTAGTCCCCACAATAATTAGCAAATTGGCCAGTATGACAAATATTGTGATGTGCTCCCACATTGGAGCAGCCCAGGTTGCCGTGTTGGTTACTGCCCAGCACTGCTTTAGTGGATGAAGAAGGAAATATGTCTTCATCTGCCCGACAACCACGGCACAGGATTTTAAGACACTTTATGGTATTTTGAGACACTTTATGAACAAAAATCAGTCGGTCAAAGGCTGTGGATGCAAATACTGTGCCTCACAGTGAGCATCTGAGCATTTTCAGAATACATATATACAGTATAATATGTAATATCTTTTCTCTCAAGTGGTTGCTTTATCTTTTTAATTTTTAACTCTTTGTTTTGCAGCAGTACTGTGGAACTTTGGAGAACAGCTGGCTCATTTTGCACCATTCCAGTCACATACCGGAGGAGAATTTCCTTCTCTCCAAGAGTCTGAAAGTGCTAGTAATGTGTTTATAGAGGCTTGTAGTGATAGTAGTAGGGGCAGGGGGTATAAACTGGAGAGGGGCAGATTTACACTATGAGACTGGTGAGGAACTGGAACAAGTTGCCCAGGGAAGCTGTGGCTGCCCCATCCCTGGCGGTGTTCAAGGCCAGGTTGGATGGGGCCTTGGGCAGCCTGATCCAATGGGATGTCCCTGCCCATGGCAAGGGGGTTGGATCTTTAAGGTCCCTTCCAACCCAAACTATTCTATGATTCTATTCTAAGATTCTATAAAAACACCACAAATGCTCTCGAACCTCCTGTTGTCCTCTTTGCCATTGAGGTGAGAGACTGCAAGTTGCTCCTTCAGCCAAGGTCTTCTCATGCAGTCATTTTAGTTCTCGGTTGCCTGTCTAAGAAAGAGGTGAAGGAAAACGTTTGAGTCATCTGAACTAGCTGGTGGGTGTTTGGCTGTAAACTGACCTGATGCTTCAAGACAGGGCTTCTCTCTTGGGAAGAGGCTGTGTTTTGCTGGCTGTTCAATGGACTGTGAATCAGGAGCTGCTTTCAGATGTATTTCAACCTCTGTGACATGGAGTAAACCACCGAGATGTTCTTTCTCTCATGCTCACAATCGAAAAAACACCTCATGGTAATGCTTTGGTTGCCAAACATGATTTAGAGAACACATTATGAAAAAGTTCTCCATCATAACATATGATATTTTCATTCCTTAATTTCTTCACAGGCTTTCTTTGATTCATCCCTTGTTCCTGATGAACAACACCCATCTAGGCACCTGAAAACCTTAAGGGATAACAGACTGACAGGAAATGGGCTTTCTAGTTGCCTTTAGAAGTAACTTCTGGTGCCCTCAGAAAGTCTGCAGGCCACAGACAGCAAACTGTGACTTAATATGAGGTGTGACTAAAACAAACATAATACAAGGATTTGAAACAGAAGCAAATGTCACTTGAGATGGGGAAGCACTGTTGTCCGTAGGGCACTTAGTGCTTTGAGGACGTGACTGCCCAACACACCTGAGGCAGCCCTGGGAGCCTTCATGCTTGGACCATGTCCTTGGAGACCATGACTGTGCTCTGTCCTGCTAGAAGTTGTAAAGAGGGCTTCCTGCCCTGTTGGAGGGTACCTTGAAGGTGCCATAGAAATGGGCTCTATTTGTCTCTAGGCTGAAAGGTAAAAATGAGAGGCCCTTCTCTGGAATGAGTCAGAGCTGCAGTGAAACACCAAAGTCTAATACTCCAAACTCCATCAACCCAGAGGACCAATGTTCTTTGGACCTTTGGTTCTCCATGAATGAACGCAGCCATGTAATTATAAGCTGTTTGCCTTCCAGCCACACCTTTGCTTCCCCTGAGCGTGCATCAAACATTAGACAGCATTGTCATTTCCACTTTGTACCAGTGCTAGTGGCTTATGGAGGAACTTCTATGTCTGATGTGTCTCTCCAAAACATTACATCTTGAAGTTCACTGGACCGGGACTTGAAACATAAACAGCGTGTGATTGCATGCAGATGGCTGAAGACATGGATCCGTTTTATTTATGCTCCTTGGAAAGATGTTATTCAATATGTTGTTGGAGATTTAAATGTTCATTCTGAGCAATTCCCAGACAAAATTTAACTAGCAGTCAATGGAAGAGCTTAATAAAGGGAGGGAGGGAAAAAACTCTTTTTCTGTGTCTGTGGACCATAAATCACAGATGTTGCAAGGGCCACAAATCTAGGCTTTTCATGCCATTTAATCTCCGTCCCCTAACTGCTGTTAAAGGAGATGTAAGGGCTGCCAGTCTGCTCCTATGAGACATCGGTGTGCTGATTTGCTCATTCTTTAAAAACTAACAGAAACTAAAGAGCTGGGTAAGGCATCTCCAAGTACAACATTGTGTCCTGGGAAAGAGAAAAGTAGTTTTTAATAAACATGCTGAGTAACACGCATGATTTTGGTCTGAATAACTGCAAACAGGAGAAAGATCCCTTGATGATCAGGTGTGCAGTCCCAAGAACTATTACAGTCTGGGCAGAGAATGGATTGAGAGCAACCCTGAAGAGAAGGACCTCGGGGTGCTGGTGGATGAAAAGCTCAATATGGAGCAGGCAATGTGTGCTTGCAGCCCAGAAAGCCAACCCTGTCCTGGGCTGCATCAAAAGAAGTGTGACCAGCAGAGCGAGGAAGGGGATTCTGCCCCACTACTCTGCTCTCATGAGACCCCACCTGGAGTATTGTGTTCAGTTCTGGAATCCCCGACATGAGATGGAGATGGAACTGTTGGAACGGGTCCAGAGGAGGCCATGGAGATGATGTGAGGGCTGGAGCACCCCTGCTATGAGGACAGGCTGAGAGAGTTGGGGTCATTCAGCCTGGAGAAGAGAAAGCACCAAGGAGAACTTAGAGCAGCTTCCAGTATTGAAGGGGCTCAGGAATGCTGGGGAGGGGTTCTTATCAGGGAGTGCAGGGATAGGATGAGGGGGGATGTTTTTAAGATGAAAGAGGGGAGATTGAGGTGAGATATTAGGAAGAAATGTTTTCCTATGAGGGTGGGGAGGCCCTGGCAGGCTGCCCAGAGAAGTCGGGGCTGCTGCATCCCTGGAGGTGTTCAAGGCCAGGTTGGATGGGGCTTTGAGCAGCCTGATCCAGTGGGAAGTGTCTCTGCCCATGTCAGGGGGTTGGAACTGGATGATCTTTGATGTCCCTTCCAACCCAAACTTTCTATTATTCTATGATTATCTGCCTGTGGCCTCACTTAGAGACATATCATGCTCTAGAAATATTGAAATAGTGCTAAATTATTTTTGTTAATGATGAAGTATCTCCATTAGGTAAAAATGTATGCCTTAACCCTCACTAAATTACATCCAGGACCCACTTCCAAATGTTGGATACTATGGTCCCTCTGTCCAAAAGTCCAAAAAGCAAACAGATTTCTTTTTTGAAAAGCTCGTCAACCGCAGTCTGCCCATACAACAAGTTTCTATATCCTTTCCTAATTAATGGGCACTGTTTAGAACCTTGTTTCATCGCCCTGGAAGCAGAAAAAAAAGGATTTAAAACTTTTTGCTTTACTGCTGGGAGATGGAAGAAAATGCAGCCAGTGCTTGCGGGCAGAGGAGAAGCAGCGTTGGCCCCTGTCAGGCCTAAAAAGCAAGTGACCTGGATAAAGCAGTGCGCAGTCCTGGAAGTCTGAAGTGTCTCTGCAGATTGGCAAAGATCTGTTAACTTGTCAAGCCAGGGCACACGAAGAGAGGCTCTGGTCCAGCTGGAGTGTCAGACTCGCTGATGTCAAAGGATTTCCTTGGTATCCACCACAGCTGAGATGCTGTTTTACCTCCCAGATCCCAAGCTGCATCCAAACCTTTGGAGAAGAGGGTTTTATCGGTGCCGTTAGCGCAGAGGAAAAGACCAGATGTCTTTGGAAAGGCTGAGGCATATGCAACAGCCTTGTCAACAACAAATGCCACTTTTAGGAAAACTCAGCCTCAGTCCTATTCATTTTTACAGTCAGTTTGAACTTCTCTTCTCTTGTTTTATCTGCTTCATTCTTGGATTATCTGAAACAGCAGCTACAGCTCAGAGCTCTTGATTTTCTGCAGCCATAAAGAGTCATATGCAGACATTAGGTCCTACAACTGTCCCCCCATTCCAGCACAGGGGATGTTCGAAATGGCTCCTTGGATGATCCGAGGGCTTGGAGCACTGCCTGTAGAAGGACAGGCTGAGAGAGCTGGGGTTGTTCACCCTTGAGAAGTGGAGGCTCTGGGGAGGATGTAGAGCAGCTTCCAGTGCTGAAAGGGGCTCCAGGAAAGCTCAGGAGGAGCTCTTGATCAGGGATTGCAGGGATAGGATGAGGCGGATTGGTTTGAAGCTGGAAGAGGGGAGATTTAGATTAGATATTAGGAAGAAATGTTTTCCTGTGAGGGTGATGAGGCACTGGAACGGGTTGCCCAGAGAAGTCATGGATACCCCATCCCTGGAGGTGTTTAAGGCCAGGTTGGATGGGGCTTTGAGCAAACTGATCCAGTGGGAGGTGTCCCTGCCCATGGCAGGGGAGTTAGAACTGAGTGAGCTTTAAGATCCCCTTCAACTGAAACTATTCAGTTCTATGTATGCATTATGACAAGAAGGGTCCTGGTCCCACGTGCCCTTTTTCCTGGGATACTTCTGCTCTTCATTTTGCAGCTGCCTGAAAGGACCATGCACAGGAGCTGTGATGTATTTTAGCTGGTGTCTGCCAAGATGCTTTGTCTCCATGTGTGTGTTGGCTGCAAAAGAACTGGCTTGTCACAGAGAACAGCTGAAATACCTGTTCTTACCCATTTTTTTCCCCCGAGGCTTTTCTCATATGAGCAGAGCACTCGGAATTAACCAACACATAAATAAATAACCTCCAAACCCCAAGCTCTGCTATTTTTTAAACCTGAGAAACCTTCTGGCAGGTGCTTAGCAAATGAGTTCATTGCCCTGGGGAAGCATGATTTGCTTTCACACATGACATGATGCTTTATTAAAGGACAGAGGCTATTTGGAGGCAGCATTTCCCTCTGGCTCTGTTTTGTTCCCTTTCCCTCCATACTGGTCATGGACAAGAAGGATGAGGATTAGAGAAGGGGCTTTTGAACTCTCTTGGTCTATTCAATTGATCAGATCTAGAAGATCTTTTGTGTGTTGTGGCACGTGTGTTCCTAGACTGGAAGGTTCCCCATTAAAGTGATTTTCTTGATTTTTCTGCTCCAAACACCTGCTTCATCAATGCAGGGAGGAAACACCTGAAATGTGACTTTAAAAACACCCAGGTCTCCAGAGATAGTGGAGATTACACATTTTTAAGACACAGACTGTTTACAAAATAAATTGATCCACCCTTTTTTATTGTGGTTGGTCATCTGAAGTGTATGATGTCGCTTGACACTCTAGATGGCTTCTATTTTTGAAACAGTATGATCAAATCAAGTTTGTTACTTCTTACTTAAGGCTTATCCTGTAGGTGCATGGAGATCATAGAATCATGGAATGGTTTGGGTTGGAAGCGATCTCAAAGCCCATGCAGTTTCAACCTTCCTGTCGTGCGTAGGGACACCTCCCACTGGACCAGGTTTCTTAAAGCCCCATCCAACCTGAGCTTGAACACTTCTAGGTAGGGGCTGTCCACAACTTTCCTGAGCAACCTGTTCCAGTGCCTCACCACCCTCATCATGAAGAATTTCTTTCTAATACCTAATCTAAATCTCCCCCTTTATTTTAAAGCCATTCCCCCTTGTCCTATCACTCCAGGACCTTGTGAATACTCCCTCCCCAGCTTTCCTGAAGGCCATTCAGATACTTGAAGGTGCTCTAAGGTATCCGTGGATCCTTCTCTTCTCCAGGCTGAACAACCCCAACTCTCTCAGCCTGTCCTCATAGCAGAAGTGATGGGTGGACTGGGGAATTACCATCCAAGGAACCTTTGAGTGAGCCTGTAGTCCTCTACAAAGCACAAGCTCAGTAACACCAAGTAATAAACTTTCCTTATCCCACATGGATTCACCTGGTTTTACACCTGTTAACAAGTACATCCTTCATTGACCAGGAGAGTCACAGCCCATTACTGTCATGTTAAAAGCAAAGAGGCAGCTTTGGTGAAGGCAACTGTGGTTTGGATCCTATCAAAAGTGCTTGTCTTGCTCTGTGTAGAAATTAATGCTGATGCTGAGCAAAGTTATCTCCTAGATTCTGAGGCAGGTCCAGCTCAGAAAAAGCATCATTAGCAAAGCTGTCTGCCGGTGTTTGAAAGACAGTTACAAGGTGTGAGAGAACAACAGGTCAGCAGGTCAGCATCTTCTTTGTGGGGATCCTGGAGGATACTCCTACCCTCCTTCCTTTAGCAGCTGAAAAGGGTCCCCACCTACAGGGGAAAATGTCCACACTCTGCAAGGATGGGGACAGGTCCAAACCCATCAGGTCCCCAGTTTCCCGCAGGTGCATCCAGGAGAACCTTTGTGTGAATGATCTGAAGGTCCTCATCACTTTTCAGCCATGTTTTTCATTCAAATCATTGTGTGGACATGCGCGAAGAAGGAGGCAGTAGTGCAGAGAAGTGGACAGGAGCACGTCTTGATCTTTTATACTTCTTCATTAAGTGATGGAGACAATCTCAGTGAGCTGATGCTTGGAGGGAGACAAAGCCTTTTGTGGGATTAAGTCTACATCCGTTAAGTCCACTGTGCAATTTCTTGCTGTGCTGGCAGACTAAGGACTCACATGCTGGTTTCCCATATAACTATCTTCCTATATGACTCTCAACATACTCGTGTACATCATACACTTTTGTGGTGGTTAGATGTTACTCTTTTTGCTTAGATGTCCTGCTGAAAAGCATCCCACCAAAATCCACCAACAGAAATTAATAAATTGCCACCGGTCAGCAGAGACACCATAACTGGCTGCTGTATGCTCTTGTCCTAACGGAACCTGTATCTCGGCTAATTAGCTATAACTCAATGATTAATGATAATTTGACTGCCCACCTGTGTTTGCTCTCCTCACCCATTGTGCCTTCCCCATCTCTGAGCCAAAGAAACTCAAGGGGCTCTCCATCAAGCCAACACATTACATCAGCACAGGAGGGATCCATACCTGGTGTCTCGGAGAAGCAGGAATTCTGAAAGAGTTCTGGTTTACGCTAGTTGGAGTGAAGTGGTAAGTGAAGCAAGAGCTCCTTTCCCATGACTCTGCCCTGTGTTTTGTAACATGGTCACCAGATGATTAGGACCTTTCCTGAATGCATGATTTCCTTTACTCTGAAAGCTTATGATGGCTGGTTTCAATTATTCCTTTCATTCACACTCTCTATTTCAGCCTGTCTCGGATGAGCAATTCATCTACTCTATCAAATGACTTACCAAGACAGATTTCACATACAAGGCAAATATAGTTTGACTTCCCTCATCATTTCACAACGCTGTTTTTTATAATTCTGCTTCTCTTGCCTTATTCCCTGCAAACCTTTACCCAGAATCATAGAATCCTTAGCTTGGAAAAGACCTTTGAGATCATCAAGTCCAACCATACCTGTCAGCAACTAAACCAGATCGTTAAGCACTTCATCTACCCATCTTTTAAATCCCTCCCTTCCCCTTGTAGTGAGGGGCCCAAAACTGAACTCAGGTTTTGAAGTGCGGCCTCATCAGTGTTGACTCCAGGGGCACAATCCCTTCCCTGTTCCTGCTGGCCACGCTGTGCCTGATCCAAGCCAAGATGCCATTGGCCTTCTTGGCCACCTGGGCCACTGCTGGCTCATGTTCAGCTGCTGTCAACCAACACTCCCAGGTCCTTCTCTGCCACTCTGCCAGGCAGCTTTCCAGCCACTCTTCCCCAAGCCTGGAGCTGCATGGGGTTATGGTGACCCAAGTGCAGGACCCGGCGCTTGGCCTTATTGAGCCTCATCCTGTTGGTCTCAGCCCATGGATCCAGTCTGTCCAGATCCCTCTGCAGAGCCTACCAACCCTCAAGCAGATCGACACTTCCTCCCAGCTTAGTGTCATCTGTAAACCTACTAAGGGCAAGAGTTGAGCTTTCCAGTTGTGCAACACGGGTACAAAATAGCATTGGATAGGGACAGTAGCATGTACAGCTATTTTATCTTCACTTTCATGTTATTTAACTTGATGTATAGAACTTAAGTCAGAAAAATATTAGCATCCTTGTGCAGGGCTCTAACAGCATCCCACCATGGAGCTTCATGTTGTTGTGTATGTTCAAGATAACTGGTCCCAATGTAGAGTTGCATGTAGTTGCGTTGTACCTACTCATGTGCACTCACACATGGCCATCAAGCACCAATGATGCCATGATGCTTGTGAAAAAACTCCTTTTCCGACGTATTTATACTTCTGACTAGTTGATTCCAATTTAAAAAAGTACTGAGGGAGAATTTAGAGTGTTGATGTATTTGGATTGAGAGCAGCCTTGAAGAGAAGGACTTGCAGGTGCTGGTGGATGAGAAGCTCTACATGAGCCAGCAATGTGTGCCTGCAGTCCAGAAAGGCAACCGTAGTCTAGGCTGCATCAAAAAGGTGACCAGTGTGTTGAGGGAGGGGATTCTGCCCCTCAAATCTGCTCTTGTGAGACCTTACCTGGAGTTCTACTTTCATTTCTGGAGTCCTCAGGACAGGAAAGACATGGATCTCTTGGAATGAGTCTGGAGGGGGCCATGAAGATGTTTCAAGGGCTGGAGCACCTCCCATCCAAGGACAGGCCCACTGAGGTGGCCTTGTTCAGCCTGGGGAAGTGAAGGCTTCAGGGAGACTTTAGAACGGCCTTCCAGTACTTAAAAGGGCTCCGGAAAAGCTGGAGAGGGGTTCTTGGTCGAGGAGTGTGCGAATAAGATAAAGGGTAATATTTTTAAAGCTGAAACAGGGGAGAACTAGATGAGAACCTAGGAAGAAATATTTTCCTCTGAGGGTGGTGAGACAGTGGCACAGGCTGCTCAGAGAAGTCGTGGACGCCCCATCCCTGGAGGTGTTGAAGGCCAGGTTGGATGGGGCTTGGAGCAACTGGTGCAGTGGAAGGTGTCCCTGCCCATGGCAGGGGAGTTAGAACTGGATGAGCTTTAGGGTGTCTTCCGATCCAAACCAGTCTATGATTCTATGATCTAATACTTACTTAAAGACTTCCTCAGTCTTTATTTTCTTCTGCTCTTACTCAGCACAGGTGAGTGATGAGGTCTTGGAGGCTGATTCCTTGGAACTGAAGCATTGTGTGAGAGCCAAGATGGGTATGGACATTGCTGCTTTACCCAAGTTAGTTGAGATCTGTGTCAGCAAAAAGCACGATGAATATCCAGGCGAGGCTGAATGAGCACTGAGCAAAATTCATCTGCAGTTCATTGAGGCAACACATAGAGTTCACAGGGAGTTTATCATGGGAACTGTTGAGGGTTAATGGCCAGCAGAGCAGATTGTGCTGGGGATTACTAAATAATGAACTTTTCTCCCCTATAAATTTGGCCCTGACTTATAAAAATCAATAACACGCTACACTTCAGACAATTTTTTTTTTCCTTTTGGTGGGGGGCAATGTGGGCTCAGAGGAATTTTTTAACTACTCTTTCATATATATAAAAATATATCGTACCCTGACAATTTATACGAAAGCTCTGATGTGCCACATTTATTGCAGCTTCATCACCTAGATAGATTTTTATGTGGGTGCCTGGCTATTGCTTTGTTTAATCATTCCTTTCCCTTCCAAGTCCCTCTCCTCCCTCCCCTTCGATGCTTTTATGACACTATCACCAGTGTACATCTACAGGAGCGTTTTCGTGGGATATAGGATGGTGGAGGGGTCATGTCAGCTGGGTCAGAACCAAAAATATTATCACTTTCTGGCCACTGAAGAGAGAAATTGAAATATTAGTTAGCACTTACAAACTGGCAGATTTTCAACTGCAGGAAGAGGGAGGGCTTTTTTTCCCTTTTGTTTCTAAGGAGTGAGGAGGTGGATTCAGTTCCTGGCTACAGAGTAGACTTTCACTGTGATGTAGGCTTACGCTTCAGTTCTGTTTGTGTTTGAAGTGGGTGATGGACTGGTATCTGCACTTGTTTCCTGAGTTTCCCATAGTCCTGCTTCCCTCCATCTCCGCATGGAAGTAGGTCCCTCAAACGACCACACGTAGTGGGCTCCCTACAATGCACATTCCCCCTGGTGAGGAAAACCTTTCAGTGTAGCTAAATGAGGTGCTAATTAGGTGGATATTGGTCTCCTCTCCCAAGTAACAACTGATAGGATGAGAAGAAATGGCCTCAAGTTGTTCCAGGGCAGGTTGAGATTGGATATTGGGAAAAATTTCTTCACCAAGAAGGTTCTGAGGCCCTGGCAGAGGCTGCCCAGGGAGATGGTGGAGTCCCCATCCCTGGAGGAATTTAAAAGCTGGGTAGATGAGATGCTCAGGGCTATGGTTTAGTAGTGGGCAGGTACAGCTGGACTCAATGATCTCAAAGGCCTTTTCCCACCAAACAATTCTATTATTCTATGATGCTTTGATAAATAATTACTTGCATCATCCTAGGGATAAATTTAAATTCTAGAGGCGTATTTTCTATTTCAGCTCTCCTCCTACCTTGGGTATTTTTTACATCCTGTTCTTCAAGATGCCTGTGTGCAGGACTGGGAATTGAACATCAGGTAGGAGGTTCTGTTAAGCATTTGAACACCATGACCTTCAACAAGCCTTTCAACTGCTTTGTTACCTTTTTTTCCCTCACACAGATAAAATGAGAGGAAAAATCAAATCCAGATGCTTTGTGGTACACGGAGGAGTCGTTCCATCATGGAGGAAAGGACTTTACCTCTTTGACAGATGTTATGAAAAAGGATGGGCATATGGTTGCATTGTGTGTGTGTATATGTGCTCTACTGCCCTAAAATGGGTGAAATTAGAACTATTTTGCTGTGTGCAACTCTCTTCATATCCTGTATGGTTTCGGAGAAGCTTTCTGAGTTGAAGGAAGAGGGATTTTGCCACAAGAACAACTCCAGTGTCTACGATTTTGGTTTATCTTTCGTAGAATCATGTCATCAGAGAGTGGTTTGGGTTGGAAGGGACCTTTAAAGGCTGTGTAGTCCACTGTCTCTACAGTGAACAGGGACACCAACCAGGTCAAGTTGCTCAGAGCCCCATTCAACCCATGTAGGTGCAACACAGAGGTGCACACAAATAGATGTCAAAATCTCATTGACCCTTGCCCCAGAACTCCAGTGGGGATGGCCTGCGGCTGTATGTGGAATGGTAGCTACTGATGGGAAATAGAAAGTGACTTCTTCCAGTACCATCAGCTGCTGTCCTCACTCTTTTTCCTGGTAGCGGTGACAGCCAGTTCAGATTTTCAGGGATCTCCTGGGCTCTCTGTTCCAACCATGAACTGTCAAACCTTTGTCAAATCATGACCTTTTCCCTTTCAGGTAAAGAAGCAGCTGTATTAAATGCCGCTCTCAAGAAGTCCTCAAGAAAGCTGTGACTGACATGCAGCAGAGAGGTGACAAGGAGCATTGCGAAAAGAACATGTAGACCTGCTTCACCCCAGGGTGCAAGCAGGTCTGCACAAGCTCTGCCTCTCTTTTGATGCCACAAGTATTACGAGGAGCTTTGTGAGTGACATCTACCCAACAAATGAACTGCAACTACTGCTGGGCCAGCTTTGCCAAGGGACGAATAAAGCTTTGACCCTGCTACTGCCTGGGGGGAAGATGATCAAGCACACCAAGGGCAAGAAGACGTTGTCCTGTGCGACAAGACCAGAATATTGCTCTCGACAATGCTATGGGAAATAGCTAGAATGGTAAACTCTATCATCAGGTGTCAAAAGCCAAGAATGAGAAGTTTCTGGCTTTATAATTGCAGGTCATTTCACAGCTCTGTGCAGGTTGGGAGTGGGTGATGACCTTCAGGTTATGAAGAAAATATCTCCAAATGTCAGCCTGCTGAGCTGCTCATTTAAACCAAGGAGGCTACTGGCCCAGCCCTCAAGCTGCTCTTGACTCTTCCAGAGGACTCCCCTTGTCCGTCTGCTGACAGGCAGGCTCCGGCAAGGAGGTTTCTGATCAAAAGTCTTTGCAATTATGAAAGTCCTCCAGAGCATAGGGAAAAGCAAATTGATGGGACATTAAAATCAGCATCTGAATCAGCGTCTGTGTCTCCCTGTTAAACCTTTCCTTAGCACAGTGCTTGTTTGTGGTGACTTACAGACCTCCTTAATTCTCGAGAAGTTTACACCACGCTTTTCTGGCAGTTATCACAGTTTCACTATCTCTTTTTGCGCCTAATTGCAGTTATTAACTTTTGGAGGGAGGAAGAGTTATAAACATTACGAAATGGCCTAAATACAGTTCTTATCCTTCCAGTGTGATGTTGTCCTCACTTATTTGGAAATCTTGACAAAACACAAATATTTGATGTGACTTCTCTGCAAAGTTCAGGAGGTGCCTCCATGCCACAGCGACACTTGACTGAGCTAAAGAGGTTCCAGCACGCTGGGAATTGCCACTGGGTATCAGGAAAGTTTGCTTTCAGTATCTACCACTGAGCCTTGCTCATCAAGTTGAGTCGTTTTTCCCCCTCCAGCTTTTATTTCAAGGCAGTCCCAAACAAATTTCACACAAAAACCTCATGTGAAAGAGTTTGCACTTGTGAGAAAAAGGTTAAATTGGTTCTTGGATTTGACAAAGGAAAGACATTCTGGCTACAAGGGGGGGTTACTTCTCCCAAGTACTAAGTGATAGGACAAAAGGAAATAGCCTCAAGTAGCTCCAGGGGAGATTTAGATTGGATATTAGAAAAAAATTCTTTACTGAAAGAGGAGTAAAGCACTGGAAGAGGCTGCCGGCAAAAGTGGTGGATTCACCATCCCTGGAGGGGTTCAGAATGTGTGTAGATGTGGCACTCTGGGATATGGTTTAGTAGTCACGGTAGTGTTGGGCTGACAGTGAGAACGGATGACCTTAGGGGAGTTTTTGAACCTTAATGATTCTGTGATTCTATGATTAATCAAATTTGTGCACTCTGAGACACTGGGACTGCCTTCTCTGAGGAGGGTCTAATCTCTCTCACATTTTCTAACCACATCATTCTGGTACCAGACTGTATCACAAACTGTTAAGTCAACAACTCAGTAGCCCTCCTCTCCTCTGTGATGACTTTCATCAGCATAGCAGCATCTGGCAAATATTCTTGTGGTTATTGCCATGAGCCTGAGCCCTTGAATCTCTGAAACACACCAAACCTTTCACCATGTATTTGAGATTTAAGGATCTCAGTGTTGATTCATAACGCGAGATGAATGCCAACCTGCTGTCCCTCTCTCTCCTGGCTCTCCTTAAGCTCTGCCTCTACAGAGCCACCGAAAAAAAGGGTAATTTCTCAAAGAAAAACATGTTGGTTCCAAGTGACAAGCCACAACTTCACAGAACCACAAGAGAGTCTGAGCTTGGTAATGTTTCAGCTCTTTGTAGGATACAGAACTTAGGTTATCATATACAAGCTGGTTGCTATAGTTCCACAGAATTACAGACTTGTTTAGATTGGGAAGGACCTATAGAGGTCATCTTGTCTAACCTCCTCCTCAAGCAGGACACCTAGAACCAGTTATCACATGTAGATGGTTTTTGAATATCATAGAATCATAGAATAGTTTGAGTTGGAAGGGGCCTTAAAGATCATCTAATTCCAAACCCCCTGCCATGGATGGGGACATCCGACTAGGTTAGGCTGCCCAAGGCCCAATATCTCTAAGGATGAAGACACCACAACCTCCCTGGGTAACCTGTGCCAGTGCTTACAGCAAAAAAAAAAGTGTTTCCTGATGTTCACCTTACATGTAAGGTGATCCAGTCCCTTCATCATCCTTGTGGGCCTTTACTGAACTCTCTCCAGTGTGTCCATGTCTCTCATACTGGGAAGCCCACTGGACACCTCCCTTGACATGCTAATAATACTTTGTCTATCGGAACCCAGAATGCCATTTCACAAGGGCCCATTGTTGGTCAGCTTGGTGTCCAAGAGGATCTCCACGTCTTTTTTCTTCCAGCTGCTTTGCAGCTGGGTGGCACCTAGCATATATTGGTGCCTGAGGTTGTTTCTCTCTAGGTGTAGGACTTTGCACATCTTCTTGTCAAACGTCATGAGGTTCCTGTTGGCCTGTTTGTCCAGCCTGCCGAGGTCCCTCTGGACCTGGGACTGTGGGACCAGGATAGGATGACCCTCTATCTTATAGTACTTCTCCATTAAGGGAGGATCCAGTGAAGCATTATCACTTGAAGCATCATCACTTGAAGCATCCAGTTACAGCATTGTTGTGTTATGGAAAACATCAACAATGAAAGCCACCTGCTGTCACCAAAGCCCAGAGCACTTTGCAGGGTTTACCATCCAAGAACCAGCTCTCATCTGGCCTCCAGTGCTTTACTCTAACTCAGGCATGGCTGATACATGGGGAGAAAACCAGCAGCCATACAGAAATAACTGTTAATTGACCGAGAGCTGCTGCTGTGGTGCCAACGAGAACAATAGAACACGCAGCTGGCTTTGCCATCTGCACCTGTTTAAATGCAGCTAAAAGAACCTTCTCTCCAGAGTTGCCAGCTGTGAGGAAAGGTAACAAATCCAACAATAGCGTGGGGCTGCACGTTGGTTCAGTTTGTGAATCCTAGTCACTCAGATATGTCAAGCTATTTGCACAAGATGTGCTAAGTCTCTCAGCCTTGGCTCTGTAGAAGAGAGCGGTGATGGACTCTGATGGACACAATGCTCCATTCAACTGTGCAGCTTCGAGTTATTGCTAGTCTTGGTTGCAGTCCACTGTGAATAAATGACCAGGTGTTTAGAAATCTCTCAGTGCCTGAAGTACTTAGAATCATAAAATCATAGAATGGTTTGAGTTGGAAGGGACCTTGAAGATCATCTAATTCCAACCCCCCTGCCGTAGGCAAGGACATCTCCCACTGGATCAGGCTGCCCAAGGCCCCATCCAACCTGGCCTTGAACACCTCCAGGGATGGGGCAGCCACAACTTCCCTGGGCAACCTGTTCCAGTGCCTCACCACCCTCATCGTGAAGAAATTCCTCCTTATGTCTAGTTTAAATTAGCCGTCTTCCAATTTAAAGCCATCCCCCCTCATCCTATCACTACATACCTTTATAAAAAGTCTTGCGAGAGCATTGCTGCATCGTATACCTCCTTCCATCTGGCCAGGTGTGAGAAGGAGAGGTCTGCAATGTTTCAGCTACGACTACTGGGCCACACAGATGGAAAAGGCCACCTATGGATTCTTGTCCCCCACAGTCGCAAGGGTTATGAATCAGGGATGTCCAGCTAACCCCCTAAAACCTGCAAAACAAATTAAAAGCATAGTATATTTTTATTTCCCCACGAGTTTTACATGATATGAAGTGAGACAGAGGACATCTCTGATGCGATGGATTCCTGTTATGACTAGGAAAGCTGAAAGTCAATATCTAAATGTAGTATTTTACCTTCCAGCCATAGCATTATTAAGCTAAATATCCAAACCGACCCAATTAGCGTGAAAAAGAGAAGATTCAGTATATCTGCTCTTCGCTCTTTAAATGCAGATGTCTAGTCCAAGCTACCTAGGGTTTGAAGGATAGGAACCAGTCCTAGCAAAACAAACAGGGCCAACTTCATTGAGCCATCCCTCCAGGTAGTGCACAGCTTCAACAAAACTGGGAAGAAGTGAGAGGGTACCACAGAGCAGGGATTCTTCCTAGAAGGCAAATGGACACAGTTACACTTTGCTGAGGGATGGAGAGATGGGAGCAGAGTCTGGCCAGGTGGTCCTGAGCCATGCAATGCTGCTTTGCCCCAAGGGTAATGAATATATTCTGTCTATTCTATGTGCTAATATCGATGCAAGCTCAAAGAGGTGAAGTCAGCTGCATGCAGATCAGTCCCCGTTGATTCCCAAGGGAGAACAGACACCAGGTTAAATTGGATTTTGGACTCCCAGCTGGTCAATGCTACCTGGGGTGCTTTGAGATATCTTGAGTTACTTTCTCCCTAGACTGTCTAATTTGTGTTTGGTGTCGTGGCTACAGGAAAGCTGAGGAGGGGCACTTCATCAGGGAGTACAGGGAGGAAGGAAGGGGATTGCTTTTAAGCTGAAAGATGGGAGATTAAATATTAGGAGGTAATTCTGTACTGTGAGGGTGGTGGAGCACTGGCAAGGTGCCAGGCTGGATGAGGTTTTGACCAACCTGAGCCAGTGGGAGGTGTCCGGGGCCATGACAGAGGGCTTGGAACTGGATGGGCTTCAAGGTCCTTTCCAACCCAAGCCATCCTGTGATTCCATGATCTACATAAACTCAGTCCCTTGTGGTTGCTTCCTGTCTGAGACCAGAGACAACGCAGTAGAACCCAATTCTCTTCCTAGTATCTAGGGAAAGTGACATTTTTTTTTCCCTTTGTATGTGCCCATTGGAATGACAATTCGGTGATTATTTCCCCTTTGACACTGCTGTTTCAATGACATAAAAATACACAGATGGTCTTGATGGGGGTGAGAAATTTTGAACTCATGGTCTGGTGACTGTCCCAGGGAAGCAATAGTGTTGCTGTTTCATTTGATTCACCACAAATGTGTCTGCCTGTCTCTAAGTCCCTTGTAGCTCAGACATAAGGGTCTGTCAGGGCAGGTATTTTTATAGAATCATAGAATGCTTTGGGTTGGAAGGGATCCTTACCAATCATCCAGTCCAGCACCTCTGCAGTGAGCAGGAACACCTTCAACCAGATGAGGTTGCTCAAAGCCCCATCCAACCTTGAATGTTTCCAGGGATGGGGCCTCCACTACCTCCCTGGGCAACCTGGGCCAGTGCCTCACCACCCCCATCGTAAAAAATTTCTTCCTTATATCCAGTCTAAATCCACCTTTCCTTAGTTTAAAACCATTGTTCCTTATCCTGTCACAACAGGCCTTGCTAAAGAGCCCCTTCCCAGCTTTTTTGGAGGCCCCCTTTAAGTACTGGAAAGTTGGTCTAAGGTCTCCTCTCAGCCTTCTTTTCTCTAGGCTGAACAACCCCAACTCTCTCAGTCTGTCTTCATACTGGAGGTGTTCCAGTCCTCAAATCATTTTTGTGGCCTCCTCTGAACCCGCTCCAACAAGCCTATGTTCTTCTCGTGCTGAGGGCTGCAGAGCTGGATGCAGGACTCCGGGTGGGGTGTCGTCAGAGTGGAACAGAGGGTCAGAATCTCCACCCTCACCCTGCTGGCCACAATGCTTTGGATGCAGCCCAGTTCACGGTTGGCTTTCTGGGCTGAGTGCACAGTGCTGGCTCGTGTTCAGCTTTTTGTCCATCAGCACCCCAAGTCCTTCTTCGCAGAGCTGCTCTCAATCACGTCATCCCTCAGTCTATATTGAAACTGAGGATTGCCCTGACCCAGGTGTAGTATTTTCTTTGAAAGCAGACAGATCCACACACTCTTTCTCCTTCCTGTCTCTCTCCTCTGATTTTTCCAGAGCACATCTCTTGCAAAGCTGATGTAACACGTACAACACTTACAATCAATCTGCATTATTCTGATTGCCGCGGGTAGCACCCAGCATCGCAAGGGCAAATAAGAACCTTGGCAATAGGAGTCCAGGCCTCCAAACCCTAGACCCAGAGAAGTCCTCAGCTCTTTCTTGTAACATCTGGAGACCTTGGGGCTATGTGGTACTCAGTCCTGGTCTCACACTGGCAGCTTTTATGCAGGGTTATCCACTTAACGGTGAACTGTGTTTAATAACTGAGAAACAAATGCCTGAGAACAGCCAACTTAAACATAGATATGCATAAAGCATCCTTTGAAGTGTTAAGAAAAACACTGTTTGCTGAGGAATGTCCAAAAGCAGGACAGCTTTACCTATTACATTTCTACCTCACTGTGTGGCTCTGGAAGTCCAGAAATCCACACTGTCTGTAGGTTCAGTGTAATCTGGGAGAGATAACAGGGATAATTTGTACGGGGAGCAAGGTCTCAAGAAGATGAAAAGGAAGCTCTAATCTTTATTGTGCCCTACATTTGCAGGAGACATTCCCACGAGCAATGACTTTGGTAGTGTGATTCAGAAGGAGATGATTGTCTGGAGGCATCAGCCCTAAAGAAAGGAGAGGAACAAAAAATAATCATGGGTTTGACTAATGCATCATGTCACAATGTGCAGTGAGTTGGTGCTTCTTTAGCTCCTGGCCCCAGACAGCTCTTCCTACAATTTCAGGCTGTCAGACACAGTTCTCTTGGTTTCCCATCTCATCTTGCAGCTGTCCTACTCCTGTGATGCAACTTGCATCTCGTATTGGTTTCCCAACTCATCTTGCAACTCGTGGCTATGCCCTGTGCACATCTCCCAACCTTTCTTTTTTCTATCATGGGTTTGAGGTGTTTTTGTTCGCAGGTCTCAAACAGATGTGGCTCAAGATGCAGTTCTTTCCTTCTACAACCTTCTATATGGTCTTGAAAGTGACCTGAGACTTTATGTCCAGCTCTTGAAAGGCACCAAAAAGGACTCTGAGACACATTTTGATATCACACACAATGCAGGGGTGGGGCACCTCACCTGGCTTTGGCTGATGTGATACCAGAATCGACGATAGTCATCATTGTAACAAAACTAGTGCATGAGCATCACAAGACAAGATCAAAATGCTCTGTCTAGCAGGCAGGTGCCAAAGGCAGAAAGATCAAAATTCCTAGACATGATTTCATGAAAGTGCTTTCATTGGGAAGGGTTTTCCCAGAGCAATTCTCCCCTTGGCTTCTGCAATGGTTTTAAGCTGAAAGAGGGGAGATTTTGATAAGGTAATAGGAAGAAATATTTTTCTGTGAGGTTGGGGAGGTCCTGGCCCAGGTTGCCCAGAAAAGCTGTGGTTGCCCCATCCCTGGAGGTGTTCAAGGCCAGGTTGGATGGGGCTTTGAGCAACATGATCCAGTGGGAGGTGTCCCTGCCCATGGCACGGGGTGGAAATGGATGATCTGTTGGTGTTCCTTCCAACCCAAACCATTCTATGATTTTATGATTCCAGAGGTGGTCAGTCATTTTTGCACTTGGTGTAGGTGGGTAGAAGACAGACATAGAGCCCATACTGTGTCCTGAAGGGTTAGCCATTATTCTTTCTCATTTGTTCAGTTCGCTATTTACAGTGAAGGTCAGTCTACCTGAAAACACCGGGGTTTGGCAGTTTCTTTTCCATGAGGTAAAAAACCCAACTAAGGTGACACTGGATGCAATAAATATTTCTCAGTATTTACTCTATATTCATACACCCAATGCATGTCAAACTAGGAAAGCATTCTTCAAGAGAGAGAAGAAAATCTGATAACAGTCGTGTTCTTTATATAACTCAGGCACAACTATCTGTCAGCAGAGCAAGGTAATTATCCCAACAAGATTTCATGAAATGAGAAAATATCATGGATTTTATAAACCTTATTAACATGCAGAGTGAACACAAAACAACAAAACGAGTCTTAAAACAAAATGTTATGTTAAAATCAATATTGATTGCCAGGGATAAGTGTTATATGAGGCAGTAAAATTCCATAAAATTCCTCCCTCAAACAAGGTTGTCAACAAACCAAAGGAGAGCGAATAGCTCTAAAGCAGTCTAATCACTTTGCAATTTGGGGAAGGATCATCGCGACGCTGATTTGTTCCAACACCAGCGTGCTTTCCGAAAAACCCTCCTTCCTCCTTTCGTTCTCCTGCCCCCCTGCAACAAGCCCAAATAATAGCCCATTACTGAATGCACCATAATGGAGCCTTCAGGGATGGGATTAGAGTAAGTATCAATTTGGAAATTAGCAGCCTGGTTCAACGAGCAGCGCAGCAACCCTGCGGGCACAAGGAAACATTTGAAATTCGAACATGTGCTGCCTCACCAAATGCTGCTTTCATTACCTTCTTCCCTTCTTGCAAACTCCTCTTCAGGCAGACAGGCTGTTTCACCCCAGCTCGTTGGGTCTCTCGCTATAAGAAAGACACTGAGGTCCTGGAACGTGTCCAGGGAAAAGCAAGAAAGGTGGTGAAGGGGCTGGAGAACAAGTCTTATGAGGAACAGCTGAGGGACCTGGCATTGTTTAGCCTGGAGAAAAGGAGGCTGAGGGGAGACCTTATTGCTGTCTACAACTACCTGAAAGGAGGTTGTAGGAAGGTGGGGTTGGTCTGTTCTCTCAAGTGACAGGAGGTAGGATGAGAGGAAATGACTTCAAGTTGCTTCAGGGCAGGTTCAGATTGGACATCAGGAAAAATTTTCCCACTGAAAGGCTTCTCAGGCCCTGGCAGAGGCTGCCCAGGGAGGTGGTGGAGCGCTCATCCCTGGAGGTGTTTAAAAGCTGGATAGATGAGACTCTCAGGAATGTGGTTTAGTAATGGACAGGTACGGTTGGGCTTGATGATCTTAAAGGTCTTTTCCAACCTAGCAATTCTGTGGTTCGATGATTCTATGATTGGGAGCAGCTGTCACCACCATGCTAAGGCAGAGCCATTTGTCAGATCACACTATTAGCTTCCCCTCCATCTTTCCTAAAATTTCATATCTGCGAGCCCTGGAATAAGTGGGCCCCAACACTAGGGTGATGTTGTGGCAAGCCCACAAATAGATCCTGGTGGTGCTGAGCGTCAGTGTGCAGTGAGCACCAGGCTCCAGGATCACCAGTCTTCAGTGGTCTTCAGTGGTCTGGCGCATCCTGTCCCATGGAGATGCAAACATCTACAGCATTTGCTTTGGAGGCCTAAGACCGCATCACCACCTTCTTCATCCAGAAAACACATCTTCTGGATACTCACCTGGGATTTAAACCAAAAAGCCTTGTCAAAGCACGGAAGCTTGTCTCTGCTGTGCATCATGCACAATGGAGTCCCAGCGTCTGGAAGGAAGGGAAGCTGTACTGCTCACTGCCAGCAACATTTCATCCTTGGGATCCTCAGAGGCCAAGGAAGGACAAAGTGGATCTGGAAGGAGAGCCATGGAGTGACAGATGATGGGTCTTCTTCATCAAGTGTGGTTTACTGCAACAGGGTCCTGCTCATCACAGCCAGCACCTCATACCAGCCATGAAATGCCATAGTCTTTCCTCACTCCTTCTAGGTTCACAGGCCAGATGTGGCTGCACAGCCTGATCTGATGTCCTCGTAAGATCTACCTGGTGTTTGCAGTCAGAAGAAGGGAAGAAGCTGGGGTTTTGCACTTTGTTCAGAGATTTGATTCCTCTCAAGCACCAGCATCCCAGAGATGCAAAAGGGCCACCCAAACCCATGTCATCATGGGAAGGAGAGTCCTTCCACTGTGAGGGTTTTCACACTTGAGAATGAAGAAAATTTGAGAGTTGCTCTGTCAACTTTGTGCTTTGGTCTCATGCACCACAGCGTGGACAAATGCTCTCCTGTCCCTGCCTCTTTCACTAAAATCAGTTCCTGGGCACCTTAGAAACCTCTGGCAATGCCAACAAGGGCTTGCAGAACTTGGGCTGGTAGTTGGACTTGGTGATCTTAGAGGTCTTTTCCAACCTCAAGGATTCTGTGATTCCATGAACTTCCACAGCTGCACTAAGGACAGACTGATAGTTGTGTCAATGTTCTCTGGAGAAGCTAAGGCCAGGTGAATGGCTGGACAGATTTTCTAGTTGAAGATGTCCTGCTTACTGCAGGGGGGGTGGCCTAGATGACCTTCATGGTCCCTTCCAATCCAAACCATTCTATGATTCTATGATTTTGAATAGGGCAGCGGAGACCAAGATGGAACAAGGCTGCAGCTCCTCTCTGGAGAAGATTGGTGCAGTAGGAAGACAAAGAATATGCTGTACAGCCAAGAACAATGTCTGAGATGGGGAGAATGAGATAACTGAGAAGCTTCTAAGGTCACCCGGGCCAACCAGGGACTGGACTTTGTGAGTTGAGCCCTGGTTGTGCTGTGCTGTTATGAATAAACAGCCACCTCTGCAATGAGAGAGGTAGAAGTTCCTCAGACAGAATAAAAAAAAGGAGGTAAATATTTATAGCTCAGTTTAAATTAACAAATAAGTGTGGCAAATGAGAGAACTACCAGCAATTCATTTTAATGCATAAATCCCCTGGAGGAAGAAAGATCATTAATAGTGGACAGAGTCAGAGAGAAGCCAACATACCTCATTTACTTTCCAAAGGGCGTTTCAGTCACCCTATCTTCAACCTTCTTTCTCAGTCTGTAGGAGCATCCTTTTTAGAAAAGGACATAAAATGACTCGAATTCATAGTAACTCTTGATGTTTCAGGCTGATGTGCTGTCAGCCAGGGCTGGCAGCGCTCTGGTGCCAGACAGGACAGCTGGAAAGGAAATGAAGTCAAACCCACTCATTTTTTGTAAAGTAATTTTAGCTTGCAAAATTCCCCTTTGTTTCAACAGGACTTCGCCTGGGATGCAGTCAGAGGAAACCCTGGATCCGACCTGATCCGAATCTGAAAACCTACTGCAAAAAGCACATGTATGTAAAATCCACCTGGGATCAGAACAAAGCCTGTGTTCCCTGTACTCTTGCATGTAGACACACACACACACGTACAAATCTGCGCCACTGACTGGTTACACTATAGGTAACATGAACTCAAACACATCTAGAACTTAATAAAAGGGTTCTGGGCAAGAAAGCTGGTCTTGAAACCACAACAGGAATACGAAAGGAAGGATAATTTCAACAAACAAACACAAAGCTTCAGTTCTGGTGTGTCAGCCCTTTTCTATCCTCTTCCCCAAGATGTTCCACTGCAGGTAGGTGAACCTTCAAGAGAGTTTTTCCAACTGGGTCCTAAATAACAACGTCATCCTTAGGCTGAAGAAAGTGTCATCAGCACATCTTCCTCATCCTCGCTCAACTGAGCCAACACATTGATAAACTGCATTAGCCAGCAGCTCACTTTCCTCTTTCCACCCTATCGAACACAATGACGCTCTTCAGCCACCACAGACCTCAGCACTGGGAGGGTTTGTTTGATTTCCTGCTGCTATCGCCATCATTATTGCCTGGTGGTGGAGCGAGGGTGTAAATATTGTTTACAGCTTGCCCTTCTGCATTAATAAGCAGAATGAATGCAGTGTATGCCAAAATCACTCGGAAAGGTTCTCACTGTAGTTTTGTCCTAGGCTTATTGAAACTATGACTTATGTCTCACCACCAGTGACACCCTGACATGGTTTCCTTTTTTCAGCTTGTGTAGGTTTTATTATTTTCCTTAAAATTACAATGCCTCTCTCTTTCCAGCATCAAATAGAAGGTTTTATCTTGAGCTGGGAAAACACAGCCATGTGGTAGAAGACAACATTTTAGTACCCATCCCTGGATAGGCTTAGTATCATCCAACAGATTCTTTTATCCACGTTGACCAGCCACAAATACTGTGAATTATTCACCTCTGAGAAAGGGTAAAATTGAGAAGGATCGAGGCAGCAAAGCCTGAACCTTGCATCAGGTGTTGGGTGTTTGCACACGAGGTTCGAACTCTTTTGGTGTTGCTGCAGCCTTTCACTGCCTTAACCCCGATGGCTCTAGTTGGTCATCAGTGTAATTCCTGCCAACGACAAACGAACTAACTCAGTTCTCTGGAATTTTATCCCTACTCTGGGCAACTGTCCATGGCCAGCTTGTGGCTGGAGATGGCCGTTACAGAGCCAGCTGGTCTACAGCCAGAGTAGGAACAAAATCCCACCTCTCTTTGAGGATGCAGGCACGTGGCTGAAGAAAGGACTGCCACAGATAGCAAAGAAAAAGGGAAAAGGAGTTCAATACTCATCTTCTTGACCTGATTGTTACCCCTTTGAAACTTTCAGCAAAGCACATGAAGGCTGTAAGCTTGACTGGCCAGGGTTTGCTGCTCACCACTGTGTTTTGGAAGGTCGAACAACTCCTGAATCTTGATCTTGATCTCAATGCCTCACATGAAGAAATTAAAGATAATAAAAAATAATGTTAGCCTTAACATTAATGAGGAGTTTTGCGCTGCTAAATGGGAAGTTTCCTTTAGCAACAGCATTTTCCTCTGTGACTGGCAGCTAATTTGCTGCAGTTAATGTCTTACAAAATGGAAGCGATGGTGTTACTGAGAATAGACGGGTGAGTATTTCTCTAACCCCATGCGCTCTGGGTCAAATGCAAAGTGATCTCATGCAGCATGTCACACGGCCATCCTGAAACGTCAAGCCCTGCACTGGGAGAGAGGGGTGAGCAGGCCAGGTCATGTCTGGTTTTAAAAGGATTGTTTGTGCCACACTCCACCCAGTGCCTTGGGTTGTGAGGACTCAAACAATCCTTCCCTTCATTCTCCAGTAGAGTGGTATTTTCAGGAAGACAGAGAGCGTTAACTTGCTTGCATCTGATTATTATTTCTTTCCTCTTAATTTTTTATCTTTTAATACATGCCCTAAGTGCATAGTTAAGAGGAAGGATGATAGGGTTCAAATCCAGACCAATATCTGCAGCAAAGAGACCACACAGAATCCCTTGGTCATCTCTTTCTGCTCCGTTGTCCATCCAGCAGAGACCATAGACACCTAGGGATCTGCGTCCTGAGGTGCTGAGGACCTCCCAAGAGGAACACCTCCACCAGTGAGAGATGCAGGCACCAGCAGAGATTTATTCACTTTACCTAATTGAAGGTGTCCCTACCCATAGCAGAGGGTTGGAACCGGATGGGCTTTAAGGTCCCTTCCAACCCCAACCATTCTATGATTCTATGATCTGTGTCACTCTTACAACTCAGCTGCATCAAGACAACAACAAGAAGCTGCATTCCATAAGGAAACCCCTAAACAGAACGGATGCTCTGGGGTGACCCAGATCCATGTGCTGCTCCTGTGCCTAACACAGTCACAACCGTAAGGAGTAAATCATGCTGCCTACTCCAAAGGACTGCCAGACCTGGCCTCTCTGTGCAAGGGAGGGAGGTGGCTCTAGCATTTATGATCATGTCCCACAGATGCCAGAGGTTATTTCTATCCATAGGGAAATAAAGAGCTGGAGTTTGCAGAATAGATGCTTTATGCTGATTGCCTCTCTCTTGACCTTACACAGCATAGTACTCACAGCGACATCTCCATTAGCAACATTCATCCTCAGCTCTCTTTGTAGTCGATGGCACTTCTATGGCATGATTCATCCCACCAAAATTAGCCAAAAGGCCACCCACTGCGAGCGCTGATTCCTTGCTGCCGGCTGCCAGGTGAGCCAAAGTGATCAGCTCAGGTGGTGGCACTCGCGATCTGCATATTTCAAGTCGGGGGAGACGAACCCTACACTCCACAAGGCTGAGGAGGAGTTCAGATTCCTCAAAATATTATAAACACCTGGTGCAGGCAGGAACTCAATCATAACACCTCGTCTGATCTGGAGAGGGGGCCATCTATGCCCCAGTTGCAGGGCATGGAGATGTGTCTTCTCCTAGAATCGCAGAATGGTTTGGAGTGAAAGGGACCTTAAAAACCACCAAGTTCCAACCCCCCTATCGTGGGCAGGGACACCTCCCATGGGATCAGGTTGCTCAAAGCCCCATCCAACCTGGCCTTGAACACCTCCAGGGGTGGAGCAGCCATGACTTCTCTGGGCAACCTGGGCCAGGGCCTCACCACCCTCACAAGAAAACATTCCTTGCTAAGATCTCATCTAAGTCTCCCTTCTTTCAGCTCAAAACCATCCTACTCCTGCACTGTCTCATCAAGAGCTTTCCTGTAGGCCCCCTTCAAGTACTGGAAGCTGCTCTAAGGTGTCCCTGGAGCCTTCTGTTCTCCAGGCTGAACAACCACAACTGTCTCAGCCTGTCCTCATGGGAGATTCTCCAGCCCTCTGAGCCCTCCTGTGTTGTCCTGTCAGAGCTCACCTGAGAGCTGGGATTAGCAGAAAGAATTGCGATATATTTGTCCTTGCCTCATTGTGCATCAGAGATAACAATACTAAATCTCAGTCTTCTAGTTTTTTAGTCTTCTTCTGGTATTCCACTGGAGACAGCAGACTGCTAAGGGACTCAGAATTTTTATTTTTTCTTTTCCCCCTCATCAAGTCAACCATTCTGTTATGGAATAGTGATACCACTTCTTAATCTTCGTATTTTCTTCTGAGTGTGTGTTTGCTATTCAATTTCACAAGCTGCTGAATGAGAAGGACCGCTCTCTCTTCCTTCACTTGGACTTTTTACCTCAAAGGGAACCAGACCCACTCAGTTTTCTGGGTGGCCTTTAGCTTGTTAGACCCCCACATACACAAGCAGAATCCAAACACCCTGCAGAGGCTAAATTAGGTTGCTCAGAGCCCCATTCAACCTGATCTGCAATGTTTCCACAGATGAGGCCTCCACTACCTCCCTGGGCAACCTGTGCCAGCATTTAACCACACTCATTGTAGAATGAGTCTTTCTTATATCCAGCCTAAATCTCCCCTCCTGTAGTTTAAAACCATTCCGCTTGTCCTGTCACAACAGGCCTTGCCACAAGGTCCATCCTCAGCTTTCCTGCAGCCCCTTCAGGTACTGGAAGGCTGCTATAAGGTCGCCCCAGAGTCTCCTCTTTTCCCAACTCTCTTAGCCTGTCATTGTATGGGAGGTACTCCAGCCCTCGGATCATCTTCATGGCCTCCTCCGGACTCTCTATGCTTCCATGTTGCTGAGATTCTACAAAGAACTTTGCCAATTCTTGACCCTGTTCCTCTTGGCTTCAAAAAGAGGAGCAGAAAGAAGGAAATGGCTATGGTGAGAATTCAATGGATGCTTAGAGTGTTTTGAATTTATGTCTTCTTCTTCCATTCTGTGTTGCAAGGTTGTGTCCAGAGAAACCCTCATGGTTCTTACTATAGAGACACCAGCTCATATCAGCATTTCTGTGCCTTGCTGCAGGAAAGACAGGTTATCTTTCCTGCCTATGACAAAACACCACCAGCAGCAATTTGCAGACAATACACTAGTTAAGCACAATAGGTCAAGCGTGTGTCATTAGCAAGTGGGCAAGTTCAGAGGCATTTGTACTCCCACTTAGGCACTTCACCTGGTCTGCTCAAGTATAATGAGAGCATTGTGTGTTCTTCCTGAGAGCTCTTCTCCCTCAAACCACCAGTAAAACAAACCTTTTGTGCGTTTTTGTATAACAAGAAATGGGCTTGCATTTGTTCTCCAAGGTTCAAGTGCTGAGGAGTTTTCTTGTTTAGGATAAAGTGATACACTCAGGCATCCAACAATCTCTATGTGTTGGGGACAGGTGAAATATATTTAAGGGAAAAGGGTTTGTTTTTTTTTCCTTCCAACTATCCAACCAGGGCATGGAAATAGTACTTTGTGGTGGTGTAACTGGTCAAACGGATGCTGGAGGGCAGCTGCCCCACTGGTTGCAGCAGTGATCATAGAATCAAAGAAGGGTTTGGGTTGGAAGAGACCTTAAAGCCCATCCAGTTCCAACCCCCTGCCATGGGCAAGGTCATCTTCCACTGCATCAGGTTGCTCAAAGCCTCATCCAACCTGGCCTTGAACACTTCCAGGGCTGAGAGCGGAGATCTGCTTGTTGACCAGGGGTGAAGCAGCCGGGCCTACCTCAAGAAAGCTTTGGTGCACATCAGTCACCCATATTTATATAAATTTGTTGTAGACATCGATCCATGCCTCAGGTGCTAACAGTCCAAGACAATGAGTCCCACTAACTACATCTTCGTTAAATTTTGATTTCCAAACTGACAAAAACTTGCCTTGCACACCTAGAATGAGTTTCTAGACCTTTCAGAAACGATTTTGTGAGTGTTTATAGGTGGTGAAGGAAATGTGGCAATGAATAGGCATTTTTTTCCCCCTTGGAAGCGCATCTTAGGTCATAGCAAGAACACGGTAGAGAAAACACACAGCTGGAAGAGCTCACAGTCTCCCTGCAGGTGAGGCTCCTGGGTCCTTTGCTAACCAACAAACAAACACGATTCCCAGAGAAACCTATTTTGAATGAAAGGCATTGGACCAGGACCTTGCATCTGAGGTTGCACATGGCTTTCAAGGTGATGCTGAACTCTGCCCCAAAGTACATTTCCTGCTCTGAAGTTTAACCAAGTGCAAACTGCCCCTCATGCTTCAATAATGAGCTGTACCCAAGCGAATAGTCGCTACCAACTCCTAGGGAGGAGAAAGCACATTTTATGAGACACATTGTACAGAAGGGAGGCAGCCTTTTGTTCAAGGTGTGTGATGCAGAGTGGCCACGGCTAGAGGTCAATACCTGACAGGGTATGGACAATCCTTGCGTATCATTTGGACACCTTCCTGCAAGCAGAGATTGAGAAATCAGCAGGATTGGTCACCCTTCCTTTCATTGCTTAAATTATTTACTTTAGTGTTTTCTCTTCTCCTGGCAGCTGATTTGTCAGAGCAAGTGAAGCAGCTAGAAAAAAAGAGTTGTGGCTGCAGCAGGAATATTACAGCAATTAGAAAGGGCCATAAACAGTTCCCTACATATGAAACCGCTCATTGAATTTGACAAGTAGCCTTTTCTTCTTCTCCCAGCCACCAAACACAATGCAGCCTCTTTCCCTTTCAGAAATGCCAGCACTTTTTTTTTCATTCTCACCAAGGGTCCCGTGCACTCAGATCAATACACACGCAGGCTGAAAGAGACCTTTCTCCTCACGCTGAATGTCTTGTGGATAGAATTAACACTGATGGAGTATGCCACAGTCCGGCTGTAATTTAGAGACACATCATGAAACCATGCTGCCTTGGCACCGCTCCAGCTGTCAGCTGTAATAGAAAAGTAAAACGGCTTCGTCTACCCCAACAGCTCTCTGGCAACCACTGATTTAAACTTTCTACACATTGTGGTGTGTCATTTGGAGATGATTGATGAGGTACTGGTGGATGTTGCTTGCCCATTCCTGGTAGCGGTAGGGGAGTAGCAGGTATGTCAGAAGAACAACTGCAGGGATTGTCTTGGGCTCAGTTTGCCTGGACTAGAGAAAAGACAGACGATGTGCTACCAGAGCAGGACATTATAAATAACTCCGTGTTATGTTGGATAGGGCTGAAACCTGTCAAGGTTTCTGCAGCCTCCATAATGACAGGGGCAAACCTCTACCTCTCTAGAGAGTTCCTTCCCATTTATATCATGTCTGAGGGTTGGAATCTCATACTGTCGCAGAAATGGCCTCAGTTTGTGACAGGAGAGGTTTAGATTGGATGTTAGAAAAACTTTCTTTACCTAAAGAGTGGTCCAACATTGGAGCAAGCTGCCCAGGCAACTGGTGGAGTCTCCTTCCCTGGAGGTTTGCAAAAAGCTGCGTAGACCTGGCACTTTGTGAGATGGCTTAGTAGGCACGGTTGTGTTGGGCTGACAGTTGGACCGGATGATCTTAGAGGTCTTTTCCAACCTTAATGGTTCTACGATTCTTTGAAATTAGGACCAATAAGGATCTTCTAGTCCAGCTGTCCTTCTATGAGGTAGAATCAGCTTTTGACAACCCAGTGCTATCCAATCTCTACAGGAGCTGTGGGTCCTTGGATCATTCTGGTTAATGTTTCCCTCAGAAACCGGCAGCATGAGGAGAGGGAAAATTTTAGACATCAGGAGGCCCTTTTGGGGAAAAGAAAGATCGGTGTGATTTGGAGAGGAACCATGAAGGATCTTACACTAAACTGCGATGCAATCATGATGAGCAATAACACACAGAAAATATGCGCTCCTAACAAGGAGCAGAGCAAACATCAGCCCAGCAAGAGCAGGGCAGACATGGGGGCTTTTCATCTGGTTCGGTATTTCTGCTCTCCCCTGTTTGGTTCAATTTGTTCATGGTCCAGAAAGATGCTGTTCAACAGGAGGCAGTTCGGAGAAGAGCCATAGGAACAACTGAAGGCCTGGAGATGGGGATGGCAGGACTGGAGGGAGGATACACATCTAGGGGTGGGAGGCATATGCTGCCTGGTGTTACAGAGAAAAGGTTAAGGGGTAATTTATCGTTATCTGTAAGTACCTGCTTGGGAACAGTAATTTGAAATGAGAGAGCTCTTCAGTTTGTATCACAAAAGGATAACAAGATCTGCTGGCTGAGAGCTAAAGTAAGGTAGGCATTTTCTGAGGCAGAGGCATAACAAAAGGAGTGGGTGGAGGAAGGGCAGCTGCAGGCAACAGATGCTCCAACCTTCCACCTCCAGTGATTACAGCTCTGCTCTTCCTTAACCAGTGGATCTGTGCCCATTCTCAAAAGGCAAGGCTAATTTGAGCAGAATGGAATGGGGAATTGAATCCCCTTCCCTATGAAAACACCAACGTTGGCTTTTTCTTGCAAACTGGGACAAAACTATTCGCGCTTCAATTGTTTTCTGCAACCTAGTAAATCCAAGATATCCCGCAATGCCAAACTGTTTGTCTTCAGGAATTTTAACCCAAAGGGCACTTTTAAATAAATTCCTAAATCAATACCCCTTATCTTGAGTTCATTACCACATTCCCCAGTATTCTGCTGGAAGTCTTGTCCTTTGTTAATCAGTATTTTCTCATTTTGACACATTTATTGTAATGTCATTTTGCCCACTGCCATCTGTGTGCCACTGGCTTTGTTTCTTGGCTGAACTATACCTCCCATACCATAATCACCCATTGGTTCTGCTTCCAGTACTTAAAGGGAGTCTATAGGAAAGCTGAGAAGGAGGGCTCTTTATCAAGTAATGCAGGGGTAGGACAAGAGGGGAGGAGTTTTAAGCTGAAAGAGGGGAGATTGAGATGAGATTTTAGGAAGAAATATTTTCCTGTGAGGGTGGTGAGACACTGGCCTAGGGAAGCTGTGGCTGCCCTCTCCATGGAGGTGTTCAAGGAATGATTGGATGGGGTTTGAGCAACCTGGCCCAGTGGGAGATGTCCCTGACCGTGGCCTGGCGTTGGAAGTGGATGAGCTTTAAGGTCCCTTCTAACCATTCTATGAGTCTCACAATGCATCACACAACTTAAGCAGTGAAGAGATGTTTTTTTCCACTATGAGTGACAAAATCCTTCAACAAAGTCAGCTCTGAATGCAGCTTAAAATCTGTGAGATCGCACTTTGCTAATGTAATGTCCGCAGAAGAGAAAAATATCACTTGACACCAAAATCACAAAGAAGTCATTGCTTCATATAAAAAAATATAATTATAAGCCAGACATAAAATGAGACAATTTATTCTTGTGTCATACAAACCAAAAGTTTTCCCACACTACTTTTAAATGCTGTGAAAAAGTGCTCCGAGGAAACCTTTTTGACTGAAAAGTCAATGGCCAGTTTCAAGAATGATCCATTCAATGCAGCCCGTGGTGACTTTTACACTGTGGGAAGCTGTTAAACACAAATCAGTTTTATTTGCTATACGGAATAAAAAAGAAACAGCTTTATTTAGAATGGAATCATAGAATCATTAAGGCTGGAAAAAAATCTTTAAGATCATCCAGTCCAACCATAAGCCCAACACCACAGTGCCTACTAAGCCATCTCCCAAATTGTCACAGCTACATGTTTTTTGAACACGTCCAGAAGATTGGGACTCTACTACTGCCCTGAGTAACGTGTTCCAGTGCTTCACCACTCTACTGATACAGAAATTTTTCCTACTACCCAAATTAAACCTCCCCTGGTGCAACTTGAGGCCGTTTCTTCTCAACCTATCACTTGTCACTTGGGAGAAGAGACCAGCATCTACCTCACTATAAACCTCCTTTCAGGGAGCTGCAGGGAATGATGAGGTCTCCCCTCAGCCTTCTCCAGACTGAACAGTCCTAATTCCCACAGCTGCTTCTCATAACCTTTAGTTGTGTAAAAGCCATGTGTCCATTCCTAAGCAGATGTCTAACCTCTCTTTTCAACCAGTGGATAAAGACCAGCTGGGAAGACAAAGCCTTAGAAAGCAATTCTCTCTCTGTGGATTAGACAGAGGGTCCAAAGTTAGAGGAGATGATTCCCACCATATGCTCTCTATATGCTTGCTCCTAGGTGTGCCCGGAGTGGCCTGAGTCCTAAGCACCAACAACTCTTAATGGTCCAGTGGAATCCCCTGAACTGGAAGAGACTATCGAGTTTCAGCATGGGATTCCACCTTCTGAAACAGGCCTTGCAGAGACAACAGCAGACCAGAGGAACAGGACCTTCTTTCATACTGCAATTTGTTGGTGGCTACAGCATCTACTTCAACAACAGGAGATCACTAAGTGATGCGTGTCTCCTTTGCCTGCAATGATCTGAGTCTGTTTGTCCCCCGTCGTGCTCCAACAACATGGTAATGGGATACTCCAACAAACGGAACTCCCTGTCGCTTACGATGTAGCTACTCCACTTTGTCATGGAAGACAAGAAAGAGTGATGAACATCCCTGGGACACCGACTACAGACCACACTTTCCGCCTCCTTACTGTTATATCGTGTAGCCAGGCATCCTCTCTGCCTCTCCAGCTGGCTTTTACTCTGCTTCTCAGCTGCAGCTCCAAAGAAATGTCAATCCAGATCCTGTCAGAAGCAAAGGATGACCTCCCAGGCCCCAGCCTGGGGAAGGCATTGGCTCCCTTCCTGAAATCCATATTGTTCAGGGACCTCTACAAGTGAGTCTGAACAGCTCTGTGGCCTTTAGCAGGGCAGGAGACAGGGAGACGGCCCAGCTGGGAGAAGGATTTATGGCCAGACAATGAGGATTTTTCAGCGTGACATTTCATTGTGCGCTCATGTGTTGTCATGAGTCCCGTGAGTCACCACGAAGGCTGATCTCTGGCTTCTCAGTTCTGAGCTCCTCTTTTGTCTGCTGGGTTTGCATCTACCAGGGATTTAGCACTAATGAAATTAATCTTTTTCTTCATAATGAATTATGGTTCTGGTTCATGCCAGAGCATGAGCTCTGCAGGAGAAAGGGGCAACAGAACCATCTGATGGGGCCGTGAGATGGATCAAAGAATTAGAGGCAACCTTTTTCTTAGTAGCAGGCCTTGTAGCTTTTCTTTTGGAGTTACATTCATTCAGAAGAAACTGAACATCAACTGCAGTCTACAGGTCAGGGCAGATCTGTGGTTAAGGATATGTTATCTATAAGCGAAGCATTAAAATGGATCTTCACCATGGGATGTATCAGATGGAAAAGTTACAAACACAAGGTCCACGTTAAGCCTGTCTACTTTTACAGAGTGGATTTAAGGATCTCAAGCTCAGGAAAACCTTTTGTGGATGGTAAGTGATGAAGCATCTTGTCTCGTTGTGATCCCAGAGAAGCCTAAGGTCTAGCAGAACCACAGAAACCTGAGGATGATCATTGTGGAAACAACAGTGCAACAGTTGAATGAACATGGTTTTGTAAAGCTGGGATGGTGAATACCTTGACTTGATCCTGCCCAGACCACTGGTGTCTTCTGACCATGTCTCCAGTCATGAATTACCATTGTCTGGTTTGGAAGCTACCTCTTATCGCAGCCTCGCAGCACTGAAAGGGGCTACAGAAAAGCTGTGGAGGGGCTCTTTAGCAGAGAGTGTGGGGACAGGACAATGGGGAATGGTTTTAAGCTGAAAAAGAGAAGACAGAGATTAGATTTTAGGAAGAAATATTTTCCTGTGAGCTTGGCAAGGCACTGGCACAGGTTGCCCAGAGAAATTACGGATGTCCCATTCCTGGAGATGTTCAAGGCCAGGCTGGGTACAGTGGGAGGTGTTCCTGCCCATGGCAGGGGAGTTGGAACTGGATGGGCTTTAAGGTCCCTTCCAACTCAAACCATTCTATGATTCCATTAAGCTCATGAAGCATGGTGTGGAGTTGCATTAAATGGCTTCAATGGTGGCAATCTTTCTGCTGTTGCTTGTGGAACTCATGTATTTTTTGCTTTTTGAGCAAATTTGAAAATCTCAGAGAACTATTGTCTGGGGCAGTGTCTTCCTTCACATCTCTTCTGAATTGTGCTTCTCATATGCTGGGATTTGTGAATGATAGAGGCATTTGTGTATAAATAGGGTATAAATGGAATGATAGAGGCAATGTGTGTAAATACGACAGTAGCTAATGAAGACAAAGGAGTCAGCCTCTTCTTGATGATGCCCAATGACAAGCCAAGAGGCAATGGGTGTCAATTAAAAAGCATGAAATGCAATCCGAACACTGGAAAAGCTTTTTCTACTGGTTGAGTGGTGAAACACTGGAACAGGTTGCCCAGAAATGTTGTGGAGTCTTTGTCTGTGGAGATACTCGAAACCCATCTGGGCACAATCCTGGGCAAGCAGCTTTAGGTGACTCTACTTGAGCAGGAAGGGGGAAGAAGATGAGCTCTAGAGATCCTTTCCACCTAAATGATTGTATGATTCTGTGTTGTGTGAGAAGCAAGACCAGTCCATGGAAGGTTCATAAGCAGAGAATGTATGCAAGTATCTATCTCCGAAGGAGATATATCTTCCTCAATTTGCTCTGAGTCTGCGATTCCCAACAGGAATAAGATAGCCATGGAATAATTTGATTATGGTATTGTAAAATATTCATGGCACAGGAGAGTGCTGTGCGGTGTCCATCTGCAGAACTGTGGGCAACTCATCAATACGTGGCCAATCCAGGAGAATTAAGGGATCATTAATTTCACAAGCTGCAAAATGCTTCCACATGACTCACAGTAAGGTTAAGTAGAAAAGACAAGTCCAAAGAAACTCAAATCTGCTCTGGGAAGAGACAATAAAAGAGCCAGAGCATCATCATGATCATGACAGAAAGCCTTGATTTTTTTTAGCAAGACTAGGTTTGTAGGCAGAAGTAGTATTTTTTTGTTAGGACAATCTATCTGCTGGAAAAGAGCAAAATTCTCAGAGAGGATGGATCCTCTTCAGGCTCAGATTGGAAATAAAGGGATCAACTCTGCAGAAGACAAAAGGAATTTTAAGCCTCCCAGTACTTAAAGGGGGCCTACAGGAAAGTTGGGGAGGGACTCCTTCTTAAAGAGTGCAGGGATAGGATGAGAGGGAACACTTTTAACCTGAAAGAGGGGAGATTGAGGTGAGATATTAGGATGAAATATTTACCTGTGAGGGTGGGGAGGCCCTGGTCCAGATTGCCCAGAGAAGTAGTGGCTGCCCCATCCCTGGAGGTGTTCAAGGCCAGGTTGGATGAGGCTTTGAGCAGCCTGATCCAGTGGGAGGTGTCCCTGCCCATGTCAGGGAGTTGAAATTGGATGATCTTTGAGGTCCCTTCCAACCCAAACCAGTCTATGATTCAATGAATCGCAGGGAGACCTGTGGGCTGGACAAGGGGTTGGGAACTAAAGAGGAAATTTCCTTCTTCACTCCAGTGCTAGGATTCAGTTCAAATACCATCCTTCTTAGCTGGGTGAAACAAATGCATCTTCATTAACCAGCAACCCTGGGCAGACTCTGTCTTCCTCAAGATTTGGTCTGCAATGGATCTCTGTCTCTGGGTGCAGCTGGAGGCAGATTACCCATCCATAGGAGTAGCTGCGTGGAAAGAGGTTTAGAGACAGAGCAATCAGGCAATTGTTTCATAGGAAAGCCTATGCCAAAGCTGTCAGTGTTGGCATTGTTTGTATCCTAACTCGTAACGGCTTCACAATCGTGATCCAGCAGCCAGGTAAAAACCATGACTTCAGATAGCATGAAGGTAGCTGCTGTAATTTTGCATACAGATGTTTTATAACAGGTGCGCATTGACCTGTATCTTGAAAAACGAAAAAGAGAAGCAGATTAACAACTCTATTTTTAACAGAAGTTCTGTTTGTAACAGACCCCGGGGGGGTAGTATACAATTATGCAGAGAAATGCTGCTTATAAGCAGCAGAAAATGACTACAGATGCATGAAGAGTGAGATTAATACGGCTCTAAACAATTTGCCACTAACTGAAATGAATCTCTAGAAAGAGCCTGCGATCCAAAACTGCAACCCACGCATAGCAGGTCATGGAAGTTGTGTCTTCCTTGTCCAGGGCTCCTGTGTGATCAGATGGTGCCTCATAGACCCATAGAACCATTTAGGTGGGAAAAGACCTAGAAGATCATCAAGTCAAACTATCAAACCAACACTAGTATGCCTACTAAGCTATCTCCCAAAGTGCCATGTCTACACGTTTTTTGAACCCCTCCAGGGATGGAGATTCCACCACTGCCTTGGGCAGCCTCTTCCAATTCTTCACTGCCCTTTTAGTAAAGAAAATTTTCCCTAATATCCAATCTAAACCTTTCCTGGTGCGACTTGGGGCCATTTACTCTCATCCTATCTCTTAACACTTGGGAAAAGAGCGGTGCCTTCCTCCAAGTGTACAGAGTACCCAGAACTGGATGCCATTGCTGAGCTGCAACGGTGATGAAGGAGTCACTCAATATGGGGCCACCCATCCCAATGCAGTTCCTTATGCTTTGATTGTGTCTCCACGTGACAAATCAAGGTGAGAAGTTTGCATTTACAGAGCAGTTCACTGGGGTGCATTAAGTGTTGCTGAGAGAACGCCATGTGTTTTCAGTTCACATCGTTATGGCTCTGTGCCTGGCATTTCATTCTCACCACCCCACTGCCTCCCACTTCTGGCAATTTTCTAAGTGTTCGATTCTGCTGCTGCTATGACCCAGAGAGAGAAACAGCTGTTTTTATTCCAGAAGAAGAAGGAAACTCATAGTTCATCTGTCCCTCTCCCTAGATTTCACCCGGTTCTAGCCTTTCCGGGTGCCTTTCCACTCCACAGGGTGCACGCTCTGAATATGGTCCCTTGACATCCCAGCAAGGAAGGTTACACTCTCCATCTGTGGTCTCTGTCAATGGCATCTGTCTTGAGGAATCCATAGTTGGAGTCCATGGACACCATGGACTTAAGCGTAAATAGGGAAATCCCAGAGTCAATCTCAAAATTGTGTCCAACTGATGTGAACACTCCCAGCAATGAACTGGGCTTCTCCTTCCTTGCATAAGCACCGTGATAGTCACTCAGGTTCCCAACCCTGTGCCCTGCATGGAAGTCCAGGGGCTCCCACGACACTGTTCTGATGTCAGAGGTGATTTGTCAGCTGTGCTCATTCCTGCAGCAGATTTTCATAGAAGAGTACCTGGCACCTCCTCTCTGGTAGCATAAAAAGTGGAGAGAACTCGTAAGACGTGGGCTTGCAATGAATCGCAACCATCCCAAATGACAAAAAAAGCAACAACTTGTAAGACACGTCACCGGAGCCTCGCAAAGCACATCAGCTTGTTATAACCTTCCCGAGGTCACTTTGGGTGGCAAATGCTGACCATCGCGACTCTTTAGTTGCAGCAGGGTTTGACAAGCCTTTGGTCTACGCTGGTGTGGCTGTTCTTGCAAGAATTCATCCTGCCAGCTTTCCCCCGTCTTGTCCCTTCCAGAGCTGTCCTGAAAAAGGAAAGCACTCAGGAGGGCACTGCAGAAAAAAAGAATTAACTGCCCTATGAGGCTATACACAACCCTCAGGCTGTAAGCAAACTGCCTTGGTGTATTCAGGAGATAAATGCACCAAATACAGTTTGACTGGTCATACGTTGCAGACAGACCATGGTTTCACCCCTCAAACGCAGCCCTGATTTCTCACTTCTGAGCCCCCTTTTTGGAGCAGCTGTAATTTATGAGCAAGATAATAAAGAAATGAAAAGGAATCCTGTCAGGGTTCTCTGTGTGTGTTGTAAATTGTCCATATATCAAAGATATTGCCTACATCCAGCGTTTAATGCTATCAGTAAAAATATAATGTGAGGCAAAAAAAAAGAAGAAGTTGCTCACAAGGAAGAATGAATAATCTGTGTGAAATATTGAGCCTGTAAAACCAGAGTTTCTGCTTTTGGCTGGAGTGCTGGTATTTCTTTCTATTTAATTTGCATAAATCAATGATGAAAAAAATATATTTAATAACAGAAATAGGATTCTGTAGCTGCAGGGAACCTGGAAAATCGGAAGAAGGAATTTGGGGATTACAGATATGCTCCAAAGAGAGCGACAGCAGAGAGACTGATTTTTCTAAAGTCTTCTTGTTTTCCTTGCCCAGAGAATTTGGCCCCTGTTTTGACATCCCGGGGTGAGTTCATGCCAGGAAAACAAAATCAGCATTTTTAACTTTATGCTTGTTGGTTCGTTGGATTAATTTTCCGCAAAATTTTGACTTTTAAAATGATGACTTCAAATATTCTGGCTAGTTAAAAAAAAAAAATCAACATGGAATCATGGAATGGTGTAAAGCCCAACTTTGCTTCTTTCTTTGCCTTAAACATTTTGTCTGGAGGCTGCCCATTTGCATGTTTGTTTTGTGGCTCCAGCAACGACTAGTGGAGGTGGGGCAGCAGCAGAACTCCCCAAGGAAGGAGCTTGGGACATGCATGAGGGCTTAATTTGTGGAACTGAGTTCCATGGAGGAGAGGGGTAGGAGGAAGCACCGCTCTCCTTCACTGAGCTCAAGGTCTGGAGCTGCTGCCAGAGGGGGAGGTGATGGAGCCACGAGCACTGCTACCGTCCTCCACCAGCTGGACTGCCTTGGCCAGACCCATGGCAAGAGCACCCCAACACATGTTGATGGGCATCAGAAGGGCTGAGAAAAGAATGAGTGAGGAGCCATGGAGTTTGCTCTCTGCTCTCTTGCTCTGATTCTCTCTCACTCCCTTGACCATGACTTTGATTGGAGGGAACAGGACCACGCAGTCTGGAAGAAGCTGCTGCAGCAATCTTACTGAGAAACCATCGCTGCCCATCGATGTGGGGATTTCTTTCCTTTTCCCTTCTCTTTCTCACCCTTTCTCTCCGTCTCCCTCTCGTTACCTTACGGTTTGTCGGATCGGATCCAAGTAACCTTGGTTGCGTTCAGGGATCAGGTTGTGATGTAAACAGGTTGGGAATTTTTCCTATAACTTTGCGAAGTTGCACCCCCATATCTTGGCTCTGCACCCGAGTATTTTGGTCTGTTTATGTTTGCCGGAGGCAGAATAAATATTGCTTTCGATTTTCTCACTGAGTGTGACCTTGTTGGCCTCTGGATGGCCGCACAGATAAATGAATCATCCCCTCCTGCCCTTGGCCCCAAAATCAGATCTGGATGTGAGCATGTGGCTCATGAATCCGGGACCTGACAAATGGTTTGAGTCAGAAGGGTCCTTGAAGATCATCCAGTTCCAATCCCCCTGCCATGGGTTTTTACCTCCCTTGAATCATAGAATCACAGAATGGTTTGGGTTGGAAGGGACCTCAAAGCCCATCCAGTTCCACCCCCCATGCTATGGGCAGGGACACCTCCCACTGGATCAGATTGCTCCAAGCCCCATCCAACCTGGCCTTGAACACCTCCAGGGATGGGGCAGCCACCACTGCTCTGTGCAACCTGAGCCAGGGCCTCACCACCCTCACAGGAAAAGATTTTTTCCTAAGATCTCATCTCAATCTTCCCTCTTTCAGCTTCAAATCATTCCCCCTTGTCCCATCCCTGTGTTCCCCGACCAAGAGCCCATCCGCAGCTTAAGAATAATTAAAGAAGGTGGGAAAATTCTGCACGATGCACGGATGTCTACTGAAAAATCTTGCTGGAAAGCATCCCAAAGGGATGGATGTCACTCAGAAAATGAGAAGAGGCAGCTGAATGGCCAGGAAGCAAAACAAGGAACCTGGACTGAAGGTCAGTCTTCTCCACCTGAAATGTGCCATAACATCTCCCACACTAAACTTTCCTGGTAGACTCATGTAGGATTCAGTCTAGGCTTTCCTTGTGGCTTGTCTCATCAAGGAAGCTGAGACAGGACAAGAAAGGAGGGGAATGGACCAGAGGGAGCTGTGTGGATCCTGCTGATGGATCCCACCTTGCTCCCAGCTTGCAGCTCTATGTGCAGCACTGGAAAAAAAGACAGGTTTGGAGAAGACTCCAAAATTCAGTAGCCACATTGGAGCACTTGACCAGGGAGGCAGAAAAAAGCTGGAAATATGGTCTGACTGTCACGGGAAAGAGCTCTAGTTTATTTTTTTCTTCTGCCTTCCTTTGTTTTCTCTTCCTTTGCCCTGAAGAAGCTGTTGATTATAATTTCAGTGCAGTTTGAGATGCAAGCTTAACGGAACAGACCTTTCTATTTCTGTACTCTGTGCATTGTCATCTGAAATAACATGGATTATATTTTGTTGTTGTTGATGCATTGAATATACTTGATATTTAAATCCAGTAGTGTTTATAGCAGGCTGAGATTCTGTGCTGGGATCAGAGAGGCTTGAGGTTTGCTTGTTTTTATTATTTATCTTGTGGAGAGATTAAGATTCTGCCTTGTGGTTTTGTGGGCTTTGTTTTACTTTTTTAACCAGGGAAAGTTAAATAATAAATAAGAATGAAGGGCCAATTCTATCTTCTTCACTCAATAACAAGCATCATTCTTGATCCTTACTTGATCCTGCTGGAAAAGATTGTTAAAAACAGTGTTTTATGTTAAAGATCAGAGTTAATTCTTTGTAGTCATGTTCTTTATTGCTCCTTCTGGTGTGATATTTCTAGGCTTTGATTTCTCCTTTTCCCAGCACTGTCTCCTAATAATTCAGTTCTCTATGTGTGGTTTTCTCCATTCTGTTCGATAGTTTGCAGGGGATAACGACGAGTGTCACTGAGGCCAAGGGCTGGCTGTGATGCTCTCTGAATTTCTATTGTTAGAACCCAGCATATAAGAAACTGCCTCATCAGGAAGCCTTGAGATGGACTAACAGGTATAATAATAAGCTAAGAAAAGGTAGGAAATGGGCTAAGAATACACATCATGGATCCTAAACCTGTGGTTGGGAAAACCCCAGTTTAAGGTGATGTTGTCCAAATTAACAGGGGGCTTCAGTTTCTTGCAGAACAGGGTAGAAGGAATCATAGAATCATAGAATGGTTTGAGTTGAAATGGACTTCAAAGCCCATCCAGTTCCAACCCCCCTGCCATGGGCACCTCCCACTGGATCAGGTTGCTCAGAGCCTCATCCAACCTGATCTTGAATGTTTCCAAGGATGAGGCATTGACCACCTCTCCGGGCAACCTGTGCCAGTGTTTCACCACCCTCGTTGGAAAAGATTCCTTCCTTATATCTAGTCTGAATCTCCTGTCTTTTCGTTTAAAGCCATTGCTCCTTGTCTTGTCACAACAAGCGCTGCTAAAAAGTTTGTCATTATCTTTCCTGTAGCCCCTATTAAGCACTGGAAACTGCTCTAAGGTCTCCCTAGAGACTTCTCCAGGCTGAACACCCCAACTCTCTCAGCCTGTCCTCAGAGCAGAGGTGCTCCAGCATTCTGAGCATTTTACTGGCCTCCTCTGGATCCTCTCCAACAGGTCAATGTCCTTCCTGTGCTGAGGATTCCAGAGCTGAACACAGAACTCCAGGTGGGTTCTCACAAGAGTGGAGTAGAGAAGGAGAACCACCTCCCTCAACTTGCTGTCCATGTTACTTTGGATGCAGGCCAGGATACAGCAGGCTTTTGGGACAGCTCACATCCAGCTTTTCATCCTCCAGCACCACCAGACCCTTCTCCTCAGGGCTTCTCTCAATCCCTTTTTCCCCCTGCCTGTATTTACACTGGGCGTTGCCTCGACCAAAGTGCAGGACCTTGCACTTGGCCTCGTTGAACCTCATGATGTTCACACAGACCCACACCTCAAGCTTGTCCAGGTACCTGTGGATGGCATCCCATCTCTCAGGTGGATTAACTGCACCACTCAGCTTGGTGTCATCTGCATACTTCATGAGGGTCCACTCAATCCCAGGACCGAGCATGGTATTATAGCAGGGTGTGACATGCATGGAGACAAAGATTTGATGACATCTGATGACAGCATATTAGAGGCAGGGAGAAAGAGTTAAAATAAGGCTTCTTGCCTATTAGTATGAAGCAGAGAAGTGACAAAAAGAGTTCAGGCATCAGAGGAGTCCTTGAAGAGTGCAGTTGAAATAGCTTCAAGAAATCTCCCCATACAAGGCTCTGAACTGAAGTGGTTCGAGTGCATCTAGACTGGCCTTGACAGCTTTATCTTATCTGTTCTTCAAAGCTTACTGGGAGGGGGAATTCTGTGGCCTCCCTCATGAGCCAGGTGCAGCATTTCACCATTGGGTGGTTAGAAGGTTTCCCTACCATCCCTAATATTTTTTTAATTCCAATTAAGCTGCCTTCCTTCTCGTCCTTCTCTCAGTGGACTTGACAACAGTTGATCTCTATCCCCTTTATAACAACCTTTTATGTATCAGAAGAGGGTTGCCATGCCAACATTTTCTTCTGTTGCCAAGCAGAGGATGGAGTGATAGCTCCACTTCCAATTCAGCACCAGGAACAAGATCCCAAGGTGAGCCACTTCCTCTGCCCAGAAATACAGCAGCTTATTCAAAGACCCCAATCTGTATAGTATTTCTGACAAAACCCTGTCCCAGGTGAGTCCGTGTGAAGTTAACCCAGGTCAGATGCACCTGGTTTCTGTACTGAGCTCTTTATTGTGCATTTTTCTAGGATAAGCATGGATAGGATCAAGTTGTTGTAGTTTTTTCCACCTAGGAGGTCCAAGTAGGATAGAAAGGTTGGCACTGAGGAGCCGGAAGGATTCTATCCTTGAAAGCATGTGCTTATATATGCTTGAGAGGAGTCATGGTTGGATCTGATGAAGCAGGGAAAGGGATCAGTGGCAAAAGAGACTGGTCCAGAGTATCGGTCCTGCACTCAGGTATAAGCAAGCCTCTGTTTGCTGCTGGTGAAAGAAGCAGTGAATTTTCCTTTTAAGAAGAAGATGGAGCATGCTCAGACATGAAGAAGAACCTGTTTGTCTCATGCAGCTTCCCTGAGAGCGGTTCATTCGGGGGAAAAACATGACATTTACAAGGTTGTCTAGGTTGATAAGTCTGGTGTTGATATGTGCCAATCATTCAAGCCTGAAGCTGCTTGCAGTGCTGATGCACAGAACTGCCCAGAGGGTTTAGCTGGTGTCAGCAGTGGGAAGAAGTGGGTGGTCGTTGTCTTTGTGTCAGCGCTGTACAGCACAGATGGGAAATCCTGAGTACCACACTCCTCAACTGCAATGTCTCCCTCCCTATCCTGTTTTCTCGGGCTGCTCCACATCTGGCCAACCTCTGTCACCTTCTGCAGTGGATCAGACTGCTCTATCACCTTGTATCTGAGAACGAATCATCATCAAAACCACAAACTGACCAAAGGGAAAGAGAGCACAAGAAGATGAAGAATTGACACCTGTGCATTCACAGGTCTCAATCAATTCTTGAGCTGCATCCAAAGCAGTGCTGAGGAAGGGGATTCTGCTCCTCTACTCTGCTCTCGTGAGACCTGACTTGAGTCCCATGTCCAGTTCTGGAATCCTCAGCACGGGAAGGGCATGGATCTGTTACGGCAGGTCCAGAGGGGTTCACGAAGGTGATCAGAGCAACTGGAGCACCTCCCATGAGGACAGGCTGAGAGAGTTGGATTTGTTCAGCCTGGAGAGGACAAGGCTGCAGGGAGATCTTAGAGCAGCCTTCTAGTAATTAAAGGGGCTACAGGAAAGCTGGGAAGCAGCTCTTTATCAGGGAGTGCAGGGATAGGATGAGAGGGAATGGTTTGAAGCTGAAAGAGGGGAGAGTTAGATGAGATCTTAGGAAAAAATGTTTTCCTGTGAGGTTGGGAAGGCCCTGGCCCAGGTTGCACAGAGCAGTGGTGGATGCCCCATCCCTGGAGGTATTCAAGGCCAGGTTGGATGAGGCTTTGAGCAGCCTGATCCAGTGGGAGGTGTCTCTGCCCATGGCAGGGGGGTTGGAACTGGTTGATCTTTAATGTTCCTTCCAACCCAAACTATTATGCAACTCAATGATTCTATAATATTTAAGAAAGCTGCATCTACACTGAGTTTGGGAGGTGAACAGGAGCAGAATGCCACTCTAAACCCATTTTTTTTGCCTTCTCCTTCCAACGAACATTAGTACCAGCAAAAGGCAGTCAGGGTTCGTGTCTGCGTACAGATGAGCTGAGGATGTTACATGATGTTTGGTCATTAGCTTTCAATGAGACTGTGTGTCAAGGGAAAGGGTTCTGCAGTTCGAGAAGGGGATGATTTACAGACCTCGGGAATAACGAACCTTGTACGGAACAAAGCTTGGAAATAAAACTGCATGCTCCACCTGAATTGCTACCTACCCGCGTGTGTACTCAGAGCTCATATTTAGTGCTTCTGGTGGCACATAGACAGACGGCTTAGTGAAAACAAATGTTAATGTTAATTAAGCTGGAAAACTTCCCAGATTTTGAGAATGAGAGTGTTTGCTTGGATAATAATTCAGATAGCCTGTGTCCTGCTTAGCACTTACTTTCATTGGGAAACACGATCGCTCAGAAACAGATCAAACAACCGGAGGCGCACAGCTAGAGCTCAGATCTTTCTCCTAGGATGGAGGGGTGCTGGTCTTTATAGTGTCTTTCCAGCTCTTTGAAAACCCTACATTTCAGTGTTACAAGCGATCAGACGCCCCTCACCTTCCTTGGGAGGATATGCTGCCCTAACAGAGCTCACAGCAAGAAAACGCTTCCTGACATACCTCCTAAATCCTCCTTTACTTAATTTCACTCCAGTGCTTCCAGATAATGATAATTAACCTCTTTTTCTGCAGAGGACAGCAAATCGCAGGAGCTTGGAGGTATGAGTAAGGACAGGTTGGGCAGGATTTCCTATGCATAGAGATCGGAGCTCCCTGCTTAATCTAAATAATTTTAGTTTTGTTGGCTGCGATGGGTCTACAGTGACTTACAGCAGCTAATGATCTGCCCCATTGATATTAAATTCCTGCTACATCCTTTTAATTCAAATCACACTCACCAGTGCCAGCCCAAGACTTGTGAATACCACTGAAGGGCTGTGAGCTAAATAGATGCTCCTGCTATTATCACAGGAATGGGAATGCTTATGTATGTATTTATTTATTTATTTATTACTGAAAGGGCTGGAGGAAAAAAAATAATAATTAGGGGATGCACACAAATAGCCTACAAACCCCTGGTAGCACTTCTGTCTTTATAGAAGGTCACATGGTGGCTCCACGCATTCCTATTTTCTGCTTCAGTGAGAAGAATTTCATACTGTCAATGCAGCATGTGCTGAGTCCCAGCTGGCAGCTCCACTAACCATTGCTATTGCAATTAAGCCTCCTTGGCATTCAGTTGGGGTGATGCTCCCCAGAGGCCTCCTTAACATTCTCCGAAGGAACAGAAGATCAGCACTCGGAGATGCTACTGGAGCCTGGTAGCAAACGGACTGCCAAGAGCAGACCGTGAAGTGGTGAGAGACGGACCAGCCCGTGTCACGTAAGGCAGGATGCTCTGCAGACTTCGTCCTGGAATGCAGGAGGAATTTTCTTTTAATTGCCATTTGCTTACAAATATCCTCAAAACCCTGTCATATGGGCAGGAAGGGTTTCATATAACCATTCTGGTTTGCACTGTGGCAGACCTGCAAAGCTATGTCTAAGCCGTGGTAGATGTTGGGTTCATATTGACTAAGAATATATGTCCTGGGAGATGTGCCATTTCAGTGCACTTCCAGCAAAGCCATTTAATCTAGCGAAAATACAGGCTCCACCCTAAATCATAGGATTGATGAAGGCCATATTAGATGAGGTACACCAGCTTTTGTTATACCCTGTGTGAGGCTGATTTTTACACTGATCCCTTCCTAAGCAATGAGCTACCATGGGTTTTTTACCTCCCTTAAATGATAGAATCACAGAATGGTTTGGGTTGGAAGGGACCTCAAAGCCCATCCAGTTCCAACCCCCGCTGCCATGGGCAGGGACACCTCCCACTGCATCAGATTGCTCAAAGCCTCACCCAACCTGGCCTTGAACACCTCCAGGGATGGGGCAGCCATGACTTCCCTGGGCAACCTGGGCCTCACCACCCCCACAGAAAAACATTTCTTCTTAGTCTCTAATCTAAATCTCCCCTCTTTCAACCTAAAACTTCCCTGTTGTACTGCTCCTGCCCTCCCTGATAAAGAGCCCCTCCCCAGCATTCCTGTAGCCCATTTTAAGTACTTGAAGGTGCTCTAAGGTCTCCTCAGAGCCTTCTCTTCTCCAGGCTGAACAACCATAAGTCTCTCAGCCTGTTGACTGGGAGCTGCTCCAGCCTTCGAATCATATTTGTGGCATCTTCTTAACTCACTCCAACAGATCCATGCCCTCCCTGTGCTGAGGACTCCAGAACTGAATACAGAACTCCTGGTAGGGTCTCACCAGACCAGAGTAGAAGGCCAGAATCCCTTCCTTCACCCTGCTGACCACACTTCTCTAGTTGCAGCCCAGGACATGGTTGGCTTTCTGGGCTGTGAACACACGTTGCCGGCTCATGCTGAGCTTCTCATCCACTGGCATCCCCAAGTCCTTCTCCTCAGGGCTGCTCTCAATCCATTCTTTGCCCAGTCTGCAATTGTGCTTGGGATTGCCCCAACCCGGGTGCTGGTAGGTCATGTCTCACTGAGCTCACACTGAGTCCACAAGTGGTGTTTCAAATGCCCAATTCTCTGCCCAAGCTATTTGATGTGACAGTAAGAGGTCAGAAGAGGTGGTTAGGAGAGGCAGTATCTGGGGAGCATCTGTACCTAATCCTGGGAGTCTAAAAAGCCCATGAAACAACAAACCCCTCGAGCATTTTGCTTGTGAATTAGCAACTTCAAGGCCAGAAGAAATCACTGGCCATTTCATTTGACCTCTTATTTGTTATGAAATTCAACTGGTTAGCAGCATATTGAGAGCTTTAAGTTGAATGTGACTGCCTTTTTGAGGAAGAAATTCAGTCATGATTTGAAAGCCTTCAGCAGTGAAGAGGTGCAGTGTTTTCGATGGTACTTTGTTCAAATAGTCCATCACTCCGTTAAAAATTATTTCTATTTGAATATGTCAGGATTCCACTTCCAGTCATAAATATACCTTTCTCCGCAAGATTAAAGATGGCTTTGCTAACCACAATTTTCTCCCTATGAAAGTACTTACACACCTTAATCAAATCAGTCACCTTTCCATCTTCTCTTTTTGATAAACTAAGCAGATTGGATTGTGGAATGTCTCAGTGTAAGGCACTTTTTTCCAGCTCTTAAGTAATTTTTCTTGCACTATTCTTTTTTTTTCTGCTCCCTCTTCAGACCTTTCCCAAAACTGACAGCAGACAACCAGCTGGTCTACACATCTCAGTCTCACTGGTGCCCTGCGTGGAAACAGGAAACCTTTCTCTTTTCCTAATTACAGCTTCCTTCCTGTTTTCTCTGGGGTCTCTGTTTATCTCTTTGCTAGAGCACCATGCAGGGAATTTCTGGTAAGCTGCTTGATTTCCAAGACCCTTAACCCTATTCCCTAACACGGTCTGCATTCCTTAAATCTCTATGGGTAGCTTTGCAATTGTCTGTTTAAAATCCTTCCTATCCCTGCCATGACTAGTAATATATTTACTCTGAGGAAAATCTCATGTTAGGCAGTGCAGGGCTTACTACTACACGTTTATGCAGATTTCTACTCAGCCAACATCAGTGTTCAAGGCCAGGTTGGATGGGGCTTTGAGCAACCTGATCCAGTGGGAGGTGGTCCTGCGCATGGCAGGAGGCTGGAAATGGATGAGCTTTAAGGTCGCGTCCAACCAAAACCATCGTATGATTCTATGATTCATTTGATGGTACCATTTTAAATGCATTATTATGACCTAAATAGTTTTTAAATAAATGCGCTTTATTATTTCATTAATATCTTCCTTGGTAGTTGTTGGTAATCGTATTCATGAAATACAAATAATTCTTTCATATTATTTTAGAAACAGAGAGAGGAAGGTGAGAACATCTGGAGGAATAGAGAATCATAGAACCGTAGAATTCCTAGGTTGGAAACAACCTTTGACACCATCGAGTGCAATCCTACCTGTCCTCTACTAAATCATATCCCTAAGCACTTCTTCTACCCATCTTTTAAACACCTCCAGGGATGGAGACTGAATCACCTCCCTGCCAGGGCTGGAGAATCACCTCTGCCAGGGCTGGAGAACCCTTTCCATGAAGAAATTTTTACTGATGTCCAATATGAACCTCCCCTGGTCAGCTTGAGGCCATTCCCTCTCATCCCATCACCTGTCACTTGGGAGAAGACACCAACACCCACCTCGCTACAACCTCCTTTCAGGCACTTGTAGACAATGATGAGGTCTCCCTTCAGCCTCCTTTTCTCCAGGATAAACAACCCCAGGTCCCACAGCCACCTCCCATAACCCTTGTTCTCCAGCACTCCTCCCCAGCTCCCTGACCTTCTCGGGATGCACTTCGGGCCCTCAATATCTTCCTTATAGGGAGGGGCCAAAAACTGAACCAGAGATTCTAGGTGTGGCCTCACCAGTGCTGAGTACAGGGGCAGAACATGTTATTATACTCTTCTCAACAAGCAATGAGTTCAATATCATTACTGAGATCTCTTGTCTTTTAACATGCCCTACGCTTCTTTAAGCTTTTGGAAATCTTTAGGATTTTCCCTAACGTCTTTTGTTCTCCTAACGAACTATCTGAATTTCATGGCTTCTCATTTTTGCTAATTATCATCGTCCAAGTTCTGTTTTTTTCTCTATTGTCTTTTTATTTCTAATTGTTGCCTTTATCTCACCATTGGACCAAAATGGGATTTTAGGCCATGATGTCCTTTTTTCTTGATCTTCAAATAGTGGTTTTCCATGGGAGTGAGACTTGTGTCAGTGCTCCATTGTGCGAGAAACTGTATAAGGACAGAATGACAAATCAGCCCTTGCAACAGCGCTAGTGCTAATTATAAAGTGAGAGAGTGGATGCAGGCAGATGGGGATGAACATGAAAACACTCAGGCAAATATTCCCAGTTGCACCTAGCTGAAAAATCTCTCATCCAGCCAAATTTGACCATTTTCATGTCTCTGTGATCATTTACTCATGGAAGGACAGCAAGCTGCTATACCTGTGATGCCACCATTTCTCTCCACCCACTGCTTCGCCTAAGAAGAATTCACAGTTGAAGGAGAAGGGTTGAATTCACAAATGTGATTTCTTTGGGTCTGAGTAGGAATTAACATAGAATCATAGAATGGTTTGGGCTGGAAGAGGCCATGAAGTCCATCCAGTTCCAACCCCCTGCCATGGGCAGGGACACCTCCCACTGGATCAGGTTAATCAAAGCATCATCCAACCTGGCCTTGAACACCTCCAGGGATGGGGCATCCCACCTTCCCTGGGCAACCTGGGCCAGGGCCTCACCACTCTCACAGGAAAACATTTCTTCCCAATATCTAATCTAAATTTCCTCTCTTTCAGGTTAAAACCATTCCCCCTCATCCTGCCCCTGTAATCCCTGATAAAGAGCCCCTTTCTCGCTTTCCTATAGACCTTGTGTTCCAAGAGATTCCTCTGCTGCAATAAAAACCCTTCCAAGGGCAGAACAAATAAATCCCAGAGAAAAATGACTTGGGAAAATTTCGCTGTCGCATTTCTTCTGCCAGACAAGCCAGGACAATTCAGCCACCACAGGGAGAGAAGGAAATAAAACCCGGAAAAGGTACAAAAATGGAATAATTTGATGTTTCCAGCTAGTGGCACTATGGTCAACACAAAAAGTCCAGAACTGGTTCAGGAAATTATATTGCAAGCTGCATCTGATTAAAAGTTTATGGCTGAAAGTACATTGTGGTCTTGGAATATTAAGTAGGAAGAATGGGAATACTACCTGGGACCAGAGGTCTGCTTGGCCAATTATCTTGCCTTCAGAAAAAGGCAAGAGGCAAACAGAACAATTTTTTTGCTGTAAAGGAACCAAACCCATGTGAGAAATACACCTGGAACAGTAATTTGTACAGGTTTTGCTATATTGCTACTAGTTCACAGCCTCTTTCCCTGCCCTTTAGAAAAGCCTGTGTACAAACCATTTTTGGAGCCTCCAGTAACTTTTCATATGCTTTTGGGTCCAAGTAGAGGTGACCACTGGCACCTGGAACATCCTGCAAAATGCTTTTTGTAGATATAAAGTCCCCCTTCTGCACACAGCTCAGCTTCTTGAGCTCAGAATAACCTATTTAGAACAAACGTGTGAGGAAGGGAGTTTAATTAACAACCCTCATTTATTTTATCATAGAATCATCAAGGTTGGAAAAGACCTCTAAGGTCATCAGGTCCAACCATCAGCCCAACACCACCGTGCCTGCTAGACCATATCCCCGAGTGGCAGGGTCACACAATTTTTGGACACCCCCTCCTCAGGGATGGAGACTTCACCACTGCCCTGGGCAGCCCCTTCCAATGCTTCACCACTCTTTCAGTAAAGACATTATTCCTAATATCCAATCTAAACCTCACCTGGTGCAGCTTGAGGCCATTTCCTCTCATCCTATCACTTTTTACTTGGGAGAAGAGACAAAGACCCACCTCACTAAAACCTCCTTTCCAGGAGCGGCAGAGAGCAATGAGCTCTCCTCTCAGCCTCCTCTTCAGGACATGGTTTAGTAGGCACGACAGTCCTGGGCTGATGGTTGGACATGATGATCATAGAATCATAGAATCATAGAATAGTTTGGGTTGGAAGGACCTTAAAGATCGCCTAGTTCCAACCCCCTGCCACGGGCAGGGACGCCTCCCACTGGATCAGGCTGCCCAAGTCCCCATCCAACCTGGCCTTGAACACCTCCAGGGATGGGGCAGCCACATCTTCCCTGGGCAACCTGGGCCAGGGCCTCACCACTCTCATGGTGAAGAAATTCTTCCTTATGTCTAGTCTGTCCCTTTACAATTTATAGCCATTCCCCCTCATCCTATCACTACAGTCTTTGTGAACAGCCCCTCTCCAGCTTTGCTGGAGCCCCTTCAGGTACTGGAAGATGCTTTAAGGTCTCCTGGAGCCTTCTCTTCTCCAGGCTGAACAACCCCAACTTTCTCAGCCTGTCATGATCTTGGAGGTCTTTTCGTACCTTAACGATTCTGTGGTTCTGTGATTCTATGAATATAATTCTGGTTTGGAGGGGTTCAAAAGAACCTTAGATCTCACTATTATTCTGATCAAAATGCTTGAGGTTTCACATAGCACAGAAAACCAAGAGATACTTCTGATTTCAGCGCAGAACTCCCAGTGTTGCTTCTGGACCAAGTGCAGGCGGCTGAGCTGAGGTTCACAAAGCTTTCTACCCACCTCGGATATTCCAAGCAATTCATAAAATCATAGAATCATAGAATATTTTGGGTTGGAAGGGACCTTAAATATCACCTAGTTCCAAAACCCCTGCCATGGGCAGGGACAATGCACAAGATCAGGTTGGTCAACGCCTCATCCAACCTGGCATTGAACACCTCCAGATATTTCTGCAAGATAGAAAAGTAGATCAATTGATCAATTAATTGATCGGTGAGCGATTGACAACCTGCGTTACCCTGGGCACGTGTCAAAGACAAAGTCCTTGAGACACTATCCATGTTGAAATTAGGATCTCTTTGTGAGCTTTCTCCTTTTACCACTTGTGTCTCAGGACAGAAACTGTAAAGAGGCGTTGTGGAAACAAACATGAACGTTGTGTATCCAGAGTGACTGTCAAACAGCCAGATTAAGAACAAGGAAAATGGGCACACAGTGTTCACTCATAAAACCAATGGAAAAGATGCTCAACAATGAAGTGGAATTAAATGAAATTCTAGCCACTCAGAATACATTATCCCTGCAGCATGTCCATGAAATCACTCTCTGAATTGCGGAGTAATTTGCTCTTAGCCTATGAAGCTTTTCTGTTCTTTTTCCCCTTGCATCCCCCACTCCCCTTTTTTTTTTTTTCTTTTTTTTTTCTTTTTTTTTTGATAGCAGTCATTTGGGAACTCATTTCTCACTCATTTTACTCCTGAAGGAAATATTCTGCAAGGGAACAATAGTGATGTGTCATCATAACATTATGGGTCACTCATTCAGCAGCAGTAATGTGCCCGCTTCCCAACTGCTTTGCCTGTGTGCACTAAGCTGCTTCTGGAAGGGCTTTCATGTCCTTTAACTCTTTGCTGGTTTGCTGGCTCATCGTTCCAGCAAGCATGATTTTCCCTTTGTCAAGGAGCAAACTGCATAGATTGACCTGGCAAGGGGCCACACAAAGCACTTTTTAAACATAATCAGCAGCTCTGATGGGGCTAAAGGGGGAATAAAACTGTAGAGAGTCTTCTTCTGGTGCAGAAGCTAAAATTAGCTTGTGATGGACAAATTCATTGCTCTGAAGAGTTCCTGTGCTGTAGATCCTACGTATGATGAGCTTCATCAGCAACTGGACAAAGTATATTGATTCATAGAATCATTATGGTTGGAAAAGAACTGTAAGATCATCCATTCCAATCATCAACCCAACACCACCGTGTCTGCTCTATCATGTCCCCAAGTGCCATGTCTATGTGTTTTCTAAACATTTTTAGGGAAGGAAACACCACCACCTCCCTGGGCAGCCTCTTCCAATGCTTCTCCACTCTCAGTAAATCCATTTTCCTAATATGTAATTTAAACCTCCCCTGGTGCAACTTGAGGCCACTTCCTCTTGTCCTATCACTTGTTACCTGGGAGAAGAGACCAGCACTCTTCTCTCTACAACCTCCTTTCAGGGAGCTGCAGACACAGATAAGGAATCTCCCCTCAGCCTCCTTTTCTCCAGGCTAAACAGCCCTGGGTCCCTCAGCCAGTTCTCATATCGCTTGTGCTCCAGCCCCTTCCCCAGCTCCATTGCCCCTCTTTGGACGTGCTACCACCTCTCAATGTCCTTCTTGTAGTGAGTGGCCCAAAACTGAACCCAGGATTCGAAGTATGGCTTCACCAGTATTGAGTTCAGGAGGATGATCCCTTCCCTCCTTCTGCTGGCCACGTCATTTCTGATACAAACCAGGATGCTGTTGGCCTTCTTGGCCACCTGGGCTCACTGCTGGTGGCCATGTGCACAGTCTATAGAGGAGTAGCACCTACCTGCTACGAGCCTGGGTTCCTAAAGACATTTATCAGCTGTGCTGTCTTCATTTGTCTGTGTCTGTTTGCACATCTGCCCTTTTTTACTTGACAGTAACTTTTGAATCACTTGGATAATTACAAACAAAGGTGGTGTTTACAACATATTAAACTGTGAATACATTAAACTTACTTGGACTTAATGAAGATGCTGGGCAACAGAAAGGCTTTTTACTCTTGAAGTTCATAGGATGATCTAAAAAATCCTACTAGACACCAGAGATTATACTCAAGCTTCCGAAGTTCCTCCGTTCGCAAAACTACTTATTAACATAATTAAGAGCCCTGAAACACAGACTTATCCTTGGCTCACATTTCCTGTTGCCATTTCTAGCACTCAAGAAGAGGTTTGAAGAGCTGTTGCATTTGAATAGCAGAGATGCTACGTTCACTTTGCTGCGATGTAGACGATGACACAGGAGCCTCCAACTCTCCAAGTTTTGTTTTGGGGCTTTTTTTTTTATTTAAAAAAGGAGACAATCTGTTCATTTCACAGATGCTCAACATCTCTTCAGAAATAATACAGGTGTGCACCCAAATAAATCTGCTTTGTTTACTATGTAATAGAGTCAGACAGAAAAATAAAAGAAAAAAACATTAGGAAGTATTTTCTTTCTTTCTTTTGGAAATAGCTTTTCAATCACATCAAAGGAAATCCAAGATGTTATGCGATGATGACAGAGTTTGGTTGAAAATAAGATAAACAAATCAGTAAAGCCTCTTACTTGGGGGGGAAAAAAAAAAGAAGAGTTGAAAGTTATTTTTAAGAATGTATTTGTATTCCTAAGTTGCTTTTGCTAATTCAGTCTTCAGTCCTGCAAAGACTCACAAATGCATTTAACTCACAGCATCATGAATATCTTCATGGACTTCAGTCTGTGTTATCATGCTGAGATGTCTGTATCCTGACACCAAATGATCAAGTTAAATAAAGATAAACTCTCTGGATGTTATTTGTCTTCCATATCACAAGGTTTTTGTCTTCTTTGGTGTCCTTGTGTCTCATTTCAATGACATTTATGCTACCGTATCTCTCCACACATCTAGGTTGTGGATCCCAACTAAATTTGCTGATGTTTGCTTATAAAAAGCCTACACAGACGTCAAAAATTGATCCAGTAAAAAGTCAATAAAAATGTGTGCATCAGCAAAGCATCACGAGGTAATCCAGAAACATCATTTCTACTTATTCCTGTGTAACTGCCTTAGCTGAGTGCAGATGATTACTCAAGTCAATGACTGCATGAGTCTGGTATAACTCCGTAGCGAAGTAAGAAGCTGGGAATGGGAATCATCCTGGGAAAGAGACAACTGAGAAGGGTTGATAGGTCTGGAAGTCAGAGTGCCACAGAAACTATCCAGAGAAGCACCTCTGGAGTATCTCCCATATGAGGACATGCTGAGAGAGTTGGTCTGGTTCTACCTAGAGAAGAAAAGGCTCCAGGGAGACCTTAGAGCAGCTTCCAGTACTGAAAGGGGCTCCAGGAAAGCTGAGGAGAGGGTCTTGATCAGGGAGTGCAGGGATAGGATGAGGAGGAACATTTTTAAAACGAAAGAGGGAAGATTGAGATTAGAGATTAGGAAGAAATGTTTTCCTGTGAGGGTGGTGAGGCCCTGGCCCAGGTTGCCCAGAGAAGTCATGGCTGCCCCATCCCTGGAGGTGTTCAAGGCCAGGTTGGATGGGGCTTGGAGCAATCTGATCCAGTGAGAGGTGTCCCTGCCCATGGCAGGGAGTTAGAACTGGATGAACTTTGATGTCCCTTCCAACTCAAAATATTTTGTGATTCTATTCTATCCTATCCTATCCTATCCTATCCTATCCTATCCTATCCTATCCTATCCTTCTAATTCCTTCCTGTCTTTTCCAATACAGCAACTAAGGATTGTTAAAGGAAGATGATGACAGACACGCTCAGAAAAAAAAAGAGCCGCAAAGGAGCCTTTTCTTGGCACAATGGGAAGAGGAGCAGAGGAACTCCTTGCTGTAGACTGTTGTGGGTAATAAATAGTCATAGGGGAGACTGGACAGGAAGGAATTGTCTGCTGAAGGCTCACAGAAGGTAAGCCTAGTCCCGAAACCCTTTAGCTTTGAATGACAGAAAGCTGGAAGATGCAGTTGCTTGTTCTCAGACTCTTCACTTGGCGTCTGCTTGTAGTCACACTTACAGATGATACTGGGAATATGGTTTGACCCAGCAGCGCCTTCCTCACATTATCATTCATCTGATCTCACATCAGCCCTCAGAAAGTTTGGAGTGGAGACTGAAGCAGTCAAAGAGGCTTTTTTTTCTAGTCTGAACAAGTTGATCAGCGTTACGAGGGAGGAAGTAATTTTAGCCTAGAATAGATGATAGTCCTTATTGACTCGAAATACGATGCTGATCCTGTGTGAGTAACATCCAACTAATTCATGGACAGGAAAAATCTTTGTATCTGCACATGGATAAAAGTGTGCATTAAGAATTATCCACCAAGACACGTCCATACAACTATTGATACAGGGCAGAGGAGCAATTCTTGATCCAAAATCAAAACGAGGTAGACACTGATCTCCATCATATCTCTAGAGCATACCTCTGAAGCCCCAGAGCATCTAAAGCTCTGGTGGTACCCACACAACTCACCACTTTCCCTAGGTCTTCTCTGGGGCCATGTTATATTAAGGCTCTTGATGCACTCGTGGATTTTATCATAGATTATATGCAGGTCACACTGCAGCTCACTGGAAAGTTTTATAACATGCAACATCCTTTATTTAACCTCAACATCCTTCATGTGGTGAGGGGAGAGGGGTGAAGCAAAGCATGTTGGCATAGAGTTGGAAGATTATATATGGCAGAGGGAGCCAATGCCGCCTTGTCCATTTGTTCTCCAAGTGCATGACCATATTATGGTCAGGTTGGACAAGGCTTTGAGCAAGCTGATCCAATGGAAGGCGTCTTCGCCTGTGTCAGAGTGTTTGCGATTAGGTGGTCTTTAAGGTCCCTTCCAACCCAAACCATTCTGTGTTTCTATGATTCTTTATTATTGATGTTAATGTAGAGCAAAAAGCTGGACTAAACACAGGGTCTCCTTGAGCTCAGCACTGATAGACACAGAAAAGAAGTCAGCATCTTAAGACCTGTCATGCATTCCACAGAGAACAGAAAAGCACTGGCTTTTGTAGCACTGGCACTACCTCTAGGTGGAAGTCGTTGCATCAAGATTCAAGACAATGAAGGACCACTACAAAGAAAAGTTGAGTTGCATGAATTTTTTTACTTTACAAATGTCTCTCTGCACAATTTTTTATTTCATGAACTTGGCTCAACAATTTAATTTAAAAGCATTGCCCTCGCTTCTAGACTGGGATGCAGCCCAAAACAGACTGAAATTTCTCATTGCCAGTTTGTTGTCTTTCACAAGAAGGGTATGAGATGAAAAGACTTGAAAAGTGGTGTAATATGGGAAGCAAAAACTGGATTGAGACACACACACATACACACTGGAATCCTGTGTCCAGTTGTGGAATCCACAACAGAAGAAGGATGTGGAATGGTTGGAACAAATCCAGAGAAGACCACGAAGATGATGCAAGAGCTGGAGTACCTCTGCTGTGAGGCCAGGCTGAGAGAGTTGGGATTGTTCAGCCTGGAGAAGAGAAAGCTCTGGGGAGACCTTAGAGCAGCCTTCCAGTACCTGAAGGGGCTCCAGAAAGCTGAGGAGGGGCTTTTTCCAAGGGCCTGGCATGATAGGTTGAGGGGGAATGGCTTTAAATTGGAAAGGGGAAGATTTAGATTAGATATTAGGAAGAAATTCTTTTTGTGGCGAGGCACTGGCACAGGTTGTCCAGAGAAATCGTGGCGGCCCCATCCCTGGACGAGTTCAAGGTCAGGTTGTACGGGGCTTTGAGCAACATGGTCCAGTAGGAGGTGTCCCTGCCCATGGCAGGAGGGTTGGAACTGGGTGGGCTTTAAGGTGCCTTCCAACCCAACCCATTCTATGATTCTACATCCTACTGATCTCCCTTGAGATGAACTCTTCAGTACCACTGCCATTAAAAATAACCCACAATCTTTCCTCAGGTTGTCTTTACCACAGACATCATCGTTTAGTGCTGTGGTTGGGTCCTTAGGCGTGTTCACAAACCATTGGGAACTCCACATCATTCTGTGTCACAGACCTCAAGGCTTTCCAGTGAAAGTCAAACTCTCTTAATTTCAGAGAAAATCAATGATAATTTCGTATTTATCTCATTTCCATGGAGTTCCGACTAGGAAAAAAGTTAAGATTGCTTATTCAAAGTTCACTTGTACTTCAGGACTCATTTGGCAGTAAAACTGTAGAACTGGCAGAAACTTTGATGATAAAACATTTCACTAAGAAGAAAGGTCTTTTCAAGCAAAACATGTTGTTTTCGAGGAAAGTATTTCTGGTCATTTCTTTTCCAGAAGCAAATAAACAAACCATCCAACCAGAAATCACTTTTTCTTCAAGCTTACATGATTTTTTTTCCATTTTATGTCATGATTATCCGTTAGGAAAAAGAACAAAAAAAGGAAACAAATTTACAAGGAAATTTTTAACAAATTAAAGGAATTTTTTACCACAGGCAATCATAGCAGTGTGGGAGGCTGGGATGTAGAGAAAGGTCTTAGAAAAATGAAAAGAAATAAAAAATTTTTCTCTTTGCACATCGTTGTGAAGATGAGTGTGAAAAAAAACCCATTAGTGGGTTGTGTGTGGAAAGGGATATTTATTTCATAGAATCATAGAATTCCAGAATGATTTGGGTTGGAAGGGAGCTTAAAGCCCATCCAGTTCCAATCCTCTGCCATGGGCAGGGACACCTCCCACTGGATCAGGCTGCTCCAAGCCCCATCCAACCTGGCCTGGAACACCTCCAGGGATGGGGCAGCCACAACTTCCCTGGGCAACCTGTGCCAGGGCCTCACCACCCTCATCGTGAAGAATTTCTTCCTAATTTCTAGTCTAAATCTCCACCCCTAATCCAATCTTTTCTATTTCTGGCAATTCAAACAAGTGATCTGAGGATTTCCGACCACACAAACACCCATCCTGTCTTCTCCTTGACCACCTAACCACAATGCTCTCAGCCATGGAGGGCTGTGCTTATAGAATTGAGGCTTGGGTTGTGCTGCGTTCGGCTCGACTCCTCCTGCCCTCGCTCTGCAAACTCCCTCTCCTTTCACAGTGAAGATTTAAGAAAGAAATAATAGTGGTAGGTCATTATGACATTTTAGTGTGTGTTTTATAGGGCATCATGACTCACTGATTCGGGGAAGAACTTTGCTGCTTGCGACGAAATTGCCTGTTTCAATCAATCCTGCTGGTGGCTTCTCTAGGAATTTTATGAAGTGTGACTTATATGTGTGTGTGAGTGCATATATATATGTATACATAGGAGGTACTGTATTTATTTTTGTTTCTGGAAGAACCAGTTAAAAGCAGAAATGAAAATACCGTAATGAAAAACACGAAGTCTCGAAGTGCTGAAAGCAGCATAAGACTCTATCGGGTCAGGAGAAGAGAATAGCTGTCATGAATAAACCTGGCAGGAATGTCTTTAAGCTCAGTTGCTCGGAGAGATAGCAGGGTCATTGCCTTTGTTTGTTTTTGTGGTTTTTTCTTCTTTTTGTGACTTGGATGCAGTCACCGTCTCCTGTAGCTCTAAAATGCTTGGGCCAATGATTTCTAAACTTTGCGAGTCTTCAGGTCATGCATGAATGGGTCATAAATCAACCTTCTGCTGCTGGTGCGTGGGAGCAAATTTTCTCTGCATTGTTTTCAGTTTGGCTACTGCACAGGGAGGTCTGAGGTCTCTGAGGATCCAGAGATCTCCGTTACTGCTGGTGCATGGAGCATAAAAGCCCAGGGCAGATATTTGCGTGGGGCAGATACAGCCTTGGTAATAAAAACACAACAACCCTGCGCTTGCAGCTCCATCTCTTCCTGAAGTGGAAATAAAGAACTTGGAGACAGTATTATTAAACATATGTCCAGACTGGACTTGAAGCAGATCCTGAGTAGTGATTAAAGAGCTGGAGCACTGAAGGAGGAACGAGAGAGCAAGGAAAACTGTTTACCTTCACAGTGGGTTTTGTAAAGGTTTCAGTTTGAGTGTGGCCAGGGACCCTGCATGCTTCAAACGAGCTCGTAGGAAGTGCAAAAGAAGCATCTGGTCCCCTCCGGAGAGCTGTGTTAGGCCTTTCAGTGTGGGATTACACAAGGAACCCAGCACTTTCACTTTTCATTTTGGGGATGGAGGAGACTTCTCCATTATCAGTTTGGAGGTGGGAGGGAGAACATGAAAACTGGGAGCAAAAAGAGGTGTTTTGGGAAGGGTAGGAGGCTTCTTGACTCATCCAAAGGGTTAATTTAAACTACTGCATGAAAGGAAAGGGCTATGCAAGCATAGCTAAAGAGGGAAACTAAGGCAGAAGCTGCTTCCTCTGGAAAGGCCACAGAGCTCTGAGGTTTGTACCTTCCTTACACTTTTTCATGAGGAATGAGTTCATACAAAACATCAAAGCCCCCAAAAAGACAAGACTGGAGATTATTGATTGGAAGTGTATGGGCTGTGATGACTGTGCAATAAGATGTGCAGCTGAGCATCCATGAACTTGTTATCTATAACCACAGAATCATAGAATCCCTAGGTTGGAAAAGACTTTTGAGATCATCAAGACCAATCGTACCTGCCCACTACTAAATCGTATCCCTTAGCATTTTACTAAGATTAGTTTTTTGGCAATGAAAGTGGTGCAAGGGAGGTGGTCAAGTCGCCTTCCCTGGAGGTGTTTCAGGAACGGGTGGATGAAGTGCTTAGGGACATTGTTCAGGGAGTGTTAGGAATGGTTGGACTCGATGATCCAATGGGTCCTTTCCAACCTGGTGATTCTGTGATTCTGTGATATGAGCCATGAGTGATGCTATAGGACAAAGCGTAGGAAAACATTCATGGAATAAGTACAGCCTCCTGGTGGGCAGGCTCTAGAGGATGACATAAATAGGAAAGGGCGTTTCAGTGTGATTGTTTGGGGGATGACATCATATTCAAACGTGGATATCAGTGTATGTTCTCCCTTCTTCTCCCTTTTCTGTAGAGAAGACTTGCTCTCCTGAGACAGGAGATTGTATCTTTGCCTGGGATCTTCTCAGGTTTTCTCCAAATAGATCCTTTTTCCCTGTAGTTCATAATAACTAAACACTCATAATTAAACTAAAGGCACTGGGGGCAATGGATTTAGAGTATCATCCTGTTCACATTCAAAATCACTGGGCAAATGCACATTGAGTCTTAAGGAGGATCAAAACACCAGGAAGAAGATCCGGAGTGCCACCATGCCAGCAATCTAACTGTGAAGTCGGTCAGAGTGTGCAACACTACTGTATACTCTGCTCTCACAGGATAGGATTCCAGGGATTATATGGACCTTTTTGACACTGAGCCCTGAGCCCTCTGTTGACACCTTATTGCAGGGAGAGGCACAAATCCATTCCCCAAGTTCTAGTTCCCAAGAAAAGAAACCACCAAGGCCATGCTGCAGAAACTCCAGAGGGTGGTGACCAGCATCACAAAGTCTCGTTGTAGACTAGTGACTCGCAGAACACCCCAGGGGTCAGTACTGGGTCCAGTCCTGTGTAACATCTTCCTTTACTATCTGGATGATGGGGCAGAGTGCACCCTCAGCGAACTTGCTGATGACACCAAGTGGGAAGGAGTAGCTGGTATTCCACAGGGTTGTGCTGCCATCCAGAGGATCCTCACCAGGCTGGAGAAATGGGCCAACAGGAACCTCATGAAGTTCAACCAGGAGAATGGTGCAACCCCAGGCACCAGGATGTGCTGGGGCCACCCAACTGGAAAGGGCCTGGAGGTCCTGGTGGGAATCCAGTTGACCTTAAGCCAACAACATGCCCTTGCTGCAAAGAAGACCAATGGTATCCTGGTCTGTGTTAGACAAACCACTGCTTTGGTGATCCTTCTCCTCTGCTCAGCACTGGTGAGGCCACACCTGGAACCCTGTGTCCAGTGCTGGGCTTCCCAGTACAAGGGAGACACGAACAGACTGGAGACAGTCAAGCAAAGGGTCACAAAGATGATTGAGGGACTGGAGCACCTCACATATGAATAAAGATTGAAAGTGCTGGAACTGTTCAGCCTGGAGGAGTCTTAGGGGGTCTATATATAAATACCTAAGGGGAGGTGCAATGAGGATGGAGCCAGCTTCTTTCCAGTGGTGCCCGGTGACAGAACTAGGGTGCATTTAAGCCTGATGTATTTCTTCATAAATCCTGTAGAATCTTAAGGGCTTTGAGTCAGAAAAATTGTCTGAAATTTGTCGGTGAGTTCCAAAGTAACAAAAAGTTCTAAGGCAGACAAGAAGATATTTCAGTTAAGTAAAAGGCTCATTTCCTTAGGAAGTCAGCCGAAAAAAATAATCACATCCTTCACAGAACGTTTATGTAGACGGATCTATCAGATAAGAGTCTAAACTATGAACACATCCAGGATTCTCACTAGAGAAGAATCCTCCCACTCGTGTTGTCTCACCCCAAGATCATGGCAGGAAGTTTTATCCTATCCAAGATGCCTGTTGTGATGGAGACAAGATGAGCCATTGCACCTCACAGGGTTTCAGTCCACAGCTCTTGTTCTTCCTGGGTTTTCGAAACGTTTTCCAAAAATAACAAGTCTTGTTACTGACTTTCTAGAGAACAATCAGCCATTGGAATAATCTCCCCATGGAAGTGGTGGATTCCCCAGCATCAGACACTTTAAAGATACAGCTGGACACGGTGCTGGTCCCCCTTGTCCAAACAGTGCTTTTGCCAAGAAAAATTAGCCCAAGTGATCCTTGAGGTCCCTTCCAACCTGGTATTCTATGATTCTGTGATTCATTTGCATATTGCCTCGCATTCATGTTAATATCAATTAGAACTGGACTTTGAGGTTTCATGGAAACCCTGCTAAGCAGTGACCTAAGGCACCTGCATTCACAACCCCTACATACACATCCTTAACTCTTTTTCAGTGAGTGTTTGACAAAACGTGAGAGAGTTTACATTAAAAAGGTGTTGCAGCAACTTATGAAGTATCCATGGAGGCTGTCCAGCTCCCATCATGTAGAAGTCACACCATAGAATAATGTCATAGAATCATAGAATGGTTTGGGTTAGAAGGGACCTTAAAGACCATTCAGTTCCACCCTCCTGCCATGGGCAGGGACACCTCCCACTGGATCAGGCTGCTCCAAGCCCCATCCAACCTGGCCTTGAATGGAGGGGCCATCCACAACTTCTCTGGGCAACCTGGGCCAGGGCCTCACCACCCTCATTGTGAAGAATTTCTTCCTAATGTCTAATCAAAATCTTCCTCCTTCCAATTTAAAGCCATTCCTCCATCTGCCTTGTATGGTAGCACCATTTTGCCAAGATGCTTCACCGTGTTGTGGGGTGCAAATACTGCACAGTTGACAAAACTGCACCCGAGATTAGGAGAACAAGCAGAGCCCCCAAATCAAATGGGGCAGAATTCGCTTCCTTAACATATTACAGACTTTTCTGTGCTGCTCATTTACTGCATTATCCAGCAAGTGACTTCCTGGTGAGGATATCAGTTTCATGAAGAACACAGATAGTCTGAAAGCATCCCTTGAAGGCACAAGTACTGGTGGTTTTATAGATCCAGAGGTCTGCAGGGCAAGGCGGAACATTCAGAATGTGTAATAACAAGAGGCAAGGCTCATAGGGAAGAATCATGGAATCACACAATGGTTTGGATTGGAGGGGACCTCAAAGCCCATCCAGTCCCACCCCGTGCCATGGGCAGGGACACCTCCCACTGGACCAGGCTGCTCAAAGCTTCATCCAACCTGGACTTGAACACCTCCAGGGGTGGGGCAGCCACAATTTCCCTGGGCAACCTGTGTTGGGGCTTCACTGCCCTTAGTCCTGCTTGGTGTGTGCAGAGCCAGCTCACGCATCTTCCAGCCCTCTGGCTCCTGCTGTAGGGATGCTGTGGGGCTGGGGATAAAGATCCTCTTAAAAGTGGGGAGGGAGACATCATGTTAGTCCTGGTGAAACAAAGAGCAGAAGTAATTGGTTATAGGTGAGACTCAGCTACTGCAATGCTGATACTTGTTTTCTCGTCTGTCACACAGCTCACGCTGCATTTCCCCTTATATTTTCTATTTTAGAGTAACAGAAGAAGGAGGGATTTCATCACTTCCCTCCCACGGGGGCCAGCTACTCAGCATAGGTGGAAATGGCACCTTAATTTCCTTTTTACTGAGCAGGTTGATACCTGTTATATCAAAAGCATGGCATTTCTCTAAGAGCAGGCTGCAAAATTCAAATGAAATGATAAGCACAATGAGTGGACAATCATAACCCTTTCTCTGATGATAGTTAGAAATGAGAAATTATCCTATTTCAGTGGAACAGGGGGTTGGGGCTTATTTAAAAATGGAAAGTTCCCCTTTCCAGGAAGAGCACTTAACAATATGCAAGCAAAGTGGATAAAAGCAGCTCTGTAACAACCCCAATTGCACAGAGATTGTCTCCCACATTCCTGCACATCTCTGCCTTTTTGACATTTAACTTTAATTTATAGCAATTTAGCTTGCTCTTAGAGGCTGCACTATACGTTTGGGAAAGCAAAGTGATCTGTTAAATGTTTGTCTGAAATTCAAATCAGGCACAAAGTACCTTTGTCTTTTCCTTGAAAAGGGGGGAAAAACAGAGTGCCCCTCACCCCGCGTCTGAATGTACCTATTTTGGCATGGAGAGATAAATTGTTTTCCTATTATAAATTCATTAATGGAGAAGAGGACAAGTGCAAATTAGTTTGGTGCATTGGTCAAGAGTTACAAAATTAGAAGCCCATAGTTAAGCATTCTAAATACAGAGTCAGGTGGGCAGTTTTAGGCTGAAAGAGGGGAGATTTAGATTAGAAACTAAGAACATTTTTTACTGTGAGAGTGGTGGGATCTTGACATAGATTGTCAAGGGAAATTGTGGCTGCCCCATCCCTGGAGGTGTTCAAGGCCAGGTTGGATGGGGCTTTGAGCAACCTGATCCAGTGGGAGGTGTCCCTGCCCATGGCAGGAAGTGTTGAACTGGATGATCTTTAAGGTCCCTTCCAACACAAACCATTCTATGCTTCTATGAAATCAGGGATTAAAGACTTAGGTATTTGGTGCAACTCACATCCTGGCCCTGAGACAGGTACGAGTCCCCGTGTTTGTTCAGAGCTAGTGCCTCACCACAACTCACGTTGCAATTAGAGTCCATAGGAGGATGCTACTGGGCTCAACCAAATTCCTGAGATTTCCGGGAGCAGCTAAGAACTCTTCTGAACAGACCAGCCAAGTTCATGGTCACTGGCTCTGCTGCAGACTCACTGCCCCAAAGGTGTTATTGATTTTTGTGTGCCTTCTCCAGCTCCCTGTTCCTGGAATAACAAGAGGAGTGTGCTGCCACACAAGTGGATTCATTGCATGCCCTGATAGCACCTGGAACATTACTCAGGGATGCAAAGCCTTCAGGGATGGCGTTGCAGGACTGGGTAGGTTAGAATCATAGAATCATTAAGGTTGGAAAAGACCTCTAAGATCATGAAGTCCAACTGTCAGTCCAACACCATCGTGCCTACTAAACCATGTCACAAAGTGCCATGGTTACATGCTTTTTGAACCCTTCCAGGGATAGAGATTCCACCACTTCCCTGGGCAGCTTCTTCCAATGCTTCACCACTCTTTCAGTAAAGAAACTGGAAGGGCCATCCTTTCTGAGATGCCTGGTGGGGTGAGCCCCACACTGAACTCCCAGGCACTTCCCCACAGGTCAACATTCTGAGCTGCCCAAGACAAAACCTGGGATAACAACATTGACAGGAGACAGTGTTGATTCACAACACCCTTTTATTTAACAATGGAAATGTAACATCTGAAAATCAATTAAGTTCACTATTCCTGCCTGAGATCAAGAAAGGGCTGATTTTCTGCTCTGTATGTTGATGAGTCAAATCAGATCACAGGGGAGTCCATGAGCTTCATGGTCAGAGCAGAACAACCATGTGGCCATGAAGAAGCACAGGGAGAAGAGATAAGACACCATTTTTTCAGCAGCAGTGAACCATTTAGTCAGTACAATTACTCACGGAGTCACAGCTTTCTACAGGTATCTGGTATTCAAAATTGTTGGCTACTGAGATTTTTTTGTGCTCCCCATGAGCATTAAAGGGAGGTGATTCTGTCCCTCTATTCCTCTCTTGTGAGACCTCATCTGGAGTATTGTGTCCAGTTCTGGAATCCTCAACATAGAAGGATATGGAGCCGTTGGAACAGGTCCAGAGGAGGCTACAAAGATGATCAGAGGGCTGGAGCACCTCCCATACAAGGCCAAGCTGATAGAGTTGGGCCTCTTCAGCCTGAAGAAGAGAAGGCTCCGAGGAGATCTTATAGTGACCTTCCAGTATTTGAAAGGGGCTACAAGAAAGCTGGGGAGGGGCTGTTCACAAAGGCTTGCGATGATAGGATGAGGGGCAATGGGTATAAACTGGAGAGGGGCAGATTTAGGCTAGACATAAGGAGGAATTTCTTAACCATGAGCGTGGTGAGACACTGGAACAGGTTGCCCAGAAGAGTCACAGCTGTCCCATCCCTGGAGGTGTTCAAGGCCAGGTTGGATGGGGCTTGGAGCAACCTGATCCAGTGGGATGTGCCCCTGCCCATGGCAGGGGGTAGGAACTACATTGTTTTTAAGGTCCCTTTCACCCCAAACTCTTCTATGATTCTATGACTAATTAATTGTCTGAAAATATAATTTCCTTTCATTCATTTTATCAAAACTAAAGAGGAGATAGATATCTGGGAAAGAATTAACTCTGACCAATTTTTTTTTGTCTCTTCCTGTTCATGAATTCTCCGCAAGTGACCTGTGATTTCCCAGGATTGCCAATTATTCAAAGTTATTCATTGATGACCTTGTGAATATTCTTGGCCTTTCTGTATCTTGTAAGGAGTCTATGAGCAGGATAATGACTGAAAGCAGGGGCAGGTCTGAGGTTTGGGAATTGGGCTGCCCTCCAGCAGAGTTATGTGTGACAATATATCTCCAACCAACCTTAGTCACATCACTTAATGCCTCTGGGCTGCCAACTCCACATCCGAGCTGAACCTTCCCTTCCATGGGAAGGGCTGCTTTGATGATTATGGTGAAATTATTCCTGTCTGCAAGGTGTTTCTGTGCTAATGTCACTGTAGGGCCATGGTGGAAATATCCTGAGTCATTAATTCAGAGAGGTGACATAATGAAGGTTGTGCTTCTGGTCGGACGAGAAAATTAAATGCAGGTTTCTGGGGCAATTTCAAAATTTGAATGCAAGTTCCTAGAAAATGTGTGCTGACTAAATACGAGCTATTGCTCTCAGTGTGGGAGCAAGCGAGTGAAATCCAATAACCATTTACATACAGCGCCTCTTTTAGCCTCATAAATCAATTCAGAACTCCATCCCCATGACCATTCTCGGATGTCGGCTGGGGGCAGCCAATTTCTGTAGCTGTTGCCTCAACAATCTCAGTGCCTGGACCATTTGTAGAAAATGCACACTTGAAAAAGAGTCACTGACACATTTGAAGAGGTTTGTTTAAAATTGCCAGCAAACGCTGATGGAAAAGCCCTTCTCAGCTCTTACCGTAGCACTTGTTAGAAGCAGTGCAAAAATCCATGCTGAGGAGATGAACCTCCCCTGTGACTTCCTTGTTTCATGGTAATCTGACAATGGCACGAAAATCTTTTTGAAGTCTACTGCTCTACATAACTGGCCTCCTACGCTTTGTTTTCTGCAAGATGACTCCTAGAAATTTTTGATAAACAGCATCCAGTGCCATTAGATGGAGGGAAGAGGTCAGGAAAGATTCAGCGCTGACTTTTGCCAAGTGCAAAGTCCTGCACCTGGGTGGGGGCAATCCCAAGAACAATTATAGGCTGGGCAGAGAATGGATTGAGAACAGCCTTGACAAGAGGGACTTGGGGTGTTGTTGGATGAGAAGCTTGACATGAGCCAGCAGTGTGTGCTTGAAGCCCAGAAAGGCAACTGCATTCAGGGCTGCATAAAAAAAAAGTGTGACCAGCAGGGTGAGGGAGAGGATTCTGCCCTTTTACTCCACTCTCGTGAACCCCACCTAGAGCCCTGTCTTCAGTTCTGGAGTCCTCAGTACAGGAAGGACATGGATCTGTTGGAGTCAGTCCAGAGGAGGACATGGAAATGATCCATGGGCTGGAGCACCTCCCATACGAGGATGGGCTCAGAAAGAAGGACTTGTTCAGCCTGGAGAAGAGAAGGCTGCAGGAACACCTTAGAGTAGACTTCCAGTACTTATGGGGGCCTACAGGAAAGCTGGGGAGGGACTCTTGATCAAGAATTGCAGGAATAGGACAAGGGGGAACAGTCTTAAACTGAAAGAAGAGAGATTCAGATTAGAGATCAGGAAGAAATATTTGCCTGCGTGGGTGGTGAGGCACTGTCACAGGTTGTCCAGAGCAGTTGTGGCTGCCCCATCCCTGGAGGTGTTCAACACCAGATTAGAAGGAGCATTGAGCAGCCTGGTCCAGTGGGAGGTGTCCCTGCCCATGGAAGGGGGTTTGGTACTGGATGGGCTTTGAGATGCCTTCCAACCCAAACCAATCTATGATTCTATGATTCTATGATTTAAGGGACTTAAAGCCCATGGTAGGTTTGAACGCTGACATTGGTCCTCGGATCTCCCGACAGCCAGTTATGGTCAGTGTAGCCACCCGTGCACTGGGACCACGCTCATCGCTATGTGCAAGTCCCACCTTCCCAGAGGCTTAAGGTAACTGGAATATGTGGGTCATATGTTCATCATTCACACATGGCCTCACATCATGCATGCATCACTATGTTTCCTTATTGCCATGGTATCTACTTTGCTGCCCCAGAGGAGATAATATGGGTATTAAGGACATCAGAAAGAGTCATCTTCTGCATAATATTCCTCTTAACTGTTAATTCCTGCTGGGAGAATTATTCTTCTGTAGCACAGACATGGCAGCACTGTACCCGTAGAGTCAGAGCTGAACTGCAGCATATCTTTTAGAGACGAGTCCTATCTTGCTTTAAAACCTGGAGTGATAAGGTATTTACCACTGTCTTTGCAAAACTCTTGCAGTTGTTACTTCTCTGCGTGGCTAAAAAAAATATAAATCACTTTTCATTTCCAATGTGAACTTTGCCAGCTTCAATGTCCAAACATGTTAGATCAGCATGTGGGGAGAAAAAAATCAAATGTGAGCTACAGGTCCCCTAACACCAGAGGTAAAAGAAATCTTACCGACACAGGCATTTATTCCGTGTTCATCATCATGGCTGGAGCATGTGTGAACTATGCAGGAAACTGGAGCTGTTATTGTTACTTTTACAGACTCAGCTTGCTTCCAAATGGCCTTGATTTTTCTCTGTGCCATCCCTTTCGCCACATGGGACATACTGGCAAGCTTTCTTCTTTTTCTTAAATGGATTTTTTTTTCATCAAAATGCCTGTTTTTCTGATATGTTCTGGTTTGACATCACATCAGAGCATAAGCTCATTGCTGTTCAGCTGCGTTCCCTCTCCCCTTGACTCCTTAAACATTGCTGTTACAAATCATAGACTCATAGAAGAGTTTGGGTTGGAAGAGACCTTAAAGCTCATCCAGTTCCAACCCACTGCCATGGGCAGGGACACTTCCCACTGGATCAGGCTGCCCAAGCCCCATCCAATCTGACCTCGAACACCTCCAGGGATGGGGCAGCCATGACTTCCTTGGGCAACCTGGGCCAGGGCCTCACCACCCTTATAGTGAAGAAATTCTCCCTTATGGCTAAATCTGCCCCTCTCCAGTTTATACCCATTCCCCTTTGTCCTGTCACTACAAGCCTTTGTAAACAGCCCTTCCCCAGCTTTCTTGTAGGCCTCCTACCAGAAAAAAATTGTCAGAAAAGCAATGGAGAGCGCTGCTGAAAAGCATGACAGTGCTTTCCATCCATTGGTCAGGTGTGCTCCCAACTCCCACTCTTTCTTCCAAAAAATGCTGTGCTCCCATCGCTACGGTAAAGGGTCACTGCCTGGTCGTGTGCCAAGTCCAGTTGCCAAGGACGGGCAGCAAGCATTCTCAGTCCATAAAGGGACATCGGGAGAGACATGAGAACACATGACCCTTCCAACTAACTGCTTACACCCTATAGTGACGCTTTAATCATACAATCATAGCATTTCCTGAGTTGGAAGGGATCCACAAGGACCATGAAGTCCAACTCCTGTCCCTGAACAGGACAACCCCAACATTCACACTGTGTATCTGAGGGTGTTGGGCAGATGCTTCTGGAATAATGTCAGGCTTGATGCCCTCACTGCTTCCCTAGGGGGCTGTTCCAGTGCTCCACCACCCTCTAGGTGAAGAACCTTCTCCTAATGTCCAACATAACAGTGCCCTGGCACATCTTCCTGCCATTCCCTTGAATTCTATCATTGGTCACCAGAGAGAAGAGATCAGCTCCTCTTCCTTCCCTTGTGTGGAAGCAGTAAACTGTGATGAGGTCTCTCCTCAGTCTCCTCTTTTCCAGAGTCTTTGCAGACTCCTTTTTGTCTTGGCCAGCTCTGAAGGTGTGGATTTCCCCAATCAACTCTTACAACAGAGAGGCAGAAGTATTTTAACTCTACAAGGCCACCCACGCACAGCAAAGAGGTAAGAAACAGTAAAATCCATTTAATTTTAAAGCCTCCCTTAGACTGTTAGACTGTCCCAGTGTGGATATGAGTTACTGGTGCCTGAGGAAAACTACATGACACCTCATCTAACAAATTAAATGTTTCCATGCAATTAAAATGAAGCACTCAGCCTTAGTGTAATAAACTTGAGGCTATTAGTATTCCTAGCGTTGTTGCCTTCATTGTGCTTTACAGTGCCATAAATATAGGCTCAGCATGATGGCTCAGCAGGCACTGGGCATGGAGAAAAATATCTTGTAATATTTGTTATTAAAACATTAAAAAGTCCTTTACTTGAGCACACACATTTTTAAAATGTCTCTGACTTGGAGCCTCTGCTTTTAATCTCTCCGTGTGCCTCATGGCACTCCATCACAGCCTTTCGCTGGAGTGACAGGGAGAGCTGCTGTGCAGTCCTCCAGCCCCTCGGCTGCTCTGGGTCTGGGAAAAGTGCCTAAAGAAACCCAACATCGACTTTAGGAAAAGACAAGAACCATGATCCAAAGGTGGTAAAAGCCTTTGTCAGTTTTTCAGGGACTTGGATGCTGAGTGTAGAGAAGACAATCTAGAGGTGGAGATGCTCGTGTTCAGAGAGTCATGGCACCTCGGTACAGTCTGGTACCTCCAGATCAAAAATCCTGTAAGGGGAAGATCCATCATCCCCAGTGTCACCTGTGGGATTCACATTGCCACAAGGTACACCAAAGTTCAGATGCCCACATGTGAGATCATAGGATCATAGAATCATAGGATGGTTTGTGTTGGAAGCCCATCCAGTTCCAAGGCTCCTGCCATGGGCAGGGACACCTCCCACTCAATCAGGTTGCCCAAAGCTCTGTCCAACCTGACCTCAAACACCTCCAGAGATGGCGCATCCATGACTTCTCTGGACAACCTGTGCCAGTGCCTCACTACCCTCACGGGAAAGTATTTCTCCTTAATATCTCATGTAAATCTCCTCGCTTTCAGTTTAAAGCCATTCCCCCTCATCCTATGCCTTCACTCCCCAACAAAAAGCCCATCCCCATCTATTGTGTAGGTGTCTGGTGTTGCTTGAGAAGCCTTGGAGCATCTGAGACACCTGTGTAGTTCTGGCAGACAGGACACTGGACTCACGCCTTTTTCATGGCCAGGTGGCATTGCCTGGAGGACCCAATCCAGCTGATAGGGTAAGACATTACAAAATAAAAACGGCAAAAGGTGTAGGTGTCTCCATGTGCTCTAGGTGTGCACAGCCTTCCTGAAAATATTTTTGGTGAAGTCCGTGATGATAGCGTGATCCATCTGGCTGAATGAAGACATCTTCAGCACGGGATGAGATAAGTCCTAGGCTCCATCAGATACACCACCAAGCTCTCAGCAGGCTGATGTGCTCAGGCAGCAATGACTTCCCAGAGGGCAGCTAAGGGTTAGCAGAAAAAGCTCATCTAAAGACACTTGAGGAGGAGGAGACACATGGAAGTGGATAACATCACCCTCTGTAGCCTTGTGGTCTGACTGGAAAGTAGCGCAGGGAGCAAAGTTGCAAGATTCCTTCCCCAAAGTAATGCAGAGTTTAGCTCATGCGATTTACCTGAGTTCAAGCAGGAAAATGCAACCCCATACAAAGTAAAAGCTAAAAATTCGTTTAGGAACAAGGAAGCAAGGGTTGATTTTTGCCCAGAGATGATGTGTCTGCCCCATCCCTGCAGGTGTTCAAAACCAAATTGGATGGGGCTTTGAGTAACCTGACGTAGTGGAAACTGTTCTGCCCACGACAGGGTGTTGGAGCTGGATAGGCGTTAAGGTCCCTTCCAACCCAAACCATTCTATGATTTATGATACTATGATTTGAAGGCTGGAGAAGAAACAGTAGTGTCCCAGGTGCTCTAACAAGAGTTATCCGAAAGAACTGGATTCTCATTTCTCCATTTTTCTTGCTGCAGCCTGGAAAAATCTTCCTATGAAGACCTATTCTTTCTCTGAAATCCAGCTGATTTATCTTTGCCGTATTTCCACCCATGCTTTTCTATTTATACCCTCCAAAGTGTCCCAGAGCAGTATTCTGCCTCTGCAAGTCTCCATAGATGGTTAATACATTTTCACACCCCAGTTTCCCTCCATTGCAGCCTGGCTAAGCAATGTGTATTTGAATTTCTTCGGAGACCAAGTTTGCAGGGGTTTTAATAAAATCCAAACAGAAACTCTTTATCCATTAATAGTTTCGGCTAAAAATAGGAAACAAATTTCTCTGCTGAGCTTTACTTTTCATATACTTGGGCATATGCTTGTGAGTTTGAGCTTATTTCCCTTTCTTTATTTGCTGCGTACCTACCGATTTCTCTCAGTATTTGTTTTATTAGTTACAGTTACAACTAGCAGAATCACTCTCCTTTGTCAGTGACTGCATTATTTTTATACTCCTGCTTTCACATGTTTTTTTTTGCTGTAGAAATTCCTTTTCTCCCTTCGTTTTCATCAGCCTGTAAGGAGGTGCCACTCGTACAATCATACTAAATTCTTAAGCTCCATGAGACTGTATCTCTTCCCGCGGCTGTCGGAAAAGCATGAAGCATCTTTCTAAATCACCTCAGCTGGCCAAAGCGAAAGCAGTAAGAAGTGGATCTCTTTCGTCAGTATTAGATCATTCCCAGCACACATCGCTGACTCCACATTATTTCGTGGATTCTGCAATTTCCAGCTTAAAAATTTGCAAGTGATTTTTCTTAGCTTGAAATTGGGCGGTTGATTTGTGCTGTGTCTGTCACACTTCTGAGAATCCCCTTATTGCCTCTTTATCAAGAGCCATCCTGCTTTTCCAGGCAGGTTCACGATTTGTCTTTGTTATTACAGATGGATTTAAAACAATATCTCTCGGCTGTTTCTGGCTCAGGATCCCTATCACCTCCTACTGAGGTTCAATCAGTAGGGAATGAAATGCATTTTGGAAATGTGCCGTTTATGCCACATAAAGGATGAACCTTGTGTGCCATCCGAGGGAGACGATTGTCCTGCTCTACTCTGCACCGGTGCGGTTCCACCTTGACTACTGGGCGCAGTTTTGGGTGCCGCAGTATAAAAAGGACAAAAAGCTATTGGAAAGAGTCCAGAGGAGGCCACAAAGCTGGTGGAGGGTTTAGAGGGGAAGCCGTACGAGGAGCAGCTGAAGTCACTTTGTCTGTGCAGCCTGGAGAAGAGGAAACTGAGGGAAGACCTCATCACAGTTTACTGCTTCCTCAGCAAGGGAAGGAGGAGGAGCAGGCACCGATCTCTTCTCTGTGGCCACCAATGATAGGACTCAAGGGAATGGTAGGAAGCTGTGCCAGGAGAAGTTTAAGTTGGATAGCGGGAGAAGATTCTTCACCCAGAGGGTGGTGGAGCACTGAAACAGCTCCCCAGGGAAGCAGTCACAGCACCAAGCCTGACAATATTCCAGAAGCATCTGCCCAACACCCTCAGATACATAGTGTGAATGTTGGGGTTGTCCTCTTCAGGGACAGGAGTTAAACATTGTGGTCCTTGTGGATCCCTTCCAACTCAGGACGTTCTGTGATTCCATGAACTGCCTAGCTCAGGAACTGCCTCTTTAGCACTCTCATGTAGACATCTTCAGCATCTTGAGCTGATTTTTTAAACAACATAGTAGAAGGTCTGAGATCCATTGTAAGGAGGCATCACCCACGTGAAACCTGGCAGTCATGAGTGCATGAAGGTTACCTACTGGGAGAGATTTGAACACAACAGCATGAAAGCTCTTATTAGCTCCCCAAATGCCCTTAAACTTTACAGACCATCACAACATGGCCATCTGGATCCTGGGCACATGATCTAAAGAACAAACCACTTACCATTTACAGTACATAAATCTGCGGAGATTTCAATGTAAGTGATCATAAAAATGCAGAAGCACTAGAGGTCAGAACACTTGGTATTTTTATTGCCATTAGACAACAATGCACAAAGCAAGTTCTTTTCGCTAAAATTTCTAATCTCCTTCACCTTTTGAAGAAAAATGACGCTTAAGACAGAGGGAGAAGACAAACCAGCACTATCATAAATGCTGGAGGGGAGAAATCTAGTTATATGAGACTGTGGGACCAATAAAGGAATGTTTTGTCTCATCTAAGACATTCTCACTTATTTTTGGCACTCCAAAGGTTTTCTTCTTGCTCCATGGGAAATGCAAATGCAAGGCATCAATCTAGACCTCTGTTTCCTCTGACCATGGGTACTTTGCTGGGTGTCTCATTGGGGGAATTTGCTGGTTACCATTTGAAGAAAAGCTCCATCCTGAAAAAAACATCCTGCTGGAATTTGCATGGAGATTCATTCAGCGCACAGCTCTCTGTATTTTCAAACAAAAGTAGAAGGAAACCTACTAAGGTTTACATCCCTTTCCTTCCTCCCCCACTATGTGCACTCATCCTAGCACTGTCCAATTAGCGCTAATTGACGCTTTCAGCAGTGGGAGCTGAGAATGTCCAATTCCGTCTGTTTTTCTGGAGAAGGTCACTCCTGGTCTCAGGCTGGGAGGGAGGTGTCGAGGGATATGCTTACACAAGCCTGAGGGAATGTGCCTGGAAGACGGACTGGGAAAGCACTAGGTCTTTCAGCAGAGATGCAGCTCCATCCTTCTCATTACCTGTCACGGGGTCTTTTAATTACCCTTTCTCTCCCTTTCTGACAATCAGAATTGCAGCTCCTGCAGGACTCGTTTGCTGGAGGTGGGCAATGGCATTATTAAAGTATGCCATGTACCAAATGTCAGGGACCAGAGCTGTCACGTCCTCAGTATTTGTGTGCCTGGCATCCAATCCTCACCGCCCACTGCTCCCAGTATGGATCCTCCTGGGGAAAACTTTCCACCCGAGGCCAGTGTGTGACATACATCACTGAGTGCCGGCTGGAAAAGAAAACAAGAGGCCAAGGACCTAATCAGAAACATGCAGATGTAGCAAATTACCCATACGAGCACGTCCTCTGGCTGCCAGCACTCGCTGGTACTTCCCAAGCTCCTCAGCATCACGTCAGCATCGTTCAGCAGCAAGAGCACGCAGGAACTATAATTCTGCATTAGTGTCTGATCGCCTCAGCATCCTCTTTCCTCTCCACGGCTTTTTACACCTGGATCAATAAGATTACAGTATTAAAGGCAGAAAGCTGTGTATCTGAGCCTGTATAACATGACCACAGTTCCCATCCAGTGGAGGATCAGACCTCGAATCCCTTCAGAGTCCCTCTCTCCTGATGAGCACAATACAGGCTGCTGTGTCTGCCAGGGGTTTTTTTTTCACTCAATGAAAATATTCAGAAGTTTCTTTGCTTTCCCTAAGACAGTTTCACTGTTTCCCAGGAGTTTTTTGGGTTTTTTTAGTTATTTCAGCAGCCACCATTTTTTGACAAAGGCATTATGAGGCACAATGAATGAAACAGGAAGATGAGTGGGAAGTTGAAGAGGAGAATCATAGAATGGTTTGAGTTGGAAGGGACCTTAAAGATCATCTAATTCCACACCAGCTGCCACGGGCAGGGACACCTCCCACTAGATCAGGTTCCCCTGGGTCCCATCCAACCTGGCCTTGAACACAGAAGAGGGAAAAGACTAGCAGAGTTAGACAGGAAAAGAAGGAATAGAGCAGCAGAGAAAGAGGATGAGAAGAGGCACAAAGCAGAGATCAAATAAGTTCCTTGCCAACTGTAGCTTGGACTGCATCAGAAAAAGTTTAACCAGCAGGTCAGTGGAGGGATTCTGCCCCTCTACACTGATGTCATGAGACCTGGAATCCTCTGTCCAGCTCTGGAGTCCTCAGCACAGGAAGGACATGGAGCTGTTGGAGCGAGTGCAGAGGAAGCCACAAAGATGATCCGAGGGCTGGAGCAGCTCCCATCTGAGGACAGGCTGAAAGAGTTTAGTAATCACTGTGGTGTTGGGCTGATGGTTGGACTGGATGATCTTAGAGGTCTTTTCCAACCTTAATTATTCTATCATTCTAAAATTATACCCTCTGAACGTGCTTTTCCCTCTCTAGTATATGTGACTTACCCAAACACTCTTCTGCCTCCACCAGAACGTCTCCTTTTTTCCATCCACGAAGCAATACTAATGTGTCTGGAGGAAAAGTGAGACAGTGCCTGCTCTGATAATGATATGAGGGAGTCTAGGGGAACTTTTAATAAAACTCAGTCACGGGCACAAATTGCACCTTTCATACTGGCTTTGGAGATGGAATCATTTTCATCTGGGGACAGGTGCTTTCGTGGCTGTCTTTATTTAAACAAATCTGCCTATTTCCCTGAGATGGCAGATTGCAATTACCGCCCAGCATGCTGGTCAGAACAGGCAAGGCTGGGAGTCCAAATTTCTATTCTCCAGCCGGGAAGGGAGGTGTCTCCCCTGACAGAAGCAGCTGTTGGAAAGTGCAAAGCCATGGCAGGAGTAAGAGGCAACACACAGCAGTGAGACTAATGAGTCTGCAGCTCGGCTCTTGGCTTATTTAAATTCATTTTGGACTTAGGGAACTTTTCCTGCATCTTTTTTTTCTAATGTTCCTGTATCCTTTTTTCCTAATGTTCCTGTGTGGTTGAAGGACGTTTGTGCTGAAGGTAATTGGGTGGACTTAAAGCCCGTTGCTCGCCTGTTTGAGATGCTCAGGAAGGAATTTTTCCCCAAACAAAGCAAATTATCTCTGGATCAGATCCTCGGCTGCTCTAAAGTGACAGGCACCCTGTGACCTCTGCTAAGGACTGGACATGTTGTGCTTTAAAATGTCATATTTGTCTTCCCATTGTTATTAATTTGTTAAAGGCTGAACTCTTCAAAGGGAGCCAAAGGAACATGGGAGCCCAGATCTTATTGAAATGCAGCCAGGTTTTTATGGATTTCTCCAGGGTTCTTAACTCCCACAGTGGTCTTAGAACAATCTTGGCCTTGGGGCTAGGGATGTGATCAGCATGGTAACACACAAACAAACAAGACTGTTCAATCTGTGCCTTCTGCACCACAATTCTTACCAAGATGATGCCTGAGTCCAAAGAGCAACTGATTAAAATGAAGAGGTCCAAACAAGTCCTCTTTGGAGATTTAGAAATGCCCTGTCCTCGTCCCAGTCTGGTGGGACTCACTACTAAGATGAGGTCTTCGTGGGACCCATCGTGGCCCCATAGAGGTTTCATTCTTGCCATAGTGTGGAGTTGTCCCAGTTTTATCCTCCAAGGCAAAAGACAGAGTAAATCAGGTCTAGGTCACATTGCCCATGGGTTGCTTTAACCGAGAGGGACACATCTCAAAGACACTGTCCCTGCAGGAGTCACAGATGGTTTTCTGGCTTGGCATGTCTACGAGACTAGATTGGCCATCCATAAACAATCCCTTCTGGCTTACATATCTGTGAGCCTATCCTGAATATCTAGAGGCCTTCAAAGCATCAGAATAACAATACTTTGTAATAGCACTTTGTTTAAGAAGTGTAATTTCAGACGAGGGAGGCCCAGGGGATCCTCACCCAAATAGGAATGTGATTTCAGGTTTGGTGAGTGAGTAAGGCACATTGTGCTGTTCTGATGGATGCGTCTGTGCCCTAGCACAGAAGGTGAAAGATCATCCTCAGTGTTAGATCAACCTCTCTCCCAGTTAAACCATTCACAGCGAGACAATGGTAGAGCCAGCTTTAAGCCTTGTTGGATGCAGGCTGTCTAATAAAGGCTCTTCAAATGGATGGAGACACCCACCGCCTCAAGGCAAGCCACTTCTGAAGACAAGGACCAACAGCTGTGTGGAATGCTGCTTCCCATGTTTGCCCCATAAATCCTACCCTAGGATCTCCATTGCTAGGTATGATGGACTCCCACTCCAGGCATCATTCAGGTCGTCATGCAGACCTGGGATGATTTCTACCAGGCAGTGGAGACAAGGCTGGTTCAGTCTGATGGGAGGGGGCAATCTTATCCATATGGATGGAAGCAGAGCTGAGGTAGACATGACCTAAGGGGTGCCTGAGATTTGCAAGGCCAAGATGCCCTATGTCTCCAAGCTGCTTCCTCTCCCCTCTTCAGATGGGGAGCACGAAGTGAAGTCCCTCTTCACCTGACTCTGATTGCTCTACTTCAGCCTCTCTTTAGTCGGCAGTAAAGCAAAAAAAGAGCATCTGCTGGCAGATTGTGTTTGTTTCGCTTGAGGTATGACCAAGGTCAGTAGATATCAAATTTACTGTCCTGGGATGGAGAGATAACCCTGAGATTTCCTGGCACAGAATTGGAGGGAAGGCATGAGCTGCTGGGTCCCACCAGGGTTCCTTGAGAGCACCTCGGAATCCCAGTGAGAGGGATGAGACCTCTCCCACAGTGAACAAATTGCGGGTGATGTGGCCTAAAGCGATGTGCATAGGGTCACAAAGAGTCTGAGCAGCAGAAGCTGGTCCTGCACCCCATTGCCCTCTAAGCCAGGCTGGCATTCACTGTGCGTCCTGCTGTCTTCCTTGTTAGGTGGTTGCCCTGTTTTAAGAAGCAAATAGGATTGATTTGCTGAAGTGTCCCTTTGAGTATGCAGCTTGCAGCTTGCAGCTGCTGCTCTAACTGTGCTACAGAAATTTCTCCTGAGATAGGAAAGAATGTCAGCTTGTTAAGGAAAAAAAAAAAACCTTAAAAAAGAAAACAATCCTGCAAACTTAAGCAAAGAAATTAGCTGGATTCTGGAGCTTAGCAATGAGAATCGCTTCTGAAACACTTGAGTAATAATTGTTTTAGTCTAGTCTTAAGGAACAAGCTGTGTCCTGATGTTGCATTCATAGAAACATAGAGTCATAGGATGGTTTGGATTGGAAGGGACCCCAAAGCCTATCCAGTTCCAGCCCCCTGGCATGGGCAGGGACTTGATCAGGTTGCTCAAAGGCCCATCCAGCCTGTACTTGAACACCTCCAGAGATGGAGCACCCATGACTTCTCTGGGCAACCTGGGCCAGGGCCTCAGGAAAATATTTCTCCCCAAGATCTCGTCTCAATCTCCCCTCTTTCAGCTTAAAGCCATTCCCCCTCATCCTATCCCTACACTCCTTAATCAAGAGCCCCGCCCCAGCTTTTCTGTAGGCCTCCTTTGAGTACTGGAAGGCTATAAGGTCTCACCAAAGTCTCTGGATGGGAGGTGCTCCTATCCTCAGATCATCTTTGTGGCCTCCTCTGGACTCACGCTAACAGATCCATATGTTTCCTGTGTTGAAGACTCCAGAACCGAATGCAGGGCTGCAGGTGAGGACTCATGGGAGAAGAATAGAAGGGGAGAATCCCCTCCTTTGACCCGCTGGTTAAACTTCTTCTGATGCAGCCCAGGACACGGTCAGCTTTCTAGGCACCAAGGACACGTTGCTTGTTCATGTTGAGCTTCTCATCCAAGCTTGGTGCTACTCTGGGATTAAAGAACAGATCTAGTTTTGCAATATGTCCTTTCCTTCACATACAAGAGTTATAAGGTGAGGATTTATGTTCATATTGGGCTGTAACCTCATTATCTCTTCCTGGCAAAGCAAAGAGGGGGGTGGGGTTTACTACATCAGCTTTGAGGAGGAAGCCAAAAGGGAAAGTTAATTAACAAGGATTTACAAATGGGATGTTTCACCTTTGAAAAATTTCCCTGTTTTTTGAGATTTGTTCTTCTATTAAACCGAGCCAAGAAAAGCAATATATTAAAAAACATTTGGATGAAACAAGAGAAAAAATTGTCTCCAAGGTAGTAAGACTTAGGTCAGGCAATGACAGGGGATGACAGATACCCTGTGAGCTACTGTCCAGGCAAAAAAAGAACACATAACACAAACCTGGGGTTAACAGCACCAAGAATCATAGAATCATAGAAAGGATAGGTTGGAAGGAACCTTAAAGAACATCCAGTTCCAACCCCCCTGCCGTGGGCAGGTACACATCCCACTGGATCAGGCTGCTCCAAGCCCCATCCAACCTGGCCTTGAACACCTCCAGGGATGGGGCAGCCATGACTTCTCTCGGCAACTAGTATTTCCATGAGGAACTGGCAGACACAGAGATGAGTGCCAGCGTAAAATGAGAAAGCTTGTTTGGATTATTCTCCATTGAAATTCTGTTAAAATCAATTTTCTCATCAATTTTTCTTAGTTCTGAATCATTGCGATTCCCAATGAGATGTAAAAGCTGCTTTTGGCCATTTGGGGTCACCGAACATGTAAGATTTGTGCAGTTTTAAAGCATCACAATTTGAAAATGCACACAGTCAATTTTTTTCCCATTGTAATTTCACTAAAGTGGTCCAATATCATGAACAACTCACACAGAATAAATATCAAAATGTTTACAATACAACACAAGAAACATGGAAAAACTGACCAAGTCTGCAATGCTCCAAGCCCATTTCTACCTGGAAATATCAGAGAAGTCTTTTCTCCTTTGCCTTTGCAGTTGTTTTATGTGAAAATCTCTCTCACAAAGGAGTAAAGGTGCAAAATTCCCTCTCAAAAAAAAAAATCTGCAATTATATTCACCCACAAATAAAGCCTGAAGTTTTGGAATCCTCATTCCAACTTGTTTGCACACTTCCAGCTGTACTGATTTTTCTTGTGAAAAGGGAAAGCAATATCAATCAACTCCCACCAAACTACTCTTCTGAAAATTTAATCCTCAGGTCCCTCAGTCCGGAAGCCAATGGATGGAGGTGGCCAACAGCATCCTGGCTTGGATCAGGAATGGTGTGACCAGCAGAAGTTGGTAAGTGATTGTGCCCCAGTACTCAGCGCTGGTGGGGCTGCACTTCGAATCCTGAGTTCAGTTTTGACCCCCAGTACAGGAAAGACATCGAAGGGGTGAAGCGCATCCAGAGAAGGGCAATGAAACTGGTGAAGGATCTGGAGCACAGGGATTATGGGCAGAGGCTGAGCAACCTGGGATTGTTTAGCCTGGAGAAGAGGAAGCTGAGGGTAAACATTATTCCTCTCTACAGCTGCCTGGAAGGAGGTTGTAGCAAGGCGAGTGCTGGTCTCTTCTCCCAAGTGACAAGTGATAGGATGGCCTCAAGCTGTGCTAGGTGAGGTTTAGATTGCGTATTAGGGAAAAAAATCTTCAGTGAAAGAGTGGCGAAGCATTGGAAGAGACTGCCCAGGGAAGTGGTGGAGTCCTCATCCCTGGAGGTGTTCAAAATAGGTGTGGCCATGGCACTTTGGAATATGCTTTAGTGGTCGTGATAGTGTTGGGCTGATGGTTGGAGTGGATGATTTTAGACATCTTTTCTGGCCTTAATGATTCTATGATTTTATGACCTGCGAACACTTCATGTTTTGGCTCAACATACCTCCAACAGAACACGCAAAGCAAAGACTTCTACAGCTTCTAGTTATAGTTGTGGCTTGGGTCGGAGAAGCAAAAGGAGCCACATGGGAAAGAACTAAGCCCCTGTAGAGTAGTTTGTCTTCCCTTTGGTGCAGGTAATGCTGCTGTAGACAGTCACCCTATCTTTCAGAGATCCACACCACTGAAAATGCTGGGCTGTTGGATCAGCCATGCCTATGAAGCTGCAAGATGCAATGGAGGTTTTTTGTCCATGCCAAATTTTGTAGTCATAGATCATAGGGTAACATGTTCATTTGGACTGGAAGGGACCTCAGGACTTTTGCAGTCCGACCTCCCAGCCAAAGCAGGGTGGAACCAGGTTACAAGATCAGTCCAATCTGGTCTTGAAAAACTCCAAGGATGGAGACTGTCTTGGTGTCTCAGGCCTTTTCAGTCCTGGAAGATGGTTTCATTGCTGCTTCACACGTGTATTGGGTGTAAAGGTGTTATTTCAAAGAATCTGTTGTAGGGAATAGTTGACTCTTACCTGCCACCTGTCAGAAAACGCAGAAATCCTCAAAGTATCAGTCTGGGGCTATGATTCCAGGTTCATCCAATAAGATGGTGCTGCATTTCTGCCCTCATGTGTCTGGCTGTAAAAGTCTCTGCTGTTACAAAAGAAATATTGGCTTCACCTAAGTCCACAGTTAAAAACGGAAAGATCTCAAAACCTTGCTTCACAGGCATGGAACAACTGTCCTAAAGCTCAGCCCATTATCCTCCTTTAAAGGCAGACACAGCAGGAACTGTGAGAAGAATATAAACAGGAGCGCATGCATAACACTACCACATAGAACTCCCCCAACCCACAGTAATTCATGTCTCTGTGACAAGTAGACCTCACTGGACTTCCCACCACGACTTCATCCAAATGACTTTCCGTTCTCTCTAAGTTTTTCGTGCACACCACATACTATAGCAAAGACCACCACTAATGATGCATGTGAAGAAGTCTCACCTCCTCTTCTTTTGAATCCTGCTGCTTTCCTTTGATGTCCTGCCCCTCACGAGTGGGGAGAAGCAGTGCAATGCTGGATAGGCACCCAAGGCAGATCTTGGCACCTGGAGACAGAGAGGTGTTGCTATTCCCTGCTCCAAAGCAAGACACTGGAGGATGTATCGCTAATGACCTGTGTTGTTGGCCAACACCCATCTGTGTTTGCATCCAGAGCCAGGGAAAAGTATATTTGGGTGCTAATGAGTCCTTCGAAGGATGTCATTTTTATAATCTAGAAGATTACCCCAGGGATGAGAGTGAGGGCTTAAATTGCATGCAAACCATTTACCCATTTGTTTCTCAGCTTCTTTGTTTATAAGCTGGGACCAACTTTGCTTTAATGAAGCCAGGGGACACAATTTGTCTTCCGTAACACCTTTATCCTCTGGTGTATAATCCAGGTTTTATAGAAATTATGCAACTGGGTGAAACTCACCACCAGGAACAAACATTTCTGATAGCAAATGAAATGCTCCTCCAAGTCCTGTCTAGGCATAAAGGGACATCAGAGCTGTGGTTTAAAGCTCAGAGAGTAAGAAGCTCCTTCTGCCATCTGATGGTGAGTGGAGGGAAGGAGTCACAGCACTAGGTCGTCTCAGTGCTCACCCGGAATTAAGGAGTAGACCTTCCAGACAGAGGATTGCTTTTTGCCCTTCAGCTATTGGCAGTGAGAAACATGCCCACAGGGAGGGCTTCAGTGTAGATGTCCATCCTTAACCTCCTCCAGTCACACTTGCAGTAGTCACAGGAACAGAAGCCAAACTGAGAGTCCTTCATGGACTGAAACACTCCGGAGGACAAGATGTGGGGCTGCATTTGGACATGTAAAAGGATGGGGTAGGAGTGACCCTTTGAAGGTCCTCTACATGCCTTAAAGTTTCTTAGGGATATTCTTCTTTCACTGAGAGGAATACTAGAAGTTACTTGCATCATAGGGGTGTTCCCATCTGACCAACCGATAAACTGAAGTGAAACAGCTAAAGGAGGGACTAAACAACTAAAGGGGAAACAGCTTGCATTTCAGGGAAAGGAAGGCTTTGGAATTGGCTCAGGAATGGTGTTGCTGGTCCAACCTTCCTTCTGGGCCTTGGAGACTCTGCTCCTTCCCACAACAACTGCCTCACAATCTGACCAAGCTCATTGTCATTGTAGTGCCACCTCCTCTCTTACATCTGTCCCAAGCATGGATCTAACGGTCTCTCTCCTCTGTCCTTCAGACTCCCTACCTTCACCCTGCAAAAGCCAATCCTCTCAAGCATGGTGGGGCACAACTTCCTTGGCATGCCATGACCCTCTTTTTTGAGAGTCAAACTCCTGCAGCCCTGCAAAGTCCCAGGACTCCTGACAAGGCAGTGAGGTCTCTGTCACTGTAGTTACAGGGTGGCTCGTGACCGTGTATGTCCCACATCTGCAGAATGAAAGACAAATCATGCCTCATGTCAGTGGTGTTGACTTGGTGGAGGTCTGGGAAGGAAACAAACCCCAGCCTGTGCCAGAATGGTAGTCTTTCAAACTGATAACAAGGGCTTGATTTTACAGAGGGTGACATTCCTCACATTTTTCCTTTTGATTAATGCTTTCCTTGTACGTCCTTGCCACACTAAGAACTTCTTGAGTGCACAGTAACCCTTTGTGTGTTGCAGGACTTAACGGCAATAAGGTCTCACTCATCATGGTGAAGACTTAGGGACAGTCTGGTCTCCCATGGCCAAGAGCATAGGCTATATTGGGTGAAGTAATAGTCCTTAAATCCTAGCAAACAAGGTGTGAGTGGGATCTGATAAAATCATTGATAGTTGAAAGATGCCTCACCTATAATATTGATCATTTTGAGGCTCTTTGCATCAGCTTTGTGGCGTAAATCCTGTTTTTTTGATGACTGAACTGGCAACAAGTATGCACACCAGAGATTTGGACTTTCTCAGGGCTGTGGAAACAATTACTTTAGAGCTGTATTTGGGTGACAAGCCCTGGAGAAGGCAGTGTTTCCAAGCAGAAGCCTCTGTTGCTCCAGTTGTGTGACTGTCCACAACTTCCCTGGGTAACGTGTTCCGTTGCCTCACCATGCTCATGGTGAAGAAATTCTTCCTTATGTCTCGCCTAAATCTGTCCCTTTCCAGTTTATATCCATTACCCCTCGTCCTATCACTACAAACCTTAGTAAGCAGTCCCTCTCCAGCTTTCTTGTAGCCCCTTCAGGTACTGGAAGGTCACTATAAGATCTCCTCAGAGCCTTCTCTTCTCCAGGCTGAAGATCTGGACAGGGCCCAGAATGCTTGAGAAAACATTCAGGATGGAAATAGAGAAAAATCATAGAACCAGGAAATCATTAAGGTTGGAAAAAACCTCTAAGATGAAGTTCAACCATCAGCCCAACACCATCACGCCTACTAAACCATGTCCACCAGTGGCACGTCTGCACATTTGTGAACACCGCTGGGGTTGGTGACTCCACCACTTCTCTTGGCAGCCTCTTCCAGTGCTTCACCACCATTTCAGTAAAGAATATTTTTCTAATATCCCATCTAAACTTCCCCTGGTGTAACTTCAGGTCATTTTGTCTATTCCCATCATTTGTTACTTGAGGGAGGAGACCAACACCCACCTCACTACAGCCTCCTTTCAGATAATTGTAAAGAGCAATAAGATTTCCCCTCAGCCTCCTTTTCTTCAGGCTAAACAATCCCAATTCCCTCCGCTGCTCCTTTCCTTGCACTCTGCTGTGGTCTGAGGTCATACTGCAGAGTCCTTGCCCCTGTGGAGGCTTTGGGAAGAACACACAACTACATTATCACTGCTTGACTACCTAGTGCGAACTCAGGTTGATTTCCAAAGCTGAGTCATGAAGCAGAATGGTATGAAAAGGGCAGCGACCTTTACTCATGCATGAGATATAAGTGTGTGGGAGGAACAGGGGAACTCTGGGTTCCCATGCCTTTTGTAGGTCTGAAACAATAGCAACGAACGTCAAAGCAAGATCAGGATGGAGAGGACTATTCAGTGTTTTACTTGCTGATCAGTGAAACAACTGGAGCTGGTGGCACTGGAGCTGAGATGTTAGCAAGGTGAGAGGTGGTACGGTTGCTAGTTCTCCTTATGTGTCTTATGTTGCATGGTGGCAGCAGCAGCATCGCTTATCTGAGACCTAAATCCCTCAGGGCTGTCAAACCTTCTCAAGTAATGAGACATGAGACTTTTCAGTGAAGGGAACAAATCCTGAGAGCGTATCATCATAGAATTGAATAGACGTGAAAACAATGGGTAACGCTTTCCACCACAGTTCTGATGCATTTTATTCAGAGCCCTGTGTCGAGATGCAGTGGGAGTAGCTACTTTCAAGACCGTACACCTCTTGAGTAATGGCTTCAAACTGCGCAGAGCAAGTTCAGAGCGGACATTAGGAAAAAGGTCTTCATTGGAAGGTTTATCGAGCACTGGCAGAGGCTGCCCAGGGAGGTGGTTGAGTCCCCATCCATGGAGGTATTTAAAAGACTGGTAGATTAAGTGCTTAGGGATGTGACTTAGTAGTGGACGGGTACAGTTGGGTTTGATGATCTCAGAGGTCTTTTCCAGCCGACTGATTCTATGATTTTATGGTTCAAATCACTTTTGGTCCAAATGCTGAACAGGACCTTCAGCACTTCTAATAGGTTCACTCGTATCAGTTCTCAGCTCAGCTCATTTCTTCTCCTTACATTTCCACCACCTTGGGCTTTAAAGACACATCCCTTCCTCCACAGTGTGCTTACAGCAGTGGCCTCAGTGCTTCTGTTCCCTGCAAAGCTGCATGAAAAGGAAGCCAAGAAACCAATGCTAATTGTAATAGTAATTAAAAGCCAAGTGTGAATACTCAGTCAAGAGTCACCTTGGGTGAAGTCCCAGGCACAGTAGCAGAGCAGCTGTTTCAGGAGTGGGAACGTGCCTCGTGCCTGAGCTTCAAGCACTGCAGAGCTAATGCAGAGCCTCTGGAGCAGCGCTGAGTACCTGACAGCCACCCAGCTCTTAAGACCTGGCCTGGACTCCTTACGTGGAGCCATGTGGGAGCAACAGCTTGTCGACATCTTGAACCCAGAGGCTGAATGGCACCATGGCAGGAACTCAGAGACCAAAAGGCATCCAAAGGTTCCTTCCAGAGATGTTTCTGTCCTTGGGAACTGTGACAGGTGGATGATTGAGGATCAGGTTGGTCAGCAGAGGATGTACCTTTTATCTGTTGGAACACATGTGATGGGCACAGCTACACAGCACAGCTTGCTAGAATTTGGGCCTGATCCTTCTACTCCGGAGTGCAAATCAGGAGTGGCTTCACAAATGTCATGGAAGTATTGCATAGGCTTTTTTGGAAGCTCCTGAAGAGTGAAGGTTCCTTGAGTACTTCTCTTTTTTTAGTCTAATTAGTATATATCTTTTCAGCAATCGTGTCAAAGATTTCGGCATTCTGTACAGGAAACAAAGTGATTTTATGAACCAAGATGAGATGGATCCAACTGTCAAAGCCAAAGTAGCCACCATTAGAAAGTGAAGTTTTCCCTGCATTTAACCACCTCATTTCTATCAGATCAATCAAGAAGAAATAGTATCTTATATACCACCTTGATGGTTAATACATTATCCAAGTAATTTTGGGGTATCAGATGCTGGATGTAGAAAAAGCCACAGGCTACTCTAAATCTGCATAATTGGTACTTAACAAGAAATAGTGGAATCAATTACAGCTGTAATTAAGAGTGTGAAATTTCAGTGTTTACTACATCACTGTAAGGAGGACTGATCCCCTCTCAGTTTAAAGTGGAGTAAATCTGCCATCAGGCACCACCAGAAGCTCTCAGATCTGCACAAAGTGGCAGAGCGTCTTGGGTGGTGATAACAGCTCTGTGGTGGTGAGACAAGTCACAAGTAATGTTCCCCAGAGCTCAGTGCTGGGTCCAATTCCGTTCAATATCTTTATCAATGACCTGGTTGAAGGGATCAAGTGCACCCTTAATAAGTTTGTGGATGACACTAAGCTGGGAGAAAGTGTTGATCTGCTTGAAAGTAGGGAGTCTCTTCAAAGGGATCTGAACAGGCTGGATCAATGGGCTGAGGCCAGTGAGGTGAGGTTCAACAAGGCCAGGTGCTGGGTCCTGCACTTCGGACACAACACCACCACGCAACACTCAAGGCTTGGAGAAGAGTGGTTGGAAAGCTGCCTGGCAGAGAAGGACCTGGGGGTGTTGATTGACAGCAGCTGAACCTGAGCCAGCAGTGGCCCAGGTGGCCAAGAAAGCCAATAGTATCTTGGTCTGTATCAGACACAGTGTGGCCAGCAGGAGCAGGGAAGAGATTGTGCCCCTGGACTCGGCACTGGTGAGGCCATACCTTGAATCCTGGGTTCAGTTTTGGGCCCCTCAAAAGGACATTGAGTGGCTGGAGTGCATCCAGAGAAGGGAACGGAGCTGGGGAAGGGGCTGGAGAACAAGGGTTATGAGGTTGTTTAGCCTGGAGGAGAGGAGGCTGAGGGGACACCTTACAACTGTCTGCAACTGCTTGAAAAGAGGTGGTGGCGAGGTAGGTTCTTGTCACCTCTCCCAGGTGGCAGGCAATAGGATGAGAGGAAATGGCCTCAAGCTGCACTAGAGGAGGTTCAGTTTGGACATTAGGAACAAATTCTTGACCAAAAAGTTTCTCAGGCCCTGGCAGAGGCTGCCCAGGGAGGTGGTTGAGTCCCCATTCCTGGAGATGTTTCAAAGACAGGTAGATGAAGTGCTTTAGGGATGTGATTTAACAATGGACAGGTACAGTTGGACTTGATGATCTCAAAGGTCTTTTCCAACGTAGTGATTCTATGATTCCCTGATTCTATGAGACACTGACTTGCCACCAGCAGAAGATCAGACCTTCCTCTGTGTGCTCTTACTGAGCACAGCAGAGCTCAGAAAAGATGTGTAGGAGCAAAGAAAACATCTTTTTGCCTGTTCTCATACCCCTTAGCCTCTTCCAGGAAAAGACCAGGCAGTAGACGATAACAACTCTTTGGGCTGACCTGGGGAGGGCGGGCCTGTGATTGAGTTATAGGTCTCTGGGGACAGCAACAGTTGAAGTCTTTCCAATTAGCACGTTGGATTGGAGTCAAGAGCTGTCAGGGCTTTAATTTACTAACCCATGTCCCTCTCCCTATATATCCATGTGACAGCTCATTCGTTTAAGGTTGATAGAGTGCATGGCTGGCCTCTAACTGTTCTTCCATCCATCTCCCTCCCCAATTTGCTTCCTCAAGAACATTTTCCAAAGGGGAATTTCCACAGCTTGTGGATGCCCAGGTCAATTTATGCCTAACAGTTATTCCTGCTGAAAAACAAACTCTCAAGTCTCTCTGAGTCTATTTCATGCCCTGAGGTGGGGATTTTGGTTGGTGTCCATCACCACAGAGAGGAGACAATGTTATTATGACCCGTGTGTTGAGCAAGCTTTTCTTGAGCTTGTTGGACACCAGTGGAACATAGAAGTTCTGTTGATCTTGTGTGTCCAAGATCAAAATAAAAGCTAACAAAATTCATCTTGGCAAAAGTGTTCCCTGATGCTTTGGCCAAGATGATGGTCTTCCTTGGAAGACAGGTGTGTTGTGTGTTCACCATCAATGTGTTCTGTTTTGGCTGGGCTCTGACCTGTGTCTCATTAGCCAACATCTCCCACTATATTGCAGTATAGTGCAATATATATTATTGTTGGGATAAACATGGAAACTCTTCCCTTTTTTTGAGCAGTTATTAAATGCCAACAACTCCTGAGCCTGAAATGAGTAGTAAATATGGACCAAGGTTCAAGAACACAGCCAAGTGCAAGTCCTCCTGGTAACTTCCTAAGATGCTTTGGCAGCTACAGGTGAACAGCCAAGACCAGTGAATCATTAGCAGATATGCCATGGAAAACCTTCTCTTTGCTCTGACATTTCCTTCCATGTACAACCCTCTCTACATTATAGAATCATAGAACGGTTTGGGTTGGAAGGGACCTCAAAGCCCATCCAGTTCCAACACCCTGCCATGGACAGGGACACATCCCACTGGATCAGGTTGCTCAAAGCCCCATTCAACCTGGCCTTGAACACCTCCACGACTTCTCAGGCATCCTCATTAACGACATCCTCATCAAACATCTCATGGTTTCCTACTCAGGGCTTTCTCTGTGCCTTTCTCTTTAGAGTGCAGTAAATTTCTAGATTACATTAGGCAAGAATAAGCTGATAGGGTCTTATATCCAGAAAAGACCTTTATCAGTTGTTCTTAAAGCACACAAACCTAGACTAGTGGGTCTCATCTGACCTAGCATCCATCCCACGAACTCTGGTTCTGCTTAAATCTCCTCTAATACTGAACTCCCTCAGATGACGTGCCCACTCTTCAGCCAATCATCTACAATGGGGTTCCTCTGGCCAAGTAAACATGTCTGCAATGTAGAAGTCCCCCCATGAGCTGGTGTCCTGGGTTCCCTTTGTAGCCAATGGGGCAAAAGAGGACACAAGCCATCCGGCCTATTTTTGACGTTTACTTAGAAGACAGTCATTGTTAGAAGTAACCACTTTGCTTCCTTGATTAGAAATGGAGGGTGGGAACAAGTTCAGATGATGTGTGGACTGATTTAAAGTCTTGGCAATTTAAAGTTTAAGAACTTCAAATGATGTGAATCCAAACGACTATAATTGCAGCGTAAACAGGAAGGAAATATGCTCCAGCATCATTATGATGCTCATGGAATAAGGAACAAGAATAAAAATACAGAGCCAAGACCACAGGTTCTGCTATAATACAGGCATCACAGGTCACCTTCTCAGCTGGTGGGAACCTGCTGCCTCTTTTAACTTCCATACCCCTTGACCAATGAACCTGAGTAGCAAAAGGAAGCTGGGAGGAGGTAGAACAAGAGCAATGTGAGCCTAAGTTTGAAGATCACTGTAAGATCCCACAGTTTCACAGTGTTGGTGAGGTTTCAAGGGCACAGAGACACCTGTGGTTCCATGGAGAATGACGGGAAGCAAATCCCTTGTGGTCCTTTGTGCTTTTGAATATTTCCTATTCAGCTGTATTACAATAAAATCTACTGTAAACTGAGAGCTGGGAGGGGGAGCAGGGATCAGAAAGCAGCGAGCAAGATCAGTCTTGTTAGTTGTTAGACTGACAAGAGTAATGGAAAGGAGGAGGAGAGGGCATGAGAGAATGCAAAAGCATTAGGCAGAAATTCTGTGAAGCTTATGCAACCTAAAATAAAAAAGGATTTGCACACAGTGCCGTTTAACCTCATGCCCCTGTGACTAATGAATTCTCAATGCTGGGGGATAGAGAAAAAACAAAACACGATGACAACAACAACAAGAAGCAACAGCAACCCACAATTAGCTGGCAAGAAGCAAAAGGACGGTGTTTTCCCCAACCTATTTCACAAAGCTTTTTCAGGAGGGTATCTTAGGGGGCATCAGTGGGATATGGACGGGCTCAGCACAGGACACTAATTCTCAGGCACTGTCTGACTGATAAAGATTTTAATTGGAGTGTTTATGTTTCCAGTCCTCCAGCAACACAGATCTGCTCTGATAATGTGTTTTAAGGGACCAGAGGTAACATTTGGAAGATAAATGTAGTGTCAGCTGCCCATTGGATTACATAGACATTATGGCCCACTGAGGATTCATTATCTGTTGTATTTTGAGAGCTTTTAATGAGTTTTCCATGCGTCCACCTCTGGTTTTATGGAACTTTGCCCATTCCCTCTGCTTTTAGACATCAGACTGGATTATCAAGCCACTTCCCTTGACTGGCGTAGGTGGACTGTCAGATAGGGACATGAGCAGCTGAGTTACACTGAAGACAGGACACTAGAAGTGCTGTTCCTATCACAGCCTGAGTCTAGCAGCTTTCAGCAATAGGGGTACTAACAACGTAAGGGTTTAGGAAGAGAAGGCTCAGAGGAGATCTTATGGTGACCTTCCAGTACCTGAAGGGGGCCTACAGGAAAGCTGGAGAGGGACCATTCATACGGGCTTGTGGTGATAGGATGAGGGGGAATGGGTATAAACTGGAGAGGGGCAGATTTAGACTGGACATTAGGAAGAATTTCTTCACCATGAGAGTGGCGAGACACTGTAACAGGTTGCCATGGGAAGTTGTGGCTGCCCCATCCCTGGAGGTGTTCAAGGCCAGGTTAGATGAAGCCTTGAGCAGCCTGATCTGGTGGGAGGTGTCCCTGCCCCTCTCAGGAGGGTTGGAACTAGATGATGTTTAAGGTCTCTTCCAACCATAACTATTCTATGATTCTATGATCCTATGAAGAGAAGCAGAGCATTCTCAGCTGTGGGAGACAGACCATATCTACAAAGGGAAAGGAATCGCCCTCTACCCATGTGGCCAATGGTATCTCTGACACCATGGATCGGAGGAGGGCAGATGGAAGAAACTCCTAGTTGCACTTCCAACCCCCAATGGAGACATCAAGTTTCAGTCCCTACCTGGTGCCAGTTCTTGTTTGAGGATAAGATTGCCTGGGCAGGGCCCTGTGGTTGTGCTGAAAGCAGCCCTGGAGCCCCCAGCAGTGCTCCTTCAGGGCTCTGTGCTATCTGTCTTGGCCTTAGCAAGGGCAAGACTGTCATTCCCTCCCTGGTAAAACACAGGCAGTGTCCCACACCATTTGTCTTCACTGTCTCCAGTGACTTGATTTGCATGAGAAAGTCGGTTCGACACAGATTTATTTATTGTAAGTCAATGTGGGACACGTTCCAAATTGCCACGTTGACAGCCTGGGAAAACAAGGTCCTGCATTTACCCGAAAAATAAGGACAGGAGAGAAAACGGCTGTACAGGGTCGATTTTCTCTGCCCACTGTCTTTGAGGAGATGCTGCATCTCCAGGTAGAAGAATATTATCCCCCATCTCTAAAAGCCAATTTGCAGCTGCTTCACAGGAGCTTGCTGGATACCTTCTCTCCCACTGGAAAACTTTCAGAGGAGTGAGAAGTTCCTTTGGGTCTTTACAGCTGGATCTCAACAGCAATCTAACAGCAAACAGCTCTAGAGCTCTCCTTTGTCCCTTTGAAAGCCCACATTTGTTTTAGAAAGGAAGAAAACAGAAAGGAATATTGTCCCTTCAGAGGTGATTAGAGATGATGTTTTTTTCCAAGATTTCTGGTCTGTTCTGTTTGCTTCCTTACAGCTTACAAGAACCATCAGACTCATTTGAGTTTGAGAACATGGAGACATGAAATATTTAGAGTTGGCTCTGGCTTTATTTTCAATCTTCCAAAGGCAGCCTGAAAGGAAAAATCACCCTCTTAAGATTTATATGCTCTTTGAATAAGCAGCGAGGAAAGCTTTTAATTGATCACAGCTCATTTAAAGTGAGAGCTGAGCAAAACTGGGGCGGTTGCAAGATAGAGACAATAAAGATACACTACGACATGCCCATGGAAATCGCAGTGTTATTGGCAAGATCCTCTGCTCCTGGAAAATTCTTCCTCCTAGCAAGCTGAGATCCCTTAGAGAGGACTGGAACAGGTTGCCCACAGGAGTCATAGAAGCATCCCTGGAGGTGTTTGAGGCCAGGCTGGAAGATTTTAGATGAGACAATATTTTCTTGTGAGGGTGGTGAAGCCCTGATACAGGTTGTCTAGAGAAATCTTGTTTGTCGAGAGAAAAGCCCCATCCCTGGAGGTGTTCAAGGCCAGGTTGGATGGGACTTTGAACAATCTGGTTCAGTGGGAGGTCTCCCTGCCCATGGCAGGGAGGTTGGAACTGGATGGATTTCAGGGTCCCTTCAACCCAAAGCATTCCATGATTCTATGATTCCATCTGACTCTATCTAACAAATGTGCTGCCCTTTTTATTTGATGCAGTTATAGACGGTTGTGAGTAAGGAGCAGGAAAACCAGCAAAATAATGTCCAGTTTGCATCAATAGGAAGATTTACTTTAATCTAGATGATTATCTGATTTAAACTGCTGCCTGTGAAAGTGCTGGCTGAAGAAGAATGCTAAAAAGAGGATTTTTATAAAGAAAAAAGAGGCTCTTATTTACAACTTGCTCATGTGAAAGCCCTTGGGAGAGTTCACAGTCCTATTCTTCACCACAGTTTGTTTGAGCTGGAGTGGACAGAGATGGTTCTTCACCTCCATCTGGCTGCTAGTCTCCTCCTACAGCTGGGTGCGGTGGTGTGCCTGGTCCTGATGGGTCAAAGCTACTTCTGATGATGGGTTGAACTCTGAAGTCCTTCTGGCATCACTGTCTTAAGTTTTTTCTCAGAAAAGAGATTTATGTAATTTCTTCCCTCTTTTACCCCCTTCCCCACATCTTCTCGTCTCTTCTCCCTTTCATTTCGGGCTGTAATCACCAAATCATGACTGTCCTCACCATTTGTAAATGACCAGCAACCTCCAAAGAAAACAAGCAAGCAGAAATTAGATGTTGTTGACTGTCTTGGACCAAATGTTGTGTGGAGTCTATGTTTTAAAAAGACTTAATTTAATTAAAAGTGGAGGATTGGAGACAGTGTGGTATTCGTGAGTATCAGTTTAGTGTAGCTGATGGCTTCAGCTGAGAATAAAAGTATGGCGATGATGGAAGGCAAATGTCAAAATGTTTCTTTTCAACCTGTCTTATGTTTCACATCACAAATGCCAGAGCCATTTCAAAGCAATACCTTTCAGCTTCTATTTGTCATTTCAAAGTGGAATTTCTCTCCGAGTGGACCGATTTCTTTTTAATAACTTAGAAACACAAGCAAGAAAATTAATTAGGTGGTCAGGGGAAATATTTTGCATTGACCCTAAATGATTGGGTTTTGTTTCTCTGAAAAGGAGGAGGGAAATAGTTGGGCTTCAGCTACGTTGGTTGGGTTTTATTGTTTTTCCAGTAAAACAGGGGCCTGAAAAAGAGTGGTTCCCAAGCTGTGAACCTTGCTCTAAGCCATACGTTTTCTCTTGGTGTTGTGGGTGGAGTACTTTCACCTGATTATAAATAGTCTGTGCTTATAGACAGTAATTGAAAACATAAAGATTTGAGAGAAAAACAGAGAAGAAGAAAAGCTTTCTGAACTTCTTGCCAGCTTTCTGCATGTTGGCAGTCCTTGACTCTGCCTGGGTTTCATCTGGGAGCACATCAGTCCTTAGAAGATGAGCAGGGCTGGTGACAACACTGGGCCAAGGTGCTGGATGTGTAAGGGGTAAGGCAGTGAGCAGAGGGCCTTGAGGTCACTTTAAGGAGTGTGACACCATGTCACTGCCAGCTTGCTCTCTTCCTGCATCAGAGGAAGAAAGAGTTCAGCTCACATAACCTCCTTGAGAAGAGCACTTCACAGAATCATAGAATCATAGAATCATGGAATCATAGAATCATAGAATGGTTTGGGTTGGAAAGGACCTCAAAGCCCACCTGGTTCCAATCCCCTTAACATGGACACGGACACCTCCCTCTGGATCAGGTTGCTCAAAGCCTCATCCAGCCAGGCCTTCAACATCACCAGGGATGGGACACCTATGACTTCTCTCCACAACCTGTGCCAGTGTCTCACCACCCTCACTGTCAAAATTTTTTCCTAATATCTAATCCAAATCTCCACTGTTTCAGCTTAAAACTTGTGCCTATAGCACTTCATCTGATCCCATTTTCCTATTTTTCTCTCCTGGGAATGTTTTACCTTCCTCCCCAAAGAACAAGGCTTTATTGGCCGTTTTGGTCCTGGACTTTGCTTCATCCTTGCTCAGTAAATCACAGCCCAGGATAGACTTCAGTGCTGAGCCACACAGGACCTCACTTAGTCTATAGTCAGGAGCTTGAGGATGTTTAAGTCTTCCTATTGACACCAGATGTGATTATTTTATGACAGCTTTCTAGTGGTGGGCAGGGTTTGAAGCAGGACATTGCATGCTAACGTTGAGAGATGAGAGTGTAAACTTTTCCCCCATTACTTGAATAGGGGGCTGATGGCCCTCATCAGTGGTGGTGGGAAGGTGCAAAGAGAAGATTTCCAGTCATCCCAATCCAAATCTCTTCTGTAAATCTCCCTTGAAGACTCAGATGTACGTTGAGGCTGTTAGCACTGAAATTCAAATAATCTGGGATTTCCTTTCCTGATAAATTTATACTCTCCTGACGGAGGACTCTGTTCTGCATCATGTCAACTCAGAGCTGAATCGATGCTCAACACCTCTCTTATGCCATTATTATATCTATATATATTAAAAAAAGACAAAAGTAAAAATAAAAACCTACAAACCAAGAAATGCCATTAAGCAAACAGTTGTTTCTGCAGCTCCAGAGTTAAAAAGAGGATCTTTGGAGGCGAAAGACCAGCTAAGCAGGCAGAAATTCTTTGCGCTGAGGCTGTGAGCTGCAGTTTTCCACTCTTGCTCTCAGCCTGATTTCTGGGCAGCTGCACCACAAAAAAAAAAAGAGCTTGCAAACTAATCAAGGTATTCTGTAGCCTACTTCTACAGAACAGTTTGGGGAAATTGCTCTTCAGTAGAAAAGAGAAAAAAAATAAGGCATCTTTTTAAATGTGCGTTTTATTTTACAGCATTTCAGAGAGGACAAAAATAGACTTGGGGGAAAGGGGTTGGTGCTAACCCCAAGTGCATATTGACTTCAGTGGAGCCGGTGGATGCACATTCATTTACGGCAACTGAGAAAAAAGGCCTGAGGTTCTCATTATAAAGACAACACTGGATTCTGATTTATTGTTTCCCAGGAATGAAGGGAGGGAGATGGATGGTCAGGCAGTATAAAATCTAGATAAACAGGAGGAGAGAGTCTTCTTGGGTTAACTGTGCTGCTGAAGTTCCAGGAGAAGCAACTTAGCACACAGTCTTCCTTCAGCACTATGACAGAGTAAAGGAGTCATCATAGAATAATAGAGTAGTTTGGGTTGGAAGGAACGTTAAAGAACATCCAGTTCCAACCGCCCTGCCATGGGCAGGGACACCCCACACTGGATCACGTTGCTTAAAGACTCATCCAACCTGGCCTTCAACACCTCCAGGAATGGGGCATCTGTGCCTTCCCTGGGCAACCTGTGCCAAGGCCTCACCAACCTCATGGGAAAATATTTCTTCCTAACATTCTCATCTCAAACTCTCCTTTTTTTTCAGCCTAAAATTGTTCCCCTTATCCCATCCCTGGAATTTCCTAATTAGATATTAGGAAAAATGATAAAGCTGATAAAGAACTTGATATAAGGAAGAATTTCTTCACCATGAGAATGATGAGGCCCTGGCCCAGGTTGCTCAGGAAAGCTGTGGCTGCCCCATCCCTGGAGGTGTTCAAGGCCAGGTTGGATGGGGCTTGGAGCAACCTGATCCAGTGGAAGTTGTCCCTGCCCATGACAGGGGGTTGGAACTGGATAATCTTTAAGGTCCCTTCCAACCCAAACTATTCTACGATTCTATGATTCTATGCTGCCCCGGAACATGTGGGAATCGTAAACCATTTCACAGAAAGGAGTTGTCCTCACCATTGACGCAGGGATTCCCCACTTTAGAAGGAAAACCAAAGCGTATAGACCACATGGTTTAGTCTAGCCAGGCATTATGGTTTGTGCCTGGGAAATGCTGGATTGAACAGCTGCTCTATATGGGGGGCCGGGCTAAGTGAACATAGAGGCAGCTCCTGGCTTTACCATCCAAGTGTGCATCTCGACAAGACTGGAAAACCAATGACAGAATTAAGCAGAAGGAAGAATCTTGTTCTGGGAACTGGAGATTTTAAATATCCCCCAATTAGTCCGGAGTACGGTGCTGGATAATCAGGCTTTCTGATAAGTGGTGCTGTGTAAGGATCAGAGGAAGAAATGTGCATCTTTCCTTTTGAACCTCTGAAAGATCTTTAAGAGTAAAAGGGAGGAGAAGTAGCTCTGCAGATCTCCTGCTGACATCCTTCTCTTCTTCTGTTCAGCTTCCTGGGGTAGTAGAAAATTACCATGGCTGTTCAGCTTCCTGGGGTAGGAAGCTGTGCTTCTGCATCCCTATCCTCCAGCCCAGGGGGGAGATGAACTACAAGGGGTGATATTATAATTGTGATTGGAAGCAAAGAACATTCTCAAATGCTTCTCTGGAGGAAAGTTGTAATAGCACCTAATTTCAAAAGCTGCAAGAGGAGATGTAGGACAATACAGGACTTTCAAAGGATTCTCTCCCTCATTATTGGAGTGGTTATTGGAAACACAAATTGGAAAGTGAGGGTAAGATCTAGGATGTTACGATGCTTAAAAAAAAAGAAAAACAAACATAAAAACTTCCTGGTTGATGAAATGGAAGATTCCCATCTACTAAACTGGAAAGCATTCTCTGAAGTAGTATTATAATGAGTCATTCTCCAGGAGAGGTCTAGCTCCATCGTAGAAGAATTTGCCCCAAAAAAGAAGCTGGACATTGGTTCTGCAGAAAGTACGACGTGCCAAACGGAACAATCATGGTGTGGGGTGCTGTCAGCTACTTACATGCGGGTGATAGCAGATACAGAATCATAGAATCATAGAATCATAGAATCGTTTGGGTTGGAAGGGACCTTAAAGATCATCTAGTTCCAACCCCGCTGCCATGGGTAGGGACACCTCTCACTGGATCAGGCTGTCCAAGACCTCATCCAACCTGGCCTTGAACACCTCCAGGGATGGGGCAGCCACAACTTCTCTGGGCAACCCGTGCTAGTACCTCACCACTCTCATGGTGAAGAAATTCTTCCTTATGTCTATATTACATCCATCCATCGATTCAAGATGAAGAACTCTGGACAGTAAGGATTTAAGAAAAGCAGAATTCAAGAAGGATTTCTCCTAGATAATTCATTACATTAAAAAGTGACGTTTCATCCACAGGGTGGCTGTTAAAATGTTTATAATCACATCATTTTTAAGAGTTATTTGAGGGGAATGAAACAATTTTATTTCAATTAATTTTTGTCTGTGGAAAGTCTCTGCTTCCTTTGAAAATGTTCACTTTTCTTCTCAAAGACTGAACTCAGGGAAGCTTTTTGCCAAAACCTCACAAAACACTGGGTTCAGCGAAAGGTTGATTTTTTTATCCTTGAAAGAACAGAAGATTTTTTGCTTGATTTTTACCTCCATTTTCAGGAAAGAACAAAACATTTGCCAACAACATTCACCTGAAAGGCTGGTAAGGTCAAAGTCTTGGAATATCTTATAAAACTTGGGAGGATTCTCAAAAGTTTCAGTTCAAACCTACCTCTGGGCTGTATTTACATCATTTGAGATAATGAATCGATGGATGATAATGACATCAAGGCACTGAAGAGTCATAAAAAAAAGGCTTTGAAATCTGTGCCAATGTCTGGCTCTCAATTCTCCAAATCATGGAGGCAGCTGTCAGGGGCAGATTTGAATTCTTTCTAATCCAAAAGAAGATCTGAGCACTTCGAAGTGTAACTCATTTCAAAGCCTGGATCTGAATTCTGCTGGAAAGTTCTTCCTTCTATCCAGCAACGCCTTCCAAAAGTGTCAGAGCCACCAGAACATCCAACCAGGACAAGTTGAGAAGAGAAGGCTCCTAGGAGATCTTAAAGCAACCTTCCGGTACCTGAAAGGGTCTACAAGAAAGCTGGGGAGGGACTGTTCATAAAGGCTTGTGGTGATAAGGACGAGGGGCAATGGGTATAAACTGGTGAGGGGCAGATTTAGGTTTGATATAAAGAAGAATTTCTTCACCATGAGAGTGGTGAGGCCCTGGCCCAGGTTGCCCAGGGAAGTCATGGCTGCCCCATCCCTGGAGATGTTCATGGCCAGGTGGGATGTGGCCTTGGGCAGCCTGGTCAGTGGGAGGTGTCCCTGCCCATGGCAAGAGGGGTTGGGACTATATGATCTTTAAGGTCCTTTCCAACTCAAACTATTCTATGATTCTATGATTCTAAGTCCAACCTATGAAACAGAGTTGGGGGGTTTTATTACTTTTCATTGCTGGTTAGCAAAAAGGAGGACAAGATGCATGACAAGAGTAGCGTACACAAGGTTATCTTCTCTGTGATGGTCTTCTAGGTTTTCTTTAATGTCTCCTTGCCACAGCCACTAGGACAGTTAAACTCCGCGATGACTGGAGGCCAGATTGAAGCCAGGCAGGGAACTGATCCTATCAGACCTTTAAGAGGAGATTATTCTTCCCAAATTCAATTGAAAATGAAGGTTGGTTCCTTGCTGTTTTGTATCTTCCCAAGACTTCGTCAAGGAGTAGATTGACCTCTCCCAAGAGCAAAGTTGAGGAGCAGTTGCAATGCTCCTCACCTTACCCTGATGCTGGAGTAATGTGGCCATGGTCAATGCCCAAACAGAAGGACAACCAAGCTCCAGACCTCCATTGCATTGAGCTCTCTGTGACACATTTGCATGTCAGCATACATGTTTCAGGCCTCGCGAATTACAATTGTCCCCGGTAAAAATTCAATTTGGAGTTGATGTCCCCCAGTGTTTTAGTGACCTCTGTCCAGTTCTGCCCTCCCCAGCTCAAGAAAGACAATGAACCACTGGAGAGACTCCAAAGATGATTAGGGGACAGGACTGTCTCTGACAAGGAGAGGCTGAGAGACTTGAGTCTGTTTAACCTGGAGAAGACTCAGAGGGGACCTTATCAATGCTGATAAACATCCAAAGGGTGGGGGGCAGGAGGACTAGGCCAGACTCTTTTCAGTCCAGGGACAGAACAAGGGGCAATGGGTCCTAACTGGAACACAGGAAGTTCTACCTCAGCATGAAGAAATCTCCATCTTTACTGTGTGGATGATGGAGCACCAGAACAGGCTGCCCAGGGAGGCTGCAAAAGTCTCCTTCTCTGGAGATATTCAAAACCCTCCTGGATGTTCTCCTGTGCAACCTGCTCTAGGTGATCCTGCTTTAGCAAGGGGTTAGACTGGATGACCTTCAGAGGTTACAGTCCCAACCATTGCATGATTCTGTGGCTTCCAGTTTGAGAACCTGCTCAGCCAGCTACCCATCTCATGGACTGGAGGTGGAAAGGTGAATTTGTTCTTGCACAATACCTATAAGAGATTATCATGACCAGGAAAAAAACCAAGAACTCCTTGGGGAGGGGTAATGGTGAAGAAGCCCAAGAGAAATGTTGTCTTCTTAGAGTCAGCACTTTTCTGACAGACTGGTGACCCTCCCACATCTTTTCCCTCCATCCCAGAGAAACATATAGTCACCTTTTCAGCTTTGAATAGGAATACCCAAGGAAGTAGTTACTCCAGCCCATTCATCCCAGCCCTTTTGTAACCAAAGGAAAATGGTCAGCTTAGATTCCATGGCATGTTTCTCCACAGCCAAGCTCAAGAGATGGAGAATGTTGCAAACAATGGCCAATGCCAGGACACCTGGAACAGATGAGTCCAGTGGTCTGTCCACTTGCACAAATAAAAGCACTTGCACGGAGATTTGTTTGCCCAGCAAGGATGCTCCTGAACACAAGGAAGTGAAGGGACTGTAACTGGATCAACCTTATACCAGGCTCTTATACAGCTCTGGACGCATCCAAATGCAGCTTCATGTCCTCATCGCTGCACAATCCACCTGATGCTTTCCAGGGAGTGGATACCCACCTCCTGTACCTGTGTGCACCATCAGCAGAGCCTGTTCATGGATTTATATGCAGTGTTTCTGCATAGTGTCAACCTTGCTATGGTCCCACAGGTGGATTTTTTGTCTGTAGGGTGAAGGTGATCAGTTCCTTCCCCACTTCGGACACTGCTCCATGCCCAAGGTCCTCTGTCAACAATAAGGCCAGCCCTTTGCTAGCCACTAAGTGCATTTCTAGCAAGTGCTTGGCCCCAGGGTTGGATGAAAGGAGAGCAGTAGCAGAAGAGCTCTGGAGGTTTGCACTTCCTTTGCCAACATCCTGAAAGACCGCGGCATTCGCAGACACAACACTCTATTATTTATGCCTGAAAGATGGAAAACAGAGCATATTACGCTATCAAAATCCAGAAGCTAAAGTCACTCCCTTTGCAGCCTGCAATCCAAAGCATACATCTAGCCGTATTAGAATGGAGAAGTTTCTTTTCCTGGGGAAATCTCTCCTTCCCTGCTGCTGCGTGGGGACACAGCTTTCTGGCTGCGGCTGCTAACTCTGCAGGCAGAACATCTGCCCATGTTCTCAGGGCAACAAACTCAATCACAATCCAAGCCGATCTTGATTTACATTGTGGCAACTGAGACAGCAATCTGGTCTGCTGTCTTTTGGAAGCGAGGAGTCTGCATATATATCGATTCATGCTATAAATTAGCACCCATAGGGCTGTGGCTTTGCAAATTCCTGTTCCTGTTGAAGCTACTATTTTTCTCCGAGCCCTGCATGGACAGGACACAACACAGCCTTGTTCACTTTTGTAGTGACCTGTTCTGAGGCTGAGACCAGAACAAGCGTCACTTCTTGGCCAAGAAGGCCAACGGCATCTTGGCTTGGATCAGAAATGGGGTCACCAGCAGGTCCAGGGAGGTTATTCTCCCTCTCGGCACTGGTGAGACCGCACCTCAAATACTGTGTTCAGTTCTGGACCCCTCACCACAAGAAGGATGTTGAGGCTCTGGAGAGTGTCCAGAGAAGAGCAACGAAGCTGCTGAGGGGCTGGAGAACAAGTCTTATGAGGAGCGGCTGAGGGACCTGGGGTTGTTTAGTCTGGAGAAGAGGAGGCTGAGGGGAGACCTTATTGCTCTCTACAACTACCTGAAAGGAGGTTGTTGGGAGGAGGGAGCTGGGCTCTTCTCCCAAGTGACTGAGGAAAGGACAAGGGGGAATGGCCTGAAGCTCCGCCAGGGGAGGTTCAGGTTGGATATCAGAAAAAAATTCTTCACAGAAAGAGTCATTGGGAACTGGAACAGCTGCCCAGGGAGGGGGTCGAGTCGCCTTCCCTGGAGGTGTTTAAGGAACGGGTGGATGAAGTGCTGAGGGACATGGTTTAGGGAGTATTAGGAATGGTTGGACTCGATGATCCAGTGGGTCCTTTCCAACCTGGTGATTCTGTGATTCTGTGATTCTAGATTGGATGAGGCTTTGAGCAACTTCAGCCAGTGGGAGGTGTCCCTGTCCATGACAGCAGGGTAGGAACTGGATGGGCTTTAATGTCTCTTCCAATCCAAACCTTTCTGTGATTCTGTGATTCTGAGATTCTGTGATTCTGTGATCTCAGATAAGGTTGTGCCAGGGTCAAACAACTCTGAACATCAAACATGTGCTGCTGCTGTCTTGTTATGTGGACTCACAGCCTTCCAGAAGTGGCATTCATTTGTTATAGAGATTGGCTGCAATTCCAGACCCAGAGGATGAGTTGCATCACCTTCAGATGTTTGCAGTGCAGGTATCTATGCTCTTCAGAGTCTGTGGAGTTAAGAAGTCATGGTCCATGTGACCAGATGTAGCTTGGGACAAGAGGAATTGCATCCCCAAAACACCTCTTTCTCCCCACTGACTCAGAGGGAAATTTCAGTGACTGTTTCCAGCCATCAGCCTTCCACAAGCTGCGAGTTCCATCCTTGTCTTCTGTGTTGACTTATGAAGACAGACCACCAGGCACACTCTTGAGACAAGTCAGGGCAAGACCATGGTGTGTGAGGAAAGAAGAGTCTTGGCAATGAGGCACCTTGCTCCTTATTTGGTCTGCAGACACTGTCAACATCTCCTTTCTTCACTAACAACTGTATGTGCTGACAGCAGTGATGTGAAAGGAAGAGCTCCGGTGAATCCTGGGAAGAATGCTGGTGTCTTCTCCCAAGTAACAAGTGATAGGATGAGAGGAAATGGCCTCAAGTTGTGCCAGGGGAGGTTTAGATTGGATATTAGAAAAGATTTCTTTACCGAAGGAATGGCGAATCACTGGAAGAGGCTGCCCAGGGAAGTGGTGAAGTCACCAGCCCTGGAGGGGTTCAGAAGGCACATAAAACTGGCAGTTCAGGACATGGTTTAGTAGGCACAGTAGTATGGGGCTGATGGTTGGACTGGATGATCTTCTAAGTCTTTTCCAACCTTAATGATTCTATGAGTCTATGATCCTAAGGATAAGGCTTCCAAAACAGCAGGACTGTTGTACGAGTCATGTGTTTGTCTTCCTGCAAAAAGACATTTTTATCAAATGGCTACTTGCCCTCAAGTAATTCGTAAATCCCTGGCACCTGTCCTAAAAACTATTGATTTTTTATAAGCGGGGAAACTGAGGCAGGCTGTGGTAGCAGAAGGAATGATTCCAAGGATGTTAAACAGCGGGTGGCAAAGCAAAGGGATTAAACCTGTATATCTGAATGATTAAACTAGTGTTTTGAGCATTAGAAAATGTACCTTCCTGGATGAGATATTGCTCTCCCTTCAACTTGGGAGATGGAATATCAGCTGCAGCTGTCCTGTCAGCAGCAGTTGTAACAGGAAAGGGAAAAGGAGGAAGATTAAAGGACAGAACCAAAAGCTTGTCCCTTGTGGCATCTTTTACACAACCATTTCCCTTTACAAGGTCCCAAACATCCATTAAGGAAGCTTTTAGGACCAGTCCGGTTTTTGTCTTACAAATGAAACCACGTGCCAAAACGCCAGAAGTGGCAGCAGCAGTAAAACAAACTAAACAGAAAGATTCACTTCCCGACCCCGGCAGCAGCGTGAGGCCACCTTAGCAAATTCTTCACAGGACCATCCATCATCTCACCAAATTACTGCTGCTCTAATTAAAGATTTGGATTTATTTTATGAAATATTGGAAAGAAAAGGTAGTCACTGCCAGAGTGATTAAGGTCTTTGTTGCTATTCATAAGTAGGAATTTCGCTCAATAAGCACCTATGATAAATCATAGAATCATTAGAATGGTTTGGGTTGGAAGGGACAGTAAACCCATCCAGTTCCAAGCCCCCTGCCATAGGCAGGGACACCTCCCACTGGATCAGGTTGCTCAAATCCTCTGTCCTCCTTTCTGTTGCCCTCCTCCAGGAGAAAACAGTGGGGGGAAAAAAGATGAGAACACTGCAGAAAACACCAACGTGTTGTTGTTCCTCACTGTCCCTGGCCAAGTGTCTCTGCTGTATGGGAGCTGTTTTCACTCGTTCCACTGGGTGGTCATGGAGAGCAAGGCCAGTGCTTTTTGTAGGGTGCAAAGGGCCAACCTGAGGCCAAATCATAGAATGGTTTGAGTGGGGAGAGGTCTTGAAGCTCACCCAGTTCAACCACCTGCATGGGCAGGGACACCTCCCACTGGATCAGGGGCTCCAAGCCCCATCCAACCTGGCCTTGAACACCTCCAGGAATGGAGCATCCATGACTTCTCTGGGCAACCTGGGCCAGGGCCCCACCACCCTCACAGGAAAACATTTCTTCCTAAGATCTCATCTCAATCTCCCCTCTTTCAGCTCAAAACTCTTCCCTCTCATCCTGTCCCTGCACTCCCTGATAAAAAGCCCTTCCCCATAAACGATGGAGGGTTGTTCCTGCTCAGGAGCAAAGTAGCCTGATTTTGCATGGGTTGGACCATGGAAGGAGTTTTATTTTAGTACCCTTCTGGTTCAACAGTAGTTTGTAGGAGGGGGTACTCATTTCCCATTTAACTGTGATGCGAAACAGACCTTAAATACCTCCTTTCATGTAAAAAAAATTAAAAAAAAAAGAGTTTGGGAGTGCATTTATTTGCCTCCTTTTCCCCTGAATATCTCCAGCTCCTCCATCTCTATCTCAATCTCCCTTCCTCCTGCAGCAGCTTTGGAGGTGTGTTTCTCTAAACCTTAAATAAAGTCTCAGAAAATCCCATTGCAAAGTGAGGCCTGGCAGAGTTTGGGGTGAGCAATCATCTCCTCTGCAGTGCCTCCCCTCTTCTGACAAACCAACTCTTTAGGTTCTGGTTTATGGAGGTTTTGGGTCCTGGAGGAAATAACAGAATTAGAAATGAGTAGTGTGGTTTGTGTTTCTTTCTTTTAACTGAGCAGGTTTTCATTGGAAAAAAAAATGATAGTGGGAAAAATGTTCACATTTCATCATCAAAACTGAAAACATCCTTCACTCAATGGTAACCTTTGTCAGCTTTCAACAAATATTTTGAGGCATTGAGAGGGTCTGGCACTTTCAATAATGTCAAGACAAGATAGTCCTTTCCCCTTTCATTCCAGCTTCTAATCACATCCTTCCACACCTGCTCCACACCTCCTCAGAGCTGCCTGCACCCTGCTGCTTTCTCCATCCTGACTCCCATTTTCCAACCCTGCTGGCATGTTTGCAGTTTGCCTTTTTTTTTGCTCCTGCTCTTTAGGAGTTCTCACAGAATCAGGGAATGGTTTGGGTTGGAAAGGACCTTAAAGCCCATCCAGTTCCAACCCCCTGTGATGGGCAGGGACACCTCTCACTGGATCCTTGCTCCAAGCCCCATCCAACCTGGCCTTGAACATCTCCAGGGATGGGGCAGCCACAGCTTCTCTGGGCAACCTGGGCCAGGGCCTCACCACCCTCACAGGAAAATGTTTCTTCCTAATATCTTGTCTCAATCTCCCATCTTTCAGCTTAAAAACATTCCCTTTCATCCTATCCCTGCTTTCTCTGACCAAGAGGCCCTCCCCAGCTTTTCTGGAGCCCCTTCAGGTACTGGAAGCTGCTCTAAGGTCTGCCCTGAGTCTTCTCTTCTCCAGGCTAAACAACCCCAACTCTCAGCCTGTCCTCAGAGCGGAGGTGCTCCAGCCCCCGGATCATCTTCCTGGCCCCCTCTAGACTCACTTTAACTGATCCAGGAGTTTTGGCAACTCTTTTTCCAGTGAAATTTTCACTTTGGCAAATATGCATAGCTGGCTTCTTGGGAAGAAGTCAGTGGAGCATTTCCATTTCACTGCTAAGGACTAAAAGTTACTGAGCGCTGATGCCCTTGAAGTTGTGTCTCTTCCTCTGACTTAATATAGAGCCTTTAAGTGAAGTTAAGGTCAAATACTTTCCCTTACAGAACCACTCCCTGTGACAGCCTCACTAATTAGTTGTTATTAACAGTGATAACAGAGCTATCAGATTTAATAGGCAGCAGATTATGGCAATTACGGTGAATTCAGCGGGTATGAGAAGCCAGAGGTTTGGCTCTAGGAATAAATGGGCAGATTTTGTCAGGCAGCACACGCAGAGCAGAGCTCTTGCATGGAAGGGTGCTCCTCAAGGTATGAAATCACAGCTGGGAAGATGTACTCGCCACGGGGACTGAGGGGTGAGGGAGGGTGGATATCATAAATGTATAGACAAATTGGAAAGGGCAGGTTTAGAAATGCCTTTCATTTCTTTTTCTCTAGTGCTATTACTCCGTCGTTCGCTTTCTCTTTACTTCTCTTTGCTCATCTCCTCCAGGAGAAAACAGTGGGAAAAAGAAAGATGAGAAAACTGCAGAAAACACCAACGTGTTGTTGTTTCTCACTGTCCCTGGCCAAGTGTCTCTGCTCTATGGGAGCTGCTTTCACTCGTTCCACTGGGTGGTCATGGAGAGCAAGGCCAGTGCTTTTTGTAGGGTGCAAAGAGCTACCTGAGACCAAATCATAGAATGGTTTGAGTGGGGAGGGGCCTCAAAGCCCATCCAGTTCCAACCCTTGCCATGGGCAGGGGCACCTCCCATTGGACCAGGCTGCTCCAAGCCCCATCCAACCTGGCCTTGAACACCTCCAGGAATGGACCATCCATGACTTCTCTGGGCAACCTGGGCCAGGGCCCCTCCACCCTCACAGGAAAATATTTCTTCTTAAGATCTCATCTCAATCTCCCCTCTTTCAGCTTAAAACTCTTCCCTCTCAAACTATCCCTGCACTCCGTGGTAAAGAGCCCCTCCTCATAAATGATGGAGGGTTGTTCCTGCTCAGGAGCAAAGTAGCCTGAATTTGCATGGGTTGGACCATGGAAGGGGGTTTATTTTAGTACCCTTCTGGTTTAACTGTGGTTTGTGGGAGGGGATGCTCATTTCCCATCTAACTGTGATGTGAAACAGACCCTAAATATCTCCTTTCACGTGAAACAAAGGAGTTTGGGAGTGCATTTATTTGCCTGCTTTTCCCCTGAGTATCTCCAGCTCCTTAATCCCCCTTCCTCGTGCAGCAGCTTTGGGATTGTGTTCCTCAAAATCTTAAATGAAGTCTCAGGAAATCCCATTGCAAAGTCATCCAACTTGGCCTTGAACACCTCCAGGGATGGAGCAGGCAGAACTACTCCGGGCCACCTGGGCCAGTGCCTCCCCACCCTCACAAGAAAACATTTCTTCCTAAGATCTCATCTAAATCTCCCCTCTTTCAGCTTAAAACTGTTCCCTTTCATCCTATCTCTGCACTCCCTGACCAAGAGCCCCTTCCCAGCTTTCCTGTAGACCCTTTAATTAATGAAAAGCTGCTCTAAGTTCCCTCTGGAGCCTTCTCTTCTTCAGGATGAACAACCCCAGCAATCTCAGCCTGGCCTCACTAAGGAAAAAAGTAGTGAACAGGAGTCTGAGGTCCAAGGGCCACCTGACTGGAGAGGTGATGTTGTGGGAGGAACCTCAGAGGTCCCCACAGCTCAGCTCATCCATGATTTTGGCAAGTCAACCTACCTGGTCTTGTCTAATTAACCAGAAATGTGGAAACACATCTGAGTTCCAACCCATCTTTGGTCCCCATGGTGCTTGCAGCCCCTCCAGCAGCAAAGGCATTTCCCTCTGTGTGTGCATTCCCTTTTTCCCTGGTGAATTTTTCTTCATTAAATCAGCCTTTGGGAGCAAACCCAAATACAGCATACCGAAACGGCAGCCCAGCACTCCTCGAGAATGCATTTACCAGAGGCAGCCCAGGCTGCTCTGTTTTCCCCATTATCACCAAAGCTGACAAAGGCATCCTCCTCCAATTTCTGTTACACGCAGATCCTCATCCCCTGCCACTCCCCTCTGTTTCCCTCACCCCTCAAGCAAACGGTTTGGCTGGAAAGATGATCCAGCACCATCAGACCCGGGGGGGCACGGTTGCAGTGATAGTGTCCAAGGGACCACCCCTCTGCTCCACAAAGTTGGACCCCCATGCCACGCTGGGCAAGGCATCCTGTACAAAAGAAGGAGGAAAGGCAAGGAGCTGGGGGGATGCAGATGTGAATCATCCCACGCTTCCACTTTGCACTTGCTTTCTTAATCAAATTCCTGGAGTGTCTAGAGTCTACTATCGAGATCAGAGCCTTGCCAAAGGCCTTGAACACCTCCAGGGATGGGGCAGCCACAACTTCCCTGGGCAACCTCTTCCAGTTTCTCATCACTCTCATCATGAAAAATTTCTTCCTAATGTCTAACCTAAATCTTCCCCTCTCTAATGTAAAGCTGTTCCCCCTTGTCCTATCACTACACGCCTTTGTAAAAAGTCTGTCCCCAGCTTTCTTGTAGCCCCCTTCAGGTTCTTGAAGGCCATTATGAGGTCTCCCTGGAACCTTCTCATGTCCAGGCTGAACAGCCCCAGCTCTCTCATTATAGAATGGTTTGGGTTGGAAGAGACCTTAAAGCTCATCCAGTTCCAGAGACAAATCTTACTGTACTATTAAAAGGGAATTTTTCAATTCCATAAAGAAAGTTTTTTTATTTGCAAAGTACTTCCACAGAAATTGTCCATCAAGGAATGAGGGACTTAAGTTTATAGAAAAACAACATACATGGTTTTTTCCTCTTAGAGTTCAGCTCCTGGCAGCAGACAACTTATATGTATTCGGTGGCAATGGATCTGCTTTGATCAAAGGCTCCACAGTCAGCTGCTTTTGCATTCTTCCACACTGAAGGGTTCAACCCAAGCTGCTTCCAGTGTAAATGAGGAATTATGGGTTTCTCAGTGTTTATGTTTGCTCTCAAGCCTATTTCTCCACTTCGTTTTATGATACGAGATCCTGGCTTTGGGCCACTGTCTTTGCTCTTGGTCTCAACCCACCTTCTGACAGTAATTGAACCCTACACATGCTGATCCAATTCCATTTATCATTCCATCCAAAACAGGAGGCATTGGACACCGTGGAGAAACTGCCGCGTCTGCAAGGGGATAAGGTTATGCCCCATGCCAGAAGATTGTGTCCCAAGGAGAAGCTTTCATCACAGATGCTCCCAAATCCCAACACAAAGGATGAGATAACATTAGCTTAAACTTGCTTTCATGTTCCTTCTTCCCCACATACAACGTATTTTCTACTGGCATCCTATTCCTGAGCTTACTACATCCCTGCTGCCCCATGTGTTGGAAGTACAAATCCATTATTATATACTGCTTATTGTAATGGTGATCATTTTAGTCCTTGGCATAGCTGGAGAGCTCTCTAAGCAGATGGGACTGTCACTGGAGTGTGACCTTCAGCATTTGACCTTGACGGGACCAAATAATGAAAGATGTTAAGTCTAGCACTAAGAACTTCCCATCATTTATTTCCCAAATGCCAAGACTCAAGATTGACATTGATGGAAGATCAGATGCTCTTAGATAACTCAATGCGTTGTGGAAGTCTATGAGTGTCAGAAAGGAAAAGAAAATACAACCCAATAATCCAAGGGAAAATTGAGATTAGTCATGAACCACTGAAAAACAGACTGGTGCTGGAATGAAGAATAACACTGTTTGGAGAAGAGCTGTCATCTAGAGATGGGTGAACTTCATACTCTCGTCCAGCTGAGAAAGCTCAGAGACACGCTAGCAAAGATGTGTGGGAAATATTTCCTATGTCAACCCTCCATACCAGTGAATAAACAGAGAACTTTTGTCCCCAAGGGCTGTCCATCAGCTTTAAGGTCATTCTGCCACCTCTATGATTTACTGAAAGAAAAGCAAGGTTGGAAAGTAAATGCACGGACTTTCCAAGAGGGCCTCCAACCAGAGGGAAGAAGGTTCCTTGCCTCAGGATGCATTTTATGCTGCATTTATGCTCATGCAGACTCTGTCAGGACAGCCTCAATCTGTGTCATATTGTGCAAACACTGCAGGAGAGAAATTTCTTTCTTGGAAAAGATGGGTTTGCTGCATCAAGGGCACCAAACCCACTTTGCAGTGTGGAAGTTATTCAGGCAGCTGCTGCTTCCAGAAATAGGAACAAGGACCTTGCTGCCCAGTGGAAAAGGACCTGGAGGTGCTGGGTAACAGTGGCTGAATATGAGCCAACAACATTTCCAGAGCCAAAAGATCCTGGCTTGGATCAGCCATGGTATGGCCAGCAGGAGGAAGGAAGGGATGATCCATGATGGGGTAATGGTTGACAGCCGTCTGAACACGAGCCAGCAGTGGCCCAGGTGGCCAAGAAGGCCAATGGCATCTTGGCTTGGATCAGAAATGGGGTCACCAGCAGGTCCAGGGAGGTGATTCTCCCTCTGTACTCGGCACTGGTGGGACCACACCTTGAGTACTGTGTTCAGTTCTGGGCCCCTCACCACAAGAAGGATGTTGAGGCTCTGGAGTGTGTCCAGAGAAGACCAACGAAGCTGGTGAGGGGGCTGGAGAAAAAGTCTTATGAGGAGCGGCTGAGGGACCTGGGGTTGTTTAGTCTGAAGAAGAGGAGGCTGAGGGGAGACCTTATTGCTCTCTACAACTACCTGAAAGGAGGTTGTGGAGAGGAGGGAGCTGGGCTCTTCTGCCAAGTGACTGAGGACAGGACAAGGGGGAACAGCCTGAAGCTCCGCCAGGGGAGGTTCAGGTTGGATGTCAGAAAAAAATTCTTCACAGAAAGAGTCATCGGGCACTGGAACAGCTGCCCAGGGAGGGGGTTGAGTCACCTTCCCTGGAGGTATTTAAGGTGGATGAACTGATTAGGGACATGGTTTAAGGGAGTGTTAGGAATGGTTGGACTCGATGATCCAATGGGTCCTTTCCAACCTGGTGTTTCTATGATCCCCTGTACTCAATAGTGGTGAGGCTACAACTTGAATCCTGTGTTCAGTTTTGGATTTCTCACTACCAGAAGGACATTGAGGGGCTGGAGCACACCCAGAGAATGGCAACAGAGCTGCTGAAGAGTCTGGAGATGAAGAGTAGCTGAAGGACCTGGGCCTATTTGTGTGCAGAAGAGGAGGCTGAGGATGATCTCATTGCTCACTACAACTCAGAGGAGGTAAGAGTGAGGTGATTGCTGGTCTCTTCTCCCAAGTAACAAGTGGCAGGATGAGAGGAAATGGCCTCAAGTTGCAACAGGGGAGGTTTAGATTGGATACTAGAAAAAATATCTTTCCTGAAAGAGTGGTGAGGCTGCCCAGAGAAATGGTGGAGTTGCCATCCCTGGAGGTGTTCAGAAGGTATGTAGATATGGCACTTTGTGACATGGTTTTGTAGGCATGGTGGTGTTGGTCTGACAGTTGGACTGGATGATCTTAGAGGTCTTTTCCAAGCTTAATGATTCTATGATTCTATAAATTGACACTGGTAGACAGCTGTTTTCATAGCATCATTATTGTTCCCTAGTATCTCTAATAACTTCATAGGATAAATCATGTGTCATTTGGCGTGTTGAGCATTAAAGGGACTAAGGTGGCATTCAGGACCTCTGAATGAGGATATTTGCCTTCGAAAATCCTCTTGCATTACACAAGTTAATTATTGTATAGCGCAGTTGTAAAACATGGTCACCTCGATTATGCAGCAGGACAGGGGCTGATCTCCTTGTTATGAGAAAAGGTTTGGAAATGAGCATAATAACACCATGTTATTAAGGAAAGGAGAAGGGAAGGAAAGCATTTCAGCAATAAAAATGTCAATCCCTGGTTTATTTAAAAAATACTAAAACAATGAGCTGAAAACAGGAAATTTAGAAAACTCCTTTGATAAATGTCAGTACTTTTAAATTAGGACAAAGGAATTAGAAAAATGGAGGCTTATGTTTAATTCACTTGAAAGCAAATTAAAGGGTTTGGCTTAGGGATGAAAGAGAAAATTAGGTTATTTTCTTTCCCTGAGAGTTACCAAGGCTACTGCAGCCCAGGGAAAGCCACAGTTCAGCACACAGCTTGGCAAGCTGCTATTGACAGAGCTGTTTGCACATCTTAGGTGGATTTAGGAGAAGTAGTTCCATCTCAGGAGTAGAAAGCTGGACCAGACCCTGTGTCACATCCTGGCAAGGACGGCAGTCAGTTGGGTTTGTTTAATCCAGAGATTTTTCCCAAAATAGTTCTTCCTTCCCCCACAATTTGCTAGGAGGTGGTGGTATCTTCACTACAAGAAGGACATTGAGGGGTTGGAGTGTATCCAGAGGAGGGCAACAAATCTGGTGAAAGGTCTTTCGAGGAGTGGCTGAGGGAGCTGGGGTTGTTTATCCTGAAGAAGAGGAGCCTGAGGGAAGACCTCATCACCATCTACAACTGCCTGACAAGAGGTTGTAGCGAGGTGGGTGTTAGTCACAAGTAACAAGTGACAGGATGAGAGGAAATGGCTTCAAGTTGTGCCAGGGGAGGTTTAGATTGGATACTAGGAAAGATGTGTGTACTGAAAGGGTTCTCAGGCACTGGATCCAGTTGCCCAGGGAAGTGATTGAGTCACCATCCCTGGAGGTATCTAAGAGATGGAGAGATGAGGTGCTCAGGAATCTGGTTTAGTAGTGGACAGGTACAGTTTGACTTGATGATCTCAAAGGTCTTTTCCAACCAAGCAACTCTATGGTGAGTGTCAAGCCGCCAGCAGTAGGATATTTGATTTTCGAGGCACTCATGTGCTAGTTAAAGTCACCTTCAACACCTTGATGTGGTGCCTCCAGCCTTTTCACCTGGGCTAAATGCCTGGGTTTAGTCAGGTACCCAGAAATGTTGCTCCTCAGTCTCTGTGTGTACTTCATAGAATCATAGAATAGTTTGGGCTGGAAGGGATCTTAAAGATTATCTATTTCCAACCCTCCCTGTTATGGAGAGGGACACCTCTAACTAGATCAGGCTGACCAAGGCCCCATTTAACCTGGCTTTGATCCGTTTATATCACCATGGCTCAAGCTGGACATGATTTCCAAAAAAGAATTTGCTGCACAAGTGCCTATTTAAGGAAACTTTTACTTTCAGGTTCAGGACTGTGCATTTTATAATGTTTCATCCTGTTTCTGCTTATTCTTGAAGTCTTCTCTGTGATATTCAGCTCCTCTCTCATTTCATGTGGGTTTCTCACTTTGTTGCATCAACAGACGTCATTAGCACTTCATTTGCACCTTGGGGGCCAAAATTCATTGTAAATCTTAAACAAATCAGTTGCAAGACAGACCCAGGAGAAACTCTGCTAATTGATGGGCTCCCCCATCCAGCACTCTTCAATATAATTTCCCTGTTACCACTTCCTTACTTTTGGCATGGTTCCCTCATCAAACTCCTTCTTCTCCCGCTGGAGTATCAAGGTTGTCTCATGACATTGCATCAATTTCTCTTTTAAAACCCAAATAAAGGAGATCTTTTTTTTTCACATGCCCACTTTTTTTCCTACAAATATTTATTTTATCCAAGAAATACCAGATTCGCATGCTACGACCTCTTAGCCATTGCCTATGTCTTTAATGCCGCCTTCCCTCCATCCTATAAAACCCAGCAAACTTTTGAGCAGTAACAAGTATCTCTGATGTCTCTTGTATTACCTTTGTCTTCCAGATGTAAGCCCTGGATTTGCTGACCTCCAGCCCAGAGGCTGCACATTGACTCAGAAGTTTTCTTTCAAAAGAGTCCTTGCCTCCAGATATGAAGTTACGCGTGTTGGTCCTTGGAGGTTTAGTGATGGAGAGTAGCCAGTCCTTCTGATGCAAGCACTTCTTGGGATAGACCTTCCACTGAATTTTCCTCCTGGGCTAAAAAGTCACATATTTTTGGTGAAGGACACAGGGTTCATCTTTTTTTGTCCTGTTTCTGAACATCCTTTTCATGGTATGTGGTATATTCCTGGTTATTTTTGTAGGTCGCCATCCTAAATATTCCTCTTTGCATGCAATGTTTTTCTTAGAGTTCGTGTATTCTGACCCTGAAAGGCAAACCAGAATCTAGTTCGGAAACTCAGCTTATTGCTAAAGTGAAGAAGGACTGGGTTTCTGCAGTCATTGGGTTTATTCACAGCTGATGTGAGGCTGGATGTGTTTTGAGAAGCTATGAGGAATTCTAACACAATCATCGTATCAACAAGGGCAGCTCATCAACAGTGTTTTTTTGAAGCCACCTCAAGGATATTTGCAGAACTGACTTAAAAGTGTGTTACTTTTTGGGGGGAGGCTATCTTTATCCAAATGTTGAGATTTTCCTCATGGTACCAAAGAGTGAGGTCTAGAGACATTTGAGGCATCTTCTCAGTTTTGGAGATCACGATAGGTAGTGTGGAGGAATTCTATGACACCTCATACTGCCTGGTGCACTCTCCCCATGTCTGCCTGGCTTTTTCTGCAACCCCAGCAGCAGGTTCTACAGATTCTCATGTTTCTAGATGGTTTCTTTCTTAGTCTTAATCTCCTCATGCCTCCTGGCCAGCTTTGTCCTGTCCCCTGCGTGTCACAGACCAAGGGTCTGCCACCATTTTCCTGAGAGTCATTTTGAAGCAAGAGACATTTGTGCATGGATGCCGTCCTGGAGTGGATGGATGGATGGATGGATGGATGGATGGATGGATGGAGGTAGGTTCTGACTGTTTACCAACTTCCCTGGGTTACATAAACCCATTAATATCTCAATTATCACTTCACCATTCATTAAAAGAGACAACTGTTTTTCCCTTCCCATGTTTCTGCAGGTTTTTTTTGGATTAGAGACCACCTATTGTCATGGGAGTGTCCATGGTAAGGTGCTCCACAGTGGTTTTCTTGGGGAAGAGAGACAAAAGTTCTCTTGCAGTTTCCATTGTAACTGGTTTCACACTTGCATGTGCATTTCTTTTAATCAGCATATTTTATGTGCCTTCGCTGCCCAGTGATTTCTCCATGGACCTACCCAAACAATTCTTTCTTTCATTGCCTTTGCTAAATCTATTGTCTGGGGCTCTGGGGAGAAGCTTTTTGGGATAGGTCTGACATGAGCAACAACAACGCGTTTTTACACCTGACTCATCAATACCTTGATTTATTTGTAAGGAAAGGTAATGAGTAATTTTAGGAGGGGTGGGTCTATGTGTGTTGAAGGAGTGTTTTTCATTTAACTCCATTAATCTCAGCATCCACCTGGTGATTAGGAGAAAGCCATGATCTGATAAATAAGGCAGCAAGGAACAATGATCCCTCTTTCTTCACGGTATTTCCAGCATGTCTTTTCTGGGTGGCTTTTCTCAACACATGGAGTAACTACAGAAGAGGCAGGAAATGCCTCCCTATTGGGACAAACTCTTGGGGTTGTCTATGCCTGGATTTTCCCTGTCTGTGAACCTCCCCTGCTATATTTCTTTCTTCAAACTTAGAAAGAATTGTTGCTTTTGTAGCACTTATTCCTTGGGAACTTCCACTTGTCTAGAGGGGGAGGTTGTATCTTGTCCTTACCCCAAGAGGAGACAGCAAGGAGGCCTTTGTGTTATGGAATCATGGAATGGTTTGGGTTCGAAGGGACCCCAAAGCCCATCCAGTTCCAACCATCCTGCCATGGGCAGGGACACCTCCCACTGGATCAGGCTGCTCGAGGTCCCATCCAGCCTGGCCTTGAACACCTCCAGGATTGGGGCAGCCACAGCTTCCCTGGGCAACCTGGGCCAGGGCCTCACCACCCTCACTGTGAAGAATTTCTTCCTAGCGTTTCATCTAAATCTCTCCCCTTCCAAGTTAAAGCCATTCCCCCTCATCCTATCACTCCAGGCCCTTGTAAAAAGGCCCTCCCCAGCTTTTCTGTAGACCCTTTCAATACTGGAAGGCCAGTCTTAGGTCTTCTCGGAGCCTTCTCTTCTCCAGGCTGAACAACCCCAACTCTCTCAGCCTGTCCTCGTATCAGAGGTGCTGCAGCCCTCACACCATCTTTGTAGCCTCCTCTGGACCCATTCCAACAGTTCCATCTCCTTCTTATGTTGAGGATCCCAGAACTGGACACAATACTCCAGTTGACGTCGCCAGGTGTTGCCTTCTTCAGCTCTGCAGACAGAAGAGGTTGATGCATCTTCACTAATGTGACCAAAAGGAAGGTTTTCCCGCTCAACAAGGGCGTAAGGCACAGTGCCAGGGAAAGCAAGTCCCTACTTCATCCCCCTGTGTGAAGTGGGACACTGAGCCAAACTCATGTCCATCTTGCTTCCATGCAAGATGTGATGGGGCTCATGCCACCTCTTTTGGTCCAAGAACATCAGAATATCTCATTCCTAAGGGGAAGGCAGACAGTTTCCAAGGAAAATATTTTTTTCGTTTGTTAAAAAACAAAAATTCACATATGTTCCAGTGATATTATTTTTCCCGGGCTACTTCATAAATAGAACACTAAAAAAAAAAAAAAAATCTCCAAAATTATTAAAAATAATAATAAGCAGAAAAATCCAATCATTTCCCCAGTTTCCCAGCAAGATGTTTCAATTGCAGCTCGTTGCAATTTCATTTTGAAATTTGCTTAAAAGTAATCATGCTCTTCTTTAAGAAATAAAAAAAAAACAGCTCAAGAGCAGTGCTTTTTTTACCCCAAATGGGTTTTATTAGCACTCTCTTTTTCCCCACTGAGTAGCAAAGGAAATGCTCATTTTGTATGTGAAATGGCGTTATTAAAGAGATTAATTTATTTACAACTTTCCAATTCTGACCGAGGACTAAAAAAACTTGCTAAATGAACATCCAGAACTGAAACTTTGAAAGGAGAGAAAGGGCAGGGATCACACTTTCCTTTTGATTTGCCAAGAGGGGAAAAAAAAAGAGAAAAGAAAAAGAAGTGTTTTCTCAGCTTCATTATGCTTTATGCATAACACCTACAAATGGTAATGTGAATTATTTCCCGTCTCGGTTTTGCTCATGAAAAATAAGACTGTGCAATTCCTCCTGTTTTCTAAGAGAACTTGCTGGAGGTTTAATGAGGTGATGCCATGAGGAAACACAAGTTAAGAACCCTGAACAGCTCCAGCGAAGAAATCTTCCCAGAGCGTTGAAATACCTGACCCAGCAGCCGAGAAAAGCTCTCGCTGCAGATGTTCAAAAGCACTGATGGAGCTTTCAGCGCGGAAAAAAAATGCCCTGGTGCTTCTCTGAATCATCAGAGGAGCCTTCGTGTGAGAAAGAGAGACAGGGGAGGAAGGAGAAGGAGGAGGAGAAGGAGAAGGAGGAGGAGAAGGAGAAGGAGAAGGAGAAGGAGGAGAAGGAGAAGGAGAAGGAGAAGGAGAAGGAGAAGGAGGAGGAGGAGGAGGAGGAGGAGAAGGAGGAGGAGGAGGAGGAGGAGGAGGAGGAGGAGGAGGAGGAGAAGGAGGAGGAGGAGGAGGAGGAGGAGGAGAAGGAGAAGGAGAAGGAGAAGGAGGAGGAGAAGGAGAAGGAGAAGGAGGAGAAGGAGAAGGAGAAGGAGAAGGAGAAGGAGAAGGAGAAGGAGAAGGAGAAGGAGAAGGAGAAGGAGAAGGAGAAGGAGGAGAAGGAGAAGGAGAAGGAGAAGGAGAAGGAGAAGGAGAAGGAGAAGGAGGAGGAGGAGGAGGAGGAGGAGGAGGAGGAGGAGGAGGAGGAGGAGGAGAAGGAGGAGGAGGAGGAGGAGAAGGAGGAGGAGGAGGAGGAGGAGGAGGAGGAGGAGAAGGAGGAGGAGGAGGAGGAGGAGGAGGAGAAGGAGGAGGAGGAGGAGGAGAAGGAGGAGAAGGAGGAGAAGGAGAAGGAGAAGGAGAAGGAGAAGGAGAAGGAGAAGGAGAAGGAGAAGGAGAAGGAGAAGGAGAAGGAGAAGGAGAAGGAGAAGGAGAAGGGAGAGGAGAGGATACAAAGAATAGAAATGGAAAAGAAGAAAAAAGAAGAAAAAAGGGAAAGGGAAGGGGAGGGAAGGGAAGGGAAGGGAAGGGAAGGGAAGGGAAGGGAAGGGAAGGGAAGGGAAGGGAAGGGAAGGGAAGGGAAGGGAAGGGAAGGGAAGGGAAGGGAAGGGAAGGGAAGGGAAGGGAAGGGAAGGGAAGGGAAGGAAGGGAAGGGAAGGGAAGGGAAGGGAAGGGAAGGGAAGGGAAGGGAAGGGAAGGGAAGGGAAGGGAAGGGAAGGGAAGGGAAGGGAAGGGAAGGGAAGGGAAGGGAAGGGAAGGGAAGGGAAGGGAAGGGAAGGGAAGGGAAGGGAAGGGAAGGGAAGGGAAGGGCAAGTCTGCATTAGGAGGAGGAGCAGAGATGGCTGTGTTTCTAGGGTACTAATCTGGGAATGAGGCTTCTCATTCTGTCAGTCTGTGTATTGGCTGATCCTGAAGACATCTCTTCACATTTCGTGTCTCAGCTACTTCATGCATGAAATGGAAGAAGTGGAAAACGATGTTCACTCATCCTAAAGCTTAAGATGTGGCTTTAGGAGTCACTCTCTGCTGCATGGCTTCCTAAAAGAGAGTCACCCGCTGGGAGATGAGGATAAAAGGTGGGGAAGGCTGGGGTTGGGAGAAACACCAGGGTACAATGGTGAGGGACCTCTTGCAGGGACAGCATGGGGACAGAAGTGTGGGGAGGTGCCTGGATGGTCATGGAGGCACATAGCCTCAATTTACAAAAGTAGTTCTGGATGAGATTCAGAAGGTGATCATATGCATCAAATTAATGGAAAGTATCATGACTGGGAGAGGTGGTAGGATGTGAGCCAAGACTTCAGAGCTGTCTCTGCTAGCAAACAGTCAAGACTGGGCTACAGGGTTTGAGGGTATAAGGGATGCTGGTACTCTCCAGGAGGGCAGTAGGGAAGAAAGAAGACATCCTGGGGCTTGAAGGGGTGAAAGGGGCCATGCCTCTGGATGCTTGAGGCTCGCTCAATATGCAGGGTCATGAGCTGCTCCAGGAATGGGGGGGAAGCCAGCACTCTCCAGGTGCTGCAGGGATTTAGGGATGCTGGCATCCTCCAGGCAGCTGGAAGGGGATGCTTGAGGCTCACCCAAGACACAGCACCACAAGCTGCTCTGGGGAGGTGGGGGATGCCAGCATCCTCCAGGAGGAGAAGACATGAAGGCTGGATGAGGTGAAAAGGGCCATGCCTGAGACCAATGGCATGAGGTCTAACAAGGCCAAATGCTGGGTTCTGCACTTGGGGCACAACAACCCTATGCAGTGCTACAGACTAGGAGAAGTCTGTCTAGAAAGCTGCTTAGAGGAGAAGGACCTGGGGGTGTTGGTTGACAGCCGACTGACCATGAGCCAGCAGTGTGCCCAGGTGGCCAAGAAGGCCAATGGCATCTTGGTTTGGATCAGAAACAGCATGGCCAGCAGGTGCAGGGAGGTGATTCTCCCTCTGTACTCGGCACTGGTGAGACCACACCTTGAGTACTGTGTTCAGTTCTGGGCTCCTCACCACAAGAAGGATGTTGAGGCTCTGGAGTGTGTCCAGAGAAGAGCAACGAAGCTGGTGAAGGGCTGGAGAACAAGTCTTATGAGGAGCGGCTGAGAGAGCTGGGGGTGTTTAGGCCTGGAGAAGAGGAGGCTGAGGGGAGACCTTATTGCTCTCTACAACTACCTGAAAGGAGGTTGTGGAGAGGAGGGAGCTGGCCTCTTCTCCCAAGTGACAGAGGACAGGACAAGGGGTAATGGCCTCATGCTCTGCCAGGGGAGGTTTAGGCTGGATATCAGGAAAAAAATTTACACAGAAAGGGTCATCAGGCACTGGCAGAGGCTGCCCAGGGAAGTGGTGAAGTCCCCATCCCTGGAGGTGTTTAAATTTAGACAGGTAGACAAGGTGTTCAGGGATATGGTTTAGTGGCAGATAGGAATGGTTGGACTCAATGATCCAAGAGGTCTTTTCCAATCTGGTGATTCTATGATTCTATGCCCTGGGATGCTTTGATCTTGCCCAAGATGCAGGACCACAAGATGCTCCAGGGATGTGGGGCGTGCCGGCATCCTCCAGGGGGCTGAGAGAGGATGCTTGAGGCTCAGACGAGACACAGCACCACAAGCTGATCTGGGGATGTGGGGGATGCTGGCATCCTCCAGGAGGAGAAAAAATCCTGAGGCTGGAAGAGGTGAAAAGGGCCATGCCCCGGGATGCTTGGATCTTGCCTAAGATGCTCCGGGGATGGGGGGGTGCAGGGATCCTCCGGGCAGCTGGGAGGGGGTGCCTGGGGCTCAGCCGAGACGCAGTACCACGAGCTGCTCCGGGCTGGGGCAGATTCCCCCGCCTTGGGGACAAGGACCGGGGGCCGGGGAGGAGAGAGGAGGGGGCCGGGCCAGCAAGCTCCTCCCTGCGGGGCCGGGGAGAAGCGGGGGGGGGGGCGGCGGAGGCAGCCGGGGAAGGCAGCGGGAGCTGCCCCGCAGCCAGAAGTTTGCTGCTAGGGGCTAAAAACAAGCAAACAAACAAAAAAAAAGGAAATCATTAAATAAGCCGGTTAGAATCCTAAAAACCTCCTAAGGATCATTCCCCTCCGCAGCTGCCCCGGAGGGATGCAGGTGGAGCGAGGGCAGAGGGAACCCGCGATGCTCAGCCAGCTCGCGGGCAGGACCCGGCTCCGGAGCGGGGCTAAAGCGGTGTCCGTGTGAACGGGAGCCCCGGGAGGGCCGGGCTGGGGCGGCGGGGACGCCTCTCGCCCTGCCCAGCCTGCGCGCATCCTCCGGCACCGCCTGCGCTGGCCGAGCCGAGCCGGGGCCAGTCCGTGGCATCCGAGGAGAGCGGTAGGATGAGGGGCATCCTCTGCTTCTGCACTCTGGTCCTCCTGGGTGAGTAGCGAGGCGGCACCGCGAGGGACACGCAGGCACAACTTCGTGCCGGAGGGTCGCTTGCAGGGACCCCGAGGGACACCCCTATTTCGGCCATCCACGGGGATGGGTGGTTGCCCCTTCCTCAGCATCCCCGGAGCGTGGGAAGCGTGGGAGCATCACCCAGTTCTCTGCTGGCTGGACCCTTCCCCACCGTCGCTCCGGATAGTCCTGTTTGCGGTGAAAAGGGGTGAATTTACCGAAGGAATTAAAGCGCTTCTTGATGGGAAGAAGAGCTTGGAGGGAGATCTTGGAGAGGGAAGGCGGGTTTTGTCAGGCAGCCCCTACAGGGGTGGCGAAGCCGGACAGTGTCGGGGTTTGGGGCTGGTGGGAGAGCACTGGCAGCTCCATCTCCGTGCACCGTGTCCTCAGCACCCATCTGGCCCGAGCGTGTGCGTCTCCAGGTGTCCAGGGGTCTTTGCTGCTGTTCTTTGCACCCCCCTCAAAAAATCGGAGTGTCTTCGGGTCTTTTTTGTTTGCAGCGGGAGCGGGGAGGTGAAGCCCCCCCAGATGCCTCCTCCATCCCTCCGTGAGCTCTCGAGGCAGCCCTTGTCCACAGTCGCGGTTAGGAGATGCCACCGTATCCGCGGGGACTCGGTCTGCAGCACCCTTGCTTTGAGCATCTTGCTCGCATCCCGCTTCACCCCATCTCGGAGCCAACTGTTCTGCTGGGTGCAATTCCCAGGGCTTCCCAAGTCCCTCGGAAAAGCAGTACGTGAAGGAGCTGCATCCTTTTGCCTGGATGCAACCCCGACAGCTCCACTCGGGGTAATTTCCCCCCCCCTCCCAGTGCTTCGTTGAGATAGGAAACCCAAGACTGAGCCCATGCTTCAGTAGACCTGGAAAGGCTTTGAGGAGACAGGGGGTGAGGATGCACCTGTCCTCCTCGGGTGCCCAGTGGGGGAGAAAAAGGTTTTGGGATGTATGGAAGTGCCTGGGACATCTCCACCGGCCCGGCGTTGCCTCCTCCGCACCCTGAGCATCCCAACTGGGAGCCCACCTCCTGGGGAAGACCCCGAGTAGGTTTTTCCTTCGGTGGGGAAGGCTTTGTAAAAGCTCCAGGTAACTCCTCTTGCCGGCTCTCTTTGTCACTAGATGTCAGCAGCAGCAACTCTTAAGTTCCAAAGGCTGGGAGGGGGGGAATTTAGACCCTCCTAGAGGGGCCATCTCCAGCCAGGGAGTGCTTAGAGCCAAGGATTTGGAGGAGCACCAGGACCTGGCCGTGCCCCAGGCTGGAATGGTTGCAACCTCGCAGGGGCTGGAGCTGTGCCCTGAGCTGGGAAAGGTCTCAGCCTCTCTCAGAGCTGGAGATTTTTCCTACAAGGCTCACGAGGCCTCTGGGTGGGAGTCCAGGTCTCTGCAGGATCTGTTTTCCAAGTGGCTCAGATTGACTGCCTCACTGATTGACTGCCTGATTGACTGACTGGTGGACTGATTGATTTTCTCTGGAGAAAGTCGCCTTAAAGAAAAGAGCAAATGGCCAGCTCTCCATTGTCAGCAACGCTCTTGGGAATAGCAGGCAGGTTTAAAGTGCACACTCATAGCCTCTGGTCCGAGCCAGAGCAAAACCATCAGCTAGTATTCACCTTTTGGTCTTCTGATCTTGGACCTCCAGAAGGATTTTTTCATCTCTGAGCTGCCATTTGACCTCTGCATGCTCATCACCATCCTAGCAGATGCCATCCAATCCTGCTCACCGGATATCTTCTAGATGTTTGTGTTATGGATGGATGAGAGCTTCTCCTTCAGAGGAGACCCCTTGCAGGGATTGGAACAGGCTGTCAGGGAAGGTGGTTGAGTTCCCATCCCTGGAGGTGTTTAAAAGATGGATAGATGAGGCGCTCAGGGATATGATTTAGTAGTGGACAGGTACGGTTTGGCTTGATGATCTCAAAGGTCTTTTCTAAACCAGTAATTCTGTGATTCTGTGACTGGAGATACCAGGCTGGAGACAGGATGGCAATTCCCATCTTCATCCATGCTGTCTGCAAACCATGTGTGCTGCAGTGTGAGCACCTTGCTTTTTGTATGTGCATCCCCTAGGCCATTTTTTGGGATGATCCCGGGTGGAGGAGGCAAGGCTTGGATAAATTACAGCTCTCTGAGGTAGAACAAGGCAGCATCACCATTGTCCAGCCTGAATGGGGAGACCATTGCTGTCACTCCATATCCAGGTCCATGGTGGCAGAGGCACGCAGGGTGACCCAAAATTGGCAACCAATACAGTTGAACACATTTTTTTTCCCCACAACCACTTTTCAGCCAGATCATCTCCCTGATCACCCGTAGCCACATAAATACCAGTGCCAGAGGCAAGGACAGAATAGGAGCACACAGCTGGTGACCCAGACATGGCTTGGGGATGTTCATTGCTGTCTCGATGTCTCCTTGTTTGCTTGCACCTGTGGTGTTGGCTGGAAATCCCGTCCCAGTGGTGATGCATTCAGGGAGACTTTGTGGAAAATGAATGCTCTTGAAAGGTGTAATTAAATGTAAAGAATACAGTTATTTTTACAGTGACACTGCGTTACACCTGTAACCAGCCCCCAAAATATTATCCATCTCTTGTGCAGCTTTCAGAGGACCTTCTACTCTTTGCCTTAACGAAATAATAACTAAAGAATGAGCAGGAAAATTTGGGCTACAGTTGAAAGCATCAGTTTGCTGCCAAGTCCTCAGGGGACCAAGAGTCATTTCTGGGCCATTGCGATGGAGGGCACGATCCTAAAATGACATCTGGGCTGTCTTCTATCCACAACTGCTGCCTTTACCTGGCAAGTTTTACTGCGCTTTGTCATTAGCATAATTCCCAGCATATGTTTCCCACGGGCTCTTCATAGATGCAATCAAACACAAGAGAGCATCTGGCAGATTTTTCACCTGGTTTGGGAACTCGGATCCCAAGGGGAGAGCAAAAATCTCTTGAAAAATGCGTCTGTGTGTGTGAGAGAGGGAAATGCTCCTTAAATTAGGGCCTTTGTCAGTTCTGACAGGAGCAATCCGTTATTTGCATCAGTAAGAATGTGATATTTATGTCTCTCCGTATTGGTGCAGAGGAGAAATAAAACTTCTCCCTCAACAGGCTGTCTTCAAACACTCTGCAAATTCCTCCACAAGGATCTCACTGCACCCAGAAAGGATTTTTTTTTTTTTCCCGGAGCTATGGAGCTTTAAACAGTAATTACTGCTGGGTAAAAATTAGTACTAGTTAAATCTAATAATTGCTATTAATTACTGTGACAAGTTTTCATTTTGCTTTTGGAGACAGAAATGTCTCCTCTGCTCTCCTGGCTGTTTTCACTGATTCCTATTGTGCCTAAAATTCCCTTCATCATTTTCACACAAGACTTGTTCATTTTTATAACTTTCCACTTGGTCATTTTTAAACATGACTTTAATGTCGCTAAAGTTTGCTACCTTTCAATAAAAATACTCGGCTACCGAGATACCCGTGATTTCTTTTTCCCTCCAGTGGACTTTATATTCGTTTTGCTTCCCTAGGAAAAAAAAAATGACCTCTTTCTTCTCAACCTAAAGGTGGAAGAGGACAAATTCAAAGGAAGTTCTTCTAAAACAATTTTTTAGAAGGACACATTTCACTGAAATGAAAAAAAAAAGGAACAAAACTATGAAAAGCTTGTTCCTGTCAATCTTCAGTTCAGTGCAGTTCCCTTGTTTCAAATCTATCTGTCAAAATTTCCTCTGGTAACACCTCCTGGCAGAGGACTTCAAGCCTGAATGGACTGATGGTGGCAGCTGTGTGATAGCAGGTGGGGGAGAAGGGCTGAGAAGATATCGCCACCACCCCAGGCGGACTGTGTGCATCTCTTTTGGCTATCACAGCCTTAAAAGAGTCAAATATGGGTGTATTGAGGTGGGTGAAATCAGAATCAGAAATCAGGGCTGAAAGGATGAGTTTGAAGAGATGGATAGGAAGAAGAACCATGGATGAACTTTAGCTCTTGGAGATGGACAAGGAAGAAGTCTGGTGTCAAGAAGTCAAATCAAGTCTGGTGTGACCCAGGGGAAGGTGTATGCAGGCGTGTGTGGGATAGGGTTGTGGTGATCAAGCTAATGGAGGACAATAACTCTGGACTTTCATATGGAGAGCAGAAAGGATTTCCAGAAGCAGAAGCCACCATTTTTTTTTCTTGGATAAGGAGATCTTGGAACTGCTGTAGGGAATAAAAATGAGTGTGCAGGAAGGATAGGTGCCTTTGAAGGTCGCATCTCATTTTGGATGCCCCATCCCTGGAGGTATTCAAGGCCAGGTTGGACGAGCCTTGGGCAGCCTGATCCAGTGGGACGGCCCTGCCCATGGCAGGGGGTTGGAACTGGATGATCTTTAAGGTTCCTTCCAACCCAAACTATTCTATGATTCTATGATTCTATGATTCTGTGATTCTGTGATTCTATGATTTGATCACCTGTGACTCCTCCAAGATTTTGGTCTAATAACGAGTGATGCCACAGCTGGCTGCTGCTAGGCTGTAGTGAGCTTGATAGATGTTAAGATAGGTTGTTATCTTCATGACTCTTTCCAAGCATGTCCCTGCATATTTCAGGAGCTGAGCTCATAAGAAGACCTACTCCAGCTGCTGATCTGCCTTGGAGGTCCTTTGGTCACCCAGCAGTGACACATCTTTCCCTGATGCCGGGCATGGCAGCCATGCAGGGTACAGGGGGTGGCCAGACCTCTTATGTGTCCTCAGAGCTTGGTCATCTCCAGTACCTTCTGGTCCATCTGACTGGAGCTGATGGGGAGACTGGGATTTATCTGCCTGTAGCAGGTGACTTGAAGGAATGAGTGACCCCAGGGATGGAGGCTGAGTAAACCTCTCTGGGCCCCTGGTCCACTGCTTGACTGTCCTCATGGGGAAAAAGTGTTTCCCTGTATCCCATTGGACTAGAGGTTTATTCCCCAGCCCAAAACTGCCTTGGCCACATCTTGTCACTCTTGATTCTCAATCACGGAATGGTTTGGATTGGAAAGGACCTTAAAGCCTATCCAGCTCTGACACCTCCCACTGGACCTGGCTTCAAGCCCCATCCAACCTGGCCTTGAACACCTCCAAGAATGGGGCAGCCACAACTTCCCTGGGCAACCTGGGCCAGTGTCTCACCACCCTCATTGTGAAGAAACTCTTCCTAATGTCTAATCTAAATCTTCCACCCTCCAATTTAAAGCCATTTCCCCTCATCTTATCATCTCTTTCCTCCTCCCATTCATGTGAATCCCTCTTCCTCCCCAAGCAACTTCTCAGTGCACGTGTTCCTCTTTCTGTCCAAAGCCATCTGGGAAGCAGTTTACATGAAAGATGCAGTAAAAACAGTTGTGCCATGGTTTTGATTTATTTAATACAACTGGAACATCCTGTTTGCAGTACCTGCTCTCACTGAGTGCTTTGACAGAGTTATTAGCAGCACTCCAGAAGTTACTGCTGACATAGGAGTTGGGGGGTCGTTTCGACACAAAAGTACCTGCAGCTGCTTTCACATTCATGGGTCCAGTTTATTGATGAGAAAGGAATGGGACAGGTTTTTCTGGTGCTTCTTCCAAAAGCAGGATCAAATTGCTCATCTTTCACACATGGCTGGGCTAAGCCATCTATTTTTTGGCCCCACGGGGGTGGCAGTCCACTTTGGGATGGGTTTTTAAACAGGTCCAGATGCTAAAGGACTCTAAGTTAAGACCTGAGAAACTGGTGGATTTTGCTTTCCTCCTCTCTTCCTGTTACTTGTACACATAATTCGAGTCAAGATTTAACGTTAATGTTTCTTACTGAGCTGCAGGTCTTTAATAGTAAGTGGTCCGTGCTGCAGACTGCCTTGCGAGAGGCATTGCACACACCTGTTTCAGATCTCTTCTGCCTTGAGGGGTTTTAGCCATTAATGGCTACAAAACCCATCAGGAGCAGAGGTGTCTGTGGAAAGAGCTTGGCTTTTCAGACAGGCAGCAGTGGGGAGTGTGTTTGGGAGTCCCTGTCTGCATGATTCGAGGTCTCTGGAGGCTCTGAGCTGATCTGGACCCAGCAAATGCTCAGGACAGGTCTTGGGAGAGCTCCAGGGTGTTTTCAGAGAGGGCAAATTGAACGTAATCTCTGCAAAATAATCAGGCTTTGCTTCAAGTTTTGCATCAAACGAACCTGGCTGATGCCTCTGGAGCAGCCACCTGGGAAATCCCATCATCCCTGATTAATCACAGCAAAGGAAACACAGGGCAGCTCCAGCCTCATGGGAAAGAAGTCTTCACTTGGATGATGACTGTGAATTTTTTGGAGCAAAGCTGGTGTCTGGGCCACCGCTTGTACAGGGATCATGTGGTCCTGTCTGTGAGAGTTTTACACGACCACTCAAATCAATCATAAAGGGTTTTGACTTTCTCGATTCATCTGCTTGTACGTGGCAGTCTGTACTGAATGCTTTGCTCTACTTTTTCTCATCCTACTGCCCATTCTGCGCTCTCCATAAGTACCATACAATCATAGAATCATTTGGGTTGGAAAGGACCTTGAAGATCATCCAGTTCCAACCCCCTGCCATGGGCAGGGACACCTCCCATTGGATCAGGTTGCTCAAAGCCTCATCCAACCCGGCCTAGGACACCTCCAGGGATGGGACAGCCACAGCCTCCGTGGGCAACCTGGGCTAGGACCTCACCACCTTTATCGTGAAAAATTTCTTCCTATCAGCTGATTATAACTGAGCTGATTATAACTAAGCTGATTTCTTCCTATCACCATGATTATAACAGCCTTTTCTTTCTGTCCATTGCTCACCTGCATCACTCCTAACTGGTGCCCAGGACTGCAGACCGGCTCCCCAGGTGTTGGCCGTAGATGCTATCATTTGTCTTTCAGCCAACCCAGCCCCTTCTTCAGCTTTGCCATGGGGAGGAATCATTGCTTCTCGGAGCTACCTGTCTCTGCGACTTTGGATAAACAACTCTTAATAACAGACTAGGTATTTCTTCTGAGATTTTAACTTCCATGTATGCGAAGAAAAATGCATCTCCTCATGACAGCCTTTGTGGTGATACCTCTTGGATTTTATACAGCTGACTTGATTACCTGCAATATGGAAATGGGGAGCGGATGTCTCCTATAGCACCACACATTTTTTTTCCTTTCTTGCTGTCTGTGTTTTCCTTTGATGTTCCCTATGTACAGCAGAAGGCACCTTAAAAAGATGTCACAAGGCGGGAGGTGACATAAATCTACACACACTGAATCTTCTGTAGTAAAGGCTGTAGGTTTAGGATGCTGTTTGCCATCTACTAATGGAGAGGAGAGCAAACCAACACGCTGAATTATTAGACAGGGTATGGAATGAATCAAAGCCACTTGACCTGTTTGTGTAAAGCCTTAGACAAGGCTGAGTTTTCCTAAGTATTTCCTCTGCACAGTGAGGGATTACACTCTCCTTGCAAGGGTTAGTTGATTTATGCTGGGGGGTTCGACACATGAGTTATAACAATTTTACGGTAGGTCTTTTTTTTTCCCCCTCTCTTCCAACGTGTTTGTTTTGTTTCTTCTTCTTGCTGAGAGAGCATAAACCAGCGATGCTGCTTGAGGGACAAACTGCACACCCTGGGGTATCTGTCACACCCACATCATCTTTCCGAGAGGGCACGGATGCAGTCATCTTAGCTGAGCTTTTCTTCCAGTGTGGGAAAAAGTGCTCATGGGGTCATGGCGCTCACAGCCTATCATTACCTTCAAGGTAATGTGAAGGAGTTTTTCTCTGCCTCACAAGGAGCTGGAATGAGGTACAGAGAGGAGAAACTTGAGCTGCCTGTTAGGAATAAACAGGCTGAGAGAGTTAGGGTTGTTCAGCCTGGAGAAGAGAAGACTGTGGGGAGACCTTATAGTGACCTTCCTGTACCTGAAGGGGCTCCAGAAAAGCTGGGGAGGGGCTCTTTATCAGGGAGTGCAAGGATAGGATGAGGGGGCATGATTTTAAGCTGAAAGAGGGAAGATTTAGTTTAGATATTAGTAGGAAATATTTTCCTGTGAGGATAGTGACACACTGGCCCAGGTTGCCCAGAGACGTTGTGGCTGCCCCATCCCTGGAGGTGTTCAAGGCCAGGTTGGATGGGGCTTGGAGCAGCCTGATCCAGTGGGAGGTGTCCCTGCCCATGGCAGAGCGGTTGGAACTGGGTGGGCTTCAAGTTCCCTTCCAACCCAACACATTCTATGATTTGATAATACTATGATTCTATGATAAAAGCTTTACTTTCGATCAGGACAACATCTGATTAGTTAAAGGAAGGGAGTAGAGCTGGTTTCCCTTTAGGGAGCTGCTGAGGGTTTGTTAGGCTTTGCAGGCATTAACAAACCTTAAAGCCATAAGCTTTGCTGCCCCAAAGAACTCCTGAAAGGAGGAACCTTCTCCGAAAGGCAGCCTTAGGGGCCTCTCCTGCTGGTTTGGGAAAAAGATCAGGAATTACATTAAACTTGCAACGCAAGACTTCTCCATCAGGGTCAGAGGGAAGGGAACAGTGAAGAAGGTCCTGAGCTGACTCTGGTCTAGAGGTGGGAAGTGGAGGAGAAAGGTTGGACAGAAGATGTGGATGAACCTTAGTAGGGAATGCAGGAACAGGGAGGAGGAAAGTGTAGAACCCTAAGGGTCTGAGTGCAATTCCGGAGCTGGGGAAGCCCTAAATATTGAATTCCCCCTTCTGCAAAAAGTGACATGAGTCCCTGCAGGGGGAGTAGATGTGAAGTGACAGCTCAGGGACTCATCCATCAGCGTGGAGTGTGGAGGCATACGCACTAGGTAAAGCAGCTTCAGAGTTACCACCCCCCTGGGACTAATGCAAGGAAATTTATCTCCCTCTCCTGATATAGGTTCATTCTTCTTCCCTACAGATCCAGCCAAGCCAGTCCTTAATATGTGCTGGAAAGGCTGTTAGTAATTAAATACCTGACTTAAGGGGGTCCAGATCTCTAGCTGGGTTTGTTATATGCTATCTCATTACCAATAACTATTAATAACATTCCGAAGAGCTGGAGCTAAAAAAGCAAACACACAAATGAACAACAACAACAACAAAACAAATGGAGAAAAGAAATCCAGTGAATTCATAGAATCCTGGAATCATAGAATGGTTTGGGTTGGAACAGATCTTAAAGCCCATACAGTTCCAACGCCCCCCACCCCACAGCAGGGACACATCCCACTGGATCAGGTGACTTCAAAGCCCCATCCAACCTGGCCTTGAACACCTCCAGGGATAGGGCAGCCACAGCTTCTCTGGGCAACCTGGGCCAGGGCCTCTCCACCCTCAGAGCGAAGAATTTCTTCCTGATGTCTAATCTAAATCTTCCCCCTCCCAATTTAAAACCATTCCTACTTGTGCTATCACTCCAGGCCCTTGGAAAAATTCCTTCTCCAGCTTTCCGGGAGCCCCTTTCAGTACTGGAAGCTGCTCTAAGATCTCCCTGCAGCCTTGTCTTCTCCAGGCTGAACAACCCCAACTCTCTCAGCCTGTCCTCAGAGCAGAGATATTCCAGCCTTTGCATCATCTTTGTGGCCTTCTCTGGACCCATTCCATCAGTTCCATCTCCTTCTTATGTTGGGGATTCTGGAACCGGACATAATGCTTGCCCCAGAAGTGCCTAATCCGCAAGATGAATGCTTTCCCATGGGATAAGGAATTATGGTCTTTGTTTGTGGGTGATTCTCAGGTGTAGAAAACGGTACAAACTCATTGAATTGCTGTGTAAAACAAGGATATTTTCACAGTAGCAAAATTGTTGTGAGGCAGAACCAGGTGACGGTGCAGCATTTGACCTGATATGTTTGTGCTCGCGTGAAGCAGCCAACTACGAGCTGGGATCAAAATTTCTCGTCAGTGTATGGGGAACGATGTGACTTTTAGCATCACCTGCTGTGCATACAATCTCCCGAGCTCTGTTTTTTTTGCTACTCAGGCAGGAACTGAATTCAAGTGCAGTAGCTGACTAATCTGCTTTGAAAATCTTCCCGTATTCCCTACATGGGAATCCGTGATCCTGCTTCGCGCCAGGATTAGAGATGGGGGCTGCTAAAGAGAAAGGGCCGAATTCAGTGATGTGCCACAGGGGCTGGAGCAGCCGTGGGGTGTAAAGAAATAAAAGCCTCTGATCGAAGAGCAGGCTGGAAAACGGAAACTCATTCCCCCTGAAACACATTGGGCTTTCGGCACAATTTGTCTTCCAAACAACAGTGACAAATCAGGAATAATAAAAATTGCAATGAAGGAAAGTGGAAAATAAAATGCTTATTAAGGATAATTCTGGGGCAAGAAAAATGAGGACTAAAATAAAGCCCCACGTGTTTCTGTTCTGTTTCACTTGCTTTTATTCAGAAAACAGAAATTGGTCTTCCTGGAGGGACACTGGATAGGAAGAGAAATGGACCTTGTTTCTCACTTGTCTGAGCATCAGACAGGGATGGTGTCTGCAGGAGATGGGTTTCACCCCACCTAGTTTTCACCTGGTCTTCTGAACTTTTCCTTTTAAAATCAGTGGAGAGAGGGTGAGAGGTCCAGAAGGACCCTCAGCCTCTTTATAGATCCCTGGTATCTCCAAGGGCTGTGAAGCGAATCAATTTAACAGTTTTAGACCTTCCCCTGATTTTTAGGTGCTTTAAGTTCAATGAGATGAATCCCATCTAAGCCACCAAGGTTTCTTGTCCTCCAAGAGAGCAACTGGTGAAGAAGGGATCAGTCAAGGAGCTCTTGTTTCAATGCATCAGAATGAAAAAAGATAAGAAAGACGAAGAAAATCATATTAAAACATTATTTAGCACTTTGTTTTTCTACTTGCAAACCGCAAATTTTCTCAGGGAATACATTTTTCCGTGGTTAAAGGAGAAAGAAAGAAATCTAATAGGAAATGTCCAACTGTTTCGTAGAATCATAGAGCCATTAGCTTGGAAAAGACTTCTAAAATCACTGAGTCCAACTGTAAACCTAACACTGCCGAGGCCACCACTAAACAATGCCCCTAAAAACCATCAGGTTTCATGGCCATGACGGCTCTGGTCACAACGAAGACTGGAAGTAGCTGGTGTTGGTGGCTCTGCTGGGGGTCATGGATGCCACATAGATCATATGGTGCTCGGGAGCCTTCAGAGCCATGGAAATTTGATTGACCCACCTATTAAAATCCCTGAAATGGTTTCAGTCATGGCCAACAAGCCATCTCCTGGGCTTTTTTCATAAGCTAGCAAAAGCCAACGACCATTCCCAGACAGTTGGCAAGTGGTTGCTTTGTTCTGAAGGGGAAGGGAGTTTGTTCATATGAATGAGGCAGATGGAGGTCACTTGGACCAGCACCTTGAGTTTGCATAATTATCTAACCTAGGCATAGAGTAATAGAATCACAGAATGGTTTGGGGTGGAAGGGGCCTTAAAGCCCATCCAGTTCCAACCCGCCCCCACATGGCAGGGACACCTCCCACTGGATCAGGCTGCTCAAAGCCCTATACAACCTGGCCTTGAACACCTCCAGGGATGGGGCACCCACAACTTCCCTGGGCAACCTGGGCCAGTGCCTCACCACCCTCATCGTGAAGATTTTTTTCCTAATTTCTAATCTAAATCTTCTCTCTTGCAATTTAAAGCCATTCACTCTCTTCCTATCACTCTGAGCCCTTGTAAAAAGTCCCTCCCCAGTTTCCTGGAGCCCCTTCAGATACTGGAAGGCCACTCTAAGGTCTCCCTGCAGCCTTCTCTTCTCCAGGCTGAACAACTCCAACTCTCTCAGCCTGGCCTCAGAGCAGAGGTGCTCCATACCTTGCATCGTCTTTGTGACCTCCTCTGGACCCATTCCAACAGTTCCATATCCATCTTACATTGGGGATTCCAGAACCGGATACGGGGGTCCAAGTGGGGTCTCATGAGAGCAGAGTAGATGGGCAGAATCACATGAGATACCACCGTTTCACCCCCAGACACTGTCCATTTCTCAGACAGCCTGCGGATGTTTCGGCTTAATCTCTTTCAACCCCCAACACTTACCTTCCTTTCTGTGGCTTCTGGCTCAGGAGGCAGAACACTCACAATGACATGAGATAATATAAAATAAATGATAGCACTGGCTAATTTGTTCGGGAACAGACAAATCCCCTTGTTTCTCGTGCACGTCATTGTGTGCAAACCCACATGCTCGCAGACCTGGCAGGGGGCTGGGGACGCGCATGTGCAAAGAGAGTCCACCAGAAGTTTCTTGCAGAGCCTGTGCAGCCTCTGTATCAACTCTGAAGTGTCCTCTCCAACAAGGCAAAGCCTTTCTTGGCTTGCCATTGCAGTTAGCATGACCTCGTGAAAGATAAGACACCAGAGAAGTCTGAGGAAGCCTGATTTATCCAGAGTTGAAAAGGAAAGAAAGACACAGGAGAGAACATGATCACACTCTATAAATACCTTCAAGGTAACAGTGCAAGGGAAGGAAGAGGATTAGTCACACTTCTGTAAGAAAGGGAGGGGATGAGAGAGAGCAACAGCATGAAGCAGAGAAAGAAAAAGTTTTGAGTATTAGGAACAAAATGTTTAAGTCATTTTTCTTTCTGATTTTTAGCAGAGAAAGAAATTGCAGGGCGTCATTTTGGGCTAGGCTTGGTGAAACAGCTTTTCAGAAGAGTTGTAGGCCATGGGCATGAGGACAAAATGGTGCATAGATGTGTAGGATCTAAAGGTCGAAAGCATGTCTGTGAGCTAAACAAGGGGCCAGCGTAGCCTCCAAGACCGAAACAGTGTCACCAGGTGCAGGGTCGTCTTTGGAATTGAGGGTTTGCTGAAAGGGGGATGACAGTGTTCTTTCATCCCCCTTTTCCCTGCACCCCAGTCATGCTGAAGGTATCATGGAAAGGTGGTGTTGCTCAAACATGGGTCTTAATTGTCATTTTATGGTAGATCTGGGAGGTGACTCGTTGACAGATGATGAGTCTGGGTCAGTCAAGAGGCTTGACTAGCTCTTGGCTCTGCCTGTTGTTAATAGGTGAGGAGGTGGCTTCTCCTCCTCACCATTAAAACAACCTTGCTCTTGATGCCTTAGACCTGGCCTCACCCTTCCACCACCCAGACCCTTCCTGTTCCTAGGACACGGGGCCTCCTGACCCTATCGTATCTGGAAATGGAGGTGAGGAAGGCAGGAGCTTTAGTGCAACCTCCCTGAAGGACTGGCTCCAAGTCAGACTTGGCCAATCATTCTTATTGTCATCTTCCATTATGCTGGGACTCAGAAGTAAACGTTTTCAAAAAAAAATGTGGATAGCTGCTGCCAAGATTTTTCCCTGTCTCCTCAAGCAACTGCCAAGAACTCTTTCTTCTCATAACAAATCAGCTAGCCAAATATAGGTATCCCTGGAGAAAGCCCTTCAGGCTAATAAGAATTAACAAGTTGATTCAACTAAAGGTAAACAAGCTAATTATGCCATTCTTCAGCCTATGGTTCCCTGAGAAAATGAATCTTGTGTCTGTGTGTCAGTCAGTCTGTCCACCCCAAATAATTGTAGGTTAGATAAGTTTGATAAAAGTCTCAGAAGATGCTCAGATCCCACAGACTGATGTGAAAATGGATGTGGGAAAGGGAATGACCTCCTAGTGTTGCCCACTGGGGGAAAAGGTAGTGAAAAGAAAAGGTTCACGTGAAAGGAGGTGTAGAAATCCAAGCTCCTTCCATAGTGCTACTTATTTTTTCCCAGCTAAGCAGTAAAGCGTCTGATGCAGTTCTGGGTGGAGCCAAAGGAATTGCTTCCTGGGACTGTAAAGGCAGCTCCCGCAGCAAGTTCAAGGAGAAGAAGTGAAGTGAGTACTTGATGCTGGTTCAGGACTTTTTGTTGGTTACAGCAGCTTAGCAACACCAAAGGACAAGTATTGTCTTGTGGGTGTTAACCATTGCAAAGTAGCATAGCTGTTGACTCTAATGTGAGGTACCCTTGGTCCTGTGCCATCTATACCTTCTGGGGAGGGCTACGTTTTCCAGAGAAATAGATATTATCACGGAAATTTGCAGAAACTCCCCCAGGTTGGGTTTGCTTGCTGTGGTGTCACCTTGAACGTGCCAAGGATGCAGGAGAACTGCTCAGGTGGCAACAGGTAATGGTCGGTGATGAAGGGAATTGGGGAAAGCATAGGCTGATCTTCAAAGGGTCCATGGTGTAGAGCCTCCCAAGATCAAGTCCACCTCATTGGACAAAGCATGATCAACAGGGAATGCTTGGTTGTAGTAAGACTTTTCATTGGCTTCACCACCCAGTTGAGCATGTGCTGCAGCTCTGCTTGTATCTCCCAAACGCTGTGTGGCTCAGATGTGACACACAGCTCTCTCCATCTCCACCATCTGACGTATTGGGTGTCAAAGGTTAATGGCATGGCACGCAATGGTCGATAGCTGTCAGCTACAATAGATGTTGTGACAGCTTGCAGCGAGGAAGGGACAGGTATTAAGTGAATTGGCTGGTGCTTTCTCTGCTTCAGTGCGTATGATATGTGTGCACCCATCTGAACCTCACTGCTAGTTCCCATCATCCCGTGTCCTGCTGCCTCACAAATTCAGGAGCTGGTCCAGAGGCACAGAGCTTTGGGGCTGCCCCATGGCATTCTTTTGTACAGAAATCGCAAGGTGAAACAGAAGGGGGAAAAAAAGTGAAAGAGAGGGAGGGGGAAAAATGTTCCGTTGTGGTGCTTTTGTTTTCCGACAATGTTGACATTATGTGGAGTAACCAAGTATAAAATCTGCCTACTGTTCGGGAGCTGGTGTGCAGAAAATATGCTATTATCTGAGTCTTTTATGCCTCTTTACCCTGTCTGGATCAGAGGAGATAAATGGGTAGATAGGAGCTGAGGCCCCTATCTTTATTTAAGCTGTCAGGTACCACTACGTTATTTTATGCTGATTGTTATAGAAAGCCTCCAGAAAGAGATATATGTTTCTGTATTCCCCCACGTTTCCTATTTTAATCTATAATTTAATAATAAAAGAGATGTATTTCCCTATATTATTTTTATTTGTAGTGTCAGTGATTCTCTTTCACTCTTATTTTCCAAATAAACATTCGCAGACACAAAGCACTTAAAATATGCACATAATCAATCTTGTCTGTTCTCTTTCGGGTTCCCTTTTGACTATTATTGCAGTCATACTTTAATTTACGAGTTAATGCAAAACCACTTTTAGTATAAAACAGGTTCCCCATGGGGCCGGCAGGCTCGCGGTGAAGGCAGAGGCATGAAGGCATGGCCATTCAAGCACGTTCCCACACCCCTACCATGGCTCACGTATATGAAGTTAAGCACACGTACACATGAAATGAGGCAAAAGCCACGTCTGTCGATGTGAAATAGTTGACAGAGCCAGGAACAGGTTAGAATAGCTTGGCCGGAGAGGTGGTTGATGCCCCATCCTTGGAAACATTCAAAGTCAGGTTGGACAAGGCTCTGAGCAACTCGGTTGAATTGAAGATGTCCATGCTCTCTGCAGGGGAATGGACTGGATGACCTTTAAAGGTCCTTTCCAACCTAAACTGTTCTATGGTTCTATGATGCTAAGCACTCTTAAGTTCTGTCCTCTCGTTGTCTATTGGGTCACCGACGTAGTTTTGACTCCTCCAGGCCAAAGAGTGCCTTGGCACTACGACACAGGAGGTTTCGTAGAGCCAGGGTGTATGGGTAAAGATGTCTGTGCTGGTACAGAAAGGTTTGAACATGTGGACACAGGCAAGCCAGAACACACCTTTTGACCCCTGTGCCACAGATTTTGTCCAGGATTGGTTTATGCGGTAGAACAGATGAATGCCAAGATGCTACCAAAAGCAATGAATGGGCTGACTTCAGTTTTCAAGGAAACTCTTCCCATGAGAAGTTTGCCATTTCCCAAGTATTCCTCGGCATAATGTGGATGCTCTGAGGCCAAGTGACAACTGAGTCAGCAGTCAACAAATGAGAATAGGAGATCTATGGGGCATGGAGCTTTGCTTGAGTAAGTCCACGTTGACCTCCCGCTTCTTCACAAATATTGGTGAGCACAGGAACTCTCTTTATTTCTTCTGGCTGAACTTATATGGGTTTCACTTGTACACACCCCCATGCAGCCAAGTATCCAATAAACTCAACGCTTGTGAAAGGGATTTCTTGGGAAGCAAGTGATCGACAGATCAAAGCATAGGGAGAACACTGATGCCCAAGAATGAAACTTGGGGGCCAGGAGGGACAATGAAGATTCCATTCTGGGTGACTCACTGAAAGTACTCTATTTCTAATGGCAAAGTTTTCAGAAGTAAATTGGTCACTTTGATATCACATCATATTATAAACAGATAGCACAGCAGCACTTGGGAACATCAGTTCTATTGTCTGGAGACTGTAGCTGGGCTGGGCTGTGTGACCAGCCTATATCTCCTAAGATGTACAATGACCACCTGGTGTGCAGAAGTCCTACTTGGGGAGCCCGGCCTTCAAGAGAGAACGGAAACTAAAGCTGTTTGAACAACTCCCAAGCAGCAACTTGGCAGCATTTCAGATTTAAAATAGTGAGACAATTAGTGGATGTAGTTTCAGTCTCGATTATTTCCCTCTTACGGCAGAAAAAGAATCTGTGGAAAACAGGGATAGTTTCATTCATTCCGAGTGTGTGGAAATCATATCCAAAGGGAGATTATCCCAACATTGGCCTAACATCCCTTATTCCTGCTTATCTGAACCCTATGTTACCCAGCACCCAACTCTGTCCAGCATCTTCTCAACTCCTGGCTACAGAAACTATAGTAGGAGTTAAAAGGGTTGTTTGATAGCATTTTTATTCTGTCTGGTCTAAACCCAGCCCATAATATACAAGCCATAGGAGTTAATTTTTTTTAGAAAAAAAAATAGAAAAAAAACCAAACAGGAATTGCTTCTCCTCCCAAGTAAAATTTCCTGAAAGAAAGTATTAGATGAAAAAGCTACCGAGAGTCACTTTGTCTAAAACAGAATCATAGAATCATAGAACCTTAGAATCATAGAATGGTTTGGGTTGGAAGGGACCTTAAAGCTCATCCAGTCCCACCCCCTGCCATGGGTAGGAACACCTCCCACTGGATCAGGCTGCCCAAGGCTCATCCAACCTGGCCTTGAACACCTCCAGAGATGGGGCAGCTACAACTTCTCTGGGCAACCTGGGCCAGGGCCTCACCACCTTCACAGGAAAACATTTCTTCCTAGCATCTCATCTAAATCTCCCCTCTTTCAGCTTAAAACCATTCCCCCTCATCCTACCTGATCAAGAGCCCCTCCTCAGCTTTCCTGTAGCCCTTTTCAGTACTGGAAGCTGGTCTAAGTTCTTGCTGGAGTCTTCTCTTCTCCAGGCTGATCAAACTCAACTCTCTCAGCCTGTCCTTAGATGGGAGGTGCTCCAGCCCTCAGATCATCTGCGTGGCCTCCTTTGGACTCACTCCAACAGCTCCATGTCCTTCCTCAGCTGAGAACTCTGGTACTGAATGCAGTTCAGGTCTCTGCTTTAGGAATTTTTTTTCAGTTGAGTCAATATTGTTTTGTTTAAACCTTTGATCGTGCTGCTGCTGTCAGGTCAACAAGGCTGCAGGATATTTCTCAACCTCTATCACTCTCGTGGTGGTGGTGGGAGGTTTGTTCTTGGTGACCTGCGGGAGTCCAGATTTAGAGGGATTGATGGCACAGACTACCTCCTGCTTTCTCCATAGTGTTCAGAGCAAGGAATGAAGTTTCTTTGCACTGCAGAAAAGCAAGGTTGGAGAGGACGGTTTCCAACCAAAGCTGGAAAGATCCTCTCCCTTCCAGTTCATAACTGATATTTAGATTGGAAGGATGGAAAGACAGAAAGATGGTCAGACCATCTTTTCCAGTACATTTCCCAAGACATAGGAAAACTCTGTGGTGGAAACACATGCTTCCTGCACCCTGTGACACATGGTGACTGTTCCTTTCCATGCTCCATGTTGTCTGGAGCGCAAGCTCAGGCACACACACCCATCCCTGCACACCAGTGCCCTGCGTCCTTCAAGGACACAACCGCAGTGCAAAGTGCAGGATGGGCTCAAGAATAGACTGAAGCTTTATCTTGCACCCTTGTTTCCCAACTTACTGCCCAGCAGTCAGCTGAAGCACAGCTCCGCAGTACTTGAGACCAGGAGGTCACCTTTTGGGGTCCTGATCCATATGGTCCATCCATGTTTCTGGCTCCCAAAGAGGTCCACGTGGTAGTTGGTTTTGGGACTGGCAGCATGGATAATGGGTATGTAAGGACTCAAGAGTAGTCTTAGTCCCACCAAGGACCTTAACCTCTGCTCAGTAACTTATGTCCTTATTTATGTTTTTCTTCCTACACAGATAGGGAAAATAAAGGCATTTTGGCTCCATGTAGGAAATGAATCAAAAGCTTATGAGAAGGAACGACCCAGTTCATTCCCACTGCAAAGTTTTGTCCTCTTCTGTCCCTGGCCACCTCCTTTAGCAGTTCAAGAGAACCAGTTTCTACCTGTGGCTGTGTCACAGGCCCTGAAATGTTGCCTATCTCCCCAAAGCCGCTCCAGTGAACCTCAGAGATCTGATGGAATCAGCAGGTTTGCAAGGAAAAATGAGATTTTTTTTTTTTCCTTCCTGGCTGACTTCCCTCAGCAGCAGCTCCAGCTCTCCAAGGCACATCTCAATTAATTAATACAGTCAAACCTTATTAGAGGCAATTGTTGGCCAGGAATTACCGAGTCCTGAGTTCTCTCTGCTTTTCTCCTTGTTGTTTCTCACTGTTACTTTCCTCCCCACTGCCTTTCTCGTGTCCTGGCAAAGCCTGATGTAGAGTGGGACCTTCTTTAGTGAGCAGTGGAAGTTCAACCTTTCTCCTAGCCCAAAGCCCTGCTGCTGTCAAGGTTCCTGAGTTGATCTCAGCACAGCTTGGCCAGAAACTGTGCAGCCAGCTGAGACTTGGCAGCAGCAGGTTACAATGTCGGGGTCCCAGGGGCTCTTCTGTCACCTCAAACTTGATGTTTGTGGCATAGCAGTGAGCTGTATCTGTGAGAAGAGCGAGAAAGTGACCCAGAAAACCTCTGTGCTGGGGACCACTGCAGCCTGGAAGGGCTGGAAGTCGTCCAGGCAGATTCAGGTTTGATTTGGGAGTCTCTGAGGCTCCTAGACAGGGGAAGGAAGGAAGGAAGGAAGGAAGGAAGGAAGGAAGGAAGGAAGGAAGGAAGGAAGGAAGGAAGGAAGGAAGGAAGGAAGGAAGGAAGGGAGGGAGGGAGGGAGGAAGGGAGGAAGGAAGGAAGGAAGGGAGGAAGGGAGGAAGGAAGGAAGGAAGGGAGGGAGGAAGGAAGGAAGGAAGGAAGGAAGGAAGGAAGGAAGGAAGGGAGGAAGGAAGGAAGGGAGGGAGGAAGGAAGGGAGGAAGGAAGGAAGGAAGGGAGGGAGGAAGGAAGGGAGGGAGGAAGGAAGGGAGGAAGGAAGGAAGGGAGGAAGGAAGGAAGGAAGGAAGGAAGGAAGGAAGGAAGGAAGGAAGGAAGGAAGGAAGGGAGGGAGGGAGGGAGGAAGGGAGGAAGGAAGGAAGGAAGGGAGGGAGGAAGGAAGGAAGGAAGGAAGGAAGGAAGGAAGGAAGGAAGGAAGGAAGGAAGGGAGGAAGGAAGGAAGGGAGGGAGGAAGGAAGGGAGGAAGGAAGGAAGGGAGGGAGGAAGGAAGGGAGGAAGGAAGGAAGGGAGGGAGGAAGGAAGGGAGGGAGGAAGGAAGGGAGGAAGGAAGGAAGGGAGGAAGGAAGGAAGGAAGGAAGGAAGGAAGGAAGGAAGGAAGGAAGGAAGGAAGGGAGGGAGGGAGGGAGGAAGGGAGGAAGGAAGGAAGGAAGGGAGGGAGGAAGGAAGGAAGGAAGGAAGGAAGGAAGGAAGGAAGGAAGGAAGGAAGGGAGGAAGGAAGGAAGGGAGGGAGGAAGGAAGGGAGGAAGGAAGGAAGGGAGGGAGGAAGGAAGGGAGGGAGGAAGGAAGGGAGGAAGGAAGGAAGGGAGGAAGGAAGGAAGGGAGGAAGGAAGGAAGGGAGGAAGGAAGGGAGGGAGGGAGGAAGGAAGGAAGGAAGGAAGGAAGGAAGGAAGGAAGGAAGGAAGGAAGGAAGGGAGGAAGGAAGGGAGGAAGGAAGGAAGGGAGGAAGGAAGGAAGGGAGGAAGGAAGGGAGGGAGGAAGGAAGGAAGGGAGGAAGGAAGGAAGGAAGGAAGGAAGGAAGGAAGGAAGGAAGGAAGGAAGGAAGGAAGGAAGGAAGGGACAAACCCAGCACACTCCAAAGCACACATTGGAGAATAGAAACGGTGTTTGGCTTTGTATCATAGCTACTGCAGAATTCCTCACCTGATTTTTTTTGACACTGGAAAATAGTGGAGTGCAGGCTGGACAGGGTGTAGTCCCCAGCGACAGAGAGAGGAAGGGCTGGGGCAATGCCATGAACTTGGAGGCAGCAAGATCCCCTGCCTGCCCTGCCCGTTGTGAGATGCTGCTTAATTGAGTTCATGTGCTGGGGATGGGGTTTGCTTTCCAGCTTAACAGGAAGAGCTTGGGATACCCCAAGGCAAGGAGGGTCCCCCTACCTCATCTCCCACCCTACAGCTGCCCCATGGCCATGAGTTGGTGATGTAGCAGTGTCTGGGCATGCAGCTCGCAAGAGCCCTGGCTGCCCCTGAGCCTGGGAAATGAGGCTGCAGGTGGCAGAGACATAGTCTGGAGTGTGGTCTCGGATTTGTCCTCAGCAGGGAGCATCTGTTTCCAAAACCAGGCTGACCCCTCTCAAAACACCGTTGGCACAGCAGGAGCTGGGGCTGCTTTGTGTCTGCGGGTAAATGAGAGGCATTCTCCGGGGCTGTCAGAACAGCGCTTTTCAACAGCCTCAAATTATTATTATTATTTTCTTTTAACATGAATGCAAATATGTCAGCCTTTCTAGGTGGTTGCATTAACTACCCAGCACATCACTCAGCACCTCACAATTCTTGTCAAGTACCGGCATGCCTGTCCCATGTTCATTGCAGAGTCTGAATGCCTCTAACTACATCTCATGATGGAAAAAAAGATTCAAGGTAGGACTAAAACAAAATGTCCAGAAGATAATGGCAATTGTTCTCATCCTCACAGGCACTAAATAGCAGGGCAGACACCTGCCAGAGTGGCTGCAGCTTGCACCCAGAGTGACTCAGGGCTACATCATGGTGATACAGACAAAAAATGGGGTCCCATCCTAGATTTTGGTGCATTTGAGTTGAAAAGCCCAGTGGGGCAGTGCCTCCCCCTCTCTGTGTGTGGGAAGAAAAAAAAAAACCCTATCTTCCTCATTTTGTTTCTTCTTGATTGAATAGGAAAAAGTGCTGCAAGTCCATTATTCAAGCTGATCAAACTTAAAATAAATTGACCAACCACCTCCCTCCCCCCTTTTATCACAGAAATGTCTTGATTTGTTTGTTTATTTTCATTGTTTATCTATTATTATGTCCTCTCATATGAGGACAGGCTGAGAGAGTTTGATTTGTTCTGCCAGGGGAAGAGAAGGCTGCAGGGAGACCTTAGAGCAGCTTCTGGTACTGAGAGGAGCTCCTGGGAAGCTGGAGAGGGGCTCTGGATCAGGGAGTGCAGGGACAGGATGAGGGGGAACGGTTTTAAGATGGAAAAGGGGAGGTTGAGATTAGAGATAAGGAAGAAATGTTTTCCTGTCAGGGTGGGGAGGCAGTAGCACAGGTTGTCCAGGGAAGTCGTGGCTGCCCCATCCCTGGAGGTGTTCAAGGCCAGGTTGGATGGGGTTTAGAGGAACCTGATCCAGTGGGAGGTGTCCCTGCCCATGGCAGTGGAGTTGGAACTGGATGGGCTTTGAGGTCCCTTCCAACTCAAATCATTTTATGATTCTATGATTCTACCATCTTCATAAATGCATTAGGCTGTTTCTGTGAGCCTCAGCACATGCCATTCTATTTCAAGGAATGTAACATGCCTTTTTGCCCAAAATATTATCAAATAAGGAATGTGCATCACTCTGCCTTGTAACTCATGGTCAAAGATCATGAGATCACCGCAAGCCTCATCTGTACCTGCTGCACCTCTGGGCAGCCCCAGCATCCTGATGCATTCTTCCTTCTCAATCCTGGCCTTGAGACTCAGCATTTCTCCTTGAAAACTTCTTGAATCAGGTGCTTATAGTAGAATTTTTTTTCTTTTCCTGTCTGTCATGCACAGGGAGAGATGCTAGAAAGCAAAATGCAGAAGGCTGTTGTCCTCTGATTCCTTTTGGGCTGCGAACAGCCCTTCCCTTTCGAAGTATGTCCAGGCTGACTTTTCTTCTCCCACAGCACCTCTGCTGTCCTGTAAAATCCTTCTTCTCTCAGCTGCATGACATTGAGAAGACCTCCTTCAAAGCCCTCACAATATGGAACAACTCAATATATTTCCTAAACAAGTAAAATTTGGAAAGGCAGTTTCCACACCTCTTTATTCCTGGAGGTGTTAAAAAAAAATGTGTAGATGTGGTGATTTTGGACACGGTTTAGTAGGCATGGTGGTGGTGTGTTGATGGTTGGAATGGATGATCTTAGAGGCCTTTCCAACCTTAATGGTTTTATGATTCTATGATTCAAGGCAGAGGAGCTCAGCTGAGAGATTTTTCAATACACAGTAAGAAAAGGTGGTTGAAGAGGCAATTGTGAGGAAGGGAAAGTCGTGACCAACCACCTCTGGTCCTGCTGCTTTTCAAGACCAGTCAAAAAAAAAAATTGTTAAGGATTTGAGCAGAACGCACAGCACACAGACTGGCTCAAAGACGTCGAAACAAGATCAAAACCATTGCTTCAGATGTGGATGAAGACCATGCTGACTGATACGCAGGGAGAGCCGGTTTTAAGTATGCTTTAGCAGTAGTATGTCTAAATGCCTGAGCCTTGATCTTCAGCTACACAAAAAACGAGTTGCAGGCTCCTAAGTCTTTGAGACTTTTTATTTTAATGAAGGGTAAGCACTCCAAAAAATTACAGACCGAACTGGCAAAAGAAATGAAGAAAGCCTGAGACGTTAATTAAAGAACTACAGTCGCTGTTTGTTACTCATTCAGCCATGAAAGCTGTAGAAAGCCCAAACCAAACTTTATATTTGATAACACAGTTATATTTTATAGCTGAAGTAACTTTGGCTGCACTGGCTTATTATCAGCCTTCACAGAACCGTACCTGCCTCTTGGAATCTGTGAACTCTCTTGGTCCCCAGAGGGACAGAGGGCTGGTTCTGGTGACCCTTTTCAAATCAAAGATGTTGTTGCACAGAGAAAGTATCAGGATGTTTGAAAACAAAGGATTCTTTGGCAAGGTTCAGAGTACATGTTTACAGATGAAATTTTCTTAGTTGGCAGCAGAGAAATGTGAATGGGGTAACAGACTGCCAACTTTTAAAAGCAAGGCTGGGAGCTGTAAAGCTGGCTGTATATGGAAAAGCAAGCAGAAGTCACAAAGGAAGAAAGAGCAGTCTCCTGATGTTAAACTTTCAACTTGAACCATTGTAGCATTCAACACTTACAATTCAAAGGAGACTTACAAGAAAGATGTGGACAGACTTTTTAATAGGGCCTGAGGCAATAGGACCAGTGGTAATGGTTTTAAACTAAAAGAGGGGAGACTCAGGCTAGATATGATGGAGAAATCTTTATAGAATCATAGAATCATGGAATCATAGAATAGTTTGTCTTGGGGGGGACCTTAGAGATCATCTACCTCGAATACTGTGTTCAGTTCTGGACCCCTCACCACAAGAAGGATGTTGAGGCTCTGGAGTGTGTCCAGAGAAGAGCAACAAAGCTGGTGAGGGGCTGGAGAACAAGGGTTATGAGGAGCGGCTGAGAGAGCTGGGGTTGTTTAGCCTGGAGAAGAGGAGACTGAGGGGAGACCTTATTACTCTCTACAACTATCTGAAAGGAGGTTGTGGAGAGGAGGGAGCTGGGCTCTTCTCCCAAGGGACAGGGGACAGGACAAGAGGGAATGGCCTGAAGCTCCACCAGGGGAGGTTCAGGTTGGATATCAGAAAAAAATTCTTCACAGAAAGAGTCATCGGGCACTGGAACAGCTGCCCAGGGAGGTGGTCGAGTCACCTTCCCTGGAGGTGTTTAAGGAACGGGTGGATGAAGTGCTGAGGGACATGGTTTAGGGAGTGTTAGGAATGGTTGGACTCGATGATCCAATGGGTACTTTCCAACCTTGTGATTCTGTGATTCTGTGATTCTGTGATCTAGTTCCAGCCCCCCTGCCATGGGCAGGGACACCTCCCACTGGATCAGGCTGCTCAAGGCCCCATTCAACCTCGTCTTGAACACCTCCAGGGATGGAGCAGCCACAACTTCCCTGGACACCATGTTCCCATGTCTCACCACTCTCATGGTGAAGAAATTCTTCCTTATATCAAGCCTAAATCTGCCCTTCTCCAGTTTATACATGTTCCCCTCATTCTACGACTACAAACCTTTGTGAACAGTCACTACAAGCCTTTGTGAACAGTGATGAGGGTTGTGAAACACTGGAGCAAGTTGCCCAAAGAGATGGCAGATGTCCCATCCCTGGAAAGGTTCAAGGTCAGGGTACATGGGGTTCTGAGCAACCTGATCCAGTGGAAGATGTCCCTGCTCACTGTGTGTGGGGGTTGCACTAGATAACCTTTAAAAGTCCCTTCCAACCCAAACTATTCTGTAATTCTAGAACATCCCTTTGGTTGCGCCAAGATCAGGGGAAAGCACCCATCTGTTAAGCCCCAAGAGCCAGGCTTGGAGAGGGAACCTGGAACCAGGTCCCAGTAGCTGCCATGGGGCTTCTGAAGTGGTGGAGTCTCCACCCCTGGAGGTGTTCAAAACCCATGAAGATGTAGCACTTAGAGGCATGGTTTAGGAGGCACAGTGGTGGTGTGTTGATGATTGGACTGGATGTAGAGGTCTTTTCCAACCTTAACAACTCTATGATTCTATGAACTGTATCTCTTATTGCAGGATCCGAGGTGCCAGCAGCCTCTGGCTTTGTGGGTTTTATTTGCTTGCATTTAGGCCTTAATGTGCAAATAGATTATTCTTTGGGTTTGGAATAGTTTGCAATATTCTTCATATGACCCTAAAATGCTGTGTTTGAGAAACGCTGCCATGCAGAATTCTTTGCGAGCTACTGCTCCAGGAGGTTTTTATCTGCTCTGTAAGCAAAGATGGGAACTTTGGTTAGCAGAGGCAATCCATGCAAAACCCAAGTGCTGCGTGTGCAAACTGAGTTAGAATAATGGTTATAGCTCTTGCAGGGCTGTAGCAGGAGCAGATATTCGCTCAGGGAGGTTCGGGTTAGGCAGAGGAACAAATCAGTTGAAAGCAGGGATTCTAAGCTCAGCAACTAAACCAAACTGAAAACCCAAGTGCAGTTAAAGGGCAAAACCGGGTATGGGATGTGGGGATACCTGGGTTTTTTGGGGGGCATCTCAGAGACTCCTCACCCATCTCTTAGCATCGGGGAAAGCATCAAACCCTCGGTCTTAAAAAATGAACTCTTCACACTCCTTTAATAACAAGCAAAAGCTGGGGAGAAGCCACCGTTTTCAAGGTTATAGCCTGGGGGGGGCTGTCAGAGTGTATTTAATGCAGATTTTCTCAGCCATCCAGACATGAGAAACTTAATTACATTTGAAAGGAAAAGGAACATCCCTACACTTCAGCAAAAGGGAAACCCTTTTTAATACAGCTCTGCACCAAGGACCAGTGGCAGTGAGCAGCCCGGGCTTTCGAGCCTTCGTTAAGGCAGTGATGAAGGGGTGGTGAGGGCAAAGGACCTCACGGTTACCCGTTTAAGGGTCTGGGTGTGATGTTCTGTGTGCCCGTGCATGAATGTGACTGCTGGCAGTTTTCTTTGGGGCTGTTTGAGTGTGGGGTCTTGCTCTCCAAGTTGTTTTCTTCTCCATTTGTCCCTAGCTCTCTGTGTCCTGATGGGAAGCAGAGACTGCTCTGGGCTACTCTCTCCTCACATCCGAAAGCAAGCAACTCAATAACCATTACCCGCTTTACATATTTGCAATTTATTCCCTCCTCTCATTTTCACTCTTTTTCCCCTTAAAAGTCTGACCTTAGGGAAGAAAGAGATACTGAAAATTTTACGCATGGTTTATATGGCTACTCTTTATTTTTTCCCCCCTCTAAGTTCATTTTTTCCAAAATCTTGCTGACAACATCGAGTATCCAAAGCCAAATAGTTAAATCATCTAACTCTCTTTTTCCCCCTTTTCCTCTTGCTTGCACAGGAAAAGGCTGTTGGCATCATAAAATATTATTTCGTTTTTCAGTCTTTCCATATTTTTTCTTTATATAAAAATATTTAAGGCAGATTTTGCAGTCTCCTTTGCACAGCGTTTGTTTTGCACATTGTATCAAGTGCCCATCAGTACTGCATTTATATTCCTTTAAAAGTCTAGGAAGGTTTTTCCTCCTGAACAACCTTTCAATGGGGACGGATGACTTTGAATCATAGAATCATAGCGTGGTTTGTGTTGGAAAGGATCTTAAAGACCACTTAGTTCCAAACCCTCTGCCATGGGCAGGGACACCTCCCATTGGATCAGGTTGCTCCAAGCCTCATCCAACCTGGGCTTGAACACCTCCAGGGATGGAGCAGCCACTGCTTCTCTGGGCAGCTTGTGCCGGTGTCTCACCACTCTCAGAGGAAAACATTTCTTCCTCAGTTCTCATGTAGATCTCCGGATGAAAATAGCTGAAATCTGGGTAAGCATCGTGCACTGCTCCCATTTTTGTAGTCTCTCTCAGAGATCTTCCCTTGGTCGCTCCTGCTCACAGGTTGCCGGGTGAGACGCACATTTGAATGGCTGCTGCTATGTAAATCTGGGTCAGAGGGGGTTAAACACCACTTTGTGAGGTCAACGGGTGATTTAAGGACTACAGAGCAAAGGTCTGGCTGGCACAATCCTCCCCTGTGCTCCCAGCTTAACATTATCTGCAGCTTAAAAACTTGCTTACTCAGAGATTTTATCCGGTCCTTCCTGTCTAATAGCCCTTGTGGATGCTCCAGCTTCATCCCACTCAGGCACGTGTCCAATCTAGGAGTCCAGCTTTGCTGCCTTCTCCCGAGTAACGGGTGATAAGATGAGAGGAAATGGCCTCAAGTTATGCCAGAGGAGGGTTGGATTGGATATTAGGAAAAAATTCTTTACTGAAGGAGTGGTGAAGCATCGGAAGCGGCTGCCCAGGGAAGTGGTGGAGGCAGCATACCTAGAGGGGGTTGAAAAATGTGTAGATGTGGCACTATGGGACATGGTTTAGTAGGCATGGTTGATGGTCGGACTTGATAATCTTGGAGATCTTTTCCAACCTTAATGATTCTACGATTCGATTCTATAATTCTATCCGCTTTCTGCACACTTCCAGTCCAAGCTCTAAGGATGGAAAGAGTTAAGGTTGCAATTCGGTTACGGGAGAGCTGGAACAGCAAACCCCAAGCCACTGAACAGAAAACATCAGCCTCCCTGGACTCATCCTTCCTCTGCGGCTGCTGCCCTGACTTTATAAGAAATGAATTGCCAGCAAAAATAAACTCGCGCTCCCCAGAGCAGATGCTGGGGGAAGGAGGGCTTGGTGATGCTGGCAGACTAGGCTCGGTTTGAGAGCAAGCCCGGTCTTGTGCCGCAACCCTGCAGCGTCTTCCCAACCCAGCACGGAGGAAAAATGGATGGACAACAGCTGGAGAGATTAATCCAGCAGGAGGAGAAAATATTTTGAGAAGAAGGAGGAGGAAGGGAGAAGAAAAATGCAAACAAGGAGGGTTGCTAGGATTAGTCTTTGGGGATGTTCATGCCCAGGGTGCTTTTTGATGCTAACTGGGCAGGTGAGTAGAGAAAGAAGATATAAACCTCTATCCTAGAGTAAGAAGGGTTGTGATGTCTTTAATAAGTGAGGAGGGAGAAAAAGCACTGTTATGTGAAGTCCATGGCAGCTGCTCACAGCACAGGGGTCCCGAGTCAATAACTGGGGACAAGAGGGATGGAGGGGCGGTTTTAAAGAGCTCCTTTATATGCCTGGAGTCCAAATAATTCTTAGTCGCCCTGATCAAAGTTGAGGTTGAGCTTTCACCAGTTTCCCCAGGCCAAAGCTAAAGACTTCTCTGCGAATCCACCAGCCCCACGCTGTCCCTCCCCCTCCTACCCCAGCCCAGCAGCTCAGCCCCCACTAAGGTGGACAAACTCATCCTTGCTGGACTCTGCCAGCAAGGATGGAGGTGAAATAATGGAGGAGTCTTGCTCTGCAGATGTTCTCATGGTGGAAATGTGCCCCAGGACCTCATGGCAACACTGGGAAAGACCTTTCGCAGCACATGTGTGCAGGGCTGGATACAATAATTAAGGCTAGGGTGGATATACATTGTTCTTTATAAACTTATGTGGAATTATTTGGTTAGGAGTGGTTTGATTTTCATTCCAGAAGGAGAAATGTTACTATTTTCTTCCTCAAAAAGCTTTGTCAACCTATTTCTGAAGCCTTTAAAATCCATCAGGGAGCAAAGTGCATCATAACAAGTTACTCCTGGTTTCTTCTACAGTTTTCAGCATCATCCTAGGTCTCGCAGGAGATCAAGAGCACCAGCTCCTCCTCCTAGATAACTGATTTTTTCTGGACTCAAAAATCATCTACATTTGCTGACACAAATCGTAGCAACTTTGCAAGACCCCAGCTTTGCAAAGCTCCTTCAGGTAGTGGCATGTGTTTGACAACATGTTTTCCTTTAGTAAGTGAATATGCAAGGAAGTAACTTGTCTTGGGATGAGTACATGGACCTCAAACGGGTCCCAAGGCTGACACTCAGTTATAAGATAACAGAATAAGGGAGGCAGGAAAGGGAGGTGGTCTGGAAAGTCTTAACTGAGCACAAATAATATAAATAAAGCTTAGCTTTATGAGTCTGGAGTTTGTGCTTGAGCAAAGAGCGGCGGTGCAGGACCTATGCATGCTTGGTGAGGGTGGAAGGAAGGCGTGCTTGCTGTCCTGGGATTAATTTAACTCATAGAAATGTGATCCCAGGCAAACCAGTTGATTTCCGATGTCCAGAGGAAAAGAAACAAGAAAAGGGTGAAAAAGTACAAGCCCCAAATACACTCACTAAAGATAATTGCAGTGGTATATAAATAAACATAAGCATATCCACACCCAGACCTCAGATTCCCAGCTAAGTTCTTAGCTCTTCAACCCCTTATTTATGAAGGATCTCTGGTGATTCATGTCTGCTGAAGTTCTGGCTCAACACTTTTAAACGGCCAGCGTTCCTTTAAAAGATAATCAGCACCTCCAAAGGCTTTTCTTCCTCCTAACCATCTCCCCACCAGGATAAAAGATTCCCCTGCATAATAATTGGCCAAAATGGAAATTGTACACGTTTTTCCCTAAGGTATGCACAGCTGAGCATCTGTGGTCTCAGCTGGGAAGTTCGATTTTATTCAGCCTTTCAGCCCGGGTGCTCAATAAAAAATGCAAGAGCGACAACAACAAAAAAAGAAAAATCAAAAATCAAAGGGCAAAGGAAGGTAATATTGCTGCCAGCTAAACAGCTCCTTTTAATCTGGGCTCTGTCCACCTCCTTCTGAGGAGGGGAATGGTGTTGTTATTAATGTCAGATGAGAGGGAGAGATGGGATCCTAGGTGTGTGGAGCTGGAGTGGTTTGAGGAGATAAGATTTAATTCTCAGAGGCGGAAGCTGAAGCTTTGTTGTTGCAGAAGGGGGCGGGGGGGGTTGCGGGGAGGCTGTGGCAAGCAGGAGAGACATTTAAACTTCTCTTGGTATCAAGTAGTACGGGATTGGATCTGTGTGGTCAGCCAGAGGCAGACTCAGTGGAGAAAAAAAAAAAGATAACTACTTCTTTAGGTTTTTGGATGGTTATTTGGTCTGAAATCTTCCTTTCCTTATTGGGAAGAAGTGGTAGCTCCTAATGATGTAGCCCCTGCATCGTTTATGACATTCCAAGGAATGGTTGTAGTGAGGTGAATGCTGGTCTCTTCTCCCAAGTAACAAGTGATAAGGCAAGAGGAAATGGTCTCACCAGAAGAGGGTCAGATTGGATATTAGGGAAGAATTCTTTACTGAAAGAGCAGTGAGACTTTGGAAGAGGCTGCCCAGGGAATTGGTGGAATCTTCTTCCCTGGAGGTGTTCACAAAACATGTAGACGTGACACTTCCAGATATGGTTTAGTAGGCATGGTGGTGCTGGGCTGGTGGTTAAACTGGATGATCTTAGAGGTCTTTTCCAACTTTAATGAATCTGTGATTCTATGATTCTAATCCTTGCCATAGAGGTTTGTTTGGCTCTACTGTTGGTTTTTTGGCAACTCATTAAAACTGAATCCAGGATTCAAGGCATGTCCTCAGCAGCAGCAAGAACAGGGTCATGATCCCTTCCCTGCTCCTTCTGGTCACACTGTGGCTGATCCAAGCCAAGATGCTGTTAGCCTCCTTGGTCACCTGGGCCACTGCTGGCTCATGTTCAGCCGGCTGTTGATCAACACCCCCAGGTCTTTTCCACTGGGCAGCTTTCCAGTCTCACTATCCCATTTAGGTGTGAGTGGTTTGCAACTGTGAACTGCGGCTCAGAATACCCATGTTCTAATCTCTGCTTAGAAATCATACTTTTTATGAGGACTATGTTTTATTGCCATCTGCCACTACCTAAAAGGAGGTTGTAGAGAGGTGGGTGTTGGTCTCTTCTCCCAAGTGATAGGTGATAGGACAAGAGGGAATGGCCTCAAGTTGCTTCAGGAGAAGTTTAGATTGGACATTAGGAAAAATTTCTTCACAGAAAGGGTTTTCAAGCACTGGCTGAGACTTCCCAGGGAGGTGGGTGAATCATCATCCGTGGAGGTGTTTAAAAGGAGGGTAGATGAAGTGCTTAGGGATATGGTTTAGTAGTGGACAGGTACAGTCAGAGCTGATGGTTGGAATAAAGGTCTTTTCCAACCTAGTGATTCTATGAGTCTGCCTCATTCTTGAAGTGATCATCTCTCTTTAGAGAGAGGTGGTGATGTGGAGGGGGACTTCACAGCCTCCTATGCTACAAACACTGGGGTGCCACCACTGTCAGACCCAGAGTGAAATAACAGAGAAGGGAAGTAACTTAGAAGCATAGAATCGTAGAATCATAGAATCATAGAATAGTTTGGGTTGGAAGAGACCTTAAAAACCATCTAGTTCCAACCCCCCTACCTTGGGCAGGGACATCCCACTAGATCAGGCTGCCCAAGGCCCCATCCAACTTGGCCTTGAACACCTTCAGGGATGGGGCAACCACAACTTCTCTGGGCAACCTGGGCCAGTGTCTCACCACTCTTATGGTGAAGAAATTCTTCCTTATGTCTAGTCTAAATTTTCCTCTCTCCAGTTTATATCCATTCCCCTGGTCCTATCGCTACAAGCCTTTGTGAACAGTCCCTCCCCAGCTTTCCTGAAGACCCCCTTCTGGGCTGCGAGCACACACTGACAGCTCATGTTGAGCTTCTAATCGACCAGCACCCCAAGTCCTTCTCTGCAAGGTGGCTCTCAATCACGTCATCCCCCATCGTGTACTGAAAATGGGGATTGCCCTGACCCATGTGCAGGACCTTACACTTGGCCTTGTTGAACCTCATGAGGTTCTCGCAGCCCCACTTCTCCAGCCTGTCCAGGTCCCTCTGGATGACGAACCTGGGCAGGACTGAGCCACCACTCTGTTTCAGAAGCAGGAACAACCCTGTGGATTCCCAGTTCTGTTTGATGCTTATCAACATGCCAGCAGGCTTTTCAGTGAGAGAAACTCAACCTTAATCCTCATTATCTTGATGGGCTCGTATTGAGTTAAGTAGTTGCCAAACACTCGATCAGAAAAGTGCCTCTGAGCTTTGGGGGAGTGAGAAAAAGACCCCAGGATTTCACTGAAGGGAAGGGATGTGAGGTCCCAGAGCAGGCGTCGGTGTGAGACACTGAGAAGCCTCTGGATACCTGAGTGTGTTACATTCAGACATCCCCCTGCATTCATAAAATTGAGGTCAATAACACCATTACTGATGCTAACTATGGCAGCCCCATTTCCCAGAGTGTCAGCTGTAATAAAATAGCTCCCCAAATGTCAGGTTGAGCATAAAGGATATTAGAAGCCTAATGAAGAACATTCATACTTCTAATTGTGAGTAAAATACCAGCGAATGACTGAATACTTTGACGGAGTTGTTTAATAATTAGAGGAGGGTGTGAGAGAGAATTCAACTTGCTGATGAAAATGAAGCAGGGCTTATGATGAGGGGAATAAAGAGCGTCTTTTGCGAAGGCAATTTGAGACGAAATATTGCTGGAAGAGTGCTGTAAAAAATGTCATGGATATGGTCTCAGCATGCATAGTCAACAGGAGGGCGAGCTCGCTTCACTGATTGCCCAGGGAGGAGACTGCCAGAACTAGATGTTGGTGAATAAGCTAAGTTTAAAGAGCAACTTTGTTGTATTTGCTTTTATTTGGGTTTTTTACATCAAAGACCTCGTTTATCTTCTCCTCCAAGCAAAAGGCTGCAAGAGGCAGAGCCATCTTGCTACCTGAGCAGTAAGCAAAACCCAGAGGCTTTGAGGTAGGAACATGAAAGACCGTCTTTGTAACCTTGCTTTGACTTTGACAGTCTCTGGAGATTCTCCCCTTCCCTTGATTACTGCACTTCTCTGAGCGATGCCATCCCTTCGTGCAACTGCACTGAACTGGCGGGAAGATCATAAAATCATAGAAACATTTGGATGGAAAAGACCTTTGAGATCATCCAGTCCAGCCCTAACTGTCCGCTACTAAACCATATCCCTGAGCTCCTCATCTGCCCCTCTTTTAAACACCTCCAGGGATGGGGACTCAACCACCTCCCTGGGCAGCCTCTGCCAGTGTCCCATAACCCTTCTGGTGAAGAAGTTTTTTCCTAATGTCTAATCTGAACCTGCTCTGGTGCAAATTGAGGGCATTCCCAAGATGCTTGACACTGACATTTGGCATTGCAAATATATGGGAAGTTTTCTTTGTCCTATATGGAGATGAGGCACTTTGATCAGCTCCTCTCCTCACTCTGTAGGAGCGATTGCTACCTGCAGTGACTCCATTGTGGATGACATCCACCACAGAATGCCACCACAGAATTATAAAATCACTAAGACTGGAAAAGGCCTCTAAGATCATCCAGTCCAATCATCAGCCCAACGCCACCATACCTACTAAACAGTGTCCTGAAATTCCATGTTTTCTTGCTTTTTGAACCCTTCTAGGTAAGGTGACTCCACCTTGCTCCCTAGGCAGCCTCTTCCAATGCTTCACCACTCTTTCAGTAAATAATTTTTTCCTAATATCCAATCTAAAACTCCCCTGGCACAACTTGAGGCAATTTCTTCTTGTCCCATCACTTCTTACTTGGGAGAAGAGACGAACACCCACTTCACTACAACCTCCTTTCAGGTAGTTGTAGAGAGCAATGAGGTCTCCCCACAGCCTTCTCTTTCCCAGACTAAACAACCCCAGTTCCCTCAGCTGTTCCTCATAACACTTGTTCTCCAGACCCTTCACCATCTCTATTCCCCTTCTCTGGACATGCTCCAACCCCTCAATGTCCTTCTTGCACTGAGGGGCCCAAAACTGAGCCCAGGATTCAAGGTGAGATCTCACCAGTGCTGAGTATACTAGGAATCCCTTCCCTGCTCCTGCTGGCCACACCATCCAAGCCAAGATGCTGTTGGCCTTCTTGGCCACCTGAGGACACTGCTGGCTCATGTTCAGCCAACTGTTAACCAGCACCCTCAGGTCCTTTTCCACTGGGCAGCTTTCCAGCCACGCTTCCTCACCATGATGGGAAAAGTGTGGACAGAAATGACACTACGGATCTGCACAGGGCAAAGAGGATGTTTTGGAGATGTATATGGGCATCATATCAAGATGATCAGATACTGCTGCGATAGAGGTTGATGAATGCCTGTGACAGATAAACAGGAGAAGAGAGAGAAGATCCCAGTAGATTTTAGGGTACAAGTTTCTTACTAGTGTGGTGCTGGCTGGATTTTGGGACAGGAGAACAGGTGCAACAATCCTCTCTTTCTCCATCAGTTGTGCTTATAAAAACTCCCACACCACTTTCAGCATCAGCAGAGTGTGATTGTGGGCATCCTAGCCTTATTCCAGTGGTAATAATTACAACCTACCTCCCCAAATTTCTCCCGTACTCTCAATTAGAAGCAATTTTCTTCTTCACTTCATGACCCAAATGGTTGCCTCAATTAGTTGTTCAACGTTGATTAAACAAGCCAGTTCCTATATGGAAAAGAGTCCGTGGGGATTCAAACGCTGATGGAATGCACAATATTAATAGAAATCAATAGAATTAATGGGTTAATTCTGTGCTAATATAGAGTGCTGAAGGAGAAGTTAGGCTAATGAAAATGTATGTATTCCCTAAACTATTCCATTTGCATCAGATGATTCATCCACAACTGCTTCTTTCAAACAACATTAATGAGATTAAAAGCACATTTACTAAATGTACATGACCAAGGGGGGAAGGGAGCACAAAGTCGCTTTCAGCAAGCTCTACCTTACTAAATTCTCTATGTAAGGTGCTCTCTCTGTATCTGGCTTTTTGCAGTTTAGCTGAGGAGAAGAGGAGAATCAGGGATCTGTTGTGAAAAGGAGGATTTTTCCTTTGAAGGCAAGAAACTCTTTGCTAGTGGTTGCAGGATAATTTGTCTAGATAGGGACCTTTCCGTAGATCTGCCCTGGGTGAGTTACAATGATGGTGAGATGCGAGAAGCTGTAGTTGTTTTGATGCTGTACTAAACCTTGCCTTGAGTTTGCTTTGTTTTTCTTACACTGGATACACCCACCAAAAACCATTTACAGCCCCTGGGTTTCATATTCTGGTGCTGGTTTGTGATTGGAAATGGGTCTCAGTGGCACCAGTAAAATGGGGTAATATTTGTGAATATCTGGGGCTGCAAGAAGAAATGCACATTTTCAATATGTTTGGACATCCCTGGCTATCAGTGTCCAATACCAAGAGGAAATACTGGTGAAGTGAAGTTCGTTTAGATTGGAGAAGAGGTGCAAGGGGAAACGGCCTTGAGCAGCAGAGGAGGTAATCCACCCTTTGCATCATTTTATAAAGGGCAAGAATTCTTGGGCTTTAAACCTGGCAAGGTCAGGAGTTACGAAACTCTCTCTGAGCACTGGGAAAGAGAAACACTGGAGCCCAAGATATCACAGAATTGTGTCAAGCACAAGTTAGACTTGTATCGGTCAGAGCTGAGGTTGGTTGCAGGTTAAAGCCTTCGTTTTTTTGACTCACGTCTTGGGGAACAAGGTTTTAGAACTGCCCGGAGTAAGTTTTTCAGCCTTCTCTTGCCTTTGCAAAACCAAAATGCCCTCCCAACTGGATCTCGGTGACCACAAAAAGAGTTTCCCTGCTGAGGAAAGGAATGAAAGAAACATCCTTCCAACATATGGAGGATTTGGGAACCAAATGGCATTTGAGTAGATGCTGTGACCAGACACTGGAGTCACTGAACACATCAGGGGCTGTATTGCATCTATTACAGAGCATATGCTGTATTCCATGTGTTGTATTCATAGAATCATGGATGTATTCGTTTGGAAAGGACATAGAGATCATTGAGTCCAACTGTACCTGTCCACTACTAAATCATATCCTTAAGCACTTAATCTACCCATCTCTTTAATACCTCCAGGAAAGGTGACTCAACCATTTGCCTGGACAGCCTCTGCCAGGGCCTGAGAACACTTTTGGTGAAGAAATTTTTCCTGATATCTAATCTGAACCTGCCCTGATGCAACATTTCCTCTCACCCTATCACGTGTTACTTGAGAGAAGAGACCAACCTCCAACTCGCTACCACCTCCTTTCAGGCAGTTGTAGCTAGCAATGAGGTTTTCCCTCAGCCTCCTCTTCTCCAGGCTAAACAACCCCAGATCCCTCAGCTGTTCCTCACAAAACTTGTTCTCCAGCCCCTTCACCAGCTTCGTCACCCTCCTCGACATGCTTCAACCCCTCAATGTCCCATCTTGCACATGGGTGTTGCGTATGCGGTATTGCATATGTTGCATAAGACTTTTGCATGGTTGCATGTGCACAACCAAAGAACATTTCAGCTGTGGCCCTGTGTGGTCAGTCTGACAAAAGAGCCTTTTGTAGGCTGCATCCAAAGGCCACCCAGGCAGCTTATGTCTGAGTTGAAAAATGAGGCAAGTGCTTGCTGTGGGGTAGTCTGGCCACTGGCCACAGGGCAACCTCAACCTTAAAACAAAACCCACCAAGCAGGCGGTTATTCTAACTGAGCAGAGCAGGTTGAAAAACCTTTGGAGTTTGTTTCCCCTCCATGGGGATTATTGACAAAACCAGAGGCAAGAAAGACAGTCTCAGCAGCCTGCTGAATTTCTGGCAAGAGAGAAAACGTTTCCGGCTGAAAAGGAGGGTTTTTGGATCCTGAGCTGCATCTGTAGTGCATGCTGGGAGCTGAACTCCAGCTGCAAAAGTCAGAATAGACGCGAGTCAGATTGCAGGACTTGCCACGGTCACAGTTCAGAGGCCACTTTTGTCTTAGTTTGGGGATGTTTGGGTTTTCAATTTAAATATCTAACATCTCTTGGTCCGTGCATCTCCATTGCTCTGTGCAAGGCCAGAGCTTTGGGTGGATAAAAAGAAATGCTTGAATCCACAGCAGTTTGGGAGACAGGGCGTGGAGAGATTATTTCTGGATGTCTCCCCCAAACTGGAAAAGGAAAGAGTTTAGATCAGCCAGACAAAAAGTTGTGTGGCAAACGAGCAGCAACGGCCACTGAGTTTCTCGCTGACGTGGAGCCTGAGGTTGATACATGTCCCACTGCTGCTTCTGCATCCCCTGAGCTCAGAGATTCCCTCTGCCAAGAATCCTGTGCCTTCCTTGGGTTTAAATTTGGGTTGGCAAAAGGGAACACCTTCTAAGTGATGGGCAGCCCTCGCTTCCGAGGAGTGGCACAGCTGTCTATTTCTCTTGGCTTCCCACTGTCTCTAGTTTTCCTTAAATCACCAGCTGAACGAGTCCTCTTATCTCCAAATTACCTCCATTTTCCTCTAAAAGACATCTCTTTCTTTTGACCCTAGACTATCCCAATCCATGCCTAGGAATGAATTCAGTGGTCAGAGCTGCTATCAATATGCAGATTAACTTGTTATTAATGATAATAGATTTTCCTAAAAAATATTTGCCATTTGGAACATTTTTCCTTCCAAGTAGACCTTGCCCAAAGCAAAATGTAAGGAAGAGGTTGTTGCATTTGGAGAAGGGAAATACTGGTTTGATAACCTGAGGAAAGTTCTCCCAAGGGACAGGTGAGAGGAGAAGAAAAATGACCTCAAGCTGCACTAGGGGAGGATCAGGTTGGACATCAGGAAAAAAAAACTTTACCGAAAGGGTCATCAGGCCCTGACAGAGACTGCCCAGGGAGATTGAGGAGTCCCCATCCCTAGAGGTATTTAAAAGATGGGTAGATGACGTACTTAAGGATATGGTTTAGTGGCAGATAGATATGGTTGGACTCGAAGATCTCAAAGGTCTTTTCCATCCTGGTGTTTCTATGATTCTATGAAAACCCCTCCTTTTTGGTCTAAATGAGGTTTCCAGCCAATTCTGCTCTATAGCACGACACCACAGCTACATTTGGGACTAAACACCCCAAACTCATAGCTCTCTTTACGGCACAAGACTCAAGCTTTCTCCTGCTACCAGGGGGTCTCTTATCCTCTCCATGGGTAGCCATGAGACACTGGCTTTACCCAGCCATGTACATACAAAGTCAATACAGTATTTTCTGTAATTTACTAATAGTGACATTGATTTCTTTCTTGACCTATTGTTATTCTGGACCTGAGCACCACTATGTTTTTCACGTAACGAGCTCCATATTCAGACGCTCTTATGTGATGTGGGAACCTCATTTCCAGAAGTGTTTTATAATTTTAGGAGTGCCGCCCAGACTACAAGATCAGGAGAATTCTCTCATCCCTGTGCTCATTCGTCTGCCTTGGCCCTGGCCCAACATTGCATCAAGGCTTCCATACACATCAGGCTCTGCCTTAACCTATACATCAGTGTCCCTCATTGGGCCCCTCATTACAAGGAAGACATTGAGGAACTGGAGCACATCCAGAGAAGAGCAACAAAGCTGGTGAAGGGCCTGGAGAACAAGTCTTGCGATGAGCGGCTGAGGGAAATGGGGTTGTTTAATCTGGAGAAAAATAGGCTGAGGGGAGACCTTATCACTGTCTACAACTGCCTGAAAGGAGGTGTTGGTCTCTTCTCCTAAGTGACAGGCGAAAGGAAATGGCCTCAAGTTGCACCAGGCCAGGTTCAGATTAGATATCTGGAAAAAATTCTTCTCCAAAAGGTTTCTCAGGCACTGGTGGAGGCTGCCCAGGGAAATGGTTGAGTCCCCATCCCTGAAGATATTTGAAAGACGGGTAGATGAAGTGTTTAGGTATATGATTTAGTAGTGGACAGGTACAGTTTTGCTTGATGATCTCAAAGTTCTTTTCCAACCTAGTGATTCTATGATTCCATGGGAAGGAGACCTGGATGCTCAACCTGGAAGGACCCAGGAAGCATGCAGGTCATGATCGAGTGGGAGGTGTCCCTGCCCGCGGTAGTGGGGGTGAAACTAGATCCTTTCCGACCCAAACTGTCCTATAATTCTATGATAATCAGAGCAGAGGCTCTGCAGCAGCCTTTCTTTCCATTGGCAGGGCCAGAGCCCCCCTAGTATAAGTGTTTGTGCCTCTGGAAGAGGAAGAAGAGATGACCAATCACACCAGAATATCATCCAGCCCACTAAAATTACCTCATACTTCCATGCACCACTGACTTCACTGCAGAATCAACACCACCAAAAGTAAGACCAAGGTCTGTGTCTCGTGCGCTGGAGGCATCTGTGACACTGGCAAAAATCCAGAGCCACCAGACCGAACTCCCTGGAACTACTGTGGCTTTAAAGTTGTGTGACTGTGATTAAAACTAGTCCTTACATTAATTCATATTTCACAGGCCTTTCTTCAGATGTTTCACATTGTGAGTCTGCTGGGGAAATTCCAGCTGCGTGCTCCAGATTCCTAGTCTGGTTTATTTTGTCATCTATTCAGTCTCTTGTCACTGTGGCTACTCAGTCAAAGGAGAGGAAAATTATTGTCATTTTCCCCCAGGCTGGTGTAAATCAGCAAAGCTTCAGCAGAGTCGTCTGAGTCATCCTTGTCTTCGCTCAGTTGCGCCGGCTTCTGATTTCATCAAATGGGGATTTCTCTCTAAAGGATCGCTTTGCAGCGCACTGGGAATTTACAGCCAAGTGTACAAAATTCCCAGCTCACAAAAGTGACCTAAAGAGGGACTGGATGAAGGGCAGATGGATGGAGAGGGACAGTGTCTCGTTCACAACTTAAAGAGCCAGTAGACAAGTAAGTTTACAACTTGTATCATTAGAGAGAGGAATGTCTAGTTCAATACTTGGCCCCCAACCATCAGGCTAGACCTGTAGGAGATAAAGAAGGGCACAATGTCCGCAGAGCCCAAGTGAGCTTTGTAGGACAGAGAGAAGTTCAAACCACCTCAAATCTTCTCCCATTAAGTGTGTCCCCAAAAAAAGTGCCCTGCAAGAGCTATAAGAAAACTGGAATTGGACAAAGTACAAACTGATGACTTCAGAGGGGATAACTGTGGTCACTGGTGACACTGAGGCACCTTGAAAAAAGAGTGGATCCGGCTCCAGAAAACAGTTATAGAATCTTAATCATAGAATTGTTAAGGTTGGAAAAGACCTCTATGATCATCCGGTCCAACCATCAGCCCAACACCACTGTGCCTACTAAGCCACGTCCCCAAGTGCCACATCTACACACTTTTTGACCTTCAAGGGTGGTGACTCCACCACTGCCCTGGGCAGCCTCTTCCAACGTTTCACCACTCTTTCAGTAAAGAATTTTATTCTATAATACAATCTAAACCTTCTCTGGTGCAACTTGAGGCCATTTCCTGTCATTGAATCACTTGTTACTTAGGGAAAGAGACCAGCACCCACCTCACTACAATCTACTTTCAGGGAGCTGTGGAGGGTGATGAGGTCTCCCTTCAGACTCCTCCAGGCTAAACAATTCCCCTTGCCTAAGTCTCTCCTCCTAAGGCTTGTGCTCCATACCCTTCACCAGCTTCATTGCTGTTGGACACAATCCAGTTACTCAATGTCCTCTCTTGTAGTGAGGGGCCCAGAACAGAACCCAGGGTTCAAGGTGGGGCCTCACTAGTGCTGAGTATAGGGGGATGATATCTTCCTTACTCCGGTTGGCCATGCCATTTCTGATCCAAGCCAGGATGCTGTTGGCCTTCTTGGTCACCTGGTCCACTGCTGGCTCATGTTCAGTCAAAACCATGCTGAAGTGGTCAAAATCCTCTCAGTGTTTCAGGAGCTTTGTAGTTATTTGATTGGACACTTCTGAACTGGCTCCTTCTTCATAGTATCATAGTATCATAGTATCATAGTATCATAGTATCATAGTATCATAGTATCATAGTATAGTTTGGGTTGGAAGGGACCTTAAAGATCATCCAGTTCCAACCCCCCCACCATGGGCAGGGACACCTCCCACTGGTTCAGGCTGCCCAAGGCCTCATCCAACCCGGCCTTGAACACCTCCAGGGATGGGGCAGCCACAACCTTCCTGGGCAACCTGTTCCAGTGTCTCACCACTCTCATGGTGAAGAAATGTCCTAATGTCCAGTCTAAATCTGCCCCTCTCCAGTTTATACCCATTCGCCCTGTGCTACACCCACAAGGCTTTGTGAATACCCCCTCCACAGCTTTCCTGTAGGCCCTCTTCAGGTACTGGAAGGTCACTGTAAGATCTCCTCTGAGCCTTCTCTTCTCCAGGCTGAACAGGCCCAACTCTATCAGCCTGTCCTCATAGGGAAGGTGCTCCAGCCCTTGGATCATCCTTGTAGCCTCCTCTGGACCCATTCCAACAGCTCCACCTCCTTATGTTGAAGACTCCAGAACTGGACACAATATTCCAGATGAGGTCTCACGAGAGAGGAATAGAGGGGCAGAATCCCCTCCCTCCCTGCTGGCTATGTTTCTTTTGATGCAGCCCAGGATACGGTTGGCCTTCTGGGCTGTGAGCACACGTTGCTGGCTCATGTCGAGCTTCTCATCAACCAGCACCCCTTAGTCCTTCTCCCCAGGGCTGCTCTCAATCACATCATCCCCCATTGTGTACTGAAAACAGGGATTGCCTCAACCCAGGTGCAGGACCTTACGCTTGGCCTTGATGAACCTCATGAGGTACTCAGAGGCCCACTTCTCCAGCCTGGACAGGAGAGCCTGTCCAGGCTGGAGACATCCTGTCCTTTCGGTGTGGCAACTACACCACTAATGTTCTTCAACATTAGAGGGTCTCTGTTCCCCAATGAGCACTCACTGAATCACTGAGTGCCATCAATGGCTCTGCCCTTTGGGATCTGCTCCTGGCCACTTGAGGAAATGACCTTGACTAGGTAAACGTGCCATGCACAGACACCTCTGTACTATGCCTGGACCTAGCTCTGGAGTGCTCCAGGTCTAATCCAAAACCACTAAAAATGAACACTCCATGACTGTCACTTACCTGGCAGTACAACAGGGCTCTCAAAGCTCTCTGTGCAGAAACCAGCATCTCCAAATCCACATTCCAGCTGGAGGCATGGAAAGATTGATGGACTTCCAGTGTCATTGCTAGGAACTAGACCAGAAACCCTCATTTGAGGTTCATGCATTGCATGCAGACCACACCACCCACCAAGCATATGTGCCGCCTCTCCAGAACAGGCTCTGTGTCCTCTCATGAGGCATAAAGCATAAAACGTGATGTTCACTACTGATCCTTTGTGTGTTCTTTAGACATAGAGGGTTTGTGGAGGGAGCTGGTTCAGCAATGCCTGGAGATGAGATGTCTGTGCCCCTCTCTAGGACCATGTGGAAGGCTGTGAAGTGTTTATTTTGAAGATATGAGGACAGTGGGAGGTCGACACAGGTACATTACCCCTCCTAATTTCTGTGGGGGAGGAGAGGGAGAGTGGTCTGAGCTTATTAGAGAAGGTTAAGGTAGAAAAGCCAAGCGGTCAAAACACAGATCCAAGGCTGTCTGTGCAATTTAATTCCTTTCTGCTATGGTCTTTAATTGCATGATTAAAAATATTGATACTATTTCTGGAGAAGATAACAACCTGTAGTGTGGAGGTGTTGAGTAACTGAAGACACAAATCCTCATCATTAGTACACAGAACCATAGAATCATAGAATACCAGGTTGGAAGGGACCTCGGGGATCATCTGGTCCGACCTTTAATGTGATCTATAGTTGAAATGAGATGGCCCAGCACCCTGCCAAGCTGAGCCTTAAAAGTGTCCGGTGTTGAGGAATCCACCACTTCCCTGTGGAGAGGATTCCCTTGTTTAACTGTTCTCATGGTGAAAAACTTTCTTCTGGAATCCAACCAGAATATCCCCAGGAAAAACTTGTCCCCATTAGTCCTTGTCTTTTCCATGTGACTCATCATAAAAATAGAGTCTCCATCCTCTTGGTAGACACCCTATACGTACTACTACATGGTAATTAGGTCTTCTCTGAGCCTTCTCCTCTCAAGGCTGAGCAAACTCTGTTCTCTCAGCCTTACTTCGTATAGGTTTCCCAGTCCTCTGATCATCTCAGGGGCCTTTCTCAAGGACCTCGCCAACCTGTCTTCATATTTTTTGTACAGCAGGGACCAAAACTGGATGCAGCACTCCAAGTGTGGCCTGGCAAGTGCTGAGTAGGGTGGGATCATGACTTCTTTATCTCTGCTGGTGATGCCCTTCTTGATGCACACCAGCATCTTGTTGACCTTTTACACGAGTGAGGTAAATGTGATCAGCTTTGTCTTTAGCTGACCACAGAGTATATGACTCAGAGAGTATATTGGCAGAGAGAGAAGGAATTAGAGGCCATGGTGGGCAGGAAGTCCTTATGATTTTCTAAGAAGGTGTGGCATGCAGGGCTCAAACCCTTCATCTACAAAGAAATGGAAACTCCACCCTGGAGCAGACCATCGTGACTGGAGTGGATGTCAAAATATTGGGGATGGGTCCCCTCCCTGTGTCTGGGAGGGCAGACTTTGCGCTGTTGTATCAATGGAGTAAAGAGCTGTAGAAATTACTTGTAATATTGCATACACCTTCCAGGGACAGAAGTTTTGAGGAATGAAGTTTTTGGGATGATGCGTGGTGCAGTGACTCTCTTATCAAAGTGTTTTCAAGAGGAGTAGTAAAAACATTTAAACCTCACAGAGAAAGCAGTACTAAGAGGTGAGGGAAGAAGCTGGGCCAAATGCAACCCAAAAAGAAGCCAAAAGAAGCACATTTTGGCTAGAAGGGTGATTAACCATTGGAACAAACTACCAGGGTAATAACAGATATCCTTCTCTCTTGAGGTCTCCTATCAATTTGGCCTCTAGTCTGGGAAATATGTTTGAGCCCAAGAAATTACAGGGGTCATTACCACTTTAAGTGGATGCAATCTTTGGCCTGTGCAAGGGAGGAGGTCAGTTCTGACCTTCTGGCCTCTGAACTTGTGAATCATATAGTCCTTTTGCTTTTTGAAGGGCCCCTGCCTCGCTCACACAGGCAGCACTGAAGGAATTAATCAACTACTTGCTGACCACAGTAAAATGAGGATGCTCTGATGGGGATGCAGCCAAGAGCTTCAGACTCTTCCCCTCTTCCACCCATGTTGTCTTTTTACTCCAAATAACCTTATACTAACCCACTTCTAGAAGATGTATATTAGCTCTGTTCTGATCCATGACTGCATTCACCCTTTGTTCATCGAACGTGGACCCTTCATTCCTACAATCCCAGTGCCTGCCCTAATTTACTGCCTCTCCTCGGCCTCATTTTCTCCACAACAGCTGCTGACAACTCAATATGAGACCACACAAGCAAGGGAGCTTGCACTCACACTGACATCCTAATCGTCCCCATCTTCCGCACTTCCAGCAGGATCCTCTTCTGAGATTGTACCAGCTCTTCATGGTTGGGTCTGGAGATAAGGTCATGCCTGTTCTCTCTTGGGTGTCATCTCTCCCTCGTGGTTTCTGTGGTTTTAAATGGCCGTAGCAATCTTCCTTTCCCAAGGGCACTGCTGTCACAACCTTGTTTGGTGATTCCCAATCTTCTTCTGCGTCAGGACCTTTCTTGCTATAAGCAGGGCACAGTGGGCAAACAGGGTAGAAACTTAATTCTTCCTCGGGCACTGGGAACCTCGACTTCATCCACAGCTGAAAAAACATTCTGAAGATGAAAAGCAGCCGCTGCAGCCCTTTACTTTATTGTTTATCCCTGCACACAGCCAGGAACGTTGGCCCCTGACTGCAATAGCACTTGTGAACAAAAATATGACTCTATAAGGTGAAAGGCAACAGAGGAACTGGACCCGACTGGTAGAATTGTCCCTGGCCAGGTCCCAAACTGCTCTAAATTGCTTTTCATCGTGTGATAGAGGAAGAGGGTCCTCACAGTCAGATGCTGGCACAATTCTTTGTTGTCTTCAGCAGAGCAGCGTGGGGCTGAGAAAAGCCTGAATATGCCAAGGGGGGGTGGAAAAAAAAAAGGGGTTATTGAAATAACAAATGCCATTTGAGGAGAGCTGTGATTAGCTGGACTTTGTATAGATAGTTAGGAGGAAAGCTGAATTTTATTGCTTCTGGCTTTTTCAGCTGCCTCTAGTCTATTCGAACTTCTTAACACTTAATATCAGATTAAACATTAAATATTTTTAAAGCAGCCAATTGAAGGCAACAGAGAGCAGGGAAGAGAGACCAAACACCCTGCTACCTACATTGATTAGATAGTAGAAAATGAAATTTCCCTTTAAAGGCTCTGTTTATTTAAGGGTCTGAACTTCACTGATGTGCAATAGAGTTCTTCTAACAGTCCACATGTTCTTGGTAAATCGCCATAAACAATTTCCCTTTAGCTCTTCTCTTGTTCTATCAATCCGAATCGTCTTTCCTCAGCAAGTGATTCTGAATTTCAGGCTTGTTTGCAACCTGGTGACCTCCTCCCACCCCATGTGAAACCTATGAATAATCATTGAAATGGTGTTATAAATAATTGCAGGTGTACTGCAGCCAGTAATTAAATTTTAGAATTCTGCTCCTGTTCCTGGGTAGACTCTCACTTAACAAAGGTAAGAAAAGCCTTTGAGTGAGTTAGTAGACCTTTGTATGGATAAAGTTGGCTTGGATTACAGGATCATTTCTTACAGTGAACTTCTTTGCTTATTTGTGCAGAGACTTAAAACAGATTTCCAGGACAGAAATAAGGGAGAGCGTAAGGAGAAAGTTCAGCAGAAAGGTTCAAACCTTGCTTAATAACTTGTTATTATTTCATTTCCTTTCATCCCCTGGGATCTTTAGGATGTAAGCAACATGTAATTGCCATAAATGCAGGTCTAACTTGAGTGAAGACATCGTGACTTTAGGATGCTGTTTCCTTCCTTTGTGTTTCCGAAGTGTTGCTTTCCACGGGACCCAGAATTTATAGCAGATGAAGCTGCTGATACTTTTCTGCTGTGTGGCATTATGAAAGCCCATCCTTCCTTAAGCAAACTCTGATTCTAGCTGGCTGGCTCCAGATGCTTTATTTAATTCCTGACACAAGCTAGAGGTCTTCTCTTTAATCAGCTTGCTACTTCCCCTGACAATGAAGTTAATGATCCTTGCTTTGGCCACATTTGACACCTGGGACTTACATTTTCATTGCTATCTCTCTTTGTTTCAGTGCAGCTTCAGCGAACATCCTGTTCCCATGTCACCAGGATTAAGTTCCAAGGGTTGTATCCCTCTGATTTCATATGAATATCTACCTGCAGTAGAGCTGGTTGCCCTGCCTAATGCTTTGCTTGATTTCAGGTCACTACTCCAGAAGCTTGGTGGCTTCCTATGGGATTGTGTCACATCTGCAGTCCCATTCTTGCCTTGGATGCTCTAGAGCATCTTGAATGGCATGAAGTGCTCGCATGTGGGCAATCAGCTCATTTAGCAACACAGAAACATAGATACTTACCTCAGATGGGAGCAACCAAATGAATGCCAGAAAGCTACAATCTTTCTTCTTTTGTACAGCCCTCCTATGACAAATAATGAAGTATTTGCCTTTTATTTAATAATGTTCATTATATTCTTCTAACACACTGCCCCCATGGTGTATTGTTTGCCCATTTCTGCCCAGTGGCTCAACTTGGCATCTGTAGGAGAAGCCAGTCTGTCATCTTGGTGGTAGAACAACCCCAAGACGTGGTCAGGACATGGTTTATTAAGCCTGGTAGTGTTGGGCTGATGGTTGGGCTTGATGATCTTGGAGATCTTTTTCAACCTTAATGATTCTATGATTCAGTTTTTCTTCTCGTATTGTTTCCACAGTGTTTCCCTGTTCTGTGGCCCCTGCATTTGGTTTATGCCAAGTTATTACTAACTTGGCTTGATGAAATATCTCGCTCTTCTTCTTATGAAATGTACTTGAAAAGACTTATCAAAGCTGCTTAGGTCTTGCAATGCCCCTTCTTAATTCTCTGTGCTGCGTTCTAAATAATACAAGAGGTACAAACGCTATGCATGCACTGCTGGTAGATCTTTTAACCTAAGTTTGATGAAATTAGCACCTCTCAGCCAGCTTGCAGTCAGCCTCTGATGTTCTGGGCAACGTAGATATATGTGACAACAAACAGTCCTGTGTGTAAAGTTGTATTAATGCATACACTGGAGTTATTATGTGACTCTTGGTATAGACTGTCATTTATTTAGACTAGACATAAGGAAGAATTTCTTCGTCACAAGGGTGGGGAGGCACTGGAACAGGTTGCCCAGGGAAGTTGTGGCTGCCCCATCCCTGGAGGTGTTCAAGGCCAGGTAGGATGGGACTTTGAGCAGCCTGATCCAGTGGGAGGTGTCCCTGCCCATTGCAGAGGGGTTGGAACCCCATGATCTTTAATGTCCTTTCCAACCCAAACTGTTCTATGATTCTATAATCATGCTGATTTGGGATGAGAAGGGTGGATTTCGGCTCCTTCTGGATTGCTCAGCGCATGTCATTACCTGTGAATCCTTGCATTTACAGCCTCAATGTCCTTCTAATGTGGATTTCTGCTTATGTCAGTATAATTCCTCGTGGTTTTGTCTTTTTGCTTTTCCAAAGCAGCCTGCCTTTCCTTTCTGTGACTTCCCACCCTGTGTTTGTCTGTCTCTCCCCACTGGCCGTGTGGTCACGACTAAGCGAGGCACTGTCCTGTAGTTGAGGAATGCATTGGAGTGTTTCTAGAGAGTAACTGCAAGCACTTTTTTTAGGTTCCTCTATGGATTGCGTAACTCCCAATCAGCTCTGTGGTGACTACTGTACTGCATTCAGTTCTGGAGTCCTTAGCACAGTAAGGACATGGATTTGTTGGAGTGAGTCCAGAGGAGGCCACAGAGGTGATCTGAGGGCTGGAGAACCTCTCATTTGAGGACAGGCTAAGAGAGTTTGTCTTGTTCAGTGTGGAGAAGAGAAGACTCTGGAGACCTTAGAGCAGCTTCCAGTGCTTAAAAGGGGCTCCAGGAAAGCTGGGGAGGGTTTCTTGAACAGGTAGTGCAGGGATAGGATGAGGGGGAATGGTTTTAAGTTGAAAGAGGGGAGATTGAGATGAGCTTTTATGAAGAAATGTTTTCCAGTGAGGGTGGTGAGGCCCTGGCAGAGGTTGCTCAGAGAAGTTATGGCTGCCCCGTCCATGGAGGTGTTCAAGGCCAGGTTGGATGGGGCTTTGAGCAACCTGATCTGGTGGGAAGTGTCCCTGCCCATGGCAGGGAGTGGAACTGGGTGATTTTTAAGGTCCCTTCCAACCCAAACCATTCTATGATTCTATGACTACCTCTCTGTAATGACACTGTAATACGCATTATATACCTACAAACATACTTGCATTTAAATACATAATTATATATGTGTAGGTATGTATACATAGCTGCATATCTAAATTTCAGCTGTTGTGCGTCACTGCCCATTCCTAGTTGTCTTTTCATCTCTTCTTCAGCAAGAAACTTCTCCACTTTTTCCAACTTGCCTTCCTCCTCTAATCTCAGTTTCTGCCTTACTCATCCTCGCTTACTCTTTGATCTTGCAACCTTCAGCCTTCATCTTTAATATATAGTGTTGGAAGCAAAAAAGAAAGGTCTACATGAGAAGAAGGGTGATAGATAGACACAATGACCTGGGCTGGTACAGACATGGACACAGTTTTGTCTCTGAACCCAAGGTTATCTGGAAAAGTGCTGCTGGAGAACATATATTGGAGCCCTGTGGTTTTGTTAAGTCAGGAGAAGGATCTCTGTTCTTTGGTTTTAATCATCATTCATCTTCATAAAACTTCAGGGGGGCTTAGCTTTTGTTTGAATGAATTTTGTGACTTCCAGAGAAAACAGAGGCGGGGGAGTATAATTGAGAGCTTGTTTAGTGCCAAATTCCTCTTAAAGCAGGGAATGCAAATCACATAGCAAGTGTTGAATTATATATGATTAAAACTGCTTCAGCCCTTGAAAAGAAAAATAAAAAGGGGCCTTTTTATTCACCAATTAATCATGTTAAAAAAAAAAGAAGTGGATTGAACAAAAATGAACTTAATCACAGAAAAAGGGGTCACAGTTCCTGCTTGACATATGGCTGGGTTCTCTGTTGTAGCAGCGCAGTGCAGAATGCGCTGTCATTTAAATGTTTTAAAGAGGTACATTATGAAGAGAGTTCGTTGATAAATGACCCTTTAAAAGATAAGTGAGATGCTCTCCCTACCAATGAATGCTTGAGGTCTGCACAGTTGTCTTGGACCATCTTGGATGCTCTTGTGTTTTGCAAGCCAGGCAGAGCTGGCAGGTTTTTTTCAGTGCTCAGTTATATGTAATGATGTATAGGATAAATAAGAGTGTGTTGAAACCATCGAAGGCATGATCCAAATTCTGTCTGTTTTCGCTAACAATTATTAGTCTGGGAGTAGTTCAAACTCAACACCTGTGGACTTTTCCTGATACAGACAGTGCCAGAGATCAAACAAAGAAAATGCAATTTTCTCCTGGCTTCTCTGCGGTGAGATTGGTAACCTGCAAAATGTGTCCTGCCCCTGCTGAACCAACAATATTGACATGCTCTTAGGATCGTTTGATGCAGTGGGCATCACGGCTCCCTCGGAGAGCTTGCTGAACTCCATGTACCCTCTGTCTTTGATGGCACTGTGCTCATTTTGCTGTTGGCAGAAGTGGACAAGGGGGACACTACGTGCTCTGCCTTTACATCAAGCTTGCAGAGACGGTGTTTAGTTGAAGTAGGGTATGGAGTGAACAAATGGGCTCAACTTGCCCTTGATCAGCAGCTCCCTGAGCTCTGTCACTGATGGCAGAGGAGGACACAGACCTCCAGCGGGTGCCAAAATACATTTTAAACCAAACAGCCACCTTTCTGCTGCTTGGGTGGCAGAGTGTCGGGGTTTGGTGGTAGCCGGTGGGTAGTTACAGAGCTTCAGTGGCTGTGTTAGAACCTGATGTAGCAGGGAAGAGTTACTCTTCATTATACATGGGGACCGTAGGCCAGATCCATTTGCTGAACAAGGCAGAGGCATTCGTGGATCTGAAAGTTAAATACAAATGGGAAAACATCCTACGATCTCTTCTGAAATGTGGATTTTCTCTGGGGCTTGGTCAGTTTCCCCAACACTGGATTTCCCACTATCAGCAGCAGAGCCCTGTGCTGGGCTTGTAGGCGCGTAATTTCTCTATACTTGATTTCCAGGATAATCCAAATGGCTAAATTTCCCAAATGCCGTGTTCAGCACATGCCCAACCCTGCATTCAGTCTCCAACACCTTGTCTCTCATGGATTAGTGCAGTGGATGCAGGTCTTCCCTGATGCGAGGGCTTTCAAACACATTTACTTTGCTTCCCAAGAGAATCTCTAACCACCAGCCTGCATAATTATCCTCTGCTACTTTTTTTTTTCACAACAGTCTTACCAGGCTTGTTTTTCATTAGCTTTGGCTTTACACACCTTCACGTCGAACACTTCAGTGAAGTCACTGCTGATTAACACCAGCTTAAGTGTGAGAAGAGGGAGATGCCTTGTTCTGGGACTTCACACAGACTTTATTCACCCTTCATTTATGTTTGAGTCTAGCATTGCTGCTTTGATTTTTGAAGTGGTGGTTCTCACTTTACAAGTCACTTTACACCAGCCACAACATCATCAACAACCACAAACGGACAGTGTGGAGGGGATGGGGGTGAGAAGGGACCGCGTATACGAAGCCTAGTGCAGAGAAGGTGGAAGAGCTGTTTCTGACAGATGCTTCTGTAAATGATTCCACTACCGGGGATTAAACGGACCCTCCATAATCTGTTCCACTTTTTAACTTCCCTTACAACATTTTTCTTAATATCTAACTGAATCTCCCTTGCTGCACATTTAATCAAAATTACTTCTCATCTTACATCCCACCAGGGTGGAGGGCTATCTATCACTGTCTGCTTCTGGACCATCTTGTTTACATGTTTGAGTGCTCCGACTTTGTTTCCTTACAGCTTTCTTACTAAACTAAATAAACCCAGGTCTTTCAGCCTTTCCTCAGCCTGAAAAACCACTTATGATTTTAATAAAATTCCTCTGGGATCTTGTCATCTTCTTAAACGCACATTGTCCCGTGAAAATAGTGGACCCAAACTCCAGCTAAAGCCTCACTGGAGCTGAGAAGTGCAGGATAATGATTTCCTATGATAAATATAGAATTATACAGAGCTTTGGGTTGGAAAGGACCTTAAAGCCCACCCAGTTCTAACCCCTCTGCCATAGGCAGGGACACCTCCCGCTGGATTAGACTGCTCAAAGCTCCATCCAGCCTAGCTATAAACACCTCCAGGGATGGGGCAGTCATGACTTTTACCTGGGCCAGGGCCTCGCCACTCTCACAGGAAAAACATTTCTTCCTAGTATCTCATCTCCATGTCCCCTCTTTCAGCTTAAAACCATTCTTTCTTGTCCTATCCCTGATCAAGAGCCCCTCCCCAGCTTTCCTGTAGCCCCTTTCAGTACTGGAAAGCTGCTGTAAGGTCTCCCCAGAGTCTTCTCTTCTCCATGCTGAACAAGCCCAACTCTTTCTAGATTCACTTTAACAGATCCATGTCTTCCCTGTGTTGAGAAATCCAGAACTGAATGCAGTACTCCAGGTGAGGTCTTGTAAGAGAAAAGCAGAGTGGAGTAGGGGGGGCAAAATCTCCCTGGTCCCACTTCTTTTGATGCAGTAGGTCAAAACTTCATTAAACTGGGAAATAAATTCACTGGCGTTGCAAGTGGATCCCAGTAGAGATACAGGAGGCTCTGTCTTGTAAGATCACGAAAAGGAAGAATCTGGTTAAAAAAAAAAAAGAGAAGAAGAAAAAAGGAATAATAAAAGTTTAAGATGTCTTTAATGTGTGCTGTCAAATCCACAGCGCTCAGTGTTTCAGCCTCCAGAAACGCTCCTCTGTTCATGAGACAGAAGTTAAAGAAAGGGCTTAGACTATCTATGGAAATCATGTTTAAAAATAGAAGTGACTGTGGTGTGCCTGCCCCCAGGAACAGCAGGAAAGAAGGGCAAGTCCATTCTTTCAGACTGAGATTAGATCCCAAAGAACTCAACAGGAGTACTCAGAGAAAACATTCCCCTTTGTCTGCCAGTGGAGATGTTTTCTAGACAGTGGCTGGAGTTGTGTTTTCTTTTATGCTGTTTGCTGCCCCTCTTGGTTCTTTGCAAATTGCCCTGACCAGGAAGGCTTTGAGAGTCTGCATTTTCAATGTCTCTGATGGGAGATGTTGCTTGTACAAATATTCCTCTGGGTTTTAACCTGCTTCTGAGACTTTTGACAGGAAAGTGCAGGAATTATTTGAAGGAAATGAGGGCATTGCAGTGCACATAGATGATATCCTGAATGATTGTGCGGGGGATGGAAAAAGGGGAATGCAACAAAAGACTGTAGAAATGGGTCAGGAAATGGAACATGGCAGAAGAAAGCTAATTTAAAATCAGAAATGTGAGATATTTGGGAGAAAGCATAAACGAATTGACATACACACTGACTCTGGCCAAAGCCAGGTGATTACAGAAATGCTGCTTTGACAGATAAAGATTTGCAGAGTTTGGCTCCTGGAATAAAATGACATTACAATTCTTCTTTCTGGAACGTTATGCAGAAGGACTCAAAATGAAACAGAACTGCCAGCTTAGACGAGGAGTCTTAGAAGTCAGAGTGAAGGAAGCAACTACCTGAATTTTGACACGTTATGTCACCCAAAGCTTAACCGCCTTGCCATTAAATCTCTCTGTAAATGGCTAAGGCTAGTGTGACAAAGCTCTTGTTTTCTGGAGAGAGCTCTCTCCTCCTCTGAAGATATTCAAAACCCATCTAGACATGTTCCTGTGCAACCTGCTGTAGGTGAACCTGCTTTGTTAGGGGGCTTGGACTGGATGAGCTCCAGATGTTCCTTCCAAATGTAAACATGTGGTTATTCCTGCACGCTTTGCGGACTCATGGAATGGTTTGGATTGGAAAGAACCTTAAAGATGAGAGGGACTGTTCACAAAGGCTTGTAATGATAGGGCGAGGGACAATGGGTATAAACTGGAGAGGAGCAGATTTAGGCTAGATATAAGGAAGAATTTCTTCACAAAGAGGGTAGTGAGGCACTGGCCCAGGTTGCCCAGACAATTTGTGGCTGCCCCATCCCTGGAGGTGTTCAAGGCCAGGTTGGATGGGGCTTTGGGCAGCCTGATCCAGTGGGAGGTGTCCCTGCCTGTGGCAACGGGGTTGGAACTGGATGATCTTTGACGTCCCTTCCAATATAAATTATTCTATGATCATCCAGTCCCAATGCCCTAACATGGGTAGGCACACCTTCCACAGACCGGTGGCACTGGTTTTCAGAAGTACCCTGGAAATGACATCTTAATGCATAAAAGGATGTCTTTGCTGCAGACCATGTTAGAGTGTTTCGGTAGTGAAGATGGATCCCAACAAAAAATGGACCACAAATTCATTTTTTCCAAAGTAAAAAGCTCATTTATCTACCCGAAAGCTATAGAGTGTTTAGTTTTCATTTTCCAGCTGCATCTGTGCAGTTTGAGTAGTGTGCAAACCAGGAAAATGAAAGTTGAGAACAGGGATAATTCTGAATGTGTTTGAGTATGTTCTTGAAGACTACATGGAGGACAACGTAACACATGCAAATCTGGGTTCCTCTTGTCTCCAGCACAGTAAGGCATAAAATTCCGGAGGCTATGACAAAAAAAAACCAAGACAAGACATTGCAGAAAGTTAACAGTGTCACTGAAAGAAGGCTTGGGAATGACATATCAATTCAAAGCAGAGCTTTCTGTAATTTATAGTTAGCATAGAGAGGCAAAAAATTAGTAGTGCCAAAAATACTACAGCCTGAGGTATTCTATAGGATCTATGAGGTCTTGAAAAGCATATTGCAGTGTTCCTTTTGGAGCATGGAAATGGAGAAAATGGTTAAACATGAAATGTATCAATAATTTCTAGCTGAGAGAGAAAAAAACATTGATGATGGCTTAGATATAGTGGATCTGTTGGATTATCCAGGGTACTCAGACTGCGTTATTAGAGACTCTTCTAGTAAGATATCTTGTAGGAAAGAGTCAATAATTATTTGGCAGACATGGGCTTTCAGAAATGGTCATGTTTTACATCAGTCTGTACTGAATTGACAGGATTTTGCAAGATTTTGAGCAGTTGGTGAATGTCAGAATTCCTCAGTGAGTTGATTTGAAGGAAAGTAGTGTTAAGAGTTAAATTACATCGATATATTTATATACGTGTATAAAATCATTGCAGGCTCTGAAAAAGATCTATATCTTGCTCTGCTGGACTTAAGACTGCCTTTAAGGCACTGATTGTTGCTAGCTGAAATACGGCTCGGAGAGCTGAGGATCAGACTGCCTTGGTTATTCAGATCTGGGCCAGGGAGCTGAGCTTATCTCGAGGCGTAGATAGCCAGATAGATGTATAAAAGCACATGTACAAAATCAAATGATAGCTGAGGAGCATAGTCACTACAGGCTCGATAGCTGATGACCCCAAATGCTGTTGTAGTGACAGCTCAGAATAAGCTGTAAAGTGAGAAAGATTCCTGTTCACGAGGGGGACGTGTAAAGGGCTCACGCTCAGGTTAATGTAGGAAACAGAGACCAAACAAAAAACATTAACGGTATGTTCTCTAATCTCAGCATAGGTCTGCGAGACATTTATTTTAAATATAAATTTCAGAATTATAGAATTGTTTCTGTTGGAAGGGACCTTAGAGATGGTTCAGTTCCAACCTGCTGCCATGGTCAGGGACACCTCCCACTGGATCAGGCTGCTCCAAGCCTCATCCAACCTGGCCTTGAACACCTCCAGGCATTGATGACCCCTTTAGGCAACCTGGGCCAGTGCCTCACCACTCTCACAGGAAAACATTTCCTCCTAAGATCTCATCTCAATCTCCCCTCTTTCAGCTTAAAACCATTCCTCCTTGTCCTGTCCCTTCACTCTCTGATAAAGAGACCCTCCCTAGCTTTCTTGTAGACTCCCTTTAAGTGCTGAAATTCTTGCTGCAGGTTCGGACTGTTGAGGAACCGAAATCGCCACAGCTCTAAGCCCTTTGGGCATCTCACAGCTCAGTGTCTGTAATTAGGGGATGTACACTTATCACGGCTTTGCCTTGAGAAGAGTAAACATAGCCATAAGAAGTACCAGAAATGCCTGTACCAAGAGCTGGAGCACGTAGTGCTTTCTTCCCTCTAAAGATGGGAAAATTGGCCCCTTTGCAATGAACTGAAGCATGTCATCCAAGTGGAGGAGACTGCTGGAAATATCTAACTTGTTGCTAAAGTAATGAATACCACTTTGATTGACTTATTCCTTAGTTCTCCCAATTCCCCCATATAGAGACCTCCATTTGTCTTTGTATGTCTCTACGTGGCCACCCTTGCCCCGTGCTCCCCGCATCTGTTTGTGGAATTCTCCTCTTGTTCCTTACTTCAGACGTATTTCTGGGACAGGGGCATTTTATTTCCTTTCTGAGTGTCAAACCCAGCTGATGACCTCAGTTTCTTGATGGTAGTGCAAGGCAAGTCATCATCATTGCGGTTTTAATTAGTTGCCCAGAGAGGAGGTAAATGCCCCATCCCTGGAAACAGTGAATGTCAGGGTGGATGGGGCTCTGAGCAACCTGATCTGGTTGAAGATGTCCCTGCTCTTTCGAGAAGGGATGAACTGGATGAGCCTTCCAAGCTAAGCCATTCTATGATTTATTTGGTTTTTTTTAAGTCTCCGGCTTCCCGTCTAAAATTGTTCCTTGTCACCGCAATTCAGGATGGTAAGAGTTTTAAAAACCTCCTCCTCCCTCCAATGGGGGGAGGAATTTCTATCTTTAGGGCTTCTATAGCCACATCTTGCTTAGAAAAAGACCTCACCAGGCTGTTGCTTTCACTGCTGCAATGGAGGGCTCTGATGTATCTCACACTCTTCTCAAGGATATCGGAGAGGAAATAAAATGTCACAATGCTGGACAGGGCAAATGGAAGTCACTTATGTGTAGAGCATTACAGCCGATTGCTATCCTTTTCAGATCGCTCGCAGTTTGTCCAAATGCAGCGCCAATCGAAGTGATAATGACTCCTCTTTCAATGGCATCTTTCATTCAACGTATTTTGATGTGCCAGTGAGAGTTGCTTTAAAATGCCAGCAATAAATATGCATTCAAAGCAATACACTTAGTGTCTCAGTGGTGAAGTCCATGTATGTTCCCATCAGCTATAGTTGTGACCGAATAAATGCTAGGCATGAACAATGCTCACTGTGTTTTCCGCAACACACACACATTCTCTTTTTCCTGCTTTCTGCTGAGATCATACTGAGGTATTTCAAGAGATGCTTTCAACCTGTATGCTCCCCACTTTGCACCCACGGCCGGTTATGCTGGGCAACAGCTCTCCAAGAAAATATATGATGGTTTCCCCTCTTAGGAATACAAAGCTCACAGTGTTTTCTTGGGAAGAATAAAGATCATTCTGGCTCGAGGATATTCTTACTGAGCCCCCTTTCTTGGGATGTGCTTCCTACAGCGTATAAAGGTGAAACACCAGCTGACTTAGCAGGAAGGCTTGCAATCAAAGCTCTTGCTCACCATCATCTTTTGGGTGAATAGTAGTGTGTTTGAGCCTCATCCAGCACATAAGGGGATCTCTGCATGAAGAATATGAGAGCTCAGAAAGGGAAACAAAGGCAAGGTGGTATGGTGGAGCAGCCCCAGTCAGTGTTAGACCTAAAAAGGGATCTGTCTTGGGCCTCAAGTTGCTATGCTATGCCTCCACGAGGATCTTTACATACGTACCATGTGGTCAGGACATCTTAAAGCCAAAATTAGGTGGAACTTGTCTTTTTTTAAGTGTCTACTTTAGCTACTTACAGATCTCCTTTAGCGACCTCACAGTCTTTAATGGAATTGCCATTACAGGTCTCTTATCTTCACAGACAAGGAGTTGATATCCAGAGACCCTCAGTTATCCCACAGGATGGGGTACTTATTTTTAGGCACCGCTGTTAAGATCTCAATGATCTCAAGCTCCACTAAATACCATCTCCTGCTGGTGGTAGAGCTTTGAGATGAGGGAAGAACCTGTGCTACTCCAGAAATGGAGGACTGAAGCCCTCTGATATGTCAATATCATAGGGTCATTAAATTTTGGCAAGCACTAAATGTGACGTGGAAGGTGTTCACTGCCAAAACTCGTGTCTTGTTGTACCATATGAGTTTCAGAGTACGCACTTGGGAATATCATCTACCCAGTTTGAGGCTTCATGGACGCTAAAATGTTTTAAGCCTCTTTTCTGGTCAGATGGATGAATCTTACTTGGAATATCTACATAACATTTTGCAACCAGGTCATGTGCTGAGCGTGATGGTCTAATTTCCTTTTGTAAGAATATTGTTTATAGCTGCTTTGATGGTTAGTCTGGCTGAGACAGTCCAGCAGGACCGGGCATTCCAGAGGCAACTTTAGACAACAAAGGCTGAGGCCTTGTCAAAAAGGATGCGTTAGTGTAGGAAAGTAATGATACCTAGGAAGACTTCACCCTCAGTTATCATGAATTCTTATCTCCTGAAGGGTAATGGAGGCATGATGTGGCTTCACCAGATCACGGACACACAGAGGGCTGCGGATTTTCTTCCAACTTGAAAGCTTGCTGGCACAATCCAACAATTAATGCCCAGTAGCATTGTTATATTATTTTCCAGCCAGGTTCTAGTCATTAACTTGATGTAGGACAAATAAAACGCTTCATCTTTTCAGGCTTCATCAAAGTCAGAGTGACACTTGCCTCCTTGGCAAATAGCTAAGGGATCTATAGATTAGGAAGTCTGTCAAATACAAATTAAGGATTATTAAGTTAATCTCAGATGATATCTAGAGCCCAACTCACCAAGTTCTCTTTGGCTTTCATTTAACACTTGTGGCCGTCACATTTCACTCTCACTTTGCATTATAAGTCCCCACAGGACAGAGAAAAGCCTCCTAAAAATGTTTGTGCATCATTTTCTTCCAAGTAACAAGCAATAGGACAAGAAGAAATGGCCTCAAGTTCCACCAGGGGAGATTTAGATTAGATATTAGGAAAAATTTCTTTACTGAAAGAATGATGAAGCACTGGAGAAGGCTGTCCAGGGCAGTGATGGAGTCTCCACCCCTGGAGCTGCTCAAAAAAATGTGTAGATGTGGCACTTTGTGACATGGTTAGGTAAGAACAATGATGTTGGGCTGATAGTTGGACTTGATGACCTTCTAGGTTTTCTCCAGTCTTAATGATTCTATATTTCTATAATTCTATCTGACTTGCATGGATCCATGATGCCAAAGGGCAGGTGAGGTGGTTTGCTTAGTAAAATTCCTACCACAGCAAGGGTCTTGATTTATAAGACATCTCACGTCTTCAGGCTTCTCTGAAGGTATCTAGGTCTCATGTGTGTCTGTGATAAGCAGGAAGGCAGATCAAAAAATGTGGTTTCTTCTGGTTTTGATTCCATACAATGAGTAAATTGTCTTCTACATGGATCAGCTACTAGAGGAGCAGTGACTGTTACTGTATTTATTAGTAGTTCCTCAGTCCCTGTAAAGTCCTCCTTGAAGGCACTGAGAAAATACAGACAAAAGATTACTTATAACCCGAAAGTAAGTGGAGAAAGGTCAGAGCTGTGGGTACGAGGAGTCAGGCAACATATTTTTAATGCTTGCTCAAGACATGCAGTGTGTTGTTGGCCTGAACTTTTTGGCATTGCTTTGACATGCCCACACATTACATCTGGGAGTTGTTCTCAGCACCCCAGTAGTGACAAGGAAGAGTCACTAGTGAAAGAAAATCAGTTTGTGCTGTGGGATTTCGTTATATGTGTGTTATAGAACCATAGAATAGTGTGGGTTCGAAGCGACATTAAAGATCATCTAGTTCCAATGCCACGGGCAGGGACACCTCCCACTGGATCAGGCTGCTCAAAGCCCCATCCAACCTGGCCTTGAACACCTCCAGGGATGGGGCAGCCACAACTTCTCTGGGCAACCTGGGCCAGGGCCTCACCACCCTCATTGTGAAGAAATTCCTCCTTACGTCTAGTCTAAATCTGCTCCTCTCCACTTTATACCCATTCCCCCTCGTCCTATCACTACAAGGTTTTGTGTACAGTCCTTCTCCAGCCTTCTTGTAGCCCCTTTCAGGTGCTGGAAGGTCACTATATCATCTCTGAACCTTCTCTTCTCCAGGCTGAACAATCCCAACTCTCTCAGCGTGTTAGTACGTGTTAAGTTTGTAAATGCATCTAAATCCACAGAGGACTTATACTGTGAGGGTGGTGAGGCCCTGGCCCAGGTTGCCCAGAGAAGCCATAGATGCCCCATCCCTGGAACTGCTCGAGGCCAGGTTGGATGGGGCTTTGAGCAACCTGATCCAGTGGGAGATGTCCCTGCGTGTGGCAGAGGGTTGGAAATGGATGGGCTTTAAGGTCCCTTCCAACACAAACCATTCCATGATTCTATGATAACAACAAATGGTGTCATTCTTCTTGCATGAGCTGCTCTCATCTAACCAAGAAAAACTGTGAGCCAGCCCTCAAAGCATTCATGGTGTTGGAGCACTGAGCATGTACTAAGCTCAGGGCAAGACAGATGGAAAGGAAGTAAACTTCCCCTTGCCTGGAGAGCAGCATTCCAAAGGGGATTGCTAGACACTAGGAAATCCAGATGATAGCTGTGAGTTCTGGACAAGGTGTGTGGGATCTTATGTGAGGGCTGTTCTCAGGCAGGAGGAGGGACCATTGGTATGAAAAAGGTGTTTTTTGGGGCAGTTCTGTTATGCTTCTGCCCAGATCAGGCAGGGTGCAAAGTTTTTGTCCAGTGATACGAACCCATGTGAGTAACATTAGTACAATGCAGACAATGAATCCCTGGTGAAGGTCTGACGCTCTTGCGTGCCTGAAGCACTCCTGAGTGCCTCAAACTCATTGCAAATGGAACCTTTGGAGAGAGGGACACCTGTGAGCCATGACTTCTTGAACTTCTGGAAAAAATCTAAGGTATGTAGATAGAAGGATATTTTAAGTATGAAGCTGGAGGAAAGGCAATCCTCTGCACACTTTACAGCTATTTCAACAGTCAGTGGGAAATGAAGTTTGAGCAGTATACAAGAGTTTGTTTGTTAGGTGATGCTGAGCACTTGGCCGTAAAATCATGATGTGAAAACATAGTATAAACAAGGTTTAGAAGTGACCACCTGCGTTACCCACCTGGGACCATTCACCCACGATTATCGGTTTATGAATACTTGGAAAATACTAGGAATATTTCTTTCATACTATCCCTTCCCAGTATTTTTTCACCCCATGATAACTGTGTGTAATGATTTCTTTCTAACAGCATGGGGTAAGTTGAAAGTTTCTACATATCAGGCAGTTGCCTATTAGCAAGCACCGACATCTGTCCTGCAGGTTTAATTTGACCCGGCCTATTAGGATGCCTCAGCGATGGCCGTTTCTCCCCACTGAACGCAGAGGTATGGTCTGGTGTGCACATGAGGTATAGACCAGCGTTCTGCAGGTGTCTGTCACGTTAGCACGGGGTGCAAATACACTTTGTAGTGTCCTCTTGCAACCATTTATGTGGTCTACGTGTTGGCTGCCAGACTGACCCTGGCATCAAGAGCACCATCCACCTTTGCAGGCATAACAAAGCTTGCAGAGCTTCTCACAGACCATAATGTGTTGCATGTGATGTCTCTGGTCAGCAGAAGACCTCTGCAGTGCAGGAGGTGCATGAGATGGCAGAGCAAAAGGGAGCCCACAGCATGGGGGCACATGAGCACAGGAGGTTCATCCTGAGCATGAGGGGAACAAGAGGCAGGAACCTTCTTTATTTTACTCATTGTGTGAGATTTGGCAGTCCTGATATACAAATAATTATGTAAAAGATGTCATGGAACGGTTTGGATTGGAAGGGACCTTAAAGATCATCCAGCTCCACTCCCCTGACATAGGCAGGGACACCTCCCACTGGATCAGGCTGCTCAAAGCTCCATCCAACCTGGCCTGGAACACCTCCAGGGATGGGGCAGCCACAACTTCTCTGGGCAAACCCAGCCATAGTAATGTCCAACTAAACTAAAGGGGTAATAAACCACTCCTGTTGCTTTGTTGGAGATTTTGGATAGTTATTCTCCTCTTAGCAGCAAATGTTGTGAAATCAAACACCAAACATTCTGGAGTCAACAGCTTGTCATGGAAATATCAGTGTTCATCACTCCCTAGCGCTGTGTGTGAATGGAGGCTGTAAAAGGATTCACACCTAACATACAAAAACTGGAGGAGAGAGGGATATACCTCAAAGCCTCAGGTTGAAAAGCACCATTAGAAATGATGTGACTCATTAAGCATCTGAAGCCCAAGCAGAGAGAGTTCAGGCTGGAGAAGAATTGGCCTTGGGGAGACCTTAGAGCGGCCCTGCAGTATTGAAAGGGGCTTCAGGAAAGCTGGGGAGGGGCTTTTGATCAAGGAGTTCAGGGATAGGACGAGGGGGAATGGTTTTAAGCTGAAAGAGGGGAGATTGAGATGAGATCTTGGGAAGAAATGTTTTTCTGTGAGGGTGATGAGGCACTGGAACAGGTTGCCCACAGAAGTCATGGCTGCTCCCTCCCTGGAGGTGTTCAAGGCCAGGCTGGATGAAGCTTTGAGCAGCCTGATCCAGTGGGAAGTATCCCTGCCCATGGCAAGGGGGGGTTAGAACTGGATGGGCTGTAAGATCCCTTCCAACTCAAACCACTCTGTGCTTCTATTGGTTGGATCAAGAGGTCAGAGTGGCAGGGCCTCTGTGTTGGTGCTCTCCAGGAATTTCATTCACCATTTCAAAACTGGCACATGGGTTCACCTTCACGTTTCTGTACCCCAGGCACAGCTGCATTTCCTTGGTGAAGGAAATGGTCTCTTTGGAGGACAGTCAGGTCCCCTTGTTCAAACGTACTTTGAGACGCCTGAATAAGGAGAACCAAGAGGCCGTTAAGACAGTGGGAAGAATGAGGTTTCTCTTTTACCCCTTCACATTCAGGGTAACTTTGTGTGTCACTGAGGGAAGCAAGAGCAGAGACAGATGTGGAGCACAGCTACAAACAGGATGTGAAAATAAACTCATTACTCCATCTGCCCACTATAAACAGCATGAAATTAGTAGCAAGCTAGGAATAAAATTCAGGACAAACGGTCTTTTAAAGAGAGCAGAGGGAGTTGGAAGGTCTGCTGTTAGAAAAATAGAGGCACAGAAAGCCAAAGCCATGCATGACCTGGTGTGTATCCCAAGCACCCTGGTCCGTCAAGGCCAGAGGTGAAGGAAAATCTTCTGATGAGAGCCAGCAAGATGCTATTTTTGAAGGCAAAACCAGAAAGACCACTCCATCTCAGGGAGAGAAGGCCTTATTTTGCTTTTGTCTCTGCCTGATAAGGAGCATCATCTATTTTATAAGTCATAGGGATTTTTTTTTTTTTCCCTATGAGGCACTCTCTTAATGTTGCATAAAATTACTCTCTCAGGGGTAATGCGAGGAGGAAAACGTGCTGTTATGTTGTCTCAGTTGCAAAGACATCACTAACAATAAAAGCTCCTGAATGATTTGGGGTTTAAGTGACACGATTATGAAATGGGTCATTTGTGACGCCCCACTTCGAGTTGCTTCAAACACCTCTGTCATAAAGCCTGAATGGGAGGTGTTTTATGCCTTTGGCTTGGGCTGTAAATATTCACCCCTGGCCTTTGTTCTGCGAAGCAAGGCTCAGCTTGAGGATATATTTACTTAAAATTTTGCAGGAGAATTTCTCAAATGGTCAATCTGCTTGATTTATTCAAAGTGGGATCCCGAAGTGTTTTACGTCTTTTACAGGCTGGCTGTGTTTATAACCATCCTGGGGAGTATCTTCTGCAATTCATGCAGCGGAGAGGGGGGGAGGAGGGTCGTAATTTCTATTTTAACCTACTTTCCTAACCGTCGACATGACACTGACAAAGTCATCTCTTCTAGAATAAAGCCTGCCATGCTTTATCCTCGTCCAGAGGAGATACTTTGGAGAAAGCCAGTGCAAAATAAGTCAAACACAATTTTTCCCCCTATGGATTGTGCTCTGATATATGCAGGACAAATTTAGTGGTGTCTGAAAGCAGAGACTATGAGCAGCTCTGGCTCGTTTTATAGATCTCAGTGAAACGGCGACCAAGTGATATTTCAAGGAAACTGGTTCCTTGTGTTGGGAGTTCTTCAAGATATGACAGCCCAAGGCAAAGTTTCTTACATGTTGTAAATAGTTTCTCTCCACATTTGGCAGATCCAAACAAGCCTTGAGTGCTAAATAAACCAGATCTGTGAATAAATCGGGGGAGGAGATCTCAAACTGGAGGTGTGGTGAAGTTTGAGATAACGGAAAGTTTGACAATGGCCACGAGGCACTTCAAAATAGTCTGGAGTTTGATGAAAGGTTTTGCATTTGAGATGACATTGGGATATTTGAGGAGGAAACCTTCTGGTGGATTCACCCAAACTTTGTAATAAACGTAATTGAAATATCTGAACTCCAGCTGCTACCTTCTAGTCTAATCAAGAGCAACAGAAGAAGCTCCTTCTTAGCAAACACCCTGCAGCCGCTGAGGGAAGAAAGAAGCGTATACTGGGCTCAAGCGGTGAACAGGGATGGCAGCAGAGGCAGATGAAGAAATTCAGGGGAGGAGAGGCAGCAGGTGAAAGGAGAAAAAGGGGACTTCAAGGAGAGATCAGTAGACTCTTAAAGAGAAGGAAGATCTCATGAAGCCCTTCGAGATCAAAATCGAGGCCCCATATTTCTCCCAAGCTTTTCTAATGTTGTCTGAGTTAAAGGGTATGAAGCTGCTGGAGAGTGTCCAGAAGAGGGTTGTGAAGTTGGTGAAGGGTTTAGAGAGTAAGCCATATAAGGAGCAGCTAAAGTCACTTGGTCTGTTCAGCTTGGAGAGGAGGAGACTGAGGGGACAACTCATTGCAGTCCACATCTTCCTCATGAGGGCAGGAGGAGGAGCAGGAACCGATCTCTCTGATCACCAATGATAGGACCTGAGGGAACGGCAGGAAGATGTGCCAGGGAGGGTTAGGCTGGACATCAGGAGAAGGCTCATCACCCAGAGGGTGGTGGAGCACTGGAACAGCTCCCCAGGGAAGCAGTCACAAAGCCAAGCCTGACAATATTCCAGAAGCATTTGGACAACACCCTTGATACATGATGTGAATGTTGGGGTTGTCCTGTGCAGGGATGGGAGTTGGACACTATGATCCTTGTGGGACCCTTACAATTCAGGATATTCTATGATTCTGTGAACCACCAGTACCAAACCCTAAAGGCGCTCAAAAAACCAGAAGGTGCCTCCACCTTATCTAACCTGTGAAGGATAAGGTATCCTTACCCATCTGGCTCCTGTCCAAAGGGAAGACGAATTCTGCTAGGGACAAGGAGTTCCTTTGGGAAGCATTTGAGAAGCACATCCTTCAAGGTCATGACAGCAGTTTCTGTTTTTATAGCACAGCAGGATCCCAAAATACGTTGTAGTCATGGGGACTGAATCTCTTCTTCCATAAACCAGGCTTCTCTCTTCATCACTCCCTCAGGCCATGGTGCAGTCATGCTTGACTTATGTCAACATGCTCCAAAGCACCGCATCAAATGGAAGTTGTTCTTGTCCTTGACCCCTGTCTCCTCTCCACCACCTGCATGCTACCATGCCCTATAGAGCATGACTGAGCCTCTGGTCCTGCCGTTGCCAGAGGTCAGTGATGCAGCCAGGACCCATCCCCAGGAGCTGGTCTGCAGGTGACCAGCCTGCTTGAGAGAGGCAGAGCATTTCTTAGCATGGAAATGGTCTTCTCCAGGCCATGAGGGCACAGCACCACTGATCACTGCTCAACTAATTTATTGGTGTATATGTAGCAATAAGGTCTTCCACCCATGCTTCTCTCTATCCTCTCAGCACAGAGAACGGAGTACTTTTTATTTTTACAGCTCTGGAGAGAATTTACTAAAGGTTGGAAAAAGCCAAGACAAATCGATGGGAGTCCTGGGGAGGTGGTGACAGCAAAAAAAGGCCAACTTCTGGGACACCTGTGGGCTGACTCCATGTCAAAGCAACCTACATAGAGTCATCCACATATTCAAGAAGGTGTAAGCAGAGTTAAATCATAGAATGGTTTGGGCTAGAAGGGAACTCTAAGCCCATCCGGTTTCAACCCTCCTGCCATGGGCAGGGACACCTCCCACTGGATCAGGCTGCCCATCCAACCTGGCCTTGAAGACCTCCAGGGATGGGGCAGCCACAACTTTTCTGGGCAGCCTGGGTCAAGGCCTCCCCACCTTCATTGTGAAGAATTTACTCCTTGTGTCTAGTCTAAATCTTCCCTTCTCCAATTTAAAGCCATTTCCCCTCATCCTATCACTACATGCCTTTATAAAAAATCCCTCCCCAGCTTTCTTGTACACCCCCATCATTTGTGAGGGGGAGAGACTGGGGTCTCCAACGCTGGCCTGAGAGAAATGAGATAAAGAGGTAAAGGAGGAGAGATTTTTGTGCTCCAAGCAGGAAAGGATGAGCATCAGGAACTGGTCAAGTCTCTGGCACATATGATCATGTGTATTGGGTTTGTGTGGCAAGGTTTTGGTAATGGGGGAGCTACAGATGTGGCTGCTGTGAGAAGTCTCTGGAAGCTTCTCTGGTGTCCAATAGAGCCAATGACAACTGGTTCCAAGGAGGACCCATTGCCGGCCAAGGCCGAGCCCATCAGTGGCAGTAGTAGCACCTCTGAGATAATGTACTTAAGGAGAGGGGAAAGGAACTGCGGTGGAAACAGTGGAGGAAAGAAGAGTGAAATGTGACAGAAACAGCTCTGTAGACACCAAAGTCAGTGAAGAAGGAGGGGGAGGAAGTGTTGCAGGTGCTGGAGCAGAGATTCCCTTGCAGCCCATGGTGTAGACCATGGTAAGGCAGGCTGTCCCCATGCAGCTCATGGAGGTTAACAGTAGAGCAGATATCCACCTGCAGCCTGTGTAGGTCCATGGTGGAGCAAATATCCACCTACAGCTCACGCAAGACCCCACACTGGAGCAGGGGGATGTGCCCAAAGGAGGCTGTGACCCCACGAGAAGCCCATGATTTACCAGGCTCTTGGCAGAACGTGTGGACCCATGGAGAAAGGAATCTGTGTTGGAGGACGTTTTCTTGGCAGGACTTGTGGCCCCATGGGAAGGTCCCACATTGGACCAGTCTGTTCCTGAAGGACTGTGCCCCATGGAAAGGACCCATGCTGGAGCAGGTAATGAAAGACTGCAGCCCATGGGAAGGACTTGCATTCGAGAAGCTTGGAGGACTGTCTCCCATGGGAGGGAGCACCTACTGGAGCAGGGGAAGAGTGTGAGAAGTCCTCCCCCTGAGGAGGAAGGAATGGAAGTGTGATGAACTGACCACAGCCCCCATTCCCCATGTCCCTACACTGCTTGGCAAGGAGAAGGTAGAGAATTTTGGAATGAAGTTGAGACCAGAAAGAAGGGAAGGGTGAGGAAGGAAGATGCTCTAAGATTTATATTTCTCATTACTCTACTCTAATTTGATTGCTAATAAATTAAATTATCTTTCCCTAAGGTCAGTCTGTTTTGCCCGTGATGGTAATCGCTGAGTGATTGTTCGCTGTCCTTATCTCAACCCATGAGCATTTGGTTAAATATTTTCTCTCCTGTCCAGCTAAGGAGGGGATGAAGGAGCAGCTTTGGTGGGCACAAAGTTTGTGCCACAGCTCCTTAACATCCCTCCAAGTTCCCTTCACCCATTCCTGCTCCTCTCTAATGCTGCTGAGCATCACTGCAGCACACTTGAGCTGCCAGTGCATTTCAGCAGCATTGTAGGGGCAATTCTTGGGCAAGAGTGACGAGCTTGGGCATTTGAACAGCCCCAATGACCTCTTGGAAGAGATATGCCTACTTAAAGATTACAGAAGCAGGGTCATGGCTCGTAGAGTGGATGGTGATGAAAGGGAGTTCCATCTTTGCACGTAAAGATGTGTCTAGAGGATGACAAAGCTGGTGAAGGGTCTAGAGAACAAGTCTTATGAAGAGCAGTTGAAGGAACTAGAATCGTTTAGCTTGGAGAAGAGGAGGCTGAGGGGAGACCATATCACTGTCTACCACTGCCTGAAAGGAGGCTGTTGAGAAGTAGGTGTTGGTCTCTTCTCCCAAGTAAAGAGTCATAGGATGAGAGGACATGTCCTCAAGTTGTGCCTGGGGGAGGTCTGGATGTTAGAAAGAATTTCTTTACTGAAAGAGTGGTGAAGCACTGGCAGAAGCAGCCAAGGGAGGTGATGGAGCCACCATCCCTGGAGGGGTTCGGAAAACAATTGTATGTTGCACTTCATGACATGGTTTAGTAGGCATGATGGTGCTGGGCTGACAGCTGGATGGAATGAACTTAGAGGTCTTTTCCAACCTTAATGATTCTAAGATGGACATCCCAGCCTGGTCTAGCTCATGGGAGATATGATTCATTTCCCACTAGGGTTGCACCACCAACCTCACAACCCTTCTCTGATTTTCTTGCAGAAGGTATGGCAGAAGCTGTCAGCTCAAGCAGGGACTGCCTTCAGGCAGGTGAGTCCTGCACCAACGACCCCATCTGCAGTGCCAAATTCAGGACTCTCCGGCAATGCATCGCAGGCAATGGAGCCAACAAATTGGGCCCCGACGCCAAGAACCAGTGCAGAAGCACTGTGACAGCCCTGCTTTCCAGCCAGCTGTACGGCTGCAAGTGCAAACGAGGCATGAAAAAGGAGAAGCACTGCTTGAGTGTCTACTGGAGCATCCACCACACACTGATGGAAGGTCAGTCGAGCAGGATATTTGTTTCTGATCATCTTCCTAAAAGGCAATTACTGCTGGGGCTTTCAGCAGGTCTCCCCACCACCTAAGTGGCTACAAGAAAGGTCACCTCTGTAGTATCCTGTTCCCTCTCAACACCTACTGACACCCATTTTGGGAAAAACAATTCTGAAAAGCCAGGACATCTCCTTCCTTTTTTTTTCTTTTCAAGCTGGTGTCATTTTTAGTGATATTCTCAGTACACCTTGAGTCCTTTTGCTGCTGAAATCATAGAAAATTTGAGTTGGAAGGGACCTTAAAGGTCATCCAGTTCCAACTCCCACTGTTGCTCGAAGTCCCATCCAACCTGGCCTGGAACACCTCCAGGGATGGGGCAGCTAAGACTTCCCTGGGCAACCTCTTCCAGTGCCTCACCACCGTCCTCGTGAATGATTTCCTCCTAATGTCTAACCTAAATCTTTCCTCCTCCAATTTAAAGCCACTCTGCATGGTATGTTTTGCATCTAAGACAGCCAAGACCATGAAAGCCATGAATTTTATAGGAACACGATACAAAATATGAGCAGTGAGGAAAAAATAGTGTGAACTTAAAAAAAAAAATCACTCTCCTGGAGGCTCTCAAATGCACCAGTGTCTTTGGGTTAGTGAAGATTTGGGGCTGGTGACATCAAGTTGGAATTTAAAGTGTTCCCAGAGCCAGTATTTAGTGAGTTTGAATTTTGACATTTTTTAAGAGGTATCATAAAAGCGCACCTCCGCGGCCATAACTCTTCCTTGTCAGGCTGGTGAGTATTTTATGCACCATGAAAATTAAAATGGGGAATAAAACAGAACCTTCCAGCCATGAGCCGCGAAATAGATTAATAAAACACTGCTGGCTGAAAGCTGAAAGGAGAGGTACAAGGGTGATAACACAGGCCAAAAGGCCAAGCAAAACAAAGAGGATGGAGACTATCATGCACGGGCTTGCCAGAAAGGGAACTGCTTGATCAAGTTCCCGGAAAGCTTTCAGGTGCCACAGGGTGCAGAGCATGGTGATATGAACTGACTGGGAAATAAGACACCTCAGCACCCTCCAGGATCAAGTCTTTCCAGTAATTACTTGCCAGGTGAATTTATTTGCGTTGAAGTGAAGCCTGGGGAAGAGGTGGCAATCCAGCCTCTCCATTCATCTTAACAGGCTGCATCGCAACCTCTTCCCCGCTGACCTCTGTGGCCTGAAGCTTTGGACACAGTCCATCTGATAGAGGTGTCAGGAGGACTCTCAGCTCAGGTATCGCCGTTGGAAGAGCAGGGAAAGGATGGCAGGGAGTGATAGAAGCCAGATGTGGGTCTCCAGAGCAGGAGATGAGTGCTGGATGGACTTTTTGCCCAGCAGCTTGAAACCTCCATCTCCAGACTATGAGACGGCTGTTATCAGAGACTACCAAGGCTCTGCGCTGCTTCTCCTCTGCTGTCATGTCCCGATCCCCCCATTTTCACAAGCACTGAGTTCGCTTGCAAGGCAGATTCGCACTCCCAGACCTTTGATTTCCTTGCCTTAATTTCCCTGGGGAAATATATTTCATAATAGTGGTATGTTTCTGAGTCCTTACAGCCATTTAATTGACTGAGAAATGAAGGCGATCCACACGTTCCGTGTAGGGCTTCGTCTCTCAGTCCTCCATACCCAGGAGGCTGTAAAAAGCTTCCTAGAAGCCCTCTTATAAAATCAATTGTGTAAGTGTGTGCTCAGGGGATTTACAAAGCATACTATTTACTCAGCTTCTCTTGAGCGTGCCCGTGTTTAGCCACCTTCCCATTTGGAGACACAATAACATGATGACAAGCCGATAACAATTCTCTGATAAGGCGCTATATCATCAGGACATAAAACTGCTACGCTGGCACATACAAATGGGCCCCTCTTCAGTCAGTAACGATGCAAGATATTTCAGTGGAGGTGTAAAGCTGCCTTGTAATGCACCTGTGGTAATTGCACAGGGCTGTGTACTCCGGGAGCCGTTTCTTCCTGACCGCAGCTGGTGATCAGCATATGCCTGGAGCAGAAGGTTTGATAGTCCTTTCATCCCAGCCAGTACATCTGCTGCTGCTGTCCGTATCCATCGAAATGTCTAATAAAGAAAAAAACGATACCGAGCTGTTTGCTTCAATAATATTCTGCGGTATCCATCAGGATGACGGCGCATTACAGGCCATTGAGCGGATGAAAAGGAAGCATCGATTGAATAAAATCAGCTTCCCAGCAACTTAAAAACGAAGCAGGGAAGTTTCTGCGGGAGTTGTGGGTCATTAGCTCCTTCCCAAGTAAGAAAGGGTGGTTGGCAAGGAGAAGGGCAGAGGTATTAATAAATATAAAAGGCAGGTTTGTGGCCACACACAGAGTTCTGTGCACATCCCTGGTTGTGTCCTACCAACAGGTGAGGACCGTTGACCTAGGGAGGGACATATAGGAGATAGCAAGAACGGTGCTGGAATGTTGATGTGTGGCAGGAAGTACATGATTTGAACTCTATCCACAGGCAAGAGGCTGCTTTACAATCTGGTGTCCTTCATGGCAATCCTTGTAAAGAAACCCAAGACTTGGATTGCAACTCAGCAGTTCTCTGGGAGGCCGTCCTACTCCAAAACTGTGATGTATATTTGAAAAACCGTTACATCCTATGTCTTTCTCTAAATATACGGCTACGCATCAGTTCCTGTAACTCTGAGTATCCATTTAGTTGTGACATCTAGAGCACATGTACTCTTGGACCCACTGAGCAAACTCGCATCGCAACTGTTGAACTTTGTATGTCTTGAACATTCCTCAGGACTCTCAGCTGTCTTCTCACTAACTTCTCTTTTCACACCTCTCTCCAACTTCTCTTTTCATTCAGGTATGAACGTACTGGAGAGTTCCCCTTATGAGCCGTTCATCAGGGGATTTGATTATGTCCGGCTGGCATCTATCACTGCAGGTAGGTGGATGGGGAGACGCTTTAACCTTTACTGGTTCAAACTGGGGGGAACTGACTGTGGGATCAAGAGCTATGGACAAAGCAGTCCTTTGTGGACTCCTTGTGGCATCTTCACAAAGCATTGCACAAGCCTTGCAATCATTTTACCAAGGAGATGCTTATTATTTCTTTGATAAACTGTTGGTAGAAGAACATGTCCTGGGGATAATCACTTATGATTTCCATCCGTTCGCTTTTCCATGTCTGTACAGTGAAGGGCTGAGACTAAGGGACATAGAATCATAGAATAGTCTGGGTTGGAAGGGACAGCCCCCCCTGCCATGGGCAAGGACATCCTGCTGGATCAGGCTGCCCAAGGTCCCATCCAACCTGGCCTTGAACACCTCCAGGGATGGAGCAGCCACAACTTTCCTAGGCAACCTGTTCCAGTGTCTCACCACTCTCATGGGGAAGAAATTCTTCCTTATATCAAGCCTAAATCTGCCCCTCTCCAGTTTATTCCCATTGTCCCTCATCCTATCACCTTTATGAATATAGTCCCTCTCCAGCTTTCTTGTAGCCCTCTTCAGATACTGGAAGGTTGCTTTAAGATCTCCTCAGAGCCTTCTCTTCTCCAGACTGAACTAGCCCAACTCTCTCAAGACTGTCCTAGTACGGAAGGTGCTCCTGCCCTCTCACCTTTGTAGCCCTCCCTTGGACCCATTCCAACAGCTTTTTAAGTTGAGGATTCCCGAACTGGACACAGTACTCCAGATGAGGTCTCACAAGAGAGGAATAGAGAGGCAGATGCTAGGAAGGCCTCTTTCAATGAGCCATGCCAGATGGGCTGATTCTTCATAGCTGGTGGATGGCTTTAGACTGGAATGGCAAAGATTTAGATTACATATTAGGAAGAAATTCCTCACACAGGCATAAGTTGCCCAGAGAAGTTGTGGCTACCCCATCACTGGAGGTGTTCAAAGCCAGGTTGGATGGGGCTTTGAGCAGCCTGATCCAGTGGGAGGTATCCCTGGATGTTGGAACATCCTGGAATTGGAACTGGATGGGCTTTAATGTCCCTTCCAACCCAACCAATCCTGTGATTCTGTGACCTGTGTGGTGCAGACAGCCTGCCGGGCGAGAACTGTGTGGGTATCATTAGGTACAAGAAGGTGTTTCCACATCAGTGGCAGAGTCAAACTCTGCAGGCAAAAAGGTCAGTAGCCCAACCTACTGGTTGATTCCAGCCATGGCCTTTAACCCCATGCCCTGGAGACAACCTCAGGGCTCAGACTCTTGTTCTGCTCTGCCTCATGTAATCCGCTTAATTACGTGAGCAGAGTTGTGTGACACCTTTTAACCCCCTTGAGGTCGTGAACCCTGGGCTCGGCAGTTAAAAGGTCACTGCTGTAGCTCTTAAGCCATCCATCACCAACATCACAGCTGCCACCACAACCAGCGTTCAGCTCTGCTTCTGCACCACAGCCATAGGGAACCTTTACCAATGGTGATTTTTTTACAAAACAACACTCCTGGGAGCAGGTAATTTACTCCGGTACCAAAACAGCAATCGTGTTTATATCTCCTCTGAAATGTGCACCTGATCTGGAGAGGCATCCACAGCTGTAATGCACCCAAGCAAGCACGGAGCAGCACATCCCTGCAGCCGATGGATGTCTGCAGTCCCCATGATGATAAGGCACTTGTTAGGTGCAAATGTCCAGGAGCAAATTAACCCATCAGCCCTTGACAATCTGAGCAGTGAGGTGAAGGGTGTTGCTCCTGGACCTCATGTCTTCTCATTGACTCCACTCGACTGATTTGAGCATGGAAATTGAAGCATGCACAAAGCTGTTTGCCAGGTCATGGCCTTCTTAAATAGAGGTTTTTCCCCCTGTTGCTGAGTCCTACAGGGCTTTTCAGACCAAAGTGAAATGGAGGGATGGGGATTTTTATGCATGGTTAACACCTTGTCAGGTTTTTAAAGGGGAGTAAAATAGGTTGGGCAGCAAAGCTAAAGGGCTCACAGCAGCGGGGATATGCACCAAAGGTCTCAGCATCTATCTAGGGACATGAAGTTTCTTGGTTTAAACTTTTTTTTCCCCCATTTATACTCATTAACTCCTTCTATAACATAAGTTATGACCTGCTGTTCTGTATCTGTAGAGGGTCCAGGATCATTGAATCACACAATAGTTTGGGTTACAGGGGACCTTAAAGCTCATCCAATTCCAATCCCCTGCCATGGGCAGAGACACCTCCCACTGGATCAGGTTGCTCAAAGTCCCATCCAACCTGGCCTTGAACACCTCCAGGGATGAGATGGCCACAACCCCTTTGGGCAATCTGTGCCAGCGCTTCACCACCTTCAAAGGAAAAAATATTTTCCTGATATCTCATCTAAATCTCCCCTCTTTCAGCTTAAAACCATTCCTTCTCATCCTATCCCTGCATACCCTGATCAAGAGCCCCTCTCCAGCTTTCTTGTAGCCTCTTCAGGTACTGGAAGCTGCTCTAAGGTCTCCCTGGAGCCTTCTCTTCTCCAGGCTGAACAACCCCAACTCTCTCAGCCTGGCCTTTTGAAGTGTTCAGAGAGACTGTCAATATTTTAACGCTTGTCAGCAGTCACTGGCTTGTTTTAACTCATGGCCAAAGGTAGGGCTTGAATCTGCATTGGAAATTTATCATTCTGGAGGTTTTTTTCCTCTGAGAAAGATCCTTCTCTGCTGAGGAAAATGTCCTTCCAATGTGCATCAGGTCATGGTCTTAATTCAGAGAGGTGAAAAATGGCTTCAAGCTCGTTTACGCTCTCATGCTTGGAGGACCCTCATATGTCTGATCCACAGGACCTACAGGCTCTACCAGCTCCTATCAGGGACTCTGTAGCTTTTTCCCCCTCTATAAAACAGAGCTCCATCCATCTCTAAAAGAGCCCTTAAATCAGTGTTATACAAATCTTAGAATCATAGAGTGGATTGGGTTGGAAGGGACCTAAAGCTCATCCACTTCCAACCCCCTGCCATGGGCAGGGACACCTCCCACTGGATCAGATTGCTCAAAGCCTCATCCAATCTGGCCTTGAACACCTCCTGGGGTGGGGCAGCCATGACCCCTTTGGGCAATCTGTGCCAGAGCCTCACCACTCTCACAGGAAAAAATATGTTCTTGATATTTCATCTAAATCTCCCCTCTTGCAGCTTAAAACCATTCTTTCTCATTCTGTCCCTGCATACCCTGATCAAGAGCTCCTTCCCACCTTTCCTGAAGCCCCTTTCAGTACTGGAAGCTGCTCTAAGGTGTCCCCAGAGAGCCTTCTCTTCTCCAGGCTGAACAACCCCAACTCTCTCAGCCCACTCTCACATGGGAGATGCTCCAGCCTTCTGATCGTATCTGTGGCCTCCTCTGGACTCTCTCCAACAGATGGTGTGAGATGCCTGAGGGTAGAGTAAAGCTTCATTTTATTAAAGGTAGGAGCTTGGTGGAGCAGATTCTAAGGTGCGAGGTTTGTTGTATGGCCATGGCACCTCTTGGGAAAGGTGAGTATGGAATGGGATTCTGTACAGCCGGGACACAGAAAGCAAATGTGATTGTCACCCTGGTCACTGCCTTCCTGGAGTGGATGCTGGTGTCACTTAGGTGGCTCTGGATGGGAGCAGCATGAGGGTGAAGGTCTTGGTGGTGCTTCTGGCAGATTGGTCAGTGCAAAACCGCATTACCATCTCCCATCTCTCCACAGGGTCTGAGAATGAGGTGACTCAGGTGAACCGGTGTCTGGATGCTGCCAAGGCGTGCAACGTGGACGAGATGTGCCAGCGCCTGCGGACAGAGTATGTCTCTTTCTGCATCCGGCGCGTGGCCCGGGCTGACACCTGCAACCGCTCCAAGTGCCACAAGGCTCTGCGCAAGTTCTTCGATCGCGTGCCACCCGAGTACACCCACGAGCTGCTCTTCTGCCCCTGTGAAGACACAGCTTGTGCTGAGCGCCGGCGGCAGACCATCGTTCCTGCCTGCTCCTATGAGTCCAAGGAGAAGCCCAACTGCCTGGCACCTCTGGATTCCTGCAGGGAAAACTATGTCTGCAGGTAAGATTCACACATTGAGGCGGCCAACGTGGCAAACTGTCCCTTGGACAAGCACAAGAGCAAGTGTAGGACACTTGTAAGAGATCTTATAGTGACCTGGAGATCTTATAGCATCCTTCTATTAACTGGGGGCAACAAGGGGGGGCTACAAGAAAGCTGGAGAGGGGCGGATTTAGGCTTGATATAAGGAAGAATTTCTTCACCATGAGAGTGGTGAGGCCCTGGCCCAGGTTGCCAAGAGAAGTCGTGGCTGCCCCATCCCTGGAGGTGTTCAAGGCCAGGTTGGATGGACCTTGGACAGCCTGATCCAGTGGGAGGTGTCCCTGCCCATGGCAGGGGGGTTGGAACTGGATGGTCTTTAAGGTTCCTTCCAACCCAAACTTTTCTATGATACTGTGACACATCTTCCAGTATTGTTCCAGTCTCTAATTATTATAGGCTTTGAGACTTCCTGGGCTGAACTTTCCCAACCAGTACATCATCCTTAAATTACAGTTAAAGCCTTATGCCTTTTCACAAAGGGAGGTGAGAGCAGCGGGTTTTTCTTGGAAAGATTGACTGGTACAAATATCCTCATCCCTCTGCACTCCAGAAGCGTGGGGAAAGGAGAACAACTGATCTATGTATCTGAAAATGGCTCTGAAAGATGCAAAGCCCCTGAGCCACACCAGCTCTTGCTCAGATTTCAGCTATCTACCCAGGGAATCCGAAACGGACGGGTACTGCCCTCTCCCTAACAAGATGAGTGGGCCCAGCAGGGAAGAAGAGGTTCAAAAGAGAGAGCGTTGCTTCCCAAGAGGCTGGAAACGGTTTCCTGCAAGCAGCACAGCTGTTAATTATCTGTTTCCTTGGTCTCTGAATATATAATATAAAACATCCTCTAGAGACACGGCAGGAGCAAGGGGTTGACGTGTGACCCGGTCAAAGCTAGCAGTGCAGAAACCACAAGGAGAGCCAGAAACAAATCGTGGGACTTTAAAGAAACACTCCAGGGTTAACCCTGCCTGCACTGTTTAGTCCTCCTGCAGCTTCTTCACAGCTGTAACCCTTTGAATCTCTGGAGGGACGGGCTTTACTATTATGAATAATACAAACCCTGCAATCAGTGCTTCCCTCCACTAAATAATGCAGCAAAAATTTGGGCAAGAGGAGTTTGCTTGGTCGTGGCGTAGGAGATCAGGGTTGGTATGGGGCAAACGTGGGAACAAAGAAGAGGAAAAAAGGAGAAGCTGGGGAGAACAGCGGGCAGGCAAATACAAGTTGGAGTGCTGGCGCTGACCAGGAGACAATCAAAAATGCCTGATTGGGAGGAGAAACGTGCTCATTTTTTCTGAGATTTCCCAGGCAGAGCAATCATTTGAGGTACCCAGTTCACAGTTCAGACAGTGCAGGTTGTCATCTAAAAGGCCCTGTCTTCAAGTGTTGGCAGTGTTAGTGCTTGCTTGAGTTTCCTCAGCGGGTCAAATGCCATGTGAGATGCCTTCTTACATGACCACAGGACACCTGTTTAGATGGATCCGAATCTCCGGTAGGTCCTACCTGAAAAGCCTCATGAGGATGTCTTAGATATCCTACAATGTACAGACACCATGAGATGCATTTGTGCCAACAACTGACTCACTCCGAAAGCTTTAGGTGGCAAATATCGGGTTGGCAGCACAATTTACAGAGTTTATCCAATGAAGCCAGCAGGGCTCCCACATATAATGAGCAGTCTGGCAATTTGTCTGCGCGATGCAACTACTTCCCTGCATGGCCCAGACAGTCCCAACAAGCCCTGTGTGTCCCTCAAAGCTGCTTTGTGCTAAGTGGTTTGGTGCTTTGAAGTAGACAATCATGGAATTGCTAGGTTGGAAAAAAGCTTTGAGATCATCAAGTCCAACTGTTCCTGTCCACTACTAAGCCATGAAAAACCTCATCTACCTATCTTTTAAACACCTCCAGGGATGGTGACTCCACCACCTCCCTGGGCAGCTTCTGCCAGGGCCTGAGAACCCTTTCAGTGAATATTTTTTTTCCTCATATCCAATCTAAACCTCCCATAGTGAAACTTGAGGACATTTCCTCTTGTCGTACCATTTGTTTCAAGGAAGAAAAGACCAACATCCACCTCACTACAACATTGTTTAGTAGTAGACAATGAGGTCTCCCCTTAGCCCCTTCTTCTTCAGACTAAACCTTGGTTTTCTCAGCCAATTCCTGTAATCCCTGTGCTGCAGACCCTTCACCAGCTTTGTTGCCCTTCTCTGGACATGCTCCAGCCCCTCAATGTGTTTCCTGTGTTGAGGGACCCAAAGCTGAACACAGTACTCAACATCAGGCCTCATGAATGCTGAGCACAAGGGAATGATGACTTCCCTGCTCCTGATGGTCACGCTGTTTCTGATCCAAGCCAAGATGCCATAGGCTTTCTCTGCCACCTGGGTCACTGCTGGCTCATGTTCAGCCACTGTTCATCAACACCCTCAGGTCTCTTACCACCAGGCAGCTTTCCAGCCACTCTTCCCCAAGCCTGGAGCTGCACGGGGTGGTTGTGACCCAAGTGTAGAAGCTGGCATTCAGCCTTGTTGAACCTCATCCTGTTGGCTGTGAAAGCTGAGGCACAGTGGTCTGAGATGAGAGGTGTAGGTCAAACACCGCTTGCTCCACAGGTTCCAGAGGTTCCATCCTTCTCCTGAGAGTGGATGCTTGCAGCAGAGGACGAGGTAACAGCCCTCATGCTGGGTAGAGCATTTTGTATCCAAGCCTTTGGGCATTTTCCTTAATCTGAGGATGAGCTCGATTACATTTAAACCATAATCTTTAGAGAGAAACTGGACCAGAGTGATTCTCTCTTTCAGCAAATCAGCCTGAAAATGAAGGCTTAGGTCTCACAGGGAAGTTATTACCCAAAAGCCAGATAAAGGCAAGGCAGAGTGAATTCCCTCACTGCTTGCAACAGCTCTTCCCTCAAAAAACAGTTTCACACACCAGAAAACAAACATTTCTTCTAAGACTGGACCTTTCTTGCAGTCTCAGCTTGTAAATCATTAACTACAGCCCCTATTCATGTCTCATCTCAAAGGGATAATACTCACTTTGGGGTTTGTTGGGGCGGGCGAGAGAGTAGTATAAAATGCCATTAATTCAAACTGGTTTAGCAACACCTACAGCAGCAAAGGATTTTGCAAGCTGTAAACACCATCAGTGTGTTGTTATGCCCCTTTTTGCCCCAAATATCTGTGCTAATATGTTCTTTTTTTGTGCTCTCACTCCATCAGGTCACGCTATGCAGAGTTCCAGTTTAATTGCCAGCCCTCCCTGCAGTCCGCGAGCGGCTGCCGGAGGGACAGCTACGCCGCCTGTCTGCTGGCATATACAGGGATCATAGGTAAGTGGCTGCATCCCTCGGTGTCTCTCCCACTCTTCTGGGTTGGAAACATCTCCTCTAGGCAGCTAAAAGCTATGGAGACAGTAAGGTGGAGAGCTGAGATTGAGATCTTGGGGAGATGCTGGGCTTTCTGCAGTGGTTAGAGAAGGAAATAAAGCCACGAGCTTTAGGATAGTTGCAGTGGAGGGAGAAAAACCATGTGCCATGGACTGCTGCAAGAGCCCGGCTTCTCCTTCAGGGAGAAATAGATGCACTGTCCCAGGGCGTCTGCTCTGTCAGGGTTCCCTGGTCCCATCACCAGTGATGCCACTGGAAATCACCATCCATTGGCATCTCGATGACTTCAGGGAATGTCAAATTGAATTTGCAGAGATCCAGCTGGCAGCAGTTAGCCTGAGCACAGCCATAGTCTAAACAGAAGTGCCAATGGACTTGATCTATCCTGACGGATGGGATAGATTGACAGATTTTTGTGACAAAATATACTTCTGGTTTAATCTTTCTTTTGTTGTCTCTGACCATTCTGGAGATGGGGTTTGGCTTTTTCAATGACAGCATGGAAATCTTTACACACATTCACGTACAGGTTTTGAATGTAAATAGTTCCAGGAGCTTCCCATTCCTCAGACCAGTAGCACATTTTAGCTGATGGAAGGCTTTGCTTGTGGTGGGGTGGACAAAGGGCTGCAACACTCCCTCTTCTCCTCCCTGGGAGCAAACCAGACCTGTGACACCAGCATTTGAACAGTTTTCTTGTGCTGCCATCATGGAAAAGATCAGCTGAGACTGAATGCAGAGCAAACCAAGACAGCAGCAAGGAGGGGAGAGCCAAAAAGTTGGTGAATGGTTTAGTGGAGAAGCTGTATGAGGAGCATCTGAAGTCACTTGTTCTGTTCAGCCTGGAGAAGAGGAGACTGGTGGGAGACCTCGTCACAGTTTACTGTTTCTTCACAAGGGGAGGAGGAGGAAGAGCAGGCACTGATCTCTTCTCTTTGGTGACCTATGACAGGACCCAAGGGAATGGCAGGAAGACGTGCCGGGGAGGATTAGGTTGGACATTAGGAAAAGATTCTTCACACAGAGGGTGGTGGAGCACTGGAACAGATCCGCAGAGAAGCAGTCATGGCCCCAAGCCTGACAATATTCCAGAAGCATTTGGACAACCCCCTTGACACACGGTGTGAATGTTGGGGTTGTCCTATGCAGGGACAGGAGTTGGACTCAAAGATCCTTGTTGGGTTTCTTCCAACTCAGGGCATCATGATTCTATGGCCACCATACCTTGAAGTACCAGCCCTACAGTAACACTTCTCTATCCTTCCTGGCAGGCAGTCCCATCACACCCAACTACATTGACAACTCAACTTCCAGCATAGCTCCCTGGTGCACGTGCAATGCCAGTGGCAACCGGCAGGAAGAGTGTGAGAGCTTTCTGCATCTCTTCACCAACAATATCTGTCTCCGTAAGTATCGCTCAGCTCATTGCTCCTCTGGCAGCATTGCCCGCAAACTGGTGAGGCTTCTTGTGAATGAGGATATGGAGATACCCCAGTCCTCAAAAGTCTGTTGGTGTCCAGCTCCCTCTGCTTTCAGCAAAGGAACTCTGAGGACCCTCAGGCATGCATTTGGGTGATCCGTTCAAAGAAGGCTGGAGAAGGGATGTGTATGCTTTTCCTTGGAAACGTTGCTCTGATGCTTTTCTCCATCTCTTTCCCACACAAAGAAAATGCCATTCTGGCCTTTGGCAATGGGACCTACCTGAATGCAGCCATGGCCCCATCCATCCCCCCCACCACACAGATGTACAAGCAGGAGCGAAACTCCAACAGAGCTGTGGCGACCCTCAGAGAGAACATCTTTGAGCACCTCCAGCCCACCAAGGTAGGAGGCGGTTGACTTGGCCTAAAGAGATGCTTGGCTGTGTCCACACCTCCTTCACGCCCTAGAATCCTACGATGGTTTGGGTTAGAAGGGACCTTCCAAGATTATCTAATCCAACTGCCCTGCCAATGGGCAGAGCTCCAGCCCCACTCACCTCAGTTCCCCCTCCCAACTGTGTCATTTCAGCTATGTGCATATATCCAACCTTCCTTCACCTCCCGGAGCCCCTCATTCACCTTCTTCTTCATGTGATGACACCTTCTTCCCCATCATCAAGCTACGTTATCATATCCCTGACTTCCCTCCTGCTTATAGATCACTAGGATGAGAAGAAACAGTCTAACGTTGCACCAGGGAAAGTCTAGATTGGGTACTGGGGAAAATGTCCTTACTGAAAGAGTGGCAAAATGCTGCAAGAGGCTGCCCAGCGAAGCAGTGGAGTCACCGTCCATGGAGGGGTTTGAAAAGCGCGTAGATGTGGCAATTGGAGACATGGTTTAGTGAGCACAGTGCTGCTGGGCTGAGGGTTGGACTTGATGATCTTAGAGGTCTTTTCCAACCATAACGATTCTATGATTTCTTTTCTTTCACGTATGTTAGAGAGATATAGTTTTTTAGAAGTACTGAGAACTTCCATGATCTTTTCAGGAGTGTAGATGAGGAGCCAGGGCCACTGGTTTGGCTACTCATCCTTCTGCAGGGCAGCTGCATGGCTTCAAACAAGCATTTCAGCTGCCTGGGACACAGATTACTCCCTTGTTAGATGAAGATCCTGAAGGTCATAACATTGAGGCTTAACTGACTAAGGTTTGCTAAGCACTGGAAAATCTAATCTAAAAGGTTCTCGTCACCAGCAAATTGTTAGTATGAAAGTAATATTGAACTGAAATTATCTTAAAACAAATAACAGATGAATTTACTGATGATGGCAGCAGCAGGCATTAAATATTTTATTTTTAAATAAAAAGCAATGACCTTGATGTGCCACCCACCAGAGTAATTTTCAGATTGAATTATTTTACTATTAAATAATTAACAGTGACCCTGATTTGCTGAACGTTCAGGTAAGAGAAGCTGTCAGTTAACCAAACTCCAAGGACTGCACGTGGGCTTTGCTCTAAGCTCGATGGTGCCCTCAGGGAGCTTCCACACACACAGGGTTTTTTATGCTTCCTCCTTTTTTCTTTTGCTGCAGAAAAACCCGATTCACCTCCCTCTGCTCTGTCTTCACAGGGCGACAAGTTGGGAGGTGCAGAAATGTGGCTTCAGCTTCCTTCACTGCTTTTCAGGACATGTACAGCATAGGTGTATTTTCAGAGAATCATAGAATCACCAGGTTGGAAAAGACCTCTTGGATCATCAAGTCCATTCCTATCTTCCGCTAAACCATGTCCTTGAGCACCTTGTCTACCCATCTTTTAAATACCTCCAGGGATGGTGACTCCACCACCTCCCTGGACAACCTGTTCATCAGGCTGTAAACTTTGGACCCAGGGGTGATCTGAAGTTGCTCCTACCTGATGCTCCCCAGACCTCAATGCATCCAAATGATGACCTGAGGTCCAGACCTTGCACTGAGAGCTTTATTCTGGTAGCACCAGAGAAGCTGTAAACCTCCTTCACCACTGATGGTCCAGTCCAGATAATCAACTGCTGCTGCCACTGGCAAGTGGGAAGCTGGAGAAAGCAGCTGTAGTCAGGGGTGATCCTACCACACTGCCCATCTCCATGCAACAGCAGTAATTCCCTCTGCTGAAGTGGCAGTCCTGTTGGAAAGTGGGCCCTGCTGACACTGCAGGGGAGACAGGGGAGCTGGGTCTTGACTTAGCACTCAGCTCCAAACTCAGATCCTGTTCAATGTGTATTGAAGCTGGTGACTCTGGACCTGAGAATCATAGAATAGTTTGGGTTGGAAGGGACCTTAAATCTCATCTAGTTCCAAGCCCCCTGCCCCGGGCAGGGACACGTCCCGCTAGATCAGGCTATGATGGACCTATCAGTCCATAGGCTTTCCATCTTCACAGCAGTGCAGCGCCTTGGCTCTAAATCATCTCAGTTATCAAGTACTGAAATGTAACTCTCTAGTAAAGCACATTTTTGGCCATAGATGTCAAGACATTGAAAAAGGGTGAAGTTCACCTGCAGGGTGGAGATGCCCAGGGTGGAAGTCAGTTGCATAATAGCATACTCTGTATTTTGGAGTAACCCACCTGGCTCTAAGCTGCTGTTTAGTGCAATATCTGCCAGCCCTATGGAGGTATCTGCCACCCTATTCAAGGGACTTCTCCACCTGGAGAGACCACTGGGTCAAGCTACCTGCCAGCAGTGGCTCCTTGGGCTGTACGGATCTCCATTGACCAGAGTGGGCAACCAGGCACCTCTCCTCACACAAAGACACTCCCAAACAGTGGTCAAACCTGTGGGCTGCATGCCCAGTGTTGTACCCATAAGGTGACCCAGCTGGATGCCATGGTGCTACCACCACCTTCACCACCATCTAAGCTGACCTCCAGTCTAGAGATGGGGTGTTGAAACTGGCCCTGGACCCCTCAGCACACGTAGGAAGGCTGCACAGTCCCCAAGCCCTAAATCTTCAGAAGGACCGAGGTGGGGAACAACCACATCGCTTACCCTGTGCTGCCTTCTTTCTCTTGCAGGTGGCCGGAGAGGAGAGGCTCCTGCGGGGCTCCACTCGTCTGTCTTCAGGGACATCCAGCCCAGCAGCTCCCTCCCACTGGGCAGCCTCTCTGCTGCAGATGTGGTTTCTCTTCACTCTTGCTGCGCTGAGCCTCTCTGTGATGTGAAGCTGGGTGGCCACATGCCAGGCAGAGACTCTTCGTGTTGGTTTCTTAACAAAACAACCAGAACAGTAACTTTTTCAGGGTGAGGGGGAGGGAGAGAGAGGTGTTAGGAAGGAGAGGTGAGCATGTGGTCATCCCTTCCTCCTCCTCACCCGTCTGCCAATTTATTTGATTTTATACGATCAGCATTGTTGACAACCAGCTCGTTCTTGGTCCTGGCCACCTTTCCAACCCACAGCTTGGTGGTCGTCTCTCCAGCTCTCTATGGATGGGGTCAAGCCGTGAACTATTCCCTTGGAAAACATTGAGAGAGTTGATCCAAGAAATGAGGCTGCAAAGGAAATGCTTTTGCTTGCCTAAACCAAGAGAGGAAAGGCTTTGGATGGATGAGCTGTCAGGAAGTTTCCTGAAGCCCTGACTCATGTTGGGGGGCTCTTGGCAGGACATGTCAAATGATGTGGAGTTCAGACTGTCTCCAGGGTTCCTCAGGACCCAAATGACAGCCCACCTGGTTTGGACTGAAGAAACCAGAGCACAGAGGAAAAGGTGGTTATTTTTATTCACCGGAGAGGATCCTGAAGCACTTGTGGGGTGGATCAATTAACCACATTATGAACGGCCTTCTAGGGATTATCCACCTGCTTGAAACTGTGACCAGCGTGCAACCAGCATGCATCTCCAAGCTGTCACCTACTCCTTGGGCCCTCCTTTCTAGAGAAATATGTCATGTATTGATGGTGTTCAGGAAGAAACACGTGTGTTGCGTTTTGTTTACAGCCGGCTTTCTTCGTGTCCCAACCCTAGCATCTCTACTCACTGGTCCTGTAAAGTGCTCGGGGTAGGTATTGTTTTGTCACATCCAGGCAACCTGAGGCCAATATTGTCCCACTCCAAGCTAACCTTTTTCCATGTGGGATGAACATGTGAGCCTCTGGGCAGGACTAGATGCCAGCCAAACGCAACTACGTTCCCATGTGCTACATGTGCATCCACCTTTGCAGAGAGGCAGAAGATCTTCAGTCAGGGGTTTTCATTAGTTATGCAAGGAAGAGACTGAACAGAAGAAGTTTGTCACTCTGGGAACATAAATATCCAGCCAGTTTTTGGAAAGACCAAGTAATGGATCATGTGGAGTGGATTGCTAAGGTTCCCCTCCTTGAAGAGCTGGTGGAAGAAATTTCTCATGTCTGACTTAGCACGTGAAGGACATTGCCTCCTCCCAAGTGCTACTTCGTCAGCTGGGAGGTGGTTTAAGCTGGGGAAGTGACCCCCTTTACTGAGCTGCAGCCGGAGCCCAGTTGGAGGGTGACGATAAATGTCTTTCTGGTCTCTCGGGGCACAGGAAGGCAGATGCGTGACCTTATGTTAACCTGAGCACCCAGGGTTCATCATTTGAGGAGGTGAGCTGAAGACTCCCAGCGTCTTTTTAGGGGGAGTGAATCCCTTGTTAGCTCAAACCAAGAAAGAAGATGGTAAGGAAGCATGAGAAGGTTTCCCAGGATAAATGCTTACCCAGGCTGACCACCACAGGAGGCACAGCAGCAGGTCCAGATCCTCCCATGGTATTTGGGCTTGGGCTTTGCAACAGCCCATTTATTACTTGGTTTGTGTTCCTTCAAGGAACATCATTAGTTTCTTAGCATTTGAATGCATAGAAAGGCTTGGCAGCAGCAAAGTCCAGTGCTTTCCATCCACATTCCCTGCAGAACCTCTTGCATTCTTTTCTTGCTTCAGATTTTGCTGAGAAACTGCAAGAACTTTCTTGGGTTTTGGTCTAATATGAAACCACTCTCATCTCCAAATGAACACCTGCGGATGTGTAAGACACGCTGAAAAATCTCCTGGCTGTGTCCCATCCAAAGTTCTGTACCTGGAGGTCCTTGGGGCTATAGCACCTGGTTGTCCTAACCCAGGGCTGTGTAAAGGGTCCTGGAAGGCACCAAAATCCAAGTCTGGTTCTCAAGGTGCCAAATCACACCCTGAACAGAACCTTGCATGTGAGATCTTCACTGTGAAGAGCTCACCCAGATCACAAAAGCAGGCAGGGAGGTAGCACTACAGGCAGCCCCTACATCCCTTCGAAATGCCATCGCTGTGCACTGGAACGCTGGGAAGATCTTCCCTGCACCCAAGACATTGGTGTCCTCCAAGAGACCATGGAGCCATTTGTGCACCAAGTGACACAACTACCAGCTGCAGCTCTGCAAGACTTGTGTCCTCTGAGCCACAGGCGAAGAGGGGATTAAACTCTAATGCTCAGTCCTTGAAAGGCAAGGAACTACCTCAACATCATGAGGTCATGCTGTGAACTGCCTTCTTCTGCAGCTTTCCTTTCCAGTCCTGTAGTCATGCCCTGACCTTCACACCTGGCCAGGAGCAAGCCTGTCTCCACCAGCCTTTAGTCTTCTTGCATGGGCTGAGTGTCTGTTTAGGATGGACACACAAGTGTCAGCTGCTTTCCAGGAGTACCCTGTCCTGCAGACTCTTCTCCCATGTCTCTTATAACTTACTGGTGGTGGTGGCGAAAAGCCACTCTGCCATTTCCTTCTCCAATTGAGACCCAGCAAAGATAGACATCTTCTAGGTGGTCAGGATGACTGGCAACCCCACTTCAACTCTCCTGTAAGCCTGGTATGTTGTGAAAAACAGATGTGGGCAACCGTTCTCACAGGATACTGAGGATGGAGAAGGCCTCCAGAGGTTGCCTACTCCATCACCACATCCCACAGCAGGACCAATGATCTGTTTACACTTTCTGGCTGATTTATTTTAAGTTAATTTTAATGATTCCAATGATGGACCTCATCCCCCCTCGCTTAGGATGTTACTTTTCTCTAAGCATCACAAGCCCAAGCAGCTCTCAACTGTGGTGTCTTCTCAAATCCTCAGTTTTGGGAGGGTGGCAGACCAAAGTGCCCTGAGACGGTGGAAGGTGACAGCCCTACCATGGATCATATCACATGAGAAGGTCAAAACCCAGGGGAGCTGTGGCTGCCCCATCCCTGGAGGTGTTCAAGGCCAGGTTGGATGAGGCTTTGAGCAACCTGACCCTGTGGGAGGTGTCCCTGGCAGAGGAGTTGGAACTGGATTGGCTTTAAGGTCCTTTCTAACTCAAGGTCTCTTCTCCCAAGTGATAGGTGATAGGACAAGAGGGAATGGCTTTAAGCTGCGTCAGGGGAAGTTTGGATTGGACATTAGGCAAAATTCCTTCACAGAAAGGGTTCTCGGGCACTGGCAGAGGCTGCCCAGGGAGGTGGTAAAGTCATCATCCCTGGAGGTGTTTAAAAGGCAGGTAGATGAGGTTCTTGGGGACATGATTTAGTAGTGGGCGTGTACGATTGGAGTTGATGATCTCAAAGGTCTTTTCCAACCTAATGATTCTATGACTTCCATAACCCAAACCGTTCTACGATCTGTTGGGTTCCCCGCAAAAATCACGCAGTGAGTTAGTGGAAATGGGTGTCTGCTGGAGGGGTTTCCTACTTCTGCCCTTCGTTGAGGTACCTCAAAAGCATCTGCAGAATTCCGATTACAGGTCTGCTCTCTCATCCTCAGCCTTTGTCCTGTGCTGTGAGTTTGGAAACAGTGTCCTTCTAGCACTCTTCCAGACCAGTCCATGCTCTCCCAGGGGTTCCCTGTGGTCTGGGGATGCTTTGAAATGAAGCGACACTGAGCAACGAGCTTCTTGCCCAGCAGGGAAGAGCCAGGGAGAGTGGGATGTGCAGAATTAAAACAAAATCATCCCAAAACCTGCATGACTTTTTTTCCTGATCATTTCACCCTTTTTGCTAATTTTAATGTCACTTCTTCCTCCAAGCCTGTTCACAAAAGAAAATTTCTGAAAAAAAAAGAAGGTGGCTTTTGCACCATCTTTTGGAAGCAGGAAACCCAATGACGTGTCTCCTCTCGCGAACCACGTGCGTGCACAGGGCATTTCTTTTCCCTTGTGAAAAGTCAGTGACTTTTTTGGATGAAATCTCAGCTCTGCTGAACTCTAAGTCAACCGTGGACATTCATTTTTAAGCCTCTTGACCAACCACCAAAGTCCCAGCAGCTGTTTGTAAAGGCAAAGGGCTGAGTGAGCCAAGAAAGAGAAAGGGAGACAGGGTTTTTTTTAGGAAAAACTCCCTGTTTTGAGGACTTTCATAAGCACAAAGAAGAGTCACGAGAAAGAAAGAACCAGCCAAACTTTTGGTAGCCACTGAACTCTATTTTCTTGGCTGCTCATCACCGTTCCCAGTGGTTTGGCAATCCTGAAAGCTGGTGAAATATTGTGTACGTATAAATACCACATCATCACCAAAGCGAGACTGCAAGAAGGCAGGGAGGGATGGTGGCAGGGAGATGATGCTGGAGCAATAATCCCATGGGTAGCAGAGGGATGCTAAAATCTGTGTGCGCGCATGTAGGGGACTATGGTTGATGTCTGCCTCTACTACTGGGATGTAACTTGTACTTATCTCTTCTGTACATGTCAATATTCAAACATATCCATGAATAAAGCACACATGCATTTTTCCTGACCCTCTCGCTTCTGTCTGTGATGATAGGATGACCATGCCTGGAAGTCCAGGCTGGCGCTGAGTTCACTGATCCCACGCCTGGAAGAAATGGGGGGGGATATTTTGAGGGTATGGGGAGAGTGGTGGGGCTCAGATGCCCTGTGTTTAGCTGGAAACCCAGCTCTGATCTGCTGCCTACCAGCGAGAAAGGGTGGGGGGTGAGAAACTAACGCTGCTGAGATGCCACCAGAGAGACTCATACTGATGCCACCAAGAAGCGCAGCAAGGCAATGGAACAGTTTGCCCAGAGAAGCTGTGGCTGCCCCATCCCTGGAGGTGTTCAAGGCCAGGTTGGGTGGGTCTTGGAACAACCTGATCCAGTGGGAGGTGTCCCTGCCCATGGCAGAGGGTTGGAACTGGATGGGCTTTAAGGTCCCTTCCAAACCAAACTATTCTGTGATTTTATGAACTGGAACACGGACCCATGCAAGCCCTGGGGTGATGTACACAAAGCTTTGGGAACAAATTGGAGACGATTTAGCTCAAAGCTGATGCCAGCACAGGAGGAGAGAGGCCCTGCAAGATGTAGCAGGGATGGAAATAACTGCACTCGCAATTAGTGGCATGTGGAGCCACTACTGCTGAGACGCCACTGTGTAACCCAGATGGGTGGAAATATCTGGGGGTGGCTGGTGCTGCACCATCCTGTGGGGCACAGGAGGAGGGGAGATGGAGGAGGATGGTAGTGGTTTCTGCCAGCCAGGGACACTTCTGTTCATGCCATGAACATCTGTGAGTTATTTTTGGCAATTTAAAAAAAAAAAAAAAAAGAGAAATCACAGAGGAATTGATTAGAAGCAAATTGAATGTTTGCTTGCCAATGCGGGGTGAAAAAACAGTCTAGAAAACAAATGTATATGGAATTTATATAAAAATACCGAGTGAAATGCAAGTTGAATCCTAAACACAAAGTGAGTTCAAAGTCAGAACTAGAAATATTCTGACCAGCAGGGCAAGGGAGGGGATTCTGCCCTTCTACTCTGCTCTCAAGAGACCCCACCTGGAGTCCTGCATTCAGTTGTGGAGCCCTCGGTGCAGGAAGGACATGGATCTGTTAGAGCCAGTCCAGAGAGGCCATAGAGATGATCTGGGGGCTGGAGGACCTCTGCTATGAGGAGTTGGGCATGTTCGGCCTGGAGAAGACTACAGGGATACCTTAGAGCAACTTCAAGTACTGAAAGGAGCTGCAGAACAGCCGGGGAGGAGCTCTTGGTCAGGGAGTGCAGGGATAGGATAAGGGGAAATGGTTTTAAGCTGAAAGAGAGTAGATTGAGATGAGACCTTAGGAAGAAATGTTTTTGTGTGAGGGTAGGGAGACCCTGGCCCAGGCAAGCTGTGGCTGCCCCATCCCTGGAGGTGTTCAAGGCCAGGTTGGATGGGGCTTTGAGCAGCCTGATCCAGTGGGAGGTGTCCCTGCCCATGGCAGGGGGTTGGAACTGGGGGATCTGTAATGCAATTCCCTTCCAGTGCAAACCATTCTATGATTCCGCCCCAAAAAGCATATTTGCCTTCATGAATGCATGAAGGAGCTGAGGGGGAGAAAAGACTGTGGCTTAGGACCAGACTCAGGACCTTCCTCGAAGCTGTTTTCTTCCCATGATACATGGGCTGTTTCGGCTGCTGGGTTTTGCCCACAGAAAAAAAAATCTCCAGCTATTTGAATGTGAAACGTGTGGGGTCTGGGCCATCTCTAGAAGTTCAGAGGAATCACAGAATCACTATTTTTAAAAGGCCTTTGAAATCATCAAGCTCATCAATACCTGCCCACTACTACGCCAGATCCCTGAGCACCTCAGCTACGTGGCTCTTAAATCCCTCCAGGGATGAGGACTCCACCACCTCCCCGGGCAGCCTCTGCCAGGGCCTCAGAACCCCTTCAGTGAAGAAATTTTTCCTGATGTTTAATCCGAACCTGCCCTGGTGCAACTTCAGGTCTTTTCCTCTTGTCCTATCACTTGTTACTGGGGAGAAGAGACCAACACCCACGTCGCTACAACCTCCCTTCCGGCAGTCGTAGACAGTGATGAGGTCTCCCCTCAGCCTCCTTTTCTCCAAGAAAAACAACCCCAGGTCCCTCAGCTGCTCCTCATAACCCTTGTTCTCCAGCCCCTTCCCCAGCTCCGTCCCCTTCTCTGGATGCACTCCAGCCCCTCAATGTCCTTCTTGGAATGAGAGGCCCAAAACTGAACCCAGGATTTGAGGTGTGGCCTCATCAGTGTTGACTCCAGGGGCACAAACCCTTCCCTGCTCCTGCTGGTCACGCTGTGTCTGATACAGGCCAAGATGTTGTTGGCCTTCTTGGCCACCTGGGCCACTGCTGGCTCATGTTCTCCCACTGTCAACCAACACCCCCAGGTCCTTCTCTGCCAGAGAGCTTTGCAGCCACTCTTCCTGATGCCTGGAGCTGCACGGGGTTGTTGCATCCCAAGTGCAGGACCTGGCACTTGGCCTTGTTGAACCTCATCCTCTTGGTCTCAGCCCATGGATCCAACATGTTCAGATGCCTTTGTAGAACCTGAAAGAAAAGCCCGGCAAGCAGGACCAACGCTCCCCATCACTCTCTGACTGCAGCCGCAGCACAGATGAAATCCTGCAGCTGATGTACAATCGCTGCGAGGGGATGTTTAAAGCAGCAACAACAATTCTCCATCCACTATCTCCGTGCAAACAGTGCTAATGTGCTGACAGGGGTGGCTGCATCTCGCTTTGCTTATTAAAATGTTGTCTTTCGGCACCGAGTGCAGACGGCAGCCAAAGGGAAGAGCTCCGGAATTACCTCTGACATGAAAAATGTTCAAAGCACCTTTTTTTTTTTCTAACCTTGAGGAGATGTAGAGATGATTTCTGGTGGGAACCGTGAACCCAGGGAACATGTCAATGGAAATATTGCCAGTCACGCTGTCGGAGGCATATTGAGGCTGCAGACTGGAAAGTAGAGCTGATAAAACAGTCAGCGAGCTGCTGGTGGGACGGATGGAGAAATTCGGGCACCAGAGTTATCTCCATGCTTTCCTTCTTCTTCATGATGATGCTTTGTGATCGGTTATTTACAATCCCCGCTTCCCTGCTAAACCTCTGCTTCCAAGCTAAATTCAGGGGCCACTGTGTGGATTAGGAGAGATTTAATCCACTCTTATTCTTGTGGCATTGGTGGTCACTGCTGTGGGGTGAGATCAGAAAGCCCCAGGTCCTGGAGGCTGCGTGCACATGGAGCTCCTCATTGGACTCCTCCACAGGGCACTAAAGGAGAAAGAGGTTGTCATCCTCCCGGTTAGAACCTGAGTGGCCAGAAGTACTTTTGGTAGTGTTTTAGCTCAGTTCTCTGCAGATGTGGCTTCTGGGAGATGCATGAGAAGGTCAGAGTGGGGACCCAGGACCATGGAGGGTCTGCTTGCACATCTCAGTGACACATCTTGCTCTTTTATTTGAGGACAGATCTTACACCCCCTAAGACCCCCTAGCACTGAGCTTGTCACCTAATCTCTGGAGTCACTGAGGGGAAAACAGCCTTCCAAGGATGTCAGGGACCTGACCTCAGTGCTGGCCGTAGGGTGATGATTGGTGTCCCAGAATCATGGGGCTATCTGTGCTGCAGGCACAGTTTGGGGTGCTGCTGCTGTTCCTGGTCACCCCTGCAAGAGTAACACTGGCAGAGACTGCCCAGGGAAGTGGCTGAGTCCCCATCCCTGGAGGTATCTGAAAGACTGGTAGACGAGGTGCTCAAGGACATGGTTTGGTGGCAGATAGGAATGGTTGGACTCGATGATCCAAGAGGTCTTTTCCAGCGTGGTGATTCTATGATTCGATGATCCGATGAACACCGGGAGCTCAGCCCACCCCTAAACTGTTGATGACATCTGGGTCCTGAACCACCACCACCAGCCTGTAAACTCATCATCAGGGCCAATCAACTCCTCTTATTAGAAGACACCCCTCCTCCAACCTATTTTACCCAGTGCCTCTGAAAATGTCTCCAAGGCGTCATTCTGTCCCTCAATCCCCTGCATGGTTGCTACTTAATCCATTAAGAAACCAAAACTCCTAGAGAGAAACTCAGAAACATCTGCAAATTGGTTTTTTTCCAGCATGGTAAGAGGTGCTGGCTGTGGAGCTCGGGCCCGTGTCGGCACTTTGCTTTCATAGAATCACAGAATGGGTTGGGTTGGAAGGGACCTTAAAGCTCATCCAGTTCCAACCCTCCTGCCATGGGCAGAGACGCCTCCCACTGGACCAGGCTGCCCCAAAGCCCCATCCAACCTGGCCTTGAACACCTCCAGAGATGGGGCAGCAACGATTTCCCTGGACAACTTGTTCCATATTTAAGTAAGACTTATGGAAAGAAAATTTACATGAAAAATCTCTCCGGCTCATCCAACTGCACTCATTAATAATAGGTGACACAGCAAAGAGCAACACTCAAAGAGCCTTGGACACACTCCTTCCCTGCAATCCTCTTTCCTTCGCTACAACACAAGAAGAAGAATCAAAGCAGGGATGAGATACGGCCCCGTATCTCTCCGTTTCATCCTGCTGTCCAAAATGAGCTTGAACTAGTTTTAAAAGCACTACCCGCTGCCCACTTCATTTCAAGTCTGGACACACCACGCTGTGCTTTCGGACTGTGTGCTCCGCTCAGCTCGGCAACAATCGCTGTGAATTGGGCTTCAGCATCCAACTTTAATGCCATGGGATGAAGTAGCACAACGGTCTTAAGAGACGGCGGTGACCGAAACCTTCATGGCTCATAAATGTCAGGTTCAACTCTGCTTCGTCTCAGCAGTGCTTAATTTCAAAGCTGAGGAGCGATATAAAAGTAAATGGAGAACAACGGATTGCCTCTCGGCAGGAATCCGCCTCTGGATGCCAGGTGTGCTGCATGCCAGCTTCCAAGAGCTGGGAGAGGAGAGGTCACCTCCGACATTGCTCTCCTAGCTTTTGTGCTCATCCGAAACACCAGCTGGCATCAACGTTTGATAAGGTTGCAAAAGCATTAGCAAAACTCTTTGGTGATGCAGTCTCCAGGGATGTCAGAGTTTTCTCTCTTCTGATTCAAAGGAAGGACTGGAAAATCAGCAGAGTAAGAAAGGGAAGAGGCTGAGAGTTTCTCTTTCTGTTGGGCTTATTTAAATCCTGAATGCAGCAGCCCTGACCTGTGGGTCAGTACTACGGCCACGGAATCAAATAAGCTCAGCTCTGTCGTGGCAGCACAGACTCGTGACTTGCGGAGGTTGGAGCAAATGAAGTCCTATTCCAAACAAATTCAGCCCTGACCATCCAGGTGACCTGCATGGTGGAGGAGCCCCTTTTTCTCTACAGTGAAGACTTCGGCACCTCTTTAAGACCCTCCTCCTTTCCACCACCCATCAGCGACAGCTCAAGAGAACATCTGGGACAAGGCTAAGGCAACTTAGGGAAGAATCACAGGATCGCTTGGCTGGAAAAGACCTCTGAGACCATTGAGTTCAACTGTACATGTCCACCACTAACGCAGACCCTTGAGCACCTCATCCACTTGTCTTGTAAACACCTCAAGTGATGGGGCCTCCACCACCTCCCTGGGCAGCCTCTGCCAGGGCCTGAGAACCCTTTTGTGAAACTTTTCCTGATGTCTAATCTGAACCTGGGGAGAAGAGACCAACACCCACCTCACTACAACCTCCTTTCAGGCAGTTGTAGACAGTGATCAGGTTTTCCCCCAACCTCCTGTTCTCCAGGCTAAACAACCAAAGGTCCCACAGCCACCTCTCATAATGTTCGTGGTCCAAATAGGTGAGGGTGGTGGGCTTGGGAGGTTATAAGGTAGTGTGTGGACACAGCAGGGACTCCTGTGCTTTGGCAGAGGACAAGTTTTCTACACACCAATTCAGTACATGGCATAGGGTAAACAGAGTCTGCTCAGGTCAACATAGGGATCTTGAGCTCCACCACCACCATGGCAGAAACTCACCCTCGTCCCAGCCAGGAGTCTTTAACATCGTGTTATTTCTTCCCTCTATTTTGAGAACCATGGCATGGTTTGGGTTGGAAGGGACCTTAAAGCCCATCCAGTTCCACCCCCTACCATGGGCACGGACACATCCCACTGGATCAGGTTGCTCCAAGCCCCATCCAACCTGGCCTTGAACACCTCCAGGGATGGGGCAGCCACAACTTTTCTGAGCAATCTGGGCCAGGACCTCCCCATCCTCACAGGAAAACATTTCTTCCTAAGATCTCGTCTAAAATCCTCTTCTTTCCTAAGAAAGGTGGGGAAAAAAATGGAAGAAGAAAAATTACGGAAAAAAAGAAAATTAACCAGATCATCTACTTTTTATTTCAGAGGAAAGATTTGCATTATTTACTTTTATTTATATACATGTACTTCACATTTGTATTGAAAATGCACAGATCTCCCGATAATTTTTCTCGTTCCTGCTTTAAATTAGCTGTTATTTTACAATACAAAAAATTATACCAAAAACTGCAGTCCTAGCTGTGTATATGTATAACACCCACAACCCCCAGCAATGAAATAGTTTACAATACTTGCTCGTATTTACATATGAATGCAATAAATGCTAAATTATACATATTAACAAACTAAGCTCAAGTCCGAACACAGATAAGAATCGTAAATAATTACAGAACAAGGAAAAAAAACCAGAATACAATTAATCCAAGGGTCCTAGTGTAAAGAACACTTATTGTGCACAAATTTCAGAGTAATATAAAACTCTATTTTTATTTTCTTTTTCCTTTTTTTTTTTAAAAAAAAAAAGAAATAATGGACTGACATGTTACGCTCCTCCATGACTTTATACGTTCTTCTTTCTTCCGGTGAGGTTTGTGGAGTCAATGATACATGGAGAACTGACTAAAGAACTACAGTACCTGGAAGACGCACAAAAATAGTCCATGTGTAGTGTTAGAACAAAGTGATAAATGGAACAAAACCTGCTCTGATGAATTAAAAAACCAGCATATACACATTGTTGTAGGATTCCTAACATGGAAAACTCATCTACTTTAAGCAGCCATCAACAGAAAAAGCATGAATTGGACTGAAATGGCCAACATCGCATTTGAAAATGAGAAACTGCACCTATCCCTCCCTTCCCTTTGCTTCCCTGACTGCTCGCATGGGCATCCTCCGGTGGCATCCTCAGTTTTCCAACTTCCTTTTCCAACCTGCTCTTGCAATTTAGCTCAGGAGGCTCCAAACTCCAACTCCCCCATCCCTTCCCTTCTCTTGGAAAGCTCCTAAATGAAGATAGAATGAAAAATGGGAACAGGAGAGACGTCCACACCTTCCTGTGAGTTGGATGGATGAGTTTAGAAGTCGCTCCTGGCACGCGGGGTCCGTTCTTTGCTTTCTGGCAAGCTCACTGCTGCCAAACCCCTGTTTGCAAGGAAAAGGGGTTGATGGGTTCAGAGTTCAGAGGTGGTCCGGGTGCTCTGTCCCCAAATCAGAGTCTTGTGGAAAAGAAAAAGCAGCCAAGATCAGAAGCAGCCAAGGATGGAGAATCAGCCTCACCTTTGGGTGCCGGACTTTGAGAAGGTTAGGGGAAAATCCTCAAGTTTTATTTCACCTCTTGAGCAAGGGTTTTCCATCAAAAAACTCGTTTCTGCTAATTTAGGGCCAAGCAAGCCGAGCTGCCGTTTAACCACACTATAAACCCGGTGCCTATGGGTTATGGTAACCATTCACCACGGAGAAAAGGGTGTTTCTGAGCAATATTAAGTATACAACCTACCCCTAAGGAGGTGTCTATCTGCCAACAGGGCTGTCGTGCTTTTATGGTACCATTCCATCCCATTTTGGTACCTTACAGGCTATGACTTTATGCTAATCACAGGCATTACCCCATCACGGATAGCTTCATTTTGGCAACTTCAATACAGCACATTTTATACCCAGGAAAGAGCGGCAATAATTCAAAGTTGTGTCCCATAAACCTTCTTGACCCATTTGGTGGAAGGGTCTCCTCTCACTCATCCTACAACAGCCCAGGAAAAATTCTGGGCAAAAATAAAGGGGAAACAGTGAATGAAAGAAAAGTTTGTTATTTGGAGATCCGGTGGCGCTGCTGCTTTCCAGACCACAAAGGCTACAACATTTCTGATTTATTATTATTTTAAAGGCTACTCTCAACCACTACAAATGTTCTCAGAGTTGAATGCTGAATTTCAGCCAGTTATAAACGCTTGAAAATAGCGATTTTGAATGGAAATCACTGGCGCAATTTTAACGGTAGAGGCTTAAACTGCTGACTTAATCCTCCAAGTAATGACTACTTTAACTACATTTATTATCTGTCTTCAAGCGTTGGGTTTTTTTCCCCCTTTCGAATGGAAGAGCTGTATTTTCCTTCGCTTATACATTTAAGTGAAATGCGTTTGAATACATAAAAGTCAAGTTATGCCTCCTTGCTTTATACTGCGAGATATCACGAATATAATTTGATGTTTCTTTAAAGCTCTGGAAAGTTATCTAATCCTCATCATATGAAGAAGTTATTAAGACAAAACTCATACATCATTTAAAATGCATCAAAAATACATTCAATATTTTTTTTTCTGGTTTATATACACTTTAGATCTGTCAATGATCTGCACGCTACCGTATAGTTTATGTACAAGTGCAAAATTGGTGTTATTTCTCATTTATTTACAGATTCTCCCATGAAATAAGGTTGCTCTTCACCCCTGTTCCCCCCCAAGAAGAAATAAACCTACAAATCCTTCACTTCTGATACTGGTCTGGTGATAAACCACCAGTAATTCTTCTCCCCCCCAACCATTCCCACTTGCGTCTCTGTTTTCCCTTTAAGCTGGGATGAAACTATGGGCAGCAGATATGTATGAGAGTTCTCTTTTCCCCCTCATCAGTATGGAGATAAGATGCAGAGCACAGCTCCATCCTCAAGGAACTGTTTCATTTTATTTATATAAATCAGTCTCCTGCCTCTATTTACAGGTTTTGGTTCTCTAAATCTCAGAAGTTTGATCATTTCTGCTCATCTTTCCAATCTCTTGACACCCAACTTTGTTCCTGGGCACGGATCACCATAAGCCTCTGAGACCAGACAACCCAACTCCTCAGTCAGGGGAAATAAATCCCATTTATGTCCTTTTGTCTATGTCAAAATACACCTCTCCTCCAGGCCTATCAATCTGAAAGCTGCTTCTCTTTAGGAAAAACCCAAGCAACAACTTTAAGCACCTGCTTAAGCGCCATCCTGAATACAGAGACTCAAGCACAAGAGCTTTCTCAATTGGGGTTGGCGGTTTTCCTCCCCGAAAAGGTATTGGAGAAGCAAGAAGACATCTCTGAACATGAGGACATGCATCAGAACTGAAAAGCAATAACAAGGAAGAGATTTTAGTCCGGTATCACTTCTCTAGGTCAGGTTAGTCCTAGACAACAGAGGAAGTTAGAAAGTATTATCAGGAGATGAATCTGTCTGAGGTAATCTGTGCATCGCGTAGAACTTCAATTGCCCAAACCCTTTCATTCTAAAAGACAAAACTCACCCTTTTGCCTCTTAGAATTTCTTTTCCCCAGAGGGCATTTAACCCATCGAAACAGATGCATTAAATACACACACACACACACACACACACACACATATATATATAAAATGCATTTTTTCCCACTATATTTTTTTTCCGCAGCTCTGTTGGATTTGTTAAATGACACATTAAATCGGAATTATAATCCACTGCGGTCTTTAAACCAGCAGGTTGTTCCCCATCACCATTGTCCGGACATGCACTGCAATTCACATCTTTATTGCGATGCTACCGCGCTCCAATGAGCTTCTTCAAAATACATCGTTATAAACTCAAAACAACCAAAAATGAGTGGCTGATATGTAATCCATCACCAAAACGTGCACAAAAAAGAATGCAGTTACTTGGATTTCACTTTGGAAGAAGGTGCTACTTGGCCAGAAGTTTCAAGAGCACTTCCCTTCACAGCCCTCGACCTGTTACTTCTCCGTGTCATAAATACTCTATGTCCTCATCAGAAGCCAGTGACTCGGCAGCCTCAATGAAATCGCATTTACTGTGATTAAGTAACAATCACACGTCTCGTTTGGCACCTTCGCATAACATCTTCCTACCAGCTTCAACACCACAACTTCACGTGGTCCTGGCACTGCCTCACATTCCAGAATCCAGGGAGACACTGGGCACCAACGTGCACAGACTGATGGGTTAAATCCACCCTTGAACCCCAAAGCATAATCCCAATGAGTCCGAGCACATCGGATGTTTCAGTACATCCCCCAAAAGCCAAGCCTTCTCTTTGCTGTTTGCAAGTCCTTTCCTTTCACCACCAAACCACCTCTTCCAACATCTAAGAGAGTTCAACTCTAATGGGAAATATCACTGATCGTGACCTCAATCTTGTGGCCAAACAAAGCTGCTCTGCTTGCTTTTAATTTAAAGTTCTTTTTTCCTCCATCCTCAAATGAGCTGGCACCCATAGTGTTGCTTTTCCCACCCTGTAAGGAGATGGAGCAAATCTTTCTGCCTCTGAGCTCCGGCACAACTCAACTCTCATCCAGAAGAAAGGCAGGAGGGAAAGGGGAGGGAAAGAGGCCAAATGGGCAAAGAAACTCAGAAGAAATATAATGTATCTGACCTGGAACACAAACTGCTTCTGTTAAAAGCACTGGTGAAACCAGTTTTCTTATGAGATACTAGAACTCTACTTTCCCTCCAGATATTCCCGTCTAGTTGAGTAGTTTGTTGGTCAGGAACGTGCTGTCATCCCCTGACTGTACGTGGTATATTACAAAGAACAGAGATTGCCTTGGGTGACTTTGGGTGTGTGTACACGTATTTAAAAGGAATATACTTATATTAATGTGTGTAGCAGTCTCCTCACTCCCTAGATCTGTTCAAGTCTAGGCACTTGTGTGTGGTGTACTCCAAGCAAGTTAAGACTATGTAAACACCGAGTCCTTCAGAAGCAACGTTCAACTTCTCCAGGTATTGCACGCGGTCTGAGCAAGGCAACGTCAATCTTTAAACCATCCCTTTCTCATTCCTGATGTTCTGGACCACAACGATTACAAAAACGCTGTATCTGGAAGAGAGTTCCACTTAAATAATGAGGGTAAACATAATATTAAATGAAAACAAAGGATGAAGATGCTTTGAAGATTAATAGTAGTGTTTTATGTGTTGAGAGCTGACCCCTGTAAAGACTGCATCGTTTTCTTTTTGTACAGTTTGATAAATACATGAACTACAAAGCACTTTCCATGTATAAACCTGAGTGTCATTCATATCGGACTAACGTTCTATTTACACTGACCATGAATGGTGGTGATTGGATGTTACGGGACCTGCAATAAAATCATTTTACTTTAACCTTGAAGAAAACAAAAGGAGCAATCTGAAGCCACGTGTCAAGAAAACTTAAGTGGAACAGTTGTCAAATCAAGCCAACTATCACGTAGATGAGAGAAAAAGTTGGGTTCAAGGAAGTTGTGTGTTTTTTCCGAGCGCTTCCAGTCTCTTGTGACACAACTTGGAAATCTTTCTCCTCCTTCTCGGTATTAATTTCCCGTTTTTTTTTTAAAACCCTAGAGAGTTTCTGATGTCCATGCATCAAATACAGGTTCCTGGCTGTGCAGGGGGCTGCTGTTTCCGATTTCGTATTGCACCCGATTTCTCTTTGTAGGCAATTGGCATCTGTTGTGAAATGTCCACCAGCGCGCTGGCCACCGCAAGACCTGAGGCAACGAAACAAAACAGTCATGGAAGAAAATAGTCTCGAGAACAAATCCTTTCGCCACAGCTGAGAAAAACCCTCCGAGCCACAAAATGAATATCGTTTTTTGAGTTCTCCTTAAAGAAAGAAAACTAGAAAAGCATTTTAGCTTAAGAGATTAAACTCTAGCAGCTACTCTGAAATAAGCTTTTAAATACTGCATGTTTTATTGGAAGCAACTGCAGCAGAAAAAAACTGGAAATAAGAAGTGTGGATGGATATTAATGGTTGTGAAACCCATAATATTGAAGGAAGGTGCTTTTCTCTGCACCAGTAGATCTGTTAGAATAAATTCTGGAAGCACACGGACATGGAGGTTCCACAGTGCTTCCCAGACATCCATCATCTCTGTAACCTCCTCCCGGCATATGCACAGAGAAACCACCAGTGGCCATCTGGGATTTGGTTCAGTACAGCTCAAAACCAAACTACCCCATCTCAAACCCAGCTAATTCTCTTTTATTAATCCTCTGCTTCACTGGGCGCTAGAGAAACCCCAGATAAATCAAATTACGTCTCGGTGCCCTGCAAGCAGGTTTAAGTGGGAAGGGGCTGTGAACAAGGAAACCTTGAGCTGGATGGAGGAAACTTCTCTGCCCAGAGCTTGACAGGCTGAGAGAGTTGGGGTTGTTCAGACTGAAGAAGAGAAGCATTGAGGAGATCCTATAGCGACCTTCCAGTACCTGAAAGGGGCTACAAGAAAGCTGGAGAGAGGCTATTCATAAAGGCTTGTGGGGATAGGACGAGGGGAATGGGTATAAACTGGAGAGGGACAGATTTAGGCTTGATATAAGGAAGAATTTCTTCACCATGAGAGTGGTGAAACACTGGCCCAGGTTGCTCAGGGAAGCTGTGGCTGCCCCATCCCTGGAGATGTTCAAGGCCAGGTTGGATGGGGCTTTGAGCAGCCTGATCCAGTGGGAGGTGTCCCTGCCCACGGCAGGGGGTTGGAACTCGATGGGCTTTATGGTCCCTTCAAACCCAAACTATTCTATGATTCTAAATGGAGGGCATGGATGCTTTGAAAGGACTTGATGTCTCTTTACAGATGGAGCTGGGAATGGAGGGAATAGGCTGGGAGACAAATTGCTTTCATAAGTAACTACTGCAAACCTGTCAGTACCAGATTCCCCCCTATTCCCCAGCCATAAATTAAAGTGTAATCCAAATATCAAATGTTCATCCATCAACTGACCCAAGAAATTGAATCAAACCTCTGGTCAGAAGCTGGCAGGGCCCAAGCCAGCTAGATGAAAATAACCTGAGAACAACCTCAGCTGCAGGGTGGATGCAGCAATTGAGTCTGAAACCGTAAGGTGAATCTGCGAGGTTGGAGAAGGAGCACGGAGTTAATAAGTCTCCAGTGGAGATGATGATATTCCTCACCTGACTGTCCTGGTGGTGGAATACCCCCATGTCCTCGAGGCAACCTCACGAATACAGAGAGAACGGCTGCTTTGTTTCCAAAGCAGGGCTCCAGCGCTATCGGCTTTGGTACAGTCTGCAGCGAGGGAAGGAAGAGGAGAAAACAAACGTTAGTCAGTGTGTTACACCCTCCCTCTTCCCCCAACGTTGTCTTTTGCAGATCGTACAACCTTCAGGGCATGAACCATCTTTCTGCACCTGGCAAATTACCAGCACGTAGCTAGCAAAGCTAAAACCAATGTTAGTAACAAGCAAAGCCCAAGTCATTGCAAAAAACCCACATTTACTTAATAAAAACCAAGCTATTAAAAAGCCAACCACTGCACAAAGCTTGTATTTCACCCTAAATTCAATAACAAAGGAGCAGCTTATGCTGAACAACAGGATTGAGGCTTTTTTCCCTTGAACCCATCAGCAGCGCCTCACAAATACTGGCATGTCTGACCACTGCTATTTGGTGGTTCAACTTCTATTTCCAGACTTTAATTCCACACAACACCGTATGCATTAACACAGAGAAGAACACATACCCCTAAACCGCTCTCGATTTCACCACTGTTTGCTTTAAGCTGTGTTCTCCCAATTTTCGCTTTCACATCTGTTCCTCCCCAAGGGGTCACATTCATTTTGTAGTTGTCTTCTAGACCACTCTGGACTACGTTCTTAGGTAGCTCGTTGCTCTTAGAGTTGAAAGTGCTTTAGAAAACCAACTGGATCGCACTGTCCTTTTTTTCCCCACTGCAAGCAGAGGATTCAGCAGAGCAGAGGACCAGTTTGTGATCCCGGCTCTGGATCTGGTCTCTGTCACAGAATCATGGAATGGTTTGGGTTGGAAGGGAACTCAAATATTACCCAGTTCCAACCTCCCCTGCCATAGGCAAGGACGTGTCCCACTGGATCAGGCTGCTCAAAGCCCCATCCAATCTTGCCTTGAACACGTTCAGGGATGGGGCATTCAGATTTCAGTGGGCAACCTGGGCCGGCACCTCTCCACCCACAAAGCAAAACATTTCTTCCAAAGACCTCATCTCAATCTGCCCTCTTTCAGCTTAAAAACACCCATCCTTGTCTTATCCCTGAACTCCCTGCGAAAGTGCCCCTCCCCAGCCTTTATCACTGTCTACAGCTCCCTGAAAGGAGGCTGAAGCGAGGTGGGTGTTGGTTTCTTCTCCCAAGTGACAGGAGATGGGACGAGAGGAAACCACCTCAAGTTGCACCAGGGCAGGTTCAGATTGGACATCACAAAAAATGTCTTCGTGGAAAGCGTTCTCAGGCAGAGGCTGCCCAGGGGGTTGGTGGAGTCCCCAGCCCTGGAGGGGTTTAAAAGCGAGATAGATGAGGTGCCAGATAGATCAGGGATGTGTTTTAGTAGAGGACAGCTACAGTTGGACTTGATAATCTCAAAGCTCTTTTCCAACTAAGCAATCCTATGATTCCATGCTATGAGTACAGGTACAAGAATACCTTCTTTTGTCCCACGTAAGCAAAAAAGAGCTGAGAAATTCTATTTACCCGATACGCTCAGTGCTTTCTGATTTCTTGTTTAGCACGGACAAATTCTACCCTGGCATTAATGAAATCATTATTGCTTTTTCCATTAGGCGTGAATTGCACAACTGTACTTAAATGTTCAACAGAAACTCAATACAATGCAAGGCACTGAAAAAAACGAACAGGAGTCAAACAATGCTATTAAATTACTGCTGCTCAATAAAAGAGGAAAAAAAGAGATGACAGCAAGCAAAATGAAACTTTAAACTGTTTTCATATCTCATATTTACTGTAATGATTGCAACAACCATTTGTTAGTCTGTGCAAGGTAGATAAACACGTATTCCACAGGCTGGAATGACGTAAGATGCCGTCTGCCTGGTTTATGACTGCAGATTTCTTCTCTTTTTTTCCCACCCTCAACAAAAGGATCAAACTCAAAATAACGCTTTTCCAAAGAACCAACCAAGCATACCCTGGTGCTCTATCCCACAGGCGACACAATTACCAGAGGTAATGGAGAGAGCATGGAGAAGGCAACCGCAGAAATACAGCCCACGGACTTCTGGCGTACGAGTGGGAGCGTGCACTGAGCACAGCGTTTATCTTCTCTTGAAGAGACACAAGTACCCACTGTTAATAAAACACGGTCCCTCTACTCCGCTCTTGCCCCTCTGCTCTGATGTCAAGAGCCCACTTGGAGTCATAGAATCATAGAACCATAGAATCACAGAATAGTTTGGTTGGAAGGGACCTCAAAGTCCATCCAGTTCCAACCCCCTGTCATGGGCAGGGACACCTCCCACTGGCTCAGGCTGCCCAAGGTCAAATCCAACCTGGCCTTGAACACCTCCAGGGATGGGGCAGCCACCACTTCCCTGGGCAACCTGGGCCAGGGCCTCACCACTCTCATGGTGAAGAAATTCTTCCTTAAGTCTAGTCTAAATCTGCCCCTCTCCAGTTTATTCCCGTTCCCCCTTGTCCTATCACTAGAAGCCTTTGTCAACAGTCCCTCCCCAGCCTCCTTGTAGGTCCTGTGTCCAGTTCTAAAATCCCCAACGTATGAAGGAGTTGGAACTGTTGGAACAGGTCCAGAGTAGGTGACGGAGATGATCTGAGGGCTGAAGCACCTCTGCTCTAAGGCCATGCTGACACAGTTGGTGTTGTTGAGCCTGAGGAAGAACAGGCTCTGAGAGACCTTAGAGCAGCTTCCAGTACCGAAAGGGACTCCAGGAAAGCTGGGGAGGGATTTCTCACACGGGCCTGGAGTGACAGGAAAAGGGGGAACGGCTTTAAATTGGAAGGAGGAAGATTTATATTAGACATTAGGAAGAAATTATTCAGTATGAAGGTGGTGAGGTCCTGGCCCAGGTTGCCCAGAGAAGTCGTGGTTGCCCCATCCCTGGAGGTGTTCAAGGCCAGGTTGGATGGGCCTTGGGCAGCCTGATCCAGTGGGAGGTGTCCCTGCCCATGGCAGGGGGTTGGAACTGGATGGGCTTTCAGGTCCCTTCCAATTCCAACCATTCTATGACTCCATAAAGCAGCCCTGCTGAATCCCAGACGCTGGAGCATGGTGAATGGGTGTTAGAGCACTCAGACTCATGCTCAGCGTTGACTGGAATGAGCAGCAAGAGCGAGCAGAAAAAAAGTAGTGGGGGGAAACGATGGATGAAGAAGTAATCAAACAAGCCAAGAAGAGATTATCTTCTCTAATACCTCTTAAATGTATTTGCTTTTAACTCCTACTGGACTAATGGCCACAACAACAGCCAGAGGGCTGGAGCACCTCTGCTCTGAGGACAAGCTGAGAGAGTTGGGGTTGTTCAGCCTGAAGAAGAGAAGGCTCCAGGGAGACCTTAGAGCAGCTTCCAGTACTGAAAGGGGCTCCAGGAAAGTTGGGGAGAGACTTTTTAGCAGGGCCTGTAGTGGTAGGAACAGGGGTAATGGTTTTAAACTGAAAGAGGGGAGATTCAGACTGGATATAAGGAATGAGGGTGGTGAAAACCTGGCACAGGTTGCCCAGAGAAGTGGTGGATGCCTCATCCCTTGAAACTCTCCAAGTCAGGTTGGATGAGGCTTTGAGCAACCTGATCCAGCGGGAGGTGTCCTTCCTCATTGCAAGGGGTTGGACCGGATGATCTTTAAGGTCCCTCCCACCCCACCCCATTCTATAATTCTAATTAAAACACTTCTGCAACTCTGCTCCCTCCCCAAAATAAATTGTTGAGTGTAACTCTACTCCAATACGCTTCATAACGTGAAGGTGATGCTCAGCAGCATCACCCTCCAGCCAATAGGCAGAAAAAGGAGGGTGGAAACTACTTCTCACGAGCACCGAATCCAGCCCTTCAATAATGCAGGTGACTGCATGTAAAAGTGCAATGCTCTGCTTTAAAAGTAGTTACACTTTTAGCCTGTGCCATCACCTCTGTGAGACCTTTCCAGCAACTCCCTCATCCTGCATCTCACCACTCTAACACCAGAAATTTTCTTCTAACCTCAATTCTTTCCCTCCTCAATTTATTCATCCAACTGACATTCTTCTCAGCCTTAATCCTCTCCCTGGGCTTTACCCTGCTGTACATCTCACCCTTTGTTTGGCCTATCTGAATGAGCAATGCCCCGAATTTCCTCTCTGAACACAAACATTCCTTTCTCTGGCTCTCCCAACAGTCCTTCTCTGCACCTTGTCAGGCCTGTGGTGACCTAAGAGGCATTCCAGGCTTTGACAGGGCCTCTGTAATCATATCAACCCCACCCTGGTTCTCCTGCACACCATAAAATGATAAGGGATGGAAGTTCATTATGCAGCTCTTGGTCACAGACTTGAAGGAACCTTGAGGGTAATTTTGCTCATCTCCCAGCCCCAAGCAAGACCCTTTCTCCTCCTCTGCCCTTTCCAACTAATGAACCCTGAACATGCAGCAGAAACTCTCATTATGAGTCCCTGTGGGCACGATCTTTCCTTTTTCATTGGATTTTTATTTTTTTCCTCAAGGTCATACATCTTTCTCCTCTCTGCTCTCCTGATCCCACTTTGAACAGTGAGGAGCTCCTACGCAGGTGTCACTGATGCTAAAAAAGCCCCAGACACGCAGCACCCCCAGCGAGCGACAGCAGACCCCGGCCACATCAACATCTAAAATTCAGTGTTATTTCACCAGGATGAGTCCGACCCTGATGCTGCGGCGGATTTTTAACCTCTCTGATATACCATGGACAGTTAGAATCACAGAATCCTTTGGGGTGGAAGGGACCTTAAAGCCCATCCAGTTCCACCTCCCGGCTATGGGCAGGGACACCTCCCACTGGATCAGGCTGCTCCAAGCCCCATCCAACCTGGCTCTGAACACCTCCAGGGATGGGGCAACCACAGCTTCTCTGGGCAACCTGGGCCAGAGCCTCAACATCCTCACAGGAACATATTTCTTCCTCATATCTCCCCTCAATCTCCCCTCTTTCACCTTAAAACCATTCCCCTTTGTCCTGTCCCTGCAACCTCTGATCAAGATTCCCTCCCCAGCTTTCCTGGAGCCCCTTCAGGTACTGGAAGCTGCTCTAAGGTCTCCCCAGAGCCTTCTCTTCTCCAGGCTGAATAAGCCCATCTCTGTCAGCCTGTCCTTGTATGCGAGGTGCTCCAGCCCTCAGATCATCTTTGTGGCCTCCTCTGGACTTGCTCTAATAGGTCCATGTCCTTCCAGCGTTGAGAACTCCAGAACTGAACACAGGACTCCAGGTGAGGTCTGACAGGAGCAGGTTAAAGGGACAGAATCCCCACCTGGCCCTGTTGGTCCAACTGCTTTGGCTGCAGCCCAGGACAAGGTTGGTTTCTGGGTTGCGAGTGCACACCGCCAGCTCACGGTGAGCTCCTCATCCACCAGCCCCTCAAGTCCTTCTCCTCAGGGCTGCTTTCAATCCATTCTCCACCCAGCCTTTCCGTTTGGGATTGCCTCGACCCAGATGAAGATGAGGGCAGAGGACAAACCTCCAATCCTTGTTCCTCCCTTCATCAACCTGCTCAGAAAAGCTGAACGCTGAGAGTAAATTGTTAATATTTCACTGCATAAGGAACTTCGTTTCTTTTAACCATGCAAAGCAAGGAAGCCTACTTTTGATAACGACGTCTCCAAAATCTGTCAGGCAGTTGGCAAGCTAATTTGGAAGGAAAATACAAAGTACAAGATCATCTTGCGGCAGCTAATCTCCATCTTAAATCTGAAAGGGGGGAAAAATGGTCTATTGTCCATCAAACCCAACTGTTTTCCTGAGACAAGCAGCAGTTAATAACAGCCAAACCCAGCATAAAGAATGAAGTCCTGCACATTTATTTCTGACAGCGCCAGTTGAGGCACCTGCTTTTTGAACTGTGACTCATACCGCATCTCATCTCCAAGCGGGCGCTTGCCAGGCCAAGAGACAAAGCACAGCTTGATGAAATGACTCACACGCCGAGTGACGGGAATGTTGAATTTGATGCAAGTAAGAGGTCAGCCGGGAGTGAAGGGCATGCAGTGCCCTCTGCGAGATAGAGAGCAACCCAGTGGTGGAGCCTGGGGTCTGGATTCTGCAGATGGGGCGGAAAACATGGGTAATTCAACCAGCAACTTAATGGCTATCTTGACGGCGGAGCTCACCCACCATTTGCCACGAGCCTGCTAGTGTTCTGAGATGACCTATGTAGGTCCTACCGTGCTAAAAAGCAGCTAAGGAGAAGCTGATATGGTTGCACTGGATGATCTACAGGTGGACTGGATGGTCTATGGTTGGACTAGATGATCTACGGTTGGACTGGATGATCTATGGTTGGACTGGATGATCTTAGAGGTCTTTTCCAACCTTAATGATTCAGTGATTCTATAAGCTGGCTGGCTTCATGTTGAATTGTTGTGGGGAGACCAAAGAAAAGCTTACGTCTCCTTCCCCACTTCTGCAGTTTGTCTGCCTCCTGTGTGGTTTCTGTTTGTGCTTGTTTCAGATCCAAGCTGCTTTTCCTCAAGAAGGTTTGGAGTAGACTTGGGAACCGGAGATCAGGTCACTCTGAATGCTTACGTTTCAGCCTGGCCCACTTAAAAAAAGTTCTAAGATCTATAAATCTCCAAATCTTGTTACACCTTTCATAAGATGGTTAAAACCAGCCTCTGTCAGAGACTTTCATTTTGAGTGTTTTGATAAACCCATTGTTGAATTATAGAAGCAATTCCTTTTTATTGAAGGCTTAATGGCACAATAAAGTAGACATTATTCAAATCTATGCAAATAAGGTGCATCCCTCAGTCACTTGGCACACGATGACTGCTTTGAGCAGTGTCTGAACAGCAGAGTCCCACACTGGAGGAAAGCACAGAGAGGAGAGTGGAGCCCAACTGCTAGAGCAGGTGGACAAAGACCAAGGTTAAGGGTGTAAGAGGATCTCACTTTTGGTGGTGGGTCAATCCATATGAGCCAAAAAGCCACCCAATGGCCCTTCAGAAAGGAGCTGCAACCTTGACTCACAAAAGACAGAGTAAGCTCGCACCCAGCCAACATGCACAGAGCAGTAAAAAACACAAAGCTACAAGACTTCTCCCTTCTGTTTGCAACCAGGACGGAGATCAGTGAAGGGAAAACTGTGTTACCCATGATGTATCTGTGCTGTGGACAATTGCAGCTGCTCTACCTGTCAGGACCCTTCCCTAAAGCGACTTCCTGTCCTCAAAGAAATATTGGGAGTGCACTGGAGTGACAATTTTGCACAGCTGATCACCACATTTCATGGAATTATAGACTCTCTAGGTTGGAAAGACCTTTGAGATCAAGTCCAACCATACCTGCCTACCACTAAATCATATCCCTAAGCGCTTCATCTCCCCATCTCTTAAATACCTCGAGCAACAGTGACTCAATCACCTCCCTAGGCAGCCTGTTCCAGTGTTTGATAACCCTATCAACCAAAGCAGCTCTTCCTAATGTCCGATCTGAACCTCCCCTGGTGCAGCTTGAGGCCATTCCCTCTCATCCTATCACCTATCATAGAATGGTTTGGGTTGGAAGGGACCTTTAAAGCTCATCCGACCCCTTGCAGTGAGCAGGAACATCTTCAACCAGATGAGGTTGCTCAGAGCCCCATCCAACCTGACCTTGAATGTTTCCAGTGATGGGGCATCCACCACCTCTCTCGGCAACCTGGGCCAGTGTCACACCACCCCTGTGGTAAAATATTCCTTCCTTATATCCAGTCTGAAACACCTCTCTTTCAGTTTAAACCCATCCCCCCCGTCCTATGTCAACAGGCCCTGCCAAAACGTCTGTCCCAACCTTTCTCCTTTAAGAACTAAAAGGCCGCAATAAAGTCTCCCCGCAGCCTTCTCTGCTCTGGGCTCAACAAGTCCAACTCTCTCAGCCTTTCCTCACAGCAGAGGTTCTCCAACCCTGTGATCGTTTTGGTGGCCTCCTCTGGATTTGCTCAAACAGATCCATGCCTTTCCTGTGCTGAGGATTCCAGAACTGAATGCAGGACTCAAGGTGAGGTCTCTCAAGAGCAGAGCACAGGGGCAGAATCTCCACTCCTTGACCTGCTGGCTCCAAAGCACCTGAACCTTTCTCCTACAATGGCCTTTGACTGCTCTTCCACACCAGCAAAGCTACGATGAATGGAAATGGTGGGGAAAAAACCCCAAACTACTGGGATTCAGGAGAGAACAACCGTCAAAGAAAGACCAAAATCCAGCAAAGATCTCTTAGCCTGGTGCACAGACATAAAGGTGCTTTATTGGACAACATGCACTCTCTGATTTTGGACCGGGAAGAGCCATCCGATGTCCTGCAGAGCTTGGAAACAGTGACCGCCCTTTCTTGGATGAAAAGATAAAGTTAATGGTTTTACTGAGCGGTGACACAATCCTGTTGTTCCTGGAGGCAGTGAGATCTGTTCTCAGCCATTTTCCACTGATGACTTTACTGGCCAAAACCAGAGCCAAAAAGCCAAGCCATGTCAGCTGGTTTTGAGTTTTGATACGTACTTAAGATGCATAAAGCTTAAACAATTATAAATGTTAGAAGTAGTACGAGACCTATTAGGTCAGCTAATTAGTCCAGCTTTGCCAGCAGGGTTTTCTGTACAAACAGGGCATTTTCCAGGACTCTGGGCTACTTCACAGAATCATAGAATGGTTTGGGTTGGAAGGGACCTCAAAGCCCACCCAGTTCCAACCCGCTGCCATGGGCAGGGACACCTCCCACTGCTCCAAGCCCCATCCAACCTGGCCTTCAACACCTCCAGGGATGGGGCAGCCACCACTGCTCTGGGCAACCTGGGCCAGGGTCTCACAACCACATTTCTTCCTAATCTAATCTAAATCATAGAATGGTTTGGGTTGGAAGGGACCTTAAAGACCATCCAGTTCCAACCCCCTGCCATGGCCAGGGACACCTTCTACTGGATCAGGTTGCTCAAAGCCATCTGTGATCCCGGTGCAGGGTGCACCACTCGTTCCCTTGGGATACAATTTCACAGCCAAACGCTTTCCACAATCAAGTTGCATGGTGTGATGTTCAACCTAAACATTTCTTCTTTATTTCATCTCATTATTTCTATTTACGCTGCTTATATTCGACAAATTCTAAAGGTTAATAACGTGTCACAAACCTAATGGCTAGAACAATAAATATTCTGGGTAATTTAAAAAACACAGCATCAATTTTATTTAGGTTCTGTAATGTACTGCCTGTACTGCTTTTCAAAATGTATAAAAAAAACACTGTAGAGAATTATTTTTCCTTAACAAGAAAACATATTTCTGTGGTTTGATCAAATAACTCTTACATGGTTTTCAATTTCCAGTGAGGAAATTAAAATAAAGGAAAAATCTTATGGCAGGGGAAGAGAAGAGGAACATTACTGAAACAGTTCAACTTTATTATTTGATTCCACTCCTTCAGATGATTTCACTCCATAGGAAAAGGGTCAAATTCCATTTGCAAGTTTTTAAATTGTGCCATTAAAAGCTGACTGAACGTTTGTAAAACAAGTTACAAGCAATTTTCTCTAAAAAATAGAGCATTAAGTTTTAAAAATCATATTCTCAAGGTAATATGTATGCCCTCCAAGATAGAGATGAATGAACTTCCAGCAATAATTTGCAGTAAATGAGTGTAGATTAAGAATTTACATTTACCTTGTCCCTGATATCTACCTGGGAAGTCACAGGAGCTGAGGAATGAATTGCTCACAACTTCAACACTGGGTTCTTGCAGGTGAGGAGCTCAATAAAAATCATATTCATAGAACTATAGATTAGTTTAGATTGGAAGAGATCTTAAAGATGATCCAGTTCCAACATTCTGCCATAGGCAGGGACACCTCCTACTGGATCAGGCTGCTCCAAGCCCCATCCAACCTGGCCTTGAACACCTCCAGGGATGGGGCAGCCACAACTTCCCTGGGCAACCTGGGCCAGGGCCTCACTACCCTCAGGGTGAAGAAATTCCTCCTTATGTCCAGTCTAACTCTACCTCTCTCCAGTTTATACCCATTACCCCTGAGCTGAACATTAACAGTCTGAAAATGAAAACACAGATCCGAGCATCCTAGGTTACCAATAACTTGGAACACGTACGCCAATCACCCTCATGGGGCACCAATTTCGCTACCACAGCGTATGTAAAAGGGGCTACAAGAAAGCTGGGGAGGGGCTGTCCATAAAGGCTCGTAGTGATAGGACGAGGGGCGGTGGGTATAAACTGGAGAGGGGCAGATTTAGGTGAGACATAAGGAAGAATTTCTTCACCATGAGAGTGGTGAGGCCCTGGGCCAGGTTGCCCAGAAGAGTCACAGCTGCCCCATCCCTGGAGGTGTTCAAGGCCAGGTTGGATGGGGCTTTGAGCAGCCTGATCCAGTGGGAGGTGTTCCACCATGGCAGGGGGGTTGGAACTGGATGGGCTTTAAGGTCCCTTCCAACCCAAACTATTCTATGATACTATGATTCTACGAGTCTACGATTTTATGATTTAACAACTGCTTTCTATTTTAAGGTGTGCCTTGTCAACGCTGCAAAACAGAGACATGAGCTCTTGGGTGAAGGAAAGGATTTCACTAGGCAAGTTTGTATTTCAAAAGCAGTCACCCTGAAATGACAAAATCTCATATCACAACTTGGAGCACTGTCAACGCTCGCCCTTCTTTTTCAATTCCTGCTGATGCCCCAGGGAGGGGATGGGATGGATGAAGCCATGGGTAGCAACTGTGGGCAAAACATCTACAGTCAAGAGTGGATATTTATTTTGATTGCATACAGATGAAGAGGTAGGATTTTTCTGGTTCTTTCTGAGCAGTTGGCTGGGTTTTGCACATGAAAAAGTGTAAGTAAAAAAAAAAAAAGCAATGAATAAGAACAATTGGATGAAGAACTCAAACATGAGACATCCAAAATGTTCTATCACTGCACTCTATGAGGGAGTGCAGGGATAGGACGAAGGGTGATGATTTTAAGGTGAAAGAGAGTAGATTGAGATGAGATATTAGGAAGAAATGTGTTCCTGTGAGGGTGGGGAGGCCCTGGCCCAGGTTGCCCAGGGAAGTTGTGGCTGCCCCATCCCTGGAGGTGTTCAAGGCCAGGTTGGATGGGGCTTGGAGCAATCTGATCCAGTGGGAGGTGTTCCTGCTCATGGCAGGGGGTTGGAACTGGATGGGCTTTAAGGTCCCTTCCAACCCAAATCATTCTATGATTCTACCATTCCTAAACAACTCCTTGGCATCAAGGAATGCAAATAGGTCCCTGCTAATATTTTTGAGAAGCTGCTGGTGTTATTAGCACTTTGATCAGAAGAGACACTTGTTTGCACTGGAGGGAGAAAAGAGCTTAAAGAAACTCTCCTCTGGGAAGCTTCACGATTCTTCCTCTCCCTCCAGGAAATTCCTCCTTATCTGCTAAAATCAGGGTCCATCCTGCTGAAACATTTAAAGTCTTCAAATTTAAAACTAGCTACATCTCTATTATCAGCTAAATATTCCCTAAATGCAAGGCAGGCTTAACAGATGTCTCTGCTGATCTCACGATAGCTCCCTTCCAAATATTTATATAGCATATTATATTATGGAAGTGGCAGAATTTTCCCCTTAAGTCCCTCATTTTGCAACAGAAATCAAACCAAGATACCCTGCACTAATTAACTGGAAATAATTCATTAAGTGAAGGTTTTATCAGGTATTTTTGTCGTTGCTTTCGCAGTATGGATCCCAGGCAGACTACGGGCAACTCTAGAGGAGCGAATCCATTTTTCACATCTCAGTTGTCTTGATAATGCTCCACTCTTAACACCCGGCAACTCCATCCAGCACTGGACTCCTTCAAAGGGGATCATCTACGTGTCCATGACTTCAAAAGTGGACCACCAGAAGCGGATTTAACAGCAAATATAAAGAAGAGGCTGGGGTATCGCTTCTGGGTGGGGCAACCTGTGGTTTCAATACAAGTTGGGGGACAACGACCAGGCTGAGTGGTGCAGTTGCCACACTGGAAGGACAGGATGTCATCCAGAGGGACCTGGACAGGCTGGAGAAGTGGGGCTGTGAGAACCTCATGAGGTTCAACAAGGCCAAGGGCAAGGTTCTACACCTGGGTCGGGGCAATCCCTGATTTCAGTACAGGATATGAGTGGTTGAGAGCAGCTCTGAGGAGAAGGACTTGAGGTGCTGGGGGAGGAGAAGCTCACCATGAGCCGGCGATGTGCGCTCACAGCCCAGAAGCCAACCGTGTCCTGGGCTGCACCCACAGCAGCACGGCCAGCAGGGAGGGAGGGGATTCTGCCCCTCTACTCTAATCTGGTGAGACTCCACCTGGAGTCCTGTGTCCAGTTCTGGAATCCCAAATATAAGAAGGAGATAGAACCACTGGAACAGGTCCAGAGGAGGCCACCAAGATGATGTGAGGGCTGGAGGTCAGGCTGAGAGAGTTGGAGTTGTTCAGCCTGGAGAAGAGAAGGCTCTGGGGAGACCTTAGAGCAGCTTTCAGTACCTGAAGGGACTCCAGGAAAGCTGGGGAGGGACTTTTACCAAGGGCTTGGAGTGATGGGATGATGATCTCCAAGGGTATAGGGTGACAGGAAGAGGGGTAATGGCTTTAAATTGGAAGGGGGAAGATGTAGATTAGACATTAGGAAGAAATTCTTCCTGTGAGGGTGGTGAGGCCCTGGCTCAGGTTGCCCAGAGCAGTTGTGGCTGCCCCATCTCTGGAGGTGTTCAAGGCCAGGTTGGATGGGGCTTTGAGCAGCCTGATCCAGTGGGAGGTGTCCCTGCTTATGGCAGGGAGTTGGAACTGGATGGACTTTTGAGGTCCCTTCCAACCCAAAGCGTTCTGTGATTTTACAATCCCGGCTGTGCAACCTCTCATGTCCCTGATGCAACGGGAGGGCTCCTGCAATCCTCTCACACTCACAGAATGCGCCTAAGGAGCGGAAAGGCTTTTGCAGAAGACATGGAGAGAGTGATACACTGGCATGCTTTGAAAGCAGGGGAAAGCTCCCAGAACCAACAAATGTAGAAACCCCAAAAATAATACTCCAGAAATTTAACTGCATTTCAAAAGACAAGCCTGAGCAGCCTGCCTTAGGGAGGGCAGGGAAAACAAAACCAGCCTTTTTGGCCTTGAAGGCTGCGCACAAACCATCTCCAGCAACTGCCACATCAGATTAAGATTATTCAGTTTGTGTTTTCCCTCCTCAGTTTCATCCCCTTCCTCCAATCGTGATCTTTTTAAGGTTAATGAATGACTCTAAAACCCTAAGATGCTCCATCCTCCTCCAACTCAATAGCCTGGTCCTTCCTACTTAAGACTCCTTTTCTAGCGCAGAGCTCAAACATTCTAGGTTTCCAAATGTTTCTAGGTTTCCACTTGCACAAGGACACCCAATCACAACTTGGTGGCACGGTGAAGTGGAAGACTTTGTGCCTGCTGTGCTTACGCTAACTCGGCTCATTTTAAGTGCGCTGGGAGGAGGTCACAGAAGTTGGACTATCAGCAAACCCGATGGACTTAGACTGTGTCAATAAGATATGAACTAAAGGGGAAATGAGTCACCAAGAGTGACACGTAGAACAGGACAAGAGCACTAAAACTGATCCGTTGCTTGGCCCTTAGCTGTTCTTCACTGAACTCTCATTGCACAGAAGAGCCCAACATAGCGCGGCTCACAGCTACATGTGAAAACTAAGATGAAGGCACCCTGGAGAAGTGCTGGAGCTGGATGTTGCTTCAGTTCAAATCATTCCTCACCGCAGAAGTACTCACGCAGCATCCCCAAACCCATCACCCTGTGGCACAGGACTTCTATGAAAGAATCACAGAATGGTTTGAGTTGGGAGGGACCTTAAAGCTCACACGTTCCAATCCCCTGCCATGGGCAGGGACACTTCCCACTAGACCAGGTTGCTCAAAGCCTCATCCAACCTGGTCTTGAATATCTCTAGGGATCCACGACCAATCTGGGGAACTTGTGTCAGTGCCTCACAACCCTCACAGTAAAGAATTACTTCCTAAATCTCACCTAAATCTCCCTGCTTTCAGCTTAAAACCATTCCCTCCCGTCCTATCCCTGCACTCCCTCCCAGCTTTCCTGTAGACCCTCTTTAAGTACTGGAAGCTGCTCTAAGGTCTCCCTGCAGCCTTCTCTTCTCCAGGCTGAACAATCCCAACTGTCTCAGCCTGGCCTCGTATGGGAGGTTCTCCAGTCCTTGGATCATCTTCATGACCTCCCCAGGCCTTGCTCTAACAGATCCGTGTCCTTCCTGTGCGGAGGATTCCAAGATTGGACACAGGACTTCAGATGGGGTCTCATGAGAGCAGAGCAGAGGGGGACAATCAACTCCCTCACCCTACTGGCCACAATTCTGATGTAGCCCGGGATCGGCTTCAAACCTCTCACTTCTCAGCTCATTACTGATAGTTGCAACTTCATTACAATACAGAAGGAATTTCACAAGGGCACCGCTCAGATGCGAAACACGAGCAGACTGAACACATAAATCTGTAGTATCCCTTGCCCACTCCTAAATCAGCCCACCACTTCATCTCTCTACTTCTTGAACAGATGGGACCTTCTGGCAGTCTTTAAACCACTCAACAGCACTTTCTTCCATAACAGAGCAAACTAATTACTGGAGTGTGATGCTATTTTCCATCATTTTTTCTGCTATTTTTAAGGCATCAGCCAGGTTGGTGAGCTGATGTCTGATGAAAGATTTGCAATGAAGCTATTTTGCCTTCAGAAGATTAACGCAACAATTAAATGCAGGTCAGCATGAAGGTACAGAATACGTTGAATGAACCTCAGGGGGGTTTTGCTCACCAAATACTTCTCTCACTCTATTTAGGCAACGATAGATGCAGACAGCCTGTCCATCACAGATGCAAAAGTGGTCACCTCCTAGCACTGCCTTCACATGTTGGATCCTAAAACACAGCACAAAGGCTCCTCTAAGGACCAGGCAAATCATAGAATCATAGAATCACCAGGTTGGAAAGGACCCACTGGATCATCGAGTCCAACCATTCCCAACACTCCCTTAAACCATGTCCCTAAGCACTTCATCAACCCTTTCCTTAAACACCTCCAGGGAAGGAGCCCTGGGCAGCTGTTCCAGTGCCCGATGACTCTGTGAAGAATTTTTTTCTGATATCCAACCTGAACCTCCCCTGGCGGAGCTTCAGGCCATTCCTTCTTGTCCTGTCCTCTGTCACTTGGGAGAAGAGGCCAGCTCCCTCCTCTCCACAACCTCCTTTCAGGTAGTTGTAGAGAGTAATAAGGTCTCCCCTCAGCCTACTTTTCTCCAAATGGTCCACTTCATTTTCCAAATTCTCTAAAAGCTTCCAAAACAATTTTTGAATAATTTTTCTAATGCAATTCTTGTTGATCCTGTAGGGGTTTGGTTTAAGCTGAGCATGTCCTTGCTGCGTTGTATGTTTCTTTTAGAATCATAGAATGGTTTGGGTTGGAAGGGACTTTAAAGCTCATCCAATTCCACCTCCATACCATGGGCAGGGACATCTCCCACTGGATCAGGCTGCTCAAAGCCCCATCCAACCTGGCCTTGGACACCTCCAGGGAGGGGGCAACCAGGACTTCCCTGGGCAACCTGGGCCAGGGCCTCACCACCCTCACAGGAACGCACTTCTTCCTAAGATTTCACCTCAATCTCCCCTCTTGCAGCTTAAAACCGTTGCCCCTCATCCTATCCTTGCAATCCCTGAGAATTTTTCCCAAAACCCTACAAGCCTTAGAATCATAGAATAGTTTGGGTTGGAAGGAACATTAAAGCCCATCCAATTCTAAACCCCTGCTACAGGCGGGGACACCTCCCACTGGATCGGGTTCCTCAAAGCCCCATTCAACCTGGCACTGAACACCTCCAGGGATGGGGCAGCCACAGCTTCCCTGGGCAACCTGGACAACTTCTCGTAGTGAAGAAATTCCTCCTTATGTCCAGTCTAAATCTGTCCCTCTCCAGTTTATATCCATTGCCCCATGTTCTATTGCTACAAGCTTTTATGAACAGTCCCTTCCCAGCTTTCTTGTAGCCCCTTTCAGGTAGTGGAAGGTCGCTCTAATATCTAATTGGAGCCTTCTCTTCTCCAGGCTGAACAACCCCAATTCTCTCAGCCTGTCCTCATATGGGTGTCCTTAGCTTCATGCCTTTAACAACTTCAAGAGACATGGAAATAAATGTCAAAATGATAAACTTTCCAAAATCTTTCAGGAAAGCTTCTAAAAATCATTGCAAAGGAGCACAAGACTTAAATTAATTAAGTAAAAAGACCTAAAAAAGCCTGAGTTATGGCAATATCTGCTCATACCATACCACGACCAGTCCCAGATACCCACAGACATTAAATACTCTTAGAAATCAACTGCAAAAGGCAGCACTTTGTAATGCACAGAGAAAAGCCAATGGATTTTATAATAACTACGCAAATTCAGTGGTAGATTTGCAATCCAGTGAGTATTTGTTGAGTGAGAAATAAACCAAAGCAGCTAGTTACGTGTTGCCTAGCTGCAGACTGCAATATGAATAGTTTCCCTGCAGGTAAATCACTTTCTATTACTTTTAAGTACCCCAGGAAAAATACTAATTGAAAACATGGTTCTAATACTGTCCAGCTGGAAAGCATTAGCTTAGGATGGAACTGGCTTGACACCGGCTGCCAATTGGCTACGCACAATGGAAAAGGAAATTAATCTCTTGCAGACAAGACGTTCCATTTTCCACTTCTCCTCTGTAACCCTCAAATAAACTTGTTATTAACCAAAGGCTTTGATTCACACAGGGAAAGAAAAACAATGCATTTATGATAACCTAAGTCGGGATTTCGTGCATTGAAACGAAGGCTCTAAAATTTTGACACGATGAATGGCAGAGAAACACAGACAGAACACAAAGAAAAGTGCCGTTTCACATTTTTGTACCGTCCCAGCCCACCTTCCTGCAGCTCCCTCCTGCTAAGAGCTTTTCTCCCATGCAGGTGCTAAAGGGATGAGGAGGAAACCCAAAGCTGACCCTATAGATACAGAGACTGCTTTTTCACTACTATTTAAATTCATTTATATGCAAGCATCCAACAGGCCAGACCATCTCAGAAGAGTCATTCTGCAAGCTGCTCACATCCCACAAGCTTCCTGAGCCTCCTCTCCGTGTGATTTCAACTTTGCTGGAACACTCCAAGCTTCTACCATAGAATCATGGAATGGTTTGAGTTGGAAGGGACTTCAAAGCCCATCCAGTTTCAACCCTCTGCCATGGGTAGGGACACCTCCCACTGGACCAGATTGCTCCCAGCCCCATCCAACCTGGCCTTGAACATCTCCAGGGATGGGGCAGCCACAACTTCTCTGGGCAACCTGTACCTCCCACTGCATCAGGGTGGTGGTTTAGGCATACTTTTATCCTCTATCCAAATTCTTTGAAATTATAAAATCGATACAACCCCCCCAAAAAAATCAGTGACTCTTCTTGCCATGGGAAAGCATCCTCATTTTGCAGCCAGAACTTCCAGCAGAAGTTACCCGCGGACACAACAGTGTCCATGTTTCCTACTTGGTTGCAGCTTATGGTACACAGTTTGTGTTGTTTGCCGCAACGAGACTGCCTCGTTTTCGCTTGAAGTGGATTAAGAACCATTTGTATGAGTTATCAGCACAGAGGGCAATTAGCAGTTGGTAACAATTTCTGAGTCTAAAAAAGGACATCTGTCCACAATCTTACTTATTATGCTTAAAACCGGCTTCTCCATCAGTTCTTGCGTAACCCAAGGTCAGACAAGTGTGATTGGGGAGATGACAGCAGACATGGGAAAGCAAGGAGGCTGAGCTGCGCGTGAGAGAAAGATGAAATCCTGTCTGCGGTGCTGTCTGTAGAAGCACTTCAAAAGAGAAGAGTTCGACGTTCCAATAATTGAAGAAGAAATAGAGAAGAAAGCAAAAAGCAGAGAGGCTTGGAGGAGAAAGCGGACAACAAAGCCTAAATGACATAGGAAAAAGCACTGCCAGATAAACAGACGGAGAAATAACATACTAGTCTGAATGCAAGAGATATGACATTTACTATCTTTATGTGGTTTTTGAGCGCAGACAAACTTGTCAGAGAGATCAAAAGCTTGGGACAGCTCTGGTCTGGACTGAACCTAGAGGTGAGGTGCTTTCTGTTAGCTTATTTCCAGAAAATAGAAAGAAGGGAACTGCCCCCAGACAGACTGCAACCCCAAACCATCAGGAGCCAGGCTACAGGCTCACCCATCCGCCTCCAGGACGATGGGAACATCATACAATGGTTTGGATTGGAAGGGACCTCAAAGCCCATCCAATTCCAACTCCCTGCAATGGGCAGGGACACCTCCCACTGGATCAGGCTGCTCAACCCCCATCCAACCTGGCCTTGAACACCTCCAGGGATGGGGCAGCCACAACAGCCCTGGACAACCTGGGCTGGTGCCTCACCACCCTCACCGTGAAGATTTTCTTCACCAATGTCTAATCTAAATCTTCCCCCTTCCAATTTAAAGACATCCCCTCTCCACCCATCACTCCAGGCCCTTGGAAAAAGTCCCTCCCCAGCTTTCCTGGAGCTCCTTCAGGTATCGGAAGCTGCTCTAAGGTCTCCCAGAGCCTTCTCTTCTCCAGGCTGAACAACCCCAACTCTCTTAGCCTGTCAGCCCACAACACATTTCAAGACATCACTTAGATAGCAAAAGTGTTACAACTTGCCATGAAAGACTACATTCACACAAAAATAAGGAAGAGCACAGCTACGCAGGCAACCTTCACTGAGCATTTTCTCATACTAAGGCCAAGACTTGCACATTATTACTCATCAAATAGAAATTCTCGGGTCAGATTGTTTCGATGTGCTTTGCAATAATTAAAATATAGACATTTTTTAATAGAAAAGCATAACCTGCTGTTTTGTCACAGGGATAGAAGGTGAGAAATGTCTGAACAAATGGCAAAGACTTCCAGAAAGCTGAAATCTAAATAAAATAAAGCAGCTACCTTAGACAAGAAACAAAAATCACCAGTTTTCTCAGGTTCTGATTTTCTTCTCTTTGTACACATCTGCTAGTCTAAGCATCACTTACAAAGTGATTTTAATTCATTAGCTATTCCTAAAAATACATCTTGTTGTGTCTAAGAACGCGCCAGCCTGGTGTAAGACAATGATTTCTCCACTCTCCCATTTGCACATCACAAGACGTATTTGAACGTATAGTTATAATCAGAAATACGTTCACACCATTGCACTCCACGCACACGATTTTATTCCTGTTTGCTTTGAGATACTGCAGAAAAATGGTTTCTATTTGCAGCACCTATAGCTGTTCCTCGCCAAATGTTCTTGGGGGTAAAGCTGCATTCTTCTCTATTACAAGACATCAAAACCAACAAGGCAAACACAAAATCTCATCTCCTGCGAACAGCATAGCTTTTCGCTAACCCCAAAGTTGTAAATGCAGACCTGAAGGGATAAAAGCAAGTGAAAATGCTATGTGGTGGCCTTCTGGGACTTACGGTTTCTTGCAGGTATGGAACAAATGGAACATTTGGGATTATTGCATTAACCACAGTTTAAAACAAGCACCCGCGATTAATTACAGGGAGGGATCATCCTCAAGCATCAGCTCTCACCTTTATGCTTCCCCCAATGAGATCCGGCGGCTCTTCATCTGTTTCTAAGGCAACGTTGATGGAGGCGAAGGGGCGACTTGCCATCTGTTGCATCTCACGGAGTAGTTGCTAATTTAATAAACAGAAAAATATTATCATCATATTGTTCCAACACCAAGACGAAAAGAAAAAAAAAAAAAAACACATACGAGAGATTTCTCCCAATACAAAAGGACAGCAATGAATATGGAAAAACAACTTCCCGGTGATTTAACGGGTTTAAGGGCAAAGATAGATAATTGTAAATATTCACTTTACTACAACTTAACAGGTTATTGCAAGTAAAGCCATGCGCGCAGCCTTAGCCTCACTCATTTAGGAGGGAAAGAAAACTCCAGGATTTACTTTTAAGGATGTGATGCAGTTGCTTTTTGTATAAAACACCCATCATTTAGTTTTTAAGCTGTGATTTAGTTGTTTGTTTTTTTTTTTAATAAAAAACTATTATTTACTTTTTAAGCTGCAATTTAGTTGTTTGCCATCCCCTGTCTGGGGCACAATGGGACGTCATGGACTGGTGGCACTGTTTAAAATGAAACCTACAGCGACACACAACCAATATAAGAAAGAATTTGGTGTTTTTTATACCAGCGTTAACAAAATGCTGTCATCTTTTGTCGAACAATCATCTTTTTTTACCGCTTGCTTCTGTATGCAGCACGTGTACCCCATGGCAAGCAAGCACCTCCTCGCTGCTCTATGTTTTATTAACACAGAAACCCCCTTTCCTGGGTAAATCTCTGCAAGTTTTCACGACACAAAGCATTTTTTTATTGTACTTTTCAGCACTTTGAAGTGTTACAATGCCGCTCCCTCCACAAAAAAAAAGACACTCCCTACATAGCAAGGCTGGAAACAGCATTTCAGTTTTAGCTGAGCTGTGGACACGCTTCTTTTTGGCTCTGGTGGCTGATCTCTGATACTAACAGCGAGTTATCCAAACGGGAGTGGATGCAGGAATCATAACCCTAATTTCCAGAAGCAACGGAGCTGGTGTGACTTTTAAACCCTATTTATAGTAGGCAAAAAGGCAGCAGACTCACCCGTAAGTGCATCAACTGCCTAAACCAATTGTGGTACGCAGCTTTACACACGTAGCATCACCCCTTCGCTGCAGCAACACTAGATAGACTCCACTTTTATGTTGGATAGAGGCACCAACAAATGTCCTCTGCAATTCCCACCACGAGACCATGGGAACAGTGCTGTTTAATATCTTCATCAATGATACTGGCAGTGAGATTGAGTGCACCCTCATCGAGTTTGCAAATGACATCAGGCTGAGTGGTGCAGTTGCCACACTGGAAGGACAGGATGTCATCCAGAGGGACCTGGACAGGCTGGAGAAGTGGGGCTGTGAGAACCTCATGAGGTTCAACAGGGCCAAGACCAAGGTTCTACACCTGGGGCGGGGCAATCCCTGATTTCAGTACAGGATATGAGTGATTGAGAGCAGCCTGAGGAGAAGGACTTGTGGTGCTGGGGGAGGAGAAGCTCTACATGAGCCAAAAATGTGCGTTCACAGCCCAGAAACCAACCGTGTCCTGGGCTGCATCCAAAGCAGCGTGGCCAGCAGGGAGGGAGGGGATTCTGCCCCTCTGCTCCACTCTTGTGAGGCCTCATCTGGAGTATTGTGTCCAGTTCTGGAATCCTCAGCATAATAAGGAGATAGAGCTGTTGGAACAGGTCCAGAGGAGGGCTACAAAGATGATCAGAGGGCTGGAGCACCTCCCCTACGAGGACAGGCTGAGAGTTGGACTTGTTCAGCCTGGAGAAGAGAAGGCTCCAAGGAGACCTTATAGCGACCTTACAGTACCTGAAGGGGCTCCAGGAAAGCTGAGGAGGGACTTCTTAGAAAGGCTTGTAGTGATAGGACTAGGGGTGATGGGTATAAACTGGAGAGGGGCAGATTTAGACTAGACTGAAGGAAGAATTTCTTCACAATGAGGGTGGTGAGGCACTAGCACAGGTGGCCCAGGGGAGCTGAGGCTGCCCCATCCCTGGAGGTGTTCAAGGCCAGGCTGGACGGGACCTTGAGCAGCCTGATCCAGTGGGAGGTGTCCCTGCCCATGTCAGGGGGGTTGGAACTGGATGATCTTGAAGGTCTCTTCCAAACAAAACTATTCTGTGATTCTATGAGAACCCCCATTCCCCAATTAATTCTGGGCAATTTGACACACCACGTCCTAACTGACAATTCATAGCACTCAAAACTGCTAAAGAAAAGACCACAACATGCCCCACATAAACCCCATTAAGCACAGCAGAAGGGGACACAGCACATAGGGGAAAGGAAGATGCTGCTGTTACAGCTCGTTTGGACAAAATTAATTATATCATCATTTCCTTGAACACTTAAAACATTCCACGGGCTTTTCTTTGCCAACACAGCTTTTGGGGTTGGGTTCTCTGTGAGTGTGGATTCAGATTAGGTGGCAGGAAGGCATGATCATAGAATCACGGAATGGTTTGGGTTCAAAGGGACCTTAAAGATCATCCAGTTCCAACCCCCATCCATGGGCAGGGACACCTTCAGGCTGCTCAAAGCCCCATCCAACCTGGCCTTGAACACCTCCAGGGATGGGGCAGCCGCAGCTCCCCTGGGCAACCTGGGCCAGGGCCTCACCACCCTCACAGGAAAACATCTCTTCCTAAGATCTCATCTCAGTCTCTCCTGTTCCAGCTTAAAAGCGTTCTCCTTTGTCTTATCCCTGCATTCCCTCATCAAGAGCCCCTCCCCAACTTTCCTGTAGGCCCTTTTCAGTACTGGAAGCTGCTCCTAAGGTCTCCCCAGAACCTTTTCTTCTCCAGGCTCAACAAGCCCAAACTCTCTCAGTCTGCCCTCATATCGGAGGTGCTCCAGCTCCTGGATCATCTCCGTGGCCTCTGGACTCACTCTAATAGCTCCATGTCCTTTCTATGCTGAGGACTCCAGAACTGGACACAAGATTCCAAGTGGGTCTCACCAGAGCGGAGCAGAGGGGCAGAATCCCCTCCCTCCCCTTGCTGGTCCCACTGCTTTGGATGCAGCCCAGGACATGGTTGGTTTCTGGGCTGTCAGCACACGTTGTTGGCTCGTGTTGAGCTTCTCATCCCCCAGAACCCCAAGTCCTTCTCCTCAGAGCTGCCCTCAACCCATTCTCTGCTCAGCTTCTACTTGTGTTGGGCAACACAACTAAGCTTGTGGGGTAGACAAGCGTGTATGGTTCTCAGCCTAATAAAAACACCACCACATTTCAGTGCCGTAAAAGGTAAGTTGCAGAGTTTTCCTTAGTTTCTGAAAGGATTAAAAAAAAAAAGGGCAAAAAAATAGCATTTTCGAGCAGATTGTAGATACTGTCACAAAGCAAAAAAAACCCAACAAATTCACACAAATTCACACAAACGAAGCTGTACGAAGCATTCACAAGCAAACTTGCGTGTAACTCGCATTTGGATAAAAGAAGACGAGGAGGTTTTGAATATTTAAAGCACACCAGCAGATTGCAGACTAAAGCAAGTGTGAAACAGACTGCTGGGTTGTTGTTCCTGCAATTGTCCCCTTCAGCTATCATAAAGCACTTTGTTTAATGGCTATAAAATCAAAGAACAAGCTGTCCTGATGAAGATGTCCAAGAGTCTTATGGACTAAGTGCTATTAGCGCTTTGAAGGAAGTTTAGGTTATGAAAGGAAATGTGCAGTTTGGCACCAGGACTCCAACTGAAGTCAATGGTAGCTTCAAGAAATAAACCCCTGAGATGCCTCCGTGCTACAACATGAGCAGTGGGAAAAGCAATGCCGACAGCAATGTTATTGCCTTCGTTTTCTGGACTGGCCAAGGAAGCCATCACTTTTGGTGTTATCTCAAAGCCAGATGACTCTCAGCAAAACAGTGGCCAAACTAGGTGAAACCAAAGGTCCGAGCTACAACCAAAGAAGCTGATGCCTAAGGGAGAACATCTTGTTCCTAATTTGTTCAAGTAACAAGGGACAGAATGAGAGGAAATGGCCTCAAGTTGCGCCAGAGGAGGTTTACATCGGATATTAGGAAAAATGTCTTTACTGAAAGAGTGGTGAAGCACTGGGAGAGGCTGTCCAGGGCAGTGGTGGGGTCTCCATCCCTGGAGGGGCTCAAAAAATTGATAGATGTGGCACTTTGGGACGTGGTTTAGTAGGCACAGTGATGTTGGTTGGACGGTTGGATTTGATGATCTTAGAGGTCTTCTCCAACCTTAACGATTCTATGATTCTAATATCAGTTGCTGGCATAGCACAAGTCACTTGAAAAAACTAATTCCTCCCCCAAAATTAAGATGAAATTTGAGAAATAATTGCTCTGTAACGAGAAAGTCACTCTCTCCTGCAAGGCATGCACTGTGCCTGTTTAACCCGGGCACGTATCCACCCTTCAATATTTGTTCAGTGTGTCAAACTTTTAATTAAAAGATTTTAGTACGTTGTAAGGGGGAAATGGTGGCATTTCCCTAGCCGAGACGCCGAGCGTGTCACTAGAAATCAGCAGCAGTTAACATCAAGCTACCCCAGAACCTGGTGTACCCTCATTCCTAATGATTGGCTTTCTGAGATTTGAAATAATGAACCTCCACGCTCTTTCAAGCAAACTTTGGCTTTCGAGATCACACAATTAATAGGACAACCTGGGAATAGTTGAAATCACTTAGGTCTGAAGAGGGTTTTAAAGGTAAAACGTTTGACAGGCTTATAGCAAAAACACATCAAAAAGCGTGTGTTGGAATACACCGCTGGCTGTTAATATTTAAGGTACCGCAAACTGTGAGAACCTGCACAACTTTTATTTGCATTGATTTATTTTTTACTATCAGTAGAAAAACTCTGACCAAAAAACCTCACAAGTTTAAAAGCAAAGTGTTGAAACAACGCGTGGAGGTTTTGGTGCAACCAGACATAAAGAGAACCTGAAGAAAAACAAACGCAGCAGTCAGCAGTGGAAAGGAAAACCAGCAGGGATGGTGGGAGACAACAGAGGCCGGTCATCAAACAGGGCCCAGGACTAGAGATGCAGAGCCAGCAGTGAACGGTGCAGGAATGTAGTGTTTCATACTTGAAGCACTAAAATTTATACACTGTCAGTAATGGATAATCCAAAACAAGTAGCACCTTAAGACTCGTTTGAGCTGAGGGGATCTTGTATCCCGAGTTCTGTTTTGGGGCCCTCACTACAAGAAAGACATTGAGGGGCTGGAGCACGTCCAGAGAAGGGGAACAGAGCTGGGGAAGGGGCTGGAGCACACGAGTTATGCGCAGAGGCTGAGGGAACTGGGGTTATTTAGCCTGGAGAAGAGGAGGCTGAGGGGAGACCTCATCGCTCTCCGCAGCTCCCAGAAAGGAGGTTGTAGCGAGGTAGATATTGGTCTTGTCTCCCAAATGACAGGCAATAGGACGAGAAGAAATGGCCTGAAGCTGTGCTAGGGGAGGTTTGGACTGGATATTAGGAACAATTCCTTTACTGAAAGAGTGGGAAAGCATTGGAAGAGGCTGCCCAGGGTAATGGTGGAGTCTTCATCCCTGAGGGAGTACAAAAACCATGTAGAATGAGGCACTTCAGGAGATGGTTTAGTAGGCATGGTGTCCTTGGGCTGGTGGTTGGACTGGATGCCCTTAGAGGTCTTTTCCAAACTTAATGACTTTATGATTCTGTTATTAAAGGCCATTCTTTGAGGGTTCATACTAGAGATTTTGAGGTTCCACTGACTTTGGGATGGTGCTAGAAACCTAAGGCTATGATCAACCTAAACTGAACTGGATCTCTACTGCCACATTGCTGTAACAGCATGGAAAAAACAGCTCCACTCTCTTATGAACAAGCAAAATCACCAGCTGTGTTCTCCATGCCGTCCACAGCAATCTGAAAAAGCAGGATACTCTGAAATCAGCTCTGAATGAATCGCCAACTCAAACCATACCTGTCCGCTACTAAATCACATCCCCATCTACCCGCCTTTTGAACACCTCCACCACGTCCCAGGTCAGCCTGTTCCAGTGCTTGGTAACACTTTGAGTGAACAAGTTTTTCCTAATGTCCAATCTAAACTCCCCCTGGTGCAGCTTAAGGCCCTTTGCGCTTGTCCTATCACCTGTCACTTGGGAGAAGAGACCAAACACTCACCTCGCTACATCCTCCTTTCAGGCAACTGCACACAGTGACAAAGTCTCCCCTCAGCCTCCTCTTCTCCAGGCTAAACAACCCCAGTTCCCTCAGCCTCTCCTTGTAAGACTTGTCCTCCAGCCCCTCCAAGGCTCTGCACAACGTATAGAACACACAATATAATCAAGTACCTAAAGGTCTCACTGCATACATTGAGCAAAGTGGAACAAAATTCCCCAGCAAGACTTATTAGGTCAGACTTTGGCACTTGCTAGCTGAAGTCAGAGATTTTGTTGAGGTCAGAGGATGGAAAGCCCTCCTTTCCTTCCAAAACATACTGAGCAGAGTGGTTATAGAGTCATGGAATCATAGAATAGTTTGGGTTGGAAGGGACCTTAAAGATCATCCAGTTCCAACCCCCCTGCCATGGGCAGGGACACCTCCCACTGGATCAGGCTGCCCAAGGCTCCGTCCACCCTGGCCTTGAACACCTCCAGGGATGGGGCAGCCACAGCTTCCTGGAGCAACCTGTTCCTGTGTCTCACCATTCTCGTGGTGAAGAAAGTCTTCCTAATGTCCAGTCTAAATCTGCCCCTCTCCAGTTTATACCTCTTCCCCCTCGTCCTATCACCACAAGCCGTTATGAATAGTCCCTCTCCAGCTTTCCTGTAGCCCCTTCAGGTAGTGGAAGGTCACTATAAGGTCTTCTCTTCTCCAGGCTGAACAACCCCAACTCTCCCAGCCTGTCCTCGTAGTGGAGGTGCTCCAGCCCTCCGATCATCTTTGTAGCCTTCTCTGGACCCGTTCCAACAGCTCCATATCCTTCTTACATTTAGGATTCCAGAACTAATATATATACTGGTAGACAGGCATTTCGAGCTCATTCCTGCACATCCTGAATTGCTGCAGGAGCTTCATTAGAATTCAGAAGGTGGCTCATCCCTTTTGTGCACAAATACATACTCACTTATGCACATCAACTATCAACTATCCATTTCCAGGCATCGCCGTGTGACTAACTTAGACAACCTTGCCCCGAGAACTTGTCCAAAAGCTCTCCTGGAATGAAATCTGCAAAAATGCAGATCACAGGTTTCTGACAGCCAGCGTGGGAAGAGGACATCACCCTCCTGGGGCTCCCAAGGGCCTTTGGAAAAGGCATCCTACTTGGTGGTGGTGGCAACAGCAGCCAGATGGAGCTGAAGGTCTACATGCACAGCAACGACAGGTGCTTAGGTGTCACCGTGATTTACTTTGAAGCTTCCTCACAAACAGAGGAGGAGCAGTTGTTGAGCTCTTCTCTCTGGTGACCAATGATAGGACCCGAGGGAATGGCAGGAAGATGGGTTAGGTTGGAAATTACAAGAAGGTTCTTCACCGAGAGGGTGGTGGAGCACTGGAACAGCTCCCCAGGGAAGCAGTCATGGCACCAAGCCTGACAATAATCAAGAAGTATTGGCTAATGCCCTGGTGTGAATGCTGGAGATGTCCTATGCAGGACAGGAGTTGGACTCTATGACCCTTGTGGGTCCCTTCCAACTCAGGTCATTCTATGACACATCTTGGTGTGGGAACCTTTGTTTTACATCACAATTACTTGGTGACCTTGGTGGTAAGAGAAGACGCCAATGGAATTACCTACTCTAACCTAAAAAGGAGCATCAGCAAAGAAACAACCATATAAGATATAAATATTCCAGGATGATGAGCCACATTGTCTTAGAAATAAGTGATTTAAAGCATTTAGCTACAATTACATTAACTACCATGTAAGTCAACAAACAAACAATTTTCTCTGACACTTCCATCATCACTGAAAATTAAATTTTTAAGCCCCTAGAGCAGCACACGTATTAATGTCAGCTAATTAGTTTTGTAACTGACTTTGCAGGCGAAGTTGAAAGAGAGAGGGAGGAGAGAATTAATGTTCAAATGCTTCTCACCAGGCATTTCCACACTTCAAAACTATAACAAACCAGAAAGCAAAGCTGCTGGGAAGCTAAAATGACAGAAGATATTTAATTCAGGGCTGATTAAGATAAGTTATTCATCATAATCATGCCCAGCAGGAGGGCAGAGACAACCTGACCTTTAATAATAATAATAAGATATCATTTCTTTCCCAAAGACCAGAAGTACACAGTCCACGCAGACTGAAATATCCACCAATACCAGATAACGATACAAGAGCAGAGCACATCTTTGATTGACTACAGCTCTTCTGCTATAATTACCCAATGCTGCTTCTCCCCCTAATTCTTCCAAATAGCTAAATTAAGACACCTGTACCACTGATTCCTATCATCGGAGAGAGACCCAGGAGTCGGAAACGACAACAGCTTCAATATAAATCCAGTTGTGGGCTTTTTTGAACGCGGCTGCACTCTCCTAGGCTTGATCGTCCAGCTTCACCATGGCAAATACCAGCCAACAGTTCTTTGTTGGGATGGGTTTTATCAGTCTGGCCAGCAGGGCGAGGGAGGGGATTCTTCCCCCTCTATTCCCCTCTTGTGAGACCCCACCTGCGGTCCTATGTCCAATTCTGGAATCCCCAAGAGAAGAAGGAGCTGTTGGAACAGGTCCAGAGGAGGCTACAGAAGTGATCTGGGGACTGGAGCACCTCTGCTCTGAGGACAGGCTGAGAGAGTTGGAGCTGTTCAGCCTGGAGAAAAGAAGGATTTGGGGAGATCTTAGAGCAGCTTCCAGTACCTGAAGGGGCTCCAGGAAAGCTGGAGAGGGACTTTTTCCAAGAGCCTGGAGTGATAGGATGAGGGGGAATGGCTTTAACTTGGAAGGGGGAAGGTTTAGATTAGACATTAGGAAGAAATTCTTCACGGTGAGTGTGGTGAGGCATTGGCACAGGTTGTCCAGGGAAGTTGTGGACACCTCCCAATCCCTGGAGGTGTTCAAGGCCAGGCTGGACGGGACCTTGAGCAGCCTGATCCAGTGGGAGGTGTCCCTGCCCATGACAGGGGGATTGGAACTGGATGATCCTTAAGGTCTCTTCCATTCTATAGAACCATTCTATGATTCTATACACCAGAACCAACTTCATTCTCTAGTGGCAACACCACTAAAGGCCATGTGAGAAGAGCTAAGCTGGATGCCAACATCATGTACGTGATTGACAACCCGATATGATGGTGTCCTACAACAAGCTCATCTTGCAATGTTGTTGTCCAAAACATTGCTGAGACCAGAGAGGATAAAGGACTCTAATAACTACTTTCACACAACATTAACACTATGCTCTCATTTTATTAATCTATTTATAAATGTAGGAACTGGTAATTTACGTACAGTTATTAATTCACCACAGCCACCGTCATAGAATCACAGAATCATAGAATGGTTTGGGTTGGAAGGGATCTCAAAGACTATCCAGTTCCAGCCATGGGAAGGGACACCCCTCACTGGATCAGGCTGCTTAAAGCCCCATCCAACCTGGCCTTGAACACCTCCAATGAAGGGACATCCACAACTTCTCTGGGCAACCTGTGCAAGTGCTTCACCACCCTCTCAGGAAAACATTTCTTCCTAAGATGTCATCTAAGATCTCCCCTCTTTCAGCTTAAAACTGCTCCCCCTTGTCTAATCACTCCAGGCCCTTGTAAAATGTCCCTCCCCACTTTTCTGGAGGCCCTTCAGGTACTGAAAGCTGCTCTAAGGTCTCCCTGGAGCCTTCTCTTCTCCAGACTGAACAACCCCAACTCTCTCAGCCTGTCCTCATATGGGAGGTGCTCCAGATCCATACACGAACGTGTTAAAGCTATGAATGGTCGGCTGTAAATGGCCATCTGCAAGTTCAACCAGAGATGAGCAAAATTAGGCAGAGAATTGACAGTAGCATGTTTAAACAAAAATGGACCATCACTTTCCCCATGAGCTGGCATCTCTTGTCAACATTAATATTGTGGGATGTTTCTCCTCTCCAGGGCATCTCTTACTTCTGCTATAATTTCTTTCCGTTGGTGACCAAATCTACATAGATCACTGCAGAGAGCACGGAGCATTTGTATTTTGGAAAAAGCCCACAGGCACTATGAGTTGGTTCCCATTCATAGATCTTAAATTTAGGGGTAGCAGAAAAAGTTACGATTATTTGATCTGACCTCCTGCTGAGTACGAGCCACCAAACTGCACCGTGTGACTTCCATAAGCACGTGACTTGGATTGACCTAGAAAAGATCCTTCTAAAAGCAATGAAATTTGGATCCGAGAGCCACGTTACTAAAAAAAAAAAAAAATAGCTGGCATTGCTACTCTCACCATTAAAAAGAGAAAAACAAAACAGCTTTTGACTTTTTAGCCCCAGTTGCAAACACTGGGTGTTACGCCTCTGGCTGATCATTTAGAAGACCTTCATGCCATCATGAATCTTCTGTGATTCCTTTTCACAGACACTGACTCACATCATCAAATCTCAATATGTTCTTCCTTGGATAAAATGAGTAATTTGTGATGCTTTAGTCTCTCGCTTATCTTCCAGACAACAAATTAATCTTGCAGCGTTGTTCTGCTCCATCTGCAACACCCAAGACGTTGCTGAAACCAGAGTGGACACAGCACTCCAATAACTGGTTACACACAATACTAATGCTATTCTACCTTCCACTGGACCTCAAACTCCCTTTCAGCCTTGAACATCTCCAAGGACAGCGCTTCCACAACTTCTCTGGGCAACTTGTGCCAGTGCCTCACCACCCTCACAGGAAAACATTTCTTCCTAAGATCTCATCTCAATCTCGCCTCTTGCAGCTTAAAAATGTTGCACCTCATCCTATCCCTGCACTTCCTGATGAAAAGCCCCTCCCCAGCTTTCCTCTCCCAGCTTTCCTGCAGCCCCTTTCAGTACTGGAAGCTGCTCTAAGGTCTCCCCGGAGCCTTCTCTTCTCCAGGCTGAACAACCCCAACTCTCTCAGCCTGGCCTCATAGCAGAGGTGCTCCAGCCCTCGGATCATCTCTGTGGCTTCCTCTCGACTTGTTCCTACAGATCCATGTCCTTCCTGTGCTGGGTTGGAAGGGACCTTACAGCCCATCCAGTTCCAAACCCCCTTCACTACCAAATCTTTTTGAAATGTCTGAATCCACCTGTGTGAAACTGATGTGAGATCAGAACACGGTGCAGTGGTTTTGAAACTGTTGGAACAGGTACAAAGGAGGCTACAAAGACCATCAGAGGGCTGGAGCACCTCCCACACGAGGACAGGCTGAGAGAGTTGGGGTTGTTCAGCCTGGAGAAGAGAAGGCTCTGAGAAGACTTTAGAACCACCTTCCAATACCTGAAGGCGGCCTCAAGAAAGCTGGGGAGGGACTTTTTACAAAGGCTTGGAGTGATAGGATGAGTGGGAACGGAGATAAACTGGAGAGGGGCAGATTTGGACTGGACATAAGGAGGAATTTCTTCACTATGAGGGTGGTGAGGCACTGGCCCAGGTTGCCCAGGGAAGTTGTGGCTGCCCCATCCCTGGAGGTGTTCAAGGCCAAGCTGGACCGAGCCTTGGGCAGCCTGAGCCAGCGGGAGGTGTCCCTGCCCATGGCAGGGGGTTGGAACTGGATGATCTTTAAGATCTCTCCAACCCAAACCATACTATGATTCTATTATTCTATGATTCTATGATATTCTTCTCAACCAACAGACACTGAATAGCATTGTTGGTGCTATCAAACAAGGTCTACAAGGTAATCAACTACTGAGAGCTTGGAGAAAACAGCAGCAAACCCTCAGCACCAGCACATATTTTTTCTTAGAAGCCTTCCAAAGCACCTGGGACTGCCCAAATGTAGGGCCATTTCCAGGCTGACCTTTCAACGTTCTCGCATAAAGCCAATACGAGATCCCTCCAAGACATTTTTGGAGACTCCAGGCAGTGATGAAGATCCTGATTTACAGTTACAGTCTGAAAATATTCCAATCCTGCCTCCTTTTCTTTGACAAAGGATACCCTAAATCACAGTCTGACAGAGAGGATACAAGAGATGAATGAAATACTAACAGGTGAGAGCAGGAAGGGGAAGAAAATGAAGGCAGTGTAATAAATAATAGACAGCCCAGATCCCTTGGAAAGTCTTTGCTGCACAAATGAACACAAAAAAACTCTCCTGCCTAAATGGTATTCAGTGTTCATGGAAGTTACGGCATAGGATGCCAGCGGAAAAAGAAGCGCTGCTACCTTTGGAATACGCTTGGGAGGAAAAAAGGTTTCAGCAACGAGGCTGGGAAGAAGAAGGATAATCCCTGCAGTAAATCAATACACAAACCCCATCCTGAATAAGTTGGGCAGTGCACAGAGTAAAAACGTTCAGTCCTGGAGAGTCTTGGCAAGAAAGGAGACATAAGGTAGACAATTTTATGTAGGTTAAGGGTGCAACTGAGCTCTAGACACCCTAATTTAGTGATCTCCATAAGGGGTTGGTGCTAACGCTCCCAACACATCCCAACGGGCCACAGAGAGTGATCCAGTTGACCCTCATGCAGTCACCCCAGCTCAGCCAAATCAGTATCCACGCTCCATTTGGTGGGAACGTTAAGAAGAGCTATTTCTTGCTCGAAGAGAAGGAGCAGCAGCCAGAGGATGAAGAGAACAGGATCTGGATGCTAAAATAAAGCAATTCAGCAGAAATTTCCTGACAGCAGGCAGGCGTGTTAAATTTCTAATGCCACTGTCGTGTTTTGTGCATTATCCTCCATTACCACCCCGATGCTTTTCATGTATCATCTTCTAAAGACAAGACAGAAAGGTTTCCTATCCCTGTTTCCCAACGTCATTCACCTCATCCCAAGCCTCCTATAAAAGCTGTCTTTTTATTTCCATTTTCCCTCTTTAAGATGTATCAAGATACTTCAATTTGGTATTCACTGGAGAGGGAATAAACATAGAATTTACAATCCCATCTTCTCTGTGCCTGATATGACACAAATTGCTCCCATTCTCACTTCAGGGTAAGTTTGATATCCTGCAAGGCCTGAACTTTTGCTTGAAATTCATTTTCCTACACCAATACACTTGACACATTGTGTTTGCACACCCAAAAAGACCTTTTAGGCACCACTGACACATGGAAGCAGCCGGTCAGAGAGTAGAAGCTGCAGAAAGGATGAAAAAAAGTCAGGAGAATCTTACATATGTCACAAGATCCTGATCACACACACACACACACACAGAATCACCAGGTTGGAAAGGACCCATTGGATCATCGAGTCCAACCATTCCTAACACTCCCTAAACCACGTCCCTCAGCACTTCATCCACCTGTTCCTTAAACACCTCCAGGGAAGGTGACTCGACCCCCTCCCTGGGCAGCTGTTCCAGTACCCAATGACTCTTTCCGTGAAGAATTTTTTTCTGATATCCAACCTGGACCTCCCCTGGCGGAGCTTCAGGCCATTCCCTCTTGTTCTGTCCCCTGTCACTTGGGAGAAGAGCCCAGCTCCCTCCTCTCCAGAATCTGATGTAGATTTTGGATTTATAGCGACCTTCCAGTACGTGAAAGGGGCTACAAGAAAGATGGAGAGGGACTATTCATAAAGGCTTGTGGGGATAGGACAAGGGGAAACGGGTATAAACTGATTTATTTAGAGATCTAGGATTAATATAAGGAAGAATTTCTTCACCATGAGGGTGGTGAGGCACTGGCCCAGGTTGCCCAGGGAAGCTGTGGCTGCCCCATCCCTGGAGATGTTCAAGGCCAGGCTGGATGGGCCTTGGGCAGCCTGATCCAGTGGGAGGTGTCCCTGCCCATGGCAGGGGTTGGAACTGGATGGACTTTAAGGTCCCTTCCAACCCAAACTATTCTATGATTCTATGATTTGTGCTACATTGCTTTCTCGGTAAGGAGTAATACACATTTACGTTCAATCAAATGCTGCTGCTCTGTTCCATTAACTTGATACACCAAGCAGAGCTGTATGACTTCTCCCAGCAATACTGTCTGAATCATTTTGACTACCAGACCTTTCAGCACACTCCTTTTTCTGTCCTATCCATATCTCAGATTAAGCTGCAGCTATCTCCTTTTCACTCCGCACCGTGATAAGAAGTCAGGCGCTTGCCATGCCGATGTTGGAAGCAGAAGTGATTGATAGCTGGGAATTACCTATAGATTGCATTATATTTTACTTACTTTTGGGTTAAGATTAGAGAACACGCGCAGAATTACTACGCCACAATCCATGGGAGGCAGAATGTAACTTGACTACTTCTAAAAACATAGCTTAAACCAGAGAAATATCTCCCTCCAGGGCTGCAGCAGACATTAACTTCAAGCTTGCAGAATACTGTCTGAATCGGCGGTCCTGCCACTGCTGCTTAATCGCCTCTCCTTTCTCCCAGCTTCTAAATTCTACCACGAAGGGAGGAGGTGAAGAAGATGGAGAAGGTGGAGAAGGTGGAGAAGATGGAGAAGGTGGAGGAGGTGGAAGAGGTGGAGGAGGTGAAAGGGAGAAAGTGGTAGAGTAGGTGGAGGTGGTAGAGGAGGTGGAGGAGGTAGAAGAGGTGGAGGAGGTGGAGGAGGTGGAAGGGATGGAGAAGGTGGAGGAGGTGGAAGAGGTGGAGGAGGTGAAAGGGAGAAAGTGGTAGAGTAGGTGGAGGTGGTAGAGGAGGTGGAGGAGGTAGAAGAGGTGGAGGAGATGGTGGAGGTGCAGGAGATGGTAGAGGTGAAGGAGGTGGTAGAGATGGAGGAGGTAGAGGAAGTAGAAGAGGTGGAGGAGGTGAAAGAGATGAAGGAGGTGGTGGAGGAGGTGCAGGAAGTGGAGGAGGTAGAGGTGGTAGGTGGAGGAGGTGGAGGAAGTGGAAGAGGTGGAGGAAATGGAGGAGGTGATGGAGGTGGAGGAGGTGGAGGAAGTGGAGGAGATGGTCTCCACCAACTGCGTCAGCAGTTTACAGAGGGGGGGAAAAAAAAAAAAGTGATAAAATCTGTTTTTTCCCAGTCCAGCCCACAAACTCTGTGACCCAAAATTCCTGTAAGGATGATGGAAAAAAAACACAGAGAGCACAGAACCACAGAATCGTTTAGGTTGGAAAACATCTTTAAGATGAACGAGTCCAACCATTAACCCCACACTGCCAAGCCACCACTAAACCATATCCCTAAGCACCACATCTACACATCTTTTAAATCCCTCCAGGAATGGTTACTCCACCAGTTCCCTGGGCAGCCTCTGCCAATGCTTCTCTGCCTTTTCTGTGAAGTAATATTTCCTAATATCAAATGTAAACTCTCTCCATGTGCAACTCGAGGTCATGGCAAAACCAAACCCCACACGCTTCAAAAACATCCTCAGAACACTTCCAGTGGGGCAAATTGCTATTAATCATTATAGGTTGGATATTAGGTTGGATACCAGGAAGAATTTCTTTACTGAAATGGTTGCCAAGCACTGGCAGAGGCTGCCCAGGGAGGTGGAGTCCCCATCCCTGGAGGGGTTTAAAAGACAGTTAGGTGTTGTACTGGGGGAAGATGTTCTAGTGGTGGACGAAGCAGGGCTGGATCGATGGTTGGATGATAAAGAACTTTTGGGCAGACTTTTGTTTCTGGAGACAGTCTTTAATTAAAGACTACTTAAAAGACGTGTGGATGTGATGCTTAGGGACAGCAGTTCCAGTACTTCCAGAACCTGAAGGGGGCCTACAGGAAAGTTGGAGAGGGGCTATTCATAAAGGCTTGTGGTGATAGGACGAGGGGGAACGGGTACAAACTGGAGAGGGGCAGATTTAGACTGGACATTAGGAAGAATTTCTTCACCATGAGAATGGTGAGACACTGGCACAGGTTGCCCAAGGAGGCTGCCCCATCCCTGGAAGTGCTGAAGGCCAGGTTGGATAGGACCTTGGGCAGCCTGATCCAGTGTGAGGTGTCCCTGCCCATGGCAGGGGGTTGGAACTGGATGATCTTTAAGGACCCTTCCAACCCAAATGGAATGGTGGCTTGGCAGTATCAGGTTAATAGTTGGACTCAATCTTAAGGGTCTTTTCCATCCTAATGGCATGGCAAAGATCTAAAACAGTCTTCTCAAGCTCCACAAGTATTTCTAACCAACGAGGAATGGAACAGCAGAGATCTATGAACGACAAGATATCGAGTCATAAGGTGTAAAGGAGGAATAAGACAAAAAACCCACAAAAGGCAGGATTCTGCAAGGAAAAGAACACCATGATGATCAGCCCAGCGAACATCCACAGATGAAAACCGAGTTTAAACTAAAACACGCCAATATGTTGCTAGCACTCCAGCTTTTTTCCTTAAAACATGCATCAGACTGCAAGTAACTTCATTTTAAGAGACATTTTTCATTTAAGCCATTGCTAAAATATTTTAACTGAGCTACAAAGCACAGTGTTTACTTCTCAGTCTCTATTCCTTATACATTCATAGATAACATTTAACCTCAGGAGCCAACAGGGAATGTTTTGCTGACTCCAGCTTACTTTCTTGACAAGAAAGTGAGCAGGAAAAAACCAGCCGCCCTAGTAAAAAATTATCTACCTTCAGAGAATACAGAAAACCTCAAAGACTTTAATTATTTCAAAGATTAAGGGTTATCTGTTTGAAAACCACTGGTTATGTTATGCATTTCAGTTCACTGGTAAGAGCAAAACCATCCGAGGCAGAAAGAGGAAGAAGAGGAAAAGAGTTATCAGACATCATCCTGCTTTATTATAAGAAAGAGATCCTTGGATTGAATAAATTTATAGTATTCCCACTACTGCACTAGAAACTACTACCAGATGGAGATTTTTCGGAAGATATGCAAGAAATGGGCACTCACACAGAGTTTCAGCGCTGTAAAAATTAATTGCCAGAAAACTCTTGATCAACTACTACGTAAGAATAAACCACCCTTGAATGGAGCAGTTACATGGCTGGGTGACGGCAGCTGCCAAGAGCTTCGTAGAATCATTACAGTTGGAGAAGATCTTTGAGATCATTCACTCCAACCATCAGCCCAACACCACCACGCCTACCAAACCAAGTCCCCAAGTGCCATGGCCACATGCTTTTGGAAACCCTCCAGGGATGGAGACTCCACCACTGCCCTGGGCAGCCTCTGCCAATGCTTCACCACTCTTTCAGGAAAGACATTTTTGCCAGTATCCAATGTAAACCTCCTCTGGAGCAACTTGAGGCCATTCCCTCTTGTCCTAGCACTTGTTAGTGGGAGAAGAGACCGATACCCACCTCACCACAACCTCCCTTCAGGCAGTTGTAGAGCGCAATGAGGTCTCCCCTCAGCCTCCTTTTCTCCAGTCTAAACAACCCCAGGTCCCTCATCTGCCTCTCATCACTCTTGCTCTCCAGCCCCTTCCCCAGCTCCGTTCCCTTTCTCTGGACGCGCTCCAGCCCCTCAATGTCCTTCTTGTACTGAGGCACCTAAAACTGAACATGGTAAGTAAGGTGTGGCTTGAGTATAGATGGATGATCCCTTCCCTCATTTTTGCATTCTCTCATTTTGCAAACAAGTAAACAGATTGCACAAGACCAAGCTCCTAAAAATATTCCCAGGAACAGCTGAACCTCTGCTCTATCTGTACGTTCTACAGAGCTTTGCTTTCCAGCTTTTAGTGCTTACTACAGCAAGAAAACCCCAGGAACGTGTGATCATCAGCTTTGTGGCACACAGAACTGGATTCTCCACACAGCTTTACTATAAATTTCTGCATTTATGACTAAAAATTAGAAATAAGGACACAATCTGTACACTACTGAGTGACAACACATTGGCCATCCTATCTCGGTCACCTGAGCGTTAAAGGTGTAACATGAAATTGAGAAGCAGGGAAAAAGGGTTGCGGGGAAAAGCCACCAAATTAATGAGGGATAAGCAAGGAGGAACCACATTTTGGGGGTGTAAAGCATCATTCTGCCCTTGTACTCAGCACTGGTGAGGCCGCACCCCGAATCTTGTGTTCAGTTTTGGGCCCCTCACGATAAGAAAGACATTGAGGGGCTGGAGCACGTCCAGAGAAGAGCAACAAAGCTGATGAAGGGGCTGGAGAACAAGTCTTAGGAAGAGCGGCTGAGGGACTTTGGGTTGTTTAGGAGAAGAGGAGGCGGAGGGGAGACCTTATCACTCTCTACAACTGCCTAAAAGGAGGTTGCAGAGACGCAGGTGTTGGTCTCGTCTCCCAAGTGACAGGTGATGGGACAAGAGCAAATGGCCTTAAACTGCATCAGGGGAAGATTAGATGAGACATTAAGAAACATTTCTTCACTGAAAGGGCTACCAAACACTGGCAGAGGCTGCTCAGGGAGGCGGTGGAGTCCCCATCCCTGGAGGTGTTTAAAAGCTGTGCAGATGAAACGCTTCGGGATATGATTTAGTAGTGGACAGGTATGGTTGGACTTGATGATCTCAAAGGTCTTTTCCAACCTAATGATTCCATGATTTGTTCACCTGCTGCAAACAAGGAAAAGCTGGGAAGCTGCTATGGTCTATGGGTCGGTGATGGGGAAAGCTCTAGCACTAGGAATTGCTTTTAAGTAGAACAGTATAGCTTTCCAACTCGTGGGTGGCTTCTCCCGCCTTTCTCTAATGCTACTATGTTCCAAGGGAAAAAAAATAAAAATCCCCAAAGACAAAAACCCCAACCCCGAAACATTTAGATAAGCTTTTAATTTGAAAGTGGGGATTAGCCTTTCTTTTAGCAGATTAAAGCCAGAGCTAATGTGGTTCAGAATCTCAGCGCAGAAACCTCCTCTTTCAAAAGAGATGTAAAGAATCGCCTCGTTTGCACTGGGTTTGTATTTCTGCTGTCTGGAACCCGAGTTCTGAGAACTCAGGACATTCAGCCCTGTTTTCTTGTGCTTCACAGAAACTGCAGCATCAGGATACGAAAATAGCATCATTTGTCACTGAAAATGTAATCGAAAATACACTATTATAAACCCTCAAACAGAAGCATTTATAGATTAGTGGAGCTTATCCTTAACTGAAGGTTAATGCCATGCATATGAGAATAAATACAAGAGAGAACGACTATAAAAAAGACATTTAAGAAAGAGCATTCAATTTTGCCATTTCAACCTCTCTTCGTCGCGATGCCCAGCAACTCTGTTTGATCTTCCAAACCACAGCTGCCACCAGGAGCAAAGACAGGAAACAACTGGAAAAGAAAGAAAAAAACAACTTATTGCCAATGTTGATAATGTAACAGCAGCTGAAAAGCAAAAAAAACTAGATGAAAAGTTCATATAATACTTCGAGGTACTTTAATGACAGTGTTTTGCCCAGGTCAGTGCTCAGGACATGGTGAGGAATGACACACGTGTGTTTTCAGAGACAACTGTTGTTTTAAAGTTACCGATTTGACCTCCTGGTATGGCATCCACCAACTTTCACCAGGAAATCAGTAAGGCTGAAAGACCGAACCGGATTGGAAAAGAGAGTTGTTGAATGTCTTGCATAGAATCATGGAAGCAAAGAATGGTTTGGGTTGGAAGAGATCTTAAAACCCATCCAGCTCCAACTCCCTGCCATGGGCAGGGACACCGCCCAATGGATCAGGGTCCTCAAAGCCCCATCCAACCTGGCCTTGAACACCTCCAGGGATGGGACAGCCACAACTTCGCAACCTGGGCCAGGGCCTCGCACCCTCACAGGAAAACATTTCTGCCTAAGATCTCATCCAAATCTCCTTTCTTTAAGCCTAAAGCTGTTTTCCCTCATCCTGTCCCTGTACTCCGTGACCAAGAGCCCCTCCTCAGCTTTTCTGGAGCCCCTTCAGGTACTGGAAGCTGCTCTATGGTCTCTCTGGAGCCTTCTCTTCTCCAGGCTGAACAACCCCAACTCTTTCAACCCTGGTGAAATCTAAAGCAAGAGGATAACCAAGAGAAGCCTTGAAAGAAGCAGAGATAATTGATTATTTTTTCTTTTCCAAATCATAAAAATTAAAGATAGGTATTGTATCTGGATTCTTTTGAACTGGCTGCTGCACAACTACAGGCATTCCTTGATTTCCCCAAATCTAATTTGCTTTTCTTCAACCTAAAGAGGAGAAAAGGATGAAGAGATTTATCAACTTCGAGGGAAAATGCAAAGAAGTCGATTTAACAAAAAGCTGGTATCATAATAATAATAAAAGCCGACTTTATTGACAGTTACGATCTTATCATGCTGAATACTTAATGAGCAACTTCAAGGTACGCAAGCTTTCTAAGATGAAAATTTTGCCTTTTGTGTATCTGAACACCTCTCTTCTCAAAGTGCCGCGCTGATGGGTGCAAGAGAATATCTCCACACCTTCTTCCCCCAACGCTACTGTGGATTTAAAGAGTGCTTAAAGGAAGATTAATAGGATAGATGATTTATTTCCTAAAGTGCACTATCTACGCCGACTGCTGTGCTCTGTATGCTTGAGCAGGGATTCCTGTGGAAGGGTGAACAGTTGACCCTTCTCTCTTCCTCCGGGTACAACTCGGCTCCTGCCACTGCGGGGGCTCCCAGTGGGGACCCACAACCATGCAGGAAAGGCTACGGTGGGAGAAAGATGAATATTCCCTGCCTTTGTAAACAAAGACAGCTCCAAAACTCCATCCAGATCCTAAAGCTTCCTCTTTCCAAATAATGCTGTGGTTTCCACTGTGCTCCCCCAACCTACTGGTACAAAAGCCCACAATGCCAGTGATCACAGAGTGGTTTTGCCTGGAAGGGACCTCAAAGCCCATCCAGTTGCAACCCCCTGCCATGGGCAGGGAACACCTCCCACTGGACCAGCGCAATGTTTTTGGGTGCTGCGTTTGTCTCGGGACTCCTCTTGGGGCTCCACAGCGTTAATGCCACCACACTCATTCACAGAAGCGTAGAATGGTTTGGGTTGGAAGGAATCTTGAAGATCATTCAATTCCAACAACTCTGCCGTAGGCAGGGACACCTCCCACTGGATCAAGTTGTTCAAAGCTCCAACCTGGCCTTGAACACCTTCAGTGAAGGCTCAGCAGTACTCCCCTGGGCAACCTCATCTCAATCTCCTCTCTTTCAGCTTAAAACCATTCCCCCTCGTCCTATCCCTGCACTCCATCATCAAGAGCCCCTCCCCAGGTCTCCTGGAGCCCCTTTCAGCACTGGAGCTGCCCTAAGGTCTCCTCACAGCCTTCCCTTCTCCAGGCTGAACAACTGCAACTCTCTCAGCCTGTCATCATATGCAAGGTTCTCCAGCCTTTGGATCATCTATGTGGCCTCCTCTGGACTCACTGCAACAGATTCATGTCCTTCCCGTGCTGAAGACTCCAGAACTGAAAGCAGAACTCCAGGTGAGGTCTCATGAGAGCAGAATAAAGGAGGAGAATCCACTCCCTTGCCCTGATGGTCACACTATCCTTGATGCAGTCCAGGATACGCTTGGCTTCCTGGGTTGCAAGCGCACATAGCTGTTCAGCTTCTCATCCACAAACACCTCCAAGTCCTTCTCCTCATGGCTGCTCTCAATACATTCTCCGCCCAGCCTGTAATTGCGTTTGGGATTATCCTGACCCAGAAAATGACTTCTACTTGGACATGAAGCAACAGTTTCACTGCTGACCAAAAAGTCACAGTTTATGATCAAAGAACCATAGAATCATAGAATGGTGTGGGTTGGAAGGGACCTTAAAGATCATACAGTTTCTATCCCCTTGCCATGGGCAGGGACAACTCCCACTGGACCAGGCTGCTCAAGACACCATCCAACCCAGCCTTGAATGATGACAGATGCAAGCTCATCCCACCAGTTCCCTTATGTTCCATTTCTTCACAATGTGCCATTTTCCGCGTGAGAGCTACACGCAACTGCACAGTTTGTCCTTCAAGCACCACTTCAACAATGGGAAGCCCAACTCTACAACACCAAAGTGTTTAGCAGAGAGTTGTGCAAAGATGTGGAAATATTCATCATTAACCAAAGGGCAGACAGCAGGAATCATTCCCTGAGATGCAAAAGGAGGAGAGTTCCCTCCTGATTATTTATCACTATCCATAGCGTATAAATTATGAAAACTGTGTGTGATCAAACACCGAATATTCGAAGGGCAGCCATTGGGCAAGGTGATCTTATTTTACAAGCTTAGGTAGTGTATCTACCTTAGGTAGTGTATCTGAACATGAGCCAGCAGTGTGCCCAGGTGGCCAAGAAGGCCAATGGCATCTTGGCTTGTATCAGAAATGGGGTCACCAGCAGGTCCAGGGAGGTGATTCTCCCTCTCTACTCGGCACTGGTGAGACCGCACCTTGAGTACCATGTTCAGTTCTGGGCCCCTCACCACAAGAAGGATGTTGAGGCTCTGGAGCGTGTCCAGAGAAGAGCAACGAAGCTGGTGAGGGGCTGGAGAACAAGTCTGACGAGGAGCGGCTGAGAGAGCTGGGGTTGTTTAGCCTGGAGAAGAGGAGGCTGAGGGGAGACCTTATTACTCTCTAAAACTGCCTGAAAGGAGGTTGTGGAGAGGAGGGAGCTGGGCTCTTCTCCCAAGTGACAGAGGACAGGACAAGGGGGAATGGCCTGAAGCTCCGTCAGGGGAGGTTCAGGTTGGATATCAGAAAAAAATTCTTCACAGTAAGAGTCATCGGGCACTGGAACAGCTGCCCAGGGAGGGGGTCGAGTCGCCTTCCCTGGAGGTGTTTAAGGAACGGGTGGATGAAGTGCTGAGGGACATGGTTTAGGGAGTGTTAGGAATGGTTGGACTCGATGATCCAATGGGTCCTTTCCAACCTTGTGATTCTGTGATTCTGTCCTGAGGTTCTGGCCCAGGTTGCCCAGAGAAGTTGTGGCTGCCCCATCCCTGGAGGTGTTGAAGGCCAGGTTGGATGGGGCCTTGGGCAGCCTGATCCAGTGGGAGGTGTCCCTGCCCATGGCAGGGGGGTTTGGAACTGGATGATCTTTAAGGTCCCTTCCAACCCAAACTACTCTATGATTCTATGATCTATGGACGAACCTAATGCAGGTAAGTGCAGAAACAGGCTTTACTATCACATATTGTATTAAAACCCTGGCACTCGGGTGACTTCAGCATTAAACCATCTGCACGGCTTTTAAAGACTCCTACAATGCCTATTTCCTTCTAAAATTAAGGAGGATCACAGAGAGATTTGTTTGGCCTTTTTCATTTCAAGAAGTGTGTATTCCAAATCACTTCGCCCACATTTGCCCTAAATATTAAAACCTGACATTACTGCGCGGTAAAAGCCTGGCCATTTTTCCGCAAACACAAACAGTTTAGACAAGCAATTTTAATGGCTATTTTATTTTCCTTTTTGAGAGGTATGGGATTACTACTGACTTTTGCAGTAAAAACCACTGTGCCCCTATTAGCTACTAAAGCGCATACATTAAATCTTTAATTGCTCTTTTGGTAAAGACGCCAGCAGGCAGTATTGATGACAGAGGATTTCATACTTTCGGCTTTCCCTTCCTCTCCCAAAGCTCCCTCCTGCTGGACTAAGTGTGAGAGCAGAGTATCTGTACCACCTGGAAATGGCATTTCACTCCTGGACAAGGTCATGTTTGGACTAGACGGATTTTCACTTATGCCACACGTGAACAGGCACAGGGGAACGATGGATTTGCAACATTTTTGGGTGCCGCATTTGTCTTGGGACTCCTGTTAGCCCCCCCCCAGCGTTAATGCCACCACATTTATTCATAGAATCATAGAATGGTTTGGGTTGGAAGGAATCTTGAAGATCATACAGTTCCAACCCCCTGTCATGGTCAGGGACACCTCCCACTGGATCAGGTTGCTCAAAGCCTCATCCAACCTGGGCTTGAACACCTCCAGGGATGGCTCAGCCGCTACTCCCTTGGGCAACCTGGGCCAGGGCCTCCCCACCCTCACAGGAAAACATTTCTGCCTAAGATGTCATCTCAACCTCCTCTCTTTCAGCTTAAAACCATTCCCCCTCATCCTATCCCTGCGCTCCTTGATCAAAAGCTCCTCCTCAGCTTTCCTGGAGCCTCTTTTAGTACTGGAAGTCTGCTAGAAGGTCTCCCCGGAGACTTCTCTTTTTAAGAAACCATGCTGGACTCCTGTCAGGAGGGCTCCTTTTTAAGACCTCAGCGAGTTGCAAATGTCAGATGTGGACTTCTTATTTTGAGTTGATTTGAACAAGATGCCTCCCTACATATTCATTTACTCCGTTGGAGAAGAAAGCTAGAGTGGATAACTAAGAGGACTGCTTTTATCCTTATATTCTGATTGATGAGGAGCTCGACATGAGGCGGCAATGAGTGCTCGCAGCCCAGGAGACCAACCATGTCCTGGGCGGCATCAAAAGCAGCGTTGCCAGCAGGGTGAGGGTGGGGATTCTGCCACTTTGCTTTGCTCCTGCAAGACCTCATCTAGACTCCCGTGTCCAGTTCTGGAATCCTCAACCTAAGAAGGACATGGAACTGTTGGAACAGGTCCAGAGGAGGCTACAAAGATGATCAGAGGGCTGGAGCACCTTGTCTTTCTCCAGGCTGAGAGAGTTGGGGTTGTTCAGCATGGAGAAGAGAAGGCTCCAAGGAGACCTTATAATGACTTCCAGTACCTGAAGGGGCTACAAGAAAGCTGGGGGGGGACTGTTCACAAAGGCCTGTGGTGAGAGGACGAGGGGGAATAGCTTTAAATTGCAGAGGGGCAGATTTAGACTCGACATAAGGAGGAAATTCTTCACAACGAGGATGATGCAGCATTGGCATGTGGCTGCCCCATCCCTGGAGGTGCTCTAGGCCAGGTTGGATGAGGCCTTGAGCAGTCTAGTTCAGTGTGAGGCGTCCCTGCCCACGGCAGAAGGGTTGGAACTGGATGATCATTAAAGTTCCTTCCAACTCAAACCATTCTATGATTCTATATTAAGTCCCCTTTCCAAAATGCAATGTTCCACAAGACTGTATGTGCCACGGCCTTTCACAGGTTTCTTTCCTGCTTCACTTTTGGTACCAGAGCCAAGACTTTCTGAAGAAAGCATGGAAAGGAGTTACCTATTCAAGAGTAACAAAAACTCTTTCTACAACGTTCAACTTGTATTTCAGAGGAACAGCACCACATGCCTTTGTGCCGTCACAAGGAGGCAGCAAACACCCACAAAAGCTATAAAACCACTAAGGAAAGATATTCCTCCCCTTGCACTTCCTTCCTTTAGCAACACTCCACGAGGAATAAAAGGCAGCGCCTGGTGCTGGGCTGCAGTCCATCACCTGCTGGAAGAACCTTGAAGAGAGCGCGCAGTCAAGATTTGCTGGGTTTACTCAGCTTAAACCATCCTGAAATATGTTAAAAAGACCTGTCTTCACATCAGTAGCTTTAAAGAAGCTTTTTTTCCATACCTCCTCATGGAAAGCAATTACATAAATTCTGGAAGCAGTGGAAAGAAACATTTGTTTGGAATGAGAGCTGTTGGAGAATGATTTGGGAGTGAAAGCCTACGGTTGGCAGAGTCCTAGTTGAATGCTATGCTCTACCCTGCTTTCTCCTGAACAGCCTCAGCACTCGCCCTGCCAGTTGTGAATATCCACCCATTTCCAAATGGCCGTAAAAATAAACCTTTGCTGCAGGACTTACTTCACCTTCTCCTTCTGTTCCTTCCTCCTCCAAAAATAATAGCCTACCAAGAGTGTCCCTTCATCACCAATACTCATTATTCATTCAAGTCTTCTCTCTACACCTTCCTCCATCTCAAACAACACTTTCGTATTGTTTGTCCTCCTCCATCTTCTGAAAGGAAGGTCAAGCGGATGGAAATATCCTTGGGCTTGAAACATCCCAGCAGTTCTGCAAGAGGCAGGTATCACAGAATCACAGAACAGTTTGGGTTGGAAGGGACCTTAAAGATCATCCAGTTCCAACACCCTGTGATGGGCAGGGACACCTCCCACTGGACCAGATTGCACAAAGCTTCAACCAATCTGGCCTTCAACACCTCTAGGGATGGGGCAGCCACCGCTTCCTTTGACAACCTGAGCCCCAGGCTCACCATCCTCAGCATCAAGAATTTCTTCCTAATGTCTAATCTAAATCTTCCCCTTTATTTAATGCCATTCCCCCTCGTCTTATCACTCCAGGCCCTTGCAAGAAGCCCCTCCCCAGCTTTGCCCTTTCAGTACTGGAAACTGCTCTAAGGTCTCCCCAAAGCCTTCTGTTCTCCAGGCTGAACAAGCCTAACACTCAGCCTGGCCTCATAGCACAGGTGCTCCAGCCCTCACATCATCTTTGTGGCCTCTTCTGGACCTGTTTCAACAGTTCCATCTCCTTCTTATCTTGGAGATTCCAGAACTGGACCCAGGACTCCAGTTGGGTCTCACAAGAGTGGAGTAGAGGGGGAGAATCCCCTCCCTCGCTCTGCTGGCCACACTGCTTTGGATGCAGCCCGGGACCAGGTTGGCCTTCTGGGCTGCACCTCTTGTATTTGCTCCCATTATTTTGAAGGTTAACGCATCTTAAAAATGTGTCCTATAACTCTCCAGCATATTAAAATTTACTTTTAAATTGCACTTAAATTCCTTCCAATTCATCAAAATAATTTGGGATGCGTTTCTAGTAATCATCGCGGTGCTTTCTGAAATCATTAAGTGACCTCTATGTGTTAAAGCGTATTAGAGTTGAAGTAGCCGTATATTTTGGCATTTAAAACTGCCCCGTTTTAGTAGCAACTCTGATGTTGATAAACACTGTAGGAGAGTGTAATAATTGGGCCTTAATATGCCAGATGGATTTTCTTCTCTCCTTGTGAGAATGCACCGTATTGCAGTGCCGATGAAGTTTTCAGGCAGTTCAAAATGAAAGCCTCCTGGTTTGAAGAGTTTTAAGGATACCTGGAGTGGAGAGAAGGTCCTTTCAGTGGAGAGAAGGTCCTCTCAGTGGAGAAGAGCATAGAGGACAGAATAAAAGGAGATAGGGTGTGTAAGTTTACATTTGTGTGGCAAGGTGGGAATACTCTGTGTTATAAAGAGTGCTGAAGGCTCATCAGCTAACGGTTAATGCACGTGTTGCGGGGAGATGACCTCTTCTTGTGAGACCTAATGTGGAGTCCTGAGTCCAGTTCTGGAATCCTTAACATAAGAAGGAGATGGAGCTGTTGGAATGGGTCCAGAGGAGGCTACAAAGATGATCAGAGGACTGGAGCACCTTCCCATACGAGGACAGGCTGAGAGAGTTGGGCTTGTTCAGCCTGGAGAAAAGAAGGCTTCGAGGAGATCTCATAGTGACCTTCCAGTACCTGAAAGGGGCTACAAGAAAGCAGGGGAGGAACTATTCATAAAGGCTTGTGGTGATAGGACCAGAGGCAACGGGTATGAACTGGAGAAGGGCAGATTTAGACTGGACATCAGGAAGAATTTCTTCAGCATGAGAGTGGTGAGACACCGGAACAAGTTGCTCAAGGAAGCTGCGGCTGCCCCACCTCTGGAGGTCTTTAAGGCCAGGTTGGATGGGGCCTTGGGCAGCCTGATCCAGTGGGAGGTGTCCCATCCCACGGCAGGGGGGGTTTGGAACTAGATGATCTTTAAAGTCCCTTCCAACCCAAACTATTCTATGATTCTATGATTCTATGATTCTATGATTCTATGACCGTGGCTCTTGCTCTTAAATAATTAATAAATAATTAAGAATTACTCTATTATGGAATGGTTTGGGTCAGCAGGGATCTTAGAGCTCATCCCGTTCCAACCCGCCTGCCAGTTCCAATCTCCCATTGGATCAGGTTGCTCAAAGCCTCAGCCAACCTGGCCTTCAACACCTCCAGGGATGGGGCAACCACAATTGTCTGGGCCGCCACCTCACCACCCTCACAGGAAACAATTTGTTTCTCATCTCTAATCTCAATCTCCCCTCTTTCATCTTAAACTGCTTGCAACAAATTTAGCTTTGCAAAGGTTAACAATGGTTAGGACATCATTTCTCCTGCGGCTCCAATTAGAGTGCAATATTAATGACCCCATCGCTTCACTGTTCCTTCTACCCAACCTTTATCCACTCACATTTTCTTCGCTTCAAATGAAATGCTAACGCGTTGTAAAATCAAATAATGGTAACAAACAGCCCCACACCTGACTTCATGCTGAACATTGACTCCACGAGGACTTCCAAGAGCCAAACAGCACCTCTAAATGTAAGGTACACCCTTCCTCACCCACTGTATCCAAGCTCTGAAATGAAAAGGAAATCAAACCCAGCGGTTGTGTTTTTTCCTGCCCTGCACTGCCGGATGCTGTTTGAACGCACAGCCAGGTTCTTGGCTTCTCCATAATGTTGTGTGTCTCAAAGAGTCAGTCCTGTCAGTGCTGGTGATACTCCATCAAGTCCACAGTGGTAGAGTTTGGCAATCTACCTTGAGCTCCAGTGTCCACTGGAGGGACCCAAATAATGATGTAAATAATCACAAATGAAAGCAATGAACTCAACAACTGAAATCCGTTTCCCATTTCCCCATATGGTTCTCCATGCAGCTAAAGGCACGGCAGTTTCCCCCAGAAGCATGGCAGAAGAACACGTATAGGATGAAGTTAGAAAGTGGAGGAAGCAGCTTCAACAAGGTGGAAACGTGCTACAATATCACCAGCACAGGAATATTTCCAAAACTTCCTGCAGAACCGCAAAATGAAGAGACCTTTGAATATGGATATGCTTTGGGTTAGAAAGGAACTTATAGCCCATCCAGTTCAACTCCCCTGACACAGGAAAGGACACCTTCCACTGGATCAGGTTGCTCAAAGCCTCAGCCAGCCTGGCCTTAAACATCTCCAGGGACTGGGCAGCCCAGGTCAGGTCTCACCACCCTCATAGTAAAACATTTCTTCCTAAGATCTCATCTCAATTTCCCCTCTTTCAGCTTAAAATCATTCCACCTTGTCCTATTCCTGCACTCTCTCATCAAGAGTCCCTCCTCAAATTTCCTGGAACCCCTTCAAATACTGGAAGCTGCTCTAAGGTCTCCCTGGAGCCTTCTCTTCTCCAGACTCAACAACCCCAACTCTCCCAGCCTGGCCTCAGAGCAGAGGTGCTCCAGCCCTCATTATCACCTTTGTGGCCAAAGGTCCATATCCTTCGTATGCTGAGGACTCCAGAACTGAATGCCAGCACTCAGGTAGGGTCTCATGAGAGAGGAGTAGAGGGGCAGAATCCCCTCCATCCCTGCTGGTCACGCTGCTTTGGATGCAACCCAGGACATGGTTGGTTTCTGGGCTGTGAGCGCACACTGCCATCTCATGTCAAGCTTCTCATCCCCCAGCACCAGAAGTCAATCTCCTCAGCCTGGACTGAAACTGCAGATTGCCCCGACCCAGGTGTAGAACCTTGCCCTTGGCTGTGTTGAACCTCATGAGGTTCTCACAGCCCCACTTCTCCAGCCTGTCCAGGTCCCTCTGGATGACATCCTGTCCTTACGGTGGGGCAACTGCACCACTCAGCTTGGTGTCATTTGCAAACTCGCTGAGGGTGCACTCAATCTCACTGCCAGTATCATTGACGAAGATATTAAACAGCACTGGTCCCATGGTCTCGTGGTGGGAATTGCAGAGGACATTTGTTGGTGCCTCTATCCAACTTAAAAATGGAGTCTATCTAGTGTTGCTGCAGCTAAGGGGTGATGCTACGTGTGTAAAGCTGCGTACCACAATTGGTTTAAAAGGCAGTTGATGCACTTACGGGTGAGTCTGCTGCCTTTTTGCCTACTATAAATAGGGTTTAAAAGTCACACCAGCTCCGTTGCTTCTGGAAATTAGGGTTATGATTCCTGCATCCACTCCCGTTTGGATAACTCGCTCATGAGGCTCACACGGCCCCACTTCTCCAGCTTGTCCAGGTCCCTCTGGATGACATCCCATCCTTCTGGTGTGACAACTGCACCACTCAGCTTGGTATCATCTCCAAACTTGCTGAGGGTGCCCCTGATCTTGCTGTCATCAATGAAAATATTAAATAGCACAGGTCCCATTACTGAATTCACTCATGAAGAGTTTCAAACTCTCATACACAGGCGGATCTGGGTCTTTAAAGAACCAATGCATCGTTTGTAAAGTGGAGATGGCGTTAAAAAGTAACTAAGGAACCAACTGCTTCTCCATTTGTCCTCCTTATAAGTACCCTGGCACAAAGATTGTTAGAGAAGACCTTGACCGCGATGGATTGAGCAGAACAAGTACTTAAGTTTGATCCAGGAGTACACGCTTACTCCGTATCAATGGAAGCAAGGTGGTGGTTCAAACCTGCTGTTCACCTGGGACGGCATTAAAGCACACTTCACTCCGTAAAAGCCACGTACTTACACTGATATAAACCACTTGCCTGAAGGACCCATCTGGAGCTGCTTGCTTTAATTAAACTTGGCATGGAATTTAAAGCAAGGTATTATCCCCACCGCTCATTTTACAATGGGCACCACATTGTCGACTCTAAAATAGGTTGTAAGATGTGTACGAATCTTTGCTCCATGTATATCGCTCCAGAGGAAGTTTTCCTCATTGACCCAGTATTGGTTTGTATTTGTGGAGTACTAACAGCTCCTAAAATAGATGCCAATGTATTCGATTTTAAGGGTAAAGAGATGGACTGCAACGCTTTGGGAGATGTTTAACCTGATTGTTCAGGCTTTACTTTTTGGGGGATAGAAGAGGAAGCAGGTATTAGAATCAGAGAATCATAGAATCCCTAGGTTAGAAAAGACTTTTGAGATGATCAAATCCAACCATACCTGTCCGGTACTAAACCATATCCCTAAGCACTTTGTATACCCATCTCTTAACCATCTCCCTCAGCTGCCTGTTCCAGTCCTTGATAACCCTCTCAGTGAAGAAGTTTTTCTTAACATACAGAACCATAGAGTCCTTAGGTTGGAAAAGACCTTTGAGATCATCCAGACCAACTGTACCTGTCCACTACTGAACTCTAAGCACTGAAATGACTTCTGTTGGTTCTGACTCCTAGGGAACCAACAGTTCATTTCACAGTAAGAAATGACTTTACCAAGCAGTCCATAGAATCACAGAATGGTTTGGGTTGGAAGGGAACCTTAAGCCCATCCAGTTCCAACCCGGCTGCCATGGGAAGGGACACCTCCCACTGGATCAGGTTGCTCAAAGGTCCATCTAACCTGGCCTTCAACACCTCCAGGGATGGGGCGGTCACCACTTCTCTGAGCAACCTGTTCCAGTACCTCACAACCCTCACCGTGAAGAATTTCTTCCTAAAGTCTAATCTAAATCTTCCCCCTTCCGATCTAAAGCCATTCCCCCTCATTCTATCACTCCAGGCCCTTGGAAAAAGTCCCTCCCCAGCTTTTCCTCAGGCATTGGAAGGCCGCTCTAAGGTCTCCCTGGAGCCTTCTCTTCTCCAGGCTCAAAGACTCGAACTCTCTCAGCCTGTCCTCATAGCAGAGGTGATCATCTCTGTGGCCTCCTCTGGACCCATTCCAACAGCTCCATCTCCTTCTTGTGCTGGGGATTCCAGAACTGGACACAGGACTGCAGGTGGGGGTCTCACAAGGGCAGAGTAGAGGGGGAGATGGGTCCGAAGGTTATTTGGCTTCACTTGTGTTGAAATGTATGTTTGCATTTAAGCTGAGAAGTTTTCAGAGTTCAGATTAAAACCAAAAGGTGCTACCTTAAGAGTTTGAAATGAGTCCATGCTTAAGTCTTTGCAAAATCCCGTACTTAATTTATCACTTGTGTTTGACAAAGTGCGAATATCTGCAATTTCTTTTCATCTTACATGATTTGTATGATGCGGCAACTCAGAAAATGTATTCTACACCAGTTTAGAAACAACTTCTCCTTCTCCAAAAGCCTCTCCCACCCCAAAACTCCCTTTCCCTGCATGCACAGGACAAAATGCATTTGCAAAGATGGGCAGACAATTTTCTTAACCTATTTCTTAATGAAATACTTTAGAAACATGGTCGAGATTTCCATTTTCTAGGCCGTGATATAAGCAGGGTGTTTAAATAAAACCCCCAAAACAACAAACCATTAAACACTCAACTGATTAACAAGTCCCACACATGCCTAAAGAAGAAATATTTACTTGTCTTAAATAAAAAGTACCTGAAAAATGTCACAAAGAACTGTACCAGGTCCATAAAGTTGCTGTGCTGGGAGAATGCAATCTGCAAAAGAAAAGCAAATACTTTCTATTAACTGCGTTGTTGAGGGCATCAAAAAATCATACATCCCACAAATGAATTTAAATAAGGAATATATCCCTCTCCCAACGATGTCCAAGGAAGAGTCTTCAGCGCACCTTGGAGAAAGCACCTGGTTCAAAGAGTTAAGAGCCCAGAAGTTTCACAGAGCTAAAATCAGAGCATCTTTAATTACTGAATACCCAACAAGTACATTTAACAGCTTGAAATGCAAACTCCTGTTCCAATAATCCTACAAATAAACCCTCCTCCCATAAACAACTTACACCGAGAGCAGCAAAAAGGCACGAAACACAGAAGATAATGGACACTGTAAAAACAGCTGTGGCATTCATCTTAACTCCCTTCCCTGCAATCCACTCACTCGCTGCGGAGAAAAGGGAAAAACAAGCGCAAATTTTGGACAAAAAACAGAGGGAAGAAGCGAACAGGAAATTGGGAGGTGGTTAGAGGCAAAAGGGAAGATTAGGGAGCCTGGTTAAAAATAACAAAGCAGAGGGGAGGGAAGCCAAGAGCAAGGCAACTGCTGCAGTATTAGGAATCAGGAGTTCTTTCCAGGTACCTCCTATTTCCTCTGACTATCAATCTCGGCCCCACAACTGGGTATTAACTCTTTCATGAAGCAACCAGATTTATTTCAAAATTCAACTGAAATCTCCACTTCCAAATGCGTTCCAGGGATATTAAATTCACTTAAGGCATCGTTTGTGGGGTGTTATTCCCTTTAATAACCTCCGTTATGGCATCATTAGGATAATTTAACGAATTGCTCCTTGCAGTCAAATGCCACAAATCAAGACGATATGAAAAATGAGATATAGCTTGGATTACTGTTTGTAGAATCATGGAAGGGTTTGGGTTGGAAAAGACATTAAAGCCCACCCAGTTCCAAACCCCTGCCATGGGCAGGGACACCTCCCACTGGATCAGGTTGCTCCAAGTCCCACCCAACCTGGCCTTGAACACCTCCAGGGATGGGGCAGCCACAACTTCTCTGTTGCTTTAGAACACCTTCTATTATCAAAATTGCTTTAAATATCATTATAACACAGCAGAGAAGCAGAACAAAATAATTCTCTTATTAAATATGTTGCAATGCTCTCAAGCTGAAAGCTCCTCCTCATTGCTGAACCTCTGTTTCGTTGGAAAGGAAACTCGAAACCTGCAGACCAGATGCTGGTGACCTCAATATTACTGCCTACAAAAAACAAGAAAACACATAGTTTCTTGCTGATTTCTGCCTTATAAAGTGCTTCTCAACACTCTTGTGATGAGAAAAAGAAGTGAGCATGATTTCACTCTTTATTTAAAAACTCGGTGCGTGGTAACTGTGATGGTTTTATATTCACGTAACTAAGAACTTTCCTACTAAAATACCACATTATAGAATGGTTTGGGTTGGAAGGGGCCTTGAAGACCATCCAGTTCCAACCCCCTGCCATGGGCAGGGACACCTCCAACTGGATCTGGTTGCTCAAAGCCCCATCCATCCTGGCCTTGAACGCTCCAGGGATGGGGCAGCCACAGCTCCTCTGGGCACCTGTGCCCACAACCCTCACAGCAAAACTTTTTTTCCCAAAGATCTCATCTAAATCTCCTCTCTTGCAGCTTGAAGCTTAATTAAAGCAGAGAAGAAAAATGTAGATTTATCTCAGACAGAAGCATTACAAATGCTTAACTGGTGGTGGTTCTTTTCTCTACCTGTTGGAACTCTTCTCTTGCAAAGACCCAACAGAGGATCTGTTCCTCATACATGGATTGAAAAGAAGAGCCTAGGTTGGGTTTTGCAATTTACTTTTCACAAGCTGAAAACACCTCATGCTATTAAACCTGACCAATCTGTGTCACAGACAATTTAGTATCGTAATTGTTAATGGTTTGCTTACTTAGAACTTAATTTCCCCTAATATAATCTGTTCTTAGGACTTAATTAATTCAGTTACACAGAAAGTTTAGTTAGAAATGGCTGTTAGAAGTAGGCTGCTCATTCTGGATGTAGGAGAAATACAGCACTAATTTCCTAGCAGTATAGATTTTTAATTAAGTTTAAATGACAGTAGAAGATTCATTTATCCATTCCTAAAAAACTCATTTTGTACCAAATGAAGAAGCAGTATAATGGTAGAAGAAGAGTGTGTATCTCATGCCGGGGACTGGGAGAGCCTCTTCTGGGTACTGAGCAGAACTTCAGCTCAGCTGCCAAGTCAAACAGCCATTTCCATAGAATCCCAGAATCCCTTGGTTCGGAAAAGAACTTGGAGGTCAAGTCCAACCTTACCTGTCCACTACTGAATCATACCCCCAAACAATTCATCTGCCCATCTTTTAAACCCCTCCAGGGATGGGGACTCCACCACCTCCCTGGGCAGCCTCTGCCAGGGACTGAGAACCCTTTCGGTGAAGAAATCTTTCCTGATGCCAAATCTGAACCTGCCCTGGCGCAGCTTGAGGCCATTTCCTCTCGTTCTGTCACCTGTCACTTCGGAGAAGAGACCAACACCCACCTGGTTACAACCTCCTCTCAGGCAGTTGTAGATGGCGATGAGGTCTCCCTCAGCTGCTCCTTCTAAGACTTTTTCTCCAGCCCCTTCCTCAGCTCCATTCCCTTCTCTGGACGCGCTCCAGCCCTCAATGTCCTTCTTGAAGTGAACGGTCCAAAACTGAACCCAGGATTCAAGGTGTGCCCTCACCAGAGCTGAGTCTAGAGGCACAATCCCTTCCCTGCTCCTGCTGGCCACGCTGTGTCTGATCCAGGCCAGGATGCCATTGGCCTTCCTGACCACCTAACAGATGTCTTTTGTTTACAGTTCGTAATAACAAACTGTTATTTTCGTAACAGACTTCTCCTCTAAAGACCATAGAACCACAGACTGGTTTGGGTTAGAAGGGACCTTAAAGCCCATCCAGTTCCACCCCCTGCCATGGGCAGGGACACCTCCCACTGGATCAGGCTGCTCAAAGCCTCATCCAACCTGGCCTTGAACACCTCCAGGGATGGGGCAGCCATGACTTCTCTGGGCAACCTGGGCCAATTGCCTCCCCACCCTCAGAGGAAAACATTTCTTCCCAAGATCTCATCTCAATCTCCCCTCTTTCAGCTTAAAACCATTCCCCCTCATCCCATCCCTGCACTCCCTGATCAAGAGCCCGTCCCCAGATTCCCTCTATCCTTGTTTTATACCATCTCGTTAGGAGCAATGCAATAAATAATTACGATGAAAACAGATCAGGAAATTAATTAAATTAATTCCAGGGAATATTATAAAGCTTGTGTTTATCTGATCCAAAAAGGCACCTGAAAAAGCTTACCAACTATCATCCTTTTTCTAATGCCACAGCATTTGAAGTATCAAAACCATCTGGCTCCTCTCCAGTGAATAAAAATAGCCATTATATGGCCTGATAAAAAGTATAATTAAGAGCTTTACTTTCTTTATCATTTGATTAGCATAAAATATTAAGCTAAGAGATAATTTGGCTGCCTCGATCTACCCAACAACATCTAAAGAGCGCAATCAAGTTGAAATGAGTACACGTGTATTTCAGAGGAGTTAACAGCAAAGTACTTGGCCACAAAATATCTTACGTAAAGGAAAAGCAATTTGAACCCAATTGACATTTCCGTAACAGTTGGTATTTTCCAACTCCAACTACTTCTGGAGTTAAACTACAGGCTGTGACTGATACAAATGTTGACAAACAAATTGAGGCAATTACCCGCCAGGAATTGGTTTGTATTCGTCCCGAAGTTTGTGTTCTGAGAGAGAGGAAACTTGAGGATATTTTCAGGAGAACAATTTCAGACAAAAATGAATCCAGCTGATGCTCAGTCAGCTTCTTATTGTGAAACCAATTCACTTTAAGGTGGCAAGAACAACAGTACCTAATGTTCATAGAATGGGTTGGGTTGGAAGGGACCTTAAAAGCCCACTCAGTTCAACCCCCCTGCCATGGGCAGGGACACTTCCCACTGGATCAGGCTGCTCAAAGTCCCATCCAACCTGGCCTTGAATACCTTCAGAGATGGAGCAGCCACAACTTCTCTGGACAACCTGGGCCAGTGCCTCACCAGTAAAAAATGCCCTCATAAGATCTCATCCCAAATTCCCCGCTTTTAGCTTGAAACCATTCCCTCTCACCCTATCCTTGCACTCCCTGATCAAGAGCCCCTTCTCAGCTTTACTGTAGCTCTTTTTGGTCCTGGAAGCTGCTCTAAGTTCTCCCTGGACCCTTCTCTTCTCCAGGCTGAACAACCCAACTCTCTTAACTTGTCCTCATATGGGAGGTGCTCCATAGATGGTCTTTGTGGTCTCCCCTGGACTCGCTCCGCAACAGATCCACGTTGTTCCTGTGCTGAGGACTCCAGAATTGAATGCTGGGACTCCAGGTGAGGTCTCACAGAAGAGGGGGAGAATCCCCTCCCTCACCCCGCTGGTCACAGTTTTTTGGATGCAGCCCAGGATATGGTTGGCTTTCTGGGCTGCAAGCACACATTGCCAGCTCAAAAGTTATTTTAGCTTCCATTCTTTGATGAACAAGTGCTTTGAACTCATTAAAAAGTACCTGAATTTCACATAGCACTAAGGAAAACGAATGTAAAATCACCAAAGCAGAGAAATCATGTAAAATATTTTTATCATTAAAGAAAGCAATAAACAAATTTGAGTAACTCCTCTCCCTCACTTGCAACCAAGAGATTTACTGACAAATCATCACAACACAACCTCTCCACCTGTGCTGGAAGTTATTGCTATAGAAGCCAAATTTTAAGCCAAAATGGGGATAGGGCAAATCTCCAAACCCAAATAATTATCAGAATCACAGAATTATTTGGTTGGAGAAGATCTTTGAGATCATCGAGTCCAACCGTGCCTGTCCAATACTAAACCAGATCCCTGAGCACCTCATCTGCCCATCTTTTACACATCTCCAGGGATGGGGACTCCACCACCTCCCTGGGCAGCCTCTGCCAGGGCCTCCGAACCCTGAGAAATTTTTTCTGATGTTCAATCTGAACCTGCCCTGGTGCAACTTGAGGCCATTTCCTCTCGTTCTATCACTTGTTACTTTTGAAGAGACCAACATCCACCTCACTATAACCTTTCAGGCAGTTGCAGACAGCAATGAGGTCTCCTCTCAGCTTCCTCTTCTCCAGGCTAAACAACCCCAGGTCCCTCAGCTGCCTCTCATAACCCTTGTTCTCCAGACCCTTCCCCAGATACGTTAGGCATCTAAATGCTTGAGAAAACACAAACAAGCACAGAAACCATTGTTTCTACAATTTTTCTTTCCCTGTTTCACAATTCAGGATTATTTACATGCCGTATTTTTGTCTTTGTCCACTAAAATGATTCAATTCAAATCAGCGCTGCCTTTCTTTTCAACCCTACTTCATATTGGGGATGAGAAAAAATGAAATTGGAAGAGCAGGACACACGCCTAGAATAGAATCATCAAGGAGAGAAAAAGAAAAGCCTAATTAATTTATGAAATGGGAGACATAGGACAGCGAAGGCGCCACGGGAAGCCGGCTACTGGAGTTTGGTGCTTGCTGTGAATTCAAAAGATATCAAAAGGGTCCCTACTGCTACATCCATTAGATTCACCTGGCAGGTGGGACAACGCTCCAGCACTCGTGATTTCAAAGTCTAGGAGACCACAGAGCACTGAAAAACACGGAAATTCTGAGTTTTCAGTCCCTCTGCTTTTTATTTAAATATAATCCCAGTTAATGAACAAAAAACCAACAAGTAAGGCTGAAAGGCAGGAGCTCCAAGAGACAAAGCCAACAGCCAAACAAGCTGTAGATGCCATTTGTACATATCTTCCTCTGTTTCCTCCTCAGCATCTCCTCCATCTCTTAGGATGACCATTTTACGGTTAGAGACGAGGATTCCATCTGACCTTGGAGAACACAGACAACAGTCAGAAGATGCTGTAGGCTGAATGCTGAGCGCCTGCTCTCCTGTCAAAAGACCAGCTGAAAACCAAACAGGTTTTAAGTAGGGCTAAAAAGATGATGTGAAGGCTGGAGCACCTCTGCTATGAGGACAGGCTGAGAGAGCTGAGGTTGTTCAGCCTGGAGAGGAGAAGGCTGCGGGGAGACCTTAGAGCAGCTTCCAGTATGGAAAGGGGCTACAGGAAAGCGGAGGGGCTCTTCATGAGGGTATGTAGTGATAGGACAAGAGGAAATGGCTTTAAACTGGAAGGAGGAAGATTTAGATTAGACATTAGGAAGAAACTCTTCACGATGAGGGTGGTGAGGCACTGGCCCAGGTTGCCCAGGGAAGCTGTGGCTGCCCCATCCCTGGAGGTGTTCAAGGCCAGGTTGGATGGGGCTTTGAGCAACCTGATCCAGCGGGAGCTGTCCCTGCCCATGGCAGGGGGTGGAACTGGATGGGCTTTAAGGTCCCTGGCAACTCAAACCGGTTCTATGATTCCATAATTCTATTCTTGAGTGACGCCAAAGTCATTCTGTGATAGTAATGGGAGGAAAGACAGCTCTTCTGATCAAGAGTAACATCGTTCCCTGCTTCAGTTCTCATTTACACACAAATACGTTGAGCTCTGGTGAAAGACATGACAGCAAACGTGTATTGTTCTTAGTGCTCTCCACTCAACAGGAAATGCGAGCCAAATCCAATAGCCTCGGTGGTGAGGTTACAGGAAAAAATGAGCCAATCTAGCAATCCAGTTCCACCACCTAAAAGGTGGTCCCGGCTCTGCCACATGCTGCTTCTGCTGTTTCATATCTTCTATGAAGATCTTTAATGAGCCAAGGCAAGTTTTCAAGCCAGCAGGGCACTAACTGTAGGAATGCAGGGCTTTCCGCTGGGATTTTTGAGCTGACCAAGCTTGCTGATGGATGAGGCAAACTCAGCAGAGACCCAGGAGAGTAGTAGGACAAGATGACTCTTTTTAGGCAGGAGGCTCTCAAATCATATTGGCAATGTTAGCTCTTAGCACAGCTTTTCAGAAGGAAGCAGCTGTTTATTTATGCAGATAAGATTTATGGGATTCAGACACAGAGTAGACATCTAGATAAGGAATAGAGAGGTTACGTGCTTATTATTCTCCACTTAACTGAATCCTCATCTGTGATTCGGTTGGCCAAGGTAGGTGTCTATTACAGCATAACCCGAACAATTCCAGATCTATTAAGTCTCAATCTATAGAACGCTTTAGGTTGGAAGGGACCTTAAAGATCACCCAGTTCCAACTCCCCTGACATGGGCAGGGACACCTCCCACTGGACCAGGTTACTCAAAGCCCCATCCAACCTGACCTTGAACACCTCCAGGGATGGGGCAGATATGACTTCTCTGGGCAACCTGGGCCAGGGCTTCACCACCCTCACAGGAAAACATTTCTTTCCAATATCTCAGCCCTCTGCCCTCTTGCAGATTAAAACCGTTCCCCTTGTCCTGTCCCTGCATTCCCTGATAAAGAGCTCCTTCCCAAATTTCCTCAGGTCTCTTTAAGTATTGAAAGGCTACTCTAAGGTCTCCCTGAAGCCTTCTCTTCTCCAGACTGAACAACCCCAACTCTTTCAGCCTGTCCTCAGATGGGAGGTGCTCCGACTCTTGGATCATCTTCACAGCCTCTTCTGGATTCCAGAACTGAATGCAGGGCTCCAGGTGAGTTCCAGGTGACGAGGGGACAAGCATCTATAGCTGCAAGAACAGCTGATCTGATAGCTAAAAATCCAGGGGAGGTGGATCTCAGAGTAGCAGAGAAGTCCCAGACATAAGAAGGAGATGGAGCTGTTGGAATAAGTTCAGAGGAGGGCTACAAAGATAATCAGAGGAGTGGAGCACCTTCCATACGAGGAAAAGCTGAGAGAGTTGGGCTTGTTCACCCTGGAGAAGAGAAGGCTCCAAGAAGATCTTATAGTGACCTTCCAGTACCTGAAGGGGCTACAAGAAAGCTGGGGAAGGGCCATTTACAAAGGTTTGTGGGGCAGATTTAGACTGGACATTAGGAAGAATTTCTTCATTATGACAGTGGTGAGACACTGGCACTGGTTGCCCAGGGGAGGTTGTGGCTGCCCCATCCCTGGAGGTGTTCAAGGCCAGGCTGGATGGGGCCTTGGGCTGCCTGATCTAGAGGGAGGGGGGTTGGAACTGGATGGGCTTTAAGGTCCCTTCCAACCAAAACCATTCTATGATTCCGTGACAAGTCCAGATTGATCTGTTCCTCCTTGCATTAAAAGAATTACTCACTGAAAGGCTGAAAAATCCATTTGCATCCAAGCGCACTCAGCCTGCTGCGTTGTATTTTGTAGAAGCAAAACTTCTGGCCGACTGGGTGCAGCTGAAGAGTTTCATGTGCTCACATTTACATGCTCCAACAAGGAAAAAGAAAATCTCCCCTAAAATTTGATTTTCACACCTCCTCCTCCTCCAAGCCACGCTGCTCCCAATGAAAGAGATAAATGACTTATTCCTCACTTGCCGCAAGACTAACGAAGCTGTTGAGCTTTATGGCACGAACGCTTGCTACCGTGCAAATATAAAAACAAGTTGACTTCAGAACTTAAACCGGGATGGAAATCGATTTATATTCCAATCCTGTGCAGCCTTACTGCAGCAGTCACAAATTGTCACTTTTCAGCTAATTGGCTGCAGTCAGCAGTTGGCTGCGAAATGCCAATTACGGGCGCTTTGTCTCCCCATGTGATCTCTCAGATCACTGCGCCGCGCAAACACGGGCAGAGCTGCCTCTAAATTCCAACCGGTGCTTAAGATTTAGCCCCCAATTCCTCCGCATCCGAAAAATTACCGCACAAATCTAACAAACGGGAAGTATTTGTTCAATAAACAGCCGGGTGTTGAGTAGTGATGCTCATCTAAATTTGAAGTACACCAGTAAATAGTGTTCTGGGAAGTCCCATAATTGAAGAGCAATCTCAGAGTAGACCCCACACACCCACTCCTTCCAGGAACGTCCTACCAAACACCACCACAAGAAACCTGAGGCAAGGCCAGAAAAAACTCAGCTCTTCTAAATGTCATAGATTCATGGAATGGTTTGGGTTGGAAGGGACCTTAAAGTCCATCCAGTTCCAACCCCTTTGCCATGGGCAGGGACACCTCCCACTGGACAAGGCTGCTCAAAGCTTCATCCAACCTGGCCTTGAACACCTCCAGGGATGGGGCAGCCAGGACTTCTCTGGGCAAGCTGGGCCAGGACCTCCCCACCCTCACAGGAAAACATTTCTTCCTAATATGTAACCTAATTCTCACCCACCTCACCACAGCCTCCTTTCAGGCAGTTGTAGAGAGCAACACGGCCACCCCTCAGCCTCCTCTTCTTCAGATCAAACAATCCCAGGTCCCTGAGCCACTCCCCACAACACTTGTTCTCCAGTCCCTTCCCAAGCTCTGTTCTCTTTCGCTGGACGTGCTCCGGCACCTCAATGTCTTTCTTCTAGTGAAGGGCCCAAAACTGAACGCAGGATTTAAGATGTGGCCTCAATGGTGACAACTACAGAGGGATGATCTCTTCTCCGCGTCTGCTGGCCACACCATTGCTGATGAAAGCCCAGATGCTGATGGCCTTCTTGGGCATCTGGGCCACTGCTGGCTCATGTTCAGATCTTCTGAGCAGCACCCTCAGGTCCTTTTTCCCAAGGAATATCACATTAAGTGAGGAGGCAGCATTCAGTAGGATGAGCAGCAGATACAACAGCTGATGACCAAGTGATAACTATATTTCAGTATGGTGGATTCCCACGGGAAGAGGACTTCTCAGGTGCATTCCAGTTCCCCTGAGCTCCTGGTACAAACCCTTCCCAAAGCAGAGAGCACAGTACACAAATAATTCTGCCTCATTTGGTTTCCTGCAAACAACTCAACTGGTTGTTGGGTTGTTTCAACTTGTTGAATTCTGGTGTATTTTTACACAACAACTCACTCTAAGCCTGACGTTAAAAGTAGTGAATTTCATGATAACCGCAATTAAGTTCAGGAAAATTACTATCATCAACTGGAGACAGAGGTTAACATTAATCACCTCCAGCAGTAAACAGCACCACAGACTTCAGTGAGAGAAAACAGTGATTGGCACTGGCAGAGGCTGTCCAAGGAGGCGGTGGAGTCATCATAACCTGGAGGGATTCAAAAGCCGGGTAGATGAGGTGTTCAGGGATCTGGTTTAGTAGTGGACAGGTATGGTTATACTCAACAATCTCGAAGGTCTTTTCCAACCAAACAAATCTACGATTCTATGAAACGAAACTCCTTAAAACTATTTTAAGGGTTCGGAAATGGAAGAGTTAAGATTCTCCCAATCTTGTATACTGCCGGTAGACAAAAAGTCTTCACCTCCTGTTGGCCTCTCAAAATTAAGGTGTTGGTAAGGTGTCCACCTTTGAATGCATACTTTATGCATGAAACTCAATAGGAAAAGGATAAAACCCAAAAACTAAAGTATAGAAAGGAGATGTTGCCACATCTGCTTCTGCCCCCAAACAACTGGCTTCCAAAGTCCTTTCTGTCCACAAAGGGATTTCTTGTTGCTTATAAACTCTTGTCCACACGTAACCTTGAAGACTGACAGGTTTGGTAGACATCACCCGAAAAGGGGTTCTTGGAGCAACCCTTTATGTTGCCTAGTTTAATTCTACAACCACTAAGCAAGAGCACCTTCGCAAGTGCAGCACAAAAACTTCATGGCATTTCATAAAATCATAGAATAGTTTGGGTTGGAAGGGACCTTAAGAATCATCTAGTTCCAACCCCCCTGCCATGGGCAGGGACACCTCCCACTGGATCAGGCTGCCCAAAGCCCCATCCAACCTGGCCTGGAACACCTCCAGGGATGGGGCAGCCACAGCTCCCCTGGGCAACCTGGGCCAGGGCCTCCCCACCCTCATGGTGAAGAAATCCTTCCTTATGTCCAGTCTAAATCTGCCCCTCTCCAGTTTATACCCACTGCCCCTCATCCTATCACTACAAGCCTTTGTAAAAAGTCCCTTCCCAGCTTTCTTGTAGCCCCTTCACATACGGGAAGGTCACTATAAGGTCTCCTTGGAGCCTTCTCCAGGCTGAACAAGCCCAACTGTCTCAGCCTTGTATAGGAGGTGCTGCAGCCCTTGGATCATCTCTGTAGCCTCCTCTAGACCTGTTCCAACAGCTCCACCTCCTTCTTATGTTGAGGATTCCAGAACACAGAATCACAGAATGTTTTGGGTTGGAAGGAACGTCAAAGACAATCCGGTTCCACCCCCTCTGCCATTTCTACTTTAAATATTTAAGTAGAGGAAGAAAGGCCTCCTTGTAGAGATCTTGCTTATTAAAAGAAAGACAGGTAAGGAATTCACGATTTTAAGAGGAATTCAGATGAGAACAACAATGCAATAAAACCCCTCATGTAATAAAACAAACGCCCATTTTCCACTGCTCGGTTTCAAAGCAACACGTTCAAAAATAGGAGACTTCTTGAAAGCCCCTACAAAATACCAGCCCTTACACTGGACCTCAGATGTGTTTATGCTGCAAAGCTGTTTCGAGTTATCTGGAACTTGGCAGAAGGGCTATGGCACCCATGACCTAGCGGGAACGCCTGCGAGCTGGCGGGTGATAGGATGGGGAGGTGGGTCCCACGCGCTGAGCATCCAAGACAAAGTCCCGGCAGCAAAGCTCAGCTCGCTCACAAAGGTGTTTGCTCATGCCATGGGAAGGAGAAAAGAGATTATGAGCTACAGCAGAGAATAACGGAGGAGACCGAGGGGGAATTTCATCGGAGTTTACAGTTTCCTCACAAGAGAAGGAGCAGGCGTTGAGCTATTCTCTCTGGTGACCAGCGATAGGACCTGAGGGAATGGCAGGAAGATATGATGGGGAAGGTTAGGGGGGACATTAAGAAAAGGTTCTTCACCCAGAGGGTGGTGGAGCACTGTAATAGCTCCTTGGGAAAGCAGTCATGGCACCTTTCAGAAGCATTTGGCCAATGGCCTCAGACACACGGTGTGAATGCTTGGGTTGTCCTGTGCAGGGACAGGAGTTGGACTTGATGATTCCAGTGGGTCCCTTTCAACTCAGGTCATTCTGTGATTCTGGTTATAGAGTGAGATTTCTTGCCACTGTCTTTCAAGAGAAATATGCTGATGCATTCCTTATTTTAAATTTACTTGGATTACATGCAATGGTAATGATTACTCTGGAGATCAAACAGTTTTGAACCACACTGAAATAAAGTATTTAAAATAAAGACGCCAAAGCTGGAACCCAAAAGCGAGCCACTCGCATTGAAACATTCCACTCCTCCCAGCTACAAATCCATAAGGACCTCCTCCCTGCATTGAACGCTGTTCTATGGATGCATTTGTGAAGGATCTTGTTCCACGGCTCTGTGACGAGCAGAGCTCTCACACCATCTGAGTGCAGGTTAAGTTCCGTTCGTCAGCATTGCAAGTATTTATGGAGAGTTCCGACATGCAAACAACGAAAACGTAAGCACACAACAGGTCAAACACCCTGAAAGACTATCAAAATGCTGATCTTTATCGTCTACGACCACATCGATGGCAAAAGCTTAAAAGGAATAAAAGTTGCTTTTCCTACAGATCTTGAACCCACAGAATAATTTGGGTTGGAAGGGACCTTAAAGCCCATCCAGTTCCAACCCCCTGCCATGGGCAGAGACACCTCCCACCAGACCAGGCTGCTCAAAGCCCCATCCAACCTGGTCTTGAACACTTCCAGGGATGGGGCAGTCACAACTTCTCTGGGCAACCTGGGCCAGGGCCTCACCACCCTCATCGTGAAGAATTTCTTCCTAATGTAATATACATCTTCCAATTTAAAGCCATTCCCTCTTGTCCTATCACTCCAGGCCATTGTAAAAAGACCATCTCCAGCTTTCCCGGAGCCTCTTCAGGCACTGGAAGCTGCTCTAAGGTCTGTGTGGAGCCTTCTCTTCTTCAGGCTGATCAACCCCAACGCTCTCAGTCTGGCCTCACAGCAAAGGTGCTCTGGACCCATCCCAAGTGTTCCACCTCCTACTTATGTTGGGGATTCCAGAACTGGACACAGGACTCCAGGTGGGGTCCCACAAGAGAGGAGCAGAGGGGCAGAATCCCCTCCATCCCTGCTGGCCACGCTGCTTTGGATGCAGCCCAGGACACGGGTGGTTTCTGGGCTGTGAGTGCACAGTGTCGGCTCATGTAGAGCTTCTCATCAAACAGCAACGTGTGCTTCACCACCCTCACAGGAAAACATTTCTTCCTAACATCTAATATAAATCTATATAAGAGGTAATCAAAAATAAAAAGAAAAGTAAAGCAGATAAATAAGTATCAGCAATACTTTTTAGGTTGGAAAATAGCTGACAGATGGAAATGGGCAAAACCTTCTGTCTTGTATCATTTCTGACCAGAGAAAACACCAGGAATATTTGCAAGCCAGAGCTCGGTGGTGCAGCGGAGAAAAAACTCCGTTTATCCTCAAGGAAGTGGTGTTTTCTAAGGATTGGATCAGATTTAAAACGTTCATCAATCTGCATCACAACAGGTTTGCGATACGCCAGCTGCAGAAGGAAGTCTAAGGATTTTACATCTTTAGTAAAATAAAGAGGTAAAATAAGTTTATACATTAATATATCATATATATATGAACGATACATATAGTTCAAAGTAAAATACGTATTTATTTATATAAATAACCAAATAAAAATACTTTTTAGTGCTTACATTTCTCACATTATCACATGATACTGAAGCCACACCGGGTGTCACATTAGCATGTGAAGTAGCAGCGATATAAATCAACCCCAACTTCCTTTCACCAAACTGCCTAATTGCACGAAGAAAAAAAGAAGACAGAAGAACCAAAAATACATACGAGTATAGTGGAATAGTCTGCCCAGGGAAGTTATGTCTGCCCCAGCCCTGGAGGTGTTCCAGGCCAGGTTGGATGGGGTTTGGGCAGCCTGATCCAGTGGGAGGTGTCCCTGCCCATGGCTTGGGGTTGGAACTGGATGATCTTTAAAGTCCCTTCCAACTCAAACTATTCTATGATTCTGTGATTCAAAAAATACGCTGGGAATGTTGATCATAGAATCATGGAATGGTTTGGGTTGGAAGGGATCTTAAAGATCATCCAGTTCCAATCCCTTGCCAAGGGCAGGGACACCTCATACTGGACCAGGCTGATCAAAGTCCCATCCAACTTGGCCTCGATATCTGTGGTTCTCTCCACATACTCTTAAGCTGTAGGACCAGCAGCCTGTTCTGTGTCTCCAACATAAACCCAAAGCAAAACAGCCAGTCCTTTGGAAGGAAACGTCCTGTGAGCTCATGTGAGGGTTGATCAAAGAGCTGCCCCCTCACGCAGGATCAGTAACAGCTTTGAAAGAGCTATGAAGTCAGAAATCACAGGCTGGGCTGTTGTACTCCTCAAGGGTTTATTTGTTGAGAGCCTTGGCCAAGATTCTGTGTTAAAAAACCCTAATATGAAAAAAAATCACACTGTTGGGTAGCAGAAAATAAACAACATCTATATAAGAGCTTTTGTTAGCATTAAAGATGGACAGGTGGTTACTATTGATTGCTAAAGGCTTTCTAGAACTTGTATGATGGAACCAATGGCATCTTGGCCTCTATCAGAAACAGGGAAGGGACTGTGCCCCTGGACTCGGCATTGGTGAGGCCACATCTTGAATCCTGGGTTCAGTTTTGGGCCCCTCACTCCAAGAAGGACATTGAGGGGTTGGAGCGTGTCCAGAGAAGGGAACGGAGCTGGGGAAGGGGCTGGAGAAGAAGGGTTGTGAGAGGCAGCTGAGGGACCTGAGATTGTTTTGTCTGGAGAAAAGGAGGCTGAGGGGAGACCTCATCACTGTCTACAACTGCCTGAAAGGAGGTTGCGGTGAGGTGGGTGTTGGTGTGAGAGGAAATGGCCTCAAGTTGCATCAGGGCAGGTTCAGATTGGACATCAGGAAAGATATCTTCACTGAAAGGGTTCTTGGGCCCTGGCAGAGGCTGCCCAGGGAGGTGGCGGAGTCCCCATCCTCAGAGGGATTTAAAAGCCGGGTAGATGAGGTCCTCAAGATCTGGTTTAGTAGTGGACAGGTATGGTTGGACTCTATGATCTCAAATGTCTTTTTCAACCAAATGATTCTATGATTAACTCTAATATTAGCATTAAAAACAGACAGGTAGTTATGATCTGTCACTAAAGGCTTTCTAGAACTTGTATGATGGAACCATTTTGTCGTGTCAAACATCCCAGTAAAAAACTGAACCGACAAATCATCGAATCATAATAATGATTAATAAATAAACCTGTCATGATTTATTCCAATCCCCATAGCCAAAATAGTCACATCTTTTAAGGACACTTTGGGTCCAGGCCTAGGAATCAGGATGCTGCTGGTCTTGCAAGGAAAGCAGATTGTGTTAAGAAATAACCATACACAACGCTCACAGTTAAGGAAAAATGCAAAAGGAAAAATGAAAAAAGAAACCGATTTGTGGAAAAAAACCCCTAATACAATAAATCCCCGAGCAGTCCTAGAAATCAATTCTTGCCCCGGGGCTGTGGTAGCTCTCCACTGCCCTGTGCCCAGTTCTCCACGCTGCCAGCACTGCTGGAACAGGATCTGCCAACCTGAAAAAAACCCTTCCTAATACAAAGTCAGGAAACTAAGCGAGTGAAAAAGAAATTTTAGCAGCATTCCAGGTTTCTTTTTAACAAAAGCAGCCCCGCCGAGCCGTCTGAGAGCTGTTATTCGAGCGCTGGAGGCTCTGTCTGTTGGCTAAACAAGCCAGAGGCTTTTTGCTTGTGTCACCCTGCGTTGGTACAGGATATATTTCCCCCCTGTGGTTTAGCCAGGCTGGATCTACTGTGGCAGTCAAGTGTTGCCTCCTTATATTTTATTGGCAGCGCTCTTTTCTCCTCTCCATTAACTCTGCTTACCATTCTTTGACTCTTTAAATCAGCTTTCGTAGAAGGAAATATATCTGACTCTTTCGGTGGCTGTAAAAGCTTCCCAGCAACGGCCCACGCCGCTCGTTTTCTGCAATATATCTGAACTTGAGGTTTCCATCAGCATTCAGAGGTGGCAAAACTGTATTTCCTAGAGCTATTCAGCGCAGAAGTAAAGCAACGGCAAGCAACCAGCACGTCATCACCCTGGGCCTCACCCAGGAGAAATTAACTGCCTAACGCAGACTTTGCTTCAATCGAAAATTAATTCTGCTTTTTTTTTTTATGGATTATGCTTTCCAACACGGCATCTTAAAAGGGAAAAATAAAGAGCAGCTTCATTACAAGTGGGACAACCCATACGTATCTTACTCTCCTATTCAAAACCCTCCTCATCCTAAGAAATCCTTCAGGTATTATTAAATCTATACCTCTCCGTTCTGCTATAAGTTTTCTTACTTATGCAGCTAAAGTTTTGGATCAGCCACACAAGCAGACTTTCAATGCTGTATGAGGATACTGCAATAAGCCTCACAGAGATACACGAGTTACTACAGTTTATGGTAGAATAGAACCATAGAATCATTAAGGTTGGGAAAGACTTCTAAGGCCATTCTGTCAGCCCAACACCATCGTGCCTACTAAACCACGTCCTCAAATGCCACACTTGCGTGCTTTTTCGACACCTCCAGGGACGAAGATTCCAGCATTGCCTCTGCCAGTGCTTCACCACTCTTTCAGGGAATTTTTCCTAATATCCAATCTAAACCCATCCTGGTGCCGCTTGAGGCCGTTTCTTCTCATCCTATCGCTTGTTATTCTTGAACAGACAAACACCCACCTTGCTCCAAGCTCCTTTTAGACAGTTGTAGACAGTGACAAGGTCTCCTCTCAGCCTCTTCTTCTCCAGGCTAAGGAGCCCCAGGTCCCTCAGCCACTTTTCATGACCCTTGTTCTCCAGCCCCTTCCCCAGCTCCGTTCCCTTCTCTGGATGCGCATCAGCTCCTCAATGTCCTTCTTGGAGTGAGCGGCCCAAAACTGAACCCAGGATTCAAGGCGAGACCTCACCAATGCTGAGCCCAGGGGCACAATCACTTCGCTGGTGCTGCTGGCCACACCAATTTTGATCATTTCAGGCACAGCTTAAGCTGTAGATGTAAAACTCCAAGACTTCAGCAGTTGGGTAAAAGGACCAAAATCCCACGCAACAATAAAGCACTTGGGGAAAAATCACCCTGAGCCACTTTCAAGGCTGCTGAAGCCACCACCTCCAGTAAAAAGTCCTGGAGTTGCTACACGCTCCAGCAAGGGTTAAACTGCCTCGGAGAGAAACCCCAGTTTCTACAGATTTAAGAAGCTGCTAACAAAAATACTACTTAATACGAAAAGGAACAACTTCTAACAGGGGAAAAACGCCATGAGTTGCTGCCAAAAATAAGAAAGCAGAAGCAGGTAAAAAGGAAGCAGCTGTTTCATGGTTTAAAGTATCATTTAACTGTTCTGTTTCAAATCTTTCTGTCCTCAGTAGAAGACGTCAAGTTTGCCTGTTTGGAAAAATCAGCATGTAATTGCATGTCTCCAAAAAGTAATTACAACCAACAGCAAATTTCATCAGATTAACAAATTGATTTATGTCTCATTGTTGGGTTTAAAGCAAACCTCTCACCCCAGCGAAAGAGATGCAGCGAAAGAGGCTCAAAAGCACCTGCAGTTAGAGCTAAATAAAGGCAAGGGACTTCATTAGCAAACAACTTTGGCATTCCAAGGCTTTCCAAACTAAAAGAAAAAGAACGTTTTTGGCACAGAAGGGACTCGGAGAGCTAAGGATGATTGTATCTCCGCAACTCCATCAATCCCTAATTAAAGGTACATGAGACACGATGAGGACCTGGCAGGAGAGCGATCAAGATCACCATCCCCAGTGCAGTTTCAAGCCCACATAATTATTTTATCAAAGCAATCACTACCTGTCTACGTGTATTTTATTCTCTTTGGCCAACAACAAAGGCATTTTTTCTCCCCCTTCACCCTTACTGAGAGCTTTCATCCGATCAGCCTGTGGCTTTTGATTACAAAACGACACTAATTTAGAGGAAGGTTGGAAACCTCCATGGGCCACGTCCAGTCCTCAGGGATATATACACCCCGTATTAAATGCCTAATGCTTCCTTCAGAGACGATCCAGGGGATTAGAGTCAGCTACAGACTCTGCTTTTCAACCACGGTACTGTTTCTTCACTCTATCTTATTACGAGCATTATCAAAGCCTTTTATTTCAGCTGTAAACCTCAAAGAGGTAACCCCAGCGAGCATCATGGCTGGTAATATTCCTGTCACCATAAAGAGGTCAAAAGCCAACAATGAAAGGAAGGTGGAAGCGTGGGATGAGTTATTCCTCCAGCTTTCTTTTTAAGTGGAGGGGTGCTGGCTTCCTCACGTGGCAGAAGCTAAGGGTACCCCAAAGAAAGGAGAAATTAAGAAGAAATTATTCACGATGAGTGTGGTGAGGCCCTGGCCCAGGTTGCCCAGAGAAGTCGTGGCTGCCCCATCCCTGGAGGTGTTCAAAGCCAGGTTGGATGGGGCTTTGAGCAGCCTGATCCAGTGGGAGGTGTCCCTGTCCATGGCAGGGAGGTGGAACTGGATGGGCTTTGAGGTCCCTTCCAACCCAAACCATGCCATGATTCTACACTTTACTACAGCCAAGGAAAGCTTTAGAATCATAGAATCATGGAATGGTTTGGGTTCAAAGGGACCTTAAAGATCACCTAGTTTTAACACCCCTGCCATGGGCAGGGACACATTCCACTGGATCAGGTTCCTCAAAGCCCCATCCAACCTGGCCTTGAACACCTCCAGGGATGGGGCAGCCACCACTGCTCTGGGAAACCTGGGCCAGAGCCTCACCACCCTCACAGGAAAACATTTCTTCCTAAGATCTCATTTCAATCTCCTCTTTTACAGCCTAAAATTCTTCCCCCTCGTCCTACCCCTGCAATCCCCAATCAAGAGCCCCTCCCCAGCTTTCCTGGAGGCAAAGTATCATCCATCACTCAGCTCCGCAAGAAAACAAATGCTTCCCGAACCACATCATGTACTGAACGGCAAGAACATTTAAAGCTTAATTGAAACTGATATTAAGATTCCCACTAATGGAGACCACCTGTTTTATGGGTTAAATCACCAATAAAAATAGCAGGATGGAGACAGAATATCAGAAAGGGAAATTTAATCCAAAACTGCTTTAATGAAGGAGATTTCCTTTGAAAAATGAGAACTTGGGAAGATTTCGGTATTGCTGGACACAAGAACCATGACCCATTAAAATAATGACGATAAAGATCAGAGTAAGAGCTTTGTCTGAGGATTGTGAAGGCTTTTAAGGAAGGTAATTCCTGGCACTTTATAAAACTTTGGCTACTATTTCCCACTTAAATAACCACATTCAGCATAAGAGAAAAATCAGCCAGGGAGCAATTCCTTAGAAGAATCTCAAGTCTGGTTTATAATTCATTTCTGCCTACGGCTCCACACGAACCTTCCCTACAGACTAACAGGGAAACATCTACGGACTTAAGACAATGACACATTTAGAACGTTATGGGCAGCTCTGCAAAGCCAAATAGATGTGAAGGGAAGGAATCTGCTTTCTTACATCCCTGTGTATGTTTTTAGCCTATGATTGTAATCCAGCAGGAACTGTTTTACAGGTTAAAGGAGGTCGTTAGTGAAAATAACACAATCTTAGAGAAAACACTTCGGATGCAACAAGAAGCAGAGCAGAAATTTTTCCCTGCACGGGAATAAACAGAGCTTAGGCTGTTCCCTTAGACTGATAACTATGGAAAGAAGAAAAAGTAATACAAATATAAATTATCTGTTATAGGTCTAATATACAAAGCACCTGAATCCAAGAAAACATCATTCATGAGACCCCACCTGGAGTCCTGTGTCCAGTTCTGGAATTCCCAACACAAGAAGGAGATGGAATTGCTGGAATGGGTCCAGAGGAGGCCACAGAGATGATCAGAGGGCTGGTGCACCTCTGCTACGAGGACAGGCTGAGAAAGTTGAGGTTGTTCGGCCTGGAGAAAACTCCAGGGAGACCTTAGAGGAGCCTTCCAGTGCCTGAAGGGGCTACAGGAAAGCTGGGGAGCAACTTTCTGTAAGGGACTGTAGTGATACAATGAGGGGGAATGGCTTTAAGTTGGAAGGGGGAAGATTTAGATTACATTAGGAAGAAATTATTCACGCTGAGGGTGGTGAGGCCCTGGAATAGGTTGCTCAGAGAAGTGGCTGCCCCATCCCTGGAGGTGTTCAAAGCCAGGTTGGATGGAGCCTTGAGCAACCTGGTCCAGTGGGAGGTGTCTCTGCCCGCGGCAGGGAGGTAGAACAGGATGGGCTTTAAGGTCCCTTCCAACCCAAACCATTCTATGATTCTACACTTCACTACAGTCAAGGAAAGCTTTAGAACTATAGAATCATAGAATGTTTTGGGTTGCAAGGGGAAATCTTATTTAATTGCAGCAGCACAGTTCTCAACCAGAGCACTACAAGGAGTATTTTGCCTCAACACTTGGATGCAGTCATCCTGGCAATGTCTGTGCCAACGGTGTTAACAAAAGGAACATATGGCAGAGACAGGAGGGCCCTGAAGGATGGGAGTTCTTCAAAGAGAGCATCATCCAAGAGGTTCATACGTCGCAGTTTACATTCCACTCCTTGGGACCCTGTGGTTTCTGTACATGGAGCAGCAGGCGCGCTGCGTAACCCACAGATGGGCAAGTGCTTACAGACAGGTTTGCAACAGTCACCCAGTCCATCATCAAAAATAGCACTGGGAATGAAAGGCTGATTTAATTACAGCACATTTGAGAGTGTCCTCAATTTTCAGGTCTCCCATTTGTGCGCTTGAACTTTTGGCAGCTCCGCAGGAAGCTGTGATCAATTTAAAGGAGATGAATTGTTTCCACCTTTCGGTTCACCGTTCATAATTTCAGCCAATGAATCAGATGGCAATTCTCAACGTTTTGAGTGGGTTCACAAACATCTTCCCATCACGGGACTGAGATGAGATATCAGGAAGAAATGTTTTGGTGATGAAGCCCTGGCCCAGGTTGCCCAGAGAAGCTGTGGCTGCCCCATCCCTGGAGGTGTTCAAGGACAGGTTGGATGGGGCTTGGAGCCCCTGATCCAGTAGGAGGTGTCCCTGCCCGTGGCCGGGGGTGGAACTGGATGGGCTTTGAGGTCCCTTCCAACCCAAACCGTTCTATGATTCTATGATTATGGGGCTGAATTAAAGTATCCACCAAGACCTTTCTGCATAGAAAGTAATAAAGCTTCAGAAGAGACCCACAGTCCTGAAAGAAATCGACTGAAGGACCGCAGGGAAAAGCTTCAACAGCCCAGGCTGCAGTTGCTGAAACTGAAGAATATAGAAAGCAATTTCAGCTTTAGGAAATCAGAGTGGAAAGCAGCAATTCCAGCAGACTGAAAATTTCCTACCATATATCAAATACTTCCAGGCCTCAAATACTCACATATCATCTATTATGTTCAGTTTCCGGCCTCTCACGCCAAGAAGGACATTGAGGGGCTGGAGCGCATCCAGAGAAGGTCAATGGAGCTGGGAAAGGGGCTGGAGAACAAGGGTCATGAGAAATGGCTGAGGGACCTGGGGTTGTTCAGCCTGGAGAAAAGGAGGCTGAGAGGAGACCTCACTGGCCACAACTGCCTGAAAAGAGGTTGTAGCGAGGTGGTGGCTGATCTCTTCAAGAGCAACAAGTGATAGGATTAGAGGATATGGCCTCACGTTGCACCAGGGGAGGTTCAGAGTAGACATCAGGAAACATCTCTTCACCAACAGCGTTCTGAGTCCCTGGCAGAGGCTGCCCAGGAAGGTGGTGGAGTCCCCATCCCTGGAGGGGTTTAAAAGCCGTGTAGATGAGGTGCCCAGGGATCTGGTTTACTAGTGGACAGGTACAGTTGGACTCAATGATCTCAAAGGTCTCTTCCAACCAAGCAATTCCACGATTCTATGAGTCAAACAGCATAAGTCACAGCGCTCCACCAAGAAGCACGGGCAGCGATGCTACATGGTCACGGTGGCACTTTTGCAAAGCCCAACGTGCTGTTGAATTGCCAAGCAAACAATATACAGAGAGATTTTGCAAATGGTATATTTTGTATGCAAGAGGCTGCCAAATCCATTCGTCCCTCTTTGTTCCTTGAAGCATTTGGCTCATAATTAACGTTTAAGCTCATTCAAATTAAAATACTTCAACCAACGTGAGGGAAAGAGAGGAGGCAATTGCCAGTTAATGATACAATTACAAACTGTGTTTTTTCCTTAATCAGCTCCCAGGCGCCTTCCAGACACTTGGAAAGCAGAGATCAATGCAAAAGGCTTTGTAGCAAGGACTCTGAATCCAGGAGGAAATAAAGCTAAAATCAAATGGGACAGAATGGTAATGAAAACAATAGTTTGGGTATGAAACAAGACAAGAATACCAGTTTATATTTAGTGAGGGGTGGAAAACACAACCAGCAGTGAGTTGTAATGGAGCAGAAAGCTTACAGCTACTAAAACCGGGATGAAGTTCCCTCTAATTTTTACCCCTTTGCATTCAGGACAGGGATTTCCTCACTGGAATCTACCCCAGGTAAATCCATGCTAGTTTAAACATTGTTAGAAACCGCTGCCGTGCACCCAAGTATCAAAGAGAGCTTCAAATTCTCACCATGACCTACTTGCAAGCTCCAGAACTGAAGTTTCACCTCTGAGTGAGCTGACTTTTGTCTGGATTAAGACCCAGGAGAAGTCGTCCTCTGAAAGTCTCTGCACTGAATTTCCTTGCTTCTTAATGCAATGTTTTATAGTGGGTTATTTGCATTTTATAGCTCTTTCCTAATGTGAGATACATTCTGACTGAATAACAAAGTAAACTTAGAATAAAAATTAAGAAAACAGAAAAAAATAGAAGGGAAAAAATCATATTGTATGTACACGACTAAAGAAAAACAAGCCTACCGACAGCTACTAATATCCTTTAATAAAGCCACGGTGGAAGATAAAGACTATTTCGGGCAGTGCTTTCCAAGCAAAAGAGAGAAAGGTGAGCAGCTGTGGTTTGAACAGAGCTTCTAAAGTCACCATGGCCATGCCAGACAAGGTCTGCTGACGGAGAGGAGCCGCAAAGCAGAGAGAACGGAAAGATCCAGAGGTTTTCGACAAGACCTTACCTGGATTTTTAAGAAAGCTTGGCAAGCAAAGGTTTGAAGTGAACTCCGTGACGTGGCTCTCATACTCGGAACCCCGCTCAGACAGGAGGCGTTAGGAAGCAGATTGTTGTATTTTGAAAGCTTTCCGCATTTCGTAGCGTTAGTTCTTTTACAAAATAATCATTTCAAGTCATTAAAGGCGGCAGGGAAAGACATCCTAAACCAATATACTTAAAAAAGAAACCAACCCTGAACTGAAATGGTTTTGAAGAGAGGTGGAGCAAGAAGGGAAAAGATGCCAAAAGGCAGCATTGGCAGGGACACAGCTATCTGTAACACAAAAGAGCGTTTATACTCTCCACATCCAGATTTTAACAGGCAAGAAGAGAGGGAAAGGGAGACAGATTTCAATCAAGGACTTGAGAATAAAGTTTCTAATCTTTAAGGACCAAACTAATGTGGAATCTATGTTAATTGCTCTCCAGCAAAGGCTCATTTCTGAAGTTCTCCACGCAAGTTTCTGTATACACATAAAGACTTCTGTTTAGAAAAATCTACTGTATCCAAATTGAAAAGAAGCCAGGATGAGAGAGTGGAGGTACAATGACTGCTCATTATGATAGTCAAAGAGAACCCCCCCCCACCAACCCACCAGGTGCTCAGCACAGGAAGGACCAAACCCAGGTGGAAGCTGCAAGGTAGCACACACAGCATAACAGAATTAGCATGGGATGGTTGGGGTTGGAAGGGACCTTAAAGATCATCCAGTTCCAACCCCCCCGGCCATGGGCAGGGACACCTCCCACTGGATCAGGCTGCCCAAGGCCCATCCAACCTGGTCTTGAACACCTCCAGGGCTGGGGCAGCCACAGCTTCTCTGGGCAACATGGGCCAGGACCTCCTCACCCTCACAGGAAAACATTTCTCTCTAAGATTTCATCTCAATCTCCCCTCTTTCAGCTTAAAACTGTTCCCCCTCGTCCTGTCCCTGCACTCCCTGATCAAGAGCTCCTCCCCAGCCTTCCTGTAGGCCCTTTCTGTACTGCAAGACTGCTAGAAGGTCTTCCTGAAGCCTTCACTTCTCCAGGCTGCACAACCACAAATCTCTCAGCGTGTCCTCATAGCAGAGTTCCTCCAGCCCTCAGGTCACGTTCGTAGCCTCCTCTGGACTTGCTCCAACAGATCCACATCCTTCCTGTGCCAAGCACTCCAGAACTGAAAGCAAGACTCAGAACGGACTAAAAGTAAAGCCAACATCAGATCTGTATGCTTACAGGCTCTTTGTGAAGGAGACATGACAGCCCTCATGAGAGCTGATATAGCAAATGTGGGCTAAGTTGAGGAGATAACGAGGTGGGTTGAAACCACCCAAATGGCTGGTGACCAGTGTCACTAAGTCTAGTGGGAGGCCAGTCCCTACTGGTGCAGCCCAGGGGTCAATCTTGAGTCTGATTGTATTTAACACCTTCATCAGTGATGTAGGTCATGCAGCAAAATTACCCTCAGGAAGTCTGCAGGCAACACTAAACTGGGAGGAGTGTCCAACACTCCGAAGGGTGGTAGTGTCATCTAGAAGGTCCTCATCAGGCTGGAGAAATGGGCCCACAGGAACCTCATGAAGCTCAGCAAGGAGAAGTACAAAGATCTGCCCCTGGGGAGGAACAACTCCAGGTACCAGGATGGGCTTGGGCCAACCAGCAGGAAAGCAGCTTGGTAGGAAAAGACGTGGGGACCCTTGTGGACACCAAGTTGAGCAAGAGTCAGCACTGTGTCCTTGCTGCAGAGAAGACCAATGGTATTTGTTTTACTACGCAACAGCTGCATTAGACAAAACACTGCCAGTAGGTGGAGGGAGGTGAATCTTCTCCATCTACTCAGCAATGACAAGGCCACACCAGAAGTACTGGGTCCAGTTCAGAGCTCCCCAGTAGAAGAGAGACATGGACACACAGGACAGTGTCCAACAAAGGGCCACAAAGACAATGATGTGCTTCGAGCATCTCTGCTGTCAGGAAAGGCTGAGAGAGCTGTGACGGCTCAGCCTGGGGAAGAGAAGGCTCAGGTGGATCTCAATGTCTAATAGCTGAAGGCAGCGTGCAAAGAGGATGGAGCCAGGTTCTTTCCAGTGATGCCCAGTGACAGGACAAGGGGAATGAGGACAAACTGAGACACAAGTGGGTCCCTCTGAACATCAGGAAACACATTTTACTGTGAGGGTGACCAAGCAGTGGCACAGGTTGCCCAGAAAGGTTGTGCAATTTTCATCCTTGGAGACATTCATAAGCTGCCCGGACACGGTCCTTGCAACTGGCTCTAGGTGGCCCTGTCTAAGCCCAAGGCTGGACTTGACGACCTCCAGAGGTCCCAATCTCAATCACTCCCGGTTTCTGTGAAGAAGACTTTGCTGTTTGTCAAATTAAGGAATGTAAAATGCAGACTTGAGTCTCCAGCAGTTGCTGAAGGACACGCAAGAAAACTGGTTTTATCTCACACTCAGACGAGTGTTCTTGGATGTGGTACTGCTGCCAGTCTTCTTCACAAGAAAAATCGCCAAACCAACATGAGCTGATGCTATTTTAGACTTTGTTTTGGCAAGTAACAAAGACATTAAGAAGAGGTGGTGATATAAAATTACTTTGGATTGAGTGCACACAAGCGCATTCATATTAAATTAAGGATAAAACGAGCTAAGTGTTGTAAGAGAACCAAAGTTCATTCCTTTTATCTATGAGATATTAAATAAGACAACAAAATCAAGAGGACTGAAGAGATACGGAACGGGAAAGCAGCCATCTAAGTATTTCTCTCAGCTCAAAGATGCAAAACTATTTGAAAGCCGCATCCTCAGAGCTAACCTGAAAAAGGACATTAGGAACAACTAAAGAGTCTGCGCATGATGGAGAGGAAAGGATTCATTAGCGATGTCTTAGAAGCCAGCAAGTAGTACAGTAACCACCAAATGTCAAGCTGTGCTAGACCTCAGCAAACGATAAACAAAAGATCAAGAGATGTTTCCAGCCACACAAGTAAAGGAGACCAGGAAAGGCAAGGGCAGGGGGTGTGCCATATGGATCAGCAAGAGAGACAGCGTTGGGGGAGAGAAGAGAAGAGAAGAGAAGAGAAGAGAAGAGAAGAGAAGAGAAGAGAAGAGAAGAGAAGAGAAGAGAAGAGAAGAGAAGAGAAGAGAAGAGAAGAGAAGAGAAGAGAAGAGAAGAGAAGAGAAGAGAAGAGAAGAGAAGAGAAGGCTCCTGGGGGGACTGTACAGCAGCTTCCAGCACTTCAAAGGCCTACGGGAAAGCTGGGGAGGGCTCTTGATCAGGGAGTGCAGGGATAGGATGAGGGGGAATGGTTTTAAGCTGCAAGAGGGCAGACTTAGATGAGATATTGGGAAGAAATGTTTTCCTATGAGGGTGGTGAGGCCCTGTCCCAGATTGCCCAGAGGAGTTGTGGCTGCCCCATTCCTGGAGGTGTTCAAGGCCAGGTTGGATGGGGCTTAGAGCAGCCTGATCCAGTGGGAGGTGTCCCTGCCCATGGCAGGGGGGTTGGAACTGGATGGGCTTTAAGGCCCCTTCCAGCCCAAACCATTCTGTGATTCTAAAATCAAACCAAAATTAGAATTCTCATTAAGGACAAGGACATTGAACACAGAAGCACAGCAAAGCATCTCATGGGAATGAGGCTATAAAAAGATAGACAACAAAGGTGAAGAAAAAACTCAACTGTTTCAATGTGTTCAAAGTCAAGGAAAGTAGACAGAACGCAACCCAGTGCTTGGAAAGAAACGGCACATGATACAGTGCCTCTGGTAGCAAGGCTGGTAAAGCAACCAACCAGCCAAGCGTGGCGCTATGGACAATTTAAAGCTTGTATGGAGCTGAGAAGGGAAAATCTAGATATTTACACTGCCAAGACCTTAACAGTATGCAAAGTTTCAGGATAAGTTTTGAAGAACTGAAATAGGAAATGAAAAATGGAATTCAACAAGTGGCAGAGCTGACAACGGCCACCTGTACTCTGCCAGCCCAGTATTTTCTGTCTATAACAATAATTAATTGTATAGACTCAGGCAGCAGAGCTGAGCTAATCCACATTTCATGATAGCTTTCAATACCTTGGAAATTCCTGGGTGAGATAAAGATGATGAAGATTATTTCAAGAATCATAGTGGTTAAGGAGAACAAAAGGTATTCGAGGATGGCATTTAGACAGAGTTTGACCGAGATCTTCATTAGTGACTGAGAGAAGAAAGTGTGCTCTTTTCCCTCCCTAAAAGATAGACATTGAAGGGCTGGAGCGCATCCACAAAAGGGGAATGGAGCTGGGGAAGGGACTGGGGAAAAAGGGTTATGAGGAGCAGCTAAGGGAGCTGGGGTGGTTTAGTCTGGAGAAGAGGAGGCTGAGGGGGAGACATCATCGCTCTCTGCAGTTCCCTGAAAGGACGTTGTGGTGAGGCAAGTGTTGGTCTCCAAAGTAACAACTGATAGGATGAGAGGAAAAGGCATCAAGTTGCATCAGAGGAGGTTTAGACTGGATATTAGGAAAAATTTATTCACCAAAAGGGTCATCAAGCATTGGAACAGGCTGCCCAGGGAAGTACTGGAGTCACCATCCCTGAAGGTATTTAAAAGAAAGGTAGATGTGGCACATACGGACATGGTTTGCTCATGAATTTGGCACTGTGAGGTTTACGGTTGAACTTGATGATCTTAAAAGTCTTTTCCAACCATTTTTCTGTGATTCTGTAATCGAACAATCTGCTGACAAAGTTGATGAGGGTGATCAATAAAAAAATGGAAAGGAATCACAGAGAACAACAAGATGATTTTTAGGACTGACAACGTTATCTCGTAACAGGAGCAGAATAACATTTTACAATGCTATTAGGGACTAAGAAGAATGTTCCCTACCAAGACTGGGACCTCATCAGCTGGAAACCAGGGATATGGAAGAACAGGGAATATTGGACCATATTAAAATGAATAAGGACTATTGATTGTCACAGCCATACGAATGAGCAGAGGAAATTATCAGCGTAAAAGGAAACTTAGAAAGATCCATAAAGAACCTAGAGATACTGCTATACAAGGCAATGGTGAGGGCTGATCTCCATGACCTCATACACGGCTGACCAAAACAATACAAATGAGATCATAGAATCACAGAATGGTCTGGGATGGAAGGGACATTAAAGATAATCCAGTCCCACGGGCAGGGACGCCTCCCACTGGATCAGGCTGCTCAAAGTCCTATCCAACCTGGTCTTGGACACCTCCAGGGATGGGGCAGCCACGACTTCTCTGGGAAACCTGTTCCGGGGCCTCCCCATCCTCACTGGAAAACATTTCTTGCTGATATCTTCTCTCAGTCTCCCCTCTTCCAGCTTAAAACCATTCCCCATTGTCCTATCTCAGCACTCCCTGATAAGAAGCTCCTCCCCAGTATCTCTGTAGGTGTCTGAGGTACTGGAAGGCTGCTAGAAGGTGTCCGCAGAGCCTTCTCTTCTCTAAATCAATATAATTCAACCCAGAGGAAAAACAAACGAGGCAATTGAACTGGAGCAACCTGTTTCACAAGGCAAGATGATGAGGGTTTGTCAAGCTTAAGCCAACACGCAAACACTAGAGGCTGAAGGAGGATATGACTTGTCCAAATTCATCCAGGCTAAGCAGGAGACCCAGCTGTCAAACAGGAAGGCAGAAGGGACATTTAAGCTCAATGACAACACCGGCACAGGAAAAGCTACCGGAGATTGACTGTCAGCACAGGCAGGGTGGAAACGGGAGTAAACACAGAAGAGCTTAAGGGACCAGAGACAGCGTTGTTCTCAAACATCTACAAAGTCCGAACTCACTGTTCTGCAACAAGAAATAGCAAATAAATAAATGAGGGTAAGACACAGTCCTGCAATGATCATGGAAAGCAAGCATGAAGCAAATGACCTGTACGTTAAAATATGGACCTTTTTCTGACTCCTGTGGTTACCAATTTGATAAAAGAGAAGCTTGAAGATTTCAATAAATCGCTACACGAGTGCCCCGCCTTGTACCTTGCAGGACATCACTTTCTCTCCCGAAAGTAGCAATTCTCTTATCATAGAATGGTTTGAGTTGGAAAGGATCTTAAAGCCCATCCAGTTCCAACCCCCTGCCATGGGCAGGGACACCTCCCACTGGACCAGGCTGCTCAAACCCCCTCCAATCTGGCCTTGAACACCTCCAGGGATGGGGCAGCCATGGCTTCCCTGGGCAGCCTGGGCCAGTGGCTCAGCACCCTCTTAAATGAGAACCACGAGGCTTAGTGTGTGCTCCTTGAGTCCTCGATGACATCAAATTTTACCTTGCTGCTCTCGCAATCTCTTCAGTATCCAAACATTAGGACTTTACAATGAACTAAGGCGTTACCAATTTGTAATTTGAGAACAGCCCTGCAGAGAAGGACTTGAGGTGCTGGAGGATGAGAAGCTGGAGGATGAGCCAGCAACGTGAGCTTGTAGCCCAGAAAGCCAACCATACCCTGGGCTGCATCAAAAACAGTGTGGCCAGCAGGGTGACGGAGCGGATTCTGCCCCTCTTGTTCCATTCTTGTGAGACCTCATCTGGAGTCCTGTGGCCACTTCTAGAATCGCCAGCATCAGAAGAATATGGAACTGTTGAAACAGGTCCAGAGGAGGCCATGAAGATGAATTGAGGGCTGGAGAACCTCTGCTATGAGGACAGGCTGAGAGTGCTGTCAGTTTTCACACATAATTGCTTGATTAAGGGTGAAGATGCAAGAACTTTGGCTCCCACATTTGACCAAGCTTCTTAATAAAGGCAGACTTCAAATAATCAGAGCGTTTTCTGTTCCAACCCTGGAAGCACTTTCATCCTTCAGAGGGCTGCCATATCACTGAGTGCCCTGCGGTCTGATAACTGACTTAGTCCAGAACAAGAAGGCGGCCAAGGCTTCTCTGAGCTATGAACCGCTGCAGTAGTTGGCATCCCCGTGACTGCATTTCATGATCCACCAAACTTCATCCACTGCTTCTTCAACACCAGCCTTAGCACCACAGTCAGTTTGACACCTGAGGCAACGTGTGTGTTAACTCAATTAAGAGAAATAATTAACTTCATCTTATTCTTCAGGTACAATCAGCCTCGGACAGCAAAGGAGACACGAGGATGTCCCTCGAGCTGTACCTTCTGAGGACCAGATGTTAAGAAGAGACCCTAAGAATATTTCCACTTTTCTCATTCCAGGTTTGATTTTGACTATATGAACCTTTCTTTTCTTCACCATCAATACCTACACCTCGTAAGAACAATAAGCGAGCATCCCACTCTATTTCACAGCACATTTTTAGATCTACTAGGCTGAGGCAACATCAGAAGATGCCACACGGTTTTCCTCTTAATCAGGACCTTCAAACCCTTTGTCTGCTGCAGGATCACATCGAGAGCTGGTTCAGCGTCACCAACACAAAGCACATGAAGCACCACATTGCTCGAAAGGAAGAACAAAGTACTTTAAAGAATCACGCACACATTGACGGCTCCTACCTGTATTTTGATCGGCCAGGTGAAATTGCTGACGTAAACGAAGAAAGTGATGTTTGGATTGTTACGGAAATCAAATTTCTCATTGGAGAAGCTGTCTTTGTATTCTTTTATATTGGTTCTGGAAATGACTGGAATTTCCTCCCCGGCCTGGGTGCCAGCTGGTTTGAAATGTTAAAAAGTAGCAAGAAAAGATGTTTCAATGCACATTTTCAGTGGCAAACGAAAAGGGTGAAGCATGCTGAATTTTAATGTTACCAAACCATTTATCTCAAGGCTGATTTTAAGCTGCACTGATTTAACAAAATCATCGCATGCCAAAATATTGCATTACTATCAACTTCTCGCCTTCGATGAGGAATTGGATTGGATGAACTTTAACGTCCCTTCCAACCCAAATCATTCTATGGTTCCATGAAAACCATAGATCTTTTTAATATTTTATTCAACCCCCCGGCCGAACACTTAAAGCCATTACAGAACACGTTCATAGGTTAAAAACAACTTTCTCCAATTAAATTTGCATTGGTTGAAAATGAGTAACTGAAAGAAGCGACCAAGAAACTCAGATCAGGCTCATCTTACCCGCAAAACTTGTGGACCAAGTGATGTTGAGGTTGAAGTTTTTAGAGGCGTTGATAAACATGTCCAGGTCTCGGTTTTGCTTGGCGGAAGAAAAAAGAAAAGGTATTTTTAGGATAACAATTTTACTACACTGTTTCCTGGTAAATCTTAACTGAAAGAAAATCTTGGAATTTGTTACTTCTATGAAGCAAATATATCAAGAAAAAAGCTATTTACATTTTCTGAAAGTAGTTTTCTCCTCCTCAAGGGAAACACAATTATGAACAAAACAAGTCATACACATAGAATAAACCAGGAAGAATAGAGAAACAAGGCACTGGGTGAACTAGAAGCAAAATCAGAGCTCCTCAGCAGTTGTTCAAACAACCATAAAGAATCAGCCCTGGTTCTTGATGACATTTTATCGTGAATATTTGAATGGCCAAGCCAAGCTCTGGTTGCTTTGTGGAGCTGGAAAACCACACCACGTCCAGACACTACACGTGGAGACTGGTAGAACTCTACCATTCATTGCCTCCAAGGCCAAAAGATGACAAACATATTCCCAAAGGATGAAGTTTAAAGGGAAAGCAGAAAATTTACCTCTTCGGGTGTTGCTACAAAGTTGATGGCTGTGTAATAGCGATCATCCTCTTGAGATAGGCTGAAGGTGAACTGATAGTCAATGAGAAGGGTATCTGGAAGGGAGGCATGGAAAAAGTTATCCCATGGCTTGAAAGAAAACAAACTTCCACAAAGCAGGATTTGATTTCACTGAAGTGTTTCGTGCCCGGAGAACACAACTAGGAGCCACCATGCAGCTGCAAATGACTCCCACCTATGTATGATTCATCCTGGAGAAGAGAAGGCTCCGAGGAGACCCTATAGCGACCTTCCAGTACCTGAAGGGGCTCCAGGAAAGCTGGAGAGGGGCTGTTCACAAAGGCCTGTGGGGATAGGTCTGCCCCATCCCTGGAGGTGTTCAAGGACACGTTGGATGGGCCTTGGGCAGCCTGAGCCAGTGGGATCCATGGCAGGGGGGTTGGAACTGGAGGATCTTTAAGGTTCCTTCCAACCCAAACTATTCTATGGTTCTATGATTCTATCCAATGAGACCTTATCCAGAAGAGAATTTTGCTTCTCATTAAACAATACCTTTAAAATTACTTTTCAGCCCTTCCCTTGTATTTCAGCACATAATCCCTGGTATTTTAAGGAGACGCTGAGGCAACTAAAACTAGTTTTAAATAAGGTATTTTAAACTTCAAACACATTTTTTATCTCCAAACAAAATCCCAAGAGTACTCACAGTAACATGTTCCTTTAAGTGGATTTCCCTGATATCGATTTTCGACTTCACACCTTAAAAGAAGACATAATTTTTAATAAATTGATTTTTTTTCAGTTCTATTTATTACCAACCACTAAAACACAGAAAATGCCACCTGTGCCGATAACGGTACACAACTAAAAATAAAAGCTGTGTGGCTGAGTTACACTGGGCTGCTGAAGCAATGCCACAATCCCTGCGAGTCAAGCTGGTATGCAGAAAAAATGAATATAAAATTCTATATATTAGGCTTTGAATCCACTCGGAATGTCTTTATTAGCTCTTCACAATGCACAGAACTGGATTACTACACTCAGAAATTGAAGTTCCATTTATATTTACAGCTATTTCAGGATCTCGTCCTATAAACGTTTACTTATGCGAGCAACACTAAAAATAAATCTGGCAATGAAATTATTCGGAATGAAATTATTTCCACTAACATTACCCTAAAAGCATTTCTGTTACGTTACAGAGAAACCACCAGCAAATTTGTTGCTCTGAAACTGCTCTATTAAAACGCTTGAATGTCAAAGTCTTATTTCAGCTATATTTACGCTCCCACAGAACAGCAGCAGAGCGCAGAGTTAGTAAAAATCTACCAATTAAAAGAAACTATTGTGAGATAAAGCATAGTTTGAGGCGTGGAGGGTGTTATTTTTTCCACCCTGTCCCTTCTGCATGACATTCCCAGTTGAAATGTTCTTCAAAAATCTTTAGGAAACCATTTTCTTTGTGTTATCCCCGCAGGGGAAGCACGGCTGGCTGCACCGGTAATGAAGTTAAGTCAAGTGGCAGCGGGAAAAGATGAGCAGAAACATCATAAATACAAGCATTAAAGAATAGAGGGGCTCTATGCCGGTGCGTGAACGGCCTTTGGATTTCAAATAACAAAGTGAAATGAACTCACAGTTGACACTCGTCTCCTTTTATTCCTTTGGTGGTACAGAAGCACTTCCCTGTATTGGTGTTGCAGACAGACGCGTGGCCGTTGCACTTGCAAGCTGTTGAGCAGAGAAAAGAGGGGGAAAATGCAACGTTAAACGATGCACGAGAAACAGATTTCATAGCAATTAAGTCCTTGCGTTGCTAAACTGAGATACATCAACAATTAAAGTGCATTTGAAACTCCTCTTGGTGCTCTTGGGCTTCTTTGTGATCCAGAAGGCAGCTAAAAATAGAACAAAACGGAGCGAGTGCAAGCTCCAGGACTGATGTTTGGTATGAAATCATGATCAGACAACGCTTTTTAGCCTCAAAAAACTATTTAACTTCCCCTCTTGTTGTTGAGACAGCGCGAGGGATATCCTAGCTGGTAGAAAAAGACAATATTTGGAATAATTTGGGGCTTGCTAACACATTTCCCTCCAACACAAAACTCTGGAGAGAAGATTATGTTCTGCAAACAAAGCAAAGCTCGTGGTGGTTTTAGGGCTTTTTCTAGAAATAAAGAGGCCTTTGAGAAAATAATGTTATTTAAGAATCATAAGGTTTGAAAAGACCTTTGAGGTCATCAAATCCAACTGTACCTGTCCACTACTAAACCAGATCCCCAGGCACCTGCCTTTCGGACATCTCCAGGGATGGGGACTCCACCACCTCCCCAGGCAGCCTCTGCCAGTGCCTGATGACACTTTCAGTGAAGAAGTTTTGCTTAATGTCCAATCTAAACTTCCCCTGACGCAGCTTAAGGCCATTCCCTCTTGTTTCCTCACCTGTCACTTTGGAGAAGAGACCAACACTCACCTCGCTACAACCTCCTTTTAAGTAGTTGTGGAGAGCAATAAGGTCTCCCCTCAGCCTCCTCTTCTCCAGACTAAGCAACCCCAGGTCCCTCAGCTGCTCTTCCTTAGATTTGTTCTCCAGCCCCGTCACCAGCTTCACTGCTCTTCTCTGGACGTGCTCCAGGACCTCAATGTCCTTCTTATAGTGAGGGGCCCAAAACCGAACACAGTATCTGAGGTGCGGCCTCACCAGTGCTGAGTACAAGGGCAGAATGATGCTTTGCACCCAAGAAAATGCGATTCCTCCTTGCTTATCTCTGATTAATTTGGTGGCTTTTCCCCACAACCACAGAATGCTCTCAGTTGGAAGGGACCCAAAAGGATCATCGAGTCCAACTCCTGTCCCTCCACAGGACAACCCCAACATTCACACCATCGTCTCAGGCTGTTGTCCAAATGCTCTTGGGATATTGTCAGGCTTGGTGCACTCACTGCTCCCCTGAGGAGCTGTTACAGTGTTCCACCACCTTCTGGGTGAAGAACCTTTTTCTAATGTCCAATCTAAGGCACATCCTCCCACCATTCCCTTGGGTCCTATCATTGGTGACCAGAGAGAAGAGACCAGCACCTGCTCCTCCTCCTTCCCTTGTGACGAAGCAGTAAAGTGCGATGAGGTCTCCCCTCAGTCTCCTCTTCTCCAGAGAGAGAAGACTTCAGACAGAGTGACTTCAGATGCTCCTCATATGGCTTCCCCTCTAAACCCTTCACCAACTTTGTGGTCTCCCATGGACGCTCTCCAGTAGCCTTATATCCTTCTAGGGCTGCACCAGCGCAGAAGAGAGTGGGACAATCCCCTCCCTCGACCATCTGGCATGCAAAAAAACCCCAAATCCAAAACAACAATCCCAACACAAGGAGTTATCTCTAACATCATGTTCCCTATAACTAGAAGACTGGATAAAATAGCTTTCCCTGGAAGGTGAGTGCCTTTTAGAAGTTCAAAGACTCACAGAATGGTAGCAGTTGGAAAGGACCTCGAATCATTAAGGTTGGAAAAGACCTCTAAGATCAACAAGTCCAAACATCAAGACTTTAAAGATCTTCCAGTTCCAACCCCCCAGCCATGGGCAGAGACACCCTTCACTAGATCAGGCTGCTCAAAGCCCCATCCAACCTGGCCTTGATCACCTCCAGGGAGGTGTTTCCGTCAAGAAGACATGTGCTACTCAATGTACCAGCAGATTCTTGGACATGAAGTCCCCAATGCGAATATCCTTGCCAACCTTCCACCTTATTTCATTGATCCTTTTGATATCTTCTTTATATTGGCAACTAACGAAGCTATACAGTATCAGAGATGCTTAATTGTGCTTAACAGATGTGGATGAGTGGTTTCCTAGCAGCAATATGGAACCAAATGTGAGGAAGCATCAGGGCCTATTGTGGGAACAAGTAGAGTGAATGAAGATTTGACAAAGTAATTGCATTCCGCAAAGCAAACACTCTTCTCATTAGTGGCACTTCTGGAACCAATTCTTAATGCTCTACGAATGCCTTGCACCGCCTTCCTTGTGCTTCACAAAAGGTTAGTGAACGGAAATTCAATCAACGTTCAACATTAACACACGTAAAAATTAGGAGAAATGTCAAATTTCACATTGTTTAAATGCAGCTCACAGTACCCCAAGCAGTGACGTTAATGCTTCCTCACCCTGTTCTTTACTAACATGCTGATGAAGAAGGCACTCAAATATCTCCATTTAAAGAAGAGTCTGGTCATTTATCCGTTTGCCTATGAGCCCCATAACTGGAGATCAGAAAATCATAGAATGGTTTGGGTTGGAATGGACCTCAAAGCCCATCCAGCTCCAACCCCCTGCCATGGGCAGGGACACCTCCCACTGGATCAGGCTGCTCAAGGCCGCATTCAAACTATCCTTGAACACTTGATCCACCTCCCTAATCCTATTTTTCCATGGCAAGCCATTCTCTCTTTCAGGCACTGGAACAGGCTGCCCAGGGAGGTGGTCGAGTCGCCTTCCCTGGAGGTGTTTAAGGAACGGCTGGATGAAGTGCTTAGGGACATGGTTTAAGGGAGTGTTTGGAATGGTTGGACTCGATGATCCAGTGGGTCCTTTCCAACCTGGTGATTCTACGATTCTATGATTCTACGATTCCGATGCCGCTGCGCAGCTGAGGCAGGGAGCAGGGAGGACCATGGCACCAGCAGCTCATCGTGGGCCACCAGCAAGCGCTCCACGGAGGCGTTCAGAAGCGCTGCCGCAGCGGCAATCTGATTTCAGGCATAATAGCGCTTTCCGTTCTCTTGCAAATAACTTTCTTATCTACCGCTACCATATTTCCATGGGAAACTTTAATCAGAAAATTCAAAACCTCCTGAATGCGGAGAAAGCACCTTGCAGCTATTTTCACATTTGATGTGCTGCATTCCCTGCCCTTCCTGATTAACACTTCTCTACATTGGACACCTTCTAAAAGCAATCGCTGAGGAGTGATTTACCTACCATTTAGTTATTATCTGCCCAACACCAATGCCTACGGTGAGATGCAAGCAATTCTTCCCTAGAAATAACTGTAGTTTGACAAAATTCTTTCAACACAGGCGACAGAGCAACGTTCACCTGCCCTGGTGGCACAGAGCAGCACGAAAAGGCATCTTACTCCATCCCCTCTTTTTATTCCTACCTGGCTTTTGAACCCCATCGCTACCAATTGCAGCTCGGCACAGGCTTACCTGTTGGAAATTGTCCCAACAGTGTCACTCAGACTCCCGATGGCTCAGCAGAGTGGAGAATACAGGTTGCCAAGGGAATTTATGGCTGTCCCATCCCTGGAGGTGTTCAAGGCCAGGTCGGATGGGGCTTTGACCAGCCTGGTGCAGTGGGAGATGTCCCTGCCTATGGCAAGGGGCACTGGAACTGGATGATCTTTAAGGTCCCTTCCAACCCAAATCATTCTATGATTCTAAGATACTCAACACCAACAATTTTTCCAACACTGAATGTTTGCTATTTTGAGGATATTTATGCTCCTTGTGTTCCTGATGCACGCGGACATAGAAGGATTCCCACTCGGCGCTAAGCATGCAAATACAGATACGCTTGTGCATCAGGATGGAGAGTACCAACAACCATCTCCAGCACGGATGCAACCATGGGCTCTCAAAACTGTGTGGCACACAAAATAAAGCATAAATCACGGAATCATAGAACTATGGAATGCTTTGGGTCAGAGGAGACCTTAAAGCCCATCCAGTCCTGCCCCTCTGCCATGAGCAGGGACACCTCCCACTGGATTCAGCTGCTCCAAGCCTCATCCAACCTGGCTTTGAACACCTCCAGGAATGGGCAGTCCATGACTTCTTTGGGTTACCTGGGCCAGGGCCTCATCACTCTAACAGGGAAACGTTTCTCCCTAAGATCTCATTTCAATCTCCCCTCTTTCACCTTAAAACCATTCCCCCTCGTCCTATCCCTGCACTCCCTGATAAAGAGCACCTCCTCAGCTTTCCTGTGGGTCCCAAAATAAAGGCACAGAGAAGAGTGCAATCAGCACTTCATTAACGGGAAAGGAAGGAGGGAAAAAGCAGGAGCTGACTCTGTTGCTCGTCAGCAGATCCTCATCTGAAGAAATCCCCTCTGGAAATCTTTCCAGTGAGCAAAAATGACTAATGGCGAGCAGTCACCCCGACTGCATCAGACAGGATGATTCCTTCTCTCCTCTTCCCATCCACCTCCGCCTTTCTGCTCAGCTTCCTGCATCCCTCATTCTTTCACCTTCACAGTAAATAGTGTTAAATCCCAGCAAATTAAAAACCTGGGCCCAAAGCACTTGAGAGCAAAGCACTTTTGACATGAGCTACTGGTTTCATCAGATAACGAAACAAATGCTGTTCCACAGTCTTAACACATTTTCTTTTTGAGGCATCTGGATGACTGTAGGTCTATCGTTATCTCAACAACGAACTATTTTTGGCCAATCCCCATGCAAAAGAGTCCAAAGGAACTCATTCTCAGTTTCCACATGTATAGAAAAGAAACATATATCAAAAGGCACGTTGTGATCTGGAGATCAAACCTGAATGCTCAGAGTAGAATGAGGTATTTTCTTGGGCCAACTCAGCCTCAATTTATTCATTCCTGCACTTCAAATTATCTTCACACGAAATGAGTTTACGAATATCAGCAGGATTTAAATCTCGCAGATAAAGCTCTGAAATAAAGCGTAAGAGATGCAACTTTCTTTTCCTTTGGACTCGTGCCGTTGTGCTGCCTGTTCCAACTCCATATTCCAGCTACTGCAACACCCTTTTCTCTAAGCGAGGCAGCCTTGACCCCATCTGGGATCTTTTAATCCCCTTCCTCGAATCTCTCTACTGGGAGGTTCTTCTTCATAGCCTCAAACTTCACCTATTTGCTCTTACTTTAGGAAACGGGACATTCATGCTCCAGGTACTGACCTCTCATCTTCATCCAAAAGGTTGACATTACCTCCAGTAAACACACTAAATGAATCATGTATCTTCTACTGGATTGTCTCCACACTTTAAAGGAGCAACACAAGGTCTTCAATGTTTGCTCATTATCATAGAATGGTTTGGGTTGGGAGAGACATTAAAGCCCATCCAGTTCCACCCACCCTGCCATGGGCAGGGACACCTCCCACTGGATCAGGCTGCTCAAAGCCCCATCCAACCTGGCCTTGAACACCTCCAGGGATGGGGCAGCCACAACTTCTCTGGGCAACCTGGGCCAGAACCTCAGGACCTTCACAGGAAAACATTTATTCCTGAAGATCTCATCTCAATCTCCCCTCTTTCAGCTTAAAATCGTTCCCTCTCATCCCATCCCTGCACTCTCTGATCAAGAGCCCCTCCCCACAGCTTTCCTGGAGCCTCTTTCAGTACTGGAAGCTGCTCTATAGTCTCCCAAGAGCCTTCTCTTCTCCAGAGTGAACAACTGCAGCTCTCACAGCCTGTCCTCATATGGGATCATCTCTGTGGCCTCCTCGGGATTCGCTCTAACAGACCCATGTCCTTCATGTGCTGAGACTCCAGAACTGAATGTGGGGCACCAGATGAGGTCTCAAGAGAGCAGAGTAGAGCAAAGGGCAGAATCCCCTTGCTTGCCCTGCTGATCCCACTGCTTTGGATGCAGCCCAGGACATGGTTGGCTTTCTGCGCTGCAACCCACACACTGCTGGCTCATGTCGAGCTTCTCATCCACCAGCACCCCAAGTCCTTCTCCTCAGGGTTGCTCTCAATCCACTCCCTGCCCAGCCTGTAACTGTGCTTGGAATTGCCCTGACCCAGGTGTGGGACCTTGCACTTGGCCTTACTGAACTCCAAGAAGTTCGCACAGTCCCACTTCTGAAGTCTGTCAAGGTCCCTCTGGATTCCACCCCTTCCCTCCGGCACGTGGACTGCACCACACAGCTTGGTGTCATCAGCAAACTTGCTGAGGGTGCCCTCAATCCCACTGTCCGTCTCCAACAAAGATGTTAAACACTGGTCTCAATACTGACTCCTGAGGAACACCACTCGTCATCAGTCTCCACACCACAACCCTTTGAGTGCGACCATCCAGACAATTCCTTATCCACTGAGTGGCCCATCTGTCAAATCCACGTCTCTCCAATTTATGTCCTAATAATCACCTTCATTCATTTCTTCCAAGATGCCCACAAACCACCCACACTCACTTCACTGAAGTACGGATGTTACTCTGACACCGAACAACGTCATTTCTGGTCTACCTTTTCCACTTCTGTATCTGAGATCGCTCCACCTCAAGATATTCCATCAAAGTTCTTCAGAGCAAGAAGCACCTTCCCTTACATCTGCACCTCACCTATCACAGCAAGGTTCTGGGTTAACAATGATCCTTCAAGAAAGGTTCTTTTCCCAATTTGTTGACTGGATCTTGCACAACCAAAAATGTTCTTTGTGCTAAAGAGTCCCAAAGCACGTTACAAACGTAGAAGGCAATTTTAGCAGCGATCAGTTAATTCTCAACTGAAATCTAGCCAACTCCTCCATGAAATACGGCAAGCATTTCAGGAAGTAGACAATCATAACAACAAATGGACAAGGCTTTTAACCAAATGTAACAGAAGGTGAAAATGTAGATAAGCAGAAATTCGTTCAAGACATTGGAATTAACACTGCTCCCTTTCAAAATAGGACCATGAAACAGTGAAACAAACCCATTTTTCACTGTGGCCATTTGAAGTTTACCAAGGACAGTAAAAAAAGTCATCTTTATCTCACGCAAGAAAAATCAAAGAATTTCATCAAGCAGTTTCTGTATCTTTGATTGGAAGAATCAAGGATTGTGCCTTGCTTGCAGGAAAGAAAAAATGCTTTATCAGGATATAATTTCAGCAGAGGAACGAATAAAGAGAGGAAAACATCAAAGAGTTCAGCGCAGGAAGATTTAAAGCATCACTTACGCTGGCATGTTCCTCCATTAGTAGGATCGCCGTAGTAGCCTGAGATACAAGTCTCACAGTGTTTGCCAGTTGTCAGGTTTTCGCACTTCTCACAAATGCTTTCGTTGACACATTTACTGTGCCCGTTGCACTGACAGGCTGAGGGAAACAGAAACGGGTGAGTATTTGTACTCAAATCTAGTGCTTCATATAGATCCTCACAAGTCTGCGCTCTGCAGAGCCTCAATGAAATCGTTTCATGCTTCTTTCAGGAAGGCTCTCGCAGTCTTATGCATTGAGCTGAAGTAGAATCAGTTTTCTGACCGTCTTGTCAAAGTTACCTCAACGACACCTGTCCACCACTAAACCAGATCCCTGAGCACCTCATCTGCCCATCTTTTAAACATCTCCAGGGATGGACTCCTCCTTGGACAGCCTCTTTCTGTGAAGAAATTTTTCCTCATGTCCAATCTGAGCCTGCCCTGGGGCAATTTGCGGCCATTTCCTCACGTCCTGTCGCCTGTGACTTGGGAGAAGAGACCAACACTCACTTCGCTACAACCCCCCTTCAGGCAGTTGTAGACAGTGATGAGGTCTCCCCTCAGCCTCCTTTTCTCCAGGATAAACAACCCCAGGTCCCTCAGCTGCCTCTCATAACCTTTGTTCTCCAGCTCCTTCCCCAGCTCCATTCCCCTTCTCTGGATGCGCTCCAGCCCCTCAATATCCTTCTTGGAGTGAGAGGCCCAAAACTGAACCCAGGAGTCAAGGTGTGGCCCCACCAGTGCTGAGTCCAGGGACACAATCTCTTCCTTGCTCCTGCTGGCCACGCCACTACAGACACAGGCCAGGATGCCACTGACCTTCTTGGCCACCTGGGCCACCGCTGGCTCATGTTCAGCCACTGTCAACCCACACCCCCAGGTCCTTCTCTGCCTGGCAGCTTTCCAGCCACTCTTCCCCAATCCCGGAGCTGCACGGGGTTGTTTTGTCCCAAGTGCAGCAGAGCTCCGCAGCTCTCCTGCAGACACCTGCACAACTCCTTCCATCTCAAAATGCTTTATTTTCTTGTTTTTCTTCCAAGCTCTCTTCCTCCTCCCATTAACAACAAGGAACACAGACATCACTTCAGTCTTTAAAAGCTGCTCTCTTCTCATTTCACTGTTGCTACTGCTGAAACGCTTGAACATTTAAACGTCGCTCACTTACCTGGACACTGAATAAAGGACCAGTTGTAGCTGTTCTCCACAGGACACATGCTGACATTAAGGACAGGTTCCAAGCTGTGTTTCCCTGTTGCAGATGGAGTTGGCATCTTGACCGGACCTCGATAGGAGCCTTCGATGCACTTCCCTTTGCCGGTGTTGCTCGGGTCGGTGCACCAGCCACAGCCGGGCTGCTCCAAACAGTGAGCACACGTGCAGTAGCCTGAACAGTTTTCAGCTATAAAAAACCACCATAAATCTTTTACACTTTGCTCACATCCATTGAAACAGGAAAAAAAAAACCCAACCATTTCTCATAAATAAGTTAGAAATTCCTACTGTGGGCTACATGTAGACAATACTTCAGAATAAACAACTTTGTTGAACACTAATCTGGATCTGATAATCATAGAATCATAGGATGGTTTGGGTTGGAAGGGACCTTAAAGCCCATCCAGTTCCAACCGTCCTGCCATGGGCAGGGACACCTCCCATTGGATCAGGCTGCTCAAAGCCCCATCCAACCTGGCCTTGAACACCTCGAAGGATGGGGCAGCCACAACTTCCCTGGGCAACCTGGACCAGGGCCTCCACACCATCATCATGAAGAACTTCTTCCCAATGTCTCATCTAAATCTTCTTCCTTCCAATTTAAAGCCATCCCCCCTCATCCTATCACTCCAGGGCTTTAAAAAAAGTCCCTCCCCAGCTTTTCTGGAGCCCCTTTCAGCACTGGAAGCTGCTCTATGGCTCTATGGTCTCTCTGGAGCCTTCTCTTCTCCAGGCTGAACAACCTCAACTCTCTCAGACTCGTAATAACCTAACAGTAAATTACATGGCTCCATGTATGAATAAAAGAGAGACAGAAGAGATACAAATAAGTTAAGTACATCAAATTACATAACTAATTCGCAACTAATTACTCAATTAATTCGATGGGTAAGAATTCAAATAATGAAATGAGCGCTTCTCCACTAGGAAAAAAAAAAAGCAGAGATTTCATGATCTCACTTGAAAACCTTTGCTATCCGGCATTTAGTTTAATTGATTAATTACACTAAACAAAGTTAAACAACATTAATTCACAAAGGCTTGCAGTGTTCACAAAGGCTTGTAGCAATAGGACGAGGGGGAATGGGTATAAACTGGGGGAATGGGTATAAACTGGAGAGGGGCAGATTTAGACTGGACATAAGGAAGAATTTCTTCACCGTGAGAGTGGCGAGGACCTGGCCCAGGTTGCCCAGGGAAGTTGCGGTTGTCCCATCCCTGGAGGTGTTCAAGGCCAGGTTGGATGGGCCTTGGGCAGCCTGATCTAATGGGATGTCCCTGCCCACGGCAGGGGGTTGGAACTGGATGGGCTTTAAGGTCCCTTCCAATCCAAACTATTGTACAATTCCATGATTAATTCTGTTTAATGCTTTATATGACGCACAACGGAGCTGCACACATGAAGCTCCTGGGATCAGGCACTTCTTATTTATGAAAATCCCACTGGTCAGTATGACTGACCTATGGAGTTTGATGACCTCTACCAGCAAATGCCAACAAGCACAAGACTCATCTCTACTTGAGATGAGTCCATCTGCCAAGACACAGAAGCAGTAACTCACGTGGACAACTGCTCATGGTGTACCATTCCATGCACTGGCCGTAGGGAAAGGAGGCCACGTAAGCGTTGGAGTCCACGCACTGTTTCATGTTGCTGCACCACATGCATTCGGAGCTGCCGCTCGTGCACTCCCCGCACATCGTCCGCAGGGCGCAGGGCGTGCGGCACTGCTTGGCGCTGTGGTTTGCTGCAGGGAGCAAGACAAGAGTCACCTTTTATTCCTGAAGGAAACTGGTAATGAGCCCCAAGAGAAGGACATGAGATAAAAAGGTTTGTCTATTATTCAGGCTGAAAAATAGTTCAATATCACAGATTTGCACCACTTTGTGGTGTTGCTGGATGGAGCTGGAGATACTTTATATCACAGTAAATACAAGAAATGCAGTAAGCACAGTAAAATCATTTCTCTTATCGCGTAGCCTTCATGAGTGATAATGCTTTTCAAAGTATTTACATTAAAACCTATTTAAACAGTGTTGGGAACGTGGTCTGTGTCTCTCAGCGGGTCTGTTGATGTGTTCCTTAAATATTGTTCCAACCCAAGCGTTGGGAAGAAACCCCACGTTTTATATGAGCAGACTGGGATGAGTTTTAAGTTATTTGATCATATACCTATACATAAATACAGGTCAAGGCAATCCCTGACTTCAATACAGGATGGGGGATGATGTGATTGAGAGCAGCCCTGAGGAGAAGGACTTGTGGTGCTGGGGGAGGAGAAGCTCAATATGAGCTGGCAATGTGCTCTCACAGCCCAGAAACCAACCATATCCTGGGCTGCATCCAAAGCAGCGTGGCCAGCAGGGAGGGAGGAGGTTCTGCCCCTCTATTCCTCTCTTGTGAGACCTCATTTGGACTATTGTGTCCAGTTCTGGAATCCTCAACAGAAGAAGAAGGAGCTGTTGGAACACGTCAAAAAGGAGGCCATAAGGATGATCAGAGGGCTGGAGCACCTCCCATACGAGGACAGGCTGAGAGAGTTCACCTTGTTCAGCCTGGAGAAGAGAAGGCTCCAAGGAGAGTTTTAGAGCAGCTTTAGAGCTGAAGGGGTACAAGAAAGCTGGAGAGGGACTGTTCACAAAGGCTTGTGGGGATAGGATGAGGGGGAACAGGTTTAAAGCAGAGAAGGGCAGATTTAGGCTTGACATAAGGAAGAATTTCTTCACCATGAGAGTGGTGAGGCACTGGTTGTCCAGGGAACTGGGGGCTGCCCCATCCCTGGAGGTGTTCAAGGCCAGGTTGGCTGGGCCTTGGGCAGCCTGATCCAGTGGGATCCATGGCAGGGGGGTTGGAACTGGATGATCTTTAAGGTCCCTTCCAACCCAAATCATTCTGTACGTACCATATATAAAATGAGTACTCATAGCAGAACTAACTCAGGAGTTTCTCGGGTGAGCCAGTGCTTTACCTTTTGAATCAAGCGACTACACTCAGATCATAAAAATCAAGTTAAGAGCCTAAACTGATGCTGTGAGTTAAAATAAACACAATTTTGAGTTCAGTTTCCATGACCCGCACCCTGCACTTCCACAAAGAATGACTGGAAGTGGTGTAGCTTACTTAGAAACGTTACGTCGTGGGCCAACTTTGAGAGGCCTTAATTTGTATTCACAAATAATCATCTCTAAGGAAGAGTTAACACCTCAAACCATTTTAAAAGATACACAGTTCCAACAAAGCTAGACGACTTTTCCCAAAAGCAAACAGCTTCTTTTAAAAAGTTCTCCTATCTCCAAAGTGTCTTTGTCCAATTAATTTCAAACTTTGATAAAATCCTCCTCTGGCGACGGAGAAAGGGGAGCTCAACTGGAAAAGAGCTTTTATTTTTTTATTAACCAGGAGATTGCTCCATACCATAATTAACCTAAATGTCACGCGCAGGTATGTAATTTAGAGCAAAATAATTAAAGTATAACATACTTCCAAGTATTTTACAGTTAATAGAGTAAATGTAAAGCAGCTTTTTAAAATCTCTGATTCATATGAAACAACTACAAGTGGGACTTTCCCAGACTACTTTTCTTTGGCGATGTGTTGTGGTTGGTATATTTGACGATCAGAGTAGTAATTATCTGAGCACGGCGTGAATGGTATGGGATAAAGGGTGGAATGTTGTGGTTTGAGCTAAGCAGAATCAGTTTCTGACTTCAGCTCAGTCTCCTCTAAGTAACCTCACTTTCGGAAAGTTCACTGCAGGGTTTTCAGACGGGGTTTGTCTCTCGCAGTGATCACACGGAGCACTGGGATGCAGAAAGGACACTGCTTGACCTTATTCCTATAGAACCCAAGGCCATCCTTGAGCTGGTGGAGCCCTGAGTCAAAGAAGTGAAAAAGGTGCACCTGCAGGACAGGACAGGTGACCCCAAACTGATCAACAGGGGATTCCATCCCATAGACATCATACTCGGGATAAAAGTGAGAAATCACAAGAGTCACGTTATCTTCTGCGATGGCCAATGTGAGGACCTCGTCTGTCCGGTTGCCCCTGATCCTGGATCCGTGCATTCCTGAATCCAGTTTGTGAGCCCAGCTCCTCCCTAACCTTGGACCCTTTCCCTTGTGTCTGCTCTGCAGCATCTGTGGTGACATAGAATCATCAATGGGTGGGGGGTGTGACTTCATATATTTGCATACATTTTAATACTTTCTTATTATTCCATCATTATCATCATCATTATTGTTGTCTTGTTCTTCTTATTAATTTCATTAAAACCGTAGTTTTAGTTTCCTACCCACAAGCCTTTTCCACTCATTTCCCCCTCCCAAGGGATGGAGGGAGAAAGGGAATCGGGAGCCTAACTGCTCGGTTTATGGTGCCAAAATTGGCTGGGCAGAAGCTAAACCGTGACACAAATTAACAATCCAGATAGTTTTAATTGTAGTGAAAGGGTTTCTCTTTACTCTTTAGGAAATACAAATACCTGTTGGTCAAGCATAGAATGACTCGAGTTGGAAGGGACCCACAAGGATCAGAGTCCAACTCCTTCCTCTGCCTTGGACAACCCCAACATTCACACCATGTGTCTGAGGGTGTAAATCCTCTCCCTAGAAGACATCCGAGTCGGATATCGTTACCTGGCCTTTCGCAGATGCTCCCGTTGACTTCATTAATACACGTCGCTGCCTTCAGCCCCTGATTGGAAGGCTCGGCTAAATACCCACAAAACCCAGCATCACTTGGTTCCTCGGGGAGCCACTGGACAAGGGTGTTAGTGAAGGGAGACATGTCTTCCCAGCACCAATAGGACACGTTGATCTTCCTCAGTCCAACCCATGGAGTCACAGGTTTGGGCTAGAAAGAAAGGAAAGTGGTTTAATACCCAGTTTTATGACCTTCAGTATTAAAAGCAAATATACATCACCATATAATGTTCAGAACAACTTTGCCACGTTAGATGTTAATAAGGGAAATATTTCTCGGTGTTATCAGAACTAAATGTCACAGAGAGAGAGGGATCCTTCAGGAAACACCAATTATTACTGTATTTTTCAAGCTATATTTCTAATTATGGAAACCAGGAGGGGAACAAGTCCAACATTTACACCCACGTGGGTTCAGTTTTGGGCTCCTCACTCCAAGAAGGACATTGAGGGGCTGAAGAGAGTCCAGGGAAGGGGAACAGCTGGGAAAGGGGCGGAAGAAAAAGTTTATGAGGAGTGGCCGAGGGACCTGGGCTTGTTTATCCTGGGGAAAAGGAAGCTGAGAGGAGATCTTATCCCTGTCTACAACTGCCTGAAAGGAGGTTGTAGTGAGGTGGGTGTTGGTCTTTTCTCCCAAGTCACAGATGACAGGAGATGAGGAAATGGTCTCAAGCTGCACCGGGGCAGGTTCAGATCAGAGATCAAGAAAAATTTCTTCATGGAAAGGGTTCTCAAGAAGTGGCAGAGGCTGCCCAGGGAGACGGTGTAGTCCCCATTTTGGAAGGTGCTTAACAGGTGGGTAGATGAGGTGCTCAGGGATCTGCTTTAACAGTGGACAGCTACAGTTGGAATTGATGATCTTAAAGTTCTTTTCCAACAATTCTATGATTCTGTGATTCAAAGATCTTATGGTACCACTCATATCTTCTCTCCATTGAAGCACTTTGGGGGCATAGTTACTCTCAGAAAGCCTTCCCTGCTGTATAAAACCATCACCTACTTCACCTTCCCAAGCATAAGAGCACTAACTCCTAACAGCACCAGGGTTACATACCACCACATGCCAACACCAATGCCTTCCCACGCTATTTAGAACAAACATTAGGAAGAAATTCTTCACGATGAGGGTGGGGAGGCCCTGGCCCAGGTTGCCCAGGGAAGCTGTGGCTGCCCCATCCCTGGAGGTGTTCAAAGCCAGGTTGGATGGGGCTTTGAGCCACCTGATCTAGTGGGAGGTGTCCTTGCCCATGGCAGGGGGTGGAACTGGATGGGCTTTAAGGTCCCTTCCAACCCAAACCATTCTGTTATTCTTTGGTTCTATAACAAAACACCTTTCCACAGCTAATTAAAAATGAAGTAACTGCGAAGTGCAACCTCCCCGGCTCAGCAGGAGCAGCCGCTGATGGGCAAAACGTCCAAGTACCAAACACAGGTTGGCTTTTTAGCAAAGTCATTTTCCCGCATCACAAGCACTCAATACCAAATCAAACGGGCTAATAGTCACTTCAGATTTCCAAGCCTCACTTTCTAAAGGACACTTTAGAGAAAAAATAACCATAAATTAACATTTTTTTTCCTCCCCCGTGTAAGGGTTCAAGAACTGTTGGGGAAAGGTTGATATACATCTTTAGATTTTACACTACATTTAAGCACTGGCATATCCAGAATCACCTGGAGGTGTTCGAACTGTGTGCTTTTACAACATCCCAGGCTTGTCTTCCTTACTTTACAAAAGATTAACAATCTTATCTGAATTGGCTCCAGGAAAGCTGGGGAGGGGCCCTTGATCAGGGAGTGCACAGGTAGGACAGGAGGGAATAACTTTAACCTAAAGAAGGGAGATTTAGATGAGATCTTAGGAAGAAATATTTTCCTTTGAGGGTGGGGAAGCACTGGACCGCGTTGCCCAGGGAAGCTGTGGCTGCCCCATCCCTGGAGGTGTTCAAGACCAGCTTGCATGGGGCCGTGGGCAGCCCGATCCAGTGGGAGGTGTCCCTGCCCATGGCAGGGGGGTGGAACTGGATGGGCTTTAAGGTCCCTTCCAACCCAAACCATTCCATGACTCTATGATTCTAAAACCCAATAACCATTGAAATGCCACTTGAAGATTACAAAGGGAACGAATGCAGGGAATGTTCTCATTTCCACTGTATGTTCTCCTCTGAAATGGAGCAATCTGACTGCTTCCAGCCTCATTCTTCCTAAACAGAACCCCTCCTGACTGCCAGTCCTACCTAGAGTGGCCTCCAGGATCCAAGCGGAGTTACCCCCATGTGCCATCAGGCCACAAGCTCAGCAGCCCGGACCAGGATTTCAGCGAAGCTGTGCAGCATCACTCTCGGGTTGGTCTGTAGCACCACCTACACCTCCTGCCCTGAACACCTCCCTGCTGCTGCCAGGGACTGGGGAAAACGTATTTATTTTATTGATGCATGAAGAGGGACAGATTCCAATTCCCTTCTTGCCGTCTCCGATAAAAAAGCACCTGCCACTAAATCAAACATAAATAACTCCAAACAAGCCGAGCAGCTCTGCGGAGTAAGAAGCTAATATTTTAAACAGTCGCTTTTCTGAGTGGAATAAATAACTTTAAATGCCTCGCATTAAACACCTCCGGTGCCCCAGAGGGACCCTTATTTATAAAATATTGTGTATAAGTCGCGAGAGGAGTCCTGCTGCAGTCGTGTATCCCACAAGAGAAACACGCGGGTGATTGCGTTATAGAAAGCGATACCTTTGAGGCACCGTGTATGTTTATATTTATCTTCCCCATTTACATTCTCTACAATTGCACTTCAAAAGCACCCACAGGGCCTGTTGAATTTCAAAAGGAAAATCAGTCCTTCTCAGTTAAGAGGCATTTCTGTCTGTACAGAGCATACAATGCCCCAGCAAGGACTGCTCCACAGTCGGAGCTTAATTACTCGGGGGACATAAAAGAGAAGCACTCACCGACGCCTGCATCTTCTGCAGCTCCTTTAGAACAAATTCTACCTTTTTCTGTGTCGTGAGGGACGCTAGCAAAGCACCGTTGGATCTGCAGAACAGTTTGGCATGATCGTAGTTCTCCTTGGCGTTTGTGATTTTCAAGCAGGAGTTGCCAACCAAATGCCAGTTTGTTCCGCAGATGTTTTCTAGGGGGAATAAAGAAAGGAAACTCAGAGATGAGAGTGACCTTCATCAGCATTCAAAGGAGTGAAGGAGCCCTTCCACTACATCAAAACATTATTTAGGAGGATGAGGGGAGACCTCACTGGTCTCTACAGCTCCCTGAGAGGAGGTTGTAGTGAGGTGGGTGCTGGTCTCTTCTCATGAGTAAGAAGTGATGGCACAAGGGGAAACGGCTGGAGCACCTCTGCTCTAAGGACAGGCTGAGAGAGTTGGGGTTGTTCACCATAAACAGAAGGCTCCAGCGACACCTTAGAGCAGCTTCCAGTACCTGAAGGGGCTCTGGGAAAGCTGGGAAGTGACTTTTTACAAGGTCCTGGAGTGACAGGATGAAAGGGAACGGCTTTAAATTGGAAGGTGGAAGATTTAGATTAGACATTAGGAAGACATTTTTCATGATGACATTGGTGAAACACTGGCACAGGTTGCCCAGAGAAGTTGTGGCTGCCCCACCCCTGGAGATGTTCCAGGCCAGGTTGGATGGGGCTTTGAGCAACCTGATCCAGTGGGAGGTGTCCCTGTCCATGGGGTTTTGGAACTGGATGGGCTTTAAGGTCCCTTCCAACCCAAACCATTCCATGATTCTATGTTTCTTTCGGGTCTTCTCACTTTTTATTCAGTTTTCAAACTATGAAAGGCCAGACCGGGACACATCCAGACCTACTGAATCAGAATTTGCTTTCCATATCCTTCTAAAGCTTCTGCCTGTGTTGTTTTTCTCCCCTTCTCCATATCCTATTAACTGCAAATGTCGATTCCTGAAGATACCATATTTCTCTCACAGTCACTGGGAAAAAACGCCCCATGTTACTACAGTGGGGCTGATAATCAACTCCCATCATCTCCCGCTGGAAACACTCCAACAAGAGAAGTTTCCTTATAGACTTTAGGTGTTATTTGCCTAATTTGCCAGTACGTGCCATTACGCTTTTGCGCAATCCTAGTTTCTAAAATTAAATAACATGCATTATTAAATCTAATATCTTGCAGAAGCCTATTATATCAACAGCACTGCTTTTATCAAATGAGAAGAGAGACATGAAACGCAGCCTAATAATTACACGAGTAATCATCCTCCTCTTCAGATAATTGAGACTGAAAAATACTCCATCAGACTTTCTGAATTTACAAGAAATTAAGTTTTATACCAAAGCTGGTATGATTAAACAACATTATTTACTCCAGTTTAGCACTAGAAGATCGCAATATGGGGTAAAAAGCTTTTGGACTGAGTGAATTTGAGGCTTTTTCGAGCAACCTGATCTAGTGGGAGGTGTTCGTGTCTATGGCATGGCAGCTGGAATTAGATCTTTAAGGTCCCTTCCAACTCAAATCATTCCATGGTTCTTTTATTTACGCTAATAGAACAAATACATACCTGGTAAAGCGATACACTCCTGATTCCTGGGTTCCCACTGACAGTTTTGATCCATGGCACAGCTTTTGCAACTTGTCTTTTTGTTACAGTAGTAGGCAGGGTTGTCCTTAGGACAATTCCCATAGCGAGTGATAGGAGCCTAAAATAAACAACACAGATGAGGCTTTTTTCCCCATCCAACAACTGTCAGATTATAACAACCACAATGACTCCACACTAAACTTCACATTTCAGATCTACAAAGCAAACTCTCCATTCTAAAGCCGCAACGCTGGACATCGCCTGTGTAGTCAAGACGTTCCCCCAGGCCACCATCTGACATATTTTCCTTACAAGAGAGCTCTTACAAAAGGGTCAGTTTTCTTCCAAGGGAAGGCTCTAGGGATCACAAACCCAAACTGAGTAACCATACCAGCTCTTCTCCTGCCCTTCCCCACCCTCTTAAATTGAGCGAAGAGTCCCAGGAAAAGCCCTTGGACCAACTTGAAAAAACAATTCAAACACAGGAAGGACACAGATCAGCTAGAGGAAGTCTACAGGAAGCCACGAACGTGATCTGAGAGCTGGAGCATCTCCCATATGAGGCCAGTCTGAGAGAGTCGGGATTGTTCAGTATGGAGAAGACTATGGGGAGACCTTAGAGCAGCCTTCTAGTACCTGAAGAGGGCTACAGTTAAACTGGAGAGAGGCTCTTTATCAGGGAGTGCAGGATTAGGACGAGGAGGAATAGTTTTAAGCTGAAAGAGGGGAAATTGAGATGAGATCTTAGGAAGAAATGTATTCCTATGAGGGTGGTGAGGCCCTGGCCCAGGTTGCCCAGGGAAGTCGTGGCTGCCCCATCCCTGGAGGTGTTCAAGGCCAGGTTGGATGAGGCTTTGAGCAGCCTGATCCAGTGGGAGGTGTCCCTGCCCATGGCAGTTGGGGTTGGAACTGGATGGGCTTCAAGGTCTCTTCCAACCCAAACCACTTTACTTTAGCGGGTCAGAGCTACACAAGCAACGGAAATAACGAAACAACAGGAGCCGTAACCCTGACAAAACCAAGACATCTGGACATTTGCTATTTCAAAAGGCTACATTTAAACTACAGAAGTATTAGAGAGACTTTACCTGTTCCTCTGTGCAGTTGTTATGCATTGAGATACACTGGTCAGTGCACCATTGACAGTTGTTTGTGTTTGCTGTACAGCTATAGCAGTCTGTAATCTGATCACATTTCTCATTGTCTACAGCTATTAAAGAAAAAAACCTGCATGACCAAAAACAGGCATTTCCTGACAGAGCTCTAAGAACTTGATTACATACAGCAAAAGATATAACCAAACAGCAGTGCCTGTAGATTCTCCGTTATCGACTATACTTAGTAAATCAGACACTTCCACGTGATCGAACTGATAGAAGATTGCATTCGTTTGCACCATCAATCATTTGTAGTGCCCACAGAGATGGAAAATTCAACAGCAGAAACTGCACCAAGACATGGAAACATGACAATGTTCAGTGTCCACATGCACCACGTCAGAGGTCGTTTCACAAGGACAGTGAACATCTCCCACCGCAGCCCATTTTGCTCCAAGCCTGGCCTTCAATTACACGGAGCGTTTTCATGCAAAGCTTGAACTTTCCACTCCATCTTTCCAATCTTATTGCCTGTGTTGCATGGAAATTTACTGTACATTGAGAGCCCATCAAAGCAATGTCCTTTTACATCAATTTCTCTTAAATAATTAAAGGTTGCCATCTACTACAGAATCAAGGTTTGCGTAATTCAGCTCAGAGCAACGAATGCATGAGGACAAAACACTGAAAAGTTGTTTAAGAATTATCATAAAGGAGAAAACAGGAATTAGACCTTAAAACAAATGCTCTTTTTGATGGCTCCTATCTAATTGAAGGAAAAATAAAGTGAATTTTCTTGAACAGCTGTTGTCTCTCTCGAAGAGCACAGGATAACGTTGTAAGACCCAGCTCCTTTCCCATGCCCCATGCTGTTCCTCATCAAACTGCTGGCTCTCACAAGGTCAGTTCTTGGAGCAAATATCTACAGAGCAACAGTCCAGGGCTGATTCCTGACTGATGTTGTCTGTTTGGGATAGGAAAGCAAGTACAAACAGTATGGTAGGAAAAAAATCTAATGAGCAAGCAGCTACGGCGGGAAGGAGAGGTGGAAATATCTCCAAGCCACTGTGGCTACTTGGTCAGAAGAAGGTGTCCCAGGAAGTAGAACTACCCCCTTCCCTATCTTAAACTTGATCTGATAACGGCACACAAGTTGGAAAGGGAAATGGAAAGAACGCGACGCATACCTGGCTTGGGAGGGCAGTCTTCAAAGACCTTTTGCTGCTGCTCTACAGTCGCCATTTCCCAGGGGACGCAGCGAGGAGGGGTGGTGGCCCACACGCACCTGACGCCGGGACCTGCTCGCAAGCAGGCCGTTTCGTTGTCGAAAGCTTCACATCTCTCAGGCGTGTACTTCAGTATGTCACTGAGGAGGAGACTGTTGAAGCCTCCAAACACATACATGGTGCTACACAAAACACAAGTGAAGACACAAATGGTTTTGCCTGGATTTACAGACCACACGCTGCTGCAGGTCAACTTGATTCAAGGTGTGAGCAAGGTGTTTTAGTACATTCCAGCGTGTATAAATCCAAATAAATAGCTCTGGGTTATAGAAAGCACTAAAGGAAAGGCCACTCAAGTTCCACTATCTCAGAGAAGCCAGAGAGTCTCTACAGGTGGGTGTTAAGATGGAGTCAAACCATCCTGAGGTCGTGGATCGACCTCTTTCTTCAGCCAAAGCCCTGGGTGACACCTGATCAGTGTGGCAATATGCTGTGGAAATGTGGGAACCTCCTACAAAGAACAACACTTAGAGAGGGAGGAAGGCTAAAAATCAGGGAGATGGTATCACACCGTTAAACCAGCACTCAGCAGCTAAGACAAAACAATTCAGTGTTGTCACGTCTTGCTCCACCGCTGTGACAAAATCACAGTTATTTTCATGGCTGTTAGGAAGTGCACCAGTGAGGCAACTAAAAAAAAAATAGGATTTGGAGGGGAAATAAATAAAGATGCTTTTTAAAATCTCCTTTAGTATCACAACTGCATCAGGCAAAGCATCAGATTTCATTATCCGTTGTCAGGCCATACCTGGCATCCAGTTTTGGTCCCTGCTATACAAAAATGATGAGGAAAGGCTGGAGAGGATCCAGAGAAGGGCCCCAAAGTTGATCAGAGGATTGGGAAACCTCCTATAAGGCTAAAAGAACCGGGTTTGCACAGCCTTGAGAAGAGAAGGCTTAGGGGAGACCTCATTACCATGAACCAGTACATAGAGGGTGTCTACCAAGTGGATGGAGACACCCTCACATGGAAAAATCAAGGAGTAACGGGGATAAGTTGCTCCTGGGGAGATTCTGATTGGATTCCAGAACAAAATTTTTCACTACAAGAACAGTTCAACATGGGAATCATCTCTGCAGGGAAGTGGTGGATTCCTCTACACTGGACACTTTGAAGGCTCAGCTCGCCAGGGTGCTGGGCCATCTCAGTTCAACCGTAGATCACCTAAAAGGTTGGACCAGATGATACTTGAGGCCCCTTCCAACCTGGTATTCTATGATTAGTGACAGAAAAGTGCCACCAAAAAAATCTGCACACCTGTACTTCCAAACACGCATTTAATAAGACAGTGAAGAAGAGTCAATGCATAAAAGTTCTCGTTGAATAGTATTTTTAACGTGATTTTCATCCTGTTTTAGGTAGGAACTAAAGCATAGGCTTAATTGTCCTTCATGGAAGCAAAGCCAGGGAGGGACTTTTTCCAAGGGCCTGGAGTGATAAAATGAAGGGGAATGGCTTTAAATTGGAAGGGGGAAGATTTAGATTAGACATTAGGAGGAAATTCTTCACAATGAAGGTGTGGAGGCCCTGGTATGAGTTGCCCAGAGGAGTTGTGGCTGTCCCATCCCTGGTTCAAGGCCAGGTTGGAATGGGCTTTGAGCAACCAGTGGGAGGTGTCTCTGCCCATGGCAGGGGGTTGGAACTGGATGGGCTTTAAGGTCTCTTCCAACCCAAACTATTCCATGATTCTACTGTCCCCAGTATACACTGAAACAAACAGACAGTGAGCGAGGTTTTAGAGAGAAAGGGACTATCTAGAAGGACACCATCCTTTAGAAAGCAGCGACAGTTATCTGCCTGGCTTAAAATGAGCTTTAACTAATGACACTGATTTACAGGCAGCATCCTCAAAGGATAAAGGAAGCAGAATGAAAGACTCCTAAGAAATATCATTACTCAAATTCCGTTGCACAGGCTCAAATACAATAGCAGATGCTCCCCCAGAGCAGGAATATTATTGTAGCGACATAATGCTTAACAGCAGAGATCTCACCTATGACCTCACTTACCGAACAGCACAGGGATGCTAAAGAAATGGCACACAGGATAAGTGATGTAAAGTGAAACATGGACACATTAAAAAACCAGGAGGGAAAATACGATTTGGAGATAAAAGCCATCATTGCAGCAAAATAAGAAATAGAAATATGACATAAATGAAATTATGAAATAAATAAGAAATATAGAGAAGAAAAAGGAATAGAAATCAGATTTTTTTTAATAGAACTAAGGGAGCTGAGACAGTTTAGTCCAGGGAAGAAATATAGGATATGAATAATAAGAATGATAAAGAGAGGGGATGAAGTGACAGGGCATGATCGACAGGCCTAAAACAATATAAGGTACGTTTGGACTTGATGATCTCAAAAGTCTTTTCCAACGGAGGGATTCAATGATTCTAAGAATACAGGTGAGCCATGGGTGACTCGCACTGCATCGCTTTGTGCGATGTTCCATCTGTAACTTCTGACATTTCTATCATCGGGGTGATTGTGCTGTGCTATTCTTGGTGCAGAGAGCGTGAGAGAAAGAGGCAGTGAGCAGCCGGGGCCAGAGATTCCGCATTTTTGGGGTGATGTAATTTGTTTATTCAATGATATAAAAGCTGGACCCCTCGCAATGATGGTTGGAGACCTCAACTACGAGCGGATACACTGCTTAGGACTTCTCAATTGTCCGGGAAGGCTCTCCAAATCTACGCTGCAAAAAAAGAGGCTCCACAGCAACTGAATATCCGGATGATGATAATGGGACAACTGGTGAGATATCTTTCTTAATTACTATGCTCATCCCCTTGTAGTAATGATGAGACGCGCTGCCTTTAAAGCTATTACTGTTAATTTGTTGATCACTACTAATCATTTGCTACCTTTATGTTCTAATGAGTTGAGTAAAAATTGATTTCACAGAGTACTTCAGAGTTTGAGCTTTGTGCTTAAAACATGTAGATACCAAAGACACTGTAAGAGTGAAGTTCTGAGGACTTTGAGAGGTTTCCAACAGATCCTCAGCCTTCTGGTCTTGGGTGTTATCAATCTACAGCGGTGCATTTATTGAGGGATGAAAAATGCCGACACCTCCCCATCTTATCTATAACCTTACCTGTTGTACAGAACAGCTGAGTGTCCAAACCTGTTCACATCGTGATGGAGACTCGGGCGAGGAAGGACAGACCACGCATCACAAGCTAGGATTAAAGAAAGCTCATTTCAGAAAGGTTTCTTGTTATAATGAATGACTCAACTCACGTAGCACATTTCTTCCCAAAGGATCCTAAAGTACTTGAAAAGCTGCAGGGCGACCACCTGAGGTGCTTAGAAGCGGATGAGTATGGTTGGATTTGATGATCTCAAAGTTCTTTTCCAACCATATGATTCTATGATTTTGCTCACCACCAAACTCTTGAGTGAAACAGCAGTTAACGGAAGCACTGACTTCTCTCCTTTTGCAGGATAGAAGACTTAGTCCTCACCCAACTGCCCTGGTGAGGCAAAAGGCAGAAAGGGAGGATTCAATGGCTCTGCTCCACCTGCTAAACCGTGCACGAAAAAGGAAAGACTCGGGGCACTCTCTGAAGGTGCTATTAGCTTTTTTTTGGCAATCATCTGTAATTAAATGGCAGTATCTTCATCTTCTTCACGATGAGGATGGTTTCTTCACAATGAGGGTGGTGAGACCCTGGCTGAGGTTGCCCAGAGCAGTTGTGTGGTTGCCCCATCCCTGGAGGTGTTCAAGGCCAGGTTGGATAAAGCCTTGAGCCTAATCCAGTGGGAGGTGTCCCTGCCCATGGCAGGGGGATGGAACTGGATGGGTTTTAAGGTCCCTTCCAACCCAAACCATTCTATGATCCTAACCTGTCTCATTTTTTTCTCCTTTATTAGAGGAATATTTCACTGAATAACAAGTTCCATTTTTATCTGTTTATATGTGAATTATTTGCAGTTTTGCCCCAAACCAGTATCACTGAGAACAGAGAGTTATCTTTTTCTTTCCCCATTGCAATTATCTTCCTAGAGGGCAGCTATCCATGTTTTTAATAATATTTTTCACTCATCATAGCTTAAGGATTTGTGCTTGTTTTTCTCTTTTAATATAATGTGAGATTATTCCATCTTTTTTCTATTTGCATAACATTTATAAGTTCTGCTTCATTTTTCACTCAGTTTCTCAGGTAATTTCTTCCTTTAGGCAGCATGAAGAAAAACAATCTAAGAAACATACAACCCACAGAGTAACAAAAACAGGAAAAGTCAGTCCAGTCCATACCATTAAACCTCCTGAAGTGAATGGGATCACCCTGGAGGTTAATGACCCAGAGGTATTTGCATGCAATTTATGCAATTAAGACAGAAAAGTCTTTTAGACTTGACAAGAGGAAACCCAGGGGAGACCTAATCACCTACAACTACCTGAGAGGAGGTTGTAGTGAGGTGGGTGTTGGTCTCTTCCCTCAGGTAACAAGCGATAGGATGAGAGGGAATGGCCTCAAGTTGCACCAAGGGAGGTTTAGGTTGGATATTAGGGAAAATGTCTTTACAGAAAGAGTGGTGAAGCACTGGAAGAGGCTGCCCAGGGCAGTGGTGGAGTCTCTATACCTGGATGTGTTTAAAAAGCGTGTAGATGTGGTACTTCGTAGGCACAGTGGTGTTGGGCTGATTGTTGGACTGGATGAATTACAGAATCATAGAACAGTTTGGGTTGGAAGGGACCTTAAAGATCATCTAGTTCCAACCCCCTGCCACAGGGAAGGAAATTCCACTGGATCAGGCTGCCCAAGGCCCCATCCAACCTGGCCTTGAACACCTCCAGGAATGGGGCAGCCACAGCTTCCCTGGGAAACCTGTTCCAGTGTCTCACCACTCTCACGGTGAAGAAATTCGTCCTTATATCAAGCCTAAATCTGCCCCTCTCTAGTTCATAGGCATTCCCCCGTGTCCTATCATCAAAAGCCTTTATGGATAGTCCCTCTCCAGCTTTCTTGTAGGCAGTTTGTGTTGAGTTCGTGGTAGGACTTAATGATCTCAGAGTTTTTTTCCAACCTAAATGCTTTTATGATTCTAAGTCAATCTGCTGCGAAGCTCTAGAGCCCTCAAATACCAACAAATTCTTTAATAGAAGATAAAAACGTTGTGCCACAGACTGAACCACTGAAATAAAAACCCTACAAACCCAAAATTCTACGGAGATTAACTCTGAGGGCTTAGAAAAACCACCTTATTAATTATTTTACCAATTTGAACTGGAGAACCATTGGGTTAGACAACTGAGCCCAACCTCTGCTCCAGCAGAAACTTTTGTAACAGTTGGTTGCATTCAACACTTTGATAAATTGCGATTTTGAAGTTTATTTTTAAATAATATATTTTATATTTTAAAGATAATATTCTTTACCCAGAATCACTTCTGAGACAAGTACGCATGGTTCCAATTTTTAACAGAAGACTTCAGCAAAATTGGACAGCAATTTGCAATTTTTTACCCATCAAGTTGTGAGTTATGTGAGGCCAAGAAACATATTTTTCTAGATTAATAGAAGGTCTGGAATGTTCTGCTTTCTAAGCTTCTTTCCCATGTTTAACTGAAGATCAAGTATTGGAAAAATGAACAACTCTGAAACTACAAAGGATCCCTCCCTACCTTGATTTATGAGCTAAGCAAAGCCTAAAATTTACAACGCACAGGATTTATTAAATATCCTATTCAAACAGAACATGCTACGAAAACAACCAGCTTCTCTCTCTGTTTGGCATCAGAACTGAATTTCTGATGCGGTAAATAGAAGAGTTTTAATTCCCCTCCTGTAGGGAGAAAAGATCATTATAAGAGCATAGCCCTTACATGAATATTTTATGGTGAGCTTTATAAAAACCCATAAAGTTAAAACTTATTTAGAAATGAAAACAAATGGCTACTTAACCCACACGAACAGCACTTGGAGACAATTTGCCTGTGAAGTTCCTATTCTTATTTAAGACACATCCCAGACACAAGGGAGGCGACCCTTGGGAAGGCACAGCCCTTGCCTTTTCGCTCGCAGAGATGAAGACGTAGCGATGGAAGGGCTGCAACGCTCACTCAGCAACTTTGCCAACAGGAGGAGGTTGCGGATTAAGCGAGGCATTTATCCACCCTGAGACAAAACCACTGCAAGAGCAGGAAACTCTTCTAAAGAGGCCAAAAAGACCATTTTGGGGAATAGGAAGCACTAATTCATCGATGCAGCACGCAGAAGGCGGACAAAGGGAGACCTCAACGCCCTCGACAGCTCCCAGAAAGGTTGTAGCAAGGTGGGTGCTGGTCTCTTCTCTCAAGTAAAAAGTGATGGGATGAGAGGAAATGGCCTCAACTTGTGCCAAGGGAGGTTTAGATTGGACACTAGGAAAATTGTCTTTACTGAAAGAGTTGTAAAGCACTGGAAGAGGCAGCCCTGGGAAGTGGTGGAATCCCCATCCCTGGATGGGACATGAAGATATGGCACTTTGGGACATGGGTTTAGTAGGCACGGTGGCTTGGGGTTGATTGGATTTGATGATTTGATGGTCTTTTCCAGCCTTAGTGACTCTATGGTTCTAAGATTATTGGCATATTTTGTCAAATCAATGCAATTAGTGTTTTACACCTAACACACAGTTCAATGGGTCAGGGAAGAAAGCAAAATGTGGCAAGAAAAATCCATCGCTATTGCTATCAAAGCTGGAAAACATTCCTCTGTCCGTGACCGTCGAAACACTTCATTCGGATTCTTCAAGAAAAAACTCAAAACAAAGGTAGTTTGGAGCACACGACAAACTCCACAGGGATATGACTTGAAATCACAGGAAAAAGAAGGGAACGATCTCTGTAACAGACAGAAAAACTGTACGAGGATGCCAACTGTGATGCTGAAAGCAATCCCTTTGCTTGCATACTCCTTTCACAAGCCACGGGTGACATCTTGGGGAAGAGTGGCTGGAAAGCTGCCTGGCAGAGAAGGCCCTGGGGGTGTTGGTTGTCAGTGGCTGAACATGAGCCAGCAGTGGCCCAGGTGGCCAAGAAGGCCAACGGCATCTTGGCTTGGATCAGAAACAGAGTGAGCAGCAGGAGCAGGGAATGATTGCGCCCCTGGACTCAGCGCTGGTAAGGCCACACCTCAAATCCCGGGTTCAGTTTTGGGTCCCTCACTCCAAGAAGGACACTGAGGGGCTGGAGCGCATCCAGAGAAGGGGAACGGAGCTCAGGAAGGGGCTGGAGAACAAGTTTATGAGGAGCAGCTGAGGGACCTGGAGTTGTTTATCCTGGAGAAAAGGAGGCTGAGGGGAGACCTCATCACTGTCTACAACTGCCTGAAAGGAGGTTGTAGCCAGATGGGTGTTGGCCTCTTCTCCTTGTGAAAGCTGACAGGATGAGAGGGAATGGCTTCAAGTTGCACCAGGGCAGGTTCAGATTGGACATCAGGAAAACCATCTTCACGGAAAAGGTTCTCAGGCCCTGGCAGACGCTGCCCAGGGAGGTGGCTGAGTATCCATCCCTGGAGGGGTTTAAAAGCCAACTAGATGAGGTGCTCAGGGATCTCATTTACTAATGAGCAGGTACACTTGGACTCCATGATCTCAAAGGTCTTCTCCAACCAAGCGGTTCTATGATTCTGTGATCACAGCAGACAGTCACTCCAAGGAGTCGGTTCACATGACTATTTCAGGGTCATGAGAGCCCCCGTTTAAGGAATCCTGGGAGCAGAACGTAGAATGCAATATGAGTACAGAATGGGGTTAGCCTGCAGCAGGAATTATCCGGATGTGCATGCACCTTTTTTTATACAATTTCATCTCATTTGCTTTTCTTCTTCTTAAACGCATCCCCTCAGACTCCAAATCCATGAACAAATGCTGCCCTCTCCTGGCTGTTCAAACTCACTGAATCCGGGTGCTTCCAAATAAAAACAAATCCTTCGGCTTTATGGTTAAATAGTGCTTACGGAGATATTTACGGTTATGAAGTGTACCCATAAACAAGCTGACATTACAAAGAGCACAGCCAAGCGAGTCAGGTAGCTCCCAGTTAAACCAAGAGCAGGCGATGTATAAGCCGAGCTCCAACAGTGACCAGTGCTCCAGACTGTGCTAACAGCCTGCATCCATGATAAATCAGATTAAAATGTACTCAAAACAGCAGGAAGGCTTTACGGATGACATGGCAGGAGTGCAGGGATAGGATGAGGGGGAAAAGTTTGAAGCTGAAAGAGCGGAGATTGAGATTAGATCTTAGGAAGAAATATTTTCCCATGAGAGTGGTGAGGCCCTGGCCCAGGTTGGCCCGCGAAGTGGTGGCTGCCCCATCCCTGGAGGTGTCCAAGGCCAGGTTGGATGGGGCTTTGAGCAACCTGATGCAGTGGGAGGTGTCCCTGCCCATGGCAGGGGGTTGGAACTGGACAATCGTTAAGGTCTCTTCCACTCCAAACCATTCTATGATTCTGTGATACACAACCTTGGGCTTTAAAAATGGTTTCTTAAACAGAAAGCATATTCTTCTACTGTCTTAGAATGATTTGGGTTGGAAGAGACCTTAAAGATCATCTAGCTTCAACCTCCCTGCCGAGGGCAGGGACACTTCTGACTAGATCAGGCTGCCCAAGTGTATAAACTGTTGACACAAGAATTGCTGCTGTATTTGTCTAGAAATCACCGTACAGCTCGTCTGCTTGGTGCCACTTCGGAAGCTGAATGAGCCTCTCCTGAGTACGTGTTCTTCTGCAGAACACTTGTAGTATTTGGCATAATACACCCAGTATCTAAGGATGGGATGTCATCCAGAGGGACCTGGACAGGCTGGAGGAGTGGGGCTGCGAGAACCTCCTGAGGTCCAACAAGGCCAAGTGTAAGGTCCTGCACATGGGTCAGGGCAATCCCCATTTTCAGTATAGGATGGGGGATGATGTGATTGAGAGCAGCCCTGAGGAGAAGGACTTGGGTGCTGGTTGATGAGAAGCTCAACATGAGCCGTCAGTGTGTGCTCACAGCCCAGAAGGCCAACCGCGTCCTGGGCTGCATCCAGAGCAGCGTGGCCAGCAGGGAGGGAGGGGATTCTGCCCCTCTGTTCCGCCCTCATGAGGCCTCATCTGAAATTCTGTGTCCAGTTCTGGAATTCTAAATGTAAGAAAGATACGGAGCTGTTGGAACAGGTCCAGAGGAGGCTACAAAGATGATCAGAGGGCTGGAGCACCTTCCCTATGAGGACAGGCTGAGAGAGTTGGGCTTCTTCAGCCTGGAGAAGAGAAGGCTCAGAAGAGATCTTATAGTGGCATTCCAGTACCTGAAGGGGCTACAGAAAAGCTGGAGAGGGGCTATTCACAAAGGCGTGTGGTGATAGGATGAGGGGCAATGGGTATAAACTGGAGAGGGGCAGATTTAAGACTACTCATTAGGAATAATTTCTTCACCATGAGACTGATGAGACACTGGAACAGGTTGCCAAGGGAAGTTGTGGTTGCTCCATTCCTGGAGGTGTTCAAGGCCAGGTTGGATGGGCCTTGGGCAGTCTGATCCAGTGGGATGTTCCTGCCCATGGCAGAGGGATTGGAACTGGATGAACTTTATGGTTCCTTCCAACCCAAACTATTCGATGATTCTACAATTCTATCTAAATTTGTCATTCTGAAAACTACTCCGAATATCCAAGAGGTTTTTCTATTACTAGTTCTGCAACAACTTACCAATATCATAGGCCATAAAATCCGAGGAAAAGCACTTGGCGCCATGGCTCATGGAGGTGTCGTTGTGCGTGTTTCCTCCAAACACCAGCATGGTTCCACTCACGATCACAGCCGTGTGCAGATAACGAAAGAATTTACTGTCTTTAAGAACAGTCCTGCAGAAATAAAGATATGGGTTAATGAAAAGGATTAGGATCTTGCAAAGACAAAAGTACCCGTAAATCCAAGCTAAAAGAGAGTTTGGGATGCAGGGAGGAGTGGAGGCATTGCATTTACCTGCTTTTCCTGATGAGTTATTTAACAACTTACTTTCCTCTAGTAATTTCGTTCTCTTATCTTCCCATCTGCTTGCTGATTTATAGGAGAAATCTACCTAGGAAAGCCTCTTTCCAAAGCTATGGATCTTAAAATCACCAATTCTTTCCTCAAGGATTACAACGTTTTCACATTAACCGCGCTTTTGAGCACAGTCAGATAAACCTGCCGATACCAACGCTGCTTGGGAGAACTCACTGGTGAGGGTGCACCTCAAATCCTGGGTTCAGTTTTGGACTCCTCACTCCAAAAAGGACATTGAGGGGCTGGAGCGCATCCAGAGAAGGGAACGGAGCTGGAGAAGGGGCTGGAGCACAGGGGATATGAAGAGAGGCTGAGGGACCTGGGGTTATTTAGCCTGGAGAAGAGGAGGCTGAGGAGAGACCTCATCACTGTCTACAACTGCCTGAAAGGAGGTGTAGTGAGGTGGGTGGTGGTGACAAGTGATAGAATGAGAGGAAATGGCCTCAAGTTGCCTCAAGCTGCATCTGGACAGGTTTAGATTGGATATTAGGGAAAATTTCTTCACTGAAAGAGTGGTGAAACACTGGAAGAGGCTGCCAAGGGTAATGGTGGAGCCACCATCCCCGGAGGGGTTCAAAAAACACGTAGAACGTAGCACTTTAGGACATGGTTTAGTAGGCGTTGAGCTGATGGTTGAACTGGATGAGCTTTGAACTGGATGACTGCCTTTTCCAACCCTAATGATTCTGTAATTCTATGATCCTAAGCTGCCAGTGGAAACACCGGAAGGAACACAGGGAGGAAGATGCTTGCCAAAGTAAAGAACAGGGGATTTCTTCGCCCTTCCATGAAACCAAAAGAGGGTGAGAGGGCCTAAATTACCAAAAAGAAAAAAAAAACAAAACAAACAGTCAATGACAACAAAAAGAGCAGATAAAGACAAGCAGACATCCATACACGCCCTGCTGCAAGGCAACTGCCCACCTGCTCCACCAGTCCTCTCGAGACTGAAAGAATAGAATAAACGAGATAAAAGGACATCGGTCCAGCAGCAGTTGGGAAGCAAGTGTCACGTTTGTGACATTTTCTCCCTATTCAGTCAGATTTGTCCACTCCACGGCTGAAGTGGAGGAGCAAATGAATCAAGAAAGGAAGCGTGGTTCTCCCTGCATGTACAGCAGAGCAGGAAGGGTTTGGGAAATTAGTCACTAATTGTTTTACTCATTGGCACAGACTCACAAATAGTTGTTGAAGGAATATAAGCTACTTGATACTCTCAAAAAAAAGGCAACACGGTGACTCAAATTTACATGTGTTAATGCAAAAGATTATAGAATGGTTCGGGTTGGAAGGGACCTCAAAGCCCATTCAGTTCCAACCTCTGCCATGGGCAGGGACACCTCCCACTGGATCAGGCTGCTCAAAGCCCCATCCAACCTGGCCTTGAACACCTCCAGGGATGGGGCAGCCACAGCTTCCCTGGGCAGCCTGGGCCAGGGCCTCACCACCCTCATCATGAAGAATGTCCTCCTAATGTCTAATCTAAAATCTTCCTCCTTGCAATTTAAGCCCATCGCCCTCATCCTATAACTGCAGGTCCCTGGAAAAAGTCCCTCCTCAGGTTTCCTGGAACCCATTTCAATATTGGAAGCTGCTCTAAGGTCTCCCCAGAGCCTTCTCTTCTCCAGACTGAACAACCCCAACTCTCTCAGCCTGCCCTCACAGCAGAGGTGCTCCAGCCCTCAGATCATCTCCGTGGCCTCCTCTGATCTCATTCCAACAATCCCATCTCCTTCTTATGCTGGGGAACACAGAACAGGACACAATACTGGAATATCGGAGAATATCAGTCTCCTTTCTATACGGAGTCTTTAAAAACCACTTTAAGAACACAAAATTGAGGCAAATGTATTTCACCTCTGTGGCTCTAAGTTGCAAAGTTTCGCTATAGCTGTTTAATACAACTCACCTTTGGGCAGAAACAAATCACAGAGGATTTCGGCTTAAGAAATGAATGTTTCAAGCAGTTACAGAACCAGATGAAAATGAGGTTATGATAGAAATTCTTTTGCAGTCTTAACTGCAGAATGAATTATCGCTCACTTGACTGCAGTAACTGCACTCATATGCGCAGCGTGTTCTGCTGGCAAGAAAAGCCCATCAAATATTTTTCTTTTCAGCTTTAATACAACGACAGATTAAAATGGATTTCTTGGCTCGTTCACAGCCTTGATTATATGCGATTATATGAGTCTCTATTCATAAAGAGACATAAAATAACAGATATAAGAACGCGCTCTCTCTCCTGAATGCAGGTAACTACATATGACACTACAAACACCCCAGCAAATACCCCGTCCTTTTGCTCGCTTGTTGTGGTTTGAACTAAAGCAGAATCAGTTTTCCGACTTCAGCTCAGTCTCGTCTAAGTAATCTCAATTTCGGAAAGTTCACTCCATGTTTTCCAGATGGGGTTTGTCTCTTGCACAGATCACACGGAGCACTGGGATGCAGAAAGGACACTGCTTGTCCTTATTCCTACAGAACCCAAGCCCATCCTCAAGCTGGTGGAGCTCTGAGTCAAAGAGGTGAGAAAGGTCACACCTGCAGGAGGGGCGGACCGGACAGGTGACCCCAAACTGACCAACAGAGGATTCCATCCCATAGACGTCATACTCGGGATAAAACTGAGCGATCATGAGAGCCTCATTCTCTTCATCTATGGCTGTCGTCCAGTGAGGGCCATGTCTGTCTGGTGGCCCCTGATCCTTGCTCTGAGCGTTCCTGAATGCAGTTCCTGAGCCCGGCTCCCTCCTAACCTCAGATCCTTTCCCTCGTGTCTGCTCTGCAGCATCCGGGGTGACACAGAGTCATCGAGGGATGGGGGCGCGATTTCAAATATTTGTATGTATTTTATTACTTTTTACTACTTTCATATTAAACCTACAAGTTTTTTTTCCTTTCAATTTCTTTTCTGCTTTCCATGGGGCTCAGGGAGAGGCATTTGGGAGGACAACTGCTCAGTTCTAGCTGCCAAAATTGGCTGGGACTAAACCACGACACTTCTACACAAAAAAATGACGCGGGTACACAAGGAGAACTACTTACCACATTTTGGAATCCACTTCATATTTGTACAAGTCATCTGCCAGCCTGTACTTGTTGGCACTGAATGCTTTGTAACCTCCATGGATATAAATTGATCTTGTGTTTGGATCATAAACACTACTGTGACCATATCCTCCTTGCACCAAAGCTCCGCTCGTCTGCAAGATGTTCCACTGCTTTGTGTCTGTGAAATGAAAAATGAGTGACAAAATGTGGTTAATTTATCTCCATTAATAACTTATCAACAAATCAGCCAGCAGAACGTGAGCCAGCAGTGGCCCAGGTGGCCAAGAAGGCCAATGGCATCTTGGCCTGGGTCAGAAACAGCGTGGCCAGCAGAAACAAGTATGTGATTGTGCCCCTGGACTCGACATCGGTGAGGCCGCACGTTGAACCCTGGGTTCAGTTTTGGGTTCCTCACTCCAAGAAGGACATTAAGGTCCTGGAGCACATCCAGATAAGGGGACGGAGCTGGGGAAGGGGCTGGAGGACAAGGGTTATGAGAGGTGGCTGAGGGACCTGGGGTTGTTTAGTCTGGAGAAAAGGAGGCTGAAGGGAGACCTTATCAGGGTCTACAACTGCCTGAAAGGAGATTGTAGTGAGGTGGGTGTTGGTCTCTTCTCCCAAGTGACAGGAGATAGGACGAGAGGAAATGGCCTCAAGTTCCACCAGGGCAGGTTCAGATTGGACATGAGGAAAAATTTCTTCACCACTAGGGTTCTCAGGCCCTGGCAGAGGCTGCCCAGGGAGGTGGTGGAGTCTCCAGCCCTGGAGGGGTTTAAAAGATGGATAGATGAGGTGCTCAGGGACCTGGTTTACTAGTGGACAGGTATGGTTGAACTCAATGATCTCAAAGATCTTCTCCAACCAAGCGATTCTACGATTCTATGAAACAAATTGGGTTTCCCTTGGCCCAGATTAAGCACAGCTTCTACCCTTTCATATCCAAACTCCTTCAAGGAGTTTGTTGTCACCAAGTATTGTCAAGTATTTTTAATTAGACCAGGGACACCTTTTTGACGGTCATTTATTGCATTTGCAGACAAGCTAAGTAAACGAGAGATAAAAAGCACAGAAATAATAGACTACGTTTCAATGACACGAAAATGCCAGCACCGTGGCTCGATGCGGAATGGCACCCAAGAGCACTTTTACTTTATATGTATATAAAGACAGACAGCGCTGAAGCCAAGTTGAGTGCGACTGTGAAGAACACTGCTGTTAAAATCTAATATGTGACTAATGGTCCTATATCTCACTCGCTAAAATAACATTGGTTTGAAGGACTCCAGACAGAATATAATGGCAACTAGAACAAAACCACTATGTTACACACTAAACCTCTGTCACAAGGGCAGAATAAAAGCCTACCCAGGCTTCCTGACCCCAGGGCAGAGCAGCCACACAAAGAGCAAAGGGACTGAACAATCCGCAAGATCACACATGGGAAAAATAGACCAGGAGAAAACCAAATCACTGTTCCACACATCCTGGTTTTCTTCAGTTTTCTCTAGCTTTTCTTTTTTGGAGAAAAGTTCATGAGGAGCAGCTGAAAGACCTGGGGTTGTTTAGCCTGGAGAAAAGGAGGCTCAGAGGAGATCTTATCACTGTCTACAAGTGCCTGAAAGGAGGTTGTAGCGAGATGGGCGTTGGTCTCTTCTCCCAAGTGACAGGTGACAGGATAAGAGGGAACGGCCTCAAGTTGCACCAGGGCAGGTTCAGACTGGACATCAGAAAAAATGTCTTCACGGAAAGGGTTCTCAGTCCCTGGCAGAGGCTGCCCAGGGAGGTGGTGGAGTCCCCATCCCTGGAGGGATTTAAAATATGGGTAGGTGAGGTGCTTAGGGATATGATTTAGTAGCGGACAGCTATGGTTGGGCTTCATAATCTCAAAGGTCTTTTCCATCCTAGTGATTCTATGATTCTCCTCAAGGAAGAAAGCTTGGTCGCGTGGACAACAGTGAACCAGAGTAGACCCCAGTAGATTCTCTGTACAGGGACAACTGAAGGTCAAAGAGCATAGACAGGGCCACTATTTCTCACAAGAACCAGCACACTCTTGTTTTGAACTTCCTGTGCTTAACTATGCTCTCCATCTGGTCAGTGGAGCCAGGGACATGCGTCCTGAGAACCATTTTGGAGCAGCTAAGTTAGACAGAAGTTCAGTTCACAGGGAGAGCTTTCTACTCTTCTGCTCTGATGACAGTGGAAATCTCTGGATCCTAAAGTCACTTTGGACTATTCCCAGAGAGAATGGAAGCCCAGAGAGTCATTCTCCGTTCCCCTAAACATTCACTAATCACCAGTAATGAAGACACAGGTAAGGGTTCCATGGATACTTGGACTGATTTTCTCCAGCCTTTCCTGTATTTGCAGGATACAAAAAACGATTTTAAAAGTGTTTGCTTTGCCACAGGAAAAGAGGAAAAGTAACTTAAATTGACCCACAGTTATTCTACTTTGTTCCTCAATTGTTCTTCATCTGCATTCAGGACAAGCTGACAGAGTTGGGATTGTTCCGCCTGGAGAAGAGAAGGCTCCAGGGAGACCTCAGAGCAGCTTCCAGTACCTGAAGGGCCTATAAGAAAGCTGAGGAGGGGCTCTTTACAAGGGTCTGGAGTGATAAGATGAGGGGGAATGGCTTTAAATTGGAAAGGAGAAGATTTAGATTAGACATTAGGAAGAAATTCTTCACGACTGGGGGGTGGGAGGCACTGGTTCAGGTTGCCCAGAGCAGTGGTGGCTGCCCCATCCCTGGAGATGTTCAAGGTCAGGTTGGATGGGGCTTGAAGCAACCGGATCCAGAGGGAGGTGTCCCTGTCAGTGGCAGGAGGGGTGGAACTGGATGGGCTTTAAGGTCCCTTCCAACCTAAACCATTCTAAGAGTCTATGATTCAATTGGAACTTCTTTGTCTTTGGGACCTAACAAGGTGTGTAAAGCTGGGGGCACCTGCTCCCTGTGTTGCACAAACACTGGAAGTTAGATTGAACGTCTTGTAAATATAAATAAGAGAAGAACACATCTGTCTTTTGTTTTGCTATGTGAATATGGATTTAACATTCAAACCAATTGTTAAAACTGACGACAAAGGTCAGTGGGGTCCTACTCACACACGTCGTACTCCTGGACGTTGCTGATATACCCATACAGAGGGCAGTGGCCAAAAATGACGAGCATGACCGTTCTGTTTTCTTGCAGGGTGACAATGTGTGCCGAGTGGCCAACAACAGCGTACTGCTCCTTGGCTTTCGGTGTCACCTGAGTCCAGGTCTGGTTAGAAATGTGGAACACCCACAGCTGGCTGGACACGTTCCCCGTTGCATCGATTTTGCCACCATACATATAAATATCATCCTGAAAGAAGAGAGATTTAAGAGAGAGGCCAATGAGTTTTGCATTTAGGAAACGGCTAATATGTAAGTAATGAAGTTATTATATTTTGTCTTCTACAAGTTTAAGTCTTTCTCCTCTCTCAAGGAGAAATATTTTTCCTTCGCCAGTCACATTTGATATGAAAGAAATCATGACTGCCAGGGCTTGCACCCAAGCCAGTAATGTCAGATAGAATCATAGAACGGTTTGGGTTGGGAGGGACCTTTACAGGTCATCTATTCCAACCCCCCTACAGTGCGCAGGGACATCTTCGACTGGATCTGGTTGCTTGGAGCCACCTTCAACACACATGATTGTGGTATACGGGGCAGGATTAACCTTCAGCTAAAAGACATCAAAATTTAGCTGCCTCAATGTCTCAGCCCAGAGAAGAGAAGAGAAGGCTCCAGGGAGACCTTAGAGCAGCCTTCCAGGATCTGAAGGGGCTCCAGGAAAGTTGGGAAGGGACTTTTTACAAGACTTTTTACATAGGATGAGGGCAATTGCTTTAAATTGGATTGCAAATTGGAAGGAGGGATATTTACATTAGACATTAGGAAGAAATTCTTCACGATGAGGGTGGTGCAGCACCTGCCCAGGTTGCCCAGAGAAGTTGTGGCTGCCCCATCCCTGGAGGTGTTCAAGGCCAGGTTGGATGGGGCTTTGAGCAGCCTGATCCAGTGCGAGGTGTCCCTGCCCATGGGAGGGGGATGGAACTGGATGATCTTTAAGGTGCCTTCCAACCCAAATCGTTCTATGATTCAATGATTCTATGAAATATCAATATAAAATATAGTGGAGCCTGGAGAATAAGAACTGATCGAAAGCATGAAAGCTGCGTCTACTTGCGTGCGCTGATCTGCTCTCCAGACTTCACCACTTGGACTGTCTGGATTGGTTCTCACTATAAATGGAACTCAGAGGACATTCCATGGAACTGAGGACATTCCATGACTTCCTAGGACACCAGTCCAAGGGCTCCTTGGAGTACAAGTACAAAGACTGAGATATCCATGGAGAAGTTTTTGAAGGAGAAATGCTTATCCCAAAGCAAGACTGATATGTGGAAGGTCTTAGCAGGAGCAAACGGGGAGGCCAGCTGGGAGGTGAGTCTGTAACAGCGAACGCACCTCATGCAATGCCAGCGAATGACCGTATCTCATCTCTACGGTGTTCACAGTGTTCTCCAGTGGAAGCCACTCTTCAGTAATAAGATCATACCTGTGTAATAAAAACTGAATTAATGATCTGACAAGTAGGTAACAATGGAAATAAAATTATTGCTCATCCCTTCCAAACTTTATGGGAAATTATTTTCTTTAACAATAGTCCTACCATGATTTCCACATGCACAAAGCACTCACAGACTCCTTTTGGATTTAAAAATCCAACCAAACCTACTCTGTATTGATTTGCTTTCCCATGAAAAATCAAGAGCTCAGGCATCGCCTGTTAAGCTACTACAACTTATTCCATATAATGCACTCAAAGAGCAAAGTAGAAGGAGGGGATTCTCCACCTCTACGCTTTTCTGGTGAGACCCCACCTGGAGTCCTGTGTCCAGTTCTGGAATCTCCAACATAAGTAGGAGAAGGAACTGTTGGAATAGGTCTAGTGGAGGCCACGGAGATGATCCAAGGGCTGGAGCACCTCTGCAATGCGGACAGGCTGAGAGAGTTGGGGTTGTTCAGCCTGGAGAAGCCTCCAGGCAGACTTTAGAGGAACTTCCATTCCCTGAAGGGGCTTCAGAAAAGCTGGGGAGGGACTATTTCAAAGTACATGGAGCGACAGGACGAGGCAGAATGGCTTTAAACTGGAGAAGGGAACATTTAGACCAGACATTAGGAGGAAATTCTTCACATTTAGGGTGGTGAGGCCCTGGCCCAGGTTGTCCAGGGAAGTGGTGGCTGCCCCATCCCTGGAGGAGACCAAGGCCAGGTTGGATGGGGCTTGGAGCAACCTGGTCAACTGGGAGGTGTCTCTGCCCATCAGACGGGGGTTGGAACAGGATGGGCTTAAAGGTCCCTTCCAACCCAAACCATTCTATGATTCCAAATTCACAATAAGCTCGGATGAATCCCAACTGCTGGATTAAAAAACTCAGTCTAAAACCCATGTTTAAAAGGTACTTTTAAATTATATCTTTGTCATTCAAGCATATTTTTTTCTGTGAACTTAAAACCAGATAAACCCTCTGCCCTGAAAACGGCCTGTGGCTTTCTAGATAAAAGACGGAACTCGCCAGGCTTAAAACCTTATGAGATCAAGTCATCCCTGAGACAGTGTTCAAGGAAGCCACGGGCTACCTGTTGAAATTTGAGGTATGACTTGGAAAGACTGCATTGTGGATGTAATCAGCAACTATTCTACAACTAGGTGTGCAGTTTCAGATCTTAGTTACCTTCCCCTACAAGAATTATTACATCTGGAGGCGAGTGCAGAGCACACAGCTCTCCCTTAGGGCCATGAAAGTGAGGTTGCAGTTATCCCTGGGAAAAAAAAACAGCTTTTACCTAGTTTTGGTTCAAAACTACCAAGCTTAAGAGGAAGCCTGAAATGCTTTTTACGGTGGATTTTGGTGAGGCACACAATTACTATTGATAGGGAATCACGGAATTGCTTGCTTGGAAAAGAACTTTGAGAACATAGAGTCCAACCATACTTCTCCACTACTAAACCAGATCCCAGAGCATCTCATTTACCCATCTTTTGATCAGCTCCAGAGATGAGAACTCCACTACCTCCCTGGGCAGCCTCTGCCAGGGCCTCAGAACCCTTTCCATGAAGACATTTTTCCTGACGTCCAATGTGAACCTGCCCTGGTGCGGCTTGAGGCCATTTCCTCTCATTCTATCACCTGTCACTTGGGAGAAAAGATCAATACCAACCTCACTACAACCTCCCTTCAGGCAGCTGCAGACAGCGATGAGGTCTCTCCTCAGCCTCCTTTTCTCCAGGATAAACAACTCCAGGTCCCTCAGCCGCCTCTCATAACCCTTGTTCTCCAGCTCCTTCCCCAGCTCCGTTCCCTTCTCCGGACGCGCTCCAGCCCCTCAATATCTTTCTTGGAATGAGGGGCCCAAAACTGAACCCAGGATTCGAGGGATGGCCTCACCAGCACTGAGTACATGAGCACAATCCCTTTCGTGGTCCTGCTGGCCATGCCGTTTCTGATCCAGACCAAGATGCCATTGGCCTTCTTGGCCACCTGGGCCGCTTCTGGCTGATGTTCAGCCACCGTCAACCAACACCCCCAGGTCCTTCCCTGCCAGGCAGCTTTCCAGCCACTATTCCCCAAGCCTGGAGCTGCACGGGGCTGTTGTGTCTCAAGTCCAGGACTCGGTGCTTGGCCTTGTTGAACCTCATCGCATGGATCCAGCCTGTCCAGATCCCTTCCTGCCCTCAAGCAGAGAAACACTTCTGCCCAGGTTAGTGTCATCTACGAATTTACTACGGGTGCACTCATTCCCTCATCCAGATCATCGATAAAGACATTGAACAGAACTGGACCCAACACTGAGCCCTGGGGAAACCACTTGTGACAGTCGCCAACTGGATTTAACTCCATTTACCATATCTAAGTTACTCTTATATCTCCTTAACTAACTACATAAATATCCTCATCCTAAATTCTTTTCCTTGTTTGGTAATCCATCAGCTGTGCATAAACATCCACAGTAATCAGTGTGTTTTAATTAAGGAGCCAAACACTCTTAAGTCATACAGTTGTAAAGAAGGGCCAACAACACAGAAGCAAAATTATTCTCTTTGAATAGGAGGTCAGATATAATTTAGAAGCCAATATGGTGAATAGTTTAACATTATCAGAAGCAGATTAATCAAAAATTCACTAAACATCCAGAAACTGATGCATTTACCTTTCCTAAATCAACCCACCTCAAATGTGAGTCTGCGTTGTTATTATTAGTGTTTTCCCTGGAGATGGAGCGCAGACCAAAGCACAGCATTCGCTAAAAGTAGTTCCTCTACTACGACTTTTTTATTCAGGTTTATACTCACGCTAAAACCTTCTGAGAGTCAGAATGATTGAAGACATAGCCTCCAACAATCCACATTTTATTGTCATGGATTACAGTTTTGTGAGATGCTCGAGGAAGTTTCGGAAGAGAGTATTCCTCCCGGGTCCAAAACGAGTGGTTTGCAGGAACAGGAATTGAACAGCCAGGACCTGGGAAAATAAGATTTAAAGATTAAGTTGATTTTTTTTCCCCAAAATCTGTTTTTCAGCTGGAGGTCACCATCCTGCACCACAGGAGATGGATGGAAGCTGTGATCCTCCTTTCCTTGCCCACACCAGCAATCTATGATGGATGTGGTGTGAGATCGCCCAGCCGTGACCAACAAATTCAGATCGAAAACTGTTTCCAGAACTAAAAAGCAGTTTTAGATCAGATGAATCAGTGATGCAACAAAGCAGAGACTCCACTCCCATCTCTCTGCTGTGATGACAGGGGGATATGGTGCAGACCCTTCCCACTACACACCAAGGGGGCATCTTCCAGCACTGTTTTAGGTACCATGTACCCACTGAAGTTCCAACATCACCTGCAAAAGCTTCAGGAGCACCACTGAGCACCACACTATAAAAACTCAAGAGTCTACAGCTCTCTTTTCCCTCTTTTCATTCTTCTCCTTCTCAGCAATACATTTTTGTGCATAGTTGTCTAATTTTTCCTATATTTCTGCTGCTCTTCAGCAATTTTTTCATTGCCAGGCTTCCCTTCACCGTTCTCCACAGAGTGGCAGAAGAGCAGCGAGCAGCAAACTCTCAGCAAAGTAAAAAAAAATGCACAGATCATAGAATCATAGAATGGTTTGTGGCGGAAGGGACCTCAAAGCCCATCCAATTCCAATCTCCTGCCATGGGCAGAGACACCTCGCACTGGATCAGGCTGCTCCAAGCCTCATCCAACCTGGCCTTGAACACTTCCAGGGATGGGACAGCCACAAATTGTCTGGGCAACCTGGGCCAGGGCCTCCCCACCCTCAGAGCAAAAAATTTCTTCCTAAGATCTCATCTCAGTCTCCCTACTTTCAGCTTAAAATCCCTTCTCCTCATCCTATCCCAGCACTCCCTGATCCAGAGCTCCTTCTCTGCATTCCTGGAGCCCCTTTCAGCGCTGGAAGCTGCTCTAAGGTCTCCCCAGAGCCTTCTCTTCTCTAAGTTGAACAAAACCAACTCTCTCAGCCAATGCTTGCACACAACAGCTTCGTTCTGCTTTGTATGGTAGGATAGCTGCTTTCTAAAGATTTTTTTAACAATGACAGATGATCCGATACAAAAAGGCAAATGGATTCATCAGATACTTTGTTCCGAGTCAAAACGCTAATACTTATTAAGCAGAACATGCTCAAACACTCCCAATTAAGCTGCAAGAGCCACACACAGAAAAAGAAACCTCTTAAGAAGAGCTTCTCCGCATTAATCAGGACACTCACCTTGCCAGCCAGCCGAGCACACGCACGCCTTCGTATCATTCGAGTTGCAATGCCCTCTCTGAGGCGCCCCGCAATCATCGGTGCAGTAGGGAATATCACAGGCTTCTCCTTTCCAGCGACCGCCACATTCACATTCCAGAGTGTTACTGCTGTTATTGAGCCTACACTCTCCTCGGCCGGAGCAATTATTGGGACACATATTGAAGCTGCAAAAATCAGGGAAAGAAGGTCGGTCAGTAATGAAACAGAATCCCAAGCTGTATCTCTTATTAATGAATACAAGAGTGATGTTGACAAAAGTTAATACATCTGTTTATTAGCGTACAAACCAACAATAGAACCAACAAGCTGGAACAGCTGCCCAGGGAGGGGGTCGAGTCGCCTTCCCTGGAGGTGTTTAAGGAACGGGTGGATGAAGTGCTGAGGGACATGGTTTAGGGAGTGTTAGGAATGGTTGGACTCGATGATCCAATGGGTCACACAGAATCACAGAATTCTTTCCAACCTTGTGATTCTGTGAAGATGCTCATATGGAATGGGACGTGATTCTGCCCTTCTACTCCTCCCCCATGAGACCCCACCTGGAGCAATGACAGGGGGATATGGTGCAGACCCCTTCCCACTACACACCAAGGGGGCATCTTCCAACACTTTTTTAGGTACCATGTACCCACTGAAGTTCCAACATCACCTGCAAAAGCGTCAGGAAAACCACTGAGCACCACACTACAAAAACTCAAGGGTCTACAGCTCTCTTTCCCTCTTTTCATTCTTCTCCTTCTCAGCAATACATTTTTGTGCATAGTTGTCTTATTTTTCCTACATTTCTGCTGCTCTTCAGCATTTTTTTTCATTGCCAGGCTTCCCTTCACAGTTCTCCACAGAGTGGCAGAAGAGCAGCGAGCAGCAAACTCTCAGCAAAGTAAAAAAAAGATGCACAGATCATAGAACCATAGAATGGTTTGGGTTGGAAGGGACCTTGAAGCGCTGTGTCCAGTTCTGGAATTCACAATGTAAAAAGGAGATGAAACTGTTGGAATGGGTCCAGAGGAGGCCACAAAGATGATCCAAGGGCTGGAGCACCTCTGCTATGCGGACAGTCAGAGTTGGGGTTGTTCAGCCTGGAGAAGAGAAGGCTTCAGGCAGACTTTAGAGCAGCTTCCAGTACCTGAAGGGGTTCCAGGAAAGCTGGGGAGGGACTTTTTCAAAGGACATGGAGCGATAGGATGAGGGGGAATGGCTTTAAATTGGAGAGGGGAAGATTTAGATTAGACATTAGGAAGAAATTCTTCACGACGAGGATGGTGAGGCTCAGGAACAGGTAAGTTGTGGCTGCCCCATCCCTGGAGACGTTCAAGTCCAATGAGGCTTTGAGCAGCCTGGTCCACTGGGAGGTGTCCCTGCCCATGGCAGGGGGTGGGACCTGGATGGGCTTTAAGGTCCTTTCCAACCCAAACCATTCTATGATTCTATGGTTCTATGACCTGAAGAGATCTGTTCTCTATCAGCTACGGAGCAGCCTCACTTAATGAGTTAAACTTACAACTCCTCCAAAAAATGATTACTATGATTTTTAGCTGTTTGTAATGCAAATGAATTGCCTCAAAACGCCCAACAGTACGTGGATCAGTGCTTCGGTAAGTTTAATCAGTGCTTAAGGCTTTTGTGGTGTCTGTGTAATTTATACTTAAACTACTCCCAATTACGAGCTATTCTGGGATCTGCTTACCAAAGGAATACATTTGAGATGAATCCTCATCCAAAGATGTGCCTGTTTGGAATCATATCTGATTTTATAAGATCTGCAGTGTAGCTGACGCAAAACCAGACAGATCCTTGGTGAAGGTCCAAATTCTCAGACCCTGTTCATTTCCAAATGGAACCACCAGGGCAGGTTCAGATTGGACATCAGGAAAAGTTTCTTCACCAAAAGGGTTCTGAGGCTGCCCAGGGAGGTGGTGGAGTCCCCATCCCTGGATGGGTTTAAAAGTCGGGTAGATGAGGTGCCCAGGGATCTGGTTGAGTAGTGGACAGATACAGTTGGACTCAATGACCTCAAAAGTCTTTTCCAACAAAGCAATTCTATGATTCTAAATCCCAGTTTTTGCTGGGGTATCAACCAGTATAATCCACAGATGGGGATTCTACGCAACATTCTCATGTGACAGGTGGAGTCACTGGCTCTAAGACCATAATTCCACCGCTGTTTCTTGAGTACCAGTAGCAACTACATAGACTGTTAAACTGAAATGAAATACATACTTCCTTTTTACTCTGAAAAAAAAAGCTGGGAGGAAACCTAACAATCAGAACCCAGAGTAGAAAGAATGCACAAACAGTGCTTGAAAATGGCTTGAAATGATCAAGAATGTGAAGAGTTAAGAAAATATTAAAGTAACTCAAAGAGATTGTAAAAAGGCAAAGTTATTCTGCACAAGAACTTCTCCATTATGTTGCAATGGTGCAACCCCAACAGATGGCAGTAGGTGGTGTCAAGGTTTACAGTTATCAGACAGGCTTTCAAAATGCTCCTGTTTCACCGCTGGGTTCCAAGTAACTTTTCGGAGGCTCCTTGGTTTCTTCACAGCTTTTAAGGGGTGCTCAGTGCCCCACATGCTTCAAAGAACCCACTCACCATTTAAGTGCTTAATAAGGATGAAAGCACCAAGATAACAATTCAAAAAACAAACACCTTACTTGAAGGATAACTTCTGATTTTGCAAAAAGTCAGTTGTGACCAAGGATTTTGCAGCTGAGTTTTTGGAAAGAGGGAAGAACTCCCTCTGTGCCAAAAATAAAATCTCGCAATGCAGCACAAACATAATTTGCATCTGTAGGAGAGAAAAATGCCAAGCCCGTGATCCCCACCAGAAGCAAGAAATTCCATCTCTGGATAGAAATGCCATCTATGTCCACACTGAGATCATTTACTGTCATGGTTTGAGCTAAATCAGAACCAGTTTTCCAACTTCAGCTCAGTCTTATGTGAGTAACTTCATTTTCTGAAAGTTCACTGCATGTTTTTCAGATGGAGTTTGTCTCTCGCACGGATCACACGGGGCACTGGGATGCAGAAAGGACACTGCTTGTCCTTATTCCTACAGAACCCAAGGCCATCCATAAGCTGGTGGAGCCCTGAGTCAAAGAGGTGAGAAAGGTGGCACCTGTAGGAGGGGCGGACAGGACAGGTGACTCCAAACTGGCCAAGAGAGGATTCCATCCCATAGACGTCATACTCGGGATAAAACTGAGAGATCATGAGGGTCTTGCTCTCTTCTTTGATGGCCGATGTCCAGTGAGGACCTCGTCTGTCTGTTTGCCCATGACCCTGGATCCGTGCATTCCTGAATCCAGTTTGTGAGCCCGGCTCCCTCCTAACCTCGGACCCTTTCCCTCGTGTCTGCTCTGCAGCATCGAGGGGTGGGGGCACAATTTCATATATTTGTCTGTATTTTATTACCTTCTATTATTTTCTTCATCATCATCATTATCATCATCCTCATCATCATCATTACCATGCTTTTATTAAAGCTGTAGTTTTAGTTTCCGATCCAGAAATCTTTTCCTCTCAATTTCCTTTCCTCTTTCCCTGGGTGTGGGGAGGAGGAAGGGACTTGGGAGCCCAGCTGCTCAATTTTAGCTGAAATTGGCCAGGCTTAAACAGTGACATGTAGTTCAAGATAAAACCACCCCAACAGCAGCCGATGAATTAGGGACCACCCTAAAATCATTTTTCAAGAGCTTATTGGTGAGGACTAAAGATATATTTGTGAACAGAACCCATCTAAAATATTTCAAATATGAAGTGAAAAACATAACAAATCCATTCTAGACTAAAAGGGAGTTAGATTAAGCAATTCGAGCCAAGGACTGGATAAGAAATGGGGTTCCTCAGGGCTCAGTACTGGGTCCAACCCTGTTCAGTGTCTTTATCAATGACCTGGATGAAGGCATTGAGTGCACTCTCAGCAAGTCTGTGGATGACACTACACTGGGAGGAAGTGTGGATCTGCTGGAGGGTAGGGAGGCTCTGCAAAGGGATCTGAACAGGCTGGACTGCTGGGCCGAGACCAATGGCATGAGGTTCAACAAGGCCAAATGCTGGGTCCTGCACTTGGGGCACAACAACCCTATGCAGTGCTACAGACTGGGGGAAGAGTGGCTGGAGAGCTGCACGGAGGAGAAGGACCTGGGGGTAATGGTTGACAGCAACTGACCATGAGCCAGCAGTGTGCCCAGGTGGCCAAGAAGGCCAATGGCATCTTGGCTTGGATCAGAAACGGCGTGGTCATCAGGTTCAGAGAGGTTATTCTCCACCTGTACTCAGCACTGGTGAGATCGCACCTCGAATGCTGTGTTCAGTTCTGCGGCCCTCACCACAAGAAGGATGTTGAGGCTCTGGAGAGTGTCCAGAGAAGAGCAACGAAGCTGGGGAAGGGGCTGGAGAACAAGTCTTACGAGGAGCGGCTGAAAGACCTGGGGTTGTTTAGCCTGGAGAAGTGAAGGCTGAGGGGAGAACTTATTACTCTCTACAACTACCTGAAAGGAGGTGGTGGAGAGGAGGGAGCTGGGCTCTTCTCCCAAGTGACAGGGGACAGGACAAGAGGGAATGGCCTGAAGCTCCGCCAGGGGAGGTTCAGGCTGGATATCAGAAAAAGATTCTTCACGGAAAGAGTCATCAGGCACTGGAACAGCTGCCCAGGGAGGGGGTCAAGTCGCCTTCTCTGGAGGTGTTTAAGGAACGGGTGGATGAAGTGCTTAGGGACATGGTTTAAGGGAGTGTTAGGAATGGTTGGACTCGATGATCCAGTGGGTCTTTTCCAACCTGGTGATTCTATGATTCTATGAAGAAAGAGCATCCCAAGGAACACTGGTTGAGGATCCTCAACAGGAGGTACAGAGCAGTGTCCCGAGTGTGTGCACTTGTTCAAGAGGGTGTTTGTACAGAAGCCTCTCTGCAAACACGTACAGAGCGCACACGTGCACAAAATACATCAGCTCTGGTTGAATGAATATGATGAAATAAATCTAATCACATCAAATAAATAATATGCCTTTTGAAGCAAACATTTACCCACACTTCCAATTGACAACTGAAGCCGTTCTGAGCACATCCCAGTTATTAGCCACTGCAAGGGTATAATAAAGATAAAAATCTAAATTTAAGTATCTACTGGTAATTACACGCTTCAGCAGCAATTGCTTATTTCATGATAAAACCGAGAAAAAAGGGAAACCTCTTTTTGCTCAACCTGCAATGTTGCCTTGGAGCCGCGCTACTTACTTATACGTGATGTTAAACCCTGTTAAGTTGTAGGCAGCATCACTGAAGAAATGCAGAAGAGCATACCCAGAAGTGGCTACAACTTCTGGTACAGTTTCATTGCTGTCTTTCTCAGGAACGATGAGACCACTGGAAAAGAAAAAAGGACAAAAGAAAGTCGTGTTAGAAGTGAAATAAAAGAGCAAAGCAACAACAACAGACGCATCAGGATTAATAAAAAAAAATTGCAATAAGGTATTCATGTGCATTTACTGCAAGTTTAAAGTATTTGTGGAAAGTTTTCATGTGTTACACCAGGCTGCTTTTCTTTAAGAGAACTCCTGAAAAGTTCAGAAGAAAACATCTCGACATTGTGAATACGGATACTCAACCACCCCTCAAAACAACCTCAAAGGCGCAAGAACCCTCAAGTCCCTCTCAGAAAGATAAAACCACATTCATAGAATGCCAGGTTGGAAGGGACCTCAGGGACCATCTGGTCCAACTTTTCAGGTGATGTATGGTTGAACTGAGATGGCCCAGCACCCTGGCAAGCTGAGCCTTAGAAGTGTCCAGTGTAGAGGAATCCACCACTTCCCTGCGGAGATCAATCCCATGTTTAATTGAAAAATTTCCTTCTGGAATGCAATCAGAATCTCTCCAGGAGCAACTTACCCCTATTACTCCTTGTCTTTTCCATGTGACTCATCATAAAAAAGGAGTTTCCATCCTCTTGGTAGACATCCTCTATGTACTGGTACATGGTAATGAGGTCTTGCCTGAGCCTGCTCCTCTCAAGGCTGAGCAACCCCAGTTGTCCCAGCCTTAGAGAAGGTTTCCCAGTCCTGTGATCACCTCAGTGGCCCTTCTTTGGGATCTCTCCAGCCTGTCCACATAATATTTGTACAGCAGGGACCAAAACTGGATGCAGCACTCCAGGTATGCCCTGACAAGCACTAAGTGAAGTGGAAGAATGACTTCTTCCCAAACCATTCTATACTTCTACAAAACAAGGATATCGAGGCCATCAGCAGCAGCATTACTGCTGTCCACAACTTTAGTCTACAAGACAGAATCACAGAATGGTTCGGGTTAGAAGGGATTTTAAAGCCCATCCAGTTCCAACTCCCTGTTATGGGCAGGGACATCTCCCACTGGGTCAGGCTGCTCCAAGCCCCAACCAACCTGGCCTTGAACATCTCCAGGGATGGGGCAGCCACCACTTCCCTGGGCAATCTGTTCCAGGGCCTCCCCACCCTCATTGTGAAGAATTTCTTCCTCATGTCTAACCTAAATCTTCCCCCTTCCAATTTAGAGCCATTCCCCCTCATCCTATCACTCCAGGTCTTTGTAAAAAGTCCCTTCCCAGCTTTCTTGTAGTCCTTTCAGGTACCGGAAGGTTGGTCTAAGGTCTCCCCGGAGCCTTCTCTCCTCCAGGCTGAACAACCCCAACTCGCTCAGCCTGTTATCATTATTATTCTCTTATTAAACAGGATCCACACCTAAAACAATCTGGCATGTTTGAAAACTGAAATTCATGCATCCCGAAAGAATAAATCCCGTTGTACCAAGCACAACTAAAGGTCTGTCAAGCCCAGCCTCTCGTTCTGACTCTAGGCTACAGCAAATGCTTGGGAAAGACTGTCAGAAATAAAGCCAATACGGAGTATTTTGGTGCTGTATTATCCAGCTTCACCCACAGTTCAGGTGCTTTGACCTGAAGAACGTACCCGAGTCAGCATATTTAAATGAACCATTCATCCATGCTTCTGTCTAATTTCTTCCTCAAGCATTTATACCCTTTCCACCTGGAAAATCTGCAGTAGCAAGGTCGACAATTTAATGTTGCAATGGCTTTTTACGGTCATTTTACGTCCACTGCCTGAGCATCCACAGAAGTCTCTTGAGCTTTTCCTCTCTGAGAAGTAAGTACAACCACCCTTACTCACCATCCTCCTGCCACCTACTCTTTCATAAAGCTCCATCCGACTCATAACACCCACATTTGTTGTCTTTTCTGTCCTAAAAGGCTGTCACACTCACTATTCCCACCTCATTCCTTGCTTTACACTTCTGGTTGCTTCTAGCTATTTATCTACACCCTTCCAGGTTCTGTGAGATCCTCCAGCTTTTTAGTTTTCCAAGGGTGGTGGAGAGAAGGGAGGATGGTGGCCAAGACTATCTGGAGATTAGATAAGACTACAGATTTATATCATGATCTGCCAAAAGAAGTGCCAAGAAGACCTCATCGCAGCCTTCCAGTACTCAAAGGGGGTCTACAAAAAACAGCTGTGGAGAGGTTCTTCATCAGGAGGCACAGGGATAGGATGAGAGGGGATGGTTTTAAGCTGAAATAAGGGAGATTGAGATGAGATTTTAGGAAGAAATGTTTTCCTATGAGGGTGGTGAGGCCCTGGCCCAGGTTGCCCAGAGAAGCTGTGCCTGTCCCATCCCTGGAGGTGTTCAAGGCCAGGCTGAATGGGGCTTTGAGCAACCGGATCTAGCGGGAAGTATCCCTGCCCATGGCAGGGGGGTTGGAACTGGATGGGCTTTAAAATCCCTTCCAACCCAAACCATTCCATGCTTCTTCGAAAATACCTGGAGAAAGCTGGCAAGAAGACCAAATGCCTCTTGAAGAAAGTACCTACCACCTATTTATCTACTGCACAGAATGGGAATGTTGATTTTTCTTGTAGCAGAAGCCTGACAACAACAAAACAAAGAAGTCCATTCCTCCCTCATACAAAAGATATAAGAAGCATAAATTTGAAGTTGGCTGCATTAATTTTTCTTTAAAGCCTTTATCTAAGCAAAGCGCATTGTCTGCCACCACCTATTCACAGTCAGCTGTTATTTCCTTGTAGAGAAGAATCTTTCCCCCAGCCTCAGCTCTATTTTCAAAGGCTAAGTCAAAGCTTTATGAAAGGCAGAGGCTCAAATTCCAGAGTGGAGCGTGTCAGGCAGTGAACCAAAGGCAGCTCCGGCAGCTCCAGGGTTGCAGCCCTCCTGGGAAAGCAGCCGAGCCTGGTTTCGTGCCCTGCGACTTCTCAACATCCGAGGGCACAGACTAAAAAGCAACGATGAAAAGAATTTTCCCCTCTGAAAAGAACTTACTTCTCCTCTTTTCAGAGCAGAAAGCAAACGTACTTGATGACAGCTCCTAGCATGGGGTAAATGGGTTTCTACACCCAAGAAAAGCACGCACAGCTACCTCCAACAACCCATTCACGTCGCCTGGAAAGCACTTTGCATGTGACCTGAATTTTTCAGTCCCCACGATACAATACAATGGTGTGCTCGAAGAATAACACAGACACCCAGCGATCCCTGCCAAAAGCTTTTGCTAACAATGTTGGGGGTGTTTGCACTAAGAATCACAGAATCGCTGGGTTGGAAAAGAACTTTGAGATCATAGAGTCCAACCGTACCCGTCTACTACTCAACCAGATCCCTGACCATCACATCTACCCAGATTTAAAACACCTCCAGGGATGAGGACTCCACCACCTCCCTGGGCAGCCTCTGCCAGGGCCTCAGAACCCTTTCTGTGAAGAAATTTTTCCTGATGTCCAATCTGAACCTGCCCTGGTGCAACTTGAGGACATATCCTCTCATCCTATCAGCTGTCACTTGGGAGAAGATATCAACACCCACCTCCTTTCAGATAGTTGTGGACAGCGATAAGGTCTCCTCAACCTCCTCTTCTCCAGGATAAACAATCCCAGGTCCGGCAGCCGCTCCTCATAACCCTTGCTCTCCAGCCCCTTCCCCAGCTCCGTTCCTTTCTCTGGACGCGCTCCAGCCTGTCAGTGTCCTTCTTGGACTGAGTGACTCAAAACTGGACACAGGAGTCAATGTGTGGCCTCACCAGTACCTGGTCCAGGGGAACAATCGCTTCCCCACTCTTACTGGTCACGCTGTTTCTGATCCAAGCCAAGATGCCATTGGCCTTCTTGGCCACCTGGGCCATTGCTGGCTCATGTTCAGCCACTGTCAACGAACACTCCCAGGTCCTTCTCTGCTGGGCAGCTTTCCAGCCACTCTTCCCCAAGCCTGGAGCTGCACAGGGTTGATTGTTGTGTCTCAAGTGCAGGACCCGGTACTCAGCCTCGTTGAACCTCATACCATTGGCCTCAACCCATCAATTCAGTCTGTTCAGATCCCTCGGCAGAGCCTCCCTACCCTGAAACAGATCCGACACTTTTGCCCAGCTTAGCGTCATCCGCAGCAGCGTAAGAGATGGGAGTTACATATACGGTATAAATCTGCAAAACAACACTTCCTGCACAACAAGTCTTATTGTGGACGAAAAGATACCCTTTGTTTTATCAACACACCATAAAAACACAGTAACCTGATCCCATGTTTTGCCTAAACAACTCCAGCACATTTGCTGATAAGGAGCTGAATAAATATTTCCTCGTGAGAAATCCAGTTATTTTTTCATCTTTCAGATCTCAAGGATATGGGATTAAAAGGCAAATTTCACTGCCTTTTCTTCCATGTGTAGAGGTGCCTGTTTCACTCTAAAATTCGAGATTTCTGATCTGGTGAAGATCTCTCCCAACAGACCTCGAAACATCAAAGAACAAAAAGCCTAATAAAGTTCTCCTTGTTGTTTGGCTCAGAGTTTTCCTTTGTAATGCAAACTGTAGGACAGGAAAACAGACATCTGAATATAATTCAGGGTATGGCAAACTACAGCTCAGGGACAAGAGAAAATTCCTTTGTTCTGGTTTATTCTTCTTTGGTCTTACTCTTATAGCACTTATCGCTGATATTACAGGGTAGGAGGGCCCTGGAGAGGGGAAAATAACGGCAGCAAAGAATAAAAGTACAGAGAAAAGAGCAGCAGTGAAAGAAGACAAAAATCTTCCCCAATAACCTTTCCTAATAAAAGGATGAGCACAGGACGATTTGTTTCTTCGCACAAAGTTTGATTTGGGAATTTGTTGGGAAGAACTTAGGTACGTCCATAGTGGATGCTCTCACCACTCCCTCCTGTTTGCTTCTTTCTTCCCATGTTTTCCTGCTGGCTCGCATCTAAACATACTAAAGAGGATGTTATTCTACCTACACAAGTTTAAAAGAGCCTGGAGAAATAGATTATTAGATTGCAATTTCGTTCAGGGAAAGCCAGGAAGAAAACACAACACCGCGATAACGATCAGGTCCTCAAAAGGTCGAACCTCAAAAACCACAAATAAATAGTCCTGAACAGAAGGGTTTTGAGAGAGTTGGGATTGTTCAGTCTGGAGAACACAAGACTCTGGGGAGACTTTAGTGCAGCTTCCAGTACGGAAAGGGGCTCCAGGAAAGATGGGAAGGGGCTCTTGATCAGAGAATGCAGTGAGGGGAATGGTTTTAGTCTGAAAGAGAGGGGACTGAGATAAGATCTTAGGAAGAAACTTTTAATTGCAAGTGTATTGAAAAACTGGCCCAGGTTGTCCAAAGAAGTGGTGGCTGCCCCATCCCTGGAGGTGTTCAAGGCCAGGCTGGACAAGGTTTTGAGCAGCCTGGTCCAGTGGGAGGTGTCCCTCCCCATGGCAGGGGGGTGGGAACTGGATCATCTTTAAGATCCCTTCCAACTCCAACCATTCTATGACTCTATGAAATCAGTGTGCACCACAGCATCACTTTCAATAAAACAGCAAAACCAGAATTTACTTTCCCTGCCATGAAAAAAAAAATTCAATAGGCAGAATCAGTATGATAAAGGATTAAGCAAGACTTCCTTTAAACTACAATCCAGAATCTCTCAGAGCCTCAGCTCTGGCCAAGATTAACCTATTTCACAATGTACCGCTTCCATTTCTTTTTATAAGGTTTCAAAACATTTTGCAATCATCACTACTCCAAGGCAAACAAATCCTCCTACGCAGCTGAGCTGCCCAATGACACCATTTCTGAGGCGTTGAAAGGCAAACCTCTGTTTTGCCCTGAAACACTTCTATTTTCTCTCCGCCGGATTTGTAGAGTCAGTGGCAGAGAGACAAACAATATCCAGGAGACCCAACTCTCGCCCTGCGCACCGCTCTCTCCCAGGCATCACAGGAGAAAGGGAATTATTTAAAATGAAGAGCATCTTCTGTATTATTTTTCTTGATCCAGGTTGGATGAGGCTTAGAGGAGCCTGATCTAGTCGGAGGTGTCCCTGCCTGTGGCTGCGGGGAGGAACTGGATGAACTTGAAGGTCCCTTCCAACCCAAATCATTCGATGATTCTATGAAATCATGCTAATCTCATAAATGAAAACTGCCTTGCTCCTAGGAGGAAAACTGTGGCTGCCCCATCCCTGGAGGTGTTCAAGACCACGTTGGATGGGGCTCTGAGCTACGTGGTCCAGTGGGGGGTGTCCCTGCCCAAGGCAGGGGGTTGGGACTGGGTGGGCTTTGGGGTCCCTTCCAACCCAAATCATTCTGTGATTCTATGTTTTGCTATAGAAGCGTCACGGTGACGATGTACTTATCATGTTCTGCTGGGACCTAACCTGCCATGGTGGCGGAGATCTGAAGCATAAGAAGTTCTACCGAGCAGAAAACAGGCAAAAAGGAATCAGATAAGAGCCACAAAACAAAAAGAAGAATATAGAGAGTACAGATCAAAGAGAAGCAAAAGGATAAAGGTGATAGTGAAAAATCAGTAGCACACTGGCTTCCCAGTCCATCAAAACGCAATGCAAGGCAATTTTCTCCTCAATACTTTGACCCACCTGAGCACGCCTGCAAAACACCACCATTTCTTCTTTATTAAAACTAGTCCGTGCGCATCCCCGTACTCACAACTACAAGAGGAGAACTAAACAAAAAAGTAAACAAACCAAAAATAGAAACTATAAGAGATTAAAAATAAATCAGTGCCAAAAAAATAATAAGGGGTGGAGAAAATAATAAGACATCTCCAATTTATTTTCTTAAAGGAAAAGCTCAGATTCTTGTGCAGCAAGGCGACTCCCAAGTGCAAGGTCCTACCCCTGGCTCAGGGCAATGTGCAGTTTCAATCCAGGATGGGGGATGACATGACTGAGAGCTCTCCTGCAGAGAAGGACTTGGGGTGCTGGAGGATGAGAAGCTCACCATGAGCCGGCAACGGGCGCTCACAGCCCAGAAATCAACTGTGCCCTGGGCGGCATTCAAAGCAGTGTGGCCAGCAGGGCCAGGGAGGGGATTCTGCCCCTCTGCTCCGGTCTGGTAAGACCTCACCTGGACTCTTCTGCATCCACTTCTGGAATCCCCAGCATAAGAAGGAAATGGAACTGTTGGCATGGGTCCACAGGATGCCACAGAGATGATGCGATGGCTGGAGCACCTCTGCTATCAGGACAGGCTGAGACAGTTGGGGTTGTTCAGCCTGGAAAAGAGAAGGAAGGCTCCAGGGAGACCTTAGAGCAGCCTCCAGTACTGAAAGGGGCTCCAGGAAAGCTGAGGAGGGGCTTATTACAAGGGGCTGGAGTGACAGGATGAGGGAGAATGACTTTAAATTGGAAGAGGGAAGATTTAGATTGGAAATTAGGAAGAAATTCTTTATGATGAGGGTGGTGAGGCTCTGGCCCAGGTTCCCCAGGGAAGCTGTGGCTGCCCCATCCCTGGAGGTGTTCAAGGCCAGGTTGGAGGGGGCCTTGAGCAGCCTGATCCAGTGGGAGGTGTTCCTGCCCCATGACAAGGGTTTGGAACTGGATGAGCTTTAAGGTCCCTTCCAACCTAAAGATAACCTCAAGTTACAAGAGGCAGGTCCCGTTTCCTGAGGGTACAGGAGCTCACACGGAGGTGGCACAGAGCAGCCAGCTCCACCAGTGGCCATCAGGCAGTCGCTGCTGTGTGTCCGTGTTGCCACCACGACCATTCACCTGGCACGAAGAGCAACCGCGAGCCAAGTGCACCCCCAGCGCCAAGTACAGATCCACGGCCAAAGGTCTTGCAAGAGAAGGATTGCTTTCGAAGAGGAAAACACTTCCCAGTGATCAGCGTAAAATGAAACGAAAGGTCCCAAAGCAGCTCCAGTAAATGTTTAACATGGAGTGAAGTTGAGAACACAACCAACAAAGCTCATAGAGTGATCATATTTTATCTGCTGCAGCTTTCTTTGCTTGGTGCAGACCAAGAGGTCTCCACAATCCATTTCCTCCACAATCTTTAACTGCATTTTTTTTTGAAGCAGCACATTTCTACAGTCCCATGTTGCCTACAATCACAAATAAAAACCACCAAAGATACTTTTAGCCTTGCTTAATAGAATAAAAAGCTTTAATGCGGAGGACCAGGCTGCCCCGGACACACTCAGACTACAAGGAGTTTAGTAAACACTTTATGCAGATACTTGCCCTGTGTAAATGTTAGCATTCTGCAAATATTTATCACAGTTAAAAATTGATAAAACCAATCTAACGTTCCTCCATACTGCAGAGCTGAGGATTTCCGAGATCATCTTTTATTCAGGGTAAATATCGCACTGTGAACAAACAAAAGCAAACACCAGAATTCTGGATGAGGAAGATGGTGAGGAACTGGTCCAGGTCGCCCAGAGAAGTCATGGATGCTCCATCCCTGGAGATGTTCCAGGCAAGGTTGGATGGAGCTTTTGAGCAGCCTGGTCCAGTGGGAGGTGCCCCTGCCCATGGCATGGGGTGGAACTGAATCATCTTTGAGCTTCCTTCCAATCCAAACCACTGTGTGATTCTAAGAAATGGGAATCGACTCCTTTCCGTACTTTATGGAATTTCTTCTTCCCGTCCCTGCCCACGGCAGAGGGATTGGAACTGGATGGGCTTTAATGTCCCTTCCAACCCAAACCATTCATGATTCTCTGATCAGAAAGTCAAGAAAACAAGATCAGAGCAGTGAAGGAAGCTTGAGCTCCGGCAACTGCTGTAAAAAGCCAAGGAGGTAACAAAAACTGAGCTTTAGAGAAGGAGGAATTTACAGCATTTATCAACAAACTCCAAAAGTTGACAGCATCCAACTGTACGAAGCTCAGTGTTGCAAATCCCCTGGCACGGTGTAAAAATAGCGAGGAGTGAAATATGGTTATGGTTGATATTAAAATTTAATATAAGCCAAGAAAAGAGATAAAATATCAACACTGCTTTTGAAATATTCCAGTGCATTTATTTTTATATCAGAGAAAGGTATTTTTCACCAGATGCTTTTTTGCACTTCATCAAAGTTACAAGCATCTGCTGCTTCCTGAACTTGCTTTACTGAAGAACACAGCTCACTCCTAATGAAGATGAAATTCAAATGTCATCTTAGGAAGCAATTAAAAAAATAATTGATTTTTTTTTTCTACCTCAAAAATTTTATTGTATTAAGCTCACATTTGCCTGTCCTCCAGCACAGACTTCCCAGTGATTTACAGATGATTTTCAAGTATGAACCGTAATTGTTAATGCTATGAACTACTTCTAACCTCAATTTTAAAAGCCTATTAATTTCTGGAAAACACACAAGAAACTGGAGGCACAAATCATGATTGTTTCACCTTTTCAACAGCACATTAAAAATGAGCTCCTTCAGAACAAAATGACTCTGAGACAAGATGACATTTCTGACTCATACAATCATAGAATGGTTTGGGTTGGAAGGGACCTTAAAGATCATCGAGTTCCATGCCCTGCCACGGGCAGGGACACCTCCCATTGGATCAGGCTGCTCCAAGCCCCATCCAACCTGGCCCTGAACACCTCCAGCGATGGGGCAGCCACGACTTCTCTGGGCAACCTGGGCCAGGGCCTCACCACCTTCATTGTGTTTTCCTCCTAAAGTCTAATATAAATCTTCCCACTTCCAATTTAAAGCCATTCCCCTTCTTCCTGTCGCTCAAGCCCCTTAGAAAAAGTCCATCCCCAACCTTCCTGGAGCCCGTTCAGGTACTGGAAGCTGCTCAAAAGTCTCCTGGAGCCTTCTCTTCTCCAGGCTGAACAACCCCAACTCTCAGCCTGTTCTCACAGCAGAGGTGCTCCAGCCCTTATATCATCTCTGGACCTCTTAGAACAGTTCCATCTCCTTCTTCTGTTGGGGATTCCAGAAGTGGACACAGGAATCAAGGTGGGGTCTCCCAAGAGCAGAGTACAGAGTCAGAATCCCCTCCCTCCCTGCTGGCCACGCTGCTCTGGATGCAGCCCAGGACACGGTTGGTTTCTGGGCTGTGAGCGCACGTTGCCGTCTCATCTTGAGCTTCTCATCCCCAGCACCCCAAGTCCTCCTGCTCGGGGCTGCTCCCAGATATGTTGTCCCCCAGCCTGTACTGAAACCACAGATTGCCCCAACCCAGGTGTAGGACCTTGCACTTGGCCTTGTGATGTTCAGAAACACACATTCTTCCAGCTCATGAATTCAGCACGTGATACCGGGCAACTGCTTCCAGGTTGCACTTACAAAATTTTCGGAGGATTTTAGATGACAGACGGTTTCTTCTTCGCGCCCTTGCCCAAAGCAGGGGGGTTAAAACTGGATGAGCTTTAAAGTCCCTTCCAATTCAAATGATTCTATGATTCTTCTTCAAAAGCAGTGAGAATAACAAGAATAATTCATTTGCGTGTCCTGCTTTGACCTCAGTGTAGTCCGAAGGTTTACAGGAAGCATTCTTTCACAACACAACAACACTGCATTTGCAGTTAAGACCAAAAACACATGGTGTTTTTTGTTCTTTTTATCAACTCTCGTTCCTGTGTTGATCTTCTCTCACAAAGATTACAAGGATTTTTGAAAACAACCACAAAGTATTTTTAGAATTTCATTTCACAAATTAAAGGAAGCACAGAACATTTCTTCACTGGAAGAGTTCTGAGGCCCTGGCAGAGGCTGCCCAGGGAGGTGGTGGAGTCCCCATCCCTGGAGGAGTTTAAAAGCCAGGCAGACGAGGTGCTCAGGGATATGATTTAGTAGTGGACAGGTATGGTTGCACTCTATGATCTCAAAGGTCTTTTCCAACCAAGTGATTCTGTGATTCTAAGACAGAAGAAGGTTAGAACTGGAAACAGTTAATCAGCGGCTTGGAATAGTGGAGTCCGAAGGGAACCATTAATTTTTCCATACTCCACTTGGGATTATTTCTTCTAATTTCAGCTAAAAGAACAGAAACTTAAGGTGGTGCTCGATACCGCAAGACTGATGCATGTAAATACCCAAGTCGTATTTAGGTCTCTCTTAGAAATGTCAACTGTTAACCAGCATCCACGAGTCTGTTTCTCGCCACAGAGGAACCAGCCAAGCTCCAGTCAGTGTCAGAAGAAGAGATACTGTTGCACATGTTTTCACAAGGTTGTCTGATCCATCATTGTTGTTTCTGAACACGTTCCAGAGAGTTTAAAAATGTAAAGTTTAACATACATGGTTCTACAATACCTCTGCAATGTCGATTACTCCGCTTCTGCCAGCACTGACACAGTAAGAGTTAAACTGATGTTCAGAAACGATAAATGGAGCAGTTTTCTACTTCAGAAGGAGTCTGCACAGCGAATCATCTCAAGCTCAACCGGATGACAATAACTTTTGTCTCTCAAATAATCGGCATTTGGAAATGAAAACATAATACTTACATGAGCTGTTCATTGTAAAAGCAAAAACAACTCCTGAATTGTTTACGCTGACGATGACTGCACAAAAGGACTCTTGCTATACGTGCTGGATTTGCCCTATTGTATATTTAGATTACTGGAACATATTTATACTCCTAGAAGTTAAACTTGAGTCAAGCTCCGACTTAAAGAAACATCCTTGCATACGGTTAGGTTCTCACAAAGGGAAACTCACCTAAAAGCTGCCAACAAGGGAGCGTAAATTGAATCGCCATCATACACGTACAAATGGTCCCAGCTGCACTCTGTGGCGAAGTGATTGAATCGAAGCCTGAGGATTGTGTTTGGCCTGTAAAAAAATAGTCATTAATAAAAGATTAGTAATTGGCTACTTGACACACATAGCAAAGTCCCTCCAATAAAGTCTTGTAAAGGTCTCCTCTAAACCAGACTAAAACTGAGTGATTCTGTATAACTGCCGATGCATCAAACATGCTTTGAGTTTCTCTGTTTCATAGAATCATGAAGGTTGGAAAAGACCTCTAAGATCATTCAGTCCAAACGTCAGACCAACACCACCGTGCCTACTAAACCATGGCCCTAAGTGCCACATCTACACATTTTTTTTGAACCTCTCCAGAGATGGTAACTCCACCACAGCCCTGGGCAGCCTCTTTTTTCTAATATCCAATCTAAATTTTTCCTAATATCCAATCTAAAGCTTCCTTGGAGCAACTTGAGGCCATTTCCTCAGGTCCTATTACTTGTTACTTAAGAAAAGAGACCAACACTCACCCCGCTACAACCTCCTTTCACGTAATTGCAGAGAACAACAAGGTCTCCCCTCAGGCTCCTGTTCTCAATATCAGCAGGAAAAAGGTTTATTTCCACGATATGGTGATGGAAACAGTAGTTCAGACACCTGAACTGCTCAGCACTTCTTTCACTCCATACATAAAAGACGCCCACTAAGCCATAACCAAGTAATGTGCATTTAAATACCAGTAGTTTCATGCCTAATAGGCAAAGGCACATCTAAAGAGAAGCACACAGAAGCTGCAGCAGATGCCTACATTAGGGCTCAGCTCAAGGAGGGTGAAAACACCACTACCGTTGTGCTTGGACCCTGAAATAAAAAGAAAATGAACCTACAGCAGCATTGCTTTTTCCTACCTACAGCTGTAGCTGTTGAAAAGCGAGATGCAAGCGATTAGGATCCCTTCAACAGCGTTGCCCTTGGGTTCAGATGAAATCCTTGTTCATCCTAATCAAATAAATTAATAAAATGTCAGATTGCCATAAAGTCCTGCCTCCCCACAGAAGGGGAATTCTTTAGGGAGTTATTCTGTGAAAGAATATTGTTTGAGAGGCACAATGATCTACTCCAGGCCTTCGGAAAAAGAACCACAGGTGGAACTCAAGGATAATGTCTTGCTTAAAGCAAAGGGACAAAGAGTGCTCATCGTTTCCAAACTGGGTGGCAGATGTAATTGTAGGGGGTTTGCTTCTCTTTTAACCATATGACAGCTGTAAAGCAGAAAGAAATACTTAATCAATAGAAGCTTCAGACCAAGAACAAAAAGAAAGAGATTATCTTTGCTAAAGCCAACGACTCATTAATAGACAGCTCTGTTTGCAGAATCACAAGGCACAGTGACTACAGGTGGATGTCATGCTGGTCAGATCTCATCTGCCTTTACTTGTGCTCCTGGGGGAAAATGAAATGGACGTGCCCAGGATGGGGGCCAAGAAGAGCGCAAATAGGAAATGAGTGGAGGAACACACAGCGTATTTTACAGCTGAATTTCTCTAGCACCTTTAACGGCACATTTGGACTGTGCCTTCACTTGGCAATCTCAAAAGCCCTCCAGATACCAGCATACAGGTTGCCCAGGGAAGTTGTGGCTGCTCCATCAGTGGAAGTTCTCAAGGCCAGGTTGGATGGGGCCTTGGGCAGCCTGATCCAGTGGGAGGCATCCCTGCCCACAGCGGGGGGGTTGGAACTGGATGGGCTTTAAGGTCCCTTCCAACCCAAACTATTCTATGATTCCATGATTCTATGAGTCTTTGCTTGCAACCAGGTGAGGGCACTCAGCAGAATTTAACAGCTTTGCAGAAGCTGTTTTTCAAGTCCAGATCTCTCTGGGAATTTCACGTTTGGCAGAGAGCTTGGGCTATTCTCACACGAGTGTGTATTTCAGCTGTTTTAATCAGCGTGATTATCTCCTTGCCATTTACTACCACCCACGTACAATCAGAAGCAGGAAAAGGACATCCATCTAAATGCCTGGCCACAAAACAAGGAGGAACATTTCTGTCCTCTTCCCAGTAAGTAAGATCTCACTTCAAATTGAAGTGATAGTTCTTAGGAAGGCTCTCAGTACAAGCAAACAAAGGCTGAAGCAGCAGTTACGGAGGCACTATCAAGAGACACAGGAACAGCACTTCACTTCTGATAAAAACATGAATCACGTTATCCAGGGAAGTGGTGGATGCTCCCTCCCTGAAGGTGTTCAAAGCCAGGTTGGATGGGGCTTTGAGCACACTGGTCCAGTGGGAGGTGTCCCTGCCTATCGCAAGGGGTTGGGACTGGATGGGTTTTGAGGTTGCTTCCAACCCAAACCATTCTATGGTTCTATGCAGGACAGGTACCCACCCAAAGACCACAAACCACTCTGGGTGCGCATAGAGACTCCTTTCCACGCCCAAAGCCCCCAGTGCAAATGAGATAACAGAGTCCTCAAGATGACTAAACACATTTAAAAGTCACTGCTATCACTGTGATCTCCAAAGCATCACCTCTGATCACCTCAACCCTACAACTAAGGGTTCAAAGTAGAACAGAATCACAAAAATCACAAAATCATTAAGGTATGCAGAGATTCTTCATTGTTTATTTTTGCCCGCTCTTCTCTAGCAGCAAGGCAGCATCGAATGTGCAGCTCACTTGGTTATTATTACAGAGCAAGAAATTCCCCCTTGGAAAATAAAACAGGTGGCCCAGAGAATTTGTAGCTGCCCCATCCCTGGAGGTGTTCAAGGCCAGCTTGGATGAGGCTTTCAGCAACCTGGTCTAGTAGGAGGTGTCCCTGCCCATGGCATGGAGTTGGAACTGGACGACCTCTTAAGGTCCCTTCCAACCCAAACCATTCTATGCTTCTGTCCCTCAGAAAGAGAAGTTCTGAGGGTTAAGCTGGCTGTACAGGGATTGTTGAGGCTGGTTTATCCCTAATAACATCCTTGCAAAACATTTTTTAACTGTTTGTAATTCCAAACTGTCCACAGTTGTATATTTATTCGCTACAAAAATTCCGAGGTGTTGCCACTTAGAGCATCCAACTTTTCATCGCAGCCACATTAAAGAACTGAGCTCCTTCTAAGGCAATAGCGGGTGGTAGGTTCCCAATTTTAGGGTTCTGGGTGGCTCTCAGGAACAGCTTAACCCTCACCTTTGAGTATTCGGAGCACTTAAGTATTTAAGACATTCTCCAAAATAAACATTTGAAGTAGATGAAGTGAATACCAATTCCTCCCCCACCCGTTAGACCTCTGAAACACTAAGCTAAAGAAAAAAAATGTACTCCAGGCTTTTAGCAAGTTCGGATCCTCCAAGGAGCCAAAAGCCTTCAGCTTACAGTAGTTCACTGCAAGAGGAATCATGGGATGAGGTTTAACAAGGCCAAGTGCCCAGTCCTGTGCTTGGGACACCAAAACGCTGTGCAGCACTCCAGGCTTGGGGAAGAGTGGCTGGAAAGCCCCCTGACAGAGAAGGATCTGGAGGTGTTGGTCAACAGTGGCAGAACATGAGCCAGCAGTGGCCCAAATGGCCAAGAAGGCCAATGGCATCTTGGCTTGGATCAGACACAGCATGGCCAGCAGGAGCAGGGAAGCGACAGTGCCTCTGGACTAAGCACTGATGAGGCCAAACCTTGAATCCTGTGTTCAGTTTTGAGCCCCTCACTTCAAGAAGGATATTGGGGGGCTGGAGTGTGTCCAGAGAAGGGAACGGAGCTGGGGAAGGGGCTGGAAAACAAGTCTCACAAGGGGCAGCAGAGAGATCTGGGGTTGTTTAGCCCAGAGAAGAGGAGGCTGAGGGGAGACCTTATCGCTCTCTACAACTACCTAAAAAGAGTTTGCAGAGAGGTGGGTGTTGGTCTCTTCTCTCAAATGACAGGGATAGGACAAGAGGCAATGGTGTCAAGCTGCACCAGGGGAAGTTTAGATCGCACATCAGGAAAAATTTCTTCACAGAAAGGGTTCTCAAGCACTGGCAGAGGCTGCCCAGGGAGGTTGTGGCGTCCCCATCCCTGGAGGTGTTTAAAGAGCAGGTAGATGAGGTGCTCGGGGACATGATTTAGTAGTAGAAAGGTACATTTAGATTTGATGATCTCTAAGGTCTTTTCCAACTTAGCAATTCTATGATTCTATGACTTGTTCCTAGTCAGAAACTTCTCTTCTGTGTTCAGTTTCAGGCCCGTCCCTACAGCAAGGACATTGAGGGGCTGAAGCACGTCCAGAGAAGGGGAACAAAGTGGGGGAAGGGTCTGGAGCACAGAGGTTATGGGAGCGGCTGAGGGACCTGGGGCTGTTTAGTCAGGAGAAGAGAAGGCTGAGTGGGAGACCTCATCGCTTTCTGAGCTCCCAGAAAGGAGATTGTAGCGAGGTGGGTGCTGGTCTCTTCTCCCAAGTAACAAGCGATAGGATGAGAAGAAATGGCCTCAAGTTGTGCCAGGGAAGGTTTAGATTGGATAGCAGGAAAAGTTTCTTTACTGAAAGAGTGGTGAAGCATTGGAAGAGGCTGCCCAGGGAGGTGGTGGAGTCTCCATCCCTGGAGGGGTTCAAAAAGTGTTAGATGTGGCACCTGGGGACATGGTTTAGTAGGCATGGTGGTGTTGGGCTGATGGTTGGACTGGATGATCTTAGAGGCCTTTTCTAACCTTAATGATTCTGTGATACTTTACTTACAGATTCAGGGAACAGTCGGGAAAGCAACTGCATGTGAAGCTGTTAACATTCAGCATCATAACATGGACCATGCAAGGTTGTAGAGGCTGTACAAATTGATTTTACAGTCCTGGTGTCAGCTGGGTAGTATGAAAAATGTATTTCAACAAGTCAGATGCTCTACACTGCTGCACCATTAACCAGAGGATATGAACCAAATAGGCTACTCCTAAAATCTCCACATGAAATCATTATAAGGAACATAAAGATCAAATACAAGAAGGATAGAGAAACGAGGGGACGAAGTCTAAGGAACCTCCTGCAAAATAAAAAATGCCAACAGTTCCTCTGGAGTCCTACGTCTCGGGAATAAAAAATCATGAATTTCAGCAGAATTTGCTGTATTTTTTTCATGATGCCAAGGTGCCCCATGCAAAGTGAATCTCAAGCATCCAAACGGCCCAGGATGCTAAAAGTTAAATAAATTTTAGTTCTTTATTTATTAACACAGGTGCATTTATTCTTTTTTCCCACAGTTTGTTTCAACGCAAAGGGTATTTTACACAGCAAACCTCAAATTCAGAAGTCAGTTTGGAAGGCTCAGCTGCATAAAAACCCCCTTATTTATCAAGAGTATCTCAAAGCTGCCCTGTCTGATTCTAAAAACAGCAAAAAAGGGAATTGTGAGGTCTAGAAACTCAGTGCAGATAAAAGTCACGCTAAACAACACTGAAGCCCAAGATGTTTTCTCCACTCACCTTCCTTCAAGGAGCCAGGTGCATTTGGTTTTGTATTTGTAATTCCCGGGCCCATCCGTGACATAGCCCGAAGGTCCGGTGAGTCTGTAAATAAAACACAAAGAAAAGCGTTGGTCTCCAGTGGGATTAAACACTCATAAAGGATTTCCTAAAATGAGAAGATCTTCTGATTAGGTTTTTATTTCCTTAAGAGCCACTACAAACCAACCAACAATGATGCAACACGAAACCATGGGTCAGTTGGGACGCTCCTCTTACAGTCTGTAATGTGCTTTGTGACCATTGTCCTGGTGGAACGGCAGCTCAGAGCAATGCTTTCTCCACAAAGACTAAGACAGATTAACACCACGAAGCCAGCAAATGGGATTCCCTAACACAGAAGCTAAAGTTATTCCCAAACTATTTATTTATTTAGTCCCTGGAGTGACCAACACCACATTTAACACTTCACTAAGTCCTTGACAACCTCCTGAACGAAGAGTTGATCCCTGTAACCTTCCAGTGTGAAGTAAGACCTTAATTCCTCACGCATCAAGGAGCGTGTAACTCAGGATAAGGTCAGAGCACAGCAGATCCACCATCCCCCACCTTTCATAGCGTGTTCCTGTCCACACGTCAACCTATATTGAGTGATCGAAGAGCTGAGTGGTTCCTACAGCAGGACAGGGTCAGGACAACCCTATGAACATCCCTACCTCTCCGCACTTATAAACAGGAAGCGACAATTTCCCAGATTGGATTCCAGAAAGGATGTAAAAGCAGAAAGTACAGTTGGAATCATTCATCCCAGGACACTGTGAACACCAGCAGCTAAAGCATTAAAAATTGAAGATATCACGGAAATAGAGAAGGGAACAAAGCCAACAAAGGACTCATTTTTGTCAACATCCGCAAAACATCGTGCAGTGGAAATCCCAGACAACCGCATTTGCCGAGACACGGCTTGCAGCGACGTCCAAACAAAGAGCAGCAAACCCAGGCTGGAGCTCAGATGTATGTTGTGATGAAAAGTTCACGATGTATTCCAGAACATCTTAATCCCTTGTTGTGGCGCAAAGGAAATTGCTATTTGTGCTCATTACTTGTAGTGCTCGTTAATTACATGTAATGAGGATGAATACAGGTACTGGAGAGCGTGAGCAAGGCCGTGCAAAACCTGCTTTCATGTTGCCATCACTCCTACTCAAAATGTGACAACTGAACACATCCACACCGCCAGACAAAAAAAAAGGCAGCTGTAACTTCTCCCTTCCATCAATTTTTAGAAGGCAGGTTTTCTCCATAGACCGTGGACAACAGAGAAGACAATCACAATTCATCAAGGCTGAGGGAGATGGACCCAGCAGAAGTTTGGGCCAAAAGATCCGATAAATCACTTTGGCTGCCAAAACCAGGCATGGAGATTCTGTATCTTCTGCCTTAGTACAGAGACTGGTAGCAACACACATGGGTTGGAGACAAAACCAAGAGCCAGATTGTTGGGATAAACGCTCCCACCTCATATGCATCGGTCAAAATATTCCAGATTGGTTTTAACCAATAGCAGAGGCATAGAAGGAAGAGTTGAAAGAGAAGGACTTGGGGGTATTGATGGACAAGACCTGGACGTGAGCCAACAATGTGTGCTGACAGCCCAGGTAGCAAACTCATCCTGGGCTGCACCCAAGTAACTGTGACCAGCAGGTCAAGGAAGGGGATTCTCCCCTTCTGCTCTGCTCCTGTGAGGACCCATCTGGAGTTCTGAAGTCCTCAGCAAGACATGGATCTGTTGGAGTGAGTCCAGAGGAGGCCACAAAGATCATCAGAGGGCTGGAGCACCTCCTATGTGAGGACAGGCTGAGAGAGTTGGGGTTGTTGAACCTAGAGAAGAGAAGGCTCTAGGGAAACCTTAGAGCAGCAAGAAAGCTGGGGAGGGACTTTTTCCAAGGGCCTGGAGTGATAGGATGAGGGGGAATGGCTTTAAATTGGGAAGGGGAAGATTTAGATTAGACATTCGGAAGAAATTTTTTACAATGAGGGTGGTTAACCGCTGGCACAGGTTGCTCAGAGAGGCGGGAGATGCCCCATCCCTGGAAACGTTCAAGCTCACCTTGAATGGGGCTCTGAGCAACTTGATGGACATGGAGATGTCCCTGCTCACCGAAGTAGGGTTGGACCACATGACCTGTAAAGGTGCCTTCCAATCCAAATAATTCTATGAGAATAAAATACCAGGGAAGGATGACCTCAAAGGGAAGCAGTGTCTGAAGAATCCCAAACACCACATTCTGGCAGAGAACATCTTGGCACCTGAGGCAGGATTCCTACCTAGGGAGGTTACAAACTCTGCCGTCGGCACAGGTTTGGAGCAAATCACAGCCTTCTGCCAAAAATAAATCGTCCTACTTAAAACACAGTTTCAGTGAAACAAAAACATTCTGCAAAATCAAACTGGGCAGAAAAGAGAGGGACTAAGACCAGCAGTTCCCAAAGCTGGTATCTGGAACCTTTTGTTGTGTATTTTCCTAGAGATCTGTTAATGCTATCATCTCATCTCTTTGAAATATTGTGACTGAGTCAGAATGGTTTTACACAATCTTTTCCATCCAGCGCGTTTAAAGTTCACCTGCGGTCCAAATTAAAAACATAAACCCCACAGATTTTGAAAACCACTTTCCTATTTCTCCATACGAATCTATCACAATAAATATTATTAAATATGGCGTTTTAATACAGGGTATTTCTTTATTATATGGTATTCGCGACCAGGTGGGCTGAGGCTTTGAGGAACCTGATCCAGTGGGAGGTGTCCCTGCCCATGGCAGGGGGTTGGAACTGGATGGGCTTTAAGGTCCCCTCTGACGCAAACCATTCTATCGCTCTATTATAATCCTTTCCAACCTTAGAAACTGACCTTCAGATTTCTAAAAGCCAGTTACTGCAGTTTTCCAGGAGATTACATTTAAGGAAGTGAAGAAACAACTCCAATTTTTAGAAGCATGGGAAGCAGCTATACCTCCTACAGAGCCATAGATAGATGTAGACGTAGACACAGATGTGCATAAACACGCCCTTCCAGTACTGAAACGGGGCCTGGAGTCCTCGGTCAGGCAGGACACAAATCTCTTGCAGAGAGTCCAGAGGAGGCCATAAAGATGATCCAAGGGATGGAGCAACTCTGCTCTGAGGACAGGCTGAGAGAGTTGGGCTTGTTCAGCCTGGAGAAGAGAAGGCTCCAGGGAGACCTTGGAACAGCCTCCAGTACCTGAAGGGAGCTACAAGAAAGCTGGGGAGGGGCTCTTGATCAGAGAGTGCGGGGATAGAACGAGGAGGAACAGTTTTAAGCTGCAAGAGGAGAGATTGAGATGAGATCTTAAGAAGAAGAGGCACTGGCATAGGTTGCCCAGAAAAGTCGAGGCTGCCCCATCCCTGGAGGTGTTCAAGGCCACGTTGGATGAAGCTTTGAGCACTTGATCCAGCGGAAGTTGTCCCTGCCCACAGAAGGAGACAGGAACTGGATGGGCTTTAAGGTCTCTCCCAGCCCGAACTATATTATGATTCCTTATATATTTTAAGGTTTCAACATCTTTGAAACTTCAGCGCATCTACTGACCATGAGTTTGCAAAAAGAGATGCAAATTCCAAATTGTAGGCAATAACATTTAGGGTTTTTTTTGTCTAAAAAGTCAGCTTTTGAAAATAATATCTATGGAAAGCTAGGAATCAAACAGTACCAACACTTCAACCCTGACAGCTCTTTGCATGCAGCCAAGAGTAAACAGAGCATGGAAACCTGAGCGAATCGCGCAAGCAGAAAACAACCTTACGCAATCTGCCAAGCTCTCCAAGAGCCTCTGCTCAGAAAACTCTTTGAACAATTTTCTCTGGAAACAATTACTAAATCATTCATCACAGAAACACTATCAAGAGTGATGGGGAAAAGAAAGAATAATGCCTGTAGCCCCAGTCATGTCAGAACTTGAAGCAGTGGGAGGAGCTGAGAGAGTTGAGGTTGTTCAGCCTGGAGAAGAGAAGGCTCTGAGGAGACCTTATAGTGACCTTCCACTACCTGAAAGGAGCTACAAGAAAGCTGGGGAGGGACTGTTCACAAAGGCTTGAAGTGATAGGACGAGGGGCAATGGGTACAGACTGAAGAGGAGCAGATTTACATACAGGCTAGACATAAGGAAGAATTTCTTCACCATGAGAGTGGTGAGGCACTGGAACAGGTTGCCCAGGGAAGTTGTGGCTGCCCCATCCCTGGAGGGGTTCAAGGCCAGGTTGGATGGGGCCTTGGGCACCCTGATCCAGTGGGAGGTGTCCCTGCCCATGGCAGGGGCTTTGTAACTAGATGATCTTTAAGGTCCCTTCCAACCCAAACTATTCTATGATTTCAACATCACCATAATTTAATCATATTACAGCAATGCCAAATTTCATCTGTATTTAGTTTAAAAACAGTAACTAAAGTCAAATTTGTTTTCATAGAATCACAGAATGGTTGGGGTTGGAAAGGACCTTAAAGCTCATCCAGTTCCAAACTCCCTGCCATGGGCAGGGACACCTCGCACTGGATCAGACTGCTCAAAGCCCCATCCAACCTGGCCTTGAACACCTCCAGGGATGGGGCAGCCACCATTTTCCTGGGCAACCTCGGCCAGGGCCTCCCCACCCTCCTTGTGAAGAATTTCTACCTAATGTCTCATCTAAATCTGCCCCCTTCCAATTTAAAGCCATTTTTAATATGCTCTTAGTTAAGGACTTATCTCTAAGCTCCTGAGAGTCCTTATGAACTTCAGAAGCTGCTGCCGTTATGGACAAATGAAAGATACTAAGAAAACATCACAGTTGACATCTCTGAAAGCAAAAGACAGAGGAATGAAATTGGTATCTCGTGTACTGGCATGGGCAGGGAGGGCATTAGCAGACACACATTACTCTACAAACACCTCCAGACAGACAGAAATAAATAGGAAGAATGAAAAGCAAACTGGAATTTCATCTCTACATTCAACAGAGACAGCTAAATGCGTCTTCCAGCTGTATTAGAAAAGGCAAACCAACCCCCTTGTTGCTCCCAGCGGTGTCCTGTGTGCGCTACACGTGACAGTGGCACCTGGGACACTGATAACTGGGACATGTCCTACATGATGTGTCAGCTCTGTCTGTGAGCAAAGACTCAGGAAGGGAATACACGAGGAACTTGGAAAAACACTCCAGGAACAAAACACCTCAATGAGGGGCAATTTCATGGCATACACTGAGCCACCCACCCAAACTGCTCCAGGGGACTCCTACACTTAGGCCACCAGGTGCCAACTCCATCAGGCTCTGAGCTCTTCTGCCCTGCTAAACCCTTTGGGCACTGCTATAATGTCATCACTCAGACAGAAAAATCAGATTCCATAAAATATGGAAAGGAATTGACTCCCATTTCATAGAATCACAGAACGGTTTGGGTCAGATGGGATCTCAAAGATCATCCAGTCCCACCCTCCTGCCATAGGCAGGGACACCTCCCACTGGATCAGGTTCCTCAAAGCCTCACCTAACTTGGCCTTGAACACCTTCAGGAATGGGACAGCCACAGCTTCCCTGGGCAAACTGTGCCAGTGCTTCACCACCCTCACAGCAAAACATTTCTTTGCCTTCGCTAACTTGGAGGTACCTTCTGTCACTCTACCAGAAGCACTTGGGTGTTCATCTTCCACTCCGCATGAAGCAGTTCACCCTAAGCCGCCTGTTGCAGTGTTTTCTAAGCCAACAACAAAAGGGAAGTAATGAAAAGGAGGAAGATCTCACAAAGAAAGCTTGCTTTAAAGAGAAATAATTGATGTAAACTAATCCTGTGTATTCGCTGCTCCCCTCTAGTTCTGGGAGCCCCCAAAAAGCACAACACAACACAACTAGAAGTGAGCAATGGTGAAACCCCCGACTGAGTACTGGAGCACAGCAGACAAATCTGTGTTTTTAATAACATCACAAGTGATGAAATCAGTGCGTATTCTTCAAATGCAAATTAGTATACGCTGACAAAGCTCCTACAGAGACATGAAGTGCACATCTCGGTGAAGACACAAAGGTGTTACCTAATTACCAGCTAATAAATGTGAAACAATCCTCTTGCTGAGTACAAAAGGCACAAACTTGAGAGTAGTTTATAACTGAGGACTAAATCACTTCATGGTATTTAGGTCATAGAATGGTTTGGGCTGGAATGGACCTTAAAAGCTACCTGGTTCCAACTCCTCTGCCACGGGCAGAGACACCTCCCATGGACCAGGCTGCTCAAAGCCCCATCCAACCTGGACTTGAACACCTCCAGGGATGGGGCAGCCACCACTTCTCTGGGCAACCAGGGCCAGGGCCTCACCATCCTGACAGGAAAATATTTCTTCCTAAGATCTCATCTCAGTCTCCACTCTTGCAGCTTAAAAACATCACCCCTCATCCTGTCCCTGCAGTCCCTGATCAAAAGCCCCTCCCCAGCTTTCCTGGAGCCCCTTTCAGTAGTGGAAGCTGCTCTAAGGTCTCCATGGAGCCTTCTCTTCTCCAGGCTGGACAACCTCAACTCTCTCAGCCTGTCCGCATAGCAGAGGTGCTCCAGCCCTCGGATCATCTTGGTGGCCTCCTCTAGACCCATTCCAACAGTTCTTATGTTGGGGATTCCAGAACTTGACACAGGATTCCAGGTGGGGTCTCACGACACCAGAGTAGACGGACAGAATACTCTCACTTGCCCTGGTGGTCCCAGTGCTCTGGATGCAGCCCAGGACACGGTTGGTTCCTGGGCTGCGAGCACACATTGCAGGCTCATGTTGAGCTTCTCATCCACCAGCACCCCAAGTCCCAAACTTTCCACTAATGAAAAACAAAAAGAAACTCAAACCGCATTGGTCATCCTAATTTTGAAGTTGCTAAATCTAGAGATGGATGCAGACAATGAGTTTCCCTTCTCTCTCCCCCTTTTTCCCCAGTGTAGCCTCGTGCCTCAAGCAAACCACAATTAACAGCCATTGTTTCGGGTAAATTTGAAGTTGAAGCCAATAAAGAAAGGGCTGTTACAGCCTATTACCAGAACAATGCCATTCCAGCCTAAATTGATTAACAATTTAGCTTTGTTCATTGCTCCATAGAGCACTGAGCTTCAAGGATGTCTCCTTCTAGGGTTGCCTATAGCAAATGCCCTGATTTACAGGTATAGAACCCTGATCAGCCACACAGGGGACAAGAGAAGCAGATAAACAATATCTGTGCCTCTATTTTATGAATTTTCTAAAGCACAACAGCTAAATCCCCAACTCTGCCAGCCAGGTACCGCACCACAGCTACAGCTGGGACAAAGGAATTCATTAAACTCCAAGTCTGACACCACCAACACCACTGCAAATTCAAGGCGGAGAAGAATTATGTCCAGTGCTGGAATCTCCAACACAAGAAGGATATGGAACTGTTGGAACAGTTCCAGAGGAGGCTACGCAGATGATATGAGGGATGGAGAAGCTCTGCTATCAGGACAGTCTGAGAGAGTTTGGGTTGTTCAGCCTGGAGAAGGTTCCAGGGAGACCTTAGAGCAGTTTTCATTCAGTACCTGATGGGGATCCAGGAAAGCTGGGAAGAGACTTCTTACAAGGGCCTGGAGTGATAGGACGAGGGGGAATGGCTTTAAATTGGAAGCGGGAAGATCACGTGTCAGCCTGCCACCACCTGAGGAGGAGGACATGAGCACCTAGCTTCTTGAATAAGATGAGTCGGTCCATCCAGAAACTCTTACCTCAAGAGTTTTGGAAATCCCAAGGCACAGCTGTCTTCAAGCCGATACAGAAACTAAAATGTGATAGCACTGGGGAGGGCTGACTGGAGAGTTGATAAGGCGAACAAGCAGTGATTTAGGGACGAGTGGCTGGAAAGCTTCCTGGTGAAAAGGACAGCAACTGTGTGTGAGCCAGCAGTGTGCCCAGGTCACCAAGAAGGCCAACAGCATCCTGCTTGGATCAGAAATAGCAAGGCCAGCAGGAGTAAGGAAGGGATCATACTGCTGGACTCGGCAATGGTGAGGCCACAACTTGAATCCTGGGTTCGGTTTTGGGCCCCTCATCACAAGAAAGATATTGAGGGGCTGGAGCACATCCGGAGAAGGGAACGGAGCTGGGGAAAGGGCTGGGAAAGGTCCTGTTCCCAAAGGGGACACTCCTCAACACTTCCAAAGAGCACTCAAGGATTCCCATTAAGCCAGGAGCTGCACGAAGTTGAGGTGAAGTTGCCTCCACTAGTTTGCTCCAACCCCAGCCAATCAAAACACTCACTTTGAAAAGTAAGAGGTTAGAATTCCCACATTAACGCCATTTACTGCCATGCTGCACAACAGAGAGGCATAGGGTCATGAAATCCCTACAAAATCTGATGGCTTTGCAATCAAAGAGCATCCTCAACCATTCTCATACCAACATCATAGAATCACTAGGTTGGAAAAGACCTCTTAGATCATCAAGTCCAACCATTCCTATCTGCCACTAAACCATGTCCCTGAGCACCTCGTCTATGCATCTTTTGAATACCTCCAGGGATGGGGACTCCACCACCTCCCTGGGCAGCCTCTGCCAGTGCCCCATGGCCCTTTCTGTGAAAATTTTTTTCCTGATATCCAGTCTGAACCTCCCCTGGCGCAGCCTGAGGCCATTCCCCCTTGTCCTATAACCTGTCACTTGGGAGAAGAGACCAGTACCCACCTCTCTACAACCTCCTTTCAGGTAGTTGTAGAGAGCAATAAGGTCTCCCCTCAGCCTCCTCTTCTCCAGGCTAAACAACCCCAACTCTCTCAGCCGCTCCTCATAAGACTTGTTCTCCAGCCCCTCACCAGCTTCGTTGCTCTTCTCTGGACACGCTCCAGAGCCTCAACATCCTTCTTGTGGTGAGGGGCCCAGAACTGAACACAGTACTCAAGGTCTCACCAGTGCCGAGTACAGGGGGAGAATCACCTCCCTGGACCTGCTGGTGACCCCATTTCTGATCCAAGCCAAGATGCCATTGGCCTTCTTGACCACCTGGGCACACTGCTGGCTCGTGGTCAGTTGGCTGTCAACCAACACCCCCAGGTCCTTCTCCTCCAGGCAGCTTTCTAGCCAGACTTCCCCTTGTCTGTTTCACCGCAGAGTTGTCACGTCCCAAGCACAGGACCCAGCATTTGGCCTTGTTAAACCGCACGCCACTGCATTTCATCTAAAAACAAACATGCCACTACTCCAGCGCTCACAAAACCATCCTTTGCGATATCTTCATCGGGGTTATCCTCCCAGAGAGAATCGGGTGTTTCAAGGTCACTCTGCACCATTCTGCCAATCTCACCACGGCAAAGCGGTCAGAGAGGAATGACAATCGCTGTCGACGCTTAATAGCTTCTGTTTTCATCCCACTTTCCATGCTACAGCTGAATTGAAACTCAAGAGCTGTCTTGCTTCAGAGAATAATAAAGAAAATCGAATGACTGACAGAGTTAGTTTGATAGGGGAAACACTGCTTCTTCAAAGGAAGAGATTAGCTTTGCCCTTCTGCATGAGATATGTAAAAATATGGAAAGAGATTTCCTGGCTGCTGATCAGAGATAAGGGCAGAGCCTGGAAAGCCCTCTGAGGGCTGAGAGAAGATGCTCAGACAAACTGCAGCAGGTAAAATGTATCATAGAATCACAGAAGATCACTGCAGTCTCTCCAGTCTGAGTCACAACCTGCAGCACGGATGCTCACACACCTGCTAAATCCCTCTTTGCTCCAGAAAGATATCATAGTACGGTTTAGGTTGGAAGGGACCTGAAGATCATCCAGTTCCAACACCCCTGCTGTGGACAGGGACACCTACTGCTGAACAACCCAAACTCTCTCAGCCTGGTCTCAGAGAAGAGGTTCTCCAGCCCTCGCATCATCTTGGTGGCCTCCTCTGGACCAATTCCAACAGTTCTATATCTTTCTCACGCTGGGGATTCCAGAACTGGACACAGGATTCCAGGTGGGGTCTCATGAGAGCAGAGTACAGGAGAAGAAATGCCAAGATCTGACAAGCTGCTGAGTTCCCAAAAAGGCTGAATGACTGTCGACAGCCTGAGAGAGCTCAAAAGGCACAAATGCTGCTACAGCCTCAAAAATCACTAAATCAAATAATATTTTCCAACATTTTGTCTCTCCAGTTGGCCACCGGTATCTCCACTGGGCTCTCCATCTTGGCACACTGTCCCTGCTTCTGCTCTTCTGCTGTCCCCAAGAGCAAATGCCAGCAAAGGCGTCTCTTTTGGGCTGGTTGGTGCTGTCAGCATCAGTACTGATCTTGAAACTTGTTCCCTCCTTGGCTTAAATAACCTGAGCCACACCTGGAGCTCCTCCTCATTGTCCAGTCCTTCCTTTAAAGCTTGCCCAACCAGATCTACTGCCGGGGAAGGAGAGGAATTTCAAAGGCATTTCATCTAAAAACAAACTGCAGTTTCTCTTTAAGGAAAAGGCTCTCTTTCTGTCCTAACTCGCAAACATAAAAGTTATAAGTAAGTAAATTATACCTGGGGAGAAATTGTTGGACAAGACACCAAATTAGACAACCTTAACACTCAGACAACAGAAGCAATGAAGGAAAAGTTGATTTCCCTCCTTCAACACCACTCCCTCACATCAGAAGCACTGAAGAAAGCCCAGAGCTCGATCCCGAAGGACACCAGCACATCACTGCTGTTTCACAACTAAAGTCCGAGGCACTCCCCTGTAATAACAACCACATCTGGATGAGCTGGAAATGCTCTGGAGCTCCACCTGATGTTCTTGCTTCTCAGTTTCTCATAGAAACATAAGAGTTGTTTGGGTTGGAAGGGACCTTAAAGTCCATCCAGTTCCATTCTCCTTACATGGGCAGAGACACCTCCCACTGGATCACTGCTCAAAGCCACATCCAACCTGGCCTTCAACTCTTCCAGGGAGGAGGCATCCAAAACTTCCCTAGCCAACCTCTTCCAAGGCCTCACCACTCTTGCAGGAAAACATCTCTTCCTAATATCTCATCTCAATCTCCCTTTTTTCAGCTTAAAACCATTCCCCCTCATCCCATCCCTGTATTCCATGATAAAGAACCGCTCCCCATGTTTCCTGCAGGCTATAAAGTTCCAACTGAAGGTATCTCAAATTTAGATCCCTGTCTCTTTCCTATTTCTTTATTCCCAGCCCCATCTTGGAGACCACAAAGCAGCACTGCTTGCTGCTAACCTCAGCTTTATCTCTGTCAAACCAAACAGCCAAGTTGCACTGTAAATAAACTTTACTGTGTACGTTGACTACTGCCAATTCTTCCCCTCCATTCAAATTTGCTGGGGAAAACAAAGAATAAAAGATATTATTATCATTTCACTTCAGGAGCGACTTCTTCATGCAAGTCATGATTTGGAAGTGCAGGTTTCTGTGGCTTTGTTCCCCTATCTTTATGTTATCATTGATCTCTGTCTCCATACCGCAACAACTCCAATCTTGACTATCAGTCTTTCTTTTTCTTCAAAACACTTTCCTACGCCTGTTATTACATGCAGAAATGTTACCATGACAAAAGGCTGCTTCACAGAATCATTAAAATTGGAGAAGACCTCTAAAATCATCCAGTTCAGCCATCAGCCCAACGCCACTGTGTTTACTAAAACACGTCATCGAGTGCCACAGCTACACGCTTTTTGAACACCACCAGGGATGGAGACTCCACCACTGCCCTGTGCAGCCTCTGTCAGTGCTTCACCACTCTTCCAGGAAAGTCATTTTTCCTAATATCCAACCTAAGCCTCCCCTGGTACAATTTGATCCCCTCTCATCCTATTCCTTCTTACTTGGAGAAGAGACCAACACCCACCTCACCACAACCTCCCTTCAGGCAGTTCGGAGACAGTGATGAGATCTCCCCTCAGCCTCGTTTCCTCCAGGATAAACAACCCCAGGGCCCTCAGACGCTCCTCATATCCCTTGTTCTCCAGATCCTTCCCCAGCTCCATTCCCTTCTCTGGACACGCTCCAGCCCCTCAGTGTCCGTCTTGGATGAGGAGCCCAAAACTGAATGCAGGATTCGAGGTGTGGCCTCACCAATGGTGAGTCCAAGGGGTGATCCCTTCCCTACTCCTACTGTCCACACGATGGACAATACAAGCCAGAATGCCATTGGCCTTCTTGGCCACCTGGGCCACTGCTGGCTCATGTTCACCTGCTGTCAACCAGCACCCCCAGGTCCTTCTCTGCCAGACATCTTTCCAGCCACTCTTCCCCAAGGCTGGAGCTGCACAGGGTTGTTGTGACCCACATGCAGGACTCAGCACTTGGCCTCGTTGAATCTCACACAATTGGCATTGTCCAATGGATCCATCCTGTCCAGATCCCTCTGCAGAGCCTCCCTACCCTCAGGCAGACTGACACTCCCACACAATTTGGTGTCATCTGCAAACTTACTGAGGGTACACTCGATTCCCTCATCTGGATCACAGATAAAGACATTAAACAAGACTGGCCTCAACACTGAGCCCTGGGGACGCCCCTTGTGATTGGCCACCACTTGGATTTCGCTCCACAGGCTTCATGATGTCCCCTTGAAGCCCAACCTTCATCCAGTGCCCATACCTGAGACAACGGCCGTGCAGATGGTCTGTGCTACACCAGTTGTCTGTTAAGCTGATCTAACAGTTGCATTATGTGTTTCCCATCTGCTCACAAATCCATTTATTGGATCTTGGCCTGCTTCTTTGAAACAAAGATAATTTAGCTGCAAGCGTTTGTTATCCCTAGAAAAACTCGGATCTTGCCCTTCACTGGTGGTCCAGCACTGCTCCTGAGGTTTATAACAGTAAGTTGTCTACTTCCCACCAGGCAGGAGGAGACAATAGCGCACAGCAGAAGCAAATAAAGTTCGCACATCATAAACCACCTAACTTTGCAGCAGAAAAAGAAATAGAACAACCCCTGTCTTTCCCTTGCACACAATGAATCACAGAATCATACAATGGTTTCATTTGGAAAAGACCTTTAGGATCATCGAGTCCAACCATTGATCCAGTCCTGCTAAGTCTGCCACTGGACCATGACCCCAAGCATGATATGTCCTCATCTTTTAAACACCTCCAGGGATAAGGACTCAACCACTTCCCTGGGCAGCCTCTGCCAGTGCTAGACAGTGCCTTCAATAAAGAAATTCCTCCTAACATCCAACCTATATCTCCCCTGGTTCATCTTGAAACCATTTCCCCTCCTCCTGTCACTGGCTACCAGGGAGAAGAGGCCAACACCCACCTCACTACAACCACCTGGGCACTTTGCTGGCTCAAGTTCAGCTGACTATCAATCAATATGCCCAGGTCCTTCTCCACCAGGCAGCCCTCCAGCCACTCTTCTCCCAGTCTGTAGCGCTGCATGGGGTTGTTGTGCAGAACCTGTCACTTGGCCTCGTTGAACATCATGCAGTTGGCCTCAGCCCATTATCCAGCCTGTCCAGGTCCCTCGGTAGAGCCTATCTGCCCTCAGGCAGATCAACACTGCCACCCGATCCTTACAACCTTTGACCAAGAGCCTTTGTGAACCGTCTCAGCCCACACCAATTGCCGTAGCATCACCCAAAACTCAACAGCCTGCAAGACTCTAATAAGGAGAAAGCACATTATCGTAAGCAGCAAAGAGAATCATCAAAGGCTAATGGTGAAAATCTCCAGAGCCAGACAGATCCCACTGATGTCTACCACTGGAAAAGCAAAACAAATTCATTGCCGTAATGATCCATCCTGACTTCAGGTAATTTATATCTTCCAGGAAAAAATAATGTTTCTAAATACACACAAAGATTAAAAAGCCACCTCATGACATTTAATTTTTTTTTCTTAAGCTCTGTCCAAGTTCCAGCTTGCATTTATGGTGTGCGTTGAGTTAGAGTCAGTTTTCCGACTTCAGCTCAGTCTCGTCTAAGAAACTTCATTTTCTGTAAGTTTACTGCAGGTTTTCAGACGGGGTTTGTCTCTCGCAGTGATCACACGGGGCACTGGGATGCAGAAAGGACACTGCTTGTCCTTATTCCTACAGAACCCAAGACCATCCTCGAGCTGGTGGAGCCCTGAGTCAAAGAGGTGAGAAAGGTGCACCTGCAGGAGGGGCGGACAGGACAGGTGACCCCAAACTGATCAATTGATGATTCCATTCCATAGATGTCACACTCGGGATAAAACTGAGAGATCATGAGGGTCACTCTCTCTTCTTTGATGGCTAACACCTAGTGAGGATCTCGTCTGTCTGGTTGCCCCTCATCCCAGATCTACGCATTCCTGAATCCAGCTCCTGAGCCCAGCTCCCTCCTAACCTCAGACGGTTTTAGCTGTAACCGTGACAATTTATCAAACTTGAGCTCCAATTATTAAGTTTTTGTTTGGTTTTCTAGAGAGAGTTGAATCCTTTAATATCTTCCTTCCGGAAGCTTAGAGAGTGTTCTCTTAAAAAATAACATTTCACTACTTAAATTCGAGTTAGAAATTTAAAACATAGCGAATTCTAGATGAGATACTAGTTTAATTATTTCTGCATGTGTCATCTGTGCTCACACGTGTAAGATTTCCAACCCACTTAGGGTAAAATACAATCAGTGTAAATTTATCAAGAGATAAGAGCCTACACACATATCACAGTATCATCACAGTATCATAGAATGACAGGATTGCTTGGTTGGAAAAGACCTTTGAGATCATCAAGGCCAATTCTACCTGTCCACTACTAAACTGGATCCCTGAGCACCTCAACTACCCCTTTTAAACACCTCCAGGGATGAGGACTCAACCATCTCCCCATATTCAGTCTATGCAGAACCTTAAACAACCTTAACACATATCTCAGCTATTTTCTTTCAAGTTCAGGGGGTTAATAATCAAAAAAAATGGATATTTTTTGCAAATGAGCTATTTTGGACCATTTTAATACGCAGTTTGCATTTTTATTCTATCAATTTGAATCCATTTTTCTAGCAGTCAACATCTTTCCACTCATCTGTTTCTGAAGTTATTTGGGATTCACACGCGGTTGCAAAGAGCACGCAAGGTCTGTTGCATGATTTTTCAGCACTTTCCCCAAATTAGAAACATTCAATTAGTCAAAAATGTATCTTAAGTAGATGAACAAGCATTTAAATTGCAGTGTGCCACACCTGCGTACCTTGTAAATAAGGCGTCGTAATTAAAATCGTTGAAGCCCATGCTCATAATTGAAAGGCACATCGATGTTCTCCTCCAGTTCAAGAGCTCTTTGCTTTGATAAGTGTTCACGTTACCAGTCCCACATTTAAAACCAGGCAAAAGCATTCACTGGTAGAACAGGAGTTGTACTGCAACTGAAATGAGGCTCAGTTGCTGATCTAACCTTCCAGCCACGAGGAACTGGAAGTAAATGGAGTTTGAGGCCATGGAGCAGAGGACCATCATAGAATGGTTTGGTTCAGAAGGGACCTTAGAGATCATCCAGTTCCACCCTCTGCCATGGGCAGGGATACCTCCCTCTGGACCAGGCTGCTCAAAGCCCCATCCAACCTGGCCTTGAACACCTCCAGGGATGGGGCAGCCACCACTGCTCTGGGCAACCTGTGCCAGGGTCACCCCACCTCACAGGAAAACATTTCTTCCTAAGTTCTCATATAAATCTTCCCTCTTTCAGCTTAAAACTGTTCACCCTTGTCCTATCCCTGCACTCTCTGATCAAGAGACCCCAGCGTTCCTGGAACCCCTTTCAGGACTGGAAGCTGCTCTAAGGTCTCCCCAGAGCCTTCTCTTCTCCAGGCTGAACAACCCCAACTCTCTCAGCCTGGCCTCAGGTGGAAAGAGCTCCAGCCCCTGGACCATCTCTGCGGTGACCTCTGGACTGGCTCTAGCAGATCCCTGTCCTTCCTTTGCTGAGGCCTCCAGAACTGGACACAGGGCTCCAAGTGGGGTCTCATGAAAGCACAGCAAGGGGAGAGAATCCCCTCCATCCTCCTGCTGGTCCCACTGCTTTGGATGCAGCCCAGGACACGGTTGGCTTTCTGGGCTGTGAGTGAACCCTGCCAGCTCATGCCGAGCTTCTTATCCACCAGCACCTCGAGTCTTTCTCCTCAGGGCTTCTCTCCATCCATTCTCCACCCAATCTGCACTTGTGCTTGGGATTGCACACGTAGGACCTGTCTCTACAAGAAGAACCATATCAACAGCCACAATCCCTTCCTCTTTCCAACGCTACGTGTGAAACCACTGCCCAATTCTTCCAACCCACGCAACCCAAAACACTCCATTCGAACCCTCACGAAGCAGGTTAAGTCTGGTTTAGCTGCACTCTTGCCCCTCTCCACCCTCACTGATTTCAAGGTCAAAAGCAGAGCGCAGAACCTGGCAGCAGCACTTACAGAAAAGCTCAAGCCAAACATCAGTCAGTTTTGGTGCAAGAAAAGGGAACATGAAAATATTGTGACATCCTATAAATAAATATCACAGCCTGACCCACATTCCTAACAGCGAAAGAAATAATCCCTTTTATTTCCTGCCTGACATTCAATAATTTCTAAGCTATTATGCATCGCTGTTACCTGCTGAGGAAAACTGTTCCGTAAAAAGAAAGAATCATATAATCACAGAATCATAGAAGCCCTAGGTTGGAAAAGACCTTTGAGATCATTGAGTCCAATATACCCGTCCACATCCATCACTAAAGCAGATCCCTGAGCACCTCATCCACTTGGCTTTCAAAACCCTCCAGGGATGGGGACTCCACCACCTCCCTGGGCAGCCTCTGCCAGGGCCTGAGAACCCTTTCTGTGAAGAATTTTTTCCTAATATCCAATCTGAACCTGCCCCGGTGCAACTGGAGGTTGCATTTCCTCTTGCCCTACCACCGGTCACCTGGGAGAAGAGACCAACATCCACCTCACTACAACCGCCCTTCAGGCAGTTGTAGACAGCGATAAGGTCTTTCCTCAGCTTTCTCTCATAAGACTTGTCCTCTAGACTCTTCACCAGCTTCACTGCTCTTCTCTGGACGTGCTCCAGGACCTCAATGTCTTTCTTGGAGAGACGGGGCCAAAGCTGAACATAGGATTCAAAGTGCAGCCTCACCAATACAGAGTCCAGGGGCACAATCCCTTCCCTGCTCCCCTGGCCACGCCGTTTCTGATCCAAGCCAAGATGCCATTGGCCTTCTTGGCCATGTGGGCCACTGCTGGATCATGTTCAGCTGCTGTCAACCAACACTCCCAGGGTCTTCTCTGCCAGGCAGCTTTCCAGCCACTCTTCCCCAAGCCTGGAGCTGCACGGGGTTGTTGTGTCCCAAGTGCAGGACTTGGCACTTGGCCTTGTTGAACCTCATCCCACTGGTCTCAGCCCACGGATCCATCCTGTCCAGATCCCTCCGCAGAGCCTCCCTGCCCTCAAACTGATCAACTCTTCTGCTCAGCTTAGCGTCATCCACAACCTTACTAAGAGTGCACTCAATTCCCACAACCAGGAAGTTAGGAAACAGCTCCACATGAACTTGAACTTCCATTTGGCCCCAACCTGAAAAAAGGATTTTAACACATGTCCTCAGGTGTAGATCCTTCAAATAATAAATACAACATAAGATCCAGAGAGAGGTTTGGGAACCTACAGAATGGCACTCACGAACATTTTAAAGCAGGTTTTGGGCGAAGCAACACAGAGAAAGTCATGCAAATAGCAGGGAATCAATATTCCAAGAGGAATCTAGGTTGGAACGTGTTTGGGGCAGGGTAGGTTTGTTTTTACCACTCCGTGGCTGCAACAGTTTTTACTGAATATTCACAAGGGCTCCTACATCCCATAAAATGTTATTCTGCTCCTTGACACCAGTCAAAGCTCAGTGCAGTATCTGACAATCAAGCATCCAAAAACAAACCTGAAAGAAAATACCATATTTATTCATCGAATCATAGAATGGTTTGGGTTAGAAGGGACCTTAAAGATCATCCATTTCCAACCCTCTGTCACGGGCAGGGACACCTCCCACTGGATCCAGTTGCTCAAAGCCCCATCCAACCTGTCCTTCAACACTTCCAGGGATGGGGCAGCCACGACTTCTCTGGGCAATGAGTTGCAGGGCCTCACCACCCTCACAGGAAACTATTTCTTCCTAAGATCTCATTTCAATCTCCCCTTTCTCAGCTTAAAACAATTCCCCCTCATCCTATCACTCCCTGAGGAGTCCCTCTCCCGAGCTTTCCTATAGCTGCCTTCGAGTACTGGCATGTATTAATGAAACAGATTTTCAGACAAGATAGGGATCTAATTATACCTTGATAAACTTGCCTATAAGGAAGCTGCTCTCAAGGATGCCGCTAATACTGATAATGCAACACTCACATGAGCCGTCCTAAGCGCTGAGCATCAAATTTCAACTTGAGAGAACAAGTGTGGTCCCTTACAAGTAATGTGTACGTTCATTATACACCATCTTCTTGCATGCATTACCTTAAATAATGAAAAGTATGTAATTATTTGGCTTTAAAGAGGAGAACTTAACAGACGAGAAACTGAGAAGTTCACAGAGCACCAATAATAAAAGTAATCCAACCTTTTTGATCAATACAATCTTCTAAAATAAACTGAAATATCCCCTTTCGAACCTCATTTCAGTGAATTCTGGTCCCAGGCCTTCCCTTCAGCCACAGGAGTTGTCTTTCCTAACAGCCCCTAAAGCACAAACACTTGAAAGACCATGAGCAGTTGTTTAATTGGGGTCTACGATCAATGGCTCACCACCAATTCCTGGCTACAGAGTCGCACTTTGGTTCAAGCTCTGGTCCCTCCCACTAAACAACTTTCAGAAGCAAATGGAAACGAACACTTACCTTCATAACACAAATGAGCAATGCTGAACTTCAGATTACCCATACCCAGGGGAAAGAAAGACGGGAATAAAAAGCTCTCTTTTCTAATGTCTGTTTTTACACCGACCTCATAGAATCATGGAATGATTTGAGTTGGAAGAGATCTTAAAGCCCATCCAGTCCCAACCCCCTGCCACGGGCAGGGACACCTCCCACTGGGTCAGGTTGCTCAAAGCTGCATCCAACCTGGCCTCAAACACCTCCAGGGATGGGCCATGCATGATTTCTACATCCATATGGATACAGAACTGTAATAATCATCCATAAACATTTAGTGTATCAGTTCTTCTCCTCTCCCATGACATCTCCCAGTTCAATCCAGTTGTTCCTCTATCCCACGGCCCGTTGTGCTACACTCTTAATCACAGCGAGAAACAGAGTGATTTCTAACCCGCTGCAGAAAAGCACGAGTGGTATTTTCCCCAAATGACTCACTTTTAATGAAAGCAATTTCACAAGTAGAAAAAAAGTCGAGCTAAATATTTCATCAAGTATCTCATCAAGGCAGATGCACACAATCAGCTTCCTTGAGAAGTTCCCCTTTGTTAAGCAGAGCAAAACTCAAGGATAAAGAAAAATCCATATGACTTGAATTTAGGCAGGACTAGAGTTGTACTAACAATGCAAAAAACGAGCGCTCGTGCAGCTCTGGGTTCCCACTCCCCTTGTGCTCCTCACACTGGAGGCACCTCTACACAACACACCCCAAACCCAGTCACACTGTGGCCAAAACAAGTTCTGCACAAATAGAAAAAGATCTAGCATTAAGATGATAACCAAGGGGAAAAGGAAAGAGTACATTGAACACTAAGGACCCTCAAGGATTAATTCCCTATCAAAATCCCACTCTAGAGCATCTCTGCATTAACTCCACTCTGGACGTTCGGCTCAGCACCAGAAATGCTGATGCTTAAGAACCTCAATATAAAACACTTTCAGCAAGCATAAAAACCCATCCTGCAAACACGTCAGCGCACAGATTTCTGTCAGAGGAAATTAAACAGCTGGTGAGACCCCTCTGAAAGAGTCACAGAATTCTAGAAATGTTTGGATTGGAAGGGAGCTCAAAGCCCATCCAGTTGCAACATCTCTGCCATGGGCAGGGACACCTCCCACTGGATCAGGTTGCTCAAAGCCTCACCCAACCTGGCCTGCAACACCTCCAAGGATGGGGCAGCCACCACTTCCCTGGGCAACCTGGGCCAGAGCCTCATGACCCTCACAAGAAAGATACAAATATCTACTCTAAAACTCCCCTCTTTCAGTTTAGTACTGTTTATGTAGATTTGATTAAATTTAATTTTGGATTGAGAGCAGCACTGAAGAGAAGGATTTGAGGTGCTGTTGGATGAGAAGCTCAACATGAGCCAGGAATGTGCGCTCACAGCCCAGAAACCAACCATAACCTGGGCTGCAGCCAAAGCAGTGGGACCAGCAGGGTAAGGGAGGGAAAGGCTCCGAGGAGACCTTATAGTGAACTTCCAGGACTGGAAGGGGGCAAGAAGAAAGCTGGGGGGAGACTTTTTACAAAGCCATGTAGTGATAGGACTAGGGACAATGGCTTATAAATTGGAGAGGGTGAGATTCACACTAGGCGTAGGGAAGAATTTCTTAACCATGAGGGTGGGGAGGCACTGGCCCAGGTTGCCCAGGGAAATTGTGTCTGCCCCATTCCTGGAGGTGTTCAAGGCCAGGTTGGATGGGGCCGTGGGCAGCCTGATCCAGTGGGGGTTGGAATTAGATGATTCTTTGAGTCCCTTCCAACCCAAACCATTCTATGACTCTGCCCCATACTCTGCTGTCACGAGACTTCAACAGGAGTTCTGCGTTCAGTTATAGAGTCCTCAGCACAGTAAGGACATGGATATGTTGGAGAGAGTCCAGAGGAGGCCACAGAGGTGATTTAAGGGCTGAAGCAGCGTTCATACGAGGACAGGCTGAGAGAGTTGGGGTTGTTCAGCCTGGAGAAGAGAAGGCTCTGAGAAGACCTTCCAGCAGCCTTCCAGTACTGAATGGGGCTATGGGAAAGCTGGGGAGGGGCTCTTGATCAGGGAGTGCAGGGATAGGATAACAGGGCACAGTTTTAAGCTGAAAGAGGGAGGTTGGAACCAGATGAGCATTAAGGTCCTTTCCATCTAAACCATCATTTGGCTTGTATCAGAAATGGGGTCACCAGCAGTTCAGGGAGGTGATTCTCCCTCTGTACTCGGCACTGGTGAGACCGCACCTCGAATACTGTGTTCAGTTCTGGACCCCTCACCACAAGAAGGATGTTGAGGCTCTGGAGTGTGTCCAGAGAAGAGCAACGAAGCTGGTGAAGGGGCTGGAGAACAAGTCTTACTAGGAGCGGCTGAGAGAGCTGGGGTTGTTTAGCCTGGAGAAGAGGAGGCTGAGGGGAGACCTTATTACTCTCTACAACTACCTGAAAGGAGGTAGTGGAGAGGAGGGAGCTGGGCTCTTCTCCCAAGTGACAGGGGACAGGACAAGAGGGAATGGCCTGAAGCTCCACCAGGGGAGGTTCAGGTTGGATATCAGAAAAAAATTCTTCACAGTAAGAGTCATTGGGCACTGGAACAGCTGCCCAGGGAGGTGGTCGAGTCACCTTCCCTGAAGGTGTTTAAGGAACGGGTGGATGAAGTACTGAGGGACATGGTTTAGGGAGTGTTAGGAATGGTTGGACTCGATGATCCAATGGGTCCTTTCCAACCTTGTGATTCTGTGATCTATGATTCTAAACCATTCTATGATTCTAGGAACTCATCTCAATTCTGTAAGTGAAACCTGTCTGCTGCTGATCCAGTTTGGTTTAACCATACTCAGCTCGCTCTCCCAGCTTGCCTAAGCTTTTCCATCAGCCTCTTGCAAGTACAAATTAAGCCCAGGCCACTCAAACCACCACAATGTTTATTTGGGAGCCTCAGAAAACAAACCAAATGTGGAAAACATCCAGAAACTCAACAGCCCTGAACTCAAGGAGGTGAAGAGCTGGAGAGACTCTCAAATACCGGAGCGTGTCTGTCAGCCAGCGAGTATAAATCCCTTAGGAAAAGGGTTGTTTTTAGCCATGATAAACTGCTACGCTTTATTAAATGCATCTGCACAATAAATTTTACAATCTGTATCACATCTTTCCTAAGCCACCGAGGCAGATTCATGGCTATCAAAACACCAAGCCTTGATTCCTTACCGGGATGGAAGAAACAGCAAAAAAACTCAGTTTAAAAAAAAAAATAATCCTTGCAAAGAACAGATTTTCTTCAGTGCATTTTAATCAAGTAAAACTATGAGAAACTATTTTATTTTTAGAATAAATGTTGGAAATTAGTAAAAATGCATGTATAGCATCATACAATTGTTTGGCTGGAAAAGACCTTTGAGGTCATCGAATCCAACCATACCTCTCCATGACTAAACCAGATCCCTGAGCACCTCATCTACCCGGCTTTTAAACCTGTCCAGGGATGGGGACTCCATCACTTCCTTGGGAAGCCTCTTCCAATTCTTCACCACTCATTCATCAAAGACATTTTTCATAACATCCATTCTAAACCTTCCTTGGCACAACTTGAGGCCATTCTCTCACACCCTACCACCTGTCACTTGGGAGAAGAGACCAACACCCACCTCGCTACAACCTCCTTTCAGGCAGTTGTAGACAGTGATGAGGTCTCCCTTCAGCCTCCTTTTCTCCAGGATAAAAATCCCCAGGTCCTTCAGCCGCCTCTCACAGGGCTTGTTCTCCAGCCCCTTAACCAGCTCCGTTGCACATAATATAGAATTTATGGTTTGTCTCAACGCAGCCTTAGCAACCCACTGTCTATGGTATCTTTATAACCCAGGATCTGTTTCCACTTCTTTCTACGATAAGCAGCTCTCGAGTGTTTGTCTACGAAATAGCTCGACGGTACAGGGAAGGTCACAACCACCAGCCTACTGGTTTCTCAGTTGAAGAGGCGGAGATGCATAAATGATTACTTTTGCCTCCTCTTTTCTAATAGTAAGGCAGCATCAAACACAGCTCATTCCATAATCACACAGAGTGAATTTGTTCTCCCTTTAAAACAGTTTACCCAAAGAAGTCACGGCTGCCACATCCCTGGAGGTGTTCAAGGCCAGGATGGATGGGGCTTGGAGCAGCCTGATCCAGTGGGAGGGGTCCCTGCCCGTGGCAGGGGACTGGGACTGGATGGGCTTTAAGGTCCCTTCCAACTCAAACCATTCCATGATCTTAAAACAAAAAGAAGACAAAAACATCAAACCAAACAAAAAATAACCCTACCAGAACTCCAACAGGTGAACTGTTTATTTAACACTGGGGTCAATCCAGAAAATAACTCACTTGTGGGCGCCTGAGACGGGGCGGGAGCTGCCAGGGTCAGGTCTGCCGAGCTTGCAGCCGCCTAGCAAAGAGCCAAACTCCCTGAGGGGAGGTGGAGCTGAAAAAAAAACATTGCTTCCACCTCCACGCTGCCATATGCACCCTTCCTCTTGCCTCTAAAGTGACTTAGAAAGGAGTTATTCTTGGACAAGTAGCGGGAAAAAATGAAATTCCATCTGCTCCCAACAGATTTGGAACAACAAAACCAAAGTCGGTGGCTCAACACTACTTACGCAAAGGTTTGAAATAATTCCTCTCTCTGTTATGAAGCCGAGCAGGATTTACAGGCCACCTCTCAACTGTCTCTAAAAAAATCCCACCTCCTTATTTAGGATTCAGTCATCGGGAATTCTTTCCTCACTCCGATAACGTCCACAGGCAAAGCTTGTTTGCACTAAGAAAGAATTTTGCACAAAATATTGCTCTGTTCATATTAGTTCATTAAAATATACAGGAAAGGAAAAGACTTTGCCTCATTCCAGCCTCCCAGTTAACCTCTCAGATGTTCATTTAGTTCCTTCTATTTCTCTACTTGTAATCAGGATCATAGAATCACGTCATTAGAAAAGACCTTTGAGATCAGCAAGTCCAACTGTAACTGACCACTACTAAGCCAGACCCCTGAGCTCCTCATCTACCCGGCTTTAAACACCACCAGGGACAGGGACTCCACCATCTCCCTGGGCAGCCTCTGCCAGGGTCTGATAAACTTTTCTGTGAAGAAATTTTCCCTGATATCCAAACTGAACCTGCCCCGGTGCAACATTTCCTCTCATCCTATCACTGCGAGAAGAGACCAACACCCACCTCACTACAACCTTCCTTCAGGCAGTTGTAGACAGTGATAAGGTCTCCCCTCAGCCTCCTTTCCTCCAGGATAAACAACCCCAGGGCCCACAGTCACCCTTGTTCTCCAGTCCTTTCCCCAGCTCCATTCCCCTTCTCGAGATGCATTCCGGCCCCTCAATGTCTTTCTTGGAGTGAGGAGCCCAAAGCTGAGCACAGGATTCAAGGCGTGGCCTCACCAGCACTGACTCCAGGGGCACAATCCCTTCCCTGCTCCTCTGGCCACGCTGTGTCTGATCCAGGCCAAGATGCCATTGGTCTTCTTGGCCACCTGGGCCACTGCTGGCTCATGTTCAGCTGCTGCCAACCAGCACTCCCAGGTCCTTCTCCTCCAGGCAGCTTTCCAGCCACTCTTCCCCAAGCCTGGAGCTGCACAGGGTTGTTTTGTCCCAAGTGCAGCAGAGCTCCGCAGCTCACCTGTAGACACCTGCACAACTCCTTCCATCTCAAAATGCTTTATTTTCTTGTTTTTCTTCGAAGCTCTTTTCCTTCTCCCATTAACAGCAAGGAACACAGACATCACTTCAATCTTTAAAAGCACTTGGCCTTGTTGAACCTCATCCCATATGTCTCAGCCCATGGATCCAGCCTGTCCAGATCCCTCTGCAGAGCCTCCCTACCTTCAAGCAGAGCAACACTTTTGCCCAGCTTAGTGTCATCTGCAAATCTACTAAGCGTGCCCTCAATCCCCTCATCCAGATCATTGATTCATATCAGTTTATTAAGAAAAATAGGAAAGAGTTTTGTCTCATTCCAGTTTCTCAGTTAACTTCTCATGTTTTCATTTAGTTATTTCATTTCTCTGTTCACAGCCACGATGTCTTAAAAGATTATTTACACCGACCACCTACAATACGCCCTGTATGAAAATGCTCATTCCTGCGTTAAAACTGCTGAAAGAAAGATGTGATGCTTCCATGTACCCTATTGGGAAGGATTAGGAGAACCACTTCTGCAGAGTCCTCTGAAGCAGAAAGCAAAAACCCACTTCACACTGAGTGCTTCGCTTCAGCACACTCAAACACTGCTGCATTGTCTGCTTGGCTCTGCTGAATGATTTCATAGAACCATAGAATGGTTTGGGTTGGAAAGGACCTTGAAGGCCACCCAGTTCCAATCCTCTGCCATGGGCAGGGACACCTCCCACTGGATCAGGTTGCTCAAAGCCACGTCCAACCTGGCCTTGAACACCTCCATGGAGGAGGCAGCCACGACTCCCCTGGGCAATTGCACGGTATTGATATGAGTTGTGCGTCTACACAGTGTTTCGTTTTTGACTGTCCTTTTATTCCCAGCCCAAAACAGTTTTCTACCCTACTTTCAGGCTAAGAACGTGCACAGCACTGAAGGCAGTGGTGTCTTAGAGCTCATTTCTGCTCTGAAACACAATAAATAGGAAACTTCAGGTTATTATAAGGAGGAAGTTTCAAGACGAATGCTTTCCAGCCCTAACCACAGAGGTATCAATGCATCATGAGGTCAGTAACTTCCTCATCTCCTGTGCTTTAAATTAACCTGTCAAGAGACAATTTACAGAACAAGGAATAGTAAGTGAAGCAAGGGTGGTAATAAATTCCTCTTTGACACAGGAGAAATAAAGGTACCGGTCACCAGACAACAGATTTCAGGCACTGTTTTGTTCTTATGCTAAAATTATCTACGTAACGGTATAAATAAAACTCACCACTACTAATGTCTCTTCCAGTTTGAAGGCAGTTGGGCACATTTAGCAGACTTCCAACCACTGACATAGCGGAGAAGTTTTATTGTGGACTCTACAGACTTTACTATCAGCTTGAAAAGACTCATATCCAGTGGTTTCAAGGACAGAAGATGTAAAGATGATGGTTGGACCCTATTTCCTCAGAAACAAACCTCATACATCCCATTTCATATTATCATTAAGGTAGGAAAAGACTTCTAAGATCATCCAATCCAACCATGAGCCCAACACTGCTGTGCCTATTAAACCATGGCCCCAGCTGCCACGTCTACAGTGTTTGAACCCCTCCAGGGATGGTGACTCCACCATTTCCCTGGGCGGCCTCCTCCAGAGCTTCACCACTCATTTGGTAAAAACATTTTTCCTAATATCCAAACTAAACCCATCCTGGCACAACTCCTCTTGTCCTATCACTTGTTACTTGGGAGAAGAGATCAACACCCAACTCAGTACAGCCTAGGTGGCTGCAGAGGGCAATGAGGTCTTCTCTTGCAGATTATCAGAGCCCCTTCCAGCACCTCAAGGATCAGGACCATAGAGCACTTGTCTGGGTGGGGTTCCCATATCACAGGTCACATCAGAGCCCTTATATACTGAATAAACAGAGCTGCAATCACAAAAAGCAAACGTGATTCACAGGAAAGCAGAAAGAAAGGTGGTGCCCAGCTCTGGGGAGCGTCACCGGCCAGGATGGACACTGGGATGAAGGACAGCTGTCATGCCAGAGCACCACAAGGCCAAGGAAGATGAGGATTGAGACTCAACTTGGTATTCCATCCCGCCTGCAGAAACAGATCCTTCCTTGCTTGCCCAGATCTCTGCAGTACTATTTTGAGCTCCTTCCATCCTTTAATTTATTTATTAAAGCCTGATTCAGGAAAAGGGAGACAAAACTTGCTCAAAACATCAAAGTTTTATTTAGATGAAGCCAGGCTGTTCAAGCTGGCTCGTAGTCAAAATGATCCACTAATCACAATCCCTATTTCAGAGAAAGTGGAAGTCATAGAATCATAGAATGGTTTTGATCGGAAGGGACCTTAAAGCCCATCCAGTTCCAACTGCCCATGCCATGGGCAGGGACACCTCCCACTGGATCAGGCTGCTCAAAGCCCCATCCAACCTGGCCTTGAACACCTCCAGGGATGGGGCAGCCACAGCTTCTCTGGGCAACCTGTGCCAGGGCCTCACCATCTTGAGTAAAGAGTTTAAGCTCATAAAAGGGGGATTTAGATGAGATATTAGGAAGAAATATTTTCCTGTGAGGGTGGTGAGGCCCTGGTGCAGATTGCTCAGAGAACCCGCGGCTGCCCGATCCCTGGAGGTGTTCAAGGCCAGGTTGGATGGGGCTTTGAGCAACCTGATCCAGTGGGAAAGTGTCCCTGCCCAAGGCAGGAGGTTGGAACTGGATGGGCTTTGAGGTCCCTTCCAACCCAAACCACCCCTTGATTGTATGTTAAATACTGAATACTCAGCATTAAGAGCTGGGCCATTAATTTCAAAGCTCAGCTTGAGCTCTATGCTATCAACAGTATTAATGCAGGATCCAAGTGTGTTTCATGAACAGCAAACACACAAAATCCTTGAAAGCAGCCAGGGCTTCTGGCAAAGACAACTATTAAACCCGTCCATCCAGCACAGGAAGGGACCTCTCACAACAGCCACAGGTAACACCCAAAACCAAACAGGACATTTTTACACAGCTTGTTCAAAAGCTGATTAAGGGGCTGGAGAACAAGGCCTGTGAGACATGAAGGACCTGGGGTTGTTTAGCCTAGAGAAGAGAAGGCTGAGGGGAAACCTCATCACTGTCTACAAGTGTCTCAAATGAGGTTGTAGCGAGGTGGGTGTTGGTCTCTTCTTCCAAGTGACAGGCGATAGGATGAGAGGGAATGGCCTCAAGTTGCACCAGTGGAGGTTTAGACTGGACATCAGGAAAAATTTGCTCACAGAAAGCTTCTCAGGCTCTGGCAGAGGCTGCCCAAGGAGGTGGTTCAGTCCCCATCCCTGGAGGTGTTTAAAAGCCGGGTAGATGAGGTGCTCAGGGATCTCATTTAGTAGTGGACAAGTACTGTCAGGCTCTATGATCTTAAAGGTCTTCTGCAACCTAGTGATTCTATGAGTCTATGAAAATTTGTAAGGGGAATGTATCCCCATCTGCTGCAGCCTCTAAATGCAAATGAATTTAGTTACTATTTGCACGGTAGGTTTACTACCTCAGTGAGACAGAGGATTTCATCTGATTAATGTTGGTTGACATAATAATCAATAAGTAATTCATGCATGGAGAGCAGGCAGTGAGAGCCACAGCCAATTCAGTTATTACGGGGTTGGTTCAGAGCTGTCTTCTGCCTGTGATCCTCACCGCTCTATACTGAACTGAAAAGCAGACGTTTTCCCATGGCTCCGTGTCCTCTGTTCTCTGGAGACAGAATTATTTCTACATGAGCAGTGCTGCAACTTGTCAACAAGCACACACTGCTCTGCCAAAGCAGCCCTGATCCTCCAAACCTTCACCCAGCCACGCATTTGCCGCAGAACGTTTGGAACTCTGGTGGCCCCATCTGAATTCCCACGTCTACTGAACACGGGTCCATTGGCAAGAGGAACGTTTTAGGGAAGTCTCAGGGTAGTGAAGCATCATGTAAATATTACACATTAGTACAAAATCTATGTCATTTCATAGACTCATAGATAGGTCTGGATTGGAAGGGAATGGTCATTTAGTCCAACCAGCGTGTAGTGAGCAGGGACACCTTCAACCAGGTTGCTCAAAGCCTCATCCAACCTGACCTTGAATGTTTCCAAGGATGCAGCAACTGCCACCTCTCTGGGCAACCTGTGCCAGTGTTTCACCATCCTCACCAAAAACAACTTCTTCCCAATATTCAGTCTAATCCTCCCCTCTTTTAAACTATCCCCCCTTGTCCCATCACTACAGGCCCTGCTGAAAAGTCTTTGCCCATCTTTCTTATGTGTCCCCTTTAAGCACTGAAAGGCTGCAAATTTCAGAAATGTCTTAAACAATCATTTTTGACCCAAAGAGGAAGATTGCAACATACAAAAATTCACTTATGTAAATAAATTGAACACAGGAAAGATGGGGAATGGATCTTTATCAGGGAGCACAGGGATAGAATAATAGAATAGTCTGGATTGGAAGGGACCTTAAAGATCATTTAGTTCCAACCTCCCTGCCATGGGCAGGGACACCTCCCACTGGATCAAGCTGCCCAAAGCCCCATCCAACCTGGTCTTGAACCCCTCCAGGGATGGGGCAGCCACAACTTCCCTGGGCAACCAGGGCCAGGACCTCCCCACCCTCATGGTGAAGAAATTAGGATGAAGGAGAATGGTTTTAAGTTGAAAGAGGGGAAACTGTGATGAGATTTTAGGAAATAATGTTTTCCTGTGAGGGTGGTGAGGCCCTGGCCCAGGTTGCCCAGAGTAGTCCCTGGAGGTGTCCAAGGCCAGGTTGGATAAGGCTTTGAGCAACCTGATCCAGTGGGAGGTGTCCTTGTCAATGGCAAGGGGAGTTGGAACTGGATGGGTTTTAAGGTCCCACTAAATAAGTTTTAAAAAGGAAAACTGCATGGCAAAAGGTTCTGCAATTACCAGTTTCCAGTCTGTAACTCATCTGACTAGATGGCAGCGTCAGTGGGCTGTGCAGGAGTGATGCACAGGATCATGAAACAACCGGTGTCCAAGTCAATCATCAAACTCTCTGGATTAAAACATCAGGACTTGTTGGATTAAATGTTGGGACTTGGATTAAACACCAGGACTTGTTTCATTTTACAAAAAAAAGTATCATTTGTTCAATTTTTCCACAGGACGAGGCAAAGTACACCTCGAGTAACTGAAATAATAGCTTATGTTTAGCTCTGGTGAATCAGTGTTAAACGAATCCTACCCAATTCTTCTGCTGGTAAGAAACAGCTGCAGGCAAGAGCACTTGCTAATCAATAGATATAAAGAACTTAAGCATAAATGACAATCAGCCCCCCTAAAAATAAGAGCGGAAGAATCCTCCTTGCTACCAGGTGATTAAAAGAAAACACATCTGATCAGCAGGTGATGATATTGCCCAGGAGATGCTCCTACCAGCGCTTTGAACCTTATTATCTTTTTCCCTCCTTCCCTGCCCTGCCTTTTAGCTTTGTCTTTTGAAATGCATCACACTGACAAATACAAACCATTCCGAGGCCAATTACCGTTTCTGGATCTTTTTTTGTACAACTTCATCCTAACAAGCTCACTCTGCAGGCCACCACGAGCACAATTCCGTGTTGCACAACGCCATCCCAGCCCCATTCTGTCATTTCATTCGGGATCTCTGTACCCAGGCTCCCCAGTGACATCAGAAGCAAAGTCATCGGTGCACATCTGTGTGCTCTACCCACGTCATGAATGAAAAAAATCAGGTTCCAGCTCCACCATCTTACCAAATACTGCCCCTTGAACTTCTGCCTGTTCAACACCTAATCAACTTCTACACCGGTCAGTTCAGAAGGAGTCCAATTAATTTAATGTCCACAGAAATGACAGAATAGACGATAAACTCTGTTGTCAGCCTACTCCAATGTTCCTGGTTACCACATCAAAGGTCAAAAGTCTTTTATACTTTGTCACATCAGAAGGAAGGGATGTTGTCCAAAGGGACCTGGACAAACTGGAGAAGCGGAGCTTTGTGAACCTCATGAGATTCAACAAGGCCAAGTGCAAGGTCCTACACCTGGGTTGGGGCAATTCGCGGTTTCAATCCAGGCTACAGGGCGATGTGATGGAGAGCAGCCCCATGGAGAAAGACTTGGGGTGCTGGCGGAAAAGAAACTCAACATGAGCCAGCAACGTGCATTTGCAGTCCAGAAGATCAGCAGTGTCCTGGGCTGCATCCAAAGCAGCGTGGCCAGCAGGGCAAGTGAGGGCATTCTGTCCCTCTGCTCTGCTCTCATGAGACCCCACCTGGAGTCCTGTGTCCGGTTCTGGAATCCCCAACATAGAAGAAGATGGAACTGTTGGAGTGAGTTCAGACTAGGCCACAAAGATGATCTGAGGTCTGGAGCACCTCTACTATGAGGACAGGCTGTTCAGAGCTGGGGCTGTTCAGCTTGGAGAAAAAAGGCTCCAGGGAGACCTTAGAGCACCTTCCAGTAACTGAAGCGGCTCAGGGAAAGCTGGGGAGGGACTTTTTACAAGGGCCTGGAGTGATAGGATGAGGGTAAATGGCTTAAATTGGAAGAGGGAAGATTTAGATTAGACATCAGGATGAAATTCTTCATGCTGAGGGTGGTGACATACTGGCCGAGGTTGCCTGGAGAAGCTGTGGCTGCCCTATCCCTGGAGGTGTTCAAGGCCAGGCTGGATGGGGCTTTGAGCAGCCTGTTCCAGTGGGAGGCAGGGTTGGAACTGGATGAGCTTTAAAGTTTCTTTCAACCCAAACCATCCTATGATCACGTAGTGTAGTCCAGTTTCCATATTTCAGTACCACTCCAGGCGACACTGAATCAAACAAGCTTCCCATGTCCCAGAGCATTCCTTTGTTACAGATACCTTTATCCTAAACAGCGCTCAAAAAACATCCCTTCCCCCCTCGCATATATCATTAATACCCTGGCCAAAGATACATATTGTTTAAAACAGCATCACCAAAAAACCGCAAACTTATCTGGCAATTTCTGTCCATCTCCAGTCATTCATTTCCCTGCCCATGGCAGTGGGGTTGGAACTGGATGGTCTTTAAAGCCCTTTCCAACCCAAACTATTCTATGATTCTACGATTAACATGCTCTCCAGCCCCATTTGTGCTCAAGATCTGACTGATGGGTTTGTAGATACACAGATCATCTTCCCTACAAGTTTGTTTTAATACAGACACTGCACATCCCTATTCCACAGCCCAAACACTCGAGTAATGGTACTTTCTATGATGAGCTCTTCACCTTCGCTATTTTTAAAACGGCTTTTAAAGATGAGGAATACACCCGCCCAAGGGCAAAATTCGATTATAATTACACGGAGAAGAGATTTAAAAGGAGAATTCAGGACATCGAGGATGTAACACAACTTCCAAAAAAAAAACCCAGCCAAAGCATTAAGATAAAACGAACAGCAATGAAAAAGGCAGAAAATCTGATTTGAACCAGTGAACGAAAATCTCATCGGTACAAATAATCAAGACAAGGTAGCACACAGACTATTTTAGGGGGAACACAATCCAAATGTTATGACTAGGGCTCCTACATACTCCCTCAGTACAAATAAGTAATACGATATGTATCTATACGTACCATGTTCTCATTTCCAGCACTCTGCAGTTTAACAGTCGGCTTGGGAAAGCACTTTGTGTTCTCCAAAGAGTGGTATGGAAAACAGCTCTCGAAGACCAGTTTTAGACTGACAGCCAAGGCTCTGAGTTGCATCAGAGAGCTGACAACACCCCAGCCTCAGTCTACACGGGCTGCAAAGTACCTGTTTGTACTGAACCCATTAGGGATCAAAGTAGTGAACCTGTTCATAACTCAGTCCTGTAATCCTACTTTGCTTTAATTTACTCAGAGGGGGAGGTGTGCGACACCCTCCTCAGATGAAACTTTCCTGAAAACACCGGGAAGAAGTCAGGGTACAAATCACAATGGCATTAAAAAAAAACACAAACCAAACAAATAAAAAAACATCTCAAAAATAAAAACCCCAAAACCGAAACCAGACCAAGTGATGCACAGTGATTTCCCTTCCCCTTTTTCAATCATAGGATCATGGAATGGTTTGAGTTGGAAGGGACCTAAAAGCCCCTCCAGTTCCAACACCCCTTCCATGGGCAGGGACACCTCCCACTGGATCAGGTTGCTCAAAGGCCCATACAACCTGGCCTTGAACACCTCCAGGGACAGGACAGTCATGACTTCCCTGGACAACCTGGGCCTCGCCACCATCATTGTGAAGCATTTCTTCCTAATGTCTAATCTAAACATTCCCCCGTCCAATTTAAAGCCATTCCCTCTTGTCCTATCATTTCATGCCCTTTGAAAATGTCCCTCTCCAGCTTTCCTGTATTCCCTTCAGGTACTAAAGGCTCAACCCAGGTGCAGGACCTCACACTTGGCTGTGTGAACCTCATGAGGTTCACACAGCCTCACTTCTCCAGCCTGTCCAAGTCCCTCTGGATGACATCCTGTCCTTCTGGCGTGACGACCGCACCACCTCACCTTGGTGCCATCTGCAAGCTTGTTGAGGGTGCACTCGATCTCACTGTCTATATCATAAATGAAGATATTAAACAGCACTGGTCCCAGTACAGTCCCCTACTGCAATTTTCCAGCATGAGTTTGCTATTAGAATTTCTGGGAATCACAGACGGCAGAGCAGCATGCTGGACTCCTCAGCTTCATCTGCACACACTACGCTCCTTCAGAATTACTTCTGAAGATGACCTGAAATGAGGCTGAAGGTGGCATATTGACATATTCTAACCTCGGTCACCTCCAATACTCATTGCCTGTGCGAGTGCGGCCATGTCCCACACAGCCCATGAACAGCGTTTTTCAATAGGTGACTCTTAACAACATTCTACTTAGACTTTCAGATCCCAAGCAGGGTTAAATTTCACAAGAGCACACATGAAAAGTCTGAGTTCTGTTCACAGTCCGTGTAAGTGAAGGCCTGAAACAACATCAGTGCCAGCAAATGTCTCGTTTAGATGTTTTATTCTATAATCCATAAGACCTTTGCTAGCAAGATTAGGATGATATATATACAACGTGAAGCACATCATGTATCATAACTACTTGGGACAAACTATTTCACACTGCCAACCCGGTTTTCTTTCCTCCACAGCTCCATCAATTAAACAGGACACTAGTTATCCTTTCAATAAAGGAGGCTTATAAGAAGGATGAGGAAAAACTTTTTAGCAGGGCTTGTAGTGATAGGACAAAGGGTAATGGCTTTACACTAAAAGAGGAGAAACTTAGACTGGATATTAATAACAGATTTTTTTACAGTGAGGGTGGTGAAACACCAGCACAGGTTGCCCAGAGAGGTGGTCGATGCTTCATCCCTGGAAACAGTCAAGGTCCGGTTGGATGGGGCCTGAGCAACCTGATCTAGTTGAAGTTCTGGAATCTTCAACGTAAGAAGGATATGGAACTGTTGGAACGGGTCCAGAGGAGGGCTACAAAGATGATCCGAGGGCTGGAGCACCTCCCATACGAGGACAGGCTGAGAGAGTTGGGGTTGTTCAGCCTGGAGAAAAGAAGGCTCCGAGGAGATCTTATAGCGACCTTCCAGTACCTGAAAGGGGCTGCAGGAAAGCTGGTGAGGAGCTATTCATAAAGACTTGTGGTGATAGGACGAGGGGGAACGGGTATAAAATGGAGAGGGGCAGATTTAGACTAGACATAAGGAGCAATTTCTTCACCATGAGAGTGGTGAGGCACTGGAACAGGCTGCCCAAAAAAGTTGTGTCTGCCCCATCCCTGGAAGGGTTCAAGGCCAGGTTGGATGGGGCCTTGGGCAGCCTGATCCAGCAGGAGGTGTCCCTGCCCATGGCAGGGGGTTTGGAACTAGATGATCTTTAAGGTCCCTTCCAACCCAAACTATTCTATGATTCTGTGAAGATGTCCCTGCCCCTGCAGGGGGCTGGGACAGGATGACCTTCATGGTCCCTCCCAATCCAACCATTCTGTGATTCTATGATATTAAGGACGATTAAATGGCCTGGACAATAATTATTTTGATTCCATACCTAGGTAATTGCACAGCTTTACCTACAAGTGTTTCACATGTAAGAGACACAGAGGTAAGTGCCAAAAGAACATCCCAACAAGAACATTTAGAGCCTCACCACTCCTACTGTGTTCACTCCACAAGACTAATTAAGAGCCAAATTGTTCCAGAGTTTGCTTTTAAAGACTTTGTCTGTATATTCAACTAATAATGGGAAAAAGCTTATAAAAAGACTATTAGCTACCAAGCGATTTCCACTCCAAGGCATTAGCAGGAAGGAGAACCTGTCAAAATGCCAGACAGTCACTGTAGATCTGTGTATATGTGTATATACACATTTTCAAGCCCATTAAAATTATAGCTATCAGGGGGGTTCATTTAACTGGAGATTAATGGGAAAGCAACGCGTGCCAAGTCACAGTCCCAACCTGCTGTAAATCTTAAGCCTATCACAAGCCCAGATGCCCAAAGGGCTTCCGACCCCACGCCTGTTCATTAGGCACAGCATGTTGTACAACTCCTATCATATCTGTAAGACAGGAGAACTCAAACATTCCCCAGAAGTCTCTGTTGCCACAAAAAGAGCGACTTTTCTTCTTCAGATATGACAAACACATCACAGACAACATTTTTAGTGGTTTATCTCTTCCAATACCAATGGATAGAGGCCTTCTTCCAGCTACTCTTTAAATTTTCAGCATGAATTTGTTACTTTTGGCCACACCATTCACAAAACCCTTATGCTACACAACACAATATGAATGAGCAATTCCAGTTGCGTTACAGCATCCTGCAAGTCTTCCTAAACCCAAACACTAAGATTTCCTTCAGTATTGACAGCAGTTGACTTAGTTATTACGGAATAGGTAGTATAGAATCAACCTATATAATAGAATGGGTTGAGTTGGAAGGGACCTTAAAGCTCACTTGGTTCCAACCTCCCTGCCATGGGCAGGAACACCTTCCACTGGACCAGGCTGCTCAAAGCTCTTTCCAACCTGGCCTTGAACACCTCTAGGGACAGGACATCCAAGACTTCACAGGGCAACCCATGCCAGTGTCTCATCAACCTCATAGGAAAACATTTCTTCCCAAGATCTCATCTCAATCTCTCCTCTTTCAGCTTAACACCAGTCCCCCTCACCCCATCCCAGCACTCCTTGATCAAGAGACCCTGCTCAGCTTTCCTGTAGCCCCCTTTCAGTACTGGAAGGCTGCTAATAAGGTTTCCCCAGAGCCTTCACTTCTCTAAACTGAACAATCCCAATTCTATCAGGCTGTTCTTGTATGGGAGATGCTCCAGCCCTCGGATCATCTCTGTGGCCTCCTCTGGACTCGCTCCAACAGATCTGCATCCTTCCCGTGCTGACAACTTAGAACTGAATGTGGGACTCCAGGTGGGGTCTCACCAGAGCAGAGCAGAGGGGGAGAATTCCCTCCCTCACCCTACTGGGCAAACTTCTTCTGATGCAGCTCAGGATATTGTTGGTTTTCTGGGATGTAAATGCACATTGGTGGCTCATGTTGAGCTTCTCATCCACCATTATTGATCTTGCCACAGAAAAACAAGTCAGCCCTGGTGCCGAAAGAGGACCTCAGGCTTTTGCAAATTCACTAATGTCTATGACTCCATCATCACTTTCAATCAATATGAAATTTATAAAGAAGTAAAACGTGAACGGAAATCAATGGATACGAACACAGTTAAATGCAAGGAATCCCTCTCCAAGAGCTGCCTTCTCCTGTTTCCAGCCTCAACAGAACCAACAGAACAAAAAACCAACCTCTTCTTCAGGTAATGCTACAGAGTCAGGGCCTACAAAGAAGAGAGAGAAACTCACTCTGTGCTACTCTATCCAAACTGCAGAGGGTCTGCAAAGCAACAGGGCAGAACGTCCTTCCCTCTCCTCACACACTGCTCTCGAGAAGCCCTCGAATTCTTCTTGAACAGATTACAGAAACACAGCTCCTTCCTGGGAAGTTGCATGAAGCCTATACATAGAGGAAGATCTACAGATGGAGAAGGAACACAAAGGATAGAAGATGAGAACAGCAGTAGTATTTGGATCAGAGCAGTTAAGCTGTGCCATGGGACTCGGGGCACACACATCTAATGAAGTTATATCAACCCACAAAAAAGAATCATAGTATAGTTTGGGTTGGAAGAGACCTTAAAGATCATCCAGTTCCAACCCCCCGGCCATGGGCAGGGACGTGTCACTAGGTCAGGCTGCCCGAGGCCCATCCAACCTGGCCGTGAACACCTCCAGGGATGGGGCATAAGGGAAACCTTCCCCAACCTCCTCTGGGAAGACTTTCAGCCCAGCCACAGTGACCTCCTCTGGAGGACACTCCTTGTCATCCAGCACAGCAGGTCTGTGGGCCAGCATCGCCAGCACTCCACCTCCTGCAAGATCTCACCAGTCCTGGCTCACCTTGCGGCACAACACGGTGTACCGCAGCTCACTGATCAAGGAGGCCCGGGAGATGATTTTACACGGTAAACCCATACACTGTCACATCTGCACTCACTTTTCACCACGTTTCTGTCCCAACTGCCTCAAGGTGCTGAAAGATCAGGGGTTTTTAGAAGGCTGGGAGTGCAGCAAAGGATCTTTCCTTCAGCACAACGTCTCATGTCATGCTACTCTCATACATACACATCTCAAACTGAAAACAAATAACCTCAAGCACCAGAGATATCCCGATGGCAGGACCAGCTTTGATCAGATAACACGGTTTTCACATAGGGATTCTTTTTTTCTTTCAATTCCAAAAGACAAATTCCTGTCAGCAATAAAGACAAATTAAGATCATATTTAAATGTCATCACTTTTAACACACAATATCCTTTCTCATAAGCCTCAGTGAAGATGATTTAGGCATATTTATAGTAATATTAACCACATTTCTTCTGTAGGACAGTATTAGTCTCAGAATAGATAAGTCGGGTATCAGTTGCCAGGCAAAACTGCCATTAAAATACACTTCTACAGCTTCAAACCCCTGTGTAAATAACGTCATCATCAGAACAGAGAGTGGTTCGGGTTAGAAGGGACCTTAAAGCCCATCCAGTTCCAACCCTCTGCCATGGGCAGGGACGCCTCCCACCGGACCAGGTTGCTCAAAGCCCCATCCAACCTGGCCTTGAAAACCTCCAGTGATGGCACATCCATGACTTCCCTGGGCAACCTGTGCCAGGGCTTTCCCACTCTCACTGGAAAACATTTCTTCATCTCAATCTCCCCTCTTTCAGCTTAAAACTATTTCCTCTTTTACTATCCCAGCACTCCCTTATCAAGAGCCCTTCCCCAGCTTTTCTGGAGCCCCTTCAGGTACTGGTAGGCCACTCTAAGGTCTCCCCACACCTTTCTCTCCTCCAGGCTGAACAATCCCAAGTCCCTCAGCCTGTCCTTGCATGGGAGATCCTCCAGCCCTTAGATCATCATCATAGCCCTCCTCTGGACTCGCTCTAACAGATCCATGTCCTTCCTGTGCTGAGGACTCCAGAAGTGAATGCAGGAGTCCTGGTACAGGTAAAGATAGTATCTTTAAAACTTCAAAATAACTTGTCCTTGTTTCATAGACAGGGAAGCCAAACCAAGATTAGAAGAGGAACCTTACTTCTGCTTGATTGTAAAGCTGTATGGCCATTCGTTCTTAAGGGAATCGTTCCCAATGAATGCTAGGGCTACACCCCAAACTTTTTCAAAGTAAAACACAGCTAAACTGCAATGACGGTATGGCAGGAACTCCAAAACCCAGAGTTTTGGAGGCAGGAGTTCCCAAAACTGGAGTTTGGGAGCTTTTTCCCCCTATAATGAGGGGGGAAAACACAACATTGACTGTAACACCGCCCTTTTCTTTCACAGCAGCCACTCCCACAACTTAATGTAATAGAAAAGCTGCGTATCTCTGCGTAAAAAGACATTACCAGAAACTGTGGACAGAGAAGAGCCACAGGAAGATGTCACACCTCCTTTCCAGGTAGCACTAAGCAAGGGGAGATCAGTGCTGACACTGCTGTGTTGCGACTGGAAGTCTCTGGACGCTGCCAGGCAGGGATACGCGCAACCACCCAGAGACAGAGCTCAACGGTAGAACTGGAGGACAGAAACCAACAAGGTCTCCACTTCAGACACTTCAGAAACAATGGCTTGTATGTTTTATTAATCCAACCAGAATCCCAACCTCGGGCAGTTCTTCAGGTATTCACCCCTTTAGCCTTTGCAGGATTGAAGTCTCCTCACATTCTTTTTACTCATCCTTAGGTGCCGTTAGGAAAGTTTTAGGCTGTGAAGGCACGACAACATTTCCAGCCAGATCACGCGTTCCCATTTTCCACCAGAAACCTGAATCCCAAGCCTTTCACATTCAAACATCAAGCCTGCACAGAAATTATTATGCCATTCGCATTCAGGAATTATGCACATAATGAGATGATGTTTGCCTGCTGTCCCAGAAATATTCACCAGTTCAGGTTACCAAGAATAGCTGCAAACAAGCCCAGAATTACTATTTCAACGTCATGATGTGTTACCTAGCTCTGAGTTTTCTTTGGGCTCCCCATATAAATTCAGATAAAACAAATTAATATCAGCAATAGCCACTAGAAATAAAGATTTCCAGCAACATCAGAATGGATGCACTAGAAAAAAATGTGCATAGGTGGAAAGTCAAGCTCTGTTTTTGACTTTGAATCACTTCAACACCTCCTCAAAATGATTCATACTCCAAAAGTTGAACGAGGGCATATTTAAATACCCATTATCATGCCTGAAAAGAAAAACACTGACTTGAAAGAAGCGCCGCAACCTGTGCTGGTGAAAAACAGCCACCAACTGACCCAAATTTATAGATCTGCCTGTTACGTGTTCAAATGCAATAAATCAATCGGTTAACAGAAGCGCACGGACACACTGTCAAGCAGGCAAGCAGATACTATAATTAAATGCATCTGGAAATGCAGAGTGTATCTCATACAACAATAACTTTAGTTCCCAATTTTTCAATAAAAATAAAAGCTACTCATTATGCAATCACACCAAATCCTCTTTATTTGAAAAAATAAACATCACAGCACCATTAGTGACCCCAAAAGTCATTGTTTTACAATGTATTATTTGGAATTCAGCAACTAGAATCATAGAATCGTTAAGGTTGGAAAAGACCTCTAAGATTATCCACTCCAACCCTCAGCCCAACACCACTGTGTTTACTAAACCATATCCCCAAGAGCCACGTCTACAAGGTTTATGCACACCTCCAGGGATGGGGACTCCACCACTGTCCCAGGCAACCTCTTCCAGTGCTTCACCACCCTTTCAGTAAAGGCATTTCTCCTGATATCCAACCTAAACCTCCCCTGGCACAACTTCAGGCCATTTCCTCTTGTCCTATCACTTGTCACTTGGGAGATCAGACTAACTCCCACCTTGCTACAACTTCCTTCCCAGGAGCTGTAGAGAGCAATGAGGTCTCCCCTCACCCTCCTCATCTCCAGGCTGAGCAGCTCCAGCTCTGTTAGCTCATCCTCATAACCCCTGTACTCCAGAACCTCCTCCAGCTCCGCTCCCCTTCTCTGGATGTGCTCCAACCCCTCAATACCTTTCTTGCAGTGAGGGGACCAAAACTGAACCCAGGATTCATCAACACCGAATACAGGGGGATGATCCCTTACCTACTCCTGCTGGCCACACCATGGCTGATACAAGCCAGAATGTCTGCTCACCATTTGGATAGAGTAGAACCTTTTTTCCTAGCAGCACATTAAGTCCTTGATAAGAAATAACACTATCATTCTCCCTGAATTTTCTCCTGTAACACCGACACACACACCCAGTGTTTCAACCCCAAACTGCTTTGAATCTCAGGTCTTGCGATGGCCTTGAATTCTTGGCATCACCTTCGCTGATTCCACACAAGATCAAAGTATGTAACAAAGGCAGACACTGGCGATAGCGAGCTCTGAAATCGCTATAAAATTCATGTGACACTCTCCACTCTGCATTAATATGATATCAGCGCTGGAAATTAATCATTAAGCAAGCAGGAGCACAACTTTTGCCGCACGTAGCTTTGTGCAGGTTCTTTGTAGCAATGCGCTATCTTGAAAAGTTTATTCCATTGAATCACAGAATGGTTTTGGTCAGTGAAACGTTTTTTGTTGGTGAAAACAGTGCTAAGCTTAGACATTTATTACTATTTGAATACAACTCATTTATCATAGAATGGTTTGGGATGGAATGGACCCTAAAGCCATCCAGTTCCAACGCCCTGCCATGCGCAGGGACACCTCCCACTGGATCAGGCTACTCAAAGCCCCATCCAGCCTGGCCATGAACACCTCCAGGGATGGGGCAGCCACCACTTCCCTGGGCAACCTGGGCCAGGGCCTCACCACCCTCACAGGAAAACATTTCTTCCTTATACCTCATGTAAATCTCCTCTCTTTGAGCTTCAAACGCATTCCCCCTCATTCTGCCCCTGCACTCCCCGATAAAAAGCCCCTCACCAGCTTTCCTGGAGCCCCTTTTAGTAGCAGAAGGTTTATCTCAGAAGAACTCAAAAACATTCCTGATTGTAACATGCAATGAAGTCTCAAAATTGTGCACAGGGTGAACATCAACTACAGATTTCCTCCAGATGAAGCAATTCCATTCAAAATCTCTGACAACAGCACCACAATACCAACACTTCAAGCACTGCAAACTGTGAAAGGAAGGCTAAAATGACACATGCACAAAGATACTGCGAGGAAAAACCCCAAAATCACTCAATACACAGCTCTACTTTACACCAGCTGCGACTCATCGCAGCAAAATTCACTGCAGGTGTAATTTCTCTTTTCATAGCTCTAGTAATGACCGAAAACCAGCAGGGATGAAAACCACCACAGCTTTAAAAGCAGAATAATTGAAGACACAGCTATTCTTCCACTTCACAATGAAAGAATATTAAATCCAATCTAAACTATCTGAATGAAAAAAACCCCAATACTCACGTTCTGTATTTGAGTTCATAAAAGGAGTTTACAGAAAATGCTAATTCATCTGTGCCAAGCTGCTTACACTCCGAGCAGAGAAGCACCACCTTGGAGACGGGTATTAAATTTTCATGCAGCACAAACACTGACTAATAAAAGTCTTTGCAAGGGTGTTTTCCTGATGCAGCCTTCCTTATTTTGTGTCCTTTCAGATTACAGAAACCATCATAGAAAAAAACCCCAAGATTTTCTGAGGAATAGAAGATACAGAGAGAAGACAAACAATAGAAAAGCTAGGATTTTCACAGCTCCGTCCATACGTCCTGTGGTAGAACCTACAAAGCTGAGCGGCATTGTCTGCTGGTAGAAGACATTACAGACCATTTTCACCCATAACAGGACATCTAATACTCTGCACCTACAGAAAGGAACAACCCTTATTACATGTGAGAACTTCATGAGGTTGCCAAGGGCAAGGTCCTACGCCTGGGTCGGGGCAATCCCCATTTTCAGTACACGATGGATGGGGGATGATGTGATTGAGAGCAGCCCTGAGGAGAAGGGCTTGGGGTGCTGGGGGATGAGAAGTTTGACATCAGCCAGCGATGTGCGCTTGCAGCCCAGAAGGCCAACCACATCCTGGGCTGCATCCAAAGCCACGTGGCCAGCAGGGTGAGGGAGGGGATTCTGCCCCTCTATTCCACTTCTGTGAGACCTCATCGGGAGTATTGTATCCAGTTCTGGAATCCTCAACATAAGAAGGAGATGGAGCTGTTGGAACAGGTCCAGAGGAGGCTACAAAGATGATCCGAGGGCTGGAGCACCTCCCATACGAGGACAGGCTTAGACCTGGGCTCGTTGAGCCTAGAGAAGAGAAGGCTCCAGGGAGATCTTATAGTGACATTCCAGTACCTGAAAGGGGCTACAAGAAAGCTGGGGAGGGACTGTTCACAAAGGCTTGTGGTAACAGGATGAGGGGGAATGACTATAGACTGGAGAGGGGCAGATTTAGGCTTGATATAAGGAAGAATCTCTTCACGATGAGAGTGGTGAGGCACTGGGCCAAGTTGCCCAGAGAAGTTGTAGCTGCCCCATCCCTGGTGGTGTTCAAGGCCAGGTTGGGTGGGGCTTTGAACAGCCTGATCCAGTGGGTGTCCCTGCCGATGAGAGGTGGGGTTGGAACTGGATGATCTTTAAGGTCCCTTCCAACCCAAACGATTGTATGATTCTATGATTCAATTTGAATTTTCATGACATGCAATATAAGCCATCCTGGGATGAGCGTTGTGTACCACAAAACTGTATCCTGGGCTATGTCAGAAGAAGCCAACAATCTGCTGGGCAGTATCCAAAACAGTGTGGCCAGCAAAGTGGGGGAGGGGATTCTGCTCCTCTACTCTGCTTCTGTGAGATGCCACCTGGAGCCCTGCGTTCACTTCTGGAGCCCTCAGCACGGAAAGGTCATGGATCTGTTCAAGCGAGTCGAGGAGACCACGAAGATGATCAGAGGGCTGAAGCACCTCTGCTCTGAGGACAGGCTGAGGGAGTTGGGGTTGTTCAGCCTGGAGAAGAGAATGCTCTGGGGAGACCTTAGAGCAGCTTCCAGTACTGAAAGGGGCTCCAAGAAAGCTGGGGAGGGGCTTTTGATCAGGGAGTGCAGAGAAAGGATGAAGGGGAAGGGTTTTAAGCTGAAAGGAACTTAGACGAAACATTAGGAAGAACTTCTGAACTGTTAAGGTAGTGAGTCACTGGCCCAGGTTGCCCAGAGAAGTCGTGGCTACCCCATCCCTGGAGGTGTTCAAGGCCAGGTTGGACAAGGCTTTGAGCAACCTAATCCAGTGGAAGGTGTCCCTGCCTATGGCAGGGGGCTGTACATGGATGCACTTTAAGGTCCCTTCCAAACCAAACCACCCCATGATTCTATGACTTTGCAGACACCAGCTCAGCAGTCATGACAAGGAAAAAAGGGCTACTACTTATTGGGAAACCCTTGGTTCCAATGCCCAGACCACCACTGCTATCACGATCTCCACTAAACCAGCTGAGTTCCACTTCTGCATTTTCAGAGAACTGAACATTCTGAACCTGTCGACGCTGCAGGAAGCCTGTTTTACCAAATTGCACCACAATCAGTACCAGGAACGTTATCGAGATCCTGGGGTGTCCTGCAAGTGTTTCATACAATGTGATTTAAAGATCAGCTGCCCAGCTTTAGCAGGAATATTGCCCAGCCAGTCAGCAAAACATTTAAATTCTTATTTAGATCAGATCTTAGGAAGAAACGTTTTCTTGTGAGAGTGGGGAGGCCCTGGCCCAGGTTGCCCAGAGCAGTCATGGCTGCCCCATCCCTGGAGGTGTTCAAGGTCAGTTTGGATGGAATTTTGAGCAGCCTGATCCAGTGGGAGGTCTCTCTGCCCACGGCAGGGCGTGGAACTGGGTGGGCTTTAAGGTCCCTTCCAACCCAAACTATTCACTCCTTCTATAAGATGCACTAAGGGTATTATCAGCCAAAACCACTAAGTCCATTTCCTTTAAAACATTATCCTAAACGTCCCTCACTATTCTCACATACCGGATTTCACTTGTTGTATTTTCAGATGAAGACTACTCTGGGTGCAACTAAGGTCTTTCACCAACCCTTAGAGCTTCACAACTCCACAATTAAGACAGAGCTCTTCTGCTTCGAGAACCCAAATTATTTCAGTTTCCACAAGCCAAAACTGTGCCCTGAATAGCATGCACACAGCTCGGCCACTAAAACCCTAAGAGCAAGCCACGTCTCTATCAAATAAATATTTATTTTAAGCAAAGGGCATTAGTGACAGCCTCAAGTAGACTCCAAAGGAGCTCCGTGTGGATCAGCCACGAACAAAGCAAGGGAACAAAAGCAGGAAACAAAAGGCAAACATCATTACTGGTTCAGTGTTTCAGTGATTAAATGAGTATTTGATTCAAAGCCATGCACAAAAGCAAATTATCATCTCTGTGCTGTGCTGTAAAATTGATTATCAAATTTTCCAGCCCTGCTTTCAAGACGCTGCAGTGGTTACACGGGCAGATGTCAGCACGTGGCTCGACAGGAACAAAGCACTGTAATAAAATTGCTGTACTCTTTCTTAAGGTGAATTCCAGTTTGTAGCAGCTCATTCCTCCTCCAAAACCACTTTACCTACAAGATCACATCATTCTCAGTCCCATCTTCTGCATGTTTTACTGTATCTTTTCACTGTGCTTTATAAAACACAATGTAGGAGCTTCTAAAGAACTACGGGAAAAAAGCAAGGCTCTATCAGATCAAGAAGCTCATTCGAAGCACCGTGCTTGGAAGTTCAAACTGGAAAAAATTCTACAAGGAAAGCAGCTGCTTAAGAAAAGAGCACCCAAGGGGATCATAAATGAATGCAATAACACAACAGTTTGGTCAGCAGCAGCATTATCTTAATATATAGAGACTTTTCAGCACGGATCCTCATAGACACATATGTTAGGCACATTGTGTTCCTGGTTTTAAATATGATTGCTCACAAAAGCTTCAGAGGAACAAGCCAGGAAAGTGAAATCAGTCACGTGCATTCCAAATGTTATTTAACTTTATCAGGACGCACGATAAAAGCATTGCTGGTCCTAGATCTTCTGAAAGCTTACAAAAAACCCTGTCGTTTCTGTGAAAACAGTGCTAACCTCAGTCATTTGTTGATATTTCAGTAGCAGTCATTTATCATAGAATGGTTTGAGCTGGAAGAGACCTAAAAGCTCACCCAGTTCCAAGCCCCTGCCATGGGTAGAGACACCTCCCACCGGATCAGGTTGCTCAAAGCCCCATCCAACCTGACCTTGAACACCTCCAGCGATGGGGCAGCCACAAATTGTCTGGGCAACCTATGCCAGGGCATCACCACCCTCATCATCAATTTTTTTCTAATGTCCAATCTAAATCTTTCTCTTTCCAATTTAAAGCCATTATCCCTCATCCTATCACTCCAGGACCTTGGAAAAAGACCTTCCCCAGCTTTCCTGGAGCCCCTTCTGGTACTGGAAGCTGCTCTAAGGTCTCCCAGGAGCCTTCTCTTCTCCATGCTGAACAACCCCAACTCCCTCAGCCTGTCCTCATAGCAGAGGTGCTCCAGTGCTCAAATTATCTTTGTGGCCTCTTCTGGAGCCTTCCCAACAGTTCCATACCCTTCTTCTGTTTGGGATTCCAGAACTGGACACAGGACTTCAGGTGGGATCTCACAAGAGTGGAGTAGAGAGGCAGAATCCCCTCACTTGCCCTCCCAGACATGCTCCTTTTCAAGCAGTCCAGGATACTGTTATGTAACTGTTACGTTAAATGTAGATTGACTCAGATGGCAACAAACACCCAGTTGGACATGAGCTTATTTTGGATCCATAATGAAACCGAGACTGTGAAATAATGGAAAAATCTAGAGCAGTGTCAGACAACTTCTGCTGGGCTGACTCAGGCAGCTCTTCCCTGGTATTCAGACACCGAGAAATGAGACAGCAATGTCTTTTGTGTTGACCACTGCAGAAAAGGAAGCATTTTCTATGATTCTATGATTTGCAATCAAATCTGAGGCAGTGATATGATCGTGGAATTGGCAAGTGGAGGAACGTTATCCTGTACCTGCACCGTTCCCAGAGGTCTCAACGTGCTTAGCAAGGAAGACAGCAACTGGAAGTTACTCACTCCTCTCTCACAGGTTGAAACCATGAGCTGTTCAATAATTCCGAGAACTAACGCTCCAGCAGTGAAGACATTTGATGTGCACGGAGCAGAGATGACAGGAAGGATCTAGCGTGCACTGCATTGTCTTACTGCTCTGAATTTTCCTCTATTGACTTCGCGCTACAAAGCAGAGTGAAAAATTATGATAAGAAGGGAGCTTATGGCAAACATTAACAAAATCTCACAGACGAGGAGGAACTGATCTAAGCTGAAAGAGAGAAGATTTAGATGAAATGTTGGAACGAAATGTTATACTACGAGGGTGGTGAGGCACTGGCCCAGGTTGCCCAGAGAAGTCGTGGCTGCCCCATCCTTGGAGGTGTTCAAGATCTTTATATATGGTACCTGAAAAAGGTATTAAGACTTTTTGTACTCATAATGTAAGATCACTCCAGTACCTGAAGGCTCTGGGAGCACAGTTTTGGGTAGGGTAGGATATAAAAAGGGAAAAAGGTTATGTGTGGATGAACAATTCATTTCAGGTGGAGGAGGAGGAGACAGAGAAACAGCATACTAAATCAGGAAGGGAACTAAAACCTCAAACAGCCTGAACAACCAGAGACGTAAAACATGGATGCAATACAAGAAACAGAGGGATTTGGGATCATGCTGCTGCCTGGAGCAGGTCTCGAGCTGTTGACCAGGTTGGATGGGGAAAGCTGGGAGGGGCTCCTGATCAGGGAGTGCAGGGACAGGACAAAGGGAAATGGTTCTAAACTGAAAGAGGGGAGATAGAAATTAGAAATTAGGAAGAAATATTTTCTTGTGAGGGTGGTGAGGCCCTGGCCCAGGTTGTCCAGAGAAGGCGTGGCTGCACCATCCCTGGAGGTGTTCAAGGCCAGGTTGGATAAGCCTTGGAGCAGCCCAATCCAGCAGGAGGTGTCCCTGCCGATGGCAGGGGGTGGAACTGGATGGGCTTTAAGGTCCCTTCACCCAAACCATTCTATGAATTGATTCAAGGCAAAAAAAGTGCAGAACGTGCTAGATATTTTTAAAATATTGTATTATTTCACAGATTATTTTTTGTCTTAAAACAGCCCCAGTAAAATATCAGGCTGTCCAATAAAACAGCGAGAGTAACAATAAAACAGTGAGAATCAAGATGAAATGTTAGCCAGGAGCTTCTCCCTCAATGAAGAGGCCATTTAAATACATGAAATATAGCAACACATACGTAGACAGACACACATCCCCCCCTTTCTAGCAATATTATAAATCCAGAATTGGAAATAATGCCTCCAAGAACTAAGTAAAAGCATATAAAGGTTCTTTTTTTTCCCCAGTGTATGCTTTAAAATGCATAACGCTTAAGTATTTCCTCCTTGAATAGCTTATTCTTTTATTATCAGTGCACAACATTTGAGCAAGCCTTTCACCCAGCGAGATGGCAGAGAAAATCATTTTAAAGCACGATAATGTACTAATGAAAAGAGAGAAATAGAATGGAGATCAGGGCAAAAATGCAGCACCCAAATCTAATTTGAGCACTTAAACTGATTTGATTCAAATTGCCAGCACCCTTAGATATATTAAGTAGTTTTCTGACTTTCCCTAAGCTTTAAACAGCATCAGGTAGCTTTTTAAAGACAGTGGCTTTTTATACCAGCTGTTGAACACAAGTTTCCACTTATTTAAGGATGGAAACTCTGATAGCTCTTTGCCAGCCAGCAGCTCTCTCAGGTTATGATTTACCCAAATCTTCTAGAGATAAAATTCCTTTTCACTGTAATATTCTCTGGCCAAGGACACTGTATCACCACCGACTCCTTAATAATGTTCAATCAGTGGCCCATAACTGCTTCCATTAAATTAATGAAAAGATAGTTTAAAAGATACACTCTAATCATTTTTTTCTCCTCCAACCATCACGTTGCATTGTGAAGCTCTGCTTAGATTTTCCTCAAAAAGAAAAAAAAAAATAAAGTATTACTATGAAAGAAGAAATAGAGCCTTTGCACACAACAAAACCCAGCTTTCTGGAATCATAGAATCATGGTTTGGGTTGGAAGGGACCTTAAAGATCATCCAGTTCCAACCCCCTGCCATGGGCAGGGACACCTCCAGCTGGATCTGGTTGCTCCAAGCCCTGTCCAACCTGACCCTGAACACCTCCAGGGATGGGGCAGTCATGCCTTCTCCGGGCAACCCGTGCCACGGTCTCACTACCCTCAGTGTGAAGAGTTTCTTCCTCTTGTCTAATTGAAATCTTCCCCCTTCCAATTTAAAGCCATACTCCCTCATCCTGTCACTCCAGGCCCTTGGAAAAAGTCCCTCCTCAGCTCTCCTGGAGCCCCTCTCAGTACTGGAAGCTGCTCCAAGGTCTCCCCGGAGCCTTCTCTTCTCCAGGCTGAACAACCCCAACTCCCTCAGCCTGTCCTCATAGCAGAGGTGCTCCAGACTTTGGATTGTCTTTGTGGCCTCCTCTGGATCCAGCTACAGTCCTACATCAAACTGCTCAGCAGTCTGCCTAGACACACAATTTTCATACAATTACAGTACCAGAAGCCAAGCATGGTCCCGAATTTGTTAATCAATCCTCCACAATCTCTGACCAATAAATCTATGTAAAATAGCAGTCACTTCTTCACCCGCGCTTTAACTCTGTCGGCAGCTGATATGAAAGCCGACGGAAAGAATTCAACCCAAACACGACACGACGTTGTGTCCTTGAGCTTCTAAAGCGCTTGAAGGAGCCTGCGGTCTCAAAGCTGGTGTATCCTTTTGACTGTACAACACTCAACGCTGGCAAGTTTACTCCTAGTTCCGTGGTCCCGAGTTCCCACCGCTCAAAAATAATCTCTTCAGTGTACTGGTCCAGCCGTGTGACTGGGAGATTCCTCATCCCGGCCAGCAGGCAGCCTCACGGCAGTGGCCCTCTCCTGCCAGCCTACAGCAGGCTGAAGCCACCGGCTGCACAGGAGCTCGCTGGAGGGTTGGATAGAAATACAGAACACAGCGCATCAGGCACATCCTGTATTTTCTATTTCAGCATCTCACAACACCAGAATCCTGAAGGGTTTTGAGGGGACGTTGTAAGAGGAGCGGCTAAAGTCACTTGGTCTATTCAGCCTGGAGAACGGGAGACTGCAGGGAGACCTCATTACAGTTTATTGCTTCCTCACCAGGGAAGGAGGAGGAGCTGATCTCTTCTCTCTGGTGACCAATGATAGAACTCAAGGGAATGGCAGGAAGATGTGCCAGGGGAGGGTTAGGTTGGGCATTAGGAGAAGGTTCTTCACCCAGAGGGTGGTGGAGCACCGGAACAGCTCCCCAGGGAAGCAGTCATGGCTTCAAGCCTGACAATATTCAAGAAGCGTTTGGCCAACACCCTCAGACACACGGTGTGAATGTTGGGGTTGTGCTGTGCAGGAACGGAAGTTGAACTCGATGGTCCTCATGGGTCCCTTCCAACTCAGGACATCTGACGATTCTACCATCTTAGTCTTTATCTTTAAAGAACTCAAGTGGCTGGTTCCACATCTTAAAAAATAAAGTCACCTGAAGTCCTTTCTAAGTCAGTCTCCTACATTCACAAGAGCACAACTGATGTAAGCACAGGTCAGCCTCTTCTCAGCAGCCAGTCCTACCACCAAGAGCAATCGCTCACGAAACCACATCAAGTACACTCCTGCTATGTCCTTTTCTTTTTAAGGCATCACATCACACCACATCTTTTAAACCCCATATCCACATTAGAACAGTAAAACACCGCATATGATCTCCCTTCCACGGTTTGGGTGAAACAGGAAAGAAAACAGTCCACTTCAGGTTTGTTCCCTGCAGTCTAAATAAAGAGACTTTTGCAGTGGGGAGGGCAAGTCGAATACCAGCGAACTGCAACACAAAGCTGTGATGCTCGTTCTTTGCTGCTACCACAGGAAGACGTGAGGAATTAGTGGGTCAGCAAAGCACAAGTATCTTGACAACCCCAGTGCTCAACATAAACAAAAAAGTCGAGGCCACAAATACAGTCATCACACACAGCGAGATAGGGACGGGAAGATTAACATGTCAAATTTAATTACATCTCTCCGTCAAGCAGATAAGCATGTGGAATATACCACAGGGAGAAAAGAATTTTCACCTGCCCTTCCGCTTCCCGTCTGCACGCACGGCATCCAGGAACACACGAAGACTTTTAAAGCGAAGCTGGACAATCAAACCCCACCCTGCCATGTCGCTTCTGACAGGAGAGGGAGGAAAACTCAAGGTACGTGAAAACTGTGACTGCTAAGCTCCACACATGGCTATAAAGACTTGCCTGCACTTTTCTCAGAGCTCAAAGTTTAAAAGCATTACTAGCAATTTGGACTCACTAATAAATAAACAAACAGCTAAATAAAACAATTGGAAAAACACACATCATATTTTCAGTCAGCATGTTTAGATCAGAATTATCTGTAAAAAGAATCAAGAGGCTTTATCAAAATAGATAAGAGGCTAAAAGAAAAAGACCATGGGCAGCAGGTACATTCCGATTCCCAGCAGCACCAGTTCGCCAGAGAAAAGACGATTTGACTTTATTCAAATCTAGTCCCCTTAAAATGACCAATAACCATTCAGGAAGGTAACAGGTAAGTGGCTATTTCACAACACTCTCTCTCAGCCACAAAATTCTTATCACGACAGCAGTAAAAACCATCAAAAAGGAAGCTTTTGACCTCAAGGGCTTGCCCAGCCTGGCATCATTTCCACACAAAGCCCCTTTCAAATTAGCTGCATCGCACCCCCAGCTACAGCCTGTCAAAAATACAGATAAGAAAAGAGAAACTCCAACTCCTAAAGCACACAGAGTGTTCTTCTTCTATGACTTCGGCTCAAAGAGGCAGCTCCCCTTCCCCAAATCTACAGGGACTATCATCTAAGGTGGTGGGAGGGGGGAACTTTCCCTGAGGAGCTCCTGAGAAAGCAAGTGCTGCCTAGAAGAGTCATCCGTTTTTTCATTTCCTTCTTTTCCAAGACTCAGCTCTGTCCAGGGAATTTACTCAACGCATGCAGGCACAGACTCTGCCACCGCTGATAACACCAAAGCCATCTTACAGAAAACCATCTTACAGAAACCCCTGCCACTGAAAATCTAAGTTTACAGAGAGGCCAGGGTGCATTTCCAGCCCATTCCCACAAAGATATCCAGCTTCTCATCCTATGGGACAGAGTTTCGACACACAAACCAAGTGGGCATCCTATGACCATCACCTTGGCACTGAAGACAATGTGTTTTCCAGTGCTGCACAGCCCAAAGATCCCCATCCTCCTGCGCAGACACCCTCAGCTCCTGCCACACACAGCCTGGACAAGTGCAGAGCCATGGGGTCTCCATCCCCCAACTCAGAACCATGCTTCGGCCTTTTTTCTCTCGAATAAATGACTCCGTCCAGAGGCAGGACACTCAACCACTCCCTGCTCAATCCCCCCCCCAGCTGCCAAGCTTTGGCCTCGTCCCCCAGCAAACCTAGGAGCTTCTTCCCTAACACCAGGCTGTTATTCCCACTGTCCCCTCTCCAAGAACCGGCACCACTCCTGCTCACACCCCTCTGGCCCAAGAGCTGAGCCTCCCCACATGCCACCCACCCCCTTTAAGACGCTGTTTCACTATTCCCCACACCTCTCTCCCAAACTCACCCTTAAACAAAACCACCACCCGCTCATGCTATCTGCCAACAAGACCCTGCTTAACCCCTCCCAGACACCCCTACTGCCTCCACCCAGCCCTAACGCCCGTTCGCATGCCCTTCCTGTCCCATTCCAGTCTGCTCCCAACCAGATCCAGTCCCCACCCCCATATCAGATCTTCCGTGTCCGCCCTCACCCAGGAACTGGCAGCAAACCCACGCTTGTCGTCTGCCCAGCACCCACTCCTCACCACTCCCCACCTGCCTCCGATGCCAGCGACCTCCACGCACACCCAAAACCACCCTTAAATCAGCTCATTCACCCATCATCCTTCAGACTTACACAGCCCCAAACCCATCCCTGCCGCCCAAATACCTCCCCCCACCCAATTCCCCCTCAGCCTTATTTTCTCTCCAAACCTACTACAACATAAATCCAGTTCTTTGCATCCACATTCCTTCATCTTCCAATTCATTGAGCCCAGATCCACACCTACCCTGCACCCACATTCCTGTTCCTACACACCCACAGCCCCTCACTGCAACTCCTGATCCCCCGTTACCCCTGTGCAACCCCAGCAAGCAACCCCCAAATCACTGCCCCCTCGGAAGGGCCTCGTTGTGGTACAAACACCCCAAACTCGCCAACTGCTGCTCCATGGGGCCCCACACCTACATCCCTTTACTCCCAGACCTCTCCCACGCAGCCCCAATTGCTGACAACCCCACAGCCCCCCAGACCCACCTGCGTGTGCTCTCTATCCATCGCACCCACTCCCGCCATCCTCCTTTTACTCCCAACAGCTCAGAGCCCCCCTTCTGCCCTTAAATCCTCGTTGTCCCTCTGCCTGGCTCACACCTGCCTCACACACCCCCGAATCAGCCCCTCACACCCCTGCTGCTCTCAGACTTGTCCCCCCTCCAATCCCAACCAGGAACACCCCAGTTGCCCACTCTGTAGAGGCTCCTGCGCAGCCCTTACTCCCACACACTGGGATCTGCATCTCAGACCCAGAGCCTTCAAACTCACCTCTGGGCAGCTCCCACCCCTTCTGAACCCCCAAATCTCCTCACATCCACCTCCCTGTTGTCCCTTTTGAGACCTTCCCTTGGGTGGTTTGAACCCAGAGGTGCCCTTTGAGCAGCTTCACACACACACACACACACTCCCCCTCACCTGCTCCTCACACCCAGAGCCCTTAAACTCACCCCTGGGCAACTCCTGCTGCTCCTGAACCCCCAAACCTCTTCACACCCACCTCTCTCTTGCACCCCTTGTGTGTTCCCCTTGGGTAGCTTGAACCTAGACGTGCCTCACACACTCTTCCCCCTTACTGCTCATCACATCCACAGCCCCTCAACCCCCTTGGCTGAGGACACCCACAGTCCTTGTTGTCCCTTCTGCTGAGAGACACCAGACTCTTTCCCAGCCCTTACACCTGCACTGGGATCTGCCCCTTGCACCCAGGGCCTTCACACTCACCCCTGGGCAGCTTCAACCCTTTCTGAACCCCCAAACATCTTCACACCCACCTCTCTTGCACCCACCAAGTGTCCCCCTTGGGTAGCTCAAACCTAGAGGTGCCCCCTCCACGCTCCTCCTCACACCCGGTGCCCTCAAACTCACCCTGGGCAGCTCCTGACCCTTCTGAACCCTGCAAACCTCCTCACACTCACCTCCCTCTTGCCCCCCTCAAGTGTTTCCCTTGGGTGGCTCAAACCCCGAAGTGCCCTACACAGACTTTCCTGCAATTGCCCCTCGCACCCAGCACCCTCAAACTGGCCCCTGGGCAGCTCCTACCCACGCTGAACCCCCAAACCTCCTCACACCAACCTCCCTTTTGCCTCCCTTAGCGTCCCTCTTGGGCAAAGTTGTTCCCTGAGCACCTTCCCCCTCTACTTCCCCCAAATACTCGTTGCACACAGAGCCCTCAAACTTGCCCCTGGGCAGCACCCATTCCTCCTGAACCCCTAAACCTCCTCACGCTGCCCCCTCGCACCCACAAACATACTGCCCCTAACTGTCACCAGCTGCAGACACCTGCAGACCACCTCGCTTCTCGGGACACTCTTGAACCCCACTCTCATCCCTGAGGACACCCGGGGACCCCCTGCTTCCCGGGATACCCATAAACCCCTAGTCCCTGTCCCAGGACACCCATAAACCCCTCAGTCCTCTCTCAGGACACCTACAGCACCCCCTGCCCCTCGGGACACCCTTAGACCCCCCTCTCATCCCCTCGGGACACACATGGACCCTTCTGCCTCTCAGGACACCCCTCTACACTCCCTCCCCGCCCCGGGACACCTGCAGCACCACCCTCAGCCCCCAGGACACCCCCTTACTGCCTCGGGACACCCCTAGACCCCCTCTTATACCCCCGGGAGACCCCCAGACCCCTCTGCTCCTCAGGGCACCCAGAGAACCTCTGCACCTCAGGACACCCCTCTCGCTGTCCCAGGACACCCGCAGGCCCCCCTCAGCCCCCAGAACACCCCTTTAACCTTCAGAAAACTCCCAGCCACCCTCCCTTCCCCCAGGACACCCCTTTACCCCCTCGGGACACCCCTAGACGCCCTCTCATCCCCTCGAGACACCCCTAGACCCCTCTGCTCCTCGGGACACCCAGAGCCCCGCCCTGCCCCTCAGGACACCCCTAAATCTCTCTGTTCTCCTCAGGACATCCCTGGATCCCCCTCAGGACACCCCTAGACACCCCCGTATCCTCTCAGGATACCACTGGGCCCCTTCTCTTCCCCTCGAGACACCCGCGGACCCCTCTGCTTCCCGGGTCGCCAAGAGCCCCTCCTGCCCCTCAGGACACCCCTGGACCCCCACTCAACACCACCCCCCGGGACACCCCCGTACCTCCTCGGGGCACCCTTGGATCCCTTTTCATTCCATCGGGACACCTCTCGACCCCTCTGCTCCCCGGGACATCCAGAGCCCCCCCTGCCGCTCAGAACACCCCAGGACACATCCCCCCCGGGTCCCCCCCTCCTTCCCAAGACACCCGCAACCCCCCCCAGGACCCGCGGTCCCACCTGAAGCGTCCCCCGCAGTGTTGGCACTGGTCGCCGACCCAGCCGGGCTGGCACTCGCACTGCCCACTTCCCGGCTGGCACCGCCCGCCGTTGGCGCACGGTTTGTCGCATTCCTTCACCGCCGCCACCTCCTCGGCAGCAGCAGCACCAGCGGGGCCCAACCCCGGTAGCGCCGGCATCAACAGCCCCAGCAGCGCCCACAGCAGCAGCAGCGGTGGCGTCGGTCCCCGCCACGCCATCTGCTGCCGCCGCCGAGCGCGGGAGGGGCAGGCGGGGGGCGGCGGGGCGACGCGGGGCATGTACGGCGCGGCGGGCGCGGGGGCTGCGCCGCTCCCGCTACGGTGGCCGCGAAGGGAGGGCAAACGCGGGGCGCCCGCAGCCAGGCGGCGCCGCCGGGCCGCGGCCGATGACGTCACGCAGCGGGCCCGACCAATCGCAAAGCGGGGACGGCCCGCCGGCGGCCAATGGGAAGGGAGGCCCCGCCCACCCCTAAAGGGGACTGGGAGACAGAAGCCACGCCCACCGCCGGCCAATGGCAACGTAAGCCACGCCCACCGCCCACCAGCGAGGAGTAGGGGTGTGGGCAGAGCGGCCCCGTGCGGGGCGCTCGCGGGCCGCGGAGCATAGAGACGGGGAGGGGTGCTGTGGGTGTCCCAGCTGTGTCCCCCCCCACCCCGAGGCTGGGCTGTCCCACAGAGAGTCACAGTGGCTGCCCCATCCCTGAAGGTGTTCAAGACCAGGTTGGAAGGTGCCGCGGACAGCCTGATCTAGTGGGGTTTCCCCGCCCATCGCGAGGGGGTTGGAAATAGATGATCTTTAAGTTCCCTCCCAACCCGAACTATTCTATGATTCTATGAGAGTTGGAAGGGGCTCACAAGGATCGCATAATCATAGGATGGTTTGGGTTGGAAAGGACCTCAAACCCACCCAGTTCAACCACCCTGCTGTGGGCAGGGACACCTCCCACTGGATCAGGTTGCTCAAAGCCCCATCCAACCTGGCCTTGAACACCTCTAGGGATGGGGCAGCCACCACGTCTCTGGGTAACCTGTGCCAGGGCCTCACCACCATCATTATCAAGAATTTCTTCCTAATGTCTAAACTAAATCTTCCCCTTTCCAATTTAAAGCCATTCCCCCTCGTCCTGTCACTCCAGGCCCTTGGAAAAAAATCCCTCCTTACCTTTCCTGGAGCCCCTTTCAGTACTGAAAGCTGCTCTTAGGTCTCCCTGGAACCTTCTTCAGGAAGAACAACCTCAACTCTCTCAGCCTGTCCTCATAGCAGAGGTGCTCCAGCCCTCAGATCATCTGCATGGCCTCCTCTGGACCCATTCCAATGTTTCCATCTCCTTCTTGTGTCAGGGATTCCAGAACAGGACACATTCCCCCTCGTCCTATAATTCCATGGAATGGGACCAGCAGGGTGAAGGAGGGGATTCCCTCTGCTCTGCTCTCATGAGACCCCACATGGAGTCCTGCATTCACTTTGTGAGTCCTCAGCACAGGAAGGACGGAGATCTGTTAGAGTGATTCCAGAGGAGGCCACAAAGATGATCTGAGGGCTGGAGGATCTCCCATACAAGGACAGACTGAGAGAGTTGCGGTTGTTCAGCCTGGAGAAGAGAAGGCTCCGGGGAGACCTTAGAGGAGATTCCAGGACTGAAAAGACCTATAGGAAAGCTGGGCAGGGGCTCTTGATCAGGGAGTGCAGGGACAGGACAAGGGGGAATGGTTTGAAGCTGAAAGAGGGGAGATTGAGATATTAGGAAGAAATGTGAGGTTGGTGAGGCACTGGCACAGGTTGCCCAAAAAAGTTGTGGCTGCCCCATCCCTGGAGGTGTTCAAGGCCACGTTGGATGGGGCTTTGAGCAGCCTGATCCAGTGGGAGGTGTCCCTGCCCATGGCAGGGGGTTGGAACTGGATGGGTTTTAATGTCCCTTCCAATGCAAACCATTCTATGATTCTATTAAAATAAGCAGTCAGCTGTTCATGCAAGGATTACAGCAGCATGAAAAGCCAAGCTTGCTGGCATGGGACAGTCATCATCACTTGGTAGTAAATGTTTCCAGTAGACAATTGGGAAGGTGCAGCTGCCTTATTTAATTTTGCAAGCAAGAAAACAGGGATCTCTTCCCTCCTGCCCTGGAAAACCACTTAAGCGAAGGCTCTCCAGACCTTAATTCATAACAGCAAAGGACTGAGGGATGAAAAAGCAAAGCAGCTCAGTCTCTGGTCCTCTCCTGAGTTCGTGGCAAAGCAGCAGACACTTTTTTTAACACATTAGCCAGGATGCTGCTTTCAGCAGGAATCAGCAGATGGTGAAGCAGAAACACCGATGCTGTTCAAAATGATCAGACTTTTCGTTTTCAGCAAGGTGAGAAAGCTGGTGGTGTTGGAGTTCCTGGGTAAAGGTTGCCTTTGGTCTCTCTCCTTTAGTCTGTTCCGTTGTGCCTGGAGTTACTTGAGTCATTAATATCTTGTTTCAAACATGGAAAGGTGTCAACAGCTGATAATTAATCTTATTTTTATAATGAAATTCAAAAAAATAAAAGATGGTATTCACATTTTTCCCTTTTAAAAAGGGTGGCCGGGGTTTAGGTGTAGTAATACAAAGATAGACAACACACTGGATGGAAATAACCAACCCACAGTATTGAAATAACTCATTTGCATTTAGAAATTAAACTATTATTTTACCCGTCTGGGCTGCAGGAGGTTCTTCAGTGGGAGCCTCACTCATTTCTAAGTGAGTTAGCAGGGATAATGAAGGGGATTGAGCAGATAGGAAAGAAAACAGCCTCAAGATCAGTTTGTGTGTTCTTGTCAGTCAAGCATCTGTGTAACAAAAGCATTGCTCATGTGTTTTGCCTTTTCTGCTTGAGGCCCCAGGAAGGAGAAGGAAATCTTGAGTTGAGTTTAAAAATGCCATGCTGGGCTGACCTGGAATCCAAAGGAGACGTAAAACCAGAAAGATGGGAGAGATGAGAAAGAGGTTATAAATACCTCCTAGGCTACACAGAGGTGGAGGCACAGGGAGGATATTTATAATACATGGATGTTCCTGGGACACAAATGACTGCCAGAATGCCTCGACTCTGTGGATTCGGATGCCATCCATTGCCATTATCCAAGGCGCTGCCAGCAAAGGCCAGTGCCGAAACTCACCCAGTTCAGAATGCAGCCAGCGCATGACGGTCCTCTCTGACTTGTCCTCTGTGTGTCACAACTTGCCAACACAACTTGCTCCCACCAGCTCAAGCCAAAGGGGCCCCAACAGTCTGGCACAGCTTCTGTACTGTGTGCATTACATATTAGCAGCTCAGGGCTGCGGTTAGCATCTGCTGTCAGATATCGCCTCCATCCTCTACTTTGTCTCTCCTCACATCTGTTTGTATTCGCTTGCAGTTCTCCGAGATAACAATAGTTATATTTTCACAACACCTGCTCCTCGCTTTCTTACCAAACATGCTTGCACAAAAGATTGAAAGTAAAAAACATGGGTTGACATGGTGAGAATAAGTCACAGAATCATAGAATCCTAGAATCGGAGAGTGATTTGGGTTGGAAGGGACTTCAAAGCCCATCCAGTTCCAACCCCCTGCCATGGGCAGGGACACCTCCCACTGGATCAGGTTGCTCAAAACCTCATCCAATCTGTCCCTGAACACCTTCCAGGGATGGGGCAGCCACAGCTTCCTTGGGCACTGTGCCAGTGCCTTACTACCCCCAGCGTGAAGAATTTCTTCCTAATATCCAATCTAAATGTTTTCCCTTCCAATTTAAAGCCATTCCCCCTCATCCTGTCACTATATGCCCTTATAAACAGTCCATTCCCAGCTTTCTTGTAGCCCCCTTCAGGTACTGAAAGGCCACTAATAAACCTGGAGAAATCGTTCCCATCCTGCACTTCTCTGCATCTGTATCAGACCTGAAGAACTGCTTGTGTGACCAAAGATTTGTCTGGAGTTTCTTTTCCATGCCATCTCTCCTTACCTCTCTCCCCATCCTTTTTCCAAAAGTAGTTCCTTAAAATTTGGAAATTGAAAAGTTTTTCTACCAAATAACTGAAATCATCAGATCTGTGCAGTGGTTGATGGCTGTTTTTTATCAAGCAAACTTCAGCTCTCTCAAATGAAGAGTTAAGAAAGATCATCCAGCAAATGAGGGTAGGAAGAGAGTTCTCACATCATGACAAGCTGATACTCCAGCCAGTAAAGGATTCATCAGCTGCCCATGGCCAATCTTGAATACTTCAGAGAAGACGAACGTCCGTGAGTGTTGCACAATAGAAGAAATCCTTTCCTGACCTTGGTAGTGATCACACTGTGCCCTGTCGCTGTCTGTATGAAACATTAACTGTGGGAGATCATTATTATTAAATTAAGTTTAATCTGTTCAGTTTTAATGTGCAAAGAATGTTCAATAAATGCGTCTTGGTCTTTTTCTATCAGCAGGCAACTTTGTGACATGAAAATACAGTTTGAAGGGGAGGAGTTACGTTGGCCCAGAGTGCAGACGGCGCTATTTTTATTTCGGAAAACAGAAATATTTCATAGTAGACGCACTAGAATGATTTAAACACCCTTTCCTGGCAACAGGAGCAGCAGGACAATGGTGTTTTTGCAAACTGCACATAGTGAAGGCATTGCATTGAGGGATGGAAGTGTCACAGCTAGAAAAATTGCCATCAGAACAGCACTTAAGTGGCTCTCGCAATTCATGCAGCACGAGACATCAACAACTAATTATTAAGCAAGCATTTCCACGGACATTGATTTCAGACAAGGCTTTACAACGAGCAAGTACCACCAGTGCTGAATTATGATTGGAGTGAAGAGCTGCGCTCACTTCGGTTCACTCTTACTGCCAAACTTTTATGACCCTCTATATTGTCGTTACATGTGCAATTGAATGTGTATTTACTCAGCACATATTTGCTCAGTATATAAGTCAAGTTACTGCCTTCTTCATATGCCCAATGACAGGATAGCCGGAGACGCTAATTAATGAATTGGCCTCTGGGGTGAAATTACGTCCTCATTAAGCAGACTCCTATTGATATTAATATGGTCAGAATATCATAGCTGATGGCTGAGTCACGGCTGAGCTGGGTATCACGGGTGTGTAAACAATGGAGCTGCCCTGGGAAGTTGGCTGCTTGGTCTGTTTATCTGCATAACTCAAGATGGATCGAGTCATGGTGATATCTGGGGTCAAAAATCACATGAAGCTGTAACCATAATGCTGCATTATAAATGCTTTTTTTCCTTCCGTTGAGATGAGCTGTTTCACAGGAGCCCTAAACTCCTGAAATAACTCCCTTTCCAAGGGCCTGGAACCAGTTATATCTGATTAGCACATAACCCAGTATCGCCAGTTTTTCTGTTCCTCACCAAACCTGCTGTTTTCCACCCTGCCCACATTTCCAAATCCTTGGCATCTCCCAGCCCCATCCCTTCTGCTGAAAGTCCTTCCAGCTGCCCTGCTTGTATCCAGATGACATGGGACAGTCTGTCTCCAGCAGTGTCCTTGCTCCCTATCCAAAACATCCTCCTTGCACTATAGTGGGAGAAAGGAAAAGGATATCCTGCTATCCAGCGCTGAGATCATCCCTTGCACCCCACCAGAAAGGTCTCGCCTTCCCAGGCTGAAGAAAACAGCAAGAAAGAAATTCCTGCTGTTGCAAAAAGCAGATCATGCATAGCCATTCTCATTAAACACAACTTCAGACCAAGCAATTGAGATGACTCAAAACAAAAACCCATTTTCCACTCAGCTCCTTTTCCCTCGGTCCTTTGCCTCCGCAGTGCCAGCGAAGTCCAAGTCTGAACAGGAGCAGATTCAGACCAAAATGTATTCATGAGATGCTTCGTTGCTGTCTGGGGAGGTGTGTGAGCCAACCCTACGCTTAACAACTGCCACATGATCTTCCTTCAAAACACCCTCTGGGTCGTTTGAAGGGCTTGCTTCAGGTTTGGTTCTTTTCTTCCTTCCAGATATCAGACTTCCTGCAAACAACTTACTGTTGCTTTCTTCTGGTTTTGGTGATTATGTCCCAAGCCTCACGCTGACACAAGTCCTTCTTCTCTCATTCAAATAAGGAGCTTTTCCTCTGAAGGTCTCTAGCTGACAGAAATGTCAGAACAGCAGGAATAAGTGCAGAAACCCTCTATTTTCTCCCCATCTTCCTGGCAATCCTGCCATGAGTATGTTTAACAACACATATCCAATTATGATGCACATTTAGGCATAAACTTGGAGTTTGCTAGAGGCCCAGTTTGACCCCTCTATTTTTTTTTTTCATTTAGATGTGGATGTAATGGCCAAAGGTCCTTCAAAAATGCGCTTAATAAGGAATGAAATATAGAAACTAAAGTGCTGCCGGGAACAAAGGTCTGAGATATTTGCAGGCATTGTAGTGACGAATAGCTGAAAAGTAATGCCATCTGCACAATTGCTGTAGAGTCCTCATTGTTAGGGTAGAGGGAAACTAATGATAAAACTGTCCTGGAACTGAAGAAATTAGGAGAGAAAAAGAAGAACCTTACACCTTTTCAAAGCTGATTGTGGAAATGGTGGTTAGCGAGAGGGTAACAACCTCACATAGACCGGGGATGTATCATCGGGCTCTGCGCAGAGTCTGGTAAAAGCCCTGGTGATCAGAGATGTTAGGACCTTGGGTTTATATCTAATTCAAAAGAAGCAGGATTTCATACTGTACAGTTCTCTAGCACCACAAAGGCTACTGGATCGATCCAGGTTCAGTGGAAAGCATGGCAGTGGCTGAGTTATCTGCAGTGTATCTGCTGTGCTTTTGTTTCTCTTGTAGATTTTTCTGTTTGCAGGTCCTGTCTTCAAAGATCTTCACAGAAAGATTTGACCCATCTGATTTTAGAGGGATGATGCACAGGCTCTGAAGACCAATATTTGATTGCCTCAAGCCGGGTAACTATGAAAACAAAGTGTGTGTTTGGGAAAATGTTGATTTGTATAGACCAGGGACTAATGTTACATCCTAACCTGGAAAGCGTGGCACCCAGCCCAGAGCCACTCCTCTGAAATCCTGGCGTATTTTGAGATAATCTCCAGCTTCATAACCAAAGTCAGAGTAGTATGTAAAGAGTAAGGAGGAAAAAGGGGGAGGGAAGGTCAAACAAAAGTAACTTGCACTTCTTAAAAGAGAAAAATCACTTCAGCATGCTATCTCTGACATATGATCAGAGGCTGGATGCGGGTCTGGAGCACCTCCCATATGAGGACAGGCTGAGGGAGTTGGGCTTGTTCAGCCTGGAGAAGAGAAGGCTCTGGGGAGACCTTAGAGCAGCTTCTGGGACTGAGAGGGGCTCCAGGAAAGCCGGGGAGGGACTCTTTGTCATGGAGCGCAGGGATAGGATGAAGGGAACGGTTTTAAGCTAAAAGAGGGGAGATTGAGATAAGATCTTAGGAAGAAATGTTTTCCTGTGAGGGTGGTGAGACAGTGGCACAGGTTGCCCAGAGAAGTCATGGCTGACCCCTCCCTGGAGGTGTTCCAGGCCAGGTTGGATGGGCCATCGAGCAACCAGATCCAGTGGGAGATGTCCCTGCCCATGACACGGGGTTGGAACTGGATGAGCTTCAAGGTTCCTTCAAATCCAAATGATTCTATGATTCTATGATTTTTTGAAAACTCCCTCAGAATGGTCAATCTGCTGGGGGAAAACAACCAACCAAACAAAAAAAGCCGACTGCACTTTCAAACTCCGCTATTTATAAAAGGAAAGGCTTTGTTTGCAAGCAGTGTAGCCTAAGTGTCTGATTCCAGCCTGCTCTGTGGAAAGAGTGTGTTGAATATATCAACCCATTTTTGCAAGAGCAGAGCAAAGTCTCAAGTGTATCAAGTAATTGAAAGATCATTGACCAACAATAGCAAGTTAGATGCAGTCTGGGGAGAGCCTAGATGCTATAAAAACAGCCGTGTGTTCCCTCCTTCCTTCTGAAACGGAGCCCAGTGAGAGGATAACGAAAGGCATTCAGAGCTGCCGACGAAGCCCAGTACAATGTGGACCCCTATACGTTCAGCTGGAGGGCAGGGGATGAAAAGAGAGGAGCTGCTGTCATTATGCAGGGTATTCTTGAGAGGAATAAAGGGAGGCAAGGCAGTTTTGTGTGTTCAACACAAAAACTTGAAGAAAAAGGTGAAAACAGGCTGCATTTTGTTAGGGGCTGTGCCAGACGCTCTGTGTTTCTTGCGGAGAAACATCTCTGCTATGTCTGACCTCGGTGACTCTCGCCTCCAGCGTCGGGGCTGAGAGAGCAGCTGGTGCCTGTAGTGCCTTGGTAAAGTGAGAGCCTCAGCCCCACGATGGGTGCCAGGCTCTTATCCTGACAGCAACACAAAAGTGCATTGGCAGACAGGGAGGGAGACGGTGCTGATTGTGTTTGAGGGGGTCTCGTTCCCTGTAGAGAGATCAGATCTGCGAGGGAGAGGAGGGAGCAAGGGGAATCATAGAAAAGTTGGAAAAGACCTTTGAGATCATCAAGTCCAACCGTACCTGTCCACTACTAAATCATATACCTAAGCACTTGCATTTGTGCCTCTCCATCATCTCCTCTTCCTCAGCTCCTTTGTAGAGGCTTTTGCAAGCTCCCTGCTTCCTTGCCTTTGCCCTTTCTGAAGGGAATTCAAACTGTGCTGCCCAACCCTCATCAATGCTGCTACAAGGGATCATGATTGCTGCCCTTGACGTGCAGCCTGCCTCTGGCTGACTCATGTACCTGAGGTGGAAACACCTTCTCTAATCAGTCCCTGGCACTGCTGTCCCTGTGTTAGTTTTCACTGCCCGGGAACTGGAGTCACCCCTTCAGAGGGAGTACAGGGAGGTCAGGCACCGCTCCAGGGTTGCAGGTGCATTTCTGGCTGCAAAGACAGAGCCCACGTGGTACCCAACCTCTGCAACTCCACTGGTGGGCAGCGGTTAACTGAGAGACTGAGGCATAAACATACCCATGCAGACCTGTTAGCTGTATTTATAGAATCATAGAACGGTTTGGGTTGGAAGGGCCCTTAAAACTCACATAGTTCCAACCCCTCTGCAATGGGCAGGGACACTTCCCACTAGATCAGGTTCCGCAAAGCCCCATCCAACCTGGCTTTGAACACCTCCAGGGATGGGGCAGCCACAGCTTCCCTTGGCAACCGGGGCCAGTGCCTCACCACTCTCATCGTGAAGAATTTTCTCCTTATGTGTAGTCTAAATCTTCCCTTCTCCAATTTAAAGCCATTCCCCCCTCGTCCTGTCAGAGAATCATAGAATCACAGAATAGTTTGAGTTGGAAAGGACCTTAAAGATCATCCAGTTCCAACCTCCCTGTCATGGGCAGGGACATCCCAGTAAATCAGGCTGCCCAAGGCCCCATCTAACCTGGCCTTGAACACCTCCAGGGATGGGGCAACCATAACCTCCCTGGGCAACCTGTCACTACAAGCCTGTCTAAAAAGTCCCACCCCAGCTTTCCTGGAACCCCTCCAGGTACTGGAAGGTCACTATAAGGTCTCCTTGGAGCCTTCTCTTCTCCAGGCTGAATAACCCCAACTCTCTCAGCCTGTCCTCGTACAGGAGGTATTATTTCTCTCTTTTAGACTTTCTACCAGTTCTCCCTCTTCCTCTGGCTCACACATCAGGCTGACCCTTCCAGCCCTTGGTAGGTTATTCATCATGTGGGAAAAAGATGCTAATCTCCATTGCTCAGATGCTTAAAACTTTAACCACTTTCCCTATGACCAAGAAAGCAGCAGGAGGCACCAACCTTGGGCTTCAGGGCTGATTTGGTGACCTTCCGCCAAAAAAAAATCACAGCTCAAGTTCACACCTCTTGCACACTCAGTTCTCCCTGCCAGAGCTCCTTAGGGGATGGAGGAAGGCTGGCTGCTGTTGTTGGGGCACCTACTCTTAGGCTGAGGCTAACAATCTGACACATTCGTTAGTAGCTCTCAGGGAGCCATTCCTGCTGAAGACCTGGTGTAACTGTACACAAAAACACCCTGCTAAAAACTCAGCCAGTGCAAAGTCCTTTTGACAGCTGACTCCTCAGTATTCCCGACAAAAATAACCTCAGGGCTCCACATTTCCAGTTCTGCTATGCTTGGTCTGGTGACATTTTTGTTCCAGGAGGGGCTACTGGTCCACAAGCTCTCCACTATCTCTCATGCAGGGCTGGTAGTAGCTGTTAGGATCTTGCCTTCATGCTGGAGAAAAGATACTATCACAAAAATAAAGCCTCTAAAAGCACAAACGCTCTCATCCTGCCTTTTACAAGAAGAGAAATGCATGAGCCAAGCATTTGGACTTTCTTTCTCGAAGTTTTGTTAGAACTTAGATCTTAGAATCACAGAATCAAAGAACCATGGAATGATTTGCGTTGGAAGGGACCTTAAAGATTCCACCCCCCCTGCCACGGGCAGTTACACCTCCCACTGGATCAGGTTACTCGAAGCCCCATCCAACTTGATCTTGAACACCATCAGAGATGGAGCTTCCATCCTTTTTTAATGCTACCCCTTTAGTGGTAATGCCTCTGAAGATTATTTTTTCCTCCTCTTGCTCCTTGCTTACTCTCAGCCAGGTTTACATTGGACACTGTTACAGCAGAAGTGTATTGAATCTATAAAACTAAGGCAAGGTAGGTCTAACTAATCATTAAACTAAGGGTGGGTGGATTTAGACTGGACATAAGGAAGAAATTTTTTACACTGAGCGTGGTGAAACATTGGCACAGTTTGCCTAGAGAGGTAGTGGAGGCCCCATCCCTGGAAACATTCCAGGTCAGGTTGGATGGGGCTCTGAGCAACCTGTTCTGGTTGAAGTTGTCCCTGCTCCTGCAGGGGGTTGGACTACAGGACCTGTAAATGTCCCTTCCAACCCAAATCATTCTATGAGTCTATATGTTCATGGCTGAGGAATGGAATTAAATCATGTGTTACACTACATTGTCCTGGGTTTCATCCTTGAGATGCCTTCCAAACTGCAAAGCACACCAGAAGCAGGGAGGCTCCAAGCTTCAGAGCATTGCCTGTCTGGCCTTGGAAGAGCCTGCCTGCAGGTAGGTCCTGTTTCATGCCAGTGTAACATCATCAGCTATGAGAGAGCTGCTCCTTTTTCACAGTATAAGCAAAAAGGGAACAGGGGCTGCAGCACTGAGTGCTAACTATGACTGGGCTGCTGGCTTCCCTGCATGAAATGATGATGGTTTAAACCAACTTATGGCGTCAAGCTGTGCTGGGTGGGGGTTTAAATTGGATATTTGGAAAAATTTCTTTACTGAAAGAGTGGTGAAGCATTGGAAGAGGCTGCCCAGGTCAGTGGTGGAGTCACCATCCCTGGAGGGGTTCACAAAGCATGTAGATCTGGCTCTTGAGGGCATAGTTTAGTAGCGACAGTGGTGTTGTGTTGATGGTTTGACTGGGTGATCTGAGAGGTCTTTTGCTACCTTAAGAATTCCGCGTTTCTATAATTCTAACTTAATAATGAGCTGGAGACTTTACAGAACACATGTCAGCCCTGTTGTTCAGCCACGTAAGGCTAATTTGGTTTCAGCAAACATAGGTCCTCTGGGGTCTGGAGCCTAGCATTTATCCAAAGTTTATTAAACTATGCTTTATCCAAACTTTTTCCCATAGCCTTGTAATTAAGAGGATGAATGGTCCAGCCGACTTCCGTGGGAGTGGTTGGATGTCTCGTTAAACTTGCACCTGCAGCTTAACGAGAGTGAGACTTCGCCATGGGCTTGCTCATGCCCTGTTGAAACAGCACATAAGGAACTTGGTTTCTAGATTACATCAACACGTCTTACTTCCTCCTGTCATGACAGGCCAAACGAGTAAGGACTCACTGATTTTAAACTGAAACCAGTTCTCCAAATGTCTCTTGCACCCAGGTGCAAACTAGTTGTGCAAAGTATAATTGAGATAATAAAGGCCAGGATAATAACATTGTAGCAGGTATTTTTGGTCAAACATTGGAATAAGCTGCCCAGGGAAGTGGTTCAGTCTCCTTCCCAGGAGATGTTCAAAAAGCACGTAGATGTGGCACTTCAGGACATGGTTTGATAATCACAGTAGTGTTGGGCTGACGGTTGGACTGGATGATCTTAGAGGTCTTTTCCAACCTTAATGATTCTATGATTCTCTGATTTTGCTAGAGGTTGCATGAACAACACTAGACAGTAGGAACTGCCTAAAAGGGGAGGATGCTTGGAATTATAGAATCATAGAATAGTTTGGGTTCAAGGGACCTTAAAGATCATCCAGTTCCAACCCCCCCGGCCATGGGCAGGGACACTTCCCACTGGATCAGGCTGCCCAAGGCCCCATCCAACCTGGCCTTGAACACCTCCACGGATGGGGCAGCCACGGCTTCCCTGGGCAACCTGTTCCAGTGCCTCACCACCCTCATCGTGAAGAAATTCCTCTTTATGACTAGTCTAAATCTGCCCCTCTCCAGATTATACCCATTGCCCCCAGTCCTATCACTACAAGCCTTCGTATACAGTTCCTCCCCAGCTTTCTTGTAGCCCCTTCAGGTACTGGAAGGCTGCTATAAGTTGTCCTCGGAGCCTTCTCTTCTCCAGGCTGAACAACCTCCACTCTCTCAGCCTGTCCTCGTGTGGGAGGTCCTCCAGCCGCCTGGTCATCCTTGTAGCCCTCCTCTGATTACTTACACCTACTTACACTTACTATCACCTGGTCCAACATTCCCTTGCTTCCGCCAAGCAGTTCAAACCATCTCAGAGCAATATTTGGGGCTGGCAAATAAATGGCAAGTCAACACTTCTGACCACTAAAGCAAGATTAATAGTTTCATGCTACTTAACTCCAGTACAACTGCAGATATCTGCATATTATAGAGCTTAACAAAGGATTAAACCAGTTCTATGAGTGAAAGAAACTTGGAAAGAAGACTGCTCACTCCTCACTTGTTTAAATTGGTGTAATTCCATCAGGAGGAGCATCACCAGGGCATGGCTTTTGGGAAGCATGAGAAGGAGGAATAAAGTGCTGGGAACAGATCCATAGACACCTTTGCTCAGTGGGGTGAACTGTTGTAAAATCCAGAGTGCCAGGGTAGAGGGATTGCGTGGGAAGGCAGAGGGCGGGCGAAAAGAAAAGAAAACAGATGGGACCACAGGGGGCTGTTTTGTGTAGGATTTTTGGGATACAGTTCGTGGAGTTGGAGGCAAGGAAGGTCATCGAGGCTGGCTTCCTGGATCCACAGTTATTCAGCTTCATCCTGTTGCTCCTGCCCAGGGTGCAAATTGTATTCTCACCCCATCTGTTGTCCCAGAGGGTCTCACATCTCTGTGCTCCCAAGTGCTGCAGTAAAAGCTCAGCTCTGTGGCATGATTCTGGGTGATTGCCACTGCAATTTGAGCCCTGTGCAGCTGCTCAAGGAAGCGTAACGTTTGGCTCAAGAAAAATATTGCTATGTATTCTCTTGGGCTTCTTGGGAGGAAACAGTGTCTCATTATAATCCAAAAAGGTCTGGGGTGGGGGTGCATTGTGTTTTATTTTTTCCTAGTTCAAGTTAATATAACTAAAATATGAAATGCGTTGTGATTTATAAAAGACATATAAAAAGGCTTTGGGGCTTTTCTTCCACTGTTTTGAGCTCTCCTTGGCACTGTTATTGGGTGAGTGTCCAATCTGAGCAAAGGCAGCAAAGGAGGAAAGATTGAGGGCAAAAGAATGGGGCAAAGACAAATCCCACTCAGCATGTTCCTTGTTGCACATCCCTACACAAGGATGCTGCGGGGATGCTCTGCTGGCCAAGGCAGCAGGCTCAGCAGTGACTTAGGGCACTGCACTTCCCCTGATGTCAAGGGTGGGTTCAGAACTGTTAGGAGGTGAAGAGACACCTGCCAGAACAAGAAACGTTGGTTTGGAAAGAGTGGAAAAAGCTTGTGCAGCAACTGTTTGCTAAAAGGATCTGCTCCGCACACACAAAGGTAGCGGCTGCTGCATTTGTGTGTAAGAATGCAGATGGAAAACAGAGTGGGCTCTTCAACAAGACGCTCCCAAGAGGTGTCTTTATAGCAGTATTGTCTGTTTTAGAAACAACATTGGATAGAGGCATTATCTGGGGATCTGCAAGTCAGCTTATGTTTGGTACTGGGAGATAAATATGCTATTTAAGCACATATAATACCAGCCTCGAAGGAATAGTTTGAGACTCAGGCAATCGATATGACCAGCACGTTTGCTAACGGCGTGCAGAGATCAGCATTAAGAAGTTGTTGTGGTGAAGCCCTGAGCAGTCGAGGGGAGCCAAGAAAATGCATTCCTTGGCTGAAGTGTGTTCCAACGATGAGTAGGCGGCAATGGCCTTTGTGAAGCCATGAATTCCGTCCTTGCTCCAGCCCAGAAATGCTGCATTGCCTCTGGGTTATTTGATATATTTCCAGTAGCCTCTGTCTCAAAAAGTGGGACTTATCTCAGCTGGGCTGAGACATGGACAGCACAGATGTCTCCATCTAAGCTGGTCCCAGAGGTTTTCTCTGTAGTCACGGTTAATTGCAGACCAAAGCATAGCAAGATTTTGCTTTCATACAGGAACACTCATTCCTGTGTGAGAGCAACATCTTACAACTGCCCCATGGCACAGCCCAAGCTCCAGAGCTCCTGATTCAGGTCTAGTCATGCAATGCTTCAGGCTTCTGGTAACGAGTCCTCTTCGCTGGAGGACCATGCTCTCTGCAGTCTCAAATCGTAGAACAGTTTGGGTTGGAAGGGAGAAGGGTCTGGGGGAGACCTAGAGCAGATTCCAGTACTGAAAGAGCCTGCAGGAAAGCTGGGGAGAGCCTCTTGATCAGGGAGTGCAGGAATAGGACGAGGGGGAACATTTTTAAGCTGAAAGAGGGGAGATTGAGGTGAGATCTTAGGAAGAAATGTTTTCCTGTGAGGGTGGTGAGGCTCTGGCCCAGGTTGCCCTACCCCTGGAAGTGCTCTGGCCCAGGTTGCCCTACCCCTGGAAGTGTTCAAGCCCAGGTTGGATGGGTCTTTGAGCAACCTGATCCAGTGGGAGGTGTCCCTGCTTATGGGAGCGGGGGTGGAACTGGATGGGCTTTAAGGTCCCTTCCAACCCAAACCATTCTGTGATTCTATGAAATGGAGGAGCCAAGCAAAGGAGATGAGCAGGATGATGAGCATAAAGATGAAAAGCTGTGAGTGTCAGCCTGTGTTTTATAGGCTTCAGCATGAGGTGGTCTTCCAGGCATTGGAGGGGAGTTCCATGTGCAAGACTGGGGAGGGAGTTAAGGGAAAAGCACAGAAACCCATCAAACTCTGGGGGTTGGAAAAGGGTGCAGCTACACAGAGAAATGAGTTAAAGTCAAAAAGAAGGAGTCGTTGTTTGGTGCAGGCTCTGACTGCGAGGCAGTGGAAGGATGGAATCACAAGGTCTAAGCATCTGAAGGAAGAGCTGGGAAGATGATCCCAGCAGCGATGCTTTATGGAGGAGTCCAAACATGCTCACAGAGAGATGCCATAAATAACCCTACCCCTCGGGCCAGTTTTCATCCCTTCAGCTTGCACAGAAACCTTGTGACCGTATAAAGTGGATCTTTTTCATAATGAGGCCCATGAACTCCTTTAAATTTTATCATCTTTTTCATTCCCTTTACTCAGAAACTAATGGATACGCTTTGGGGCAAAACTAGCAAAAAAATCCAGATGATTTGCCCATACGCTGCTCTCAAACTAAGGAGAGAGGAGCACGAGGAGGGAATAACTCAGCTGGTGACACTGAGAGTTATGAGTGGGATCGAGGGGTTAAGAACAGGGACTTTTACAGTGGAGTAATTTTAATGACACACAACAAGCACCCCGCTATAATTAAGTGCTGAAAAATAACAACCTACTATTAAGAGATTGCATTATAGTCTCAACAGCGATCGTGTGCAGCCTCGATAATGGTGTCAAACTAGGATATTCACTGGGGGATTAATAAGCAGTTAAAGCACAAAGGCTCCTTGCCAGAAGGTTATCTCCAGGAAATGCCTGCGAGCTCAATTGTTATTATTTAAACAAACAGCAAATGGCATTGTCGCATATAAAAATTTTTACATTGTCTTGTAAAAATATCAGAATAGAGGTGAAGAGGAAGTATTTTACAGCAAATAACCAGATGCAAACCACAGGTTGAGGGAGGGGATTCTGCCCCTCCACTTTGCTCTGGTGAGACCCCACCCGGAGCCCTAAGTTCAGTTCTAGAGTCCTCAGCACATGAAGGACATGGAGCTGTTGGAGTGACTCCAGAGGAGGCCATGAAGGTGATCCAAGGGCTGGAGCACCTCCCCTATGAAGACAGGCTGAGGGAGTTGGGAATGTTCAGTCTGGAGAAGCAAAGGCTCTGGGGAGAACTTATAGTGGCCTTCCAGTACTGAAAGAGGCTCCAGGAAAGCTAGGGGGGTCCTCTTGATCAGGGAGTACAGGGACAGGACAAGGGGAAATAGTTTTAAGCTGAAAGAGGGGAGATTGAGATGAGATCTTAGGAAGATATGTTTTCCTGTGAGGGTGGAGAGGCCCTGGCATAGGTTGCTCACAGAAGCCATGGCTGCCCCATCCCTGGAGGTGTTCAAGGCCAGGTTGGATGAGGCTTTGAGCAATCAGATCCAGTGGGAGGTGTTCCTGTGCATGGCAGGGGGTTGGAACTGGATGGGCTTTAAAGTCCCTTCCAAACCAAATATTCTACGATCCAATGATCTTTAGCCATTTTTAACACCCCAAACCCTCTAATTTGCCTACATGTACCATGCCATGAACAATGAGTGTCTGACATCACTTTAGGGAGTCCTTTGCCCCGGAGAATGTATGTTTCTGCAAGAAATTTCTATGAGGGATATTAATGTATTGTCCCCATTTCTACACTTTTTTCTCCTGGTGTGAAAATGCCTTCTTCTGCTGCACAGCCCCATCAAGCCTGATGAGCTCCTGGCTGATGGTTAAAGAATTTTCAGATGCTGTTGGGAGACACCAAGAACTGGGACTGCTAATGTTATTTTCCTCTACTTGGTATCTCACATTAGAGGCATAAGGATTAAAAAGTCTTAGAGAGCGGAGCTCGTCTAGTGTTTGAAGGAGCATTGCTTTGGAGATGGCGATTAAATGCTCTACTGACTGTTTTTAGAGGATTTGTGTGAGATGATGCTGTAAAAGTCACCCGTCTACCTAGAAAGTGCTGATGGCTGATAAAGGGGTGAGGCAGGAGGTTGGATGAGGGTGACTCAGGAACCAGATGCTCTCAGGGAAATTAACTCTCTTTGTAGACACCGAGATAATGAACTCATTTTAACCTCTGTCATCCAGGATTTAGTTCTGTTGTGAGAGCCTGAATTTCACTTAGGAAACAGTGGTGGACAAGGTCCCTGGGGTGAGAAGCCATGGCATTTCATGGATCATTGGGTACCTCTTATCTCCAGAGATTCTGTCTTCCATGCCCCAGCCGACAGGACAAACTTAAACTGAAACAAATGAGATTTGAATTAGTCAGTGGTGAAGCAGTTCTTAGGGCAGCGTCAGGATAATGAAGCTCTGATATCAGATGGGTGGAGAAACCACCAAAGCAATGTCACTGGAGGTGACCAGGCACAAGTTTGACAACCACTTGTTGAGAAGGCTCAAAGTAGGGACTGGAAAAGCTCCTCGCAGTGTCTGTGGCCTTCCTTCACTAGGTCTGTAAATCAGTGCTGGAGCAGAGGACTTGTTTCTAATAGGTGAGTCTTGAGATCCTCAGCTTGGGATGCCCTGACTTATGTGTTTGCTACCTTAAACCATGTTACACAGGTCACTGAGTCAGGGTAGCTCAGTCCAGACAGTTTAGGTCACCATCACTTTGACCTGTCCCCACTACAGAGTGACAGAATAGGGACAAAGAACATGCCAGAAATTGGCGTGTGAAGTTCTCGGCCTTCCAGCTTCTCACTGTTGAGTTAAACCAAACTACTTGTGAGCAGATACACAGAGAGAATCTCAGTGGCTCTGCCACAACCCAGCATTCACAAGCAATGCCCAGGCATCTTCTCTGTCCTTCACATCTTCTGTAATTACCCAGAGGACTTGTTCATTCCACCAGCACCGCTCTGTTTCTGTACTGAGTGCTTGGATCAATCCCGCAAGTAGCTTTTCCAGGAAGGAATGCTGCAGCTCACTTGGCCTTGGCACAGTGCATGCTGTGTTACAGTCCCATCGCTTTTCTTGTGCATCTACTTCTGGTGTCTGATCCTAAGATGCAAGATATCTTGCAGAGACAGGATAGTGCTCTCTGCTTTGCCATCTCCTCCTGATTACTCAAAGAATCATAGAATCATAGAATGGTTTGGCTTGGAAGGGACCTCAAAGCCCATCCAGTTCCAACTTTCCTGCCATGGGCAAAGACACCTCCCACTGGATCAGATTTCTCAAGCCCCATCCAACCCAGCTTTGAACACCTCCAGGGATCGGGCAGCCACAACTTCTCTGGGCAACCTGTGCCAGTGCCACCACCCCCATAGGAAAACATTTCTTCTTAAAATCTCATCTCAATCTCCCCTCTTTCAGCTTAAAAATGTTCCCCCTCGTCCTAACCTGCACTCCCTGACCAAAAGCCCCTCCCCAGCCTTCCTGTAGGTCCCCTTTAAGAACAGAAAGGCTGATACATCTCCCCAAGAGCCTTCTCTCCTCTAGGCTGAACACTCCCCATTCAGCATGTCCTCACAGGGGAGGTTCTCCAGCTTTCAGGTCATCTACATGGCCTCACCAACTCGCTTGGACAGATCCACGTCCTTCCTCTGCTGAGGACTCCAGAACTGAATGCAGGGCTCCAGGTGGGGTCTCATGAGAGAAGAGTAGAGAGGGAGAACCCCCTCCCTCACCCTGCTGGTCCCACTGCTTTGGATGCAGCCCAGAATACAGTTGGTTTTCTGGGCCGCAAGCACAGATGCAGGCCAGCTCCTTGGTGCCAGTGGGAGCACTCTTAAAGTGCACTCCACCTTGCACTGGCTGCCTACAGCCCCAGACACTGCCTCTCCTTTCCATCTTGCTGAAGCATCTCAGGTAGCCACAAGCCCCCATTCGGCACACTGGAAACCATCTCTCTGTGCCTTGCACTTAACCTTTCCCTGTTGACCTCAGCTGCAGGCAAGTCCAAGCAGTGTCTCTTTGCATTGGCCAGAGTGATACCGAAAATCATAGAATCATAGAATCATGGAATCATGAAATCATGGAATCATGGAATAGTTTGGGTTGGAAGGGACTTTAAAGATCATCCAGTTCCAACCCCCCTGCCATGGGCAGGGACACCTCCCACTGGTTCAGGCTGCCCAAGGTCCCATCCAACCTGGCCTTGAACACCTCCACGGATGGGGCAGCCACAACTTCCCTAGGCAACCTATTCCAGGGCCTCACCACTCTCATGGTGAAGAAATTCCTCAATGTGTCTAGTCTAAATCTGCCCCTCTCCAGTTTATACCCATTGCCCCTCATCCTATCACTGCAAGCCTTTATGAATAGTCCCTCCTCATCTTTCTTGTAGCCCCTTTCAGGTATTGGAAGGTTGCTATAAGGTCTCCTCAGAGCCTTCTCTTCTCCAGGCCTGCAAACAAAACTCTCTAAGACTCGTCCTGGAGTTTTAGAAAGCAAGCACCCTTCATCGGGCCTGGGCAACATGCGGGAGCAATCTCCATCGATCGTGTGCAATGAGAGAAAAACTGGAACAGAATATATTTCCCACTTACATGCATATGGATAAATTTTCCCAGAAATCTTATGCATATTCTATTACTTTCCAAGGTCTAATTTGAATGTTACAAAACTTTGCAACAGTCAAAACTCTTGCTAATTTGGAGCTGGCTTCAGCTCTCTGCTTGACCTCGGCTTTGTGATAAGATGAAAACTCCAAACAGAGGTGATGACAGAAGAAAAGACATTTGTTCAGCACAGATCATACTTCATACAAGATGTTATCATCACCAAAGAATGAATGATGTCTGGAAAACACTACTTTAAAACATGTTATCATAGGGACATTATAGCTAACTCAAAGCACACAACTGCTTAGACACAACTGTACTTCAGCTTAAATCAAAATATTTCATCTTTTGTAATAGTAGCTACTTGCATCAAGAGGAAGGGATTTTCATGCAGCATTTAAATCAAAAAGTGCATCAGTAACTGGGAGCAAAGTTTTCCATTTCTGCAGCTTCCCAGCATCTCTCAGAGCCCTTGTCATTCCCAAAGCAACTGGGTCTGAATGGGAGGTGCTGTGGGGAGGCCAGGTGGAAATTTGTCATAAGGGATTTGGATCCCTTCTGGCATAGCTGGAAAGAAAAGAAGGGAATGAAAAGGAAAAGCTTATTGGACTCATAGTTGGTTTTCCAGAGCACATTTTCTTCATACTTCACTTCTCTGACCCACTCTCATAGCATTCACCAGGCTCTGGCCTCAGCTTTACTTCAATGTAGACATCCAACATGCAGTCAGCCAGGACAGCAAACTAGAAACTCCAGGCCTTCAAATCCGGCTTTGAAGCTTTGTTATGTTCTTCAGTCCCCAGCTGAATCTATTTTTGGTGGGGTGGTTCCTACTCCATGCATCACACTGAGCACCACTGATTGCCTCCTCCCCAGAGGGCTTCTATTGCAGGGCAGGAGCTTAATATTTCTCCCTTTAACAGCTGAATTGGCCTGAGCTCTACAAAGGTAATCAGCCATGAAAATGCCCCTCCTTGCCATCCTGGAAGAATTGACTTTAATGAAGAGAGACATTCTCTTTTGAGCCTGGTCAAAAGGGTAGGAGGCCTTTTAAGGAGATTTCAGCTTGTCCTTTGGAGCATCCCAAGTAGTCGAGGAGCCTGGCTCAGACCTTTTTCTTAACCCTGTCCTGTAGGGAATTTCCAAAGCTTAACTGCAGAATTAACAAGACCTGCAGATTTGTTTGGTTTTTTTTTTTTTAATTCCTTGTCTTGGAGACAATTGAATCACAGAATGGTTTGGGTTGGAAGGGGTTGGTTTATGTGCCAGCCACAGCTGGAACTGCTCCTTGTGCAGGCAGGCTCAAAACTGAGGCAGAGACACTCCCCCTACTTAGCTACCAGGAAGAAAAATCACGGCAATGCCTACCTGGGGTGTGTTTGTAGAATCACAGAATGGTTTGGGTTGGAAGGGACCTTAAAGCCCTTCCAGTTCCAACCCCCCTCCCCCCCAGCCACGGCCAGTGTGAAAAACAGGGAAGAAAGGTTGGCTTTTCACCAGTAAACAATGCCAAATAAAGACATGTAATGCTACCCTTAAAGACCCTCATGATGGGCTGGGGGGGGGGGAGGGGGGGAAAGATAAAACACTAATGAGTGTTTAAAATTTAGTGGGTTGTTCTTGTTTTAGTTCAGACATGGGATGGGTTCAATTAAGGTATAGGAAAAAAAAAAACGGTGGAAAGAAAAGTGGATTAAACGTTCCAACCTCAAGCCAAAAAACAGATCAAATATTAAGGGAATAAACAGGCTCTTGGCATTTTTGGCTTGAGCGGGGGTGGAGATCCAAAATGTCTTTCTTTGGTGCCAGTTTGCCTGTGGTGAGGGGTTCAGTGAGGGGCAGTGCTCCCCAGTGGGTGCCCGCTCGCCCCCTCGCCCCCTTCCTCTGCCCATCGGAGTGCTGAGGGGGGCGCGGATGGGCCTTATTGGGAACTGCTTTCCCGCCAAAATGTAACGGTGTTCCGATATCTATAGAAGGGGAGTGGAGCCCGGGGCAGGGGCGCCTCTGCCTGATGTGACTGAGCCTCAGCCACGTGCCCAGCGTTGCTCCCTTGCTTTGCAAAATGGAATACCTCGTAGTAAGTTTTTCATAATAAACTTTCGTTTGATTGGATAAAAGATTTTGCATTGTCTTGGGACACTCCCACTGGATCAGGCTGCTCCAAGCCCCAACCAACGTGGCCTTGAACACCTCCAGGGATGGGGCAGCCACAGCTTCTCTGGGCAACCTCTTCCAGTGCCTCACTACCCTCACAGGAAAACATTTCTTCCCAAGATCTCATCTCAATCTCCCCTCTTTTAGCTTCAAACCATTCTCCCTCACCTATCCCTGCACTCTCTGATCAAGAGCTCCTCCCCAGCTTCCTATAGGTCCTCTTTCTGTACTGAAAGCTGCTCTAAGGTCTCCCCCAGAGCCTTCTCTCCTCCAGGCTGAACAATCCCAACTCTCTCAGCCTGTCCTCGTATAGGAGGTTCTCCAGCCCTCAGATCATTTTTATGGCCTCCTTTGGACTCACTCCAACAGATCCATGTCCTTCCTGTGCTGAGGCCTCCAGAACTGAACGCAGGACTCCAGGTGAGGTCTCCTGAGAGCAGAGTAGAGGGAGACCTTCATGTATCTTTCCCACCTCTGAGTATCTGCAAATGCTCCATCCTCCTCCCCATATGCACACACATTGCCCTTGGTATCCTTGACCATCAGACTTGAGTGTATTTCACGTGGATTTGGCCACAGAAAACTGGTGGGAATGTCATGAGTTTCTGGTATATTTCTGGTATATTCTGATATATATTATATATATATATATCCCAATGACAGCACAGGCAGAGTCTCCTCCAAACCCTCTGCCAGTGTGTCCCACAGTTGTTCTGGAGGGGCAGTAGTGTCGTGTATCTGGTGAGAGCAACCAGTGATGGCTTGGGCTTGAAATGCCCAGCGGTGATTCTGTGCTGTGGCCTGTGATGAAGACTGACATAGCGATGGTAGGACCTAACAATTAGCAGCACAGAAGTGATGAGCATCCTTCCCGGCATCTAGGAGCAAATACTGCTAGACCTTTCTAAGCACAAAACCTAAGCTTTTGGTTTGTGAGAAGATACCAGGGACTGTCCTAACAAGTAATCTCTCAGCAGAAATGTCCTTACACATTAGGATTAATCCTACGTCAGCTAAAAGAGCACAGTTCCTGGCTCGTGTTCTTACATCCATGTCCCACATTGACTTTCACATCCACGTGGCCCACAGTTGGGTATTATCTCCAGCAGACACAAGGCTGTTATCTGTTTGTGACGAGACTGACAATGTGAGCAGGACCCTGTGTTGCAGTTACCTCAGCCATGTCTGCATCAAAAGCAGCATGGCCAGCAGGTCAAGGGAGGTGATTCTGCCCCTCTATTCCTCTCTTGTGAGACCTCATCTGGAGTACTGTGTCCAGTTCTGGAATCCTCAACATAAGAAGGAGATGGAGCTGTTGGAACAGGTCCGGAGTAGGCTACAGAGATGATCAGAGGGCTGGAGCACCTTCCCTACGAGGACAGGCTGAAAGAGTTGGGCTTGTTAAGCCTGGAGAAGAGAAGGCTCCAAGGAGATCTTATAGCAACATTCCAGTACCTGAAAGGGGCTACAAGAAAGCTCATGAGGGACTGTTCACAAAGGCTTGTAGTGATAGGACGAGGGGCAATGGGTATAAACTGGAGAGGGGCAGATTTAGACTAGACATAGGAAGGAATTTCTTCACCATGAGAGTGGTGAGGTACTGGAACAGGTTGCCCAGGGAAGTTGTGGCTGCCCCATCCGTGGAGGTGTTCAAGGCCAGGTTGGATGGGACCTTGGGCAGCCTGATCCAGTGGGAGGTGTCCCTGCCCATGGCAGGGGGGTTGGAACTGGATGAATTTTAAGGTGCCTTCCAACCCAAACTATTCTATGATTCTATGTCACTATTTTCCCTCGTTACTCTTTCTGTCTCCCTGAGGCAGCAATTTTTCCTCTTTACTCCAAGCTCCTACTGCGGTGTCTCCTAATAGTGCAGTCTCAGTCCTGTGGAGTCTGAAATTTGATTGAAATCATGGGTATTTATCCTACCTCCCAGCTGAGCTGCACAGACCCTCAGGGCTCTGGCTGATGAGCCCAGATTTAGGACATGGGCGCAAAGAATAATGCAGGAGTCAAGGACTGAGATCTTCAGGGAGGTGGTAAAGGTCCTGTGCCAGGGAGGTGGCCAGGGCAACTTAGACCTGAAAGCAAATGGTTGCAATTTACCCTGGAGGAGACCTATCTTGGATGAAGGTATTTCTGTCTGTGAGGACAGCTTGATCTCCTTTACTAGTTATTAGTAATATTAACATATTAATATTGATTATTGACCTTAGAGCAGCTTCCAGTACTTAAGGGGAGGCTACAGGAAAGCTGGGGAGGGGATCTTTGTCAGAGAGTGCAGGGATAGGACAATGGGAAATTATTTTAAGCTGAAAGAAGAGAGATTTAGATGGGATCTTATGAAGAAATGTTTTCCTGTGAGGGTGGCGAGGCCTAGGCACAGGTTGCACAGAGAAGCTGTAGCTGTCCTGTCCCTGGAGGTCTTCAAGACCAGGTTGGATGGGGCTTTGAGCAGCCTGATCCAGTGGGAGGTGTCCCTGCCCACGGCAGAGGGGTTCAAACTGGGTGGTCTTTAGAGTCCCTTCCAACCTAAACCATTCCATGATTCTATGATTAACTGGGTTTGCATCTCAGAGCACAGCCATGGAAGCCAGGCAGGTCCAGGCTGGCTGTGCTGCTCTGAAGAGGACAGTCCCTCCTGTGAGGTTGTTGCACAGGGTCTGATAAGGCGAGCTGCACAATTCTGGTCACTGTGGTCAGCCATGTCCTCCCAGCATGGGTTGGAGGTGGCTCAAAGTTTAGGAGCAGCTGTCTCATTGTCTAGTCTTTGTCCTGCTGACCATCCATCAAAGGCATTTCAAGAACCCTGAGCAAAATATTCCCATCTCAAGTAACTATGGAGAGCATGGAGGAAAGGGCTGACATGTCTACAAACAGTGCTGGAGTAGAAGTCCTTATGCAGGTTCTCCTTTTCCTTCTACAATCTTCAGCTCCCACAATTAACAAAGTAATGGAAGTAAAATGATGGATTTGGTATAATCTGAAGACAAATCTTTCCAATTCCCCTGCAAGTTCTCCGTGCCAGACTGGATTGAGGTAGAATGATTATGAATCTGTGGCACATCTGAGCTCCCAGGCTGTGCATGGAGTGCCATGAGCAGGTGTGCCTCAGTGCTCTTCTCCATGCTGAAAAACAGTCCTCCCTTGCTGTGGGTCAGGAGCGAATATTCCTAATATAAATGAGTTTCTGTTATGTAGAGATGAGTCCCTGAAAGACTCACAGGCTTAGAAAAAGTTTCTATATGAGCAGTTCGTCCCACACCTGGCCTTTCTAACATATCTCCTCACTTTATGGGGAAGGAAGGGTTCAGTCTCTATCCCCAAATAAAGGAGGATGAGGGGAGATCTCATCAGTGTCTACGACTGCCTGAAAGGAGGTTGTAGCAAGGTGGGTGTTGGTCTCTGCTTCCAAGTGACAGGTGATAGGATGAGATGAAACAGCATCAAGTTTCCCCAAGGCATGTTCAGATTGGACATCAGGAAACATTTCTTCACTGAAAGGGTTCTCAGGTACAGGCAGAGGCTGCCCAGGGAGGTGGTGGAGTCCCCATCCCTGGAGGTGTTTAACACCTGGGTAGATAAGGTGCTTAAAAGCTGGGTAGATGAGGTGCTTAGGGATTTGGTTTAGTCGTGGACAGTTGTGGTTGGACTTTATGATCACAAAGGTCTTTTCCAACCAAACGATTCTATGACTCTATGAAATCCTCCCAATATTAGCAGAAAAGGAAACTATTACTAACAACAACTTCACTGAAGCAGTCTGTCCGGTCTAGGAAGGCCAGTAAAGTCATCACACAAAGCTAATGGTCACCTGGTGAGAATGATGCTCATTCGCTGCTCAGCCATTGTAGATTCTGGTCCATTCTCAGCCCTGATGGTTTCTTGCAGTCATTTATTTAAGCCTGTATCTGGGTTGCTCACAAGCCAGGTCTGCAAGCCAAGTCCATCACTCCTGGGCCTAATTTTTTATCTTAGGACAATCAATCTTGCTGTGATGATATCTCTTTATCGGGGAAAAATGTAGCTCAGAGCGTATCACCGCTTTATTTTTCATTTATGGGTCATCTGGTTTTGTTTATCGTTCACTAAGAGGAAAGCATGTGTTCAACCATTTAGGTTAATTAATAGATGATGTTGCTCTTCAGGGAGCAAGACAGTGAAAACACATACCGGGTGAAGAAATATCAGTCAGACAAGTGTGCAGCAACATGTCCTCATAAATTTTGCATCCCCGGATCTCTCTGTCTGCGTTGTTCTCAACTCTCCTGGGCTTTAGCAGTTCAACCAAGGAAAGGAAAGCCTGAGTTTATTTGAAGTCCACCATGTAGGTCTGTGTGCTGGCAGAAAGTCGATACTGCAGAGTGAAGGGTCTGGAGGATACGGCTTATGAGGAGTGGCTGAGGGACCTGGGGTTGTTTAGCTTAGAGATGAGGAGGCTGAGAGGAGACCTTATCACTTTCTACAACTGCCTGAAAGGAGGTTGTAGAGAGGTGAGTGTTGGTCTCTTCTCCCAAGTGACAGGTGATAGGACAAGAGGAAATGGCCTCAAATTACTGCAGGGCAAGTTCAGATTGGATATTAGGAATAATTTCTTTACTGAAAGAGTGGTGAAGCAGTGAAAGAGGCTGCCCAGGGCAGTGGTGGAGTCTCCATCCCTAGAGGTGTTCAGAAAACATAGCTGTGGCACTTGGGGACATGGTTTAAGTAGGCATGGTGGTGGTGTGCTGATGGTTGGACTTTTATGCATATATTTTGTGTATTGAGGCCCATTTCTCAGTTTTGTCACCTCCAGGCTACGGGGTTTATTTGGGATCCTGGCAGTCTGGGAAGCCAGAGCACACTGTCTGTGAAGGAGGTGCCTACGCTCTGCCTGGACCACTGTGCCCTTCTCCCTCCAGCTGGGAGATGCATGAGACATATCCTGCCCTCACCAGGCATTAGCATAGCCTCAACCCCATGTTGGGGCACAAAAATTGTCCCCATGTCCTTCAGCTCCTCGATGGAGCCATATATCCCTCATACCCCTGCCCCAACCCACTCTGGCAAAGTCTTCTCTACCACCTCTTTGGTGAGCACATGTAGATCTTCAGTTCAAAGAGACACATGCCTGTGTGCTTTGGGCTTTGGAAAGAGCTGTTGTTTCAGCTACCTGCTTTCATGAACATGCTTGATCAATGCCAACAACCACCTTCAAAGCAGGGCAGTGAGTAGGCATGGAAACTTCTGCAGGCTGTGGTTGGAGAGGTATCTGCTCTTTGTAGGCTTTGCGCTGGCTGGTTGTGCTCTTAAGGTGGCCTGCCTGTGATGCTGATGGCTTTTAAGCCTAGCCTAACTGCAAGTTTCCTCCTGCCCCACCTTTAAAAACGGGCTTTTTAAGATTAAAAAAACAATAACAGTGAATTTTCAGAATTTGCTCCACATGTAAGTGCTTAAGAAATGTGATTTCCCTGAGATCTTTTTTCTACTGAACTCTGGGAGATAGAGCTCATAAAATCATAGCATGATTTGGGTTGGATGGGACCTTATAAAGTCGTCCAGTCCAACACCCCTGCCATGGGCCGGGACATTTTCCAATGGATCAGGTTGCTCAGAGCCCCATCCAACTTGACTTAAGATCCATTTGCATAGTAAATCCTCTCCTTGCAAGGCCCTTCTGACACCTCCTAGCACTGCCAGAAGACTGGAGACCCAGTATCCTTTTGGTGGCATCAATTTGCTGCAGCTGGGTGCCTTAATGATTTTAGGAGCTGCACCCAGCAGAAAGGCAGCCTGCGACATGCCCAACGTTGACCTCACCTGGGAGATTCATTTGAGCACACTCTGAGAGCCTTTAACTGGGAGCTCTTGCAGCCTCAGCAGCTGGTGTGCTCATGAAGGATCCACATCAGAAGGAGTCCAGCAGGATTTCTTGACAGAATAACATTGCGAAGTGCACCGCCAGGTGATGCCAATGGTGCTTTGAGGCTCTTGGGGTCCTCAAGCAATCAAAAAGCTTGCAACAAGGATTCAGCTGGCGAGGATGTTCACAAAGGGAGAGAGCTTGCTTCCCTGGAGCAGTATCGTTGCTGCCACACTGCTAGTAGAAAGGCTCTTGTGTGCTTCAGCAGTCAGATGTGACTTCAAGACACAGAAGAAGGAGATCTGCTGGGAAAGAAGAAGCTATTTTTCTTTGGAGGTCACAAAAAAAGCATTTGTGACCACAGCCGCCTTACGAACAGAGGCCCCTTATTGTTTACAGAGACACCCTTGGCAACCTTTCTTAGCAGGCTGGATAGGAACCAAGAAGGGCTTTGTGAAGCCTTATAAAAGGGCATTATGAGCAGGGGGCCCCACGGGCAGGCGGGATGCGCCAGAGCGGACCTCCCTTGAGGGAGCTGTGGGAAGCAGGAGTCCCAGGGAGATGTTTTATCAGCCATGGTATGGCCAGCAGAAGTAGGGAGGGGATTGTCCCCCTGGACTCAGCACTGGTGAGGCTGCACCTCAAGTCCTGGATTTAGTTTTGGGCCCTTCACTACAACAAAGATGTTGAGGGGCTGGAGTGCATCCAGAGAAGGTGAACAGAGCTGGGGAAGGGTCTGGAGAAGAAGTCTTATGAGAGGCAGCTGAGGGACCTGGGGCTGTTTAGCCTGGAGAAAAGGATGCTGAGGGGAGACCTTATTCCTCTCTACAGCTCCCTGAAAGGTGGTTGTAGCAAAGTGGGTGCTGGTCTCTTCTCCCAAGTAACAAGTGATAGGTTGAGAGGAAATCACCTCAAGTTGCTTCAAGGGAAGTTCAGATTGGATATTAGGAAAATTTATTTATTGAAAGAGTGGTGAAGCGTTGGAAGAGAATGCTGGTGGAGTCTCCATCTCTGGAGGTGTTCAAAAAACATGTAGCTGTAGCACTTCATGACATGGTTTAGTAGGCACGGTGGGGTTGGGTTGATGGTTGGACTGGATGATCTTAGAAGTCTTTTCCAACCTTAACCATTCTATGATTCTATGTTTTATACTGGAGCAGGCCTGGGTCCAGGCTCCCATGTGTTGGGGATGCGACAGTTGCTCCCATCCACCTCCTCAGAACATCTTCCTGGTCAGTGGAGGAGTTGTTTGTGGAGCTAAGCAGTCAGTGTGGGTGATCCAACTTGCAGAGGTTCACTGAAACCCACCTCAGCAGAATCATGTAATGTCTGAAATGAGTGTGAAGGGTTTCGGTCGTGGGCTGTTCTGCTGGAGAACATCTGAGCAACACTGCTTAGATGTCCCAGACCAAGAAAAATCCCACTTTCCTGTGAAAACAGTAAAAGACCATGGGATGAAACCCAGTTTTTGTTGCTTAATGGGGTACTAGAGTGCTTGTATCCCAACCTCAAATGAGATCCATAAGCTCTGGAAAGGATATTTTTCTTTGGTCACTTGACATCATGAGTAATGTCTAAGAGGTAGGAAGTACTGCTCTCTGAAGGGAGGGACAACTCTGTTCTAGATGATAAAGGTGGCTTCATCTCAGACTTATAAACATGGTCTCCCACTTTTGAATCATAGAATCAGGGAATGGTTTGGGTTGGAAGGGACCTTAAAGCCCATCCAGTTCCAGCCCCCTCCCATGGGCAGGGACACCTCCCACTGGATCAGTTTGCTCAAAGCCCTATTCAACTAGGCTTTGAACATCTTCACGGATGGGCATCCAAAACTTCTCAGAGAGAAGCTGAGTAGAGTTGGAGAATCCCCTCCCTCACCCTACTGGCCACACTCCTTTTGACGCAGGCCAGGACATGGTTGGCTTTCTGGGTGTAAGCACACCTTGCCAACTCACGTTGTGCTTCTCATCCACCAGCACTCCCAAGCGCTGCTCTCATTCCATTGTCTGCTCAGCCTGTATTTGTACTTGGGATTACCCCAACCCAGGTGCAGGACCTTGCCTGAGCCTTGTTGAACATCATGAAATTCACACGGTCCCACCTCTCAAGCCTGTCAAGGTCCCTCTGTATGGTATCCCCTCCCTCCAGTGTGTCAACCACACCACACAGTTTAATGTCATCGGCAAACTTGATGAGGGTGCCCTCAATCCCACTGTGCATGTCTACAAAAAAGATGTTATCAACACCATTGGAGACAACAGCATTGGGGAAACTTCCAGCTGTGATGGATGACAAACCCAGGAGGGTGAGGCCACAAAGGCCATAGGGGCTCTGGAGAATGAACAGTGCTCTTCCTCCACCTTCCCTCGGTTTTGTGACAAGGTCTGCCCCAATGCCAGCCCTCGTCACAAGATGAGGGAAGTGTGGCCACACAATGGAGGAACCTCTGTTTTGACACACAAGAGCTGCATATCTGTCCTCAATGTTCAGGCTGAGCCCTTCCATGACCCAGCATGGGATTGTCACACCATGCAAGGGGCTACGTGTGGGTCATTTGATGCATGTGACAGTCAGGGACTTTGAGATCATGGACAAGCAGAGGCCGTTGGTGGTTCTTTGTACCTGAGGGACCCGTGAGAAGACAGGGAGATGGCATGAGCCTTTCTGCAAGCCACCTTGTGTGGGGATGGACAGAGGAAGCTCATGCCCAGCTGCTCTCTCCATTCACCTTGGTCTGGTGAGGGTGAGATCATGCTCCATCTGTGGTGCCTTGTATGTGGGCTCCATCTCCTGGCTGCTCTGCAAACCCCACTGTCCCCAGCCGTGCTTCTGTACACAGCCCAGTTCCCTGCAAGGACCACACTAGCTGGGCAGGCACTGCCACCACCACCTACTCTGCTCCCTGTGACCATGCTTTGCAGCCTCTCCTTTTCCTACAGAGCTGTTGAATCACATCCCAATTGTCAGGGGTTTCCCCAGGATGTGGTCCTATTGCAAACTGCGTGGCTCCATGTCATCCCTTTCTGACCTTCCTTTTGGAGCTGGATGCAACCACCCTGTACTTCACTGATCAGGTTGGATCTGCACCACCTTCCAGCTGAGCTGATCTTCAGCTCTCCAAGAGATTTGGTTGATGACTCCAACTTCGTCATGGTGAGAAGCCCTGCCCAAGCCACAGGCTCTCATCCTCTACTGCTGGGAGGGAGGAGGCTTTGCAACCCACTGTGATGACGTTTGGAGAAGCCCAGCTTCCACAAGCTGTGCTGTAGTCAGGAGAGGCTTTCTCAGCAAGGATAAATTTGTCAAAATTATGATCTCAGACTATTTACAAATTCAAGGCAGATTATTTTTTTGGCAGGTGAAACCCCAGCAGAATCTGGGCAGAAAGGTTGCTGGAGTGACTGGTGAAGCCCCTTTTTACCAGTCAGTCTGTGGTGGCTGCACTAGCCTGATCCTGGGACCAAACCTGTAGGTCTGTAGGATGCTTTCAACCCCATTGTACAGTCTTTGGGTTCCTACAAGACATGCAGCAGTGCTTAAATTTAAACCACTTCTCCCTTGTTATAACAACAAGGCTGGCTGGCATCTCAACATGGATGAGGGCTTTCTCATGGTCTGCCCTGATCAAGCTGTTCAGCCAAGTGTGAAGCACTGGAGTATTTGCCAAGGTGTTGCTGGGAATGACTTCTAGCTGATAGTGCAGGACATTCACCTAAAACAGAGAAAATGAGAGCATCCTTCTCTTTTTCTTTTTCCTTAACCACTCAAAATTGCCCAGTGGTAGCAGAGAGATGGAGAAGAGCATCCTTCAGCTCCAGCTTCTGCCTAGGAGCTGGAATCTCCCTGGTCGAGGCTCAGGAGCAACACCCTGGTCCATGTCTCCCAAAGGAGACATTGCGTACGGGGGGAGGCTACAAAGCTCTGAGCTCTTTGCATGCTGTGTGTGTAGTGGCCCACATGGTTTCACATCAAGTGGAACTTTCCTGACAAGCGTAGAAGTAAATGAAGATTTTACATTTTTGGGGCTGTGACAAGAAATAAAGCAAAACAACGTAATTTTCTATTTGGCACTTGGAATGGAGACAGGGACTGCCAACAAAGAACAAGTGCTTCAGGGTCCGCAGATGAGAGAGCTGGGAGAAATGGGATTAATATGAGAAGGAGGACCAGGCTGGCAATGAAGATGCATTTTCTAACAGCCAGGACCAGCTCTCCAAGAAAGGGATGAGAATCCCACCATGGGGAATACCCAGTTTCGGATAGGCACAAGCCCAGAGAACACCCTGATGACGATGGTTCCATCCTGCAAACCCACACTGGTGGGCAGAGCGGCCGCCTGAGCTCATCTGCCGCTTGCTGTCACCAACATCTTCAATTTTCACACATTCTTCAGACTTGTAAGACTGGCTCTGAGAGTGATGAGCAGTTGCAAGATTAATTGCTTTGAAAGCACAAAAGGAACAGAAGATGCCTGAGGGCACTGGGACAGATAATATGTTGTATTCATAAAGGTTTTAATAATTTATTGCCAGCAGCTGTATAAAGTTATTCTGTCCCCTTCCACTGCTCTGCTTCAAGGACAATGCAAGGCAGCTCGAATCCTGCTCAAGGAGCACAAATCAAAGGATGTCTTGAATCCTTCTAGATGGAGTCATATTTTATTAACCAAAGAAACTTGTTTGCTGGTAAGAAATTAAAAGCACTTTTACCAAGTTCAGGGCTCATGAAAAATTCCTGATGAATACCCTGGAAATCAAAGATGATGTTTGCCTTTCCTCTCGCTGAGGAAAGAAAACCTGCTCAGTGGAAGAAGTATGTCTTTAAAATTAAGCAGGTGCCTACACGGTTTCCTGAAATAGAGCTCAAAATGCTGCAGGGCTGCAGGAGTGTGTGACCAGTAGGTTCAGGGAAGTGATTCTGCCCTCTGCTCTCGTGAGACCTCACCTGGAGTCCTGCCTTCAGTTCTAGAGCATCAGCATAGGAAGGACATGGATGTGTTTGGGCGAGTCCAGAGGAGGCCACAGAGATGATCCGAGGGCTGGAGCACCTACCATATGAGGACAGGCAGAAAGAGTTGGGGCTGTTCGACCTGGAGAACAGAAGGCTCTGGGGAGACCTTAAAGCAGCTTCCAGTACTGAAAGGGGCTCCTGGAAAGCAGAAGAGGGGCTCTTGATCAGGGAGTGCAGGGACAGGATGAGGGGGAATGGGTTTAAGCTGAAAGAGGGGAGATTGAGATGAGATTTTAGGAAGAAATGTTTTCCTGCAAGGGTGGTGAGGCACTGGAAGAGGTTGCCCAGAGAAGTTGTAGCTGCCCCATCCCTGGTGGTGTTCAAGGCCAGGTTGGATGGGGCTTTGAGCAGCCTGATCCTGTGGGAGGTGTCCCTGCCCATGGCAGGGGGGTTGGAACTGGATGAGTTTTAAGGTCCCTTCCAACCCAAACCATTCTATGATTCTATGACTCTCCCTTTCTGCAGAGTCCCTGCAGAGCCGTTTGGCTCTGAGAAGGATGGACATCTGCCTGCACTTGCCCTTTTGGATGTCAGTGCCTTACAGACAATTCCTGCAACAAGGCATTTGATTTCTTCAATATGATCCCACTCACTTACAGCCGTAAACCTGCTGATGAGCAAGAAAAGGTTTCCTAGAGGAATGGAGGAGTGGAGCATGCTGGATTGAAAAGGTGGGGAGAGAAACAGAACTGTCCTACAAGGAAGCCTAGAGGAACCTCCATTTACATTTTGTGCCTCATTATGCTTGGAGGCATTTCCTTCAAAAATATTATCCTGGTTGTAAAGTGGAGAGCAGGGGACTGCGGTGAAGAAATGAGCTCAGCCCGAATGTGCCTGGGGAAGTGGTCTTCCTGGCTTAGCTGGCCCTGAAATAGCACTCATTGTACAGGGGATCTACAGATGATTTTGTTGTGGCACTGGTGGTTTGGTGAAGTCTTGTTCAAAGTCTGTTATTGCCCTCATGAGTAACAGGTGCAGAGCTGGACTGACCAGAGATTTAAGATTTTTTGTCCTTTTCTTTTTAGGAGGAAATTAGTGAAATTAAAGCTACTATAGATCAGGAAGGGGTGTGAAGGCCAAGCACTTGGTAAATGCACTGGAGGAATCTTAGAATAATTGAATTTGAAAAAGACTTCCAAGATCACTGAGTCCAACCATCAGCACTACCCTACCATGACTATGAAACTGTGTCCCAAATTGCCACACCTACACGGTTTTTGAACACCTCCAAGGGATGGGACTCCACCACTTCCCCAGTCAGCCTCTTCCAATGCTTCACCAGTCTTTCAGTAAAGAAATCTTTCCTAATATCGAACCTAAACCTGCCCTGGTGCAACTTGTGGCCATTTTCTCTCATCCTATTGCTTGTTATCTGGAAGAAGAGAGCAACCCCCATGTTGCTACAACCTCTTTTCAGGCAGTTGTAGAAGGCAATGAGGTCTCCCCTTAGCCAGGGGCAGCCAGGATTTGGGGCTAAGAGAAGCTTTAGGTTGCTCCACTATGGCTATTTGTAGGATCTTCCATTCTGAAACCTCCATGTTTGAAATGTAAATCAATTCAGCCAAATCCCATGGCTTGAATTATTCTGGGGTCCAATTATACAAACACAATGATCCCTTTCAGCCTCAAAATCTGTGAATAAAGCCAACAAGAGCCATTCTTTTATCTGTTGAAGATCTGACCCACAGAGAATAATAACTGTTGCAAATTGAACCTGCTTCATCTCAGAGAAGCCAGAAATTATATGAATAATTTATGGAACTAGTCAGGACACAGAGGGGAAAAAAGAAAATGATCATTTTTTCCCCAATCCCACTTGACAGTGGAAGAGGTAAAGAGCAAGGCTTCTCTTAATGAAGGGAGGTTGAAATCTCTGGGAGGAGGTTTGTGTTCATTTTGAAGCGGGGTTTGGGCTAGCATGACTTTGCTGAGCTACAAGTGACTCATGAGCTCAGCTGACTGAGGGGAAAACCAGACAGATTACATCAATGGAAAAAAAAATTAATAGATTCCTTCCATAGGCAGAAACCTGTAGGAAAAGCAATCCTTATTCTTCGCACCTACTTATCAACGCATTTAAGCGCAGCCTTGTCCAAGCTGGTGCTCTAAGTGCTGGGGGGCAGAGCAAGACTGAGAGGTCATCCCTTCCTTGGCTGTTCAGACCTGTTTTGGAGTCTCACACTGCTCCTTACGAAGATTTTAATACAGAAAAAAGTGACCAGATTGCCATCAAGCATTCAACAGGCATCAGTGAGTTGATTGGGGAGGTGTCTGCCCCACACACCCAGGGACAGATAGGCTTCTCAGGTTTGAGCACATCTCCCCCTCCTCAGCAGGGCAAGTGCTTGCCAGTAAAGCTGAGCTAGTAAACTGCTTACTATTCCACTGGGCTGCCTCATTTCCATGGAAATAACATGTTCATCCCAAATGTTTTGCTTTTGCTGCTCCTGGGCTCCTCCTGAGACGCTTCCCTGACCTCTCCAGGTCTTTTCTTTCTTCTGCTGCTATTAATATCCTCACCCACATCCTTGTGGTCTTTACAAGTCGGAGGAAAGCATAAAGACCTTGGCATTAAATATTTCATTACCAGGCAGTCTGAGATATTAACAGGGACGGTTAATAGTAAATGTCCTCTTTGTGAAGGGAAATGAACTCATTTATGACACACTGCCTTGCTTATTTCCACAAAGGAAAGGAAAAGCCAGTGTGATATCTCTCTAGCATGCATTAAAAAGAAAGCTTAAATCCTAAAGAAGGGTTTGCCCAAAGAGTTTGTGTGTTATAGAAATTCCTGGCTAAATAAAGATAGGCTGCTCTGCCTGTGCAACAGTGAGGATTTCTGATTGGGTCTGAGCAGGATGCATTTAAAACCTGCCTGGGTTTTAAGGCAGGGGAAATTAAATCCAGTATCTTCCTAGGTTGAGGACACATGATTTCCAGTCTCTGTTCTCTTGCCCTTCCTTTCACTGAGCCACACTACTAGTCTATCTTGCAGTCTAATTAATTTGATTAATTATTCCGATTTTGCAGCATCCGTGAAGCCTGTTCATTAAAACAGAAGTTGTTCCTGCTCAGTCTTTCTTTAAACCTCCCTCTTTTTGTCCAGATCTGCAAACTCCCTAAGCATTAACTATGCTGGTATAGAAAGGGTAAAAATACCATTGCTTGCTTATTTTCTTGGTTTTCCTCACTTTTATCTCTTGAAAACCCCTAGCACAGGCTGCAAGCTGAATTCCCTATCCAGCAAGGATGTGAGGAGGGTGCTGGAGAACCTCGGGGTCACTGGCCATGGAAGAAGCTCTCCTCGTCCAAGCAGGGAAAGGGTTGTAGTAGTGACAGAGGGCCAGGAGATCCCCATGGCCTCCCTTCTCCTCTGACCCTGACCCCGGCAGCACAAATGCACTGGGGCTTGGATAAGACTTTGGATGAGGCTGAGAAGCCACGTGGCATTGACAGAGCACTGGGTGGCTTTCCCTCTGCGTAGCAGCTTTATTGGCTTTTAAGTGAGATAAACAATGAGTCAGTGACAGATACGGCTGTTGGCATCCCACCCAGACTGCCAAGTTCCCCAAAAGAGAGGAAGGGAGGGAGCTTCATCTGTGCTTCCTCTATACAGCCAGGCTGATGCCTGCATTAGGGATGAATATCTTGGATGGACCAGAGAACCTGAGGTAAGCCTTGCCCTCATGCTAAAGCAACTATGCAGCCTGAAGAACATCAAGGGCTGCAAGAAGGCGCTGGGTTTTTCTTACCTGGTACAACTCCCCATAATCATTCCAAACAACAAAAAAAACAAGCAGTCAATGCACAGGGATCTTGCAACAATACCTATTCCACCTGGTAATGTCCTGTTCAATCATGGAGTTGTAGAACCATAGAATGATTTGGTCTGGAAGGGACCTTAAAGTTCATCCAGTTCCAACCCCTCACCATGGGCAGGGACACCTCCCACTAGATCAGGCTGCTCAAAGCCCCATCCAGTGTCCAGGCAAGGTGCACAAAGGGATGATGCCAAAGATAGTGTTGTTCCTGTCCACTTGACACTGCAGCCCAAATCCATTCCATGCATTTAGACCTTCATTAGAACTGCTGTATGGGCTACTGGCTCCAACCTCAGGCTCAGCTGCTGGAGCAGTGCTGGAACAAGCATGACATTGACACCTCTTAGCATAGCATATGTGATGCTGATGTAAACAAGGTCCCACCATGATAGTCCAGTGGGGAAAAGAGCAAGCTGCCATGGATATGAGACATCTTTGAGTAAAATGGAACCAAACTTGAGATGTTCTCATTTTACTCAGATGTCATCTGGAGTATTGTGTCCAGTTCTGGAATCCTCAGCATAAGAAGAAGATGGAGCTGTTGGAACAGGTCCAGAGGAGGCTACAGAGGTGATCAGAGGGCTGGAGGACCTCCCCTACGAGGACAGGCTGAGAGAGTTGGGGTTGTTCAGCCTGGAGAAGACTCCGAGGAGACCTTGTAGCAACCTTCCGGTACCTGAAGGGACTACAAGAAGCCTGGGGAGGGACTGTTCACAAAGGCCTTTGGTGATAGGATGAGGGGCAATGGGTATAAACTGGAGAGGGGCAGATTTAGACTGGACATAAGGAGGAAATTCTTCACTATGAGGGTGGTGAGGCACTGGAATACGTTGCCCAGAGAAGTTGTGGCTGCCCCATCCGTGGAGGTGTTCAAGGCCAGGTTGGATGGGGCCTTGGGCAGCCTGATCCAGGGGTAGGTGTCCCTGCCCACAGCAGGGGTTTTGGAACTAGATGATCTTTATGGTCCCTTCCAACCCAAACTATTCCATGATTCTATGATTTTATGAACTACCGGGGTGAAAAAACACACCGGTCCCAAGCATTGAAGAGGAACATAAAACAGCTGAACAACAACAAGTGTGTGTCTTGCTTTTCTCTCCTCTGATCTGTTCACTATCTGCATTGGAGACATGGGGAGGATAAAGCTGAAATTGCAAGAAACCTTTATTGTGTGTTAATTGAGATCTGTCACCTAGTTAAAGCAAAGATATGAATCTCTTTTTGCTTCTCCCTTTTTTTTTTATGTCCCAGACCAATTTTACTGTCTCCAAGACTGGTGAAGTGATAATTGCTCCAGCTGCACCACACAGTCTACTCCCAAGAAAGCTCCTTGTCTTTAACTCGGGCAGCGATCAGGTGCATCTATATGTTAATGTATTCACAGCACAGGAGACAAAATAGCTGGTAGAAGACTGAAGGAGAAAGAGGAATTTCATTTTCATTTGGGAAGGCAAAATATTTAGCACGGTAAAACAAAGGAGGTTGTTGTTGCTTTTTGGTGATTTTTTTTCTTTTTGAACTAACAAGACTGAAAACAGGAGATAAAATATGCAATTACTTGGTTCGGATTCCATTTCAGTTCCTTTTTTCTCACCTACAGGGTGCCTGGTGCCTGACATACAGACAGGGATTTGTTATGGTTTACACTCAAATGCGTCACCCAGCTCATCAGCCTTTTGCTTCTTTGTTTATCACTTTTGATATTTCTTTCTCATCTTTCAGGACACCTTCTTTGCCGCCTGTCACTCCTCTTCCAGTCTTGGTTGATGCAAATATTGTTTGAGACATCCAAGGGCTCTCCTCCATGTCAAACCTAATCCAAACAGAGTCGTCCATGGCTGAAAACCTCCTGGTAGCACTGATGAAGATGCAATGGAGCTCAAAAACTCTTGTGTCTTCACTGTCCCTGATGAACGATGTGCCAAGCAGCAGATGAGCAGCATTGACGATGGAAAGTAATTGAATTTTAATTCTTCCTGGCTGTGATCATCTCTGTAAGCAGGGAAAATTCGTCAGGCAGATTGCAAACCAGTCTTTCTCTCTTGGGTGACTGAGATGAGGAGGTTGCTCTCTTACTTTCCTTTCAGCCAGAAAACAGAGCTCTTGCTTTTTCCTTCGCTGCCCTCCTTGCATTCCACAATCCCCAGGTCTGTGGCCCCTCGGTGGCACCTCGCGTTTGGGAAAGATCAGGTTCCTGGTGAGAAGGAACACAAAGCCAAAGCACAAGTGATGAAGGTGTGAGCTCACAACCACAGGTGTAAGTCCCAGCAAGTGTGAACTGTCATCCTTTGTTATCACAGATGCTGACAAAGTTCTCTTTTATCTGAAGGCCCTTTAACATTCCTGTTTTCTTCCCCCATTGCTGCTTTCTACATAGGGCTACAGAGGCAATCAGCAGGATGAGCACCTTCCATACAAGGACAGGCTGAGAGACTTGGGGTTGTTCAGATGGAGAAGAGAAGGCTCCGAGGAGAACTTATAGCGACCTTCCAGTACCTGAAGGGACTACAAGAAAGATGGGGAGGGACTGTTCACAAAGGCCTGTGGTGATAGGATGAGGGGCAATGGGTATAAACTGGAGAGGGGCAGATTTAGACTAGACATAAGGAGGAATTTCTTCACTATGAGGGTGGTGAGGCACTGGCCCAGGTTGCCCAGGGAAGTTGTGGCTGCCCCATCCCTGGAGGTGTTCAAGGCCACGTTGGATGGTGCTTTGAGGAGACTGATCCAGTGGGAGGTGTCCCTGCCCATGGCAGGAAGGTTGGAACTGGATCTTTAAGGTCCCTTCCAACCCAAGCTATTCTATGAGTCCCTGCTTCTTTTCTGCTAAAACCACACAGAGATGCCAACCACCTTTTACAGGCACTTTTCTTCCTCTGACCTTTGTATACTTTTATATTCACTGATCAAATGTTTGAGGAGGGAGGTAAAGATGTTTGGTGAGCTGATTTATGTCTTATTGATGGGATTCTCTCCAGTGCTTTTGATACACTGACTCAAGCGTATCGATCTCTCTGGCTGTATTTCCCCCCACCCTCTTCCTATCAGCAGTGACTCAGGCCGCCTGCATGGTGGGTTTATTTTCCTGTGCAGCCTGTACCGATACTGACTCTGTGTGTGTGCGAGCATCCACAAGATTAATTTGCAGAACTGCAATGCAGGTAGCATCGAGATTGTTCTAAAAAAAAAATAGTTAAGGCTGTAGAATTGTTCTTATTTCCAATTCTGTTTGATAGGAAGAAAATACATAGGGACCATCTCATGGTTCACAGAATCACAGGATGACCTGAGTCGGAAGGGACCCACAAGGATCATCGAGTCCCTGCACAGGACAACCCCAAAATTTGCACCAAGTGTCTGAGGGCATTGTCCAAATGTTTCTGAGATACTGTCAGTCTTGCAGCCATGACTGTTTCCCTGGGGAGCTGTTCCAGCGCTCCACCATCCTGTGGGTGAAGAACCTTCTCCTAATGTCCAACCTAACCGTCCCCTGTCACATCTTCCTGCCATTCCCTTGTGTCCTTTCATTGCTCACCAGAAAGATCAGTGCCTGCTCCTCCTCCTTCCTCTGTGAGGAAGCAGTAAACTGTGATGAGGTCTCCCTGCAGTCTCCTTTTCTCCAGGCTGAACAGACCAAGTGACTTCAGCTGCTCATACGACTTCCCCCTTAAACCCTTTACTCACTTTGCGTCCTCTGGACAATGTCCAGGAGCTTTAGATCCTTTTTTATACTGTGGCACTCCAAACTGCACCCAGTACTCGAGATGGGGCTGCACTAGTGCGGAGAAGAGCAGGACAATCACCTCCCTTGACCAACTGGTGATGCTGTGCTGGATGCATCCCAGGACACAGTTGCCCTCATGGCTGCCAGGCCATTGCTGGCTCATGTTAGACTTGCCATCAACCAGAACCTCCAGACCCCTTTCCACAGTGTTACTCTCCTGCCTTTCACTCCCCAGTCTGTCTGGGCAGCCACGGTTGCCGTGTCCCACATGCAAAACCCAGCACTTGCCCTTGTTAACTTCCTGTGGTTGGTGGTCGCCAACAGTCCTAGAATCATAGAATTGCGAAGGTAGGAAAAGACCTCTAAGATCATCAAGTCCAATCATCAACATCAACTTGCCTACGAGGAGCACACCTGTGGAGAGAAAACGGGAGGAAACTGGTTGCTCCAAGTGTGTCCCCATTAACCCAGTCTGGGATACTGGATATTTTGCCTTGTGTCTCCTGAGCCTGTTCAGAACCATCACTTCATTGTCATTTTAGGGGACATGATGGGATGCACTGCTTCTGGATTCGAATCCTGTGTTCAGTTCTGGGCCCCTCACCACAAGAAGGATGTTGAGGCTCTGGAGCGTGTCCAGAGAAGAGCAACGAAGCTGGTGAGGGGGCTGGAGAACAAGCCTTATGAGGAGCGGCTAAGGGACCTGGGGTTGTTTAGCCTGGAGAAGAGGAGGCTGAGGGGAGACATTATTGCTCTCTACAACTACCTGAAAGGAGGTTGTAGAGAGGAGGGAGCTGGGCTCTTCTCCCAAGTGACAGGTGATAGGACAAAGGGGAATGGTCTCAAGCTGCACCAGGGGAGGTTCAGACTGGATATCAGGAAAAAATTTTTAACAGAAAGGGCCATTGGGCACTGGCAGAGGCTGCCCAGGGAGGGGATGGAGTCCCCATCCCCAGACTTATTTGAATGTTGGTAGACGAGGTGCTCAGAGACATGGTTTAGTGGCAAATAGGAATGGTTGGACTCGATGATCTAAGAGGTCTTTTCCAACCTAGTGATTCTATGATTCTATGAAGCTGAGGACTCAACAACTCAACAGCACTGACAGATCTACACATTGTTTCCAAAAGCTGGAGATGAGAAGCCAAATTTTCCAGGCCACTTTCCAGCCCATCATTGTCTTGACTAGATAAAATATTCTTTGTTTCCTGCCCTAAATTACTGGGTGGTGTTTCTCTACTGTGTTTTACTGAAACCCAGTATGTAAATCATCTCTAATCACCGGTGGGTTACAGAGGGGGCAGTTTCAGCATGAAAAAATGCCACACTTCCAAATCAGGTTCTTGCTCTGAGTCAGAGAAAACATTGCAACCTTTCCTGGAGAGCACCACCAAAAATCCCCCAAACCTTCTGGTCACTCAAAATGTTCTGTTTCTATTTCGACTCTTTTCTTTCTCAGTATGTAAGACACTGAAATAAAAAACCCTTCTGAAATGAAAAATGAAAAGACTTCACTCTGGAATGTTAAAATGGTCTGTTTTGATACCTTTAAAACACTTTGAAGCTATTTATACATTTTTTTTCAAGCTAGTTTTTCATGAAATCTTCACCTCTTTGATTTGCATCAGCAAATACTTCAACGCAGTCCAATAAGAACTACAAGCTGCAGAAAGGATTTGCCTTGTATCCTGTAGATATCATAGAATCACCAAATGGTTTGGGTTAGAAGGGACCTCAAAGCCCATCCAGTTCCAACCCTTTCCCATGGACAGGGACACCTCCCACCGGACCAGGCTGCTCAAAGCCCCATCCAACCTGGCCTTGAACACCTCCAGGTATGGGGCAGCCATGACTTCTCTGAGCAACCTGTGCCAGGGCCTCTCCACTCTCACAGGAAAACATTTCATCGTACGATCTCATCTCAATCTCCCCTCTTTCAGCTTAAAACCATTCCCCCTCATCCTATCCCTGCATTCCCTGATCAAAAGCCCCTCCTCAACTTTCCTGGAGCTTTCTAGCTAAACTGCAAGTTTCCTTGTGAGTTATTTAAAAGTGCCTAGTTTTCCCTTTCGGAGCGAAATATCTCCTGGGTGATTTAAATATCAGGTAAATTGTTCAGAAGCTCTGTGAAACAGTATTTTGGGCATGGAAGGATTTCATATCATGCTGGTAGACACTGAAGGTCACTTTCTGATAATATTTACACATGCTAAACGAAGCAATTAAAATAACTATTCTGTTGCCACTATCTCTCACAAGAGACTGTCCCGGCAGTGGAAATAACTTATTCAGTGGGAAAAACTCCTTGGATGTGTCTATTTAATTGGCCAGCTGAGGCTCTGCCTAATTGGAGCCTCTATCTGCCCTGCCATTTGTGATGTAGTGGGAGTAAAATGCCCTTTTGAAACCTGGCTCTCCAGATTGCTCTCTTGCCTGTGCAGTCTCAAAGGGTTGGGCCATTCTGACAAGCTGAGAGTGTTGGGGAAGTTCAGCCTAGAGAAGAGAAGGCTCCAAGGAAATCTTAGAGTGGCCTTCCAGTACCTGACGGAGCTCCAGGAAAACTGGAGAGGACTTTTTACAAGGGCCTGGAGTGACAGGATGAGGGGGAATGGCTTTAAACAGGAAAGGGGAAGATATAGATTAGATATTAGGAAGAAATTCTTCATACTGACGGTGGTGAGGCTTTGGCCCAGGTTGCCCAGAGAAGTCATGGCTGTCCTCTCCCTGGAGGTGCTCAAGGCCAGGTTGGATGGGGCTTGGAGCAGCCTGATCCAGTGGGAGGTGTCCCTGCCCATAGCAGGGGTTTGGAACTGGATAGGCTTTAAGGTCCTTTCCAATCTTAACCATTCCATGATTCTATGATTCCCATACGATGCTAGAGGTAAAAAGCTGCCTGGAGCCTTCTTTTCACAGCAGATTGGAGAGAAATGGAAAATCTCTTTTATCACAAGTTACTTCTGACCGTCATCCCCATGACTGACACATTTCATGGCTGCTGTGTGGTGGTCTTTGAGGCAGGCAAATTGACCAACAGACGGATGCCGTGACTGTACTGGTCATACTCAGGCTGGATGGCTGAAGGGGAGGAAAGGAGACTGCAAAGTTGCTCCCAGCCTGTTCACATCGAGATGAGGCACAAGGGCTGGAAATCAACATTGAGACCCCCGCTGACTGCAAGTGGGTTGAATCTCACTTCTCAAAGGAGCTGAGCAATTGCACAGAGTGCGCTCCATTTAGCTGGATCAGAAATCTGCAGGAGGAAAACAGATTGGAAGTTGGCTGCCACAGCGAATTTGCCTTATGTTGCACTTATCACACTGTTGACACTATATAAATAATAACATTTTATGATTTATTTATGAACAAGCCTGGAGGTGACCTCCGACTGTAGACTCGTGAAGCTGCAATAATCAGACAGACATTTGGATATTGATCTCTCAGAGAACGCGAGATCTGTGGAGCTGGCACCAAAGGAAATTAAAAACGACGGGTTGATTTATTTGGAGGCAGGGCTGCATGGGAATGAAGGCCAGGCATCTTTCATCATGATTGTCATGGGAAAATCAGTTGTGGGGATGCACCTCAGACATGAGGCTGAGGAGGTGTTTGGGAGGCTGGTATGTAAATATCAAGGAAAGGAATTGAAGATGTTGCTCCACATGGACAGGATAAAAAAGAAAACCACATGCAAAGGAACAAATATGTTGGAAATAATGCAATAAAGACTGGAATTTTCAGCTGAGTGGTGCCTAAGGGTGAATATCTACAGGTACTGCAGAAGAAGAATTCTCCATGTCTTGTCTACACCTTTCTGCCTCCGCTCCTTGGATCTCCTTGGAAGACCCACTTAAGGGCTCACCACTAAGCTCTGCTGGGATCAGTCCTCACACCCCTGTCCTCCAACACCCTTGAGGAAGCAGGAGGCAAATGTGGTAGAGCTCCACCATGAAATAGCATCAGACACTCAGCAAAAACCTAGAGACCTGAAGAAAATCCTGCCTCATTTCACTTGAAATAACTGAAGACCCCAGACCCCAACTTGGGAGTCTGGAGATCTGATTTGTATTAATTTTCCGGTGATTCCCATCAGTGTTGTTGCAAGTAACACTACAGAGGGAAATTGTCAACAGTTGTTTTCCATAAGAGCCACCAGACTGTCTGCAAGGGATGTCCCAAGATTTTCTCAGGATGGGAAAGAAGAGACACAGGAGCTATAGACCTCATCCCCTTACCTCCTGTCCACATCCTGCTCGCCTAAATCAACCTTCCATACAAATCTGCCGTGGACAATGACCAGGATTGGCACCCACTGGACCACAAGCCAATGTTTCCACCAGCCAGACCAGTCTCCCTAGTTCATTAGTTTGATTAATGCTGACAGCACAAATCTCCTCTCTGCAGCTGCCGCGGAGGTGGGGAAGCAGAGCTTCCTGCAGATTATTTATAGGGCACATCATTATTTATGTTCCACTTATCTTGCTACTGTCATCGTCCGAAATGCATTTCAACATCCCAAGTTAATGATGGTGACTCTGTGATGGATCTTCGTTTACACGTTCTTAAACAGGCACATTTTTTTTTTTTGGCCTGTGCAAATGGAAATTAAAAAATATAAAACTGACTTTCTTTTCACAGTTCCTTCACTGTTTTCCTGTGCTCTTTGCTTTTTCTATTTGCAACCAGCATTTATTCTCTGCAATTTGTGAGGGGAGTTGCTGTTGAAGGCACCAGCAGTCCTGGATCTGACTGGAGTTATTGAGCTGCTGGAGTGTGTTCTGGAGAGGGCAATAAGGTTGGGGAAAGGTCTGGAGAACAAGTCTTATCAGGAGTGGCTGAAGGAACTGGGGTTGGTTAGCCTGGAGAAGAGGAGGCCGAGGGGAAACCTTATTCCTCTCTGCAGCTCCCAGGAAGGAGGTTGTAGCAAGGTGGGTGCTGGTCTATTCTCCCAGGTTACAGTGATAAGATGAGAGAAAATGGCCTCAAGTTGCATCAGGGAAGGTTTAGACTGGATATTAGCAAAAAATTTCTTTACTGAAAAAGTGGTGACGCACTGGCAGAGGCTGACCAGGGCAGTGGTAGAGTCTCCTTCCCTGGGGGGGGTCAAAAAGCATGTACCATAGGACTTTTTGAGACGGTTTAGCGGCCATGGTGGGGTTGGGCTGACGGTTGGACTGGATGATCTTAGGGGTCTTCTCCAACCTTAATGATTCTATGATTCTAACCAGCCTGGTGGGAAACCAGGTGGTGTATGCTCAGAAGGTGATACAAAATGCTCTCATTTCTCCAAAGCCAGTGGGAAAACCCCAAAAAGCATCCAAGCAAAGTGAGGTTCTTGGCTCCTGTGCAGAGAGGGGGGAGCATGGGGAGTGTGACATCTCCAGCTCTCCCTGCTTTCAGTGAACCGTTAGCAAGCTAATTAATCTGTCACTTGAAAATCTCAGTATACATAAATCGACCCAGATTCTACACTGGCATCAGTCCCTCCATACCCAGCTGGTACCGGAGTCATATTTTCCTTTATGTTTTATGCTCTGTTATTAATAGGAGAATAAAAAAATGCATTTTTGCTTTTGCAGATGCCAGCTAGTGAGGAGGCATAAAAAAAAAAAGATGAAAGATTAAGTGTGTTTATTTATGTAACATTATTTTGTGCCTGCGGGTTATTTACCAAACCAGTAACTCTCTGAAAGTCTCACCCTGCAAGATACACAGCAGTTTATTTAATCACTAACTTCAACTTCCAGATGTTTTGCTGATGTGTGCTTAAAATATCCTCCAGTAAACCGTGTATTATTGCACTTCCAAACAAAGACAACAAGATTTTTAGTCATTAGTGGTATCAGCAGGGCTGTTATTTAGGACCATTCATTATTTAATGCTTCTTTAAGGTTGCTCTTGTTCCTGCAAAAATACACGGAATGACACATTCCAAAATACAACATAAAAGGCGACAAATGAACTCAACTGGAAGGTGGATTTGTCTGTATTTCATAAGAGCCAGGAGAATGATAAACAGCTGATCCTTACTAAATCTGCCCAGGAATTGCATGTTCCCTCAAACCTCGTTGGATTGCACTGAACGAGATGCTGCAAATCCAGCAGCAGAGGGCTTTGAGGGATGGGAAGGAGCAAAGGGGAAAAAAAGGTGTTGGGGAGAAGTTTTTATTTTGGATGGATAAGAAGTAACCCTGCAGGAGAGTCAGAGTCATATGCACAGAATAGAGTCATAGAATCATAGAATCCTAAAGGTTGGAAAGACCTCTAAAATCATCCAGACCAACTATCAAACCAACACCACCATGCCTACTAAACCATCTCACAAAGTGCTATGGTTACATGTTTTTTGAAGCTCTCCAGGGAAAGAGACTTCACCACTCCCCTGGTGTTCCTAAATGCCACATTTACATGTTTTTTGAACACCTTTGGGGATGGTCACTCCACTACTTCCCTGGGCAGCTTCTTCCAGTGCTTCACCACTCTTTCAGTGAAGAATTTTTTCCTGATATCCAATCTAAACCTTCCCTGGTGCAACTTGAGGCCATTTCCTCTCATCCTATCACTTTCTGCTTGGGAGAAGAGACCAACACCCACCTCGCTCCAACCTCCTTTCAGGGACCTGCAGAGAGCAATAAAGTCTCCCCTCATCCTCCACATCTAAAGTCTAAACAGCCTCAGTTCCCTCCACCACTCCTCATAACGCCTGCGCTTCAGACCCTTCCCCACCTCTGTTCTCCTCCTCTGTACATGCTCCAGCCCCTCGATGTCTTTCTTGTATTGTGGGGCCCAAACACAGGATTCAAAGTGTGGCCTCCCCAGCGCCAAGTCCAGGGAGACAATCCCTTCCCTACTCCTGCTGGCCTCATCATTTTTCATACAAGCCAGGATGCAAGACCTTTGCAAGCATCATAGAATAATAGAATAGTTTTGAGTTGGAAGGGACCTTAAAGCCCATCCAGTTCCAACCCCCCTGCCATGGGCAGGAACATCCCACTGGATCAGGCTTCCCAAAGCCCATTTGACCTGGCCTTGAACACCTCCAGGGATGGAGCAGCCACGACATTCCTTGGTAAGCTGTTCCAGTGTCTCACCACTGTCATGGTGAAGAAATTCTTCCTTTTATCAAGCCTAAATCTGCCCCTCTCCAGTTTATACCTATTCCCCCTCATCCTATCACCACAAGCCTTTATGAATAGCCCCTCTCCAGCTTTCCTGTAGCCCCTTCAGGTACTGGAAGGTCACTATAATATCTCCTCGGAGCCTTTTCTTCTTCAGGCTGAACAAGCCCAACTCTCTCAGACTGTCCTCGTAGGGGAGGTGCTCCAGCCTTCTGATCATCTTTGTAGCCTCCTCTGGACCCATTCCAACAGCTCCATCTCCTTCTTATGTCAAGGATTCCAGAACTGGACACAGGACTCCACATGAGGTCTCAAAAGAGAGGAATAGAGGGGCAGAATCTCCTCCCTCCCCTGCTGGCCACGCTGCTTTGGATGCTGCCCAGGACATGGTTGGCCTTCTGGGCTGCGAGCGCACATTGCCGGCTCATGTTGAGCTTCTCATCGACCAGCACCCCCAAGTCCTTTGGGAAAGCAGTGTGCTGGTCATCTCCATTTACTTTCTGTGCCTGGTAAAGCCATTTTTCTCTCTCTCATCCCCTGTTAGGGCTGTGCCTGTTCCAGACGATTTTTTTTGCCCGGGAGCATAGGTGAAGGCTGCTCAGCTGCTGTCCCAGTTTACCAGTTCTTTTAGCCTCATGGGAACAACCTGTCTCCAAAGTTACCAGAGCATCTCACAAAGCCGTAGGCACTGGTGATGCACAGTGCATGGTGGTTCACGGTGGTGTGCTCAGATCCCAGATGGTCCTGGCATGAGTCAGATCAAACAATATATGTTTTTCGCCTCTCCAAACAACAAGTTTTAAAAACATCTCCAAACTTCCAGGGAGATTTGATTCATTTTATTTCTTCTGTGATCCTCTAGCGCTTTCGGCAAAGGGGCAAGTCCTCCAAAAATCCTTTCCTTATAGAATCATGGAGGTTGCAAAAGACCTCAAAGGTCACCAAGTCCAACTGTCAGCCAAACACCAACTTGCCTACTAAACCATGTCCTCAGGTGCTACATCTACACATTTTTTTAACACCTCCACAGATGGACACTCCACCCAGGCAGTCTCTTCCAGTGCTTCACAATTCTTTCAAAAAAGAAACTTTTCCTAATAGCCAATCTAAACCTCCCCTGGTGCAAGCAAGGCTATTTCATCTCATCCTATCGCTTGTTATTTGGGAGAGAGACCAACCTCCACCTCACCTTCTTTCAAGGAGCTGCAGAGAGTGATGAGGTCTCCTCTCAGCCTCCTTTTCTCCAGGCCAAACAACCCCAGGTCCCTCAGCTGTCTCTCATAAAGCTTGTTCTCCAGACCCTTCTGCAGCCTCATTGCCCTCCTCTGGACACTCTCCAACCCCTCAATCTCCTTCTTGTACTGAGGGGCCCAAAACTGAGCACAGTTTTTGAGGTGTGGCCTCACCAGTGCTGAGGACATGAGGTTGATCATGCTCTGGCTGCTGCTCTGGCTGGCCACACTGTTTCTGATGCCATCAGCCGTCTTGGCCACCTGGGCCACTGCTGGCTCATGTTCAGCCACAATCAGCATCACCAGGTCCTTTTCCTTGTCCGTTCTTCTCCTCTATCCCCTGTTAGATCAGATGTAACTACTGTTCCTGCTGGCACTGATGTTGTGCAGCCCATCACAGTTTGCTCCCTTTCTGCCTAAAGAAGCACGTAGCTGTGGGCTGCCAAGGCCCGGGCTGTGAGTAATATCAGAGGGATCTGAAGGCATCCCATTACCTTGGGGACTACTGATATTTTCAGCAGGTGGCCACCTCCACAGTTTCCGGACCACACACTGCCCTTTCTCTACTTGGGACGTATGGATCGGACATGCACCCACTTCCACTTCATCCACAAACCCTGCTAAAAGCCTTCTCCTTAAAAATCGCTCATTTATGCTGGTTTTCCCTGCCGTGCAATTCTTGTCGTCTAAAACCACCTCTTCACTCGGCTGTACTATTGACATTTGTAGTGAAGCATTTACAGTGAGTGATGCATTGTCCTCCTGGGAAGCAGCTTGTGGACCACCATCCTTCCTCCTCCTCTCACCCTTTGCAGACAGCCCCTGTAATTAGCACTGTCTGTGCTGGGACATCCCAAGTCCTGCTGAGGTCGGTGAGAAATATCAGATTTCAGCCTGGAAAACCACATAGACTCCAATTTACTGCTTTAAGATGCTTATTTTAGACTTCAAATACTGAAATCCTTTGATATAAATTACATTTGTGGCCTCACTTGGACACAGTACTCTTCATCGTGACCGTGTATGACTGTGTAGCTGTTTTTGGGCTGGTAATGAAATTCCTCCTTTCCCAGGAGGAGGCTGCATTTTCATGGTTTAGAGAAGCAGTTTTGAAAACACTGGTGATGGAACAGATTCCTACATAGTGGTCACTTCTACCTTGTCCTTCCAGGATATAGTCTCCCTTCTGGCGATGGCCAGTGATGAGGTTCTCCATAAAGCTGAGCAAGAAGGCAGATCATAGAATCACAGAATGGTTTGGGTTAGAAGGGACCTCAAAGCCCATCCAGTTCCAACCCCTCTGCCATGGGCAGGGACACCTCCCACTGCATCAGGTTGCTCAAAGCCTCATCCAACTTGGCCTGCAACACCTCCAGGGGTGGAGATCCACCTCATCCACAAATTATCTGGGCAACCTGTACCACTGCCTCACTACCATAACAGGAAAACGTTTCTTCCTAGGATCTCATCTCAATCTTCCCTCTTTCAGCTCCAAATCATAACCCCCTCATCCTATCCCTGCATTCCCTGATAAAGAGTCCCTCCCCAGCTTTTCTGGAGCCCCTTTCAGTACTGGAAGCTGCTCTAAGGTCTCCCCCAGAGCCTTCTCCAGGCTCAACAACTGCAACTCTTTCAGCCTGGCCTTATATGGGGGGTGCTCCAGCACCTGGATCATCTCCATGGCCTCCTCTGGACTTGCTCTAACAGATCCATGTCCTTCCTGTGCTGAGGACTCCAGAACTGGACACAGGACTCCAAATGAGGTGTCATGAGAGCAGAGTAGATTGGCAGAATCCCCTTCCTCGCCCTGCTGCTCACGCTGCAACAATGAGGGTGGTGAAACACTGGCACATGTTGCTCAGGGAAGTGGTGGAGGCCCCATCCCTGGAAACATTCAAGGTCAGGATGGTCAGGTTCTGAGCAACCTGACCTGGTTAAAGATGTCCCTGCACTTGCAGGGAGGTCAGACTGGATGACCTGTAAAGGTTCCTCCCAACTCAAAGCATTTTATGATTCTATGATTCTCAGTGTCCACCACTGGAGGAGGCAGCTCAGCCTTTCCTAGATCAGCCCCTCAGATGGCGAGATATGTAAGACGCTTGCTGGCTTTGCAAAGCTTTTCTGAAACAAAATATCTTGTTTAGGGATATGATTGAGCAGTGGACAGGTACGGTTGGACTTGATGATCTCAAAGGTCTTTTCCAGCCTAGCGATTCCATGATTCTGTGATCTGCTCAGGTCACTGTGTACACTGTTCATGCACTGCTGCACTAAAGCCACACTGCTGGGCTTGGGGAGTGTGTTTTACAAGAGTTCAGAGAATCATAGAATGACCTGAGTTGGAAGGGATCCACAAGGATCATCGACTCCAATGCCTATCCCTGCATAGGACAGTCTCAAAATTCACACCCATGTGTCTGTTGGGAGTGAAAGGGATGAAAGCTGGACCTGTGCGATTGACCTATGCAGTTGTAGGGGATTTCAGCTTTCACTTTAGAATTGCCATGTAAATATATAGTCATATATGTCAGTATAACAGCTGCTGGGCAGTGGTTAGAGGGCACGACGCAAAGCTGCCTCCACCACCTAACAGCTTACACTGCTGCCAGATGGGCATGGCTGTGAGAGACCGGTTGAGAGGAGAGACAGATGGCAAAATGTGACCAACCAGCTCAGAGGTGCAGGGATATGGCACTGTCTCGTGAGACTGCAGGTCCTGAACTATAAAGAGAAAAAATTAAAACCTGAGGAGGGAGGGTAGCATGCAAGCACGGTAAGGCCTGATGATCTGGATGAGGTTCCTGCTGCTCTCAGGTCCTCTGCAAATCTCTAGCTTGGTCTCACACGCTCAGTAAAGATCAGAGCATCAGTGATTGCTCCTAAGAAGCACCAGAAGGGGTTAAACTCCATTTGAGGCCCCTATGGATCTTTCTTCCTCCAAAATTATTAGCCCCCTATAGAGCAGATCTATAGAATACCCCATGTCTTTCATTGGTGGCCCTGGGTAGACCTTCCCAGAGAGGACCTATGTGTATGTCTGTGTGTGCAGGTGTTCATGCTTTCATGACCAAGCGTTTTCATTATCTCTCCGGGTAATTAAGAGGCTGTGTCTGTGTCAGCATGCATTCAGCTGCTGCAAATTCCCTGCTAACTTTATGGATCGATTCTTCCCTCCCTGTTTATGTGGTTGATGAACACGGTACAGCTTTGAACCGATCAAATTCATGCTCCGTGTATCCAGAGAAGCTAATGAAATTACACTGCAGGATGTAACCTGCCCAACATTAAACACAGGGAATTGCAGCACTTCCCAGTAGAGTGTTGACCAAACAAGAAAGTAAGGATATTAAACAGGCAGCACATTTGTGGTTCCCATACAGCTTAGGAAGCCTGGCCCAAGGATAACCCCGCAGAGTGTAAGCAGAAACACACCTGCGCCAGCTGTGACTGCTCAGAGTTTGTGCAAATAAATCAAGTCCTGCTGCACATTCCCTTCTCCACTGGAACATCAGCACCTCTGGTTGTCCGTGTCCTCCTGGGTTGTGTCTGGTACCCATCCTTTGCCTTCAAAAGGGTGATGTTCACAGATGTGTTTGGTGCAGAGAAACAGTGACATGAAAACAATGCCATGTTGATTCGCTGAGCAGATGAGAGCATGACCGAAGTTGGCTTGATCTTGTAGGACTCCTTGGCTTCAAATGAACCGGGTGATTTTTATCTTAGACAAGGGGGTCATGTGTCGGTGACTTGCTGTGTGTCAAGCGTGTTGAGACTCTTAGGTGGAAACTATTATGGTTTATGGCTCTGCATAGTTATTTGGCCTCAGAAATGTGGATAAACTACTTTTCTTTTGCATGGCTGACCCCCTTCACCTGCACTCTGACTGCTAATCCATCTCCACCAGGATCGCTTGTTATATTGCAAAGTTCTGCACAGCTTCCAAGTGGAGCCATTATAGGATATTAAATCTGGCAATGCAACTCTTTTTCTTCCTCCTCTAGTGACAGGTGTCTAGCTCAGGTGAGAGCAGAATCCCTAAAAGACCAGGATTTATTTTCTTCGGTGCTGGACTCCTCTGAGACAAGGACTTTGCAGAGCTCAGTAATTTACGATTTGCTGTGGAGAGAAACACTGGCTTTCTTCCCACGGGAGCCCAGCGATCCGAGCAGTCCTGGGCATTACCTGCTGTAGCACATGCAACCTCTGACCCTAATCAGGGTCGTGATTTATAGGACTGTGCAAGTCCCCTGATTTATGGAGCAGCTCTCTGGGAGCTTGTTACAGACCTTGCAGTTCAGGGCTGCCTTTTCTTCCTTTGCCTTTAGGTTTCCTGGGCTGGCGTGAGCTCTCTTTAATAAAGACAGAGACAGGGTCTTGAAATCATATGCAAACATCATTTATATCTAGATGGATGGATAGATGGATGGACAGATAAAAAGCAATTAACGCATGTGCATGTGGAATAAATAGGTGTAATTATCATAGACTCATCATAGAATGGTTTGGGTTGGAAAGGACCTTAAAGCTTATCCGGTTCCAACCCCCCTGCCACGGGCAGGGACGCCTTCCCCTGGATCCGGTTGCTTAAAGCCCCATCCAACATAATTGAAATAAAATGTATAATTCACTCACTGCCTCCCTTGGGTTTTGCGGTTATCCTAAACTCATGCCTTGAAAAGAAATGCTCATAAAATGTCAAATTGTGTTTGCATGTGGATGTAATTAAAATCTAAGCATGAACACACAATTATTTGAAACTAGTTTCTTCCAGCTTCCAAGCCCTACAAGGCCAGGCTGCAGAGAGCCTAGAGAGATCCAAGTTTAAATGCTGATTCACTGTATCATGAGTTCCTGGCAGGTTCTTATTAATTTTAATGGCTTTTGTTTTCCTAAAGGATGCCTGCTTTGTTTTGGCAGTTATGAACACCGCCTACAGCGGCCTGGGTGTAATCGGTGTACGGATCCTGGCAGCAGAGGAGAAGGGAAATGCATGGAAAGGTGACAAAAGCCAAGCAGATAAAACTGTCTGAGCCTGCAGGAGGAAAAGGTTGCAGAGAATCCCTTCTCTGCAGGTCCAGCGCAGACCAAGCCTTTCTTCAGGATCCAAGGATTGCCAGCAGAAGCTGAAGATAAGCTGAGATTTCTGCCTACCATCAAGCTTCAAAGAGCACATGAGGATCTGTCAAGCTCCGAGGTGGTGAGATAGGAAACAGAGACGCCTGAGGAGTATATGAGAAGTAACCTAGCCAAGACGGTTGTCTTCATTAACCGCAGTGATGAGGCTCAAAACACTTGCAGGCTGAGACACGGACCTGGCTCATGGCAGTGCGAGATGGGATCAACGGATGTTGCATTGCACTGAGAGTGTTTTTGTTTTCTACCTACAGGTATCTGTAATCAAACTGACGATCCAAGCTGAGCAATTTGCCGCGTAGTGGTCGATCATTTGCTGCTCAAGTGCTGGTAAAGTCTCATTTAGTGTAGTTAGCGCAGGCAGAAGCAGATCTGAACCTCAGAAGCTCAGGCCTGAACTTGACTGCTCAAGGCAGAGTATCTTCATGTTATCCCTAAGATGAAAGAGGGGAGATTGAGATGAGATCTTTGGAAGAAATGTTTTCCTGTGAGGGTGGGGAGGCACTGGCACAGGTTGCCCAGAGAAGTTGTGGCTGCCCTGTCCTTGGAGGTGTTCAAGGCCAGGTTGGATGAGCCTGATCCAGTGGAAGGTGTCCCTGCCCACGGCAGAGGGCTTGGAACTTGGTGATCTTTAGGGTCCTTTCTGACCAAAAACATTCTATAATTCTCTGATTCTCTGGCATTTCCAGCCATCCCAATCATTTAATGTCTGGACAGCCCAAACTGACTCTCCCGGGCCATGTCCCTTTCTGGCCCAGACCACAGTGTTCGCAGTGGCTGTCGGGCACAACGAATCATTCCTGCTCTGCTTCGCTCCTGCAGCTGAAAATCTACCCCTCAAAACTGGAAGACATGGCCAGTCTTACAGCATGGGCTGTTCTGTCCTGGAGCAAATTGCTTTCCCATCTCTGCACCCTTCCAGCGTGTCTGTGTCACTGCTTGTGCCTCAAGGATGGTGAAAAGCTTCTCTAATCTGGAGGGGGTTGTAGGAGATCCATGCCAAAAGTGAGTTTCTGAGTCTTTTTGACCTGCTGTGCTCCGCTGTCTGTCAAACACATACTTGGTTACTTCACCTTGTTGAATTTGCTCATCCTGTCACACCGGTAGAGTTGCTGATGGTGTGCTGCTCTTCTTTCTTTTTCTTTCTCTTTTTCTTTTTTGTTTTTTTTTTTACCTTGAATTTTGCAAGCATTAAAGGCTTCACAGTGGCTGAATAACCTGAAATTGGATTTTCAATCCCTGCAAAGCTCCTGCAGAGGTATGGCTCCCGCACAGATGATTTTAGCCTCTGACTAGTCTAGCAATGAAGACTCGGTTCCCACCCAACCACAGCAGCTCACTCAGCACTAATCCTTTAAAGCATTTGGGCAAAAAACTTCTAAGGAAATCCATGAAAGACAGAAGCTTAAATAGATTTGATATTTGTTTTTTAAACCTTTGAGCCAGCTCTGTAAGGTGGGGATGACAGCTCCTCTACCACACCTGTGACGGGAAGACAAATCCAGTGCATCACAAGGACCTCAGCAATATTAGAAACAGAGCCATAGAATGGTTTGGGTTGGAAGAGACCTTAAAGCTCAACCAGTTCCATCCCCTCCCGCCACAGATAGAGACATCTTCCACTTGATTAGGTTGCTCAAAGCCTCGTCCTACCTGGCCTTGCTCTTCACCATACCTTTAGTTCTCAGTTCTGCCTTTTGCACTTATTCCAACAGAATTTTACATTTTGGAGCCAGGGCTGAAATATTCCAAAAATAAGTAATGGACCTAGAAGCTTAGGTGTAATATTAACTTTTTTTTTCCTGGATGCAATATCCAGCATCAATATGAGGGCAGTGCTTTTCAAGCAGCAGGTTACGACAAGTGTCTCCACTTTCCTCCTCCCTGGCTGCAGTAACGATGTCATTCAGTACACTAAAACGAATAAGTTATAGGTGTATTTATTCAGCACAGCATCTGTTTAGTCTTCAGGTGATCGAAGACATTCATCAAGTTAGTGAAACTCATATTATCCTGTACTGACAACTTGAATTACATGGCAGGAGAATCCAGGCAGAATCCTAAAGAGTTTGTGCATTTCCATCCAACTTAACTCTGGCCATGGACTCCGGCATCCTGATGGGATTCCCAGAGCCGTGCTCAGCTCTTAGCTTGGAAGGATACTAATCTTCTTGGGGAGGAGAGAGGCTATAAATTAGGGGAAAACAAATGGGATTGGGTGCTCATAGTTTTTGCACATGCTGCAAGGAGCTTCGGGGAGCGAGCAAACATTATTTCAGTCCTGCTGCTTGGCATCGCTCAAGGTCCACAGTGAGCCCCAACAGTAAATAGAGGAATAACCAATATGTCACAGCACTGCTGTTTAGTTCATTTTGTGCTTTACCGAGTCGATAGCTGTTAAGGTACGTCCCAAGAGACAGAGATGGAGAAAGAGCTTTATCCTCTGCTCAGAGCAAACTTTCCAGCTCTGTGAATTGCAAATACCAGACATCTCAGGTCTGTATTTGCTGTGCACGTTTCAGAGAGGGGCTCCAGGACCTAAGCTACAGCCTCCTGCAGCAGAAAGAAAAAGCCTGATTGATGCACTCTGCATAACCAAGGATTTATCTACATCTGCCTCTTGTACTGAGAGCTGCGTGTAGGAGCAGTCCCAGAGGGCCATGATGGAGCAATAGTTTCTTCTCACTAGAAACTGCAGATTCACAGAATCACTGACACATTTAGGTTGGAAAAGACCTTTAAGATCATCAAGTCCAACCGTAAACCTAACGCAACCAGGTCCACCATGAAACCGTGTCCCTAAGCACCACATCCACACAGCTTTTAAATACCTCCAGGGATGGGGACTCCACCACTGCCCAGGTTTGTGACTCTCTAGTTTGGTCAGAAATGCTATTTCTCCTGCAGTTTCCATGAAACTGGAGACCCCTGTCATAAATGTCACAATCACTCCCAGGGATTCCAGCTCAACACCTGGACCTGTTGCAGGCATGAGGCATTGCTGTACAGCTTCTGCTGTGCAGTCAGCGCTTGCGGAAGAGACAGCGTTCCTAAATAGGAACCTCAAAATAAATACAAGAACCAAACTCAGTGTTGTCACATCCTTTTGAAAGTCCTGGATCTCACCGGTGGTCCTTTGGGGCTTTGAGCAGCCTGATCCAGTGAGAGGTGTCCCTGCCCATGGCAGGGGGGGTTGGAACTGGATGAGCTTTAAGGTTCCTTCCAACCCAAACTCTTCTATGATTCTATGATTCTACTGTGCTCAGCTCTGGAGTCCTCAGCACAGGATGGACATGGATCTGTTGGAATGAGTCCAGAGGAGGCCACGGAGATGATCTGAGGGCTCAAACACCTCCTGTACAAGGACAGGCTGAGAGAGTTGGACTTGTTGAGCCTGGAGAAGAGAAGATTCCAGGGATACCTTAGAGCAGCCCTCCTGTATTTGAAGTGGGATCCAGGAAAGCTGGGGAGGGGCTCTCGGTCAGGGACTCCAGGTGAGGTCTCATGAGACCAGAGTAGAGGGGCAGAATCGCCTCCCTCGATATTCCTGCAGTTTCCAGCCCTGGCACCGTGGCCTCCTGTTGGGATTTGGCTGCATCTCATTCTGTGGGTGAAAGCAAATGTGAGGATTTTCCTGGAGTTAAAGGAAAGGGCCAGTGTGAGCCAGCCAGACTCTGCAGACCCAGAAGGAAGAAGCCGCCGCAATTAAAACCAGGAACATAGTGGTATATTTTGCTGCTTACCCAGCTAAGCAAGGGTACTAGCTGACAAAGCAACAGACAGCACATTTTTTCTCTTTGGCTTTGCACCTTTCTTGTGTATTTGCTGCCTCCTGGTGCCTGCGAAGCACAGAGCCTGAGCAGCACTGTGCAGTTCTGGCATCACAGCTGCAAAGGTGAGAGGCACAAAGCTGCTGGAGAGATGGAAACATCAACTCACCACCCAGTGCACATCCAGCTTCAAATATTTTATGCTATTTGACAGCAAATTAGGACTACTCTGCACTCGTGATGCTCTAAGAAACCAGGGTCTTCCCCATGTAGGCACATAGAGGTGCACCTACAGGGAGAGGATTTCTTTAGAAATACAGACAGTGGGAGGTAAAACCTTCCTGGTGCATTTTACTGTACAAGCAGATTTTTCTCAGGTGTGTAAATAATTCTGAGGTGTCTTTTAAGCTAATAGCAATGTGATTTTTTTAACGTTAATAAGAACATTAATTCCAGAAGCCTTTTATAGCCCAACTAGGGAGAGAATATACCCAGCTGAACTGAGAGTTTTGCACATGCAAGTGCATTCAAGGCTCATCCTGCTGAATCCCAGCTGCCTTTCCATAGAATCATAGAGTCATAAAATCATAGAATAGTTTGGGTTGGAAGGAACCTTGAAGATCATCCAGTTCCAACCCCCCTGCCATGGGCAGGGACACCTCCCACTGGGAAAGGCTGCCCAAAGCCCCATCCAACCTGGCCTTGAACACCTCCAGGGATGGGGCAGACACAGCTTCCCTTGGCAATGTGTTCTAGTGTCTCGCCACTCTCATGGTGAAGAAATTCCTCCTTATATCTAGTCTAAATCTGCCCCTCTCCAGTTTATACCCATTGGCTCTCATCCTGTCACCACAGGCCTTTGCAAACAGCCCCTCTCCACCCTTCCTGTAGCCCCTTCAGGTACTGGAAGGCCGCTCTAAGGTCCCCTCGGAGCCTTCTCTTCTCCAGGCTGAACAACCCCAACTCTCTCAGCCTTCTTCAGACCATAAACATGGTTAAGAAATAGTCACCAGCTTCAAAACGCCTAATATAAAAGGTGCATCCCCTAGAGAAATTTTGTTTTGTGCTTGACCTTTATGGCTGCGCTCGAGCAGAGCAACGCATGGCTCTGCGGAAGGGCGCTGACTTGTTGAGACGTGTTGCAGCAATGAAAATAGAAATTCAGAGAGAAAAGAAATCCTACCTCCTATTAAGTGGAGGAATAGCCAGCCTGGTGTAATCTGCTCCTGAAAGCCTCTCCACAACCTCTGTGTCTGCTCTTGAATGCCCCATTGTGCCATTGGGTTGTCCCCTCTCTATGGCCTGGAGATGGTTCATGGTTTCCACTTGGGTCCTCTTTCTAAGAGGAGGGTTTTCTAACTGCTTTTGAATGCCAGGAGGAACTAGGCGATGCTGTTCGTGGCTGCTTGATTGTAGGAAGTTTTATGATGCACATGCAATGCTAACGTACTCTTGGATACGTACCCCTGGTGAAGGGGCTGAAGAACAAGTCTTACGAGGAGCAGCTGAGGGAACTAGGGTGGTTTAGCCTAGAGGAGGCTGAGGGGAGACCTTCTCACTGTCTACAAGTCCTTGAAAGAAGATTGTAGAGAGGTGGGTGTCAGTCTCTTTGCCCAAGTGACAGGCGATAGGATGAGAGGAGAAGGCCTCATGCTGTGCCAGGGGAGGTTCAGATTGGACATCACGAAAAACTTCTTCACACAACGGGTTATCAAGCACTGGCAGAGGCTGCCCAGCGAGGCGATTGAGTCTCCATCCCCAGAGGTGTTTAAAAGACAGGTAGATGGAGTGCTTAGGGATATGATTTAGTAGTGGGCAGGTACGGTTGCACTTGATGATCTCAAAGGTCTTTTCCAGCCTAGGATTCTATGATAGTTTGAACTCATCTGCATCAAGAGCTTTGCAAAGGCTGCCACATCTTCTTTGCTCTTTACGATGAGATAAGCAAGGTGTAGTAACATGACTACTTTTTCCCTGAAATGAGTTGTTAGGGGTGAAATCCCACCCCATCGCCCTGCTCCTGTGCCTGAGCCCAGCAGTAGCACTGAGATCTTCCAATATGAAACCAGAAAGAATAAATATAAGGAGGGCTTTTTTTACAATAAGGGTAAACACTGACAGAGGTTGCTCAGAGAGGTTGGTGCTGCCCCAACCCTAGAAACCTTCAAAGTCAGGTTGGATGGGGCTCTGAGCAACCTGATCTGGTTGAAGATGTCCCTGTTTATGGCAGCGGGGTTAGACTGGATGACCTTTATGGTTCCTTCCAACCCAAACCACGTTCTGATGCTATAACACGAACATTGCCCTTCCTTACCCATGGGGATACACACAGCTCTGTGATCACTTCAGTGACAATAAAAACTCTTTCCGATGAGCCTTCTGATTGTAAAAACACACCATTTGACAAAAAATGGAATATTTGGCCTTCGCAAGGTTTTGTCTTGTTTGCCTTCAGAGCGGCCCAAAGCCGCAGCCGGCAGCAGCCAAAGGGCTGTGCCTTGCAAGCGCTCGCTAATGAGATCAGTGGCTGGTTTTCATTTAATGGGCTGCAAGAGAGCACTCTGCTGAAGGGCTGTGCTTCAAATTAGTGCTGCCAGGAGGCGGTGGTGTTAAAGCCCAACTCCTTTGTTTCCAATGTGGGCGACCGCTATAAATTGCCATTTAACTTGACAGCTCAGTTCCCATTGTTCCTTTTTAAAGATCAAGCAAGGTAAAGCCTAGATGAAAAGCTCAGGATAACACAAGGGAGAAGGCAGACAAGGTCAAAGTCAAGGTCAAAGACGGGAGATTCCCCACGCCCTTCTCTTGACAACAGAGCAAATTTATTTCTGTGAATAATAGTGTTTTATATCCTAATTTTAGCTTCCCTTTTGCCAGTAAACAGTGAATATTCTTGTGCTGGCTAAATAGGAATCACACTCACACTTCCTATTCCACGCACAATCCTATTTCTTCATGTTATTAGGAAAATGAACAGCAACGAAATCGCATTTTGTATCACTGGACCGCACACCTTGTTTTATCATATTACCAGTGCAGCACGGAGGAGCATCATGCTGTTTGCTCCCAAGGGTGGAAAAAAACCACAGAGCATTGACACGAAGAGCTTTGTGGATGTTTCTGCAGATGCTATCACACTGATTATTCCGGGCAGCCTGCCCCCCTTCTCTCTTTTTTTGCTCTTGTCTTGATTTTATGCAGTCCCCTTCTCTGCATAAAGCATTCCTCGACTGGAAATCTCTCCCAGCTGGTCAGGAAATAGTTTCTGGCCATTGTCCTCGAATGCAAAGGCAGTGTCTCTGCCGTGCCAGGCGAGACGCACGCTCATCACGCTAGAAAAGCCACAACAAGTCAACGGTATTTTGAAGATGGTAATTTGGCCATTTTCCTGACTCCAGGGCAAGAATGGATCATTTCTCTTTGTCTGTGATTGCATCTTCAGTGTCCTGTTGCGCAGGAAGCCATCAGGTTTTCTTAAGTTTTTCTATTTAGGAAAAAAAGCTTTTCCTTTGTCTCTCATAGAACAAAGAAATGCGAACACGCTATTTAAACAGTAAGGGCTAAGCCCATCCGCAGGGTAAAGGCGTCGCCTTAATGGGGTTACATGCAGAAGAAATTTGGCTCGGAGTGTGTAATCACTGCCTGAATTAATGAAAGAAGGGTTTCTTTGGAATAGGCTGAATAGCCCAGCTGCAGCAATTATCTCGTCACTCATCACAATGACGATGAAATTAGTTCCAGATATAAAACCGGACAATAGAGGCGAGACACCTAGCATGTATTTATTTTCCCAGCTAATGACACTTGAGGTTGTCTTTCTGTCCCCATATGTTTTGTGCAGGCTGTGCCGCACGCTTCTGGCTCACAGCAAACACCAGGGATTCACAGAAGGTGAGATGGGGACCAGGACGTTGGTTTGTGCAAAAAGTGGCTCCTTTTCCAGGAATCTGCTGCAGCTCCATCTCAGCTCTCCTGGCCAGCCTCAAGCTCATGACCTCTGTAAGCAGCTCCTGCCTTTAAAACGGAGATCCCAGCCTGCTGAGCCCCGTTGTGGTCATTGCTGGGGATGTGGGGAGCAGCATTGTCACACAGACCGTGATGTGCAGAGACATTTATCCATCTGTCAAGGACCCACACCTCTGTTGTGGCTTCTAGTGCCACCACCGGGCCAGTAACAGCCAACCTAGGTGATCAGGTTTTTAGGGAAGCCAAACATGGGACTTTTCCCCTGTTCCTGTTTGTGGATTGGTGGGCTGAGCCTGCTGCTTTGGTTATCAACTCCTCTCTGGAGCATTTCCCCTATGAGGACAGATTGAGAGAGTTGGTTCAGCCTGGAGAAGGCTCCAGGGAGACCTTAGAGCAGCTTCCAGTACCTAAAGAGGCTCCAGGAAAGCTGGGGAGGGGGTCTTGATGAGGGAGTGCAGGGATAGGATGAAGGGGGACAGTTTTAAGCTGAAAGAGAGATTTAGAGTAGATCTTAAGAAGAAATCTTTTCCTGTGAGGGTGGTGAGGCACTGACCCAGGTTGCTCAGAGATGTCATGGATACTCCATTCCTGGAGGTGTTCAAGGTCAGTTTGAATGGGGCTTTGAGCAACCTGATCCAGTGCAATGTGTCCCTCCCCGTGGTGTTGGGGTAGGAATTGGATGAGCTTTAAGTTCCCCGTCAGCCCAAGCCATTCTATGATTCCTCCTAAAATGCTTAGACTCGGTTGGTTTGTGTGGCTGTGACTCATGTCACGTGATGACTGTTTAAGCAAAGACGTCCAGTTTAGGGTGAAGAGGGAATGGAGATATCGTTTATTAATTGCTCTGTGCATTCGCTTAAGGCTGCTGCCCGACCTCCCCGTGGAACTTGGAGCCAACAGACATTTGCAAAGGGCTCATGCTCTACCCCTTGTGAATGAAGAAGGTGAATATCTACTGTACAATAAGACAAAGAAATTTCATTACATACTTAACAGCATTATGGACTGAACACCACTTCTACGCTGCCTGCTGAGACCTATCAGCAGGAGAACTGGCAGCAAAACTGTCCCTGGAAAGATGGGAGCTGGAGAAAGATGATTTTGATTAAGGGAAGCAAATCACAGAGGTCCAACAGGGAAACATAGCATATAGGGTCCTGTTTCCCACCTAAAATCTGTTACCACCCTCTCCGCTTGAGCACAAGAGCAGCAGGACTCTCACATGCCTGCTCTGCTCTCATGAGCCTGCAATGATGGGTTTTGCTTCCTGACCCACCTAACGGTGTATCTGCGATCTGACACACAGACACCCTCTTCCTTTCTTATCCTTCCAGCCCAACTTTAACGTGCTGACATAATCTTGGTAAGATTTTTCCTGGGGGTTGGTGCAGGCTGACACCACAAATCTTCCCTTCTTGCATGGGCAGCTCCAAGCCTAAAATAGCGGAAAAAGGCTATATTCTGTGTTTTGGGGGACTGTCCTCTGGTGAACACCCCCTGGCATGTTGCATCTCACATACAGCTGCATTGGGTGGTGGAGAAAAAAAAGACTGGTAGACTAATTTTGTGTTTTTGTCCACAGGAATGAAAGCTTTGACATGAGGAGAGGTTATAAGAGCTGCAGTTGACTCACTGAGCTCTCCCATTGACGGAGGTTCCTAAGACACTGAGTAGAAAAGGATGTCATTGTTTTAAAGAATGGGTTTTTTTTTTCTCTCTTGGTATTTGGAGGCAAACAGAGCCTTTGCTTAAACACGAGCTGCAATTTCAGTTTTGCTGATGTGCCCTGCATCCCGATACAAGTAGATACTAGAGACTATTTTGTGTATTGTATTTCCAGCCGACGAGCAGAGCTACATAAATAACCCAGCTGCTGCTACCGGGTGTCACGCATGACTTCCAGGAACAGGCTGACAATGCCCCTTCCCCAAGGAAAGCTGGCAAGTGTGAACCGAAGCGGTGGGAAACCCCCTTGGGAAGAGGCTGCCCAGCTGGCTTAGCGCTGCGTTTCTCGGGGAACGGGAAAACCAGCCACCTCCTTTCCACGCCGCCCATCAAACCGACTGACCTTAGGTGACAGAGACAAGCTTATGTGCTCCGTGGGATTTAACCACCCCTCTCGGATTGCATGTGGGCGACGAGACGGATGCCGTCTTTGGGGTGAAATACGATAAGATATCACCATGTGGTTAAAGAACCGGTGACACCACTTCCCAGCAAGCTCGTTAGCCATTTGCCAGCCCTGGGAAGCCTGTGCATGGAGTATTTTAATCTGTCTGCTGCTCTATTAGTATTATTACTACTAATGAGAATCAATAAATTAAACCCTATGGGAGTTCCCGCTGAGATATCGCTCTGTTGCATCTCACACTTCACAAACACCCGCTGAGAAAGCTGTTCCTGTTCAAATCGCTGTCGTGCTGCCTGGGACAGTCCTTGGGGTAGACAGAAAGTTGTAAATCATGGTCTTGTAAGAGGCTGGTGCGGGTTTAGTGCAAAGGATAAAGAGTCCACAAAGCCTTTTGTGCTCCAGGCTGGAGTGACATAATTCCTGGTCATGCCCAGGGCTGAGAAGTCAGGGCTGCTGGCCCTGTTGAATCAGGGTTTTTAACTTGTGAAAGACAGTTTTGGTCTTTGATTTCCTCCCTTGCCCTACGGTGTGCTTGACAACACAGCGATGTTGGCAAAAGTGAAATAATCTCAAATAATCCTCAACCCAAGTGCTTCACACTTGTCTAGCAGCACAGAATCATAGAATCTTTTCATTGAAAAAAGCCTTTGAGATCATTGAGTCCAACCGTACCTGTCCACTACTAAACCAGATCCCTGAGCACCTCATCTACCCAGCTTTTAAACACCTCCAGGTATGGTGACTCCATCACCTCCCTGGGCAGCTTCTGCCAGGGCCTGAAAACCCTCTTGGTAAAGAAGTTTTTCCTCATATCTAATCTAAACCTCTTGTAGTACAACATGAGGCCATTTCCTCTCATCCTATCACTTGTTACTTGGGAGAAGAGACCAATACCCACCTCATTACAACCTCCTTTCAGGTGTAGAGAACAACAAGGTCTCCTCTCGGCCTCCTCTTCTCCAGACTAAACAATTTCAGTTCCCTCAGCCACTTCTCATACCCCTGTGCTCCAGACCATTCCCCAGCTTCGTTCCCCTTCTCTGGATGCGCTCCAGCCCCTCAATGTCTTTCTTGTTGTGAGGAGCCCAAAACCAAACCCAGGACTCAAGGTACAGCCTTAACAATGCTGAGTACAGGAGGAGGATGACTTCCCTGGTCCTGCTGGCCACACCACTTGTGATAGAAGCCAGGATCCCATTGGCCTTCTTTGCCATCTGAACACACTGCTGGCTCATGTTCAGCTGGCTGTCAACCAACATCCCCAGGTCCTTTTCCGTCAGGCATTTCCACATGGACCAGTGCCTCTCCCTTCAGTAAACTGGGAAGAAAACTGATAGGAGCTGCTGAAAAAGGCTGGAGTGATGCAAGAATTGCAGTTTCTTGAGTCATGAAGAAGTTTGCTCCAGCAAAACCTAACCTCTGCAGTGCTTGGTTTTCAGTCCTGTGGTGAACACCAGCCAAAAAGCAGATTTTGGGTCGTTGTTTCCTAAGATGTGGGGCAAAGCACAGCTTATCGGGAGCCTCAGCAGCTGGTGGTGTATTACGTCAATGATGTGTCATCCTTGTAAGCTCTTCACGGCTGGGTTTTACTTCTAGACGCTTTCCCTTAAGTCTCTTAAGATTCTTTAGCTCACGAAGCACAATAAAGGTTGCTTGCTGGCCTTGGAACAGAGTTTCTCCGAAGCCTGCCTGCCAGTTCTGGTTTTCAGTGGAGATTTCCCAGCTGTTAAGCAACACACTGTAGCATTTCACTTTCCAACCATAACTGTCCTAGAGGTAGGGAGAGAAGACTTCAATAGTAAACCAAGATTTACAGCTGGTTATGCCTCTGTGCTTTCCCAAGCTGTGTATTGCACAAGAATAATTGGGGATGGGGAAGCTCTCAGCAGCTTTTCTTCCCAAAGCTGGGGTTAAGGCTCTGCTTGTTGTTTCATAAATGAGTGGTTTTGGTATTCTCGCTTCCAGTTGTAAAAAAGATGCAGTGAATTGACTAAATGTAACATTTTTTCCTTGCACATCCCCTTCCAAATCCCCATAATCGTGCATTTGTTTTGCAAAGGATCACTTTGGTAGCGGCTTCAAAGTTGTCCTGGTTAGAGCAAGCCATAAAATGGAAACGTATTCCTCTAATTTGTTTTGGTCACGGAGGGATACAGCAGTTCACAAGCTCTAAATGCTGCCACGAAGAGATGCTTGCTGAGCGCGTCCCAGCCTGCCCAGGACATGCGCTTGGTAGATCACCAGGATCCGTGCTGAACATCGAATCCTTAAATAAATGGCTCAGGGGAGGACAATGCAGTTGTCCCCATCCATCACTAAACAAAACCTGGGAGCTGAGCCTGGAGCAGTGCTTCAGCTGCTGGCTTTGTCCCACCCGCAGGTCTCTGCTGGTTCCCACGGCTCTTCCATCAAACAAGGCTATGCTTGTGAGCTCAGCCTCTGGGCTGAGGCAGGATGGGAGAGGAGGATGGAGTGCTGTTGGCTTGAATTATCCCTTTCGTTTTGATTAGTGAGTGAAAATCAGTTTCAAAGAATCATAGAATCATAAAATCATAGAATAGTTTGGGTTGGAAGCAACCCTAAAGGTCATCTAGTTCCAACCTCCCTGCCATGGGCAGGAACACCTCCCACTGGATCAGGCTGCCCAAGGCCCCATCCAACCTGGCCTTGAACACCTCCAGGGATGGGGCAGCCACAGCTTCCCTGGGCAACCTGGGCCATTGTCTCGCCACTCTCATGGTGAAGAAATTCTTCCTGATGTGTAGCCTAAATCTGTCCCTCTCATTTAAAGCCATTGCCCCTCATCCTGTCACCACAAGCCTTTATGAACAGCCCCTCCTGAGCTTTCTTGTAGCCCCTTTCAGGTACTGGAAGGTCACTATAAGATCCCCTCAGAGCCTTCTCTTCTCAAGGCTGAACAAGCCCAACTCTCTCAGCCTGTCATCATATGGGAGGTGCTCCAGCCCTCTGATCACCTTTGTGGCCTCCTCTGGACCTGTTCCAACAGTTCCATCTCCTTCTTATGTCGAGGATTCCAGAACTGCACACAATACTCCAGACGAGGTCTCACAAGAGAGGAACAGAGGGGCAGAATCCCCTCCCTTGCTCTGCTGGCCACACTTCTTTTGATGCACGCCAGGACACGGTTGGTTCCTGGGCTGTGAGCGCACATTGCCAGCTCATGTCAAGCTTCTCTTCGACCAGCACCCTCAAGTCCTTCTCCTCAGGGCTGCTCTCAATCGCATCTTCCCCCATCCTGTACTAAAATCGGGGATTACCCTGCCCCAGGTGTAAGACTTGGCCTTGTTGAACCTCATGAGGTTCTCATGAGGTTCTCACAGGTCCACTTCTCTAGCCAGCGGAGGCTGAAGGTGATCACCATTCGCTATTTACTGATCAGACTCCTGGCTTCTGCTGGGCAAGTCAAATCAGAAAAAAGTTAGCTTTCCCAATGATCTCACTGCTGTTTCCTTCCTCTGGTTCCAACAAGCACGGCAAAGTGGTTATCAAGGGACTGCTTCACTGCAGATCCAGGAAACTCTGCAGGCAACCTGCTCAGGAGCCACGTTTTGACCCAAAAGAGGTTCAAATGAGATTGAAAGGCAGTGGTGACTTTGCAGGATGGAAATTAGAGATGGATTCTGAGGACATAAATGTCCTTCTTTGGAGAAAGAAAAAAATAAGGGTTTAAGAGGAATTAGGTCTCCGTTCTCACTGCGTATTGGTGGTTCCCTTCTCTTGCAGAGGTGGACAGGATTGGACCGAACATGAACGTGGGTTGGAAGCCATTGAAAATGCTGGCGTCAGCAGCATCAATATCTCACTTAAACTAAATGTTGGCAGATGAAGATTAAAAGATGAGGTGGATTTTCCTTTCCTGCTATTCCTGGCCTTGTCAGCTCACAGCCTTCCTGAGCCAAAACCATTGTAAGCTGGAAGCAGGGAATACGAGAGTGTGAAACTCCAAATCAGGAGAAATTCTGGCTGTTTTCCGGGAAAAGTCATGGGTGAAAGAGGGAAACAGTCTCAGACAGAAAGAGCTTCTGGGAGTCTGTTCAGGAGAGAAAAACTGAGCGGAGAGGTGCACCAGCACAGCGTGGATCACTCATGTCTTCATAGAGCCCCTAAATTTTTCCAGTGTGACCATAGAATCATTAAGGTTGGAAAAGACTTCTAAGATCATCCAGTCCCACCCGTTAGCCCAACACCACCATGCCTACTAAAACGTGTCACAAATTGACAATTGGAGTTGAGCATGCTGTCAACTTTGCTTTCTCAGTCGCATTCTGTGGGCCTCTCAGGAGGAGCCCAGAGCTCTCCAGGACCACCAGCTGAGGAGCTCTGCCAAATGTGGAGAGGCTCAGAGATGGTCTTTGTCTCTGAAGATGTCGAGGCCAGCAGGTAGAGACTTGAGAGTGTGCTGGCGAGCTGTAAAATCAGATGCTGTTGGCTTAAATCCTGTTTTAAGAGGTGTATCCCCAGGCAGCGTTAGGTGGAGGCTCCTGAAGATCGAAACACAGTGAGAGGAGGGATTTGAGCCCTGGAGGAAAAGATGGGGAGAGGTTCCTGGAGATAATGAGGCACAGGAGAGGCCACACAGAAAGTGCTGTGAGTCCTGACTTCCTCTGTTCTTTTGAGGCTGAAACAACTATATCAAAGGGAGGGAAAAAAATGTTAGTTTAGGGCTTGCTGCCTCCAAGAGCTGGTGGTCACCCAATGGGAGGACAGCTGTAGTGCTGAGGAAGGCTGGGTGGTGGCCGTGGGTGAGCACTTGAAGAGGAGCAGGTCCCAGCGGAATCTTTGAGGTTTGGGGTACAGAGCTGAGGGAGGTCGCACTCTCTCCACCCTCGGAGGTTTGCAAGAACAGACTGAATACAGCCCTGAGCAACCTCATCTTAACTCAAGGCAAGACGTTGGAAAGGTGACTTTCTGAGGGCCCTTCAACCTGAATTTCCCTAAGACATATCCAGACTGTTCCTCTTTAGCAGAGCCTTTCCAGAGCATCCAAGGGGTTAAGGGAGAGAAGTCAGCACATCACTCCAGACAACTATTTCCTGTATTTTGTCAGACAAATCCATACTGGTAAACTTGGCGTTTCCAAACAGCTTTAGAAAATGCTGCCTTTAATCTCCAAGATCACCTGTTGAGTGGGTAGATGAGATCTGAGTTTTATTCCATACGGACTAACACCAGGGAAATGATCACAGAATCATAGAATGTTTGGTTTGGAAAGGACTTTGAAGACCATCCCGTTCCAACCCCCCTGCCATGGGCAGGGACACCTCCCACTGGGTCAGGCTGCCCAAAGCCTCATGCACCCTGGCCCTGAACACCTCCAGGGATGGGGCATCTATGACTTCCCTGGGCAACCTGCGCCAGTGCCTCACCACCCTCACTGGAAAATATTTTGTCTTTATCTCCAGTCTCAGTCTCCTCCGTCAGTTTAAAGCCATTACCCCTTGTGGTATCACTATGACACTGAGCAGAAATTTAGAGAATAATAACAGATCCGTTTTCATCAAGGAGTGCCATACTGTAGCACCTGGAGATGTCCCAGACTGTGTCAGGATTAAGAAGCCATGACACTAAATTATATTTGGGGACAGCAATTCCCTCTCTGGCAGCAAATACCTCCCAACCATCATTGAAGAAGTCAGAGGCAACTGCAGCATTGACCACCAACAGCACCAAATTCATAGACTCATAGAATCATTGAAGTCAGAAAAGATCTCTAAGGTCAAGTCCAACCATCAACACAACACCACTGTGCCTAGGAAATCATGTCCTGAAGTGCCACATCTACATGCTTTTTGAACATCTCCAGGGATGGAGACTCCACCACTTCCCTGGACAGCTTCTTCCAATGCGTTACCACTCTTTCAGTCAAGAAACGATTCCTAATATCCAATCCAAGCCCCCCTTGATGCACCTTGAGGCCATAAATTCCCTGAATGGAGTCAGCTATTGCAAACAGAACCTCTAATAAACCCCTTCCAGTTCATAGTCACCCTCAACCTCATAGCTCAGTTAAACTCTTCATACTCAGAGAGCGGTGGTTGTATGAAAAGCATTCCGGGTAACTCCAGGTCAGCATTGCTATTTTTGTGATACGTTTCCTGTCCTTGCAAGATCTCGATGTGTTGTGTCTCCATCATCTCCTGCATCTCCACCCTGTGTTTCCTGGGCGTATGGTGCCAGATTCATGGTGGTATAAACATGCAGCCTACAGCTTGCTGGAGAACTAACTCACCTTTTTATCTTCTTTGACTTGGGGGCAGCCTTTTGCAATAAGAATAAAACAATAATTTAGGGGTAGAGGAAATCTTAATATCTCTCCTCCCAAAATAGCACTTGAGAAGAGCTCTTTTAGCCTGAAGAACTTGGATAAATGGAGTAGGAGGTTTTTATCGCCATCCTAGTTTATGATTCAATTTTCCCTCCAAGGTAAAAATTGCAAAACTTTTGTTACAGCCTTGTTTTATCCCTGTCTGGTGCTATTCATAAATTTTTCATGCAGAGCGCTGGAGGCAGCAAGTTTGTTCTTGGTACAAACATCCGCTGCTCTCAGGACACTGCCTGGAGGGTGGACTCTGCTGAAACATTTATGGGATCTCATAAATGCAACGAGATCCCATAAGTCTGAACAGAAGGGAAGAAAAACAACTCTATGACACACAGCAGGGGACTACCTTGTTGGTTTATCACACCAGAAGGGCACGCTTTGTCTTTTCTCTCTAAAAAGCTCTACCAGGGAGTGCAGGAATAGGATGAGGGGAATGGTTTTAAAGTGAAAGAGAGGAGATTGAGATTAGAGATTAGGAAGGAATGTTTTCCTGTGAGGGTGGTGAGGCACTAGAAGAGGTTGCCCAGAGAAGTGGTGACAGCCCCATCCTTGGAGGTGTTCAAGGCCAGGTCGAATGGATCTATGAGCAACGTGGTACATTGGAAGGTGTCTCTGCCCATGGCAGGGGGGTTGGAACTGGATGGGCTTTGAGGTCCCTTTCAATCCAAAACTTTCTATGATTCTATGATTCTAAAGCTGGATTATTTCCTTTAAAGTGTTGCTATGGTGGAAAAATGGCTCATTGTATTCTTGATATTACATAGGGATAAGAAAAAAGGTGTGAAAGACTCAAAAGATGGATCCTCGGCTCATAGGAAGCTGGAAGCTGACAGTGGGATTTGTGTAAGCCACAAAGGTTTTCAGTTTATTTTTATTTGTGCTGTTATGCTGTTAGTGCTATCAGTTGCCAGCTGCACCTCCATTGTGCCTGGCACCATCACAAGAGCCCACAGAGCTGGAGCTGTTTTACTGCTGGGGTTGTCTCTACTCAATCGAATATAAAGGATGAAGACAGATCTTTGTAGTGGTAAACCAGGGTTCATAGAATCATAGAGTCATTAAGGCTGGAAAAGACCTCTAAGATCATGCAGTCCAACCATCGGCCCCACTGTGCCTACTAAACGATGTGCCAAAGTGCCACCTCTACATGCTTTTTGAACACCTCCAGGGATGGTGACTCCACCACTTCCCTGGGCAGCCTCTTCCAAAGCTTCACCACCCTTTTGGGAAAGAAATTTTCCCTAATATCCAATCTAAACTTCCCCCGGTGCAACTTGAGGCCATTTCCTCTTGTCCTATTGCTTGTTACTTGAGAGAAGAGGTCAGCATCCACTTCACTACAACCTCCTTTCAGGGAGTTGTAGAGAGTGATGAGGTCTCTCCTCAGGCTCCTCTTCTCCAGTCTAAACAGCCACAGTTCCCTCAGCTGCTCCTCAAAAGACTTGTGCTCCAGCCCCTTCCCCAGCTCTGTTCCCCATCTCTGGACACACTCCAGCCCCTCAATGTCCTTCTTATAGTGAGGGGCCCAAAACTGAACACCGGATTCAAGGTGTGGCCTCACCAGTGATGAGTACAGAGATCATTTCCCTCCTCCTGCTGGCCACACCATTTCTGATCCAAGCCAGGATGCTGTTGGCCTTCTTGGCTTCCTGTGCACACTGCTGGATCGTGTTCAGCTGTTGCCAACCAGCACCTCTGCAAAGTTCCCCAGGATAGCTTGTGGATGGTTCTTCAGCACGCATCAGTTTGTCCTGCAGCTGACAAACCCAGCAGCCCTTGCCTTTCGTGGGAAAGAGTCACGTGCCAGTAGCGTGGAATGAATGTAGTAAGATTTTAATAAGATACAGCCTTGAGCTTTCCACGCACCACCAGCCCAGGGTGAGTTTAGATGTCCCTTGTGGGTGGGAGAATGAAGGTCTTCTCCAGGTACATATCATAGGGTGAACAACATCTATTTTTGGTCTCTGTATCAAATATTGTTTTCTCCATCAGTGCAGCAGGGATTTACTAAAAATAAAAAGGTATTCACAGTGGAGGTTTTGAAGGCAGCTGTTTCCATAGGCAGATGCCAATGTTGAGGTACCCAAACTGAAAGCACAGAGAGAGAGCTCTGTATCAGGTCAAGCAAACAGAGACTTAACCTAGATTTGGTGGTTTACTGTTGGACAAGATCTAGGTCAGGAGGACCCACCAAGGAACATCAGCAGCAACTTCCCCCTTTTCCAGAGCGCTCTGCTTTCCTCTTCCTCTTCTTTGGTGTTTGTTAGGGATTTCATTCAGCTTTTGCAGGTTTCAAGATGCGGAACAATAGGGAAGCTCAGGAAGCTGGTGAGCAGGAACAAGAGTTGACATTGTGTCCTTTCCCAGCTGTGCTGCCAGACACCCCTTCCCCTTCCCTCCTTCTCCAGGAAGTCTGACCTCTTTGTTGGTTGTTTCCCAGGCTGTTGATCTGCTTTTCCACTGCCTTGCACCCAAGGAAAATGCAAGGCTGCAGAGAACAGCTTGGTGCAATGCACAGTGGTGTAAAATGTCTTTTCTTGCTGGAAGGAGAGTCCTGGGGGCAAATTACATTAACCTCTGTCCTGAGAGCTGTGTCCCCTTTCCTCTCCTCCTATGGTCTTCCCTTGTTCCAGGGGCTCTGGAGCTCTGCGCACCCCTGGGCAGGCACATGAACACCCCTGTGGTGATGGATCATGGTCATCAGGCTCTCAGTTGCATATCAAGGAGAGGATGGAAGGAGCCAACCCACCTAAATGCTAAAGACGAGGCTTCCTGCGGGGAAAGAACAGCAGAGACATGTTTTTAGGACATGTCCCCTTCCCTGCATGAGTGCTGGATACAGAAGGAAGCTGGGAAATCCTTTCAGAGGCTGGAGGTCCATGAGCTACAACAGGAGCAACCAGCAGGAGCTCTACAGGAGACTGTCCCATTCACTATACAACAAGAGAGGCAGGAGAGACGTGGTTTAGAGGTTCTGGAGGGAAACCAAGGGAATTAGCAATGCTGACAAACATCAAAGATGTCTGCTTTTCCTTTCAGTGCTTCAGTTCCCGCTGCTGGTGTTGCCTTAGCAAGCTCACTGCAAAGCATATCCAGGGGCTCGAAAAATAGGGAGAGCTTGGGATGGAGAAGGTGCCAACTCCCCATCGGCACATGGATGAGGCTGGGTGGTGCAACCTATGGCTTGGGGACATCGAACCCATCTGAGCTTTATCTGTGAGGTCAGCTAAAACGCTTCCCAGTTGCCCCAGGGCTGCTGGGTCATGGCCCAGTGTATTTATCTTGCCTTCTCTGCTCCGCGGCAGTGAACAAAGTCCAACTTGGTTTTTGGGGAAAAAAGAGAACACTTTGGAACATGTTCTCACCTGCACTGAATTAAAAGCAAGGTGTGCATGGGCACAGAGCCCTCAATTGCTCCCTGTTTGCATCAGGGTCCATTGAAAGCGAAAAGGAGTTTGCTCTCAGCGGCCCATGGCTCCATCACACCCAGTGGTCGCATATTTAGGGCTTTTATGTTGATTTGGCAAATACAGTGTAATTAAAATACGATGCAGACAAGTGGTCTTATCTTGCTGTCCACCAGAGACAAGAAGCCAGGGTAATTAACAGGATGATGTTAACGATGAGCTCGCTCTTCACAGATTAATGTTGGCTTTCTGAAGGAGAAAGCAGCACGTGGGGGGATGCGAGAGGCAACAGCAAATTCAGGTTTCTTTAATGCTGACTCAACTGCCTGTCATGCCGTGGGGAAGCTTTCCTCCCCCCCAGGATTGTGATGACGAGGTAGGAAAGTTGGTGGAGGAGAAGGATGTGTCTCCCGCAGCTGGAGAATGTGTGATTAATAGGTTTCAAGCCCAGTGCCCTCATGCTGTTGCTTGGATGAAGCTTTGAGCAACCTGATCCAGTGAGAGGTGTCCCTGCCCACGGCATTGGAACTGGATGGGCTTTAAGGTCCAACTCAAACCACACTATGATTCTATGAAACCCTGGTTCCAGATCCTTCGTGTTGACATCAGTCCTTTAAGTATGGGTGGAGTGTTAACTGGTGGAGGTGTTGTGTGCAGGACCTACAATCCCTGCTCCGGCATCTCAGTGCTGGAAGTTGGGTGTGCTGCTCATTTTTTTTTGGCAATGATGCAACCCACTGGCCCAAGGGGATGGGGGAAAGACACAATAAGAGGAAAACGAGTGAGACTAGAGAATGGGAGGTTGAAGTCCAGAGTCTTTGGCAAGGCTGGCATCTCCGATCTGGGCAGGACAGGGCAGGATGGGGCAGAATGGTGGAGGCAAAACGCATCTCTCTCTGCAGGAGGGGCTGGGGGCTCTGCAGTCTTCACATCCCAAATTTATGATTTAAAGGAAATACAAGGTGTCTGGGGGGGAATATGTCCATGATGGGTATCCATGAGGTGGTCTGTGGGGGTGTGCGTCCATGTCACACCACTCCATGGAGCTCCATAGAGGGTGTCTGTGGTGGGGTGGGAGGGTGGTGCATGGGAAAGGTCCATGGGGGTCCGTGTCACCACTCTGGGAGGTTTCTGGGGGGGTCTGTGTGTCCATGAAGAGTGTTTATGGGGACGTTGTGGAGGTGTGTGTCACACCACCCTGCAGGGCTCCATGGGGTGGAGGTGTGTCCATGGGGAGAATCTCGGAGGGATGTGGGTTTGTGGGGGTCTCAGGATGTGGATTCCTGGGGGGCATCCGTGGGGTCCATGAGAGTGGATCCATAGGGAGGGGCTGTGTCACACTGTGCCCTCGGGATCCATGGGAGGAGTCCATTGGCAGGGAGGGGTGACTGTGTCCCACTGCCCCACAGAGTTCTTGTGGGGGGATGTCCATGAAGGGTGTCCATGGGGTGATCCATGGGGTGTGCGCCCATGTCACATAGCGCCACGAGGCTCTGAGGAGGGGCTCTCTGTGGAGTTGGGAGGTCCATGTGTGTCTACGTCCCACCACCCTGCAGGGTTCTATGCGGGCATCCATGAGGGAGTCTGTGGGGAGTCCACGGGGGAGGGTTTGGAGGTGTGTGACTGTCACTCTGCCTTGGGGGGCTCCAGAGCGTGGGGCGGTCCATATATGTCCATGTCCCTCTGCCCTGTGAGGTTCTGTGGTAAGGATGTCCACAAAGGGTGACCATGGGGTGGTCCATGGTGGGTGTATCCGTGTCACATCGCCCCACGGGGCTCTGGGGTGGGGCCTATGGGTGGGTGGGGGGCATGGGTGTCCATGTCCCGCTGCTTTGCAGGGTTCTAGGGGGGGGATGTCCATTAAGGATGACCATGGAGTGGTCCATGCTGGCATGTGTCCGTGTCACATCACCCCATGAGGCTCTGGGGGGGTCCATGGGGTGATCCATGGGCAGTGTGTCCGTGTCCCAACGCCACAACGCTTTCCGTGGAGGCGTCAATGCGAAACGGGGAGTCCGCGGCTGTGCTTTGGCCTGAGCCTCGCGTTGGACGATCCCATGCGTCCCGGAGAGGGGGAGAACCATCTTTTTCCCTCGTTGCGCTCGCCTCCAGTCATTGACAGCGGCAGAAGTCTTTCCAGCCTAGATACACGTCCGATTAAAATAAGGTCGGGGCGAATTTTGTGCCTCCGGGAGGGCAGAAACTACGGTGGTGAAATGGCTTTGCCGGGGGTGTGTCCCACCCCAGCGTTTCGTACAGTTGGTACGCGCTGGGGGCGTGTGGGCGTGATTTACGCTGAAGGGCATGGACTACACTGGGGGCTCGGTTTGCGCTAGGGGTGTGGTTTTACGGAAGGGGCGTGGTTCACGCAAGGGGCGCGTTACTATATGGGCGTGGTTTACGCAAGAGGCGCGGCTTTCGCAAGAGGCGTGGGCTACTATAGGGGCGTGGCCTGCGCAAAGGGCGTGGCTTACGCAGGGTGTGTGGCTTACGCTGCCCGGCGATCGCGGCGCTGCCCCCCCCGACTGTAGCCGTATCGCGGTCGCCATGGCGCTGAGCGGCCGCTGCGCGATGCTCCCCCCGGCCCCACGCCCCGCGACCCGCCGGGCCCGCGGCCCCCGAGCCTTCGTCAGGTATGAGGGGAGCGGGGGAAAGGGAGAGAGAGTGCGTGGAGGTGATGGTGAGGAGCTGACAGGAAGGGGTGGGCGTTGGGGGGCACTGAGGGGGCTGAGATATGAGGGGCAGCGAGGGGGCATTGAGGTATTTGGGGGGCCTTGAAGGGTTTGGGAGGCACTGAGGGGACTAGGGACACTGAGGGGGCTGGGGGGCATTGAAGGGTTTGGGCAGTAAGGGGACTGGGTTTTGGGCGGCGCTGAGGGCGTTTGGGGACACTGAGGAGGGATTAAGGGGCCTTAAGAGGTTTGAGAGTCACTGAGGGGGCTGCGTTTTGGGGGACACTGAGGGGCGTTGAAGTGTTTGGGGACAGTGAGAAAGTTGAGGTTTGAGGGGCACTGAGAGGTTTGGGGGTCGCTGAGGGGTTTGGGAGGCATTGAAAGGTTTAGGGGCAGTGAGCAGGTTGAGATTTGGGGGACACAGATTTGGAGGCACTGAGGAGTTTTTGGGGGTAGTAATGGGTCTGAGATTTGGGGTACGCTGAGGGGGCTTGGGGGCACTGCTGGGACTTGGGGACACTGCTGGGACTTGGGGACACTGAGGGTTTTTGGGGGATGCTGAGGAGGCTTGAGTTTGGGGTTTGTGGGGTGCTAAAGTGTTTGGGGGGCAGTAATGGGGCTGGGATTTAGGGGGGCACAGAGGGGTTTTGGGGACACTGAAGAGTTTGGGGTTTACAGGCGCACTAAGAAGGCTTGGGAGTGTGAAGGGGGCTGCATGGAGCCAGGGGTGCCCTGAGGGGGCTGGGTTTTAGGGGGCACTGATGGGGCTGGGGGCTGCTGAGGGTGTTGGGATTTGGGGAGCGCAGAGCTTTGGGGGGCACTGAGTGGTCTGGGGTTTAGGAGGCACTAATGGGGCTGGGGGGCGCTGAAAGGCCAGCAGTGTGAGGGAGGGGGTTGTGTGGAACAGGGTTGGGGCATTAGGGGTGCTGGGGAGGCTTTGGAGGAGGTGATAGAGAGGGCTTAGGAGATTTCATTAAGGGGGAGAAACAGGAGTGTTCAAGGGAGCTGTGGACCCTGGAGGTGGTGACTGGAAGGAAAATGGGATGCCCAAAGCATTGGGATGGGGCGGTGGGAAGAATAGAGGGGGTTAAGGGCACTGAGGGAGCTGAGGTAGTTAGAATAGAAGGGATGTGTGCGTTAAGGAGAGGTTTGGGGGCATGCAGGGAGCATTGAAGAGTTTTGGAGGACATTCCAGTGGATTTTTGAGTCATTGGAGTGGGTTTTGGGGCTGGAGTGTTAGGAGCAGCTGGGGCTATGGGTAAGAAGGATGGGGAATTGTGGGGACAGGTGGATTTTGCAAGGAAAGAAGTGTTGATGGCCTTGAGAGGATGGCACCAGGGGCCTGACGTGACCCTGTGGGTGTTAGGGATTGGCGAATCCTGAATCCTGCTGGAAGAGGATGTGGGGGAGGCTGTGGGGGACAAAGGGAGAGGTTTGGGAGTCTTGGAGAGAGGGTTTTGGGATGTTGCTTCAGGGAACTAAGCCTGGGTCTGTTTTGGGAGGGGGTTGCATGTGGGGCATCCTCAGAAGTAAGGAAAAAGGGCTTGGGAAAGGTAGGAAAGCGAATTAGGGTAGGGAGCCCAGAGATTTGAGAGGGGGTGAGGGATTATGGAGAGAAATGAGATCATGTGTTTGTGTGGAGAGCTACTGGAAAGGTATGAAGGCAACAACATTCCCTGAGCTTTGGAAGTGTGGAGGATAAAGCTGGACAAGAGATGGTGGCTGGGGACACTTTAGATGATCGTGTTGGCTCTGTGGGAGCTCGGGTGTCAGCTCAGGTAGTGTTTGGTTGCTGAAGCTCCGTTTCCTTTTAAAGACTTAAGGTGAACTCGTGTGTGGGGATTGGGCTGCAGGTTGTTATCTGCAGTGTCTGAGCATCACAAAGAACAGCCCAGGAGCTGAAGTGCTGGGTGGTTCCAGTAGCTATAGCACAATACATGGAAATATTCAGCAGCGTGAAGTCAGATAATGGAGAAACTGGGGCATTGCACATAAATTGCAGAATTACATGTAAATTGCAAGCGAACAGTTGGCTGAGCTACCTGGGTATTAAATGGTTCTGTTTGCCACAGCTTTTACGTTTCAGAAAATAAAAGGTTTTGGTATTTTGTTCAAGGAGGGGAGAGAAGCATTTCTGTTTTTCCAACAATGTGCCTGTGAAATGAGAAATTTTGCACAGTGGGAGAGAAATGGAGGTCGTTATGTTTTTGCTTGAAATACACAAACATGGCTGTTCTGCACTGGTTGTTCCTTCTGCGCCTGCAGTTAGAAATATGGCTGTTCATAATGGGAGGAAAAATGACCTTTTCAGCTAATTTTTTCAATGAATAAATGAATCCTATTTGTTTAGAGAGAGCTTACTATTTATTTCTAGCTGGAAAGTATCTAAAAATTCACAATCAGTAACAAAACACCAAGATGGCAAGAAAAAGTAGCTGAAAGAGAAAATGGTTTCCACTCGAGCCCCTTTCTTTATGAGTGATTTTTGTAATCTGAGATCCTGCCATGAGAACATTCAGGCTCCTTGTGAACATCTGCAAGCTTTTGAGCTCCACTGGGAGATCCAGGCAGCATCTGGAATTTGGCAGGTTTGTAGGAGGCATGTCAGCTCTTAATTTTTTTCCTCTTCCTTCTCAACGTTCGTCCTTGTGCGATGTTTTTTTTTCAGGCCAGATGGAGGCAGGGAAGCCAGTGTTTGCAATATATTTCCCAAGCAAGGCAGCAGATACCAAGCAGTTAATAAAAATAACTTAAAACAAAACAATCCGTTACCCTCCTCCCTCCCGGCCCCCAAGTCCCAAACAGGAATGGAAAAACTCTGAAGTCTATATAAAGAGTGGAGAAACGGCCAGAGATAATTCTTGGAGTTCATCCATGTACTTCAGAGCTTTGGTTTGCTGTGTGGTGTGTTGGGAGCTGGCATTTCTAGGCATTGCGACAACAAAAGGAGGTGAAGAATAGTTTTGTAAACGAAAAGAAAAAATCCCTTAATGAAGAGATGAGCATTGCCCAAAGTAGCCAGTGTGGGGTTTTGAAAGATGATGTCATGTTTCCTGTGCCTGCGGTCAGTGGGGAATGAGTCTTTTCCTTAAAATACATGCATTTCTGAACAAAATTTCTATTAAATGGTTTTGGTTAAAAATCATTGCCTAAAATCAATGTAAACTTGCATTTGGTAGGACTTTGGGCACACAGACTTTTGCATTACCTTTATGTCCAGTAGGCGAATCCTTCTTATTAATTACTCATGTTTGTAACATAATACAACTGAGTTCTCACTATGTGGGGGAAATGCAAAATGAGCACTTGGATTCTTTTTTGTGTTGTCGCTGCCTACATCCCTAATTTTGTCATCCTCTAAACCATTCTGGTTTTAATCACATAGTGCTTGAGTAAGTGCTTTTTTTTTTCGTACAGCTTCAGAGGAGCAGGCGGTGGGGGTTTGCGAGTGTGGTGGTGCAGGGACGAAAGAGCTGTGGTTTCCCAACCAGTTTTAACGGGGGACATATCTGTGTTGAAAGATTAACAGTTTGTATCCATGTGTTCCTTATGTAATTATGCCCAGGTTCAGGATTTTGTAATAGCATAGTTACAGTGGATTCCTTAAAAATATTACAATGTATTTTAGCTGTGCAAAGAGATAATTTAACTTGCCGAAGTGGGGCACTGGTACAGGTTACCCAGAGAAGTCGTGGTTGCCCCATCCCTGAAGGCGTTCAAGGCCAGGTTGGATGGGGCTTTGACTGCCCTGATCCAGTGGTGTCCATGCCCATGAAACTGGATGAGCTTTAAGGTCCCTTCCAACCCAAATGAATCTATGATTCTAAGTACAGAAGGAAAAAAAGGGAAACAAATCCCATTCATTCAATATGGATGGTTTTCTGCCGTGTTAGGAAATGAGATGACAGGGTCTGTGAAAAGCTAGGCTGTGGCCAAAGTTAGGGGGATGCAGGACTACGTAGTTCATAGGAACAGAAAGGTAGAATAAGTGCTTGGGAAGGAAGAATTGCCAAGGAGAAGAGCAGAGCTATTGCTGTGACTCAGCTGCCTGTGGAGCATCAGCTGACATTTCCCCTTTGCGCTTGTTCAGCTTGAAGAGAAGGCGAAGTGTCTGGCTTCATGCTTTGTGGCCGCAGGGGTTGTGGTATGTTGGTGAGCTCTGAAAGTAAATTCTGTTTTAAGGCATTGCAGCGTCACTTCTGGTTGCTGCTGAACCCCATGCGATGCTGCAGGCTTGGGGAGGAGCGGCAGGAAAGCTGCCTGGTGGAGAAGGGCCTTGGAGTGCTGGTTAACAGCAGCTGACCGTGAACCAGCAGTTTGCCCAGGTGGCCCGGAAGGCCAACAGAATCCTGGCTTGGATCAGAAATGGTGTGGCCAGCAGGAGGAGGGAGGAGATCACCCTCCTGTACTTGGCACTGGTGAGGCAACGCCTCAAATCTTGGATTCAGTTTTGGGCCCCTTACTACAGGAAAGGAATTGAGGGGCTGGAGTGTCTCTGGACAAGAGTGATAGAGCTGGGGAAGGGTCTGGAGCACAGGGATTATGGAGAGTGTCTGAGGGAACTGGGGTTGTTCAGCCTGGAGAAGAGGAGGCTGAGGGGAGACCTCATCACCCCCTCCAGCTCCCTGAAAGGAGGTTGTAGCGAGGTGGCTGTTGGTCTGTTTTCCCAAGTAACGAGTGAGAGGATGAGAAGAAATGGCCTCGAGTTGTGCCAGGGGAGATGTAAATTGGATACTAGTAACTATTACTTCACCAAAAGAGTTGTCAAGCATTGAAACAGGTTGCTCGGGAGAGTGGTGGAGCATTCCTGAATGCGTTCAAAGAACTTTGGGACATGGCTTAGTAGACATGGTGGTGTTGGGCTGACAGTTGGACTGGATGATCGTAGAGGTCTTTTCCAACCTTATTGATTTTTATGAAGTGCTGAATGCTTGCCTTGTCTTTCTGATCTAAGATTGACTGTTAGCAGAACAGTTGCACTGAAGTTGCTGGTCTTTCCTCCTTCAAATATTGTCATTGCCTCAGGTGATCGTGTCTTTTGGGGGAAATAGCTGATGTTTTAAATCAGTCTGTTAAACAGAGAATACATCAGGGCTGCAGGTCTGACAGGCAAGCACATGTGTGTAGGTGATGAGCAGCCTCTCATTTGGTTGCATCTGTGGAAGAACTTCACTTTGTTTCCAGTCCAAGCTGGTGTTGAGGTCCTGTCTGAGTTACTCGCCATGAACAAGTATGCGAAGGGCTGTACTATTCAGCATGACTGTAAAAACTATCAGTAATAATATCGATGTGCGTACTTAATAAGTAGAGCTACTGTTCAGAGGTGCCACAAAGATCCCAAACAGGGTTGTAGTTCGCAAACGGAATTGGGTAGTTCCAAATAAGGAGAGAATCATCCCATTCCTGTCTTCTTTAAGTTCTCTGAATTACAGAATTGTATATTGCTGTCCATTTAAAGTCAAGGAGCAAGGAATTTGGTCCTATAAAATCACAGAAAGATTTGGGTTGGAAGGGACCTTAAACCCATCCAGTTCCAAACCCCGTGTCACCTCCTACTGGACCAGGTTGCTGAAGACCCTATCCAACTTGGCCTTGAACATCTTCAGGGTGGGGGCATCCCTGGACAGAGTTGAAATTTCTTCTTTTATGTCCAGTTGTAATGTTTGCTAAACATGCTCTGTGGTTTTAAAGTTGATCTATCAATGGCCAGGTTCCCTTTGTTCTTTGTAGAGAAATTTTGCAAATAGCTAGAAAACTGTCATGTATTTTAAAGTGTGTGAATGCTTTTGTCTCTGAGTAGCAAGCAGTAAACCAGAGTGATTTTGGTGAGCTAAAGAAAAGAAAGAAAACTGAGAAAACATATTCTTGTTCAACCTAGATATGAAATTTCAGATAAACTGCTTTTGAAATTAGTGAAATATTGAGAACGTTTAACTCTGTCTGGCTTCTGTTTTCTGTTCTCACAAATACATGACGACAGGATGGGAAAACCAGCGAAATCCCATACTGTAGGATATGCAGACAATAATGCTTCTGGTATCAATTGTGAGGTCAACAAAAGACCCATGAAAAATAACCTTGATTTTCTGAGGGTAGAGTGGAAGCATATGGCGGTAGCAGCAAGTTAACAGAAAGTGAGATTTAGAAGAAAATAAACTGTTTTATCTTTCCATTTATTTATTTAAGAAAAATCAAGTATTTAATGTTAAAATCTGTCTGTCTTGGATAGGCAGCATGAATCTATTCAGTCATTCTCTGAAATGATCCTTGTTAACATAAGGACTTGCCCAAGCTTGCCTGGGTGTCTTGGATTTTTCCTCTTGTTCACTGCTTTCTGTCCAAGCTTTTCCCATGTGGGTTTTTAAGGTTGCCTGGCCTTTGTGGGGGAGGAGCGTAACATCTGCCAACACGGAGCAAAATGTACTCAACCCAGGGAAACAGCATCCTTTGTGAGCTAAATTGCGTGTTAACCACAGCTGCAGCCGTCCCAGACGTATAGCGAGCCAGCCTGTGGGGATCCATTGGGAATCAATTGGGGATCGATGCTGATATTGCTGCTATGTTGGTTTAATACCGCAGGATTATAACAATAAGCTTGTGCGCAGGATAAATTCAGCTACGAAAGAGATGCAGAAAAAAGGAACACGTGGTGGGAACATAAATAAAATGAAAATTAAAATAGCGTGTGGGATTATTTAAAAACATATTTGTTCCTTCTGTTTAAGAAAGGCACAGTTGTTAATAGTCCTGTTATTTGCCAACATCCATGGCTTGCAGCGCTATGTCTGTTACTAAGTTGTGACAGACTAGGATATTGTAAAGCAAGGTACTTTGCATAATTAGTATGAAGACGTGAACAGATGAGCGCTAATTCTCTGAAATTAATGATTGTCAATTATCTTCCCCCCTTCTTTTTTTTTTTTTTTTGGATCTAGTCCAAGATGAGCATAATACCAAGTATCTCAATGTAGAGTTTTGTAATTGGCCCAGGCAGACATTACTGCCAGATGCCCCCCCAAATGTGGCTTTGCCTTCTGACCCGCTTTCATCAGCAGTCAGGTCAGCTTGCCATAGGTTGAAAGCATCATTTTTTAATTCATGGGGTTTGTTTGGATCCGTAAGCTGATCTGACTTGACACATGGCTTCAAGACTATTACTGCAGATATGAAGGCAGCGAGAAGGGCGAGATGGGCCCTGACAGCACCCCTAGGCTGGTATGGCTTAAGCCAATAGAGAATTTGTATCTCGAAGAATCACAGAATGATTTGAGTGGGAAGGGACCTTAAAGATCATCCAGTTCCAACCCACTGCAGTAGGCAGGAATGCCTTCCACTGGATCGGCTTGCTTAAAGCCTCACCCAATCTGGCCTTGAACACCTTCAGGGATGGGACATTCGCAACTTACATTGTACTTAATCATTCCCTGATTGTATATGGCTCATGTATAAGGTTGGAAAAGACCTCTAAGCTCAACCAGTCCAACCATCAGCCCAACACCACTGTGCCTACTAAACCATGTCCCCAAGTGCCACATCAACATCTCCCAGGGAAGCACCCTCAATCCCGGAGGGTTGTGGCATTGTGTGGTAATTGTTCTTCATTGCTTCTGTTTGAAATTGTGTTACTGTGGTGAACTAAAAAGAGTAAAAGTCAGTACCCTTGCTGGAGCAATTGCTTTGGAGACGGGAAAAGTGATGGAATTTTGTTCCCAGGATGGTTTCTTTGTTTTTGTGGGATGACTGCCTAACACCAAATGCAAGAAAATGCCGTTTGTTTCTCTGACTTTGTACACAGTTTAGACCACATTGTTTAGGAGCATGTTGTAAGAATTCTAATTATTCTCTTCCCTCCTTCTGAATACTGGCTTTCTTCAGACACAGAAGTCTTCTGTTTTTAATGTCAGCCTTTGAATGTAACGATTTACACACACTTGAAATGACGTTGTGAATATTTCTGTGAAGAAGCTTATTCAAAGATTTCTTTCATAGAAGCCACTTCTTTCAATGAGGCGAGGAAGAATCCTCTGCTGAAGGCTGTTTAGGATTAAGATTGGAATAAACATCTTTATGGTCATTCATCTCATTATACAATAATGAACATATAATTTGCCCTACGCTCTTTCCTTTTATGTCAGGGCTGTCTCCTGAAGGAAACGTAGCACTGACATTCAGCTTTGCTTGGCAGAAATTTTGTACCAGCTTAAGCTGAGAACTTTATGTAATTTTAAGGGGTGCAATGAAGTTATAATTTCTGTGAAAGATGCTGAAAGGAAAGTAAAATTCCAGAACTTAAGGAGGGAAAGAAATGCCTAACTCAGAACAAACATTTAGGTACTTTCCTCTCCATAATTCTTCATCTCCTTTTTTCCACCACCACAATTTACTCTGACAGATCAGTTTCATGGAGTCAAAGCAACAAATACCTGAGTATTTTAGTTTGCTCTGTTCTGGTCTCGTGTCACAGGTTCGTCTCATGAGTTTCTTGTTTTAACTTATAAACGTATTTGATTGTGTCTCCCTTTCATTGAACCTATTAGTATGAAATTAAAATTTAAAGATCTTAGGAATAACTTATTTTGTATCATGTAATAATGCTTTTTAATACATGGAAGTATATTTCCCCACGAGTTTCTTACAAGGAGTTTCCGTAGTTGTTCTTTGTCAAATATTCTTGTAACTGTTCCTTTAAAAGTGATCAGGAGAGGGGAAAAACCTGATAGCAGAATCAAGATGCACTATTTATAATGTGTAAGAGATTTTAAACATATTTTACAATCTAGAGAAACCTGTCTTTGGCTGGAGAACTACTTAGATTTGACTTGAGAGTAGAAGTTGAAAGTACGTGATAGAGGGATTTTTGCATCTTGTTTCTGAGACAAGTTTATTAAAAATTCTACCCCTTGTGCCTTCAGATTGGAGGTGTTCCTTGTATTGTCTTTCAATGACAGCTTCTTTCCTCACTCTAAGCAGGAAAATGTATCCGCTCACATGGACAACGTTTTAATAAAAGCCAGTTTGGAGACCGCTTTTTGTGTCACTGCAGAAGTCCTTGGGCATGCTTTCTCACAGCCCTTTCAGTCTGCCCTTCCAATAGCCTCCAGGAGCATGACTTTCTCTTAACCATTCTGTTGCAGATGAATTAGGAAGCGTTTTTCTTTTCATGTGGGCTTTGTTTGTAAGCAAAGTTGCTTCGATATTCTTGTGTTCTACAGAGGCTTTAACAATTCTACTTTTCTGTGGCTGGTCCTTAAATAACTGGAGGCTGGTTTGCATCCTGACAAATTACGTAAGTTCAATTTTGTTCATAACCCCAGGGAAGAGTCTAGCAGTTCTTTCTACTCTTGATCTTGTGAAATGGGAAGTATAAAAATAAGAGGAGCATACAGCTTGCATAGTGAATCCTCTCTCACCTATCCAGTCTGGGGCCCTGTTTAATGATGGAATCAAAATCTTCCAGAACAAGATCTTAAGATTGGATAGCTGTAAAATTAAATTTTAGGCTAGATTTTAAAGAGCTAATAATCATAGAATCAAAGAATGGTTTGGGTTGGAAGGGACCTTAAAGCCCATTAAGTTCCTACTCCCATGCCGTGGGCAGGGACACCTGCCTCTGGATCAGGCTGCTCAAATCTCCATCGAACCTGGCCTTGAACACCTCCAGGGATGGCGCATCTGACTTCTCTGGGCAACTGTGATAGTGTCTCACCACCAGTAAAACATTTCTTGCTAATATCTTATCTCCATCTCCCCTCTTTCAGTTTAAAACCACCCTCCCTCATCCTATCCCTGCACTCCCTGAATATATATGATAATCAGAAGTTGCTACAACGTGCAGCATAAAGTTCACTGTTTCTTTCATGGACTTGATATCATTGCTTCCATGGTGGCAAGAGCACTTGATAATACCTGATTCAGTGTCTTTCTGTTGTTATTAGTGCCTTCAGTCCCTCTTTCTGTGTCTGGGGATGGATCAAAATATCCATTCACCCATACAGTGGACTGTGATACAGTGCAGCATATAATGTGAATTGGAAAGTTTCAGGGGAAAAAAGAATAATTGCAGAACTCAGAACTCAAATAGGCGACCTAAAACTGGGAAAAAAATAAACCTGAGTGTTTTTCACTAATTTTGTACTTCTATGAAAGTATCTTCAAACATTGTCTGTCTTCTATTGTGGATGTTTGAATTGCACTTAAATTAACTATACTAATGTAAAGCTTTCATGTTTGTTCTGTCTTTCAGAGAAAATAGAGCAGAATAATTGTAGTATTACTGAAAAGATCTGTTTGCTTTTTGCTTGGCTTAAGTAATGATGAGAATAGGAATTCTTGTTTATGTGAGCGGATCACAGCTTTAGGTCTGTTGTGGCATTGCTATAGGAGACATTTGTTTCCTAGAGCTGAATGGCTTGCAGTTGATAAACAAGACTATGAACAAGAAATCACTTTCAGTAATATCAGCAGTGAAATTTCTTGTCTTCTCTCTGTGTTAAAACAAGCTTGCAAATATTGCCCAGAAGCAAAAATGTTGCTCTCTGCGTGCCTGGTTTTTTTTGCCTGCCTTAAAGACTGGCCAACTAAATTAAACTTTCTATAATAATTCATTTTGGTTATCAAAGTCTTGGCAAGACTTGATATTGTTTGATTTCTTTTTAGTGTAGTTTATTGAGGATTATACTTCTGGCTTCTGATTTTCCATAACTGTTCATTTGAGAAAAAAATGTTTTTAATACAGAAGTCATGAAAAAAGCAGCGTGCATCTTACAAAAATGATCGCTGCACTCTTCTGGAGCTCAACTTTTGTTATGTTAAGTGAGAATTGGCTTTGTATTTTTTCCAGTATAGGCTAAATAAAGTTCTAGAGAGCAATGCTAGATACAAGGAAGAAGTGTAGCACCTGCAGCTTAAACCGTAACAGAATATGCCCTGGTTGGAATCTGTCTATCTCAGAGTGCCTGCTAAAATTATTTTTTCTGTCTGAAAGTTCCCTCAGTTCTATGTTTCTCTTTATGTTTCTGCTTGTAATAATGACCAGGTGGCATCTCTGGGTCTTCATGGTGCCAGTAAGCGAAAGCATCCCTGAGTCATCATGGATAGCATGACCCCGATGTTTTATTAGCTGAGGATGTAGAGACCCTGTGGGTTTGTGAGTGGAGGCAGAGTTCCCTGCGCTTTCTCAACTTCTCGTCTACACGAATATCATGCATTTCACTTTGATTTTATGTCCACAAAGGTGATCTGAGGGATGAGCACCTGCCATACAAGGAAACGCTGAGAGAAGGCTCTGGGGAGGCCTTAGTGCAGCTTCTAGTACTTGATAGGGGCTACAGGAAAGCTAGGGAGGGACTCTGGATCAGAATGTGCAGGGATAGGACAAGGAGGAATGGTTTTAAGCTGCAAGAGGGGAGATTTAGATGAGATATTAGGAAGACATATTTTCCTGTGAGGGTGGGGAGGCATTGGCCCAGGTTGTCCAGAGAAGTTGTGGCTGCCCCATCCCTGGAGGTGTTGAAGGCCAAGCTGGATGGGGCTCTCAGCAACTTGATCCAGTGGAAGGTGTCCCTGCCCTTGGCAGGGAGGTTGGAACTGGATGATCTTTAAGGTCCCTTCCAAATCAAGCTGTTCGCTGATTCTGTGATCTTGTTAAGAGTTCTGAGATGTGTCCGTATTATGGAGTTACACAGGATGGAAGTGGTCCGATGGTGCTGGAGGTGCCAAAATGCATCTTTTGTGAACTCCTCCTGGGGTGTAGGAGCTACTGCAATCCCTTCGCTGCTTTCTCTCTGGGCATGAGCTGCCCTGTATTGCTTTGCTTGCTACATTTCTGGTACAGAAAGGAGTGTTACCAGCTTCGTGGGAGGGAAACTTGTGCAGAAATGTTTGCTAGAGTTTAGTGATTAAAAGGGCTTTAAGTTAGAAGGGATAGTTGGGGGCTCTGGTCTTCTCTCAGCCCTATGTACTTCATCTTCTAGTGGTCAAAACCAAATAATCTGAGGTTTGGTATGATGTCTAAATGTTTTTCAAACAAAAGACACTTAAGATAAACTGTTTCTGCTTTGTTTATATAGCAAAGAATAAAAGCTACATCAACTCTTTAGCCTACCAAACTTGAACACTTCAAAATGTTGACCTTAAGGATGAATTCTCTTTTCTTTTGCAGCTGCAGCCGCCTTCGAAACATTCAGAGCATTCTGACACAGAGCAGCAAATCTCAGCCTGATGGAATCCTTTGCATTTTAGGTTAGTTTTACTTTCCCATCCCCCCTTCCTCTTGTTCTCATTGTACTGATAAAGATGCCAGGAGTTTCAGAAAGATGAAGATTATCACTGTGTAGAAGAGAAGGCTCTGGGGACACCTTATTGCAGCCTTTCAGGACTTAAAAGGGGGCTCATAAGGAAGATGGGGACAAAATTTTTAGTAGGTCCTGTAGTGATAGGCCAAGGAGTAACGGTTTTAAACTGAAAGAGGGGAGATTCAGAACAGATATAAGGAGGAAATTTTTAATTCTGAGAGTGGTGAAACACTGGCAGAGGTTGGATGAGGCTCTAAGCAGCCTGATCCAGTTGAAGATGTCCCTCTTCAGTGCAGGGGGGGGTTGGACTGGATGGGCTTTAAAAGTCCCTTCTAACCCAAACTCTTCTGTGGTCTCCTTCCTGCCCTGAGCCCCAGCCCTGTTTCTCAGTGAATGGACAGTTCTGTGATTGGTTGTTGTGGTTTAATCCCAGCTGGTAACTAAACACCACACAGCTGCTCTGTCACCTCCCCTGGTGGGAAGGGCAAGAGAATTGTGACAGTGAGAAAACTCGTGGGTTGAGATAAAGACAGTTTAACAGAGAAAGCAAAAGGCATGCATGCAAATAAAGCAACACAAGGAATTCATTCACCACTACCCTTCAGCAGGCTGGTGTTTCCAGGAAAGCAGGGTGCCATCACGCTTAACAGTTACTTGGGAAGACAAAAGGCATCACTCCGAATGGCCCCCAATTCCTTCTTCTCCCAGCTTTTCTTGCTGAGCACGGTATCATATGGTACAGAATATCCCTTTGGTCGTTTGGGGTCAGCTGTCGTTGCTGTGTCCCCCACCAAATCCTTGTGTACCCCCAGCATTCACTGGTGGAATGGGGTGAGGAGCAGGAAAGGCCTTGTCTCTCTGTGAGCCTTGCTCAGCAATAACAAAAACATCTTTCTGTTATCAACACAGCACAAATCCAGCCCTATACCAACTACTGTGAAGAAAATTGCCTCTACCCCAGCCAAAAGCAGCGTGTTCTTACACTCTTTTTATCCCTATATAATTCTTAGGCCTTTTTATTAATTTCAGTCAAGGTTGCTACAATAGGAGTAATATCATCAGTGTACTTGCAAGCCTTATGAAAATTCAGTGGCTGGAGGGAAGAGGGAATCTTTGTTTCCAAATTGAAGAAAAGATGGGGATAATTTAATTCATGTTTATTTGGAGTGAACATTCAGCTGTCTAGGCTGTGTTTGCTGTCTGGCTGGTGCTTGGCATAAAAGCCCAAGGCTGAAGGCCATGAGTTGCAGCTGGCTTACCCGTGGAAGCAGGGAAGTGGAAGGGATTGAGGCGATAGAGAAGAGTAGAGGAGTGCCAGCATTAGGAATCCTGATCTGCAGAGCCACGGGAGGGTGATGGGTGAGAACAGGCTCAGTGGAGAGCAGGGGAGTAATCATAGAAGTGGGAAGATTAATAAAACATGAATTTAGGGGGAGGGCAGTCTTGCCTCAGGAGAAGTAATTCAAAATGCATTTAGAGTCGCATGAAAAACCAGGGAAGCAGTTACGAGTGAAATGGTGGCCTATAACCAGCACGTGGTTTGAGGGCTTTGTTTCTTCTGGGGCTGGGAGAAAAGGGTGACATGGAATAAAGCTGCACGTGCAAATATACTGTCAGAAAATAACAGGCTTTCTGTATTGCTTTAATATTCTTTCTGTATGAAACATTGACTCTGTTTCGTGCTCTATAATTAGCATCAAGATATTAAAGGAAAAAATTGTGAATGATGATGGCAATTCCTTAGAGAACAGGACTAAGGAGTGATTGTTTGAATAATGTATTACAGCTAAAGATTTGAGAAATCTAATGTAGCTCTAAAGAAGTTGTGTAGTAATGAGCTTGCATTAAGAAATGATGCAACAGCCTGGTTGGTTTGTTTGTTTTTCTAATGTTGTAGCAAGAAAACTTGAAGAAGCTCATTTACTGAACTGCAAAAAGGTTGTAAATGTGTATAACCTCATTCTTTTTGTTCAATGCTAACTGTATTAACATGATTCTCCCTATCCCACACATCTCTAGGGTAAGAGTTGAAGTCCTTGGCTTTGTAAAAACTTTACAGCTAGAAGGTCTGTAAGGTCACTGTGCAAACCTTCCAAAGAAACTTAATCATACACAATAAAGTACTTGTTTTTTTGCCCTTGGTGCTAGTCTAACAAAACATGACAAGCAGTGCCATCACTTGATTCTCCCCACTGGCACTGTAAAGTTTCTTAACTATTGTTAATTCCATCGCTGCTGTAAATCCCAAGCAAAGAACAGCTACTCAAAACATCATACGACAGCTTTAGGGATAACTTTACAGGCAAGAGGAATTGCTTTGTGTAATCCGCAGCGTCATGTGGAGCATTTAAGTCCGTGCATAAAACCATACCTCTTAATGAATAAGCATTTCTGTTATGGAAATATAGGAAGTGTGTTTGTGGGACTCGAGCTTTGCCCTAATCTCTCTCAGTGCCCACAATGGGCCTGTTGTTGACTAACGTAGCCTGCAGAATTTCTCACATACCTTCTGATTAAGCAGGCATGTCACTCTGTTATAAATGCATTAAATCTGTCTTCAGATACAAGGTTCAGATGACAAAAAATATGTTAGTCTCACATTTTCAATCCTGTTGACTTGTATGGAAAGCAGATACCCTTGTAAGTAGGTGTTTTACAGTCGGTGCATGTTGTATTTCACCTGGCTGTCTGGAATGACTTGGAGTTAATGCATTCCCTTCACCCTGACTGTAATTTTGCATACTGGGCTGAGAGCTAAAACTGATATAACCTCTCACAGATTCACTTAAAGTAGGTTAATATTTATACTGAAGTTAAAACCCGCATTGTGAGATTCCAAGGAGAGATGAGAACTGACCAATTACTGACACAATTATTTAAATGTAGTTACAGATTTTTTTTTTTTAAAAGAATCCTGTTTTCTTATTGCAAAGTGGTTGAATGGTAACATTTCTGCGTTCTTTGCTGGGGAGAAGCATCACAACTGGCAAGAAAAAGAAAATTGGAGGTTGGCATGTCAGGCGGCTTTAAAAAGCCGTGGCGGCTCAGCTGGAGCATGTTGCTGTTGCTAAGAAAACACTATCAAACTACTTTAATTATACACTAAACTGTCTTTTTAACAGTGGTGTTTATTGCCGCTTACCTTTCAACAGAGATCTTGGGCTCACGTTAAGATCTGATTTCTGAGGATGTGGGCTTAGTAATAGCTGTAAATCTGTAAATCAAACTGTTCTGCATTTCAGCAAAGCTAACCTAAATTTTTACAGACCTAGGTATTTACTTTTTGTCCTCTCTAAAGACGATAGGAAAACTTCAGAGACTGTGATGGTAATATTTAAGTTTATCTTACCTTGGTTTTTGTATCCATCCTACACAAGGCTCTTAGGATGTGGAGAAGCCTCACTGGTGTTTCGTACTGATTGTTATTCCATACCTTTTCCCAGGGGAGACCATTTCAGTGATTGTTCTGCTGCTTCTCTTAGATGGCAGCTCCACAGCCGCGTGCTGGTTTGGGCAACTGTCCAAAGGCGATCCATCCTTTCTCTCCAGCCTCACCTGTCTGCTGCCTCCCTGGTGTCCTGGAGCTCACGTGGATATTCCATGTGTTATAGTACCACTGTGCTTTGCTTTGATACACAAGGCTGGGTCAGACATGCATGGCTTGGACAAAGCAAGACTTATTTTTTTACCTGTAGCCTCTTTTTGTGTCAGCTTAGCGACTGTGTAATCGCAAATGTGAGCAATGGCTGAGCTGAATACCTTTTGCTCTGCAGAAAGGGAGTATCAGCCTGCCTTTGGGCTGCTCCTCTTCCCTTTCCTCCCCACTTCCCCACATGCATTTTGAATTAATGCTGGTGCTTCGCTGATATCTTGCACCCGCTTCATCCTACTGAACTGACAGTTTTCCTCCCACCCTTGTCTTTGGCCAGACTATTTTTCTGCCAATTTAGCAAACTGAATCAGCTTGTAGAGAGGACAGATAAGCTCTGATTGCAGGAGAAGGAGCAGGCATGGCTCCATGGGCAGCAGCGAGCTTTTAGACTGACTCACTCTCTAAGTGCACCCTTGTGATGAGTTGGGAACAGGCTGGAAGTTGCTGTACTCCCAGCTCGGCTGGAGACAGGCGTGGGGGTTTCCTAACGAGGAGCTTTCCCCATTGTTCTGTTGAGAACTCCTGATATGCTCTCTAGAGGTATCTTATCTTTGACATTGTTTCCTTTCCTGTTTATTTTCCACTAGCTATATCTGTTCCTTTAACTCTATATGTTTCTGTAGAATAGTGATAAAACCTCTGCATGAAAACTCCTGTCTGTACTGGATACTAAAAAAAACCCAAAGAACACAGAAACCGAATATTCTTCAGGGTTAATGTGTTTATGGTAGGGTAATACCTTCCTTGCTAGCCCATCAGTGCTCTACAAGCAATAAATTCGCCTCTGTCCTCCATTCTAAGAGTTAACTAATAAGCTGCCCTTGTTAATATCTTTTTGTCTTCTCTTCCCCCTCCTTCTGTCAATAGCTGAAAAAGCAGGAGTTGGTAGTTAGCTTTGAAGATCTTCCCCAGGCATGAAGCAGAGAAGAGCTGATGCACCCAGATAAAACCTCAAACTCTTCAAGTGATGGTCACACCAACTTTTTCTTTAATGAGGACAGTTTCTCATTTTCGTTCTGCTCTTCCAGACTTCATCATCTGTTGTTCCTTTTTTGGCTCCCATGTGTGTTATCATGTTAGTCTGTCCCTAAGCACAGCACCTTGGCTATTGAGTCTTTGGAGACCCAAGCAATGAGCCTCATAGCTGTGATAATTGCACGTTTTTCTGCTTTAATCCGTGCTGTTTGGCCTGTAGGTGAGGGTGCTCTGTGAGCTGAACTTTTGATATGATAGGGGATGTTTACTTGTGAAACACAAGTAATGCTGCTTGCAGAACAACTGATCTAACAGCTTGCTGCCACTGATAAAGGACTGTCCTAACTGCTGCTTTGTGCCAGTTTGTTGCTCATCTGGTGGCCTTCAAAAGTTGCCTCAGTTGGGCAAGTAATCAGTAAACCAGATTATCTTTAGGACAATGTGTGTGCAAGCTTTCTATGGCTGCAGCTGATTTCAAGGAGACTGATTATGTTTAAATGGAGTTCCCTAGAACAATGGGATGGCTGTTTCCTGGAAGAACAATCTCCACACTTGATTGTAACTAAAATCCCACCTAGAGACAGAGGCTTTGGCACCAATGTTAGTGTGTTGCGTCCTATTGAGTTCTGGATTACATTGGGATGCCTGCTTTCACAGGGCTGGAAATGTAAATAAAATATAAACAGACAGTGTATTCTCCCTCTCCTCTGTCTTTTGCACCCTCTGTGTCTGAGTTCCCAGATCCAGGGCAGTCTAGTTATGTATTGATTACTTGCACAGCAAAGAGAAAACATTTTAGCAGGGGGTAAAAATGAGTGACTGGATCTGAGCATCCTTTAGTTGGGTTTTATCGGTGCCATGACCTGAGTTACTGATTGACCACTAAGGCTTTCTCAGGGGATGCCTCCTAACACAAAAAATTGTCTTGCTTTATAAAGAGTGTGCTCCATGGACGTGGATGTGTGTAGGAGATCAGTACTAGAAGCTAGACAGCATGAGAATGAGGATTCCAAGATTGCGGCTGGAAAGAGGGCCAAGAAAGCTGAAGGAGATGTGATGCAGCTTTTCTCTTTTCCGGCACAGTTGAAGGAATGCAGTGCCGTAGTGTGGAGTTGGTGTGAACATCCACGAAGCCATGAGTGGGGTATGGCATTACAGAGGTTCATAGCTTCAGCACAGTTTGAAGGGATTGAATTTGTCTCTTCTATAGCCTTACACCAAATATCTGATATCTTGCAAAATGCATGAGCCTATCCAAAGGGCAGTCACTACACAAACAAGGGAGTTCATTAGGATGTAGGATTCAGTAGCTGGATGCAGCTGTGACATCTGGTTAGCACTTTAAAGCTGAAGCCTGACTTAAAACAAAGGCCATAGTTGGTAGAGCCTATGGTTTGTTCCAGTTTCCGGGGCATTCAGGTGACTCGAGTAGTTTGTTTTCCTGGAACCCAGACATCTAGGCTATATTATTACATTATCAGTGTCGTGATCTCTTCTTTGGACACCGCTAACAAATCTTGATTTATTGGCAGCCATCCAACTGTATCCTAATATAACTTGGTAGGAAAACTTAACATTTGTTTTTGTGAGCAGTCAAAACTGGTGACCTTTGTCGTGTGTGGACGCCAAGATGCTGCTTCATGCACGATTTCACTGAGGAGAAAACTTGATTTATTAGAGTAGCATTAGGAATTATGACTGTGACTGTCTTTAAGAGAGATTAAAACATTTCATAGATCTCTGGCCTGTTCCCTTTCTTCTTGTATTTATTTTCTATTTCTTCATGCTCCAGATCTTCGATTGTTTTAATTTTATTTTCCCGAGGACCAGCAAAGGTTTTCCTTGGAAGCTGTATACCTGTTTTGTCAGAATAGCTATTCATGATTTGCTAGAAGTCCATGCTGTCTTCCTGGTGACTCACTATAATGCTGATAAGATAATGTTTAATCATGTATTCCAAAGCTGGAGATTTAGGTCACAGGATTAGTTTGTTAGGAAGCTTCAATCAAGAACATATTAATTGGAATGCATACTGCATAGACAGATGTTTCAGTTTGAATGACTAGATAAAATTGAACTTCCGTTGATGCAGAGCACTTCAGACAACTAGACTTACTAAATGTTTTTTAAACAATGCCTATGTATTTAGGTCAAGGGGAATGTCAGTATGTGGCGATGAACTTGCAAAAACTCTCCTTCCCCTATCCTGTTTTCTCAGTATGTTTAAATTCATATGTGCCCACAGACTATGGGAGGGAGTTGAGTTCATACCTGAAAGTAGGTTGTAGCAAGGTGGGTACTGGTCTCTTCTCCCAAGTGACAAGTGATAGGATGAGAGGAAATGGCCTCAAGTTGCACCAGAGGAGGTTTTGATTGGACATCAGGAAAACTGTTTTTACTGAAAGAGTGGTGAAGCATTGGAAGAGGCTGCCCAGGGCAGTGGTGAAGTCCTCATCCCTAGAGGTGTTTGAAAGCTGTGAAGACGTGGCACTTGGGGCTGTGGTTTAGTAGGCACGGTTGTGTTGGGCTGACAGTTGATAATCTTGGAGGTCTTCTTTGACCTGAATGATTCTATGATATTTCTGTTCTAATGGTTTCTTATTAGAGGTAAAACTGAACTTTCCCGGTGTACAAAATTAGGACACAACACAGACACAACTTCACATCTGGTTTTGCTTTTGCAGGAATAGATAGTCGATACAATGAAGGTTGCAGGGAACTGGCAAACTACCTGCTATTTGGCTTGTATAACCAGAATAACAACGACTTTGAAAGAACTGGGTTTCCTGAAGAAGTTCTTGATGGTGAGTAGCACACTTAGCATTTTTACCTGTTCTTCAGCCCTTCAGGAGGGAGGGCGAGCAGGAAAAGGGGCGTATCTCAAATGAAAAAGAGTCAGTAAAATCTCTAATCGTTTATGTACACCTGAAAAACGGATCTTGAACACTACTGAAGAGCTCTTTTTCTTAAACGTGTGCCCCTCTGTCCATCCCCACTATTCTAAACCTCAACAAGTAGAGTCTGTTACAGGAAGACCTACTTTGGTCATGGTAGGCATGTATGTGCACTTGAGCTCTTTTTTACTTTAATATCTTGACGCACTTTTGTAATATTTGAAAAACAGCCAAGCATCATGATCGTAGTTTTTTATTTCCTTATTTGCATGAAACTGTCTACCCCATAGGCTGCAGTGCTGGCTTTTAGTCAGATCCAGCAGCCTGCTGATGTAATGTCAGGCAAGACCAGCTATCGTTTACAGTTCTTTAAGGACTCAACACTGACCCTCTTGGCTTTTCAAAGGACAGGCTGATGCAAGTTTTGTGCAAGGGTTCAGCAAAATCCCACTGTTGTTCAGAACAGTAAGAAGTGCTGTTGTACTTGGAGCTGTATTGGGCTGCCAAGTGTTTCTTGTTTGAAGTGAGGGATGATTGTGTATTCCAATAGTTAAACAAGTTTCTTTTAATGAGGTGCATTATAGGAAAAAGTGTTTTCTATTCAGTTTCTGTGGGTTTTTTGTGCCCGTATAATTCTGTGGAATTGGAGTCTTGATACTGGAATAATATTTGTTCTGCTTGTTGCAGATATAATCATACTAATAAAACCCGACAGCGTCCATCTGTACTGCAATCCTGTGAATTATAATCATCTTTTGCCATATGTGGCGCACTGGAGGAACCTGCATTTTCACTGTCTAACTGAAAATGAGGTAAGCGTAAAATGCAGATGAGAATTGCTAATGAATGTGCTAATGAATTGCGAGTCAACGTTGTTTTTAACACTCTTCCAGAGGTCTTTTTCTTTTTTCATACTCAGCAGGGGATTGATCTGTGTTTGTATATTATTATTAATCATTTTTCTCTAACGTGTGCGAGAAGAATATGGTTCTAATACTTTGTATTTGTTGGGACATGAAGACAAATTGCTCCCCTCTCCCACTAAATACTATTGCTTCAACATGAGTCAGTGATATTTTAATAAGGAAGAACGTGTGTTGTGAGAAATACAGAATCTGAATCCAGTACCACAGTCAACACACAGATTTCCAAGGGCAGCCTTATTTGCAAACAAACTGGACGGGGCAGATTTAGACTAGACATTAGGAAGAATTTCTTCACCATGAGAGTGGTGAGACACTAGCACAGGTTTCCCAGGGAAGCTGTGGCTGCCCCATCCCTGGAGGTGTTCAAGGCCAGGTTGGATGGGGCCTTGGGCAGCCTGATCCAGTGGCATGTCCCTGCCCATGGCAGGGTGTTGGAACTAGATGATCTTTAAGGTCCCTTCCAACCCAAACTATTCTGTGATTCTATGAACTCAGGGATCTTTGTGGTGGCCCTCCACTGAGCTTGCTCCAGTTTGTCAATTGTCTGCCTTAAGTGTGCGTCCCAACATTGGACACAGTGTTCTAAATACAGTCACATCAGCGCTGCATAGAGGGCTTCTTGTTAAGATATCAATAGCCGAGCTGCAGGTTTAAGCAGCACTGTAGCAAAATCAGGTTGCCAAGATTCCTACTGAAAGGCAAATCTTGAAGCATACCTGGGGGCTGCAAAACACACACTTTGTGGAGTCAAGACTGGAGTGGTTCTTAACATGCTATTGCTAGCACAACTGCAATCTCAGCTATTGAATTTCAACTGTGTTTCCTTTGGGCTTTTATATCGGTAATTGTGGTAATTAGTCCCCTTAATGACACAGTACTGATCTGAAATAATGGTGTTACTAGGAAGGTAGACCATGTGCCTTGCTCTTTGTGGAAATGAATGGAAAAGTTTGATTTGTGAAATTGAAAATACAAGGTTTACTTCATGTCTTTTTCATGTGAATGAGCTGAGCAATGCACTTCCGGTCACTTTTCTGATGTATAAGAATTGTCAATTTCCTAGATTACTTCTGGAAGAGAAACTAAACAATGTTGCTGTGTCAGGCTGTAAGTGCAGCCTGTTTACAGCAGGATTGCCTGTTCATCATTTTTTTTTTTCAGTGCTAGAAATAAATTTTGCTTGCTTTTACAAAAAATAAAACCATCAAACCTCAAGAGCTTTAGAAACAAAGCGAGCAACACCATACCTGGCTCTGCAGCTCTTGATGAATCTGGGAAAACCTATAGCCTCTCCTTGCTTTCTTCCTTCCTACTTGCCTTTAACTGGACCACAGGAATTTAAGTGAATGTCCAAAAACCATAATTTTGAGTAGTGCCCATTTTCAAAACGACCAAATAAGATGAAATACTGATATTTGATCCAGGCTGTATAAGCTTTCTAGGTGTCGTGACTGTATGGTTTGTGGGACTGGCTGTATTTCTACCTGTGATAGCAGATAGTGAGCAAGCCTTTAGCACTCTGCCAAAACCCAAACTCTCATTCTAAAGGCATTTTAAGTCTTGAGAAACTGGCAGTTGTTTGGGGCTTGGCTTTGAACCGCGACTTTGATCTGGCTTCCTGGGATTGAGGAAAGAATGCATCGTGGAGGAACTTGGGCTGCATCTTAAGTTCAGGCTCGTCTTAAAAGAACTTGCTCTTAAAATAAATCTGTTGGGTGTAACCTGCAACTCAAAAGAAGTGCATACAAAAAATTCATAATCATGTGATTTACCTTGATACTAAGTTCAGAGCACTGAACATTAAAATAAAAAGATAAATAAAACACCACTGCCTTCTGATCTTGTTCCAGAAGCAAGTAACTCCTGCAGTACCCGGCAGTGCCAGGCCCCTTGGTTTCAGACTTGCTGCTAAGCTGCACCTTTCCAGATAAAAATCAGAATGCGCTTTAGGTTTTTGTTATGTTATAAAGATTATTTTTGTGTGATTTCTCTCTTCAGTCTCGTTTTTATGCTTCCCTGAGACATAAATCTGTCTAAGAAGAACATGGAGCTATTGGAGGGGGATCCAGAGGAGGCCTCAAGTATGATCTGAGGGTTGGAGCACGTCCCATAAGAGGATGGGCTGGGAGAGTTGGGGCTGTTCAGCCTATAGAAAAGAAGGCTCCACAGAGACCTTGTAGCAGCCTTCCAGTACTTAAAGGAGGCTACAGGAAAGATGAGGACAGACTTTTTAGCAAGGCCTGTTGTGACAGGAGAAGGAGTAATGGATTTAAACTAAGGGAGAGGAGATTTAAATTGGGTATAAGGAAAAGAATTTTTATAATGATAGTGGTGAAACACCGGCGCAGGTTGCCCAGAGAGGTAGTGGAGGCCCTGTGCCTGCAAACATTCAAGGTCAGATTGGGTAGGGCTCTGAGCAACCTGATCTGGTTGAAGATGTCCTTGCTCCTGCAGGGGAAATGTACCAGATGACCTGTAAAGGTCCCTTCCAACCCAAAGTATTCTATGATTCTATGTGTTCTTTGCTCCTGCTCTTCAGTCTACTGAAGTCTTCAAACGACCTCAGTCCGCTACTAGCATGAAACAGCAAAATAAGTTTGCGTGGTGGTATCTCCTCTTCTTCCGTCCTGCTTTTCTTACATAAACCCCTCCTCAGACAGCAGCAGGTTCTCAGTGCTTGTTCTCTAGCCTCTGATGCTCATCGTGTCAGTTGGCTCTCCCGGCTTAGTGTTGTTAAGCTGGTAATTTTCTTTTTTCCCCTAAGTGGCAAGTCACCAGCTTTCCTGTAACCTCTTTCAGTACTGGAAGGCTGCTATAAGGTCTTCCTGGGGCCTTCTCTTCTCCAGGCTGAACAAATCCAACTCTCTCAGCCTGTCCTCATAGCAGAGGTGCTCGGATCGTGTTTGTGGCATCATCTGGACCCAACAGTTCCATATCCTTCTGATGTTGGGGATTCCAGAAATGGACACAGGACTCCAGGTGGAGTCTCACAAAAGCAGAGTAGAGCGGGAGAATCCCCTCCCTTGTCCTCCTGGACACGCTTCTTTTCTTGCCCTCTGGATATGGTTAGCCTTCTGGAACCTGTAGGTAGTGTTTTAGTGAATTATGTGAAGTGACATTTGCCCTGAAATTAAAATGGTATAACACACATTCTCTTTAGAGCAAAGCTAACAATCAAGTTAGGCATGCTTAATAAAATCTGTTTTCAAATGACTTCTTTCAGTATGAAGATGAAGAAGCTGCAGAAGAATTCAAAATTTCCAGCTTTGTAGACATGGTTCGTGATTGCAGTCGCATTGGTATTCCGTACAGCTGCCAAGGTAGGTTGGCTCGATTTGTGCTTATAGTGTAAGTGCTTTGCTGCATGCATGTCGTGCAGTTCAGGGAATGATAATTTTCTTGCCTTTGGTGAGAAACAAGAATTAATATGTTAATAGTTTCCTTTTAGCCTCTTTTTACTTAAGAGTAGGGTTTCTTTCTGAAAAATGTAAGCCCACAGACTTCATCTGGAGAGGGAATGCTCACAGCGTGAGACAGAGAAATAATTTGCATTCAGAGAAGTGTGTTCTGCTGCTACAGACGTTCTCTGTTCAGATGGGAGCTCCAGATAAATCCTTCTTTATATAAGGAAAGAATAAACATTTCGTTATGCAAGTTTCCTTTCTTTAGCACTGAAAACGCTGGCCTGTGTGCCTTCCTGTTATGATCCGTAGCCAGCCTTGCAGCCTGAGCGGTGTAATCTCACATTGTTGGGTGAAGCGTGCTTTGCAGCATCCCGAGCAGTGAATAATACAGACGCAATACAGTGCCTGTACTTGGCTGTGTCATGTGAGCTTCTGGGGTTTTTGATCCATGATACAGTCGGTGAGAAGCAAACAGACAAAAAATTGTTTTCTACTGTTGGAATGGGTTCAGAGGAGGCCATGAAGACGATCTGAAAGCTGGAGCTGAAGGCAGGCAGAGAGATTTGGGATTGCTCAGCCTGCAGAAGAGAAGGCTCTGGGGAGAACTTAAAGCAGCTTCCAGTACTGAAAGGGGCTCCAGGAAAGCTGGAGAGGGACTTTTTCCAAGGGCCTGGAGTGATAGTATGAGGGGGAATGGCTTTAATTGGAAGGAGGAAGATTTACATTAGACTTTAGGAAGAAATTCTTCTCAATGAGGGTGGTGAGACACTGGCCCAGGTTGCCCAGGGAAGTGGTGCCTGCCGCCCCATCCCTGGAGGTGTTCAAGGCCAGGCTGGATGGGGCTTGGAGCAGCCTGATCTACTGGGAGGTGTCCCTGCCCATGGCAGGGGGTTGGAACTGAATGATCTTTAAAGTCCCTTCTAACCCAAAATATTCTTATGATTTTTGAACTATCTAAGTTCAAACCAAACTCTTCTTTTTTTATTACTCCTAATTCTTCATTGTTTCTCTTGAGGAAGGGGTCACATGGTCTGACTACCTGGAATATCATTAATGGGGCAGAGCATGGAGGAGCAGGGCGGTTCTTTCTTAGGAAGTATCTAAAGAAGGTGTGTAGCTTAAGGATGATAGTCATACTTCATTTCCGATTAGTTTCACCAATAAGTACCAGGCTGAATAGTTTTCTTCTCCCCACCTTAAAATTCTGGTTTACTTAAGGCCAAATATTTGAAGAAATTGGAGTAAGCGAAGCTCCATGTTTATTATCTTGAATTTTAATGGGCACAGTTTTCCTAATGGTCTTGGAATGAAATTTGCACAAGTCACATTGTCCTTTATGAGACCAACAGCTGGAAAAAAAAAGAGACAGAATTTGGTGTGTGGAGAAAAGATTTTCTAAAAGCTATTTCCTTCAGAAAAAAACATTCTTCAGCTGCAGACTTAAGTTATATGAAGACATACTGCGATAATTGAGATCCTTTATCAGACTCTCTCAGAACAGCTGTAAGATCTCACTGAAGCCAAGCTGCTGGTATTTGTGAGAGAATATTTCTGTGAAACATTTCTTTTGCAGGTCATCTACAGATATTTGATATGTTCATTGTTGAAAAGTGGCCAATAGTGCAGGCGTTTGCGCTGGAAGGAATTGGGGGCGACGGCTTCTTTACAATGAAATATGAAGTGAGTAGTTATGTTTTTCATTTTCTTCTGTCTCCATTCTTATGCAGAAGTTGAATCATGAAATTATTTCTGTTGGAAAGTACCTTTTGACATCATCTAATCCTGACTCACTGCTCAAAGGAGGGCCAGCATCTAAGTTAGTTCAAGTTTTTCAGGATCTTATCCAGCTGAGTTTTGAGTGTCCAAGGATGGGAGACATCAGTCTCTCTGAGAGACTGTTATGAACTAAACAGCGTCATGTCCTGGATAACTGAGAATTGTTCGGTTCCCTCTCTGAGCTCCCTGCTACGATATAGAACTTTTTTCCTTGTCTTCTAGATCTTCCCCTACCAATAAGAAAAACCCCTTTCTCTTGATTCTGCTACATGTGTGTAGATACTCAAAAGGAGTACAAGAGAAGCTCACTGCTGACAGACTGGAGAAGAGGAGACAGAGGGGAAACCTTATAGCTCTTTACAACTACCTAAAAGGGGGTTGTAGCAAGGTGGAGATTGGTCTCTTCTCTCTGGTAGTCAGTGACAGGACAAGAGGAAATGGCCTCAACATGTGCTAGAGAAGATTTGGTTCGGGTATTAGGAGGAATTTCTTTACTGAAAGAGTTTTCAAACACTGGCAAAGGCTGCCTAGGGAGGTGCTTGAGTCCACATACCTGGAGGTGTTTAAAAGATGAGTGAGTAGATGTCATACTTGGGAACATGGTCTAGTGGTGTACTTGGCAGGGCTGGATTGATGGTTGGATTCAATTATTTTAAAGGTCTTTTCCAACTAAAACCATTCTGTGATTGTGTGACATTAACTGAGAAAATCGGAACTCTGTTTCTTGGGTCACTGATTTTGACACAAGAGATGCATTTCCTTTTCTAACCAACATTGTATGTTCTTAGGTGGTCATAGTCTGGTGAATAAGGCAACAGTACTTTTCATGATGCTGTTAGTTTTAATAATGATTCATTGTTCTACTCTGAGCAGTTTGTGTCATTTGATTTGCCTATTTATTAAATATACTCTAACAATATCCTCAGAGCAGAAGATGCTTCAGAAGCTTCTTTTATTTCATTTTCTTGGACTTCTGCCACAGAAATGCAGATGTCCTATTTTTCTTGTCACTCCCTATTTTTACAGGCAGTGTTCTTTGTCTGACTTTTGACAATTGGAAAAAAACTCAGTGAATTAATAGCACCATTGTTACAGTCTCATCACTTCTAGTACTGTACACACTTGTTCAACAATCTCTTCTGTGTGTTCAAGTGTGCCTTTCTGTCTCTGAGCACTGTACTCCTTCCACTGATGCCTCCCTTCATGCCTTTCTTTTCTTTCATTCCATCACTAGTCCTGGAATCATCTCGTTGTGTGAACCTGTCAAAATAATTTAATACAAAGTGCAAACAGAAGACCATCGTTTTGGAGGTCTAAGTAGCAGTAGCCCTCCCTGATGTCTGAACTTCGTGAATATTTGTGAATTCAGGAGTTGTTTGGGTTTAATGAAAGAGCAGTGAAACTTTGGAAGAGGCTGCGCAGGGAACTGGTGGAGTCTTCTTCCATGGAGGTGTTCACAAAACATGTAGACGTGACACTTCCAGATATGGTTTAGTAGGCATGGTGGTGCTGGGCTGGTGGTTGGACTGGATGATCTTAGAGGTCTTTTCCAACTTTAATGATCTGTGATTCTGTGATTCTACTCTTGCCAATTCATTTCATGAATCTGTAGAGGCTTTGACAAAACGTGTAGACACCATGGCAATGACTTTCTGAGGAGAGAGCCTCTGCTGTTTCACTGTGGGAGTGGATATTGTCTTCAAAATACTCTTGCAGGTTTAAAAGGGAGCACTGCAAATCCTCAAAGGCTGTTTTCAAGAGTGAGCATGTCAGCTCTGGCGGTTCAGCCAGTTCCAGCTTCAGTTCTTGCTTTCTTCCCCCTAAAGTCATAAGGGGATTGCAAGTGGGAAGTGGCGTTCTTAACTTTTTACGTAACCGTGTATCCATGGTTTTAGACAGCTGCTGTAGGTCACAGATGGGGAGAGAAACCCATCTATGGGAGGAAACACATTTGGGATCACTTGAGGGGCTGGAGCGCATCCAGAGGAGGAGAATGGAGCTGGGAAAGCAACTGGAGAACAAGGGTTACGAGGAGCAGCTGAGAGACCTGGGGTTGTTAAGCCTGGAAAGAGGAGGTTGAGGGGAGACCTCATCACTGTCTACAACTGCCTGAAAGGAGGTTGTAGCGAGATGGGTGTTAGTCTCTTCTCCTAAGTGACAGGCAATAGGACGAGAGGAGGAAATAGCCTGAATTTGTGCCAGAGCAGGTTTAGATTGGACATCAGGAAAAGTTTCTTCACTGAAAGGGTTCTCAGTCCCTGGCAGACGCAGAGGTGGCTGAGTCTCCATCCCTGGAGGCATTTAAAAGACTGGTAGATGAGATGCTCAGGGATCTGGTTTAGTAGGGGACAGTTATGGTTGGACTCTATGGTCTCAAAGGTCTTTTCCAGCCATTCTGTGATTTTGTGCTGTAAGATTTGAAGATAAGCGAATGATGATAATTTATTAATATGTTTTTCAGTGCATTCAGGGCAGTTGCTCTCTTACTGGAGAAGTAACAGTTGCTCGAGGTGCTGTAATCCAGAGAATTTACTGTACCAATAGGTGAATGGAAGTGATGTCTGGGAAATCATTATTGCCATATCTAATAACAGAAGTAACTGCAATAACTGCAAAGAAGCAATTTAAGAAAATTTCAGTCAATGCTGCATTTTTAGTTAAGTGGATGATGGGGAACCCTGTAAATGTTGAAATTTTTCATATAAAAGTGTCCCTTGATATATTTTTGAATAGTGTTTTCATACGCATCATCTTTCCATGTGGAAGAAGGTATTGTTAGCTGCTAAGTTAAAATGGCTTCGCCTAAATTTATGTTATGCTTACAGCAAGAATTGCCTGGAGCGTAGGACGAGTGACCTTGGAATCCATTTCTTGCCTGTCTTGTCTCTGAAAGCTGATCAGAGTTGGACTTAATGATTTTAGAGGTCTTTTCTAACCTTAATGATTCTATGATCGCTCCCTCTTGGTTGAACCAACTGATACTGTTCTTTGTTATTAACTCAGTTTTGAAAGACTTCATGAAATTATTTGTTTGAAAGGTGCAAACAAAACTTTGCATGCACGTTAAACCCTCACTGGAGGAGATGTCAGCATTCAGGACACTTTATCTGCTCAGTTCTTTTCTAACCATGTATCTGAATATGTATCTGAATTCAGAGTAAAGGACTGTTGGACTGGGGAATGTGTGGCAAATCTGATTCCGTGTGGCTTTAACCCAAACCTGTGGCCTTCTTCGTGCTGTTTTTAACAGAAATGTGTTCAAAATCTTTTCCAGTTAATGGACGTCAGTGTTGATTTGTGGAAGACGTACAGCAAAATGGATCCCGTTTCCCTGGAGGATTTGCTCTTTGAGGTAATGCAGGTGAAATATTCTGGATCAACTGCTAGTTTGTTAGCGTCACCACAGAGTAAACTTTTGATTTTGGGTTTGGTTTTATTGGTGCTTATGGACTTTATCTGCTGGCTCTGTGTACTGTTCATCACAAGGTCTCTTTCCTTTCCTCACATCTACTGCAAAGTCCACAACACATTAAAAGAGCTTGTCTGGGATTCCTTGAATTTCTTAATTTGCCTGGAATTCTCCTAAAAGTTTCTCTAAATGGTGTGACTGTTCTTCAGGTCATTGGCCTGTGTACAAAGTACAGGAAGTTTATATATTTGTGTGTTAATCCTCCTTTTGCAGCAAGAGAGGGGGAAAAATCCATATAAACGTGCAGCCCTTCTTCCAGGAAAAAATACTTTCAGGATTGCTTTGTAACTACTTTAGGTGGGTAACAGTGCCACACAGTGGCTGTCCTCATGCCTTGTGAAATACAAACAGTGAGACAATACAGTGGAAAGTGATTCCTCACTTCAGTGCAGTGGTCTGATCTCAGTGCTGGAGAGAAATCAATGTATGAGTATTAGTATATATTATTTTCTTGGTTGATTTTTTTCATTGGTTTCTAGCTTAGCAGCAAAATAGGCTTTTAGTATGCAGCAAGTCCAGCAGTAAGTATCCTTTATTAGAAAAATATTAGTATTTCTCACCACTCCTGTTGTTTATTCAACTGCTGTAATGAAAATTAAAATGTCATACAGTTTATAAGGCTATCACCCTGTCATACTTCATTTCCCCCTTCCCATGGAACTGAGATAAGTATTTGGGACTGGAACACCTCTGCTATGCAGAAAGGCTGAGAGAGTTGTGGTTGTTCAGCCTGGAGAAGAGAAGGCTTCAGGGAGACCTTAGAGAGGCCTTCCAGTACCTGAAGGGGCTCCAGGAAGGCTGGGGAGGGACTTTTTACAAGGGCCTGGAATGATAGGATGAGGAGTGGCTTGAAATTGGAAGGGGGAAGATTTAGATTAGACATTAGGAAGAAGTTCTTGATGATAAGGGTGGTGAGACACTGGCACAGGTTCCCCAGGGAAGTGGTGGCTGCTCCACCCCTGGAGGTGTTCAAGGTCAGGTTGGATGAGACTTTGCGCAACCATATCCAGTGGGAGGTGTCCCTCAGGGGACTTGGAACTGGATGATCGTTAAGATTCCATTACTATTTTCTTGTATCTGGTGAAAGTCTACCCTAAAATGGGGTTACGTATCCTATTTTGAAGCTTTGAGTTGGAAAGTTGTTTTTAAATTAACTTCAAATTTTCTGAAAAAAAGAATGAATGGGTTTTTTGTACAACTGTGGTTTCATAGTAATTGGTGATGTTAAGAATGAATCTTTTCTTCATGAGGATGAAGCTGGGTGTGCTTAAAGAGCATTTCAAACTGGTATATGTTCATATTTATTTTGTTAACACAGCTTTGGTTTTGAGAACTTCTGATTTTAAATCTAGTTGGAATTTAAAAGCATATTCTGCACAATATTGGTGTGTTCCAAATAAGCTGACAAAAGCACTTTTTAGTTCTTAGCTTCAATTAAAAGTTTATTTGAGGCTGGAATATTCTCCAATAATAGTTTCTCCCATTAGAGGTTTAAAATGAAGGTTTACCTTTAATATAACCTTTATTTGGATTTTGGAAGGCTTATAAGATGACATCAAGATTCATTCTTTAAATTTCATTTATTGCTGCATTAGTGAAGTGACTGAAGTAGAATGCTGTGTTATATTGAAACCACTGCTAAAATGAGAGCTCCAGTTTTGCTTGTCCTGTGTCTGGAAAACTACACTTTCTAAAATCAGGATGTCTTTGTTCTTCCAAGTGTGACAATAACTGGGAGCAATCTTGAGCATATTAAAATTGCCTCATTCTGTAAGGTTCCTGGCTTATCAGTACAACACACTCTTTTTATTGATTCTCAGATTTATTTTAATTAATTTGACTGCAACACTTACCCGTGGTTATCTTCCTTTTTATTCTGCTTTAGGGAGAATACTTCTGATACTTCTTTCTTCACATAGAAGTCTTTTTTACAAAAGCAGATCATGACTGTCTGCCACTTGCATATCACGAGCTTCTCAAATTGTCCTCCCTGTTCCTCCTTTTCTGTCCATAACCTTAGTTAATGTCAGATACAAATTCCTGCAGAACCGTGTACAGATTTAAAAACTTGAAAATTAAATCTGTCAAAGCGTTATGGGAAGCAGGAGGTCTGGGCAGGAGGATCTGGACTGATCTCAAACCGTTGTCCTTCCTCAGCTTGAATGCGGATGGAGCACGGCTCCAGTCCTTTTCTCTCTCCAAAAAAAAAGCAGCCCAAAATGAAACAAAGAAAGAAGCCCCACATCCCCAAAAGATCCCTTAAATACAGCAGAATGTCCCTGTCTTTTAGAAGATGTTTATTTTCTCGTACTTGCTGTTTCACCTAAAGTACCTGAAGGGACCTACAAGAAAGCTGGGGAGGGACTGCTTACAAAGGCTTGTAGCAATAGGACGAGGGGCAATGGGTATAAACTGGAGAGGGGCAGATTTAGACTGGACATGAGGAGGAAATTCTTCACTCTGAGAGTGGTGAGACACTGGTCCAGGTTGCCCAGGGAAGTTGTGGCTGCCCCATTGCTGGAGGTGTTCAAGCCCAGGCTGGATGGAGCCTTGGGCAGCCTGATCCAGTGGGAGGTGTCCCTGTCCATGGCAGGGGGTTGGAACTAGATGACCTTTAAGGTCCCTTCCAACCCAAACTATTCTATGATTGGACAGGCTATATTCCATACTGCATAGTGAAATGTCATCTCTGTTGATCTAAGGTAATTTTGGTACAATCCTTTCTATGCTATAACAGTTACCTCACTAAGTAATGTTGAATATCTTTCTTCCAGGATTTAATGATTTTTGAACACCAATGGACCAACTTTTTTGCTACTTTTGATACTGAAATTCCCTTCATTCTGGAACTATCGGAATCTCAGGCGGGGGAGGTATGTCTGCGTCATTAATCTCTTGAAATGCTCATGTCAGCCATGCAGGAGCAATCAATAGTCAGCATTGGGTTTGTTTTGTCTCTTTTTTTTCTCCCTACCCCATCTCACCTTTCAAGTTTGAGGAGTAGAAACTATTGTTTTTTTTGAAGTTCACTATCTACTTTACCTGTCCATGTTTTGATAGCTCAGCACTGTCTCATGTAATTCAGTTGAGTGTTTGTTGACTGGTATTTGAACTTGTTGAAGGACAGGAAGGACTTGGGTCTGCTAGAGCGAGTGCAGAGTAGGCCACAAAGATGTTCCAAGGGCTGGAGCATCTCCCATACGAGGACAGGCGTAGAGTTTTGGTTGTTCAGCCTGGAGAAGAGAAGGCTCTGGAGAGACCTTAGAGCAGCTTCCAGTGCCTGAAGAGGCTACTGGAAAGCAGAAGAGGGGCTCTTTACAAGGTCCGGGAGGGGCAGGCTGAGGGGGAATGGTTTTAAGCTGAAAGAGGAGAGATTGAAATGAGATCTTAGGAAGACAATTTTTCTCCGTGAGGATGGGAAAGCCCTGGCACAGGCTGCCCAGAGTAGTCGTGGCTGCCCCATCCCTGAAGGTGTTTGAGGTTGGATGGGGCTTTGAGCAGCCTGATCTGGTGGGAAGTGTCCCTGCCCACGGCAGGGGACTTGGAACTGGATGATCTTTATGGTCCCTTCCAACTCGAGCTGTTCTGTGATTCTATAGTATATCCCACTTTCTCTTCATTTATTTGTTAATCAAGTGGGTTTTTTTTCTTCTTTACAGCCTTTCAGAAGCTATTTCAGTCACGGGATGATCTCAAGCCATATAACAGATAACAGGTATCACTCATTTCCTATTAAATTGTGGTGTCACTAGTACCTCGATTTATTTCCGTATCTCTGGTACCATAATACTTTTAATTCCTTTAGAGACCATCTCAGAATAGCACATCTCATCTTTGCATATTTAAGTGAACTGTGCAAAGTCAATTCTGGGAAGAATAAGCTGAATTTTCATGGGATTTAGTGCTGTATTTATTACATATACAATGTCAATATGCTCGAAACATTGTGGTTCTAGTAGTCAGATACCTAAACAAACTTGCAAGCTTTTTGCATAGGGACAGTGTCACAGTTTAGCCCCCCCCCCCAGCCAATTTCAGCAGCTAAAACCGAGCAGTTGGGTTCCCAATTCCCTTCTTCCCTCCCACTCCCAGGGAAAGGGAATTGAGAAAACTGAAGTGGTTGGAAAACTAAACCTGCAGCTCTAATGAAATAATAATAATATTAATAAGGAAAATAATATAACATAAATATTAAATCATGCCTTCCCTCACCCCTTTGATGACCCTACGTCACCACAGATACTGTAGAGCAGATAGGAGGAAAAGGGTCCAAGTTTAGGAGAGAGCTGGGCTCACAAACTGGATTTAGGAATGCATGGATCCAGGATCAGGGGCAAACAGACAGACGAGGTCCTCACATTGGCCATGGAAAAGCATGAGACCCTTGTGATCTCTCAGTTTTATACCGAGTGTGATGTCTATGGGATGGAATCCTCTGTTGATCAGTTTGGGGTCACCTGTCCTGTCCGCCCCTCCTGTAGGTGTGACCTTTTTCACCTCTTTGACTCAGATCTCCACCAGCTCGAGGATTGCCTTGGTTTCTCTAGGAATAAGGACAAGCCTTAGCCTTTCTGCATCCCAGTGCCCTGTGTGATTCCATGCTAGAGACAAACCCCGTCTGAAAAACTGCAATTAACTTTGAGAAAATGAGGTTACTTAGGCGAAACGGAGCTGAAGTCAGAAAACTGACTCTACTTTAGGTCAAACCATAACTGACAGCAGTGTCGGAAACTTTTGGTCCTATTTATGTGATATTCAAACCCAATTAAAATATGAAGGTTGTAGAAGTCAGTATAGTTTTGTGAGTCACAACATGCACAAGACCAACACTTAAAGCCAGGCAGTTAAACCCCGAAATCGTAGCAAATTTAAATGGGCAATGCAGGTCAGCTCTATTTTATTTCAGCGTAGAAATTTAACTGAGAGAGGAAGGCTGTTTGTCATGTGTTCAAAACTGAGAGTTCTGCTATTTTGAGCTAAATAAGGTTGCTTAGCTACTTGAATGTTTCTGGAGATTCCTCTTTATTTGGAATTAAATAGTGGAGCTCAATGTCCTTTATTGTTTTCTCATCCTATGTTGTTTGCATATAAATAACGAAAAGAAAAGCCTTGACCTCTCTGTCTGAGTCTTGGGCCCAAAGCCAGAGTTAAAACCAAAATAGTTTTGTTTAATTCCATTATAGTCATTTCAGGGTTCGGTAAGTTTTAAACTAGTCAGCTTTTCAAGGCAATTAACTTCAAAATAGAAGAAAAAAACACCCTTTCTAATAGCATTTGGGAAGTGGCCATGAGATATGTTCTTGTATGTGAAAGAAATGAGGGTCTTGTTTCTTCTTTGAAACTTGTGAAACTTACTTTTTTAATCGTACTCTTTTAGTGAGAAATTCGATAGTTGATCTATCTGACTTGGAAGCTTTGATTTCATTTGTTGTTGTAAGTTTTCTTCAAGTACTGTAGTGTTGATATCCTCTTTTCTCTGTAGTCCCAGCCGGCAGCCCTTCGTTCTGTTTGGTAGCCACTCGACTAAGGAAAACTTGAACTCTGCTAACTTCAATTTTCCATCAGAAGGACATCTTGTGCGAAACACTGGCCTTGGAGGAAGCACTGCTAAGCACATGGTAAGGCTTTTAGGTAGTTATCTGATATTTTTAAGAGGTTTCTCTTTGTTTATTTTTGGGTGGGGGCCTTAAAATGCGTTCCTTCCATGGTTTAAATACCTGATTCTTAACATACGAAAACGTATGTTACCTTAACAATTAGTTTAAGGGACAAATATCCTTTTTCTCTTTTTCCACATCAAACTATACTGGATGCTTAATCAGGGACTGCTCAATGAATTAAAATATTTTTCTCCCTTTAAAAAGACAGCTTTTTTTTAACACTTGTGGTATTGTATATATGTAGGGTGGGGAAGAGGGAAATGTTTTTTGTGAGCACACTTGTCCTAGCTGTAAAGTGAAAATCTTCCCAATGGTGGCATAGGATGTGCTTAACTCTGGTGCACAGGTTTATTTTAATCAGAATTGTTTAACTCTTTCTTAAAAAGAAATGGAAAGACACTTTTTTTGTTAATAACTTTGGGAATAGGTAAAAGATACTTGCGGGTACCCAAATCTCAGTGTATGCTTCAGCAACTGAACTGTTCCTGAAACTGAAAGTCTTTCTTTTGTTCAAAGAATGTTAAGATGAACTTGTAAGATTAACTTGTTTCCATTTTCAAGTAAAAGCTTAGTTTTAAAACATATGATGAGGTCGATGGCTTGTTGCACCACTGCGTAGGGGACGTAACCTGGGAAGCGACCCCAGGGAATTCAGATCCTCTGGCTGGCTGGGCTGGGTGCATCAAGAAGGTAACTCGCAGCGAAGGAGGAGAGGTAGCGTGCAGATTGCGTTGTGTAGTCCTCCCTGGTGGCCTGTTTCCATGGGCTCTGGGAGTGTCCATCAGTTGTGCGAGTCCAAAGCTTGTGGTGTTGAGGAGAAGGATGTGGCTGAGTACAGGTCATCGTGGAGTGAACGTATGACTGAAGGAATGATTTTATGATCTTGTCATGACAACATTTCATGCATAGTTGCCGTAGGAATGGATGGACGTGGGTATTGTGGACACATTACATGAGTCAAAAGCCTGAGAAAGGATTGTTTTAGCATTCCAGTGAAATCTCATCCTCCATTTGCTGCTCTAATTAACCCTATTTCTGTAAAAACACTTTGAATTTTGTTTTGTTCTCCCCTTAATGTTCCTGTTAAGATCATTCAATACCTTTCATAATGCAAGTACATTTATTTCTGGTGTGGTACTTGCTTCATTTGTTGTCATCAGATTCTGACACTGTTCTTAAAGGTGGTTTATTCACAGGTACAGGTGATACTATTTTAATAGGGTGTCATGAAAATAGTAAATAAGACCAAATGCAAGCATAGTTATGGGAACCTGACACATTTTCCTCTTTGTGAGAAGAGCAGTTGGCATAGGAAATTGAAAACACATGCTTAACGCTTATGGAAGTCAGAGCTCACCTCCTTTCCAAAGCCTTTCAACCATTCAGGTCAAGTCAAAAGTGAAATATGCCTTTGAAAACGTAAGTTGCTTTTTAAAATCCAGTTAAGTCTGTGTTGTACGCTTCCTGTAGTCTGTCAGTGGTTAGAAGAATTAAGGGGCACGTAGTTTATTGTTAATTGTTGCATCAATGTTGTTTACTAAAGGTCTTTTTGTATCTCATTCATGCTGACAACTAGGTAGTGCAGTGTGTGTCTCCAAAGGGACCTCTGGCTTGTTCAAGGACCTATTTTTTTGGAACCACTCACATTCCTTTCCTGGGTAAGTACATTAAACCCACCAAGCAGTAATTTAAGTTAATATTTTGATTATTTAAAATTAGTAGTGATTAAAACATAGGTTTGATTCCTTTTACGGGCATCAAGTCATGCACTGGTAGAGACAGTGCATGAAGTCATGATGGAACGTTATTCCATTGCATGTCCTACATTCATGTGTGGAAGTGTGATATGTTCAAAGGTAAAGAGCTGTGTTCATGTTTGCATCAGAAAGCATAGTGAAGGCAGAGAGCACCTTAATCTGCAGGCCTTTTACAAGTATGAGATAAGCATTTAAGTTGGTGGTCCATACAGGTCGACAGAAAAACAAGTCCCCAAAAATGTAGTAATTCAAAATGGTGATTGCCAAACAAATCTGTTTTTTTTTTTTAAACAGAATAATTATGGATGTTGAAAGGATGGAGAAAATTGTTTGACTTCTATCCTTTATCATCTGGTTTGGGTTGTATTAGTTGTCTTTCCTAATAAAAATAAGCCATGTGGAATTCTTAAAAACAATTTTCTTAGCCATTTTAAGTGGCTGCATGAGTTCGTGGGTAAAATCACTCTCCTTAGGGTTCCTATGTATCTTGAAACCTTACCTAGCTCAGAAAGTATCTGAAGAAACGGTGTCTGAAGGCTCGCAAAGGAGGAATTATACTGTGTGTTTGCTCTAGTTGTGCTTTTTCCGGGGTGTCCAGGAATGCCCACTTTGGAAGACAGAATGCAGTATGAGAGAGGTCTTTGTTCTGACCCAGCGGCAGGTCTTGGTCTTGGCCATAGCATGTACTGGCTGTACCGATACAGCTTAGCCTGTGCTTTGCTCTTTTGAAAATCTACAAACAAGCTCAGTTCTATATAACACTGGATAAATGTTGTGTAATGTAGGCAGCAGAAATGTTGTGCCCAGGAAGTTCTGTGTGAACACTTCTAGAAGTACTTAAAATGAATATTTTTGTCTTTAATCCAGGTAATGACAAGGAGATGCCCAAGCAAGCTGAACAAGTGTAAGCTACCGACTTTTTTATTATTCCATACCTCTTCACTCTTTTTCCCTTGTTATCCACACTGCATTTAGTCAGCAGTGGCTGTTGGCATTTGTAAAGCTACACTTTTATTCAGAATAAGGTGTATGTGAGAGGGTTTCAAACTAGGAATTGATGCAGCATGACATCCTATCGCATGTACGCAAGGCTTGAAAGGAAATAGTAAACTTCGATTACCTTTTAGTAATACTTATTTGTCTTAACACTTATGTGAATTGCTTTAAAATAGACTTCATATACCCAAATATAGATGGAAAGTATCTATAACTGAATAGGAGCATGTTCCACAGGTAGATGTCGAAGTAATTTTTAAACTGGTTTCATCAGGCTAAAAAAATGAGCGGGGTTTACAATTGTGAAAATGCCAGCAGGGAACACTCGAACTTGGAAAGAAATTTCACTTTATTAAAGAGCAGATAAAAGTTAACTTCTGAATTTTTTTGTTAGCAAGGTACAAACCTTCTTCACATGTTGAGCCTCACAAAATAACACTTTGTTATCCGTGTTGGTGTCCACTTCTCTAACATATTCTTAAAGCCTGACAGGTATCTACTGCGTGCAATCTGCTCTGGTGCTGCTCTCAATCTTGACAAACCTGACCTTTCCTTAGAGATTTTTTTTTACCTCCTTGCAAGTTAGGATAACTTTAGGAACCTGTTCTTGCTTCTGCAGGGGAGCAGTTTGCAAGCCCATGTGACAGATTAGCAAAGGTGTGTCAGAGAGAGCTGGTAGTGGTGACTGTGCTACGTATTGTTGTCTTTTGATGGTTGTGTTATGGTTCTCAAAGACATAAAAGCGAGGTTACTGGACTGAGCGCCAGATTTTTTATTTTTGTCAACTTTGAGAGGTAATTTGCCTACATATATGTTCCGCTCAAACATACAGACTATCTCTTGTCCTACTTCTAAAAGACTTTGTGCTAAATACAGTTGTTCTGCTCAGGGAAGTTATGGATGCCCAGTCCCTGGAGATGTTCAATGTCGGGTTGGATGGGGCCTTGGTCAGCCTGATCTAGTGGGAGGTGTCCCTGCCCATTGCAGGAGGGTTAGAACTAGATGGGCTTTAAGGTCCCTTCCAACTCAAACCATTCTATGATTCTCTGATTTTATGACTCTGTAACTGAGGTGGCTTTAGGGCTTCCTGGCACAGCAGGGACCTGTGACAGCAGTAGTATTTTTTTTATGGGAATGTCCTTTTTGCAGAAAGACCCCTGTGCTGGATTAAATAGACTAGTTTCAACAACAGCAAAATTAGCTTTCCTGGCAAGCCTGACCTTATGATTTCAGAATTAGTTTGCAGTTGAGCCCTGTAACTCGTTCTTGTATTTGACAACGTTTTCCAATGAAAGAAAAAGTGGACCATGTTTTATAAGCACTACTTGGTACAAAGTTGGCTGTATTTTGGAACTGCAGCCTCGAGTACAGATTGGCTGGAGTGCATTAACTGTGTATCTTGAAGTACCGCTGTGATACACTTTGTGGTTTTATTTTTTGGTAAATAAATACTACTTTGTATTTTACATTGACGGTCTTAAATTTGAAAATGGGAAGAAGAGTAAGGCAACTACAGCATTTGACTGTACAGGATGGCCCACTGTGAGGTGTTTTCTAGAAAATATATATGTGAACTTCATAGAATCCTAGAATAGTTACGGTTAGAAGGGACCTTAACAATCATCTAGTCCCAACACCCTGCCATGGGCAGGGACATCCCACTAGATCAGGCTGCCCAAAGCCTCATCCAACATGGCCTTGAAATGTGAGTGCAGATAGGAGTGGTTACAGAGTCAGGAAGAATTATACGCATTTCCTATAATGATAGTGCACTGAAAACATAAGTTAAATGCCTATGGTAGTACATAAAGTTATGTAGAACCTCAAAAGGTGGTAAGAAGGTTCAATTTTAAAACCTCTTGCTGCTGTTGGGGGTGAAGTTCAAAGAATACGGTATTGATAGGACTTGTTTAAATTACTTAGTGTCTGGCCAGACCAGCGTTGGTGCACTTTGAGATTCCTTCATGTTAAACCATGTTTGGGAGCTTCAGATGCTTTTTTTCTTATCCCTCAGGAGTGCTTTGCTTATGGCTTAAATGCTGTATCCTTCTTCCCTGATTTCCCTCCTTCAACATCTGGCAGTTGCAGGGCAGCAGTGAGCGGGGTTAGTTGGGAGAAGTAGGACTGTTTTGTCCAGCTGTGTATGTTTTTATTCCAGTTCAGTTGGAAGACAGAGGCTGATGTTTCTTAGTTGGGCACAAGTGGTTTTTTTAAATAGTCTGGAGCTCTATTTATATCTGTAGCTGTGATGTAGATGTGCTCAAAAGGTTGTAGTGACAGGGTTGTTCGGTATTTTTTTGCTTGATGTGCTTCCAAACAAGTCAGTTTCTGAAGCTGGTTCCCTCTGTTTTCCAGTTTTGCATTTGTAGACTATGGATGCACCATTATATTCTTGTTATGTTTAGGATGCGATCCTCAGCGCCACGCCAGTGGAAGCCAACCATCAAACATTTCTTTTTCTAGATATGTAGGGATACGTTTCTGCCAACAGGTTTTTTTCCCTGAGATATTCTGTAATTTGAGGAATTTACTTGCTCTAATTTATTCTTTTTAAACTGAAAGGCTAAGTATAAAGCTATTTCTATGCTTATTTGTACAAGGACCCGTTCCTTAGGAGGGAGTTGTGTTACCAGTGGGGAAAACTGCTCCTTTAAACAGAAGAGGCGTAAATTCTATCTGTCTAGTAAATGTTGTGTTTGTATTTCTCTTCAGTACGCTGTTGTCGCAAATATATACTGCTGTTGTAGAGGCTGTGCTTGCTGGCATTGAGTGCTATGCTAAAACTTCCACTGAATCCAAGGTAAATGAAGCACCAATTCTGTACATTTTAATTGTTGATTACCTGCAGACCAAAATGAAAAAATACACGTTTCAGTCAACTGCATGACATTAAAGAAGTTAATACCGTGGCCTCCAACCAGTCTCTCTGAATTCTGTTCAAAAAGTGCAATTTCACAGTACCTCTGAGCTTATACATTCGTGCTGGTTTTACCATCATTTATGAATTTTCCTAACCTTCTACTGGGAGGTGTCCCTGCCCACGGCAAGGGGGTTGGAACTGGATGATCTTTAAGGTCCTTTCCAACCCAAACCATCCCATGATTTCACGAAAACTATGTGAAAGGGCAAATTTTAGCGTGGTGCATCAGTGTGTTGTTGTTTAGTGTATGGTCTCTGTTTGTCTTCCGGGTGTTGCTGTAGTTGCTGGGATTTTGAAATATGGGAAAAGATGTTTTATTATCCATTTCCTTTTTTTTCTAAGGCAAAGGACGTAGCAGAGGAGGTGTTTATGTCTGTGTTGGATAACCTTCATTTAACACAGCTTAAAACTGTATTACGGTATGTGTTTTCAGATACTTATTAATTGATGTTTTGTGTCAATGTATGAGCTTCTTTTCAGAAAGAACACACTAAATGTTAATTTTAAACTGAACTTGCATGACTGTCAAATTGCAAGACTTTACAGTACATGCAGACTTTTAAAATCATGATCGTAATTCCATTTTTCTTTTCCTGCATTTTTAATTGCTTCAGCTATTTTGCTTTAAATCTATCGTTGCTTATTTTTTACATGAAGTAGCACTGTAAAACACTTTGTTCACCAGTGCAATTTCTTTTCTACAGCTCCAAAATCACCTTTCAAATTCAGGCTGTGAATAACCATGGAAGGTTTGTATCACTATCTGTCACTTCTTGTTATTAATTAGTATTTGTAATGCAGTAATAAGTTTATTTTTCTTGCCTTGGAACTTCTGAGCAAGCATTGCATTTAATTATTTTGTACAAGATGTACTGAGTGCTTTTGTGTCTGAGACAGTTTAATGGTTTCATATCTGTCATGCTGTGGAATCTTAAACTTTAAAAACCTAAAAGAGCAGGGCAGACTGATTTTATTAACTGTTAATGAGTAGAAGCAGCATACGCCCATTAAATTTTCTTCTAAAACTCTGCTTTTAAAGTAGTTGATATCACAAATTTGTGCTTTTTGAATCCCCACTCTAATTGACTGAAATGGCCTACGAAAGTAAGAGTTCTTTTTAAAATGAAATAGCTTTTTTTAGCTGTTATGAAGTCACCCGAAATGATCTAACCTTTAAATATTTAATGATCTTTATTGTTCTAGGATTACTCCATTAGATAGCGAGGATAGCCTGCGTTTGATTAAAACAGTAAGTAAGCTTTCAGTACTCTGATTATACATTTTATTAGAAAATAAAAATGTTCAAGTGGCTTTCTTTATGGGGCATGCAGCGATTTTTACCTCTGTGAATACAAATGGAAGGGGAGAGATGAGATAACTTGGTTTCGGCATCTGAAACCTAAGATTGAGTTCTAAGATCAAGTGAGATGGTGGGATTTGGAATAAAATATTAGCATAGAGTTATCCTGGATTCTCTACCTGGGACAAGGTAATCCCATTCCATGTGCAAAATAGGGGACAAAAGACTAGAGAGCAACCCCATGGAACGATATCTGGGGTTTGTATTGATGAGAAGTTGAACATGAGCCAACGGTGCACACTGGCAACCACAAGGGCCTCCTGTGTCCTGGGGCGCATCAAGTACATAGTTAAAAGTTCAAGGGAGGTGATTGTTCTGCTCTGCACTGCACTGGTGTGGCCCCACCTTGAGTACTTGGTGCAATTTTGAGTGCCTCAATATCAGAAGGACATCGTACTATTAGAGTATGTCCAGACGAGTGCGGTCAAGATGGTGAAAGGTCTCGAGGACAGGACTTAAAAGGAATGGCTGAGGTCACTTGGTTTGTTCAGCTTGGAGAAGGCTAAGGGGTGACCTCATCACAAGCTACAACTTCCTCAAGGGGGACAGCAGAGAGGGAGGTGCTGATCCCCTCTCTCTGATGACCATTGATTGGACATGAGGAAATGGAACGAAGCTGCATCAGGGGAAATTCAAATAGGATGTTAGGGAAAGATTCTTCACTGAAAGGGTGGTTGGTCACTGGGACAGGCTCACCAGGGAAATGGTAACAGCACCAGGCCTGTCAGAGTTCAAGGAGCGTCTGGATAACTCTCTTAGTCATGTGGTTTAGCTTTAGATAGTCCTGCGAGGATCAGGGAGTTGGCCTTGGTGATCCTGACAGGTCCCTTCCAACTTGAGTTATTCTATGATCTTGGACTTCCCACTGCAGTACAGAAATCTGATTTAGGATGTATAAAACATATGCAGTTTGCTGCTTCAATTGAAATTCTTCAATTTCTGCTCTCTCTTCTTTTCTGTCCAACTGTTTGCTGTAGGCGTCTATGATGGTATTTGACATTCCAGACGTGCTCACAGGAAAAGGATGCTTGGGATCTGTTGTCTTTTCAGAGTCCTTTCTAACATCACGGATACAAGTGAAAGAAAAAGGTAGCTATTAAATCTAACACTGACACGGTCGTTTTGTTAACTTTGTTGTGATGGAATAGTAAAAGGGCTTTTGCTGGATTTTGCTGCCCTTAGTATTATTATTTTAAGCCTTTGGGTTAATTAAAAGCCCTAGATTTTGTAACTTGCTAGTGATGATTATGATTATTAGAGGTGTTGAGGCAGTTTCTCTAATCTCACTGAAAGGACTTTGGGTGTTATGGCTGCTTTGTGATACAGCAAGGCTGAGGCATTAAGATTCAAGTGTAATAATACTTGTCCTAGATTTTCTTCAGTCTTAGTGAATGTTTTCTCTTGCAGGAGGAAATTTGAACAGCTCTCTTGCATCACTTTTTACTGTTACTCCTTTTAGGTGATGTTTTAATTTCAGTTCCTCTTTGTTTGGAAGAGATGAAACAAAACTAAGAAAGGATATGATAGAAAGCTTGATTTTGGAGCAGCTTTACCTTTAAAATCCAGGATACTGAGTAATTTCCATAACTTTAGACAAGTGCTTATTTTCCAGATTGTTTACACAGAAAGAAACATAGTTATTGAGGTTGTCTGAACAATCTTTGAGCTTTCATATGCAGAGAGGCTCTGGGGTTTTAACCATGGGAGTCAGAACACTTGGTGGGGAGGAGGGCAAATGAAGAAGCTCATCATGCAAACACTGATATTATGTTGGCTTCGATCTAGCAGTCCGACCTCAAAAGCAGGAGGCCAGTTACAAGTGGGGTTCCTCGGGGCTCGGTACTGGGTCCAGCTCTGTTCAATGTCTTTATCAATGACCTGGATGAAGGCATTGAGTGCACCCTTAGTGGGTTTGCAAATGACACTAAGCTGGGTGGAAGCATGGATCTGCTGGAGGGTAGGGAGGCTCTGCAAAGGGATCTGAACAAGCTGGACCGCTGGGCTGAGACCAATGGCATGAGGTTTAACAAGGCCAAATGATGGGTCCTGCGCTTGGGGCATAACAACTCCATGCAGTGCTACAGACTGGGAGAAGTCTGGCTAGAAAGCTGCACAGAGGAGAAGGACTGAACATGAGCCAGCAGTGTGCCCAGGTGGCCAAGAAGGCCAATGGCATCTTGGCTTGTATAAGAAACGGCGTGGTCAGCAGGTCGAGGGAGGTTATTCTCCCTCTGTAGTCAGCACTGGTGAGACCGCACCTTGAGTACTGTGTTCAGTTCTGGGCCCCTGACCACAAGAAGGATGTTGAGGTTCTGGAGCGTGTCCAGAGAAGAGCAACAAAGGTGGTGAAGGGCTGGAGAGAGAACAAGTCTTATGAGGAGCGGCTGAGAGAGCTAGGGTTGTTTAGCCTCCAGAAGAGGAGGCTGAGGGGAGACCTTATTGCTCTCTACAACTACCTGAAAGGAGGTGGAGAGGAGGGAGCTGGCCTCTTCTCCCAAGTGACAGGACAAGGGGGAATGGCCTCAAGCTCTGCCAGGGAAGGTTCAGGCTTGACATCAGAAAAAAATTCTTCACAGGAAGAGTCATTGGGCACTGGCAGAGGCTGCCCAGGGAGGGGGTTGAGTCGGGTGGGACGGGTGGACGAGGTGCTGAGGGACATGGTTTAGGGAGTGTTAGGAATGGTTGGACTCGATGATCCAGTGGGTCCCTTCCAACCTAGTCATTCTATGATTCTGTGATCTTGGGTGACTGATTTGGGGTAGGTTGCAGGCACGAGCTGGATGAAAGGGAAGCATGTAGCTTTAGGCGAAGAAGCTAGACACGATATGGAAGTGTGAGAGGCGCACGCTAAGACCGGAATGAAAGCAGGTGTTTCTTTTCATATTGCATAGCAGTTCTGTGTATGTTTGAGCAGAAGTCTGGGGAACTAGTCTTCTGTGAAGGCTTCGTGTAAACACTAACAAGTCCTTAAATTAATGAGGAAAATTTCATAGGTCTGTGAGAACCTCATGAGGTTTAAGAAGGCCAAGTGCAATTATTGAGGAGATTTCAAGTTATTAAAGTACCGAACAGTCTGATGTGTATGGATGGTATTACACTACTTTGCTTTCCATTGACTTCCCTGCAGATGGCAGCATGAATTCAGAAACCAGCCACATCGTACTGACTGCAGCCATCCCGAGATACACTTCTTGGCTGGTGAGTACACAAACCTACCTGAAAACTTGTTATAGAAGCATGGCTGTGTGAGGGAAAACATCGAACTTGGGTACTGAAACAGAATATCAATATATTAATATTATTCTGATTTTTAACCTTAGACACAAAGTGGAAAACTAGCAATTGGAAACAGTCTGATGGTTCCATTTATAACACAAGTTTTAAATTATTTCATTTTCAACACTTCAGGTGTTTAGCTCTGTAAAGGTGTGGGTGTTTTTCAGCTACCCACTGTGACTTTTGAAAATTCTGTGTATTGTGAAGCACTTGAGATCACTTAAATATCTGTCCCAACAGAAAGAAGGGTCTGCTTCCAGACCTCTAACGTGTTAGAGGTATAATTCCAATGGATGTTATGAAATCGGGCAACATTATGACCTTTTTATCACTTAAACAGTGATTTAAAAAAAAGACCAAATGGGATGCATGGCTTTGTGACTATACAATATCACATTAGTCTATCAAACAATTTAATATGTTTAAGAAACTGTCATTCCCACGGTAACACGGTATTGAAGAGCACAAAGCTGTCTTTGAAGCACTCTGCTCTCAGGATTTTATCTGTGGTACCAAGGTCCTTATTTGCCTTGAATCTTCTTTAATGTGTTTTATTTAACGTTAGGTTTGTTTTATCTACCAACTATACAAATGGAATCTGTTTCTGGCTGCAGGTTGAAGATAGTGATGTGAAACTGTCTGAAAAGGCACAGCGGATATTGAAGGTAAAATTAAATATTTTTGTTAAACTGTTAAGAACCAGCATTCAAAAAAAACTTAGCTGCTAGCAAAACCGTCTTTTGTTACTCTTCTACAAAAGACTTGCCTATTCTACCCTGTCTCTTTCAAACTTTGACTTAAAAAAAAAATACATTGTGTGTAAAATTTTAAGGTTTTCTTTATTTCAAAGAATGACAAAACCCAAGAGCAAAAACAGTTCTAATAAACCTATGATTTCATGGAAGTCTCAGTATTACCCATGTGTTTCAAAAAAACCCCAAACTCAATGCCGCTCTACAGGCAACTTTCTTTTAACTTAATTAGCGTGCTAAATGTCTAAAGGAAAACTCTTGAAGCACTGTGAACAAGAAAAGAATTTGGGCTCTGGGAACATCTTAAACCACATGAGTTTCACATTTGTGGTTTAATTTGTGGTTACCAGAAACCTTCATTACAAATAGATTTATTTTCCTGTAACATACTTGTAGTTCAGTAGATTGACAATCTTAAAACAAAAAGCTTTGCCTTGTGGTTGTGACAATAACTTGTAACTTAATAGCTGCTGGCAAAACCAGAAGGGAGTGGAAGTGCTTTTAGAAATTCTACTCTTGACATGCTGTCTTTCGCTAGTTCTTCTATATCGATGCAGTTTAAAACGCTTGTAAAAGTTCTGAAAGATGCCATTTTAAAAAAGTCTTTTTACACCATGAGAAGATATTCCTGCCTGGCTGACAGTCCGTGATGCAGTCTCTGATATTGCTGTTTGCTTTTCCTCTTTAGGAAGACAAATCTTTTCTGGGCACTTTACTCACTGGAGGTGATGGGGCTTATATTTGTTCTAGCAATCCACAGGCCACGCTGGCAGAAGGTGAGATGTGGTTTGTCAATTACTTATATAATTGGTTCTCTTCTAAAAAACATGAGAAACACACACAGTTTCTGGGCTTTGCACGCCTGGTGAGTGTGCCTGTGCCATTGCCTGAAGCTTTCTTTCCATTTGCCTTTGCAACTTTCTCTTGTTTAACTCCATGTTTTACTTTTCTGTCTTGAACTTTTGCTTGAAATTTCTTCTCCTAGAAGAGGGGATTCCAGTCAGAGCTGTAGGTTTGTTCTTGGGACACATGAGACTCCTCTCACATGACTGAGAATGAGCCTTTGCAGACCTGGGAGAATGCGTTTTCCACGGTTTAAGTTCAAAAGCATGCGCAAACTGGTTGCTTAATGGATGATGTGCCATGTTTCCTGGTTTTCTTGTATCTGTATAAACACTGTATTGCAAAGACTGGAATTTATGCTTCTGACAGCATGTCATGGGCTTCTAGCTCAAGAAGTAAAGGGAAATATGTGCCTTTCAGGCAACATAATATGCTGCCTATGATGTAGGAGGAGATTGGAATGATTTGCTTCTAAATCTATTTATAGCCTTGTCTTCTTCGCTTCTGTCAAAGCCTGGAGCTGACATCCTGTTCCAGTTTTTTCCCATTGTCATTTTCACTCAAGAACTTGAGTGTTTGTTAGCACAGATGCTCACCGTGTTAGAGAAAGCTGCTCAATCTTGGTCCTTTTTAGAGTCAGTCAAGTAAATGCTTTCTGACATGAGATTACACAGGAATTGGCACAGGAAGGACGTAGATCGGTTAAAGGGAGTGCAGAGGAGGCTGCCAAGATGATCCGAGGGCTAGAGCACCTCCGTACGAGGACAGGCTGAGAGAATTGGGCTTGTTCAGCCTGGAGAAGAGAAAGCTCCAGTGAGACATTCTAGCAGCCTTCTAGTACTGGAAGGGGGCTCCAGGAAAGCTGGGGAGGGGCTCTTGATCAGGGAGTGCAGGGATAGGATGAGGGTGGATGGTTTTAAGCTGAAAGAGGGGAGATTGAGATGAGATCTTAGAAAGAAATGTTTTCCTGTGAGGGTGGGGGAGGTATTGGCCCAGGTTGCCCAGAGAAGTTGTGGACGCCCCATCCCTGGAGGTGTTCAAGGCAAGGTTGGATGCAGCTTCGAGCAACCAGATCCAGTGGGAGGTGTCCCTGCCCATGGCAGGCGGTTGGAACTGGAGGATCTTTTAAGGTCCCTTCCAACCCAAATCATTCTATGACTCTACAGTTACTAGCAACAGTCTTAGATCCTTCCTCTTCCCGTGCCTTTTCCTTCGAGAACTTAAACCATATGAATATCCCAGTAATACAACTAAAGATAATTTGGGAGGGTTTGTTGTGAGGGTTTTCCCTCACTCCACAGCCTTCTGATAATGTGACTTGCTTTGCCTTGAGAAAACAAATGGAAGTTGTTGAATCAAAAAGTATTTTGTATGGCACAGTATTTTTGTATTTCACTGTCTGGAGAAGGTACTGTTTTCACAGTATTGGTGTGTCACAGGAGATAACCAGTATCAGACATAGGTGCTTAGTGTAATATAAATTCATGACCTGTAGGGGAAAATCTTTAGCTTCATTGTTTTTGTAGTTATGTAAAGAAATTATTGAGGGTGAATAATGATGTTCAAGTCAATTAAATAGTGCCTTTCTCATAGGGGAATTTGCTTTTGCTCTAATTGAACAGACTTCAAAGAAAGAAGGTTAATGCAGAATAACATATTTAGGTGTTTAGAAATACAGTGCTGTGGGCACAGTTTCACGCAATAAATAAATAAGGAAAATAATGGGATTTTTCTAATTTCCTTTTTTTTGGCTTTGGGAAAACTGGCTGTGTCTGCCCCGATAAAGCAATTTGCTTTTACCCTTTTTGTGAAGGTAAATGTTTTGGAAACTCTTGGGATGGAGAGTTTTAAGTAGGTGGCATAAGGACTATTATGCAACGCTTCAACAAGTGAGATATTTTCTTAGGTGTGAAGTGAAAACCAACTTGGTCTCGTTCCCTTTCACATCTGCTGCACGACAGTTTGCTGCGCTCTAATTCGGGCTTTCCTGAGGTTGCAGCTCTGTAATCTGGCAAGATGAGGTGAAAAAAGGTGCTGTCACAGAGGGGCTCCTCTTCCCTCTCTGTCACTTCTTTCTTACCATAAGAAGGCTTATGTTCATGACCAGAATGACTCAAAAAATGTCAAGCAGTTAAACATTTTCCTTGGTGCTGATGCAACCGCCATCATGGATTTTTGTGGGATGGAGTTAGTTAATGAGTCCTGCCAATTAAGGTTTTTTTTGTCATTAGTCATTTATGGAAGATATACAAGTAATATGTTGAGTTGTTCTTGGGCTACAAAGATGATCAGAAGGCTGGAGCATCTCCCATACGAGGACAGGCTGAGAGGGTTGGGGTTGTTCAGCCTGGAAAAGAGAAGGCTCCGAGGAGATCTTGCAGCGACCTTCCAGTACCTGAAAGGGGCTACAGGAAAGCTGGGGAGGAACTGTTGACAAAGGCTTGTGGTGATAGGACAACGGGCAATGGCTATAAACAGGAGAGGGGCAGATTTAGACTGGACATAAGGAAGAATTTCTTCACCATGGCAGTGGTGAGGCACTGGAACAGGTTGCCCAGGGAAGTCATGGCTGCCCCATCCCTGGAGGTGTTCAAGGTCAGGTTGGATGGAGCCTTGGGCAGCCTGATCCAGCGGGAGGTGTCCCTGCCCATGGCAGGAGGGTTGGAACTGGATGATCTTTAAGGTCCCTTCCAACACAAACTGTTCTATGATTTTATGATATAACTCATTGGCTTCCATGTTAGAGGAAGTGGGTTTATTTTGGGTTAATTGATACTTTTTGGCTTGCTTTTCTGTTAGAAAAAAATATTGACAGAATTATCTCTGATTTGCTCTCTTTCCTCACTGATGCATTATCTGTGCAGTGTGATGTTCTGTGAGATTTGACAGCAGTGTATGTCAGGTGCTATACTTTGCTTTTTCCTCCCTCTGCCACTCAACAGCAGGCATGTACCTGTGCTGGGGTTTGGATTTTGTGAGCACTGGAAGCTTCAGCAATGAACCTGTGGTGAAAGGTCTAGAGGAGAAGTTGTATGAGGAGAGATTGAAGCCACTTGGTCTGTTCAGCCTGGAGAACAGGAGACTGAGGGGGGACCTCATTACGATTTACTCCTTCCTCACAAGAAAAGGAGGAAGAGTAGCCACTGATCTCTTCTCTCTGGTCCCCAATGAAAGGACCTGAGGGAATAGCAGGAAGATGTGCCGGGGAGGGTTAGGTTGGCCATTAGGGAAAGGCTCTTCACCCAGAGGGTGATGGAGCACTGGAACAGCTCCCAGGGAAGCAATCAAGGCGCCAAGCCTGACAATATTCCAGAAGCAACGCCCTCAGATGCACAGTGTGAATATTGGGGTTGTCCTGTGTAGGAGGAAGAGTTGGACTCCATATCCTTGTAGGCCCCTTCCAACTCAGGTCATTCTGTGATTCTGTGAAAGTCTTGTATATATGAACTGTAAACCTCTATGTAGTTATGTGTCTATGTAATTATGTATGGATTCATCTCCATTCTGTGTGCTCTGAATTTTGACCTTGAATTTCATAGAATCATAGAATACTGTGGTTCTGAAGGAACCTTAAAGTTCATCCAGTTCCAACCTCTCTGCTATGGGCAGGGAGACCTTCCACTAGACCAGGCTGCTCAAAGCCCCTCCAACTTGGTCTTGAACACCTCCAGGGATGGAGCAGCCGCAACTTCTCTGCAACCTGTGCCAGTGTCTCACCACCCTCACAGGAAAACATTTCTCCCTAATCTCTGATCTCATTCTCCACTCTTTCAGCCTAAAACTGTTCCCTTTTATCCTATCCCTGCAATCCCTGATAAAGGACCCTTCAACAATTTGTCATTGAGGTGTTTCCCAGTTCAATAGTAGCTGTCTTTTCAGAAAGAAAACTCATAGAAGGATAAGACGCTTCAGTCAAAACCAGTTCTGTCCAGATAGCAAAGCCTATGTGCTTTTTGGGGAACTCTTGAAATCATGTATCTGGATATGATATTTTGATTTTGTATCAAGCTCTTTTCTGTTAAAACAAAGCCTTAATTCTGAATAATTTTGAAGGTCTTATTCTAAGTTGCCATTTCTAGAGGAAAACATCTTAGTTTTTCTGAGCATAGATTGCTAGATTGAGAAGTCGTGCTTAAGTCTGTGTTACTTTGCTTTTGCTTGAAGCATAACTCTGAGTAATACCATTTTTTCTTTTTGTCTTTTTTTTTCTTTAAAGAGGATATTTAACCTTTCCCTTTTGCTGACTCACATGATTCCCTGTATGGGATGTGATCCTGCTTTTAATGCATGGCCCAGCACTGGTAGCTGAGATCCAGCTGGCAGCCCCTGCTGCATTTGTTCGTGGCTGCCTTATGACTGTCAGAAATTTGCTTTTAGCTGATGTCAGGTTCTAGTGTTTTGGTGGAATTCATTTATTATACCATTTAGCCTTTCTGTTTCTCATTTTCCTGCCTAAGCGGGTTTAAGAACCAAAGTGTCTGTAAGATGACAAGAAAAATGGAGATAGAATGAATCAGAGCACCATGAATTTCTTCACTCTGAGAGTGATGAGACATGGGAACAGATTGCCCAGGGAATTTGTGGCTGCCCCAGCCCTGGAGGTGTTCAAGGCCAGGTTGGATGGGGCCTTGTGTGGCCTGGTCCAGTGGGAGATGTCCCCGCCTATGGCAGGGGGATTGGAACTAGATGATCTTTAAGGTCCTTTCCAACCCAAACTATTCTATGATTCTATAACAGTTGGGGTTGGAAGGGATCTTAAAGCTCATCCGGTTCCAACCCCCCCAACTGACCAACTTCTTACACTCTTTAAATTTTCAGTTGTTTTAGATGTAAGGTTTTTTGCAAGTTCTTGTTTTGTCAGTTTTACATTCCTGGAAGTTTGCAATACAACCTGATGGGTTTTTTTTTGGCTTTAAGGAAAAAAAAGCCACAGAATATTTATGGTAAGTGGGCTCCAGGGGATGAGGTGAAGTCAAATGTAATCGTAGTCATATTGAGATCAAATGATTGTGCTCTGGATAGTGTCCCAACTCTTTACTTGACCTGCGTGTTAATATTAAATGCACTGCATGTTAAATGTAACAAAATTCAGCAAGAAGTTAGATGTTTTCCTCAGAAAGAAGAGTTGTTCGTCACGTGATGCTGAAATATTGATATAAACCTAATATGATTTTTTTCTTTCAAATTCTAGGCAAATTGTACTTCTTTTCAGATGGCATTCTCTTTTCTGATCCTCACTGTGGCAGCATTTCCATTTCAAAGAACCATATGAGTTCCATTTCTTTCTATGATGGGGTGAGTATTTTGTTTGTTCCTACAGTCATAAACTTTTTATCAGTTTTCAACAATACTTTGCAGGATGTTAGTACAGAGTTTTGATTTAGTTGCAGTTTTACAAGTGCCTGTATATAACTGTAATAATTGATGCAAATCTCTACACTCCTGGTATTGGTTAGCTTAATCGGTTACTGAATAGCGAAGCTGTAAGGAGGAGAGTTCTGCATTAGACTGAGTTATCAAAGTGTCCTTAAGAGTGTGGAAAATTGCTTTTTATTAAGGGGAAAAATTGCAGAAAGTAGCATTTATAAAACATCTGACAGGCTTAAGTGATGGACAGAGAAAAGTTCAAGGCATTGGCAGGTCTTGTGGTGTATTGGAGGGTGAAATGCTGCCTTCTGTTTGATTTATCTTTAACCTTCAGTCGAATGGTGGTGGCAGTGTGCTGCTTATCTTTAGAGAGGTCACGAGCAGCGTCTGCCTACTGTCCTGGAGTGTTACATAACTGACAGAGTGAAGGGAGTGGCTGGTTCACGTTTCCCAGCCTGAGCAGTGAGAAGGAAAGGCGTGCTGTGTGTAATCACACATATGCTGAGTAATGACAGTAAAAGACATGATGTTCAGCGTAGACTTTTGCCATTCCTGTATTCAACTTCCATCACTTCACTTGGCTGACTTTCCACGCTGATGGTTTGCTCTTCTGGCTTAGTGGGAATTGAGAGTTAGGTTAAAGATGACAACTCAGCTTTTTTTTGCCCTTCTAAAGGCAGACAGTGGGTTAACTGTTACCTTTTCAGAATGGAAAAGAGATTATTTTAGTGGGTTATTGTTTCCTAAGCACTGAGAAAAAAATATCTCTTGTTTCCTTTAGTTTCCATTTTCTTCAGGAGTGGTATTAAACGTTTGCTGAGTGACCTCCAGAAAGCATTGTGTTGCCATGATTTCATCATCTAATGGAGGAAACCAGTAAAATACAATAAAAGTGTGTGATTCAATTGAGATAAAAACACAACAGTGAAGAGAATCTTACCTTAGCTGCTTTTTCTTGTATATCATTGATTGCTCCCGGTAGTTTAAGAAGCTATTTTAACACTGACCTTCCTTCTATTGTTTGATTCAAGACACTCACTTTCATAAAACCTGGCTATTTATGGAACCTGGCTATCATTCTTCAGCTGATGCCAGATTTTTGTGTAAAGCTAAACCTTGACAGAGTGCTTTTTATTGTTCAGCTGACTTGGCATAATACAAGGGTGGAGAGCTTAAAATGTTAAGAAGTGACGGGAGAAGAAGGGTAATTGTTATTGTGCTTTTTCCTAAAGTTATTGCAACAACAGCATTGATGGAAAAGAAAGGATAGTTTAATACTCAGATTAAAATAAAAGATACAAAGACTTTAGGTGATGCAAAGTATGGGTTTTTTAGCAGCTCTGTCCCCATGCCTTTTAGATACTTCTCTTTTTAACTTGAAAATGTCTGCGTTTCTGCTGTAGGGTTCTCTGTTCTGAAAAGCTGGACACCTAGCTGCCACCTGGGAGTCCTAGAGGCTCAAAAACATTGAGTGCATAGAGAACAGGATGGATTTTTTCACAAAACTGCACCATGAAGCTCTAAGCAGAAATCATCCCAGGCTTAGCAGAGTCATAGGATCATAGAATGGTTTGGGTGTGAAGGGACCCTAAAAGATCATCCACTTCCAAACCCCCTGCCAATGGGCAGGGACATCCCACTGGATCAGGCTGCCCAAGGCCCCATCCAACCTGGCCTTGAAAATAGAGCTTAAGATGCTCTGTGTGTGGTTTTGACATCATCTTTAAGACCAAGTATTTCAGCTTGTAAGCATTCAGCATCCATTTTGACCATTAATCAAGTGAACAAATAGTACTAAGTAATACTTAGATTTCACAACAACGTTAACGCCAAACTTTGAACTGGAGTCTTTTAACCTTATATCCGTGAGGATTATTGCCACTTCTTTTCAGCTGTTTCAATTTGTGGAAGCCTGAACGTTTACCAGGGGCAGGAGCATATTCTGTTAGACATTTCACATGCAGATTGCAGTGAGCACGAGTTGTTGCTTCTCAGGAAATCTGTGAGCTGTCCTGCTGAATCCAGGATCTGTGGACCATGTTCCAAAAGCCATTTGCTCTTGAAGTTGTTCTCTCTTAGGAAAACATTTTTGTATGTTTTTCAGTAACCTCAGTGACTTTGAGAGGATTTGCTTTATATTTAATCTCTTAGTCAGCAAAGCACAGAGATTCTGCTTGCGAATGTCTCCAAATTGATCCTGATTCCTATCTAGGTGCTCCCCAACTTCTCACCTCTTTAGCTGACTTTGAATTCATTCTTCCAGGGTATCTGTGTCTGAGGAGATGTCCGAGTTATGGATGAAGGTGGCTTTGTTGTGAAGCATTAGCAGAGGAAAGGGCTGAAGATCTTGGTTTTGGTGGATTGAAAAGAGTAGATATTAAAATGTAACCTTTTCTTTTGGAGACAAGACAAAGTGTAGGTGCTTGGAACAATCTCAGATGCTTTCTTTAAAGCTTATGGCATTGCTAAGAGGTGCGAAGTATAAACTGAGAAGTACTGTAAGTGGCTGCATTTGATCCTTCTGCTCCATACCTGCGCTAGCAAGCTAATGAATGTTCAGATCTTCATGCTATGACTATAATAGTTCTTTTCTGATCTCTGCTATTTAATGTATTAAGCCTTTTTTCACTTTCAATAACTGTAATTATAATTTGTTCTGTTTCTTCCTTTTCTAGGATTCAAACACTATTGTTGCTGTTCTCTTCATAGACTTCAAAAGTTCCTTGCTTGCTCATCTACCAATTGAATTCCATTCCCAAGACAACTTTTTGATGATTGCACTTTTCCCCAAAACAAAGATTTATAAAGCTTTTTATTCACAGGTAAAGTAAAAGATTGGTTGGGTGGGGGGAAACCCACACAATTATTCTTTGTGTTTCAGATAAGAGGCAAGGGTGAATTTGTTGATGTCTGTCTTAACTATTTAAATTTGAAGAAGGGGTTTATTTCCCTCATTAGTTGAGCCGTTAAAGATTGTCACTTCCTAAGTAAATATAGGAAAGGTTAAAGTTCGAGGTTGTTCTTGCATCAGTCTTCACAAGCAAAACCTTTTCCTTTATCTGAGTGAAGGAACCCAGCATAGAAAGAAGGAGCAGTTTAACACCAAGGGCGCAACAAGTTAGGAAATAGATTGAAAACCTCCTCTCTGAAGGTGGATGGATTTATGGGAGGGAGTTGAGAGTGAGATGTGATTTTGCTGCTGCTTATCTTCTATATAAAATCAGGGTCCTGCAGCAGGAAAGACTGTTACAAGTAGCTCTTTCGGTTGTGGCCGGTAACACAACAAGGGGCAGTTAGGTTGCAGCTTTGAAGATTGAGACAATGTTAGTAAGAGCTTGGTGTGATAGCTGGAAAGGGTCACTCAGGTAGTGAAGCTCCACCTCTGAAGATTTTGAAAGCTTGTCTGGACAAAGTGATAGCTGGGCTGGTCCAGCAACAGTCCTGTTTGGAGCAGGAGGTCGGTCCGGAGACCTCCAGAGGCTCTCTTCCAACCAGAAACTCCGTCTCACTGTGACTTGTGACATCTACCTTGCAGACTCAAGGTTGTCACAGACTGCCCTGCCATGTAGAACTTCCTAGTCCTTCCCAAGAACGTGATTGCTCCTGAGCTTAGGACCTTGCATGTGTGAGAAACTAACTTGTGTATGCGTTTTTAGTGATTGTGTTGCTTGTAAAGTTTATTGCTCACCATGTGCTTTCATTTTGTTTTCTGAAGCCAGTGAGCACTCTAAAAGCTGGTTTTCTAGTAGTTGCATGTGAAATGTAGCACTGGTGTGTAATTGACTACAGCAATTGTGTGTGGTGGCAGAGGTTCTATTGTGTTTTTTTGTGGTTAGACACATTTGGGTCGTTATCCTTAGGGATTTTTTGTTGAAGTCTTTAAGTATCCCATATGGCATTGTATTATTCTCTGAGTAGATTGGCTCTGTGCAATGTCATGCAGAGACTTTTAATAAACCAAAATTTATAACAATAGCACTTTTGAGGAAATGAGGTTGGAGATTTTAGGACTTCACAAGGCTTTTAATATATGATCGTAACACTAGGTTGGAAAAGACCACCTAGCTCAGTGAGTATTGTCCCTGCTGGTAGTATTAATGTTACCATAAAATTTCTCCTCCTTTTATCTTACGTGCTTAGATTCCCCCCACTCTTCTGCTGAGTGAGTGATTGGGAATATTTTATTTTGTTTGGTTTTGAATTTTCAGCCTATTTTATTTGGTCTGCTTTTATATCTGTTTTTTTTTTCTTTCTTTTGCTGTAGTAGTGGACATCCTTGAGACATTCAGCAATTTTGGACCTACTCTTTCTGGCTTATTTAGCCTGAAAAAAAAAAAAAAAGATCCTTTTATTCTTTGCTTATAAAAAGTTCTCTTTCCCTCTGATCGTTGTAAATGCTTTTCTTTTGATCTCTTTTTTGGCGTATGTTTCCAAACTGTGTGTAGTATCTGAGAGGAGGATGTTTTTCTTGTACAGAGGCAGTAATAAGTCTCTCCTCTGAAAATTCTCAGAGGTACTCTTGGTTTGCTTTGAATTAATAGGTTGTGCTCATTTTTTGAGAAACTACTCCGAGTCCTTTCCCTTTTGCTACCCACTGACACTCCAGCTGATTCTACAAGTGTTTGTGTGCTCATTCTTGCTTTCATATTTACCTTCCTAGTTTTCTTTCTTCCATTCTTGCAGTTAGATCTACTTTCTACAAAGCTTTCAGGGGCTGGAGTCTGTTCAGAGAAGGGAACAAAGCTGGGGAAGGGGCTGGAGAACAAGGATTTTGAGAGGTGGCTGAGGGGCCTGGGATTGTTTGCCATGGAGAAAAGTAGGATGAGGGGAGACCTTATCACTTTCTATAACTCCCCGAAAGGAGGTTGTAGCGACGTGGGTGTTGGTCTCTTCTCCCAGGTCATGGGGAATAGAACAGGAAGAAATGGCTTCAGCTTGCACCAAGGCAGGTTCAGATTGGACACGAGACAAAAATTCTTCACTGAAAGGGTTCTCGGGCACTGGCAGAGACTGCCCAGGTTGGTGGCCGAGTCCCTGTCCCTGGAGGGATTTGAAAGATGGGCAGATGAGCTGGGGTCTGGTTTAGTAGTGCATAGGTACAGTTGGACTCAATCTCCGAGGTCTTTTTCAACCAAGCAATTCTGATTCTGTGATCTCCATGCAGTTTAGGTTCTCTCCTGACTTAGTTCCCCAAAGTGCTGTCAGGTTCACTTCAGCCTATTTGTTGGAAAGAGTCCCTAAGCAGCTCTGCTGGTGAATGTCCCCAGCCTTCTGCTGTTTCTTTTGGTCCTACTTTGAGTTAGTGTTTTCCCTAACAGTTCTGAAGGGAGGTTTAGTTTCTACAGTTTAACCCTTTCTCATCTGGCACCATAGCAGTTCCTTTGCTCGAGTTGAACAAGATGAAACGTGTCTTTGGTCTTGAAGATGCTATCTCATAAATGAAATCTATTCCTAAGATCAAGTCTACCTGATTGACTAAGCTATGAAAACTGTATTTTGTTAGTGTTTGCCTTCAGGTATTTATTGATTTCCTCTCAAATGTTTTTCTAAAAGTGTGTGTGCCAGTCAAATTGCAAGACATCGTGGTCGTTCTAAAGACATGTAGTTACAAAGAGTCACTAAAATCTTGGTACCAGTTTTGTTCTCCTACGATCATAGGACATGATACGTCGCTTATTGAACCCATGCTTTAATTACTTCAGGCCTCCTGGAAACATGGAATGGCAATTACCTGTTCCTCCACATCTGGGTGTATTGAATTGTTTTTAACTGAGATGTTTGCAAGAGTTTTGAGCACACAGAACTGCACCTTGCTTTCTAGATCCTAGCAAAACAGGACAGTACCTTTCACATCCTCACTCTGGTAGTGGAGAAGTTGCTTAGGCTTTGGGATGTATTCATTTCTCTGGTTTTCTTCGCCTTCTTTAATGCCGTAGCAGCTCTTTTTTAAATATATTCATAAGTTATAAAAAAAGATCGATTCATTTCCACTGAGTTCTGTGTCAGTCTGACCTGTATTTTCACTTTATCCCTAGCCCTTTGACTTATAAAGAACTCACTCAATTTTCTGTTGAGCAGTTCTTCTTTCCATCCCTCGTAGGCATTTTCCTTAGTCTCTTATACGTGTTTTGAAGTGGTTTGTGTTTAGTTGCGTGGATCCTTCTACACGAGCAATATTGTCTTTGTTAATATCAAAAGTTTATTTTATTTTGATGTTTTTTATCTCAGTCCCCTTGTGTTTAGAATGCAGATTTGTTAATGGAAAGCAGTCTTTCCTCCCCCAGTTGTTTTGTCTTGCAGCAAATTATTGTGAAAAATTACAATGGCTGTTGCCTTTCCTTATTAAAAGAAGGGAAATTCCGAACACTTAAACCACTGTGTGATTCATCTGAGTCTGATTTCTAGGTTCGGAGTGCCATTCATATTAATTGCCTTGGCTAGAGTCATAGGATGCAAGCCAAACTCTGCTCCCTGGAGAAACGAAGGGCTCCCTTTGCTTTTGGGAAGGAAGAGTTTTTCTTAAATTTCTAGACATGATTGCTGCAATCTTGCCTCATGAAAAGGACAACATTGCTGAAAGGAGACTTCTATTAATTAAATTCCTGCTGTACAGCAGTTAGGCTATAAATGCCTGGCATTTTTATCAGCTTGTTATGACGGAAAGATACATGTGGATTTTACTGTTCATTTGGTGGATAAATATTTTTCCTACAACTTTTTCCCCAGCTGTGAAGATGGGGGGGAAAACCCAGACCTTGTCAGTAAAGTCACTTCCTAAAGCAGTTCCAGCCCAGCCAAAGGAAAATCGCGAAATCAGGTCATAGAATCATCTGAATGTTTGGTTGGAAAAGACCTTTGGGATCATTGAGCCCAACTGTACCTGTCCACTACAAAATCTTATCTCTGAGCACCTCATCTACCCGTCTTTTAAACGCCTCCAGGGATGGGGATTCCACCATCTCTCTAGGCAGCCTCTGCCATGCCCAAGAACCCTTTCAGTGAGGAAATTTTTCCCAATATTCAATCTAAACTTCCCCTGGTGCAACTTGAGGCCACTTCCTCTCTTCCTGTCACTTCTTACTTGGAAGAAGAGACCAACACCCACCTCGCTACAACCTCCTTTCAGGCAGTTGTAGACAGTGATAAGGTCTTCCCTCAGTGTCCTCTTCTGCAGTCTAAGCAACCCCAGGTCCCTCAGCTGCTCCTCATAACCCTTGCTCTCCAGCTCCTTTCCCAGCTCCATTGCCCTTCTCTGGATGCGCTCCAGCCCCTCAATGTCCTTCTTGGAGTGAGGGGCCCAAAACTGGACCCAGGATTTGAGGTGCAACCTCAGCAATGCCGAGTCCAGGGGCATAATCACTTCCCTGCCTCTGCTGGCTGCACCATGGCTGATCCAAGCCAGGATGTCATTGGTCTTCTTCGCTACCTGAGTCACTGCTGGCTCGTACTCAGCTGGCTGTCAATCGGCACCCCAGGTCCTTTTCCACTAGTTTGTCAAGACTTTTTCCATATTTTAAATTTTTGTAGCAAAGCCAGTATTGTAAAGTATTTAATGACTGGTTAAAATGCCTGCATTTTTTAGGTGAACAAAAAAAGATTCCTAAACAAATTCAAACCAAATTTTGCAAAATAATGACACTTACATATAGATCTTGTTTTTTTCCAGGTTTTTTCTTCGTGGCAAAACCAGACAAACTCAGGATTATCTTTAAGGGTTGTCCGGGAAGAATTCCTGTCTGTGGAACAGAAGAGACTGTAAGTTTATGCCACTTACTCCAGTGCAATTATACAGTAACTCTGTGCTACAAGCAGAAAAATTTTGTCACTCACTGAAGATTTGATAATGGTTCAAAAAGGAACTGTTACATTCTTACTGCAATGCTTGCTTTATATTTTTTGTACTAGTTAATCATTGAATCATAGAATGGTTTGAGTTGGAAGGGATCTTAAAGCCCATCCAGTTCCACCCCCTGCCATGGGCAGGGGCACCTCCCACTGGACCAGACTGCTCCAAGCCCATCCAGCGTGTCCTTGAACACCTCCAGGGATGGGGCAGCCACAACTTCCCTGGGCAAACAGTGCCAGGGCCTCACTACCCTTATCGTGAAGAATTTCTTCCTAATGTCCAATCTAAATCTTCCTCCTTCCAACTTAAAACTTTTCCCCCTCATTCTATCACTCCAGGCCCTCATAAAAAGGCCCTCCCCAGCTTTCCTGGAGCCCCCCTTTAAGCTGGTGACCGCTTTAAGATCTCCCCAGAGCCTTCTCTTCTCCAGGCTGAAAAACCCCAACTCTCTCAGCCTGTCCTCATAGTGGAAGGTGCTCTGGCCCTCAGATCATCTTCATGGCCTCCTCTGGACCCATTCCAACAATTCCGTATCCTTATATTTGGGATTCCAGAACTGGACACGACTCCAGGTGGGGTCTCACAAGAGCAGAGCAGAGGGGGAGAAGCCTTTCCCTTTCCCTGCTGGCCGTAGTATGTATATTAATACGTAGCTCTTGTCTGGTTTAAAGAAGATAAATGTCTAGGTTTCTCCTTTAACTAACCAATTAATTAATTTGCTTGAATTAGGCATTCCCGTGTTCAGAAGCTGTTTAATGTCATATCTTCTCCTTCTGGGGAAAGATGCAGAGAGCTGAAAATAGCTGCTGCCCTTCCAGAGTTAGAGAGGTGAGAAATTATTTTACTTTTCATGGGATCGGTTTTGTCAGAAATAATACAAAATTTTGCTATACATAGTGCTCTTCTAAAAACAGTTTATTTAATAATTCTGTCTTCACACTAGATATTTTTATTCTGAGATGAATTATTTCCTCTGTTTGACCTTTTAACAATCTTCCTTTAGTGATTTCCCAACTATTTATATGGATGAAAACTTTTGGTCTTGATTGTAAGGAAGTAATTTTTATTTTTGCAAGGTTTGTGCAACATTTCACCGTCAGCTGCATCAGTCATGAGCCGGTAATGAGAGCACATCTTCCTATTTTATTGCAACAGTCAGAAATCATTCCTGAAAACAAACCAGAAAGCGATAAGGTAAGGAAGCAACCCAACAGTACTTCCTGTCCCTAGTATGGAATATTTAGCCAATATTCTGTCTGTTCTTAGTTCTGTTGCACGTTGTGTAGTGAAGAACTGATGTATGTTTAGCCCTGCTCTCTGCCTCCTTCTCCAGTACCACCAGTTCACACTGAACTTGCTTTAAGTCTGTTTCTTAGAAGAAATTGCTCCGCTCTGTTTTTGTGATGACATTACATATATTTTTTCGTTTAAACAATTTTGCAGAAGTGCTAATGGCCCTTTAGCCTGTTAAAATAGAGGCTGAAAGTGAGGTGTACATCTTCAAGTGAACAATGTTCTCCTCATGTCCAGAGAGAGTTTGCCCTAAAGCAGTAGCTTGTTTTTATGAATTGCTGAATAATTTAACTGAATTGTTCTCTGGAACATAAAAGTCCTTTAAATAGCATGGAGGTAGCACATGATATTTAACATTTGCTGATATTATCTGCAGAACACTCGGTTCTCTATAGGGGCAATAACAATTGTGAAACTTACGGAGTGCTTTAAATAGCATTTTCAGAGAAAATATTTCCCTGTAACTTTCCAGCATTTGAAATCTGCTGTGAGCAAGAAAGCCAAAGCAGCAGGAATATGGTCTTTCTCTTTGGGTATCATAATATGATGGCAGACTTATTTCCTGAGATGTAGTTCAGAGACCATACTGACACTTAAAAATATGTATTAATTAATAAACACTTGTGAATGTTTTAAAATCCGATTTAAAGGTTGATTTAAGTATCTTCGTATATGTTAAAAAAAGAAAACCAATAATATTCGTACCAACTTCTGTAACTTCACATGAACTGAACACCTCTGATTTTTCTGAGTGACTGAATGTTTTAGAGTTATCATGGATATTCATCCTCTGTAAGCATCCAAAAGTGATTTTGAGAGTAAGATACAATAATTTGCAGATAGTTTGCAAACAGGTTGGAGACGGCTGCCTTCAAATATCATGTAGTTAGAACGTGGCAGAGGTCATTTGTCTGTTAGTAGCAGAATGATGTGATATGACATGATAGTTACCAGTGTGACTTAATTTCTTAAGTCACTTTCAGCACAACACAGAGTTGTTGTAGTGGTATTTCCACAAGAAATACACACAAGAGAGGCAGAGGTGGTGAAGCTATTGGTGTGTAAGAGCTGTTATTGTGCTACCTCTTCCCAGTCCTGCTCAAAATACAGATTTGCTGGAATACATTTTGCGTACAGCATGCTCAGTTCAGTATTAGAAGCCTAGAGTTGCTCTTCATGTTTGATAAGGCTGTTTGACATCACTTTTTGAATTGTTAGGCTCAAATACTCCTCAATGTATTTTTCTCTACCCTTTTTTGTCACAAGAAATTTAACCTGTTTGGTGTCTCTCACAGTGCTTTGAGATTTGCCTCACTACTTACACTGCAGACTAGATTTTAATGCAAAGGTTTCGATAATAGTATTTGCTGTATTTGTTAATTATCCTTTGACTGTTTTAAGGTACAGAAGCCAAGAGAAATGCATCTTTCTAATACAATGTCAATCTGATGTGTATAAATGCAGTTACAGTTCTGAACTGTCTTGCTGTCTCTTGATTTTGTGGTTCGACTTAAGATTTTATCAAGATAGCCTGTGTGTGCGCAAGTAGTGTAGCTCATTTCTGGTCTCCAAGTTGCCCGCTTCTTATCTGTTCCCTGTGTTTTAGGTGGTTATCACCATTATAACCGGCCTTCCAGGATGTCGCTGCAGTGATCTGTGTGCTTTTCTTGTCACTTTTAACAAGGAGCGTGGAAGGTTCGTACAGTTCTGCTTTTACAGCCCAAAGTAGTGGTTGTACTGATGGCCAAAGAGCTGCTCAGCATAAAGGAAATGAAACTATCAATTATAGACTCATCATAGAATCACAGAATGGTTTGAGTTGGAAGGGACTTTAAAGCCCATCCAGTTCCAACCCCTCTGCCATGGGCAGGGACACCTCCCACTGGATCAGGCTGCTCAAGGCCCCATCCAACCTGGCCGCAAACACCTCCAGGGATGGGGAGCCACAGCTTCCCTGGGCAGCCTGTGCCAGTGCCTCAGCACCCTCAATGTGGAGAATTTCTTCCTAACGTGTAATACATATCTTCCCCCTTCCAATTTGAAGCCTCCCCCTCACCCTGTCACTCTGTGCCCTTGTAAAATCACTCCCAGCTTTCCTGGAGCCCCTTCACGTACTGGAAGGCAGCTCTAAGGCCTCCCTGAAGCCATTTCTCCTCTACACAATCCATGTTTCGCTTAGTTTATTATCTCAGTTTCTAATTTGTTAACAGGTGTGTAATAAGAATAAATTTGTTATTATGGGACACCGTAACTAGTTCTGCACTGCGTGGTAGGGCAGGGTTTGTTACTTCAATTCTATCACTACAGGTGCCTTATTTAACTACGTTACGCCAGGTGCATTTGCCCTATGATTTTAGACATTTAGGCAAGAAAAACATCACAGGAGATTTCTTTGTTGATATTCCGCATTAGGAATACCATGGGAAGTTCTATCACCTGTATCCGGAGCTATGACTGATGCTAGAAACAGTTAGGAATAACCATAGAAGGGCCAAATGAATCCTGCCTTAAGCCAGTATGGAAGCTGTCTTGTCACAAGTTGAAGGAAATGGGCAAAGAGCTTCCATTTATTGACTTGTGGAAGTGAGTCCAAAATGCATTTTTCTTGGTGAAAGGGCTATCCTAACAGCCCTTACTCCAGCATTGTTTCTAATCTGACCTGGTTTCTATTCCACAATAGCAGGATATAGTCCAGACGTTTACTGGATGGCAATAAGAGAAGTCTGCTGTAGGAATTTGCCTCCATGTGTTGATGGAGCTTCTGGAAAATAAAAGAAAAAGGAAATAGTTATCCTTTTAAATCTTACAGCCAAACACCTCAGCATTTAATCCTAACAATGTTCTGGTCTGGGTTTATTTGCATTACTTTTGACTCAGTGTCTTGATAACAGCAAGTTCTGTTTTTAGGGCACGTGTGCTCAGACGTGGTTTAGTAGTGGACAGGTACGGTTGGACTTGATCTCAAAGGTCTTTTCCAACCAGACAGTTTTATGTAAGGTGACTTTTGAATGTTCTGTGATGCTCCATTTCATCATGGTTTTCTGCAAATGTCTTTTGTTACTTCTTATTGTTGCAGTGAAATACTTTTATGCCCAGAGTCTTTTGAGTGAGGTTCATAGAACTTTTGTTTAATGCTTCACTAGAAGAGATCAGAATTACGTATATGATGTACTGCTTTGAAGAAGCCTTTTGAACATTGTTTTATTAAAAAACAACAGCAAATATCCCCAAATCCCCTTCTGGCACTAATGTAAAGAATGTGCTTATCCTGGAGGAGGTAGAAAGCCAAGTAAATTCCTCTTTCGCACGTGGTAAAATATGTGGAATCTTAGGGCTTGTCCAATACTTTCTGGTTGTTGGTTCAATATGGAAAGAAAACAAAAATATTATGTCATGAACACTAACTACTTCCCTTGTTTTCTCTTGTTTAGGTGGTTAGTTTATCGACAAACTATGGATAGTCCTGAATGTTTCAGTGCAGCTCACTTCCAGCGTTACCTCTCCAGTGTCCTGGAGGTTCAGCAAAACCACAGTATCCGTCAGTCAGTTTACGCTAAAAAGAACAAGCGTCTCTTGGTGGTCTTGCAAGGGTAAATGTTTGAAACTCTTCACATTGTTGAATAGAACTGAAGCAGTCAAATTTCAGTGCTGAAGTGTGGTACTCTGTGAGCTCTGTTTTCTGTATGTACTAAACTCAGCGTTTCTGCAATCTGTTAATTTTATTGCTCGTTAATCCATTTCAAAAATGATATCTGAAGTCTTCTTTCAGTCCACTGGAAGGATGGACACGTCACAGTCAATCTCCAAAATACGGAAGATGAATCAAACTGTGTTGACTGATTTATTTTCTTCTAAAGAGATTTCTTGCCCTTTCCAGCTGCATCTTAGGCTGTTGTTCAGTGGCACATATTTTTTGGTGTAGCTATGTGGTTTTGTGTTTACGATTGGGTTGTAACTTGATGTAACTTGAGGCCATTTCCTCTTGTCCTATCACTTGTTATTTGGGTGAAGAGACGGACACTGACGCCACAACAACCTCCTTTCAGGCAGTTGTAGAGGGCCATGAGGCCTCCTCTCGGCCGTCTTTTCTCCAGATTAAGCAGCCCCAGGTCCCTCAGCTGCTCCTATAACCCCTGTGCTCCAGCCCCTTCCCCAGCTCTGTTCCCCTTCTCTGGATGCGCTTCAGCCCCTCAATGTCCTTCTTGTAGCGAGGGGCCCACAACCAAAGACAGAATTTGAAGTGCAGCCTCACCAGCACTAAGTACGGTGGCACAATCACTTCATTATGATCCACTGTGATAGTTCTAGAAAGCATAACTTCTTCCATGTTGGGGTCAGATTTGATTTTTTTTTGTTTCTTAAAGTTAGTAAGAGTCATATAAAGTCTTATTGTGATGGCAGCACTGGCTTCAGGAAGGGCTGATGGTAGGGTTTTTGTTTTTTCTGGGTTGAGTGTTTATTTATAGAGAGCTTTAAAGTAGCTGGAGCTCTCTGAATAATCCATTCACTTGATAACTGTCAGTACAGTTTTGAGAGGAGATTGTGGCTGGCTGAGAAGTAAATGCCCAGATTAAAAACTCAGGCTCACCTCAACTTTCCTGTCCTACAGAGGTATAAAACAGCTGTGGTTGGAGTACTGATACAAAATTATTTCAATTATAGAAGCACACTTAAAACTGGAATGCTGATAAGTGAGAGGTGTTGCATTTTAATTTCTTTTTTTCTACTTGAATTGTATTTAGTGTTTCATAAATGCTTGGCAGTAGGCAAAACATGCTTGTATTAAATTATACTTTTGTGCTTCCTGAAAGCTGGTTGTTCAGTTTATACTGCTTTTGTCTGTAGCTGTCAATAATTTATTTCTCATATTACTTGCAGTCGGCTTAATTTGTCTGGATTTGCAAGTTTTGAACTGTTCTATAACTGTTTTAATAGGCTTGGTGTAGAAATCTAACCTTCTTGCAAGCAATTGATTTCTTAGCAGGTGTTGGATTGTGTCATTCTGTCTCTCTGAAACCGTATTTCATTTTGCTTTCTTACAGATATACTGATGTTATTGATGTTGTGCAGGCCCTGCAAACTCATCCTGACCCAGATGTGAAGTCTTCTTTCATCATCGGGGCAGTTAATACTTGCGTAGAGCCACTGAGTTGCTATATGGAACACAGGTATACCTTTAAATATTTTTACTAGTTTGCAAATAGATAAGTAAGGTTATGGCATCACTTTTATAATAATTAGAGGTCACTTTTATATTGATTAGAGGTATATGATGGTTAAATGTCATTGAACTGTCTTAGATCTCATGACACCGCTAGGTAATCCTTCTTGGATGAACTTCGAATTGCAGTTTGGTTTGTAAAGATGACACTTGGTTTACACTAGGTATAGAACTGTTGATAATATTAATAAATATTTATAGAATCATAGAATGATTTAGGTTGGAAGGGACCTTGAAGACCATCTGGACCAGGCTTCTCAAAGCCCCATCCAACCTGGCCTTGAACACCTCCAGGGATGGGGCAGCCACAACTTCCCTGAGCAACCTGTGTCAGGACATCACCATCCTTGTTGTGAAGAATTTCTTCCTAAAGTTTAATCTTAATCTTCCCTCTTCCAATTTAAAGTCATTTCCCCTCATCCTATCACTACATGCCTTTGTAGAAAGTCCCAAAAAGTAAATTGGAAGGGGGAAGATTTAGATTAGACATTAGGAGGAAATTCTTCATGATGAGGGTGCTGTGGCGCTGGCACAGATTCCCCAGCGAAGCTGTGGCTGCCCCATCCCTGGAGGTGTTCAAGGCCAGGTTGGATGGGGCTTGGAGCAGCCTGATCCGGTGGGAGGTGTCCCTGCCCGTGGCAGGGGCTTGGAACTGGATGATCTTTAAGGTCCCTTCCAACCCAAACCGTTCTATGAATCTATGAACTGATGGGAAGCAGTCTCAAAATTAGTGGAAGAGAATGACAAAGCACGGAAGCAACAGCATTACACGTATTAAAATCTGATATCCTGGGTTACTGCAGAGGCAGGGTGGGGAGGAAACTGTAGCAAAGCCAAGTCTCTGACATTTAAATAGCGTGGTTTAGTTGCTGTTTATTTTCTATATGTATGCTTCACAGTACAACAAACATGGAACTCATTGCATAGACCTATCAGTAAAATCATCCTACTTAAATTTTGCAATTACGCCTTACAGCTGGTTTGATAAAAGTAAGTTAAAGCAGTTACAATTTTCAGAGTTCTTAGTGTCGCTTCTATTTGATAAAACTCTGTGCGTCACAGCTTAGAGGTGAACTGCCCAAAGTGCATTCCTTAACCTTCCTCGCTGTTTTTAAAACACCGATAAATATGCTCCTTGTGCTTTGCGCTGGTCCGTAGACATTATCTTACTGCTGCTTTTTGTCTCCATGACAAAGATTTTAAATAAGTCATAAAGACTACATAAAATACTGGTGAATTAATACAGGAGTGCTGCTTAAACTTGTTCTTTCCATAATGATAGGAAAGAAAAGTTCCATTTCTAGTGTTTCTTTAAGCTCACTAACATGTTGCTGGTAATGATACCAAGAAGTATTTATAGCAGCAGCAGCCTGCAGTCCTTTAACTGACATTGTTTGTCTCCTGAAGCACAGTAGCAATTGAAGGAAGAGGCTTAGCCTGTGCCATAGACTATTTGTGTCTCGCTTTGAAGTTTCTTCTGATAAGAACTAACCAAGTAGCCGCGTACTGCTAACAAAGAGACCTTTCGGTTGGGAGGCTTTGCCGATGTCACTGTGGGAATCGAGAAGAGTGATTTTAATGTCCAACTTGAAAATTTCGCAGTCAAGAAAATTAAAACCATATCTTGTCTTGTAAAGTTCATTACTGTAGCCATTTCCACTCTTTCATGAGCCTAAGGTGAAGCTCTTGCCTGTATTGAATAGCAAGCAAGGGCAGGGGAGAGGTGATCAAAAGGGAACAGATAAAGTCCTGTCTCCGGAGCTTTTGTGTGCATGATAAAGCTCATGAAAATAATTGTTTCTTGTCTGACACAGTATCAGAAATTGGTATGATGTTTACAGAAAGCATTATATACATACAGTCTTTCTGTGAAGAATTCCCACCATGTTTGGAAGGTAGAGTTCTTAGGGGAAGCTTGAAATCCCTATTGTTTAAATGGGTTTTAAAGTAATGTTGCAGCCTTTCTGACTTCCTAGAATACAGAATAAATTGCATGGTGGGAATTAGCTCTTAAATCCATTTAAAAATTAAAACCACCTACAAATCTAATTTTTGAGGAAGAACTCTTGGAAGATGTAGCCTGTAGGGACGTTACAGTTGCATGGATTAAGGAAAGGAAACATAGAAATGGTTTGGATAGTAAGAGTTTAGCTGTCAGTGGCCAAATAAATGTAAATGCTTTACTTAAATAGTAGTATTCATTCTTGATATACAAATTTCTGATGTTTTCCAGGCTGCTTTTTCCCAAGTTCTTGGACCAGTGTTCACAAGGTATGTGTCACTCTTCTTGACTTAGAGCCATACAGAACAAGTAGCTGAGCCATGTGGCCAAATAAATACACTGTAAATGTATAGACTCAAAGGATCACGATAAACTCTTGGAGGTAGCAGCCATCTGTGCAGAACAGTCTTCTCTCTGCCTGCATTATTAAACACCATAGGCACTTGAAGAAGATGTGAGAATCTGGAGCATGATATATTCGTGTTGTCCTCGTCTGGAGGATGGGTTTCCTAAAAGAACTGTTCTAACTTGTGCGGTGTTGTTAATTTAGGAGCAAAATGGATTTGAGTTCCATTGTCTTTCAGGGAGGCTGAGGAAACAGGCTCCTCTTTCATTTCTGCTATTTTAGAAAGGAAAAATTGAGCTGGTTACTTGTTCCCCATATCCTCCTCTTAATGCAGTGTGGAGGATCCTTGCAGGGTTCATTTAACATTACAGCAGATAAAAAAAGAACTGTTTTTTACCTGTATGTTCAGTTTTACATTCTGACTCTGAAATGCATCACTGACTGCATCATCCTCCTTGTCAAGCTTGCAACTTAGAGCAGTTGTTGGTGTAAGTGGGGTATCATCCCTCCTGACTGTGTCAAATAAGTTCTTTAAGTGTTAAGAGCAGAACCAAATTCAGCTGTAGCACCTTTACAATTGTTTTAAGCCGTTGCATAGCTGATTTACAACATTAAGATATACCTTTTGGGGGGTATATATATGACAACGGGACATTCTTGGATGTGTGTAGCCTCTTAGGGAGGAACGGGATCCATCTGTCTAGAAGAAGCCCAAGAATCTTTAACAGTAGACTGGCCAACCTGAAGTGTGCTTCAAACTGAAGAACTTGGGGGTTAGGATCCAAAGTAGCAACACTCACACCATTGCGTCCAACGAGGGCAGTGACGAATATTCCTTAGCTGCTGGTTTGGGTTGGAAGTGAACTTAAAGCCCATCCAGTTCCAATCCCTCTGCCATGGGCAGGGACACCTCCCTCTAGACCATTATATGTTGGGGAGCCAAGAGAATCCATTATTTTTGTGAAGTATATGTACTTTTAATCTGTCTCTGTTTCTTTACTGCTTCTATTGAACAAACTGTTCCCTAGGCTGTAAAGCTTTTTTTTTTCCTATAGATTAATTAATAAGGAATTAAACTAAACTGGGTGGTCTTCAAAATGCAATAGAAACAGAGATGGCAGTGACAACTCAAATAGAAGAAGTCACATTTATTTGTTGCTAAAACTGTGTAGGCATCTTCCAGTTCTCGGAAAGTTGTTTTTCTCTGGATTACATTGCCTGTGTCTTGGATTGTTGCCTGCTAACACAGTGCAAATTTTTGTGCGATACCGGCACCTAGAAGATTTATGCATAGGTGTGTGCGGAGCCAAAGCTTGCAGGTTCCCTGGAGTCTGAGCAGTCTTTCGTTACTTCCAAGGCTGCGTGGGAGTTTACGAGCAGGAATGACAGCTAGTGCCCGAAAGCTGTTCCCCTTAGACAAGCACATATGAAGCGGAGGTTGATGGAGAAAGAGTCTAGATGATGAGCATGAGACAAGATGCACGGGTTTCTGATATGCTAGATATTGTATTCCTTGAATCTTTCTCTTAACTTCAAGCCCTGGCAGCTTAGTCCTTGATAATTACCTCTTCTCTCCAAGGTGCAGTGCTTCTAACTACAATATAGTTAATTCTAACTGGAGCACTTCCCATACAAGGACAGGCTGAGAAAGTTGGGCTTGTTGAGACCGGAGAAGAGACGGCTCCGAGGAGACTTTATAGCGACCTTGCAGTACCTGAAGGGGCTACAAGAGAGCTGGGGAGGGACTGTTCACAAAGGCTTGTGGTGATAGGACGAGGGGCAGTGGGTATAAACTGGAGAGGGGCAGATTTAGGCTAGACATAAGGAGAAATTTCTTCACCATGAGTGGTGAGACACTGGCACAGGTTGCCCAGGGAAGTTGTGGCTGCCCCATCCCTGGAGGTGTTCAAGGCCAGGTTGGATGGGTCCTTGGACAGCCTGATCCGGTGGGAGGTGTCTCTGTCCATGGCTGGGGGGTTGTAAAGAGAAGATCTCTAAGGTCGCTTCCAACCTAAACTATTCCATGATTCTATGATATGCTTTGTAGCGTTTGTGTTCCACAGCTGTTATTATTCTCTGCCAACTTCCCAGAAAATATAATTATCTTTTTAATAAAAGTCAACTTTTAAATCAACATCAGGTTTGGGGACATTAAGGAAAAATACACTGTGCATGTAGCATGCCCACCATGTGTTGGTTGTTAATTAGCTTATTCTTACTTTTCGTCTTAATTGCATAATGTACATAACCATGTCGTAGAATCATCGAATGGTTTGGATTGGAAGGGACTATAAAGATCATCCAATTCCAACCTCCCTGCTGTGGGCAGGAATACCTCCCACTGGATCAGGTTGTTCAAAGCCAGGTTGGATAGGGCTTTGAGCAGCCTGATCCAGTGGGATCAGATGACTTTGAACACCTTCAGGGATGGGGCAGCCACGAATTCTCTGGGCAACCTGTGGCAGTGTCTCATCACCCTCACAGGAAAACATTGCTTCTTGATATCTATAATAATAACTCAAATCATGCGTGTGACTGACATTTATAAGCAAGCTTACTGTTCTTCACCCCCCCATCTCTGTCAAGAGCAACTGTGTATTGGAGGAAACTTAGACGTTTATGAAATTGGGGTGGAAACTTCTATGGGAGATTAAAAAAAGAGAAATACTAATTATGGCAATTTGCTTGGGCAAATTTTAATATTATTAAAATTCTAGCGTGATAGGGTCAGTAATACAGGTAACAGTGACTGGGACCGTGTGCTATAAGTGCCCCGGAAACATTTGATGTAGAGATTTCTGTGTAAAGAAGCCTCTGCAAGAATTAGTGCACTGTAATATCTGCTATAAAGATCTAGAATAAGTGTAAGCAACAGAGCATGGTGTTCAGTTTTGGGCTCCTCACGGCAAGAAGGACATCGAGTTACTGGAGCGTGTCCAGAGAAGGGCGACAAAGCTGATGAAGGGTTTAGAGCACAAGCTGTTGTTGTTTAGTCTGGAGAAAGGGAGACTGAAGGGAGACCTCACTGCTCTGTACAACTCCTTGGAAGAAGGCTGTAATGATGTCAGGGTTGGTCTCTTCTCGCTGGTAGCCAGCGACAGGACAAGGAGGAACGTCCTCAGTATATGCCAGAAGAGAAGTAGGTTGGATACTAGGAGGAAAGTCCTTACTGAAAAGGTTGTCAAGCATTGGAATAAACTGCCCAGAGAGGTGGTTGAGTCCCCGTCCCTGGAGGCTTTTAGAAGAGGAGTAGATTTCGTGCTTGGGAACATGGTCTGCAGTCAGAAGTAGCAGGGCTGGATCGATGGTTGAACTCGGTGATCTCAAACGTCTTTTCCAACCAAAACCATTCTGTGATTCTGTGTGATTCTATAGTGTGAACTTCGTTATGAATTCTGCTTTAAATAGTGATGAGTTGAGGGCAAGGGAACTGCATCCTGGTTCAATTGTTCATGGATGCTCGAGTTTCTTATTCTGTCTTACACTGTCCGTGTAGTTGCAGGGAAATGCCTGAAATGAGCACCTTGAGCAAGGAAGTAGTGTTTCTTACGCATTCTGAACAATACTGTGATGTCCTAGAGGGGGCCTGAAGAGCTGGCACTGCAGTCTCTGAGGACAGGGCTGACATTCATTGTGATGTAGCAACTTCTTCATGTAATTGGAAAGCGGAGATCCTATAACGCTGAAATTAGTCGGGTGATAAGTGAGAGATGTCATCTCATGTTCTTTCCTTAATGAGCTCCCTTCCAGTGCTTCCAAGGCTTGATGGCTGTCATCGTCGGTGTATTATTTCGTATTGCCATCAGTGGCATCTGCAGTAGCAGCAGTTGAGTCTCATTTAACACATTGTTTTACACCTGACAAGACAGCAGGTGAAGATGGTGTTGTCATCTTCAAACTGGGGGGGTGGGGGACGTTGGTGGTGGCTGTTTGCTTAGGAAAAGTGTTTCTTCAGTGAAACTCGTGGCAAAATGAAGGGATACTGTCAAATCTGAAAGAGGAATTGCTTTTCTAGGGACAGAGCTGAGTCGTTTCTGGAACTGGGGCTCGGGACAAATAGTTGTCCTATTGTTGTTCTCTCTTTTGATGCCTTGTGTGTTCAGACTTGTTTTCTGAACACAATTTGGGGTATTTCTTCAAAAATAAAGACAATGCAAAAGCCAAAACCTTCTCTTGTTTTTAGAAGGGACGACTACCACAGTCCAAAGTACTCAGTTCAGTGTAACTACACCTAGAATTTGCTGAAAGGCTTCAAACATGAGTGTTTTTTATCAAACAAGCCCTCCTCAGATTGATTCTTGTATGAATTTATTCTATAATGAATTGATTCTTTTGATTAATTAGTTCTAAATTGTTTCTGTTACACGGGCTGTTGAATTGAAAGAAAAATGTCTTGACCTGGTAGAGCTGTGTTTTGGCAAAGCAGGCTTTTTTCATTGGTCCAGTCAGTGACTGGCGCTGTGCTGGTAGGGTCATGGTTTTAATTTTTAGGGGTTTGTTTGGTAAGGTTATTTTTCCTGAATCATAAGATCCCACTGATTTACAACATCCTGCCTCTTTCCCCTTGAGTTATTCCAGTGACTGAAAAGGGTTATCTCCTTCAGGAGGAATCACTCCTGTGCACCCAGGGGTTGTGACAGAATGAGCTTCTGAGCTGGGTACCCTCTAAGTGCAGTTACAAAATAAATAGTTAATCATGATTTGGCATTTAGTTATTCCACAGGGTTCATGTGTGAAGTTAGATGGGCTTCATCATCAACGAGGTGAAAGGTTCTTTGCTTGGCTTTTCTTCTCTCGTTGCTTCTAATAACTCTAATGCAGTGACATGGAAGAAAAACAAGAGAAGCATACATGGCTGTTCTGTCCCTTAATTGTTTATTAGTCACTGTTGCGTACCTGACTTCTGTCCTATCCTCTGATTTCCTTACACAGGACTAGTGAGTAACGTGATTTTCACAAGTCACGCTACGGAGCAGAAGCATCCACTCCTTATGCAACTGCAGAGCCTCATCCGAGCAGCAAATCGTTCCGTTTCATTCATCTTGGCAGAAAACGGAGTTGTAACCAGGTAATGTTAATCAGTGTCCAGTATTTGTCACTTTTGGCAGATGGGACACATGCATTTAGAAATTTGTATTCTCTTGTTTTACTCTGGTAACTTATACAAAGGAGATACAGAGTTTTTCTTAATTGCTTCTCATGCAAAAGGCATCTTCCCTTTACATTTATGGTCATGGAAGTGCCAGCATTAGGAAATACGTGTCTTTGCAGAGTATGACTTATTGTCATACTAAGGGGAAGAGTGTGGATGATGGAGGAAAGAGTGTGGATGATAAGCCTGAGATAATATTCACAGGTATCTGATTTTACTGGTTAACAGTTAATTTTGCTGTGACAAAAATTCTGCTTTATCTAAGTAGCATACAGATAGTGGCCATTTTCTTGAACTTATAAATTAAAAATCTTCATTTTTATCTCTTTATAGGAACGAGGATATTGAGTTAATTCTCTCAGAAAGCAGTTTTTCTAATCCTCAGATGATGAGAGCTCGATATTTAATGTATCCTGGCTGGCAAGTATCTGGACTGAGAAATATTAAAACTATTTTTCTAATTAACTTGAAGATTAAAAAGTCTCACTAACTTAATTTATTTTTTTTTTCAAGACTACTCATTTGGAACAGGCAATCACTTTGTAAATCATTTTTAAGAGAGCTGATGAGTATTCTCAGCAGATACACGACTGCTACCATTTTATAGGGAAAAAGAGCCTTTCTGGACACCATTTAAATCAATGGCAAGATTACTGTTGCTTTTCAGAAGAATAGAAAAGAACCCTCTGGGAATAAGCTGGGAAGGATTGGGATGGGTGAGGTCAATAATGACCGGAGTAATTTCATTCTGACAGCTACTCAGCTTTACTGGAATGAACTTGCTAAGTCAGCCTAGCTATTAGCAGAACAATTATTCATAAAACCCAGCAACATTATTGACAGTCTTGGCAGAGGCTGAGGGCACAACAGTATAGGGTACTAAGCCTTCCATTTAATAATGAGTGATATTTTTCATGGTTCGGGGTTCTATACACATCTTGTTGCAGTTACCTGTCCTGCACCTATTTGGCAGCAAATGTAAGCCTGTCAGTCATTGTAACTCTTGGCTGACTGTTTTACAGTTGCCTTTATAGTGCTGGAAGCATGATTTATTTACCATACCTTGACAGTTTGGCATGGATATGTAGCTTTTTATTCATAACTCTTGCTGTAAATTGGGTGCAAGTAAGGCTCCTAAAGTAAACTGGCACAAAGCTTGGGATCTAGGAGCTGCTTGTGGGTTGTGTGGAACCAAAGGGAGAGAGTAAAAGCAGGAAAAGAAAATATTTCATAGAATGCTTTGGGTTGGATGGGACCTTAAAGCCCATCCAATTCCAACCCCCTGCCATGGGAAGGGACACCTGTCACTGGATCAAGTTGCTCAAAGCCTCATCCAACCTGGCCTTGAACACCTCCAGGGATGGGGCAGCCTATGGCAGTGCCTCACCACCCTAACATCACAGTAAAGAATTTCTTCCTGATATTTAATCTCAATCTCCCCTCTTAGGGCTTAAAACCATTCCCCCTTGTCCTATCATTGCACTCTCTGATAAATTTTGGACAACTGTTAATCTCTTTGGCGATAGTAAGCAAGACTCATATGTAGATAATACATAAGAAAGAAAGATTGCAGCAGGAAGAGCATCAAAAGGAGCCTTGAGCTCTTTGAAGAACTTAATACTGTTAAAACCCATATTCATGGATGTTTTAGAGAAGAAAGCTTAGTATTTTTCTTCCTATGGGCAAGGTTTACCTGTGGTGAAACAAAAGATGTTCCTTTTGAGAAGTCTGTTGGTTGAAAAGCATGAGGATGTGTGGTTCCTGTATGTTGAAGCTTTGTGTTTATCTTTGCCCTAAGGTATGAAGGTAAATACCGAGCTGGGTCTGTCTTCCCTCCAATGGTTCAGATCTGCGTATGGTTCAGTCGTCCTCTAGAAAAAACACGATTTGTGACCAAGTGTAAAGGTACAGCTGAACTTTGACTGATTTGATTTAAATCCAAGTTTGAAATACCTACGATTAGAGGGGAAGGAAGGCACTGACGTAGCACAGTTATTTAATTACTGCCGAAATCAACTTTTAATTGAAAATTCAGCTTTCCTTCCGTAAAGTACAGTAAATTGTCGTCTTTAGTGTCTGCTCTGGAAAACAAACACATGATTTTGTCCAGATGAAAATCTAATTTGAGTTCTGGTTTCTAGAGACTGAGACATTTATCTTCATATGTTTGCTTTTTATTTTATGTTTAATTTTAATTAGTGGTGTCAAACTACGGTTTATAAGCGACCATCAGCTTCTTTTGTGCCAAATATTATTTTGTAGTTACTAGAAAATAGGCTCAACTCTGTTAGGCTATTAGAGTAGATCTATAATCATGCCTTTCCTTCTTTCCTTAGCAAAACAGTGTTAAGGAGCACCATTTTACTTTCCACACTTACTGTAAGCGTTTGTTATGCCAAAGACATATTCTTTCCCACCTACCTCATAGCAAAGAAATGATAACATCTAGAAATGTTACGTAGTGGGGCTCCGGGGGACAGTGCAGCTTTTCCCCCTGAAGCACTAGGATGTGAATTAGAGACCTGTAGCCTAGGTCTGACCAGAAGCTACGCTAAGGATGAGAACAATAAGTGAGATAATCTGTTTGTCTTCTGTTTCAAACAGCGATTAAGTCGTTGCTCAAGCCAAGTCCTTTTTCTGGAAACATTTATCACATCATGGGCAAAGTTAAATTTTCAGGTAAGGACAAATTACGACTCCACGTTGTCGTGTGATTATATTGCACTTAGATGTATTTGAAGACCTTTTTGTCTGCTATTCTGTCTACACCAATGTGTTGATCTTAAATTAGATTAGCAGTTACCAAGATGTTTCTTTCTTCTGTCTTCTCGTTAGATTCCGATAAGGTGATTGAAGTCTGTCACAACACATCATCCAATTCCCTAAGCCTGGTGCCTGTTCAGGAGGGTCCAACTCCTCCCGAGTCAAGAGGTGACACCAGAGATTGCAGTAGTCAACAGGAGTTCTTCCTTGTGTTCGTTGGCTGCTCTCTCAAGGAAGAGGATATAAAAGACTGGCTCAGAGAAACTGCAAAACAGGTTTGTGGGCATGTTTACTTCTGATCAGCATGATCTGTTTGGCATTGCTTCACAACAAAAGGAGGAATCCGAGCGTCTCGATTAAACATACTGTTTTTTCATCACCCTTCTCATCTACCAAGCTATCAGCATTTCAGGGTGTAAATGTATTTCAGACAGGCGACTACCGGTTTCAAATGTGCATTGTAATTTGCCTATTGTTTTAATACCTGCTCCAATGTATTCATGGATGAATCTGCTTTTGAACGCTTGAGCAGATGGAGTAGGTCCAGAATAAACACAATATGTTTTAGCCAAGACATGATTGCCAAAAGCTGAAGTGTAGTATGAAATAAATCTTCATGAAGTACCTGAACACTGCAAAGCTGAAAACTTGTTTTGATTCACTGAATTAATCCTCCTTGGAAAGAGTCCACTGAAGTGGAGGGTATAGTTTTTTCATTTTGTCTTGGCTAATTTGTCAAGTGTGTGGCTATGCAAGACTTCCTGTATTTCTACAGGGCTAATGTACCTCTGCAGTATAAGTTGGAGTAAGGGATAGGGAATATGCACTCCATAAGAAGCCTACAAGGCGTGTTTTGCAGCTCTGGTGTCTTGCTAACTTCACGCAGTGACAGGCATGACCGGGAGTGTAGTGGTTCACTGCTGCACAACCAAGTAATTAATACCAACAAGTTTTACGATGGCCTGGCTTCGCTATAACGTTGACTTCACTATAACATCCAGTCCAACCATCAGCCCAACACCACCGTGCCTACTAAACCGTGTCACAAAGTGCCACATCTACACATCTTTTGAACACCTCCAGGGATGGTGACTCCACCACTTCCTTGGGTAGCCTGTTCCAATGCTTCACCACTCATTTGGTACAGAAATTTATCCTAATATCCAATCTAAACCTCCCCTGGTGCAACTTGAGGCCATTTCCATTCATCCTATTGCTTGTTACTTGGGAGAAGAGACCAGCACCCACCTCGCTATATCTCTTTTCAGGGAGTTGTAGAAAGAGTCAAAGTTGTTTAGTCAGCTGCTTCTCATAAGATTTGTTCTCCAGACCCTTCACCAGCTTCGTTGCTTTCTTCTGGACACCCTCCCGCAAATTTTGGAATGTTTTTAGTTAAAAACACCCATGATTACTCCTTCATGGCTTCGGATTTGCATAGTATCTTTAAAAAGTTGTGTAGGAAGGGAAAGAAGTTTCCTGCAGACCTTTGTTAGAGCTGCTCTTAAGGATTTGCTGGTTCTCACCTCTGTTCTCGTAGCAGGTTGTGTTGCTTCAGGGAAGGATGCATTTTCTGTGATGATATCTCATGCTCTGTATATATCCCATGGGTTATATATGGAGACAAATGTTTTTTGACATGTAGGAAAGCACTCTGTGGAATACTGTTTTAATTTATAAGAACTTAAATGTTATCTCGAGTATGAAGGGTTTCTGCTTTGAGCTGTTCCAAGGCTGCAAATAGTCTTTGTACAGTCTTGCTAGTCATGGCTAATTTAGGGTTTCAGATAGTTCTAAGAGTCACTGCATGCTGCGTATGAATTGAATTATAAAACTTTTCAGGCTAAAAAATGTACTTTTTTCTGTTCCTGTGCCAGTTTTCTTTTTCTTTTTGCAGTAGAGAAGTATTGAAATTGTGTTATTTAAAATACTTGTAGAATTTGTCATTTCTAATGGTGCCTTACGTAAGATGACTTAATTTTTACCTTTGTGTTCAGTGCCTTAATGTGGTAGAATAATTCTGCCTAGAAATTAATAATTAATAATGCTTCTAAAAGGAGTGTTTCTGTGCAGGCCTGGAGCATGGTAGTGTGTCTTCATAGATTTCACTACTGTTATCTACATTTTCAAGAAAGAACTTTTCTATTTTGTGGTTTGGGTTGATTTTCGTTTGTTTGTTTTAATGGAACTGAAGTGTGCTATCACGTTGTCATTCCGATCTATAACTGGGGTCTAATTCTTCACACAGAAACCTCAAAGGAAAGCCCTGAAAACCAGAGGGATGCTAACCCTTCAGGAAATTAAAAACATTCATGTAAGTCATGCAAGTCCTTCTTTTGACTGATGTTCTTAAATACCCATTTGTATGGTAGTGCAGCTCCCACACCTGCCATAATAAGTGTGCTGAGCATCAAATTATTGCAGCACTTTTTATATGATTAAAGATAACTGAGGCAGTCCAGGAGGGATTTGAGATACAAATCTTGGTGTTATCTCAGGGCTCCAAGTCAGCCCTGCAAAGCAGAGAGAGGTGTAGGATGTTGGACAACCATAGACTTTCCGTTACTAGGATGGTCTTTCCCCATCTTCTCTCCATGGTCTGTGCTGTGCAGGTCATCCCTTGCAAATTAGGATCCCGAATGCTTAATCCTACCCTCATTAACAAACTTTAGGTTGTAAATGCTGTCTTTGGAGTTGTGTTCGTATGAGTTTGGTATGGCTGTGTTCGGTGTTGCTGTTCCTACCTCCCCAGGTCTATATCATCGTATCATAGTATAGTTAGGGTTGGAAGGGACCTTAAAGATCATCTAGTTCCAACCTCCCTGCCATGGATATCATTTGTTGTACTCTCTTTTTAGATTGCTCCATTGTAGCCAGGAGCCATACAATCCTCCCTGACCACCAAATACAGCAGAAGGAATTTTTCTTTTGCCTATTTAAATTGTTAAGACCATCTCTAAGCAGTTTTAAAATGTTTAACGTACGACATATTCTTTCTTAACGTAGGTGAAACGCCACTTGGATCCACTTCCAGCTGGTTATTTTTACAATGGGACTCAATTTGTGAACTTTTTTGGTGACAAAATGGATTACCATCCATGTATCCTTTAAAATATGAGGGTTTCGATTATGGTTTTAGGTTGGCAACACCCTATGCAGTTTGATTTGCAGGTAGTAATACAAATTGGGAAGTTTTATTCCTTAATCTGTGCATGGCTCCTTGCCCCTTAAAGCTTACTATTAAATAAAACACTTTTTCAGAGATTTGATCTAAGCAGCAGAATGAAACCAACAAAACAATCCCGAAACTGTACGTGAGCTCACGCAGAGAATAATTTATGGACCACAGCTTGTCAAAGACATAGTTTTCAAACCAAATAGTGCTGTGATATTGCTCAATGTCTGATTGTGATTGACAGAACTTCCAAATCAGTGTAATATTGTGTGCGTGCACACACTGGAGTCAAAACAATCACAATTGTCTTAGGCTTTACTACAATATCCTTTTTTTCTGCCACATATCTTTGCAGTAAAACTGCTGTTAACTGATTGCCCTAATTTTGTACCTTGGCATGAGAAAAAATTATTGGATGCAATGCCGTAGCATGAACAGGGTATGCAGAATTAGGTGTGGAGGTGTCTTTGTTGTAATCACTTTTCAAACACATTTAAGCAAGTAAAACCTTATTTTAAAACTACTCCAGCTTAGCAAGGGGAATGATTTATTTACCAAATTGTGGCATGTACACATCTATAAATGCACTGTCCTTGCTGGTGGGGTTTGGGGTTGGTTATAGAAGGTGAACTGTGGCTGAAGTAGAGCCCTCTGTGTTCCTTTCCAGAAATTATTCTTATTGTTTTAATTTAAAGCTGATCGTATTTTCATCTTTGACAAGAAATGCCAGAGTAATACTAATATTCCAGCATATTCCTGTTCTTCTTTCTTGTTTCCATAACTTAGTATTCCTTTTGTCTTTGCTTTATTGTGGAAATTTCAAATTTGGTTTCTACATTCCCACTTTACTTTTCACTTTAACTTGACAAACTTGACAAAAATCCACCTGAGTGTTGCAATTCTGTTTTGGAATAAGAGCAACCAGTTATTTTCTATACCCTATTGGACAACTTTAACATTTTAAACCAGCAGACTTCGGTCTGTAGGATAAATTCCTAGTTAAGCTACTCTGCCAGAAAATAGCCTAACAGCCAACTTGAACTTTGATATTCACTGGATCTTTACTCCACCACCATCGTGGTGTTTGGCAATAAAAGGTACAGGCAGTGGTTAACCACTGCTGGATGATTTGAATTTTGGGCTGTTTTAGACTTCTACTTAACCAAAATAGCTGTAAACATCTGCAAACCTGCTATAGCTTTGCTGTCCTTAAATTCTTCTGTCTTTGTATGAGAGGTGGGTGCTCCAGCCTTCGTGTCATCTTCATGGCTCTAACTCCTTTATTCCCGGGTAATACAGAGTGGTTGTGGTGAGGTGTGACTGTGAGAAACCCAACAGGTCATGTATTGAACTTTTACTTTCTGTGAGTGTCCCTGAGCTGACAAATCCTTCAAACCCCTGTATTCTTTTCTAATGAATGCTGTTACCACGTATGTTTTTCCTTAGTTTTATAACATCAGTGATGGACCAGTTCATGAATGATTACTTGGAAGAAGCCAACAGGGAAATAGAGAAGTACAACAGAGAACTAGAAGAACAAGAATATCATGATCTCTTTGAGAAGAAGACATAAGCCCATGCGTTCGGTGTGTTTCTGAACCACTTATTGTCAGTAACCAAAAATGCTGTTGTCCTTGCTGGTTAACTAGAAAATTAAGTGAAATGTTAGTTTTCAACACTTCTTTTAAAACTAAGAGATCATTCCTGTAAGGTTGGCATTTTAATATGGTAACTGCTTAGCTGTTTGTACTGTCAGGTTTGCTTCCACTTCACCTTAATTCCAGACTGTAAAAAGCATCACCTGGAATCTCTGGCTAGTAGTGGAAACTTGTTTAAAAGAAGAAGGAGAAGAAGAAGAAGAAGAAGGAAAAAAGGCAAACTGTATTTCCTACTATGTACAAATGTAATTATGGAATTGGTCCGTCGTGCAGATAATCAAACCACTTTAATCTCTAGGTGTCCCTCAAAAGTTGTTACACAGGAGCATTGATAAGCAGTGGTATTCTTCCGTCAGTGGGATTGGGGGGTGTTCCTAAAGGGAGAAATGGGGTAACATTTGATAAACTTGGACAAGTACCTAATCCTACAGCAGTTGGGGTGTTCCCAAAGCGAGAAATGGGGGAACAATTGAGAAACTCAGATGAGTACCTAATCCTACGGCTGTTGGGGTGTTCCTAAAGCGAGAAATGGGGGAACAATTGAGAAACTCAGATGAGTACCTAATCCTACAGCTGTTGGGGTGTTCCTAAAGTGAGAAATGGGGGAACAATTGAGAAACTCAGATGAGTACCTAATCCTACAGCTGTTGGGGTGTTCCCAAAGCGAGAAATGGGGGAACAATTGAGAAACTCAGATGAGTACCTAATCCTACAGCTGTTGAGGTGTTCCCAAAGCAAGAAAGGGGGGAACAATTGAGAAACTCAGATGAGTACCTAATCCTACAGCTGTTGGGGTGTTCCCAAAGCAAGAAATGGGGGAACAATTGAGAAACTCAGATGAGTACCTAATCCTACAGGTGTTGGGGTGTTCCCAAAGCGAGAAATGGGGGAACAATTGAGAAACTCAGATGAGTACCTAATCCTACAGCTGTTGGGGTGTTCCCAAAGTGAGAAATGGGGGAACAATTGAGAAACTCAGATGAGTACCTAATCCTACAGCTGTTGGGGTGTTCCCAAAGCGAGAAATGGGGGAACAATTGAGAAACTCAGATGAGTACCTAATCCTACAGCTGTTGGGGTGTTCCTAAAGTGAGAAATGGGGGAACAATTGAGAAACTCAGATGAGTACCTAATCCTACAGCTGTTGGGGTGTTCCTAAAGCAAGAAATGGGGGAACAATTGAGAAACTCAGATGAGTACCTAATCCACAGCCGTTGGGGTGTTCCCAAAGCGAGAAATGGGGGAACATTTACAAAACTCGAAAGAGTACCTAATCCCACAGCTGTTCCCAAAGCGAGAAATGGGGGAACAGTTGAAAAACTCGGAAGAGTACCTAATCCTACAGGTGTTGGGGTGTTCCCAAAGCGAGAAATAGGGGAACAGTTGAAAAACTCAAAAGAGGACCTAATCCTACAACTATTGAGATGTTCCCAAAGCGAGAAATGGGGGAACAATTGAAAAACTCAGAAGAGTACCTAATCCCACAGCTGTTCCCAAAGCGAGAAATGGGGGAACAGTTGAAAAACTCAGAAGATTACCTAATCCTACAGCTGTTGGGGTGTTCCCAAAGTGAGAAATGAGTACCTAATTCCACAGCTGTTGGGGTGTTCCTAAAGCGAGAAATGTGGGAACAATTGGGCAGCTGCTTTTTCCTGTGGGGACAGCACATCTCATAACCTCTGCACGCTTTGAATCTGCAGTCAGAATATTGACTTTCCTAAAGAGATATTTATACGTTCCTGGGTGAAACAAGAGAAATGGAGATCTCGTGTTTTCTTCCCAGGTTTGTTATTGGTATTCTTGAAAATATATGAATGACTGTAAGCTGCAACTTGCTATTGCTTAAAAGATTATCTCTGAAGTTCAGAGCTAAAAATCTAAGCAAAGCGAGAGAAGAGGGAGATTCTTTAGCTAAAGAATTCCTTTTCATGAGAATAACTTCTTTCCAAAGGAAAAAAACCATCACAATATATGCTTGAATATGAAAGAATCTGTTTTTGAAGCATTGAGAAGGATTTGTACACTGTAATATTTGCAACAAAACCTTTATAGTTCCTAAATGCTGTCATAAGAGGAACTCTGGCGACTTGTCCTTGAACTTAATTCACAATTTTAGGTTGATCACTGGTTGAAGGACCATAAGGTACCTTAGCAGCTACTTAATGGTAGTTATCGATGCTTCTTTGAATAAACAGATTACAGTAGCGTGCTGCGTGTTCATAATTTAGTCAAGTGCAAACAGTCAGGGAGGGGATTTTTATTTTCATATTCCTTTGCCTTAGGAACAGCTCAATCAACTGCAACTTTTATTTTTTTGTCAGATATAATGTAGTAAGGAACAGAATGAAAAATTTCTTACAGTACACTTAAGATACTTAGGTGTCCAAGCAGTCTCTTTCTGTGGCAGGAAAGTAAGATTTAACTCCTGCCATTGAACTAAGGCAAGATAGTTTTATTTAAGCAATATGGATTTTTACCTTTGGAAAACGAAACAGCTGAAATTTCATTAAGCCTATCAAACACTGAAACACCTTTTAGGTAGACTTTCAGTCCACATTGCTACTAGCTGGCACGGTGCCTGTGCTGTGGCATTTATCCAGTGCAGAGGTGGAATTCCAGGTGCTGCAGATTGGGATATAGGTGTTGATAAGGTTTCGTTCCTAGCTTTCTTACTAGATTTTAAAAAGCTGTCTGAATTTAAGAATTTTTGTTTTGCACACCGCGAGACTTTATAAACTGCTTGTATCCTGTTAAAGTACAAGAAAAGCCGGCGTTAGGTTGTGGTTTTAGGCTTTCGGGGGAACCCGTATCACAGGTATAGAGCATCATGGTAAGGCTCGTGGGTTTATCTATGCATGGCTATACTTTAGTCTTAATATACTGTAGTGCCTGGTAGAACAAAGGTAGTTAGCAGTGGATATGGGGGCGAGCAGGGGTTTACAAACTAAGTAGGCTTGGTTACGTGAAACTATTTATCAGACCAGGATTATTAGAGGATAACGTTCTGGTTGTAACACTGCAATATGAAGGGGCATTAGAGAAGTCTTGATAAATTAGAGTTCTTTGTCAATGAACTTAGTGTAAACCCAGCATGTTCCTTTTCAGTACGTCTAATCTGCAAAGCCATATTTCTAGAGTAGCCGTATGACTACGTAACGTCAGCAGAAACACCAGGGCTTGGGGACAGCGGGCACGTCGTCAGTGCTGCGTCTCAACTGATAACAGAGTAGGTTTAAGTGCAATTGATTGATCTATAGATGAAGATACTGTAGCTTCTTTTTGCTCTGCTGAGCTCTTTTTTTAAGAACTCCAATTTGCTCAAAAATCAATGTCAGTGGGGCTAATTCACCTGCGGAGTTGTAATTACAGGTGAGATGCCCCATGAACATAAAGGAAATAAGCCCAAAATTGGCCCAATACCGTGCAAATTGAGCTGTTCCTTTAAAAACTGAGGCAGAAGAGCTTGAAACAAAGGCCTAGTATACTTATATACTGTACTGCATGCTATATGGTCATAGCTGTGTATTATAAAGACCTTTCACCATACTGGTACTATTTCAATTAATATATTTTGGTATTGAAATAATTTGATTACCTCAATTTTTTTTTTTAAACTGTGACTTTAAAACAGAAAAAAAAAATACCGAAATAGTGAAACTGTGACGATGGTATCCTTTAAACATTGTAGTGCCTTGCGGATGACACCATTTATTAACGAAGCATAAAAATAAATGGATGTCATGGGTTGCGTTACTTGCAGCCTCATTTTTTTATTAAAGGAAAAACAGTTTTGGTGAAAGGACTTCAAATTAACCTAGTGGAGAATATTAGCACAAATGGTTAAACTGTTTAAAAGAAAACTCTTTGAGGACTAAAATGTGTAAATGCCTGATGCTGCTGATGTTTTGTAGCGGTTGCTGATTATTTGGAGGGTTCTTCTACCAGTCAGCAGCACTTTTTTTTTGATTTAAAAAAGCATAACTTTTGTACTCTGGTCAGAGATATTTGTACTGTATTGAACCCCCAGCCGGTGGGTGATCTCGTATCCTCACTCATTTGAAATCGAGGTGAGAATTAAGAGAGTTTTGCAAACTTTTTTTTAGCTACTGTAAAACAAAAAAAAAAAAGAAGAAAAAGCACTATTTCTAAACCACAAATGTTTGGATACAGAAGAAGTGCCATTACGCTGTTCCCTTCTCCTTTACTTGGGAAAATTGATCGTAGTAACTTTGTGTCCAGGCATTTCTGAGACCATGAAGAAGTGCTGAGAGTCCTCAAGGGGTTTACGCGCTTTGCTGACCTTCTTGTTAGCAGCTCGTGGTGGTGCGTGTGGTTTTTTTTCCCTCACCGAGAATGAGTGTTGATCAGAAGTTACTGAAGTTATAGGGAGAAAAAAATGTGATAAACTTAGGAGAGGAACGTTTGCAACTTGAACTGCGCTGCAATCTCGGAGTATTTTATATTAAGCTGTGCAATTTGGTATTAGTCCCATTTTACACTTTGCAATTAACAAAACTGATTGCAGGGAAGGTTTAAGTTGCGCGAAAAAGTTCCCTAATAAGTTTTTTATTATTATTATTGTTATTTTTTAATTGAAACTGTACTGAATTTGCACAGGTTGAAGCTCTGGAATACCTCGGTATTCATAAAAGGGAAAAAATTGTGACTAGTAGAGTGAATTGTTAACTGTGAGTTGTTAGAACCGCATCGTTGATCTAATTTTAGATTGTTTAAAATGTACCTCAGAAAGGTGGTAAGAAATTACTTCATTGTTACACAACAGTCAGATCCTAAAGTAACACTTCTCACTTTACAATGTGCCAAAATTCACTTTTATACTAGTTCTCAATGCTTTAATGTTTGCAACTTTAAGTTAAAACCTTGTCTTTACAAACACTGCTGTAACTTCAGTTAAAACTGAATGGTGTGATTGAAGCTTTTTGCCTATCGTATTTATTACACAACTTGATCCAGTAAATATAAAATTACCTTTCCATTTATTTTTGTATTGTTTTACATGTTTATACCTGCAGTTTGTGTGACTTTTGCACCTGTAACTCAGATGTGATGGAAAGAACCAATAAACAATATCCATCTGCTGTCAGTCTTTGACTTCTTTAATAAACTCACTATTTCCTAAACTTGAATTTTTAATGATGAGCGGTTTTATTCTAAAGTTTTTTAGTTTTCTAAACTGACAGAAAGGTGACTGGCTTATACTCAAACTAAAATGTGAAGAATTAAGGCTTTAAGGGTTTCTTTTGAAGCTGTGTTTTTAAGTTTAAAACTTCTTGCTTTGGCTTCTAATTGGGCAGGATTTAAAACTATAGAGAATCATGGAATGGTCTGAGTTGGAAGGAACCTTAAAACTCATCCACTTCCAACCCAAGGGGCAGGGATACCTCCCACTGGATCAGGTTGCTGATGAGTTGTAGGATGAAGGATATTAATCAGCTTCATGCCTGTTGCCTCTGTCTTTCAGCAACTGGATGGAAGCACAAGCTGATAGTTAACATATACAGAAATGCAGGAGCTAAATCCGACTCCTTGTACTCATAGAAATGAGGATGCGGTTTCAAGATCAGCTTTTGTTGATGTAAGATCAGGCTGCCATTGAGAGGGCAATCCCACCTTACCCTCCTTTTTCTGCTTCAGTTGCTGAGTGGGAGATTGAGTCAGATTAACCCAAATGGCAAATGATTTCTGTCTCAGATTGACAGTGCTTTTGCATTTGTTTGGTAGGAAGGTTTTGGTTCGATTGATTTCAATGCACTGTTTATGTAAAATCAAGGTGTTAAATTCAGCAGCTTCAGAATCGGAGACTTCTGACTTAAACCCAGGAATTTGCTTTTGCTTTGCAGCTGATTTTGGAATGCACCTTCTAGTGGAAGGTGTCCCATGGCAAGGAGGGTGGAACTGGAGGAGCTTTAAAGTCCTTTCCAACCCAAACCATTCCATGATATGTAAGTGCACTTGAGGTGGATCCACTGCTTCTGAACTGCTGAGCACCTGCAATTTGCTTTGGCCAGGTTAGATGGGCCTTGGGCAGCCTTATCTAGTGGGATGTCCTTACCTTTGGCAGGAGGGTTGGAAGTGGATGATCCTTACGGTCCCTTCCAACCCAAACTATTCTATGATTCTATGACGTTGTGTTCTGCGCTGTCAAAACAGCAGTAAACAACTTACTTACCTTTATGGAGTGATGGTCTGAGTGAAGCAGCCAGTTGTCACTTTGGGATTACAGACCCACAACACCTTTCACGTCTCAGTTTTGCCAAGAACATTTAGGTTCTGTCCACTACTAACATGTGGGCACATGTTCTTGATACATATCTTTGGGCTACAACTTGATGCTGGTCGAGCAATGAGGAGGGCTTCCACCATCCTTCCAGTGCGTGCTTGAGTAGGGAAACCTCAGCTCAAGGCTTCCTTTCGTGTCTTGCCATGTGGTTATCCTATTCGAATGCAGCTAAGTTGCTGAAGGTCAACAAAAGAAAAGCAACTTCATTTATTACCACTATAAGCCTGCCTGGATTATCTTTCCAGTGAGGAATTTGCTCTTTTCTGCCTTTGTGCCCTGGTTTCTGCATCTTCTATTCACTTTGGATTTTCAAGATTTAACCTGAGATCATTTTGTGGTTGATTATTAAAATGTGAAAGTATTAAAATGTGAAAGTCATGAACTTCTTAGGATTTTGAGAGATGCTCTTTGCGAAGAGATCATTTTGCAGAAATTGGAGTGTGTCAGCTTGGTGCGTGTGTTTCTTTGGAGCTCTGGCCGGGAGGAGAACATCTCAATGGCTCCATTTGTAACTGCTTGAGTATAAAGAGTAAAAGCTCTCTGACCAGGGATGAGCTGTTTGTGATCCGGGAATTTATAGAAACTATTCTAACGTGGAAGTATCAGGATTGATTGGAATGTCGATGTACTTTTAGCAGCCAAAACTTTAGAGCGAGAGTGTGCGACATGTAAATATTGTGAGCCCATTGATAAGCTGGTCATTTTTGCAGTCTCCTTTTTAAGGAACAAAAGATAAAGGTCAAAGAGAGTCTTCTCTGACCAAACTCCTGTAAGGGGCTATGCAGGTGCATCCTTTCTCACTTGTTTTATGTGGCTTATTCTTCTCTCCCTCATTGTCTACTTACCGTGGAGCAGAATGAAGCTTTCCAGCTAATGTATGTTCACTCTTCTCATGCTACCATTTAGCTTTAAAGGTATGGGTCCCATTCCCACCTCAAAATCCTCATTCCAGTCCTCTTAAACTTGAGGACTCTCCTCTTTCCTCCCCACCAAAGGAGACTCATAGAATGGTGTGGGTTGGAAGGGACCTTAAAGATCATCCAGTTCTAACCTTTGTGCCATGGGCAGGGACACCTCCCACTGGATCAGGTGGTTCCAAGCCCCATCCAACCTGGCTTTCAACACCTCCAGGGATGGGGTAGCCAGAGCTTCTCTGGACAGCCTGTGCCAGTGCCTCACCACCCTCATAGTAAGGAATTTCTTCCTAATACCCAAGGCCATAGGATCTCAGGCCACAGCTGTCCATCTCACTGCTTCATCTCCTATCCTCTCGCCTTCCCTTTCAGATGGGCCATCTCAGCTGATGAGATTCTCAGGCAGAGTGAAGGTGGGGCTTGGTTTGCCTAAACCCAAGCTCCTGGGATTAAGCTGCTTCCAAATCTGAAGTAGCTTTATTTATCTAGTGTCTCATGCCCATATTTCAGTGCTGACATGGGAACATAATAGGTAGTATCTCTGTTCTGGCGAGTCAGAAAAGATCAAGATGAGATTCTCAAGATCTTCTCTGCCTTAAAAATCTTAAAATTTAGGGGTTAAATTTTTTGTTATTATTACTATTTTTCTGGTCCAAAATAACTTTTTATTGCCTACAGGAATGGATGGAAGAGATGCGTACGTGGGTATCCTAGGAGCTGCCAAAACTCGGCTGGGCAGGACCGTATGAAATTGACTGGTTTGTCTCCTTTTTAATTCACGTTGTTCCTGATTGACTTGAGTTTCTCCTTCAATGACTCCTCTTCTAGGCTAAGGAAATGTGGAAGAACTCATCTGGCTGGACTTGAGCAATGCATTTGGTATGCCTTCAAGATGGGAATCTGCTAGTTTGGAAACCAAGGGGGTATGGTGAGTCACAAGAGGGACATGCTCCTGCTCAGGGACGTGGTTTAGTGGCAGGTAGGAATGGTTGGACTAGATGATCCAAGGGGTCTTTTCCAACCTGGCGATTCTATGCTTCCAAGAGTCTCAAGGTCAATTGCAGGTTTGATAACGTGGTCAGAAGAGAATTAGTCTGAGTGAAGTTTACGTGGTGGAGCTCATTGAGAACATGCACAGTGAATGCTTTTCTGAAAAGCATCTTAGTCATGGAAGGATTTATACTGTAAATTCACTGAGGCTGTAAAGTAGAGAGGGTCACAAAATGGTAGAGGATGAAGTGGAGGACCTGAGGGTAGCAGTGAAAATCAAGTAATGAAGATATTCATAGAGGGATTTGAGGTTATATCACTCAAAGGACTGAGGAAGAAAAGCTGAATGTAAGGCTGGTGCAAACTATCTCTAAAAAGTGCAAAATAGGTTCTGAGATAGGAATGGTACCAACATTTCCATTGGGGGAGGAGATGACTTAGGCACTTGCAGATCGCTGGGATAGCCTGTGCTGTTCTGGTCACTTGTGCTCTGAAGATAAATACTGATGTAAGCAAGAGTGATCAAGGTGGGTGTAGGTCGTGTCTCATCCAGGGATACTAAAAACGAGCCTTACTTTAGCTCAACAACCAAGGGAGCGTGCTGTGGCCAAGGATAAATGCAGATTAGATACTGGGAGGAAGGTCTCAAATGACCATCTGGAGCATCGTGCTCCCGTACTGATAAGAGCAGATGAAGACCAAACCCCTCAATTCACGTAAAGCTTAACGTGCTTGAAAGGGAATAAAATAGAAACACAATCCTGGCTTGAAGGAATTATGGTGTGGCCACCAGGTTCATGGATGTGATTATGTGCCTATATTTGGCACTGGTGAGGCTCCGACTTGAATCCAGTGTTCAGTTTTGAGCCCTTCAGTACAAAAAAGATATTGAGTTGCTGGAGCACATCCAGAGGAGGGCAGTGAAGCTGGTGAAGGGTCTGGAGCACGGGGGTTCTGGGAGTGGCTGAAGGAACCAGGTTTGTTTATCTTGGAGAACAGGAGGCCTCATTGCTCTCTACAGGTCTCTGAAAGGAGGTTGTGAAGAGGTGAGTGTTGGTCTCTTCTTCCAAGTAACAAGTGGACAGGTTGAGAGGAAATGGCCTCAAGGTGTGCCAGGGGTGGTTTAGATTGAGTATTAGGAAAAATTTCTTTACTGACAGAGTGGTGAAGCATTGGAAGAGGCTGCCCAGGGAAATGGTGGAGTCTCCATCCCTGAAGGTGTTCAACAAATGTGTAGACGTGGAGCTTTGCGACACGTTTTAGTAGGCACTGGTAGTGGTGTGTTGATGACTGGACTTGATCTTAGAGGTGTTTTTCCAGCTGTAACGATTCTATAATTCTATAATGGGAATGTCTACTATTTCAGTTTCATTTTTGAAGAGAGGTGAGTTAGGTTTTCCTATATAAATCCGATCGCATCCCTTGAGTCAGGGGGTTTTAGTCCCGTTCTTTGCTCTCAATAATCTGCATTGTTTTGGTGATTCAGGTGGTATCCGTAGAGATTTCCAGCCTTGCTTAGCTCGTCAATGTGAATTAATGTGGAATTTTTCTGCCTACGTGTCCGCAGACAAATGGTGCCTCGTTAGCTTCATAAATTGCTACCCTAATTAAAGTAATGAATTCACAACAGGAATCGCATGAAAATGGAGCACTTATTAATTGAATAGCCCTGGGTTCGGCTCCCATTGTACACTTCCAACAAGGTGCTTGTGTGATCCCTCCTATTGAATTTACTTAAAATAAACCTTTAGGGTGGTTTGATGTCTTGGTAGGAAAGAAAACACCCAATGGGCAAGGCCTGGAGGATTTCAATAGCTTTATTACTCCAGAAGAGACAAAAAAAAGCATGGAAAGTAAAACCTGGGTGACCCATTCATGGCTAGGAAATCATTAGGCACACAATGCATTGTATAGATGACTGTAAAACCGCCCGACACGAGTGAAACAGGAAATTTATAATAGTTAAAATTGAGCCTTTGGTTAACCCCACCAAAAATCTTCTATTTTTCTGTGTTATCAAAGTTGGTTCAATATTTGCTTTATATACATCCTGTTCCGGACTTTGATTCCTCTATATAGTGCACTTTCCTGCCTTCTAATATCTGATTTATTACATAACTGGTTTTCATCCAAAGCTGTTGCTTTGCCTGCTTTAACTCTTTATCTTGTCAGCATAAGAGCTGGGTTTGTCCATGGTCTTCCCTTGGTCGCTTCCTTTGTGAAGCGCCGAATAACTGAGGAGCTCTCAGAGAGGCTGTAGCAGACGTAAGATGGGGATGATAGGGATGGTGTAGGATCTTCTGCAGAGAGATGCGGAATACCTGTGGTGGCTTGCATGCATCGCGTCAGAAGTTGGGTGGGTTTCTCCAAGTTGTCTCCAAAGTCAAAGAGTTGCAAACATGCAGGATGTTTGCAGGATGTGTCTTCTGCTGCTGAAGCTTGTTCTGTACAAGCGCAGAAAGGACAGCAGGTTTAAGCCCTCTATCATAGAATCATTGAATGGTTTGGGTTGGAAGAGACCTTAAAGCCCATCCAGTTGCAACCCTCTGCCATGGGCAGGGACACCTCCCACTGGATCAGGCTTCTCAAAGCCCCATCCAACCTGGCCTTGAACGCCTCCAGGGATGGGGCAGACACAACTTCTCTGGGCAACCTGGGCCAGGGCCTCCCCATCCTCGTCATGAAGAATTTCTTCCTAATGTCCAATCTAAATCTCCCCCCTTCCAATTTAAAGCCATGCCCCCTTGTCCTATCTCTACAGGCTCTTGTAAAAGGTTTCTCCGCAGCTTTCCTGGAGCCCCTTCAGGTTCTAGAAGCTTCTTTAAGGCCTTCCCGGAGCCTTCTCTTCTCCAGCCCCAACTCTCTCAGCCTGTCCTCATAGCAGAGGTGCTCCAGCCCTCAGATCATCTTTGTGGCCTCCCCTGGACTAATAGTTCTAATAGTTCTATACCCTTCTTCTGTTGGGGATTCAACATATATGGCCACCCTCTACATCAGCCTCCTCTTTCCTAAAGCTCAGTGTAGGATGTGGAGGCTTTAAGCATCCGTCTCGCTGTGGCACTGGGTTGGGGATCTCTGCCCTCCCAGTGCTCTGTGGCTGTTTGCAGGCTTCACCACGTTGCAGGGAAACTGGGAGGAAGCACTTTGCTCGAGGTCAGAAAGGATGTCACCAGCAGACGGGGAATGTCCCAGAGACAAGTTTGATGCCGAACACTGTTGAAAGATGTGTTTCCTGTGCAACAATAGACAATTTTGTTGTGTTTCCCTGTGGAACCTCTTGAGACAAGGGCTGAAGTTCATCCTGTACCATCAGACACATCCCTTCTCCCTTTGTTGGCACTTATGGTGCCTCTTATATGCCTTGTGCTGTCGGAGATGACCTGCCCCCATTCCACATATTCCATCCTGAACAGACCATCAGGATGACATGTATCTACCTAACACATCTTCATGGGCACTAGTGACTACAGATGCTTTTAGAAGTTGTCTTGGAGAAAGCAAAAGATTTCTACTTTCAATTTTAGTTCGGAAGTGAAGACATTGCTTGCTGTTCCTGGACTTGACTGGTCCCGAGTACAGCAGAAAGAGGAGGCAGCAACCATCCTGCTCACAAGAAAGCATCTTCCCATGCATCTCAGCTGCCAATCCAGCCTGGGGCAGGGATGAAAGGGTGGCTGGCTCTGTCTTTCTGCTGTTTGGCAACACGTCTCCAGTGGTGAGCATGGCTCAGATCTCTTTTCTCTGCAGAAATTGCTTAGCCATGTAAGCCCTGAGCTCTTTCTTCTGACCCAGCTCAGTTTGGCCAAGAGCTCAGAAGGTGTTAATCGAGAGTTGCAAAACTACAAACTGCTCCCTTTCTTTAAGGAAGAAATGTTTTATGACGAGGGTGATGAAACAGTGGAGCAGTTGCCCAGAGAGGTGGTAGATCCCCATCCCTGGAAATATTCAGGGTCACGTTGGACAGGGCTCTGAGCAGTCTGATCTGGTTGAAGATATTCCTGATCATTGCAGGTTGGACTGGATGACCTTTAAAGGTCTCTTCCAACCCAAACCATTCTATGATTCCCTGCAGCTTTGTTTCTTCCAGGTGAAAAACTCCTTAAATTCAGTTTTTTCCCCTAAAATAAATCTGCTAAAAGACCATGTTGTCCCTCTGGCCAAGGACCTGCTTCCTTGTGGTCATGATAGAGTGAGGCTGATCAAAGATTTCCCCAAGCAAAGCTTTGCAGCTTCTTTCTCTCTCCGGCTGCAAGACTGGAGAAATAAGTAAAATCCCTAAACTCCCCTCACTAAAATAGGAGAGTGAAACAAAGAAGGGATGACTGTGCTTTCTTGGTCTGAGCTACAGGTTAAAATCACTGCTGCAAACCACATGAAACACAAACATTGTAAGTCCGGCTTGTTTTGGGAAGGGTTAGCTAGCGGCTCTTTGTTTGGTTTGGATAGGTGGGTGCAAGCTCTAATAAGAAACTTTCCTGGGAACGTGATGGCTTATAGAAAGGTCAAAGCAAAGGAACAAACCAGCACCAGTCCTGGGACGGGATGCTGTGGGGAATGTGGGACAATAGGGTGGGCACGTCAAGATGTGTGCTGTGCTCCTTCCCATTGTCCGGGTGTGTTAGCTGTTGTCTTACCCATCCTGCAGGCAGCAGTGGGCATTACGAAGGCTCTTGAGTCCTTCCAGGCTCATCTCCCAAGCTGAATGGTCATTAAAACGGTTTAAAGCAGTGTTGAGGGAGAGGAGGGATGAAGAGAAGGATGGGAAGAACCATGAGAAGTTATCTTCTTTGCCTCCATTGCCCCAAGTGAAGGTCACTGCTGCTCCTTGGGACATCCAACTATGGAGTTTTCTCCACCTCAATCGAGTCTTCACTTGTTCCTCCCTGTAAAAGGCTTTTCTTGGTGTCTGACTCATTGTCTTGAGTGGTAGAACTGAATGGAGTCCTCAGGAGGAGGAGAAGGAGGGGCCTCTTGGTACAGCCAAGCAGTTTGACTCTGAACCCGCACTGCACGGCAGCAGCACAGCTCTTGAGCTCCTGTCAACTTATAACAAACATTTTGTGCCACTGCTTGGAGAACACCCGTAGATCAGCCCTGAGGCAATATCACCCATGTAGGTTGGGAAAGGGTGGCGTGATCCCCCAGAGCCCCTGGTGATGGAGCTGTCTGTCAGGTTTTCCTGTCCTTGCTGGGGACCCTGAGAAGCACCATGCTCCTGCTTCCCGCCTGCCAACTTCAGCAGGAACAAGCAAACCATTGTTTGACTCGGTAATGAAGTGGAAATGTGCTCCAGATGTGAGAACGCTGTTGGTGCAGCTCTGCCAAAAGTGGACAAAAGATGACAGCAGCATCCCTGGAGAGAAGAGAGGCGGATTGGCTGTGGTGGGTCAGGTATGGCTAATTCCTATGATTCATTAGAGCAATGTGAGATATGGGGGACCAGTGTTTTCATGGTCTTAGAATCATAGAATAGTTTGGGTTGGAAGGGACCTTAAAGCCCATCCAGTTCCAACCTCCTGCTATGGGCAGAGACACCTCCCACTGGATCAGGCTGCCAAGGTCCCATCCAACCTGGTCTTGAACACCTCCAGGAATGGGACAACCACAACTTCTCTGGGCAACCTGGGCCAGGGCCTCACCACTCTCATAGTGAAGAAATTCTTCCTTATGTCTAGTCTAAATTTGCCCCTCCAGTTTGTAGCCATTCCCCTTCATCTTATCACAGCAAGCCTTTGTGAACAGTCCCTCCCCAGCTTTCTTGTAGCCCCTTCCAGGTACTGGAAGGTCACTTTATGATGTTCTCGAAGCCTTCTCTTCTCCAGGCTGAACAAGCCCAACTCTCTCAGCTTTTCCTCATATGGGAGGTGCTCCAGCCCTCTGATCATCTTTGTAGCCTCCTCTGGGCCCGTTCCAGCAGTTCCATCTCCTTCTTATGTTGAGGATTCCCGAACTGAACACAATTACCTAGTTTGGGATGTAAGGAACATTTAAAGTTCAGCCCATAGACATGACTGTCTACATAATCGCATCTAAGCATCACCTTGCAATGATTTTATCATGAAGCTTAGCCAAGATGGATGTATCCAAGCCAGGAAAGTCTCTGCCTTGATTCCTTTAGCAGGAAAACCCCAGTGGGGCTGCTTTGCTGAGTCTAGGAAGGAAAGGTGTTGGGATTCACTGCTAGAAGCACCAAGGTGGGCAGCATGAGCCTGGTGAGATCCTGCCTTCAGTGTCTTGTTGGGGTGGACACGAAGTCCCAAAGAAGCAGTGAGGGGCAGAGCTCATCGAAGGGACACCAGAAAAGTTGAAGGCCCGGGATGCTGATATCTAGGAAGAGATTATGGCATTAGGGAGCAGAGTGAACATCTTTTCTTATTCCTAGAGCCATGGGTTTTCTTTCTGCCTGCTTCAACCAGACCCAAACTGCAAGCATCCTTCCTTACAGACCTAGATGACAGCCCGCCACCTGAGGCTGTGGGACATGTTAACAGAGGAAGGACACAACAGCATCATCCAGGAGACATTAAACTTTGTCCTGAACTCACAGGTCCCTCTGGGACGCACGGAGCAGTTCACTTCTCAGGGAGCTTCTGATTCAGCTGGCTCGCAGACAGCGCTGAGTTCACCCATCTGCAGCTTTCCTGGCAGCCAATGAGGGCAGGAAAATAACGATCATTTTCAATCAAAGTTTAATGTGTGCAAAAAGCAGCACAGAGGATTCCTTTGGCAAAGGCTGCTGCAGGGAAGACAGCCACTGGAGTGGGCCAGGAAGGCATTTCCCCCTGCCCTGGGTCAACTTCTTTGTTGTAAGCAAACATTTCTGATTGTCTGCAGCAGGTCTGCTGTGGCCAAGTGTCTCTTCCTGGCCACAGAGGGACTCTCATCCCTTTTCTGCTTTCAGTGGTTCTGCCCGTCTGACGTTTCAAGCACAATTTGTGCATTCTTGCAATCAACCCTCAAAGGTTGACGCATGAAGGTGCTCATTTGGGAGCTCATTCTTCTGCCTGAGTCTTCTCCCAGTAGCTTTCCCATTGTTGTCCAGGCTAGTGATCTGCACTTGTATCGTGTTTAGAGGATGGGGAGGAGCAAATCAAAGTTTTCTTTGTGATCTGACATTTGACTTGGGTTTGTTTGAAGACAAAGCTCAGAAAACGTGAAGAGTGCTCTTAGCTTTGCCTGAGCAATCATAGAGTGGTTTGGGTTGGAGGGGACCTTAAAGACCACCCAATTCCAACCCCCTGCCATGGGCAGAGACACCTCCCACTGGATCTGGTTGCTCAAAGCCCCATCCAACCTGGCCTTGAGCACCTCCAGTGACAGCACATCCATGACTGCTCTGGGCAACCTGTGCCAGAGCCTCCCCACCCTCAGAGGAAAATATTTCTTCCTAAGATCTCATCTCAATCTCCCCTCTTTCAGCTCAAAACCATTCCCCCTCATCCTATCCCAGCACTTCCCTGTCAAGAGTCCCTCTCCAGCTTTCCTGGAGCCCCTCTCAGTACTGGAAGCTGCTCTAAGGTCTCCCCAGAGCCTTCTCTTCTCCAGGCTGAACAATCCCAACTCTCCCAGCCTGTCCTGAAGGAAAACATTCCTTAAGGTGTTGCAGGAAACCTTGAGGCCGTCAGTCAGCCCTTGAAGAGTTAACTGATACTTGTCTTAAGCTCACAGAACGTTGCTCTGAACCTGTCAGCTAGGGCATCACACCACAGATTAATATTTGTAACTTAATTGATTTGTCTTTGGGTTTTTTTTCCTCTTTTTTTTTTTTTCCTTTTGTCTCTGTAAGTCAGAATCTTCCAATTAATTTTGAATCCAATGCAGCGAGATTTCCTTGTACGTTTCAGTGAAAGAAAAGAGAGCTGATGAACCATGTTCAGAAAGAAAAGCTGCTGGGGTTTAGGGAAACGATGGTTGCTAATTCAAAGTACAGCCCTGATGCTGAGTTGTTTGCAGCTTTGCTTCATCACCAGCTTTTTGCGAGGTTTTCATGGCTTATCTGGTAGCACTGGGATTGCTGAAGGATACCCTTAGGTCACACGGCTTTGTCATCCTCTGACTTCATCTCTCCCCCTCTGCCTCTGCACATCTGTGCTGCACGTGAAGCCTCATCCTTCTTTCCATGGATATGTTCAGACGGCTGTGCCACACAGAGAGGACTTTGATCACTTCTACTGCACTGGAAATAATATGCCTTTAGCGTGAATGCTGTTGTAGAGCTGCTCCTGTGTGAGGAAAGCAGGAATGAAAGCAAAATAATGGGGAAAAGATGTTGAGCGAATTACCTCTCTGGCTTGGAAGGAAAAGCTCATCTAAAGAAGACTCTGGGCATCAAACCCGTTCTTTCTTGCTTTATAATTGAGTCTAGAGATGATGTAAAGGAGGAGGATAGAATCATAAAAGTGTTTGGTTGGAAAAGACCTCTAAGATCATCAAGTCCAACTACATCTGTCCACTACTAAACCACATCCCTGAGCACCTCATCTACATGGCTTTTAAACCCCTCCAGGGATGGGGACTCCACCACCTCCCTGGGCAGCCTCTGCCAGGGCTGAGAACCCTTTCAGTGAAGAATTTTTTCCTAATGTCTAATCTGAACCTGCCCCGGTGCAACTTGAGGCCATTCCCTCTCATCCTGTCACCTGTCACTTGGGAGAAGAGGCCAACTCCCACCTCCCAACAGCCTCCTTTCAGGCAGTCGTAGCCTTGATTCAGTGTGATAAATGCAGGTCGAAGCACTGGAGAGACCCTAGCGTGGGTCTGGAGTCACGTGGCACCGCGGATCCCTGCACGGAGCCCTTCGCCCAGATCAGCAGAGTGTTCAAGGCCAGAAGCAGAGGTTACTCCACCATCGGAGGTGAAGATAAAAAGAAGGTAGGGGAAAGGAAACAAAGTGCACAGTTGTTTTCTGGATTCTGTGTTACGTCTTTGGTGGCAGCTATTTTAGGGATCTGAGTGATGTTTTGATCCCGTTTTGAGACACCTGAATTTTCAATTCAGATTGTCTTTTGGGAAAGGCTTAGACAGAAAAAGAAAGGCAACAGATGAAACACATTTCTAGCGAAGAGATTCTGAAATAAAACCTGAACTTATATATCGCACAAGAGTGCGACGATAACATGACTTGAAAACAGACCCTAAGCCTGGCTGTTCCATCTTGTGACATCCCTTTGATCACAGGGGACCAGGATCTCCAAGGAAAGGAGTATTTCTGGAGAAAACTAACAGTGGTAAAAAGAATGCTTTCTGCAGTGTTTTTAATGCATAGATGAATAAAACGTCTGTATGCAGAAGCTGGATATTACCTCATGTCCTCTATCATAACTTGGAAATGAGAAAGCAAAGGTAAGCTTGATTGTCCTTGGAATTTGAAGTTAGGAGGAGTCCTTCAGGGTGAAACAGCCTAACAAGGAGGTTTGTTAACCACTGGCTCCCTCTTTGCTGCATGAGATCTGCCAACCTCTTGACATTCATAGCTGCTTGGTTCTCACTGGCTGTCATACCTGGCTGTGTGGAGCTGAGCACCGTTAGCAGCTCATTGCCGTGCCAAGTAAAGAGAAGATAACCTACTCTCATCCAGTCAGCACTGCCAGTTGCCACAGAATGGTGTAGGTTGGAAGAGATCTTAAAGCCCATCCAGTTCCAGCCCCCTGCCATGGGCAGGGTCACCCACTGGATCAGGCTGCTCCAAGCCCCATCCAACCTGGCCTTGAACACCTCCAAGGATAAGACGTCCATGACTTCCCTGGACAACCTGTGCCAGGGCCTCACCACCCTCACAGGAAAACATTTCTTCCTTACGTCAAATGCAAGTCTCCCCTCTTTCAGGTTAAAACTCTTCCCCTTCATCCTATCCCTGCATTCCTTGATCAAGAGCCCCTCCTCGGCTTTCCTGTAGTCCCTTTTAAGTACTGGAAGCTCCTCTAAGGTCTCTCTGGGGCCTTTTCTTCTCCAGGCTGAACAACTCCAACTCTCTCATCCTGTCCTCATAGCAGAGGTTCTCCAGCCCTCAGATCATCTATGTGGCTTCCTCTGGACTTGCTCCAACAGATCCATGTCCTTCCTGTGCTGAGAACTCCAGAACTGAATGCAACATTCCAGGTAAGGTCTCACAAGAGGAGAGCAGAACAGCAGAACCTATCATTACATGCAAGGACTAAATCCATTCTTACAGTTCCTTGCAGTAGGAACCGCCTCAAGAGCAGAGGACCTTGGTGCGGTCGACCTGCAGAAGCAATGTAGTATTTCTCAGCAGGACTGGGTTTAACTACCAGGGTCCACTTTGGGATCTCTTTCGAGCAATCTGCAGTTCAGCTCAGGAACTCCATGCTACGTTTGCCTGGGAGCAAATCCAGAAGCGTCACTAGGTCCAGACATCCCAATTTGTAGAGATGTTCCATCAAGGTACAGTAAGTGGAATAACAGAGCTAAACTTTGTGTCTGCTGGGGGGGTGAATGCAGATTGCTGCAAAGTAGAAGGGTAAGGCAAGGTGACCATCACCACACAGCTGCTGTCTCTCTCCTAGCGCTGGTTCTGGCTCCTTCCTGGCCTTAGTCTGATTCAAGACTGGCAGAGGCTGCCCGGGGCGGTGGTTGAGTCCCCATCCCTGGAGGTGTTTAAAAGATGTGTAAACGAGGTGCTCAGGAATATGGTTCAGGTTGGATGTCATGATCTTGAAGGCCTTTTCCATCCAAATGATTCTATGATTCTGTGAAGACAGCTGTTTTATCACACCCCCAAGACCAAAAGCTAGTTAGTGACGTGGCCATGACAACACAGGAATCCTTCTGCAAATGCAAGTCCTGGGAAGTATTGAGAGGAATTTCCCAGGAGCGTGACAGCATTCCTGGAAATGCTGTATCAGGATGTGGGGGAGAGCTGGGACAGTTCGCCTTGTCCTGGAGGGAACTGCCCAGGAGACAGTGGTGGCCTCCACAGCCTCTGTGTGAGGGCTGCCGACCTCTGGAGCGTCCCACCTCAGGGTATCTGCTTATTTCTTGGCTGCGAGGTCTGTTGAGGGGGAACATCTTCCTGCACTCATGGTTTGGTACAATGGAGTTCTGTTTCATCCGAGAAGCTGCTGTCAGTGCATCACCAAAAGGGAACTATATCGCTTTTTCTGGTAACAAAAAAATCACAGGAGCAAAACCCAAGTAACCTTGGTTACCATGCTTTTATTTGTGGTAAACAGCACGGTTGATAGCAAAAGTCTTTTTCTTCCGTACTGAGTACGCAGTGTACCCAGTGACGGAAAGCAGCAGAGCCGGGGCAAGGAAGGCTTGGGTAAAGCAAACAAAGTGCTGTAAATGTGATGTCACAATTTTCTCATCACTCCAGTGATCTTGGCGAGTCTTTCCTAAAGAGGTCGGCTCTTTGAGACAAGGAGAAGTTGTTCCTTCTCTCTTTTGTTCTTGCCCAACTTACGTCCTGTGGCGATTTGGGTTTTTTTTTGCAGCTCCTAGAGCTGAAACAGCTTTGACTGCAGTCATGAAAATGCTTACGGGGTGTCCATGGTTGGGTAGCTTTGTAAAATGGGTTTGTGGCTTAAACCCTTAATAATGTGAGATTTGGGAGATACGTTTGCCTGGTGCTTAGCCTACTCAGGAGCTAATCTCTTGCTGCTGTTATAGAAATGCCCTTTGCGGCTTTCCCACCAGCCTTTGGCTTTGAAAGTTCTCTTTCCTGCCATGTGCAGAAATGCCTGCTCATCATTTCCTCTCTTCTTCTGTGGAAAGGGAGACTTACAGAGTAACTTCTGCTGTATCCTCGTACTCCTCACCTTGGAGGTGTGCAGCCTGGTCCAGTGGGAGGTGTCCCTGCCCGTGGCAGGGGGATAGAACTGGATGGGCTTTAAGGTCCCTTCCAACTCAAACTATTGTATGATTCTATGATTCCTCTTCAGGGATTTTCCAGATTCAGCTTTTCTGCGTTATCAGTGTTACGTTGTCAGACTGGAGAGAAGGAATGGTACCTCCAGCTGAAGTCTGTTTATCTCGTGTTTATCTCAAATAGTTTGGGTTGGAAGGGACCTTAAAGACCACCCAGTTCCAACCCCCTGCCATGGTCAGGGACACCTCCCACTGGATCAGGCTGCCCAAGGCCACATGCAACCTGGCCTTAAACACCTCCAGGGATGGGGCATGGGGTCCCTCATGTACACCAGTCTGTTGAGATGCAAGCCACAGCCAAGTTTGCTCTGCAAAACCTTTTTAACCCTTGCTCCTTTTCACTCCTCTTCCCAGCCAGATCCCCAGGGATTTGTTGGACGAGGTTGTTCTCACGTATGTGTCTCTTGTGACTGTATGAAAGAGTTTAGTTCTGCTTTGAGACATACACTCCTTACATGTATTCTTCTTGCCTGCATCCTTTTTTTCCTTGCATCTTTGCCCCACAATCCCAGTTGCCTGGCCAAAGAGGAAAAGTTTGAAACCTACTTTACTTTTCACTTGAAGTAGACTATTTTTTTTTCATCTTTCTATGTTTTGAAGACCTTTAGGCAATGTAAGGGCTGTTTCTCCTGGCATATTCTTTGACCTGATTGACCAAAGTAGCAGTTTTTGTGCTGTTCTCATCCTCATTGCTCTCTACAACTACCTGAAAGGAGGTTGTGGAGAGGAGGGAGCTGGGCTCTTCTCCCAAGTGACAGGGGACAGGACAAGAGGGAATGGCCTGAAGCTCCGTCAGGGGAGGTTCAGGTTGGATATCAGAAAAAAATTCTTCACAGAAAGAGTCATCGGGCACTGGAACAGCTGCCCAGGGAGGGGGTCGAGTCGCCTTCCCTGGAGGTGTTTAAGGAACGGGTGGATGAAGTGCTGAGGGACATGGTTTAGGGAGTGTTAGGAATGGTTGGACTCGATGATCCGATGGGTCCTTTCCAACCTTGTGATTCTGTGATTCTGTGTGAACTTCAAAGCCCATCCAGTCCAACCCCTGTGCTGTGGACAGGGACACCTCCCACTGGATCAGGTTGCTCAAAGCCCCATCCAACCTACCTTGAACACCTCCATGGGTGGGACATCCATGACTTCTCTGGACAACTCAAGTCATGAGTTGAGTCTGTTTTGCCTGTGACAGTAACAGCTCAGTGATCTCTCCCTGTCCTCATCTCACCCCATGAGCTGTTTGTTATATTTTCTCTCTACTGTCCAGCTAAGAAGGAGAGTGACAGAACGGCTTTGATGGGCACCAGGCATCCATCCAGGTTCAACCCACCGGACTCCCATTTGGTTTTTGATCATCCATAGCTCGATGCATGCCTGGAGGCCTCCTAATGACTTTTTGAACTAAGTTTACTCAGAACTAGGTGTGGTTTATAGCTGCGGGTATCTGTTGTAATCTGTCTTTACCTAATTTAATCCTACTGGGCACAGGGGGTGGGAGGAAAAGAGACACACAGGTTTGTTCTTTTGCTTATTATTGTTTTTTCGTGAGTGACACTTGCTCCGGGGCTGTTATTTTTGGAGAGTTGGTGCTTGTGTTTATTGCAGAGGCTCCTAGAGCTCTGGGCACAGGCTTTGAGATATGTAAATCTAAATAAGAATGACATTTAAAATAGGTTGCATGCTATACTCGAGTGTGCAGAAAGAGGAAATATGAGTAGATTGACTTCAGATCCTTGAAGTCTAAAATCCCCCATGGGAGTATCATTAAAGTTCTCAGCACCTCCAGGTAATTTTATTCTGACATAAGTTGTTTGGACCCCAGTTCAAGGTAACTCTAATCTGGACCTCGTTATGATGGATGAAGAGGAATTAATCACTGAGTTTGAAGTTGGATTTTCTCTGAATGAATGTGATCGTGACCCGCCTGCTTAAATTTGGGCAGAGATGGGACAATTTTGTCTAACGCTGTGTGTCTACACACAGATATGCAGAGCAACTCAAGAGGGTCAGAGGGGCACATCTGAGACCAGTTAACAGCAGAACTGACTGGAAAGGAGGAGGACGTGGAGAGGAATATGGCACTGGGGACTGAGAGTCGTTTCTCTTGTCAGCCAGTTTTGTTCACCAAGCCAAATTGCTTCCACAAAACACACTCAAACCCCGTTTTTGGAGCCTGCTGGGTCTGCCGATACCATTTCACCATCAGTGCTGCCTGTGGGCAATGCACAGGTTGAGAAGAACAAGGAGGTCTGAAGAGGTGCATGGCAGCATCCTTATTGCTCAATGTGGTCAGAAGAGCGTTGGTCATGGAAGGTGCGTGCAAAGGGACTCAACTGGTGGGGGAGGTTTGGAGGACAGCATCAACCACCAGCAGCTTTCCAGGCTCTGACTTTTGGGGCTGAGGCTGGATTGTTTGCTCAGTCTCACGGGGTGCAGAATATTTTGTCTACGGTTATTCTGAAAGACACACAAGGGAGCTGAGCCACGTTATGCTTCTCTTTCCCATATCCACCCATTGTAGAGAAGCTGGAACATAGGTCAGAACAGAGACCTTATTACTCTCTACAACTACCTGAAAGGAGGTTGTGGAGAGGAGGGAGCTGGGCTCTTCTCCCAAGTGACTGAGGACAGGACAAGAGGGAATGGCCTGAAGCTCCGTCAGGGGAGGTTCAGGTTGGATATCAGAAAAAAATTCTTCACAGTAAGAGTTATTGGGCACTGGAACAGTTGCCCAGGGAGGGGGTCGAGTCACCTTCCCTGGAGGTGTTTAAGGAACGGGTGGATGAAGTGCTGAGGGACATGGTTTAGGGAGTGTTAGGAATGGTTGGACTCGATGATCCAATGGGTCCTTTCCAACCTTGTGATTCTGTGATTCTGTGATTCTGTTCTCTAGCACCACGGGCAAGAGTTTAGCCATGTCTACCATCGCAAGTTCTTCCCTTAATTCAAAGTACTCCTTGCACTTTGTCTTCAGGGGAAATTTCCAACACGTTAGTGTGGTTCCAGCAAGTTTGGTGTGAAATGTGGGTCCTGATACTTTAGCGGCATTGACTGATTTGTAAGACCAGGAAAAGGTACCAATCTACTTGAACTTTTGCTATAAGTCAAATTTAAGTTGCTGAACCTGAAGAAAGCAGATCGTTTTCCAGCACCCCAAAATAACCCACGGATCTTCATTATCATAACCAGAATCCTCATTTCAAGCATCAGTCCAGTGCAGGCATGGAGAAGTACTTTCACTGTGTATCTTCTAGCCCATGTTCTTCCACCTAAGTATGGAAATTGAGTTTGCTTTCAGTAAGTAGGTTTTTGTGGTGCTTTGCAGCATGTGTCAGAGTTTAGGAGCAGAGATGTCTGTGCTTTCTGCTCAGGGATTAGACACTTTGGTTACAAAGCTGCTTCCTTTCCTGCTACCTCTCTTTGTTTTAAGCCATCAATGCTCTTCTAAGTGTATATCTACATGTCATCCTTGATAATAAAAACCTGGAAGATATTTTAAAGACATAGATGATAAAATACAGCATCTCTTTTCTTCCTTTTCCCTTTCCTCTGGCCAAGCACAGTCTCTCTGCCAGGAGGTCTTTGCTTTAGTTTATATTTATGTTTTAAAAATCTTGCTACCAGCTGAAGATGTTGGCTGCAGTTTGGGCTTTTTTTTTTTTGTCTTTGTTTTTTTGGTGTTGTTTTTCTTTTATTATCGTTGTTGTTATCCTCTTAAGAGAAAGAAACTATGTGGGTTTCCAAGTTCTTGACTAAATGTCAAATATAACATTCCAAACAATTATTCAAGCTGGTAATAAGCAGTGAGACATCCTTCCTGTAGAGAAGCTGAACAATGGTTTCCTCTGACAGAAGCAAAATATTAGGAGCCTTCCATATGTTGGTGCTGATTTAAACGGCGGCAACATCTCCAAGTGGGATAGGAGGCCCCAGCAACTATCTGCATATCCTGAGGGAAGAAAAGCTCTGCGGGTAACACCCAGACTCCCCCCCGGCGTGCCAGAGAGTTCTGGGAGTTTTGTCTGTGTCTCCTCAACATCCTCCAGTCTCGAGAGCATTTGCTTCCTTCCCTGGCTTTTTCAGTCCTTCTCAGAACATCCAGCCCTTCGCTGTGGCTTATCCCGACCAACCCAGGGAGGCAGGTGAGCCATCTCCCACCTCAAAGGCCAGGATGACCTCCAGGGAGGAACAGTGCTGGCTGAACTTGGCTGCCAGTTTGACCTGCGTCCCCACAGCCCCAGTGAACGCGTCCCCTTCCCAGACCATGTTTGGACTCTGCTGCAGCACTGTCTTCTCTTCCCCAAGGATGACAATTTGGTAGGCTTTGGGCACCTTGACCCTGAACCGGACCCAACTCTGGTCTTGGAGCACCCCTGCGCGTGGCTCGAGCAATACACACCCTCTCCTCCACAGGCTGTACACCCTGGGGAAGGGAGGCCAGCTGGGATCCGAGAAGCAACGTATAACATAGTCACAAATATGAGCAAAGTCTTTATGGTCCTCGCTTCTCCCAAAAAGCCCCATTTTGTAGACACCTGACTCTGGGAGCACAACGCACACGCTGACTTTAGTCCTCAGGTGGGTGACCAGGGTGTACCTCTCCAAGGGGTACTTGGCATTGATGACTTTGTCCTTACTCAAGCTGGCAGTCAACTCAACATCAGGGTGTGTGTGGAAGGTGATGTTGCACTTCCCCAGCTTGGTGGTGATGATGGGGGAAGAGTGGCTGGGGTTGGAGAGGCCGCGGTCTCTGGAGCTGATCCCACTCCCGCAGTGTATGCTCAGCCCTGAAGGGAAGAGTTCATTCTGGTTGACAGGATTCAAACAACGAATGAGGAAATTGGCTGCGTTCCTGAAGGTGTTGCCTCCTAAATCTTTCACAAACACAGACAGCCTGTAGTAACCCTGGAAAGGACAGAGCATGTGGCAACTCAGTTTCTCCTCCTCAGCTTGAGCGGCCAGGCACTTCTTGCTCAGAGCAGCATCTAAATCTTTATTAACCAACTCATACATGGCAAGCAAGGGTCGGGATGTCTGGAGAGTCAAGAGTAAAGTTCCCTGTGGAGCAACAAGCAGTTCCTCTTTGTGGCTGCTCTCCTCGATGCCAAAATCTCTCACCTTTTGGTGAAGGCCCCAGAAATGAAATGGATTTTCAGGCAGTTGCTCTGTGTTGTGTGGATCCAGACACTGGATCTGATAGGAGCAGACCCAGTTGTAAGGGTCCTGAGAGTCAGCGTGGCGTGCGAAGATCATGAGGTCAAACAAGCCCTGGGTTGGAGGAGTCACCTTGATTGTCATGTTGTTCTCAGACACCATCATCATCCCATGAACCGTGCCTACATCCTCTCCATTTGTGGTGCCCTGGAGTTTGGAGAGCTGGTAGGTGAACTCTGTTGGGTGGGTGCTTCCCAGCATCACTGACACCTCCCCATGGGCTGTAGAAGGGTGAACAAAACACTTTTTATGACCCTTTCATCAGCAGCGTAACACATTCACGTCTACAGTGTCGATTCTAATCATCTGCATAGGAGACCTGATTCTCCTTCTTTTTTTGCCTTTACCAGCTGAAAGACCTTAGCAAGACCCTTCTTAACCTTTTAACATTTTTGTCCCCTTGCTGAAAGAGAAAAGATCTCCACCAAGCTTGGAGACAAAGGGGACAGGTATGAAGTGTTATCCTTTGGGCCCTGCAACACCCAAAACAATGATGTCCCATACTGGATAATTCTTGCAGGGCTTCTTGAGCTGGAGTCATTCCTCTGAGCTGCAGGTCTTATATTTTTGTGTCAAGCCAACAATGCAGCTGGGAGGATCAAAATATCCCAGCATGGCTGGTGGGAGAGCCCACTTTGCTGCCACAGTTTAGGAATGAATTTAAATTTTTCCCGTTATTATTAAAATTTTTGTTTCTAAATTTTGGCCTTATGAAATCACAAAAATCCACAACCTTCTGGCTTGGAGTGTGAGCTAACCAGGGTGGAGGGGAGAGCAGGAGATCCGAAAGAGAGAGGCACATTAGTATTGATACCTGATGCTGGTGCTATGGTTGGTGTATAAGTGTTGGGGCTCATTCCCAATGAATTTTGTTCTTCAGGTCAACATACGTAACCTCCTGCTCAGGGCCATCACATATTGTCCAACACCTCCCCAGCGGCCAAACAACATGATCCCCCAGGAAGAGCAAAATAGGAGGCTTTAAAGCCAATCTGAATTCACCTTCACACCAAGAAGTGAAGAACCTGGGGAGGTGCTCTTTATCAGGGAGTGCAGGGATAGGAGGAGGGGGAATGGTTTTAAGCTGGAAGAGGAGAGATTTAGATAAGATATCAGGAAGAAATGTTTTCCTGTGAGCGTGGTGAGGTCCTGGCACAGGTTGCCCAGATAAGTCATGATTGCCCCATCCCTGGAGGTGTTGAAGTTCAGGTTGGATGGGGCTTGGAGCAGCCTGATCCAGAGGGAGGTGTCCCTGCCCATGGCAGGAGGGCTGGAACTGGGTGATCTTTAAGGTCCCTTCCAAACCAAACCATTCTATGTTTCTATGATCCTATGATTCTAACCTGCCGGAGAGGTCACCGTGGAGGAGAGGAATTGCGACAGGCTTTGTTTCATCCCCACTATATGCCATATCTTGCTGTTTGTAAACCCATACCTCGTAAAAGAGAGCGCTTCTTCGTGCACCAAGCCAAGGGCTTTCCATCTGCTCCTGGGTAGAAGGGGTGGATGGTTGATTTTGCAATGGTGACAGGGCAAAGTTTCAGAACCCCTGAAGTTTTGGCCCTGAAGATGACAGGACTGTCTAACCAGCGGACAGCAGGCTGCTTTCAGCACATGGTGAGCTGTCATCTCCTGTGAAGCCACAGGTACTGGGTCACCCTGGCTAGAAAACGCTGGTTTAACAGCATTTTATACCTTATTTTTCTCCAGGTACACATGAAAGCATGAGAACAGTGGCCACAGAGAACAAGACTTTGAGTTCTGTTGCCCTTGAAGGATCACAGAGCTCAGCCCTGGTGTACTGAGATCCATGCTTAAACCCACCATCCTCAAGATCTGTGGGAATCAAGCCTGGTCTTTGTTAGCAGGGTTCCTAAATGCCCAAGGATGGCTTGTCTCACGTTCAGAGTGCGGCTGCTCTGCATCGTCCCATCCTCATCACTTCTTTTTGGTGGAGAGAAGGGAGTATGGAGCAATGGCACCGCGGGAGCCCACAGTTGGTATCAGCACTCGTGCTATGCACAATGTTCATTTGTTTTGGGTGCTAACGTGAAATGACAAAAGGCTCCAGACTCATGCTGAAAAAATTTTCCCTCGCTAATTATTAGATTATGAAACACGTTTCATAATCTAATGAATAATGAGGAGATGGCTCTTATTTTTTTTCCTTCTTTCTGTTTGAATCTGGGTTTTTTCATTGTTTGCCCCACAGTTTTTGTTGGTAGGTTGAAACGGAGATGTGAAAAGAATGGGAAGGCTGGGTTTTATTTGTGCATTCCCTGTTAAAGCTGTGACTTGGCTCACACAGTAAGTGCAAACAATTCTCTCCTGGCAAGTGTTCAGTGGAGACATTACTGATGACAGACTTTATTAACTGCAGGTTTGGTTGTTATTAAATTTGCTCTATGCTAGTTTCCGAAGCTGCTGGCCTGGCCGGCTGCATCGTATTAGGATCTTTAGGAAGAAAGAAAAGAACAGAACATTGTATACAGTGGAGCCAGCGATGATGAGATAGGGAAGTCAGCAATGCGTTTTGCTTTGGGAAGGAGACCCAGGGAGATAATTAATGGCTCAGTTTAAAAAAAACCCCAACAACTATTTGTTTGTTTTATTGGGTTAATTCAAGCCATGCACTGGAGAGTCCTGGTTTTCGGGGAGGCCAGGTGAAGCTGGGGATGTGTTCCCATGTCAGCGTGCTCAGTGCTGCAGGAGGTCTATGTACATTGCATTAATTATCAGGAGGAAATAACCCCCCATTAAAGTGCAGGCATGTTTCTAATTTCTCAAAGCCTGGTTTAAAAGGCTTCCCATCCCCTCTCCCAGCCTCCCTATTGTATCTACAGCATGCCACCAAAAAAAATGTCTTATGAAGTCTTAATTCCATAGGGCTGAATGCTTTTCATCGCTGCGGTTACCCACCCTAACAGCCCGGGCAATGTTACCAATTAAAAGGGCTGGGTTTTCAGAAGATGGGTTCCAGGTATGTCCTGAAAATCAGGTCTCTTTGCAAGGTGTCCCACCTTCAGCTCCCATCAGATAGTGATTTGTGGAAGGAGTCTTGGCTGAAAGGTTTTAAGCAGATGAGAACTGCTCAAATATAATAGGGCAAGAACTGATCCACAGTAGTCAAAGAGGGAAAACAGGCAGATAAAAAAGGGGGAAAATAGGCACCAAAGACCTCAAGAGGTTTGGCACCAAGATTGGCTTAGATGCTTAAGGGTACCCTGTAAGGTGATGGCTTCCATCCATCAACCTAGAGCAATATAAGCATAATTTTGCATCGACAAAAGCAGACATCTGGTTTGATTCACCATCTGGGTTTGCAGTTTGGTGTTTCAAGCACAATTCTGACATGAGGCTGGCTGTTGAGGGCAATTGCAGTAGTTAAACTGTTCAAGTTAGGTCCAGGAATATAATATTTTTTCCCTCCACAAGATGAGAAATTCACAGGGGAAAAAAAATGTTGGCATTTTTTTTTTTCCCATTCTAGTGGAAAATTCTCCTTCCACCTCAGTTTTGGAGGAAAAAGAAAACCGTGCCTGTAGCCCAGGTCATCCAGTGAATTTTGTTGTTAAGGGATGGGAGATCAAGGTGATGCAAAGGAATGGTTTAGCTGGAACATGCCAGGCAGGTTTTCTTCCCTAACATTTTTCTCCAGGACCGTTTTGGCTCATGATAGTGGCCAGTGAGGACTCAAAGCCCCGAGCTGCTTCTGGGCTCCATCTCTGTGTCTTTTGGCTATCAAAAATGAGGAGAGGTAGGAGAGATTAACGATACAGCTGTTTTATCTCGTTCTTCCCTTTGAGATTCTGTACCACCACTAATGAGATTTCGTAGGAGTCAATGTTTTGCAGTTTATCACTTTGGCACACAGATGAAGAGACTGGTTGGGCTATTGGTCTCCTATTTTTCCACTGAGACCACAAATGCAGTGGTGTTTGGTGTTATGCCTTGGACCCTCCCTGGTGGCCTAGACTTGAAAAGGGTTTGTAGAATCATAGAATCATTAAGGTTGGAAAAGGCCCCTCAGATCATCCAGTCCAACCGTCAGCCCAACACCACTGTGCCACTTGGGGACAATGTGGTTTTTGAACAACTTCAGGGAAGGACACTCCACTACTTCCCTGAGGGACTCTGCCACTTCCCTGGAAGTTGATTATTTCTCCAAGTCTCCAGAGATCTTGTGGTGCTTGTCTACCACAGAACCTCAGAGCATCGTGAGGAGGAGATTTGGTTTGCCTTTACCTAAGGTCACAGAGCACCTACCTGGCAAAGTGCCCGTAACACTGCATAAAAGGCAGCATCGATGTTTCAGCACTTCCCAGTTTAATTGGATTGGTACAGGCTCAAAAGACATGTGATAGCCCATCTCAGCAAAGCCTCACCGTCCCAGAATTATTGGACGAGTTTGGTTTCTGAGTTAAGTAATGACATAGAATCATAGAATCATTAAAGTTGGAAAACCCCTCTGAGATCATCAACTCCAACCATCAGACCAACACCACCATGTCTACTAAACTAAAGTGCCATAGTTACATATTTTTTGAACACCTCCACAGACTGGAGACTCCACCACTTCCCTGGGCAGCCTATGCCAATGCTTCACCACTCATTCAGTACAGGAATTTTTCCTAATATCCAACGTAAATTTCTCCTTGGATCAATCTCTCCTTGAGGCCATTTCCTCCATTCATATCACTTGTTTCTTGGTTGAAGAAGTCAGCACTCACCTCGTTACAACCTCCTTTTAAGTAGTTGTAGAGACCAACAAGGCCACTCCTAAGCCTCCTTTTCCCCAGACTAAAGAATCCCTCAGCAGCTTCTCTCAGTCAAAGTTTTGCAGTGTGCTTTTTCATACGTTCATTTTCTGTAAGCCCGACAACTCCCCTCAATCTAAGATTGCTTTATCTCCTAGCTTGCCATCTTGATAAAACAAATCGCAGGAAAAACCCATATCCTCTTGGACCATCCAGGGAAATGGATGTACAAAGGGTATCCAGGTAAAAAGAAGATTGTTTTGTATCCAACCTGAAAAATCACCGTAAAACTACAATGGAGGAAACCCAGGTCCAGCCACGTCCCTTCATTTTCAAAAAGTAGGACGTGACCATTTCAGGCCACGTTTTATCTGGGAGTCTCCCACTGCAGCTCATGAACACAATGAGGATTTTGTCTCAGGTATCTTGAAGCTATTTTGCTACTGTTGCTGAATTTAGATGGGAAAAGGCAGACACAAAAGGGCTTAAGTGATTTGTCTCAATTAACTATAATTTATGAATTTTAATTCCCAGTTTGCTAATCACAGTATCGCACAATGGCTGTGATTGCAGAAATTGCTTAAATATGTGCCTCTGCTCTACTAGATGTTAAACATGTGCTTAAAAATAGACAAATGGACCATTTTAGAATGAGAAACCTTTTCTTTCACCCTAACTTACCTATTAAAAGTGTGAGCTTTATATAGGATTTAGCCCTCACTTTGCATTTACCTGTTTTGAGGAGGGAAGTGTTTGGAGAAAGGAGGGAGAGCTGAAGTCTGAAAAAATCAGAAGTTTTAAAAACCCTCTGCTCAAAGTCTTCTCGTGAGATGGGGGATTGAAGAAGCTGCCACTGGGGGTCCTCTGGCCAGTGGGTCTCGATGAAGTGCTCAGGGTCGGTAAGGAAGAAAAAATCATCATACCTGCAAGGCAAAAAGCAAAGACATCATGGAAGGAGCAAGAAAACCCTTAGGATGCCAAGTTGTCATCATGCACTGCCTTGAGGGAGCTTCCACCACACCATCAGAGCGGCACCAGCTTCAGAAAGGGAGGACTGAGCTCTGGTTTGGCTTTTCATTTTCTGCTGCACCTTTTTTCTCTATTTTTCCTGTACTGAGATGTCCAAAGCTAAAACTGCAGTTCCCGGCCCTGTAACAGACCTCTTCCAGCCACCAGTTAAGATGACCCTATGAGCTGCAGAGGAGATAATTTTTTGGAGATGATTCCTCTACCAAAGCCTGTTACTTCAGGATGAATTTCAATATGACATCTGATCTTGGTTTAAAGCTCTCCCAAGAATTTATGTATGATACTTCTGGGGTGAAGTGTTAATCTGCTTGAGGGTAGGGAGGCTTTCCAGAAGACCTGAACAAGGCTGGATTGATGTGCTGCGACCAAGGATCAACAAGGCCAAGTGCCAGGTTCTGCACTTGGGCCACAACAACCCCGTGCAGCTCCAGGTTTGGGGAAGAGTGGCTGGAAAGCTGCCTGGAGGAGAACCTGGGGGTGCTGGTTACAGCAGCAGAACATGAGCCAGCAGTGGCTCAGGTGGCCACGAAGGCCAATGGCATCTTGGCATGGGTCAGAAACAGCGTGGCCAGCAGGAGCAGGGAAGGGATTGTGCCCTTGGACCCGGCACTGGTGAGACTGCACGTTGAATTCTGGGTTCAGTTTTTGGCCCCTCACTCCAAGAGAGACATTGAAGGGCTGGAGCATGTCCAGAGAAGGGAACAGAGCTGGGGAAGAGGCTGGAGAACAAGGGTTGTGAAAGTTGGCTGAGGGAATCGGTGTTGTTCAGCCTGGAGAAAAGGAGGCTGAGGGGAGACTTTATCTACAACTGCCTGAAAGGACGTTGTAGTAATGAGGGTGTTGGTCTCTTCTCCCAAGTAACAAGTGATAGGATGAGAGGAAATAGCCTCAAGTTGCACCAGGGGAGGTTTAGATTGGATATTAGAAAAATGTCTTCACTGGAAGGGTTCTGAGGCCCCGGCAGAGGCTGCCCGGAGAGGTGATGGAGTCCCAATCCCGGGAAGTGTTTAAAAGATGGGTAGACGAGGTGCTCAGGGATATGGTCTAGTAATGGACAGTTACGTTGGGCTTTATGATCTCAAAGGTTTTATGATCTAACGATTCCATGATTTAAAAACCAAAATGCTTCTTGTTCCAATTTCAATGTGCCTAACCTGACTTTCTAAATATCACCCGCTTAGGTGTTTGCTGAGCCAATGCATACTCAGCTGTGTGTTAGGGTCATCCTATGAAGCCTTTCTGCATCTGTTGACCTGAAGTTTTCGACGCCACCTTGTTGGACCCAGAAGAAGATATTGTTTCTGTCAGCTGCTCTGGGTGATGTTTCATTCTCCTCCTCTTTTCCCCATGCTCAGCTAGAAACAACCCATGGTCATTGGTGCTTTAAACTGTTCTCAGCAAGATAATTACCTATTAGAAATTCCACAATTATTTCATTATGTATTATTAGAGAAAAAAAAATGCCATCCCATAATGCAGTTAATGGAAATTATTAAATCATACAAATAACTTTCATGAGAGTTGTTACTTGCTTAGCATGGGCTGAGAAATTTGAAGTAATTATGTATGAAACAACATAAGAGCAAAGTTGCTGTGAAAATGGGGATTTGTTACTTCAGAAGTGGCACTCAGTGCAGATTAAAACCAATTTTGGGGTGGGGTGGGCAGTTATCATCTGAAAAGTTACTGCCTCAGCTCAGGGGCACTCAAGGCACTTAATGAAGATGTTTACATGTAGAGGGTCTATGTTTGCATGAGGTCCCTGAGCACCTGCCATAGTTGAGGATGAGGAGAATAGCTCTCTGGACCTTCTGAAAGTACCTCTGGTGGTGTACCTGAAAATAAGGGCTCGAGGGCTGCTGAATTCAGACTTTAAGGAGTATATTGGAAGGGTTGGGATGACCATTCTGGGTTGTCTCCAAAGTCAAGTTGAGCCTTGTCCATCTGGTTTGGGGGCAATATCTCTGGCGATGGGAGGGGAAGGGGTGTCTCACCTTGGCATGAACACCCTGTTCTCTACATCCACGATCCCTGCACCCCAGCAAGCATCCAGGAGGCACCACTGTCCTTCCAGCTCCACCGCGTTCCACATGTGGCTGCTCTTCTGCTGCTGGCACCACTGGCCTCCACAGGAGCTGGGGCTCCGGCCAAACCCTGGGACCTTCACACAGCTCAAACCTGCCTCCCTGTCCGGGGAAAGACAGCAGGGGAGATAAACACAGACCAAACAGTGCTTTGTGCTTGCTTTCTTGCAGAGAAGGCCAACCTGTGTGGTAATTACAATTTACTTCTTCTTGAAACCAGGGCCTCCCTTGTGCAAGATGTTGGCCAAATTCAAGCCCCCTGCTCTCCTTGCAGTTATTCCCAGTTGTATTTCTGCTTCTGGCTCATCCGTCAAAGCCATATCTACTCCTCCATCCCAGCAGAGGAAGAGGAGAGCAGCTGCTCTGCCTGGGGATATGGATGATGGTTCTACAGGAAGCCCCATGGCAGAGGTATGTACCCACCTCAGATCTTCAAGGGAGCAGGGGAAGAAAGCCCAAGATGTATTTTACCTGCACATTTCCTGGCATAAACGGGCATAACCAGAACACACAGCTCTTCCCGTTTGCAGGACTTGCTCTGGCACATGGATCTTCTGAGACAATCCCAAGAAGCCGTCCACATCATATTCTAAGAAAGGGAGAACACCATGCAATTTCAGGCCAAAGTAAGGATTTATTATTTCCAAAACATTCCCATTTCTTCTCCTGCCCAACCCTATTTCTCTGCCTACCCACCCTGGAAACCATAGCTGCTCTTCTACCCATCATTATTCAAGAGTTTGACAATTTCCCATACGAGCAAAGAATTGCCAAAGCCTTAGGGGAGTTGGGTTCCCAGTGCATGTAAACAACCGTTGTGCCATTCAAGTGAGGTACAATCGTGTTGTCTCGCACGCGTGGATGTAGCACGAAGCAGCTGCATTGTGTCTCCAAATGACTGCTGCCAGGCATAGCTCAGCCTCATCGAATTTACATTATCGAGGAAACCAGCCTCAAATACGTTAAAGCTGGTTGCCCTGGAGGTGGGTGGGCTTTTCGGGTGTCTCTGGGGGTCTGGCCACCCAAGTGCTTTTGTAGTTTGGCCTGAAGCAGGTGTCATTTCCAGGATGGAGGCTCCCACGGTGGGAAACAGTTCTTACCCCAGGCACTTTCTTGGAGTCAAAAGAGGGCCAATTCAATTCATGACTACAATATGAATACTGTGGGGTCGGTATTCTGCAGGGGATGGGGAGCTTAAATCCAGGATGGAAGGTCCCCTGGTGGAAACCAGTTCGTCCCCTAGGCACTTTCCTAAAGTCAAGAGGGGGACGTTTCAATATGAATAGTGTGCATTTTTTATTGCGCAGAGCACAGAGAGCCTAAATCCAGGAGCTGACATACCAAGGAAGGGCTTTTCGTGTCTCTGGAATACAGTGGGACCAGACTTACCGATGTTGTGGCAGAGCCAGAACCATATTGCCCGCACTGTCTCCAGTTTGCTTTGAGATTTAGCAGTGATCAGGGGAGTGATGGAATGGATGGACAACCCAGTGTGCCCGGACTTCAGCTGCAATGGAGAGGATGGGTGAGTTAAAGGAAATAAGGATGTCACTGCGGTGTCAATGGGCGACTGTTGTGTGTGACGGGTTTGCTGGAAAGAAAATGTACATTGCAAAAAATCCCAAAGCTGTATTTTTTTGCCCCCAGAATTTAAAATACAAAAATACTCTTTGTGGTAGAAGAGGGTGCTTTCACTGTCTTCCTAGGCACATGTTTTTTAAAGCCTGAGGGCTGGAGTTCCAGGCTGAAGGAAATGAAAGCAGCATTTCGCATTCCTTTGGAGCAGCTGGTTGAGATGTACAGTGTCATTGCTCTGGTGCCATCTCTTATCCCATTCAATGTGTCCTGTGGCCCAGAAAGTCTTGTCCTAAAGGTGGAGTCTCTCCTGTAGGTGGGCCTTTCCGCAACACTTAGAATCATAGAATGGTTTGGGTTGGAAGGGACCTCAAAGCTCAGCCGGTTCAATCCCCCTGCCATGGGCAGGGACACCTCCCACTGGATCAGGCTGCTCAAAGCCCCATCCAACCTGGCCTTGAACACCCCCAGGAATGGGGCAGCCATGACTTCTCTGGGCAACCTGGGCCAGGGCCCCACCACCCTCATAGGAAAACATTTCTTCCTAAGATATCATCTAAATCTCCCCTCTTTCAGCTTGAAACCATTCCCCCTCATCCTATCCCTGCACTCCCTGGTCAAGAGCCCCTTCCCGGCTTTTCTGTAGCCCCTTTCAGCACTGGAAGTTCGCTATAAGGTCTCCCTGAAGCCTTCTCTTCCCCAGGCTGAACAACCCCTACTCTTTCAGCCTGTCCTCTTATGGGTGGTGCTCCAGCCCTCAGATCATCTTCCTGACCTCCTCTGGACTCACTCAGACAGATCCACGTCCTTCCTGTGCTAAGGATTCCAGAGCTGAATGCAGGACTCCAGGTGGGATCTCATGAGATCAGAGTAGAGGGACGGCAGAATCCCCTCCCTCGCTGTGCTGGTCCCACTGCTTTGGGTGCAGCCCATGACATGGTTGGCACTCTGTGAGTGTACATTGTCAGCTCCTGTGGAGCTTCTCATCCGCTTATCTAAGGACGTTGGGTTGCCAGCTCTGCACCGATTAACATCTCAGTGTATTTGTTCAGAAGAGGACCAGACTTGCAGTTCAGATGCTCTTCTTGAGGCTGTGAAACCTCGCTCAAACCCGTGCCACAAAATGGATAGAAATAAGATTTTTGCCCCACAACTAAAGCGTCACCAGCTTTTTAATCCATACCTGACCTCAAAGAAAGCCCTTTGGCCCCTTTCCTCCCATTCATGCATTGATATTTCTGGGTTCTTCCCTCCTTTGTGGTAGCACAAGCATTTTTAGCAGCAGGCTTTTCTTTCACTGAGTTAAATTTAGCCCAGCTTGTTTCTCTGAACTTCTGCCCTTGCTGTTTCATTCCTCAATAACTTTCCCACCCCGTCTATGAGATATTTTCACGTAGATCATAGAAACATAGAATAGTTAGGTTGGAAAAGACCTTTGAGATCATCAAGTCCAACTGTACCTGTCCACTACTAAATCAAGATGGAAACATCTTTCTCTTTGCTTGTGGGAAATGTTGCATTGGGTACTGGCTGAAGATTTTCCTTGGCATGCAAGTTTAAAACTGACAACACAGCCAGGAGAGCACCTATTTCAAGATGATGGTCCTCCTTCTGGGCCCTTGTGTTTATGTTCTGAGTTTCTATGTGGTGCACCTTCTAAGCAAATAAATAACATGAATTATTTCCAAGAGGAAAAGCCGTTAAATATCTATCTACCACCTTCCCAGTTGTCACCTCTTCGTGAAAACTCATCCCAAGCCCATGCTACTCTTTGTTTCAGTTAGTGATAGTAAAAAGCACATTCTAGATCGAGAATTGCAGTATTCCCAAGTAATCCCAATCCCAACCATTCCTGAGGACTGTGGAGAAATGGCTCAGAGTATCTCGTGTTGCAGTAGCCGCTGGCTCCACCAGGGTATTTGGAGTTGATGGATGGAGCTGCTTTTTCCAGAACCACCCAAGTAATGGTCCTGCCACGGCTTTTTCACATAGTTATGGTGCATGCAAGCAGTCTGCAGGCTAGAAAAAAGGTTTAGCTTTGTGTCTGCACTGCCTGGGGCTCTACTGCCAACCACCTTCTCTCTGGGGACTGGCAACGAGGCTTTGTGTATGGAGAGAAGGGACAATACCACACCCCCATGGCACCACCATCCCAAGAGATGTACTAACCTACATGTAGGTGTTCAGTAAACTGCTCTACTGCTGCTCTTGGCAACAATAATTCACGGCTAAGAGGAAAAGATGAAGTGCACCAGGTTTTAGTGCAGCTAACACTTTGAATAAACAGAGAAACAAGTCGTTCCCATGACTCCCCACTGCCTTGGAGGTATTTTTGGTTGTTTATTAACCTCTTTTTCCTATCTTCCAACTCCCTCCCTCTCTATTCTCTTTTTAATAGACTAGGTAGATTCTGAAATCCTCAAGCATCCTTCTTCCCAAGGGAGATTAGCCTCAGGCTAGGTGCAAATTACAGGTTTCAACAATAGCCGAGTACAATTATTCCTTGTGCCTCTTTGCTCTCACTAACGAGCTGACTTGTAAGCTGCAAGTGCTCTATTGGTTCAGCATCAGGTGTTTAGGAAAATTGCATTGACCCAGAGGGAGAGATTACAGTGGCAGCACACAGTTCAGGTAACAGGAAGGGATTACAAAATTCAGGGCTCTCCTTCAGGGCTCCTGAGCATCCAGCAAGTGGGAGCACTATCTAACAGCAGAAAGCCTGAAGAGAGGACACAATCAATGCCTCCAGCTTGAGACAGAGCAGGACTTGGGCTGCCTCAGATACAAAGGAGTTGGTGGACACAGTCAAAGATGATGCAAGAGCTGGAGCACCTCCCACATGAAAAAAATTCTTCACGGAAAGAGTTATTGGGCACTGGCAGAGGCTGCCCAGGGAGGTGGTCGAGTCACCTGCCCTGGAGGTGTTTAAGGAACGGGTGGATGAAGTGCTTAGGGACATGGTTTAAGGGAGTGTTAGGAATGGTTGCACTCGATAATCCAGTGGGTCCTTTCCAACCTGGTGATTCTACGATTCTGTGATTCTATGATTCTATGAGGAAAGGCTGAGAGAGTTGAGGTTGTTCAGCCTGGAGAAAAGAAGGCTCTGAGGGGACCTTAGAGCGACTTTCCGGTACCTGAAGGGGGCTACAAGAAAGATGAGGATGGACTACTCTTAAAGGCTTGTGGTGATAGGACGAGGAGCAATGGGTATAAACTGGAGAGGGGCAGATTTAGATTAGACTAAGGAGGAATTTCTTCACTGTGAGAGTGGTGAAGCACTGGAAGAGGTTGCCCAGAGAAGCTGTGACTGCCCCATCCCTGGAGGTGTTCAAGGCCAGGTTGAGTGCGGCCTTGGGCAGCCTTATCCAACGGGAGGTATCCCTGCCCATGGCAGGGGGATGGAACTGAGAGATCTTTAAGGTCCCTTCCAACCAAAAATATTCTATGATTCTATATGGTTGTTGCTGACTCTGTGTGCTTTTTACGCAGGAAATGCGCTGGTTTAGCAGCTCGCAGGCTGTTTGGTTACACAGCCTGCACTACCTTGGGGCATCTTGTGGTCTGAGTCCCTCCCTCTCCCCCTTGCAACCTCCCTAAGAAAGTTTTCTAGGATCACTTGACCCCACTGCAATCCCGGTTGAGACCCTGAAAAAAATCCTGTCCCACAGTGAAACCAGCCTTTCTTCCCAGTTTTGTGTGGTGAGCTGCAACAAGCCCTGCAGATCGCAGCTACACAGACTGGTAGATCTTCAGAGGTAGCACAGACATCATAGAATCATAGAATGATTTGGATCGGAAGGGACCTTAAAGATCATCCAGTTCCAAGCCCCTTGCCATGGGCAGGGACAATTTCCACTGGACCAGGCTGCTCCAAGCCTCATCCAGTCTGGCCTTGAACACCTCCGGGGATGTGGCAACAATCTCAATCTCTCCTCTTTCAGCTTTAAACTGTTGCCCCTCATCCTACCCCAGCACTCCCTGATAAAAGAGTCCCTCCACAGCTTTCCTGGAACCCCTTTCAGGTACTGGAAGCTGCTCTAAGGTCTCCCCAGAGCCTTCTCTTCTCCAGGCTGAAAAATCTCAGCTCTGTCAGTCTGTCTTCATTGGCCATGGTTAGGACAAATTCACAGTGCAGGACCTTGTGAGGTCCCCTAGTTTTGCTGTAAGGTGTGACCTCACTGTCGTCATCAGAGCACAGAGTGAAAAGGTGAATGTTAGGATGTGGATCTCCTGATGGCACCATCTGTGGTTCTATGGAAGGACACGAGGACCTACCTGCTGGCTCACATGTAGGACGTGGTTATCTACATGGCTGAAAACCTTCGAGTCAGAGAAGAGCTCTCTTCTGGTCTTTCTCTGGGGCTTTTCATTTTGCTTCTCTCCCAAGCTCCTAAGCCTTTCCTTGGGAAGGAGGGCTGGAGTACTACTGCCCACAATCACAGACGGCTTCTGTAGTAGCTTTCGACAGGTCTTTTCACTGCTGTTGTTAACTTTTTCTGCCCAAAATGCAAAAATCCCCTTGGAGGGAGAATCCTTGGGCTCCTCTCTTACTTCTTGCGTAGCTGAGACTTTCTTTAGCACCTGCTCCTTGCTCCTGTTTGCGTTGGTGACTTGGTGGGGGAGTTTCTCTGAGGTCTTGCAGCCTATCTCTTCAGAAATATGTCCCAGGGGAAAGTTGCCATTACAGACATCTGACATCTGAGCTTCCTCCCAGCCAGGAGAGATGTTTTCTGCCCAGGATGTCATCATATTTTCTTCATGGTTCCTGGGATGGGCCCATCTCAATGTGCTTTGGGTGGTTTGTTTTTCACGGTGGTTCCCGTTCCTGGAGCTATGGGAGGGGATCAGCTCTTTTGCTTTGATAGTCTGGGTTTTGGTTGACTTTCCTCTGTCATAGCTGGTCTTCATCTGCGCAGTGGGGAAGGGGGTGAAGAAACCACAAACCACGGAGGTCTGCAGATGGAAAGACAGACGATGTTTTTGCAAAAGAAGAATGTGCACTGGGCTGATTACTTCAGAGCCTGCCTGTCTGTGTGGTTAATTACAGCAAACCAGGATTTGGTCAGCTGAGTTTAACCAAAAGTAGTGATTTTTTCCCACTTCAGGAAGGAAGGTGTGTTGATGATGCTATAGAGAAGCTCTTAGCTTATTTTCAAGTGCAAATACTTGGTGGGGCATCAGCAGTTACATCTCTGCACTGGAAGAGAATGGAAAAATTAGCGTTATTTCTTTTGCAAAAAAAATGGCAAGGAAATATTTATCATAGAATCATAGAACGGTTTGGGTTAGAAGGGACATTATAGGTCATCCAGTTCCAACCCCACCTGCCATGGGCAGGGACACCTCCCACTGGACCAGGCTGATCAAGACCACATCCAACCTGGCCTTGAACACCTCCAGGGATGGGGCAGCCACAACTTCCCTGGGTAACCTGTGCCAGTGTCTCACCGCCCTCATCGTGAAGAATTTCTTCCTAATTTCTAGTCATGTTATACATGTTGGAAGGGTCTTTAAAGGGGTGCAGGAAGTGTGTGAGCACCTCACTTTCCCTCCATGAAACTAGGACTAATGCCATAGCACTTCTCCTTGTCCCCAGATCCAGCAATCAAGGAGAACAAAGAATTAATGTAATAAGTGTTTTGGTGCTCCAGAAAGCTTTCTTTGCCAGAAAACCTTTCCTACAGGAGGTTTCCCACTTTGCACCCGTTACCTTTCTGTTTTCCTCAGATCTACATCTGCCATTCAAGTTCTGCGGAAAAGTGTAATTCCTTATATTTTTGCTTTACACTTGAAGTACAGGGGTGTCAAGTGAGAAGGCTGCAGGAGATACTACGTGAAAAAATGTAAGGAAAGGTGTTATCCAGGATTGATGAGGTTTTTGCGTTAAAGCTGTAGGCAGAGCTAGCTCTCGCACACCCTAAACATCTGCACAGTGCTTGCTAGTTTTATCCTGGTTTAGTTTCTGTTTGCTGTTGTTGTTTTTAATCATAAAATGACTATTTGTGCAACGCAAATAGCAGAGCCTGCTGTGAGCCACTTAGCGTAGCCCAGAAATGTCACTCTCTGTATTCAGTCAGCCTCTCCCATGAGGAGGCAGACTGGGTTTTCAACAGCTGCACTGAGGCATTGGCCTTGCTTTTCCAGGAAAACGGGATGTCACTCATCCCTCTTCCTGCTACCCTGTTTTTTTCCTCCTTGCATGGGATTAAGGCTTGCAGATGTAGGACAGCCTTTTCTAGGAGGGATTAGAGATCAAGACCACCCCAGGCTTGTTTTTTCTTATTAACACATAGAATCATAGAGTTGTTAAGGTTGGAAAAGACCTTCAAGATCCAACCATTGACACGATACCACCATGCCTACTAAACAATATCTCCAAGTGCCACAGCTATATGCTTTTTGAACACCTCCAGGGGTGGTGACTCCACCACTTGCCTGGACAGCCTCTTCAATGCTTCACCACTCTTTTGGAAAAGAAATATAATCTAAATATATACAATCTAAACCCCCTGTTGGAGTAACTTGAGGCCGTTTCCTCTCATGCTTTGCACATACAAACACTGAGAGAATTCAAATGGCACCAATGAGTTAATCCAATGCTGGATGCTCCAATAACCAGAGGATGCCCTAATGGGATGATGTCCTCTGGGCAGTTTCTGGGTGCACGGGATGTTTTTCTTTGCAGGACAGCCCTACTGGAGCCCGAATCATCCTGCTGCCATGGTTTTTTTTGCACAGACTGTGGAGGTTGTGCATTCTCTATTTAATCCCAGACCACATCTTAGCCTGAAGAGATGAGTTGGTCGTGCTCAGCTGTTGACACTTTCAAGTTGTCCTTGTGCATGTGAGCTAGGGGTCACTGCAGGGCTGCTCTCCCGTCCCCAGGTGTAGACATCTGCTGTCACGGGCAAAGAGGGATTTTGCCTGCCACTTTCTAAGTGAGCAGCAAGAGGCCACTTCTGAATCCTTCATGCTCGTTACTTGACATGAACCAGGGCACGATAACTCAAAGACATAAATCCCAGCCAGTGCCAGGAACAGATGCCTTTCTCCTCTTGCTTCAGCAGGGCTTGGTCCTGCAAAGTATACCCTATTTCAGAGGAACTGGCAGACTCTAAGCCAACTTTTTTCACAGCTGTTCTTTGTGAGATTCTCTGCTATCTTTCCACATGGTGTTTGGGAGGGGAGCAGCTTGGAACTGGGGTGGAAGATGCGCCCTCAATTCTTAGACACAGTCTCAGAACTACCGGAAAAAACATGTTCACTCCAGGTGACAGAAAATGTGAAAATCCTCACTTGCTTAGTTTTATTTTTTAATCTTAGCCTTTTTTCTTGGGTTCAAACTGCATGTTTTATTTCAATTCCATGTCACTTCTGTGTTTAAGGCTTCAAAAGAAATTAAAACAAAAGCACCACTTTGACATTAGTCTGAATAATTTCCTCTTCCCGTGCCTTAAAAATGATGTTTCATACCCAGCTGATACCTCAGAAATCCCTAAATCACTGCTTGCCATCAGTCAAAGTAGAACAGGGGACTGCTGCTTTCATACTTTCCCCAGAAATTTAATCTGTAGTCGAAGAGGCTGAGTCTTTGAGAGCACTAATCTTGGTGGAACCTCTACTTGCCCCAAAGAGCAGACAGCCCCTTTTCCACATGCTGTGGTGTTTCTGAGCTGATAACACCTTAATCCATGAAACATCAGCTCCAGAGAGGATGTTTCAGCCTAGAGTTGCCATTGCAGAGGGCTTAGGGAGAGGTGGGAGAAGGGCTGGTTCCTACTGTGGTTTGAGCAGGGAGAGCATCCCTGACTTTCCCATGGATGGTTGTGGTATCAGCGGGCTCTCAGCTCACATTCAAGCAAACATTTCGGTCTGCCTTGACTATGCTCTAAGCAGGCAAATGCAATTTTAAAGTACTCGGGGCAACATTATCACTGGCAGCTCTGTGCAGTTTCAGTGTTGAGAGTGCGGGAATTGCGTTGCCTCTCCAAGCTGGAACGGTGGCAGCTTAGAGGTATAATGGGTCGAATAGAAAACCTCCACAAGACAAGCAGAGAGAGACCAGACCGTCTGGCATCTTTGCAGCATCCCTCCAAAGGTAACTGGCCTGGCACGGGGTGGAAAGGACATTCTGTAGGGAATACCGAGTCCTTGGGGTACAGGATATTTGGGGTGAAAAAGGTGGAGATGGTCAAGAGATAGGGAGGCAGAGCCACGATGGACGCTGGTCACTCCACATGGGGATGTGACACCTCGTCCTGTTATGGTATAGGTAAGGAAATAAATGAAGCTGAGGGAATAAATGCAGAGGGGTGACAAAACCCTGGGAAATGATCTCCAGTGTCAGGTGTCCCTGGAGGGACCTGGAGCAGCTCATGCATGGGGGCTAATGGCAGAGCTAGCAAAGCCTTTGAAAATAGGGATTGTTCCTACTCACCCTGCTCGTGGCACAGCCGTGGCTCCCCACCATTTGCAAAAGGCAGGCAGCTCCCGACAGCCTCCATCGCTTTTATACATGTGCCAAACCAGGCACATCTTTTTTCTTTTTCTTGCACCTTGCTAGTGTCAGGAGAGCTAAAAATACTCTAAAGCGCCAGCGAACGTGCTAACATTGCTGCTGCCAGTCCAAGCCTCTGCGGGCCTGGCACTTCTGCAGATCATAGAGGCTAGAGTGTATTTACAGGAGGGATAGGGGAGAGATAAGAGGCTTTCTCTTATCAGCAGACAGGCTTTGGCATGGCAACAGTGGCTGGCTTTGTCCTCCTGGCTCGTGTCCATGCCTCCTGCCTGGGGAGGTAGCGTGGTGTTTCCCCTTTAGGAGGTTCTGCAAAGTTGCTCCTGCCTTGTTTTTTTTTCTGGGCACCTTTCACTCCATTATCATGGAATCATAGAATTGTTTAGGTTGGAAGGGACTTTAAAGATCCTCCCACTGGATCAGGATGCTCAAAGCCCCATCCAGCCTGGCCTTGAACACCTCCAGGGATGGGGCAGTCATGACTTCTCTGGTCAACCTGTGCCAACGCCTTAACACCCTCACAGGAAAACAGATTTCTTCCTAACATCTCATCTCAATCTCCCCTCTTTCAGCTTAAAACTCTCCCCTCTCATCCTATCCCTACACTCCCCGATAAAGAGCCACTCCCCAGCTTTCCTGTAGGTCCTCTTTAAGTACTGGAAGGCTGCTATAAGGTCTCTCTGGAGTCTCCTCCAGGCTGCACAAAAACCTCTTCACGGCCTCCTCTGGACTCACTCTAACAGATCCATCTCCTTCCTGTGTTGAGGAGTCCAGAGCCGAATACAGGACTCCGGGTGAGGTCTCGCAAGAGTGGATTAGAGGTGGAGAATCCCTTCCCCGACTCTGCTGGTTGCACTTCTTTGGATGCAGCCCAGGATACGGTTTGGTATGAGCGCACATTACCAGCTCATGTTGAGTTTCTCATCCACCAACACCCCGAAGTCCTTCTCTTCAAGGCTGCTCTCAATCCATTCTCTGCCCAGCTTCTACTTGTGCTTAGGATTGCACCAACCCAGATGCAAGACCTTGCGCTTGGCTTTGTTGAACTTTGTGAGGATAGCAAATATGAGGTTTGGATTTCACCATCCCGGCTTTGCCCCAGTGGGAAGATAGGAGGGAAAACCAAGAGCAGAGTTATCCAGCGAGCTTGTGGGGTTGTCCTCTCTCTGCCACTGCTTGTTAGCACTGCTTGGACAGTACAAGATTTTACGGTCCTGCAAGATGCTCAAATACATAATGCCTTTGCATTTGTCTGCATCCAACCTGAACTTACTACAATCTTGATTTTCCCATTCTTCTGCAAAATTCCCTTTGCCTTCAGGCTGCATCGCCAGGAGAGGAAATTTTTATCCTGACTTTGTACAGCACAGGCTGCTTTGCAGCCCTTGTCCTGACCTTGGTACCCTGGGAATTCTCCAGGGTACATCACAATTAAGAATATCATCTCATAGATGTGACCAACGATTTGAAACATGGATGTTGGAATATTGTTCTTTATTATTATGTAACTCTGTTCCACTAAGTGGCATCATATCCCTTGTTTCTGCTCGCTCCTTTTAACTCTGCCTCCAAATATTGCAAACTTTCTTCTTCAAACAAAAAGGAAGAATTTTTACCAGGTTTTGGCTGAAAGTGGGGAGGGAAAAAAGGAGAAAAATATTACTTTGGAAAAGAGGAGAAACATTTACTTTAAACTCCCCCTCCTCAGATCTTAGTCCCCAGACTCACTCCTTTTACCTGGGGTTTAGAAATCACAGCTTCCCAACACCGTGTGTTCTCCCTGCTCCCCTCTCGGTGCAGGGTTTGCTCTGTTTTGGATGCAGCAGACACCACACCCAACTGCTGGAGAGCACAACATGTCATTTGTGTCCCAGCAATGAGACCTTCCTAATTTACAGAAAATGGTTTGAAAATGAAATTTGCGCAGTGAGTAAGTTTTGGCAGCAGGAGGCTGGCAAAGGAAGGTCCTGGGTCTTTAGGGACATAGCACCAGATGCCACAGCTCCAAGATGTTTCCAGTTACATCTGGCCATTGATGGATCTGTTTTGCAATTAGTGACCATGCCCTCATGTCTACCCAACCAAGAGACGTACCAAAACACTACAAAAGGCTCACTAAGACATTACACCCCGCTGACTGATGTAGCTTTGGAGCCAAGGCATGAGTTCAGGCCTCCAAGTAGATCTGTGGACAGCAATTTCACCATGGTGAAGCCCACTAGCAAGGGGTTCCTGCTTCTTTAATCTGGGAAATCATGGAATGGTTTGGGTTGGAAGGGACCTAAAAGATCATCCAGTTCCACCCCCTGCCATGGGCAGGGACACCTCCCACTGGATCAGGTTGCTCAAAGCCCCATCCAACCTGGCCTTGAACAATTCTGGGGACGAGGCTTCCACAACTTCTCCGGGCAACCTGTTCCAGTGGATCACCATCCACACAGGAAAATATTTCTTCCTAATATCTCATCTCAATGTTCCCTTTTTCCGGTTAATTCTCTTCTCCCTCACCCTATCCCTTTACTCCCTGATAAAGAGCCCCTCCCCAGCTTTCCCAACATCTCATCTGGGTGCTGGCCACATCCTTCTGTTGTCTACAGAAACAGATTCATCTCATCTACGTTCGCCAATCAGACAAGTAAGGTGAGGTTGAACTTTGGTCACGCATACGTCACCATCCTTGTTGTGGGACTCTTTTGATAGATGATGTCTGAAGGGTGAACTAAAGCTTTTGCAATTGAAATAGAAGAGCCTCATGTCAAACAGACCAAGGGGTTCACCAAAAAATGAAGCACAAATATGAGTTGCGATGGCTGAGCAGCTCTGATTGCTCTCTAGTTGCTCTCTGAGACTACCTGAAAGGAGGTTGTAGCTGGTCTTTTCTCCCAAGTAACAAGTGATAGGACAAGAGAAAATGGCCTGAAGTTGCACCAGGGGAGGTTTAGATGGGATATTAGGAAAAACTTCTTTACCAAAAGAGTGGTGAAGCATTGGAAGACGCTGCCCAAGGCAGTGGTGGAGTCCCCATCCCCGGAGGTGTTTGAAAAATGTTTAGACATGGTACTTTATGACACGGTTTAATAGGCACCGTGGTGTTGGGCTGATGGTTGGATTGGATGATTTTAGATGTCTTTTTAAACCTTAATGATTCTGTGATTCTATGATTCTATTGACCATTTAGCAGATGCAGAGAGTTTTTGTAGGCGTTGCAGGAAAAGGCGAGCTTGCAGAGAGGGTTTGAAGCGGAGGGATGAGGCATTGCTGTGATTGTATTTGGTTTGGGGTTTTTTTTCTCAGCATGAAAACAGAGAGAAAGAGCTCAAGATTGCTTGTTTAGAGATCCAGCAGTTAGTAGAGGATGAACCAGATGAGCTTGGAGATGGGGTTGATCAGTGGTGAGAGAGGAGGGGACACAGAGGCCTTAGATAACAAAGGCAAATCATTTATTCCCTCCTTCTACAGGTGGAAACAGTGAAAAGAGAATCGGGATACAGAAAGGGTTGCCCCAATCAAGGCAAGGAACTAAAAATATTTGTGCACAGAGATATTTTGCATGAGCAATGAAGGCAAATTCGCATTAGATGAGCCCTGATGAGAGGCTGTGGCAGTACCTCAGTGCAGAAACAAGCGCCTCGATGAGCTGGTGGGCTGTGTGTGTGGGCAAGGGAGGGCACTGCTCTGAGACGACTGGTGGGAGGGGTGCAGGTTCGAGCTACATAAGAAAAACTGCCCACACCAACTAAGGCTGCTACAGATTTGATCTTAATTATCCATGTATGGCAGAAAGGGCTAATTTCTATATTCAGTTCTAACTGCAGGTGGGTGTTTGCAGATCGAGTCAGATATGGTTGTGCTGTCTTCACCTTGGTTGTAGGGCATGATGGGGAGCAGATACTTCCCCACTGGGTGGAATGAACTCCCTGGCCATAGCCATCCCTGAGCAATGGCATTGCTAATCTTGCAGAGCAAGGAGAAATTTCAGATAGGAAAATATCTGTCTCTAAACCAGAGCTGGTCTTATGCTGTTTACTTCATCTCTACAGAGCCATGAGCAACCTGGGGTTTGCAGGACTGTAATCCAACGTGGTGCCTCTGAGAGGGACCAGCCATGGGCTCCTGACCAAGGCATACAGATCGTGGCAGCAGTTTTGCAGCTTTCTCACGCAGAGCATGATTGAGAAAGTAATTTTCATTGTAATCTTTTATTTTACTTGTGAAGCCTTCCAGACTCAGGGATTTTTTTGGCTTGAAAGCCAGGAGCTGGTTTTTGGGTTATTTTTTGGGGTTATTTTTTTATAAAGCACTCAGCAGGAATCCAGAATTTAAGAGACAGGAGAGAATTGCTCACTCTTCAGATATTGGCAGTGAGCGGCTTTTCCAGTATATTTCTCTGGAAAGAAGGGATGAATACATGGAAATAAAACACAGGCAGTATATTGAAATCCTCCAGACAAGGACCTACACCTAATGTGGGTCTGGACTGGCTTTTCTTTAGTCTTCCTAGCCTGGCAGATCCTATGCCCAGAGAAGGTAGGGAAATCCACAGATGGTTTTGAAACCAGGAGTAAGCTGTGTTAGAATGATAATGTGTCTTTCAAATGGGATTCTCTACCCAAATCAAAGAATCATAGAATGGCCTGGGCTGGAAGGGACCATCCAGGAGGGTCTGAGTTCAGCTCAGCCACTCAGAAACCAACACAGAGTTGCTCTTGCAGCTAACCCCACTGCGATTTATTAGAGCCTGCAGTTTTCCAGTCTACAAGGGTCAACCGTTCATTACCCATCCATCTACTTGATTCATAAATCATTGGGTAAACTGTGCACTCTTCGTAGGTCAGGGCTGCCCCATTGTCCTGTTTGTACAACACCACCTGGGTTGGGGTTAGCGTCTAAGTGATGCCGCTCATAGAACCATAGAATCATTAAAGTTGGAAAAGACCTCTAAGATCACCCAGTCCAACCATCAGCCCAACACCACTGTGCCTACTAAACCATGTCCCCAAGTGCCACATCTACATGTGCTTTTTAACACCTCCAAGGACGGAGACTCCACCACTTCCGTAAGCAGCCTCTTCCAATGCTTCACCACTCTTTTGGAGTGGTCATGTCTAAGGAATCCACAGCAATTCCAGCTAGGGAAGGATTTGTGTTCTCAGGTTGTGTTTGAAAGCCTGAGGTTTAAAACACAGACAAAAAAAGAGTCAAACAGGTGATACTTCAGCATGTTTTCTGATTTGAAGCTCTCTCTAACAGTGCATTTAAAAGTGGGGGGTTTTTTTGTTTGTTTGGGTTTTTTTTTTACAGTACTTACGAAAATATGAGATTAGGAGGTGGGGCAAAAGATGTTGAAAATTTGGATTCCTGCTTTCTCATCTGAGGCTGTAAGATAAATCATAGAGACTTGGTGTCTCCTAATTAAACAAGGAGCATCTGTGAAAATGCCCATGTTTTTCAGCCACTTTTGCTACACGTCTGAAGGAACTCACCCCTATATTCAGTGCTGGTGAGGCTGCACTTCGAATCCGATGTTCAGTTTTGGGCCTCTCAGTACAAGAAAGACATTGAGTTGCTGGAGCACATCCAGAGAAGGGGAAGGGAGCTGGGGAAGGGTCTGGAGCCCAGGGGTTGTGAGGAGTGGCAGAGGGAACTGGGATTGTTTAGGCTGGAGAAGAGGAGGCTGAGGGGAGACCTCATCATTCTCTGCAGCTTCTGGAGGTTGTAGCGGGGTGGGTGTTGGTCTCTTCTCCCAAGGAACAAGTGATAGGAAATGGCCTCAAGTTGTGCCATGGGAGGTTTAGATTGGATATTAGGAATAATTTCTTTACTGAAAGAGTGGTGAAGCACTGAAAGAGGCTGCCTGGGGCAGTGGTGGAGTCTCCATCCCTAGAGGTGTTCAGAAAACATAGCTGTGGCACTTGGGGACATGGCTTAGTAGGCATGTTAGTATTGCATTGATGATTGGACTGGATAATCTTAGAAGTCTTTACCAACATTAAGGATTCTATGATTCAATAACTTGAGGTTGTGAGCTCCTGCACTGCCTGTGCCTTCAGCTGCTCAGCACATGGGCCCCTGATCTCAGGTGGGACCTTTCCCCACTGGTGTAGCACAGGGAACAGATCTATAGTGTTGTGGAAATACCTCTCAATGAGAGCAAACTCCTGCTTGGCAGAGCTCACCCATCTGTGGCAGAGAGTTGGAGCTGCTGTGGCACAAAAGTACATTTTAAGGAACAACATGGGAGATAGCGAATCAGATGTGTCTCACCAAGTTGCCTCATCTTATGCATTGCTATCTTTCATGACCTTTTCCAAGTGCTTTCTCTTAATGAATAGTTATTTTTCGCAGACTGAGGAAGAACACAGAGCTTTTGACAGTTCCCTTCTGTCATAGTTTCCTTTCTTTTACTTTTCTTTATTTGGTTTTGTTTTGTTATTTCTTTCAGGTCAATACTTGAACCAGAAATGAGCCAACTCTTCTGGGTTTTGTGATCACAAGCACAAAATATCCTGCAGAGACTGGGCACATTCTGCTTTCTAAGCTCATGGTACTGGCATCTCCCAACAACAACGATGTGTTTGATGAGCTCCTGATAATGCTGCAAAGAGTCATCCCCTCTTGAAGGCCACCTCCTGGCACCAACCTGACACTAAAATCTTTGAAGCTTGGACAAGTATTCAATTGACATCACTGACCTGACCTGGTATGGTTGTGCCAAAGCTGTCGGGCTGCTGCAGACAAACTGAAGGAACAATGTAAGTGACCTTTTTATTTAGAGGAAGCTGGAGTAGTGGGGAAGCACAGCCAAAGACGACAGGGTGCATTGTCTCTGTTTGGAATTGATGATGTTAGAGGTTTCTTCCAACCTTAACGATTCTATGATTCTATTCTAAAGTTATGAACCAAACCTCCAAGTTCCTGAGGTCTGTTTACCAGACAAAGGCAGAGAGTCTATCTCGTCCGTGTTGACCTCACAGCAGGTTTCCAGACATAGCGTTGGGCTGTGACAGTCTGCAAAATGAAATTGTCTATACTACCATCACCAAATCTGTCAGTAGAAGTGGCCGCATGATGCCACCAGGTCCCAGACTGCATTAGCAATGTTCACTGTGTTGTCTCTTCTGGTTTTGCACTGGTTCTTATCTCATTTTTATCCACTGTGGGTCGTGTCTGAGTCAGAGCAGACAGGGCAGGCTGTTATAAGAGATGCTCTCCTAGAAATCTTCTTCTGTTCTCTATTTTTATCATCCCTGTTTTGCAAGGATGGAGTGCATGGGAAGAACAAATGAACCGTCCTAGCGGATTCAAACAGAGAGAGAAAATAAACAATATTTTACTGTAAGATTGTCCTTGAAAACAAGCAAGCTTGGAATTTAGGCCTTGATTGGGCTCAGAGATGACATTGCAAGAGAAAATAGACAGCTTCCAGTTCCTAGCAGAACCACCAGGCAGGTGGAAGCTCTGAGACATGTAGCCAGCCCTTGCCCAAGGGTTAAGGGGAGAAATTAGCCTTTCTCAGGACCCTGGCCTTCAACACAGCACGCGCTGGCTGTGCTTGAGTGTGATGTTGACATACAGTTTCCTTTGAGGCTTGGTGGTCCCAAAATAGCAGAGAAGGGAACTTGGATGCCATCTGTTGGACAGGCATAGGAAGGGAGCAGACAAGCTGGCTTCATCTCTGTAGATGACACACCACCACGAATGGACAGGCTATTTTGTCTCAAGACTCATTTCCATCTAGAGGGGGCGGGCAGTGAAGTGTCTTGTCTCTGCCTCACCGTAATAAGGCAAAGGTACAATCTGTAGTAAGGGATGTTCAACATAAACATCATCTCAGTCAAACCCTCTCGGGGAACAGAGTAACGAAAGAGTAATTTCTTAGCAATGAGTGGTTTATTGATCGTAGAATCATAGAAACACAGAATAGTTTGTGTTGGAAGGGACCTTAAAGATCATCCAGTTCCAACCTCCTGCCATGGGCAGGGATACCTCCCACTGGATCAGGCTGCTCAAGGCCCCATCCAATCTGGCCTTGAACACCTCCAGGGATGTGGGGCAGCCACAACTTCCCTGGACAACCTGTGCCACTGCCTCTCCACCCTCATACTAAAAAAATTCTTCATAATAGCTAATGTAAATCTACCCTCTCTCAGCTTGATGCCGTATTTGGGCGAAGAAGAAGAGCAAAGGCCACGTCTGGGTGGTTCCGCTCAGCAGTTGTAGGGCTATTGTTTGCTCTGAAACCAAAAGTGTGCTCCACTCCTGGTTTAGTGACCAAGGACAGCACACATGCTACTGACACTGTGGGACTGAGAAGCAGGACTGCAATGTGTCCAAAGTAATGTTCTCCCATGGTCCCATCACTGTCCAGGAGATCTGGGACAGAGAACTCATGGCCAACAAGTTGAGCAGAGGAATGTTTTTACTGTTCATACAGACATGAGGTTTATTTTATTGTAGTGCCTTGTTCTTTTCCTCGTGGGTCATGCGGGGATTGTGAGGACCCATGGTTGCTGTTTAGTTTTTCTAGGGATTTAGCCTCCTTTAGAAGGACTATGTGTGTACTTTGTGCTTGAAGGCAATAGACTGATTCCAGCTGGCATCAGCTGGAGATCCAATATACACACAACAGGACTATTTTCATTGCTCTAATTATTGTTGCTGGTGTAACAAGAAGCACTGTAATCATAAGTCTTGTTCTTCATGGATCTCCACGGACACATTAAACCCCATTGTAATCTGTAGGATCCCTGGAGGCCATGAAAATTAATAGCGCTGTCTATGCATTACAATTACTACCAGGCAAACCCCTCAAATTCATTTTTGCTGGAAAGTCCGATTCTCTGGAAAACAATGATTCAGAATTACCAACTCTTAGGAAAAAAGGAATCCTAAAATAATAATGTTCAGACTCTTCTTTCTCTGCTATCTCAAACTGTCCATGTGTTGAGTTTCTGTAAGAGAGCTCACTCTGGTTTTTTTCATAAAATCATGGAATGGTTTGAGTTGGAAGAGACCTTAAAGATCATCCAGTTCCAACCCTCCTGCCATGGGCCCAGACACCTTCCATGGGATCAGGTTGCTTAAAGCCTCATCAAACCTGGCCTTCAACACCTCCAGTGACCGGACTTCCACACCTTCTCTGGGAAACCTGTGCCAGTGCCTCACCACCCTCATAGGAAAACATTTCTTCCATAAATCTAATCTCAATCTCCCCTCTCTCAGCCAAAACCCATTTGTTCTCATCCTATCCATGCACTCCCTGATCGAGAGTCCCTTCCCAGCTTTCCTGCAGCCCCTTTCAGTACTGGAAGCTGCTCTAAGGTCTCCCCAGAGCCTTCTCTTCTCCAGGCTGAACAACCCCAACTTTCTCACCCTGTCCTTGTATAAGAGATGCTTCAGCCCTTGGATCATCTTCGTGGTTTCCTCTGGACTCGCTCCAACAGATCTTTATTTTTCCTATGCTAAGGACTCCAGAACTGAACACAGGACTCCAGGTGAGTTCTCACAAAAGCTGAGTAGAGAGGCAGAATCTCCTCCCTTTCCCTGCTGGTCCTACCACTTTGGATGCAGCCCAGGACACAGTTGGCTTTCCGGTCTGTGAATACACATTACCCACTCATGTTGAGCTTCTCATCCAACAGCACCTATAAGTCCTTATCTTCAGGGCTGCTCTCAATCCATTACATCTATTTTTCTTTTAGTTTACTTTTAGTGTTATATTAAAAAAAGCCAACAAATGACAATATTAAAAAAGAAGCAAACCACAAACCAGCTGCTCCTCTAATTAGCATTGCGGGAAACAGCTTCTTTTATCACATAATTCAAAATCATAGAATCATAGAATAGTTTGGGTTGGAAGGGACCTTGAAAATCATCTCATTCCAATTCCCCTGCCATGGGCAGGGACACCTCCCACTGGATCAGGCTGCCCAAGGCCCCATCCAATCTGGCCTTGAACACCTCCAGGGATGGGGCAGCCACAGCTTCCCTGGGAAACCTGTGCCAGTGTCTCACCACTCTCATGGTGAAGAAATTCTTCCTTATGTCTAATTTAAATCTGCTCCTCTCCAGTTTATACCCATTGAAATGTCAAACAATTCCCTTCCAGCACCAAGACACACCTCAGATGAGCAGATAAGATGTTTCATTAGAGCAGTACCCACTTTTGATATTGTGGAAATCTGATAGCAGCCTAAAATAAAAGCAGAAAAATATAGAGCCAAACTAGGAGGCAGGCAGGAGAAATCCTAGCTGAAGTTATCACCAAGCCATTTTCCCAAATAGACCATTAGGTGCATTTTTTTTCCTCTTTCTTTGTCTTTTTTTTTCTTCAATAGCAAATTGATTGATTTCCATGAGAAAATTTCAGTCTTGCCTAAATTCCAGTTTCCTGAGCAGCTACAGTTGCGGTAAACCCGCAGCCAAGAGACAAACTCCATTTGCAATGGAATACATGCAGCTCCTCTGCAGACACCCAGGAGATGGATAGGACAACTTTATTCTATTTTCTGTCCATTTTACATACAAAGAAGTGAGCCAGATATGACTTGTCCAAATTTTCATCTGTTTTTATCCACTGGCTTGTAGGCACTGCAGATCCCGCTATGGAGTGTGCGCTTCCTAAACACTTGGAAAGGAAAATCCCTGCTTTAGAAATATCCCAGTACAAGTTTAAACAGAATCAGGGATTAAATCAAGTGTAATTTATCCATAATTCCCTATGGGTGAGCAAATGAATGGGGAGTCTAAGGGTGTTCATAGAATCGTGGAATGATTTGGGTTGGAAGGGACCTTAAAGCCCATCCAGTTCCACTCCCTGCCATGGGCAGGGACACCTCCCACTGGATCAGGCTGCTCAAAGCCCCATCCAACCTGACCTTGAACACCTCCAGGAATGGAGCATCCACAACTTCTCTAAGCAACCTGTGCCAGGGCCTCATCACTCTTACACACAAAAAAATTCTTCCTAATTTCTAAACCTAATCTCCCGTCTTGCAGCTTGAAACCATTCCTCGCCAGTTGGTTTCCAGTCCTTGCATGCAGTCTCTAAGGAGACAAGCAGGACCCGTATTCTTATAGGAATAGAGCTATGGAAAACCTGTAAAAGAGGGTAATAGAGCAGAAACTGTGTTAAAACTGTTGTTTACTAAGGTAGACCTGGACTTCTGCTCTTCTCTGGAGGTGGGACTGTAACCTTGATGTCCAGAGGCTGTTCCAACCATCAGAGATGGCCCTGAGTTGAGTTGGAGAGAGGAAGGGTGAACATTTGGCATGGATGGAAAGTGCTCCCACAGCCCATCAACCTTTCCACTCAGCACCACACTTTTCCCCAGGTACTTTTTCGGGGGTAAGTTGAGGTTTTCTGACAAAAATGACTTGAGGGATTTCTAATCTACTCCAGACTGTGATAGTTTCTATCTGCTTCTGCAGGGGATGTGGGCAGCAGGGATCAGAGGGGTTTTAGCTCCACAGATTGGGTGAAAAAAAGGTAGGAGGTAGCAGCACAGATGTGTTTTGCTTGGCTGGAAATTATGGGACAATCTGGGATGCTAGCTGAAGAGCTCTTCCCTGTAGGAGGTGAGGAGTTTTCCTACCTCCTTTGAGTGGGTTTTTTACAGCTCCTGCAGGTCTGATAGACACAGACAGGTCTGCTGTAGGATGCTGAGCCCACAATGCTGGTGTCTGCGAGGGAGCTGTTAGCACCAGAGGGCTCTGTCTCCCTCTCTGCTGAATCAGCAATGACCATAAATCACCATGGAACCGCTACAGTCACCTTCATCCCTGCCCAGAGTTGTCCCCATGGGACAGCCAGGGACCAGAGGACAGCGGGGTGCACACCACTTATAAATAGAGGGCAGTTGTGCATTGCTGCTAGGAGTGAAACCAAGTCTCTTTATATTGTTCGAGTAACAAACAGAGGAAATATCTGTAATCTCTCTTCCCTGCCACTCCTAGGGAGCTATCTTGTTGCCTTTCCTGTGGAGTCCTCCGCTGTGGTTCTGCCTGTGGGAACTACTCAAATGGATTATTTAGCTTTGAACAGTTCTTCTCAGGGGTTTTTACACGGTTTTCCAGTTGGGTATCAGTCTTTGATGACAGGAGGAAAAAAAATGAACCATCTCCAGTTTCTATCTATGAGTTGGGATGAGCAAAATCACAGCTTGCAATTACCACCTCGGAATGGTCTGTCTTCTTGCTGACCCTTCCCCAGCCGTTACGTGCTCAGAGATGTCTTTCTTCAAGAATGTATTCTCTTCAACAAACCACACCCACGCTGGGAAAAATGGGTGACACCCATGCCTGACACCCACACCACAGAGTTTGGTTCTGCTAAACCTTTATTACCAGCATCTTGTCAGGCACCAAGGTATGGGCTGCACTCCCATTTCATAGAATCATAGAATAGTTTGTGTTGGAAGGAACCTTAAAGCCCATCCTGTTCAACCCCCCTGCCATGGGCAGGGACACCTCCCACTGGATCAGGCTGCTCAAAGTCCCATCCAACCTGGCCTTGAACACCTCCAGGGATGGGGCAGCCACCACTTCTCTGGGCAACCTGGGCCAGGGTCTCACTACCCGCACAGGAAAACATTTCTTCCTAATATCTCATCTAAATCTCACCTCTTTCAGCTTCAAACCTTTCCCCTTCATCCTATCCTTGCACTCCCTAAAAAAGAACCCCGCCCCATCTTCCCTGTAGCCCCTTTAAGTACTGGAAGGCTGATATCTCTCCACAGAGTCTTCTCTTCTCCAGGCTGAACAAACAAAACAGACGTGCTCCAGCCCTTGGATCACCTCCACAGCCTCCTCTGGACCTACTCTAACAGGTCCATGTCCTTCCTCTGCTGACTCCAGAGCTGAAACCAGAGCTTCAGGTAAGGTCTCACGAGACCAGAATAGATGGGAGAGAATCCCCTCCCTTGCACTGCTGGTCACACTTGTAGGTCATCCTGACCGAGAGCCTGGCTGGAGATTTGCAGCATCTCTGAGTCAGTGCACTTCTCTTCTAGAAGAGGTTACCTGGATATCAGACACTCAGAGATAGAGGGAGGATGTGTTTAGGCTCCTCCAAGTCCCCAGGCTTTTTCTGCTCACTTTAGTACCACTCCAGCATCTCTTTCCTCAAAGCATGACATTTTTGGGTTCAGTCTTAATCAGTATTATCAGAACTATTCAGGATCCTCCAGTGAATGTCTGATGCAATGACATTAAAGTTACCATACTGGCACTTAAACCCCTTGCCCGGTACATCCTAGGATTTCCATTTTCCATAAACGCCTCAACTACTTAAGTTAGAAATATCCCATATGTCCACTTTTTCTCCTCTTCCATTATTTCCAGACCGTAATTTTTCCCTTTAGCCAACCTTTTCATTTGATCCCCTCAGTACACACTCTCATGCCTTATTAAATTCCACCCTTTTCAGCTCTCAGGTTCAGGCTTTTTGTCTTTTATGATCATTTCCAATTCTGCCCTCTGCAGAGTCTTTATCTCTGTACCTACAACGCAGCAACCATCAGCTCCCTGATCTTCCTTTAGTAAAAAATATTACTGAAAACACTTTTTTTTTTCCTAAAAAAGGCCAAATGTCTCACCTTTCAGCTTCATTAAAAAAACTTGACTCCTATCCATTGGTTCCCCTGCCATCAAAACCTGGGGATGTCTACACTGTCCTCAGGTTGGTGCTTACTCATCTTCACACATTCCAAGCAAATCCTCTTTTTCAGGGCATTACTGAATAAATAAGGTGTCAGGTATGATGTCAGCAGATCGATCAGGAGGGTCTCGGATAGAAGATCCCTCATATGTCTCTTTTCTAGGAAAGCTCTAATTTATGGCAATCAATTAGGGAAAAAAGGCACTGGAGGAAAGTGGTTGTTGCAGCTCCTGCTGTGAGGTACCCACATGCATGTCTTGAGGAATAACTGATTTCACGAGAACCACACCTCGGGTTCATCCTACCTGGGTTTCAGTACTCATGGTGCAGATGCAAGATCCAGTGTAGCCACCTTAAACTTCTCATGCTGAGAAGGGAGAGCAGGTAACATCGGGCAGCGGCAGGTCTGAGGAGCTACCTGCAAGGAAGAAATGTCATGGTAAGCCTCAATCTTCTTCTCAGACTTCTATCCCAGCTTTGCACAGCAGACCTGACAATGAGCCAGAGGAAATTCTTCTTTTCAGAGAAATTCTAAGAGAAAAGTCTTTGAGGGTCCAGGTCTGGACCCACTGTGTCGTTTACTGGCTTTATTGATGCGATGTCAGAGATTATTCCATCCCCTGCATTGTAAGCACTAAAGCTGCAGCTGTTGAGAAGAACTGCTCCAGGCTGTGTCTTGGCAAATATCTTGGCATGTGAACATTTAAAAGATGACTTAATCACTCAAAAAAAAAGAAACCCAAACCATGCGAGGACCAGCAAGTCATTACGTATTGGCAGAATATTGCTGGGAAGTGGCCAGCACAACGCATCTGCATCTTGTAATGTATGCATGAGCCCACAGGGCTGACTCTGTGGACAGTCAGCCCCAGCTGAGGGCTCGACAAAGAAAATGTAGAACTGAAACAGCCCAGGATCAGAATATTGTGAGGCTACGGGCACAGAAATTCATAGCTTCACCCATCCAGTGTCACTGTCTTTATCTGAATTCGGGCTTATCATAGAACCATAAAACGGTTTGGGTTGGAAAGGACCTTAAAGATCACCCAGTTCCAACACCCCTGCCATGAGCAAGGATGCTTTCCACTGCATCAGGTTGCTCAAAGCCCCATCCAACCTGACCTTGAATGTTTCCAGGGATTGGGCAGCCACAACTGCTCTGTTGTGCCAGTGCTTCAACACCCTCATTGTAAAAAGTCTCTTCCATACAGCCAGTTTAAATCTCCCCTCTTTCAGCTTAAACGCATTCCCCCTACAGGAAACAGGGACATATTTAACCAGATCAGGTTGCTCAGAGCTCCATCCAACCTGGCCTTGAATATATCCGGGGATGCGATATTCACGACTCCTCTGGCAACCTGTGCCAGTGCCTCACCGTACTCGCAGGAAAAGAATTCTTCTAATATCCAGTCTAAACCACCCCCCTTTCAGCTAAAAGACATTAGCCCTTGTCCTGTCCCTGCTCTCCCTGATCAAGAGCCCCTCCCCAGCTTTCCTGGAGCCCCTTTCAGTACTGGAAACTGCTCTAAGGTCTCTCCAGAGCCTTCTCTGCTCCAGTCTGAACAAGCCCAACTCTCTCAGCCTGTCCTTATCTGTATCCTTGATGTTTTTTTCACATGAATCATTTCCCATTTTATGGATTAGGAGATTTATTTTTATCATCAGACTCTTCAGATTTTTCATCCAGTCTCTCCCCAAGATTGGGGAGTTAAAAACCCTGCAGGTCATATCGATGCCCATTATAATATAAAATAACACCTTCAAAATGTGCACTGTCGTTTTTCATTTTTCTCCATCTCCACAGCATTTCAATGTTACGTGACCACGTGTTTCCTCTCTCTTTCTAGTGCAACTCTACAACACTGAGACCACAGACACTCTCCCACCAGGTATCAGAGACCCAGAAAGAGAAGAAAATATTGAGACTGTGTGTGTGTTTGTGTGTCAAATGTAATTAAAGTGTTCGCTGGGGAGGGAACCAATTTATAGGATCAAAAACTGCTTGATAAAGGTGAGATGAGGTTAGGGAAGACTGGCTATATTTCTCAGAGCACTGAATTTTCTTTAATTGGCATTTTCTCCATGCTGACATGTTTGTGAGGGTCCCTAGGACAGAGGAACTTTGCTAGATCTCTGGTTTCTTGTACTATAAAATCTTCCAGATGCAAGCTGAGGTGTCTTTTGTCACCCCAGGTGGAAAGGATGCAGACACCACTAAGAACTGATATCTCCCATTTCCTTGGATGCTTTCCTTCCGGGGCTGACTTCTTAGCGTTGCATTAACGAAACCCACTGGCAGGCACAATTGCCTCACCAACCTCATTTGTGTGCTGCAAGATAAGAGAATGGATTTGGCTGGTTATCAGTTAATTAAAAGACTGCTGATGAATTTGTGCTCCTGTTGGCACGGTGTTAGCACTCTCCTGGGCACCTGCTGTCAACAGGAGGTGGAGGACAGAGTTTCTGCCACATCCGTGCTACAAAGCAAGTGGCCCCTGGGGTCTGTATGTCACCACCAACGATGAGCACTGCTGCTACTCCCAGATATGACAAAGTGATGGATATTTCCAATCATATCCAGGGCCGAATCAAAAGAAGTGTGGCCAGCAGGTCAAGAGAGTGAATTCTGCCCCTCTGCTTGGCTTTTGTGAGACTCTGCCTGGAGTACTGCATTCAGTTCTGGAGTCCTCAGCACAGGAAGGACAGGGATCTGTTGGAGTGAGTCCAGAGGAGGCCACAAAGATGATCCAAGGGCTGGAGCACCTCCCATATGAAGATGGGCTGAGAGAGTTGAGCTTGTCCAGCCTGGAGCAGAGAAGGCTCTGGGGAGACCTTATATCAGCCTTCCAGTGCTTAAAGGCAGCTCACAAGGGGCTCTTTATTAGGGAACACAGGTGTAGGATGAGGGGGTAATGGTTTTAAGCTGAAAGAGGGGAGATTTAGACTGGATATAAGGAAGAAATTCTTTACAACGAGGGTGGTGAAGCACTGGCACAGGTTGCCCAGAGAAGTGAACGCCCCATGTCTGGTAACATTCAAGGCCAGGTTGGATGGGGTTTGGGCAGCCTGATGCAGTGGGAGGTGTCCGTGCCCATGGCAGGGGTGTTGAAACTGGATGATCTTTATGGTCCCTTCCAACCCAAAATAGCCTATGATTCTATGATTTCTAAAGAATAAAAAGATAATCCAGGGCAGGATGCCCCCATGGCCTCCACCGGGGACAAACCAGGTTTGTGTATGCACCAGAGATATAATTAATCAGGCTGTACCCTTGCAACAAAATAACACTATTTATGATGATTACAAATGATTACAAATATTAGGAAGTAGAATTTGCAGTTATCCCTTTCGTGTGAGGTCCTGCAGACCCGGCTGCCACAGTGGTTTGAATACTTCAGATAGAGAAATAAATGAATATATTTTTCCCTGATCCTCATTCCTCATCCAATCCTTTCACTCTTTTGGGGTACCGAAACGAGCTCAGCCCAAGGGTCAGACTGTGTTTCATTGAAAATGGGCAGCATCTGCCAGTCTTTGGCAATAGAAGCCCATTGTCAGCAGGAGATACAGGGCTTTGCTCTGAATTGATGTGGCTTTGGGAAATCTTGTACTGACTGCATGTTTTGTGGAATGAAAACCCTTTCCTTAGTCCTTGCTAAGCAGGAGGTACATCTACTAAGGGATGAACAAAGAGAAAACACATAGAAGGGTAAGGAAATGTGAGCTTGTGATCTATATAAACAGAGGATAATCTGAGCTCAGGTATAAAAGTAGCAATTGCCTTTTGTATTGTTTTTTTTTTAACCAACCCTTAATCAAATTTTTCCATTTGAAGGCCATATCTATATCTTATTCTCCTTCTTTACTCCTACCCCAGAAGGAAAGAAACAGAAGAAGTGTGTAAGAAACATGAGACATTTTGGACATCCGTAGTGGTCCTGTTATTCCCAACAGGTCCCTGTGCCAGCTCGGGAATCTGCATGCTAGAAAGGGAGAGAAATAAATTCAGCAAAGAGTTTGGTGTCCCACAAAGCAGCACATGATGTTGTGCAGAAGGTTGCCCTCAGAAACCTCAGAAAAGCCACTGAAATACAAGCTCACAGACAAAACATCTTAATTTCCACACTACCAGTTCTGATGTTGGACATCCAGGAAAATATCAGGTAAGCCATGCTTGTGTGGTGGGGAAGGCTGTCTGGGAAGCAGTGACTGAAAAGGATATGGTGGTTCAGCTGTTAAGTCCCAGTGTCCAATGTGATGCTATGACTAAAAACTGACAAGTCTTTGTATGTGCAAGATGGGGCAGCTCAGGTAGGAAAGTGGGATCGGGTTGTTGACCTAGGGCTGCTTTGGTTATCCTCACTTCAAGAAGTGGAGATCTGAAAATGCACTTTTCAGATGTATCATCATTTTTTTAAAGGCTTCTCATCCCAATTTGGAGACCAAAACCCGCTGCCCAAAGTGAGGACCATGGCTCTGCTGGGAGAGCGGAGACAAGGGATGGGTTGAGGTAAGGGAGTGGACACAGAGGTAACCCTCCAAACGAACTGCGTTCTCTTTGGGCGTGGATTCTAATAACAAACTCTATCGTTTTCCAAATCAACCCCTTATTTACTCCTCTCCCTGCACCCACCCAGTGCTAACTGCAAGATATCTGTCAGGCAGAGAGCTCTGCACCCCGCCTGCTCCTGCCTTCACTGAGTTGACAAATGTATTGCTTCTTGACCGGCAGCCTAAGACTGATCATTTTTAACAATTGCCTTTTGTCTCTGAGGCCTCTCAGTACCAGAATCCCAAGGGCTGTGTTTGCGTTACTGATTAAACACAGTCCCAACCCCTCTCTCTGTCTTGCTATTCATTATTTACATTATGATCTCTGAAGTCCTTTGTAGAAGCAAAGCCCAAGCAGATCTCTAGTTTCATTTATCCTATTTGAGCCATCCAGACAGGGCCATGACTACGAAACACAGAAGTGTCAGAGCAGGAGCACTGGGTCAGATAGAACATCTACCTAACCCCACACCTTGAGTCTGACCATGGCCAAAAGCAGAATCCTCCAGAAAAGTAGAAGAGCAAAGCCTACAGCTTCGTGTGAATCCAAGCAAGACCCTGCCATCCCCCAGCCATGTTGTCTCAGACACTTACTGAGCTGAAAGCGGCCTCTGCACGTAATCCTCACTTAATTTCTCTTCTATGACTTTGTCTGGTCTCCCTATGAGCCCACATTAGTGGACAGCATCCACGTGATTCTGTGGAGATACATGGCTCAGATGTGAAGAACCATCTCTGTAGGCCACTCATATAGGCAGTACCCACTCTCAACCTTCTCTGCACCTTCCACAGGCATCTCAAGAGCTTCCTGGGATTACATGGCTGTTTCATGCCAGGTCTGTAGGATAGACCAGGTAACACAGAAAGAAAGTATCTTCATCACCCAAAGGGCTTTCAAGGCCACTCTTTTCGTCCCATGGAGTCGCAGCCCATATCTCCCTGGGTTGTCAGCTATGAGTGTAACTGTTGTGTTAGCTTCATTTGGAGTTACAAATTCCAAGAAAATGGAGGGCCTATACTTTCAGAACTGATGTAACATTAATGTTGTGTTGCTAAACAGGACTTCAAAGAGCCACAAGCAGACTGAGACATCCAAACCCACGGGATTTCAGCAAGGGGCAAGTGCATTACTCTCATGGGAAATAAGTGGCTTTTCTGCTATATGTTTTGCCCTCTAAGCGAGGCAAATGAGAGCCTTGCATCTTGCAGTGAGAGGAAACATTTGTGCAGGTCTTCCTCTTCTCAGGTGGAAATCCTCAGCCATTTTTGGGATGTTGTTTACTTTTCTTTCATGTGCTCTTTGCCAGGCTTGGAAACGCACCAGCTCTGACAGAGAAGATGCTGAAGAGGGAATGGGAGGTGGACAGCAGGATCCCTTGAGGTGCATCATGCTGGTGGTCTCCCATCAGCCAAACATCTCCTTGTCAGAAGCCTTTGGCCTCTTTGCTTCCCACCTTGCCTTGAAGCCTGTGGCTACTTGCCATGGATAAGCAAAGAAATGAGGTAGAAAGACTGACAAGGAAGCAAAGGTGAGGAGCAGAGAAGATGCTTCCACACTTGGACGGGAAGAACTTGGGTTCAGCTGAAGAGAAGATTGAAAAGGAAGATGTCAGAAATAATATTTAATCATCAACTCCCTTCAGCCCGGGGTCATCCTCAGTCCTAACACACCCGCTTGGCGTGGAAGTAAACGCCTGATTGTGAAAACCCTCCTGTGCTCTCACCCTCATGGACAGACTGATGAATCTTGAGAAGCCCATCTGCCCTGTACAGGCAAATGCCAGAATAAATAAGGCTGCAGTGTGGGATTTCAGCCTGAGTACTTCAGGAAAGCCTGGAGGCACTTGGCCATGCTTGTGAGGCTAGAACCTCTGTTAAAATCTGCTGCACTGTGGAAGGGTTCAGCCCCTACCCCTCCAGTGCAAGACAGATCCTCTAGCGACAGATATTGGGTGTCTCCACTCGGTTCAGTTTCAGTTTATATCTAATAAGACCTGCAATGAGTTTTTAACTGCATTGGAGGAACCAACCCCAGGCACCAGGGAAAGCAGGAAAAGACAATTTCTGCCGATGGCAAGGAAGAAAAGAGTGGCCTTTAAAAGAGGAGGATGTACAAGAGCAGCTGTGGAAGACAACAATTTGGCAGTGATTTCTCCCTGGTTCACATTATTGGGGTATCAATAACGAAGCTAATGGCTCTATGGTTCTGGATACAATGTGCGAGACTGTTTATAGCACCCACTGAGAGGCAGTTACTTTTACTCTCATTGGCAAATCATTGTTTACGTCTCGTGTTTTGAAATGCAGCTGGGTTCCAGCCTTTCCTCACTAACTGGCAGAGCCGAGTGAATCCATGCCCATGTGCTGCTCTTTAGCAACACAAACAGCACAGCCAGATTCCTCTTAGCAGGGTTTTTCTCACTCCCCAAACATGCAAGTCTTGGCTACTAGCATGCCAGCTCATTCCCAACGGATCCTTGCGGACAGTGGGCACTGTGCGAGAGTCACAAGTGAGTTAATGGGTGGCTGAGCACCTGCGAGATACCCTGGAACAAGAAGGGACTTGATTCTTGTGTCAAGGTTGGGGTGGGCTGTAGTTCATCTTGGTGTGATCAGCTCCCCTTTCTCAGTTGCACTCATGATCTGGAGACATCTGTTGACTCACATAACCCTCCCTTCATTTTGGCCTTCTCCCTACATTCTCTGGGTTTATGAGTAACAGTAGATTGCATTTGTCCAACCTAAGTGTTACACTAAAGACTCTGAGAGTCCAAACAGCAGGTCAGGTGGTGAAGGTGGAGGTGAAAGGCTGTAGCTCTGAGAAGATGTACATGGATATCTAGGGTCATCTTGGATGGATGACATTTAAATCACAGAATACGAGGACAGACTGGGAGAGTTGGGCTTGTTCAGCCTAGAGAAGTGAAGGCCCTATGGAGTCCTTATGGCAGCCTTCCAGTACTTAAAGGGAGCCTAAGGAAAAGCTGGGGAGAGGCTCTTTATCAGGGAGTGCAGGGATAGAAGGAGGAGAAATGGTTTTAAGATGAAAGAGGGGAGCTTTATATGAGGTGTTAGGAAGAAATATTTTGCTGTGAAGGTGGTGAGGCACTGGTACAGGTTACTCAGAGAAGTCACGGATGCTCCATCCTTGGAGGTGTTCAAGGCCAGGTTGTATGGGGCTTGGAGCAACCTGATCCAGTGGGAGGTGTCCCTGCCCATGGCGGGAGGTTGGAAGTGGATGATGACTTTTAGGTCCCATCCAACCCAAACCATTCTGATTCCACAATTCCATGATCTAGTCCAACTCCTCATTCATCCATTCTGAGATGCACGTGTTGCTGTCTCCTGCTGTACGCTATTTGGAGCGGTGTGCTAAATCCAGCCTTACTGGGCTGCTTGATCCAGCAGAAGAGCTCTGCTTGGAAGCACTCTCATTCCTCCTTGTGGGTTCGTTATCAGCTATGGAAAGAAGGGAAACAGCATCCAGATGATGAATAATAGGAGGTGTTATTGCTACACTTCACCTGCTCATTGCCTGTAATAAATTCATATTGCTCTTTTAGGTTGGAAGGTTGTCTCTCCAGAACTCCAGCAGTCATACAGACACCTATGAGACTTTATTCAGGGGCAAGATCTGAAGAAATAGGAGATGAAACTTGAAATTTGGGGAGGAAACAGAAAGAAATTTAGAGGAAGCAAAGGCAGAGCGCTAAGGCAGCCAAAAGCTTGTTGTTTCATCTTGCACAGGTGGAAAATCAGAGGTCTGTTGGCCACAGCTAGAACCAGCTCCCTAAAAGTTGCATTTTTGAGTGCTAGGGCTGCAACATTCCTCCCTGCTGGGGAGCGAGTATGGCTCAGAGGAGAGTGGAGGGCCTGGGAGAAGCCACTGCTTTTTGTTTTCCAGTCTGATCCTGGGTTCAGGCCACTGATGAAGTGGTGAGGGACGGCTGACTCATCAGGCATTGTGCTGTCTTGCAGGAGCCATACGAAGCTCCTGACACCCTCTGACTTTGTATGACATCAAGACACCCCACTGCCAGATGTGCTATATCACATTCTCATGTAGCAGACTCCTTCAGCTCTCCAAGCCATGTCATGTTTATGTAGACTCCCAAGCACCAATTATGCAATCTTTCCCATCCTCTCCAGCCAACAAACATCCAATTAAAATGTGCAGTTACCATGGTTTCTTCCTCACCAACCTAGGTAGTTTAGTTGTGAAGTTTGGGTTTGTGAAAATGAAGAAAACATGTTTTCTTTTTAGGAAATGTACTCATTAGATTGATGGTCTTGAAATGTTCTATTCAGCCCACTTTGTGTTTGGGGAGTTTGATGCTGTTATTTTGTTGTTTGGGTTTTTTTTTTCCAAATCCATAGAAAGAGACGAGCTCGGGAATGGTTTACCATGACAAATACATTGTTTTCAGAGTAAATTTGAGCAGCCAGAGAGCAGGACTGGAGAGAATGTTTGCTGGAGTATATGAACGTGCTGTTGGAAATAGTTTGTTGTTGGTAAAAGCTGGGTTTAATTGTAGTCCCTTAAAATCCCTCAGTGTCACATAAAGAAAAATGCTTTACAACAAAACAAGTCTTTTAGGGCAGAGTTGAAAATGAATGTAGAGCCTAGAAACAAACTGCAGTTGCCCGGACTGGGTCACAAATCCATGACTTTTGTCATGCAGCGTGTCCCACCATCCTGCTTTTCAGGATCCTTACATGGGAGAGGAAACAGGACTCAAACCTCCGGCTCCACGCAATGCCTTAGGGACCAGGCAATGTAATCCAGCTATTTTTTCCAATGTCTTCTACAAGGAGAACAAGAGGACGCTGCAGGCAGGTCACAGCGGTTGCAGGGGCAGAAAGCAGAATGTGTCAGTGATATGGCGAAGTCAAGCTCAGCTGAATCCCGCGGCGTGTTAAGACAATGTAAAACTTAGCTTAGGCTGTGATAGAAACATAAAGTGTAATTCACAGCTCTCCAAGCCATCTGTTCGTACCTTCTCCCTTTTTAAACCTAAGGGGAGGCACAGGGGAAAAAAGGTTAAGACTCCATGAAACATTGGTAGGTCTGCAGATTAGCAAATCATCATAAATACCAGCAAAGAAGTGATAATGAAAGCTGAACAGGCCCAAGTAGGTAGTTTGCACGGTCCTGGAGAAACTTCATCTAGACAGATTCATCACCTTTGTTTTCCTCCTTTCTCTTTCTCCTCTCCGTGTTCAAGGAAGAATGGTTTGGGTGGGAAAGGACCTTAAAACTCGTGCAGTTCCAACCCACTTGCCATGGGCAGGGACACCTCCCACTGGATCAGATTGCACAAAATCCTATGGTTTTATGATTTTGCAGTAAAGGAGAAGACTATGATCACAAGCCATAATGTTTCACTTGTCTTCAGGGCCAGAGAAGAGGCCTTAACCCTATTCAGTTTGCTAATCAACATTTTGCCCTGCCTAATGCCATGTTTCTTTGATCAAACTGAAAGAGTATGTTTGGGGTCAATAACAGGGAAAGGAGAAGAGTTATGGTAGATAACAGAGCACCTGCACAACCACTGAGGGTATGAACTGTGGAGAAACGCATTTTGGACGAGGTTTAGAAGGTGCATTTTTAACACCATGACCACGAGGTGGTGAAAGGGCTGCTGATTTGGGTGGTGCTTGCAAAGAGGATGGCCACCTCATCCCTGACAGCCTCATTCATGACAGCCCTTCTACATCCTAGTATTCCCCTGTCCCTCCAAAGGGAAAAGCTTGCTCGTCCTACACTCGTCAGCAGGGTTTGACTTTGAGCAGCAAGTCCTTTCTTAACCTGGGAGATGAAGATTGACTAATGGTGCATCTTGAGTGTATTTTCTTCCCTTTCTGTGTTGGATTTTGGGAATCCTGGCCACGAAAACCCAAAGGGAACTGTACTGGGCAATCAGAAACCAGAACCGAGTGCTGAGCCCAGCATGAGCATGGACCTGCTGCTTGACAGAGACGTGGTCTGATGGGAACACAGTGCTGTCATGCTCCAGGAGCATGGAAATGCACACAGGATGGAAACAATACCTTGCAATGACACTGCTGGCGAGCTGCAAGGTTTTATTCCTGTGCAGAGTGGAAGCTGATTTTCCTGGTTAGAGGAAAATCAGAAATCATAGCCGGAAGTCCACGCCTTCACAAATAAATCCAGGACAGAGTTGGCTCGTCCAGTGGTCAAGATGTATCACAGACTGCCTTCCTCAAACCCACTGGAAGAAGACCAGTGCTACCAGTCTCAACAGGCCCTCTGGTAAGCATGGCCTGTGCAGTTTCAGCTCATGAGATCATCTGCTTCCCTAAGGTTAGGATGGAACAACATTTCACCACTAGTGGAACCCTCAAAGCAAAGCAAACCCGCTGAAGCCATAATTATGTCTTTATTGTCCAGAGCCAAGCCGTGTGGGGCCTGGCAACGTGCCTTTCATTCTGCAGAGATGATTACATTTATACTACATTACACATTGTGGGATGGGGCTGGTAGTGCCGTTGTAATTCAGCGAGGGGCATCTCCATTCAGATCACTCCCTTAGCAGTGCTGTGGGAGCCGTGTGTATACAGATCCCAAAGAGAAGGACTTTGTTGCCTTTCTCTTGGGCAAGTTCCTCCTGGCCACCACATGGAGTGATGTAAATGGGCTTTGTGTTGCTTGTCAACAAGGTTGCTCCAGCTGTGACTGAAAAAAGCACGGATGAGGTGGGCGAGGAACACAGAGAAGGAGCAGCACAAAGGTGTTTGCAGTTCAGGCTGGTGTGAAGAATTGTGGGTCTCAGGTGTGACTTGTGAAAAAGAAATCTTGAAAGTAGAGGAGCCTATTGAGGAAGGAAGATAGATTTGCTGAGAAGAAAGCCATCCTGGTGGCAGCATTGAGGCCATATGAGCGACATAATGACAATACCAGAGGAGATGGGTATGGAATGTGAACCAGGTCCACTTGAAAAGATGATTGTGATGCCAGAAGATGTCAAATAAGCTAAGAGCTCATTTATATGTGGGTAGAGATGTGATCGATGAGCACAGATTGGACCAAGAGGGACTGATAGAGATGGCTACAGAGGGAGAGGGGACAAGCCCTTGAGTGAAAAAGGTGAAAGGCGGAGTAGAAGGAGGGCTGCATGTTAAGTGAAGAGAAACAAGCGAGAAGAGCTATGTCAAAATGCAGAGAAGATGAGAGGAGAGATGAAAGGAGAATGATTTTGAGAAAGGCTGTTGGTAGCTAAGTGACAGATGATACAGGAAAAATAGAGCAAGGTGAAGGGATTTGAGTCAAAGACCCTTAGAGAAGAGGGAAGAAGCTGGATGAGAGATGAATGTGAAGACTGGAGGAGAGGTGATGAGGACCAGGCAGAGCTGTTTGTTGCAGGAAGCTAAGATAAGGGAGAAGGAGGGAAAAGGAGGGAGGTTGGCCAAGGGTCTGTGTTTGACATGGCCAGTGTGGGCCAGAATACAGGGAGAGGAGATAGGTTGAATGTTCCAGAAACACTGTGAAGATGCTGCATCTGACTTTCCCTCCTACAGCACTAGAGAGAACAGTCAGCACCCTTGGGACAGGGGTTGTCCTTTCTGCTTGGGCCTACAACAGTTGCTCTGGTGCACAGCAGGCTTTTCTACTGCCTCAACACTAATTCTTCTCTCTCCTGAAGACCTCTTGCAAAGTCAGGAGAATGCCAATGGTCTCCTGAATTGTTTGGTGCTTACCTGCCCAAATTCATATCTCACCACCCTCCAGACCACAAGTGTGTGCACAAGAACAAGTAAAACCTAGGTTCTTTTTTAATGCCACACCTCAAAATTTTGAAGACATTGAGGAAGGAATAAGGTCTTTGGGTGAATGCTGAATGAGGGGTATTAGGGAATCAATTGAATAACTCCTAGGAGATTAAGTTTTTTTGTTGATGGACAAGTGGCAATGATTTTTATGAGTCTGTAATGATTGAAGGGTATTCATGACCACAAGGAACTCCATCGGTTTGTAGGAGTGTCAAAGGACCACTTTTCAGTCAGGGATCTGTAGTTGGCCCTGACTGAAGGGAAAGTCCAAGATTTGATGAAGCTGATATGATTTGACAGCTCCTGTGTCTTGCTTCTGGTCAGAAGGCTGCAAGATGGTGGTGGTGATGGTGGGACCACAAAGCAGCAGAAGACGTTGGGCTGAACCAGGAAGGAAGGACTGAGAAATTGGCACTGGCTTTGTCAGAGGAACTGCTGGGATGTGGACACATCTCACTATGCATTGAATAAACAAGGCAAATCCAAAGTAAATGTTGAACTAGGCTAAGAATAGCACGTCAGCCTAATCCGCAGACATCAACGGCCAAAGGAAGAACACCATACAAACCACACCAGATATTTGGAGTGGATAAGATCTCTGCTAGTAATCAGCTATTATCAAACCATTTCTGCAAACTGTGTTTCTTTCCCACAGAATAGGCTGTCTTGACTTCCTTTCTTGGAAGAGGTGAACAGAAACTGAATTGACTCTGTGGGGCAGAAGTTATCCATGAAAGTCCCCAAACTCCTCGGTGCATCTTGGCTGTGTTTTGACTCCATGTCATGACATAGGACCTTGTCCAGTTGAGTTTCTAAGGAATATCTGGATATGTGGGTATGGGATGAGATGCAGTGCACTGCAGTTAATTCTCCAGTAGGGTTTATCAGGGGAAGGACCTAGGGCATATTCCAAAGGACAGCTGGGACATGTCTGGCACAGTCTCATGTCCTGTAAGGCAGACACAGCCAGGACAACTAGGGAAAAACTCATGGGAAGATGTTGGCAATACTAAGACTTCTTAGGATGAAGAAGTAATGGGAAGTTTGTTGGGTCCAAAACAACGTATGGCCCAACAGTAAATCATATTTAGACACCACAGAGCTATTTAACCACCAGGCGATGACTCAGAAGCTCTTCCAAATCTCCCTCATGCAGATTTGTATAAATCATTTCACCTTGTGTCACCTTAGTAGAACAGGGACATTATTGCCTTATTCAGCAAGATCATCAGCATTTCTGTATGTTCGCATCCTCCCGTGCACCACAAGTGATGACAGCAGTAGTGGAAAGCAACACATCACTTGATGCACCTGAAAAGTGGCAAAGCTAATCAAATGAAGGGAAATTTAGGCATTGGAGCATGTTTTAGACATATCTGAGCTGATGAGAATTCATAAAAACATCATAAATATGAAAACACTGAAAAATACGCAAAATGACCTAGTTTGAAGCAAAAGCTAGGGAGACATCATTCCCTGCAGAAGTGAATCACGTTATTCTGCAGAACATATCCAGAACCATGTTAGGTTCAACAAGGTTTAGTTTCCTGCACTTGGGCCACACCACCACTGTGCAATGCTCCAAGCTTGGGGAAAGCTGCCTGGTGTAAACAGACCTGGGGACGCTGTTTGTCTGTGGCTGAACACGAGCCAGCAATGTGTCCAAGTGGCCAAGAAGGCCAACAGCATCCTGGCTTGTATCAGCCATGGTGTGGCCACCAGGAGTAGGAAAGGGATGGTCCCCCTGTACTCAGCACTGGTGAGGTAACACCTTGAATCCTGTGTTCAGTTTTGGGCCCTTCAGTAAAGACATTGTGGGGCTGGAGCACATCCGGAGAACGGGAATGGAGATGGGGAAGGGTCTGGAGCACAGGAGTTATGGGAAGCAGCTGAGGGAAATGGGGTTGTTTAGCCTGGAGAAAAGGAGGCTGAGGGGAGACCTCATTGCTCTCTACCACTACTTGAAAGGAGGTTGTACCGAGGTAGATGCAGCCTGGGCTCTTCTCCCAAGTGATACGTGATAGGATGAGAGGAAATGGCCTCAAGCAGCTCCAGGGGGAGGTTTAGATCGGATATTAGGAAATATCGCTTCACTGAAATGGTTGTCAAGCACTGGCAGAGGCTGCCCAGGGAAGTGACTGAGTCACCATCTCAGGAGGTTTTTAAAAGACACGTAGATCTGGTGCTTAGGAACATGGTTTAGTAGGGGACTTGGCAGTATTAGGTTTACGTTTGGACTTATGGATCTTAGAGGTCTTTTCCAAGCTAAACAATTCTGTGATTCCTCCTGGCGGCCTCTCCGCCCAATCCCAGAGGGAAGATGATGGATGAAGTGGCCTGATTCCTTCAGGCAATTATGTGTCATTTAATCAGCAGATAAACACCTTCTTATCCCTAATTCTGCCTGTCCTGGCACGACAGGGAGGCTTCTCTGGTTAGGTAAAATGCCTTGTGCAACACAATTGCATTTTGTCACGTTAAGGGCAGAGTATTTCCAAGTGTCTCGGCTCTTCCACATGTAATGAAAAGATAAATTGGCATCCTGAGTTGCCATGGTAAATAATACAGCAGCACCCCACTTAATGCCACTCGGCAAATAGTTTAATATTGAATGACTGTAATTTTGCTTTGGAGTCTGGAAAATAGATCCTCAGACCAAGTGAACAGTAGCTGATGAAAGTAATTTTGCAGCGGTCTTTAAAACATCCCATAACACAGCCAATCAGGCAGCAGCCAGAAAAATAAGAAACCTTATAGTTTGATTTTTTTGAAGTATCTTGAAGCAGGAATTGGACTGTAGATGTGCTATCAATGCACTTACTGGGAATGTGGGTTCGCTAGTGATTAATGGCAGGAATGCCTTCAGTATACATCTCCATTATTTATTAAGTATTGACAGTGGGTTTAGAGCAGCACATGGCAGAGGAGAAGTCCCAGTTCTCAGCAGAGTGATTTAAATAGCTCTTTTGAGCAATGCTGCTTTAGGGGATGTGTTGAATGTGGTGAATAGCTTTGGGAAAACAAACTCCTCCAGGACTCCCTTCTCTTTTCTGATGCTTTCTCCCTGATTTCTTCTCCGTTCCCCTCTCTCAGCAGCCTAAGCAGAAACGCTGTGGTGACTGGAGAGCATAAATTGTCCTCTCTGTGGCAGGGCAGAACATAACTTCATACCTCCATAACTTAGGGTGTGCTGTCAGTCCGTGCTTGCCCAGGCTTCTTCCCAGGGGAGATGCTTCATGCTTCAGTTGCAGTGGAGAAAAGGGACGGCTCTGGCAGACTTTGCTGAACAAGAACTTAGGGGAGCTGGACTCTGTTCTCTGCTCTACCACTGCTGTCTTGTTTCTCCTTAGTCAAGTGGTACTTTTTTGTATTATCGTTTTTGGGCAAGGAAGCTACGTATGGGTTCCGTATCGCACATCCAGAGACACCATTCCTCTCTGGGTTTTCTACCTCCCACCGTGGTACGTGGGGTAATAACAGACTGAGGTGACATTGCAGTTCCCCAACAGTGGTTTCTCCAAGCTTCTCAAGAGAGCAGCTTTTGTCAATGATAAACACACTTTAAAGATTAAAGGCTTCCAAGTGTCCCACTAAAACTCAGTTCAGCTGAACTAGTGCCTTCTCCACCCGCCCAAATTCAGGCTGTGGTGAATGAGAAGGTGTTAGGCTGTAGGAGGAAGCCCTCACCGACATCTAACCTGAAGAAGGGATGACATGTTTTCCTTCAGCTGGAACCAGTTAACACCATCAGAGCTGGAGGCGAGATGGTGATAAAAGATGAGAAGAGGGGGCTCCACCTGCACAATGCTGTAGGGGACTAGGATTGGTCTTGGTTTGTAGATACTGCCTCTGTTATGGTCTGTAGGTGGAGAAAGATCATAGAATCATAGAATAGTTAGGGTTGGAAGGGACCATAAAGATCATCTAGTTCCAACCCCCTGCCACTGGCAGGGATATCCCACTAGATTAGGCTGCCCAAGATGGAGATAAAGAGAGTGCCTGTTGCATCTCAGAGCAAGGAATCATCAGGGAGCATCACTGGACTCAAAGAAGACCTGCACTGAAATCTGATCCTAGCAGTGTCTGTGCTGTGGAGGAGAAGACCAGCAGCAGACTGCATCCTGGACTAAGCTGGGGACCATAAACACACCGGAAGGAATGTACTTAGTCTTTATCCAAGACATTGATTGGCCAACCAGCAGCCTGAAGTGGTGGATCTGGATTATGCACCTATTCACTGAAGAGCATTAACAAAGGAAAATACAAGAATTCTTCATAAAATCTTCCATCTACAACTACCTGAAAGGAGGTTGAAGACAGGTGGGTGTTGGTCTCCACTCAAGTGATAGGTGATAGGACAAGAGGTAATGGCCTCAAGGTGCATCAGGGCAGGTTCAGCTTGGACATTAGGAAAAACTTCTTCACAGAAGCACTGCCAAGGTGCTGCGCAGGAGGTGATTGAGTCACCATCCCTGGAGCTGTTTAAAAGATGAGTAGATGAAGTGCTTGGGGATATGATCTAGCAGTAAACAGGTACAGTCCAACTTGATGATCTCAAAGGTCTTTTCCAACCTAGGAATTCTATAATTCTATGAATAAGACTGCTCTGAATGTTTAGTTTGGGGCACTGAAGAGACATCAGCCCCAATGCACTTGGAATGTATTCTGTGTCCTATCCTGCTGCTGAAATCAGCCTCTCACAGTAGATGGTTGACTTTTTGTTCCCTGCCTCTAGGGGTCCAAGGAGGGTGAGAGATTGTGTTGAGCAAGGGGTGCAGAACAAGTGTATCCAATTTATTATTTCTCCCTTTTTTATAACAGAAGCAAGTGAATGATTTGTAAAAAAAATAAGAAAAGTAAAAGAAAAACAAACTATTTCCTCTCCTGTGTCCTGCTGTTGATAAAAGATGACAGATTCTTACCCTTGACAAAACACCAGTGGTAGGTCTCGGAACAGCATGTTGAGGCACCAGTTTCACTGGAAGATTTCTCATTCATTCAGAGGCCCTGAGTACACGGTGCATGTCACCCACTGGGCAGGCTTGTACTGTCAAGTTGTCATTACTGTCTGCGGTTTTGGTGGCTGAGGAAGCTGGAAATCAGGATTACTAGATATCCTTTTGCCCAGCTCCACATCTTCCAGCTCTTTTCCATCACCAACCTCTTTCTTTAAGCTGAAGGCTTCATTTTAAGCTGAAAGAGGAGATTTCGATGAGATCTTGGGAAGAAATGTTTTCGTGTGAGGGTGAGGAGGAACTGGCACAGGTTGCCCAGAGAAGCTGTAGCTGCCCCATTCTTGAAGGTGTTCAAGGCCAGATTGGACGGGGCTTGGAGCAGCCTTGTCCAGTGGGAGGTGTCCCTGCCCATGGCAGGGGGTTGGAACTGGGTGGGCTTTAGGGTCCCTTCCAATGCAAACCATTTCATGATTCCTTTGAAAAAGCACTACTGTCAAGCATACGCAACCTGGCTGGAGACAAAGCAGAGATGAGGACCTCAGTGTTGGCTGGAGTGCTTGCATGAAGGAAAAGACTTCATTTTGAAAACTTGGATGAAGGCTTGGACACTAATAAGAGAATGAATTTCCATTCTCCAAGACGTTTTGCTGAATTTCTGTATCTCACAGTCTGCTCCTATGAAGGGTTCAGCACAACCAAAAGGATCTACTTTACCTTATGTGCCATGCATTGATCTTTTAATGAGTCAAACCTCAGTCTCCAGAGGTGGTTGGGATAGATTCTCCATGTTGCTAGGAAGATTTTCTGTGACATGAATACCTACAGTTCTTTAAAGGCACCAGAGGCGGTCAGTGGCACCTTCCCCTCTAAGAAGTTATTTCTTCCAAGTGAATGGCATAGGGGTAAAGTCAGGCATTTGGGACAGGAAGGGTAAGTCAGGGGAAGGAAAGAGAAAGCTTCAATCCATCCCTACCCAAGGACACGACATCCCCCACCCGCACCCTACTGAGATGAAGGCTGCTGTAGCTCAACATATTTCCTCAGGGCACTGTTTTCCATGCCTTTCCTCCAAATACTGGGCAGCAGTGACTCCTTAACCTCTGCAAATCACACTGCTTTGGAGGGCTGTAGCTTTACAGTTCTGTTTCCTCTCTCAGCCTCTGTCATTGCTGATAAGATACTTCAATGCTTGGCCTTCATAGTACTGTTCATGTCCTCCAGAGAGGTGTTTCTCTTCTCTCAGAGCAGCAGAGACTGTTCTCTGGCTGTGGGTTGCACATAAAACCCCTCTAAGAAGATTCTCAAGTTGGCACAATCTCTCCTTCTCCTAGAGCCCTTGTCCCACTTATCTTGGTTTCTTCAAAGCCATCCTTGCAAGACTAGATAAGTCAACAAGACAAGGCTCTCAGGGCTGCTGATAACAAACCAGCAACCCCCAGTTACAGGGGACATTCACCGCCAAGATGGCTTTTAAGGCAGGTTTTCATTATGTGGAAAGTGTGTATCCAAGCCGTCCTGCAGGGTGGCGTGGTGCCTGTATTTACAGTCCTGGCAGCTTTCAATAGCAATCTATTTTTAATGAAACCAAGCTGGAATGTGGTGCCTAAACCCTTGATTTAAGGCAGATTTCTAAAGGGAAGATTTACGCAAATTTGCTTGATTGGAAATTAATTATTGCAACAGTCAAGTTCAGCTCAAATGATCTTGTAGAGACAGCCGCAGGAGTCAGATAATTCATGTTGGAGAGAAGACATCAATTTACATTCCTTACATTTCCATTTGGAAGGTTTCCTAATTCTGGAGGGAGAAGGAGGCATTGCAAAGAAAGCAAAGCGTGAGGGGGACTGGTAGTGGATTGAGTTGTTCCCCAAAAGCCTCCCGAGAGAGGCATTGTGCCTGAGTTATGGCAAACTCAGTTTCACAAGGGGGGCAAAATACTCCAGGACCATTTGCCGTGCCAGCTCTGCTGGATGTTCCTGTGAAGTCAAAAGGATGCTTGGAGGCCAGACTGTGAGAGGGAAAACACGTGTCAGTCTTGGTGAGTAATTGGGTTTTGATTTGCATGTGTGGATTTTTACTTATTATTCTTATTTTGCTGAAAGGAGCCCTTATCAGGTTTACTTCTGATGTCAAGGTGTGTTGTGGGCATAGGGAGGCTCTGCTGGGCTCTGGTCCTGCTTGCATTTCACAGCTCCTCTCCCGTTTCCTGAGCCAAATACAGGGAATGGGAGAGGAACTGAACAAGCTCTGGGGCTCAACAGGTGATGGGGATATGCAGTGTTTAAAGTCACTGGATTACAGCATTGTCCTTAGCCATATAAGCTGATTATTTTCTACTTAATTGCACTCTGGTCCTTAAAGTACTATAGGAACACAGTATTCTGGTATGCATGCAGAGATGTGAGCCCCTCACTCTCCCAGACAGGGCATGCTAGCCTGGTATTTCACTTCTTTATGTCAGGATTGAGATATGGGTCTCTCACTCCCCCATCTGCGTGTTGCAAGATGAACTTAGTGCCATGGTCTTATCTCCTCATCCTGATGGGGGTCCCTTACGACTCACTGGGTTGTCTACACCTAACACCAGCCTGAAACAGGTTTAATTGCCAGTAAGAATCTTCAGAAAGCTTGAAGGACACATAATCTCAAGTTCTGACCAGGATAGCCTCTGATCTGGATTTTTCTGAGGGTCAAAATCTGCCCCTGTTCACAAGGTCTGAATTTGGGCATCATTGTGTCTGAACCCCAGGCAGGAGAGACGCAGCAGGGAACAAAGAGTGGGGAGAAGAAGATCATGTTGGGAAACCCATCAATGCCTTGGCGAGGTGCCTGCCCTGAGCCTGTCTCTCACAGTTGGGAGTGATTAACGAGATGAAGTTCTCCTCCTTCCCCCGCCGCATCCCGCTGGGCTGTCCGGGTTGGCGGAGACTGTGGTCTGAGTCTCTCTTGTTCTCTCAGCTGAAATGCAGCTCTGGTGATGAAGAGAGAGGCTCTGGCTAGTTTATTTCTGCTGTTTTAAGCAGAGTCTGCACCTCCTTAGCCTCTCTGTTGCCTCATGTACTCTAAGCCCATTTCCCTGCCTCCGTCACCATGCCGCACTTCAGGAAACAGACCCAAGAGAGGAAGGATGCTCCAAATCTCTGGAGCACTGAAGGCTTCATTTCTCTTTGAAGCTGGCTTGTTTTTCCAGCCTTTTCCAGTTTGCTGTTGATCATTGTGACATCCCTCCTCCCCAGTCATATGCACTTCAGGAATTTCTCCGATCCTTTCCTTAGCCAGAAGGGAAAGCAGTTACTTTCAGGACTCGAAAATGAAAAGACTTCTAACCAAGCTGTTGCACCCTTCAACAAGAAATGACATTTTGTAGGTGGATATTGAAGTTCCTCCTGTTTGCCCGAAGTTGCCACCACAACCATTGTGGCTGCAGACCACAGGTTAGGAGCTGCTGAAGCACCTGCTTCCTCCTTAGATTTCTCTAAGGAAGAGCTGCTGAGTTTAATCCCAGACACTTACTTTGCTACAGTGGTTGGCATCCCGATGAGATCAAGCTCTAGCCTAGTATAATGGTATTAAAACATGAAAAAGAAACTGTTTGAAAATAAGGACATAAAAAGAGTCATTTGTCCTGAGCTAAAGCATCACCTTAGAATCATAGAATTACAGAATGGTTTGGGTTGGATGGGACCTAAAAGATCATCCAGTTCCAACCTCCTGCCATGGGCAGGGACACCTCCCACTGGATCAGGTTGCTCCGAGCCCCATCCAACCCGGCCTTGAACACCTCCAGGGATGGGGCAGCCACAACTTCTCTGGGCAACCCGGGCCAGGGCCTCACCACTCTCACAGGAAAACATTTCTTCCTAAGATCTCATCTAAATCTCCCCTCTTTCAGCTTAAAACATTCCCCCTCCTCCTGTCCCTGCAATTTCTGATCAAGAGTCCCTCCCCAGCTTTCCTTGAGCCCCTTGCAGTACTGGAAGCTGCTCTAAGGTCTCCCCAGAGCCTTCTCTTCTCTAGGCTGAAGAAATCCAACTCCCTCAGCCTGTCCATTCTCTGCCAGTGGGCGATAGTAAAAATACAGGAAGATTGCAGGGATACTTTTGCAGATAGTCTCCAAGCCTCTACCAATTTGTTTAGTGTCTCACTGAACATAGGTCTCATTGTGTTTAGTATCCTGCAATGTGCTTTTTCATCCCTAAATTTCTCCCATCACATTTTCCACCCTGGCAGTATTCAGCTGGAGGCTCAAATGCTGCCCCTGCCTCTGCCATAGTTTTCCTCAGTGATGCTGAGTAATCCAGAACAAATTTTGACCACGGATTCTTGCCTCCATTGAATACAGCCTGGGATGCTGAGATCTAACGCGCTGTGATGCTGAGAAGTCAAGAGGTTCCAGACTTTTCTGGAAGGCAAAGTGGAGTACAATCAACACTAGCTCTTCAGTTTCTTAGAATTGACAAATGGCTTTGAAACTCATTGTGATGCAAAGAGATGGAGCACACCATGGAGCACAAGCTGCATTTCCTAAGGAGATCTGGATAAGAATAAATAATGGTGATATTAACAATGATGAGTAGACAAGTATTTTGTTTCCCTACGATATGATGCTATGTGTACAATGAATAACACAGAACATTAACTCTGCTCCGAGAAAGTGGCTGACAGCCTTTTAAGCTAATTAAAGTAATTCTGGATAGCTTTCTCTTGCTTGAAATTAGACAGGATAATTTTACTGATATTTAGGTCACTCTCAGTGCACATCCTGTATTTAGCAATGCAGGCTTTTTGACTAATGTAACTCTCTTTGCCTGCGCTCATGAATATCTACAGATTTTTCTTTGTAGATAAATTTACCCCTGAACAAAAGATGAAAGATGAAATCTTGAGGATTGCTGCTGGTTGTTCTAGTCAATGAATACACACCCTCCTTTGAGCTGGAGGACAGAAGGGATGGCCTATATTTTGTATAGGGGATCATGAATAGTTTTACACAGATACAAAGATTCTGTTTTCTCTTTTGTTGTTCACCATGCTTTAATTAGTTCAGCATTAAAGGGAATTAAGTGTCCTATTTAGCTGGAGTAGGTCTCCATGCTAATGTTATTAGTGCAGTCAGCTGCACTTGTTATTTCTGAACACAGGGTCCTAGGCAGGAGAAAACACCTTGGACTGATTATCTCCTTATCAATGAGTCGAATATATCATGTAGAAGTGGACTTCCATGCTTCCACCACCACAGGCATTCATGTGGCTTTGTCTTCTCATTCAAGGAGCAGAGCTGGCTCTGGGAAACTGAAAAGCAATAGAAGAGGACAGGGGCTTCAGCGGGATCACGACACTTGGCTTTAGATCAAAGTTTTGGGGAGAAGTGGAAGGAGTGACTCGGTGTCTGGAGGAGGTTGCAACAAGGACAGAACCCAAAATTCTTGGATAGTACCAAACAAGGGGTCATGGAAAAAAAGGATGTCAAAATTTGGTCATCTCAAGGCACATCCATCTTAGTACTCTCTGCCCTGGAGGCAAGGAGGAGATGAGAAGAAGAACAGTGAAAGAAAAACAGTACAGTTGCCCATCCCCTGCTGCACCTTCCAGGCTTGCAGCAATCAACAGGGCTCCTGGGGCCAGAGATTACAGCTGGAACATCATCTTTCATTGCCATCATTAGATATATCCTGCACCAATTTGGTATTGCCCCTAGAAACCTGTTGGTAATTTGGTCCTCCTTGATATCCAACACATTGGGTTCCACCAGACTGCAGCACACTTTATATGAAACAGGACTCCCTTAGGTCTGTTTGCTCAGTACTGAACCTTCAGCATCTTTGAATAAAACTAAATCAGCATCTGCCCACTTTGCCATGAACTTGTACCTTGGACAGATGACTCCTGGTGACAACTTGTCATTGGAGGATCTCCTGTAACGCTACTAGAGTGCTCTCGTGGTTCTTCTGGAAGGATCTCGGTAATTACTGTTTTATTTTTGTCATCGTGGTCCCAGAACAATGGCATCTTTTCCCCATGGAAAACATTGTTTTAATAAAAATGTATATTTTAATTGAAAAAGTTTGGGGAATATCATGGAAAGTTTCCCCTTTGTGTACCTTCTACTCTATTCAACTACAAGGGCTCATGTCTTCTCCTGTTCCATGCCAGGTGCCCTGAGGATGCATGATGAGTTTCTATGGCTATGACATGTTAAAGAATCTTTTGTGCAGCTGAAGACCTGTCGGTGAGAAGTAAAACACTTTTTCCAGGAAATGGAAAAATATCCCAAAACTTCTTAATTTCTTTTGCCTGGTTTTATTATTCGTGTCATTATAGAAACTCAAAAGTACCAGTTGTGGACCCAGCTAGAGCTGTGCCACCCCAGATTGCTTGTGATTGTTGTACAGAGACACTAAAATGGTTTTCCTTGACTGCTATCAGTGATATTGAGGCTGGCACTTTTGTTGGTGGATGTAGCAGGACTTTTATCCAATTTATCGGGCTGTTATGGTCTGGAAGACGTGAAGATGGTCACAGTTTCTTCTATTTATGACTAAGAGCAACCTCTCTCTTTTGCTGTCGGATTTTTCCCTTGGGTTAAAATCCTCTTGAGTTGTGATCACCACGTCATTGCGTCACCAAGGCAACCTCAGCATTCACTTTAGGAATCAGGGCGTACATCTTAGCTCGGCCTTTTGGCTCTGAAATGCTTCATAAAACTGCCTTCGATCTGCTTCCATGGGCAGGTCTGTTTTTCCAGGGATAAGCCTTTGGACAAGGCAATTTTCTGCACCCAGATGGGAAGTCCTTAAATTACAGGAGAAAGATTTAACCATGTCCTGAACTGCTGAAATCCTCCAAGCATTAATCACTCAGTGACACAGAAATGGCCAGAGCGTGCCATAACCAGTGGCCAGCCTCACTCCAGATCTTACTTTTGACATTAATCATTTCCATCTGTTTCAAAGAAAGATGTAAGAAAGGCTACGCTTGATAAATTATGCAATTTTCCCACAGGGGAAGTTTCATCTTAATGGGCTGTTGGTAGCCTGTCTGTGCTCTGCATCATGAGAATTGCTTTTTCAGACCATCTAATGCAGCTGCAGATGCTCCAATAGCCACATAAATGCCAATTTCTTTCCATTTCTTTCCTTCTTTTTTTTTTCCCCCAGACTTTCTAAGCCTGAGCTTGCATAGCGGCTCTTGCTGATGAGTTCCACAGCTTAATGAAGCATTGTAATAACGCGTTTTATATTGATGAGGTGCTCCACTTACCTTTTAACTGAGTTGAGTGATTCGAGTTGGTTTTATTCTAGATATGATGAAAACTGTGAAGTAAGGGATTCCTCGCCTACTCTCTCACATCCATCCATCATTTTATGCCCTTCTTTCACGTCACCTCAGCTTGCTCCCCTATCAATGAGCTGTGAATCCCTCAAGCAGGGGAAAGCCTTTATCTATTACCTAATCTGAAATAACATAGGATGTTATTTATATTTATATTTATTATAGGATGTTATTTATATTTAATCATAGGATGATTAAGGTTGGAAAAGACCTGTAAGATCACCGAGTCCAACTGTCAGCCTAACACCACTGTGTCTAATAAATAATAATGTCCTGAAGTACCACTTCTACAAGTTTTTTGGACACCTCCAGCGATGGAGACTCCACCACTTCCCTGGGCAGCCTCTTAAAATGCTTCACGACTCTTACAGCAAAGAAATTACTCCTAATGCCCAATCTAAACCTCCCCTGGTATAAGTTTAAGCCACTTCCCCTCGTCTTATCACTTGTTACTTGGGAGAAAAGAGCAGCACGCACCTCGCTACAAGCTCCTTTCAGGCAGCTGCAGACAGCGATGAAGTCTTCCCTCAGCCTCCTCTTCTGCAGGCTAAACAACCCCAGGTCCCTCAGCTCCTCCTAAGAAGACTTGGACTTCCTCTTTACCCCTTTGAAATGCAGACGGAGAAAATCCATCTTTCTCATTAGTGACATAAAAGCTGGGAAAAGCCAAAGAAGATCTCTGATGTATGCTTCAGCAGAAGGGCTTGGTGCTCCACGAGGAGTTTTGCAGGAGCTAAGTGGTTTCACAAGGGCACTTCAGGTTCAACTGCATTTGCCACGGAGGAAAACAGAACATTTTCTTTCAGCTTTTCCCCTTGAAAGAGGGAGGAGTGAGAGAGGGAAGCTTCAGTCGGGCTCCAAGATCTCATTTTATTTTGATTTCTGCACTAAATTGAATCAAAACAGGATGAAGCAAGATGCTGTGAAGTTAAGGTAATTAAAAAAAAAAAATCCAAGTAGTTGATGAGATTGAAAAATAAAAGAGACAGATTTCAAACTTCCAGCTTGGAATTATTTTTTTTTTTTGACAGAGATTTTAAGTTTTTTGAAGAACCCTCTTGCCTAGGAAGCCCAGACTAAAACCTCCAAATGTCCCTATCGGGAGATAGGATAAATTATATTGTGGTTAAGAAAACTTATTGGGGCTCAGGGAATGTGGATTTATTTCCTGGCAGGGTTACAAATTCCCTCTGTAGCTTTGAACAACTCATTTGGAAATAAATCTTACCACAGATTTAAACATCACAGTCCTGAGCACTTCATTATCCCCTTTTTGAGGTGTTTACTGCCTGCAACAGGACTGAAGTCCCCAAAGAAAAGGGAACGGAGACCAGGGAAGACATTCACATAGGAACAGTAGATTTTGCCTATACCAGACTTCCTCATTCAATATTCCCTCATCTGTTCTAAGCTGGCAACCTTATCCTGAATAAAAAAATAACATCCTTCCAGTCCTCTTTCAAAGCACCAGGGAGGGTAAAATGGTGAGATGCCGACAAGTTGTTTATGCAGAGATTGGAGATGCCAGGAGAGATTTTAATACCTTTAAGTTGTAATGGGGTTTGCTATGTAGGAAGTCTTAAGAGTCTCTTTGCTTTTGATTAACAGATCTTTTAGGGTTTGGGGATTTTGTTGAATTTCTTCTGTGATTCCTGCAGGTATTTAATATAAGTTTTTAAGCTTATATAATTTTATATAAATTTATAAACTTTATAAATATAAGTTTTTGAACTTCCAGCTCAAAAAAAATTGTAAGTAATAATAATACTCGTAGAATAATAAAATGGTTTGAGCTGGAAGGGACCTTAAAGCCCATCCAGTTCCAACCTCCTGCCATGGGCAGGAACACCTCCCACTGGATTACACTGCTCAAGGCCTCATCCAACCTGGCCTTGAACACCTCCAGGAATGGGGCAGCCACATCTTCCGTGGGCAACCTGTTCCTGTTCCTCACTACCCTCATTGGGAAGAATTTCTTCCTTATGTCTAGGCTAAATCTACCCCTTTACAATTTATAGCCATTCCCCCCAGTCCTATCACTAAATGCCTTTGTAGAAATTCCCTTCCCGGCTTTCTTGTAGCCCCTTCAGGTACTGGAAATTACTATTATTATTATTAGTAGTAGTAGTAGTAGTAGTATTAGTATTAAAATATACAACTGCAGGAATGTCCTTGCAGTGATGTCTCTGCAATATAGGTCCTACCTCTCCCTCGATGGCTTGCAGACCAAAGAGGAGCTTACACTTAGTTATATGGTGGCCACGCACAAGATCCGCCCTGCAGCTGACGCTACAGAAATAGCAGATGGGCTCTAAATACCACTATCATTTTTTATAGTGATGGAGTTTTCGTACTGGAAAAATCTTCCTGGGTAGAAAGATAACCTGCAAAGTTGGATAGCAGAGAGAAATCCGACTGCTTTCCCCCTGTGAGATGGCCAGCTCTTTCTTGCTCTCCGTGGAGGGATGCCACAGCCAAGCCCAGGCGCCGCGTTGGGGAGAGCATCTCAATCTCTCCCCCCGCCTGCCAAGAGCAAGTCAACACGCAAGTCTGTCTTTGAGGCAACAGATCTCAGCTGCCGGCGCTGGAGATGAGAGACCTGACTTTGCGGTCGAGGAAGGACCTTCAAATTGGGGCTTATTTCTTCTGAAATACTTAATATAAACCAGAGCTGGGGGACAGGTTTGCTCTCCATCATGCCTCTGGCTGAGCGATGCATCTCGCTAGCAGACGAGAGCTGCTGGGGACTGGTCCGGCTTGGTGAAGGGTCATTTAATTTGAAACTTGGTGCTCTGTTGAGGCCTAGAGCCACCAGTCCCCTGGGCATGGTGAGACCCATCTGTTTACTGAGCTTTGCACGTACAGGGCATGACAAGGAACTTGGCTGATTTGGGTTGAGAAGGCTGTTTTGAATCTTGCCTCTTTTTTGTTGGATTGAGTCAGGGGAGAAGTGAATCCAGAGATGGGCTTTGATGCTGCCACTCGCTGGTGGCGTGCTGCAAACGGGGACTGGTGGTTGTCGCCGTGCAAATGTGCTGAGGGCATGGGCAGTGGGCACAGTGACACTAAAATAAATTAAATATTTCTCAGGAATGGGGTGGAGACATCAACAAAACCTCTGCCTTATGCAATTGCCGCCAGCATTACAGCAGATTTAAAGCAGCTGCTGTTGGCTTTCCCTCTTTGCTTTCATAAATTGGTTGTTTGTCTGTTTGCTAGATCCTAGTGGCAGTGGGGGAGGAAAGAAGGGATGCGTTGTTTAGGAGCACAGAGATCGTCAAGTGAGGGGATGGTGCCCAAATCTGCCATCTTTGGCAGGAGAGAACTTGGACAGCTTGGAGCTTGGTTGACCTGACCTGGGCAGCAGTGTTCTTTCCACCCCAGGCAAGAAGTGTGAGCTTAGGAGGTCCACAGAGGGCCATAAACAGGGAGCAGTAGGGTTGAGCCAAAAGGATATTCCTGGAAACACCAACCGGAGAGGAGCAAGATGTTGCCATTGAGACCACAGAAGAAGCAACTCCTAGCAGCTGAGGTACAGATGAGGACTGCAGCAAGGCCTTTTACTGCTTCCTGAGGCAGATTGAAAGAGAAGTCTGGGTTTTTTTCTAAACTAGCAAGAAGTAGAAGGGGTGAGATTGGGACAGAGCTTGAGTGGGTGGTTGAAAGGAGGGAACTGAGTCTAGTGTGACATTGGGTTGATGGCCTCAGGCTGCAGAAAGGTGGCTGACCCTGTTGAGCTTGGGTTTGGCTCTGACAGGCTGGCTGAACTGCTCAGCAAGCACCAAGGTGGAGGACAAGGTAGTGCAAGGCTCGCAGAATCACAGAATCACCAGGTTGGAAAGGACCCATTGGATCATCGAGTCCAACCATTCCTAACACTCCCTAAACCATGTCCCTCAGCACTTCATCCACCCGTTCCTTAAACACCTCCAGGGAAGGCGACTCGACCCCCTCCCTGGGCAGCTGTTCCAGTGCCCCATGACTCTTACTGTGAAGAATTTTTTTCTGATATCCAACCTGAACCTCCCGTGACGGAGCTTCAGGCCATTCCCCCTTGTCCTGTCCCCTGTCACTTGGGAGAAGAGGCCAGCTCCCTCCTCTCCACAACCTCTTTTCAGCTCACTCACAGCAAGGAAGGAGGTTATAACACACGTGTGTTTGAAGATGAGAGGAGCACAAGATGGGAGGAGAGAATGAAGGGAGACAAAGGAAAGGGAGCAGGTGACAGGGAACTGCACAATCAAGCACTTGAGTCTCCTCTCTTTCCCGCAAGGAGGAAAATTCCCTAGTTTCAGATGCAGCAAGACTTTAGTTTTACTGTTTTGAGCAGCCTGCTTGAAGCCCGCTGTAGGATGAGAGAAACCCCCAACTGCAAACCACAGTCAGTACCTACAAGAGCAGAGCACCTGCTTGTGGGTATGGCTCTGCCTACACGTCCCCAAACCTGACATTTTTCACGTCACCTCAGAAATGTCTCCAACACACAGCACTACTGCAGCACCCTGAGTTGTAGCTTCACAACTCAATTATTAAAAAGAAAGACTGGATATCTCTGATCCCAGCCCTTCCCCAACCCTAATATAGTTGCCTTCAGCCACATATTTCTGCCTTTATTCAGCCCAAGTATTCGCCAGCTTCTTTCTATTCAAATGATACTAAAAATGTGCTCCTAAGAGGGTCAGAATGTCTTAATATATAACTAGTATTTCAGCAAAACCCCAGAAGCAATCAAATCATCACTCAATAGAAAGAGTCCAGCCAGATATCCGCAAAGAAGCCTCTTCCATCATTCCAGGAAACAGTCCCTCAGCTGTCTCCAGCGAGCCTATTGTGAATAGATGTCTTTTGCCACTTTCCCAGAACATCCACAAATGCAGAGAGTTTTAAATCCAGAGAGGACAGGGCAGGAAAAACAATATTTAGTGTCTCAATGTAGGCAAAGAAATTGCGCTGCCATCTAACCCTCTCTTCAACTGAGGTACAGTGAGCTCCAGCCCTACCAATGATTCTCCTGGAATGAGATGGAAAAAAGGTACATTTTCCAAGGTTCTTTTGGCCTTGATCAATCTTTAACAGCATAATAGGTGTAGTTTAAGTGTTGCTTGCTTGACAAGAGGTCTCAGAGCCCAGTCCACAATAAGGTCTGGAGATAGGGTGGCAGTCAAAGACTGCAAAGGCATTCAAACATTCCTTTCCTTTCCATTCATTCACTCATTTCAAGCCCAGCTGTCCCTTTAGAGTGAGTGGGTAAGTCACATATCACGGAGAAGCTGCCATGGAAAATACCTCCCAGCACATCAGCTCTCTGTTTTCTGAGGCTGGGTTTTATCTGTATGTTTTGTTTGCTCTTGGGACTGGTGGCCACATGTGTGTAAGGTCTCCTGGTTTGCATATTGCTCTAAGCAACCAGTTCATTGCCAAGCTGTGTCTTTCCAGCCTCACTGTCTCTTTCATTTTGCATGCTAAAAAAGGGGCAAACACCTACACAGCTGTGGTTTTGTTTTACTCTTTGAGCTTCTCTGGTAGGAAGGTCAAAGGACGAAGAGCTTTCTCTGTACCCTGGGTTTCTCCCCAGTCTGGTATTGGCTTTCACATTAGAAATGCTTTCTAGACAGAACTTGTGCCCACCAAGTGCTGAATCCTCACCCATCTGCCTGAGATATTCTACCTGCCTGCAATCTTTTGACCTCTCCTTTTAGGAAAGCCAGGTGAATAAACACAGGAGGACACTCCTCATCTTCACCGTAGTCCTCCTGGACCCACAAAGCATCCTCCTTGGGGAATTAAAGCAGATGGGGACTCCTCCACAACCCTCAGCAGATGTGCTGGTTGCACTCAGTCTTTGAACCCTTGAATCGTTCCCCTTGCTCTTGTTGAGCTGTCCTGGCAAATGAAAGTCCAGGTGTGGGTTTAGTTCAACCAGCGGTGAACCCCATGTGCTGAGGGCAGGAGTCATTAGATCAGTCCGGTCCATCAGACAATTTCTCCCCTGCCTATCAGACCATCTATTTTGCAGTCTAGCTCCGCAGACAAAGCAAGATCTGTCCTTTGTGGAGATGTCTTCTCCATTTCTTCTCCTCCCTGCTGCCTGGCTAGCCTGGATGCATCCAGCTGACTCTCCACCAAACACCCCTCCAGGATTTGCAGCAATAACCATTCCAGCTTGTGGAATTTTTCTCCTTGACTCACCTCCTCCCAGCAAGAAACTTTCCCATCTGTTTGTCAGTTGGTTTCTGTCCATCAGCGAGAGGTCCTGGCAGGGCGCCCCACCTCCATCACTTGCCCTGTAGCTTATTTTTTCCCTCTTTTTGTCGAGGGAAAACAACTGGGCAAATTAATAAATGAAAAAAGCGCCATTGAAGATTTAAACACAAAGACCTCACTTTTGGCTCAGGAAGTCTCTAAGCTTTCAGCTGAGCCTCTCTCTGCTGCAAATTGCGGACTGACCGGTTATTGTGGGGAAGTATTGCTACATACTGCCTCTTTTCTTATGCTCATCCTTAGGCATCGGCTGTTATCACTACTGCCAGAAGACAGGATACAGGGTTACTTGGACCTTGGCTCTGAGCTGCTGTGGCTGCTTTTGTGTGCAGGGCTAGGGCTACACTTATTCAATTACAGTAAAAGTAGCTTTTAAAGACTCGGAGAGCTGCAAGCTGAAGCCTTTCCCTCCCCTTCCACATTTTGCCTTCTGCTAATTTAGTAAAAGATTAAAATTTTGCATTAGTATTGTTCAGTAGTTGTATTATATTTATGCTGTGATTGATGTTCCCTATTTTTTCCTATATATATAATTCCCTGTACTTTGTATCATGCACCTTCTTTCCCCTCGTTTGTTGTTTAGCATTAGAAACAGGAGCAGCGTGCATTTCTAGTTACATTATGTAGCTTTGATGGGAACTGAAAGGTTTCCAGTTCCCAAGGTGAAAGGAAACCTATTTTATGTTATCAAAACCTCTCCTTTTTCCTAAAGGAGACTTCTGAGAAAAAGACGACTCAGCTGAAACAAAGGTTTACGCATAAGCCGACTACAAATGGCTTCAAATTTCTTTTTATCACAATTCCACTTTTGTTTTAGTTCTGATTTCACAGCTGTCCTACTTGTAAGAAGCTGTGACAAAAAGCAAGCTGAGAAGCCCTTATTGCTCTCTGCAGCTCCCTGAAAGGAGGTTGTAGCGAAGTGAGCGTTGGTCTCTTCTCCCAAGTAACAAGTGATAGGATGAGAGGGAATGGCCTTAAGTTATGCCAGGGGAGGTTTAGATTGGATATGAGGAAAAATGTCTTTACCGAAAGAGTGGTGAAGGACTGGAAGAGGCTGCCCAGGGAAGTGGTGGGGTCTCCATTCCTGGAGGTGTTAAAAAAATGTGTAGATGTGGTATTTTGGGACATGGTTTAGTAGGCACGGTGGGGTTGGGCTGACAGTTGGATTGGTGTTGATCTTAAAGACCTTTTATAACTTTAATGATTCTATCATTCTATGATTAGTAATAGCAAAGGCAGCAAGCGAAGCAAAATGTAGAAACTCTTATAAAAACTTAAAAATACATTACATACATTGTATAAATAAGAAAATTAATTTAACATCACTTGTATTGGGTTTTTTTTTTCAAGGGCATAGGGTTGTTTTCTCACCCAACTCAAGTTCCAGGTGAGACAGCCAGGTAGAGGGTTGTGGGGAATATTTTGTCAGCTGCTTCATCCAATCATAGAATCATTAAGGTCGGAAAAGACCTTTAAGATCATCCTTTTCAACCATCAGCCCAACACCACCGTAGCTACTAAACCATGTCGTGAAGTGCTACATCTACACCTTTTTCAAACACCTCTGGGTAAGGTGACTCCACCACTGCCCCGGGCAGCCTCTTCCAATGCTTCACCACTCTTTCAGTAAAGAAATTGTTTCTATTATCCAATCGAAACCTCCCCTGGTGCAACTTGTGGCCATGAATGCATAATTCCTCTCCAGATCTCTCAGTCTTCAACCATTGTTCTGTTCTCCTTTTATTTAACATCTCTTTCCTTTATGTTAATAAAAGCATTGGATAAGAGATGTTGTGAGGGGAGGGTTTAGACTGCTCTAATGCAAGCCAGGGAGGATACTAGAAGGCTGAAGAGTTGTGCAAGAGGCAAGGCTGCTCTACCTACATCACTTTAAGCATTAAAAAGCTCTGGAAAAAGAAAAAACTAAGATGAAAGGGGATTTGAAACAAGAGTCTATAGTGCTTTTTCCATTACAATAATACTGTGAGAGCTTGTGAGAGCTTTAAGGAGTTCTAATACAAATGAAGAATCGAGCTTTCCACATGCTGCTTTCAGTACTTCATTATTTTAAAAAGAAAGAGATGGACTAAGCGCGGCTATTCTGTTTATTCACAGCAGTTTTAATCTAAGAACAGTGTCCACATATAAAAAAGATTTTTACTTCAAATACCTCCAAGGCCTTTGAAGCAAATTTAGTTGCTGGCTTGATCAAATATTACCTGGAAACAAATAAACCCTTCCTCTTAACATCTGTGGTCTTACCTTGTTTACTCATAGTGCACCTGCTCAAGGCTTTAACACTGAGTGCAAAGCGGTTCAACTATTTTCTAGTACAGTATCTGGATTTCTTTCTGATATATTACTTGCCAAACTGGAGTGTAAAAAAGTAACCAGTAAAGAATATTTACTCTGGGCAGACCCTTTGGGTCTAGGCACACATCATCTCCATAGGTTCAGAGCAAGCGCTCAGCCAGGCCAACGTTCCAGCTGGATACTTGTCCATAGCAGATGTCTAAGGAGTGAGGGCAGAGACACCACAGACTGCTCTGCTGCCTCCAGTGATTTCCAAGTAACTCCTTTACCCAAAGATGATGTCCTTGTATCTAATAATGTGTAAGGGACCTTCTCCCATTGAGCTGCCCAATTGCTTCCAGAGCTTGAGTAAGCTTTTCTGATCTTAGAGCAAGGGTGTCCTTCCCCCAGACTTGCTTTCTCCACTCCTCAGTGAGGAGGATTATTCTTACCATGAATCATAGGATCAAAGAAAGGTTTGGGTCAGAAGGGACCTCAAAGACCATCTAATTCCAACTTCCCTGCCATGGGAGGGACATCTCCCACTGGACCAGGCTGCTCTGGGACTGTCTGTACAGCTCCTTGCACCAATGGCACTACTCGTCCTTGTGCAGAAAAGGAGGCTGAGGGGAGACCTTATTGCTCTCTACAACTACCTGAAAGGAGGTTGTAGAGAGGAAGGTGCTGGCCTCTTCTCCCAAGTGATGAGTGATAGGACAAGGGGGAATGGCCTCAAGCTGCACCAGGGGAGGGTCAGACTGGATATCAGGAAAAAAATTTTCACAGAAAGGGTCATTGGGCACTGGCAGAGGCTGCCCAGGGAGGTGGTGGAGTCCCCATCCCTGGAGGTATTTAAAAGACTGGTAGTTGAGGTGCTCAGGGACATGGTTTAGTGGCAGATGGGAATGGTTGGACTCAATGATCCAAGAGTTTATTTCAAACCTAGTGATTCAATGATTGTACGGACTCAGCACAGCCTCACGGGGGGGAGGCTGATGCCCCTAATGTATGTTTCTCGTTGTTCTTGTGGTTGGCAAATGCAGGGTAAACTGAGGAAGCTCCACGGTCACAGAGAGAAAGGGTGCGAGGAGAGATCTGTGGCCAGCAGGGCTGAGGACAATGGGCCGGTTTAAAACAACATTAAAAGCAAAAGGAATTTTCATAATGGTATTGAGCCATTACCAGACTGAAATGGAAAAAAAGTGTTGATAATGATGAAGGCAGAAAAGTTCCCTAAATATTTCTGCTCTGTAGTTGGGAAGAGCCAGATAATGTAATCACAGCTTAGATGGTGAAATGCTTTCCATTCCAGCAGTAACCCCCTAAGGGGGGTTTGGGCAGCAGCTATTAATTCTTGACACGGCTGGGTCTAGATAACTGCACCCTAGAGTTTTAAAAGAGCTGCCTGAGGAGGTCTCTGGAACATTAATGATGTTTTTGCACTTGGTTTGGGTGGTTCTGAAAGATGAGAGCCCGGTTAATGTCATAACTATGTTTTTCAGAAGGCAAATGGGATATCCTAGGAAAGTGTAAGTCTGTTAGGCTGGCGTTGGTCCCAGGCAAAATAATACAGAATCTCATACAGGACGCAATAAATTAGGGGAAGATAATTAATATAGGAAGGAAATTAAAGAGGAGTAACAAAACTAAGGCCAAGTAGTAATACTGTCAAGTCAATTTGGTACCTTTTAAAAGTAAGATAATCAAATTTTACAGAACAGTTACAGGTTTGATCTCACAGGTTTTGTCAAAAAGCTGCAGAAAGTGGTGCTTCAAATTAGTCCTGACTGTAGTTTGAATTAGAGTTACAATGGTGTGGAAGGCATTAAATAGCCTGTGAACTACCTAATTAATAGGATTCAAAGGTAATTGTAAACGCAGTAATAAATGTACTGGCTACGTTTCCACTGAGATTGGGCAGAATGTATTTCCACACTATTTAACATTTGAATAAATGACCTAAAGAAAACATACGTGCACCTCTGATAAAAACTTCCAGGTGACCCAAAGAGCAGGGAAGTCATAAATGATGAAGGAAGGAATTCTGCAACACAGAAAAATGTTGATTCTTTTATAGTCACGCAACGAGGATGCATTTGAGTGTGGCCAAGTTTGCAGGCAGACAGCAGCAATCCATGGGCATGGGCTTTGGGAATTTGGGAGTGTGATGGGAATCATGAATCTAGGCTCCCACTGCTGTTTGTTGACCACAGGACCAATGTGACCATGGTATGCAGAAATGGTATGGAAACATAAAGTAGGAATAGGAATCATAGAATCACTAGGTTAGAAAAAAGTTTTGAGTTCAAGCCCAGCCATACCTGTCCACTATTAAATCATAACCCAAAGCACCTCATCTACCTGTCTTTTAAATACTTCCAGGGATGTTGACTCCACCACATCCCTGGGCAGCCTCTGCCAGGGCCTAAAAAACCTTTCGGTGAAGTAATTTTTCCTGATGTCCAATCTGAACCTGCCCTGGTGCAACTTGAGGCCATTTCCTCTCATCCCATCAACTGTCACTTGGGAGAAGAGACCAACACTCACCTCACTACAACCTCCTTTCAGTGAATTATAGACAGAGATAATGTCTCCTCTCAGCCACCTTTTCTCCAGGCCAAATAACCCCCGTTCCCTCAGCCACTCCTCATAAGACTTGTTCTCCAGCCCCTTCACCAGCTTCATCATGTGATTGGTCGTCCTGAAACCAGCACTGGAGGATGGTCTGCAGTTCAGGGAGCCACAGCTTGCAGAATGATTTGGCAACTGGAAAGGATTGATAGAGTCATGGGATGACTCACATAAGGGAGAAAAGCCGTAAGGTGTAAGGGAGTCTGAGACCACAGGGTTTCAACTTTAAATGAGCAAACAAGGCATCTTCATGCTTTTGGCACTATAGGCATTCAGCAAATGTGGGCCACTAAGTGGACTCTGACGATCTCTGCTTTTTCTGCTGATTGTAGAGGGTCTGAGCTTCCCTTTCCTGGTTTTACCTCATTCTTGATTTTGTTTTTTAAAAAAATATTTTAGTTCTGGTTAAAGACGATGTTTTTCATGAATGAGAATTAAACTCTGGACTGATTTATGGGACAGTGTCAGGAAAGAAGAAAGCTGCTTACATGGGTTTTGTTACTTTCCTTAAATCAATACAATCATAATTGTTAAGGTTGGGCAAGACTATTAAGTTAAGGAAACCTGAACTCCTGTAGAGAACAGACCTTTTCATTTCACCCTGTTAGCCCTGTAAGGAGACTGATATCTTGTGTTTGTCTGCAGCATCTCTTGGAGAAATACGTTTAACTTTGAACTCAAGAAGTGAAGTGAGAGAGGACTCCACTGCCCTCGCAGCATTTAACTTCCACTGTGAACAACCTCAACCTTCTAAACGACCCCACCCTTCTCAGCCTTCCCACACAGGAGAGGTGCTCCATCCCTCTGATCATTTCAACAGCCTCCTTGGGACCTGCTCCAAAAGATCTGTGTCTTCCCTGTGCTGAGAAGCCCAGAGCTGGACACAGGACTCTAGGTGAGGTCTCACCAGAGCAGAGCAGAGGGACGGAATCACCTCCCTCGACCTGCTGGCCGCGTTGCTTTGGATGCAGCGCAGGATACAGTTGGCTTTCCAGGCTGTGAGTGCATGTTGCCAGCCCCTATCCAGCTTTTCATCCATCAGTACCCCAAAGTCTTTCTCTACCGACCTGTTCTGAATCCACTCACGGCACAGCCTGTACCCATGTTTCAGAGTGGCCCGAGTGAGAAAGCTCTTGCAAAGACCATTAGCACAAACCAGCATTGTTAGCATATACGCCTTAACATAGGAGACTTCTTTGCAAGGAAGTCTGATATCAGCTTCTTCAGCTGGTGAAGCGTGTCTTCTTGAGCTTTCAGTTAATCAAAGCTCTGAGTACCAGGGAAGAGAATTTCAGAAACAGCATGAAATTCACCCTAATGATCAGACTACTAAACAAGCAGCGGAGCCTGCCTCTGCTGGAAGATTTCCTCAGCCCTGTGGTTATTCATTACGGCATTTGTGATTTTCCATCTGAGGTGGCCTCAGAATTAGGGGTGGAGATAATATTTCCTATACACAGCGTGGTTCCTGCTGTGCTTTAGAGGTAGCAGAGTGGGAACTACATCAGACACTGTGACCTCCAGCTACAATGTAAGTCATAACAGAAATTACTCTCCTGTCTCTTTCTCTAGAGGAGAAATTTGCCCTGTACAAAATATAACCAAGCTGATGAGGGTCACGAAACAGGTTGTGAAGGGGTGGGAGGGTACAAGATGATGTTTTTGTGCAGTTGGTGTTGAACAACACCCTGTCCTTGGCTGTTCTTGAATGCCAGAAAGGGGAGGTGCAACTGCCCTACAAAGAACAGGAAAACCCCAATTTGGAGAGACACTTTGTACTGCAAATTAAGGTAGTTTCCCCTTTAACTTAAGTTGCCTTTGGTCTTCTTAGGCCCTGTTATTGGGAGGTAAGGAAACAGACTCTTTTCTCCTAGAAATTTCCTGCCAGAGCTAGTAGGCATCAAGCAAAAGAGGGCAAAATCTGATTATGTCAACAAACCATGCTCTCACATCAGCACAAAAATAAGCATTGCAAAAAACCCCCTATTTGTTGGCCAAGAAAAGGTCTGACATACAGGTCACAACTTCAAGGTGAAGTTCCATCTTGTGCTTTGATGGGCACTGTACTCCAGAAAACAACTCCAGTAAAATCAGTAGGAAAGCTCTAGATTTACCCGAGATCAGAATACAGTCGCAAGGGCTGGTTGCTCCACCTTAGTTCAGATGGGGCTTTTAAAACACAACCTAAAATGCAGCACAGCATTTACTGCCGTGTTGTTTGAATGCAGAAAGTTAAAGACAAAATTGTGGGTTTCGCTCTAAGAAAACACTTTCATTCTTCTAACCCGCTGTATACTTCATTATCTCGAGGATAAAGGCTCACTCAAAGCTCACCAAAGTCTATGAAAAGATCTTGTGGAGGCCAGTAGGTGCTAGACCCGGCTGTGCTAACCCGCTAGGAGATCACTGCAGCACATGCAAGACATGCTCCCAGCTTTCTTTCATCCCCACCAGGACAACATTTGCTTTTATCTGCTTATCAGATTGATAAATGTGATTTCCCAAGTAAATAGGAAAGATAAGAAGATCATTTTAAGAGCTTTAATATGGACAGGAAAGCAGCGGAAAGAAAGGGAACATGGTTATTGTTTGCGAGAGGATTAACACACCATCAAACAGAAATGGTGTTGGATTTTTAAACCTTATGCAACATTTTTTTGCGATCACTGCTTTTAGGACTATCATAAAAGAGCTTTTTTCATCAGCACCTGCAGGGTTTCTAGCTGCCTCTTCGGGCTTTTCTCAAGCAGGGACTGCAGCGGCAGAACCAAATGAGCTTGACAAATTCTTTGTTATCCTGATTGGTTTTTTTCCCTAGGGATAAGTAGTTTCTTTTAATAACACTTAATCAACCCAATGCATGATAACATTGAGATAAGCATGAGGGATCAGGCACGTGTTGCTCCCAGCTGCAGAGTTAAGGTTGGAAGTTCAGCTCCAGCTGCGTCCCCAGTTCACTCCAACACAGGGCAAGTGTGGTGGGACAAGATGCATGTGACATTCAGGCAACTTTCCTGGTTTTGACTGCAAAACATCTGCCCTGGGAACCCTCTCTGGGATGAGAGCCTTCATCTTTTCAGTGCTTTCTCCAGTACTGACATTTCAAACAGTCCCAGTGAACTCAGGGGCAGAGTTAGCACAGGGCTGTTCTCACCAGCGCTTATTGGTTGTTGTCTACCTGTAAACAACAGTGTCTTCTCTGCATTTTAATTGCATATTATCTAATGAAACTGAGGGCTTAATCCTCACTGGAAAAAAAAAAAGGAAGCTATCAAAATACACAAGTTAAGTAATGGTATTCAGTCAAAAAGAAAGACAGGTGAAACTGCTCAATTTGCACTATGCAGCAAGGACTTAGCAGCGGATGACTGCAGCCACATCTCTTTTCCTCTGAAATAAACCTCTTGTCTATTGAGAATACACAGAATGTTTGGCTGGATTCAGACCCCTCTCTCCCACGCACTTGGTGTTGTAACCCTTATTGACAAGCGACGAACAGTCTTTAGGCACCTTTAATTTGCAAACTGCCACAGATAAGAACTCATCCTTTGCTTCATGAGCTTGTGCAGGTGACACCAGGAGAAGGTTACGCCCTCCAGTGTAAGAGACATCTGCAAATGTTGTCAAGATCATTTTCATGGCAATTTCCTCCCTTTGATTTATTTCCCCTATTGTAAGCAGCTTCGGAATTATATGCTTAAATGCCATCATGAAATTAGGAAAACAGTTATCCTAATTAAAAGTTGATGACAAATCTACATACAGCCTTATATGACCTTCTTTCATTTTGCCAGTGAAGGCTGACTGGAGAAGATGTCCAGACTGACGCGTTCAGTCAGCAGCCTTGCTCCATGACAGACCATCTATTTGGGTCAATATAACAAAAGCAAGTTGGTTTTGCTCTTGGGAGAAGGTATGAGTTTACATAAAGAGCTGAAAGCTGGGTGTCTTCACTGACAGCCTTGACCAGGCTGCTAATGGGGACAAATGTTGTCAAAGTACAGTCTCACTAAAAAGTGATGAAAGGAAGAGGGTGGGAGTCACAAATGTTTCTCTGTCATTCACTGTTTCTCCAAACCACATGGAAGGATTGATTCTTTACTCCAAAGTCAGGGCAAGAGTCTCCTCTGCTCCTCGCCAGTCTTTACCCTTCTAGCTTTTGCTTCCTTCCTGTGTTTATTTTTTTTTTCCAAAGAAGGTTATTCAGCTGCTTAAATATATCTACTGTAGCAAACTCACTTGTGCAATCTTAGTCTTTCAGCAGGTGTCATTTGCCCTCCTGAGAACATTGGTGAAGTTAGGTCTCCATGTTGACTTTGTTGTCCTATCAAGGGACAAAGATTGATCTCATGCTATGGGGGCACATGGTAAGTTGCTCTTCCAGACTTTCTGTTCTGCTACTCAATCACTTTTCCTCAGCCCTCACTCCACTGGGCTCATACTGGTGGAGCAACCAACACACTATGTGTGTGCTGATGCAGTCCAGTTCAAGCCAACTGTGAGAAAAACTCAATAGTGTGTGGTTTAACGTGCTCCAATGTCCATTTGTTGTTTTTGTAGGCCACCCTGAATTCAGTTTGCATTTCCACAGCAAACTGCCCTTTGAAATAATTCCCAGCAGTGTGAAGATATTGAGAAATGCCAGCGCTGTGACAGAGCAGCGTCATTACTGCTGGAGATTTTCTGTGTGTGTTTTATGTGGTTCATAGAGAATGTGCACTACAAAACTGAAAATGCTTTCTAGGAAAAATGGCTCTGTTGATGATTCACAAGAAAGAAGTGTTTTATACGGTACAGTGTACTCAGCACGTCCCAGTTCTTGTCCTCCAAAACAAGTCCAGTTTGTGTTCATCATGCTCCTCTCTCACTTCTAGCCTTGATCCTATCTTGCCAACACATTTGCCAAGGTGAGATGTCATGCAGGTTATCCCGAGACCCACACTGCACTTATGCTGTGAGAGAGCCAAGCGAGGCTGGTCAGCTGCTGCATGGGTTAAAGATACAGCACAGCCAATATCAAACCATGCTTTGATGGTACTGCTTCCTCTAGGGCAGTAACAGCAAGGTGGATGCAAGCGTTCCCCAGGCTTTGACCTAATCTGAAATCTCTCCATAAAGTCCGGCTGCTGGTTCAAAACCCAAACTAGCCCAAAATACCATGCACCGACCCAGTGCATCCATTCAAGTCTTGTTCCTGCTTATTGGATAGGGATAATACAAGATCTGTAGGACTAAATATATTATATAACTAACTTTCACAGAGGTTGTAGCTCTCAACTTTGTCTTTCAAAACATATTTTACAGTTTAAATGTCCTCGATTTCCAGGAACTCGTGAATACACAAGATATATTGTTCTTGGTAACTAAACAATATCATTAAAACCATTATGAATCCTGCAAAATCATTCCTGCCTACCTAATTTAATCATGTAACAATGACTATTATTAACTTGTCTTCTGCTGCTGCCATTTGAGATTATGTCCCTGGATGCATGGGTAGCTATTATGCGATTCAGTTATTGTAAATGTGGGTTCCTCTTAAGTGCTCGAGTACCGATCCTTCTGTAAACTCCCCGAATTTATCTATTCCAGGGCAAAATGGTGAAACTGAAGAAGAAAATAAGGAGTTCAGGGAACAAAAGAAAGATTAACTCCTGTCCTCGTCATACATGTTAGTGTCTTATGGCTAAGTTTTCAGGTCTAACTACACCAGAGATCCAGTGGCAGCTCTTCCTACGATTGACAGTAACATCGCTCTGTGTGGCTTCTCATCTATAAAAGGCTCAAGATTCTCAGCATCTTGGCCACCTCTATTTGTCTGTAAGAAAGGTTACATTTTTGAAACCCAGTGGTTTCAGCCAACTTTGGCTTCATACCTTCAGGCTGTATCCCATAAGTCCTCAGCAGCAGAGGATAGAAAGTGAGTCCCTGTCAGTTCTCATTCTCAGATCTTGACTGCTTGCTCCCAGAATTCACCTCAAAAATATGGCAAGTTGAGCACAAGGCACTGCCTCATAGTTTGTGTGACCTCCCTTTCCATGCACAGCTTAATGGAATACGCTTCATTTCCTTTGGAAACTGGCTTCTATGAAAAAAAAATCATAAAAATCATCTACTTGTTTCTCTGCTTCCTTGGTAATAAAAAAACCGTGTGTTGTTTCCCTGAACACAGATTTGAGCTGAACAAGACAAATCACTTGGACACCCCCAAAAGAAAAAAAAGAAGAATCTTGGATCATAGAATTCATTGGGTTGAAAGGGACCTTAAAGATCATCCAGTTCCAACCCCCTGCCATGGGCAGGGACACCTCCCACTGGCCCAGGCTGCTCCAAGGCCCCATCCAACCTGGTCTTGAACACCCCCAGGGATGGGGCAGCCACAACTTCCCTGGCAACCTGTGCCAGTGTCTCACCACCTTCATGCCTAGTCTAAATCTGCCCCTCTCCAGTTTAGAGCCATTGCCCCCAGTCCTATCACTACAAGCCTATACAATAATGAACATAAAATCTATCTTACTTTTAGCTTAAATCACTGCAAAGACAATATTAGCCTCAGTGTGTATGTTTCATGAAGGCAAAGTCCTTGCAGAGAGCAGGGATGGACTAGAGCTGGAATTCACCTCTGTCAGTAAGGGTGGCTGCTGAAGGTGCCTGATGTACCTTCACCTCACTTTCATTTCTGTGCTACAAAGGTGTTGATCCCCTGCACTACAGGAGCAAATACGAGCAGCCTCGTGGCATCTCTAGCAGGAAACAGTGGCATTTCTACAGTCAAAAATGGAACAAAATAAACATTATTAGCCTATTTTTCTAATTCAGTGGGGTACATTGGAGCATCATGTGTGAGCACGCAAGATGTTCCTACCCCCCTCCTCCCTGGTGTAACTTTTTACTCTGCTGGCCAATTCCAACTAAACTTGTCAGAGCCCCAGAACTACCAATTTCCTTCAAGTTTCATGAAAACAGTCAAGTGAGCAGAGATGAGATGCCTTGTGAATTTCCTAGCCACCCTTCCTCCCTCAGCAATTCTCGTGTCCATGCGGATATCAATGCCCTCACCTCTCCCAAACCTGCAGGAAAACAGACATCTGTGTTCAGTTACTGGCCCAACTACTTGGTTTCCAACCTGGCTTTATATGAGAAATTGGGATAAAGGATGCTAGACAGCTACGGATATAGGTGCTCACACAAGAGTTGCTAAGTTACTGAGATGTGTAGTGGTATCATTCTTCCTTCTGGAGATACTATCTGTCCTCATTAAAAAGGCTCTTCAATGAAAGGTGCTCCATCATTCGCACTAAGAACATCTCAGTTATTGATGTTACAACTGAAAATTGCAAGACAGATCCCAATTACTGCTTGTAAATGAGGCCAGTCAGAGGAAATCCCTCTTGATGGGTGACCTGATCTTTGATTTGGGTTCAATCACACTGCCGCAAAATGCTGGCAAGAGTTGTGATGTATAGTATAACCTAGCTGTCAGGGACAACATGTTTGAGAGCTGAGGTAATTTCCATGCTGGGTGGAAACTATTTTCACAGTGGAATTCTTGCATTTCATTAATTAAGAGTTATTTTGCAAAGTGAATGGGTGGGAGGTTATCATCTCCCCATTCCTGAGCCACGTGGTAGAGATGTACAGTGAGGGCACCTTTCCTGTCAAGGCAGGGATCAGTCCCTCCAGCAACTGGTCGTGACATGAAGTCACCTGCCAAAAACAGGGAGACAAGCTGAACTTCTCCCTCTCCCAGGCTCAATGCATTGGCTATGTGGGGAGGACAATACCATTATTGCTCCATTTCAGATATTTTTTTGCAAGTCTACGTGAAATCATAGAATAGAATAGAATCATAGAATATTTTTCGTTGGAAGGGACCTTAAAGATCACCTAATTCCAACCCTCTGCCCTGGGCGGGGACACCTCCCTCTAGATCAGGATGCTCCAAGCCCCATCCAACCTGGCCTTGAACATCTCCAGGGATGGGGCAGACACAACTTCCTTTGGCAACATGTGCCAGTGCCTCACCAAGCTCATAGTGAAGAAATTCCTCCTTAAGTCTAGTCTAAATCTGCCCCTCTCCAGTTTATACCCATTGCTCCTAGTCCTGTCGCTACAAGCCTTTGGAAAAATTATATGTATTCTACCATATGAAAAACAAGACACAGTTTGCTCTCCAAGAAACATCATGTCATCTCCAGAGTAGAATTTGAATGATGGGCTTTAAGTGAGACCAACAGCTTCACACCAAGGATGGAAGGTGTGAAGAAATAGCAAATAACATTCCTCCCAGTGAAAAGGCTCTGTTAACAGGAGAAACCACTAATTGAGGAGACTGAAGTGAAGAGACAGAATAAAGTACAGAGCTCATAACTTTGGAACTTTAATGAAGTTTTTTGACTGTTTTTTCAGACACAATATAGGGGGCAAGTGATGAATATTTTCAGCTGGTAACATGAAGGACGCATGACACAGCCCTAGGTCACATAATGTAAAATAATGACAGGGTCATTTAATGTCACATGAGAAGTTGCTTGGGTGTATACTTTTTTCTCCTCAGAAACTGGGATTAAAGCCTCAACCTGAGATAAGAAGTCTGTAATGATACTGAAAAATTTGATTTTATATGGTTCTGTGACATTTTCCATTTTAGTTATCAACAGCCCAATATTGTGAGACGAAGCACAAAGAAATGTTTTCTGAGACCTGGGCAAGCAGTTATTCTGGAGAAGTATCAGGAGTGTGGGATTGTATCAGAAACCTTAGTTACAATCAACAAATACACATCTTTGGGAATAACACAGAAAAAAAGGAAAATTACCAAGAACTAAAAGCACACTTAGTAGCATGGTCTAAGCAATCCCTACCAAGTAGTCCTCAAAACTTCTTACAGACACAAACCCCAGTTATTTTGGATCTTTCATCCTACTTACCACTCACACTGGTTTCTTTAAGTTTCTCAGATCACGAGAGGAGGAACTTCTGGGGAAGGGTCTTGTCCTGCTCCTGTCTGCGAAGGAATCAGCTTTCCTCCTCAGGCTGCTCAGCATCACCTGTGCAAACTCCACCCACCCCAGTGCCTTGTCCCACCCCAACACCTGGTGTATATTCAACCCCTGGCAGGTTTCTAGAAGGAGTAGTTAAATGATCACCAACAGACCACGAAGTCGAGCATCTTCAGCTACTCCTCATTGACTTATCTCCCTGCTTAGAGGAGAAGTACTGCCCGGCACCTTCAATATTTATCTCCTTAGGACATTTGGACCACTGGGCTTTAACCCAGTGAGCTAAGGAGCTTCCACCACCACAAAGTGTAAATGAGTTTATAGGAAACACCTGAGGATGGGTGGGGAGGTTGTTTTCCTCCTCACCCTCATTAGAGGACCTGGTCTCCCTACTGTTTGCTCTCTTCTTCTCTAGTGGTGGGGAGGAGCTGCTGCTTCTTCAGGGCTTAGGGTGAATGGGGTAACCCCTCTGAGAGCCAACAGACAGAGAGGAGAGGGAGTGGCTGTGCCCTTCATGCTTCAAGAAGATGAAAACTGAGTCAAAGGAGGCCTTGAATAAGGAAAATGGTCCCTCTGACCAGCAAGGTAAGTTATGACTCTTATGTTTTGCTGCTTTCTTGACTTTTTGTGGCTGTTTGAAGAGAAGGGAGACAATTCAAGCTGTGCAGTGAGCAGCTGGGCTTTGTCTGGGGCTGGTAAAGCAAGTGAAGTTGAAAGCTATTGGAAGGCTTGGTAAAAGGCATTTGGTTTCTCATAGTTTAACTTTTTTGTGTTGCGTGGTTTTGGGGATTATTTTGATGGATTTGGCTCCTCTTTAAATCTGTTCTTGAGGAGCCCTGTTTGGTGTGCCTGCGCTGAGAAAAGCAGTGCTCAGAGTAACGGCTGTGGAGACCCCCCTGTAAAGAGAAGGGGGTGAATGAGCAAACCTGTGGAATGATGTGAAGCAATGAAAGGGACAGAGGTATAAACTATCTACTCTTGAATTCAAAGGTGGGTGTCATTTGAAAGCTCTTCTAATATTAAGTCGCTATTGAAAAGCGGTCTGTTATGCATCCCGCAACTAACTTTTACTTTTTGGTAGTAAAAAGATGTTGGCAGAGAGACTACAACACAGCCTGCGCAGTGGGGAAGCCAAAGTGACGAAAGGCTGTGTCTCTTCTCCTTTAAGCAGTAGCATCTCCAACTGTGTTCTTGAGGAGAAAAGGCAGCTACTGACAGGAGCTCCTGGGAAGAAATTTTCTTGCTGTTGTTCAGAGGAGCAGCCAAGCTCCTTGTGCCTCCTGTGATAACGTAGGCTTGCGGACAAGGTGATGTATGAGCTATTTGAGCTAATGCAGTGAGATTGTCCTCCCCAGGAGAGGCTAAGTGCATGAGTAGTAGGAGACTAGGCATTGATGGTGCTGAGGGATTTTGTCTGATGCCTACTAACCTCTGTGAAAGCATCAGGGAGCCCTTTGTCAGCAGGGATGAGGCCACAACCTGTGTGATGCTGCATCAAACATCCTGGTTTAGCTGCCTCGAGGCAGTGTGAGAGATGAAGAAATAACGGCAACAGACCCTATGCAATTCCTGTTCCTCCATCCACTTATGAAAGCAGCATCTGGGCTGTGTCTGTTACTTCTGGCTGAAAAGCCACCTCTGAATGAAAGTGGTGGTGGGGCAATGGGGGGATGACCTCTGTAGTTTTAGGAGGGATTATTTCCTTTGCTCATTGTTTTTTCTGAATAGTCCTTGATAAACTAGGTTGCTCCTGAAGAGAAAAAAAAAAACCCAAAAACCAAGGGATGTGGGTAGTCACCAGGTGGGAACTCATATGCAGGAGACATGAAGAGAGGTGAATATTTAGCCACTCTTCCAACCAAGTCTTGCCTACGGGCAGCTGAGATGAGCTCCATGGAAAACATTCCTAGGCATGCAAATGGAAGTCTAGAAAGACACCCCTGAGCCTGATGATGATGTGGTGTGCTCTTCTACTTAAGAGTGTGTTGTAGCCGGTGGACTGCTGTTTTGGAGAAGCTCAGGTGTGTTTTATCAAATAGCAGGCAATGCAGTTATCCACTGCACCCACTGCATGTCATTCATGCTCTGATATTCAGAGATATTCTACAAATCACTCATCTAATACTTTTTGCTGCTGCTTAGGGCTTGATTTGAGGATAACTGCTGTGAACCAGAGGGCTTTCCCTCCTTCCCAAGGGACCTTGATCTGTCCCTGGGTCCTTGCTTTTGCTTGGGAGAGGCTACAGAGGAGAAAATCTGGCCTTGTTGATCAAAAAAGGTCTTTTCCAACCTAGTGATTCTATGAAACTGTTCTCCCAAGAGTTGAAAAACTTCTCTCTGCATGGCCCTGGGAGGAAATGTGAAACGGAACTTCCCCACAGTTTAATCTTCAAAGCAATAATCCAATTTGCTGAACAGCTGTGAGATAGGGAACTAACCCAGAATATTACATTGTCTCCCTGCCCTGCAGTGAGTAGAAACTATAGTTTAAAAGCTGAAAGCCTGTTATCTCCTGTGGTGGATGCTCCTTCCTGATGAATGTCTCCTGTGATGCTCCATGCTGTCCCTGCAGATCAAACCTGGGGAGGGGAGTCGCATGGGAGCCCCAAAGGAGGCTCTGGAGAGCAGAGGAGACATTTTCCTTCTGTAAGTCAATGGGTCACGACAGAGGAGCTCCCTTCAGGAAAGCAGTATTTGGGAATCTTCTAATTAAGTGTGTCAAGCTGGGCTCCCCTTCCTGGAAAAACTCGGTTCTAAGGGTGGCTTTCAGCTCTGAACTTCACAGTTGTCTGGTATTTGGGAGTGACTTTAGGTAGAACTCTAGTCTACCACAAGCTTTTGCTTTAAAGAATGGCCAGAACTGAAACTCGGACCTTAAAATAATCCTCACCCTCTCAATGAGATGAGGTCTGTGCATCATCTGCTTTGTCTGCAAGTTCCACTCCTTTTTTTGTGGTTGCCGTTTGTCAGCCATCCTCAAAAATCGATGCCCCAAATCCTCTGTTACTTAACATACCGACCAGTCCTAACTGTATTTGATGGGAGTAGATGTCTTGGAGGCATTTGGGTTCAACCATATCCAGTGGTGACTTAGTTCAAATGCTTCTGTAATTTTTACTTTTTGTCAAGTGGGAATCTTTAATCCCCAAGACTGAGGCTTTCTGCAAAACTTCACAGCTGACAGCAGGGAGGGGAGTGGAGCTGCCTTCTCAATTACTTTCTGGATTGCAATGCCAGGGAAGGCTTTCTCCTAGCAGAATCAAGGCTATGTGCTGCAAACCCTCTTGTCCATGTTGTTATGCGATCGGGCTTTTGACCTTTCATCCCTGTGACCAATCCAAAATACAGCTCCCTAGTTAGACAGTGCCTTGGAGGACTCGGCAAAGAGTTACGTGCCAAAAGCTTCTACTTTGCACGCCTGCACGCGCACAGAACTTGGCTGAAGCCTTGCCCAGAGGGAGATGGAGTGAGCGGCTTTGCCAAGCTCGTCTTCAGCCCCATAATTTCCTTGTGTTCATGTAGAACTGACTGTTCAAGATTTGGTCTCCCAGTAAAGTGCAGGGTCGAAAGTAAGTGAATATAATTATTTCAGCTGCATTCTCATGACAGGAGGTGGGGTAAGGAATGTGTTGACCTCCTTGACAATACAATCTAAGTTAACATAAGAGACTGAGGGGACAGGATGAGGAGGTGGGATGAACTCTAACTTAGCCAAAGCCTTCTCCTGGTCTGTTTAGGGGACAGAAACGCATAATACAGAGGACAGGAGGAACCCCTATCATGTGGAAACAATGCCTGGGACTACTCTTATTTGCTCCTGATATCTCCTTTCAACCAAGTTGGCTCTATGCCTTCTTCACATCCCCAGTGTTACCTCTTGCACTGATGTGTGGTATCTTGACATCGGCTTGGAGGAAACGGATAGGATGCTTTGCCTTATGGGATAAGAGTGAGAAACATTTAATAGCCTCTGGTCTGGGATATTGGTGGCCAGCCTGGGTAAAAATTGAGGCTGATGTTCTCATGAGATCACGGGTAGATGGTTCTTGGGGGGAAAACAAGCCGCATGTAACTATTACATTGAAAAGTGAGTTCATAGATATTTTTTACTTCTTTATTCTTAAGTGGAGTGTTCCCAAAGAGGGAGCATCCTTTTGTGGAAGGAAGGTTTCTGTGTTGCAGGTTGTGGCAACGAGAGTCTTCTGACCCCCAACAACCTACTGAGAAGGGATGGAATGGATGAGAAGTATCAGGGCTGCATGTGCTGCCCCTCAGTGAGCAAGCTGTGTGGGAGCCTCCAGCCACACACCTGGTGTGTAGACAAGATGATGTAGTCCTTTTGGGAATTGAATCTGCTGTGTAAATTCTATGGCAGAACAGCTTGAAAGGTCTACTGAAGCTTGAAGAGAGGCTTTTGCGTATCTCCCCCGAAGCCCTGGCGAGGGCCTGAGTCATTCTCACGTCTGGGGTTTTCTGAACTCTGTGTGGCTCTTCCCAATAGCTCTGTGCAGTTGAAACTAATGGATGTATGTTCCCAGAACAAAAAAATATCAGGCTTTCCCATAAATGGAATTAAGGCCAAGGCTTCCAGATGTCATGAATTGTTTTTTTTTTAAATCTATTTGACTATAGGAACTCTTCCTTAACAATTTGTAGCTAATGAATAGAACAAAATGCAGAAATCTGCTCTGGGTTATAAAGAAATTAATATGTTTTTAAAAATGTAATGCATGTTGACGTGGGTGTGTTATGGCTTGTGGCTGAATCCATCTAGGCAAGGGGTATACTAAGAACACATGGTAGCTATGAGTGGTGCCTGTAAGACCAATTTAAAATAGCCTACAGGTATTCCATCTTAAACATCGTTTCTCGATGTGTGCAGAGCATCTTTGTTGATGGTAACTCTCCTCCTGTGGATGGTAATTGTGCTGTTGTGCTCTTGCTCCTATGATGGCAATGTGATGTGTGCCTAAGCCCTGTTAGCTGATGGACTGGTCAGGACCTCCTGCTCCTGCTGTGAGAACGTCTTGATTGCTAGCTTCCTTGTGCTAATTGAATCAAGTTTGTTGCTTAATTTAAGTGATATGAAGAGAGATCTGATACGTGGCATCTGTCAGCAGCCTCAGAAGGAGGTAGTGATGCGATGTGTGGTAAGCAAGAACACTTAAAGTATCTCCTATTCTCATATTTCATGGGAAATGCCTTTAATTAGGTTAATTAAAAATGCTTACTCACTAGATGTGGATTGGGTTGCTCAGCTTGATACCAGTAAGGACTATCTTCTTTGTCAAAGTAATAGAAAAATTATTACCTGACCAGGCCTTCCATGATACAGTCTTTAAAAGACAATAATATATTTATAATTGGTATTGAAAAAAATCCCCCTAGCTTGTAGCACAGGGCATCCATATTAAGTGAGACAGAGGCTGAGGGGTGGTTTTCCTACTCGGAATGACTGAAATTAGAGCCAGTGATCTAAGGATGCAGAAGGAATGTTCTGAAACTATAATATCTTGGTTGGTGAAATCCTGCTGGCGATTGCAAGTCGAGGATCCAGCTTTGCCAGTTGAATATTGTGCTGGTCCAGGACCAAACTATATAATGCTGGTTCCAGTTGCCTTCCTGGTTTTGTTGTATGGCTGAAGAAATACTGAGGCTTTAGTTTCCCTCAAAAGCCTTTGAAAAGCCTTAAGTACACCCTGGAGGTGTTCAAGACCAGGTTGGATGTGGCCTTGGGCAGCCTGATTCAGTGGGAAGTGGTGGCCCTGCCCATGGCGGGGGGTTTGGAACTGGATCATCTTTAAGGTCCCTTCCAATCCTAACTATTCTATGATTCTAAGTAAAGGGGCAGCTCTGTCACAGCAAGAAAAAGGCTCCTCACATGCTTAAGCAACTTGTTTTAGATGGATGGATCAGACCTGTAGCTCTTGCAGTTGGTGAATGTGTTGTTGGATGTGGTGCATCTGTCCCACCAGCCTGAATTTGTGAGCTGTGATGTGTGCTGACTTTCCCAAACCATTGAATATGAGCTGAAATTGAATTGGCACAAACCTTGCTTTGAACTAAGAAGTTGGTGTAATGACACATCCAATGTTTAACTGGATGTGGATTCTTTGTAAAGCTCTTTCAAGTGTTGCTTCCCCAAAGCTTGTGTGCTTGGTGGCTCTTGATGTGGAGCTGGGGAATGCTGGTCCTCTGCCGAGGGTGGTAGAGCGAATACCTTCAGTAAATGCTGATCTCTATTGCCCAGCACAAAGCCACGAATTGCAAGGTGCTGCTGGCAGGGCAGCTCCTCTAAATGCTGCGTATCAAGAGGTTGGTGGTGTGATCAGGGCTTGAGAGGCTGCAAATAGGCTGCCTTGCTGCTACTCAGTTCACCTTCACGAGGAGCACCTTTCTTTTCTTCCATGTGCTCACTTTGTGATGTTTACCTATGGCTTTAAATGTGATAATGGCACAGGCTTTTTCCATGTTAATTTAAATTATCAAAACTATAATGGCAGATAACTACACTTCCATGGCTGAGTCATAAGAAGCCTCGGCTGGGGCAGTTCTCTGTCTTATTTTTAACAGGAGTGTGCTGCAGCTTCAAAGCTCAGGCTGCCCAGCGTTTAAAATCATAGAATCATTCAAGTTTGAAAAGACCTCTAAGATCATCCAGTCTAACCATCAGCCAAAAGCTACCATGCTTATTTAACCATGTCATGAAGTGCTACGTCTATATTTTTGAACACCTTCAAGGATGGAGGACTCCACCACTTCCCTGGGCAGCCTTTTCCAGTGCTTTACCATTCTTAGTAAAGAAATTTTTCCTAATATGCAATCTAAATCACCCCTGGTGCAACTCGAGGCCATTTCCTCTCATCCTATCTCTTCTTACTTGGGAGAAGAGACCAGCACCCATGTCATCACAACCTCCTTTCATGGAGCTGTAGAGAGCAACGAGGTCTCCTCGCAGCCTTCTCTTCTCCAGGCTAAACGACCCCAGTTTCCTCAGACGTTCCTCAGTTTCACATCAGTCGTGTCCTGGAACAATGTACGAACTCATCTTTGTTTTAACTGAAATCCAGGCTGGGCTGTTGGGAGCTCCCGCTTCTCTTCTTAGCCGTATAAATGTTTTATGAAGTGAGTATAAAGTCAATAAATGCTTCCTGTTCGTCTGCCTCGCTGTCTTATGGAAGATGCTTTATAAAAACATCAGATCCCTCACCCAGCACATGGCTTATCTCTGCTTCCCTGCTAAGCAAGATATCAAAACTCATCCAGTAGGAAAAAAAATTCCCAACTTACAGAGAAAATAAACTTGCATCTTCCTCTTGATGGTGCCGCACAGATTAAGCAGTAACACAGCATATTGAAATTGTTCCAATGAAATTGGATTTTGGGGCCAGTTGAGCTTCAAATCCTGTTGTTGAGTGCTCATGGGGAAAGCTGGTCGGCACCTAGTGTGGAAAGTGAGTACCCAGCTTGTTTCTTGTGGCTTTTCAGTGTGACAGATGAATTAGAATAATTGCTATGTAAACTGAGTGCAGTTGTTGAATCTGAGCAGGCTGACAAATGTGCTTTTTGGCTTTGTTTGCTCTGTTGCTGGTGTTGATTCATGCTGATCGTGGCTGGAATCTTAATATTGTGGAATAGAGCAAGCATTTTTAGAATAAAGAAAAGGTAGGCGGATTCCTGGTTTGCATGACTTTGCAAAGTTGGAGTTGGCATTGTGAAATTGGGTTGGCACGTGTCTGATTTTGGCTAGAACTCCATGCTGCTAGCTTCTGCCTGCTCTTGGCCAAGGCAACCCTAGGCCAAAGGTGGGTGCAGATATAAATGATGGTTGTGATGCAGCTTCTAACCTTGACTTGGCACTTCTTTATGTGTGAGCCGTTGGCAAGTGTAGGTATCGGGCCTTGAGTTTGCTCTGCTTGGTGCTCTTGGCTCCTTTTATTGAAGGAGGGGGAAGGGAAAAATACCCCTTATACCCGTACACATTTTCTCTTATTCTCTACCGTGTTTTCCTTCCTTTAGTTGAGGTGAATGCCCCCTGTGGGAGACGTTGTTTAGACTCTTTCTCTGCTCCATCAGATGGAATGTCACCTAAAAAGTGCAGCTAACATGCAACCTGTGAAGCAAGGAAGATGACTTGGTGTAGAAAAACAGCTTAGCCACAATTGCAAATAGTGGGATCTGTCATCTGTGCTCAACTGGAAGCGCTAAAACCAAAATCTGTTTAGTACAGTAAGTGTTGGGAGATGGACATTATGCCTGATGAAGAGGCTATCTGCTCAATAGCCTCTCAAATCAGTTGGAGATGGCTCCTTGTCTCTGAAGTGCACACGAGGAAGGCTGGAGATAGGAGGTGCTGACAGTATCCCATCCCTTGCCAGGGTGGTTCTGTGCAGCCATGGTGAGTCTGAGAAGATCTGATACCCAATTGCCTGCAGTGAGGTCATTTCACAACTCCCATCCCGTTGACATCCAATCTGAAGGAGCCAGAATGTGTGATAGCTGGAGCCTGAAGAGGACTTGCTTGCTTCTCAATTGCTATCGCTCTCAGTGTAGATGGAATCTGATGTTTCTTTTCGAAATTACTTGCATGATGATGGAGAAATGTCTTGGTCCATTTCCCACCTGGAAGAGGGACAAAGCTGATGTGCTTTATGCTGCTTGTAGCTGGGAAGCACATGTCCCCTGACACCTTTGGGTGACAAGATCTGATAGATAGGCTCCAGAAACCCTACAGCAGGTCCTAGCTGGCTGCTCTTGCTGCATCCCAAACTGTGGTATTATAAACTTTATGCCCAAGAGACCAGTAAGTGTGGGTCAAGAACAGAAACCAAGCCACAGTCTCGCCTTGGTTAACAATTTTCTGTTTCATGTCTGCCTTCACAGCAGCCTGTAACTGGGTATCAAAATTGATCTTTGATACGTACCTTCAGGGACCAGCTCTTCTCTTGCCTCAGAAGGCTGCTGAAACCTCAACCAAATTTTTAGGCTTTCATAGAATCATAGAATGATTTGGGTGGAGAGGGACTTTAAAGATGATCCAGTTTTAGCCTCTGCCGTGGGCAGAGACACCTCCCACTGGATCAGGCTGCTCAAGACCCCATCCGACCCGGTCTTGAACACCTCCATGGATGGGGCAGCCACCAATTCTCTGGGCAACCTCAGCCACTGCCATTACAGTAAATAACTTCTCCCTAAGATCTCATTTCAATCTCCTCTCTTTCAGCTTAAAACTGTCCCCCTTGTCCTACCCCTTCACTCCCTGATCAAGAGCCCCTCCCCAGCTTTTCTGGAGCTCCTTCTGGTAATGGAAAGTTGCTCTAAGGTCTCCCTGGAGCCTTCTCTTCAGCCTGGGCTGAACAACCCCAACCGCCTCAGCCAACTGCTTGTTGGCTGTGGGTTCTGTGAAATGCAGGTCATAAACAGACAGTTGAAAGGAAAATGCTAATGTAGGTGTACCTCTTTCTTTGAAAGACCTCTCTGCTTTCCATTAGTGTTCTGGGGACCTGTTTTAAATCTTTCACTTATTAAAATTGAGTTGGGACAGAGAAAGTTTGGAAAAAGTATGGTCTAGATGGCAGTAGGAAATTAAATGCTTTGCTAGTATGCCTTGGGTACAATACAGCAAGGGAAGTGGTTAAAATGCTTCTCAATCACTTTAGGGATGGGACTCCTGTGTAGCTAGTTGGTTTGCATGGTCTACCTTGTCTTGAGGTACTTAGGGCAAAATCCTCTATTTCAAACCAATCTTTCCTTGCTGAGTGGTTCTCTCCTAACCTCAAAGTTTCTTTTCAGTATTATTTGTTGGAGACTTGCATTGTGTAATTTGAGAATTTGCATCTTGGAGTGGGGAATAAAAAAAAAAACCACAACAAACCCCCCTCAAACTAACAAACCGCACCCCACAACTTTGCCGTATCCTCTGCAAATGAACTGTGCTTTTTTTTTTGCTCTCCTGGAGGATTGGGTATTGTTTCTCTGATGGCAATCTCCTGGTAGGCAAGTCAGGGTTTCCTTTGATTTATAAACTGTAGTTCTGCAAGGAAAGCTTGTTATCTGCAGCTGTCAGAAATGCCACTTCCTCCAAGTCTGAATGCTCCGAGGCAGAAGCTGATATGGAAAGGTGTGTGTGTGCTACTGTAGCTGTCTGCAGTCCTCCTAAGAGAAAGGTTAAGAGGACACGAGTAAAACAAAACAGAGGGTGGTGGTTGACAGGGCTCTGATAGAAACTATATTTATCTATTCTCTTTCAGCCATGTAGCATAACTGCTTTCTCTGTGGGAGCAGCTGTTGGTATAAGGCTGGGGGTGGGATCTTAAGACAAGTTGTGGGAGAAGAAATATGAAGTCTGTGAGGTGTTGAGGGCAGTTTATCCGGATTAATAAAGCTGATGTGGTGCTGTGCTATGGGTCTTTTCATCCCCCTTTTGATATGCGTTGGCACCAGGTACCTTTGCAACACATTAATGGGCTGTGAGTTGAACAATGACAAGTTAGTGGCCCTGGTGGGATCTAAATAGTCTGAAATTTCGTGTTCTGTACTTCTTTATAGCTAAGATTGTCCACGGGACAGCTAGTGTGTGCAACCAACACGGTGTTCAGGCTCTGTGGAACAGAAAACCTGTTACGAAGGCTGGCGGGGGGCTTTGCACACAAGAAATAATCTGCTCCAGTGATGTTTCACCTGGTGACCTCTCTGGTGCTAAGACTCAGCTGAGGTGCTTGAATGATCTTAGAGGAGCAAGCGTACACAATGCTTTCATATTTCAGACTCTTCTCAAGAGCTACCCACCTCTTGAAAGCTTTTAGTTGTTCGCACTGGGGGAGAAAGTGTGAGGTCCTTGCCTTGACCATCCTGCAACTGAAAGACCACACCACAAGAGCAGAACACCTATAGTCCTGTTCTGCGTGAGAGTACCTGTCTTGAGGTCCCTCCAGGTAAAGTTTTAGGCCTGTTTTTAAGCTTCCTTCAGGGAAAGGTACTGTTATTCGGTCTCATCCTGTGACATGACTCACCAATGCTTTCAGCAGCAAGAATGGCAGAAATGGTCAGTGTTTTTTTACAAGGTGATTATTCTCAATTTGTTCTGGATTGAGGAGTCTGGAGTGGAATTACACTTCACCTGAATGGTGGATGGAAAGTGCCTTTGATTTCTTGAACAAAAGATTGGGAGACTTGCACTGGTAAAAATATTGAATTTTAATTGTAGTATAAATGAGATTCGAAGGGAGGACTGGAGGTCTCCAGTTCAGCATCTGACTCAAAGATCAGAATTGCAGGTTGTTAGGGGTTGGAAAGGACCTCTGGAGATGACTCTGCTTTAGCAGGGCAGTTGGACTGGGTTACCTCAAGCAGGCAGTACAGGAACAGATCCATATAGGTTCGAAGATCTCCAGAGGGAGGAGATTCCACACCCTCCCTGGGCAGCCTGTTCCAGAGCTCTGTCACCTGCACAGGAAAGTAGTTTTTCCTCTCGTTCAGGTGGAATTTTCTGTGCTTCAGTTCGTGCTTATTCGTCCTTGTCCTTTTACGGGGCACCACTGAGAGGAGCTTGGCCCCATCCTCTTGACCCCTGTCCCTTAGGTGTTTATAGCCATTGATGAGATCCCCTCTCAGTCTTCTCCAGGCTAAAAAGACTCGACTGTCTCAGCTTTTCCTCTGAAGAGAGACACTCCACTCCCACAATCCTCTTCACTGCTTCCACTGGACTCTCTAAGTGGTTCCTTGTCAATGTCCCTCAAAGCCAGGACAGGTTTCTAAGAGCTCTATCCATTCAAGCTATGAGTACTTCCAGGGATGGGACATTCTCTCACCTCCCTGAGATTCTGATCCAGAGCTTAATGACTGGTTACTAAGGAAGAAAGGCAAAAAGCATCCCAACTACACAATATAATTGAGTTGGAATTCCCATTTTTTTTGCAGGCAGTATTTGTTGCCGTGCACCTCTAAAGTCTATCTTCTCTGTTGGCTTAAGTCAGGTAGCTGCAGCAGTGAGATATCTCCTTAGCTATTTCTCCAAGCTAGATGGACCTATACCTCCCTCTCCTGTCATACGCTGTATGCTCCAACCCCTGCTTGATCTGTTTTTGACATGCTAGTTTCACTTCAATTTGTTGCTTGTGCTGGAGAGCCCAAGACTAGAAGCAGCACTTCTGATGTGGTCTCACCAGTGCTGAACAAAGGGGGAGAGCTGTCAAAGTCACAGTAGAGCTTCCGTAGCCATAACTGGGAGAGAGTGTCACGGCTGAAGATGCAAGGGGGAAGTACTCTACTTCCTGAGGCCAGAAGTAGCATCTTGCCAAGTGGGGGGCTGTTTGAGATGAGTTAAGGTTTGCCACTTGAAAATGACTCTGTGTTGATTTCTGACTGTCAGAACTGTTTGCTTTAAGACAGTGGCTAAAAGACTTGCAGCACTGTACAATGGGAATGTAGCCTTACTCGTTGGTTATCTCTTCCAAAGTTCCTCCTGCTCTAAATAAAGCAGAACACAAAATAGCATAAGAACAGACAAGTGAGAGCTTAAATATTCCCATGAATCTACAAAGGAATGGTAGTGGCACTACTTTGTCTTGATAGGAGGAAAGTGTGCTTCTACTGCAACCTGGTTCCATGTGTCCATGTCAAAAGCAGATGTCTCATTGAGTTACCTCTCACCCATGATGAACAAATCCACAGCTTTAGTTGTTTGTTTGCATCTTTCTGGATCAAGAAAGTGGCTGATGGCATCCTCCAAGATAGTTCAAAGAATAATAACCACCATCCCACATCCCTGGTATTGGTACATTCATTCAATTGTTTTAAATATTGGCATCTCCCTAAATAACTCTCTTCCTCCCGTGTTCCTTTAGGAGAGATGACGCACTTGCTTGTGAGGGAGGTGAACTGATGCTCAGGCTCATTCTTGTCTTGCGTTAAGGTGATAAACAAAAGGTTTAACTCTACAGCAAATAGGCTGCAGCTTGGTGTCTGCTCTCGGATTAGTCATAATTGAAAGGCGTAAAGCTTTGTGCACCAGATGCTGGTTTAGTACTAAGAAAATTGGCTTCTCCAGGCAATTAGCTTGTTGACTTGAGTCGAAAGCTGTCACCTGCACAGACAGTGAGACCAGAGGGCTCCTCGGGTGATGTCCTGGATTCCTTTGTATGTAGCCAGGCTCATTAGTGTGGCAACTCTGCCTTGGTCTTGCTTTGTTTCCTAATCTAGTGGTAACTTTGGCATGACAGACACTTCTTTCAAGTACAAGTGTCTATTTAATGTGTCATTAGGATTTCAACGGTATTATGCAAATATTTTTTATTGTCCTAACATGATATCTGAGCCTGTGCCTATTAAAGTTTGCCTGTACTTAGTTTTGTTGGGATATCAGACTTGTACACTTTTTGCTCCAGGTCCAGCTCTGGTGTGATGGGAGCAGTTCAGGCATAGATTTATATTCAGTGGTGGCTCAAAATGGATCTGTCTGGGGTGGTTGGTTTATTGCCTGCTGAGGAACAGGCTGTAGATCAGAACAGTTGGACAAGGATGAATATCTGCTAAAGTTTTCCTCGGGGCTGGATTGGCTTGATTTTATTTTTTTTTTTATAAACTAGATAGCTAAGTCATCTTGCAGATTCACCTCTCAAAGGTAACAAGTGAGTGCCAGGGTTTTCAGGGACACAAGCATATGGAGTTTCTCCCAATGTTTGTCCATAACACTATTACAGTCATCATTGAATGATAGAAAGGCTTGAGTTGGAAGGGTCCTTAAAACCCACCCACTTCCAACCCCCTGCCATGGGCAGGGACAACTCCTACTGGCTCAGATTGCTCTAAGCCCCATCCAACCTGGCCTTGAACACCTCCAGCGATGGGGCAGCCACAACTTCTCTGGGCAACCTGTGCCAGGTCATCACCACTCTCGCAGGAAGACTTCTTCCTAATCTAAATCTCCCCTCATTCATCTTAAAACCTTTCCCCTTTGTCCTATCCCTGCACTCCCTGATAAAGAGCCCCTCCCCAGCTTTCCCATAGGCCCCCTTTATGGCTGCTCTAAGGTCTCCTGGAGCTTTCTCTCCTCTAGGCTGAACAACCCAACTCTCTCAGCCTGTCCTCGTATGAGAGGTGCTCCAGCCCTCTGAGCATCTTTGTGGCCTCCTCTGCACTCATTCTAACAGATCCATGTCCAGTCCCAAACTTTCCCTTTCCTGTCCATCACTAATGGGCTCAGCTGCAGTTTCCGTCTGCTCCTGGGAATGAGCCGGAATGCTGCAGGTGGTCCCTGAGGTAAAAGCAATGGGAGGTATCAGTCCCCTTCTACCAAGGTATCTGGGACTACTGAGGTTGAAGACAACACCTATTTGCAGTAAGGTCTCAGAGTCTGATATCTGAATATTCAGAGCCTCCGCATCTACACAAAAATGCTTGTACATTGATAGCTTTTTTGTCTGCTTGTGCAAAATGATCCTTGGATTCATCCTAGAGGCTGTTGGTTTATTAATCTCTGGATTCCTGTGTTCTTGTGGTTATAGCTTCCCTTCAAATTAGCTGTTCTTCATTTGAAAAGCAGGAACATATCTCCTACGAATAGGAGGGTTTGGTTCAAGGCCCATCATCCCCCTGGCATCTCTCCCGCCAAGATAAGGGAATTAAGGAGCAAGTTTGTAATAACAAAACGGCACAGTGGTGCCCTGTGCAGTGGAGATGAAATGACTGCTTTGCGTGCTGGAGGCTTGTAGCTGACAGCTTGCTCAGCCTGGGGATGCCTTTTATTTCAAACCAAAGTAAAAATAAATGTCAAAGTCTTTGCAAGCTGTTGTTGTGACTGAATGAGGTATTTCATCCTCAGAAATGTTCCCTTGGACTTGTGTGCGCCATGAGCTGTCACAGTCCTTGAAGAATCAAACTTGATTGAGCCCCCAGCACCGTCTGCATCCAGATCTTGTCACTCCAAGATCTATTACAGTCTCTGCACCGGGTATTTGAAGTAGGCTAATAACTACGTAAGAGATGTTCTCAGCTGCTTCTCCCCCTCAAGGAATTTAGGGTTGTAAGCTAAGTTTTATGTAGTTACCACGTGTCCTTCCTCTAACAGCCAACTACAACCAAACTTGAAAGGTGACCTCAAAGCTTTTTTGCAAGACTAAAGAGAGGCGCACAGAGAGAGAAATAATTAAATATCAACCCCTGCTGAAGGAGTTTCCTTGCAATAATAATGGATGATGAGGAATCTGTGTGTGATGTTGAATCCAGGGATAAATCCGGTCGCTCATTGTTGTTCTCCTCAAGCAAACACTGGTTTATCCCTGGCACTAGTCTCAAATATCGGAGTCCTTTTCAGCTTGGGTTATGTAGCAGATTGAGGGTGGTGATTCTCCCCCTCTGCTCCAGTCTCATGAGACTTCACCTGGAGTGCTGCATTCAGTTCTGGAACCTCCAGCGCAGGAAGGACGTGGATCTGTTAGAGTGAGTCCAGAGGAGGTCCCTTCCAACTCAAACCATTCTATGAAGATGATCCAAGCCCTGGAGCACCTCCTGTATGAGGACAGGCTGAGAGGGTTAGGATTGCTCACCCTGGAGAAGACAGGGCTCTGGGCAGACCTTATTGCAGCTGAATGAGATTTTAAGGTCCCTTTCAACCCAAACTATTCCATGATTCCGTGTAGTCACTTCTCTCTAGCCTTCTACTCTACCTCCCACCAGTTCCTTGATGTAGGGGAGGGTTGGTGGCTGCTCTTTGAGTATCCAGAGCACGAAAGTCTCCTTAGATAATGCTTGCTGAAGGGAGCAAGGTTGTATTGAACGTTGACAAACTGCTTAATTTTAAAGGTTTAACCTTTTTTTTCCCCCCTCAACTGGCATATTTCACGATGAATGATGGTACACGGCAAAGTCTCTCACAGTGTACCACGGTTGAGATAAGATAAGCAGCAAGCTGTGCTGGGAGTAGATGTGATACTTCCTGTGAATTTGTTCACTCTGGAGCCAGTGCACAAAGCAGTTGTGCAATTGGGTTGAAGGATGGTGGCTTACAGGAAAATAAGTTGTTTGAAAAAGGTATTTTGGTGGGGACACAAATGCATTCCTATTGCTTCCTGAAAATGGGATACATCAAATTGTTTGAGACGTGAAAGCAGATGAATAAGCCTGAGAGACTCTACAGGTTTGAAAGGCCTGGCTGAAGTCTTCCAAAGGAAAGCCTTTGTGTACATGAAACTACATGTAAAACCAGAAACAATATGTTGAGTACCGGGTGCAGTTCTGGATGCCACAGTATAAAGTTACTGGAGTGTGTCCAGAGGATGCCACAAAGTTAGTGAAGGGTTTAGAGGGGAAGCTGTATGAGGAACAGCTAAAGCCACTTGCTCTGTGCAGCTTGGAGAAGAGGAGACTGAGGGGCGACCTCATTGTGGCCTACAGCTTCCTCCCAAGGGGAGGAGGAGCAGCTGCTGATATCTTCTCTCTAGTGACCAATGATAGAATGCGGAGCAATGGCAGGAAGATGTGCCAGGAGGGGAGGATTGGGTTGGATTTCCGGAAAAGGCTCTACATTCGAGGTGGACGAGCACTGCAATAGGCTCTGCAGGGTAGGACGCATGATACCAAGAGTGAGTGGTGCAGTTGCCACATTGAAAGGATGGGATGTAATCCAGAGGGACCTGGACAGGCTGGAGAAGTGGGTGTGTGCAAACCTCATGAGATTCAACAAGGCCAAGTGCAAGGTTCAATTCAGGATGGGGATGATGTGATTGAGAGCAGCCCTGTGGAGACCTTGGGAGTGCCGGATGACTGAACTAACTGATTTAACTTCCTGAGATGGGTAGCTGTGCAATTCTGAGAAACAAGAAAAGGAATTAAGAAGTCTATCGTGCAAGACGGCATGCCTTTAGGAGCTTATTGCAGAAGTACAGAGAGTGTGATAGTGTGGTTTAACACACCTATTCATAAATGTCTGCAGTTAAAACTAATATGGTAAAACAAAACACAGCTGATGACAGGTTTCAGGATCCCCTGAGGAAACACCTTGTCGAAAAAGCCTGTGGAGTGAGAGCAATATCCCAACTACTCCCAGTGGTTGAGAAGCCAAGAGATCATCATCTTAACTGGATGTGACATAGTCTCTAGCTTGATATAATCAGATTTAGAGGGTGTCTTCTTTACATTTCTGCTAGTTTTGTTATTACCTTTAGATTTACAAGGTAGGTTTTGAAAAGGGGTTTGCTGTGCCCAGAAGATACGGAATGATCTTGTAGAACAAGAAGAAGTTGTTTGATATATTTGGGTCTGCGCTGAGACCACTAACAAGAGCTTGGCTTGGCAGAGATCGTGACAATGACTGTTCAACTGATCTTGCGCTAAAAGCACAACTGTTTAAAGCACAGTAGGATTATAGAACTGCTAAGGAGAACTCTGCCGAGGTTGAGGATCCACAAAACCTCATTTATGAAAGCAATCCCAATATAAACAAGCTTTTTGGGCTCAGTAAACAGACACTAAGTGCTGTGAACTTGACAATGGTGAAAGTGAACCGCAAGGGGTAACATTTTTAGGCATAGACTTCTGTTCTGGACAGGCTTCATTACCTTTCTGCAAGCCATTAATTTGATAAAGCAGTGTAACGGATCCATTTCTGCCTCAATTTCAGATGCTATCGTATGCATTTATGGTACCCTGAATCAGGTATGAAAAACTTGGTGTGGAGGGAAATATGACAAGGGATAGAAAAACAAGATAAAAGCATATAAAATTGATCTTAAGAGCTTGGGCTGATGGAAGGGGAAGAAAGAGCTATTGGGGTAAAAACTGAGGTTAATTTTGCATACTGTGCACATCTACTTGCTTACACTTCTAACATAAGCCTTGGAACACTTTACAAGGTTCTTTCTCCTCAACTCGAAAGAGAGATTGTGTAAACTGAGGAAACCCCCTGCCTATAGAAAGGGGTGGTACATAACTCTTGATCATGGGTAGATTTTCTGCTTTAAAGATTTGGTATACCCTTGATTAGGAGGAGGGATACCTGTCTTTCACCAACAAATGGTGAAATTCTCAGTTGCGTTAGCTGAGCTTCGTTTTAAGGGTGAAGTATCATAGTTGAGTGTTACCTGACTGTGTATATTTGAAACTTCTTTGAAGGAAGAAGACAAGAAGAGATTTCTGATCTTTTCATACAGACTCTACCACACTAGTCCGCTTTGAAACTTGTGCATGCGTCATTGATGTTGATATAAACTTAGGACTAGGGGATGCATCCTTCATCTGAATGTTCTAGACACTTACCTGTGTAGTTCATAGAACCATAGAATGGTTTGGATCAGAAGGAGGGACCTTAAAGATCATAACATTTTCATCCTGCATGGCTCGTGTACAACTGACTTCAGTCTTTTGAAACCATGTAGACTCCCTCACTAGAGGTGGAAACCACTGAGGCAATCTCTATCTGTAGTGGTAGAATCCATTGACTTCATGCAGGAAGATGTGACCATAGCTCATGGCTTTCCATCTCTGTTTCAAAACATAAAGGCCAACTGAACAAGAATCAGATAGAAGGTTATACAAATGTCAAGTGAGGCTTAGCAAACGCTACCGTTTTGGAACTGTTTCCCTCAAGTGCTGTGCTTGGAACTGTTTCCCTCAAGTGCCGTGCCCAATGCTCAGCTTCATGCCAAACGGCTTAAAGATGCCCAGGCCACAAAAGCAGAATTCTAAAACACAGACTAATGGAACTAAAACTGTATGTTTTATGGCTGAATAATTAAAGACTGACTTGCACTCGGTCACTGGCAAATAAGAAAAACTTGCAGCAGCTCATTTCTGTCTGGTACTGTAAAAGTGCTTCTTCACTGTTCTGGTATCCAGTGTTGCCCATCAGCAGGTTTGTGTTTCTGAAGCTGCTGTGCTTCAGACAATGCTACTTAAAACAAGTCTCCAGCAATGAAAGCTTTTGCAGTTGGGCAACTGTAGAGGCACAAAACATGCTTTGGCCCTTTGGGTCCTCCTGAGAAGGGAAATGCAGGGGGGAATCTTCATTTCACCTAGCTACACAAAGATCTGCTCTGTGGTGTGGAGCCAGTAGAGATTTCTTGTCACATCTGTCCTGACATCATCCCTTGTAACAACTCTGGTCTTCCCAAGCTGCTGCTCTGGCCTCCTAGCTTCAAACCTGAGTTTTGAATCTCCTTCAGCCTCTGGGTTCTCTTGGTATATCTCTGGCTGTGGCACCAAAGGCCTGGAACACCTCCCCTGGGAAGAGGTGCTGAGAGAGTTGAGGTTGTTCAGCTTGCAGAAGAGAAGACTCTGAGGAGACCTTATTGTGACCTTTCACTACTTAAAGGGGTCTTCTAGGGAAAAAGGGGGAGAAAATTTTATAGCAGGGTCGGAGAAGTGGTAGATGCCCCATCCCTGGAAACATTCAAGGTCAGGTTGGATGGGGCTCTGAGCAACCTGATTTTGTTGAAGATGTTCCTGCTCGTTGCAGGGGGGTTGGACTGGATGATTTTGATGGTACCTTCAAACCCAAACCATTCTAGCATTTTTTCTCTTCTTTTTCACTGGCTCCCATTCCTTATTACCTTTTACTTGCCTCATACCCGATTCCAATCTTATTCAGCAAAAGCAATACCCTTGGGTCTTAAATCCTAAAATCTAAGGGTTGTTGAGCATATGCAATTCAGTTGCTTCTTTTTTTTCCCCTCCCCTCTAAAGGCTTACAACTTGCTTAATTTTTTGGTGATGACAAAAATGAAATTTGACGCAAAAAAACTATCCCTTGCTCATTAAAGTCCCAGTTCTAAATCATGGGTCTGAGTCTTTTCAAAAAAAGTCACCAGAAATTGAACAAAACAATGTGTTTATTCTCATGCTGCATTCTGAAAAGCAGTTGAATTCACATGTTCCAAAACAACTCTGCCTGAGGCAGACCTAGCATGCAAACTCCTATCTTGAACAGCCAGGACTTGGTGAGTTTATAAGCAACTGAAAACAGAACTGGGAAGAGTTAGGCAGCCTTAATATTGTCTAAAGACACAGCCTTAGAAGGAAGATTATCTCTTTAAAAAGTCTCTGAAAAAAGTAAATATATAATCAAGTCCTGCTAAATTCCCCTAAGAACACGAAGGATTTAGTTCAGACTTGCCACACTCTTGCGCAGACCTCCGCAGACCCCACATCATTCCTGTTTAAATAGCCCAGTGTTCTTGACTCTACCACAATAGCACAAAAGACAAATGGAAGCGATTGTGTGCTTGTGAGTCTATTTTCTTTAATGGATGCATTTCAGGGGTCACGGGCCATGTGGCCCTCCCTTAGATAGACAATCAGACCCTGAGAGAACATTGTCTGCTGGAGAACTTCCTCTGACACACCACCCTGCTGAAACAGCATGACAACAGCCGTGTTTCATTTTTCAAAGAGCCGCATTCCGCCAACTTTGTAATCGGGACAATGAGGCATACATATCTCTAAAGCAGTGCGTCTTTTGAGACTTGATTTATTTTTACGAATGGGTGTGATTCAACTGCTTCTTAAACTTCATCCCCTACTTGTCTGCATCTTAAGGAACGAGCCTGGTGTTGGTCTAGTAATATTTTTGATGGAAGGCTGGAATTGGCTGACTTTGCTCTTTTGAATGTATTTTTATTGATGTTATCCTAGTGTCTGGGTTCTTGAGACTTGCTCCTTGGCCTCTATTACCGGCAGTCTCGCAGTGTGTTCTTGTGACCTATTCAAGCCAGCACCTTGCAAATGGAGATGTTTCCTGTGAGAGATTAGTGGCATTTGTCTAGTTTGAGGTTGGTGTGCAAGTCCCGCAATAGCCAGGGTACATACGTGTGTTAAATTGACATGTTGCAAGGGGACTGGATGTCCCCAGATTTGAGATGTAGAGTGCTCTGGGGCTTTTGCTATCTGGTTGCCCAGGCAGTGGGGTATGATATATTGCTTGGTGCTTCACAGTGGCCTTTGAGAGGATGCTCTTCATGTCTTTTGTTTCTTTTTCCACCCATGGGTCGGGGAATTTTCTGCGTAAGGGTGGTAGCATGTTGGTAACTTTTGCTGTTCGAACTCACCACTGTAGAATCCCTCCTATCCTTCCACCTGGATAGGAAATTGGGGAAGAATGAGGAAATAAACAGTAGCTGTGGTGCTCAGTTGGCGTCTCCTGTGCTAGGGGGTTCCTCTTCTGCCCTTGCTGTGTTTTTAATGACAAATCTATAGCACTGAAGCAGGAAGGAGCTCTGCCCACATCCTCTTCTATGCTGAAAGTTTTTGCCCTTCATTTTCTGTACTAGGTGGTGCTGACATGTGAGTAATCCTTTCTGTTCAAGGCTCCTAGTGTCCTTTTCATAGGCCTGAATTGTCCTGGCTGATGCTGGAAAGCCAGGCTTGCTACTGCCAGCAGGACTGGGCATTGGGTTTTGGAACAGTGAAGATGAACAGAATGATCTGTGTCCACTGAAATGGCTTTGGTTTTGATTTCTGTCAATTCAGCTGATTCCATCCCATCAGAAGTGTCCCTCAATGCTCCCAGAAGCTTTGGCTGCTTGAATACATTAGGCCATGGTTGTCTACAGCTACTATCCTTAAAACTTAAGTGCTACATCTCTTCTTAAGTGTATCAGTCAGAGGGTTGGAAGAGTTGAGCTTTAAGGTCACTTCCAACCATTCTGTGATTTAGATTTTCTGCTAACAGTGAATCTGAAATGTTGCTTTCCTTTAGCCTTTAATTCTCCCAAAGGAAAAGTGTCCTTATGGTCACCTCTTACCTAAAGCATATGAGGGTTATAAGAATGCCATCTAATGCGAAAAAAGTGAGACCCCAAGGCAGAGCAACCAATTCATTTACTGAAATTTCAGCCTAAATTTGGGGTAAACACTGTAGGATCACCTTAAGAGGGATTTGGGCATCAGTCTCCATCATTATGAAGTATTTAACTTGGGAACCTGTGTCCCTCTGAAAGAGACAAGTTCTTTAACTGCATGGTTACTGAGCGATGCTCTAGCTCAAATATCGGAGCGTGCCTTAGACACAAGTGTTTGGATGCTAGTGGCAAAGGAAAATTGGGCCTGGCACGTGGGGAGTCAATGTGACACATCTGGCTGTGTTTCTATGTTGTGTGGTAGGATGGTAAGAAGGAGGTCAAGAAGAAGTGTGGACAAAGAAAGGACTATTTGAGTGTTCTCTACATAGAGGTAGGGGAATAATTTTGTTTATTGGATCAGGACCAGGGATGTCATCCTTCCCCTGTACTCGGCGTTAGTGAGGCTGCACCTTGAATGCTATGTTCAGTTTTGGGCCTCTCACTACAAGGAGGACATTGAGGCGTTGGAGTGTGTCCAGAGAAGGGAATGGAGCTGATGAAATATCTGGAGCACAAGTTTTGTGAGGAGTGGCTGAGAAACCTGGGATTCCGTAGCCTAGAGAAAAGGAGGCTGCAGTTACCCAAGGTGATGATGTAGTGAAGTGGCTGCAGGTCTCTTCTCCCAAGTAACGTGTTAGGATGAGAGTGAAAAGCCTCAAGTTGTACCGGGGCAGGTTCAGATTAGATAGGAAGAAAAAAATCTTCACGAGGCACTGGCAGAGGCTGCCCAGAGAAGTGGTTGAGTCACCATCCCTGGAGATCTTTAAAAGATGGATAGATGAGGTGCGTAGGGTTCTGGTTTAGTAGTGGACAGGTATGATTGGACTCAATCATCCCAAAGGTTTTTTTTCCGACCAAAAGATTCTAGGATTCTATGACCGAATTCTGTTGTTGCTCTTAGGAATTCAGTTACTGAGCTTTTACTTAATTTTGTCCAAGCAGGGTAGAGAAACAATCTGAATGTTGGAAGCTCTGCTGACAAAGGGTTAAATACTTCTTTCTGACAAGGTTTTTGTTTCTGGTAGCGAGTATCTCCTAGGCTGTCTGAAGAGCTATGACAAGCTGTAATATTGCTCCCCACTGCATTTTGTGTGTATGATTTCCCATCTAGATGACGAGGGCATGAAAAGTGTACAGATAAGATGTCTCTGCTGGAAAGGCACTTTGGAAGAGAGATCCTTTCTTTATGAGAAACTACTGAATTATCTTGCCTTTTTCTGAAAAGGGCTTGCTTTTTTTTCTCTTTGATACTTGATGATGGCACTTATCTCAAAAGTACTGCGTGTATTAAATTCTCCTGTAACTATTAGGAAATAAAACTTCTGTGTATTGGCAAAAAATGAATGTGATGCTTCTGTGTTTGAGTCTAAAATACTAAAAGATGGGGGTCTAGCAGACAGTAATGTAGCTCAAGTGTGACACTGCTGATACCTAGTAACAAGACCAATACAGACAGGCACAGGAAGCTTGAAATGATGAGCACCAATTCTCTGAGGCAGGTTTCTATTAATGTGCCTATTTCTTGAGTCATTTTCAGCTGTAGCTCTTGTCTAGGGCTCTTCTGTGTGGCTATATTAAATTGTACATGGTGTACCGGAGACTGAGAAATGTCCTACAGGGAAAGGATGTATCCATGCTGATGTGGATTCTTCCCTCAGCAGATAAGGGTTTATAAACAGAATGGCCAAAATACAAAGATAGCTGTTTGAGGATATTATCTGTTTTGCTCAAGTTGCTTTTAAATAAACAAAGATCGTTTTTCTTAAGCGAAGCTCTTTGGGCAGAGAGGAAGAACAGATTTCTTTAAATAATGAGGTTTTTGGCTTAACTGGCATCCTCATCACTTCAACAGCACTGTGTATTTGTGGGTGACAGCTCCTTTCTCCTGAAGGAAGGATAATAAGGGTAGAGATTATACATGTTGGTTTTTTTCTTCATCCCTGTGAGTTTAACCTCTTTTGTCAGCCGATACTGATGTCTTGTTAGCTCAGTTTACCCTTTTCCCTTTCTGAACATGCCGCAACTTCGGCTCCTCTATCAAGTTGATAAATACATTCATCATTAATTCTCGCTGCATTTTTGGGTTGATATTTACACCTGTCAAGCGTATCTCTTTCCCAGAGCTGATTTCCGCGGAGGTACTCTAGCACTGTAAGTCCCTCTCTGCTTTTTCTCTCGCTGCTATTAGTCGAAAGTAGGAATTCGTCTCTCTTCATGCTGACAGATAAATCAGTAAGTTGTCATTTCCCTGCAGAACTAAAAAAATCTACCTCAGAGGTGTGAAGCCAACTATCACCCTAAGCTGAGTGTAACTTAAAATTCACCTGTGACGCTCCTCTCAAAATGTCCCAGTCTTCCTGTTCCACTCTAAGGCTACATTTGTGCCATATCTCTCATATCTTGCTCACTGTCTGAGATAGAAATCAGAGTGAAAAAAGGACTGCCTTCTGGGCTGCTTACTGATCCAGACGCAGGTTTTCTTTATATATATATATATATACACATGCACACACACATATATATATATATATATATATATGGCATCTGTTTATTATGTTTCTCCCTTGCAATCCTATACCTCACCTAGGAGGGCTGATAGTTGTGATGCCCATGATGTAAGCCAGTTTCCTTAAGGATTGGGATAGTATTAGCCAGGAATTATACTTGATCCTGAAAACAAAGCAGTTGGATGCTGTGCCTCATAGGAAAGCCTAATTGCTTAGAAATAGAAGTAGCTTTGCTTTCACCTTGTAAAGCAATAGGTGACAGCTCTGTGGCAATTTAATCAGAGCCTGTGTATAAAATGTCAAGAAGCCAAATGCCTTGATCCTGCAATACCTTCACTGGCTGCCCTTAAGTCCATGTGCTCATTAGCACCCGTGTCACCGATTCTGTGTGTTTACAGAATCGTAGAAGAGTTTGGGTTGGAAGGGACATTAAAGCTCATCCAGTTCCAACCCCCCTGCCATGGGCAGGGACACCTCCCACCGGATCAGGCTGCTCAAGGCCCCATCCAACCTGGCCTTGAACACCTCCAGGGATGGGGCAGCCACAACGTCTCTGTGAAACCTGTTCCAGTGCCTCACCGCTCTCATGGTGAAGAAATTCTTCCTTATGTCCAGTCTAAATCTGTCCCTCTCCAGTTTATACCCATTCCCACTCATCCTATCACCACAAGCTTTTATGAATAGTCCCTCCCCAGATTCCATATGGAATACTGTATCCTGTTCTGGAATCATCAATGCAAGAACATCGACCTGCTGGAACAGGTCCAGAGGAGGCTACAAAGATGATCAGAGGGCTGGAGTACCTCTCATACAAGGACAGGCTGAGAGAGTTGGTCTTGTTCAGTCTGGAGAAGACTCCAAGGAGATCTTATAGTAACCTTCCAATACCTGAAGGGTATACAAGAAAGCTGAGGATAGACTGTTCACAAAGGCTTGTAGTGATAGGACAAGGGACAATGGGTATAAACCGGAGAGGGGCAGATTTAGACTAGACATAAGGAAGAATTTCTTCACCATGGGAGTGGTGAGGCACTGGCACAGGTTGCCCAGGGAAGCTGTGGCTGCCCCATCCCTGGAGGTGTTCAAGGCCAGGTTGGATGGGGCCTTGGGCAGCCTTGCCCCCCCTAGCCTCCCATGGCAGGGGAGTTGGAACTAGATGATGTTTAAGGCCCCTTCCAACCCTAACTATTCTATGATTTTGTGAATTCCAGCTGAGTTTTGCCTGCTGGCAAGATGTGGCAACTTTCATAGTATATGGCTTTCATTCTATGCCATATGAATAGTTAGGTGGAGCCTGGTGTGTTGATGCTGGACTGTTGCCTTCTGTCAAAAATGGTGGAAGGAGTGATGTAGGCACCATGTGCAGCACTGCAAGGAATCTTGGAGAAGTCTGTGTCCGACTCTGACTCAAAGTTCACATATAGATTAAAAATAACTGGGGAGAATTCAAATGTCGTGAATATGCTGTGGTCACTTTGTCTCACCAGCTTTGCAGATGACAGAATGTGAGAATGACATGTTTTCGGTGGAGTCATAGAGGACAGACTGCTTTTGTATTCAAATATGCATCCGGGGAGGTGGCTAGTTGTGTTTCTTGGAGAAGAACGTAAGCTTATGTGCTCGCTTGGATGATTGCTTGACTACCACTTGTAGTGTGAAGTATGAATTTGGAGAATGACTAACAGAATGTCTCCAGTGATGCAGACAGATGTGGGGTGAGGTTTGCTGTCTCCAACGTGTATTTAAAGAGCTCCGATTTAGAGGTTGGATACAGAAATGCAACTGTGTGCCCACCCTCTATAACCCGTGTAAGGCCCTTGGCCAATGTTTTCTTAGATTGCAACTTTATTCATACTAAGCACATTTGTGGGAAAGAGTTGAGGGGAGAACCTGGCAGACAGCGTCCTGGGGAGCAGCAATACAAGTTTGAATGTGCTTTTCACTTCTGATCAGCTTTGGAGGTTCTTGAAACCTTAGCTATTGATTGAGTGTATAAAAGCAAGAGGCATTGCTTTTTATCTCCATGGGGTGAGGAGAGGCAACTTTGTCCCTGGAGTAACAAGCCATCCAGCAGCTCCTTGTGCAGAGTCACTTCGGAGGTGGGGTGACAGGGTTGTCTTAACCTGATACAGGGCTGGATGACCACATGGAAGGGCAGAGTGAAATACATCCATAGTACAACTTCAATGTAAACATGCAGTTTTGGCTGCAGCTGGAGTCCAATTAAGAGCCAATCTGGCACTGGTAGCTTAATAATGAATTGGCGGTAGGAGTTTTTTTGCATGCTGTCTTAGTATGAATAAATACAACTGGTCTTCTCTATCCAAGTGCTAACAAAAACAGAGCAGGAGACAAACAACTAACAGCCAACCTGTTTTGCTTGAAAAAGTGTTACAAAATAGTGATGCATCACAGTCTGAACTATTTACAAGTCTACTTTCACTACAGATAAGAGTGGCTGGGAAGAAAAACAATCTTTAATAACTCTATCTTCTGCACAAACTGTGGATAATCCAGAGCACTCAGCTGTAGGTCCATGGATGCTCTCAACACGAAAGTGTTAATAACAGTCATAGAATGCTTTGGGTTGGAAAGGACTTCTACAAATGACCCAGTCCAGCCCCCCTGCAGGAGCAGGGACATCCTTAAGACAGATTGCTCAGAGCCTCATCCGACCTGACCTTGAGTGTTTCCAGGGATGGGGCCTCCACTACACCTCTGGATAACTTGTGCCAGTGCCTCACCACTCTCACAGGAAGAAGTTTCTTCCTAAGATATCATCTAAATCTCCCCTCTTTCAGCTTAAAACCATTTCCCTTCATCCTACCCCTGCACTCCCTGATAATGACCCCTCCCCATCTTTCCTATATGTTCCCCTTCAGTACTGGAAGGCTGCTGTAAGGTCTAACCACAGCCTTCTTCTCCAGTCACTGCCTATAGGTCCCTCCATAAGGATGAGTTTGGAATTGTAGAATCACCTGGTTGGAAAAGCCCTTTGAGACAGAGTTCAACCGTGCCTGTCCACTACTAAACCAGATTCCTGAGTACCTCATCTACCTGGCTTTTAAATACCTTCAGGGACAGTGACTCAACCACCTCCATGGGAAGCCTCTGCCAGTGCCTGATAATCCTTTTGACAAATAATTTTTTCCTAATGTCTAATATCAGCCTCTCCTGGTGCAATTTGAGGCCATTTCTTTTTGTCCTATTGCCTGTCAGTTGGAGAAGAGACCAACACCCATCTCATTACAATCTCTTTTCAGGCAGTTGTAGACAGTAATAATGTCTCAGCCTTCTTTTCTCTAGAAGTCTGAAGGTAAAACCATTCCAGTTGCTGTGGCCACTCATATCTGAAGTAACAATACTTCCAAAACTGGGAAATAAATCTGCTCATGAGATGACTTACTTGTAAATGGCCACTAGTGATGAACTTGATGACCATGTTTGCCAGTGGAAAAGTATGAGGCAGTTGGCATTTAAAACAATGGTCTGATACCTGCTTACATTGCTAGGAATTAATAAAGAAATACTGGTATTATCTGATGGCTTAAAACTAAATTTTAAGTAAGGGCCCCTCAGGGTAAAGCCCTATATCTGTTATAAGACTCAAAATAACCTCTCATAGGTATCTGAAATTCCCTGTGGGTAGCTGAGCCTTTGGCTCATCCTGTGGGTCATTGCAGCAAGTATCTGCTAACCAAAACCAGCCCGATGCACATATATTGGTTCTTCTCTCAATGTCACCATCCATTTGGGGCTCTTGTCTTGAATAGTATGTACGACCTTCTGGTTCCTTATCTGCTGGGAAAGCAGTAAGTGCTGTAATGTTGTGGACCACAGGTGTTTCCTGTTTTCTCCTCTTGCACATCACCTCCAGCACTGCTGGTATGGCTTTGGGATGCTCTGTTCTGCCTGTGAACACCCCTTGCCTGCTAAAGGAGGGAAGATAACTGTGTTAAAGGTGACTTTTCTGTAATGGGGCACCGTCTCTGCAGAATTGAAGAAGGATGAGCTGTTTGTAGCTACACATTGTGAACGTGCATCTATAGACAGCTCATTTCTTATACTCTGAGCCTTCAATTAACTAACGCACCAGGACATGTTAGCCTAAATAATTCCTTCCATCTTCTCTGGCAGTGTTGTTTTTTTCAGTCCAAATAAAGTTTGAAGTGAAATGCAAAACAAGTCCTTGAGATTAGAGCTTTTTATCATAGAATCCTAGAATGGTTTTGGTTGGAAGAGACCTTGAAGATCATCCAGTTCCAACCCCTCTGCCATGGAGAGGGACACCTTACACTTGATCAGGTTGCTCAAGGTCTCATCCAACCTGGCTGTGAATGCCTCCAGAGATGGGGCATCCGTGACTTCTCTGGGCAACCTGTTCCAGTGCCTCAACCACCCTCATTGTGAAAAATTTCTTCTTAATGTTGAATATAAATCTTTTCCCTTCCAATTTAAAGACATTCCCCCTCGTCCTATCCCTCCATGCCCTGGTGAAAAGTCCCTTCTCAGCTTTTTTCTAGGCCCTCTTCGGGTATTGGAAGGCTCCCATAAGATCTCTAAGCTTAAAGCACTGCAAAAGTCATGCTGGACTGTAAGGTGGGGGGATGTGCGTGCAAAACCCCCTAAGAAGTCTCCCATGTGAGTAATTTCTGCCTATTAAAAATCTAAAATTACCCCCTGGGATAAATACTATGTGTTACAAGCAGAGAACAAATTTCTTTTTCTGAGACACAGGGAATTTAACCCCTCCAGGCTCTCTTTGTTGAGACACAGCTTGGCAATTTACAGCAGATCTGAGAGTCTTCTGAATTTGGGCTCTGGCAACTCTTTTTTTGGCCAAATGTCCAGTTTCACATCTGACAGACTTTTACCTTGGAGTGTGTGAAAACAAATCCAGAACTTACCCACCCGCAATCTAAAAGGGCAGGAGTTCAGATCCACCTCTAGAGGTCTTTTTGTCAAGCAATCCCGTTTGTGGGTTCGATGGCCAAATTGTACCGCAAGCCTGTAGGCTAAGGTGGTGTCATAGAGGTGACACGAGAAGTGGCTGTGATAATGATGTGTGAGGTTGGCAAGGTTGCAAGGGCTAAATCATGTGTGTAATCTCACTGGAGACTTTGCTATGAAACAGCAGATGTCATAGCAAGGCCAAGAGAAATGCTTGCCAGAACCAAGCAGAGCAGCCCATAAACGCCTATTCTGGACTTCTACTTGTTGGCTTATAAAAGCATGGTTGTTGTATCGCGGCCAAGGTTCCTCTTCACAGAATCGTAGAATCACCAGGTTGGAAAGTACCCACTGGATCATTGAGTCCAACCATTCCTAACACTCTCTTAAACCATGTCCCTAAGCACTTCATCCACCCGTTCCTTAAACACCTCCAGGGAAGGTGACTCTTCATGCTGCTCTTGGCACTTCTGGCTGTACAAACAGGACTCCCCAGAAAAGCCTCTGACATTCTATGGCGCTTGAGCTGGGAGATGTCAGCTCTCTAAAGTGTTCTTTTAGGAGAAAAAAAAAAAAAACAAACAAACAGAATTCTACTGTTTTAAATTCAGTCAAATTCAAGATGTGCAGAACAGGAATCCTGTGGTGCAGGACAGAGCAGGACATGCTGCGCTGTGTATTCTGCGGGGCTTTCATTTCTTATTAAATGACTTAGCAGGAGGAAGTCATAACCCACTCAGTGTTCTCTCTTTTTTTCTTTTTATTTTTTTTTTGTCTGGAAGAGTTAACTTTGTAGCACACAAACAATTCAGCACACCAGAATGACTGCATTGAGTGCAGAAATCCATTTGCTAAATGGTGACTTTCCCAGCGGTTTTGCAGAGCGCTCCTCTCTGAAGAGAAACTCTTCTGCTATTGTGGGGGTCTTTAGATGTAGCCAAGTCCATTTTTACTAACTCAAGATGTTTGTAGTGTGTGACCTTGCTACAGACTGCATTAAAGTGTAGCTACTTAGTGAAATGGCTTTGGCCATCCCAGAAGCAAAGGCTGTACGTGCTACGATGGAGTAGACTGGATGAGAAAAAGCTTGTCACTAACAAAGTGAGTGAGTGAAACAGACTCCCATTGGTTCCTGCCTCTAGAAGACACACTCTCAGATGGTCCGAGAACCTTCTACTTTCCCTTGGAGACCTGATCAGGAGGAAAATAACCAGGCTGTTTACCTGGCTTCAGCTGAGAAGTGAAGTGCCAGAGGAGGTGGGTGAGATGATCCAGAGGAAAGGCCATAAAAAGGAGTCAAGAAAGGTGTTGGTAGCCCTCATGTCTCTTGCTCCAGAGGAGATGAGGAGCCCATACAACTTCTTCAAGGTCAGTTACTGCTGTGATGTTGGCCTAAAGACTACAGAAATCAGGGAGAATCCAGAAAGCAATTTTAATTGTTCTGGGGAAGCACTGCAGGTGCTGGTTGACACCCACTGAACATGAGCCAGAAGTGTACTCAAGTGGCCAAGATGACCACCAGCATCCTGGCTTGTATCAAAAATGGTGTGGCCAGCAGGAGAAGGGAAGTGATTTTTGCCCCTATCTTTGGCATTGGTGAGGCCACACCTTGAATCCTGTGTTCAGTTTGGGGCCCCTCAGTACAGGGAAGACATCGAGCTGCTGGAGTGTGTCCAGAGAAGGCCAACAAGGCTGGTGAAGGGTCTGGAGAAGAAGGCTTGTATGGAGCAGCTGAGGAAGCTGGGACTGTGTAACCTTGAGAAGGGGAAAGCTCATCACTGTCTACAACTCCTGGAAAGGAGGTTGTAGTGAGGTGGCTGCTGGTCTCTTCTCCCAAGTAACAAGTGATAGGATGAGAGGAAATGGCCTCAAGTTGTGTCAGGGGAAGTTTAGATGAGATATTAGGAAAAATTCTTTCCTGAAAGTGGTGAAGCATTGAAAGAGGCTGCCCAGGGTAGTGGTGGAGTTGCCATCCCTGCAGGTGTTCAAAAAGCATGTATAGTTGGCACTTCAGCACCTGGATTAGAAGGCATGTTGGTATTGTGCTGATGGTTGGACTTGATTATATAAGAGGCTTTTTCCAGCCTTAATGATTGTATGATTCTACTGAAGATGAAGTAGCTGTAGATGCCTTTCTGCAGATCACTTCTTTCTGTCTACACCTGATTAGATCTCTTTGAATCTAGGAAACATTCAGAGATTGCCCAGACTGCTTTTGTTTTGGTACGTCCACAAAGCCTGTGGCAGATGGATCTGCTGCTTTTGAGCTGGTGTGTTTCCTCTGTGTGCCTGTGGCTTCCTGCGGATAGCCGGGAAAGTAGAGAGCAGGCTTTGAAGCCCAACTGCCTGCTCCCATGCCTGCTACTTCAATATTTCTAAGAACTGAATGCTGTGAGCAGTGTGTGTTTGTACCGGTAACGTTGTGACTCTCAAAGTGATACCCTTAACTAGGATCTGCCTTACAGTGGACTTGATCATCTCAAAGGTCTTTTCCAACCTAGGAGTTCTATGATCATCAACAAACTTGTTCGGTAATGAAACGCAGCACTTCTTGCATGTGATTCTTAACTTTCCTTCTTTTATTTCCCTCTCCACCCCGCTGAGCCAGGAAGCTTAAAGTGCACGTGCTGTTCTCGGCTATAGCGTTCTTCCCTGTTTCTCCTGGTAGGGATAGTCTCTGTCAAAGGAAGAGCCTCTCTGCGGGTAATAAAGGAACAGAGATGGGTGTTGGGTTTATCAGAGCAAGGAAATGAGCTGTAGGGCTTTGAGAAGAGGAGGGATTAACCCACATGTATGGCTGGGACCAAAGACGCCTATTTGCTCCCATTGACCTATTCCCCTCTGTAACTTTAAGCAGTTGGTTTTCTCTGCCTTAGTCGCTTCCAAACGTCTTTTTCCTTTGAAGCTTTGGGGTATAGGGAACCCATGCAGGAACTGGGGTCCCTCCTCAGGAGATTCTGAAAGGATGAGCTGTTTTTGGACACTTGCTTTTGTGGCTTTGTTCTTGATGCCCAAGCATTGCCTCTGGGGCTGTCCCTGGATGGGGTAATTGTTACAAGCTGAGACAAAGCCTGGTGGTGTCCCCCAGCCAGGACTGCCAGCACAAACAGCTTCTCTGGCTGCCTGAGCCAGGAAGCTGCTGAGTGAGCATTTCCCCTTGGAGATCCTTCCGGAGACAGGGGACCTTCCTGCACGGGGACGCTGGCCCTTTCCCAGCTATATTTGGAGGATCTGTGTGGCACAGCCTTGTGTAACTCTTGCAGCATCAGTCCAGCCTTCAGCATCTGTGGTAGAGAGGGAAAAATCTACTTCTTGGTTAGGATGAAGCAGCAGGTCTGCAGAAGGTAAGGTGGTGGAGTGGTCCGTAGCCATGGCCTGCCTCCCCCTAGTAGAGGAGGTGATGGCCGGGCTGATAACTGGTGCTGATGTTTGGATAGTAAGGCTGGAGGCAAGGTTAGCCCGAAGAAATAAGCTCAGATAGTGTCTTTCTGCCTCCCCCTTGGGATGAGAGATCCAGGGTGGGCTATGAAGCAGATGGCGAGAGCTTGTCCTAGTGCAAGTTGGCTCTCGTTGCTTTAAAATTGACTATTGGTCTGATGAAGATAAAATAGAAAATGAGATGTGTATGAGCGGTGAGGGCCCTGTGGGTCAGACAGGGTGTGATGCGGTGCAATACACAGTTGGGGAACAGATCTTTGCCCTGCAGAGCTGCAGGGTGGATGAAGGAAGAGGTGGAGGCCTTTGGGAATAACATGGATAGCGCCAGGGCTTGGTGGTCTCATAGCTTCATTCATGCTGGCAGCACAGTTATGCAGGCATTGGCCCAAGTTGGCCATGATTTTGGATTCCTACTGCTTATTAACTCTTGGGAGTTTGAAGTGTCCAGGAGTTGTTTGTGAAAAGTACTTGGAAGCCACTTGGAAAAATCACTGGTCTTTAGAACTGGAAGCTCTCCATAAGTTTGAGGAGCTGGCTCCGCAGGATTTGAGTAGAAAAGCATTGCTTTCATGTTTTCCTGTGCCAACAAATGGAGTTCCAAGATTTTAATTGTGTTAAGAGGAGCTTTTGGCAGCCTTGGGTTCTCCTGGATATTGGGGGCTACTTGGTCATCATAGATGTGATGTCCTTGGCCGTATAGCAGGACTCCAGTACCCATCTCTCACCACTACAATAGCCTGGCAGTGGGAGCATCACCTTAAGGGCACTGCCTTCACTCAGAGCTTAGGGAAGTACCTACTGTAAAGTGCAGGAAACGTATGTTGTGGGATGTCTTGGTGTTCAGTCTGTTATCAGGGATGATTGATTGGATGTCTGTATCTCTCCCTCTAATAAGATGTCTGATTCAAAGCATCTCGACTGCTTCCCCAGAGCTTCTCATTCTGTTCTTCTGGGCTACTATACTTCACGCCTTCCAAAAAAAAACCTCTTCCAGATGGCTGAAATTGCTGTCCAAATCACCTTGCTTTGAAGCACAGATGCTAATGTTTCATCAAGCACTGAGCTTTTGGAAAGCTTTCATTTTAGCAGTGTTTTCTCTTAGGGGTTAAATACTTGTCCAGTTATTCTCCTGTCTTTGGTTCTGTGATGCTGCCCTTCTCATTGTTAATCAACTCTGCCTTCATTAAACTGTGCTTCAGTGCCATTACTGCTGCATAATTCACAGTGAGAAGTAGAACATAAACTTCTGTTACGGAGCCAAATTTGCTTAACCTACCTAAAACCCTCTGTCAAAGTGGTGTCCCTCCAGGCTGCCACTAATTCTTTGTGCTGCTGAAGATCTGAATGTTTCTGTGTGATCTGATCTTTCTTTGATTTAGGGCCTCTTGATTACTGGGAGTACAGTGAGAAGTTTCTGGCTTGCTCAGGAAAAACACTGTGACCTTTGGTAGGCAAGGAAAGGTGTCCTCATGTGTCTTTGCTCTCCTTTGTCCCTTGGATCTGTTGGCTTGTCACCTTGTAAAATACAGTGCTCCAAAATGTCGAGGAGCCTGGGCTGCCCCTCTAACAACCCTAGGCATCGCTGGAGAGTCAGAAAGGCAACGGTGACCTTCTGTAAAAGAAATAAACCTTCATTTTTCTGAAGCTAGGAAAGGTCACAAGGGAAGAGGCTGAAAAGTGGAGACAGAGGTGGGAAATGAAGGCATGTTATGCAGGTTTTTGGTTTAAAAATACAGCAATAGAAACTCCTTGAGACAGGGTGCAAAGCTGTGGGGCTCCTTGGTGCAAGACTTTGGAGATGCTGGAACATGAATGACCTGAAAGAATGAGGGAGCCCTTCTGTGGAAGGGATGCGTCACAAGCTATAAAGTCCAGAGACCCATCTCTAACTCTCAAAGCCCTTGGTCTTCAGATGTGTTGGAGAATAGCCTAAGAGGCTTCCCTATAGGTTGGGCTGGTGCTAAAGTGCTCTTCTAGGTATCTGTTGGTAGCTGTTATCCAATCCAGGATGCTAGGCTGGATGCAGATTTTGTTGATCAATGGAAGGAGCTATTCTTAAGCTCCTGAGATGCTTTTGCTTATCACCATACCCACCAGCAGCAGTTCTTGTTATGTTCAAAGATAACGTGCTCATAGCAACAGTTCTGCAGGCCTTAGCTTTCTCTGCAGAATGAAAATCGTAATGTGATGCTTGTTGGGGAGCTGTGACCAGAAACACTTGCTCTGTGTGGATGTTGTAAGGAGATGGGCTGCTGCCTCTTTAGCTGTCTGCATCTGGCTCTCTTCTCCAGTTCTTACTAAACTGTTCCTTCTGTTTTTCATAGGACTTGCTAAACTCCTTCCTCATAGTCTCAATTGCTTGTTGATGATCACAACCCTTCTGACATAGGAAATGAACCATGTGAACCTCTCAGTCCTTCAGAAAGTTGGGTAATAACCTTGAATCTGGCTGGGATGGTGCCCTTAGCACTTGAGTATGCTTGTGGGATTGGGACACTGCTAATTTGTGATTTCAACCTTTTTCATAAGTAAGGTTGAAAGCGGTCCAGTGACTCAACCCTTACCAGATCTAGGCAGTGATAACTTTAATATAGACTGAAATCAACTGCAGATTGTGCTAAACTGTTCCGAGCTGGAGCATGTACCTTGGGAACAAGGCATAAGACTTTGATAAGGCTTTGAACTTCTCTAGGGCTGTCAGATCTTGAAACCTGATTGGTCTTGGTATTGAGAGACAGAACCAGCCTGCTTCTGGTGAAGGCACAAATTGCTTCTCCAGACTGCTGGGAGACCAAAAGCAGAGACGGGATGTCTAGGCAGGCTGCCTGGGGACAATTGCTCATGGTGAAGATACACAAAGCCGGGTAGCAAATTGGGGCCAAATCCGCAGTAAAGATTTCTTGTGAAAACCAACAAGCACGCAATTTATCAGTGTGGACCAAGCCGGATATTCTCATCCCGATCTCTTGGGTGCTGAATGCTTATGTCCTGAGGAGGTGACAAAAGGCCCAGGGAGATTGTATTGCTCAACCAATATGATCGCAACTGGCTCTCAATATTTAGTAATCCCTACAGCATTGCTTCAGAGCACCGTAAAATATCTTGACTGTAATAGTTCAGGTAGCAATCATCAAAATAGCTTGACTGAGCTACAGGGAAGTCCTAGAGCACATCTTGACAGAAGATGGCTGACAATTTACTGCTGTGGTATTCTCAGTACATAGCCAATAAAACACTTGTAATGGCATGCAAGCCCACTATTGAAATGCACTGTGGCATCTGCTTTGTATCTCCAGGCTGAAAACGGAGCTCTGCGAGAGCAGCAGCCCGCTTGAGTTGCACCCTTCAAATGCTGCCTTGATTTGCTCCCTTCTGGTTTTGCCAGCTGGCAGCAGCACAGCCTATTGGTAGCTTAGTCTGATGGTGAAAGAATTAACTGAAGGAATACAGTTAACGTCAACCATGACCTGGGTGGGAGAGATGGACAAGCATCTTGAAACAGCAGTATGGCCAAGGAGATGAAGTATAAGCAATGCAACTTCTTACCCAAATGTTTTTGCCTGGTTATAGGGAAGAGCAATTCTAGCTCTTCCATGTATCACACGAGGACTTGGCATGTTTGTTTATAAAAGCAAATATCCCTGTAGGAATTACCTTGTTAAAAAGAAAACAACAGTATCTTTCATGATTCGTATATTGGGTACCTGGAAAGGGGTGGAAGGTCAGCCTCTTGTTGCTCTGGGACCTTCGTTAGACCTCTCCTTTCCTAAAGCTTAAAACAGTATGGAGTTACAGTAAACTTGATGACTTAAGGACATCCTCCACTCAGCAGCATCTCGGTTTAATAATGTTTTTAAGTTTATTTAATAGTGTCAACTGTGCGACCCCAATTCTAGCTACTTATCTGGTTCCCAGAAGGTCTCAAGTTCAAGATCTCAATGCTCAGAGACAAAATGATGCAGGCACTGTCTTGGGGAAAGAAAATGAGGTGAATAGAGAAATTGTTTCTCACTCAGAACCAAAATGTTCCCAACATCAGACTGCTGCCTAGCTTTCTAAGGTGTAAAAATGTTCTCATGGGAATAGCAGTTGCAGGTCAGTTTGAGCTGAATTTATCTGCCTTTCTTCATGTGTCAGTCTGGAGTTTCACAGATGCTAGAGGTTGTCAGAAGATTTAAGATGCATGACTTCTCTCAGAAGCCTTTTTTTACATCAGGGAAGTCAGCAAAACCTTTAGACAACCAAGATTGTTTCAATTCATTTAGAGACCAAACGGTTGTTCTGTAGTGGATCTTAAATCAGTGAAAGGGGATACTAACTCTAAGTGAAACTGTAGTTCTGGCTGATCTGATGCTGAGAGTCCAGAAATGGTATCAAGGCTCCTTCTACAAACCCATCCCTGTCAAAACCCAAACAAACCCCACACACAGTGTTGTGATTAAGGACTTGGGCCTCTGACTTGCTTTCCTTGGTCTTTGGGTGTAACTGCTTGCCACATCCTAGAACTTCAGGACCTTCTCCTCGTGGGAACACTGGTGAAAGGGCAGGGCACGCGGGATCTCCCCAGAGAAGGAAATTACAGTTAAGTCACTCTCTGCTTTGATTTCAGTTTTTCTACCTATTTCCTCAGAATTCCTTTCTAGGAGCCAGTCTGTCTGCATGAGGAAACCATCTGAATGGATGATAGTGTGCCAGCTCTTCTGTAGGTGGCTTTTTTTGAAGTCTAGTCCTTATCTTCAGCTAGGACGCCCAGAAATCTAGAGGTGTAGGACAGAGGGCAGGTTTTGTAATCGCAGGTGTCAGCAGAACAGGACCTGCAGCTTGGCATACACGTGTCTTGTGGTGAACAATTATGAATACAGCTCTCAAACTGGCAAATGGGGGTGGAGGTTTGTCAGTTTGGTGTAGAATACCCGTTTCTGCTCGTTGCTGGGTTTAAGAGACCTACTAACAAAAGTATTGTAAGACATTTCATATAATCCTACAACCTTAAGCAGAGAATGAACAAATGAGTATGGACGAGCTATCTAAAAAGCCAAATTCAGTGGTGGAGTCTCAGAAACATCGGGTTGTAGCTTTCAAGGTTGGCTGGATGCTTTTTGGTGTTGTGCACAGAGGCTGAGCGTGCCTGTTCACATTTGTATGACTATCTAGATGAGTTACAAGCTCTTGCTTAGGTAATAAAATCTCTTACGGAAGATTTTACAGGTGCCATGAGGTGTCTGTGCATCTCAACTCGGTGTGTAGTTGCAAAGTTTCAGAAACAGATCCTAAGCTGAATATCTTATGTCCTTTTACATGTAGGGATATTTCCTGTGACAAGGAAACAATTTCATATTCTTCTGGCATAGAACTGATGGTAAGATTGAATTAAGAGATAATAACTACTTGTTTTTCTTCCAACTCTCTGCTATTAAGAAACCTAACACACAACCACCCCGGTTTGCTATACAGCAGCTTTGGGGTTTTTCTGGTTTGTGCTGGAATAACGCTCTCCTTGGAGAGGATGACTAGACTGCAGTCTAAGTGGCTTAATTGTTGAAGACATCCCTGCTGGTCAGCCAAAATGATCTTGCTCTGTTTTGTTCTGTTCCTTTCCAATTCCTCTGTCTCAAAGCCTGTCCACAATTGCTTTGCTCGCCGGTCAGTTTTCTGAGAAACTGTAATCATTTGATTGTTTGCTCTCCCTTGTTTAGCTCTGCCAACAATGTTGCAGTGAGTGATTCCAACTGCAGTCTTTAAACCTACCTGCCCGGTGCTTCATACTAAGCAATAGAGCTGAATTATTAAAACATTGGCTATTAATGCTAAGGTGCTCGATTATGGATATCAATGGGACAAAAGTAAGTCACAAACCAACTTGTAAAACATGTAGTTCTTACAGTCTATCTGGAAGTGTCCATGGAACAATTTTTCCTTAACTCTTTGTAGACTAGCAGGTGAATTCAACCTTGCTACCCAAATGTTTGAGTTTCCCTTCATTGCAAAGACTGAAAAGAAAGCTCAAAGCCTCCAGACCACTCTGAAACAGGTGGTTGGGGTTATTTTTCCTGTTACAAAGGGTTGCAGATATCAGACTTGATCATCTTAGTCGGACTTAGTGATCATTGTAGGTCCCTTCCAACTGAGAATATTTTGTTCTATCTCAAGAATGTTTTCCTGTGAGAGCGGTGAGGCACTGGCACGGGTTGCCCAGAGAAGTCATGGATAACCCATCCTTGGAGGTGTTCAAGATCGGGTTGGATGGGACTTGGAGCAATCTCATCCAGTGGGAGGTGTCCCTGCCCATGGCAGGGGGTCTGGATCTGGATTATCTTTAAGGTACCTTCCAACCCAAACCATTAAATGATTCTATAAGCCCTTGATGGCATCAACAGCCTATGGCATTTAATGCAAAAAAATATGATTACGTGGATACTAAGTGGGTTCATAATGGCATGAAAGACTTTATTTATCCAGTTCTTCAGACAGTGGGAATACTACTGGTCCAAACTACTTCTAAAGCACAAGTGCTGTCTAGTAGCTTTCATATTTGACTCAGCTGGGCTTTTAACATCAAACGTGCTTGGTTTTGTTTAATCTGGCAGTAGGGAGTGTAACTTTCTCCTGCTCTGGGGGGCTGGTTACAAAATCTTCAATTTGCTGTTAAGAGGTGCTACTTGTGTTTACACTGGAGTGACGGAGAGGTCTGTGTACCTAAACCACGCTAGGTGATGGTCCCTGTGCAACCACGTCACCTACCTGTGTGTGGAAATGAGGCAAAACTGTGGCTCTATCTTCAGGCAGTGGCTCCTGCAGTCTGTTATGCCACCGATTATCAAGAAGCCAATTAATTTCTTGATTAATAAGAATGCTGTTTGAAGGGTCTACTTCAGTGTGTGCATACCTAGCTACTGATTTCACGCTCTAATTAGTTTGGAAGGTCTCACTTGTGAACAGGAGAATTTCTATCCCATATCTGTAAGGCTGGAATAGGATGGAAATCTTTCTTATAACTGCAATACTGGAGTGATTGTTGGATTTTTTTTTTTTAAGGAGGTAAATGTTGCCTGGCCTCTGTGCTAAAGCATTTCTTACCAAGGAAGACGAAGGTGGCTAATACCTCATTAGATCCGTCCTGTAAATGACCAGAGTGTAAGCCTCCATTCCCTAGGACATGGAGCTGTCTATCTTGCACCCCCTATCTATCCCTTAGTACCCAAACCAACCCAAAACATCTGTTAAAAGAGTTTAGTCCTATCTGTGCTATTCAAGTGTGTTGATAGCTACTACGGGCTTCTGCTTAAGAGTAAGAAAACAGATCCACTTGTTGCTTCCTTATTGCAACTTGCAAGTTGTGTTTTTGCTACTGAATGTGAAGTTGTCCAGAAGTAGGATTAAACTCGTCAATTGGTTTGGCTTATTCTGAGCATCTATTTCCAAGATGAGTTCTAACACAGCTTTGTGGCTGGTGGGGCCTTCAGTTCATCATAAAATACTGTATCTGGCTAACCAAGAGCCCTTCCAGTCCCTCTAGGGACCAGGTGTTGGCATCCACATTCCTTTCCTAACAGTTGAGCTTCAAAGTGTCATTCCACTCTTGGGCTGTGCTGTTGCATTAGCTTTTACTATCACTTTACTTGTTTCAGAGGGTAGGTGTCTCCTAAAAATTAATGTCGCTTTGAAGCGATGAGCTCTTAAACACGAGCAGATGCAATAACACATGGATATGTAGAGACCCTATGCTTTCATTAAATCCAAAGAGGATAAAAATGCCCCTTCCTCAAGTGGATTTAAATAGGGATGCTGCACTTCTCATGCTCAACTTGAACACTTTATTGGCTACTTGGACTCTACATGTTTCTTAAAACGCCTCTTCCACTGCATCTCTTTACCAAATGTCCAGTTCTGATCCCAGTGTCCAAGCTAGAGGTGTCGAGTTAAAATCACGTAACTCAGAAAACTAATGCATCGCTGCTACTTGTACCCTACTGTCCCATTGCTGGGGAAGGGTTGTGCTTCAAGTGGAGGAAAGCAAGAGGTTTTTCATGCAACAACTTATTTTTAAGCAAGCTTAGCAAAGCGTGAATCTGTTTTAGCAGCAAATGAGACACTACAAAGCTTTGAAGCTCTTTGTAGAACTTGAGGCTGTTTTTAATCTTGTATGTTGCCAGCAATTGTTATCTGCTCAGTGAGATGAAAGTAGTCGCCCTGAAGTGTGAAGAATCTTCAACCTCATCCCAGCATATGATCCCTTTATGTGTTAAAAGCGGGGTTTTCAGTTTGTCTGGAAACTTACAGTTGCTCCTGACTAACAGGTTCCCTGCACTGCAAGTCCTCGAGAACCTGCTGCTGAGTTCGATGAACTACTTTGCCTGGAGAATATTGGTCTTTGTTAGGCTTGGAGGTTTTTTTTGTGCTGCTTCATGTATGCTTTTGCTTGGTCTGAACCTGGTGCCGCCACCTTCTTGGACATGAAGGTTTTGGATAAATATTTACATCTGTGAACGTTGTGTGATCTAACTGGGAGTGTCAGGCAAGGGGCTTTGCAAGTGTGCGTCGCTAAGATTTAAGGTTATTCCTTATTACATCTTTAGATGTTGCTGAATGTTCCTGTTTTCTATCTAGTGGCCTCAGTTGTGTAATCCTTTATTGCTCTATTACATGACATCATCTGGATCTGCGGCTCTAGTCTGTTCTCTGAGCTTCATAACATGTTCAGTCGAGAATTGAGTAAGGACCATCATTTATTTCTAAATCCATTAGTGTTCTGAAAATAACTAAACAAACACCATGCTGAACTCTTTATTGCCAGCACGTTGCCTCCAGCACCAGTGAAAATATTCACATTGTTTGAGTCGCTGCTAACTGCTGAAGAGAGGCTGAGGTTGCCAATGGCTGGACAAGTTACTGATGGTTTTTTTTTTCTTTAAATTGTACTCTTGCATAAAAAAAGGCTGGCGAGTGTATTCTATGCTGGAGTCAACAATCTCTTAATGCTCTGAGGCTAAACTAAGGCTGAAATCAGATGTTCAGTTGTGGCTTCGTGTGCTTCTCTGGCTGGGATCTACTCGTTAGGCTATCAGAACTCTTTGTATAGCTGTAATAGCATTTAAGCGTAGGTTTCACATGTGGTCATACCCACATTAGAAACAAAGCAATGGAAAATAATCTCTTGTGGAACGTCACCCCTTAGGTGACTGTGGTGGCGTGGCTGGGTCTCGATAATCCTGCTACACCGGTATATAATCTGTTCCACGATGATGAACTGAGGTGGTTCTCAGACGTGTGCTGGCAGGAGAGAGATGGAACCCAGGCTCTCCAGTCCTTGGTTGACTGCCCCTATGGGGTGTAGGGAGCAATGATACAGGCAGAGACACTGTGTCCTGTTGTAAATGAGCCATGAAATGGAGATGTGCGTTGACGAGCTCCATGGAGACATCTTCTGCTTAACACCTGAGTGCCAGTAGCAATTAAAGTGGCAGGGTAGGGCTTAAGCTACTTCATGGGAGATGGATTTTGATGCCATGCTCCTTTTAAAATTAAGTTTTTCCTTTATAACAAAATAACCGTGAGCAATGTTCCTTCAAACTCTGATCCAAATCCTCCCCTTGGGTGGAGTGTGCACAGGAGTCTGAGGACAGACCCTAGCTGTAAAAGTAATGAAGTCCATGTGCTATTTTTCTTCACTTCAACTGCACTTTTTACGTCATTTCCCTCCTACCCTATTTAGAATCATAGAATGGTTTGGGTTGAAATGGACCTCAAAGACAATCCAGTTCCAACCTCGTATCTCGTGGCAGGGACACCTCCCACTGGATCAGATTGCTCAAAGCCTCATCTAACCTGGCCTCGAACACCTCTGCTTCCCTACAAGATGTGGAAAGACTTGATGCTATTTAGTGCATTATAGGACTTCAAGGTCTGAATTGGATTTAGATTGAGCTTTGTGTCGGTGTTTCTCCAGGGAAACCTCTCTGCTTCCTACACGGATCTTGCAGGGAGCCTGGGAGGCCCTGTGCTGTCCTGTGTTGCGAAGAATGCTTTAATTGATCAGTCAAGTGAATCTGTGGGTCTGCACTGTGTAGGGGAGACTTTCAGTGGCCACAAGTCCACGCCAAACTTGGCTTTCTGGTTGCAGCCTGGAGAGATCTCCAGATAAATCTAATCTGCTAAGGTTTTTAGCAGACCACCAAATGTCCCTCTTGCTCCCTCTGTTTCCCATCAAGCCCAGCTAGTGGTAACCTAATTCTGACTTTATCTAGTCTTGCTGTGACCCCGTCTTTCTAGCAAGGCATGAGTTTGACCAGTCTCAGAATGTCTGATCTCAAACACTACTTGTGAAAATAAATGCCTGGATGAGGAGCAAGTTTTTGAATGCCCTTACTGAGGGGAAGGCTTGAGCATCCTCAGTTCCTGGACAGACAGGAAGGAGATGGTTTTCTTACCTTGTGGTCTAGGCAGCTTCCAGGGATGGACAAGTAGTCTCTAGCTAGTGTCTTGGTCCTTAGGAATCCTGGAGAACAGGATTCACGCAGTCCCTGCTAACCAACACTGTCAGGAGATAAAAGTTCAGGCACTAATACTGTCCATCACGTGAATCACAGCTGAGTATTACAGGCATTGAGCTCTGTTGGCTCCTGCTCTGCTGGCAGGTGGCATCTTCATGCTCACAGGATGTTCCAGTCAGGATGCCTAGAGTTTTTAGGGAATCCTTATTCCTGCTGCTCCTATAAAGCGTATACTTGGAAAACTCCACCAAAGAAGAAAAGGCTCATTCCTGCTGCTATCCCCTGCCTCAAATGTGTGCCCCTTAGCAGGGTTGGAGCAGGTACTTTGTGGTCAGATCCTCTTCAAGGTTCTCTCCTGTGGTATTCACCTTCTTTCCAAGAAGGCATGGTTGGGTGAGAGTTGCTTCCCCAAGGTGCCTGCAAGGGATCCTTAAATACCTCCCAGAGCTTGAAAGCATCTTTGTCCTGGTGATCATATTTTGGGATATGAGGAGGGAGCTGTTTAGGGATAAGGACCGTGCAGCACACAATATTGGAGTGCTCAGTCCTGCTTGTATCTCCTTGTTCTAGTTGGTGGGTAACAAGTTGTCTGCACAGCCCTAGCATAATAACCTGTATGCTGCTGTGACTTTTGCCAGGGAGTTTCTGCATCTAGCTCTGGCAGAGGATGCTGGAGAGATTGGCTGTCTTCCCCAACTCCTACTAGTGCCAGAAGGAAATCACCATCTGGGTGCAATGTGCGTCTAAAGGACTCTGACCCTCCCAGCAGCTTAATCTGAGCACTGGCTCTGATCCTTGTTGACCCTGCATGGCTCCAAGCAGCTGAAGGAGAAAACCAGCAGTGCTTGAGGTCTGTGGGAAGCTGTCGGTAAAAAAAAAATCTGCTGCAGGGATACAAAGCAATGGATATTTATGTACCTCTTAAATATAACTAATTTCTCTTTTTGTCGTATATGATCAGCTTAGTTGTGATCATGAGTAAACAGAAGCAGAGTGTTGTGTCTTTGCCTTAAAGCATCAGGCTTCTTGGTCACCTCCTTGTGCTGTTACCTCCTATAGAATCATAGAATCATTATGATCTTAGGCTTTTCCAAGCTTATATTCCAACCAACAGCCCAGCACCACCGTGCCTACTTAAACAATGTCCCAAAGTGTCAGTTTGTGTGCTTTTGTAACACTTTTGGGGATGGTGACTCCACCACTTCTCCAGGTAGCCTATACCAATGCTTTGCCCCGCTTTTTTGGTAAAGGTTTTTTTCCTGATATCCAATCTAAACCTCCCCAGTGCAGCTTGAGGCCTTTTCCTCTCATCCTATCGCTGGTTACTTTGCAAGAGAGGCTGATGCCCACCTCACTACAAACTTTTGGGGAGCTGTAGGTAGTGAAAAGGTCTCCCCTCAGCCTCCTCTTCTCCAGACTCAACCATACCAGTTCCTTCAGCCACTCCCCATAAGTCCTGCGCTCCGGTCCCTTAATGAGTTTCGTTGCCCTTCTGGACATGCTCCAGTCCCTCAATGCCTTTGTTGTTTTGTGACTGTTTCTGTGGTCTTCTCTCTCCTGTTTGGATGATTGTCTTGCAGGGGCAGAAAGCTTAAATGGTTACTTGAGATGTTCTCCTTTGGTCTAGAGGTACTGATACAGTTCCGCCTGATGTTTGTGCTGTGGGCTGGGGGACAGGCACGAAAAGTGACAGCTGCTAAACTCACCCCAATGTCTCAATATGTGACTGCTCAGACTGCACGGTCCCAAGTTACCTTGGCTCCTAATACTGAATTTCCATGACTCTTAAATCTGGTGCCTCAATACAGTCTGAGCCTCCACAGAGCAATTTCAAACGAGTGTCCTGAAATGGAATCCTTAGTCCTGTTGTTGAGACCTGTGGAACTGAGCTCCAGAGGCAAGACCAAAGAGCATTGAAGCAGGCGGTGGTGGGATAAATACTTAAACCCCTTCCAAATGACAAGAACTCAAACCAGGTGTTACCTGGTGGTTCCACCCTGGGTTGGGGGGGTTGCCAGCAGGACACTGTGCTCCATCTGCTGCGCTGCAGCATTTATTGCACTGTCCTGGAAGCAGAGCTAAACTCCTGCAGCACAGAACAGGCTGGGCAACAGGAACTTGATTTGTGAAGCAAAGTGACGCTTCACTTAAGTTGCAGTCAAAGCAGCAGGAAGTAGGAGGGGATTTAAGGTGTTCACGGCATGATTAAACCAAAATAATACAACTCTGGCTGCAGATATGGTGGTACATCAATTTTCTTTTTTTTTATTTTATTTTGATTCTATCAGCAACTTCTTTGCTTTTATTTCAAGTCTCGTCTGTGTCACAGGCATGGGAATCCCAGCAGTGGTTCATGCATGAGTATGGGATAAGAGTTTCTCTGCAATGCTTGGGTCCACCTAGTGTTTCTTTCTGGGCTCCAAACTCCTGCAGGCTCCAAGGCTTGCCCACCAGAAAAATCATGGTCTTGGCAAAAGCTTCCTGTTAAAAAGCAAATATACCTGGTATCCACCTCTAGCTTGGAGGAAAGCAAAGTGTCTTTTGCTCGGATACATAACTGATCCTGATGGACCAGGCAATCAGGTCCTGTATGATCTACTTGTGGAGGGAAGCAAAATTCTACTTCCTGCTGGTTTCTAGCCTCAAACCAGCCTTGATACAAAGAGCTGCTTTTAATGCCCATCAGGCAGTCAAGAAGCAATAACTTGCCAAGAGAAGATGATGAACATCTGCCTTGAAGGGTGGTTGTCTTTGTGCATAAAGTTAGTAACCTGCTTGAGGTGAATATTCAGAGAAGGCTCCTCAGGACCTGAAGGACTCGGGGCAGAGTGTGACTCCTGCTGCTTGGATCCAGCTCCCTCCGAGTGACTGTGCTTAGCTGGGCCAGTGGAGACAGCCTGCAAAAAGCAGGTTTGGAGACACTGGGATAGACCAGATAGCGCCAGACAAAACGTATTCGATACCTTCTCTGGTGCCTGGCATCGCATCAGACACGCTGATAGCTTCTAGAAAGCTATACTGATGGTGGGGCTAACATTTCTAGCAAGGGACACCTACTGCTATAATAATTCTTCATCATCAAAGGGAAATATGATTTGGGTTGATCCATAAAAGGAAATGAATATGGGTCCAGTATTCTGCAGTTGATGATTTGCCCATAGGATTTCCTTCAAGACCTACATCCTACAAAACCCTGCAGGACTTTTGTATCAAGTACAGCTCTGCGAAGCTGTACTTGCGTGCTCGCACGTATTCCCATAGTTTTCTCTTTCGTGGCTGTCATCTTCCAGGAGGATCTGGCAAGATCACCACTTGGAAGACAATCACCTGGTGTAACTGGATGCCATTCATCCAACTTACACAAGCAGTTATGTTGTATTAAATATGTACGGTTTAAAACATTAAAACTGCCATTAGGTTCTGCGATGAATACATCTTCTAAACCAATATAACCAGATTAAAAACAGATCTCCCCACTTTTCTTCCAGTAATGGGTTTCGGGTGGGAATAGGTTCCTCTCGTGACCTGGAGGAGGTAGCACTTGAAACTGTAAAGTAAGTTGATTCCTTGAAGTTAATCTAGGTGATAAATAAGCATGAATACCTCTTTTCTCCAGTATTTGTAGCTCATACAGTAGCTTAAGCCTTCAAATCTTGACAAGGGGTTTCCCAACTCCAGCTGAAATGGTGTCAAATGGTTTTCTAGGTGTGTTTTTCTGGATGTGGTTTGCTGACTTAAGAGGATGGGGAAGGTTCACTATGGATATACTCCTGTGAGACCAAGATCTGTGGCTAAGATGTCTAAGATTTCTTTAAGCCTTCTTTACCCCTAACTTCCCGAACAGCTTGTTGCAGCTCAGACACCTTTCTGGAGGAAGGGAATGTGGAGAAATAGAGAAACAAAACAGTCGAAGTCCAGCCTTTATGGTAGTATTTATCTTAATATGACACTGCATACACTGCCTACAGGAAAGCTGGAGAGGGGCTATTCATAAAGGCTTGTGGCGATAGGACCGGGGGGAACGGGTATAAACTGGAGAGGGGCAGATTTAGAGTGGACGTTAGGAAGAATTTCTTCACCATGAGTATGGTGAGACACTGGAACAGGTTTCATAGAGAAGTGGTGGCTGCCCCATCCCTGGAGGTGTTCAAGGCCAGGTTGGATGGGGCTTTGGACAGCCTGATCCAGTGGGATGTTCCTGCCTATGGCAGGTGGGGGGGTTGGAATTGGGTGATCTTTAAGGTCCCTTCCAACACAAACTATTCTATGATTGTGCCCCCCCTACTCCTCTCTTGTGAGATCTCATCTGGAGTATTGTGTCCAGTTCTGGAATCCTCAGCAAAAGAAGGTGATGGATCTGTTGGAATGGGTCCAGAGGAGGCTACAAAGATGATCAGAGGGCTGAAGCACCTTCCCTATGAGGACAGGCTGAGAGAGTTGGACTTCTTCAGCCTGGAGAAGAGAAGGCTTTGAGATGTTATAGCGACCTTCCAGTACCTGAAAGGGGCTACAAGAAAGCTGGAGAGGGACTATTCATAAAGGCTTGTGGTGACAGGACTGGGGGGGGGGGTGGTTATAAACTGGAGAGGGGCAGATTTAGGCTTGATATGAGGAAGAACTTCTTCCACCATATGAGGGTGGTGACACACTGGAACAGGTTGCCCAGGGAAGTTGTGGATGAGGTGTTCCAGGCCAGGTTGGATGGGGCCATGGGCAGCCTGATCCAGTGGGATATCCCTGCCCATGGGATGGAACTGGAGGGGGTGTAACCGGATGATCTTTAAGCCCCGGAACTGGATGACCTTTAAGCCCCTTCTATGATTCTATGAAAGGGTTCTCAGGCCCTGGCAGAGGCTGCGCGGGGGGAGCTGGTGGAGCCCCCATCCCTGCAGGCATTTAAAAGCCGGGTAGATGAGGGGCTGAGGGATCTGGTTTAGCAGCAGACAGGCTCGGTTGGACTCGGGTGATCCTAAAGGTCTTTTTCCCGCCGGGGTTGCAGAGCTCTGCGCTCCGGGCAGGGGTTTGCGGGCGGCGCTAGGACCCGGGGGCGGCGGCTCCGCTCCCTCCCCGCGCGCCGGAGCTGAGCTGCCTCTCGGTGCTTCGGACCGGCGGGGGGGGGAAGGGAAAAGGAGGGGGGGGTGGGAAAAAGAAACCCTCATGCAATACAATTCCCTCTCTCCCAACCACAAGAAAGCCTGAAAAGTGTCGAGATGAAGACGGGATGAGAGGCAAAACGGAGGCAACCATGGCAGCGAGACGGGTGTTTCACCTCCAGCCATGCGGTGAGGGGCAGTGACAGCAGCCCGGGGGGGGGACCACGGGGGGGGGAGGGGGGAAAGAAGTTTTGTTTGCAGCTTGCGAGGTGGTCCCCTGCTTCTTTCCCCCCAGCTTTGCCTTTTGCAGCCGCGAGGAGGGGATGGGGATGCTTTATCCTGCTTTTTTTTTCCCCTCGCTGGAAAGGGGGGGGGGGGAACCGGTGTAAACCTTTGTTTTGCATCATTTGCTCAAAGCTCTTCGTGGTTGTCCGTGGGTGAAAAAAAAAAAGCTACTTTGCACCTCTTGGGGGGTTGGTGGGATGTCCCAGCCCGGTGGGTGCAGATGGAGCATCCAAGTGGTACCAGGGGATACAGGAATGATGTAAAAAAAATGTGGCTTCTTGTTCTGGGAGCGCTTTCTCCACGTTTTCTCACTTGTTTGTACCTGACTAGGGGAGGAGAAGAAGCTGTGGTGTTCAGCTTTGCTCCAGCACTCTGCTTGCGGATGCGGTTGCCTGACTTGATGTTGGTAATAGCATAAAAGCCACAATAAAGAGACGAAAATAAAGGCAGAAGTGTGTAGTTTGAGCTGAACTAGCGTAATGGACTTGAGTCGCTTGAGTAGCTGTGTGCATTGGCAAAAAAACCCGGCAACGCGGCGTGTTTTGGAAGGTGAGGAGAAGTGTGGGCTTAAACACACTTAGAAACTTGCTTTGCGATTTATACCAAGTGTGAAAATTACTTTCTGAAGCGCCTGTCCCCCTGCCTTGCCAAAGGAAGCGCTTCCTTAATCAGCGTGACTACGTTAGTGCTGGTTTGACACTAAATTAAATGAGACGGACTTGAGTTTGTGTAGGAAAGGTTTGTTCTGGAGTAAAAGGAACTGTAGGTGGCACAACAGCTTTGCCTGCGAAGCAGCAAGTGGAAGGCTGATCCTCAAACTTCTGAGATGTTTGGGGTTTGGTTTTTTTCCCTGTCCAAGTGCAATGAAAAAGTTTGCTTCAGGTCTGCTGTTCTTCCTCAAAGTTTTTTGGGTTTATTTTCTGCACTGCCATGCTTTATGTCCAGGACTGCTGTTCTTCCTCTTGAGGTGTTGGTGTGAGTCTGCTGTACATGAGCAATATCCATGTCAGCGATCTTAGAATCATAGAATGGTTTGTGTTGGAAGGTACCTTGAAGACCCATCCAGTTCCATCTTCCCACTGTGGACACGTCCCATTGGATCCCACTTGAAGCCCCATCCAACCTGGTCTTGAACATCTGTGCCTGTGCCTCTCCACCCTCATTTCTTCCTAATCATTTCTTCCTAACCTAAATCTCTCCTCTTTCAGCTTAAAACTCTCTGTTCTGGGAGCACAGAACTCTTTTCCTAGCGTGCAGTGTTTGCAGGACATCTCATGTGGGTTTCCTCTAGGTGCAAACATAACCTTATCCCTCCTTTGCAAAGTTACTGTCCCTCAAACGCTGTAGCTGAACTATGGGATAAACTGCATGACCCAGGGCTGGAGAAATCCAGCTGTGTTTCAGCCTTCTCACCTGGGTTGCTGTTGGAGTTGGTTTTGTGGCTGGTCTTTTTTTGAAGGCTGGAAGGAAACAGTGATGCAACGCTTTAGTCCTGTCTACACTGCAACCTCAGTCACTGCTACCACCCCTGTGAGCCGCCTGTCGCTGTTTCCCTTCTATAATCAAGATGTGTTGGCTAATCCAGCTCAGCCAGAGTCCTCTAGTTTTGAAATATCTGTGGCTTTTATACGGTTGCCACTCTAAGAATTACGGACTGCAGAGGAAGTTCCTCTCCAGCTCTTGTGTTGTGCCGTGGCAATTTGAATGCTTCAGCTTCTTTAAATGAATACAGCTAGAAATGAGTTGGGCTTTTAAATAGAGCACTCACTTAACTCCCCTGGTAGCATAAGATATCTATATGTAAACTTATAATGCCTTGACTTCTAGTAAAGCTGCAGTAAGTCATTAACGACTGTTCACAGCCTTAAAAAGCGAGCTTTGTTTTTGTTGAGTCAATGTGAAAACAAAAATGTCTTGGTTTTTAAAAGCAGTGGGGTCTGGAATGGAAGCTTATGATGCTGGCTTAAAAGAGAAGTGTCACTGAAAAGTTGGCCTTTTGCAGAAGGGAGCCTGAGGTTTGCTGCAAAGTTGGATTTTAGTCCAGCACAATTAGATTTTATCATTAAAGAGTAATAGTTTTAAACTAAGCAAGGGTAGGTTTAGATATAAAGAAGAAAGTTTTTACTATGAGGGTGGTGAAACACTGGCCCAGGTTGCCCAGGGAGGTAGTGGAGGTCCCATCCCTGAAAACATTCAAGGTCAGATTGGATGGGGCTCTGAGCAACCTGATCTGATTGATGATGGTCCCTGCTTCTGCACTGGGGTTGGACTGGATGATCTGTAAAAGTCCCTTCCAACCCAAAACATTCTATGGCTCTGTGACTTAGCCTGGTGCTGTTTTATTTATCTGTGCAAGACTAAAAGCTCAAACCTTGTCCTTGCAGAACTGTAGTGATGCTCTGCATCTATGCTTTGTGCCCAAAGGCAGGTGCTAAATCCCATCACCTACGGGGAGAGCTGTTCTTTTATCCAGCAAGTAATAATTCCAATGCTGCACTGTGATCTTTAGGTGCCTGGGAAGCCACAGTGATTGCTGTCAAAGCTTTCTATTGCTTCAGCTTAGGTGGTACCTGAATTACTTCTATGTAATGCAAACCCACTATATCTTCTCTTTCTAGAGCAAACCCACTTCTAGAAACGTCCCGTTTCTTTGTGCAGGATTCTGTAGGAGTAAAAAACTCTCTGGGACACTTTAATGACTCATCCTGAAACTGTCACCTACCCTCTAAATATGCAAATTACTGCCTAGCGCATCAGCAGATACCCGGAATATGTTAAATCCAAGCTATCTTTGCTGCTAGGCATGGGATGGGTGAGTCTGTGAAGGATGTAGTGCAATGAGGTTAAAAACTGGGAATGCTGAATCCTTGAACTTCGTCCTAACTTGAGTCTGAGCAGTGTTTTGGGCTTGTGAAGTCTGCAAAGCAGCTCCCTCAGGAGTTGGTGCAGAGATCTGGTGAAATGGAAAAACTTTTTAATGCAATACAACTTTCTAAATACGATCTAGGATAAGCTCCCCATAAAGGTTTTCGGCAGAGCATGGTGACACGCTGGCCTGGAGCAGAGCACGGCAGGCTGCTGCATCTCTCAGGGTTGGCTTTGATATCAAAGCATTGAGCTGGTACTTACAACTCCATGAGTTTTTCTGTTCCCCCTTTCTAAATTAATCCCTGGCTCTGACTTGTAATTAAAGAAAAAAGCAATACTAAGGGCTTCAATCTAACTGTCTGTTATCAAAGAAAGGTCTGCAAGCTCTGATTGGCCAGTGGGAACTGTAATTTGGATCAGGCATGGACGGAATAGAGTCCAGTTTCAGTCCTCATAGATGTCTTGTTGAGAAACTGCAAGAAGATAGTGAAAGAAAGCGTGAAAAAACTAATATAAATCCACTGAAGTGGGTAACACTGACTTTATACTTGTATTAGGCAAGAACTTTTCTTCCCCACGGATGTTTTTTCAGTTCCCTAGATTTGAAGGATCTGATGCAAACACCTGCAGAATAGCTTGCGGCTGCCCCTGGGGCATTCCTGTAGTCGTACTGCGGTGGGATGGATGGAGACCGCTGATAATGTAGGCTCTGGCAGGATAGGAAGGTCACAAATTTGAGGCTGGAGGAGAGATCTTGCTGGTCAGTGCTTGGAGCTGGGCAACCTTTGTCTCAAGATGCTGTGGTAAGGCTTTGAACAGCAACAGTGATGGACTGAGTTATCGGTGGGTACGACCCAATAACTTATTGTGGGGCATATAAGGAGTGGAAAATTAGGACGATAGGGCAATCTAGGGGATGAAGAGGAGGTGATCTCCTCACCTTTTGGTGTTAGGGCAGGTGCTGGCACCCTGCAATGGTGAGGGAAAAGCACTCCACAGGGTACAGCGTCAGTCATCAGGTTTATTGTCCTTTTCCTCTTGCCTGCTGCCATCTCCTTCTACAGGAGTTTAATGCCTCTTCCCCCTGCTCCAAGCCTAATTGCATCCCCAGGGTTTAACATGCGTGTGTTTGTTTAATTTGACGTGTTGGCTGTTCCCACCGGAACAGGCTGATTTTTTAGGAATTGGGCTTTTTTTTTTTTTTGCTTATTGTGCACAACAAGCTACTGCACAAGATATTTGGGGGAGGGGGGAGGAATTGTAATAATGCCAATACTTCTTGAATATTATAAACCTGGCTTATCAGCCCGACGCAGAGCTGGAATTTGTCTCTTCCTGTGCTGCATCTCTGCTTTCTGAAAGGGGCGTTTAAATACAGGCTGGAGACGCAGCCTTTCCAGTGTGCTCTGCTGGGCTGTGACAGCAGCAGCGGAGCTGCTTGAGCAGCTCTTTTTTTTGCGACAATTCCTCTCCAAAAAGGAACTTCTTGGGCAGAAGGCTCTAAGACTGCATGTCCCAACAGTATCCACTGAAGGAGGTGAAGGGAGACACGGTTTGCTTCGTACCTGGCTCTCCTATCTTCTCCGTCCTAATGGAGCCAGCTTCTTTTTGCTACCCCCGGCTCACCTTTCTCCGCTCACCCTATGGCCAGTTTGGGGCAAGCGCTGGCTCTTCACAGGATTTGGCCCCATGGCCTCAACGTTTGGTGACGCAGAGGTGGACCGGGCCGGTGGACGGTGCGTGATTTGGGGATGAAGGGGTTGGGAACCGGAGAGGGGTGGTATGGGGTTGCAGAGAAGCCCACCAAGATCTCGGGGGACCTTTGGAAATGATGAGTGAGGGGAGAGGCAACACAGGTGGGACTTAGTGGATGCATTGATGCAGTTACATGGATGAACTTCACTCTTGGACCTCTCCTGGTGGTTCTCGCTTGTCTGCTATGATCTCCACCAAGGAGTGGCTCAAGTCCCTGCTACACCTTTGTGCCGGGGCGGGCTGGCCAGGGAGAGCCGATAAACAACTTTGCCATGGAAAAAGTAAAAATAGAAAATGATCTCGGCCAGTCTTTTGTTTCATTAAGCTTGTTCACTTGCTGAAATGAATCCGGCAGTGTCTGAAACCTGAAATACCTGCTGGAGGCGAGGCGGGCTCCTTTCACCCTTAGGGCTGTGATGCTGTCAACTCTCTCCTTCCAACTGTTATTAAAGGTATCAAGTGTGGGTATAGGGGAAGGTATTAAGATCCTTTTATTGCAGATTTGTCTTGCTACAAGGAAGTCTCTTAAAAGCATCAGCTTGGTTCAGAATTTTACACGTTGCTTTACCGCAAATAATCTATAAGCAGAAACTCAGTAAATCTTGCTGGTTTTGGAGTTGAACCCTGCGGTGATCATAAGGACAGAAGTCTTGCCTGTGAAACTTTTGTTGGGGAAGATGTCAGGCTTGATGAGGTCCTGAGCAGCCTGATGTAGCTTTGCAGGTGGTCCTGCCTGGAGCAAGGAGCGAGGCTGGAGACCTCCAAGGGTCTTTCCCACCATCATATACTCGGTGAGCCAGGGTCTTCTTGCTTTGCGTTTTATTAAGCCTGAATTTGATGTGCCTTACCTGGAAAAGCTCGTCAGGTGGCATGTAATAAAAAAAAAATGGAGGAGACTGGATGAGCAGTCTCGGCAGAGAAAATGCGTAGGAGGTGTTTAAAAACATGCATTGCCTGTGGTTTCGTGCAGCAGAAACAAGTCTGTAGCAGGGACTGAAAACGGGGGGTATGTGGCTCTGAGTGAATCCCTTGGCTAAAAATGATGCCTCTTCCCGAGCCTTGCCCTACCTCATGTTGCTTTGTGCTGGGAAATGTTTGCTGCCTCCTGGTAAATAGGATTAGTAGGACGTTTTTACTTAAGTCACAGTAATTGTCAGAGTTACCGTAGGAGACTCGGAGATGGAAGTGATCCAGTCCTGCCAGCATTTGGATAACTTGCTGTTTATTTCTGTCTTATTTCTTTTTAGGGTTCTGTCTTTCTTAAGGCTGAGTTGATGTTGCTTTGGGGAGTTAGGTTTTTGCTTTCTTGGACATTGTAAACCATTCCTCTGGGCTTTAAATATCCAGCTGGGGGAGACTTGGCTTATTGTTATGAAAATCTTGAGTTGTAAGGAAAGTGAAGTGGTAGAATAGGCTGGAGGGAGGGGGGAGGATGTGGCATCTCCCCTCCGAAGCTTTTTAGACACCGCATAGTCGAGCACTGGGCAGACAGGCGTGGATATAAACCTCCTTGGATGAGGTGAGGTCTCTTCAGCTCTATTTTTTTACAACTTGCTGTTAGAACATAGACTTACTGCCCTGTTTCTCATTCCCTTATGCATGTTCCTCGTTGAATGCACGTGTTAACCCTTGCACTGCTGCTGCCCATGCAGCTCAACTGTCATATGCTGGGTAGCGTGGAAGAAACATCGGAGCCCAGCCCTCGATCGGGTGGGCACCGCGCTCGCAGAGTACAGCAGCTGTATCTTTAAGAAATGTGCTATATCTACCTCTCGGCAGCAGGTTATTTTTCCCTCCCTCTCTTCTTCCTGCATCTTCACATCCTCTTGTTTTCCCTGTACTTCTGTCTGTAAGGTACAGTATCTTCTCATTTCAGTTGAGCCTGGCTGCTACAAAGCTTTATTCTTTTTTTTTTTAAGGAGGCACAGCTTTCTCCGTACAGTATCCAGCAAAAAGCTCCAGCTCCGAAGCGCAGGGTCACTTTAATTATTCTATCTTTCCTCCTTGCTACCAGAGGCAAATATCTCTGCGAGGAGACAACCCAAAGCCAAGCCTTAGTCAGGGCTGGGGTGGCATGTGGAGCAGTGCTTCGCAAGCATGAAGTTAACGGCACATCGGCATCGCTGCTCAGGTTGGGAGAGCTGGGTTGGAGATGCCCATCTGGGAGCTAATGGGTCGTGCTCTCACTCCACCCATTCGCCGCTCGCCAATTGGAAGTGAGGGAGAAAGATGCTCTGGATGGACTAATATTGGAGCCATTGAAAAAGCACAAGCCATTGCCTCCTCAGCCACCTGAGCAAGTGGTGTTTGGGAACAAGTGTAGTGGCTCAGGGGGGAGTGCAGGAGGGGAGCGGAGGCTGTGTGAACAGCATCTCTATTAAAGAAGTAGTGCAGGTAAGTTGTGGTCTTAAAAAAAAATCCCAAAACTGAAAGCACTGTTGTTGCTGGATGATGCATTTGGACAGGAAATGTAGAAAATCAGCTCTGCCAGCTCTTTAATTATTTATTTCGCTAAAGTAAGGCAGTACTTGATGTATTTTCAATGGGCTTTGCTGCTTAGTGATGATATCTATTGCCTGTACCGGATGTCTGTGTTGTTGTGTTTAAATTGAAATCAAATGTATTCTTCATCCTTGCATTAACCAGAGTGGTGTCTTTTCAGGGTCTGAGTTTAGTTTCAAGATATGCATGGGGAGATGAACGCATAAGTGTTACCTGTTCTGGATTTTCTCTATTTAATGCTGAAGCATTCTAGCAGCCTGTCTGTGAGGCTTTACATAGGGATGTTTCACGTGGGGGGAAAGTGCAGTGCTGAGTGAAAACAAAATGCATGTATGTGAGCTGTCTAAAATGCTTGCAAACATCATCCCTGTTGCTGTAGCCATGGAAGCCGTGTAGATGAACCATAAACAATGTCTTAATGAATAACACTCTTATCGTGTATTGTCAGCAATTATTTAGCCACTAGACTGGGATTTTTTTTTGACTTGGGGCTGATGATGGACAGCAAAATTGGACCTGGTGCTGCTGGCTCTGCCCCCACCTGTGGTGGTGCCACTGCTGCTGTTTTGTGGCTCTTAGACATAGAAACTGTGTGGGGTGATTTATGTTATCCTGCAAAGCCAGTTGTGAGCTGAAATCCCTGTTTCTGGGGAGGGGGGGAAGCTTGAGGCTACTCAGGGCAGCAGGGCTGCTATCGGGGTACCCTTTGGACTGGGTTTACTTCTAGTGGCAGGGGCAGTTTTTTCCTCTCTGAATCAAACCTGAAAATGTGTTTGGTGATCAGGTGGATGGGTTCAGTGCTCTATTTTTGTGTCTTTCCATGTTTCCAGTATAGACCTTGCTTTTCAGTTAACTTCTGGGTTTGGGCGAGTTACAGCTGGGCTTCTATTTCATCCCAGGTACCTTTTGGGTGGTGGTGGTGGTGGGAAGGGGTGCAGGAGTAACTTGACTGCAAAGCTTGGCCCAGACATCGCTGTCTCTTTAGCAGCTGGTTTTCATTTCTGGTGGAAATAAGATAAAAGATAAAATAAGTTATGTAGTAATGCACTTTGTGTTCCAAAACATGCTCCTGGTACCCTGTGGTGATGCTGGAGCATAAAACTGATGGTGTTGGAGGATGTCTTCCACCTAATCCCAAAGAAGAGATGTTATGGCTGCTAGTTTAAACCTTGCAGTTGCTTAATTTTTACAGTATTTAACACAGTTGAACCACTGCAAGGAACAGCTCCCTTCCTCTGAATAGCTTCAAGCAAGTGAAATGCTGATGGACATGTCTCTTAACCATTTTTACACATTTTACCCTGTGCCACTGCAGATTAATGACAGGTGGTGGCCTCTGGAAGACCTGCTTGTAGAAGGAAAGCATTTCAGCAGAGAAAAATACCCACAGCATCTTTCTGAAGCCACGTTCAACCCTGACCAAGATTTGGGGCCATTGCAGTATCTTTTTCTTGATTAAAGAGTTATGAGGTTTTTGATAGGGCCTTGCAAGTGGAAGAGCTATCTGAAAAAGCTGTCAGTAAGAGTTAATGCTTTCTAAATTATTTAAATGTTTCAGGAAGAGTCTACTGAAAAGCCTCAACTGGTCTGTTCTTGGGCCTTTGCCAGCCTGTGGGATCTCTGGAGGTATTTGCTTTCGCTCCTCTCCGTGTATCACTTAACTAAGACATCCTTGCAAGTCTTAAACCACGTTTTTTAGAGGGTCCAAGAGAATGAGCACCCCCACCCCTACCTGAATAAAAGGCAAATAGCCTAAATTCTCTGTCCACCAGCCAAATCCCAAAGCGTCCTCGTTTCCCGACTTCTCTGCCTTCCCTGCTCACCTATGAAACCCGGCAGAGGAGGAAAAGAGATCCTCTTAGCAGAGCAGCTGCAGAGCTCTCAATTTACAGGGTCGCTTCCTCTTGCAGCTCACCTCTGGGAGGCACCCTTGGATATTAATTGCTCGGGTGGGCTAATTGTGATGAGTCAACGTGGGCAGCCCTGTGCTGCTGGTAAAGCAAACCATAGCTGATGCCAACTTTGAGTGTACATGGGGTTATTTTGGTGGGGGGTGTCTTTAGTAGCTGTCACCGCTGCAGCCAGTGTATTTTTTATTAGATGGTTTTATTGCGATGGGTGCTCTGGAGGAAGCTGGGGAGGCGATGAAGAGGGGAATTGTTCAATGCAGTGAGGAAAATGCTATGAAAACAAGACATGTCTGATCCCTGAGCTTGTGTGTGGGTGGGTGTTTGCGTGGGAGTGAGCAGGCAGGAGGATGCTTCCTGCTTTATCCTTTCAATATGATGCTTCCTATTTTCGCATCGAGAGACTGAAAATTAGTTCTAGGGTTTCATTTTACCAGAGTGACCGTGACATGATTTAAGACTTCCTCAGACCCTTTCCTTTTATCAGAAGAATATTCTACTCCTTGCTTAGAACTCCTGATTCGATACTCCTAGTGCCTGCTGAGTCACAAAAGTGTAAAGGTATATTGTGTTTTCCACCAGGATTGGGACTGGCATCCTGACCTGGTCATGCTCTGGTGGAGGATACTGTTCAGATAGATGTGTGGAGCAAAGGTTTATATCCAAGTGACTGACGCACTGTGGGATAACCTGGGAAATGTCAGAGGGCTGGTGTAGAGTCCTTCAAAAATCAGATTGGGACACTTCCCGTGTATGTTAGAAATGTTTAATTTGGGGTAATTCAGAGTCTCCAGTACCTAAAAAAAAAGGGAATTTTGGGGATCTGAAATCCTTGTGGGAAGCAGTGGTGGTGAAAATCCTTTAGGAATGCTTCTAGTGGGGAGCAGGTGAGACAAGTGACACTTGTGCGACATTCTGTGGCAAAAAGAGCAAGTTAAGCATATGTGACTTCTAAGAAGTGCTCATTACCAACAGAAGCATCCTCTCCTGTAGGGCTTGCTAGAGGATATGGCTGTGTCCACGCATCAGGAAGCCAAAGCTTGTGTCCCTGTAGGTCTGAGTCTCTTGCCTAAAGCAGCAATTTGCCATTGGATTGAGCTACTTAAAAGTATCTTCCTTCTTGGCATCGTCTCTGGCCAGTGCTTTATCATCTTATGGAAGCTTACCAAAGTGAAGGGATTTGGAGTAGATTTAAGTCTGTCTGGGCTCTCTAGGCTGTTTTGAAGACCTCAAAAGTTGATTACTCGTAGGTGTTTGCGTGCAGATGTGTTAACCCATCTAGGTGAAGATCTTCAACAAAAATCCTTGTGCAAACCCCTACTGTACTGCAACCTGCATTAAACCTCTAGGTATGCTACATGGAGATGAGTCTCTTGTCAATCCTCCAGTGTCAGGCTTGACAGCTTCATCGGGAGAAGGAAAAGCTGTGAAGAAAAGTAGGGGAGCAGCAGTGCAGAAGGGGAGCTAGGTGACCTTTCTGTGGGTACTGGCTGGAGTCTGCCCTTAAGTTTCACTGTGATGACCTGTACATTGCTACCTGTTTACTTTTCAAATAGTGCTGAAAAAAGCTGTGTAGGAAGTTATTTAGATGTGTGATGAGCATGTGAATGTAACTGGGGGGGAGGAGGAACACAGCTGGTCCTTCATGGTAGGTCCTTGTAGGGCTCTGCTTAGTGTGTCCCTGCAGCTATGCCCCCAGGATGAATGAAGGACAAATTGAGGAGGAGTAGGGATCTGGTGTGTCTCAAAGTATAGAATCATTAAGGTTGGAAAAGACCTCTAAGATCATGAAATCCAGCTGTCAAAGAGAATGGTTTATCCCTCTGTCTCTGCCTTGGACAAGAAGCAGGTGGATCTGTCTGCGCCAGGAAGGCGTGTGCAGTGCTCACAGGGGCCCTTAAAGCTGCAGTGAAGAGTCCTTTTAGTTGATCTATACTCTTACCCCTTCAAGAAAAAACTCCCTAAAACATAGTAATGTTGATACTTCACATTTCATGACTTGGAAAAGGTCTTTTTGCCCATCTCGAGAGTTCTTTGTTGTTTTTTCCTTTGCCTTTATCAATGCAAAGTGGTGCTTTCTGAGGGAAGGTCCAAGGTTGGGCTTGCCATGGGCAGCAATGCTCATACACAATATTCCCCAGGCACTTTTCCTGCTCAGGGATTAACAAACGTGTCTTACTCATCTTACACTTCCTTAAAAAAAGTCTTGTAGGGATAAGACCAGGGGGAATGGGTGTAAACTGGAAAGGGGGAGATTTAGGCTAGACGTTAGGAAGAATTTCTTCACCATGAGAGTGGTGAGCCACTGGAACACGTTGCCCAAGGAGGTTGTGGCTGCTCCATCCCTGGAGATGTTCAAGGCCAGGTTGGATGGGACCTTGGGCAGTCTGATCCAGTGGGAGGTGTCCCTGCCCATGGCAGGGGAGTTGGAACTGGATGGTTTTTAAGGTCCCTTCCAACCCCAACTATACTATGATACCATGAAATTGCAGTGATCAGTTTTGAAATGCCTGACTTGTGTGGTTTGGAGGGTTTTTTGTTACATTGTTCTAGGAGTAGAGAAAAACAGGTAAAACCTCAATTTCTCATCCTGTGAGTCAATTACTGCCCAGAACAGCGGCGCAGGGGCTTGCTTCCCATCTCTGTGCCAGTACGAGCTATGCTTTCACCAGCATTTTCCAGCTGAAGAATGCAGGGCTGTGGGATGGGATCAGCTGCCTAAAGAGCAGACAGAAATGACAGGTGGAAACTTAAGGCGAAATAGCTTTTCACCTGCTGCTCTCCATTCCTTCTTAACTGACTTGTGTGGTTTAAAAGAATTCGCAGCAAATGTCTCCTCTAGGAGACCTCACTGCTTGGTTCTTCCCTGAAAACCGCTAACATCTCATGTTTTCTGAGTGCAAGTAATACTGTGTGGGAGAATCCTGCAATATTGACATTTGGACCTGATCAGCCGGTCAGCGTGATTGGATTTGCTGCCAGTCAAGCTCTTTCCCTACTCTTTTGTGGCAGTGTGGTTTTGCGTTATGAAAGAAATTTGAGGCTTCCTCATTGTAGAATCATTTGGGTTGGAATGGACCTTAAAGCCCATCCACTTCCACCCCTCTGCAATAGGCAGGGACACCTTCTGCTGCAGTAGAGCCCCATCCAACCCAGTCTTGACCACCTTCGGGGATGGGACAGCCACAACTTCTCTGGGTAACCTGTGCCAGCGCCTCCCCACCCTCACAGGAAAACACTTCTTCCTAATCTCTAATTTAAATTGCCACTCTTTCAGCTTAAAGCTGTCCCCCGTTGTCCTGTCCTGGCAATCCCTGGTAAAGAGCTCCTCTCCGGCTTTCCTGCAGCCCCTTTCAGTACTGGAAGCTGCTCTAAGGTCTCCCTGGAGCCTTTTCTTCTCCAGGCTGAACAACACCAACTCCTGCTGTTGAGTTCTTGCTGCATACAGTGATTTTTAGGCTCTCAGCTGCAAGCTCCTTTTAGTCAATGCTACACATAATTAAAGAAAAAAAGTCCTCTCCTGCAGGTTTCCCTTGGGATACTATTCCTTTTGTGTGTGGTTTTCTTTTTTTCTCTTGAGTCTGTCTGGTTTTCTGCTGACTGTGGGTGGAGGAGAGAAGCAGCATCATTTGGGTAGTAAGTATGTAAAGTGCACAAATTGGGGCTCTTTCCCTGCCCCAAGTTGTATGATCCTGGGTACATCTCCCTGGTCACCCGTTCAGCTGCAGACTTATCTTATCCTGGGATGTTAATTCATGGTGGAGTGGAAAGAATGAAGCATAAGAAGTGAGTGCAGGGTTTAATGTTAAATACCGGGTCTGGTGAAGCCTTGCATAGGGATAGCTTTGTCATCATTCATTGGAAGGGGCTGCCTGGGGCAGTGGTGGAGTCCCCATCCCTGGAGGTATTAAGAATATGTGTAGATGTGGCATTTTGGGACACGGTTTAGTAGGCATAGTGATGCAAGGCTGATGGTTGGACTGGATGATCTTAGAGGTCTTTTCCAGCCTTAATGATTCTTTGGCTTTATGATCATCCCCCCAATCTAAGCCTTGGGTGAGATTATCCACTTGTTCAAGTTGGGTTTGGCCCCAGATCTCTTTGACGTAGTGCAACCAGCCACAATATTTCCCATCATGCGGGGAAGCTGTTACTCGACAATTTAAGGGGAGCGATGGATGCTTTTAGCATTGACTGAAATACTCCTGGAAGTTATCTTGAAGCGGCCAAAAACTTGCTTCAAAGCTAAAGCCCTCCCTGTCTTCTGGCAAGTAGATTTCTTTCCAGATAATTGGGCAGTTCATTCTGTCATGCCGAGAACTGGTAATTCCTCTTGGGAGGAAATTTGACAAGTCCAAAGTTTGGAGTGTTTTTTCAGGTGAACAGCTGATTTCTGGTGCAATGTCTTGCTCAGAGGCTTGAGTGTTTTGCTTTATCAATTTTAAGGCAAGATATTGCCTTTGCTTTGCAGGAGCTCTGAGGGTATTTCTGAAAGTCTTTAGAAGTGTTGAAGAAGGTGGTGGAAATTGGGATATTGGCCTTACACTCTGAGTAGAAAGTGATGAAGATACCTAACATTTTCTGGTCGGTACTTGTGGAGTAACTAAGTGTTCCAGATGACTCTGAACATAGGCAGCCTGAACAACTCAAGAGCTGCCAACATTAAAGGACCTGTAAATGAAGAAGTACTTTTCTGATAAGTCTTTTGAAAAGGTGTGGCCTCAAAATAGACTCAATTAAATATCAAGAAAATGAAACTTGGAGAGATTTACTGGAGGGAAGTCACAGAAGCTATAGTCCATAGTACCACTTGTAGAAAGCTTGTTAAAGAGCTATGTTTTGCTTCAATATAAGGCTTGTGCTGCAGAGGGCTGTTTACTCGGAAGATGCCGACAGCAGAACATTGTAATTGAGTTACTGAAGTATCCAGAGAATGTGTTTTTATTTGTAATCCACTAATATTGCAAGGCTCAAGAGAACTTATTACTAACCTTAAAACAAGAGAGTTAAAATGGGTTGTTATATCAGAGACCAGTTTCCCACAGGAATTTAATAATGGAGGATGATATGATAGGTTTTCTTCTGTTTTGTTGTTAAATGTAAATATAAAAATGGTAAGAATGTAAGAAATCAGGAAGTGTACCCACTGCTGGTCTGATGCTTCCCATCATGGATCCTCTGATTTGTCCTAGCCCTAAGACCATAAATTACAACAAACTTGACTGTCCTACAGATCAAAAGTCAACTTCGTTTATCTCCCTCTTGGTGGCTTCTGGAGTCACTGCAATAGAATCAGAATGGTTTGGGCAGGGACACCTCCCACTGGGTCAGGCTGCTCCAAGCCCCATCCAACCTGGGCTTGAACACCTCCAGGGATGGGGCAGCCACAACTTCTCTGGGCAACCTCTGCCGGTGCCTTTCCATCCTTGCAGGAAAATATTTCTTCCAAAGATCTCATCTCAATCTGCCCTCTTTCAGCTTCAAATTGTTCCCCCCCTTTTCCTATTCCTTCACTCCCTGAGAAAAAGCCCCTCCCCATCTTTCTTTTAAGTACTGGAAGGAGATTCAAGTCAAAGGTTTGCTACTTAAATGGTAATTGGTATCACTGAGTTTAGAGAGACATTGTTTTCCATTTTGCCGCACTTCATTGCTTCAACTCTTCACTTTTACTTTGAATTCAATGCTCATAGAGGGATGAAAAACTAGTTAGCAGCTTTCCTTTGGAAATAAAAAACCAACCTAAATAGGGACACGTTTTAATGTTGTCCAATTTAGTCTCATCTAATAGACGTCCCTGTAGGGAATACGGTGGGGTGGCAGTAGAAACTTATTTGCTGAGGTAAATTAACTCTTAACAATAAAAAACAGTGTTTAAGTTGTCACTATTGAAAACTTCTTTTTGGCAGATAATGGAAGGTGACATCATGTTCTGCCTTTGGACAGGGAGAGCAATTGGAGAGGCTGGTTGTCTGCATAGGTGTTGGATGAGAAAGCAGTGTGGAGAGTGAGGACTTGAACCTCTCTGTGAGAGATACCAGAGGCACAAGAGCGAATTTGCTATGTTGTGTAGTTTAGCCCCTCAGGGTAACGCTTTCCAGCTTTGTCTCTAGAAGCCTGGCCTTATGTCTTGCTGAAATTGCTTTGCTTGGATTTTAATTGCTGCAATCTGAGGGAAAAAAAACCTGAGGGCCTGGAACTAGCAGCATGAGCTTGGTGGATCTGAGGGAAGTGGTTTGCTGCTCTGGAGAGGAGGAACTCCTGTCTTGTGCTCCCCAGACTGTAGGTTCTGTCCTTAAGCCTAGCAAGGTTGGCGTGGAGGCTGATTTGTACCTCATGCAAACACTTCTGCAACTTCAGGCAAACCCTGGAGCACCTCTAATGTGTTTGGAGACTCCTATTCCTGCCCAAGCTTCCCTAAGCTAAACAATCGCATTTTGATCGCTGTAGTGTTTTATAGCTGTCCATTGGCTGAGCTCGTTTAATTTCAAGAGCGGAGGTGAGATGAGGAGAGGAAATGCAAGGTTGTGCGTCGGGCTGTGAGTATTGCATCTTATTGCTAGAGAGAAGGGGACCCTGCCTTGCTGTCAGTTCTGCACAACTCGAACCCATTGCTCCTTTTGTCAGCAAAGCATGACTAAGGAGCTGGGACCTTGGATGTTAAAATCCCATAAATCTTGTGAAAGGAAGGGCACACAGAGCCTGCTGATACATTTGCCTTATTGACCGCTACTGAGCTTTCCCTGTTCCTGGAAGCATTCGAGGTTAGGTTAGATGGGGCTCTGAGCAACCTGGTCTGGTTAAAGATGTCTCTGCTTCTGCAGGGAAGTGGACTAGATGACCTCTAAAGGTCCCTTCCAACCCAAAGCATTCTATGATACACAGTCTTAACCGGTCATGTCCTTAGCTAGCATCCCATAAACATAAGCTGTGCTTACTTCTGCTAAAGTGATTGGGGGAATATGGGGAGGAGGGGACTGATGCGTAAGGGGGACAGAGATTTATTCTGTCCCCCAGATAGGTCTCCTCTTGTTCTTAGTTAAAAAGTTGAGTACCGCTTCCTCTGGATTCTCAGACACAGGTGATGTAGCCCCCAATTTACCTTTCCTATCTCCATTTCTGCTAATGTTTGATTCTCAGAGACACAGATGATGTAGCCCCCAATTTTACCCTTCCTACCTTCATTTCTGCTAATGCGCTGACCTTTGAGCTAGTCCCACGCTCTGAGCGTGTGTCTAGACTTGTGTAAACACCCCATTACCTTTTACCTCCTGGGCATGTTACACACCATTCCTGACGTTAATGTACGTAGCCCCTTCCGTAGAGGTTGTAATAACTTTTTGAAAGGCTCCAATGAGACTGTTTTGAAGCCTGAATCCCATTGGCGCTATGGGATGGCATTAGGTAGAGAAGACAAATTGCCAGGGCTGGACTTTCGCCAGGATGTAGTAGGGTGAACGCCTGACTTTTTTCCCAAACGTGCCATTGCATCTTTAATTACAAGGTTAAGACCTCTTTTTTTTTTTATGACTCATCTGAAAAAACAGCACCTCCAACATAATTGCCTGAGCGTGTTGCTAGGGGACTATCGTTCATTAGTGACTCAGGAACGAGTGCCACCTAATGAAATGGCACTGCCTGCCGTAATACCCCAGCCTTGCCCTTTTCATGCCTAGTCTACATAAAGACCAAACTGGCATCTCCTATAAAGGTGCGGTGTCAACCCAGACAATGCTGCAGTTAGAAAGTAATTCTAATGAAGAAACCAACCAACTCTGAATTGCTGGTCCTTTGGCATCATCAAGCCATAGAAATAGGCGTGTACAGTTAAAGGGAGAGCAAACAGTGTGTCATTTTGCTTAGTGTTGCTTCAAGGTCCCTCAGAAGCTGTAATAGAAATGAGAAATTGATATACCATCCTGGTGGGAATGTCAGATCCTTGGGTAATCCATCTGCCTAGGCGGATTGTGTTTGTTTCTCTGAAATACGTAAATGCAATCATTACACAATAAGAGCCTCTTTAAACAACTTTCCTTTGATCATTAGCACGCTAATCAGTCTGGATGGATCTTCTCCTTCCCTTCCAGGTGGAGGGAAACAATTGAATCCTCTAATGGGTGCCCCTTGGCCACCGTGCATTTGTTCCTCCAACCCATTGTTCTGGGATGAACTTGGAACATTGTGTTTCTCTTTTGGACCAGACATTTGTATTGCCCTTGGGTCTGTGTGGGTTTTGAAATGGTCATCAGGGTGTCCCTCCAGGAACCCGTGCAGCCAAATACTGTCTGCACTGAAAGGGCAGAGCCACGGCTGTGGCAGGCGTTAGGGCTGGAAGGTTCTGCTGTCAGCAGTGTGACTTGTATGCGTCTGGCGCACAAAGGCTTCCTGGTGGACCAAGATGAATGATGATGCTTGAAATGTGGCACACTGTTAAGGGGGAGAGGAAAAAAAAAAAGCACGCAGCCCGTACGCCGTAAGTTATGGGGTAGAGAAAAGAGTCTCTGGGAAACAGCCTCATACCTCAAACGGAAAGCAGGAAGCCTAATCTGTAGAACAATAAAGCAGGCAAAACCTCTTTCCTTGTTGGCCCAAATTCATCCCAGGCTTGCGTAGGTAATGTTTGATTACCCTAATGATGTTGGAAAAGACAGAGCAAATCTATTTGTCTTTCTGATTGCATTTTGTCTGGGAAGAAGCCTATAAAGACACAGTATCCAGTGGCAACTTTCTAAGGGACTGCTTGGGTGACTTTTGCTCAAGGTTTGAAATAGAGAGCTTTGTTAGCTCACCATAAAATGAGGCATGCACCTGTGCAGCAAAGCTGGTGCTTCCAGCCCACACAGTCTGAACTGTCAAACACTTACTATTAAAAACAGTCAGGCTGGGTTTGGGTACCAGACTTTGATCACACCTGAAAGCAGGTGCTCCTATGCTGCTTGAACATCTCTTTTGCATGGTAAATCCCTCATTTGCCTGCAGTTAATTGCAGAGCTGACTCACTAAGAAAGAAAGTATGTTCCATAATGAATCATAGGGATTTGGTCTTGGTGCTGCTGTGTTTGTGGGTTTGCTTTTGGTCAGAATCATTTCCCACTTGTGGCTACTTAGTTGAGACCCTGTTGGTGCAGATGGTGTTTGCTGCAGGACCCCAGCTCAGGAAGTGGGGCAAGGAAAGCTACAGGGTTCTGGTGCTTATCTTCAAGTGCCAAGCACTGTTTTGGGATATCCTAACGTTAGGAGCAGCCGAATAGAATGTGAAATCCCACTCTAACGTAAACCAAGTTGGTTTATTTCTAAATTAAACTGGTTCTTCTTATCCAAGCATAAGCTGCAACCTGGACTTCATTATGGCTTGTATCTTTTAACAGAAGTCTTGCAGATGCTTATTTTTGGATGCACTTGTTCGGGTTTGATAGGTCACTAAGATGGTGAGGCTTTCCCTGATCTTTAGTCTTGCTGTTTTGTGGTCCCAGCCCAGGATGTCTGAGACTGCTTAACTTTCCTCAAGCAGTGACTGACTGTATAGGATATTCTGGTAAATGCTAAAGTCAATAATGAAAAGGTTGCAGTTGCTACATTGTGGAAAATCTAATGCCTGTGGTATTTCAGGGCTGGTTTTCTGCTGTAATCCAGGCTTACAGTGAGTTTAGCAGTTAAGGTGAAGAGATTCAGCATCTTGATGATTTTTGTTTCCTTTTTTCTGTCTCTTTTAGAGTCTCCACCAGCAGCGATGTCAAGAAATGGATACTTCTTTGAAGAGAGTGGCAAGTATTATTTTACCACTTCATGCATGGTATTGCCTTATTGAAGGCTACAGGGTTAGCTGAGAACTTGTAACAGGTGATACACAAATCCATGTACCTTCAGTAGCAAACAGTCTTACACGGTAGTTGTGTAATCTAGTGCTGAAGCAGACTCTGCATTTTTAAATCCTATAGATATTCTAGATATTCAAAGCAGTAAATCATTTTCACCTTGTCATCAGTGACTATTCTGGGTGGCTCCTTGTTTTTCAGGTTCTTTCAGGATGTTTTCCTGTAATGGAGGCTGGCAGGTGTATTTGCTTGTCTTCTAGAGTGGAGCTCATGTGTCAGATCCCTTTGGAGGCATCCTGCCAAGAATATCAGGCAAATGTGGGATGGCTCTGGTAAATGTATCTTTTGGTGTAAAGTGCCCCCAAAGATTTTTTTTTTTTCTCTTTGAATCAAGATTAAGTTATGGTGTTTGGAAACTTCTGTTATGTACAAAGGTGGTTGAGCGTGTGCAGAGGTGGTTAGGGAGAAATCGTCTCAAGATTTTTGCCTCCAGGCCAGCCTCTTCAGGATGTACTTTCTAAGGACCTGGAGCTTCTTGCCCCTGAGAAGGTGCAGTGCTTGGGCTTTCAGAGGGTGAGAGCAGAAGACTAAAATGCTCCAGTTATTTAGGCTTGTAGATGCTTGTTGTGCTGTCACAAAGCTCATCTTTCTTGTTCCAGGGATTGAATTCTTAGGTTAACATCTGGAAAGGGGAAGCTGGATGTCAGCCAGATGTCAGCTGCAGTAGATCCAACATTGCTATTGACAGTGCTTCCTTTGCCTCACTTGCCTCCTCTGAAAGTGTTACATGGAGCCAATTTCTGGGAGGAAAAGGATGAAACTGGAAGCAAGTCCTCCCAGCTCTAGTAGGAGTTCTTTTCTGAAGGCTGAATTGAATTGCTGAAGGGCAGAAATCAATGCCTCATCTCAGGGATGCTTTATTTCTTTGATATTGGCAGGTTTTACAAGGCCATGTGGGTCATGAGGTCTGTGTAGTCTTTCTCCTACCCTTCCTGGCTTGCTTGTGGCCCCTTGGGATGTAGTTGGTGCTTTCTTGAGGACTGGGAATGTAAGGTGACCCAAGTTGGGACTAAGCATCTGGCTGAGAGCAATAGGGGAGAAATGCTACTGTATGATGTGGAGGAAGAACAAAGTCAACTGTCTTATGGAGTCACCTACTTCACCCCAAGACCAAATGCCCCAAGGTACACAAGCACAACTGTTTGTATTAGTACCTTATGTGAAAAGGCTCTGTGTCTCCTTCAAGAACTCAATGTCTTGTCATCTTTAAACTGTCCCAACAGGGCAAGGGGGGAGCAGCTCTCTGGATGGTTCTAGAGCACATTTGTAGTTGTGGCATTCCCTGTGCAAAGCTCTCCTATGAGATGTGTAACTTGGTACCATGGCAGTGAGCATTTATTTCTGCCTTACTTGTGTTATTACTCAGCTTTCTCCTTTGTCGTAAGGAGATGGCACAATACAGCTACATTAAGGACTTCGTGAAACTCTGTATGCTTCTTTCCTGTTGTGCTCCTTGTTTGGGGGAAGGAGTTGAGAAGGTTGTTTCCAAGTTCCTCTTCACCCTCCATGCAGTATTGAATGCTGTATTCATTGTGATTGAAAATACAGTGAATTTCTGGGTTATTTCACACTCAAATCTGCTGTCATTCTTGTTCCTCATTACAAACTGACCTTTTTCTAAAGTTCAGTTGCTGTTGAGTGATGAGTCACCTTCTACTGCTTGATTTAACTGAGGGCTTCTGTGTTTCTGCACGGAGTATGCGGACAGCACATCTTGAGGGTTGCCAGCATGAATATTTGCATCCCTCTGCGAGGGGAGCGCTTTGATTCTCTGCAGGCTTATCCAAAACCCTCATCAGAGCTAGAGGAAAGCATAGAGAAATAAGTTACCTTTTCACATAGTTCCAACAGTGCTTGTTTTGAAGCAGAGCTGCAGCATCACCAAGCTGTTTCTTGGCACTGCTCGTTCAGATCTGCCGGTTCATTATGGAGACCAAGAGATGTTTTTGTCTCACCATTAAAATAAAAAAGCCAGGCCACAAGGCGAGGAGGAGCAAAGGGGGAAAAAAAAAACAAACCCTCTTCCTTTGATTCCCTTCGCACTTACGTTTTCCCCCTTCCTCAGCAGAGGAACATCTTTTGATACTATTGCTCTTTGCATAGTTGGGCTTTACCCTTATCTCCTCCTGTGATCTTGCATATACATATGGTTTTCTCTATCCTCAGTAATTAAGATGTTTTTGTTTCTGACCTTATCTGAGGCTCTGCTCAGAGTCTTTGTCTTTGCCAGCTGACTTTTCTTACCCTTATTGTGTTCTCAGTAGTGGCTGCAGCAAAGCTGAAACTTAAAAGCTGAGACTTCAGTTTGACTTTAAATCATCATAGTGAGGGTGATCTTGCAGCACCAAAGCAGTGCGTTGTAAGAATCTCCTGGATATTTACTCTTCATTTAAAAAAAAACCCTTACTGAAGTATGTAATAATTTGTAGCTCTGTTAATTACTGAAGTTGGGCTGACGGTTGGACTTGATGAACTCTGAGGAGAGCCCAGGGAGGATTTTGCAGTGAATGGATGCTATTAGATTGCAATTCTGGAAGCTCAGAGGGTTGTTATGCTTCCAGCCACGTACCAACCTATTTGATAAGTTTTTACCTGACTAAAATTCTGGAAAGTTAATCAAAGGAGCTCATGTCTTCAGCCACAGTTCCGGTTGCCAGCATAATCTGCTCTTTCCCCTAGTGCTGGGACAACTTGACCGAAAGCCACCACTTCTGTGGTTTATAGTACATGGCAGAAGGTAAACAGATGCAATATGACCAGGGGATAAAAACCCCCATCTGTTTAGTAGCTTACTCTGTAGAGGCAACATGGAGAAGAAAAATAAGGAATTAAGTTTGTGCCTGTTTGTCTTTGTGCCTGTCTGTTTGTGCATGTTCTGTCTTTAACCCATGTGTATTGTCACTTTTAATAACTGTCTTCTGACATACCTTGATGAAAATCCATAGTTGTAGTCATTTGGCCCCAAGCTGTGCCAGGGAGGTTCAAATTGGATATTGCGAAAAAATTCTTTACTGAAAGAGCAGTGAAGCATTGGAACAGGCTGCCTGGGGCAGTGGTGGAGGGTACATGTAGACGTGGTGCTTCAGGGCACTGTTTAGTAGCCACAGTGATGTTGGACTGATAGTTGGACTGGATGATCTTAGAGTTTTTTTGCAGTCTTAATGCTTCTGTGGTGTCCCCATAATCAGCCCCATGAGCAGTCTGTGTGTTTGAGTCACTTGAATCTTCAGCAAGGTTGTTTTGTCAAATGAGTTTTCTTCCTGGAAGATTGAAGTGACTACTGAGATGATTTTGTAGACCTAATCCAAACCTGAAGGTAATTGGGGTCCTGATGAAATGCAGCTTGGCAATCAGTGTTCGGAATAACTAGTTATCGGACCTCGCATTCTCTTGGCTCTCAACCTCCTGCATCCCCCTCGGTGGTGGAGTATCCAGTGCCTGCAGCAAGTGGATTAGCTCTGAGGGTGTTGGTATTAGCTGCAAGTGATTAAATTCTGCCGGTGTGTGATTAGCTTTTTAATTGACCAAAGAACTTTCCCTGATAAGGCAAGAAAATGATGATTTTGCTAGTTCCTCTAGCAACATCCAAAGGAAGGAGTCCTAGGATAGCACTGGTGATATCTGAATTGTTGATCCAGCCTTAAAACAATGCAACGGAGATTGCAGCATAAACTTTGCTCATCCAGAGCAAATCCCTCACTGCTTGGTCTCCTCTGACTTACTAATTGGTTTTGTTGTCACAATAAATTGCAGTTGTGTTGCTTGGGGTGCTTGGATATATTTTTATCTGCTTGTTTTTGTCTTTCAGTTGACAGTTTCGTTTGGTATGTGTGGTGTGAGGTTTTTAGAATCGTTTGCCTAACTGGGAGTTTAATCTAAATGTCTATGTGAAACAAATCCTTCTGCAATGGGTTTTCCCCATGAGATGCCTGCTTTACCAGCAGGATATATGCTGCTGCTACCTACGGAGAGCCCAAGAGGGTGGCTTGCAGGTCTCATGGAGTTTTCTTTCTGATAACTGTGTCAGGAAACGCATAATGAAATGAACACTCGTGATTTTTGTGGGTTCTTGTACAGAACTGAAGCTCCACGTGTTGCTCTGTTTTGTAAAAACAAAACAAAAACATGAAAACAAAGCCCCACTGATTTACTTGGATTATTCACAACATTTCCTAGAAATCTGGCTGCAAAATACAATACTGGAATTAATTCAAAAGTGCTTGGGTGTCTCTCTCTTTTTTTTTTTGTAGCAAATCAGTTCTTTTGGTTCTGTTATGAATTATTACTGAAGTGGTAGGGGAAACGTTTCCATCTGGCTCTGCATAACAAAAGACTGACTTGAAGGAGGGTTGGGAACACGCGACTGAAACTACAGCTCGCAGTGGTGGAAGGATGTAGGTCTGGTCGTGGTGACTCCACCTGCCAGGCACTTTCTACCTCTCTATTTTCCAAAAGGAGGTTGTGGTCCGAGCTGTGGTCTTGAAACGCTCTTAATTTGTAGCTAGGGTAATGAAAGCTTAGGTAATGGATTGATGTCTCCATGGGATGTGGCCATTACTCCACAAGGTTGCAAGCCCACATCTGATGTGTTCCCAGAGCCAAGAAACGTCATTCAATGCTTCCACAGCTCTTCTGCTCCACAAGCTCTTTGCAGAGGAGCCAGGGTTGAAGGACGCTTCCCTAAAACCTAACTAGATGACTCCAAGTACTCAGCCTATCTGTTCCAACCCATGATGTTTGGCTTAATAAAGAAGGTCTAACGAAAGAATGGAAGGTAAGCCCTGAACCCCTCTTGCCAATTCTTTGCCAGCAGCAAACCCTCAGCAGTCCAACCACACAGTCTGTGGACAACCCCTACCTCCCCCCAACCTAGTAGTCTTCTCCTGTGCTGGCATAAAACCTGTCCACGTGTGGTTGCCTGTCACACAATGGGTAAATCTCCTTAGGACAAAATTAGTGAGCCTTGCCAAGGAATCTCTCAACTGTGAACCAAACGAAAAGCTTAAAATTCTAGCAAAACCCCAGCTCTATGTAGAACCTTTATTTAATCGGTGTGACTTAAATTTTTAATTGTGTGAGAAACAGCTTTGCAATATGTGACTGGATAGCAGCAGTCAGAGGGTATCGCTCTGACTACAGCACTGAAATTGTTCTTGTTCTGAGAAATTAGTAATTTGTTCAGAATTTTAGACTTGTGTGATTCAAAATAATAAGTAACTCCCTAACTTTGAAGTGTAACCTCAGCAGGAACATGTAAAATTTAAGCAAATACTTCAGTAGGCCCAGAAGAGGACAACAAAACTGATGAAGGGGCTGGAGAACGTGTCTTGTTGAGGACCCATGGAGGGAACTGGGGTTTCTTAGCCTGGAGAAGTAGAGGCTGAGGGGAGGCCTCCTCACTCTCTACAACTCCCTCAAAGGAGGTTGTAGTGAGGTGGGTGCTGGTCTCTTCTCCCAAGTGACAGGAGATAGGATGAAAGTAAATGGTCTCAAGTTGCGTCAGGGGAGGTTTAGATGGGTATTAGAAAAAATGTCTTTACTTGAAACAGTAGTGAAACACTGGAAGAGGTTGCCCAGGGAAGTGGTGGAATCTCCATTCTTGGAGAGGTTCACAGAATGTATAGATATGGCACTTTGAGACATGGCTTAGTAGGCACAGCAGCGTTCAGCTGATGGTTGGCCTTGATGACCTCGGAGGTCTTTTCCAATTGTTATGATTTTGTTTTTAAGTGAAAAATGCTCTACCTATACAATTGCTCTCTTTGCTGAAAAAGGAGAGCTGTTTTGATAAGGAGGTGATGTTGAAATGGGCATGAGATGTTCCTTTGTTAGTGTGTGTGAGAGCAGGGTGCTGTTTAAACCTTTCTTTCTCAAATGCCTTGCGGAGTGAAGAATGCATAACACTTGTGCAAAGTTCTTCCCATTCTCTCCTGAAAGCCTGGATTGCTTTGTCCCTGCCAATATTAACTAACTATAAGGTTATGTAACCTTTGGAGGCATCGTGAGGCTGTGGTTTTGTGCAGAGTGTAAAGGTCAAAATGGAGGCAGAGGCTCCATTATTAGAGTTTCCTTTTGCATCTAATATTGGGAATTCGGGTATTTTCCGAGTGATTCAGTGGATCTGCAAGCCTGCAGTACTTGAGGAACAAAGCAAACCCTCCGATACCTTAAAGCTCAGGTTGATTAAGTTAGCTGAGGTTAATTAAAACCTCATGCCTTTCTCGAAAATTAATGTCTATTGTTGGTTACAGCAACTTGAAAATCCACAGGAGCGGAAAAACTGGATGAAGCTGACTTGAACTTAATGCCAGTATCATGACTAGCTTATAGGTAGATATAGGGCTTAATTCTCTCTAGAGATCCTTACTGCTATATTGCAGCTGAGCACTGGGATGCTCGAAACACCGGACTTGGTTTCAGGGTGCTGCTCATGCACCAGCTGATGCTCCCTTATGTTTATGAGCTATAGAATATGTGCAATTATCACTTCTCTTGTCCTTGAGAACATGCCACTTGAGAAAGTGGATGAAAATAGCTCCTTGGCTATTCCAAAACAAGAACTTGCAGCCTTCCAGTACTTAAAGGGGGCTTGCAGGAAGGCTGGGGAGGGGCTCTTGATCAGGGAATGCAGGGATAGGACAAGGGGGAATGGTTTTAAGCTGAAAGAGGGCAGATTTAAATGAGATTTTTAAAGAAGAAATGTTTTCCTGTTAGGGTGGTGAGGCACTAGCACAGATTGCCCAGAGAAGTTGTGGATGTTCCATGCCTGGAGGTGCTCAAGGCCTTCTTGGATGGGGCTTTGAGCAGCCTGATTGAATGGGAGGTGGCCGTGGCCATGGCAGGAGGGCTGGAACTGGATGAGCTTTAAGGTCCATTCCAATCCAAACCTTTCTGTGATATTATGAACTTGCAAACTTCTGCATTGGACTGCAACAGGGCTGTCTGATCCACTGTGTAAGGTTTACGGCTTGAAACGTTAAGGGTAGGGACAACTGCTGGATTTCAGTTCTCAATAGACCAGGATCAGCGTCAAAACTGTCTAAAGCAGTGATGTTAGAAGGAAAACCTTTTGTTTTCCCAGGGAGAAATGCCTGTGCTTGCTAAATTGGACAGGGGCACAGTGCATGCTCTTACTCCAATATTCTGGCTAGGTGACCACAAGAGCTATTCTGCAAATATAGTGAAAAGGACTGTCCTTCATTTTACTGCCTTCTGCGCCTAAAAACTCATTTGAGAAAACTGAGGTGGCTTTTAGCTTCGCTAGCTGATAGAGTTGGATTGCCAATCATATGACCTCAGAAGAACTCTAATATAAATCCAGCTTTCTGGCTTTCCAAAGAGATTTTGTGGGAGGGGGCAACTACTGCTTCTGAAGAAGTGCAGGTGCCACTCCGTGATTCTGGAAGCTGAGGCTTGGATTTGGCTGAGGGAATAGGCATTGCTCTACAAACAGGGCTATACATTTCCAGACTTGTAGTATAGACTGTCTTGAAAGTTGAGGGTAAAATCTGTAGTTTCCAGAAAACTGGTTTGAGTATTCACTGTTAATGCGGTGTTTGAAGTTCTTCAGAAATCCACCAAGTTTTGTAGACTCTTGGCACAGGTCTATAGCTTTTGACAAGGTTTGATCTTGGCTTTTGTACTTTGTCGTGCTAATCTGGGTACGTGAATAGTGTAGAGTTGTTTGGGTCAGAAGGGACCTTAAAGCCCATCCAGTTCCACCCCACCTGCCATGGGCAGGGACACCTCCTGCTGGATCAGGTTGATCACAGCCCCATCCAACTTGGTTTTGAACACCTCCAGGGACTGGGCATCTGTGACTCCTCTGGGCAACCTGTTCCTCTGCCTCACCACCCTCAATGTGTGTCTTAAATTTACTCATAACTTGTGCTAAACCAGCAGCAGCAATTTATCCGCCTGAACAAAAAATGTGTGGCATGCACATGCCCAGAACTTTGCAAGGTGACGCCAAAAGGAAGAATGCCCAATCTCGCCACCAAAGCCTTCCTTGCATGTTTTGTTTGGCTTGCTGTGCTTCCTTGTCCACAGCAAGGTGTGGATAGATGGATTTGCACACCTTACCTCCTGGTTAGTGTGCGTGCTTGCAGATACAGATGTTGATTAAAGTACTCTGATTGGCTTTGTGTCCTCTGCGGCACACCAAGAGGTTATGCTGGGGCTGCATCTGGCATAAGTCTCAAACTGGGATGTGAGATGATGTCGTTACTAATACAGCTGTTTTTCTCCCAGGAAATTGAGTTTGATGATTAAGACTTTGGCTTTCTTGGAGAGGTCTGCAGCCTGCGGGCTACGAATGCTGCTCCCACGGAGCAATTAAGCTTTTCTAGGGAACGTACATGATGTGGCTGAAGCTGTGCTTCCTCCTAACTACTACTCTGCTGATTTTATTACCCCAGCTGCAGCTTCCAGGTGCCACTAAGGCAAGGGAGGGGGACGTAATGCCACCTCTGATTGCTGTAGTTCAGTTCGCTGCTCTTCCAGATAGAGCCCTGGGCTCTTAAAACTCAGCTCAAAAGCAAATTAGCTGCAGGGCGAGCACCTTGTTGGAGCAGCAAGAGGGTTGTGATAGCAGTAGGATTGGAGAGATGAAGTGGATTTCAGAAGATGGTGGGAACAAGGAGAGAGAAGGCTGGGAATGAGTATTAAGATATCGGAGCAAGGTAAGCGTGGGCCAGGCATGAATTACGGGAGATGATGATGCTTTAGAGGGGAATGATGAGAGAACCTGCACTTGTCTTCCTTCCCAGCACCTGCATAACATGTGGGTATAGCTTATTTTTATGTTGCCTGTGATGGGTTGAGATACAGAAGGACCTTGGGGTTAAGGCACCTGCTTATGGCTGTACAGGGTGAGGAGTTGATTTTGTTCTGGAGGACTGAAGGATGATGCCCGCTGTGCTTGACCTCATGCACTTTTAATGCTTTTCCTTTTCTGTTTGCTATGAGAGGAGTCCTGTGGAGTGGTCTGAGAGAGATCGTCCTGACCACGAGGTGTTCTTCAAGGTGCAGAAGGGCTCCTTTGATCTTCTTGGCTAACATTAATTCACTTCCTAACTCGGGTCTCCTACTCAGCAAAATCTCTCTTCTCTGGTGCTTTCAGACTGTATTTCAGCTGAAGTGGCACTTCTTGTGCCCAGTTATCTGACTCATCCTGCCACGTATCTCCTGGCACATCAATAGGTGCCTTCACATGGAGGTGTCAGTCTGCAGTGATAGAGATGGGACACACACACACTATTTTGTAGAACTTAAACTCTTCCGCAGCCACTTTGGGGCAGTATGAAAAGGTGTCTGTGCCTCCTTCCACCTCCTGGAGCAATTGCTCATAGCACTGGCTGATGTTTTACTGAAGTTATGCTTCCATATGGAAACCTGGTCGATATTTACAGAAATTGTGCAACAGCCCCATCAGATCCTGCTCGAAACTTCTGCAAAGCACCCATCAGGCTTTGAGAGGAGCTGAAAGGCTTCTGCTGTTGCTTGTGGCATCTACTGCCCTTTAAGCAGCAGGGATGGCACTCCACGATCGTCAGACAATGGAGGAGAAACAGCTGCCAGGGCTGGAGGCAGCTATTGAGCCATGCTCTGAGATGAAGGGTGCATCTGCCATGCACACAGCTCATCTTCTCACCTCGAGGTGACCCTGTGTTTGACAGATGTAAGTTGCTTGCATTTTAAAATGCGTAGCAGACTAATAGGCTGAAAGATTCAAAACAGGAGTGGTTTGAAGCCTTGAGGTGATTTAGTGGCAAAGCAGACACCTGCCCGGGAGTGCAGTTCCTGCACAGCCCAGATTTGGGATTATTTGCAAGCTGAGTGTTTTGTCCGTCCCTTGCCCAAGGGACATGAGGCTCTGCTGCCTTTTGTTCTGCTCTTTCCTCCTCTAAAGAGGGAGGAACAGAGGATGCTTCCCTTGCCAGAGTCCTTGCTGACCTCTGCCCAACCCTCTGATCTTACTCCACCCTTGCCCTTCTTCCAGCTCCTGTGCTGCTTCTCTCCTGTCTCCAGCTCTCTCTGTTTTCAGAACTCATCGCTGCTGTGCTCTTATCAAACCAGTTTCAGAAGGCTCGGGAAGTGAATAAACAGTTTTCCCTGCTTGGCTTTTACCCGTCTGTGTCATAATTGCAGTAGGACAGTGGGGAAAACCTCACCCATGTTCTGAGCTGTGTGCTCAAACCATATTTGCCCTACACGTCTCCCATCTGACACGCCAAGAGGGAAGGATGGAGAAGCACAGACCTTTTGTGACAACTTCTAAGACTGCAATCCCGGATATGGCCGAGATGGAAAAGTCAGGATCATGGATTTTAGCCTACATTTGGCTGATTGTGCTTTACAGGGCAGCCCAAGCTGTCATCGGGAGGGGCTCTCAGTGCTGGTGTGGGGGTTCTGCTTTGCTGAGGAGAGGTTATGGTGTCCATCATATGTTTCAGAGGAACCAAACCCAAAGTTTGATGTTTCATTTGCAATGAAGGTGCTTGCATGGGGCTCTGTAGTTCTTCCAAAGCCAACAGACACCCTGCCTGGTTGCTGGCCATCCCTCCAGGACACAGGCTGTCTCTCCATCTTGGCACATCTGCCAGCCCTTGTGCAGACGTTTCATACGTGGTACGATGATACTTTGGGTGTTTTGTTTGTATGCTATCTATCTTGCTTCTTTCTGGCTGTTTTGGACAAGGTTCAGTGGCGGAGATAGCTGCCTAAGCTCTACCAGCAGCAGAGGACACCCTCCTTGGTGCATTTTGCTGGCTGGGAACAGCTGCAGCTTGGATGCTTTTTGAAGCCTTCAGAGCAGTTCTGAGAGGACTGAGTCACATTTATTCCTGTCAGGCAGGTAGATGATGGAGAGGGATTAATCTGAGTTTCTTGGTGGGTTTGCTATGCCTCAGATAAGCACCTCAGGAGTTACCTGAAGGCTGGAGCCTCTCTCACCCTCTGAGCCCTCCTAGGGAGATGCTGAGCGCTTGGGATGAGTGTCCATCAGCGCGTCACCCGCAGCAGGAAGCACTGCAGCCCCTGTCCTGCGTCGCCGAGTTCCTGTTTGTGGTCTCCCTGTTCACGGCTTGTTTTTTATGGTGGCGAGCTGAGATCTCTCCAAGACTGCATGCGCTGCTTTCAGCGGCTGCTGCCTCTACATTTACTTATATTAGGCTTAAAAAAAGCCATCAATATTTAAGTTTCCATTCAAGCCTCCGCCTTGAAGCTCACCCTTTTCATTTTGCTGTGGTGCCTAAAGCAAATTAATGAAATATATCCCTCCTGCTTCAAATTAGGCATAAAAGACTTGTCAGAAGATGGGTAGAAGCTGCTAAATAATCCTGGTAATGTAAAAATTGACATTCTATAATGTCCCTAATTCTCCTAATTAACCATGATACATGAGCACACCACAAGAGTCCTCCAGCTGCTTCGTAAGAGAACGTTGCAGTGAACCAGCTTGCTGTTGAGTGAGTCTAGGTTAAACTCTAATTAGAAGCGTTGTGAAAGACTTAAGGAGTTGTCCGCTGTTATTAAGGAACTTGTCTTGCTTTCTTGGTGCCGCTGCCTCCTGTAACGTGCTCCTCTGCCCCACTGCGAGCTGTGGGTCTGTCCATCCATATCAGGTGTCTCCTTGGAAACCTCTTTCCTTCTTCCCACTTCAGTTTCAAACTGCTGAATCGCAAGGGAAACGGCTGCACCGCTGATAAGTGCGTCGGGTTTTGGGTGGGCTGGGGCTGTGGTGCAGCTCTCGCTTCTTGGGTCATTGCTTGGCATTTTCATAGCTTCCCCTTGGAGTTTCCATCCTGTTTTTATTTTTTATCTGAGAGGAGCAAGATGTTGACTCTTGAGTTTGCCATCATTGACTTGGTGCGCGGGCTGGTGTGCGAAGCCTGTGTTGTCACCTGGCCAAGCTTTGGAGTGACCCTTCAGACGCGCATCTGAGGCCAACTCAAAACGTACCATAGCTAATTATTGATCATTTTCAGTCCTTGCTAGAGTGAAAGCATAAGAGAAACCACTCAGAAGCCCCTTACCCATTGATCATGGAGAGCTTCGGTATGCCCGCACCCTGGCGCAGCCCCACTAACTGCCCTCCTCATGTCGTTGGCAGGGTACCTCAAGTGCGACACGGATGATGGCTGTGAGACCAAGGAGGAGACGGGGGGTGAGGAGCTCTTTGACGCGGTGAACTCCTCCATCGTCTCAGGAGACAGCATCCGCTTCTTCGTCAATGTCAACCTGGAGGTGCCACCAAACGCCACTGGTGAGTGCCCCCCTGCTCTAAAACAGCGATGTGAGCTGTGGTGGAATTTCAGAGTGACTTTTGGAAAACCTAATGGAATTCTGGCTGCTGAGCGTGTTTTCAGCCACTACTTTCTCCCCTTTTCTTTAAAATACCCTAAGTTTGGGGCTTGAGGCCTTGCAGCTGCTCTTGCTGCTGTGTCCTGGTTGCTGGAGGAGAGCCATTTCTAGTGAGAAAATGGGATTTTTGGTACATGTGATCCCTGTGGATAACTCTAATGTGGCTCTGGGGCTTTGCCAGGCAGAAGGTTTGGGGTTTTTTTCTGATCACATTTTAATTTAAATGCTGGGGTGAGTCAGTGCTGTGGATCACCCCAGCCAGTTGCTCATCTCCAGCAGCAGCAGCAAGGGAAGAAAGAGCATGAAGGGACTTTTTGGTGTTGGATACATGTTTTTTGAGCTTAATCATTCAGGCTGGAGGTAAGCAATCCCCATACCTGCTGTGTTGAGGCAGACAGCACAAATGAGTAAAACAAAAGCAGCCCATTAAGCACCTCTGATGGAGGTAAGGTGCACACAGCTATGCCTGCAGTACGAGGAAGCGCTGTTGTGTGTCTTGTGCTGTTTATAAATATAGACTGGCTGGTCCAGGTGATGGCTCAAGAGCCAAGTTCTCCCAGATATGCTTTAGTGGAATCTGTGCCCGCTACGAGGCAGCTTCGTGCAGGGAAGGATGACTACGTCGGTGCATGTGGTTCTAGGGGTGAGCCCACCAGTGAGATGCAACCCTGAGGCTTCCGTTCTCAGGGAGGCACGACATCAGATTGGAGCTGTGGATGGTAGAGTGTTTTGGCAAGGGGGGTGGAGGAGAGCTGTTCCAAAAGCAAGCGGCAGAGAGGGCTCCATGAGTTGGTGGAGACACTTTGCCTCTGGTCTGCTGGCACTGGTGCTGTGCTGCTCCTTGGGAGAGTTGGCTGAGAGCAAAGACCACTGAGACGTGAAGTCATGTTGCAGATGGATGCATCTTCCCAAAGCTCTGTTCTTTGTGTATTCCCTGCTAAGACAGTGTCTTCTAGAAACTTTTCCTAACATTGGGAAGCAGGGTGGAGACTGCCCAGAGAGGTGGTGAAGTCACCATCCCCAGAGGGATTTAAAAGATGGGTAGATGATGTGGTTTAGTAGTACAATTAGTTTAGTAGTACAGTAGGACAGGTACAGTTGAACTCGATGATCTCAAAGGTCTTTCCCAACTAGTGATTCTATGATATGATTTGGCAATTCCAAATAGCAGAGTTGACGCTGATTGTGAAGATGTATAAAATGCTTGCCATTGATGAATAAAATCCCTACGTTGCTCTTGAGGTTGCTTTTGCCTCTAGCACACCATTTGAACATCCCCCAATGTATATGCTAAATGGTGAAGGAGGGAGGATGAGGAAAACCTGGCTTTCATGCTGTGTGTCTGGGAAAACACAGCTTGGGGGACAGCAGCAGCCTGAGTTTCGTCTCAGCAGCTGGAGGCAGCCTGGAGCCTGCCTGCTTGGGCACTGACTACTTTGGAGAATAAATGCAAGGGCTCTGGATTTTGCTTGGTGTCACAGTATCAGACAGGTCTTCAAGCTTGCTCAAAGTTTTTTTTTCTTTTTTTTTTGATTACAAGCAAATCCCAATTCATCTACAGTGAGTGATTATTGGAAATGGTGATGGAGAATAGGTGGGGTCCAGACTTCTTGGCTATCTTGAGGTCTACTTTTTGAATCGGAGCTTTAACTTAAGAATAATATCTAGTAATTTTCAAGCCTGCAATTTTACAAATGCCATCTTAATTGAAAGATTTAAGGGGAACTGTGCTCTGCTATGACAAGTCTGGGCTTAATGCCGTGGGGTACATTGTTTGGAGATGAGGAATGCAAGTGCTGTGGATTCTTCTGTGTCTGAAGAAGCTGACTTTCCTTGTGTGTCCTCCTGGGCTTTTTATAAGTGTTTACCCTTCCCCTCAAAACAGGACAAAAAAGGCTTGTTTAGCTCCCTCGAGCACTGATGTTTGTGATGATGGTATTAGTTGTATCCTTTTTCTTCAGCTGACATGTTTAGGATTTTTAAGGAAAAATGGACATCTAATGTGCCGGAGTCCCCTTTCAAATGCAAGGATTGAAGGTTTTAGAAACAGGATTCAGGCAGAACTGAAGTCCAGGCTTTCAACAAGGATAAGCATGAAATTAGATTTATTTTTTCTTTTTCCCTTGACAGCATCAAAGCAGTACAGGTAGCCAAAATATAGATTCTTTTCTGCGAGCATCAGGTATAGGATTCTACAGACTCCAGGGTTTGAGTCATCTCGGCTGTCAGCTCTTTCTCAGAGTTGGTTTTGCTGACGCATCTTCCAGAGCTGATTTTTATACATAGTAAATCAGTCTCTGGCTGCAGAGGGCATAGCTGATCCTCCTGGAGAGCTGACTTCTCAGGTGACTGAAAGTGGATGAGATGAGCCCTTTAAGCTCTTCTGCTAATGAAATTAGCCTCAACTGCTGGAAGAAAACCCCCTCTTACCAAGCTTTTGAAGCTCATTCTAGAAATGATGTTTAACTGTGCCCTTGCTGAGGTGTATCTGGGAGTACTGCTCTCTGTTCAGCTCTGCAAGGGGAGGCTTTTAAGAAATGCCCTTGCATTGCCCCTATTCTCTTGATGTTTTGTTTTGTAATTAGGCTTTGCCATTCTGGAACAAAACTGAGTGCTGAGTATTTGCACGGCTTGTCTCCAGCAAGACAAGCTGAAAAGAAAGGCAGGGGGAAAAAGAAGCAGATTTTGACTAGGCAATGCAAGATCCCACCCCGCCACCTCACTTCCAAGGAAGCCTAATGCTCCAGGTACTACAAGATCCTCCAGTTCTCTTCAAACACAGTGGAAAAGCCAACATGGGAATGGCCTCTTTCAGTCCTCATCCCATTTTCTTGCTTTCTTCAGTCTAAATGAAACCTTTGAGCTGAAAGACCTTGTGCTGGAGGTCTTGATTGCCCTCTTGTGTCGTGCAAGCCCCAGGAAGTGTTGGATGGGTGCTGGGCAGATGCTGCCTGCCAGAGAGGGACTGCTCACAGACCACCTTCTGCAAAAAGGGCTCTCCAGTGTCAGATGCGCATGCTGTGTTAAATACAGCAGGAAAAGCTTTTCCTGTCTCCAGCAGGAAAAGCTTCTAAGATGACTTGAAGCACGATAAATAGCTGTTCTGTGATATCTGTGCATCTCCACGTATGTTCTGGTCATCACAGTGTAGTCTCTTGGCTGGACACGGTGTCCATATTCTCTCCTACTGGAGATCTTTTCTGGCAGGCTGCTGTGAGATTGCTGCCCATCTTAGCGTAGGACTAAAAGATCCAAAAAAAATCCTATCTTGGGAGGGGATAAGTTGGTACCCCAGGGGGTGGATGCTGCCAAGCAATGGGAGTAGAATTACAGATGTGGTGACAAATCTACCATCATTCTTTTAAGCTGTTAATCTCCATATGATGGATGTACAGCTCACTATGAGCATAATTGTGTGAATTTTACTATAAGTCTGTTTTTAAAAGATCGCTGCGTGGGATCAAACGTTGAAGGTGTGGCCTTTATCTTATTTTTAGTTAATGCTGACTACTGGTGCATGGAATATTGAGCCCAAATCAATGTAGGTGTCCCGGCACTGAGATGCTTCTCAGTCTTGACACTCAGGTCTTTTCTTCTGAGAGTTTTATTGCTTTTTTGTTGTTGCTGGTGAAAGTGTTTTCTTCTCTTGCCTCTCATCCTTCCAGCTTAGGTTTTGGTGGCAAGACTTCTGTTTTTGGCAAACATGGGTAGCACCAACATGAAGGTGGGTCTTTATCTGAAGCTTAATGCTTTTAGACCTAAGGTTTGTGGTTTTGGGGGAAGATCAAGATGGGTTTTAGAGACCAAGACCTTTACTTAAGTCATAGTAAGGGTGTACAAATAGAATATTAGGTCTGTGCCCTGCTGCATGTATTTTTGCAGGTGTCAGTACTACGTGCCTGTCCCAAACAAAGTCTCTTCTCCCTGATGGCTTTGCCTGAGATCAGAGAGAGCACCCCCAAAAAAGGAGCAGGGATGTTGCCTTTCCTGTACTGCAGGTAGAAAATCCAGCTTAATGCTCTGGTCCCTGGGAATTTGTACCAGCGAGAATGAGGAGCATCAGTTTGTGCGGTGGGAGGGACCTCTTTACTCTCCAGACTGGTGTGCTACAAGCCCTGCTTATTTCACAGCTACCAAGTCAGCTATGTAGAAGCTTATTGGCTCATAGTATAGAATGGTTTGGGTTGGAAGAGACCTTAAAGCCCATCAGTTCTAAACCCTGTGCCGTGGGCAGGGACACCTCCCACTGGATCAGGCTGCTCAAAGCCCCATCCAGCCTGGCCATGAACACCTCCAGGGATGGGGCAGCCACGACTTCTCTGGGCAACAATATGGCTTTACAACTGCTTTCCTCTCACCTGGCTAGAAGTGTATTAATTCCTCTGTCTTTGTGCTATTTGGACACGAGTTTGACTCTTCCATATGTGGACTTTTCCCTCTGGAGCCTGAGCTCCAGGGGTGTACATACCTGCATCCCTTCAGCCTGTCACAGAACCATTGAACTAGAGATTCAACCATTTGCTGCTTCATCTGCAGCACACTTCGAAATATATCCCTGCAAATCAACGCCGCAATTTCAGTTTCAGCTGATCCTTAAAGCTGATGGGCAGGCAATGCAAGCCTTACTTCTTGCAGCGAGTCTGCAAAGTGTGCAGGGCCATAGCCTTGCTGTCCATCACAGTGTTCTTATCTGCTTGGCAGCTCCCTTAAATCAGGCAGGTAAATATTTACATCATTTAGACCTCCTTCCTGTAGTTTGAGAGTTTAAAACAATTCTTTGGACCTTGGTTTTGCAGCTTGGGGTCTTAAAACAATTCACCATCTCCTACTTTCCCCACATTGCAATCAAGGGGTTTGCGTAGGGCTTTTTCTTCAAGTTGGACACAGTTTATCGGGGACTTGTGTAGCTGTAGCTGCTCAGTTTTTGCAGTGCGTGTTGCTGCTTACACGTGATGCTCGTACCAGTAGTTTTAGCTGCAGAAGGGTGCCTGAAGCTGTTAGGGGGAAGAAAGCAAAATCCTGAGGACAGCAAAAAGCCAATTGGAAAGCAGGATGTGGCTTTGTTGAGATGTGTGTGTCTGTGGCGGGGGGGAAATAACGGAACATGACTTACGCTTCGGGAGAAATTAAAGCCTGTTCCACCCTCTGTACAATTGATCATGCCTAGATACGGAGAATCAACAGTTTCCTGTAATCCGCTCCAGAGACACGCACGTGCACGCCCATCGCTGCCGCTCCGAGCAAAACACGGTGCGCTAACTCATGGCCCAGCCCCTGCCGAGATGGCTTTTTTTTTCCTTTAAGGGGATGAGGAGAAATGCTAGATGCTGGCGCCAAGGATATTCCAGAGAGAGTAGTGTCCAGAGACAAGTGGTCTGGGCCTGAATGGGTATCATTCTGCACACAATAGTCACATTTCCTCACATTAATACCAAGGTCCTTTTTATGTCTCGAGGCACAATGCTGACCCACGCGTTCCATCTGATAACTCCTGTTTTAGCAGTTTGATGTCAGCATGGGATGTTGGGCTCCTGAAGCTTCCTATAATCTAATGGAAAGTGGATACGCTAAGGGGGGGGCTATAAAGGAGACACGGCCTCTCTCCAAATTTCCTGATTGGGGGTGTTTTCAAAGCAGCCAAGAAGGGTTGAGGGGGGGTTGTGTTGTGCGGGTGGTTCTGCACGAAGTTTTCCCTTTGAGGTGTTTCACCTTGGGTTTGCTTCAAGGCAGCTTCCCCTGGGGTATTAAGGGCTCTGTCCCTCAACTTAGCATGGAGGAAAAAAAATGTGCTTTTTTGCCCTGCCCTAAACTTAATGACAAAACCTATTGCACCTTTTCTTTTTTTTTTAAAACAAAACAAAAAAACCCAAACACTTACTGTTTTGGTGGCGTCTGAGAAGTTGGGAGGGTATAACTAGTGACATAGCACTCTTATCGTGTTTCTCTGAGAGACCTGGTCAGCCTATCCATGCTCTCCACACCTCTCCAGTTCATCCGTAATGGCCAGAGAGGGGTGTGAGGCAAAAATTCTTTCACCTGCTCAGTAATGTCTTTGATCATTATTCAGGTGAGGTTTTCTTCCCCATAGTGACTGCTCCAGAAACTTGGCGCTGCTTATTCCCACCTCTTTTAACCTGGGTGTTGGTTTAAGAGGGGTGAACCCAGCTGGTTTCGGGCTTTCTGCTGCAGCTCAGCCCACCACCCTTTTGTGTGAATGTGGGATAATTGGGGCACAATTTTTATTATCTTACTATATTTAACCAAAATTACCCAAATGTCCAGACTGGGCACAGCCATGTCAGAGCAGCAAAGCAAAGGATCCCCTTGAGGTCCTGCATGTGCAATCTTTCATTTCCGGTGATGAGTTAGAGGTGTTTTCACTGCTTCTAACAAGCTCCTGTCATGCCATGTACTCATGTGTTTGGTTTTATATATATATATTTTTTTAGGGCAGCAGATTATAAAAGCTGAACAGTTTTTGCTGCTCACAATGTGGTTCGATATGAGTTGAACGCACAAGCAACCTGGTCCAGTGGGAGGTGTCCTTGCCCACGGCACGGGCGTTGGAACTGGATGGGCTCAAAGGTCCCTTTCAACCCAAACCAAACCACTTTATGATTCTAAGACTCGAAGCTTAGATTTGCTTAGACTCCTGAAAAAAGACCAAATAAAATGCTTTTTTCTTAATAAAAAAAGGCCAAATGTTAAATACTTCCACTTAAAAAAATAGCAAGGATCTGGTTTGAGAAAACCATGGAAGTGCTAATGTAGCATTCTGCTCTCATTTATTAACTTATTTATCATGCCAACACACTGGGGAGCGCGTGTAGAACTAATGTGCACTGATGCCTGCACAGCCAAAAAGTTCCGGATCTCTAATTTCTACTCCTTTATCCCAAAGGAAAATACGGTCTTAAGATGCTGGAGGCATATACCAGTGGTCTTGAGATCCTGCAGATACTCAGTAGTGGCTTCACTTTCAGGCCTTCTCGGATATTAAGGGAAGCACTGGGATCCTGTACAAGGGAGGAGATGCAAAGGGAATCTTAAGTGAAAGGAGATTATTTTTAAGTCAAAAGGTGAAAAGCCTTAAACTTCGGCGTATGACTTTCATGGGTTTATTTTCAGGGTTGTCTTTGCATAGATGTCATCATCTAAGCAGGAGGTAGAGGGGAGGAGACAAGCAGGGGATTCATTTCTCTGGGTTGCTATCAGGGATGTTTTATAAAGGGCAGCTGGGATGAAACCGCTTTGGAGCACAGCAAATTTCCTGCTGCACTTCTTGCTTCTGAGCATTAAATCTCCTTGTTCAAGTCAAAAAATCCTGGATATGGGTGCTGTTGTTTTTAAATGGTGGGAAATGAAAAATGGAGGCATGCCACCGTGCCTCGACAGGGTACTGAATGTGCTGACACGAGGCCACAAGCGCGAGTCTAATGTTGTCAATTCATCACCGTCGCTAAAATGGAAGTGAACTCCCAGCGAGTCACTTGTAGTGCATTCAGTAATGCTGTGCGCTTGTGTGCGTGCGTCCGAGATATTCGGGATATACGTGTCGCCTTGATGTGGCTGCCAGGGGATGTTGGAGATGCGTTGCTGACTTTTTGGGTTTTCCCCTGGGCAGAACCTGGAGCACAGCCGAACAGATAAGGTCAGTCACCCCTGGCAGCTCTCCTTTAACTATGTGCGAGGACAGAGACAATAATGCCTGTAGCTAGCTGGCTTGCCTAAAATAGACTTTTGCAGCTTGCTTTGTCCAGCAAGGAGCACCAAAAAAATAGAAATGAAAATTTTGCATGGCCCTGACCCCTTCTTTCTGTTTCACAGAATCACAGAATCACAAGGTTGGAAAGGACCCATTGGATCATCGAGTCCAACCATTCCTAACACTCCCTAAACCATGTCCCTCAGCACTTCATCCACCCCTTCCTTAAACACCTCCAGGGAAGGCGACTCTACTACCTCCCTGGGCAGCTGTTCCAGTGCCCGATGACTCTTACTGTGAAGAATTTTTTTCTGATATCCAACCTGAACCTCCCCTGGCGGAGCTTCAGGCCATTCCCTCTTGTCCTGTCCCCTGTCACTCGGGAGAAGAGCCCAGCTCCCTCCTCTCCACAACCTCCTTTCAGGTAGTTGTAGAGAGTAATAAGGTCTCCCCTCAGCCTCCTCTTCTCCAGAAGAGGAGAAGTTTGTGCTCTTAATCCTGACATTCAGGTGCAAAACCTAGTTATTACTCCTGAGAGTGAGACATAAGAGATGATTGAGTAGTTTATTTATTGTTAGTAAAGGGTGAATCCAGTATTCATTTTGTCTCCATGAAGGACTCGTTGGAGGTGCAAGGTTCAAGGGTGTTACGTCTTTCCAGCTCTTCCATCACTGAAGGGAAGCAGCGATAGCGCCATAAAGGAGAACATCAGTGGCAGGCTGGCAGTGGTTGGTCTTGGGCTTTAGCCAAGCCATCTCCCAATAGACATGTGAAGGACAACCTCATGCAGGATTTATCTCATATTGTCTAATAAGGGGAGACCTTATTGCTTGTTCTTTATGACTACTTGAAAGGAGGTTGTAGAGAAGTGGGTGCTGGTCTCTTCTCACACGTGACAGGGGACAGGACAAGGGGGAATGGCCTCAAGCTGCGCCAGGGGAGCGTCAGAGTGGATATCAGGAAAAAAAATTCACAGAAGGGGTCATCGGGCACTGGCAGAGGCTGCCCAGGGAAGGGGTGGAGTCCCCATCCCTGGAGGTATTTAAAAGACGGGTAGATGAGATGCTTAGGGACATGGTTTAGTGGCAGATAGGAATGGTTGGACTCGATAATCCAAGAGGTCTTTTCCAACCTAATGATTCCATGATTCTAGTGGGTTTCCCCCACAGTAAGTAAAAGGGTGGTTCCGAAGCCATGCAGAAGAGCACTTGGGAAGTCTGTGTTCTGTATTGGGAGGTTTAGATTGGATATTAGATGAAGTCTCTACTTGAAAGAGTGGTGAAGCACTGGAAGAAGCTGCCCAGGGAAGTGGGGGAGTCACCATCCCTGGAGGTGTTCAAAAGTGTAGGCAGGACACTTTGGGACCTAGTTGGGTAGACACAGTGCTGCTGGACTGACAGTTGATGATCTTAGAGGTCTGTTGCAACCTTTATCATTCTATGATTCTAATTTCCCCCCAATTTTTCATGTTCACAGTGGATTTGTTGCTATTCTTTAGTAATATTATAACACCACAGTGGGCATTTACGATAACAGCCCAGAACTGGGATGGCCATGTTGGTCTGTGTCCTTTCCCTGGATCATGTCTGAGTGGCATATTGCTTGGATGACACAATGAACGAGGATGTGGACCTTCCAAAGCATCATCTGCATACCCAGAACAGTGTTTTTTGAGAAGTTTGAAAGACTCTAGTTCTCCAGATGTAGAGATGTTTTGGCTTGTGTTGATAAGGCAGTGCTCGGTGATGAATACCTGAGAGAGCTGTCAGTGGAGAATATTGGTACGTGCTTGTAACTGATAAGAGGATCCGAGAGTTGCTGCATGATAAAAGGATAACATGAATTTCTGTGCATCTATGAGGACAGACTGCAGATACACAGATTTCTCTTCTTAGCACATGCTTGCTATTGTTCAGCTTTGTGGATTTTTTTTGTCTCTCTAGAACTATTTCTTGCAAGAGCTGAAAAGCCAAAACATTTTCTTTTCTCCTCGATGAATATTCATGGCTTCCAAATCTTTCGGCATACTTTTGCATGTGTAATTAGGCTGTAAGTGGAGTAAGCGAGCGTTGGAGAACTACAAATGGAAGAGCCTGGGGAAAAGGCTTGATGTTTCTGGCTTATTTGGGTGCTTGCTTTTTAATAATAAATAGTATTTTCTAGATGAAACAGGTTGTGTTTTCCAAAAGATGTGTCAGAAGCAGTAATAACTGGGACAGTTGTACAAGCAGACTTGTTTAGTTAAGTGATGCTTTTGATCACATTTAGAGTATCTAAGTGAACTTTGGGAGAAGTTGGGTGATGTAACCAAAGCCTCTGAACCATTTATTTTGTTTAGAAGGACCTATTTATTTTATTTCCTCCTTTTCTACTGCAATCAGCTCTGCTCTCAATTTGAGCTGCTGCCTTTTTGACCCCACTGTAGATATGAGTTGAATTCCTGTTTGATCAGGGATGGCTTTGGTTAAAGCAGATTCGTATGCAAAAAAAATCATTGCTATTTATTTTTTGAGTACTGGTCTTTCCATGTGAATTGCATCCTCAGTCAGCCTATTTTTTGGAGAGGTGGGGCTGGGCTTGAAGATGCCTCTGTGTGTGAAAACAGGATTGCAGCAATTCTTACTTGTTAAGATTTGCAAGTCCAGCTCTGGAAAGGAAGCAAAAACCTGAAAAATAGCTGTAACTCCGTGTTATGTCTTTGTACTTTTCCATAGCTTGGCCTCTGGAAAGGTTTTTGGTCTTCATTGGGTTTTTTCCATGCTGTCACAATGCTCATTTGAATGAAAACTGCTCATGTGTTTCATGGATAATTTTGGTAGCGGCTCAATCTAATGGGCTTTTTGGAGAGTGTGAAGATGGGGACTTTGAAGGAGAAGAATGCGCTGTCACACAGTACCTGTCGTACTGGTTGTCCTACAGAGAAGAATGCACAGTCACAGTACCGGTGGTACTGGTGATGCTACAGAGAAGCCCTTGGACACAAGCAGTACAGAGTGGCAAAACAACTGGGTTTTAAGTTTTTTAGCTTATACCCCTCAAATTGATTCATAGATACCCCCACATAACATTGGTGCTTGGAAATTTGCGCTGGGAATTTCCTGGGTCCCTCCATCCCTGTAACTCTGCTACACATTAAGTGACATTTAATAGTCTCTAAACAGCAGTTTTCTTTCCCAAGAGCTCTTGTTGCGTTATGCTTGGATTTATGGAGGCCATGTGCCGAGTTGACAGGATGGTAATGTGCTCATCTCTGAGTCGCCGTGTGTGATCTCCCGCAGCCGGCTTCCTTGGAAGTGCCTGGGTGTTATTGTTGACTCTTTGGGGACAAGAGTTTCCAAAGTGATGTGACTCATGCAATCTTAGCCTCAATCTATCAAACAACGATGCATTGGATTAAATGATTACCTAGAGGATTAGGAGTTAGATTTTTGGGGGGAGTTGGGTGTTGGCGGGAGAACTGAAGAGTATAAACACAGGGAATATGGAAAAAACCCAAACTCGTACACTAAAAAAAGCTGCAAGACACTAACCTGATGTGATCAGATAATGCCAAAGGCTGCTTCCACAATTGGTTTACACTTCCAAAATGGGAAATGTTGTGAAGAACTGAATCTCTGCTTTTCTCTAGAGATCACACTGTGCCAAGAGAGACTCCTTCACCTTGTTCCACACCTTTTTCTTGGTTCCTGCTGCCTGTCAGGTACCTGCAGTAGTAACATACTTCTGATTCTTTTTTTTTTTCTCCCCCCTTTCCAGCTGAAAATGAAAGTGCCGGCTGCGTGTTACTGCACACATCAAGGAAGGTGAGTAGGAATGCTCTGTGATCCATTTATTACTTTTTGCATCACCTAGAAACAGAGAAAATGAACTCAAAACACTTGGTAGGGGTGGGGAGGTGGTTTTTACTGGCCTGAACAGGAGACACATGAATGCTTCTTTCCTTCATCTTTCTTTAAACTTAAAAAGCCACATGCTGTTCATTCTCCCATTTCTCTGTAATTCTGACAATTCCACTGCCTTTCTCTCCCAGACAATTCCTTGACCTGTTAATTCCTCACTTTCTCGTCTGCAGCTGCCTGCAAAGGGATCCAGGCATACACTGTAAGGATTCAGGCTGCTGAACCTCCTCTCCAGCTGAAAGCAGAAACACCCGATAGACATTGCTGTGATTTGGTTTCCTGTTTATGCCAGCTAATCAGATCTGCCTTCATGAGGTTCAGCAGGAGTGAATTCCCTGGAAACACGCAGTCTAGGAGTAGGATTAGGAAACAACGCTTAGTTTACGCTTGCTCTCAAGACCATAACTCAATAACAACAAAGTAAAAATGCAAAAAAACAATGCATAGGCTGTGTTGTTGCAAACCGTTAACTATGAAAGTACACCAAGTGTGAAGAGGGGAGGTGGGTTGATATTTAATAGCACATCAAGTCTTGGTCTTTGAGGCTGAGGCATGGCTCATGTTGCTTTAAGTTCTCTTGACTTTTGCTTCATCTGTGGTTGGAAGGGCTGGATCTCTGCAGGAGACAAATTGTAGCATCGCTGGTCCTGGTAAATTGTGTATGACACGCTTCGTTGAAGGTTGTAGCTTGGATTCTTAAATCTGTGTACTGAAGCCTTGTGGGCTTTTCTGGGAATCCCAGAGAGCTCTTTAACTCTGCCTTCCTTTAGGTCTCTTAAGACCGCTCATGTCCTGGGAAGGCATATTGTAGAATTATAGGCTTGCAGGGTGGTTTGGGCTGGAAGGGAACTTAAAAGATCATCCAGTTCTAACCCTCCTACCATAGACAGGGACACCTCCCATTGGATCAGGTTGCTCAAAGCCCCATCCAACCTGGCCTTGAACACCAGGGATGGGGTAGTTCCAACAGGCTGAGTTAGAAGCGGGAAGAAAATGTGTAACAGCTTTAGTAGAGGAAACCTTCCCACCAGGTTAAAAAAAAAAAGAAACAGAACTCAAGAAAACAAAAACAACAAACAAAGCACAAACCAGAAGACCCCAAAATAAATCCACTACCAACAAAAAACGCCAAAAACATTGTTTGATATTAAGTCATAGAATTTAAAATAAGCCATTCAGTGCTTGGGAATGGAAATTTCTGTGTCAGTGTTTTGTCGTGTCTAATACTACTGCCAAGATTCTCGGTCATACACAGTTAACTGAAAGTAACTTAAGAACTCAATCACTTAAAGTGTGATTTCTAAGCCCAAATGCAGGATCTGCCTCTGAAAAATAGTTGGAAACTGCTAACGCTTCTGTGTCTCTTCTGTTTTATTTTTCCTTTTCAGAGCTGTAGGATTCCTGCTTTTTTGGTTTGTAGTTTGTGCTTGAACAAGGGAGCTAGAGATGCTTTAGCAGGGCTTGAGAAAAGATACTATTGCTAGATTTTGCCTCCGGGGAGGATGAGTGGAAGTTTTATGCTTCAAGTGCAAAGGAAACCGAGACCAGAGTCACAGAGATGGCTTCAGTGTCTGGGAAGGGAGAATCGCTAACAGAAGCTTGGTCAGGTCAGAGACTTTGAAGGTGTTTCCTTGTTAGGTTGTCCCCGCGTCTGGTGGCAGCCTGTGGTTCTTCTGCCCCTTCAGGAAGGCTGGAAGGACAGTCAGTGTCTCAGGGAATTTCCTGTCTAGCATGGCACTTGATAGGTGTAAATAAAGATAAGCTTGTTGGCATGGTTTTAACTATTTCATCACCATCACAGTGTGTTTCTGAGGGAATTGGCTCAAGTGGCCATGACAACAGCGCAGGTAGAGCTCTGCTCAGGACATGCTTTATAGACAGCCTTCCTCATAAGGTTCTTGCAGTGTCTGTAAGTGGAGGTGGTTTCCAGAGCAGACACAAGCAGAGAATTTGCGTTTTGGGCTGTCTTGATGAGTGTTGAGAGCTTTCTTTTGTACAGATGGTGTGTGACTTTGGCCAAGAGACCTGCCTGAAGTTAGGAGAGGCTGTTTCAGTATGTTCCACCTCTCTTCAAGAACACAATGAGACGTGAAGCCTTGCAATGAAGGATGCATAATGCTCTTAAAATGGCTGTTGGGTAACTGTCTTGGGCTTCTGGTGAAGAGGTTTCCAGCATTGAGTTCCCAGCATCAAGCGTCTTCGTGTGACTTGACGATTTAGCTAAAAATATTAGTGAAGGGAACAATCATTAATCTCTCCTAGAACTACCAACTGTCTTGACTGGAATGGTTCTGTTTGAGCTATCTCCGAGGTGTTGCTGTACCAGTGCTTCCACAATTTGATTTTGGTTTGTCTTGGAGTAATGTATTTATACCCTTTCACGGTGACTGATTCCCGCGCCGTGCTTAACGTACACATCTTCCCCAATGTTCTTGGAGTGATAATAAGGATGGGAATTGCTCCTGTTTCTTATAAAAGACCAGGAGTAGGGGCATAAAACAGAACTGAGGCACGGAAAATTATTTACCCAAGGCATTAACCTGAAGCCTGCGGCAATGCTGGAGCTGAATTCTCATGACTTGCAGTGAGCTGCTGACGGTGCTGTCCTGTCACAACAAGCAAACAATGCTGTCATGCACAGCTCACTGAAGGATCCGTGTTGATTGAGATGATGTCGGCAGATAATAGCCCTCTTCTTGAATGCCTTTGATTCATTTCTGCTGTCCTTCTTGAGCGTTTTATCAACCTCTCATTTCACTGTTCTTCTGGTGGTTTCTCTCATGCAGGAGAGAAGTTGGTGGCACAAAGGCACTCTTGTTTTTTGAAAGTTCTTTGACACTCCTTATGCTCTTAACTTTTCTCATGGGTGCCTCTACCATCCACCTTGTTAAAACCTAAGTCATTTGACCTCTTTGCTGTTTGAACCTAGGATGTAGGACCTACATCCTAGGTTGGACTCTGCATGCCGGACACGATGGAATGGGTTACTTTTGGAATGCGGTTGCTGGTCATATGTTGACCCCATGAACACCAGTCTAGCAGATGGTGATAGGTGTTTTAGACTGCTCTCACACAGTGATAATCTGAGATTCATTTGGCCACTTGCAGTTCTATGGCCTCTTTTTGGTGGAGTTATAATGTGGCTGTGTCACTGTCTCCTCTTCTAAGAGCAGATGGCAACAAAGCCTTGGGGGTGGGAGCTGAAATCCTTCAGAGAAACCTCCCTCTCCAGGATGTTGTGTAAGAAGTGATTGATGCAAAGTAAAACAGTGCTAATTGCAATGGATGTGTACTGACAACTTGATAGTTGCTGTGATAATTACAGTAATTAGTGAGATATTAGCATTTTTTTCCTTGGGTCTAGGCTATAAATGGAAATGGTAGAGGGGGTATGTGTAAGCAGAGAGTATCCATGACTCACACTCTGGGATGGTCCAGTAACTTGGGGGGAATGTGCCAAGGTCCTCATCGTGGAAGCAACTTGGGTGTCAGTCTCGTTAAGCCATTCAGAGCTTGATTCCTACTGAGCTGAAGGGTTTAAATGTATCTTGACAATCTGTTCCTCAACATCATGAATTCAAGCCTGGCTGGTTTCCTGTTTGAATGAAGATCCATACAAAAAAAAAAAGAGCAGTTCCCACTTCCTCACTCAATCTCCTCAATCTCAAGCTGCTGGAGAGGACAGGGCTGTCAGTCCTTGACCAGTACTGTGCTTAACTGTGTGTGGATTTTCAGGGTCTGAATTGGGAACAATGCTTTTGTAGTTTGATCACTCGGTTAATGAACTTCACAGCTGCCAAATGCAGAAAGGAGTTGAGATTCTGTAGGGACAGCATGGTTATTTCTTCCATCTTAAGCCCAACAAGTCTGGGACAGCAGAGGGAACCAGCAGAGAGTTAAGACAGTGTCACCCTCGGTTTTAATTGATTCATAGAATGGTTTGGGTTGAAAGGGACCTTAAAGCCCATCCAATTCCAGCCCGCCTGTCATGGCCATGGACACGTCCCACTGGATCAAGTTGCTCAAAGCCCCATCCAACTGACTTTGAACACCTCCAAGGATAGGTCATCCATGACTTCTCTGGGCAACCTGTGCCAGGGCCTTACCACCCTCGCAGGGAAACATTTCTTCCTAATCTTATCTTAGTCTTATCTCAATCTTCCCTCTTTCAGCTCAAAACCATCCCCACTGTCCTATCTCTGCACTCCCTTATAGAGAGCCTCTCCTGAGCTAAATGTTATGCACAAAGGAAGGAGACTTCCTTCGCAGTAGGAACTACGTAAATTCAGGAAGTAATCAGAAAGGTGATGGGCTGGATGGCATTCCTCGTCTCTCACTTCGGATTCCCTAACTGGAAGCACAGGAAGAGAAGAGATGGTTCCGAGTTACTTCTCTGAGAAGAACTGAGAGTTAGGTTGCAGAAATGCATACTGGTAACCTTTTATGCTGCTGAGCTCTGGGTCCATTTCTTCCAGATAACTTTTCCCACACTTCTGTAAATTTCTAGAACTGTTTAAACAAAGAGGATTTTAAATGCAACCTTAAGTATAGTATTTTGGCTTTGTCCTAGGCAACGAACTATTTTTTTTCAATTCTGCTTTCTATGTCAGGGTGTAAATGGTGCTTAGTCATTTGCCTATGTTGACTTTCTTAAGATAAGCCTTGAAAATGGAAGCCTTCAATGCATTAATAATGTGAAATAACTTGTTTTGTTCTATAATGTCATCTGAATGGCTAAAGTTCCAGAATCACTTTGAGTCAGTCATCATAACCTCAACAAAACTGTCTGCTTGTGAACTACACAGGTCTTAGTCCTTTTCTGTTAGGTATTGTGCAGAGTTGTCTAATCCTCTGACCTCTTCTTAACGCAGTACCTGAAATTAAAGAATTTTGAGGAGGAAGTCAGAGCCCACAGAGACCTGGATGGGTTCTTGGCCAGAGCCAGCATCATCCTTGATGAAACGGCCACCTCCTTGGACGATGTTCTTCGAGAGATGCTGAAACACTTTGCTGAGGATCCTGAGAACATGGAGCCAAGCTGCAACTTTGAAAAAATCATGAGCACTTTATTCACAGATTCAGGGACCCCCCGAGAAGGGAATGGTAATGAACTCTTGATTTTTTTTTTTTTTTTTTTTTTTTGCTTTTGCCTCTGGGTTACTGTTAAGTTTTCATCTTTTGCATTGGTGGTGTTTGGTGGTGTTGAACATTCACTACTGCATGGTCTCCAGACATACATGTTGCATGTGACACTGGGGACTTAAGTTTCTATGTCACCCATGCTGAAGGGTCTCATGATTTTTAAGTTTTTATGTTTTGGTGGAGTCTTGCCCCCATTTCATGAAGATGACCCATAGCAGTGCTCTTTGGGGTGAGACTTCTACAGTATGGAGTGTCTTGTCTGTTTGGACCCAGTAGATGTGCTTGTCCTCAGACAAGTGTTTGGTGCTCTTCAGCAAAGAGACGCTTGCTGGTGTCTCTTCAGAAATGGCTCCTTTGCCTTGTGAATTCAAACATGCTGGAGAAGTTTAATTGCTTTGGACGAGTAATTGGTTGGGGAGGGCTGAGCCTTCACCACTGGAAGGGGTGAGAGGTGCTTTGTTTTCCTTCAGAAACTCAACTAGGGCAGCCATGGCCAACTCCATTGGCTCACATGTCACCTTAAGCTATCGGCGTATGTCATTGTGTAGTCTATAGTGCTGCCTTTTAGCCCAAGATGTAAAGAAGCTTAACTAAGCGTTGTTTCTCTGTAGGCACCCATGATGTTTCAGAGTCAACAGGAATGAATAAACAAACATGTACACCGCACCTCAAATGTAACTGTCACAGCCTCAGTGAATTTGTTTAACAGATATGTCAAGTCCTGAGCATGTAGTAAGCATGTTCATGCTTTGGTTACTTCTTGCTACCTGTCTTAGAGCTTTGCATTTATAATCTCTTTAATTTAGGCTTTCTGCCAATAAATAAAAACTAAGTAATGCCATAAAATAATCTGAGAGCAGTAGTTAGGACAAGGGGGAGAAAGGGAAGAGGAGTCAGAAGATGACACCTCTTCCAGTCCTGCCTTGTATGCGTGTTGAATAACGCTAATCTAATAATCTAATACTGCAGTAGGTTGATGTTGGGAGGAGAAAACAGCTGCCTCTTCATGCTGTGAATAGTTTGACATAACTCAGAAGCATAAGGAGAAACATTTCCATCTTTTCTCTTGTCACCGCTCTCTCCTTGCATCAATCCACTGTGTAGATAAATAAGTATGCTTGGTATTAGTACTAGCTTCCATTTGAAAGGGGATGTTATTTGCAGTTGCAAACCAAATGTGGACAGCCTGTAATGTTTCCCTCTCTTCTTTTCCCAGTTCACCTCTTATCAGATACAATTCAAGGGGTCACAGCGACAGTCACAGGGGTGCAGTATCAGCAGTCCTGGCTCTGTATCATGTAAGTAAGTACGTAGGTTATGCTCAAAACTTGTAAATTCTGCTGCTGGGAAGAGCAGTAGTTCAGAATGTGTCCTTGTAAGTCAAGACAGTGATGCTCTTTCCATCCATTCTGGCCTCTGGGATCTTTGTCTCAGCGCTGGGCTGCTTCTCTTTGGAAATGGTCAAGCAGCAGCCTGAACAGAGATGACCGTGGTCTCTACAGGGCATTAAGCTACTGGATGCTGTTAAAATCCAGTGTTAACAAGCTAAGAGTGCTGAAAAAATCTGAACCAGCAAATGCTAATTATTGAGAAATGTTAATGAGAGAAACTTCTGAAGGGACAAGCAAACTGTTTCATGGACTGCTTTGTCTGCCAAATTCTGGGGATTCGTACCAACAGATTTCTTAGGTCCTTTGATGAAAACATCTAAGCGTTGTAATTGAAAATTAAAGTCAAATTCCAACACTACTCAGACACTGATTGCTGTCTGACAATTAATTCAAACCCTTATTAAGTGTCAACACTCATTGGAGCAGACCCTTAAGACAGTAAGGACTCTGTCACCTGGGATTTATGAGACGTGGTGTCCTCACCCCAGCTTCCACTTGACCAAAATTGGGTTTTGAAATCATTGTCTCCAAGTCCAGAATGTTGCGTGAGCCAAACTGCCCCTTCACAAGGGGAAGACAAGGACCCGAGTCACTGAGCCAACCAAAGCAATGCCATCAGAATTCTGTCTGTTGCTTCGAGCATACGCAGTCTCTAAGTTAAGTTCTTAAGAGATTTGTTCATTCCCAGAAAAATTACTAGGATATGTTGGATAGGTGCATGAAGCCTCAGGGAGCACTTGTGCATATATTAGCCTTCACAGCCAGTTTCCTAGGACAGCTGTCACAGAAGCTTTCCTTCTACTAGCAGTTCTCCTAGCCTCTGCTTATGGCTGGAAAAAAATACAGAGTATCTGCCTTGGAAATGGATGATATTTAGAAACAAATAAAAAAACCACTAAGAAACGATGAAAAACCCAGCACCCTTCTTTCTAGTCTCTTATGAAAGAAAAAAATGTGTTGCCTATGTAAAAAGGTAACTATTGTGTATCAGGGCTCTGTTCTGAGAAGTGAGCTTCCCATACGAGGACAAATTGGGAGAACTGGGATTGTTTAGCCTGGAGAAGTGAAGGCTCCAAGGAGTTCTTATAGTGACCTTCCAGTACCTGAAGGGGCTACAAGAAAGCTGGGGAGGGACTGTTCACAAAGGCTTGTAGTGATGGAACATGAGGGGCAATGGGTATAAACTGGAGAGGGGCAGATTTAGGCATGAGGAGGAATTTCTTCACCATGAGAGTGGTGAGGCACTGGCCCAGGTTGCCTGGGGAAGCTGTGGCTGCCCCATCCCTGGAGGTGTTCAAGGCCAGGTTGGATGGGCCTTGGGCAGCCTGATCCAGTGGGATGTCTCTGTCCGTGGCAGGGGGGTTGGAACTTGGATGATCTTAAAGGTCCCTTCCAACCCTAACTATTCTCTGGTTCTATGAATAATGTCTGTGCTGCATGTGATGCTGTCACCTCTACTCTTATGACATGTGCAGAGAACACAAAGAAGAACATGAGCTTATATAGTAAGAAGGTGTCGCCATACTGATCAAGCAAGAGGCTTTTAAGCCATTTTCTCACCTTTGGGATGCTACGGGTAGGATAGCAGCAACAAGGATGTGTACGTCTGAATCTAGGAAGGATTCAGGGTATGAGTTTCTACAGGGGCACGTGACATGGCTTTGTGGAGGGCTTTGGAGTGTGTTGACTTGTTAACAGAGCATTTCTAGAGGTCTTGCTACAGATGTTGTGATTATATACATGAAGCTGAAAAGGGTAGGTTCAGCCTTTCTGTAGGAAGTGTGCCAAAGCTTTAAGTGCATCCATCTGAGTAATGCTAGCTTCCATGACAAGACATGCGTTGAAAAACAAGCTTACAGCCTGAAGGGGTCTTGTGCAAAACTTTTCTTGTTGCTTCCTTTTGTTACTCTGAAGAGGGAGAAGAAAGTGGTGGGAAAGCAGTGATGAGTTATTAACTATAATTATGTAATTATTGCGCTGTATTTCTGCTGTAGCTATTGTGCAACAGATTGTGAACCATATTTTTAGATCTCACATTTTTCTTGAAGTCAGATGGAAAAACAACTTCCAAAACTCTGAAGTAAAAGGAATTTGTTGATTAAAAAATTTTCCTTATGAGTGGGAAGAACCTTTAAGATACCTGCTGTTCTTTATCCTTGCGTTCAGTCTATGCTCTTTGCTAAATTTTAAATTAGCGCTGCTCTTTTCTGTGCACCTTAACTAACTTTTTATTTCTAGTGGGTGAGATTGGCTTGAGTGTTATGATAGGATTATATTACTGTGGAAGAGCAGTTTGGAGATGAAGTATTGTAGTGCTGCTTCTGCATTGATTTAGATGGAAAATATTAAAGATGAAATTAGATTAGAGTCAGAAAGAAAAAAAAAAATCTTGTGTAAAATTTTCAGTCTTGTACAGATGACACTGAATTGGGAGGGAAGGTCGAACTGTTTGATGGTGGGAGGGATCTACAGATCTTGTGGACAGGCTGGATAAGCTGAATAGATGGGTTAAGGTCAGTTGTATGAGGTATAACAAGGCCAAGTGCCAGGTCCTGCACTTGGAGCAAAGCAGCCCTGTGCAATGCTATAGGCTTGGGGAAGTGTGGCTGGAAAGCTGACCGGCGGAAAAGAGTCTGGGAGTATTGGTTGGCAGCGGCTGAACATGAGCCAGTAGTGGCCCAGATGGCCAAGAAGGCCAACAGCATCCTGGCTTGGATTAGCCATGGTGTGGCCAGGAGGAGTTAGGGAAGAGATTGTCCCCCTGTATTCGGCATTGGTGAGGTCGCATTTCAAATCCTGTCTTCAGTTTTGGGCCCCTCAGGACAAGAAGGACATTGAGATACTGGAGCATGTCCAGAGGAGGGCAACAAAGATGGTGAAGGGTCGGGAGCACAGGGGTTATGAGGAGCAGCTGATGAGGGAACTGGAATTGTTTAATTTGGAGAAGAGGAGCCTAAGGGGAGACCTTACTTTCCTCTACAGCTCCCTGAAAGGATGTTGTAGTGAGGTGGGTATTGGTGTCTCTTAGCAAGTAACAAGCAATGGGAAGAGGAGAAGTAGCCTTAGATTGCACCACAGGATGTTCAGATTGGGTATTGGGGAAAAAAATTTGGCAGCATTGGAAGAGGCTGCCCAGAGAAGTGGTGGAGTCCCCATCCCTGGGATGCGTAACCATGGCACTTCAGGAAATGGTTTGGTAGGCACGGTAATGCTGGGCTGACAATTGAGCTGGATGATCCTAGAGGTCTTTTCCAGCCTTAACTATTCTATGATTCCTTGCGAAAGAGTGTTCCTATTCAAAACAAAAATGTAGTTCTCTCTCTTTTGTGCCTGAGAGAGAGATGCTCTTTATCTGACTTATTCTCAGTGGGAAGAGAGGTGGGCACAACCTAGGGTGAAGTAGCCATTCGACTTCTGTGGAACTGTTGCTTTCCTGACCGTTATTGAATGACCAGCAAGGTCAAGATGTACCATGTGGATCTGGGCTATAGCCATGACAGAACAAACATAGGGAATTGAAGATCTCAAAGGCTGAATGTTTCCCTGTAGTCCAGGAAAACAACTGGCTTCTGATTCGCAATAGATTTTTAGGACTTTCTTTATGAGGAATCACCAAAACTTCATCTTGCTGAAGCTGTAGCAGGGTACTTAAGCTTAGAGAGACCTCGACTCTTTCATTAATATTCTGTGTAGCTGAGAGCGGTGCAGTACTGCATGCCCCACTAGGCAGCAACCTTCAGCTCTAGAAGAATGAAGGCTGCTGGTTGTTTGTGTACGTGATGGTTTTCTAACTAGAAAGTAAATGTTCAGAGTTGCAGATTACCTTCCATCAGTCAAGGACATGATCTCATACCTTAGAAACCATGGACCAAAACTCTTTCTTTCTCCTGTTCATAGCGTTTGCCAGAACAGAAACGCACAAACTGGCATGGAGATCTCCTGCCACTTCACCATGAAGCTGCTGGTTGATTGTTTCGTTAGAGAACTTGGGATGAGGGGTAACCAGACCTGTCCCAGAACAGGGAGTGCTGGGAATGTTGAACTGTTATCCTCAAGTTTAATCAGTTATTTAGCCTGAGGAAGCTCTGCTTTTTTTTGTAAGAGCTTAGAAAGATGCCTCTGTATCCTTTCAGCATGCAATGATTGCAGCAGTTTAATGTACTGCCGAGTGGATGCTCAGGGTTCCCCAGGTTCACAGTGATGGAACCTGGAGGGCGTAAACTGGATGCTTTGTATATCTGGGTCAGGAAAGGTGAAGAAGCTGCCTCGGTCTAAACTATTGATTTTGGAGTTGTACACCTTTGTGGCTCAGAGCCCAAGGAAGCCTCCCCTTTATACATTGGAGGCTATATGGATAAGTGGCTCTCATCGCAATCCTGTCGCACCCAGTTGTTTCTTTCAGTGTCTGACAAGTAAAAATGCAAATGCCTGTTTTTTGATGTTGTTTTCCCTTGAAGGATACCTGTTGCTAAGGGTGTTAAAGTAACTATTAACTGGCTGCTGGTGGATCTCTCTCTCGTTGTTTCTCCTAGGAGGTCAACATCCTCAATGCGGGTTATTGAACAAATGCTTCCTGAGCCAAATGGAATTCCCCAAACATCACAACTTCCAGGCTATATTCTTCTTGCCAGGAGACAGATATAATTGTGTTCTTCCAAAGCTGAATTCTTAGAAAAACATGAAAGCAAGCTTCCTTGTAGTCTGGATTGAGTAGCTGAAGAACCATTTCCTTTGCTGCATTGATAAGGAACATGGATTGGTGAAGGACTTGATTTCAGTGCATTAAACTGATTTGCTAAAGTTGTTTTAACAGGCAAAGCAGAGGAAAGAAGCCTTTCAGTGGTTTGTGTGTTCCATGTTGCTATAAAATTGCTTCCTCTGCCATAGTAGGTCATTGCTGTGGAGAAGCTTAACTCTGAAAGGTGACCTGGGTTTTGGTAGAACAGGTCTTGTGGGGTTATTTTTGATAGCAAGCAAGACTGCTGTTCTAATAAAGTCAAGTTTAAGGGTAGTAGCTTCTTGGATTCAATGTGTAACATATGGCTATGTGAAACATGTTACTGATGCATCTCTCAACAAAAGGAAAACCAAAGGCTATTTCATGTTTAAGAATTTGTCCAGACCCAGGGGTTTGTGGGGCTGTAGAAAAGCTACATTGTCGCTGGTTTAGCTGTTGAGTAGATTTGAAATAGAGATGCTTCAATTACTGTGTATTCCTCATAATAGTGCCCTTTCTTTCAAAGAACAAAATTGGGATGCTATAGTTAAGTTGAACAGTTGAACTATTTAAAGCCAAGATTATCCTTTAAAGGAATGATTAGAAGAATTGGAGTCTAGTAAACAAGAGCCAATTCTCCAAAATTCCCAACCTCATCTCTCAAGTGGTCTTTGGGTTCAAAAAAAAGATTTATTTTCTTTTAAGTGCCTGTAGCCACTCTTTTTAGGCTGTCCCAGGTAGTGCTGGAGAGCTGGAACTCCCGCAGGTGCTGTCGTGAAATAAGTTCTCAAACTCTTCATTAGAAATTTGGGTCCTGAAGGAGATCTGTTGGAGAAAAGAATGACTCATTGCAGTGCCTGCAGCATATGTACAGGGTAGAGGAGGTGTCGTCTTATGCATTGGGCTGTAGGAATACTTTTCCCTAGAGGGATTAGCTGCTAGAGAGGATGGAGCCCAGCAAAGTGCATTTACCAGTCTGAAATTATATCCAGCTTGGAGTGACTTTGTTGCTGAAATAAGCCTGTGCCAAGCTGCGGGTGAGCTGCCTTGCTGATCACAACTTCATTCCTCGCTTGCAAATTCTGGTTTCTGAAAGCTTGTGCCTGGAGCTGCTCCACAGAGGAAGATTTATTTGCAGTGGATGAGAACAAGAAGTGTCATTATTGTTTTGCATGGGGACAGGAAAAGGCTGGCTAGCTGATTACCTCTGCTGGGCACTTTTTCTTACTGCAGGGGATAATTTGTTTCTGAATTAACTTCCTTTCTTACCCTGTTTAAAGAGGGTTTCTGTTTCTCTTGGGTCTCCATAGTTTGACCCTTTTTATGATTTGTTTGAGAAATGTGTTATTACTCTGATAACATCGTGGGCGTGGGGCAGACCTGTGGCGTGTGTGAGCTGGTGTAGCAGTGATTTTTTTGTGGAGCGTTGCCAGTTCTCACCAGCCTAGTGCCACGCTCAATGCTGCTGTATACACAGCCTGGAAAGAGAGCATGACAGCAAAACAGGGACGCATGCTAGAATTTCAGTGCCCTTTTTATGAGCTCAATTATTGGAGGATCAAGATAAAATTGCTGAGAACAGAACCTGGCATCTCGTTAAATGATAGCCCAGCATTTCCTTGTCTGACTAATACTGGGTGAAAATAGATTTTTCAGCTTGTTGGCCAAACCAAAGGAGGATCAAATTTAGCTCAACTCGGACCGAAAAGAAACTTGAAGGCTTTGGCCAAACCAGGCTTGATTTACGTCAGCTGAAAATGTCTTGCTGGTTCTTTTAAGAATATATTTTTATTTAGGAAGAAATAAAGGGGTGGTGAGGACCTGGCCCAGGGAAGCTGTGGCTGCCCCATCCCTGGAGGTGTTCAAGGCCAGGTTGGATGAGGCTTTCAGCAACCTGGTCCAGTGGAAGGTGTCCCAGCCCATGGCAGGGGGTTGGAACTGGATGGGGCTCAAAGGTACCTTCCAGCCCCAAACTATTCTATGATTCTTAGATTTTTGGACCCTTCAGAATTCTTAGTGGGAACTTAGTTAAGGGCCACTTGAAAAACATTTCTTTATTTCCAAAGTGGCTCTCTTAGCCTAAACTGTGCTGAGTTTTACCTGCAGTCTTGCATAAGTCAGTATTTCTTAATGTGAACCAATTAACATTTTGTCCTTTACAAATATTTGCATGAGTCTAGTAGGGACTGCAGTTCTGGTTTGTATTATATTTGTGTCTGGATTCTGCAGTTAAGAGAAGTGGGAGCTCTAAGTGCTACGCACAGGGTTTGAGTGCCTAAATGCCTAAAATTTGAACAAAAGCTTGAGATGCTGAATGATGCATGGGCAGAAGTGACTTGGTCCTAGTAGCTGCTAAGAATATTCAGAACACTTCTAGAGAGGTGGGCTTTGTGGCTTCTATGTGAAAGGGATCCAGTGACAAAGAGTAGCAGCTCTTTAAAGAGACAACTTTTCATGTCTGTACCCAAGAAGCACTTGAGCTGAAGCGGTGTTGCAGCCCTGTGAGCTGGCACTGTTTTGGCAGCACTGTCATTTCTGGAAAGCATGGCCTTGGAGACACGTTTAAACATAACCTTCTCGTTTCGGGGAGAAAGCTAACTGCAGAACAACATGTGGTTTGCCTAATTATTGTGTTATACAATAGATTTTTCCAAAGAACTTGCTACATTGCTACATGACTTACTATAGCTAGAGGAACAGGGCTCGTGCATCCCACCTGGAGTATTATGTCCAGTTCTGGAATGCTCAATATAAGAAGGATATAGAACTGTTTGGATGGGTGCAAAGGAGGCCGCGAAGATGATGCAAGGGCTGGATGGAGACGATGGAGGACAAGCTTGAGAGATTCGGGGTTGTTCAGCCTGGAGAAGAGAAGGCTCTGAGGAGACCTTAGAGCAGCCTCCCGGTACCTGAAGGGGCTCCAGGAAAGCTGAGGAGGGACTTTTTTTACAAGGGCCTGGGGTGATAGGACAAGGGGCAATGGCTATAAATCGAGAAGGGCAGATTTAGACTAGGCATAAAGAGGAAATGTTTCACAGGTAGGATGGTGAGATACTGCCTGATAGACATGGTAGGGAAGGGATGATGTCTGGAAAAAGTTAATAGAGCTCAACAAGTATTTGATATTTGCTTCTGGCCACCTCTGGAATAAAAATTGCTTAAGATGCCCAGAAAGCCTTCCTTTTTGAAATATTAATTGATGAACTCAACAGCTGAAGCATGAAAATACGGAGAAGGGCACAAAATAAGAGCTGGTTTTGCTAATGGTCCATTAACTGTTCACCATTGCTAACCAGTTTGGGTTGGAGAAGTTGAGAGAATTGAAGGTGCTGGACCACTTGAAGGTCCTCCTTTGAGTCTAAAGCCCAGAGTTCACATATCTTCACCATTAATTTGTTGAACCGTAACATAAGGAGGCTGAATTGCTACTGGGGGCTTTGAATGGTTTGTGGAAACCAATGTTTCCCTCGTTTGGGAGGGAAGAAGAAGGGTTGTTGAAGCTCTGAAACAAGGGTCCAGCAGAGAAGATAACTTGCATTCTGTTTTCAGTTACTTTAGAAGAGTTTTATTCCTAACCTTAGGACCTGCCTTGATTTTTCTTCCTTCAAGGCTGACTCAAGTGATCAGAGTAGAAAAAGTACAAGGGGCTGTGGTAGAGGGGAGTTGGGAAATAACTGAAATGCTGTCATCTTCTTCATGATCTGTATTGGTCTAATTAAGCTGTTTGGCTGTTGTCAGACATGTGCCTGTGTCGGATTTGTGTTGTTGTCAGATATGTGCCTTTGATTTGTGCAAGTAGGCTGCTTCCAATCTGTGATCGGGAAGTCAAACTCAATAAGAAGAATCTGTGGTGTGATTTTTTTTTTTTTATAAGCAAGTTATTAACAGTTTTGTAAAATATACAATGCATCCCCAGCTAAAGATCTGCAGGAGCCATTACTGAAATGACCTTCAGGGGGCATGGACATGGGGAAACAGATTAGAAGGAAAGAAATGGGCTACGGTTGTGGAAGAGAAGTTAAAGGAGGGATTATTCAAGGTCTGTGATAGGTGCTTATGAGAATAATAAAAGGGTGCAAGCAATCAAAATGACTTTGAACCAGGAAAAAATATTACTCTAGGGTAGGAAAACGCTTGTAGACACACAATGTCATTAGGCAAAGCCTGAGTGCGTATCCAATCAGTGTTTTTTATAGAGTAGAACAGAATCATGGAATATCTCAAGGTGGAAGATTACCTGTGAGGATTATCAAGTCTGACTACCTAGAACTAAACCATGACTAGGAGCATCATCCAGGCACTCTTCGAACTCTGACAGGCTTGGTGCTGTGACTCCTTCTCTGGGAAGCCTGTTCCAGTGACTGACTTAATTGCACTTAATTCTGCCAAGAATCAGCTGAAGGCTTCACGTTTTACCGAACTTGTACTTAATATCAAAAGCAATGGTTCCTCATTCAGAACCATTATCCCATACTTAAGATTAAAAAAGCCCCAAACAAACCACTAAACAATACCAAGTGAGTTCTACCCACTGCTCCTAAAGATCAGCTGAGGTTTAGTTCCTGTGGACACTAAATTCTGCTTGTAGAAAAACCAACATGCACACACAAGGCTTTTATAAATAGCAACTTCTCACTGAAGACATGAATATGTATTAAGCTCTCAAAAGAGAACTGACTCAAGACCAATGTTTGTGGTTCCAGTTTGTTTGCATGATGCAGTTAGTCTAGACTGCTATGTATTCTGAGAGATGGCCAGTAACAATATGCACCGGTGAGTCTCATGCTACAAAAAGGGTTTATTTTTAGCATCGTGCACTTCTGACTTGACTCAGATGTAGGTTTGAGGCTCTCAAGGAAGAAAAGTAGATTTAATGGGAGCAAGAGATCCATAGTTCAGGCTAGTGTTAAGCTCCTTCTGCAGTTGCACAAAGCCACTTGAATTTCTCAGCAGGAGAAATGATGCCTGCTCTGAGGATCGCAGCTCCACCAGGGTGGTGCCAGAGCTGGTCTTTCATGGCCTACGAAGATGATGTTTATTTCAAACAACTTGTTGCTAGTCTTTGTTGATGGAGTCAAACAGCCATCGCATGCCCAGCGGGGCTGGTTGGATTAGAGCAAAGAATTTCTTTCCAAGCAGTAATCCTGCCTGCCTCAGCCTCTGTAGGTCTTGAGCAAGGAGGTCTGCTTGGTTTCTTTAACAGGAAAGTGAAAAAATAACAACTGAGAGCAAATAAATAGTGAAAACCATTTAAACAGAGACCTGCCCAAGGCAAAAGTGGAAATATGCTGCTTTAGCACCTCGCCTTAATGTTTCCAAAAGCAGTTTGGGAGATCAGGTGAAGTGAAATGAAACGAAAGGTCAACTACTTTCCGATAACGTAGGTGTTGGGTTTTTTCTTTAAAAGGGTTTTTTGTAGGAGCTTCTGTAGCGCTCTAAGCATTAGGTATGTTGCACTCTGTCTTTTGATTTCTTGGCCATTAAAAAGCAGATGGGGGAAGAGGGAGAATGCACCTCATTCTTCAAAGTTATTTCCCATAAAAACATGATGTCAAATTCTACGAAATAATTAATTGGTAGAATTGGGCTGATAGTAACATAAAATCACTGTTTAAGCCTTCAAAAGTGACCCTTTCACAACTAACATTTTGTTTCTCGAAGTTTAAATCCGTTTATAAACCCGGTATACCAGGAAAGAAGGTGCCACGTGTCATAGTGCCAAGTATAACAATGCTGTCTTCCTTAACAGTTGCACTATAAAGTCCCTTCAGCGACGTCATGTTTGCATCAGCCGCCTGGAGAGGCCTCAGAATTGGGGTGAAAACTCCTGTGAAGTGAGATTTGTGATATTAGTCCTGGCTCCTCCTAAAATGGTGAGTATTGTGCTCTTGCTTCCTTTGGTGCTTCAGAGGGTTCTCACAAGATTGCTTTTCCTTCACCTCCATCTAGACTTTATGAGAACGTACTTGTAAAACACGGGAGGATGTGAAAAGGTCTGAGATCTTAGCAGATTAGTTTATACAGGCGGTGTCTGTGAGGTCAGTCAGCTGTGTCCTCATCTGCCACTGGAGGATGGCCTCTAGCCTGACTGGGAGGAGAACGCTGTGGATCAACTGTGTCTTTCGGTCCCATTCACTTTTTCCTAGAGCTGCTGTTATGATGCACGTAATACTTGATAGATTCCTCCCATCCAGCTCTGTCAGTCTAGCTACTATTTATTTGTAGAGGCATGAATGCTATTCCCGGTTAAAGCTATGCTTGTGAAGGGCTCTTGTCAGTCTACAGCTGATGTCCCACTGCAAAGATCTGAGTTGCTTCCCAGCAAGCTCTTGATGGGACTGACAGTTCCACTGGCTGCAGCAGTTGCAGATGGATTGATGTAACCAAAAGGAAGATGTAGTTTGGTGAGCTTTATCGCAGTATGCGCAAGACTATTTCAGTGTTGAGGTTCTTGTAAGGTCAGACTGCGTTGAGGTCCTTTGGGATGTGTTTTCATAGCTTTTGGCACTTTGAACAGCAAGGTTAAAGCTTGCTCAGGTGTTCTTTGGTGTAGATGAGGCCAACAAGTGACGTAGTGGTACACATTTAGTGCAATATCACGAGGGGCATCAAGGTTAATTGGGAATCGCCATGCTGTCTTCCTAGAAAGCACTGGCTTGATCAAGGTGGTGTGTTCTAGCTAATGGTTGAACGGTTCAAAGCTCAAGACCTTTTCACACTTGAGCTGGCTGTTTACACCTTGGGGCTACTAGATCTGCGCTTCTGGGAGGTGCTGGAGAGGTTAGGGACCTTGTCTGGAACAGGACATATCCTGATTCAGTTTCCTGCTCTTCAATGCTATCTGTGTGACCTTTGAACCGTCTAGTCTGGTCTGTCTCCTTCCCCCCTCCACCACCACCCTTGTTTAAATGGAAATACTGGTATTTCCTTATTTCCCAGGATTTCTGGCGGATCTTTCCTAACTGAGCAGTTCAATGCTTTTGGCATAGATCTCAAACCCAACAGGCTGAAAACATATTGATGTTCCTCATGAAAAGCAGCAGGCAAACAACTGAACCCCCGCGCAATTGCATTGATCTCTCTTTCATTGTATGGCCATTTGCTTATCTCCAACCAGCTACGTGCAAAGCAGCCAGTGGACTGCTCTGCATCCGCTTGTATCCTGAAAACTTGCAATTCCAATGCACAGCATCAAATTAAGGAAAGGGAGTGGAGGCCAAGCAGAGCTGCAGTTGCCAATGTGCTTTTTATTTCAAATGAGTTTATCTGGCCAGCTCTAAGTACGCATTTCTGGTACAGCAGTTAAAATAATTAACCTGCTGATAGTAACAGATTAAACGAGCCTTGCTTGGAAGAGGGAAGCCCAGAAAATGAGCATCTGTTGTGCTGAGGAATAGAGTGGCCTTCTTTAATATATAGAGGGTTTCACCGACTGTAAAAGCAACTCCCAGAGCAGATTATCTTAATTTCAATCCAAACCCTCCCCTGGAAACTTAAATTGAACATATCTGAAAAGACATTCTCTGGAGTGGAGAAAGAGTAGTGGAGGCTGGGCAGAGTGATTGATGGAACGAGTATAGAGTTAGTGATGACTTTGGGACCGGTGCGGTGCCACCCCCATGTCCATGCCTCAGCATCAAATAACTCTGAGTTATGTGGTTGTGTTCATGAAAAAACTGTTTATCTGCTTTGTTATGAATCATGAAAACAAGCTCAGATCAATCACATATGCTCGCTACTACTTTTGACAGTGATGCGAGGAGCTTGGAGGCTGTCCAAAGGAGGATGGTTGTTTGGGTGTCTCTAACAGTTGTTGCGTGATGAGTGAGTGTAGCTGAGGCAGGTGGGTTAAAACTTGGCATCAAAAGGAGCTATTGAAGAGCTGTGGTTCTGCGTAGCTTTGCCTTGGCGAGCATCTTACCTGTCCTGACCTCCACCAGCAATAGACCAGGTTAGGGTTTGTAGAGCTTGGATTTGGTGGGTTTATGTCCTTTACTGTTCCCTTTGTACCCAGTTTTCAAGGTGCTTGGAGTAGTAGGAACGTGGGCTTGGATACTGTTGAAGCTGAACTTTCCAAGATCAGACCTGTGGCTCACAGAAACATTAAAGCCTGCAAACAGGCACTTGTTCCTTCTTCACATTTGCAAGTCTCCCACCTTCACTAAATGTTAGAAGGGACAGACGGTGCACGCTCAGCTGCTTCTTTCCTATGCTTTCCTCTCTTCCAGTAGTTACTTCAGCCAAGAACTCTAAATCTCCACTTGTGCTGCCAAAATTGCTCCAGAGAGGCAATCCAAATTGAGTTTTAATGCCCAGAAAACAAGAGGCTAAAGCAGTTGTGCACAATAATGTATCTTCTAGAAAAAACATCGGGACACCTCTACCTGCAGGAACCTTGACTTACAGTGTCTTTCCCCACCAGCAGCAGTAATGCTGAGATGCTGTAGGATAGCAAAGGCTCTTATTTGTTTAGTCTTAACAGTCTTGGAGAGAGACTGGGGATGAAGTGCATGCTCAGCATGATTCAGCTTTGGCTCAAACTCTGGGAAGCTGGGTTGAGTATGACTGATCAGTCAGCAAGCCAGGCAGCTTGCTCTTCTGATGGTGTCCAGTGGGGTGAATCAGTGGTTTTACCTTTCAGAAGTGAAAAGAAGTTTTACAAGGCTTGTTTCTGTGTTCTTTTCCTGCTCAGAAAAGTACTAAAACAGCCACAGAAGTGGGCAGGACCTTTGCCACGATGTTTTCAGACATAACCTTTCGGCAGAAACTCCTAGAAACCAAAACAGAAGAGGAGTTCAAGGAAGCCTTAGTCCACCAGCGCCACTTGTTGACGGTGGTGAATCAGAGACCTTCAGCAATGAGCGATGGGCACAAGTCACATGGTCCTAAACCACTCAAGGTAAGGCTGGTCAATGTTGTGCCTCTGCTTCATTAGTGTCAAAATCCTTAAATGCAAACGGTTTAGGGTAAGGAGATAAAGTACTTGTGCTGCTGGTGTCCACTGGGCTCTCCTAGCAATCTCTTGGCACCAAGACTTCTTTGGGTGGATGTGTCGATCTCCTTGAGGGTAGAAAGGCTCTACAGAGGCATCTGGACAGGCTGGATTGATGGGTCAAGGCCAATTATATGAGATTAAACAATGCCAGATGTTGGATTGGGTAAGTGGGTCACAGTCCCCTCCAGTGCTACAGGCTTGGGGAAGAGTGGCTAGAGAGCTGCCCGGCAGAAAAGGAACTGGGGGTGCTGGTTGACAGCAGCCGAACGTGAGCCGGCAGTGTGCTTAGGTAGCCGAGAAGGCCGACAGCATCCTGGCTTGTATCAAAAATGGTGTGGCCAGCAGGACCAGGGGAGCTCCTGTACTCAGCGCTGGTGAGGCTGTACGTCAAATCTTGTGTCCAGTTTTGGAGCCCTCACTACAAGAAGGACATTGAGGGGCTGGAGCACATCCAAAGGAGGGCAGTGAAGCTGGGGAAGGGGCTGGAGCACAAATCTTGTGAGGAGCAGCCGAGGGAACTGTTTTCAATCAGGAAAGGAGGATGCTGAGGGAAGACCTCATTGCTCTCTACAACTCCTTGAACTCCTTGGTTTGTGGTGAGGTGAGCGTTGGTCTCTTCTCCCATGTAACAAGCAATAGAATGAGAGGAAATGGCCTGAAGTTGTACCAGCAAGGTTTAGATTGGATATTAGGACAAAAATCCTTTACTGAAAGAGTGATGAAGCATTGGAAGAGGCTGCCCAGGGCAGTGGTGGAGTCACCATCCCTGGAAGTGTTTGAAAAACATGTAGACATAGCACTTGGGGACATGGTTTAGTAGGCATGGTTGTGTTGGGTTTACAGTTGGGTTTACAGGACTGGATGATCTTGGAGGTCTTTTCCAACCTTAGTGATTCTGTGTTTCTACAAATGACTGCTGTGTGTATGTCCACTGTCCTATGCTTCTGTTGTAAATCCCAAGAACGGATTTACAGAGGCAGGTGCCGAAGGGATGTAGAGCAGCAGGGGGTTGAAATGGTTACAGGATTTTGATTCCAGATTCTCAGTCAAGGATGGGATTAATGGATCACTGTGCGTTGTCGGTCCAAAGTACTTAATCCTTGTAATCAGAAGTCTCTGAAGAAGCTGCTGCTTGTCTTTCCAGCAGCCAAAAGACTTCTTGGCCATCCCTGCGTGGTAATTTCACTTAAGTTGCCTGTCAGTATTTGGCCCGACTTTTCTCAGTTTGATCTGTAGCTCTGTAAAACGTTACTTGCTTTGTACTTTAAAGTTCGAGGGAAATGCTGTAACTCTGCTTTCTTTGCTGGAATTTCCTGTGTATTGGTCATTGCTTCGCTTTTCCGTTCAGAAATTCATTCTTTAACCAGACAGCGTACCTGAAAAACAAACTGTGCCATCTCTAGCTTGCGGCACCTATCCCTGAATTACAAATTATCTTAAAGCTTTGGGTTGCCTGCAGTGCAGAAGCTGGTTAACTTATCACTTTTTTTTTCTTTCCTAGGATAGACTTTAGGGATTTTGATCTGCACATCTGGAAATGAGCAAAGCTCATGTTTTTCCTGCAGGATCCACTTGCTTATAGGTAGTGCTTTGAACTTTCCTAGACCCCATACCTGCTCTTAAATTACAGAACAAGCCCTGGAACCCTCTTCAAACCTAGACCATTCACAGTGGTGGTGTTTGGAGTAGTTGCAGTAATGTAATTTGGGTAAAGTAGTTGGTGTTTCAGGGCAGGGTTTGGTAGAGCAGGTGAAGGGTCTGGATCCGTCTTCTGTTAAAACCAACCCTTTTGAAATGTCTGTAGAGGATTTTCTGCTCTGTTTCGGTGAGCAGGAGGGCTGCATGTAACACTGAACTTGTAGGTGTTGGCCCCCGAGAGGTGGTGGTTCCTATCTGCCTTACTGGGTGAGTAGCTTTGGCCAAGCGGACTCCAAGCCAGTGCTGTAGATAGCAACACTTGTTTCTTTAAGGCTTGCTCTTGGCATTGACCATTCTCGGACTGAATTTGGTAGATTGTTACATTTAAAATGTTTTATCCTTTACCTCTCAGGAGACCCAGCCTGTGTAGTAGTAACTGTGCTTTCTCATGTTTCTTGGAGGAAGCTGTTCTCCATCCTGCCTTGTCAGCACAGACCTTAAGAGCTGAGATGGAGTTTTTTCCTGGCAAGAGAAGAGATCTACCTGGAGAAGTGAGGTTGAGTTGAGATCCTAGCCTGCATTCTTCAGTTCCTATGAGAACCATCTCCAGCAGCATCTTCTCCCCCCTACCTGCCTTGTGTGATAACCTTCTGGAAAGGAGGGTGGTGCCTTGGGCAGCCTGATCTAGTGGGATGTGTCCCTGCCTGTCGCAGGGGGGGGTGGAACTAGATGATCTTTAAGGTCCCTTCCAACCCAAACTATTCTATGATTCTGTAAAGGAAGCATTCAATATGAGCACAAGCTCATAACTTGGAACTCCAACCTGTAAACCACCCTCAGTGAGATAAACACCCTAATCCAGAGCCAACGTGTGAGCCCTCATGAGGGTAAAGCTTCTTGGTAGCATAAAAATCTGCCTCCTGCCTCCCTTACTCAATTGATTTTGTAGTGGTGGGGCAGAAATGGGCCTCATGTTCTGTGTGAGAGTAGGGATTTTTGCAAGCACTCATTTTTTGCCTCTGCAAAAATACCTAAGAGGACATGACGGCTGTGTACCATGCTGTGCCTACAGCACAGTCAGTTTGCTTTGGCTCATCTCAGAGGATTATTTAGGCAGGGCTACACACTCAGTCATCATTTAGTCAACCTGAAATCCTCTTGCTTACTGAGGCATCTAGTTGTGATTTTGTTTATGGAAGAGCCGCAACAGTTGATGCTTTCTGGCTGTGATTTTGTCTGATATCTGTGTGCATTTGCTGACAGGACTGGGCTATGTCTGCTCACGTCAGTCAGTGGGAGGATTGCATATGTCCCCGGTCTGTGTAAAATAGTTCTGCAGCCCCTCAGTACTTTAAAGGAGAACTGATAATCTATGACTTTTATTGTTGTTTACTCTTTTTTGCTGCTCTTTCCTCCCTCTGCATTAGAAGCATCAGAGGCAGAGCATTGGAAAGACTTGCAGAAGAGGGGAATAGGAGCCTAAAGGGAAGTTTTGGTGCTGGGTACCTGGGCTGCAGGTCTTAAAGTCTAAGACATCTTGAGCTTGGTGGGGTTGGCCACCTGGATAAAGGCCACCTAGTATCAGGATGTTAAGTTGAAAAGATGGTAGGGCCATGAGGGAGGTGCCACCATGAAAAGGAGTGGAAAGCCAAAGGGTCAGCCAAACTTGACCTGCTGAGGGAAAAAGAAGCAGGAAATGTTAGTGCAAGAAATACTCATTTGCTTTCACTTCTGTGAGGAAGCAGGTCAAAAAAGGGCAAGAATGAAGTGTCAGGTTTGTCCTTCCCAAGTTTTTGGAAACTACCTGAGGTGCAAGCTCAGAAGACGGCAGAAGGGAAAAGCCAGATTAAAACATATCAAGATGATGGGCTGAGAGAGTTGGGCTTCTTCAGCCTAGAGAAGAGAAGGCTCTGGGGAGTCCTTAGAGCAGCCTTACAGTACTTAGAGGGGTACCTAGAGGAAAGTTGGGGATGAGGCCCTTTATCAAGGGGTCCAGGGAGAGGACAAGGGGAACAGTTTTAAGCAGGAGGGGAGATGAGATAAGGTATTAGGAAGAATTTTTTTTCCTGTGAGGGTGGTGAGGCACCGGTCCAGGTTGCCCAGAGAAGTTGTGGCTGTTCCATCCCTGGAGGTGTTCAAGACCAGGTTGGATGGGGCTTTGAGCAGCCTGATCCAGTGGGAGGTGTCATGGAAATGGGTGATCTTTATGGTCCCATTTAACCCAAACCATTCTGTGATTCTGAGATGCATGGTGGATAGGTTGGGAGAGAAAAGTAAAACTGAAAAGGGCAGTAACTTCAGAGGTCAGTAAACCTGGGTTGTGCTGTGGAGAGAAAACAGAGTATGAGGTTAGTAGGGCAGAGAGGATAGTAAGGGGAGGATCAGCCATACAGAAGGAAAGAGCTTTCCCAATACTTAGCCATTAATGAGATTTAGGTTGGTATCCCTGTGCCCCACCCTAGGCTAAGCTTGCACACATGCAGGAAATAAAAGCATGGAGGAATAGAGGGCTCTCATATCCCAGTGCCTTCCCTTCTCTCAAATTTGCCTCAATGTGCCTCATAGGACAAGAAGTTAAGAAGCACTTTTCCCTTCTGCCCACTCACTGCTGCCTACAAACGGGCAATGTGCAGGAGTGCCCGTCCCCTCCCTACCCCACGCTTAGCCTGGGGCCAGCAGCAAGTGCGTGGCTTCTTCCCCAGAAGATGAGATACCCTGAGCATCATTTTCCCATACTCACTGCGAAGGGATGAGTAAACATATTAGTCATTAAAGCTATTGTGATTCTCTGGCTGACTCGTGCCCTCAGGAATGTCTTTCTGGGGGGAGAAATTAAATTGCTTTTCAAGTGCATATGGCTTTGAGGTCCAAATATGCCTCCAAAAAATGGTTTAAGCTCATAGGTTTTTCAGAAATGCTTAAAATGCAGATGTTGTGCTGGTGTCTGCTCTCTTTTCATCCTGGTTGTTCAGGTTAGAGTTGAAACTGTCCTGAAGTAACAGTTTATATTGGCAGAATACAAAGGGCAAGAGAACTGACTTAAGTGAAATGAGATGTCACAGTTACCGATAAGGGATCTGGTCCTCTGAGGAGTTTTTTATACCCCAAACTCTAGTGTTTGCTGTGTCCCATGTATTTGCTTTAAAAGAGAGGTTTCTGTGTTGTGTTGCTGCACGGAAGAGAAGGACCTGGGGGTGCTGGTTGACAGCCGACTGAACATGAGCCAGCAGTGTGCCCAGGTGGCCAAGAAGGCCAACGGCATCTTGGCTTGGATCAGAAATGGGGTCACCAGCAGGTCCAGGGAGGTGATTCTGCCTCTGTACTCAGCACTGGTGAGACCGCACCTCGAATACTGTGTTCAGTTCTGGGCCCCTCACCACAAGAAGGATGTTGAGGCTCTGGAGCGTGTCCAGAGAAGAGCAACAAAGCTGGTGAGGGGGCTGGAGAACAAGTCTTATGAGGAGCGGCTGAGAGAGCTGGGGTTGTTTAGCCTTGAGAAGAGGAGGCCGAGGGGAGACCTTATTGCTCTCTACAACTACCTGAAAGGAGGTTGTGGAGAGGAGGGAGCTGGCCTCTTCTCCCAAGTGACAGGGGACAGGACAAGAGGGAATGGCCTGAAGCTCCATCAGGGGAGGTTCAGGTTGGATATCAGAAAAAAATTCTTCACAGTAAGAGTCATTGGGCACTGGAACAGCTGCCCAGGGAGGGGGTCGAGTCGCCTTCCCTGGAGGTGTTTAAGGAACGGGTGGATGAAGTGCTTAGGGACATGGTTTAAGGGAATGTTAGGAATGGTTGGACTCGATGATCCAGTGGGTCCTTTCCAACCTTGTGATTCTGTGATTGTGTTTGCCTCTGGTCTTCGAGGCACTGTGAGGCAGGTGAATCCCATGAGACAAGACAAAGCTGTGTGTAGCCCATTCGACAAGCACGGTAGTGTCATGTCTTTTCTAAAGCAGTGGGTTTTATCAGTTGCTACCTAAAGCAGCCATGGAGTCAAGAAGATGTCTGTGCTGTTTGGAGATGATGCATCATAAGAAGTATGACCAAGTAGGGTTGAGGGAGGCAATTCTGCCCCTCTGCTCTTGTGAGACCTCACTTGGAGTCCAGGAAGGATATGGATCTGTTAGAGTGCCTCCAGATGAGGCCATAAAGATGATCTGAGGGCTTCCATATGAGGACAGGCTGAGAGAGTCGGGGTTCTTCAGCTTGGAGAAGAGAAGGCTCCAGGGGGAACTTAGAGCAGCCTTCCAGTACTGAAAGGGGGCTACAAGAAGGCTGGGGAGGGGCTCTTCATCAGGGAGTGCAAGGAGGAAGGGGACAGTTTTGAGCTGAAAGAGAGAAGTTTTAGATGAGATCTTGGGAAGAAATATTTTCCTGTGAGGGTTGTGAGACACTGGTCCAGGTTGCCCAGAGAAGTCATGGCTGCCTCATCAATGGAGTTACTCAAGGCCAGGTTGGATGGGGCTTTGAACAACCTGATCCAATGGGAGGTGTCCCTGCCCATGGCAGGGGAATTGGAACTGGATGATCTTTGAGATCCCTTCCAACCCAATCCATTCTATGATTCTGTGGTGTTAATTCAAGATCTATGATGACCACCTCCCCTCACCTTACACTCCCTAGTATGGATTATAAGTCTTCCGTGTCTGTCTCTGCAACAAACATATGAAATGTTTTAGATGAGACAGCTGGGGTAATTAACACTGTATAAAGGTGCGTTTGATTTTCAGAGTAATATGTGTATTCTCTGAGTTGAGAATAACAGGAAAAATCTTGACAGGTGCTTCATTTGCAAGTGTTGCCTACTCTGATGCTTTCCATGTGCTTTCCATAAGGACGTAGTTCTGAGAATTGGGAGGCTGTAAGTCAACAGCAGCTGTCACACATTTCTGAAGAGCTCCTTATTGCCTGTGGGGTGCTTCAGACCATATAAACAATCGCACTGCACCTTGCAGGCCCCCAAACCAGAAATAAAAGGAAACGTGCTGTGTTTCTGGAACAATTTCACCATGATCTTACTGTCTTAATGTGCAGAAATTGATTTAGTTATGTGAAGTTATTCTAGCTTAGTTTAGAGGGGAAGCCCTCTGAGGAGCTGCTAAAGTCGCTTGGTCTGCTCAGTCTGGAGGAGAGGAGACTGAGGGGAGACCTCATAGTGATCTACAGCTTCCTCACAAGGGGAGGAGGAGGAGCAGGCGCTGATCTCTTTTCTCTCTGGTGAGCAGTGATAGTGCCTGAGGGAATGGCAGGAAGATGTGCCACAGGAGGGTTGGGTTGGATGTTAGGAAAAGGTTCTTTCCTAATATCCAGATGGTGGTTGAGTACTGGAACAGCTCCCCAGGGAAGCAGTCACCGTGCCAAGCCTGGCAATATTCAAGAAGCATTTGGACAATGCCCTCGGACACGGTGTGAATGTTGGGGTTGCCCGGTGCAGGGACAGGAGGTGGACTTGACAATCCTTCCAACTCCGGTTGATGGTCCCTTCCAGTTTGGGATGTTCTATGATTCCATGATTCTTTTTGGTGAACTTTGATGTGTGGACGGTCTTATTTCCCACCAATTTGAGGTCTCCCTGTCCCGTGGTAATACCAAGGAAAGGAGCACTTGCTGGGCTTCCCCTTTCAGAGGCTTCATGTGGATTTTGGGAAAGAGTTTTTCCAGGAGCAGCTGAAGAAAGAAGTTGCCTGGAGGGGTGGGAAAAGCATCTCTGACCTGATGTTTACCCATGGGTACTCGGGCATTAGCCGCACCCTAAGGTATAATCCTGCTGTTGGCCAGGATGTTTTCAGCAGGTTCCTTCCATGCAGTGTGTCAGCTCCCTCACCTGCAAAGCAGGGATGCAGCTACAAATGAGAGAGGAGAAAGGGAAGGAAGGGAGGAAAATGGGGTGGTCTGGGAGATTTTCAATTTTACAATGCTTTTGAGGATATAAATTGAAGTGCGAAGAGTTTATTTTTTTTTATCATTACGAAATCCGATTTGAATGGCCTATTCAAAATGACCAGTTCTTCTCCTATCAGTGTTGAATAAGGAGGTTAATCTCTTTAACAATGCATGAGCCTTTAAACTGACACAGTACTTCCTTCCTTTCTTTAGTTGCATGAATTTCTCAATGTTGGCAAGGGGATTTCTGATGACATTGCACGAAGATTTCCAGTGTACGCTTTGGACTTCACTGACGGTATGTTGGCCAATGTTTATGAAAGCATTGGCTTGATTTTGAATTTTTGTGATGCGATGTCCTGTTTACAGTGTGCATTGAATGTGCTCTTTGGTATGTGTAATAGCTCTTATTTCTTATTTAAAAGAATATTTCCAGTGCCTGAAGAGGTCCTACAAGAAAGCTGGGGAGGGACTTTTTACGAAGGCTTGTAGCGATAGGACAAAGAACAGTGGGTATAAAGTGGAGAGGGGCAGATTTAGGCTAGACATAAGGAAGAAAATTCTTCACCATGAGAGTGGTGAGGCACTGGCACAGGTTGCCCAGGGAAGCTGTGGCTGCCCCATCCCTGGAGGTGTTCAAGGCCAGGTTGGATGGGCCTTGGGCAGCCTGATCCAGTGGGAGGTGTCCCTGCCCATGGCAGGGGGTTGGAACTAGATGATCTTCAAGGTCCCTTCCAACCCAAACTATTCTATGATTCTATGACAGTTGACAAAACATGCCGATAGGCAGCCTGACGCACTGCAGATGAGAATCTTGCCATGTTCCTTTCATGAAGATGCTAGCTCTATGTAGATGAGGATTTTACTTTTTATTAAGCAATGAGGCAATTGAATGGATTGATTGTTGTCGTGTGTAGACACGGAACAACTCATTTCAACCTTATTAGTCAGCATTGACCTAATAGATCTTTCTGTTGTCTTAGCAAGCCAGCATCAGTAGCAATTACGGTTATGCTAGGGGAGCTCGGAATGCCTAAACAAAATCCGAGCTGCAGTAATTTCAGCTTGGTCTTTTTAAAAACAGGATATAGCTCATCCGCTGTAGCCAGATCACAGGAGCAGCAATACAGTGTTTATACTGAGCCTCAAGTTTCAGGCTTTATGTAGCTCCCACAATAGCCTTGTTGGTTTTAAGAGTAACTTTCTCCCTTTTCACTTACAAACTTTCACTTTCAGAGATTGTTAAAGGCTGTGACAAGTCTTCAGGGCAATCCGTGGTTACAGAACCTCAGCCTGACATCAAAACATCTTCAGGTTCTTATAGCTTACAGGGGAGTTCGTTGATATATTCAAGTATGAAACCAAAAAGTTTGTATAAAACAAAGATGCTGAGTGTAGGCAGGGCTTTATTAGACACCTTCCTGCTGTTAAATCCTCCTTGGCTCAAGCCACAATATCCCAGCTCTCCCCCTGCTGCTTCTCTGCTGAGGGCTCTCTCTCTTGGAGCTGACATAAGAAAATAAGATGTGCACCTGAGCCCTGGCAAAGGGACCTTCCACAACAGGTGTGCCTGGGTGTCCTCCACTCCATTTCAACAAGGATGGTCACCAGCAGTAGAGGAGTTGCAGCAATCTCTGAGGAAAGGATTTCAAGTTGCACCAGGGGAGGTTTAGATTGAATAGTAAAAAGAAATTCTTTACTGAAAGAGCAGTGAAACATTGGAAGAGGCTGCCCAGGGAAGTGGTGGAGTCACCTTCCGTGGAGGTATTAAAAAAACATGTAGATGTGTCACTTGGGGACATGGTTTATTAGGCACGGTGGTGTTGGGATGACAGTTGGGCTTGGTCAGGTCAGAGGTCTTTTCCTGCCTTAATGATTCTATGGTTCAGTTGGTTGTTGGCTGCTCAGCTGAAGGAGATGCCGTTTGTGTCTCCGAGGAGCTGCCAAGTAGTTACTTGCCATAGAGGTCCAGCGTTGTCTTCTGGGAATGCTTCACCCACCACAGTGGGTTCTGAAGTTAGTGGTATCCACTCTAGTGGGAAGAATAAAAAGGGATGAGATGCTGGCTGGGCACAGTGCTTGAGTTCTGGATGCTTTCTCCAGGCGTTTTGTAACTGTTGGGGAGAAGCTATTTTCAGGAGCCTTGGGGTGAAAAGAGGGCACGCTTCACCTGAAGTCAAGCTAATGCTCTGTTCTCTGGGCATCTGAGGGTGTGTTGAGGAGGAAGAGGGACAATAAATTATTTCCAGGGTAGCAGAAACCATTTGTTAAAAGTATTTCTTGGTGTGTACATCACTGGCGCCAGGTTCAGTAGAGGACTTAAGCTCCTAATCTGAACAACTCTGGAGTGGGTTCAGGACACTTCATTTCTACGGGTGTTGCTTTGTAAGGCTGTCAAGTCTAACTTTTAATTATAAAGGGATACTGAAGCACTTCAGAAAGGAAATGTTTCGGCACTGCCACTCAGGGAGAAACATCCTGTGAGAAGATTTGTGATAGCACGAGGGGGAATGGGTATAAATGGAGAGGGGCAGATTTAGGCTTGATATAAGAATTTCTTCACCATGAGGGTGATGAGGCACTGGAGCAGGTTTACCAGGGTAATGGGTATAAACTGGAGAGGGGTAGATTTAGATTAGACATAAAGAAGAATTTCTTCACCATGAGAGTGGTGAGGCCCTGGCCCAGGTTGCCCAGGGAAGTTGTGGCTGCCCCATCCCTGGAGGTGTTCAAGGCCAGGTTGGATGGGGCTTTGGGCAGCCTGAGCCAGTGGGAGGTGTCCCTGCCCATGGCAGGGGATTGGAACTGGATGATCTTTAAGGTCCCTTCCAACCCAAACTATTCTATGACCCTTGTGCAACTCAACACAGAGCAATGTCTGCTCTGCCTACAGCTGTGTCCTTTGCACAGCAGGTTCACAGGCACAAAAGCATTATGTGATAGTCCTGCAGCCAATACTGACTGCAGCAGATTTGGAAATCCAATTTGGGGACTGTGTTCTGGCTCTGCATACACGCAAAGTAACCGGTGTGCGTGCCCCTTATTCTTGGGGCTGTCGGTTATCAATAGTCTTCTCTGAATTCATGTACGCAGCAGATCACGCTTGGCCTAAACAAGGTACTGAGACTGACTAGGTTGGAAGAATTTTTCCCTTGATTGCATCTGCCCTGGATGATAAAATATTGTCACAGTAAGAATCCGGTGTTACAAATACACCAGGAAAATGGTTTTGGTGTAAAAATGCAATTATATTGTAAAAATTGTTGGTGCGTTGTTACACTATTTCTGGATAGGGGAAGATGCAAAAAAAAAAGAGCCAACTGAAGCTCAAGAACTGCTGCAGTTCGAATGTGAAGCCCTCTCCTTAGGAGCAGTTGTGCTTTTTCAAATACAATATGGGAAAAACATGATTTTTTTAAGATCTGTATGTATTAGCATGTGCCATTTCTTCCCAGAAATCAGAAGTTAGGATGAATTCTTTAAGGGTCTACATGGAATGAAAACCAGATGGAGCATAAAAAAATCTGCCACAAACCACCAAGACCAAAGGTGATCAGGAATGTGAAATTCCTGGACCATCTCAAAGCAGCAATGTACCAGAACACTGGGAATTTGAGCTATCCAAGTGTCTGCGCTCCAGACAACCGCACATGAACCATCAAAGATCTCTGAATTGCAAAGATGCCTCTTTGGAATGGTTGGGGTCTCTAAATCCTCAATCCAAGCAGCATCCTGTGGTTTTGGGTTAGACAGATAAACCTATTAAGAGCAGGGTGATAAATAATAAGGCTTTTGTAGAGCCGGCAAATACTTTGTCAGCTGCATTTGTGTAGGATTGGTGGTCTTCGCACGCTACTCAAAGCTGACCGTTAAATTATCCTTAACCATCGTGATTTGGAAGAGAGAAGAAAGGCATCATCTTTCTTTTTTTCCATCCAAATTAGGAATTTGTCAGCTTTAGTTTTGCTTTGAGTTGTGCAGTTCTTGTGTATTTTACTGAACATTCCAGGATCAAAGAAGAGCTTTTTTTTTTAAACTCGTGGTCCAGGATATTAATGATATGGGTGGTTTGTAATGGGTGTCTTCCTGCAGGAGCACCTGAAGATGAACAATTGGATTATGCTGAGCTGAAGAACTCCTGTAACTTTCCTTTAAAGTTAGGATTAACACAACTTGGCATGTACTCTCCTCTTAATGACTACAAATTTTTTCTAAGGGATTCTGCTTTCTTAAGAAAAATTTTGTACAGAACTTCATCCTGATCTTGTCAAATAGGCTCAGAACACATCAATACTATTATCCTTTAGACTCGATTGAACCAGAGGAGCTTGCTGAAATGTTTTATTTTGAGGTTTGTTTGAATGGAGGAGGGAATTCTGCCTGGACTCAGCTAGAAGTTTCCTGAAACCCCTTAGAGCTGCTACCCTCATTCTTCAGTGTGTATTTTCTAGTACATCACAGTGGAATGAACGTAGATATAGTGCCTGGAGTGCCGGGAGGGGATATTTGAGGTGCCTGAGTGTTTTATGTTGAGCTTTGGTGCTGTTTTCTGTTGTATGACTTCACCTCTTGGGGATCGAGGGTGGAAGGAAGAGAGGAGAGCTGAGATTTATTCTGTTTGCCCCTATTTGCCTTAACCTGTGTCCTCAACACAGGGCTGAGGTGGGTGGATAGATCAGCTGGAGATGTGGGTTCCTCCCTGGCCTTGGTCTTGCAGAGGGACCATAACCAGCTCCTGAAAGTCATTCGAGCTCATCTGCTGGCAGCATCCTCAGGATTTGATGGTGGTGTTCTGCAGGAGGATGATCTCCAAAGCTACTATAAAATGTTTAGAAGGAAGCTTAAAGACACTGGAAGCTTTAAAAGAACTGGAAAAAAAATGGCATTTGAAAGGGAATTTTTATCTCGCTGGTTGTCTAAGGTAGCACAGACTTTAAACCTGCTAAGATGTTCACTATGGATTGTCTGTGGAATGTGCAAATCTTCAGCTCTCCTACCTGGTTGTCCTGGCCACCTTGTTAAGCAGAATTTCATTCTTGAAGGAGGAGGAAAAGTAAAGGGATTACAGAGAGGCTTTTTCCCTTCAGTGTGTTTGCTCAAGGTTAGGTCACGGAGTAGCCCCTGTATCACTCTGCAGCCCTTCATTCCTCAGTATCACCTGGGTGTAAGAGTTCAACAGCAATTTAAAGACGGGCTTGTTGGGTGCTTTGTGGCATAATGACTTGGCTTCTGAGCTATGATGCTTTCAAAGTTTTACTTTGTGTGAATGGTGGATAGGAAGCCACTAAGATGCATAGAAGTATCTTGGTTTGTCTGTGGATGTTTCCTTACAAGAGACTTAGCACATACGGGAAATGGGCTTGAAAGAAAGAGGAGAAGCAGCACAGGAAGGATGTGGATCTGTTAGAGCAAGTCAAGAAGAGGCCACAAAGATGGTCTGAGGGCTGGAGGACCTCCCATATGAGGACAGGCTGAGAGAGTTGGAGTTCTTCAGCCTGGAGAAGAGAAATTCCTCCCTGGAGCTTTATAGCAGCCTTCCAGTACCAAAAGGGGCTGCAGGAAAGCTGGGGAGGGGCTCTTGATCAGGGAGTGCAGGGATAGGATGAGGGGGGATTGAGATGAGATCTCGGGAAGAAATCTTTTCCTGTGAGGGTAGTGAAGCACTGGCCCAGGTTGCCCAGAGATGTCATGGCTGCCCCATCCCTGAAGGTGTTCAAGGCCAGGTTGGATGGGGCTTGGAGCAGCCTGACCCAGTGGGAAGTGTCCCAGCCCATGGCTGTGGGGGTAGAAGTGGGTGATCTTTAAGGTCCCTTCCAACCCAAACCATTCTATGAAGGGAAAGCTTATTTTTTAAAAAAAACCCTAAAAATCAGAGCTTTTACAGACACATCGTTGCTGCTGCGCTGCAGATCACTGTAATAAAAATTGGTTTGTGTTGGATATTTCAGACAATTGGGAAAGAACATTATTAATCAGACATCTCATAGAATGTCCATCTGTCATGATTTTGGTTCAGTAAGCGTAAAATTCGTAAACCTAAGGAGCTCTAGTCCCAGTCTCTGGGTCTCTTGGTCTCTTGGTTGTTAAGTTATTGATGCAGAATACCAAGTAAAGTGAGACCAGCAGCACTACAGTTCTTTCTGAAACTCTCACCTTGTCTTTAAAAGCTATGACATTTCAGAAATTCAAGCAAGTTAAATAGAACTGTCATGTTGATGAACATAATTGCTTCCTCTTTCAATGTGTGGATGTATCTTAATTTCAAGGGATTGCTTCTGTAATAGTCAGCTACTCAAATGTCACAGCTGGACTGAGTTGATTTTCTGCTACGAATGTATATTGTGCAGGTGGAGTGACACATTTTTCAATGTCTTTATGAGCCTGCTGCAGATGAAATGCCATCATAATGCAGCCCACCTTCTTTTAAATGAAATACTGTCAGTCCCCCGTTGCAAATAGACCCTGGAAATGTTTAGCCAGATGTTGATTTTAAAAAGGCAAAAGGTAAATTGTGGTTAACACTGTATTTTAGTGCTGCTTGCGGGTGGATCCATACAAGGATTTTTTGTGTTTGCTCATTATTTCAACTGCAATTATAGAGTGATTAATCATGTTTATGAAAGACCATGTTTAATCTAATGTAGTTACTGTCTTCGTTATGAAGTGGATTTTGCTGCCCACCAGAAAGGATTCTTTGCTCCTTGGGTCTCATCTTGCGGGTAATGGACTAAAAGTAGTGCTTTGTGCTGAAAGTCTTGGACTCAGCTATGATATAGTGTAAGGGCTTCCATGATCATCAAGGGCTTCTACTTGCTTCGCAAAGATTGAAACTGAAATGAAAAGCCATGTGATGCTTTTCAAGGCTTCTTTCTTTCTTCTGCCCATCTCATACGACAGTTTATCTACCTGGAAGGTTTTTTTAGAGAACACCTCATCACTTATGTATCTTTCTCTGCCCAGCAAATAAGCCTTTTATTTTTTTCTTCTATTAGTTGCTCCTCTGATCCTGGTTGCATGTCTTTTTATGAAGGATTTCAAAGCATTCAGGCATTCCTGCCTCTGGGCTTTCATGTTGGCAAGGCTTTTGTCCAAAAAGTAATATCGTGGAGCAGCACAGAACCCTCTGAAGAAGGATGCGAGCTTCTCTACTTGTAAGACTACCTCTCGGTCCACTGTTTTCCCTGCAGAGTCTTTCGTTTTCTCTAAAGGTCCCAGGCACTTGGGAGCGTGAGGTAGGAGCCTGCAGCTGGACTCAAGATCACATGAGAAAGCTTCATCTGCGAGAAGTAAATTTCAGCCCTTTTGGTTGCCAAGAGTGGTTAGGAATGTGGTCTGTGGTTTCTGAATCTTCACAATAAATTGAAAGGAATTTGCCTTGAAACAGCTGGTCCGATGACTCCTGGAAGGTCAGGCTCATATTTGCATGCTTGAGGTGTCTACTGTCAAGTTTCGACCCCTGCCCTTTATTAATTTTTTTTAAGGATGCTGAGCATCGGAAGTCCTATTGATGTCTGTTCCTGTCATGTCTATGAACAGGAACCATCACAAGGTGTCCTTTATTCATGTGGCTGTCTATTCATTACTGATGGTCTTTGATTTTTAGTTTTAGCATCCTCCTCCTGTCCTTATCTCTGCGCTGCAAACTGTGCAGAAAATAGATGTTAGATAAGATCCTAAAGTCACTGAGTGATTACTTTTCATCGCAGTGATAGTTAGTCTGCTGGGGCAATGTCTAGATTTTCTGAAGTGTTGCACCAGCCTTGAATCAAAGCCCTCCCTTCTCCGATTCAACTCATTGGCTTGTAGCTCCCTCAGCAAGGGACTGATGCTTGGCGAAGTCTTAGATGGGCATTTGGGAGCTTAGGGGTAGATACCTGTGTGGGTGCTCACTGCTCAGGAGGCTTCCAGAAGGGAGAATTTGGGTAACTCCAAGCTTGTCCAAGTGTCTCGCAGCAGGAGCATCATCAAGGATGGTGGCACAGACAGGTCGAAGTCTGTTTCAAGGTTTTCTTTGATAGACCCTCTCTGGTGTATCCTCTCTGAAGAGACTGTGTGAAAACTTATGTTCTCCTCGAGCAATATCAGTTGTTGTCATCTCTCATCCTTTCTCTTGTGTGATATGAGCTCACTGGGGATGAACATCAGCCTGAAAACAGGAAAGGGAAGGGAAGCTACTTCAGAGGCCTTTAAATTCGTGTTATGACACTTTAATTCTCTTTCTGGCTGCTTTTGTTTTGGCCTGGTGTGTTTTTTCCGATGGAGATGAGAGGGGGTGAGTGGATGGAAAAGAGCCATTCTTTCAGAAGGGCTTTTTTAAAGCAAACCTCTTTAATGTACGCATTCCTGACCTCCTGTGCTATTTGTTTTTGTAAGTCTGCTAGCACTAATTGGCTCAGCATAGCAGATTATTGATTCAAGCCTATAACCTCAGATTTCTGCCTTGGGAAAAATGAAGTGCTTCATGTTTTCCTGCCCAAAACATCATGAGTTACAAAGATGAGGGATCATCATGAAGCTCATTAGGGGCAAAGCCCAGAACACCTATAAACTTTGTATTAAAAAAAGTGGAGGGGGGGTATAAACCCAAAACTTATGGCTGCTGCTTTGATCCTCTTCCAAGCTTCTGGGGCTGGCAAAACTGAATAAATGCTTCCAGTATTTCCTGTTTTATCAGTGCCAGAATGTCTGTTCAAGCAGTCTGGTGGCATGTTGGTGATTCTGCTTCTGGTCCCAGATGAACAAGAGAGTATGATTGTATAAAAGCGAATGTTAAAACCCTACTTTATATGTTTAAGACTCAAGCGTGGACTGAATTTCTACTTCTGCCTTCCAGCATTAAAAAGAACTAACGGCACATGTGGCTGATGCGAGGAGGGTTTCAATGTTTTGCAGGTGGGCAGTAATAACATGACTTTTCTTCTGGTTTACACTAGGTGTTATTGGAAATAACAAAGCTATAGGAAAATACATCACGACTATGATTTTTCTGTATTTCGCCTGCCTTCTGCCATCTATTGCGTTTGGGTCACTCAATGATGAAAATACCCGAGGAGCTATTGGTAAGTTTATTGGTTTTGTGCATCTGTTATGGTATCTCACGTATTCAAGCTGGGAAGCTCTGGTCACAGATAATTTTAATTGTTTTTATTTGCTGAAAAAAACAACAAACCCACCACGGAAGGTTTTTCTGTCATATTTGTGACAACCAATCAACCAAACCTCATCCAAATGTCTTAGTTAAATATCTGGAAACCGGATGGCATCCTAAATAATTGGTACAAGTTCACTGGCAATGGGTCACTTTTGCTTTCCCAATGTCTTGCCTCTACTCTCTGAACAGTGCTCTTACTCATTAGTGCTTGGTTTCTACGCCCTGCAAACGCTCCTTGGTTAGGGAGATGTTGGTTAAAAACCCTCTTTGTTTCCATTCTTTCTAATTATTTATAGATGTGCAGAAGACTATTGTTGGCCAGTGTATTGGAGGACTGCTTTATGCGCTCTTCTCGGGGCAGCCTCTAGTTGTGCTCCTAACTACGGCTCCTTTAGCGCTCTACATTAATGGTAAGTTTATTAAATGTCTACATCAAGGGGCTGACATCATTGTGATTGGTGGACTGGGACTTTGTACAAGAAGCTTGCAATCTTGTTAGAGCTTTAGTTGAGTTTTGGTTAGTAAATCAATACTAAAGGGTTGCTTCTGGCCCCAAGGGGGAGGAATTCAATTCAGTTTTGGTTGGTTTCTAAAGGTTTTCATCTTGCCTAGAGAAAACGTTCTGTGAGGATAAGCATTTCTTCTGCTTCAAGGAGGAAATTTTTATCTGATGGTTTTCTCTTGTGACTGCATTGAGAAGAAGAGCCTGAGACAAAGATTTTGTCTTTATTTTCTTAATTGATGTTTCAAGGTGTGATCAATAGCTTTCCAGTTACGGCTGCAAGTTGATATCACTGAGCCAGAGGTGTAAAATTCTCTGTAGGAACAGTCAGATGAGTTATGATTAGCTTGATACGTTTAATACGTGAGGGTCTGTCCACAGTAAAGTGACTGAATAAACATGGTGCAAAAACATGTATGAGATCCCTTGCAACAGCATCTCAAAATGTCAGTGAGAGCAAATTCCAAGGGCTGATTCTGTGGCTTTGATCCTTAGAAGAGATGCTTTGAGCTGTGTGGGAGAAAGTTTCCCAGTTGCTTCTCTCTATTTCTAGTGGAGAAAAGGGGAGGGAGGAGAACAACTTGGGTTGGTCCAGTGTTCACGGGGGGAGTGTAGAAGCAGGGGTTTAATTCTGTCTGCCATAAGCACGTTACGGTGAAGTCTTGAAACTGATTCTTTCTGCCATTGAGCAGATGGGAATCACAGGGTGGTAATGACAAAAGCTTGATCTAACACACAAATGCTTCATGTTTGCAGTCATCCGAGGAATCTGTGATGACTACAACTTGGATTTCAGTGCTTTCTATGCCTGGATTGGACTGTGGAACAGCTTTTTCCTTGTGATGTATTCCCTCTTTAATTTCAGTCTTCTGATGAAGCTCTTTAAAAGGTAGCTATTTTTCAAGAAGTCATCTTTTGATCAGATTATGCAGCAAATGGAAAAATTATACATTCCACAAGGTCCTTAATTACAAACTTGTCACAAAATATACTTTGTGAGATGAGGCTAGCATCATTTCAGCTTATTGTTTGAGCTTGAAAGATGCTTTTAAAGATTCACTGGGGTTTGTTTCCTGTGTTGAAATCTAACTGAAATTGGTATATTTTCATGTAAATGCATGAATATGCTGATTTTTCTGTTGAATGGAGTTGAATGCCGACTCTAATGGTTGTATTAATTCCTGGGATTTTTCCACAGGTCAACAGAAGAAATAATTGCACTTTTTATATCCATCACATTTGTGCTTGATGCCTTCAAAGGCATTATTAAAGGTAAGTTGTCAACGATATTTTTCAGTGCAGATCTCTACTTTGCTTCCTTGTCAAAGGGAAATAAAAGGCTGTAAATACACATGATGCTTGTTTGTTCCATGCTCGTTCAGGGTCTTCAGGAGGAAAAAAAAAAGTCAGCGCAAGAGATTTAAGTAGCCCTATATCCAGGTAAAGCTGCTGACATGCAGAGTTTCTGCTCAAATTTCAGTTAGCTGAGATGAAATTAGTGTCTTACCTTTACCAAATGAAGAAACCAAATAACATTGCTGTGGAAGTCCTTCTCCTGATACCAGTCTCTTTTGGTCCTGGCAAAAAAAAAATCCAATTTACATGCAGTGCGTCTAGATCTCTTTCCTTGCACCCTGATTAAAACTACTTGGAGAAGGGTTGAAAGATGGGTTGAGATTGCCCATTCTTATGAGCTCCAAGACCCTTCTGTAATGGCAGCTTAACTGCAATGCCTTCCAGCTCTTCCGCCCCTTCTGGCCACTTGGTCCATGTTTCTGGGTTAAGCTCTAGGTGAGTATCCATGAGCAGCCTTTGGGGTTTAAGAAATTTTTCTGGCACCACTCTTCCCCACGAGTCAAGATTGACAAGGAGGTATTTGTGAAGGTGAAAGATCTTAAGAGCAATGCCATGTCAATGGCGACCTTCTGTCCATCCCAGTGAGAGGTTGGCCCTTGTATTCTTTGTTTTTTATGAACTGTTGTCCAACAGCCTCACATTTGGGCTATCCTTTGACATTCTTCAGGACATACCCAAGACCCCTAAGCACGTCCCTTTTTTTCAGGATTGTCAGGCTTGCCTCATTAGGAAGCACAGGAAAGACATGGATCTATAGGAGTGAGTCCAGAGAAGGCCATGAAGTTTGTCAGAAGGCTGGAGCACTGCCCATATGTGGACAGACTGAGGGTTGGGGTTGCTCAGGCTAGAGAGGAGAAGGCTCCATGGGGACATTATGGCAGTCTTCCAGTACTTAGAGGAGACTATGCAGAGATAAGACAAGGAGGAATGAGTTTAAGCTGAAAGAGGGGAGATTGAGATGAGATCGTAGGAAGAAATGTTTTCCCAGAGGGTGGTGAGGCCCTGGCACAGGTTGCCCAGAGAAGTGGTGACTGCCCCATCCCTGAGGGTGTTCAAGACCAGATTGGATGGGGCTTTGGCAACCTGGTCAAGCGGAAGGTGTTCCTGCACATGACAGGAGAGGTGGAGATGGATGGGCTTTAAGGTTCCTTCTAACCCCAAAACCATTCTATGATTATGGTATCTTGCTTGCAAGGAGAATGCCTTCAAAGAGTAGGTTTAACACTGTACAGCTGTTGGTAGTGAGATACTTCCTCACTTTTTTGGGAATCCTTAATTTGGCTCCTTGGGATATGCTTTCAGGAGTTCTTTTTCTGTGCAGCACACCTGCATCTTTCAAATAATCCTGCTTAAACAAAGCTTAGTGGAGAAGCTGTACTGAGACGCTTTGCTGTCTCCCGGCTTGCTGTAGCTTTGCTTAATGTGTGCCCCGTTCTGGAGGCATGAGATGATCTCCCTGTGGCACTAAGGTGTTCCTCAACAGAATAGTCAACTGCTCTGTGAAAATTAGCAAATGCAAATGTTCACAGTTCTTCTGTAGAAGAGAGCTGAAGAACTGATTTCCTGTAGCGGGGGAATGGAGTGCAGGATAAAGTACAGAAGGCATCCGTTGATCTTGGCTGCCGGACTGTCAGGAATATGCAACTAATACCTCAGAGCATTGAAGTGAGGACGCCAGAGGATCCTGGAAGTTAATTACTATAGTTAGCGACTTAGTGTAATTCTCCCTTCTGCTTGGGAAGAGCGTGGTTTGCAGGAACAATGGTAATAAAATCGAGTCGATACTCTGCTTATTTGGCAGCTTGTGTTGGCTTGAGCTGTATCTGGGTGCATTCAGTGCACCAACAGAAGGGGCTCCAGGTCCAGCCGCATTCTGAAGTGCAGAAGGGCACCGATGCTGGCAGGCACAGACTTTCTCCTTAGAATCATAGAATAGTTTGAGTTGGAAGGGACCTTAAAGATCACCCACAGCAGGGACTTTGGAACTGGGCAGGGACACCTCCTGCTGGACCAGGTTTCTCAAAGGCCCATCCACCTGGCCTTGAACACCTCCAAGGATGCGGCAGCCGCAACTTCTCTGGGCAACCTGTGGCAGTGTCTCGCCACCTTCATAGGAAAAATGTCTTCCTAATATCTCATCCATACATTCCCTCTTTCAACTTAAAGAGAGTCCCTCTCATCCCACCACTAGCTTTAACCTTCTTAGTGCTCACATTTAAACACATGACACCAGTGCATGTCACAGCCACATACTGGTCTTTCTCCTTCCACTCCTGCTTGGAAGCTGGAGGTGAAGGTTGCTGCTGCCATTTCTTCTTCCCACACTAAACTTGACTAGGAAGAGAAAGCTGGTACCTTGCTTTTGGGTGCATCCTGGTAACATCTACCCAGAGACTTTTTGGTGTTCTGAGAGCCAGAGGACATGCTAAGATATGTTTTTCTCATTCTGTTCGTAGCTTTGATCTCTGTCAATCTGTGGTTGTTTTTCTTTTTTGCGAAGTACACGTAGATGTGCAGGAAAGAAGGGGGGAGGAATGTGATACTGTATAAAGGAATTGAGCCATATGTGTTCATGCTATCCTGGTGACACTTTGTTTTCACCATGTGGCTCAGCCATCGAAGCTGTGTTTGTTTGATCCTGATGTCTGCACTCTGCAGGAAGCAAAGGTGAAGCAAACAAAGCGAGTTAATGTTGTTGGAGGGAACTTGAGTGTGCACTAGGCTTGAGAGGATGGCTCTGTTTCAGTGAGGGCAACACCTGCATCTCTCTGAATGTGTGCAACGAGATTCACTTAGCTCTGTTATAAAAACAGACCATAGATCTGCAGGAATCAACTGCTCTGTAGCAAGAGAAGAGCAATGAAGCTCGGGAAGGGGCTGGAGAACAAGGCTTACAAGGAGGACCTGAGGGAACTGGGGTTGTTTAGCCTGGAGAAGAGGAGGCTGAGGGGAAGCCTTGTTGCCCACTGTAGCTCCCTGAGAGGAGGTTGTAGTGAGGTGGGTGTTGGTCTCTTCCAAGTGATAGGTGATAGGATGAGACGAAATGGCCTCAAGCTGCGCCGTGAGAGGTTCAGATTGGGCATTAGGAAAAACTTCTTCACCAAAAGAAGTTCTCAGGCCCTGGCAGAGGCTGCCCAAGGAGATGGTGGAGTCCCCATCCCTGGAGGTGTTTAAAAGCTCACTCATGAGATGCTCAGGGGTCTGGTTTAGTAGCGGACAGGTACGGTTGAACTTGATGATCTCAAAGGTCTTTTTCATCTTAGTGATTCTGTGATTCTAAGCCCATGGTGCAAAATGAAGGTCTCTGTTAGCCCTATTGGCATGGTCTCGTTGCTTTAACGAAAATACAGCAGTAAAGTCAAAGTTTCTTCCCTTGTATCTAGGATTGAGTGGAGCAATCCTACCTAGTTTTGAGTTGGGTGCAAATCAAATTGCAGCCTGAGAGGTAGTGTACAGGGATGTCATCAGGCTGAACGCTTGCACCAAGGGTACATTCAGCCTTGAATGTTTATTGCAATGTAGCCAAGCATGGGAAACGGAGAAAGTCCACAAAACCTTTGAAAAAACTAACTTGTTTTTTATTTGTTTGAGTCTAAATCTAAATATAGACATATGCAAATACATTTGGCGTAGCTGCTGAGTTGTATGTGCTGTTGGTTTATCATATGCTCAGCAATTATGCGTGTCTCTAGGACTTAGTAATGCTTGGGGTCAGCTGAGATGATGAAACAGGCTTTTAGCCCTGGCCAGCTGCTCAGCCCCAGGAAATACTGTCATAAGCATTTTTGTTATGACAAAAGTGTCCTTTGATGTTCAGAGCCGGAAGCTGCAAATCCTCCAACAACCTGTTCCGTGCTGGTATGCGAATCATGGCAGTGCTCTGTGACTCAGTTTACCTGCTTGCAAAGCAGATGTGGGTGTCCTGCTTGTGCTGGACACAGCTATGAGGACAGAGGGAGGAAATGACAGCAGAGCCACTTCCGTGGTATTCAGTCCAGGAATATGCAACCCTAACTGAGGTTATAATGAGGCTGAAAGCATGATGAAGGTTCCTTTAGCGAGGAGCAAAGTGCAATGACCTCCTCACTGCTAGCTGCTGTTGGAAGCAAATGGAAAGGTTAAATCTTGAACTGTAAGGCTTATACGATCGTTACGTTTATATACAGAAGTATTGAGTGTGAAATAATTATCTCTTGCGACCTCCATGCCCTACTGTCCACATCAATTTATCAAACGCTCAGGCTCCTTTTAAAACATAAAGGTGGCGGAAGAAGGGTTATTGTCACTGCTAAAGTGTCAGCGTAGCTGAACATGGGGCACTTTGCATTGGGTGGGCTCCAAACCACCTTATTATTAGCCAATCTGTGCTTCAGCCAAATTCAAGGTGGTTGCACGCTGAGGGGAGGTCATTCTCCCTTTCTATTCTCGTGAGACCTCACCTGGAGTTCTGTGTTCAGTTCTGGAATCCTCAGCACAAGACGACAGGGATCTGTTGGAGTGAATCCAGAGGAAATCACAAGGATCATCAGAGGGCTGGAGCACCTCCCATACAAGGATAGGTCGAGAGAGTTGGGGTTCTCCAGCACAGAGAAAAAGAGGCTTTGGGGACACCTTATAGCAGCCTTGCAGTACTGAAAGGGCACCTTCAGGAAAGTTGGGGAGGGGCTCTTGATCAAGGAGTGTAGAGATACGAGGGGGAATGGGTTTAAGCTGAAAGAGGGGAGATTTAGATGAGATATTAGGAAGAAATGTTTACCTGTGAGGGTGATGAGGCACTGGCCGGGTTGCCTGGAGAAGTCACGGATGCCCCATCCCTGGATGTGTTGAAGGCCAGGCTGGATGGAGCTTTGAGCAACCTAAGCCAGTAGAGGGGCTGGAGCTGGCTGAGCCTTCATGTCTTCTAACCCAAACCAGCCTATGAAAGGCCAGTTGTGCTTTGTTGTTTTGTTCCTCCTGTTTCTCCCATAGCTGCTGCAGATGGAAAAGCTGAGGTGCTTCAGGTTTTCAGAAACTTGATTATTATTTGGGGGCAGGGGGAAATCTTATGAGGAGTTTTATAGCCTAAGCTTCAGACTGTTCTAGTTTTGTCTAAAGAGGATAGTTTTGCCCTAAGCTTTTCAGTTTCCCTCTGAAAAGTTTGAAGGGGTATTTTGACTAAAAGAAAGGCAGAGGGACTGCAAAGCTCCGATGATGTGATTTCCATCCTTCTCCATCTCCTTGTTGGTATGGGAGAGAGCGGATGCTGCCTACTGCTGTCTCATCACATAACACGGGAGCAGGAAGGCTGCAGAGCCCAACTCCCATCTTCTGTTTTCTCTTTCTCCTTGAGGCTCTTGGTCCCAAAAGAGGTGAAATTGTCCCAACACCCCATTTATATGCTTAAAGCCAGCTAATGCCATGGAAATTGAAGCACAGCTGTGTAAATGCTCAAGAGCAAGAGCGTATTTACAACAGTTAATTACTTATATAAATGCCTCTGAGCTAAGCTAATACATTTATGGACAGTTCCAGAGGCATTACTGGGTGTTTCACTTGCTCAAGTTTACATCAGGTGCTCTCTAACTCTATTTCAATATGCAGTGTGAATTTAAATGTTCTGCCAGGTTTTGCGTATCATAACTACTTATCTTTAAAATCTGGACCAGCCTCGGAGGAAAAGTAATTACTGTACATTTTGTAGTCCACTTAAGGACCTTAGCAGCGAGGCTGCTCTTTATCTCAAGAGATACTGATGGAATTTGTCAACCGAGCTGCTGGAAGTAGGTGTCTGTTATTTATTTTTTTATATATGTATTTATATATATATATATATAAAGATTGGACAACGTATATAATATATATTTAAGAGCAGTGGTTCCAGTGCTAGGAACAAAATCATATAAACAATTAACACTGGAAGTCTTTACAGTTCAAACGTGCTGCTTGAAATAGATTTAACTTGTTAAAATAAGTGGAAAAATAACTTGGTAAAGCTCTGGCTTTCGAAGCAAAGCAGCTCTCCTGACTTCTTCTCACTGGTTTGAGTGGTGGAGCTATAAGCCTGGTGAAGCATAAAGTTAATACTGCATGATCAAGCAAGAACGAACCACTTTATTTTACTTTGATTGTCACAGACGTATCCTAATGCTTGCCTGTTGGTTGTTTGTACAGTTTTTAAGAAATATTACTACCATGGGCGCACAGGAGACAGTTACTTGGAAAAAGCACGAGCTGATGCTATTCCAAGCCTCGGCATCAATACCACCTTCTTGATGAATTCATCAGTGAGCAGATCCATGTCCCTAGAGAATCAAACAGGCACGCATGATGTGCATTATGGACGTGAAACTGCCGTCCTTAGTCTCATGTTGATGTTGGGTACCCTTTGGCTTGGTCATACGCTCTATCAGTTTAAGAAAAGGTGAGTTATTTCAGTCTTAGAGCTCAGACTACTCTTTTATACGAGATTATTTTGTATTACCTTTGAGGTGTCGCTAATGGCTTAAATCTTAATTTTGTAACCCAGAAAAATCACGTGGAACTCTTCCACCTGTGGCAGTGAAAGCCAAAGCCAGAGATGAACTTGGCTGGCCAACTGGAAAATGTTAGCAGCAGAACAAAATGTCCGGTCACTGGATGATGCCCTTCCGTATTTGGGTTGGCATCGCAAGTGACTTTTTAGAAAGCTTTGGGTAAACCATCTGTTCCATGTTGGAACTCCTGTAACTCTCCCCAAATAGGCATTGAACCATTTTGAGGGCCAAAAAATCCTGATGGTTCTGCAAGGTCTCCTGGGAACGTACAATCAGTGTAGTCTTGGGAATCAAATGCGTAGCTCTGATTTGCATTTTAGTCCCATTGCCTTTAAAACTCAATGCTTGATTAGACGATTAAACTGAAGTGGGAATGAGACACAAATTGGTGCTTGGAGGACCTTTTTCTAACTTGCATCTTAGTTTCTTTATGGGTTTTGCTATGTATTCATCAGCCTTCAAAAGCTATAGATTTCAGAGTATTTAGGGCTGAGTTAAAGACTAACTCTTCACTCCAAATATCTCTTTAGAATTGTAAGATTTGACTGAATTTTCAGTTGTTAAATCATTAATATTCTCTAGATTGAGCGATCATCCCTACAGCACGGTGTTGATGGAAGTTTTTTGTCTTTAAATTGCAGCCCGTATTTGCATGCGAGAGTACGTGAAATTTTGTCTGACTGTGCCTTACCGATTTCAGTTCTGACTTTCTCTGTGGTGGGTTCCTATATCTTCAAGGAAATTGAAAGTAAGTTATATTTTTTTTCTTCTCTGGAATTCTGGGGGAAGCTGTTTAGGGTTTGTGGAAAAGAAATTAAATTCTAGGAAGATTTTGCTAAAAAATAGCCAAGTTTTTCCATGTAATTTCACAAATACTGTTTGTACCTCCTGCCACTCCAAGAGCGTGTATTTCCTCAATTTTAGATTTAATTCATTCAAAACCCAAATCAAACAAGGCTGAATGAAGTTTTATTTCTAGATAAATTATTCCAGTATGTCTTTTCATTTCAGTGTAACTTAGGTGTACTTTACAATAAAAGAGGATCAACAATTTCTGGCAAAGAACAAAGAACAGAGTAATTAGCAGGCAGGAAGGGTTGTTGCCAGTCATACAGATGTGGAGTTGATGATCCCACTTTGTCCTCTTTGTCTCCAGTTAACGTTTTACTAATTTAGGTGAAATGGTGCGGAGCATCTGGGCAGTTCTAAGTTGCACAAGGAAATCTAAAAATGAGACACCATTCATTGGCCAAATAGATCAGCTTTTCCATATCAGGAAGTGATAATGAGGACAGGAATTGCATTGTCCTGTGGTGACGTGAGTGGATGATGTGAGGAAACGTATGGAAACAAATAAGAAATGGCTTTTTTTTTTTTCTTTGATGGCCATTCCATCCAGTTGGATTGTAAAATAATGTGTGGCTACGTGTGATTTATCTCTAGTCGTGGATTTCTTCCCGTGGCAGGAAAGTAGGGGCATTTTGTACAAAAGAGCCACGCGCAGCTTGTTGGGTGTGAGGAAGTTTTAAACCACCACCTCTGTCGGTTGATTAACTGAGCAGGAGGCATATACCGCTAGTTAGGAATAAGGTTTGCTTATCTAAAAATGACTCGCATCTGTGGAAAACAGGTTTCCCTCTTTTGTTTAGCTCAAATAGATGTAATGCCTCACTAGAACTAGTAGTCATCTGTCAAATCAGGATGGCAGCCAAATTCTGAGAGGATGGAGGAAAAAAATAAGCAAAACCAGGCAGACGAACCTATCTTCTATGGCCTTCTGGCTACCACATGCCAGAGCATCACGCCTGGTTTACTGCATTTGTTCTCCATAGTTTATGGTGTGGGTAAAACATTGCTTGAGTCCATGTGAATGGCTGGACAAGAAGGTGCCTTCTAACGTTCTTCCCTTCTTTACAGTGTCCAAATTTAACTATAACCCATCTGAGAGCTTGTTTGTGCTGGCCCCAGTCCAGTCCCTCTCCATCGGGTCGGTGATGAGTGCCATGGGGCTGGGGTTCCTCCTATCAATGCTTTTCTTCATAGAGCAGAACATCGTGGCATCGCTCACGAACGCCCCGGAGAACAGGTAAGAATTCTGCTTCCTCTGTGGAGGGACATCCACAAGTCTCTTCCAGCACAAAGCTTGTCTGAACGTCAGTAAAGGTATTCAGGATGTGTTCTTCAGAACTTTTGTTGTCACATGTAAAAGTAACTCTACTGCTCAACTCCTCACTATCCTCAAAACCCTGGGATTGTGGCAATGAGTGAAAAATGCCCAGTATCAATGAGCTCCTCACTTCAGCCTGTTTCTTCGTTGCCTACGTATGAATCTTGTGTGGTTTGAGGTCTGCGGATGTACCTCCAGATATTTAGGGAGTGTCTGACACACGCGGACTCTTGCAGTACACAGAGTTTTGAAAATAAAAAGTCAGTGACCTACATAAATGTCATAGCGTGGTGTGCTGCAACTGAGCATCAGAAAAGAAGTGTTTGGAGCTGTTAGTCTCCAACTGAAAAGGTGGAAGTGAAGTAGAACAGTGTGTCTAATAGGTCTGATTTATGTGCAAATTTAAGTCGAGATGCTGCGCTATTAAAATATTCCCTCTGATGTTTTTATGCCAACTGCAATCAGATATGACATCAAGAGTGAGTCCGTAAGAATTTTTTTCGAGGGAAACTACCGTGTCTCAGAGGATTTTTGCTAATGTAGTGCGTGGGAGGGTTCTCTCCTTGCATAACACACATTAGCGTTCTCATGGTGTAGCTGGAGTGACACTGAATTAGGGGGAGAACAGCAGCTTAAATTCAGTTATACTAATTTGGTTTCCTTTGACCACTTGACTTTTTCCTCTTATCTTTATTATATCCTTTTAAGTAAAGTGTTGCATAAACCCAATGTAAGTGAGTCATTTTTTTCCTAATACGAATTCCTTCTAAACTTTCGATGTTTTCCACTCAAGTGTCTTTAAGGGAACGTAAAATATTCTTTGGAGTTCTTCACGGTGTTTTTCTTAATGCTGCGTTACAGGGCTGAGCTTATGCCGATCAGGTATCAGGGCATGGGTTTTTGAAGACAAGAAAACTAGGACTTGTCACTTTCTGTTTGTGGTACCATTACTGATAAAATTACCTTCATCTATACCCGCTAAACGGAGATTGTGCTGTTTGGTATCTTAGGACAGCAAATGTTGTGATTTCCTCCTGTAGGGGCAAAAAAAAGCGAAAAGATGATACAGCAGAGTACACTGTGTTTTGCTTGCTTTGATTTTTTCCTTTAACGTGTGGGACAGTCCCAGGAATGCTGGTTTGGTTGAGCAGTGTGAAGATCACACAAGGATCTAGATCCTAGGTTTTGAGCTGGACAATCTCATTGGAGCCCAGCTGTTGCTCAAAACGGGTGTATACCCCAAACTGTGTCCCAGGGGGACTAAAATGATGCCACTGATGATCATAGAATGATTTTCATTGGAAGGAATCATAAAGATCATCTAGTTCCAAGCCCCGTGCCATGAGCAGGGACACCTCCTACTAGGTCAGGTTGCTAAATGCTACATATATGGCCTTTGTACATAGAAAGCTCTCTGAAAAGGGCAGACAGGACAATCAAATGATAGCCCTGAGGATGCTGGAGATGCCTTTGCACTGAGAAAGCAGCACGTGAACATGGGCTGTGCTTTCTAAGTGTGAGCCAACACAGGAAGCATGTTTACAATCCCACCCTTCCTGCCAGCACCTTCCAGCCTCAGAGGCGTTGCAATGTAGGCATCTACCTGACCTAGTCACCCTCTGGCCTCCTGGGTCAATGGAGGTGAGTACATCCAGCGAGACGAGTCTTTAGGCATAAATCTTCATGTGCTGGGTCATGTCTACTAGCTTGATATCCTAGAGCATCTCAGATAGCTCCAGCTCTCTGCATAGGTGTTGAACACAGCTTGCTTGGGTGGCATTAAGACACCTAAATAGTGCTCCCTTTCCAGTGGATGGTGCTTGGAGAGCAATTCAACTGATAAGTTGTCTGCTCTGATGCCTAGGCAGAAAAATAGCTTTGTTAGATATCAAAGTCTGAGAGCTGAGTCCATCCCCAGCTTTTTCTAAACTTTACTTACTTGTAAATGTACTTATAGTATGGAGGTGCTCGAGACCAAGCTGAATGAGACTTTCAGCAACCTGATCGGTGGAAAGTGTCCCTGCCCACGGCAGGGGGGGTTGGAAGTAGATGAACTTTAAGATCCTTCCAACCCAAATTATTCTATGATTCTACCTGAGCAGTTGGTACCATATGGTTACAGAGAATGGGGCAGACCTTAAAATAAAAAGCAAGGCTAAACTAAATCAGAGTTCAGTGTTAGCAGCTGCTCTCTGTGTAATCCTTGCAAAGTGAATATGGTCAGCTTCCTTGGTGAGGGTTGCCAGTTTCCCTCTCCTCTAACAAAGAAAAAGGGGAGGCTACCCTGCATTCACCAAAGTCAGGAGCGTATCTCCGTGTTTAACTGCTAAGGAGGAGCTGAAGCTTAATAAATTCATGTCCCACTTTCTTATCATGCAGTAGCAATTACATAATTAGGGGATTACTGCAGCATACCGAGCACGTGTTCTGTTTGTGGGGAGGGAGGGAAATCGGGGTTGATATTAAGATGGGTGGAAAACTTCAGTGTCAGTAGTTTGGCAACCTGTGCCCAGGTTTCTAACCACTCCCCGCATGGACTCTCCTGGCAGACGTACGCGTGCGTATTTTGAGTGGACTCTGCAGTAAATGTAGTGGTAAAACACTGATGAAATTTTCATGGCTGTTACTTTGGTGGGTTGCCTTTCTGCTCAGCATTATCTTTCCAGGAGATGACTGCTTTGGGAGCAAGCTATCAAGTTTCATTACCTTTCGTGTTCACCTAACCCAGGCTGTAAAGCAAAAAGGAGCGTGAAATCACTCTGTGCATTGAAGTGCATTTTGATGTTTAGCCTTCAAGCTGAGGTTCAGCAAGAGCAGTCTGAGTTTGCACTGGCTGTAACTGCTGTCAACAAAACCCTTGTTTCAGGTTGGTGAAGGGAACAGCTTATCACTGGGACCTCCTGCTCGTTGCGCTGATTAACACGGGACTGTCAGTCTTTGGCCTCCCGTGGATCCATGCTGCCTTCCCTCACTCTCCAATGCACGTCCGTGCCCTGGCCTATGTGGAGGAGAGGGTTGAAAATGGACACATCTATGAGACGTAAGTAGGAACCGTGGAGCTGTCTTGCATCTCTTTGGTTTCATTTGTGGTTTCTTAATCCATTGGGTACAGTAGGTTGTGTGGTTGGGGAGTTGGCTGTCATCTTGAACACCTGCAAAATATGAAGGTGGAGGGGGAGATGCACTAAATGAAGCCAAGTCATCCAGCCTGTGATCCCGTTTCATCCCTCTTCATCAAAGCACTTGTTTCAGGATAGCCACAAATCTGTGCTCTCATCAGTGGTTGGCAGCAGCCTGCAGATCCCACCCACTCTGGTACAAATTTTCCTGTGGAAGAGTCAGACGAGGCCTTTTTTAGATTTATCAGTGTGGAAAGCTGAGGAGATGCTTTGGCCAGATCTTTCCAGATGTCCTCACCAGAAAAAAATCCAGTCTGATTCATTGCCTGAAACCTGTCTCGTGGTTATTACAAGGCACAGGAAAAATGCAGCATTCTTTCAGAGCTCCTGTAGCATCTTCTGCCACTTTTTGAGAAGGCAAAATGCTCTTTAAATTCCCTTGGTTTTAGGCAAAACAACTATGAAGCCATGCCCGGGTCATGGCTTTCTGTTTAAGACCAGATTTTTTTTGGTGTTCTGAGTTGTCAAACGCACCCTTCTCAGAGATCTGTTTAAAAAAAGAAATTAAAAACCTAATTTCACATGAAACCTGCTCCAGAATAGAGATTATCTGGTCTGTTTGATCTCAGTATGTTACAGTTGAGTGCTTTTACCTCAGAAGTGGTAATTTCCACTCATATGCCATTAGTTTTAATTATCCTGTCTTGGTTTCCATTTCCAGAGTTGCCACTTATCAAAAGTCTCAAAAGTGAGGTCATTTACTTTTGGGGATAGAGTGGGTCTGTCTTAATTTCAGTTTCATCTTCATGCTGTTCTTGGTGCCAGCTGGCCCAGCCCAACCTGGCACGGATGGTTTGAGAGTTGATGATGAACAGATTTCACCTGCCGCATCTGGAAATTGCAGTCTTGCTGCTCCTTGCAATACTTTTACAGACCTTTCCTTGGAGACGAGTCCCTTGGGCTCGCATTCCCATTAGTACGTGTTGGTATTAGTTGTTTCCGCAGCTGTATATTTGTCTTGAATAAATGCCTTACTCTACCTCATAGAATAATAAGGTTGCAAAAAAAGACCTTTGAGACCATCAGCTCCAACCGTACCTGTCTGCTACTAAACCACGTCCCCAAGTACCTCATCTACCCAACTTTTAAACATCTCCAGGAATGGGGGATTCAACCACCTCCCTGGGCAGCTTCTGCCAGTGCTTGAGAAGCCTTTCTGTGAAGAAATTTTTCCTGGTGTTCATTCTAAACTTCCTCTGACGCAGTTTGAGGCCATTTCCTCTTGTCCTGTCACTTGGGAGAAGACACCTACACCCACCTCTCTACAACTTCATTTTAGGTAGTTGTAGCAACCAGTGAGGGGTCTCCCATCTTCTCCAGGCTAAAAAAGCCTTGAAAGAAGCAACTTTGTAATTTGATTTCTGATTTTTTTTGATTTTGTGGGGTTTATAGAATCACAGAATTGTTAAGGTTGGAAAAGATCTCTAAGATCATCCAGTGCAACTGTCAGCCCAACACCACCATGCCTACTAAACCATGTTCTGAAGTGCCATGTCTACATGCTTTTTGAGCACCTCCAGGGAAGGAGACTCCACTGCTTCCTTGGGCAGCCTCTTCCAGTGCCCTGCTCTCGCTGTGTTCCCTTGTGGTACGGTTCTTCCTCTGCTGGAGGCAAATTGGGACGTAAATGTGTGCTGTGAACTGGATATTGGGAGTGAAGAAGGGAATGAGGATTTCCTGTTTAGTTGAACTCCCTTTGGGACTTAAGTTTTTTCCTCTCTGCAAAGCCTTGAGCTATAAACAGGAGGCTCTGAGCAATGTTGTCATTTTTTTTTATTATCCAGTTCTGCTGAAAAAGAAATATATGGAGCTCAAGTAGAAAATCAGGAGTTCTTTCAGGGCTGGGTCCCTTGGCAGGCTCCTTTTCTGCACTTGAATCAAAGCTCTCAGTGAGGGTGATGATATAAACAAGAATAAAGTTCTGTCGCAACGAAAGCAGAATTTTCTTCTCCCCTGTAGAGTAACCACTTGAGTTTCATGTGGCAATCTGCAAATAGGCTCTCATTACTCTTATGGAGGAGGCTGGGAATGGCTAATCCTGGGCTAGTCGTGTTTAGAGGATTCTGGGGAAACGAGCCTGGATTATGCTCTTTAATGCCATTAATTACTTTATTGCAGCACAGGCTTTCTGGAGCTGTTTCCTCAAGGGCCAAACAAGTTTCTGAACACATGAAAATCACAGGGTATCTCCTAATGACTTAAAGCAGCTGTTCTTGGTGTCCTTACTGTAGAAATAAGGAAGGCGTTGTAGTTGGCATAAGACTGAGGCTGGAGAGTTCTGCTTTAAAGATCTCAGGTTTGGTGAATTCTGAGCAATTTTAACTGTTTTAGTTGCACTAGAGGAGGTTTAGATTGGATATTAGGAAAAAATTCTTTACTGAAAGGGTGGTGAAGCATTGGAACAGTTTAGAGCACACATTTAGGTCCTGATTTGCCTCCAGCAGAGGAAGAGTGGTATTGTGAGGGAACACGCTTAGTGAGAGCAGGGCATTGGAAGAGGCTGACGGAAAAGTGGTGGAGTCTCCTTCCCTGGAGGTGTTCAAAACACGTTCAGCCTTGGCACTTCAGGTTGTGGTTTAGAAGGCACAGTGGTGTTGGGCTGATGATTGAACTGTATGAGCTTAAAGGTCTTTTCCAGCTTTAATGATTCTGTGATTCTATACTCTGACAAGAAATTTCAGGCTACTTTAGTAAGTGACGCTAACGGGAGCTGGCAGCAGTAGTTGCAGTACGTCTTGTATGTGATCAGACACTCTCCAGTGCTGCAGTTGCCGCATCCCCAAGAGACGACGGGCAGAAAATTTCATGAGCTTCAAAAATCCTTTACCAAAGGATAGCTGCTCTGAGCTGTTCTTGTACTTTAGACTGATTGTACTTGCATCTAATTGAAATGTGGTGGCTTCATAACTAGTTTTGATACTGAGCTTTTTGGTTTGCTAGACTTTATTTGCAAAGAACTTTCCAGACTTGTGCATGCTCAGACTGCCGCTTGCAGGTCAAAAGCAGCCCCATCAGTGGGTTTTGTTATAACAGAAATGTTTCCTCTGTGCCTTACCCAATGATGAAGCCATGGAATCATAGAATAGTTTGGGTTGGAAGGGACCTTAAAGATCATCTAGTTCTAACCCCCCCTGCCATGGGCAGGGACACATCCCACTAAATCAGGCTGCCCCAAGGCCCCATCCAACCTGGCCTTGAACACCTCCAGGGATGGGGCAGACACAACTTCCCTTGGCAACCTGTTCCAGTGTCTCACCACCTCATGATGAAGAAATTCTTCCTAATGTCCAGTCTAAATCTGCCCCTCTCCAGTTTATACCCATTCCCCCTCGTCTTGTCACTACAAGTCTTTATGAATAGCTCCTCTGCAGCTTTCCTGTAGGTGCCCTTCAGGTACTGGAAGGAACTCTTGCTGTAATTGGACAAAGCTAAGTCACTTAGTGCATCTGTTCACTTCGGCTTTACTGGGACACTGGAGAGGCTCATAGTGGTTCTGGTAGCTCTGAAGTAGTCTGACCACCCATATCAGACTAGCAATTGTTCTGAATTAGCATTTTCACTTGTAGTTTAAGCTGCTTGGCCCTGTCATCTCCAAAACTTCTATTCCCTGGAGGCAATAAAGAGGGTGCTGAACTTCCTACACCTGGGTCATGTCCCAGTTCTTCCAGAGACAAGAGCAGCTGGCAGATAAGAGTGAAGTGCTTTACTCTCTCTTGGCTTCTGTAGGCATTGGCAGGGACCTCTTGACATGGGAGACTTGCAAGAGGATCTGAACAAAATCTCTTTGGAAGGAGGAAAGCTGTAGCTTCTGCTGTTTAAACCTAGCCAGAGGAGAGGTTACTTAGAGGTTAACACCTTATGTGTCTCTTCTGTGCATCCCCTTTTGGTAACCCTGCGTAACACGTATAACCTGCTGTGTTATTCACCAAGAAATTCAACTGTTGTCCTCAGGACTTTGTGTACTGTTTATGATATTTGTTGTTCCTTGGGTTTCTTGACTGCTTATGTTTATTCTGCCACGTTATCCAAATCATGAGGGCAAGCCTTAGGCTGTTACTCTTTTCCTCCCTCTCTGTGGAAGGGTCCTCCATCCTCGCAGACTCACTGTGCTCTTCAATGTATGAACAGATTTGCAGTTCAACCTGACCTTACTTATAACCAAGACTCTCAACTTATTATTGAACAAATTCACTACAAAGCAATCTTCTTCGGGACAGAAGGGATTACAAAGTCCCAGCAGTGCCTATGTAAAAGAGGAAAATGTGTTTTCATAGATCTTGTGGCTGGCTCTTGTGCTAATCCTTGGAGTATTTTGTGTACAGGGTTAATTCGGAATATGAGGTCTCACATCCAGGGAATGAGGCCATCAAATGACACCAAAACAGCCTGAGGGCAAGAATTTCTCCTGATAACAGGGGGATTTACTCACTAGCTTATCCACTGAATTGGTATATTTATCTTCTCCAACAAAAGTTACATTCAAAATCCCCCTTTTCTGTTTATAAGCAGTCTTGGAAGATGAAGTTTTCTTTCCTCCCATTGTTTCAAGTAATTTTTCTTTAAAGATGCTCACAGGTTTAGCTTAAGTGGAAAGAAGAAAAAACAACTTCCCCTCACCCCCCATGAAGCCTTTGAACGTTGCTGCTTGCTTTCCTGTCAGTATTTTCTTCTCCTCATAAAAAAAAAATAAAATCAATCAGTGGTCTGTCAGCTCTGGAAAATTTGCATCAATTAATTACATGTTTTGCATGGTAAGAGGCAATTTGCAGCACAACTGCTATTATCCACAGCAGAATTAAATTTCTAGCTCCCTGCGTAGTGCTCTCAGCATTTCCCTCCGTATAAACAAGGAGATCCTCATATACATCAAAAATGCTGGCTCACAGTCAAGGGACTGCAGACTTTTTCTTTACAAGAGATTCATTAGTTCCCGTAGAAGTCAATGAGTTTTCCTTTGGAGAAAAGCCAATTGCATATGCATGGGGTAAATCGAGGAAAGGATTACTGCCCAGAAAGAGGATTCTTGCCTGGCTTTTTTTTTTTTGCAGCGCACTAAACAGAATTAGTTTAGAGGACGATTTAGTTCAGGATAGGATCTGTGGAGCTTTGCAGAAGGGGAATTTGGCATTTTTCCAGCTTCTCTGTTTGTGGATTAAGTGCCTGGCCTGGATCCAGCAGAGCTCTGCCTTCTCAGTGTCAGCACCGGGCCAGAAGCACTGATCTCAGTGCAGTGGAGATGAGTTTCCCTTTCCTGAGTGGCACGTGTCCTGCCCTTACGCGGAGTAGCGAGCCCCAGCGATAAGCTTACATGGATACTGGAATATTATCCTTCTTCCTTAACCCCCTTTTTTCTTGCTTTCAGGATTGTGAGTGTGAAGGAGACCCGGCTGACAAGTCTAGTAGCAAACTTTTTGGTTGGCCTCTCTCTCCTGCTCCTTCCTTTCCCTCTCCAGTGGATCCCAAAGCCAGTCCTCTACGGCCTCTTCCTCTACATCGCGTTGACCTCCATTGATGGGAACCAGCTTTTTGAAAGGGTGGCTCTGCTGCTCAAAGAACAGGTACACGGATTGGGACACCAGTATAGTGGAGCGGGGAAGGAAGTGTTAGGAACAGCTTTGGAACCAAACGTTGGCAGGAGCTAATGGGGAAAGCTGCTGGTGTAAGGAATGGAGTTGCCCTCAAACTTGGTGTTCTCAAGAGGCTCATTTCCAGCTCCAACCTGCACTTTGCATATCCCTTTCAGTTTTCTCTGCAAAGATGGAGTGAAACTTGGTCTCTGTTTTAGTCTGACTGCCACTGAGATGTGAGCAGGAGAATAACAGCATCAGACAACAAAACTGGCATGGTTCTTGTTGGGTTACAAAAGGGTGGTAGCTGAATTGTTCATGGAATTGCACTGCATCTTTGTCTTTCAAATTCTGCATTAATTGCTTTCTACATTTCCCTGACACAAAAAATATACTCATAGAATCACAGAATCACAAGGTTGGAAAGGACCCACTGGATCATCGAGTCCAACCATTCCTAACACTCCCTAAACCATGTCCCTAAACACTTCATCCACCCGTTCCTTAAACACCTCCAGGGAAGGCGACTCGACCCCCTCCCTGGGCAGCTGTTCCAGTGCCCGATGACTCTTACTATGAAGAATTTTTTTCTGATCTCCAACCTGAACCTCCCCTGGCGGAGCTTCAGGCCATTCCCTCTTGTCCTGTCCTCTGTCACTTGGGAGAAGAGCCCAGCTCCCTCCTCTCCACAACCTCCTTTTAGGTAGTTGTAGAGAGCAATGAGGTCTCCCCTCAGCCTCCTCTTCTCCAGGCTAAACAACCCCAGCTCCTCATAAGACTTGTTCTCCAGCCCCTTCACCAGCTTCATTGCTCAAATGGTTTGGGTTGGAAGGGATCTTAAAGATGATCCAGTTCCAGGCCCCCTGCTATGTGCAGGGACACCTTTGACTAGATTGGCATTTGAGCTTTCTTGTTCAGCTTGGATATAGCGCTTCTCTTTTCAGTCTGCTTTGCTCTGGATTCCTGATCTCCAGAAGGCAAAAATGAGGACTTGAAAGGAGCCAGGGTAGCTGCTACCAAGGAAGACATCCCCTAAGCTGTGCAGACTGCAAACCAAAAGTACAATCAGACAATGCTTTATTAAAAAAATGATTGCACAAACTGCTGCTGCCTGAATATAGAGCGTAAGTTTCTGAAAATCCACTGTGATGCCTGTCAGCTGCAGAGTACATGCGTTTTAAAATTAGACAAAAATATTAAAGAACACTGTTATAATGCCAGTAAACAGTGATCTTTGATTTCCCCAACAAAACTTCAGAACAGGTAGCTCTTTACTGTACACTTTCTTTTTGAGTTGTGTGAAATACCGTGAGGAATTAAAAATTAAAATGAAATTACTTACATTATTGAAACCCTTCTGATGTGGGATGAAAACAAATCTGGAAGATCTGTTTTCAAGCTATCTCCCTTACAAGTGCTTCTTAGATGTTAGCTTGCAGTGTAGGCGGAACCTGGGAGCAATAATGTCTCCAGCTCACTTTCCCTTATGTAACAAGGGTCAAGGGCTTAATAAGCCCAACGGTTGGCTCTGCATCTCTGCTAATCTATTTTGATCTCTAATATTACATCCCAGAAGTTAAAGCTGTGAAATCCGGGTAAAGATTCCATTTGTCATGTCAATTTTTGAATAAGGATTAAATAGTTACTCATGTATGTGGAATATTACTTCTGGTTTTAGTACAAATTACATGTGGAATTTTCCAAGCTTCGGTTTGGAAAATTAAGAAGTAATGTCAAATATGGAGATCTCCCTTTTCTGGAAGCCCTTTAATGAGTCATGGCACAATCTGAAATCTATTGAGGCTGTATCGGTGCCAGCAGACAGTCGCTCATACTCTTCATTGATGTATAGACAGTGAGTCAAAGCCTGCGCTCAGACATGAGGAAGCAACTGTCAAGAGAAACCACGAGTGATATTTACCCTATTAATGACGCTTTTCTTTCCCTTCTTCCTCAAAAATTATTAGTTTATTTAGTTGAGAGAATTACTGCGGTCTGAGTACAGCCTCTTCCCACACTTCCGCAGTCTCATCTGGTCTTCCCCTACCTGCGTTCAGACAAGGAATGGTGCCACCAGGGCCAAACGTTGAGTCTGATTGGCAGAGGACAGAAGGCTATGAAATAATGAGGAGCTGGGTTTCAGGTGGAGAAACTATGCAGCAGTAACGCCCAAATGCATCTGCTTACTATCACCCACGGGCACTACATGTATCAGTGCAAAGCCCTAATAGTCCTGCTCAGGGGAATCTCATTATTGTACTTATCAAGATATTTCATTACACTCCAGATGCTCCTAAAGGCAATCTTAGCCGTGTGGTGTGTCTTGTCTTCTCCAGGTTTCTAGTGCCCAATCATCTTTGGTGTTGATGCTGTGGTTTAAGGCACTTGCTTTAACCCTGCAAATCCTGTGTTCAGCTGTTGAACCTGTTAAGGACTGACACTGGTGCTCTGTGTATAAATTGATGACTTCCTTGCGTTCGAAAGCCTGTGCCACCTTCCGCAGTCACAACTTCAGGTCACTGCATGTCTAACATGTGATTTTTCTCTTTCCAGACTGCTTATCCTCCAACACATTACATCCGCAGAGTGCCCCAGAGGAAGATCCACTATTTCACAGGCTTGCAGGTCCTGCAGCTCCTCATCCTCTGTGGTTTCGGCATGTCACCGTTGCCCTACATGAAGATGATCTTCCCACTCATCATGATAGGGATGATCCCAATCAGGTAGGAAGCTTGGCTGCCTTTTTTTTTTCTCCCATGCATTTTTTTCTTCAGGCTATGACTGCAGGAAGTTTGAGTGGTCTAGAAGGGCATCTGGCACTTTCCTGAGTAGGCAGATCCTGAAAGTGAGCGATGGTGATCTCTTCTTCACCAACTGTTCAGGCTCACGAAGGAGTAGTGCTAAGAGCCTGTGATTTCGCTGACGCTGGGTGTTGTGCAAAAGGGTACTGGGCTGTCAAATATTCTTGTCCCACCTGGCACAGAGAATCATAGAACGGTTTGGGTTGGAAAGGAACTTAAAGGTCAACCATTTCCAACCCCTCTGCCATGGGCAAGGACATCTCCCACTGGGTCAGGTTGCTCCAAGCCCCATCTAACCTGGCCCTGAACACCTTCAGAGGTGGAGCAGCCATGACTTCTCTAAGCAACCTCTGCCACTGCCTCACCGCTCCCACAGGAAAAATGTATTCCCAATACCTAATCTACATCTCCCGTTTTCAGCTTAAAATCATTCCTTCTCATCCTGTCCCTTCATTCCCTGATATTCCCAGTGCTTGCGAGATGCCTGATCTTCCTGAGAAAGCTGTACCGTAAGCCTTCTTCTAAGTATTTGATAATGTTTTTTAATTGCTTTGCTACTCGATTTCCTAAGACTTGTGCTCAGAGCAGAGCTAGAAACTTTTCTTGAGAATCCTTATTTCTTTTCCAGTGTTGTGGTGAACTTGGAGACCTCTCACACTGCAGAATGCCGTTGTCGATGATCAGTTAGATCAGACTGGTCACATTTAGTCTTAAAACCTTAAAACCCAGGAAGACCCCACAATATCTTGTAGTTTTAAAAGAATCATTGAGAATTTTAGCTAACTTCTTCCTTAATGTTCATTAACAGTGATGGTCCATCATTCCCCACTTAAATCATTCATGCTCTCCATCCTTTGGATATAATGAGAAGCCATAATAAGATCTTGGAAGGAACAGATCTGTTTCCAGTCTGCTTGATTATTTTTAGGCCAGCATGGCATCCAGCGATATCTTCTTGTCTTTGAGCTTGCAGCCTTGGAGTTTTTTTGTCTGATCTCAAAGTTCAGGGCTACCAATGTGCTAATCTGCCAAGGCAGCTATTCTGGTGTTTTCCTTGGGTGATTGATGGGTCCAGTTCTTGCTGAAATAAAAAGAAATGTCAAAACGGCTATGGTTCATCAATAGGAACAGGTTAGAGCTATTTGGGCTGAGTTTTTAAAGGTAAATGAAATCCAGTAATGCACTGAAATTATTGTTCCTATGGTAAGAGTCTCTCAACCACCCTTCACGTAGGCATCACTTTGGATGACTGGTTAAGTGGTTGGTAAATACTTCAACTGTGTGCAGTGCTGAATGATTGACCTTTGTGGGAATTGCAAGTCTCTATGCAGAGCAGCTCAGTACAGAAGAAAAACCCTGTGGGACACAGTTAGCCAAACGTTCAAGTATTGGGTGTAGTGTAATAAGCTAAGTGAGTACAGAGAGAGTGCTGTGTCAAAGAACCCGATTTTGTAGTAAGAGCTATATAATTTAGTGGTGCAAATATATCTTATTTTGAGTAAATAAGATGCTGTCATCTTATACTAGCTCTGTTGCTAACTCATTTCTCATTCCAATGCAGCTTTTTCTAGTAGCTGGATAATCAGCCCTGCTGCTAAGGGGAACGTGATGCATGGCGTGATATAGAAATTTGCTCTTGGCTTTCCTTTCTCTGATTTCTTTGGCCTTCACGTATTTTCTGTGGGCTCCAGCCGAGAAGGCAGCACCATGATGCATGAGCTCAGGAGTTAACAATGACTTTTTCAGTCAGATTTGGCATTCTAAATAGAGTAGAAGTGAAATATCTTTTTCTTTTCTTTAAGTGAAGGGAGGAAGAGGACATGAGAGAGTAGCCAGAGGTCAAAGTCAAGAATCAAACCCAGATGAGTCATGGTTCAATGTCCTATCCAGAAAACCACCCATGTTACTTGTCTGTCTCCAAAGCCACATTTCCATCTGTCTGACCGCATTAGACACATGATTTGTGTTGTCAGTCGTGAGGGACCATCTTTCTCCACTGGTGTAGCATTAATGTGAAAGGTAATGGATTCTTATTGCAGTGGATAACAGCCTGTTGGGAGAAAACGTGGCCTCTTTGGGTATCCCCAGTTCCTGGCTTTGATTCAAAACTTGGTTTTGGTTACGCTCAAATCCCTTCTCTGAGAAGTACTGAGGTTAAGGTTGCTTAGAGAGGAAGAACTTTCTTTCCAGGTTCTCTATGATGCTTATCTGTGCTCTGATGGCTCTTAAGCGTTTCATGACAGGTCTATTTAAGCACATCCTGGCACTTCTCAGTAGGAAGTGCTCTTTGGTATCTCTTACATATCTATTGAAAAGGCACTTCCAAGAATTAAACTGACTTTCTAGTGCTTGGTGCCTTATTTTAACAACTGAAGAATAATTTCCTTCTTAAGCGATGAAGAACATCAAACTAAATATGCAGTAGGATTTAAGAAGAGCAACTTCATGGCATGTTATTGCAGTGCCTTGCCTTTCTCACCCAAATACGCTAATTCATGAGGATGTTCCTGCAAACAAATAAAAAAATCAAGCCAACAAAGTAAGGAATTGCTGTCTCCATGATCCAAGGGAGAATCCAGACCACTGGGTAGGGATGGAGTCTTAATAGCACCTGCAGGAATGAATGTCACAGCCCTTCTTATCTTGTGACCACGGTCTCAAGTCTTGCTGATAGACTTAATGCTTCACTAAGAGTTGTAGTGAGTGTAAGGCTGCGTGAGGTGAGGTTTGTGTGTTGGGAAACTATAGGCAAGTGATGAGGAAAGTAGAAACTCGAAGGAAATGGTGATTTTTTTGCAAAGCAAACTCTCCACCAGCAAACTGAAGGCAGCAGGAATCTCCTGCCTTCCTCCCCAGCACAAACCAGGAGTGTAGCTGTGGGTCAGGTGAGATGGTGCGTTCTTGGTGCTCTTAAGACTTTGTGGTGACAGAGACCTCTAGGAAAGAGATTTTTCACCGTAAAGATGCAGAAAATGTCTTTCCTCTTCATCTGAAAGGAGAAAGTTTCTTCCAGGAGGAGCTCCACGCTGTTATTCCTATAAACATTGTATTTGCTCGCAGGATTAGTTGTTTCTTTACCCCAGTTCATTTCTCCTATAGGTGGGTGAATCTGCTGTGTGTGTGGCCATGGACAAACTCAACTGAGTCTCAGAACAGGAGAAACATTACATGACAATAAACAAGCACTAATGCTATCTCTCTGGTTCAATCTTAGGTATAACCTGCTCCCTAGGATCATCGAAGCCAAGTACTTGGATGCTATGGATGCAGAGCATTAAACATGGTCCTCTGCACACGGAGCAGTGAGCACAGCTCTTTTGGAGTTGAAAGGCGGCTCTGTCGAGGCGTAGAACAATCTATCTGCAGTTCTTTCTTTCACCACTTTCTTTCTGCTCTAATATGGCGTTGGTAATGCACACATATCAAAGACCAATTGAGTGTTGAAGAGTCAGACGACAGCCTTGGACTTGGGAGGCCGGTGTTCTTTGGAGCTGTAAGGCAAGCAGGCTTTATGGAAATGCTACTTCCCACATCCGAAAACTAGAAACCCTAACGATCAACATGTCCAATGCAGTTGGAGCATGCGTTCTCAGAGTTGTCATGTGTTCCTTTGTTTGTGGGGTGGGAAAAACCTTTTTTTCTTCTGCACCATGTTCCTTTCTTCCAAAACACTACAAGGACAGCAACCGACCCTTCTTTTACAGATTGACAGTCCTGCTCTCTGGCCTTTGAATTCCATTTCCCTTGCATCCAGTATTCCAAAATTGGTATTCCCAGTGGGGTGGCCTCATGCTAAACCACTGATTTCAGGAGAGATGTCTGGCCACCTCTTCAGATTAGTGGGGCTGGGAACAGATATGATTTGTACTGATCTAATCCACAGCTTGGGATGAATATTGAATTCCTAGAAATGAGCTGGAAATGTTCAGAGGTTGGGCTTGCGTGATGGTGTTGATGAAACTGCATCTGCATCTAAACTAGTTGGGAGTTATTTTGGATCTTTCTACCTTTATTTCGTGGTAAACACACACAGAAGTGTAGCTTTGCACAACTGCAACACTCTTGCACCCAGACTGAGATGCTGAAACTTGTCAAAGGGCGGTTGTGTTAATGATTGCATATACATATGTACAGTAGTGCCTATGTGTACATATGTACATATGGATTTGTGTATATATTTTGCATAGATATACATATAGGCCTGATTCTTTCAAAATATCAAAAGTGTTTTGTGCAGTCAGTGTTACCCGTGATGTCTCAACCATGCACTTGTTCTCTGCTTCAGTGCTGCTTTTTCTCATTTGAGAGATGGGTCACTTTTTTACTTTGGAAGCTGCTCAGTTACTGGTTCTGTTCATGTGTTGTTTTATTCCAGATGTCCTTTCGCTTTCTTCTTCCCATGGCTTGAGACCTTCATCATTCTGTCTTGCTGCTCCAATGTGTGAATTTTGCATTTAATGTACAATATGCAATGAAAGTTTTTCTTTTTCGCTGGATTTGTTGGTCATTTCATTGTTTGTTTTTTGTAGCTGATCTCCAGTTTTCCCCACTCCCAGACATTATATTATATTTCTGGATGAATCTAACTTCTGCTGTCTTTTATATATCAGTTTATTTAATTTTGCTTGTGCTATGGTCAGTTTTCTTACTTGGAGTACTGTGAAAGAAGCTGCCCTTTGGTTCAGTGCTTGCCCTTTGCCGCACACACCAAATCACTGGTAAAGTATTAAGAAAAATGTGGACCTCCAAAGATAATGAACTTTCAGAACAGCAGAAACGAGGGAAGAAGGGTAATATAAAATGAAATGCAAAGGTAATATTAGCGCAGAGAAGTGTTTCTTACCAATTGCTTTTAAATGGTGCAGAGTCTTTATCAGCACATGACCTACTGATTGGGTGTTCCTCTGCATGATGAGGAAGACCAACTCTAATGAGGGAGGAAGGCATTGAGTTTAAAAGCTCCTGTGCTGAAACTAAGCCAAACACAGCAAATTTTCAGTGGCTTGTATTTGCACTAAATATCAGATGGTATTTCATCTTAGTGTAGTTGCCTACAGCTTTAAAACATGTATGAAAAGCTGAATTTTTATTTTCTTATGAAACCCTTCATCTTTGTATTGATGGAGGAGGGAAAACTGTAAGAGTGTTCTTAAGAACGTGGCCATGGCTGATATCTCCCAGACCAATCACAAGGGAATTGCCCTCAGCTTAGCAAGCAAAACAGCTTTGCGTGACCTTGAAAGCATGACTTTCACGTTACATCAACCAACTGTTGTGGAACTGCTGGAAAGGCTCAGGCTCAGGATGCCACCCCTGTACATCAAAGGAGGTAATGCCAGACACTTGGCTTTCAATCAGTCTTGGAGGCAGCAGATGACTTATGCCATGTCTGGTATGTGGTGTGACAGCAGGTATAAATCCATGAGTGGTTTCTGACTACCTTCATCAATGTTTTCTAGCTTTTGAGTCATTTCCACGGTGAGATCAGTAATAACTGTTACCAAGGTCTACGTGTAGAAACACAGCAAACAGTTGGCAAACAGGATTTCAGGGCAGTGCAAAGGTGGAGGTGGTAAAAGTATGTCTGATCTTCAGTCAACAGAAAAAAAAAGCAGGTGACGGCAAACAGTTCAATACCTGTTGTAAGACAGGGAGTGCAAAGGCCTGATGATGCTTAAATAACATGCTTTTCCCACGGATGTCAAAAGATTTAACCGAAGGTGGAATGAAAAGCATCATCCTGTGGCTGAGTAAGCTGTTAAACGCACATATCCTGGGGTTGCATTTCTGGTGCCTCAGCACTTGGCAGGAAGAAGTCGCCCTGTGGGATGATTTAAATCATATTATGGATGCTGTGCCTGAAAGAAGGAGAGGATGTGCCCAAAGGAATGTGGCTCTGGACCGCTTTCTGGTTCGCTTTGAGGTGATCTTTCCTCCAGCATAGAGCATAGTGGGGTGAACTGGTTTGCAGGTCTTGCTAGAGGAAATAGTTTTGAGATGTACCCTCTATCCCCTCAACTTAAAAGGATCAAAAATATCCCCATTTGAAGCTTCTTTGAAACCATTGATTTCAGATAGTGTCAAATGTTGCTAACTGAGGTTATTTAAAATCCAGATAACTGGAGGTCTAAATATCCATGACAACTCTTGTTTCTGTCTTATTGCTATTGCTTTACCAGCATCACTTCAGTGTTTCCATTTCCCTTGTAGCATCAATAGGATTGTGTTTTGCAGGGCTTTCTTTTGGCAGAAGTCAAGGGCCAAAGAATCAGCTGATGGGAAATCAGCACAACTCGGGAGAAGAAGTTGTGCTGGCTTAGATTGGTTGAACATTTGGACCCATGTGTCAATGTATGGGTAGAGAGGAGATGTGAGACTCGAGGTCTCTTGTCTTATAAGGGGTTGTAAAGTTCCTGCAGAGGATTTTTTTTCATACAAAAAAACCCTTTTCTCTTCTTGTTTGCTTCTGGTTTTGCTGACTTAAGTGCAGGCGTTTCCAGGAAGTAGCCTGACTAGGGAAGGAGAGTTTGTTCAGAGTTGATCGAGCACTTTAATACTTCTGTGAAGGTTAAGACAATTAGAATGTAAAAAGTTTTACTGTAAGCTCTTTGTATACGCACAATGCTATGTATAACTGTTGCCAAAGAACTGGGTTTGAAAGACGTGGATAGGTATTAAGAGAGTCTAATGTTCACCTGGAACCCCAAGGTAGTTAAAAGCTTCTGAAAGGAATGGATTTTGGAAGTTACCTTTTGACAGCTGCCAAGATGATCAGAAACTGGGGGTAGAATTAACTTCTACTCTGACTTGTAGTTTTTGATCCTTACATTGAATGTAGGAGCTGGAAGTTAGCTTGACAATTAAAATTGGATTTATACCAGAATACTCTTGTTGGTCTGAGACTTATTTTGTTGCCTTCACAAAATACTGTTGGCATGCTATGTATGGAAATAGATGTGGTTTTCCGTGTAAATGAAGGATAGTTAGTGAAAACATGGACTGCTGAATGGGCAGCATGGCACTTTCTAGATTGCTTAGGAAGCGAATATGACAGCTTCACTAGCATCAATCTCCAAATTCTCTGGCGTCAACATTTGAAGCTATTAATAAATGTCGAGCTCTACTTGGATATGCATCAGCGCTTTACTGCGAAAGGATGGGGAATGGAGTAAATGAATTCAACTGGTTTGCTTCAGTGCTGCCATCTGAAATGCTTCAAGATGAGCCCAACAACTGTGGAATGTGATACATGCTTCTTCATGACCTGTGTGAACTGGGATGCTCCAAAACCAAGTATGGCAGATAGTCACTTTTGCATATGTTGGAGGTCAAACAAGTCTCCCCAGAGGGTCCCATACCCCCAACTGTACCAAAGGACTGAAACTGTTTGTAAACCTCTGCATATCGTAGCTGGCTGCTTTAGAAACTGCTGCTGTACTGTCTTCTATTGACACTCTTTGAAGAAACATGAAGTTGGCCAAAGCTGGATGTAGCTGGAAAACACGTGGAGGTGGGAGGGAAGAGGTTTTTTGCGGAGTTCTCAGCAATAAAAGGGGACCCAAGGCATGCCGTGTCACCAGAAACACCTTATGACTTTCCAATCTGTACGACTAAGCGTGTCTCTACCCTATCTATCGGCACTTTGGTGTTACTCCTTGGGCAAGCTTTTCTTGTTCATTGTGCTGTATGCCCTTATTTGTGTTTCTTCTACCCACTTGGAAGGTTGAGGGGCAGAACCATGGTTGGCTCAAGCTCATCTTGTGTGTCAGTCCCCCCATAAATTTCAGTGCAAGCCATTTTCTCTGTCGTGTCCTGACCCAGCTCTCCTCTTCCTCAGCCCTTCTCTGAAAGTTGGCTGTGCCGTCCTCACTATGGAAATGCTGCCCGAGTGTCAAGTGGGTATTTTCCTCCAGACAACTCAAGCCTGTGGCTGAGCAGCAGTGTGGCAGCGCCTGCTCCCATGGGGCTCACTTTGCCATAATAAGTAATTATGAAGGATTCGTAATTGTCCTACATTTGCACTGTCTTCTACATCTCTTTAGATGATTACTTTATGGCACAGTGTTCCAGTTGGGCTGTTTTTTCATCTGTCAAGCTTCCAAACCAACCTAAATAGACATAATGGGATGGGTTTGCCCCATTTTCCATCTGTGCTGAGGCCTGTGGATGTTTGAGGAGAATAGTCTACTCTAATTGTTTTCATATCTAATTAAGGCATTTAAGTACCAAACCCTGTCCATTACACTTCTGGCTGCAGATCTGGTTGCAAAGAGCAAAACCATCGATGTTATGTGAAGAGCAGACAGACAAAGGAGTTGCTGGTGTTACATGCTTTAGAAATACAAATTAGCACTTTGCTCTTAGCTTTTGTCTTTTCCTTTCAGGCGCTAAGACAATCCTTGGCTGTGTCTCTTTCCCTTATAGAAAACTCTGCATGAGTTTGGATCACTTGGCACTGTTCTGCTGTCGCATTAAATATTAAGAGCATGTCCTGGGGGAGATTCTGCCTTCTGCTCCCCATCTGCATCTCTGCCACAAAGAGCTGCTTTCTTGGAGAGCTGAGGTCTGCTCTTTGAGCAGATGAAGGGATGCATGCAGTGTCTCGGTCATCTCTGTGATAAATTCTTGCAAAAACTATCAGTAGCCCTTATTTAGCCACAGGTGGGAGTCTCAAAGATGAACAAAGTGGCAGAGTTGGAAGAAATAGTTTACAATTAAATTCTCTCTCTCTTGACCTGAGCTATGGTGGCTTTTTTTTTTGCACTTAGCATTGGAAAAAAAAAATACTAAAAGCCTCTGGCAGTAAAGTATTTGTTGTGTGACCAGGGTTTTGCAGAAAATTTAATATGCAGAAAATCAGCCTATTAAATTCAACAGCTGGAATATCAGTTTCAGCACTTGGGAGACTTGCTGAAGCGCTGAGATCAGCTCTTGCAATGCCCATCAGCAATGATGGATGTCTCGGTATGCTTTTTCTAGGCATCAAATTTAGATAAGTTTCACATGATTGGATGACTTACATGGCTTCTGCGAGTGTCCATGCAAGCAGTGTGGGTAATGTAGCCACACTGGTCTCCCAGATGTGGCTGGAGCAGAAGACATAGCCCTTGGTGCTGGTGAGAGATGGCATCTCCAGTGTTGCAGGTGATCTCTTTTCAGGTGGCAGTTGGTTGATGTCTGAAGGATGTGACTGAGCTCATGCAGTGAACTATCTGCCTTAAAAGCTGTGTTATCCACCTTTCTGTTATTTAAACCCTCTGTCTATAGCAGCGTGTATTTCTGAACTTCCCGAACTTGGGACCGGTGCCACCAATTTCAAACTGCATCCCCAGCAGAGTCCCAGCCTGCGTAAATACTTTTAAGTGATTCACATCTTTTGGGCTTCCCTTGCTTTGCCCAAGTGTTGGCATCTACCTCCCAAGCTTTCTGATGCCAAAGTCTAATTAGGAGCCCTGTTTTAAGTGCCCACGTCTGGAAGCTATATCCACTAGGATGTGCATTGGATGTGTCCATCCCTGGCAGGCTCTGGGCTGTGATCTGAAGTGTCCGGTAAATCTAAGTGGATCTATTCCCATGGGTGAAAGCGTGATTCGGCTGCAAAGCATGGCAGCCCCGCTGGAAAGTGAGAAGCTTATTGCATTGCTGGCCCTTTGAGGATTTAGCTTCTTATGTTTGGCAGAGCTGCTCTGATTTCATCAGTAAGGTGGCTTAGTGCTCTGTTATTTTCAGAAGTGTTTAGCCCTCTGTTCTTCCTCTCCTCTTTACTGCTGTGAAGTTGTACCTCGTTCCCACAGGGATGTTGATACCCCACAAAACAAGAATGCTTTTATTGAAGTCCAGCAGTTCAGCTGCTAAGAAACCTACCTTACTTCTCCAAAGTAGATGCTTCTGAACCTTAGTGTGAATGAAACTCCCTTCTCCCTGGTCCAACCTGAGAAAGGGGCTCTATCTTAAATGCACTCTTATTTCCCCTCTTGTTTTCCTTGGAGGGAGTGTAAATGCAAGATAAGGTCTGAGGAGAGTGACATCAACAGGAGAATCCTTCCTGAGGCAGAACCAGCTCATCTCACATCTTGCATCTCATTTCCATGCAGACCCTCTTGGCTGGGGCAGTTTACAGCATGCCAGAAGATGACCAGCAGTGGGATTGTTTTCCAGCGTATCACATGACGTGTAACTGGTTAAATATCTTTGTACTGGGTTCCATCGCAGATTGCCAGGGAACTGTTTTAAGTGAGGGAAAGCACATGTTCCTGTTTAGGGAGATATGGCCCGTAGATATTGCACTTGCTAAATATGCTCTTCAAGCGCATGCCTCTATCTAGTGTTGATTTTATGGTGAATGATTTCTTTTGATAAGAGTTGCTTGGGACATGGCACGGGGGGAGGGAGAGGGAATTCCTTTATTGTATAAGGAAACTCTGTATTTAAAAACAAAATAAAAAGAAATGTACTGTTTATATATTTCTACTCTGTGACTAATCAGTGTCCTTTATTTAACCTCAAGCTCCCCAGCACAGCCTGGACTTCTCTCGTATGTGCTGATGGAGGTATTTCTCTGGTGACACGTGGGGACCTCTGTAGCTGAGATTTTCTGTAATCCTTGACATTTCTAGCTTTTAAGCACCTTAACTGTGAGTGTATGGACAGGTGTTGTCCCACGGGAGTCTGGGGAGCCAAAAATGGAATTCCTTCATCCTTTAATGGGGAAGCCTAAGAAGTAACTGCACCGTTTACCTGATATGGTGCACTGGGAGCATCTGGACCTGCATAGCACTGCCCTCGTAGTTTTATCTTCTTTGGCATCATCCAAACCAGATATAAACCCAAAATCTAGTGTTTTATGGGAGCCTGAGAATGATCCACATCTCCAAGGAGAAGTTCAAGGCCAAGATGGATGGGATTTTGAGCAGCCTGGTCCAGTGGGATGTGTCCCTGCCCATGACAGAGGATTGGAACTGGATGAGCTTGGTGGTCCCTTCCAACCCAAACCATTCTGTGGAGATCACGAGAACAAGACTGAAAAATGGGTAAGATGTGGTTGTGCACCCATCCAGGAACAAACACTTTCTGGGAGCCCCGATGTCACCTGGGCCTGTGATCTCTTCATGGCAGCTGTCTTTCTCCAGCCCATGAAAGTCTCTCCCCAGGGACAGCCCTGAGGTCCCTGCTTGGCCTGTGGAAAGCTGGGAAGGCTGAAAAGCACCTTTGGGAGGGAGATATAATAAAAGGCTCCACGCTACACCAGGACAACAAACACCTGAGGATGCAGCGAGCCCCTCTGGGTGGGTGAAAGGGAGCAGAGAGGTGGGGATGAGCCGGTCATGTTTGTCACCTTCTGGCTGTCACTGCGTGGGGTTTTTTAGCTGATGGGCATCTTCCTCCAACTGCAGGCACCCTGGCAAGGCCAGAACCCTGCGAGGTGCAAAGTGCCCCCATTCAAAGCAGATGTCTAATAATAATTGATTTAAATATCAGTGGTATTTGGTGCTGATGTAAGGTGGGGAAGGAAGGGGTTGGATGAGGGCATGTTTCCCCCCCTCCCCTTTCTTTTCTCACCGTGACACACATGCAATGCACTGCCGGGAGCTTTGCAGGAGAGTTTAAATATCCATTGCCCAAAATTGCATGGACAAACAGTTCAAAGAGGAGCAGGATCTGTGTGTTTGCGCTCTCCTATGTCTTGATATGGAGGACAGGGGAAAAAAGGTTATTCAGAGTGGCTGCAACCAGGCTTTCCTCAAACTGACATGCATTTGTCAATACGTTTTCCTTCTTAGAACCATAGAATCAGAGAATAGTTTGGGTTGGAAGGGACTTTAAAGATCATCTAGATCCACGCCCCTGCCATGGGCAGGGACACCTCCCACTGGCTCAGGCTGCCCAAGGCCCATCCAACCTGGCCTTAAACACCTCCAGGGATGGGGCAGCCATAGCCTCCCTGGCCAACCTGTGCCAGTGCCTCCCCACTCTCTTGGTGGAGAGATTCTTCCTAACGTCCAGTCTAAATCTGCTCCTCTCCAGTTTATACCCATTGCCCCTCATCCTCTCACTACAAGCCTTTGTAAACAGTCCCTCCCCAGCTTTCTCGTAGCTCCTTCAGGTACTGGAAGGTCACTATAAGATCTCCTCGGAGCCTTCTCTTCTCCAGGCTGAACAAGCCCAACTCTCTCAGCCTGTCCTTGTATGGGAGGTGCTCCAGCCCTGGGATCATCTTTGTAGCCCTGCTTCTCATGACCTGCTTTGATTTAAACTGAAAAGTCATATTCCCCCCTGCGCTTCCCAGCCCTATAAAGGACTGAAATATCTTTCCAGGGTAATCCAGATCAGAAAGGGTCCAACACTGCACTCAGTGCACATCTGCCACTGCAGCACAGCAAGTGAGGAAAGGGTTACAAGCCCTTGGCCACTGCCTTTGGGAGGGATTAAGCACCCAGAGATGGACCAGAAAGGAAAGCAGTAGAAATCTTGCAGTCAAGAAGGGGTCAGGTATCTCGAGTTATTGGTGTAAGAGCCAAAAAAGCCATTAATAATAGGTGTTTCTTTAGTGTTTTGGATAGGGTTTTTGTTTCATAGAATCATAGAATAGTTTGGGTGGGAAGCGACCTTAAAGAACATCTAGTTCCAACCCCCCTGCCATGGGCAGGGACACCTCCCACTGGATCAGGCTGCTCCAATGCCCCATCCAACCTGGCCTTGAACATCTCCAGGGATGGAGCAGCCACAACTTCCCTGGGAAACCTGGGCCAGTGTCTCACCACCCTTATGGTGAAGAAATTCCTCCCAATGTCTAGCCTAAATCTGCCCCTCTCCAGTTTATACCCGTTCCCCCTCCTCCTATCACCACAAGCCTTTATGAATATTTGTTTGTTCATTTACTGGCAAGTAGTTTGCAGCCCTGAGCCTTCCCAGGCTTCAAAACCTCCTGGTTTTCAGCAGGGATTTAATCTGCTGAGAACAGGTGCCATCTAGGGGACAGACGAAAGAAGACAAGGAGGATTTCATTTGCAAACCATTTGTAATGTTTGCTCACCAACCCACCCATCTGCAACCTTTAAAGTTCCTCAAACCCACCTCATCACCAAGCATGGAGAACCCCAAGGTCAAAGTGGAGAGCTGGTGGGTGCAGGGCTTGATGTAAACTTAACCAGCCCCTGATCCCAAGCAGAAAGCAACTGCCTTCGTGCATCACTCATGCCCAAAACTATGGACCAGAGAAGCATGCACCAAGCTTTTCCTTTGGTGGTTTGCTCTAAGTGTATGGAGAAACTGTGAGCAAGCCAGAGTGCTGCGAACTCACCTGTCTGTAGGCACAACTTATATTGCCGGCTCTAGGTTTGCTATGATGTCCTGAAACAACTTCCCCTCTACTTACTTCTCCCTAGATGGACATATCCTGCTGGCTTTTAGAAAAGGCTGGGCTAGAAGTGCTTGCTCTGCATCACCTGCTTCTCTCCCTCTTGAATTTGGATGCTCTGGAGGTGTAACACCAGTCCGTTGCATCAAGAGGTGCTGGTTCAGCACTGTATGACTCCATCTGAGCAAAAAAAAACCCCAAATCAGCACCTATCTCACTGCAGATACTTAAATCAGGCTCGACCCGAGCCCTTGGAGATGGTGAGAGCAGTGGGCGTAAATGCTGCACGTCCATCGCTTTGAATAAACAATGAGTGCTAATGATACCAGCTCAGTAATAAAAGTCTGGCAAGAGGGTGGCTACAGCTCTAAGCCAGAGCTGCAGGGATAGAGGATTTGTGTTGGAAACTTCAGCTAAATCATTCATTTTCCCCCTTTCCTATCTTATTCCAAGCTTTTTGATTTTTCTCTGTTAGCTTATCATAGAATCAGAGATTGGTTTGATTTGGAAGGGACTTTAAAGATCATCTAATTTCAACCCCTCTGCCATGGGCAGAGACACCTCCCACTGGATCAGGCTGCTCAAAGCCCCATCCAACCTGGCCTTGAACACCTCCAAGGATGGGGCAGCCACAGCTTCTCTGGGCAACCTGTGCCACCCTCACTGTGAAGAATTCCTTCCTTATTTTTAGTCTAGCTTCATCAACACAACCACCCCCCTGCCAAAATCCTTTTAGCACCCACCATAAGCAGCTTCAGGGCGGATGACGGGGTTGTGCAAGCCAAAGTTTTGCTGTCAGGGTCTCTTCTTTGCCCACCTCAATCCAATCCAGCAGCAAACATCCCTCCAGCTCATCCCCATCCTCCTCTGGGGCAGTTCGATCTGTTCGGGACATGGGGATGAGGTATTGGTGCTGACAGCACACGGCATGCCCCGGCTTTAGTGGCCATGGGGCACAGAAATAATTCCTTGAGAACTCTCCCAGGTAACCAAACTTTGCAAATCATGGGATATTTAAACACTAGAAGCTGCTTGCTGACTGTGCAGACTCCAGCAGAGGGAGCGTGGCTGCGGCTGACAGCATTAATTCCCCTTCTCTTTTTTAACTGCATCTTTTTGAGATGAGATATTTGGATGCCTCCTTGGGGTGGCGTCTTCCTACCAGGTTCCTAATTGCCTCCCAGGTGCTCAAAAAGCAAAATGCTTGGGGTGGCTTTGTAAATAAGTGGAAATTCAGAAAGGTTTTGGGTTTTTTTTCTATTTTGGGGAGATCCAATAAGAAAAAACAAACCAAAGACTTAACTCTGCAGGTTTTAAGTCACAGATAGATTGTTAATTTATCAATTCTGCGTTGTTTTTCCCCTTTACAGAAAAAGGATTTGGGGCAGAAAGCTCTTTGTTGATTGGATCCCTTTGCTGAAATCCTTTGGCTACTGATGTGACTATTATGGGAATGGTCTTCTGGTCCCCACAGGACACTTAGAGCAGTGTTCCCTCTCTGTGCTTTTGCTATTTGGCTGTTTTCTAGAGGATGAGTTTCTGCAAGGAGGCAATTCCTTATGTTGCTGCTGCGGTGTAGAGGGAAACCAAAGAGGTGGGAGGGTCCAGGAATGCTCACATGGGCTGAGCTTCATGCTTTGGAAGAGGGATAGGAAGGTGACACCTGTCCTGATTCAATGAAAACTGTTCCATGTCAATTGTGTCTTTTTTAGGGACTCTTCTTCGAGCACCTGTTGTCCTTAAAATTGTGGGTTGATTTTGAAGGATACGTGTGGTTTGGAAGTTTAAATGCAGAGCTTCATTGCCTTCTTGGGCCTTTCAAGTGCCTCAATTTCCCCTTTAAGCTCTGGTTAATTTGCTGCAGACCTCTGCCAGCCTCATTCCCAAAGCCACAAGCTGAGGGGTTGACACCGGCTGCCTTGGGCTGGACCCCCAAGTCAAGAGGTTGATGTCTGCATGACCAAATAATCTCTTCAGAACCACGTTCCCACCATACTGAGATGATGTGTGCTGGGTGAACACCTCTGGGGAGCTGGGCTTCACGATTATCAGGAGGACATGGGGCTGTCTTTGGGAGGGGGAAGCCTCAGAGAGAAAGCGGGACATATGCCCACGAAGAGGAGCTGCTTTGAGCAGTTTGGGTCTCTGGAACATCTCAGTCATCATTATTCCTGATCACACCCGCGGAAGAAACATGACAGTGTCTGCATATGGTCAGGTTATTGGCCCTCCTGCTATGAAGGTGGGTTAAGCCCCTCTGTTTCTAAATTAGAGAGGGTTTAGATACCCAGACCAGTTCCACGGTAACTTCTCTTGAGGCAGGATCAGTCCTTAGTGACGCTGCTTGAAAGCTGATAGTGTCAAGTGATTAATTTTATCCATCTGGGTAGGCTCTGCCTGCTTGGATGGAGAAATGTCAACACCTGCGATACAGTGAAGATTGCCTTGGGACTCTAGTCCTGAAAACATCGAGAGGTTGAGGACCTTGGAGCTAATGAGATTTCTCAGAATTTGCATATTAATAACTGTGCCTATTATCTTGCCATTAGAGTTAATAGGGTGTAATATTAACAATTAATAGTTAATAAAATAGCCACTTTAATGGCTGTTTGTACACGAAGATGGAAGAACGCGTCTGGGCACTGTGAGAATCAGACACAGTGGGAGGACTTTATTGATCTCTCATCTGCCTGAAGACTGAGGAGGAAAACTTCGGCTATTCTTCAACTTCTCAGCTTTATCTTGCAAGGACAATTTTCTTTGGCGTTCGTTTTTCTCCAGCAACATCCCTACTCCTCCGAATCTGTGCTCTCTTCTTAACCAAAGAAAGCAAGCTACGGTTACCTCCCTAATCACCATTAAATGCAATTAGTGCTTCCCAGCGTGGCCCAGGATCAAATGTCTTAACGAGGTCATCACAGCCTCCAGATGGAGAAATGCTGTATTATGATTTTTAGGGAAGGTAATAATAATTACTATTTTTAATCTTTCCTTCACTCAAAAACTGGCATTTTCCCACTGCCCTCCCCAAAATCAGCCAATGCAGGGAATGTGCCATGTATCTGCTCAAGGCTTGTCCATTGAGCTGGCCGGCAGCGCCCTGCCCTTGGTTTTCCAGGGAGTTTGATGCTCCCCAAAATATCCAAGCTGCTCATTCCACCTAGAAAGTGTTGGGGTGGAGGAATCCTCCTCTGGAGGTGCCAGACTTGCAGGGGTTTCAGAAGGGAGTAAATCCCTGGAGGTGTTTAAGACTAGGTTGGATGGGGCTTTGAGCAACCTGATCCAGTGAGAGGTGTCCCTGCTCATGGCACAAGGGTTGGTACTGGATGGGCTTTAAAGTCCCTTCCGACCCAAAACATTCTACGATTCTAAGATATAAGTTGTATCCTATGGAAATGGGGCTGGAATGGGAGACAAGGAGGTTAATTCTGCTCCCTGAAGCTATTGGAGGATTTGGGAGCTCTGCCACAGGTAAAGGGTCAGCCAGAACAAAGGGATCATGAATATCATCACCTTTATAAGCAGCTTCTCTCTTCCCTTCCTCTTTCAGGCCATGAACTTGATCGCTTGCATAAGCCGGTTGCTTCCCAGAGGTGCATTGAGAGATAAAAGCACCTCCCTGCTTTCTCCCTGCTAGCACACAGGGGCTGCTCACTGCACTAGTCTCCCAAAGGCAACTTCCAGGAAAGCTGGAAAAAACCCTTCTGCTTGTCCCCCACCCTGTATCCTTCCTCCTAACCCTGGTCCCAGAGGTGGAAAGTAGAGCACCTCGTGCGCAGATGGTTTTCCGAAACTCTCCAGGCATCTGGCAACAAACTGCCTTGGCATGTAAGAGCAGATCCTTAGGGGATGGCTTTATTCATGGATCAATTTGTCTGGGGTGTGAGACTGTGGAATATTTCTGTCCTGCAGCAAAGAGTTCTGCAGATCATAGAATCAAAGAATAGTTTGAGTTGGAAGAGACCTTAAAGATCATCCAGTTCCAACGCCCCTGCCATGGGCATAGACACCTGCCACTGGGTCAGGCTGCTCAAAGCCCCATCTAACCTGGCCTTGAACACCTCCAGGGATGGGGCAGCCACAGCTTCCCTGGGCAACCTGGAACAGGGCCTCACCACCCCCATAGGAAAACATTTCTTCTTAAGATCTCATCACAATCTCCCCTCTTTCAGCTTCAATCTGTTCCTCCTCATCCTATCCCTTCACTCCCTGACAAGAAGTCCCTCCTAAGCTTTCCTGGAGCCCCTTTCAGTACTAGAAAAGGTGCTCTAAGGTCTCCCAAGAGCCTTCTCTTCTCCAGGCTGAACCCCAACTCTCTCAGCTGTTCCTCATAGCAGCCCTTGAATCATCTTTGTGGCCTCCTCTGGACTTGCTCCAACAGGTCCATGACCTTCCTGTGCCCTTCCCTTCCTCCCCCCCCTCTTTCTGTTTGGAAATACTGGGCATAATTTTTCACCAAATATTGGTGAGTTCAAAACCTGATCCCCGAAGCACCTCTCACTCCCCAGGTTGCACGGGGTTTGTTGGTTGTGTTTCTGTGTCAGCTCCATCCCATCCTGGAAAGTCAACACCTTTGAAGGGGCTGGAAAAAAAAGAAAAAGCCACCCATCGTGCAAAGAGTATAAAAGCCAGAGCTTCATCACAGCGTGCCCTGGTGAGGAAGCTATTTCAGCCAGCCTCCCACACACACTGCGATGCTTGAGCAGCAAAGGAGAAACCCTGGTGTTAAGCACAGTCCTAGCAGCCCTGCTCCAGCTCTCTGGAGCTTTCCTTGCAGATGTCCTTTCACAGAGAACATCTGCCCCCAAAAACCTCTTGGGGTTGGTGCTGACTCTGACCTGCACTCATACAGTGTTCCGCAGGAGGGTTGGAACTGGATGATCTTTAAGGTCCTTTCCAACTGAAAGCATCCTGTGATTCTATAATCTAAAGAGATTTAAAGGGTTTTTTTCCCCCCCTTATCAACCCTCTGTGCTGTCCCTGGGAGCACTGGAGGGTGCCGGGGTGTTTGTCCAGCCCTGGAATGGACGAGAGAGCTGGTGGCACCAAGGATGGAGATTCCCATCCCACTCCAGAAGTGCTTAGCGTGGGGCAGGGCAGCAGGAACCACTTTCCAAGCCTGCCTGCACCTCTCCTGATTAAACACCCACTGCCCTGAGGGGTGTAGCATGGGGCTTTTGCCCCACACAGTCCCGGGAGGCAGCAGATGGGCTGAGCCCATGGGGGAACAGCTTTTAGGAGCAACCAATGCAGAAGGAGACCCTGCTCTGCTTCTTTCCACCCGGGAGGAGCAAACAGCAGCTGTCTGATGCCGTGGGTTGAAGTGCTGGAGCAATCTCAGTACCAGAGCACCCGTGAAATAGTTGGCAGAGAGGGAAATAGATGTGGATCTCTGCATGGTCTTCCCTGGTTTGTTTATTCTTAATTTTACCAGGATAAGGGAAAGGCTTCTCTTTAGAGATCTGCCTCTCCCTGGCTTTTTTGCTGCTCTTTAGTGCGGAGCTGAATGAACACGGGACCTCCTACAGGCAGAGGGGTGGGAAAACGCACGGAGCAGGGAAAGAAACCCTCTCTTATTATTATTTATAATAATAAATAAGAGGGAAAGCCGCTTTGGGAATGGACTTGCCCTGTACCCCTGGCTGCGCTGCTGCGCGAAGGCGTTCAAAGGCATCTTCCCAACTTCAGCCTTTCCCTCGAGGTCCTCACACGCTTCTCCTCCGCATCTCTGCAGGTTTCGGGGGGGGCTGCAGGACCCAGCTGGGGCTCCCCCTCCCTGCTCTTTGCTCCTCCCTGGGGCTCAGAAAGAGCCAAGGACCATCTGGGTCCCTGCCCGGGGAGAGGCGAGGGGAGGGAGGGAGGAGGGACTGGCGAGGCGGGGAGAAGGATGCTCCGGGGGTGGCTCTTTGCTTTCTCGCCTGCCCGGAGCTTGCAAGGGCTCTCCTGGAGGATGTCTCACCCCCTCGGCACAGGTAACTCCCAGACCCCCATCTTAGCTGGGAGGGGGAAGCTGAAAAGGGATGGAAGGGCTTGCAATCCTTCTTTGGTTTGCACTAAACTCCCTTCGAGAGGAAAAGGGGCTCTGAAACAAAAAAGAGGAGGCTGCACTGTGGGCATGATGCTTGGAGCCCTGCAGAGGGGTGAGCCCTGCCCTAAAGTTTCCCTCCTGATGGCTGGGAAACACTTACAGGGTTGAATAACCCGGAGGTGGGAGAAGGGTGGCTGCTCTGCGGGTGTCTGTGTTGTGAGGGTGGTGGTGATGCTCACAGCTCCGGGAATGGGTTTGGGATGCCCTGACCCTCACCTGTGTGTGTGTGGTGGTGATGCTCACAGCTCCAGGCATAGGCTGGGATGCCCTGACCCTCACCTGTGTGTGTGGTACCCCGAGGATGCTGCGTGTGATGAGTACGGTCCCACTGAGCTGCATCTCTGCGCTGCGCTCCTCTGCATCTCTACAGTCAAGCGTTGCCTCTGCGTGCCATGTGCATGGATTTATAGTCACAGCTTTGAAGTTTTTGTGTTAATGCATGCAGGAGATGCCGCCGGAGATGTGTGTGTGCACACGTGTGTGGCTGGGACTTGTGTTATCACATGCTCTTCTAGATCCACCTGCAGGAATATGCATGTAGTCGTGGGGGATTAAATGTATGGATGCACAGAAGTGCAGGACAAGCAGCACAGCTCAGCAGGAACACCTTCACATGGGCAGTTACAATCAGCTGCTGATATCTGTGCTGCTGTAACAGCACACAGGCGTTCAGGCAGCCGTTGCAGGTGGACTGGGTAGCTCGTGCTCCTTTAAAAGTAGAGAGGAGCTTCCTCCGAGCATCCTCCAGCAAACTGTGTGTCTTTAAGCAGGCTTGTGAAGCAGCTTCTTGCTGAGCATGTGAGATCCAGCAACAGCTTTGGGAAACAAGAGATGGGGTTGTAGGGTGGGGAGATATTATTTTCTTAGCCCATATGTGATAAAATGTTCTGGTTTGTCACTGGAGGTGTCATTGCTGGGAGAAAACTCGTGCCATTGCCCGCTGCGGTGAACTCAGAGCATGTTGCTAAGGGCCAGCCCCAGGCGGTTTCTGGAGCACCATCTTCTCTTTGTGGAGAACGCAGAGCAGCAGCACCCAGCTCAGAAATCACTCCCAAATGCATTCATGACTGAGGAACCTTCCGTCCCAGCTGAGCCACATGTGCCGTCCTCCAACATCACCAACACAACGGACTGTGGCAAGGAGATCCTGCTCTATGGGGACACTGAGAAGATTGTCATTGGAGCTGTGCTCTCCATCATAATCCTCATGACCATTGCTGGCAACGGTCTGGTCATCATCTCTGTGTGCATCGTCAAGAAGCTCCGACAGCCATCCAACTACTTGGTGGTCTCTCTCGCAGCCGCTGACCTGTCGGTGGCCTTCGCTGTCATGCCTTTTGTGACCATCACAGACCTGGTTGGGGGAGAGTGGCTCTTTGGGAAGGTTTTTTGCAATGTGTTTATCGCCATGGATGTTATGTGTTGCACCGCCTCCATCATGACCTTGTGCATCATCAGCGTGGACAGGTAAGGAAGGTCAAGGCACCCACCAAATATTCAGGTGGGCTCAAATATAGGGGAGTTGCTGGAGGTTGAGGACCACCAGAATCACGTTCCTGGTTGGATTGGTGTTTCCATGTGTGTTTTCCAGGTGAATAGAGTTGCTGAAGGCTTTCTGCGTGAATTAGATGCCTCGGTCTCTTTGGAGGAGCTGGGCTTAAGGTGCTTTCTCAAGTAACTTTTGTAAGTTACTTGCTTAGTCCTTCCCCTCAAGTGAGGTGCTTCACATTGTTCTTCCTTGGCTTGGGGAACAGAGGCTAGAGGATGGACCTTTGTCCTAACCTTCCCCATGGAAAGAGGCTGGACCACAAAAACACAACAACAACAACAACAACAAAAACATATTGAAAAATCCAGATAACAGAGCTTCTGAAGCCCAGTCCTGTGGGATGCTCTGCTGCTCCCTGGACTTGTGCCTTGGCTAAGGATGTCAGCAACCCTTCCCACCTCATCCTAAATCCCCAAAATCCCTGATTTAGCCCAGTGCAGGCATTTGTGAGGATTTGCTGGCTTTGTCTCTCACACCTGGGGTCAGTAGGGAAAGGCTAAGCCCATCTGGCAAACTGGCAGGACTTGGGCAAGTCAGCACCCCCATGGGTCTAATTTTAGCAGCCTGCGTCATTAGGGACATTGCACTGACGAGCCAGTGGGCCGGATCCAGATCTGACGCGCACACTGTCTTTCTCAGGAGGTTGGTTTGGGTTTACGCTGGCACCGCTGCACCAGGCTAGGTTTGTGATAAGAGAAAAGGGAGAGAGACGATAAGTTGCCTTCAGCTATACGACATCCCTCAGCATCCTCCCACCCTCCCCAGGTGTGAAACCCTGTGACAAAGCAGAAAGGGCAGGGAAAAAAAAATCCTGCTGCTGGTGACTGACGTTATCCCTGGCAAGGAAATGGCAACTCTTGCTCAGAAGCCCTCACCCCCCACAGCCTACTGCTCCTCTGCGAGCTGCTCTTTGCTCCACGGCCCTGATCAGCTCAGTTCTGCTGGTTAGAAAGTAAAATCACTCCGAGGCCATGGGGCAGGGTCTAGCTCTGTTGCTGAACTCGCTTTGTTTTAATAAAATGCCTGTTCGTAATAAAAAAGATGTATTCAGAGCTGACAGAGTCTGTCCCTGTTAGAAGGGAGAGTTTAAATGCAGTGATGGAATATGTGAACGTTTCCTCTTGATGAGTGAGGAGCTGGGAAGCAGCTGCACATTAATCAGATTAGTTTTGCTTTAACAGTTTCCCTTCCCTTTTCCCTTTCCCCATCTCTTCCCTTCTCTCTCTTTTCGCTTTTCCCTTTATTTTCCTTGGAAAGATCCAAGGATGCCATGCAGGGAAGTGCCTCGGGTTGGCTTTGGTCCATCTTTCCTTCTTTCCCCACTGGAACGGGACAGGGTAGGACTCTTCTGGGAAGGTGTAGACACCAGCATAGGAGGGGTCCACAGGTGCCGAGGCCAAATCCTGGGCTGTGCTGAGTGCCACAGGGAAGACAGCAGGGAGGAAACGGCTCAGTGTAGGATGGACAAGACTTGCATCTGCATGGCTGAACCCCCCAGTTTAGATAGGAGCAGCCCTACGACTGATTTAAGTTGCACCCACTGGTCACCCAGCCAAGGAGGATCGCTCTGAACTGGGTGATGTTGGAGGCACTCGTGGGTGTGATTCTTTTGTCTCCAGCAACCCCACACCTCTCTGAGGGAACATCATTGCCCATCTCACACAGATGAGCTCGTGTGGCTCTGAGGAGCCCGGGTGTGGAGCAGCTTTAGGTCCAAAATTCATGCTGCAAGCTGTAGGAAGGGGAAACCATCCCATCCCACAGGGACAGGGTCCCATTCTCCATCTCACAAGATTCTCAAACACCTCCTCATTTCTTCTGTACCTTCTCCAGCTGCTGGTCATGCAAACCATCCTTTTTGAACATCAGAGAGGAAAAGGGGACTGCAGCAAAGGGGACGATGGAGGGAGCACATGGCTTTAGAACTCTCATCAGGGTCAGGCAGGAAAACCTGTGATATAAGAGGCTGCTACAGAGCAGAAACTTCTGGCACAGGCTCGTCCCTTGAGTGTGTTTGCGCAGGGAGAAAGCCCTGCTGGGAGCTCAGCTGGGCTGCAGCATCACCGTTTGCTCCCAGACCTTTATTCCCCCCCTACCAAATACCTGATGGGGAATTTAAGTGGTGAAAGGGCAGTTGCTCAAGATGTGTTTCTAGCTGGGAAGAGAGAAAAAGAGTGAAGTATTTTGAGTGGGAGGAGGACCGGCAGGGCAGAGGGAAGGGTGTGGACAGTCCTCCCTGCTGTGCCCAGTTCAGCTGGAAATGGGAGGAAGAGCATGCTGCAAGTGCAAGGGGCTGGTGGGCTCATTCCATACCAGGGCACCAGCAGAAAAAGGTGATAATTGGGATGTCCTCTGATGCACAAAGGTGACTAGGGTACTGTCCTGCTGCTTCTGCCCTGAGGGCACCCAGGAATGGGCTGTGAGATACCCTGGAGCAGTATCTTGAGCATCCTGTAAGCTCTCATTACTCCACATCAACCTGTCATCCGTGTTGCTTCCACCAGGCACTGGATGGAGGTAGATTGAGGAAGAACATAGATCCAGGACTATGCCTCGATCACAGCCTCCCCGCAGCCTTGGGATGGGCAGGATTTTGGGGTTAACTCTTGATGGAAACATCTCCAAAAGCACAGTGTTCAGTTTCTATGCTGATATAAAGCAAAGCCAACCACAAAGCTAAAGCAAGAGAATCATAGAATAACAGAATCATAGAATTTGGGGTTGGAATGGACCTAAGAGATCATCCAATTCCAACCGCCCTGCCATGGGCAGGGGCACCTTCAGGCTGCTCAGAGCCCCATCCACCCTGGCCTTGAACACCTCGAGGGACAGGGCAACCACAACTTCTCTGAGCAACCTGTGCCAGTGCCTCACCACCCAGAATAGCTGAGTTTGCAGAGAGCATGAAATACCTGCTCCAAAAGAGGCGAAATTGTGGGTCACCTCAGTGAAGGATTAACTGACGTTTCCACCAGTGCCAATGGCAAGCTGCTCCTCCTGCCCTGCAAGCAAGAAGAGGAACAGCACTGGCCCTTCTCGGAAATATAAATCCCTTCTCTAATTCTGGCCTGAATGCCAACTTGGTCAGCACTGTTAGGCAGCTGCCTGTTCTGCCAAAAAGAAGATTGTGTTTTTATTGATGGCTGAAGTGTCCTCATATTTAGGTTAGCTTAGATGTAAAGGATGCTTGGTTTGCCCGAGACGATGAGTACTATTAAAATGTAGGCTGCTACTATTGATTATTAATGTAGAGCGCTTTTTAAAAGCCTCTTGATTGAAGCTGATAGAACCACTCTTGTCTGAAGGGGGCTTGGATTGATTTTCCTTTTAAATCAAAAATAAGCAAAAGGCTGGAAACATCTGTCTTTCTCTTGCATTTTTTTCTTATATAAAATCCTGCCAGTGTTATAGATTCTTTATTGCCACGAACCAAAACAACAACAAAACCCTTGGGGCTGCTCAGCTTTTGATGAAGCTCTGCGTAAAAATGCCAAGCAGCTGATAAAATGAAGTTCCCCAAACCCCACATATCACTTCAGGCTTTCCTAGAGCAGGAAAAAATCCTCCTCCCGTTTCGCAGGCAGCCCTGCTGCATCTTCCTGGCAAGTATTTTTCTACACAAAATCAGATTGCATTCTCCAAATTGGCATTGTCCTCAGTAAAAACGATGCATCCCGAAAGAGCCGGTGGGATGAAACCTGCACAGCATCTTTCTGGATCGCCTCTCCTGTATCCTTGATGCAAACATGTCCCAGGCTGGATAAGTCCCTGCACTGTATCTCAAGTGAGCTGGAATGCATCCTAAGGATCCTTAGGATGCTCTCCGGCACTTGAAGCATGCCCTTCTTCCCACCCTCAGCCAAAGTGGGTGCAGCCAGCAGGACTGTCCATCCCCTTCCCTCTGCCCGCCAGTTCTCCTCCCACTCAAAATACAACCTTCGCTCTTCTTCTCTTTTCCAAACTAGAGATGTATATGGAGCAATTGCCCTCTCACCGCTTGAATTCCCCATCAGGTATTTGGGGGGGAGGGGATGAAGGTCTGGGAGCAATGGTTTAAGGCATGGGTAGATGAAGGCAGAGGCTGCTGTAGCCTCCAGCTGCCTTTTGCATCCTCCACACAAAGGTTGCCTCTCTTTCAGCAGGCGCAGCATCAGCTTGGACACCAGACCTGATTTGGCCCAGACGAGGCATGAGTTTGTGATAAAACAGTGGGGTCCAGGACAGCCCAATTCTGCGTTGATTTTGGCTCATCCAACCTGTGTACCATGCAGAACGGAGATAGGGGCACCTTGGACAAGTTTTGTTTTTCTTTACTATTTAAACCCCGGCATAATGATTCAGTTATTACTGTTGAGCACAGAATAAATGTGATAAATCTGCTCTTTTGTGGGGCTGATGGTGGAGCTTCTCCTACCAGGGGTCTCTTACCCTCCAGCGAGGGCTGCCCAGGCATCACTTGGAGTGATGGCATGAAAGGAGTTTATTGCACAAGGAACAAGTGGCTACACAATCAGCTCTGCGCAGCGGGTGTCCTGCAAAGCCGCACAAACCACGGGTAAATCACTGCTCTGGGAACTGGCTTTTGTTACCTGATTACCGCTAAACTTGATTAATAACAAGACACACAAATTAAAAGGAAAAGGCTCAACGCAAGAGAATTTGATTTGAATTTCATCGCGTGTCTGTGCAATCTCTCCTCCTGCACTGCTGTAAACGGTGGCCTATTTTGAGGTCTTCCGGCTCTCATCAAAATTATAAGCAAAGACCTCAAAACAGCCCCATTTCCTCCAGCAGTGACTGCACAAGGCACCCAGAGATGAAATGTGTCAGCTTTGCCTGCTTTTTAAGTCTTGTCACTGTGCATTTTGCTGGGCTAGCATGTAAATTCCTTGAAGTTTCAGCAAATCCTGAGTGGATCGGCTTCTAAAGAAAACCCTGTAATAGCATAAGAAAGGGTATCGCACAACACAGCATATATTAGTTCGTAAAATTCTTGGCTTGGATATACAGAGGGGTGATTTTTGGCTGCTGAACTTGGAGATGTAAGTGTAGAGCATGGTTTCCTCCCAGCCTAGGGGACAGTCCTGCAGTCCTCAGCACGGAAACGACATGGATCTGTTAGAGCAAGTCCAGAGGAGGCCATGAAGATGGTCTGAGGGCTGGAGCACCTCCCATACAAGGATAGAGTGAGAGAGTTGTGGTTATTTAGCTTGGAGAAGGCCCCAGGGAGACCTTAGAGATGACTTCCAGTGCCTGAAGGGGACACAGGAAAGCTGAGGAGGGACTTCTTGCCAGGGAGTGCAGGGATAGGATAAGGAGGAACAGTTTGAAGCTGAAAGAGGGGAGATTGTGATGAGATCTTAAGAAAAAATGTTTTCCTGTGAAGGTGGTGAGGCACTGGCCCAGGTTGCCCAGAGAAGTGGTGGCTGCCCCATCCCTGGAGGTGTTCAAGGCCAGGTTGGATGGGGCTTAGAGCAGCCTGATCCAGTGGGAGGTGTCCCTGCCCATGGCAGGGGGTTGGAAGTGGATGGGCTTTAAGGTCCCTTCTAATCCAACCCATGCTATGACATCAAATCTGCTCTCCTTTCATAGCTCTTTCCTACAGCAGGAGTGAGGCCAGCTGAAGAAAATACAGAGGAAAACAGGAAAAGAATAACTCAGTGGATTAATTCAAATTCATTTTATCAGGGAGTCAGGGGAGAATACTTTGGGCTTTGAATTTATTTAACCGTCAGAAGGGGAGGAGAAATTGAATTTTTAAAATTTTATTTCCATCTTCTTCCAAACTTGGAGGAGGATATGGGAAAGGGAAATAATCAGAGAAGAAAAATCTCCTAACACCTACAATAAGACTGCTTGTTGGGAAAAAAAAAAAGGATACAACAGGAATAAAATGGTCTGCAGAAATTTTTGTTTTGCCAGAAAAGCCAATTCTTCCCTGGAACAGCTTTCAACATAAAAGCATCCCTACAGCTGCTGTTCTCACTGCCCCTTCGGGCTGACACAGTTTATCCAAGATAATTAAGAGATGATTTGATCCTGCCTAAAAATTCCTACTACATCCTGAGAGAAGGCAGATTTGAATCAAAAAGGCTGTAACATAAAAGAAATCTATGTGACAGCTGGAGGCTTTTGCTGGACTGACTGAGAATGAATAGAAGGCAAGAGCTTTTCACTTGGAACATTTGATGACAGTGGCCAACTCCCTGCTGATTTATTAGTTTACAATTGCAATTTACCAAGTAGCAGTTGACATTATTTCTTAGACACCATGAACTTCTCAGTCAAGGCTGAGGATGGTTCAAAAATACACTCCTTAGTCTAACCAGGAGCTGACAGGTAATGAGGTCTCCAGCTCCTTTCAGCTGAGTTAACAAGGTAACTCCTAATTCTAGGCATCAGGATTTGTGAATCCCTGGGGGCTGGACACCATCATTTGAGGAGCTATGGGCTATGCAAGGGAACAGACAGCTCCAGCTGTTTGTTTTGCTCCTGTTTTGGGTGCCAGAAGTCATCTCCAGTAGATGTTGCAGGAATCTGTAAGTGTGTCCTATTATTGCAGGCTAAATGGCGTTAGGAGTGATGGAGTGTGCTGATGACAGTGGTATCTCCCAGGGGTGCCAGTGCTGCAAGGCAGACAGTCCATCAGCTGAAGGAAGGCTTGAGTCAACAACTGTCAAAAGTCTTGCACCACAGCCCATCACCACCTTTGCTTTCTGTGCCTTAAGGACACACCCTTCAATCTTCCCAAAGGCAAAATTGTTCCTTGCTCCCACTTTGCCTTGAGGGCATCTCAGCTACAGGCTGTATTTCTTTCCCTAGTTCTCAAGTTGCCTGGCCAATTAAGAGAAGGCTGTTGTCCATCCCACTTCCCATTAAATACTGGTATGAGTCTCTTCATTTCATCTGGAGTCAGTCCTGGTGCAAGTATTACTCTGCGGATCACCCATCCCGCTCCTGGTTGTTTCCCTGGGAGAGCGACAGGCTGGAGAGCATTACATGCATTGGCTGGAATTTATTGTATGTTCTCTGTACAAACTTGTTCTGGTGGAAAAGTAATCCTTTTAAAGCACTTTTATTCTCAAAAAAACCACATGGAGCTCAGATTGCACTCAGCAGTTAAGTGATGTCTCATGTCCTGCACAAGCTGGTTGCAAGAAAGCAGTGTGGAATAGTCCATTCAGGGTGTTTAGATGAGAGCTGAAGAGGTGTGAAATGTGTTTCACAGAAGGTCCTTCGCCAGGACCAAAATTGTCCTGTGACAAAGTATTACCAGAAGATTCAGAATGAAAATCACCCAACAGCATTCACACCTTGCAAACCTCTTAATGGTTTTAAACTCTTCTGGAGTTGAACACCCTGGAGGTGCCTTGCGCAGCCTGATCCAGTGGGAGGTGTCCCTGCCCATGGAGAGGGGTTGGAACTGGATGATCTTTAAGGTCCCTTCCAACTCTAACTATTCTACGATTCATTGATTCTCTTTTCCAGGTATCTCGGTATCACTCGGCCGCTGACATACCCCGTGAGACAGAATGGGAAGCTGATGGCCAAGATGGTCTTCATCGTTTGGCTCCTATCTGCCTCTATCACCCTCCCTCCTCTTTTTGGCTGGGCCAAGAATGTCACTGTGGAAAGAGTCTGTCTCATCAGCCAGGACTTTGGGTACACAGTCTACTCCACGGGGGTTGCCTTCTACATTCCCATGGCGGTCATGCTTGTCATGTACAGCCAGATCTACAAAGCTGCCAAGGTCAGTGCTGAGAAGCATCGCTTCATGAACATCCCCAAGCACTATGAAGAAGAGGGTGTCTACTGCCTGGAAGCCTCCAGCCGGAGCCACCACAGCTCCAAGCGTACCAAAGCAGTGGAGGAATGCGCTACACTCTCCAAACTGCTCCGGCAAGACCGAAAGAATATTTCCATCTTCAAACGGGAGCAGAAAGCAGCCAGGACCCTCGGCATTATCTTAGGGGCATTCACATTTTGCTGGCTTCCGTTCTTCCTGATGTCAACAGCTCGGCCTTTCATCTGTGGCATCCACTGCAGCTGCATGCCGCTGCGGCTGGAGAGGACTCTGCTCTGGCTGGGCTACACCAATTCCCTCATCAATCCCTTGATTTATGCTTTCTTTAACCGAGACTTGAGGACTACTTTCTGGAACCTCCTGAGGTGCAGGTACAGGAACATCAATAGGAGGCTTTCAGCTGCCAGCATGCACGAGGCCCTGAAAGCCACAGAGAGGCACGAGTGCATCCTGTAGAGCCATGTCCTCTCTCTCAGTGCCTCACCAACAAAATCCTGCCTCCTCATTTCAGGTTCCTCATTTCTCTTGCCTCTCAGGCCTGGCAGAAACCATGCTTGCCATTGTCCCTCTGCCAGACATCGCTGCTGAGAGTGACACCCCTTCCCCTCACTCTGGGAGGAGCTGTGGTTCTCCTCACCTTGGGAACAAGTGGGCAACCCTTCCTTCTCACCATGTCCCAGGTGGGAGCTGAAAAACCACGAGCAAGACGGGGTGTTCAGGCTCTACCACTAACTGTGGGCAAGTCACTACACCTTTCTGTGCCTCAGTTTCCCCATCTGTTAAAAAAATATTAAAAAAAAAAAGGAAAAGAAACCCTCCCAACCGAACAAAAAAAGACCCCCAAACCTAACAATTCGATAAGACTGCAGCTCTACACCTTCAAAAAGGGCTCTAAGGTCTGTGGAGGGCACACGATATACTGTGTAAAGACAACATTGTCTGCATTTCTCTATTGAATATGACAGCAGCTATAGGCTCCATTGTAGATCCAAGCACTCATGCCATCCCAGCTTATATGAACTCTTTCCTCTGATGTAATTGCATTTTACACGCCGAGCTCATGTCCAGGTTTGCACGCCAGAGCAGTAACACCAATGACCCTGTTTCCCCTCACACTGTAGCACTGCAGCACTCGAAAGTGGTGCACTTGGAGAACGGAACACAAATGAACACAGAGTTTCCTTTATGGTTGGATAGGAAAGTCCAACAGCCTCCTCATCAGGGCAATGACCAGTGAGCAAAGACAGTTATGCTTATTGGGTTGTACTCTAATTCATTCTCAGACAAGTTTTATGTGTTCATAATTTGTGGCTAATTGACTTCGTGAAAGCACGCTTTGGTTGACAACAGAAAAAGGCATATAATTCCTCTGACAGCTTTGCAGTGTTTCAGTACAGTGTCCAGCAAGCTTGAAAAAATACATTAAGTGATGTATCTTTTTTTTTTTCATAAAAAAAGACTCATTTCTTTCTTTTGGTGTAGATTTTTTGGTCACTTTGACTTAAACTGTCTTTTTACTTTAATGTGGTGGTAGAACTTGTCTTCCTGCAGCCCTCCCTGCTCTTCACCAACCTTATTGCATCAACTTTGCTTTGCAGCCTCACGAACTCTTGTCCATTCACAGGTGATGTCTGCTCCATAGGGTCAGTTCTTTGAGTGTGGTGTCTGTGGGTGTCCTTGTGTTGGTCAACAGCAGGTTAAATATGACCCAGCAGTGTTCCCAAGGTGGCCAAGAAGGCCAATGGCATCCTAGCTTGGATCAGAAACAGTGTGGCCAGCAGGACCAAGGAAGTCATTCTTACCCCTTATTCAGCATTGGTGAGGCTGCACCTCAAATCCTGGGTTCAGTTTTGAGCATCTCACTCCAAGAAGGACATTGAGGGGCTGGAGTATGTCCAGAGAAGGGTAACAGAGCTGGGGAAGGTGCTGGAGAACAAGGGTTACGAGGAGCGGCTGAGGGAACTGGGGTTGTTTAGCCTGGAGAAAAGAAGGCTGAAGGAAGACCTCATCACTGTCTGCAACTGCCTGAATGGAGGTTGTAGCAAGGTGGGTGTTGGTCATTTCTCCCAAGTGACAGGACAAGAAGAAATGGCCTCAAGTTGCACCAGGGGAGGTTTAGATTGGATATTAGGAAAGATTTCTTCACCAAAGGGATTATCAAGCACTGGCAGAAGTTGCCCAGGGAAGTGGTGGAGTCATCATCCCTGGAGGTATTTAAAAGACGTGCAGACAAGGTGCTCAGGGATCTGGTTTAGTAGTGGACAGGTACAGTTGGACTCGATCTCAGAAGTCTTTCCCAACCAAATGATTGTATGATTTATGATCTGTATTCCTTTGTCAAAGCCAGACTCTTCGGTCACTCAGGAGAGGGGTTTCAAGCCCTCCCTCTACTACAGACTTTCTTTATCAAGTAAGAGCAGTAGTAGTCCCATCTCTTGCAACATCATGCAGCGTGATGACTCCATGAGTTGACTCTCGGATGTCGTGGCTGACTGCTGGCATGGTTTGATTTAGTAATCAAAATTTCTCCTGTGAAATCTCTTGTGCTCTCTCTTCTCCTCTTTTTAATAGACATTTCTATCTTTTTTTCCTTTTAACATTTGCTTTTACTAGAGAAGCCTAACAAAGTCTCCATTTTAGATTGGAGATTCGCAACAGAGAAACTGACTTAAGCCCATTAGGAACGTTCTGGAATAGTGAAAGAGATTGGGTACAGGAACAGCAATGTGTCCAGTTGTTCTTTAAGCTCACAGCTGGAGCCAGAATTGCACCATAGGAGCAGGGGAGGTTTTTGTAGCTGTAGTATGGGTCTCCGCTAGGAAATGCTTAAAGATCAGACTGTAAACAGATTTGAAGGACAACCCAGCCAGGATGAATCCTAAAGGTTTAGCCTTGGACCTGTTCCCCCACTTTCCTACCCAGGAACTCTTTGTAGCATAGCAAGTGATTCTGCTAAGATCATAGAATGGTTTGGGTTGGAAGAGATCTTAAAGCCTATCCAGTTCCAACCCCCAGCCATGGGCAGGGACACCTCCCACTAGACCAGGTTGCTCAAAGCCCCATCCAACCTGGCCTTCAACACCTCCAGGAAAGGGACATCCACAACTTCTCTGGGCAACCTGGGCCAGGGCCTCCCCACCCTCACAGGAAAACACTTCTTCCTAAGATCTAATCTAAATCTCTTCTCTTTCAGCTTCAAACCATTCCCCCTCATCCTATCACTGCACTCACCGATAAATATGTTTAACAACTTTCTATTCATGGTCTGTATGTTTGTGTTGGTTAGGTTTGTGCAAGACTACCTGAGCCCCTGTGACAGGAGCACGCTGTCTGCTGAAGGCAGAGCATTGCATGCCTCGCAGCACCATCCAAACCCTAGTCCTTACTGCTCAGAGGCTGCTGTGCATCTCTACAGTCCAGGACAAACACAAAATCCATCCTTGCTGGACTGTCCAGGGTGTATGACAGCAGTAAGGACCCATCCTTCACTGTTCTGCCAAAGACATCTGTCATTACTCAGGGAAACCTGAGTGGTGCCCTTGAGATGACCTGTGGTCTTGCACCCTGCAAACCAGCGACCCCACCAAAACAATGAGGCAGGAGAAGGCATAAGCAAACCCTCACACTCTTGTTTTCACACTGCTGCTACATGAACTGGTGCTAAACCTTGCCACAACATCTCTACTTTCCTGTGATTGCGTACGTTCACCGTGGTACACTTGTTACTCATCACTTTTCCCTAGCGTGGATGCAATTTCTCATGATGCTTCACCTTCCAAGCCCATACAATAAATCCCCACACACCACATTTCTAGGGCATGGTCTGATTTCCCCATCTCAGAATGCGCTTATCAAAAACAACCCCTTTCCAACCAGAAAACACTTTGGGCCATCGTCTCCTCTGTCACAACATTTTAGCAGCAGCTGGTCACTGGTTCTGGCCTGCAACTGGGACATGAAGTTGCTTCAGGGTCTGATTTCTCCCTGGGCTCCCTCAGCTCCTTCCCTGCCATGGAGCTAACTATGCCCTTTTGACAGAGCTGTCTGGATTAAAGCTAACCAGCTGCTAATTCTGACTCTGTTGTCAGGATGTGAAAGCCCCGAGACATTCCATTTCATATTCAACGTATAAGAAAAAAAAGAGTCTGAATTGTTCCGCTGCAGTATATTTATATGCCTAAGGTCATAGTGGCATGGTTTTACTTATTTTCTCTATTACGGGTTCTTAAATTGCCTTCAAATTTCATAATCTTATTTAATTCCACTTAACATCCCTATTCTAATAATATTTCTAGCACTGCTTTAAAGTATTCTGCAGAAGAGCTATGAAACAGTGTTTGAGCCTTTAAATTAAGTCTCATGAATACCTTTTTCTTTTTTTCCTCGTGTGGTGGTTTTTCCAGGAGGAAAAGAGCAGAGGAAAGAATATGATTCTGGATGAACCAAACCCCAGAATTCTTCTAAGCAAAGAATCAAGGAAAATGGTACATTTGTCTTAAAAAAAAAAAATCAGTGTTTTCTTTGAGTTGGAATTGGATGCATTGCTTCACTCAAGGCTTATCTGATATTTGCTTTGTTCTTCATATTGTCATTTTAAGTTGCAGTTCTGTTTTTTTCTTTAAAAAAAAAAAGCTTAGTTCTCAAACTATTCTCAAACTATTGGGTGACTGGCCAAGTCACCCAGGGAAGTTGTGGCTGCTCCATCCCTGGAGGTGTTCAAGGCCAGGTTGGATCAGGCTGCTCAAAGCCTGATCCAGTGGGAGGTGTCCCTGCCCATGGCAGGGGGTTGGAACTGGATGGGCTTTAAGATCCCTTCCAACCCAAACCATTCTACGATTCAAAAGTTGCCCAGGGAAGTGGTAGAGCCCCCATCCCTGGATGTGTTCAAAAAACATGTAGGCATGGCACTTCAAGGATACGGTCTAGTAGGCATTATGATATTGAGTTGATGGTTGAACTTGATGATTTCAGAGGTCTTTTCCAATCTTAATGATTCTATGATTCTAAGTTTATGTCCAAAATAATTTAAAAATGATAGCTTCACTGAAACAAAACATTTTCTCAAAAAAACCATGAGATATCTTGCATGATTTTTCCCAGTAGTTATTGTCTCAAGCTGTGCAACATCTTAAACTCTTGCTTTTTAACTCTCCAATATTAAATTGTGTTTAGGTTATTTAACCTAAATAATGTGCATCCAAAGACACTGAGGTCTTTTCCACACACGAGTGAGCACCAACCATTTAGTTAAGCCAGTCAAGATCCTTGTAGATGAGTTGCTAAATCATGCTGAAAATATTCTGTGGGGTTTTAATTTTAATCAGACAGGAATCAATGCATTTGGCATCTGCAAAAAAAAACCCAACAAAACAAACATACAAGAAAAAAAGGCTTAAAATAGATGTGAAACTGATTTTTTTTAAACTGATTTTAGTGTGCACATGTGTGCCTAACGAGAGTATGCAAGATTTAAGAGAAATTAGCTCTGTGACAGACCACATTTAGGCAGAAATCTGAGCTTATGGAGAAAAATATCAATTTAGGAGGGCAAGAGAAACTCGTGAGCAATGAGAGAGTCTCAGCAGACCAGTAGCGACGCAGTAGAAAAGAATGAGGAGCCTCGGGCAGAGAAAATTGAAGTAATTCAGGCATAAAATGAGTAGGTCTCAAGTCAGCTTTTTATTCCACTCTGCGTGCAGGGGCAATACATACAGAAACACAGGCAGAAGTGATCTGCAGAGCAAAGACAGTTTTGACAAACCTCTACAGCCGACTCAGCTGGGGTTTTGTAGTTTTTGATAATGACATAGAGCAAAGCCAGGCGGGATCAGCTAGAGACGTAACAAAAAGCCCAAGGAGGTAAAATGCCTGCGTGTCTCCTCCCAACGAGCATGAAATCTCTCAGCTCTCTAAAGTCAGCACTTTATGGATGGGTTTGGCTGAGAGAGACAAGTGTTATGAGATTTGCATGGACAGGTCAGAAAACCCACCTTGTTCTTCATCTCCACTCAGGTCCAGTTATCTCTATCATCTCCCAGTGGTAATGTAATGTTAAGAGAACTGCGTCACACCAGACTCTAAACCAATCTAAACCAGCATCCTACCTCAAGCAGTGATCAGTGCTAGGTTCTTACAGAGGTAGACCAGCAAATCTGTTGTGGTGTCCTTCCTTAGAATCATAAAAATCACAGAATCATTAAGGTCGGAAAAGACCTCTAAGATTATCAAATCCAACCACTGTGCCTACTAAACCAGGTCATTAAGTGCCGTGTCCACGTGCTTTTTGAACATCTTCAGGGATGGTGTCTCTATTATTTCCCTGGGCAGCCTCTTCCAAAGCTTCTCCACTCTTTCAGTAAAGAAATTTTTCCTAATATCCAATCTAAGCCTAATATCCCCTGGCACAACTTCAGGCCATTCTTTGTCCCAGTAATTAAAGTTTCAGCAACTTGCTGATCCAGAAGTGTTCTTGTAGTGTTTCTAACAGTGTTTCCTATTTGTTTTTCCCACTCAGTCATCCTGAGGCAATGATTTCCACAATTTAATGACTTTGCAGGTAAAGCCATATCACCCTCCACTCATTTTGAACCTGCCATCTGCTGAGTTCATTAGACACTGGCTAATCCTTGCATTAGGAAAGAGAATGAGTGATCTTTGGTATTCCATCCTCTCCAGGCCATTTATGGTTTTGTAAGACCTCTGTCACACTCCTTGCTTTGAAATAAAAAGTCTGTCCAGCTCACAAGTTCTTCTTCAGTAGTAGACATAAAGAGATGTCTTAGGAAGAAATTTAGAATGAAGACAATTTGGGTCACATGCCTTCCCACGTAACACCCTGCTTTTCCACAGGCAAATGCCAATCTTGCATCTGGGACCAGGTAAGCCCATGTAATAACCCAGGCTGGGACACCTGACAGATCAGGACCTGCTGCCCAGGGCACTGCTGACCTCCACAAGGAGAAGGTGAAAGGGGGAAATAATAGTGGCCAATCGATGCCTGCAGGAGGATTACAGGGAAGATGGAAGCAGACTCACCCAGAAATGTGGACAGATCTCCTTTGGAGACATTCAAACCTCATCTGAATCAAGCCTTGAGGAATCGAGTCTACCTCTGAAGCAGTCTTTGCTTTGAGCGTGGCACTGGTTCAGAAATCTCCAGGTTTCCCCTCCAACTTCAGTATTCTGTGGTTGGGATGATTTCTCTAGTTTCCCACTCAAATTCACATAAATATTTATTATCCATATTTTTTTTTTGGCAAAACAACCTACAGATCTCCTACCTGCCACATGAAAAAGCTCCTTCTTTCTTGAAGAAATAACATTAAATCCTAGTAGCACCGAAGTCGCATGTCTAATAAAATTTAAAGTCAGCCACACAACACTTCCCGTCTGTGGTGTTGTGGAAGAAAATTAGTTTCCTTTGTTTTACTGCCTTTTTAATCTGAATACATTTCATATTCACAGAATCACAGAAACAGTTTGGGTCAGAAGGGACCTGAAAGCCCATCCAGTTCTAAACCCCCTGCCATGGGCAGGGACACCTCCCACCGGACCAGGCTGCTCAAAGCCCCATCCAACCTGGCCTTGAACACCTCCACGGATGGGGCAGCCACCACTTCTCTGGGCAACCTGTGCCAGTGCCTCACAGCAAAGATATTCTTCCTAACATATCCAATCTGAATGTCCCCTCTTTCAGCTTAAAACCATCCCCACCTCATCCTAGCTCTGCATTCTCTGATAAAGAGCTTTCCTGAAGCCCCCCTCAGTACTGGAAGCTGCACTAAGGTCTCCTGGGAGCCTTCTCTTCTCCAGGTTCAACAACCCCAACTCTCTTAGCCTGCCCTTGTATGGGAGGTGCTCCAGCCTTCAGATGATTTTTCTGGCCTTCTCTGGATTCATTCTAGCAGATCCACATTCTCCCTGTGCTTAGAACTCAAAATCAGTCGTCTGATTCATTTTCTGAATCTTGTGCATCACTTCAAGACAGAGCTTAAGCAAAACCCCAATAACATCAAATGACTGGGAAAGCCACTGCTATAAAGTTATCTTGGGGCACATAATTAAGGAACAGGTGGCTATTTCCAGCCCTTCTCAGCTCCAGAATTCAGGGAACAAAGTAGAACCAGCTCTGTTCAGATGGTTCCATTTCCTTTTCATGACTGCAAGGTCTTTCATGCAAAACATACAATTTCAGAAGAATCACAGAATCACAAGGTTGGAAAGGACCCATTGGATCATCAAGTCCAACCATTCCTAACACTCCCTAAACCATGTCCCTCAGCACTTCATCCACCCGTTCCTTAAACGCCTCCACGGAAGGCGACTCTACTACCTCCCTGGGCAGCTGTTCCAGTGCCCAATGACTCTTACTGTGAAGAATTTTTTTCTGATATCCAACCTGAACCTCCCCTGACGGAGCTTCAGGCCATTCCCTCTTGTCCTATCACCTGTCACTTGGGAGAAGAGCCCAGCTCCCTCCTCTCCACAACCTCCTTTCAGGTAGTTGTAGAGAGTAATAAGGTCTCCCCTCAGCCTCCTCTTCTCCAGGCTAAACAACCCCAGCTCTCTCAGCTGCTCCTCGTAAGACTTGTTCTCCAGCCCCTCACCAGCTTTGTTGCTCTTCTCTGGACACGCTTCAGAGCCTCAACATCCTTCTTGTGGTGAGGGGCCCAGAACTGAACACAGTATTCGAGGTGTGGTCTCACCAGTGCTGAGTACAGAGGGAGAATAACCTCCCTGGACCTGCTGGTGACCCCATTTCTGATCCAAGCCAAGATGCCGTTGGCCTTCTTGGCCACCTGGGCACACTGCTGGCTCATGTTCAGTCGGCTGTCAACCATTACCCCCAGGTCCTTCTCTTCCGTGCAGCTCTCCAGCCACTCTTCCCCCAGTCTGTAGCGCTGCAAGAAATCAAGAAGGAAGTGAGAGCTGAAAGATGATTTCATACAAATACTTTCTTCTGTGAAGAGCTGAGTATATCCTTTAAACAGCATGTTTTCTTTAGATCTCTTTGGTGGCATTAATACTTCTCCCTGGGTGAACCTTGCACTTGGCTCCTTGGTGGGCCAGGTGGGCACTCTTTTACAACACTTGGAAACTCCCATCTGGGTTGTTTCCACATGTTTCCTATTTGAGATATCTGCTTCCCTGTGACAAGAGTGTCACAGCTCTACTAAGGAAACAGGGAAGAGAGGCAGCACCTTCTGTGCAAAAATAACCGCCTGGAAGGAGCCTTGTGGTTCTTTGATAGAATATGTGAACTAAACAGGTCCCCTGAAGGCAACTGACCATGGCGTGTTAAGGAATAGCTGATAGGTGGTGGCAATTGGACCAGGGTCCAATTGGGGCACAACAACCCTGTGCAGCTACAGACTACGGGAAGAGTGGCTAGAAAGCTGCCTGGAGGAGAAGGACCTGGGGGTGTTGGTTGACAAGCGACCAAACATGAGCCAGCAGTGTGCCCAGGTGGCCAAGAAGGCCAATGGCATCTTGGCTTGGATCAGAAATGACATGGCCAGCAGGTCCAGGGAGGTTATTCTCCCTCTGTACTCAGCACTGGTGAGACCGCACCTCAAATCCTGTGTTCAGTTCTGGTCCCTCACTACAAGAAGGATGTGGAGGATGTAGAGAATGTCCAGAGAAGAGCAATGAAACCGGTGAAGGGGCTGGAGAACAAGACCTACAAATTTTTCATAGAAAGGGTCATCAGGCACTGGCAGAGGCTGCCCAGGGAGGGGGTGGAGTCCCCATCCCTGGAGGTGTTTGAAAGACGAGTAGAGGAGGTGCTCAGGGACAGGGTTTAGTGGCAGATAGGAATGGTTGGACTCAATGATCCAAGAGGTTTTTTCCAATCTGGTGATTCTATGATTCTAAGGTAGGATTTGCTGGTAAGGAACATAAATATGGTCCCCACGTAGCAGACATGGAGAAGGTAGAGGTGCAGCATCATATGGTGTCCCTGTATAGGTGGAAGAGGAGCTCTCTCTGCATAAACAGTGGGTCTGACATCCAACCTGATGGAGGACAACACTGATAAACTTGGTTGAGCCCCACATCCTTTGACCGCTGAAGAAAAGCATCACTTGGGTGGGCAGAGAGCAAGAGCCATCCTAGAGTCATGGCCACTTGCAGAATCAGGATATATTCATACCATTACACATAGATCAGCCCTCAGGGTTTACATGTTAACCCTGCTGCGTTTCAGCATCAAGATGCTGAATCTAAGCCCTGGACCAGCACCCCTCCAAGGCAGCCACATCCCAGGCTATTTCAGACATGCTCAGGCTCAGATCTGGGCAGCCTACACGCACTGCATTTATCTGCTCCCTCTGCCAAGCACGTGGAGCTTGGACAGCAGCAGCAGGACTCGTCTGCTGCTGCACCACTTGCCAAATAGCTGCTCTAACAATTAAAAAAGGCAAAAATCTTTATAGGCTGCAATGTGTGTGTGTGATTTGTGTATGTGTGGTGCTAGTAGAGAGCTGGAAACTTGCAATACTTGCTCCAGCTCATCGAAAAGACGATGAAAATTAACTCTTTCCAAGTGATGAGAAAGGCTATATAAAACCTGTGTTATTTGGATCCACTACTTCATCCTCTCTGTCACATTTAGCTTCACATCTTTGACCATTTCAATGTGGTCAGCAGTGTGTTAACACATAATTAGGAAAAGAGGGAGGAAGAGGGTGGCTAAATGCCAGACGCTTGGTGCCAATACGTGACAACACAGCCGTGTGCTTCTAAATCACTAGCACAGATCATGAGGACTCTGCTCGAAGCCTATGATTTTTCTGTTTGAATGCAGACAATCTGAAAGCCAAATGTACATTTTTAGAGAGTGAAATGCCTCGGTCATTTACCTCACACACTGAAGCTTTGGGCAGCAGCTGATGTCATATGCCTGGTGTGAGTATGCCCAGATGAACCGGGTATGCACACCTCTAGAAGACTGGTGAGGCCACATTTCAAATCCTGCGCTCAGTTTCGAGGCCCTCACTACAAGAAGGATATTGAGGGGCTGAAGCGCATCCAGAGAATGGAATGGAGCTGAGGAAGGGTCTGAAGAACAAGTCTTATGAGGAGCTGCTGAGGAAACTGGGCTTGCACCTGGGTCAGGGCATTTCCCATTTTCAGTACACAATGGGGATGACATGCTTGAGAGCTGAGCTGCACAGAAGGACTTGGGGGTGCTGGTCAATGAGAAGACTGACATGAGCCATCAGTGTGCGCTTGCAGCCCAGAAGGCAAACCATATTCTGGGCTGCATCAAAAGTAGCGTGGCCAGCAGGGCGAGGGAGGGGATTCTGCCCCTCTATTCCTCTCTTGTGGAATCTCATCTGGAATACCGTGTCCATTTCTGCAATCCTCAACATAAGAAGGATATGGAGCTGTTGGAACAAGTTCAGAGGAGGCCACAAAGATGATTGGAGGGCTGGAGAACCTTCCCTATGAGGACAGGCTAAGAGAGTTGGGCCTATTCAACCTGGAGAAAAGAAGGCTCAGAGATCTTATAGTGACCTTCCAGTACCTGAAGGGGCTACAGGAAAGCTGGAGAGGGGCTATTCATAAAGGCTTGTGGTGATAGGACGAGGGGGAATGGGTATAAACTGGAGAGGGGGAGATTTAGACTGGACTTTAGGAAGAATTTCTCCACAGTGAGAGTGGTGAGGCCCTGGCACAGATTTCCCAGGGAGGTTGTGGCCGCCCCATCCCTGGAGGTGTTCAAGGCCAGATTGGATGGGGCCTTGGGCAGCCTGATCCAGTGGGAGGTGTCCCTGGCCATGGCAGGGGGATTGGAACTGGATGATCTTTAGGGTCCCTTCCAACCTAAACTATGTTTAGTCTAGAGGAGAGGAGGCTGAGGGGAGTCTATCACTTTACTACTGCCTGAAAAGAGATTGTAGTGAGGTGCGTGTTGGTCTCTTCTCCCAAGTAATGAGTGGTAGGACAAGAGGGAATGGCCACAAGTTGTGCCAGGGCAGGTTCACATTAGATACTAGGAAAAATTTCTTCACAAAAGGTTTCTCAGGCACTGGCAGAGGCTGCCCAGGAAGGTGGAGGAGTCCACATTTAAAAGACATGTAGACAAGGTTCTCAGGGATCTGGTTTAGAACCAGAAGGTTGGAAGGGACCCACTGGGTCATCAAGTCCAACCATTCCTAACATCCTAAACCATGCCCCTCAGCATCTCTGTATACCTAAAGCTCTCTGTATTGAGCCTTTAGCTTTACACCTAGGAGTTGCAGGAATAACCACCATACCTCTATCTGCATCGGATTCAGTTAAAACATCTTTGATACCTCGAGTTTCTTCATTAACAGACTTAAGCTCACAATTAATACATCAGCCTTTAAAGAGATGGACTGTGAATAAACAGCTAGGGAAGCACTTGGGAGCAGCCACTCAGTTGTCCCAGGGCAGGGATGTCCAAGGTGAAGAGTGACACAGAGCAGGACACAGGAGGAGCCAGAGTCTATGCTTAGTTATGGAAAGAAAACTTCCTTAAAGCCAAGCCTCTTCAGCACAGAATATGCCACAACACTGAAAGCCAATTCTTGACTAAAACCAAGCCTGGAAACAAGAAGCAGTCCACAAGGACACAGCAATCATTTCTGCCTTCCATGGTAGTTATGAGTTTTCTCCATTTAAAGCCATCCACAGCTTCATTCCAATCAAACCCGGCTTTACCAAATTTAAAGCCAGTCGGTCCCCGTTAACCACAAGAAATAAGAGACATGGGCAAGCACACCACAAGGCTCCAGCTGACCCAGAGGCACACCACAGCCTCACACCTCTCCATTATTAACACTACAAAAGTTCAATCTAAATCCTCCAAACAGGACCAAACAACACAGTTGACTCCATACGACGCATCAAAACCATCAGAAAGCTAATAGCAGCGCTGTCCTTACCTTGATGAGCCATGGAGCTGCAAGTGAAGAAGCAGGAGGTGATGGTGGCTCTCCAGAACAACCATACTCAGCACACAGCAGAGCTTCACAATCATTAAGGAATGAACCCTTCCATAGCATGTCCTTTTATGCTGCTCAGGCTGGGAAGGGACTCAGTGTGGGCGAGGCTGTCTGCCCAGCTGTGACCCCAGCTCCAGGTGGTGCCCATTGCTGCTGAGCAGCATCCCACCACAGCCGCACCCTGAGCCAGACCACAAGCTTTACCTCAGGTGTTTCAGTTTGACCTCTAGACTCTACTTAACCACTTTTTCAAGTCCATTAGCAGTCAGGTCTGCAACCAGCAAATGTCCTTCAGGTGTTTGTAGAGCTTGGGAGGGCTGTAATCACATTAACTGCTTCAGGAAACACCTAGTTTAGTAGTGGACAGGTACGGTTGGACTCAATGATCTCAAAGGTCTTTTCCAGCCAACAAATTCTATTATTCTAAGATGCTCTTCTTAAATGGGAAGCAATAACAGGTTTTGAATGTGCTTCTGTAACACTCCAGCAGAGCTGTAAGTGGGTTACATGTGGTTTCCACCAGTCTCCAGCTTCACATTGCCATCTCAAATCCTTCTGTCTGAGGAACTGAAACTCCAGGTATCAGTTACATGGGAGTGTGTGGGAAAGTCATCTCTTAATTACTATGAAAATTAATATCCTGTGATCCTTAAGCAGAGAATTGGTAGGTCTTTTTCATCTCTTCTTAAAGGCTAAAGAAGAAATATTTCTCATAACAAACCACCCTCTTTTTAAGCACCACATATCTACAGCATTGTCAAGAAAAATCTGAGCTACGTATGGAAATTGATACAGCTTAAAGACAATGGTTCCGGCTGACTATCTAGCTCCTTGGAGACATTAATCAAGAGTTTAGCGCTGTCACTTCTAGGGACTCACTTCTCTGTTATATCTTCAAAAGACATCAAAATGCCAACAGCCTCCAGCAAGAACGAACAAAGCATGTGAACAGACTGATGTGTTCAATGGTGCCTGCAGAAATGTTGTTCGTGGGGTGCAGCCCAAATACCCAACAACCTGGGCACCACTGATGGCTCATCCACTCCCGCTCCATCTATGCATGGCCTCTGTGGCTTCTCCAGCACAACAATCCACGGAGAAGCAACTCAAACAGCACTTTGGATCAGATTTAGGGCTCTCAGAGCCAGGTCAGGACATAATGTCCTCCTGGTATGATGGAAGACTAAGGGGAGAAGATGGGTTCAATAGCCCCTCTGAGCCTGAAAGGCTGCCAAGGCATCACTAAGCCAGGACTTCACAGCAGCGATATAAATAAATGAATATGTCATTTAAATTAAGAACAATTAGCATGGGGCTTGGGATTGCAGGATCAAAACAAAGGATGAAATTGCTTTTAAAGTAGCTGAGAAGTAGATTGCTACAGGCAACGCCTGTCTCTGTGAGCAGATGTGTGTACTGCTCTGGGAGGAAGAAAAGTGCTTCTGGTATGGTCACCAAAGAGGCATCTGTTCCCAGGAGGTGTAGATTCTGTTGCTCACCACCACATATGTGATGCCAAAATAACAGGTTACTTATAAATCCCATTGGGAGGCAGGTTTCCTAAAGTTTGTCCGACTGTTCTTCCTCGTTCCTTTCTGGTTTTCTTCTGGCAATTAAATGAAAAATGACTAGAAGTGTCTAATGATGATGAGTCCTTCATTTAATGTCAGGAACACTAAATAACATTAGACAGTGCAGGAAAGAAAAAGGATTTCTCTGCCTTGGGCACCTAATATGGTTTGGAAAACTGGTCTTAACCAGAAATTTACACTCAAAGTGTTGTGCTCATTGGCTCAATGTCCAAGTGGAGACCAGTAACAAGTGGCATTCCTTGGGATAGGTATTGGGACAAGTGTTGTTTAACGTCTTGGTCACAGATGTGGACAATGGGATTGACTGCATCCTCATCAAGTCTGCCACCAACACCAAGCTGTGTGGTGTGGTTGACACACTGGAGGAAAGGATGCCATCCACAGGGACCTTGACAGGCTTGAGAGATGGGCCTGTACGAACCTCTGAAGTTCAACAAGGCCAAGTGCAAAGTCCTGCACTTGGGTCGAGGCAACCCCAAGCACAAATACAAGCTGGGTGGGACATGGGTTGAGAGCATCACTCAAGAGGACTCAGGGCTGCTGGTGGATGAAAAGTTCAGCATGAGCTGACAGTGTGTGTCTGCAGCCCAGAAGGCCAACCAGATCCCGAGGTGCATCAAAAGAAGTCTGACCAGCAGGGTGAGGGAGGAGGTTCTGCCCCTCTACTCTGCTCTCAAGAGACACCCCTTGGGGTCCTGTGCTCAGTTCTAGAATCCTCAGAACAGGAAGGACATAGATCAGAGCTGGTCCAGAGGAAACCACGAAGATGATCCAGGGCTGGAGCACCTCCCATAAGAAGACAGGCTGAGAGAGGTGGTTTGTTCAGCCTGGAGAAGGGGAGGCCGAGGTAAGACCTTAGAGCAGCTTCCGGTGCTTAAAGGGGGGCCTACAGGAAAGCTGGGGAGGGGCTTTTAATCAGGGAGTGCAGGACAAGGAGAACAGTTTTAAGATGAAAGAGGGGAGATTTAGATTAGATATTAGGATGAAATATTTTCCCATGAGGGTGATGAGGCACTGGCATCAGTTGCCCAAAGAAATGCTCTGCCCCTTCCCTGGAGGTGTTGGACAAGTTGGATGGGGCTTTGAGCAACTTGATCCAGTGGGAGGTGTCCTTGCTCATGGCAGAGGAGCTTGGAACTGGCTAGGCTTTAAGGTCCTTTCCATCCCAAAGCGTTCCATGATTCGCTGGCACTATCAGATTTTAGCCCAAAGACCGTCCAAAAATTAATTCAGACTTTTCCTGCCCCACTAATTTGAAATGTAAGCATCATAGAATAGTTCATAGAATTATTTGGGTTGGAGGAGAACTTTAAAGGTCATCTAGTAGGTTGCTTTCAAAGAAGTAACACCCTATAGTACCTTTTATTCAGAATGAATCTAGGGTTGCATCTGTAGTAGGAAAATTGCCAGCAGGAATAACATAGAAGTAACAAAGAAAGCAAAAAAAATCGCTGTAAGAAAATGGTGCTAGAACCAAAGATCAGGGAAAGAAAATCAACAATTCAGAATGTGTGTTGGTTTTTGAAATCAGTGTGATAAAGTGCCTTTACACCTCTTTTTTTTTATATATAGCAGATATACTCTGTGAAACACACTAATATATTTATTAGAAAAGCTTCAAGGAAATACATATCAACAAAGATGAACTGCTAGTAACACTATTGAGCCCAGAGAAGAAAAAAGCAGTACAACCATCAGATGCAGAGTAAATCGATACATCAGCCCAATCCCATTATTAGGCTTGAATTCTGTCATCCAATCTCCTAAATCACTGGTAGTGCAAGAGGAGGAGAGGGAGAGGAATTGTTCTTTCCCCTACTCCAATAATACTTTGCAATAAGTGACAAAAAAATTCCTGTGCTCGACTCTGAAGGCGAGGAACTCCTGGGCATGGCCACTGCTGTACGTGGGTTGCTACCCAAAACAGCCCGTGCTCTGATGGATAATTTTGCAAGACAAAATTTAGGGCATTTCATGACCTGGGGAGATATTCTTCTGGCAAATTCCCCATGGAAGAATTGGCATGCACGTGTTGTGCATCTCAGTTAGCTCCTCTCCTATTATGACTTGCAGATATCAGCCACAACTTGCTCTTCAACGCATAGCTCTCATGACTTGGTTCGCTCTCATATCGCAGAATTTAGGTACCCACATCAGGCAATAAAAATGATGCTCTGTAAGCATGGCAGTAATAGTTTGGCAGAGTGAGAAGGAGCTGAAGGACGTGAGCTGCAGTTTCTTGAAGAGGCCACACTCCCTTTCTTCTTCTGGGTCACAGCATAGCATGACAGAGCCATCTCCTCCTACAGAACATTCCCAGGAGAGCATTTGAGCATTTCAGCATCTGAATTTTATAGAAGATGGTGTCTAGCCATAAAACACTAGATGTTTCCGTACATTTCTTTCAGGAACTTCAAAACAATATAAACTTGACTAATTGGAGCCCACAGGAAAGGTGGGGAGGGGCTGTTTCCCAGGGAGTGCAGGGATAGGACGAGAGGGAACAGCTTTAAGGTGAAAGAAGGGAGATTTAGAGGAGATGTTAGGATGGATTTTTTTACATAGAAGGTGTTGAGGCACTGGCACAGGTTGCCCAGGGAAGCTGTTGCTGCCCCATCCCTGGAGGTGTTGAAGGCAATATTGGATGGGGCTTTGAGCAACTTGATCCAGTGGGAGATATCCCTGCTCATGGCAGGGGGTTGAAACTGGATGGGTTTTAAAGGTCCCTTCCAACCCAAACAATTCTGTGGTTCTATGACTAGAGAACTAGTTACTTTTACCTTTCACAGGCTTTTCCAGCAATAGATTCCCAAATCCTTACACTATCAAGACACACAGCTTGTCTCCACTGACTTCTTTAGCATACAGTGTCACCAAAACCCTTTTCTTCATTGAGGTTCAATTTAAAATTCTCCATAGAGCATAAAAACAGGTGGACTCCTGTTATCTCTTTTTAGACCCCTCCTTATGTCTGAGGCAGTCACACAATGCTCCCATTATCATTGCCAAGGAGAAATAAACACTGTTAGGAAGTTATTTTCTTTACCAAATGTAGATACCTGTTGCGAATGAGAGATGAATTAAGCTGAAAAGAGGGGAGATTGAGATTAGATATTGTGAAGAAACTTTTTCTTGTGAGAGTGGGGAGGCACTGACACAGGTTGTACAGAGAAGTTGTGGCTGCCCCATTCCTGGAGGTGTTCAAGGCCAGGTTGGATGGGACCTTGAGCAGCCTGGTCCAGTGGGAGGTGTCCCAAGGGGGGTTGGAATTAAGTGACCTTTAAGGCCCCTTCCAACACAAACTGTTCTTTGTGTCTGTGATCAAAAATACACACGCAAAACATTTTGCATGCCACAAGCACTATGGCAGTGACACTTCAAAAATACCACAGCTTTTAGAAAGCTGAGAAGACATTATTCAGGATTTAACAAAAAAACCTCTTGGACTGACACAATGCCACCAGCTGATGGGAAGTTCAGTCCTCTCCCCACTCCCAGCGTCCTATAAAAATCAGTGTTAGAAAGAAAATAGATCATAGCGATATGTCTCTTGGCTGTCAAAACATCCATCAGCGAAGTGCAAAATAATGTGGACATCTTACGCTTAGTACTTTTGTTCTTACTGCCAAACTAAGACAGAAATGCTCCACTTTAGGGTACGGACAATAAATCAAACAGCCAACCTCAGACAATTTCTTCTTAGTACCAAGAAATGTTACCTTGATACCTACGGAGATGAGACCCACTTACAGTTCTCCGAAGTTTTTATTAAGGATCTCTTTGCACATGTGCTATTTTTTCCTCCTAACGTCGCACGGCAGGTGGGAACAGGAGAAAATAGTCTGCAGCCTAGTAATTAAATAGGCTTGTTTTTAATACTGCAAATTATAGCTAGATGCAACTGTCTCAGGTATATATAATGCTCCAATCATTGTCGCGCCTCAGTGCTCTTCCCTCTGCAATGTACTTAGTCTCCCATCTCCCTGCAAGGCATGAAGTGCTATTATCTTCATTCATTATGCAAGGCAGGGGTGGAGGGCTGGAGGGACCTCCTAGGTCCTCACAGACACGTTATTACACAACCCCTTTCTCAGGCATATTGAGGTCAATCCAAAGAATAAGGTCCCCAAGGCTTATCCCCAGGTTTTCCCCTTTCAGGAGCTTTTCAGACCCTTGCAGCTGCAATGCACAAGTTCTTCCCTTTCCTTGCCAGCCTAGATCCCTTCACCATGAGGTCTGGGCTGTTTCCAGTTTGGCAGCATGAAGAATTTGCTGTGAAATTGCTCTCAGTTTCCAGTACTTACTTCTTGCACTCAACGCTCAGGTTATTTATAGATGTCCCATCACTGGAAGGGTTTGAAGTTAGGTTGGACGATGCTTGGAGCAATTTGATCCAGCAGAAGAAGTCCCTGCTCACTGGAGGGTGGTCGGATTAGGTGACCTTTAAAGGTCCCTTCCAACCCAAACCATTCTATGATTCTATAGAGAGCAATCATACGATGTCTTCTCTTTCACTGTCTAAGTGAGATGAGCCAAAAAGCTTTTTCTTTCTTTCTCGCTGCTTCACCTGTTCCAGTTTGGGACCATCTGCTGGACACAGGTGACTAGAAGAGCATGGACACTGCTATCTATATATCTGTCCCAAGACTGCAAGCAAGGCACAAGGAGGAAAAGAAGTATGGATTTGCATCTATGTTTTCATGTGGGCTTCTGGCTAGTGCTCACACACAAACCCTGATTGTCCAAGTTGTCCCTGATGGCTCAGTGTGGCCAGGCAAGGAAAGAGGGCTCCCCAGGTGGGAAACTCAGGCTATACCTACACCGTGAAAGGCTGCTCCTGGAAGGCATCTCAAGCCACCTGGGTAGGCAGTACAGAAAGGCTTATGTCTATAGAGCTCAAGGTTTATCTTTTCTGAGTCCTGCACTTGGGACATAACAACCCCATGCAGTGCTACAGACTTGGGGAAGAGTGGTTAGAAAGCTGCCTGGAAGAGAGGGACCTTGGGGATGTTGGTTGACAGCGGCTGAACCTGAGCTAGCAGTGGCCCAGGTGGCCAAGAAGGCCAATGGCATCTTGGCTTGGATCAGAAACGGTGTGGCCAGAGGAGCAGGGAAGGGATTGTGCCCCTGGACTCAGCATTGGAGAGGCTGCACTTTGAATTCGGGGTTCAGTTTTGGGCTCCTCACTACAAGAAGGACATTGAGGGGCTGGAGTGTGTCCAGAGAAGGGAACGGAACTGGAGAAGGGGCTGGAGAATGAGAGTTATGAGGAGTGTCTGAGGCAATTGGGGTTATTTATCCTGGAGAAAAGGAGGCTGAGGGGAGACCTTATCGCTGTCTACAACTGCCTGAAAGGAGGTTGTAGCGAGGAGTCTCCTCTCCCAAATAAGAAGTGATAGAATGAGAGGGAACAGCCTCAAGTTGCATCAGGGCAGGTTCAGGTAGGACATCAGGAAAAATTTCTAATGGAAAGGGCTCTCTGGCACGGCAGAGGCTACGCAGGGAGGTAGTGGAGTCCACACCCCTGCAGGTATTTAAAAGACATGTAGATGTGGTGCTCAGGGAAATGGTTTAGGGGTGGGTTTGGCAGTGTTAGGTTACTGGTTGAACTTAAGGTTTTTTCCCAACCTAAATGATTCATAGAATCAATCTACATATGATTAACTGGTGCCAAGGACACTGGAACGAACTGGAAAGAGAGGATATCTGCATCTGCACCCAGCAGAGAAGATGGGACTGTTGGATCCACATCCCCTGCTTTTACAGCAGATACAGCAACTGCCTTGACCTTCTTGGCCTGAGAAACATAAACTTAAGTCATGCTACCTACATTTACTGTGTTTGTATTCCTAAATATTATTGCCATTGGTGCTCCCTTACCAGCTGGGCTCTGCGCACACTCAGCATGCAAGAGTTCCCAAGAGGCAAGCTTCTCACAGCTAAGGGGAGATGCAGAAAAGACTCTTTTCTTCCTGCAAAAAACACAGCTGCAGGCTCAGAGACATGCACGAGATGTGTGTGTTTGCCATGGGCTCTCTAAGGAGGCAGGTGATGAGAGAGAAGCGTTTGTACCCTCCAGAAAAAGTCTACGTGCCCCATGTATGCTGTGAAATCAAACGTCCCAAACTGTCCCCTCCCTCTGAGGCCAATGGGTGCAAAACAGACTGTCCAACTGTCCTCCACTGCAGAGGGTCCAAACTCAGACTCCTGCTGTTGAAGATCACTGCTTCGTGCCAGTTCCTGAATCTCCCAGATGTGAAGTGACAGTTCTTCAGTGCATACTCAGTAGTTTCTTATGCACATGCGCTTGACCTGAGCTAAATACAAGACAGACTGTCCTGCAGCGAGCAACCTCCCTCCTAAACACGATAAAGGTGCACCCAGGGCTTTCACCATGGAAAGCTGTGCTGGTGCAGGAATAACTGCAGAGCTTGTGTGAACCACTGCAGTCGGAGAGGGATCTGGATCTGCCTTGCAATCTGAGCTACATTCTTAAATCACCCAACTATTTCCCTGTCTCTTGACTCACATCACAGCCGGGATTGCCACTGATTGAGACCTTCTGCAAGAAGAGGAATACAAAGGCAGATCAGCCACCACCTCATCCTCTGATGACCAACCTTGCCATCTCTCACACCTCTACATAGCTGCTCAAAAGCATATCCAAAGCCCCTACCTCCAAAATATCTCTAGTTCAAGTGAAATACCTACTGACCAGTGGGAATAAAGGGTACAAATGAGTCAGCAGGACACCTGGGCTCTCTACAAAGCTCCACTTATGACTTACAGTGCAAGCCTGACCAAGTCTTCGGACTCTCTGAGCTTCTTTTTCCCTCTCCAACCCCAAGACTGTTTTGTCTGTTTCATGAGCTTTAGTGGAGAAAGAACAAAAGATTATAGAGTCATAGAATCATAGAATGATAGAATCATCAAATCACAGAATCATGGAATGGTTTGGGATGGAAGAGACCTTAAAGATCACCCAGTATCAATCCCTTTGCCATGGGCAGGGACACCTTCCACTGGATCAGGTGGCTCAGTGCCCCACACAGCCTGGCCTTGAGCACCTCCAGGGATGGGGTAGCCACAATTTCTCAGGCCACTCATCATTTGTTAAAAACATATCACTAATACACTCACCATTCTGGGATTTCAGCCCAGAGGGAAAACAAAGGCTTTAAAAGCAAATAAAACAAACACATGTTGCTTGAAGTGACAAGCAGAATAATCTAATTACTGGGTTTTAAAACCAAAAGAAGAATCTATCATATGCTTAAAACCAAAAGACATCCCCAAACTCTGATATTTGCCAGTTTAAATTTTTTTGATCAGTTTTCTTGTTTGGTTTTATTTGTTTGTTTTCTGTGTAGACCACTAAACTTATTCCATCTCCAGCTCAAATTGCATCTGTGTCTCTATCTGAGCATACCACAAGTCACCTTGGAAGGAGCACAGCAGAAAATAATAAATAAAAGGACTTGGCAATCTTTGAACAGTAACTGAAGAGCAGCTATTTCACAAAAACCGACTTCAAGTCAATGTGCTCTCTCACTTGGCCAAAAAAAAATGTTCCTTTCTTGGGATTAAAGCAGCTCTCCTAAATGAGGCTGGCTATGATTGACGCTTTAATTGACTGGCACAATTTCATGCTTTAATAACTCTGGGCTCCTCAGTTTAGCCATGAATAAATTTAACTGTTAAGTCCTTGTGTATAAATCCTCTTGTCTGGAAGTTGCTATTCTCTGTTCAAAATGTAAACTTGGATTAACAAGACTTACCAACGTGTCAGGAGCTGGATGTAGTAACTTACAGCATCCTCTGACCAATCAGTTCCCTCAGCTCCTTCCCTTCTGGCCCATCACAACTGGGGGCAAAGGGCGTCAGGTGGTATACGGGCAGCTTGACCTACTGGGATGTTCCTGCTGATGGCAGGGGGTTTAAACTAGAATCATAGAATCATGGAATCATAGAATAGTTTGGGTTGGAAGGGACCTTAAAGATCATCCAGTTCCAACCCCCCTGCCATGGGCAGGGACACCTTCCATTGGATCAGGCTGCTCAAGGCCCCATACAACCTGGCCTTGAACACCTCCGGGGTTGGGGCAGCCACAACTTCCCTGGGCAACCTGGTCCGGTGTCTCATCACTCTCATCACGAAGAAATTCCTCCTTATGTCTGGTATAAATCTGCCACTTTCCAGTTTATACCCATTGTGCCTCATCCTATCACTGCAATACTTTGTGAACAGTCCCTTTCCAGCTTTCCTGTAGCCCCTTCAGATACTGGAAGGTCGCTATAGGATCTCCTCTGAGCCTTCTCTTCTCCAGGCTGAATAGGCCCAACTCTCTCAGCCTGTCCTGGTATGGAAGTTGCTCCATCCCTCCGATCATCTTTGTAGCCCTCCTCTGGACCTGTTCCAACAGCTTCATATCCTTCTTATGTTGAGGATTCCAGAAATGGACACAGTATTCCAGATGAGATCTCACAAGAGAGGAATAGAGGGGCAGAATCCCCTCCCTCGCCCTGCTGGCCACGCTGCTTTGGATGCAGCCCAGGATACGATTGGCCTTCTGGGCTGTGAGCACACATTGCCGGCTCATGTTGAGCTTCTCATCAACCAGCACCTCCAATTCCTACTCTGCAGGGCAGCTCTCAGTCACATCATCTCCCATTGTGTACTGAAAACTGGGATTGCCCCAACCCAGGTGCAAGGACATTATGCTTGGCCTTGTTAGGCGGGGCGAGGGAAGGGATTCCACCCCTCTGCTCTAATGATACCATACCTGGAGTCCTGTGTTCAGTTCTGGAGCACTCAACACAGGAAAAACATGGATCTGTTAGAGCAAGTACAGAGGAGACCATGGAAATGAAGTGAGGGCTGAAGCGCCTCTGCTATGAGGACAGGCTGAGAGAGTTGGGGTTGTTCAGCCTGGAGAAAAGAAGGCTCCAGAAGACCTTAAAGCAGCTTCCAGTACTTAAAAGAGGCCTATAGGAAAGATGAGGACAGATTTTAGCAAGGCCAGTTTTGACAGGACAAGGAGTAATTCTTTTAAACTAAGGAAGAGAAATTTAGACTGCATATAAGGAAGAAATTTGTTACAACGAGGGTCGTGAGGCATTGGCACAGGTTGTCCAGGTGGTAGTGGAGGCCCCATTCCTGGAAACATTCAGGGTCAGGTTGGATGGGGCTCTAAGCAACCTGACATGTTTGAAGATGTCCTTGCTCCTGCAGGCAGGTTGAACTTGATGAGCTTTAAAGATCCCTTCCAAGTCAAAGCAACCTATGATTCTACTCTACAATTGAGGGTCTGGTCAGTAGGTTGCAGTACTTTGTTCCTTGGCTTAGAGGAGCCTGTAGTAAAGAAGCGTGAAAATGCAACTTCTTGGCAGACTCCATGTTTTGGGCTGTATTTTTAGCTTTTCTGTTCAAGTCTTTGCTTTTTTATCATGTGTCCAAATGTCCCAATTTAGCAGTCACAGCTGGTTCCTGGACTGAACAGTCTTTTTTTCCAGAAACCTACTCCTCCTTCAGTACCTTACTTTAGGGATGTTGACATTAATTTCAGGTTGACGAGAAGAAGCTGCAGATGAAAATTCAAGTGAAGCTCAGCATTTAGTCAAAATGCTATGAATCCATCAGTCCTCTGAGACTTTCGATTTCCCATCCCTGTGTTGCCACACACAGTGGGATCACTCAGGTGCCCGAGAATACATTTAAGTGCTGGTGTTCTGGAAAAGCCTATTTCCTCCAAAGTTATCTTTGATTAAGTGAAAACACATCCCATTTCCAAGAAGTCTCTACCCAGATGCTCACTCAGGTCCATTTGACTCCTTTGGACCGTCCCTTCCTCACCAGGGAAACACCGGGATGCCTGCAAATACCATCAGTCAGTGTCCATGGCAAGGAAGACACCCTGAAGATGCTCATGGGGGTTTCTGGGTGTCCCCATAGAATCATAGAATTCTTTGAGTTGGAAGGGACCTTAAAGATCATCCAGTTCCAACCCCCTTGCCGTGGGCAGGGACACCTCCCACTGGATCAGGATGCTCAAAGCCCCATACAACCTGTCCGTGAACATCTCCAGGGGCGGGGCAGTCACAACTTCTCTGGGCAACCTGTGCCAGTGCCTCACCACTCTCATCATGAAGAAATTCCTCCTTATGTCTAGTATAAATCTCCCCCCCTCCAGTTTATACCCATTGCCCCTCATCCTATCACCACAAGCCTTAGTAAACAGTCCCCCTCCAGCATTCTAGTAGCCCCTTCAGGTACTCTAAGGTTGCTATAAGGTCTCCTCTTCTCCAGGCAGAACAAGCCCAACTCTCTCGACCTGTCCTCATATGGGAGGTGCTCCAGCCATCTGATCAGAGTGACTGATCCGGCCGAACTGTTGATTCATCCCAGATGAGATGGGGGAAATCAGAGGCAAATTGTTGACAAAGCAAAAATAATCTGTAGGTCAATTCTTCAGCACTGAAGTTGGTCTATGAAGTCCTCCCTGGGAGGAGATTGTCTCAGATGCCCTGAACAGCTACCGAATGACCCAAAGCCCTGCCAGAAGCAAAGTTTCCTGCTCAGCATGCCTGCCTGATAAAGGGATCTCAGTGGATCAGAATTCCTTGCTCCCCGTGTTAGGGCCTTACAGCCAAAATCTGGACACACTGCTCAGCTCAAAGATATTGATTTGTTGACATACAACTTCTGCAAGCTTTCTCCCCAGTGTGCATTAAAGCACCGGTGGATGTCGGTAAAACAGATGGTTGGTTCCTGTGAAAAAAATATAAATATCATGAGTGCTTGCAAATACATGGGGTTCTTCATGTTTTTCAGGACTCGATGTGGTAGGAATGGGCTCCTTGAGGAAAACAAGAGACTGAGAAAGAGCTGAAGGAAAGTGACTGTGGTTTTCTCATGCAGTGTGTCTGCTGCCCATTAAATCATGCAGACAAGAAACGAGACCCTCATCTGTTGGCTATCTATCCACCTGGCAGGAATTTGGCCTTGCCATGATGTAAGGGAACAGGAAAGAGTGGGGTTTGACTGGTTTGTTATCACCATTTGAAGCATGTTCAGAGAATCACAGAATCATAGAATGGTTTGGGTTGGAAGAGACCTTAGATATCACCCAGTACCAACCCTTATGCCATGGCCAGGGACACTTCCTACTGGATCAGGCTGCTTGAACACCTCCAGGGATGGAGCAGCCACCACTGCTCTGGGCAACCTCTGCCAGTGCCTCACCATCCTCACAGGGAAACATTTCTTCCTAAGATCTCATCTAAATCTCCTCTCTTTCACCTTAAAACCATTCCCCCTCATCCTATCCCGGTGCTCCCTGACAAAGAGCTCCTCCTCAGCTTTCCTGGAGCCCCTTTAAGTATTGGAAGACTGTTCTAAGTTCTCCCCAGAGCTTTCTCTTCTACAGGCTGAACAACTCCAACTCTCTCAGCCTGTCCTTATATGGGAGGTTCTCCAGCCCTTGGATCGTCTTTGTGGCTTCCTCTAGACTCACTCTAACCGATTCATGTCCTTCTTGTGTTGAGGACTCTAGAACTGAATGCAGGACGCCAGGTGAGGTCTCATCAGAGCAGAGGGGCAGAATCTCCTCCCTTGACCTGTTGAACACGCTTGTTTTGATATCAGTGGCCTTCGGGGCTGCAAGCGCACATTGTCAGCTCATGTTGAGCTTCTCATCTGTCAGCATCCCCAAGTCCTTCTCTTCAGGGCTACTCTCAATCCATTTTCCACACAGACTGTAATTGTGCTTGGGATTGCTCCAATCCAGGTGCAGGACCTTACACTTGCCACCATGCTAGTCCAAAATTTAGACTCTATCCCTTTTGTTAATGAAACACAAAGCATAAAAGGTGGCTTAACTAGGAAAACCTCTCAGTGTTTCTGTAGCACCTTTTGCCTAGCAGCGCGTAATAATTTGCATTATCTTCTGTTTCATGTTGACCTCTGGCAAATACAGAAATCTCTGGTATCAAAGGCTGGTTTTACTTCAGAGTATCGAGCAGTTTCATGATCACAATGAGGGACCCCAGGGGTAGGGAGAGAACCAATGGGGCTGAATAAATGGTTTGGATAGGCTGGATGCAGCCTACAGAGCATCGGTCGTCCAGCAGCTTAAGCCTGTAAATCTCATTGTGTTCATGCGTGAGACTGACAGCTCTGTTCAATGTGAACTCCCCTGTGTGTGCAAAGGACTTCTGCTCTTTTCTGATAAAGACCAGTTTGCTTAAAATGGGGCCTGGAACTACCCTCTCCTCCTTGGAAACCCCATCCCAGGTGGGGTCTGCCAAGGAAGGGCTCAGAAGGGAATACCCTTAGCAGATACCGCTTAGTTGCATTAGAGATTACAGCCTTACCAATGCAAAATGCTGACAAGCCCCATATCTCTCTCATTTCTTAATACAAACACTCCTGGGATGGTCAGAAAATATATTAAAGACCTTGTGGCGGGGTGTCAGGAGAGTTGAGGCTCCCAAGCATTTTCTTCTAAGGACTTGCTGAGTCTCTTGTCTCTGCTTCTTGGATATCCGCATCTGTAAGATGTCCAGGCAGATCCAAGTGTGGCTGCGGAGGCCTCGGCTGGCTGAGATAAGAGGCAGGATGAAAGCCATTATCCCCACGACATCCTTCTGACCCCTCAGTGGTGTTTATGGGATGAGGATAGGAAGCTCACACAGCCAGGTCGCATCAGTGTGTGGATGAACAGGGGGCAATGCACTGCTCTAAGGTTAATAGTCATGATTAATTAGCCAGCCTTCCCACACAACAGATGAAGACCTGGAGACCCATCACAAACCTTGGCCTCATCCACAAATTTTCCTGCTTCTCTACTTATCCTTCCACCAAGGTCTTCGAAGATGGGCTTGCTGCTTTCTCAGGGGACAGGCAAGGATGATTTACGCTCATCAGAAGGCATAATGGTCACAGGTCTCTGTGGTGGCCTCTGCTCTTCTCCTCTTACCCACAAGCACAAAATCAGTCACTATCTACCAATGGGCAGTGGCAGCTCTGCCTCCACCTCAATCCACATCCCCAGGGCTGAGACTAATCTTGCATCCTCAGCATCCACGGTGCAGACCTCTGCATCCAAGCCCGGCACATTTGTGTGGCTGCACAAACTCTCACCTTTCTTCCAAAGGAAAAAGCATCTTCAGCTTCAGTCTGACCATAAGTAGCAACAATTACGGCCTCACTTTGGCCTGTCTCAATTTTCCCATGTTAGAGGACAGCAGAATTGGGAAAATTCAACTTGCTTTAAGGGAAAACAAATACAGACCGAATTGTCCCAGTTGCTCACAGAAGAAAGACAATGTAGCGCAACTGAACTGCAGCTTGGTGAAATGCTTCAGCAGCATTTAGGGATAAATAGGTTTTCAAAAGCACTTGTTTTGAAGGGAAACTGGCAACAGAAACAGACTCTTTTTGTTGGGAATGGTGGGAGGAAGCTAAAAAATAACTGGTGGAAAACTGCACCAGCTCTTTTCTACGCCTCATCTGCTGCTTTATTAGTACTCCTAAATCTGTTTTGCTAAATACAAACATGCTCAAATTTACATAAACTTCATTAAAAGCTTGTAGCTCAACTCTGCTGTTCCTGTAACACACCCAGGAAATAGAGAACTTCAAACTCCTCTGCAGTAAAAGAAACAACTGCAAGAGAAACAAAACAACATTTTAAGGGCATCTTTGGTTTCTTCCTGCTTTGTCTCTGCTCATGCGTCCAAGGCCTGTGGGTAACTTTTATTTCGATTGGGGTCCTTTCTGCCCAAAACTGCAGTGACGCTTCCCATTTCATAGAATAGAATCATAGAATGGTTGGCTAGGAAGGGACCATGATGATCATCCAGTCCAAACCCCTTGCAGTCAGCAGGGACATCTTCAACCAGATCAGGTTGCTCAGAGCCCCATCCAACCTGGCCTTGAATGTTTCCAGGGATGAGGCATCCACCACTTCCCTGGGCAACCTGGGCCAGTGTTTCACCTTCCTCAGCAAAAAGAATTTCTTCCTAATATCTAAACTTCTTCTCTTTTAGTTTAAAACCATTACCCTTTGTCCTATTGCTACAGCCCCTGCTAAAAAAATGTTCCCTTATCTTTCTTCCAAGCCCCTTTTAAGTATTGAAAGGCTGCAATGAGGTCTCCTCAGAGTATTCTCCAATCTGAACAACGCCAACTCTCTCAGCCTCTCTTCACAGGGAAGGTGTTCCAGGCCTTTTTTCATTTTTGTGGCCTCCTCTGCACCCTCTCCAACAGGTCCATGTCTTTTCTGTGCTGAGGTCTCCAGAGCTGGACACAGCATTCCAGGTGTGTTCTCATCGTAGCAGAGGTAAGAGGCAGAATCAACTCCCTCAACCTGATGACAATGTTTCTTTTGATGTACTTTAAGAAAAGAGGAGTGAAAGCCTGTTAAAATACCAAACGGGATGGGCATTGCTCTTCTAAATTCTTTTATTTCCCTGCTGGTCCTGCTCTTCATGTCCCCCGCAAGGCTGACCGAAGACATGCGGGGGCCATGCTGGCAGTGCCGATACAGGGTGTCTCCTCTGAGAGATGCTGTGGGACTTAAGCATCTGTTGGTGAGGAAAAGGATCATATTTCTGGTTGGTTAACACTGAATGAGAATCCAAATGAGAGTGTCTGGCTGGCAGTGCTTTCTGGAGCTGCAAGTGCTGGTTTGTCTTTGGAATCTCTTAAATATTTGCTGGGATTTTGGGTCACATCCCTAATGTACTCAGTGCCTCAGTTTCCCCAGGGAGTCTGGCTCTTGAGACGTGTCAGATTTGGGCAGTTTTATTGCACACCCTCTGGTGTAGCTGAACATTTCCTTTCCATGTCATTAATAATCTAATCAGGAGGAGTGGAAGGGAGGGACAGATTTGGAGGCAGGATCAAGGCATGCACAGCTGCATCAGGACATCACAGACCCATCAAGCACCTTCCATGGCCTCCTTTGGGTCTGGCCAAGATCTGTCATCTCCATTCTTTAACACAGACAGTGCTTTGAAAGAAGACGATCAGGAGGATGGGAGCTCAGACCAGCCTTCCATTTCTACACATTATCCATCATCAGATAGACCCAGTAGAGCCACTTTTCCACTCATTGCGCCTGCATCAGTGCTGGGACAAAGCTAAGGAGGCAACTAAGAGAAATGTTTCGATAGGATCAAGTTCACCATCACAATGTCAAGGAGAGCATCTGGCCAGAAAAATCGAAGCAAGTCCTCCACTTGCCTCCCCCCCGACGGCTTTGGGAGGAGGTACTCTAATGGGAATAAACCCAAGACCATCTAAATTTCATGTCAAATCTCCTAAAAAAACAGGTGGACAAGGTGCTATTTTGTTCCACTCTGAGGAGCAAGGAAAAAAGTGAGATTAGAGGATCTGGTTATCTGTTATTCTATCAGCAAAGAATTTCAACCTTGCTTTTGCCCTTCTCAGATGTCTCAAATGCTGGTAGGAACACAGTTGCCCCCTCCAAGATTAGCCCTACCAGGCCCATCAGCAATACCTGCTTCCACCAGACCTTCCCTAGGTATTCCAGCTCGTGACCGTTCTTCTCTCACCTATTTTAAACAGCTTGAAGAAGAGGGTGGGTTGCAGTTGCTGCAGCTCCACCATATGTCCTCAGCCACTCTCCTTCCTTGTCTACCTCTCTGTATCTGGGCACTCATCCAAGGCAACCTCTTGGTAAGAAAACATTGAGCCATGCAACCTGATCTCTCTTGTGTAAACCACAGACTTGGTTTCTGGCCAGAAATCCTCTCCTGGACAATGGGAGAGAGACTCTCACACACGCAAATGTTCCCAGAATAACTCTGAGTCCTGCTCTTGGGATGGGTCCAAGAGCTACATGTACAATGAGGAGGGACCTGATCTACCCTCATTTCTGCCTTCACATCTCAGACCATCGGATGTTTTAATGAGATGAATTTATTTAATTAGATTGATTTAGTAGATCTGTTTAAGAGGCTATCCATTCATAGATCATAGAATTATTAAGGGTGGAAAGGACCTCTAAGATCAACAAGTCCAACCGCGCCTACTAAACCATGTCCTGAAGTGCCACATCTACACATTTTTTGAACATCTCCAGGGGTGGAGACTCTATGACTTCCCTGGGTTCCAATCACACACAGAATCACACAGAATCACACAAGGTTGGAAAGGACCCATTGGATCATCGAGTCCAACCATTCCTAACACTCCCTAAACCATGTCCCTCAGCACTTCATCCACCCGTTCCTTAAACACCTCCAGGGAAGGCGACTCGACCACCTCCCTGGGCAGCTGTTCCAGTACCCGGTGACTCTTACTGTGAAGAATTTTTTTCTGATATCCAACCTGAACCTCCCCTGGTGGACCTTCAGGCCATTCCCTCTTGTCCTGTCCCCTGTCACTTGGGAGAAGAGCCCAGCTCCCTCCTCTCCACAACCTCCTTTCAGGTAGTTGTAGAGAGTAATAAGGTCTCCCCTCAGCCTCCTCTTCTCCAGGCTAAACAACCCCAGCTCTCTCAGCTGCTCCTCGTAAGACTTGTTCTCCAGCCCCCTCACCAGCTTTGTTGCTCTTCTCTGGACACACTCCAGAGCCTCAACATCCTTCTTGTGGTGAGGGGTCCAGAACTGAACACAGCATTCGAGATGCAGTCTCACCAGTGCTGAGTACAGAGGGAGAATAACCTCCCTGGACCTGCTGGTCACACCATTTCTGATACAAGCCAAGATGCCGTTGGCCTTCTTGGCCACCTGGGCACACTGCTGGCTCATGTTCAGTCTACTCTTTCAGTAAAGAATTCGTTTCTAATATCCAGCCTTTCAAGGCCAGGTTGGATGGGGCCTTGGGCAGCCTGATCCAGTGGGATATCCCTGTTCATGGCAGAGGGGGTGGAACTGGATGATCTTTAAACCCCTTCTATGATCCTATGAAAGGGTTCTCAGGCCCTGGCAGAGGCTTCGCAGGGAGCTGGTGGAACCCCATCCCTGCAGACATTTAAAAGCCGAATAGATGAGGGGCTGAAAGATCTGGTTTAGTAGTGGACTTACTTGGAAGAACAGTCCTTACAATGGAGGTGATAACATTTTCTGCGAGACTGAGGCAGGAACAATGAACAGGACGCAGCACCTTGGCAAGTGAGTTGTTTGCGAGGGTTGCACACTGCAAGCATCTGGCCTTTGGGAAAACAAATTCTCAATTAGCGCTGTGACTAGTCTCCTCCCTAAAGAGATGAAATGGGTGGAAACACCAGCCCAGTAAATGGTCTCCTCTGGGGACCAAGCCAGACCCCACTGGAGGGAGGACGGGTACCTGGGGAGCTTAGTTCTCCCCAAAGAAATCCCAAGTAAGAGAGGTTGTTATTTACAAGGGGTGCAGTTTCTTTCTTTCCCATGGGCTGCATAAATGTTCTTAGGAAAAATACTGCAAAAATCCTCTCAGTGATTGCCCATGCGTGGGGAGAGGTCTGGACATGGTCTTTAGTGATCTGTAATCCCACAGTCAGAAAATTCACTCTAGCATCACGTCCCATGTGATAACGGGAGAAAACAAAACTCTTCACAGGAACTGGCGTCTGCAGCAAAGAGCCCTCCGGATTCAAAGTATTTCCTTTCACTGGAGTAAATTATGTTTTATGACTATAATTAACTGGGAGCCAGTACACACTGCGCTGGTTTTAAGCTGACTCAATGCTGTCTGCAAAGCACAGTGTGATAAAACAATATTCAAATCAGCTTCTTAACTAAGCTGGCGAGTGACACAATCTGGAGATGGATGCCAAAAGTAAGTGGAGGTTTGCAAAGCTCTGGGCACAGGAAGGGATTTCAAGGACTGGGAGTAGTTTCTTTAAAGACCTGGTTTCCAATCCGGAGCCTGTGGATGGGTCACAGTTTCTGAAACACAGGAGGTGTCCAGTGAGTTCTCAGAGACAAACTGTTATTTTTTCCAGGAAATAAAAGGTGAACAAAAGCATTGGAGACATCTGAGGCTGGAGGCCACAACTGCTGGGCAAGAGGATTTGATCGTAGAATCATGGAATGGTTTGGGATGGAAAGGACCTTAAAGGTTGGAACTGGATGATCTTTAAGGTCCCTTCCAACAGCGACCGTTCTATGATTCTATGATCATCCAGTCCCAATCGACCTGCCATGGGCAGGGACACCTCCCATTGCATCAGGTTGCTCAAAGCCACATCCAACCTGGCCTTGAACACCTCCAGGGATGGGGCAGCCACGACTTCTCTGGGCAACCTGTGACACTGCCTCACCACCTCCACAATAAACTTCTTCCTAATATCTCACCTAAATCTTCCCTCTTTCAGCTTAAAACCATTACCCCTCGTCCTATCCCTCCATTCCCCTGATAAACTTCCCCAACTTTCCTGTAGACAGATGAAGACAGATGAACTGATGAGCAGTTGTGGCTAGAAGGAACAGGTCTTCCTGTCCACCACTTGCTCTAAGTGGAAATGTTTTATGTACTGTTAAACACACTGAGTGAGACCCATTTGTGGGAGGCACGGGTGTGGGGCTTGGCTTTGTGTGACTCCATGCTGTAGGGTTTTGACACGGTGCAAATCAAACCTCCACTTCATCGTTCTGCAGGAAAGGCATAGGAGGTCTCAAAGGATAGAGAGTTTAGCAGGAAAACCAGAAGGATGGATATCTCTGAGTGGAAACCATCTCCTAGTCAGTCTTCTAACTGTATTTTACTTTCAATTAGAGAATGGGGAAGAGGGAAAGAAGCTACTGCAATATTTGCCATTTTGACTGGTATCGTCAGGTTTATGGGGAAAAAGAATAACCAGGGCTAATTACTGCTTTGATCTGGTCTCTGTTATTGCTGTGCCTCCAAGCTTGAGAAAAAACAGTTCTTTCCTCATTCTATTTAGATTTTCGGAGAAGTCTGGAGGTTTATGGTCTCTTAGCACTTCTAAATGTTTTGCCCAGTTCCCTAAATAAAAAAAAGATAAGACTCCAGAAATGTTCCCTGTTGGAGTCATTGAATCATTAAGGTTGGAAAAGCCCTCTAAGACCATCAAGTCCAACTACCAACACACCAACACCACTATGCCTACTAAACCATACCCTGAAGAACCACATCTACAAAGTTTTTGAACACATCCAGGGATGGAGACCCCACCACTTCCATGGGCAGTCTGTTTCAATGCTTCACCACAAGTTTTGTTGGTAGTCTAAGCATGTGGGAAATCAGAATATAGTTGTGAAAAGGCCTAATGTTGGAAATAGTTCATTGCCTTTGCCGGTTTCAAAGAAATCAAGGTTTTTCTTCTAGGTGATCTTTAATAAATGATCAGTCCCTTGAAGCTGATCTACTTTATATCCATCTCCATGTGCTGTGCAGCTCTGAACAAGTGGCCAAATGGCAGTGGTACTGATAGGAAAACATAATGCACTTTTTTCACCTCCTGTTGTTTAAGATGCAGGACTAGAATTGCTCCCAAGGACGGTGGAGTTAAGCAAGAGGACAGCTGGGTTACTTCAGGCAGCCTGAAACTCATGCCAGTTATGCTGCTTTGCAGGTAAAACAACCTCAAGCACGGGCGCAAAATCTCTCCTGTAGCCCCAGTGTCTGAAGTCCTTGAGCACAGCCTGGTGGAGCTGGCTTCTAGGCGATGGCTCCACAGTATTTAAACCCATCTCTTTCTCAGGCTTGCTAAGATGTGAATTAATGGAAGATGCCTCAAGCTGAAAAAAAATTGATTTACAGAGGTCCACTTCAATACCTACTTGTGAGCCCGCTGCTGAGCTTCTTCTGATGGTCACTGGAGGTCAGGGCTGTGTACTCAGTGGACTTGGATAGCGGGTCTGGCCAACCCACCAGCTTCTAGGTACTCTGAGGGTACATGGTGAAATCTTTTCATGATGATTAAGTGACTCAACTTTGAGCATTTGCAGCTCCAGTGCCTCAGGATGATGTGCTGAAAGCTTGACTCATTGGGAGACCTTCAGCATGTGGGTAGGTGAGATAATGAACCTGAAGGCTACACAGAGGGTGCTTGTGACTACACCAGCCCTAAAACTCACCCTCTCTCCCCCTCCTCTCTCTGTACAATATGACCATACTCTCTGCTGGTGTTCATAACAGCTATTAATCACTACTTCTCAGAAAACAATGTGGTTCTGAAGGTGTTTGACCTTTATGGTGCCAATAGAAATGTTGTAACGCCTGTAACTATGCCTTCACTTTAATAGGATGCCTCTCCATTAATAAGCTATTTTCTTATTGCTGCACATTGTAATGTCAAACCCTACCAAACTGCAAACCAGCACTCTTACTGTGTTTTCTTTCTGCACGATAAAAAGAAAATTATAAAAAGACTGAAATTGAAATGAAGCCTTTCATTTGATTGAATTCAAAGCAGTTTTCTTAGGTCTGATGGAAAACTTGCAGTTTTGTTCATGGGTAAATTTGGTAAGTTGAATTCTATCTGGAACAAAACTTTGTGTTGAAATCTGTTCAGCTGAAGGCAATAATCCTTCACTTATTTCTTGATGTGATGATGAGAGTTACCTCCACGTACAACCAACTCTGTTGACTCCTTCAGAGATGTGGATTTGTTTGCTTGGCAGTGCTAGTAAATATTTTAGAATTAGTGAAAATTGCATGTCTAGATCAATGTAATAGTAAACACAATTTATGGTGGTGTAGTTGTCACACCAAAAGGACAGGATGACATCCAGAGGGACCTGGACAAGCTGGAGAAGTTGGCCTATGTGAACCCCATGAGGTTCAACAAGGCCAAGTGCAAGGTCCTACACCTGGGTTGAGGCAATCCCCAGTTTCAATACAGGATGGGGGATGATGTGATTGAGAGCTGCCCTGCTGAAAAGGACTTGGCGTGCTGATTGATGAGAAGCTCAACATGAACCGGCACTGTGTGCTCGCAGCCCAGAAGGCCAACCATGTCCTGGGCTACATCCAAAGCAGCGTGGCCAGCAGGGCGAGGGAGGGGATTCTGCCCCTCTATTCCTCTCTTGTGAGACCTCATCTGCAGTATTGTGTCCGGTTTTGGAATCCTCGCATAAGAAGGAGATGGAGCTGCTGGAAAATGTCCAGAGAAGGGCTACAAAGATGATCTGAGGGCTGGAGCAGCTGCCATAGGAGGACAGGCTGAGAGACTTGGACTTGTTCAGCCTGGAGAAGAGAAGGCTCTGGGGAGACCTTAGAGCAGATATCCACTACTGAAACGGGGCTCCAGAAAAGCTGAGTAGGGCCTCTTTATCAGGGAGTGCGGGAATAGTTTCGAGATGAAAGGGCAGAGATTTAGACTGAGTATAAGGAAGAAATATTTTCCTGTGAGGGTGGTGAAACACTGGCCCAGGTTACCCAGGGAAGCTGTGGCTGCCCCATCCCTGGAGGTGTTCAAGGCCAGGTTGGATGAGGCTTTGAGCAACCTAAAGTAGTGGGAGGTGTCACTGCCCATGGCAGGGGTTTGCAACTGGATGGGCTTTATGGTTCGTTCCAACTCGAACTGTTCTGATTCCAAGATGTGAAAGGAAGGCTGGAATGCAGATGAGCTTTCACCCTTATGGGTTGATACTGCTCATCACTCCCCAAACCCAGGACTCCGGTATGGCTTTTTTTGGAGTAAATGCAAAGACATTTGACAGTGGATTGGCATGAGCAGATGTGCAGTTCTGACCTGGCAAGAGACCAGGAACAGAAGATGTGCATACTTATGCTCACAGGGTGGGCAACCAGTTCTGGAGCTGTGCAAGTGTGCAGGTAGAAGCAGCATTTGGGCTGCTCTAGGGTAATACTCCTGCATCCCGTTGCCACCGTCTCAGAGGTGGTGTCATAACTGCAAACCCATTGTGCACACCTATGTGGGAAAAAACCTCAAGTTCTCTCTGGATGTGCTGAATCACTTAATGGATGCCTGTATTTTCATCTACTGGGTGAATTGTGTTCATGAGGAATGAAATCTCACTTTTGTGGAACAGCATCCTCTGGATCTCTTTGAACCTTGCTATCTGAGGTGGCTCTGGGAACAGATATGGATGCCATCATCTCCATTCCTAAGGAGCATTGCTGCATTGTGGTCCCCAGTCCCACACTTAGATTCACAGAATCGTGGAATGGTTTGGGTTTGAAGGGACCTGAGAGATCATCTAACTGGTCAGAAAAGAGTAATGTCTTTACTGCCTCTCTGGCTGGTGTAAAACACATTTCCAGGAGAGCATACGAGACATTAGCCTGTCTTCTGCTCTGTAAAGCCCATTTAAGGGTTGCAAAGGGAGCCTGGACACAACTTTCAATCCTAATTCTTTTTTCCCATGCTGTTGAGACTCTGAAGCTTCTGCTGACCCTCTCTGTCCAGTGAGAATTCTGGTTTCCCATAGCCCAGATGGATCTTAACAGTGGCAGAAGCTGTCTGGATGAAAAGCTAAGAAGCAATGTAGCTGGAAGGCAGCTATTACACCTCCCCTCCAAAAAAAAAAGAAAAAAAAAATATGAAGCAGGTAAAAAAAACCCAGAAAAATCTAATAAAGCACTAGCAAACTTCCTGGGGGAATGGAGAGAAGAAAAATAGACTTTCAAAGAGCATATGTGACTTGCAAGGCAAGCACTTGCAAAGATACACTTCCATTCAGCAACCAATTGCAGCCATGTATGATTATTCCTCTCTTGTGGCTCTTTGTAACATTGCCATGGCCAGACAAGGGGCCAGCAGGATGGAGCTTGCTGGACATTCCTCATCCTCTTCAGTGTGAAGTCTGACTGCTCTGCTTAAGACACCTCCTGCAGCAGTTCAGACCAGCAGGACTTTGCCCTGAGGCATCTCAGGATTTTGTTCCTCCGATGCAATCCTGGGAGCTACAATGTCTCTCATAACGGCCCAAGTGAAGAGTCAGAGGGAGCTCATATTAACTTCTCCCACTGCTTTCCAGGGACATGAATGATGAGTCTGTAGTATCCTGGGCTCTCACCAAGGACCCCCTGCTCCACCTGTGGCACTGCAGCGATGATACCTATGTCTGAGGTTTGGCATTGGTTGAGATATATCATACCCTGCCCGGCCTCCAGGGCAACACCAAGCATTGGTTTCTTAACTTCAGATCTGTCCAGATGGTTAGAGCTAATGTACAAGCAGTAATGGATCGCTTTGTGTCACCAATCAGTATTTATTTCCCTTAATTCTTGCCTAAACTGTGAGTTCTTGAACGTGTTGTCATGACTACTGAAGACTGAACTTGACTCACTTCAGCAGCCTTTGTTCCCTCCAAGTGAGCCGATCTAAAATTTGTCAAAGCTCTCCTGTCACCGGCTGCAAAAATATTGTATCATATATTTCACGAGAGGAGCTTCTTTTGCAAGTCTCTCTCAGCTGTATATAAAGGGCACGGCAACAGTCCAAGCCTGCCATTATGCAGTGACTTTAATGCCCCTGCGTGCTCTCAGCAAATAACTCTTGAATCGTTCCCTTGTTTTCAGCAATCTTTCTGCCGCATATCAAAAGGTCAGTCTTCTGTGAGGTCTTCCATAATCTCTCCACTCAGATGTGTTACAATATATTCTGATCAATGGTTAAAATTGGTGTCTTTTTATTTTAATGGAACCTCCACTGGTGAATAAATTCCAAATGGGTTTTCAGGAGCACTGAAATATATATCATGGGTTTGGCTCAAATTAATGCATGACATAATTCCACTAAAATCAATGAAATTGTACTCTGGGATGTTTCTCAACTGCTGATGTTAAAGCTGTACAGCTATAGTTTATTGCTACTTATTGCTTACCTTTAATCTGTTTTAATGTGATCTGAGTCCTAGGTCTATCGTGAGGAATTCCCAAGGGCTTCGTGGAAGGCTGAGCAAATCATTCTGAAGTCCACGGCCAGAAGATTCAATTGACGGACTGAAAGCAACCCTGCAGAGATGGACTTTGATGCATTGGCAGATGAGAAGCTTGAAATGAACCAGCAACGTGCGCTTGAAGCCCAGAAAGCCAACTATATCCTAAGCTGCATCAAAGGAAGTGTGATCAGCAAAGTGATGGAAGAGATTCTCCCCCTCTGCTCTGCTCTCGAGACGTCACCTGGAGTCATGTGTTAAGTTCTGGAGTCCTCAGTGTAGGAAGGACATGGATGTGTTACAGAGGAGGCCACAAAGATGATCAGAGTGCTGGAGAACCTCTCATGCAAGGACAGGCAGAGAGAGTTGATGTTGTTCAGCCTGGAGAAGAGAAGGCTCCATGGAGACCTTAAAGCAGTCACCCAGTACTTAAAGAGGGGCTACAGGAAAGCTGGGGAGGGGCTTTTTTATAAAGGAGTGCAGAGACAGGATGAGGGAGAACTGTTCTCTGCTGAAAGAGGGGAGATTTAGATGAGATATTAGGAAGAAATGTTTTCCTATGAGGGTGGTGAGGCCCTGGCCCAGGTTGCCCAGAGAAGTTATGGCTGCCCCATCCCTGGAGGTGTTCAAGGCCAGGTTGGATGAGGCTTTGAGCAACTTGATCCAGTGGGATGTGTCCCTGCCCATGGCAGAGGGGTTTGTACTGGATGATCTTTAACGTCTCTTCGAACTCAAACCACTCTACGATTCTGATTCTAAGTGAAGAGAGGAGAGTTACCCACCCCTAGGTGAGTGTTTAAGTTCCTGACATCTCTGTGATTTCAGTACATGTGGCAAATAAGCAGATATCCTCCTGAGGAATGTAGATTCAAAAGAGAGGATGCACAGCTATGGCAGACACTGATTCCTATAGCTATAAGTGTTAATAAAAATAATCTGGTTTGCTACTAGGAAAGATACTTAGACTACAGATTTCTCATAATTCAATAGACAGTCCTTTCATAATTCTTTAAAATAATAGTTATTAAATTCAAAAGTGCAGGAAAAAAAGAAGAGGAGATGTGCCCGTAGAGAACTGAGGAGGAACAAGGCGAGATAGGGGTCAGAACAGTGTGCAAGACTGAATCGCTGTCTGTCACAATGATGTTCACATCCTTATTCTCCAAGAAGACACATTGTTCCTACTGCAAAAAGGTTTTGGGAAGTGTCATACCTTGAAATGGTAGTTTTGATCTCTGCAGAACAGATGAAATCCCTTCGGCAAATTCACTTGGATTTAATAGGGATAATATAAGTTAAATCTCGTTCTATAAAAAGGTAAGTAGAAAAAAGAAAAGTGTGCCTTTACTTCTATACTTTCCAGCAGTGTTTGACTTGTCCAGATATATAGATCATGGCCCTATATCAAGGACACGGATTTGTAAGAACAAGTTCAGAGGAGGCCACAAAGACGATCCAAGGGCTGGAACACATCTCCTGTAGAGACAGGCTGAGAGAGTTGGGATTGTTCAGCCTGGAGAACATAAGACGCTAGAGAGACCTTAAAGCAGCTTCTAGTACTTAAAGGGGCTCCAGGGAAGCTGAGGGGCACTGTATCAGGGAGAGCAGGGATAGGACAAGGGGGAACGGTTTTATTCTGAAAGATGGGAGATTTAGATGAGATCTTAGGAAGAATTTTTCTCCTCTGAGGGTGATGAGGCCCTGGCGCAGCTTGCCCAAGGGCCTCCCATCCCTGGAGGTGTTATAGACCAGGTTGGATGGGGCTTTGAGCAACCTGATGCAGTGGGGGGCGTCCCTGCCCATGGGGGGGGGGGGGGGGGGGGAGTTGGAACTAGCTCGTAGAATCATAGAAGATTTTATGTTGGAGAGGACCTTGAAGATCATCTCGTTCCAACCCCCCTGCGATAGGCAGGGGCCCTTCCCACTGCATTAGGTTGCTCAAAGCCCCATCCAATGTGGCCCATACAAGCAGGATGGGCTTTAAAGACCCTTCCAACCCAAACCATTCTATGATTCTATGATCCTTTAGGTAATTGTACACAATGATTTGTTTTCTGTTGGACTTCACAGCTTTCAAATGTATGCTAATATTAACACCCTTCATCCAGCTATTGATTTCAGCGCGTTTGCAGATGAGTTTTCTTCACTGTTTACTTTCTACAGTTGTTTATTCATCTTGTTGTTGTTGTTACTACTTTTCTTCACTAGACATCTTTTTATTGAAGGATTTCTGATTCTGACAAAACCAACCAATAAAGCTGATCTGTTAAAAGAGCACTCTGCCTCACTGAAGGTCTCCAGCCTTTTTACAATGCATTAATCCCATCAGGATCTGAGCTTCAGGATATATATCAGAAAAGCAAGCACCACTCACTATTAACTGCAGGAGGGTTGGACATGGCATGTTTGTGACACTCCAGATGGCCTTGGAATGCTGGTGTTGCAGCACCTAACACACCAACAAAACTTCACTTGGGTGTTCATTTGAAAGACAACTCAGTAACATCTCCCAGCACCAATCATTGCATCAGGTACAGCTCTTCTGACTTCTCACTGACTCACCTTGCAAGCTGGAGCGATCTATCGGTCGTCATCACCCATGGCATCTGCCTTCACTTATTCTTCAGTCTTGGGACAGGTTTTGAATTAGTGGAATCACAAAATCATAGAATTATAGAATCATAGAATGGTTTGGGTTGGAAGGGACCTCAAAGATCAATCCAGTTCCAACGCCCCTGCCATGAGCAGAGATGCGTCCCACCAGATAAGATTGCTCAAGACCCCATCCTACCTGGCCTTGAACATGTCCAGAGAGGGGGCAATTCAGTTTAGAAGAAGAAAATTCTTCTGCATCCCAGGTGAATTCATGATTTCAAAACTATTCCCAATTTTTTGAAGGTAAAATGGATTCTCTGGTGCTTGATGCAAACTCACACTTCTCTCAGATGATGAATGAATGAGATCAAGGAGGCGAGGAAGGGGATGGGACACACATGACAGTGGAATCTGAGAGTGAGATCTCTGCTCTGTTTACATCCAAGCTTTGCTCCTCTTCCTTGCCTTAGGCTTGGAGGAATCCAGAGACTGTGATTCCACCCCAAGTCTGTCTCTTTTTTTGGATAGAGTACAACATTTCTATATTCATCTTACTCTGCAAAGTCCAGCTTTGATGGCATTCCTGTTGCACTCATATACACCAGTGATTCCTTTGAGTCAAAAAAGAAAGATTAAGCCTAAGTATTGAGGGGCAGACATTCCCCACGCAACAACAGTCAAGAAGTGGAACATGTTGTCCAAATAACTTGAGCCGTCTCCAGCCTTGGATGTTTTCAAGACCAGACTACATAAAACCCTGAGCAACCTGGTCCAGCCACAGAGCTGATCCTACTTTGAGCAGAAGGTTGCACTAGAGACCTCTTGAGGTCCCTTCCAATCTGTATTGCCTTATGTCCTATGGCCCTATGACCCTGTGGTCTTGTTAGGGAGTATCCCAGTGGTTCCAGGATCTACCAGGGTTGTAAGGAGGGATTCCCCTGTGGAAAAGTCAAAGCTACTGATATATGACCTCTGTTTTTTTGTTCTGCAGAACAAACTCGGGCAGCCCTCATGGGCTTCTTCAGATCTCTGCAGTAGCCTTTGAATCTCTGCAGTAGTCTGCAATGCTTTCTTTGTCTTGAAGACTCTGCCCTTTCTCCTAAAAAGCACCGATAGTGGGACCATTGGTGAGGACTGTAAGGGCGGGGAGTAGAATTCTATTCTCAGTACTGACCTCTTGCATAAAACTCTGGAAAAGTGTTCCCACTTTTTTTCCTTCTCTGCTCTCTTCCTGTTAAAGAGACAATTTAGAGTCACAAAATATGTAAAAGATCACAGAATCATCGAATGGTTTGAGTTGGAAGGGACCATGAAGGTCATCCAGTCCAACCCCCTTCAGTGTGCTGGGCCATCTTCAAACAGATCAGGTTGCTCAGAGCCCCGTCCAACCTGACCTTCAACGTTTCCAGGGATGGGGCATCTACCACCTCTCTGGAAAACCTGTGCCAGTGTTTCCCCACCCACAGCCAAAAGAATATCTTCTTAACATCTCAAATATCTTCTTAACATCTCCGTCTAAACTTCTCCTCTTTCCCTTAAAGCCACTTTCCCTTATTCTATCGTTACAGGCCCTGCTGAAAAGGTTTCCTTATCTTTCTTATCAGCTCCTTTAAGTGTTGAAAGGCAGCAATAAGTTCTCCTCAGAGCCTTCTGTTCTCCAAGCTGAACAACCCCAACTCTCCCAGTCTCTATTCATTTAGTCCTGCGCTGTGCTGAGCCACTGAAATAATCATTGGTTCTCCCCCAGACTGGGACTTAATGCCAATGGGGATTTTATACGGGGTAGTTGGTCTTTTGAACTCCCTATCGCAAGTCTTGCCCTCCCCATCCTTCCCTTTGCAGGAAAATGTAATAATTCACCTCCCCCCAATTCTGGGTATATTCTCAGGCACTGGAGAGCTTGACCACTCACTGTTAATCAATAGAGTTGGAGCGTAGCCACCAGCCTTTTACTGTTTCTAGCTTCTTCAAAGCAAAAAAAAAAATGTCAGGAAAAACGAAAGGCAGAGATGAAATACATACATTTTTCTGGCAATATTTCAGAGGCAAGGGCACAGCGGTAGCTTTCTTTTTTAAGCCTGTACCCTAAGTATAAAATATATTTGAGGGATTTGGAAAACGAAGGAAAAGTAAAATAATTAAGGAGCTGACAGAATTGATTTAGAGTCTGAGGAAAGAGGCAAAGAATTAAACATTTTCAGTGTGGTGAAGCACTCCTGGCAGGGATGCAAGTGCTGTCTGGAAGTGACCTGAGCGTGGCAGCATGAGTCCCTATCTAACCAACCCCTGGCTCTGCTCCAGGGAGATGCTGGTCCAAGTCACTTGCACCTGCACCTTGGGCTGCTCTGAACTGATGGGAAACCAGGCTTGGCTGCAGTGGCTTCCTGAGGGTGCCAAGACCCTTCATAAGGAGTGCTTTGGTCCAGGGGTTACAGCTTTTCAAAACTGAAGTCAAGGCAGGGCTCAAGCTTGATTCCTGGTGCCTCAGGGAAATTTTCAGGTGTCGTGTGTAGACATGGTACGTGCAAGTCAGGTCTCTTGGAGCAGTCAAAGGGAAGAATGTAAAATCATAGAATCACAGAATGGTTTGGGTTGGAAAAGACCTCAAAGATTGTTCCGTTCCAACCCCCTGCCACAGGAAGGGGCACCTTCGACTGGATCATATTGCTCAAAGCCCCATCCAACCTGGCCTTGAATACCTCCAGGGATGGGGCAGCCACAGTTCCTCTGAGCAACCTGTGCCAGTGCCTCCCCACCCTCACATGAAAACATTTCTTCCTAAGATCTCATCTAAATCTCTTCTCTTTCAGCTTAAAACCATTTCCCCTCATCCTATCCCTGCACTCCCTCATAAAGAGCTCCTCCTCAGCTTTCCTGTAGACAAAATTCCTGACAATGGGTTGAAAGAGGGAGCAGTTTTCATTGACATGATGGCAATTTGCCATGCCTGACTTGTATCCAGAGCTGGCCAAACCTATACCACTCCCTTTCCTCAGAAAAAAAACCACATAACAGCAAACTTTCACCTGCAGGGATGTCAGCAGGAGATAGAAGCTGAGAGATCTGGGACTTTGCAAGCCAGAGATGTGTAGAACTCCTCCATAAATTGCCATTGCAGCAGGGTGGTTATTTTAAGAAGCACGGCAGTAACTATAAACACGTCTGTGTTCGAGTCAGCAGATGGAGGATGCATAATTTAAAACAGGAGTGACCAGGCTAAGGTTTCTTCATCTGCCTTTCAAGCGCCGCTCTAGGAGTAATCTGCTCATATCAAATAAGACTCACTCAGTGGCTTTACTTCTGACCGGCAGGTTGCGGAAGCCCAGACTTTGAGAGGTTGTTCCCTCCTTTCTGAAAAAGGACAAACTTCTCATTTCCGTTTCATGCATCTCTTCATCCACTTCAGTAGGAAGAATCCTAACTCACCATCAGGAGCCCTGTCCTTGTTTGGGTTAGGAACCCAGCAAAAAAGGGTTTAACGTTTCTCAGGGAGCAACTTTACTCTGTACCACCACTCTGGTAGTCAAGAGTCCTCCACGGAAGCCAACTGTGCAGTTGACCAGCCCTTTCTCTTCTGCAAAAGCCAATTCAGTTGCATGCATTTCACCGCAGGTGAGCGTGCCCTGTATTGCACATGAACAATTCAGATGAGATTTGACACACAGGGGATGGCTGGACATTTTTCACTGAAACATTTGGATTTTTCCTATGAAAAAAAAGCTGGTTTATGCCAAAGAAAGCTTCCATAAAAATACAAAATTGAAATTATTTTTATGAGGAAAATTTCATGTGGAAAACTTTTAGACACACAATCTAGGAGATCCCAAAGCTCTAAATGCCTTTTGGAATAGCTAAAGTTACTTGGCCTGGAGAAGAGGAGACTGAGATTGGATCTTATCATGGTCTACAGCTTCCTCCTAAGGGGAAGCGGAGGAACAGACACTGTGGTGACCAATGACAGGACCAGAGGGATGGCAGGAAGATGTGCCAGGGGAGGGTTAGGATGGGTATTAGGAAAATGTTCTTCACCCAGAGGGTGGTGGAGCACTGGAAGAGTTCCCCAGGGAAGCAATCATGACAGGGAAGCCTGTCAACATTCAGGAAGCATCTGGCCAATGCCCTCAGACACATGGTGTGAATTTTTGAGGCTGTCAACTCAGCTGTGCAGGGACAGGAGTTGGACTCGGTAGTCCTTGTGGGTCACTTCCAACTCAGGACATTCTATGATTCTATTTCGTGACACAACCTGTCACTACATCAAAACCTGCAAGTGCTCTGGTAACATCCACACTGGGCTGTGCTGTGTGTTAGCACCGAATCCCGAACAAGCCGGCTAAGGCCATGGATTCTCTGCAGCAATGCTGCAAAAGAAGAAAAACTCCAGTCTCTAATGACTTCTCACCTAACAGGAGAAACAGCAAGACAGAGCTATGGATGTGGAGAAGGCTTGGAAAAGAAAGCTGATGGGATCTCCATCCTTAGAGGGTTTTAAGACTAGGACAGACAAAGCCCTTATCAACCTGATCCAGTACTGGAGATAGTCCTGCTTTGAGCAGAAGGCTGTATTCAAGACTTCCAGAGGTCCCATTCATACATTATCTCCTTGAGTGTCTCTAGAGTCCTTTTTTACTCATTCTAATAAGCATTTGGACACCAAAAAAAAAGCCATTTCTGCAGTGATAAGTTTCACATATCTAGCTCTGGAGAGGATTCTTGCTCATCTCCCTTAGCAAGATCAGCCCACATCCTCCTTTATTTGCAATATCTGCCTCCGTCCCTAGGAAGTGCTTTCCCTCTAACGTGATTAGAAGCAGTACCCTGCAAGCTGGCTGCCAGGTACCCATTGGCAAGCTGCCTAGAAAGCAAAAAATTGGGGTGGAAAAGTGGATTTTCCAGTGGTGAGAGCTAACTGCAAGCTGATTTTGCTTTAAAATGTTTGCATGGCTGAAATATCTGTGGCATAAGAGATTCAGAGAACGAGATTCCTCCTCCTCTTCATCCTGCTGTAAGAATGTATTTTTCGTTAAGTGACTTTATGAAGGTTGTTTTTCAATCTGGATCGGTTTGGCTACTTGAGTGCTGCCATAGGCTATGATCCTTCTTATGCTTTTGCAGCTATTCAGCCATCTGGACAGTCCAAAAGTGGCGTCTGTTCAGTCTGATGTCTTGCTGGGACGGAGATGTTCCTCTGTGAGCTGAGAGCCAGTGGAGTTTGTCCTGTAATTCTGACTCCACAGCATGATCACTCAAAATGAGCATTATGTGTGAGATTTGGTCACTAATGGGTTGTGTTTGTTGAAAGCACCCTGGAAAATTTGTAATTTTCTCCTGATTTCAAAAGCATGGGCAGGGGCAGAGATATCAGTAAATGCTTTGCCAGCAAGTGGAGAAGGACTGGGGAGAGAACACCATCCTGAGGGCAGAACTACTACTGTGGGTCTAAAGGATGTCCAAGCATGATGACCCCATGGGTTTATATAAACTGCATACGGCTGGGATTGAAATGGAAGAGAAAAGCTACTGTAATGAAGACAAGTGAAGGCAGGTGACCATATGAAAAGCTTGTAAGATAAGAATCTTCATCATGAGACATATGTAGAGCTGCAAGAAAGGTCTGGAGCAACTGCTCAGAAGCAGAACATGCTTTTAGACTTCTTTTTTGTAGGTTCTTTTCAAACCTATTTCTGATCTGTGCTCCTAAAGAAGGTCTTAAATATTCACGGCAAGTTCCAAGCATTTTTCCCAGCCTTTAGTGCTTCCTAACCATGCTAAATCCTTCTTTTTCTTTTCCTCCTTTTTTTTTTTTTCTCTTTTTCTTCTTGTTCTCTCCTTCCCTTCGGATGTCAAGAGCATTCAGTCGGACCTACATGTCACAGCATTTTAAGAACTACAAAGTTGATCTGTTCCTTCCTTCCTCATCGTACTCCTTCTGAACTAAGTTAGCCCAGTTCATTTTAACGCTCCTCATGCTTTGTGCTGTCTAGATGTATTAGCTTACTTCCCGCTTGGACACACTGTCCAACATCTCAAGGTCCCTTTTGATAGAAGGACCCAAGTCCAGACACCAAACTTCATCCGAGACCATTTCGGTACGAAGCCCATGGCAGTCTTCTGTTTCTCATAGCAGAGATTGGGGCACTCAACTTCTCCCTGCAGGAGAAGAAGCCAACATATACCAGTCCAAATGTCTCCACCATTTGGCCTGTACACAGGGAAGGAGGATTTTATCACAGTCCTTCTGGCTTGTTTCGCCAGCAGATGTCCACATAATTTAAAGTGTACATCAGCACTGCCAGTAACTTAGGAGAGGACCACATTCCAGAATGGCTGGTCCTACCAGCTTCTTGATCTAGAGGGCCAGGAATCGCTGAAACACCTAATCATTGAATCATTAAGGTTGGAAAAGATCTCTAAGATCATCCAGCCCACCAATGATACCATTTTCTCTAGGTCTTGCCTTTGGCTGCTTCTGTTAAATGCTTGAGACAATATTCTCTCACCGTGGCAGCATTGCTGGCAGGGTTTATTTCCACTTTTATGTTCACCCACCACTCTCCTCCTCCTGGGCTGCAGAGTAAGTATGTGCATCTTCATGTATAAAACAACAGCTCATCATCTTTCAGGTTGCTGAAAAATCTACAACTGCCTTAGCAACCCCTTCCTGCCTCCAGGCCATAATGCTGGAGAGCAGAAAGGCGGAAAAAAGGAGCAAGAGAAAAGAAAAGGGAGTTTTACCATAATAGATGTCAATACCATTACAGAGCACATGTTTGCTTTCACTGAGCTTGATTCTAGTGTATGTTCTCCTAATCATCCAGTGAAGGGACCTTGTGGTTCTTTTGAGCACCAGGGGCTGCATGTGATAGAGCTGAGTGGGCTCATCAGGGTTCCTACCTAAAGCTGATTGAAAATGCATTTCCTGAAGAGATTTCTCTTTGGAAATGGTTTGGGTTTGTCGCTGTTTCAGAGGAAACGTTGCAGGTGTTTGGTGTGGGGAGGGTAATCAAAAAGGATGGCTTTCCTCTGGAAATGTTTGGTCCTATAAAATGAAGGACAACCCCTGCTTGGACAAGCTTCTGAGTTTTATCACCCTCATTTGATGCCAATATTATTGTATCAGGATATTTCTGCTAGTGCTAGATAGACTCAACCAGAATAAAGTTACTCAAAGCCATTTCCATGCTGGCCTCTCCCTGGGATGTTCATTCCATAGGGAAATTTTTGCTTCTCATCTTTCCACAGCAAAACCTTGCTCTGAACTTCCAACAAGAAATTGCCATCTCCACTCTGTGCTGCTGCCAAGTCTCAGAAGAGCAGCAAAGGGGAAGGGATGCTCAGCAGTTCCCAAAAACATTGCTTAGCAGAGTCATCTCTTCCTTGCACACTCAAGGTGCTGCCAGCTCCCTCCAAGCACAACAGCACGTGGCTCCTCCGATGTATTCCCTGGCCTGCAGCACTTTGCTGTCTTGCAGGGGGAGAGTTTGTCCTAAAGAAGGACATTCTTCCTTTCCTTGGGAATATTTACAGCAGAGAGAATGAGCCAAATGCAGAAGAGGCCTGGAGAGAATTGCATAAGAGCGATGAGACTTCTTCTGTCTTTTCTTCATCGGCATCTCATGCCCTGGGGACTCTCACATTGCTGGGAGCCTGGGACCATGGTGGAAAAGCAAGCCAGATATTTCTGAACTCATCTGAGAAAAAGAATCTTTCATTTTTCTCAACAACATTGCCTCCTCTTGCAACCTGACACAGGATCCTTTCTTTAGCATCCCTACAAGGGACCCAAATCTCTTCCAAGGGTGTATCCAAGCTCACCTACCCTTGGTCCAAAGCAGGCACACCAGCTCAGCACCGAATTGTAATAGAACCATAAAATCCTTAAGGTTAGAAATGACCTCTAAGATCATCCAGTCCAACCATCAACACAACACTAACATGCCTATTAACCATGTCCCCAAATGCCATGTCTACATACACCTCCAATGATGGTGAATCCACCACTTCCCTTGGCAGCCTCTTCCAGTGCTTCACCATTCATTCCGTAAAGATGTTTTTCCTAACATCCAATCTAAACCTCCCCTGGTGCAACTTGAGGCCGCTTCTCCTATCACTCGTTGCTTGGGAGAAGAGACCAACACCCACCTCACCACAACCTCCTTTCAGGGAGCTGTAGAGAACGATGAGGTCTCCCCTCAACCTCCTCTTCTCCAGGCTAAAGAATTCCAATTCTCTCAGCCATTTCCCATTAGGCTTGTTCTCCACCCCCTTCACCAGTCTCATTGTCTTCTTCTGGACATGCCACAGCCCCTCAATATCTTACTGAGGGGCCCAAAACTGAGCACAGGATTCCAGGCGCTGCCTCTCCAAAGCCAAATATAGGGACACAGTCACTTCCCTGCTCCTGCTGGAAGAAGTCATGTTCTATCTTTTCTTCTCAGCAGCTTGAGACCATTCATTTCTCCCAAAGGCTTCACAATCTTCCCTTCCCTAGATGTCCGAGCTGGATAGCACTGGCTGTTTTGCAAGGTCACCCATGTCCTGCCATGGACATTCCAAAAGCAATAGAGAAAGAGGCTGCAGTGCTTGAGGTCAGGCATGCTGACTTCTTTCCATCACAGGACCTGATGGGATCAACTCCCCCATCACACTACAATGCCCAAGTGATGACTGCAGCCCCTTCCCGAAGCCCTCTCACACACACATGCACACAGCTTGCTTGTCTCTGAAATACCTTTCCCTTGCACCCAAAACCCCTCCATCTCTTCTTCACCCTACAAGGTAAAACAGCTGTGCAAAATGCATTCTCGATACAATAACAGCTGCAGACCCTCAAGTTTTGTGGACTTTCATGGGGCTGTTGGATTATAACGTTTGCCTTTCATGGCACACTAAAAACCCAGGAGTGCTGGCAATGAGTTGTGCACACATCATGATGCCAGGCAGGACAAGAACTGTGAAGCAGCACGTTACAGACACAGTCACTGATGAGTTCGAAGAGAGAAGATGCTTTAGCTCATCATTGAGTCTTGAGTTTTAGGTGGGTTTCTATCTGTTCTCCCATGTCACGTGTGGATATGTTGTTACAGGCCCTCAAAAAACATCATCTGATGAAAAACATCATGTGGGGATGCAGTCACTTTGAGGATGTGGTGGGACATGGACCACTTTTTGTTTCTTCCATTAAAAAGAAATGAAGAAGAGAAGCTTGGATGAGCTCTTACCCATCTGTCTGTGCTGGAACTTTTGAATCTGATGGACAACGTATTTTTTCAAGAAAATGTCACAGTCAAAGAAAAAGGTCTCAGTGACAAGCGGTGTCCCTCACGTGTCTGTATTGGCACCAGTAATGCTTAATATCTTCATCATGATGTAGACAGTGGGATCAAGTACAACCTAAGTAAATCTGCAGATGACACCAAGGAGAATGGTGCAGATGATTCTCCTGTGGGAAGCAGTGCCATCCAGAGGGACCTGGAGAAGCTCAAGAAGTGGGCCTGTATGAGACTCTTGAGGTTCAACAAGGCCAAGTGCAAGGTCCTGCACCTGGGTCAGGGCAGCCCAGGCATCAGTACAGGGTGAGGGATGAAGGGATGGAGAGCAGCTTTGCCAAGAAGGACTTGGGAGACCTGGTGGGCAAAAAGCTGGATGTGAGGTAGCAATGTGCACTTGCAGCCCAGAAAGCCAACCATATCCTGGGCTGCATCCAAAGCAGTGTGGCCAGGAGGGCGAGGGAGGGGATTCTGCCCCTGTGCTCTGCTCTGCTGAGACTTCATCTGGAGTCCTCTGTCCAGTTATGGGGCCCTCGGCACAGGAGAGACATGGATTTGTTGGAGCGAGTCCAGAGGACACCACAAAGATGATCAGAAGGCAAGAAGACCTATGAAGAAAAAGTGAGAGAGTTGGATTTGTTCAGCTTGGACAAGAGAAGGTTCCATGGAGACCTTATTGTGGCTTTTCACTGCTTAAATTGGGCTTATAAGTAAGACGGGGAAAAACTTTTTACCAGGGCCTGTTGCAATACAACGAGGTATCACGGTTTTAGATTGAAAGAGGGGAGATTCAGACTAGATATAAAGAAGATTTTTTTTATGCTGAGGGTTGTGAAACACTGGCCCAGGTTGTCTAGAGCAGTGGTGGATGTTCCACCTCTGGAAACATTCAGGATCAGGTTGGACTGGGCTCTGAGCAACCTGACCTGGTAAACATATCCTCACTCACTGCAGGGAAGTTGGATGACCTTTGGAGATCCCTTTCAACTCAATTAATTCTATGATTCTATAAGATAACAGCATCCTGGGACTGGGTAGGCACAGTGGTGGGTGGAGGAGAGAAAGCCACTTTATCCCTCAGCTCATGTCCTCTCTAACAGGATTAACCACTGATAAAATGTGGTTCTTGCTGGTTTGAGTTAGTTATAAGCAGCAGTTGCTGCACGGAGGGAAGTAACACTGGAGAAGTGGCATCTTGTGAGACGTGCGGAGATTTTCAATTTCTCTTTACCCTTCAAGTGGCAAAGGATGAATCGATTTCTCTGTGTCTCTGTGTGTGTGTGTGTGTGTGGTTTTGCTTTTGAAGGGCAAAGGGTATGTGGTTCTCCCACAGCAGCAGAAGCCTGGGGAGAGGGAGGCAGGTTCAAATCCCTGAGCAGAATTTAACTTCTTCAGCAAAAAAATTCCCAAATTTTGCCTGAATCCAGGCAGGACGAAGGAGATAATTCAGACCGCTACAAATTCTCCTCGGAAGACCTTTCTGCAAAGCTGCTTTCATTTCCGAGCTACTTTGGAGATACGAAACTACCAGGAGGATATTTTCAGCCTAACATGAAAGCACTACTTTTTTTCAAGCAGAGAAAAATTATTCGATTGGGATGTTTTTTTCTGTTTTGTGCACTGCCCAAGGAACGTGCTGTTATTTCGTCCCCATGCCAAACCTTCCTTATTTACATGTATTCCCTGGAGGGGATTGACTAAGCTTTTCATTACTCAATAGTATCTTGGCTCCTGCACAAAACCTTTACAAGGTTGGGAGGACTGAAAACATTTTTCACTGTGAGGGTGGTGAGGCACTGGCCCAGGTTATCCAGAGGAACGGTGGCTGCCCCATCCCTGGAGGTCTTCAAGGCCAGGTTGGATGGGGCTTCGAGCAGCCTGATCCAATGTCTCTGCCTGTGGCAGTGGGGATGGGAACAGGGTAGGCTTTAATGTTCCCTTCCAACCCAAACCATTCTATGATATAATATTATATTCAATGAGGGCAAAGAAGGTGCTGCCAACTGAAGGCTGAAGGCGACTTTGGTTTTCACCATAATCTTGCTATATAAATTAATGAATATTAATTTTGCTATTTTGAGTGGATCCCCAGAAATATTCTTCCTAGATCTGGGAAATTATGGTCTGATCCAGCACTGCTACAAATAAATATATTGATTTTTGTCCCTTGACCCTTTTTGTGCCTGGAAAGCATCCCACCAGGTCCTGAACCTTGCTACCTCCTGGCAGAAAAACTTCAATGTGAGTTGTAATAAACACAATTATTTTTGGCTTCATTGTATTTCCAAGAGAGCCACAAACATAAACTCAGGTATAAAACTCCAGGCTATCTGAGACAGACAAAATAGAAAAGCGCTGCATGTGGCAAATACAACCTGACAGCTGCAAAATAAATAATTCCTGGCTATCAAGGAATCGGAGCAGAAATCGAGCTATTGCCATAATCTCTGGGTTGTGAAGAAAAGGACTTAAGAAGCTTGGGAAGGGAGTTTATCACCACATTGCACATTTTCCATCTTTGCTGTCAGATGAAGTAAACTCCTGTCCGCAGCTATCACTGTTCCCAGGGTGTCCAGGGCTGAGATAACTTCTATGCAATTTCCCTGCCGTGGCAGCTACAGCTGTTCTGCATCTCCTTTTCTTAATCTGACTGACAATGAGAGACCAAGTGCCTTTAATTAACAAGGAGGGAATAGGATGAATTAAACCTTAAGGCCTGAGTCATTAACAATTGAAAGCATTTAGACAAGTCTTTTTCCCTTGCAGCATGGTGTTATTATTAATTATAATGATCAAGCGGGCAGATATTCGTCAGGATCCATATCAAGGCATTAAATGTTGCAGGGGGATAAGCGTGTACTTTCAATCATAGAATCATAGAGTAGTTTGGGTGGAAGGGACCTTAAAGATCATCCAGTTCCAACCCCCCTGCCACGGGCAGGGACACCTCCCACTAAATCAGTCAGCAAGAAAGGCTTAAAATGATACTGATTCTTTTAGGTCCCAGCACGAAGCATGGATGTGCACGCCCCCAACCTTTGCCAGCCACTCTGGCTGCTGGAGAGGAGGAGTCCCACCAATCCCATGGCCAGCAAAATTGTGCTCCATGATTAATAAAGGAGCATGGAAGGACTGGAAATGCTTTTCTTCAGAGATCTGCTTAGCTTTTTATAGTTAGATAGCAAGGTATCAGAGGGGTGGGTTGAGTGAGCAAGGGACCTTGCTTTGCTTGTTCTCCCAAGGCACTGGGAAGCTCCTGTCTCAGCACTTCCCAAGCATCCTTGTCCTGGAGTTCAACAGTGATGGAGCCAGGAGCTAAAACCTGTGCAGTCCGGGGATTTTGAGTGTTTGATCTATGCATCCTACCAAAAAACGTTGAAAGGGAACCTGGTGATGACTTATGGATTGTGTTTGTTGCATTGAATCTGCCCTAATTCTTCACTGCATCCATTGGCTGCAGGAAAACGTGCATTTTTTTTCTCACTGACTTTGGCTTTAATGAAGACGGCTTGTTGGGAAGAGTGCACCCAGCAGTTTAAGTTTAAAACCTTGTTTACATTCCTGCTTTGTGTATCTTGCTCCAGGATCGATCAGTCACAGTTTTATGAGCTTTTCCATAAGGGCCAGGAAGGACCTTGGAGTTCCTAGTACAGCACAGGGAGGGATGCATTTGCTAGGATAACTGGATGTTGTTTCTAAAAGATGTCCCTTGGACTTTGGCAACAGCACTGATTTCTTTTCCTGCAGCACATCGTATGTCATTATGATTTTTCCTCTTCCATGGAAAGAATGACATTTTGCCCAAGTGCCATTTTCACTGCAGCACAAGGTTTCTGAAACCAGACTGCTCGGTTGCTTCAAACCACTCTGGTGACAGTGGCATCAGCAACACGTGATGGAAATATGCCTCCTTATGTTCAATCCATCTTGGACTGGACCAAAGCTAGGGTTGAGTGGCTTTTTCTCCTGAGATCCCTTTTCTGTCCCTCTTCCCAACACCAGCACCTCTTCCAGTCTAAATACTGCTTAGACAGAGATGCCCTTAGATAGAGATGCTGCTTGCTGTTCACCCGTCATACTTCATTCCAGTGTTTGACTTTAATTCAATTTCATAGAATCATAGAATGGTTTGGGTTGGAAGGGAACTTAAAGCCCACCCAGTTTCAACCCCCCTGCGATGGGCAGGGACACCTCCCACTGGATCAGGCTGATCAGAGCCCCATCCAACCTGGCCTTGAACACCTCCAGGGCTGGGATATCCACAGCTTCTCTGAACAATTTCACATACAGCCTCAGATGTTGCATGCTTCAATACTCTAGAACAGGGATATCTACCCCAAAATGAGCTGGATTTACTCCTTCAGATCAGTAATTCCCTTTTCATTACCCACATTTTTCCCAGGTTTCAGAGAGACAACACTGATTGTTTATTTGAGCCACATATCCCTTCTACATCTCCACTTGGGCTCTACCAACTATTTTCCCTATGTCCATATTTCCTGTATTCCCAATTACCTTTCCAAAGCTCTGCTTTGTCCAATGAAGTCACCCAAGTACCTATTTTCAAACATTTTCCAATATGAATGCTTGGGTTGGGAGGGACCTTAAAGATCATCCAGTTCCATGTACTAAAGCATTTTGAAAATCTGTTTGTTGTCTCGTTGATTTGAGTTTCTCAGCGCCGCTCCTTAAGGAATCTCAGTTTGGGGTCTTGCTTGGCCTTCACCACCCACCTTGATCTGAACTGACATCTGCATATTGGTTCCAAGCTCATTTTTATTGGATTTTTTAAAAAATCTCCTTTTCTTTCCAAAATAAAGACTGAAATACCTTCATCTCTGTGACTTACTGCGATATTATGTGCCCTCCCTCATTACACATCACACCAACAATCATTTTCTCAGCTGAAAACATCACCATGTATTTTTGGCTGAGTTATTGGCAAAAATGTCAAGGCCAGAAGGAGCCCTTCAGGAAGACCCACAACATGCATGCCCTGTTGTGACAGCAGCTCTACACTGACTTTAGACAGGAAGCCAAGGAACAAATCCATGATCTGCTCTTTCCTGTGTAGTGCTGGGTTTGGAGAATGATCCATGATTTTTGGACAGGCAGCATCACTCGACATTCCTGCACAAAGTGACATGCTCAAGTTGGTTTCCCAAAATTGCCTCCTCCTCTCACCCATCCACCCACTCATACTCTATTTATTTAAGCCTCCAGAGAACAGACCAGAAGAGAAAAAAAAAAATATCTCTAAGAGAGCTCATAAAAAGCAAAGCAATTCTGGCCAGAAAGTCTGAAGAGCCCAGAAAGGGCTGTGGTTACGACCACATCGGAGGACGCATCTTGCTTCTCCACCGCTTATCTCATCGAGGCAGAGCTATCACACCTCTCCCACACAACAGCCCTCCTGCAGCCCAGCAGGGTCTGAAGCACAAAATGGCTTCAAACTTAAAAGGGAATTATTTATTTATCCTGCTGCGAGATGTTTTTAATTAAGGTTGCAGCCAGAACTCAGCCTGGTATTCATAACTGGCATTAAGATGCCTAATTATCGATTCAAAAGCCTATAAAATTTGGATGGGCTGTTCTGCAAAGTGCTGCTGTTATTGTAATTAAATTGGGTACAATAATATTTCTGGAGTGATGTCCTCACTCAAAAGGACTCAGTGACACATTGACTCTCCAGCTGACCCACCTATTGTCTACAGAGACCACAAAGGTCTCGAGCCTTTGCCTCCTGGAATCATGAGAACATTCACCACCATGAAAATAACAATGGCTAAATGATCTTGATTACAGGGAAAGTGGAGCACCATAGAATCATAGAATAGTTTGAGTTGGAAGAGACCTTAAAGATCATCCAGTTCCAACCCCCCTGCCATGGACAGGGACACCTCCCACTGGATCAGGCTGCCCAAGGCCTCATCCAACCTGGCCTTGAACACCTCCAGGGATGGGGCAGCCACAACTTCTCTGGGCAGCCTGTGCCAGGGCCTCACCACTCTCATGGTGAAGAAATTCTTCGTTATGTCTAACCTAATTCTGCCCCTCTCTGGTTTATATCTGTTCCTCCTTGTCCTGTCACCACAAGCCTTTGTGAACAGTCCCTCTCCAGCTTTCTGGTAGCCCCTTTCAGGTACTGGAAGGTCACTGTAAGATCTTCTCGGAGCCTTCTTGTCTCCAGGCTGAAACCTGACCATCTCCAGGTCCAATGTGAATAAACCAAATCAAAAAAGCTGAAATGGCATGGAACGGCAGGGAGATTTCCATGGGGAGGTTTAGGTTGGATATTAGGAAAAGGTTCTTCACACAGAGGATGGTGAGCACTGGAACAGGCTCCCCAGGGAAGCAGTCATGACAATATTCAAGAAGCATTTGCCAGTATCCTCAGAACAGGGTGTGAATATTGAGGTTGTCCTATGCAGGGACAGGAGTTGGACCTGATGATCACTGTGGGTCCCTTTCAACTCAGGTCATTCTATGATTCTTCCAGCTCCTGGAAGGGAGTACGTGCCTTTGGAGCCAGTCTCAGCTCTTTGACATATTTGACTCATGGCTTGAACCTCCATGACGAGTGCTATTAAACATCTTAATAGGAGCATACAGTCAAACACTCAGTCCCAAATTGCCACAGGACCTATTCCTGGTTTGAGTATGTGGGGAGGGATATAATCCCAGCCCACACAGAAGCATTCCTCATCAGGAGAGTTTTATTTTCTCCAGCAAGCTTCTTTTTTCATTTTGATGCGATTTACAAAAATATTTCTACTCTAAAGTGCTATAGAAATTTTTTCATCTGTTTGAAAACTACAATGAGCAAATATTTTAGGAACAGTTGCTGTAAAGAAAAAAAAAAAGCTGAGAAAAAAAAAAGGAAAAAAGCAAGGATTTGCTTCAGGGGAAAAAAAAAATCGCCTCTTCACTCGAAGCCCACGGGGTTTTGGCCTTTTTCTTAAGAAAGGGAAAAAAGATACGGCTCAGAAAAAGCTGAACGTTCAAAAGGGTGTGAAATGAGCTGGCGTGAGCATTAGCCTCGCGCTGACTCTTTTAAAGTCTCAACTTACCTAATAGCTCTGTTTCTTTTCAGATAGGAGACAGAGGAAACAATTTGTACAGATGATTGCTTGGAGAAAGTCCACAGCAATTTGTATATGCTAGTCAGGTGGTACCTGCCAATCTTTTCAGTAGTATCTGTGGTTTGCAAATGCAGAGAGTCAGAGCAGAGTACCTATTCATAGACACAAGCCAAAATAGATGTATTTTCTCTGGTTAAAGGCATCACAAAAGCATCCCCCTTACAATTATGCAACCCATTGCTATTAACAGTGATTCACGGTATGCCAGCCAGAATAAATATATAAATAGACAAAGCTGATCTCTAGGACCTTCCTGAGTCATCTGAAAGCCAATCTTTTCTTTTAGGGGACAGTATGACCCAGCATTTCCCTTTGCTTGTTTTATTACTGTGAAAAGAGGATGCGTATGTGTCTCTGCCTGCCGCAATCTGTAGGATAGTATTTGTAATGTTGCAATGATATGCGTGGCCAGAATTAACATCACGGCAGAACAGCTCGAATCTTCCAACTCAGCCCTACCTTTCTGGCTAATTTTGTATTTCAGCTGAGTCATGTTAAATGGACCCAATCTCTGACGGGGCTAAGTGCCAGCAGCTCACACTGATGTTAATAAGCTCAGCAGATGCTCAGTGTTTTGGAAACCTGGGCCCTGAGATGTGATGCAGGGCAGAAAGGGAAAATTATTGCAACCTTCTGAGCCATTGATGTCACTGGAGCAGATGCTGAATAGTTCAGCAGGGCATTGCTTTGCTAAAGGATCCTGCAGCACTGCCGGGCAGGGATGGTCCCCTTTGCCGTGGTGGGACAAGGCTGTTGTGGCCTCATGGACACCTCCGCTATGTTGGGCTTGAATATCCATCAGCCACAAAAGATAACCCACAGCCTTGCAGATGAAAAGCAGCGTGAGTAGAAGCTCTGAGTTCAGGTCTGGGGTGATCTTAAACACCTCCAGGGAAGGTGACTCGGCTGCCCAGGGAGGTGGTCGAGTTACCTTCCCTGGAGGTGTTTAAGGAACGGGTTGATGAAGTGCTTAGGGACATGGTTTAAGGGAGTGTTAGGAATGGTTGGACTCGATGATGCAGTGGGTCCTTTCCAACCTGGTGATACTATCATTCTATGATTCTATGATCTAGGTAGCACAGACCATGTGGGGACGCAGAAGATGGTCCCTGTCACTCTGAGCATGGTGCAGAGCCCTGGAAACCTGGAAATTCAGCTGGCTTGGTGCTCCCAAAGCTGTTAATTTTCTGTATTTCCTTATTTCCCTCCCTATTTCAGAGGAGAGCAGTGCCAAGGTCGAAGACAGGAGGCTTAGAGAGAGATCATTAGGATCAGTCTGGTTTAACTATGCCTTAATGGGCTTTTGAAAAGTGGCAGACACGGACCATGTGTAAAGGTTTGTGGAGGTCTTCATGTGTGGCTACTGGCTGCTTTGATCCTTTCTGTTGCTGAGATGAGGTGTCATGGTACCTCCAGGGCTCAATTATGGACAAGAACCTACAAAAACGTGACCTGGGGATCACCCAACCACCGCCTCCATGAATGGGAGAGGTGGGCATTGCAGATAGCAGTGATGGGCCACGACATGGAACTGTCCCAGATAAATTGGTCTGGGAAAGCTGCCAGCAAAGTCTTTCCTTGGAGCAGTTAAACTGCAGCAGAAATGCCAAGGAAAACATCGGCAGCATGGCAAGCCTGGCCAAAAGCCTGGGGAGACCCCTCCCTTTATTCTGCTAGTGCTATTGCTTTTGTAGGCATAATCATCCATCACGTGGGCGTTGCAAGTGGTTAAAACTCATTTACTCACCCACTGAAGTTGTTGATTTTCTCTTGAGCTGAAGGAGCAGGAAGGTCTTGTATTTTCAGAGCTGCTTGAGCGAGATTTCAGCTGCTTATCTGTGCCCGAGGGCAGCTAGCTATTTGTGAAATCTTTAAACTCATATTCTTTAAGTGTTTGCTGCTTTACGGAGCATGGCCACAAGTTGTGGCCCAAAGTGAACTCTTCTCTTTACTGGACTGCAAAAAGACAAGCTTTTGGGTTGACATCTTAGCTAATGCTGGAGCCACAACAGCGAGAGCTGAGTTCATGCTCCACATCAGCGGCCAACCAGGTACCTTTAACACCTCCCTCAGCCTTGCTTTTTCCATCCAGGGATCTCAAAGTATATCGCAAAGAAAGATTTTGCAAGCCTTCTCGCAAGCTTGGCCATGGGTGGTGGCCCCTCTTAATTGAGGACTTAGCCAGTATTCAGGATCTTTCTGTCCTTTCTGGAGTGGGATAAAATAGCTATTAGAAAAGGTTTTTCAGAAATTTGCCCACAAGCAAAACAGGGATGAAAAGATTTCCTTGGCTGTAAACAAGCTGGGACAAAGTTCGGTTTTTCTATTGATGCTCCAAACCTCCATATCTCCTCCGTTTATCCTCTCTCTTTCTCCTCTGGGTCCTTCTGAAGCTGATTCTCCTGCTGGTCTTTTGTATCTAACCTAGAGCTCTTTCCCTCATGCACAGTTCCCTTCACAGTTCCCTTTACAGTATCCAGTTCCCTTCCCTTGTATCCAGTTTGCCACCACCACCACCACTACACTATGTCTTCTCCAGCTGCTGCTCTCTTGGTGGTTCCTCCAGGGAGCCAACCTCAAACAGTACTTCTTTTCTCTAAACTTCCACACCACATCCATCACAGTCTTATTCCTGCTGCATGTTTGCTTTTCTTTATAGGGATGTCGTTGCTCACCCAGCTTCACCAGTGCCGAAGAAATGTCCCCATTGCTTGAGGATATCACAAACACATGAGATGTGAGGCTTGCATTAAAACTACGGCGTGAAATGCTGCAAATTTGGAGTACGTGTGAAAAAAAAGATAAAGTTTAAGCTGGGAAAGATTGTTGTGGTGGTATATGAGATGCCTTTCTGGTGCTAGCATGACTACACCCTAGCAGCCTTCACCAGGGAACAGAGGTCTTGAGTAAATGACTAATGTTTGAGCTGGACGTTCATACTTCAGCTGCAGCTGGCACAGGAGCCAAAGTGTTTGAAAATATCTGCAGGGACAGAAGAGGAGGGGGATGATGTTGGGTGTCCAGTTGAATCCTTAGCTGGAAAAACCTCTAGAAATGGGTATCGCTCAGCTCTCAGACCCACACACGTAGGCACCCAAAATGTGGACATCAAGGCTCCCCTGTTCAACATACACACCACACATTACCAATCTCCGTAGTTACGAAGCTGTAGGATGTTTTGGTTTTTTTATGGAGACCTCATCTCTTCTTCTATCTCATCATTAATCATCAGGCACACAGACACATCTCCAGCGGGAGGCACTTCCTACCACTTCAGACATCTCCTAGCACTTTGCGGCGCTGCCCGTAGAGCTCTGCCCTTTCAGATTATCTCTGCTGAGACAGGCTGGACCCCCCAGTGGGAAATGCATCCTTTATTAACATGAGTGGCTATGACAAGAGACTTCTTGGGACTATTTTGATGTTGTGGAGTGTGTTTTCTTGCAAGGATGAGACGGGAAAGGAGGTGGAGAAGAATTTTTGCCTCTCAAAACGTGACTCATATGAGCCTGTATGACCCAGCTCACCTCTCCAGGCCTGTCTTTACCTGTCAGATGGATTTTGCTTGCTACAGTGCAAAGTTGGCCTCTGAGGACTTGGGTCTGCAAATGAAAATACAATAAAAACAGCCACAGTCCACGTCTCAGACAACTAATGCTACAGGGAGGAAGACAAAAATAGGGAAGGCAACATTTTTTTGCTTGTCGTGAAAAAATTATTTATAGCTCTGCCATGGCTGTACAAGGATGGGGCTCTGTCTCCACCCAAGAAAGCTTAAACCAGCTGTGAAGATATTTCTTCATGTTTTGGGACCAGCCACATCAGTTTTGCCCAATATGCAAAGTCTTCATCCAACAGTGAGAGCTCAAGAACCATGGATTGCTCCAGAGTTCATGTCTTCATTCTATGTTCATATCCTTGGATACTGAAAACCAGACTACAATCCAACAAGGAGGGGCATCTTCATGACATCTTCCCACGTATGGGAGAAGTCCATAAGGCACAGTGGTATTTAGAAGGTATGATGGTGTTGGGTTGATGGTCAGACTGGATAATCTTAGAGTCTTCTCCAACCTTAATGATTCTATAAATCTCTTGAGAGTTCCCTGTTGATGCATTTTGGCAATACTTCTTGTTGGGTCTCACACTGCCACGTGCCGGAGATAGAATGAGGATGAAGTGGGGCAGGTGGAATCAATGCATGGACAAATGCATTTTTGCTTCCTTAACTTTGCTCCAGTTCGCCTTATTCTTCCTTAGGACACCTTTAACTTAATTTGCCAGAACTTGAAGGATTTTTGAGGAAGCACTCCACTATTCATACCACATGTTGATGTTCTTCCTCAGTCATCTGCCGTTGGTCACTGCCAGGTCATCGACAATTTTGATCTCTCTATTTATTTTAGAGTTAGAACTCCCTAGTGAAGAACATTTTGGTAAAGGCTCGTCACGGTGAGGTCAGGTGTCCACAGAGGAGTTTGGCCTGTGTAAATGTTAGCACATCATGGCAAGGCCATGAGCTGTTATCCAGGGAGAGTCCACAAGTATGGGTCCTGGAGGGAGCAGCCCATCAGCTGAGGCTGAGGGAACTGGGGTTGTTTATTCTAGAGAGGAGGATGTTGAGGGGAGACCTTATCACCGTCTACAACTATCTGAAAGGAGGTTGTAGAGAAGTGTGTGTTGGTCTCTTCTCCCAAGTGGTAGGTGGGAGGACAAAAGGAAATGACCTCAAGTTGTGCAGGGCAGGTTCAGATTGGACATTAAGAAAAATTTCTTCACTGAAAGGGCTCTCAAGCACTGGAACAGGCTGTCCAGGGAAGTAGGTGAGTGACCATCCCTGGAGGCGTTTGAAAGATGGGTAGATGAAGTGCTTAGGGAAATGACTTAGTCGTAGACAGGTACAGTTGGGCTTGATGATCCCGAAGGTCTTTTCAAACCTAGTGATTCTATGATTCCATGATCTCCAGCACAGCAGGAGTGGGCACCTCCAAAGTGTATTCACATCATGCAAAGATAAACCCTGAGAAGAAAAGGGAAGAGTCACCCTCCAGAGGAGTTTTTCCTCCTTTGACCTGGGATGTTCTTCTCTTCAAACAACTACCTTCAAACAATTCCTTCAAAAGATGCAGCCATATCTGATATATCTCAATATGGCTCTTTCTGCCACAGGACATTGTTTCTGTCACCCAGGTAAGAATCCTCATTTCCAACATTATTCCTGGTCCCTGTGTGCTGTTTTGCCACAACAAGTGATCATCTCAAGCCCTCAAGGAGCACACCCGGAACTGCTGTGATATACATTCATTGGGATGGAGCTAATTAAAAAACCTAACCTCACTCGAGCAATTCTATCTAGGCACAGACTTATGGATTCATGTCTCCCACGCCCTGCCAATCACATCATGCTGTCTCTAGTTCCTACAAAGCCTTACACTTCCTAATCATAAAAACAAGCATGAATGTTAACTCTAATAATAAGTACTCACTGAGAGTGGGTTCAGCTCTCTAAACCCAAAGCCATAGGAAATGCCCTGGGTTATTCCACTGACCCCCAACAACACCTCAGTAAGGGTGAGAACTTCTCACAGATTCTCTGTTGTGGCTGCCAGACCCATAGGGTGGCTCAGGTACCCCAGGTCATCTCAGATGGCATTAGAAGATCTCAGATGGCATTAGAACATCTCAATTCAGAGACCCAAATTCCACATTGGCTATGTTTTCACCCTTCTACTGTTTTGCTTTTTACAGAGATGGGACCAAATCACACTCCTTCCTGAGTCTGGAGCCCAGGTTCCCACTTCTTTGGCCTTTTTTTTCTCTTGGACAAGTTTGCACCAGCTGGGCTCTTCATGGAGCTATGACAGCAAACAATCTATCGGTTCTTAGGTTGAAAATAGAGCATTTTATAGCACCATGAAAAAAAAAACCAACTGGGTTTCCTCTAGATTTCTCTTCATGGATGGTTGGTTTTCCTTGTTGAAATAGGTGAGCAATTTGGGTGAAGTGTTTCTGTGTTTCCAATGGGAATTACTGGGCATCTGAGTTGGCTGAACTCAGTCTACATCCTCGCCTCAGTGAAAGCATGACTAAGGTTTCTATTTGGCCATGTTTTTCATGAAGTACTTGGAAAATAAATGTCTTGGAGATAACTTTCCTTCCATTGAATGTGTTGCTCAAGAATCACAGCATCATAGAATGCTGTGGGTTGGAAGACGCATTTACAGGTCATCCAGTCCAACCCCCTTGCAGGAGCTCAGACGCCTTAATCAGGCTGCCTAGAGCCTCATCCAACCTAACCTTGAACGTTTCAAGGGATGGGGCATCTTCTACCTATTTTCGCACCCTGTGCCAGTGTTTCACCACCCTCATTACCTGTTTGGGAACACAGGCAGAGAGTCTGCTGCTGTGGGGCTGGATCCCTCTGCCCCATTGCAAGCATCTTCTGCACGGGTGTCTCGGTTTCAACTGGCCACTGCTGCCTCACTCCATAGCCAACAAAGACAAACCCACGTTTCCTGGGCACAGTAAGACACACGTCTCAAGTAAGTCCAACAAACTGTCCTTTCAGCGACTTTTTCACTCCACTGACTGCAAGGACAGCTCAGGGTCAGAAGCTCAAACAGATGCATCTACCCGCCAGGCATTTAGTGTTAAGGGAGGTGAGTCCTACAAACATGTAGACAGACACACAATTTGCTCAAAGGAACCTCTGCTAGAGAGGACAGTAATACCCATGGATGCTGCTGAGCACTATTTTAGAATTTAATTACTTCATTTTCACCCCTGGACTTTTCGCACTTAATAGATTAATAATAGAATCATAAAACGGTTTGGGTTGGAAGGGACCTTAAAGGCCACCCAGTTCCAACCCCCCTGCCATGGGCAGGACACCTCCTGCTGGACCAGGCTGCTCAGGGCCCACCCAAACTGGCCTTGAACACCTCCAGAGATGGGGCAGCCACAACTTCTCTGGGCAACCAAGGCCTCACCACCCTCACCATCAAGAATTTCTTTCTAATGTCTAATCTAAATCTTCCCCCTTCTGATTTAAAGCCACTTCCCCTCATCCTGTCACTCCAGGCCCTTGTAAAACCCCCCTCCTCAGATTTTCTGGAGCCCCTTCAGGTCCTGGAAGCTGCTCTAACGTGTCCCCAGAGCCTTCTCTTCTCCAGGCTGAACAATCCCAAGTCTCCCAACCTGTCCTTATAGCAGAGGTTCTCCAGCCTTCATATCATCCTTGTAGCATCCTCTGGACCCGTTCCAACAGTTCCATCTCCTTCTTATGTTGAGGATTCCAGAACTGTACACAATACTGTAGATGAGGTCTCACAGGAGCAGAGTAGAGGGGTGTGGTACATTCAGGACACAGTTTAGATCAAATTCTCAAATACTATTTCTTCCTCCAAGGATTTGGATTGCCCTCCTAGCATTTCCAGATATTCTGTATTAAAGCAGTTTACCGCAGTGACTCCCACTAGACAGGCTTAAAAGCCACAGACCCATGGGGACCGCAGATTCGAGACTGGCCTCTTCTGTGCAATTTTCAGTGGTGAATCCAGCCAGAAAGGCAGGGAGAAGGTAAAACAAGACAAAACATAGCATTGCAAAGCACTTAGCAGCCCTTGTCGTGTGATTAATGTTGTATTTGTACAGATCAATGATCCATTGCGCTATATAACATCTTCACTACAAGCGATGCATAATTTTAAATGCAAACCCTTGTTCCCTTTGGGTCTTCGTTATTCATGAAAACTCTTGACATAATATCAAAGTGCATTTTTCAGGTTCCCCTTCCTGGCTTGGACATCCTAATCACACCATGTCTCTGAAAGCAATGTGCCAGCTCATTTCTGGGTTGGATATAAAACAAGCGCAGCCCTTTGGACAGTATTTCATAAGGAACAGTTAATCATCTTAACTATTTCTGCCTTCCTGAATAAAAGATGGTGAGAGCTTTTGCTTTCATCTCAGTACAACTGGTAAGGGACAATCCTCCAGCTCATCACATGAATATAACACACATTCCTGGTGAGAATCCGGTTACTCCATTTTACATTTCAAAAGGCAGCTATTGTGCAAAAATGCATCTTAAAGGCCCTGGAGCACTGTTTTTTTCTGTTTTATTTTTCATTTCCAGCACCTCAGTGGATATCATCTAACAAACTGTCATCCTCAGCTGAGTTTTGGGCATTTTGCTGTTTTTTTTGCCAGCAGCCCAAACCTTTGCTTTCAGTTTATAGAATCGTGGAATGGTTTGGGTTGGAAGGGTCTTTAAATATCATCCAGTTCTGACCCCCTGCCATGGGCAGGAACACCCCCCACTGGACCAGGCTGCCCAAGGCCCCATCCAACCTGGCCTTGAACACCTCCAGGGATGGGGCAGCCACAGCTTCTCTGGGCAACCTGTTCCAGTTTAGCCTGTGGCACAGCTGGGATCCATCCCCCAGGCTTTTCTTAAGAAGTGTCAATGGCACAAGCATTTCATCCTATACAGTTAGAGACCTGAGATGCAGATTCCGGCCCAGATCTACTGAGGCTCTTTGACTACCCAAGTCTAGTCTCTCTGCCACCTGGACTTAGTGACATGCATGATTTTTGGTGGTTCAGGGGACTGTAACCACATCTCTAGTGTATCCACTACTGACTGCAAGGTCATCTTTGATGATTCCAAGAACCATCAACATATAGACATTGCTATCTTCGCATTTGAATCTTAGCATCTTCTTCATTTTAGCTCCGTGCTGGCCAAATGCAGCCTCCTCCCAGTCCTTCATCCAGATTCTGCCCCTGCAGGAGCCCTGAGCCCCTCTTTACCCTCCACCAGCACCTTAGTGCCCTTGTAAAATGATAGAATGGTTTGGGTAGGAAGGGACCTTAAAGCCCATCCAGTTCCAACCTCCTGCCATGGACAGGGACACCTCCCACTGGATCAGGTTGCTCAAAGTCCCATCCAACCTGGCCTTCGACATCTCCAGGGATGGGGCAGCCACAGCTTCTCTGGCAACCTGTTCCAGTGCCTCACCACCATCACAGTAATGGATTTCTTCCTAATGTCCAATCTAAATCTCCGTTCTTCCAGCTTAAAATTGTTCCTTCTTGTATCACACACTCCCTTGTTTAAGTTCTTTTTCTTGATCCCCAGCCTTCCCCTCGATTCTCAAACTCTGTTCCATCCTGAACTGGTCTCAGGAGTAGCTGTTACAAAACAATAAAAGCTGGAAGCTGAAGCTGCAGAATGAATTTGCCCTTGGAAGGGATTTCTGCAGCCGCAGGAGGCAGAACTTAGCAGAGGTCCCATGAGAAACCTATCCTCTCAGGAAAGATGTTCACAGTTCATCTCTGCAGGCATCAAACTCCTCAGTGCTTAACTTCGCCACCACACGCTGAACTGTTGTCAGTCCCAGGGGGCCAGCACGCTCCCAGAAAATGAAGACAAAGGGTCACAGGAAGATCTAAATGGTTTTAAAAGCCCCAAGCTCTGCGCAGCATGCTTAATTTTTAATATCCAGTGTGCATTGGTCTCTGGGCTGCCCTTGCCTATATTCAATGCGTGGATCTTGCAGAGCAAGGCCAAATATCTTTAAACCAAAATTTGCTTCACGTGTCCCCAAGCCAGGTGATGAGGAAGCTCTCCTGGTGTCCATCTCTTCTCTATTAGAAACTAAGATTTTCCTGAGTGCGACTGAACACCTACAAGGACTCTGATTCATTTTATGGATTGAAAGAAATAAGGGAGGCTGCAAATTTATTGCATTGTGTCTGTTTTGTTATAATGATGCATATACGCACCTCAAGGCCACCGGGCATAAACGGGCGTAGCTACATCCATGGCTGACATCTGCTAAGCTCCAACTCTGCCCTTACCAATAGCAACCTGGTTTGTGTTTGCATCTTAGAATCATAGAGTCATTAAGGTTGGAAAAGACCACTAAGTCCAACTGCCAGACCAACACCACGGTGCCTACTAAACCACGCCCTGAAGTGCTACAGCTACACATTTTTTGAACACCACTAGGGATAGTGACTTCACCAGTTCCCTGGGCAGCCTCTTCCACTACTTCACCACTCTTATTGTAAAAGAATGTTTCCTAATATCCAATCTAAACTCTCCCTGGTGCAACTTGAGACCATCTTAGCTGATGGTTTGTCGTCATTCTTTGGGGAAAAAAAAAGAGTAAATATTGCTTGAATTTCATAGAATCATAGAATCACTAGGTTGGAAAATGCCTCTTCGATCATCGAGTCCAACCATTTCTATCTGCCAGGTGAGTTGGAAATAAAGGGATTTTTCATTTAGGTAAACACAATTTAATTGGTTTGAGAACCTATAATTCTACTGCTATAATTTAGCTTTTATCTAGGTATTGATCTCTTTTTCCAGTCCTGCCTCGTAGGGGTAGTAACATGTACAAACCAGCTTCTGGGGGAGAGAACACATGGAGAGAAAGGATTATTTATAACCATTCAATGGACCACCTTCATCCAGTGAGCCACCAGGGTAACACTCTGATACAGGATCTGATGCTATCTCCGAGTATAAATGTTTTTATCTAAGCGGTGCCTATAACCACACTTGATAAAGAAAATTAATTTCAGTTTACTTGCAATACTGAGAAACAGATTGTTAAAAAGCACCTGGGATTTAGAGAAATATTGTGGTTTATTCTGTTTCTTTTCAAAAGGATATTCTAAGACTCTTGGAAAATCAAGCTGAAGTAAGTTTAAAAACTTAAAAGTAACTTTTAAATGAGAAAATTGAAGAATTTTCATGCTAGAGTGCTAAAACGTTTCAACTGTCAAAATGTTTCAGCGTTTGCAGGGCTCTTTCCAACTGAAGTGATGAGTGAATTAACAGGAATTCATGAAATATTTCTGACAACCAGATCAGCTTTTTGGTAGCATCTCCTATTGCCTCTGACTTGGGAGTGAACGGGTCAGATTCTGCACCACCAATAATCCAAGCTGCTACTCGGGCAGTTGCAGCCGCGGTTTGAGTGAGATGAGACAAGACTTGACTCACGTCATTCCTAGCTGAGGCTTTTGCCCTCTTGCACATTTATTTGTCAGCTGGCCCGGAGACTGCGTCTGCAACCAACAAAGGTAAGAAACTCAACAGGAGCCAGCAATGCGCGCTTGCAGCCCAGAAAGCCAACTGTATCCTGGGCTGCATCCAAAGAAGTGTGGCCAGAAGGGGAAGGAAGGGATTCTCCCCCTCTACTACCTTCTTATGAGACCCCTTAAGGAGTCCTGCATTCAGTTCTGGAGTCCTCAGCACAGGAAGGACATGGACCTGTTTAGAGCAAGTCCAAGGGAGGCCACAAAGATGATCTGAGGGCTGGAGAACTTCCCACGTGAGGACAGGCTGAGAGAGCTGGATTTGTTCAGCCTGAAGAAGAGAAGGATCCAGGAAGACCTTAGAGCAGCTTCCAGTACTGAAAGGGGCTTCAGAAAAGCTAGGGAGGATCTCTTGATCAGGGAGTGCAGCAATAGGATGAGGGGGGAATCATTTTAAACTGAAAGAGGGCAGAATTGGAAGAATTCCTAATATTAGGAACTGTTTTCCTGTGAGAGTGGTGAGGCACTGGCACAGGTTGCCCAGAGAAGTGGTAGATACCCCAACCCCATTGAGGGGCTGGAGTGGGTCCAGAGAAGGGGAACATTACTGAGAAAGAGCGTGGAGAACAAATCTTACGAGGAGCAGCAGAGGGAACTGGGATTGTTTGGTGTGGAGAAGAGGAGGCTGAGGGGAGACCTTATCACTCTCTGCATCTCCCTGAAAGGAGGTTGTAGCGAGGCAGGTGTTGGTCTCTTCTCCTAAATAAAAAGTGATAGGACGAGAGGAAATGGCCTCAAGTTGCACCATAGGAGGTTTAGATTGGAAATTAGGAAAAATTTCTTTACTGGAAGAGCAGTGAAGCATTGGCAGAGGCTGCCCAGGGCAGTGGTGGAGTCTCCATCCCTAGAGGTGTTCAAAACACATGTAGACATGGCACCTAAAGACATGGTTTAGTAGACACGGTGGTGTTGGTCTGATGGTTGGACTTGATGATCTTAGAGATCTTTTCCAATTTTAATGATTCTGTGATCACCTGCAGGTACCAAGGTCTCTCCACTGACTACAGAAGGAGCACGCAAAGCTGGCTGAGGTAGAATCATAAATCATAGAATCACTGCAGTTGGAAAAGACCTTTTAATCATCAAGACCAAATGTTAACCTAACGCTGCCAAGTCATAGAATTATAGAATCATTGAATGACTTGGTTTGGAAGGGACATTAAAGATCATTTAATTCCAACCCCCTTGTCATGGGCAGTGACACCTCCCACTAGTCCAGGCTTCTCAAGGCTCCATCCAACCTGGCTTTGAAATCAAGATGATGCATTTAACATTGGGATGACTAAAATGAAGTGCGATGTGTCTCACTGCAAGGATTCACCGACTCCCAGTGCTGACCTGCGTGCTGTCATTAGACACGTGAATTAACGAGATACCTACCTGCAGCAGGACCACACACATCAACAGATGGATGGTTTTAATCTGGCATAGGACGTAGCGTGCCTCCCCCTCCCGCTGCAGTAGTAGGACAGGTGCATTTCACTTAGTCAGCTAATTTCAGCATCACAGGAAGCAAAAGATATGTTTTTCCTTGGAGGACGGGTATTTATAAGCTTTTGTATCAATAGGCGTTAAAACCTGTGTTCTCTTCCCCATGGGCTCCTGATATAAACAGCGTCACTGACGATGTTAAATTGCTCTAATCCAAAGAAATTATCATTACCATGCATTTCTAAGCAGGCACTGAACTGCCATACGGTGCCTTGGGATTGTTCACAGGTCTATAAAAATCAAACAAAACAAGAGTGCTGTTGTGTACAGCGTGGTCCACCTGTGGCCCATGAGATCAAGATAAAAATCAGTGCTCCGCAGGCCAACCAGACACCAAAAACACGGAAGAAATATGAAGAACCTGCAGAAGTGCAGTCTTTTTTATAAATGGCAGGAAATGGGAATGGCTGTTCGTAGACTCATTAAGGTGGGAAAAGACCTCTAAGACCATCAACGACAGTGTCAGATACAGCACTGAGTGAGTTTTGACGTGAGAAGACGGAGGGCATCCTTGGATACAAAAATTCTGAGGAACAGCAGCTAATGGAGCTCTGAGGAGCAGCAGCCAGGAGGCCCTTTTTGTCTCCATTAGTTCAATCCAAATTCACCAGCCATGGCTGGGCAGGCTGTATCCACCCACTGGAAGGACATGACCAGCAGGCTGACTGCAGCATCTTCAGTGGGGTTTTCACCCTGTTTGCTCTTCTGACCTGCCAGAGCCCAGCTACATATCCAGGCTTTAGAGCAATGGAGGAACGGGCCACTCTGCACATGGACAGGCATCATCTCCTGCTGCATGGATGTTCCATGATGTCCCATCCCACAATGGGACACAATATGGATCTCAGCATCAAGGGGACAACGTGGACTCAGATCTCTGCTCTACCTCTTGCAGAGCCAGCAGGGACATGTCTTCCCTTAACAGGTTTTAAAGGGAAATATATGACCTTCCTACTGCTTGGACCAATGAGCCAAAACAACTCCAAATCTCAGAGCTAAAATTCATAACTTTTGGGCCCCAAAAGCTACAGCTGCTTATTCTTCATTATAATCTCTCTTCCATCTATCATTTTTCTTTTATCTATTATCCTTTTTCTTTTCCCTTTTTCCCTTATGCCATCTCAACTTGTACCAATTAAAATGCTCCTACAGAGGCGTAAACCTCTCATCAAACTCCAGGCAAACAATCTCAGTTGGAAGAGGCTTTGAGCAACCTGATCCAGTGGGAGGTGTCCCTGCCCACCGCCGTGTGGGTGGAACTGGATGGGCTTTAAGGTCCCTTCCAGCCCAAATCATTCTATGATTCTATGATGTTATGATCTGTTGTTTCTATTTCAAACCCCAACATGGACCCAGAAGCCTGTCTGATTTCTTTCACACTTGGTTTAACAAAAGATAGTACCTATATAGAATCATAGAACCATAGAATCTCCAAACCCCAACCAGCAGAGAGAGATTTTAAGATGAAAGAAATCTGGGATTCTCCAGTCTGCTCTTAAAGCTGAGAAATTCAAGAGGAAGCACTGAAATCTCCACCCTTCTCCACCCCCAAATATCAGCCTAAAGCATAAACAGACATTTCAGGCCCAAAATCACCTCTGTGTGCCCAGACAGTAGTTGGGCACACAGCGGAAAGGGCCAGTAGCTCCTACCACTGGTGGTTTTGTTTGAACCATCTTTCCCAGCTGCCATCTCCCACACAGCCTCTCCAGGGCTGAATGAGCCTGGAGCTGGACTTTTAAATGCCCAGGTTAGACCATAATTTTCATGTTTAAAAACTTGATTATATTAAAAGACCCTTTGAGGATGGAGAATCCCAAGGCATAAAAGAGCCAAAACTCCCTGGTTTCTCTCTAATCAACACGCAGCCCTAAATCGGGGCTTTTTAGCCTCTTGGAGAAATTTGTAGGCGAGGCACCGGAAAGGCTCCAGAGGCTGCCGTTGAATTTTGATGATGTTCATCCATTATGGATGAAGCGGTTTATGTAAGAGTCTTTCCCTGGCGTTCATCTGAGGCCAGGCTGTCCTGGGCTGCAGATGGTAACTCGCAGAGCATCAAAAGGGAGAGCAGGGACAGAAGGAAGGAGAGCTGGGATCATTTTCTTCTGACAACTGGGACCACTCAGCTTTCCAAAAAAAAGGCTCCAGTATCTGATACAACCTTGTCCTTTCTGCAAGGTACAAACTTGCTGTGTGAAATATGCATAAAGCTTCTGTTTGGACATGAATCATGCTATGGTTTTTTTGGATGCAACCACACCTCCATCCGTTACTCTTACACCTCATGAAAAGAGGGATTTCCTACAGAAGGACTTCCCTCTTGTTCTGTTGGATGATGTTCTGACCACATTTCCCCTGAGACTGGTGAGACAGCCAAGCCTTGCTCGCTTTGCTCTCTTTAAACAGGGAGCAGATTAATTAAGCCACAGAGTTTGCTAATGAACTGTTAGATCTGTCCACAGATGAGGTAGAAAAATGAACCACAGTTAATTAGCAAAGGTATTTGTCATAAGACAATCAGATCAGAACCTACCTGGATGCACAATCGCTGACTGTCCCTCAGCTCAGACCTAGAAAGTTTGTTAGAGCATCTTCAGAAATCTCTTTTCTTTTCTCTTCCTGAGTTTCCCATCCGTCAGTGAGGATTTCCACGTATTTGCTCATTCTCCTATGAGGAGCTCAAACACCCCTTGCCTGTGTTTGCAGAGCCCATACTGCCTGGCTGCTGAAGAGCTCTGTGTGCCTCCACGCTTGTGGACAGGACATGGGAGGTGTTCAAAGCCCTAACAGGACCTAACAGAATGGGATGGGGCACAGTGAGCAGAGGCCACCAGAATAAGCAGAACAGCCCATGGATGTTGACCAACAGAGCCTTTTGCCTTGTGTGTAGTCTACAGGCTTCCCAAGTTAACAGGACATCTCTTCATCCTTAAAAAAAAAGCCATGGATTGATATGAATGCCCACGACTGGGGTGTTACTGCAAGAGTTCCTTCCAGGAGCCCAGTCATATCCTCAGCCTTATCCAAACATCAGGACCAAATCTTCCAGATCTTTTCACTTTCCCAGTTCTCAGGGAAACTTGTCTCAGCCTCCTTTCTGTAACACCTCTCCCACTAAGGAACAAGTCCTTTCCAGTCCTATATAGGCATTGAAAAGCCCATTTCCATGGCCATTACTCCAGGTGAAGGAACCCTGTGGTGAGTAGAGGGCATTGTGCTCCCCGTCCTGTGCTCCCTCACTGTTCTCGCATGTCACCAAAAACATTTTTAACTCTGGTGAGCGCTGCTACAGATCAAAGTGACATCTTCACCGAGCTCATCCACATCAGCAGCTGCATCTTTGCTTTCCTTTTCCCCCAAAGAGGTTTCACTGGGTTCAGAAGTCCTCCATGGGCACAAAATGCATCAATTTGATATGCATTGCCTTCCACTCGATTTGAGGCTCCCACCAAACCTACCATCATCGGTGTCCTCAAAATATATTGCTGAAGCATGGGCAAAGCAGAAATGTGGCAGAATAGTTCCTCTGCTTTCCAAGGTTTTCTCATCTCCCTCACAAATTCCCCTGAGTGACCTCAAAAGATTACATTGATCTCACAAGATTGAAAAGGAAAGAAACCAAGCATAAAACAGCTGCCTAGGGAGAAAGTGGCTTCTTGTTTCTCTTCCTTGCTTGCTCCTGCTATGTGTTATATTATCTTTGCTCTGGGATTTCCTGTATTTTCCTGTATACAGGAAATTCCTGTACAAACCTATAGGTTTGCCTACGCCTTCTTCAGATTCCAGGACAGCCTGTTTATATCCACCTCCCACTGGGTCATCCAAAAATGGGATGTTCTAGTTTTAGACTCCAGCCAAGTTGAGTTTGACACTCGCTATGTCTCAGTACCCCCCCAATCACTACCAAACAGGCAAACCTGACACTTAACACTAGGGAGACGCTTTTGCTCTCTTCCCATAACAACCACAAAGCATAATGCTTTATTCATAGAATCATAGAATCATAGAATCATAGAATCATAGAATCATAGAATCATAGAATCATAGAATCATAGAACAGTTTGGGTTGGAAGGCACCTTAAAGATCATCTAGTTCTAGATCACCTATTTCTAGTTCCAGCCCCCCAGTCATGGGCAAGGACACCTCCCACTGGATCAGGCTGTCCAAGGCTCCATCCAACCTGGCCTTGAACACCTCCAGGGATGGGGCAGCCACAATTTCCCTGGGCAAACTCTTCCAGGGCCTCACCACTCTCACAGTGAAGAAATGTCCAGTCAAAATCTGCCCCTCTCCAGTTTATACCCATTGCCCCTCATCCTATCACTACAAGCCTCTGTGAACAGCCCCTCTCCAGCTTTCTTGTAGCCCCTTCAGGTACTGGAAGCTGCTCTAAGTACTCCTCCGAGCCTTCTCTTCTCCAGGCTGAATAACCACAACTCTCTCAGCCTGTCCTTGTATGAGAGGTGCTCCATCCCTCTGATCATTCTTGTAGCCTTCCTCCGGACCCATTCCAACGGATTCACCCCGAGGAAATCATATTCTGAGTGAGCATCTCCTTGCTCATCATACCAATGCCAAGGGAGCAAACTGCCAAAGGGATAGGAGATATCCCTGCACCCACGCTGCAAGGGTGGGAAAACAGGCAGCAGGGACCTCTGCAATCACATGCTTGTGGCTTTTGCTCTGTCTGAGCATCTGCTCTTCCTTCCTTCCACAACAGAGCAAGGATCAGTCTGAAGTGGGAGGTGAGTTTCCCTAAGACCCGTTCCTGCAAGTTCTAACTTCTACATTATAACAATCAGAATCATAGAATGGTTTGGAAGGGACCTTAAAGCCCATCATTACCAGGAAGGTAACTGCAGGTTTTGGAGGTTGTTTCCAGTACTAGTGTATGCAATTAAAAAAAAAAAACAAAAAACAACAACAAAAAAACCCAACAACTTACAAATCATAGAATCATAGAACATCCTGAGTTGGAAGGGATGCACAAGGATCATCGAGTCCATCTTCTGCCCCGGCACAGGACAACCCCAACATTCACACTGTGTCTGAGGGTCTTGTCCAAATGTTTCTGGAATATTGTCAGGCTTAGCACCATGACTGCCTCCCCGGGGAGCTGTTCCAGTGCTCCACCACTCTCTAGGTGAAACACGTTGTCCTGATGTCCAACTTAACCCTCCTCTGGTACATCTTCCTAGCATTCCCTTGAGTCCTTTCATTGGTTGCCAGAGAGAAAAGATCAGCACGAGCTCCTCCTCCTTCCCTTGTGAGGAAGATGTATGCTGTAATGAGGTCTCCACTCAGTCTCCTCTGGGCTGAACAGACCAAGTGACTTCAGCTTACTTCTCATAGGGCTTTCCCTCTAAACCCTTCATCAACTTTATGGCCTCCTCTGGACTCTTCTCAGTACCTTTGGATCATTTTTATACTTTGATGCCCAAAACTGCACATAATACTCAAGGTGTGGCTGCACCAGTGCAGAGCAGAGTGGGACAATCCCCTCCCTCCCCTGGCTGGCAATGCCGTGTGGATGCACCCCAGGACTTTGGTGGCTCTCTTGTCTTCCAGAAGCACTGCTGCCTCATGTTCAACCTACCATCAACCAAACCCTCAGGTCCCTTTCCACAGCGTTAAGGTCTTAAATTGGAGAAATTGGGGACCTAAATGACTATGGCTCAGGTTTAATTATGACACTGATTCGAGAGGGTTAGTGAAGGTGGAGCCTCCCTGGCATTAACCATTGCATCGCCAGAAGGATGCAGCTAAGAAGACCCTCAGATCAAGTGGGATGTGTCCCTGCCCATGGCAGGGGCGTTCAACTAGATGATCTTTAAAGTCCCTTCCAACCCAAATATTCTATGATTCTATGATTCTAGTAGTTTCATCCCCTGAAAGCTAGCAAATCTCCTCTTCAGCAGCAATTATTTGCCTCTAATGCCTAAAAATATTGCACTCTGGGATTTGGAACATTTATATTTCTTAAAACACTTTGAACTCACACGGCTCTTGTGGCATGAAGCAAGGCAGAGCTTGCACAGATTTTGTCTCAATTCAGTCCCAAAGCCTACCCAAACATTAATTCAGATTAACTCTAGTTTATTGCAGGTTGGTTTAGGCCTTTGCATCACTTTGGGTGGGTTAAATCCAGGCTTTCGTTAACCTCTACTTTGCCACAGCCATGTAGTGGAGGGAAGGGAAGGTAGCAGAGACTCTTTGCTAATTAAACACAGCACCTCACTGTGCTCAGGTGTTGCTGAAACAGTCTCAGTTTGTCACACGGCCAAAAATATCTCAGCGGCAGCAGCTGCGGTGCTTGTTTTAGCTCCAGGCGTGCCTCCAGCCCACACAGGTCTGTGGTTTCTCTACAAGGCCAGCACAGGCTGCCTCCTGCAAGCAGGCTGGGTGCTAAGAGCAGGGCTGGGAGCACCATGTGATCACAGATCCCCTTTTTTTAGTTTTCCTTTATTTTTTGCCAGCTTCCTAAGGAAACAAGAGCTGTGTGTGTGCCTCCCGCTCACCCCTCTCCTCTGCTTTTATCTTCACAAGCTGTTGACCAATTTCAATGGAGAGGAGTGAAAATAGCCTGTCTGGGAGCAAATAGATGCTCTTTTGGAGAATAGAGCCCTTCCAGGCACCACACTGACAGGAGAAGGTCATCATGAGCCAGACTCCAGCTTGTAAAGAACAATCATATTTCTCACATTCTCTGGGGGCAAATTCACTTTATCCTCCTCGAAAGCCTTCCCTAGTAGCCACAGAATAGTTTGGGCTGGAAGGGACCTTTAAAGGTCATCCGGTCCAACCCCCCTGCAGTGAGCAGGGACATCTTCAAGGAGATCAGGTTGCTCAGAGCCCTGTCCATCCTGACCTTGAATGTTTCCAGGGATGGGGCAGCCACCACCTCTCTGGGCAACGTGGGCCAGTGCCTTATCACTCTTATCGTGAAAAAATTCTTCCTTATATTTAGTTTGAATTTCCCCTCTTTTAGTTTAATACGGTTACCCTTTGTCCTATAGCTACAGGCCCTACTAAAATGTTTGTTTCTTGCAAGCCCCCTTTAAAGGGGGACAATAAGGTCTCCCTGGAGCCATTCCTCCTCTTCATAAGTGACCACCACACATCCCCAGCCCACGAGTCACCGAGGAGAGAGGGGCAGCTACAGATTGGGTTTTCACTGTTGTTGTTTGTAAACGATTTGGAGATCCCAAAGCTTCGGATGTGTGAGTCATTCCCAGCGCCTAACCCGTCCGTGTCATTTTATAAGCCCTTCCTTGGGAGTCTTTCCGGCTGTCTGGCTTTTAGCTCCCTATCCCATGCTCCCAGGCATGCGCTTTGCAATCTGCGGGAGGAAATGTTTTCTCAGATCCTCCAAGGTTTGCCCTGAACTCTTCAAGAAACCAGGAAAGGGATAAAACAGAGCGCTTCCTGCCGACAGACTGGATTTGACCTGGTACTAAACCTATCGGCTGCAGAACAGTCGCTGGAGAGTAAAGAAAGGATGGAGAGGAAATGCACAAATCCTTTTCTATTCCGTATGCCTGGGGTCTCAATGATGAAATGCAGTGCTAATGAATTATACAAATGCTTATGCAATTAGAAGGAGCTACAGTCAGTCCTTCTGTAGCCAAAAATAGCTCCAGGCACCAGCAAAGGGCCTGCCTGCCTTCACATCTCGTTAGAAAGAGAAAACACTCAGGGCTGGTGAGTGGGAGAAGCTTCAGACAGAACAAAATATTCCTGTCTGCTAACACTGGAGGGCAATGCACTACATGAGCGAAACACACAGCCAGCCCTACACGTCCTCCCCACTGAAAACCCTCTGCCTGAGGGTGGTGTCCACTTCTGGGGACACAGGAGGGACATCCCTGGCTGTGCAGATACCCTGCATGCGAAGGGGATCTTGTGACTGTGCTGGTGGGGTGGGCACGGTCCCAGAAGCTCTAGGATGGTGATCTCTCCATATCAGTGTAAGGGATTTGTCTCCAAAAGAATAAAGGGGAATGCTCTGGACCCTGTAGGCAGGCCCTGGAGGGAGAGTGTAGCCCCAAGCATTGCACCCATGTCCCTCACAGGATGAATTCAGCTCCTTTGGGCTCCCTCCGGACCACCCAACGTTGCTCTTGCAGAGCCTTTAATAGCATTTTTATCATTCAGCTCCCCAACCCTTTTCTCTAGGAGGAGATAGCTTCCTTCTGCCAGCCCTCAGTCCACCTGACAGTGAGGGGAAAACCATCCCCTTTCCAGCTCGGAACAGATTAACAGACTGAAGAAGAGGGGAAGGAGGGAAAAAGGGGTTTCTCTCTCTCTTCTTTGAGCTGAGATTTCAGGGTCCTGCAAGGAAGGTTGAAAGCTGAGTGCTGGCCTCACCAGCAATAAAACCCCACACCACATTTGCAGAGCATCTGCCTCTCCCAGCACATAAAACTTCGTTCCAGCCTCACATCCCTCCATTGAGGAGAGAATGGTCACTGAGATGAGTGCAGCCTTGCACCCTCAACTGATCAACTCTGCCTGGCTCCTGGCACACTGAGAAAGCTCTGACTGCCACCGTTCCCTCCTGGAGGCTTTCTGGGCACGTTGACTCCTCAATTCTAGTGGATATTTCTCGAGCCTTTCCTTGCATTTGCGACATCTAGAGATTTTATAGGAAAATTAAGAACCAAGGAAGGAGGGAACAGCTTAGAAGAGGTGTCTTCATGTGTTGTCCTCCCAGCCACCCACATCAAACCCTTGCTGATCATCATAGAATGGTTTGGGTTGGAAGGGACCTTAAAGATCACCCAATTCCAAACCCCCTGCAATGGGCAGGGACACCTCCCACTGGATCAGGTTGCTCAAAGCCCCATCCAACCTGGCCTTGAACACCTCCAGGGATGGGGCGGCCACAGCTTCTCTGGGCAACCTCTTCCAGTGGCTCCCCACCCACATCATGAGGAATTTCTTCCTAACGTCTGATCTAAATCTTCCCCCTTCCAATTTAAAGCCATTCCCTCCCTTGTCCTGTCACTCCATGCCCTTGTAAAAAGTCCCTTCCCAGCTTTCCCACAGCCCCTTCACGTACTGAAAGGCCGCAGAAGGGTGTGAGGATGGCAAAGTTATGAAAGCTGGACTCTGCAACACTATGGGATGTCCTTGATCAGGACAGCGATCTACAGGTTAGATCCATTACAGTCAATAAAGAAGAGCAAATGTTTCTAGGGTGCAAATAATCTCCTTCTAAAGGCAATGTCTAAACCAGGTGAGACACCTCCCAGAACTGATGATGTCTCTGCACTGACTATCAGGGTAGACTTGGTGACCAGCTAAGATGTTGATACCTCCAGTTTAGATATTTAAAACCAGGTGAGGCGAGCCTTCCCCTTGTTATTAAGACGGAGCAGTGCTCTCCAGCTAAAGCTGTGAAAGAGTCTGGGATCACGAGGGCACCAAGTGTTTCTTTTCAGAGTGAAATTTTGATATTTACTCTGAGAGTACCAGGGGGATTAGCTGTGAAGAATTTACAGTAGTCTTCAAGAAGGGATTTGGAGACACCCACCCTCTGTGCTGGCCAGGGCATAGATAGGAGCTTGAAAGAGAAAGGAAGCAGAAGCACCATCTGGGCTTGGCAGAGACACTCCTGAGATCCGTGTTCTTGGCAAATCCCAGAACCACTGAGGCCTTCCAGGATAAAGTGGCAACGGACCAAACCTACCGACTCAGCTGCACTTGGCCCAGGGTGGGGAGAGTGGTGGAAAGGGTCCAGAAACACTCTGGGAGTCCATGGAAGTCATCAGAGATCTTAAATCCTTCCTGGCAGTGGTGCTGCTGCCAGAGAGGGAGGCAGCTGGCTGCGAGTCTCGGAAATGCCAAGGTGGCAGAAAGATGGCTAGGTGGTACATGTCATTCTTGAACAAGTTTATAAAGCAATTCCAGCCAGTGGAAAGAGAAGCAGTTGGCAAACAGGTCTTCTAGTGGTTCATCACATACAGGAAAATATGTTACGGACCACCCTGCATCCACAGAGCACAGGTTGAAAACAACAGCTACAGCAAGGCTCACAGGTGGCCCTGGATATGCAGTCCTAGCTGGAAATTCCCCCCTTGTCCAACTATGACACACCTATCAGCTCCCCAGATATGTGAGGATGTCTCAGGTGGCTCCTGGCACAACGATCAGGGAAGCAAATCACACCCCTGCACTGTGAACACTGATGTGTGTGTCTCAGCGTTGGCAAGACCCCACACCACTGATGGTAGGAGTGACACCAAAATCAACCACCCTGTCCCCAGATACTTCACCAAAGAGGGACAAATAAGAGTCTTAGGATTTTATGGCACAGTCCAAAGGCGGCCACTTGGTGCAACATTTCACATCTCAGTCTGGGAATAAAGAAGAGGCCCCAAACTCTGCATCTGGGACCATATTCATGATTTGGAAGTGAAAAGTGTTGCCCACAGCAGCATCCAGCCAGCCTGCCAGCGAATTTATGTTGAAGTTTTGCTCATGGAAAAAACATATTGTGGTAGATAATGTTCTCACTGACAAGCCAGATGTCAAAACACGGCAGGATAATGTTACTGAAAGCCTCAGCTGCTATAAAAGAGAAATGAAGAGATGATTGTTCCTTTGTTAGACATCAAAATTTGATGGCCTATCACTGTGACTGTAAGGTTCATGAGTGCTCAAAATAAGGCATGGCTAAAAGTTCTCCAGGATGTCAGTTTGGGATGTTCATGGGAGACGCTGACCCCTTTTGGTCTCTCTTGTGTGCCTGCTCTCAGTCAGGAGATATGCAGAGCTCCATGCACATTTTGGCAAGAGCTGATCTAGCACAGACAAGTCAGGATTAGCATTTCTTTCCCATCTGATTGCTCGGTGCAAAGTATTTCAGGTAGAGCAAAGGTCTGTTTAGACCCATGTCCAATGGTGGCCCATTGTGGGTGCCTTCAGGACAACGTAAGATCTGCAAAGGTCTAGGGTGGTGGCAAACAGCCTTGTCTCCACCAGGACATATCGCTGTGGTCATTAACTGGAGAGCTAGCTCAGCCCAATGACCTTTATAGAATCATAGAATCACTAAGTTGGAAAAGACCTCTTAGACCATCAAGTCCAACCATTCCTATCTGCCACTAAACCATGTCCCTGAGCACCTCATCTACCCATCTTTTAAATGCTTCCAGGGATGGTAACTCAACCACCTTCATGGGCAACCTGTTCCACTGGCCGATGACCCTTATAGGCCATTTCTTGTCCCATCCTCTGGACTACTGAATGGCCCCAAGGAAGGACAGCGAGCAGCTCTGCTCACAGGGGTTCACATCCTAATTGTTACAACTTCTTCTAACAAGTCAAATTCTGAATACACTATGTCCTTGCCCACCAGTCTAAGAGCTGTAAAAACTGATGTGTCGCACAGAAAGTATTCATCTCCTCTCTTTAGGAACTTTAAAGCTAGACCGCGCTCAGCACTGTTGGCTATGGTTGAGAAGAGCTGGTACTTCTAAAAGGTACTTTTTACCTCTTAACCTGCATGCCTGTCACCATATGAAATGGAGACAGATGTTGACTGGAAGATGAATCATACATAGACCCCAAGCTTTTAGATGCTTTAAAGAGCTGGATTCCATGCATGGCTTGCCCACACCTCACCTCTGGCAGAGGAGGGGATCTGACTCATCTCTCCTGAGCCCTGACTGTCCATCCTCTCTTCACTGGCATCACCAGCAGCAGGTTGGACATCACCACATGATCCCCCAGCAACAGGCAGCAGGATCAGTCTTGCCGAAGGGATGCTCTGGTACCACTTTAATTTTTGACTAAGCCTTCTAGGAAGGAGGCACATCGAACCATATCTGCCTAGCATTAAATCAATCTGAGACTATTTAACTTTGCTTTTATATGCAGAGCTTATTAACGAGGGCTTCCTGAGAGAAGGTTTCCCAACATCTTTGGGCATTAGCTAACAAGCACGAGTACCTGTTTGCAAACTAAAGAAACAGAAGGAGCTGCAAGTCAGATGGGAAGTTACTGGGAATGGGAGAAATTGCCTGGTCTGTACAGATTCAAAGGCTTGAAATATCCACGCCCACTGTTTGCTGTGCAGGGTCTGCTTCCCTTTCATGCCACACTGCTTGTAGACTGATCCTGAACATGCTGGACAGATGATGCTGGAAGGATAACTCTGGACAGATGGACATAAAATGCTGCTGAATCTTGCCCAAAACAACATGCAGAGACATCGCCTATGATTTACAGGTAGAGACCTGTAAATCACAGCCACAGAAGAGCTCAGGTTAGATGGACACCAAGAACAAGTGGTTGAATCTCACACTGGTGAGAGTTCTCCTTTCCCCATCATTGTCTGCCCAGACCAATGTGCCAAATACCAGTGTTAGCTCTGTCCTGATAAATGCACCTCGAGGGTACAGTCCAGAGCAATCACCATACTCATTACAAGTCACAAGGACAAGCAGCAACTGTTCAGATTGCTTTTGAACTTTACTGCTATCATTTATCTGCATTCAATGCTCCAAGCTGCATCTGTCTTGCAAAGATTTTCTCTTGACATCAGCCCTGTGTGGCAGATTTTTATCAACTCCATTGTGTCTTTTAACACAAAGGCAACCTGCCATGCCTCTTCCAACAGCCTTTGTAGCACAAGAAAATGAAAATGCTTTTGCTTTTAACAGTTTACCTACTTCAAGAGCGATTTACAGGTGATTTGTTGATTGCATGCACCGTTCACAGAGATAAATCTCAGTCACCTTACTTGTGGCTCATCTCCTGAACAACCTTTAAGTAAAGAAGGAGGAAAAAAAATGCAAACAGAAAAATGGAATAGAGATCAGTACAGAATAAAGGCAGGGGTCTTTGTGAAGATCTGCGCTAAAAACCTGTAGATGCCCATCTTCCCATTTTACAGATGAGCAAGCAGAGGGAGGGAGAGATGAAATGCTGTTCCCACTTGCTTATGAAGGAGTTAACTAATTCCAATACATAAATAATAAATAAATAGAGAAATAGATAAAAGTGCCATAGTAATAATGCTTGCTCTCACCTTATCAGAGTACTGGAAATTCCTTCAGTTCTGGAGTCCTGAAGGGCACGGAGCTGTTGGAGCGAGTCCAGAGAAGGCCACAAAGATGATGCAAAGGCTGAAGCGCCTCCCACACAACGATAGGCTGAGAGAGTTGTGGTTGTTCAGTTTGAGAAGAGAAGGCTCTGGGGAGACCTTAGAGCATCTTCCATTACTGAAAGGGGCTGCAGGAAAGCTGGAGAGGGACTCTTGGTCAGGGAGTGCAGGGAAAGGATAATAGGTTTAAGCCAAAATCCGGGGAGATTTAGATTGCATATAAGGAATATTTTTTTCCTGTGAGGGTGGAGAGGCACTGGCACAGGTTACCCAGAGAAGTCATGGATGCCCCAACCCTGGAGGTGTTCAAGGCCAGGTTGGATGGGGCTTTGAGCAGACTGATCCAGTGGGAGGTTGGAACCGAATGATCTTTATGGTCCCTTCCAACCCAAACCATTCTATGATTCTGATTCATTGTGTAAAACAAAAAGCAATGGGGCTGAACACTGGTTACAAGTCTCGGCTCTAACACCCACACCTTCCCAAGCCCACCCAGGCAATTTTCTTCCTCACAAAAAGGGATAAATACCAGGTTACACATTTATAAACAAGCAATTCGCACGCTATACAGCACTGGCTATCCTTAATACCTCAGAAAGACTCTCACAGTGATAAACAGCTCATTTAGCCAATACAGCTCCAAATGGTGCTTCCAGGAGTTTTATCACTGGTATAACTGCATGTACATTGGATATTTGCTGTGCTGCTACCGTGACGAACAGAAGTTTGGATGCCCAGAGCCACATCAGAGCTGTGTGTGCTAACTGCATCTGCCCTGAAAAGACAGAGGGAAGCAGCCAGCCCAAAGCATGCTCTGCATGCAGAATAAAACCCAGGTGGAGACTCAGAGAGGACGAGTCCTTAGGCTGGAGGACCCTCAAACTTAGTCTGGTCTTCTCTGTGTTTCTCCTCGACCATATGCCCAGGAGTATCATGTTCAGCCCTGGGACCTGGAGGAGGGATGAGCAGTCCTACATCCTTATTAACAGAACCACAGAATCATAGAAAGGTTTGGATTGATAGGGAGCTTAAAGATCATCCAGTTCCACCACCTCCCACTGGATCAGGTTGCTCAAAGCCTCATCTAGTCTGGCCTTGAACAGTGATGGGGCAACCAGGACTTCTCTGGGTAACATATCACAGAATCACAGAATCACAAGGTTGGAAAGGACCCACTGGATCATCGAGTCCAACCATTCCTAACACTCCCTTAAACCATGTCCCTAAGCACTTCATCCACCCGTTCCTTAAACACCTCCAGGGAAGGCAACTCAACCACCTCCCTGGGCAGCTGTTCCAGTACCCGATGACTCTTACTGTGAAGAATTTTTTTCTGATGTCCAGTCTGAACCTCCCCTGACGGAGCTTCAGGCCATTCCCTCTTGTCCTGTCCCCTGTCACGTGGGAGAAGAGGCCAGCTCCCTCCTCTCCACAACCTCCTTTCAGGTAGTTGTAGAGAGTAATAAGGTCTCCCCTCAGCCTCCTCTTCTCCAGGCTAAACAACCCCAGCTCTCTCAGCCGCTCCTCATAAGACTTGTTCTCCAGCCCCCTCACCAGCTTTGTTGCTCTTCTCTGGACACACTCCAGAGCCTCAACATCCTTCTTGTGGTGAGGGGTCCAGAACGGAACACAGTACTTGAGGTGTGGTCTCACCAGTGCCAAGTACAGAGGGAGAATCACCTCCCTGGACCTGCTGGTGACCCCATTTCTGATACAAGCCAAGATGCTGTTGGCCTTCTTGGCCACCTGGGCACACTGCTGGCTCATGTTCAGTGTGATTCTGAACATGTTGCAATGCCTTCCCACCCTCTGACTAAAGCAGAGTTGATGAAACCATGAAGTGGGTTCCAACACAACTGAGAGCATCTGCAAATACTTATTGTACCGGCCCAATCGCCTGGGAGCAACACAGATATGAACATCACATCCTTAGTTTGGCGCTAAGGTACATTTCAGTCCTGATCAAAAAGCAAAGTGGGGAGTGGAGATGGAGCATGAAGAAGCATTTAGTACTTCTGTTCCTAAAATGATCTGCTGGTTTTGAATGACTCGCAAAGACACAGCCCCCATAACCTTCTCCGAATGCTTTTTACGTGAAAGCCCTAAAACAGTAGGCAGATCATTTTCTCTCTTTCACAAAGAAGAAGAGTGGTTTATTCTTCAGCTGTCGCTTTTTATCGCTTCCTTTTAGGTGGTTTTAGACACCTTTCCAGGAAAATAAATCTGGGAATGCTCTTAATAACCTGCACACTTGATTAGCATTTATTACACTGAGCCAGGAAGGTGACACCCTGCTACATCCTCACTCGGCATCTGAGGACCAAGAGGAGAAGTGATTGATGCAAGGTCATGCAGGCTGGCTCTGGAGGGAGCAAGATGCAAGGCCAGGTCTTTGGAGGCTGTAAGGACGTTTTTAATTACAGATTCTGCTCTTCTTCCAGCTCCAAGGACACAGCCCTCCTCCTCGGTTACTCCCAGCCACAGAAGCTGTCCTTAGAGTGCAAACCCATTCATGCCGATGTGTTCTTTTGTTACTGAAGTGGGACCGCAAATATTTTGGCTGCTGACTCTGTTGGCACACACCCTTTCATCCCACATGGCTCCCCGTCAGCATCACTACCATCCGCACCCAAGCACCATCCTAATTCCCTTTCCTGCTCCTCCATCACATGCAGCTCACCGTGACATGGTTTCCAACCTGGAAACTGCTCTAAGACCTTCCTCCTACAAGAAGGTCTCCTTCCCCAAGAGATGTCGCCAGGCTCGATGGCAGCTCTTCCCATGTCCCCAGACCCATCTCCCCTCTTACATCTCTCACCACTCTCTTAGCACCTCTTCCTCCTCTGCTTTCCTCTTTTATGAAGTCTTCATTTATACCTTTGAGTGGCCACTCATGTGGGTGAGGCAACACGCAGCATCCATCAGCCACAAACCCAAACAAAGCTTGCCACGGCTTGTAGACACTTGAGGGCATTCTGGCCATGCAGTGTCCCCACTCCGTTCAGCCAGCCTCGATAAACAGCACAGCCCGGCGGAGCGCCCACCTGGAGAGGGGCAGATGGAGGTCCAGGAGGGGCAGAGAGGGAGAAATATTGACTCCTTCCGCACTCAGCTCCCATTTTTTAGATAGTCTTCTCAGCGTGGCCTTCAGCACACCTCACTCCTCGCCCACGCAGCCCAGAAGATAAAAGCAAATCAGTCAGATCGCACCAAAAAGCAATCCTCCACTTCCAGCGCTGATAAATTCAAAGCTCCTTGGCCTCTGAGTGAGAGGAAGTTTTCCCACACAATAGCTCAGATCCCATTGAAGCAATGACAAGCAACTACTTTGTGCTTCACTTAAAATTTAGCCAGGAGGGAAAATATTACTTCGGATGGCAAGAAGAAATTGCTTTTAATTGGAACTCGTTCTGCACTGAGCTGCTGTTGACACTTAGTTTTCAATTAACAGTTCCACGGGTTTTAGTTCAGTTCTGAGTCAAGGCTATAAAGTGAGAAAAAAAAAATCAAATCAAATCAGAACTTCTGGCTAATCTCAGAGAAATTCAAGCTGATTTAACTGCAAGTCTGCAGGCTTCTTTCCATAAGAATCCTTGACTCAGTGATCTCCTTGCTGTTTTCAAGCCCCACAAGGTTACCTTCACAAACCACTGAAGAATGGAGTCCTCAGCACAGGAAGAACATGGATCTGTTGGAGTGAGCCCAGAGGAGGCCACAAAGTTTATCTGAGGGCTGGAGCACCTCCCACACAACAACAGTCTGAGAGAGTTGGGGTTGTTCAGCCTGGAGAAGAGAATGTTCTATGGAGACCTTAGAGCAGCTTCCAGTACTTAAGGGGCTCCAGGAAAGCTGGGGAGGGGTTCTTTATCAGGGGGTGCAGGGACAGGACAAGCTGTCACCTTCCAATTTTCTGCTCTTTTCCTTAGTGTTTTATACCTTTTGCATGATTGCAATCCCAACCCCTCAAGCTGCTATCAACAACTCAGTGATCATGCTTCTAACTTGGGCTTTTAAACCAATGGTTTGGCTGAAAAGACATTCCCTTCCTTGAAAGGTTTTATCCATCCCCATCTGTCACAACATGCCAGTTTGAACCATAACGTGTTGATAGCATCCTAAAAAGTAGGTTTGGGTTCTCACTGAAGCAATGAAGCCTTTGCGGAGCTGAAATAGGAATAGATATAGAGATTGAGCCATGGAAATAGAGATGAGAGGGCTGCAGCACCTCCCATACGAGGACAGGTTGAGAGAGTTGGGCTTGTTCAGACTGGAGAAGAGAAGGCTCCAAGGAGATCTTATAGTGACTTTTGAGTACCTGAAAGGGGCTACAAGAAAGGACTGTTCACAAATGCTTGTAGTGATAGCATGAGGGGCAATGGGTATAAACTGGAAAGGGGCAGATTTAGACTGGACATAAGGAAAAAATTCTTCACTATGAGAGTGGTGAGGCCCTGGAAGAGTTTGCCCAGGGAAATTGTGGCTGCCCCATCCCTGGAGGTGTTCAAAGTCAGTTTGGGCAGCCCGATCCATTGAGAGGTGTCCCTGCCCATGGCAGGGGGGTTGGAACTGGATGATCTTTAGGGTCCCTTCCAACCCAAACTATTCTATGATTCTGTGATTTAATGGATTCCCTCTAAGATGTTCCCATGAAGATCCACCAATGTGCAAATGCACTTGTACCCACTACATTGCTGTGGGTCATATCCAGCCCTGAGCATGTCAGTATGGCAAAATCCATGGTTCCCAGTCCCTCACTCAAGGACTCTGTCCTTTTCCAGCTACCTGTGTGACGAGCTTGGACATCATATCCTGTACGCAGGCAATGCCAGGGAGTGTCCAGGCAGACACCTGGCTTTGCCCCCATGCAGGCACTGTGCAGGACACCCCTTGAAGCCACCAACCAGCCAGTAAGTGCATTGCTTAATTTTGTTGTTATCTGCCCATCCGAGGTCTCACAAGTTATCAAAAAACCAAAAATAATAAAAAAATTAAAGCAAAGCCACTTTCTAGGAGTTTCTTCCAACATTCTTACGTGCAAAAAACCCCTTCACCCACCAGCATGACCAGGGAGGTCATTTCAAGTGTAAGCCACTGGGATTGTTCCAGCCAAGAGTAGGAGGTTGGCTGGAGCACATTTGCTCCCGGCAAGCTCCATCATGGGAAAGCCAGATGGAGAGAAGCAGCCCCTGCAAAGCCAAGCCCTTAAAACACGTGGCAGCCAGTGGCCCAAGCTGCAGTCAGTGAGTCTTCCCAAAGCCATTAATCTTCTCATTACAGCCTGATTTAAGCACTACAACTTTTATTGTCTTCGGTCCCTAGAGGTCAATAGTAGGAACGGTTTGGTTGTTGGGCAATTTATTTGACTCGATGTAATAACATTTAAATGGGCCATGAAGACAAAACAAGATGCTCCATGCTAAAGTCTTTCCAGCGGCTGCTTTTGTCACATTTTTTTCTCCCTGGTAGTAGAAGGGTAACGCTCCCAGGTCCTTCAAGCTCTTTGTTCTAATGTATTGCCTGCCACACTAGAGATAAACACAGCTCCATCTCTTAAATGTTGGGGGGGTATTTGATATTATCATAGAATCATAGAATGGTTTGGGTTGGAAGGGACCTTAAAGATCACTCAATTCCAACACCCCCACCATAGGCAGGGACACCTCCCACTGGATCAGGCTGCTCCAAGCCCAATCCAACCTGGCCTTGAACACCCCCAGGGATGGGGCAGTCACTGCTTCCCTGAGCAGCCTGGGCCAGAGCCTCCCCACCCTCATCATGAAGAATTTCTTCCTAATGTCTAATCTAAATGTTCCCTCTTCCAATGCAAAGCCATTCCTCTCATCCTATCACTCGATGCCCTTGTGAACAGTCCCTCCTCAGCTTTCCTGGAGCCCCTTTCAGTACTGGAAGCTGCTCTAAGGTCTCCTCAGAGCCTTCTCTTCTCCAGGCTGAACAACTCCAACTCTCTCAGGCATAGCAGAGGTGCTCCAGTCCTTGGACCATCTTTGTGGCCTCCTCTGGACCTGTTCCAAGAGCTCCATAGGATTGTTGTATTGGGGATTATTTTGGTGAGGGTTTTTGGCAAGGGTGAAAAGAGGAAAAAAATGCCTTTTATTTGTGGACTTCTCCTTTCCTTTTGAGAAAAAGGATGGTTTAGAGATTGTGCTGGTGAGGCTCATGTACCACAGACAGCTTTACAGGATTAAAACTGGCCTTGCTCTTCACCTAGATAAATCGCCTACCCGACTGCACACCAGGAAGGTAGTTCAACCCTCTGGAAATCCAGATGTCTGGAACCTGTTACCAGTCCTGCCAGCAACACACTTCATTTCCCTAAGAAAGTCACCCTGGTTTAGATTTGAGTGGGAAAAATTACTTTGTTTTTCTTACTTTGTGAGGAATTTGACTTGGATAATCTGGGAAGAGGATTGATCCACTTGAAAAGCCACTGTCATGCTTATCTGCATAGCAGTACTCTCATGAGTCATTAAAACTGACGTGGTGAATTAATCCTTCTAATGATTTAATGGAGAGAAAGAACCTCGTTATCAAAGTGTTTGATGGGTTGCAGGGAGATCAAGTTGTGGATGTGTCCTGGGCTACATCAAAGGAGGTGTGACCAGCAGCCCAAGGTATTCCACCCCTTTAATCTGCTCTCATGAGACCTCACCTGGAGTCCTGTGTTTAGTTCTGGAGTCCTCAGCACAGGAAGGACATGGATCTGTTAGAGCAAGTCCAGAGGAGGCCACAAAACGACCCAAGGGCTGGAGCACCTCCTGTACAAAGACAGGCTGAGAGAGTTGGGGTTGTTCAGCCTGGAGAAGAGAAGGCTCCAGGGAGACCTTAGAGCAGCTTCCAGTACTGAAAGGGGCTCCAGGAAAGCTGGAGAGGGTCTCTTGATCAGGGAGTGAAGGGATAGAACAAGGGGGAACAGTTTTCAGCTGGAAGAGGGGAGATTCAGATTAGAGATTAGGAAGAAATGTTTTCTTGTGAGGATGGTGAGGCACTGGCCCAGGTTGCCCAGAGAAGTCACGGATGCCCCATTCCTGGAGGTATTCAAAGTCAGGCTGGATGAGGCTTTGAGCAACTTGATGCAGTGGGAGGTGTCCCTGCCCATGGCTGGGAGGATGGAATTGGATGATCTTTAAGATCCCTTCCTACCCAGACCATTTCATGATTTTATGTGCATGGATGAGTTGCCTGGCACCACTCAGCTACACATGCAGGTTAAGGGGATCTACCTTCCTCAAAGGCTTTTGGGAGAAGAAAGGCACTGAAGACCATGAGGAAATCAAGTGTTCTGCTAGAAGGATGTTGATGGACCCCAGGGAAACATGACTCCATATGCTGCACATATTGGAATTGGAGAACTGGAACACTGAAGGTGTTCAAGGCCATGCTGTATGGGGCCTTGGGCAGCCTGATCTAGTGGAATGTCCCTGCCCATGGCAGGGGGGTTGGAACTGGATGATCTTTAAGGTCCCTTCCAACCCAAACTATTCTATGATTCTATGAATTGCAGAATAGTTGAGGTGGGAAGGGGGCTTTGGAGGCTTCCAACTTTCTGATCATGAGTCATCTTCTATCTTAGTAGTTTGCCCTTGGCCATGTCTAGCGGAGTTTTGAATATCTCCAAGGATGGAGAATGCACAGTCTCTCTGACCCCTATTTCCTATCTATAATCGCTCTCAAAGTAAAAAATAATAATTTCCTTGCATCTCACCAAAATTGTGTGTCACCTCCTGTCCTTTCCTGTGCACCACTCAGAAGAGCCGAGCTCTATCTTCTCTATAAGTCTCCTTTAGTTGTTGTGGTTACAACTTCGATCCTCGTTAGATCCTTACCTTTTCTCTAAGAATTTGAGATCTCTCCTTTCGAGAGGGCTTGCAGCCAGCGAGGCGGTGTTGGCTGTGCTTCGAGACACAGCTGTGTTTCACACGTGTGCTCCACCACTTAGATGACCTCACAGGTCCCAAAGGACAGGGAGTCAGGTTTGTCTGCATGAGAGAGATACAGGAATCTGGAGCATCTCCTTCTGGCTCTTCTGGGCTGCAGGTTTTTTGGCAACTGTCTAAACTACCTCTGCAGCATATGGTGAGGTTATGAAAAATTGGTATTTGGCATGAGTGTGGAAATTGGTGGCCTTCCAAGTAATGGACTCCAGTCCACCTGATTTATTCTCTGGATCAAAATGTGAAGCAAGTAGAAGAAAAAAAAAAAACAGGAAGGGGATAGGGAGGGAAGGAAAGTGAGGGAGATGTGAATACCAGCGTGGAAAGCTCTGATGTGTGGTGGCAAAATATGTCTGCTCAGCTCTTATCTAGACTCCTTCCTTTTGAATTTGAATGTAGAAGGATATCATCCACTGTGAGATCCTAGTTTTGGTGTCCTGTGTGGGTGGGAGAAGATGTGCAAGAAGAGAAAGAGCTCCAAAGCTAACAGCAAATTTTGGAAGGGATTTGCAAACTGCAGTTAGAAATGGAGGTGGGCTTGCAAGCCCTGGAGACAGGCCGTGAGGACCGGTGAGTGATTGAGATGAAGTGTGAGGCATAGAATCATAGAAAAACAGAATGGTTTGGGTTGGAAGAGACCTTAAAGCTCATCCAGTTCCAACCCCCCTGCCATGGGTAGGACACCTTCCACTAAATCAGGTTGCTCAAAGCCCCATCCAACCTGGCCTTGTACACCTCCAGGGATGGGGTGTTCCATGACTTCTCTGGGTAACCTGTGCTACCCACCACCCACACAGTACCAAATTTCTTGTTAGTATCTAACCTAAATTTCCCCTCTTTCAGCCTACAACCATTCTCCTCATCCTGTCCCTTCATTCCTTGATAAAGAGCCCCTCCCCATAGCTACGACATTTTTTAACATGCTCCAGTGCTCCACCATGCTCTGTCCTGAAGGTGATCCCATGGTGAATATAAGGACATGCAAGGTATGGTTGTGCTTGTCTGATCTCATGCATCCCCAAGGAATATGTAGGGGGAAGAAGACACATCCAGGGAACAGGAATAGTTCTGGCCATGCCAGAAGCTCTTTCTGTGGCTCTTCCAGAGCTGTCCCTTTATGGGTGCTCAGCAGGACCACAGCATTGCTGCTAGGCTGCTCTCCAAGACCGTGTCTGTACTTTCTCCTTCCCTGACTTCATTTCTATCAAAAAAATAGAAAGAAAAAGTTTTGTTTAGCTGATTTTTTTTTTAACATGGCCTAACAAAACTCCAGATAATGACAAACAAGTGAGCAAGACTTCTGGCACAAGACAACGAGATTTAATCTGTCAGCCTGTGGGCAGATAGAGCAGAATGGTGCTGGCTATATTCTCTTAAGGTGGCTCCTTCCATTCCCAGAGCTGCTTAAAATAACACAGATGGGTACACAGAATTATCCTCAGCGCTGCATCCAGAAGGTGTTGCTTTTTGTGGAGTCTCTGAGCTGACACGCTATATCCACACTAGTCACTCAAGCACCAACTGGAAAGCAATTTTGCTCAGACACTTAACGTGCCAAAGCTGGAGACAGTGAACTGGCTCGCCGGCAATTTTTGAGCATGGTTTAGGGGTTGAAAAGGCTGAAATCTATGAAGGAGGACAATTGGCTTTGAGGACAAAGAGCAGATCCTGCTTAGTTTGCTGCTAGATAAAACCACGGTGCACGGGCAGACCCAGAAAACACAGAAACATCTCATCTGACATGGTTTGCAGAAGGCTTTGTGGTGTGACAGCTTCTAGCCCATGCTGGGGTCTAGCTGAGGCTTCATTTAGGAGAAGTGAACCAAAATCAAGGAGCTGTTTATGCCACCCCAAAATCCAGGAGGTGACAGTGGCTGCTCTTCTCCAGGTCCTGTTTAATTTTCTTTTCCTTCCCTCTAATCCAGACTGTGTTGAGTAGTTGAGGATCCAGCTTGGTTCACATCAAAGACCTGTTGCATTAAAGCAGTGGATCACACCAGGGCAGGAGGATAGGTGTTTTTCCTCTCTCTATTGGCAAAGAAAAAGCTGGGAGACGTACCTGCTCAGTGTGACACAGATAAGCAGTGAGGGGAAACAGGGATGAAGACAGATCTCCCAACTCCATCGGAGATAGGATCCTGTAAGGCGCTGGCTCTATCCAGCAGCAGAGGTGCAGAAATAGCTATGATGTCTTTTAACATACTCCAGTGCTCCACCATGCTCTGTCCTGAAGTTGATGCCATGGTGAACATTGGGACCTTCTGGCTTGAAACAGGCTTTTCTGTTGAAATGCAAATGCTAAAAAAAAACCCCACAATATAACTTTAAAACACACCAGGGTATTTCCAATTCATTTTGGCCAAATCCCCCAGGACTGGATGTTTCCTGGGGATGGGGAAAAAAGGATGGGTGGGAGGGCTGAAAAATAAAAACGTTTGCAAAAGTCGGGTTGGGTTTTTTTACAAACACAAATATGTATAAATACGGCAGAGAGCGAGATGAAGCTGTAAGATTTAGATGCGCTGAAGCTGCAGCTTTCTAAGGGTGTCTCCCTCCAAGCGCTAACCTTTGCTGATGGTAGGAGAGCAGAAGACGACCATGCCACGCGCAGGGCAGGGAGAACAGGCTGTTCTGCTGAGAGATGCGGAGATCTCTAGCTAATGAGTTGGCCGCATTTCCAGAAGGACTGCCAGGATGAAATGGGGTCTCTCCTCCACTTATTCATTGGAATTGGCTACTGAAAGCCTCTCCATCTGTGTCATTTCTGGAATGACAAAAACTGAAATGGGAAGAAAAGGAATGCACTCCCATTTATCTCTTGGTAGGAGTTCTGGCTGAATGCCATTAAAACTAAGGTAAATCAAGGTTTTATTAAAGGGCTTCCTAAATCGGCATCTACACAGTATCCTTCGCCTTGCTTCTCTCATTTCTAGAGTAGATAAAAATTGCAGGAAGGAGAAAAACAAAATTATCTTATAATTTTTTTTTTAAGTGGGATAGTTTTGGAATTAAATGGGTTTTTTAAAAGTGAACTATTCCTGATTGTCCTTCCCCCCCACTTTTCTAACCCCCATAAACCTACTGACTCCACGCAGCTGTAATTATTATAGGATCACAGAATCACAGAATGGTTTGGGCTGGAAGGAACCTTTAAAGCCCATCCAGTCCAACCCCCCTGCAGCAGCAGGGACATCTTTAACCGTATCAGGTTGCTCAGAGCCCCATCCAACCTGACTCTGGATACTTCCAGGGATGGGGCATCAACCACCTCCCTGGGCAACCTGAGCCAGTGTTTTATCATCCTCATTGTAAAAAAAATCTTCCTTATATCCAGTCTAAATGCCCCCTCCTTTAGTTTAAAACCATTACTCCTTGTCCAGTCACAAAGGACCTTGTTAAAGATCTGCCCCCAGCTTTCTTATAGGTACTGGAAGGCTGCTATAACTTCTCCCCACAGCCTTCTCTTCTTCAAATTGCTGAGTGCTTCCCTTCACAGAATCACAGAATAGTTTCAGTTGGAAAAGGCCTTTAAGATCACTGAGTCCAACCATCAATCCAGCCCTGCTAACTCCACCTCTAGACCATGTCCCAGTGTACGACACCTACTTGTCTTTCAAATACCACCAGGGACAGGGACTCAACCACCTCCCTGGGCAGCCTCTTCCAATGCTTCACCACTCTTTCAGTAAAGAAATTCCTCCTAAAATCCAACCTAAACCTCCGCTGGTACAACTTGAGGCCATTTCCTCTTGTCCTATCATTTCTTACTTGGGAGAAGAGAACAGCACCCACTTCGCTACAACCTCCTTTCAGGGAGCTGCAGACAGTGATGAGGTCTCCCCTCAGTCTCCTTTTCTCCAGACTAAACACCACCAGGTCCCTCAGCCGCTTCCCATAACCCTTGTGCTCTAAACCCTTCACAATCTTTGTTTCCCATCTCTGAACACACTCCAGCCCCTCAACGTACTTGGAGTGAGGGGCCCAAAACTGAACCCAGGGTTCAAGGTGCGGCCTCACCACACTGCAACAGAAAAACTATCATTAGAGGCTGCAGGAGGAGCTAACAGTTTGGTAACCAGCAGCAGGGATTTAAAGACTGTTCTCAGCCAATAGATCTGTATTTCCATGTTTCCTTCATCCTTTGCCTCCATCTCAGGACAGGAGCAAAGCTCTCTCCTCCTCCCCCTTCCACTCACAGCAATTCTTTAGCACCTCAGATCCATGTGTTTGAAAGCAGCGATGGAGGGGACGCTTTTTCCCCACCCATCCCAGTTTCCAGAAAGGGATGCTTTCAATGTAACTGTCTTTATGAGAAGATTCAGCTTGAAAGCCACTTCACTGAGAGAGGATGGCTTCTCTGGATCACGTCGAGGGGTCAGCGCGCATACAAATCAAATTCCTGCGTCTCCAGTGTAAAGAGATCTCTTAGGACTGTAGGGTTAGGATTGAAGAGTCTAATAAGGGGAAAGAATTAAGCCCGCAATCACTTGGACTGATTTAAATTAGGGGTTTTTTCCTCTCGCTTTGATTAAAATAAGCCGATTTTCCTTTCCACCTGTGTTCCTTATGCAGGCAGAATTTCCATTAACTTCAGCTGATGCTTTTTTTTAACTTCTTGAAGCTAAAACTTCATGGCATCCCTTCATCTGGCTGCCAGGAGTGTCCTTAGGACATTACCACTCTGGTGATATTAATTATAATATCTCCCTGCTTTACATACCTGTCACCTCTGTTACAAAATGGACCTCCTGTGTGCCTTTATTCTCTCTTATTAAAGAACACTGACCTTCGTTATTCATTACAGAATTATAATGAATATTCATTAAAGGATAGTGATGATATTGGGCTTACATTGTCCCCAGGAAGATTTAGGTCTTACATAAAGGAAATCCTTATTGTGACAGCAACAGTGATGAACTGGAAGGGTTTGGGGGTGGGAGAGGGCACGCGTTCCATCAGGGGTGGCTTTCGAGCAGACAGACAAATCTCAGAGGCTCAGCAGGTAGAGCTGATGTTGATTTGGGGAAGGTAGGAAGGATCCTAGGCAGCCCTTGAACTTTTGCACGCTTTCTATGGAAGCAGGAAATCCCACTAACTTCTACCACCAGCCATCTAATAAAAGGAACAGCACAATGTTTAAGAGCATCATTTTCAAGCTCTGGACTAATCGGTGATTAAATCAAAGAGAAGATAATGTAACCTATGCAGTCATCACTGGCCACTGATTCGTTCTTCGAGCCCTGCATTAATGGCACAAGAGATGCCGTCTGTCCCCACCACCATCACCCTGATGTAGTTGTCAATCTCCGTGCAATCCTTCAGCACTTACACTGAGCTCAACTCTTGGCTTTGTGCCCAGGTTAGAGCTGGAATAACACCCAGCAGTAGGATGGGAAGCCTGAGGAGCAGGCTGTGCTCTCAGCCGCGGAGAAGGCATAGGAGCCCTTGGGGGCACTTTCCTCCCATAGGTATTCACACCGTCCTCTTGACTTACAGGAGGCATTCCTTCAAAAGCAAAGATGCAAACCCAGGGAGAAAAGGTCCAGTGAAGGCATTAAAGCAAAGACAACTTCAGTCAGGAGAGTTCTAAGATGCTGATTCTGAATGCAGAGGAAAGATCTGTTATTTCTTTTTCTCAAGGCACCTGGTTTTGGCCACCGTTGGAGCAAAGATTTGTTAGCAAGAAAGACAACATAGTCCAAAGATGCTGTCTGAAGTAGGGTTGCAATGGGAGACCTCATTTGAGTACCAAGGTTATTCGCCCGCCCCCACGCTGATACTTTCACATCAAAAGCAGAGCAAAAGCAGTGAGCCAGGTGGTGTCCACAACTGAGCCTCAAAACATTGACATGACCTCCATCACGGGGCCTCCCTCTCTCCAAATCTGATCCAGCCGCATCTTTTGGGAACAAAGCTGTGAGGAGATAAAATCAAATGTGTTTCTTTCTCCTATTTCCTCTGAAAAAAAAAAAAATTGTGTTTGGCTTTGTTCCACTTCCAAACAGTAAAATAAATGGTCTCTTGATTTTGAAAAGCCTGGTAAAATGGAAACAAATTCCCAGGACTAATATTCTGCATGAAAAAAAAAAATAATATACAGTCTCTGAAGTTGAACCATTGCATTAAAATAAATGAGTACCACAGGAGTCTGAAAGCAAAACGAGTCCTGGATTCCTTTCCTTCTTCTCAGTTTATTTTAATCACCACCATGACCATGCAGTCCTCACTACATCAAAGCACAACTAGAAACCATCATTGCACCAAAATACCTCCAATAGGTTTCCGTGATCCCACCAGCAATGATGCATCACAAGTGATGGGACGAGAGGAAATAGCTTCACGTTGCACCAGGGAAGGTTTAGATTGGATATTAGGAGGAATTTCTTTATTAAACAGAGTAGTGAAGGTTTGAAATCCAGAGAAGTGGTGGAGTCTCTATCCCTGGAGGGGTTCAAAAAACATGTAAATGTGACACTTCAGGACATGTTCAGTAGGCACAGTGGTGTTGGCCCGATGGATGTACTGGATGATCTCAGAGGTCTTTTCCAGCCTTAACGATCCTTTCCCAAGGAGCATGGAGGGGAGAGTTGGATGGGAACCGGGCAGTTAAGCCTTTCTTACTGTTGTTTTAGACAGGAGCAAGAAAACTCAGAAGCTGTGATCTGAGCTTCTGTGGAATCCCAAAGCCCCTCCGCCACTCTGATTAGGCTGCTCCTGCCTGCATCCTGTTGGAACGGGTTCAGAGGAGGCTACAAGGATGATCAGAGGGCTGGAGCATCTCCCATACGAGGACAGGCTGGGAGAGTTGGGGTTGTTCAGCCTGGAGAAGAGAAGACTCCAAGAAGACCTCATAGCGACCTTCCAATACCTGAAAGGGGCCACAAGAAAGCTCGTGAGGGACTATTCATAAAGGCTTGTGGTGATGGAATGAGGGGCAATGGGTATAAACTGGAGAGGGGCAGATTTAGACCAGACATAAGGAGGAATTTCTTCACCATGAGAGTGGTGAGGTACTGGAACAGGTTGCCCAGGGAAGTTGTGGCTGCCCCATCCCTGGAGGTGTTCAAGGCCAATTTCCTCCTACCAATGGAATGATGCTGCTGACACCAGCCACGCGGATGATCTCCGATGTGCTCTGATAAGATGAGCAGGATCTCTACATCTGAACTGCTTAGCTGCTGGATCCCAAATGGCAAAGGGGTTCAGATGTTTTGAGCAGGGCATTTCTGTGCCTGCCCAGAGGTATCCCTGAGGGACCGCAAATCCAGATGAGGAGTCCAATGAGGTCCAGTGCCTGCTGGGCATATGGAGCGGGAGTAGAGGAAGGAGAGGGCTGGATAAGTTAAGATACAGATCTCTGCATTTCAGTCATGACCTCTTCTCCAAAGAGATAGATGATAAAATGAGAGGGAATGGCCTCAGGCTGCACCAGGGCAGGTTCAGATTGGACATTCTGGATTATTCTTGTTTCACCTTAAGCACAGCTTTTAGAACAATTACGGAATGCTGTCCTGCATTTATTCCTCATCCAGTTCCTATGTCATTTTGTTTGGTGACAAGTCAGACAATACTTCACCAAAGCCTGCCGGTGCCTGAGATTTGAGAAGCCCACCATGGTCCTGAGCTTGGAGATGTAACCTCCCAAAATCCTTCATGGGTTCTCCAACTTTCCAGACAGAAAAGCATGCCTTCTCTGAGGGATTTCTTCAGGCATTCAAAATAACCCCCTGCCAGCTTTCTGGAAACATCTCTTGAATCATGCTTATAATTCAGGTGTTTTTCATCAATCTTCTTATTTCACCTTGTTATAACATTTAACATGGAGCACCATCAACCAGATGAGAAAATTAATCAGAAAATAGATCTAATAGATATGAAACAACAGATTCGTTCCAGAGATGTGCCACAGGAGATACCCGACAGAAAGCTTTACCTGCAGCTGGATAAAAATAAATGGAATCATAGAATCATAGAATCATTTGGTTGGAAAAGACCTTTGAGATCATCAAGTCCAACTGTAACTGTCCACTACTAAATCAGAACCCTGAGCACCTCATCTATCTTGCTTTTAAACACCGCCAGGGATGAGGACTCAACTACCTCTCTGGGCAGCCTCTGTCAGTGTCCAACAACCCTTCCAGGGAAGAAATTTTTCCTGCTACCCAATCTAACCCTCCTCAGCAAAACTTGAGGCCATTTCCTCTTGCCCTATCACGTGATACTTGGGACAAGAGACCAACACAGACCTCACCACAACCTCCTTTCAGGGAGCTGTAAACAGTGATAGGGAAATCGAAATGGAAACTCTCACCAGTCAGCGACAGCCCATAATAAACAAGAGATCAAGTATATATAGGCCCTAAGGAATTGTTACTTTTGCAAATTCTAAGAGGGAAAGCAGCCATTCTTCAATACTGTCTCTGCCAGGCGAGCGTGTCCATTTCCACAACAGCTCAATGAGAGAGAAAATGAGTAACAAAAGCCATCGGAAAGCCCAAACACGGCATGAACATTGGCAGCCAGCAGAAATTTTAGGTTCTTGGTAAAATTACTGTGAGATTATGTCTTCGGAATTCATAGTTTTATGAAGATGAAAATAGGACCAGGCAAATGGTGCTATCCTCTAGAATTCCTGATGGCTTCCAGCAACAAACATTTATTTGTCAACAAAAGAGAAATCATGAAGTCGCTGTGCCAGGGCACATTTCCTTGTGTCAGATCATTCTGTGCATAATACAGCTGAAAAAATAAAGCATTGAATCATAGATTCATGGAATGGTTTGGGTCAGAAGGAACATTAAAGCCCATCCAGTTCCAATCCCACCCTGCCATGGGCAGGGACACCTCCCACTGGATCAGGTTGCTCAAAGCCTCATCCAACCTGGCCTTGAACACCTCCAGGGATGGGGCAGCCACAACTTCTCTGGGCAACCTGTGCCAGTGCCTCACCACCCTAATACCTCATCTAAATCTCCCCTCTTTCAGCTTAAAGCTGATCCCCTTTGTTCTAATATTTACTAATTCTACAAATATCTAATCTAAATCTCCTCGCTTTTAGCTAAAACCATTACCCCTTGTCCTATCCCTGCACTCGCCGATAAAGAATGCCCTCCCTGCTTTCCTGTAGCCCCCTTTAAGTACTGGAAGATTGCTATAAGGTCTTAATAACTCCAAACCCTTATGTGTCTTTACTTTGCAGCCCCAAGAGCAGGGCTCTGAGAATCAATGATTGAAAACTCCCTGTGTGTTGTTCTGGCTTTAATAAGAATTGTTTCTATTATTATTTTGATTTCACTGATGTGATTATGCATAATTAAATCACAGAATCATAGAATCATCATATAGTTTGGGTTAGAAGGTGCCTTAAAGCATATGCAGTTCCAACCCCCCTGCCATGGGCAGGGACACCTCCCACTGGATCAGGCTGCCCAAGGCCCCATCCAACCTGGCCTTGAATGCCTCCAGGGATGGGGCAGCCACAGCTTTCCTGGGCAACCCGGGCCAGTAAATGTTAGATGACATGCAGAAAGGTGCATCCCTTCCTTTCTAGCACATCCAAAAACCTCCTTGTTGCTTTGCATTCCCCTTCTAAAACGACAATATCTGCAGCAGAGCTACTGGGACTTTGGGCATCTGTCCTTGTCTGTCTTGTCCACGTGAGCCTGCCAAATTTCATACATAGATATCTTATTTAGGTATCTAAACCTCTGGAGTCACAATCTGTCTGCTACCCAGGGAGGAGGCCAAGCGCCTGGGGTGTATTAACAGATGCTCAACAAGGGATGGGCTACGCAGAAATCTAGCCCAGGAGCTACCTTGCCTCCTGCACTGCTTAGAACCTGGTTGTAGCGGGCAGATGAAATCCAGTGCATCTCTTTTACAGGATTACTTGTTTGAATCTCTCTCGGAGGGATTCAATTCAGCACACAAAGGCAGGAAGGACCTGCATCTCTTGGACTGAGTCCAAAGGGGGCCACGAAGATGTTCCAAGGGTTGGAGCACCTCTGCTATGAGGACAGGCTCAGAGAATTGGGGTTATTCAGCCTGGAGAAGAGAAGGCTCTGGGGAGACCTCATAGCAGCTTTCCAGTACGGAAAGAGGCCTATGGGAAAGCTGGGGAGGGGTTCTTTATCAGGGAGTGAAAGGATAGGATGAAAGGGAACTGTTTTAAGCTGAAAGAGAGAAGATTTAGATTAGAGATTAGGATTAAATGTTTTGCTATCAGGGTGGTGAAGCACTGGCACAGGTTGTCCAGAGAAGCCATGGCGGCTCCATCACTGGAGGTGTTCAAAACCAGGTTGGACGGGGCTATGAGGACCCTGATCTAGTCGGAGGTCTCCCTGCCCACGGCAGCAAGGCTGGAACTGGATGGGCTTTAAGGTCTCTTCCAACCCAAACCAATTTATGTTTCTACGATTCTATAACATTTTGGGAAAATATGGAGAAAAGAGTTGATTCTTCTTCTGATACCTTTCATACAGCTTTTAAAAGGACTCCTGGAAACCTGCTGTGTTGGCCATCAAATAAGAAAGTTACTAGATCACATGTGCCTTGAGTCTATTCCTGCCTGACAGCCCACACAGTCCTGTGTTCCCCATTTATCCACAGAGACAACCACTCTGTTCCTTTTTCCACACTGCCCAATTAACACTAGCTAGGAGCACCACTTGTTGGAGAGAGAAGGGAATTCAGAAGACATGCATAACAGGCAATAAATGCAGCACCGGCAAAGACTGGTAACTCCCGATCCTGCTGGATCCCTACTGAGTGCTTTGAATTTAAGGATTTTTTTTTAATTTATTCTAAAACAAAGATGTTCTCTCTTCTCCCTCAACTTCCTCCAGTAACGCAATCTATTTGGATGAGCTCCAGGGAGATGAAAGCAGCCTTGCTGCTCTCAGAGTTATCTGTGAACTAACAGTTCAAGCAGAAAAACAACTAGTCCACGTCGCTGATGCAGCTCGCTTAGCTCTTGGGCAGCTGGAGCTGCTGAAACAAGAGTAGTGTTATTTCAAAGCCAGATAAGGAGCCTGTGCATGCTGCATTTGAATTGATCTCTCCTTGTTCGTGCAATTCCTTCTGGTTTCTTTCATGGTTGTTATCAGAATTGCATAAAAATTTAGGCTGAAAGGTACCTTGTCCAGCTGAGTATTGACTACCTCCAAGGAAAGCAATGCCCCCAGCTCTCTGAGTTTGTGGTCCAGCACTTCACCATCGTCACAGTGAAAACATTGTTCCTTCCATCTGACTGGAATTTCATAGAATCATAGAATGGTTTGGGTTCGAAGGGACCTTAAACATCATCCAGTTCTACCTCCCACTGGATCAGGCTGCTCAAAGCCACATCCAACCTGGCCTTGAACACCTCCAAGGGACGGGGCAGCCACGACTTCTCTGGGCAACCTGTGCCTCATCATCCTCACAGGAAAACATTTATTCTGAATATCTCATCTAGATCTCCCCTCTTTCAGCTTAAAAACCTTCCACTTCGTCCTATCCCTGCACTCCTTGATAAAAAGCCCCTCCCCGGTTTTCCTGTAGGACCCCCTAAGTACTGGAATGCTGCTGTAAGGTCTCCCTGAAGCCTTCTCCAGGCTGAACAATCCCAACTCTCTCAGTCTGTTCTCATAGCAGAAGTGCTCCAGCCTTCACATCGTCTCTGTGGCCTCTTCTGGACTCACTCCAACAGATCCATGTCAGTCCTGTGCTGAGGACTCCAGCACTGAATGGAGGACTGTTCAAGATGTTAAACAGCAAGCAACTCTATCATTAAGTGGAGTTTGCAATCCAGCTAAGCGCATTTGATTTTGCACTCGTGACTCCCCATCAGTGCCTAGAGGCAAGCTAAGGGAGATATCGCTGGGTTACAGCAGCAACTGCACCCCTATTTTCTTCACATGCTCACGTGCAGCAAAGAAACCAAATTACATTCTGAGGTTTCTGGTTTTCTTTTCTCTTCCTGCTGGTAGATACATGGAGAGAGAAGGACAGTTCTTCATTAATTTGTGTAGGAAAGCTCTATCATCCACGTGTTGGTCACTACTCACGTGTTGTCAACTGAGTCACAGACCTTGCAGACCATCTATTTCAAATGGAGATGACTGCCCTGAAAAGGAGATGGACATTTTAATTAAATGGATTTGTTTTAATGGAAACAAGAGAAGAGGCAGGTGAAATTAAACTGGAGCTGCTGTGACAGACTTCTTAACTAATGACTTCTAAATTGGTTACGATTTACATTTTGAAAAGATAGAAGCAGCTCATTAAGGCTGTAGAGGGACAGCTCGGTGGGACAGTGAAGAGAGGAGAGAGCTCTGCAGCCAGAGCAGCACTGTGTGAGAGAGATATCAGAACAGGCTGAGAGAGTTGGGCTTGTTCAGCTTGGAGAAGAGAAGGGTCTGAGGACACCTTATAGTGACCTTCCAGTACCTGAAGGGGCTACAAGAAAGCTGGGGAGGGGCTGTTCACAAAGGCTTGTAGTGATAGGATGAGGGGCAATGGGTATAATCTGGAGAGGGGCAGATTTAGACTAGATATAAGGAGGAATTTCTTCACCATGAGAGTGGTGAGGCACTGGCCCAGGTTGCCCAGGGAAGCTGTGGCTGCCCCATCCGTGGAGGTGTTCAAGGACAGGTTGGATGGGCCTTGGGCAGTCTGATCCAGTGGGAGGTGTCCCTGCCCATGGCAGGGGAGTTGGAACTAAATGATCTTTAAGGTTCCTTCCAACCCAAACTGTTCTATGATTCTATGATTCTAACAGCACCTGCTGAACACAAACACCACCAATACTTAAATAATGGTTGTCCTCCACAGGACTGACTTTGTGAAGACGGCCAATGGTTTTATCTCTGATTTTCAGCTACAAAAAGTCAGGCACGGAAAAGTAATCTGCCCAGTGACAGGACTGAGCTCAGGGCAGCTACATGGAGTTAGTCAAGGATGATTTCCAGCAGAAGACACAGGTTTAGTAAAACAGGTCTCTTCTGGGAATGTGTCCATTCCCAAGAATGGCTTGGAGCCATCTGGTATAATTTACAGCCAAAAGAGCTGAAGAAAACAATGCTGACGAATTGTTGGAAAGACAGGACAGGAATAGGTTCAGAGGAGGCCATGAAGATGATCCAAGGGCTGGAGCACTTCTGCTATGAGGACGGGCTGAGAGAGTTGGGAAGACCTTATAGCGGTCTTCCAGTACTTAAAGAGGGCTACAGGAAAGATGAGGATAGACTTTTTAGTAAGGCCCATTGTGACAGGACAAGAAGGAAAGATTTTGAACTAGGGAAAAGGAGATATAGACTGGACATAAGGAAGAAATTTTTTACAATGAGGGTGGTGAAACACTGGCCCAGGTTGCCCAGGGGGGTGATTGATGCCTCATCCCTGGAAACATTCAAAGTCAGTTTGGATGGGGCTTTGAGCAACCTGATGTGGTTAAAGATGTCCCTGCTCCTGCAGGGGGGTTGGACTGGGTGACCTGTAAATGTCCCTTCCTACTCAAAGCATTCTATGACTCTGTGATTCTATTCACACATCCAGATGCAGTCAGAGCCACACAGTCTAGGTTACGGCATTAACCAGGCACAGCCCTTCTTTAAAATAAGGGACATCCAAGTCCACACACCCTGCATGGCTTCGCTGTTCACCAAGGAGCATCTGAGAGGTTTTCGGTTTGCTTCAGCACACACAAGGACGTTTCTGAGAATCACTTCTCACCCACGCTGTCTGCTAGGCACCCCTGTGCAGGGCTGAGTCATGCTGAAAAGGTAAATCCCCACCTCAGTGGCCACACGGGGCGAAAACATCTTAATTCCAGTCTAAGAGATTTCACTTTAATTCTTTAATTAAAGAATTATTTTTTCCTTTAATTCCCCATTACCACAGCAGTCTCAATCTCACAATATCTCTTCAATATTTTTGAAGACCTCCTCAAGGAAATCATAGAATGGTTTGGGTTGGAAGGGACCTTAAAAATCATTTAGTTCCAACCCCCTGACATGGCCAGGGACATCCCACTGGATCAGGCTGCCCAAAGTCCCATCCAACCTGGCCTTGAACACCTCCAGGGATGGGGCAGCTGCAACTTCCCTGGGCAACCTGTGCCAGTGCCTCACCACTCTCATAGTGAAGAAATTCCTCCTTATGTCCAGTCTAAATCTGCTCCTCTCCAGTTTATACTCATTGCCCCTCATCCTATCACTCCAAGCCATTGTAAACAGTCCCTCCCCAGCTTTCTTGCAGTCAGGCAGCACTTGCATTATTTCTCCCTGTAAATATAGTCTGATACACCGTGGTTACATCTACGCTGTAAATTCAGGCACGCCCAGGTACTGGAAAGTAATCATCCATGTGAGAAAAGGGTTAGAAAGTTCTTCAGCAAAAAAATTTGGGTGCCAATTTGCATTTTCCTAGATCATTCCCAGGCACGGTTTGATGCACAGAACAGTCCAAGAACAACTCCCAGCAGGCTGTTTGCATCCAGCCACCCTCTCCTGGAAGGCGAGACAGTTTATAAGCATAGAAGAGGGCATTTTGTGCCAGTTGGCCACCGGGTCCAGGATACATTTAGTTCCTGGATGCACTTAGTTTATTAGCACAGATGAAGCCGAATTGCCTCTACTTAGAGGCTCATTACGAGACATCATTACATGACGCCACCATACACTTACTAAATCCAGCATCCTGGGACTTCACTGCCAGCTGGGTTCGTGCTCGCTGCTGTTACAGAAAAGTGATGATCATTCACGCAAGTGTGTACAACTCTTACATACAATAAGGAGTTTGAAGGGTGAATGTGCTATTTGACCTTTTGTCAAAAGAAAGAATGGTTTGAAAAGGACATGGACCTGTTAGAGTGAGTCCAGAGGAGGCCACAAAGATGACGTGAGGGCTGGAGCACTTTCCATAGAAGGCTGGGAGAGTTGGGGTTGTTCAGCCTGGAGAAGAAAAGGCTCCAGGGAGACCTTAGAGCAGCTTCCAGTACTTAAAGGGGGCTACAGGAAAGCTGGGGAAGGGTACTTGAGTGCAGGGAATGGTTTGAAGCTGAAAGAGAGGAGTATAGATTAGGGATTAAGAAGAAATGTTTTCCTGTGAGGGTAATGAGGCACTGGCTGAGGCTGCCCAGAGAAGTCATGGATGCTTCATCCCTGCAGGTGTTCAAGACCAGGTTGGATGAGGCTACGATCAACCTGATCCACTAGAAGGTGTCCCTGCCCATGGCATAGGGGTTGAAATCAAGTGATCTTTAAGGTCCATTTTGGGTCAAACCATTCTATTCTATGATAAGCCACACATTTTCCCCCAAAACATCAGGAACAGACATTGCACCCACCTCATCTGAGGAAATCACGTAGGTTTGCAAGTTCTGGATTACTGTGATCCCACCATAGTGTGATATTTGCAAGATGGAATGGGATGAGTTATGCTCCAAAAGGTGGTCCTTGAACTCATTAACACCCACTGCTCATTGCAGCCTTCACAAACATTTTCAGAGTGTCTTGGTAGGAAGTCAACTTCAAAATCCTCTAAAATATGCATAGTTACTATAGAAACCGAAGGGACTTCTCCAGATTTAAACTAGGAAAAATATAAAAAGGCATATGAGAAATATAGCTGAAGGGATTTAAAACGCTCCTGAAGAAGACCACAGTAACCAAAGTGAATTGGGCAGTCCATGTGCTGCTGTTCATCTGTGGAGTTTAAACTCTGTTTCTACGTGGTTTAATGGTGACACCTACAGGAAAATCCTCATCGGCGACCGCCGCAGCCCAGAAAGGAGCAGATGACATCACAGCATTAATATTATCTCCTTATTAAAGGCTGTAGGGACCACGTAAGCAAATAAAATCCTTTATCACTTGCACAGCTATGTGCTGGCTGCAGACCAAGGTCATTAGCTAGACAGAACAGGATCTGGAAGCCATCAACTCCTTCCACATCAGCTGTAGCCACTGCTACAGCAAAATTAAACAAACTAACAAAAAAAAAAAAAAAAAAGTAAAATTACTGAGATGACACTTCTTTCTGAATGCATCTTTTGAGCTTTGCTTGGTGAAAGCCCATGTGTGGTTTCCTAGCATCGTAAAATCACCAGGTTGGAAGGGACCCACTAGGTCATCAAGTCCAACCATCCCTAACGCTCCCTAAACCATGCCCCTCAGCACCTTGTCCACCCGTCCCTTAAACACCTCCAGGAAAGGTGACTCAACCACCTCCCTGGGCAGCCTATTCCAGTGCCCAATAAATCTTTCCATGAAAAATATTTTCCTCATGTCCAGCCTGAACCTCCCCCGGCAGAGCTTGAGGCCATTCCCCCTTGTCCTGTCCCCTGTCACTTGGGAGAAGAGTCCAGCTCTCTCCTCTCCACAACCTCCTTTCAGGTAGTTGTAGAGAGCAATAAGGTCTCCCCTCAGCCTCCTCTTCTCCAGGCTAAACAACCCCAGCTCTCTCAGCCGCTCCTCATAAGACTTGTTCTACAGGACAAGGCTTCAGGACACATCTACTTGTGCATCCAGAGCACGTTGGATAGAGTTGAGAGTGATATTATCGCCAAACACAGACAGGTTTGTGAGGACACCTCATTGCTTCCCACTCCTCCAGTGACGAGCTCGCTGCAGGGCAGAGCACATCTGGCCCCTGCCCCTTCTCTGCTTTCTCAGCAGTGTCACAGAACTTGATCCAAGACTATAGAAGAACAGTCACACATTGGAGGACAGGATATTTCTTAGAAATTCTAGTATGCTTTCTCATGAGAATGGATTGTAAGAAAGTGAAATAGCCTATAGCTATGAGAACTAAAAACTTCAGTTTTAACTCTCACTGAAGAGTAACACTTTCTCTGATTTGCAAGCACAGACGTGGAAGAAAAAGCCAGACATTTACCATTCAGTTTTAATTTTACAAGTGATCTTGACCATTATACATGATATAGAATCATAGAACTGTTTAGGCTGGAAAAGACATCTAAGATTAAGTCTAACCATCAGCCCAACCCCACCATGCCTACTAAACCATGTCCCAAAGTGCCACATTTACGTGGTTTTTGAACCCTTCCAAGGATGGAGACTCCACCAGTTCCCTGGGCAGCCTCTTCCAATGCTTCATCACTCTTTCAGTAAAGAATTTTTTCCTAATATCCAAAAACCTCCTCTGGTGCAATTTGAGGCCATTTCCTCCTGTCCTATTGCTTGTAACTTGGGAGAGAGAACAACATCCACCTCAATACAACTCCTATATATAAAATAATGATAGTCCAAAGCATACCCTAAAGATAATTTCCAGGAAAGCTTCAGTTCAGAATTTATCCAATTGTGTATATTTATTATTCCCCTTCTTCCTCAGGAGTGACTAGAGGACGGGTCCTTTCCCCATCCATGGAGTACGAGACAAACCCGGTGAGAGAGAAAGAGACCACAAACACAGTTTGAGAAAAGCATGAACAAAGGAGCACTGGCGTTGATTTCCAAAATGAGATTTGAAAGATTAATATTAAAATAAAACTTTATAAGAAAATACCCAGTCTGTATTTCAGTTCTTCTTTGAGAATTTCCCATTGTGTTGCTGGTTCTGTGTTGTTAAAACTTAGCAAATCTCTTCATAGAAGCTGAATTTTCTGTGGCAGACAGACCTGAATATCTCCAGCTCATGCGCACAGGCAGCTGTGCAGTCCCCAGTAATGACTAATTAGCTAGAACATTTCTTTTGATTATGACTATAGATCCAATAGTCCCTAATTTCCATCTTCAATCTATCGAAACACTTCTTCAAAAGTCCCTCCGGACAGCAAGCTGTGATTCAAAAGGCCACACTAAAGGGATCTCTGAAGCAAGAAAGGGTTAGGTCATTTGGAGTACTACAACCACCAAGCAAGTCAAAATGAGTGAAAAATAAAACGTTTTCCTCTTCACTCACAGAAGGGCTGAAGCTGAGCCTGATAAACGGTTTCAAATCACAGAATCATAGAATCACCAGGTTGGAAAGGACCCACTGGATCATTGAGTCCAACCATTCCTAACACTCCCTAAACCATGTCCCTAAGCACTTCATCAACCCGTTCCTTAAACACCTCCACGGAAGGTGACTCCACCCCCTCCCTGGGCAGCTGTTCCAGTGCCCGATGACTCTTACTGTGAAGAATTTTTTTCTGATATCCAACCTGAACCTCCCCTGGCGGAGCTTCAGGCTATTCCCCCTTGTACTGTCCCCTGTCACTTGGGAGAAGGGCCCAGCTCTCTCCTCTCCACAACCTCCTTTCAGGTAGTTGTAGAGAACAATAAGGTCTCCCCTCAGCCTCCTCTTCTCCAGGCTAAACAACCCCAGCTCTCTCAGCCGCTCCTCGTAAGACTTGTCCTCCAGCCCCTCACCAGCTTCGTTGCTCCTCTCTGGACACACTCCAGAGCCTCAACATCCTTCTTGTGGTGAGGGGTCCAGAACTGAACACAGTACTCAAGGTGCGGTCTCACCAGTGCCGAGTACAGAGGGAGAATAACCTCCCTGGACCTGCTGGTCACACCGTTTCTGATACAAGCCAAGATGCCATTGGCCTTCTTGGCCACCTGGGCACACTGCTGGCTCATGTTCAGTCGGCTGTCAACCATTACCCCCAGGTCCTTCTCCTCTGTACAGCTCTCCAGCCACTCTTCCCCCAGTCTGTAGCACTGCAAAATCTAACAGTGGACAACCATTAAAAGGAATGAAGTTTGTTCTCCACCCCGATCTGCAAGTTCCTGCAGTATCTTTTGGAGCCAATGTGTGTTCTGATCTGGTTAAATCTAAATCCAGAAGGAAAAAAGAAAAACAATAAATGCATTCCCTGCTCTGGCCCATGGCACAGTCACAGAGAAACTCTGCCAGCACAAGGGAAGGAACAGCAGGCTCTGCTTGGCTGCACACCAATATTAGAGAAGCTTAAAGTAATTCCCAACCTACAGCTGAAGCCCACCCACCATGCACTGGCTCTGCAGAGATCAACACAAACCGATCTATAAGGTCCCTTCCAACCCAAAACATTCTATGAATTTTAAGCAAATCAGCTTGGTTTCCTACCTTTTTACCACATTAAGTCAGTTTACTATACATGACAGCTACTTTGGGGCAGGTTCAGAGTCAGTCCCTCTGATTTTCACAGAAGGACAGAAAATCATCCAGTTCAACCCCTCAGCAATGAGCACGGACATCTTCAACCAGACCATGTTCCTCAGAGCCCCATCCAACCTGACCTTGGATGTTTCCAGGGATGGGGCATCTGCCACCTCTCTGGGCAACCTGGGCCAGTGTTTCATAACCCTCAGCATGAAAAATTTCTTCCTCCTATCTAGTCTAAACCTTTCCTCTTCTAGTTTAAAACCACAATCCCTTATCCTGTTGCTACAGGCCCTGATAAAAAGTTTTTCCCCCGTCTTTTTTATAAGCCCCCCTTAAGTATTGAAAGGCTTCAATAAGGTCCCCTTGGAGTCTTTTCTTCTCCAGGCTGAACAACCACAACTCTTTCAGCCTTTCTTCATATGGAACATGTTCCAGGTTTTGGATCATCTATGTGGCCTCCTCTGAACCCATTCCAACAGTTCAATCTGCTTCTTCTCTTGGGGATTCCAGAACTGGACACAGGACTCCAGGTGAGGTCTCACCAGAGCAGAGCAGAGGGGCAGAATCCCCTCCTTCGCCATGCTGGCCACGCTGCTTTGGATGCAGCCCAGGACACGGTTGGTTTCTGGGCTACGAGCGCACATTGCCGGCTCATGTCGAGCTTCTCATCCACCAGCACCCCAGGTCCCTCTGGAAGGCAACTCATCATTCCAAAAAGAACTCATTGAGGCCTTTCAATACTTAAAGGGGGCTGACAAGTAAGATAGGGAAAAACTTTTTAGCAGGGCCTGTAGCAACAGGATAAAGGGTAATGATTTTAAACTAAAAGAGGAAACGTTTAGATCAGATACTAGGAAGAAATTTTAAACATGGCAACAGGTTGCCGAGAGAGGTGGTAGATGAATTGTGGGAAAGACAGGACATGGAGCTGTTGTAGTGGATCCAGAGGAGGCTACAAAGACGATCCAAGGGCTGGAGAACCTCCCATACAAGGATTGGCTGAGAGAGTTGTGATTGTTCAGCCTGGAGAAGAGAAGGCTCTGGGAAGACCTTAGACCTGAAGGGGCTCCAGGAATGCTGGGTAGGAGCTCTTGATCAGGAATTGCAGGGAAAGGACGAGGGGGAGTGGTTTTAAGCTGAAAGCAGGGAGATTGAGATGAGATATTATTGGAAGAAATGTTTTCCTGTGAGGCTGCTGAGCCACGGGCCCAGGGAAGTGGTGGCTGCCCCATCCCGGGAGGTGTTCAAGGCCAGGTTGGATGGGGCTTTGAGCAGCTTGATCCGACGGCAGGTATCCCTGCAGGGGGGTGGAACCGGATGGGCTTTGAGGTCCCCTCCAAACCAAACCATCCTATGATATTGCCCCTCCAACACCAGACCCGCTCAGCCACGCCCCCTCCGTGTTAGGCCACGCCCTCTTCGATGCAGGCCACGCCCCCTCTGTGCTGGACTGCGCCCCATTGAATGGCCACGCTCCCATTGCGAAGCCACGCCCCCACGTGATGACCCACGCCCCCATCGCACGACCCCCGCCCTCCCTCTGTCAGGCCCCGCCCCTAACGCCATACACCACCACCCCGCTACCAGGACCCCCCCTTTTCCCCTTTGGGCTGCCTACCTCGCGCCTGCCCGCCCGTGCCATGCGCACCTCAGCGCCAGCCTGCTTCAGGCAGCCTGTGGGCAGCCCGCGCTGTGTGGGCCTTGCAGTGTGGGACGTACCAAGCACCGCCCCCTCCCATTCCTCCCCTCACCCGTAGCCCGTGTGGGCGGCGCCGGCGATGGCGGCCGCTCTGCTCGCTGTCCTGGCTGTGCTGCTCGCCGTCCTCCTCTTCTTCGCCACCCGCCGCCGCAGCCAGGCCAGGGCAGGTGGGTCACGGTTCGGCTGGGCCTCCTCTCCCCCCGCAACCGCCGCCATCAGCCAGGACCTGCTTTCCCTGAGGCCTCGCAGGGCGGTTGTACTTCGCCGAGGGGCAGCCGCCATGGCGGAGGAGGGAGGGAGCGCCGGTGTTTCCCCCCTTTCTTCTCTTCTCGCTGGGATCCCGGTGTTCCTCCCCCCCTTTTCCCCTTCTCTCGGGATCCCGGTGTCGTCGTGACCCCCCCGCTCCTCGGGTCTTGGTGTTCCTCGTCTCCCCTTCGCCCCCCCTGGATCCTGATGTTCCCCGTCTCCCCTCCTCCCCCCTCCCAACACACACTTTTGCGTGATCTCGGTGTTCCTACTTTCACCGTTCTTCTTCCCCCCTCGAGATCCCGGTCTTCCCATTCTCAGATCCTCCTTACCCCCGAGATCCCGCTGTTCTCCGTCTCCCCTTCCCCTCCGAGATCCCGCTGTTCCCCTTCTTCCCCTTTCCGCACCCCGGGATCCCGGTGTTCTCCCTCCCTTCCCCCCGCGCCGGAATCCCAGTGTTTCTCCTCCCCTTTCCCCTTTCCACTCTCTCGGGATCCCGGTGTTTCCGTTTTCCTCCGCCCCGCATCCTCTTGCACGGTGTTCCTCCCCCTTTCCCTTTTGCCCCTTGGATCCCGGAGTTCAGCCCCCCTTTCCCTCTTCCCCCCGGGATTCCGGAGTTCATCCCTTCTTTCTCTTCTCCCCGGTGTTCTCCCTTTCTCCCTCCTTTCCTCTTCCCCGCCCCGAGATCCCGGTGTTCCCCCTCGCTTCCTTTCCTCTTTCCCTCCCAGTGTTTCTCCCGCCCCACCCCTTTCCTCTTCTCCGGTTCCCCAGTGTTCCTCCTCCTTTTTTCCTTCCCCCCGCCCCCCCTTCCCGGATCTCGGTGTTCTCCCCTCGTTTCTTCTCCCTGACGCGAGGTCTTGGTGTTTTTCCCCCTTCACACAAGATCCCATAATTCAGTACCCCTTTCCATCTGCCCCCCGAGATCACGGTGTTCCTCCCCCTCCTTTTCCCTCGGGAACAGGGAGATGATACAGCACTTCCAAACCTCCCGTGGACAGTCACTGTTTTATTGCTGACCAGCAGTTGCAATCATAGAGTCATTGAGGTTGGAAAAGACCTTTAAGATCATTGAATCCACTGCAGCAGCATGAAACCGTGGTGGAAGTAACCCTGTGCGGGTGTGAGTTGGATGTTACTGGAAGAAGTCAGATGCGGCTATGAATTCCTTTTCTCTGCTGTGTTTTCGAAGTGGAAGAAGGGAGGTTATTTAGCTGTGAGCTCTCAGATTCACATACTTAGGCAGGAGAAACACTGAAGCCGTTGCCAGTATAACACCAGGTTCCAGGATTTGGGGTGTTTTGCGTGTTCTGTTTTGTTTTCCTTTTAGGGAGGGGTAGCTTTGATAACTTTTTTTAAGAGGGAAAAAAATGAAACAGTTTTAGTATAAACACAGTCAGGCCTGTGAGAGATCTTGTGCTGGTAAGGATGTTGTGTTAAAAGTAGGTTTTTCTGATAATTAAGTTTTCCAAAGCAATCTTTCACTTTTCCTTGCATAGACCTGGTCTAAATCTTGGAAGCTGTTAACATTTCCTCACATTCCTAGTGACTTAGGTCTGAGATTTTGGTACAAGGGAGTGCTGCACGTCCCAGAGAGACAAGACTCCTGGAAAAACATTATTCCTGAGCTTGCTTTTATCATGACTTAGGGAAATTGGGGGCTGTTGCGCTTGGATTTATGTCTCTCTTCTTTCTAAGCATGCGAAGTTCTAACTAAATTGAAGCCCAAGCATTTGTTTTAAATAGTCCGAAGCACCAAAGAGCTTGGTTTTGAGCCGTTTGGTTGAAGTTAGTTTACATTCAGGATTCATTTTGAAGTGGTTTTTTTTGGTGACTTTGTTTTGACGTTTCCACATTGGTCTGCTTTTTATTTTATTCTGGTTTTTAAGATGATTTCTACTTTAATATTCTGATTTCTGTCGTTAGAAATCCTTTTCAGAATTTCAAGCTGTGAGGATGACTTTGTTCTTACGCAAAAGAAGTTCTTTTTCAGGACCATCGGGGCTGTGGTGTATTTATTATATTCAAAATTCAATCTTAAACAGCAAATTGCTTTCCATTTTTCTTACACGGGAGATTGAAGCTGCTACAATTCTGCTCATAAAACTGTGTTGTCTCATGGAAAGAATTTGAAATCAGGGACTCCTGACCTAAAGAACTGGTGGGTAGCTCTCACTTTTTAATGTCTGGAGGTAGAGACAGCAGCTTCTCTTTGTGCTCTCTGTTGCGGAATTGTCCTTTTAAAACATTCCAGACTTGTGCACTGTAGATAATGAAGAGAACTAAGGATCACGAGAGGTAAATCCCTTAATTTTGTATTTCCTTTGAAAGGTCACTTGGAGCAGCACTGTCTTTCTGGCAAGGTCATGTCTGGACTTGTTCTGCTGAGAATAGAAAAACCTGTAGGGCTGCTGGCTTTTATACATGGTTGGCATCTCTGTGAGCAAGACCTGGTGTGATAAGCTGTACAAGGCAAAAGCACCTTCTTGGGAAGCCAAGAATGCTTCACCCTGTTCCATTTTGAGTAGATTTCTGATTGATTTCACAGGTTAGGTTAACAGGGAGGTGGAAGGTGCTGGATGCTGTGACGTGGCACTGAAGTGTGAAAGTGCAGCAGGTGGAGCTCTCGCTGCGTCGATGCAGAACCAGGGAGCTTATGAACTAGTAGCTGTGTCTTGGACTGCCTAGAAACTTGCTGGCCCAGGTGTTACCCTGATGGGCTTGCTTATCTGATGTGAATGGAGACTTTATAGCAGCTTTCTAGTACTTCAAGGGGGCCTACAGGGAAGCTGGGGTCTTTATTGGGGAGTGCAGGGGTAGGACAAGCCGGAACAGTTTTCAGGTGATGGAGAGGAGATTTGGATTAGATTTTAGGAAGAAATGTTTTCTTGTGAGGGTGGTGAGGCACTGGCACAGGTTGCCCAGGGAAGTCATGGCTGCCCCATCCCTGAAGTTGTTTAAGGCCAGGTTGGATGAGGCTTTGAGCAACCTGATCCAGTGGGAGGTGTCCCTGCCCATGGCAGGGGGGTGGAACTAGATGATCTTTAAAGTCCCTTCCAACCCAAACCATTCTATGGCCCTATGATAATGTGCGGTGATAGGTAAAGGATTGCTTCTCAGGAAGAGATGTCTTTGCTCTGAGTGAGTGAAAATTAGCAAAGCTTTGTAAAGGAGCAGATTTCTACCTGGGGATGTAAAATTAGGTCCTAAGAAATCTGAGTTCTGTAAGATTTCGTAGTATTCTTTGTAATGATATAACAGTGGTGCTTCATATCCAATTTAGGAGAAAGCTCTCTCTTTCAGAACAGAGTTCTGCTCCGTTTCTGTTGTGGAAGGAGCTTTTGACAGTACAGCCAGGGTCACGCAGTTGCTGCTGTGTGCAGACCGACAATTTCAATGAAATAACCTCTGTTATGGCCTCTGCACTGTGCTGATGCTTCTGAAAACGCAGAGGCAGAGCTGCTCTCTCAGCAGGGCAGTGAACCTGCTGTCCCCAGAAAAGAGGTATTGCCTGGTGTTAGAAAGGCTGAGTCAGAAACCTGAGAACATACTGCTTAAAATACAAACTAAACCTTTGTCTGTTTCCCAGACATCTGTTTAATTTTTTTATTTGTATTGCCGTTAATGTGGGGGCTTTACCTGATTAATTTCTTCTGGCCTGCCGTTCTGCAAACCACTAAGCAAGTCATGGATCACTTGTCTCACCAATATAATATAATAAAATTTCATAGAGACTCATAGAATGATTTGGGTTGTAAGGGACCGGGCTGCTCAAACCCCAACCAACCTGCCTTGAACACTTCAGGGATGGGGCATCTACAGCTTCCCCAGGCAATCTGGGACAGTACCTCACCATCTTCGTTGTTAAGATTTTCTTCCTAATGTCTAATCTAAATCTTCCCCCTTCCACTTTAAAGCCATTCCCCCTCATCCTATCACTCCAGGCCCTCATAAAAAGTCCTTCCCCAGCTTTCCTGGAGCCCCTTCAGGTACTGGGAGGCTGCTATAAGGTCTCTTTGGAGCTTTCTCTTCTCCATGCTGAATAACCCAAGTCTTTCAGCCTGTCCTCATAGCAGAGGTGTTCCAGCCCTCAGGTTGTCTTTGTAGCGCTCTTCTGGACCCGTTCCGACAGATTTCACTGCAGTGTTTCTACATCCAGTCCCATTAGTGCTTGTGTGACTCATCTCTGCCAGAACTGCCTTGGCTGGAGTGCCACTGATGTCTGAGACCTCTGCAGCTACTCCTGTAGATGAAGAGATGTACTCGGTTAAGTGCCCTGTGCTGCAGGAGGAGGTGAAGGAAATACAGGACCGGACCTCAAAGAAAATTGTCCTTGCCTTCAAATCTGACAGTCGATCCAGTTTCAAGAATAAGAGCAAGGTTTTTAAGTGCGTCCCTTGTATTCTTTGAAACCACCAGTCACACCCTTTCCTGTGCAGCACTGGTTAATCTGTGATACTTCCAGTTCCAAGGGAGAGAGCACACGTGACTTCCTAGATACTGGAACAAGTGATGTGTCCTGAACCACGCAGGCAAATCCTTGACTCTTGGAGAACCAGCCAGGTAGAAGTGTTGCAGGCAGAGTAAACAAGTTGTTTCTTGTCCCCCTCATGAAGAATTTCAAGGGAGGAATTTCAAGGACTAACATGCCTGTTTTTCAAATGACTGTCCAGCTTAGTGCCTTGCAAACAAAATCTGTAGGAGAGGAGGAAGAAAAAAGCTGTATTAAAGTGTATCTTTTCCTATTAAATGATAATCCATAGTGGGTTTTGTTGTTTATCTGAATGTTTTGAAGACCTGACCAAAGCATTGTCCAACAGCCACCTTGTGTGTTTGATACGGATCAGATTTGGTGGGGTTTTTGCTGCTTTCTGAGCCCTGTTAACACTGGTCAGCTTTGAGGAATTACTGTGTCTCCTCTAGAGAATTAAATTGGGAAAACAGGATGGCTTGATTCATGCATTTGTCTCTGTGAGGGTTAAGCACCTTGGTTTGTAGTGAATACATAGCTTCTAAATAGATTTGTCTTTCACAAAATGTGAAACACTCTTTCACAGGACAGTGGGAACCAAAAGCCCCAGAATGAACGAGTGCTGGAACACACAGCTGATAGGCTGTGCAGGACCCTCTTCGGAAGGTACTAAGATAGGTACACAGAAGCTTTCAAGTGAAAAAATGCTGAGGTTTGAGCTGCGGTGTATCTCAAGAGCTTGAGAGAAATATTGCATTTGTATAGAGGGTCTTTTTTTGCAGACAAAGTATTTCTGGCATGGAGTAGTGTCCCAGTAAGTGATTCTCTGCCAGTACAGCGCTTTCCTATAGCATGTTCCTATAGCTTTCTAAACAAGCATTATTGTGCTATAAATAGGACTGAGCAAGTCTTGAAGCAAAATAAACCGCATCCCTGGAGCATGCACTCTGTAATCTATTATAGACCTGTTTTGGTCTACGGATAAAGGATTGGATGAGAACAAGAGGGTGACAGCAGCGTAGTGGTGCAGTGACTCAGTTCAAACCCTCAGGGTGCTGGAGTTTGCTGAGGACTGTGAACATTGTTGCAGCGATCCTGAACTACTGAAGGCTCTGCTGGCCAAATACTCTGCTTTGCAGCCAGTGCTGAGGTCCATACTGCTGCAGCTATGTTATCAGTAGCCACTTTGAAGCTGATTGAGATACACCAGGATGAGCTGCAAGCACACCTTTTTGATTATCACATACATGTAGTCATAATGAATCTTATTTTCTGGTTGTAGGTATGCTAATAGTAGGGGATTTTTGGAAGGTGTTGTTTGGATCAGAGGATGCTGTGTCTGGAAGGCATTTTGTACTTCTGCTGGGACACAATATAATCCAGCAAAGCACAAAAATGTGTGCTGAGTTGAAGTAAATGAGTCATTCTGTAGCTTTGCACGAGACCATTTGAATATTTAGCTGAATTAAGGCATAGTGGTTAATACTTTGTGGGATTGAGCAAGTAATAACGTACACAAATATCTGTTATAGTTACCAATGGAATATGCAAAGTGGGTATTAAGGATGATGTTTTACCATTATCTGGTTGTGTGACTCTCATAGTTGATAGCAACAGGAACGTGGAGGTCTCAAAGAAAAATGTGGGGGAGGGTTTCCTGTGGAGAACTTCTGAATGAGCCTATCCTTGGTTAGCTGTTCGCTCCCATGCTGTCTCCCAGCTGCTCCTCTGTCAGGATAATCTTTACATGTCAGACCTTAATTAGTAACTGCAGCTTGTGCTGAGAGGGTAGCAGTGAGAGCAGCAGTGACCTTTGCTGTTCTGTCTTCCCTACATGTGTTTGTTGGGAGACTTGCAGTTTAAATCAGCATGATGGAATAAATCTTACCCTGTATGTTACCCCTTTGGAATGGGTTCAGAGGAGGCCACAAAGATGATCCAAAGGCTGGAACACCTTTGCTCTGAGGACTGGCTGAGAGAGTTGGAGACTGGAGAAGGGAAGGCTTTGGGGAGACCTTAGAGCAGCCTCCCAGTACCTGAAAGGGCTGCAGGAAAGCTGGGGAGGGAGTTTTTACAGGGGCGTGGAGTGATAGGATGAGGGGAAATGGCTTTAAATTGGAAGGGGGAAGGATTACATTAGACATTAGGAAGAAATTCTTCACACTGAGGGTGGTGAGGTGCTGGCACAGGCTGCCCAGAGGTAACTCAGAAGTGATTTAACTGCTAGACCTAGCAGATAAAGGGAGTTGTTTTCTGGCACCAGGTGAAAAAATGGATTATCAGTTTAGATTAAATAGGAATATTTTTTGAGCACTTGAGGAGGGTCTTTGGTTTTGTGGTGTGGTGATTTGTGGGGTTTTTAAACAGTGTGGGCTCTGTCAGATAAGTGAGGTGAGCAGCACATAGCTGTAGCTTTTCCTTTACCATGATCCAAATGCTATTGCAAAAGAGACTGCTGCCAGGATAAAATTCCCATTGCGCAGAGCACTGTGCTCAAATAAGAAGGTTCCAGTGCATGATGCCGCTTAATCACGGGAAAGGAACTTGCACATAACTGCTGCCATGCAGGGAAAAAACAGATGAGAGCGGGGAGGCATTCTCTCATTTGGAAAACACCACCGGTATTGAAAAAGTTGGCCAGCAAAAGGATGAGGTGGCAAGCAGAGATGGCAAATCTCTCATCAGTTCTGTTTCCCTTTTGCAGCTGATGAGGAACCTCAGCAAAATGTGGTCGCAGCAGCAGCAGCCAGGCCTCGGCCCCACGCTGAAGAGCGGGGAGATGGGATGCCAAGGCGCCGGAGGAACATGGGAAACCGGCTGATGGCCCAGAGGAGAGCACAGCAGGCCGAGGACTGGGTGGAAGGTAATGTTTGGTTCTGTTCATGTTGTAAATATTGAAATGGACCTTAACAGCAGATGTTAAGGTTGGTGGAGGAGTGTGGTTGCCTCCTGAAGAAACTTTTTCAGTTTTGCTGGCAGTGAATTATGTACAACGTGACTGTAATGTGCTTGAGAGTCCAGCTTCTCTCTACACTTCATCACTTGTCTCTAGACACGACTTAACTTTAACTGAAGTGCCTACCTCCTTCTGTGCTTAGTTATGGCATCACAAGTTCTTCACTCAGTTCCTCAAAACTCTTTTGTATTTCCTGCTTAGCCAGGTGGATTTGATTTGATTAAACGGAATCTGCACCTTCTGTAGAGTAACCAGCTGTAGTAAAGCATTGGTTTCTTGCAAATGAAGGGGAAGCATTAATTCCCCGATGTAATCTCTACGAAATCTGGAGTTTTCTTTCAGAAGCCATCCAGGTGGCTTCCAGAGGAGGGCAATGAAGCTGGTGACAGCTCTTGAGAACAAGTGTTATGAGGAGCGATTGAGGGAACTGAGTTGTTTCACCCAGAGAAAAGTAGGCTGAGAGGAGACCTTATCACTTTCTACAGCTCCCTCAAAGGGGGTTGTAGTGAGGTGGGTGCTGGTCTCTTTTCCCAAGTAGAAGCGACACGATGAGAGGAGATGGCTTCAAGCTGTGCCAGGGCAGGTTTAGATTAGAGATCAGGAAAAATTTCTTCACTGAAAGAGTGGTGAAGCATTGTAAGTGGCTGCCAAGGAAGTCACCATCGCTAGAGGTGTTAAAAAAACATGTAGATGTGGCACTTTGGGACATGGTTTAGTAGGCATGGTGGTGTTGGGCTGATGTTGGTGGTTTATGATCTCGGAGGAGGTCTTTTCCAACCTTAATGTGTCTTTTGATTGTATCAGAACCAAGCAGATTAGCTGGGGATCACCACAAACAACAGCATTTTGTTGACAGTGAGTCCTCTGGTCCTGTGCTGGGTCTACAATTAGTAGCTATACTACTGTGGTGTGGCTGTAGACAAGAATATGGTGATAATTAACATCTTTCTACACCCTACAAGCCTTGCTCCCTTTTCTGGTGAAATTTCACACATTATTATCTTTATTACTAAAGAGCTGCTGTCACCATGATTCACCTAATGGGATTCCTTCTCATTTCAAATGGTTCAGTGTTCAGGGTTTGTGCTCAAGTGTTGATGAAAGCGGGCTTTGCTTCACTTGAGTTTGCCGTGGAATTCTGTGTGTCTTTTGGGGCTGCAGTAGGTGAGAAACAGTGAGCACTCATCAGTGTGGTGCCTTGATTAGGGGGTAGGTGCACTTTCTTCATGTGTTGCAGGGTGTAGAAAGCATCTCACACTCATGTTGGCAAGTAAACGTGCTATTCAAGCTAATTATCTCCAGCAGTTTCACAAATGGAAAATTGACAGGTCTGAACTTTTCAACTCTGGTTATTTCTTTTCATCTGATAACATCCTGAAAAGAAGATGGAATTTAAAAATCTTCCGCCTTGAACTTCAGACATCAAAAGTTTGAACACCGAAGGCTGACAGTGAAGCTGTCAAAGCAAACGGCTTTATCTTACTTTGTCACTTTAGCAATGGAAGAATCTGTGTCGTTGGGCTTTTAAATAATTCTTTTGCAGCTTACTATACATCAGCTGCAGGTGCTGCAGCTCTTGCATGAAGTTTTCTTTGAAATGACACCCCCATTTTATTTGCTTTTTAATTTCTTTTTCCAAATTAAACCAAGTTCTTGCTCTTTGCTTCTGGGTTTTTTGCTTCTTTGTAGGATTTTTCCTCATCTTCTTTTCCAATGCCCAAGCACTGCTGCCTACCAGAATGATTAGTGGCCCTTAGTCCTTGAGATTAGTCCCTCACCAGCCCTTTTCTCATGGACTGTCTGTGACTGTGATGCAAAGTCTTCAGCTTGGCCCAGACTTTCCTGTATTAGTGTGGAATTTGGTGGTTTTTTTCCCCTTAGAAATGGCTGTATTACAGGTTTTGAAGCCCAGTCTGTGGGCATTGAGCATAGGCCTGGAATCACCTCTTGGCTTTGCCTCCTTTGTGTGTTGTCCGTGTGCGTTTTCCTTCTGTCATTGAAATATAGAGCAGTTTTGTCTAATTACTGCCTTCATTTGAACCTGTTGAAATAGCACATTATCCCCACAGCAGGGTTCTGTGTTATAAAAACCAGTTGGCTCACATGGAAAGAAAGCCCAGAACGCCTGCAATGACACACAGTCCCAGGCAGTGCAGGACCAGTTAGGACACCTGGGGCTGAAGTTATTTGGCAGTATAGACAGAAACACTGAAAACAAGCCAGTCTGGTTTCTTCAGTCTTGACCTGTAAATGTTCTTGTTGCTTTAGAACATCAGCAACTCAAGTAGAATTGGTTTTCGTTGTTTAAATATTGTTAAATTTGCTAAAATGTTCTACTAGTAAATTTGTTCTGAGTGTGGACTTTCCACTCTATGCCTGTGTTTGGCTTTGGACAAAGCTACCTAATCCTGCTCTGTGTCACTTTGCCTCCTGCCAGGTCTGTGCAGGCATAAAAAAACCCCAGCGCTGCAGGATTTCTAGCACTAAACTCAGGAGGGGTGCGAGATGCCCAGACCATACCTATTTTACTGTTACAGACCTAGAAGAGGAGTCAGGTAGGAACTGCTGTTCTCGAAGTGCTCTGCCTCCTGAGAGCCAGTTCTGCTGACTCTAGGAAACGGTCTCAAAGCAACCCTCACAGACTTTGGAGTTGTGGTTAGTGTGAGGGTTTTCTGTTTTCCATCTAACAGTCAGCTTTCAATTCCAGAATGAGAAAGAAAGCATCAAGGGTACAGCAGTAGCGCACGGTTTCTGCTGCCTGTGCAAAGTTGCATTGTGCCAGTACTCAAATCTCTGGCAGAGTAATGAGGCAGAGAAGACCAAAATAAATTGTAGCAGTAGGATGAGAACCTTTAACTTCTAATTGTCCCTTCTGAAGTTGAAATCTTATTTATTTGCAAGTCTGGATAAGGGGTCTAACACAGACAAAAGAAAACTGTTTTGAATACTCAAATCTAAATTCATTGCCAGTGGAGCCAAACCAAGTTATAGTTCTTCCTTTATCTTATTGGGGTGGGGTAGGACACCTAAATTACTTGCAGTTTGTGACGGAGAGAAAATAAATAGTGAAGCACTAAATGCCTTGGCTTTCCTACCAGAATTGCAACCCACATGACGTACATGGGTTCCTTATTCACGGATTCCGTGTGGGTTGCGCTGTGCTGCAGGGGCAAATCTGCCGGCCAGGTGCCTACGCTGGCTCCGTTTGCCTGAGTAATATTTTTCAGTGGTTGAATACTCAAAGGAGGTCATCTGACATGAGAGTATCAACAGCTATTAATATCCTCTGATGACCAGATATTGCTGGGGAGATGTTTTTCATTGGTGACAAAGTGATTCTCAAAATGACTGAGACCCATGAGCTGTGTTCCGCCACTGACTTCCACCCTGTCTTCAGAAAAATGGATTTGGTTGGCTTCGATTGCCTAGTTCTTAGTTCTTAGTTCTAGTCATAACACTACTGTTCAGTGCAGTACGGTGCAATCTAGCCAACTGTTAAAGTTCGTGTGCCTCAGAGAACATCTGCTCTGCACATTGTAGTAGGGTGCCTGTGCCTTTCCCTCATGGAAAACGAGTCTGGAAAGGAAAGTTCTGTATTCCTGTGTTTAGGTTGCTTCTGATATCCCAGCTAGCAGACTTAATTGGCTCTGTTCTATTTTAATTTAAATTGGATTCAGACAGAAGTGGCTTTGTGGGACTGGCTACAGCCAAAATGAAAATAAACTCACTGCAAGGCATAAATGTGTGTGTACTTCTGGCATTAATCATGGAGGGCAGGGGAGGCCAAGCTAAGCAGTGGAAGGAAGCGCTGGAAAGGGGATAAATTTGGAGTCTGGTTGAGGGTCGTTTAGGTCATGGGGTACTGTGAATAAACAGCATTAGCCCTTTTCCAGTTTCAGCTCCCATTTATTTATTGATTGAGGAGGGTGTCTTTGGCTCTTTTTGCCTGGCTGATGCTTTTGAGTGCTTCCACTTGGACTTCACTCACCTTTGGGGGTGTGTAATGCTATTTTGTCGAGGACTGTTATTTGGTTCCTGGTTGCGTGCAGAAAAAACAGTTCTCCAGTTCTCAAGTTATTCTCCAGTTATGCTTCTGCTCCCAGACCTGCTCATTGGGCAAAGAGCTCTGCAGGGAATCACAGAAACATAGAATCACTAGATTGGGAAAGACCTTTGAGATCATCACATCCAACTGTACCTGTCCACTACTAAATCATATCACTACGCTCTTCATCTACCTGTCTTAAATACCTCCAGGGATGGGGACTCCATCAGCTCCCTGGGCAGCCTCTTCCAGTGCTTGATAAACCTTTCTGAGGAGTATTTCCTAATCTCCAATCCAAACCTCCCCTAGCACAGCCATTTCCTCTCATCCTTTCCCTTGTCGCTTGGAAGAAGAGACCCAGCTCTCTACGACCTCCTTTTAGGTAGTTGTAGACAGGAAATAGGCAATTCTCTTGACACAACATTTTTGTTGCAGCTTGAAGCAGAAAGTTAACTGGCAGATCTGATGTAAGCATAAAGGTTTTAGGACTCCAGTTTCCTATCAAGTGACAAGAAACTTGAGGGGATGACCTCACCTGGAGTCCTGACCTTCATTCTGGAGCCCTCAGCACAGAAAGGACAGGGATCTGTTGGAGCGAGTCCAGAGGAGGCCACGGAGATGATCCAGGGGCTGGAGCACCTCCCATATGAGAACAGGCTGAGAGAGTTGAGTTTGCTCTGCCTGAAGGAAAGAAGGCTTCAAGGAGACTGCATAGGAGCCTTCCAGTACTAAAAGGGGGCTACAGGAAAGCTGGGGAGAGGGGTCTTTATCAGGGTGAGGGGAAATGGTTTTAAGCTGAAAGAGGGGAGATTAAGATGAGATATTATAGGAAGAAATGTTTTCCTGTGATGGTGGTGAGGCACTGACCCCAGTTGCCTAGAGAAGTTGTGTCTGCCCCATCGCTGGAGGTGCTCAAGGCCAGGCTGGATGAGGCTTTGAGCAGCTTGATCCAGTGGAAGAGGGATTGGAACTGGATGATTTTTAAGGTCCCTTCCAACCCAAATCATTCTGTGATTCTATGAACTTGGAACGGCAAGTAGGATCTGGTCATCTTGATTCCACTGTGATAAAAATAAGGAGGATGATGATCTGAGGCAGATACGTTCTTGAAGGGCTGTTACGCACTGTTTCATTAAGTGAATTTGTACAAACACGTAGTGAGAAAACCTGTCTGCCTTTAGCACGTGATAAAAAATTTGCAGAGAGACAATCGCGAGCACAGGCAAAGTGGCCTTTCCAAGGTTGCTCATTCAATTGGTGAGTTGGACACAGAGTTTACAATCCAAGTTTTCTGTGACTTGGAGTTGTGTCTTGGACCAAATCTTACTGCTTGTTTTTAGGGGTGCGATATTTGTGGTGGCCGAAACTGTTGGGAGTCACCACGCCAGTATTTAGGGTAGGTACAAAGAAATGTACCTACTTCTCTAAGAAATGATAGCAAGCTCCAAACCACCAAGCAAAACAGAGCCCACTGAACAGCCTTCTGGGTGAAAGCCTTTGGCGGGTGTTGTGGGTGAGGCCAAGCTAGAGAAAGAAGGACATGCCAGGAGAGCCTGAGCAGCCCAGTACATTTCCAGGGAACATTTTCAAGTGTTTAAATCTGAAACATGCCCACATCCTACACAGAACTGACCTCTCTGACTTGTTGTGAAAAGTGCTGGCAGAAAATGAGATTTTGTGTGGATTATTACGTTTTGTTTTCTTTTCTTAAACAGAAAGTGAGGCCAGCTTCAAAGAAATAATCTATTTTTCTCAACAGCCTTTATTCCTAACTGGAATAAACTACAGGCTCTCTGCTTCTGACAGCAGCACTCCAAAAGGTTAAGTGTTCCAACATCTGCCTGCCTTTTCCCTGAGCTTTTAGCCCTGTCTCGCTGAGCACAGGTGTAGGAACATCCAGTACGGTGAACATTAGGTAAATTTACTTTACTTCTAGAGAACTGATAATGACAAAGCCAACAGCTTTTGACAGTTTGAGTTCTCTGGCTTGTAAAATAAAAAATTATCATAGAGTGGCTTGGGTTTGAAGAGACCATAAAGCCCATCGAGTTCCAACCCCCTGCCATGGGCAGGGACACCTCCCACTGGACCAAGCTACTCAAAGCCCTGTCCAACCTGGTCTTGACACCTCCAGGGAGGGGTCAGCCACAGCTCCTCTGGGCAACCTGTGCCAGTGCCTCACCCCTCTCATCCAGAAGAATTACTCCCTAATGTCTAATCTAAATCTTCCGCCTTCCAATTTAAAGCTGCCCCTATTGTCCTGTCACTCCATGGCCTTGTAAAAAGTCCCTCCCCAGCTTTTCTGGTGCCCGTTCAGGCACTGGAAGCTGCTCTAAGGTCTCCCTGGAGCCTTCTCTTCTCCAGGCTGAACAACCCCAACTCTCTCAGCCTGTTCTCACAGCAGAGATGCTTCAGCCCTCACATCATCTTTGTAGCCTCCTCAAGACCTGCTCCAACAGTTCCATCTCCTACTTATATTGGGGATTCCAGAACTGGATGCAGGACTCCAGGTGGGGAGTCTCATGACAGAGATAACAAGAAGGTAACAGTTCTAACATAAATTAAATTGCAAGTTCCTCTCTTCTCTAAGTCTTGCCAAGCAAAAGATCAGAATCTCACGTGTTCATCATTGTTGAGGAAGAAAGCACAAAACAAAAAAAGGGGTTTATAAGTTAATAACAATGTAATATTCAGGCATTTTAAAATGCCCATTATTGCTTTGTGTAGCTTCCAGGTCCAGCATTCAAATCTTGCATCTAAAAAAATTTGGGAAGGGTGTTTTCTGATAGTTCTAGGGAAAACTCCTATTAAAAATAATTATTTTCTGTTCCCCTTTCAGTGATGGATGCTGTGCACAACTTAGAGAAGAATGTGTTTGTGCTGAAACTTCCCATATTAAGCAGCGTTTTTTTCAGAGTAGGCCATCTCCCTCTCCTGTAACCTTGCACCTCCCTGTTCTCTGATGTGCTGAAAGATCTGGAAAATGTGTAAACTTAAATGCTGATGTTGTCCCTTCCTGTTCTCGTGAAGCGGCTGGTAACAAAGCTCTATTAATTGATGCAGTAGTTGAAAGGACTTTAATGCTTAATCAGTAGGAAAACCTTTCTAGCAGTTAAACCTTGACTACTAATATCCTAGTTAGTGAATCAAAAGTTAATTTTGACTTGCTACTATTCATATAGAAAGTGACTTCAGTGTTGTCATAGTGTCCACAATGTATGCCTGTCCTTGAGGCATTTCAAGCACTGACGCTGTGTGGAAGAGGTGGGTGTGTGGTTTCTCGATTACACCAAGAGAAAACTTGAAGCTGTTTGACTACAGCTCAAAAAGGCTCAGGTCCTTTGTTTGCTGTCCTTGTTCTGTATTAAGTGTAGGCCAGTTTGGTGACTTAATTAATAAGAACAATGTCTCATTTGGTTCCTAAACTGGTATAGCTACCCAATTTCAAGAAAAACACATTAAACATTGTTATGACTGTACCACGGCAGGGCTGTGCTACTCATGAATGCCCACATTTTTCCATATGGTGGACCAGTTCCTTTCCAGTGGCTGCTGTCACACATCTGTTCAATGTTAGTAATGTGCATACATCTTCTGCCTGCAGGATAACTGCTTGTTTTGCCTGGCATCTTCCCTTTTTTTCTCTTAGTCCTTTTGTTAGGTGCTGTGTAAATGGTAAATAAAGCAGCAAGCGATGCCTGAGGGACCCACATGTGCAGCTTGCATCCTTTTTTGTGTATGGGAATCTATTTGCTTCATTTCCAAAACTTAACAGAAGGCCACACAAACCCTTTGACAGGTCAGATGTGTCAGGTTGCCCACAGAAGTTGTGGCTGCCCCATCCCTGGAGGTGTTCACGGCCAGGTTGGATGAGGCTTTAAGCAAACAGATCCAGTGGGAGGTGTCCCTGCCCATGGCAAGGGGTTACAACTGGATGAGTTTTCAGATCCCTTCCAACCCAAACCAGTCTATGACTGTATTTTTAAATTATTTTTAAAAAGTGCTCTACATTTCAAGAGATTCAAACACCTGTGTAACTATTACAGGTCTGGAGCTCAGGTTTTAAGAGGAGCAGCTGAGAGAACTGGGGTGATTTAGGCTGGAGGAAAGGAGGTTGAGGGGAGACCTCGTGGCCCTTTGCAACTCCCCGAAAGGAGGTTGCAGTAAGGAGGGTGTTGATCTCTTCTAGCAAGTGATAGGACGAGAGTAAATGGCCTCAAGTTGCACCAGGGGAGGTTTAGATTGGGTATTAGGAAAAATTTCTTTTCTGAAAGAGTGTTGAAGCCTTGGAAGAGGCTGCCCAGGGCAGTGGTGGAGTCTCCGTCCCTAGAGGTGTTCAAAAACCGTGTAGATGTAGCACTTTGGGACATGGTTTAGTCAGCACAGTAGTGTTGGGCTGGTAGTTGGACTTAATGGTCTTAGAGGTCTTTTCCAACCTCAGTGATTCTGTGATTCCATGAAACAAGACTGACTGCATTTTCAGTTCCAACTGTAGGACAATGTCTGAAGTTGCTTGGTTCCCCAACAGGGTCTGTTTGCAGGCTGGCTAAACCTAGTGCATCAGGTAATGGTAAACTGCTTTCACAGCAAGTGAGCACAGTTAACTGAACATTTTGCATCACATCTGAAGTTTGGGGCAGATGGAGCACATTTCTCATGGACCGACCTCCCCAGCAGGTCTAATAGTGTTGGCAACTATGAGTATGTGAAAAGTGGTTGTTAAAAGCTGCTATGCGCAGCATCCACTCTGCGTTTGGTGCGGTTATTCTGCTGCAATAACTGATTGATTCAGCAAATGCTTTTACCATCTGTTTATGTTCTTGTCAGCATGTTCAGGTTTATTTAGCACGTATTAATTGCTCCCAGGTTTAGCACATTGTTGACCTTTAAAGCTCTGCTGAATCATGGGCTGTCTGCATTGCTGTTTCTGTCTTTTGTTGGATCTAGCTCTGAGCGCTAGAAAAAGCTTGGAGGAAGTGGTGCTTAAGAGATCACATCAGATGCTTCAAATGAGAGGAAAGCAGACGCTACTGAACGAAGGCCTCTTTGATCCAGGACTGGAAAAAGGCTTTAAAAGCCTTTCTAGACTTCTGCCTGACCTCTGGCTCAGGTACTCTACTGGAGATGAAATACGAGAGGTGCTCAGAGCCTCAGTTTGAATAGTGTCATGGGTGGTGTTTCATACTTCTGCTGTTCTTCAGGAATAATATTCAAAAGAATAATACTAATATTGAGCTGTTAATTTTTGGACTAATAACTGCTAATATCCCTTCTGATCCAAACCAAGAATCACTTGGTTGGAGAAGACCTTTGTGATTAACAAGTCCAACTGTATCTGTCCACTACTAAACCAGATCCTTGAGCACCTCATCTTCCCATGTTTTAAATACCTCCAGGGATGAGGACTCCACTGCCTCCCTGGGCAGCCTCTGCCAGTGCCTGAGAACCCTTTCAGTGAAGAAAATTTTCTTAATATCCAATCTGTACCTGCCCTGGCACAGCTTGAGGGCATTTCCTCTCATCCTGTCGCCTGTCACTTGGGAAACCAACAGCCACCTCACCACAACCTCCTTTCAGGCAGTTGTAGACAGCAATAAGGTCTCCCCTCAGCCTCCTTTTCTCCAGGCTAAACAACCCCAGGTCCCTCAGCTGCTTCTCATAACCCTTCTTCTCCAGCCCCTTCCCCAGCTCTGTTCACCTCCTCCGGACACACTCCAGCCCTTCAATGTCCTTCTTGTCCTTAAAGGTCCAAATTGGAACGCAGGATTCAAGGTGCAGCCTGACCAACGACAAGCATGGGTGCACAATCACTTCCCTGGTCCTACTGGCCACACTGTTTCTAATGTATTTAAACTATAAATAAAGGTTATTTTAAGCTTCAGCGAAATTGTAGATGTAACTATGTCAAGTCTGAGCATCCTCTGTTGCGCTGTCTGATTGTGATGTAGAAAGGGGGAACCCTTTTGATCATCTCAGTAATCAGATACAAGTAATTCTCTGAAGCCCAGTTCAGCAAGGCTGCCTTGTGTTAACTTCCATATCCTGAAAACAGCAAAGTTGTTTGAGAGCCACCTACACAGCTCTTAGTTACATTTGTTTCTGTTGATGTGTGTCAGCGGCTTAACCATAGTACTGTACTGTGTATTGGAATTAGTAAAACAAGAATGTTTCAAACCTAATTCTGCATATAAAAGAAGGGCGAGTCTTGCTCATCCATACACTCTGTTAACAGCATCTTTTAGGGTTCTCAAAAAAGATGGGACCACGTGCTCGGGAGAGAGATCCCAACCGAAAACATCCCAGCACCAGCCCTGCCAAAAACAGTTCAGGTGATTGTCACGGTACAGTCAGCTTTCAGTGCCCCTGCTGCAAGCTGTCCCGGAACTGGTTAGAATCATGAAGGTTGGAAAAGACTTCGAAGATCATCCTGTCCAACTGTCAGCCCAGCCCCATGGTGCCTACTAAACCATGTTCCAAAGTACCACATCTACATGGTTTTTGAACACCTCCAAGGATGGAGACCCCACCGCTTCCCTGGGCAGCCTCTTCCAGTCCTTCACCACTCTTTCAGTAAAGAAATTTTTCCTAGTATCCAATCTAAACCTCCCCTGGAGCAACTGGAGGCCATTCCGTCTTGTCCTATCACCTGTCATTTGGAAGAAAACAATCTGTCTACAGATTTTGTTACTGTATACAACTCCTTGTTGTAGCGAGATGAGTGTTGGTCTCTTCTCCCAAGTGACAGCAAGAGGAAATGGCCTCAAGTTGTGCCAGGGGAGGTTCAGATTGGATGTTAGGGAAAAAGCTCTTCACTGAAGGGGTTCTCAGGCACTGGCAGAGGCTGCCCAGGGAGGTGGTGGAGTCCCCATCCCTGGTGGGATTTAAAAGACAGGTAGGTGAGGTGATTAGGGATATGGGTTAGTAGTGGACGGGTACGGTTGGGCTTTATGGTCTCAAAGATCTTTTCCAACCTAGTGATTCTATGAAATGTGATGTGTTTTTCCTTCTTACTGCCAGGGTGCTTATAAGAAAGATGAGGAAAAACTTTCTACTATTGCCTATAGCAATAGGATGAGGGTGAATGGTTTTAAACTAGGAGAAAAGAAGTTTAGACTAGATAGTAGGAAGAATTTTTTTGCGCTGAGGGCAGTGAAACACTGGCCCAGTTTTCCCAGAGAGGTGGTAGTGCCTCATTCCTGGAAACGTTCAAGGTCAGGTTGGATGGGGCTGTGAGCAACCTTATCTGGTAAAGATATCCCTGCTTGTTGCGTGGGCTGGATGACCTTCATGGTGCCTCCCAACCCAAACCATTCTGTGATTCTATATTCCACAGTTGCAGAAATCATCTTTATAAACAACCAGTTAATGCTTACGTGTAATTTTGTTGCAGTCACACCCAAGATTTGCATTGCAGGACTTTTTTTTCCTTTTCCCTTCAAAGTTAGTTATAGCAGGCTAGAACTAGGAACGTGCCCCTGAATCTCACTTTTTGAATGGATATCTGTTGTGCTAAACTTAAAGATACCTGCGAAGAAATTCTCTGCAGCTGGGTGGTAAGCTGTTACACAATGACAGCCATTAGCATGTTTTATGTGTAAGCAAAACTGTATCTTTTAGTTGTGCAGGAAATGTTAATTTAGGTGTTCAAGGCCAGATTGGATGATGCTTTGAGCAACCTGATCTGGTGGGAGGTTTCCCTGCCCATGGCAGGGGGGTTGGAACTGGATGAGCTTTAAGATCCCTTCTGACCCAAACCATTCTATGATTGTGCAGGAAACATTAATAAAAAGACCAAATAGATTTTTACTTCTAACTTCACTTTTGTGTTTGTCTTGTTACTTTTACTCTGTGGCTTTGGCAGTCTTGTGTTATTTTTTTTGCCTTTTTCAGTGTAATAGGTCTTGTCCGAAATGTATGTGTGGCTCTTTTTCATCTCCTGCTCTTTCCTAGGAAGCTGTGAAGTTTCCTAAAGGGATTGTTTACAGGTGATTTAAAATTTTTCTTTTTTTTGACGTTGCAGAAGATGATGATGCTGAGGAGGTGCCAGAATTTCAGGTGTCTGGGAAAATTGGAGCAAAGAAGCAGAGGAAATTAGAAGAGAAACAAGCCAGAAAAGCACAGAGAGAGGTAAGCGTTTCCTGCCACGTATGAAGCCCAGAGCAGAGCCTGAATAGCAGCGCTCAGCAAAGAACTGGTGATGACAGGCACCCTCTGAAAGGCAGAAGAGCTGTCATCAATGCAACAGCTCTGCTTTTGTTTTAAAAATGTAAATTCAGCTTTTTATGTCATATCCCAAGAGGGCCATGGAAAACGTTGTCTCATTTTCTTTCCATTAGATTTTCTCAAATTCTCTTGGGGAGAAGAGACAAGTTAAAGTCTGGAATGTTCTTCATTGAGCATTCCAGTGGCTTGCGGCTTAATGTCAGTGCTGTCTCCCCTTAAAAACATGTTTCAGCCCCCATAGTATTGTTGTAACACTGCGTCTGTGGGCAGTTCTGAGTGGTGTTCCATGTGCTGTCATAGAGGGCAAACTTTTTATCTACGTTTAGCCATGTTTATTGTTTTTATGGATTGGAGGAAACAAAAACCAGACCTTGTAATCCACTGAAATCTATGACGCAGTCAGATGTTGGTTGAAGTTTGACCCTTAAATGGAGGCCAAGTATGCAAGGAGCGAAGACATGGTAGCTTTTTAGTTGTTCTTTCTTAAATCTGTGTGCAAAGGGACTTAAATACCATTGCATTTTGTCAGTGTTGTCCAGTATGTTGCTGTTAATTCCAGCAACAGGCTTTTTGAAACCTAAATTCTGAAGTTGCTCATGGGTGGCAGCAGGTTCTGTGTTAATTCTTTTCAGTTGTTCTGTATATGATTTTGCAAACTTTGTATTTTTCTGTAACTTTCACTTACAAGAAGCAGATAAAACCTAAACAGCCTTTGTGTAACGGAGGCTGGAGCACATGGTGGGCTTCACATTTTACAAAAAGGCAGGGTTTATGGAAACTACTGACATTTCTGATGTGTTTGTGTCCAAACAAAGCCAGTGAAATCCCCTCTTGAGACTTTCAGCGTCACATGAGGTTTAAATCCAGTTCCTGCTTTACACTGGCATGTGCCATAGATAGGGTGGTTGCTAATGACCCTGATTATTTTGTTGATGTATAAACTTCCATTACGATCCTTTTCTCACTGTGTGCTCTGACCATTTTTTCATTACTTTCCGCATTCATTCTACATAATTGGCCTCTTTTTTTGTGGAAAATCTGAGCAAAGCTGAATGAAGGTAGATAAGCATCGGTTGGTGGAGTGAGGAATCTTTTGTTTCATTTTAAAACATGCTGATTTTTATTTTCCCATGTGTAGACAGATAAATTCCTCAGGGCTTTTTTTCTGAAACATTCAAAGCCACAAATACTCTGTTTGAATGTCTTCTGCCTCTTCTCTTTATTATATTTTCAAATTTAAGTGTTCTGAAGAACAGCTTAAAAGATCTCTAAACAATGCACTAAATGCCCTCTTTATTTTTTACTTATTTTGCAACAGTCTCTTTGTTGGGCTTGGTTTAAAAACAAATAATAAAATCATTTGAAGAGACCAGCACAGCTTTTTCTTTAAGAGATCCTGCCCAGCTTAATGATAAATTTGATGTGCATGGTTTTATAGAGTTCCTATTTGCCTCTCCTTTTTTCGCTCCCTCCTTAGAGTCTAACTAAATGTTAAGTGAGGAGAAATGGAATGCCATGACACAGTATTGCTTAATACCACTGTAGTAGTAAGCTCGTGTGCATTTACCAAACTTAAACCTTTATTGAGGTACAGATAATGAGAGTGAGAAGGGTAATTTCTAAAATTATCCTAAATAGGCTGCAGATTTGAGGGGGAGTTAAATGAAAATGACTCTTTTTTGTATTCTCTTTACTGCTTCTTTCTGAATGGATATCTAGGAAGATAGTAATAAGCCCCCCATGGTATCACAATATGGAATTAAAAATGTGTATTTAGGAAGAGTAAGGCTTGGCTTGCTTAATGCTTTTTTAGGCTGAAGAAGCAGAGCGAGAAGAACGGAAAAAACTTGAGTCAAAAAGAGAGGAGGAAAGGCGGAAAGAAGAGGAGAGAATACGTCTCGAGGAAGAGCGACAGGTGGGATTAGTTGTATTTATAAATGGAAATTTTGAACCAGGTTTGTCTTTTGATTGCTTCTATGTAAGTTCGGCGATCAGCAGAACTCCCTTTGGCTTGCTTTACTATTACATACATCTTCTGTTTGGTTTGGGTTTTTTTAACTCCATTTCATTTGAATTGCAGTTATTTTAGCTGCAGATCCTGGCTTTGTTCCCCTACGTACTTGGCAGGAGTGAAAACTACTCCAGACATCAATGCATGCACGTAGCAGCAACCACCCACCCACGGTTGAGTCTAGGGCGAAACGAAACCCAGACTCCTGGCAGCAAACCTGCTACTGCTGTATGCCATAACGACAGATTGTTTGGTCAGTTTGTTATGCTGATGATCGTAGCTGATAAAGTTGGCTGTTAATTTCGTCTGGGAGCTCTTTAAGCGCAAGTATATATTAAGGAAGGAGTTGTACCTCATTGCAGGAGACATTTTTGGGGTTGCCAGCTTGGTGTCTGACAGAAGTTTGCTTATCTCAGAATCATAGAGTAACTTAGGTTAGAAGGGACCTCTGGAGACCATCTGGTCTGGCCTCCTGCTCCAGCCGTCTCCAGTTAGAGCAGGTTGCTCAGGACCTTGCCCAGCCAAACTGTGAGCATGTCTTAACGGAGATTTCTCAGCCTCATGGGGCCCCTGTTCCAGCTCGTTCATGCTGTTCATGTTCCTGACAGCTGTAGCCAGCGAGGCAGAAAGCGAAAGACATCAGCAACCGACTTCGCAAATGTTGTGTAAAATCGTATCATTTTATTCTAATTATGTGTGCTTCACAATTAAAGGTTTCTAAACCGTGCATACAAAGATGTGTGTTAGCAGGATATTAGAAAGAGAGGTTTTCCTGCAAGGCTGGTGAGATGCTGGCACAGGTTGCCCAGAGAAATCGTGGATTCCCTATCCCTGGAGGCATTCAAAGCCAGGTTGGATGGGGCTTGGTGCCACCTGACCCAGTAGGAGATATCCCTGCCTATGGCAAGGGGTTGGAACTGAATGGGCTTTAAGGTCACTTCCAACTCTTCTTCGATTCTATGAAATATCTGTAAAGGAGTCTAATGAACAGAACTTCAGTTCCCTCCAGAGTGGTAGCCACTGTGACAGGTGAGCTGCTAAGCAAATTGCAGTTGAGCTTGACCAATCTGCTCAAAAGAAGCTGTAGCCCAGGACAAAGACATTATCCTGTTCATTGCCTGCATGTGTGACCTGGGGTTTAGCAGTGCTGCTGGATAATTGAGACCAGTTAGGCATGATTAAAAAGCTGAGTAGAAAATAAGGGTGAAATTCTAACTAGGGATCTCTTCACGCTGAAAGAGCTTATTTACATATTTCACATTTTCCAATCCACCTCTCTTCAGTTTAGGACTGAATAATTTATTTTGTTGGAATGAGGAAAAATCTTATTTGTTTTTATTTTACTTTTCAGTATTCTTAGTAGAGGTTGTTCTAAAACGCTTCCACCTCCATTTTGAAAGGCTCAGTGAAAAAGAGGAATATAAACTAAAGCTTTGGGTTTCCTATTCTGTTGTTTTAACCTTTGTGTTCAGCAGCCCCAAGGAGCACTTACTAGAAGTTTGAAAACTGCTCAGATGCCTGAATCTACCTTGCTGTTCACTTAAATTGGTAATTTTAACCTTTTTTTTTTAATTTGGTACATTTGTTTATTTTTCCTGGTAGTCTTTAACAGGGCACCAAGCCACTGCACTTAATATTGTTCTGCTGCTCAGGGGAGAGTGTTTTCAATATTCTATTTATTTGCTTGAGTCTGAGACAGGTTGATAATCCCGTAACCATTGGACACGTCAAGCATGCATCAGAGAGAATGTGTCTGACAATATTTAACGACCACCCTCAACTGTTTTCTGGTGATTTTAAGTCTCTCTCTTTATCCAGGTCTTTAACAGGAAACAGAACAATTCAGGACTTAACCACGGTTAGGTTGTATTGCTTGGGTTACTGCTTCCGTCAACAGAGAATTACAGGGAGCATGGTAACAACGAGACTTCAGTGTTTTAGTCTAGCTTGGAAAGGAGGGGAAATAAATTGAATGAACAAATACTTGATTTCTGTGCATCTAAGCATGGTGTGTCTTCATGATCAAGACATCCTTCAAGTCCCGTCACACACTGATTGTATGATGTAAAAGATCCTGCCTCTCTCTTCTAGGCTGCTATAAGCGATAAAGGGATCATTTGGCTTTATTATAGAGTACATAGGATAAATTGTCATCTAAGTATTCCATCAGAGAAAGGAATTTTTTTTTTCCGCAAGTTACAGTTCGTGAAGAGTCAGCTCTTGTAGTCTACATGTGTGGTGATGCTGTTCCCCTGAATAAGGTAGGAGATGGAAAGGTAAAATTATATAAGATAGCTCAGGAAATGATCAATAACTATGAGATAAAAAACAGAGGGGAGCTGTTGGAAGGGACCTTGAATATCATCTAGTTCCAAACCCCCTGGCATGGGCAAGGACACGTCCCACTGGATCAGGTTGATCAAAGCTCTGTCCAGCCTGGCCTTGAACACCTCCAGGCATGGGCCAGCCACAGCTTCCCTGAGCAACATGTGCCAGTGCTTCACCAGTTCTGGAGGCAGTTTGATTACAGACATGTAGATAGTTTATATCATCTCAAAAGGCACGAGAAATTTAGAATTGGTCACTAAAGTCTGCCTGAAAAATGTTACGGTTGTCATATAGCTTCATTTTTTCCCTTCCTTTACAGTACATCAGAGTCTTCCTGCAGGTATAGTGGCAGTGGCAGATCTGTCATATTTCTGTCTTCTGCAGTGCAGGAAAGGCATTAAGACACTGATGAAGGCTTCCTGCCTTCAGGGAAAGTAGTGACAGAACTGCATGAATTGTTTATTGTTTTGCTTGCTGCACATTCAGAAATTTGAACTCCTAAATTTGGTAACTGTGCTTTATTTAATTTAATTTCGAATTCATTTAATTTGTGTATTTACCAGAGAACTTCAGTGATGAATAGTAAGTCTCCAAACAAGTGTAACCACCTCTTTTTAGTTAAATTTCAGTTAAAACTTTTTTTTCACTCTCTCTCCCGAAGTGCTACCAAAATCATGCTGACTTAAGTGAGCACTGAGATTGGCTCTCTGTAAAGGATTTCCTTTCAGTGTTTCAGCTACAGTCTTGAACTAATAGATCAGTCCTTGTCACTAACAATAGATGACTCCTGGGCTGTTAAATCGTAGAACGCTTTGTGTTGGAAGAAACCTTCAAGATCATCCAGTCAGTTCCAAGACTCCCACTGGACCCGGCTACTCAAAGCCCCATCCAACCTGGCCTTGAACACCTCCAGGGATAGATCATCCACCACTTCTCTGAGCAGCCTGTGCCAGGGCCTCTGACCGCTTTCATTAGGAAGAATTTCTTCCTAATGTCTAATCTAAATCTTCCTCCTTCCAATTTAAAGACATTCCCCCTTGTCCTATCACTCCAGGTCCTTCTAAAAAATCCCTCCTCCGCTTTCCTGGAGCCCCTTCAGGTACTGCAAGGCCACTCTAAGGTCTCCTCGGAGCCTTCTCTTCTCCAGGCTGAACAAGCCCAACTCTCTCAGCCTGTCCTCATAGCAGAGGTGCTTCAGCCCTCACACTATCTTTGTGGCCTCCTCTGTACCTGTTCCAACAGTTCTGTATCCTTCTGCTGTTGGGGGTTCCAGAACTGGACACTGGACTTCAAGTGGGGTCTCATGAGAACAGAGTAGAGGGGCAGAATCCCCTCCCTTGCCCTGCTGACCACACTTCTTTTGATGCAACCCTGGACACAGTTGGCCTTCTGGGCTGCAAGTGCACTTTGCCACCTCATTTTGACCCACACCCCAAGTCCTTCTCAGGCCTGCTCTCAAGCATATCATCCTCCAGCCTGGATTGAAACCGCAGATTGCCCTGACTGGGGTGCAGTGCCTTGTCCTTGGCCTCTGAGCCTCATGAGGCTCAGAGGCCCACTTCTCAAGCTTGTCCAGGTCCCTCTGGATGACATCTCATCCTGCTGGTGTGACATACAAATACTGCCTAAGAGTTCATCAGATGATGAGGGAAGCCAGGCAGATTGAGGAGAAAATCATGTTGCAGCATGCAGACCTTCTAGAAATCCCCAGTGCTGATCTTTGATAAAGTCACTGGGACTGTAAACCCTTTCATACATACCCCCCAGTCAAGTAGTTTGAGATGTGGAGTTTCATGGAAGTAATGAGTTCTTGAGTCAGATGAAACCCATTTTGTTTTGTGGGCAAGCTGAGATCTCTCTCCAATTATTTTTGGGCCACTCTACACAGTGCTGTACTGCAAGTGGGAATGGTACCTGCAAGGGAGTTATAGGGGCTAAAATCTTGTGAATTCTTGAGAAAAATACCCCCTGCTTCTGTTTAAATATATTTGTATGCACATATAAATAACGTGGTTGCCCCTCAGCTCCAGTGTTGCAAACCATCTGATATATTTTTAAATTGAAGTTTCCTTTCCAGCATACCAATGTCCTGATTGGCTGTGCAAGTGAGGAAGCTCCTTTATAATTGGCATTTGTTTCAGCTGTTCTTTGCCCTGGGGATTTCCCTTTCACTCTTGGAGTTTTTTAGTGGTGAAATGGTTTACCAACCGACACCTTATCAATGAGAGCGCACTTCCTCTGATGTTGCAAAACAGTGTCTTCATACAAAGGCTTGCAGATTGCTCACATAAGAGCCCCTTATTCGCCCTGTGCACAGGGATTTTTGTAAATACTGTTCCTGGCTTGGCTTTGCTGTGCAAAGGAAACTTCTCTTGCAGATGCAGGGCTCACCACTATCTGTCTTCTGTACTGAAATGTGGTGTTGAACAGAGCGCGTTGCCTGTAAATCCACTGCAGAGCAAACTGGTCTGGAAACACAGCTTGATATGGCAGAGAAACTGCCACTCTTCCAGCAAGCAAACTTCTAACTGTTGTGAAATAATAGGCCACAGCAGGAGTGGAAACTGATGTTCACTGTTACATTAAAACGAGATTGGTATTGCTCAAGCACGGCTGTGCCCAAAGTTTGCAGACTAAGGCAACTTCATTTAGGCTCTCAGTTTTGCTTTTAAGTGCCTAAATAAAAATAGTCTGGATTTTCAGAGCTATAGAGGATTGTCTAGCGATCCCAAGGGATGTTGAAGCTTTTGAGAACCGAGACCCTGAATTTTGGCTCTTTGATTTGATATTTGATCATGAAAGAATAGCCACCATGTTTTAAAGAGTTGATTGTTGAGTTATATTATGTGTAGCATTATGCAAACATCAAGACTTGTGTGCTAGTCAGCAGAGCCTTTTGGCATTTATATCTACTATTCCTACATAAACAGTGCCTTTCTGGAGGCTGAAGGAGAGCACTGTGTAGTTTCACTTTAAGCATCAGCTTTCAAATGTGTGTATTTTCCTGAAAACTAATTTCTCCAAAGGACATACAAATTGAAAAGCTTGCAGAAAAGTCATTCTACTCTGATTTTGAGTGAGTGAGAGCTGGTAAGGATACTTATTCTGTCTTACTAAAGGTATTTTTTTCACTTTGTGTCTAAATCAGGTGGGGAATCCTAGCGATCCATCTGCTCTATGCCAAATTATTTAGTTGTAAAGTCCCTTTTCACTTCCTGCAGAATCTGCACTAACAGCATGAAAGTTGAATGTTAGAAAAAGAGGGTTTCTTTTGGTACACGAACCTCAAAGCATTGGCATAGGAACCAGTATGTTTTTCCTCATTCTGCATGTTAAGGAAACAGCTGCAAACAAGGAACGATCGATAGTGGGTAGTTGAAGAGAATCCATTGTTTCCTCTACCTTTCTCATTAGGAATGAGATCTCCTCTACTTAACAATTGAATAAGCTGCCTCTAAATGATTTATTTATCAGCAAGTTGGTCCTTTATCTGATTTGGAGGAGAGTTGGCACAGCACACAACAAGCAGTTTCCTTGCCGGGAAAGCTGCTTAGGCAAAGCTTTCAGAAAAGCTACTTACTCTGTAGGCCAATATTGTGTATTCTGTGTCATCTTAAATGGGTTACAGCAACAAAAGCTGGAAACAGTGGGTCAGTATCTTCTTGGACAGTACTGTAAGGTCCTCACCCATTGCTGAAAGTACTGATAAACCTTCAACGGCTGCAGTGTGTCAACCAGCCACAACAGTGCGGTCACTCAAGCAGCATCCCGGGACTCCAGAAGGATTTATGATCCTGAAAGTCAAGGTCTGCTTCCAGCTGTAAGTCTAAAAGAGTTAAGTCACTATGGGTTTCACCTGGTAGAAGCTGGGGCTCTTGTGCAGTTGTCACAATTAATGTTTTTGATGTCATGGAAATAATCATTGTGATCAAGATAAGAGGCAAGCAGCAGGGAATCATCTGAAGGGCGCCTTGCAGCAAATCCAGGTTCTCAGTGGATGGGTAGAATGGAGGAAGCTTGGAGAGCAGTGGAAGGACTGAGTGCAAGGAAAAGTTGGTGCTGATCAGATCCAGTATAGGAAGGGACAAGGGTGTTGGGAAGTTTCTTCCAGGGTTCTGGAGGTCCACAAACTGCATGGAGCTCTGGAAGCTCATGGGTCTCTGCTGTGCAGGTGGCACATGAGGTGCATAGCACACGTGCAGAGGTAGAGTCAGTCCTGCAGGGATAATGTGGACAGTTTGTCAGAAAAAGGAGAGAAGGAATAAAGTTTTGAGCAATAATTGTATATTTTTCAATAAAGACCTGATCAGAGTCGGAGAGCTTATTCTTCACCTGCAGTGCAAACTGAGCTAAAAGAAAGCAAGCCCCCAGTTTGCGTAACATTGAGATGTGAGGAGAGAAGCAGACCTGCTTCAAAAAAAAACCCCGAGGGTGCAGCTGAAGGTGAGCATCTGCAGTTACCAAATTTCCATGATGCTGGGATTTCCCCACCACCACACCCATCGCTGCAGGGAGGTGGCCCAGCTATTATCTCTTCTCTGAGCCACATGCTTTGCCACTTAATTCCACAGCAGTTGAGATCAGAATGGGGAGGGGCAAAGAAACCTGACTAACAAAGATGTGGGGCTTTTAAATTTGTATCTGAGCTGGGTGCTTGCTGTCTGACTTGCACAAAGCAAGCACTGGGCTCTGTTTCATTCGCAGCCTCTGTGGGTGCCGAGAGTGTTTCTGTGTGTGGGTTATGCATGCGGAGAGACTGTTTTTTGTGGGAATGCAACCTGCCTAAATTCAACCCTGCACCTTCCATGCAGCTGCTGCATAACTTGGGCATGGGAAAGAAGACTGGCATGATGGGGAAGAAAATAGCTCGGAGTTAAGTGTTAGCAGACAGCCTGGCTGCGCGAGGGTTCCCCTGCTCAGCTTCTACTGCTGCTGCTGGCTGCTTCTCCCAGTGCAATTATGCAAAGTCATCTCTCTCCTCTTGGCTCTGATCCAGTTTACAGTTTAGCTCAATGCTGCTTTTTCTACAGAATGAATCGTAGGTAAATTTAGGTGGTAAAGCGTATAAGACTGCAGGAAGTGGCTGGGATTTTTAGTTATTAGATCAAAAAGCTTCTGGAAATACTTAGTGTTATGGAGGAGGCTGCAACCACCAGGAAACACGAGGCTTTGACATACTTTTTAGCTACCAAAGCAGTGGCTAAGTCCACCTGGAAATGCTCTGCTGGTGGTAGCATTAGAATTTAGGATCTGGTAAACAGTGCTTTTGCCAGACTCACAGCAGAGATGCTTTTCTCTGTGTATTGGAAATGTAAGTACTCATGTTTACATGCTGGTATAGAATCATAGAATGGTTTGAGTTGGAAGGGATCTTAAAGCTCATCCAGTTCCATCCCCTCTGCTATAAGCAGAGACACCTCCCACTCCATGAGGTTGCTCAAAGCCTCATCCAGCCTGGCCTTGAACATCTCCAGAGATGGGGCATCTATGACTTCTTTGGGTAACCTGGGCCAGTGCCTCACCACACTTAGAGCAAAAAATTTCTTCCTGACATCTAAATCTCCCCTCTTTTGGCTTAAGACCGTTGCCCCGCATCCTATCTCTACACTCCCTGATAAAGCACCCCTCCCACTGCTTTAATAAAATCGAAGGTACTGGTTTCAGATAGGTAAGGAAGACAAGAATGAGTTTGGTTCATTTGTTGTTAGACCTTTCAGAAACAGGCAATTATTTCTCATTTGTTGTTGCGCTCAGTTGTAAATGGGACACTGTCGTCTGATTTATTCTTTTAAGAACCACCTGGAAATTACTTGCCAAAGCAATTTTCAGCTTTTGCGATTACTTTTTTTCTTCATTTCAAATCCTGATGAATTACAGCCTCTGTAAGGAAGGGGAAGAACCTTGTTCTTTTATTTCCAAGTTGAAGATTAAATTTAATGCACTTACAAGGAAAAAGAATTGCTGTTGTTGCCCAATGAAATATGAATATGCTGTTCTTCACACCTGTAGCGCTTATAAGGAAAAAAAATGTTCTGTTGGGCTTTTGCTAATGGTTGTTACGCTGATGAATGACCCAGCATATGGTCTTGTTTTGTCTCAAGAGTATCCTCAGATCTGTAGAGTTTTTTTTTCACATGACAGCAGTTAAAAAAAAGGAGTTTGACTTTGCCCATACAGTAAGATCCTTTCAGACCTGTGTTTGTCAGGCTTGCATCTTGGTAGCATTCCATCTTGTGAATCACAGAATCATAGAGTGGTTTGGGTTGGAAGGGACCTTAAAGATCATCCAATTCCATCCCCCTGCCATGGACAGGGATACCTCCCACTGGACCCCAGTTTGCTCAAAGCCCCATCCAACCTGGCTTTGAACACCTCCAGGGATGGGGCAGCCACAATTTCTCTGGGCAACCTGGGCCAGGACTTCACCACCCTCATAGTGAAGAATTTCTTCCTAATGTCTAATCTAAATCTTCCCCCTTCCAATTTAAAGCCATTCACCCTCATCCTATCACTCCAGGTCCTTGTAAAAAGTCCCTCCCCAGCTTTCCTGGAACCTCTTCAGGTACTGGAAGCTGCTCTAAGGTCTCCACGGAGCCTTCTCTTCTCCAGGCTGAACAAGCCCAACTCTCTCAGCCTGTCCTCATAGCAGAGGTGCTGCAGCCCTCGCATCATCTTTGTGGCCTCCTCTGTACCTGCTCCAACAGTTCAATTTCCTTCTTATGTTGGGGGTTCCAGAACTGGACACAGGACTCCAGGTGGGGTCTCCTGAGAGTGGAGTAGAAGGGGAGAATCACCTCTCTCAACATGCTGAAATGAGAGCAAAAAGATTTGTAGGCTGGAAACTAAACTAAAACAGCTTTAATAAAATAGTGGTAATAATAATAACAGTAAAGAAAATAGTTAGACAATAAGAAAATAATAACATATACACAAATATACGAAATCATGGCCTACCACTCAATGACCCTACGTTACCACAGCTGCTGCAGAGCAAGTCAGGGAAGGTGTCAGCAGCAGGAGATAGTTTGACCTAGGAACAGGATTCAGGAACACGCAGATCTGGGATTGGGGGCAAACAGACAGACAAGGTCCTCACTGGACATTGGCCATCAAGAGAGCAAGACCCTCATGATTTTTCAGTTTTATCCTGAGTGTGATGTCTATGGGATGGAATCCTCTGTTGGTCAGTTTGGGGTCACCTGTCCTGTCCGCCCCTCCTGCAGGTACACCTTTTTCACCTCTTTGACTCAGAGCTCCATCAGCTTGAGGATGGGCTTGGTTTCTGTAGGAATAAGGACAAATAAGTCCTTTTTCTATCCCAGTGCTCTGTGTGATCACTGCAAGAGACAAACCCCATCTGAAAAACATGCAGTGAAATTTCAAAACCTGAGCTTACTTCAACAAAACTGAGCTGAATCAGAAACTGATTCTGCTCAAAGCAGAGAAAACGTGTAAAAAACCTTGACACATTCATACCTTGTCTCCTGTGCCTAGAATACTTTATACAGTTCTTTATATTCCATGTAAACATTGTTTGTGTGTCATAAGAAAGACCTTTAACTTGACCTCTTTTACAGGCCAGCTTTTTCTCCCACACAGATGAGCACCAGGGCGACTCCGCAGTTGCTTGTGATCGTTCCCAATGTATACCAGTGCATGTCAGAGCAGAACTGGGGCCAGTCTCTGAAAATGTGGATGTTGCATCAAAGTACAGTCAGGGCAGGGACTTCCTGTCACGAGATCTGCAGGAGAAACTTATTCATGCAAATTAGGAAGACAGGTTGCTATATAAGAGTGGATTTCTCCCCTGTGTCAGATCTGTTAAGAACCAGCGTAGATGCACTGTGGGCAAGCTTACACTGCTGTGTCAGATGATTGCTGCCTTAAGGATGGCTTGTGAAGTGAATGATGCCATCGAGGGAGAGCTTGGACTCATGTTAGAAAATCTTTATCCTCTGTCTGTCCTAGTAAAACTAGACTGCAGATAAAGAAGATGCTACTTTAAAGTAAATCCGATTTGGGAAGGAGCAAACTGACTGCTTGTCATCTTTTCTGTTCAGGAAGAGGAAAAAAGGAAGGCAAAGGAAGAAGAGGAGAAGAGAGAGTATGAAGAGTACCTGAAGCTGAAGGAGAGTTTTGTAGTTGAAGAGGAAGGAGTTGAAGAATCAATGACAGAGGAAGAGGTATGTATGCTGAGCTGTTATCTGTGTTAGAATTTGTTGCCTTTGTCTTTGTTAGACTCCAGCTGCCCTTACTCTGTTCTGTCTTGTGTAAAACGAACTTGAAAGCAGGAGTCAGCCAAATGTTTCTGCTTTAAAAAGCTCAGTTGTGTATATGGTACAGGTTAACCTGGGGAATGCCACAGTCTTTCCTACCAGACTCTTATGGGTTAGTTTAGAGCACTAAGGCAATTGCTTGTTGCTGGAAATGAGTTCTCTCCTCCTTTCATCTGAGAACTGAAATAAAACTCCTTCTGGAATTCAGATAATCTTTTACTGTCATCAGCTCTACCCAGGTACAGTGGGCCAGGTGAAAACAAGTTTAAATCTGGAGTTTGGTAGTGCCCATATCTCGAGGGGAACTGCTTGAGTTTGGTTTTAATTTCTAGACCAACAGAGCTGCTGTGAAATCAAAGGAAAAAACAAGTTCTTGTTTTAAAAGGCTTCTATTAAGAGAATTGAGAAGACACAGCCACTGAATTCAGTGTCACAAACGATCTTTATGGTTGATAGCATTTCAGACTCTGCGCTAGCAGGCTGCTGTGTGTGCCTGCAAATGTGCTGCTGGGGCTGGTGGTTGAAACGTAATACTTGACAGAATATCACAGCAAACCTGAAAAAGTTCCACTGCTGTAGGAGGCAGCATCATTATTCTGTCTGCTGAAAACCTATGTGACTGATTTTAATAGCTATCAGATGCTGAAGTTGCTCTTGGGTTGTAGCTGCCAAATTTGACCTGTCCAGTGCATTTCGTAAGTGTGTTTTTCAGGGCCACATGTGTGTTTGCTCCTCTGCTAAAGCAACTGTGTTGAATTGAATGGATTTGCCCTTAGCGTGACTGAGAGTGGCTTTGGGCTGAGGAGTCAGTAGTTCTTGACATTAGTCACAGGTTCTCACTGTGGACCTCTTTCCTTAGAAAGAAATTCCTCCCTCACGCTGGGATTAACACCAAGAGAAGTTGTATTTGGTGATGGGTTATTTCCTAAGATGCAGGGAACAGCGAAATGCATGTGCCTATCCTATTAGAAGATCACATTATAGCTAAAATATTAAATTGTTCTACTCTAGCTGCCCTTTAAAGCTAGAATCTCTTTATTTCGTTGTAGTTCCTACAACTGCCTGCCAAGGAGAAATTAATCTTCCTATATGTGGAAACAAACAAGGGTGTTCCTCATTCAAGAAGCCTGGCAGGCAGTTGGTGATGCCTGAATCTCAATGTAAGATGTCTCTAGTGGGGATGAGGAGGTAGTACTTTAATGATAGGTGGTTTGAATGTCGCCTTCAAACAGAAGCAATGCCAGGTACATGGTTATTTGGAGATGCCAGTCTTGCAGAAATGGCAAGCCACCCTCTTGCCTCGTGGCAGATCATGTACTGAAGCATTTTAGTATCCTGTTACAACAGCTGACTCTGCCTTGTTGTTGAGCCTGGCGGGCTGAAACTCATGCTGAAAATTAAAGTCCTGAGTTCAGAACTAAGCCATTAATTAAAGCTGATTGATTTCTAGGGTTGCAGAGTAACTTCATCTCCTGTTAAATGCATGTTGTTTGCATTGCCTTTGAAAACTGAGCCGCTTGAATTAAAATGCCAGATTTCAGGTGAATAGCTTTGAAAATGGCTTGAGCTTCCACATGTGTTGCACAGCTGTGTGCAATACTTGACCATCTGCGTGAGCTGCCTTCTGAATAACCACTCGGTGCTTTACCTGTATATGAAGAGTGTGTGTAACCTAATACTTGATGTGCGCACTCACCCAGATGTGGTGATTTCACACGTATGATGTGAAGAATAAAAGATTCAAAGATTCCCCTTCAGAAAACGCTTAAACACCAATTGTACTTGAGCCATATTCTTAGAAAATACCTCTCATAAATTCCTAGTTGAGATCAAATATATGTATATATAGAATCATAGAATGGTTTGGGTTAGAAGGCACCTTAAGCATCATCCAGTTCCAACCTCCCTGCCATGAGCTGGGACACCTCCCACTGGATCAGGCTGCTCAAGGTCCCATCCAACCTGGCCTTGAACATCTCCAGGGATGGGGCAGCCATAACTTCCCTGGGCAACTTGTGTCAGTGCCTCACCACTCTCATTATGAAGAATTTCCTCCTAGTTTCTAACCTAAATCTCCCCCCCTTCCAATTTAAAGCCATTCCCCCTTGTCCTATCACTCTATGCCGTTGTTATAAGTCCCTCCCCAGCTTTCCTGTAGCCCCTTCAGGTACTGGAAGGCCACTCTAAGGTCTCCTTGCAGCCTTCTCTTTTCCCAACAGCCCCAACTTTCTCAGCCTGTCCTCTCCTTCACTGTCTATGTTTAAAACTTCAGATTTGCATAAGCTGAACACTTTTGTAAGGTTAGTACTCAGCAAGTTTGTGGTGCGTTTAATGTTCATGAGTTTAAAATAATGATTGTTTTCTTTGCTGTATCCAGTCTCGCAGCTTTCTAATGGAATTTCTGGAATACATTAAGGTAAGCTACCATTGGTCTTTCTCTTCCATCCTTCTTAGGCTGTGTAAAATATCTTTGTCAAAGAGCTGAGTTGCAGAAAGAAGGGAAATCTCTCCTTCCTCTTTGATTTGCTTAAATATTCAACAAGTAACAAAAGTGACACCTTAGTCTGTATTATTTACTTACTGAGCATGTCCATCATCATTAAAATGGTTTGTGGCTATAGGTGCGACATCGTTTTTGGGGGGCAGGATTGTAGGTCTGACCTTCAAGGATGGAGTGATAAACTCTGCACCTGGTGGGTCACCTCAGAGTTATGAACAGTGATGTTTGCTGCTGATGGGGATTTGGGACATTCAGGCTTTTTGTTTGTGAACATCAGCTACTGATTTAGAAAAGAGTCTCTGCAGCTCAGCTTAGCAAGAATGAGAGTTGCTGTACCAGCATGTAGCCTGGATGTGTTTGTGCCTGAAACGCTGGCGTTGTAAAGGTCAATCCGACTTTTCATGCTGTTTCTTTTTGTGGTTTTATCCGTGTGATTTGCAATGTTGTCTTAATGTTTGAAAGGAGCATTGAAGAAGATCATGGTTTTAACAAGGTGTGTCTCCCTCTCATCATTGTATGGTTGGTTATTTAAATCCTGTGGTGCGTTCTTGAGGATTTCCACTTTTGATGTCCCAGAACAAACGCGTCTTTCTCCACTATCGGTGTATCAAAGGTCAAATGCATTTTTCTACCCTACTCTAACAATGTCATGCAAATCTTTTGTACTAATGAATTCTTTTCCTCCTTTACTGGGAACTGAATTCTTATCTGGCATGTGTGTGAAAGGCTTCCTTCGTAAGCAAATCACTTATATGCTTGGTGAAGCCAAATCATTTTGTTAATTCAGAATCTTGCACTCTGGGCCAGTTTTACATATCCATTATTCCTGAGTTACAAACAGATTTGTCTCATGGATAACTCTCCTCAAGAAGTTAATTTGAGTGATTGCCATAGAAGTCTGAGCAGCAACTCTTGTTCTGGAGTCGCTGTGATGCAGGCCTCTTCTGCTGTGCTGTTCGCTGCCTCCTGTGTCACTGGACTCCATGGTACGGTGTGATTGCAGTTCACCTCTTCCCTTCTAAGGCTTTAAAGATACTGCCAAGCTGTGGATTGAGGAGGACGTGCTGTTCTTTATTGATAAACGAGCTGCCCTGGGATAACAGTAGGTAGCACAATAGGATATTTCAGCATACAGGAGGGTTTCCAAAGATAACACAGTAGAGTTTGATTCTGCACATTGCCCTGATGGTTGTGGAACAACAGATTAGTCACGAACTCTCAGTTTGGTGTTTAAGCACACATGTACGGTTTTACATTAGTCACTTCTACTTGATGTCAGGGAAGTTAAGCACAGGCTGAAAACTAATTCAGAAGCGCTTTGACACCTGATTTCCTGTGTAGAGATGAGCTGCAGAACTGGGGCATTGCTTTCTTTTACAGGTTTTAGTATCTTCATTTAATCTTGAAAGTATGTTTAATATATAGATTATGTAGTACCCTCATCTTCTGTTTACAGCAACCATTGGGTTATAGCAAGAAGCAGTGCTAAGCTGCCAGTAGCTGTCTGAAATACGTAAAAATGAAAAGAGAATTGGCATTTTGAAAGAATAACATTTAATTTAGCTCCTCTGTTGAGTTACTTGTGTTACTGGTATAACTGACTGGAGATAGCTCACCCCATGCTTCATTCCTAAGGGTGTTTGAAATAAAATGCAGCCTCTTTTCTCCAGCACTGCCTCGTGGGGTTGTTTTAAATGAGATTTTTCTTGAAGGTATCAAAAGGGTTGATGCCCCCCTCCAACAGTTCTGCTTTTCTGAAAGCTGAGCATCTCCCTTCCTTTGGGGGTTTCATAGCAGCCCCACAGCCAGTTTAACCCACTCTCTGCAATGTCACCACTTTACACCTCCAGCTGTGGCATTGTCTCTGCTGCAAGAGCCATGCTGTGTGTTTGCTTCTTACAGTGGCCAGTCCTTGAGTTACAGACTTGACTGCTGAGCTCTCAGAGGAGCAGAATAACCAACTGTTATTGTTTAACATAGTAGTGCTGTTGATGTACGACCCTCCCCACAAACCAGCTCAGGGGCTCTCTGAGCACTTCAGGAAAAAATTAATAGTGAAATGGGCAGAGGTTAATGAGTGGATGAGCGATTCCCTTGCCATGGACCTCCAGCTCTTTTGGCCCAGGGAAACATGAGCCTGCACTTTTGTTCATCGCACTGTTCTCACTCAGCTTGACAGTGTCATTGAATATATCTGAATCACAGCCAGTGAATTGAAACAGCGAACTGCATTCGGAAGGCATAGCAAAGGACTCAGACGCTTTACCCCTTCCTGTTTTATCCTTTAAGGAAAATGATGATGCTTACAGCATAAGTTAAAAAAGTCATTTTAATCCTGGGAGCTCTCACTCTGTTTCTTCTCTTGCTGAGGACAACAGCAGAATCACACCTAGGAGTAAATGAACTCAGCAAAGTGTAGATGTGCATACGTCAGTCTATGAAAGTTAAGCCTGTCTCAAAAATATGAAGCATGTGGTGAAGTGTTTTGCTGGCTTGGTACCTCACAATGTCATTATATTTCAGAGCGCATGGGGAAAGTGCATCCTAATTCCACCCCACCCTCTGGGTGCTTATTCCCAGCAGGATCTATCTCAAAAGGCTTCCAATAAATGTGATCGTTGAGGGTGAATATCGTTAAGTGAAGGTTTAAATCCTGTTTTTCTTGTTTATGTGGCTTTACATCGCCCCCCACCCCATCCTCTTAAAAGAAGATGTGACGAATCTTGGCAGTTCCCAGCTCTGAGAACTGAATTCCATGGACTGTTTCCAATTCCATGCGTTCAGTCCATGGTATTCAGTTCTCTAGCTTGGCTGCTTCGAACTTCACAACTACTGAGTTTGTGGCTTTTTTTGTCTGATTTTATTAATGAAAAAGATTAATCTGTTTCAGCTGCTCTCTTTCTTCAGTGTCCCTCCAGTGTACTCTCCTAATCGGAAACAAATGCATTTATCGTTTGTGATAATGTAAATGCAGCCCTTGTGGCCAAATGCTTCTTAGGAACGTAGTCCAGAATTTTCACTGAACAGTTCTCAAGTTGTGTATTTTCCAAGCTCCCTACAAATAGCACATGATTCTCCTGCATCTAAACAGATGAGTTTCTAAAGCCTTTGCAGATAAAACTGGAACTGAGTAGCTCCAGACGAGTGCCCTGGTTGATTCCTCTATTTCTCTGGAGCTCCAGAGCAGCATAAAACCAGAAGTGAGCAGTGGTGACTGCATGCTGACTGAGGCTGCAGCGAGAATCTCTGTCAAAAGCAAAGAGAAAATTTGCAATTCCTGCTTCTGCCTTGGCTCTCAGAGATCATCGTGTGGCCAGCGCAGGAGTGCACTCACAGCAGGCTTCCAGCGCTGCCAATTTTAATAAGGTGTTCACTTGCTCAGGAAGATTATTATGGCATTAATACACATAACATAAGTAAAACAGACTAAAGCACTTAATGCTGCCAGTCTTGTCTGGATTTTTATGTATGCATGTGGTTGCTTTAATAGGTGCTTTCATAGAATCATAGAATGGTTTGGGTTGGAAGGGACCTAAAAGCTCATCCAGTTCCGCACCCCTGCCATGGGCAGGGACACCTCCCACTGGATCAGGCTGCTGCAAGCCCCATCCAGCCTGACCTTGAACACCTCCATGGATGGGGCAGACGCAACTTTTCTGGGCAGCCTGTAGCAACTTTGAAGCATCTCTCAAACCCAAAAGGGATCATGCTAAAGCATACTGGAAGTTAGACGTAGCAGTCAGGAAACTTGGGCATCAGGGTGAGCTGAGTCATGGCTCTTTATTATGCCTGTGCTCATCTCATGCTCCTAATTCAAGGAAAGGTTCAGGATGAACACCAGCAAAAATGTCTGAGTCTTCACTTAAGGTGGGTCAGAGCATCCAGTCTTTCATAGTATCATAGTATAGTTTGGGTTGGAAGGGACCTTAAAGATCATCTAGTTCCAACCCCCTGCCATGGGCAGGGACACCTCCCACTGGTTCAGGCTGCCCAAGGCCCATCCAACCTGGCCTTGAACACCTCCAGGGATAGGGCAGCCACATCGTCGCTGGGCAACCTGTGCCAGTGTCTCACCACTTTCATGGTGAAGAAATTCTTCCTAATGTCCAGTCTAAATCTGCCCCTCTCCAGTTTATACCCATTCCCGCTGGTCCTATCCCCGCAAGCCTTTATGAATAGCCCCTCTCCAGCTTTCATGTAGCCCCTTCAGATACTGGAAAGTCGCTATAAGATCTCCTCTGAGCCTTCTCTTCTCCAGGCTGAACAGGCCCAACTCTCTCAGTCTGTCCTTTCCACAGAGTAGACTGGTTTAAGTAAATTAAGTTGTAATTCTTCATCAGACAAAAATGCTTACTGGGAAAAGTTAGAATGGCAGATTCTACTTTGTTTGATAAATGCATATTTTATTTGAAAGACAGAGAAATATGCTGACCCTCTAATTCATCACCTGCGTTTAACTCGTTTGTTTCCATAGAAAACAAAGGTAATCCAGCTGGAGGACTTGGCTTCACACTTGGGTTTAAGAACACAGGTAAGTGCTTCTTTTTGAGGTGCATGTACAAGCAATGAGTTTAAAAGGACAGGGGAGAAAGTGGGTAAATAAGGGTAACATATATGCAAGTGTCTCAGCATTACTGATAATGCTGGGATTTTGGTGAAGTTTGTCAAAATTCTTCCTAAAAACATAAACATTCGTCAAAGTACTATCCAGCCAGTGAAGAATTGTTGCCTTACAAGATTGTTTCAGTGAAAAGTGCTCAGCCTGCCTCTCGCGCAGCAGCCTCTTGGCTAATGGATCCTATGGCGTTTGCAGAGTAGTACAGCACCTCATCTGGTCTTGGGGTGCCCCTTCACCACAGCTTACACTGCTGAAAGTCCAGGCTGCCGTGCCCCTGCCCCTCTCCTAAACCAGACCTTCATTTGAGCATGCACTGAGCCAGTGAAAGGAATTTATCGAGTTGAAATCTAAACTATAATTTGCTTCTGTAATCACATAAATACAAGAAAGAGAGAGAGGCAGAACTGTGGAAACCAAGGCTTAGACACTAGCTTAAGGTGTACTGGGACTGCATGCTTAGAGTAACTATAGAGTTAACCCAGCAATAAATTCAAAAAGTTGTTCTTTGTTAAAAGAGGTCTTCTCTTAAATGGAGCAGGAAAAGGATAAATGAAGCTTTAGAACTGAGTGTAGCCAGGTTTTTGGTGAAGTACTTTGGTGTCCTTCATGGAACTTGGTGTTGTATTGGCACTATACAGCCTTTCCCTGGGAAAGATGTGTAGAACCACCCCGCTTCCGTAAAACTGACCGCTAATTTAGTCTCGTTTGGGGATGGGGAAGTGATTTGAATACCTCAAAATGTAGAAGCTTACTGCATCTGTCTTAGTGGGAATACTGATGTGTATCCTTTAGTGAGGATTTTAACACTGAGGAATTAAATGTAAGCCTCCATGTGTGGTTTATCTGAAGATGTGAAATGGTTTTTGCCTTTCCCTTGACCACTTTGTTATTCTTCTTTCCCTTCTGAACAGGATGCGATTAACAGAATCCAGGACCTGCTGGCAGATGGCACTCTAACAGGTGACAGTTAAAACACAACAGGGACTGCATTTTAGTGCATAGGCAATGCAGAAAATGCCTTCACTGTGGTAGAGAGACTTCCAGAGCAATTGCTGTTTTAAACTGTAGAAGATTCTAGTAGGAGCTGGATGATCTTTAAGATCCCTTCCAACGTAAACCGTTCTATGGTTCAGTGAGTACTTGCTGAGTAGATAGTGTTATTATCCCTGCTTCAGCTGCCCTGAAACTACTGCTTAAAGCTCTAGGAGATGTGATTGCTGCTGTGATGCATCATGCAGAGGCAGGAGGTGAGTGTCCTCAGAAGTTGAGGAGTCAGCACAAGGTTCTGTATGTCAATTGAGCCCTGCTGAAGGCCTTCAGGGGTTGCTGAGCAGCCAGCTGCAAGTCATGTCTTCTGAAAGAAGAATCACTTGGATGTTTTGGGGTAGTTTTAAAGGTGCTAAAGCCAGCAGTAGGGTACAGCACACTGTGGGTGAAGCAAGCATCTCAGAGCACTCCAGGATGCTGTACTAAGTGAAGTGCTTGTTCCTAGCCATGTACCCACACAATCAAAGCTGGAGTGTAAGCAGAGACTGGACATGTAGGTAGTTCCCTGTCTGAATAAGTCTGATTTATTGCTGGGCAGTCTTTTTCATTCCGAGGATGAAGTATGGAAGGTGCCAGTGTAAACATCTATTGACCTGGTGCCGTGGTCATGGCTAGGAAATAACTATCTTGGTGGATACCTATTCAAATGACCTAAAAGGAATCCGAATCAGAGCATAAGGATGTGTACTGTCCTGGCTGTGTCTGTGGCCTAAAAGACATGCCCGTGAGGTGGTCTGCCTCACATTTGATCCTGTAATGCGTTGAGAACAGAGGGATCTATTCTTGCTCTTGATGGAGAAACTGAAATATGGAAATTGAGATTCATTTCCTTTCAGAGGGTAAGTTGGAGTGGCTGAGGTGGGCCCTGCAGGGGCTCTGAGTCGCCTCCTGGCCCCTCTTGTTGCTCTGCTTTTCTCCACCAGCCGCCTGGGCCCAGAGCATCATCACAGAAGCGATGTACCTGAAGTACCTCCTCCCAGCTGGCAGCACACAATGAAAAGAATGTGTCCCTTTGAACAAAATTAGTCTTACCAAGGCCGTTGTCATAGCCCATAGCTCAAAGACCCAGCAGCAGAGAGGAGATAAAAGCCCAACTGCTAGCACGTTGTTCTGCCTGCCCTAGATATGAAATGCAGCCTCAGCAGTTTGAATGTCCCTTCCAAAAAGAAGTGACTGATGTCTGTCGGGAAGTGAGAGGAGCCAAAGTGCTGACTTCAAGGTCCTTTCTTTCCCCTGCAGGTGTGATTGATGACAGAGGAAAGTTCATCTACATCACTCCAGAGGAGATGGCTGCCGTGGCTCGCTATATCAAACAAAGAGGACGAGTCTCCATCGCAGAGCTGGCCCAAGCGAGTAATTCCCTCATCAACCTACAGCCTGACAGCCGAGCTGTTGCTCCAACTGCGGTGTGAAACTATGCTGTAAGAAAAATACAGCAGGGGGTTGACCTTTTAATGAATGAGGCACATAGTTTAACAAGAACCCCTCGTGTCTATTCATGGTACTTGAAGACAGGATGCTCTTTTTAAGCGTCAGGTGCAAGACTTGATCAAAGCCTTTGCTTTTCATTCTGTCAGAGCTGGTATAAAATTGGACAGTTGTTTGTACAACGGAGTTCTCTGGCAGAGAACTTTGGGCTAAAACACTCTGAATCACCAGTACCCCAGGAAAATCAGCAAGTTATACGTGGTTACTTGATCTTGGTGGTCAGTCCCATGTGGCTGTACCCAAACTTGTTAACGATTCCAAGATTCTCACGCCTGGATCAAATTTGTTTAGGTTTGATGGCATTCAGAACTCCCCAGGCTTGATCTGCACTTACGGAGCAGCATAACTTTGTTGCAATGACAGATACACAGCTCAGATTGTTAGGTGTGCAGGGGCAAGGATTGCAGATTTTGTCTTCTGTATCAACACTGGCAGGACGGAGTAAAAAGAAAATATTGCTGGGGTGCCTCTGTTCTTACTGAAATATCTGAAACTCTAAAAATGTGAGAACTTCCAGAGGTTATCTCAGAAAACCTTTGCTATATAAATATGTTTTGCGCAGTTTATATAATGTTAAAAGTTTGCTCGCAGCCAGCCTGCGTTCGTTTTCTGTAGCCAAGAGACAGAACCAGCTCTAGGGAAAGGCTGGCTCGCCTCATGGGTTGTGCAGGGCAATTCTACTGTCACCAGCTAGGTCTTCATGATTCATCCTTTGAAGTAAGAGCCAGCTCAGTGTGTCTGAAAACCTCAGATACTCCTGCCCCATGGCCTTCATGTTCAGGAAGTTTTGCTTTTTAAATACATTCAGGCACTATGAGTCATGCAGTTAATGTTACAAGTAAATGACTATTAATATATTAATTGTAGGGGTCAGTAGATCTCCTGCATAAGAGCATTTATTTTTTTAATACCTAATTGATGCTTTCTTAATTCTCTTCTGAAATCAATGGGATTGATATAGGTGCAGGGTGATTGGGGAGGGCAGGAAGGGCTGGCTTTGTCTCTGCCAAACTTAGAACTTGAGCAGACTAAAAGCTACATTATCAGTGAAATAAGATAGTAACAAGACAATAGAAGGAAGTGTATTTCCTTTTTATTTTCTGCACTGCAGCTGAGTGTGATGCCCCACACAAGTGCTGAGGTACAGTGCAGACCCACAGGTTGGTGAGAAAGATCGGTACGTCGTTACTGTGTTATAATCTAATAACCAGCAGGTAGAATGCTTGAGATTTGAGGCTTGTAAAGGCTCCTAACTATTCAAAGTTTGATTTTGCCAAGATATTTTTGTTCTCTACTAAAGTATTCTTGTAATAAAATAAACAATATTGAAAAAATTGCCAAGATTTGTATTAGAAATATTTTTTCTATGTATTAAAGAAATTTATGAGATAAAGGAGCAGTGCCGTAGTCTCCAGTGAGTCAGTCCAGTTCTGTTCGATACCTTTATCAGTGACCTGGGTGAGGGAAACCAGTGCTCCCTCAGTCAGTTTGCAGATGACACTAAGCTGGGAGGAAGTGTTGATCTGCTTGAGGGTAGGGAGGCTCTGCAGAGGGATCTGGACAGGATGGATCCATGGGCTGAGGCCAACTGCTGAGTCCTGCACTTGGGACACAAGAACGCCGTGCAGCTCCAGGCTTGGGGAAGAGTGGCTGGAAAGCTGCCTGGCAGAGAAGGACCTGGGGGTGTTGGTTGACAGTGGTGAGGCTGCACCTCAAATCCTGTGTTCAGGTTTGGGCTCCTCACTCCAAGAAGGACACTGAGGCTGGAGACCGTCTAGAGGAGCTGGTGAAGGGGCTGGACAATAAGTCTTATGAGAGGCGGCTGAGGGGTCTGAGGCTGTTTAGCCTGGAGAAAAGGAGGCTGAGGAGAGACCTCATTGCTCTCTACAGCTCCCTAAAAAGATGTTGTAGCAACATGGGTGTTGGTCACTCTTCTCCCAACCAGTGACGGGACAAGAGGAAATGGCCTTAAGTTGCACCAGGGGAGATTTAGACTGGATGTTAGGAAAAATTTCTTCCTGAGAAAGTGGTGAAGCATTGGAAGAGGCTGCGCAGGGAGGAGATTGAGTCACCATCCCTGGAAGTGTTCAAAAAGCATGTAACCGTGGCACTTTGTGACATGGTTTAGTAGGCACGGTGGTGGTGGGCTGACGTTTTGGCTGGATGATCTCAGAGGTCTTTTGCACCCTTAACGTTTCTGTGCTCTGCCCAGGCTCTTCCCGCAGGGATGATCTGTATGCAAATCCCTCATCAAAATTAGCCTGGGGCAAGGACACCTACTCATTCTGTGCTAGAGGCAGGATCATTTCGGTGCTTTGCTTCCTCCTGCTGCTTTGTCCAATCTACTTTTAACATTTTTTAAAAGCTGGCTTAAGAAAAAAAAAAAATTTAAAAAATCCCTGTTTTCTGTCAAACTTTCACATATATTATGCAGCATTGATCACTGTATTTTTCCTTTCTGAGCTCCCAGGTACTCTGGTTGTACATGGAAGGAATATTAATAACAATTACTGGCTCATCTGAGTGACCTTGTCCTAATTTTGCCATTCCATCCGCAGGCAAAGGCCAAAAATATTAGATTGGAAACCTTGTCTTCCTGTTACCCAAGGACACATCTGATGGTGGAAAAAAACCTCCAGCTTCTTTTTCAATGAAAATAAAGTCAATGTGAAGCATTTACAGGTTATAAAAGAGAAGAAGTAACAAGTGTCACAACTTTTCATGGTATTTGTTTGTGATGGGCACCTTAGAGTCCATCAGCCTCATGGTTTCCAGCTTTTCTCTAGGAACAGATTTGAGGATTTTATCATTCGGGTTTTGTTTTAATCGATAGTTGATCCTTTTAGGAAAAAACTAAATAGCCCAAAGTGGCAGTGAATCATGAAGCTGGGCTGTTCTATTCCCATTTTGGACTATTTTGTTTAACTGCTGTTTTTTTTCCAAACCCAGAAGCAAATTGAGAGCATCTGTGGCTTGAATGAAGTTCAACAAGGCCAAGAGCAAGGTCCTGCTCCTGAGTCAGGGTAATGCCAAGCACAAATCTGTGCTGGGTGGGGATTGGATTGGGAGCAGCCCTGAGGACAAGGACTTGGGGTGCTGGTGGATGAGAAGCTTAACATGAGCCGGCAATGCGCTCTCACAACCCAGAAACCAAACCCAAAAGCAGTGACCAGCAGGGAAAGGGAGGGGATTCTGCTCCTCTACTCCACTCTGGTGAGACCCCACCTGGGGTCCTGCATTCAGTTCTGGAGTCCTCAGCACAGGAAGGACATGGATCTGTTGGAGCAAGTCCAGAGGAGGCCACAGAGATGATCCGAGGGCTGGAGAACCTCTGCTCAGTGGACGGGTTGAGAGAGTTGGAGTTGTTCAGCCTGGAGAAGAGAAGGCTGCGGGGAGACCTTAGAGCAGCTTCCAGTACTGAAAGGGGCTACAGGAAAGCTGGGGAGGGGGTCTTGATCAGGGAGTGCAGGGATAGAACGAGGGGGAACAATTTTAAGCTAAAAGAGGGGAGATTGAGATGAGATATTAGGAAGGAATTTTTTCCTTTGAGAGTGGGGAGGCCCTGGCCCGGGCTGCCCCATCCCTGGAGGTGTTCAAGGCCAGGTTGGATGGGGCTTTGGCTGACCTGGTCCAGTGGGAGGTGTCCCTGCCCAAGGCAGGGGGATAGAACTGGGTGGGCTTTAAGGTCCCTTCCAACCCAAACCATTCCATGACTCTTATGAATGCAGGGATCCCTGCAAAAGAGCTAATATCCAGGAAAGTTTTGTGCCCAAAGCAGTGACCTTAATCCTGTTCATCCTCTCTGATAAAAAAACTCAGTGAAAGTCAAGTAAACCGGGGGTGGAATCCACTTCCTGCCCTGAAGACAAAGGAATTTTTTATGATCTCTCAGTACATCTTTATTCATCAAATGTGACATTTTCTGTCCCTGGGGACAAGTCGTTTGTGTCTGTTTATGCAGTGAAACAGAGTGGCATCAGCAAAGCTGCTTTCTGGAACCCTTTTCTGGAGGGCCCACAGCCATGTGGCCTCAGCCTTCTTCAGCCCAGCTGGTCCAGAGTCATCTTTGCCTCCTTCACCCTCCAGAACTCACCTCGTTGCGGGGCAGGTTGGTTTGGAGGTGAGATAGAGGAACAACTCCAGGTTTATTTGTTGACCAGTAACCCAATTAGTATCCCTTTTGAGTCAAAGAGCTGTATTTCCCTTTCTGAAGCCAGATAACCGCCCTGATGGAGCTTATCTCCTTCTGAAAGCATTGAAAATGGTTGAGTGACTGGCTCGCCTTGCCCCACCAACAGGGGAGGCTGCAAAGAAACGCAGCCCCTAAGAAGCGGAGCTCCAGAAAGAGTCAGTTTGGAGACTTGGAAGCCAGCTAAACTGTGCTCAGGGCTGCTCAGCTGAGGATCTGGCCCAGAAACCTCATCAGATGCCTTGATAATTCGGTCCCCAAAGCATGTGTCTTCTTCAGGTCAAAGGGTTTTGCTGGGCAGCTGGAGAGATGAACCAGGGCTTTGAGATTTAAGAATGAGTTTATGATGTACACATCAGTCCTGTGAATAACCAGAGCTATCCTCACCACAGGTGGGTCTCGTGCAGGTCTTGGATAGCAGCATTCATCCTGTGATCGAAACCTTTCTTCACCATTTATGCTGCATTTGGCTTTCCTTCCAGCACCTTCACTGGCAGCTCATGGTGGTTTCAGGAATCATCTAATTCCTCCAACATCCACCGAGCAGCAGGTAGATGATCTTAAGAATATGGTTTAGTAATGGACAGGTATGGTTGGACATAATGGTCTCCAAGGTCTTTTCCAACCAAGTGATTCTATGATTCTATGGTTCTATGATGCAGATCCAGGGGTCAGACCCTTTCTGCTGCATGGCTTCCTATGGGTAAGAGTTTTCTCCCAACCTTTCAAAGGCTGGACCCACCTGGGCCCATGCCCTGGTCTCCTGATGCATCCCATGGAGACAGATGGGCAACTGAATCGCACAGAAGACAGCATCCAAACCCTCCCTCTGGGCTTGGACACCCAGCTCAGCTGCGTGTTGTGCTCCCAGGCAGCTGATGTTCAGGTGGACAATCTGTCCTTGATGCCTGTCCCAGTGTAAATGGGGGCAGAGTGAATTCGGGGCCTTCTTCAGGAGAAGGCTGGAAGCAGAGGTGGCAGCCAAGATGCAAGGCAGCCTGCTCTGGACACCAGAGAATGGACACCGCAGGACTTCTAACAGCCATAACCCAATCTTTGGGCATCTTCACCACGGCGATTTACCCAACTGGTAAGATTTATCTCTAAAACCCCCATTCCTACACAGACGTGCACTGTGGGACACAGTTGGAGGCAGCAGAGAGAGGCACAATTCCCTTTGGTCTTTCTGTCAGACCATCTTAGTGCCATGATCTTTAGTTAAGATGACCGAAAAGCAGGATCAAAATGGTCACAGAGAGGACCACGCTCAGAGGCAAACTGGACATAAACTGTAGGAAGGACTGGCATCTCATCCTGGTCAGGTGGATCCAGGGTCACCATAGATAATAGATTCCTGGTGTGTCTCGAAGGAAAATTCCTGCCAACACCAAATTAAGGTCAGGGGATGGAACAGAACGACGGCCTCATTTCAGCCCAGCAAGGGAATCCGGATTCCGGAGCACAGACACTGCAGTCACGTTTGCACTGCCCAACAAGGGTGTCCTGGTTGTGCTGGTACCTTTGGAGAGTCTCCCACACCGGAGGAGCTGGGGAACGTTTGTGTGACTTGTTTTCTTTCTCCATCTTCCTGCTAGGAGGATAATCCTTGGGGCTGTTGCGTGTGAGCTTCTCACGTTTTGCATGAGCTCTTTTGGGAAGGCAGGATTCAGGGGTTGGAGTGGGAGTAATGGGACTCGTGGAGGGAAGGCTCCAAGCAAGGAGGAAGGTTGTGGTGGGGTAGGTCCTGCAGAAGGGGCTGCAGGAGCTGCTGCTGAGGGTGAAGCTGAAGTTTAGCTGCCGGTAGGGGTGATCTGAGCATCTCTCACCTGCTCCAGTGTGAAGACCACCCCACAGAGGGACAAGGACGTTCCAGGTACAGCAGCTCCTGAGAACATCTTTCCGTGGGTGATGGCAACCCAGCAGAGAGTAAGGTTTCTCCCAATTCAAGTGATTTCATACCTCACTGATTTGGGCTATTTTGGCTACAGGAAACCGGTGTCCCATCAGCTGCCCCACAGCGTAACCCACAAGGGTTCCTGCCACTGAAGAGCCCACCCTCTGGCTCACATTGCCTTCACTATAAGAAAGCCACCCACAGCCAGAGGTTTCCATCTGGGTGGAAACAGCTGCTCTGCCTTGCAGGCTGGGGCTTGTGCTCCCTGTGGGCTGCGTGCTCGCGAGAAAGATGAGAGTAGATTGCGATCTGCAGAAAAGATCCAGCTCTTGGTCATCAAGCTGAGAAACAACCAGTTGCAGCTTCTAACATCTCCCACGTTCATTGTGTTGCCTGCATGCATGCAGCAAAACCTCACACCCATCCCCTCCCATCTGCCCAGTTTACACACCACCCTCTACTACTGCATGTTTTTTCTCGCTGCCGCTTCCATCATTGCATTAAGGAGGGGAATAATTTGTTCAGGGCTTTCTCTTCCAAGAGCAGTCACCTCCAAGCCTTTCTCCAGAGTCCAGAGCAGGCCACAAAGACGATGCGAGGGCTGGAGCACCTATGAAGACAGGCTGAGAGAGGTGATCTTGTTCAGCCTGGAGAAGACTCAGCAGAGACCTTGGAGCAGCCTCCCAGGACCTGAAGGGGCTCCAGAAAAGCTGGAAAGGGGCACTTTACAAGGTCCCAGAGTGACAGGATGAGTGGGAATGGGTTTAAATTGGAAGGAGGAAGATTTAGATCAGACATTATGAAGAAATTCTTCACAATGAGTGTGGGCGATCCCTGGCACAGGTTGCCCAGAGAAGCTGTGGCTGCCCCATTCCCATGAATTGTTCCAGGCCAGGTTGGATGGGGCTTTGAGCAGCCTGGTCCAGTGGGAGGTGTCCCTGCCCATGGCAGGGGGTTGGAACCGGATGATTTTTAAGGTCCCTTCCAACCCAAATCCTTCTCTGATTCTCCATCCTTGAGCTGACCTCTCTAGCCCTTCAAGGTCCTTCCAGAAAGCCCAGTCCAGCAGAAGACATGCCCAGAGCTTCCCAGGGTGATGGTAATCAAGGACAAATGTAGGGCCAAAATACCACGTGGGTGGATTTGGGCACGATTCAGGGTCGGGATCATTTGCCTTGTTAATGATTTATTCGGCAGTGTCTGATTTTGGGTGATGTTCTGCATCTTCTGACCATAAGAGGTGGCAACAGGTGAGTGCTGCTGGTCCAAATGGCACCATACCAATGTAGGTGGGCTTGACATGCCTGGATTTGGGCTGAACCCTGCCTGAAACATCTCCCCAGCTGCCTGAGCTCTTCCTAAAGCACCCCACGCGATACAGACCTCTTCCAGGAGATGGCAGCAGCCGATCTTGCATCTCCCCCCCTCCCCAGTGCAGCATTTCTGTGGAGTGAAGCATCCCTCAGAGCTTGGAGGGCGACCACAAGGTTAGGGAAAGCCACTGCTTCTCAGCAAACAGCTTCCCTAGGGTGGGGAAAGGTGGGAAGAGGCTGCCTGGTGCTTTGCTCCCTGCCCAGCATCGCGGTGAAGTAGTTCATAGAATGATAGAATGGTTTGGGTGGGAAGGGACCTTAAAGCACATCCAGTTCCAACCTCCTGCCATGGGCAGGGACACCTCCTACTGGATCAGGCTGCCCAAGGTCCCATCCAACCTGGCCTTGAACACCTCCAGGGATGGGGCAGCCACAGCTTCTCTGGGAAACCTGAGCCAGGGCCTCACCACCTTCATTGTGAAGATTTTCTTCCTAATGTCTAATCTAAATCTTCCCCATTCCCATCTAAAGCCATTCCCCTCATCCTCTCACTCCAGGCCCTTGTAAAAAGTCCCTCCCCAGCTTTCCTGGAGCCCCTTCAGGTACTGGAAGGTTACTCTCATTTCTCCCTGAAGCCTTCTCTTCTCCAGGCTGAACAACCCCAATTCTCTCAGCCTGTCCTCGTATGGATGGTGCTTCAGCCCTCGCATCATCTTTGTGGTCCCCTCTGGACCCATTTCAACAGTTTCACCTCCTTCTTATGTTAAGGATTCCACAACTAGATATCCAGGGGACTGCAGTCGAATTAGCCAAGGTTACTGAGCTTTCTTCTACTTCTTTTAGCAGGAGGGAGAAACTACTGCAAAACTCACACAGCTCCGGGATGTATCGAGGAAAGGAAACGGCAACATTGACAGCAAAATGTTCACAGCAGCATCAACTGAGTCTCTGGCGCTGGCAGAGAGCAGCAGGGAAACGTTCGGGAGCTTAGATCCCTTCCTGCTGCTCCGTAACAGTTGATCTTTGGTGTTTAGAAAGCTGGCTGCTCCCTCTCGGCTCCCGGCTTTGCAGTGTGCTCCCACCCAAACTAAGCTGCTTAGCACATGTGGTGTAATCCATCTCCAGGCTTGTGGCAGGAGCAGCAGTGGGAGCTCATTAGCATGCGCTAATACGCATGTTAACAAAATCTAACTCCTACAGCAGGAAAATCATTACGGTTGTTGCCGTTGATTTGCACACTGAATTTGTTGCAATTAGTACCATGTAATTTTGAGTGACCGCTGGGGACCTGTCCCTCCGTCTGTGGCTGATTCCAGTCACACGAGGGCTGAGGTATGGGCAAGTCACACAGCGGAGCTCTTGAGACCCAGCTCAGACCTGCTCTGAAAGGCTACGAGAAAGGGGCTTTGGGCATAAGCCTTTGACACAGTTTCTCACAGCATTCTGCTTCAGAAACTGTCAGCCTCTGGCCTGGACAGGCGTACACTCTCCTGGGTGGAAAACTGGTTGGATGGCGCAGAGAGTGGTGGTCAATGGAGTTAACTCCAGCTGGAGGCCAGTCACAAGTGGAGTTCCTCAGGGCTCAGTACTGGGTCCAGCTCTGTTCAATGTCTTTATCAATGACCTGGATGAAGGCATTGAGTGCACCCTCAGCAAGTTTGCGGATGACACTAAGCTGGGAGGAAGTGTGGATCTGCTGGAGGGTAGGGAGGCTCTGCAAAGGGATCTGAACAGGCTGGACTGCTGGGCCGAGACCAATGGGATGAGGTTTAACAAAGCCAAATGCCGGGTCCTGCACTTGGGGCACAACAACCCTATGCAGCGCTACAGACTGGGGGAAGAGTGGCTGGAGAGCTGCATGGAGGAGAAGGACCTGGGGGTGCTGGTTGACAGCCGAATGAACACAAGCCAGCAGTGTGTCCAGGTGGCCAAGAAGGCCAATGGCATCTTGGCTTGGATCAGAAGCAGTGTGGCCAGCAGGTCCAGGGAGGTTATTCTCCCTCTGTACTCAGCACTGGTGAGACCGCACCTTGAGTACTGTGTTCAGTTCTGGGCCCCTCACCACAAGAAGGATGTTGAGGCTCTGGAGTGTGTCCAGAGAAGAGCAACGAAGCTGGTGAGGGGCTGGAGAACGTCTGACGAGGAGCAGCTGAGAGAGCTGGGGTTGTTTAGCCTGGAGAAGAGGAGGCTGAGGGGAGACCTTATTGCTCTCTACAATTACCTGAAAGGAGCTTGTGGAGAGGAGGGAGCTGGGCTCTTCTCCCAAGTGATTGAGGACGGGACAAGGGGGAATGACCACAAGCTCCACCAGGGGAGGTTCAGGCTGGATATCAGAAAAAAATTCTTCACAGAAAGGGCAGAGGCTGCCCAGGGAGGTGGTCGAGTCGCCTTCCCTGGAGGTGTTTAAGGAACAGGTGGATGAAGTGCTGAGGGGCATGGTTTAGGGAGTGTTAGGAATGGTTGGACTCGATGATCCCTTCCAACCTGGTGATTCTATGATTCTATGATAAATGTGTCATCAATCCTAGGAGTCAGGGCATAGCTTGAAGAGTTGTTCACAGAGAGAAGGGGAAGTGTTTGGAAAGGGATTTGTAGTAAGGTTTTGAGGCTGCTTTGCTGTCTTAATACTTTCCATTTGGCCACTCGATCTGGTGGTCTCAAAACTCCTCTTCAAAAGTTAGTCAGTCCCCTCAGCACTGGTGAGGATGAGTGCCATGGTTTAGCCCCAGCCCGGTCCAATTTGGTAAATAAAACCGAGCAGTTGGACTCCCAATTCCCTTCCTCTCTCCCACTCCCAGGGAAATGAAAGGAAAAGATTTGTGGGTTGGAAACTAAAACTAAAGCAGGTTTTATGAAATAATAACAAAGAAAATACTTTTAATAGGAAAACAATAAGATATGTACACACATATAAATTGTGCCCCCACCTCATCCCTCGATGACTCTGTGTCACTACAGATACTGCAGAGCAGACATGAGGGAAAGGGTCTGAGGTGAGGAGGGAGCTGGGCTCAGGATTCAGGAACACACGGATCCAGGATCAGGAGCAAACAGGCAGACAAGGTCCTCACATTGCCCATCAAAGAAGAGGGTGAGGCCCTCGTGATCTTTCAGGTTTATCCCAAGGGTGACATCTATGGGATGGAATCCTCTCTTGGCCAGTTTGGGTCACCTGTCCTGTCCGCCACTCCTGCAGGTGTGACCTTTCTCACCTCTTTGACTCAGGGCTCCACCAGCTTGAGGATGGCCTTGGGTTCTGTAGGAATAAGGACAAGCAGTGTCCTTTCTGAATCCCAGTGCCCCGTGTGATCACTGCGAGAGACAAACCCCATCTGGAAAACATGCAGTGAACTTTTAGAAAACGAGGTTACTTAGACGAGACTGAGCTGAAGTCAGAAAACTAATTCTGCTTTAGCTCAAACCACAAGAAGAGAGCAATCACAACTTGTTCTCTGTTGTTTGCAGACTCCCATGGTGGACCCTGGAGCTGGGCTTGTCCTCCTTCTTCCAACAAACAATGAGGGTGGTGAAACACCGGCACAGGTTGCCCAGGGAGGTAATGGAGACCCCATTCCTGGAAACATTCAAGATCAATCTGGATGGGGCTCTGAGCAACCTAATGTGGTTAAAGATATCCCTGCTTCTGCAAGGGGATGGACTGGATGACCCATAAAGGTCCCTTCCAACCCAAAGTACTTGCAGGAGCAGAGCTGGTCCAGTCCCAGGGCTGCTCTGGAGCTGCTAGATCATTCTCTTTGGTACCAGAGCTCCAGCAAGAGGTGCTGACAGTGCTGTTGTCACCCTGCTAGGACCTGACAGAGCATAACCAGGCATTTCTCATGTGTTGTTCCAGCCCTGACTCTGGCTGATGAACTGCTGTGGTTTCAAGTCCCAGCTATGGTCTGACGCAGCAGATACAGCTCTGTAGAAAAACACCGACCACATTAGCAAGTCTCATCTCGGAGACCTCATGAAACGGCAGGCATTTGGCGTAGACCAGGTCTCCTGGCCTCTTTGATCATTCCTCAGAGATGCTGCATCTCTTTGTTCTTCTTTCTTCCCTCATTTTCCCTGCTGTAATTATTTGCCTCACTGGCAGGAGGCATTCGCGCTGAACTAGCGCAAGTTTATTCACATACGCAGTCATTGAGAACGGCCACTTACCAGCATACCAGGATGTTTTGGGTAAACATAAAGCTGGAATACAAAGTAAACTGCTTATGCAGACAGCAGAAAGCATAAGCGATGTTTGCAAAGCATGTTGATATCCTCTGCCAGAAGGTTGCTTATGAGAAGAAAAGTAACAGTCCTTGCAGCTGTCCAAAACAGCATAAGAAACGGCCAGTGGTGGAGCTTCATTTCTAAGTTCTGACAAGCTGCCTGAACAGCCTCCAGGTCAGATCAGTTGCTTCTGAGGAATGAGATCCTGTTCTTGAAACCCAGGCATTGCTCCACCCAACAGAGAACCCCAGCGTTTCAGAGCAGAGAGAGCCTTGGACATTGGAAGCGTCTCTGAAGTGTTAGAATCATAGAATCATTAAGGCTGGAAAAAAACTCATAGATCATCCAGTCCAACGATCAACACAACACCACTGTGTCTACTAAACCATGTCCCAACATGTGACGTCTACAAGTTTTTTGAACACCTCCAGTGATGGAGACTCCACCGCTGCCCTGGGCCTCAATGATTCGTCACTTTGTCAGGAAGTAAAGGTTTCCTAATATCCAATCGAAATCTTGCTTGATGCAACTTGAGGCCACTTCCTCTCATCCTAGCTCTTGTTACTTGATTGAAAACATCATCATCGACCTCACTACAACCTCCTTTTAGGCAGTTGTAGAGAGCAATAAGGTCTTCCCTCTGCCTCCTCTTCGCCAGTCTAAACAATCCTGGGTCCCTCAGCCACTCCTCATAAGAGTTGTGCTCCAGACCCTTCACCAGCCTCACTGCCCTCCTCTGGACACAAGCTGTCCAGGCAGCTCCCTCAGCCTGTTGAATTTCCTCTTTGTGTGAAAGAGCAGAAGAGGAAAAATCCCAACATTGAAACACACACCTAAAAATCTCATTAAGTTCTAGAACAAGAATGTGGCGGGCCACTCCACATTTCACATACCAATGGATCACCTACAACAAAGACCAAGGTCTCCCTCCCTTATAGACTATAGGAACTAGGATTCACCACCAACCTCCACTTCTCAAACCTTCCTTCCAAGTCCAGACCTTGGTTTAGTCCAGCCACTTATCTTGGACATAGCTGAAATATGCAACCAGGGTGGATAGATCTTCTCCAGAGGATTTTACCCATGCAAGGAGTCCTTCCACTGTCCCAACCAGTAGGCAGAGTTATCTACAGCTCAATGGGGAACATCAGAACTTTAGCTTGATGGCATCTGTACTGATCCCGGGCCAGAAGACGGGAGCACAAAGAGTTTTCCTTCCTCTGAAGGACGTAACACTGACCTTGATCCCTCCTTTCCAACTCTGTGTTGAAGCTAGCATGTTCTTAAGGTACGTTTGCACCTTACATGAGGAAAAAACCTATCCTAGGTGGAATTGCTGAACTGGACTCTCATAGCTGTAATTAGAAACTTTATTATTTAATATACAGAGCACAAAGACCCTGAAAAAATGATGGTCTGTCAGGATAGGAATGACTTGTGCCACAACAAAGTCTAAGGGGTCCCTCAGGTGGAGGAGGGATCCTTCAATGTCTCTGGCAGCAGGTAGGTCAAGATGGGATGCTGGGACGGCAGATCTGAAGGAGGTCAAGGCAGGAGGAGGATCTCAGAAGAAGCCAGGCACATTGAAAACAAAGGCTCTGCTGGAGTCTGGAATTATCTTTGCTTTGCTCCTCCTCCCGCTTCACCTTCCCAGGAGAGCGTCTGGGTTCTTCAGCAGCTAGGAAAACATTTTGGCCCAGATTCCAGCAGCCTATTAAGAGCCGCAGTCCCAGTGGAAGCTGGAGGGCTCTTTGAGGCTGCACGGACCAGCAAGCCAGAACTGGCACTGGGGAAACGCCATGTGGTCCCACCAAGTCCTGGGAGGCAACAGGGTCTTCCCAGACCGAAAGACACCGTCAGTGCATCTCCCCATGCCCATCGGTCTCCGTCTGCCGAGCCCTGCTGGCTGCTGTCACACAATCTCCTTAGGTTTGCAGGAGACGTGAGCTCACTTGCTGAGATTAGCCAAACAAAACAAGCTGTGTAAGACTATTCCCAGCTTCGCTTTGACATTTGCCAGAGGAGATTTCAAGCGCAAGAGCTGCTGTCTCCCCGCTGCACCGCAAAATGCAGATCCACGGCAACATCCCCATCCCCTCTGGACCGCTGCCCCAAGAGGCATCTCCACCTGCATCCCTCCATCAGTGACACCTGAGCTGGTTGTCATAGAAACCAGTGGTCTGCCTGTCTCCCCGTGTCCTGCTTGCCAGGGTCTGATGCTCTGCTCCCTCCTGCAGCAGCGACTCTTTGCAGTCTGAGGGACTCGGGGCAGCTGCGGTTTCCCAGTGCATCTGGGAACGGAGCAGCCCACGTGGCCGGGAGCGAGTTCCCAGATGGTGATGCTGCTATAATAAATGGGGAAGCGAGGGCAGACTGGGGTCACGGCGAACCCCCTGAGTATTTCACCAGTGGCAGGATGCTCTTGTCCAAGTGGGCGGCAGCAGTTCCCGTCTCTGCCGAATCGAGATGGGCTTGTTCGCACCTGCACGTTTTGGAAGTCGGGAGGGATATGAATGAACAGAGCCAGCTGCAACATCTGCCGAATACGGCAGGGAAGCCTTTCATTCAAAATAACCCAGAATGCATCCCCTTACTCCCTCTAAATATCAAAACATTTAGGTTTTCCTTAAGAAAGCTGCAGAGGGTATTGACTACAATTAATTCCAGAATGGGTTGATGCTATTGGATAAACCCTCATAGCCTCGATTTCCCTCTACGACAACAATTTTGGGTTTCATTCTCAATTGCTTTTTCTGGGAAACCTTGTTCTGTAATGATCATAAGCGAGAAGATGAGGCCAAGACAGCAATTGCTCATCACTCAGTGCCTCAGCTTCTTTCCCTCATCCAGACTCCAGGGAAAGGCTGTACTCAGGGCACCCCAACCCTATGGCTGAGCAGCGACACCGTGGAGAGCAAAACCCGGTATCCTTAGGGCTAAAAATAACTAAACCCAAAATATTGTCTGTGTTCAGCCAGTAAACAAGCACTGAAAAATCTCAGTCTTTGATTTGTGGCATGGAATTAGGGTCCAGCAACACCCAGGACATGGACAAAGGAGCCCTTTGAACCCTTCCTGATTGCAGTGAGATGGATGGGATGGGATGGGATGGGATGGGATGGGATGGGATGGGGTGGGAAGAAAAGATGAGTGAGGCTTCACATGAAAGTCACGGAAATGCCAGGAGAAATGTCAGGCATCCCAGCAGATGTGATGATCCGTGCTTGGTGCTGCCTATATTCAGCTACGTTGTCCAGGGTGGACTTGGCCCCAATGGCAAAGAGGGATGAGGACTTTCCTCCACCTCCACCCCCCATTCCTCCATGGGCCATTAACCAGCCAAGTGTTTTCTCCCAAACACGAGCGCTAATCAGACAGCATGTTGTGTCTAATTAGGACTCGTGACAAAGTGAATCAGCCTCCCCCCGCCCCCCTCCCCGGCAGGAGGATGATTTCATCCAAGGCCAGGTGTGAGCAGATGGGTGCCAGCTCCGTACGCATGCTGCCAAGCTGCTCTTAGCATTAATAAAATCCCTCTTCAACAGGCTCCAGGAAGGATAAAACCAGCTACAGGACCATGTAGCTCCTCAATCCACCTGCTTGGACCCTCTCCCCCATTTCCTCTCACCAGCCAAGAGCTGGTTGCCATTACTTATCTCACTTCTCTGAGGTCATTTTTTTTTGAGGATAAGTCTGTGTTCCACCAAGCAGGACCCGATTCCCACTTCTGATCCAGGAAACAAGAGGCAGGAGGCATTTGACTCATCCTCACCAGGCACTGAGGCCAAGAACATTCATCAGAGCATCCAGAAGGTCACGACAAACCTCCACGTGAAAATGGGATCCGGTAACAAAGCAGCAAAAGGGAGTGAGGAACGAGACCAGATTTCACAGAACACTCCAAAGCAGTTGGTGGCTTAGAACTGAAACAATCTGGATGTCTTGAAGAAGCCCGAGACACTGAAGAGGAGGCAGAGATCCACCCTTTTCAAATGAGCTGAAGCTGATACTTAATCAGAAGTGAATCAACAATGGGTTTTGGATGGTATTGTCCCTTTTTTTCTAAGGAATGATGCACCCTGGGAGTGGATGGAAAAAGGTGGCTTGGCCAGCAGCTGTATGGCTTTTGATGAGGACTCCATCTCCTGCTGCTTCTTCTGGAGAAAGTCATTCCCTCAACCCAGCAAGCAGATATTTGTCAGCCTGCTTCCAAAAAGGAGTTCCCAAGCAGAGAACAGACGCATGGATACAACTCGTATTCCCCACAGGAAGAAAAGAGCAGTGTGAGGACATTAACATGAGCAAGGGGTAGAAGTTGGGCAGCGTTATATGACAAGGCAGGAGCTGCCATTGAAGGCAATGTGGCCACCTGGAGGTTATAATTAGCAGATCTTTTAGCATTGTTAAAGGATTATTGTCCCATTATTTTGTTGGTCCCAAGGTTAAGGGACAATTCCTTCTGCTGGTAATTTGTTCTGCAGGTTCCTGGTCAGGCAAGGCTCTCCCTGACCTCCTGGGCACAACTGGAAGCAGATGTAGTTACAGAGGGTGGTGAGATGGTCAAAGGTGTCCTCTCCTCCACAAAGACCATCAGCAGTAATGGGATGTCTTAGGAAGCGTTAGGACACAAACCTTCCTGTTCAGCTGGATAAGTGGAAATCTTTCTTTCATGGCCTTTGAAGGTGGTCTGAATCTTTTCTTCGTGGCCTCCTTCATGTCTGAAACAAACTTTTTGGCTCTGCTTTAATGAAAAGCTAAAACTCTATGTGGAAAGCAAACATCTCCTCCCAAGGATTTATTTTCTTCTTGTGGAGCAAACTCCATCACTTTCCATCAAAGCTGTTTTTTTCAGATTTTTCAGCACAGGTTATGTCTCTGTCCTACTCCAGAACTGGGGAAACTGAGGCACAGAGCAAAGTGCATCAGGATCTGACAAATGCTTGCATTGATACGGTGGAGAGACCTTATGAGGACAACCTGCCTCGTGCTGAGACAGCTCTGAAGGGGTCATTAAGGTAACCTCTTATATCTAAAACATTTCAGTTCTATCCTCATGGCCCTACAGGCTCTCTACTGACCATGCATGGTCATGTCTCTGCTCTCCACCTCCTATAAAAGGTGCTGGGTGCTTTATTTCTTTATGCCACACCTCCTGGAGTTGTGTTTCTCTTTTAGGAAGGAAGGTTCCTGGGCCAAAGGGCAAAAAGAAACCCCTGTACTTCAGCTCTTATTTCATAGACTCACAGAATACTTTGGGTTGGAAGGGACATTTACAGCCCATCCAGACCAACCCAGAAGGAACATCTTTAACCAGATCAGGTTGCTCAGAGCCTCATCCTTAAATCTTTCCAGGGATGGGGCCTCCAGTACTTCACTGGGTAACCTGTGCTGGTGTTTCACCACCTTCATTTTTTCACCACCAGTCTCTTTTCGCTTCTCTTTAGAATCAACCATTCTCTGAATGAAAGGCAACGCTTGCAGCCCAGGGTGGGCTGTCACGAGGCAGTCGGAAGTGTTTTCTCGTCCACCTGTGCTGAGTTTCCCCCCACTCCTCCCCAACCTGCTTCTATTTATGGGTGTCACTGCAAGGCAAGAGAATGCAGATGAAGCCAAGATGCTATTGCTGTTCTGCATTGCTGGCCAAAGCGAACAGTGATGTGGCTGATGAACAGCCGTGGCTGAGGGTTGCACAAACTTTCCAGACAGAGAAATTAATCTTTTAAATAGTCATATGGAAAAGAAAAAAAAAAAAAAAAAAAGGATTAAGGACAGAAGGCAGAGTCCGGGAGTATTTCTTGGAGCAGGTCTCTGTGAGACAGGCTGCAGCACATGATGTTCTGGGTCCCCTTGGTGAACTTTGCTAACATCTCATTGGTATTTGCTGTGGATGTGCTTGAGCTGACCTGCTGCTTCTCTCCAGGATCCAGCCTTGGAGGACCTGGTGCCTCCTAGGTGACATCCTAATGGGGACAGAGCTGCCCTGAGCTCTGCAACCACCCTCTGGGATGACCTCGAGTCAGTCTTCTCCCTATTCCTCCACCAAATCCAGCAGATCCATGAATACTGGCTGGGAGGGGCAGGTGAGCATCACCCAGGTGGGCAGCTCTCATGGACGCTGGACTGGGGAACGTCATGGAGGATCTTTACCCAAAAAAGGGCTCAACTATCAATATAGCAACTACATACGTGACCACATGTTGCCCTCTGCATCCTACAACACAGCAGCGGACAAATTGGGGCAAAACAATGGCCTGTTCGTCCTATAGACCGTCCATCCTATGGACCATCCAGGTCTAGCACATTATTCTACCTCTGAGAGCAGGGAAGAGCAAGAAAGAAAATCGAATGACCATGGAGCAATTCCCTGCCAGCACACAACAACTTGAAATACAAAGACTTCCTAAGGCAGAGGTGGGAACTTTGGGTGATAGACTTTTTTTGGATGATCAGGTGCTGAAGTTTTGGGATCCATGTATTGCTCTTTACAGCTACTGAGAAGGAGGTTGAAGCAAGGTGGGTGCTGGTCTCTTCACTCAGGTAACAAGTGATAGGATGAGAGGAGATGGCCTCAAGCTGCACTGGCAGAGGTTTAGACCGGATATTAGGAAAAAATTCTTTCCTGAAACAGTGGTGAAGCATCAGAAGAGGCTGCCCAGGGAAGTGGCGGAGTTACCATCCCTGGAGGTAGTAAAAAAACATGTAGATGTGGTGGTTTGGGACATAGTTCAGTAGGCACAGTGGTGTTCGGCTGATGGTTGGACTTGGTGATCTTAAAGGTCTTTTCCAACCTGAACGATTCTATGATTTTTGTATTTGCAGCATCTTGCAGCAATAATTGCCTGCTTTAACTAGAGACATGACGGGCTTGCCCTACACTACCATCATTTGATCCTGAGCTCTGGTGTCCTGGTAGAGTACATTAGAGAGTTGTTCCTTTCCCATTCTCCAAATCTTTCCTCAAAATCCTTAATGAGATGTACTAAGGATGGACTAAAAGACCATCTGGGCAGTGGAAGACCCCAGGGAGCACACAGCAGCCGGCTGACACTTCGGCAACTCTGATCCCTTACATAACCATTGACACTGTTTGTTTTTTCTTTCTGACTTTTTGTGTGTGTGCGACTCCGGCATTCGCTGCTCCTAAAGCCGCTTATAATTGCGCTAAACCTCCAGCTAAGCTGAACGCTGCTCTGGGTCTTGGATGACTCACTGAGCCATTTCCTTTGCTCCCCTCAAAAGAAAAAGCCTCCACCCTCCCCCTGGAAACCCAGGAGGACACGGCTGGCTCCAGCACCCCCTTCTCTTTGAGCACACTCAGCAACTCCAACACTGAAGGGCATTTTTTCCCTCTTGCTAGGTCCAGATTCAACATTTGCATGGCCTCTCCCCTGCGTGGTGACTCTGATTTAGGACCTGCTGCCCATGAGACATCGAGGTGGTCTCCTCAAAGGACTGACAAAGGTCTTGCTCATCATCATAAACACCAGCCTACGAAAGCCAAAAGCCTAAACTTGCAGACAGAAATGTGGCAGCTCTGGCTGAGTGTGGTGAAAGGAATTAAATCCAGTTGGCAACAGGTCACAAGCCGTGTCCCTAGGGCTATTTTGGGCCAGTCTTGTTTAATGTCTTTACCAATGATCTGGATGAGGGGATTGTTTGCTTCCTCAGTCATTTTGCAGATGGGTGGGAGTGTCAGTTGGCTCAAGGGTAGGAAGGGTCTGCAGAGGGACCAGGACAGGCTGGATCCATGGGCCTGGGTAAATTATATGGGGTTCAACAAGGCCAAGTGCTGGGTCTTGGATTTGGGTCACAACAACCACATGCAACACTCCAGGCTTGGAGAAATGTGACTCCAAAGCTGCCTGGCAGAAAAGGACCTGGGAGCACTGGTCAACAGCAGCTGAACAGGAGCCAGCTGTGGCCCAGGTGGCCAGAAAGACCAATAGCATCCTGGCTTGGATCAGCCATGGTGTGACCAGCAGGAGTAAGGAAAGGGATTGTCCTCTGTACTCGATATTGGTGAGGCCACACTTGGAATCCTGGATTCAGTTTTGGGCCCCTCACTACAGGAAGGACGCTGAGGGGCTGGAGTGTGTCCAGAGTAGGGGAAAGGAGCTGGGGAAGGGGCTGGAGAACAGGGATCATGAGGAGCAGCTGAGGGACCTGGGGTTGTTTAGTCTGGAGAAGAAGAGGCTGAACGGAGACTTTATCGCTCTATGCAACATCTTGAAAGGAGGTTGTAGCGATGTCGGTGTTGGTCTCTTCACCCAAGTAACAAGTGATAGGAGAAGGGGAAATGGCCATAAACTGTGCTGCAGCCTCTCCAGCCCAGTTTCTGACCCTTCTTTCCCCAGACCTGTCTCATAGCAGTGGCTCTAAAGGCTCAGCTTGGAGGCAGCTTTTTCCTTTGTCATGCTAAACATCTAGGAAGGAATAATCAAATTATATCCACACAATTACCTGAAAGAGCGCATGCAGCATCCCATAGCGATTTGTCCCTTGGTGAGTGCCCCTGGGTCAAATCATAGTGACAAAACTCCCCTTTGTGTTTCAAACAGGGCATTGGGAGGACTATTTTGGCCACCTTTGGTTGCCTTTCTTGTGTGCTTCTAGATCTGGTCATCTGGTTCCCACCAGCTATAGCACGACGATGCTGTCTTTTCCAGGTCCTTTATTTGTTGCTGCTGTGGTTTTTAGGGACCTTGTCCCCTTGCTGCACCCCATCTTGAGCCCTCTGCCGCTGTCTATGACATGGCTTGAGCAACGGGTGATCCTTCTCCCCTTCCATATGGAGGGTGGTCCCTCCATGCAGCCCTGGTGCCGGTGCACAACAGGTAGGAAGCAGATGCTTCCTTGCACGGCTCCCGCTGGAGCAAGCGGCTGCGAGTGCAGCCCAATCCTGGGGTTTATGCAATTAGCGGATGAATCAGCAGCACATCTGGGCTCCTGATGAGCCTGCACAGTCACATTTTCCCCTCCATCCCATGCTGATGAGCTCTTAAGCCCCAGGAAGGCGATGGGCCAGCCCAGTCTGGCTGCTCAGCCGAGAAGCGGGAGGGAGAGGAAGCTGGGCTGGCTTGCCTCGCAGGGGAAATATTAAATGCTGCCATCAAAAACTAGGTCATGTCCTTTGCCCTGTGTCTTCTCGATCTGGGGGTGAGAAATCAGGTCTGGTTTGGGCAGATGGTGTTTTCAGGTTCCCTTGGCCCTGAACTTGGGTATGAAAGGGGCACATGGAGGCTTCCTTCTTGCTCCTTCTGCCTCCAGGCTTCAGAGCAGAGGGTTGACACGGAGCTAAGCCCCAGAGCACAGAGCTGGGTGTCCTGTAGGGATGGGTTTACGGAGCCGAGTCAAGCTCAAGGCAGCTGAACATAGCAAGTTTTTCCCAAGGACAGGGCAAGCAAAAGGAGCGTGAGGCTGGGGATGGAGAAAGGGAGGCGGGGGATGGTGAAGGAAAGGCAGGGAATGGAGAGGGAAAGGCAGGGGATTGGGAAAAGGAGGCTGGGGTTTGGGAAAGGGAGGCTGGGGGTTGGAAAGGGAAGGCTAGGGATGGAGACAGGGATGCTAGGGGTGGAGACAGGGAGGCTGGGGATGGATAAGGAGAAGCTGGGGATGGAGAAGGGGAGGCTGGGGATGGATAAAGGGAGGCAGAGGATGGATAAAGGGAGACTGAGGATGGATAAAGAGGCTGAGGATGGATAAAGGGAGGCAGAGGATGGATAAAGAGGCTGAGGATGGATAAAGGGAGGCAGAGGATAGATAAAGGGAGACTGGGGATGGATAAAGAGGCAGAGGATGGATAAAGGGAGACTGAGGATGGATAAAGGGAGGCAGAGGATGGATAAAGAGGCTGAGGATGGATAAAGGGAGGCAGAGGATGCATAAAGGGAGACAGGATGGATAAAGAGGCTGAGGATGGATAAAGGGAGGCAGAGGATAGATAAAGGGAGACTGAGGATGGATAAAGAGGCTGAGAATGGATAAAGGGAGGCAGAGGATAGAGAATGAGAAGCAAAGGATAGAGAAGAGGAGGCTGAAAATGGCTGAGGAGGCACCTTTCACCCTCAGCTACTGCGCGTATCTCCCTCAGCCTATCTGCCATTCACAAGTCCCAATCCCATAAGTGCTCCTGCCCTCCAGCACTACACACCCCCATCCAAGGGATGATTCTTCACCAGCAAGTGGCTGTAGGGCTTTTTCCAGCTCTGGCACACCAGGAGCCACGTATCACCTCCTCCATCACAGCCCAGATCTCTGCGCCCTCCCAAATAGCATCGACCCAAGCCGGAGGGCTGGCCGTGGGGAGTGGGGTGTTGATCCACGCAGTGGGAGCAGCTCCCTGGGGGACGTCAGCTCAGCCCCGCTGCTACGGGAGGGGGAGCGGTTGGTGGGGGGCTGCCATCTCCCCACTCCGCACAGTCAAGTGTCGCTCCACATCACCATCACTCTGTGCGGCAAAGGGATCAGCCACAAACAGACAGGACCGCAGGCGCAAGAGGCCGCATCCCTTCCCCCACCACCCCACTCCTTCCCCCAGCACTTTCCCTGGCCCAAAATTCAGACCTTTCCCAGGATGCAAAAAAACAAAGGCTATCAGGGCAGGGGGGAGGAAAGCATTCAGCAGCAAAAACAAAGCTGGGGGGTGCTCCTCCGTTAGCAATCCCCCTCCTAGGGTTTGTCATTTCCTCTCCTGCCCCCTCATTTCCCCTCTGAAAGAACTAGGAAATCAGCCTGTAGAATCATGAAATCTCACTCAGAAGGAACAAGGAGCATGTGGGCCCTGCATTATTCTATGATTCTATGATTATCACAGAATCACAGAATCACCAGGTTGGAAAGGACCCACTGGATCATCGAGTCCAACCATTCCTAACACTCCCTAAACCATGTCCCTCAGCACTTCATCAACCCACTCCTTAAACACCTCCAGGGAAGGCGACTCGACCCCCTCCCTGGGCAGCTGTTCCAGTGCCCAATGACTCTTTCCGTTAAGAATTTTTTTCTGATATCCAACCTGAACCTCCCCTGGCGGAGCTTCAGGCCATTCCCTTTTGTCCTGTCCTGAGTCACTTGGGAGAAGAGCCCAGCTCCCTCCTCTCCACAACCTCCTTTTAGGTAGTTGTAGAGAGTAATAAGGTCTCCCCTCAGCCTCACAACCAGCCCCTTCCACAGCAAAAACCACTTTTCTGTAAAATAAACGAGAAGCTGGGGCGGCCTATGGAGATGTCTCCACAAATGGAGAGCTGGTTCCTCCAGGCTTTGCATCCTGGAGGTGAATATCTTCTCCTTCTCTCTGCCCAGAGGTACCATATCGGGGCCCTCTGACCTCCGCCAGCAGGATTTGGCCCCCGTGAATTATTGCACACACGCTGCTATGTGCATCCTTCACTTTCAGGCATGGTTTGGGGCCAGCATGCCCGTGGGTAATGGAGGGAAGGAGACACCAGTGGGACACACCAGCACTCCCAGTTGATTTCATTATCAATAAATAATAAGCAATGCATGCAACAAAAAGCTCAGCCATCACCATCCTCCTCTCCTATAAACTTGGTCCTGGGAGGGAGGAGGCAGAGAATGAGGTAGACCTTCTCCAGCCAGCCTAGGTCATGGGCTGTCCTAATTTTTCCATGCAAAGCAGCTGATGCCATTCCCCAAATATTACCTTTGAAGTGTTACAATCAGGATTTAGCAGCAGGCAAAAAGGGAGCGGATCTTACACACAAAGCAGGGAGTGTTGCGTTAGTCTCATTAACAATCAGATCTCAATAAAGCAAGTCATTTTTGTTAGCCTCATTGCAACAAGACCAACATGTAGTGTCCAAATTATCCAATTACTGCTAATTCCCATTAATAATGCAATTATGATTAGAATCATAGAATCGTTAAGGTTAGGAAAAAACTCTACTATTATCCAGTCCAAATGTCAGCCCAACACCACTGTGCCTACTAAACCATGTCCCCAAGTGCCACATCTACACCTTGTTTTTAACAACTCCATGGATGGAGACCCTACCACTTCACTGGGCAGCCTCTTCCAATGCTTCATCACTCTTTCGGCAGAGAAATTTTTCCTAATATCCAATCTAAACCTCTGCTGGTGTAACTTGAGGCCATTTCTTCTCATTTTATTGCTTGCTGTTTGAGAGAAGAGACCAGCACCCACCTTGCTACAACCTCCTTTCCAGGAGCTGTAGAGAGTAACAAGGTCAGCCCTCAGCCTCCTTTTCTCCAGGCTAAACAACCCCAGTCCCCTCAGCCACTCCTCATAACCCCTGTTCTCCAGCCTCTTCCCCAGCTTCGTTCCCCGTCTCTGGACTCATTCTAGCCCTTCAATGTCCTTCTTGTAGTGACAGGCCCAGAAATGAACCCAGGATTTGCCGTGCGTCCTCATCAGTGCCGAGTCCAGAGGGATGATTGCTTCCCTGGTCCTGCTGACTACACCATTGCCGATATAAGCCATGATGCTGTTGGTCTTCTTGACCACCTAGACACACTGCTGGCTCATGTTCAGCCAGCTATCAACCAGCATTACCAAGACCGGTTTTGTTCTACACAAACCAACTTCCAACTTGTGTTTCCAACAAACCAACAGAGGACTTCCAACCACCTCTGATGCTGTGCTCACCCTTCCTCAGGATCATCATGGCAAGGCACCAGCACCTCAAATATTTTGCTGGAGGTGCTGAGGTGCTGTTTGGTGTTGGAGGTCACTGGAGGTCTTCATACCTCATCAAGCAGCCTACTGCTGCCACTTCTGTCTCACCAGCCAGCAGATGGGGTTATACAAGGATCCCTTTTTTTTTTAAGACCTTTACTGACTGGTAGAATGTTTTTCAAGTGAAACCACACAATTGCAAAAAGCGTAGCTAAAGCTTGATGCTCGTCATCTGACCGCTGGGCAGATTGGCTGTCACAGCCAGCAACGCTCATCTGACCATTGGGCAATATGTTGTTATGGCTCAAACTGGCTAAAAACAGCTCCAGCCAGGACAAGTCTGCTAAGACCTCACAAGACCTCACAAGACCTCACAAGACCGCAGCCCTTGTCTTCCTAAGATAAACAAGGCTTGTGACCTAAACGCAATGGTTGCACCTTGTTTTCATAGAATCAGAATGGTTTGGGTTGGAAGAGATCTTGAAGCTCATCCAGGTCCAACTCCCTTGCCATGGACAAGGACACCTTCCACATGTCTTGTGCTACCAGGTCATAAAAATGGTGTTGAAAACTCCATGAGTCCCCCATGGAGTAAAGGTCACACTTACAGCATCGGCAGAACGAGCTACTCCCAGTCATGGAGCTCAGACAGGTCACAGGTTGTCCTCTCCTGTGTGGAGCAGCTCTACCAGGCTGCAGAGCCAGTGCAGAGGCAGCTTGTGTGATGCCTCGGGAAAAGCAGCCTCTCTGCAGGTCCTGCATCCTCTTACATCGGCAATACCCTTGGGTTCATCTCATCCTCCACATTCTCTAAGCAAGAAGAAGCTGCTCTTGGAGGCCAAATGGACCTTCTCTTGGTCCCAGAAGGATACAAGAAACAAAACATTAATATCTACCATGTTGCTGCAGGAATTTTGGTAGCTGGACCTCTGTCTGAGCCAAGTATGAATGCTGAACAACAAAGCTCTGGGTTTCCTTCTTTTTCAACTCCCTCTCCTCATTGTTATTAGTGTTTCTTTAATTACTATCAGCAAATTATCTGCACAGCAGGGTAAGTGCCCACCCATTTTCTAGTTAATAGAGCTCAGACGTGATGTGTGCCCTCAGACATCTCTGCCTAAGAAGAGCCCCAGGCTGCTGGTTCAGAGGATGGTCAGAGCAGGTGTGGCTGGGGAGGAAGAGAAGAAAGGTTTGCTCTTCGAGCTGGCCTGGAGGAGAAGAAAACACTGCATGCAGCGTGAGCTAATGGCAAGGAGAGATTTTTTTGAGCTTGTCAGTAGGAAGCATATGGCAGCTCCTGAGCTCTCAGGCTTATTTAGGATTTAGTGGTGATTTGATCTATTTTAATCCAGATGTTCAGCTCATCACATAATGAGATCCCACCAGAGGAACCGCACCATGGTGCCTCGCAGCCGGCCAAGGACCCCAAAATGCACTGAGGAGGAGGAGCAGCTTCATCAAGACTGTGTATATCTGAGATTCCCAGGAGGGTGAAAGCACTGTCAGAGGCTGCCCAGGCAGGTGGTTGAGTCCCCATCCCTGGAGGTGTTTGAAAGGCGGGTAGATGAAGTGCTTGGGGATATGATTTAGTAGTGGACAGGTACGGTTGGAGTTGATGATCTCAAAGGTCTTTTCCAAAGTAGTGATTCAATGATCACCTGTCACTGGACCAGACTATTCCAATTCAAAGACATTCCCCCTCATCCTGTCACTCCAGGCCCTTGTAAAAAGTCCCTCCCCAGCTTTCCTTGTTCCCTTCAGGTACTGGAAGCTGCTTTAAGGTCTCCTTGGAGCCTTCTCTTTCTGGGCTGAACAACCCCAACTCTCTCAGCCTGTCCTCAGAGTAGAGGTGCTCCAGCCCTCGCATCATCTTCTCATAGTCCCCTCTGGACCCACTCCAACAGTTCCATCTCCTTCTTATGTTGAGGATTCCAGAACTGGACACACCATGAGAAGATGGAGGTGATGAATGCGTCCTGCATCCTGCCTGCATCTCCCTGCTGTGCTGCCTCCTCTGCTGCTTCACCTCCAAGCCTTCTTGTGAGGACAAATTGTACAGGAACATCCAAATGCCTCCTTTGGGAGTGCCAGCGCTCAGCATCCAGCCTTCCATCAGGTGAAAGAAAGTACATCTGGCATCTCTCCACAGGCGTCACTGCGCTTTTTAAAGGACATCTTTAATGAGGAAGCATGCAGGAAAGTAGGTGACTTCAGAGGGCTCAGTATGGAGATGAAATTAAGGCTGGTAGCATCTACCCAAACCTCTGAAGGGTTGTGTCAGTCAGCTCTTCACTACACAGAAGCAGTTTTCATCCTTGAGGACAGCCCATGCTGACACGAGATGGGGCTGGTTTCCCCTGGGGGCAATACCTCAGGACTGGTCATCACTTTGGAGATGAAGGAGCTGTACCTCAAGCACGGAGGTGGCCGGTTTTAGTAGATCTTTGAAACTAAACCATCCAAAGTATTTCCAGCAGATGTGGGCTGGCCGTAAGCATTTATCAGTTTTAATTGTGCTGCTTTCCAATCTCATCTAGGGGCCTTAATGATTTCATCACATAAAAAACTTGAGACATGGGTTTTCATTCACATTCAAAAGACATCGTGGCATTCATTGGTGTCCACAGGTGAGGTGGGAAACACAGCACAGGTCTGAGCACAGCCAAGACAAATTTAATGCAGTGTCTGGTTCTGTATGTCTGGGATCCTTGTCTCCTCTGCAATTTTCCTACCCGAAGCTTTCTCTCCTCCCCACCTCCTCACCGCGCTGTGAGCTCTCCGTGAATCTTTCCGAGCACAGGGCTCTTAAAAAAAAAAGAAACCCTGCATCTCTTGACATTTAATTAAAGGGATGTGTGCAGTTCATCAGGGATGCAGAGTGCACAGCGTTGGGCCAGGAAAGCCATTAGCCGGGTGCCCTTGACGGAGCCTGAACTGGTTGGTGGGCATGGGGAGGGGGCAGGGAGGACAGCAAACTCATTTCAGTTAAGATGCTGAAGCATGAAAGCCCTCTTGGCCTCATTGCTCTTTGCACTAATGACCCTGGTCTCCATCCCAGGTGGCTGCTGGGAGGTTTACCCAGGGCATATCTGAGCATCCTTGCAGAGAGAGGCATGAGGAGAGGGATGGAGGACAAGCAGCAGTGGCCGAGAGGTGCGGCGTGAGCAAGAAATGCAATGCATAGCAGTAAGGAGGCTCCAAGGCAGTGCTGAGAAATGCTTTTCGCTGGTGCTTCTGCCCATGAGGCTCAGGGGGTGAATGTGGGAACAGCCACCCACCACCAGCCCTGCCTGCTTCATGGCTCATTTTGCACCAGGGTATGTGCTTTCAGAGCAAACGTTGCAAGGGAGTGTTTCTTTCCTGTCTGTCATCTCCTGTAGGTAAACTCCAGGTAGGAAAAGCATCTCTACTCTCATATGAGAAAAGGCTCTAGAAAACAAGCCCTTGAAGTGAATGTATTTCCAAAGCTTTCCTGCTGGGTTCAAGAGAGCCTGGTTGGGTGAGGTTGGCAGGTCCTTCAGCATCCTTCCTCCAGCTCCGAGGGCTGCAAGGCTGAGAGAAGAAAGGACGAGCAGCTCCCAGAGGTATCGAGCCCTGGCACTGGATCTGCCCCAACAGGACTCCATTTCCAGACAAGCTGTGCTCAGGTTTGCAGGTGCCAGATACGTACATGGGTGAGGGGTGGACAGCCATGGTCTTCTGATCTGTGCCAAAAAACATAGAATCATAGAATGGTTTGGGTTGGAAGGGACTTTAAAGATCATCCAGTTCCAACCTCCCTGACACGGGCAGGGACACCTCCCACTCAACCAGGCTGCTCAAAGCCCCGTCCAAAGTGTCCTTGAACACTTCCAGGGACGGAGGAGCCACCACTTCCCTGGGCAGCCTTTGCCAGTTTCTCCGCACACTCATCGGGAAGAATTCATCAGGAAGAATTTCTTCCTAATGTCTAACCTAAATCTTCCCCCTTCCAATTTAAAGCCATTCGCCCTTGTCCTATCACTCCAGGCCCTTGTAAAAAGGCCCTCCCCAGCTCTCTTGGAGCCCCTTCAGGTACTGGAAGTCCTCTCTAAGGTCTACTTGGAGCCTTCTCCAGGCTGAACAAGCCCAATTGTCTCAGCCTGTCCTCATAGCAGAACTGCTCCAGCCATCGCATCATCTTCGTGGCTTCCTCTGGATCCTTTCCAAAAGCTCCGTATCCTTCTTATATTGAGGATTCCAGAGCTGCACACAGGACTCCAGGTGGGGTCTCACAAGAAATGTTGGCTTCCAGGAGAAGTTCACGTGCTCAAGTCCTGTTCCCAAATCCCACCGTCCTGCTGCAGCCCATCCTTTGGCTTTGCTGGGCATGTGTTAATCCCTGACGGCTGCTCAGACCTCACTTCTCAGCCCTTCCTGCTCCAGCCCAGCTAGCAAACTCCCACGGGATGCTGAGAAGAGCTGCAGCTATCCGGGACAGTAAAGCACACTTGAGCTCCAACAAGACAGACCAAACTAATCCACAGAGGAAGGTCTCAATCCCTGCAATGATGAGGACAGACATCTCTTCCACATGCAAGCAGAGGCTTGCACTAAACCTCCCCCACTGCTTCAATGCAAACAGATATGGTTGACGCCAAAGCACAGCTGAGCCTGGTACCCCAAAAGCTCCAAGCACGTTGTCTCCACGTGTCTCCATCCATACATCTGAATGCTTGGCACCCCACAGCAGCAGGACCCCCTGGGATACCCAGCATTGGTTTTGCTGCATCCTCTCCCAGGGCAATAAGAGAGATGCCCTTGCTGAGTCCTCCCCTGTGCTAATGAGCCGGGAAGTGCCCTTTGCTACAGGAGATCCATCCACCTTAATTACTGTGGACAGAGCCTTCCCCAGAGCAGGGGATGTTTAACAGAGGCAGAAATGGAGAAGGAAAGAGATGGATTATCCTGTGCTGATTCACATCGCTGGCACGTGCTGGCTGTGTCTTTAGGGCTGAGAAGCGTAAAGGGAATGGATTCAGCACACAGATCACCTTTAATCCCAAGGATCATTGATGTTTCAGAGTGCACCCTGCTCAAGAGTGGGTCAGCCTGCACATCTCCATGCCATTCCTCCCTTTAGCACAGCCTTCTGCCACCTTTTTCAAGCCTGCCCCGGCAGAAGGTGCTCAGGGCATATGTGGATTTTTGGGCACTTATAAAATCTCAGGTAATCCTTGAAAGGATCCATTTTTTTCAGGATTTTCTAGTGTTTCCCATCACTGCTGGGTGCTTCAAGGCTGCAGCCCTGGAAGAAAAGAGGGCGACCTGCCATGAAGTTATCTCTTGATTTTGCTAAGGTCAGACAAGGTGACAGTAGAGGTGGGATCCTGCTGGATCAAGCCCTTCCCAGGCTTCAGCAGGATTTGGTAGAGAGATGCTGCAAAGCTTATAATAGTGGACTCCTTCCCCCAACCGCCCCCAAAATATGGCACGTGCAGATCATCAGCTAAAAGCCTGATGTGGGCAGACAGCCCACGGATGTTTCTCTAAATAAACCTTCCCTTCCCTGGCTGACTCTCCATCGCTCTGCAATGGGATGGGTTTATTTTTTGGGTTCACATCCAGGCCTGAGTTTCTCCCGGAGCTCTCCCAGCGCCAGCCTCACTCCCTGGAGCTGACTTGCAGCTCCTGGTCCCCTTTGGACCTCTTTTGCTCTAGCAAAGTCATTTTGTCCCATCTCCTTCCTACCATGGAAATGTAGGACCCAGTGCACCCCATTGCAGAGTCTTTGGCAGCAGAGATAACTCATATATCAATCAAGCACATTGCCGCGGCCACTTATAAAGTAAGAAACACCCCCAGGCCATGAGTTACAAGAGTGGTGCTGCTCTCAAAGCTGTTTTTGCTTCTGGCCAGGTCCCTGAGCCCCACAACAACCCGAGGTGTTCCTCCTGCAGAAAAGATAGGTCTGGGTGGTGCCAGGGGAACTCATTTGCAAGAGCCTTTCAGCACGGTGATCTCTGTGCCAGCAGCATTAAGGCAATTTACTGCCTGACCCCAGCTTGAAAATGAAATCTATTATGCTTGACTTGACCTGTTGGCCGAATCATCGTTATGCGGAGGACATTTTTTTTTCCGTTGTGAAAAGACAAGAAAGAGGGGGAGGGAGAGAAGAAGAAAGAGGCATGGGGGAGGACAAGCATGGTGCCTGGCTGTCTCCCCTCCTCACGTGTCCCTCACCACAGTCAGTCCACAGAGAGCATGTGGGATCCAGCAGAGCATCGATCAAAGCTTTATGGAGGGGGTTGCCTGCTGCTCCTCTTGCCTTGGCCCTGGTCAGCAGCAAGCTGGGTGGGAGGCTGACCCATAGAATCACAGAATGGTTCCAGTTGGAAGGGACTTTAAAGTCCATCCAGTTCCACCCCCCGTGCCATGGGCAGGGACACCTCCCAAAGGATCAGGCTCCTCAAAGCCCCATCCAACCTGGCCTTGAACACCTCCAGGGATGGGGCAGCCACCACTTCCCTGGGCAACCTGGGCTAGAGCCTCACCACCCTCACAGGAAAACATTTCTTCCTAAAATCTAATCCAAATCTCCCCTCCTTCACCTGAAATCCATTCCCCCTCGTCCTGTCCCTGCACTCCCTGATCAAGAGTCCCTCTCAGCTTCCCTGTAGTATCTTTTAAGTACTGGAAGCTGCTCTAAGGTCTCCCCGCAGCCTTCTCTTCTCCAGGCTGAACAACTCCTACTCTCTCAGCCTGTCCTTGTACAGGAGGTGCTCCAGGCCTGGATCATCTTTGTGGCCTTCTCTGGACACGTTCCAATAGATTTATGTCCTTTCTGTGCTGAGGATTCCAGAACTGAATGCAGGACTGCAGGTGAAGTTTCACAAAAGCAGAGTAGAGAGGCAGAATCCCCTCCCTCGCCCTGCTGGTCACTGCTTTTGATGCAGCCCAGGACACCATCAGCCTTCTGGGCTGAGAGCTCACATTGGTCATGTTGAGCTTCTCATTCACTAGCACCCCAAATCCTTCCTTTCAGGGCTGCTTTATGTCTGTCTGCCCCTTTCATCATGTTTTCACCCCCCAGCACTGCACACATTGTTGCTTCCCATAGCATTTCTTACAACCTCTTGACCCTTCCCATCACTACATCCTGCCAGAAGCTTTGGAGATATGTCCTTGGTGTTCTGTAGGGACTATGCTTTGCTTCTCCACCCCAGCACCATCTGGGGCTGAGTCTCCTTAAGAAAGCACAGCCCAAAAATTACCCTCCTGAGCCTCCTTGGCATGCATTTATTAGGGTTCTTTTTGCCAAAATCCTGCAGTTTCCTTAATTTAAAGGCCAGATTCAGAACAAGAAATGACTAGCTTTGGTGAAGGAACAGGAGAGTCATCTTTGCCTTCTTATCTTAACCATTTGCCCACCTACCAGTTTTGACATTAGACAGAGCAGACACGGGAGCAGCACACGGCTGAACACCAGTAGCAATGCCCCATCCAGGTCTAGCTGGTGATGCTCTTCAGGAAGGGCTGGATTATGGAACAAGACAACTCATCCCTGCTAAGAAAACACCTGAAAAAGCAATTAGTGAGCCCCAGTCATCTGGCCTAAATCAAACCTGTCCCAAGTGTTTTGCAGAGAAGGGGGACAGAGAAATACCAACAACAGCTTTCCCAAGAGCCCTTTTTTCCAGGATTTCTGGCACAGCAGGGGTTGTCAGGAGTTATTTATGGGTTGATTCTTTTCTAGCTTGCTGTGATCGATAGGTGTGACCCATCACACAATCCAATACCATATCAGCAATCATAGCAGGAGAGCAAGGATTTTCCTCTCTGTTGTTCTAATGCCATGCATCAAGCTGTTCCTCAAAGAGACATAGTCACTCACTCCACGCTGCAAAGAAGCACTGGCACCCTCCTCCTTTTATTCCTCAGGGTTTCCAACAGGCCAATGTTACGTTCTTCAATGTTTCCTGAGACTTACAGACCCCATCCTCATCACCTGCTAAAAATAATCCTAGGGATGTCATGGACACACCATCCCTGGAGGTGTTCGAGGTGAGGTTGGGTGAGGCTTTGAAGGTGTCCATGTCCATGGTAGAACTAGGTGAGCTTTAAGGTCCCTTCCAATCCAAACCATTCTGTGATTTTGTGATTCTGTGACAAAGAACAAATGAATCCAGCAAAGCTGTATTCAAGTAGGATAAGAAAGATGCAGCTGGAGCTCATCTAACGCTACCTGTGCTGCTGAACCTCCTGGTTACTCAGCCATGGCTACAGCATCCTTCATCTCCCAGTCTTCCTGGATCAGCTAGCTCGTGGGATAGGGCATGACGTTGCTGTCTTCAGTAGTGATGCAAATACCCCAATTAGATGAACTGGGACCTCACAGAGACAGCGCTGAGAAACTTTTTGGCTCTCATCCCACAATGCCATTTTGAAGATTTACAGCCTATGTCCCTCTCAAATTACTTTCCTTAAATAAGTATCAAGAGTTCTCTTTGACACCAAGGAATGAAAGTGAAGGTCTCATCTTCTCTCTGCAGCTACCTCGGCCCGTTGCTTCAGGAGAAGCAGCAATTGCAGAGTACTGTACCATCAAAGACCTCCACCAGCTGTTTGGCCAGGTTCCTTGTATCTTGCATCTCAATGTTTCATCCTAGCTGGTTTTACTAAATGATTTTGGTATTTCCACCCCCATGGCTCTCCATGCTCCCCTTCTTTCAGGACATCCATAGGTTATTGCTGGAGTGATGGTTACTGGTTGTTGCAGGCCACTTCCTGAAGATGTTGTTCTGGAATGACCAAGGGTTCAGCATCCATTACTCCAGACCACCAAAGACTTTATCACCCAAATACATGAGGAAGACAAACGGCTGAGTGCAGGGAGCTGACGGATGACAAAGAAAAATTGCATGAAGCCGGGGTTTGACTGTGTCCACTAAAGGTCTTTGACAGCAAGTTGTCAGACACTGGTATTAAGTCCTACCAGCCCATGCTGAAGGGCATCAGAGAGCCCCTGTTGCCTCTTGGGATGGAGGCACTGAAGTACCCAAATTAGAAACACAGCCATTCTAAGTCATTTGGGCTGCTACCAACAGTATGTGGTTCAGCAAGGCCAAGTGCCAGGTCCCGCACTTCGGTCACAACAACCTCGTGCAGCACCACAGGCTTGGGGAAGAGTGGTTGGAAAATTGAATGGTGCAATAGGACCTTGGGGTGTTGGTTGATAGCGGCTGTACTGTGCTGGCTCAGGTGGCCAAGAAGGCTAAAAGAGTCCTGGCTTGGATCAGAAACAAAGTGGCCGGCAGGACGAGGGAAGTGATTGTGCCCCTGGACTTGGCATTGGTGAGGCTGCACCTGGAATCTTGTGTTCAGTTTTGGGTTCCTCACTAACAACAAAGACATTGAGGGGCTGAAGCACATCCAGAGAAAGAGAACAGTGCTGGGGAAGGGTCTGGAGAACACGTTTAATAAGAAGCAGCTGAGGGAACTGGCATTGTTCAGCCTGGAGAAGAGGAGGCTGAGGGGAGACCTCGTCGCTCTCTGCAGCTTCTTGAATGGGGGTCTCTTCTCCCAGGTAACAAGTGATAGGATGAGAGTTGCACCAGGGGAGGTTTAGATTGGATATCAGGAAAACTTTCTTCATTGAAAGGGTTCTCCAGCACTGGAACAGGCACCCAGGCAAGTGGTGGAGTTACCATCCCTGGAGGTAGACAGGTAAAGGAGGTAATCTGAGATGTGGTTTAGTAGTGGACAGGTACAGTTGGACTTAATGATCTCAAAGGTCTTTTCCAACCAAACAAGTCTATGATAAGCAGATAGAAAATGCTCTTTATGGGTGAAAAACTTCCTTCTCTCTGCTTGGGTATGCGATTTAATCTGCATTCCAAAGGTCATCATCACACACATGATTTTTCTTGAGAATTGGTAAATTAGGTGCCAAGTTACAAACTTGGCGCTACCCCCCTGCCCCGGGGTATCATCTTACGCTCCTTGCAAGGACGAGGATCTCTTTTTCTTTATTACAGCAGGAACACACAGGCTCCTGTTCCCATCCCAGATGGCATCCCCAAGAGCAACAGCTCCGGATGGACGTGTCACAAGCAAAACTCCTTTCTATTTATACAGCGCCTATGACCTTCAGCTGTTGCTACATCACGCTAGGCATAGCACAAGCATATTTCCAAACATTCTGGAGCTTGTTTCTGTAAGGTGTGTAGGTTCGTTATGTTTTCCAAGGGGTCGTTAGCCACATTCTGAACGGGTTCAGAGTAGAAGCACCTAACGACTTCATTTTTTTCTGCTCGGATCACAATTTCTGGGTTTAAACTTGGTACTTAAAAACACAGATGGGCTCAGTTTAAAGACTGGGAGAGGATCCAATTGTAAGCTGTCCAGCTGGTAAAACACCCTCGCTGTTGAAAAACGGGTGAACTTGGGAATTCAGGCAGTTACATCTTCTCGTCGTTGCCTTTTGCTGTGCCTTTTCCCAGCTGCACTGATGAGCCATGAACCCCTAGAAATGTCTTCACAGTGCAACCAGTGTCAGTCACTCACCTCTTAACCTCCTCTTGCACAAACCTGACTGACCTTTTCACCTCTCTGGCCATGAGTCAGGTTTCTCAGGCCATTATAAATGTGGCTTTTTCTTAAATTCCTTCAATTTTTCTTTGTTCCCTTTGAAGTGCAGGTACCTGAGCAGAGTGTAGGATTGACCCTTGGTGGGACATGAATCTCTCTGGCTCTCTCCTCAGCCTCTCAGCTGATAAAATTACGAGCCTCTTCCTTCATAAAGCATGTTACATACAATTATTTGTGAATTCATCACATGAATGGGTGTTAGGAATTTCCTCTGTTAAACTGGGCTCAAAATCCACCTCCTGACTGTGGAGAAGAGCACGTAGCAAACTTAGCTTTGACTACGTAGTGCTCCAGCACCAGATGGGACCCTTGGTGGTGTTTATGTGGCCCAGCAGTGAGCTGAGCTGGAAGGAGGTGTTATAGCAGGGTGTCTTCAGCCTGCCTTCTCTAAGAGCTTTCCTGGGAAAGTTGCCGGTTTACGGCATCTTCCTTTGGCAGACACGCAGGGTGGTGATCAAGCAGGGGAACAAGGCCTTCTAAATCCATTCATCATAGACTAATAGAACTGGAGAATGGTTTGGTTTGGAAGGGACTTTAAATCTCATTCAGTGCTTCCCCCCTGCCATGGGCAGGGACACCTCCCAGTGGATCAAGTTGCTTATAATCTAAGCTTCGGGGAAATTTGGGACTTGTAGTCCAGGTAGAGAGAGATCATGGTCTATTGGGAAAGGAATTGCTCTAAAAGCAAGCTGTGTTTGCTATTTTGGGTGTTTGGGGGAGGGGAAAATGTAGACAGAGGGAGGGACTGGGTGCATGTTAAATAAGGAGCCTTTGGGGTGATGTAGTCAGGAAAGAAATCCTGATTTTAAAGAGAATGAGGAAGAATATCTAAAGATTAAACTAGTTCTGGAAGTCAAGCCCTATGCAAGAAGAAGGGACTGACTCTCCCCACGTCAGTGGAGCCCCAAGGTGGCAGTTCCACTTTGAAAAACAGAGGTATTTTCAGTCTAGACCTGCTTTGGCTCCCCTAGCCTGGTGTTGTGTGTTGGGGGACCTGGCCAGTCCAGTGGCCAGAAGGACAGGGGCACAGGTGTGATCAGCAAACATTGAGCAAGTGACGGGACAGAGGCTCAGAACTGATCATCTCTGGTCTGCTTGAATCCAGGGTTGTCATTTAGGGACCCTTGTTTGCTTTCAGCAGAATGAGATCACTGAAGAGAGTGGATTAGATTGAGCCAAAGTCCTGCCGACTTTCAAAAGAACTCAGTTATTGATTTCTGGGGACTGTGCTTGTCCCTGGAGGACTGGAAAAAGCCCAAGGCGGTTGCCTAGGATGCCTGTAAACTCTGGCTGTGAGAACAGCCTTGTTTAACAAGGACCTTTCTTGATGGAATTTGAGTCTAAGGTCATTCCTCCAGACTGCTCTCCAGCAAGCAGACAGCGAGGGGCTGCAGGATCTGCTGGCCAAGGCTACCTGCCCTGAAAGAGGATCTTAAAAGCAAGTTAGAAAGTGAGTTAACGATGATTTCTCCCAAAAGCTTTTCCGAGGCAAAAAGCCAGAAATTTCCACCTTGCTGAAGTGGCTGATCTGGTGAGGCCATGGTGAAGCCTATGTAATGCAGATCTGGAAGATCTTCATTTACCAGCCAGAAACGTGGTGGAGAGCTGCTAAAATTACCCCAGAAATCAATCCTCTGTGCAGTGGATTCAATATGAAAGCAGGCTGTGGCCGTCTGAAACCATGAATATGGGCATGAACAGTGCAGATGTTTCCAGCACAGGGAGCTGAGATGGCCAAACCTCCCCAGTTTCCTGTCTCAGATAACTGGACTTAAACACTTGTCAACACAGATGCCAACTCATATGGGCTGACAGAATCACAGAATCATGGAATGGTTTGAGTTGGAAACAACTTTAAAGCTCATCCTATTCCAACCCCCCTGCCACGGGCAGGGACACCTCCCACTGGATCAGGTTGCTCAAAGCCTCATCCAACCTAGCATTGAACACCTCCAGGGATGGAGCAGCCACGACTTCTCTGGGCAACCAATGCCAGGGCCTTACCACCCTCACAGGAAAAAATTCTTCCTAATCTCTGACCTCAATCTCCCCTCTTTCAGCTTGAAACCATTCCCCCTCATCCTATCCCTGCACTCCCTGATAAAAAAGTCCCTTCCCAGCTTTCCTGTAGACCTCACAGCTTTCCTATAGACCTGTTAGCTACAAAAGAAAACAGACAGTATTCGGTCTCCACCAAGAGTCACCACCATAGGTGATGCTAACAGAGACCCTGGCTCTCTGTGTAGGTGTTTCAAATACTCCAGTGCACCTACAGCACTATCAGTCAACTGTTACTTTCCTTGAATCTATATCGCCATATGGAGCACCTCCCATATGAGGACAGGCTGAAAGAGTTGGGGTTGTTCAGCCTGGAGAAGAGAAATCTCTGAGGAGACCTTATAGAGACCTTCCAGTACTTGAAGTGGGCTATAAGAAAGCTGGGGAGGGACTTTTCATGAGGGCATGGAGTGATAGAATGAGAGGGAATGACTATAAATTGGAGAAGGACAGATTTAGACTAGACATAAGGAAGAAATTCTTCACAATGACGGTGGTGAGGCACTGGCACAGGTTGCCCAGGGGAGTTGTGGCTGCCCCATCCCTGGAGGTGTTCAAGGCCAGGTTGAACAGGGCCTTGGGCAGCCTGATCCAGTGGGAAGTAACCCTGCCCATGGAAGGGGGGTTGAAATTAGGTGGTCTTTAAGGTCTCTTCCAACTCAAACCATTCTATGATTCTATGATATCAAGGTCTACTGGCTGGTTTTGCTGATGAAACCCAGTGTCTCACTGATATCTCCTCATGGAGTGGTACAGCCCTGAGGAGGGGCTCCATCCTTTCCCCTTTGAATACTCAACAAATGCAGAGGCAGTCTGAAAACAGCTCTTCATACCCAGCTTTATAATATTTTTAATATCAATCAGCCTCCCACCGATTTCAGCGTGATTTCAAGGACGGTCCTCTGGCCTCCTCAACTGTGTGACCTTTGCATCACATTCACAAAAAAAAACAAGGTCCTTACTCTTTCCCTGGTAAACATGAACCCAAGGGTGTAGAAAGCTGCCAAAACCAAGCTCTGCCTGCATGTTGGCATGACGGATGGCAGAGCTCAGCTGAGAGCTGTTTAATTTGGGTGAAAGACACTGTGTGGGAAGCAACCCTGCCTGAGTTCCCAAGGTGTGTAGGAGCCAGCTCGGTTTCATCTCAGCTGATTCTAGCAGCGGCGTTTTGCTTCAGAAAGAACGAAATGCCGGGAGCTGTGGAGGGGGGGATGGGGGTTGAGACAAATCTCTCCATTCACTTCTGAAGGGATGAGAGCATCAGCAAAGCTTTCAATGGATGCCTGGGAGTTTCTTCACTGAAGGACTGTGGCAGATCTTCTGTGGCACCCAAAGAGGAGATAATCTGGAGCACGCCGGCCTCAGCTAGCTCTCCAGGTGTTTGCCTTTGGATTCTTATTTGGAAAAAGCTCTGAGGTCTTTTTGTACCAAAACCAGCGTGGCCTCTCTTTGTGTCCCTTCAGCATCAGTGCTTCAAATTCCCTTGGAATTTGGAAAATTTGACACACATTGCACAATACCCCCAAGATCTCCACTTCTGCTCCTTCTTCTCAGAAACCAACAAAAAGCAGAAACCATCAATATCTCCAAGACCTGCAGGAAGGCCCCTGAGTTCCCTGTTCCTTGGAGAGACCTCTTTGGTCTTAAGCATGTTCAGCACACCATGGAGCTCTAGCTGGTGATGAGACAGCCCTTGGCATTGGTATTTTAGAGCACCCCCAAACCATCTGCTCTAGTTTCATTCCTCCTCTGGGCCCTTGTGAGGAGGAGGAGACTCCAGCTGAGAGAAAGGGACAGGCCGCCTACTTGTGCTGAGTAACCATTGCCAAATTGGATGCCAGCACATACACACACACACACACACACATACACACACAAAAATATTTCCACTGAGGTTGCTATGAACAATGGTCTCTTGATTATTTGCTGTCTTAAACACATATGCCTTTGGCAGTCCTCCACGGAGAACGGGCAGTTCAAGCACTGACCCTCATCTTCTTGGACTGACTCGTCAACATTTCCACATTTAAAGCTACCAGCTGAAAAAGTGTTTCGTTAGTAAAAAACCGGACGTGATCCCTGCCCTGGGAAGTTGCAAGCTGAAGGTAGGCAGGTGGGCAAGGGCAGAGCCATGGCATGGATGATGGTGAGAAAACAATTCTGCTTCATCAGACCTGTCTTCGTTGCCCACTTGGTGAGCTTGACCATCTCCTTAGACACAACCGCAAACCCACCTTGTTGCCATCTTCCCACCCCTCCTTAAAACGTTGCCATGGTGTCTGCAAATCCATAGGAAGAAGCTGAGGAGTGTCCAGCTAGCAGCTGAGGTTTGTCAATCCTGTTTCCGAGGATATGCTGGAGTTGGGGCACCCTGGCTGTCTCTGTCCCAGGCAGCATTACATCCAGGTGCACTAGAGTCACATCCTGCTGATGTCCTACCAGGATGATGAGTGTCACTGATGGGGGAAGCACTGGAGGATATTTGAACCCAGAAGATGTGAGGAGTTGAGAAATATCCTGCTTGCACAAAGTGAGAACATGTTCATGGTTCATGTGGTAAAGAAACCAGTGCCTGCCCAGGGCTGGCCACTGCCTAAAGCAAAGGGGAAAAGGACCGAGGTTCTTGGAGGCAAAGTGTTTGATCTGAACCTTATTTGTGATGCTCACAGAGGTCTTCGCTCAGCCCTAGGCTATCTTCCCTGCTTTGCTTGGAGAGAGCCTTCCAGAGCGTCCATCAGAGCCCAGTTATCCAAGATTTTGCACTGTCTACAAATAGTTGGTACTTGCTGAAAAGAGCAGATCTGAAACCACAGTTGGCAAATTGCATCAACAAGCATATTCTCAGTGAGGCATTGTTCCAGTTTGTATATGTCTGAAAAGAACTGTTCAGGCATATGTTAAAGTTGGCACCTTCTCCCTGGGACTCGCTACAATCTGACGGCTGGAGCATGATAAACCACATCAAGACGCACAAAACACTCAGCAAATAAGGGAAAACAAAGTCCACTTGAGATGCTAGCAGGGCTGCGATGAGGACAAGGGGCAGAGGCAGAGGAATGTCCTCTGGAGAGAGCCCTCATCCTGGCCTGACGTAGAAAACAACGACATCTGCAAGCACTTGGAAAGGAATCAACAGTGGCATAGAAGAGGAGAGTAGAAAACCTGCTGCCCCAGTGCTACTCCGAGAATAATCCTTATAAAACGACTCAGCTGAAAGGGGAGAGGAGGACAGAGCTGTGTGAACCCAAACCATGTGAAGTGTCCTACAGGATCTGGGCTTCAACCCCCACTGGAGAAGGCAACATCTTGCAGTGAGGATGGACTCAATGGGGACACACACAGCATGTGAAGGGCTCTCAGCCCTCACTGAGGTCTGGACGCTGTGAAAACCACCTCAGCATGTGGAACCCCCCTGAACTGAAATGGACGGAGAGTGTTATGGGGAAGTATTGCCCTGATTTTGCTTTTCCTGGGTATAGGATGCTGGGCTGAGCCTGTGGAGCTGCAGCAACATCAGAGCGTTATCTGAGCTACACAAATGGTCCTGCCTTAGCCTGAGCCTGCCCCACCACTGGGTGAGGGGACACCTGCAGATTCCCTCTTCACCCCCTCAGAGTGTTCAGGAGCACCCAAGTGCCCCTTGGAGAGCCGGAGAGTGGAGTTGGGGCCCATTTCCCCTCAAGTGCATCTGTCTCAGTGTTGGTGCTCAGTCCTGGAGGTGTGTGACTATCAGAGAGGGGTTCACCTGCAGCTGGCAGCAGCATGGAAAGCTCACATGTGAGACAACCCATGCCATTGCACATTCGTGGAAAGAAGCTGGTCTGCCCTGCTCGGAGAAGATCAAGCTGCCCCTAAGTAAGGGGCTGAGTTGCACGGACAAGAATAAACCTGGTGGGTCCTGGGTGTGTCTTCATTTTTGGTGGGACAGTCCCAGCAGACACATCTGACTTGACCTTCTCAATCCCTCATCAGCAACTCTGCTCTTCCCTTTGTCCCACCAGATTTAGCAGCTGGAAGGACCACATAGTGGTCCATATCGTATCTGCACTACTCCGTTGCTTGGTAGTGCTGATGGGAAGCAGCAGAGTCCCACCCACAAGGAACATTGTCCCAGGCTCTAATCATGGCACCCAAATGTGATTATAAGTCAAAGGGCCTGAGTTGCCCTTTCCATCCAAGGAGGATCACACACAGCCCCTGGAGCTCTGCCAGCAACAACCTATGCAAGAGATGCTCACAGCCTGCAATTCTGCAGGAGCAGCTGAGAGCCTGTCCAGTAATATTAGCGGGAATAATTAATTACCTGACCTGCCATCTCGCTGGAAAGAGGCAGAAAGAAGTGGCAGCAACTCCTGCCTCCTCTCCCCTTCTCAACAGGCAAGCAGAAGTGGTGTAACCACTGCACATCCATGGATGGGGCCAAGGGGAGGACTAGAGACGGACAGTGAGGGATGCAGGACCTAACCCTTCTGCAGCAATCTCAGTGCCAGGGTGAAGCTTGGAGGAAAAAGAAGGCTGAGGGAAGACCTTGTCACTGTCTACAACTGCCTGAAAGGAGGTTGTAGTGAGGTGGGTGTTGGTCTCTTCTCCCAAGTGACAGGTGATAGGATGAGAGGAAATGGCCTCAAGTTGCACCAGGGCAGGTTCAGATTAGATATCAAGAAAAATTTCGTCATAGAAAGGGTTCTCGGGCACTGGCAGAGGCTGCCCAGGCTGAGTCCCCATCCCTGGAGGTATTCAAAAGAAGGGCAGGTGAAGTGCTTAGGGATATGGTTTAGTAGTGGACGGATAGGGTTTGGCTTGATGATCTCAGAGGTCTTTTCCAACTTAGTGATCCTATGATTCTATGAAAATGGGTTTTCACGGTCTCAAGGAGGACACAGGCAGACAGACCTGTCTCTCACCCCATCCATGCACCCCAAACACCGGCTGTAGCCCTAAGCCACCTACTGCATGGTTGGCGTATATTGGGGGACTTTTTGGTTTTGGGGCATGGAGAGTGATGAGATACAGCAAGGCTGCGGGGTCTGGATCCAATGCACCACGGGGGGTCAACAGGACTCCAAATATCCATCCTAGAGCCCTGTGGGGAAGATGCTGGGGGGTTCAACTGAACATCCCATCGTTGATGAGAAGCTCGACATGAGCCGGCAATGCACACTCACAGCCCGGAAGGCCAACTGTACCCTGGGCTGCATCCAAAGCAGCGTGGCCAGCAGGGCGAGGGAGGGGATTCTGCCCCTCTATTCCTCTCTTGTGAGACCTCATCTGGAGTACTGTGTCCAGTTCTGGAATCCTCAACATAAGAAGGAAATGGAGCTGTAGGAACACTTCCAGAGGAAGATACAAAGATGATCCAAGGGCTGGAGCACCTCTCCTACAAGGACAGGCTGAGAGAGTTGGGGTTGTTCAGCCTGGAGAAGAGAAGTCTCCAGGGAGACCTTAGAGCAGCTTCCAAAACCTGAAGGGGCTACAAGAAAGCTGGGGAGGGACTGTTTACAAAGGCTTGTAGTGTTAGGATGAGGGGGAATGGGTATAAACGGGAGAGGGGCAAATTTAGGCTTGACATAAGGAAGAATTTCTTCACCATGAGCGGTGAGACACTGGCCCAGGTTGCCCAGGGAGGTTGTGGCTGCCCCATCCCTGGAGGTGTTCAAGGCCAGGTTGGATGGGCCTTGGGCAGCCTGATCCAGTGGGAGGTGTCCCTGCCCATGGCAGGGGAGTTGGAACTGGATGGGCTTTAAGGTCCCTTCCAACCCAAACTATTCTATGATTCTATGAGTCTGGGATTCTATGATTCTATAAGTCTAGGATTCTATGAGTCTAGGATTCTAGGATTCATCCCCAGCCAAGGACACGGCCTGACCCGTGGGAGCCCTGTCCTGGGGGGGTGGTGAGGCAAGAGTTAAAGGGAAAGGCAGCAGATCCTCCCTCCATCCTCCCCTTCCTCGCTGTTAGGCTGCTGCTTTGACAGGGGGTGGGGTCGGGGCTGTCCGCCGTTTGCCGCAAGAAGGGGGGGGAAACGTGGCTGCGAGTGTGTGTGTGTGCGTGTGTGTGTGTGTGTGTGTGTGTGCGCGTGTGTGTCTCTCTTGGTGACATAGGACAAAATGAGATGAGACCCCTCGGACAGGAGCAGCCACCCGGCTGCGCAGCCCAAGGCTCCTGATTGCCAGCCCGGTCCTTCGCTCGCCCACTTGGAGCCCCGAAGCATCCCTGCCAAGAGTAAGGCTTTGGGGTGGAGAGGGACTGGGAGCAACTGGGAAGCTGTATTGGGGCGTTGGGGGGTGATAATGGGGAGGGGGGAGGGGGGGTTTGAAGGATGGGGGTCCTTGGGGAGTGGGAGAGATGTGGGGTGCGCAGGGAGCAAAGAGGGGGGGGACGGACGTGATGCTGGAGCTTCGCTTGCCTGAACCACCCACCCAGATAGGATTTGGAGGGGAGAAAGATTTTGGAGGATGGGCTGCCAGCACCGATTGCTGGTGTAGAGGGAGAAGAGAGAGCCTTGTTTGTGCCTAAAGTCGCAGCTGCCTGGATTTGGCCCCGGGGGGCCGTTTGGAGATGACAGCACCCAAAAATAGAGTGGAAAGCAGGGAGAGGATGGAGGGTGTGGGGGAGAGACCTGTTTGCCAGTGCCCAGCAGGATCCGGTTATTCCCCCCAGCCCCTCCGCCACCTCTTCCTCAGCTTCTTTTATTTATTTCTTTATTTCTTTTAGCAGTGATGTCAGGGAGGGGAGCTGGGGAGGGAGGGAGGTTGGATTCAAGCGAAGGAGGTTGCTGGCGGCCGAATGATTAACGTGCAGTTGCTGGGAATTATGTCATCTGCTTCGGTGCTGGGTGGCCCTCGCCCAGCGGCGGCGGCGAAGGAGGGAGGGAGGACATGGGGCTCCCCCCTTGGGACTTCGCCCAAGGAAGCATCGATGCCTCCTTGGCTTTGCAAGGATGCGGACATCAAGCGTTGCCCCCAACCCATTGCAACCCCCAATCCATGGGTGCAAACCCCAATCCATGGGTGCAAACCCCAACCCATGGGTGCAAACCCAAAGCCGTGGGTGCAAACCAAGTGTCCTTTGCTCCCCAGGGTGCCCAAGCCCATAGGTTCCATCTCTACACAGGACAGGAGCAAGTTGCTGCTCTTCCCGATGCCTCATCCTGCTCGCAGGGTTTGGAGCAGCGGGAGAGGGTATGGTGATGAAGGAAGGATGAAGGCAAGCATCCCCCCTGACAGCTCCCCAGGAGAGAGCAGGGCTGGAGGTGCTGCACTGCAGCAGAGAGCCCTTATCCAGGGATGCGGGTGTGCCCCAAGGGGAGGGCAGGGACCCCCTCTGCCACCCCCATCCATTCCTCAGAGCCAAGGCGAGAGCCTGGGGACCTGTGGCTGCGAGAGGCACTCCAGGCTGGCCGGTTCCTCTGCTCCACTGGAGAGCATCGAGCTGCTGGATGCTCCACAGCCTCCTGAGCATCTGCCTGGGCATCCCATGCCTCTTCCTTGCACGCATGGGGAGGTGGGGAAGGAGGGCAAGGCCTGCCAGCTGAGCCAGGCGTGGGTCCATGCTGCACATTGACAGCTGACTCCCTCCCCTCTGGACCCCATGCAGCTTCATGCAGCCCCACTGAAGCCCTGTGCAGTCCTGTGCAGCTTCATGCAGCCCCACTGCAGCCCCGTGCATCCCCATTGAAGCCCCATGTAGCCTCATGCAGCCCCATGCAACCCTATTGCAGCTCCATTACAGCCCCATTGAAGCCCTATGCAGCCCCATGCAGCTTCAAGCAGCTCGACTGCAGCCCCTGTGCAGCTCCATGCAGCCCCACACAGCCCCATTGCAGCCCCCGTGCAGCCCCATGCAGCCCTCTGCAGCCCCACGCAGCCCATGCAGCCCCACACAGCCCTATGCAGCCCATGCAGCCCCATGCAGCCCTGTGCAGCCCCACACAGCCCCATGCAGCCCCACGCAGCCCCATGCAGCCCCACACAGATCTATGCAGCTCACGCAGCCCTATGCAGTCCCATACAGCCCCATGCAGCCCTATGCAGCCCCATGCAGCCCTGTGCAGCCCCATGCATCATGGCAGAGGGTCAGGCAGGGCGAGAAGCAGGCAGATGCAAGCAGGAGGACTGCAGGGCGATGTGGAGTGAAGGCAGGAGGGGATGGGCAGGTGCTGGAGCAGGGGCATGCTGGCATTTTTCTGCCCCACATCATGGTATTGAGGAGGGGTTGAGGGTGGCAACATCTGCTTTAATTCAAGCTGGGAGCCAGCGGGTGTGATTCAAGCCAGGGGATGCTGTTTGCCCTGCAGCATCACCTTTGGCAACTCCCAGAGCTCCTCCGTGTTCTGCTTTCAACACCCTCCAGCACATCCTTCATCCGCAAACCCGCTCGGGCAGCGGATGATGCCAGCGGGCGAGCCCTCGAGGGAGGCGCTGGCATTAAAAGAGGTTGCAGGATCTCAAAACACCCCCGCTTTCCAGCAGCCAGGGGTGGGAGGCTTCTCCATCACGTGCGGTACGTTCGCCAGTCCCCTCTCCGCACAGGGAATCGTGCGCCGTGCGGTTTGTTTATGTGTGGCCCTGGTTGGAGCGGTGATGTGCCGTGGCTAAATATAGCATGGGATGCTGTCATCCGAGTTCAGCCTGGCTGGGGAATTTCTTTTCTGCAAAGGTTGGGCTGCAAACAGGCATGGAAATGTCAGAGAGGTGGGATTCCCTGGTTGTGGTGGCTGGGCTCCTGCATGGGAGCCAAGCACATTGTCCCGAGCGTTGGCTTTGTGATGACAACGGGGCAGAGGAGGAATTTGTGGAGGGGCTGAATTTTCATAGAATCATAGAATGGTTTGGATTGGAAGGGAACTTAAACATCATCCAGTTCCAACCCCCCTGCCAAGGGCAGGGACACCTCCCACTGGATCAGGCTGCTCAAAGCCCCATCCAACCTGCCCTTGAGCACCTCCAGGGATGGGGCAGCCACGACTTCTCTGGGCAACCTGTGCCAGTGCCTCATCACCCTCATAGTGAAGAATTTCTTCCTAACGTCTAACCTAAATCTTCCCCCTTCGAATTTAAAGCCATTCCTCCTTGTCCTATCACTCCAGGCCCTTGTAAAAATTCTGTCCCCAGCTTTTCTGGAGCCCCTTTCAGTACTGGAAGCTGCTCTAAGGTCTCCTCAGAGCCTTTTCTTCTCTAGGCTGAACCCCAACTGTCTCAGCCTGTCCTCATAGCAGGGGTGCTCCAGCCCTCACATCATCCTTGTGACTTCCGCCAGACTCGTTCCAAGAGTTCCATATCCTTCCTATGTTAGGGATTCCAAAACTGGACACAGGACTCTAGGTGGGGTCTCACAAGAGCAGAGAAGAGGGGAAGAATCCCCTCCCTTGCCCTGCTGCCCACGTTCCTTTTTCTGCAGCCCAGGATAGGGTTGGCCTTCTGGGCTGAAGAGCACGTTGCTGGCCCAAATTTCCCCCGCTGTCTCTCTGCTACAGGGGTTGGGCATTTAAAACGTGGTGCAGCAGCATGTGTGGCTGCATGGACTCCATACAAGGACAAGGGTCACCTCTTCTTGAGCTTGTCTTTGCTGGGTCACTGGGCGGATGGCTTAAGGGACCAACCTCCAGCCTCCAGATCCAAAATGAGGTAAAAAGGCATCCAAAAGTCCAGCATCTGGTTGCAGAAGCCAAGATATTTGTGAGAGAGCAGCAGCTTATCCTGATGGAGGTGGGACTGGGAGAGCCCCAGCCTCCTCCGGGGCTCCAGAATCAGCCCTGGGCTCTGGCTGCAGCATCCATCTCAAGAGTTATGGTGCAAAACAAAAGCATCCCTTGATCACCCATTCTTCCCCAGAGGAGGAGAGCAGGTCTCGTGCCTTGCAAAAACCAGGCAGATGGAGAGGCTGGCTTCCAAATTCACAGTGAAAAGCACATTGCATCTGCAGTCAGAGGTACTCCTCGTATGACAACTCAGTCTGGAGCAGGAATCTGGATAAATCAAGCTGCAAAAAAAGTTTCTAAAGGGAACTATGTCCCAACGGGGAAGCTTAAGAGTTAAGAGGGTGTTGCTAGAGCTGTCATAGGGCTAAAAATTGATTTATTGTGAAGGGGAACCGAGCACACCAAGGAAATCCCATCCATGCCCAGGGCTGTCAGAGAAATCATAGAATCATAGAATTATAGAATCATGGAATAGTTAAGGTTGGAAAGGACCTTAAAGATCATCTAGTTCCAACCTCCCTGCCATGGACAGGGACACCTCCCACCGGATCAGGCTGCCCAAGGCCCCATCCAACCTAGCCTTGAACACCTCCAGAGATGGGGCAGCCACAGCTTCCCTGGGCAACCTGTGCCAGTGCCTCACCACCCTCATAGTGAAGGAATTCTTCCTAACATCTAGTTTAAATCTGCCTGTCTCCAGTTTATACCCTTTCCCCTGGTCCTATCCCCACAAGTCTTTATGAATAGCCCCTCTCCATCTTTCCTGTAGCTCCTTCAGGTACTGGAAGGTCGTTATAAGATCTCCTCTGAGCATTCTCTTCTCCAGGCTGAACAACCCCAGCTCTCTCAGCCTGTCCTCATATGGGAGGCGCTCCAGCCCTCTGATCATCTTTGTAGCCTCCTCTGAACCCGTTCCAACAGCTCCATTTCCTTCTCACATTGAGGATTCCAGAACTGGACACAATACTCCAGATGAGGTCTCACAAGAGAGAAATAGAGGGGCAGAATCCCCTCCCTCGCCCTGCTGGCCACGCTGCTTTTGATGCAGCCCAGGACATGATTGGCCTTCTGGGCTGTGAGTGCACATTGCTGGCTCATGTCGAGCTCCTCATCAACCAGCATCCCAAGTCCTTCTCTGCAGCGCTGCTCTCAGTCACATCATCCCTATCGTGTACTGAAAATGGGGATTGCCCCGACCCAGGTGCAGGACCTTGCACTTGGCCTTGTTGAACCTCATGATATTCTCACAGCCCCACTTCTCCAGCCTGTCCAGGTCCCTCTGGGGAGCCGTCCTTCTGGTGTGGCAACTACACCACTCAGCTTGGTGTCATCTGCAAACTTGCTGAGGGTGCACTCAATCTCGCTGTCAATATCATTGTTAAAGATATTAAACAGCACCGGTCCCAGTACGGACCCCTGAGGGACACCACTCATCATGGATTTCTATCTGGACTTTGAGCCATTGACCACTACTCTTTGAATACGACCATTCAACCAGTTTCTTATCCACCGTACCGTCCACCCACCAAATCCATATCTCTCCAATTTAGAGAGAAGGATGTTGTGGGGGACAGTGTCAAAGGCTTTACAGAAGTCTAGATCGATCACATCCATCTGTTTACCCATGTCCACTGCTGCGGTCACCTCATCATAGAAAGCCACTGAGTTGGTCAGACAGGATTTCCCCCAGCAATCAAAGGGTGAAACAAGGAGATCTCTCATTTCTCTTCACTAAGGATCTTTCCCCATTAGTCATTCTTGTCACAGGAGCTGGCAAACACTATTATTATTTGAAGGATCTGAAAGTGAAATGGAAGCACGTGTCCAGGAGCCCAGACATCCCTGCCTCCCAGCCCCTCCAGCTCACCCACACTTCTCCTCCGTGGGTAAAGCCTTTATACCACACGTTGGGTTGCTGCATGACTCCTTTGGTTGGGCTTTCCACAGCCTGGGAGTCCTTCCCTTGCTGGACATGCTGGCACCAGGAGCCATGGGTAGGTTGTGCTGTTCCATCCTAGGGGTGGTAGTGGTCCAAGCACTCTGAGACCCTGCAACAAGCCAGGTGGTTCATGGCAGGGAGCAACATGCACATAAAACTCAGCTGTCCCACCACTTCACAGCCCCAGCCATCATCATGAAGGGAAAGAATCAGGTGGACACCCTTCAGTTTTTGGAAGCCAGAGGCTGGACTTTTCTCTTTTCACATTGTTCCTGTGGGAATGAGTCTTGGTAGGACAGTGGGCAAGGAGGACATCTCTTCTGAAACTGGCATAGTGGTGATCCCAGGTGCAGCAATGAGCTGGAGGAGACCGGGAAGTGAGGGTGCAACTAGAAGGGGATTCACCTTCCCAGGTGCAAGAAGGTCCACATAGCTCCTTAAACAGCAGTAAAGCAAACATAAGCATTAAAGCAGCCAACAGGAATGAGGAAGACAGCTTATGCAGTAATAATCCAGGGCTGGCTGGAGCCAAGAGCTCTCCTGGCAGAGGGAGCTGAAAGTCCCCTTGACCCAGTGAAGGAGCTCCAGAAGCTTCATCTCATCAGATCTGCTGCAAGGTTTGGAATCAGGTTCCCCCTGATCTTAGCTAAGTTTCCACCTCATAAATTTGCTTTTGCTATGGATGTGTGGATCCTACTGGTTTTATCTGGCTCCTGAACCAGAAGGATGGATTTCATCTGAGCTTTGCTCGAGTTTGACCCAAGATGAGACACGGTGGCCGGGTCTCTGCCTTCCCTCTCCTCCCCACTGGCCTCTGCCATGGCTGGCACCTTCCTTCTTATGTGTATGTGCATCAAGTTTTGGGGTGGTCACAGGGGCTGGAAACAGACTGCCCAGGGAAGTGGTTGAGTCCCCATCCCTGGAGGGATTGAAAAGATGGGTAGATGAAGTGCTCCAAGATCTGGTTTAGTAGTGGACAGGTACGGTTGGACTCTGTGAACTGAAAGGTCTTTTCCAACCAAATGATTCTGTGATTCTGTGATTCATCTTGTGTTTTCTTTTGGATGAAAGTAGGAGGGGTTGTGTGATAACATGACTCCAGCACATGGAGCCCCTCTGGATCATGCAGACCACTGGAAGCTCTTGTGCATAGAAGGATCCAGGATGGCTACACCTACAGCAGCCTGGCCTAGCTCAGTCATCAGAGAAACTCTCCTGGCCTCCAGCAGTTGGTAGTTATGGGTTTTATTCAATGGTCTGAGCTTCCCTTTTTGCTCCATGATTTTTCCTGGTTAATTTTTGAGCCCCTGTGTGCCCTTTAGCATCCTCTGATACCCTCTGTGTTTTTATCACCCACCCAACAGTCACCTCCTGCCTTTTGGTCCTCAGCTGGTCCCAGTGGGTGCTGCTGGAATCTGAACTGCAGTACTGATCTAGTGGGAGGTGTCCCTGCCCATGGCAGGGGTGATGGAGTTAGATGATCTTTAAGATCCCTTCCAGTTCAAACCCTTCGATGATTTTATGATTGATCAATGCAAAATGAGCTCACACACCTCGTCCTCACACAGAACCACCAGTACGGAGACACAAACCCCTCTCCTTCGTGGTCAAGATCCCAAGTCAGCAAGATGCTCCAGGTTTAGTCAGATCTAACGGAGCCTGTTCTCTTAGTAGGAAGCTCAGAAGAAAGAAGATAATATTGTTAACACCTGTCAGTTGTCACACAAACAGCCTCACAAATATTTATCAGCTGGAGAAATACATGGGCTCAGAAGTTGCCAAGTAACATAACAAGAGGCACTTTCAAATAAATATATGTGCGTCTGCGGGTGACGAATTAGCCAAATCCCTTGGTATGTGGCCTAAAGACATGTTTTGCTCTGGAAGCCCAGCACCAGTAATGATAATAACGATCTGAGCCAGGAAAAAGAACCTGTGATAAGCAGTTTCTGACTGTGTGTCCAGCACGTAGTGAATCCCAGGGGGAAATGGTTCCCTGCTGGGAGCTCCACAAGCAGAGCAATGCCCGCCGGATCGATGTCTGCCAGCGAGAAATCAGGAAGGAGGATGGGATATGGTTTTAATTTTGCAGGAGAGGTGAGAGAAAGCCCAGTGCACTTGGTTGCGTTTCATCCCACACTGATGTGCTGCTCCATTATACCAGGGTTTCATGTTTCCCTGTTGCTAAATCCTTGCTGTGAGGCCAGTTTGCAAGTTTTGGGATGTTATTAGGGAGGTAAGTGCTGCCAAAGGAGGTGGATTTGCAGAGATCTCTCGCGCAGTTCATCCTTCCATGAGGTAGCCCTCACTTTTAGGGGTGGGATTTGGTGGGCATGTTCCCACAGTAGTCCACCATCTCCTCCCACCATCACTGGAGTACACGGCCTGAGAGTTTTGTAAGAGGGTTGTCATTTTGGGGCCACATCAGAGTTCTTGCCTGAACCACAGCACAAAAAAGAGGCTCCCTGCTCATGCAACTGGTAGGCAAAGTCAACTGGATGAGCATTCCCAACTGTATGGTTTTGAGGAGGATGGACACTGCCCACCCTTGGTGTGCCCAGGGAAAGGGGTGCAAGAGGAGACAGAGTGACCGAAGTGATGGTGGTGGATTTGGCCAGAGAAGTTGTAGATGCCTCATCCCTGAAATATGCAAGGATAGGAGCTCCTCCCTAAGCTCATGGCCATCACAGTGCCCTGCAGGCACACGCCAGAGATGATGAACAAGGGAAGGTCAAAGCTTTTATTAGCCCAGCTGCCGGAGCTGAAAAAAACAACCCAGCTTTCATGCATAGGAGCTCATCTCCTTGTCCCTGCTTTCTAATTATATCAGTTGATCTAGTACAAGCTTGTTCTACTCCCTGTGGACCTTCATTACATCCCTCGCTCTGCCCTTCACAAGCACTTAGAGTAACAGCCAAGCCATCCCATCTGCAGTGTTGAGTATGGAAGAACCAGCTGTCCCACCTCAGACATTAACCTCAGTGGGAACCTCTGCCTCCAGCTCAGCAAGGAATTGCAAGGAGACAGGGGACAGGGACGTGTTCGTGTTGGTTTTGGCCAGACAAAGCATCTTATTCTGCTCTTGTCCACCCAAAGGGATTGCTTCCAGCAGTGGGGTGGAAAGCCAGGGAGGGCTGTCCCTGTTATGGCTCCTCAGGGCAGCTCAGAGAGGACAGGATAGCTCAGAGAGGACAAGATGGAAAGAAGAGGACGAAAACATCCTGAAAACCATCGGAGATGCTGGGCTGAGATGGGCAGAGCTGCACCCCGCTGTCCTGCACAGAGCAGCTTCCCTGCTCCCACTGCTCATCTCCCCAAGGCAGCACACTTGCTCTCCTAGCTCTGGGAAAGACTAGGACCTGTTCCTGGCTCAATTTTCTCCCTCCTCAAATAAATACACTTCTCAAAAGGCTTCTAGGAGAAGCCACAACTCCACCCAGTTTCAGCTCAGCAAGGGCATAAATACCTGTCTCTAGGAGCAAGCTGAATACAGCCCATAAAGCATGGCTGTCGTGCCAGTCTCAGGGAGACCCTGATGTTTTCCACGGCTTCCAGTCCCTCCTGTAATGCAAATAATAAATCACTGCTGCCGAGCTGGTCCCCAGCCAGACATTGCACAGCAGGAGTTTGCTCTCCTCCTTCCTCTGATCTGCGGGCTGCTGAGCTCTTCCTCCCGGCTGCTGCGCTTTTCCTCCCTCCCGGTGGTTTTCTGAGCTGGGATGCAGTCACAGCTGCATTTGCAGACCCCCGGGGCTGATTTCTTTGGGGATTAGGACATATGCGATAGCCAACACTGGTTTTAGCAGTGTTGAATCCCAAGTGGAAAGTTTGTTCTCTGTTTTGTGCTCTGCTGCTGGCATTTTGAATCATAGAATCACTAGGTTGGAAAAGACCTTTGAGATCATCAAGTCCAGCCATACCTGTCCACTACTAAACCGTATTCCTAAGCACTTCATCATTTTGTGGAGCCCCTGACATGTTCCTTCATACTTCAGCCCTCTTTTTCCCTCTTCTAGGCTGTATTGCAGTCCCTCATGCCCAGTGGTAGCAGTAAGGGGTTGTACTGCTTGAATTGGGGAGTACGATGATCTGTTTTCTCTTGAACAGGGTAATGGTTTCAAGCTGAAAGAGGGGAAATTGAGATGAGATATTAGAAAGAAATGTTTTCCTGTGAGGGTGGTGAGGTGCTGGCCCAGGTTGCCCAGGGAAGTGGTGGCTGCCCCATCTCTGGAGGTATTCAAGACCAGGTTGGATGGGGCTTTAAGCAGCCTGATCCAGCAGGAGGTGTCCCTGCCCATGGCAGGGGAGTGGGAACTGCATGGTCTTTAAGGTCCTTTCCAACCCAAACTGTTCCATGAATCTGTGATTCTATGATTTTAAACCCTAGGCTTGTGGTTAAGGCAGTAAATGTGTGACCCACACGTGTTTGGGTCAGGTAATCCCCCGCAGGCAACAACCAGTCTGTTTTCTACCCGAGCCCAAACAAACTCATCTCACTTGTGACCTGTTGCTTGGGAGAGCTGTGCGGCACCACTGCACCAGCCAAAGCAGCCCACAGCCTGTTGACATTCCTCAGCGTCATCCAAGGGCTTTGTCTTTCCCCTCCATGCTCTCAGGGGCCCAAATTAGCTTTTAATAATAATAATACACACACACACACATACAAAATAAATTCCTGGGCAAACAATCCAGTCCAGGCACCCGCCGGGACTGCAAACACTCCTGAGAGGCACCAGGTGTGGTGCATTCCTGATAGCTGGAAAAGAAAGGAGGGATTATTTCCCTCTCCGTGCAATGTACTGCGTGAGTTGGCTCCAAGCAGGGCTGGGTTGTGCCCAGCATTGTGGGAGGTGGGTACGTGGCTCTGGGAAGAGGTCCCTCAGCCAAGGTGTGAGCAAAGCCTCGTGCTCCAGAGGTGATTAATGGTGGTGTTTCTTGGTTAAATACATTTCCTCCTGTTGGAGGTGTGGGGTTTCAAGTGATAAAAAGGGGTCTGTTTAGTCTAAAAACAAGTCCTGCCAGTCACCTGAGCAAATCCCTCAGCAGCCTCCCCACGTCGTCCTCGCAGTTATCTCAGCATCAGGTTATGCAGATGCATCGGTCACCTCGAGGTTGTTCCTTGAAGCTGGAAAACACAGTCATTCCTTCTTTAATGAACTTTCCCATCAATTTGTTGACGTCTTTTCCCCTCCTCAGCAGAGAAGTTGAGGACAGGTAGAACAACAGTGTTTTTCACCCCAGCCCTGGCTTCTGTCAGGACAGAAAATGGGGAAAACCCTTTTACTTCTGTTCTCCACCTTTGACATGGGGGTAAAAAACAATTTAGCACCCCTCCAGGGTTTTACAGATAGGCAGAGATTTGGGCTGCTGGATAACATTTCTCTTGGCCAGCTGCTGTGATAAAACCAGGGCATCTGCCAGCTCCAGAGCTGGGCAGCAAAACTCCCTGCCAGAAAGTCCAGTGCAAGATTAGAGGACACATCCCTCTCTTCTCAGGGAGAGCACGCAGGAGATAACACCGGCCCCCCCGGCGCATCCCAGCAGGGGCCGTGTCTCTGTTTCATGCCCTGCCACGGGAATGAGAATCTCTTCATTTCCTCTGGACACTTATCCTTTAAGGATCTTGATCCTGGGGGCGAGCGACACAAACACCCTTTAAATCCATCACAGCAGGCTTAGGGGAGGATTAGCCAATGCCTCTACAGGCTTTACACTGGCCTCTGGCTCCGGGTTGGAGCTGGTCCCAGAGTCCCACATCCGACCCTGGTAGTCCCATCCAGATTTAGGTCTTCATTTCCCAAAGGAGATAGATATGCACACGGAAAAATGGAGCAAGCCTGGCTCTAACTCGTGTCAGGAGATTGTTGCATCCCAAGCGAGCCCAGGCTGAGAAATCACTTCCAAAAGTGGCGATGGTTTTGAATTGCAGCGCCGGTTCTTGTGCAGGTTGAGGATGTGGCTGAGTGTTGCCTCCTGCCCACTGCCTGCACCATACCTGTGGGCAGGGATTTGACCCCGGCATTGCCAAGGAGAGGAGAACTCCCCCTGCTCCCCTCCTCTGGACTGGTTCCCTACAGAGGAGCCTGGATATTTCCCTGATGGAGAACTGCCTTCTTCTTCTCTCCTCAACTTGCCTGGTGGGCATCATCCCTTTCTGTCATCCCCTTCCTATTAGCAAGCAATTACCTGATTGCTTCAGTTTTCAACACCTTTCCTCCTCAATTTGTCTCAGCAATGCTTTCTTCCCCTCTCAGCTTCACTGCTGCCCACTGCATCCTCTCTAACTCTTCCTATTTCCCATCCCCAAGGGCTTTTCAGCTCCAACACCTCTCGCAGACCCTCCTGGTATGGCATTACTCCAGCACGGGCAAACTTGTTTAATAGCTGTTGACACCGCAACTTCATTTGGATCGATCTTGTTAGCTAATTAGCTGATTGCAGTAAATGGCATGAATTACCTTGGGGGATTCTGCCTCGTCCTCCTCGAGGGGTGGCAGTGGCCAGCGTGTCGCATGTAAGAGGTGGGAATCACAGCAGTAAGATGCCTTCTTCTCCAATACCAGGTATCCCTGTGCCTTGTAGAGAGGCAGAGGAGTTAGAAGAGGGGTACAATCACTGATACAATGATTTTTAATTCCCAGAGTGCTTCAGATGGACTAAAACTTCATCCATATTCACATTAGCTACTATAGAGCCTAACATGGATTAAGGAGACTGTTTATGGCATGTAGTGATGAGTGGATGCGACTCTTCGTTCCTCCTCAAAATGCAGCTGGAGGTCACTCAGATATTGGGATAAAGATGAGCCAAATGATGTAGTTTTTCTCAGAGGGCACAATTCCATTGCAAAATTCACTGCCAGGGGATGTCAGGGAAGACAAAACACCATTAAAATGGCTGAGGAGGGACCAGAAGGTGTCACGGAGAGTGAGTGCCCTCTGATGGCGTCAAATCATTTGGGGGGTCCAAAAGCAGCCTGAGGCATGAGGTATCCTGAAAAGCTTTGTGGCAGGGAAGATATAGGGAAGGATCAGTGCAGTTTTTCCTCTTCCTAGTCTGTTTTGCTCTAAGTAGCAGATGATCAGGGAGGATGAAGGCTGGGAGGACGTCTGTGGAGCCCAACCAGAAACACTCCTTCCCCAGCCCACTTGGCATCTACTCAAGATCCATCACTTCACCGCTCCCAATCATATGCTTTAATGATAACTCATGTTCATTTTGTAACCAGAATAACCATGTTTCTACAAACAAGAGCGCCTCACACAAGCACATTTCCATCTGTGAAGTTGCCTGGGCCATCTAATGCAGCCTGCTCCAAACGAAGTTGAACGAATCTGCAAAGTCCTATTCCACATGAGCCATCTATTTATATTGACAGCTTCCCACGCTCCATCCCTCTGGTCCTGCATTGCTTTCTGCTGGGCTAAGCTGCATCACTCCAGCTCTTTCTTCTTTCCCCTTTTCCTGAATATTGCCCTGCAATTATCATCTTTCCAGTCTTCTAGGATCAGAAAGAAATCCAAGGACTGGTGAGGGTGGTGAGGCACTGGCACAGGTTGCACAGGGCTGCCCCATCCCTGGAGGGGTTCAAGGCCAGGTTGGATGGGGCTTTGAGCAGCCTGATCCAGTGGGAAGTGTCCCTGCCCATGGCAGGGAGTTGGAACTGGGGGATCTTCAATGTCCCTTCCAACCCAAACCATTCTATGAGTCTGTGATTCTAGGACGAGCAGCCAGGCCACACCACTCGTCACCCTGCTTTTAGGGGACCTTTGGGAGCAAATTAACCTCAGCCTGCTGTTTAAAAATGTTTATCCCTAGGCCATGCCATTTAGTGTTATTCTAGGTCACTAATGGACTAGAAAGCACTTTGTTGCCCCTATGCCGTATGAGAACATCAGCCTGCTTTTGCCAAAGCCAGAAGAGAAATTATTGAGCGTTTCTGCCTTTTCTCTGTTGTATCAGCAGTTTTCTGATCTCCAGCCTGGGGACAGGGAAAGCTGCTGCAGCTCAGTTATTTCACTGCACTTCGTTGTGCTAGATTAAATCAAAAGTCAATTCCTCCCTGTTTTTCACGAAACTTCAGGAGATCTGGTATGGTCAGTGCTTGGGAAAGGAGTTAATTCATTGCAAACTGAATTGCAGAGTAAATGCTGTAACTTTCTTGAGCCAAAATAGCAAGAAATTCTTGTCCTGATAGCCAGTGTTGGTTCTTCTGTGTTTTGAGTGGAGCAAAGACAGTCCGAATGTAACTAGGGTCTCCAAGACTCTTAGACTCTCTGCCAGCGCCACTAAAAAAGCCAGATTGTTAGCCAGACCTTTTGTTCTTTGTTTCAAGAGGGTCAAATTATTAGCTGGGCATCCACCGCCTGAATAAACATCATAAACAGGTCTCAAACACATGTAAAGCCATCACTCATTGCCTGCAACCCCAGCTGCAGAGTGCTGTCACCTCCCCATCTGTGCGGATCCGTTGTCCTCCCCTGTTCTCATGTAGGGGGTTCATAGGGGTTCCAAGGGCCAAGTGTCGTGGTTGCTGCAGATACCATCGCTGTAGCCAGGTTTGTGGGTGGGCATCACCTGAGGCTCCTGTTACCCTCTATAACCATCTCTGATTCTTCCTGAGCACTTGGCAGAGGTAGAAAGCAGGCAGCTTTGGCAGGGGGGTTGGACTGGATGATCTCCAGAGGTCACTTCCAACCCCTACCATTCTGTGTGATACTAAGGGAGATCCTGGGTTTGCACTATTTACCTGTTTGTTGAGTTTCCAAACACGCAAGAAGCAGTTGGACCCATCCATGAGGTCTCAGCAGCACAAGGAGCACACTGGGACTTTGAGATGACTTGTCCTTGCTGCAGCAGAGGGGAGAAGACCCCTGGCAACTCATTAAACAGAACGCATTAGACCCGGCCGTGTACGAGCCGACCAAGAGGTAGAAAAGGCATTTTTACCACTGTGGAGGAGTTTTGCTGGTGGAGCTGTCGCTGAACAGCTTTGCAAAGGATGAGTGACACACGTGGGGGTGGCTGGCTGGTTTGATCTAAGGGAGGAGTTGGGTGAGGACGTGGGACTCAGAGAGAAACAAAGGCAGAAAGCAACAGAGGTAGAAGGCGATGCTTTTCCCTGCTGAAGGTCTGCAGGGTTGGACACAATGAAAGTCCCTTCTCTCTCTCTTATCCTGAAAAAGCCACATCCCAAAAGGCATTCTATGCCACGTTTGAATCCATTCAAAACACTTCAGGGTCAAACCTTTTTAATGCAAGAAAGAAAATAAACCCAAAGACAAAAAGCTATTCTGGGGGAGGGGAAGGAAATGGCTCCCAAAATATCAATGACAACCCTTCCTTTAATTCCAGCTGCAGCTGTGGGTTGGGTGTCTGCAGCAGTGGGACATCCCTCTGCACCTTCCTTTTGGTGGGAGAAGTCCCCGGTGATCAAACCGCAGAGCTTTTGGCAGGTTGGGTAAGGACCATGAGGTTCTGGGTGCTGGAGAGGGAACACTTCTTGGTGGGAAGGGCTGAGCAGGACAGGATGGGCTCTTGCAGGGAAAACAGAGCCATCTGGCACTAAAACTCACAAAGCTGTTTGCATCTGGCTTAAACACCATTAAACACACATGGATCCCCATCTTCTGCAGCCACCACAGCCAACAGGGCTCCATGGCTGCGCGGGGTCTCCCAGTGGGTTTTGGAGGCTGTGTTGTCTTTGGCTGTGATGTCAGCTGAGATGGCCAGAGGCAGATGGACAGACTCCTACACCCTGCATCTCCAAAATAATTTGGGTGATCTTCCCTGCATTTCTGCTCTTTAGCTGGAATCACTAAGTGGGGCTTTTTGAGAAGGGACCTTTGAGCCATTCCAATGCAAGGGACTCAGGAAGAGGTGGAGGACTTTGAGATGGAGGAGAGAGTGGACTTGAAACCAGAGACAACTGAAATCCAGTTTGGAGGAAATGGAGTGCAGGGATAGGACAAGGGGTAATGATTTTAAACTGAAAGAGGGAAGATTTAGATGAGATCTCAGGAAGAAATATCTTCCTTTGAGGGTGGTGAGGCACTGGCACAGGTTGCCCAGAGAAGTCATGGCTGCCCCATCCCTGGAGGTGTTCAAGCCCAGGTTGGATGGGACCTTGGGGAGCCTGATCCAGTGGGAGATGTCCCTGCCCATGGCAGGGAGGTTGGAACTGGGAGATCTTCAAGGTTCCTTCCAACCCAACCCATTCTATGATCCTAGGAAGCACCACCCTGTGAGGCTGGCATCTATTTGCCTTGGGTCTTTTTTGCTGGCATCTAGTCTGGCACAACCTCTGAAGAACCATTGTTGTCAATATTGCATTGATGATGGCTGTTGAGCTATGCCTTTGACTTCACTCCTCATCTGAGGTGGCTATGCCACAAGCAAGGCACTGCTGAGAAGCCGTCTGTGGGAGGAAGGAGAGGGGTTAAACACCCCAAATGTCAGTGGTCTTAAAAATAGCCAGACTTTTCCCGCTCACATTGACTCACCCGTCACAGACCACAAATTCCTAAGACACGTCACGGGCTGTGGGGAAATCGCCTTTCTCTGCTCTGCTCCAAACAGACCATGCGTCTGTCTCCAGGGTGACCCTTGGGCATCCTCTGAGGGACAATCCTGTCCTCACAAGCATGCAGGGGTGGTGAGAGATGGCACTGAGAAGGACTGAGGGAGATGTGTCAGCTTCCCAGAAGAGACAAGCTTGAAAGGAGGGTGGACTGGGCACCCTCACTCTCTTCTCCTTCTCCAGGGATATTCTGGGGTCCCTTCTGGAGTTTATCTCTATCAGTGGGGTTTTCTATACCTGAATGTGCCCACCTGTGCTGCAGTAAGGCATTCAGCAGAAAATAGGACCTTGTGTGTGCCACAGAATCATAGAATGGTTTGGGTTGGAAGGGAACTTAAAGATCATCCAGTTCCAAACCCCCCACCACGGTCAGGGACATTTTCCACTAGACCAAGTTGCTCATAGGTTGAGGTGGTGAAGAGTACAGGATCCGGGTGACTGAGAAGAGAGGATGAAGAAGGCAGGATCAAGGTGACCAGGAGAAGGCTGTTAGGAGCCATGGAGACAAGGCAAGAAGCCTTGTACAGAAATTTTATCTAAGCCTTACCTATCTGCTTCTTCAAGTACTCAGAGGCTTGTTTGCATCAAGGTGATTTCCCTGACAGGAATCCACTTGTCCTGAGATAAAAATCTCCTCACCAAGTGATGGAGAGCTTCTGAAGAGCTTGCACTCCTCCTGGGACTAGGGACCACCTGGCACAGTGAAGCTCAATGTACCTGTGCCGTCTCTGCTGTCCTGGGTTGCTGTGCTGGTAAGTCATGTTTCTTGGCATCCCTTCTTCATCCCTTGGGACACCTTTTTACTCTCTACAACTACCTGAAAGGAGGTTGTGGAGAGGAGGGAGCTGGGCTCTTCTTCCAAGTGACTGAGGACAGGACAAGAGGGAATGGCCTGAAGCTCTGCCAGGGGAGGTTCAGGCTGGATATCAGAAAAAAATTCTTCACGGAAAGAGTCGTCGGGCACTGGAACAGCTGCCCAGGGAGGTGGTCGAGTCACCTTCCCTGGAGGTGTTTAAGGAATGGGTGGATGAAGTGCTGAGGGACGTGGTTTAAGGGAGTGTTAGGAATGGTTGGACTCAATGATCCAGTGGGTCCTCTCCAACCTGGTGATTCTATGATTCTATGATTCTCTGGAAGTCAACACAGCCCGCTGACTCCTCCAACTTGTCTACCTGCTAGCGTGGCATCACGGGACTTCTCCAGCTTCCCACTGGGCTCCAGGATAGTGTTGCCTCTGAGCCAAGCCACTCCTTGCACTTGCCCTAGGGCAATCATGCTTTGGGTGGCCCATGATCCATGACACTGTATAGTGCTTGTCGTTAAGGATTTGGCTCCTTCACTCCTCCTCAGATGTCAAACTGCCATTTCCTAGGGATGTTTTTGCTCACCACAGCATGCCCACCATCACACAGAAGCCACCATCTCCCTCTCTCTACCATCCCACCCTCCTACTGCAGATGAGTTTCATGCCCTGCCTTGCTCCCACGGCTGCCCAGCCTGCCTCTCTCCTCTTCAGAGCTATGTCCCCTCCTTTCCATCTGTCTCATACCCAATCCTGGCCACCCTTGCCTGAAACAAGAAAGACAAGGTTTCCTCAACAGTGAAATGTGGGTTTGTGGAGATGATCTTTAAGGTCCCTCCCAACCCAAACCATTCTATGATGATTCTAGGATGATCCCACTGAAAAACTCGCTCTGTATTTTCAGCGTGTAAGTAATCAAGCCAGGCAAGTGATGTAAATTTAGCTACCTTCATGCCAATAATCTATCCTCCAGGGTCAGCTTTCTTTAGAAAAATATTAAGATGTTTTGTGGTGATGTATTCTAAGTATCAGGCACACAAGACTCTCTGGATTCTGATCATTTGAGCTTTCCCAGGTCTCTCTCCGACCTGTTGCCTTCCTGGACATGGCGGGGGCACTTAGTGTTCTAGGGATGAACAGCAGGGAAAATCGGTACAACCAACAGGCAAGGATAGATAGGAAATAGTCAGTTTGACAGCCTGCTTAATGTTCCCTCAATACACCCCCAAATTTGACTTCTGCGCATTTTGCACTCGCTCATGATGCATTTCTGGTCCATGAACTTGTCAAGTTTCCCCTCAAATCCCAGGTATTCCCTGAGCATCGTAGCATCATGGAATGTCCTGAGCTGGAAGGGACTCACAAGGATCATCAAGTCCAACTCCTGTCCCTGCATAGAACAACCTCAACATTCACACTGTGTGTCTGAGGGTGTTGGCTAAATGCTTCTGGAGTATTGTCAGGCTTGGTGCCATGACTGCTTCCCTGGGGAACAGCTGCATCCCTCACCAGGGAGTGGCATGAAGAAAGCAGTTTCTTCCTTTTCTTCTCTAGTTCTTCCTTTACTTGCTGATGGTTTCGGAGTGCTTCTCCTTTCCATGCTGAAAAGGAGACAGAGATCGACATCCGTATGTCATTTGGCCATGGCTGGAGCCCTGCTCCCAACTGCATCCGTCTGTAGCACTGCCCCAAAGCCACCAATGCTTTTGTAAAGCCTCCCGGGGATGTCTGAGCAATTCATCACCACGGATTCTTTTAAAAACCTACAGAGGAGAAAATGCTGAAAATACTTGTAGAGGCAGATCCCGCGGCAGCCCCTGTCAGCAGCACAGGTGAGACAAGCAGCGTGGGAATGCTCGCAGCCCAGACAAATTAATGAGGATGCTGTACTGGGACGAATTCTGCCCCAAATATATGAAGTGCGAGCTTGTAACATGTGCCAAGCTCCTTTGGAGCTTGTTTCACAAGTGCTTCCCATTTTACACGCACTTCTGAGGCACCCTGCTGTCCTGAGCTCCAGGCAGGGCTGAGAAAAACAAACAGGGGTGAGGAGACCAGGTGGTGGTTCAACCCCAGGCAGACGCCTTTGCCCTTTGTACATCTTTGCCCCAAACCAGCATAAAGCCCTGGGAGCCTTTGCCTCGCTTTAGGCCATATGTGCTGAACTGATTTGTGTAGCCTGGAGAAGAGGAGGCTGAGGGGAGACCTTATTGCTCTCTACAACTACCTAAAAGGAGGTTGTAGCAAGGTGGGTGTTGGTCTCTTCTGCCAAGTGATAGGACAAGAGGAAATGGCTTCAAGTTGCGCTAGGGTGGTTTAGATAGGATATTAGGGAAAAACTTCTTTCCTGAAAGAGTGGTGAAGCATTGAAACAAGCCGCCCAGGGCAGTGGTGGAGTCACCTTCCCCAGAGGCGTTCAAAAAACGTGTAGATGTTGCACTTCGGGACATGGTTTAGTAGGCACGGTGGGGTTGGGCTGATGGTTGGACTGGATGATCTTGGAGGTCTTTTCCAACCTTAATTATTGTATCATTCCACAATTCTTTGATTCAGGTTGGATGGACAGCATCAAGCATAGGGGTGGGAAGTAGGATGGATGCATGAGGCTTGGTCATCAAGGTCTTCTCCTCGTGCAGTTGGGGCTGAACGGATCCTGAATGGATCACTGCGCTGATCTGTAGTTTATTGGCAATTTGCTTACTGCAAGGTGGCCATGCAGAACTGAACAATGTATGAAAACCTACTGGAAGAATGGAAGAGGGGTGTTTTGAAGGGCTGGCATGTTGTCCATGCTCAGTAAGTAGCAAGGAGGAGAAGATCCCCATCTAACGTGTACCACAAGTCTGCTTAAAACTACTGTCTAGTAGTTCCCCCTGGACTTGCTTTATTCCTTCAAGATTTCTGGTCCCAACAATTGGTTTCCACAAAAGATACACCAGGACTGGTAAAGATACAGAAAAAGAGAGTGGTTAGGGAGTGGGGACAACAACTATCTAGGGTAAAAATCTCCAGCCTGGGAATGAAATGACTGGGGAGGAGATCCATATATAACGGTCTACAAATCTATAAAATCATCAATGTCAGAGGGAATAAATCTCATAATGGAATAATAACAGGTCTCACATCATCATCTAGAGATCATTTGACCTTGAGAAAGGCTGGTCTTGGTTTCAGGACATGCTTGCCCCGAGCGGCCTCCAGGGCAAACCAGGTTGAAGCTCCCCTTGCTTTCGAGCCCTGCCTGGCTCCCTAAGACACTTGCCATGATGTTGAGGTGTGCCGGCGTTCACAGCATGCTTGGCTTCACGCATGGTGGAAACATCAGCTAGACAGAGGTTAAAGGGCTGTTCTAAAGTGTGTTTGGAGCTTTGGGACCAGGAGAAGCAGTGAGCTGTGCATGGGATGTGGACGATTAAACACCTCGCCGCTCCGAGATGCAGATAGGATGGGGACTAAAGCACCTGCTTCTGGCGTATTTACAGCTCTGGAGAAGATGGTCATTGGGTTTAGGCTAGAGATGATGGAGGGTAGCCATGCTGTTAGTGGAAATTCAGTGTTCAATCTCGTTCCAAAAGACATATGTGGGTGTCAAGGGCATCACTGATTTTAGAGAAGGCATTTTGCTGCCTGGTGTGGAGACACGAGCAGAAGCAGAGGCATTTAGGACTTGATCCTGGCCATGAGGAGCTTTACAGTGTCCATGGACTGGTTCCTGCTGATCTGACACTGACTGGTTATCAGCAACTGGAAGAAGCTGAGGTCCAAGAGGTGGTTAAAGAAGAAAAGCAGCTTTGTGTGTGGGATGGAAACTGTTTCACCAAGAGCGGTGCAGAGACATGCACGTGGGAGGACAGGGAGGACATCAGCTGTGATGGGAACGGCATGAGAATAAGTTAGGAGGAACATGGCAGGGTCTGGCATGGTTTCTGCATGAGGATGAGCCTGGCATTCCTCATCCTAGAAAAATGGTAGCTAATGGGAGACATGAGAACTGTGGAGCCTGGAGAAGGAATATCAGGGGTGCTTGCTCTGCTCTTTCTGCTTTGCCCTGGGCTTTTGGCCGCTGCTGGGAGACAGGACCTGGGCTTGGTATGTAGATCAGAATATCTGAGTCCAAGTCCTCGGCCATACCTCCTCATCCCCTGTGAACTGAGAATTGCTGTGTTCCTCTGAAAACACCCAGGAGCTTGTTTTCTTCTCTGCAAATCATTTACAAAACTGCTTTCCCTTCCCCCCCCAGCAGCCCTGCCCTTCTCCACCTTTGTCTCCTTTCCACTCAGAAAGACGTGCCCACTGCTTTGTGATCGGGGCATCATTCCCTACCTTCTCCTTCTGACACTGACGCTTTGGGGGAGGAAATCATTTCTGAAGAAGAGGAGGGTTTTAATGGTCCCCCAGGTGCACCAGGGTGGAAGCAGCACCATGGGAGCCCAATACCGCTTTCCTCTCAGTAGCAGAAGCGCTGTTGGCCGTCTGGAGGTAAAGCATCTCAAGGACTGTTTGCTTACCAGGTTATCTACACACTTAATTTACCCCTGCCCTCATAAAACTGTTTGAAGCCGTTTCTCACAGGTGCAACCAATGCTGCTTTGGCACCAAGCAAAGCAAAAACCAGACACAAGCAGAGTTAAGGCAGGAGGGCAATGTGAGCAGCTTTTTTTTTCCCGGAGGCTGAGGCACAAAACACACCACCGCATTACGGAGTAGCCCAAACACCATCGCTCCATAAGCAGTTTTGCAAAGCTTGGGTGAATGCAACAGCTATAAAAGGCATGAAAGTCTGCAATGGGAGGGAAGAAATGTTTCTAGTAAGGACAGGGCCGCTGCCCATCAGATTTTGACCAGTGATGGTCATCTTCTGGCTGACAGATGCAGTGGAGAATGGTTTGGCATCAGTCATAGGGCACAGTGGGAAAAGCACAACAGGACACCAGACCTTCAGAAGAAGGGACAGGGCATTGCAAGAAGGTTTGGGCTGGAGACAGGGTCAGCAGTGACAGGACACCATGAATTTTTTTGTCTATTGCCTCACTTGGGTCCTTATGGGTTTTCTTTGCCTAGAAACACCACTTCTGATCACTGACACCAAAGGTCCTACAGCCGATGAGAGTGATTGTGAACAGAAGCAAAATGATCTTTTCCAGCAGGTCTCCCCTTGCATCCGCTGGATGATTTATTTAGCCACCACAGGGCAGCTTGCAGGGTTTCATTAGATCTGGCCCTAACTATAGCTCTGTTGGCCTTTGTAGTTCTCCTCTTCCTTCATTGAATCATAGAGACTTAGAACGGGGGCTACAGAGAAGCTGAGGAGGGGCTCTTGATATGGGAGTGCAACAACAGGACAAGAAGGAACAGTTTTAAGCTGAAAGAGGGGGGATTTAGATCTTAGGAAGAAATGTTTTCCTGTGAGGGTGGTGAGGCCCTGGCATGGGTTGCCCAGAGAAGTCATGGACTGCCCCATCCCTGGAGGTGTGCAAGGCCAGGTTGGATGGGATCTTGCGCAGCCTGATCCAGTGGGAGGTGTCCCTGCCCATGGCAGGGGGGTGGGAGCTGGATGGGCTTTAAGGCCCTTCCCAACTCAAACCATTCTATGATTCTATGATGGTTCTATGATCTGGACAGACCTCCTCACAACTGCATTTGCAGCACCTTCTACTGCTCTCAGGCCATTTATGAACAAATGGAAAATGTGAAAGAAACCAAAACTATGCCTCATTCATCCTCTATCCCTGCCCCAAAGTTTGCTGCCAGACTCTGTGAATGGGCAGCTGCCCTTGGAGTGCAGAGCCTTACCCCGTGGTGTCTCCAATTCCATGAGCAAGACAGAGCACACGAAAGGGCCACCATCAAACCAAGTCTGCATCCACTGCAAAGCATTCTTTTCCTTTTACAGTGGGTCTGAAAGAAGCGAGAAATTTTCAAAGCCCAAAGCTGGTTCTGAAGTCTAAAGCCAGGCAAGCAAAAGGGTTTGTTTAATAGGACTGAGCAGACAGCCCAGAAACCCGTGAGAGCAACACCTCCCTGCAAATCAGATAATTCATTTAGCAAGTGAAAAATAGCTTCCCAAGGTTCACAGCACCGGGGCAGAAATCAAAGAGCATTTGAAGGAGGATGGAAAGCCAAGCAAGGCTTTGCCTGTCCTGCCCTCCCACCAGATCCCCACCAGCCCAGCAGGCTGTGAAGGAGACCACAAAAATATTTCACTCATTCCATACCGCTTCAAAACCTCAGAGCCATCCTTTTCCACGGGGATTCGGGTCTGCTGCCACACGGAACTCCAATTCTTTTCCTAGCTGGCAAATAAAATACATCCGTATCTCTGTGTCTAGCTATATAGCCAATGTATATGAAATTATAAAGCCCCTGGCACATATCTTGCGAGAGCTAATTATAGGATTTGGAAGCTAACATGATAATATTTTCTTTAGATGTGTGGTGCAGATGTAATTACATCTCTGGAGATGCCAGCCGCAGATGACGCAAGATGCCCTTATGTAATCGCCTGCACTTATGCAGTTATGGAAATTTTCCCTCTCTGGCCCATCCCCTACTTTCCCCTCAACTCCTTCTTCTGTTTTTCACCCTCAGCTCTTTATGGCTTATTCAGAAGGTGATGGGGTGAGGTCAGTAGGCCAAGTGGACAAGAAGCAGAAGGGCAGTTTGCTAGGTAGAAAGTCTGTTCCTAGGTTTCCCTGTCTGCCACATCAATGAAGGAGCAAAAGGAGTTAACGGCTTCGCATCTGCTGTGTTGGCTTCAGCACGGCTGGGAAGAGGTCCCCATCCACATTTCCACCTGATGGACTGGAAGAGGGTCACATCAGAGCCAGGTGTCCCTCCAGCCCTGGCATCTACTATGGCTTGGATGTCAGCCAGGCAGCCGTCTGCTCCATCCTGCATGCCATGGAGGAGCACCTGCATGGAAAGCCCACTGTCCCGTCACTGAGAAACAGCTGGAGGATTCCAAACTGCAGAAGAAAGTTTGTCATTGCAGGGAGGGTGACTTTGTGAGACACAAACACTTCGGTTGTTCTGAAGGTCACTCCAGGGTGCACAAAGATCTCTCAGATGACCCACAAAGTCACTTCTGCCTGGGCAAAATCACAGCGTGATTGCAGGTGTCCAGCCAAAAATGCTTCCAAAGCAGCCTGATTTTTGCCTGCGGACCCCTTCTGAGTTTATTGCTCCATATTCTCTCTGTCCCACTGCTTTTCTCCTGTTGCTGGACAGGAAACAGAGGTCAGAGATGTGGATCTAGGCTTTCATCACCAGTGCTGTTCAGAGAGGACGCAGTCCCCTGACATGACCAGTAAACCCTGCCTTAACTGCAAATATTCAGGAGAAAAGGTTGATAAACATCCTGGAGGCATCACCCCATACTTGCCGCATGTATTATGGTTGAGCACCTGCCCACTCCTACCCTCTTCCATCCCTCTTGCCAATCCTGAGTCCTTTCTTGCTGTGCTTTAGGGCTAATACATGATAGGGAGAGGTGACTCCTGGCTCCGGCCGGTCCTGCCACCAGTTAAGGTTGCAAAGCTGGGTTGTGAAGACCTTTCTCATTTGCTCCACACGGCATCTGAGCCAAAGCACGGCTTGAGGAGGACTGGAGATGAGCAAAGCCTGAATCCTTCAGTGGCCAAGAAGAAGACATCAGGAAGAGTTTGGAGAGCTGAGGAAGGGGGAATTGGCCGTACATGATCTACAGAAAAGGAAACAAGAGAGCTGGGAGCTGGAGCTGGGAGCAGAGACAAAACCACTGGTTTGCCCACTGGGGAAACTTGTTTCCAGACATGGTCCAGCGCCAGGAACTGCAGAGTGATTTGGCTTTAGGGTAGGGAATAGTCACATTTCTCTGAGGATAAAGAAACCATGGCGAAGTCAATAGCTGGGCAATGTGTTTGTTGTTCTCACGTCATTTATTAACCACAACTGTAAACTCCCAACTGAGCCCAGGGCCATCGGCTGGTCATGGATTTAGATGGCATTTCAGCCCACATCTTCAATCAACCCAATCCTCCTCCCTGTGGTCTGTCAACTGTGTCGGCTGGATTCCTGGGGATTGGAAAGGGAGCGTAGACCTTGGGTCCTATACAGAGAGGCACCGTGGAGGTGCTTCAGGCTTCCTGCTTGGTCCTCCATCACCCTTCCAGAACCTCCTTCTTCCCAGAGGTAGAGGACCCTCTGGCTTCTGCTTTTGCTGAAGCCGTTCACCCACCTCGTCTTAGCCAGAGTCCTTGGCCAGGAAGGAGATGGAACTGGTGGGCAGGGACAGTGTGTGTGGAAGAAGCATCATGCATAGACACCACTGAGGATCTAACCCCGATGTTCCTCCCTTGTAATGCTGAAAAGAGCTGTGCTGAATCCCGATGTGGGCAGATATGGCACTTTGAAAAGACCTAAGTGGTGATCTGGTGATTTCAGTGCAAATCTTGCCCAAAATTTGTTTTTCTCCAACTTATTTTTGCCAGACCTGGCCTGCTTTGGGACTGTGAAGGGGAGTTTTGCCTCCGTCTTTCTGGATAACCACCCAAGAATGTTAAAGCAAGCTTCTCCACTTTAGAAATCAGTTGGAAAACCTGGTAGCCCCTGACTTTCTCAAGGCTACTGCCTGGTACCTCGTCAGCATTGCTACCATCACTGCTTCTCTTGGGGTTTTTCAGCCAAGGCATGAAGTGAGAGCCAGGGAAAAAGGACAACGTTCCTCCTCTCCTTTTATTTTCCAGCTTATAAGTTCTAGATGAACATCTTGGCCAGCATTAATGCGGTTCGAGCTCCTGCCAGAGAAACAGGCGCTCTCCTCCCCAGCGAAGGCTGTGTGGATTGAGGGCTGGAGAACAAAACCCCGCTCCGCTCATTCCTCAGCTGCAGGAAGGAAGGTGGTCATTTAATGCCCGTTTCTTCAGTTACAGTGAACAGGCACAGGACAAGAGGGACATATGGTTAGGACTAGCTTTTACACAGCATCACATCTTCCCCCCACGCACCTACGTAGCATGGCCAAGCCACCACATTGGAGCATCCCAGCAGACATGCTGGATTTTCAGCACCAGCAGCTAGAGATGCAGGAGCCTCCCTTGATTTATGGGAAGACCTGGGCGATGCACCAGGTTGGGGCTTGACAGCGCTGCAGAGGCTTTGTCTGCTCTGTGTCGATACAGGAGGAGACAGCTTAAACCAGCAGGGAGGTCTTTGCCAGAATCGGAAACCATCTCTCTGGATGACATAAACCAGAGTCTTTTGGCTTGTTCGTGTTGCCTCAAGCTGAGCAGGCAGATGTCATCATGGATTGGAGATAGAAAGTGTCCCCCCACCATAGGAGATGGCATCAATCCAGCTTTGCAGTGCCAAACCAGCCTCAGGACCCCCTGCCAGGCCCCTGCTGCAGCTTGGAGAAGGTCGTCTTCCATTCACAGCTCTGTGTGGGTATGAAGAGGCTTCATATGGACTCAAATTATTCCATTTAAGAAGCAGGAACAACCTCTTCCAGCATTTTAAGTTCCAGACCAGTTCAATAGTGGGATCCCACTGCACAGGTACAGGTGCAGGTGAACCTCCAGATACAGAGAAGGCTTTTACATCCCATAAGCAGTCAACAGCTTCTTCTTGCGTAAATAAACATTGTGTGTTCACGTGACATTTTTCCTGGGAGCTCAACCACAGAGTTTGCTCAGATTGTGCAGATTGGTGGTGATTTTATCAGCTCTCCTACCAGTAAAGTTGAATTTTCTAGCACGGCAAAGCCACACCAACCTACCAGCAGCTCTCTGCTCATTTGGCTATGGTCCCTATGGTCTAGGCAAGACATCCACAACAATCAAGTGAAGAAATGTCTCTCCAGAACCAAGTCCTTGCATGTTCAACACCCATTGACTGTCGCAGAAAGCAGGCTCAGGTCCTTACTCCAAAGACCAGGCTGGAAATCTCTGGTCTAATAACAGAGACTGAGGAAGAGCTTCAAACAAAGGCTGATCTGGAGGTAATACATGACATCTGCTTTCAGCATGCAACCTGCTGGATGTCAAGAACTTATTACAAAAGCAATTAGTTCACAGCTGAGGTCTGAAGTTATGATGTTGGTTTGAAAGCTTTGGAAGTCTCTAGCCCAACTCCACAGCCTATGCGGGACTGTCATCATCACTAGACAAAGTTGGCTTTGGCATTGCCCACCCAGGGCACGAAGACATCTCAGGGTGGAGATGCCTTCACCTCACTCATGACCTGAAAGCACAAGCGACAGCCAGGAGGCTCTCACTTAGGAGTTTTTTCTGCTCCTCAAGGCTTTGAAAGTGAGCTTCCCTGCAAATAAAGGAGGTTAGCTGGAGGGAGGAAGAAGAGTCTTGCTCACATCAAGATTTTTTGCTCTGAGAAGTTCCTCCCAGAGCTTTTAGGGAAGAAATCCCAATGCATAGAGCCAGGCATCTCCACTCCTATATCCGTTTCTATGTCTACCTTGAGCACATCAATGCTTTCTGCCGTTCCCCAGGGAAAGTGCTGGGCCAGTGATGCTCCTTCAGACTTCACTGCAGCTGATATTTTGGTCCTTAGTGCAGAAACACTTACACTTCTGCAGCTGCAGTCCAGAGACCCCAAAGAGCTTTAAGATCTTGAAATGTCTCTAAGAAGAGTGACATCACCCTGCCGGGGAGATGCTCAGAGCATGCCAGTTCTGCAAGGAAAAGGAAAAGGATCTGGGGAATAAAGAGTTTGGGGTTTGGTAGGGTTGATTTTTCCTGTCCTCAAGAGGAAGAAGACTTTGAGGAAAAACAGAGGAAAAAAAAAACCCAGAATTTTTCTTTCTGAAAACTGAAGTTTATTGCAGAAGAGAGAAATTCAACAGGGTCTCCTTTGACAGCAGCCCGTCCAAGGGATCCATTAAGTAGAGGAATAGAATCTGCTTCTTTCTTCTTGTCCTGCTAAACACTTTGCAGTCTCAAGACTTGTTCCAGAGATCCATCACCTTGGCACGGTCATCATGGTCATGAACAGCTTCAGCCTAGTGTGGAAAGAGAGATTTGGAGAGGGGCTGCTTCTCTGGCATGAGCTGCTGGAGCTGGGAAAGTCAGGGTAGACTCATTGAAGAGCTGGTGGTGCCCTTCCAGAGACAGAGGAGCCTCTGATGTCTGGTGGTACTGCCTCGGGGCTGCTGTGTTTCTCTTGGCTGTTTTAGGGCAAAGACTGGGATTGCTTCCATGGCCCTGCAGGGGAAACCAGAGTGGGATATAATGGTTGGATACAGGGCTGATCCCGAGCCATATACCAGGGCTGAACAAGGAAAACCACGCCCATAATGTCTCACCCAAAAGGATTAAACTGGGATTCAGGACTGATGGATGCCGTGCGCACCCTCAACGTGAGCCATGTGAAGTGATAGCCTTCCCTGCTGTTGAACTGAGGGAGAAAGGGGAAAGATGTAACCAGCTTCAAGAGCACTTTGAGGGATGGAGGTTTGGGTCCAGGTGGATGTTCAAAGCCTCTTTCCATAGGTAGGAGGAGGCCAGTCCATCACGGCTGGGTAGGGATGGCTTTCTGGGTGGGTAGCCCCAAATCCTGTAATACAAGGCTGGAGGTTACCTTGTTTGAGTGGCTCGTATAGCACTCGCTGTATTCGAGTCTGAGTTCACACTCCAGCTTCAGACTGGTTTCTGCTTCCCACCCCCGGCTCCACACAGCTTGTGGCTCCAGAATTCCCCCAAATGGGTGAGCTGGCCCTCACGCTTTCAGCCAAACTTTCCAGTTCCCCTTCTATATCCTTTCCAACCCCTTTCATGAGCTCAAAGACCAGCTGTAAAGGATGCTCTGACCGCCACTCCATCAGCTACCCAGTGTCCCCACAAGATGAGCTATGGAGCCAAACTTGTCTTGGAAAGAAAATCTCTTGCAAGTTATCTTGATAACAATGATCTTGCCTAACTTAACAAGCAATTAAGAATCATAGAATGGTTTGGGTTGTAAAAGATCTTAAAGAACACTTAGTTCCACCCCCTCTGCCATGGGCAGAGACACCTTCCACTACGTCAGGTTGCTAAAAGTTGCTAAGAACCCCTTGTCAGACCTGTGGTTCTCCAGCCAGAGTCTTCTATGGTGGTGAACAGGAACCATCACCTGGAGGCACCACAGGTGATTGGCTCTGGGTACCCAAAAAAGGGCAGTGCAGAGATGGATAGAACCCCCAAAGAGATGAGACCAAGCCTTGCTGGTTTTGTCCCATGAGGACAGGGAAACACAACGGCCTGGATGCAGCTGGCTGTGCAGGAGGATCTCTGTTGCCCCTCAGAGGTGGTGGAGGAGCTTTGGTGGGGGTGAGCTCAGTGGGTGCAGAGGTTTATGTCACAGCGAATGGAGACCTGGGTAAAAAATGGGAGTTCAGGGTTCAGATGTTTATGACTTGCCTGCAAGCACCAGGAGTATGGATGATCCCAGAGTTTCCAGCATTCTCCAAAGCCTCTTCCATCATGATTTATTCATTTGTGGGAAGCACTAAGACATAACGCAACCCCCAAAGAGACACCGAACACAGCCTTAACCAGCTGTAACGTCAGTATACTTCCTGCCTGCTGTGAGAACTGCTGAGCCTGGAGGATGCTGCAGCTCCACACTGTGCAGCCAAGGGTTTCTTTGCCTGGGCAGTTTCCCTAAATCCCACCAGTGGGAAGGGTCCATGCCCTGATGAAGCTCCTGCTTCAGCTCTGATTATTGCAAGAGCCATCCCTGGGATGGAAAGGGCTTTCTATTTATACAACTGTTTCCAAGGTGTGCACCACGCATCCTGCTGCTGGGAAACTCTTGTAGCCATGTATAAGCCAGCCTGTTTCTTGGAAGTCTTTGCTTCTAAAGCCAAAGGGCAAAATTAAGCTCTTGAGCCTCCACAGGTATCCATTTTGGTATAATTTCCACCTTCCCAATGCACCCCAGCAGTGCATTTCGCCATGGTTTAAATGCATGTGTAACCCATATTTGATTATTGTTAACATTATTGCTGTTTTACCCTTCTCGCTGCTATCAGCCCCCCGCTAACGATGCTATGTTTGCGAGGCTGCGACCGGTGACTCCTTTGATACCCATTCATCCTGCCAATAGAAAATTCACTTGAGCAAATAAGTCTAAATTAGCAGCAGCTTTGTGTAGCTTTATTTCCCTTGCTGCACTCCTTTCACGACTGCAAATAACCTAATGTAAGCGTTGAGGCCAGCTGGCCCCTGATGGGAAGCCTGATTGCTCTCCTGCCGCAGCGCTGGCAGCCACGGAGGGAGGAGAAGGAGCTCTGGACCATCCTGTATTGCTAGGGCTCTGCTCTGAATGATGGTTTGGGAGGCATAAATTGATGGTGAAGGAGGGAGGGTAGGATCCAGGTCCAGCCTCTGTGGAGTGATGGGCATCAGACCATTTGTCCAAATGTCCAAATTGTCCAAATGGGCTGAGACCAGCCAGAAAGTGCCCAAGTTCAGGGAGGACAGATGGACAGGCAGACTATTTGATGCCTGCGTCCTCATCTGCAATAACCAGGCGAGACAACAACTGCTCCTTTCCCTTTCCTCTGCGTTAATGGGCTAAAGCAGAAGTAAATCCCTCCGTAAAGCTTTGGGGGTTGGAACTAGATGGTCTTTAAAGTCCCTTCCAACTCTAACTATTCTATGATAACTTTATGTTTTGATGTTGTTTAATGCGTGTACAGCTTTCTCAGGGAGTTTGGGGTTGAGATGGGTCAGCGTCGGTGCATAAAGAAAACATGTCCTTTCTGGGTGTCAGTCTGCTTCTCTTGTGCACTTTGGTGAGATTTAGGGTAGCAATTAACTCGAAGCAGCTTAAAAACAAAAGCTGAGGCTGTTCTAGAGTTACTGGGCTGGACTCATGCTCTCTGTCCCTCTCTCCATGGTGAATGTGCTCTTGGTTCAGCCACGCAGCTGGGAAGCATCCCCTCCAGGATGGGAAAGTGGAGGAGCGGGATCTTGTCCTGGAAAGAACTTGAAAAGATCATTTGAGCAAAAACAGGCAGTCAGACCCCCAAATCCCAATTTGAGCAAAAGCCAGTTGTTGGGCATCAAAATCCTCATTTGAAAAAAAAACAAGCAGTCAGACCCTAAAATCCCCATTCGTTAGAGCAAAACAACCTGTTGGACCCCAAAATCCCTATTAGAGCAAAACCCAGCTGTTGGACCTCAACATTTCTGTCTCAGCAAAACCAAGCTGTTAGACCTCAAAATCCCCATTTGAACAAGTTATCAGACCCCAAACCCGCTGTCTGAGCAAAACCAGGCGGTCAGACCCCAAAAATCCCTATTTGGAAAACAAACAAACAAACAAACAAACAGTTGCTGGACCTTAAAATTCCCATTTTAGCAAAAATAAACTGACAGGCACCAAGATCATGATTGAAAACAAAAAAATGAATCATTTGACCCCCTAAATCCCCATTTAAGGGAGAAGAAAGATAATAGTTCCCAAAATCTCTATTAGAGCAAAACTAATCTATTGGACCTCAAAAATCCCTATTTGAGCAAAACCAAGCAGTCAAACCCCAGCATCTCCATTAGGAAAAAAAACAAAGTATCAAACTTAAAAACCCCTATTTGAGCAAAAATAAGCCACCAGATCCCCAAATCCCCATTTGAGCAACTACAAGCTGTCAGACTGCAAAATTCCCCTTCGAAAACCCCCAAGAAGTCAGACCCCCCCAAAGTCCCTGTTTGAGGACACAAAGCCCTTCTGCGCCGTGATGGGTAGAAAGAGTTAAGATCCCGTGGGCGCGGGCAGCCCAATCACACCGAGCTCGGTGCGGCCCTTGGCCCCAGCACAGCAGCAGGTTGCTCTCAGCAGGTGTTATTTTAAGTTTTTTCCTGGGTTACCAAACAAGGAGACAATGAACGTGGAGACCCGCGGAGGATGGGGAGCTGGAGGATGCACCCCTGGGCTGCCCAGGTAAATCCTGTTGGGTGGCGGCTTTTGGGGACGCTCTTTCTTTTCCTCTCCTTCCCCCCTCTCACTGATCGTCTTTGTTCGAGTCCAGAAAGAGGCCAGGCAGGGGAATGAAAGGTTTTCAGTGGATTAGTGTGGGGCTGAGCTGGTGGGACCCCACTGCAGGTGGTTTTTTTCAGGGTGGAACATACCCACTGGGCTGTGGTGGCACCAGGGGGTTGGAGCAGAGATGGGGTGCCTGGAGGTGGGCTGCTCGGAGTGGGGAGAGCTGCTATTTCCCTCCCTATAAACTCACCCTGGATCACGCTGGCATCTACCAGCAACAGGACTTTGTACCCTAGTGGGTTTTGGGGCACCCCCCAGGTTAGCGGCGCTAATCCAAGGGGCTCACTTGGAACGCGGTCTTTGGGGAGGAGCAAGCATGTCCCAAGCTGGCTCTGCGCCCTTGAAATTTCTCAGGGTAAGTTAATAATAAATCACAGCCGGGTCAGCAGTGTGGGTGGTGGCTGGGAGGTGGTGGTGCGTCCCCTCGTTGTCCTTCCTGCTGGGACAAAGGTTTGGGCAAGATCTGGGGACAGCAGAGCCAGGCAGGGGTGGTGGGGACTGCTGCTTGGCACCTTTGTGGAGATGATGGCTCACCCCAACGGGCAGGAGCAGAATTACCCTGACAACACTCAGGCCAGGCCAGGGGTCTAAATCAGGCAGGAGGGGGATCCGGTGACAAAGGGGGTCCTCCTGCTTCCATCATGAGGTGCTCAGGGCCGAGGACAGGGTTTGTGCTGGGCAATAACATTGGGATGCCCCAAGATTTGGGATCTGGGGTCAGACAAGGATGCTCAGGTAGATGCTGGGGTGCCAGGCAAGGTTGGTAGCTCCCCTCTGGGTGACTTCCACGGGACAGCAGGCACCTTTCCAGCACTCTGTGGTGGACCATGAGCTTCTCTGACCCCCACCCCACCCCTAATGCAATGATCTACATCAGGCAGCACCATGGGGTCAACAAACAGCAGCCCATCTCCAGGCACTTTGCTGAGGAGGGGAGCCTAGAATATGGGGAAACTGAGGCACAGAGGGCTGGGGTGACTTCAAGTGGTCCAGCCTGTGGTGTAGAGCATCCCAGACCTGCAGCTCTACAACCAGCACCAAGGTTGTTCCATCAAACCATCTGTTCCCCATGCCAAGTGAATTCAGGTAGTTTTCCTTGTGCTACCAAAGCTGGCATTTTCCAGGCAGTGGTTGTCACCATGACTGTACTGGGGGACAATGACCAGCCCAGAGCTGGTGCTGAGCATCTTCTGAGTGCAACCACAACGGTAGGTGGGCATGGATGAGACTATGTCCAAACTCTTTCTGATGGACACATAGGATTTAGGTTGGTAGTTTGGGCTAAGCTTGAAACCATCCTGTCCTGCTGGCATTCATTGGAATGATGGGGACAGACATGCTGTGCAATGGAAAATCCCTCTTATCTGTCTTTGGGTGCATTCTGGAGGACACCAGCCTGGATCCAAACCTCAGTTTCTGGATAGCAGCCTGGGAAAGTAGGAAAAACACCCCCGAGGGTGAGGACTGTGCCAGCCATGCTGCCCCATCTCCTCATCTAAGGCAACACCAATGGGCAACCGCAGCATGGCTTGCTAAAACCTCCATCCTGCATGGCAGGACAATTCATGGTGGAGGTGACCCTGGGGATCTCCAGGCCACCACCTTGCCCCTTGAGGTAGGCTCAGCTATGAGGCCAGATCCTGCTTGGTCCATTTGCGGCTTGAAAACCTCCAAGTCTGGAGACTGCAAAACCCCCCCAGCGGTCCCGTATAAATCACAGAGCACTACATTACATCTTCACATCACCCATTGAGGTTTCTCTGGGGCTTTGGCCACCTTGCTGCAGCCTCCAAAGCAATTTTGCTTTCTTCCCTTATTGGAGCAGCTCAAGACTGGCGCAGCCTGTCAGGTGCTTGAGCTTTTATTCCACACCTTTGTCTGCTCTTTTGGATCCAGAAAATGCTGTGGATTAAAATTGGGAACACTCTGAGGTGATGAACTGTGGTGGACCTGGGCTTGGAACAGGTGGAGCAGCTCATTCTGGATGAGCAATAATAATGCCCAGATTGATTTATTGATACTTTTACTGTCGATCAGGGGTTTCCAAGTAGCTGCCAGGCTCTCTAAGCCTTGTACTTGCGGAGGGATGCTCTGGGGCAACAGCATCAGCCACAAGCTTGGACCCAGCACAAGCTTCTAGTGTTCCTCATCATCCTCACCATCATCACTTCCAGGCACAGAACATAGGAAGGAGGGGGCATTCCAGAAGCACCCCCAGCGAGCAGAGAGGGGTGGAGGACAGGCAGGAGGGCAAGGAGCCAAGGCCATGAACTCCACAGCGGAGGTTTCAGCTGTGATTCCCCTCTGTTGCCCCTTCCTGGGGGATGGGGACTGGGAAGGTTGGTGGTAGAGCATGGCCCTGAAACACAGAGACAAACCCAGGAGGAAAACTGATAGCAAAGCGGGAGGATTAGCTGGGGGAAGGTGGAGCAGGCTGCACTATTCAGGCTTTGTCGGAGTGGAACAATGAGGCCTTTATCGAGGAAGGGAGGTGGTGGGTTGGCAGGCTGGCAGGGACAATTTGGTACACAGAGTGTCCCTTGGTCAGCTGCGGGGAGAGGGCACTAGGATGTGGGATGAGATAGTTTGGTACCCGGTGTCGCCTAGCCAGCTGTAGGGGCAGGGAACTGGGACATGGGATGGGACAGGTTGGTATAAAATGTGTCCTTTGGCCAGCTGGGGGGACATGGAAATGGGACATGGGATGTGGGACAGGATAGGTTGGTCCCTTGGCCAGCTGGGAGGACAGGGAAATGGGAGATGGAATGGGGGATGGGACAGGTTGGTACCCATCATGTCCTTTGGCCAGCTGGGAGGACAGGGAAATGGGGACACGGGATGTGGAATGGGACAGGTTGGTACCAAATGTGTCCCCTTGGCCAGCTGGGAGGAAAGAGAAATGGAACATGGGACGTGGGATGGGACAGGTTGGTACCCTGAATGTCCCTTGGCCAGTTGGGAAGAAAGAGAAATGGAACATGGGACGTGGGATGGGACAGGTTGGTACCCTGAATGTCCTTTGGCCAGCTGGAAGGACAGGGAAATGGAATATGGGACATGGGATGGGACAGGTTGGTACCCAGAATGTCCTTTGGACAGCTGGGAGGAAAGAGAAATGGAACATGGGACGTGGGATGGGACAGGTTGGTACAACCAAAGTGTCCCCTGGCCAGCTGGAAGGACATGGCACATGGGATGGAACAGGATGGTGCTCAGCATGTCCCTTAGCCACAGCCAGGGACCTAGGGAAACAGGGACATCAGAGATGGGACAGGACAGTCCCTCGGGTGGTGGGACTCATCCCAAGGTGTCACATCAAGCCCCACACATGCTGACCACATCAGGGCAGAGCTGTGACAGCTCTCCCTGCTGCCCACACAGAATCATAGAATCATTAGGTTGGAAAAGACAATAGAGATCAACTCCAACCGTACCTGTCCACTAAATCATGTCCCCATGTGGGGTCCTCAACCATGGCCACCCCTCCCAAACCCTTTGGCAAAGGGAATCATGGCAAGTGCTTTATGAGAGCGCTTTGTGTTTCTTCTGGGACCCCAGAGACCTTCAGAGTTGAGAACGAGGAGCATCCCATGCTGGGAACATCCCACACCAAGTGTTGTCACCCGCTCTGGACGTCAGTATAGGGACCTTAGGGTGGAGAAAGCCATCCCACAGGCTCTCCCTCACAGTGATATGGGCTTCGGGAAGAGCCAAGAGCCGTCTGGGTCTTTTCATCTCCTCTCTTTTGTTTCAGGCTTATTATGTAAATAGCTGATGCGGCCCCTGTAATGAGAAAGTAGTTTCCCAGAATACAAAAGGCTCTAATTATCTCATTAGCAGGCAGAAAGGAAAAGGAAATGTTTCTAAGCCGCTTGCTTTTATTTCCCACAGCAGCCCACGAAAGAGTAGCTCCTGAAATGGGGACCTTCCTGCCCCAAATCCTGACACCCTGACCCGATGCCGCTGTATTGGAAGGAGAGCAAAGCAAACCAAGGTCCTCACATCTCAGAAATAGCCACATACCGATGGCTTTTTACTGGTCCCAGTTATGCTGAGGATGCTGTGGGTCCTTGTATGGAGCCCCAGTGTTCTCAGCTGCTGGGATAGGAAGTTGTGGAAAGTGGTGAGGTCGTAGAGAGACAGAATGGTCCCCATCTTCCTGAATTGGATGTCCTTCAGCAGGACGCCCAAGGTGGGATCTTAGCACAGAGCTTCAGGATGGGTTTCTGCGGTCGCATGCCTGCAACAGGATGTGATAGAAAACAGCTTTAGCAATATGGAGGTTCCTCCCAGAAGGTGGCATCTAGGATGGCTTTAGTGCGACGTTGCTTTCTGAATTCACGTCTCCCTCGCTTCTAGTTAAACACCCAGTGCTCGAGGACAGAGCTACAAAGGTCCCAGTGCTGCAGGTCCTTCCTGAGATCTCCAAACCCTGTTTCTGCTGGGGTTTGCTCTTGCCCAAGCACTCTATTCCTCTCCTCAGATCATGGTCCTGTGGTCCTGGCTGAGTCCTCGGTGAAGTGACTGGAAGCTGCCAATGCAGCAGCAAACTCTTTGCTGGTTTGGGTTAACTTTCTGCCAGATCTGTGAGTTGGATCAGGCTGCGGAGAGAGTCAGAAGGTCCAGATGGGATCTCTCCCACAGCTTGATGCAAAGCTGCTTACAGGCCACGATTCCTGCCGTTTCCCAGGGGATTTGCCTGGCTCTCAGGGAAAAACTGCAGGGGTTTCTCAGACCACAGGGCCTTGGGGAGAGAAAACAACTTTCCACTTGCTTTTGTGTGCAAAGCCAGCCCCAGAGCTCAAGTATCATGTAGCTCCTCAACAATATCACCCTGCAAGCCATGGGCAAAGACAGGACAGCTCAAAGTCAGCCCTTCTTAACATCAACATCAGTATTAACAAAAGCAAGTGCCCCAGGTAGGACTGGTGCATTCACTATGCATTCTTACCCCACCCATAGCCAGAAGCCTCTTTCAAAACCTCCTTAAAGCACAACAATGGGACTTCTCCAGCCTGGCTGTATCTTACAAAAATGATTTGCAGCCACTTGGTCCAACAGCCCTCCAACCCTCACACTGCAAAAGGGTTCAAGGCTCAAAGAGTGGCTTAGCTGAGCCCTTGGATATGCCAGGCAATGTCCTGCTGGAGTTCGGAGACTGCTCTCGCACCAAGGGTGCTGCTGGAGAGCTTGTCCATCTCTTTGTAGCCCAGCAGCTATTGTGGAGTCTTTGCACAGGGGGATGTAAGCTCATGGAATCACCAAGGCTGGAAAAGACCTCTAAGATCATCCAGCCCAACCATCAGCCCAACACCACTGTGCCTACAAAACCATATCGTGAAGTGCCATGTGTAAACATCTTTTGGATACCTCCAGGGATGATGACGCCACCGCTGCCTTGGGAAGCCTCTTCCAATGCTTCACCACTCTTTCAGTAAAGAAGTTTTTCCTAATACCCAATCTAAACCTCTCCTGGCACAACTTGATGCCATTTCCTCTGGTCCTATCACTTGTTACTTGGGAGAAGAAACCAACACTCGCCTCACACAACCTCCTTTCAGGGAGTTGTAGAGAGAGATGAGGTCTCCTCTCAGCCTCCTCTACTCCAGGCTAAAAAACCCTAGTTCCCTCAGCCGCTCCTTATAACTGCAGTGCTCCAGCCCCTTCCCCAGGTCTGTTCCCCTTCTCTGCACACGCTCCAGCCCCTCAATGTCTTTCTTTAGTGAAAGGCCCAAAACTGAACGCAGGATTCAAGGTGTGGCCTCACCAGTGCTGAGTCCAGAGGCACAATCCTCTCCCTGATGTGCAGACACGCAGCAACCCCATGGCCAAAGAGGCATCTGAAGGTGGCTACAAGAACTTGGCACTCCTTTATCCTCCATCCTGCCTTTCTGAGTTTCCTTTTTGGCCCTGGATGCAGGGGACGACTCCCCCTCTCACAGCTCCCATTTCCTTCAGCAGGGATAAATAGCAAAAGAGAGGTCTGTGTCCTAGGGAAGAAGCAGGAGTTGTGCATCTGATATTACCTGGCTTTTGGTTGTGGAAAATGCTTGTGGTCGAAAAGCTTGAGATTTGCATGTTTTCGCAGACAGGTTCAAGTGCTTTCATGCTGTATTTCAGCAGAGGAGGAAAACCTGGCAGCCACTAAGTCAGGATGTCAGAAGAGGGGGAAAGGAGTTGGAGGAGGTGCAGAAAACAACCACAAGAATTACTTGAGGGCTGGAAAAAAATGACTGCGAGAGACGGGAAAAGGTCATTCTGTTCCCCTCTTTGAGGCAACTTAAGAAGGGTGTAGAAGAAAAGGAGGTGCCGACACACTGGAGCCAGGAGAGAGGTGCTGTCCCTGCACCTTGAATCGAACCTTGTGGAGGAGCTCCAAGCCGGGTTTGGGTCATAAGAAGGCAACTGGTGATGGCCCATGACACACAGGCAGCAGAGAAGTAGCTGAATGGTCTTTTTGGAGGATGTGATGTTCACGAAGAGGCTGAGGGCTGTTTGCTCAGCCTGGAGAAAAAGAGGGATGTGACTGCAAGTTGTGTCTGCAACTATCTGATAGGAAAGACTTCCTTCCAGTACTGAAAGGGGGCCTACAGAAAAGCTGGGGAGGGGCTCTTTATGAAGGAGGGCAGGGACAGGATGAGGGGGAACGGTTTTGAGCTGAAAGAGGGGAGATTGAGATGAGATTTTAGGAAGAAATATTTTCCTACGAGAGTAGTGAGGCACTGGCACAGGTTGCCCAGGGAAGCTGTGGACGCCCCATCCCTGGAGGTGTTCAAGGCCAGGTTGGATGGGGCTTTGAACACCCTAGTCCCTGCCCATGGCAGAGGGAGTGGAACTGGACGGTCTTCAAGGTCCCTTCCAACCCAAACTATTCTATAATTCTATGATATGTTGGCCCAGTCAGATCACAGTTCTTGGCTTTCAGTGGTGTTTTTTCTCCAGGACCTGTTAATGTTTCACCAGACACAGGTGATTTCACTCTCTACAGGTGTCTCCTCGCTGCTAGCCCATTACCTGTCTTCCCTTCTCTCTCCATATAATTTTCTCGAAGAATCGTAGAATGGTTTGAGTTGGAAGGGACCTTAAAGATCACCTGCTTCCAACCACCCTGCCATGGACAGGGACACCTCCCACTGGATCAGGCTGCCCAAGACCCCATCCAACCTGGCCTTGAACACCTCCAGGAATGGGGCAGCCACAACTTCCCTGGACAACCTGTTCCAGTGCCTCACCACCCTCACTGTGAAGAAATCCTTCCTTATGTCTAGTCCAATAATCACAGTAAATTTTTACAACCCTTTTAACACTTTTTCTAACCTGCTCCACCACCCCAGGACGTGACGACTTTTTTCCTTCAGCCATACCAGCTCTCTGACACGGTTGCCAACAAACTGGAGAGCCACCAGAGCCCTAAACACAGCACAGGTGTAGGTCTTACCCCCCTCTGGCAAAAGAAAAATGCATGTTTTCATTGTATGGGTAATTGCATGCTTATTAAAACAGAAGCAAACAAACCCAACTATTGAAGGTCATGAACACACCTGTTACCGCAATTAACAAGGGGGGGTGGATTTTTGACCTTCAGATGCCTTTGCTGCCCGTCCTGCTGGGAACACATGCCTGGGATGGTGCATGTGCCAAGGCACTGCCTTGCTTTCAGGCTGTTTGCTTGAGCTCTCTCTACCCGAGACCAGTGATTGATTTCCTTCTCGCATGGCACGGTGCCTAGGTATGTCTCCCAAAGGCCTTTGTTGCTAGAGTGTTAACAATTAACCTACTCAGGCAGAAACAGAGCCAGGCCTTCATAATCTAGGCTTAGTTAACCATTCAGATGCTTATCTGAAAGTGATTTTTCTTCCGTCTAACTGGAAGGCATTCACTACCTCATTTGGGTAAAGCAAGTGTGAAGACGCGGGAGTGACAGGACGAAGGGGAATGACTCTAAATTGGAAGGGGGAAGATTTAGATTAGATATTAGGAAGAAATTCTTCACTATGAGGGTGGTGAGGCCCTGGCACAGGTTGCCCAGAGAAGTGGTGGCTGCCCCATCCATGGAGGTGTTCAAGGCCAGGTTGGATGGGGCTTTGAGGAACCTGGTCCAGTGGGAAGTGTCCCTGCCCATGGCAGGGATGTGGAACTGGATGGGCTTTAAGGTCCCTTCCGACCCAAACCATTCTATGATTCTATGATTTTACAGATTATTACATTTACAATAGCATCTAGAGATCCCCTGGAGCTGCAGACACAGTTAGAAACCATGGTAAGATGTAGCCATGAAGATTTTACCTACTACAGTTGGGGTAAAGGAAATTTCACACCAGGTTTTCTGCATCAGGCATAAAAATATTGTTTTCTCCAAGGCAGGGCTGTTGAGGAAAAGGCCAATGGGCCACCATGCTTGGATGGGACAGGGAGGTCAAGCACCACGAAGATGGTGGGTACGTGCACCATTGCATGAAGTCATAGAATCATAGAACAGTTTGGTTTGAGAGGAACCTTAAGGACCATCCAGTTCCACCTCCCCTGCCATGTGCAGGGACACCTCCCACTGGATCAGGCTGCTCAAAGCCCCATCCAACCTGGCCTTGAACACCTCCAGGGATGGGGCAGCCACGACTTCTCTGGGCAACCTGGGCCAGGGCCTCACCACCCTCAAAGGCAAAAAAATTCTTCCTAATAGCTCATGTAATTCTACCTTCCCCAGCTATAGAGGAGACACAACAAAGGTAAGGTGCTGATGTGGAGATGCCTACCAGGAAGGCTGCTTTGAATTGATCCAGGCAGACAAAGAAACCCTTTTCAACTTTTATTAACACAATAATGCTGGGAAAAGGGAAATTAGCTCAGTGTTTGTTCTGGAAAGGTTCCCTTCTCCACCTTTGTGTCTGCAGAAAGTCCCTTCACTTGGTGTTCCTGTAGTAACCACGGGGGCTCTGGGGAAATGGGACAAGGGTAGAGCTCAGCAAGGGCTGACTGTCGGCCCTTGGAGGTGGTGGCTGTGATGGATGGACAGACGGACATAATTTGGAAGCGATTTGGGTAAAGCTGGTCTTCCTCAGGAGGTAGGATGATTCTTGAGAATCTGCTGCAGATGGAGAATGAGGTGGTCCTGGTGAGCAGATGGGATGCAACATCTGGATAGATAACACATCTCAAAAGGGGCAGTGGCTGTCAAGTTGCTTAAAACTCCTGCTTTGGTTTTCCACCTGTCTGAATCCTTTCCACACCACCACAGGACAGGGGAAACCACTTTCATCCCTCTGCTGTGGCTCTGAGGTCTCTTCCAAGCCCAGCTGTGCTTGTAGTTGACTTCTCTTTCCTTCTAAAGGACAGACTTGAGAATGTAACACTGGTAAAGGTGAACCAGTTCAGCTTCTCTCAGCCCCTCTGCGTTCATGGACTGTCAGGCTCAGCACCCTTTTTTCTCTCCTTGGCAATCACCCGTAAACCCAATTTTAGTTTGTGTTCCCATGGGAGGGAGGTGGTTATGAGATTTAAGGAGAAGAAAAGTCCTGAGGAAGTTTTTAATCAAACATTCCTCCAAACCTGGAAGGATTAAAGAAGACCTGGAGCCTCCAGAGTGATTTCTTACCTCCCTATGCTCAGAACTTGATTTCACAGTTCAGCTGAAGAGTGACCCTGGTGAAACCTGAATGGAAGTGGAGCTGGCTAGAAGAAACAAAAAGAGAGAGCTGTTGTTCTTGAAAAAAATGGCCCTTTTTGGCAAACCAAGCTGTACTGTCAGGGATCTGTTGGCACTCTGGAATCCCCTTAATAACATGTTTGTAATGCTTGTCCGTATGCTGTGTTTATCACATCCGGGGTTTACAGTAAACATAAGCTAATAACCTTTTTTTTCAGTATATTTTCTTGGATGATTTCCAATTAAAAGGAAAGGGGAAAAAAAACACATGAGAAAAGGTCCATTTTCAGAGTCTGGCCCTGTGGAGCAGCTTTGAGCCTATATCCAGGAAGCCCCTCTTGCTTTGGGTTGCTGGCACTGAGCAGGAGAGCCACCTCAACATCCCAGTGGGCTTGGGACACGGCCTCAAGCAGAAGCCTGCTTGATATGGAAAGCACCACCCGTTAGCCAGGAGGCTTCCAAGGGCAGAGAAAGGTTGTGATACTCTGCCGGTGAAGACCAATGATGGAAATGCCATGGAGCTGAGCAGGCTCTCAGAGGTGTCCTGGAAGGTATTGCCACTCCACCCGGGCTGTGGCTTTCACCAGGCAAAGGACAGATTTACGGGAGATTTAGATGAGATCTTAGGAAGAAATGTTTTCCCGTGAGGCTGTGAGGTTGGTGAGGCACTGGCACAGGTTGCCCAGAGAAGTCATGGCTGCCCCATCCCTGGAGGTGTTCAAGGCCAGCTTGGATGGGGCTTTGAGGAACTTGATCCAGTGGAAGGTACCCATGGCAGGGGGCTGGAACTGGATGATCATTAAGATCCTTTCCAACCCAAACCATTCCATCAGTAGCCTGACCCATGGCAGCAGGGTTGGAACTGGATGGGCTTTAAGGTCCCCTCCAACCTAAACCATTCTATGATTCTATGACACTTTCCTCCACTGCTTGTTGTTGCGTTGGCTTGGAATTTTTGGGGGAAGGATCAAACTTTCCAGTGACCTCACACTGCCCTCAGAAAGTCAACATAAATGTGCAAATGTCACTGTGGAATTTACCCAGCAAGGAAAAGCTGATGTGCATTTCTCTTCCAGTTGCCAAGTGCCGGGGGGGGGAAAGGACAACTGCATGGAGGCGATGCAGCCACTGCCATTCTCTTGTCTGGAGCTAAGAATTTCCAGCACATCCCTCTTGTGGTGACTGGTGTCCCATAAAGAAACATGGCCTATAAAGATCTCAAAGTCACTGAAAGACAGGTTATTCCTAAATTACCAGAACAAAGTCTTCCCCTGACCAATAAAAACCAAAACTACTGTGGGTTGAATGCGGCTTTAGGTAGGCAGTCTCCATCCCTCCTCATGGCTCTGCAGCTCAAGTCTCCAGGTGTCCAGCAGGCACTTAGATTGATCCCTGGGCATTGTGCACTCATGAATTGTTGATGGTGTTGTTCTTTAGAAAGTGCCTCTGGGGTGCAATGGGGTGTGAGCCTTTGAGTCTGGAGAGAGATGTGTCCAAATGTCACACACCAGATGCATGACCAGACCTGGATACTTCTATCTCCTAGTGGAGGTTTTGTTACTTAAAACTGATAAAATTATGTGTTTTGATTGTAAGTGTGTCCTGATGCCACACTATGTGATGCTTGTATGATATTAGTTTGCTGCTCAGCCTTTAGACCTCAACCAGTGTGTAACATGGAGATACTTCTTTGGGGGAACAAAGGTGCAAGCTACAAGGTCATTAGCAGTGATTAGAAAATGTTCACCCAAAGCTCACCACTTCATATTGCTGGGGATTCAGCGGGACAAGTCTCCTGTGGACTCTCCTCGGAGGCCGTGATATGCAAGGGAATGGAGAAGGTTACACCACCCCGCGTGTCGTCTGTCTCACAGCTGCCTTGTCCCCTGTCCCTGATGGGCACATCTGGTGTGTCTCAGACCATGAAGGCTCCATCACGCCTGGACAGGAGTTCAGCTGAGATGGATTTCACCAGGTCACCTCCTGAAACCAGTGTTTCTTCCTCTTTGACCACCTCCTTACCGTGCTCTGTCCCACAGGAGCTCTCCCAGCTCGCTGTAGGTATCAGCTCTGTGTCCTCTACCTTCAGCACTGCAGTTTGCCACATTTCTCTACCAGTCCTACAACACAGGGCAGCTCTCTATGAGAAGATCAGGGCACTGGAAAAAGGGAGAAGGAGGCTCCAGGCAGTGCGCCTGGAAGAAGCCTTCAGAAATGCCATTTAATAAAAGTGAAGTACAGACCCTGCTTTAATCCACGACTTCCCTGGGCAACCTGTGCCAGGGCCTCACCACCCTCACAGGAAAATATTTCTTCCTAAGATCTCATCTAAATCTCCCCTCTTTCAGTTTAAAACCCTCATCCTATCCCTGCACTCCCTGATGAAGATCCACTCCCCAGCTTTCCTGGAGCCCCTTTCGGTATTGGAAGCTGCTTTAAGGTCTCCCCAGAGCCTTCTCTTCTCCAGGCTGAACAACCCCAACTCTCTCAGCCTGTCACAGTCACTTTCTGCAAGATCTCCATCTTTTGCTCCATCTCAATCCAACACAGAGCAGCTTCCCCAATGCTCATATTTTATGGGTATTCCCATCAAAAGAAAAAACAACAACAACAACAAAACCCATGGGTATCTGTAACTAAAGAAATTCTGTTGAGAGAGAGAAATCTATGTGGATTTTTCCCTAGTCCCAATCCATGCTGGGGCATAATTGTAGAGGTTTTGTTACCCTCAGAGAGGTAGTGGGGCAGTGCAGACCAGATCCATTACCACTGGGACGAAGAGTGCAGAAACAGCTTGATCTTTAGCTGGGACTTTCAGAAGGGCCTTTCAAAAGTCAGAAATTGTCCTCATGTGAAACCTGCCTTAGGACCAGTAGCTCTGGAGCATCTACTACTCCTCTGAGCAACCTGTGCCAGGGCCTCACCACCCTCAGAGGAAAACATTTCTTCGTAAGATCTCATCTCAATCTCCTCAATGTACAAGCCTACAGATGGGCCAAGGCTGGAAACCTCCATCCCCATGGCCACGAAAGTTGTTCAGGCCTAGGAGAAGTGACAGAAGTAATTCAGGCTTGGGAACTGCAAATGGTCATGTCCAATCAATGCTGTAGAGCTGTGTCCACTAAAGCCTACACAACCTCCTGCCCTGGAGGACCCAACCCTTGGACTGAGAGGCTTAAGAGCAGCTCTTTTGCATAGCAGTGAATGAGATCTGGAGGGCTGCAGATCTGAATGAGATCTGGAGCAGCGTGCAGCATTGCACGCTGCTCCTCCAAGGTGAGTGAGGGTCACGGAGAGGAGGACAACACCATCATCTGCTCCATATCATATACCGAGACATGACAGCTTCTGTCCTTGCATCACCCAGCCCAGAGATTTGGTCATCTCTATACGATGCTGATCTGCAAAGGGTATGGTAGATAAAAGGCACCTCTTTAACAGTCCTTTCCTTTTCTTCCTTCTCCCAGTGCCACTGACCTGTGCCTCCACCTCACCTCTGTGCTGCCATGGCCACGCTAGAAACACTGCCCGTTCTTAGTGACCCGACCTACCCCAGCCTGGAAAACTTCCATAGTTTTGCTTCCGAGCCATCCCAACCCACCTCCCAGAGCACCATGGGCAGCGTAGGCAGCGGAGTCGCCAACGACCAAGAGTTTGCCATGAAGAGCGTGGGGACCCGGACACAGAGCAGTGGCCGGCAGACAGAGGGTTCTCGCAATGGGTACTCCACGCGAGAGATCTCCAATCGCTACTCTGGTGAGGAGAAGACATACAAGTCGGAGAAGGTCTCTAACTCCCTCTACATCAACGGTGACCTGCGCAAGAGTGAGAAGGTGAAGATGGACATCTGTGGGAATGTGACCACCAATAATGAGAAGAACATGCCGCCTCCTCCCCAGTACCGAGAGCCCAGTAACCCACCAAAGATATTGCCAATCTCCGGCAAACTAGATCAGGTGAGAATCCCCACCTCCTGGAGCAGGGTGTTGACCATGGCACATCTCTAAAAACAGAGACCAGGAAACCTTGGGCAATGGTACAATCCTGACAGATATTTGAGTCTTACTATGTAGATGGCATCATTTTTATGTACAGATAATATAATCCCCATTGCTTTCAAGGGGTTGAGCAAAAGGGAATGCTAGTTCTTGAGGAACCCAAGAGCATGATAACAAATCTTCCATAACTTAGTTCCCAGCTCATTTAAGCCTATATTTAAATCACTCTCTATTCCAACCTGCCCAAGATGCCGTGCCTACCACCCTATTGACAGGAGAGGAAGCTGAAGTCAGCTCTTATTTCGGTAGGTCCAGCATCTGAGTCACAATCTTACATTTTGTGCCATATATAGACAATTTCCAACAGCCCACTGCCACCAAAAGCTGTTGTTTGAAAGCAGCTATGACCATCTGTTCAAAATCCTGGTGCTTCTTGTGAGGGACAAGTTGACAAGGCTTGAAAATTAATCCTGTAAGCATTATCATAGAATCATAGAATAGAATCATGGAATGGTTTGGGTTGGAAGGGACCTTAAAGCTCATCCAATTCCAACCCCTCTGCCATAGGCAGGGACACCTCCCACTAGACCAGGCTTCTCAAAGCCCCATCCAACCTGGCTTTGAACACCTCCTTTCAAGTACAGCCCTTGTGGCTCATGTCAGCTTCAAGGAGCAAACATCTCCCAGGCCTGGAGGAGCAGAGCCCCAGAGCCAGCAGTATTTTATAGAGCCTTCTGCTCTGCTTGAGCAACTCCCATAATTTGTGCCCTGCGGATGCTGCCTTGTGTGGTATTATTTCTGCAGTGTTTGGTGGCCTCGTCTCCTGGGTTGTTAATCCACCAGCCCCTGAAGTCCACCTCAGTCCCACATGCCAGGCAGCAGGTTTTTGGGCTCCAACCTTGCCTGCTCACCAGGGCTTGTTGTGTTTCTCTTAAATGCCATTTTCAAAACCTCTTTGCTAATACAATGCAGCTTCTTCTGGGTTAAGTCTCAGCTGAAGCTCAACCGGCAGTAGAGGAGACTCAACTCCATTTTGAATAAACTTTTTTTCTGTGGGTACGTTCACAAGGCAAGGAATGTGCAAGGTTTCAAAATCCCTTCTCAATCCCTCACAGCTGAGGTCCATCTTCCCCCCAGCATTGCTTATGGCTGTAGGATACACAAATGTTCGAATGAAGAGCAGCTTCAGCATGTTCTTTGCCTGTTGTCACTGCTGGGGTCACAGCTCCTACCTATTCCTGCCCAAGCACAAGCAGGACATGATGTCCACACAGGACAGAGGTGACTGCTGGCAGGAAGGAAATTTAATGCTACTGGGGCAAATCAGCTGCTAATCCAAAGGTTTAATTCAGTTTTCAGTAAAAGGGCAATGCACCCTTAACACTATATGTCTTTCATATCATAGAATCATAGAATCATTGAATCGTAGAATCATTAAGGTTGGAGAAGACTTATAAGGTCATCAAGTCCAACCCTCAGCCTAACACCACCTTTCCTACTAAAGGCATATATTAATATTGTATTTTGTTCAAATGTATTTTGTTCTGCCAAAATCAAAGTGGTGTTTTGGTCAGGTCTGGTAGGGAGGGGGCAGCCCTCTTTCTTGTAAAGAACACTAAGAGGAGCCAAGGAGCATTCTAGGGAAAAATCACTCAGATTTGGGGTGAGTTAAGATTTCTTTTTTTTAAGTTGAGACAAGGTAAGACAAAGTGTTGCCCTACGAGTGATCACAGGTCCCTCATGTTAAATCCCCAGTGGGGTATAGAATCAGCAAAATAGAGTCATTAAGGTTGGAAAAGACCTCTAAGATCATCAAGTCCAATCACCGACACAACACCAACATGCCTACTAGACCATGTCATGAAACACCACATCTACACATTTTTGAACATTGCCAAGGATGGTGACTCCACCACTTCCCTGGGCAGCCTCTTCCAGTGCTTCCCCACTCTTTCAGTAAAGAATTTATTCCTACTATCCAATCTAAACCTCCTCTGGAGGTTTCGGTGTAATAAGGCTGAGAAATATGGAGCTGGCCCAAGACACCTTAGCTCCATCAGCCCCACCCTGTGCTGATGTGTCTCTTTTGTGTGTTGTTATCAAGCTTCCTGCTGTGTTTGATGCGTGGTCCTTTTTCCTTTTGCAGAGCAATGAGCCCTTAGTTAGACCCTCAGCCTTTAAACCAGTAGTTCCTAAAAACTTCCATTCCATGCAGAACCTCTGCCCACCGCAGAGCAACGGGGTGACAGAGAACAGGAAGAGCTTGAACCATGCCAACAGCAATAGCCCGTCCGCACCCAAAAGTGGTCTCGACAAGAGCAGCCTTAACAGGACTACAAACCAAGTGGGAGGCCTTTCGGATTCAGGTCGTAACTCGTTAACGAGCCTGCCCACATACGGGACAGGCTACAGCCAGCACGTGGGTCCAATGAGCGCCTCCACAAGCCACATCAACCGCATCGGTACAACCTACGTGGACAAGAACATTGTGGGATACAACGGGATATCTACCTCAGACAGTGGGCGGTCTTCGAGCAAGAGCACCTCTTCGTTCAACAGACTGAACCATCTCAATGAAACGATGCCTTTCCACTCGCCTTCAACAGACGACATCATCCAAGACCTGGAAGACCGGCTGTGGGAGAAGGAGCAGGAGGTCCTCCAGATGCGAAGGAACTTGGATAAAAGTGAGGCAGCCATCTTCCAAGTATTTGAGGAGAAGCAGAAGATCTGGGAAAGGGAAATGGAGGACCTGAGGCAAAACTATGCCAACAAATTGCAACAGGTCTCCAAAAAGGCCCAGCGGGCTCAGCAGGCCCTGCAGCTCCAAATCTTCAAGCTACAGCAAGAGAAAAAAAAACTCCAAGATGATATGGGACAACTCCTCCAGCAACGAGAGGAGCTGGAGAAGAAATTTGTGGCTTTCAAGAAGGAACAGGCTGAGTTTCTCCCAAAGATTGAAGAGACCAAGTGGGAGGTAAGTTGTTGTAACAGACCTGGAGTGAGTTTTTCACTGAGGTCTCTGATAGCCAAAAATACCTTTCATTTGCCCTCAGCGGGCCCCACAGACAATGGCTATGGGTTGGTGGCCTCCAGGTAACAGATGACATTTGGCCTGAGTTCCAAGTCTGTAGTTTGAGTTAAACTGAGTGCAATTTTTTGTGCGCACATCATGTGCTGGTTAATAATTTGGCTTCCCAGTCAGGTCACTCCGATGTGAGACGTTAGAATCCAGTTTCAGTGAACATGAGTCTTTCCATCCAGGTATTTGTGCCCACCAAAAATGCATTTAAGTCTGTTTTAATTAAATTCTTCTAACATCTGCATTTGAGCAAACCTTGAAACCACTTTTCAAATATTTGACTTTCCTTTTTATTTAAGAAATAAAGCAAACGACCTAAGAATGGTACTGATCGCCAAGTCTACCTCATGCTTTCCATTATAACACACTGTTTTCTGTTGCTAATAAGTTTATCTCTCCTAAAAGACTGAAAGGCAAATTCCTCTTTCTAGTCCTCCTTTTGAGTCTTACATTTTTTTTTCCACCGTTTCTATTTTTAGAACATTTTATCAAAGTCTGTTTGCATAGCCAGTGCTAACATTTTCTTTCAGCTTGATTATGTGAAGAATTTTAATCCTTCCACAGGCTGGCTAGAAACTTCAAATTTATTAAGAGTGCAGAGGCAACACGTAGCTCTAAAATCAAGAAGACCGTATTCTGCTAATCCTGATGGAAAGTCAATGAAGCTGGGATTAATTAGGCTCTGAAATGTGCTATTTGCAGATGTTCAGCAGAGCTTATTAAAGCTTGCTGGAAAATCTCTGCACGTTACACCCCAGTACAAGCAGGCTGTGTTGTCCCACATGATGCTTCCTTTGGCCAGCTGCTCTGCCCAGGTCTTCTGTTGCTTCCAAAAAGTTAGGTCTGGAAAGGTCCCTGATTTTGCACCAGTAAAACTGCAGATGGGCTTTCAATTAATTGCTTCAATGCTATAATTCTATCTGCAACAGCTAACCCGGTGGTAGTGATGTAACAATAGGGATTCAGCTTGTGGATCAAGACACTGAAAATTTGTGGACACTTACACTCATTGATTTGGTCCAGGCTCCATGACTGGTATTTCCTAGATCTCCACAGCACCCAAGTAGAGGCCTAAATTTAAGTATTTTAATCCGTAAGTTGATTCCTATCCAAGCTTTTCTTCATCACTTATTTCTCCGCCTATTGGGAAGAGCAAGCCCATGGAGAGCACTTCCAGTTAACTGTGCAGTTTTTCAGCTAGGCAGTAACTACACCACTCTAACCACAGCTAAACCAGCGTGACACAGTTCTGCATCTGCTGCAGCTGGTACGTAAGTGAGTACTCGCACAGTTAGGTCTGTATGGGGAACCACCATAGTCGTCAGCTCCAGGGAAGCTGCTACAAGCAGAAAGTGATCAGGTACAGGTACTATCTCTTCAGCACTGGGCTGTCACGATAGAATGGGTTGAGTGCAGCCCTGAAGAGAAGGACTTGGCTGTGCCGGTGGATAAGAATCTCAACATGAACCGGCAATGTGCACTTGCAGCCCAGAAAGCCAGCTGTATCCTGGGCGGCATCCAAAGACCAGCAGGGTGAGGGAGGGGGTTCTGCCCCTTCACTCCACTCTTGTGAGACCCCACTTGGAGTCCTGCATTCAGTTCTGGGGTCCTCAGCACAGCAAGGACATGGATCTGTTAAGAGTGAGTCCAGAGGAGGCCATGAAGATGATGCGAGGGCTGGAGTTGGAGTTGTTCAGCCTGGAGAAGAGAAGGGTCTGGGGAGACCCTTAGAGCAGCTTCCAGTACTGAGAGAGACTACAGGAAAGCCGGGGAGGGCCTCTTGATCAGGGAGTGCAGGGATTGGATGAGGGGGAATGGTTTTAAACTGAAAGAGGGGAGATTGAGATGAGATATTAGGAAGAAAATTTCCTGTGATTGTGGTGAGGCACTGGCCCAGGTTGCCCAGAGAAGTTGTGGCTGCCCTATCCTTGGAGGTGTTCAAGGCCAGGTTGTATGGGGCTTTGAGCAGCCCAATCCAGTGGGAGATGTGCCTGCCCATGGCAGGGGTTTGGAACTGGATGAGCTTTAAGGTTCCTTCCAATCCAAAACATTCTATTGTTCTATGATAGCTGACCTTCACAGTCTTGCTCAACATTATGCACCAGGCAAGTCCTCTTTAGCAGAGAAAGGTGGAGGCTGTATGAAGGCAGAGGAGAGGAGAGTTTGTCTGAGGAACATTGACCCAGCCAGAGCAGAGCAGCAAGGGACCTTGCAGGCACTGCAAGAGGGAGGAATGACCAAGCATTTAATGTGTGACGGGAGCTTCGGGAGGACAGGCCACACCAGTCTAGACGTGGCTGCCAAATCTACTTCTAATTATGCTTATCATCTCTGATCACTGATGGTTCATCGGTGCCATTCTCCAGCCCAGGCTCCTGCCAGCATAGGTAGGGACTGTTAGTCCGTAATCCTCCACAGTAGCCAGATCAGATCTGCCAGTGCAGAGCACTGAACACCACAGAAGCCACAGGAAAACGGTCATTTTTATGGTTCATTTCCAATACCCACAACTATTCATGCAACTGTCACCTTTGGTGGACAATGCAGGTGCAGAGAAGTGTCATGTTGAATTGTGACACCTACGTAATGCAAATATACATCACAGCAAGGGTATTTCCACTGAGCTTGTGTATCCTACAACATGAGTGAGACTTGAGCCACCCAGAGTGAAACCCAAAACTCCAGTGCATGGTAGCTCCATAGCAAGGGTGGGTTGCAGCTCTTCTCCTTGATCTTTGCAGAGGGATTGTCACTCTTCACACCCTGCCCCATAAGAATTAATTCACTGGACTATCCCAGTGAAACAAACTCTAAAATTTAGCCAAGTGGGTTCTTTGGGAGCCTTTGGGAAGCAAAGCATCATAGGACAAGCAATATCAGCTGTCTCTGCATCCTGTCTCACACTCCTGGTGCTCAGGAGAGTCCTGGGAGTCTGAGATGTTTCTGTCTCATTCTTATTCAAGGTCCAGATCCCACTAAGGTCAGTGGGGAAATTCCTGCTGAGAGCAGAGGGTTTAGAATCAAACACCACAGGCTTGTGGTTAGGTGAGTAGGATGAATACAGGGAGGGAAGCACCAGTGTCTGCTCATCACTGGTAAGGACCACAGCACTTGGTTTGGTTAAGTCCAGCTGGGAGCAGCATCAGGTCCCTGGGAGCCAGGAAGAAACGTCAAATGTGGGGACAACCTCTAGGTCTTTTGCATGGTCTGCATCTTGGTGAAGGCTGGAATTCAGTCCTTGAGCAGGGTCACTGGCTGTCCCCTTTTGTTACCTAAACCTCCTGCCAACTTGAGGCCACACAGACACTTCACAGGCAGCACAGAGGACAAGCAGCACTGGTGGCTTCTCGCTGCTGTCCTCCTGCCTCATGGATGCTCTTCCCGCAGGTGTGCCAGAAGGCCGGTGAGATCTCCCTGCTCAAGCAGCAGCTGAAGGACTCCCAAGCAGACGTCTCCCAGAAGCTGAATGAGATTGTGGGACTGCGGACACAGCTCAAGGAAGGTAAGAACTTCCTACGGGAGAAGGAGGAGCAGATCCTCACCCTGAAGGACTCCTACAGCTCCAAGAGCGTCAACCTGGAGATCTGTGAAAGCGAGCTGCAGAGAAAGATGAGTGAGGTCCAGGTGCTGAGGGAAAAACTGAACCACTGTGAGCTGGAGGTCTCCAGCCTGAAGCGGACACTTTCCAGCATAGGACCTCCAGGGCCTTTTGGTGGGGACCTTGGTGAGAAGCTGCGGGATCCACTGGCCTGTGAAAGCGATGAAGCCAAGATGCAGCGGCAGAGCGAGGATAGTGTCAACACACTGCGGAAGGAGGTGGAGCGGCTCCAGACGGAGCTGAAGCTGGAGCGGCAGCAGCGGGAGCAGCAGGTGATGGACTTTGAGGAGGAGCGACGCACCTGGCAAGAAGAGAAGGAGAAAGTCATCAAGTACCAGAAACAGCTGCAACTGAACTACGTGGAGATGTACCAGAAGAACCAGCTCCTGGAGCACAAGGTGAACGAGATGAACACGAAGGCCACCAGCCCCCCGCACACTGAGGAGAAGAAAACATGGACTCCCTCTAGACTTGAGCGAATAGAGTCCACTGAGATCTGAGGCGGGACCAAGACAATACAACCTAATTTTTTTAGTGCTGTGCATGTACTACCTACTTAAGCCAGTGATCTTCCGAAGGATAATACGCTACCGTAGGAGCGGTGTGAGTTGCTTGCACCAAGCTCTGTCACCCTTACTCTATACTTCTGTGCTCTGTAGGTAAAATAACTGTGGATGTGCGTTGTTTTTCTATCAATAATGCGACATCTCTTCTGTTTTTTTCCTAGTACAGCTGGTGAGGGTCAATTGGCTCTTTCGTAATCTGCCGTGACTGTTACTTCACTAGAGGCTGCCATCCCCTCTCCTACAATTCACCCCTCTTCGGTTGGTTGTTTTGGAGGGTTGTATTTGGTTTCTTTGGTTTTCCAAGTATTTCCATGCAGCAAAACAGTTCAAAGTGGCAGATATCCTTTCAGGGCGTTTTTAGCCACATTGGCTAACAGAGCAAAGCTCTCGGGATCCTGAGCAAACTGATGTTCTGCATCAAGTATCCTGTCTAGACGGTGGTCTTAGTGAAGTCAGTGGGAGGTTGGCCACTGATTTCAGTGAAACCAGACATATCTCTACCAGATGACTCCCTCTTGACAGTCCATGGCTACCATGGTTGCAAGAGGTTAGGATGTCCTTGAGGAGTAGGATGAGCCTGTGCTGGTAACATAAGCCAACAAGGAATGATGACCCAGCAGGAGTCTCTTTGGAGGCTCATCAGAGCTGACATATGCTGTGTTTTCATTTCGTTGTGGTTTTCTTCTGCAATTCCACTTCTCTCCTGGGTGGTGACCAGCCCTGGGAGTAGAAATACCCTCCCACCTCCATCTTGGTCACCCTATTCTTACTATATACTCAAGCTGGTTAAAGAAAGAAAAGAACTTGGAAGTCCAAGCTAGTTTCCCGTCCCAAAAGCCCTCTTACTTCCCAAAGTCAATGGAATCAAGGTTTGGGGATGCCTCCAAACCTCTGGGATGTTTATGCAAACTGAAGCTTTAGAAATTTGCCCAACAGTGGGCAACTGTGCTACCCCATTCCCAAAGGAGTGACACTTCGGTGCACTCTCTTGGTCCAGGGTCTACTCAAAAAATGGCATCAGAGCCTCAGTCAAGAGTTGCAGTGAGCACATATGAGCATGACCGATACGTTGAACGGGGTGAGGGTGAGCCTTCAGTCCAACCAATTCCAACAGCACCCATAGCAATCCCACGTGGCATCACATATTCCAGAGATAGAGATAACACCACTGTAGCTTAAGAAGATACTCAGCTACTAACTCTGAGCATGAAAAGCAGTCATAAAAAGGGAAAATGCTTAAAATCACGCAAGTGCTTATGCCCTGGCAGAATAATAACCAAATCCTACATGCACACTCACTGAGAATGGTGCAGGCTTCGAAAACCAGCATTCAGCCTGAAAAGGTGGGCAAAGTGAGCTCAGTTCTCCCTTTCATGGACACTTTTTTACCATGATACACAGTAAACAGAAAAATAAAATGTTGCAAAGTGGAGTTTGCGCTCACTGGGCAGTGGCCAAACAATCAACCCAAGTGACAATTCTGGCTCTTAGTCCTAGGGAGCAGCTAAAAGAAAGTAGAGGTAGCATTAGGATGCCTTGGAATGTCTGTGAGATGACTCCAGAGAGAGCTTGGCCAGATCACATTTCATGTGCATACCAAGGAAGAACCTCACAGCATTGAAGGGCTGAAGACCTTCCAAACAAAAGCCCTGAAGAACATATTTTCCAAATTTCCTTGCCCAAAAACTCACTAGATCTGACCTTCAAGTTGGGAATAAATGTTGCTGTGGTGAGCTCTGACTGAGCAAAGAGGCTAAGCAGGAGAGAGAAGACTTCAGCTGGTCTCACCAACCTCCAGCCAAGGTCAACAGACAGTATTACTGGGCAGGAACTGCCGGTGGCTGGCAGTGATCCCTGGAGCCTTAGAAAATGGAGATGTGAAATGAGATTAGGGTATTTCAAGATCCCAGTTGACCGTACTTGTCTTTTCCCACCACTTCTGCCTGTGCCTTTGGAGCTGGAGGAAGACACAACCGATCAGTCCAAAAAGCACCAGGGCAGCTCAGAATAAGGCCCTCTCCCAGGACCAGCCATAAAATGGGGGACTAGGTTGGGTCTGACTCCTGAGGGGTATGGAGGAGTCCCACTATGAATCTTGTGGATGCTCCAGCAGTCTTGGACTTTGACACATGCACCCCCCCCAAGGAAAGAATGCCACCCAGCAGCAGACTTTGCTGTGCCAAGGGAGACACCTGCATGTGCTACACAAACTTACACATGGCCAGGCAAATCCTAGAGCTTCCTCCACACCATACACTGGGCCTTCAAGATGGAGTCATACATCTCTCGTTGTCAGGGCTGGAGATCTGGTGTCTTGAGTCATCTCAGCTTTCCGTGCCTCTCTTTCCACATCAAATAAACCCATATTGTCATCCTTCCTAACGCAGTTGTGAGGCACCTGTTCTTGTGAAGGGCTTTGCAGCGCTTGGACAAAAGGACAAAGCATAGAGAATTGCAAGAGGCTTAGAGTCAGATGGTCATATGGTGGTTTTGAGGCCACCACATGAAAAGCAAACCCAACAATAAGTGCCCTCATCACAAGATGGGTCACTTTCACCTTTGCTCCTCCTGGGCCCAAGTGTACACTGCAATTCCCTTCTGTGTTAACACTCAAGAGGAATGGACACCGGTGGGACACCTTCTCACCAGATCTCTATGCTAATCCATGGGCAGGAGAAGCAGGGGCTTGTCTGGCCTCCTCACATACCTGGATCCAGTCAGCAGCCACCAGCCCAGCCCTCCAGCATTCCAGGTTTTCTCCATCATCTTTCTCCTAGCTCTTTTTTTGCAGTGGTGCCAGGAATGAGCACGTCTTGATAGACCAAGTGTAACCTGGAGGCATACAGGTTTGTCTGACTGCTGGAGAGTGCTGGGACTCAATGGCTTCATCATGAATTGCAGAGCTTCTTGGAATGGAACAGGAGCAGCAAGGAGAGATTTGTCACATTGGAGGAGGAAAGGTATGCTTCCTTCACCACCTTCTTCACTGCATCACTTCGGTCTAGAGTTTCAATCCAGATCTGAGCAACCTCGATTGTGGCCATTCCCTGGATGACAGAGAGCCTTGTGGACACCCATTGAGATGCTGTGTTGCTGCTGGTGGTTTTCCCTGCCTTGGGATTCATCCAGCATTCTCCAAGCACTCAGCTGTCCTGCAGAAACTGCCCTGTTATGCTACAGTGACATAAAATACAGAAGTTTTTGCCAAGTGTCCCAGCCAAACTGCCACAAAGGATTCCTGTCCTTCAGGAATCCACCCCACAACTGGGTGCTCTGCTCTCCATCACATCCTCTCCCATTTGTTAGCACTGTGTAACCACATGGTGGCAACCAGGCTCTCTTGGAGGTGACTGCCTTTCACTCAGCAGAGATGGAGCAAAATAATGATGGAACACCTGGGTTCATGTTTTTTGTGCTCAGATCTGGACCGGATGGGAGCTCACCTTGCTCCTTCTAGATCTTAACACTTTCACCTGATGACTGGTTGAAGTTTCCCATCACAGTCCAGGCCTGCGCTGGGGCCTTGGGGTCTTGCCCTAGGAGTAAGACAGCCAAGGGGTGCCAGACTAGTGTTTTGATGACACATCCTGGGAATGGCCAAAGAGGTTGACATCTTGTCTCTTGGAGGCTCAGGCAGGGCTGATAAAGTGTTTCTGTCCCACGAAATTGAACAGAGTTTGGGCTTGACCATAACGCAGCTGTCTCTTCCACCTTTGCTCAGCCAGCTTTGGAGCCAACAGGATTCAGTGTGGCATACCGGCCAAGTACTGCCCTCAAAATGCTGCACGTGGTTCATGTTTCTCCTGAAACAACAAGTTATCTCTGACTCGCCATTGGCCAACAGCAAAAGCTGTGGTCATGAGGGTCTCAGATCAGTTGCCCACACATGGGGTCCAGAGACATGAGAGGTGCTCTTGGATACATGGATCTGGCAAATATGATCCAAGACCTGTGGGAGAGCCAGGCCAGTGGTGGGAAGTACTGGAGCACCTCTAGTGCCACATCACTCACGTGTGGGCAACTAAGTCATGCTCCAGGCATAACCACACGGTCATTATATGAGCAAATGGACTGATGAGTTCCGGCAATTTGCATCTATGAAGATGTGGGCTAAGCAGCCAATCCTGGTGCCAGGAAGGTGTAAGCAGCCCCTCTTACCACTTGCTGCAAGTAGGGTTGCTTTGCTCCACCATCATTTCGAGGTTGGTTGCTGTCACTGTAAGATACCAACCCAGCTGGGTGAGTTCCCCTCGCACAGCCAGCACTCCTGGCTCACCTTGAGTGTGAGTACCACAACCCTTGCGCATTGCTGTGCTTCACACAGTCCCACTTCACTTCTGCCACTGCCTCGTGGCAGCCAGCTGCACCGTTCCTGCTGTCGCTGGAGGAACATCACCTCCAAGGTTCTACACTCAAGATAGGAATGGGATTGTTGCCCTTATGCTGCTACGTTATACGGAGACAAGTGTATTTGGATGTAAATAACAGCCCAGCTCTGTATGTACAACGATTAAATGAAGAGACAAGAAAGCTCTGTGGCTTCTGTATCGCTGAGCAGGGTTGGCAGCAGCAGCCGATGCCGCATTCAATGTGGAAGGTGCTCAGCACCCTCTGAGCTTCTGTTGACTGGAGTGGAAATGGGGAGGGGGGCGCTCAGCACCTCCCAGGAAGGCAATCCACTTGGCAACGGCTCTGACAGAGCAGCCTGGTGTCACTCTGTCCGACTTTGACGCTTGCTGTCATCCTGAAGCAGGACTTGCAGTTGTCCCTCGGTTAAGACCCCTCTGCCCATCGTGTTGCACCAAACCCCCTTACAGACAGTGGCTCCCAGTGGTGCCCTCCTTGAGCCCTGCTGCCCATGAGCTCTGCCCATGGAAAGGACCAACCCACCCCACTCCTGCCCCTCCTCATGGCACTTTATAGCTTGCTCAGACTGTGAGCTCACGAGCAACGTGACCAAAGATCTCCGGAGGGCGTTGGACTACACGCTTGGAGCTGCCTCCCAGCTTTCCTGGAGAGCGATGAGGACTGGGAAGGGGAATGAGAGCCGGCAGGGGACAGGAGGCTTGAATTTCCCTGTGACCCACCTGGGAACGTTTGCAGGCCCATGAGGGGCCTTTCTGGTGACAGGACAGGTTAGAACAAAGTTCCTGCGTGAGCTGGTTGTCTCTGGTTGGTCACACCACTAACCTCCATGGCCGTGTCAACTAGCTCCATGCGTTGCCCAGGGAGAGTGTGTTCCCAGGAGGCAGAACTGATGGATGTGACCCCCTCCCCTTTTTTTCTAGGGGAGAAGAGAGAATGCATACCAAGCCATTGCACTTGTCTTCAGGGCCACACGACTCCTCTACTTTAGCAGCAGAGGTTGCTACAGGCAGAGGGGTCCAGTTCTGGCTCAGTGTGAATCAGCCAGGAAAAAGTGTATCCTGAGAGCTGGTGGTCCTGCTGGCTTCTCCCCTTGGTTGTCCTCTCCCCCGCTCACCCCAAGGTGTCCTTGGCACCCTCTTTACCAGGGAACCATCTTCTCAGGTGAAGGCACCATGGTCTTTGCTTCTCCTGCTTGAGAGAAGCTGCTTATGGCACCTCTGCCCACCTCAGCACCATGAAGGCTCCTGGCCCTGCTCCCAGCCTTGGCACATGGAGCGTAAGCCAGTGAGAGACCTGTTCTACTCCACCCACAGTGTTCCTGTGGATGGATGCTCCGGTGGATCTGGGCTTTGGGCATGTACCTCTTCACCATGCCTACCCCCATGGCCATGCTAAGCCTTCTCTGCTCTGTTCCTACCAAGACCATGAAATCCTGTTGATACGCAGTGACAGCTCTCACTTCTGTCCTGGATGGGAGCAGGTCCAGCTTGCTGGTATTCAGACCCAACCCTTCAGCCTAAGCCTTGAAGGCCACTTCATAGAGTTACTTTTCATCAAGATCCCTTGCTAAAAGATCTGCTTATGTTGCCTGTGTCCTGCTACTCCTCTGCCCCAGCTCTCCAGAATCTCCTGCCTCCTTTTAGACTACCACCACCCCTGTTGTCGCAGCAGCAGTTGGTGCATCTCCCAGGGCTCTCCTGGATACATCTGAGAAAGCCAAAGCTGAATCCCAAAGCCCTCACTAAGAGCGGTGTGTCCTGACCTTGCTCTCAGAGGAGCTTTCTAGACTACTGATCCTCACCTCTTCTCTCCATCGTTCCTACATCAGCTAGATCAGCCCTGCTGTACCCCCAAGAGCAACCTTGTTTCTTGCTGAAGGACATCCCCGCAGCTTGCAATGACTTGAAATCACTGCATGGGACTTCACACCATTACACCACCACATCCAGGCAGCTCTGTGGCTTCCTTGGTCCTTCCACTCTCTGGAAAGAGGTGGTGTGATGGGTGTACGAGTGCCCCTGGTCTGTAGGTCCAACCAGCACCCATGCCACCTGCCCCCAGCAAGGGGTTGGGATCACAGTTAGCTGTTTGCAGATGTTGACTTCCCAGTAGGATGTTCCACTACCAGCAACACCAAAAATGAACCTCTGCATTTCCAGGACAAGCGTCCTCTCTGGTTCTCCCAATAAAAGGGATTGTGTTAGATCTGCAGCCTGGGACAACCTCTGACACATGGGGTTGTGTTTCCACGGCTTGTTTACAGATCTGTTTTCTCGGGCAGAAAGCTCCTGCTTTCTGTCCCAAAGCAATAGTTTTTTCTAGAGAGATTTAAAAGGGACTATTCCCAACCCTGAGACCTGCAGGCACACCAGTGTTTCCTTGAATACCTTCATTGCTCCAGCTCTGGGTTCTCCTCCTTTGGAAAGGGATGTGGAGTCCAGTCTGGTTCCAAATAATCACCCACCGTTTGAACTTGGCAACCCCTACTTGCCTGGAGAGCCCAAAGCTGCCCATATCCAGCCAGCCTACAGTCTGGGTCCCCAGGAGGTGTGGTCCACGCCCCTCTGGTGTCTATTCCATGACTGTTACTGGGTCTTCTCCATTAGTTCACGGGACCCAATGGGTTCTCTGAGGCATCTGAGCTCACAGAGTGACATTCGGTGACAGCCAGACACCAGTGGGCAACCACGGCACTGGCTCTGATATTCCTGGGAGCCAGGCATGTTCTAGGAGACTTCTCAGAGGAGAAGGTCCCCTTTCCCCCATGGGTGGCATGTGGGTTCCCTTCCAGTGGCTGAAGGGAGCAAAATGTGCATGGGCAGATCTCCCCCACCGGTGCAAAAGTATTCCACAACCGGTGCAAAAAAAAATGCTGCACAACTGGCCAATGTGTCTATGCAGTCCCTCTTCACGCAGCGGCGTCCCCGCAGAGCCCAGCCCAGGGCTGGAGCTCCTCCAAGGTGTCTTCGTTTGCACTCAATTGGACCTGGTAAACGCTGTGAGCCGAGAGGAACCCCTCTTGGTCTTTGCCTTGCACCGGGCAGTACGCTTGTGAGGTTTTTCCTCCTCCTAAATCGATGCACGTTGCTTAGTCGCCTGTCTTCTGCGTCCGTTCTCCAGCAGATCAGTAGGTGTCCTCCTAAATCCCAGCTCCCCATTGGGAGAACATCAGGTTGGGCCAGTTGGCACCTCCCCGATGGGAGAACATCAGGTTGGGCCGGTTGGCACCTCCCTGAGCCAGCCTGCTCTCTGATTTCACCAGCAATAAAAGGCCCATGGAGGAGCGGCCAGAGCTCTCCGCTGCCGCTCCACCACTGGGTGAGCTGCAGGCTGTGTCATCTCCACACCAGAACCTTTGTCCAACGCTTTGGACCTCCCCAACTGTAAATTCAACCCCAGCCTCGTGCTTTCTTTCCTCTTGTTTGTTTCTTGACGCCTCGGTTTCTCTCTCTGCTCTTACTGTGAATTCAAACCAGAAGTGTTCTGAACTCGACTCCGTTACTGTTTTGTTCCTGCGTCGACTGTTGCTGGTTAAAACCGCGTTTTAATGAGACTTTGCAAAAAAAAAGCAAAAAAAAAAATTAAAAAAATTATATATATATATACTTAAAAATAAAATATTTAACAAAGAACTCCATAACTTGTGTGTCTCTCCTGTCCACTGGTCACTTAACACCACTGTCTTGACTTTGCCTCTGCTCAGCTTACTGAAACACAAGAGGTTGACAAATAAAAAGAGATAAACCACAGCGTTCCGGGAGTTTTTGTACAGCAAAAGTGTATCCGTTTTGGAATTTCTCATTCAAACTGACCCAACACTTCCCAATCTTCTGCTCGTCTTTGTTTCCATGAGGTTGTCGAGATGTGAAGAGCTCTTGCCTTGGTGATCTTCTACAGTGAATCTCTCTGTACAGAGGTATGTATAGATGCCAATAGCTATGGAGATCCAGATGTACACGTATCTCTCGCTCTCCTCTCTTGACCTGACTGTGAAGGATTTTTATCCGGCAAAATAAAACGGAGGAAGGCCCCGTTTTAAAACCCTGACTGTGTGGCTTGGCTGGTTGCTTTGGGATGGGATTTCAGGCTGGGGAACCACAGGGATGTGGCTCTGCAAGAGAAGACCACACCCTGGGTGCACCAGCACCCTCCGGTTGAGAGATTCCCGATAGATGCCAGGAGAGCAGCCTGGTTTGGTGGAGGAATCATAAGGTTGGAAAAGATCTCTAAAATCATCCAGTCCAACCACCAGCCCAACCCCACTGTGCCTTCAAAAGCATGTCCCAAAATGCCATGTCTACGTGGTTTTTGAACCACTCCAGGGATGGTGACTCCACCTTCCCTGGGCAGCCTCCTCCAATGCTACACCACTCTTTCAGTAAAGAAACTTTACCCAATAACTGATCCATACCTGCCCTGACAAGAGGAGGAACAGGAGGGGAGAGGTGGAGGTTGCTGGGAGCTGGGTGGGATCCATGTCTGGATGGGATGTTCCCTAGTGTTGCTTTCCTGGGACACAAGGGCCCCCACAGCCGCTGCCTGGGGCAACCAAATGCCTCATGGCCACTCCTGAAGCAGCCACAGCCCTCATGGACATGTTCTAGGAGAATCACAGGCCGTCACTGCTGCTCCCTAAACACCCATGACCCCTACAGCTGCTCCCTGGACACCCATGGGACCTTACAGCCGCTCCATTGAGCAACCATGGGCTCTCATGGCTGCTCCATGGTGCAACCATGACCCTCACAGCTGCTTCCTGGCCCAGCCAGTGACCCTCACGGCCGCTCCATGGGGAAATCACGGACCCTCACATCTACTCCCCAGGGCAGCCAGGGACCCTCATGGCTGCTCTATGGGGCAACCACAGCCCTCACAAGTGCTGCCCAGGGCAACTATGAGCCCTCACAACTATCAAAAACAGACAATGCAAAATCCTCTATTCAATCAAACAGAAATTATTATGAAAAATTTATTATGAGGTATTCAATTTTGCAAAGGAAGCAGTGCTGGGCGCGTGGCTGAGGCTCAGTCACATCAGCCACAGGCGCCCCTGGTCCAGGCTCCCCTCCCCTTTTATACATTTCATGAAGTAACGAAAGTAGGTAACAATAAGGCCCATCCGCCCCCTCCCACCAGAACAATAAAACCAATCCGTCCCCTCATCAGCTTGTGTCTTTCCAGAAGACTGTCTGCACCACTGCGGTCACCAAAGAAATACATTTTGGATCTCCACCCCCCCTGAAGCCAAAAATGCCAATAGCCTGTTTATTCCGTTAATATTTGATCTAATTTTTGGCTTGAGGTTGGAACTTTTAATCCACTTTTCTTTCCACCGTTTTTCTATACCTACATTGAACCCAGCCCATGTCTGAACTAAAATATCAACAATCCACTAAATTTTAAACAACGATTAGTCTTTTATCTCCGCTCCCCCTCCTCAGTCCCCATCATGAGGGGACTTTAGGGGCAGCATTACATGTCCTTAATTAGCATTGTTTACTGATGAAAAGCCAACCTTTCTTCCCCATTTTTCAGACAACTGCTCCCCGGGACAACTATGGCCCTCACAGCCACTGACCAGGACAACCGGGGGGGCCCTTCATGGCAGGACCCCAAGAAAACCGTGGGCCCCTCAGGGCAACCGCAGCCCTCACAGCTCCTCCCTGGGCACCCATGGGACCTCACAGCTACTCCTGGGGCAGCTGGGAGCCTTCACAGCCACCCCCTGGGTGAACCACGGCCCTCATGGCTGCTGCCTGGGGCAACCAATGACCCTCACAGCTACTCTGTGGGGCAACCAGGGCCCCTCAGGGCTACCACAGCACTCACAGCCGCTCTATACGGCACACATAGAACTTCAGAGCTGCTCCCTGTGACAACCGCAGCCTCACGGCCGCTCCCAAAGCACCGCCAAACCCCTACAACGACCCGCCTCCGCCGCCATTGCTGCCTCCCGGGCGCAGCCACGTGAGCCACCGCTGTCACGTGACTTACAGCGACCCCCCCCACGCTCGGCCCCCCGAGCGCGAGCGTCACGTGACGCCGGCCCGAGCCACGCGCGCCGCCAGCGCCCCCTGCCGGCCCCGCCCCTCTCGTGTCGCGCAACCGGAAGTGCGTCAGCGCGAAGCGGCCGGAAGCGGCGGGGCGGAAGCGACGCGCGGAGGCGGTGGCGGCGGGGCTGGAGCTGGGGGCGCCTGCGGGGCCCGGTAAGTGCAAGCGGAGCTAGCACGGGCCCAGGCGCCCCAGGGTCCCTTTCCCTCTCCCCCAGCTGCTCCTCTCAGCGGGAGGGGGCGATACCGGCGCCTTGGCGGAGTCCCTGGAGCTGCGCTGCCCGGTGAGCGCGGCTAACGGAGGTTACGGCTGTAGCGCGTACGGGTAGGCAGGGCCGCACGGGTTCGCAGCTGAGAATCATAGAATGGGTTGGGTTAGAAGGGACCTTAAAGCCCATCCAGTTCTACGCCCCTGCCATGCGCAGGGACACCTCCCATTTTGAGTAACCGGGATCCGGTTACTCAAAGCCCCATCCAGCCTTGAACGCCTTAGGGTTGGGGCAGCCATCACTTCTCTGGGCAACTCGTGCCATCGTTCTCGTGTAGAACGTCTTCCTGATGTCTAATCTGAATCTTCCCCCTTCTAATTTAAAGCAATTCCCCCTCGTCTTATCACTACAGGCCCTTGTAGAGCATGAGGAGGAGCGACGAAGCTGGTGAAAAGGCAGGAGCACGAGTCTCACAAGAAGTGGCTGAGGGAACTGGGGTTGTTTAGCCTGGAGAAAAGGAGGCTGAGAGGAGACCTTATCACTCTCTATGACTACCTAAAAGGAGGTTGTAGACAGGTGAGTGTTGATCTCTTCTCCCAAGTGATAGGTGATAGGACAAGGAGGACTGGCCTTAAGCTGCGTTAGGGGAAGTTTAGATTAGATGTTAGGAAAAATCCCTTCACAGAAAGGGTTATCAAGCACTGGCAGATGCTGCCCAGGGAGGAATTTAAAAGGCAGGTAGATGAAGTACTTAGGTATATGAGTTAGCAGGGGACAAGTATGGTTGGAATTGATCTCAAAGGTCTTTTCTAACCTATTGATTCTATGATTGTTAAAACTTGGCTTTGGTTCTGAGGAAGAGTAGTCACCTACTGCAGATCCAGTCTCAACAGGTGGGAGAGCAGCACTGGGGGAACAATGATGCTGTTAAAGAGAATGAAAACCATTGCCACAACACAGGTGCTTCTCTTTCCTATCGTGTCTGTTTTGTGGGGAATTCTGGGTTTGAACAGGTTTCAAACTCTTTGCTCAGTAAAGGCCCAGTCCTCACTGTCCCCACTACCAGGGTTGGGCAGGGGTGGAGAGAAAGAACAAACTACATCAAAAGCCGTATCCTGGGTTGGATCAAATGAAGTGTGGCCAGCAGGGCGAGGGAAGGGATTCTCCCCCTCTCCTCTCCTCTTGTGAGACCCCACTTGAAATCCTGCATCCAGTTCTGGAATCCCCAACAGAAGAAGGAGATGGAACTATTGGAATGGCTCCACGTGAGGTCACGGAGATGATCTGAGGGCTGGAACACCTCTGCTATAAGGACAGGCTGAGAGAGTTGGAGTTGTTCAGGCTGGAGAAGAGAAGTCTCCACGGAGACCTTAGAGCAGCCTTCTGGTACCTGAAGGAGCTCCAGGAAAGCTGGGGAGGGACTTTTTACAAGGGTTTGGAGTGGTAGGACGAGGGTGAATGGCTTAAACTGGGAGTGGGAAGAATTAGATTAGACATTAGGAAGAAATTCTACGCAATGAGGGTGGTGAGGCCCTGGCACAGGTTGCCCAGAGAAATCATGACTGTCCCATCCCTGGAGGTGTTCAAGGGCAGATTGGATGGGACTTTGAGCAACCTGAACCAATGGGAGGTGTCCCTGTCCATGGCAGGGGGTTGGAATTGAATGATCTTTAAGGTCCCTTTCAACCCAAACCGTTCTATGATTCTTTGAAAAGTGGCCAGTTTGTGCTCTGATGTCATCATCTGGTGGGGAAAAAAAAATCTTTCCCTATTGTTTTTCTTTTCAGCCCCAGTGCAGGAGTGAACTGTGGGCTTTAGGCCAAAAGGAGCTGTTTTACCCGCAAGATTGCTGTGACCTGGGCTGGAGTGCTGAGGAGATGTCAGTGCTGCTGGGCAGGGGAGAACAGTCGGGGAGCTGCAGCTGAGGATGATTCCAGCATAGATCCTGCACTGCCCTGGATGGTGGGTGCTGGTCTCCTCTCCCAAGTAACAAGCGATAGGACAAGAAGAGATGTCCTCAAGTTGCACCAGGGAAGGTTTAGATTGGATATCAGGAAAAAATTCTTCACTGAAAGGGTTCTCAGGCACTGGCAGATGCTGCCCAGGGAGGTGTTGGAGTCCCTATCCCTGGAGGGATTTAAAAGACGGGTAGATGAGGTGCTCAGGGATCCAGTTTAGTGGTGGACAGGTATGGTTGGTCTCAATAATCTCAAAGTTCTTTTCCAACCAAGCAATTCACAATGACCACAAGCACAGGCAGTGTTTCAGAGTTGCATCCATTTCCCCTCTCACAGAGCAGATCCTTCCAGGCAGGCAACATCCCTCCAGGAATGTTGTTTTCCCTGATGTTCAGCTGTGAAGTTGTGCTCTTGGCCAAGAACTTGGCTGTAAGCATGACACACAGACATGCACGCAAAGCTGTTCCCATTCCAAAGGCCATGAGGCGCTTTCGTAGCCTGCAGGGCCCCACTTCAAGCCTTACATTGTAACTGCCTTTTTGGAGTCTCTGGAAGTGAAATTTCTGGAGAGACTTGCCCAGAGGTGGGAAGAAGTTTGGCTGCATTTGAACAGGGAGGTGGGAGGACGAAAGAAGGTTGATTACTCAGTGTAACAGTAGGAGAGGAGAATTGAGGAAAGTTGTAGGTTGAGTTGGAAGAGAAGCGTTGTAGGAACTTAAAAGATCACAAAGATTTAGGCTGGGGGTAGTTGAAAGTCATGGGCAAAATGCTGCTCGGACCCAGCCTTCTATTCAAGAAGAATTTGGCCAACACCCTCAGACACGCATGAATGTTGGGTTTGTCCTGTGCGGGGACAGGAGCTGAACTCTATGATCCTTGTGGATCCCTTCCAGTTCAGGTCAATTGATGATAAGGTGCTTGAAGTGTCTCAACACAGCCCGATCTCTCTTCCCTGTGTGTGGTCTTCTCTCTTTTTGCTAGATTTGGAGCAGAGGAGGAGAGAAATACTCTATTTGATGAAGAGCTTCCCAAAGCTTAACGCTAAATAGCATGGAGGGTATTGTCAGCAGCACTCAGCGTTCACCTTTGGAGCCGTCGGTGTGTGAACACTGTGGCTTTCACTCTCTGATGTTGAGGTGGGGCTGTGGTCGCTGAGAGGGCGGGTTTCTGGTAGCACCAGGGGCTGGGTTTCTCAGGTAGGAATGGCAAACAGAAGTTGTTTTAAATAAACAACGTGCCCCTCAGTAGCAAGTGCCTGTCTCTCAGTAATAGAAAAGTAGATAGCAAACATGCAAAATAGAATCAGACAAGAAAAAGGCAAGGTAGGATAAATCTCTTGTCCCAGATCGTCTTTGCAGCTGGAAGCAGTCCCTCTGAGCACCCTCTAGGACAAGCCCTATGTGGTGCCAAAAGAGAAGATGATGCCAGCAGGGCTGGAGTCTCCTTCTCCTAGCTGCATGCAGGTCTCAGCCATGCCCGCTTCATGGCTGCCTGTCTCCAGCCACATGGAGACGGCACTGTGGCACTTGCAGCCAGCTCAGGCCAGACGTCACAGCCAGTGCAGCCAGGAATGGTATTTGCACCAAACATTTCTTCGTGCTAAATGGGAGAGCTTTGAAATCCAGCTCCTGATCGCTGCTGCTGACGGTATTGCAAGGCCTGGGCTGTGCTGCAGCATCGTGGCTCTTGGCTGAGGTTTTACTCTCTGCGATCTGAGCAGGCTTTTCCTTTTTCTGCCTCATAAGGGAGTCAGGAAGGGGTAGAGTTTCTTGCTGGTTGATATGTGACTTCTCCCACTGGAAGGGGATGATTCCTGCCCTGCAGCTGCCTGGGTGATGAGAGCAGCACAGCTGCAAGGGCCTGGGGTCTGTGGGGTAGAGCGTGATCTGCAGCAGGGAGCCACCTCCTGCTGTGCCTTGAGACAACAAATACCTTGCCCAGCAAACGTAACGGCTGCTGAGTCTCTCACAATATCTATCAACCATTTACTGCTCATCTTAAAAACTCATTGGCCTCTTTCTTGTACCATCCTCCTTGCATGGCTGTCTCCAGGAATCTTCATTTCACCCTGCCTTCCGTCTTTGAGCCCTCTGTTCTCCACCCAGGATGCTTTTTCCACCTCTCCTGCTGGAGCTGCTGAGAGAGTTCATGCTGTGGCAGCTTTTCCTCACCCGGCAGCTGGTGGTTGCTGCTCCCAAGTTCTGCCAGTGGAGCGGAGGATGCGAGATCTCTTTGGCTGCCTTGGTGTGAATCAATCTCAGACAGTTTAAGTGAGCCACTTGAGTTTGCACTGGAGCAGATCAGGAGTGCCCCTGTGTGAGTTCTGCACTGAGATCGTGTCCTCTGACAGAAACCGAGCCCTGTCGAGGCAGAGGTAAAGCTGCCTGGGGGGATAACAGCCTGCAGAGAGCAGCAGGCTGCTAGTGTCCATGCCAGATCAGGGATGTCTTCCCTGTCTCTCTGTTCTTGCTGCTTTTGCTGTGGTGGGAGAGTTCAGGGCGTTTAAGAACCATCCTCCCACAGGCAGCACCCCACATCTGGCACCAAGAGGGAGCCAAGATTGTCACTTCAACTCTCCCCATCCTCCCTGCCTTCCTGTCTCGCCCTTCCTTCAGAGGAGCTGGTGCTTTGTCGTTGTGATGCGGGAATGGATCATCTGAGGGGTCATGGGTGATTCCTCTACTCCAGCTTACGTTCAGCCAGAGCTGCTTGTGGGCCCTATCCCATTGCAGCCCTCTCCACTCCCTCCAGAGCCCTCAGCCGCTCCTTCTCCTTCCCCAGGGGATCCATTGTACTGCTACAAAGCTGAGTTTGCCTGTGATGATTTGACATCTCGATCTGACCCTGACTGGGAAACCATACGTATGAGCACAGTGCAGGGGAATGCCTGTGAAGGATTTATGCCCCCCCATGTGGGAAGCACAGATGCTAATTTGCATCGCTGTTGCATTATCTGCCAGGCTTCGGCTTTCCTGATGGCTCAGCACCCTGTGGTAATGCGAGCACAAATGGTTTTAAAGTTGAAAACACCAGGTCTAATGCATCATCGGGGTTGGTCGGGCAAGCTGGGGAAAGGTCTGTTACTCTGGGCGCTGACCTGGTGCTTTTATTTAGTCAGCATCTGAATCGATGTGAACGAACTTGTTTGACGCCTGTGCAGGCTGACAGCTGGACTCCTGACAGGTTTCTCATCCTCACCCTCTTTGCTGTAGCTCGTTTACGCAGGAGTTAGGAAGGTGCCTGTCATTTTATATCAGAAATGGTGTGGCTGGCAGGAGTAGGGTAGGGTTCATCCCCTTGTAATCAGCGCCGGTGGGGCCGCAGCTTGGAAATTGTGTTCAGTTTGGGGTTCTCACTACAAGAAAGAAGTTGAGGGTCTGGAACACATGTAGAGAAGGGCAACAAAGCTGGGGAAGGGTCTAGAGCACCGGGGTTATGAGGAGCAGCTGAGGGAACTGCGACCATTTAGTCTGGAGAAGAGGAGGCTGAATGGAGACCACATTGCTCTCCACAGTTCCCTGAAAGGAGGTTGTAGCAAGGCGGGTGTTTGTCTCTTCTCCCAAGTAACAAGTGATAGGACAAGAGGAAATGGCCTCAAGTTGCACCAGGGGAGATGTAGACTGGATATCAGGAAAAATGTCTTCACTGAAAGGGTTGTCAAGCACTGGCAGAGGCTGCTCAGGGAGACGTTGGAGTCCCCACCCCTGGAGGTATTTAAACGACGTGTAGATGTGCTTAGTGTCATGGTGTAGTGGTGGAGTTGGCAGTGTTAGGTTCACAGTTGGACTTGATGATCTTAAAGTTCTTTGCCAGCCTTAATGATTCTGTGAAACTAAGATTTCTGTACTTTAAAACTGTGGGAAATGCTCACAAATCTGAAGCGTAAAGCCCTGTTCCCTCTGGTTCTCAGCTTAGGATGTAGCATTTCACAATGACTCGTGTCACTTCTGCCGTACTCTTCCCGACTTTGTTCTGGGGCCACATTTCTCCTTTCCAGTATCCTCCACTGCAGATTAGGGGCCAGCTTTCACTCTCTGGATCGTTTTTGCGGAGACTTTGCTCACAGCCTCCACATGCTGTCTCTATTTTAAATACATAATTTCTCTTGAAGCAGCAGCTCCGCTGCAAAAATAGGTTTTCATTGCTTGGAATGAAAGAAAAGCAGTTTGGGTCTCTTAAAAATGAAAAAGCGATGACTTCTGTTAATTCCCACCGTCTCTCCTGGGTTACTTGTAGCTGCTGAGCAGCAGGGAGTGCTCCCCTGATTTTGGGTGTTCCAGTCACCTGGGTGCCTGTCTCAAACTGCCTTTGCATGAGGACACTCGTTGGCGGCTGACTTACGGCGTTGCAGGGAAACAGTTGCCCCAGCAGGGGAAGCACTGGCATCACCTCACTCTCAGTAGCATAAAGGATAGAATAAAACGTGCTTCGTGTCATGTGGAAGCCACTCATTCTCCATCTGCCCTTTTTTCAGTACCTGGAAGCAATTCTGACCCCAGTAAATTGTGATCCATGGCTACAGTGCTAATATGCCGAAGATTTCCAAGGCTGAGCAGGGTGACTACATTTTCGACTGCAGCCAAGTGCAAGGCCGAGAGCGGAAGCAGCAAAAGTAACCAGATAAAGGAAGAGGACCCAGAAACAGCAAACAGCAGAACCGAATCTGCGGCCACCATCCAGTTGCTGAATCCATTGGGCTACAAAGTGTCGTATAATCCATCTGCCTATGCCAAAAGCAGAGCTGCCTCCCAGCACCACGCTGCTAGAAGCAGTGACCAGGCACTTGGGGATGCTTTCACCAGCCCTGGTGCCACACAGGTCCAACATTCCTTTGGTGCCACCGCCTCCCAGGCTTTGCCACCTATCAAAAATGCCCTGCCAAAGCCCACACCGCTGCCTGAGCAAGGCATCCAGGCACATCTCTCTACGGCACAAACCAAGGAGGAAGCAGTAGAGGAAAAAGCAGAGATGCATGACTCCAAGGAGGACCCTCGGTTATTTCAGAAGGGGAGGCCCGAATACCGATCTCTCAGCTGTGACAAGTCTGAGCCAGTAGAGACACTTCCTTTAGAAGAAGGTGACTCGATTTTACACAGTGTGGCCCTCAGTAAGGACTGCCAGGGCCCAGGAACTATCACAGATTATTTTCGCAAGCTGAGTCGTTTGCCAGGGGAACAACATGCGGCATTGTTGTCCGAACCCAGATTTAACATGCTGTGTTGCTGTGCTGTCAAAAAAATCAGATTGTTCAGTACTTCCGACCTCATCGATGTGTTAAAGGCTTGTGTTCGTTTGGCCGTTCCACCTACCCACCATCTGCTGAACGCCTGCGAGAGCGAATTCTGCCGCCGGGCGTGGGACATGAACCTGGACCAGCTGCTGCTGGTGGCCGATTGCTGGCGCTGTCTGGATCGCAGCGTCCCATCCTACCTGAGCATTTTGTTCAGCTATGCCAACATGCACTGGAAAGACCTCACTTTGCCCCAGTTTGTTCAGCTCATTTATATCGTCGGTGAAGGCCGGAGGTCACCTGCAGACCTGGCGCAGAAGGTGGAGAGCATGATTCTGAAGTACATGGACTCTTTCACTTTGGAGGAGGTGGGCGCTATCTGCTTGGGGCTCTTCAAGTCTGTCAGCGGGATCTCTGACCACGTCATGAGGAAAATTGCGGACAGGGTCTCCTTGCAGATGGAAGACATGAGCACCTACGCTTTGGTGAACGTGCTCAAAATGCTTCGCTACACACGCATGGACCACTTGCCCCTCTTGAAGGAACTTGGAAAGGTTATTCCCGCTCGGATTCCTGTGGTAAACATCCAGGGCATCATGCACATCACTCTTAGCTGCTCAGCCCTACACTACTTTGATGAAGGCATTATGACTGCTGTAGCCATGTCTTTGCCTTCTAAGGTGACTTACTGCCGAAGCAAAGATGCTGCCAAGTTCTTGTGGTCATTTGGATGCCTGGACTACGAACCTCCAAATGAGGAGGAGTTTTACTCCTGCCTGATAGAACAAATGCATAGAAAACTCCATGAATTCAGAAAGTTTCCAGAGCATCTCCTTACTGGTTTGCTTGGCCTGGCCTTTGTCAAACGCTTCCCAGAGGAGCTGATAGACTTTGCTTTGAGGGATGAGTTTGTCAGGAAAACAAGAAGCAGTAAATATGAGCTCAAAAAGGACCTATTCACCCTTAGTAAGAGTGTTGAGATTGAGTGCCCAAGCTACCAAGGCAGCCTTCTTCCACCTCAGCTTTGCCAAGAGATCACCGAGATGGTGTTGAACTTTGCAGAGCAAGAAATCTACGTCAGGCCTGAAATTGTGGAAACGTCATCTCTTCTCCAGAGCGTATTAGGTGGCCCTGAGTATGTGAAGAACCACATGATCCTGCCTCACACGAGATCAAGCGACTTGGAGGTACATTTGGCCATGGATGGACGTCCCATCCCTTTCAACTCCCAAGACTCTGTTGTGGGTACGAAACTAAAAGACATCGGTATTAGTCTGACAGATGACTTAATGACTCAGCTGATAAAAGGGAAAACTAACAGCCAGTCTCCCATGGAAATGGAAAATGAAGCCAGGGATCGCAGTCAGGAAGAAGCACAGACACCACATGCTGGAGATCCTGCAGCACGTTCAGGTGGAGCTTTTCTCACGGATACTGAATTGAAAGTTGAGCCTAGATCAGGGCACTGGTTTGAACCCTCCCTTGCATTGCCTCAGCAGCCTCAGAGGGTGAAATTGGCTATTCAAGTGTCCAACCGAAACCACTACTGCTACTGCTCCAAGCGGCTCTTGGGGCTGCACTGCTTGAAACGGCGGCAGCTGAGGCAGCTGGGGTATGTGGTGGTGGAGCTTCCATTCTGGGAATGGTTTCCTCTGCTCAAACGCACGCGTTTGGAGAAACTGAGCTACCTCCATTACAAAGTGTTCGACCCAGCACTGCTCAACAGGTCTGCCTAGTCTGGGATGCTGCTGTCTCAGAGGCCAATGTGGCCTCCCAGATCTCTCTCTTGCTCAGATTGCTGGTTAAAACATCTCTGAGCATTGGTTAAGTTGTTATAGGTGCTTTGTGTGCTCAGGCTGCCTTGCATTAGCCAGTTCTGCTCAGCTGACAATCACATGTCCCATGCTCTGCTTTTGTACATAGATCCCTAGATGCTTCCATAACAAATAAAAACTACTGTCCTATTCATTTTTCTCCGTGATTACTTATTTGTCCACCCACAGTGAAAATGGATGCATTTCAGAGAAGCATAGAATAGAATCATAGAATCATTTGGGTGGGAAGAGACCTTAAAGATATCCAGTTCCAACCCAGTGCCAGTGTTGCCCCAGCTCCTCATCATGAAAAATTTCTATGAAATGTCTAATCTAAATCATCCTTCTTCCAATTTAAAGCCATTCCTCCTGGTCCTATCACGCCAACCCCTTATAAAAAGCCCTTCCCCGGCTTTCCTGTAGACTCTTCCAGTACTGGAAGCTGCTCTAACGTCTCCCCAAAGCCTTCTCTTCTCCAGGCTGAACAACCCCAGCTCTCTCAGCCTGTCCTCATATCATCTCTGTGGCCTTCTGTGGACCTGTTCCAACAGTTCCATCTCCTTCTTATGTTGGGGATTCCAGAACTGGACACAGCACTTCAGGTAGGGTCTCACAAGAGCAGAGTAGAGGGGAGGAATCCTCTCCCTCGCCCTGCTGGCCACACTGCTTTTGATGCAGCCCAGAACACGGTTGGCCTTTTGGGCTGCGAGCGCACATTGCCGGTTCATGTCGATCTTCTTATCAATGAGCACCCAAAGTCATTTCCCTGGGGCTGCTCTCAATTGTGTTGTTCCCCAGCCTGGATTGAAACTGCAGATTGCCCTGACCCGGGTGTAGGAGCTTGCACTTGGCGGTGTTGCACCTCTTCTGAGGCTGGTGACTCTGAGAACAGGGATAATGCTTGCGATATTTGGGAGGGAACTGGGGTGGGCTTTGGCCATGAAGTTGACTTGGGTGCCAGGAACACACATACTTATTTTCTTGCTATACCCAGCACCATCAAGCTGGAGCTGGTGGGCATGTGGTCCGAGTTTCTCCTTCAGGAGCAGGGCAGAGCATAAAAGAGGAATGGTGAGATGGACACTGGTGCTGAGCACAAGCTGCTCTGGTCCCGGCACATCAATCCATGCTCAGTTCTCAGTGTGTCCCTGCCTAGCAGAGACAATTTGCATCCTGTTGACCCTGTTGATGGTGTGTGCTGCCTAATGGGGATGACAAGAAAAAGCTGGGGAGGGGCTCTTTATCCGGGAGTGTAGGGATCAGATGAGGTGGGGACAGTTTTAAACTGAAAGAGGAGAGATTTGGATTAGAGATTAGGAAGAAACATTTTACTATGAGGATGGTGAGGCACTGGCACAGGTCACCCAGAGAAGTTGTGGAGGCCACCTCCCTCTAGGTGTTCAAGGCCAGGTTGCATGGGGCTTTGAGCAACCTGATCCAGTGGGAGGTGTCCCTGCCCATGGCTGGTGGGTTGGAACTGGATGATCTTTAAGGTCCCTCCATCCCAAACCATTCTAATAATTACACTGTCCTCGTTGCAGAGGTGCTCCAGCCCTCAGATTATCTCCACGGCCTCCTCTGGAGCCATTCCAACAGTTCCATCTCCTGCTTATGTGGAAGATGCCAGAACTGGACACTGGACTCCAGGTGGGGTCTCACAGGAGCAGAGTAGAGGGGGAAAATCCATGACACATTCTATGACTCTGTTACCCATCTTGTAGTTAAACCAGCAGTTTCACTCCTGAAAGCCAGACCAGTTCAAAAGCCTGTTTGAACAGTTCCTCATTGGTAGCCCTTTGCTGGAAGCCTGTCAGGCTCAGAAAGCCAGACAGGTAATGTTGGAAGAGCATTCCTTTATGCTTTCCTTGTTCCTGTGTTCTCTGTTGAGGAGCAGGAATTGCTCCTAGTGGCTGTCAGACCTAATATTGGGCTAGAAGGGGTGATCGTCGAGCTCGCTACAGCTCTTTTAGCTTCACACTTGCTTTGCTCAAGCATCAGCATTGCAACTTTCAAGCTTTCCGCAGGCTGGGTTTCTGTAGTGTTGATTTTTAGGTGTTGGATTTATACCTTGGGCGCCACATTTCTTGTTTCAAACTGTTGTGTGTGATGGCACATGGACCAAACTCCCGCACGCTGAGTAGGCAGGCAAAGCAGCTTGGTAACACTCGGCATTCCAGCAGCCGGACCAACGTGCCCCCAGAAGGCCAATTTCAATTTGGCTAAACTAACAGCCTCAGCTGAAAAATCATCAAAAGGCCGCTTGTTCTTGAAGGAAGCGGTGGGTTCCTGATTTGCAAGGTTGCCCAAGGCAATGACATACTAAAACTAAGGTTAATATGAGGTTAAAACTCTTACCTCTTGGATAATTTCATTCTTTAAAGGGATCTGATATCACCAATTCAAGTCACATTTTTTTTCAATGGAAAAGACGTTGTGTTCACTTGAGTTTCTGTAGTGAACACTGTCAGAAGAATCAGCTGGGTCACTCTTCAGCACACAGATGATCTCCCTTCGAGCTATTAAATGCCCTCTGCTCCCTTGAAGCTATTATATATCCATTGTTATTAGTTGTGTTTAAACTTAGCTTCCATCTGGAGCTCCCGGTGCCCTCAAGAAACCTTTCTCTCTGCGGCAGCAGTGTTACCCTCATCCTGAGAGGCCTCATCCCAGCTGGTCGTGTTGGGTGTTGTCCAAGAACACAGACAGGTCCTTTCTCAAGCTGCTGAAGGCAGCAGATAGACGTGGTGTGCAGAGGGAACTGGGTATGGAGGCCAAGTCATAGAAATAGAGAATCACTTGGTTTGAAACGACCTTTGAGATCGAGTCCAACCATACCTGTCCACTATTAAATGATGTCCTGAAGCACCTCTTCTACTCATCTTTCAAATCCTTCCAGGGATGGGGACTCCACCGCCTCCCTGGGCAGCCCCTGCCAGTGCCTGAGAACCCTTTTGGTGAAGAATTTGTTCCTAATATGCAATCTAAACCTCCCCTGGCACAACTTGAGGCCATTTCCTCTCATCCTATCACTTGTTACTTGGGAGAAGAGACCAACTCCTTTCAGGGAGTTGTAGAAAGTGATCAGGTCTCCTCTCAGCCTCCTGAAGATGCGGTTCAAGGAAGCAAGGTGGGAATGGACACCAGCTCTTTCCACCTTCAGAGGCTGCAGTGCTGAATGCATCAGGTAGATCCCAGAGCAGCTCCAGCTGAGGCTGCTGAGAGCTCACTTTGACAACCTCTGATGCTTTGTTGTATCTACAAAACCTCCTGTGTCTTTGATAAGCTTTCACATCTAATTGCTACTCTATCCACAGATGAGGTATTTTTAGTTAAAATAGCCATTTTGTCTTTGATGTTTCTTCACTAATTAATATTAAAGCAATATTATCTCTTGATCCCATCTCTTCATCACATCATTTGGGTTTACATTGGCTTCACTTCTCGGACTCAGATCCGAGCTGCGTTTTAGGAGCTACCAAGCTTGTAATTCACACAGGCTCCGAAACACGAGGTCCTTTCACTGTTCACTGATATTCACTTTCTTTATTTTGTCTTTTTTTCTTTCCACAAGCTGAATCCGATGCACAGCAAGTGAACTCTCTCCAGCTGCCAAGATGGTAATAAACGTCTGTCTCCCACAGTTCAAGCCAAGAATTCACTGCAACAAGGTAAAATAGTGATGTTGAGGGTTAGGGAGTCGGAAGGATGGAGGGGTTAGTTGGAAGTGATGTGCTGGATTGGTTGGAACCAAGGAGGGCTCGTTTGCTGCTCATCTGTAATAATTAGTGTTTCTGAAAACCTGGTTTTTGGCTGGCCGTGCTGGGCTTCCCTGAGAAAACAAAGCAGAGCAAACTCCCGTCGTTTTGAGTGGTCTGGCTGGTTCCAAGAGGGATTTTAGCACAGGAGGCTGTGTGTGTCCCCTGGCAGCAGCAGCAGCGCTGAGGACAATGCAGCTCCAGCCTAGGTGAGATGAAGGCTCTTTAGTCTGCAGAGTTGAGAACATTTTTGTCAATTAAAATCATTTTCCAATGTGGGGGGTGGGAAGGAGGAATGTGACTTGAATGGGTTTGTTCACAGCTTTCTGTTCCAAGCCTGCCAGTCTCCTGTCATTCCCAGCAGGGAGGTTTAGTGAACTAGTGTTGGGAATCTGGGCTCCTGCTTCCCTTTCCCCTTTTGTGCTTGCGTCTTGAGAGAGTCACTGGTGTTTGGGTGCTCGGAATCTGCAGCTCACATGAAGATAAAGCAGAGTTAAAGGCTCAGTACTTAAAAAAAAAATCAGTATTTAGCCATTTCCTAAAGTTACTTTTCAAAACTTGATTTGTTCTGTCCATCCTTTGGTCAATCCCAGTGTTAGAACATTGTAAACCCCCTGTAACCACTCCAGTGGGGCACACACTGTTGGATGGAGGGAAAAAAAGCCCTAGTTTTGCAGGATCTCATAACAAGACAATGATCTGCACAGTGTGCTTTGATTTGAGATACCTTTTCCCCTGCAGTATTATAGGTTTCCCTTTATCCAGTAGAATACACAGCTCTTGACCGTGTTTGTTGGCGTTGTTTTACAAGGTCATTTTTTCAATCCTAAGTTTCTCCTCTGCCTCACACCCTAAAATCCAAGATGGATTCTAAGTGTTATGCTGTGAAAACCACAGCAGAGGTGGGACCGTGTGTCCAGTGCGTGGGGAGAGACCCAAGCCATGCAGCTGAGGATTGGTGCAGTCACTGTGCTCAGGACAGTGTAGAGTGACCACATTAATCAGGTGGAATAAATAGATCTTCCTTGCTCTTATCTGTTTGTTCGGCAAGAGCTGCAGACCTGTTAGGCCCCAGGACTTCCAGGAAAAGGAAGGGCCAGTCTGTCCAGGAGATGGGTGGAGGGTGGGATCACATCTTCTGGGAGAAGTGGGGTGGAACCCAGCCTCCCTTAGTAGGCACAGTAGTGTTGGGCTGACAGTTGGACTTGATGATCTTAGACGTCTTTTCCAACCTTAATGATTCTGTGATTCTCCTTAGTAGCATCTCCCTCAGGGATGGGTAGGGTTGATCCCACAACAGGAGAAGGCAGAAACCTGACCTCCGGGACCTTGTAACTGGGTGATTCAGTGTATGTTCTCACATGGCAGGATAAGCTGACATAATGTTTCACCGCTGTTGAGAGAGAGAAGACTCCTGTTTCGCCCCTGCGCTCAGCCTCTGTTCCCAGCCACATCTCTCCCACTTAGACTCATAGAATCACTAGGTTGGAAAGGACCCACTGGATCATCGAGTCCAACCATTCCTAACAATCCCTAAACCATGCCTCTCAGCACCTCGTCCACTCGTCCCTTAAACACCTCCAGAGAAGGTGACTCAACCACCTCCCTGGGCAGCCTCTGCCAGTGAACATCACTTGATCATCAGGGCCCGCTGCCCATAGCAGGCTGTTGGAACTGGATGATCTTTTAAGGTCACTTCCAACCCAACCACTCTCTGATTCTGTGATGTAGTTCACTGGCTCAGCCAAAATGACAAACCACACGTAATTTTCCATTCTTGTAGTGGTTGAACCAGCTGTGCAAACATCTGCCCAGGTAGTGGAGGGGGTGGAGAGGAGCGGGTGGGACCACGTGGCTAAAGGAGGGCGGGAGCATGTCCGCTCTGCTTCAGCAGCAGGGAGCCCCTGTGTTGTCTCTTCTTCACCTGGAACTACAGCCTTGGTTCCTTGTTTGTTGTCTCAAGAATCTACGTAAGTCTTTGTGAAATTATTTCCTTTTCTTTTCTTGTTTCAAATTCAACCCAGTTTTCTCTCCACACACAGATTTCTGCTGATGGTTACGAAGTGGAGAATCTGATTTCTGAAGACCTCGCCAGGAGAAACCGTGGCTTCCGCAGCGAATACTTTATCAAACCCCCGGTCCATGTCACTATCTCTTTTCCCTTCAACATTGAGATCTGCAGGATTAATATCGATGTCTCATCTGGGGGGTACCAAACTTTCTCCGGGCTGGAAGTTTACACCTCTACCTCGTGCAATAAGACCTCTTGGCAGAGCCCCGAGGGTCAGTTCTCAGGTCTGGCCGGTCAGCCTGTGTCAGACAAAGACACTTTCACGCTGGTGGGGAAAGCAGTCTTAAAAAATCAAAGCAAAGTGACGTTTGGCCACAGAGGCTTCAAGCCGAGGCCGCCCTTCCATCAGATGGAAAATGTCCTCTCCTACCCTGGCTCTGCATCTCAAGATCTCTGGAATAAAGGGCCCGCCTCGCTGAGCAATGTGTCACACTTAAAAATCTGCATCACCCACGTGGCCGGAGGCGGCCTGCCTTGCATTAAAAGGCTGGAGGTGTGGGGACAACCTGCCAAAACCTGCCCGCAGGAGGTGATCGAGGGCGTCTTTCAGGTGGCCTCCCAGTTCTTCGCCCAGGATATCGGCAGCCTCAAGCCAGAGCTCTGGACGCCGATGGAGAGCGACTGTGTACCCTTCAGCGCCAATGACAGCGAGCAGCAAACCCTCCGCAAGCTGGTGGATGTCGTCCAGGACATCCCTGAAGAATTCCTGGACCCTATCACTTTGGAGATCATGACCTTCCCCATGCTCCTGCCCTCCGGGAAGGTGATCGACCAAACCACCTTGGAAAAATGCAACCGGAGTGAGGCTTCTTGGGGCAGGGTACCCAGCGATCCTTTCACTGGAGTGGCTTTCAGCCAGCACTCGCAGCCCTTACCTCACCCTACCCTCAAGGCCAGGATAGACCACTTCCTCCTACAGCACAGCATCCCTGGCACCAACCTGCTCGGGAGAGCTCACGCCTCGGAAACGCTCATACCTTCTTCCATAACAATGTCTTCTCTGAAAAGGAAAATGGACTGTATGGATCAGAGCTCCGTGCAACCACCCTATTTTGCTTCTACAAACTTACTTGTCTCGTCTACCTCAGAGAACAGTGCTAAAAAAATGAAAACTGACAGTGACTCGCATTTGATCCAAATGGACTGTTCGACAGGTATCGTGGCTCCCTACATCACTTGTGTTTCTTGAGTGTCTTAGAATCATAGAATTGCTATGTTGGAAAAGACCTTTGAGATCATCAAAGCCAGGCCAGGTTTTCAAGTCAGGAGGCTCCAGTAGATTCCCATCCCACCTCTAGAAAGCTTTAAGACCATTGTGTTACCCTGTTGATGTCGTGGAAGTTAGGTCATTGTCTCATTCACCTCCCCTCTCCTCAGCACAAACCACCATCCCTGGATGGGGTTTGTTTCCATTCCATTTCACTTTTTCTCATCCGTAGGCTCATCCCTCTCATTATGCTCCTTGTTTCACAGCCTCCTTGTTTGCTCAGGTTGCTGTTTCCCTTTTAGTTCCTATTTCCTTTCGTCTCCTTCCTTCCCAGCCACTGGCGACGTGGAGACAACATTTTTATCACACTGTGCCGGTTTCAAGTTTCTTTATCATGAGTGATTTATTATCCCAGACATCCAGTATGTTCCTGGATGTGCAACAGCAGGAAAAGAAATATCTGGTGCTACAGTGGTGATGGTGCAGGGAGTCCTGGCTGGTGTGGATCTTACCATGAGGATGAGATGGAGCAGAAAGCAAGAATGGGGCACTAATCCTGCTCATGGATTTCCCTCATCAGGCACTGCTGGCTTGGGCTCTTGGTGCAGCTGGTCCCCTGCATGCTCAGTGTCATTGTGTCCCCAAGACAAGCTGGTTTCTTACCCTCTCCTGGGTTTACTTTTGCTGCGGCAGAGGCTGGGCTTTGGGATCATGTCTCTGCACAGCTTCCGATCCACACTAATCTTAGTGCAGCAGCACAAGGGCTCGGAACAGACAGCAGCAAGGGAATTGCAGGCGGTGCAAGGAGGAGAGGCCAGCACAAGCTGGGTGAGACTTGTTCGGTGTTGTCAGCTGGTTAAAATGATAGAACAGGTAGAGACCTTAAGCAAGGGATGTGTCTTGTGTCTAAAAGGGAAGGAAATGGGCACTGCTTTCCCTTTATCCTTGCTTTTCTCAGCAGTCTTGTAGCAGTGCCACTGGGCATAAGCTCCAGGAGTCAGAAAAACAGTCCAGACCTGCAACCCTGAAATAAAGTCCCCAAAAACCTGAGTGGATTCACGGAATCATGGAATGGTCAGGGTTGGAGGGACCTCTGGAGCTCATCCAGCCCAACTCCCCGCTAGAACTAGTTCCCCTTGAGCAGGTTGCACAGGAGCATGTCCAGGTAGGCTTGAATATCTCCAGAGAAGTAGACCCCACCCCCTCTCTGGGCAGCCTGTTCCAGTGCTCCATCTTCCTTACCGGAAAGACTTTTTTCCTCACGTTCACGTAGAACTTCTTGTGCTCTGGTTTGTACCCGTTGCCCTTTATCCTGTTGCTGGGCACTAGTGAAAGGAGTCTGGCCCCATCCTTTTGACCCTTGCCTCTTAGATATTGATCAGCATTGATGAGGTCCTCTCTCAGTCTTCTCTTCTCCAGGCTGAGCAGACCAAGTTCACTCAACCTCTCCTCAAAAGACAGATACTCCAGTCCCCTCATCATCTCTGTGGCCTACACTAGACTCTGTCCAATTGTGCCTTGTCTTTCTTGAGCTGAGGAGCCAAGAACTGGACACAGGACTCCAGATGGGGCCTCACTAGGGCAGAGTGAGGAGAGAGGAAAACCTCCCTTGCTGTGCTGTTCACTCTGTTCTTGGTGCACCTCAGGATACCATTTGCCTTCCTGGCCACGAGGGCACATTGCTTGTTGATGGTCGGCTTGATGCCCACCAGGACTCCCAGGTCCTTCTCCACAAAGCTTCTTTCCAGGAGGTGAGCCTCTAACCTGTCCTGTGTATGGATTTGTTCTTCCGAAGGTGCAGGACTCTGCACTTGCCTTTGTTAAGGCATGAGGTTCCTCTCCTCCCAACTTTCCAGCCTGTCCAGGTCTCGCTGAATGGCAGCACAGCCTCTGGTGGATCAGCTGCTCCTCCCAGTTTTGTATCATCAAGGAAACATGCTGAGGGTCACTCTGTGTCCTCATCCAGGTCATAGGTGAATATGAATGTTCACCCACCTCAGCCCCAGCCGTGCCACAGCTTCTCACCAGGTGCAGACAAACCTTCAGACCCACCAAGCGCTGGGAGCAGCAGTGCAGGATGCTCTGTAGGTCCAGCAGCTCCTGCCCAGCAACGTTCAGGAACTGGAATGGGCTGGGCTGGTGGGGCAGTGACAGCCTTGAGAAAGCAGAGGTGACCTATGGTTCAAAAACCAAGGAGATTAACATCTCTCTCCCCAAACTCTGTTCCGTTTTGTGATTTATTCTCTAAAGACCTTCAGCTTGCTCTCTGTGGTGAAAAGCGTGGCTCCTCTTTATGCTAGATCTTTCACCCGAATCCGCACCCGTTTTGCCATGTTTGCTTTCTCCCTTGGCACAGAAATTCCTGAAATGCATTGGAATTGCTGTCAGCACAACTGTTGTGTGGATAGAACTGCGCTGCACACAGCAATGCTTATATTTGCTGTCCTTAAACTGAGTTACTGCTTTCGGGAATAAATCCTGCTGGAGGGGGAAGGTAAAGTTAAGCTGGAAGTAGGGAGAGAGGCATTTAAGCAATATTATATTTAAGTGAACTTAAAAACAGCAGCAGTGTCTGTGAGGCCAGTCTGGTCGGTGTAAATACACGCTGCACGGGTGTCTTCTGTTTGCGTAAGGGCTCTCTCTAGGCAGGTAAGTTCTGTTTCCTTGTGTCCTCTAAACTAGTGGTCTGTAACGTGTCAAAAGGCAGCTTCTGATGGCTCTAATGCCTGCTGGTACCTGTCACTCGCATGGTCTTTCTTCTAAAACAGCCCTAAATGTTTCAAGGAAAAAGCTGAGTTGGTTCTTTAATTGTAAAAAAATTCTTTAAAGACTTAGAAATTAATTGATGTTTGGAGGTACCGGAAAGAGTAGAGACATGTCAGAGTGCACATTTCTGCTCTGATCACTTAGTCTAAAGCTCATTCCATGTTTTAGGAGGAATCATTAGTTATTTATTGCAGAGGCGTTGTAGCAGCTCCCACTGTGGATGTGTCCTGGTCCCACAGGAGCAGGGACTGCCCGGCAGGTCCTGGAGCTCCCAGGGGAGCCGTGCCTGTACATAAATAAAAGCGTGGTGCTCAGCCCAGGGAGCTCGTGCTTCAGTATTTCATCAGCCTTGATTGCTGTAACAAATAATACAGCTCTGATTCAAAGGTCTTCCTTTGGGAGATGGGTTTAACAGAATTAGTGATGCAGACAGGATTCTCTTATGCATTGTCTTAATTAACGCCTTCGGTGGTGCATAGGACAGAATGCTGCAGGGAAGGGTCCAACCCTGTGCCTTTGGCTTTATCCCTTGACTCAGAACTGGGACAGAGATTAAAAAAGAGTCCTCCAGATTTTCATAGTGGCTTAGATGTTCCCAGTGAGGTGTACGAAGCAAGTCTGGGAGCACTGGGTGAGCAGGAGCTGCCTGGGCCTGGAGAGAAATGGGGTTCTGGATCATTTGGCATCTTGGTCTTGTTCAGACATGCAGATACAATCCAGCACCTGAATGTTGACACAGCATGGCATGAATGCCTGAGGGTAATCCATGGGCCTTTTCATCTTTAGAACCCTAAAGGTCCAGCAGGAAGAGGGAGAGGATTCTACACCTCTGCTCTGCTCTTATGAGACCTCACCTGGAGTCCTGTGTTCAGTTCTGGAGTCCTCAGCACAGGAAGGACATGGATCTGTTGGAGCGAGTCCAGAGGAGGCCACAAAAATGGTCTGAGAGCTGGAGAACCTCCCATATGAGGACAGGCTGAGAGAGTTGGGGTTGTCAGCCTGGAGAAGAGAAGGCTCCAGGGAGACCTTCTAGCACTGAAGTGCTGCCAGTACTGAAAGGGGCTCCAGGAAAGCTGGGGAGGGGCTCTTTATCAAGGAGTGAAGGGATAGGATGAGGGGGGAACAGTTTTCAGCTGAAAGAGGGGAGATTTAGATAAAATATAAGGAAGAAATGTTTTCCTGTGAGGGTGGTGAGGCCCTGGCACAGGTTGCCCAGAGAAGTGGTGGCTGCCCCATCCCTGGAGGTGTTCAAGGCCAGGTTGGATGGGGCTTTGAGCAGCCTGATCCAGTGGGAGGTGTCCCTGCGAGCATAGAACTGGGTGGGCTTTCAGGTCCCTTCCAACCAACACCTTTCTATGTTAATACGAGCCATGGGAAAAGAGGCATTACATCCCCATCCTGGCACTTGGGTGAGGAAAACAGAAATCTGGAGAAAATAGATAGCTGAGCTTCTAAAATCCTGGGCGTTGTTCAAATGGTTCAGGGGCAGAGCAGCATTGCTGTTGTGCAGCAGCTTTCTTTTTCCCAGCATCTGCTCTTCGAGCTTGTGCTTCTTTTTGCAGATCTGATGTCTCACGAACAAAAGCTGTCGGAGAGTTTGGACACTGCCTTGAACTCGGCGCTCAGCTCAATGCCCTCGTTTACGGCCAAGCTGATGAAGAGCCAGCAGCAGGCACAGAGCGAGGGAGGCTGCAGCAGTTTGTGGGGCGTGGGCACCGTCCTCGGTAAGCAACAAACACTTCTGGTTTGCCTTTGGGAGCAAGAATCATAGAATCACAGAATCATAGAATAGTTAGGGTTGGAAGGAACCTTAAAGATAATCTAGTTCCAACCCCCCTGCCAAGGGCAGCGACACCTCCCACTGGATCAGGCTGCCCAAGGCCCCATCCAACCTGGCCTTGAACACCTCCAGGGATGGGGCAGCCACAGCTTCCCTTGGAAACCTGTGCCAGTGTCTCACAGCTCTCATGGTGAAGAAGTTCTTCCTAATGTCCAGTCTAAATCTGCCCCTCTCCAGTTTATACCCATGTAAGGAGAGGAGAGGAAATTTGGACTAGCTTAACAGGGAGGATTGTGCTCCTGCTCAGCATCTTTCTATGCCTGTTTGGACCTCAAAATTCTATATATTCAATACAAAAATATTAGATCATCTCCTGGCAAGTTTATTTAACCATCCCTAGCTACTGCTTTTTTATCTCAGAGTTTTAATTGTTTATTCTCCCCGTGAAGCAAGTTAAGATCATGCTGACCCCCAGAAAGTAAGGAATATGTCTGTGTCCGCAGTCAGGGCACGCTTCAGTACTATGGTTTAACTCAAACGATTCTATGATTCTCTGTGGGAAGTGTCCCTGGCCATGGCAGAGGGGTTGGAACTGGATGATCTTTAAGTTCCCTTCAACCCAAACCATTCTGTGATTTGCCCACGTTGGTGGCTCTCACTCACCTGCCCAAGGACTATCCTGGATGCATTGTGCTGGGACATGGTGCTCAGCCCAGCCCGCACTGGGTTAGATCAGACACAACTCACCCCGTGTTGAGACTTTGGCTGTTCCCGGCAGAGCTCTGGATTCAGGCTGAGCAGCTAGAATGTTGGCAGTTAGTTGCACAAAGCAAGCTGAGGTTGGGGAAGGAATCTGATGTGGGGAGCAGGCTCGAGCCTGTGCCTCCCTGTCCACAGAGATGCAGCCAGAGGGGTGGGTGTTGGTCTCCTCCCAAGCAACAGGTGATAGGATGAGAAGGAATGGCCTCAAACTGTGCCAGGGCAGGTTCATATTGGACATTAGGAAAGACTTCTTCACTAAAAGCGTTCTCAAGCACTGGAACAGCTGCTCAGGGAAGTGGTTGAGTCCCCATCCCTGGAGCTGTTTAAAAGACAGGTAGATGAAGTGCTTAGGGATATGATTTAGTAGTGGACAGGTGTGGTTGGACTTGGTGATCTCAAAGGTGTTTTCCAACATAAGGATTCTATGATTCTATGAAATCTAGCAAATACCAGGAACAAGTAATGGTACCAACAGCACGGGCTGACCAGCCAAGTGTGTGCCCTGAATCCCTTCCGATTTGAATAGATACAGGTCAGGCTGTTGAATCCTCACAGTTTTCATTCTACCTGCTGGCTAGACATGCTAATCCAGCTGTGGATACACTCCCAAAATGATTTCTTTTCAGAAGGCTGGAGCACTTCCCTTGTAAGGACAGGCTGAGAGAGTTGGGGTTGTTCTAGAGAACAGAAGGCTCTGCGGAGACTTTAGGGCAGCCTTTCAGTACTTAAAGGGGCTCCAGGAAAGATGGGAAGGGGCTCTTGATCAGGGAGTGCAGGGACAGGACAAGGGGGAACAGTGTTAAGCTGAAAGCAGGGAGATCGAGATGAGATCTTGGGAGGAAATGTTTTCCTGTGAGGGTGGTGAGACACTGGCACAGGTTGCCCAGAGAGTTGTGTCTGCCCCATCCCTGGAGGTGTTCAAGGCCAGGTTGGATGGGGCTTTGAGCAACCTGATCCAGTGGGATGTGTCCCTGCCCATGGCAGGGGGTTGGAACTGAATGAGCTTTGAGGTCCCTTCCAACCCAAACCATTCCATGATTATTCAGGGTGCAGGGAGGCATTGAACCTTCATTGAACCTCTGATACCCTAACTCTTGGCTTGCTCCTCTTCTCCTGAGCGAGGATCTGCCTGCTCATGGCAGAGAAAGGGTTTGGGGGCACCAGGCCACCCTGAACAAGGACCAGGGCGTGCAGCTCCCAGTGCCTGGCATCACGCTGAAGAGCTTTTGCCGTTCCGCAGTGACATTCAGCTATTAAGCTTTTTCCTGTCCCCTTTAAAATTGCTCCTGTTTAAGAGTTGCCTGAGTAGCCCTTGATAGGTGGTGTGTGATGGGAATGCAAAGCGATACCTAAAGCATTTCACTTGGGAATCAGCGATTTTAATTCACTGGAAAAGCGGAAAGGAGGCCGATTTAGTCTCAGTAAAAGTGAAAAGCCCTTTACAGTCATCTGTCCTCAATTAAAAGCCTAATGGTGCAAATGCTGACGTGATCAAACCCCTCCTGAGCACGACCTGCCTCTGAAGCAAAACCGTTCCATTTCCTTACAATAGTGGTAGAGAAACCAGACCATGGTCCAGAGCAGTGAGAGGCTTTGGCTGTGCTGTTTGTCCACAGAAAGCAGGGCCCTCAGCTCGCAGGCATGTGAGGGGTGGCACGGTGTGGTTTTGTCACCCCCCCTGACCAAGCCGCTTCTCCTGTCGCCTTTGCAGAGCACGGCAGGAGCAGCCAGACCCAGGGATGCGCTTCCTGCAGCAAAACCTTCTCCTCTTATTTCAAAATGGAGCCCATTTACCAGCTTCCCTGTGGCCACCTCATGTGTCGCCCGTGCTTGGCTGAGAAGCAGAAGTCCCTCTCGTTGATGCTGTGCGGGAGTTGTAAAAGATCAGCTGCCACTCACGACATCAGGAGGGTTCACTTCTGACCCCTCAGCTGCCGGAGCCCACCGGGAGGACAAGAACGAGGAGCTGCTGCTGTTCCCTGTGCTGTTATCGATCGTAGGAGGACGAAGGCCTTTGAGAACTTGCCGGATGAGCATCCCGCAATGGCAGAGAGGACTTGGTCTTCTTGTGCTTACAGAGTAGTGGGGGGTGGGGGGTTAGAGCATCGCGCCTGAGCAAAGCGATCCGAGGATAATAAAAGCCATAGCTACTTTAACAAGGAATATGTATTTATATCGAACTGATTTCCACCTGTCGCACCCGCCCTCCCTCACCATCCCAGTGGCTCAGTGGTTTAGCATAGGTGCCTTTGGACTGTGAGTTTAGCTTCCCCGTAAATTGAAACCATTTACATGTTTGACGAGCAGCCGTTCGGTCCTGGACCGGGCGCAGTCCTTGTGGTTGACAACATGCAAAACTACCTGACTTCTCCCTTTTCCCATCTCATCCCCTTCCTCCCTGTGGCGCCTTCGCTGTTGCTGCAGGAGCACATCCTTCATCTTTCCGGAGTCCAGCACGTCACGAGGAGAAGTGGTCAACGCGTGAGTAACTGGCAGCGATCTCATCCTGCTCGAATGAGCTCCTGTAGAAAAGCCATCGCGCTACACCGAACATCACTCTCAGTTTGTGTCGTGTGACTGGACCGGCTCCCGTCTGGCTGATAGACATTTAAGCCTTAATAAAATGATGTTTCAAGTCAGGCTTTCTTTCTGACTCGTAATTGGTCTCATTATGTGTCTTAATGATTTCGTGGAGTGAAACTCTGCAGAGTACTGGATAAATGGGCTGGAAAAAACTAAGTCAGTCGACACAAATTGCCGCAGACTCAATGTTGTCACAGCAGCCGCCTGCACCATCACAGGACTGAGACTAAGATTCCTAAACCCAAGGAGGTCCAGTCTTCAAAGAGCCAAAAAAAGCCAGGAAGAAAATCACATTCTGTGCCAGCTATGCTGAGGGTGAGGCGACAGCAGAGGTTTTGTCACCTGTAGAACCCCCTGCTGTTCCTCCTTAATTAGTAATTTCTCTTGTGGGTCTGATGTTCTGTGCTGGTTTCTCTGGCGTAACGAGACTGCAGCTGACTGAACTCACCTTTATTCTCTCTTAAAAAGCACCTCCTTGCTGAGCAACCCATAATGTTCGTGGTCGCGGCAAATCGCAGGCTCATCAAGCAGCTGCAACGTGGCTTTGTGTCAGCACCAAACTGATCTCGCGCTTTGTCTGCGTCAGTGGGAGCTCATAATCCATCTCCGTTTGGAGCAGAAAGAGGACATTCCCCCATTTTTCAGTAATAAACAGTTAGAAAATAGGTGGAAAAATTCCACAATTCAGAGGCAGCAAAAAATCCTCGTAAATTCTGTGCTCTTGCTGTGTTTGCAGTGAACCATCCCGCTGTGATTCAGCTCTCACACCTCCTCCGCCCCAGATCTCCGGGGACTGAGCGCTGCCACAGGAGCTCCTCATCCACACAGCCGTCTCCTTCTGCTCTGGTGCAGTGCCAGCAGACAAAACCCAAAGCCACCGGCTCAGCCAAGCATCTCTCCTGCCCCAAAGTTTCTCATGATATCCTGCCGGTGGGTCGAAGACGAGTTAGCTCTTGAGGATCCTTTCATTCTCCATGGAGGGACAACGAAGCCCGATCGAGCAAAGGTTGGAAGGGATGGGATAGCATCTAGTCCATGCCCCTGCTCCCAGCGGGGCTTCTCCCCACCTCGTATCAGGTTTCTCAGTGACTTCATCCACGCTGTTTCTTCTCCTCAAACCTGTAGGACCCCTTGGTGGCAAGTTTCAACCCCTGCATCCCCTCTTGCTGACCCGGGAAGAGAGAAGGGATGAATTCCCCTCTCATCACTCGGAGAAGGAGCCTGTACACCTGGCTCGGCTCGAGTCCTCCTGATCGTGCTCCCCTTGCAAATGAGCAGGGTAGCAAAACCTCCGTGAGCAGAAAAGACCCTTTCTGCACCCCAAGAAGATGGGCTTGGTGGTGGGTGGCATAGCCAGGATTTCCCGGGGGATCTTCTGCCAGACCCACAGCAATTCCCCTTCAGCTCCCGTGTAGATGCCACGAGCAAGTTTATTTCCCAGTACTGAGCCTGTCTTCTTGTCATCCTCCTTTGATGGAAGGCCTGAGCAATTTCCTCTGACGCTGACTTTCAAGCGCTTTTAGGAGGGCAGATCCATCCCTTGCTGGTCTGTGACCACCTGATGTGCCGCCTGCCTCGCAGCGCGGTGGATTTGGACGGACAAGCGATGAAGGCAGCACCCTGGCAAATCATGACATTAGCTGCTCTTCCTTCTTTAAACAGCCATCAAAGCTATTTTCCATCACGTCGTGGAAGCAGAGAAGCATCATTAGGAGGACCATGAAAAAAAAAGAAGGTGCTTTGCTCAGCCAGGAGGTGCAGAGTCCCCCCCTCCCCATTGTCCTCCAGCCGTTCATCCCCTGTGAGCTGCCAGGTCACAGTAACCAGCTGAATGGCATGTGACTGGCAGGGGGAGAACAGATCACCACTAAATGCCATGAAGACAGGAGAATTGAGCATTAGTTCCCCCAGACAGGAGATGGGAGCATGACTTTGCCAGCCTGACCTCCTTTCCATCACCGGTGCTGGAGCAACCTGTTTAAACCAAGTTTCTCCTTCTCTGCTTGGAGCTGCATCCCCCTCCAACCATGGGCAGAGACAGAAAAATGCACAAATTGTTGGAAAAAAATCTAATTTCCTGCGTGGTACCCACCATCCTTTAATTTATTCTGATTAAACTTTGTCACTTTGACATCTGCGTCAGTGCCACATGGGCTGTGGTGGAGCACCACGACCTCCATCCTCTCTCCTACATCTGGAACACCACGACCTCCATCCTCTCTCCTACATCTGGAACACCACGACCTCCATCCTCTCTCCTACATCTGGAACACCACGACCTCCATCCTCTCTCCTACATCTGGAAGGGCTTTCAAAAACCTTGCTGGAGGTTTCAAAGCTAACGAAGCTCCAGCTGTTAATGAAGGATGGGAGGGGGGTAATATGCTTGGGGTTTTCCTTGACTGTGCAATCACTCAAGGGCTGGAAAAATCATTGTATTTTCATTATAAAGTGTCAATGATGCTTTAAAGCTATGGGTGTATCCAGAAGGTGTTTTACAGGTGTAAAAGCATGGGGGCACTGCAGGTCACTATGGGACACACTGTTCCATAGAATGGTTTGGGATGGAAGGAACTTTAAAGATCATCCAGTTCCACCCCCCTGCTCCTGCCATCCAGCACCTCCCACTGGATCAGGTTGCTCAAAGCCTCATCCAACCTGGCCTTGAACACCTCCAGGGATGGGACAGCCACGACTTCTCTGGGCAACCTGTGCCAGTGCCTCTCCACCCTCACAGGAAAACATTTCTTCCTAAGATCTCATCTCCCCTCTTTCAGCTTAAAATCATTCCCCCTCTTCCTATCGGTGCACTCCCTGATCAAGACCCCCTTCCCAGCTTTCCTGGAGCCCCCTTAAGTAGTCGTTGGCTGCTCTAAGGTCTCTCTGGAATCCACCATCCCAGTTATTCCCCTACATGAAGAGCGAGTGGGAAGGGCACAAGCAGGGAAGGTCCTCAGTTGAGCTTCTCCAGGAGCCTCCAGCCCCTTTGCCGGTCTGTAGGAAGAGTTGGGACCACATTTCGGCTGAGCAGGAGGGCTGGAGGGAGGGGATGTGAGGATGCTGCCTGCTCCCCACCCCATGGCAGGTCTTTGGGGCTTTCCTCCGCAAGCCAAGATGAGCTGGGTTATAGATAGCAGGCAGCTAACACCGCCAATTAATGCCACAGTGCCTTCCTCGCCTGCTTTGCATGTTGTTAGGAGATCAGTGCTAATGAAGGGGGCTCCTCTGGGGCCCCGGGAAGAGCAGGGACATGGCAGAGCAACTCCAGTGCCAGGGACACAGAAAAAGGATCCCCAGGGCTGATGTTGTGGGGGGTTTGGGGCATGGATTCGAGCATCCATGCATCAAGCAGAAGCTGGACGTGGGTTGAGGGCCACAGCATCACCCAGCGCCACCGCCGGGTACCGGTTGGGTATCACTGAGCATCACTGCCAAGCAAAGACGCTCCCGGCTGAATCTGCCCATGAAACCCCATCACCCTGAGATCACTTCCCCCATGACTCACCCCAGGTGACCCCAATATTTTCATCTCCCAAGCCCCCTCTTTCTGTTTTCTACACATTTTTTGCCTCCCCCTTCCCACCTCATCCTCCCCTTGATTCTCGTAAGTGATTCTGCGTTGAGGCTGCGGAGCCTCTGCAACTTGGAAAAACATTTTATTAACCTTCCTTGACTTTAAAGAGCATAATTACATTTTAATCTGATATTCCCTCGTTATCATTCCAGACACAGAGTCATTTGAATGCAGATCGTTCCCGACTAATGTAATTTTACGATACAGTAATGAAGAGACGGAGCATGAGCGTCTAACACCCAATTTAGAGCTGACATTTGGGGTTCTTTTAAAGAAAAGTTTTCCCAGCCGAGGGCTTTTGCGTCCTCTTCGGTCCTGCAACGCAAGTGAGTTTCAGCTCCTGCTGTGAAAGGATGAGTTTGGACAGGAAAGCGTGGCCAGTGCTAATAATATTGGTCATTAAAGCTGCCCTGTGTGGGTGATTCAGTGGCTCTGGTGATGGGCACAGTGCGAATTTGGGAACTCGCTCCTCTTTTGGTCCCAGGGAGATTCGAGTCAGGGGCTGCAGTTCCCTCTGTCCCACCTGAGGGGAAAAGCACCCTCGTTTTAGAGTCATGGAATGGGTTGGAAGAGACCTTAAAGCCCATCCAGTTCCAAGCCCCGTGGGCAGGGACACCACCCGCTAGATTTTATACATCCAGAAGCACCCCAAAAGCCAGGTCCATTGCCCTCAAGGCAGGAGATGGGAGTCGTTTGGGACTCTCAGCACCACGAGCATCACCCCAAAATAGATGCTTGCCCTTACTCCTGCGTGCCTCAGTTTCCTCCAAGTGGTGAAGCGACGCTGTGGTGTTTGTGCCCCTCCAACATCCCTGGCTGGTGCCTACCAAGCCCATCCCAGCGCTTGCTTTGCTTCCCAAGCAAAGGGTGGATCACAGCGGGACCACTGCTCCCCCGTGGGATGCTTGAACAGAGCAGCAGCCCCTTCCCCTCCCAGGATCCCACTGTCCCCCTCGCTCCAACCAAGGCTGAGCCAGCCCGGGTTGTGGATCCATCAGAAAAAGGGATTCTAACAAGGGTAAGAAAATGAGGGATGCTAATGAGGGTGGAGAACAGTCACTCCAAGTGTCAAGCTGAATTTCAGGGATTCTCTGCCTCAATTCTTCATCTTTGATGAAGATGAGTTCAGGATAGGCTGAAGAGTGGAAAATCATCCCAGAGGCTGGACCATGGTTCATGTCAACCCCTTATTTTCCATCCCCATCCCTCCCAGCACCGCAAACGAGCCCTTCCTAATTGCTCTGAGCCAGCTCCAAAGCCTGGGCGAGGCAGATGCTCCTTAAGCCCTTGACTTCCCTCTGCATATTAATTTCATGTTGCCGAGGTCGCCCTTGGTGTCGCTGGAAAGGGAAGCTGGGGTCGGCAGGACTATTCACAGCTGGATGGTACGAGGATGGATTCTTGGTGGTGTTGGCCCCAACCCGATGTTTCTGACAGCCCATCAGTGACACGAGCGTGCTGGGTCTCAGAGTGAGTGGGATTCGATGCTTGTGTTTGTCTTTTTGGCCCTCCCTCTGCCATTGGTTTCTCTGCCTTCTTGTTTCTTGGAGCAAAAAAAGGTGGAAGAGGCTTGTGAGTCAGGGGTTGCAATGATGGGTCTTCTTCGGGCCTGGGTCATGTCAGGGTCCTGCTCTACACTCCAGTGCTCTGGGGTCACCGCTGCAGCTGAGGCCTTTGGTTTTGGCGCATTTTTGTGCCTCCCCAGATTGCTCCCCTACCCCAAGCCCATCACTCCCCTCCATCACTCTCTGCCAGCTTCATTCAAACCTGCTCCACTCAAACCAGCGTTCCTCCAAAGCCGGCATCCCTCCCAGACCAACATCCTCCAAACCCTCATCCCTCTCCAAATCAGCATCAGAATAAGCAGTCCATCCCCAGTCCAGCAGCACTCCCAGATCAACATTCCTCCAAACCCAGCACACCTCCGAACGCTTGGATCCTTCCCAAACCTTCACCCCTCCCCAAACCAGCAGCCTCCCAAGCAAACAGCCTTCCCCAGAGCAGCATCTTCTGAATGAGCATCGCTTCCTAAATGCACATCCCAACCAAACCAGCAACTTCTAAATCTGCATCCATTCTGGAACCTGCATCCTTCCTGAGACCTGGATCCCTCCCAGACCAATACCCTTCTCCAAACCAGCATCCCTCAACCAAACCAGCATCTCTCCCGAAACCAGCATCCTCCAAAGCAACAACTGTCTCTGAACGAGCACCTTCTGCACGAGCATCACTCCCCAAAACCTTCATCCCTCTGAAACAGCATCCTCCAAACCACCACCTCTCCTGAAACCTGCATCCTACCCAGACCACTATCTTCTGAATGAGCATCCCTTTCCAAAGCAGCATCCCTCCCAAAACATCCCCAAACCTACGTCCCACTCAGACCAGCACCTTCTCACCAAGCATCCCTCTCCCAACCCACATCCCCACCCCCAAACCAGCACCTTCTGACCAAGACCCTTTCCCCCAATCCACACTCTTCCCAAACCGGTGTCCTCCAAAGCAACAGCCCCCTCTGAAACAGCACCTTCTGAATGAGCCGCAAACCACCACCCTTTCCAAACCACCACCTCTCCCAAAACCTGTATCCCATCCAGACCATTGCATTCTGCCTGAGTGTCGCTCCCCCAACCCACATTCCCCCCAACCCCAACACCTTCTTACTGACCACCCCTCCTCAAACTCCCCCCTCCCTCCCCACCCAGCCCCCCTCCCTGGGGTGGCCCAGACCCCTCAGAGCAGCCACGACTCAGAGAGGGGGAGATTCACCAGCACCGAGCGCTGCTGCTTGCGCTCCTGCACTGAATCACCTTAATTACACATTCGCTTGGATGCAATTTGGGAATAAAAAAAAAAGAAGAAAGGAAGAAAAAGAAAAAAAAAACCAACACCCAACAAAAAACAACCCAGCCCTCTTCTTCCTCCTCCTCCTCCCCTGGGAAGGGGTGACAGAGGCATAAATAGCAGCCGGCACAGCACAGGGGCAGATGCAAAGCGAGTGGCGGAGCGTCCGGCTTCCCCTGGCACAGCTGCGGGCACCCTTCGCCATGGCCGAACCTTCGCTGCCCCTCTCCTTCCTCTGCCTCCTCGCCTTGTCCTCTGCCTGCTACATCCAGAACTGCCCCCGGGGCGGCAAGCGAGCCCTGCCCGACACAGCTCTCCGACAGGTATGGGATGGGATGGCATGGGATGGCATGGCATGGCATGGCAGCTTCAGGGGGACACAGTGGTTCCATGAGGTGCAGAATCTCCCCATCACCTGCGGGTGACATCACCCTTGGCCACACCACGGTCCCACAAGCAGCACGGTGCATGCCGGTTTATTTGGGAGGGCTGGAGGAGATGAGATCTTGGGAAGAAATGTTTTCCTGTGAGGGTGGGGAGGCACTGGCACAGGTTGCCCAGAGAAGCTGTGTCTGCCCCGTCCCTGGAGGTGTTCAATCAAAGCCAGGTTGGATGGGGCTTGGAGCAACCTGGTCCAGTGGGAGGTGTCCCTGCCCATGGCATGGGGTTGGAACTGGATGACCATTAAGTTCCCCTTCCAACCCAAACCATTCTATGAAGACACACCCAAGGGCACATAGTAGGGCAGTGACAGAGGAATGAGCACCCTGAAATGCTCTTGTCACCTCAAAGAAGGGACCAAGCTTGGTGACAGCCAAGAATTCTCATTGAAGGATATGGCAGGCACCCCACGGAGTGGGGAAAGGGAGGATACGGGGTGCAGTAGGGAGCCCCAAAGCAGGGGCAGCACCAGCACGAGGCCACTCTGCTTGTGGCAGGGACAAGACAGGCCCCCCCGTGCCACCCCAAGGGCTGGCTGTGTTTGAACATAAAGGGGTGTAAGCAGTGGGTGCTCCCTTTTTTGGGGGTTCAGCGGGGCTCAGCGGTTTCTTCCCCCAGTGCATGCCCTGTGGCCCTGGGAACAGAGGCAACTGCTTCGGCCCCAGCATCTGCTGCAGCTCCGAGCTGGGCTGTTACCTGGGCACGGCGGAGACAAAGCGCTGCACCGAGGAAGACTACCTGCCTTCACCCTGCCAGGCCGGCAGGCAGCCCTGTGGCTCCGGCGGCCGCTGCGCTGCATCCGGCATCTGCTGCACCTCCGGTAACGTAATGGGTGGGGGCAACTGGGACAGAGAGGAGAGTTTGGGGGGTCTTGAGGCCATGGGGGGATGGCGATGGCACAGGGCAGTCAGCGCTCGCCTTATAAAGGGGAAACTGAGGCATGGAGTGGCAGAAGTGTTGTCTCCATTTTGGGATGATTGAGGACAGACTAGATATAAGGGAGGGAAGCTTTATGAAGAGAGTGGTGAGTGACTGGCTCAGATTGCCCAAAAACACTGGCCCAGGTTGCCCAGAGAGGTAGTAGATGTGCCATCCCTGGAAACATCCAACGTCAGGTTTAATGGAGCTCTGAGAAACCTGATCTGGGTGAAGATGCCGCTGCTCCTGCAGAGGGTTGGATTGGATGGGCTTTAAAGGTCTATTCCGATCCAAACCATTCCATGCTGCTACGATAAGGGCTTGGAGCTCCTTCTGGAGCCACCACCATCTTTCACAGCCAAGCCTCTCCCATGTGCTGGAATGAGCCCATCCAGCTCCACTCCCTGGTCACTGGGAGGAATAAAGCTGGAGCATGAGGCGTGCAGGCACCCCCAGCTGCCACCAACCCCTTCCCCACCTGAAAATAAGCCCCTCGTGGTCCTAAATAACCTATCCTACCCCGGCGTTTTGCTTTCTGCTGAAGAAACCTGCACGATGGATGCCAGCTGCCTGGATGAGGGCAGCGATGGGGCTCAGGAGGCAGCGGAGAAGAACCTGACGGTGCTGGATGGCTCGGCCGGAGATCTGCTCCTCAAGTTGATGCACTTGGCGAACCGGCAGCAGCAGCAGCAGGGCAAGCATCCCCTCCTCTGAGCCAGAGCGCCGGGCGTCCCCTTCCACCATCTCCGATCCTCCCACCGCAGCCTTGTAAATATGAGACCCAATAAAAGTCCTCGTGCACTGTGATGGCTTCATCTGGGGTGCTGGGGATGGGTCACAGCGGGGTTCAGGGCTCCGAGGGGCATGGGGATGGCAAGGTTGGAGCTTGGATGGTCTTCATCCCTGCTCACTAAATCCCCATCCAGCCCCGTGTGGTTCAGCTCCCACCCACAGCAGGTTTTGCTAGACTGGGAGCAGGATTTGGCCCCTTGTTGCACAAAGGGGAAGAAGCCCAGGCAGAGCTGGTCTTTGGGACATAGTCACCAAATCCCACCCCAGGAGCCCCAGAATAGAATCCCTAGGTTGGAAAAGACCTCGGAGATCATCTAGCCCAACCGTACCTGTCCACTACTAAACCAGATCTCTAAGCAGCTCTCACTGGTGCAGAGCACCCCAGCACTCCCAGTCACACTCCCAGTCCCAGGAGACTGGGGATGGCTTGGACGTGCCACTACTGTGTTACCTCTCAGCCAAGAAACCTCTTTGGGGCAGATTTAGATCCCTGTTGCTTTCAGGAACCGGCATCACAGGCAGCTTCAAGCCACGTCTGCTAAAAATGACAAAAAGCAAGAAAAAAACATACACACAAAAAAAACCCACCCAAGAGTAAAAGGTTTGGGCTCCCAGCTTCACACTCTCCCCTAGTCTCATCTTTTCCCACCATCTCCTCCAGACACTGATGGGCAGGATCAGTCCCTGGTGATTAGACCATCACCCCCCAAGTGTGGGGTGCTGCTACCCCAGCCCCTTTTCAGGTCTCTTACCCCGACAGGGTCCCTGCTCCAGGCTCGCTCTGGCTGGGATCTGGCAGTGGTGTAGGGGGAACACTCGTCCTTTATAACATCCCCGAGGGAGGTGGCACCTCCGGAGAGGTGGAGCTCCTCCACGCCAGAAGGACCCATCCTGCTCCCACCAGCTCCCCGCACCTCCAACGGGGTGCAGGATTGATCCAGCCCCCAATCTCCGCAATGAGCATCATATTCCAGCCCTGGGGAGGTGGGGGGACCTGAAATCACCCCAAAATCTTTGGGAAAGCAGCAATGCCAACAGGGACAGTTGACCCTGGACACCCATGGAATGAAGAAATGGGGCTGATGTAGCCCAGCCCTGGTGTTCAGCCCGTCTCGGGATGCAGGATGTGAACCCCACACCTCTTGCAGTAATGGGGATGCAAGGCTGAGCCAGGATGATGCTCCAGGCTGATGGGAGCCTCAGCACTGGGGTCCAGCACCTGGAGCTGATCACTGGGGAGCAGGTGGTTCCACATTTATCTCCTCAAGATGCTTCCTAACCCCACCCAGGAGGGTGCCAGCACCCCCAAACCAGCCACAATGTCTCCTGGGTGGTGGTTTCCCCCCCACCTCACACCACAGCAGGCGAGCAGTTGGTGCTGAGCTACCGGGATGGCACCTGGCAGATGCTGAGCTCCACTTCCAAGCCATTCACATGGACCACAGCACCCGGCTTCTCCCCAGGGACCAGAGGTCACCGGCTGCCTGACTCTAGGCGGATGACAAGGACCTGGTTGCCCTCACTGCCGGCTGCTGTGATCAGGCTAAGTGGCTGATTTTAAAGCAAGCCAAACGGGAGGAGAAGAGGTCACGGATATTGGGCTCCAGGCTGCCTAATTCCCAATTAAGAAGGTGCAGGGAGGGAGCAGGGTAATGGTCTCTATGGACACATGACTTGCCTGCAGCAGAGGAATTTATTCAAGGCAGGACGCTCTTAATTGTGATAATGAAGGCGAGGGGTTGGGGTGAGCAGGACCTTCAGCCTTCAGCCCTGTCCTCAGTGCTGTTTCTCCAGAAAGTGCTTCACCTGCTGACAACGTTGCCCACAGCACCATCTTCAAGCCCCATGTGTGGCTCCAGGACAGAAGCAAGGGAGAAATTTGGGGTTCCAGGCCTTTGCCAAGGAGGTTTGGTGTTCCCAGGCTTCCTTGGTGCTGTTAGAGCAGGTAGGGATGGGCTTGGTGTCACCATCATCCCAGAGCAGGATGAGCCCAGCGCTGGGCATCTCCCAAAGGCCACGCAGAGATGGGTGGAGAGGACCAGCACCGTGCACCCCACCTCAGATCCCACAGACAATCCCAGAGGAGGATATGAGTTTGGTTTCCTCCCAGCAGACGGGAGTTGAAGCCAAGGGAAGCACAAAGCCTCTGCTCACCCGACTCTTGGAAGGACACATCCCACCAGGCTGTGGAGATGCCCCCCTTCCATCCCTACCCAACCCATGCCAGCAGTGGGACAAGCCACAAAGAGTCGGCAGAGAAGGGACCCCAGCCCCAAACCACATCCGCAGCCTCCTCACGTTCTCCCAGCCGTCGTCAGAGTCATCACCAAGGAGAAAACCAACACCTTGGCCTTGACCTCACGTCCTCGACCTCCAGCTATTAGCCGAGGCCTCTGGTGTGGAAAGCAATGCCTTTTGATTTTTAAGGGAAATGGGTGACGCCAGTGCCAGAATGCGTAAGTAGGAGCTGGGACAATATATAAACGTGCCCGCTGGCCGGGATGAGAAGCCAAAGCTCCTCGATCCACAACCATGCTCTGCAAGGCCCTTGCCAGCTGCCTCCTGGGGCTCCTGGCTCTCTCCTCCGCTTGCTACATCCAGAACTGTCCCATCGGAGGTAAACGCGCCGTCCTGGACATGGACATGAGGAAGGTAGGTCCAGCGGGAGCCAGGCGGGATGGGAAACGTCCTCATCTTCTCCCAACCTTCCTGTGGGGAAGATGCCGGCAGAAGGGAAGGATGGACCAGGGGCAAGGCTCAAACCTGATGCCTTTCCAAATACCTCTTCCTCCCGCTGTTCCCGGAGCAGTGCCTGCCCTGCGGTCCCAGGAACAAGGGCCACTGCTTCGGTCCCAACATCTGCTGTGGGGAAGAGCTGGGTTGTTACCTCGGCACCTCCGAAACCCTGCGCTGCCAGGAAGAGAACTTCTTGCCGACACCCTGTGCATCCGGAGGCAAAGCCTGCGGCAGCAACGGAGGGAGCTGCGCGGCCCCTGGAATCTGTTGCAGCAGCGGTGAGCGCAGTACCAGTGCCGGGACCCTCACGGGGGAGAGGTTATGATATCGGGGATGCTCCTCAAGGATCAGCTTTGCCCCATCCATCTCCCCAACAGCCAGGGTCACCCCAATCCAGGAAGACCAGATCCCAACCCCAGGAAGGAGAGAATAACCCACGGGGTTCCAGGGAAGGGGAAAAGCAGAGAGCAACCCAAAGCAGGAGACTAGCAGAGCGGGGAAGCCCACGGTCCCTCTCACTTTCATTATGGCTCTCCAAAAATCCCAGCCACCTCCCTAGGTCAGATGAGATCCTGATACAAATCCTGGGGGGAATTCTGCCCTGGTGTCAGGGTTCAAAGCAAATGCAACCTGGCTTGAAGCTATTAACACATGGGGGTCTCTGAGGACTGGCTCCCACCATCCCGCTTCACCCAACACTCTCCCCTTTCTCTCCCGGTGCAGAGGGCTGTGCCCTAGACTCCTCCTGTGACCATGAAATGCTGTTTGCTTAGACCACCCTGGGAGAAAATCCGGTGCAATCCTTTTCCTACAGAGTTGTGCCAGCCAGGCATTACGCCAGGAACAGACCTGCCGAGATCTGCAACTCCGATTTAGATGATGATCTTAATTAGAAATAAAACTTGTACAGAAAAAAACCCCGATGTCTGTGGTTTTTGTGCGCTTGACTGGCAGCTCAGGAGGGAAAAAAAGCCATTTTGGGGAAAGTATAGATAAAAAGCAAGCATTTAGACCAAATTCCTGGAGCCAATGTTCTACCTGAGGGAGGGCAGAAGGAGCTGTGGGCAGTCAGCAAACACCAGGAAGTTCAACAATCCATGGGTTTGGGGCAGAGCTCACTCCCAGCACTCTCGGAGGCTCCAAAGGGAAAGCGGCTCCATCTGGAAGACCACAGCGAGTCTTGAGAGGCTCCAGCGAGAGCCACGACCAGAGGAGTGACAGCATCATCCATAGCAGAACCCCCAGGTGGGAAACAGAGGCGGCTGAGGAGGGGAGGAAAAGGGGATACGCACAAGCCAGTATTGCTCAGCCGTTCTCTGCACCGTTTTCCCACTCAGCGACACCACCAGGTGGGCAAAAAAGGGTTTCAAGAAGGAGCAGGAAGAGCGGAACAGTTAATTCCCTCTCAAACAACAACAAGCAGAGCGTGAGCATTCCCCACAGCACCATTCAGACCTTGTTTTCTTTCAAAAGGGTCAAAACACCAACAATGCTGGGCTGCTGAGCCAGGATCTGCCACGTGGGAACGTGGGAGGGATCCATACTTACGGGAGGTGGGATTGAGAAGAGAGACGAGCAGGCACAGGAACAGCAGCAGCTTTGCCATTGCTCCCAGGCCTCAGACAGAGGCTTTTGGGGCCCAATTCCCTCTCTCATCCCCCTTCTCGCAGGTGTTAACCTTTCACAAGACACACAGCCGGAGCCGCAGGCTACCTCCAAAAATTCCATGGGCAATTTATCCATTGAAAGGAAGGAACTGGCTTATTAGCAGAGCCTCAGGCCAGCCCCGGGCCACGGCCGCTATGATAACACTGTCCGTTGAACAATCCGCCCCTCCTTGTCGATGGCAAAGTTGTAGTTGCGAGGATTGTCCAGGCATTCCTCGATCCGTGCATCCAGGTTCTCAGGGGTGATGAAGGATTTGGCTTCCTCCTGGAGGAAAGATAAGCAAAGAGCTCTCAGAGCACGATGGTGGCTGAGTCGCTATCGGCAGCGCAGGAGCTGCTGATGCCTGCAGAGCCCATGGATCCCCAAGACCAGCTGGGGCCTCAGCAGGAGCCGGATCCGAAATGAAGAAACCTTTATCCTCTCTGTAAGGATTATTCCACCCTCTGTTTTCACAGCTCTCCCTTAACCTCCATCCCACCCACAAGCTGCCAACACTCTGGGAAGGTGCTAACGCTTCCGAGCTTCCACTCTGGGAAATAAGTCAACTGCTTCCACATCGCTCCCACCAGCTGCCATCACATTCCTTGCCACAACTGCTGGCAGCTCCTACCTGCAGCTGGAGCACCTCCCTCTCCTTCTCCTTCAGGAAAGCTTCCATCTTCTTGGCCTTGTTCTCCGCAGCCTGCACCTTCTGCTTCTTCTGTTCTTCCTCTTCTTTCCTGATCCTTTCCTCTCTGCCACACAGAAAGGAAAACAGAATGAGAAGGCTTTGCTGAATGCTTACGCTCAGCAGGGGGAGACAGGGTAATCCTTCGGGATGCAAATCCCACAGGACAAAGGGGAATGAGTCAAACAGCTGCACCAGGGGAGAGGCTGGCAGACCCCAAGTTTGTTCAGAGGTCAAAACTGTGGACATTGTCTACCTGGACTTTAGTAAGGCCTTTGACACTGCCTCCCACAGCATTCTCCTAGAGAAGCTGGTGGCTCATGGCTCGGAGGCGATTCCTCCCCTCTGCTCTGCTCTTGGGAGACCCCACCTAAAGTGTCCAGTTCTGGAATCCCCAATACAAGGACACAAAACCGTTGGAATGGGTTCAGAGGAGGCCACAAAGATCATGTGAGGGCTGGAGCATCTCTGCTGTGAGGACAGGCTGAGAGAGTTGGGGTTGTTCAGCCTGGAGAAGGCTCCAGGAAGACCTTAGAGGAGCTTCCAGTACTGAAGGGGTTACAGGAAAGCTGGGGAGGGGCTCTTTACAAGGTCCTGGAGTGACAGGATGAGAGGGAACAGCTTTAAATTGGAAGGGTGAAGATTGAGATTAGACATTAGGAAGAAATTCCTCCCGATGAGGGTGGTGAGGCCCAGGCCCAGGTTGCCCAGAGAAATTGTGGCTGCCCGATCCCTGGAGGTGTTCAAGGCCAGGTTGGATGGGTCTTTGAGCAACGTGATCCAGAGAGAGGTGTCCCTGCCCATGGCAGGGAGTTGGAACTGGAGGGGCTTTGAGGTCCCTTCCAACTCATTCTATGGTTCTGTGAAAACCCTGGCTGGGTGGCCAGGCACAAAGTTGAATGGAGTTAAATCCATATGGTTACCAGTAACAAGCAGTGTCCCCAGTGCTGGGACCAGTTCTGTTCAATGTCTTTATCAATGACACAGATGAGGGAAATCAGTGCTCCCTCAGTCAGTTTGCAGATGACATGAAGTTGGGTGGGAGTGTTGATCTGCCTGAGGGTGGGGAAGCTCGGCAGAGGGATCTGGACAGGCGGGATCCATGGGCTGAGGCCAACTGCACAAGGTTCAACAAGGCCAAGTGCCGAGTCCTGCACTTGGGACACAACAACCCTGCGCAGCTCCAGCCTTGGGGAAGAGTGGCTGGAAAGCTGCCTGGCAGAGAAGGACCTGGGGGTGCTGGCTGACAGCAGCTGAACATGAGCCCTGTACTTGGCATTGATGAAGCCACACCTCAAATCCTAGGGTCAGTTTTGGGCCCCTCACTACAAGAAGGACATCAAGATGCTGGAGCACATCCAGAGAAGTGGAATGGAGCTGGGTAAGGAGCTGGAGAACAAGGGTTACGAGAGGTGGCTGAGGGACCTGGGGCTGCTTAGTCTCCAGGAAGCTCAGGGGAGACCTTAGCGCTGTCTACAACTGCCTGAAAGGAGGTTGCAGCGAGGTCAGGGTTGGTCTCTTCTCCCTAGTAGCCAGTGACAGGACAAGTGGAAATGGCCTCAAGATGCACCAGGGGAGATTTAGGCTAGACATCAGGAGGAATTTCCTTACTGGAAGGGTTCTCAGGCACTGGCAGAGGCTGCCCAGGGAGGTGGTTGAGTTCCCATCCCTGGTAAAAGAGGAGTAGATATCACTTCAGGACGTGGTCTAGTGCCAAACTTAACGGAGCTGGATCGATGGTTGAACTCGATGAACTTAAAGGTCTTTTCCAACCAAAACCATCCTATGATTCTATGAAATTCAGGTCTTCATAAAAACAAAGCCAGACTCTGGGCCAGGTGTGGAATTTTGTTCTGCACAGGGCAGAAGGGAAGGACGCGGCCCCAGGCTGACCTGCGTGCCCGCTGCCGGGCATTCTCCTCATTGTTCCAGGCCATTAGGCGCTGGTGCTCCTGCATCAGCTCCACCGAGTCCTCCCCAACCAGTGACGCCTCCCGCTTCTTCTGCAGCACCTCAGCTCGGAACTCAGCCCTGCAGGGAAGGAGCAACAAAAAGAGGGCACTGAGCTCCAGTCTGGGGCCAAGTTCTCCCAAACCTGCCCCACAGCAACCCCACAGCCAGCCCCTTGCCCTACAGCAGCCCCAGATCCACCATCCCTCCCCTGCCCACACTAACCTGGGGTCTGGCTGCCCCTGCTCTCAAGTGGCTCCAGATCCGCACAAGCCTCTTGTGCCCCACAACAGCCCCATAGCCTTATACCAGGCCCTCTGCCCCACAGCCAGTCCCAAAGCAGCCCCATGCCCCACTACAGCCTCATACTGTACACCCAGACCTAGGCCTGGCCCTGCTCACCCAGTCTCCTGCCCCACAGCCAGCCCCATAGCCAGCACCTTGGTCCACAGCAGCCCCATACGAGGCCGCACTGCAGCCTCGGCCGCACAGCAGCCCCACACCCAGCTCCACACCCAGTTCCCTGCCCCATAGCAGCCCCAGTTCTTTACCCAGCCCCATGCCAGACACTACATCCAGCACTGTGTTCTATAGCAGCCCCACATCAGCCTCACAGCAGCCCCAATCCTATACTGAGGCCTCAGCAACCTTAACCCCACACTCAGCCCCATAAGTTGCCACTAACTCATAGCAGCCTCACACCCAGCCCAATAGCAGACCCAGTCCCCTGCCCCACAGCAGACCCATAGCTGCCCCAGTTCCCCATCCAGCCCTATACCAGAAACTACACCCAGCCCCTTATTCTACAGCAGCCCCATATATAGCCTCACCGCAGGCTCTGCTCCACAGCAGCCCCACACCCAGTCTCCTGTGGCATAGCAGCCCCAGTTCTCAACCCAGTCCCTCATTCAACAGCAGCCCCACACCCAGCCTCACAGCAGCTCCAGTCCTACACGCAGCCCCCAGCAGGCCTAAACCCACACCCAGCGCCGACGCCATAGCAGCCCCACATTCCTACCCAGCCCCATACCAGACGCTACACCCAGCACTCCATTCTGCAGCAGCCCCGTACCTGGCCTCACCACAGCCTCTGCCCCATAGCAGCCCCACACCCAGTCCTCTGCCCCATAGCAGCCCCAGTTCTCTACCCAGCCCCTCATCCTATAGCAGCCGCACACCCGGCCCCACACCCAGTCCCTTGCCCCATAGCAGCCCCAGTTTTCTACCCAGCCCCACGCCAGACGCTGGGTGGAACACCCTGTTCTACAGCAGCCTCACAGCAGCCCCAGCCCTGACTAGCCACACCAGCAGCCCCACGGCCAGTACCGGAGCGCCCCGAGCAGCAGGCCGTGCAGCCGGTACCGCTCGGTCACGGCCCAGAGCTCCTCGGGGTCCACGGGCGGTGGCAGCTTCACCCGCGCTGCCTTGGACTTGGCGGGCGGGTCAGTGCGGCTCTTTCGGCCCCGCGAGGGGACCAGGCAGGGCCCGAGAGGAGCGGCGGCGGCGCCCGCGGCGCCCCTCAGGGCCGCCGCCGCTCCGCAGCGCCTCAGAGCCCGCAGCATGGCGGGGCGGAAGTGACGTCAGCGGTGCGACGGGCGGGGAGGGGAGGAACACCGGATGTTTCCCTGGCGCCCGCAGCGGGGAGGGACAAAGAGACCTCCCACCCTCCCAAACAGAGACTCACCCCAGGACACAGACACCCCCACCTCCAAAACACAGCACCCCCCTCCCAAACACAGACTCAACCCAGGACACAGACACACCCCCCCTCAAACGCAGACTCACTTCAGGACACAGACCCCACCCCTCCCAACACAGACTCACCCCAGGACACAGCCCCCCCATCCAAAACACAGCCCCCCTCTTCCCAAACGTTTCCCCCCCCGTGGGCCGCAGCCCCCCCAAATCCACAGCCACTCAGTTCAGGGTCCCGCAGCCCCTTTATTGCCCGGGGGGGGCGGGTCCCGGCGCAGCGCGGCCACCTGCGGAGAGGGGGCTGGTGGGGACAGGACCGCGGGGGGGGGTGTTCCCCGGGGTGTCCCATGTCCCCCCCCTTGCTGTGGGTACCCCCTCCCAAGTGTCCCACCCCCCCCTCCTGTGTGTCCCCTGTCCCCCCCAATGTCCTGTTCCCTCCCAGTGTGTGTGTCCTTTGTCCCTCCCTGTGTCCCCCCCCGTGTGTCCTGTCCCACTCAGTGGCCCCCCCAATGTGTGTGTGTCCCCTGTCCCCGCAATGTCCCCTCCAATGTGTGTGTGTCCCCTGTCCCCCCCAATGTCTCCCCAGTGTGTGTCTACTGTCCCCCCAATGACGCCCCCCAGTGTGTGTGTGTCCGGTCCCCCCCAATGACCCTCCCCAGTGTATGTGTTCCCTGTCCCTTCCGTTGTCCCCTCCCAGTGTGTGTGTCCCCTGTCCCCCTCAATGTCCCCTGCCAGCGTGTGCGTGTCCCCTGTCCCCCCCATTGTCCCCCCACAGTGTCTGTCCCCCCGTGCCCCCAATGATCCCCCCAGTGTGTGTGTCCCCTATCCCCCCCATTGTCACTCCCACTGTCCCCCCCGTGTGTGTGTCCCTTGTCCCTCTCTATGTCCCCCCAGTGTGTCCTGTACCACCCAGTGCCCCCCCGTGTGTGCGTGTGTCCCCTGTCTCCCCCATTGTCCCCCCCAGTGTGTGTGTCCCCTGTCCCCCCAATGTCCCCCCCAGTGTGTGTGTCCCTTGTCCCTCTCTGTGTCCTCCCCGGTGTGTCCTGTACCACCCAGTGCCACCCCCAGTGTGTGCGTGTGTCCCCTGTCTCCCCCATTGTCCCCCCCAAGTGTGTGTGTCCCCTGTCCCCCCCAATGTTCCCTCCATTGTGTCCGTCCCCCCCCCGAGTGTGTATGCTCCCCCCGTGTCCCACCAAGTGTCCCCCCCTGCGGTCTATATGTGTGTCCCCTCGGGTCCCCCCTCGTCTTTCTCCTCCCCCAGTGCCTCCCCCCCCCAGTGTGTGTGTGTCCCGTGTCCCCCTCATGTCCCCTCCTGTCCGTCCCCCACCCAGCGCCTCCCGCCACGCTGTTTGTCCCCCTCCAGTGTCCCCCCCCCTTATGGATGCCCCCCCATTCCCTCCCCCTCCGTGCCCCCCCCCCAAATGTCGCCCCCCCCGCCCTGTGCCCCCCCCAATCCAGTGCCACCCGCCGTGTCCCTATTTCCCCCTATGCCCCCCCCTCCCCAATGTATGTGTTCCCCATCCGTCTCCCCCTCCCGCTGTGGGTGCCACCCCCGTGTCACCCCCACTGTCCCCATTCCCCCCCAACCCTCACCAGCAGCGGCTCCCGGGGGGGGCACGGGGGGGAGAGGCAGCGCCGCAGCAGGGGGGGGACCTGCGGGAGAGCGGGGGGGGGTGACATGGGGGGGGGGACAAGGGGACACGGACAGGAACCCCCGGGGGGGGGGGCAATAAAGGGAGGGGGTTATGGGGGGGGGGGGGGTAAATCCCAGGGAGGGGAATGGGAGGGGGGATAAAGGGGGTGGGCTATTGGGGGGGTAAATCCCAGGAGTGGGAATGGGGGGGGGGGGATAAAGGGAGGGGGTTATTGGGAGGGTAAATCCCAGGAGTGGGAATGGGAGGGGGGATAAAGGGGGTGGGTTGTTGGGGGAGTAAATCCCAGGAGTGGGAATGGGGGGGGGGGGATGAAGGGAGGGAGGGTAAATCCCAGGAGTGGGAATGGGGGGGGATAAAGGGAGAGGGGTATTGGGGGGGGTAAATCCCAGGGGGAGGGAATCGGGGGGGGATAAAGAGAGGGGGGTATTGGGGGTGTGTGTGTGTGTGTAAATCCCAGGAGAGGGAATGGGGGGGGAGATAAAGGGAGAGGTTTGTTGGGGGGGCAAATCCCGGGGGGGAGATGGGGGGTCGGTAAATCCCAGGGGTGGGAATAGGAGGGGAGATAAAAGGAGGGAGTTATTGGGGGGCTAAATCCGAGGGGGGGTAATTAGGAGGGGTAACCCAGTAATTAGGGGGATAACTGGGAGGGGGGAAATAAATCCGAGGGGGGGGAAGATAATCGCGGGGGGGGGATAATCCAAGGAGGGGGGAATAATCCAGGGAGGGGGAGTAATCCAGGGAGAGAGATGATTTGCAGAAAGGTAAGGGGGGGGGGGAGTTAATGGGGGAGGGGGCAAATCCGAAAAGGGGGGGATAATTTGTTGGGGGGGGGAATAAATCCGAAAGTGGGGAGTGTAATTGAGTGGAGAGATGACCAGGGAGCGGGAATAATCCGAGGGGGGTTAATCCCAGGATGATAATCTGGGGAGGATAAATAGGGGGGGGGGGGATTATGGGGAGTGGGGTAAAAATAGAGCGTGGGGTACAAATTCATTGGGGGGGGCACAAATACGAGAGGGGTGTTCTCTGGGGTACAGACCCCAAGGGGGGACAGAGGGAGGGGGAATAATCCATGTGGGATGATGGTGAGCATCACTGGGAGGGGACGGGGCTGTCACTCGGGGGGGGGGGGGGGGATATGAACCTGGGGGGCTGTGTGACTCCGGGGGGATGACAATGGGGTCTCGGGTCCTACCTGCAGCCCCGGGGGGGCCCTGATGTCGCGTTTGCCCCCCGGGTACCACCCGTGGGACCAGTGCTGTCCCGGGCAGCGAGGGAGGGAGGCGACCAGCAGGAGTGCCAGCAGCAGCGACAGCCGGGGGGACATAGCGGGGCTGGGGGGACAGGGGACACTGAGCCAGAGGAGGGGAGGCATAGGGGACACTGAGCCAGAGTGGGGGGACAGGGGACACTGAGCCAAAGGGGGGACAGGGGACACTGAGCCAGAGAGGGGGACAGGGGACACGGAGCCAGAGGAGGGGGATAGGGGACACTGAGTCAAAGGAGGGGGACAGGGGACACTGAGGCAGAGGGGGGACAGAGGACACTTAGCCAGAGGGGCGGGACAGGGGTCACTGAGCGAGAGGAGGGGGAGATAGGGGGCACTGAGTGGGGGGGGATATGGGGGACACTGAGTCAAAGGGGGGGGACAGGGGACACTGAGACAGAGAGGGGGACAGAGGACACTTAGCCAGAGGGGCGGGACAGGGGACACTGAGCGAGGGGGGGGAAATAGGGGACACTGAGTGAGGGGGGATATAGGGGACACTGAGCCAAAGGGGGGAGACAGGGGACACTGAGCCAGAGGGGGAGACAGGGGACATTGAGCGGGGGGGGGGGGGAACAGGGGACACTGAGACAAAGGGGGGGGGACAGGGGACACTGACCAAGGGGGGGGGGATAGGGGACACTGAGACAAAGGAGGGGACACTGAGACAAAGAAGGGGGACAGGGGACACGGAACCAGAGGGGGGGATAGGGGACACTGAGCAGAGGGGGGGACAGGGGACACGGAGACACTGGGGGGGAAAAGGGACACCGACCTCCCTGGGGGTCTGAGGGGACAGGGGACACTGAGCCACCAGCACCTACCGCAGGGGTGCAAAGGGGGGGGTCCCTGTCCCTCTGACACCCACATGGGGGCTGCAAAGGGGGGTGCTGTGAGGGGAGAAGGGGTCCTGTCCCACCAGTGCCCACACGAGGGGCTCAGGAGAGAAGAGGTTGGAGGGATGAGCACCCAGGGCTGCTCCCTGGCATGGTTCGGAGGTGGAGATGTTGGAGAGGCACCCATGGGTGCTGGTTGGGGTGGGTTGAGGGATGGAGACGCTGGAGGGCTGAGCACCCCAAGATGCTGCGTGGGGTGGGTTGGGGGATGGAGAGGCAAAGGGTGTGAGCACCCATGGGTGCTCTTAGGGCTGGGTTCAGGGACAGAGATGCAGAGGGTATGATCGCCCATGGGTGCTCTTAGGGATGGGCTATGGGTTGGAGATGCTGGAGGGAGGAGCACCTATGGGTGCTCTTAGAGGTGGGGTTGGAGATGCCACCACCCCAGGGTGGTGTGGGGGTTTGGATGCAGCAAGGACAGCCCCCAGAGGGACCACCAGGATCTGGTTCAGGGCAACAGGTAAACCCACCACCCATCCTTGCATCCCACCAGCGCTCCCCACCCATCACCCCACCGCTGGGGCAGCCTCACCTGACCGGGCGGGTGCTGGTGGCAGTGGTGGTGGCCGGAGTGGTGGCTGGAGCAGTGGCTGGAATGGTGGTTGGAGTGGTGACCAGAGTGGTGGCCGCTATTTGTAGGGTTGGGCAGTGATGACGTTGTGTCAGCCTCGCCACCGGTCCCATGGGGGACCATGACCTCACCATCAGCCTCCCCATCGCCTCCTTCCCTCCAAACCTCTTGGCACAAGAGCACAGCACCCTGACACCCCTTTTTTTTTGGTGGGAGGGGAGTCTGCCCTACTGACTCCCCTCATCACCACGGGCTCCTTTCCAAACACTGGGAAAGGGCCAAATCCATCCTGCCCCATGGCCAACACCTGCAGGGATGCTCTTGGTGAAAAGCAGGGAGAGAAGTGTCTGTGCCTCAGTTTCCCCACGCAGCACCAGCCCCTGTTTCACCAGTTCTCCCCCTATTTTGGGTTCATCGCCCCTCAAATTGGAGCTGGATGCTGGCATCGGCCACACAGCCCAAAGCTCCTGGCTCTGGGGATGCGACGGAACCCAGGGAGGGGATATAGGCAGGATCCAGCCCGGATTATTTCCAGCAGCTGCTCGCATCTCTGCTATTTGCAGTTGGATGCGGCCGCAGGATGGGAGGGTTAAAGGGCACAGCAGCTCCCCAGGACCCAAAATTCCCCACTGCCAGTGATCCTGGGAAAGAAGGAAAAGGGATACCTCATTGGCATCACTGGGGGTGGAGTGCTCAGGGTGCTTCCACGTCCCCATCTCAGGAGGGTCCGTTGCCCTTTCTTTGAGGTCCTCACATTTGTTTCGTAGAGTCATAGAATCACTAGGTTGGAAAAGACCTTTGAGATCGAGTCCAACCGTACCTGTCCACTACTAAACCAGATCCCCGAGCACCTCATCTACTCGGCTTTTGGACACCTCCAGGGATAGGGACTCCACCATCTCCCTGGGCAGCCTTCTTTCCGAGCGTGACTTCCAGCTTTGGCCTAAAGTGCTCCAAATTCAGGAGTGAAAGTTCCTGTTGAGGTTCATGAGGAGGTGCCAGGTGATGGAGTGGGGAGGATGGCAGCAGTGAGGTCATTTTTGAGGGGTGTTTTGGGCTGCTTGAGGGTCACCTTTCCCACATGTCATTGCTGAGCCACCTCCACCCTGAAAATTCCCCCTGGTTGGAAAAGCTGTGCTGGAAAACACAGACAGCCCAACCCATGGGGTGGCTTTTCCATGATTTCCTAGGTTTCAACCCCATGTCCCCAAGTCCTCCCTTGGCTGGGTGAGAATGTCACTGTCCCCAAGCCATGACACCCCTCCCTGCTCCCGATCATCACCCAGATTGCCCAGACAAATCCTTGGGGTGAAACCTCCACTCCGAACCTGCACTCTCAGAACCTGCAGTGGGGATGGAACTCTTCCAGTTGACCAGGGCATGGTCCCACCAATTGCAGGAGGAACAGGTTGGTGTTCCAGAAGACACCTCCTTCTAACAGAAAACCTATCAAAATAAACCAGATTAACCTATTTTTTTAATGCAGTACCCTATGGCCCTCAGGAATTTTCTTTATCCTTAGGGCTTTTCTTGGCCCTGAGGACTCTTCCCATGCCCTGGCCCATCACCACTGTTGAGGTTTCCTTGTTTTCCTTCTTCTGGAAGGTGAATGATAAAAACTATCAGTTATTTTTTTGTCTCCTCCTGCTTTGATAACCCAAATTCCCATGATGAAGCGTCTACAACTCCCTTGAAGGACGTTGGAGCATGGTGGGTGTTGGTCTCTTCTCCCAAGTAACGAGTGATCGGACAAGAGGAAATGGCTTCAAGTTGCACCAGAGGAGGTTAAGCTTGGATATTAGGAAAAATTTCTTCACTGAAAGAAGAGGCTTCACGGAAAGAGGCTGCCCAGGGCAGTGATGGTGTCCCCATCCCTGGAGGGGTTAAAAAAACATGCAGATGTGGTGCTCTGGGACATAGTTTAGTAGGCACGGCGATGTTGGGCTGATGTTTGGACTGGATGATCTTAGAGGTCCTTTCCAACCAATGATTCTAGGATTCTACGAGGAGGGCAGGGTCACGGTGGCACCAGGAAAGAGACACAGTGGGTGAGAACAGAACGTGGAGCTCATGAAGCCACCTTCTCCTCCAGCAGAGCCCTGACACCCCTCACTGCTAGATCTCGTGGGTACTATTTTCTTGGAGTGGGGGTAAAACCCAGTGCTCTGGTACCTTCTGAACCACCTCCACCTGTTTGGGCAGGTCCAAGATATGATACTAAACAACGATATTTCCTTCAGAGAGCAAAAATCCTTTTGATTTTCTGGGTACTTTTTTTTGGGGGGGGGATGAAATCCCAGTGGCCACTATGGTCCCTACGGTCACTGCAGTTTCCAAACCAGCAGTGCGTGGTGGCCTGGCCCTGAATCATGGATTGGTTTGGGTTGAAAGGGATCTTAATGCTCATCCAGTTCCAACCCCCTGCCATGGGCAGGGACACCTTCCACTGGATCAGGTTGCTCTAAGCCCCATCCAACCTGGCCTTGAACACCTCCAGGGATGGGGCAGCTACGACTTCTCTGGGCAACCTGGGCCAGGGCCTCACCACCCTCATCGGGAAGAACATCTTCCTAATGTCTAATCTAAATCTCCCCCCTTCCAATTTAAAGCCATTCCCCCTCATCCTATCACTCCAGGCCCTCGTGAAAACTGCCTTCTTGGCTTTCCTAGAGCCCCTTTAGGGCTGCTCTAAGGTTTTCCTGGAGCCTTCTCTTCTCCAGGCTGAAGAACCTCAACTCTCTCAGTCTGGCCTCACAGCAGAGGTGCTCCAGCCCTCACATTATCTCCGTGGCCTCCTGTGGACCTGTTCCAACAGTTCCATCTCCTTCTTAAGTTGGGGATTCCGGAACTGGACACAGGACTCCAGGTGGGGTCTCCCAAGAGCGGAGCGGAGGGGGAGAATCCTCTCCTTCAACAAGGAGGAAACCTTCTTGCTTTTGATACAAAAATCAGGATATTTATATATATACACAAAGACAGAACAAGCTTTTGTTTTTTTTTTCTTCTTTTCTTTTTAAACACCCGACCAGCAGAAAAATGTGAAACCATTTCCCTGCCGGTTCGGCAAAGCTTGTGCTTGTGGGCTTGTGGGCTCGGTTTTTAGTTTCAGATGACATCCAGGAGAGCTTTTTCTTTTTGTTTTCTTTTTTAAAAAGCCTTTACTCCCTCAAGAAAAAAAAAAAAAAGAGATTTACAAACAAAATAACAGCCTGTATCAGCTCTCCAGAAGAGAGGTGGTGTGACAATATTAATCCAAACATCACGCTATTTAATTCCCCAATAAAACATTGGAAAAAAAGGAGCCAACAGTATCTGCACTAACACTTTGCTACATATAAAATCTCCAGCTAATATGAAGCTTATGGTACCAACCTCTAAAACAGTTAAGATATATACACATATTTTTTTTTTTGGGGGTGGGATATATTAACAAACAGAATATTACAAAATATTAAAGAAGGCAACTCTTCTGTCATTTGTTTTCGGGGTGTGGATTTGCTTTTGTTTTTGTTTTACTCTCTCTTCATTTGAAGTTGGCGTAGTCTGAGAAGGCGTCGATATATTCCTGCACCACCTTGTAGCAGAATTCGTACTGTTCCTGCGGGAGTCGGGGAGAGCAGAGGGTTAGAATGAGATGGTTCCCACCTGAGATAGAATTTGATGCTTCCTGACTAGCTGGGACCAAGCGTGGTCAGGTGTCCTCAGCCCAGATGGAGGGCAAGAACTGGATTCCCACTCACGAGCAGGTCCCACCTCCTTTGCAACCCCCAAAACTGGGCTGTCCGCTCTCCTTCCTGGGGCGCCATCAGCAAAGGAAACTCTGCTTTTCTCTTCCTCTCCAAGGTCCTATCTTAGAATGTTCTGAGTTGGAAGGGACCCATGGGGATCATCGAGTGCATCTCCTGTCCCTACACAGGACAACCCCAACATTCACACCGTGTGGCTGAGGGAGATGGACAAATGCTTCTGGAATATTGTCAGGCTTGAAGCCGTGACTGCTTCCCTGGGGAGCTGTTCCAGTGCTCCACCACCCTCTGGGTGAAGAACCTTCGCCTAACGTCCAACCTAACACTCTCCTGGCACATTTTGCTGCTGTTCCCTCAAATCCTGTCATTGGTGACTAGAGAGAAGAGATCAGCGCCTACTCCTTCTCTTCCTCCTCTTCTGAGGAAGCAGTATCTTGATCCCCAAAAGACTTGTTTCTAAATCCCACAGCACCCTTGCAAACTCCTCTTGCAAGACCTCACCCAGACCTGCCTTCTCCTCCCCTCCCGGCCACGCTGCCTGTGCCACAGCTGATCCAGAACAAGTTTCCAGGCTCCTGGAGCCCATAAATACATGGGCTGTGGCTGAGGATGTCTCCAAGGAGGCTCCTCCAACTTGTGTCAGTGCTTAAAAGGAGCATGGTGCCTTCAGCCAGTCAAGCTCCACACCTCCAGATGTCCAAACAGAAGGAAGGGGTGATACCTCTTGCACCATCTCCTTCCCTTACTCTTCCACAGAGAAAACCTTCAACCGAGGAAGTTTCTGCTCAACATTGAGTCCCCAGCCCATTTCCACCGAGGTCTGGGGTGACAGGAGGAGCGCGGGGTATGCTCAGCTTACCAGTGTCTGCACCATATGTGGCCTCTGTAATCTTAAACTCTTCACCGTCTGAAAGACGTCAAGAATCCCTTCTGCCTTCACCCTTTCCAGGACAGTGCTCAGTGCACAGAAGGTGCCCGTTCTTCCTGCTCCAGCACTGGCAAAGAGAAACCAGAAGGACAAGGGAACCGTCCATTCTCACTGTGTTGGCTTTGCCCAGGGGATAATCCATAGGGGAGCCACCAGAGAAGTGGAGGAGCCCGCAATCCTGCCCCAGCCTCTCCCAGTTTAGCTAGGACATGCTCTACAAGACTGAAGCCTCTTTGCTTAGTCGAGCAGGAAAACCCCATACCACATCTGCTCGGGCTGCTCCTGCTCAGCCCAAGTCTTCTGAGGGACCTTTGACCACCTCCAAAGCTTCTTGCTGAGCTTTGGAGGGGTGGCCAAGCCCTGCTCCACCTGGGCCTTACCTGCAGTGCACAGTGATCGGGTGGTTGCCAGACTGCTGCTGCTGCTTCTGCACAGCAGCGATGATGTTGATCATTCCCTTTCCATCCCCGGGGATCCCAACTTCTGGCCAGCCATGGAAATGAAACTGCCGAATCTGTCGGCTCTTGTTTTCCTGGTGGAGGAGCACAGCTCAAGGTCAGTAAATTGGTGCGAGACTCGTATCGACAAACCCACCAGCAGGGAAAAACATCTACTAGTGGAGGGGAGGCATTCCCATGGCATGGAAGAGGGAAGGATGAGGGGAACAGGGAGCAGGAGTGGGTGGTGGGCACAGGGACAAGGCAGGAGGAGGACGAGGGCTGCTTGGTGGCAGCAGGGTAGAAGGGCTGGACAAGAAGTGACCAGCAGGACAGGAACCCTCAGGGCTGGGAGGAAAGCACAGGGAAGAAGGTGGAATGGGCAGTACTTTGGGCTGACAGGGAAATGATGGAGCTGATGATGCCAGAGGGAAGGTCCAGCACTCGCAAGAGGAACTGCAAAGCGCTGTAAACATCAGTGAGGGTTAAGGAGAGCCAAACCCAGGAACACCAAGAGCTCCCCGCAGGGAGAAGGCCAGACTCTTACCCTGGTGTTTGTTACCAGCAGGTCCCGCACCGTATAGCTCTCGCACTCCTCCTCTTTTTTCAGCTCCACTGTGATGTCTCCATAGGACACCGAGCCGTCAGACGGCCAGTACTGGGCACACTTCTCCTGTGAAAGCATTATGGGATGAGACAGGGTGAAGACCCCATACTTTTCCCATGGGCTTGAATGGAGGGAGTCTCCTCCTGTGTCTGGCGGCTGCCCAAAGCCATGTGGGATCTCGCAGAATCAGAGCATAGCTTAGGTTGATTGCAACCCTAAAGATCATCTCATCTGACATCCCTGCCACAGGCAGGGACACCTCCCACTGGATCAGGTTGCTCAAAGCCTCTTCCAACCCGGCCTTGAACGCCTTCAGGGATGGGGCAGCCACTATTTCTCTGGGCAACCTCTGCCAGTGCCTCACCGCCCTCACAGTAACAAATTTCTTCCTAAGATATCATCTAAATCTACAACCTTTTAGTTTAAAACTGTTACCCCTTTTCCTATCCCCATCTCATGGGCTCACTCTGGAGGTGAGACGCCCACTGCACCCAGAGGTGCTTTGAGAATTGAGGGCCCAGAGTGGATTTACTGAACATTTCCCTACACTGCGTCCACTGACATCTGGATCCTTTGCATTAGAAGGAGAGGATGGAGTATGTGTCTTGCATGGCTTTGATAGAGAAAGGGTGAAAGAGCTGGCACAGCCGTGGCCATCAGGAGGTTTTAAGGGGTCACAGAGATCTCATTTGCTGGTGCTCCAGTGCAGTTGACCCTGGGATTTTACCTGGCCTCTCTCCTCCAGCTCCGTTAGCATCACTATGGAGCAGGATTTCCACTCCCAGATCATCCTCCAGAAGTCCTCTATTGTGTGCTGCAGGGGTCCTTGGCTGGCGATATAGGAGTCCTTCTGGCGATAACCCTGCAATTTGAAAACAGGGTCAATCGGCAGCACAGGAGCAGCAGGAGGAGAACTCTTGGACACAGCCAGGTGACCAAGCTCACGGAATTTTGGGGAGCATCACGGCTGTCCATGTGAATGACCACAACCTGGGCAGAAAACCTGCTCTCACAGTGGGCTTCATCCCGACACATGGGCATCACCACACTGCTGCTCAGCAGCTGAGGTGCCACCAGCTGGTGTTTTACCGTGGTAAGACCTCTGGTTTTGCAGGAATGCAGCTGGAAGAGGATCACATCCCCTACACATGCACTTGGTGAAGAAAGGTTTGGGTTTCCAGCATTCCTGAGTGACGCTGCAAAGCCTGAGTGCTGTCACAAAGCCTTGCTAAGCTCCAAGGACTTCAGGTATGATTTCTACTGGCGATTTCTTTTAAGAAATAAGGAAAATTAAATGAAACTGGATGATCTTTAAGGTCTCTTCCATTCCAAACTACTCTTTGAGTGATGAAAACCAGTATTAAGACTGGCTAACTCTGGCTCGGAGCTGCCGTGTCCAAAACCCCTCCAATGTTCCCCACTGCAGGCTGTGACTGAAGATGCTTCATCACTTGGCACTTGTCATTTCAGCAAAGTTCAGCAGAGGCAGGAAATTGAATCCTCAACACAAATGGCTTACGTGACATTTACGCTTTGTGATCTCGATGGACAACAAAGCAGCTGCTCCTGGCTGCGCCGAGTCAGATGCTTGCCCGGCCAGAGCAACCTGTGGGGAGCCCCGAAAGGAGATTTCAGGGAGCAATTAATTGGAGATGTTGTAATTGGGAGTCTGCTGGGTTTACTGATTCAACTCATGGCAGTTGTTGTCCTTTGCGAGAATGAAACCCCCTGCCATTAGGAGATGAGAGTGGAAATTGGGCTAGAAAAGAGCAGGGCGCTGTCGCTTGGCCAGCGCTGGCATCACTGCACAAAGATAAACACTCATATGAGATGTCCCCCCCTGAAGTCAACAGGATTACTCAGGAGAAAAGGATGTGCAATCATTTATCTCCTCCTCAGAGCGAGGAAAGCACTTAACCTCTCTACTTCATCTCCTCCTGTCACCCAGACAGGTGTAATGGGATTGACCTGGTTTTCCTCAAGGGTTTTGGGATGCGAGTATTGCTCCATTACCTAATCTAGCGTATGTTTTCTGACCAAATGAGCAGTGCTGTAAAGGAATCATTTCCATGGCTACATGGATCCGCTTCTCCAAAGCCATCATCAGAACTTGGAGTTGCAGAAGTGAGAGCAGGATTTGGAAGCTCTACTCAAGCTCCAGCTTTCCTCTCCCACCATCCGTGGGTCACAAGGGAACTGTATGTACAGAGGGGTTTCTTGGGGCAAGAAACCAGCACCATCAGGAGACACAAAGTCAAGTGGAAAGAGCCTTACAAATCCCAAAAAAGGAATTTTTGGGACAAATCCTTCCCATAGGACTCAAGAGCTCCCAGTGGGAGAGAATGGAAAGAAGACTCACGTCAATGAAGGAAGCGTTTACGTAGTCTGTGTTCTCTTCACCTCTCTTCACTGGAATGATTACTCGGTTGAACTCATCTGGAAGAGAAGGGAAATGATCTGAGTTTTGAAGAGCACCTTCAAAGCAGGAAAAGCTGCTTCCCAGCTGGGTGGCCCCAGCCCTTCCTGGTGCCTGGGGTTGTTCCTCCCCTGGGCCAGGACTTTGTACTTCTCCTTGTGGCACCTCACAAGGTTCCTGTGGGTTCATTTCTCCAACCTGCCTCCTGCCAGAACTACCCAAACGGTCCCCTCACCCACTGAGCGTGCTTTCTCTAGGCAAACAAAGAAGCCTTACATGGAATTATCTGAAGCACCCTGTTCTTCTTCATGTTTGCTGGCAAGTTGCCCGTTCTCATCTTGTCATTCTGAATTTTGATTGAAGTGAGCTTCTGCAGAGGAAGGAATGAAAGCAGAGGAGGCTTTCAGAGCCACCCAGAGCCAGGGAAGCACATGGTAGTCCATGCAGCCCAGCACTATCCCACCAGATCCATCAAGACAGAAACTACGCTCACCTTGAACTCCTCTTCCAGCCCGTTGCTGCTGGTCCCTGGCACTTTGTTGTAGATCTTCTGAAGGTGGATCTCTAACGAGGTCACCTCCAGCTCCGTGTCACCGTAGAGATAGTGCTCCAGAAGTGCTTGGTATATAAACACATACTGCATCTGCAGGGGAAGCAGGGAGAAACCATCAACCTCTGCTCCATGCTTAACAAGCGCATCCCAGTGCCAGCGTACACGCTGGAAGCAAACCCACCACCCTACTGCCCGCTCGTGTTTGCTTGGGCATGTGGCATCGTCTGAGACCCCAGAAAAGTGGGTAACAATCTTCCTGCCGCTCTACGAGGCCTGGGACCTTGTTTGCTACATGACCCAAAGCTGACATGACCCAAAGCTTCCTCCGAGTGTGGAGAAAAGGAGGCTGAGGGGAGACCTTATCACTTTTTACAACCCTCTGTGAAAGGAGGTTGTGGTAAGGTAGGCGCAGCTTTCTTCTGCCACATAACAAGTGAGAGGACAAGAGGAAATGGATAATTGCTTAATTGAAAGGATTGTCAAGCAGTGGAAGAGGCTGCCCAGGGAAGTGGTGGAGCCACCATCCCTGGAGGTGTTCAAAGGATGTGTAGATGTGGTGCTTAGGGAGATGGTTTAGCAGTGGACTCGGCAGTGTTAGGTTTATAGTTGGATTTGATGATCTTAAAGGTCTTTTCCAATGTAAACAATTCGATAAAGGGGATTAAAAAGAGCAGGACCCAGTGAAAGGGTCACCTGATGCAGCATCCTTCCAAAATGAGGGACGATGCTCAATCCTCATGAAGGCTTTGCTGCAGGCTGGGGTCTGACTGCACAAAGGGAATCTATCTCCAATGAGCAAAGCCCAAAAGAAATCTGAGCAGGACACTTACATCTGTCTGTACCATCTGGCAGCGCTGAGCCCGGATCCGGCTCACGAAGCCGTAAACGTCCACCTTCCTTTCTGCGTGCATCATGTCCAGCATGGCATCGATGACGATAAAAGTGCCCGTGCGTCCTACCCCGGCGCTGAAAGAGCAAAGGGGACAAGTGGTCAATGTGGCAGTGTTGGGCGTTGGGGTCCCTTGTAGAGCAGCTGGGAGTGAACCAGATGCTTCCCAGCAGTGAGCAAATAGCAAAATCTGTTTTGGAGATGAGAAAAGTCCTCAGTCTGGTGTTTGGTGCCACCTGGGCTTTGCAGGGAGATGCACACAGCATCTCCAGCAGCTGCCACAACCAGAGCGTGTGAAGGGGCAGAGAAGGGTGAGCCAAAGCACAGCTTAAGCCAGCTACAGCTTCTAGAGTCCTCGTGGGCTGCCTGTTGGTGCCAGCTGCCTGCTCCTCCTTCCAGTCAATTTCCACCATGCAAAGGTCAGCCCACAGAAAAGTCTGGTTTCTGTGCTGGTAACTCAACCATTAAGGAGAAGAAGAAAGATGAGGCCATCAGACGCTACAGAAGGACAAAGCAATTTTGTCAGCTGCCTCCTGAGAAGGAAGATGGAAAGATGAACTTGGGAGGTTGCAGAATATGGTCATCATCTCTGCCTTTAAACATGGGGCTTTGCCATACTGAAACGTGGACAGCTTCCTGTGGCTCCCTCAGGCTCGCTGCTGTGCCTGCAACCACCCCAGGTGAGGTCAAGCACCACGGATCCCACTCCTAGACATAATGTCAGCTGAGTGCTACCTTCCTGCAAAAAGGGATCTTCTCCACTCATGTCCATGGCAGTGGAATGTCAAGGGAGATGCCACCAACACCCAGCAGTGGTGTTGAGTTCAGCTCACCTGCCATCCAGCTAACCCCAACAAAGACCACTTAACACAAGCTCTAACACCATCACATCACTGATTCCATGAAGCTCCTTCAATTCAGATGCAGTTTTTTTAATGTTCCCGCGTGGAGCATTTCCCTTTAACACGGGAAAGTGAAACCAAAGCAGTGTGTCAATAAACAAAGAGCAGTGCGCCCAGGTGGCCAACAAGGCCAACCACAGACACGTAAAATGGGTTGGGTTGGAAAGGACCTTCAAGATCATCCAGTTCCAAATGCCTGCCATGGGCAAGGACACCTCCTACTAGATCAGGGAGCTCAGAGCTCCATCCAACCTGGCCTTGAACACCTCCAGGGATGGGGCAGCCCCAACTGCTCTGGGCAACCTGTGCCAGGGCCTCACCACCCTCAAGAACCTCCTGGCTTGGCTCAGCCATGGTGTGGCCAGTAAGAGTAAAGAAGGGATTGTCTCCCCGTACTCGGTGCTGGTGAGGCTGCACCTCAAATCCTGGGTTCAGTTCTGGTCCCCTCACCACAAGGACATTGAGGTGCTGGAGCACATCCAGAGAAGGGGAACAGAGCTGGGGAAGGGGCTGGAGCACAGGGGTTATGAGGCGCAGCTGAGGGAACTGGGATTGTTTAGCCTGGAGAAGAGGAGGCTGAGGGGAGACTTCATTGCAGTCTACAACAGCCTGAAAGGAGGTTGTAGCGAGGTGGGAGTTGGTATCCTCCCAAGCAACAATGATGGGATGAGAGGAAAAGGCCTCAAGTTGTGCCAGGGGAGGTTTAGATTGGATATTAGGGAAAATTTCCTCTTTGGAAGAGTGGTGAAGCACTGGAACAAGCTGCCCAAGGCACCATCCCTGGAGATATTTAAAAGACTTGTAGGTGTGGTGCTTCAGGACATGGTTTAGTAGGCTCAGTGGTGTTGGGCTGACAGTTGGACTGGATGATCTTAGAGGTCTTTTCTAACCTTAATGATTCTGTGATTCTATGGAAAATAAAATAGGCCTGACTGAAAAAAATCCTTTTAGTATTAAATAGGAGACACTTTCGAAGTGAGCCAGGAGAGGGAGAGCTCAGCCGTGACCAGAACGCACCTGCAGTGCACCACGATTGCTCCTGCGTATTGGGGGTTACACGTCTTCACCTTCTTCAGGAACTTCAGCATCCCGATGGGGGTGAAGGGGACCCCGAAGTCGGGCCAGCTGGTGAAGTGGAACTGAGTCACCAGGCGCTGAGGCTTCTTGTTCGTGACGTCACCGACCTGAAGGGGAAAATTATTCAGGTTAACGACAAATATGCAGATTTCCCTTTTTTTTCCCCAAAAGCATGGGCAGAGGAGCTACAGCCCCAAGACTGAGCTGGACGGCTTATGAAGCACAAGTTTAGACTAAATATAAGGAGGAAATTCTTCATGATGAGAGTTGAGAGGCACTGGCACAGGGAAGTTGTGGACGCCCCATCCCTGGAGGTGTTCAAGATGAGGTTGGGCGGGGCTTTGAGCAACCTGGTCCTCTGGGAGGTGTCCCTGCCCATAGCAGGGGGTATGGAATTAGATGATCTTTAAGGTCCATTCCAACTCAAACCATTTGATGACTCTAAGTTAAAAGGGCATGCACCGAGGCTCCACAGCCAAATTAATCTCTTAACACCATGACAACTTAATTGCCCAGCATGACATCCTCCATCCTAGGGGGTGAGATGCCAGCCTGCCCCGAGCTGTGGTTCTGACCTGGCAGAAGCTGCTGAATTTCATTCCCAATGGGCTCAAACAGAAGCCGCCGCTCCATCCTTTCTCACATCTCTGCCCACAGCATCCTCAATTAAAGGCAGCAGAGGAAACCACCCACATCCAAGCTGTTGGAGTGAACGGCGAGTGAGGCTCAGGAGAACCCTACTCAGGGTTCAGAGAGGTTTTTAATAGCCAACTCTTCCTTGCCTGCCTCCAAGAGCAGCAGGAAAACAAACAGAGGGACTAAAGCATTCAGAGTCTTCTCTGAGGATGAGACAATGCAGCAACAGATGGGAAAGCAATCAAAACCAATGCAGGCGGCGCTGGATCTTCTCTCAGCTCATGGGATAAATGTGATTATTTGCAGGCATTAACTGTCTGTGGGTGGCAGCAGGAACTGATACTGGTAACAGCAAGTGCTGAGGTTTCACAGGACTGAATTTCAGCCTTGGCATCCATCAGCCTCCCTGCTCTCAGTACATCCCTGCTGGTAGCTGCTGGGAACAGGCTCCCAGGTGTTTAAGGTGAGTAAATTCTTAAGAGATCTTGGGTTTCATCCCAACTCCGCTCTCACAGCACTCCAGAGGAGTCGAGGAGCATGGGGGTGCCTGTTGGATGCTCAGCATGGAGACAGGAGGGATGGGATGGGAGATGCAAACACTGGCACCTGCTGGATGCAGAACTTCCGCACGGTGTAATCCACCAGGACGGTCACATCCTCCACGGACACTCGGATGTTCCCATACGTCCAGCAGCCCTGATCCGGCCAGTACTGAGCACATTTACACTGTGGGGAAAGAAAACAGGTGCAGGTGAGCTCTGCCCCCTTGCAGGCCTGGGACTGGCTCCAATACACAACCATGTCTGAACCCGTGCAGCGCTGCAGGCTTGGGGAAAGGTGGCTGGAAAGCTGCCGGATGGAGAAGGACCTGGAGGTGTTGGTTGACAGTGGCTGAATATGAGCCAGCAGTGGCCCAGGTGGCCAAGAAGGCCAACAGCATCCTGGCTTGGATCAGAACCTGGCCCTGGTGTGGCCCTGGTGTGGCCAGCAGGACCAGGGAAGCAATCATCCCCCTGTACTCAGCACTGGTGAGGCCACACCTGGAATCCTGGGTTCAGTTTTGGGCCCCTCACCACAAGAAGGACATTGAGGGGCTGGACCGCATCCAGAGAAGGGAACGGAGCTAAGGAAGGGCCTGGAGAACAAAGGTTATGAGGAGCAGCTGAGGGACCTGGGGTTGTTTAGGGAGAAGAGGAGGCTGAGGGGAGACCTCATCGCTGTCTACAACAGCCTGAAAGGAGGTTGTAGAGAGGTGGGTGTTGGTCTCTTCTCCCAAGTGATAGGACGAGAGGAAATGGCTTCAAGTTGCGTCAGGGCAGGTTCAGATTGGACAGTAGGAAAAATTCCTTCACCAAAAGGGTTTTCAGGTCCTGGCAGAGGCTGACCAGGGAGGTGGTGGAGTCCCCATCCCTGGAGGTGCTTAAAAGATGAGGTGCTCAGGGATCTGGTTTAGTGGTGGACAGGTACAGTTGGGTGTGATGTTCTCAAAGGTCTTTTCCAACCTAGTAATTCTACGGGCAGGAGATGTGCCACATTCAGATGAAGCTGGGTTAGATATCAGCCCATGAAGCCTTCTGGCACCTACCTCTTTCCTCTCTTTCAGGTTGGTCACCATGACAATTGTTGCTGTGTTTTGCTCCCAAATCATCCTCCAAAAATCATTCACGGTTTCTTCTTTTGGTCCTAAGGGGAAGGTAAGAAGAAACCTTGTCTTTGGGATCAACCCTTCAAGCACTGGGACCAAAACCCAGTGTGTGAAGTCATACATTACGGACGATGCAACATATTTTTTGCCAATAGATGTCAGCAGAGGAGTTATTTTGGTGTCTGGGAATGTCAGTTAACTCAAGGAACACTCCTATCACACAAGAGCTCAGCTTTTCAAATACATCTTATGATGAGGAATTCCATTTTTAGCCCAAGAAGGGGAAACCGGACAAATGGAGCATGGAAACCACTTGCCCAAGGTCACCCAGGGAAACTGTGGCCATCACATTAGCTCGCGGAAGTCCTGTCCCCGAGTTTTGTGTTTTAACCACAGGATCCTGTTTCAATACAGCACAAGAACAGCTGCCAGACAAGGAGCTGACTCAGCCTAGACCTCCCCTGTCAAGCCTGGGGCTAAGGGTGAGCCAAAAGACAGCAGAGCCAAAGCTTTACCCCAGCCTGGTACCACTGATAGACCCGATCCAGCCTTCCTTCTCCAACAAGAGCCAGGCAAACACACAAGCGATGTCCTAACCCACTTGTAAGTCAAGAGAGGAAAAGCAAATCACCTCCCATGGGCAGACAACCCCTTTTTGTTGACATGAGCCTCCCTGCAAGAGGGAATTTAGTTTTAGGGATATATTTGGACTGGAATAGGGAAAGCAAGAGAACTGGAGAGCTATGGATGGTGTGTGCAAGCTGGTGATACACTGTCTCGGGGTAGCTGAATTTGGGAAGACTTGTGATGCTTGTAGCTCTCAGTAGATGACAGTCCTGCCTCCCCTCCGAAGTCCTTTTCAAGGGCACATGTCCATGTTCTTGTCTGCTGAGGTTTAAAAAGGAGGAGATCTGAAACCATATCAGTGTGGTGCTCTCCGTAACAATAGATTAGGGGGGTTTAATAAAGCAGCTCGCTAGTACGGCTTCCAGAGATCGCAGCCACCTGCAGCTGTGGGCCAGGGTGGAAGGACAGTCTTGTTTAATATCTTTATTAATGATCTGGATGAGGGGTTTGAGCGCTCCCTCTATCAGTTTGCAGATGACACCACACTGGGTGGGAATGTCGATCTGCTCCAGGGCAGGAAGGTTCTGCAGAGGGATCTGGACAGGCTGGATCCATGGGTCCAGGTAAACTGTAGGAGGTTCAACAAGGCCAACTGCTGTATTCTGCACTTGGGACACAACAACCACATGCAGCGCTCCAGGCTTAGGGAAGAGAGGCTGGAAAGCTGCCTGGCAGAGAAGGACCTGGGGGTGTTGGTTGACAGCAGCTGAACATGAGCCAACAGGTGACCAAGAAGGCCAACGGCATCTTGGCTTGGATCAGCCATGGTGTGGCCAGCAGGAATAGCAAAGTGATTGTCCTCCTGTGCTTGGCATTGGTAAGGCCACACCTGGAATCCTGGGTTCAGTTTTGGGCCCCTCACTCCAAGAAGGACATTGACAGGCTGGGGAACATCCAGAGACGGGAAACGGAGCTGGGATAGGGACTGGACCATAAATCTTGTGAGAAGCAGTTGAGGGAGCTGGGGCTGTTTAGTCTGGAGAAAAAGAGGCTGAGGGGAGACCTCATCGCTCTCTACAACAGCCTGAAAGGAGGTTGGAGTGAGGTGGGTGTTGGTCTCTTCTCCCAAGTAGCAAATGATAGGATGAGAGGAAATGGCTTCAAGTTCCACCAGGCCAGGTTTAGATTAGATATTAGTGAAAATTTCTTTACTGCAAGAGTGGTGAAGCATTGGAAGAGGCTGCCCAGGGCAGCGGGGGAGTCTCCATCCCTGGCAGTGTTCAAAAAGTGTGTAGATGTGGCATTTGGGGACATACTTTAGTAGACACGGTGGTGTTGGACTGATGGTTGAACAGGATGATCTTAAAGGTCTTTTCCAACCTTAATGATTCTATGACAAAACTCAGGGCAAAAATGCTCTGACACCCTCCAGCAATTGGTATTGCACATGCAGGGCTTCCCTTCCTCCCCCAGCAGATCCAGCACTGGTCTTTGACCAGGACAAGCATTTTTGGAACAAACTATGGACTAGCCAAGCCTCCCTTTGACTAGAGGAGCTCCGTGAAGTGCTGTGCTGTGGTTAGATCGGCACAACTTGGCAGAGCAGGAGGACCCCAGCCCAAGCGCCACCAGGCAGAGCTCCAGGAATAAGTGAGCATTTACCTTGTGCAGCAATGAACTTGTTTTTCTCTTGGTACCCCTATAAAGAGAAGGAAAAAAAGGAAGACAAATAAAAGATGAGGACTTTTCTTACACAAGAGCCATGAAATGCATCTACAACATCATTAAACAGAGCCATCACCTGCTCCACTCCTCACTCCCTCCTTTGCAGAGAGGAGCTGCAGCCTCTGAGGGGAGAAACAGCAACAACAGCAGGGCAAAACCAATGGAAAATTCCCGTGCAAAGGTCCTGCAACACTCCCCACGCTGATGTCAATCACTTTAAATTGGAGGGGGAAGATTGAGATTAGACATTAGGAAGAAATTCTTCATTTTGAGGGTGGTGAGGCCCTGGCCCAGGTTGCCCAGGGAAGTCGTGGCTTCTCCATCCCTGGAGGTGTTCAAGGCCAGGTTGGATGGGGCTTGGAGCAACCTGATCTGGTGGGACGTGTCCCTGCCCATGGCAAGGGTTTGCAACTGGATGGGCTTTAAGGTCCCTCCCAACTCAAACCATTCTAATGATTCTATGATTCTATGTTGTGTAGGACTGACCCCACTTGTTGGCACAGGCTGGGCTAATGGATGGACTGGATGATCTTGGAGGTCTTTTCCAACCTTAATGATTCTCTGAAGTGGTACCTAACAGCACTTCTGCTGGGATCAGACCCTGTATCCAGAGCACCACATGAAAATCAGCACTGATCTTCAGGAGATGGGGCTGTGGAGCTCATGGGGATTGATTTGGTTTATTTCCTAGCAGGCCTACAGGAAAGCTGGAGAGGGGTTCTTTATCAGGGAGCGCAGGGACAGGAAAAAGGGGAATAGTTTTAAGCTGAAAGTGGCAAGATTGAGATTACAGATTAGGAAGAAATGCTTTCCTGTGAGGGTGGTGAGGCACTGGCACAGGTTGCCCAGAGAAGTCATGGCTGTCCCATCCCTGGAGGTGTTCAAGGCCAGGTTGGATGGGGCTTGGAGCAGCCTGACCCAGTGGGAGGTGTCCCTGCCCATGGCAGGGGGGTTGGAACTGGATGGGCTTTAAGGTCCTCTGCCAAAACAGCAGGCTCAAGTTTGCAGCACCCAAAGGGGTGTAAATGCAGAAGAGAGAGGTGGGCAGAGATGTGACTATGGCAAAACAGCTGTGCAAGAGCAGAGATCCAGCGACAATTCATGAGTCCCAGCTTCCAGCTTCTTATTCCAACCACTTTTGTCTGGGCTCAAGAGACAGAGTGGAGCACAGTAAGCTCTATTACAGCCACACAAAGGTTATGAGATCAAACAACAGCATAATTTAGTGCTCTGGAGGAGCTGGGGAGACCTTAATGAAGTAGGCAGTTTCTTAACCATCCTCTCCTAGGCACAAGTCACACCCTGTATATGTCCCATGCTCGTGGTGGGACCAGGCACCACCAGTCAGGGTGCAGACAGTGGAGATTTCCCCTTTGAATTACAAAACTCACATTAATGAAGGAGGCGTTGATGTAGTCGGAGTCAGGAACCCCTTCGACAGGTGTCAGGTGAACCCTGGAATGATCATCTGGAGGAAAATTAAAGCTCTGCATTAAAACCAACTCTCTCCATGTAGTTGATACCTGGCATAGCAAGAAAGCCAGGTCTTGGAGCGTAGCCTGGGCTCGCTGTCTCCATCCCCCTCCTCCAAACACCTTTATGCCCCCATAATCTTCTCACTTAAGCCCAGAGAGGTGCTAGACCTCACATAAGGGTGTTTATATTCTGCAGAGGGCACACATTTGAGGAAGCCCCTGAGCTAGCTGACCACCCCATGCCACTCAGCAAGAGCTGGCCGTTTCAGCATTTCCCATCCATTTGATTTTCCATGACCTCCTGGCTGCTAACGGCTCCAGGGGGCTCCGCCTTATAGGTATCTAAATATAAAGCAGATGCCACCATCCACCCAGGAAGCGAAAAGAACTCAACTGTGTCTTAATCCATCCCAAATCCAGGACTGGCAGCACTGGCTATGTGCCCGCCTTGTCCAGCTAGCTCTGATACCTACAGGGCAAAATGTTCACGTATCTGTTCTTCTCCTTGTTCTCCTCCTTGGAAGCAGCTTCACACGTGGCCTGGATGGGACATGCTGGGAGAGCCTGCAATGGCAGAAAAGGGGGATTTCCATGATGTTCTTATGATACAGCAGTAACCACAACATGACCAGCACGCTGGCGCACACCACATGTGAGCATCCATCCCCTTTGGACATGTCCCTGACACCCACACCCTTCACCTCCCTCCCAGCATCACCTCCTCCATCCCATCAAGCTCAAGGTGACCATGTAAACAGCCTGGGCTGGACCAGAGAGAGCAAATCACTTCTGAAATGTGGTATTTCAGAATATGGAGCCTCAGGATTCATGAACACAAGGTGGCAACAAAGCCTCTGACACCAGACCCAAGAGCACCAGTGATCAAAGAGCTCATTTCTGCCCACGGAGGCTCCTGCTGAGATTACCTCTGTTAACAGCGATGCCCATGGTGACCCGATCCAAGCCCTCAGCGCCTGAGTGCACCCAGTGATGGGAAGGAGCACCCGTGCAGGTGCTCTTCATCCAGTAGCACCAGGGATGTTTGGGTTTGGGGGTAGCTGGGGTCTCAGATGACGCTGCCCTGGTCACAGCAGCCAGGTTTCATGCTCAAGCAGAGGAGGTGTTTCTCCAGTACCGTTATTCCTCTGTTCGCTGGCACAGGTTGCCCAGAAAAGATGTGGCTGCCCCATTGCTGGAAGTGTTCAAGGCCAGGTTGGATGGGGCTTTGAGCAGTCTGGTCTGGAAGGAGGTGTCCCTGACCATGGCAGGGGGGTGGAACTGGATGGGCTTTAAGATCCCTTCCAACCCAAACCATTCTACGACTGTATGATTCTATGATCCTCTTTGAACAGCGAAGAGGATGAGAACGTACCGAAGGTATTCACCATCCCTTCCTCCAGCTGACCGGACAGACGTGCTTTGGCAATGAAACTCTTCTGGGCAATGGAGTATTTATAACCTGAAATATCTCCCTCCCCGGGCATTCATTGTGCTTACTGAGTTTCATCGAAGCACGGCCAGGAAGGGTATCAAGTTGTGCAACAGCTGGAGAAAGTTGAGTGGCTTTTTATTTATCTTCTCATCCTCCTCCTATTGCCATATCCTGCCCTGGACCTAAGGCTTCACGTATTTGCAGACGATATCTTTGCAGTGCAGATGAAGAGATCAGCGTTGGGTTTTCTTTCATTAATTAAGCTGATGGAGAATCCAGGTAGCTCAGCACCTCCTCTGTTACAGGCTGTGATATCCAGACAGTTATTTACTTTTGTCCTCTACCTCATTGCTGCTCTGCCTATTTTTGTATTGCCAAGGTGAAACAGGTATGGAGTCACAAGAAGGTGCAGAGCTCAGCAACATCAGAACCATCCCAGAAGAGACACTGTGGCATCGTGGGATAAGTACAATACCACAATTATTATTCACTGCTGAAAGCCAACTATTGTCCTATAAACTCCCATCATTCCGTTTCAGGGTTAATAGCTTTGAAAGAGATGGGGTCATTTCTATTTCTCTGTCAGAGCTCTTGGTTTGCCTCTTTGTGGATTAAAGAAAACAACACGGCACGCCTTGATACGTCATTCACGTTGGCCATGGAAACATGAGGATTGTGAGGAGGGAGGCGGCACATGGGAAGAAAGCAGCAGCAGGCAGGGGAGCTCTGGAAGATCTCAAGGCATCCAGGACACCCCCTGAACCCGGAAAAATGTAGTGCTGCTTGCTAACAAACCGCAGCGGAATGTGGGGTAGCGGCTTGCCCACCATCACAGCAGATTTAGGACCAGATTTAGTCGTCCCACCCTGCAGCTCTTTGAGAAACCCTTGAGGATCAGGCAGACCATCATCCCCTCTGTGAAGCTCCCAGATAAGCTCTTCTGAAGCACAGCATCAGTCCCCCCTGGGCTGACGTGCTGTCCCCCAGCTGGGTACCAGTGGACACTGCTCCTCTGGGATGCACCAGTCGTTCTGATCCTGCTCTATGAAGTGAGACCAGAGTCTTCCCTGCTTTGCGTTGTAAGCCCGACACCGAGAGCCTGTGGGATTTAAGGGCAAGAAGCAAAGGCACTCACATTGAACTCCTCCCGAAAGAGCTTGTTGTCATCTGCCATCCGGCGGTTGATCTCCTCTTCCAGCTTATCAACAGGCAGAGGTGGGTATTTGCGGTTGGTGCTGGGGGAGCGGGCGAGCAGCGGCATGCTCTGAGGCTCTGCAACAACAACCATGTGTCAGAAGTGCCCACCCAGTCTCTCCCCGTGCCCAGCACTCATCCATGCCCAGGTGGACACAGGGATCTCACACACCCTGGCCACTTTGCATCCTCCTATCCTGTATTTTCACTGAATCATGGCATGGTTTGGGTTGGAAGGGACTTTAAAAACCATTCAGTTCCAACCCCCTACCATGGGCTGGGACACCTTCCACTGGATGAGATTGCTTAAAGCCCTATCCAACCTCACCTCGAACACCTCCTGGTCTTTTGTTCTTCCCATGGATGGTGTACAAAAATTTGGGGATGCTACGATAACAGGAAACTCTTTCAGCACCCTGTGGTTGAGCGTTACACTCTAGGGAGTGCAATAAGGATCAAGTCTAACAACTCCATGCAGTGCTCCAGGTTCGGGGAGCAGTGGCTGGAAAGCTGCCCCGCAGAAAAGAACCTGGAAGTGCGTTTCCAGCAGTGATGCAGGTGGCCAAGAAGGCCAAGAGCAACCTGGCTTGGGCCAAAGTTGGTATGGCCAGCAGGAGTAGGGAGGGGATCGTCCCTCTGCATTCAATGCTGGTGAGGCCACAGCTCAAATCCTGTATTCAGTTTTGGGCCTCTCACTCCAACAAGGACATTGAGGGGCTGGAGCGCATCCAGAGGAGGGGAACGGAGCTGGGGAAGGGGCTGGAGAACAGGGATTATGGGGAGCAGCTGAGGCAACTGGTGTCTTCTCTGGAGAAGAAGAGGCTGAAGGGAACCTTACTGCTCTCTACTGCTACCCAAAAGGAGGTTGTAGGTGGGAGCTGGTCTCTTCTCCCAAATAACAAGCGATGGGGCAAGAGGAAATGGCTTCAAGTTGCATTGGAGGAGGTATAGATTGGACAATAGGAAAATTGTCTTCACCAAAAGGGTTGTCAAACAGCAGAAGAGGCTACCCAGGGAAGTGGTGGAGTCACCATCCCTGGAGGTATTTAAACGACATATGGATGTGGTGTTAGGACAAGTTAGGACAAGTGGTGGCTTGGCAGTGTTATGTTTATGGCTGAACTTGATGATCTTAAGGGTCTTTTCCAGCCTAAACAATTCTATGGTTCTAAGTCATTAGTACTGAGGGACAAAGACCACTTTGCTTTGAATTCAGACCTCTCTCTTGTTCATGTGGATTTTTTCGCACCATCACTGTGACATAACTACCAGGTGGACACAGTAAAGGTGGTTGTTACTTGTGGTTCCTCAGTGAAGCCAAAAAAGGCCACACGAAGGTTATGCCAACATCACTGACAGTTGACAAAGTTCACACCTTCGCTTACAGCAAAATAAAACTTGGATAGGGAAGGTCTTAGCTGCTAATGTGGAGAAAAAGGTGCTGATTTTGTTAGCGCTCTCTCCCAAGGTGTTTGGCTTATGCGGAGAGAGCTCAGAATAAGGATCTGAAACGAGTCTAAGTGGTGGTGGCTCCTCTTCAGCTCTTACTTTGGTGCCTACGTATAACTAAGGGGGAGGAGGTTTAGACTGGATTTGGGGAGAAGTGTTTTACAATAAGGGTAGTGAAACACTGGCACAGGTTGCATAAGGAGGTAGTGGAGGCCCCATCCCTGGAAACATTGAAGGTCAGGTTGGACAGGGCTTTGAGCAACCTCATCCAGCTGAAGATGTCCCTGCTCATTGCAGGGGGGTTGGACTGAATGATCTGTAAAAGTCCCTTCCAAGACAAACCATTCTATAATTCTCTGAATAAGCTTTGTTCAGATCAAACCAGGTCAATTCAAACATTCTTCAGAATAACAATGGAATATTTTTGTCTTTTATTTCCCCCCCGGCTTGGAATCAGCCGAAGTTAATTAGTGAAATAACCAGCAATTCTCCTAAAAATTACAAAAACGTCGCAAAAGCCTTGAAGTGGCAAAAGCAGGTTTGGTTTATGCTCTCCAAGGCAGCTCTCTTAAAGCCCATCCAGTTCCAACCCCTCTGCCATGGGCAGGGACACCTCCCACTGGGTCAGGTTGCTCAAAGCCCCATCCAACCTGGCCTTGGACTCCTTCAGGGATGGGGCAGCCACGACTCCTCTGGGCAACCCGTGCCAGTGTCTCACCACCCTCAAAATGAAGAATTTCTTCCTAATCTCTAATCTAAATCTTCCCCCCTCCAATTTGAAGCTATTTTTGCTCCCCATGTTGCACCAACGAGGGCCTCACCTGCATCATCTGTCCGGCCATTGGACAAGCGAAAGGAGTTGGAGTGACTCCCTGCTTGCTTGTATTTCTTGAACCTACCAAAGAGAAGAAAAAGGAGAACATTAGTAGATACCCACCAAGAAGCCCAGGTCACCTTCTGGGTGAGAGACACAGCCGCAAAGGGCTTTCCTTACTTTATGGCTTGATGAATGAACTGGTGTGTCCAAGAGGACACAGGACTTCTACAATCCTACCTACGTGTGTAACTTTTAACCGACCACATCTGGAAAGGCTGCTGGAGGCCAGAGCGAGGTGAGAGCCAGGAGAAGGTTTACAGCTGCTTTTTACAGAGGACACCCCAAGGAGTTCCTGCTCCACGGGGCTGATCCAGCAAAGCACATAAACTCCAGATTGCTCCATCCTTCTGCAGCACAACCCTTCACGGCGTGCTTTTAACTTGAAGCAGATGCTTACACACCGTTTGCCTGAAGTGAAGGGTTTTGCTGAATCACCAGCGAACAGAAATCCTTTTTTTTAAGGGCTGGAAGCCAGGTGGGAAGGACTCAAACTCTGCCGCTGCTGAACTCCCAAAGCAAAACTCTCATCAGGTTCACTGCTGCGAGGGCAGGCTCGGAGCCAGGAGACAAAGGGAATTTTTCCACTGCTAAGGAGAGAGCTTTTTCTATTTTTTTTTTCTTACTTATTTAATCACCAAAATGTTGAGTAAATTAAAATGTTTACTTCTGGTGAATAGATGCTTTCTTCTAGCTGAGCAGATACACACTCAGGAGCTGGGAATGCTACATCTGAGCAGCTCAGACGCTTCATTTTTTAATAAATAGACCTAAAAAAGCCTTGTTATGTTTTAGTTCCAGCTACAGCAACATATGACCTGGTCATATGCACCTTGCACAGACACGATGTGCAGGTTTGGTACTCAAGGCTTGGCTGTGGATGTTGGACCCCATTCGATATCAAGATGGGAATCCAGGAATAACACCTGGTTATCCATGCAAAGGATTTTATGGCTGGAGAACTGTGTTCAGCTTCCCCGGATTACACAATTCAACACCTTTAGCTCTGCAAGGAAACCTTACCTGTTTTTTAACTGCCCAGACACGGCTTTAGTTTAATCTATCCTACTAAAGATGACATTCTTGGGGCAGAACAGTCACCACCCCACACGAGGATCAGCTTCATAGAGAAAGCATCAATAAGTAGATAAACCCAACCATCATTTTCACTGTCCTTACAGGTTTCTTTTTAAGACATCAGCAGTGTCAGCCTTTACCTTAAGAAACAGCAAAAAAGCCTTATTTCTCTTCGTTCAGTAATGAATTGCTGTCAAACGAGGGAAGTCAGCACTAAAGGGTCTCTTACCTTAACATGTACAGCACAATAATAATAAATACTATGACTAGAAGGGAAGACAGAGCCACCATCACAGCGATAATCGGAGTCTCATCTGCAACAAGAAAAGAAAGGTGTGGTTACCAACAGGTGTCAAAACCCACCCAGCGCCACCATTTAACGGGGCAGAGCTCCACAATTTCTGCTTGCAAAATAGTAAAAATAATAAAAATAGCCACGAAAAGTAACTATTGAGTTAGGTTCTGGTTGTCAAGTCTGACAGCGAAGACATACACACGTTTGGAGTGAGCACCACGCATCTCAGGTACTCCAAGGTCAGATGAAAACCTGTTATCACTATTCCAACCACTTTGTTCTTCACTAAGAGTTGTTCACTGTGAAATTGTAACCTCACAGATAGGAACAGGGATTGAAAAAGTTGTGAGTGGGCTGTCTTAGAGGTTTCTGCTGCACAACTGAACATGCCCATGGTGGCCCACCAGTAGAATTTCCTGCTCTATCACCTACAAAGTCTTCTGCCAGAGATGCAGGGATACAAATGCGACGTTTCTAAACAGGTCCATGAGTTTGGTAGAACGTGATCAGAACCGTATTTTAAAATGGGTGAAAACTGTGGCCTTTGGAAGATCCCAGAGACACTACATTTGTTGAATGATTTTTCTTTGAGTTCCTTGTCAAGTAGGACAAGAGGGCGATGCTTCATGCCACACCTGGGCTCTCAACACCTCCAGGCTGAGATTGAGGGCTACCGTCTTATCATCTCCTGGCTCATCGCAAAGAGGTGGCTTCTGCTGTGAAGTCTTCAGCCCTGGAAGTATTGTGTTTAGAGAGGAGGTGACTTTAGACAATCCACTGTGCATGCTCTGCACTACAAGGCCACTGAGTATGAACCAATTTGGCTCGCTTCGTTGTTTGCTCCTTCACAGACACTCCTCAACCACATTGTTCTCTCACAACCACACTTAGATCAGCCACGTCTGGAACATTCCCATCTTCCAGGACCCACAACGGGTTTCTTTTTAAATGAGCTGTTTGTAACTTGGCCTGGAGGTCAGCGAAACATTGGTTGGTGCAAGTAAATTACCTAGATAGGATTGGAAGCCAAGCAATGTTAACCGGATAGGAAAACGGTCCTGAAGAGCATTTTTTTTTTCAGATAAATGTGGATGCTGGTGATGCCAGCTGGAGGTATTTTCATTTCCCATCAGCTCACTCAGTCTGTATGGGCCACTGCCCCGTGTCTACGTGCCTCACTTCCCCCCTCAAAGACTGCAGGGCATAGAATCATAGAATGATTTGGGTTGGAAGGGAACTTAAAACCCACCCAGTTCCAATCCCCTGCCATGGGCAGGGACAACTCCCACTGGACCAGTGGCTCAGAGCCTCATCCAACCTGACCTTGAACACCTCCAGGGATGGGGCAGCCACCACTGCTCTGGGCAGCCTGGGCCAGGGCCTCACCACTCTCACAGGAAAACATTTCTTCCTAATCTCTAATCAAAATCTCCTCTCTTTCAGCTTAAAACTACTCCCCCTCATCCTATCCCTGCACTCCCTGATCAAGAGCCCCTCCCCAGCTTTCCTGGAGGCCCTTTAAGTACTGGAAGCTGCTCTCTTCTCCAGGCTGAGCAACGTCAACTCTCTCAGCCTGTCCTTGTATGGGAGGTGCTTCAGCACCCTTCCCACCTTCTGTGTACCCATTTCCTTCTCAGGGCAGGATTCCCACTCCATGTATTTCAGCAATTTCAGCCAGCAGATTTTCTGAGTGGGATTTATTTTGCCAATCTCTGACTACTAACCTACCAAGAGACGATCTGATTGCATCCCTGCACTTGTCCCTTCTGTAGTTATAAGGCCTAGAAAAGTTTTTCTGACCAGAAGATGATTTTTGTGTAACAATTGTGTAAGGCAGTGACTGTCCTCACGTATCTCCTCCAGCTCAGCAGCAAAAGGTGAGGAATTTATTGCAAGGCATTTCTGCCTCCTGCATGCTCGGTAGCTGCTTGAGCCTTAGCATTACCCACCACCAGGTTTTCCCAAAGCAAGACCAGGAAGGCAAAGCAACCACGGAGCATCTTAGCCCAACACAGCCAGCCCTTGCCTCTTCTCTGTTGTGCTTCCCCTTGAGACCTCTGACCATAACCATCATTACCATCCCATCCAAGGACAGGCTGAGAGAGTTGGGCTTGTTTGGCCTGGAGAAAAGAAGGCTCCAGGGAGACCTTAAAACAGCTTCCAATACTGAAAGGGGGTCCAGGAAAGCTGGGGAGGGGCTCTTGATCAAGGAGTGCAGGGATAGGACATGGGGGAATGGTTTTAAGCTGAAAGAGGGGAGATTGAGATGAGATCTCGTGAAGAAATGTTTTCCTGTGAGGGTGGTGAGGCACTGGAAGAGGTTGCCCAGAGAAATCATGGACTGCCCCATCCCTGGAGGTGTTCAAGGCCGGGTTGGATGGGGCTTTAAGCAACCTGATCCAGTGGGAGGTGTCCCTGCCCATGGCAGGGGGGTTGGAAAGGGATGAACTTCAGTGTCCCTTCCAACCCAAACCATTCCACGATTCTATGACTCTGTAATCCTGCTTGGCAGAGAAGAAGGTGACAAAGCCCACAGAACTATCGTCCCACCATTTCTCCGGCCTTGGCTGGAGGTAAGCTCAAGTCTAACCAGAGCAGAGCCGGGCAGGGGCCACTGCGGCAGCGCCGACTGGCAGGAGATGTGATTTATGGGCAGAGCTTTCGGCAGGGGGGCTCTGGCAGCAGGATGCGGGGAGCCCAGGGCGATGTTTTTTTCTTCTGCAGCCGTTCTTTCGACACATCTGGCTGGATGAGTTAGAGTTTTTCCACCGCGGCCGCTAACCGCCGGCATGCTGCCCGGCCCACCCAGCAAAGCCCAGGCAGGAAACATGCTGGAGGGTCCCTAGCTGGTCCGTCCTTCCCCAGCCAGCCCTGATGAGTGGTACCAACCCCTCACAGATCCTTTGCCCTTTGAGCCTTGGCCCTGAGGGTTGCACGTTTACAGTTTGTCTGTAGAATGGACAAGTATTCAACCCTCTGAGACAGGCTGGGAGAGCTGGACTTGTTCAGCCTGGAGAAGGTTCTGGCGTGACTTCATAATAGCCTTCCAGTACCTGAAGGGGCTCCAGGAGAGCTGAGGAAGGACTTTTTACAAGGGCCTGGAGTGATAGGACTAGGAGGAATGGCTTAAAATTGTAAGGGGGATGATTTAGATTAGACATTAGGAAGAAATTCTTGACGATAAGGGTGGTGAGGCACTGGCCCAGGTTGCCCAGAGAAGGGAAGGCTGGATGTTTCCAAGGTCAGGTTGGGTGGGGCTCTGAGCAACCTGATCTGATTGAAGATGTCCCTGTTCATTGCAGAGGGGTTGGAATGGATGACCTTTAAAGTTCCCTTCCAACCCAAACCACTCTGTGGTTCCATGGTGCAATCATCACATGTTCCCTTCACATCAGGAGGTGGCACTTCAGGTGGCATTAGTATCTCTCCAGCCCAGGACCAGGGTTTCCGCTCTGCTGAAATGTCCGCTCTGTCCATCATACCAACTCCAGACACGGGATAGGAGATGGCACTTCTCACCCACACTGCCCTAGCGGGAAGGGATCCGTCTTGCTGATAGATCCCAATGGCTGTCTCAGATGTGGAGCTTGAATCCGGACCACGGCATCACCCCCTGAGCAGATGAAGTTATTAACATTTGTGCAGCTTTACTTTGTGCAGGGAACACAAGGATGCCTGAGTTATCATCTCGTTTCAGGCTTGTGGAGGATTAAACCATCTCATTAGCACAAAAAGAGCTTATGGATGCCCTAAGAGGCCACGGGTGTTAGAAGGAGATGGCGAAGGACTTGCAGACTCTCTGAGAGTCGGGTGCTACCGGAGAAAGGCAAACCACTAAGTTCCGTAAGTCTGGCTTTAGGAAAACTCCCCTTATGATCCCAAATCAGAAGACCAGGCTGAGCAGAGCCAGCTTCAAATGTTCCACGCTGCCCTGTTCAGCACCAATACTCCAACACAGGCAGCTCCCGCACCCAACAGCCCCAAAGCTTGTGGAGACCTCTTCTGCCAAGGATGATTTGGGAGGGGGATGGAAATAAAAGGGCTACTTGTTTCCTGCAGTTGTAAATAATCAGTGGTTGAGAGCACTTGGTGGTTGAGATACCCCACGGTGGGTGGTTTCAAGTGACAGTACTGGTGCCAGCAGTGAAATGCAAAGGATTTTCACTACTCTGGATAAAAAGTAGTTTTCTGCTCCTCACTTGCAAAATAACACTCAGTCAAGATTTTCAGAGAAACATAGAATCATGGAATAGTTTGGGTTGGAAGGAACATCAAAGCTCATCCAGTTCCAACCCCCCTGCCAGGGACAGGGACACCTCCCACTGGATCAGGCTGCTCAAAGCCCCATCCAACCTGGCCTTCAACACCTTCAGGGATGGGGCAGCCACGACTCCTCTGGGCAACCTCTTCCAGTGCCTCACCGCCCCCACAGGAAAACATTTCTTCCCGAGATCTCATCTCAATCTCCCCTCTTTCAGCTTAAAACTGTTCCTCCACGTCCTATCTCTGCACTCCCTGACCAAGAGCCCCTTCCCAGCTCTCCTGTAGCCCCTTTAAGTATTGAAAGGAAAAATTTGTTAGGAAAGCTTTTACTTTTGCAATATCATTGCAAATATCCCCCAGAATAATCACACAAGTCACAGGATTTGGAAAATATTAACTACACGATTAATATTAATAGTGATATTAATATCAGCAATATTAATATCATTAGGAAGTCAGTTTTTTTCCCATTTTTCATTCCTGTGCTCTCAGAAGCAGTGATGAACAATGGTAGAGACAGCACAAAACAACACCTGAGCCATGCCAGACACAAGGGAATTACGCAGGATACTTCTACAACACTTTAACCATAGCCTATAGGAAAGCTGGGGAGGGAGGGGCTCTTTATCAAGGAGCACAGGGATAGGATGAGGGGGAATGGTTTTAAGCTGAAAGAGGGAAGATTTAGGAGGGAGATTAGGAAGAAATATTTTCCTGTGAGGGTGGTCAGGCCATGGCACAGGTTGCCCAGGGAAGTTTTGGCTGCCCCATCCCTGGAGGTGTTCAAGGCCAGGTTGGATGAGGCTTTGAGCAGCCTGATCCAGTGGGAGGTGTCCCTGCCTATGGCATAGGGTGGAACTGGATGGGCTTTAAGCTCCCTTCCAACCCAAACCATTTTGCAATTCGATGATTATTTTAAATGGGAATTCATTTAAATTCAAACCTGCGTCCCTTTATTTGCCCTGTGCAAATGTGTACTGGCAGTAACTATTGCAGCACATCCGTCTTCTCCTCTGTACCATCATCAGGGCAGGGTGGGTTTGGCAGCCCAAAGCAGCTCGCTGTGCAGTTGACAAAGCTGAAACACTCACTAGAGCAATGATGGAAACACACAGAGGAAATGTGCTTCTATAGGTAGCAACCAGGCTGTCTGTATCTCTGCTCTACCTGCTCTTCTGGTGCCAAAGCAATGAGTAATCGCAAATATTCTGGTAGCGATGCCAGTTCTCAGGACTAAGAGATGGAAAAATGCGCCTGAGTGCTATGATATGAAAAGAAATGGATTTGTGTTACTGCTTGCCAACAGAATTAAGGAGAATAATAATTATTCTCATCATTTGTAGAATGGGTACAGATCAAATAGGGGAAGTCACAGTCAATTAGTACAATTCACAAGCTAAAATTAAGGAAATTGCTTGGATGGCGCCTTAGGTCTTGGTCATCCAACTCTAGGGATGGTAATGCTATTTTCCTGGGCTGCATCAAAAAAATCATGCCTAGCAGGGAGAGGGAGGGGATTCTCCCACTCTACTCTACTCTTCCGAGACCCCATCCGGAGTCCTGTGTCCAGTTCTGGAAACCCCAACATAAGAAGGAGATGGAACTGTTGGAATGGGTCCAGAGCGGACCACAGAGCTGATGTGAGGGCTGGAGCACCTCTGCTATGAGGACAGGCTGAGAGAGTTGGGGTTGTTGAGCGTGGAGAAGAGAAGGCTCTGGGGAGAACTTAGAATGGCCTTCCAGTACTAGAAACAGGCTACAGGAAAGCTGGGGAGGGACTTTTTGGAAGGGCCTGGAGTGACGGGATGAGAGGGAATGCCTTTAAATTGGAAGGGGGAAGATTGAGATTAGATATCAAAAAGAAATTCTTCCTGTGAGAGCTAGGAGGCCCTGGCCCAGGTTGCCAGAGAAGTCGTGGCTGTCCCCTCCCTGAAGGTGTTCAAGACCAGGTTGGATGAGGCTTTGAGCAGCTTGATCCAGCGGGAGGTGTCCCTGCCCATGGCAGGGCGAGGGTTGAAATGGGATGATCTTTAAGGTTTCTACCAACTCAAACCATTTTATGATTCTCTGATTTTCAGGGCAGGAACTCATCGTCTCTAACAGGACCTGTACAAATAGGTACGGGACTGTTCGTTTCCAAGAGCCCAACACAAATGGAGATAGCAGCGTGTCCCCAGCTTTTCTACAGGGCTTGATGGGCTTTCTAAAAGCACGTTTGGCAATGTGTCATAGAAGAGCTACCAAACAGCACAATGCTTCTGGAAATGGCTTTAGTGAGAGCTTGGATAAAGAGCAATGAAATATAAAATTCTTACCTCTTCTGTCAGCGTTACCTGCAGAAAAAGAAAACAGAAATCTCTTAGCAACAAAGAAATATACATTTTAATAAGTCAGGAAGGATCAAAGACCAAGACAGTAACAAATTTAGTAACTTTCATCATCACCTTGTAAATCTCTTCTTTAAAACACCAGCTACAAAGCCAGGATATTAAATCAAATTTCAGCCTTCACTTAAGTAACAAGGGAAAAGGAACAAACCCCAACTTTTTATCAGTGGAGCAGGGAGCCCGAGCCAAGCTGTAAGACCAATAACCACAACCTGCTGCTCCGAATCGATAACGTGGTTTGTTTAAGCCCAGAACCAGCAAGTCAGTAGTGTAATTCATAACATAAATATTAAGAGATAACACTTGTGCATCATTTTGAAAGAGTGGCTGAGCCAAGAGTTCAATTAAGAGCAGCTGGGCTCAGGGATGGGGACCAGGACCATCCAAGGAAAGCGTTCTCATGCCGTTTTGGATGTTTCATCTAGAGGAAACTTGAACAAACATGTGCTGATGAGAGCACACCCCAGCTCTCTGGCTGCAACACCATGGGCACGGGCATCCCATGCCCCTGTTTTGCATGTGAAGAGCTGCAGCACGAGGTTGAGGACCATCCTAGTAGGCTTGAAGAAGCAGGAACTGCCTGTACAACATGGAATTCACATGGTGCCTTCTGCTCCTGTCCCTCTCCTGCGCACCACTTAATTCTTCTGTGATTGATGGCCAAGTTTCCCGTTAAGATTAATGGGAAAGGCAGCCGTAAACTAATTCTGCTCCTTGACAAATTACTTGAAATAAAGAAAGAATCAGGTTTAGTCATTCATTCTTGCGCTTGATATCAAGTGAGAAGCTACACTGGGCCTTCATGGTGCAATGGTCAATGTGTCACATTGTACATGGAGGGAGTTCACTAAAACCAGTGACCCAAGTCATAAAAACAGTAGGAAAGAAATAAAAATGATAATTTGGTCCTCTGCTGGCAGAAACAGAAACATGGAATGCTTTGGGTTGGAAGGGACCTGAAAGCTTATCCAGTTCCAACCCCCTTCCATGGGCAGGGACACCTCCCACTGGATCAGGCTGCTCAAAGCCTCATCCAACCTGGCCTTGAACACCTCCAGGGATGGGGCAGCCACAACTTCTCTGGGCAGCCTGGGCCAGGGCCTCACCACTGTCACAGGTAAACATTTCTCCCTAATCTTCAATCTCTCCTCTTTCAGCTTAAAACCATTCCCCCTCATCCTATCCCTGCACTCCCTGATCAAGAGCCCCTTCCCAGCTTTCCTGGAGCCCCTTTAAGTACTGAAAGGCGTCTCTAAAGTCTCTTCAGAGTCTTCTCTTCTCCAGGCTGAGCAACCCCAACTCTCTCAGCCTGTCCTTGTGTGGGAGGTGCTCCAGCCCTCAGATCATCTTTGTGGCCTCCTCTGGACTTGCTCCAACAGATCCATGTCCTTCCTGTGCTGAGGACTCCAGAACCGAACACAGGACTCCAGGTGAGGTCTCACGAGTGAGGAACAGAGGGGCAGAGTCCCCTCCCTCACCCTGCTGGTCACACTTTTGATGTAGTTCAGGGTGTGTTTGGCTTTCTGGGCTCTAAGCACACATCACCGGCTCACGTTAAGCTTCTCATGCCTTGTTGCATGTGTGCTTGTACAGTGCCAAATAGCATAGTTTAAGCCCACGGTTGCTACCAATATACAAATAAAGATAGACACACTCTGGATAACCCCTGCTCTGAGCAGCATCTCCAAGTGATTTATTGCTATTGCCTACACCGAGCCGTTACCCATCTGGAACACTCTGGAAACCACAAAATGCAATGAAATCCATCTGTGGCAAAAGTGGAATGAGATCCTAGGGTTTCTGGTGCCCCAGCATCTTGGAGAGAAGCCCAGACCTTTGGTAGGATAAAACTCTTTTTTTCTGGTCAGTTCAGGGAGTTCCAATATTTGGTATCACTGTGGAATTTGCCCTGAAGCATCTTCTCATTCCCTTTTGTTCATCAAAACAGAAGAAGTGCAAAGAAACAAACCCAGAGGCAGGGTGGCCTGCAGAAGAAGAGGTGAAAGAAATGCCTACCGTTGTGGGCAGCAGAAGAGGTCTCTTGCGTTGTCACTGTCGCACTGAAATTCCTCTCCGTCATCTCTGCTTCTGTGCTGGGGAGAGCGGTGTGCGGAGCAGACGGAGTCATGTTGGGTAGCAGGGACGTGGCTGGAGGCATTGGGACAGTTGTCCCCAGGGTGGAGGTGTTGAGGCTGACAGCGGTGGTGTTGAGGGAGATCCTGGTGGCTGTGGTTGTAGGAGGCTTTGAAGCCATGGTAGAAACAGTCACTGGAGTGCTAACGTTGAAGCTGTGTGCACTTGTTGTAGTCCCATCTTCAGGACGTGCTGTTGGAGCTTTGGTGGGGCTCCTGGGGGAGGTGGGCACTATTGTGGGTGGTTCTGTGAGAGGAGAAAGCAAAAGGAAACCTCCATGTGATACAGTTCTGCAACACTGAAAGGTTTAGATAAATCATACCATACAGTTGGAAAAGACCTTCAAGTCCAACCATCAGCCCAACACCACCGTGCCTACTAAACTATGTCACAAACTGGCATGTCTACAATTTTTTTTTGACATCTTCAGGGATGGTGACTCCATCACTGCCCTGGGCAGCCTCTTCCAATGCTTCACCACTCTTTCAGTAAAGATATTTTTCCTAATATCCAACCTAAACCTCCGCTGGTGCAATTTGAGGCCATTTCACTTGTCCTATCACTTGTTACTTGGGAGAAGATGCTAACACCTGCCTTGCTACAACCTCCTTTCAGGGAGTTGTAGATTAGGAAGAGGTCTCCCCTCAGCCTCCTCTCCTTCAAACTAAACATTCCCATTTCCCTCATAACACCTGTGCTTCAGCCCCTTCCCCAGCTCCGTTCTTCTCTGGACGTGCTCCAGCCCCTCAATATCCTTCTCGGAGTGAGGAGCCCAGAACTGAACCCAGGATTCAAGGTGTGGCCTCACCAGCACTAAGTACAGGAGGATGAACCCTTCCCTGCTCCTGCTGGCCATGCCAATTTTGATCCAAGCCAAGATGCCATTGGCCTTCTTGGCCACCTGGGCCACTGCTGGCTCATGTTCAGCCACTGCCAAGCAGCCCCCCCCAGGTCCTTCTCTGTCAGGCACCTTTCCAGCTACTCTTCCCCAGGGCTGGAGCTGCATGGGGTTGTTGTGTCCCAAGTGCAGGACTTGGCATTTGGCTTTGCTAAACCTCAAACAACTGACCTGGGTCCATCAATCCAGCCTGCCCAGATCCCTCTGTAAAGAGGTGATGCTGGAGATTCACGTGACTGTAACTACAAGGCTAAAACAGTCAAAAAATCCCATGTCCAAGAGAGAAAATGCTTTGCACACACTATAAAAGGTAACTTGAACATGCATTATGTTACCGAGGAGGTACAAGATTAGAGCCACTGTAAGACAGGATCAATGTTTATATCGATTTATAAGCGCTTGCAGCTCATCACCCTCTCTTTGCCACTTTATATCACAGTGGAGAGCAGAAGAGAGAAGTCACCAAGCACGTGAGCACTTACTCCTTTGATCCTAAAGATGGTTTAGGGACGAGACAACGAGTATGGTTTACCTGTCGTAATGTTGTTAGCGCCTACGCTTATCAGGCCGCTTCCGAGCAAAAGGAGAAAGAACCACAGATCCATGTTGACCTGCGGAAGACAACAAAGAACAGTTCTTTAAACCCTCCTGAGAGATCAACCCAAAATAATTCAAACTGAGGATGCCACTGTGCATCTTGCGTGCGTAGCGCCGGAGGAGAGGAGTGAACATGTGGCTGTTGTCCCTGCAGGCGTGTGAATGGGAAAGATTTATTGATATATTCATACGTTCCCAACAGGAGAGCACACGGAGCGATCCCAATCTGGTAGACCACCAAAAGTAACCAGAGATGAAACGGGGAATGAGTGAAATGAGGGAGAGCATGAAAATCCAGACAGAAGGTCTCAAAGAGAATTAATAATATGTTCATACAACAGACTGCAAATGAGTATACTCTGAGCAAAGCAAAATGCAATACATGCGAAGACCACGGCAAAGAGCCTTGATCCAAAATCATAGGATCACAGAAGCATTGAAGTTGTAAAAGACCTCTAAAGTCATACAGTCCCACTGTCAGCCCAACACCACCATGTCTACTAAACCATGTCCTGAAGTGCCCTATCTACATGCATTTTGAACACCTCCAGGGATGGAGACTCCACTATTGCCCCGGGCAGCCTCTTCCAATGCTTCACCACTCTTTGAGTAAAGACATTTTTCTAATATCCAATCTAAACCTCCCCTGGTGCAACTTGAGGCCATTTTCCTCTCGTCCTGTCACTTGGGAGAAGAGACTAACCTCCACCTCACTCCAACCTCCTTTCAGGGGGTTGTAGAGAGCAATGAGGTGTCTCTTATAGGAGGAAATGCCCAGGAACAGGGGGCAGGGAAGCAGGAGAGGTCAGCTCCTCCTGTGGGCATTGCCCAGTGGATTCTGGGCAGTTCACTGAAGCCCCTGCCTGTTACCGGGTGTGGCAGAACACCCGTTCACACAAGGCCAGGCTCAGCTCCATTCAAACCAGATTCCCTGCACAAGTGGGCAAAACAAATACGCATAAATAATAATGCAGGAACATAGAATCATGGAATAGTTTGGGTTGGAAGTGACCTGAAACATCATCCAGTTCCACACCCCTGCCATGGGCAGGGACACCTCCCACTGGACCAGGTTGCTCAAAGTCCCATCCAACCTGGCCTTGAACACCACCAGGGAGGGGGCAACCACCACTTCCCTGGGCAACCTGTGCCAGTGTCTCACCACCTTCATCATCAAGAATTTCTTCCTAATGTGTAATTTAAATCTTCCCCCTCCCAATTTAAAGCCATTCCCCCTTGTCCTATCACTTCATGCCCTTGTAAGATCCTCTGTGAGTGGAGGCTGCACATTTATTGTACTGTACATTTCTTCTCTTCTCAGGAAACATTCTGCAAAATTACAGGACGATGACATCAGTCAAGTTGTTTCCTCCAAGTCTTCTCCCTTGGTCCTTTTAAATACGAGGTTTTTATGGTGATTTCTTTCATCTGTAGACCTCAAAAAGCTCCTGAGGAATGGGTATCCTTATCTCCTCCCTAACAGACACGGATCCAAAGGCTGAGGCAAACGACAGCGAGATGCGAGACGTCATCGTCCTGGCCAGAAGAGAGCCCACAGCTGCCAAGGCCCAGAACAGCACTCGGCCCCTGGGCCTCCCAAGGACGGTCAAGCATCTCGCATCTGCTACGAGCCCACAGAGGGTTCCAAGACTGCTTTGCTACGTGCCACCAACCACCAGCTGCTGTAGGACTCTCTCCTGTCCTTCAGGCTTTTGTCATGTGTCTAGTTGCATCTTTAGCACCTCCTCGGAGCAGGCTGTGAGATCTCACCGTCAAGTCAACTCCACATGCTGCCAAGAAAAGGATTTTACTCCCGATACACACTCTAAACCTCCCCCTCTTAAATCCAGCTTGTGTTGTTCGTCCTCCTATTTATTTCAATCTGCTTCAATCTAGACCCATCCCAAACTCCGGGCAAAAGGACAACACTGAAGTCATCAACGTGCTGGAAACGGTATCAGGAATACAAGATCCTCCCCACTCCACCCGGCAGTATCCTCCCACCAGCACCACCCACTTGCATGTTTTTCCTCCCCCCCTAACGAAAACCTGGCAAAAATTGAACTTACTCAGTGACCAAAAGGTCAGACAAACCCTGAACCAGAAGGAAACCAAGCTCCAGAGATAAGAGCCTTCCTTTGGCTCTCTCCGCAGCCAGTCCTGCTGGTTGCAAGCACAGCAGGTCTTTCTCCGAAGGGTCCCACCAGCGCAAGCAGCCAACTTTCCAGAGGGTTTCACCACCAATTAACATCTCTGTATGGACGAATTTGAACTGATTTGGTCCTCCTGCTGCTTGGTGGGAGTGGGGCTGGTCCCACAACGCCTCTCTGAGGCTCTGCTCCAGGGTGGAATATCCAGAAAACCCGCAATTGGTACAGTTTTGATGGCATGCTCCACTCTTGGGGCTTGTTGAGGCCACTCAACAAGCAATCATGCTCTGCAGCTGAGATGATCCTAAGCCAAAGAGGTTTTCCACCCCCACAGGGTGGGAGCAGGAGCTCGTGTCCTCCTCGTGTTTAATTTCAACCAGGAAGCACACAAAGCTGTATTGGCAATGAGAATAAAAGCATCTCACTGTAGCAGACAGACGCTTTGAGCATGGCACTGAAAAATCCATAGAAATAAGTTGTTCCTCATGACCAGATCTGTGTGCAAAGACAGAAGGACCCTAAGCCCATGCTGAATCTCCAAACAAATGTAACAGCAGCACTGAGATGTTCCTGCAGCCTCACAGGGGCTGATGAAGGCACCAAGGTCTCGCTGTCACAGACACTTCTCTTGCTGGCAACCCATCACTATAACAAGAAAAGAATAGCAGTGTAGAGGGAAAGATCTGGCTCTTCTGCATGCACTACTAGGAAAAAAAAGTGATATTTGCTGTGTTTTGATGAATATTTGTATAGAAATGCTGTCTCATAGGTGGATGTGGCTCCTTTCCTCTTCCCCCAGTTTCTCAAAATAAGAGTCCCCATTCATTTGAAATCCTAGAACGGGTTGGGTTGGAAGGGACCTTAAAGCCCATCCAGTTCCACGCCCCTGCCATGGGCAGGGACACCTCCCACTGGATCAGGCTGCTCAAAGCCCCATCCAACCTGGCCTTGAACACCTCCAGGGATGGGGCAGCCATGACTTCTCTAGGCAACCTGTGCCAGGGCCTCACCATCTTCATCATAAAGAATTTCTTCCTAATGTCTAATCTAAATCTTTCCCCTTCTAATTTAAAGCCACTCCCCATCACTCCAGGTGCTTGTAAAAAGTCCCTCCCCAGCTTTCCTGCAGCCCTTTCAGGTACTGGAAGCTGCTCTATGTTCTCCCTGGAGCCTTCTTTTCTCCAGGCTGAACAGCCCCTCCTGTCTCACTCTAGACTCAGAGCAGAAATGCTCCAGCCCTCGAATCCCGTTCCAACAGTTCCATCTGCTTCTTACTCTGGGGATACCAGAACTGGATGCAGGACTCCAGGTGGGGTCTCACGAGAGCAGAGTAGAGTGGGAGAATCCCCTCCCACCCTCTGTTACTGGGAAATAACCCACATACAATAAAAGAGCTTGGTTTTATTTCCATGACCATGATTGCCATATGGATGGGAGCTGAAGCTTCCAGTACTGAAAGGGGCTCCAGGAAAGCTGGGGAGGGGCTCTTGATCAGGGATTGCAGGGATAGGATGAGAGGGACTGGTTTTAAGCTGAAAGCGGGGAGATTGAGATGAGATCTTAAGGAAGAATTGTTTTCCTGTGAGGGTGGTGAGGCCCCGGACCAGGTTGCCCAGAGAAGTTGTGGCTGCCCCATCCCTGGAGGTGTTCAAGGCCAGGTTGGATGGGGCTTTGAGCAGCCTGATCCAGTGGGAGGTGTCCCTGCCCATGGCAGGGGTTGGTACTGCATGATCGTGGTTGCAACTGGATGATTTTAAGGTTCCTTCCAACCCAAACCACTCTATCATTGATCCTCAAGTGGATCACACTGAGACGAAAGGATTGGCAAGGGGAGACAATACTGAATTTCCCCAAGCCCTGCCCCGTTTTCGCAAAGCTGGATGCAGGTGGTCCATGCGGATCCTGAGTTTTTATGGCTTTATTCTTGTGAATGTCAAATGAAACAGGACACCGGGCAGCCCTGAGAGCATCACAGTTTGCTGTGCAGATCATTGTACAAAACTCCCGGGAGCTCCTCCTGTGACCCGGCTATCGGCTGCCAGCACCACTTTATCACCTTAAACCGGATCCGGAGCAGAGAGCAAGCGTAAGAGCCCTGCGCAAGAGGAGGGCTGTGCCAGCCTGCTTCCCAGCTCCTGCTTTTAAACACTCCCTATTCCCAAATGCAGCATCAATAAATGCCAGCGGTGCACCCTTACCCGCTTCTTAACATAAAAGGCCTCCAGAGTCCTACCCCAAAGCTGGAGAAACCTGAGTCTCCCTTCCCCCTCGGCTCCCTCCCTGCTGGTTTCGGAAACAGAGAGGAAATACTTGTAATGTTATCAACATAAACACAGCTCTTGGCCGGCTGCAACATCCTGCGAGCTCTGCAGAAAAACACCCTGACGTCACGGCGCCGGCTCTGCCGAAGAGAAAAGAAGCCGGCTTCGGCGCTGCTGCTCCGGCGGGGCTGCGATGCTGAGCATCGTGTGTTTGTTTTAAACCTTTGCTTTCAAAAATCAGGATTAGAAACATCAATAATTCCTACTGATCCTTCCAGCATTTATATAAATATATATATATATATAGGGTGCATATGTGTTGTATTCTCCTGTACGCTGCTTCGGAGCTTCCTATAGGAAAAGGTTTTAGGCTGCAGGACGTCGGTTTTAAAATAAGCGGATCTTGTCAAGATGATTGATGCTGGGGAGGGGGAGAAAAGGAAATAATCTCTTTATAAAGCAATAAGTGGGTTAAAAATGGTCCTTGTGTGTGCTGCTGCTGCTGCTGCAGGGGGGGTTTGGGGGCAGGACCCCCTCCCTGCGCTTCCAGAAAGCAATGAATTAGTATTTAGGGCTGTAGAAACTGCCCGGATACAGCCGGCCACAATCAAAGGCAGGATTTACCCCCACCTCTGACATAGTCCTAATTCCTGGAAAATGAGGCAATCTTTTTCTATGAGTAAGGAGGAGACGCGACCTGAATTCCACCCGGATTTCCAGGACCTCTGAAACCACTGCTGCTATCGGGAGGATGCTAAAATGCAGTGGCTGAACCGAGACCACCCGACTGTCTTGTGTTGGCCCCAAACCCATGGAAAAATCAAAAGAATTGTTCAGATTTCTTCTTTTTTTTTCTAGCAGGGAAGAGGGCAGAACTAGGAGCAAGGTTAGCGTTTGCACTGCTTAGCTCTTTGAAGCAGGTCGCAGTAGGACAAGGGCAACCATGAGCATAAAGAAAGGGGAAAAAGGACTTTTTTTTCTCTTTTTGGTGGCAGCGAGCCATCAGCGTGGCTCAGCCACCCTGGAAAACAAACCTGCTGTTCCCTCTCCACCTCCCTGCTCCTTTTAAATCCCATTTGTGGTTTTCCACCCTCTGGCTGGAGCTGTGATCTGTGGAAGAGAAGAGCGGCCCACGGGCCCATCTGATGGCAGAACGATTTCATCGGCACTGGGTACCCTTTCCCATCGCCCCAAACCTCTCGTGCTGGATGAGATGCAAAGGATGTAAAGATAATGATTAGGATGAGTCCCACTGCTGGGAGCTCTGCACCGAAAAGCAAAGCCTGGTCCCACATGGGAAACCACTTGGGGGCCAAACATCTGGATTTCTTCTCTTCTTTAGCATTACTCAAGAAGCTGCTTCAGCTTGGAATCGTGGTGGGATGGTTGACAGGGTGGAGGTCTTGTCCTGCACCAGAGCTGTGGCCATCGCAAGGAGAGGAGCCTTTGACTTTAGAGAGGAAAAAGGGTTTTATTGCACTAAGACACAGTGACTAATTCCTTGCATGTGTCTGTGAGGCTGAAACGAGGCCTTTGATGTGTCACTGAACATTAATTCCCCCGCTCCACCCTCTGCTTTTCCACTCTTCAACAGAAAAGATGAATCACAGCAACCATTCACCCCTTCTGAAAATCCACTTCATTTTCTTCTTATTATTATTTTTTTGCTTTTAAATAAACAGCCGGCTCCCAGGCGAGTGACAGCCGCTGTCACAAACGGTGCAGGAGGCGGAGGACGAGCCTCCAGTAAGGGCTGCAGGTTTGACTTTCTCCACGCGCTCAGCCTTCAACAGATCAGCGCTTTCCTGCACCTCAATATTCACTCATGGCATGGTTTGGATTGGAAAGGACCATGAAGCTCATCCAGTCCAACCTCCCAGTACGTGCATAGACACCTCCCAGTGGAGCAGGTTGCACAAAGCCCCATCCAGCCTGGCCTTGAAATGCTCCAGGGATGGGGCAGCCACAACTTCTCTGGGCAACCTGTGCCAGTGCCTCACCAGCCTCAGAGGAAAACATTTCTTCCTTAAGATCATATCTCAATCTCCCCTCTTTCAGCTTCAAACCATTCCCCCTTGTCCTATCCCTGCACTCCCTGACCAAGAGCACCTACCCTGCTTTGCTGCAGGCCCTCTTTCAGTACTGGAAGGCTGCTCTAAGGTCTCCCTGGAGCCTTCTCGTCTCCAGGCTGAACAACCCCAACTCTCTCAGCCTGTCCTTGTATGGGAGGTGCTCCAGCCCTTGGATTATCTTCATGCCCTCCTCTGCGATCATCCAGTTCCAACTTATCGCACACTTCCCACTGGATCAAGTTGTTCAAAGCCCCATCCAACCTGGCCTTGAACACCTCCAGGGATGAGGCAGCCACGACTTCTCTGGGCAACCTGGGCCAGGGCCTCACCACCCTCATAGGAAAACATTTCTTCCTAAGATCTCATCTCAATCTCCCCTCCTGCAGGTTAAAACAATTCCCCTTGTCCTATTCCTGCACCCCTGGATCAAGAGTCCCTCCTTAGCTTTCCTGTAGGTCCTTTTAATTACTGGAAGCTGCTCTAAGGTCTCACAAAGCCTCTCTTCTCCAGGCTGAACAACCCCAGCTCTCTCAGACTTTCTCCACAGCAGAGGTGCTCCAGCCCTCAAACCATTATCGTGGCCCTCAGCCCAAGAGGTGAATCTGCAGTGCTCTTTCAAAGAGCAACACCACAGGTGCATGGTGGGAACCCAACCCCACTCCCAGCTGGCTTTCAGGGCATCCAGAAATACCTGGCACTGTTACGGCGATGTTAAAAACTGCTGGCCTGGACTCGGATCAGCCTTTCACATGGAGATCATCTTCAGTGAGGTATTACTCTATCCCATGACAATCACTCTGGCTCTCAAAGCCCACACTGGCAGCAGCAACGTGTGTGAAACCATCGCGGGCGGATGTAGGAGGATCAGGTGCTCACCAGCCAGAACTTGGAAGGAGTTTCCCCAAGCTCCCTTCCTATCTCTGCTGTTGAAAACTGGAAATCCTTGTGCTTCAGCCTGACCTACCATGAAATGACTCCCAAATGTGTTTTTTCGCCATCAGTGAATGACACAGGTTTAGTTCATTCAGAAATATATGCAAGAACCTATGAGACCACAATTAAGAATAACCTGCTGGGTCCAGGCCTGTCAAGATCTTCATTAATGATCTGGATAACGGGGCACAGTGCACCCTCAGCAAGCTTTGCTGACACCACCAGAGGAGTGTCTGGTGCTCCAGAGGGTCTTGCTGCCATCCAGAGGGACCTCACCAGGCTGGAGAAATGGACCCACAGGAACCTTGTGAGGTGCCACAAGGAGAAGTACAAAGTCCTGGCCCTGGAGAGGAACAACCCCAGTCGCCAGGAAGGGTTGGGGCCACCCAGCTGGGAAGCAGCTCAGCAGGAAAGCACCTGAGGGTTCTGGTGGACACCAAGTTGACCGTGAGCCACCACCATGACCTCGCTGCAGAGAAGGCCAGTGGTGTCCTGGGCTGCGTTAGATCACTGCCAGGAGGTAGAGAGAGGGGATTCTGCCCTCTGCTCAGCGCTGGGAAGGCCACACCTGGAGCGCTGTGTTCAGTGCTGGGCTCCTCAGGACAAGAGGGACATGGACAGACTGGAGAGAGCCCAGTGAAGGGACTGGAGCATCTCTGGGGTAAGGATAGGCTGAGAGAGCTGGGACTGCTCCACCTGGAGGAGAGAAGGCTCGGGGTGGGGGTCTCATCAATGTCTGTAAATACCTGGAGGGAGGGTGCAGAGGCACTGAGACACAGGAGACACAGGAGGGTCTTTCTGAACATCTCACTTTTTGACTGTGAGGGTGACTGAGCACTGGCACGGGTTGCCCAGGGAGGCTGTGAAGTCTCCATCCCTGGAGATCCTCAAAATCTGTCTGGTCACAGTCCTCAGTAACTACCTCTTGGTGGCCCTGCCTGAACAGTGAGGTTGGACCAGATGACCTCCAGAGGTCCCTTCCCACCTCAGCCTCTCTGTGATTCTGTAACTTACTGTCTTGCGAACTCTTCAGAAGCCAAAACTGATGGGATTTAAGCTCATAGTGGGGTAAGATGACATCCAGCACTGAGAAGGAGATCCCTGCACTGAGCAGGACATAGAGATCCCACCAGTGTCCCTCCAGCTCTACACTGGTGTTCAGTGAACAAGCACCAGCTACTGCACACCATGACAGACCTTTGCCATGTACGAGACAACCCTCATCATGTTAGGAGCCACTAATGAACGGTTAAAAGCTGCTCAGAGGAAATGAACCCATTACAGCCCCCTCTGAAGGATCTTGGAGCATCTGAGGAATGATAAGCTTACTTCCTAGAAGAGCCCCGAGACCAGGGAATTATTATCCTAGTTAGCAGGCAGGAAAACTAAACTGATGAGGTTTTAAGCAAAAAGACTGAGAAAACACCAAAGAATATGGATGCTTAAATAATCTGGACATGACATAGTTCAGGCTCCTAAAGAGATGTGGAGATGTTGATGGTGGATCTCTCTCCTCTGAAACTGCAGCAGGCCAGAACCTTCGTTTTCTGTCTTGCCTTGCTTTTTTTTTCAGAAAAAAACCCTCTCTGTATGTGTAAAATAGAATACGCAAATAGAATAATAGAATCACAAAATCATTAAGGATGGAAAAGACCTCTGAGATCATCAAGTCCAACTGTCAGCCCAACACCACTGTGCTTACTAAACTATGTCCTGAAAAGCCACATCTACATGCTTTTTGAACTCCTCCAGCGACAGAGTCCACCAGTGCCTTGGGCAGCCTCTTCCAATGCTTCACCACTCTTTCAGTAAAGACATTTTTCTCATATCCAATCTAACCCTCCCCTGGTGCAACTTGAGGCCATTTCCTCTCATCCTATCACTTGTTACTTGGGAGAAAGACTAACACAGAACCTTGGGACTCAATGGTCTCATGCTAAACATCCAGAAGGAGAAGCTCAGAGATATAATCTCCATCCCCGGCTACACCAGGGCAGATTGGTGGCACGTCTAAGACCAAGGTGCTCAACGATCTCCAGCTCTTGCTCTTCAAGCAGATGGGCACTCCTGACTGCACCTCCCGCACAGTGAGCAGAGTCACTGAAAGCTGCCTGAGTTCCTCCAAGGGAAAGAGCTACAAATACATCCAGTTATTTTCCTAATAATAATTTTCCTAATAACTCTTATAATTAGGATGGGTTTAATTTTCCCTCAGCCACACTTTTCTGCTGCCTGATCGCGGCAGCACGTGCTGGTTGCTCTTGTACCTCTCACCATGCGCAGAAGTAACTGGGATGAGTCTAGGAATAAAGGAGATGGAAGGAGATGGAGAGTTTCTTGGAGCTGTAGCAATGGAGAATGACCACTGGAGAGGGTTTCTTAAAGGAGGTGGCATCAAGGAGCATCAAAGCAGGACAGGTAAAGGCTGAGAGAAGGTGAAGTTAGAAAAAGGAGAGCAGTGAGCTAAGCGCAAGAGAGCTGTCAGCTCAGGGAGGATGAGGATGAAGGATCGACTCTGAGCCTCGAGCAGGAGGAAGGCAACCAGACCAGGTTGGTGAAGGACAGTGGGGCAGCAGGAGCTGCTTTGCAAAGGGAAGAGGGAGGAGAAACCTCCTTCTGGAGTAATTACAATGGATCTGATGAAGCAACAACCCCAGAGCTTGTAAAAACCCCTGGTTACCGCAAGACCAACAAACAGTCTCCTGGTGTGCCTTCCCCATGGGACCAGCATTACAGCTGCAACGTGGTGCTGGGAAGCAGAGAGCGACTGCTCAAAAGGCTTGAGTGAAGCTGGTTTGCTTTATCATTAAAAGCAACGTGCAAAAAAATAATAATTAAAAAGTCAAGTCATCCAGGAATCTATTTCTTTAAATGGCAGGGGGTTGGATCTGGATGATCTTTAAGGTCCCTTCTAACCTGAACCATTCCATGAGTCTAAATATAGGGTGTCCCCTTCTTTGTCCCAGGCATCGTTTGTAACATGTACAAAGAAAACTGGAGTGCAGCAAGTACATCAGCTACGGAAAGGACCGGTTGCTTTTGACTGAGGAGTCAGGATGAAGCATGGCCATTCTTTCGCCTAATGCCATTCTTCCCCAGCAAGATGCCTCTCGGAGAGTGAGCGACTGGTACGTGGGGTGGAGAAACAAGGTTTAAAAAAGCCAACCCCCCCAAAAAATAAAGCTCAGCTCTTGGGCACAACCCTTTCTGCAGGATCAAGATAACTCCCAGCTCCACATCGACACTGAGCCGGGGAGCGTTCGGGCAGCGAGCAGTCAGAGCATCCTACTTAAAACAAAGGTGTCGGAGGGGATCATTCACATGACAGCCTTAAAATCTCATTACAGAAGCTAAGCTTCAATTAAAACGCATGCGTTCGGTCATGCAGCTTAATTGCTGGTTGTGCTTACCCTGAAATCCACCCGGGACACCTGTAGGGTGCGGGGAACAGCCAGCTCGTCCCCCGGTGCAGCCCCTTGGGCTAAGAAAGTGCCGTGAAGCCGTAAAATCACCAATTTACCTGCGGTAATTCTGCACCGCTGCTCAGTTCAGCCCTGTTGCCACAGTAACACTTGTGGTGTAGCCGAGATCACTGATTATGAAACCAGAAAAAAAATCAGAGGCTGCTAATTAGGATACACTCCAGTTCTCAAAAAGCTCCGGATTAATGACATTACGGTTGAGAGTGCAGGAGAAATAAAGACACCAGAAAGCATCGCCTCGGTCAGCATCAGCGGCTGCTTTTTGGGTCTTTTTCTATGTGGGTCTTAAAATCCAGCTTGCAAATTCCCTGTGAATTCAGCTTGTTTTCCTTCTCTCTAAACAAATGTGCAAGACTCGGTGGCAGAGTCCTTACTCTTTACATATATTTGCATGTATTGGACTGGAAGAAAAGTGTTGGGGACGATGCACAAATGGCAAGAGCCAGAGTGGGGCCAGGGATGCTTCCCCTGCATCTCGCATTAACAGTGTTTCTGTTGCAGTTTGCCAGTGAAAGAAACCAAAAGCCTGATTTTACCAGGTCTATAAACGAGGTTTGCAAACGAGAGGAACTGGAGTTACAAATGTTTTCCTCTCTGACTTTGATTCGAGTGCCAAAAGCATTTTGAGGCATGTCTTCTGCTGAAGGCTTCAAGCTGAAAAGTCTGACTGGGAGCAGTTGTGATGCCAGACACAAGCGTTTTTCAACACAATCTACAAATAAAATACGGGAGCGCATTTCCAGGGGAAAGGAAAATGGCCTGAGAGGTATTTCTGGAGCTTCAAACCCAGAACAACACTGCTTTAAAAGTCAGCTCATCAAAACACCTTAATTTTTCCGTTCTCACTGGATGGCAAATCTACCAAGAGGATTAAATGGTGCCAAACAAGCCGGGTCAGCGACCACAACTGTGTCTGTTAACAGTCAATAATGTTCATTACATCAATGGCAGACCCTGTATTTCTCCATCATCCATAGAATAGAATGTTTTGGGTTGGAAGGGACCTTAAAGCCCATCCAGTTCCAACCCCCTGTCATGTACAGGGACACCTCCCACTGGATCAGTCTGCTCAAAGCCCCGTCCAGCCTGGCCTTGAACACCTCCAGGGATGGGGGCAACCACCACTTCTCTGGGAAACCTGTGCCGGTGCCTCACTACCCTCACAGGAAAACATTTCTTCCTAAAATCTCATTATAATCTCCCCTCTTTCAGCTTAAAACCACTCTCCTTCATCCTATCTCTACACCCCATGATCAAGAGCCCCTCTTCAGCTTTTCTGTAGGTCCCCTTTAAGAAGAAAGAGAGATAGAAGAGCTCTCGCCTTCAAGCAGCAAGGAAGCTTTACGCCACTAAAATGTAAATGTACAGGAAACGTTTGTGTGACCTAGAGACTTCAGCTACCAGCTCGCTGACAACAGGGATGCTGGTTTTATGAATATCTTTTGCTCAGCCAAAAGCTACCATGAAAACAAGCTGCAGCTCGGTTGAAAAGCAATTCAATCGGCTGCTGAAGCCCTCATCCAGGTTGAAGGTGAAGCTCAGATCAAAATCAATCAACTGCAAGCTTGGATGCAGTTACTGTAGGTATTATAAGCCAGAACAATTGTAGATGGAATCAGAATCATAGAGGTTGGAAAAGACCTCTAAGATCATCAAGTCCAACTGTCAGCCCAACATCACTGTGCCTATTAAACCATGTCACAAAGTGCCACGTCTACACACCAAACACCTCCAGTGATGGTGACTCCACCACTTCCCTGGGCAGCCTCTTTCAATGCTTCACCAGTCTTTCAGTAAAGACATTTTCCCTAATATCCAATCTAAACCTCCCCTGGAGCAACTGGATGCCATTTCCTCTCATCCCATTACTTGTTACTCGGGAGAAGAGACCAACACCCACCTCGCTACAACCTCCTTTCAGGGAGCTGTAGAGAGCGAGGAGGTCTCCCCTCACTCTCTTCTTCTTCAGAAACAGCTCCAGGTCCCTCAGCCACTCTCCATAACTCCTGTTCTCCAGACCCTTCCCCAGCTCCGTTCTTCTCTGGACGTGCTCCAGCCCCTCAATATCCTTCTCGGAGTGAGGAGCCCAGAACTGAACCCAGGATTCAAGGTGTGGCCTCACCAGCACTGAGTACAGGAGGATGATCCCTTCCCTACTCCTGATGGCCACATCATTTTTGATCCAAGCCAGGCTGCTGTCGGCCTTCTTGGCCACCTGGGCCACTGCTGGCTCATGTTCAGTTGTTGTTGACCAGCGTCCCCAGGTCCTTCTCTGCCAGGCAGCCTTCCAGCCACTCTTCCCCAAGCCTGGAGCACTGCGTTGGGTTGTTGTGACCGAAGTACAGCACCCAGTCTTTGGTCTTATTGGTCACACAGATCATTTGTGACCCACCATAAGATAAAAAGAGAAACAACCACTCTTTGGCCACCCCAATTCATCCCAGTCCCTACTTCTAAAATGAGAAGAAATAACTGTAGAAACCCCCCACTGCATATACTAAAAACCTCTGAACGCTGCAGGGCTGAACTCTCCCTGCAGCACAGGCAACGCGAACTTCATATCCACAGCAAGAGCCACCAGCATCCTCCAGCAAAGCACAACCTGAAGGCCTAAAGGGGCTTTCCAGAAGGCAATGCTACTCAACCACTGGATGGAGCTCCGTGCAATTACCCTCCCACAAACTAATTACACCTTGTCAGCTCCTGGTTTGAGGGATTAACACTGGGAATTAAGCTGATGACTTGGAGAAGGGCTCTCCCCTATGTTGTCCCAGGTTGTTGACAACCCTCGCCCTGTGAGAAGCAAAGTGCTTGGAGAATAATTGGGGAATCACTTTTGTCACCACTTTCGTGCAGGAAATTAAGTGGGATTCAGTTTTTTTCTTTAGAGGCATCACCTGAAGTCCTGAAGGTACAGCTTCCCTGCTTGTGGTTGAATGAACCAGTCTCTTCTGGGGATACGTTAGGTGCTTGTTGATTACCTATAAATGTGATTTATTAGCTGGAAACAATGCAAAGGGCTGATCTTGTGTACTCAAACGTCCACTGACCACAACGTAAGATCAATCAGTCAAGCACAAGGGCATCCCAGTCCTGAGCAGACAGGGATTGCCACGTTACAAATAATTAACTAATAAAACCAGTGGGATTCAGCTGCCACCGATGGTTGAGTTGGAAACATTATTTCTAACCTTTTAATAGGCTTATTTACAGGAATTAGCTCTTTAATGCCGTGTATTCATGTATACAGCACAGTATAAGCCGGTTTGATGCAACCACAGAGAGAACATCTGCTTTTGTGAGCAATTAGGGACATCACTGCCGATTGTGGGGACTGCAGGTAAGAGCAGCTGTGGAGAGAGATGTGACGCTTTTCAAGATGCTAATGTGAGTGGGAAGTTCATCAGGAACCTAAACACCTCAGCAGAAAGGAGCCTGCTGCCAGAGAGGAGCCAAAATATCTTCAGCAAAGGAAGGACTACGGGGCCAGCAGCGTTTTGGGGTGACCCCCACTATCACTCACGCAGTCGGCATTTCCAACAGAACAGTCTCCTAAACTTTTCTCCTCAGCAGCTCAAACTCCTGAAAAAAGACCAAACTCTGCCTCCAGTGTCTATTCCCACTTCCCATCTTTTTTTTTTCCTGGTTTTTTTTCCCACTTCCCATCTTTTTAGACTGGATATTAGAAAGTTTCTTCACTGAAAGAGTGGTGAAGCGTTGAACAGGCTGCCCAGGGCAGTGGTGGAGTCTCTATCCCTGGAGGGGTTCCAAAAACGTGTAGCTGTGGTGCTTCAGGACATGGTTCAGTAAGTACATTGGGGTTGGGCTGACGGTTGGACTGGATGATCTTGGAGGTCTTTTCCAACCTCAATGACTATGATTTTTTCCATCTGCTTTCCTTTTCATCCTCCATGCCCAAAAGGGGCATCCTTGTTCAAGACGACGTGACGCTGCAGGCAACAGGTCGTGGAGCCACACCAACAAGCCTGACAGTTTCTGTCACTGCTACTGCTATAAAACTATTATATATATTTATATAAATATATGTATAGCTGTAAACCTATTATAAACCTAATCTCATAGAGCTATTACATATCATATATATACATTACTATAAACCTATCATAAACTTAATATCATTGCTAGAAGCCTATTTCCTGCTGACACAAGATTATTTCAACTCCAACAATCCTAGTCTTAAGCAACAGGGTGGGTACAAGCCTCTGCAGCCCCCACAGATCCCAAGACAAAATCTAACGCTCCGTAGCTCTGGAAGAAAATCTAATTAAAATGCAGTTTCTTATCCTTAAAGTGATTAAACAACAGCCTGGGACGACAAAGTTGTAGCCCTCCCATGTTATTCACAATTCATTCTCTATTTTAATCTCCCCGACAAAAGGCTGAACTCAACCGCATTGTTGTCAGCGAGGGCTTTTATCATCAAGCCTTCGAAACGGTCAAGGCATGGGAGAGAACAATGACTCTCACAGAAGAATAAATACAGTCTAAACAAAAATACCCTGTTGCTAAGGTTTCAATCAGGCTTTTTTTTTGGGCCCAGCCGGCTTGCTGGCAATCCTGGTGCCACCCTATATGAAAAAAGAGGTGAGGATTAGGACTCAGAGAGGGGAAAAGAACCTGACATTCAGCCCCATCATGTTTTGCCCTTCAGGACAGCATCTAGAAAATGAATATAATATAGCAGACTTTCAACCAAAACCAATGGCTGGAGATTCCAGTGGTGAGGCCCTGGCACAGGTTGTGCAGAGAAGTCATGGATGCCCCTCCCCTGGAGGTGTTCAAGGCCAGGTTGGATGAGGTTTTCAGCATCCTGGTCCAGCGGGAGGTGTCCCTGCCCATGGCAGGGGGTTGGAACTGGAGGGGCTTCAAGGTTCCTTCCAACATAAACCATTCTATGACTCTACGCTGGTGTTTGGAGCAGGCAATGCTCTACCCATGCCCACATGTTGCTCTGACCTCTGTGGTCATGGACTTCATGCCTTGCTCCAGCAAGGGTGGGAAGTGAACCATGCAGGAAGATCTTTGTGGTGAAACCTCAAGGTTACTGCAGTGGTGATGGGCAAGGTGCTCACAAAGTTGGAAGCTGGCCGCTGGGAGTGATGGCATGGCAAGAAGAAAGCTGGAGAAGGTGGAGGCGCAAGCTCTGCCAGAGCAAAGAGGTCCATGAATCATAGAATGATAGAATCATAAGATCATAGAACGGTTTGGCTCAGAAGGGACCTTAAAGCTCACCCAGTTCCAAGCCCCGAGCCATGTGCAGGGACACCTCCTACTCAGCCAGGCTGCTCAAAGCCTCATCCAACCTGGCCTTGAATGCCTCCCAGTGGGGCAGCCCGCACAGCATTGGTGTAGATGCTGGGAACATCCAACCGGGACCTCCTCTCAAGGAAAGGCCCACCCAAACCACAACAAATTCTCTTGTGAAATCAACCCCAAAAGCAACCACAGAGCACTGTGTGGTTTGTACATTCTTAGCTAAAGGAGAGGCACCTGCTTTTGGCGTTTGGTAGAAAAATCCCCTTTCCCAGCGGTGGTACGAAAAGGAACTGGGTTTGGCCGTGGTGTCCTCCTGACTAAACACAGCTGCCAGCTTTGCAGTAAGGACTTCCAGCAGCAAAGGAGGCCAGGGGAGATTGAGATGAGATGTCAGGAAGAAATCTTTTCCTGTAGGGGTGGTGAGGCACTGGCCCACGCTGCCCAGAGAAGTCATGGCTGCTCCATTCCTGGAGGTGTTCATGGCCAGGTTGAATGAGGCTTCGAGCAACCTGATCCAGTGGGAGGTGTCCCTGTCCATGGCAGGATGTTGGAACTGGATGGGCTTTAAGTTCCCTTCCAACCCAAACCATTCTATGATTCTGTGATTCTATTAAAGTGGCTCCAGGGTCAAGAGTGACCACAGGGCTGGGAAAGCTCTGACTTATAACCATGCCAAGGTAATGCAGGGCAGAAGGTCAGGGCAGAGGACAGGAGAGCTGTGGCGGCTTCCACGACCAGCCCATCTTCCTCCCCTCTAGATGGAGCTCCAGGAGAAGCCTGAGGTTCCTCCCCAGAGTGAAGGCGGATGCATCCCATTTACCCCAAGCATCATCTCCTCACCTGCAGCTTGATGCTAGAGAAGAGGACAACTTCACATAGGCAACTTCATGAAAACCCACAAATTGTCAGATTAATTATTCCTCTGCAATACAGCAGTAAAATGCTCCTCTCAGCAAATGGCAGTCGAAACACAGAGCCCCTCATAAAGAACTTTCTTCTCCTTTGGTGGGAGAATTCTCAGTGCGAAGGCACGGAAGGGCTGTTGCGATCAGGCACGATGGGCACCGCAGCACCAGCAGCTCCAGGCGTGCCAGGACAGGATGAGAGGGAATGGTTTTAAGCTGAAAGAGGGGAAATTCAGACGAGATCTTGGGCAGAAATGTTTTACTGTGAGGGTGGGGAGGCACAGGTTGCCCAGGGAAGCTGTGGCTGCCCCATCCCCGGAGATGTTCGGGATAAGGTTGGATGGTGCTTGATGCAACCTGATCGAGTGGGAGGTGTCCCTGCCCATGGCAGCGGGGTTGGAACTGGGTGACCTTTAAGGTCCTTTCCAACCCAAATCATTCCATGATTCTATGATAATCAAATAAGCATTGAGAGGCTACGACAGCGCTCAGATCTCTCTCTATTAGGAATCTGCCCCAAACAGCCACCAAAATTACACCAAATTAAATTCATTCCAAACCCATCCAGACGACAGAGCACTCCGCTCAGGTTGAAGTATTTTAATTTCAATAGCAATGCACTGGGTAGCAACAGAGACGTCCCCATCTTTCAAAGTCTTTGCTGTCCCAGCCTTTTCAAAAGGCTTTGAAAAGCAGCGTTCCCACAAAAACACCCATTTCCATCACGCCCTGGCTAGGAGCATAATACACAGAAGGCTCCTCAGTATCGCCGTTAAATGAGAGACCCCCCTAACCAGGCGTTAAATGGTACAGGAGCTTGCACACAACAACAGAGAGCGCTTTCTGTAGTGTACTCACTGCACAAACACAAGACAAAGTCTGTTGCTGAAGACCAAGACTGTACTTGGCCGCGCGGAGGCCCAGCCTCACAAATTCATCTTGTTTTCATAGAATCATGGCACCATTTGAGTTGGAATGGACCAGAAAGCCCATCCAGTTCCAACCCCCCTGGCATGGGCAGGGATACCTCCCACTGGATAGGGTTCCTCAAAGCCCCATACAACCTGGCCTTGAACACCTGCAAGGACAGGGCTTTTATGATGTTTCTGGATGACCTGTGTCTCACCACGCTCATCGCAAAACATTTCTTCCTTACACCCAAGGTCAATCCCCCTTCTTTCAATTTAAAACTGTCGCCCCTTGGCCTATCGCTACAGACCCTACCAAAAAGTCTGTCTCCATCTTTCTTATAAGCCTCCTTTAAGTACTGAAAGGCCACAATAAGGTCACCCCAGAGCCTTCTCCAGGCTGAACAACCCCAACTCTCTCAGCCTGTCCTTGTATGGGAGGTGCAGCGGCGCCTGGATTATCTTTGTGTTCTCCTCTGGACTTGCTCGAACAGATCCATGTCCTTCCTGTGCTGAGGACTCCAGAACTGAACACAGGACTCCAGGTGAGGTCTCATAAGATGTTATGGGATCCCTTTATATCCTCTTTATATCTCCGGTGCATCAGTGTACAGATGTTTCTACAATAATAAGATTGGATGCTGCTTCCTTCCCATCTCAATCCCTGGTGTACAGCTTAAGACTACAGGAAAGGTAGTCTTAGAGGCTTTGGAAAACATGGTGGCATCTTCATTTTCAATTAATTAATTTTCTCAGTAGCAGCACAAGAAAAGGTTTAGCTCTGAAGTCCCCGATGGTTGCACAGCTGAAGGAAAACCCCCATATCTCAACCACCACTTTGCAGAGGCTGCCAGCATGGTCGTGAGTGTGGATTTGACCGTTTCACAGCTCCAACAATGGTGGTGAAGTCCACAGGCACAGCTCAACCTCTAAAGCAGATTTTACACCAGCTGGAAGGATGTGCTCTCAAAAGGGAGAGCGCAGGCAGCCCTTGCGCTTCCCAGGTGGCCTTTCTCAGCAGCAGAAGGACATTTCAGGTGTGGGATGCTCTTAAACCAGCCAGAGGAACCAGTTATAAATAGCAGATGCTGAGATACTTATTAAGAGTCAATCAAGGAACATCAGCCATGGGGTGACCTGTAATCCTTGCTGGTGTGGACTGGTATTAAAATTAATGAGTTAGAAATAAATGAGACATCCCGACTTGCACAAACATGTATCTGACTACGAGATTTATGTACAGACAGAATTAATCCACTACCATATCTCCCCTGACCTATTTGGGCATGGAGATAAGACCCATGAGAATGATCTCAGAAGAACCAACAGTGCCACCACCATCAGTTGGTTTTCATAGCCATCAATATTTTCCCCGTGCTCCAGAGGATACTTTGAGGGACAGAAGAAGCTGTAACATCTCTGAAAGCTTCTTTAGCACAAAGGGAAAGACTCCTTCACCCCAGAGGGAAGGGAAGTTTCAGGTGACCTGGTTCAAGGATGCAGCTACTGCTGAGCAGCTTTAACTCCTCTCATCCCAGATTAGCTCCTCTGAACTCACCAGCGGCAAAGCCGTTTCACTCGCTGGAAAGATGCCACGTTGGTGTGTCAGATTAAACATCTGTGCTTTTAAGCCCTGGATTTTCAGATCAGATCTATGTGTTTAGGAGAGTGAAAAAAACAACTAAACTGTCTGAGTTTCATTGAACAGAGACACCATTCTTTCTTCCTCCCCATCCCCCATCTCACCCTGCCTCTTCTCGCTCTCCAGGCAAAGCGGTTTGACAGATTTCAGGAAAATGCAGAAAGAATAAGTAGTTTTATGGTTTCTTTGGTCAGTGTTTTCCTATTAAGTCAGAGAGGAGCTACCAGAAACACAGCGCGCAGTTGGCATCTGCCCCTCCTGCCTCACTGTTGCAAATCAGGATCTCATATTTGAGGACCAGGTGGATGGTCCCACCCTCAAGTAAATTTCTGGGACATACAGCAGGACAGCCAGCTCTGGGATCCATAAACCGCATCATAGAATCACCAGGTTGGAAAAGACCTTTGAGATCATCAAGTCCAACCATACCTGTCCAATACTAAAACATATCCCTGAGCACCTCATCTACCCATCTTTTAAACACCTCAAGGGATGGTGACTCCACCACCTCCCTGGGCAGTGCTTGATAACCCCTGTGGTGAAGAAAATTTTCTCGATGTCCAATCTGAACCCGCCCCGGTGCAACTTGAGGCATCACATACAGCACCAAAAGCACACAAACCCACATGGACCTTTAGTCCAGGATGCACACTCAGCCTTGGAGAGCTGAGTTCCTCATTGACAGCATCAGTAGAAAGGCTGAAGACGGAATAGTCCCCTCCGGGAAAGACCTCACAGGCTTTAGTTGTGCCCTTTAGATGAGGAGCAAACATGGAGCCTTTCAACAAGATAGGATAATTCCATTTTTCGAGCTAAGGTGGATGAGTTTTACCTCACCAGCAGAAAACTCTCTGAGAAAGAAGCAAAGAAGTCCCTCAAAGCTACGAGTCCCTGCTGTGTTGCGTCCTTAACTCTCTGTTGGCGGCATGGTATGAAAAGAAGGGAACAGTTCTATGTCTGATTTACTCCATAGCATCAAAGGGCTGCACAGCTGCTCTTTTGGCAGGTCCAAGCGCAAGGGTGGAACCAGGTCAGCAGTGAAGGAGGACTTAGGGAGACCTTCTAGCAGGGTGTGCCCAATCCTGAGGTCACAGCCAGGTCACCAGACCATCGCCTCAGCACACATCACACACAGGCAGCTGTGGCCCTCTTTCCACCGTGCTAAAATACACATGGTTTCCCTCATCAAACATCCATGTGCCTCAGCACCTTCTCAAGTCCTGCTGTCCTACAGCGCTTCCCACCGCTCTCCTTCACCTGCAGGTCTCCGTATAAGAGAAGGAGCAGCTTTAAAGTAAAAATAAGCAAGAGTTCCCCAACAAAGGGACGTGATGATCCTCTGGATCCTCCTCCTCTAGACACTTTCCAGTAGCTTGAGATCCTTTTTCATACTGTGGCGATGTCCCTTCCATCTCAGCCACTCTGGGATTCCGTGAATTTGCACGACAAATCCTTCACGTTGCTTTTCTAGCACACAGCCTCTCCAAGATGACTCTCACTGGCTCCAACACCAAGCAGCAGACGTTACTCCTAAGGCTCATGGTGGGTTTAGGCACCATATCCAGCTATTTGGGATCTCTCCAATGAAGGAGTAGACAAGGCAAGTCAAATCGTCATTGTCTTCCTCTACAGATGGCAGACTCAGCTACAAAAACATTAACCAACTTGTCAAGACATCTTGCTGGCTGTATCTACCCAACAAAGATATCCACCAGGGAGTGATCCCCATCCCCTCGAAGCAACTCAACTGCTCAGGATCAGCCTACCTGGAGCAGGCTCTGTCCTGCTGATGTCCAGCACTGTGCCTGGCTTGTGTCTGGGTCCCATAAAGTCTTCATGGCACAACAGCATCTTCCCATGGGGCATTTTTTGCTTCTTTTCCATTTCAAAAGGCCTGAGATACTCCAAGAGCTGTGATGCTGCACACCAAAATTAGGGGTTTAACAGCTCAGTGGGTAAAAAGATGAGTCACAAAAGCACAGGAGCACATGGGGCCATTTAATTGCACAAGCCCTGCAGTAACCAGAGAACTTGGTGGATCAGGAGAAGGGAAATCCAGCACCTCTTGTTCATGCCAAGTAGGTCCCTCGGGCAAAGTATTCCCTAAACCACACCTACGGTGTGAGGAACTGCTCAATGAGGAGCCAGCTGGGAAGCAGGTGACAAACTGGGCAGTTAAGGACAGTGAGGAGTCCCGAGTCCCAGCCTTTCGTCTTTACCACCATCTACATCCTTCCTTGCTGCACAGAAACTATTGTTTCCACATCTTTGAGTCTTGCTGGGTACCCACCTTCCCTCTCCTGGCCCAAGGGAATTGCCATTCAGCCTTTTTCCACCCATTTTTTAGAGGAAACCAGTGCAAGGATCAAAGGAGGCTCCTGGGCGGGCACAGCGAGCGTCTGATGTAAAAGGGCAGCAACTGAAGTGGTGGCACCAAAAAGATGTGTTAACAGGTATTGAGAAAACTGAGGGGTTGCTCCTTTGCAATGGAGCTTCTGGCCATGTAACCTGAGTGCCAAGAAGATGCCAAGAAGCAGAGGAAGGAGAGAAAAGAAGACCAAAGTTTGGATTAAGGAGAGAACTCGGTGAAAAAATCAAAGAGCAAGCACCTCCTTCTACTTAGCGTTGTTGCACTGGATCATCCTCAAATGACCCTCATGTTTTACTGAAGGAGGAAAATTTGATTTAAAATTTTAAACTGGAAATCTTTTGGTTGCACGAGATGAAAGAAGCTCTACTCGGGAAGTGGAGCAACCATGAGGAGCTAAGTCCCTGCTGAGCTGAGCCCCAGCATTCCCGCAAAGCAGATGAACAGAAGTGGCCATTTCCCCCTCCTTTTCCTCAGCAGGACTGCAAAATGACACACAACTCTGGCATTTTGCTATCCTATGCCCACCAGAAACATCTGATGTTTGTGTGGAAGAAGGCTTGAGGGTTTCCAATACAACTTCTTACCCTCCTCACGTGTCCATCTATCTCCTGTGCGGTTTGTGGAGCAAAATCCATGTTGAGGCAGGCAGAAATGGATTATTATTATCTTTTTTATGAATCCTTTGTAGTGCTCTTCAGCAGCTCTGGGAGGACGAGTCCCAGCCTGCTATTTGTTCATCCACCAAGGGAGGGAAGAGTGATTCCAGGGTTTTGCATCACTCGTTTGTGGGCATTCAAAGCCATCAACTAACCTCGGGCCATAACATCCCAGCTGTTTTCTAGGAGGACTCCCTGTGTAATCATCATAGAATCATGGAATGTCCTGAGTTGGAAGGGACCCAAAAAGAATCATTGAGTATGTAAATTGTTAATCACGATGGCTTCGAGTCGGTTAAGGGCAGGGCCGAGGCTGTATTTACTTTGGCATCTGATTGCTAACGCTCTGTCTTCCAGAGTCCTCTTATTTCCTTCTCGAGTAATTAGTAGCCTGTCAGTGGGGAGAGGAGGGATCATAGAATGCTTTCAGTCAGAAAAGACCTTTAAGATCATTGAGTCCAACCGGTGATCCAGCTCTGCTAAGTCCAATGCTAGACCATGTCCCCAAATACAACACCTACTCAACACCTCCAGGGATGGTGAATCAACCACTCCCCTGGGCAGCCTCTTCCAGTGCTTGACAACCCTTTCAGTAAAGAAATTCCATCCAATGTCCAACCTAAATCTCCCCTGGTGCATCTTGAGGCCATTTCCCCTTGGGCATTGATGAGGAACATCACCCCATTATTGCTGTGTCTTTTGCCACTAGTGCCAAACCCATGACCATGCCAGTTTGTTGCGTTATTGGAAAACTGAGAAGTTATCAAAGAAAACTGAATTCCTTCTTTCTGGGATTAAGCTGCTTCCAAAGATGAGATCCAAGGTTACCTAGAAGTGCTGGAGCTGATAAATAGCCCCATGATTGATTTATAATCCATGACAAATGAGCCCAGTATTTCATAACAATATTCAGAAAGGTGAAACACCTGCTATGTATCATGTCAGAAATTGTTCCTGCTAGGGAAAAAAAGACATCCCTCCTTGCTGCTGCCGAAGAAAGCGTTAATTCCAGCCTCTGTGGCCTTTCCCATCCCATCATCCCCCATCCTGTATTATCTGCAGTTTCAATACAGGATGGGGGATGATGTGACTGAGAGCAGCTCAGAAGAACTTCGGGGTCCTGGCTGATGAGAAGCTCGACATGAGTTGGCAATGTGCACTCACAGCCCAGAAGGCCAACTGTGTCCTGGCTGCACTCAAAACAGTGCGGCCAGCAGGGCGAGGGAAGTGATTCTGCCCCTCTACTCTGCTCTTGTGAGACTTGTGTCACTGGGAGTCTTGTGTCCAGTTGTGGAATCCTCAAGATAAGAAGGAGATGGAGCTGTTGGAACGGGTCCAGAGGAGGGCTACAATAACGATTTGATGGCTGGAGCACCTCCCACATGAGGAGGCTGAGAGAGTTGGATTTGTTCAGCCTGGAGAAAAGAAGGCTCTGAGGACACCTTTTAGCGACTTCCAGTACCTGAAGGGGCTACAAGAAAGCTGGGGAGGGGCTTTTTATAAAGGCTTGTAGTGATAGGAATGGCTATAAATTGGAGAGGGGCAGATTTAGACTAAACATAAGGAGGAAATTCTTCACTGTGAGGGTAGTGACGCATTGGCACAGGTTGCCCAGGGAAGTCGTGGCTGCCCCATCCCTGAAAGTGTTCAAGGTCAGGTTAGATGGGGCCTTGGGCAGCCTGATCCAGTGTGATGTGTCCCTGCCCATGGCAGGGGGGTTGGAACTGGATGATCTTTAAGGTCCTTTCCAGCTCAAACCATTCTATGTTTCTATGATTCTATGATCCCAAACACAGAACATCAAAAGGCGCTGCTGGCACTAGTGGTTGTCCAACTGACCCAATTCTTTTTACAAACTGGGTGAATAAGCACAAAACCCATGTTATTTTCTTTGAGAAAATAGAATTCACATCAAGCAAGGTACGTTTATGGCATCGCTCTCCTGACTGTACGATGTACCGTCCTCTCCTGACCTATTTATGGAAGTGAGTGTTCCTGCAGGGGGGACGGCGTTATCCGCCGTGTAAAAGCCTAAAATTACACTGCCCTACAAAGAGCTGAGATAAATTGACCCCTCTAAGCAAACGAATTGCCAAGCTTTTATCTTTTCTTCATTGTTAACTTACACTGAAGCGGAATAATTAGACGATATGGGGCTATACAAGGCGCTATTGGAAAGCCCTGCCTTAGCAACTCAATTGTATCCGCAATGCCCGTGTTGGCTATTATACAGACCTACTGATTTGGAAAGCCACTTCTCAACCATGGCATGACTGAGAGCAGCCCTGCGGAGATGGACTTGAAGTGCTGGTGGATGAGAAGCTCAACATGAGCTGGCAATATGCGCTCACAGCCCAGAAACCAACCGTGTCCTGGGCTGCATCCAAAGCAGCGTGGCCAGCAGGGAGGGAGGGGATTCTGACCCTCTCCTCTGCTCTCATGAGACCTCACCTGGAGTCCTGTGTCCAGTTCTGGAAATCCCAACAGAAGAAGGAGATGGAACTGTTGGAACGGGTCCAGAGGAGGCCACAAAGATGATATGAGGGCTGCAGCACCTCTGTTATGAGGACAGGCTGAGAGAGTTGGGGTTGTTCAGCTTGAAGAAGAAAAGGCTCTGGGGAGATCTTAGAGCAGCTTCCAGTACTGAAAACGGCTCCAAGAAAGCTGGGGAGGGACTTTTTACATGAGGCTGGATGGGGCTTTGAGCAACCTGACCCAGTGGCATGTGTCCCTGCCCATGGGAGGGGGTTGGAACTGGATGAGCATTAAGGTCCCTTCCAACCCAAACCACTCTATTATTCTATGATTCTGATTTCACACTCGTTGTGGTACGTTTATGATTTTTGTCCAGTTGTCATTACCTAATATTACGGCAAAGGGAGTCAGTTGTGAATTTTGGATTAGGAAGGCAAAGCGACTTTAATAAAGAGTAGTGGGCGATTGCTCCAGCTGTGTTCTCTTGCCCTTCACCCAGTCGAGATGTGAAAGACTCAGGACACAGATGATTTCCGCTTCTCTACTGTGGTATTAAAAAAGCCCAATAAAGGGAACAATAAGCATCAAGATGTGTCTAAAATTAGCAGTTTGCAAAAGAATCTAAGTTTATAACATCCAAAGTACAATAAAAGCAAAGAGCCAGCAGGCCAAAGACTTGAAAGTTGCTGGATAAAAGGAAACCTTGGTCAAAACTGTTATCAGGGAAGAAAATCTGTCTTTATTGTGTCGTGGTTTTGATACCGAAATAACTTTAATGAAATTATCACGATGCTGCTAAGAATCAGCTAAATTGAAAGAACACACCAAAATCAGATTGCCTTGCCCCAGGGATCGGTGTGAGAGCAGCCCACAACTGCTTCATTCTTCTCTGACAAGTGTTGAATTCCAGTGTATTTGCCAAAGATTTTCCCGTTGTACACCTTCGCTCCTCACACAAGAGAGTCAGAAAAGGGATGGGTTGATTTCCACAGGATCTTCAGTTCTATTCAGTACCTGGAGTCCTGCATTCAGTTCTGGAGTCCTCAGCACAGGAAGGACATGGATCTGTTGGAGCGAGTCCAGAGGAGGCCACAGAGATGATCTGAGGGCTGGAGAACCTCCCATACAAGGAGGCTGAGAGAGTTGGGCTTGTTCAGCCTGGAGAAGAGAAGGCTCCAAGGAGACTTTGTAGTGGCCTTCCAGCACTTAAAGGGACCTACAGGAAAGCTGGGGAGGGGCTCTTGATCAGGGAGTGCAGGGATAGGATGAGGGGGAGTGGTTTGAAGCTGAAAGAGGGGAGATTGAGATGAAATCTTGAGAAGAAATGTTTTCCTGTGAGGGTGGTGAGGCACTGGCACAGATTGCCCAGAGACATCGTGGCTGCCCCATCCCTGGAAGCGTTCAAGGCCAGGCTGGATAGGGCTTGGAGCAACCTCCAGTGGGAGGTGTCCTTGCCCATGGCAGGGGGTTGGAACTGGATAAGGTCCCTTCCAACCCAAACCATTCTATGATTCACATTTTGGGTCTCAAGTGGCAACAAAGCTGCAAATCCTGGACTGTAAGCGGAAAGATAAAGTAAAGGAAAACACCAAAGTTGCACTCCCACCGGTGGTGTTATTGTTTTTAATATAAATCCTAAACAAAGAGCAAAAATTGATACAGCAGTAGTCCCAGAAAAATACTCCAATATGAAAATGTCCTTTAAAACACTGAGGGAAAATAATCCTTACACATCACTGCCCAGAGGAGGGATGTAAAACTGGCAGGGGATCAAAGATTACACAGCATCCCACCAGAAGAAACGTCACAACTCGTGGAATTCAGAAGGATTTAAAGTTGTCAGGGGAGTAAATTTGCTGACAAGGAGAAGGGACATTTCCTGCTGTTTTCAGACACCTCCACTTCGAAGGGAAAAATCAGATCCATCAGAAACCTGCCCCTGTGATTGTGTAAGGGGATGAAGGTGTTCTACTCATGAGCATGGGTCTGGGGGAGGCTTCTGCCAGTGATTAAGAGAAGATACCAAGGATGGTCATGCCCACCATCCGTGGTTCCATTTTTCACACTTGAAATAAGGAAATACGAGCTCTGTAGCGCAGAACCAAAGAAAGATGGACATTACAGTGCACGTGGCCTTAATAACAGACACGTGGAACCTGTGCTTACAGGCACCGATGTTTTAAGGACAAATATAGCCATGAATTCAGGAAACACAGAGTTAGTGCTACTCTTCAGAGATGTGATGAATAAGGTTTCTTCTGCTGGGGAAAAATACAAGGTGTTCTTGTGGAGGTTCTCCAGGAGACCTGTTGGGCTTAGGTTGAACGCCCAAACCCAGCATCCTATTGACTGACAGCACTGCAGACCCAAGCTACTTAAGTTGTTCTTTCATCCAAGGCTCTACAATCTTCATTTTCCCTGCTCCAATTATCTCTGTCCCAATTAATACTAAACCAAACTTTAATCCATCTTCTTCCTAACTGCTGTGCACAACTCTCCCATCTTCTTCTTTCTCCCAAGTCTCACAACCATTTCCTCCATCATGAGACTTCTAATTTGGCTGCAAATCTACTCTTCCTAGATAAGAAATTACTCTCAGATCTCTCCATCCCTCCTCAGAAATTCATACCAAGTCATATCTCCTTGTTTTTCTTCCTGGCAACAGAAACGGCAACCAAATTGGCATAAATACAAGGTTGGTGGTAGATCACTTGTAACCTTCAAGCCATGATTCAGCCACAACACGTCAAGAGCCATTAGCCACGACATTCAGCGTTACGAGCAGGTCAAATCCTAACATGCTTCAAAAGGTTTTCTCAGCACCAACCTGCACGATGACCAAGGTCAGGAGAGAGGGGAAATCAAACGCTCATGGCCACCTACGTTCTGATCCATCCTCACAGCTCAGTACCACGGAGTAAAAACAGGAAATGAGATTTATTATGGGTGAAAGCAAAGAAAAAGCTCAGTGAAATGGTATTGAGTTATTGAGCTCCAGAGCTGACACCCTATTGACATAAGACAGTTTTGGGTGATGCCTGAAGAGCAGTTTCAGAGAAGCTGAAGAGCAATCAATGCTAAGACAGTTACACCCTTCTACATCTACAAACTGTCAGAGTAAGGGCTAAAAAGTCCTTTTTAATCTTAAATACATTGGAGCAGCAGAATTACAGCCCCCAAAAAAACCATTAACCCTGTCACAAATGACTGTGAAGGAATCCAGTCCCTAATTCCACCAGAATCCTCACCAGTCCACCTCCCTTCCCCACCTCCCAGCAGAAGGAAATGAAAACCAGATGAACTGGACAGGGGAGAGATCGATTAGATCATCTTGTCCTACCCATCATGCAGCAAAAGACTGTTCCCTTCAAGAAACTTCCCAAATCGCTCCATCCAGTCTCACATATCAGAGTCTAAAGAGATGGAGTTCACACCTCCTCTCTTGGGAAGTTATTGCTCTCTGCAGTCTGAAGTCTGAAGCTTTTCCTCTCAGGACTTTCCTTTGGAGAACGTCTTCATTTCAATTTGCAGTCTCCCTCTCTCCCCTGCATGCGTGCATTTATGAACTGCCCTAATTAAACAGATTAATACCAACAAGGAATTACAATTTAGGAATAAATTAGTTTATTTTCCTCTTATCCTCTATGAAAAAGCCCAATGTGTCAAGGAAAGACTAAGGCGCTCTGAAATCTTCCATTTTTAAATTGGTCCCACTGCTCATAATTACACTTCCCTTCTCTCCGTACAAGTTACTTTGCTTTCCTTACCCCATCTTTTTTTTTTTGGGGGGGGAGGAGGGAAGGAAGGCAGAGAACAAAAGGAGAAAGGGTGGGAAAAGGAGAGGAACCCATCCCATCGGAGCAGTCTAATTGCTTGCAACACTCCCCAGGCGCATAAAAACACAGGCTATGATGCTGGCTTTGCCTGATGAATATTCCTAACTCCGTGTCAGACTCTGGATCCGAGTTTATTCAAAGACTGGCTTTTCTGCAGCGGAAAAGAGCTTCTACCTCACATAAATCCACTGAACATGCACCCAGGAAGAGACAGGCTGATGTCTGGCCGGATAGTGGGCAGCAGCTTGGGAAAGGAAGGATGGAGGTCTGAAATGTTGCTTTCAAAAAGCAGAATCATAGAATCACAGAATTATTAAGCTTGGAAAAGACCTCCAAGATCATCCAGCCCAACTGTCAGCCCAACCCCACCGTGCCTACTAAACCATGTCACGAAGTGCTGCGGCTACACACTTTTCAAACACCTCCAGGGATGGTGACTCCACCACTCCCACCTGGGCAGCCTCTTCCAGTGCTTCACCACTCTTTCAGTAAAGAAATTTTTCCTAATATCCAATCTAAATCTCCCCTGGTGCAACTTGAGGCCATTTCCTCTTGTCCTATCACTTGTTATTTGGGGGAAGAGACCAACACCCACCTCGATACAACCTCCTTTCAGGGAGCTGTAGAGAGCAATGAGGTCTCACCTCAGCCTCCTCTTCTCCAGACTAAATGATCTCAGTTCCCTCAGCTGCTCCCCATAACCCCTGTGCTCCAGAGCCTTCCCGAGCTGCATTCCCTTTTTCAGGACACGCTCCAGCCCTTCAATGAGCTTCTTGAAGTGAGGGGCCCAAAACTGAACTCAGGATTTGAGATGTGGCTTCACCAGCGCTGAGTGTAGAGACACGATCCCTTCTCTACTCCTGCTGGCCACACCATTTCTGATCCAAGCCAGGAGGCTGTTGGCCTTCTTGGGCCACTGCTGGCTCATGTTCAGCTTGGACAGCTGCAAGAGACGAACGAACTGCAAAAACCCACCAGGGTGGTGGTGATGGCATCTACCAGTAAAGGGCCTCACAAATGCAATGGCTTTGACTGAAAACATCCAGAAGAAAGCCCTGATTGCAAAAGTCAACTCCATTCCGACAGCACCTTTCCGCAGCAATTTTCAATACAAAATTTTACACTAAGATCCACCTATTTGTTGGTACCAACTATTCTGCGTTATTTTGGGCTTCATCATAACAGAAATTCTCACACTTTACCAAAATAATTACTCGTTCAATCCAAGAGCTCTCCTGCTGCTCCAGGGTTCTGCCTGTGAGTTGCCCAACTCAACAAAAAGGAAAGAAAATGACAAGACTCAATACTTTTTCAGTCACTTTTAAGTGTTCTCTTCATTATCAACATTTAACTCAAATGCAAGTTCTCCATTTGCAGGTAAATCTGGAAACCATATAGAAAAAAAGACGGTATGGGGAAAGATGATGGCAAACAGTTGAAGCTGCTCTCTTGGGTTTGATGTGCCACCAGTTGGGCGTTAATGGGCAGCAGCAACTCTTTTAGAGATTACACATTCGGTTCGGCCATATCACAAGGAATTAAAGGCTGTTCCCATCAAATGAGTGTTCCTGCCTCCACTACCGTTGTACCCAGTGTCCAGCTCAGCTCAACGTCAAGTTTCAAAGGCCTGCACTCGTGTTCAGGAGTTTGCTGGCTATCACAGAATCACAGAATGGTTTGGGTTGGAAGGGACCTTGAAGATCATGCAGCTCCAACCTCCTGCCATAGGCAGGGACACCTCCCACTGGACCAGGCTGCTCAAAGCCCCATCCAACCTGGCCTTCAACACCTCCAGGGATGGGGCAGCCACAACTTCTCTGGGCAACCTGTGCCAGTGCCTCACCACCCTCACAGGAAAACATTTCTTCCTAAGATCTCATCTAAATCTCTCATCTTTCAGTTTAAAACTATTCGCCCTCATCCAATCCCTGCACTCCCTGATTAAGAGCTTCACCCCACCTTTCCTGTAGCCCCCTTTAAACACTGGAAGGCTTCTCTAAGATCTCCCCAGAGTCTTCTCTTCTCCAGGATGAACAACCCCAACTATCTTCACTCTTTCTTCTTTAAAACACTTAACCATGTGTCTAAATCCTATTAGCGCTTTGCCAGCTTATAAATCTTGCTATACAAGGGTCCAAAAAGCAAAGGGAGCATTTTTGGTGGGTGGGCTGCTCCAGGTAGGGATCACCCATCGAAAGGGATGGGAGAGAAGGTCCCACCGCAGAGGGACTATCTGCTGGCATTAGCAGCAAAAAGTATTTTCCTGTCTGGTACAGCGTGGCCTAATATTTAAAAATATTCAGCTGACTTCAGCGTGTCTGCATCTCCTGTGCCCTTTATTCTTCTGACGGCTTCTCCTGGACGGGAAATGTGTTAACATCCAAATTACAGCGACTGAGCTATGAGCCAGGAACCACTGCAGTCACTGGCCTGGGGCCAACCGTGGGGGTTTTGTTTATATTGCAGCTTATAGAGAGCTATAAGCATAAATATGTGTTCTAAATGCTTTAACACTTATTAGAGGTCTAAAAGAAAGCAGCCTTGGAAATGGGAAACGCAAATCCGAAGGGAAAGCCGGAGCACAAGCAGGCAGCCTGCCCTTCCATCGCTGCACGTCTCCCTTTCTTGGCGGCGAGGCGCAGCGAGGAAGTGATTATAATGCATTTATTTGCAAAATCACAGCCAATAAATCCAATAGCAACAACACCCTCCCTCGCAGCGCTTGTTCCTTGTTGGTGGGGGGAACGAAGGAGAGGCGTAGGGCCAACGAGCAGGCAGGTGTGTGGTATAGGATCTCCTTTCCGAAGCTTTTCGTGAAGCATTCAAGCCTGGAAAGTGCAATATTCATCCAATATTCATCCAAGCTGTCCCCTAGCTCTGTGTTGTTTGGAAGCCTTAGCAAATAAATAACCCTAGAAATGTTATGAAGGTTGTGATACGGAAACATCTGAAAAGGTTTAAAAGAAAAGGACGGGGCTGTTGAATGAGGAAATGAGTAAGGGAGAGAGTTAGATAAAACAAAATGGTACAGAAAAAGCCATTTCATTCTCCTCCCCTTCCCTGGATACAAACACTATCGCAAGGAAACTATAGGAAGCGAATCTGACTGCTTTGAAAATCACCGAGGTCAAAAGCGTGACAGAAGAAAGGAAAAAGGATTAAACAAAGGGGTGATATAATCTACAGAGCTATAATTCAAACCTTCGAGGTATAAATAGCTGCACTACGGGGCTCGAGTCAACCAGTAATTTACAGCGCAATCAGGAGGGGGGAGGCAGATACCCATCCCCACAAGCAGATTAAGCCGTAATTGCTCATTTTTGCATCGCTGCCACCTTGCTTTGAAGTACTGAGCTGGTGCCATCTCACAAAAGGCGCTGTTGAACCTAAAAATTGCAGAGATGGGACTTGATGATGCTTGTTTGGGTCAGCAACAGCCCAAGCACAGTCACAGATGCTTTGGTGGGTCTTCTGTGCGAAGAAGAAAGGAGATGGCTCTCATACAGAGGGAGAAAAGACAATCAAAGCCAGTATTTGCCAGTTTGACAGAAAGGAAAGCCAGACTTGGATGACGGCTCATGTTTCACAATGTTTTTATAAGACCTTAATTGCAGATAAACACTTACTGGGATATTCAAATACTTCAGAGCATTTAAATCACTTTGGCAGCTTTGGTCGAGACCTGCAGAAATACTTGTAAGGACAGCATGCATGATGCTGAGATAAGAGAAGCAGGAACATCGAGACTGTCAGCTGTGGGAGATGGTGGCTTTCCGAATGGGTCACCCAACCACTCCTCCAGTTCTCTGTCACTCCTCCTTGACTCATATTGATCCACTCAGGGAAGGAGATGGAAAAGTAACTGTATGGGTGTTTCTTCAGTCTCTCCGTATGCCCTGTGAGGACTGTGTTCAGTTTTGGGCCACTCAGTACAAGAAGGACATTGAGGGGCTGGAGAATGTCCAGAGAAAGGGAATAGAGCTGGGGAAGTGTCTGGGAGCAGCTGAGGGAGCGGGGGCTGTTCTGTCTGAAGAAGAGGAGGCTGAGGGGAGACCTCACCGCTCTCTACAACTCCCTGAAGGAGGTTGTAGTGAGGTGGGTGTTGGTCTCTTCTCCCAAATAACAAGTGATAGGACAAGAAGAAACGGCCTTAAGTTGCACCAGGGAGGTTTAGATTGGCTACTAGGGAACATTTCTTTACTGGAAGAATGGTGAAACATTGGAAGAGGCTGCCCAGGTGGGATTGGAGTCTCCATCCCTGGAGGTGTTAAAAAAATGAGTAGACAAGGCACTTTGAGACTTGGTTTAGTAGGCACAGTGGGTTTGGATGGGCAGTTGGATTGCATGAACTTAAGGATTTTTCCAACCTTCATGATTCTATGATCCTCTTTCCTATTACATTCATTTTCAGTGGAGAAACTGTTTCGCTCTTCATCACTTTGCTGACTTCTGCACTTTGGTTCAGGAGTGCATCCCTGGATGCAGGGGCAACAGCTGTGTGTTTGGTGCGTTTTTAGACATATCAGCTATGTCCAGCCATCCCTTGCACTTCCTCATATGTCTAATGCTAATTAACCACCAGCACCCTGCTTTAGCTAATGAGGGTCCTCACTGCATCCCAGCTGATTTAAATAGAACAAAAAAGTCACTGGTATTTTTTAACTGATGAGATACAGCACCCGATGTTTCACAGTGTAAAGACAACAATTATGATCCAACAATATGTTAGACTCTGTTTATAGAATCATAGAATGGTTTGGGTTGGAAGGGAGCTTAAAGCTCATCCAGTTCTATCCCCCTGCCATGGGCAGGGACACCTCCCACTGGATCAGGCTGTTTAAAGCCCCATCCAACCTGGCCTTGAACACCTCCAGGGATGGGGCAGCCACAACTTCTCTGGGCAACCTGGGCCAGTGCCTTCAAACATCATTTGATCCATCACTAACCTCTCGCTAGTACCCAACCTCTGCTAGACTACACCTTACTAATTGCTTCTGGGGAGCACCCACCTTGGTCCCACCTCGAGGGGTGTCTGCTTTGTGCCCCTGGTGGATTATTTCAGGAAAATATAAAAGGAGAAGCAGCATCTTGAAACACAAACAACGTTTAGCTTACAGCATAGGAGCCCTTATACCGGATAGTGGGGAGGGGCTTTTTACAAGAGCCTGGACTGATAGGATGAGGGAGAATGGCTTTAAACTGGAAGGGGGAAGGTTTAGATTAGGCATTAGGAAGAAATTCTTGACAATGAGGGTGGTGAGGCCCTGGCACAGGTTGCCCAGGAAAGTCGTGGCTGCCCCATCCCTGGAGATGTTCAAAGCCAGGTTGGATGGGGCTTGGAGCAGCCTGATCCAGTGGGAGGTGCCCCTGCCCACCGCAGGGTTTTGGAAGTGGCTGATAATTTAAGGTCCCTTCCAACTCAAACCATTCTATGATTCTGTATATTCAAGGCAACCTTTTCAACCAGCTTTGACTACTGAAGTCACACCGGAAAGAATCTGTCAAAGACAGAGTGTTGTTTTCTGTATCCCAGCGGCCACATGCTCCAGTCACTTTAATACCATGTAGGCTGCTGAGGAAAACCAACTTTGTTCCTCCTCAAAACCAGAAGTCGGACAATTCACATCAAAACTCAATCAGCTGCAAAATAAAGGTCACCAATGTAAATGCTTAAAAAGCAGCACATTTCACCAAACACAGATGTTAAATCCTCATTGGAAAAGAAAATGAAACGTTGTGGTATGAAACCCTCCAAATATGTGTTAAAGAAACCATACAACAGGAAAGCCTTCCACATTTTTGCTCCTAAGAATAGAGACCAGGGAAAATCAACAAGTGAAAGGGTCTGAAAGTTGTCATGCTGTAAGCCTTACACTTCCCAGTTCCCACCCTGTCCTACGCAGCTCATCTCCCTGGCATCCTGAAGACAAACCCAGCTGGTGACCTTGTTTCTCCTGGCCAGTGACCATGGCTCCCCACCGTCCTTCCACACAATTAGTATTAGCAGTGTTTTGAACATCTCAAAGCTCCGTTCTGCTCCCATCAGAATGAACGATGCTCCCTTGAGTGGAAGGGAACATCTAATTGTTTAAAATCCCGGTTGGTTTAAGATTGAACACTTTAAAACACATTCAGAATCTGAATTAAAGAATTTGATTGAATGAAACCCTAATAACCAACATTTAGGCATAAATCTACCCAAACTCTTCGGCGAATCCATTTTAACAGCCCTGACTTCTTAATTAAAAGCAGAATGACGGCAAAAGGGAATTCAGGCTGACATTGGGTTTTGCAGACGTCTACTGAAGCCAGATGGAGCCATCCCCACCGCTCTCCCTGCAAGGCAGCGCTGACGCCGTTTTCCAGTTTCCAGAAGGCAGTTTGTTTTCCTATCCCATAGAAAAGCTTTCACCTTAGTTAGTTTTGCTTTCTCTTTAGCTTGCACAGAAGATATTTTGCACTCTGAGCCGAGAGAAGAAAGTTCTGACGCCTAAGGAAAAGCGCTTGGTTTTCTTACCAACCCGTTAATAAAAACAGGTGAAAGAATTCATTTAGAGACGTTGCAGAGGGCAGGTTTTAAACAGTTAGATTTTTCCTTCTGAAAGGAACTCATGGTGACGAGAAGCAGCAAATCCATTCATGACGTTTCTTCTGTGTCTGAGAAGTGTTCATTAAAATTATCGTGATTGCCGCATAAGAAAATAGAATCATAGAATCATTTGGTTGGAAAAGAACTTTGAGATCATCAAATCCAATCGTACCTGGCCACTACTAACCCACATCCCTGACCATCTTGTGTACCTGTCTGTTAAACACCTCCAGGGATGGGGACTCCACCACCTCCCTGCGCAGCCTCTGCCAGGGCCTTAAGAATCCTTTCCGTGGAGAAATTTTTCCAGCTGTCCAATCTGAACCTGCCCTGGGGCGACTTGAGGCCATTTCCTCTCGTCCTATCACTGTCACTTGGGAGAAGAGACCAACATCCACGTCGCTACAACCTCCTTTCAGGCACTTGCAGACAGAGATAAGGTCTGCCCTCAGCCTTCTTTTCTCCAGGATAAACAACCCCACGTCCCTCAGCCACTCCTCATAAGACCTGTTCTCCAGACCCTTTCCCAGCTCCGTTTCCCTTCTCTGGACATGCTCCAGCCCTCAATTTTCTTCTTGGAGTGAGGGGGCCAAAACTGAACACAGGATTCCAGGTGAAGCCTCACCAGAGCCAAGTCCAGGGGCACAATCATTTCCCTAGTCCTGCTGGCCACGCTGTTTCTGAAAGAGGCCAAGATGCCAGTGGCCTTCTTGGCCACCTGGCCCACTGCTGGCTCGTGTTCAGCTGCTGTTGACCAACACCCCAAAGTCCTTTTCTGTTGGGCAGCTTTCCAGACACTTCCCCAAGCCTGGAAATACACAGGGTTGTTGTGTCCCAAGTGCAGGACCTGGCACTTCGCCTTGTTGAACCTCATCCTGTTGGTCTCAGCCCATGGATCCAGCCTTTCTAGATCCTCCTGCAGAGCCTTCCTACCCTCAAGGAGACCAACATTTCCTCCCAAATTAGCGTCACTTGTGAACTTACTAAGGGTGCACTCGATCTCCTCATCCAGAGCAGTCAAATAAGGTCATTTCATTACAAGCAAGATCTGAACCACTGAGGAAGAGTTTCTTCCCCTGCTAACGCTCAAAATTCAGAGCTGCTTTTGTCCTACTCTAAAGCAGGGATGCTCAAAGTGGACCACAGGTGATCCTGAGCATCCTGGTGATGCTCTGCATCCCAGTGCTTGAACAGCATTTTCAATTAAGCACTCGATAAATATTAATCATTGTCTTCTGCGAGCTGACAGCCACTCAAAAAGCACCGAAACAACCACTTCAGAAACAGTGAAAGCTCTTAAACACCTGCTCGATGGATGCAAAAAACTGAATGCCTAGCAGATATTCTCTTTTTATATTAAAGGGCAAATGAAATAGAAACAGGGAGTGGATGCTTTAAAGCAGTTAACGCAGAGGAGAAAGTGGGTCGCCATCCAACATCTTAGACTAGACATAAGCAGGAATTTCTTCACAGTGAGGGTGGTGAGGCACTGGCCCAGGTTGCCCAGGGAAGCTGTGGCTGCCCCATCCCTGGAGATGCTCAAGGCCAGGTTGGATTGGGCTTTGAGCAACCTGATCCAGTGGGAGGTGTCCCTGCCCACGGCAGGGGGGGTTGGAACTGGATGGGCTTTAAGGTCCCTTCCAATGCAAACTATTCTATGATTCTACGATCTTGCTAAAACATCTTCCCAAGTGATACATTTCTGGTCCTCCTTAAAGGACATAAAAATAAAGAAATAATTATTACATAGTTTTCAATTGAGCTTCTGGCTGGTGCTCAGGAAAAGGACTTAGTGCAAAACTGGAGAAGGAGACACCAAGAGAAGGAGGCAGCAACCCTCAGAGCAACTAGCTCAAAACCAGGGGTACATGGGGTCTCCCAGCCTGCTTTCATGCTTGTGGATGCCTCTTAGCATCCCCACTGCAGTATTTAAAGCAGTGCAGGGATGGGATGAATTGGAACAGTTTTAAGCTGCAAGAGGGGAGATTGAGATGAGATCTTAGGAAGAAATGTTTTCCTATGAGGGTGATGAGGCACTGGCACAGGTTTCCCAGCGAGGCTGCTCCATCCCAAGAGGTGTTCAAGGCCAGGTTGGATGGGGCCTTGAGCAGCCTGGTCCAGTGGGAGGTGTCCCTGCCCATGGCAGGGAGGTTGGAACCGGATGATCTTTAAGGTCTCTTCCAACCCAAACCAGCCTGTGATTCTATGATTTGAGGGCAGCTTCAGTGCTGCTGATGGCACCAGAGCCAAGAAGCCGAGCGTGGTGGGAGCTGAGCTACCTTGTTGTGACCCAACAGGCTGGGGTAGCACCCAAAGAGCAGAAATACATTTCCTGCGAATGGTAGTTTGAGGAAACAAATCTTCCTGATGCGTAACGCGTGTCTGAGCTTTCAGACAGCAGCCCTGAATCTCTGACAGCTCTGGCGGTGCATCAGCACCAGCGTCAAGGTCTTATCATAGAATAATAGAATGGTTTGGGTTAGAAGGGACCTTAAAGAACATCCAATTCCACCCTACCTGCCTTGGACAGGGGCAGGACCAAGGCTCTGCCTTTCTTCAATAGCAGCATTACAAAAGGTGGTGAGCAAGGTGGCCAGATGTGCGCAGTGAGTGCCCCTGCAGCTGAAGGCCGTGGCCACTGGATTTTGAGAATGTCTTTTTGACTGTAACTGGTGTCTTTAAGAGGACACCTGGCCAAGTAATGGAAGGAGAGTGTGCAAGTAAAATTCCTGTTCCCTCCAAGTGGCTCAAGCTGCACGTTCATTCGAAGATGGAGACTCAGAAGAAAACATCCAGGCGATGCCACCACTCCCAGCGCAGCTCTCCACAAACACCCCCCAGTGCAGGAGCTATTCGCAAGGTTTCTGACTTGCACATCCTGGTTTAAGGAAGCATTAAAGGGAAGAGCTCCAGCCCCTCCAGATAATTTGCTTTTTGCTCAGATTTAAGTCTTTCCCTCCAGATCCCGGAAGCTGACACTGCTCTGGGTCATGATGTCTCACCATGTCTGTAACCTAGGAGTTCATCCCTAGGGTGATGGAAGTAAGATGTCGAGCATCCCAGCAAGTGCCTGCTCAACACTCATCACTTTTTTCTCCTGCACATCCCTGAACACACCTGAGTCTCCTTGCACCGATTAAAATGCACCAACACAATGTGGATCCTGACCAACTGCTCTCTTGAAGAACCCAACACAGCTTCAACAGGCACTAGAATCATTCTTCCTGCTGCCTCATCTCTAGAGCCTGGGGACACACTTAGAAAGCATCTGTAAAGATAGGACAAGGGGTAATGGTTTTAAACTAGAAGAGGAGAGATGAGGGTGGTAAAACACTGGCACAGGTTGCCCAGAGAGGTGTTGGATGTCCCATCCCTGGAAACATTCAAGGTCAGGTTGGACAAGGCTCTGAGCAACCTGATCTGCTTAAAATGTCCCTGCTGGGGTTTGGACTGGATGACCTTTAAAGGTCCCTTCCAACCCAAATCACATCATGATTCTATGGTTCTAGAGTCACTTCCCTCCTGAAGAGCTCTCATGTCCCCTTGACTTTTCTTTGCATGGAGGAACACTATACATGGCGACATGCAATAACTAAACTCAAATGGACTGCAGAGACCTTCCTGCTCTCTCACACCTATATCTCAGAAGCTCAGCTGTCATTTTAGATGTCATAACACCCACTCACGATGTGGAGGACAGCAGCATTTAATCCTCAAAACTACTTTGTCTCAAACACAAAGCTTTTTGCAAAACCTAAGGCACTTGGTTTTCTTGGCAGCGTGGCCTTCTTCACACAATCTTGTTGACCTCTCCAACCCCCTTACAAGACTGGAAGCAGTCCACATTACCTCTTTCCTCCCTCCTTTATTGTTTTATCTTTTTTTTTAAGGACCAGATCGAGTTGAATTCATAACCCACAAACTTCCTCTAGAACTACAGCAGCTTGACTTCAGGCTTCCTCAAAGCTCAACCCAAGGTAAGAACAAGAACATCTGCTGAGCAAGGTGCAGTCAAGCCAGCACGCACCACCACGCACCTTGCAGTGAAGAGAGGAGAGCACCACGCAAACGTGAAACACAGCTTTATTGTAGTATAAACTCCATCCGCATTTCAAGCATTTTTCTTTAAAGAGCTTATTCCCTCCCTGCAGCTCTTCAAAGAGCTCCTCGACCTTGCTGAATTGCTCATTGAAACACAAGCACCATCAAATGGAAGCAGAAACTGTCCAAAATGAAGTCATGGAATCATTGAGGATGGAGAAGACTTCCAAGATCATAAAATACAACCACTAGCCCAACACCACTGTGCCTACTAAACCATGTCACGAAGTGCTGCGGCTGCACACTTTTTGAACACTTCCAGGGACGGTGATTCCATCACCTCCCTGGGCAGCCTCTTCCAATGCTCCAACACTCTTTCACTAAAGAAACTTTTCCTAATATCCAATTTAAAGCTCCCCTAGCATAACTTGAGGCCAATTTCTCTCATCCTATCACTTGTTACTTTGGAGAGGAGACCAGCAGCCACCTCACCACAACCTCCTTTCAGGGAGTTGTAGAATTGTTTGCTCACACTCAGCCCCCATCACCGCAGATGCTCTCTGCAGCGGGAAAACCCTATGGATTTTTTGTTTATTTCCCCAAATTCTGTATGGTTCACCGGCTACACCACCCTCCTGCTGATTAGGACTGAACCTTGACAAGTATCAATGAAACACATTGAAAAAACAATCCTTGGAATTAAATTCACTGTCACTCAGCAACAAACAAAAGCTAGTTTCCCTCTAAACTGTCCTCCTCCATATGACCATTCCATGTTCCCCAAGAAATTATTTACCTCCTTCCCCAGTGAGAGCATCCCTCAGCTCCGTGGGTACCAACTGTCCTCTCTCTCTCTCTCTCTCTCTCAGTGTTATTTGGATGAAGCTCAGAGCAACTGTCTCAACTCATAAGACCGATAACGCATTCTGTCTCAGAACTGGAGGATTTACGCATCAAAAACTTGTCTGCCTCTCCCCAACTGCTGTAGACTACCTGCTACCAGATACTGCTCCCCATAAAACATCTTCACCTTGGACCATCCTGGGTAAAGCATCACAACATTTGGAAATAGTCCGTTCTCCCAGGGAATAATTAATTATTCCAGCCTGCCTTATTCCACCATGTACATTCACACATGAAAAATAACCCCAAATATCAGCTTGCTCTCAGAAATGACTCCGTGTGAAAAGGGAACAGATCCCTGACCGAGCACCAGCGGTTCCTCACCGCAAGCAGATCACACATGTGTATAATAGAAGTATGACAAATCCATCAAACCACCGGCTGGAACTGAGAGAGGTCCATGTGCTGCTTGCCAAATTCCCATAGCATATATAATTTGGGGGTTTTACTTTAATCACTGCATGAGCCACAAAATATTTAAATGGCAATATTAAAGGCAAAGTCACTGGTCAAGGGAGAGAGGAAAATAGCAGCAGTGGTGCCAGCCTGAGGACAGGGGATTTCCATGCTTTGCACTTGGAGAGAGTTGATAGGATTGATATATTTGTTTTTACTTGCAGCAGGGAATTTCAAGGATTTGGACTAGAAAACGCTTAAATACCACCACAGAAGTGAGTTCTGGAAAAGGAGAGATGAGAATGTGAGTAACCACTGACCTGCCTAACCACATTGCTGACCTGCATCCCGATGACCCGATGTATTCCTGAACATGGATGTGGTTTACAGCACATGGTAAGGTCTTGGGGTAAGAAATCTGTTGGGGGCAATTCCATATCTCATGGTTTATATCAGCTGGGATCAGATGTTCTCCTCCAGCCCCTCCAGCTTCAGTGTCCTCTGTATTCGGTACCGTGAAACAATGGTCAGAAAGGCACCCCAAATCTGCTACTAAAAACATTGCACTCATGTCTTCACCCACAAACACAAAGCGTGGCTGACTATATCTCCTCTCCTTGTCTTACTTAACACACATTTCTGCCACCAGATCTGCCCAAGGTTTTAAACAACCTTTGATTTCTGCCACAAGGTCTACCCAAGGTTTTGAATAACCTCTGCAACAGCTGCTGATGGAAGCCTCCTCTGCTATTGGGAGGCCACTGCTACCCAAAGTTGGGGTTGCAGAAGACTTTTCACCTGCTTTTCTCTGTTTGCTTTCCATTATCAGAAAGCAAGGATCTGCTCTGCTCTGTAACGGTGAGGATGGGGGATGAAAAGCTAATGTCAGTAGAATGGAAGCCCTGACAAAGCAGGAACAAGCACCACCGATTGAAACCAAAGGCAAGCCTGCTCCGCTCCATCCTTCAGAGGCACCTCCCAGCTCCTGGCAATGACAAAGGAGCCTGAACATTGACCCTTCCACATCTTCATTTTCTTGAACTTGTCATCTTCTCCGATTGTTCTGACCAGGAGCAGGCAAACTCCCCAACAGCAAAGAACTCTCCTCCACATCTGCCATGCTATTGATCGACCAGAGCAAGGCAGGTTTGGCTGAAGCTAGGAAGCATTACTTGCTCAGAAAAAGGTCCCTTTTGAGGTGTAAAAATAGTCATTTAAATCACCTGATATCTTAGCTACCCAACTTGAAAGTTCTACTCTTTTGAAGAAGACACAAAGCAACTAAATCCTTTCATGGCACCAAATATAATCGAAGCAGAGATGTGTCTGAAGTCATCACAGAATCACAGAATTGTTTGGGTTGGAAGGGACCTGTGGAGAGCATCTAGTTCAAGTCCCTAGTAAAGCAGGCTTATTTTGAGCAACTTCTACAGGAATGTGTTCAGGCAGGTTTGAAAATCTCCACAGAAGACCCCACAGCCTCTCTGGGTAGCCTGTTCCAGTGCTCCGTCATCCTCGGAGGAAAGAAGTTTTACCTCATATTCAGGAAGAACCTCCTGTGCTCCAGTTTGTACCCGTTACCCCTTGTCCCGTTGCTGGGCACCACTAAAAAGACTCCGGCCCCACCTTTCTGACAGCCGCCCTTTAGGTATTAATCAGCATTGATGAGGTCCTCTCTGTCTTCTCCAGGCTAAGCAGATCCAGGTCTCTCAGCCTCTCCTTGTAAAAGGGATGGTCCGGTCCCGTCATCGTCTCCATGGCCTCCACTTGGCTCTCTCCAGTAGCTCCTTGTCTTTCTTAAGCTGATGAACTCAGAACTAGACACAGGCCTCCAGATGGGGCCTCGCTAGGGCAGAGTAGAGGGGGAGGAGAACCTCCCTTGACCTGCTATCCACACTTGTCTCTGCGCACTCCACGATACCCTTAGCCTTCTTGGCCACCAGCACACGTTGGTGGCTCATCACCAACTTGTCCACCAGGAATCTCAGGCCCGTCTCCACAGAGCTGCCTTCTAGCCAGTCAACCCCTCATCTGTACTGCTGTATGGGATTGTTCCTCCCAAGATGCAGGACTCTACACTTGCCGTTGTCGAAGTATGAAACCATTTGTTCCTCCAAGCACAGGCCCACCAGCATTAGACCGTGCTGAGCTGTAATTAGCACTGCTTAATCTGATTTTAGTAGTGGACAGGTAGGGTTGGGCTTGATGATCTCAAAGGTCTTTTCCAACCTAGCGATTCTAGGATTGGACGATCTCAGTGGAGAAACAATGTTGATGGAGCTCTTAAACTTTAGCAAGCGAACACCACCGAGCACCCGAACCCAGGCTGCAGACCACAGCTGCAACCCTCCTGAAAGCTGAAGCTGTGGTTGCTACACCCTGTAGAACAAGTGCTGGCAACGTATTTTTGAGGCAACCACCGGTCCGGTGCAGCTTCCCGTCTGACTCAGGTGACAGGTACGTCAGTCGCTGGTATCGTTTTTTCAGGACTGAATCTCAATAAAATTCACGTCTCCAGAGGACACGAGCAGTCATTGATGTTTACGCTGAATTAACATAAAAATGAGGTCTTCCTAAACACCTGCAAGAAGAAACCTGCTTGAAGAACACGCTACCGGGAAACAGAATAAATTACTCTCCAGGGAGGCAGTTGTCAGAAAGAAGATGGAGGGTGGATGTGTTTATTTATCCACAGCAGTTCCACGTAAGGGTTGCAGGTCCCAACACGCTGCCCGGTGTGGTTTCTGTAAGCAGTTGTCTCCTTCGCGTCTCCAGCCAGCAGTCGGCTTCAACAGCAAGCACTGGAGGTGTGTTCAGCACTGGTGGTTTGTGAAATGGTTCATATACATCCCAGAGTATTCTTAGCAGGCCAGGAGGTTGGGTCACATCAGTGACATCAAATTCAGTGTAGAATTTTGAAGATTCATAGGAAAAAAACAGGCAGAAGTGCTTACGGGAATCCGGAGCACCTGTAATTTGGGGGTTTTGGTCTCAGGGCAACCACTGTGTTTTCAAAAAGCCCTCCAAGGCTCAGCCTCCACATCAACAAATGCCACAGTTTGACAGCAATATTTAAAGGTTTGAGAAGGACGACAGCTTTGATGGAAATCAAAGGACAAATCTTCCAAGTGAGGGCAAAAGCACTTCTTGGCTTGGTCATCATCTGATGCAAAAGCCATCTGATGACCATCTGATGCAGAGTGATCTGCAGGACTGGGATGGGTCCTGACTGTCACCTCCCCTTTGCTTCTCCTGCAGTTTGCTCACAGTCGCGTTCACACAGGGCGAAGATCAAGTTACGGCACCAATGCACTTTTTTGAAGCACAGTCCTCAAGACAGAGGGTGCAAGATCCGATCCAGAGCCGGGGCTTCTGCACAGCCTTCCTTGGCAAGCGGGAGGAGATGGAACCACACAGCAGCAGCAACACTCTTGACAATAAATTAAATTTCAAGTTAATACGGGAACACACACCAGAAGAATGAGCCAACCACAATTACTGGCTTTTATCTCGCAGGAAAGATCTTTCAGTTATTGTGGGTAGCGCTGAAAACATCAGCTCGGTGTTTGGCATCGCTGGAACTGGTGAGAAGGAAACCACATGCATCAAACTCTTCTGCAGGGCATATCAGCTTGGCTCCCACCTCCCAAAAGACGTTGACAAAGCAGTTGGAAAAGACACAGAGGAGGATATAGATGGTCCCAACGTAGAGAATGGATTTGGATTGACATCGTTAAGATGAGATATGTGGTTTTAGTACTAACCCCCTTGACAAAACACGGCATTCAGCTCAGTACTGCACCAGTTTCGATATGACTGTCACCTCCATGCCTGGATGGGTTTTATGCCCAGCTGAGCAGCTCACTGTAAGCCCATACGCAGCTCCAACCATACACACAACTGTAACATGCTCAAAGCACCCACTGGTGCCAGGACATGCACACAGCCCAAATGGTGTCCTCATCAGCTGGCAATTATTAGTCGGCCTATCTGGCAAAGTTATCATAGAATCATTCCATCATACATTGGTTTGGGTTGGAAGGGACCTTAAAGATCATCCAATTCCAACCCCCCTGTCATGGGCAGGGACACCTCCCACCGGATCAGGTTGCTCAAAGCCTCACCCAACCTGGTCTTGAACACCTCCAGAGATGGGGAGCCACAACTTCTCTGGGAAACCTGTACCAGTGCCTCACAACCCTCATCTCAAAGAATTTCTTCCTAATATCTAATCTAAATCTTCCCTCCTTCAGCTTAAAACCATTCCCACTCATCCTATCCCTGCACTCCCTGATTAAGAGCTCCACCCCAGTTTTTCTGGAGCCCCTTTCAGTACTTGAAGCTGCTCTAAGGTCTCCTTAAAGCCTTCTCTTCTCCAGGCTGAACAACCTAAACTCTCTCTGCCTGTCCTCGTACACTTTAATGCTGATCAGCAGTAATGCTATGAGATTTACTCAAATGTTAAGTCAAGATGGCAGTTGTAGCATGATACAGAACCTCTATTAAAACAAAAAGCCAGCCTTTCTGTGTGAAACCTGGTTTCAAGTCTCCCAAATGTCAAGTGATTCTTTCATTGCTCTTCCTATTCCTATTCAACACCGTAATTTGAAAAACTGGATAATTTGAGTCTGCAGCTTGAAGGTTTCTTCTTGCTTTTTGTAGACAGACTGATGACACTGTAGCTAATTTGCTTAATTAGTGATTTACGGAAAGATCTTTCTACAAGAACACAAAACCCTTCAAATGAAATGCTCTAAGTGCAGAATCAACAGACCATCCATAATGATTGTTTACATTCATCTTCCATGTATTTTTGGGCCACATTATTTCAATCAGCAAATCCTCTAATTGATCACTTGCGGCCCAGAAGGCCAATCACATTCCGGGCTGCATCCAAAGCAGCATGGCCAGCAGCAGGAGGGAGGGGATTCTGACCCTCTGCTCTGCTCTCCTGAGACCCTACCTGGAGTCCTGTGTCCGGCTCTGGAATCCCCAACAGAAGAAGGAGATGGAACTATTGGAACGGGTCCAGAGGAAGTCACAAAGATGATGTGAGTGCTGGACTACCTCTGCTATGAGGACAGGCTGAGAGTTGGGGTTGTTCAGCCTGGAGAAGAGAAGGCTCTGGGAAGACCTTAGAGCAGCTTTCAGTACCTGGAGTGGCTCCAGGAAAGCTGTGGAGGGACTTTTTACAAGGACCTGAAGCGACAGGGTGAGGGTGAATGGCTTTAAACTGGAAGTGGGAAGATTTACATTAGACATTAGGAAGAAATTCTTCACAATGAAGGTGGTGAGAGAGTGACACAGGTTGCCCAGGGAAGCTGTGGAAGCCCCATCCCTGGAGATGTTGAAGGCCAGGTTGGATGGGGCTTTGATCAGCCTGATCCAGTGGGAGGTGTCCCTGCCCATGGCAGGGGGGGCTGGAACTGGGTGATCTTTAAGGTCCCTTCCAACCCAACCATTCAATGATTCTATGATCCTAAGCACAAACTTGAACTCCACCGAGCCCAAGCGCAATTGTTCTCCCATAATGGGAAGAGGTTGCCCTTTAAAAAATCACACTGGGATGAGAAGGAAAGAAGTCAGCACTTAAACCAAACATGCACATCCAGATGCCGTCGCACAGCCCAGAAGGAGTTTTCCCTTGATTTCAGCAGTTTTGCCTCTACCGCTGCATCTTTGCTACTCCAAGCACTTGGCTTTTGCTGACCGCTGCACTCAGGCACACAAATCCTCCTAACGGGTTCTCCGGTACCATGGAGCAGAAGGGAAGGCTTGCACACATGTTCATTTTGTAAGAAACAATAATTCATGCAAATCCCTGCTGCGAGCAAATTCCACAGCACTGCATCTTATCGCAAGCCAAACAAAAAGCACAAATACATTGGAGAACTGTAAACCTGGATGAAAAGAATTTGCTCTTGTTACAGCTTGAATTTCCCGCTCTCCTTCCAACTGCTCAGCCAGTAACGTACCCGCCGACCCCAAGAATGACCCGAACCATTCGTTCCACTCGTGGTGATAAGAAGTGTAAACTCTAACCACAATGCAAAGCAAAGCCTGTGTTAAAGTGCGATAGAATTAACACATCCCACATTCACCCACAATGCTTTGTTTCATGGTTATAGTCCAATAAATGCAAGAACAAAATCCTGTCCGTGACTTCAGTCTCACCAAACATCTCACCAAGCTTCAAGGCAAGCGTGCAGTTGTGCTGTGTTGTGGGTATTTGCTCACTGCAGAGGTTCAATATGTTGGTGGGAACTCGGAGACGGCTCTACCACCTTTCTGAGCTCATAAATCGAGATGCTATGAGTGCGTAGAGCAAAGCCTGGAAACGTGTGGAGTCCTCCTGCCTGAGTAAAGTGAAGATGGCTTTTTGAGGTTTTCTGATTGCAAGGGGAAAGGCTGACTCACATGGTGAGTCCATATGGTGGCTGTGGTGAAGACTCCCTTTCCTACTGCAACAGAAGTGACCATTGTACCCTCCTGGAGATGCTTCCAAGCACAACAGCCATGGTAGAAATCACAGAAACATTGAATAGCTTGGGTTGGAAGGGCATTTAAAGCCCATCCAGTTTCAACCCCCAGCTATGGACACCGACACCTCCCACTGGACCAGGTTGCTCAAAGCCCCATCCAACCTGGCCTTGAACACCTCCAGGGATGGGGCAGCCACAACTTCTCTGGGCAACCTGTGCCAGGGCCTCACCGCCCTCAAGACAAGTATCCGGATATTAAAGTATCATAGAAACTACTTTTAAACACAATTAACTCTGTACACATTTGCATTTTCTTTTCCAAGTTTGCCCAATAGTTCAGTGCTTTTAACATCAGGGATTTTCCTCCATTTCATTAATGAAGAACTGAGTTCTCTCTTGCCACATTTGGACATGGACCAGCTTTCCACAGAAGCTCAAGACAGTGAAAATAAACTAATAAAATATATTTTTAGGGTTGGGTTTGTTTTTTTTTTTTTTGAGATGGCAAGTTAGAACCCGAATTCCAATTCAACCACCACATTTCAGCAGAACAAAAAAATCCCTGTGCCGAGCGCTCTCAAACAGGAGTCATGCCGGTTCCAACTCTGTACCAACAGAGACCTTATTATCCTTTGGGGCAGGAAGTCAGATTTTTTCCACTTAGTTACGTTCCCAGGTAGTTCTTAAATAAGATTTCCCTTCCCCCTGTGTTTAAAGGGACACTTGAACACAATTTAATGCCTTGGCTTTGCACTGCCATCGTTGACTGGTGAACTCTAAAACAGAGTGATGAGTGGCCCAGACACCAGCGAGTTCATTTCAAGGAAAGGATGAATGCCAAGATGCCAAAATTAACAATGCTTCTTCCTACCTTAATTATGGTAAGAAAATCGTCCACCTGCACGTCATTAGGAGCCCATAAAGGTTCTTCCAGTGGTGTCCCCTGCAAAGAAACCAAAAAACCAAGCTTTAAAAACCAAAGAGCTAAAACTCAGCAACACCTTAGGAAAAGAGCACTTTTACTGCTGCCAGTGAGGTGATTCCACTTCATTCCACCTGTATGAAAATGCAGTTTATCATTATAAGCGGGAAACACATTTGGAATATTAAAAATGGCTTTTAAATACAGAAGGCAAAATCGTAGGAGTTTCCAGGGTTAATAGTGGTTTTGGGCAGAGGCAGCAGCGGTGGTGAACGGGAAGGAGATCCTAACGCTCACAGCTTCGCTTGATACGTGCACTGCTGTTTGGAGGAAAGTAAAGTTTAGGAGGGTCCACAGCCAGAAGATAATTTTTATCATAGCGAAGGAACTGTACTTGCCTTGGGTTCCTAAGAGTGCGTATTTACCAAGAAGCAAGTGGCTGAGGCACGTGAAGAAGTGGTTCTGCGCATGAAGAAGTGATTCCATCTATATTCATTCATTCCCACCTCAAGGGAAGGGGCCAGAAAGCCACACAGTGGTCACCAGGACTTCTGATGGCCACATAGCAACGAGGCAGCCACCAGCAGACTTCCCCAAGCCCAGACCTCTCTGGATACAGACAAGTGCAGTCCTAATGGCAACTGGCTGAAGTTTGTCCCTGCGGTTCAGGCGACCTGCAGCGATATTTGTGATGTTCTCACATACCTGCACAAACCAGCTTCTCTCCCCACCAGCTCTCGGACGTGGGTTCCTCGCTCCACCAGCAGAGCTGCACCCCATGGACTCATGGTTTACTCACTAAGTTGAGACTGTTCTTGGTTGACCCCCATTTTACAGGACAAGCCAAGTCGCTCCCACTCTCTCCTTCTCTGCTCTCCCTCTCAAAAGATTTTTACCTACATCAGCTTTGTGAAGCTTTGCACGAGTTTGCAGAACCAACTCCTCCTTTCACTTAATCCCGTCTTCTGGGCTGATGTTATAAAGTATGAAATTAGAGACCCGAGGCACTTCGGGACTTAAGAGTTGAATATATTCAACCAAATTAATATTTTTTCCCTATATCAACATCTTTTCTCCCCAGCCTTGGGCAGGATGCGACCCAGCCATCTGCTCTGTCAGTGCCAAGTAGCTGTGGAGCTCAGATATAATCCCTGGGTGATCTCCTCACTGCTTTTCATCCTACTCAAGTGTGGACTCGAGCACTTGTTCAATTAGACAAGTTTCAGCACTTCAATCAGATGGGCGCACAAGGCTGATTTTTACCTCCATGGAGAAGAAAAACTCTGATTTAGCAGAGTGTGATAGAATCGGAAGCTTCAAAGCAATGAGACCTGGAGATCACGTCTGCTCTGAAGTCTGCCAGAATCACTGCTTAACCCGAGCAGACCACCAGCAACCGGCAACTTCCACTTTAAGAGCACTGAAAGAGCAGATTAAAAAGCCATTGGACCTGCCAGGGAGGAGGAGACCTGGATTTCTTGCCTGATATTTTGTTTTTAAGGCAACTGGAGAATGGCTGAACCTTCTGCCTTCTCTCGACTCTGGCTCAAAACAAGCAACCCTAAAAGGTGCCAAACTTGCTGGTCCCCCCAAACCACTTCCATTTTCTTCCTTACGATCCAGCACTCCCTAACAACCTCCCAGCAAGGCTGTTGTCCCAGGGCAGAGGGCTTTGGGGGCTGTAGAAATACAGCCCAGACTTCAGCCTGTTCTTTTCTCCCTGTGCAATGGGAAGGAGGACCCTTCGCTAATGTGCACTGAAAACAATGGGGTAAATTTGATGGGATCAAATCAGGAATTTGGTGCAAGCAACCACGCTGTCGATATTTTCATGGTCAGTTTATTCTCTTGGTCACAAAGTTGCCAGATTCAAAAAGTGGTCTTGAACAGGATTGAGAACTGCAGAAAAAAAAGGAAGACTTTGCATTCACCTCCAGCTTTAGAAAGCCTTGGTGAAACGAAGGAATCTCCTTGCCTGCCGTCATTAGCAGAGTTAAAAGGGAATCAGCGATGTAGCTGAGTTCTTACAAAGCCTGGAGAAAGACACATGCAGTGCACGCTCACGGCTCCTTCCAGGGTGAAGGCAACATCTCACTGAAGGAGGAACCTATGCTGGAAGGTAATGAAAAGAGGAAATACAAAGGCAGAATGAAAACTAAAGAGCTTAGAAAAGCTTAGAATAGCCAATACAACAGGTTTGAATGGGTTTTAGAGCAGGCTGCATCTTCCGATGGCTGTAAAACCAGACAGGTAACAGAAGAGAGTGGGTCACGATGCGTGACTTGCAGTGACTCATAAACCATGTTCCTTTGACAGGTACGGAGCGCAGCGCAGGCATGCGCTCGCATCGCTTGAGAGCAGAAGAGTAGAAACATCTGATGTTATAAATGCTTGCAAGAATACCTCAGGTCCACATCTGTTCTTAGAAATTAGTCATATGGCCTGCGCATAGAGGAAACACGGTTGCCAAAGAACAAACGTACGACAGAACTGAAAGGAGGTGGCGTGTCCCACATTTGACTGTTTGACCCTCAGCTTCTCCACTCATCTGCTCTGCCTCGACCTTTTCGCGACCCAAAGCGCCAGCAATGCAATCCACTTGTCAGATAAACCTGCAGAACTGTAGTATCCTGAGGAGCCCACATTCCACATGGGAATAGTATGGATACTATTTGTAATTATTAATCCTGTACCTGAGGCGGCAATGTGCGCTCGCAGCCCTGAAGGCCAACCGTGTCCTGGGCGGCATCAAAAGCAGCGTGGGCAGCAGGGTGAGGGAGGGGATTCTGTCCCCTCATGAGACCCCACCTGAAGTCCAGTGTCCAGCTCTGGAATTATAAGCACAGGAAGGATATGGACCTGTTGGAATGGGTCCAGAGGAGGCCACAAAAACGATCAAAGACCTGGAACATCTCCCCTGTGAAGACAGGCTGAGAAAGTTGGGGCTGTTCAGCTTGGAGAAGACCCTGAGCAGACCTTATTGCAGCCTTTCAATACTTAAAAGGAGTTTATAAAAAAGACCGGGAAAAATATTTCAGCAGGCCCTGTAGCAACAGGACAAGGGGGAACGATTTTAAACTAGAAGAGGAGAAATTCAGACTAGATATTAGGAAGACAGTTTTTATGCCAAGGGTGGTGAAACACTGGCCCAGGTTGCCCAGAGAGATGGTAGATGCCCTGTCCCTGGAAATCTTCTAGGTCAGGTTGGCTGGGGCTCTGAGCAACCTGACAGAGTTGAAGATGTTTACAGCAAGGGAGTTGGAATAGATAAACTTCCTCGTCCTTTCCAATCCAAACCATTCTATGATTCTCTTTTGGAATAAGCCTGCTGAGAAAGTGCCTTGGGAACAGCTACACCAGGTGGGACTCCAGACGACATCAGTGGGTCTATGAATCGAGATCATTAATGATGTAAAACACTACACACAAAACTGTTGAAGATCTGGGGTTGCCAGAGGTGCCTACAGTTATAGGACTCCTTCATCACTTATTAAGATAATTAAAATAGCAGTAAGACAGGTATTAGTCAGCCAGACAGCCCCAAATCCCACCGCCTCCGTAATCCACCTGAAAGTCAAGCGTATCAGGGTAAATTAAAGCTGCCTTTAATCCATGCAAATCTCAGCACGGGAATCTTTTATTCTCTTACCTCCTACCACGAGTTTAGTCCTGCCCCACACCCCTTCGTGTTGCCAGAGCTGCGGGGGCAAAACAACATAAAACTCTACATTTCAGGAGCACGGAGAACAAATTTTTGACTTTTTTAAACATTTTGGGGTGGATATACAGCTTATGCTTCCATGGTTGGGCTGAGATCGAATCCCATTCCACCCATGGTTTAATATTATGAATCGAAACACATAAATGAGGGCAATTTGTGCATAAATTAGGCAGTGTCATTATGCTAATTGGGATGGAATGATTGCATCGAGCGTGTTTGCAATCTGCCACAATCCTCTGGGACGGCCCCAGGAGCGAGCTGCTGCATCTGAAAAGGCTGCATCCCACTGCGGCAGGTATGGCCACACATCGACCCAGAGCAAGCCTAAATAAGGGAGAAGAGGAGGAGACCTGCTGGGAATTGTTTCATCTGAAATGCTGGATTCTTCTTCTAGCACAGGAAGGACATGGATCTTTTAGAGCGAGTCTAGAGGTGGTCATGGAGATGATCTGAGGGCTGGAGAACCTCTCATAAGAGGACAGGCTGAGAGAGTTGAGCTTTTTTTGCCTTGAGAAGAGAAGGCTCCAGAGAGACCTTATAGTGGCTTTCCAATACTTCAAAGTCGCTACAGGAAAGCTGGGGAGGGGCTTTCAGGGAACGAAGAGAAATAGTTTGATACTGAAAGAGGGAAGAATGAGATGAGACCTTAGGAAGAAATGTTTTGCTGTGAGGGTGGGAACCAGTTGCCCAGGTGGCCCAAGAAGTCGTGGCTGCCCCATCCCTGGAGGCGTTCAAGGTCAGGTTGGATGGGGCTTTGAGCAACCTGATCCCATGGGAGGTGTCCCTGCCCATGGCAGGGGGTTGGAACTGGATGAGCTTTAAGGTTCCTTCCAACCCAAACCATTCCATGATTCTATGATTCTATAACAGAGAAACAAAGAAATTGCAAAGCAACAGCTTCTCCTTTTGAGATTCAGTTAAATACACAAGCAGGTCTAGCAAGCGTAGGTAGGCATCAAGGGAGACCTTCATGGTCTCTTACCAGAACATGGATTTTTTTTAGATATCCCACAGGTATCCTGCAGCCTGAGCCCCAAATGCCTGCGGGGCTGCAGTCGGTGGCCCCGTGCAGAGGACCACGTTGTGGTGCTCCTGGTGTTGCTCAGTTCCAGGTCTGGGGCAGGTCTGGTTCTGCACCACCTCTCTCTCCTCCGTATGGGAATGCTGCTTAAGCCATTCAATTTTCCTACCAAAACTGGCCACTAGTTCAGCTGTCAAATGGGATCATTACGACGAAAAATCCTACCTGCGGGACTTGAGCTTTCTCCCTTCAGAAGGAATTTGAGCTCAGTTTATTCTCTAGGATCCAGCCAGGAGCTTTTTCTCCAACAGACGCGCTGGCACTTTGCCTGGCTAAAAAACACACAGCAGAAGAGCACCAAGTGCTAACCTACTACTAAAAGCGTTAAAAACAAGCAACTTCGGGCAAACCATATGGTAATACTCACAACGCCACAGGTGAGAACAAATATGAGACGCTCCATACAGTGTAATGTAAAAATAATCAGTTTTCAGCAAATAACAGTGCTTAAACACCAAACCAGCCCCGGGACAGACGAAAGGTGAAAGGGTTTTAATGCCTTTGACCTCAGTGTTCCTGTACTTTTTGTTTCTGCGTTGCTTTGACCTTAGAAATATCAAGAGATGGTTTTGACAGCAGCATCCAGAAGCTGCCCAGCTGCAGTATGGAGCCGAGTAAAGCTCCGCAGACATTCTGGGCTGAAAACATCACAAAATTCTGTGAAGGCACCTAAAAGATTGACGATGGAAGCCACAAACTCCATTTATGAGCAAGCATAGCGAGCACCCCAAACCGAACCCAAGGTAAAGGAAGCAGGGATGAAAACGAGTTATTGTGGGAAAGGGAAAACAAGGGTGATAGGGTGAAAACAGCAAAAGAAGAGGAGCAAACGGGAATTGAGGGATGCTCCACATGAAGCAAGAGTGGGGAGCAAGAGGGAGCTGCCTCAGCTGCAAGGCCAAAGGAATAGGCAAGGCATGAAGTGAAAACACCCCGTCAGCTTCTTTCTGCTCTTCCATAGCTCCACTTGAGCTCTAGTGGCTGGATGGTAGTTTTTCCCCTTCACTTTTAAACAGAATCCCCCCAGTAGTTCAGCAGTGAAAGCAAACTCATCCCTCTCTAAGAAGCAACAGTGAAACCGGCACGGTCCACTATCAGCGCCTTAACGCCCAGTAATTTCCACGCCCCTTGGAACACTGAATACTTTGGCTCGGCAGCAGCTTTAGAAACTCGTCTCTCCATCCTTTGGTGGTAATTAGGTTAAGTCTGTCACCAGCCAAACTGTTTTGGATTCCAGAGAAGCCAAAGAGGCTAAAAAAGGTTTTGTCCAAAAATGCTCCATACCAAACCTGGCTTCAAGGTCACGTTGGATGGGGCCTTGAGCAGCCTGGGCCACTGGGAGGTGTCCCTGCCCATGGCAGGGGGGTTGGAACTGGATGATCTTTAAGTTGCTCTCAACCCAAACCATTCTATGATTCTATGAAATTCATTCAAAAAGGGGAAAATACAAACCAGGAGCTGGTTGCATCATCAGTCAGAATACTTCCTGCTGCTAAGAAGGTAATAGAGCAAGAAATAACAAAATCCAATGAAGTTGTTCTTCACTGTTTTATCTCCCCTTAGAGCATAAACCCAATGTGGTTTTGTTTCCATTCCAAACCGTTTACTTGTTTCCAATGGGAGCACAACGCGAGGTCCCGGCATGTGAAGCTGCCCCAGCCCCTGCCAGCTCCGAGTTCATGGCACAAGGCGCGGAGCTGAACTCATTACGGCAATTCCTGTAATTCAAGGCTGGCAAACAATTCCTGGCCTGAAAATGGGACAGCATCCAATCGTTATCTCCTTTCTCATAAAAAAGTATTTAAAAAATCCAGCCTTTTTACTCTCCCTGCCTATTTACTGCACTGGCAGTGCCACGACAGCAACAAACTCCAGCAGTTCTCGCAGTTTTGCTTGCTGATGTTTCCTTTCATCCCAGCAAACGACATGTCAAAGCTAAACGAGCAATCAAAGCAAAGAAAGCATCCCGCTGCTGCCCTGACAGCTCAGCAAGCTGGCAGTTTTCTGAAGGTAAAGCTTTTCTACGCTTCTACTCAAGGCAACTATTTTACAGCTGGACTAGATGATCTTAAAAGTCTTTTCCAACTTAAATGATTCACGGAGTCAGAGAATCATAGAACGCTTGGAAGGGACCTCAAAACCCACCCAGTTCCAACCCCCTGCCATGGGCAGGGACACCTCCCACTGGATAGGGCTGCTCAAAGTCCCATCCAACCTGGCCTCGAACACCTCCAGGGATGGGGCAGCCACAGCTTCTCTGGGCAACTTAAGCCGGGGCCTCCCCACCCTCACAGAAAAGATTTCTTCCTAAGATCTCATCTCAGTCTCCCCTCTTTCAGGTTAAAATGTTCCCCCTTGTCCTATTCCTGCATTCGCTGATCAAAAGCTCCTTCCCAGCTTTCCTGGAGCCCCTTTCAATACTGGAAGCTGCTCTAAGGTCTCTCCAGAGCCTTCTCTTCTCCAGGCTAACCAAGCCAAACTCTCTCAGCCTGTCTTCATACGGCAGGTGCTCCAGCCCTCAGATCATCTCCGTGGCCTCCTCTGGACTCACCTCAACAGATCTGTGTCCTGTGCTGAGGACTTCAGAACTGATTCTAAGATTCTAATATGCCGTCACCTTACACTTCAGTGTTGGTGCTTTCATGCATCCTCACTAACATTTCTAACTCCCATCCATCAGTACTAAACTACCCCAGGACGTCCATCCCACAAAATAATTTATTAAAGAGCGCAAAAACCAATGAGTTTTCCCGTAGCTGCATTAATTGTGGTCCTATTCCACCCTGAATTAAAACACTGCTGATACGAAACCTTGGCTAAACACAGGAACCCTGAACACAAGCTTACGTTGAAAGGGTTTTGTTTGAATGGTTTCGACACACCTGATAAGAGTCTGTGGCAACAACACACCCTGAGATAAACCAGATGGGTTCAAATCTTCAAAACCCAATTAAGCCTCTCGAATGAGGCGGGGAAAACAAATACATAAAGAAAACACACTGTGCAGAACAAGACCATTTCCCTTGACAAATCTTTCAGCCTTCCTTTCCTCACCCTATCTTCATGCGTGTGGAGCAATCATCTCCATGTCTTTTCCAAGCTACCTTCTGGCTGGATGGGTTGCAGGGCTGATGTCTGTGTCCCAGCACAGCAGCACGTCCTGGAGCACCTACTGGTCTTCTGCTGGTGCTCGGAAAATTTAGGTCTTGCTGTTTCTTAAAGATACTGGAAGACGCAAAGAGCCGGGGCAAAGCTGTTTCAAAAGAGTCCTCCTCTACAAATTGGAGTGAACTGATCCAGTGGGAGTGTCCCTGCCCATGGCAGGGTGCGGAACTGGATAAGCTTTAAGGTACCTTCCTAACCAAAACTGTTATATTATTCGGTGATTTTTTTTTCCTCCAACCTTTGGGAAAACTGTGTTCAGTTCTGGACCCCTCACCACAAGAAGGATGTTGAGGCTCTGGAGCGTGTCCAGAGAAGAGCAACAAAGCTGGTGAGGGGCTGGAGAACAAGTCTCATGAGGAGCGGCTGAGAGAGCTGGGGTTGTTTAGCCTGGAGAAGAGGAGGCTGAGGGGAGACCTTATTACTCTCTACAACTACCTGAAAGGAGGTTGTGGAGAGGAGGGAGCTGGGCTCTGCTCCCAAGTGACAGGGGACAGGACAAGGGGGAATGGCCTGAAGCTCCGTCAGGGGAGGTTCAGGTTGGATATCAGAAAAAAATTCTTCACAGTAAGAGTCATCGGGCACTGGAACAGCTGCCCAGGGAGGTGGTCGAGTCGCCTTCCCTGGAGGTGTTTAAGGAACGGGTGGATGAAGTGCTTAGGGACATGGTTTAGGGAGTGTTAGGAATGGTTGGACTCGATGATCCAATGGGTCCTTTCCAACCTGGTGATTCTGTGATTCTGTGATTCTGTGAAAACAGAAATGCCAGCTTGCTGCATTCATTCACACACAGATTGTACAAGATACGGCCAACCTGCTGTAGACAAGCTGGCTCTTGTCCCCATTGTGCTGCTAAAGATCTCATGTTGCACCTTCCAAGCTGCTCCTAGCAAACCTGGGCTGCACAGAGGACGACTTTTTGGGCTGGATGGGCTTTTTCCCCCCTTTGTATGTTTATTCATTAAGGAAGTCAAAAGAGGAAGAGAAATAAAAAAGTTGCAAGTGTTTTACTGGATTAAAAATGAGACCCCGGCGTCTGGGCTGCGTGTTGCTCTGCATACGGTGTGTTCAGCAGCTCCAGCATCCCTGGCATGGATCTCGGGTAGACTAAAGTGCCCTGCAGAAGATGTTTTCAGGTAAACTCAGAACTTGTTTACCTCTCTACTTATATCAGCCCATATGCCGATATTTGACTACCAAATCCCTGATGAACGCCTCTCACATACAGTTGTGCATCTGCTGGCCTCCTGGGATGTGGCTCTTGGGTCCGGTGGCCACCTCTGCATGGGGCGAGCTGGCATTTCTGTTTTCCCAAAGGCTCCACCACCTCCCTGGGCAGCCTCTTCCAATGCTTCACCACTCTTTCAGAAAGAAATATCTCCTAATATTCAATCTAAACCTTGCCTGGTGCAACTTGAGGCCATTTCCTCTCGTCTTATCACTTGTCACCTGGGAGAAGAGGTCAACACCCATCTCACTACAACCTCCTTTGAGGGAGCTGTAGAGAGCGATGACATCTCCTCTTGGCCTCCTGTACTCCATGTTAAACAGCCCAAAGCCCTTCAGGCACTCCCATAGCTCCCATGCTCCAGACCCTTCACCAGCTCCATTGCTGTGCTCTGGAGACGCTCCAGCACCATGGTTTTTCTACCCATCGTTTCACCAAACCCCACCTCAAAGGCTGTTGAGTCACTAAGCCAAGCTTTATCCACTCGAAGGCAACCAGGAGCGTTTTTAAGACAGACCCACACAATGTGGCTTGTGTGATAGAGTTGAACGGTGGTTTCAGCTGTGATTTCCATGCACGCAGGCGATGGAGCTGGGGCAGAGACACCAAGCGACCCTTCAGGAAGCAACCCAAGAAAAAGCTCCAGCCAGATTTCTAAAAATGGTATCATCGCATCAGACAGCAATGGGATGTTCTTCATTCCTCTGCACAGACGCATTTCTGAGCTTTGGATATAAATACAACATTGTTATAGCTGGAATATTGTGCTTTTCTTCTCCGGGTCACAAGTTCAGAGCTACAGAAAGTCACGCTGCTCAAAAAGCAAGAGCTCCTTTGTGGCCATCATTAACACTTGTATTTCCCAGCATCTTTTTTGTTGGGCTTTTTAAGAGGTGGTGGTTTGCATCGTGAGATCTGCTACCAGTCACCAGGACACCTCCAGGATACCTCCAGGGGCACATCAACCCAGTCCTGCTCTGGCTGAGCATCAAACAAGCCCTTACTGGACTGGACAGTGCAGAATAACGCTTTTCATGGAATTGTTAAAGTTGGAAAAGACCTCTAAGATCATCAAGTCCAACCAGCAATACAATACCAACATGCCCACTAAACCATGTCCTGAAGCGTCACATCTACATGTTTTTTTAATACCTCCACCACTTCTCTGGCAGCCTCTTCCAATGTTTCACCATTGAGAAGTGGTTTTTACTCTTTCAGTAAAGAGACTCTTGCTAATATCCAGTCTAAACCTCTCCTGCTGCCACTTGAGGTCGTTTCCTCTTGTTTCCTTTCACCTTGTGAGAAAAGACCAACACCCACCTTGCTACAACCTCCTTTCGGGCAGTTTTATTAGGTGTCCCCTCAGCCTCCTTTTCTCCAGACTAAATAACTCCACGTCCCTCAGCTGCTCCTCATAAGACTTGTTCTCCAGACCCTTCACCAGCTCTCCTCTGGACACGCTCCAGCAGCTCAGTATCTTTTTTGTACTGACTTTTAATGCAAACGAAAGCTGAACAGGAGGGGAAAATTAAGCCATAGCAGCAGAGATCGAAAGAAAAAGGGTGTTCCCTTCTGGCACTGGTGCTGCAGCACTTCAGTGTGTTCATGGAAGAGTTTCACCTCCAGGGTTGACTGTCAGGCTCTGATTTTAGATTTGCTGTCAAAATGTTTACGAATAAATCCACTCAATTTTATACAGAGCAAGGAACTATCAAGACTTTTACTTGGTTCTATTTATTTATAAATGGCTTAAAACAACATCCACCCACCCATACTGGGGTTGCCCTCGCAGGAACTCCAAAAAGGCAAGTGGCCAACCCTCTGCACTCTGCAAAGAGAAGGTTTAAGTTCTAAGGGATTGCTCGGCACTTTGCAGTGAAGAATCACAGACCCACATCGCCCCCAAATATGTCTGAAGTCCACGGGGACTCAAAAGGTCAGAAGAATTATGGTACAAATCTCCACACACACATCAGGTTTGAAAGCATTAAGGATCTGGTAAGGGTGTTATGACATTATAAAGCGGCTACAGGGCAAATTTCTGGAGAGACAGCCCTGGAGGAGCCATGTCCTGGTCTGTATCACTCAAATTCCCCCAAACAGTCAAAGACCGCAGACCCAACCTCTTTCCTGCAGGAGTTTTTGATGTTTCTATTTGGGGGTAGAGGGGACAGTAGGACAAAACCTGCGGAACTCATCATGGTGGTGGCAAGATTCCTGCAATGTTACACAAGGAGTCCTATCATGGGAATGTTGTAACCTTCGGACACACTGGAATGGAAACCAGAGCCAAAAGTCATAGATGAGACCTCCTCATGGATGGAAAATCTTTGACTGAGCTGTGGTGCCAGATGTTACGCGCAGCTGTGGAGCTTCGCTTTAATCCATCACAGTGATCACCCATAGTCTTTAGACAACCGAATGGAAGACAGCTTGGTTGTCTTCAGGGATTTCTGTTTTATTTCATTAGTAGGCACCCTGCTCCAGAAGAAAAAGAAGTAATTTGGTTCTCTGGAAGGTCTCTCCCTATCACCATATACTTTGTTTAAAAACACAAAATGCCACCTTAAATGGTTGAGTTTAGGTTTTACACTAAAACCACACATTTTCAGTTCACAGAATCACAGAATCACCAGGTTGGAAAGGACCCATTGGATCATCGAGTCCAACCATTCCTAACACTCCCTAAACCATGTCCCTCAGCACTTCATCCACCCGTTCCTTAAACACCTCCAGGGAAGGCGACTCGACCACAAGCAAACCTCCAACCAGGACTGCCTCCCCGCACAGACACATGATTCCTCATAGAATCATGGAATGGTTTGAGTTGGAAAGGACCTTAAAGATCATCCAGTTCCAACTCATGCCCCTTGGATATGGGACACCTCCCACCGGATCAGGTTGCTCAAAGGCCCATCCAACCTGGCCTTGAACATCTTCAAGGAGGGGGCGTCCACAGCTTCCCTGGGCAACCTGGGCCAGGGCCTCACCACCTTCACAGGAAAACATTTCTACCAAAGATGTAAACCAAATCTCCCCTCTTTCAACTTAAAACCATTCCCCCTTGTCCTGTCCCTGCAATCCCTGCTCAAGAGCCCCTCTCCAGCTTTCTTGCAGGTGATGATTTTGTTTCATTACTGAAGCTTTACAAGTAAAAATTCATAGCTGGGGAGTCTCTTGAGTTGTAAACACGATAACTGGCAGCAACTACATCAAGTGTTGCACCAGACATGGCTTTAAGTAGTTGGTGCAGCTCTCCGCATTGTGTTCACCAGGCTAGGATGGGCTGTGTTCATCACCAGAAGAAAATCCTACCTGTAGAAAGCCAGCTTGGAGGCTCCTGCCCCATCCACCAGAAAAAGCCAAGGAGGGAGGGCGTGCAGGAAGCACGAGGGTGACGGATCAAACAGCTGATTTGAATGGAAGAGGTTTCTCTGGTAGGGCTAAATGTGCCCCCCCTCCCCAAGATCATGTTCTGTGCTGCATCAGGCAGTACAGAAGGGAAACCTGTTTCTCCAGATCATATCATCATATGATAGAACGGTTTGAGTTGAAGGAACCTTAAAGCTCATCCAGTTCCAGGCCCCTGCCATGCGCAGGGACACATCAAACTGGGTCAGATTGCTCAAAGCTCCATCCAACCTGGCCTTGGTCAGCACTTGGTGCCTGAGACGATCTCCCAGGCTTGACAGCAGGAAGCACTGGGGCAAGAGCAGGAGCTTGGCATTGCCTCTAAGCCCAACTGTAGCCAAGACTGTAGCTTTGGGCACTGGAACAGCTGCCCAGGGAGGTGGTCGAGTCACCTTCCCTGGAGGTGTTTAAGGAACGGGTTGATGAAGTGCTTAGGGACATGGTTTAAGGGATTGTTAGGAATGGTTGGACTCGATGATCCAGTGGGTCCTTTCCAACCTGGTGATTCTATGATTCAAGATGCAGTCTCACCACTACAGTGAAACTCCTCCCACATGCCAGGGTCCAGGAGAGCATCAGAAGACCCCATGTGTTGATGGGTCCAGCCCACCAGCAGCAACAGCTGCAAGAGGCTTTATTAAGGCAGGCTAAAAAACGAGTGGCCATGGCATATGGGACATGGTTTAGTAGGCACGGGGTGCTGGGATGATCTTAAATGTGTTTTCCAACCTGAATGATTCTATGATCTAAATCTAACTCTTGAGACACATGGCTGCTCTTTCCCAAATCTCAGACTTCTCACAAGCCTAAGGAAAAACAAAGCAATCCATCTGCCACCTCTTAGGGAAGGTACATGCTTCAGCTAAGATTCTCCTGGGAAAAAGAAGGCTAATTTGCTTTTTCTATTTCCACTACTGGCCTGCAGCACTAGCAGACCAAATTGTTTCACCCTAACCAATCCCTATTTTCCTTACCATCCTAAACCTTGACTATTCAAATGAAGGCTTTGCTACAGAAACCTTCACTGGTGGTGGAATAATCATCTACAAGCACATGTACACATGGGGTCTGACTGTGTATACATGTAAATCCACAGCGAAGCTTCCAGCATTTCCAGGGCTCAGGTTTTGCAGCAGCTTCAGCCGGGACTGAGTGCACTTGTGTTCTCACAGTAGATGTTAAGGATATCATACAGCCAAGCTCAAAGATGCAGGGGAACTTCTGGGCTGAATAAGGATAAAAACTGTGCTCGGAGGCCATGCAGGATGGGGAAGTTCCAAGAAGGCAGGTTGGGAGGAAGAGACCTCCTTGAGCTGTCCAGGAATATTTGGGATTATCCCAATTGACACATTGCAGCTGTAAAAGCTTTTTGGATGAGTGAGAAGGTGATGTGCACACACCGAGAGTTGTTCTCTTCCTCTAAGGCTGTGTCATTGAAACAAGACGGCAATGTTGGCTCAGAAACCCTGCATGCTCCTAAAGGGTTAAAACGTAGTTATGGAGACCGGCACGATTAAAATTCTGGTAGAGTATATTTAAATCGCAGGGAAAGCTGAGCTTGTCCAACTGGATTGTCAGACCACAAGTTCCCCCAAACACAGCTTTGATTTTCCAACACAACACCCTAAATCCTTTTCTGCTTTTATAAAACACATGTGGGATCACAGAATCCCTAGGCTGGAAAAGACCTCTGAGATCCTCAAGCCCAACTGTACGTGTCCACTACTAAATCATATCCCTAAGCACTTCACCCACCTGTCTTTTAAACACTTCCAGGGATGGGGACTCCACCATCTCCTTGCACACGTTCCCTGTTGCACAACAAGGCAAGAGGAATAGTTCCTGATGGATCAGTATAAACCAGAGGTCATCGCTCTGGAACGTCTGGGAATATAACTAGCAATAGACACAGAAGGTGAGCTTGGTTCCCGCTGGCCCTGCTGCCTTGAGGGCTACCCACAGCTGTACCATCTACTGATGTGAGCTCACGAGTGGTTTCGCTTCAGCACAGCATCTGATGACAAAGAAGTATGAACAAATATGTGAGAAAAACATTAAAAGTGAGCAATTTTTGTGGCCCATACAATCAAACCCAGGATTCATTCACTGGGTACTTTGTTCTCCTCTTATGGAATCATAGAATCACTAAGGTTGGAAAGACCTCTAAGATAATAGAATCATAGAATCATTAGAAAGACTTAAGAGATCATCAAGTCCAACCGTACCTGTCTACTACTAAATCATGTCCTCAAGCACCTCATCTACCTGCCTTTTAAACACCTCCAGGGATGGTGACTCAACCACCTCCCTGGGCAGCCTCTGCCAGTGCTGGATAACACCTTCTGTGAAGAAGTTTTTCCTAATGTTCAATCTAAACTTCCCCTGACACAGCTTACGGCCATGCCCTCTTGTAGTATCACCTATCACTTGGGAGAAGAGACCAACACTCACGTCTCTGCAATCTCCTTTCAGGGAGCAATAGAGAGCAATAAGGTCTCCCCTCAGCCTCCTCTTCTCCAGGCTAAACAACCCCAGTTCCCTCAGCCTCTCCTCATAAGACTCATTTTCCAGTTCCTTGGGGTTAGAACTAGATGATCTTTAAGGTCCCTTCCAACCCAAACCATTCTATGATCATCAAGTCCAGTTCCCAGCCCAATGACATCGGCCAAGGGCTCAGCTCTTCTAGGCAGTACTTTCGGGCCAGCAGCCTTATCTGAGGAGTGAACTTAGAGATGGGAAGTTATCTACACATTCTGTGCGCACACAAAGGTCACCTTTGAGGTCTTCTTCCAAATGCCTCATTTTCATAAAGGTGTTTTTAGTTCACTAAGCCTTTTCTCTGATTCTCTGAAATACACTCTGCCCTAAAGCCACTTCCTATTATTTCTGTGTCCTTCTGTTCCTCCCACGCTGCTCTACCACTTCGAATAATTGCCACTACTTCGACACTTCTTTTTTCTCAAGCCTAATCTTTTGCCACTCTTGTTTTAAATTGTGCTGCCAGGGTGACAAAAAAACTGAATGCATTTTGCTGAGCCTGTGGAGGCAGGCAGCAGCGGGAGGGGAGATCTCCCTGCAGCGAGAGGCATCACAGAATCATGGAATGGTTTGGCTTGGAAGGGACCTCAAAACCCACCCAGTTCCAACCCCCTGCCACAGACACCTCCCACTGGACCAGGCTGCTCAAAGCCCCATCCAACCTGGCCTTGAACACCTCCAGGGATGGGGCAGCCACAGCTTCCCTGGATAACCTGGGGCCTCACCACCCTCATTGTCATGAAAAATTTCTTCCTAATGTCTAATCTAAATCTCCCCCTTCCAATTTAAAGCCATTCCCCTTTGTCCTATCACTCCAGGCCCTTGTAAAAAGTCCCTCCCCAGCTTTCCTGGACGCCCTTCAGGTACTGGAAGCTGCTCGAAGGTCTCCCTGGAGCCTTCTCTTCTCCAGACTGAGCAACCCCAACTCTCTCAGCCTGTCCTCATAGCACAGGTGCTCCAGCCCTTGGATCATCTTCATGGCCTCCTCTGGACCTGTTCCAACAGTTCCATCTCCTTCTTATTTTGAGGATTCCAGAATTGGACAGAGGACTCCAGGTGGGGTCTCACAAGAGTGGAGAAGAGGGTCAGAATCCTCTCCCTTGCCCTGCTGGCCACACTGCTTTTTGACTTCTGGGCTGTGAGGGCTCATTGTCGGCTCATGTTGAGCTTCTCATCAACCAGCGTCCTCTGTGCAGACATCACCACATGCTTCAGATCTGCAACTATATGGACATCTAAATGCACCGTACCCAGGCACTCCCAGTTATTCCTTCTGAAGGGGACTCCACACCACCACATCCCTTCTCTGCTGCGCAGTCACCACTCTGACACAGGAATGACTTTGCAGCTTTGTCCCACACATTCATTGGAATGGCAGGAGCCAGTTCAATGGACTCACAGAAAGGCAAGGGGAGGAATGGGCCGAGAACAAGGCTGCTGCTTCGCTCCCGACAGCAGAAAGCAGCATGTGCCAACCATGAGCTGCTTTTAAGTCTCCATAAGAAATCCACCATCGCTGGTTCCAGGACTAAAAACCATCAGTGGAAGCAACACGGTTAAAAAACAATCTGCATCTTTGCTAAAAACCAAAGTGTGTCTTTGCTAAAAGCCACACTTCATGGGATTTCAATCCTATAAAGAGGCCTTTTGAAAACAAAGAGTGAAGGTAAGAACATTTCAACCCAAAGCAAATCCCAGAAGCAAAAGCCTCCTTTGATGCTGTTGGAGGTCAAGGACTATTAAGCATCCCAAAAAGGAGTAGATGATGTGATGGGACATGAAGGGATGGTGTATGAGTGCCGGCTGGGGAGATCTCGGTCCTCACTATGCTGGTGGGTACCCAAGCCCTGGAGGAGCTTTCAGAGAGGAAAGGCAAACAGCCCCGACGGCCGAGCCTCGCGCAGTAACCAGTGGCAACTGTGCTTAATCCAGCCCAGAGACAACCCTTGCCAGGCTCATTCATACCCAGCTCACGCGTTGAGCACAGTCTGTGCGGGGCCACCGCTACGGCACAGGGTTGAGGTTTTTTTTTTGATTTAAGTTTAGTTTTAGAACAGGGGTTTTTTTTTTAGTAATAACCATATTTAAATCAGTTTTTGCAAAGATGCTGTTTTTAATAGATGAGGTTGGGGTCAGCTTCAGCCCAAAGCATACACAAAAGCTTCTTCCTCTGCACATTCACTGTACAAAATACCTTTATTTCAGTGCTTTATTTCCATAGCACTGGAGAAATGACGGAGAAAGGAGCTGCTCTAATGCTGACACTCTTGAATTTTTGAAAGAATTCCAAGAAAGAACAGAAGAATCACATTGAAAAGGATGAAATCAGCAGTTGCTCTGCCCCGTATCGGGTCCCAGCACTGGAAAGCCACCTAAGTGACAAAATGATGCTGATATCCCACCACGTACTGGGTGCACTGATAGCAAGGAATGTAAAGACTGGAAACAGGAAGAAAAATACATATTTTCTACTGAAGTTTCAGAAGGGATGAGTTACCAGACACACAGCCTACAGACTTGAGAGGAAAGCATCCCGGCTTGGATCAGAAGTGGTGTGGCCAGCAGGAGTTAGGGAAGGGATTGTGCCCCTGGACTCAGCATTGGTGAGGCTCCATCTCAAATCCTGGGTTCAGTTTTGGGCCCCTCACTCCAAGAAGGATGTTGAGGGGCTGGAGCGCATCCAGAGAAGGGGAACAGAGCTGGAGAAGGGGCTGGAGCACATGGGTTATAGGGAGCTGCTGAGGGAACTGGGGAAGAGGAGGCTGAAGGGAGACCTCATCAGTCTCTACAGCTCCTGGAAAGGAGGTTGGACTGAGGTGGGTGTTGGTTTCTTCTCCCAAGTAACAAGCAACCAGATAAGAGGAAATGGCCTCAAGTTGCATTAGAGGAGGGTTAAATTGGATATTAGGGAAAATTTCTTTACTGAAAGAGTGGTGAAGCATTGAAAGAAGCTGCTCAGGGAAGTGGTGGAGTCTCCATCTCTGGAAGTGTTAAAAAAAATGTGTACACATGGCACATTTGGACATGGCTTAGTAGGCACACTGGTGTTGGGCTGATGGTTGGACCGGATGATCTTAAAGGCCTTTTCCAACCTTAATGATTCTATGATTCTATGCAATTTCACTCAATTGCTAACCCAGATTTTTGGTAGCTTCTTCAACAGTCTCTCACGTGGTTTTGAGCATCCTGATCCAGTGGGAGGTGTCCCTGCCTATGGCACGGGGGCTGGAACTGGGTGATCTTTAAGGTCTCTTCCAACCCAAACCATTCTATGATTCCACAAAGCCCTGAAAGCAGACTGGTTCAGTCCCATAGCTGATCCAGCTTGGAGCAGGACACTGGACTGAAGATCCACGGCCTTATTGAAGCACTTGAACCAACCTACAAGCCTGTCTTTCCAGGCATTCCATCAGCAATTAAAGCCTGGGCCACCAAGTCAGCCTGCCAAGCTACAAACACAAAAATCAGGAGGACAGAATTATTTGGTCTGTGTAAAAACAGGGAAAGAAGAGAACAGAGGTCCTAACACCTCATTTAAGAGATATCCCGGGGCTACGATGTCAAAAACCCTCTGAACAACCTGACGTCCCCCCTTTCATGAGATTCCCCTCCTCGCTACGACGCTTTCCCCCCAGCTCTGTGCACGCAAGCTTTTCCGTCGCCTGCCCAGCCAGCCCTGGAGATGTTATTCTTCTGGGGAAAAAAGGAAAGAAAAATCCCCTCGATTATTTATGCCGCTCCCTAAACAACACCAGCTTTTGTCAGGGAGTGTTTTACAGCTCAGAATGTCACATTGAGAGTCTGGTCATGCCAGTAGGAAAGGCTGCCGCTGCCACGTCCCAGCATAAAATGCTTTATTCAAGGCGCACGGAGACCAGCACCACGCAAAACCTTAAAGGAAGCTGGTGGGTGTGACAGCCACATTTTGTACAATGATATGAAAAGAAGCAGGCAAGGGGGATTGACTTTTTGGGGGGTTTGAGGTAGGAAAACCCACAAGGAGCATCGTGCAGAGCCAAGTGAGTGACCGAAAGTGTTGGCTCAATGTGGCTCCAGAGGAATTGCACGGACAAGTGTGGGGGTGAGCAGAGCTGGAGATTTTGCCAGTAGGGTCCAGGGAGAAAGCAAGGAGGGAGCATTCGCTGTGGAGAAAACGGGGCTGGCTCAGCGGACAAGAAACCCGTTTCCTGCCTGATTGCGACTGTGAAGGGAAACAGGGCTCTGGAGGCATGCGTGCAAACAAAGCACAGCTACCTTCAACTCCCACCGCGCAGGAGCAAGAGCTTGGGAGCGCCCGAAACTACCGAACCACTGCAAATTAAGGAAAAAAAAGAAGTCAAAAAAAGCAACAGGCCCTTTTCCACTGTGAGTTACGTTACAAAGCCAAACTGGCTGGGTTGCAATCTTCCTCTGCCGCACCCTGAATGCCAAGTTTCAGGTTACTTCACCCGACGTACCTGCAAGAATTGTCTCTGAAGCACGTTATTTCTACCGTCTCCGGTAACACCTAAGCTCTTAGAGCCAGCCTTTTCATCTGCAGATCTTCAAAACCTCCTGCAAAGCAAGCAAGTGTCATTTCCTTCACCCTCCCACACCCCCCGTGCACCGACGAGGAAGTCATAACCCCAGTGAAATAATAAATATCACCCAGCGAGAAGGGAATGCAGTCAGCGATAGGAAAGCCAGAGTACCCATGTTACTCTGACCTACAGGATCCATCCTTCCAGCTTCCAACTCAGGAAACAGCTTTTCATCGCCAGGTATCAAAGCTCCTCCCAGTTTTGGCATCTCCACCTCTTCTGCCTGCAGAATTAGTTTAAGCACTAAGGGGGTTGTTTTTTTTTTAACCAATTCATGGATGTTTGCACCATATCCAGCATCGGTGCTCAGAGCTTTTCCTGCCGCTGTCACGCATCTCGCAAGTCTGTTTGCCATCAGCAAACATCCGAGCAGTAATCCCGGACTTCCCGCTTCATTTTCTTGATGACTCCCCCCCCAGCGACTCCTTCAAAGCCCACAAATCCAGTTTACCACCTTTCATGATGGAACCTGTGGGTGTTTTATCATTTTATCTTCCCCGTGATCACAATTCACCATAACAACATTCAGCGAGACCTGTTAGAAGCTTTCCTGATACAGAAGCATAGACTCCACCACTGTCTCTGCCCAAACCATTTTCCCTAACGTCCAAATCAAACCAACAGTAAACCTTTTTGTTTATAAACGCCAGCCCACGCTGCTGGATGATGCTGTTCCCCTTATCATTGAGGTCCCCATGTATTTTTCCAGCGACACCGCGCTGCTGCGTAAATCTCTTGATTTATGCAAAACTGAATTCCTTTTCCACCCATTTCATGAGCAAAGGCTTTCACTTTTCCTCAAGCTGTAGCCGAACGATTAACTGCGTGATGACTGGAAACGCAACACCGCCAGGAGCCCTGCGTGTTGCTCCTTTGCTATGTGCTACACAAAAGCCTTCAGACTTCAGAGTATGAGAACATCAAAGGGCATCAGAAGTACAGACAGTTTGAGATGTGTAACATCACCTACAACAGAGAGAGCTCCATGCAAGCAATAAAGGCTCATAGAACGGTTTGGGTTCGAAGGGAACTTAAAGCCCATCCAGTTCCAACCCCCTGCCGTGGGCAGGGACACCTCCCACTGGATCAAAGCCCCATCTAACCTGGCCTTGAACACCTCCAGGGATGGGGCAGCCACGACTTCTCTCAGCAGCCTGTGTCTCACCACCCTCACAGGAAAACATTTCTTCCTGAGATCTCTCATCTTAATCTCCCCTCTTTTAGCTTAAAACCACTCCCCCTTGTCCTATCCCTTCACTCCCTGATCAAGAACCCCTTCTCAGCTTTCCTGGAGCCCCTTTCAGTACTGGAAGGCTGCTATAAACTTAGAGAAACCACCCAGGTAAAATGCAGCTTCCTGCTTTAATACAGAAGATTGGAAACCAACATGAAAGACTACTTGCAAAATCTCTTGGAAATATTTTACCACTAAAATCCATATTGGATTTGGATTGCAGATATTGAAAATTCGATCTAGCAGACTAAATGAAATAAAACACAGAAACTGTTGTAGCTGCAGGGAAACTGCAGTGCAAACATTTGAAAGGTGTGTTAAATGACAAACAAGAAGGCTTGGTGCTGAATCAGGGAATGTGTGTATGGTGTCCATCGCCATCTAACTACAATGTGCCCATCACGAGCATATTTTTCTGAAAGAGAAAATGAAGTCCAACTCCTGTAGGTTGTTTAAATATCTGATAGGAGGGTTTCTAGATAGGAAAGCCATAAATAGACCCAAGGGTTGGAGGATCTCTCATATGAGGACAGGCTGAGAGAGTTGGGGTCATTCAGCCTGGAGAAGAGAAGGCTCCGGGGACACCTTAGAGCAGCTTCCAGTACTGAAAGGGGCTCCAAGAAAGCTGGGGAGGGGCTTTGATCGGGGAGTGCAGGGACAAGATGAGGGGGAACCGTTTTAAGCTGAAAGAGAGGAGAAACAGATGAGATATTAGGAAGAAATGTTTTCCTGTGAGGGTAGTGAGGTCCTGGCACAGGTTGTCCAGAGAAATGGTGGCTGCCCCATCCCTGGAGATGTTCAAGGCCAGGTTGGATGGGGCTTTGAGCAACCTGGTCCAGTGGGAGGAGTCCCTGCCCATGGCAGGGGGGTGGAACTAGATGGGTTTTAAGTTCCCTTCCAACGCAAACCAATCCATGATTCTAGGGTAAAAAAAAAGCTACAATTTTAAAATATTCAATGATCAAATCTGACTCTGGTGAATGTTGCACTCACCATCCTCCAGGAAGGCATAAAACCTCTGCTCCTGTCTTTCCTTGGGCTTGCACCACCACTGCCTATCACGTGTCCTGCCAAGAAGCTCTCCCCACAGTCCTCATAAAAGGACTTCATTACACAAAATGCCAAGGCAAAGAGAAAGAATGACTTAAAAATCCAAATAAAGCTCCTTTTTTTTTTTTTTATTTTTACCATGTAATTGAGAATAACAAACATATCTGTGGTTTACAGAGGAGGCAATAAATTAAGGCTACAGTCACAAATCAGACCAAAAAAAGATACTTAAGTCATTCAATCCACCAACCTAGGATGGCTGTGGCCTCCTGGGATGCTGCTCAGTTTGGTGAAAGACTTGGAGTCCCACACTACGGAAGTACAACATGAAGGACATCCTCAGAAGTGTTTCTTTATTAAATTAAGCCAGCTCTGGTGCATTCAGCACGGCCGCTTCGGTCTGGTTGCAGCAAAACCAAACAGTCTTTAGCAAAAAAGTTTCTATTTATGGGCTGAGTACATCATTCAAAAAACAGAAGTTTGATCCTGCTTGTATTTTTCTGCACTGCTCAAAAAAGATAGCTGTGACATTTCAGTTTATATTAAAAGAAATTGGTACTTAATATCTTTTTAACTTTAAATTGGTCTAAAAACACCCATTTCAACCCATTAGGAAGCTAGAATTGTAGAATCATGGAATCATTGAGGTTGGAAAAGACCTCTAAGATCATCAAGCCCAACCACCGTGGCTACTGAGCCATGTCACAGAGTGCCGTGGCTAACGGTTTTTGAATACCTCCAGAGACGGAGACTCCACCACTTCCCTGGGCAGCCTCTGCCAATGCTTCACCACTCTTTCACCAAAGACATTTTTTCATCCAATCTAAACCTCTCCTGGGACAACTTGAGGCCATTTCCTCTGGCCCTATCACTTGTCACTTGGGAGAAGAGACCAACACCCGCCTCACTACAACCTCCATGCAGGGAGCTGCAGAGAGCAATGAAGTCTCTCCTCAGCCTCCTTTTCTCCAGACTAAACAGACCCAGTTGCCTCAGTTTCTCCTTTATACCCTGTTCTCCAGTCCCCTCCCCAGCTGCATTCCCCTTCTCTGGACGTGCTCCAGCCCCTCAATGTCCTTCTTATACTGTGAAGCCCAGCACCTGCACTTCCCCGCTGACAAAGGCTACAGCAGAAGGGTCCCAGGAGAGGACCTGCAGCAGCAGGACCTAAACCTGGAGACAGCAGTAACTCTCTTCTCTTTCTGCTCCTCTCACCAGACACTGCAGAGTTAAAAAAAACCTCTCAATCTCCTATTTTCTTGTCATTTTTCATTGAGCTGTACCCCTCAGCCCACACTCAGAATGCAACGGGTGCCTATTTCCCTAATTTTGGTCAACAAAAACATTTTAGGAGTGGTCACTGAACAAAATTTGTATCAGAAACGGTGTGACCAGCAGGTCCAGGGAGGTTAGTCTCCCTCTGTACTTGGCACTGGGGAGACCGCACCTTGAATACTGTGTTCAGTTCTGGGCCCCTCACCACAAGAAGGATGTTGAGGCTCTGGAGCGTTCCAGAGAAGAGCAATGAAGCCGGTGAAGGGGCTGGAGAACAAGTCTTATGAGGAGTGGCTGAGAGAGCTGGGGTTGTTTAGCCTGGAGAAGAGGAGACTGAGGGGAGACCTTATTGCTCTCTACAACTGCCTGAAAGGAGGTTGTGGAGAGGAAGGAGCTGGGCTCTTCCCCCAAGTGACAGAGGACAGGACAAGAGGGAATGGCCTGAAGCTCTGCCAGGGGGGGCTCAGATTGGACATCAGGAAAAAATTTTTCATGGAAAGGGTCATTGGGCACTGGAACAGGCTGTCCAGGGAGGGGGTGGAGTCATCATCCCTGGAAGTGTTTAAAAGACAGGTAGAAGAGGTGCTCAGGGATATGGTTTAGTGGCAGATAGGAATGGTTGGACTCGATGATCCAAGAGGTCTTTTCCCACCTAGTGATTCTATGACTCTATGAAAACAACTTGAGGAGGGTTGGGTGTTGCAGTAAGTGTTTTCTTTAAAATTGGGTTATTTTGTGATATTTTGAGTTTACTGTTTTGTATAAAAGCTTCAGCCAGACACACCTCAACTCATGGAAGTCAGTACGGAAGAAAAAAGCCCTACAACCAAAGCACCATGGACTCTGCACTGGTTCCCATTGCATTTCCAAGGAAATCCACAATAATGTACATTGAGGTTGAACCTCAATGTTGAGCTTCAAAAAGGCCAAGTGCAAGGTCCTACACCTGGGCTGGGGCAATCCTCAGCATCAATACAGCCTGGGGATTGATGTAATTAAGAACAGCCCAGCAGAGAATGAGCTGGGGGTACTAGAGGCTGGAAAACTGGACATGACCCAGCAACGTGTGCTTGCAGCCCAGAAGACCAACTGTGTCCCGGACTGCATTAAAAGCAGTGGGACCAGCAGGATGAGGGGGGGGATTCTCCCCCTCTGCTCCACTCTCATGAGACTTCACCTTGAGTCCTGTGTCCAGCTCTGGAGTCCTCAGCACAGGAAGGAAATCAATCTGTTAGAGTGAGTCCAGAGGAGGCCACGAAGATGATCCGAGGGCTGGAGCACCTCTGCTCTGAGGACAGGCTGAGAGAGTTGGGATTGTTCACCCTGGAGAAGAAAAGGCTCCAGTGAGACCTTGTAGCAGCCTTCCAGTATCCGGAGGGGCTACAGGAAAGCTGGAGACAGAAATTTTAGTAGGGCCTGTTGTGACAGAACAAGGAATAACGGTTTTAAACTAAGGGAGGGGAGATTTAGACTGGGTATAAGGAAGAAATTTTTGACACTGAGGGTGGTGAAACACTGGCACAGGTTGCTGAAGGAGGTAGTGGATGCCCCATCCCTGGAAATGTTCAAGGGGCTCTGAGCAGCCTGATCTGGTTGAAGATGTCCCTGCTCCTGTAGGGGGGTTGAACTAGATGACTTTCATTATCCCTTCCAACACAAACCATTTTATGATTTCAGAAAAGAGAAATTTTGGGTGAATTAAAGCCGTTATGTCATAGGTGAGTTTCTCTGAACAAGGATTATCATAAATAGTTCCTACACCTCAGCTGAGTGGAAGCTCATGCCAACAGACACCCCATGAAACACAGGATTTGGTCTCAGAGCAAGACGATTTGTTAAGACCCTCAACACTTTCCAGCGGGTTATAAGTAGGAGAATCATAGAATCATAGAGTGGTTTGGGTTGGAAGGGACCTTAAAGCCCATCCAGTTCCAACCCCCTGCCATGGGCAGGGACACCTCCCACTGGACCAGAATGCTCCAAGCCCCATCCAACTTGGCCTTGAACACCTCCATGGATAAGGCAGCTACAACTTCTCTGGGCAACCTGTGCCAGTGCCTCACCACTCTCATCGTGAAGAATCTCTTCCTAATGTCTAATCTAAATCTTCTCCCTTCCAATTAAAACCCACTCCCTCGTCCTATCACTCCATGTCCTTGTAAAAAGTCCCTCCTCAGCTTTCTTGTAGCCCCTTCAGATACTGGAAGGCTGTTATAAGGTCTCCCTGGAACCTTCTCTTCTCCAGGCTGAACAACCCCAACTCTCTCAGCCTGAGAGAAGACACCAAAGCTTAAATGAGTGATCCTTCCAGTGGGTAAATCTCAGACTTGGGCGATTGAGGCTGGGCTGTAGCCACCTCCCTGCACCGCAGTTGTGACAGCAGCACAACAGCATGAATATTTTTTTGTTACTCACTCCCTACTGAACGACGGCATTCAGAGCCTAAATTAGGAACACCAAAACGATTAACATTACCATTAACCTCAGCCCCACCCTAATTGCACTACATAAAAGCATACGTAACAATGACAAAGATAACATTGTGTGTCATAAATATCACACACAGGAATACAGCAGCCACAGCATTTGTTTCCTGACCCGGGAAAGCTGCTATAATTGCAGAGTATCGCACCCATGGAGGATTTAGATTTGGAAGTTGGTTGCCAATAGGCCATGTTTGCTATAATTTCACGTCAAGCTCTTAAAACTCTTTAAGATCCAAATCAACACTGAATCGACGCGATGCTGAGTTCTGCACTGTGTGGTTCAGCAGGAATTTCACGTTCTTGGTGGAAACAAATCAACATCATCCCAGGGATATAAAAGCTAGATGTGGCGATATCAAACAATTAGAGCAGAATTTGTGTGTTTGGGATTTTACAAGCCTGTTTAGCAGCTTGTGGCATCTAAACTAAAACCATCTTCACTCTTGGAGGCCCTCCATCCACATCAAAAAGATGGATACTCAGGAGAGGACTTCAGTTTGAAGTAATTTGTCTATCACACCATTTGGAGGTTTGCATTCGGAACCCCAAAGGGGCTGGGGTGAAATTACTGCAATTCACAGAAACCACCACACCCTCTTGGATGGATGCTCTGTCCCTCCTCGTGGAAGCCACCCTTGCAAGCACAACCCTCTCAACTGTTCCAGGACCTCTTTCTAGACAGAGAATTTAAACTGCCCAGATGACAAATTTGAGGAGTATAAATGTCCGTTAGGAAGGACATCTTCCTTCCTAAAGATGACGTACCTGACAAACTCGATGAGATTTGAAGTCTTGTCTTTATAAATCATAGAATAGTTTGGGTTGGAAAGGACCTTAAAGATCATCCAGTTCCAACCCCTCTGCCATGGGCAGGGACACCTCCCACTGGATCAGGCTGCCCAAGGCCCATCCAACCTGGCCTTGAACACCTCCAGGGATGGGGCAGCCACAGCTTCCCTGGGCAACCTGTGCCAGTGCCTCACCACCCTTAGGCTGAAGAAATTCCTCCTTATGTCTAGCCTAAATCTGCCCCTCTCCAGTTTGTACCCACTGCCCCTTGCCCTATCACTACAAGCCTTTGTAAAAAGTCCTTCCCCAGCTTTCTCGTAGCCCTTTCAGGTACTGGAAGGTCGCTATAAGGTCTCCTCTGAGCCTTCTCTTCTCCAGGCTGAATAACCCCAACTCTCTCAGCCTGTCCTCTTAGAGGAGGTGCTCCAGCCCTCGGATCATCTTTGTAGCCCTCCTCTGGACCATGTCTCCTCTCCTTACCTTTCCATTCCATGCTTCCAAGTAACATCAATACCAGTTTTTAGCTCTGTATGCTTTCCTACCAAGTGTAGTGAAGGTTAAAAATGACACTTTCACTCATATTGCTACTTCCCAATTAAAATTAACGGATCAACGTGACCCAGACAGACAGTGCTGGATAAGGGGTTCTCCAAATGAAGACACAAGCATTTTTTTATGCCCCCAAATTAGTACCATAAGCTGTTAGTATCTCACTATCCCTGTGGTAACCCACTAGCTTAAGTGTCTTCTCAGTTTCATCTTCACTTTCTCCCCAAGAAGAGCCACCAGTCCCCCATCAATCCCTTCTCCCTTACTTAAGGTCTTTTATAAATTATATAAAAGACTTCATTTTCATAGAATAATAGAGGTTGGAAAAGACCTCTAAGATCATCAACTTCAACCATCAGCCCAACACCGCTGTGCCTACTAAACCATAACTCAAAGTGCCACACCTACATGCTTTTCTGAACACCTTTTTCTGCGCTGTTTCCCTGAAAGTCATCAAGTTGAGCTTTCTCCTGTCACTGCCCTTTGTGCTTTAGCTGGTTGTTTGCTGCAAGGCTCAAGTGGAGAGGAAGACCAGCTTCCCAGAAAGGTTTCAATGCTGGGATGGCTTGGTGCTTAACGATAAATACCTCCCTCATTAGTATGCTGAGCTACATTAGTTCTGCCGCTTACAGTGCTGAAGCATTAAAGTGGGGCTAAATCTTCGATTTCACAGTTTGCAACATGATGCATGAGATACCTACAGGTCTCCAGGCCTGAGGTGCTGACAGCATTTACACAGCAGTTCAGATGTGTGAGGTGCTGCCAGTAAATCTGCTGATGCCTGTAAAAGAGACGGCGCGTGCTTCTGAGTGAACAGAGATGAACTCATCAGTAGGGGTTAATGCAGCAGAGGGGTGAAACAATTGCCCAGTATCACACGTGAGGCTTTGGTAACATCATGACCTCAACCAAGGAGTTGGCATCATCCTACAAATCAAACGCGGATTACCTAAGAAGCAAATGTACACTGCAGGCTTCCATCAAGCCCGGAAAGTCTTATGATCTCTCCACTTAGTGTCCCTGCTACTCAATTTTCATAGAATGGGTTGAAAGGGATCTTAAAAGCTCATCCAGTTCCAACCCCCTGCCATGGGCAGGGACACCTCCCACTGGACCAGAATGCTCCAAGCCCCATCCAACCTGGCCTTGAACACCTCTAGGGGTGGGGCAGCCACGACTTCCCTGGAAAATCTGTGCCAGTGTCTCACCACCCTCACTGGGAAGAATTTCTTCCTAATGTCTAATCTCAATTGTCCAATTTAAAGCTATTCCCCCTCATCCCATCCCTTCAGACCCTTGTACAAAGTCCCTCCCCAGCTTTCCTGGAGCCCCTTCAGACACTGGAAGCTGCTCTAAGTTCTCCCCGCAGCCTTCTCCTCTCCAGACTGAACCAGTCCAACTCTCTCAGCCTGTCCCCATAGCAGAGGTGCTCCAGCCCTCACATCATCCCGTGGCATTTTCACACAACTTGGGGGATTTGAAGAGTTTGAAGTTTCTCAAACGTGGCTGAAATTACCCAAGGGTTCAAAAAGCTTTTGGAGACAGAGGAGCTGATAAACGTCCACTGTGCCCTGTTACTGCTTTCCTATCTTTAGGAAACTGAGCTTCAGAACACACCACTTTACTCATCATTATATGAAAGCAATGAATGACATCGCCTTCGCTACACTTGTAAATACCCAATATCAGCATTTTAGCTCATTTTTCCACCAAGACCTCCTTGTCCTTGTTGAAAACAATGTTCCCCAAGGAACATCACCAACAGAGCAGCCCTGATGACCGTACCAAGAGTAAGACCAACCCAGGCTAAGGAACAGATCCTTGTATTCCAAGTTCAAGCAAAACGGTGTCATGGACAGCAAAAGGCTCCTAGAAATGCAAACAAGGACTTACAGGAGGATTCTTCAATGCACATGTAGCATTATGGCTTTAGAGGCATTAAAGGCATTGTGCAGATTAATCAAACAGAATAATGATCTCATAGTGAAGTGTTGAGCTGGAATAAAAGAGATTAATGTTCGGTTCTCAGCTCCAGAAGTCCTCACTCTTGAGGAAAGCCATATCAAGTCCTGCGTTTTGCCCCTCCTTTCCACAAAATCTCCTTTGAATCCGTGACTGTGAAACCTGAGTGAAGATGCCAGAGGGAAAGACCATTCCAAAGACTCTTTTATTATTATTATATTTTCCTTAATACCCGCTATGAGGCACCGTCTTGTTTTATTCATGATTCTCTTAAGAAAGATATTCCATCTTAAGGAATAAAACCAAGTATGTGTTATCTTCTGAATAATATCACGTGCTTTTTCTGAAGAACAATTCTGAACAAACATGCACACGAACATACCACATAATGTGCAGTGCAATTTAACTTAATAACACGTTTGATGGAGCGTCGTTACGCTTTTGCAGTCCCAGAGGTGAGGTTACTTCTCCCAAGTAACAAGCGATAGGATGAGAAGAAATGACTTCAAGTTGCACCAGGGAAGGTTTAGATTGGATATTAGGAAAATGTCTTTACTGAAAGAGTGATGAAGCATTGGAAGAGGCCGCCCAGGGAAGTGGTGGAGTCACCATCGCTGGAGGTGTTCAAAGAAAGTGTAGCTGTGGCACTTCAGGACATGGTTTAGCAGGCACAGTGCCGTTGGGCTGGATGATCTTAGAGGTCTTTTCCAGCCTCAATGATTCCATAATTTTATAATTTCGGCAAAATTCTGACGTCAGTGGAGCACTTCTTGGCCTAAATTCACACAGAACCAGAAATGCATGGTGAGGGAAACTGTTCCACACAGTTTTGTGTATTTTGTGACCTCCCATTGCTAGATTCCTAAACACTCTGGTTGTTCTAGAGTTAAAGGAAGGTTCTTCCTTTTATTTCTCAAGCTCACATCATAGGTAGCAAGACATTCAACTCCCCATGATGGATTTCTAATTCAGTTGCTCCACACCAGCTCACCGGTAAACTCTCGACTGTCCAGCATCCGGCACAGAATCAATAAGGTTGGAAAAGACCTCCAAGATCATCAAGTCCAACTGTCAGCCCAACACCACCATGCCTACTAAACCATGTGCTGAGGTGCCACATCTACACTTTTTTTGAATGCCTTCGGGGATGGAGGCTCCACCACTTCCCTGGGGTTCCAATACGTCATCATTCTTTCAGTAAAGAAATGTTTCCTGATATCCAACCTAAACCTCCCCTGGTGCAACTTGAGGTCATTTCCTTTCATCTCAATCCCTCTGTAAACCAGAGCTATCCAAGACTTCTTGAAGTTGCTTATTTTGAAGGCTCTTTGGAGATGTTCACTAAGTCAGGCTAGCAACCTTGCTGTTGCCCAAAACACAAAATGCAGGCCAGATTTTGGTGAGGATTAAAAGAAAGGGGAAAGTATGTGGGTGGAAGAAGAACAATACAGTTAAATTAGAAAGCTTTTTTTTGTTGTTTCTTAATCTAAAGCCAAAAACTAGATTGAGTCCAAGTTTGTGCTGTGCACCATAAAGAGCAAGGGGAGGCTCCTCCATCATGAAGGGATACACACACATGCAGACAGAAGAATTTGCAGTGAGAAGGTAACTGTGTTTTAGAGTGTCACCCATCATCTGTGTCACCCACAACCCAAAAGCCGTTGCTGTCTGACACCAGCAGTAGGTGACAATCACGATGGAGATACTGATGACCACAACAACCAAACCTTCCTTCCCACACACAGCCTGAAATTGCATGGGGAAGCCTCAGAAATCCCACAAGATTTCGACCAATTGCTTTGAAAACATAATTAACTTCAATTGTCGTTTGATTTTATCTCCATTTTCTCAGGTTCCAGGCTATTTGGGAAGGCACTCCATGTAGGCACATGTGGGTTTGCACCCTGGTGCATGCACGCACTTGTCTGGAGTTACCAATTTCCCAGTGTATCTGCTTTTCTCAGGGCCTCCTCAGAGAAAAAAACATAAGAAGGAAGCCGAACCTTTGCGAAATCTTCCTTCTTATCCCATACACTAACTGATAAAAAGATTTCTGCTCCTGCTGTGCCTTGCTGACAGGGATGAGCTCAAACCAAGGGAGCATTCAAACTCAGCTTGACTCTGCCAGGCTCAGCTCTCCGGTTCCTCCAATGTTTTCAACAAACTGCTCTCACAGGGGTTTCAAAACAAGCTGATGACCTGGCCCTTCCAGTAAGGAAGAGGTTTTCCTCCCTTCTCCACATAAATTATAAAGATTCTTGAAAAATGGAAGGATGGAATTCAGAGAAAGTTATAGAGAACAGAAAAAAAGACCGAAGCTAAAGGCTGGCACTCCAGGTCACATAGAATCATGGAACGGTTTGGGTGGGAAGGGACCTTAAAGCCCATCCAGTTCCAACCCCACTGCCACGAGCAGGAACACCTCCCACTGGAGTAGGCTGCTCAAAGCCTTGTCCAACCCGGCCTTGAACACCTCCAGTGAGAAGCAGCCATGACTTCCCTCAACAACCTCAGCCAGTGCGCCACCACCCTCACAGGAAAACATTTCTTCCTCAGATGTCATCTCCACCTCCCCTCTTTCAGCTGAAAAACGTTCTCCCTTGTCCTATCCCTGCACTCCTTGATAAAGAGCCCCTCCTCAGCTTTCCTGGAGCCCCTTTCAGTACTGGAAGCTGCTTTAAGGTCTCCCCGGAGGCTTCTCTTCTCCAGGCTGAAGAACCCCAGCTCTTTCAGCCTGTTCTCGTACGGGAGGTGCTCCAGCCCTTGAATCATCTCTGTGGCCTTCTCTGGACTTGCTCCAATAGATCCACGTCCTTCCTGTGCTGAGGACTCCAGACAGGACACAGGACTCCAGGTGAGGTCCCATAAGAGCGGAGCAGAGGAGCAGAATCCCCTCCCTCGCCCTGCTGGCCACGCTGCTTTAGATGCAGCCCAGGACACAGTTGGCTTTCTGGGCTGTGAGCACACACTGCTGGGTCGTGTTGAGTTTCTCATTCAATAACACCCACAAGCCCTTCTCTTCAGGGCCCCTCTCAATCCACTGTCCATGCTATCTTCAGCCCCAGTGATTTTCCATTTATCCTCCTGAAGCTCGCTCACAGGAGCTGGGGCAGCAGAACCCAAATCTCCAGACATTGCAGCTGCCTGTGTGATCATAAGCTCCAACATGTGAGAATCATAGAATCACCAGGTTAGAAAGGACCCACTGGATCATCGAGTCCAACCATTCCTAACACTCCCTTAAACCATGTCCCTAAGCACTTCATCAACCCACTCCTTAAACACCTCCAGGGAAGGCGACTCGACCACCTCCCTGGGCAGCTGTTCCAGTGCCCAATGACTCTTTCCGTTAAGAATTTTTTTCTGATATCCAGCCTGAACATCCCCTGGCGGAGCTTCAGGCCATTCCCTCTTGTCCTGTCCCCTGTCACTTGGGAGAAGAGCCCAGCTCCCTCCTTTCAGGTAGTTGTAGAGGGCAATAAGGTCTCCCCTCAGCCTGCTCTTCTCCAGGCTAAACAACCCCAGCTCTCCCAGCTGCTCCTCAAAAGACTTGCGAGCACAGAACTTGCCTTCCATGAACTGTAGCAAGGAAGTTTCTCCTCCTCCCTCTGTGTTTTGTTGCATGGTGTGAGCCTTTAAATCTCTGCGTGATGGAGAATTGAGCGTATTGGAAGGAATTTAAAAGCAAATAAGAACAATCAGTGTTACTTCCACTGCAGCAGTGTGTATGGATTCCTACTGAGGAAATCATCAGGTGGAAGGTGTCCCTGCCCATGGCTGAGGGGTTGGAACCGGATGGGCTCTAAGGTCCCTTCCACTATTGAAGAAATCATCAGGTGGGAGGTGTTCCTGCCCGTGACAGGGGAGTTGGAACTGGATGGGCTTTAAGGTCCCTGCAACCCAAACCATTCTACGATTCTATGATGATATGAAATTGGTGCTGAATCTACTCAGAGATTACATCTTCATTCCCTCCTTTCTTCTTCCTTCCTTCTCCTCCCTTGGGGAGGTACTGTTCACAGAGGCTTGTAGTGGTAGGACGAGGGGTGATGGGTATAAACTGAAGAGGGACAGATTTAGACTGGACATAAGGAGGAATTTCTTCACCATGAGGGTGGTGAGGCACTGGAACAAGTTGCCCAGGGAAATTGTGGCCACCTCAATCCTGGAGGTGTTCGGGCTTTGGGCAGCCTGATCTAGTGGGAGGTATCCCTGCCCATGGCAGGGAGGTTGGAACTGGATGATCATTAAGGTCCCTTCCAACCCAAACTATTCTATTATTCTGTGATTCTTCTGCCCAAAATGAAATTTACCAGAAAAAAAAGTAGTTTTTAGTACACCAAGGGTCTCAGTAAGCCATGAGCAGGTGACCTACACTGCTATTCTCTCTTTCGGGCCAAGAGGTATCGCGAGCAGCAAGACTACACATCAGGGAGGGGACACACGGAAGTATGTCAGCTTGAAGAAAAGTTAACATCTCTGCAGGGTAGGTTCAGTGCCAGTTTGATTCAGAAAAATATGACTGTGTGTAGCGAAAGGGTTGGAGGATTCCATGAAAGAAAAAAGAGTTGTTTCACTCCTAAAAAACCCTTCCTGTTCAGCGGAAAATTCAGCTTGCTATGAAGTCAGATGGAAGTTCTGAGCCAGCCCAGGCAGAGGTTCACCTATACACCCAAATGGGAAAGGCCAAGCACAAGGCATCCAAACATGCAGCCCTGCCAAAACCTCAGTGGTTTTATCATCCAGAGTTCAGATCAAGACCTCCTGTCCTGCTGTTCGCACTACGTGCGGAAGAGTTTCTGAGACACGTCTCTTGGCAATAATCCCAAAAGCGCAGCTTCTGACCCGCTCCTGGGAGCGGAGACGCTGCAGATTCTGAAAGCTGAATTTCCTACAGAAGTGTCCCTGTGCCACATCCTCTGCTGTGAGCGCAGCACTGGAACAGCACAGCGGTATCAAACAATGCCTCTAATTTCTCTCAACACGACTGTTTACACAAGCCTGAGGCTTTACCCTAAGGCAGGCCTGGTGGCCGAAGGCTTGGGGAGATGAGCCTACCCTTGTTTGCACAGCATCAGGGATGCTTCTCTTCTGCTCCTTCTGTAAACCTGTTGGGATTGTGAGAATAATTATGTGGGGAAAAGTGGGGTGAAACTGCCCTGTCCCACAGGAAAAACGGGGGCAGACAGCAAAGCCCTAGGAGATCATAGAATCATAGAACAGTTTGGGTTGGAAGGGACCATAAAGATCATCCAGTTCCACCTCCCTGCCATGGGCAGGGACACCTCCCACTGGATCAGGCTGCCCAAGGCCCCATCCAACCCAGCCTTGAACATCTCCAGGGATGGGGCAGCCACAACTTCCCTGGGCAACCTATGCCAGGGCCTCACCACCGTCATTGCGAAGAAATTCCTCCTTATGTCCAGTCTAAATCTGCCCCTCTTCAGTTTATAACCATTGCCCCTACTCCTATCACTAAAAGCCTTTGTAAAAAGTCCTTCCCCAGCTTTCATGTAGGACCCCTTCAGGTACTGGAAGGTCACTATAAGGTCTCCTTGGAGCCTTCTCTTTTCCAGGCTGAACAACCCCAACTCTTTCAGCTTGTCTATGTATAGGAGGTGCTCCAGCCCTCGGATCACCTTTGTAGCCCTCCTCTGGAGCCGTTCCAACAGCTCCATCTCCTTTTTATGTTGAGGATTCCACAACTGGACACATACTCCAGATGAGGTCTCACAAGAGTGGAGGAGAGGGGCAGAATCCCCTCCCTCACCCTGCTGGCCACGCTGCTTTTGATCCAGCCCAGGACATGGTTGGCCTTCAGGGCTGTGAGCATGCATTGCTAGCTCACGTCAAGCTTCTCATCGACCAGCACCTCATGTCCTTCTCCCCTGGGCTGCTCTCGGGCAGTAATGAGCCAGAGCAACCTTTCCTGGCTGAGAAAGGCAGGATTTGCATTCACGCTCCTTGGGAGAGGTGGGACTGTTTGCTAGTGGACCTGTTTCCACCTCCCATCCTCCCTCCCCTCCTCCAATAATGCAACATTTTCAGTTCAGCCAGTTTTGATTTGAGAGTGCTGCGACCTCTTCCCAGAGCTTCCACAGGACCTGGGAGCACTCGGATATCCGTGACTCCAAGTTTTCCCATTACAAATGCTGAACCTTTTAGATATATTCAAGGTTTCGGATCTAAACTTTGAAGTCTTCTTACCTCCGTTCTGCAATGCAAGCTCCCTGGTCTGCCAGTGCTACGTCTGAGCTAGAATAAAAGTGCAACACTGCTGAAATGGGTGACAAAGAGGCCAGCAACTTGTGACAAATAAATGTGACCAGTGAAAACAAAGCCCAGAAATCTAGCAACACATCTGAGTGGAAAGCTTTGTATAGACTCCATGCGTTTGTTTTCTCCCACGTAATCCAAATCCGAACGCTTTGGACCTATAACCTGAACTGCTAGAGGATGTTTAATGAAACACTTTAACAAACAACCCATAAAAGCATAAAATGACGCTCAAGTCCTTCCAGTTGACATCAGCTATCTCATAACCACAGGTTCAGAGAGAAAAATCACTCGGCCACAATGTCTTTCCAGTAGCCTCAAAGAGCAAAGAGGCTCACAGAATGACAGACACCTCTGGCATTCCTGCATCCAGCCCACCAGCCCACACTACTTGAAGCAGGAGAACAAGTCCCACAAACTTAGCTGTAAGCCCTGCTGTCTTATTCTGAAAGGATTTTGCTGCGGAAGGAAAACACTGTTGGACTATTCCATTCCATGTCTTCATCATGCAAAGGAAACCGCTCCCATGCAAGCAATTTTGTTGGGATTGTTTACGCTGGCCAGTCAAATCAAGATAACACTGGCCATGGGGAAGCATCAGCCCATGGGTGCTTCACTTCATGTACATTCAGGCGCTTCCTTGCCAATCCCAGTGGTATTTGGATTCCAGGTGGTCGATAAACTTCCCAGATGCTAAGCAGCATAGATAAGTGCATCCAGACCACCACTTCTTAGAGAAAGCTACTGCCTCAGTGCAGGTGGCACCTTCGTCATAGAGTCATGGAATGGTTTGGGTTGGAAGGCACCTTAAGGCTCATCCAGTTCCATCCCCCCTGCCATGGGACACCTCCCACTGGATCAGGTTGCTCAAATGTGTGTATTGTTCTACATATTCTCCATATTACAATAGGACCTGTGTTATTTTGGCAGATATTTGAACCTACTCAGTCTCTTGCTCCTCCAAAAATACTTCTATGAAAGCAAAACTTGAATACTGAACAGAATTTAGACTATTATTAGTTACCATGTGTACCATAAACAAATTTCTTCTGTGTCTCTGACTTTAGTCTCATTGAACTGAATCTTTTTCTGGGATCGCCTATGGCAAATCATAATATCATGGAATCATTAAGGTTGGAAAAGACTTCTAAGAACATCCAGTCAAACCGTCAGCCCCACACCACTGTGCCAACTAAACTATGTCCCAAAATACTACGTCTACATGTTTTCGAACACCTCTAGGGATGGGGACTCCATCACTGCCCTGGGTTCCAGTGCTTCACCACTTCTTCAGTAAAGACATTTTTCCCGACATCCAATCAAAACCTCCCTTGTTGCAACTTGAATCCATGAGAAATCCGTACACTTGGCACCTCCGAAGGTTGCTTTTCTCCTGAGCAGGCCACATCAGTACTACCTTCACACCCAAAACATCTCTATTATGTTTCTACTGTACTTTAAAAGGGACTTGAGGTCATTTCTTCTCATCCTATCAGTTGTCACTTGGGAGAAGAGCCCAGCACCCACCTCGCTAAAATCTCCTTTCAGGGAGTTGCAGAGAGCAATGAGGTCTTCGCTCAGACCTCTCTTCTCTAGACTAAAGAACTTCAGTTCCCTCATCAGCCGCTCCTCTTAACCCCTGTGCTCCAGTCCCATCCCCAACCTCGTTGCCCTCCTCTGGACACACTCCAGCCCCTCAACGTTCTTCTTGTACTGCAGGGCCCAAAACTGAAAGCATGTACCACAGACAGAGCTCTTCTTCTAGGACACTTGGCCTCTTCTCAGTAAATCATCTCTAAATGAAATGGAAATATTCCCCAAACCAAAAAGTGAGCCAAGCAGACTGAAAAACACACATAGCAAAACACAACATGAAATTCGGTTAAGGACATACAAACATACACGCTAACAGATGTGAAACTCATTGCTAAGTATCAAGCAGATTCAAAGGGAAGCGTTCAGTCACCCTTAAAAGTTACGACCGAGCTGAGTTTGGCACGGAGGTATCGCATCAGGTTTGCAAAGAGTTCAAAGAATTTTTATGTGGAACCATAAAATGGCCCAGTTTGTGAAGCTCGCGGTGTCGGCGGGACCCTATGGTGAGCTGTAAGGAAACATCAAACCACACAGACACATTTCATTCGCAGACAGGGCGAATCTGTGAAAGCCACAGCAACAAGAAATGCTTTAAATAAGACCTCATTTATAAAAATCACCAGGTTTCACCCATGCATCTCAATTTGCTCCTCCAGCAACACCATCCTAGCATCAAGCCCATTTTGGTTGGAACGAGTCCTTGCAAATATCGAACAAGAAATCTTACAGTAAGATTTTTATGGGTTTTTTTTAAAGCATTCCTCAATCCTTTCCTCAAGTCAGACCATGGGAAGAACTTCAACCACAAGAACTGCCCACAAACTCCCTGCTGGATGTTGGATTTTAATTCATCAACCTCCTGAGTAATGTTCTTTCTCACTCCATGAGCTTCTTTCTTACTCCACGGCCTTATTTCTTACTCCATAGCCTTCTTTCTTACTCCATGAGCTTCCTTTCCCCCAAAAGACTACATGTTTCTTCTTTCCCCCTTTTTAACAACTCCCCCATGCCAGAACCTTGAACCCATCTGTGCCAAGATCACTACGCTTCAATCCGACACTGCTTTGTCTAACCAAGAAAAAAAAGCTTTAAGAAAAGCCCACTTCAAAGTAGTGCAAATATCGACACCCAAACTCTTCGTGTCTTGTAACACACACTAAAAGTTACAAAAATGAAAGGTTCTTTCAAGTAAATAAAGAGAAAATACCATATTCATTAAAGTTTGCATCAAAACAAAGGCAACCCCTCAGTCTAAGAAGATCACACTCATTAAGATCAAGCTGGGGAACGACGAAGTACAGGATCCACCATGTAGATCATAGAATCCCTAGGTTGGAAAAGAGCTTTGAGATCATCAATTCCAGCTGTAGATGTTGTAAGATGGAGGGATGTGAATCCATGAGAAAGCCGTACACTTGGCACCACCGAAGGTTGCTTTTCTCCTGAGAAGGCCACATCAGTACTACCTTCACACCCAAAACATCTCCATTATGTTTCTACTGTACCTTAAAAGGGACGCTCATTCAACTTTTCACCTCCTCAGCACAACAGCCAAAGCTTTTCCGACTAATATCGACCTGGGACGATGACGGGGAGTACACAATCAATCCTTATTAAGGCTGATGATTATTCTCGATGTGCCCTGTAAGACAGAAACAACCAGTTAATGGCTTGCACTAAGATGAGCAAGTCATCTCACACGGATCAGTCCTATTGAGCAAACGGCCTTTTTAGAGCCCAAATTTTGCTTGAATTTTGCTGGGGGTGACTGGATCTGTCTCATATAACTGAGATTGTGCCAGCCACTAAAGCAGAGTCCACACAAAATCAGTTTATTACAAGCAGAGCTGCAGGTACATCAGCCAGCAGAAGGCACGGAGAGCGTGGAGAAGACAACTGGAGACCATAGCTCAGGCCATTTAGGGAGTAACCAAAGGCTGTGCACTCTGCTAACACAACAGGAGCAAAATGAACAAAAAAACCTAGTCTGAAATTGCCATCTTTTGAAGCGAGGACAGCAAAGAACATACATCATTTGGCCTAAACATGGAAAGTTGTGCCAGATTTTACATCCAAATCTAGACTGCTGCCTTAAAAAAAAACGTATTTCATAGAATCACAGAATGGTTTGGGATGGAAGGGACCTTAAAGCCCATCCAGTTCCAGCCTCCCTGCTGTGGGCAGGGACACCTCCCACTGGATCAGGCTGCTCAAAGCCCCATCCAACCTGGCCTTGAACACCTCCAGGGATGGGGCAGCCACGACTTCTCTGGACAACCTGTGCCAGTGTCTCATCACCATCACAGGAAAACATTTCTTCCTAAGATTTCATCTCAATCTCCCCTCTTTCAAAACTTAAACTCATTCCCCCTCATCCTACCACTGCTCCCCCTGACCAACAGCCCCTCCACAGCTTTCCTGTGGCACCTTCCAGTTCTGGAAGGCTGCTAGGAGGTCTCCACGCAGCCTTCTCTTCTCCAGGCTGAACAACCCCAACTCTCTCAGCCTGTCCTCAGATGGTTGCTCCAGCACCTGGCATCATCTTTGTGGCCTCCTCTGGACTCGCTCCAACAGATCCATGTCCTCCCTGTGCTGAGGGCTCTAGAACTGAACACGGAACTCCAAGTGGGGTCTCATGAGAGCAGAGTAGAGGGGTAGAATCCCCTCCCTTGCCCTGCTGGTTCCACTGCTAGGAAAGGCAAGGTTTGTGGGCAGGAGCAGGGCACTTGTTAGGCCAGCCAGCATTAGTGGAAAAGGGGACAAACGTTTCAACCACATAAGACCTTTTGGAGGCCTGACCCCGGGGCAGGTGCCTTCAAAGCTATGCTCTGCTTCCAAAAACGGCTCTGAGGTGGAATTAGGCATGTATCAGTTAGAACATCTGCAGGAGGGGCTAGGTGGCTCTTCTGGAGTTGTGGGTATGTTAGTAAAGAGGAGAGGAAAACAATACCATCAGGTTCGGGGAGAGACGAGTGAATTATTCCCTTGGCCACTAGCTCAGTGGGAACCGGTGACTTTCTCAATTACGCAGTTAAATCAGTTCAGTTTCTCAGTCCCTTTCTGTAGTGCTCCATCCAGTTTTAGATTTTATTTCCAACTAAAGTTCGCCACACTTTCCACATGCCGCAAAACACAAACAGACAAGTTGCAGTTTCATAAGGCAAGGCAAGTCTCAAAGAGCTAAAACCACCTCTGCTGCTAAAACAGCTCAGCGAAACTCAACTTTCTTCTCAACTGTAGCACATGAAAAGCTGATGTTTTTTATAATAATTATAGAATTCTAGAATTGTTTGTGTTGGAAGGAACCTTAAAGATCATCCAGTTCCAACCCCCCTCCCATGGGCAGGGACACCTCCCACTCCATCAGGTTGCTCAAAGCCCCATCCAACCTGGCGTGGAACACCTCCAGGGAAGTGGGGGCATCCTCAGCAATCTGGACCAGTGCCTCACCACTTTCATTGTGAAGAATTTCTTCCTAATATCTAATCTAAATCTTCCCACTTCCAATTTAAAGCCATTTCCCCTCATCCTATCACACCAGGCCCTTATAAAAGTCCCATCCAACCTGGCCGCGAACACCTTCAGGGCAGCCACAACTTTTCTGGGCAACCTGCGCCAGTGCCTCATCACCCTCACAGGAAAACATTTCTTCCTAAGATCTCGTCTCAATCTCCCCTTTCAGCTTAAAACCACTCCTCCTCTCCTGTCCCTGCACTCCCTGCTCAGGAGCCCCTCCCCAGCTTTCATGTAGGTCCCAATAATGCTTTATTAGAGCATTCGTATGGAGTGTAAGCTGCTATGCACAGCACCCAAACCACTGACCCAGAGCCGGCAGCTGATCTGGGAGCTCCCAGGCTTGCCCCTCTCAGTGTAGCTGCCAGAGACCGCCAGGCTGCAGAGCACCACTGAAAGAACCAATATCCCTGTTCCAACTCAAGGTATTGAACTGACAGCTTTTATCTTTGCATTGGATAAATGGGATGGTCAATTTAGAATCATAGAATCACTTGGTTGGAAAAGACCTTTGAGATCATCAAACCCAATCGTATCTGTCCACTATTAAACCACATCCCTGCACACCTCATCTATCCGTTCTTTAAACACCTCCATGAATGGGGACTCCACCACCTTCCTGGGCAGCCTCTGCCAGGGCCTGAGAACCCTTTTGGTGAAGAAATTTTTCTTAATGACCAATCTGAACCTGCCCTGGTGCAACTTGAAGCCATTTCTTCCTGTCCTATCACTGTCACTTGGGAGAAGAGACCAACACCCACCTTGCTACAACCTTCTTTCAGTGAGTTGTAGAGAGAGATGAGGTCTCCCCTCAGCCTTCTTTTCTCCAGATTAAACAACCCCAGGTCCCTCAGCCGCTCCATGTAAGACTTGTATTTTATTTTAAGTGCTTGTAGAGAGGAGATCTGTTCTACAGACACCTGGAAGAAGCAGCAGAACATCTTCTCCCTCGTGGTGTAGCAACACTCCCCAGACACCCACTCCACCACTTTGCATTCCCCAACAAATGACCCAGGCTCACTCACGGCAATGTGGACTCCAGATCCGGCTTTGTAGCTAAACAGGCTCCCTCTAATTATCCCTCACCCTGATGACACCTAAATGATGGATCAGGAATACAGCAGAGACTCGAAATGAGAGTGTGAAAACAAGACCGGCTCCTTTCTCCATTCACACCACAGGTCCCAGGCGCATGAGGACACACTCCTGCCTGAGTCATTCCCAGCAACGCTTCGCAGCCCGGCAGCAACCACAGATATTTCCCACGCAAGTGGATTTTTATAAAAGACTATTTAAAATGAGAGGAGACCAAGAGTAACTTTGGGACTGCAGGGAGCGGCGGTGCGATTAGAAGGATTGGTCATGTCTGTAGAGTCTTATTAGGTGTAATTTATATGCAAGTAAAGCAAATATCCCCCACTTTTCTAGGAAAATGCCAAATTCCATCCTGATTTACACGCTTCGCAATCCCATTGACTTCAGAAGGACTGCCTGAGGGATGAATCACCAGGCTGCAGCTTCCCAGCTATACAGATTAATCCCTTCTTATTCCACCTTTCAAAATCCCGATCAGCCAACCAGGTGCTGTGGCAAAGCCTCCCCGAGCCGAGTCGCAGCCCCGCAGCGATGTTTCCCCTCTCCCTGTCAAAGCTCAAGGAGGGGGTGGAAGGGAAATAAAAGCCTGAAGATGGAAAACACCGACCAGCAAACTCCATAGCCTCGGCAAGCAGGGCAGAGCACGGGGGCAGCTGGGGGGGTATTTGGAGTGGGGGAATGGAGGGAAAACCTCTCTTTCAACCTAATTAAATCCAGATCCCAAAGCCATTCTGATCCAGGGGCATAAGGGAATTTTGTTAGGAAGAGCAGGGAGAAATTAACTCCTCACTCGGGCTCTAATCTTGTTTTCATTGTTGTTTAAATTCTCTCACTTCCTAAGATTCCAGCATTTCCTCCTGATAACGAGGAGCTCCGGCTTGCCAGCTCATCTGCCCCTTCTCTCCAAGGCATCTGGGCGGATGCTTCCCCCCACCAGGCTCTTAAAATCACACAACCGGCTTCTTCATTGACAAACATCAGGGCAAAAGGCGATGGCTGACCCCACTCTCCACTTCAATCGTCGCTGTTATTTACAGCGCTACCAACACACTGGGATGGAAGCGAATAAATGTTTAATGGCCCCGTAAACACCAAGGGCTTTATCTGCAGCCCAGTTCAAAGCCTGATCAAACAGAATAATCCTCTACACGTCTGTCGGCCGCTTCCCTGGCCTCCTGTGGGACAGCAGGAGATGTACACGGCAGCTCCATATGCAGACAAGAAAGGGGATCATCTATAGGGAGAGGGGGATCAGCCATAGGGAAAGGGATCAGCTGTAGGGAAAGGGATTAGCTATAGGGAGAGGGGATCAGCTACAGGGAGATCAGCTTTAGGACAGGGGAACAGCTATAGGGAGAAGGAGATCAGCTATAGGGAGAGGAGATCAGCTATAGGAGGGGGGATCAACTATGGGGAGAAAGGGATCAGCTATGGGGAGAAAGGGATCAGCTATAGGGAGAAAGGGATGAGCTATAGGGAGAAGGAGCTCAGCTATAGAGAGAAGGAGCTCAGCTATAGGGAGAGGAGATCAGCTATGGGGAGAAAGGGATCAGCTACAGAAAGAAAGGGATCAGCTATAGGGAGAGGGGTCAGCTATAGGGAGAAAGGGATGAGCTATAGGGAGAAGGAGCTCAGCTATAGGGAGAAGGAGATCAGCTATAGGGAGAGGAGATCAGCTATGGGGAGAAAGGGATCAGCTATAGAAAGAAAGGGATCAGCTATAGGGAAAGGGGGATCAGCTATAGGGAGAGGGGGTCAGCTATAGGGAGAGGGGGTCAGCTATAGGGAGAGGGGGTCAGCTACAGGGAGAAAGGGATGAGCTATAGGGAGAAGGAGCTCAGCTATAGGGAGAGGAGATCAGCTATGGGGAGAAAGGGATCAGCTACAGAAAGAAAGGGATCAGCTATAGGGAGGGGGGATCAGCTATAGGGAAAGGGGGTCAGCTAGAGGGAAAGGGGGATCAGCTAGAGGGAGAGGCGGATCAGCTATACTGATACAGACGTTTTCCCTGGTTCCATCTCAATTTCTTTCTCCCAGAAGGGCAGGATTATGCACCAACCTGCCTGACCTTAACTTCCACAAAATATAGAAATGCGGGTGGCATCTACCTCTAGGATGCAACAAAAGCAGTCATTTATAACAGGAATATTACACATCGAAAGCCGAAAATATGGGGAGGAAGCTGGGAGAAGTACCATTAACCTGCAGACTGGGGTACAGGGGGAAAAATACCTGCAAGCTTCATAAAGTGCTACAGGAGACTATGAGATCAGAATCATGGAATGGTTTGGATTGGAAGGGATCTTAAAAATCATGCAGTTCCACCTCCCCGGCCATGGGCAGGGACACCTTCCATTGGATCAGGTTGCTCAAAGCCCCCTCTAACCTGGCCATGAACACCTCCAAGGACAACACATCCCCTCACAGGATTCACAACTTCTTTTGAGAATGTAGCTTTACTTTAAAAGAGTTATGGAAACAGGATCAATAGTTAGGCAATCTGCATATCACACAACTTGCACAATGCATGGGATTGCCAAGGCGTCATGTGCATCTACCCAGGCAAGTGCTGACTCCTGCCCGACCAACTCACGGGAAGGGGACACGGGGGGAGAAAAACAATTCTTCAGGCAGATAAACCACAGCCTCAGAACTGAAATGGAAGATTTATTCCCCCTTCAGAAATAGCTGTGGGTTCATTACTCAATATTCCCTCTCCAGACAAGCCTTCCTTATCTTCTAGTATCTAGAAGATAAGATACTTCCTTATCTTCTAGATAGATACTAGATGGGCCCTTGGGCAGCCTGATCCAGTGGGAGGTGTCCCTGCCAATCACAGGGGGTTGGAAATGGATGATCTTTAAGGTCCCTTCCAACCCAAACTATTCTATGATTTCAGACTCTCCTATTTCCACAATGATTTGTTAAATGAGTAATTTTGACATATTCAAGCTAAGCAGGTATGGTTTTATTACACTATTACCCATCACTGTGACGAGCTTCCCTAACGAGCTGATGCTATATCACATTCCTGTTATGGTTTGGTAAACTCACATGGAGAAACAGACAAAAAAAAGTCAGGAGGACTTCACAGGTGAGACCTTACCCAGGACGTGGGGTTGCACCGTGGCACCATCCAGCTATTCAACACATGGGCGACAGCAGCCACGCCTGTTCAACAGTTTCCGACACCACCATAAGAGAATCAGAATTGTTTGGGTTGGGAGGGACCTTAAAGCCCACCCAGTTCCAACTCCACTGCCATGGGCATAGACACCTCCCACTGGATCAGGCTGCTCAAAGCCCCATCCAGCCTGGCCTTGAACACCTCCAGGGATGGGGCATCCATGACTTCTCTGGGCAACCTGTGCCAGTGCCTCACCACCCTCACAGGAAACATTTCTTCCTAATCTTTAATCTCAATATCCCCTCTTTCATCTTAAAACCGTTCCCCCCTGTTCTGTCCCTGCATTCTCTGATAAAAGGCCCCTCTCCATCCTCTTTAAGTACTGGAAGGCGGTCTAAGGTCTCCCTGGAGTCTTCGCTTCTCCAGGCTGAACAAGCTCAACTCTCTCAGCCTGTCCTAGTATGGGAGGTGCTCCAGCCCTTGGATCATCTCCGTGGCCTCCTCTGGACTTGCTCCAACAGCTCCACGTCCTTCCTCTGCTGCGGACAAGGACTGAAATTTTCCAGCCTCCAAAGTAGCCCCAAAACTGGGTCCTGACGCCAACAAGAGCTTCTGATATAGCCAAGGCCAACCTCCGCAACCAATGCCACCAGCTCAGGTGATGGGAGAGACCCTCTTCCCTGTCTAATCTGCTCAAACTGGAGGGCTCTATAACTCCAATCCACGCAGAAGGTGAGGAATCAGGGCAGGATTATGAAAATAGAGGCTTGAGGCCAAAGAAAAAGGAGCCTGGAAGCAGGGCTGCCGTCAGGGCGTAGCTCAACCGTGCTCCAGCCCCTTCCCTCCCTCCACGGGGTCGTTTGGATTTAGCGTGGCCAGGAGACTCGCGTAGAGGATGTTTGAGAACTCACAGAGCTGCCAAAAACGTCAAATTAGAGCACGGCGAGAGCTCATAATAAATCCACCCAAGCAAACCACAGTCCTGCTCAGCTGCCTGTTTGGGTGAACCTAAAAGTCATGAAAGTAAAGATCTACCGGCAATTCCACCCAAAAAGGCTTCCTGTCCTTGCACGGATCTTTGTTTGCGTTGGGTTTTAGTGGTAGGTGGGAACACAGACTACAATTTGTGGGAGATCGGTTATTGCCGCTAAGAGGCTTTTATTTTCCTTCCCCTCTTAACAGATAAATGCTACGCTGTGTCAGCTTGGTCCTGTGTTCACAGAAGGCAGGAAAAATTAGCATTATTTATTGGTGGGTTTAGTCATTTTCTAAAAGAAAAAAAGATAAAGGACGAAATACACCTAAATTAGGACCCCCTCGCCTTTCTTTTGCAACTAATGCATCAAAAATGAAGCAGGGAAAGAGCATTTTTGCCAGGGCTCTAAGAAACCACACTTAGAAAAATCCCAACCCAACATTTATCCAAGAAGCAGAATGAAAACAAGCAGAACAATAAGAGTCCCGGAAGCTTGCTCTGAGGAGACATCTGGGAAGGTAAAAGGAGGAAGCGAGCAAAAGAAAATGCATAGCACAAAGATTCAAATTAACCCAAAATAGAAATATTAATCCTTTTCACATTTCTACAGCACTGCACACAGTCAGCAAGATCATAGAATCACAGAATGGTTTGGGTTGGGAGGGATCTGAGAGCCCATCCAGTTCCAACCCCCTGCCATAGGCAGGGACACCTCCCACTGGATCAGGCTGCTCAAAGCCTCATCCAACCTGGCCTTGAACACCTCCAGGGATGGGACAACCTGGGCAACCAGTGCCAGGACCTCACCATCCTCATCGTAAAGAATTTCTTCCTCATGTCTAATCCAAATCTTCCCCCTTCCAATTTAAAGCCACCGCCCCTCTTCCTATCACTCCAGGCCCTTATAAAAAGCCCCTTCCCCAGCTTTCCTGGAGCCCCTTCAAGTACTAGAAGCTGCTCTAAGGTCTCCGTGGAGCATTTTCCAGCCTTAACATCTCCAGCTCTCTCAGCCTGGTCTCACAGCAGAGATGCTCCAGTCCCCTCGCTGGGCTCCCTCCTGTATGTCCATGTCCCCCTTGTCCTTGGGAGCCCAGCACTGGACACAGCGCTCCAAGTGTGGCCTCCCCAGCGCTGAGCAAAGGGCAGGATCCCCTCCCTTGACCTCCTGGCAAAGCTCTGCAATGGATCCCAGGACACCACTGGCCTGCTCTGCAGCAACATTATGGTGCTGTTTGATGGTCAACTTGGTGTCCACCAGAACCCTCAGGTCCTTTCCTGCTGAGCTGCTTTCCAGCTGGGTGTCCGCAGCCCTTCCTGGTGCCTGGGGTTGTTCCTTCCCTGGGCCAGGACTTTGCACTTCCCGTTGTTGAACCTCATGAGGTTTCTGACAGCCCATTTCTCCAACCTGGTGAGGTCACTCTGCATGGCAGCATGACTCTCTGAAGCATCAGCTACTCCTTCCACTCTGATGTCATCACCAAAGCTTGTGGAGGGTGCACTGTGCCCAGTTATCCAGATCATTAACAAAGATTCTAACAGGCCTGGGCTCAATATTGACCCCTGGGATACAGTACTGGTCACCGCCCTCCCACTGGGCTTCATGCCACTGGTCTCCACCCTCGACATGACCCTTCAGCCAGTTTGGAACCCACCACTCTGCTCGTCCAGTCCATACATAAATAGCTTCTCTACAAGGATCTTATGGGAGACAGTTTGCCTGGGGCCGTTTAGTCTGGGGAAGAGGAGGCTGAAGGGAGACCTCATCGCTCTCTGCAAGGCCCTGCGTGGAGGTTGCAGTGAGGTGGGTGTTGGTCTCTTCTCACACAGAACACATGAAGGACAAGAGGACATGGCCTCAAGCTGCACTGGGGAGGTTTAGACTGGATATCAGGAAAAATGTCTTTACTGAAAGAGTGGTGAAGCTTTGGAAGAGGCTGCGCAGGGAAATGGTGAGGTCTCCACTCGTGGAGGTGGTCAAAAAATGTGTAGATGTGGCACTTTGGGACATGGTTGAGTAGGCACAGTGGTGTTGGGCTGACAGTTGGACTGGGTGCTCTTAGAAGTCTTTTCCAACCTTAATGATGCTATGATTCTGTGATTCCAAGTCCAGGTAGACAACACCCATGGCTCTCCCCTCATCTACCATGACAGTCTCTCATCATAGAAGTTTCTCAAGTCAGCCAAGCAGGACTTCCCCATGGTGAACCCATACTGACCACTCCTGATGACTTTCTCATCCATCAAGTGCCTGGATATGTCTCCAGGACAAGCTGCTCTATCTGTGCTTATAGTCTGGGCTCAAAAGAGCTGGAGAATCTCACATTTATCTTCTCTTCTTGGTGGCTGATTGCAGCAAAAATAACTGCAGGGAAATAGCAGGAAAGAAAAATTCTGGTGGGTCACTATGAAATCCGTTCTCGTACGGCCACCTCATCACTAAAAAGCTGAGTTTAGATGAATAAGTAGAAAAGGCACAGACAGCATCAGCTGTATGGATGATAAATACACATCATTTCCTCCAGCAGCAAAGCCTAACCTCGCTGCAAGGAATTGCCATTTACTTCCAGCACACATGGATTACTCAGAGACAGAGAAGCCAGGGGCAAAATTAACTCTTGGAGGGCAGTGTGTCCCAGGAGACTGGATCAAACCCAGCCTGCTCCTTCCCTCCACTGCACACAGACTGAGAACTCAATGGTCTCTTTGATTGCATCCATGGCCATAATAATAACTTTAATTTTTAGCTTCTTGATTTTGGCAGAGAATCTCTTAAAAGCCCAATCAAGAACAATTAAAAACAAGAACTGAGTGAAATAAGGCGCCAACAAGGTTTGGCGTCTGCTTCTTTTCCCTTAAGTGGGATGGAGGATTAAGAGGTCAACACTGAGGTTCCTGAGAAAGCCCACAGAGAGAGGTACCCTTAGAACAGATCCAAAAAGCCTTTTTCTTAATAGAAACCATCTGGAATTTGCCAATAAGAGACCTGCAACTCTGCAAGACCAGTGAGATGGAGCCCTGGCTTCAGCTCCCGCTTGGGCTCAGCAGTTCATGTGCAATTCCCACGTACCAAGGAGGATATCTAGCCAGCCGGCAGGCTGTTCTGTCCTTCCCCGATGATGCTATGATGCTAAGCAGCCAAATATGCAAGTCACTGCCCCAGAAATTACATAGCAATTACTGGACCTACCTAGGAGAGAAGTTCTGGCCATGATCCTCTTCCCCATTAGATCCTCATAGGGCTTGAGACACCCACAAGCACTCACACTGCATGCAATGCCGAGAAGAGGGACCAGGACACAATTCCTTCCCTCTTAACATCTGAGCATTAAACTGTGTGCATTTTCGCATGGGTGCTCAGATTTGAGGGACAAGGAGGGACGCAGTCTTTATGCTTCAAACAGCCAGACACTGCCGCAAGCTTCTTGCTGACCACCGACAGAGTGGAAACCTAACTTCTAGACTGGAAGCACGTCAAGGAGCCCCAATGTTGGCCACCCAAAGAGCCCAGGATTCTGGGATCACAGTTTGGACCTTGTTTTAGTTTCATTTAAGGACACAGAATGTCAAAACTTGTTAGCTGGGACAGTCACATTCAAATTCAAAGCTTTGTACTCCTTCATGAATTCAAAAGAAAGGCCGAGCAGATGCACCATTAAGTCCAGTCTCCTTATTTTTGAGAGCAGGGAGAATTATCCCCAACCTCACAGACACAAGACAACCCTAGAGAAGCCACTTGTCACACAGTTTGATGACAGAGGCAGCAACAAAACCCCACTCACCCGGCCACGGGTCTCATGCCTTGCAAAATAATTGCCTTCCCACCCAGAACTAAAGGTTACAATTACAGTCAGAATGAGTCAAGCCGGAAAGGCCTATTTAAAAAAAAAAGAAGAAAAAAAATGGAAAAAGGTTTTAATGAAAACATGCAGGCGATTGTAGGGCAGAAAAGAAGCTCATTTTTGTGCTGCACCTTGTTTGCTCGTGCTTTGTCTCAGTTACCAACCATGAATTAAATACTTCAGTTCAAACTTTGCTCATCTGGTACCTTTAATACTTAGTCACCAGGAACTGAACATCTGTTTTGCTTTAAGGCTTACGGGAGTGACTCAATGTCATCTACAGCGTTGGACTGTGAAGATTACTATTCCTGAGGTTTCTTTTCCCCTTCCCTAGCAACAGGGCTGCTGGATTTCAGGAGGAGGAATCACAATACAAAATGTTGTTGCAAAACCATTACAGATGGACACAACTTGAGGAGGAAGCACAGGACTCTATGAGGACAGGCTGAGAGAGTTGAGGTTGTTCAGCCTGGAGAAGAGAAGGCTCCAGGAGACCTTAGAGTGGCCTCCCAGTACCTGAAAGGGCTCCAATAAAGCTGGGGAGGGGCTTTTTATAAGGGTCTGGAGTGATAGGAATAGGAAGAATGGCTTTAAATTGGAGGGGGGAAGATTTAGATTAGACATTAGAAAGAAATTCTTTAAGATGGGGGTGGTGAGGCACTGGCACAGGTTGCCCAGAGAAATCGTGGCTGCCCTGTCCCTGGAGGTGTTCAAGGCCAGGTTGGATGAGGTTTTGAGCAACATGATCCAGTGGGAGGTGTCCCTGCTCATGGCAGGGGGTTGGAACTGGATGGGCTCTCAGTTCCCTTCAAACCTGAACCAGTCTATGATTCTATGACCCAGGAAGGCTTCATCCTCAGCTGTAAACAAACCAGCCGAGATGCTCCCAGTGTGCACACCTGTGCCCCGCAGCTCCCAAGGATCAATACGCTGTTGCAGGGTGATCTATGGCTTTCAGGCCTCAGAGAAGCAGCTATCTCCTGCTGTGTTTACAGTAAGCACGATAAACAGACAGCAATTAAAATGACTCCGGCGGCACTTTCAGCATGTGCATTCCCCCTGCCCCGAGCCTGAAAGCAATCCCAAAGGTTTATCTATGATTTAACCTCCGCTGGCTTTGGGCATGGCAGATAGCTCAGCATCACGGATCCTCATCAGCAGTGAAGTGCCCGAGGTAGATACATCGCTTTGGAAAGAGGATGCAGCAGCAGGAAACATCCTTGCACCGAGGGACCCAATTAACTTGCTGATATAAGACACCAGCATCCGATTAGCGCGGAAGACATGCATGCATAAAGGCATGCTCCGCCTGGGAAAAGGACTTCAAGGGCAATAAATGCTGTGTGTATGTGCAAGGGAAGAGCCTGGAAATGGTCATCATCTTGGAAGGAGAAGGGATTTGTGCAATTTCCAAATCGGCTGACAAACTGATCGTTAAGAGCCATTTCCCTTCTTGTTTTTGAAGGTTTGATCTGGCCAAGCAAGCACAAGGAACACCATCCTGCCTTCATTAATGCTCCCTGGCTGCATCCAGAGCTCTTCAAGGCAGCCCTAAGAGGAGCTGATCCACCTCAGCCATTCGGCTCTGGTATTGCGTATCTCATGCCAAATGCATCTTTCTTGTCGCACAGTTGAGCAGCGATGACATTTTCTGCGCCACACGTGTCTTGGCTTTAATGAGAAATACCGCTGTTTCATGGGTCGTTCAGTGAACAACTATTTGCCCTGGAAGAGCATTAGGCAGAAAGCGAATTTGGAGATTCCGAATTTACCTCGCCAAGCAGCAGCTGTAAAGCTTCCACATGTGCGGAAGGCGGATACTGGGGCACAGGAGGTTTTATCACTTCCCATACCAGATGTGGGTGCATCACATTTGAAGGGTTTTACACTTCGCTTCACCCTCTGCATACAGATAAGGGCACTCCATTGAGGATGCAGAGTGATGAAGCATTGGAAGAGGCTGCCCAGTGACATGGTTTAGTAGGCATGGTGGTGTTGGGCCGGAAGTTGGACTGAATGATCTTAGAGGTCTTTTCCAACCTTAATGATTTTATGGTTTTATCGTTAACCTGCTGGAGGACAGAGTTCCAAAGGGAAATCTAGGGAAACCTCTGTTCAGGGATCCCAGCTGAGTCCTTTAACCTCCAAAATGTTTTTCCCCCTGCAGTAAACTCTTAAAAATTAGCGTGCATAGTCGCAACCTGAGACTGTCCAAGTATGCATGACAAACCACATCTAAGATGCGTTTAATTCCATACCTCCCGCAGCAACCAGCAGCAGGTCTAAGAAGCAAGACCAGCACGTACCATGTTCTCCCCAGAACACTTCCCAACCTCAAACACAGACTGTTTCTGCCCAGAGATCTCAGCACTTTCCTTCCATGAGTTCATCCAGTCACCTTTCCAATCCACCTAAGCTTTTAGGCATCCCACAGCAAGTAGCACCACAAACTTAACACACGTGGAAGTGTTTTCAAGCACCAGTAGTATGTGGGGGGAGGACATGCTACCAGGACAGGATCATCAACTCCAAAAACTACAATATCCACAGCCTACAAAGCTCCATCAAGTTCTCACCCCAAACCTTTCATAGTGTAACTACAGACCACGACAAATAAGCGTTGCCATGCAAGTCTTAAAAATACAAATTGCACTCTGCATTAGTACCTACACGGGGAATGAAGCAGAAGAACTGGTTTGAAAAGTGAAGAGAAAAGAAAATACAGATGACTCCGATAACATGTCTAATTAATAAAGCATAAACTAGACAGGCTGGTTCAGTCTGAGCGTCCCATCTGCTTTGCCTTCAGTCGGGATGGTTCCCATCTCCACAACTGCCAGTTTCCATGCAGATACTCCCGCGTGCCGACAAGTCAAAGACATGCCTTGAGCACCCGGTACATCTGCTCTTCTATGGCGCAATCGCACGTCCTTGCCTTCTTCACTTAGGAAGAAGGGATGAACAACGAAAAATATGAGTGCACAGCATGCAAAGCATAGTCTTGAGACACCAAGGCTGTATCCCAAGGATGAAAGATAAGAGCCTGGCATGAAGTCTAACTTCATCAGTCCTCCATGGCCTGTAGACAGGTGCTTATCACCTTTGAAGCCTTAACCTCCCAACATTTTTTATTCTGTCACGATTTAAGTGACTTTGTAATCAACTTGTGTGAAGTTCTACTGTGTAAATGCTGATGTATGAAGATTTACTTGTGGAGAAACTAAGTACAGCTCCCTATGGTCATCAGTTAGAGCTATGATACTAGAAGTTCAGGTTCAGACAGGGTCTTGATCCCTGCATGCTTTGGGTCCTCCTTTTGGAAACATTATGTCTTCTCTGCTTGGACTCTCAACACCTGGAAACATCCAGACACTCTTGAAAACACGCACCCTGGCTCTAAAAGCTTCAACAAAAGGAAAAAGCGAGCAAGAAAAGCAAGGGGAGCATCTCCAGTCAGTGGCAGAGCCAAGGACAGGACGTGGGAGATTGTACGACTGGACTTCATGATCTCCAAGGTCTTTTCCAACGAAACAATCCTATGATTCTACGAGATGGAGAAGAACATCTAGTGCCTGTGGTACCCCAAGAAAGCAAATCCACAACTTAAAATGAACCAAGGAGAAGTCGGTAGGAGGAGTGTACTGCCTTTTAGTACTGGAAAGCTCTAAGGTCTCCTCAGGGCCTTCCCTTCTCCAGGCTGAACAACCCCAACTCTCTAAGCCTGGCCGCATATGGGAGGTGCTCCAGCCCCCAGATCATCTCAGTGGCCTCCTCTGGACTTGCTCCAACAGATCCATGTCAGAGAAGCTTTGCCTGTGTCCCTTCACACAGGCCCAGAGTGGCTGTTGGCACCCACTCCTGAATAAATCAGCAGGAATCAGACCCTGAAAAGACAGTCTATTACTTTCTTTACGCCGCATGAGGGAAGAGGAATGGAACTGAATAAGCAATGTCCCATTGAGAAATTCCACACCACACCTACAATTACATACAAGAAATAAATCAGCCTAGCGTTCAATCCAGTGGAACAGGGAATGCCAAACATTTATTAAAGGAAAACCTCGAGTAACTTGGATGTAAACAAGCTTACAACCACCTGGGATGCCAAATCCCTTTCACTGTCTTTGTATTGAAGAGCTATAAAGACCTTATCTGCAGTCAGAGCTGGCTTGAGGGAGGATCTAGGGAAGGATCTGCCATCGCAGAAGCATCCCTAGCGCAAGCCACTGAGCTCCAGCCATGAGTAGTGGGGACATCCAACCGCTACAGCTCGTTCCAGCCCATCTCCCATCTCCACACGCCTCAAAATTCAACAGCATTAAACAGCAGAGAGCTTTGGTTTGTAAATCATGGTTGCTACACTGAGGACCATTATTCATCACAACTGCTGTGTCTAAGGAACAAAAAAGCGGTGACAGCAAAATCCTACAGCACAGATTTGTTCTTCAGATTTCTCTGTTAAAGCTAAACGGAGAGAGAGCATGTGGGTGGCTGGAACCTCATCCCAAGGAGGTCAACCAACACAAGAAGCCTCGACTGCACTGGAATAGTCAAGATCGCAGGGAAATTACTTACAAGTAAGCAGATTTCCTCCAGAAACCGACAATAAATTGCCGGTAGCATTGTAGGAGTCTTTCTTCTGAAAAGGAACTGGATACGTAGGGATGGAGCTAACTCAGGCATAAGCACAAAATAAAAGACAAGTTTAGCTGCAACTTGCTGATGATGCTGAGATGGAACCAGGGGGGCAGGGGAGATTGGGGCAGCAGCCGGTGCTTTGGAACAGGCACGGAAACAAGTTTCCATGGGAGCATATTTCTTTGAAGTCAGATGCATTAGATCATCTCGTCCTCTAGAGTATGTTGTTTCCTAATGTTTTGCCCAGACCAATTTCAAATGTCAAAAGCGATGGTTGGGTTGGTTGGTTTTTTAACTACCTTGAGTCCCCACGGAGCCAACCAAGGAAGAGAATTTTAGGCCCTTATTCTGTCTTTCACATTACAAATGCAATTACAGCTGCAGCCTGATTACAGCGTCTCCTGTCACATAGATTCTGCAAGAGGCTGAAAGAACAGCTTGCCTTTCCAGTGGAGTTAGAGAAGTCCACATGAAACCTTCAGTGCTCACATGCTGACGGAATTTAAGGCAGGCATGTGCAGTCTCAAGGGAAGAGCATCCCTCGGAGAAAGCCATTCACACTCTTCTAAACAGACCCGATGAAAAGCCCTTGAAAAGTACTTTCCCTGAAATCCAGTGGGAGGTGTCCCTGCTCATGGCAGGGGGTTGGAACTGGATGATCTTTAAGGTCCCTTCCAACCCAAATCATGCTATGATTCTACAAAATACGGACTACTATCTAAATAGCCCTATTCCTCTTGCTTTCCAATCCTCTCAGCCAGTTAATGATGAAAAATGTTCACTACAGGAAGGAGATTTTTAGATACATGGGATGGTTTGGGCGTCGACAGTCCTGCCCTACCTGGATGCAGGAGATGTAGGGTCGAGCAAAGAAATGGATCACAGGACTAACGTTCAGGTTAGAATGGCTCCTCTTCCTAGACACAGTGAGCATCTTGGATTCAGCTCTTGGATAACTGTAGGAGGAAATTAGCACTACAAGCTGGGAACATCTGGATACAGACAGTTAAACAAGATACTATTGTCAGCTCACATCTGGTTTCCACATTTTCATTTCAGCCTACCGCAAGGCGAGAGCCAGGCGGTCAAGGCAACCAGATGGAGATGGGAGAATCTCTGTGGTGGGTTACTTGGGGTCCTCTGAGCCGAATGATCACAATGTCAGCAGGTGAGAGCTCCCTTCTTCACCACCTCCCCACCCCAGGCGCTCCCCCAGCTGCCCGTGCCAGGCTCTGTGTCAGCCCCAGCGAGCCAACCTGACTTGCTAACCTGCCAGAACGTCAGCCGGGACAATGTGCCACGCCCAGGAGACAGCTTTGATGCCCAGGTAAGCAAGCTAAGGTGCCTCACCCGATAGTCAGATGTGGTCCAACATGTGCAGAAAGGAGGGTACAAAAAAACAAACTCCCCAAAACATCTTACTTATCTTTCATCTGCCCCATAACAACTAATCAGCTCTTCACACCTTAATTACCTTTGGACACAGGGGTGATGTCCCTCCCTGCACAACCAGTACTAACTAACGAGGCAACACTTCTGCACGTGAGCCCCAGAAAACACCGAATTTCAACAAGACAGGGCTTAACAGCCAGTTTGTAATCAGTAAATGGGAATATTAAGTGCAAATACTAATTTTTTACTCCTGGAAATGGAGTTGGGAATGCCCAATATAAGAAGGAGATGGAACTGTTGGAACGGCTCCAGACGGGGCCATGAAGATGATGTGAGGGCTGGAGCACCTCTGCTATGAAGACAGGCTGAGAGAGTCAGGGTTGTTCAGCCTGGAGAAGGGAAGACCTTAGAGCAGCTTCCAGTACCTGAAAGGGCTACAGGAAAGATGGGGAAGGATTTAAAAAGGCCTGGAGTGATAGGACAAAGAGGAATGGCTGGAAATTGGAAGGGGGGAGGATTTAGATTAGACATTAGGAAGAAATTCTTCACAATGAGGGTAGAGAGGCACTGGCGCAGGCTGACCAGAGAAGTTGTGGCTGCCTCATCCCTGGAGGTGTTCAAGGCCAGGTTGGATGGGGCTTTGAGCAGCCTGATCCGGTGGGAGGTGTCCCTGCCCATGGCAGGGGGTGGAACTGGATGGGCTTTAAGATCCCTTCCAAACCATTCTATGAAATATTAACGATGAAAGAGGCACAAGTAGCACCAAGGTTAAAGGGAGATTAAATGGGACGGGACTAAATGACTGAGTTCAGCTAACAGCACAGCACAGGCTATCAAAAATGACAAAGTTTAGCAGCTTATTATTAACGCTGAAGCCTCTGCTGGATGGTTTCTGCCAGGAAAATCAAAAAAAGCTGCCTTTTCAGATGTCTGTTGCCTAAAGCGAGCTGAAAGAGCCCCACTTCAGAGGGAACAAATCCCTTTCGGAGGAGGCAGTGGGCAACTCGAATGGGCAGCAGTCAGGATCGTTACACACCTCATATCTGTTCTCCAAGCAAGAGAGTTCGGGCTTAGAGCATTTCAAAGGCTGGCACTTCTCAACAAGCATGGAATTCCTCCTTTTACTTCTCATCTCTCCCCTCTTCCCTGGAGACAGCAGGCAGCCTGGTATGATGCAAGAGGACTACCCCAGTCCTTCCTGGGGCACAAAAACCAAGGCCGGCATCGATAAATGGGAGGAGGATGGTGAACGAAGAGAATTTCATGGAAGAAGGCTCACAGAAGACAGGAATATTAAAGAGTTTCAACTCTGCAGCCAGGAAAGACTTAATAGGCATTCTTGGACTTGAAGCTGCTAAGAAACAATGCTGCCCAGAGGAAAGAAAACCTACAAGTGGAAGAATTAAGTGGGCAAATGCTTGACCTAAGCATGATTCTGTCAGAGATAATTTATGGAATGGGTTTGGAAAAGCGAAGGAGGACAGGAAGAAAGGGCAATGCAGATATTCCCAGGCTTTCTGCCTGCAAGCACCTTATTCCAAGATCATCTCTCGGCTCTTGGCTGTGGAGATGGAAGGGTAGGATCCAAGAATAGCTCACAGCAGGGAGATGAAAACGGCTTCTCGGTGTCTCGCTCCTGTGCTGGAGGATGGATTCACAGTGCGATTTCGGTGTGAACCAGAAGCCCTGGTCTCAGGACCCATAACCCGCTAGCTGTGGGCAGGGCAGAGGGCAAGGTGGACCTCCACCATGACCTGTGGTGGGACCTGCTTCCACAGCCCAGCAACCACACACACACTGGACTCATCCAGGCTGAGCCAATTGGAGGGGAGAGTGCACAAGGATGTCTGCAAGAAGAACTGCAGCAAAGCCTGCGAGCCTTGCTGCATGAAGCCAAACACTGCACGAAGACTGAAATAAGCCAAGCTTCTAAGGTGTCTGTACAACATCGCTGGGCTCTGAGCCAAGAGGAACTTCAGCAGAAACAAGAAGGTTTTCCCAAAGTCGATCATTTTTTGTTGCTTCCGGAATTGATACCTGTTCAATCTCAGTGTCTCCATCTGGCACACCTGCAGCCCTGGAGTTGAAGACACTGCTATGCTGTATGTTAGGGCATGGTGGAGAAGGGAGGGTATGGAAGCTGCAGGCCAGGAGGAAAGGAGGAGACAACTCCCTACCTCACCCCCCAAAAAAGCCATGAATTTAGGTCCAGAACAGTATAAACCAAACTTGTGCTCAGGAACTCAAGCAGCTCCTATTAGCAAAACCAGATTTAAGCCTCATCAACTGCAGGAAAGGAGGTTGGAGCGACGTGGGTGTTGGTCTCTTCTCCCAAGTAAGTGATAGGATGAGAGGAAATGGCCTCAAGTTGCAGCAGGGGAGGTTTAGATTGGATATTAGGAAAAATGTCTTTAGTGAAAGAGTGGTGAAGCTTTGGAAGAGGTTGCCGAGGGCAGTGGTGGCATCACCATCACTGGAGGTATTAAAATATCTGTAGACCTGCAGTTTGGGACATGGTTTAGTAGGCACGGTGATGTTGGGCTGACTGGGTTGGACTAGATGAGCTTAGAGATCTTTTCCAACTTTAATGATTCTATCATCCCATACATATTTGGTTCCTCTCTCCCATACCACTGCTTCCCTATGTTGCTCAGGCCCCTCACTTTTCTCCCCAGAGGAAGATCCAAGTGCCTCTGCAACCCAGACACAGCTCAGAGCTGGCATTCAGGGTCAGACCCAGAACCACAGAAGCACAGAATGGTTTGGGTTGGAAGGGACCTTTAAGGTCAAATACTTTGAAAGCTTTGGAGCATTTTATTCCATGGTTTGACTGCTTCAAAGTAAAAACAGGTCCCAGCTTCCAAAAATACATGAACTAAAACCATTACCAATGAGAAAAATTGATTCTAATGGAACATTCAACTCTAGAGTTTGACAGGGTCATTTGCACATCAAGAAACCACAAATAAATTGGGGCAGTCAGAGATGTATGAGAACTGGCTGAAGGACAATGAAGAGCCACAACAGGGTCTCTGGAAGAGTTCAATTCAAGAGGAACATAAAATCATAGAATCATAGAGTGGTTTGCGTTGGAAGGGACCTTAAAGCTGATCCAGTACCAACCCCCCTGCCTTGGGCAGGGACACCTCCCACTGGATAAGTTGCTCATAGCCCCATCCAACCTGGCCTTGAACACTTCAAAAATACCTTCATAACTTTGACAAAAGCCATGGTTCTCTGAGAGCTGGCCCAAAGACAGCAGTTGGTAGCCCACATCCAAACAATAGCTTTGTGCCACAGCCAGCATTAGAGGCCACGCTGCCTCCCAAGGTCTCCATCTCTGAAACACCCACCAAAACTGACAAAACCAAGTAGCTGAACTTTGATTCACCTGGAGCAGAGGCTGCAGCACCTCTGGAGGGTAGAGGAAAGGAAGGCTACATCTCCACTGCTCAGAGTACACCTGCTCTGCCCCTCAAATGAGGCTCAACCCTACAACCAAGTCTGGTCCTTTCATCTTGAAAAACCACTGTTCTCATCGCCACGCTGCACAGAACTGCATGATGAAGAATCAAAGGTGAAAACAAATCCAGGAGCTCAGCTCAGCATCTGTTGCAGTTCCCAGCTCTCCAGCATCCTTCATCCCATGGGATGGGGAGCAGGGTAGGACCTTGGCCATTGGAGAGGGGCTGCCAACAGCACCACTCTAACAAGATCTCGGGGGAAACACATCCTCCCCTTGCATGGAATAGCCTTGCAGCCTCTTCCTCATGCTGGAAACCAGCACCCAGATGCCAGGGGCAAACCGCTGCCAGTCCTTTGGATCAAAGGGAAGGAGAAAAACCCTCATACGCTGCCACAGCCTGAAGCCCCGTACTTGGAGGCTTTAACACACTGAAGATTCTCACCATCCGAGACAGCCAGGCAGGAAAATCTCCGGCTGCGGGGAGACTAGAAGTGATAAAAGCCTTTTTTTTTTTTTTTTTGTTTAAACCTTTTATGCTGCCCTATCCCAGTCCCAAACTGCAGGAGGGAAACAAGAGACTGAGCTCTGGATGCCAAGCGCTCACTCAAGAGGGTAACCTCTTCAAGCATCAAGTCAAAGCATCCCAAAGGAGCTGAGTTGCGATTTGTCACCTAAACAGCAAAATAATCCTCCTGCAAATGCCTTGCACCAATGGGTTGGCCCTGTCAGTGAAGACAAAGCTCAATCGATGCTTTAAAAGATCCCTAACAATTACTGTAACAGGCAAAATGGAAAAAAGAGGTAGAAGCAGCAGCTCTTCTTCGTTCCCCCAGGCATGGGATCTTCTGCTGGCAAGGTTTCTGCAGGACCTGCCTGCACTGCGGCATCAGGGTGGGGACCCCACATATGCTGCCAGGACCATTTAGGGTCTGGAAACGGCGGCAGTGATGTCCAGTCACCCACAAAAGCTGGCTGCTGCACTACCACCAGTGCCCTTCATTAGTTAATTACTCACATTTCTGTAGCTGCATTGCATTAAAGAAGCAGCAGAGGAAATAAAATTCAACATCAAATACAAAGAGGCAATCTCAGCTGGCCAGTGGGTGGCATGTTGGCAGATGGGGCTCCAAGAACCTAAATATTCTCTTAAATCTGCATTGTGTTTCTTGGCCTGTGGGGCACCGAATGGTCCCAAGTGAGATCCCATTAACTGAGATCCGTCACAACACCCTCCTTGCACGGTGGAGCCACACTGCGAGTCCCATTAGAGGAGGAATCCTCAAACACTGTCAAACACAGTTTGAAAGCTTCCCTCCAAAACTGCCCATGAATGAGATCTCCTCTCTCCAGACTCAGGCACCAACAAGCAGGAACTCATTTCGAGCAGCAACATCAACTTAAACAGGTTGGACTTTTCACCCAAAGGCTGCTGGGATGTGCGGGGATCGGTCAGCGTTAGTGAAGCCACAATCACCAACCCAAGCAGCACCTCACAGGCGTCCCTCCACCCCTTGGAGCTGCTAGGAGAGGCTGACATTGCTGCTCACCACACCACAGCTTTCCACAGCAGCTAAACATGCTAATCTCCAAAAACCCCATGCTGGCAATGCTAAATCCACTCTACAAAAATAAAATCATTCCAAATAACCCATACAAAGCTGAGCAAGTATTGAGCAACTGCAGAGTCCTTGGCTTCCTACACACAGTCATGATCTTGCAGTAACTTCAAAACAAAACATTGAATAAGTCAGCTCCTGGGCTTGGATGCTGAGGAGCTCAGCTTTCCCGTCACTGCTGACACTGCTTTGCTGCCCAGGAACCCTGTCTGAAGTTTCCACCTAGCTATCATCAGACCTGCGTGGCTCATCTCTGAAGCACTTTTTCCCTCTCAGAAATTTCCACATCTTCCACACACGTGCATAGACTTCTTCATTCTCCATCCACCAGTCAAATAAGCACAGTTTTCAGAGTGAAAATTCAATTTCTCAACCTTAAAATACAAAAAGGAGGGTTGTTCGGGGGTTGAGCTTCTGGGGATTGGAAGGGGAATGGATGTTTCCAGACATGCTTATCATGTGCTGAGTAATTACTCGTAGAATCATGGAATCATTGAGGTTGGAAAAGACCTTTAAGATCATCCAGTCCAACCATCAGCCCAACACCACTGTGCCTACTGAGCCATGTCACCAAGTGCCATGTCTATAACCTTTTTAAACACCTTCAGTGATGGGGACTCCACGACTTCCCTGGCTTCCAATACTTCACAACTCTCTCAGTAAAGATATTTTTCCTAATATCCAATCTAAACCTCTCCCGGTGCGACTTGAGGCCATTTCCTCTTGTCCTATCACTTGTTACTTGGGAGAAGAGACCAACACCACTTCACTACAACCTCCTTTCAGGAAGCTGCAGAGAGCAATGAGGTCTCTCCTCAGCCTCCTCTTCTCTGAGCTAAACAACCCCAGGTCCCTCAGCCGCTCCTCATAACCCCTGTGCTCCAGACGCTTCCCCAGCTCCATTCCCTTCTTTGGACGTGCCCCAGCATGGAGCATCTTCCGTTCAGAAGGGGCAGGCTGCAAACTCGGGCAGCCTCACGCATACCATTGCTTTTAGACTTGCGACAGAACCAGTTTGAAAAATGAAGAGTAGAAGCAAGCTGGGAGGATGGGTGAAAAGCTTCTTTCAGGCTTGCAGCGAACAAGAGCCATGAAACTCCTACCAGCTGCCAGGCTTGTCCCCCAAACAACCCAAAAAGGCGAAAGAACCCTATTCTGCACCATGTTTTCACACTCCTTCAGTTTACATTCAGTTTACATGGGAACGGAGATCAAGCAACACCTGGCAAGATGAGGTCCAGCCACTGACTCAAGGCTCCACCGAAATGCCAACCTCTCTGCTGGGCCAGGAGGCACTGTAAAGTCATAGCTTTGGAAAAGGAACAATGCCGGGGTCACAGCACCTCCATGGAGAAACCACTACCCTCCCTAACAGCACGTGTCTCCTCTCGAGCCTGCTGACAGCTCCCCATTCACCCCTCACGGAGGAGCATCACTGCGTTGGGCAACGGGGCAGCATCACGTGCTCCATCCCACGCTGCTCACTCAGCTGCACAAGAGACAAAACAAGGACTGAGGGCTCCATGGGTTCCTCTTTTCTTGCCACGAACAGGCCGAGATCCAGCTGAGGGTTTATCTTTTTAAAGGAACTCCTTGCATTTCACAACCTATCTCCATGTTTCCCCACAAAGAAGGCAACATATGGGAAGTTACGTAAACCCAAACACCCCCCTGGCCCAAATATGCTGTATCCCGGGAAAAAGACAACTGCCTCTGCATAGCACTGAGCTCCGCTTAACACATTTCAAGGAAGGTGAAGAGTAAATCCTCCATCACGCAGGGGATAAGGCATGGACACAAGAAGCAATCTCACAGAATCATAGAATCACTTGGTTGGAAAAGACCCCTGAGATCATCAAGCCAAACCGTACCTGTCCACTACTAAACCACATCCCTGAGCACCTCACCTACCTGTCTTTTAATCACCACCAGTGATGGGGACTCCACTACCTCCCTGGGCAGCCTCTGCCAGTGCTGGATAACCCTTTCAGTGAAGAAGTTTTTCTTAATGTCCAATCAGATATGCAGATGTCTACGCAGCCTCTCTCGGGCGGATCATGAGAGACACCACCTTTGTAAATAGGCACCTGCAGCACTGTTTTCACACCTGTATCCCTAAGAGTTCCTGACCAAGGGACATGACCTCCCACAGGGACCCTCTCAACAGCAACCAAGAGGGATTGGGACACTTTAGTACCCTTCAAGCCGTCCTGTCACGCTAGAGGATCCAGGGTGGAAAACGCTCCAGCAGCCACCGGGTTTGCCAGCCCCTCTGGAGCTTCAGACAAGGAGCAGATGAGAGAGTCGCTCTGTCTCCACATGCTAGAGGAGACAAGCTGCTTTTCTCTCACACACCAATGAGACAAGTGAGGAGACGTTCTTAGAGACTAGGTTGTCTAGCCATGGAAATGGTCTTCTTTTGCTTTTCCATATTCTCCTATATAACCTTAGAAAATAATTTAGTCTCTCTAATCCCATTCTTCCAGTCAGCCAAGTAGCTAAAACCAAGCCTCTGCCATTGAGTCAAAGATCCTGCCTGGCATTCCCACCCTGCCACCAGAACGAGAATGCAAATTCGACATGGTGACTGGGATTAAAAACATCTCTCTGCCTGTAGCCAAATAGGTTTAAAGTCTCCTCAGGAGAAAATCTTGAGGATTATCCATGCTTTCCAATTTATTATTCATTTCTAACTCATCTCCGTTCATCTCTAATTCATTGTTCAGGCCTGGCAGGGATGGAATTAGTGTTTTCCAGGAGACAGACGTGAAGCTGCGGCATTTGGGCAGATTAAAGCAGTGCCCTTCTGATCTGGCAGCACAGAGGGGTGGGGGAAGACTAAGCCTGTACTTCCAGACATCAACTAATCATAGAATCATCAAATGGTTTGGGTTGGAAGGGACCACGAAGGTCATCCAGTCCAACACCCCTGCAGTGAACAGGGATGTCTTCAATCAGATCAGGTTGCTCAAGGGCCCCATCCAACCTGACCTTGAATGTTTCTAGAGATAAGGCACCTCCTGCCTCCCTGGGCAGCCTGGGCCAGTGTTCCACAGTTTGAAAAATGTCTTCAAAATATCCAGTCTAGATATTTCCTCTTTCAGCTTTAAAACCATCACCCACTGTCCTATTGCTACAGGCCCTGCTCAAAAGATTTCCCCCAGCTTTCCTGGAATGCCCGTTAAGTACTGAAAGGCTGCAATAAGGTCCCCTCAGTCTTCTCTTCTCCAGGCTGAAGAACCCCAACTCCCAGCCTGTCCTCACAGCAGAGGTGCTCCAGCCCACACATCTCTTCGTGGCCTCCTCTGGACCCACTCCAACAGTTTCATCTTCTTCTTATGTTGGGGATTCCAGAACTGGACACAGGACTCCATGTGGGGTCTCACCAGAGCAGAGCAGAGGGGAAGAATCCCCTCCCTCGCTCTGCTGGCCACACTTCTGTTGATGCAGTCCAGGACACTGTTGGCCTTCTGGGCTGCGAGCGGACATTGCCGGCTCATAATAAATACGCACACACAGAGCTGAGAACAGGCTTAAAGTCAAATTGCTGAGCCTTCGCTCTCAAGAGCAGTCAGTTTGCAAAAGAGTCAAATCCGGAGGCTCCAAGATGCACCACGTGTTAAGGAACGCTGGAAAACACATGTGAATCTATTTAATTTCAGGCTTCTCAAGCATATCCATAAGAGTTTCACTTTTGGAACCAAAGCGAGATGATTATCTGCTGGCATGATAAACACATTATTCAAATGGTGAAGCGAGTTTTGCCGGCTGTCCTGCCACACACTATCACGAGGAAAATTTATGGTACCTCCAGAGCTTCAAGTTGAGAGCCAGGATATCCCCGTGCTGCGCGTGGTGCCTGGAACAAGAGGCTGCCCTTTTCCAGAGTGCTGCTGGAATCCTTAGAAACCACTAAAATGGAATCTTTAAAACCACTAAAATGCTTTTTTTTAAAAAAAAAAAAAAAAGCAAATCCTGTTCTTCATATTTTTCCTCTTACTCAGCAAGATTTACTTCTTTGAGGGTTTCTGCCTTTTAGAAGCTTCTAAAACATATTGGGTATAATACCTGTCCTTTCTGCTGCCCAGGTTCAGCAGAGCCTCTCAGACCACCTTGCCACCAGCCCTGAGCTTTTCCTTCACAAATCAATTTCACTGCCTAGAAAAGTCGCTCTTCTCCATCTCCATCTCTGTTTCTCCTTCATCTCCCTCGTCAGGGGCTGCAAAGCACGTAGCAGAGTCTTTCATGGATTGAGTAAGTACGGCTACAGCCAATATCTTCTCACATTAAATTGACTGACCTCCAGGTCAGTGCAGGTCCTCCCTTTCTTTTGGTTATTTCAAATAGAGATGAATAAACAGAACCTCCTCCAGATCCCTCAAGACCTCTCTTGAGGTCACACCATCCGTTATCACTCCAGCACCCACTTGAAAGCTCACGAAGACAAGACTATTTCAAAGAGTGAAGTAAGAGATGCCCAACAGCGGGTGAGCAGGACTTCAAGCTGTTTGCAACGCCAATGCATGTTTAGGCCAAGAACGGATTCCCTGGCTGCAGAACGCTCTCTGACATGTACCATGATGTAATTCGCTAACACAAATTAGTAATATTGGCCCTTAGCCAGCCATAATTTGTGAATGAAGTGTCTAAAATCCCCAGAGTCTGAGTTGAGACACCAACTCTGAAAAAGCAGGGTCCCAAGCAAGGGATGGACCTCACACAGTCCCAGCGATAAAAGGACGATCTGCTTCTCGGTTTGTAAGTACCACAAAGTTCACCACTACAGCTGAACCGATTAGTGGCAGCATTCCCAAGGGCAACAGCACTCCAGAAGAGCCCCAGAACTGTGCAGTCCATTTCATTCACATCATCTCTCAACACTGCTCTTCCTGGTCAACCAAAGTTAAAGATGAGCCAGCATGAGCACACCAGAATGTACACTAAAAATAACAGACATGGAAGAAGACACATGGGATGGAGAGAAGACAAGTGAGGATGGTTGGGTATCAGTTTTGGGGAAACCCTCTCCAAGTTGCCTTCTGGTCAGAAGCCCAGCTCCTCAGAGGAAAGCATCTGAGCATGGCCCCAGGGAGACGTCTTGTCTTCAGCTGTTAAACCAGAAAAACGCCTGTTGCTCCCTGCAGCCCTGGAGCAAGGTCACAGCCGAGGGAGTGGAGACTAAAGTGAGCAAAACCCCTGGGTTTCAGATCATCAGAACAATCATAACTCAGAGAAGTTATTTCGCAACATCGGCATGATAAGGGAAGGGAGTCATCCCAAGGGGAGCCGATCCAACTGCAGAGCAATCCAGCGTTGATTGATTCACTGCTCACACCTGAATGGAGGTTTCTTGTCACCTATTACTTCACTCGGATACATAAAACCTGCAAGCTCAAACATGCTGAGCTCTGTTTGTAAGACTGGTTTGCTGCCGCAGCACCTCTGTCATCAGCCTTGAACACGCTTTTATCAAGCAAGCTCGGAGTGTCAAACTGTGTTTCGGATCCCCAAGACATGAATACAGGTCTTCAAACTCCCAGCCAGGTCACATCCATCAGCCAGGGTATCCAACGGTTGGGTAGCCAGAATCCTGTCTCACTTGTAGCATGTCTCCTTGCCAGCTGGGATTTCCAAGCTACACTTCTCTCATTTCCACCGCCTCCAGGGCTCGGCCTGAAGAAACATTCATGCATCACTCTGGAAAACAAGGACATGGCCTTGGTGCTCACCACCTCCCCCAGCAGAAATGATGAATCTACAGTGCCGAGCAGCCGGGAGATGGGTGAGCCTGCCTGGAGTACCTTTGCGCTGTAATTCACCTCGTGCTTCCCAGGTAAATGGCAAGGAAGCCAGGGAAGATGCCTGCACCTCCACTTCTTCAAACACACGGGAATTTGGGGGAGGGAAGGAATTTGGCTGGCTTCCCTTCACTCCGCAAAGGAAGGGAGAACAGAGATGTCTTCCTGGAAGGACCAGAAAATAGCCGTGGCTCAAGTTAGACCATGGGGCAGGATGTGGAAGTCCTCCTTACAGCAATAAAAAGGTCTCAAGTACTTGGCCGGGGCGGCAGGAATACACCAACATGCCAGCCTGGCTCAGAAGCAGCTTTTCACATCATCATGGTGGGAACAGTTTTATTTATTTGTTCCTCGGTGTTAGCCAAGAAGGAAGGAGGCGGTGGTCCACCTCCTCCTCACCACAAATGTCCTCGGCTTCCCGCAACAGCAGAAGGCGGAAAATTGGTGACACCTACATCTCCTGCTCCTTCCCACCAGCCTGGGATGTTCAGCCTCATGTGCAGCCTTTAATTTTGCTTTAGAGGAGGGATGGCACAGCACGATCTGACTCACGCAGGAGAGGAGGTTATGCTCTCGTCTGCTCTTCTGAAATTAGGGAACTCTTGTTTTGCATCCCAGGTCCAAATTACTACTAATTATTCCATGCAAAATGGAGTTGCTTCAATGGGAAGGAATTAGGACAACAAATTATTGTGGAATAAAGAGGATTCGCTGCCTAAGCAAACAATTGGGTTGCACGTGGAATAAAAGGGGCGTTCTCTCACACATGTCTTGGGAAAAAAGCAGTCCCCACTCCATGTTTTATAAAATTTCTAACCTCCAACCCTGTCACAGCAACCAACAGGATTTCCTACTCCACCAATGTGCTAAAAGCCAATCCACACTCGGCTGTTTCAATTTCCACCATCCAAACTGCAGCCACCATAAACACAGCAATACCACGTTTGGAACCACAGCCAAAGTGGGTTTGATGGCCATGGACGATGCTTTCAGTTACGCAAATTTAGACTCAGAGCAGAGAGGGAAAAGGGGCACAGGCACACACCCTCCCACAGCCAGAATCACAGAATGGTTTGGGTTGCAAGAGACCTTAAAGATCATCTTCCAGTTCCAACCCCCCTGCCATGGGCAGGGACACCTCCCACTGGATCAGGCTGCTCAAAGCACCATCCAATCTGGCCTTTGAACACATCCAGGGAAGGGGCAGCCACAACTTCTCTGGGCAACCTGTGCCAGTGCCTCAACACCCTCACTGTGAAGAATTCCTTCCTAATGTCTAATCTCAATCTACCTAATTCTACTTTAAAGCTATTCCCTCTCCCCTTGGAAAAATTCCTTCCCCATCTTTCCTGTAGCCCCTTCAGGTACTGGAAGCTGCTCTAAGGTCTTCCTGGAACCTTCTCTTCTCCAGGTTGAACAACCCCAAATTCTCTCAGCTGTCCTCACAGCAGAGGTGCTCCAGCCCTCACATCATCTTTGAAGCCCTAGATCCAGTCCTGCAGGACTACAAAACCCGACACAGGTCAATGCGGGGCAGATGTGGGAAGTACCCCACCATCACGAGGGTTTCCAGAGCCATGTTGGTGTTCCCCAGGAACGCTTCCCACGAGCTCTGGCTACGCACCTAAGTTTCAAGCCCTGCCAGGTACTAAGGTTACAGTAGAGCCGTGCAAGTTGTGTCAGAGAAAAAGGGTGCTCAGCAGTTTTTGTGAGCGCAATGAGAACAAAGCACTCATGAGGAAAGCTGCTCTACCCACTCCCAAAAGTTAGAGAAAAACAGGATCAGGCCAGGCTCTAGCGAGATCCAGGAGCAGCTGCCACTGAGGAAGATGCAAGAAATCACCCTGGACAGTTTGGGAACTGCTTGCTTATCGGTAAATCTCTGCCTAAGCCCTTCAGATACTGATTAAGCACAATGGTTCATACCCCATCTATTAAATATTAATCCTTCCTAATGTGACTGCTGATGTTCCGGTTATCCGATTCAGATAACCGCACACCCCCAACAGCCCATTCCTTTTCCACCCCAAACCACGTAAACACAATGTACCAAACCCAGCAGTAATTTGCGATCCAGCTTGAGGAGAGCTGGCGATGTTCTCCTCGGCTTCCAAGACTGGAAGCAAAACAGCTGGATCTCGCCTAAATCAGGAGGGAAAGAGTTAAGAGAAGGGAGATGAATCAGCCCACTGCTATAAATGTGGACATTTCCTACCTCTTCGCTCTAGTGTCTCTTCCTGTCCGCAGGCTTCAGAGATCCTTATGGACCTAGTCACATCCACCACGACAGGAAAGCATAGGGATTTGTCTTATTTTAAGAGGAAAACACGATTTGTGAATGAGATCGGAAAGCGGCCGTGAGGGCTGACCTCCTTCCCACACCACACCATGAATAAAACACCAGCCAGCAGCTCGGGAATCCGCCGTGCAGCTCTTGGCTCTCCAGAAGCATACGGGTGCTCTGTCCCACCCAAAAAAACCCATCCCACGCTTCCCAGTGTTTCGAGGCAGCACGCAGACCACGACTGTGCAACTACAGCTCAGCGTGGTCTTACCCAAAGCGGTTACGGCAGAGGTCAGGCAACCCGTGCCCTTCCCGCTGGATCGGGATGCCCCATCCCGCTGCAAACACCGAGGGGTTGGAGGAGAACAGATGTAGGCTGGAGGAGACGGGGAGAGAGGGAATTCAGACTACTCTTCCACAAGGATGTTGATGTTGGACTGGGACCAATATCACAGATCCACACAAAGCATCGGTTATTTGAGAGTGACATTTCGGAAAAGCAGAGCTATGGATCCTATTAGCTGGGAAACAATGCAGCAACGCCAGGACAAGCAACAGCCCTGGAAATGGGAAACATCACCGTTCAGCACCTCCCAGTGTCGTCCCCCCCCTAAGCTTTAACAAATTGATTTTATAAAGATGAGACAAAAGCCCTGGAGATTCCCACAGACACCCCCCCCCAAAAAAAGCTCTCCAACAGGGAACATGTAGGAAGGGAATGTGGCAGTGCCCATTTTCTGCAGACACCAAGTCTCTCCCGCACCCCCAAATCCCAGCAAAGATCCTTGCCCCCCTCAAAAGTCCTGGCACTTCACCAAAGAGGAAGAGGTTGGGGGAGCCGGCAGCATTGGGACCATCCTCAGGATCCCGATCCTCGGCATCGAGCCGGTTTCCCAACCTCACCGTGAGAATAACAGCATGAGTTTGCAACCAGAGAGAGACATAAATCCTCCTTGCATAGCCGGCAGCTCCCTGCATCGGCTGCAGCCGCTCCGTGCACCTCCTTCCCTGCCACCAGCTGCTGCAGCAACAGGAATTACAATAAAGGATGAAAAACTCCTGTTGGGGCTGCAGATTTCTTTGCTCACACTTAGAAATCCTCACAAGGGAGAGCAAAAATCCCTCTTTCCAAAGCATCCTGCATGCTCACAGCGAGCTCCAGGCAGGCAGTGAAGGGATGAGTAATTTTTTTTAGAGCACTACGCTGTCGAGAGTGTTCTGAGAAGAAGCAAAGTAAATTCCTGAGGCTTTCGGCAAGGACCTTGCCGCTCCTTGCGAAACTTCCCAGCCGAAAAGCCAGAAATCCATCGTTTTTCCCTCCTCCAGCAAACAGGGCTTGGAATTCCTTTCACGACAGTATTTGGATTTTAATGTCAGTCCATATTTAGCAGGAGGGAAAAAAGCCTCCCTTCCTTCCTGTCACATTTTCCACCCTTGATGACATCCAAGATCAGAAATAAGCAAGCCCTGGCCGAGGAGGGAGGATGCATCGACCGGAGCGTGGGAGAGCGCGGAGCATGGTGGCCCGTATGGTCCCGTTTGGGATGCACACGGACATCGGTGAGGAGGGGACAGAGTGAGGGGACAGAGCCCTGCGAGACTGGTGTACCCCTCTGTCCCACCTCCCTGGCACAGGGCAAACACTCGCAGGGGTGAGGATGAGCACACACGGGGATCTCAGCAACAAGCACCCATGGGGGTCAGGATGAGCATCCACAGGGGTCCTGGGGACGAGCACCCATGGGGATCAGGGTTGAGCACCCATAAGGGTCCTGCGGATGAGCATCCACAAGGGTTCTGGGGATGAGCATCGACGGGAGTCAAGCACCCATGGGAGTCTTGGGGCTGAGCACCCACAGGGGAGCCCACAGCCGAGTACCCATGGGCTGAGCACCCACAGGAGTTGGGATTGAGCACCCATGGGCGTCGGGACTGAGCAACCACAGCAGACAAACACCCATGGGGACTTGTGGCCAAGCACCCATGGGCTAAGCACCCATAGGGGTTGGGATTGAGCACCCATGCAAGTCGGGGCTGAGCATCCATAGGGTCAGGATGAGCATCCACGGGGGTCCTGGGGACAAGCAACCACAGGGTCGAGCACCCATGGGGGTCGGGACTGAGCACCCACAGGGGCTGAGCATCCATGAGGGACAGGATAAACACCCATGGGGGTCCTGGGAAGGAGCACCCATGGGCTGAGCACCCACAGGGGTCAGGATCAAACATCTACAGGGGTCAGAGTTGAGCATCCACAGGCTCAGGATGAACACCCACAGGGGTCCTGGGGACAAGCACCCATAGGCTGAGGCACCCACAAGAGTCAGAGCTGAGCACCCACAAGGGTCAGAGTTAAGCATCCACAGGGTCAGGATAAGCACCCACAGGGTCTTGGGGATGAGCACCCATGGACTGAGTACCCACGGAAGTCAGGATCAAACACCTACAGGGGCTGGAGCTGAGCACCCACGGAGGTCGGGGCTGAGCATCCATAAGGGTCAGGATGAGCACCCACAGGGTTACTGGGGATGAGCACCCATGGACTGAGCACCCACAGAAGTCAGGATCAAACACCTACAGGGGTTGGAGCTGAGCACTCACGGAGGTCCTGGAGCTGAGCATCCACGAGGGTCAGGATAAGCACCCACGGAGGTCGGGGCTGAGCATCCATGAGGGTCAGGATGAGCACCCACAGGGTTAATGGGGACAAGGACCCATGGGCTCAGCACCCACAGGGGTCAGGATCAAACACCTACAGGTGTTGGGGACGAGCACCGCCGGGGGATCCGGGGCTCAGCACCTGTGGGGGCTGAACATCCGTGAGGATCAGGATGAACACTCACGGGGATCCTGGGGACAAGAACCCACGGGCTGAGCACCCGCGGGGGTCGGAGCTGAGCACCCACAGGCCGAGCACGCACGGGAGTCAGGATCAAACACCTACAGGGGTCGGAGCTGAGCAGCCACGGGGGTCCCGGGGCTCAGCACCCACGGGGATCAGGATGAGCAGCCACGGGGGTCCCGGGGCTCAGCACCCACGGGGATCAGGATGAGCACCCACGGGGGTCCTGGGGCTCAGCACCCACGGGGGTCAGGATGAGCACCCACGGGGTACCGGGGCTCAGCATCCACGGGGATCAGGATGAGCGCCCACGGGGGTCCCGGGGCACCCACGGGAGTCCCGGGGCTCAGCACCCACGAGGGTCAGGATGAGCACCCATGGGAGTCCCGACCGATTGCGGGCTGCAGGCGGGGGTCGGAGAGAGGGATCCCGGTTCTCCCCTCCCAGGGGTGCAGGAAGGGAGGAGCCACGCTTGGAACTCGGCGGCGCTGAACCGAAAAACCTCCGAAGGCTCCTCGGCGATCGCTCACCTGCGCGCGGCGGGCGGCGCCGGGCCGGGCCCGCTCCTGCTCCCTCGCTGCCCCCGCCGGCCGCCCGACCATGGACGCTGTCGGGACACAAAAGAGGAGGAGGAGGCGCCGCCGCCCGCCCCTCAGGGCCCCGCCGCGGGGCTGCCGGCCCTCAGCGCCGCCGCCGCCACAGTCGCTCGCCCGCGCCCACCGCCGCCGCCATGGTGCGGCTCCATGCAGGGCGCGCGCCGCGGCCGGGGGCGGGGCCAAGAGGCCAAGGGGGCGGGGCCAAAGGGAGGGACCAATGGGGCGCGTGGAAGGGGGCGTGGTCAATGGGAGGGGCCAAAGGGCGGGGCCGAGGAGGCGGGTGCAAAGGGAGGGGCCAGTGGGAGGGGGCAAGGGGGCGGGGCTGATGGGCGTGGTCAATAGACGGGACAAGGGGCGGGGCCGGTGGGGCGTGGCCAATAGGCGTGACCAAGGGGCGTGGCCAATGGGGTGCGGCCAATAGGCGCGGTCAAGGGGCGGGGCCAAGAGGGAGAGACCAAGAGGGCGAGGCCAACGGGAGTGGCCAATAGGAGTGTCCAAAGGGCGGGGCCAACGTGGAGGAGCCAATGGGGAGTGACCAATGGGGAGGGGTTAGTGGGGAGTGGCCGAAGGAGTGGGGCCAGCTGGGAGGGGCCAATAGGGAGCGGCCAAGGGGAGGGGCCAAAGGGAGTGACCAGAGGGCGGGGCCAATGGGGAACGGCCAAGAGAGCGGGGCCAATGGGACGGGATCAAGGAGGAGTGGCCAAGGGATCAGGCCCAAGGGAAAGCGGCCAATAAGAGTGGCCAAGGAGGGGGACCAAAGGGAGGGGCCAAGGGAGAGGGGCCCAGCAGGTGCGACCAAGGGCTCGGGACCAAGGGGCGAGTGGCGGGGACAATGGGGTGTGGCCATGGGAGGGGGGACAAAGGGGTGCGGTCAGGACAGAGGAGCGTGAAGGTGGGGGAGTGGCCAGGGGAATCGCGGCCAACGAGGTGCGGCGGGGGCGAGGTCAGAGTTCGACTCAGCCAATGAGCTCCGGCAGAGGCGGGGACAGAGTGCTCCTGAGCCAATGAGCTGCCGCGGGGGGCGGGACCGGGTCGTGACTCAGCCAATGAGCGGCAGAAGGGCGCGCTCGCAGCACAGTCAATGGGAGTGGCGGGGTCTGGGTAGTCTCAGCCAATGAGCGGCGGGGGCGGGGCAAGGCGCTCCTCGGCCAATGAACGCTCCCGGGGCGGGGATTGAGGCTGGTCTCAGCCAATGAGCGGCCTCCGGGGGCGGGGCTGGGGCGCATCTCGGCCAATGAGCGGCGGCGAGCGGTGCGTCATGGCCTATGAGAGACGGCGGGGGCGGGGCCTACGCGCTGCCGAGCCAATCAGTGGTATTTGGGCGGGTCTTGTGCCGTCTCTGCCAATGAGCAGCCGCCGGGGGCGGGGTCTGGGCCGTCTCAGCCAATGAGCAGCGGGCTCGGTCTCGGGGCGCTTCCGGAGCGCGGCGGGCGCAGGTACTGAGGGGGCGAGTTGGTTGTTTGCTCTTTAGGAGCCGAGCGCGATGGCAGTGGAGCCTGGGAGCGAGCAGGGAACTCCCAGAGGGAATGCTCGAGCGTGTCCTGGGAGTGGCGAGCTGCGGGGCTGTCCGTCTTCCCGGGAGAGCGGGATGATGTCCCTCTTCCTTCTTCTCCATCCTTTTCCTGCCTCGTGTCGCGAGATCTGCGGGGAAAACCCCCGCGGCTGGGATCCAACCCGGGAATGGACACGGGCCGGGCGGCTGCGGGAGGGAATGCGGGTCGGGAAAGTGGAGTCCGGGCGCAGGCTGCTATAGAGGAACCCAGGCCCCGCAGAGAAGCCTGAGCTCCTATAGAGGAAGCCAGGTCTTGTAGAGAAGCCTGAGCTCCTATAGAGGAACCCAGGTCCTGTAGAGAAGCCTGAGCTCCTATAGAGGAACCCAGGTCCTGTAGAGAAGCCTGAGCTCCTATAGAGGAACCCAGGTCCTGTAGAGAAGACTGAGTTCCTATAGAGAAAGCTAGGTCCTGCGGAGAAGCCTGAGTTCCTATAGAGAAAGCCAGGTCCTGTAGAGAAGCCTGAGCTCCTATAGAGGAACCCAGGTCCTGTAGAGAAGACTGAGTTCCTATAGAGAAAGCTAGGTCCTGCGGAGAAGCCTGAGCTCCTATGGAGAAAGCCAGGTCCTGCAGAGAAGCCTGAGTTCCTATAGAGAAAGCCAGGTCCTGCAGAGAAGCCTGAGTTCCTATAGAGAAAGCCAGGTCCTGTAGAGAAGCCTGAGCTCCTATGGAGAAAGCCAGGTCCTGCAGAGAAGCCTGAGCTCCTATAGAGAAAGCCAGGTCCTGTAGAGAAGCCTGAGCTCCTATGGAGAAAGCCAGGTCCTGCAGAGAAGCCTGAGCTCCTATAGAGAAAGCCAGGTCCTGCGGAGAAGCCTGAGCTCCTATGGAGAAAGCCAGGTCCTGCAGAGAAGCCTGAGCTCCTATAGAGAAAGCCAGGTCCTGCAGAGAAGCCTGAGCTCCTATGGAGAAAGCCAGGTCCTGCAGAGAAGCCTGAGCTCCTATAGAGAAAGCCAGGTCCTGCAGAGAAGCCTGAGCTCCTATGGAGAAAGCCAGGTCCTGCAGAGAAGCCTGAGCTCCTATAGAGAAAGCCAGGTCCTGCAGAGAAGCCTGAGCTCCTATGGAGAAAGCCAGGTCCTGCAGAGAAGCCTGAGCTCCTATAGAGAAAGCCAGGTCCTGCAGAGAAGCCTGAGCTCCTATGGAGAAAGCCAGGTCCTGCAGAGAAGCCTGAGCTCCTATAGAGAAACCCAGGTCCTGCAGAGAAGCCTGAGTTCCTATAGAGAAAGCCAGGTCCTAGAGAGAAGCCTGAGCTCCTATAGAGGAACCCAGACTCTTACAGAAAAGCCCAGGTCCTATAGCGAGGCCCAGGCTCCTGCAGAGAAGCCCAGGTCATATAGAGAATCCTAGGCTCCAACAGAAAAGCCCTGGTCCTATAGAGAGGCCCAGGCTCCTACAGAAAAGTCCAAGTCTTATGGAGAAACCTGGGATCCTATAGAGAAACCCAGCTCCTGTAGAGAGCCTCAGGCTCCTACAGAGAAGCCTAGGGTCCTATTGAGAAACCCAGGTCCTACAGAGAAGCCTGGGATCCTGTAGAGAAACCCAAGTCCTGTAGAGAGGCTTGAGCACCTACAGGGAAGCCCAGGCTCCAATAGAGAAGCCCAGGATCGTATAGAGAAGCCCCGGTCTCGCAGAGAAGCTTGGGATCCTATAGAGAAACCCAGGTCTTGTAGAGAGGCTTGAGCGCCTACAGAGAAGCTCAGGATCCTATAGAGAAACTAAGGTCCTGTAGAGAAGCCTGGGCTCCTATAGAGAAACCCAGGCTCCTACAGGAAAGCTGAGTGTTCCCACATTAAATCTCTCTCTTGACAGGTGCTGAGCCAGGATGGGTTTTGCCGAAGACAAAGTGTATGACTACATTTTGAAAAACCTCAAGAAATTCAAGAACATCCGCGTGGCATCGCTGACTGATTCCCTGAGCTGCCTGACTGATGACGACAGAGTAATTCTTGCTTTCCCAAGTCCTCCCGGGCTCCTTGCCCAGGTAACATCGAGCTGACCCAGAGCCTCTCTTAGCTCCACTGTCTGTTTTATTTAGGATGAACTCCACGCCCGGGAGGAAACGCGGGGAAGTCACGCGACCGTCTATCGGTTTTACCAGCACCTGAGATGCTGTCAGGGCTGGGTGCCGGATCTCATCGATGCGCTGCGCCACAACAACGCAGGACACCTGGCTGATGAGCTCCAGCACGTCTATGACTCCTGGCAACCCCGTATGTAGCCTCGTTGCCCATGGGTGCTGGCCCAAGGGTCTGATTAACCCAACATATCTATGGCGTCTACTAAGATGCTGTCCTCTTGCCCTGCCCCAGCTTCTCACGGGGCTGGGGGTGTCTCTGGTGGTCCCCAGGGATGTCACTCACTCCGGTGCCTGGGAATAGCAGGGTCCTTGTTTGAAGCCGCTCAGGTTGGCAGTGAGCTTGGTTTCCGAAATGGAAAGGTGAATTCATAGAATCATAGAATTGCTTGGTTGGAAAAGACCTTTAAGATCATAGAGTCCAACCATACCTGTTGACTACTAAACAAGAGAGAGCTGCCCTGCAGAGAAGGACTTGCGGGGTGCTGGTTGATGAGAACCTCAACGTGAGCCGGCAATGTGCGCTCGCAGCCCAGAAGACCAACTGTGTCCTGGGCTGCATCCAAAGCAGCGTGGCCAGCAGGGCGAGGGAGGGGATTCTGCCCCTCTGCTCCTCTCTTGTGAGACCTCATCTGGAGTCCTGTGTCCAGTTCTGGAATCTTCAACATAAGAAGGATAAGGAGCTGTTGGAACAGGTCCAGAGGAGGGCTACAAAGATGATCCAAGGGCTGGAGCAACTTCCATACCAGGACAGGCTGAGAGAGTTGGGCTTGTTCAGCCTGGAGAAGATAAGGCTCAGAGGAGATCCTATAGCGACCTTCCAGTATCTGAAGGGGCTACAGGAAAGCTGGAGAGGGGCTAGTCATAACGTCTTGTGGTGTCAGGATGAGGGGGAATGGGTATAAACTGGAGAGGGGCAGATTTAGACTGGACATTGGGAAGAATTTCTTCACCATGAGAGTGGTGAGACACTGGAACAGGTTGCCCAGGGAGGTTGTGTCTGCCTCATCCCTGGAGGTGTTCAAGGCCAGGTTGGATGAGGCCTTGGGTAACCTGATCTAGTGGGATGTCCTTGCCCGTGGTAGGGGGTTTGGAACTGGATGATCTTTAAGGTCCCTTCCAACCCTAACTATTCTATGATTCTAAACCAGATCCCTGAGCACCTCCTCTACCTGTCTTTTAAACACCTCCAAGGATGGGGATTCCACCACCTCCCTGGCCAGTGAAGAAATTCTTCTTTTGGCGAAGAAATTCTTCTGTCCAATCTGAACCTGCCCTGGTGCAACTTGAGGCCATTTCCTTTCGTCCTATCGTCTGTCACTTGGGAGAAGCGATCAGCACCCACCTCGCTACAACCTCCTTTCAGGGAGTTGTAGGCAGTGATAAGGTCTGCCCACAGGCTCCTGTTTTGTGGGCTAAACAACCCCAGGTTCCTCAGTCCCTCCTCATAGCACTTGTTTTTCAGTCCCTTCCCCAGCTTCGTTCTATTCTCTGGACACGCTCCAGCCTCTCAATATCCTTCTTGGAGTGAGCGGCCCGAAATTGAACCCAAGCTTCTGTGTGCAGCCTCACCAGTGCTGAGTCCAGGGGAATAATCTCTTCCCTACTCCTGCTGGCCACACTGTTTCTGATACAGGCCAGGATGCTGTTGGCCTTCTTGTTCAGCTGCTCTCAACCAGCACCCCCAGGTCCTTCTCTGCCAGGCAGCTTTCCAGCCACTCTTCCCCACGCATGGAGCTTAACGGGGTTGTTGCGTCCCAAGTGCAGGACTCGCCACTTGGCCTTGTTGAACCTCATCCCGTTCGTCTCAGCCCATGGATCCGGCCTGATCAGATCCCTCTGTAGAGGAATTAAGGGGCGCTGCACGCCCAGCTGATGTGGGGACAGAGCAAGGGCGCACAAGGTGGCATTCCAGCCCTCTTCTCATCCGCTGTCTGCTTGGCTTTTCTGCCAACGTCCCTGCTCACACACTGCTTTGCCTCCTCCAGGTCCCCCAGCTCCTGCTGCTGGCACCTTCCCTCCTGCAGCCAGTGCTGCCCATCCCGCCGTATCCTCTGTTGATGCAAACATGCCATCCCTGCAGCCAAACCCTGCTCCGGGTGCCCCGTTGGCTGAACAAGTGTGCCAAGAGCTGCCCATCGGTGGCCATTCACCTCTCCCACCCGGTGCTGCCACCACCATGAGCACAGACTTGGACGCCAGGGCCCCAGTGCAGGAATCGGTGAGCAAAACACACATCAAACGGGGACACTGAGGTCCCCTTTGAACCAGAACATTGGTGCTGTGGGGCGTGAGGAGCCCATGGTAGGGCTGGACTTGTTGAAGGACAATCAAGGTGGCCTCTTATCGCTGATCTCTGCCACATCCTTGCTGCCTCTGGCATCTGCTAACCTGTGTCTTGTATTACCAAAAGGGGCTTTTAACATTAAGCACAATCAGCATAGAAGCCCAAACTGTCAAATACTCCATGAAATCAAGTTTTAGTTAGGTTATTACAGCAAGAAAGGTAACAGTGATTAGTAGTGATCAAGAACAAGTTAAAAGTAATAACTTCTAAGGTCAGTGAATCTAATGATAGAATTACTAGCTTGGAAAAGACCTTTGAGATCATCAAGCACTGTGAGAAGTAGGACGCTACAAAGATGATGTGAAGGCTGGAGCACCTCTCACATGAGGACAAGCTGAGAGGGTTGGGCTTGTTCAGCCTGGAGAAGAGAAGGCTCCGAGGAGACCTTATAGCGACCTTCCGGTACCTGAAGGGGCTACAAGAACGCTGGGGAGGGACTGTTCACAAAGGCTTGTGGTGATAGGATGAGGGGCAATGGGTATAAACTGGAGAGGGGCAGATTTAGACCAGATATAAGGGAAAAATTCTTCACTGTGAGAGTGGTGTGACACTGGCCCAGGTTGCCAAGGGAAGCTGTGGCTGCCCTATCCCTGGAGGTGTTCAAGGCCAGATTGGATGGGGCCATGGGCAGCCTGATCCAGTGGGAGGTGTCCCTGCCCATGGCAGGGGGGTTGGAAACAGATGACCCAAAACCATTCTATGATTCTGTGATTCTAGGTTACAGATTGAACGATGCACACAGCAATGCAATGTGAATCATAGAATGGTTTGGGTTGGACGGGACCTTAAAACCCCATCCAGTTCTAAACCCCTGCCATGGGCAGGGACACCTCCCACTGGATCGGGCTGCTAAAAGCCCAATCCAGCCTGACCTTGATCACCTTCAGGGATGGGGCAGCCACCACTTGCCTGGACAACGTGTGTCAGGGCCTCACCACCCTCATTGTGAAGTATTTCTTCCTAATGCCTAATGTAAATCTTCCCCCTACCAATTTAAAGCCATTATTCAGTACAGCTCATACTGAACACAAGACATTATCATATCCAAGGAATGAACAGTGTCTGGAAAAACACTGCTTGAATGAAAACCTGCTGTCAGGGGGCCATTCTGTCTAGCTTTCAAAAATTACAATTACTTAGATGAAACTTAGCTAAAGTAGAGTTTAAATCAAAGATATTCCACTCTTTGTAATAGTAACTACTTATATCAATGGGGTCAAAGTTTGGGGCACCCCAGAGCCCCTCATCCTGTGATTTAACACAGCTCATTTCCTTCCAGCTCCCCAAAAACCTCCTGGACCAAGAGAGTCCCCATCCACCTCCACCTGGGAGTATGGTCTGTGACGGAGTGAGCGATGGTGGAGAGGGGCATCTCCCACACCCCATCAAGGCTGTGGAGGTGGCAGCAGGGACCCCCGTGGCAGGCAGTGTGGCCACACCATCACCTGATCCTCCCGAGCGGGGCCGGGACTGGCTGAGCCGCCAGCAGCACCCAGTCTGTGTGGACAACGGGTACTTCGGGAACGCCAACCACCTGCACCGTGGCTCGCCGGCCTTGGGTCTGGGCAGATCTTTTGCGCCGAGGAACATGGGTGCTTCTCGCAGGAACGAGCAGCCCAGGAACGAGCCTGAAGAGAACTCCTACATCTCCACTGAGTCACCTCTGAGGCTGGAGGAGGCACCTCGCAGCAAGGAGCCACAGCCACCAGCCTCACCACCAAAAAAACAGGCTGTGCCTGGCTTCGAGCACTGTGAGCCCCTGGGAAGCTTTGTGGATGTGCGCAGCCCCCTCCTCATCCAGCAGCAGTTTGATGTGGAACAGAAGCAAATCAGGATACTACAAGAGCGTGGAGGTGGGTATCCTTCCCGTTAAAGCCTAATAGCTGCTCTGCTGATGGGAAGCAGGGTTGAAGGTGCTGCCACCTGCCCGTACTGTTCGGAGAGTGGTGGAGAAGGTGCTGGTGTGGGGTTAGACCCTGCTAGGAGGCCATGGGGTCCTCCCGAAAAGTGGTGGTAACTGTTGGAACAGCACAGTCCAAGGTTGCATAGAATTACAGAATCATCAGGTTGGAAAAGACTTCTTGGATCATCCAGTCCAACCATTCCTATCTGCCACTAAACCATGTCCCTGAGCACCTCGTCTACCTGTCTTTTAAATACCTCCAGGGATGGGGACTCAACCCACTCCCTGGGCAGCCTCTGCCAGTGCCCAGTGACCCTTTCTATGAAAATTTTTTTCCTGATATCCAGTCTGAACCTCCCCTGGCGCAGCTTGAGGCCATTCCCCCTTGTCCTGTCCACTGTCACTTGGGAGAACAGGCCAGCTCCCTCCTCTCTACAACCTCCTTTCAGATAGTTGTAGAGAGCAATAAGGTCTCCCCTCAGCCTCCTCTTCTCCAGGCTAAACAACCCCAGCTCTCTCAGCCGCTCCTCATAAGACTTGTTCTCCAGCCCCCTCACCAGCTTTGTTGCTCTGCTCTGGACACTCTCCAGAGCCTCAACATCCTTCTTGTGGTGAGGGGCCCAGAACTGAACACAGTACTCAAGGTGCGGTCTCCCCAGTGCCGAGTACAGAGGGAGAATAACCTCCCTGGACCTGCTGGTCACACCATTTCTGATCCAAGCCAAGATGCCATTGGCCTTCTTGGCCAACTGGGCACACTGTTGGCTTATGTTCAGTCGGCTGTCAATCAATACTCTTAGGTCCTTCTCCTTCAGGCAGCTTACTAGCTACTCTTTCTCTAGTCTGTAGCTGCATGGGGTTATTGTGCCTCAAGTGCAGGACTTGGCATTTGGCCTTGTTGAACCTCATTTTTCTCAGCCCATTGCTCCAGCCTGTTCAGATTCCTCTGCAGAGCCTCCCTACCGTCAAGCAGATGGACGGTTCCTCCCAGCTTAGTATCATCTGCAAACTTGCTAAGGGTGCCTTCAATACCTTCATCCAGGAAGGCATCTGCCTTTGTAGCACCTATGAGTGCTCATGGAGGTGCAGAGAACAGCTCTCTGCTGCTGTCACCCATCTCTTCTCCCATCTCCTGGGCTGCAGTGACTTCCAGGAAGGCTGTGAGGTTGGCTCGTGCAGAAATCCTCGCTGTGTGTTCGCCTATGGTGTTCTCTTCAGTTGTTGTCACTGCATTTTCACACAGCATTCAGACCAGGACTTGACAGAGGCGCTTGCTTCATTGCTGATATAAAATGCCCCGGCTGAATGTCTCTGCAGCCTGTTTTAGCAGGCTTGGGAAAGCAAAACTCGTGTTTTAGGGCTCCTGATGAACACAATATGTTTGTTTTCTTCCCAACAGATGCTCAGATGGAAACAACCACGCCAGTCACCACCCCTGCGCCCAGAGATGCTTTCCCATCGTGTGACACCTCTGTGAAGCCTCCCGTGCAGGAGACAAAACCGCCCACGGGGAAGATGGCCAGCATGACCCTCTCTATGGCGATGAAGGAGAAAGTAAGTGACCTTTCCTGTTGCCATTTGCATTTCATTCGGGTCCTTGCAAACTCCCTCAGTCAAGAGATTTCCTGCTGCAATGTAAGATTTTGAGCTGGTGGTGAGTTTATTCAGGGCTGTTTTCCCCACTGTGCTTGCGTGAATGGCCGGGCACTGTATATTAGAGCATGGGAGGAGGGAGCCGAGGTTTGTTGGGCTTTGACACCTTATTTGCCTACCTTGATTTGCCAGTCTTCTGGCTTCCAGGTGCCTCTTTCCACCCCTCTCCTCGGTGCTTGTCTCCCCTCCTTCCTTCTTGTGTCTTCCCTGAATCCTAAGGGCTCCCCAGAGCCCCAACACCTCCCTGCCTCGCTCACCTCCCAGCCCTGGGAGTTCCTTGTGACCCAGCCTCGCTGTTAGTGGCTGGAAACGTGGTGGTTTAGTACCGAAATGGGCTTGTCTTGTGATATGAGTGCCTGAGACCAGGCTGAATCGATGTTCCCCATGGCACAAAGCCCCTCTTGTTGTCTTCCAAAGGTGCTCCCAGCCCCAGCGGAGCCTCTCCTGACTGTTGCAGGAAGCTCTGAAGGCACGCCTGGGAGGACAGCCTCCCATGTCAGCTCTGCCACAAGCATTTGGACATCCTACAACAATGTGGAGATGGATGTAGAACTCAGCAAGCCGGGTGTCCTCCTCTCCGTGTCCAAGGAGGGCCCAGAGGCAGCTGAGAGACACCTAAACTCTCAGAGGCCTAGCGGTCCTGATTCTGGGGCATCTAGTAGCCTCACCTTCAGTAGTGACCCGCTCATGGTGAGCACAGATAGCTTGAGCTCAGGAGAAACGCTCTCCAGAGTCTCCTTGAGACGCCCGGCTCCAGCAACTAATGAAGACCCTGGGGGAGAGAGGGCAGCTGGAGCAAGCAGAGACTCCTGTCCATCTCCAAGCTTGGACAGCACCTCCTTGGGCACCCACGAGATCCATGTGGACCATTACCCCAGCACCCAGCTTGAGGCAGGCAATGACCTCCGAGATGGAACCAGTCCCCTTGGAAACTCTCAGGTTTTTGACTCTAGCAGAAGCCATGATGCTGCAAAGAGCTCATCCCAGGCCAAAGGTCCCCCAGGGGACAGCAATGAATCGTCCCTGCTGTATGTTGTTACAGCTGTGGCCATTGCCGTCATTTCAGTTACAGTGTTTCTCGTGTATGCTCGCTTGCGGAAATAGCACTGGAGAGGATGGGATGCCACAACCATCGCTTGGTCTGGGCGATTCTTCTTTGTAGCAGGGAATTTAGCCAACATGTTTGAAGCCTGAAGAGCAGGGGAGGGGGGATGGTAGGGGCATTGTTAAATCTCTTTCTGTAAGATTTTGCTGGAAGAGGCCTTGGTTGTGTGATGCTGTTGGGTTTGAGTTTGTTCCCTCCCCATTTCCCACCATCATCTTTTCTGTAGTCTTCTCCTTTAACACCCATAATCTCACTTGAGGAGTGATCCCTTGAGTCAAAAAGAAAGTCCTCGTGGTGACTGAGCAGCCTGATCCAGTGGGAGGTGTCCCTGCCCATGGCAGACAGGTTGGAAATGGATGATCTTTAAGGTCTCTTCCAACCCAAACCATTCTATGATTATCCATGTCTTCCTTGTTTGGTAGGAGGCCCCAGGGTAATACGTCCTGATGGTCCAAAGGGTGACCACCTTGGGTCCATCTGGGCAGTGCTGTGAGGAGAGGTTTTGAAATTGAGCTGATTTTGTTGGCTCAGCTCATCTCAGCTTGAAAATGTGCCTGAAGGTCTTCAGCAGCCTTCACCAGGCACCTTATGTTGAATTTGCCTTACTTGGTGTCTCAGCTCTGCTGCTGGAACCTTGGTTTGTCTCTGCTCCTCCTTTCCTCTGATGCAGCAAGTGACCAAGCCTTCTGCTCATTCATGACAAGAGACGCCCCTGGGATGAGAATGTGCCAGACCAGAGCACATGCAAGCTGTCACCTCTCCTAGGAGCTGTTATCCTGCTTTCGTGCTTTGCTTTAGAGCATTCTCCCCTGGTACTGAGGGTCAGGGCTGGGCTGTGGGATCACCTCATGCAGCGCTGACGCCCTGGAGATGAAGTTGAGGGGTACAGAGGAGCCACATCTAACCGGCTTTCTTAGGGGGTGTACAAGAAAGCTGGGGAGGGGCTTTTTACAAGGGTGTGGAGTGATAGGACAAGGGGGATGATTTAGGTTAGACATTAGGAAGAAATTCTTCATGATGAGGGTGGTGAGGCCCTGGCAGAGGTTGCCCAGAGAAGTTGTGGCTGCCCCATCCCTGCAGGTGTTCAAGGCCAGGTTGGATGGGGCTTTGAGCAGCCTGATCCCGTGGGAGGTGTCCCTGCCTATGGCAGGGGGTTTGAAACTGGATGGGCTTTGACGTCCCTTCCAATCCAAACCTTTCTATGATTCTGTGAATTTCCTTGCTGTCCCCAGGGATCAGCTTGGAATGCGAGGGGATTGGGCTGCAAGATTTCTAAGATAAAATCCTCAAACCCTAATAAATATGTCCATGTTACCCCTGCCTGGGGCAGCATTTGGGGGCAGAAGCAGCCCCACTTGCTCACTGTTGGCACACATTTCTAGCTCTAGGCAGAGTTTAGTGGTCCCCAGCCAGACTGCTGCTGCTTTTGTTGCTGCAGCTGCAGGCTGTTCTCTGTCTCCTCTGTTCCCTGCAAAGCGCAGGGGCACAAAAGGAACAAAACTACCTTTTTTTTTTTGTAGTTAGAGGGTTATTGTAGCTAGAGGTTTTCTATTTTTTTAAAGCTCTAAAGACAAAAGCACAGATTTTCAGGTGTTCCCACTCTCCTGTGGTTTGCTGGTAAAATGGGAGCTGTGGCAGGAGGTAGGACTGGGCAAAACATTTGGCAGTCTGGTGGTGCATTTGCACAGCGCTCGTACATGGGCTGGCACGGTTTGAATCTGGTGAGCATGGAAGGATGCCCTGGGCTTTAAACCATTGCCTGGTGTTGATGGCTGGGCTGCAATCCTAATCCAGGCTGTTGCTTTTTCTCTGCTTTAGTCTGTTCAGTAACTTTTTACCCCTGGATAAGCTGTTTTGTAGAGCTTCCTGAAACAGGACCTTCCTGCTGGCAGAGGAGAAGTAGGAGATGAGCTCCCTGGCTGAAAAGTGTGGCCAATATGCTCAGAGCTTGGCCTGGGGTGGGAAGGGTCCCTCAGCCCCATGACTGGGCAAACAGCTGCTCTTCCCTCTTAACACTTATCCTTTTCCCAGATATGCAAGAAGCGCCTCCCTTAAACAAGAAGGGTGAGAAATACGTGCAATAGTGAGGTGCTGATTTTGACCTGATAGTGCTGCTCTCCAGGTGAAGTTGAGATATTCCATTGCTTGCTCGGTGTCTGGCGCTTTCCCTGTCAGAGTAAAGAACAGTGCTTTTAAATGCACTTCACCTCCTCTGCTGGGAGAAGGGCCACGGAGGCTGTTCTCCCCATTTGAAAGTAATGTGGTGGCTCATCCCAAACCTCCGCGTGAGCAGGAGAAGGGCCACGGAGGCTGTTCTCCCCATTTGAAAGTAATGTGGTGGCTCATCCCAAACCTCCGCGTGAGCAGGAGAAGGACCCGGAATTCCCCATCCACAGACCCCTGTAAGCTGTTTTTTCCCCTCCACTGTCGAAATGTTGTCAGTGAGAACTCTGCAAACCCATCACCACCTCATGGAGGCTTAAGTTTTCAGCCCTGAGAGTTATTCTTTATCTGCAGGGGGGAAGGAAATCCCCCCCAAGCCCTTCCACCTTGATAAGAGGCTCGTGTCTGCTACTGAATATTGCAGAATCCATCCCAAAATCCAGCCCCTTAAAGAGGAGCGTGCCTTCTCCGCATGCTTTTTGCATGATTCAGAGGACATGAGATTCCCAAACCAGCAGCATCCACACCAAGGCCTTGCTTCTCTGGTGATTTACTCACATGCAAAATTCTTCACCTATTTTCTGACTCCTTTTTAGCAACAGCTTGGACGCTTTTGCCTTTTCACATCCAATCGCTCTTGTGAAACAGCTGGTTTCTCACCACCTCAGATGTGATAAAAGCACATGTTCAGTTTTCTGCTGTGAAGTGCCGGTATTTTCACAGCTGTAACGTAGCACTTTAAAAGCGTAATCAGCAGGTGAGCCTGCAGGAGGGAACGGTGTCCTTGCACATCCTTAAAAAAGAAGACTAAAAAGCCTTTTACTAACCTTATAATAAAATCATTTGCCGTTTCACACTCAACATGTGTGGGTGCTGTGTGTATTTGTAAGGGGAGAGGGACAGATCTCGGCTTTTCAAGCCTGTGCGGAGCAAGGGAACTGTTCACGTAGAAGTTGGCTGGATAATTATCACACCAGAAGTATGGGATGTCAGCTAGAGGGACCTAGACAGGCTGGAGAAATTGAACCTCATGAGGTTCAACAAGGCCAAGCGCAAGATCCTACACCTGGTTTGGGGCAATCTGCAGTTTCAGTTTCCTGTCTGGGCTTCCAGTGGCCTGCTGTGGTGGGCATCCTCTAGACCAAGACCTGTACTTGCTCCAAAACAAGGCTTGAAAACTGTTCCCACATCCTCAACAGGAGCTGATGTGCGCTTCCAGCCCACAAAGCCAACCATATCCTGGGCTGCATCAGACATGGGTCAGCAGGGTGAGGGAGGGGATTCTACCCCTCTGCTCTGCTCTCATGAGACCCCACCTGGAGTCCTGTATCCAGTTCTGGAGCCCTCAGCACAGGGAAAGGTGGGGAAGGTGTCGGGGCTCACCAACCTCATCACTAAGAATTCTTCCTAATGTCTAATCTAAATCTCCACCCTTCCAAACTAAAGCCATTACCCATCATCCTGTCACTCCAGGTCCTTGTAAAAAGTCCCTCTCCAGCTTTCCTGGAGCCCCTTCAGGTACTGGAGGCTGTTCTGTTGGCTTCCCAGAGCCTTCTCTTCTCCAGGCTGAACAACCCCAACTCTCTCAGCCTGTCCTCTCAGCAGAGGTGCTCCAGCCCTCAGATCATCTTTGTGGCCTCCTCTGGACCTGTTCCATACCCTTCTTAAGTTGGGGATGCCATTACTTGAAATGTCATCCTGTTGACAGTTGTTTGCACCCCTTTTTATGGTCACCTCAGGTTTTCCGCTCCCTGGATGGCTCCAGCACAGATGAACTGAACACCAGGATGAGGGGGGGGAGGCTCTGGCACAGGTTGCCCAGAGCAGTGGTGGCTGCCCCATCCCTGGAGGTGTTCAGGGCCAGGTTGGATGGGGCTTGGAGCATCCTGATCCAGTGGGAGGTGTCCCTGCCCATGGCAGGGGTGGGACTGGATAGGCTTTAAGTTCCCTTCCAACCCAAACCATTCTATGATTCTATGCATCAGCACTTAAATTACGTTCTGATATATACGGGAATCAAGTATTGGGACTTTTCATCTTTCTTCCCCAATCTCCCCCCTCCCGCTTCCCATTTTGTTCCTATTCCCACCCCATCCCCGGCCCCCAGCGGGCGCCTTAAGCCCTCCCGCAGTTGATTGGCTCCCGCTCCCGTCATTCATCCCTCCCCGCCGGCCAATGCGCGCCTCCCATTGGCGCAGGCGCGTTAAGCCCCGCCCATTACAGCGCTCGCGCGTTTTGATTGGGTGGCGTCGCCTGTCATTCCTCCTGAGCTGTGCGTCCCGCCCCTGTCCAATCCGCGCCTCCTATTGGCCGAGCCGCCCGTCGCTCTGCGCGGCGGAGGGCGCTGATTGGTGGACAACGCCCCGCAGCCGTCGGTGGAGGCTTCTGCGGTGGCCCTGCATGGAGCCGCTGCGTAATGACTGCGGGGCTGGGGCTGTGTGTGGGCGGATGGCGGAGGCGGGGGAGCAGCAGCAACGATACCAATGGACAGCGCTGCGGGGCCGCTCAGCGGCCGCCTTAAGCCCCGCCCCGTCTCGCGCTCTCACAAGTCCTGCCCCTGTCGTTCATCGGCCCCGCAGTCCAATGCGTGCCTCCCATTAGCACAGCAGCCTTAAGCCCCGCCCATTACAGCGCTCGCACGGTTTGATTGGGTGGCTTTGCCTGTCATTCATCCTGATCCGCGCGCCTCGCCGCTGTCCAATCTGCGCGTCCCATTGGCTCGAGTGCCCCAAGCCCCGCCCCTTACGAAGCTCTCGCGCTTTCATTGGGTACCTGCGGCCCGCCTTCGCCCAATCCGCACCTCCCATTGGCGCAGGCTCTCTAAGCCCCGCCCCTTTACGGATCTTTTGCTTTTTGATTGCGTGGCTGCCCCTGCCAGTCATCCTGAGCCGCGCCCCGCCGCTGCCCCATCCGCTCCTCCCATTGGCCGAGCAGCCTGTCGCTCAGCGCTGCGGAGGGCGCTGATTGGTGGACACCGCCCCGCATGTCCCGCCCCGCGCTGCGCATGCGTAGTGGCCGGCGGGGCTGCGGCGGTTGCGGCGTTGCGGGCGCCGCATGGGGCGCGGGCTGCGCTGCGCATGGAGCCGCTGCGCAATGGCGGCGGGTGCGGGGCCGTGCGGGGAGCGGACAGCGGAGCCTCGCAGCGCTGGAGCGGCGGCAGCGCGGCGGGGACGGAGCTCCGCGAACGGGGCGGGCCCGGCAGCCGCCAGCGCCGGGACTCGGTGCGCAAGAGCCGCCCGCGTGAGTGAGGGGGCGCGGGGGGGGGGGGGGGCGTATGGTAATGAGCGCGACAGGGGGCGGAGTCAGTGAGGGGTAGGCGTGGCTAAGGCAGAAGGGGCGGGGTCAGAAGGGGTGGGGCTGGGGAGAGGGTCTCCGTAATGTGGGGGGCGGGGACACTGGGACAGCAAAGGGGGGGCACCAGCTTGGGGACAGCGTGGCCACCTTGGGGACAGCATTTCCACCTTGGGGACAGCATTCACAGTTTGGGGAGAGCGTGGCCACGTTGGGGGCAGCACAGTGGTGTGGCAAATGAGCCCAGCATGGCCAGCTTGAAGATGGCATCCCCACCTTGGGGAGTGTGGCCACCTTGGGGACAGTGTGGCCAGCCTGGGGATGGCATTCCTAGGTTGGGGACAGCATCTCCAGCTTGGGGACAGCATTTACAGTTTGGGGAGAGCATGGCCACCTTGGGGACAACGTGGCCAGCTTAAGGGCAGCACAGTGGTGTGGTGACATGAGCCCAGCTTGCGGATGGCATTCCCAGCTTGTGGAGAGCAGGGACAGCGTGGCCAGCCTGGGGGTGGCATTCCCACCTCGAGGACAGCATCTCCAGCTTGGGGAGAACGTGCCCACCTTGGGGACAGCATTCCTAGATTGGGGAGAGTGTGGCCTCTTTGGGGACGTCCCCAGTGTGGGGAGTGTGTCCAGCTTGGGGACGACATCCTCAGCATCCTCATGGCCAGCTTGGGGACAGCACAGTGGTGTGGTGACATTAGCCCAGCATAGCCAGCTTGGGGACAGTGTGGCCAGTTTGAGAACAAGCCAGTGAGGTGGTGACATGGGCCCAGCATGTCCAACTTGAAGACAGCACAATGGGGACAAAATGGGGTGATGGCATGGGCCCTCAATGGCTGGTTTAGGGACAGCATGGTGGAGTGATAGATGGGACCAGCATGGCCAGTTTGGGGACAGTGTGGTGGGGACACAGTGGGGAGGTGGCCTGAACCCAGGCTGGTCATGCTGGACTCAACATGGTGGGGTGGTGGCATGGGCCCGGTGTGGCCAGTTTGTGGACAGCACGATGGGTTGATGCCATGGGCTCAGTTAGGCAAGTTTAGGGATAGCGTGATTGGGACATAGTGAGGAGGTGACATGTCCCCAAGCTGGCCACGATGGGCACAGCACTGTGGGGACACGGTGCGGGGGTGGCATGGGCCCAGTATGGCCAGCTGGGGGACAGCGTGGTGGGGTGGTGGCATGGGCCCAGCATGGCCAGCTTGGGTACAGCATGATGGGGATGTGGTGGGACAATGACATGGACTTGGCAAGTTGGAATGGAGGATGGGACAAGCTGAGCTACAGGAGCTTAGGGAGACTGAGGGTGAGAGCTGGCTTGGTGGGTTGGAATGCAGAGGTTGAAGCTGTGCCGGGGCTGAGATGCCTGAGTCAAGGACCTTGGACCAGAGAGAGAGAGGAAAGGTCAGTGATAAGGACACGGTGGACAAGGAGAAGGAGATGAATGGGCAGATGGAGTGGCCAGGGGTGATGGCTGTGCAGCTGGGCTTATAACTGGTGGAGGAAAAGCCAAGGAGAGCGAAGAGAACGGTGTAAATTTGGGGAGGGGAGAGTCCAAGGTTGGCCAGGATTGGGCACAGCGCGAACCGGGCAAAGCCACTTCCCTTCACTAGGTTTTTAAGCACTATATCAGAAAAGGTCCATGGAATGAGTTAGGTACAAAATGGATGCAGCCTTCATTTTGGCAGCAGGAGCTGCGTTCAGGTGGCTCTGGCTGGTGACTTCAGCCATGTTTGCTGTGGAACAGCGATTCTTTCTTTACTCATGCTGGAATCCTTCCTGCTGGAAGGAAATTGCCATGCCATGAAAATGAAATAGCATCCGTGTAGTTCCCCGTTACCTGCGCAGCTGTGAAAAGGGCATCTAGGCTGAAAATGGGAATCGGAATTGCCCAGCATCTCGTAGCCAGGCTGGATCTGCTGGGTGTTTATTCTTACTGTGTCAGTACAAAGTTTTAAATAGCTTTCTTTCTCTTTTTTTGGCTGCTGGAAAAAGGGAAATTTCTTTTTTTTCCCTCTTGTAGTGTGAAAAATAGGAATTATCTCTCGGAAGGCTTCAAAAGGCATTTGCTGAGTGGATGCTGCTTGCGTTATTGATTTCAGGCAAGTGCAGCTCGGCAGAGCTAAGGTAGTGTCAGTGTGGTTTGGCGAACCTGCCTTTCCTTTGCCTTTCTCCATTCCTTCCGTTTCCAGATCGTTGCTGGATTATAGGATTGATCCTGCACTAGGAAATGTTTGTGAGGTTAACATTAAATAACAGAGGTAATGATAGGTTTTTTGCTTGCTGAAGAATGAATAGGATGAAAGAGAATTCGCAGCAAGCTGCGAGGTGGTTAATGAGGGACGCGCTGGTTAAGAGGTTGCAACCAGCTGTAGGGAAATGAAGGAGATCCATGGCATGAAGATTAGGGTGGGCTTAGATGGAGCAAGGCATTAGGGGATTATAGTTTTCTGCCTGGCTCAGGGGCAGGTTCTGTGGAAAACATGGGTTGAAGTTGGCCGTTGAGGTTCTGGTTTGTTGCGCTGAGGTTCGAAGCAGAGACTGGCGTGGGAGAACAGGGGTTCTGGCAGCTTCCGAGACACCGTTTAGATCCCAACTGGAAGGTGAGTGTAGTGCGATTGGGAGTTACAAGATTTTGAATTAGGAGAGATTTATGCTGGTTATAAAGAAGAAATTTGTTACAATGAGGGTGGTGGGGCCCTGGCCCAGGTTACCCAAAGAGGTGGTTGATGCCCCATCCCTGGAAATATCCAAGGTGAGATTGGATCCGGCTCTGAGCAACCTGATCTGGTTAAAGATGTCCATGCTTCTGCAGGGGGTCAGACTGGATGAGCTTTAAAGATCCCTTCCAAACCACAGCATTCTGTGATTCTAGGATTACAACATAGCTCATCTTCACTAAATGATTTTTGTGGTAATTGGATGAGAAATATGATTGAGTGTGTGCACAACACCTGGTGTCAATGTAAATCATGCTTTGAAGGTTAAAACGCTCAATCCCACCTTAAGGAAGATTCAAGCAAGCCTAAATGAAAGCAAACCGCTCAGTACGCATCTCATCAAAACCACCTTCCTTTAGCTCCTACTTATCCGCTGCTGGATCGCGGCGAACGAGCTCAGTGACCTTGAGGCTCCTCTTGCCTGCCGGCGCTGGCAGATGCCCTGGCAGATGAGCCCTGCTTCCCCAGGAATGAAAGGATTTCAGTGGGCTGCGGTTCAAGCTCGTGATCTTTCTTCCTCCCCGCTTGTCTGTCTTGTTCCAGCGCTGTGCAGCGAGGGCTTTTCTGCTGCGGAAACCAAGGAAGAAAGGAATTGAATTGGATGTGTCTGCAACAACGTGACGTGCAGCATCTGAGCCGTGTGCCTTCCTGCACCTCAGGCCACTGAATATTCCCTGCTGCTCTTCGTAAGGGGGAAAGAGCTGTAACGCAGGTGCTGTGATTTTCAGTGTGCCACAGGTAAAGGAGGAGAAATCAAGGACGCTGTTGCTCTCGGAAGGAAGCAAGAAGTATCCAGGAAAATGTTGTGGAGCGGAGATTTGTTGAAGTTCCTATTTGCTTTGTGGTATCACGGTGGTGGAGTGTGAAGGGGAGCCTGACGGCATTATTAGTACAGGCAGAAAAGATATAATAGACCGTTTCTATAATGATACATAAAATATATTCTAGCATATATAATATATATGTTATATACAATATTTATAACATATATAATATATAGTTATATATTATCATATATCTTTTGTATTATATTTTTTATGTGTTATATATATAAAGCTGGGGAGAGGCTCCTTGTGAGGGAGTGCAGGGATAGGATGAAGGGGAATGGTTTGAAGCTGAAAGCGGGGAGTTTGAGATGAGATCTTAAGGAAGAAATGTTTTCCTGTGAGGGTGGTGAGGCCCCAGCCCAGGTTGCCCAGGGAATCTGTGGACGCCCCGTCCTGGAAGATGTTTACGGCCAGGTTGGATGGGGCTTTGAGCAGCCTGATCCAGTGGGAGGTGTCCCTGCCCATGGCAGAGGGTGGAACTGGATAGGCTTTAAGATCCCTTCCAACCCAAACCGTTCTATGACTCTTGTCATATAATATGGCTTTATCAGCTCTGGAGGCAATACGGAAGAATTCCTTTCTGGTAACAAAATACTGGTACCATTACTGAAAACTGCACTTACAAAGTGGACTGGAAATGCCCTGGCTGAGTGAAGAGGACTTTCCCATTATGTTTACATTAACGAACAGATCAAAGGGCTTGTTGTGGGAAGAGTTAAATGCCAAGCACAACACCACTGTCGACAGATCTTAATGAGCAAGGGAACAGTTTTTATAATGACTCTCCTCCTAATAAGAGGAATAGGTCAGCAGTTCTGTTAATCCATGTCCTCCTTTTCCCCATTCCCACTTGCTCCTGGCTCTCCTGTGCTGCTGCACATGTCCTTGGTAAAATTCCCTCCCCAGGTTTCCTGTAGCCCCTTCAGGTACTGGGAGGCAGCTCTTAAGGTCTGCTCAAAATTGCATGAATTATATTTGATTGTAGAATAGTCACGGATTCCAACAGAAAGCATGTACCAAAAACATCAAGAAGAGCACCCTGCAGATCATTTCTAAAAGTGAATGCATGTGTGGTTTCAAAAGAAAAACCCATGTACTCATCCATTCTGTAGTCCTTTCAAGCTGATCCCTTTGTTTTTTTTTAAACTTAGTATCTTCAATCAGCATTTTGCAAAGCCTTAATGTAAACATTGCCTTAACTTCTCAATACGGACTGTGTGCAAGAAGAGGTGCAAATAAAATCCTGTTCTGGCAGCTCCTTTGCAGTACAACATTTCATAGAATCACAGAATGGTTTGGGTTGCAAGAGACCTTAAAGCCCATCCAGTTCCAAGCCCACTCAGGGACACCTCCCACTGGATCAGGTTGCTCAAAGCCCCATCCAACCTGGTCCTGAACACCTCCAGGGATGGGGCAACCACGGCTTCTCTGGGCAACCTGCACCAGTGCCTTCTCACCCTCATTGTGAAGAATTTCTTCCTAATGTCTAGTCTAAATCTTCCCCCTTCTGCTTTAATTTTTACTACCTTTTTATGGTTTGAATTGTGTGTGAAATGAGGATTTCAAGCAGAGCCTTTTTATACCGATGCTGGGATGTGCAGTCTTAGCATCGCTTTATGCTGATGAATCCTTTCTTCCCGAGTTGTGAGATTTCCATAGTGGTAGAAGACCATGAAAATGTAATGTTGGATATTCTAGAGGAAGCATGGAGATGCTGTCATACGCTCGGCTAAATCAGCAGCCATCCTTGCTCCTCGCAGGCTGATCTTTTTAGCTTTGGGTCTAATTGGCTCATAACTTTGGGATCAGTCTGTGACACAACTTGAGCCGCTTGTCGCACGGAGAAAATCCACCGTGGAGATGGTTAATTACATCGCCTCTTTCATCTTGATGCTTCTGCAGCTTTCCAAATAAGTCTGTTGAGGGTTTGTTATTTATATACCGTCCAGTTTTGTAACGTGATTAGTGTAACAGATAAAGGCATTGTCTTTCTCTTGCCCCAGAGAGCTTCCAGTCTAACTCTAAAAGGGATTTGAAGATGAAGGGAGGGTGCAGCGCTGCTGTGGGAACACGGTGGATCCTTGAGCTCTTCCCTGTGTGAGGTTACTTAATCCTGTGAGCCCAGAGCTTTCTTTACAGGCTGTTTTTTTTTGTTATTGCGTACCTATAGTTTTCCTATTACAAGAGAGTTTATTCAGCAAAGATCTGCATGTAAATGTGTCTATGAAGCTGCTTTTGATAAGTGCCGCAGCTCAGGCGAAACAGCACTTTGTCGAGCCAAAACAATACCGTCTCGAGCCAAGAGAGGAAGACCTTTTTTTCTTGGAGAGAAAAAAATTGCTGTAAGGATCCTTGATAAGATGGGGAGGGGCTCTTTATCAGGGAATCCAGGGACAGGATGAGGGGAGCGGTTTGAAGCTGAAAGAGGGGAGATTGAGATGGGGTATTAGGAAGAAGTGTTTAGCTGTGAGGGTGGTGAGGCCCTGGCACAGGTTGCCCAGAGAAGTCGTGGCTGCCCCATCCCTGGAGATGTTCAAGGCCAGGTTGGGTGGGGCTTGGAGCAACCTCATCCGGTGGAAGGTCTTCCAGTGGTTGGAACTGGATGGACTTTAAGGTCTCTTCCAACCCAAACCATTTCATCATTCTATAACTACTGTTGCAAAGTGTTGGCTTAGGGAGGCAGATGGACACATGGCTCCTGGTTGTGTGCCTGACCTGCTGAGCGTGGCCACAGTCTTGCCAGTTCCTTCAGTCCCTTTGTTGGACCTCGCTGTTTTTCACTCCAAATTTCCTTGCATTTGTATTCATGTCTCACACAGTGTGTGAGAGCAGGATTCCTGGCTGTTTTTGTGCTAACAAAGTAACATATGGAGTTTCTTCAAACAAAAGACTGTAGAAGGTTTGAAGTTGTGGCATTGGGAGGTGGATTTCCTGCCTTTCTTGTAAATGTCCAAATACCCAGGGAGAGATGAAATGCTTCCTGGGAGGTGCTGGGCGGGAGGAGAGGCTGAAGGTTTGTTTAGTGAGGCCCTTCCCCTTCTCTGCCTGTGGGTTTTTCATCCTCCCTGCGGATGATCTCAAAGGTCTTTTCCAACCCAGTGATTCTATGACTCTATTTTCCTCACTGAAAGGGTTCTCAGGCACTGACAGAGGCTGCCCAGGGAGGTGGTGGAGTCACCATCCCTGGGAGTATTTAACAGACGGGTAGATGAATTTCTTAGGGATGTAATTTAGTAGTGGACAGGTATGGTTTGGCTTGATGGTCTCAAAGGTCTTTTCCAACTTAGTGATTCTATGATTCTCTGGCTGGAGAGTGCTTTGGAAGGAGAGACATGCGAGGCTCCTTCTCATCGTGGAGAGCTTCAAGCAGCAGCAGAGATGCGTTTGCGTTGGCTGTTGAAGCTGATGTTGTCTTGTGCTGGTTATTTCAGCAGAACCTTCTGACTGATGAACACTGCCCTCCAGGCTGCCCAAAGGCTCCTGGGTGCCACCAGTTCTCATGCTGCTCTAGATCCATTGTCTTCTGCAGCAGCCGTCCTGGAAAACATGCTGTGGAGGCTTACAAGGGAGAGACCTTTGGGTGGCTCTGAGCCACGCTGTAGATGTTGGGAAAAAATCAGTGTTTTAAGAGAGATCTCAGTGGCAGATGGTAATGGCGTTGATCCAAGAGAGCTTCCTCCTTCCGCCCTCTGAAGACATGGATTTGTGTAGTTCTCGGATATGGAAGTGCTGCTGCTGCTCTGCGTGTTCATGTTAGCTGACTTCCTGTAAGAGTCAGAGAAGAAAATGGTTCTCCATATCATTGAAATAATTTACTCCTCTTGTTTGTGTCTTACAGCCCCTTCCTACAAAAATGGGTTTGTAGGGAAAGTTCTGTCCATGCCTCAGATTATTTGAGTGCTCTCAGTGTAGGTTTTACTGCATAGAGAATCCTTTCCAGTACGGTAAAGTAAAGAACTGCTTAATTTTGAGCTGGCACACTTCTTCCTTGGATTCCTAACCTGTGGCTGGCATGTATAGAATGAGAGATCCATAATTAAGAATCATTTGGTTTAAGTTAATTACCTTAATAGGCTATCTTTTCGAATCTCTCCCCGGTGACTTAGTGAAGGTACAGCCGAGCTGTTGGCAGATGGAGAACCCCAGCTGCTGCGTCGCAGCCTTTTCTGCAGCTGCAGCTGCACCCAGAGCCAGCACCGCTCTGAGCCGGGGCTGGATGTGTGTTTGAGGCCAGGCTGAGTGAGGACTGCTGAGCCTTGTGCCCAGGCTCTGCAGGCTTCATTCCTCTTTGAAGGAATAGAAATTTGTAATCATGAATGATTTGGGTTGGAAGGGACCTAGATGGAACTAGATGATCTGTAAGGTCCCTTCCAACCCAAACTGTTTTGTGATTATTTGACCTTAAAGCTCATCCAATTCCACCCCCAGCATCCCCGCACCCCCCCGCCATGGGCAGGGACACCTTCCACTGGATCAGGCTGCTCAAAGCCCCATCCAACCTGGCCATAAACATCTTCCAGGACGGGGCGTCCACAGCTTCCCTGGGCAACCTGTGCCAATTGCCTCCCCACCCTCACAGGAAAACATTTTTTCCCAAGATCTTATCTCAATCTCCCCTCTTTCAGCTTAAAACCATTCCTCCTTATTCTATCCCTGCACTCCCTGATCAAGAGCCCCTCCCCAGCTTTCCTGTAGCCCCTTTAAGCACTGGTGGGCTGCTCTAAGGTCTCCCCAGAGCTTTCAGGATGATCTTTAAGGTCTCTTCTAACCCAGCCCGTTCTATGAAGACACATGTGCTCAACGTTTCTCCATGTAAAGCCCTCAGTAGAGTTTCCATCCTGCAATCCTGATAGACTTTGCAGTCCTGAATTCTGGAGTACAGGAGAAGTTGTCATGAAAAAAGTCCTTGAATCGCTTTCTCTCTCCATTGGAGATTTAAATTTCTCTCATTCATGAACAAATATTTTTGTCTGTTCTTGTTTGAAGTAAATGCGTTAGAAATAGAGGATGATTGAGATGTGGACATGCCTCCTAAAATAGAGCTTGCATCTTCATTCAAGATTCCCTTTGGTGATGGTTCAGGGTGGCCTCGATGTAAATATATAAAAATAACTTGGTGATTTAAAAATAACATGGGTAACTGATGCTGCGGCAGCGCCTGGGGAGCCGTGATGCTCGAAAAGGGGCTGCGTCACCTCCGCTCTGTACAGCAGCCAATTTAACCCTCCAAGGAGAGGGGATGTCGTCTCAGACCTTTGCTTGCCTGTATGGCTTTGTAAAGATGGCTTTCTTCGGGAGTGAGCCCCCTTCCTGCCTCTGAGTTCTTTTCTTTGCTGCTTGGTGTTCTTAAGAGCTGCCTCTGGGTATTTGGCTCCCTGCGGGCTTGGTGCTTCTGCAGTTGCACTGGCAGGGCTTTGGTGTGCACCTCCTGTGCTGCTGGCATGGGGGGATGACACACCTGCCCAGCGGTGGGAGCCAGGCTGCTGCTGGGTGGGAGTGTTGTTCTGCTTGAGGGTAGGGAGGCTCTGCAGAGGGATCTGAACAGGTTGGAGCGATGGGATGAGGCCAGTGGGATGAAGTTCAACAAGGCCAAGTGCCAGGTCCTGCACTTGGGACACAATAACCTCATGCAGTGCTCCAGGTCTGGGGAATAGTGGCTGGAAAGTGCCTGGTAGAGAAGGACTTGGGGGTGTTGGTTGATAGTGGCTGAACGTGAGCCAGCAGTAGCCCAGGTGGCCAAGAAGGCCAACAGCATCGTGGCTTGGATCAGCCATGGTGTGGCCAGCAGGAATAGGGAAGGGATTGTCCCCCTGTACTCGGCATTGGTGAGGCCACACCTCAAATCTTGTTCTTAGTTTTGGGTCCCTCACTCCAAGAAGGACATTAAGGGGCTGGAGTGCGTCCGGAGAAGGGGAACGGAGCTGCGGAAGGGGCTGGAAAACAAGTCTTACAAGGAGCTGCTGAGGGACCTGGGGTTGTTTAGTCTGGAGAAGAGGAGGCTGAGGGGAGACCTTATTGCTGTCTACAACTCCCTGAAATGAGATTGTAGCGAGGTGGGTGTTGGTCTCTTCTCCCAAGTGACAGCAATAGGACAAGAAATGGCATCAAGTTGTGCCATGGCAGGTTCAGATTGGACAGTAGGAAGAATTTCTTCACTCTAGGGGTTCTGAGACACCGGTAGAGGCTGCACAGGGAGGTGGTGGAGACCCCACCCCTGGAGGTATTTAAAAGCCGGGTAGATGAGGTGCTCGGGGATGTGGTTTAGTACTGGACAGGTAGAGTTGGACGTGATGATCTCAAAGGTCTTTTCCAGCCAAGCAATTCTATGATTCCTTGAGCCTGACCGGTGGAAGGCCTGCCTTCCAACAGCGGTGGGAACCAGGCTGCTGCTTCCCTGAGCCTGACTGGTAGAAGGTCCCCTTTAGATGGCGATGTGAGCCAGGCTGGCGCGCACTTCTCTGCCTGCAAAGAGCAAACACGCTTTGCAAATCGACAGTAGTGTGTTGGCATCTCTGTCTCCTGACATGTAAGGATGTTACTGAAACCAGAGATGCGCCTTTCCAGAGGAACTTAAGTAGCAGCTACGTTCCATTCATTCCGTTTTGGTTTCTAACCATTCCTTTTTTGGCTTTGTCAAAACCGTCAGGGTTTAATCTTGCTGCCATAAGCCATGACATGTGGCTGCGTTTTTCCTTCTGCGCTGGAGCCCGTCTATCTCGTTAGCTGTAGCCTATCCTTTAGCTCATTAATAGTAATATTAATCTGTTCCAGTTCTCAGCTCTAATCGCAGATTCCATCTGATCAGGTTTTTCTCTTGATCTTTTCCAAGCAGCTCATTATCTGGTACAGCTATAAATGTTGTCGAGCCTGACACTAATGCATATTTTGTACCGTGGGGGAATTTAACTAATAAAATAATCCAATTAGACATTTGTTTTTGTCTCCCTGGGGCATCTTAGATTACTTGTCTACCTCAGTTACGTGTTGTAATTAGTTAACGTTTGTACATCCCTTTGATGTAAAAGCACTGGTTTTATCCCTGGCTCTGGCTCAGGATCAGGACTTTATAAAAAGAAGTAGCTGAGGATTAAAGTCACAGACCTGCACTGTGTGCATTGTCAGCGCTGCGTGGGGCGTTGTCAGCGCTGTGTGGGGCGATGCGAGCGCTGTGAGGGTTGTATATCAAGTGCTGAGAGTCCCTGGACATGAGGTGCCTCCAAACAGGCATTGCTTTCACGTACAGCAGAGTCTCGGGACAGATCAGATTGCTAACGTTTTTTTCTTTGTTTACCACTAAGTGAATAGATCAAACGGAGATGGATGGGATGGAAAATGGCATGAATTAATTCGGTTTCTAAGTGTTCATTTAAGTATCTTGGCATGAGAAGGACATGGATCTGTTGGAACGGGTCCAGGGGAGGCCATGAAAATAATGCGAGGGCTGGAGCACCTCTGCTATGAGGCCAGGCTGAGAGAGTTGGGGTTGTTCAGCCTGGAGAAAAGAGACCTTCTAGTGACCCCTCAGTACTTAAAGAGGAGTACGGGAAAGCTGGGGACAAACTTTTTAGCAGGGCCTATTGTGACAAGATGAGGGGGAATGGTTTTAAACTGAGGCAAGGGAGACTCAGGCTAGATAGAAGGAAGAAATGCTTCACAATGAGGGTGGTGAGACACTGGTCCAGGTTCCCCAAAGAGCTCGTAGGTGCCCCATCCCTGGAAACATCTAGAGGCAGATTGGATGGGGCTCTGAGCAACCTGATCCAGTTAAAGATGTCCCTGCTGGTGCAGCAGGGTTGGACTGGATGACCTGCAAAGGTCCCTTCCAACCCAAAGTGTTCTGTGATTCTGTGATCCTATGACATGTCTTGCCTGGTTGGGGATGTGCTGCGCTGGTGTGAGCACATTTCTTCCTGGGCAATGACATCTTCACAAGCTGAACTGATGCAACTCTTGGTCTGCCCGTGCTGGTAGTGAAGACAATCTTGCTTAAGCCCATGATCTGCCACCTTCCACCCTGCTGGCGTGTAAATCTGTCATTGGGCCAAACTTCAACCAAGCTCTGTGTCCTCCAGACCCATAATGGGTGCCTTAATGGTGCCCAAGGTCTTGCTCATCCAGCCTGTGCAGCAGAGGTTGAATCTGAGATGGGTTCCCTATGCAACCTGTCCATGGGGGTGTTCTGACCTCGATTCACCCTGCGGCACGATGGAAATAGTGTGGGTTTTACTTTTGGGCTTTGGTATTCTGTGACGCTGTTTTGTTGGTAGTGTGCCAATATCATAACCTGTTCTCTTTGTTTTTTTCATCTTCTCTCTTTTAGTTTTTCCTTGGTTCGGCTTGGATATTGGAGGAACCTTGGTCAAATTGGTTTATTTTGAACCAAAAGACATCACCGCTGAAGAAGAGGTGGAAGAAGTGGAAAACCTCAAAAGCATCCGCAAATACCTGACCTCAAACGTAGCCTATGGATCTACAGGCATTCGAGATGTGCACCTTGAACTAAAGGACCTTACCATGTGTGGACGTAAAGGCAATCTGCACTTTATACGCTTTCCTACTCATGACATGCCTGCTTTTATTCAAATGGGAAGCGAAAAAGAGTTCACAAGCCTCCATACTACCTTATGTGCCACGGGAGGTGGAGCGTACAAATTTGAGCAGGACTTTCGCACAGTAGGCATTTTTGGCTTCTGTACCATTAGGATCTGGTAGTGGGCTAATTTTTAAAGCTTAAAACTAGAAAACTCTCTCTGCAGATTCTAAAACTTCTCTAAATCTTCGCTTTGGAAGTTTGTACCTAACTGTAATTAAATTCAGTTTGGGAAGCGGCATGGGGAGACACGTTTGCATCTCTAAATTAGGAGAGAAAAGCGCAATGTTACTGTAACTCTAATTAATATTCACTAACTTCCATGGCTCTTTGAAGACTTTCCCTGTGTTCTTAATCTCTGATCCTGCTGATCTCGGTCTTGTGGGTTTTTTTTTCCCTCATTGCTGTCTTTTCACATGCTTAATATTTGATTTATTGTTCCTTTGCTCATGTGGTTTCACCTTTAATGTGCGTGTGAGCGAGCTGGTGGTCACATTTGGTGGTGAATTAACCAAAGCCGGGCTTACTGGCTGAGATTTGACATCATCTTGCAGCTTCATTACAAGCTTGACTCATGTTCATAGGTGAAAAACATGTCTGATAAATACTTTGTTTAACCAGGGCTTGAAAAAATGCACCAAAGAAAGGGCTTTTTGTGCAGTCGAGGCAGTGACATGAGGGGAAAACAATTTCATAACTTTCTCTGTTTTCTAGGTGGTTTGCGGTTGATTTTTTTTTTTTTTTTTTTAAGCCCAGCAGTTAAATCCCTTCACATTTTCTTTGTTTTTCATACCTCAGACTCTGGGCCTAAATCACAGAATCATAGAATGGTTTGAGTTGGAAGGGATCTTAAAGCCCATCCAGTTCCAACCCCCTGCCATGGGCAGGGACACTTCCCACTGGACCAGACTACTCAAAGCCCCATCCAACCTGGCCTTGAACACCTCCAGGGATGGGGCAGCCACAGCTTCTCTGGGCAACCTGTGCCAGTGCCTCATCACCCCTGTGAAGAATTTCTTCCTAATGTCCAATCTAAATCTTTCCCCTCCGATTTAAAACCATTTAAAGAATCAGGCCTGTAGAAGTTGATGGGATTTTCTTGGCGTCCATCTGTAGATCTGGTGGTTCTTTTCCTCCCTCGTCCCTGCCCACATGCTTCAGGGCCAGGGTAGTTAGGAATCCACATGCGTGGAGAGAGACGGAGCCTTTCTGCAACCCATACTTTCCTCTCAGCCACCACAGGGAGCGACGTCGCTGGCTGAGTTTAGCTGCCAGGGAAGGTGTATTTCCAGCCCTGAGCACAAACGCTTTGGGTCCTTTGCTACTTCTTGAATAATAGTCTTCTTTTTTGATCCTCCAGATGGGTGACCTTCAGCTTCGTAAGCTCGATGAGCTCGATTGCCTTATTAAAGGAGTTCTTTACATTGATTCAGTTGGATTCAATGGACATTCAGAATGCTACTATTTTGAAAACCCGACGGATGCTGAAAGATGTCAGAAGCTCCCGTTCAACCTGGAGAATCCGTATCCTCTCCTGTTGGTGAACATTGGCTCAGGGGTCAGCATTTTGGCCGTGTATTCAAAAGAGAACTATAAACGGGTGACGGGCACGAGGTGAGTGCGGTGGGGGAGTAAAATGAGTTTTATTTAGAGTGTGGAATGTATTCCTGTGTTGTAGATGACATTTTCAGGGCCAAGCTGCGTCAAAGGTGGGGAGGTGAACGACTGAGCTCCTGCTTTTACTGCAAGGTCAGTTCTCTGTCACAAAGATGACGTGTGCCAGCAATGTGTGCTCACAGCCCTGATGGCCAACCCATGTCCTGGGCTGCATCCAAAGCAGTGTGGCTAGCAGGGTGAGGGAGGGGATTCTCCCCCTCTACTCTGCTCTGGTGAGTTCCCACCTGGAGTCCTCTGTCCAGTTTTGGATTCCTCAACGTAAGGAGGAGATGGAACTATTGGAATGGGTCCAGAGGAGGCCACAAAGATGATCAGAGCAACAGAGCAAGAGACCAACCCCCACCTCACTACAACCTCATTTCCGGGAGTTGTATAGAGCAATGATGTCACCCCTCAGCCTCCTTTTCTCCAGGCTAAACAACCCCAGGTCCCTCAGCTGCCTCTCATAAAACTTGTTCTCCAGCCCCTTCCCCAGCTCTGTTCCCTTCTCCGGGCACACTCCAGTCCCTCCGTGTCCTTCTTGGAATGAGGGACCCAGAACCGAACCCAGGATTTGAGGTGTGACCTCAACAGTGCTGAGTCCAGGGGAACAATCCCTTCCCTGCTTCTGCTGGCCACACCATGGCTGATCCAAGCCAGGATGCTGTTGGCCCTCTTGGCCACTGCTGGCTCATGTTCAGCCTCTCTCAACCAGCACCCCCATGTCCTTCTCTGCCAGGCACTTTCCAGCCACTCTTCCCCAAGCCTGAAGCTACACAGGGTTGTTGCGTCCCAAGTGCAGGACTTGACACTTGGCTTTGTTGAACCTCATCCCGTTGGTCTCAGCCCCTTGCTCCAGCCTGTCCAGACCCCTCTGTAGATCTACCCTCAAGCAGATCAACACTTCCTCCCAGCTTAGTGTCGTTTGTGAACTTACTAAGGGTGCACTTGATCCCCTCGTCCAGATCATTGATAAAGACATTGAACAGAACTGTGCCCCTAAGTTCAGGATAGCTGTGCTCTTTTGCTCCAGTAACCCCTCTGAACTAGTGTTGATTTTAGGATCGGCGTCTCCGAGTGCTGGGAAGAAGGTGGATATTGTAAAATGAGAAAATTAATGTCTCATTTAGCAATGTGCCCTCTGCAGAAGGTGGTGAGGGCGTGGGGTTCCTACAGGCTGTACGTTATTTGAAGTAATAGATTTAAAGTAAACTGCTCCTCTTCCATCATTGCTCTTGGTGAGAAGAGGAGAAGCTGAAGGAATGGGGCAACCTGAGCTCACTGAGCATGGCTGAGCAAGGAGCCCTTTTCCTTCTCTGTCTCAGAGGCAAAGTGGATGACTTTGGTTTTGCTTCGTCTTGCAGCCTTGGAGGGGGAACCTTTTATGGTCTCTGCTGTCTTCTTACTGGTTGCTCCACCTTCGAAGAGGCCCTTGAGATGGCGTCTCATGGAGACAGTACCAAAGTGGACAAGCTAGTGCGCGACATTTACGGAGGAGACTACGAGCGATTCGGATTGCCCGGCTGGGCTGTAGCGTCCAGGTAAGGATGATTGGTTTTTATTTTCATGGGAGGTTCTGCAAGGGTGAAAAACTGGATCAGTGTGTCTTAGGAGAGCTACCATTCCTTCTGCTAGTCTGTTTTACCTGGTCTAAATCATCCTGGCCATCCAACCTGGCTTTATTAAACCTCATGAGGTTCGGACCTTTAACCTGAAAACTGTTCTTACAGCTTTGGAAACATGATGAGCAAGGAGAAGCGGGAATCTGTGAGCAAAGAAGACCTCGCGAAGGCTACTCTGATAACCATCACAAATAACATTGGCTCCATAGCACGGATGTGTGCGCTCAATGAGGTATTCAGGGGCGATTTGTTCTGTTGCTTCCTGCCTGACGCATCACTCCTCTGCTACTGGCACGCAGCATCTCTTTTCCTCCATACACTTCTGTAAATGCCTGCTCACGCTCATCTTTTTGGGTGTTCAGTAAGTCGTGATCTGCTGGTTTCACATTCTTCAGTAAATGTTGTCCTTGCTCTTCTGTGTAGTTTGAGGCAGATCATTGTGCCATGAGCAGGGGATGATTTAGGAGTTGGCTGTGGGTCTCCTTAGCTCCAATGCTTTGTCAGGACTTCAGCAGCATCTCTAGTGGCTGGAGGAGTTCTGCAAGAAGCGACAGCTCTTGGGACCACTGAGAGAGAAGGGAAGGTGGGGTGGAGGCGCGTAGAGGCTGGAGACCTCTTGTTGCTGCTGATTCTCTGGGTCAGGCCCCACCACTTCCACAAGCACTCCGGTATCTTTGGGCTTTCAGCTTCTTTACAGTGCTGCCTTGTTGCATTCATGTCAAGCAGCATTGTACAGGGCTATGAAAGAACAGAGACAAGCTCTCCGCTTCGTTCCGAGCCTGTTCCTACGGGATGAGCTGACAGGTGAAGCGTCCTCCTGCCTCCCATCACTGTTGGCAGACGCTCACTGTTCACCTTTGTTTCCTGCTGGAACAAGGCACGATGTGTTATAAACAGGATCTTGCTCCTTCCTCCAGAACACGCAGCTGAGTGCAAAGAAGGTGCTGAGGAGGTAGGGGAAAGAGTTAAGGAATGTGAGGATGGAGGGAAAATCTGTGAAAGGACAGAATGACCCGAGTTGGAAGGGACCCACAAGAATCATTGAGTCCAACTCCTGGCCCTGCTTAGGACAACCCCAACATTCACACCATGTGTCTGAGGGCATTGGCTAAACTCTTCTTGAATATTGTCAGGCTTAGTGCCGTGACTGCTTCCCTGGGGAGCTGTTCCAATGTTCCACCACCCTCTGTGTGAACAACTTTCTCCTAATGTCCAACATAACCCTTCCTGGCACATCTTCTTGCCATTCTCTTGGCATTGGAAGAGTGATATCACTGGTCACCTGTGAGAAGAGATCAGCTTCTCCTCCTTCCTCTGTTAGGATACAGTAAACTGCGATGAGGTTCCTCCCTCAGTCTCCTCTTCTCCAGGCTGAACAGACCAAGTGACTTCAGCTGCTCCTCATATGACTTCCCCTCTAAACCCTTCACCAACTTTGTGGCCTCCTCTGGACACTTTCCAGTACCTTTAGGTCTTTTTATATATTGCAGTGCCCAAAACTTCATGTGAGTGAAGGAGCAGAGAGGACTTGATCCCAATTCCTCGGCAAGAGAAGGAACTGAAAATGATTTTCTTGTTGGAGAACAAAAAAGCTTCAGGGCTCATCTCTTGGCTCAGGAGAACTATTTTGGCATTGCAAAGTTTGACTGGAAGTCTGATTTAAATCCAGAATCTCACTACTTGGTTGGTCTTCTCCTTTCTTTTGGGATTGTGTTAAGTATGGGTTTCTAAGTCTTCTTTTTCCTAATCCGCAGTAGAGCCATTCAACTTTAACTTTTTAACGATGAGTCAAAGGTCAGAGTTGGAGGAGAGAGAGGAGGTGGCACTTGATAAGCAGTGTTTCTGGCCAGTATAAGGATTTCATAGCTGAAAATCAACCATTCTATTCAAATTCCAAAGCTGGAAAGGCTGTAGTTAGACCTGTGGATTATAGAATAGTGGGAGAAAGAGCCTGGCTTAATGTGACGTGGCTGCTGCTGCTTTCTGAGAGAATTGTGGATGTTTATAATGTTCTGCAGATCCTACCCAACACTTTCAGCAGTCACGTAATTAATGGAATCGTAGGTTGGAAAAGATCTTTACGATCATTGAGTCCAACTGTAAACCTCACTCTGCCAAGTCCGCCACTAAACTGTGTCCCATATCTCCACGTTTTTTAAATACCTCCAGGGATGGTGACTCCACGACTTCCCTGGGCAGCCTCTTCCAATGCTTGACAACCTTTTCTGTGAAGACATTTTTCCCAATATCCAGTCTAAACCTCCCCTGGTAGAACTTGAGGCCATTTCCTCTCATCCTATCATCTGTCACTTGGGAGAAGAGACCACACCCACCTCACTACAACCTCCTTTCAGGGAGTTGTAGAAAGCAATGAGGTCTCCTTTCAGCCTCCATTTATCCAGACTAAAGAGCCCCAGGTCCCTCAGCTGCTCTTCATAACCCCTGTGCTCCAGACCCTTCCCCAACTCTGTCCCCCTTCTCTGGACACTCTGCAGTACTTCAATGTTGTCCATGTTGTGAGGGGCCCAGGATTTGAGGTGCGGCCTCACCAGCATTTGCCTTGAACATCTCCAGGAATGGGGCATCCACAACTTCTCTGGGCAACCTGTTCCTGTTCTTCTCATTCTGAGGTGGGGTTTTCGTCGTTGCAAGCAGAAAATGGAATTTAGCCTAACAAATGTTTCTTTGTTTTTCCTTAATACCTGCAGAACATCAATCGAGTGGTGTTTGTCGGCAATTTCCTTAGGATCAATACAATCTCGATGAGGCTTCTGGCCTACGCTTTGGACTACTGGTCGAAGGGACAGTTAAAAGCACTTTTCTTGGAGCATGAGGTGAAGTTACATTCTATATCTCTTTTGTCTTCTGTGAGAATTCCAACCCTCTGTGAAGCAGCGATGTGGGGTCAGCAGCTGTGGATGGCACAGTGGGCTCCCGCTGTGCTGTTATTGCAGCCGCAGTGACTGCGGTGTCCAGTGTGGGATCACAAAAGCCACGTACAGTGTTCCAGTAGCTATTGTTGGGATTGTTTACTGCGAAGCTCATCTTGCTTCTGAGCTTTCTTTCAAGACTGGTGGTGACGTGGATGCTTCTGTGCAGCTCTCCTTCCCAACACAGCCATTATAGTCAGAACCTCTTCAAGCCAACCATGTCCTGGGCTGCATCAGAAGAAGTGTGACCAGCAGGGCGAGAGGGAGGGGATTCTGCCCCTTTACTCCACTCTTGTGAGACCCCACATGGAGTCCTGTGTCCACTTTTGGAGTCCTCAGCACGGGAAGGACATGGATCTGTTAGAGCGAGTCCAGAGAGGGTCTATGAAGATGATGCGAGAGCTGGAGCACCTCTGTAGTGGTCTTCAGTACTTAAAGGAGCTACAGGGGAGGGGCTCTTTATCAGGGATTGCAGGGATAGGACAAGGGGGAATGGGTTTAAGCTGAAAGAGAGGAGATAGAGATGAGATCTTAGGAACAAATATTTTCCTGTGAGGGTGGGGAGGCTCTGGCCCAGGTTGCCCAGAGAAGTCATGGCTGCTCCATCCCTGGTGGCGTTCAAGGCCAGGTCGGTGAGCAGCCTGGTCCAGTGGGAGGTGTCCTTGCCCATGGCAGGGGGGTTCGAATTGGATGGGCTTTAAGGACCCTTCCAACCCGAACTGTTCTATGAGTCTATTTTGTAATGTACCCACTTAGAGTTATTCCTTCCCACAGTCTTTTATAACTGTTAAACTTGCAATGTACGTGTAATATTCCTGTACTTTATCATGTTTGGGGGTTTGATATTCCTGTCTGTTTGCTCCTCAGGGTTATTTTGGTGCAGTTGGAGCTCTCCTGGAACTCCTGGATTCAGCCTGATTCTGTACATTGAACCTGTGAAGTCCACGGCACTTTCTGGGTCCTGCAGCTCACGCTTCTCTTCAGAGCATCCCTCGCTGACTGCCTGACTAGTGTGGGTGGCCAAGTTGGGAAGGAGAGGACTGTTGTGTTTCTGCCCGTAGCAGCTGATCCTCAATTGCAACACAGGTTTGTTTGAAAGCAGTTTGTATGCAGGCACGTTGATGGCAGCCAGCGGTTCTGTCTGGAGCATCCGCAAGGCATTCACGGCTCTGGTTTGTCACCTGTGTGGTGGTGGCATCATAAAGGACTTGCACTCCATTCCCTCCATCGCGATCCCTTCGAGTGTTGATTGTCTCAAAGCTCAGCTGCAGCGTTTTGTATCCGCAAAGGAAAGGTATCACATTTCCAGTGCTGTCTGTAAAGGAGGAGGAACATCAGCACAGCCTTGGTGGGTAGAAACCAATCGGAAAGCTTCTCTCTCTGAACTGTACCGTGGGCTCTCGGACACCACTGTGCTGGCAGCGAGGTTTTGTTTCTGTTACTGCAGTTTCTTAGCTATACGTACATATTGTTAGAGGCAAAAGGTGAAGCACAGGTCCTCAAGTGCCCTAGATCTGCTCAGGCTGATCCTGGTTTCAGCCTCCTGTACAGAGCACGGGAATCTTTTGGAGTATGCGTAGTGTCAGGAGAGTCTCCTGGCCTCCAAGCCTGAGATCTGCTAACACCAAGTTTAAGAAGAAACTGTATTGGGTTTCTTTGTTTTTTTCTCTGTTGTAAAACTTGGCTGTGTATAACCGTACCAAAGAGATTCCTTCTGTCAGGCACTTGGCATCTCCTCTGTAATGTTCTGTTTTATGTTTATTAATTGCTAAACGAGCAGTTCCTGGAGAAATGTCTCCGTTTTCTTCTGCAAGCTGGGTGGCTGCAGCCTGGAGCCCCGAAGGATCTCAGGATGTGGATTTTGAGGTGGCTTCCTGCACGCTGAAGGAATGATCTCAAACCTACCGAGGTGCTGGCAGCAGAGGGCAGCCCAAAAGAGAGAAGCAGCGCTCAGGCGGGCTGTAACCTGAGCTTCTTTCCTGCTCTTTGCAGTTCTTCCCAGGTTGGATTGTGCGTGATGACAGGAATCTTCACCGCAAGGGTGTCCGTGTTCCCTGTGTCTTGCTGCCACTGCCATTTTTTTCCAGGCAAGGAGCATGAAGCTGCTTTTCTGAAGAGCCACCGCACCTTCTCTTGATGCTGTGAGCCAAGTGGAGATGGCAGTTCCGAGTGTTCCCTGCCATGCGGTGCTCTGGCTGTCCGGCTGAGTGGCTGTGTTCCATATGGACGCTGTCCTTCCGTGTGCGGTGAAGGAGCCTGGTGGAAGTGCAGATCATTCTGGTGGGTACATGCTGGGCTCTGCTTGCTGCCGCCACCTGAGATCTGAATCCTCATGGGGTGCTCCACAGCTCGCTGGGTTCTTGGCGTGGTACCTGCCTCTCTTTGGGGCCTGAAAAGGGAAGAAAACACCAATTCCAAAGATGAAATCTGCTAGATCAGCTCCTGTGTGGCATTTCTCTTGGAGCCCATCTTGTCCTCTCCGTGGGTTCCAGACAGGCACAGCGTAAAGGAAGGCGTTTCCTAAACTGTGGGCCCAGAACTTCCTGATTTCATCCAGCAACTTGACAACGACAATGAAATGGAACCACGTGGAAGGGAATCCATGCTGCATGCTGTCTGCAGAAGATGATGTCCATGCTTTCCTGCCAGTCCAAGTGAGGCCGTATCCCGCTCTGCGTTCCGGGTAATGAGTGTCTTGTAGAGCTGAGGGCTGCAAGCAGGATAACACAGGATCCTGGCCAGGTTTGAGGTGGAAAGGGACCTTCAGAGGTTTCCTAGCCCAGCCCCTGGCCATGGGCAGGGGTGTCCCAACCTGTTTGGGATCTGTTGGATCCTCATTTATTTGTCATTCTTGTATTAAAACGCCTCTGCATTCGCATTTCTGATCGTAGCTTTGCTGGAGCTGACGTGGCTCTGCCACACAACCCACTGCTGTTTCAGTCCTGGCCCCCAGCCCAAACTTCTTCGGTGGAGAAGGAAACATTCTTCGGCTCTTGGCAGCATCCAGGTGCTTGGCTCCTGGTTGTCCTGTGCCCACGATGCCCTGGGCTGGCGTTTGATCCACCTGAGGCTTTGGCACAGCCCATGGCACTGCGAGATGGCACCTCTGGGATGTTGAGGCTACCCAGAATTCTTGTCCTACATAGGAGGCTTTTTATGGCCTTTGGGAACTGAAGGCTGAGGGAAGGAGGAAGCTATGTTGGAATGAAGAAGGAAGTTTTGAGGAGCCGAGGAACAGAACCGTGAAGCCTCCGGCAGCCTGCGAGGAGTCCCTGCCCTGCGTCCCTGGGAGCTGCATCTCCTCTGCTTTCTTCGTGTTCATTTTTGGCTCTGCAGCACCTCTTTCTGTGAATTTTAGGTGGATCCCGCCTGGTCTGATGTCCAACACCAAAGTTCCCCCATGTATTGTGTGTGGATGTTTTTGTAAGTTCCATTTTTTTTCTTCTTGGAATAAATTCTCCCAGTTATTTTTACATCCTTGCAGCTCTTCTCTGGTTTCCTTCTTATCTCCATCTGCATTGGGATGGACTTTGCTCTGAGCAGTCATCTGTGATAGCTTTGTCCATCGCGGTGTCCTTACTAAATGATATTTCTACTGAAGCATCAAGAGTCTTGTTTGCATCAGTGAGGAACACTCCCTGCGTGCTCTGGTCTCTGGAAATCCATCGCATTCCAAAGCCCATTAATGGAGGGGAAAAAGACCCTAAAAGTTCCGTGTTTGCTGGTTGCTGGTAATGAGGGTCTGTCTCGATGCTCCATGTCCTGATGCTCGTGGTGTTTCTAACCAGGTACCTTGAAAAGAGGCTTCTGTACCTGGTTTATTGGGAATTGGATGCTCACATGGATTGGTGCTTCTGGGAGCAGATGGGATTGGGTGTGATGGGGTTGGATCTGGGTCAGGTTTTACAGCTGGGGCCTCAAAGCCCCGAAGGTTTCCGAGGGACCTCGTGTCCACACTGGTGCATCTGGTGAGGGCTTTTCAGCACCATAGAATGGTTCGGGTCAGAAGGATCATCCACTTCCACCCCTCTGCCATGGGCAGGGACACCTCCCACTGGATCAGGCTGCTCAATGCCCCATCCAACCTGCCCTTGGACACCTCTAGCGATGGTGCAGCCATGGCTTCCCTGGGCAACCTGGAACTCATGGCAGGACAAACGGTATATTTTTGGTGGAAGAACTCTTTGGTGGTCCATGAGGGTCGGTGCTTTGGAGGCCTCTTGGCCCTGAATGGCTGGATGGTAGGGAATGGGTTGGAGGTGGGATACGGCATTGCTCCAGAGCAGGAACCGTGGGGTGGAAATAACAAAAATGATGGTGTTTTTTGCACTTTGGTGCTGGATGCAGACTGCTTCTCTGCTACTTTGTCCCACCAGCTGGAATCTGCACCCTGTAAGCCCTTCACTGCTGTGACTGGAGCATCCAGAAGTTGAGGAGGGTGGTCGCTCCTTGTGTTTCTTTCTGGAGGAGGTGAAGGGGGACCTTCCCAGCGCTCGGCTCTGGATGGGGGGGACAGCCAGCACTAGAGGGCAGCAGCTCTGCGTGCTGGGCAGGGATGGTGGGACATAAGGATGGGACAGTGGGATGGGGGACAGGGCAAGGTGAGACCCCCGTGTCCTCCATGCCATGCTCCTGCAGGGATTGCAGCCCAAGCGGGGACAGGCAAGGGAGAGATTGGAGAGGAGGAAGAGGAGGTTTTCCTCCTGTCTGGAAGAGCTGGGGTGCAACGAGGCAGATGGGGGATAAGGATTGGAGATGTTCACCCAGAAAATCCCACGGTGTGGAGGCTCGGAGCTGCCCCCCCTCCAGAGAAGGGCAACGGAGCTCCGGAACAGGTTATGAGAGGCAGCTGAGGGACCTGGTGGTGTTCAGCCTGGAGAAAAGGAGGCTGAGGGGCAACTTCATCACTGTCTTCAACTCCCTGAAAGGAGGTTGTGGTGGGGTGGGTGTTGGTCTCTTCTTCCAAGTGATAGGTGATAGGATGAGCAGAAATGGCCTCAAGTTGCCCCAGGGCAGGTTCAGATTGGACATCAGGAAAAAAATTCTTCACTGAAAGGGTTCTCAGGCACTGGAACAGCTGTCCAGGGAGGTGGTGGAGTCCCCATTGCTGGAGATGTTTAAAAGCCGTGTAGATGAGGTGCAGAGGGATCTGGTTTAGTGGTGGACAGGTAAAGTTGGACTCGATCTCAGAAGTCTTTTCTAACCATGCGATTCTATGAACTCCTGTGGCCGGTGGGAGGTTGGTTTTGGGAAGATTTGGAGGAGAAATCTTTCCTGAGTGGGGCAGCCCATGCCTGGGATGTGCAAAATCCCCCTCAGCTGGGGATGCAGTCTGGGAAGAAAACTCTTCTCCAGGCCAGGAGATGCAGCCACTACATGGAGACAAAGCCACAGGGAATCCCCATCAGCCCATTTTCCAGGCTCCTATCCCCAAGAAAGGGCTGGGGCCAGGCTGGAACAGCGATTCGCAGTCCTACTGGGGACATCCCTAGGAATACACAGCACTGAGCAACCTGAGATTGCAGAATGAATTATGGAATGGTTTGGGTTTGAAGGGACCTTAAAGATCATCCAATTCCACCTCCTGCCATGGGCAGGGACACCTCCCACTGGACCAGAGTTCTCAAAGCCCCATCCAACCTGGCCTTCAACATCTCCAGGGATGGAGGATCCAAGACTTCCCTGGGCAACCTGTGCCTCCCCACCATACTTTGGGAAACGGATGCTCCCTTTTCCCAAAGCTTACTCTCCCGAGGGTTGACCTCCCCCCATACACACACTTCTTTTTCCAAAACCTGCTTTTATTTACATTTCAAGTCAAATCACATGCAAACTGTGTTTTGTTTTTTTTTTTTCCTTTCCTCACTTTTCCTTAAGAACAGAGTGATTAGCAAAAAGGACGCATTATTAGAATCTTAAAATAGCAATTAAATATACAAAAATATAGCTTACAAAACGAAAAAAAAAAATAAAACCAAAAAAAAAAAAGAGATTCCCCCCCCCAAAACAGCGAATGTTTTAAAAAATATTCTGCTGCAGAATTCGTAGTGTACAAACAACGTCTATGAGGCTCCACGCTCCATAAACAGTCTCGGGAAGGCTTGGGAGTCACACGGTATTTACAGGAGGGAGGATGACACCCAGAGCCTTCCTAGCCTGTGTCCCACCCTTTCCCAAGGTCTGGGAAAGCCGCTGTTAATACTGACAGCCCTACCCTAAAAAAGAAAGGGAATAACAGTTGCAAAGATGAGGGGGACGCAGAGGCAGTTTGCTACAGCGCCCAAATCCCCCGGCGCGGTGGGCAGAAAGGTGAAGGGGTGGCACAGCCCCCCCTGAAGCTTTTGGGGGGTTTGGGTGAAGCAAATATTGCCAGATCACATGTCCCGTGTGACCAGAATTCCCCCCCCGAGAATCAGGCTGAGGGTGATGGGATGAACCCAAAGGACAGGATTTGTGCCCATGCCGCCGTTTTGAGGCGCTGGCGGCTCCCACCGGTGATAGTTTGCGTCAGGATCGTGCCCATCGGAGGGACTAACGGCCCCGCTGAGGTAGCCCGCTGCGCCGAGGAGGGGGGCAGCCAACTCTGGTAGGCAGCCAAAGCCCATCAGACCCCATGGAATGACAGCTCCCGGGGGAAATGTCAGCTTCCCCGCCCCGCTAGCCCTTTCGGAGGAGCAGCGGGTGCCGAGGAGGCACCCATCTGCGGCACGAACCCACCATCGCTGCACCCAAGGGATCAATCCCCTGTTTTCTATGTAGGGATTGCAAAGGTGAAGGTGATGCCGTTAAAATAATGGCAAAGAGGGGATGCGGACAGGGAGCAGCCGTGATGCTCCAGGCTCCCTCCCTGCATCCTGGGCATCGTCGATGGTGGCGGAGAAGTGCGGAGAGCAGCAGGACTGGGAAGCGTACTGGGGCATTGGGGACCGTGTGGCATCACACCAGGCTTTCGGGCACTGTTGATGCTGCTCCATCGTGCCCCATGTGGCTTCCTGGCGGGTGTCGTGCTGGAGAAGGGATGTGCTGGAAGAAGAACATCGTGCAGGGTGTCTGCGGAGCACCCCGAGTCCCCCGCTCGCCCCGGGCTCGGGTGCGAGACCCTTTGTCCTGGCACAGCACCGCAGAGGCAAGTTTTTGGGTTGCGGGGCTCTTCCGTGTCAGCCATCGCGGATGTGACCTCTGCTAAAGTGCTCCGGGCTGGGTGCCCGGCTGCTCGCGGCGGTCTCTTGGTGCTGGTGCCGTAGTGCTTTGGTTGTGTCCGGGTTGGCGGGGAGGGCGGCAGGGCAGTCCCGGGAGCGGCAGAGCTATACGAGGTTCTCCGCACCGGGAAGGGGACCTTGGGGGGGTCCAGGGTCCGGCTGGCTGTGCAGCTGCGCCAGCTGCAGCACCGGCATGTTGCAGAGCGGGCAGACTTTCCGCACCTCCAGCCACTTGATGAGGCACCTGGGGGGACAGAGAGATGGGGATGGCATGACAGGGGTACTGCAACTCCCTCAGATTGGTGCCCAAGCATCCATTTTTCATTGAATCGTGGAATACCCTGAGTTGGAAAGAGTCCCTGAGGACCACCAACACCAACTTTGGACTCCCCAGAAGGCAGCCAACAAGTTACACCATGTAGCCAAGAGCAATGTTCAAATGCTTCTTGACCATCAACAGGCTCAGGGCCGTGACTGCTCCTTGTTCCAGTGGTTAGAATCACAGAATGGTTTACACTGGAAGGGACCATAAAGCCTATCCAGTTCCAACCCCCTGCCATGGGTAGGGACACCTCCCACTGGATCAGGCTGCTTACAAACCTGGCCTTGAACACCTCCAGGGATGGAGCAGCCACGACTTCCCTGGGCAATCTGTGCCAGTGCCTCACTGCCCTCACAGGAAAACATTTCTTTCTAAGGTCTCATTTCAATTGCCCCTCTTTCAGCTTAAAACTGTTCTGCCCTTATCCTATCCCTGCAATCCCTGACAAAGAGCCACCCCCAGCTTTCCTGTAGCCCTTTCAGTACTGGAAGCTGCTCTAAGGTTTTCCTGGAGCCTTCCCTTCTCCAGGCTGAATAACGCCAATTCTCTCAGCCTGTCCTCGTATGGGAGGAGCTCCAGCCGTCTGATCATTGGCTTCCCTGGGCAGCCTCTTCCAGTGCTTGACAACCCTTTCTGTGAAGGAATATTTCCAAACATTCAATCTGAACTTCCACATGTGCAACTTGAGGCCATTTCCTCTTGAACTATTGCTTTTTACTTGGGAGAAGAGACCAGCACCCACCTCTATAAACATAAACACACACACGTACAAATGTATATACACATTTTGGACTATATAAAATTCATATATATAAAAAAGGAAATAGGTTTCCCAGGTCATGACAGGACCTTTGCTGCTCCAAATGCTCAGATCCATTCTTCTCCCAAGCAACAAGTGATAGGATGAGAGGAAATGGCCTCAAGTTGCACCAGAGGAGGTTTAGACTGAATATTAGGAACAATTTCTTTACTGAAAGAGTGGTGAAGCACTGGAAGAGGCTGCCCAGGGCAGTGGTGGAGCCTCCTTCTCTGGAGGGGTTCAAAAAATGTATAGAGGTGGCACTCTGGGGAATGGCTTAGTAGGCACAGTGGGGTTGGGCTGATGGACTGGATGATCTTAGAGGTCTTTTCCAGCCTCAATAAGTCTATGAGAAGGGGCTTTTGCTGCAGTTCCCCTCCTTCCCTTGCAACTCAAGTGGGAAGAAACCCTGGATGAGAAGCAGTGGCAGCACAAGACGTCCCTGGCTGCTCGCACTTACTTTCTGTGGAAGGCATGTTTACAGGGACAGATCCCCAACTCGTCCTTGGGCTTGAACTCCTCCAAGCAAACGGCACAGATCTGGAAGACAGGAGAAGCAGAGAGAAGACCGTCAGTTGCTGAAAAGTGAAAAAAATAACCCCAAACCTCCCCTAAGTGATATCTTCAGCCAGTTTTCACCTCCCTGGCACTTCCCTCACCTCTGCCTTTGGCTGGGGAAAAGAAAGGGGAATTTGGTTTCTGATGCCAGCAAGGATACGTGGTGGTGGGGAGAGAAATTTCTCCCTGTACCAAGAAGAAACCCGTCTCCTTTTTTCACAGAATCACAGAATCACCAGGTTGGAAAGGACCCATTGGATCATCGAGTCCAACCATTCCTAACACTCCCTAAACCATGTCCCTAAGCACTTCATCCACCCGTTCCTTAAACACCTCCAGGGAAGGTGACTCGACCACCTCCCTGGGCAGCTGTTCCAGTGCCCGATGACTCTTACTGTGAAGAATTTTTTTCTGATATCCAACCTGAACCTCCCCTGACGGAGCTTCAGGCCATTCCCTCTAGTCCTGTCCCCTGTCACCTGGGAGAAGAGGCCAGCTCCCTCCTCTCCACAACCTCCTTTCAGGTAGTTGTAGAGAGTAATAAGGTCTCCCCTCAGCCTCCTCTTCTCCAGGCTAAACAACCCCAGCTCTCTCAGCCGCTCCTCATAAGACTTGTTCTCCAGCCCCCTCACCAGCTTTGTTGCTCTTCTCTGGACTTTTTGCTATAAAGCCTCTGTTTTGACCAAGTAGTTTCTTTTTTGTTCCTCCCCCACACTGCAGAGAAAACGTTTTGGAAGTTTCTGTATCACAGAGGGAGCAAAATCCTCCCTAAAGCCTTCACAGACCTCTCTGCCTGGGTTTTGGGATAACAGGTTGAGGTTTGGGTCTCCTTTTCCAGGTGGAGAGGACCCTGAAGTCCCCCTGGAGCAGGAACTGCAAGGCTGGGATGTGTTTTGACGCGTGAGGAGGCTTTAGGGTGCAGGGGGACAGAGACACATCCACAAGGATAACTCTGGGAAGGAGAAAAGGCAATGGCTTCATCACCATTCCAGGGCTGGGAAGGATGGTGGCTGTTTTCCCAGCAGGCAAGAGCTTCAGCCAAAATCTCCTTCCCGCACATTGCTGTTTTTTCCTGACTCATTTTGGATATTCCTGGGGATTTTGGATATTCCCAACTATTTTTCCCTTGGCTTGGGAGTCTCTGGCAGCCCAAAACACAGGCTGGCTCTGCTGCCAAAGCCCTGGGGATGAGGCAGGCGGCTGGCAAGCACTGCAGGAGGCTTCTGACTTTCCCGGGAATGTGGTGCCCATTGATTCTTTCCAGCCACCCAACTCATCGGAGACTTTTATTAAGCGAGAAATGTGGGCGTAGCTGCTTGGGTCAGCCCCCAAGGAACTCACAAGCCTAGAGCTGCATGAAAGGCTGGGAGAGGCAGCGTGATGGAAAAAAAGGGAAAAACAAACCCAAAATCGTGGGGCTGAAGAGCTCGGCAGGGACTTTCCCCTCTGCAAGGCTCCGGGGTGAGCCCTGGCAGCCGCTCCGTGATGTTGCAAAATCCCCCCCCCCCCCGTGCTCTGCTTTCCAGAACCGCTTACTGTAAATACCACAAGGCAAATGCCCAAAAACGGATACTTTGGAAGGAGCCAGAGAAAATCCTTTCCAGCCTTTCCTAACTCCCAGGGAAGAGCTTGAGCTCCTCTATCTCCCTCCCCACGGACCCCTCGTCCTTCCCAAAAGCCTTTAGGGTGGGAAAGCTGCAGAAAACTGGGATGGAGGAGGAGGACAGAGGGTTATCATTGCCGTTCCCACTCCAGCACGCTCCCAAATCCCTCCACAGCAAGCATTTCATCCCAGGGAGGGCTTTTCAGTCTGCACGCTGGGCAAAAACCCTGCTGAAAGTCAGCTTAACGTGAGGGGAGCAGAAAAACAGCCTCTGCAAGTCACTCTACAGCTGCGAAGACGATCGGAGGGCTGGAGCACATACATCCAAGCAGACACCCCTTTGCCCACCTCTTCCAGCCCTTCTCTGCAAAGCTGCAAACCAGAAGCACAAGAGGCAGAACCTAAGGAGTGTGTTTATCTTTGATTTCAATTAAATCCCGGCCCCAAGTAACATGGCCGGCAGAAATGGCACTGGATATTGTCAGGCTCTGATGGAGGCAAAGCAAAGAAGAGCTGGAGGGGACTTAGCTATGATGGGACACTGCTTGTACACAGCCTGGCCTCCATCTGCCTCCTCTTTTACCCACAGCTCTTGATCGCAGTGATAATAAAAATGATGATGATGATAATAATGCAGTAAGTAATAATAATAACATTGTAAATAATAATAATGGAGTGGGTCCAGAGGAGACCACACAGATGATGTGAGGGCTGGAGAACCTCTGCTATGAGGAACAGCTGAGAGAGCTGGGCTTGTTGAGCCAGGAGAAGAGAAGGCTCCAGCGAGACTTTAAAGCAGCCTTCCAGTACCTGGAGGGGCGACAGGAAAGCAGGGGAAGGACTTTTTACAAGAGCCTGGAGTGATAGGATGAGGGGGAATGGCTTTAAATTGGAAGGAGGAAGATGTAGACTAGATATGAGGGTGAAATTCTTCCCAATGAGGGTGTTGAGGCACTGGAACAGGTTGCTCAAGGAAGTCGTGGCTGTCCCATCCCTGGAGGAGTTCAAGGCCAGGTTGGTTGGGACTTCAAGCAGCCTGATCCAGTGGGAGGTGTCCTGTCCATGGCAGGGGGTTTGGAACTGGATGGGCTTTAAGGTCCCTTCCAACCCAAACCATTCTATGATTCTATGAAATAATAACAACGCAGTAGATAATAACAATAAAATAATGATAATGCAGTAAAAGCTAAAGAGGAACCAGGAGGAGGAGGAGGCTGATGGTTTCATCCAGACCCTCTTTGAAGATGTGCTTTTCCCAGCTGCATTAACACGCAATTGGACTTTCTGGAAGAGAAAAGCAGCGTCTGGGAGAGAAGGAGCTGCCAGCAGACTCATTAACCTGCTCACACCACATAACAAGGTAAGAGGCTGCAAAGCAAACCCACTTCTTGCAACAAGTGGGTAGGGATGTCAGCACACAGTGCTTTGCCTTTTCCTCCTGAAGGAGTTAAATTTGAGGTTTTGCACCTTCCTACCCGTGCCAGGCTTCGCCTGTCCCCCGTGCCCTCCACAGCTCAATGAAGAGGAGGGAGAGGGAATTTTTGCTGAGGAAAAGGAGGGTAAGAGAGCATTCGCTGCTACGTTACTTGCCTCGGGGATGCACTCACCTCATGTAGGTTCAGCTCCTTCACCTTTTCCTTGAGTATAACCTGTAAGACAAGAGTGGTGGGGTCAGGACAGCTTTTGCCACGAGCGTCCGCAAGAAGAATCTCCATAAAGAGAGATCCCATTTAGTGTCCCAGTAGAGCTGGAACCTCCCCAGTAAATATGACACAGCCATGGAGCATACAAGCTCTTCAACCCAGTGCACGAATAGGAGGAAGGCAGCTCCGGCACAGCTATAACCCCTAACATGAGGGCCAAATCCAGAAGGTCTCCTCTGGAATTTAAACCTCCTGGGCTCCCACACTCTGCAACAAGCTCCTGCAGGGATGTCTGCCACTTTGTTTTCACTCCATCCAGGCTAAACACCTGGAGAGGGCTATAAATCCAGGACGACCACATGCCATTGTATCATATAAGTGCAACTCCACCCCTTTTCCTACTCAAATGACACACTGGAGGCAGAAAAATTACACAAGCTCTGGAGAAAGCAGGACTTTGAAGCAGCAACCTGACACCGATCTCCTGGCTGTGTTTATTTTAACAACAGCACTGGTGTGCGTGGGTGCACGCAGAAAACAGCTGGGTTTGCCAAGGTGACGTGGAGGTGTTCCCTGTGAGAGGTCTCTATGAGAGCCCCACGGCTGCGGGTGGTCCAGAGCAGCCGGGTCCAACACATGGACCAGATTCAGGTCCCACAAAACATTGTTTGTTTTCTAGGGAAGCAACAGCATTACTGCTCACCAGTGGGAAATAAGGGGGGGTTTGGAGAGGCTGCCCAGTTGAGGGCATGGAGATGTCCCCACTGCTCAGGGTCCACACCTGAAAACGCAGAGACCTGCAGACTAACAAGTGAGAGATGCTCCTGGGGTGCCCCAAAACAATTAAGTCAGGAGGGACAGAGGTTTCTGCCAAGGCATTACAACTGCTCTTTGAAGACCAAAAGCCTCCCAAGGAGAAAGAACAGCACAACCAATGAAGAAGATAACTTACCTGTTTGTAGGCGTAAAGCTCTTTGTGTGCCTGATGTCTGAGCCTGCAAGCAGAACAGAGGGAAACATGAGTAGAAGCCCAAGGACCAGTCCTGTTTTAACACCTCAAACATTTCATTTTCCTCCTTTACAGATTTAATCTTTTGGTTTTTTAGATTTTTCAATTCAGAAACAAGAACGGCCACACAAAATGATGCATTTAAGCAAGAGCCAGCTTTTCCTGCAGCTGGGAAGGCAGCATCTCCATCCAGAAGTGCAGCCTTTCAGTACCTAAAGGGGCCTACAGGAAAGCTGAGGAGGGGCTTTTGATCAGGGAGCGCAGGGGTAGGACAAGGGGGAACGATTTTCAGCTAAAAGAGGGGAGATTGAGATGAGGTCTTAGGAAAAAAAGTTTTCCTCTGAGGGAGGTGAGGCACTGGCACAGGCTCCTAGAGAAGTTGCGGCTGCCCCATTCTTGGAGGTGTTCAAGGCCAGGCTGGATGGGGCTTTGAGCAACCTGATCCAGTGGGAGGTGTCCCTGCCCATGGCAGGGGGTGTAACTGGATGAGCTTTAAGGTCCCTTCTGACCCAAACCATTCTAAGAACTCCTTCCATTTTCCTCTTTTGACCTCCCTAATTTTCCATGCAGACATCACCTGCATGCTAAGACCCACAAAAGCTGTTGAGTCAACCAGGAGCTGCCACAAACACCCCTAAGTTTCCAACAACTGCTGCCAACAATTTCTAGACTGGATGCAGCCTCTTTTGCCAAGTGATAGGTATTCAGACCCAGGGAAAGCTCTGCTCCTGCTCAAATGAGGATGGGGAAGGAGACCTCTCTGCTCAGAGGTCACTGAATTTGGGTGATGTTGGGTTCCTCAAATACAGCTTTATCTTCAGTTATAAGTCCAATCGTGCTACTTCTGCTTCCCACACTGTGAGGAATTGTTCAACAAGAAGTCATCCAGCTGGTTGAGCAAGCAGAGGAGTTTTATCCGTACCTATTTATCTGAAGACAGCACCAGAGCAGAAAGCTTTGGAAAAGAAGCAATATGATGCCTTCCATCTCCCACCTCCTATCACAGGGGCCAATTTTAAGAACCAGAGAAAGAACCAACTGCCAAAAGATGCAAGAGAATGAAGCTGTATCTTGGGATTTGTGGGATTTTTATCAGGAGAACAGACATAAGCACAGGGTGACAAGCCCACACAATGACCCAGGGTGCTCCCTGCCCTGGGGAAGCAGCTGGGGCCACAGCCACTGCCATGGGGGAGTAAAATCATCATCTGAAATAACATAAGCTGCTTTGTCCCGTCTACTTTTCCAAGCACTGTGCTTGGTATGATTTAGGTTTCTGAGGGATTTTTTTCCCCAACAGAATCATAGAATGGTTTAGTTGGAAGGGACCATGAAGGTCATCCAGTCAGTCCAACCCCTCTGCAGTGAGCAGAGACGTCTTTAACGAGATCAGGTTGCTCAGAGCCCCGTCCAACCTGACTTTGAAAGTTTTGAGGGATGGGGCATTCCCCACCTCTCTGGGCAATCTGGGCCAATGTTCCACCACACTCAGCATAAAAGATTTCTTCCTAATAGCATCCATTCCTGGATTAAATCAAGAGATGGAAGGGATGAATATATTCCAAGAACTCCTGCTGTTGGTGGGAAGAACAGCTGGTGGCAGCAGGAATTTGAGACCAGGAGCAAAGGGCTAGTCCAATTCCCTCTCTCTCCAGCCTCTCCTCTCCAGGAGGCACAGGTAAAGCGTTTGTCCCCATTCCTGGGGACCAATGAAAACAGCAAACATAAACCCACATCACATCACATCCCTACATAGTTCAAGCTACTATTAATAAAACATCTTTCCACAACAGAACAAGCAGCAGCCCATTTTCTACAGCCTGGTGGAACGCTTTGCAGGCCTGATCTGACCAGAGAAGCCAATTATGCTACTAAAATAAATACATTTTAAAAGAAAAGAGTAATATTGCTTCTCATTACAAGACACAGAATTTAGCAAAGTGCTCTGAAAACTCAAGACAGAAAATCATCAAGGCTAAGGAGTTCATAGAATGTTTTCGGTTGGAAAGGACTTTAAAGCCCATCCAGTCCCAACCCCCTGCCATGGGCAGGGACACCTTCCACTGGAACAGGGTTCTCAAAGCCCCATCCATCCTGGCCTTGAACACCCCCAGGGATGGGGCAGCCACCACTTCTCCGGCAACTTGTGCCTCACCACCCTCACTGGGAAGAATTGCTTCTTAATGTCTAACCTAAACCTTCCCCCTTCCAATTTAAAGCCATTCTCCCTTGACCTATCACTCAGGCCCTTGTAAAAAGTCCCTTTCCTGTAGGCCCCCTACAAGATAAAGGGCTGAGGACTTTTAATAAGAGGTCAGTGTGTGTCTGCAGGGCCTGGGCACCTGCAGGTGGATTTTCCCCAGCCAGCTTCCAGTGTGGTTTCAGCTGGGAAACCCCTTTGCCTGGAATTTCACTTCTGGAGGCTGTCTCAAAGCCCGGCTGCTTCACCCTGAGCTTTGGAGACTTCTGGTACTGCAAGGCTGTAATGGGCAAGTTATAAACCAGGATATTAAAATATAATCCTGTCCCTTTTGCTCAGAACCACAAATGTCGTTGGCTTTAAAAGTTGAGGAAGGAGTAAAAATGCACTTTAATGTTTCAGAGAAAGCTCAGAGACGCAGTAAATCAGCTCCTGAGCCCTGAATTTACTGGGGAGTCTTGTTGCCTCCTCTAACGATGCTGCCTGGCAGGGAACCTGCCTGCAGAGCCAAGGATGGAATTTGCAGCAGGCAAGAAGGAGAAGGCTGGGGTCGCATCCCTGCGCCAGCAACCCTGAGCAGAAATACGAGCAGAAGATACACGAACAATAGAGCAAACAGGATGAAACCAGCCCGATCCACAGGGATCCTGGCGGCTGGGAAACTGGTTATCAAACACAGATGGGGCAAAGCAAGATGCGCGGCTGGAGACCGCATACAAGGGGAAAAAATCTTCCAGCATGGGGAAAAGCATCTGTCTTATGGAGCACTGAGTGGCTGCCGACATGTTGGCCCCCATGAGCCAAAGGCACTGGAGGAAAGGTGCCATGCAGAACAAGCCCAGGCATCTGTGGACGTGGTGGTGGCACCTGGACCAGTGACATGGAAGGAGCGACTACCTGGCCATGGATCCCTGCACCTCCGTGCTGCCGGAGGAGCTCACGGATGCTCAACAGCATGCCTCAGTGCTGAGCTGTACTGGGATACTTTGCCAAAAGAAACCCCTCCGTGAAGGTTATGGGGAACGGCAGGAGCACATCTGGCCTCAAAGCGTGCAAGCTCTGCTTGCTCCTCCATGTTTTCCTTTCAAAGCCAGGATCCTGGGCTAGATAGATCCTGGTTGGACCAAGCACAGCTCTCGTAACAAGACATTGGATCTTGGCAAGCGTTATTCCCTGTCAGACTCAGGGCTTCATCCATCTCGTGTCAAGAGCTGCGACTCCAGAGGAATTTCTGGCAGATGGATTTAGATAAGAGACCACACAGCATCTTGACAGCCAGCATGTGGCTGGAGACTGTGCGTGCGGGCACATCGTCACCCATTTCTGAGTTTAATAACTGCTTCTCATGGATTTTGTGATCTCTTCCCAAGCTTTCCACGTCTCCCATGGGAAAGAGAGCACCTTTTTCCTCTGAGTGACTCCAAATCATCTACAGCAAGTGAACCACTACAGAAATAAAATGCAGAGGAAAACAGCTTTTTGCAGGCTTACCTCCCAGATCTCCTTATTTTATGCTTTACAGTAGAAAGAGTAGAAAGGAACTCAGCATCAGCTATTTGCCCTGTTGCCATGTCCCAGCCAGGGTCCTTGAGCTCTCCAAACTCAACTACTGCATTTGATCCAGGCAGGTTCAAATGCAGAAAGAAACAGCCCTATAAAAAAGTGCTTTTTAAAGGCCATGTACCCTGTGTCTCCTGTAGACTTCGAGCAGCTCCGTTCCAGACAGAGACAAGCCTCGTGCAACGCACAGCAAAGCACAGGAAGAGAGGATGCTGCAATATTTATCCAGGATGAGCATTCACGCCATTCAAATGCTTGGAAAGCACAGCATCATTCAGCCCAGCATCCTTCTCAACTGGGTTTTACAGGACGTGTGGTTATTACTGACAGTTCAGTAGAAATCAGACTCAAACGCCTGCCTGCAAAGTTTAATTTCCTTTTTCCTCCCAATTTTTCCAAGCAGAGGCAGCAGTTGTGAGGGTGGGACCTGTGCTTTGTATCAGAGTGGTTTGCAGCAGCAGCAGAGCCTGAGATTTGCCTGGACTGCACACAGACAGCATTCATCTTTGCTTTCCTTTTGTCTGAAATTCCTATCAGACTCTGTTTTGAGCCAACTTGATTAAAAATGTCACTTCTTCCTCCCATCAGAGCACGCAGCACACTTTGTATTGACACAGTTGTGAAGTGCAGCCCGTGTGCCCTTCTCCTCCACAAATCCTTTATTTAATGCCACCAGCTCTGTGATTAGGGTTAAATATACCAGATATTGGCTCTTCCACACTCCGGAGGCCTCCCAGGCTGGGGATGTGAAGGAGGGCTGCACAGGATATGCTCTGATATGAAGCAGGCGATGAGAACCAGGGCCTGGAGGACAGCATCATGAGCTCCACTCCTCGTCTGCCAAACATTTGCAGATGTGGGAGTCACAAAAAGATGGAAAGGATGGGCTCTGCACCTAAGCAGGGTCTGGAGAAAACCACAAGCTGCTGTTACCTGCAAATAATCCCTGTGGGTGCAAGCAGAACCCTGGAGTTCCCAAGGAGGCAATTCCTGCCTGCACTCTGGGGTTGGTTTCTCTGTGATGACAGTGTGATCCATGCTGCATCTGCTTGTTAAATTAACAGCTCTCCTTTATGCAGCATCCAGATGTAACTTTGCAATACAGCCTTGCATCTCATAGAAACATAGAATCGTTGGGTTGGAAAAGACCTTTGAGATCATCAAGTCCAACTGCACCTGTCCACTACTAAACCATGTCCCTAAGCACCCCATCTACCTGGCTTTTAAACACTTCCAGGGATGGGGACTCCACCACCTCCCTGGGCAGCCTCTGCCAGAGCCTGAGAACCATTTCGGTGAAGAAATTTTTCCTAATGTCTAATCTGAACCTGCCCTGGTTCAGAACATGAGGCCATTTCCTCTCATCCTATCACCTGTCACTTGGGAGACGAGACCAACACCCACCTTGCTACAACCTCCTTTCAGGCAGTTGTACACAGCGATGAGATCTCCCCTCAAGCTCCTTTTCTCCAGCCTAAACAGCTTCTTCAGCTACCTCTCATAAGACTTGTTCTCCAGCCCCTTCCCCAGCTCCATTCATCTTCTCTCGATACGCTCCAGCCCCTCAACGTCCTTCTTGGAGTGAGGGGCCCAAAACTGAACCCAGGATTTAAGGTGAGGCCTCACCAGTGCTGAGTCCAAGCGCTGAAGGGGTCAAGAACGCATGAGGTAACTCAGGAGGCTTCAGTAGCTGGTTTGGGAGGGTGAAAAATTCAATTTGAATTCAATATCCTACTTCGTATTGCAAACCCTCCTGCCTCAGGGCTACGGGTGTTTGCTGGCTAAGCAGCCAGGCACCAGCAATACTTTGGCGTTAAATGGCACTGACGAAGGCCAACGCTGAAGGGGGAAAACCTTTCCTGAAACAATCATTTGGGATGCTCCTGCAGGTGCGTGGTCCTCGTCCCCCTGTCTACAAGTCTTTCCAAAACACATCGAAGCTCAAGCTTTTCTTCTCCATACCAGCTGAGATCATGCAGCACATTCAAAGGAGGTAGATGCTCCCATGGCACATTGGCACAGCTAAAACTCGTGGCATGGCAAAACCACCTGAAACGAGGGCTGGAGGATTCTTGTTTGGCACCGTTTTGCCAATAACAGAGCTGGGGGTGGTGGTTTGAAGAGCGATTCATAGTCCCTACAGAGTTTAGGGCTATAAAGGGATCATTAGATGATCTAATCGAACCTCCCATCTATCATAGGTCATTAAACAGCACTTTGTTACTCCCGGGAACGGGAGCCAAAACGTCTCATCCAGAAAGGCCCTCTGTCTTGATTTAAAGACATGAAGAGACGGAGGACTTGCCACTTCCCTTGCTGGCTTGTTTCACCAGTTACTCACCCTCTCTCTTACAACATGCTTCCAGCTTCTACATTTAAAGATTTTCTGGCTTGATCTTCCAGACATTACCACTTGTTTTTGTTTCTTTGGGGCAGAACACACCCAGCAAGACCTGATGCCCAGGAAAACACTCTGAAAGCCCAAACACCTCTTCATCTTGCAAGCGAGCCATATAGATTCAAGATCAATCTGGGCAAAACATGTCCTTGAGCCTTCTGAACACCATCTGTCTATTTTTTCTGCATCCCCTCCCACTGGCATCCCAGAGGAAAAGTGAACACTGGATGCAGATGCAATTATGCCAGCACAGGCCCTGTTAATATTGAACACCGAGATACAAAGTGGTCAGGGATGACCTCTTGATCCCTTTCTGCCTTGGCTGTCAAGGGGTGGACAGCTGCATTATACCTTCAAACACCTTTTTCTTGCGCAAAAGTGTAGATCTGATGTTCAGACAGCCCAAATCGCCCCTGGGTAAGCCTGGGTTTGGGCCCACCTTGCAAGTTCAATGAGAGCTGAAAACAGGTAGAAATTATCAAATATTTAGAAGGCAGCACTGAAATCTTGCTTTCCCGGGTCCACAAAAGCAGGACAAAACATTTTCAGCACCCTCTGGAGAGAAATCCTACAACAGTGGCTGCTACAAGCCAGGCAGACACAGCCTCCATGGTGCAAGGAGAGACCATGCATGTGTCTTATGGGGACAGAGAGAGGGGACGCAATGGATGTATGGCCAAGAGAGAGCTGGGGCCACCCAAAAAGCCAGAGGGAAGAGGAGAGTATGGAAAAGCTCTCCTGTGACTTGGCAGGAGACCTCTGGGTGCGCAGGATTTCAGCGGCCAGTGTGGGCAGAGCAGTTGCAGGGAGAGGGACAACTGGACCCGCATCCCAGGTTATCAGCACAACTTGACATCGTCACCTCAATTCCCAGACAGCGTCCTTTTCCCTCCAGCAGGAAGCTTCCTCTTCTTGATTAGCGACCCAACTCTCTCCCCAGTGGCCCATAAATCAATTAAAACAAGCCCCAAACTGGAACAACCTTTAACCCTCCCGTCCCGCTCCTTGTCTTTCAGATTAACAAATTAACTCTGCATCATTAATCCCTAAACTGCGTTGTTGAATGAGCAATTTGCGTACAATAACAAATGGAGCAGGTATTAAACATTTCTTAAGCGCACAGTACACAAGTTACTCATTAAAAAGGGAAGCGTGTTGAAACATTAAGTAGAAAACAAGAACCATAAAACATTTGAGAAGCCAACCAGGTTTTTATGCCTGTTTGAGTTCAAGTATAAATATAACTCCCGTTTTTAAAGCAGATAATGGAACTGCCTTGCAGGACTGGTAGTTCCAAGATGTGTTGGGTCGAAAGCGTTTGGTATCCACTGCATACACTCTGCATCTGTTGGTGTTATTAGGGATGAATGTTGGGTCTGACGCTACAAGGCTGAGTAAATTCTTTGACAACAAGGGAAAGTTAAACCACTTTAGGAATCATAGAATCATAGAATGGTTCGAGTTGACCTTAAAGATCACCCAGTTCCAGTGCCCCTGCCATGGGCAGGGACACCTCCCACTGGATCAGGCTGCCCAAAGCCCCATCCAATGTGGCCTTGAACACCTCCAGGGATGGGGCAGCCACAACTTCCCTGAGCAATCTGGGCCAGGGCCTCACCACCCTCATTGTGAAGAATTTCCTCCTTATGTCTAGTCTAAATCTGCCCATTTAAGTCAAATCAGGTTGAGACGAGACCCATCAAGGAAGGACAAGGTGATCCATCCTTGTTTTGGGATCAGTGATGGGCTTGGACTGAATCAGGGCAGCTCTTGAAAGCATAAAGATCCCTTACCTGATCAAGTAGCAACAGAAGAGCAAACTGAGGATGAAGACAAAGATAGCCGTGCCGAAAACCACGATGTATATGTTGAGAGGCAGGTTCTGGAACCCGATGTTCGGCATCCTGAAACTGTAATGTTGGAAGTCTGAGCTCATGGGTAGGCTGTGGAGAGAGGGAGAAAACACGTGAATGTCAAGACCATTGGATCATAGAACAGTTTGGTTGAAAAAGGTCTTTAAGATCATGGAGTCTAACCATATCTGTCCACTACTAAACCATATTGTAAGCACCTCATCCACCTGTCTTTTAAACACCTCCAGGGATGGTGACTCAACCACCTCCCTGGGCAGCCTCTGCCAGTGGATCCTTTGGGATGATGCTCTTTGATGGTCCCTCCACAGGTAGGTAGGTGGGGGAGAAAAGGGCAGCCAGCAACACTGCCTTCCCGCTCCTCAGCACCTGGCGTGAAGGCATCCTTGCCCAAAACTAAGCCCTGGCTCAGCAACCCTGAAAACAAAGCAGGGCTGGATCAGCCGGGACTGGAATTTTTCTGCTCTCACTATGACCTTCTCTGGCTATTTTCTCCTCTTCCTTACACACATCATCCTTCAAGTTAAACGTTGCAAAGGACAGCAGGGATCTGCATCCAAGCGGCCCCAGCTGCAGCCAACATCCCCCAAGCCCCTCATTAATTAGGCCAAAATACTGAAAGCAGACAGAAAGTCTTGCAGCAAGGCAGGTTTCCCTTCCCTTCCCCTCCTGTGGTTTCCAAGACCAATTCTTCATTCTGTGGAAAGTCCCCCCTCCAAAACCACTGAGCACACACATAAACCGATGCGAGTCCAACATGCTCTCAGCGCATCCCAAGCAGGACAGAAAGGACAAGGACATTCCCATGCCATATGGCAGTGCTGCCAAGAAATCACAGGGACCATAAAAGAGATTTGGGTTGTTTTTTTTTCCATGTGGGATCCAGGTTGGGTGGTTTAAAGGCATTTTTGCAGGTTTCAGCTTTATTTCTTGTTACAATCTCATGCTGCTTCCCCTCAGCAAAAACCCACAGCACCTGTGAGCGGTGGCTAAGAAGAAGATACAACAATTTTTGCTGCCAATGTATCACGTCTTGGACGCGTGACCAAAACCTCCCTCCCCTTGGAGAGACGCAATTAAAGCATGAGCAGCTGCCTGGGATAACGACTGCAGCCTATGATCGCTCCCGTGACTTTAGTTCTATTGCATGGATGCCAGTATTTTACAATAACCCTCATGGAGTGTTTTTCAGGAGTCAGTAAACCAACCCGATGTCTCTGTACTGCTGTAAAATCCCCCTCATTTCCATAACGCCACGTTAATACCCAAACTCCTTCACTGCAAAGCACGTATTTATTATTTCTTATTGTTCCTTTCCATTGCAATCATTCTCTGAGCCATTCACCCTTGAATGATCACAATCGTCTCTGGCCAAGCACAAAGTTCACCCACTCCCAGAAAAGGAAGTTAAAAAATATGCCTTGTTTTCCTTTCTGCCCACGGGAGAGGGCTGGACGTGCAATTAAATTTCACAACAAGCAGGGAAAGTACCTGAAGTCTGAACCTTGTTTCCCAAATAAAACTATCAAGGGATAACAAAACCCTCCCCCGGAGCAGGGAGTTTTCAACCGTGCATTAACTGCACAGCTCCCAGTTTTTGCATGGGGTGAGAAGGCAGTGGGAAACCCAAACGTGCTGGGGAGCAATGTCCCAAAATTCAAAGCATCCTCTGAATGTCCCGCTCTTTTTCCAAGCAGCATCCTCGCTCCTGCATCTCCTTTCCCCTTTGGAACCCTTTTTTTGCCAAACCTACTGGGTTTTCCTCCACCCTCACATCATTTATGCATCATCTGTATGTTGAATGCTCCCCAGCTGCTACGCAGGGAGCAGACTCACCTTTCATCCTGGCTCCTTCGCCGGCACTAACCCCTCACCCACATCCTCCTCTCACCAAAAGCAGCATCTCCGCCGGCGCCCAACACCCGCCTGAGAGCCTCCTCGCTCCGGCTGCTTTCGATTTCCTCAGCTCGACGGAAGTTTCGAGGCGATTTTTTGGGAAAGCCTGGATTTGATTAAAATCTCCAGAGACCAACACGCATGTTCAGAAACTCCCAACCAACACGGAAACGCTACAAGAGCTTGGAGAGCAGCTCGTGGAGCTGGCACACCCCCCTGAGCACTGGTGGAGGTGGGATTTTATAGCACACAGCAACCACCCAGCAGCTTGCACGCCTCCACCGACGCTTGCTCCGCTCAGCTGAGCTGTTTTGCTTTGCAAATAAATCTAAAAAGTGCCAAAACCAGCCCCTAAACCTTTGTTCCCAACTCCAGCAGAGTTAATGCGCAGCTCAGCATCGCTGCACATGGTTGGGTTTGGTTTTCACCTCCGTGAAGTTTGCTAGGTCAAAGGGATTTTGGATGGCTCAGGGGCTCTGCCCTCAGTCACGCTCACGCGACAGAGGATGTTTCAGCTGGAGGAGAAGGCTCTGACTGCCCTTAGTCGCTCTTGGGCTTGTGTTGACAGTGGCAGGCTTTGACCAAGACATTGGCAAAGGTTGGCCAGCTCCAGCTCCTCAACCACCCAAGAGAAAATCAAATGTCCTCCATCTGGGAAAGCTTTGGATCATTTTTTTTTCCCAAGGAAGGAGAAGAGAGAACAAAACCAACCAGCACCAGACTATCTCTTTTTCTTTCCAGCTCCTTTAAATGGTTCTTCTTACTGGAGCTAAGGGCTGTGGGCTTTGGTTCAGCTCACCCACCAGGCAATGGGGACCAAGCACAAAAGCAGAGACGGCAAGTAAGGAAGACTCAGGTTGGATTTAGTGATGAATATCATTAAGCCAGAAAAACTCCTTAAGGTCATGTCCAGCTGGAGCCATGCAGCTCTTCCACTGGTCCCCACGGCCGCAGTCACAGCTACAAACCATTACAACCCCCAGCAAACACATGGTTGGCAGAAACACAGCTCCATCCCACCAACAGCATCCTACTCTCTTCTTCCAACAGTATCATTTCCCTAATATTTTGTCCCAAAAGGACATCTCTGATGGAGTTGTGACCTACCTGCCAGCCATACCACCAGGACTCAGCCTCCCAGGGACAACTCTTTGTCTCCCTGCTGTGCAAGTCCAGCGAGTTCCACACCAGATTCATCCAAGCCCTATGTGAAATAATGTTCTCCACATTGGAGCTACCTTGGTCCTCCCTCCTTCCTGCTGCAACAGCTGAGAAACGTTACAGCAAAAATCATAGAGGTTAGAGGGAAAAAATAAGTTTGCCTGCACAGGATCCAGGAAACTGTTAACTTTAAAAGACTTCACTGAAATCTGATGATTTTAAGCAGCTAAGCATTGGGGTTGGTTTTGGGGTTTTTTTTTTTTATGGGGAGTGGAGGGGGAGGAACTGTATTTTAATCTGCTTCAGATTTGTCAGAGCACAGCCAAAAGAAATAAAAAAAGAGCCATAAAGAAGGATGAAAAGTTTCTGGTGCAGAACAAAAGCCTCCCTGTTGCTTTCTTGCTGGGCGAAGCATTTCGAGGCAGGCAGATGTCCCTTCCTAGAGCACCCATCACCCTTGGGATAGGGAAGACGAGGTGCATGGAGGAAAGTGGCTTGGTGCCACAGAAACCCTGCAGAAGGGAGGATTTCATAGAATCATAAACATTAGAAAAGACCTCTAAGATCATCTAGTCCAAACACTAGCCCAACACCACTGTACCTACTAAGCCACCTCCCGAAGTGCCACGTGTACGTGTTTTTTGAACACCTCCAGGGATGGAGACTCTACCACTGCCCTGGGCTTCACTGCTCCAGTGAGGTGGAGCTTCTTCCAGTGCTTCACCGCTCTTGCATTAAAGACACTTTTCCTAATATCCAATCTAAACCTCCCCTGGTGCAACCTGAGGCCATTTCCTCTCGTCCTATCATTTGGTACTTGGCAGAAGATTTTCCCCAGGCTGGATGAGACCCTCTATGCAGTGTGAGGTTACTTGGAAGGAAGATGCTGTCTTGCTCTTCACCTGAAAAATGAACCTGCTGTGACAGCAGGGACAAAGCAGTGGGGAATCCAAGCAGGCACTTGCCTGATGCCCCTTTTCCTTGAGGTCTCAGACTGTGACTGGGTCCATCGGGTCTGCACATACTCACAGAGCATGAAATCGCGGGAAGAGGACCAGGAAAACTGAGGGCCAAGAAGGCTGCCTGCCACTCAACAGTGCTCAAGAGAGAAGAGATCAGTTTGCTAACAAAAGATAAACCTGGAGAAAAAGTGGGAAGAAAAAGCTCTGAACTAAGGAAGTGCTATGGGAGTCACAGAACAAAATCATAGAATCGTTACGGTTGGAAAATGCCTCTAAAAACCATTTAAAATCTAAATGTCCACCCAACCACTGTGCCTACTTAACCATGTAATGAAGTCCCTTTCGGGGATGGGGACTCCACCACTTCCCTGGGCAGCTTCTTCCAATGCTTCACCACTCCTTCAACAAAGATATTTTTCCTAATATCCAACCTAAACCACCTCTGGTACAACTTGAGGCCGTTTCCTTTCATCCTACCACTTGTTACTTGAGAGAAGAGACCATCAACCACCTTGCTTCTCCAGACTAAACAACCCCAGGTCCCCCGGAGTCCTAAAGCCTGGCTAGAGGAAAATCTTAAACGTGCACATAAAAATAAATAAATAAATATATATGCATATGCATATTTCTTTGCAATATATACTGAAGTATTTTATACTTCAATATATTGTATGAATAATGTATTGCAAACACCTTCAACAAAAGTAAAGGAGAGAGAATCTGATTTTCCCAGGCTGCAGCACAGAGGGAACTGGAAGGTATTTATTTAACAATACACAAGCTTGCAAAATTAAAAAGGACTGGCAGCGTCCTCGTGATGGGGCCATTTGTGGGGATGCAGAGAGAGACGGGAATGGCGATGCCGCAAAGAGGAGTGACCCGAGCTCCACGCCTCCTCCCTCGCTACACCCGCCAGTGAATCAGCAACACGGAGCCAAGCACATCCTCGTTTCTTCGAGGACTACAAAACCGAGCTTTAATTAAAAGCCAGGTGATGGTTAATGGCCTGTCAGGAAGTGAAGTGTTACAGGTCAGCACTAACTTGCCCGCTTCACAGCGCTTTGATTACACATTGGGCTGTTAAAGGCAAACCTAAATAAGCCACCTGGCCAAATTAATCCCTGTTGTAATCATAGCAAGCACTTAATGCGCTTAATAAGTGGGGCCAACCTCTTACCCACAGCTTTCATCAGATCTCAAAGGGATTCATAAGGAGGCAATTATCTTCTCCCCAGCAGAGAAACTGAGGCAGGGAGGAGGGGAGTGAGGGAGGACAGCCCCGGTCCCCAAGGCTGGGGATGTGGCTCTAGGTGATGCCATGAGCATCATTCATGGGCTGGAAGCTGCAACCTTTTTCGTTCTTGCTGCTTTGCCGCGTGGATTTGAACTGTGAGCCCCTTCTCTGGGTTTTACTTATTCAAGGGAGCTTCATTTATTTATTTCATAGTTACTTATTTATAACACCAGTGGATAAAGGGGCCGCACGAGCACCATGCACCACAGCTAAATTTAGTCCATGTGCTGAGGTGTGGGGGTGGTTTCTGCCTCTGCTGTCATAAATAAAAGTAAAATAATAAAACCCTAAATAAAAACCCATTTTCAAAGGCATTTACCTGACATTTTTGAGATTAACAATTTCTTCCAGGGGGATTCAAATCAAACCTAGGCTGCTTTGAACCTCCTGAACCATGAACTGTGAGCGCTGGATGGAGCTGAGCCCCTGCACATCCCATCAGCCAAGCTGGTGAAGCCAACCCATCTCCAGGCAATATTGAGCTTTAGAAACTCCACAAACCCAGACACAAGCAGGTTCCTGTCGCCCAATCGAAACCACGAGTCTCAAGGAAAAGAAAATGCAAAGCTGTGGCAGAAGTCCAAGTTGAAATATTTTATCGATGGGAAAGATTTCAAGCGGGAGCGAACAGCGTCTTGAGTTTCAAAGGCGTGACGCAAGTCCACAAAGAAGATTTATACAGGTTCAACCCAAACGGTTATGAACTCAGTTGGGAGTTAAACTGTGAGCAGCATACAAGACCTTTGCAAAATAGCCCAAGCTGTATTGTGAAGTGAGGTCTTCTTCTGTGCAATAAATCATAGAATGGTTTGGGTTGGAAAGGACCTTAAAGATCATCCAGTTCCAAAGCCCCTGCCATGGGCAGAGACACCTCCCACCAGACCAAGCTGCTCAAGGCCCCATCTAACCTGGCCCTGAACACCTCCAGGGATGGGGCAGCCACAGCTTCCTTGGGCAACCTGTGCCAGTGTTCCTCACCACCCTCACCATCAAGAATTTCCTCCTAATGTCTAATCTAAATCTTTTCCTCTCCAACTTACAGCTATTACCCCTCATCCTGTTACTCCATGCCTTTGTAAAAAGTCCCTCCCCAGCTTTCCTGGAGCCCCTTCAGGTACTGGAAGGTCACTCTAAGTTCTCCCTGAAGCCTTCTTTTCTCCAGGCTGAACAACCCCAACTCTCTCAGCCTGTCCTCATAGCAGAGGTGCTCCAGCCCTCATACCATCTCCGTGGCCTCCTGTGGACTCGTTCCAACAGTTCCACATCCTTCTTATACTGGGAATTCCAAAATTGGACACAGGACTCCAGGTAGGGTCTCATAAGAGCAGAGAAGAGGGACAGATCCCCTTCCCTCACCCTGCTGGCCATGCTGCTTTGGATGCAGCCTAGGACACGGTTGGCCTTGTGGGCTGCAAGTGCACCTTGTCAGCTCATGAGAAGCTCAACATCAACCAGCAGCCCCGAGTCCTTCTCCACAGGGCTTCTCTCAACATAAAGGTTATTGAATGACTATGAATAATGAATTTTTTAAATATATAGGTACATTTCAAGGAATTTAAAAAGCAGCAGCAAGAGATGCCCACTTTTAACTTGCAGGCAAACCTTGTGAACCCCAAAACGAAAGCAAAGCCCTGACCTCAAGCAGCTGGAAGGAATTCCCATTAGCTCCACCTCTGCAACTGGTCCAGCACAGGGATCTGCAGCGTGGCAGTGGGAAAACTGCAAGCAGCGCCTGAGCCAGCATCCGACACCAGCACTGAGAGAGGCTGAGATGCCCTGCAGCTGCATCGCCTTCACCTTGGATGGAGCTGGGGGAAACATAATGTTGCTCCAGCTGGGAGTGATGTCCTTTGTCATCCAAAAATGGGGGACAGCGGGATGGAGAGCAGGGAAAAAACATCTTGACATGCTGTGGTTTTAGTAGAGCTATGATGCTACTACAGGGATGGTGTCAGAACGCAGCCTGGCTGCATCCAGCACTGGCTTCGAGCATCCAACCGGACCCATGTCCTGCACTGCAAAACTTCGTCAGTTTGCAGAGGAGAAGCATGAACGACGGTGCAGGGCTTGGCAGCATTACTGATTAGAGAAATTAATAAGCACACGGCAGAGCGCACTGGGAATGGAGAGCATCCTGACAGCTCCTCTGCTCCCTGACACTGCAGAGCAGACTCCACGGAGAGATCTAGCAAAGCTTGCCCAGAGCGATGCTGCGCTGCGTCTGGGGAACAGATGAAACTTCTGGGCATCGAATAGAACAAAACTTGTTTATTTTACCCATTTCAGCTGCGTGCAGTTCTTGGGGACAGCGGGGGATTTTTGTTGTGTGCCTGAATAATCAAACTGACCTCCAACCAAGAACCTCTTCAAATCTTTGATCCCTTTGCCCTGAGAGCGAACCCGATGCCTTTTTTGAACTGGAATCAGGAAGTTTCCTGGCTGCGTTCCCTGGCTTGCTGACTCCAAGCCCAGAACCTTAACCCTCTCCATTGCCTTTGGGCAGGGGGACACCAAGAGAGTCATGGGACAATGTGACAAAGCACTGGAAAAAAGAGAAACGGCTTTATAACGAAAGAAATACTCGGCAACCTTTCAGCAAGCACTTTTGATTCTGGACAGTTTAACAGAGAAATGATCCCATGACCTTAATATCGAAGAGCACCTTTACACGTGAAAGTGTTTTCGCTACTGTTGGCAGAGAAACGGGTAGAAAATAGGTCAACTGCAGCTCCCATTGCTGAGTTTAAAGTCAAGTACTCTCGCCCAATGCCATCAGGAAAGCAAACCAGAGGTTTGCTTAGGGCTGATTTCATAAGTTCCAGGAAAAAAAACCAAACAAAAATAAATAGAGAAAAAAAAAAATCAATAGCGCTTTTTAATCTTGTCTGCAGGAGAGCGGAAGCAGAGTTTGGAGGAGAGCCTTGCCTGGGCTCTCATCGGAGAAATGAGAAATGGAAATCACTTATCAGGAAAGTTTGAGGCGAAGTCGGCAGCTTCTCGCTCCGAAAGGCGCATACAAGCTGCCTGAGTACAGCTCATTTTGCTTCTCCACGTGAAATAACACTTCAGGAATTTTTTCCCTTTGGCCCTGGGGATTTTTTACTACTTTTTTTCCCCCTTTTCCTGGCATTCGGCTCCATCCTGGAACTAACGTCATGAGCCACTGAGCTCACTCTTCCTCCCGGAAGCACGGTGGGAAAGGATGCACCGCTGCCTCCTCCTGCCCCCAGCCCTGTTCCTGCTCACGGCAATGAAAACAGAACGCAGGGTCATAGTGATATGACCACATCGCCCCATCCCTGCCTCCACTCCTGCCTGCTCCCATGGCACTCAGAGGAGCAGCATCACCCTGTGTCATTTAGCTCTGGTGCTAAAAAAATTAACAACAGGTATGTAATTAAAACCAGGAGCATTTTAGACACAGCAAAGCACTGAAAGTCAGGGCTGCAGTCAAGCACCACCGTAGAGTGGGCAGCTTCACACCACACATTGCAGCCCTCTGCCCCTGGGAAATAATCTTCCCGTTGTTTGCAGCTGCTTAAAATCATATAATTGTTAAGGTTGGAAAAGACCTCTGAAATCATCCAGTCCAGCTGTCAGCCCAACACCACCGTGCCTACTAAACCATGTCCTGAAGTGCCACATACAGATTTTTTTGAACCCCTCTGGGCATGGGGAGTCCACCACTACCGTGGGCAGCCCCTTCCAATGCTCGACAACCCTTTCTGTGAAGACATTTTTACCAAAAAACAATCTAAACCTCCCCTAGAAGAACTTCAGGCCATTTCCTCTCATCCTATCACTTGCTGCTTGGAAGGACAGACCAGCTTCTCCTCATTTGCAGCATTTTCCCCAAGTAACAGGGAAAGCAGATCAGAAACCCCTCAAGAAAAGCTCAGCCTATGCCACTGAAGGGCCAGACCAGAGGAGTTGATGCTAAACCCTCTGGGGAATTTGCACATTCCTGGGTGATGACACCAACAGCCAGGGGAAGCAACGGGGGCTCCCGAAAAAAATCACATCTGGAAGAAAAATCTCACTTTGATCAAGGCATCTCCAGGCTAAACAAAAGCAAATCGCTTTCTGCAGAGCAGAAGAGCCACCAGCCTTCTCTGCTCCTTTATACCAAGAAGCAGATGGACTAAATGACCTCCTGAAACCCTTTTCCCTCTGTTTCCTAGGCTCTTTAATGGGGGGGGGGGGGGGGGGGGGGGGGGAAATCAGTGCACCATCCAGCGATCAATAATCCCTACAAAATCCTCCTGGAGGTGGGCACCCTGTGCTGGGAATCGCAGCTGCTAGCAGCCATCCTATAAAAGCACTCAGAGGAGCCAAGCACAATTTGGGATGCAGGAAGGCATAATGCTCTCGTTTACACTAAATAAGGTTGCTAGGTTATGGATTTTTTTTTCTGGGACATAATCTGAAAGGGGATCCAGATGGCTGTAAAGCCTCGCGGTGGAAAAGCAGCATGAGGCCAGAGAGGGAAGAATTCCTCTTTATGCTGCTGCCGTCTCCTCCTGGATCCTGGATTTCAATCCTCAGGAATGTTCTCTGCAGACTCTTTTAATTGCAACAATTATATTTGTGGTAAAAATTAAGGAGGAGAGGTAAATGGATACAAAGGAGCGAAAAACTTGGTATCTGGATACCAGAAACAGAATCACGAACACAAATCCAAGGGAGGAACCGACCCCCAGAGCCCACGCAATTCTGCAAGCTTTGTATTTTAAGCTGCTGACAGCATTAAAAAGCCTCCAGGAAAACCCAAACAAACTCAAAGCTCAGCCTGCTGGGAATTTACACTGATGCCACGTCACTGCAATTTGCTGGTTTTCCTAATACAGAAAACTGAGCTGCGTAGTCATCCCACCCTTCTCCTGGCCCAAATTGGGTGATTTTCCTCCTCCACTCCATTCTCCTGAGACCCCACCTGAAGTCCCCTGTCCAGTTCTGGAATCCTCAATATGGGAAGGACACGGAACTGTTGGAAGGGGTCCAGAGGAGGCCACAAAGATGATGCGAAGGCTGGAGCACCTCCGCTATGAGGACAGGCTGAGAGTTGGAGTTGTTCAGCCCAGAGAAGAGAAGGCTCCAGGGAGAACTTAAGAGGGACCTTCCAGTACCTGAAGGGTCTACAAGAAATCTGGGGAGGGACTTTTTACAAAGGCAGGAGTGATGGGATGAGGGGGAATGGGTGTAAGTTGGAGAGGGAAAGATTTAGACTAGGCAATAGGAGGAAATTCTTCTTGACGGTGGTAAAGCACTGACTGTCCATGGAAGTTGTGGCTGCCCCCTCCCTGGAGGTGTTCAAGGCCAGATTGGATGGGGCTTTGGGCAACCTCATCCAGTGGGAAGCGTCCCTGCCCATGGCAGGGGGGTTGGAACCAGATGATCTTTAAGGTCCCTTCCTACCCAAACCATTCTATGGTTGCATTAATTTCATCCTAATATCTAATCTAAATCTTCCCCCTTCCAATTTAAAGCCATTCCCTCTCATTCCATCACTCCAGGACATTGTAAACAGTCCCTCCCCAGCTTTCCTGGAGCCCCTTCAGGTACTGGAAGGCTCCTCTAAGGTCTTCGCAGAGCCTTCTCTTCTCCAGGCTGAACAACCCCAACTCTCTCAGCCTGGCCTCATAGCAGAGGTGCTCCAGCCCTTGGATCATCTCTGCAGCCCCCTCTGGACCCTTTCTAACAGGGGATGATGGATAGGCATGCATGAATTTTCTGCATTAGCTACTTGCATCCCTTCTTGAGGTTGCTCAAGGACACTGCTTTTTACATGTGTTTCTCATAAATTGAGCCCTAACTAAACAAACTCCCAAGTTTTGAGGTGTGCTGCTGCTGAAGGAGTGACTTAGAAAAGGCCAAACAACTTTTCAGTTACTTGAAGTTTGCATTTGCCTTGCAACCTGCTAAACATTTTCCAGCTCTCTCAAGGCTACTGTGGCCTCCACGGGCAGCAAAGATAAACCCCAACACGACTTTCAGGCACGGAAGAGTTCACTGTCAGACCTTTACAAATTCCCAGGCGCTGAATCGCCTACTAGAAGGCAAAATATATGAGCAGCATTAACGAGTCGGCTTAGCAACAAGCGGGCAGGCTGCCTCGAATGTCTCTTTAAAGGTCAAGGGAGCACATGATGCCTGGGAGCCCTTGCCTTCCGCTTTTACTACAAGTTAAAGATGCTTCCAGCAAGTCTGGTTATTAAATCACTGCCTCGCACCAGCCAGCCCATGGCAGCAGGGTTGGAACTGGATAATTTTTAAAGTCCCTTCCAACCCAAACCATTCTATGATTCAGTGATCTTTCAAAACCAGTCTTTCAAACCAAGACTTTCCCCTCCTCAAACAGCATTATCCCTCTTTCAACCCATTCCTACACTTCCCTGTCTACCCCAAAAAAAGTGGCATTTAAGGGGAAAACCCACAACAAGACAAAACACAAGGACAGGTCCCAGGGCCGCTTGGATTTTCAGGTAGTGCTCCTGACAAGCATCATTGAAATTCAGTAGAAGAAGCCAGTTTTCCTCTGCTCTGCAGGGGCTGCCATGTTAAATCACATTTGGATTCACAGGACTAGGCTGCTAAAATACCACCGCGGCGGCTATTGGCACATTTCAATGAAACCGCCGCGGCCTCATTAGTATAGTGGAAATTATGAGCTTGCCTTTGTATATATTTAAAAGCTTGCCTGAGAAAGTATATTGGTTTGGGGCCAGAAATTCCTGGCTTGGAGCTCCTAGCACTCGGCAGTTCGGGATTGCCTTGCTCACACAGGTCAAGCGGCCATGCAGCCACCGACCCGGGAGAAAAGGTATTTAAAGAACACCCTGCAGGGAAAGGCGTGGGGTGATGCTGCAAAAAGAGGCAGAGCAACAGGGTTTGAACTAAACCTTCCTCCGTGTCAGCTCCATGAGTGGTTTTCCTTGTGAGCTGAGATCATGTCCTAATGAAAGCGCAGGTTGTAATTAAGAGGATGCGGGAAGGTGGGGTGTGGAGTTTCGCCCTGCTCCCATTGCTCCTGAAAGCCAGGATGAGAACTTCCCACTGATCCAAACCCACCATTCGTCTCCAAGGATGGACCACAAAAGCCTGAATCATACAATAGTTTGGGTTGGAAAGGACCTTAAAGACCATTCAATTCCAAACTCCCTGCCATGGGCAGGGACACCTCCCACTGGATGAGGTTGCTCAAAGCCCCATCCAACCCGGCCCTGAACACCTCCAGGGATGGGGCAGCCCAGACTTTCCTGGGCAACCTGTGCCAGGGCCTCACCACCTCCATCATGAAGAATTTCTTCCTAATGTCTAATCTAAATCTTCCCCGTTCCAACTTAACAGCCATTCCCCCTCATCCCATCACTCCAGGCCATTGTAAAAAGTCCCTTCCCAGCTTTCCTGGAGCCCCTTCAGGTACTGGAAGGCTCCCCTAAGGTCTTCACAGAACATTCTCTTCTCCAGGCTGAACAACCCCAACTCTCTCAGCCTGTCCTCATAGCAGAGGTGCTCCAGTCCTCACATCACCTTTGTGGCCTCCTCTAGACCTGTTCCAAAGGTTCCATCTCCTTCTTATGTTTGTGATTCCAGAACTGGACACAGGACCCCAGGTGGAGTCTCGTGAGAGTGCAATAGAGGAGGAGAATCTGCTCCCTTGCCCTGCTGCCCATGCTTCTTTTGACCTGTGGTCCAGATCTTTTGCAATAACGGCCAACCTCAAGAAACAACACACTTTTCAGGATCTGTTCATTAAAATGTGTGGTTTTTCAAGTCTCTATCAAGAAAAGCTTTCAGGTCAGCTCCCTACTTACCCGAACGGGCGCTGCAACGCAGCCAAGCCACGCAAAATCAACGTTATCTGCTGTACGGCGATCGTGGTTTGCTGCCAGGGACGCTGGAAAAAAAAGAAGAAAACCAACCCTTATATTGCAAAAAAAGCCAGAGCGAGCAAAGGAGAGGATGAAGATGTTGTTTTTAAATGCTTTGATTCGTAAAGACTCCTATAAATTTGTTCAGTTCTTAGAAACAGCACAGAGATTCCTTTTCAAAACACGGCAATGACATTACGCGTCACAGAGCAAAAAGGGGGGGTGAGGCTGAGCTAATCCTCGCAATTTTATAAGCATCTGAGACACTAATCCGTTGATCTCATTGAAAAGGATTAGAATTACTCCCTTGCCAGTAAATTTAAGAAGTTTTTGACCAGATGTAAACAAAAGCGGAGAGCAGCTCATGGAGACGGCTACCACAAAGTGAGTCCTCGCTGAGAAATCCTCATCGGGGCTGGTTTTGGGGTGGAAAAGGAAAATTTCCCACCAGAGTTGGCTGGAGTGGTGTTGGCATTCAAGGCAAGCCCAGCCAGCTCGCCCAGCTGCGGCTGAAAGGCAGCGTCCCATCCTGGGTGAGCATCTTTTTGGGTCTACCTCTTAAAAGTATGATGCTCTGGCTAAAAAAAAAATCAACCGCCCTCAACCCCCCTGACTTGTTCTGCATTGGGTAAGGAAAATTTTAATAGTAAGGGGGGAAAGAGTGAACTTCTAAGCAGCAAATTGGATCATCCACACAAAACCTTCTTCTGCTTTGCAGGATCCTTCATCCACAAAACCTTGCAGCAAGGACTCGCATTATTAAGGTGGAAAAATGGAACACAGCGTTCTCATATAAACAGTCCAGCACCTGCTTGCCATGAATAACTTATAATAAAGAATAAATTATGTGATTTAGATGAAGCAGGCAACGTGCAACCTGGTTTTTGATACAAACCACAGTTGTCTTCCTAAGTTTTATGTTCTGGCTCTTAGGAGAGCCATTAATAGTATTAATGAATTAAAAACAAAAACATTAATTAATCAAAACCTACAGGAGGCTTCAGGCAAAAAGGACTCAGGCAATCCTTTTGGGAGGGAAAGCCACTTTTGTTAGAAAGCAAACTTTTGTTAACGTCTATCTCTTTCCTCTTGAATTCCATCCAAAAAAGAAAGTGAAAGAGACTGAAGTTTCGGCCTCAGCTTAAGCCAGGAGTCTATCTCATCAGGGCTGGTCTTAAAAATCCTTCTCTCAGAGTTGCTTGATGGGACAGCAGCAGGATCCCTCTCCTCCAGCCCATTTTAATGGGATACCAGTTATTTTTCTCCTTAGGCACAAAAAAATGTTCTCTTGGCTTTAGGAAAACACTCGTCATCCTCATGCAGCCCAACTCCTAACTCTCTGCAACACTCCTGCTTCCAGCTTTAGCATCCAAGGCTCCTCCAGAGTCAGGTTTCCAGCCTGATCCCTCTCACCTGGCTGCAACATATCCCAGCCCTTTGCTGTCACCAGCCTGACCCGTTCCTCCTGCTGCATTAACGGCAGATGCAGGGTGGGATCCTTCAGCAGACGCGAGAGGGGACGACGACGCTGCAGGACACGCGAGGGGGGACAACGATGACACTGCACGACAGAACGAGAGGGGACAACAACGATGCTGCAGGACAGAGCAAGGGGGGACGATGACGATGCCCCAGGACATGTGAGGGGGAACGATGCCAACGCTGCAGGACACGCAAGGGGGGATGACGACGATGACGGTGCAGGGCAGAGCAAGGGGGGACGATGTCGATGCTGCGGGACATGCAAAGCGGGGAAGACACAAGAGGGAAGCCCTGAGTGCAGTTAGGAGGATACGACAACTCAGCACCCACCAGACAAAGCTGCAGCCGAGGGAATGATCAATTTTTCCTGCTTTTACGCCCAAAGTGCCACCCCAAACGACGCTCAGTGCAACGTGGGTTTTTTTTCTTGGTGTGAATACAAAGCAAGAGCAGAGTGGAGGACTCAGCTGACAGACACCCGACCTGCACAAGCGCCAGCAGATGGGCTCCAGCCAGCTCTCGGATGAGATTATCCTATTTATTCAGCCACTAACCCACCGAATGCCACACAGTCCAGCCCCACCTGGGATGGCCACCACTGCCAGAGTCTCCAAAAGCCTCATCTATTATTTCAGACGCCAAGAGACCAAGATGCTGGGGCTTAATCTGGCACTTCTAAGCTAAAAAGCAGAAGCAAAAACCAACCCCACAACTGCGTTTGTAACCCACAAGCCAGGAAATCACTCTGGGAGAAGCCCAGCCTGGTGATGGGTTTTGATTCAGAACAACAGAGAAACAAGAGCGTTTAAAGCACCACAAAGTATTTGCCTGCTTGCGACAAAGTTCTGTGTGGGGAGAAGTTTAATTTGATCCTTACGGAACACGGACAATTTAACTATGTGCAGGCTGCAGGCATGAAGAGCCTGGTCAAGGGCAGGCATGACACCTGGATGGATTTATTTGAGTTGGAAGCCATCAGATGGGAGACCATACTCCCTCCCGTGCAATTGTGATGGGTGATTTGGCTTCACCCACCTTCTTACCTGCTAGGCTGCTCCTCCTGGCTTCAAACGGTCTGATGAAAATCTCCTGCCTCAATGCTTGTGGATTCCCAGGATGGAAATCTGCACGTCCCTGGAGCTCCTATAGTTTCCCTTAAATACTCTTCCAAGGCAAGAAGCTGGGAAAACCACTGTTATCTGCAGGCAGGGAGAGCGATCACGTATGCGATGGCTGAAATAAGGAAGGCGGTTGCTCCCTCTCGGCACTTTCAGTTTCTCTCCTCCAAACGCACTCTTAGTGTGGTTTCCTCTAAGGTGCTTTGCAAGCTAAAAGCTGTATTAGCGGCAAGATTAATCCTCCACAGGGATAAAAGAAATAAACCAGAGGAAGTTATTCCTGCTTGCTTCTTGCATTCGCAGCCCTGGAGCTGGAGCAGAGTGAGCGGACGAAGGACTTCCCTGCCTGTGCTTCCCACAGCCCTGCCTTCGCTCCTCCTCCTGCTTCTTGGCATCTTGCCTGCTTTTTCCAAAGGCTGATCCAGTTTTAGCGTCAGCGTCGGAGCAACCCGAGACCTCACAGGCCACGGCTACGCCAAGGCAGCTGCTTGTGGCTAATTTGGCTCGTGGGCTTTGGCACCTGGCTCCTGCCACCCATCCACACATCGGCATTGGAGCTTTTTCCTTCTCTCAGAGCTGTGAGGTTGTCCATCCTCCCCAAGTGTGTCTTCTCTCCTGCCACTGCTCATTCCTACCTCAGAAGCTTCATAACCGCTCTATCCTCACCACCGCTGCTATTTCTGGCATCCTTTCGGGGTGCCTTGGATGGCTGCCGTTTCTTCTCATCAACATCCTTCTGGCACCATAATCAGCTCATTAACAGAACGCAGGAGTCCTCGACACGTGGCTGGAACTGTTTGGGTTGCTTTCTTTCACTTTGTTGGAAATTCAATGTGCCAAACAGGTAGAAAAACAACACGGATAGCCTGGGTCATCATTCCCAAGACGGAGAAGCGTCCAAAACCAATGCAGCTCCATCCCCAGCGAGTGACTGGGTACCACTGCATCCCCGGAGGGGAACCAGGTACTGCTCCAACCCATCATGCTCCACAGAGAAGATGTTGAGATTTTCCTGCTCCTTAGGTCACGAATTTACGTCTGCCCATTGTTATTGCGAACTATAGAATGGTTTGGGTAGGAAGGGACCTTAAAGATCATCCAGTTTCAACGCCCTGCCATGGGCAGGGAAACCTCCCACTGCATCAGGTTGCTCAAAGTCCCATCCACCTTGGCTTTGAACACCTCCAGGGAGGGAGCAGCCACAACTTCTCTGGGCGACCTGTGCCAGTGTCTCACCACACTCAGCACTAAGAATTTCCTCCTAATGTCTAATCTAAATCTGCCCCCCTCCAACTTAAAGCCATTCCCCCTTGTCCTATCACTCCAGGCCCTTTGAAAAAGCCCCTCCCCACCTTTCCTGAAGCCCCTTCAGGTACTGGAAGCTGCTCTAAGGTCTCCCTGGAGCTTTCTCTCCTTCAGGCTGAACAACCCCAACTCTCTCAGCCTGTCCTCATAGCAGAGGTGCTCCAGCCCTCACATCATCCGTGTGGCCTCCTCTGGACCTGTTCCAACAGTTCTGTATTCTTCTTATGTTGGGGATTACAGAGCTGGACACAGGACTCCATGTAGGGCGCCAAGAGAGCAAAGGAGAGGAGAAGCCCCTTCCTTGCCTCACTGATGAAACCACAGGGTTTTTTGCATCCTCACCTCAAAGGCATCACCTGCATTTCTCAACCAAGGAAGTGGTAGCACCAGGATCAGGCAACGACCGAACAATCTTGCAGATAAGCACTGCATCGCATCATTGCTGATGTCATTTTAAAGCACTGTCAGTGAGTCAGTGTACGGACGCGGGCACGACGGCCGCTCCCAACGCGAAGTCTGAGCAGCTTCAGGGCAACAATGCTATGAAGGTGCAGGGTAAGGGAAGTCTGTGTGAGGTAGACGTTATCTTATGTCAACAATGCTTGGGTTTACAGTGAATGATTGCAGGAAACAAAAATAAACGGAAACCCAGCTCAGCAACATCAACTGCAGCTGAGACTGAGACACCTGAAGACCAGGGGAAGCTTCAAACCCCCCAAAATCACCCTTCATGCTTTGACACTGGTGGTTCAAGGGTGGTTGAAGACCACCAGAAGCCTCTACACCTCCTGCCCTGGTTTGAGGGACAGAGTTGCCTGGAGTTACCCGGAGTGAGAAAACAGAAGTTTGACCCTGTGGAAGAGGAAATTGTTTCATCTGTGCGAAGTCCTGCAATGCTGTCACAGAAGAATTTCAGGTCACAGTGGTGGGAGCAGGAGGAGATGAGTGTGCCCAGCCGTACCTCTCTCCACCTTTTCGACATCCAAGTGGTGTTTTATGTCTGCCAGCTAATCACACACAATACGTATTCTGCTATACAGCCAACGTGGAGGCAACAGCCAGGCTGCTGGCAGGGATGAGCCATGAGAGAACACATGGAGAGGTGACCCATAAACATGAAAGCCCTTCCAGCAAAAGCCAGATGTTCTCACAACATCTTATCACTTTGTCCAGGAGACCAGCTGAAAACATCAGTACTTCTTGAGTAAAATCTCCTGGCAGCTCTGCTGCTTCCTCAACGCATAATCCTCAACCTCCTCTTCCCTATCACGTAGGGATGCCCACCCCTACCTCTCCTCCAGGATACAGACAGGATCACCATCTGGCTAAGAATGGCAGTAGCAATCAGTGGTCATCATCTTATTTCCTGTTTGGCACATATGTACTTTCTTATTCGAAGGTCAGGCAGATCCCACAACATCCAGAGCATATTGACCAAGGTGGCCTTCATGACTAGTCTATCACAGACATCTCAAACCATATTTGGAAGAGAGTGGACCGGAGCCAGGGCTGCACAAGCAAGAGGTCTCACCACATCCTAGCTACCTCCACATCTTGTCCCTGAAAATCTGAGACAAGCTTTGATCGAATGACAATGCTATTACCTCAAAGAGTGTTCAAACCCAGCTAGGGTTAAGAAGGAAGGTCCTAGCTGGCGGGCCAGCCTTGACATAAACATTTACCAGGCTCAGTAAGGATAAAACAAGCAAACCTGAGTCGAGCATATGGTCTGGTGGAGCTTCGAGAGGTGGCGGAGGGAATTTCCTTTGACAACAAGACTGGGAGACCTAGGAGGTCACCACCACACTCACCTCGAGCAGCTCCACCACCCATTCAGGATCAGGACCTTCACATGCAGGCATCAGACCCACAACCTGGTAACTGATCACATCATCCCCCCTGGCTGCTTTTGGCATGCAGGGCTGGAAGGAACTCTTTTCCCTTCTTTTTTGTGTGTTCTAAATACTTCAATTAGAGCATTTTGAGTTCTCTCCACATTGCCCCCAAGCATTTCTTCTGCCAGGGGCCAGTTATCTGGGGCAAAGGCTTGTTCTTTTTCCAGGCTGGAGGCCAAATTGGTATTTAATCTTTGCTCCAGATGGCACAGCACTCCAGATGCATCAGCTGGAGCATCTCACCTGTATGAATAAAGTGATAGAGCAAACAACCCCATTTGTTCAGGGGCTGTTGGACGCGCTCGAGGCAGCTCTGTTTATACCCATCATAAAGAAGAAGTGTTCGTGTGAATTCAGGCTACGCTCTCGCTTATCAAACCGAACACCCACGGGAACTGAAACAACAACAGGAACCTAAAAAATAATAATCACATCAAACCTTGTGTTTTGCTTTCTCATAAGTCAAGTGTAAATGAGAAGGCTTATTTCAGCCACCACAGCAGTCAGGGCTGAGCCTGGACCTGGGTTTCATTTGCCTTCTGCCACCCTCAACGGCCCCAAAGTCACTGCCAGCAGTGGGTGGTGCCAGCCAGGGTCTGACTTATCATAGAATCATAGAACAGGCTGAGTGGGAAGGGACCTTAAAGCCCATCCATTTCCACCCCTCCTGCCATGGGCAGGGACACTTCCCACTGGATGAGGCTGCTCAAAGCCCCATCCAACCTGGCCACCTCCAGGGATGGGGCAGCCACGACTTCTCTGGACAACTTGGGTCAGGGCCTCACCACCCTCATCGTGAAGAATTTCTTCCCAATGTCCAATCTTATATCTTCCCCCTTTCCTATTTAAAGACATTTCCTCTTGTCCTATCACTCCAGGCCCTTGTAAAAAATTCCTCCCCAGCTTCCCTGGAGCTCCTTCAGGTACTGGAAGCTGCTTTAAGGTCTTCCCAAAGCCTTCTATTCTGCAGCCTGAACAACCCCAACTCTCAGTCTGGCCTCACAGCAAAGGTGCTCCAGCCTTCACATCATCTTCGTGGCCTCCTGTGGACCCGTTCCAACAGTTCCATATCCTTCTTATGTTGGGGATTCCAAAGATGGACACAGGACTCCAGGTGGGATCTCCCAAGAGCAGAGCAGAGGGGCAGAATCCCCTCCCTCGCCCTGCTGGCCACGCTGCTTTTGATATAGCCCAGAACATGGTTGGTTTCTGGGATATGAGCAGGTGTTGCCAGCTCATGTTGAGCACCTCAAGTCCTTCTCCACAGGACCTCTCCCAATCACATCGTCCCCCAGCCTGGATTGAAACCATGGATTACCCTTACCCTGGTGTAGGATCTTGTACTTACATCTTCTCCTCCTCCACACAAGGAGAAGGGGTGGTGAACCCAGATTTTAGTGTGCGGTGATGAGAGCTCATGGCTGTGCTCACCAGAGGCTCCATCAGGAGGATATGAGAGGACAACCACAGGGATGCTCCAGTTACACCTCTGGCTAATTCGTCCCGTTTCTAGGAAGCCGCTGCATCCCTCCTGGCACAGCCTGCAGCCAGAATGCAATCCCTGCAAACTACATCCCACCAAATAACCCAGAGAAACAAAACACGAGACATGAGGAGTCAGTTCATCTCCTCGGGCACACAGAACGCCACCTAAAATCAGATGAGCCCATGAAACAAAGGGACAGCGGGGTTTTTGTGCTTTGTTCAGAGCATCCTCTGGCTTCCAGAGCCCATCCTGGTGGCAGCCGAGACAAAGGAAAGCTGGGAGCTGCCGGCAGGAGCCAGCCAGGATGAGGAGGCATCCACATCACCCTCCCCGACAGGCGCGGAGCCGGGTTCGCGTGTTGCCGAACACGTTATACATGGCAGGAAACTCGAGATCAAAGCAGAGGAGTATGCCAAAGCAAGATGTCATCCAACCCTCCTGCCAAAGGTGTGCCAGACGCTGGCACATCCGAAGGATGTGACCAGACCCATGGAGAAGCTCCACTCCGCACGCCCAAGCTAAACAAAAGACAGGTTAAACTCAACAAAACCGCCCCAAAACCCCAAGAGGTGCAGTTTTACCAGTGGGTTTTCAGTCCTGTGGGACTCGTGCGCGTCCCTTGCCAGCGCAGGGGAAGTGGCGGATGCTGGGAGGGCTCCGTACGTGTCCGTGCAGCCGGAACGTCAGCACGGTACAACTCCAAAAAGCAGCCTTTCACGTTGCTGGGTGGGATTTTAAAGCCAAAGAAACCCACAACGTCCTGTTTCGGCCCCAGGAAAGCGACGGGACGTGCCTGATTCCAAGCTATTGGCTACCGGGAATGGGGGTGACCAGGGGACACCAAGCAAAGCATGGAACGTGCCCGATTCCAAGCTTTGGGCTGCTGAGAACAGGGTGGATCAGGGGACACGAGCCGAGCGTGGGGTAGGACCTCCAGGAGCTCCAGAGGGTCCAGCCGGGATGGGTGTTGAGTGGGGACACATCAGTGTCCCCTTTCCCTTTGTGTCACTCCTGAGTGATGTGTTCCCAGGCCACGGTCCAGTCTCCGCTGCTCCTTTCTTCCCCACAAGTGGGGATGTGGGTCCCAAGCAGGGACCTCATGGCACCCCACAGGGCTAGTAGCCAGCCCAGGGGGCAGGCCGGTCACCCTGAAGTGGGCCTGTCCCACAGAGCTTGACGAGAGGGGAAGAGGGGAACCTATAGGACACAGCCCAAGACAACCCCAATGTCCTATGGCAGCCTCTGCCCCACAGAGTGCTGCTCAACGGGTGGGCGGGGAGCTCTGCCCCACAGAGTGGTGCACAAAAAGAGGGGACTCTGCCCCAAAGAGGAGCCCCCACCACACAGAGCAACACACAGGGAGAGCCCCTGCGCCACAGAGAAGCTTCTGCCCCACAGAGTGGTGCATCAGCAGCCCGTGACCCACAGAGCAATGCACAGGGAGATGCCCCTGCCCCACAGAGAAGCTCCTGCCCCACAGAGCAATGCACAAGGAAGGCCCCTGCCCCACAGAGTGGTGTAAAAGTTGGGTGTCTCTGCCCCACAGCACAGCCCCTGCCCCACAAAGCAATGCACAAGGAGGTGTCCCTGCCCCACAGAGAAGCTCTTGCCCCACAGAGTGGTGAACCAGGAGGGTGTCTCTGCCCCACAGTGCAGCCCCTGCCCCACAGTGCAGCCCCTGCCCCACAGTGCAGCCCCTGCCCCACAGTGCAATGCACAAGGAGGTGTCCCTGCCCCATAGAGAAGCTCCTGCCCCACAGGGCAGTGTACAAGGAGGGTGTCTCTGCCCCACACTGAAGCTCCTGCCCCACAGAGCAATGCACAAGGAGGTGTCCCTGCCCCATAGAGAAGTTCCTGCCCCACAGAGCAGTGTACAAGGAGGGTATCTCTGCCCTACAGTGCAGCCCCTGCCCCACAGTGCAGCCTCTGCCCCACAGAGCAATGCACAAGAAGGTGTCCCTGCCCCACAGAGAAGCTCCTGCCCCACAGAGCAGTGTACAAGGAGGGTGTCTCTGCCCCACAGTGCAGCCTCTGCCCCACAGAGCAATGCACAAGAAGGTGTCCCTGCCCCATAGAGAAGCTCCTGCCCCACAGAGTGGTGAATCAGCAGCTCCTGCCCCACAGAGCAATGCACAGGGAGGTGTCCCTGCCCCACACTGAAGCTCCTGCCCCACAGAGCAATGCACAGGGAGGCGTCCCTGCCCCACAGAGAAGCTCCTGCCCCACAGAGCGGTGCTCACGGAGGGTGTCCCTGTCCCTGTCTCACGGCCCCCGCAGCCCCCCCCGCCCCGCTCCCGCCCCGCCCCTCATTCCCCCCCCACTCACCGCTCGCGCCCCGGCTCGCGCCGCCCGCACTGCCCGGCGCCGGGCGGGGATGGGGGGGAGGGTGGGTTGGTGGTGAGGGAGGACCCGGATGGAGCAGGCCCCGCCCCCCCCCGCTGCGCGTGCGCCGCACGCCGGGGGAGGGGGGAGTGGGTATAGGTGGTGGTGTGGGGACAGGGGGATGGCGGGGGGGGACACAGGTGGTGGTGTGGGGGCAGTGGCACTGAGGTTACAGGGATGATGTATTTGGGACAGGAGGTGGCAGTGGGGACAGTACTGGGGACACAGAGATGATGTAGTGGGGACATGGGGTGGCAGTGGTGGCAGGAGATGGTGTGGGGACAGGAGGTGACACGGGACGAGAGGTGGCAGTGGGGGCAGTGGCACTGTGGACATAGGGATGATGTAGCGAGGACATTACGTGACTTTAGAGATGGAGAGATGGTGTGGGGACAGGAGGTGGCAGTGGGGACTGGGATATGGTGTTGGAACAGGAGGTGACACTGGGGACAGGAGGTGTCAGTGGGGACAATGTGGCACTGAGGACACAGGGATGATGTAGTGGACACATAAAGTGACTGTGGGGACAGGAGGTGGAAGTGGGGATGTGGCTGTGGGGACAGATGGAGGCAGAAGGGACAGTGGCACTGAGGACACGGATGATGTAGCAGGGACATGAGGTGACTGTAGGGACGGATGGTGTGGGGACATGATTGGGGACAAGGGCTGTGGGGACATGAGGTGGCATTGGGGACAGTAGCATTGGGGATACAGGGATGATGTGGGAACAGATGGCATTGGGGACAGAGTGGCACTGAGGACAAGGGAATAGTGTGGAGACATGAGGTGGCAGTGGGGACAGTGTGGCACTGAGGACACAGGGATGATGTAGCAGGGACATGAGGTGACCATAGGGACAGAGAGATGGTGTGGGGATAGGGTGGCACTGGAGGACTGTGGGGACAGGAGGTGGCACTCTGAACAGGGAGATGGTGTTGCAACAGGAGCTGAAACTGGGGGCAGGAGGTGGCGTTGGAGACAGTGTGGCACTGTGGACACGGGTGATGTGAGGATGTGACTCTAGAGATGGAGAGATGGTATGGGGACAGGAGATGGCATTGGGGATATGAGGTGGCAGTGGGGACAATGGCACTGAGTTCATGGGTGATGTGGGGACAGGAGGTGGCAGTGGGGACAGAGATGGTGTTGGAACAGGAGCTGAAACTGGACAGGAGGTGATGGTGGGGACAGTGGCACTGAGGTGACTGTAGGGACAGACAGATGGTGTGGGGACAGGAGGTGGCACTGGAGACAGGAGATGGTATTGGGGACGTGGAGTGGTATTGGGGACAGTGGCACTGTCATTGGAGACGTATGGGGGCCGTTGGGATGGGAGGTGGCAGTGGGTGAAGATGAGGACAGGGCGTGGCAGTGGGGATGGGGTGACGGTGGTGACAAGGCTGTGACACCCTGATAGGGGGTGGTGGTAGTGGGGTAAAGAGGACAGGAGGTGGCACTGGGGAGGGTCTGTCCTGCTCCGATCATCTCCACCAGCATCCACATGCACAAGGACCCATCCTTGTCCCCATCCCTGTCCCCATGCTCAGGGACTTGATGTCACTTGTGAGAGAAATGATGTCAGCCTGTGGCAATGAGATGTCCATGGCAGCTCTGTGTCCCGGTGGGAACCGAGTCACCTCCATCATGACAGTGGCATGTGTGCTGCCCATCTGCACGTCATTGTCAGCTGTGGGGAATTCCGAGGCTCAGGACCACAGGGGCATCAGTGACTCATGGCAGCCTTATCAGGCTCCTTGTGAGGCCGAGGTGCGTGGGCTCGGCTGGAGGACGTTATCAATGTGTGAGGAGAGCCTTATGTTCTCCTCCTTTCCCAGCCAGGCAAGGCAAGGTGGTGGGAAAGGCAGGGCTGTAATTAACTGTAAGCCTGTAATGAGGAACCTGGGAACAGAGTAATCAAATGGTTTGTGTAGAAAGGGAACTTAAAGATCATCCAGTTCCAACCCCGTGCCATGGGCAGGGACACCTCCCGTTGGATCAGGCTGCTCAAAGCCCCATCCAACCTGACCTTTAACACCTCCAGGGATGGGGCAGCCACAGCTTGCCTGGGGAACCTAGGCCAGGGCCTCACCACCCTCATAGTGAAGAATTGCTTTGTGTCTCATATAAATCTTACCCCTTTCCAATTTAAAGCCATTCTCCCTTGTCCTGTGACTCCAGACCCTTGTAAAAGGTCTCTCCACAGCTTTCCTCGAGCCCCTTCAGGTACTGGAAGCTGCTCTAAATACTCCTTGGAGCCTTCTCTTCTCCAGGCTGAACAACCCCAACTGTCTCAGCTTGTCCTCAGAGCAGAGATGCTCCACCCTTCGCATCATCTTTGTGGCCTCTTCTGGACCTATTCCAACAGTTCTATCTACTTCTTGTGTTTGGGATTCCAGAACTGGTTGCAGTACTCCAGGTGGGATCTCACAAGAGAGGAATAGAGGGGCAGAATCCCCTCGCTCACCCTGCTGGCCACACTGCTTTTGATGCAGCCCAGGACACCGTTGGCCTTCAGGGCTGTGAGTACACATTGCCGGCTCACGTCAATCTCATCAACAAGCACCCCAAATCCTTCTCTGCCGGGCTGCTCTCAATCACGTTGTCCCCCAGCCTGAAATGAATCTGTGAATTGCCCTGACTCAGGTGTAGGACCTTGCACTTGGCCTTGTCGAACCTCATGAGGCTCACACAGCCCCACTTCTCCAGCTTGTCCAGGTCCCTCTGGACAGCATCCTGTCCTTCTTGTGTGACAACTGCACCACTCCACTTGGTGTCATCTGCAAATCTCCTGAGGGTGTGCTTGATCTCATTGTCTATGCCATCAATGAAAGTATTAAACAGTCTCAGTACAACCCCCTGAGGGACATGGTCTGGGACAGAGTGAGGAAGGTGAGTGTGGAACCATGTGGACATAGACTCTGCTGTGCCATCTCCAAGCACCTGAAAATGAGCCCCAACCGCATTTACTTCCCGGGATGGATGTGAGCGGTGGTTACGTGATTCCACGTTCCTATTTGGACTGGCAGGATCCTGCTCCTCAGCTGAGCCCCACAGTGTGTCGGTGGAGAGGAGGAGTCTTGCTTGGGGTTTGAGTTGCCACCCAGAAGCAATACTTGCTCCTCTCGTTAAGCTGGATGTGATGCTCAAAACGACATTGCCCTGGGTGGGTGCAAGGACCAAGGAGGTGGGTCACGAGGAGCTGGGTCACGGGGAGGTGGGTCATCCGTGGGCAAGCCCTGTGAAGGCAGCGTTGTTCCTTGACTCACAAAATCATTCATGAGTCAGAGCTCCCGGGTAATTGTGCCTTGCTACAAGGAAGAGTCTGCCCTACTCCTCCCCTCTGGGGCAAAACCAAAGTCCTTCTGGTGCTGTGGGAGGGGTGGAGAAAAAGTCTGAGAAAGCAATCCTGCACCCCAAGCGTGCAGCGATGCCTGTGCTACTGGTTGAACAACATCACCATAGCAGGAGTAGAGGGAGGGAGGTTCCCCACATCGTGCTTCAAAGGCAGTGATGGGATGGGCACACTCTGCACGTGTCTGATTTCCACGACCAAATGTCTTTTACTGGCCATGCTCCCTCTCGGATCAGCCAGCAAGGCTACACCATAGACCTCAAATGAAAGGAGGCAAGGAATGGGAAGACCAAACAGTCATTGGGGATCAAGAAGGAAAAAAGGAGCAAGATGAGGGAAATTTTTTCCAGCCAAGGAGCTGGAGGAGGACACTTGGACTGAGAAAGTGTCCAGGACCTGATAGCAACATGCCATGGATGCTGGGACCAGAGAAGGGAGTAGTCTGCAGGAGCCCATCTCTTCCTCTGCCCACCAGGTCTCCCATCCACAACACCTGTAGGATCAGCTTGGCCAGGTTGGTGAGGATGGAAGTCCACTTGACCAGAGATAAGATATGGGGACAGGTGCTCCAGGTAGGCTGTTTTTATGTCGTCTGTACTGCCAACACATGCCAAGGTGACTAAAGCCCATTTCTGCTGGTAGAGTTGAACCCAAACCTCATCTGCTGAAGCTGAGATTTCAGCAGCGTGGACCCCACCGGGTAACGTGACTCAACAAAAAGCCTGAAGGAAGCAGCCAGAGGGTGAATCTCCATGATGAGAAGGGGAGGTTAGACAAATCCTCTCATGAGACATACTAACATGTCTTCTTCTGCCTTGTGTCATCACTTGGGCAGTGACAAGTTGGGTACCAGCATTTGCTTCCAAAGGGCTCAAGAGCACCAAAAGTGCAGCTACCTTATTGGGTTTGCCCAGCTCACTTCTCCATTGGGACCACAATGGATCCACCAAGCCCATGGAGCAGACCATTGCTCTCCTTAGGCTGCATGGGCAGATGTAGGTCTAACTCAACACAGGGAACCCAAAACTCTGCCACCACCCACAAGCAAGGCTGAAACGACACCAGAAAAAGGTTTGTCCCTGTCAGCCCAATCATCATCCAACCTAGGCAACTTCAGAGGAGCAGGAGATCCTGGCAGGCTGCAGGAGGTGGTGAGTCAGGGAGGCTCCCAAGCTACTGCCACCACTCCAGCCTTCACAGGGACACAGGTCTCATCCCTGGGTTTGTCATCCCATTTGTCTTGGGATGAGAACAAATTTGATGTGGCATTCATGGTCCAGCACCACCTGAACTCAGGGCTGGGCTAGGAGGAGAGCTTTTCAGCTCGCTTGGTTCAAGTGCCATGAGAAGAGCTTCCCGAAGATGAGCTGCTCCTATAACATCCTCACCCTCTTCTGTTTCCTCCCCAAAATCTGAATTAAGACTTTGAGGCATCTCTACAGGCTGGATCAGCCCAGAGGAGCATCACATGGATTGAAGAGGAGCACAAGATCCCTTTCCCAGGAGAAGCAGACTCTGCTCCATCTGCTTTATGGATTTTGCTGGTGAGGGCTATGCTTGTGCAGCTCAGGGAAGCTTTGCAATGGAATGGGAGGAGAGGGGGTGGAGGAGGTCCACCAGTGGCCCTGCGAGCCCTCCTACAACTAAAGAGAAGGGATTATCACAAAGTGAAAACATCTCAGGGAGGAATGAGAGGAGAAAGGATGCATCTTCCACCTTCTCAACATGATAGAGCCAGCCTCCCTTATCCCATCTCTCTGCTGTAAGGTCCAGGCATGAAGCTCTGCTGGATCTCAGCTGCCTTTGCTCATCGAGTAGGAAAAACTGGATCTTCTTATGCATAAAGTGGGGTGTTATTAGCAGGGAGAAAGTGAACAGTGTGGTTTCCTCCGCACCAACCCCAGATGAGCTGGTTTTGAGTGTCCCCATCCCGCAAACCTCACATGACCAGCCTGCAGGCAGGACACCGATCATCCAATCTGTCTCCTCCCAACAAGGGGACTTTCTTTACCACCTCCCCATGGAGGCAGAAGTGTTTCCCAGAGGGGAAACTGAGGCAAGGGGGGTGGTGCGTCGCAGGAAGCTCTTTGCTATGGCTGGCAGCAGAGCCTCAGTGCAGGGCTGTGTCCAGGAGCCCTGTGCCAGCAGTGGCAGTCCCACCAGCCACCCCACTGTCCTGGCCACCCGGCCAGGTGGTGTCCAGAGGCAGAAGGTCCCTGGCTAAGGGCTTGGTTAGGGTTTTTTTCTGTCTTCCAGGGAATTTCTCCCTCCAGTGAAATGTCACAGCTTGGTTTCACCTGCACCCTGAAATCCCTCATCCCTATGTTTGTCACCTCCTTGGAGTGGACGTCATCGGTCCTTGCAGAACTCACAAAGGAACTGGGGACAACCTGCCCCATGCATCTTAGGACTCTGGTGGCAACCAGCAGGGCCGTGCCGGGGGGCTGGTAACGATCCACGGAGAGCCCATGCTCATGCACCATCCAGCTGGCAGCATCTTCTGACCATTTTTCACTCTCCACTCCTGAGGACTGAAGCTCTGCACTGATTCCACCAAGCAGCTCAAGGATAACATTTATTGATGAGGACTATACTCTCTCTTCCTTGAATATGGATAATGGAGATGGCGGTGGGATCAGAGGCAGCACATCACCTGCCTTCAGGCATTATCATAGAATCATAGAATGGTTTGAGTTGGAAGGGACCTCAGGGACACCTCCTGCTGGATCAGGTTGCTCAAAGCCCCATCCAACCTGGCCTTGAACACCTCCAGGGATGAGGCAGCCATGACTTCTCTGGGCAACCTGTGCCAGGGCCTCACCACTCTTGCAGGAGGGTCCCAGTGCACTCACCACCCTCACGCTTATCACAGCCTGCCACCTCCTAACACCACCCCAGCCATTGCTTGGGGTAGGAAAGGAGATGCTTCCATCCATTTACGTGTCTGAAAAGATGAGTTTCCTTCCAGGATGTGCCAAGGACAAAGGCTGCGTGCACCGCCAGCAGCTCTCCTCTCCATTGCCTGCAGCTCTGGGCTTCTCCCCAGGGTTCTCGGGGTTAGCCAGCATGGGAGGAGCACAGAACCTGATCTCTGAGTACATTTGTTTCCCAAATGCATCCCGTCAGCTGCTGCCAGCAGATCCCTGCGGGGCCCTGGCTCTGCAGTCTCAACACCAGGAGTCCCAGGCAGCTCCAGCGTGTTCAGGCAAATCCCTTCTGTGCAAAGCGGGGATTCCCACAGCGGGAATAAAGATCCGCTCAGTGAAAACATCCAGCAAACTGACTCCCTGTCTCATCACTCAGGCATCCCGAGGTCAGGGCAAGTGTTGTCTTCAAAGATGCTGTGACTCCTCCCATGACATCTCATTAAGGCATCCGTTGCCTTCTTCTGCTGGTGGGGGGACAAGGTCACAGCCAGGATTTGTTTGTGTTCTCTCAGCACCTGGGGACCATCGTATCTCAGCCGTCTCTGCAGAGTATGGAGAGAAGGGAGGCAGGAAAGCGCCCTCAGATCCTGTTGCAAGGAGGAGTTTGACACAGGCCACCCGATCTCACCAGGATGTGGCTGCTGCCACGGCACAGCCTGGTGCTTTGCGCAGAAGGATGGAAGCATGGATAAATCATATATATTCTGGGCTGCATCAAAAGAAATGGAGTCAGCAGGTCAAGGGAGGGGATTCTTATCCTCTGCTCCACTCTTGTGGAGCCTGGAGGAGAGGAGACCTTATAGTGGTCTTCCAGTATGTTGAGGGGCTACAGGAGAGCTGGGGAAAGACTTTTTACAAGGGACTGGAGTGATAGGGCGAGGGGGAATGGTTTTGAATTGGAAGGGGGGAAGATTTAGGTTAGACATTAGGAAGAAATTCTTCACAATGAAGGCAGTGAGGAACACTGGAACAGGTTGCCCAGAGAAGTGGTGGCTGCCCCATCCCTGGAGGTGTTCAAGGCCAGGTTGGATGGGGCTTTGAGCAGCCTGGTCCAGTGGGAGGTGTCTCTGCCCATGGAAGGGGGGTGGAACTGGGTGATCTTTAAGGTCCCTTCCAACCCAAACTATTCTATGATTCTATGACACGTGGCTGCAGAGTTCAGAGCTACAGGGAGGGACTGATCCTGCTGGGAGTGCCCAACCCCTGGCAGTTTGGGGTGTCCAGCACAGCCTGTGTCTGGGCTCAGCGTGGTCAGTATCATAGAATCATAGAATCACTAGCTTGGAAAAGACCTTGGAGGAATGGTTGGACTCAATGATCCAGGAGGTCTTTTCCAACCTAGTGATTCTGTGATTCTGTGATTCTGTGATTCATCAAGTCCAACCATACCTGTCCACTACTAAACCATATCCCTAAGTTTTTCATCTATCCATCTTCTAAACGCCTCCAGGGATGGGGACTCCACTGCCTCTGCCAGTGCCTGAGAACCATTTCGGTGAAGAAATTTTTCCTAATGTCCAATCTGAATCTGCCGTGGTGCAACTCGAGGCCATTCTCTCTTATCCTAGATGTGATGGAGAGCCACTTGCCATGGACATTCCCCTAGTATTGAGGTCAGGAAATCTCAAGTGCCTTCTTCCGCAGCAGGGACCATTTGCTGGTGGATGCAGGCAGTTTCCTGAGATGCATGGAAGTGCTTGGGAATTCCTGTCAGGCAGCCAGACCCTCCGTCACTCCATTAACACCATCGGGCTCTGCCTGCACCCTCCTGCTCTGGGAAAAAGGTGCTCATTGAGTCTGAGCGCCCTTGGCCTGTGCAGGGTCCAGCACCAGCAGAAGGATGGACAGGCAGTGAAGAGCAGAGGGTGGGAGGCAAATGGAGAAGCAAGCTCAGGTGGATGCAGCCCCAGCCATCAGCAGGTTTGGAAAGGAAAGGGCAGGACTTTCAAGGCCAAGTTGGATGGGGCCTTGGACAGCCTGATCCAGTGGGAGGTGTCCCTGCCCATTGCAGTGGGGTTGGAACTGGATGATCTTTGGGGTCCCTTCCAATCCAAACTATTCTATGATTCTATAATTTTATGACTTCTCCTCACCCTTGGTGAGGTATGGACCGTGGAGGGATGAGGAGGGAAAAGGACAAAGGAGAGATGTCTTTGGAAAGAAAGAAAAAAAAAAAAAAAGTCAATCTATAAATAGTAAATGAGAATGTTCCATAAATGGGAGTCGAAACAGTTTGTCTGAGACAGCATGTGCGTCGGCTGCGCGGTGACTAATCTGGGGAAAATGTGATGCCTCGCTGCGTCGCTGCTGTTGGGGCCACCACGACCTTGTTCCATAGCCAGGGATCTGCCATATCCCTGTTGGAGATGGGACATCTCCCAGCAGAGACCAAGCTGAGAGCTGCCACACTCATTGCCTACAGGGACCAAACCAGAGCAGAGAGCTGAAGGAGAGGAACCAAATTCCCCCCTATCCCTTAGGAACGTACCAAGCACATTGTCCCTCACATAGAAGAAACAGAGAGAGCAAAACTGAACAGGTCTTCGGTTGCAAGCTCCACTTGTTCAACAAAATCCACCGAAGCAGGACAGGGTGGGCAAGGGACACGCATACAAGGTGAGATGAGAGATCCTCCTGGCTCAGAGCCACAGTCCATCCCTGCTAGTATCCCTCTATTGGCCAGGACCAAGGGTTGCTGCTCGGGAGGAATGCAAGGCGAGGGCCAAGCCAGGGTAATGCTTTCCACATTATATTCTCTCAGTTTCCGGCAATTTGCTGCTTTGGGACTTCCTGAGCCAGAGGTTGTATCCGTATCTTTCTGTTTAACAGCACTTGTTAGACTTGTGGAGCAGGGGTGATCACATGTGAGGTATTTCCTTGGGAAAAAGTTCAAAAGCGAGAGCGAGCACTGGTGTAGGCACTTTTCTGAAGCCGTAGTTCAGCCCCAGGGTTGCTTTAAATATATTTTAAATCTAATAAATACCATGCACACAGTGATGTAATCGCCCTCCTCCTCCTCCTCTCTGCTGCGTCTCACGTGGAAGGCTGAGCAGGATTCAGCTGCGGGGCCAGTGGGTTTCCACATGAGGCTGCAATACAAAACATCTGGAGAACATCAGCCAGAAAGAGACAGGAATGCTCCAAACTAGGAATCGGTCCAAACTGCTCTTCGCAGCCCCAGACAGTCACATGCACACACACACACACACACACACACAGAGGCCAAAATTTACCACTGCCCCAGGGGTTTTGAAGGCAATTTGCATTTTGGAGAGGTTTTTTTTGCTGGAAATAGAGATCTTGCAATCAAAGTGGGAGGAGAGGGCTGAGAGCATCTTTATTAAATAGCATTCCTTCCTCAGATCCATGATCACCTAGGACCGATTCAAAATCAGGCTGGGAAAAGCCTTGGAGTGGTGTCTGCAAGGAGAGGGGCTCCTGGTAAAGCCAGGGATTACTTTGTGTGTGGGATATTGTCCCAGCAGTTGAAAATCAGAGAAGATCCACTTTTGTTTGGAGGTGACGGGGTGCTACCAGGCTTGTGGCATTGGAAATAACTGAGGATGCAGGTGGGCAGGGGTGCAGGATGTCCCCTGTCCCATGGTAGGTCAATGGGAGATGGGGATGCTGCCATGCGTGAGGGAGAACATCAGAGGTGAACTTGTGCGATGGACAATTTCAGGGGTCTCTGGGCATGCAGGGCCACCAATGCAAAATCCAGCAGAGGGGATGACTTCTGGAGTCCTCAGCACAGGAAGGACATGGATCTGTTGGAGTGAGTCCAGAGGAGGCCACGAAGATGGTCTGAGGGCTGGAGTACCCCTAGGAGGACAGGCTGAGAGAGTTGGGGTTATTCAGCCTGGAGAAGAGAAGGCTCTGGGGAGACCTTAGAGCAGCCTTTCAATACTTAAAAGGGATCTGCAGCAAAGTTGGGGAGGGGCTCTTTGTCAGGGAGTGCAGGAACAGGATGAGGGGGAATGTTTTTCAGCTGAAAGGGGGGAGATTGAGATGAGATCTTAGGAAGAGACTGTTCACCCTGGGAGGGGTGGGGGCTGTTCACAAAGGCTTGTAGTGACAGGACGAGGAGGAACAGGTATAAACTGGAAAGAGGCAGATTTAGACTAGACATAAGGAAGAGTTTCTTCACCATGAGGGTGGTGAGACACTGGAACATGTTGCCCAGGGAAGTGGTGGCTGCCCCATCCCTGAGGTGTTCAAGGCCAGGTTGGATGAGGCCTTGGGCAGCCTGATCCAGTGGGAGGCTTCCCTGCCCATGGCAGGGGGGTTTGGAACTGGATGATCTTTAAGGACCTTTTCAACCCAAACCATTCTACAATTCTATGTTTCTATAATTCTATGGCCAGAGTTCTTCTGATCACTTAATTCATTTGGACCTGAGGACACTGACTTTGGGACCCAGCCCACTGTTTTGGTGACCCTCCTGCCACCTGAAGAGTGGGTCCTACATAGAACGAGGTAGCAAACGTGTGTGCAGAGCAAATCACCATTTCTATCGTGAATTAAATAAACAAAAAAGAGGGGAAACAAAATCCCCTGGAGCCTCTGCAAGAAATAACATCTCCAGCCCTCTTCTCATGGCTACCAGTGGCCCCAAGGTGGAAGGGCCAATTAACTCGCTTCTTCCACGTCTGCAAAAAGTCTGGCAAAGTGGTCATCAAATGCCTAATCTTGTTGCATGTTGATGAGGGGCAGACACTGCTCCTCTGAAGTTGCGTATAAGTCGAGAGTGAGGAAAGTCCCCACTGTTTGTACCAAATGCAGATTTGCCTCCTGCAAGTACAGGCAGAGCCGGGACTCCTGATAGCATCACACGCTGCTAAAAACAGGGAGCTGGCAAAACCTTCCCATGGAGCGGGGAGAAGGAAATGCTGAATGCATCATCATCAGAAGCCACCCAAAGTGACTCCTCCAAGACTTCCTCTAATGGTCGCCCCTCTGAAGGGTTTTTTGGGAATTGTGGGTCTTGGCCTTTTGCAGAGCCTTGTGGTTACGGGAAATCATGGAATCATAGAATGGTTTTGGATGGAAGGGATCTTAAAGCACATCCAGTTCCAACCCCCCTGCCATGGGCAGGGACACCTCCCACTGGATCAGGCTGCTCAAAGCCACATCCAACCTGGCCTTGAACACCTCCAGGGATGGGGCAGCCACAGCTTCTCTGGGCAACCTGGGCCATGGCCTGACCACCCTCACAGTAAAGAATTTCTTCCTAATGTCTAACCTAAATCTCCTCTTTTTCAGCTGAAAACCATTCTACCTCATCCTATCCCTGTGCTCTGTGGTAAAGAGATCCTCCCCAGCTTTCCTGGAGCCCATTCAGGTACTGGAAGGCTGCTCCCCCACTCAGGGTGTGAGGAGGGAGCTGAGGACTTGCTGGGTCAGCAAATCCTGCCCATGGGTCATTTCTAACTGTTTTTTTTCTCTTTCTGCACGTCCTTGTCTGACCTAGACTCCAGAGAACCTTGTAAACACGGTGTTATGCTGGCAGTAGCATGATGAGCTGGTGACCCCCAGCATCCAAGCTGAGCTTCTGGGTCTGCCTTTACATCCTGATGGGATTTTGCAGATCCCAGCACCATTTTGCAAGGAGACAATGGACAATGGACAACGATGCAAGTGCTCACTACCTCTGCTATGAGGACAGGCTGAGAGAGTTGGGGTTGTTCAGCCTGGAGAAGAGAAGGCTCCAGGAAGACCTCAGAGCAGCCTTCCAGTATCTAAAGGGGCTCCAGGAAAGGTGGGGAGGGACTTTTGACAAGGGCCTGGAGTGATAGGGTGAGGGGGAATGGCTTCAAATTGGAAGGAGGAAGAATTAGATTAGACATTAGGAAGAAATTCTTCATGATGGGGGTGGGGAGGCACTGGCACAGGTTGCCCAGAGAAGGTGTGGCTGCCCCATCCCTGGAAGGGATCAAGACCAGGTTAGATGAAGCTTTAAGCAACCTGATCCACTGGGAGGTGCCCCTGCCCATGGCAGGGGGCTGGAACTGGATGATCTTTAAGATTCCTTCCAATCCAAACCATTCGATGATTCTAAGATACTATGGATTTCCCATACTACCTACAGACAACAGCACCGATGCTCCTGCAAAGCCTTCTTTTTGAGTAGTTAGCATCGTTGTTACATTGGGACATGGAAGTTTTGGAGATTGAGTGAAGGATGTTGGTGGGAAGCATCAGAGCTGGGTTTGCAACATAAGACGTCTCGTTACTCTGCGCCATGGGAAATGATCCCAACCTATCTCCCCGGAGCCATCTGGCCTGTAACAGGAGAAGGTTAGCTCCTCGCCGGGGATTAAAGCTGCTCAGGCAGCAGTAAATCAGTGTGCAATGACCAACGAAAGAATGGCAGGGGGTGAGGAGGGAAAGGTGGGGTCCACTGCCAAAGCTTTAATTAAGGTCGTTACGCAAGGAGGGAGCCGATGAGAGCGTCGGCATCCCTTGCTCTGCACCAGCCGGGCCAGGAAAATGAGAGAAGACATAAGAGCCGGAATGCATCCCAAAATTACCCAACGCTCACAGAGAAACACTGTCTAGTAGCTCTCTGGCCAAGCGGTACCCCCATGCCTCAGTTGCCCTAGGTGGATGAAAGCCCTTAATGGGAATTTCCTTGCTCTTGGGTGGGCTTGGTGCTTCCTAGACAGGGTGCTGGGGGGATGCACAAGGCGTTTTCTCCACTTTGCTATGAAATCCTCCTGCAAACACCTCTTTGGCAGGAGAAATCCCAGCCCAGAAGCACCTTCACAAAGTGGCAGTCAAGCCAGGGAAGGGTTTCACCTCTCCTCCACTCCAACATGTGAGTGGTTGGTCTTGTAGGGCAGGTGTGGCACCAGGACTCTCCCTATAAACCCTCTCTGCATTTACCATCCAGATGAACGGGGAGACTGGAAGAACTGGTGCTCAGAAATTGAAGTAATTTCTGGGCGTAGGGAAACCCAGCACACCACACGTCCATCCCTGTGATGTCACTGCCCGTCACCAGGCTAATTGGGATGACAAGGCTGCACCGGATCTCCTCTTCCCAGAAGATGCTGGGAGCAGCCCAGAGAAGGTGCTGTTTGTGAGATGCTCAGTCCTGCCCTGGTGGTGTTTATTTCCGAGCTTCATGACATCCTGAAAACAAACTAATCCTCTCTTAATAGGTGGGGAAACTGAGGCACGGCCCACTAGGGTGACCTGTTCTCCTCAGAAACATCTGGCTTTGTTATGTTGTCCTCCTCAGGGCACTGAATGATGGTCTTTCATGCTGCCATTGGGAATATAGGGGGGAAAAGATAAGCATCTCCTATGGGAAATGATGGGAAACCATCGCATGAAGAGGAGAGAGCAGGAGGCCCTGGAAAACATTGCAGCTCCCCCAGAATTGGAGAAGTCAAGGTCAGAGCTTTGGCTTAAACTGGAGAGCAATATTACCTCTGCAGAGCAGGGCAGGGAGACCTGCAGCTCACAACGTTGTCCCCAGGCCTTGGGAGAGGCCAGCCTTGCTGGATTGATCCAGAAAATTTGGGATGTGTCCCCAGACTTTTGAGGCTGGTGTGGGGCAGTTGTATTGGGTAACCTCACTCAGCATTTGGCTAAAGTCCATCTTGAACCTGGGTGCTGCAGCAGAGGCATCTCATAGGGCTCCAGAAGGTACTTTTCATCAGCTGTCCCACCAGCCCCAGAGAGAGCAAGGAGAGCTCATAATGCTCATCCAGCCAAGGGCTTGCCCGTGGGGTAGCAAGAGTTTTTAATCTGAGCATCCTTGGGGTTATTTATGATCGATGGAGAAGGCTGGTCCAAGAGAGGAGGCACCTGCCTCTATTCACGTAGCCGATGCCCCATTTTGTGCAGTGAGTAGCGCTTGACCTGGGCAATGCTTCATATGCCTCTTGGCCGGATGCCTTTCCCGTGAAACTGGAGTGCCTTACATCCAGCTGAGAAGCCAGTAGGGACCTTTGACTCAGCTGGACTTGGTTCCAGCTCTGAAACTTCAGCCTAGTCCCTTTTGAAAACCTACTCTTCTCTCTAGAAGGAATTTGCTGGAGAAACCTCAGGTCTCACTGAATCTTTTTATAACTCCGGGTGGAGAAAGATGAGACACCTCGTGAAAATCCCCATTGGAGAGAAAAGGGGTCTGGATGCTTGGTGAGATGGTCTGTGTGAGGGTGGCAAGGGACACTGAGCTGAGGTCCCCCTCTGAAGGCACCACAGGGTGGGAGACCAGCAGTGGTTTTGCTACCACCTGCCCCTTTTTTTGGAGGGAGGCGACCACTTCCTCAGGTCTCACAGCTCCCTCTGTCCCTCCTGTACCTGTGCCAGGCTGGAGGCCACTGGCACTGCCACAAGGAGGGAGGAGGCAAGCGGGGAGCCAGGATTTGGGGGATCTATTTCCATCTTTGCCCTTGATGCAGCACAGAGCCCTGGGCCCCCCGAGTTGTTATGCAACAGCTTGGCTTCAAAACACCAACGTCAGAGCCTTGAATTAGCAATGGGAAAGTGTTTCAGGGATGCTGTGGGTGGATGCCATGCCAGCGGGTCCCCCTCCCTGGAATTGGATTATGGTCTGCGAAGGGCGAGGTATCACCATGCCCGTCTGGCCCTTGAGAGCACCCAACGGATGGTGCCGATGGCCAAAGCAACATGTGTGGAGTGCCCTGGTGGACTAGAGGAGCTTTACTTCTTTTTTACCAGCCTCCTGAGGGTCATCGTATGGATTCCCAGAGCCAACGGTGGGTCTACACATGTCATGGGCAACACCAAATCAGGGAGCAGGGCTGTCATTCAGCAGGATGGGGAATGAGGCCAACAGGACCCTCCTGAAGTTCAGCAAAGGCATATGTCACATCCTGGGACAGGCTGAACACCTGCAGAGCAAGACCTGGGGCCACTGCAAGGCAATGTTTGGAGACCATGTCCCATTTTGGGCTCCTCAGAGCAAGAGAGGCCTCGGTGCATGGGGTCCAGCCCAGCAGATCAACCATGCAGACTGGGATGTCCTCAGCATCACTGTCTTCTCAGTGGGAGGGAGAGGGAAAGCCATAGCTGACCTCAGCTGGGAGAAGAGGTCATCTTCACTGCTAATAATCACTCTAAGGCAGACATGAGCAAATTCTACCTATTTGCATACTGAGATCTGTTTGCATATTGAGATAATTAATTCTTCCCCGTGTCTAAGGAGGGCTGTACTGTTTGTTTTGCTCAAACCCACCAAGAACTGAACATTTTCTTCTCTACTTGGAGCAAAACACCTGCAACACTGGGCAGAATTTAACCCCAGGGATGAGGAGAATTTGGTTCCCAGTGGATCACTCAGGATTACCTGCTCCATTGCTGCAGCAAGTTGGTCGTTCTCATCACTGTGATTGTATTTTGAAACAACTGGTACTGTTTCAATCCCCATGAGTCCTTGTTCAAAGGTAACACAGCTCATCTCATTCTGCAGCTCACCTTGGCCTTTATGCTTCCTCATGAGGGGGAATAATTCTTAGAGCTGTGGCCCAGATAGGACATTTTTGGCATAATTGGGGTTTTACTTTGGCATTCATCTTATGCTACCCAGGGGGAACTTGACAGGCTTGAGGGGTGGCCTGTGCAAACCTCATGACGTTCAACAAGGCCAAGTGCAAGGTCCTGCACCTGTGTTGGAACAGTTTCGAGCACAACTAGAGGCTGGATTGGGGGAATGGATTGAGAGCAGCCCTGTGGAGATGGACTTGGCAGTGTTGGTGGATGAGAAGCTCAGCATGAGGTGGCAATGTGTGCTTACAGCCCAGAAAGCCAACCACGTCCTGGGCTGCATCCAAAGCAGTGGGACCAGCAGGGTGAGGGAGGGGATTCTCCCCCTCTGCTCTGCTCTTGTGAGACCCCACCTGGAGTCCTGTGTCCAGTTCTAGAGTCCTCAGCGCAGGAAGGACATGGATCTGTTAGAATGAGTCCAGAGGAGACCACAGAGAGGAACTGAGGATCATCCAGAGCACCTCCCATATGAGGACAGTCTGAGAGAGTTGTGCTTGTTTGACCTGGAGAAGAGAAGGCTCTGAGGAGACCTTAGAGCAGCCTTCCAGTACCTGAAAGGGACCTGCGGGGAAGTTTGGGAGGAGCTTTTGATAAGGGAGTGCAGGGATAGGATGAGGGGGAAAGGTTTTAATCTGAAAGAGGGGAGATTTTGATGAGATGTTAGGAAAAAATGTTTTATTGTGAGGGTAGTGAGACACTGGCCCAGGTTGCCCAGGGAAGTCATGGACTACCCCATCCCTGGAGGTGTTCAAGGCCAGGTTGGATGGGGCTTTGAGCAACCTGATCCAGTGGGAGGTGTCCCTGTCCATGGCAGGGAGGCTGGAACTGGATGACCTCAGGTTCCCTTCCCTTCCAACACAACCCAACCCAACCCAACCCAACCCAACCCAACCCAACCCAACCCAACCTGTGCTATGACTCTATGATTTGCCCTGAAAACCTCCTACAAAGCCTGGGGGATGCTGTTGAGTCAAGGTGCTGGGCCGCTTCCCCCTCCTTGGCTCTCCAGGCTCCCCAGTTTCTGCTGAAAACCACAGCCCCACAGTGAGCCCAGTGGGATGTCTGTTCTGGTCAAATCTGATGGTGGATGCAAGAAAACTTGCATGGGACTCTGATGGTGGAGCTTTGACCATCCTGTGGTCACAAAAAGTAGTGAGGGAGTCGGTAACATCTGGAAATGCACCAAGTAACTCAGAAAAACACCCACCCACGCGTGTCCTGAGGGATCCAAGGAGCATGGGTGGGCTGATCCCTTGTGAAATCTCAGTTACCCATCTCTGAAGGGGTTGCCTTTGCTTGGGATGTGGAGGGAGTTCAGGGTTGGGGATTTTCAGGTTGTGATTTGGACTTGACTGAGGTGGGACTGGTGTTTTTGATGGCTTGGCTGCTGATGGGCTCCCACGTGCAGCTGGTTTCCAAAGCTGGATCTGGGTGATTTCCAGCGGTCGCACTGTGGCCTAGGACATTGCCATCCTCTAGTGGCTATAGCCAGAAACACAACATAGCTGATGGGGCTGAGATGTCTCTGGAGCTGCAAGCGCTATGCAGGGCGTGTAGCTCTTCTTGGGGAAGGTGGGCGGATGGGGTTGGGAGGACCAGCATGGATGATCTGCCTTCCCCTTCCTCCATCGGCAGCAAACGCTGGGGGCAGCTTTTCTTGCCTGAAAACCTCTTGGTGTCCACCGCACTAGGCTTTAGAAACCTGTATTTGAAAATCTGCTTTGCCAGTGGTGCTTTGTTCAGAAGCTGATGCTTTCTTTGGTCTGGTCAGTGTCAACAAGACAAGAGAGGTTGCTAAGTGTGAAGACAACAACGCTGCCCTGCTGGGTTTTTCAGTGTGTTTACTCCATCATCATCTGTGCAGACTCTGGAGAGAGACCCAAACTTAGTCTTCACTGTGAGCTGGCCCATGGACAAGTCCTCATGTCCACATTGATGTCTGCAGCTGACACCAGGCTTCTCCGTGGACTACACATCTTGTGTCTGGCTCTCCAAGGATGGATGGATTTGGGGGCCAGCTACTAACTCCATTCATCCAGATGAATTCCTATGGGATATTGGAATGAGTTATGAAAGTGAGATCCCTATCTTTGGGAAACTTTTGCCAGTTGTATGTTCTGGCCTAGGTGCCTCCCCCTCTTACTTCAGACCCATCATCAAAGTGATCTTGACTTGAACCTACTGCTCAGACCTACAGCTCTGTGGAGATTGTGTAGTATAGGGAGGACAGGGAAAGCTCTTATTTTCTCTTCCCCAGCAGGAGAAAGTGTGTTGGGAGCTGCTCCAGGGACAAGGAGTTGCTTAGTGAGGGGTAGAGGAGCAGCGAGGAGGTCCCAGGCTGGAGGAGGTCACAGGCTGGAGGTCCTGTGGGCCAGGAGACAGGGTTACTGCAGGAGGGATGTACCCATGATGATATCTGAGGAGTGGGTGAGGTTTGCACCTGGCCAAGGCACGGGAGATGGAGGAAGGAGAGATGCGGCGGTAAAAAGAGCGACTTTGACATCCTTGTGTAGACACGTGTCATGCTTGAAGGGCCTCAAGCTAGACCTTCAGGGATAGTGGAAGAAGACCCACTGCCCCTATCAACCAGGTACCAGTCAGAGGGCTGCATAGCCAGTGTCTGGCACTGGAAAGACCACAGGTCTGAGGTCTGAGTACTCTTCTGTTGCAGAAACAGATGATGGCCAAGCTGGGGACACCTCAGAGATAACAGGACTAATGGATCAGTGACCATTGTGAAAATAAGCCCAGCTTTGGGGTTTTTTTTTGGCAAAGCCAGGGTTTTTACCATGTCTCCATCAGAGCACTGGATCTTGCCCCATTCTCATGCCTTGTGCTGGGCTGGAGGCACTGCTTTGTAGTGGAGGAGCATGTGGTGAGAAGTATCTCTGGAGGGTCACATCTTGAAGGAGCAGAACTGGTGGCTGTTGGCATTCAGCAGTCGGAGCCATGCTCTGCACAGGAAACCAGCAACTTGGCACAGTGATGGGAGGGACTCGATGATCCAAGAGGTCTTTTCCAACGTGGTGATTCTATGATTCTACGAGAAAGCGTGGTGGAAGCAAGGAGTTGGAAGAGAGATTTGCACAGAGGGGAGCCTTAAAACAAATAAGGAGGTTTTTTTTATTTGAAAAGGACCGAAAATGGGGCTAGGACCTCAGCCAAATCTCATCAAACTCTGGTGGGGACATGACCATCACAGGGCTTGTGACGTGGCTGGCACAGGATATTTGCTTTGAATCCTGACAGCCCCATTTCCCCTGCCTTCCTTCCTCTCCCAGAAACGGTTCCTCCTCACTGCAGGATTTCCTGCAGCGACGGACACAGCTGTCTTGGCTAAAGCAGACCTCCGCTTGGACACCGAGGGAGAGGGATACGGGAATCAGGACTGACCGTGCCTCCCTGCAGGTGATGCTCATGCCCAAGGCTGATGTAGCATCTTCTGGCTTCCTGGTGGGAGATGCCTGTTGTTGGATGTGCCTTTTGGAATGCTCACCCTACTTCTCTATCACTCCAAGAAAACAAGGGTTTGAAATCTCACCCAGTTCTTGAATTTAGCACAAACTTAGAATACAGCTGGAAAATGTAATGGAAATCCCACCCTTCACACCAGAAACTGTTTTTTTTGTTGCATCCCTGTATAAAGTGATCCTGGTCTGTGAAAGGACAGCTGGGCTGCTTTTGGCTGGGGAAGAGTTAATTTCCTTCACGGTAGTTGGCATGGGGCTGTGTTTTGGATTCGAGATGGAAACAGTGTTGATAACACAGGGATGTTTTAGTTACTGCTGAGCGGGACTAGAGCAGAGCCAAGGGCTTTTCAGCTCCTCACCCCACCGGTGAGCGCTGGGGGTGTACAAGGTTTTGGGAGGCGGAATGGTCAGGACAGCCCAACTGACCAAAAGCGATATTCCGTGTCATTGATGATTGATGAGAAGCTCGACACAAGTCGGCAATGTGTGCTCGCAGCCCAGAAGGCCGATCGTGTCCTGGGCTGCATCCAAAGCAGCGTGGCCAGCAGGGAGAGGGAGGGGATTCTGCCCCTCGACTCCACTCTTGTGAGACCTCATCTGGAGTCCTGTGTCCAGTTCTGGAGTCCTCAGCACAGGAAGGACACAAATGTCTTAGAATGAGTCCAGAGGAGGCCGCAGAGATGATCTGAGGACTGGGCACCTCTGCTCTGAGGACAGGCTGAAAGAGTTGGGGCTGTTCAGCCTGGGGAAGAGAAGGCTCTGGCAAGACCTTAGAGCAACTTCCACTACCTGAGGAGGCTCCAGCAAAGTTGGGGAGGGACTTTCTACAAGGGCCTGGAGTGATAGGATGAAGGGTAATGGCTTTAAGTTGGAAGGGGGGAAGAATTAGGTTAAACATTAGGAAGAAATTCTTAGTGCTGATGGTGGTGAGGCCCTGGCCCAGGTACCCAGAGATGTCGTGACTGCTCCATCCCTGGAGGTGTTTAAGGGTAGGTTGGATTGGGCTTTGAGTATCTGGGTCCAGTGGGAGGTGTCCCTGCCCAAGACAAGGGGCTTGGAACTGATCTTTAAGGTTGCTTCCAAGCCAAACCATTCCATGTGATTCTATGATTCTGTATGATGTCCTACTCAGCAATAAAAGCTAATGGAGGAAGGGGGGACATTCTGCGTGATGCTGTTTGTCTTCCTAAGTAACTGTTATGCATAGCAAAGCCCTACTTTCCTGGAGAGAGCTGAACACCTGCCCGCTGATGGGAAGTAGTCCTTGTTTTGCTCTTCTTGTGTGATTGGCTTTTTCTTCACCTGTTAACCTGTCTTTATCTCAACCCACGAGTTTTCTCACTTTTACTCTCTTGATTCTCTCCCCCATACGACTGTGTGGGGAGTGAGCAGCATGGGGCTTAGTTGCCAGCTGGGGTTAAAACACAACCGTAGCTTAGGAACAAAATCAATAAAGAAATTATTAAAGTAACTAATTAAGCAAAATATGCCAGGGATACAGACGATGTTGGCTGTTGAGTGAGATCTCCAGTGCTTTTCCTCACTTGTGTGAGTGTGCACAAGGATATTGTGTGAATGAATCTTCATGTAAGAACAATGTCTGCTGCACAGAAGAGGCTGAAAAGACAGGACCTAATGGTTCAAAAGCCAGAAAACAGACCAAACAAAAGCACAAATTAGATACTTTAACAATCCAAGAATTCCTGAGTCAATGTCCCTGAGGTCTGAACGTGCTGGTTTGTCCGTCCTGCTGATCCCAAATGAGATGTAAATGTTCTTGGCCAAGGCAGAGATTGTTCACAGCTTTTGCTGTCTTTGCAGATCTGATGGCTTGTGGTTTCGATGGAAATCTGCTACCCTCCAGCTGTCTGTGGCTGGATTACAGTCTCTGGCTGCATTTCTCACTGGAGCACGGGCTGTGATGTGAGTGAGCCCAGAGCTTCGTGATGATGTTTCCATGCATGTTCAGTGCCTGAGTCCGCTGGAAGCCCTAGGTCATTCTGTGCAGTTTGGGACTGCATCCTGGTGAGGCTTTTTGTGGTCCTCAAGTGGGTCATGAACCTGCTTTTCCCAAGGCAAAGAGATCTGCTTTGTGCTGTTGGAGCAAGCTATTTGTGCAGAGCTTTGTTTGCGCAGTATTAAGTTCATTTTGCGGTACTGTCCTCTTGCTAGATCCCAAAGCATCTCTCATATTTCGGGAAGAGACTTGTCTTCTGCTGAAGGTGCCATCTGCCATGGTCCAAGCACTGAAAGGCCATAGAATCATGGAATCATAGAATGGTTTCGGATGGAAGGGATCTTAAAGCGCATCCAGTTCCAACCCCCCTGCCATGGGCAGGGACACCTCCCACTGGATCAGGCTGCCCAAGGCCCATCCAACCTGACCTTGAACACCTTCAGGGATGGGGCAGCCACAACTTCCCTGGGCACTCTGTTTCAGTTTCTCGCCACCTTCATTGTGAAGAATTTCCTCCTTAGGTCTGGTCTAAATCTTCCCCCTTCCAATTTAAAGCCATTCCCTCTCCTCCTATCACTCCATGTCTTTGTAAAAAGTCCCTCGGCAGCTTTCTTGTAGTCCCCTTCAGGTACTGGAAGGTCACTATAAGGTCTCTTTGGAGTCTTCTCTTCTCCAGGCTGAACAAGCACAACTCTCTCAGTCTGCCAGGTGCTCCAGCCATGTATGATGTCTCTGTGATTCTATGTACAGCTCAGAGAAAGCATCACCTCTGGGAAGACTGGTGCTCCAGGAGCTGCTTATGCTCTGGAGAAGACCAAGGGATCCTGTGAGTACTGGTGGAAAACTCTGAAATGGACTAGTTTGCAAACCCCTTCTCCCAGTGACATGACAACCAATGACACCACTACCAGGGGCTGTGAGGCAGCTGAGAAGGGCAGCCTGGAGTGATTCTGATGCCTGTGGGGAAGGGGCTGAGAGGACCTCCTCTGACTGTGGTTGTGCTTGTAGGGCTTTATCTGGAGGACGTCCATCCATCCATCCATAATTCACTCCATACTTGTGCCCCAGTGTGGCTGGTAAGGTGCTGCCCATCTCTGGTGCTGGGAGAACTGGTATCTATCATTAGCATGCTCCTTGTTTCCTATTATTATAAAACTTTGCCTTTAATGACTGATAACTCCTCCAGCCTCTACTTTTTCTGCAGGCTGGCTGGTTGCCTCCAGCCTGAAATGTGTTTGGAAAGTTTCAGCTAAAATAGGTCAGCATTTTGCAAGACTATTAGGAGAAGGAAAAATGTTGTCTCTCTGTTGGGTGGGGAGGGAAGCTTCCAGCTGTTTTTTTGCAGCCGTTTCATTCCTCGTGCATCAGAGGAGTCTCTGAAAGTCAGAGCTGGAGAAGGTCTTTGCATTCACTGTTATCAGCAGCACTTGACAAGGATTATGTTGTGTTGTCAAGCAGATCTCGTCCTTGGCTGGCAGCAAACTCACCTCCGTTGGCCACGTGCCCGTTGCAACCTCCTCCTGGCAAAGCTGCTCCTTCCTGCAATCAGGGAGGGACAAGGCAGCTGCCCTGAAGCTCTTCATATCTTCCTGAAATTCCTTTTCAGTCACAGAGCCGTTTGTAATACATGCTTCCTATGGACCCAGTGCTCCCTTTGTCCCTAAGGTTCAATCCAGTACAGAATCATAGAATGCATTGGGTTGGAAGAGACCTCTAAGCCCATCCAGTTCCAACCCTCTGCCATAGGCAGGAACACCTCCCACTGGATCAGGCTGTCCAAGGCCCATCCACCTGGCCTTGAACACCTTCAAGGACGGGGCAGCCACAACGTCTCTGGGCAACCTATGCCAGAGCCTCACCAGCCCCATCATCAAGAATTTCTTCCTAATGTCTAATCTAAATCTTCCCCCTTCCAATTTAAAGCCATTCCCCCTTGTCCTGTCACTCCAGGCCCTTGTAAAAAGTCCCTCCCAAGCTTTCCTGGAGCCTCTTCAGATACTGGAAGCTGCTGTAGGGTTTTGTGGAGCCCTCTCTTCTCCAGGCTGAACAACCCCAACTCTCTCAGCCTGGCCTCAGAGCAGAGTTGCTCCAGCCCTCGCATCATCTTTATGGTCTCCTCTGGACCTGTTCCAACAGTTCCATGCCATTCTTATGTTGGGGATTGTGTCCAGAACTGGACACAGGACTCCTGGTCAGGTCTCAAGAGAGTGGAATAGAGAGGGAGAATCCCCTCCCTCTCCCTGCTGGCCACTCTGCTTTGGATGCAGCTCAGGACATGGGTGGTTTCTGGGCTGCCAGTGCACATTGCCGGCTCATGTTGACATTGGTCTCTGGGGTAACACTGCTCTCTGGGGCAGTGCCCTTGGGACATGCTGGTGGGGCTGGTAGATGTAGCAGAGGACTTCCAAGAGACTGGGGCTCTTCTGGAACAGCAGCTGGAGGCAGGTGGGATATCCCCATCCCAATCCTGCACAATCAGACACCTACACAATACAACCAAGCCCTGGTATCCAAATCCATATCCTGTAGTGGTAGAATGGGACTGTAATGCTGTGCGAGGTTGCGTACAGAGCCTGTGACCCTCGCTAGAGCATCTGGGCCTCCATCATCTCCTCTTCTACTCTATAAAAAACATTTAGCTTCTTATGCTGGGACTGCTGAGCTATGTGGTGGCACCTCTGGTACACCTGGAAAGTCTCAATGCGATTGCCCAGCTTGCTTCTCCCCAGAGTTATCTTTTAAAAGATTAACAAGGGATGATCTTCCTTTGCTGGAACCGACCCCCAAAAACACGAACCCTCACAATCTCCCACCGCTGCCTTGGGCAGAGGCTGCGAACCAGAGAGGGCACTGAGAAGTCCTCCATCTCCTTCTCTTCCTTCACCCTGGGCTAAGAGGGAGGTGGGGCTCCTGAAGAGACTAGGTCTTTGTTAAACTTGACTTCACCATAGGATGGTGGCTCTTCCTTACTATGTGCTCTCCCACAGGATGGGACCACATTTGTATGGAGAGCTGGAAAGGGAATAGCTGGACTTGTTCCAGCCTCTTTGTAGTCTGATGTGAGGTTTGAGGCTGTCCATGCTAATTCTCTACCAATGAGCCCAGATGGGGCAAGTGCCTTCCCTGACCATGGCCAGAAGGAACCGGATTCTTGTTGCTACGTTGCTCATAAAACTCTTAATTAAATTTGCTTCATTTTTTATTTCTGCAGATGTGAACCTTCCTTTTTGCTGAAGAGCTGTTTCTGGTGGTTTTCGTGGCATGGAGGAGAGGGTGCAGAGAACATTGGAACAGGTTACCCAGAGAGGTGGTAGATGTCCCATCCCTGGAAACATTTTGGGTCAAGTTGGATGGGGCTTTGAGCAACGTGATCTGGTTGAAGATGCTCCCGCTTACTGCAGGGGGGTTGGGCTAGATGATCTTCAAAGATCCCTTCCAACCCAAATCCCTTCTCTGATTCTATGAAGTCACCGCATTCCGCTCTTTGCATGGTGCTGTGGGTTGCACAGGGATGCTGGAGGACAAGGGAGAGGCTCAGATGTGCTGTGGCCATCCCTCCTGCTCCTCTGCCACAGGACCTCTCGTGTGGTATTTCTGGGTTGACCCAACACCTTCCAACACAAGAGGCTCATGCTCTGCAGCAGGGCCTGCAGGCAGCTGTGCAAATAACTGAGTTTCAACCTCAGCTCACACTGAAAAATCAAAGGGAATTTTAGGGCTGAGTCAAACAAAGTAAATAAACAGAAGAATCCTCTCCACTGAAAGAGAGAGACTAGATGAAAAAAAAAAAAAAGGAACTATGATCCAAAACAAAGCAAAAGAACTGTTTTGTTTTTGTTTCTAGCCCTGACTCTGTTTTGACTCGGTTCTGCTGGTGTGAATAAGCTGTGGCAGATGTTGACTTTTCTGAACACCCCTTCCACTTTTGTGTATTTTCATCTAGCCAGAGAAAATTTTCAAGTTCATGGGTTTTTCAGGCCAGTTAAATCCACATTTTTTTAGTGGAAAAGACAGTCTGAGCCAGACCCCGTTACATCAGGGTGCAGTATCTCACATAGGGCACTGGTGCAGGCACAGACTCATAGTGCTATCTTAGCTCTTGGTCTCCAGATGCTGCTCTGGAAGGATAAGCATGTCCCTTTGGTCCTCTGTCATATCAGCCAGCCCTTGCCGATGGTGACCTGAGCTTCTCCATAGCCCAGGTGTTCCTGGTGGGCAGTTGCATCCCACCCCAGAGCCTGCTGGGGCTGTCAGGCTTTGAGATTTGTGTCCTTCATTCAACCTATGTCGATACTCCATGAGGTGACACATGTCACAGGGCCTGAGGAGGCACCTCCTCCTTGTCTACATGATCTTGATGAAAGAGGACTTGTGAGAAGGTTGAAATGGTGGCTTGTGGAGTTTTACAATGACATTTCTGTGTTGCAGGATGATAAATACACCTGGATAGTCTTGCTAATTTATTACAAGGTCTGGAGAAAAGGTTATTTCAGTTTTGCAGCTGATGTGAAGGAAGGAAGGAAGAAAGAAGATTTGGCAACAAGAGTGGTCCTGGCTGTCCTTCTTCACCATCTCTTCTCAGAGCACCTTGTGAGACCCGAGTCATTAAGCCTCACAATATCTATATGTTGATGCAAAACTGATTATCGCACCCTGGCTGCTGAAAGGCTGCCCAGCTGAGAGGGGACATCTGACCACACAGCTGTGCCCCACACCACCATACCATATTTTGACAACACTTGGAAACCGAAGTAGGATCTGAAGGAGCCTTGAGGTAAATGTAGTTTGGAAAGTAAATGGTTAATGACATAGCTTTTACCAAAAATCCCGGAGAATCACTAAAAACGAATAATGATGGGACCTTGGCTTGATTTGCCATGGAAAGCAGGACCTCCAGCAGTCCAGCAACTTAATTTTGCTCCCGAAATATGGTCAGGGTCCAGAGCACATTGTCTGTAAGGAAAGTCTTGATGGTGTTAAAGGGTAGTTACAAAGACGATCGCCCACTCTATGGGCTCTCATCAGGGTGGGCCCAGCCTGGAACTCTGCTGAGCCTTCTGGAGCTTTGAGTAATTTCAGATACAGATATGTATCCATATTCTCCATCCCTTTATCTCTTGGCTTCATCAACACAATATGGTGGTTAGATTAGATGGTTCTTGTAGGTCCCTTCCAATTGAGATATTCCAGTCTATTCATTTCCAATACTAGAAATGTTAGTAGAAATGTTGGTAGAAATGTTCTGGCACCTTGTGACATCTCAAGGCAGGTATGAGCACTTTCCTTGGACCACATCCAGGTGCCAGATCTCTTGCTTGCTGGCAGCTCTAGCCCTAGCTCAGAAACTTGTGTCTTTCAGCTCTTTCTCTACAGCACATCACACCACTGGCTCTGTTGCTTAGGAGATGGTAGGAGAAGAACATAGAATCATAGAATGTCCTGAGTTAGAAGGGACCCACAAGGATTACCAAGTTCAACTCCTGTCCCTGCGTAGGACAACCTCACCGTGTGTCTGAAGGCATTGTCCAAATGCTTCTGGAATATTGTCAGGCTTGGTGCCGTGCTTCCCTGGGGAGCTGTTCCAGTGCTCCACCACCCTTTGGGTGAAGAACCTTGTCCTACTATCCAACCTAACCCTCCCCTGGCACATCTTCCTGCCATTGCCTCGGGCTCTATCATTGGCCACCGGAGAGAAGAGGTCAGCACATGCTCTTCCTCCCCTTGTGAGCTGTTTTCTGAGCCAGCAGAAGGAACAGAATAAACAGACACTTTCTAGACTTGTATGGTTTCTCCAGGCTTGTGCAAATTACTCGAGTTCTCTAGGTTTGCATTGAACAGGTGCTCCAAAATGCTGACATCAGAGGAGGAACCGCCAACAGAATGGCACTCGCTCTGCTGCCAATGATTGCTCACATTCTACAAATCCCTGAAAGAAGGTTGTAGCGAGGCAGGTGTTGGTCTCTTCTCCCAAGTAACGAGTGATGAGAGGAGAAGAAAGGGCCTCAAGTTGCATCAGGGGAGGTTTAGATTGGATATTAGGAAAAATTTCTTTGCTGAAAGAGTGGTGAAGCATTGGAAGAGGCTGCGCAGGGCAGTGGTGGAATCACCATCCCTGGAGGTATTTAAAAGACAGGTAGATGATCTGGTTTAGTAGTGGACAGTTGCAGTTGGACTCGATGATCTCAAAGATCTCTTCCAACCAAACAATTCTATGTTTCTAAAACCCAGAACAAACTCAAGGTCTTTAGGTGCAGGATATGGTGGCAACGTGTCAGGTTGTGGAGTGAGATGGAGAAAACTCACTGCTGATGGTGTTCTCCTTCCTCCAACCCTACTGTCCCTGGGCTGTCCAATGATGCTTCAGACTAAACAGGAAAAGTGAAGTGATAGGAAACATCAGAAAAGTGTAGGACAGCAGCAGAGGAGCAAAGGGGCCATGGTTGATATGAAGCTGTTGGAAAGGCTGATAGGATATCGAAATCACATCTGGACAGGACCTCGCCAGAACACTGAGCTGCCTGCCAGCCAGAAATGTAAGGTATGGGGCAGGGCGAAGGCAGGAAAAAGGCACCAGTCTGATGGGTATGGAATCATAGAATCACAGAATGGTTTGTGTTGGAAGGGACCTTAAAACCCATCCAGTTCCAACCCCCCCTCCACCATGGGCAGGGACACCTCCCACTGGATCAGGTTGCTCAAAGCCCCATCCAACCTGGCCATGAACGCCGGCAGGGATGAGGCATCCACAACTTCCATAGCTCTGACAGAGAGGGAAACTGAGACAAGGTGCCCTGACTTGCTGGATGTTTTTTGCTGGGTGTTTTGCTTCTTCTGCTAAGTATTGCTTGGTCAGGGTGTTCTCAGGGACAGCTCTGTCCCAGGTTTTGGGATGGGGCTTGCTGCAGGGTTAGCAGGAAGCCACAAGGATTTAAATAAACCCCACGTGCTCCAGCGAGAGCAGGCTAAGTGGTTTCCCAGCTCCACGAGCCGTTCTCAGCAGGAACCGCACAAGGTAGCCATGGCATGGGTTGCTTTCCATGATCTCACTTTGGTCAAATGAATAGAGGTTTGGGGCAGGGGGAACAGGTAGCACTTCACCTGCTGAAGACAATGACATAGACGCATGACTAAGACTGTTCTTTCATGCAACTGCATCAGAATATGCCCTCACAGCCCAAGTGCATCTGGGCTCTTGTTCTACGCTGCTGGGTAAACAGGATGTTGATATAATTAGTTTTCCTGTCATCAAACCTATAGTAGATGCAGAGTGGAAGATAAAAACCCCTCCTGGTAGTGTTGGGCCATGTCGTTATGGAAAGATCCAGCGTCTGATTTCAGTCCTCTCATTCTTTCTCCTTCAAAGCTGCGGGTGGGATGTCCCAGAAGTCTTCTGCTTCAACTCTTTAACAATTTGCCTTCCTCTCTGTCTCCATTCAAACACATGAGGTGCAGGAGAAGACACTTGGAGCTTGGCACAGGTCAAAAAAAAAGGGCTTGGGACATGATTTCTGAGAGGGTGGGCTCCCTGTGGGGAGCATCACTGCTATGTGGTGATCGACTTCCAGCCTCTGCTGTTGCTGGAGGGAAGGTGGATGCTTGTGGGACAGAGAAGGAGACCTGCCCACCCATTGCCAAGGATTTATATGCGGATACAGGGATGGTGGGAACCAGGGGCCCTGCAAATATCCCTCATCAAGGAAGTGTGTCCTGAAGGAAATGCTGAGCTTTGACTCCTTCTCCCATGAAGGTAAAACACCCCAAAACGCTGGTGTGATGACTACTGTAAAAGCAACAAGAATCATATAAATCTGAAATAAAACAGAAAAACTGAGCCAAAAACCATCCTCACTCCCTCTAATGTGTTTTAGGAGGATGCAAACCAGGATGTTGGCAGAACAGGGACAGAGAATGTATCCTGCTGAGATACACACCTATACACTTGTAATTGTTTTTGAGAAGGAAGACAAGTCTGTCCAAATATTCCTGACCACCTGCAGCCTGGAGGCGGTGGGCAGAGCCTTGTGCTGGGAATGGTTGCAGAGGCGTGGGCACATGCACATGGCTTCCTGGATATGTCCTTGGCTTGTGATTAGACTAGGGTGGGGAACAGAGAAAAACAAGTAGAATGGAAGCTCCTGGGTAACCTGGAAACTTCATTTGGGTCAGGAAGAAATGTCCTACCCCCTGACACAAGACTGCATGGAGGCTGGTTGCATTTTAGCTCTGTAGGGCTTGTGTGGCAAGCATGGCATGGTGGGGAAGGGGCTGATGCGAGTCAGGATCTCACTTGGATGTGGAGTGGGGAGGCTGGGACCTTGAGTGGACTTCGAGGTCCCCTGGTTTTTGTGCGGAGGTTGAGTTTGAAAGGATTTACTACCCTCAGACCTGCTCCTTACATGACTCCTCCTTGTAGGAGCACTGCATTGCTATGAGCATGATTGCCCAGGGAGGTAGTGGAAGCCCCATCCCTGGAAACATTCAAGGTCAGGTTAGATGGAGCTTTGGGCAACTCAATCTGGTTGAAGATGTCCCTGCTCCTGCAGCAGGGTTGGACTGGATGACCTGCAAAGGTCCTTTCCAACCCAGACCGTTGATGATTCTGTGATTCTATGATGTGTCTTATCTGGTTAGGGATGTGCTGTGCCGGTGTGAGCGCATTTCTTCCTGGGCAGCAACATCTTTACAAGATGAACCATAGAGCTAAACTGATGTAACTCTTGGCCTGCCTGTGCTGGTAGTGAAGAGATTCTTGCTGAAGCCCATGCTCTGCCATCTTCATGCCTTGCTGGCATGTAAATGTGCTGTTTGTCCAAACTTCAGGCAAGCTCTGGGTCCTCCAGACCTGGGTGCATTAATGGGGTCCAAGGTCTCGCTCATCCAGGCAACAGAGCAGGGGTTAAAGCTGGGGCCAGTGACCGATGCAGCCTGTCCTGGCCTCAGTTCACCCACAGCAGAATGGAAATTGCGTGGGTTGTGCTTTCGGTCTGCGGGAGTCTCCAGCTTGCTTTTGCCTTGCAGCTCAGGCAGAGCCTTGTCTGTGGTTCAGCCCTGCCTTGAGTCTTGCCCTTTCTCGAAACACGAGGAGCCGGTTGACCTTGACAAATCAGTGCTCTCTTTCCTTTTTTTCTTTGCAGAGACAGCCCTCAGGGTTTTCCCAAGATAGATTAAAACCAGAACCCCCTTGGATTAAAAAAAATGGAGCTGCAGTCACATCTTTTTCCTGCTCCCTACCAATTCTCCCCAGTGCAGACAGACCAGCTGGAGCCACTGGCATTAAAAACCATCCAGAACCCTGCAGGCACTGGTTGACTCCCAACCAGCCAGCCAAGAAACTTGAGCTGGGCACAGGAGCTGTGGGAGAGAAGCAACAGACAAATATTTGGAGGTTCAAGCTGGGTTGACCAGGAGGTCTCTGAAGGAGGGTGTGCAGAGAGGCTTTGAAGCACTGCAGAGGGTGACCCAGCTGCATGTAGCTATGGGCCAACCTGATCTTCTTGCCCCTGCATTATCAGCAGAAGCTTGTGTCCCAGTGGTCTTCCATCCTCATCAGAAGTGAAAATCTCCCGGGGAAACACAAGCTACAACCACATCCTGAACTGCTTCAGGTAAAATCTGGTGTCTCACCATCATCAGTGTGTCCTTTTGAAAATGAGAGGTATTAGTGGGTGCAGTCCACTTTGGGTAATTATCTCCTGATGGGCAAATTCCTTCTATATTTGCTGGCCAAGCATCTTGCAGCGTTCCTTTATGGAGGTAAGATGTGCTAAGGTCCACACCACTGGTGGCTGCAGCTGGGGAGCGGAGTGAACCACCTCAGCTCAAAATGACCCCTGTGAAAAAGGGGGAGGGAGATGGAAGAAAGCTTGTAGCCACAAAGTGCAAAAGCCAAATAAGCAGGTCTCAGTGAGGTGGTGACCATCATCTGAGGTGGTGGCTTTCACCTTGGATTTGCAACTCAAGAAAGAAGAGCAGGAGAACCTATGGATTCTCCTGTCAGCAGGAGATCAAGTCCAGAGTCTGTCTGCTATGGAGGCCCTTACTGAAAAGCCAAGACGTTGCTGCCGGCCAGTGTGCAGTCATCAGCAGAACCAGCAGCAGTTCATACAGCAAGGGACTCAACTTTACCTCTTTGACTTCTTTTTTGCTTGTCTTCCTTCCAATAAAGTCCCTTCCTTTCAGCGCAGTCCCAGGGCACCTGAGAGCTGGCTTCTTTTTCCTGCAACACATGGGCAGGGCTGCACAAGTGTTTGCTGCTTGCAGGGCAGCCCAGTGCTGGCAGGAGCCCATGGCAGGAAAGGGTCAGTGAGCTGGAAGGCAAATGGACAGAGCTTTCCTTTTCAATGGTCTTAACCGTCTCTTGGGATCGGAAGATATCAGATGGAGAAAGCGAAGAGGTTTCTACAAGAAAGCTGGTATGGATCATGTTATGAGGGCACTGCAAGCCAAATGGGTGCTGATGGGTTACAGGAGTTACCCTGAAGATCTCTGTGTGCACCATCTCCAAAACATCTTAATCTAGAGGATATCTCCATGTCTGTGCTGCTGATTCTTGCTGGAGCCATTTAAGATGAAAGATGAACCCTCTTCCCAGCAGTCATTGCCTCTCCATAGCTACCTCATACTTGAGGAGGATGGAGAAGACATGTTCCTGCTTCTCGGCCACTTCCAGAGCCTAGCGATATCCCCTAAGCTGCTGATGAAGGTGGTTTAACACATCCAATTGTAAGAGTTGGCTGGAGTGAGCTAAAAGTGGACGTGCATCCTCTATACCAGTGACTGTGAGGTCTGGCAACATCCATGGTGTCAACCCACCTGGTCTCATGTCCCACCTGCAGTATCTGATGCCTACACATCCCGTGTTGAAGGGAAAATAAGCCCACGTGAACGCACCAGCCCTGAGCTCCAGAGGGCCTTGGCAGATGGAGTCTGAGCCTTGCCTGGCTCCTGCCAACACCTTGGAGATGAACTTGGAGCAGAAAAGAGGGGAAGGATTGCTGATAAGTAGTCTTCTGGCTCCTTATTTCCAGGTTGTGGATGTTATCAAAAGACAGGGGCACTGGGTGGAGGGGTGGTGAGGCTTCACAGGAGGGGAGGGTTTGGCATCTTCTCGGTTGTGTCTTCTCTATGTGAAGAAGAAAAGAGGAGGACGCTAGGGCAGATGGTTTCTCTTTACCTTTTGGGTATTGTTTATCTCTGCCAGGGGCAAAGCAGAGATTCGGGGTTCTGGAGGGTGGTGGCCAGCCCCAAGACCATGCCACAAATAAAGCTCTTCAAGTAAGAGCCTTGCAGGTCCACCTACCACCTCTTCTTCAGCAGGGGCCACATAAGCCAGGGTGTACAGCCGCAGCCTGATCTGCAGAGCCGGCACTTGCCAAAGGTAACCTCGATTGCTGAGGTCCTTGGTGCTGGTGTTTGTGTTGGCTTTGGCTGCTGGCAAACGCTCTACAACCCACAATGAGCCACCTTCGCCCAGGGCTTGTAAGGGCGGGCAGGGGATCTGAAAGGAGAGGGATTCCCCGTTTGGGTTACTGTTAGCTACAGCCCCGGGGAAAAAGGGGCTCGTTTGTGTGGCTGCCAGTCAGACGGGTGTAGTTGGGAGATGCCTACAGGCTTCCTCAGATGGGCTGTTTATGTTCTTGGGGGTGGGCACCACTCCCACCTTCCCCATCTCCTGGCAGACAAGACCTGGAGTACCATCTCCTCCACCAATGTCCTCAAAATCAGTCTTGTTCCTCCTCTCCTCTATATCTCATCCATTGTCCATGGAAACCAGAGGCACCATGTTCTCCAGTGGGCTTCAGGCCAGCTCTGCCCATCTGGCAGTGATGCCGTGTGGATTCGCAAGAATGAGGAGTAAAGTATTGCTCCATATAAGGGGAGCAGCCTAGTGCTTGTGTCATGCTGATTCTTGAATGACCTCTTCTTATCAGCAAAGGGCAAGAGAGGGTGACAGAAGACAAGCAGGCCAGAGGTGAGCTGAGACCAATGGTGTCACACTACTTTTTCCTTGCAAAGTCTTTCACCAGTTTTCAAATGGGATCCGTAAGATATATATCATAGCAACACAGAATCACTTAAGTTGGAAAAGACCTTTAAGATCATTGAGTCCAACAGTAAACCCAACACTTCCAAGCCCCCCACTAATCCATGTCCCTGAGACCTTCCTTCTTGAAGAATATCCAGCCTCTGTGGACCCTTTGTCCTTCAGAGCTGCCTCCCAAGGAACTCTGTTGTCCAGTATCCTAGACAGCCCCAAATCTGCCCTCTGGAAGTCAAGGCAGCAGTTCTGCTGACCCCCCTCCTCACTTCCCCAGGGATCATAGAATCATAGAACTAGAGAATCATAGAATAGGTTGGGTTGGAAGGGACCTTAAAGATCACCCAGTTCCACCCCCCCTGCCTTGGGCAGGGACACCTCCCACTAGATCAGACTGCCCAAGGCCCCATCACCTCCAAACATCACATCACCCTCAAGTCCTTCTCTATTAATGAACAACAGCGGGGCGCCTTCCTCGGTCAGATCCCACACCTCTGTCAGGACATGTGGCCCCTTATGGGTCAAAAGAGAACTTAGGTTAGATGACAGGGAGATGGGTTTTGTTCTACCCCTTCCCAATGCTTGTGTCCTTGTAGTGTGAAACCACAACTCATCTTGATGCCACAAAGGATTTTGGGACAACTTGTGTTGCCACAACATTTGGTTTGTGAATCAGTAAGAGAGTTTTGTTCATGGCAAGGTCTCAGTTGCTGTCTCTTAGGGCCAAGGTCTTCTGAAGGACTGACCAGCCCCTTGGCAATAATGCCACAACCCACGAACCTTCCAGAGGACACAGATGCTTCACGTTGTTGCTTGCATGGGAACTGACCTTTCCTAAAGCTGAATTTAGAATCAGTTTTCAGTGTAAATGCATAAAAAGAAGACTGCCTTCCTTCCTTGGGTGGGGCTCTTTCCCTTCCAGCCACATGCCTTTGTTTGCTCATGAGTATTAACGTTCAGAAGAGATAATACCCCCAAAGCCATCGATTGGCGTCACAGCAGAATAGTTTCCCTGCTGGGCTGCAGTAAAAACAGGCACAAAATGTCAGAGTTTCTAAGCTCCTTAACTTCCAGTTGCATTACCCGCTAATTAGATGATTTCTACACCTCAAAGAGTGATAAAAGATGATGCAGACTTGCGATCTGCAAAAGTCTTCTGGACTGGATGTGGCACTGCTTGCTTGAATACTTCACTGAGCAGACACTACACAAGCCCTAGAGGTGGAAAGGGGCGATGCTGAAGAAAACCTAGGGAAGCAGTCATGGAAGGATTTGGACAACACCCTCAGACACATGGTGTGAATGTTGGGGTTGTCCTGTGCAGGGACTGGAGTTGGACTCGATGATCCTTGTGGGTCCCTTTCAACTCAGGTCATTCTGTGATTCTGTGAAACACTACTAAAATGAGGTCAGCTTGAGAAATGAAGAAGGGTGTTTATAATGTGTGAAAACAAGATACCTGAGAATTTTGTAGAATCATAGAATGGTTTGGGTTGGAAGGGATCTTTGGGCAGGAAGATCATCCAGTTCCAAGCCCCATGCCATGGGCAGGGACACCTCGCACTGGATCAGGCTGTTCAAAGCCCCATCCAACCTGGCCTTGAACACCTCCAGGGATGGGGCAGCCACAACTTCTCTGGGCAACCTGGGCCAGGGCCTCACCACCCTCGCAGGAAAACATTTCTTCCAAAGATCTCATCCCCATCTCCCTTCTTTCAGCTGAAAACCGTTCTCTCTCATCCTATCCCTGCACTCCTTGATAAAGAGCCCCTGAGGTGAAGTGTTTCTGCTGGCCTTTTTGCAGTTTTTGTTGCCTTAATGGCTCAATCACCTTTGCTGAGCTTTCCTTTCAGCTTCAGCCAGTGCACGAACAGTTGTAATTCCCCAGGAATGAGGCTCCACTCAGCTCCCCTTGCACAGTATCTTCAAGGATATCAGAGATATCTTTGTTGTCAGGGTACTGAGGGCACTAAGACACCTTAATGACCATGACCAGCCTCAGCTGGGGCCTCCATTCCTACCCATGGGCCCTGGAGCTCTATTTAAGCTCAGCCTGGGGCATTTACTTTCTCTTTTGGGTGTTTTGGGTGAGTGAAGGTTGATAGCTTCAAGTTAGCTTCAAGTTAGCTATGTGGAGACTTGGTTTTCATGTGTCTTGAATGCAAGCCAGCCTTGACTGACGTACAAGAGCCTGCAGTATCTCCTGGTCCTTGTTTCCCGACTGCAGCTGGCTCTGTGCTAGTATCTCTGAGCATGTGTGTGCAGGAACCAGAGATTAAGTGTGGATTTGGCTCATGGACTGAGATGCATATGGGTGGAGGTATCAACAGGATGGGTTTGGATGTTCCGAGGTAGGTGTGTACTCGGCATTGGTGCAGCTGCACCTGGAATCCTGTGTTCGGTTTTGGGCCCCTCACTCCGAGAAGGACATTGAGAGGCTGAAGCACATCCAGAGGAGGGAACAGAGCTGGGGAAGGGGCTGGAGGATAAGGATTATGAGAGGTGGCTGAGGGACCTGGGGTTATTTAGCCTGTAGAAAAGGAGGCTGAGGGGCGACTTTATCGCTGTCTACAACTGCCTGAAAGGAAGTTGTAGCGAGGTGGGTGCTGGTCTCTTCGGGTGATAGGATGAGAAGAAATGGTCTCAAGTTGTGTAGGGCAGGTTCAGGTTGGACAGTAGGAAAAACTTCTTCACTGAAAGGGTTCTCGGGCGCTGACAGGAGCTGCCCAGGGAGGTGGTGGAGTCACACTCCATGGAAGTATTTAAAAGATGTATAGACGTGGCTTTTGAGAACATGGTTTAGAGGTGGGCTTGGCAGTTTTGGAGGTTTATGGTTGGACTCAATGACCTTAAGGTTCTTTTCCAACCTAAACAATTCTATGATCCATTCATTATATTCTCCACCATCTGTGATGGTCACTACAGTTGAAAGCCCCAATTCACATGCAGCACCTGATCCATGCACAGCAGAGTGTGGTTGATGGGAGGGTGGGGAGATTTGGGGCAGCATTAATGTCCACCCTGGTGCACTGTGCCAGGGGAAGGCTGGGCTCCCTCTGTCCCATGGATCTGCAGGCAGCAGCTGTGCTGGTGGTCTCTGAACACGGGCATTGAAGGGTGACAATGAGGATGCTCCTTGCAAATAGAGGGAGAGGTGGCTGTGCTAAAACCTTTCAGCAAACTGGTCACCTGTTTGGGAGCCTCGGCTGTGAGGCTGGGCTGGGCAGCCCTCCCAGCTCTCAGTCCTACGGAGTGGTGGAAAGCTGTGGCCATCCATCAGGATCTCCTTTCTCCACCCTTGCCAAACCTGCACCTCCCCAAAAAAGCTGTAAACCCCTGCCTTGAAGCAGAAAATAACACAGCTCCTTCCCTTGACTGCATGCCGGGATGAGAGGGGTGAGGTTGTTCAGCATGGAGAAGAGAAGGCTCTGGGAAGACCTTAGAACATCCTTCCAGTACCTGAAAGGGCTCCAGGAGAGCTGGGGGGAGACTTTTTTGAAGAATGTGGAGTGATAGGATCGGGGGAATGGATTTAAATTGGAAGGGGGAAGATTTACATGAGATATTAGGAAGACGATCTTCACGATGAGGGTGGTGAGACACTGGAACAGGTTGTCCAGAGAAGTCTGGATGGCTGCCCCATCCCTGGAGGTGTTCAAGGCCGGGTTGGATGAGGCTTTGAGCAGCCTGATCCAGTTGGAGAGTGTCCCTGCCTGTGGCAGAGGGGTTGGAACTGGATGGGCTTTAAGGTTCTTTTCAACCCAAACCATTCTATGGTCCTGCATCACCCTCCAGCACCCTCAAGCAGAGGAGATGGGCTCAGCATGAACTTTTACCCTTTGTCTCTAAACCAAGAGGTCTCCTAGGCTGAAGGAGATCCATGCTGTTCTTGCAGTCTGGATCTCCAGAGGGCAAAACCCATTGTTCACATGTGCAGCTTGTGAGGAGTGGGGAAGAATGCTCCAGTGAGGATTTGTGAGGTCCAGGAGCTCTAAAGGGCAGGATGCAAACTCTCCTTGTGCAGCTGCATGTGACATTTCCTGCAGAAGGCAAAAGTTTTCTGGGTCTCAGCTGATGATCAGCTTTCTGTGCCCTGAAACATCAGGGCTGTGAGGTGTTGCAGCTGCCTCTGAGTCAGAGTGGCAGCAGATGCTGCTTGTGGAGACATCAAAATATTTAATCCTTTGTTGGAAATTATTATTCCTGGTGTCATTGCGAAGGTGGAGATCAAAAGAGCACAATAAACGCGTCAAAATAAAACCGGAGATGAAGGGGAGTTGCTAGCAGAGGATAATTATCCAACAGAGCGTAGAGATCTTTTCATCTTTGGAAATTCCCTCTACTGTGAAAAGAAAGTCACCAGGTGGAAGTCAGGGGCCACTGTATTTCTCACAGCAGTTCTGCTGCCTCCAGCAGATCCACTCTCATTCCTCTTGGGAAAGAAACTGTCTCTCTGCTCCTGTGGGCCATGAAAAAGCAATGTCAGGATTTGGAATACGACCTAATAGTCCCAGCAGGATAATTTGTACTTTAGAGTTCCTAAAATTCAATCAATCTTTTCCCTTATTGATTCCCTTTGTGTGAAATTTGTATTTCCTTGCTAGGCTGGAAGAGTCTGCGGGGCTCTTCTGGCGGGCGGTGGCTTTCTCCATGCTTGCTTGATCATGTCTCTCTGCTAAAGACGTGCACATTTAAGCCCCAAATTATTTCCTCTGGATGAGGCGTGTTGGCAGGACTTGTGCAGATGTTTTGTATTGGATTTGGAGCAAGACCGTGTCTAAGAGTGCCCACGCCTGCTTTAATTCCAGAACATTCTTCTGGACTGAGCAGACGCTGCAAAAACCACTTTTCTCAGGGACAGAGACTTAGATTTAACTGCTTCCCCCATGGACAAGGTCCTTTCCTGCACTGGAAGTGGGATAGAAAGCTAGTGGATTCTACATAAGCGTTTTTCCTCTTCAGTCTTTACCAAACTCCTCTATTTTTAGGCAAGTGGAAGAATTTGGTAGCTTTAATTTTTCTCTACTGGCTGTGTGTTTCTTATCCATTGTGGAGAGGAACAATAAAATCAACTGAGAGAGTTGGGGTTGTTCAGCCTGGAGAAGAGGAAGCTTTGGGGACATGTTGGAACAACCATCCGGGACTTAAAGGAGACTACAGGAAAGCTGGGGAGGGGCTCTTTGTCAAGAAGTGCTGGGATAGGAAGAGGGGGAGTGGTTTTAGGATGAAACAGGGGAGATTGAGATGAAATCTTAGGAAGAAATGTTTTCCTGTGAGAGTGGTCAGGCCCTGGCACAGGTTGCCCAGAAAAGTGGTGGCTGCCTCCTCCCTGGAGGTGTTCAAGGCCAGGTTGGATGGGGCTTTGAGCAGCCTGGTCCAGTGGGAGATGTCCCTGCCCATGGCAGGGGAGTGGAACTGGATGGGCTTTGAGGTGTCTTCCAACCCAAACCATTCTCTGATTCATTAGAAAGCTCACAGTAGATCTTGGTGCTGAGTGTTGGGTCTGGATCTGCCCCCGAGTGTCACAATTGAGGGATCCCAGGAAGAAAATGTTATCATCCTCTGTGTTCCCTTGTTTTTCCTATTAAAATAATTGTCCAGGGAACGTGGCCACTTTCCCTGGTACCCACGGCAGCGTTGTAGGGTGGGACTGAAATGGGCTGTTCCTGTGAGGTAGTCCACATCAGCCCCCCAAAAAATCTTGTAGGATATACAGACCCTATTGGCCTCAACAGGCTGTTTTGGGAGGGGAACTGAGCTTTAGAGAGGAAATGTGGCTCGTGCCGTAGTAAACTATAAAGGGAATAGAGATGGAATTGGTTTCCTCATGGAGATGTCTCTATTGACTGCCTGGGCCCTGGCATGATCTGAGATCTGTGTGCAGCATCCGAGATTGTCCTGCACTGGAGATTCATTGCCAACCCTCATCTGTCTGTAAACTCCATTTTAAGCACAGACTGTTTGCTTCCTTGGCTAAAAACCACCATGGGGACGTTACATGGATGTGATGGGAGATATTCCTGCATCTGGCACAGGAGTGGTTTTCATGGAAGATTCATCTTGGATAAGTGGTTTTCCAAGTGGTTTGGGTAAACAGAAAATGTGGCTTATAACCAACCCTGGTACAAGACCTGTGCTGGAGCAGCAGATCAGGTGAAGAACCTGCTGTGTGTGACTGGAGAGGCTCCTCCAGAAGCTGGCACCTGGGCTTGCTTTGATGGCCTGAGAACAGACACCTGGTAGCATTTGAGACATCTCTGTTGCTTTCCATCAACGTCCAACATCAAGAAACACATGTCTCAAAGTCTCCATCTCCCAACTGAAGCTGACAAAGAGATTGCAGGATAGCAAATGCGGAGGCCAGGGGCTGAGTGGAGAGCAAGGCTTCACCTCACCCACATCAGAGTGGAGGAGCTGTGTGTAGGGAAGGAGGGTCCTGGAGACCTTACAGTAAGCTCTGCCCCGAAATCTGAAGATGCTCAATGGATGGTGAGCTGGAGAAACTCACAGAGGAGTCTCCTTTTTGTTTAGATTCGAGCACATGCTGGATAAAGAATTACTTTTGGAAACCATTTTGGGGCTGTAATTCCAAGAGGTGCCTGGGTCATTGATGATTGTCCCAGAAGCTGAAGGAGGACCCCACTGGACCTGGAAGTGGATCTTTCAGACAGGAAAGATCACAGGGGGTTCAGACATTTGGAACCAAGAGCAGGGAAGATGTTTGAGATGCACCATGGGGATGTAGTTAGAGTGGGCTGTTGGGGAAGGTGGTCCTGTGGGCAAAGCACCTCTGGAGAAGCAGGATAGCAAAGGCTTAGCAGGATGAGAGCAAAGCTCTCTGTAAGGAAGCAACATGTCTGGGAGGAAAGCCAGACAGGATTGAGCTAAGGTTGGTCAAAATACCACCAAGGAACTTGAGATGTGTAAGCTGCTTTGAGGCTGGGGTTTTTGTCCCTTCAGGGGTCTGTTTTTAGTGAGTTTAGCTTTGATATTTAATGTTTCATTTTCTTTTCTTTCAAACTTTGCGACTGTGTTTGAGGTTAATTCCTACAAAATGCCAGCCAGTCACTCCGAGCCACGTACAATGCGTGCTCAGACAGGTCCTGTCGGAAGCAGTGCTCGAGCGCTTGGTTGAGAGCTCAGGTTTAGGGATAAGATGGGATGGAGAACTGGGTGGGCAGGCAACTCCTGACCTGGTGATGTACCTGGTGGCAAGGGAAAAGCTTTGGCTTCAGTAGACCATGTCAGGTAGATAGGGCTGATCCAGGTTTTGCCAACAGAAACCCAATGAGGAGGTCTGCAAGGGAACGGCATGGCACAAAACCGTAGCAATGAGAGCTCCTCAGGAGAGTGTAGCCCCTTGATTTGAAGGGAGGCGCTACCTGATGGCATTCCATAGACAGATCTTCTTGCCTCTTTCCCTTTCTCAATGTATATGCCCACTTCTACAGGCTGGAGTGGTAAGGATTCACTGGAGCCTGGTGGACATCTAAAATACAACCCAACTGATGAGCCAAGCAATTACCTGGCTGTTTCAAAGTGGGTTGCATCACTCTGGCCCTGCTCTGGGAACATGGCATACTGTGTGAGGATGGGCTCCGGAGCCCCTTGCAGCTGCCTGCTTGTGCACCTGGGTGCTTTCATCTCCCTGCACTCCAGGGAAAGGGCTGCCAGGTGCTTTCCCATGGAGTTGGAGCTCTGTTGCTGCCTGTCCTGATGACGAGCCCTTTGGGATAGGTTCTGCAGCAGCTCTCCTGCTGTGTGGTTCAACCTGCACTGCTGGGAGTCCCCCAACGCAAGGCAGCAGCCAGTGCCTGCACGCAGGCTGTAGGTCCCATTGAGGCATGCTGAAGCCTCCACGGACTTGAGAGGGTCCAGGAATTGGGTTTAGAAATTAGAAAAGCAAGAAAAGCTGTCCTGAGATACAAAGCAATCTGCTTGCACAGGAGGGATGTTCAACACGATGAAACCTGGGGTTGTGTGCTCCTGGAAGAAGTGTCAATCCTGGCATTTGACAGGCACTGTGTGTGAGCACACGAGGGAGTCGTGCTTGGATCTGTGGCAATGCGGCCAAATCCTTCAGCACGTGAGCTCCATAAAAGGGAAAGATTTTCTGTGATAAGCCATATGGCATATTCTTATATACAACATCTCGCATTCCTGAGCGATGGGATCCATAATGACATGGATGAGAACTGGCTTGTCTTTGTGCTCAGTGCTGTGTCAGGACCTGAGCGGGTGCTGGGAAGAGGTAGAACCACGCAGCTGGACAGAAGCAGGGAGATATGAACAGCTAAGGCTCCTCCCCTCTACGTCTACATTGGCTCAGCTGCACGTGGTGTTGGCCATGGAGTTAATTTTTCTGCTGCAATATCTTGCATACGCCTTGCAAGGAGGCATCAGGACCCAAGCAGGTGGATTTGGTGACCTTGGTCTCTGCTAAAGCATATGTCTTCCTAGTGCTCTGTTGGGTAGTGAATTGCAGGCAGGGCCTCTCATAAGTGTCCTAAAAGCAACACATGGGTTAATACTCCAGGGAATGTGAAAGAATGTGAAAGCTGGTTCATGGCAAGGTCCATTTCCCAGCAGCGAGTGGAAGTGACAGCATTCACCACAATATCCTTTTCATGACAATAAAGGTCTGACTTTGAGTGATGAAACCAAGAACATTCATAGATGAAAACTATCCTTAAATCACCTCTCAAGGGCCTTGCTAGATGCAGGTGTCGGGGAAATACAGGATGTTTTGTGTATGCTCGGCACACTTGGTCTCATCCCGAGGAAGGGGGTGTGCTTGGCCTGGAGCAAAGTCAAGAGCCCTTTGCTCTGTCTGCCTGGGCCACCCCTTGTAGCTGTGAGGAGATGTAAAGGGTGAAGTGATGTGCAAGGGGTGACTGTGCCTAATGTGACAAAGGAGGCAGGAAGGAGAGCTCGTACACCTTCAGCATGCAGGGGTGGGTCGAAGGTGGGGTTCTTTTTGATCTCACCCTTAATGGTGAAAGGAATCCCTGGTGAAGGAGATGCTGGAGTGACAGGACAAGCAGTGGGAGACATGAAGAATCACAGAAGGGTCTGGGTTAGAAAGAACCTTAAATCCCATGCAGTTCCCAACCACCGTGCCATGAGCAGGGACACCTTCCACTGGACCAGGTTGCTCAAAGCCTCATCCAGCCTCACCTTGAACACTCCAGGGATGGGACATCCATGACATCTCTGGGTAACTTGTGCTGATGCCTCACCAGAAGCCTGTATTGCTTTTGGAGTAAATTAATGCCGCCTCTGAGAGGAACCTGAGTGTGATTCTGGGGATAGTTTGCACCAGAAACCCCCTCCTCTCATCCATTTCAGGCTGAAAAAAAATCATGAAATTGGTCTAGACTTGGCCCTTTGCACCCTTTGCAGTTCTCCAGCCCTTCAAATCCCAGGTGGCCCACTTAGATTCTCTCTGTAGCCATAGTCTCCTTTGCAAGACACAACTGTGCTGCACACACACCTTTCTGGGCTGGGACACCACAGGGAAGTTACTCCAGGGCCTGTAAATGGGGCAGAAACACAAGAAATGAGTGTGATATCTCCTGGCCACAGGAGATGTTGTGGGGATGCACACGAGTATGGTCTAGCTGTGAAAAGCTGAGTGGCTCTGCACTGCTGGGACGTGGGGTCAATTCTCACTCTCTGGTGGGGTTGCCTTTATCAGAATAGTTACGGGCACTGGGAGGTGAAAAAATTGGAGGAGAGAAAGAGGCAAAAGGAAAGCAATGGGGTGCCAAGGAAATTAGAGGGGGTAAAGGAAAGCAGAGGAGGAGCGACTCTCTCCGCCCTTTCCTTTATCCCACATATGAGAAGACATGGAGGGGAAAGCAACACAAGTGGAGAGAGGAGGTGGTGATAGTGCCCGTCTACTCCACTCTCGTGAGGCCTCACCTGGACTATTGTGTCCAGTTCTGGAATCTTCAGGATAAGAAAGAGATGGAACTGTTGGAACGGGTCCAGAGTAGGCCTCAAAGATGATCTGAGGCCTGGAGCACCTCTGCTGTGAGGACAGGCTGAGAGAATTGGGCTTGTTCAGCCTGGAGAACAGAAGTCTGTGGGAGACCTTAGAGTGGCCTCTCAGCACCTGGAGAGGCTCCAGGAAAGCTGGGGAGGGACTTTTAACAAAGGCAAGTAGTGCTAGGATGAGGGGGGATGGCTGTAAATTGGAAAGGGGGAAGATGTAGATTAGACATTAGGAAGAAATTCTTAGTGCTGAGGGTGGTGAGACATTGGCCCGGGTTGGCCAGAGAAGTGGTTTCCACATCCCTGAAGGTGTTCAAAGTGTTCAAGGCCAGGCTGGATGGGGCTTTGAGCAGCCTGATCCAGTGGGAGGTGTCCCTGCTCATGGCAGAGGGGTTGGAACTGGATGGGCTTTAAGGTCCCTTCCAACGCAAATCATTCTATGACTCTAGTGGGTCACCTCTGAGAGACCCATGCAAAAAGATGTGGGAATGGGAAGGGGGAAGAGTTAAAAGAGAAAAGTTGTCTTCACACGCTGGGAGGGGAAGGAAATCCCTTGCATTCAGGGAAGCACAAATATTGAGCCAGATGGAAACCAGAACACAATCTGCTTGATTTCCCATCATCTATGGTGGATCTGACATGGTTGGATTTGTTGGCAATGAGTTACACCGTCTCTGTGAGTGGTGTGAAATAACGCTTCCTTTTGTTTGCTTTAAGCCTGTGCCAGGTTATCTTGGGACCTTCCAGTTCCTGTGGAGTGTGAAAGCTGTCAGCTGCCCTCTGGCCCAATTTTGTACTGTCGAGAAGCACAAACGCTTGATCTGAATTTACCTCCAATGTGCAGGAAGTTGTTGCATTGTGGCTGACCAAAGGCTGGCCAACCTGATGCCCCGAGCCGCCACAGGACTGGCTTCTCACACCCTGGCTTGCAGTCCTTTGCTTTGATCTGCCTGGCTGAGAAAGTTCTTTGTGCCAAAGTGCTGCTGATAAGCTGGGTTCTTGCTTTTCTTTGTAGCGCTGAGGATGTGGCAGGGATGGAGATTGCAGCGAGGTTGACCATCGGGGAAACCCATGTATCTGAGATACCTGCCAGATGCTGGTGGAAGCTGAGCTCAGCCTAACCCAAACCCTCCCACCAACCCTGCCCCTGGGTAACCCTGGCATGGTTGCTGTCTGTCCCATCTTCTCATAGAATCATTAAGGTTGGAAAAGACCTCTAAGGTCATCTAGTCCAACTGCCAGCTCAACAGCACTATGCCTACTAAACCATGTCATGAAGTGTCATGGCCACATGCTTTTTAAACACCTCCAAGGATGGGGACTCCACCACTTCCCTGGGCAGCCTGTTCCGATGCTCCACCACTCTTTCAGTAAAGAAATTTTCCCTAATATCCAATCTAAACCTACTGTGGTGCAACTTGAGGCCATGTACTCTTGACCTGTCACTTGGGAGAAGAGACCAGCACCCACCCCACTACAACCTCCTTTCAGGGAGTTGTAGGGAGTGATAAGGACTCCCCTCAGCCTCCTCTTCTCCAAGCTAAACAATCCTAGTTCTCTCAGCTGCTCCCAATAACCCCTGTGCTCCAGACCCTTCGCCAGCTCCCTTGCCTTCCCCTGGACATGCTCCTTCAACTTAATGCCCTTGTACTTCTTGTCCTTGTCCTGATTATGGATATTAAAAGGCCAGCCTTGAGAAGCAAAGTTCCTGCTGAAAGCACAGCCTGGTGATGAAGGGAAGCCAATATAAACACCTGGCAAAATTCCCTGGCCAAGTTTCACACCTAGAATGAATCAAAATATCTTCCTTCCTGCTCAGGCAGCTCCCAAGGAGTCACTTGTTCCTGCCCCACACGCTTTCTTTTCTTTCCAGGAGAAAACTTGCTTCCTCTGGAAAGTTCACACGATGAAACCTTTTATTTTACACTGGGCCCCTCGACTGTGGTTCCAGTTGAAGGCTGGGAACGGGGAATGCTGCTCCCTCTCCTGTACTGACTTCAGGCATGTTTAGCTTGGGAGGTCTGTGCATCTGTCGTTAATTAGCTCCACATTAAAAACGACATGGAATAAACTCAGTAACAGTTCAGATTGAAGAGAGATGTTGACCTGTCCCTCCTGGTAGTGAGGTTTCTTTGGCTTTATGCAACCTGAGCTTTGCTCATTGTCCAAACAGCTGCGGACAGGTGGGAGTGGCAAGGCCCTCTCTGTCTTCGTTCTGATATCCTATCTAAGAGGTGCTGGCTTCAGAGAAGCTCAGTTGCCCTGATATGCCTGGTTAGGTGGTCCTTGATTTTATTTTGCTTTGAAAGATTCAAGTATTTGCAGGAGAGGATGTGAAATAGGGTGAAGACAAGGAGGACGATGGTTTTAAACTAAGGGAGGGGAGATTTAGACTGGATACAAGGAAAAAATTTTTTCAATTCCCATCCCTGGAAATGTTCTGGGTCAGGTTGGGTGGGGGTCTGAGCAGCCTGGTCTGGTTAAAGATGTCCCTGCTTCTGCAGGAGGGTTGGAACTGGATGACCTTTGAAGGTCCCTTCCAACCCAAAACATTCTGTGATTCTGTGAAGAATTCTCTAGACATCTCAACAATTCCATAAGTAAATAACCCACTCCTCTATGCTCTTATGGAGGAAAATCACATCACCTGCAAGACAACTTGGTGCCCCAACAACTCTCCCTGCCCACCCTCTCTTTCCCTCTGATTTCTCTTTGCAGTTCCCATCCCACCCAGTTTAAGCTGCTGAACTGTAAGTGCCAAGTGTTGTTTGATGTGACCTGGGATATCCTCTCTCTCTTGTGGTTACTTGCCCAGAAGGACGTGGGTCTCTTGCATGTTCTCGGGCATCTTGAATCCCCATGATCCCAAGTGATGGCAAAGATCTGGCAGGACTTCGGTAAGAGGAGTGCTTGAGCAAGCCAAGACTCCTTAGCTTGGAAAGAAGAGGGGAAATACAGCAGATCCATCAAATCCTGTGTCACATGGAGAGGTGGGAGGGAATTACGTGTTCATTGAGAATTGATTTCTTGGAGGAATTTCTGGCCAAATTTCAGGGGGTGAAGATTCTTAGGGGACACCTACACCAGGGCTGTGGCTGTGCATTTTGCATTGCTGGAGAGGATTGTGTGCGCTGGTTGAAGAGCAAAGCAATGCTCTGATTCAGCTTTCCATCATGAAACCTGGTGATTTCCAAAACCACCTTCAAATATGTTTCCAGGCATTAAACTCAGACTCAGCCCAAGATTCCAATGGAAAGAGGAAAGCACAGCTGAGACAGTTTTATTCATACAAATATGTACTTTGAAAAAAAGCATGTCCTGTTGTATTCCTTCAGAAGAGGAGTTATGCCATGCTCCTCCAGAGGAGAAGGGATAGTGGACAGAAATTCTTCATGATGAGAGCGGTGAGGCACTGGCACAGGTTGCCCGGAGACAGTTGTGGATGTCCCATCCCTGGAGGTGTTCAAGGCCAGGTTGGATGGGGCTTTGAGCAACCTGGTCCAGTGGGAGGCGTCCCTGCCCATGGCAAGGGGCTGGAACTGGATAGGTTTTAAGGTTTCTTCCAAACCATTGGATGATTCTATGATCCTTCTGCATTATGTCTTCACATCCTCGGGTGAAAGCTGACACAGGCTTCTAAGGGTGTGATAAAGGACGACTTTTGTTTTCTTCATTAACAAAGTCTGCCTCCTGAATGACCTGATGATGTAAGATCAATCTTACATTTGGAATTACCTTAAAAGCTGCTTTAGTCTTCCCCTTGCCCGATTGGGAGGGAAACAGTGATTTCATAGCCAATCTCTTCTCAAATTGCTCTCCTGTCACCAGCAACAGCAGAAAGCAATGAGAAGCAATACATTTTCTTTGTTACCGGCAAATTTTGCTTCATTTTAGAACAATGTATTCCTTGTCTTCGCTATTGGCTCAAGTGATTAACTTATTGTCAATGATTTATGACTCCTCTTAAACTATTGCTAGGGTTGTTGGGCTGACATCATCAAATTGCTCCACTTAAGAGCAGGCAGAGCCAGCAGATAAGCGATCCTGACTCGTTGCTACTGTTCCAGGCAGGATTTGCTGAAATACCAATGGTGTGAATGCAGAGGTTGAGTTTTCTCACCCCACTCTTTCTTTTCTTGGGTGATGGTCCAAGCTCAGGTGTTGGAGTATGAACTTGTGCTTCACAATCAAGAAGCTCCATCAGCGGTTTCCGGTGGAAGCAAAGGTAAAGACAAGGAGCCAGTAGCTACACGCTGCTAATTAAGATTAAATGCATTCAGCAGCTGACAGCCCTCAGGCTACAAGCGAAAAATGGAACACCCCAAGGCTGGCTCCTCCTTGCACCCCTGAAAAGGGGCCTTTGTAGTTGCTGTGCAGAGCAGATCTCATTATTGGAGGCAGAGATGGACTCTTATTAGCAGCTCTCGTTGTGTCCTGGGAGGGTTTGTGCTCACAGCTTGTGGCAATGCTAATTCAATGTCCCCTCAAACACACCTTGATGGGATGACTGATAGACCTCCGCTACGTTAAATTTTTGTATGATGCACTGCAGACCTTACAAGGAAATGATCTGATGAGTCCTGGCATGAATTTTCCAGCTGCAGCTGTGCATGAGCGAGGAACTGGCATTGTCTTTCACCACCCTGAGTCTCTCTGCTCCTCTGGGTCTTCTACCTCATCCGGGATTATGAAGCTATCTTGTAGGCAGGTCTCTGGTGTTTTTGTCCTTGCTTGAAATGTTCTTCCTTTCCCATTTGGTGTCCTCTGCAAAAATGCTTCCTTCTGGAGCTTGAATACCCTCCGAAGCAAATCTCTGTGCTACTTTTACTGACCTGAGTAGTTCTCCAGCCAAGAGGGGGTGGCAGAAGGTCCCTGGAAGAATTAGGGCTGTGCAAGCTCTTGGAAATACCCATTTGTTTGTTGCATCTCATTCCCCACTCTTCTGCCTCTCTTCCTCCTTTTCCTTCTGCATATTCCGTCCTCTCCGGTGTCCTGGTTGGGAACAGGTCATGGTTGAGCTGGAAGCTCATCCATACAAGCCAAAATATCTGCAGTGCCTGCAACGTGCAACTGGTGGAGTCACCCGTGTTTGCCATATGAATCCTCCTTCTGGTCCTTAAATGGATGAGGGCCAAGTCTGGCAGACCAGGACAGACAGGGTCTGAGGCTGTCACTGCTCTGTGAGCTGCACATCAAACGTTCATCCATCTAAGGTGCCAGCAGAGCAAAAAAGCACCCTGTTCATAGCCTGTTTGCTGGGCTTGCCGAGAGGGAAAGCAAGAAGGAGGAGGTTGCTCTGCAAAGGGTATGCACCCTCCTTCCTTCCCCAGGCTACTCTCCTGCACCGCTTCTCTCCTCGTTTAGGGTGGTTGCACAGCTTCTGCTGTGTTGTCTCTTTACCCATATTCTCCCACTCTTCTCCCACCCAAACAGAAATATCTTCAAATACAGCCCAAAATGTAGCCTGTGCCTCCAGGCTAAGAATACTTGGTCTAAAGGAGTTTGAGTCGTTTGTGCTGTATCCTGATCATCCCACCGCTGTGGTCTTGCTCTGAGCTGGCATCTCTGAGCAGAGCAGCTCCTGTGCTGCCACATCAAGCATTCCTCCTTTTCTGGAGGGTAGGTCCTACCTGCTCCCTGGTCTTTAGTAGTCAGGCTACAGGTGGGAGAGGACGCAGAAGCTCAGGGTGATGGATTCAAGGTCATATTGAGTACAATTCTCTTCCACCACCTGTTTGCAAGGGCTTTGCTGTCCCACTTCCACTGGGAGCTGCTTGGTTTGGTGGCACCATGCAGCTCTGAAGCAGGATGCTGGCTATTTCCTTTTCAAGGCAGACACCTTTGTCAAAACAAACTTTCTGAGATAAACCGTGCTGTTGTTCACTCCTGGGGTCACCACTTCAAACAGCCTGAGCTTATCAGGTCCCACCTGGCCATGGGTGGGAGATGACCTGGTCACCGTCATGTCTGGCACATGCTGGGTGGGTGGGGTGAAGCAAATTGGTGATTCCTACATGTGCCTAGTGGATGGACACCCACCTTGATCTCTGCCTCACCAGCAGAACTGCCAGCAGGCTGGTGCCATTGCTGCTTGTCCTGCAAAAGAATTAAAGGCTATTTCGGAAGCAGCCTGCATGGAATTTTCTGGCATCACCTTACTCACTTCTAAACATATATTGAACCCTGTATTCTGCTTTGAGTTAAAGCAGAATTAATTTTCTAACTTTCAGCTAAGCCTTGCTGAAGTAACTTCATTTTCTGAAAGCTCACTACATGTTTTTTTCAGACAGTGTCTGCCTCTAGAATTGATAACACTGAAAATTTAGGATTGTTACCAAAGTAACAGGGCATCGGTGTACAGAAAGTCATTGCTTACATCTATCCTTATGGAGGAAAAAGTCATCTTCAAGATGATGGAATGTAGTAAGTGAAAGGGATAAAAAAGTATTGCACCTGCAGGGAGAAGCGGACAGGGCAGGTGACCCCAAACCGACCAACCCCATATATGTCATACTTGGGATAAAACTGAGGGATCACTAGGGACAAGTTCTCTTATTCAATGGTCAATGTCCAGTAAGTATTCTATTTGGTTTTTTTGCCCTGATTCTGGATTTGTGTGTTCCTGAGTCTCATTCCTAAGACGAGCTCCCACTTGCTACCGAGTCTGTTCCCTGTGTCTGCTCTGCAGCATCAGTGGTGATGTAGTCATCTTGCACAGTGGTGGTTCTATTTTGTATATTTGTCTATATATAACATATCCCCAACGTAAGAAGGATATGGAATTGTTGGAATGGGACTCCACAAGGATGGTGTGAGGGCTGGAGCATCTCTGCTCCAAGGACAGGCTGAGAGAGTTGGGGTTGTTCAGCCTGGAGAAGGATTTGGGGAGACCTTCTAGAAGCCTCCTGGTACCTGAAGAGGCTCCAGGAAAGCTAGAGAGGAACTTTTTATAGGGGCCTGGAGTGACAGGATGAGGGGGAATGGCTGTAAATTGGAAGAGGAAAGATTTAGATTAGACATTAGGAAGAAATTCTTCATGATGAGAGTGGTGAGGCACTGGCATAGGTTGCTCAGGGAAGCTGTGGATGCCCCAAACCTGGAGGTGTTCAAGGCCAGGCTGGGTGGGACTTTGAGCATCCTGGTCCAGTGGGAGGTGTCCCTGCCTATGGCAGGGAGGTTGGAACTGGATGGGCTTTAAGGTCCCTTCCAACCCAAACCATTCTATGATTCTATGAATTTCTTATATTTATCACTATTATTTTTCATTATTATTGTTTCATTAAAACTGTTTTAGCTTTAGTTTCCAACCCACAAGTCTCTTTTTCTTGTTTCCCTTTCCCTGGGAGGTGGTGGGACGAGGATTTGTCCTCAACTTCTCCTACTTAGCTGCTAATCAAACCAGGCTTGGGGCTAAACTGTGACACCCAGTCGCTCTCCCACTCCTCCCTGGCAACTCCATCCTTGTGGCAGAGCATAAAGGACACGTTTGCAGTGTGTCACTAACTTTCTACAAAACCATAGTCCTGTCACAACCACAAGGTGCCCCAGTTTCTCCATGTGTGTATTGGAGACGGAAGCTGTTTCACCTGTATGTTCTTCAGCCCAAGGTGGAGTGTTTCCTGCTATGTCGTGTGCACTGCCAAGTATGTCAGAGGACTTGGATCTCCTGGGGACAAGTGGGAGCTATTGGATTCTCATCACTGTGGCAGATGGTAGCTCCTCCTGCAATGGGCACGAGTGATATTATTCAGCGAGTCAGCAGATTAGTTTACTCACCCTCCTGCTGCCAATTCCCATCTTTGCCAGCTCAGAAGGTATCTGGGCTGATAAAACACCTTGGTTCAAAAGAAGCCATCGAGGTTGCCACTCCAATTGAGGTTGAAGACTCACAGCGTGCAGTGGTTAGAGTAACATCTGCACAATAAACCAGGAAAAGGCTGCTGTGATACCCCCTGCCCAGAATTTCTGCTCATCTGATCGGAGTATGGTCCCACTGAAGGATGTGAACATAAAGACAGCAAGCGAGCATCAGCAAGAAAGTTGCCAGATGATCTTCTTGCACTCAGTGATGCAATGAAGGCGTTTGTTTGGTCTTGGTACAAAGACCAAAGGATGAAAAGGATGAAAAATAAACCAAGAACCTTGAAGTCTGTTCACATGGATACTGGCACTTAGTTCAGTTGAGCAGCCATGGGCTGTTGGAGGCACCCTAGGATCTACTGGCCTCCAGCTGTGATGGTCTCCCACAGGACTTGCGACATACACAGATGTTTAAGGTATCATAGAGCATCTTGTGTATCACCAGGCATCTTGTAGGGAGCCACCTGACCCGTAAATCCCAAAGATTCTACTCTACCAGCCAGCTGCTGGGCTAAATTCATCAGCTGCTTCTGGTGGCTTCTCATCTCTGAAAATGTACTTTGGGTCAAATGGGAAGAAGCAGCAGCAGAGGGAGCTGGTTGGCCGGTAGATGGTTGAAAAATATGCTTAAAAGGTATTCTTGCTTCACTGAGTAGAACTTCAGGGCTGAGCAGGACTTGGCCTGTAAATATTGCACCCTGCAGCTAGGCTGGATTCTGCATGGTGACGAGGAGAATGACCTTCTGTCCTTGCAAATAAATCTGGGAGGTGGCAGTGGGATTGCAAAGCCTGATGCAGGAGCTGCCTGTATATCATGAATATAAGAAGTCCATCATCACAGGCTGTACTTGGCCAATAAACCCCATCCTGCATTGGTCCCATGGAAGGGCAACCTTGGAGCTATGCTACCAGCATTAGGGCTAAATCTCACTGGGGTTCTATTAGGGGGAAAGAACATCAGATGCACGCGTGTGTGTGTGTGTATGATTTTATATCAGCCTGATTTAGCTTTGCCGGTCTGAGTGAAGTGACATTTCGGATCCCCTGGGGTGGGGTGTGACCCTGCAGGAAGGGCATTTTCCAGCAGCACTAGTCCAAGTGTAGTCCAAGGGTTTCCCAGAAAGTGGCATTTTGTCTCTGCTGAAGGAGAGCATTGCCTAAGCTGCTCTACGTTTGGCTTTTTTTTCCTATTTCATTTGCAAAAGCATTCAAGCTATAGATTCCTCTCTCCTTTTTGCAGGCAAGATCTTTTCAAGATTCTCTCTCCTTTCAGAAAGCAGATGTTGGCAGGAATCTTAATTTCATGTCATTAAAATCCGCTTTGATTTTTTTCCTATCCTGCTTTTTTTTTTTTAATCACTTATATTAAATTACAGGCTTTAAGGATTGCTCCACAGTTTAGGAAGATGTTTGTGGCTCAGGAAAAACAAAAAAATCAGTCCCCTGATTTTACTGTGAATATGAGTGAGCTCAGTACATTTTTAATACATTCGCCACTGATATTCTGTTAAGGTTGATGTCCTTTCAAAGAATAGCCATCCATAGAATAGAATCGTAGAATAATGGAATAATTTGGTTGGAAAAGACCTTTGAGATCATCGAGTCCAACCCTACCTGTCCACTACTAAACCAGGTCCCTGAGGACTTAATCTACCCACTTTTTACATACCCCCAGGGATGGGGACTCCACTCCCTGTCTGGGCAGCCTCTGACAGTGCCCGAGAACCCTTTCAGTGAAGAAATTTTTTGTGATATCCAATCTAAACCTGCCCTGGTGCAACTTGAGGCCATTTCCTCTCATCCTATCACTTGTTACTTGGGACGTGACCAACACTCACCTCGCTACAACCTCTTTCCAGGTTGTAGACAGGGATAAGGTCTCCCCTCAGCCTCCCCTTCTTCAGGCTCCACAACTCCCGTTCTATCAATCTCTCCTCAGAACTTGTCCTCCAGCCCCTCCACCATCTTTGTTGCCCTTCTTTGGACAGGCTCAGTCCAGGGACTTTAGGATTTGGGTTTAAACCTGTCCTTGCCTCGCCTCTGCTCGCAGTAATCCCCTGTTGCTTTGAAATGAGGCCAACGACTCCCTCTCTCAATGGGCTCTCGGGAGAATTTGTGCTCTCGGCAATGTGCACTCGCAGCCCTGAAGGCCAACTGTATCCTGGGCTGCAGCAAAAGCAGCGTGGCCAGCAGGTGATTCTGCCCCTCTATTCCTCTCTTGTGAGACCTCATCTGCAATAGAGTCCAGTTCTGCAATCCTCAACATAAGAAGGATACGGAGCTGTTGGAATGGGTCCAGAGGAGGCTACAAAGATGATTGGAGGGCTGGAGCACCTTCCCATACGAGGACAGGCTGAGAGAGTTGGGCTTGTTCAGCCTGGAGAAGAGAAGGCTCCAAGGAGATCTTACAGTGACCTTCCAGTACCTGAAGGGGCTACAGGAAAGCTGGAGAGGGGCTGTTAATAAAGGCTTGTGGTGACAGGATGAGGGGGAATGGGTATCAACTGGAGAGGGGCAGATTTAGACTGGACATTAGGAAGAATTTCTTCACCATGAGGGTGGTGAGGCATTGGCCCAGGTTGCCCAGGGAGGTTGTGGCTGCTCCATCCCTGGAGGTGTTCAAGGCCAGGTTGGATGGGCCTTGGGCAGCCTGATCCAGTGGGAGGTGTCCCTGCCCATGGCAGGGGGTTGGAACTGGATGATCTTTAAGGTCCCTTCCAACCCAAACTATTCTACGATGTCTATGATTTGTCCAGGTCTGCTGGAGATGCTCAGGGCTGGCTGGAGCTCCCACTTAGGCAGCGAGGTCACAGCCCCTGTTCCATGATGTACTCCAACTGCCTCATCTCCCAGGAGGGAAGATCTGTGATTTGGCAAAGAGCTTCCCAGGATGGATTTTGCTTTGCTGTGAAGGCTTATGGAAATCACCGAACTCCTGCCCGTGATTTCCTGCACGTCTTTCACAATTTCTGCAGTGTCAGAGAGGACTTTTCATTTGCTTAAACTCAATTCCCTTTTGGGGCTTTAAACAGTGAAAGCAGATCAATGTCTCGTGAACCTCCTCCGTAAAGATGGGTGTGATTTGCTGCCATACTGCAGCTTTCTAGGCTGGAAGCTTTATCACTCACTTCTCCCTCTCATCTCCTTATTCCCACCATGAGCACTTTAAGCCATGGCACAGGCAGAGAGCCATCAAAGGTTATAACTCCTGCGGATGTTTACTTAAGTGTCTTATTTAGAAGATGATGAGGCTTGAGTGCTTATCCTAATGCAGTCACAATTCAAAGTTACTGGTGTGCTCTTAACTAATAAACTTCTAATTGCAGACCAGAATAGAAAGCTCTGTAATCACATAAAATTACTTTCTGATGGGTGAAAATGCATGAGCCTGGGGCTGAGATTTGCTTCCCTTCCCCCCTCCCCTTGTGTCTTCAGGCAGGAGTAGAAGGCTCCTGGGAAGCCAGAGGTTTTGCCCGATAGGAGCAGTGAGGAAGGATGGGGAAGGCAGGAGCATCCACCCCTCACTGTAGTGATGGCTCTTTTTGAAGTGCTCACTGTTCAAATTGGATTTGACACTGGTTATCATTGCGAATTGTGATTATGGGGCAGATGGGAAAGGGATCTCTCTGAGGCATTGTGAAAGCTTCCCTGCTCTGGATTTCACCCAACTTGTCGCTAAGCTTTTCTCAATGGTGCCAAGTTCCCCTTTGCCTGGAAAGGAAGATATCAGTATCCCTGGGAGAGGCGCACCGCATCGTGAGGGGAGGAGTGGACTGGGAAACAGGGCTCCCTGCAATGAACCTGGTGGCCTCCATCCCTTCATCCACGTTGTCTGCAGCACCGATGATTCAATGGGGGGTAAGTGAGCTCCAGAGACATCTGGGAGACCCCGAGCCCAATCAGAGACATCCGCTGGGGTAGCACAAGACCTTGGCTTGAGAGTGGGCAAAGAGCTCTCCAGATGGGAGGGAAATACTCCAGAGGCTCCAGCTGGAGGAATCCTGAGTGTTCTTCAAGAGAGAGTGAAGGAAGGGGCTTTGCATGCTGCAGAGAAACAGCTCAGTGGGACACAGGGGCTTAAAGGTGTAGGCTGAAGTCCCATGTTGAATGGGGCTCAGCAGGCGATGAAATGCAAAGTGATATCTGATCTACATGCAGAAAAGGCCACCTCTCACTGCTGGGGCAGGAACATCTCCCTCCATATCTTTCTGGGGGGTGCTCGGTGAGATGAGCCGACGTGAGGCATCTCAGGGAGCACATCGTCAGCGCAGCACTGTGTGACACCGAGACCTCTCTGAGGAGACTTCCAGGGCCAGGAGCACGGCAGGGCCATCTCCCTCACTGTTGCGCACGTGCAGGGCGGGAGGCACTCCCTGGACACTAGCGAGGCTGTCCTGATGTCAACCCGGCTGACGGTGGAGTGAGGGTCAGGATGTTCCCTCAGATGGAGCCTTGCCTGGCCGAGGTCGGATTTCCAGGGGCAGGAAGAATAATGTCCCCAGAGACCTCTGATGCACTGTGTGTGCAGTGGCGGTGGCCGACGGACAGATGGCTTCATGCCTACATGGCTTCTCTGTCTATAAAACACAGTCCTTAGGTGCAGCACGTGCAACGTGGGCACAAAGCAGGGAGGGAAGATGCCCAGGAGTTAGAATTCACATGCTTTCAAATCCAAAGTTGACCTTAAACTCCAGATTCTGTAAAATAAAAATCTTAGATCCACATTTCTCTTGGTGAGGTTTGTCCTTAATTGGGACTTTGGTGTTCGTTCTCAATTATTCAATGATTTTTTTTTTTCTGTACAGTCTGGTTTTGGTTATCGTGCTTTATCTCAAGTGTCTTGCATCTCAGGCTGGCATCTGTGACGATATGAGGCACAAGCATTCCTCCGAGCCCTTCCAGGAGCCTCACATCTCAATTCACAGATAGGACAGGTCCTGGCTACTAAATCATAGAATGGTTTGGAAGGGACAACTTAAAGCCCATCCAGTTCCAACCCTGTGCCATGGGCAGGGACACCTCCCACTGGATCAGGCTGCTCCAAGCCCCATCCAACCTGGCCTTGAACACCTCCAGGGATGGGGAGCCACAGCTTCTCTGGGCAACCTGGGCCAGGGCCTGACCACCCTCACAGTGAACAATTTCTTCCTAACATGTAATCTGAATCTTTCCTCTTTCATCTTTAATATTAATACTAAGTAATATTTATCCTTATCAGTTTTCATTCTAATTCCCCTCTTCCTTTGTGCTGCTCTTCCTTCAGTAACTCAAGACAAGACCATCCCATCAGCACCACCCAGAACCTTCCTGGAGCTCCCTGCCTTACATCTCACCTGGAGTAAGTTGATACCTATATTTCAAAGCACCTGATATGTTTCAATAGCAGAAATCAAGATGTTCTTCCGGTTAATTTCTGGCTTAGGGGAGGAATGCATGCTCTGGATCACGTGTACCAAGACTGGACTCAGAAATGGCTCAGCCAAAATCCCGCACTCTCAATGACGACCATGACTATTGCAGTTGCCAAGCCAGAATGGCCACCTTGTAGGTTCATCTTATAGATGATACTTCAGGGCTGTAGAATGCCATAGGTGGCTGTGTGTAGACCCTCTTTCACCTGTGCCTCACACCACTGACTGGTGGCCGTAGAGGTACCTGCACCCAGAACACACCAAGGGACATCTGACAGAGCCAGCATTGGGCTGCTGCAGCTGTGGCTTCCTGTGGTCTCCCGAGGAGATGAATTTTGGTGGTACAAGAGTGCTTCCAACGTGTTATGTTGTCCTTCCAAGGCAGAGCGAGTTACAGCTGTTGAGACTGAAGATATCTCCTCTGTGGGAAACTGCAACCAGGTCCAAGGATGAGATGATGAGGTGCCAGATTAAGGTCAGGGCTAGCTGGGAGGGAGCATATCTTTCCCATCACAGCTTCTGGGATGCTTGGGGGAACTGAAGAGGACACAGAAGCTGTGGGATGACATAGTGCTCTGAGGGCAGAGGTCTTGGACAAGGGGAAGATCTCCAGCAGCTACATCTCCATCCACACTCTTGTCTCTGCCTCTCTTCCTCTTGCCGTGTTTGGGTTGAAAAAAACCTCTTGAGTGCAAGAGGACTTTCTTAGCACCCTGCCAAGCTGAGGGACTGGGCCAGGACAGGGGCTGCATCATAGGGCCATTCGCTTGGGAATGTTGTCCTGTGTGGGAAGGTGTTTGGGTCTCGGAGGGGACCTCCCTGAGTCTCTGAGCCAAATGACAGACCTCAGACTTGCCTGGCCAGGACCAGTGGGAGTCCTCTCTGCAAGGACTCTCAGCTACTTTAGCCCTTACAGCAGTTAAAGAGTAAATAATGAAATTAAATAGGAACAAACAAGCACAGAGATCAGAATTCAAGACTCCCCAGTGTTTCTGGCCTGACAGAGAGTCGCAACAAAACCTTTCCTCAGCTGACTCTGAAAGGGAAAGCCACACAAGCTCCTTTTGCTATTCAGTCCAAACACAGGGCTGCTACTCATTCGAGCCCTCTGAATGTTTTCTTAGCTCCTGGGTACATCGCGCTGTGCCAAGAGCACAAACACTAAGGCCACTGGTTGTAGGTGGGCAGGAAACAACAGCGGTGGAGGAAAGTGTTTTCCAGAGCAGGGTAATCAGGGCATGTCCCAACCTTCTCATCCCATTTTTTTGCCATGGCAAATGGTGAGAAGCAGACGAGAGGACATCCTGGAGCTTGCTTAGCTTCCTCCTGTAATTTCTATTAGTGCTTTGGCTCAGTTTGCAAGTCAAAGCTAAGCTGTTCATCCTCATTCAACTCCAGCAAGAGCAGGGCCAGCACAGGAACCTTCCATCTGAGCCATCGGACATGGACTGAAGGCTGAGCCAAAATGACTCCACAGCCCAACCACTGGTTTCAAAACCACTCACCGTTATATGTGCCGTCTTTGCTAGGGAGCATGCCTGCTTTGGAGGAAAACATAGAACTGGGATCTTCTCTTTGGGTTGCTTAGAATCATAGAATGGTTTGGGTTGGAAGGGACTTCAAAGCCCATCCAGTTCCAACTTCCCTGCCATAGGCAGGGACACCTCCCACTGGATCAGGCTGCTCAAAGCCCCATCCAACCTGGCCTTGAACACCTCCAGGGATGGGGCATCCACAGCTTCCCTGGGCAACCTGTGCTGCTGCCTCCCCACCCTGATCAGAAAGAATTTCTCCCTAATGTCCAATCTAAATCTTCCCCCTTCCAATTTAAAAGCCATTCCCCCTTGTCCTATCACTCCAGGCCCTTGGAAAAAAGTCCCTCTCCAGCTTTCCTGGAGCCCCTTCAGGTACTGGAAGCACGTTCCAATGTCTCCCTGCAGCCTCCTCAATCATCTGGGACCACAGCAGGAAAAGGAAAGGGATTTTACACTTTGCCTGCATTTTATTTTTTTCTGCTTATAAGAAGATTTTGGCCCTTCTCCACGTTTCGTGGCAACCTTCCGGAAATCCTGGATGCACCTCCAGAAACCCTCCTTGAATGCTTTGATTTTTAGCCCAAAGAATATCAGCAATAGAAACAGCTTGTCCTTGTGGCGAGGTCGTAATCCATGCTCCTCCTCTTGCTTGTCCCTGAAGCACTGTGTTTTCCCTTCTTTTACGAAATGGAGGTTACAACGCGTATTTTACCTTCATGAAAGCCTGTGGTGGTCTCAGAGATGTGTTTACACACAGAAATCCTATCATCCAAAGCGGTGTTTCTCCCAGCTTTGTGGCTTTTGCTCTGTTCTTTACTACAAAGCGAGCTCCTCGTAGCCCACAGTCACCATTTTAGTATCTTCCCTTCTCCATCGCCCAGGCTCATCCCAAGGAAATCCCCTCAGAAAACCCCTCTGAGTGCATTTCTGTTTGATCTCCTGCCTTTGCCAACCATCACCACCTTACAGCATGAGCGGACGCTACTTATATGTGATTTTAAATCCCTTCTTAGCTAACAAAGCAGGGATTTGAATTTCTAGCCTGTGAGCATAGATCGTGCTCGGAGAGGTGCCTATGCCAGGAAATTCCTTGCATTGTCTTAAGCAATTTGTTACTCTGTGCCTCCTTGCAGGAACAGGCTCTGACACAGCTTTTGTGTGTTGCAGCTGCAGGAGAGCAGAGCTATCAGCGTTCCTTTCCTTCACGGGCGAAGCTTGTTCTTTCGGAAGAGAAGCTGACGTTCTCCAAACCCTGCTGAATTAGCACCCTAGATGCCAACGCTCTCTTGGCCCAGAGCTAACACTGCCCAAGCTTCTCATTGTCCAGTTGTTTTGTGCTCCCTTTGGGATAAACACATGTCCGGACTGGGAAGAAACTCTTGGGCAATAATTCGCTTGGCTAAATACAGGTTTCCAGTGGAATTTTAGATACAGAGGGTCTCCTGCCTGGCGCATTTTCCCCTCTATCCACTGGTTCAGTGGCTGTATCTCCATCCTTGTAAATCCTGCTTACATCCCTGAGAGGATGTCCCAGACACCACAGCAGCTCTCAGATAACACTACACATCTTCAAGGTCAGCTTAGATGGGACCTTGAGCAGTCTGATCGAGTGGGAGGTGTCCCTGCCCATGGCAGGGTGTTGGAACAGGATGGGCTTTAAGGTCCCTTCCAACCCAAACCATTCTATGATCTATGTTTTGGCAACGACATCGAGTCTTTAGTCCGTATAGGCAATGATGGCTGGAGGTTAACGCATCTGACTGCACACGGGTACTTTCTGTAGAGGTAGATTGCTCTCTAGAGTCCCTTGATTAAATCTATGTGAACCTCAACAAGCCCCTGGACACCTCTGGCTAAATTCAGTTGCCTCAGTGTAGATGCTTCAGGCCTTCTGAGATATGTCCTACCATGCCCAGGGCATCTGCAAAGGTTGGCTGGTATGGAACAGGATGCCCAGGACACCCATGCATTTCCAGAGAGATGCGTGTCACACCCAAGGATGTCCCCAGTGGAAATGGATGCCTACGTTTAGGTAGCTGAGTCTTGCCTCTAGATTCCAGACAGACACCTAATGCTGGTGGAGTTTTCATCTGAACTGAACCCCATTCCTGCTGACTCAAAAGGACACTGGCCACTCCAAGCTCTTAAAGAGAGGAAGCATTTCACAGATCATGCTGACACAACAGCAAAAGGCTCTTCCCTCCCTGCCGTGGTGTGGGTGACACATCAGTACTGTCATTGCCCTGTAGATGACCTTCCAGCTCATTTGCAGGCTGCATCCCTTTGGTAACCTGCGTCGTCCCAGGAAATGCCAATACACGAAAGCTATTTTGGCTCACTACAGTGCAACACGTGCCAGCAGAAGGAACATCAGGTAATGTCCTCCCTGCGGGATCATAGAATCACTAGATTGGAAAAGACCTTTGAGACCATCAAGCCCAACTGTACCTGTCCACTACAAAAATCACTCCCCTAGGCACCTCATCTACCCATCCTTTAAATCCCTCCAGGGATGGTGAATTCAGCAGCCTCTGTCAGTGCCTGAAAACTCTTTTGGTGAAGAAATTTTTCCTGATGTCCAATCTAAACCTGCTGTGGCACAACTTGAGGCCATTCCCTTTAGTCCTATCACCTGTCACTTGGGAGAACAGACCAACACCCACCTCTCTACAACTTTCTTTCAGGCAGTTGTAGACAGGGATAAGGTCTCCCCTCAGCCTCCTCTTCTCCAGGCTAAACAACCCCAGCTTCCTCAGCTGCTCCTTGTAAGACTTGTCCTCCAGCCCCTTCAACCAGCTTCATTCCTCTTCTCTGGACACACTCCAGGACCTCAATGTCTTCCTTCTAATGAGGGGCCCAAAACTGAACACAGTATTCGAGGTGCGGCCCCACTAGTGCTGAGTGCAAAGGCACAAACACTTCTATGGTCAAACCCTGGATGAGTTTGTGTATGATGTGCTGCTGGAATCAGTGGCTGTAAACATCCCACAGCCTTGTATAAGATGGAAAAACCCCAAATAAGAGATGCTGCTCTCTGGCCAAAGGCCTCTTTTCACCCACCAGGTGAACTTGGTGTTGGTTACATCTCTGTTAGTTTTGCTGAACCAGAATGGTGAGTTGGGACCTGCCCCAGTAGAGACATGATCCACAAAAGGGTTTGGACAGTGGTGGAGGGAAAAGACAAGCACCACCAGTTGCCTTTGCAATGTCTGCTTGCAGAGAGGGTGGCAATAAATGCAAATTTAGTTCAAAGCTCTCTATGCCGCAGGTGGGGGAAGCTTGTTTCGTTCCCGTTCCCTTTGGCAGCCAGAGTAAACTTGGATGTTGTCAGGAATATTAAATGTTGCTAAGCAACACGTGATCCCAAATGAGTTTCATCAGCGCAACCCTATGGGGAGGAGAAGATGAAAGGCATCTGAGTTGGGAAGATCAGCAGAAAGCACCTGTTAAGGTGGTGGAGGACAGAAACCGCCTGGGCCCCACTGGGGGAGCGAGGGCAGAACCGAGGACTGGCTGTGATTGGGTGTGTCCTGAGTAGAACGTCACGGAGAAGTGCAGGGTGGCCTCCACGCTGACCAGTGCCAAGTGAAGTCCTGCTACGGGCAGTGCCCACCCCTGTCCTCCTTGCTGGCTCAAGCTCTGGTGTTATCACCTCTGGCCCATGAGCCTCCAGTGAACTTGAGGAGATACAGACAGTCTGCAAAAGCCAGAGGCACAACAAGGTCAGTGCAAAGCTTGCTGATACCCAGAGTGGTTTCCTGAGGAAGAATAGCACAGAAATTGACTTCTCTTGCTTTTCTGTCCCTCTGGCATAAGTAAGCCACCTCCCTCCATCGTTGTAAGGTCACACTGGATGCTCACCACAGCTTGTCCAGCAGGGAGAGCACTGGGGGCTCATGCACATGTCCCCAAGCACTTCTGAGAAGGCACAAGCACTTTCCTGCCCTCTCCTGCAGTGCCAGTAGCTCTCCAAGCTCCTGACTTATATCCTTGAGATCTTGCTTTAGGCCACCTCACTGCACCAGACGTAACCATACCCGTTGACTCCTATCCATGTGGGTTATGGAAGCAGGAGGAGGATAGTTCAACCACCATCATCTTCCTCAGAGACATGTTCCCTGCCACTTAGTCCCTTTTCCATGTGTTTCCAGCTCAGATATGTTAACTCTTGAGTGAAGTTGTCTCCAGCATCAGTGAGGTGCTAGGAACTCTCACACAGGAATTAATAACAGAAGGGAAATGGGACAATAGCTCTATGCTGCACCACGGATATGGTGTCCACCATCCCAGAGGAGATGGAGTTGGGAAAGGTCTAGAGAAGGGCAGCAAGCTGAGCAGAGGCATGGAGTGGTATTCCCGCAAGGAATAGCCAAGTAAACACTTCTTGGCTTTGAAGAGATAACTGTGGGAGGACACAATAGTGGACTAGAAACTCATGAGAGGTCCAGAGTGTGAACAAGGACTAGCTAGTCTCAGTCTCATACAGCTGAAGAACTAGTGGTCATCAGATGAAGCTGTTATGACAAAGGGTTTAGATTTCAGGAAATCCCAGAGACGATTCATTTACTGGGCTTGCTTTGGTTGTTTCAATTACTTGTTAGTTTTCAAGTAAGGTAGATGGTCAACAGGCATCCCCTACAACACCCACCTGGTGTGGAGGTGCCCTTCCCATTGACAAATGTGGCTTTAATGCTGCGCTCGAGGATGGCTGGAGAGGACTCTGCTGTCAGTGCACACACTGCCATACGTCACTCCTCCTCAGCTGTGTCTCCCAGTACGAGCTCGGAGTGGAGCTCAGAGTCTTTTCTCACCCTCTGAAATGACTCACGGCTGATGAGACTGCTGGCGAGGGAAGGATCAAACTGGGTTTTGCAACAGGACTGGATCCTGCATGATGCAAGAAATCCAATTTACTTATCACCTGCTGGGTTACTGACTTCCTTTCCACCTTCCAGTTTGGTTCCAGTTCTCCTTTGCCTGCTAGCAGTGAATCACCACGTGTTTGGTTTTTTTAGCATCACTGCAGGATATTTTGTTTAAAAACATTTACACTTCTTTTCCTAGTTGATTTTGTACAGCTTTAGTTTTGGTCCCAGCCGAGCAGTTCCAAAATTGCACCCCACTGGGCAATCTTCACACTGTCCTGGGGACCAACAGGGATTGTGGGGGGAAGATTTTAAGTGGACACAGTGGCCATGGGTCTGGTTTCCTGGGCTGCCCAAGATGCCCTCATAGACTCTGGGGATAGAAGTGTTCTCAGCGGTGTAATGTTTCATCTGGTCAGTATCCTGAGACAGTGAAGGACACGAGTTCTTAGAATCATAGAATGGTTTGGGTAGGAAGGGACTTTAAGATCACCTACTTCCAACACTCCTGCCAAAGGCAAGAACACCTCCCACTGGATCAGGCTGCTCAAAGCCCCATCCAACCTGGCCTTGAAGACCTCCAGGGATGGGGCATCCATGACTTCCCTGGGCAACCTGTGCTAGTCACTCATCACCCTCACAGGAAAACATTTCTTCCATCTAAGTCTCCCCTCTTTCATCTTAAACCATTCCCCTTCATCCTAGCCCTGCGCTCTCTGATCAAGAGCCCCTCCCAGCTTTCCTGTAGCTTCCTCAGGTACTGGAAGGCTGCTCCAAGGTCTACCCAGAGCCTTCTCTTCCATAGGCTGAACAACCTCAACTCTCTCAGCCTGTTCTTTTTGTGGGAGGTGCTCCAGGTCATCTTCATGGCTTCCTCTGGACTCAGTCTAACAGATCCGAGTTCTTCCTGTGCCGAAGGAAGCATAGGAAGTTCTGTCCTGTTCCTTCTTGTCCCTGAGTAGCTGCATTATGTCTTCCACCCCAGCAAACTCTCCCCTGGGTGTTCATGCCTAGCTGATTTGACATGACTGTACAAATATAGATGGCTTAACCTATGTGGAGTTCTCTGGGAGAAGAGAAGAATAATGTTGGACGATCAGAATATTCCATTTAAAAAAAATTGAAACAAACAGAAAGAAAGTTCATCCAAACAAACCTTGTACTTCTCCCCTATTAATAGCACTCGATCTCTGTCTGGTCTCTTTAGGTTGCTGATGCTATATGGGCTGATGAGGATAGATATTCTGCTGGACCGTGATCAGGAGAAACTGATGTGATGGTTGAGAGCACCTTAATTTCTATGGTTTTGTCCCCATTTTTAACACAGGGTCAGTGAACCCTTGTGCAGTGAGTCTACACTGCTGCTAACGGTTGGCTGGGGAGAGCAAGCTCTTCCGCATTGGTTTCTTTGTGCACCTGAGTTAACACCTTACCATGGAGGAGTGAGCAAGGGATGTCCATGAAGGTACGAAGTCTTTGTGAGAGGAGTGGTGGCCACTAGAGGGTGGCCATGTCATAGCTGGCACTGGCCTTGGGGACGCTGCCTTCCAGGGGCAACTCTTTTCTCTCGTAATGGTAAACTGACTTCTGGCCTTGAACATGCGACCTGCCCAAGTACAACATTTCTGACCTGAAGGAGATCTGGTAAGCTCTGGTGGCTGATGGAGAGGGAAGAAGTTTTCATGTCATGTGTCAGAGAAGGAGTAGAGGTATTTGGATATCTGGGAAGGAAGAAGAGGAAAGGTGTGAGAGTTGGGTAGTTGCCTATGCAAGGCTGTAAGAAACGTCATGGCTACTTGCCATGAGTCTCCTGATCCTCTCAAGTTGGGGGTACCTATGCAATATTTTCATCGGCTCAGAACTGCAAAGCCAGTTTTCTGAGCTCGTGTTTACTTGCATCATGACCTGACTTCACACCCAAGCCAATGCAAACACTGCTGCTTTATTGCTTGAAGGCCATAATACTGTCAGAGAACACAATGAATCCACCTCTCCCGGTATGGCAGGTCCTGGAGGCAGGAGCTGTACTGCTGCTACCTGTGAATATATTGCATAACCTGAAGGACAGAGTTCCTCAGATGCAAGTGGCCCTACGATCAGGCATGGTGTGGACTATACTGAAAAGAGGCAAAACAAATTCTGTCCTCAGTGCCTGACTCCCTGCAGCTCCCTGCAGGTCCCCCAGGCCATCCCGCCAGCCGTGGCAGCTTCCCAGCATCCACTTCTCCTCCTCTGCCCTCCTGCTGTGGTGTATCTCATGATAAAGCTGACTTCCTTGTTCATCCTCCCCCGTTTTGGCTCTGAACAGGAGCTCTCTGTTCTTTTCCAAGGAGACTTTGGCAAAGGAGCACATTTCTTTCCTTCCCTGTAGCAGCCCCTTTCCTGCCCCAGACCTGTCCCTGATGAACTCCTCACTTTGTCATCTGATGCTCCCTTCTGCTTTGGCTCACTTTTTGCTTACCCATCCACTGGCTTCTGGTCCTTCCCCTCGCAGCCCAAACACATTTTAATCTTTCCCATCTGAAACAACTCTCGCTCAGCTCTGATTTCCTCTCCAACTCCATCTCATTGCCACTTCTGTGCACACACTATGCCAAGACCTAGCTCATGTCTTCACTAAAACCTTCACCCATGTCTAACAAAACCTCATGGATTTTGGGTTGAGCCCAGCATAGTTAATTTGTTCCTTCTGTGCTGTCTTGGTGTCTTTTTTTGAAGTCTGAGGACACCACTGTGCCTGCTGACACAGTGAATTTGTCCCCTTTTGCTTACATGCGTGTTATCCCAGATCCTGCAAACTGAGTTGTGTGCTTCCTACCTCTCTGCATGGCTGCCCACCTCATCCACGGCCTTTGCCATCTGGTACCTTCATCTCTACATGGGTCTCTCTTGCTGACAACAACTGTTCTCCTGTACCAAACGGCTTCTGTTCAGCCCACGGTATCTGCAGTCACCTTGCTCTGTTTTCAGACATGTGCCTCTATGTTCTCTCCTGCACTGCTCTTTCAAACACAGGCGGTGAAAATTTCTTTTAGACAACTTGGTTTAAAAGTTCTCATTCAAAACAGAAGGTTTGCGAAGAACCACCATTGTTTCTTTTTCCTTCTTTATACTCACTTATGGTTCATAGAATCATAGAATGGTTTGAGTTGGAAAGAACCTTAAAGCCCATGCAGTTCCACCCCCCTGCCATGGGCAGGGACACCTCCCACTGGATCAGGCTGCACAAAGCCCCATCCAACCTGGCCTTGAACACTTCCAGAGATGGGGCAGGCACAGCTTCTCTGGGCAACCTGCGCCAGGGCCTCACCACCCTCACAGGAAAACATTTCTTCCTAATATCTCATCTCAATCTCCCCTCTTTCAGCTTAAAACCATTCCCTCTCGTCCTAGCCCTGCATTCCCTGATCAAGAACCCCTCCCAGCTTTCCTTCCAGTACTAGAGGCTGCTTTAATATCTCCCTGGAGCCTTTCCTTCTCCTGGCTGAACCAGCCCAACTCTCTCAGCCTGTCCCCATATGAGGTGCTCCAGCCCTCAGATCTTCTTTGTGGCCCTCCTCCATACTCGTTCCTGTTGGTGTTTGCTAATGATATCTGACGATATGTACCTGAGTACTGCGTTTGTGGGGTTTTGAAGGAACAGGAATTAGAATCAACCTGGAATTATGAAGTGTCTCTGATTTAAGCATCTCTTTTGCTGGAGTTGTGATATCAACAGAAATTAATCTGGTTCCCTGGGGTGTCCCAGACAGGCAAAGCTGTGGGATGCTGCCTAGAAAGGACACGTAGATGCCGGGGAGACAGACGGATGTTTGCATGGCTGGCAGGCTGTTATTGCCAGCCAACACCAGCTGGTCTCAAACAGGATCTGCTCACGATTTTACAGTTCCGTTTGAGCCTCTTAAAGGCTTAGCTGCATTCACAGGAAGGGCTGTCCATGTTTTTACACCCCTGGACACACTGCAGACCAGTGCTCTGACCAGCTCTTTAGGTGCTCTGATAATAACAACAAAGAAGCAGGGAGAGGGCTGGAACAGTCTCACATCAGCTCTTCAAATTAGTGATTTCTGTGATCAGGAGCAGAAAATACTGAACAAAATCCTCTTACACTCCCTGTCTTTGCAGGCTTAGGATTGGGATGACCGTGCTCAGCAGCACTTCTCAGGGACCTCCTGCCTTGGCTGTTGGACATTCCTTATATGCCAGTATTTGTGGAATGAGCTGGTCCTCTGAGGCTGGTTCCTACCTCTGCTGACTTTGCAGACATCAGGCAGACACAAATGTTTGCCCAGCAAAGCACGTGTGAGATCTGCTCTGCCTTGCTCTAAGAAGTGAAGACATCACTTCCTCAGCAACGTGAATGCTGGAGGTGGTCACCCTGCACCTGCTGAAAGGGAATAGGGAAAGGTTCACAGAAGACACCACCGCTCAGAGATCTCTGCACTCTCACGTCAGCCATCCTGCAAACTTTCACTCAGGGAAGTCACCCTGGAGAAACTCAAATCCCCTCTGCTATTTTTCTCCCATCCAGTATCCCTGGAGTCTAATAAAATAATATTGTTATCTTTCTCCCCTTTAGAAAAATGCAGCCCTCCAAGCCCATTGCAAACACTGAGTGCTGACCCCTATCTCCTCAGTGAAGCAAGAAGGAACATGTTATCAGTTAGAGATGCTTTGGCCTGATAGACTTCCATGTTCAAGTATTTGGCAGCCCCTTTGATTTGAGCCTATGTGGGATACACACACCCTCATGGGAAGGGGCCTCAGCTGCTCGTGGTCTCTTTTAGAGAGCACCTGAAAGATGGTTTCCTGACCTCAAAAGGCAAATAGACACAAAGTGAAGTTGGAAAAGATACAGAACAACAAGAAGCTCAAAACTCTGTGGTGGCCTTCATATCACTAAGTAGATGAGGACTCATCAGGCTGGAAGGGTTATGACAGAGGACTATAAATCAATGTGAAGGGTGGACAGGGAGAGTACGATCGCCATCTCGATCTGTACAAGGATTACAGGATGTCAGATGAAAACAGAAATTACATGTCCAAAACAAACAAAAGGAGCTGGTTCTTCTCCTAGTGTATAATTAAGCTGCGGAACTCCTTGCAGCAGGATGTTGCAGATGTTGAAAATGGATGGGAGTTTATAAAGCAGCTAGACAAATTCATGGAAGAAAAACTCACTATGGGTAATTAAATATGAAAACGCTGTATATGGCACAGGAAGCTGCAAACTGTTGGAAGCTGACTGGATATTTTGGAGATGTATCTCAAACTCTTCGCTGTATTTTGACTCTCTTCTCTGGTCATTTTCTCCCAACCTTGGCCAAAGACAACTCACTGGGATGAATGGACCTTGATGGCCATTCTGAAGGTCCCACATTTTTTCTATCTGAATACCTGATGGTAGGTTAGGGCCCTCATTACTTCATAGGTCTCAGGACTTGTGACAATGCTGTGGGCAGGTTCATGGCATGCCGTAGGAACTTCTCCTGTCTTCTGGCTAAGATTAACTACTAGCCATAGGCATTGTGCAGGTAAAGGGTAAGTCACTTCCACAGAGACTACACATAAATGGCTTACAAACTATGCTATCCCTCATCTGCTTACTATTCCATGCTCACCCTACTCTTCAAATCTTCTGATACCAAAACAAAGTACTCCTTAAGCTGGATCTGCAGATCAGCTGTGGATCCTTTACAGCGAGGCTCTCTGGATTCAATGGGAACCAGCTGCTGTAGATAGGTTTAACTGCTTCTATATTAGAGTTCAGACACCTGCAACAAGGCTGGTTGTGATGGGCGTCTCATTGGGTTCGTGATCCTAATCCACAAGAGTAATCTCAGCAAGGCTTAGACCAAGCTTTCTTATTTCTTTGTTTGCAGTTTAGAGCAAGTAATTGTTTTGCAGCTGAGGAACATAAGAGAAGATGATGTTGCCTTCTTCCTCAGCCTTGTGTGGATCAGCAGCACCAGACAGACCACTCAGCACATTTGGGACCTGAAGGCACTTACCTGTCCTTAAATCTGCTTAGCCCGAGTGTCGCAGTACTGGTAAAACAAACATTCACCTCCTTCCCAGTGCCCATACCCAGCTGTGTCCATGTCATCGCCTCTCTGTACAGTCAGGCAGAGATACAATTATGGGAGCTGATCTATGTAAAAAAGAGGTAGACAAAACCAACAACACCAAGTGTGGTTGTTTTGGAAGCTGTGCTGGTTGCAACCGAGAGGACAACACAGTTGCAGTACGTGGTGATGGGTGGAGAAGATGAAGCAGGCAGCAATACCTTCAGCAGGTTTTTCTGCAAAGACTTGGTTCTGTGAAGCCACAAACAACGCACGCTGGTGTTTGCACAACGCCATTAGCAAGGGGGCTGGGTTTTAAGGCAGGCTGTTTTGCTTTCTGGCTTCAAGTCCCTTTACCAGGACTCGTACTTCAGTCAAGAAGAAGAATGAGGGCGTGAGGTAAGTTTTGATTTCTTTGTAAAACTGGCTTTCCAGTGGAGAATGCAGGGGAATCAGCAGGGATAGAAATTGTGACCCTAAATTAAGGACATGACCTGGGCTATGACCTGTTCCGTGCACTGTCTGTAGTCCATGCTAGCCCAGTTCAACTCGGTGACCTTCAAAGGTTTAGCACATTCCCTTTGGGTATGAGTGGGTGACCTACTGAGGCAAAAAGAGAGGTGCCTGTGCCTGGGAAGCTCTAGGCTGTTGAGCCTCCCCACGCGGAGCCTGGCTGTCCTCCCATTCCCACAGATCACAAGGGAAGAGGGAAGTCACGATGCCACAACACTCACTGTTTTGACGGTATGAGTCTCGGCTTTGCTGCAGCTGCAAATTAACATCAGCTTCCCCATCTGGCTTCCCTCTGCAGGGCCAAGTAGAACATTTTGTGCCAGAGGTAGCCTGGAACAAGCTGAGGCACGCACCTGGCTGAGAGCTGCCCTGTCGAGAGCCAAAAGTGAGAGGTGACTTTGTCCACAAGGTAAGACATGAGGCTGGTTAGTTGCCCTTGTGACAGCTCTTGCAGCTGTGCAGCTGGAGGGTCTGAAGTATGGAGGTGAGGGTACAAAGACAGGCTGAGGTTTGGAGGGGAAGAAGAATTTTTCTCAGAGCTTGGTGTCTGCACTCCGGGCAACATCATCCCGTTGAAGGTACTGAGTGTCTGCGCTGCCTCCGAGCATCATGAGCGAAACCACAACTGGGCAGCAGTGAAGGTGGTGGCTCTTACATCTAGAGGCCAGTGCCAAGTACTCCGCTGAGACACACCAGCTGCGGGTCAGTGAAGATCTCCTTTTGTAGAATCACAGAATCATAGGGTCCTCTCCTCTATTGTCAAGACCAGAAACCCTGCAATTTCCAACTCATTAACCTTTGATGCAGGGTTAGTGTGCTCCCGGCTTGCTGCAAATGTGGTGTCAATTAGCCCGTTATGAGCTAAAGGACATTATTGGATTTCAGGTATGAACTTCATAGGCTGCATTCTGAGCTGCCTAACAAGATGGAAATCTGGAAAACCTGCAGACTGCACCAAAAAGTTCTGCATGTAATACACTTTAAGGCTGAGATATTGGGAACCTTTGTACGAAAAGGGGTGACCGAGCATGCAGAGCTCTGGGTTTCTATGAGCCCAAGTGTAAGTGTCACCAAGTAGCATAAAATATTCTTAGACTGGAGGTTTTTCTGCATTATCAGGAGACGGACACCATGAACAGAGGACTTGGGAGTCCAGGATCCAGCACTATGGTCATACCTTTGCTTCTCTTTTCTTTAACATGTTTAATGTGTCCTCTGCCAATTTTCCCTAAGGAGGCATTTGAAGCTGGTTTAATGCATTTGCTTATATCAAGTTAAACCATCCCTTGAGTTCACTCTGGTTTAGATGTGCTGCTTGGTCAGTGCCCAGGCAGGACATCTTGGGCAGAAGTGCTGCATTGTGGCAGGCACTGTTTCATACTTATGTGCAAAAACTTTCCCTTGGGATTAATTTCACGGAATCGTAGAATGGTTAGGGTTGGAAGGGACCTTAAAGCCCAATCAGTTCCAACCTCCCTGCCATGACATCTTCCGCTGGACCAGGTTGCTCAAAGCCCCATCCAACCTGGCCTTGAACACCTCCAGGGATGGGGCATCCATGACTTCTCTGGGCAACCTGTGCCAGTGCCTCACCACCCTCTTCTTCCTAATCTCTGATCTAAATCTCCCCTCTTTCAGCTTAAAACTGTCTCCCACTCTGCCCTATCCCTGCACTCCCTGATCAAGAGCCCCTCCCCAGCTTTCCTGTAGCCCCTTTCAGTTCTGAAAGGCCACTATAAGGTCCCCATAGAGCCTTTTCTTCTCCAGGCTGAACAACCCCAACTCTCTCAGCCTGTCCTCATATAGGAGGTGCTCCAGTGTTCTGATCATATTTGTGGCCCTTACTTTAGCCAAAAAATGTCAGGTATTGAATCTAAATGTTGCCCAGAGTCAGAAGATGGGCTGAGGCTTTACCCCTGTGCTTGAGTCAGTGCTGGACAACTTACTGCTTCAGCTGTGACGTGTATGGAGAAGGTCTTCCTTGCAATGTCCAAGCCATGTGTTTCACCTGCAGCTGGCTGCTTGCTTTGGTCCGAGTTTGTCCATAAAGACAGTTGACTTACCCCGGGAATGCTGCCTGTGCTGCTGAACCCAAACAGCAGCCAAAGGTCACAGTCTCAGTCCTCCAGTGTCTCCAAGAGGAAGTGCTGTACATGCTGAAACTGTCTCCCTGACTAAAAAGCAAGAAAAACCCTGCAGCTGGTGGTTAAATAGACTGACCTTGAGTAACACCGGCTTGCCAGCTTTAAGAGAAAGCTAAATGCCATGTTTGGGGGTGGGAAGGTGATTGCGGGAAGGAACAGTTTAGCTTGCTGGAGAGGTGAGGGGCAGATCCTACAAGAAAGCTGGAGAGGGGCTATTCATAAAGGCTTGTGGTGATAGGACCGGGGGTAACGGGTATAAACTGGAGAGGGGTGGATTTGGGCTTGATATAAGGAAGAATTTCTTCACCATGAGAGTGGTGAGACATTGGAACAGGTTGCCAATGGAAGTAGTGGCTGCCCCATCCCTGGAGGTGTTCAAGGCCAGGTTGGATGAGCCTTGGGCAGCCTGATCCAAGTGGGAGGTGTCCCTGGCCATGGTAGGGGCTTTGGAACTAGATGATATCTAAGGTCCCTTCTAACCCTAACTGTTCTGTGATTCTATGATCCCCAACTGCCTAGAAGACCAGGTGTGTATCCATTCCAAATGGTGACAGGACAAGTAATGGTGTGTAGGTCCCCTGCAGAGCATGTATGTGCCCCATGTGTGCATAGGACCTTTGGGGCAACCGGGCTGGGGGTCATTGGTCTCCCAGCAGTGGATGTAGCTACTGAGGCTGTCCTGTGGGTAAGGACCTTGCCCCTGGATTGAGTCCAGCAACACACTGAACACGGTGACAGCTGTGAGCTGCAGCTTATAATGGGCCCTGACAGAATAACCTGATCACAGGGAAGTGCTGTCCTTGACCATGTTTGTCAGCACTGGGCTGATGCTGGGGCTGAAGAACCTGTGGCTGGGGGCTGCATGCAGCCTGGGACTTCATTCTGTGTGCCTTGCTGCCTCGTTAGGGCACCACGGCTAGAAGTATTCAAGTTGTGGTCAACCAACAGGATCTCCTCCAGCACTATCTCAGCACATCTTGCATCATATGCCACGTCCATATGCCCACGATTTTGTCAAAGGGCACTCAGCGTATACACTGGACATCACTCTGGTGGGTTGTGACACAACCTTCACAAGATCCTTGAACTGAAAAAAAGAAGAATAGTTTCATTTTGTGCCCAAAAGCACCAAGGGACTCAAAAGAGACTTGAAACGAGCACAGTTCAGAGTGGACATGCCTAGTCTGTTCCAGGGAAATAGTATAGACAGGAGCTTACAGCATTTAGCCTCGACACCAGCAATTGCTTCCCAAAGAGGCTGGCTTTGGCAGCGCGGAGGACTTAGTCCAAATTAATCACATCGTTTGTAGATTGTTCAAGGGGCGTGAAGAATATGTTTGACCTTTTGTAATGAAAAACTCCACAGCCTTGTTTCACCGAGTAAAATGGGAAGGTCTAAGCCCTTGAGAAACTACTTACGCTCAACAAATGTGACTGGCCAGATGGATAGTTGACCTGCAAGGCCCTCTTTTGCAAAGAGAGATTGAAACTGGGTAATTGGATGTCCTGGTGTGGCTTTGTTTGGGGGTTTCTGTGTGTTTTCTTGCAATGGGAGCAGTAACAGTAGGAAGGGCATTTCCCAGCAGGAGAATGGGAAAAGTCCTTGACCTCCTCTCTCGGAAGCAATCGCAACCACCCTGTTTTTTGTGGTTTAGAGATGAATGAAGGCAGTGTATGTGGATATAAATGTTCAGCTGGCCATGAGTGTCTTAGATAAAAAATAAACCCACCAAGCCATGCATAAAAGGTCTTGGAGATCTTGGTGGACAGCTAGTTGGACGTTAGTCAGCAGAGTGCTCTTGCAGTGATGGGCCATAAATAATACTGTAATAGCGACGGTGCAGGTTGAGGGAAGTGGTTATTTCCTTCTGCACATCACTGTGAGACAGATAGAGCTACTTTGCCCCATTTTGGTCTTCCTGGTAAAAGACAGACTTTGTGCTGGAGCAAGCTTAGGGAAAGCTGTTAAGATACTCATGGGTCAGGATTTGTTCAGCCAGCAGAAAGGTAGGGCAAGATGGTACCTTACTGCTGTTTAGAGCTACCTAATGGGAGAGTGTAAAGGTGATGGAGAAGACTTGTCTTGGAGGTGGGCAATGGAAAGACAGCATGCAGAGGGCATAAGCTGCAACATGGGAAATTCCAATTAGACACAAGGACAGGATTCTTCCCCACTGAGGATGGTCAAACACTGGAGCAGGACACCAAGAGGTGGGGGAATTCACATCCTTGGAGATACTGAAAACTCAACTGGGGAAGGCCCTGAGCAACCAGATTTAACTCACCCTGCTTTGGGCGGAAGGTTGGACCAGAGACCTCCAGAGGCACCTTCCAAGGCAAAACAGTCATTGACTCTAAGACATGTGAATATATGTGTATATAGACAGTATGTGTAGATACGCACCCCAGAAGTGGTTACTGTGTGATCTGGAAAGCCTCCTGGAATTATCTGTAACACCACCACTGTGCAGTGTTTCCTGATCCATTAGCAAATGCGGAGTAAGAAGGAGTAACTACTGTAGTAACAGCTTCTGGGACAGCTTCCCAAAACAAAGAGTGATTTTCACTTCTTTTCCCTTAATACTCCTTTCATTATTCTCTTGTTCTGACTAACCTAAAATGTGAAATGTTGTTGTGTCCCTCCTGGGCCCCTTTAATTGGGTCACCAGCCTATTCAACCATGAGTTCTTATCTGGTGCCGCGGCTAAGGGATTTGGAGGAGGGGGTGAGAGGAGAAGCGACTGCCATGTGTCTTGGCAATTCTGTCCCCTCCTGCAATAGTAGCAGGAGGAGAAAACCTGGCTCTCCCGGACTCGTGCTCCATTCCTTTGTCTCATCTCCATTCACTTCATCTTCTTTTCTGAGGGAAGGCACTAACTCTTTATCCTATGGGAGACGCTGGAGCCTGCTCTGGCCGCAAGGCATCATGCGACACCCCCAGATGAATCTTCTCCATTTCAGTCTGCAAACCCAATAAACTCCTCGCATTGCCATCAAAGGCTTTTCCAAGCCCATGAAAATCCTCTGCCACTCTCCACATCAGGGTTGAGACTGCTGTTCCTTTGGTGCAGGAAGCTGGGCCTTTTCTTACCTTGGGAATCTCTAGTTTCTGGAAAGTCACCTGGAGTTATCAGGCATCACTGAAGTGTCTGCCAATAATTGTTCTGCTGTGTTTTTTCTATATGCCTGTCTCAGCATCCTTGTAGGGTTTGCAGTCAAAGTGCTGCAAGAAAGTGCTATCAAACACATTCCCCAATGCAAAGAAATTATAATCGTAAGAAAAATGGCAAGATGAGATTGCAGATTTCTCAGGAATGTCACTATTATTGTATCACCGATAATGACATTAAAGACTTCTAACTGAGACTAACCTATGTTTTTCTTCCTTTGTCACAATATCTGTCAATACCTGCAACAAATGGGGCAAGAACCTAGAGTAAAAGCATTTCCATTCTGTACATCAGGTCTACCAAGGCGAATAAATGGTTCAGGAATGCTGCAGGAGGGAAAGACTGTGCATGGACCACTTTGAGTCTGCTACTTCACACAGCTGATGGTTGTGGGTTACTGTACCCTCACCTGTGCTTCATTTGTAGGCATGAGATCATTGGCCAGAGTTGCAAATCCTTGGTCCTGAGATCAGGGAAAAGTTGACTTCTATCATATTAGAAATGTAGCTTGGTGGGACACGGCTAGGAGATGAGTTTGAAGAGTTCTGGGCTGTCATAGCGAGAGTGTAGTCAGCACTAGAAATTTATTGGAAGGGTGAATTTCTTTTATGTCCTTGCTGGCTACAGAAATATGTATCTTCCCTTCCAAATTGAAATCACAGAACATTTTTGCCTCAGGCCGTGCCAAATTTGAGTGCTTCCGGTCTCAAACGTGGACCCCAGGACCCAGCAGTGCGGACTGGACCTGGCGTGATTCTTGCCAGTTTTAAAGCTGGAATTTCAAGCTGACAGCTGAGCTGGTTTCAGCCCGTGGGGGGAGGGATTTCAAGGGGTAAAAGAAGGTGTGTAACCAGATTTAGGTCTACCCAGGCCATTCGTTTGGATGTCTCCTTGGACTGCTTGGTTGAAGGGGCAGTGAAGCTTAACAAAGGACAGTCCAACAGCCTGGAGATAACATGAGTTGGTATAACACCTGCAATGAGCTGCCCCAGAGCCTCAAACTGCCAAGCTTATCCCAGTATTTGACTAGGAGCTATCAGAGAGACTTCTGTGAAAGCTTTGAGTTCATCAAGCCCTCTCCCTGGGTAACCTGGGATCCTGACTGCAAATCTGCAAGTCTGGCTCCCTGGAAATACAGAGAAGACAGTTTGTAAGGATTTCCTCACACTGACACATGAACCAGCAGTCAGGTTGCCAATGGTAATTTTTTTTTGTCCGGTGGAAACATCCCCCTCCCTGTGTCCATTGAAGGTTCATCAAATGCAATGTGTTTTCTGTGAAATGCTCAACGTTCCATAAATCTTCACATTCTGATGGGAAAAAATGTTTGTCTGGAAAATTCCCAAGCAGCTTGCCTATGTCAGCGTGGTGTGAAGCACGCCTGGGAGTGGGGTAGTGTTGAGAAACACCACTGTGTCACGCTGTCCATCCTGTCTCTTGGGTGTAACCTCATCCCAGACTTGAATAACCTGTTGCTCTTGGCCAAAGGCTTTGACTTTCTGTCCTTGCTTCCAGCTCCCCATCTCTACTGAGTTTGTTTCCATGGATATCTGCCATGAAGATAACTTTATCTTGGTCTCCTAAGGAAACATAATTTCTGTGAACACACTTTACGTATGTATGGAAGAGTTGTCTGGCTTTATTCATGTTCTTCTCTACTTCAGCTTCTCTTGAAGTGTTTGACCAACTTCCACCAGACCTCATGGCAGAAGAGTCATGGATATAAAGCTTCTACAAATTTGCAGTAAACTTATACCAGAGTCTGACCACAAGGCACAAATCCACATGGAGGCATTGGACATTATCAGCTCTGTTCCTCATTCTTGCTCCCCTTCTCCTTCTGTTCCTGCAGAGTGGGTCTGAATGGGCTCGGGAAAGTCCACAGACTTTATCCATGTCTGGAAGAGTGAAGTTACAGTCTTGTCTTTTTTTTTGTCTCCTGTGTGGGGTCTGCAGTAGCTCTCCCCAACTGTGAGTCAGGCTGGGTCACTTCTCTTCCCCCTCTGGATATTCCTCAGCAGAGCACAGACCCAGTGACAGCTTCCAGGAAGCTGCCCTCCAGATTCCATGTTGGCCTCCAAAACCCTCTGAGGTTCTGCAGCCCTACAAAAGGAAGAGATGTTCACATTTCGTGTTAATGAAGCACTCCTGGCTTAGCCAGCCGGAAGCCTATGCTGTGGAAACAACAAACATTCCTGCTTGAAAATTCATGCACTCCTTGAGGGATTGCAAGGAGGCTCCAGGAGTAACCAGCTCACGCATTTGAAAGCCATAAGTGAGTCCTTCCTCCTTTTTCTCACAAGCTTGGCATTCAACTGAAGTTTTAGGCTTATCTTCGCCTTTTGCATAAAGCATCAAACTGGAGGCTAGAAGATTTAAGGAATTCTGGTGTGTACAATGCATCATAAACCCCAGATTTCCCTTCGAATTGAGCAACTGCAAGGATAGGCTTTAGGAAGGACGCCAAAGATCAGAATGCTCCTGATGACAAGGTGTGAGTTGGCAATGTCCCTTGCCCCCACCTGTCCTCAGGTGGATAAAAGATGTCAATGGAGAAATGACATGTTTTCTGGCATCTGATAAAAACCTTTGAATTCTGGCATCCAGACCCTGCCCTGCTTGTAAAACTGCCACAGTTGCCACCAAAATTAAGACCCATATGTTGTCTGCACCTGCACAGGAGGTCTGGAACAAGCTCCAGGATTCGCCTCCCTCAAGGATGCCAAAGTCGTTTGAGGATGGAGTCCATAGAGTGGTTCCACCCTGCTGGTGTATGTGGGCTGAATGGTGACTCTGCTGCCAGCTGTGTCTCTAGAGTCCTGCAGGAAAAGAGGATTTTGTAATGGAGTAGCAAGCCCTGGCGCAGACAGCCAGGGATATCTTTGGAGAATATCCTGGTGTTCCCAAGCCAGCTCTGCACCTGCTCCTTTTTGCTGCTGGAGGTGGCAAACTCCAGCCTCCTGGGACTACGAGCTTTCGTTTGCCTCTTTGTTTTCCTTTGCAGCTCCACGTTCAATGCTGTTCTGGGCAGATTGGACTGCTCTCCGATCCTGCTCTTCTGGAGACACGACACATCTGCTCCTTGTGCTCCTGATTTTGAATAGCAGTCCCCTCCCCAAAAATATGCAGCTGCTGACAGTGCCAAAGAGGCTTTCACAACCTCTTGCGTAACAGCAGTGGACGTGAGGAAAGGTGATGATGTCAAGCGTGGTTGCTGCAGCAACCCAACATCAGGGTGCGTGTGCCCTTTCCAAGAATGCGGTTGTGATGCAGACCTGACATGGAGTCAGAGCTGGAGCCCTTGGATGCACTGGGCGAGATCCAGATGGTGCTGGGGTTGTTTGGAGACAGATATGAGTCTGTGTGCTATCCTGCGTGACTCCCTCCAGTGAGTGGCTGTGAACATGGAGAAAGGATTTCCAGAGAAGCACTGGGTAGTGATGGGATCTCTGCAACAGTCCAGCCTTGCCCTGAAGAATGAAACATGGGGATCAGCACAATTTTAAACCAGACAGAGCAGGAGGAGGTGAAATGTAGAAAAAAGCCACAAAGGAATTTGAGGGGAATGATGGGAATCCATGAAGGACAGTATAATTAAAGGTCTCATCCTGCTGATACATACCACCTCTGGGAGTGGCCACCAACTAACCAAGGTGTCAGTGGCATTTGACCATCAACCATTCAGTTCCTTGCTGAGTTGATTTGACCACATACGGAGACCCACTTGTAGAGGGAAGGCAACAGGCTGCTCTTGCAGCCCTGATTCATGTCTAAAGCAGAATGGTGGCCTCTATCTAATTAGAAAAGCTTTAATTAAAAAAAAGTTAAAGGAGAAGCAGAGTTGCCTGGCGGGGTGTCACTGAGCTGGTTACTGAGGTTGCAGCAGCTCACCAGAGGATGGACCTGTCTTGGGGCTAGCGGAGAAGATCCCAGTGGGAAGGGAAAAGAGAGGTCATGGAGCAGTAGCGACTGGTGCTCTCTTCTCTATGGGGGGTTGAACTTCCAGGTGTAGAGCGTGCTGGGCACAGGGAAGCCAGCATGTGGTGATCAATAGCATAAGTAGATCATCCTCTGCAATCTCCTTGCTGGATCCTCAGTGTAGAAAGGGAGCTCATCATATTGCTGTGTCTGCAGAGCTTGCAAGGGCCAGCTGGTGTGGGTTTTCTTCTGAGTGCTGTCAGCTGAGGCTTGTGGGGACCCAGTTGCAGAGCTCAGTTGCTCACACAGGACAAAGCCTGTCTCAGTCTTGGCTCTGTGTTGGCTCAGGTTAGAGGTAAGACAGTAATCACTGCCCTCCTTCCTCAGCAAACGGTCTGGGGAGCCCAAGGGACTAACCTTTATACTTCAGATCCCCACCTCACCCTCTTTTCCTCTGTGAAAGCACTCTAGTTGCCCTTCTACTCTCTTTCCACACACCAGACACAGGAGGTTGCTTTGATCACAAGACCTGAAGTGGGAGGAAGACAGCAGCACTGAGGCCCTGCTGCTAACAGTGATCGATGCTCATGGGATGATCCCTCTGTGCAGCAGAACCTTTTTCTGTCACATGGTTGGATGTGCTTGGGTGCTCCTATTTGTCCCAACACGCACCTCTCACCACCTCATCGTGTGACCCAGTGTGCGGCTCTCAGGTGCCCACACTATGAAAAATGGCCATTGCTTAGGCTGCATTGACGTTGCAAGGAGATCATCTAAGTCTTGCTTCTCCTTACCTTTGCCTTTATCCATGGCCACAAGGGTCTCTCCCCTCCACTGCAGCAGACCCTTCTGAGAGCAGATTTAACACCCTAATCTGGCAGAACACTATTCTACTGTCCAGAAGTAAAGAGGATGAGGGGTGGGAGGGAGAATGCTCTTCTAACGCACGGAACTGTTAATTTAACTCATCAAATCTGCTAGACATGGCCCTTAATCTGAAAACGAACCAAAATGCTCTCTTGCATACAAGGAAGCACCAGGCATTCTTGCACAATCCAAAAGCATCTCCAGGCTCCCTGCTGGATCGCAGCCCAGGGGTATTTGTTGTGATTCAGAAATGCTCTCCGATGTGTGGGGTTTATGAAAAAATAAGCATGTGTTTCGAATTACCTGTGTACAGCAAAGAGAGGGTTCAGCGCTTTGTTGCTTCACAACTCACAGCTCGATTCTGGGGAACAAGGGTGTATTTCGAACACGAGAGGTGCATCAAAACATTGGTCAACAGGCTTGTCAAGAAGACTTGATTTTGAGTCACCCATTCCATTAGGATCCCAGAGGAAAACGTCCAAAGAAATCCTCTACCTTCCAAGCAAACAAAGACAATGGGCTGGAAAGGCTTTCTCAGAGTTCCTCTAGCTAGATATTACTCTTTTTTTTTTAATGGCAAAAACATATTACGAAGGCAAGTGGTGTCCCATGTTTCTTGGTGAGCAAGGATAATTAGATCGCCGTAACTATATGCTGCGAAGTGCTCTTGCTACTATAAATAAAGGTCAAACGCAAGACACTTCCTGCTACTTTTGCTGACACGTGGCTGCCATTTAGTGATTCATAATCTCTACACACGGCTTGGCAAACCAAGGAGAGGTTTTTTTTTTTATAGGAGCTGTTTTCCACTTGTGCAAGCACAACAAAGGATTTAAAGGGACCTGCTTCGATCTATCTACACAACCAGCAACTTTCAGCAGAAGGTAAGACAAGTAGGATCGTGGTCTGTAAGCTGAACGATGCAGAAGAGGGGGCTTATCCTCCACGAGCTGTTAGGGGTCTTCAAGCTGAAAAAGGTTAATGTTATGCCTACTTTTACATTTGCAATAGAATCATCAAATGGCTTGATTTAGAACAGACCTTAAAGATCACCCGGTTCCAACCTCTCTACCATAGATCAGGTTGCTCAAAGCCTCATCCAGCCTGGCCCTGAACACCTCTCGGAAAGGAGCACCCATGACTTCTCTGGACAACCTGTTCCAGTGCCTCACCACCCTCACAGGAAAAAATTTCTTTGTAATATCTGATTTAAGTCTCCCCTCTTTCATCTTATAGTCATTCCCGTTGTCCTCTCACTGCACTCCCTTACAAAGAGCCCTTCCCCAGCTTTCCTGTAGCCCCCCTGTTAAGTACTGAAAGGCTTCTAGAAAGGTCTCCATGAAGCCTTTTCTTCTCCAGGCTGAACAACCCAAACTCTCTCAGGCTGTCCTCATTTAAAACCATTTTTCTCTGAATATCACACTGCCTTGTGCAACTGCATAAACACTGATATGACTGAGCAGCAGAGGGGGAAAACGGATGCCGGGAGATAAGAAAACGTGACAGTGTTTGGATAGGATTGTAGTGGGCTGTGGTCTAATGATCTGCAGGCTGGGCTTTAATTGTGAGAAGGACTTTAATGAGATTAATTTCATTATCTAGACAGGAATAGGAAAATATTGTACATGGTTTAAGCACCTTTCCATGCTGGGTCTGTTCTGTGGTTTGTATGACGCCTTGGTACCAGGAATATCACAGCGGTCTTGAAGTATTGCGGCAATTCCAAAGGGTGAAAAAGACTCTTCATGCTTAGGAAGACAACTGGGCTTAATGTGCTTGTTTCATCAAACAAGCATTCTTAATGTTAAAGATTTATGTTTAAGCTGCATAGGATCATGGTTATTTAATTTGAGACAACTTGTCACTGTTCATGCAAGATTCAAACTTGAAATATCAGGATTTAGAGAGCTGCTAGTATTCTGATGTTTGGTCTACATGCAGAGAAGAGAAATTACTTCTTTAATGCACTCTCACCATTTATTAGACAACATCAGAAAGCTGCCTCACCTCCTATTTTGATTTGTTTTAATGACCTGACAAGAAGTTTCCAGTTGGGAGCTGAACTGGGATGTATGATCTGGGGTGCGTATCTGTAAGCAAGTAATTCCATGAAGGATTATCTTTTACCTTTGATGGTTGGCCCATTTCCTTTCCTTTCCATAACCTTTTTTTGTGTGTGTTTTATTGGAAAGTTCCTGGAGGTGTTCAAGGGCAGGTTGGATGGAGCCTTGGGCAGCCTGATTTAGGGGAATGTCCCTGCCCACAGCAGGGGGGTTGGAACTGGATGATCTTTAAGGTCCCTTCCAACACAAACTATTCTATGATTCTATGATTCAGGGAAATGGCTTGAATTCTATTTTTTTAGTTAGTGTCTCCAGGCTGAGAGAGTTGGGCTTGTTCAGCCTGGAGAAGAGAAGGCTCAGAGGAGATCTTATAGAGTCCCTACAATACCTGAAGGGGATGCAGGAAGGCTGAAAAGGGATTGTTCACAAAGGCTTGTAGTGATAGGATGAGGGGCAATGGGTATAAACTGGAGAGGGGCAGATTTAGGCTTGACAGAAGGAAGAATTTCTTCACCATGAGAGTGGTGAGGCACTGGCACAGGTTGTCCAGGGAAGTCGTGGCTGCCCCATCCCATCCAATGCCAGCTTGGATGGGGCCTCGGGCAGCCTGATCCAGTGGGAGGTGTCCCTGCCCATGGCAGGAGGGTTGGAACTGGATGATCTTTAAGGTCTCTTCCAACCCAAACTATTCTATGATTCTATGGTTCTAATTCATCATGCAGTCACTTTGGTGTTTGCATTACAGCCCAGTTTAGAGGTTCCACTGTGCTGGGCACCATTCAGATGTGCCTCAAGGGCCAGTCCTTGCATGGAGATGTAACAACTGAAGGAAACGGGAGGGGAAAACCTGGCTGGGCAAGGGAAATCTGGAGTGAGCACTCGAGCAGGAAACTCCAACCATCCATAGTCCAACCAACTGAATCACACTGCTGATGTCATTTATTAAGGCTGATTCCTGGTGAGGAAGAGACTTGGTACCACACAGGTCACCAACCACTGTTGGCACGCTCAAGAGTAATGAATCACCGATGCTGTTGAGCTGAGTCACTTGCATGGACAGAGACCTTTTCACAGAAAATGTTCCGTGGTGAACAAAAATCTCACCAATTCAGTAAAAAAAAATCCAGCTCCCTTTTCGGTATCCTTTGACCAATGAAAGGAGCATTTTGCTCAGCCGAATATCATCTCCTTCTGAGGTTCTGGTCCGGGTGCAGAGCGACCTGTGGTTTCCAGCTGGCAGAACAAAGGCAGGGGATCGTGTTTGCAGGCTGTTTGTTCAGCGTCCCGGTAACAGGACATTGGGCACCTGGAAACTTTGGCACACAAAACTTGTATTTCATCATCTTTTTTCTTTTCTTCTGAATCCTAAAGCAACTGAGAAAAAAAATATAGAGTTTTATTATTCTTTCTTCTTTAAAACAAAACCCACAAATTGTGCAAGGGTGGGGGTGGAAGGGAGGAATTTTCCTGAGGCCAAATTGCCACCTGCTCACTTAAAAGCTGCTTGAATATTGGCACAGAGGAGATAAGTGAAAGCAGAATGTCGCTCTAGATAATGAAGGAACACATGAGGGAGGTCTGGAAAATCCTATGTGCTAGGGATGGGGTGGCAAGGGAACGGCTGTCCAGTGTCTCAGCCAGAACAAGAACTAAGGGCCAGCAAATTAAGTCAGTGGGATATAGAACCCAAGCAAACCGACAGAGAAGGGTCCTCATGCAATGGGTAGGTGAGCTGTAAACTTCTTGCTAAAGGATATTGTGATATAAGACGGTTCAAGAGGTGAATGGGCAAGTTCGTGGATGAGAGGTCTACTGGGATGTACCAAGCTTACAACCCCTTCAGGCTTAAGAGATGCCCCGAGCTGAATAAAATGAAGGCAAGGAGAACAGGCCACTCAGGGAAGGGCTGGAGTCTCCTTCCCTGGAGAGGTTCTAAAAACATGTAGATGTGGTACATCGTGGCATGGTTTAGTAGGCATGGTGGTGTTGGGCTGACGGTTGGAGTGGTGACCTTATTGCTCTCTACAACTACCTGAGAGGACGTTGTAGAGAAGTGGGTGCTGGCCTGTTCTCCCAAGTGACGGGTGATAGGACAAGGGAGAATGGTCTCAAGCTGCGCCAGGAGGGGTTCAGACGGGGTATCAGGAAGAAATTTTTCACAGAAAGGATTATCAGGCACCAGCAGAGGCTGCCCAGGGAGGGGGTGGAGTCACTGTCCCTGGAGGTATTTAGAAGATGGTAGACGAGTTGCTAAAGGCCATAGTTTAGTGGCAGATAGGAATGGTTGGACTCAATGATCTTAGAGGTGTTTTCCAACCTTAATGATTCTATGGCCCTATGAGTTTCGGGAAGAAGTTTCGTATATGTTGATTCACCCTTTTGTTCCTGCTCATGGCCACTGGTTTTGTCTATTTTTTTCATCTTGCTGACTTGGAATAGCAGGAGGCAAAATGAGCTTGGTTACCAAAGCCATCACACATTCCAGTGTGTGACTGGAGTTGGGAACACCATCCTTGGTCACATGTAATAGGAATGTGTTCTCCACAGGTCTCTATGTAGGTAATCTCAGGTTTTGAGATGCCCTGAATGCTACCAGGGAGCACCTCATGAGGATGCTCACATCCATCTTCCATTTTCTTTTCCAAGTCCCTTTCCAACTTTAGCTGTACCCACCAAAGCAGCTTTCCAAGCTGGATAAAGCCTGAGATAGAGCAGTGTGGCTGGTTTTATGCTCTTAATGTGTCTCAACAGCACTGGGCAGCCAGCCTAGCATTTTGACTGAGATTTTGATGGCTTGCTATTACCAATTCCCTCCTTGCGTTTCTCTCCCAGGAGCACCAGGTAATTCTACCAGTTCTGTTAAAGTCTTGTTCTGCTTTTCTTTTGGGGATTAGAACAAGGGACCTATTTCCACAAATGTGATTTGGCTGCCAGATCCCTGCTAGTGCCCGTCACCAGCTGCATTGTGCTGCTACCTTTCTCCTTCCCCACCTCTGAGCCAAGCAAACACATTCCGTCCTTCTGCGATTATATCCTAGAGATCTGAATGTCACAGCAGGCTGCTTGCTTTAACACAGGAAACATTTGTGCCTGCTATTTAAGAGAAATAAGTAGCTCAGGTTTCCCTGGGAACCAGCCTGTCAATCGAGTTTGCCTGACTCCCCTGCTATTAAAATAAAATGTGGAAGAGTAAATGGATATGTCACAAGTTGTGGAAGGGTAAAAAGCTATCTGGATATATTTCATATCCAAAATATGTACTCTTACGTAAAGAAGATGCTAAATTCGAGTGCTGTTTCAGATAAGTTAGATGGATCATTATTCTTTTTGGATTACTTGTGCAGTGCTGTATCTTCATGCACAGAACTTGGAGGCTGGCTGTACAAAACCTTGTGGCTCAGCAGTTGTCATATTATGTCTGTGTGCAGGTTATACATAATACTTGCTCCCTGGGCCCCTTGGCACTAGTTTCTTCTGCTGCTTGTGGCTGTTCCGAGCCTGCATTCTCTATTATGCCTCTTAGCCTATTTCTTCAGAGCTTTTCTCTTCACTTTAGGAGAGCCTTGGCTTCTCGTTTTGTACAGGTTATAGCAGGGCTTATCTTCAAGACCCGGGGCTTTTAAAGACTGCAGGTTATCTGTGGGGCAAGCTATTTTTAGGAAAAGCAGTACCAGGATGGGTCATAGCACTTGGCGGCGTACATGTGCAGAACACAAAGGCAGCCTCTGTACTGGACAGCTTGCGAACTCGGCACCGTCAGGAGCTGAGAGACAGGCACGACCAGACAGCAGGGCACGATGGAACAACGAGGCTGTTTTGGTCAGCAAGGATGGCTGCAGCCTGTGACCAGACATCTGTGGGCATCGCAGTGCCTGGAGTGAAGGCAGAGGAGGAGAGGCACGGGCTGCTGAGACCGAGATGGAATCAGTGGTGGGAGCAGGGGGGACTCTCAGAGTTGTTCACCAGCCTGTAAAGGAAACAGCCAAGCCAGTGAGATATTAGCTGGAAGAGAGATCTATTGGCTGGAAGTACTGCTGTCACCTGGCCAGAACTAGAGATCGAAAATGAGACGTGTAGGACTAGTTTGCATTTTTCCACTGTTCTCGGTGCAGCTGGCATTGCTTGCACTTTCCTCTATTACCTGCTGTGAGATAAGGCAGGAGCTGCTCTGCTGTCATCGGCAAAGACTCCTCCCAGATTTCCACATTCATCTCCGCTCCTTTGTACCTGCCAAATCTTCATTTCCTGCATTCTTTGTGTTCAGAATACTTTGAGTGATTGCGGTTTCATGCACCCTGTGCTGAATTGGCAACAAAGTGGAGTAAAGGTCCACAACTGCTTTTATACGGTGGCATACTTGGTGAGCTAGGACTTCCCTGGGACGTAAGAAGGATATGCTAGAAGTATACGAAATAGTGAGAGACTCGCAGAGAAATCAACTGTTCACTGTCTCTTACAATATAAGAACGTGGGGGCATCAAATGAAGATAACAAGCCCTAAGCAAATGAAAGGATGTGTCATTGATATGGTTCCTTAGTGGAATTCCTTGCTGCAGGGCCATCAATATTTAGCAGGCAAGCTCTTGAAAAAAAAAAACCAGAGAAATCTACTAAATACAGAGAAACCATGTCCACCATCTAATGAAGTCCCTGAGCAGAAAATAACTGGGAGCTGAGAGGGGTGAGTCTTGTTCTTCCACTTGCAGAGGCAGCATACTGGCCTTGGCAGATCTTCATTCTCACCTGGGACTGTTGTTCTGCTGTTCCACGTTTCTGCCTCTTTATTTTCTTCACCTTTTTTTCAAAAGCATCTGCTTTGTGGTGGGTTACTGCTGTGTTTCCTGACATCTCCCAAAGGTAACTTTCTCCAGGATTCCTTGAGAGGCGTAGCAAGAAGCAAGGGGGAAAAAGGGTGTAATAAAAGCACGAAATGCCCAGGCCAGGATCTATGCACTAATAGCCTTGTTCACCTGATGATGGTGGGGACCGAAGGTCAGGGAAGGATTCACCTACTGCTCTCTCTCCACCATGGACAGATGACCTTGGCTCTACCAATTCCGGTTGTTGCCACTATACATCCTAGAGAGTCTTGCAGCACTTGTGCAGCCCATGTAAGGCTCCAGCTGTCCAAGCTCCTTCCTAAATGAGCCAGATGTTGCACACCCCAAGGCACTGGGAGATACTCCGCTGCAGGACAGCACGCAGAGGTGTGTTTGTGCGGGGATGAGTGTGCTTATGAGACAGTGCCATCTTCTCACCTGCTTTCTGCTTGTGCTTCAGGGAAAGTATTTCCAATTTTCCTAAGCCAAATGAAACTAAAAGGGTGCTTTAGCTACTAGAACTCACAGAAATGGAATCGTGAAGGACTTTTCAATTTAGCAGAGAGATGATCAGAGTAAGAATAAGTATCTAAGACTCAAAGCTTGGTAGACACAAGCCAGAAATAGTGACATGTTTCAAGCATTCAGGGTGCATGCTCACTACAATTTATTAAGGATTGCAACGGATCTACCACAGATAGAGTTTTTTTTCCCTATTGTTGAGATCAGATATTTTCTCAGCAGCAACACTCTTCCAGGAATCCGTGCAAGAAAGTGTTAAAGCCTGTAGCTCTCAGGATATTATAAGAAATTGTTGTTTGAACTGTATCATCATAGAATCATAGAATGGTTTGGGTTGGAAGAGACCTCAAAGCTCACCCAGTTCCAACCCACCTGCCATAGGCAGGGACACCTCCCACTGGATCATGTTGCTCAAAGCCTTATCCAACCTGTCCTTGAACATCTCCAGGGATGGGGCAGCCACAAGTTCCCTGGGCAACTTGTGTCTCACTGCCCTCAAAATAAAAAGTTTCTTCCTAAGTTCTCATCTGAATCTCCCCTCTTTCAGCTTAAAACCATTCCCTTTAGTCCTACTCCTGCACTCCCTGATCAAGAGTCCCTCTCCAGCTTTTCTGTAGCTTCTTTCAGTACTGGAAGCTGCTCTAAGGTCTCCCCAGAGCCTTCTCTTCTCCAGCCTGAACAACCCTACTTTCTCAGCGTGTCCTCATACGGGAGTTGTTCCAGCCCCGGGATCATCTTTGTGGCCTCCTCTGGATTCGCTCCAACAGATCCATGTCCTTCCTGTGCTGAGGACTCCCGAACTGAACGCACTACTGGAATCACTCTGCAAATCACCTTCCTGGAAGGCAATAAGAAAGAAAACACCTGCAAAAGGAAATGAATGAATTCTCCTCACCTGGGCTTGTTTTGTTACTGACAAAAAAAGGTGAAATGGATGGTTTCTTCTGTGTCTAGATTGTTTATCATCACACAGAAATATTTATGATAGATCTCCCTGTCACTTAGACAAATGATGACTGAATAGCAAACGTCATCGTTACTCATTCGTATGAATTACTGCAGCTACACGAGAATGACTGGAAGGTCACAAGACTTTTTTAGCAAAGGGCAGACTCTCTGAAGAGACTTTTGAAACTGCCTGTATCCGAATATACTTTCAAAGGGAGGCTGCAGGGTTTTCACATTCCCTTTGTAGTCTCGGTAAAACCTTTTATTGACTTATTGCCAGGGGACTGTGAGGAAAAGGGGAAAAACATTCACAAGCAGTGATGCCATTTGATCTTTGCCCTTCCGCGTAATGTTTATGATCAGTAGTCTTGCTTCAGATAAAACTTCTAGTGGGATTTTGTGTTTATATTCTAATGTTTTTCTCTCCTGCACCGGACGTGGTTTTGGTTTTTCTCCTGGGAATGTATGTTTTCGTTTGGCTGTTCAAGTGTTCCTCAAGTGGGTGAATGAATCATGGAAAATCCGTATTACGTACGGGTGGAAAGATAATAAAGCATTACATCTGAGGCCTCACAGTAAGCTTGCTTTGTCTGCTTTGCAGGTAAAATGGATCAGTCTCTCTCTAATATACAAACAGTGTGGAGGAAAAGTCAGCTGAGCTCTTTGGAGCTGTTGGAATGTGATTATTTAGCACAGGCATTTCCAAGCTGTACCTAATGTGCTTCTTGGGGGAACACAGTGGCTGTGCTGCTGCGCTTTACCCAGCCCAGAGCAGGAGCCAAAATCAGAGCCCAGGTGCCCTGACAAGAATGATTCTTGGGTTAGAAAACTGGAGAACCGCTGTTCTAAGCTTCATATTTCGTGTTTGCTTTTGAGTTCCATTTTAACTTGACAAGGGTTCCGCTAGATGTTGGTGTGCGAGCGGATCCTCCAAAGATTAGAGCACATGCTAAACTTCTGATGTACAATGAGGCCTTTTGACTGCAGACGTGCTCCTAATGCCAACTCTGAATCTAAGCAAGAGTGGGCAATCTGTAAAGCATAACACGGCCTGTGGCTTGTCTCAGATGGCTTCACATTGAAGGATTGCTGTCTTCTAGTGGATGACAGCTCTTTTACCAACATTTCTTAAATCTGAGGATGAAAAACACTGTGTGAGAACAGCACAAAGTAAAGCCTTTTTATACTGAACATCAGGAATGTGGTGTTTTGGAGCATGGCGGAGTATGGAACGCTGGCTGTTTTTCATCTCCACTCCTGCTCTCTGTTCCAGGCAACGGGATCATTATTTTCCTGAAAAAAAAAAGTTTCGTGCCAGGCTTGATCCTCATCTCGCCTGACAGTTCTAGGAATGGGGCATTATGTTGGTCAATAGGAATCTAGAGGGCAATCGCTTAATGGCTATAAATCACTATTTTGCTTGGGAAAAAAACCCAACCCACATCATTCCATCCCCTTGACAAGATTTCCAACAGCCCCAAACCCAAAAGTGCAACTTAATGTCATGTCCAGGCACCCTGCCACCCTCCTCGTGCCCACCGTGAGCTCTTCTGATTAGTTTGCTGGAATGCCTTCCCCATTTGAATGTGTGTGTGTCGAAGAACAGGAGACCTGATTTATTTCTGTCCATCCCTGGGAGATCCTGCTGTGGTGCAAAAAAACCCCAGTGACCTTTCAGGTAATAATATCCTTTTCTTTCTTCATGCCGATTATGCCTCTGACTTGTAGCTCTTGGCAGTCTTCTCAGGTGTATTGCACAAAGGAGGGCTTTCTTCCCAGCTTGTGATTCACACTCTCTGGACTTCCATCATTCATTTTGTATTTCATTCATAAACCTGTGGCTCATGGATTTTTCCCAGGAAAGATGCTGTATTTACCTTGAACCCCAGCTGCTCACAGACCACAAGCTAAGAAAACAAATGTCAGAGGCACAAAAAGTGCTTATCTTAGGATTTCATCAGAGTTCTTTAGAACTGCTGTCTGACTATGGCACCAACATCAGCCATATCTGTCAATTCCTCTTTCTTAATGCATCAAACACCGCTATCAAACATGTGCTTGCAATGCATTTTTAGCTTTCTGTTCCCACAGGTAGTTGCATTTCTATGTATCTTCAAAACATCTTGTGAGCATGCCGAGGGCTTTTGAGCTGGCTGGGCTCTGTTGCCAAATTTAAACTGGATAAAGAGGGTCGAGCCCAGGGGACCCCAGCTACTTGGAGCTTTCATGATTTACTTCAAATCCTTCAAATTGCAGCCAAGCAAGCTGAGAGCTAGTGCAGTCCTGGAGCATGATTGTTTATTTGCTATGGAGGATATAGAAGTGCCATTCAGTCGGAATTGGCTCACCAGCTTTCCCCAGCTGCTGGGTGACTAGTATCTCTTAAGGGTCAGCTTCTCTGTGGGAACTGGGAGCACCAGTCTCTTATTCACTGTGGCTCCTCTTTGTCTACAAAAAGGTATGGCCTTGATTAGAGGCATCCCCAGGGGCAGGTATTGCTCTGTGAGATGCCAAGGACTACGGGCAGGAAATCCCAGCTTCCTCTCTGCCCCCTCCAGATAGGTAGCTGCAAGCTGGACCATCAAATTGACCCTTTTTCCTCATCATCTCAGCCTCTGTCCGGTCCAGTGAGAAAGACCGCTCTTTCCAGCCAACATAACCAACCTCGTTGCCAATTCCTCTTTCCAGATATAGATGGTTAGATCAGGGATATGGCTCATTTCCCTGAGATCCTTTAATTTGCAAAGCTCTGCTTCCATCTGTAGCCTCGGCGGAGACCCCATGCTGAGGCTGAACGTTGAGGGCAGAGCTGCTGCCTCTTCTCCGTTAGGATCCCATCAGACCCAGCTTGGCCCAGCAGCACTCGTTGGCTCCTGGAGTGTGCTGGATGGGAACAGCCATCCTTATAGCTTCAAAGGCTCAGAAACCATGTTTCAACACTATGTGTGCCTGTGAGATGCCCATTGTCTTAGACTGGTTCTCAAAGTCTACCATGGCTTCAGCATTCAGGTATTTTGAGATGCTCTGAGCAGATCAATCACAGCAGTGACGGCAGCAACAAAGGGCAGGCATAAGAGCACAAGATCTGGAAGAAAAGTGCTTGCAAACACTGTATATATGAAATGGAAAAGTCTGCACAGTTATTAATATCTGGTTGAACCTGGGAAACCCGAGCCTATATTATTCTTGCTGTTTGCTCCAGATGTTTTGGCTGGCTAAGTGACCTCATCCCAGTCATGCAGGTGTGAATGTCTGGCAGGGAGCTGAACGTGTCTATATTATAAAGCCTTAAAATGCTTGAAGGCAATTTGCAGACACGATGACGTCCATCCAAGGTGCAGCCTCTTCTCCAAACATCCAAAAGCAATTTCAGCCAGTGCTTAATGGTAAGGCTGGGGGAATGTCCGGATGTTTCAGCTCCACTGGTGCATCCTCATCCCTGTGTTACACATTGCAAACTATTGGAAAGAGACTATAATTTAATGGAATGTGCCATGTTCGGGGTGGCTGTTTGGAGACAAGACTTGTAGCCTTCGGTTTAATAAAAGGCAGCAAATTCAGCAACCTGTCCCCTCTGCTTTAGACCTCTTGCCTTGAAACACTGTAATGAGGTTTTCTGCTCTCCCCTACCCTGGGGAAAGGTCTGCAAGGTGGAGGCTCTGTGTCCAGAGGTATTTAGGACTATATGAGGTCCGACACAAAAAAACCCGAGACTGACTCTATAGCTCAGGAATCAAGAGTGGAAGGGGAGGGAAAAAGAGATGCTTATGGAATGTGTTCCAGCCTGTCACAGTGTGTCAAAGCTGAGCTTGATCACTTCACTCAGTATGACTGGATAAGTCTTCAAATAGAGATGTTTTCTTACCCCTGTTAGGAAAATGTTGATGTGCAAGAGTGAACAGTGAGTTAACATCAAGACAAGGTGCCAGACCACAATGCTTTGTCTATAAATCAATTTTTAGCTCATAAACAACATCACTGTGCTCGAGAACCTAAGCTATCCACCAGACCTGGCTCCCTGCAATTTCTACCTCTTCCCAAAGATCAAACTGGTGATCAAAGACACCCATTTTTTTGTCAGTAGAAGATTTGAAAGCAAAAATGACAGAGATCCTCAACAGACTTTCAGAAAATGATCTGTGGAATTGCTTTGGACTTAAAGTCCTTTCCAACTCAAACTATTTTATGATTCTACAGGAAAGATGTTGACAAACAGTTTGGCAAGGCCTTTTGCAACAGGACAAAGGAGTAATGGTTTTAAACTAAGTGAGGGTAGATTTAGACTGGACATAAGGAAGAAATGTTTTACACTGAGGGTGATAAGACACTGGCCCAAGTTGCCCAGGGAGATGGTAGCTGCCACATCCCTGGAAACATTCCAGGTCAGGTTGGATGGGGCTCTGAGGAACCTGACCTGGTTGAAGATGTCCCTGCTCGCTGCACAGGGGTTGGACTGGATGGGCTTTAAAAGTGCCTTCCAACCCAAACCATGCCATGATTCTATGATTCTGTATTTCTAGGACACTGGGATTCTGTGAGTCCACGATTCTATAATTCTCTGAATCCTTGATTCTAAGATTCTTTGATTTGATGATTCTATGATTCTACAATTCTGTGATTACATGCTTTTATGATTCTTCGATTCTAGGATAATAAGGGGAGACCTTATTGCTCTCTACAATTACCTGAAAGGAGGTTGTGGAGAGGAGGGAGCTGGGCTCTTCTCCCAAGTGACTGAGGAAAGGACAAGGGGGAATGGCCTCAAGCTCCGCCAGGGGAGGTTCAGGTTGGATATCAGAAAAAGTTCTTCATGGAAAGAGTCATTGGGCACTGGAACAGCTGCCCAGGGAGGTGGTCGAGTCACCTTCCCTGGAGGTGTTCAAGGAACGGGTGGATGAAGTGCTTAGGGACATGGTTTAAGGGAGTGGTAGGAATGGTTGGACTCAATGATCCAGTGGGTCCTTTCCAACCTGGTGATTCTATGATTCTAGGATTCAATGATTCTGCGAGTCTGATTCTATAGTTCTATCATTATGTGATTCTAGGATTCTCTGATTCTCAGATTCTGGGATTCTAGGGTTCTTTAATTCTAGGATTCTCTGATTCTGAGATTCTCTGATACTCAGATTCTAGGATTCTTTGATTCTAGGGTTCTGTGATTCTCTGATTTTGGGATTCTTTGGTCCTAGGATTCTCTGATTCGAGGATTCAAAGATTCTGTGAGTCTATGATTCTAGGATTTTATAATTCTATGATTCTCTGAATCTAGGACTCTGAGATTCTAGGATTGTGTGATTCTCTCATTCTCAGATTCTGGGATTCTAGGGTTCTTTAATTCTAGGATGCTCTGATTCTGAGAGTCTATGATTCTGGGTTTCTTTGATCCTAGGATTCTCTGATTCTAGGATTCTTCGATTCTAGGATTCTGTGATTCCCTGAATCTAGGATCCTCTGATTCTGGGATTTCCTGATTCTCTGATTCACTAATCCTATGAGCCCGTGGTTCTCGGTGCCTCTCTGTTGTTCCCCTCTCCGGGGCTGCGTTCCCCCTCTCCGGGACTGTTGTTCCCCTCTCCGGGGCTGCGTTCCCCCTCTCCGGAGCTGCGTTCCCCCTCTCCGGGGCTGTGTTTTCCCTCTCTGGGGCCGTTGATTCCTCTCTCTGGGGCGGTTGTTCCTCTCTCTGGGGCTGCGTTCCCCCCTTCGGGGCTGCGTTCCCCCCTCCAGGGTTGTCTTTCCCCCTCTCCGGGACTGTTTCCCCGCTCCGGGGCTGCAGATCCCGAGGCGCAGCAGCTCCGCCGCGGGGTGGGGAAGCGGACAGGGGAGGAGGAGGAGGAGGAGAAGCTGCTGCCGAGGAGGAGGCGTGGGGATCCTTGAGGCGGAGCCGGGGCGGGCTGGAAAACAGGCTGCCGCTGGTTTGTGAGCTCGCAGTGCCAGCAGCGCCGGGAGCCGCCAGCGCGGGGGGCAGAGCCCGTCCCTCCGGCCACCGCAGAGAGAGGTAGGGCGGGGGGGACACATCAGCGGGCAGGGGGACACACACGGGGGGCCGTGGGACCCCAGGGACCTGCCCGAGCCCTGCACCCGAGAGACAGCGTCAGCCGGGCTCGGGGGTGGGGGGAGCGAGGGGTGCAGTTTGGGGGCTGAGGGTTTAAATCCCCCTGTGACCCTCAGCCCCGAGGAAAGCCAGGACCAAGTGGAGCGGCTGCATTTCGGCGGCTGAGGGTTAAATCCATCGCCTTTATCCCTCAACCCCAAAGAAAGCAAGGGTCAAGTGGAGTAGTTGCGTTTCAGGTGCTGAGGGTATAAATTCCAGTCACCCTCAGCCCTCAGCCCCAAAGAAATCCAGGACTAAGTGGAATAGCAGCATATTGGGGGCTGAGGATATAACCCCCCCATCACCCTTATCCCACAGCCTCAAAGAAAGCCAGGACCAAGTGCAGTAGTTGCATTTCAGGTGCTGTGGGTATAAATTCCACTGTCACCCTCATTCCTCAGACCCAAGGAAATCAAGGACCAAGTGGGACAGCTGCTTTTAGGGGCTGAGAGTATGAATTCCCTGTCACCCTCAGCCCCAAAGAAATCCAGGACTAAGTGGAAGAGCAGCATATTGGGGGCTGAGGGTTTAAATCCCCCCATCACGTCCCTCAGCCCAAAGGAAAGAAAGGACCAACGGGAGCAGCTGCATTTCAGGGGCTGAGGGTATAACCCCCCCATCACCCTTATCCCACAGCCCCAAAGAAAGCCAGGACCAAGTGCAGTAGTTGCATTTCGGATGCTGTGGGTATAAATTCCACTGTCACTCTCATTCCTCAGACCCAAAGAAAGCCAGGACCAACTGGAGCAGCTGCATCTCAGGGGCTGAGGGTTTAAATCATCCCCCACCCTGATCACTCTCACCCCTCAGCCTCAAAGAAAGCAAGGACCAAGTGGAATAGTTGCATTTCAGGTGCTGAGGGTACAAATTCACCGTCACCCTCAGCCCCAGTGAAAGCCAGGACCAGCTAGAGCAGCTGCATTTCAGGTGCTGAGGGTATAAATCCCCTGTCACCCTCTTTCCTCAGCCCCAAAGAAGGCAAGGACCAAGTGGAGCAGCTGTCTTTCAGGGGCTGAGGGTTTAAATCCCCCCTCGGTGACCCTTATCCTCGAGAAAAGCAAGGACCAAGTGGAGCAGCTGCATTTTGGGGGCTGAAGGTTTAAATCCTCCGTGACCCTCAGCCCCAAAGAAAGCCAGGACCAAATGTAGCAGCTGCATTTCAGGGACTGAGGGTTTAAATCTCCCCATCGCATCCCTCATCTGAAAAGAAAGCAAGGATCAAGTGTACTTGTTGCATTTTGGGGGCTGAGGGTATAAATTCCCCTGTGACCCTCAGCCCCAAGGAAAGCAAGGACCAAGTGGAGCAGCTGCATTTCAGGGGCTGAGTGTTTAAATCCCCCTGTGACTCTCATCCCTGAGCAAATCCAGCAGAGAGCAGAAGGCTGCAGAGGGTTTTATCCCTACCTTTGTTTTTAGGGAGAGGTGAGGAAGCACCCCCACCCTGCCAATGTGTGTTGTGGTTTTGGGGTGTTCTGGGGTTGTTTTTCGCCTTCCCTGTGTTGATGTCAGTGTTATCGCCTGCTAGTGATGTGTGCCGTTGCATTGGGGTTTTGGGGTGGCTTAGGGTTTTCTCTCCCCTCTGTGTGTTTATGTCAGGGTTCTCGCCTGCCTATGCTGTGTGTCCGCGCACGCCTCAGCTTTCTCCACCTTAACATTTCAGGCGATGACACGAAGAATAAAGGTTAAGTGGGAAAGTCACCATAACCTGACACGTGAGGCGGAGTGTGAATTACGAGCTGTGAAGACTCTCGGTTCCTCTGCCTGTTGGTATTTCTTGTTTACACAAAGCTGTTACCATAACTGGGGGCTTAGACACTTCATAGCCGTCTCCTGATTTCAGGCGAATCCATTGACTCGCATGGAATTGCTCCGGCTTTTAAATCGCTGTGGTGGATGAGGAATTAGTCCTGGACGCGCGGTAGCAAAATGCACAAAGCCAGTTGTCAGTTACCCGATTCTGACCTGAAAACAAAGCTTTTTAGCATGTCATACCCTCAGCCACTGAAATGCATTTGCTCCTCTTGGTCATTGCTTTCTGATCACCCTTAAAAATCCTTTGCGTGGTGTCTGGGCTTGTTGTCTCAAATCCAGCTGTAATTGCCCTGATATAGTAGATGTAAACACCAGCTTTACGTAAAAGTGAAACCATATGTATCGGCTAACGCGCATCCACTCCATGATCCGGCACAAATAGAGTCGAGCCCGGAGCTCTGTCCTCAGCTCACCCTGTTGATCCACTTTTCCCTTAGCCTGTATAACACAGTCCCGTTCCCGGAGTCACCAGACAGGTTTAGCGGAGGACAAGAAATCAGCCTTTCTGCATGTTGTGCAAGAATGCTTTATGTTTTCAGTCTTCTACAAATGTTGTTTTATTGAATTACTGATAACATTCTGCTTTCGTAGGTCCTTTTCCATTTCAAGATTGTTAGCCCAGCACTTACTAATCTTTCATGGCACTGCTGTGGAACAGATGTACAGTGTTTTTCAGCGGCAAGGTCTGTAGTTTCAGCTGGCTTTGCCTCTAAAAAAGGCAGTGCTGCCTTTCCCTTATACTCTCGCTGTGGAGTGGGAAGCCAGACTAGGAAACAGATTTGGATGACAACTGAGCTGGCAAACCCCCAGTGGTCTTAGGTCTGACTCAGTGCCTGAATCCAAAACAATACATAGCTGTTCAAATGTTTACCTGAGCATCTTTGGGTTTAGAGGAGCATCTAGGTGGTATTTTGGGCAAACTATACGTGGAAAGAGGTGTGGAGGTCTGGTTCTTTAAGTCTTGAAAACACCAGCTGATCTTGGGTGCTGTGGTTGCTTATCCTCAATCCTTTGGCTTGGCTTTACCCTTTTGTGCCATGTTTTCTTGAAATGATGGAGCATGTGGCTGGAAAGCCACGAACACCCTGTATGTATCCTGGAAGCCCCTGTCCTCATTTCTGCTGTTGCTGAAAACACTTCTGGAGAGTCCTCTCTGGTTTTCACTTGAAGGGCGTTCTCTCTCTTGTGTCTTTTCTGCCAAAATGTGTCCGAGTGCTGTCACAAGTTGACTGTGATGTCTCTGAAATACAGTCTTTTCCTGGTATGGGGGAATCGAAGTTGATGTGGTGTGGTTGGGGAGGTTGAGGTAGAGTTTGGGAAGTGCTGTGAAATCATAGAATGGTTTGGGTTGGAAGGGACCTTAAAGTTCATCCAATTCCAACACCCCTGCCATGGGCAGAGACATCTCCCACTGGATCAGGCTGCTCAAAGCCCCATTCAACCTGGCCTTGAACACCTCCAGGGATGGGGCAGCCACAACTTCTCTGGGCAACCCCCACCAGTGCCTCCCCACACTCACAGGAAAAAGTTTCCTCCTAACATCTCATCTAAATCTCCCCTCTTTCAGCTTAAAACCATTGCTCCTCATCTTTTCCCTGCACTCCCTGACAAAAGAACCCCTCCTCAGCTTTCCTGTAGCCCCCTTTAAGTCCTTGAAGGCTTCTATAAGGTCTCCCTGGAGTCTTCTCTTGTCCAGGGTAAACAAGCCCAACTCTCTCAGCCTGTCTTCGGATTGGAGGTGCTCCAGCCCTTGGATCTCTGAAATATTCCTCAGGAGGAGAAGGACACCTATGGTTTATGGGCTCTCTACAGGACCCTTTGGTGTAAAAGGTGTGGGTGTGCTCTTTTACTGATCTCCACCTTAGCCAAGTGGACTGATTTAGTTTTTTTCACATTCTTTCATCTGCAAAGGGTAGTGGACTCCTGTCCATTGCTGCCTTGGAAGCTGAAAGGCATATTCCTGCCTGTAGTGGATTCCTGCTGGCTACTTGAAGAGTGAAGCTGCCTGTCCTCTCCATCCCAGTTGTATCGCTTCATGTTTTCTGTGACTGTCATCCCACGGAAAAGTAATCCCTTCTGATGAAATCTAAGATTCCTCAACTCATTTCTTGCTGGCCCAAATGAGGGTCTTAGGAGAAAGACGATGCCAACTTCTGAAGTATGTGGTTTACTTACTTTGTATGGTTGGGTTATAGAAAAAAGAAATAGGCTTTATTTTCTCTGTGCCTGTATATTAAAATACAGCCGGTTGTATTTCACAAATCAAAGTGCTGTCTCCCTTCTCTCAGTAATTAACAGTCCAGAAAATGGAAAAATGTAGAAATATCCTTTCCCATGGCCACAAACACTAGTCCTCTCCAAGAGTTAATGAAGTCAAGTCTATGGAAATTAAATAACTGATTTTTTTTAGCTCTGTTGGTGAGCTAAAATGTTGTGTCAGAGTGGTAAACAGTAAATTAAAGAGGTATAAAGATTACCTCTTGGAAATGAAATGGGTGGAGGATGGATTGGAGCTTTTCCTTCTCAACAGAGCATTTAAACCATCTGTCTTAAGGATCTGTCCTGCTCTTGCGTGGCTGCAAAAATTGATCTGTAGCATCGCAGCAATGTGGGAGAAGGGCAGTAACCCCCCATGGCTGGTGAGCGAGGTGCTCTCCCCTGGCTGCTGGGAGCTGGGCTTCAAATTCTCTTGCACGCCAAGTGCGCAGCAGGTCTGTGACAAGGGGTCGGAAGCATGACCACAAAAACCCAAATGCAACCAATTCCTTGTGTTATGGGCTCCTAAGAAGTGAACAGTTTAACAAATGACATCACAAAATGTGGTGTGTTACCCATCTGTGTATTCCTCTTGAAGGAATGTGAAAATTGTCAGCCACTTGGATGATGTGTCCCATTTTTCTCAGCTTTTGTTGATGTGTTGGTTTGCTGTGTCCCTGTATTCCATGCTATGTGTTGAGGTTACGTGGGTGTATGCACGGTAATACCACTTGAGTTTATAGTAGTGGAAATTGGTTACAAGGCTTTGGTTTTCTTTTTAAATCTAATGTTTCTGTGGTTTCTTTTTATTTTAAGAAAAGATTCCAGAAATGCTGTGGGTGGGAACGCAAACTCCTTGGAAAATAAACTTCTCCAGTTAGCATGATGTGCATGGTGGCACCTCAAGAGCACATTGATGTGATGCAGCCGTTTCACGTGGTGTGTGGCTCTGCTCTGGAGAGTGGCTTTGTAAGAACCCAAGTTTCACAGAATCACAGAATCACAAGGTTGGAAAGGACCCATTGGATCATCGAGTCCAACCATTCCTAACACTCCCTAAACCATGTCCCTAAGCACTTCATCCACCCGTTCCTTAAACACCTCCAGGGAAGGCGACTCGACCACCTCCCTGGGCAGCCTCTGCCAGTGCCCAATGACTCTTACTGTGAAGAATTTTTTTCTGATATCCAACCTGAACCTCCCCTGGTGGAGCTTCAGGCCATTCCCTCTTGTCCTGTCCTCTGTCACTTGGGAGAAGAGCCCAGCTCCCTCCTCTCCACAACCTCCTTTTAGGCAGTTGTAGAGAGTAATAAGGTCTCCCCTCAGCCTCCTCTTCTCCAGGCTAAACAACCCCAGCTCTCTCAGCCACTCCTCGTAAGACTTGTTCTCCAGCCCCCTCACCAGCTTTGTTGCTCTTCTCTGGAGACGCTCCAGAGTCTCAACATCCTTCTTGTGGTGAGGGGTCCAGAACTGAACACAGTATTCAAGGTGCGGTCTCACCAGTGCTGTCTCACAGTTTGAGATCTTATGTTTGTGTCTGTGAACATATTTTGGGCAGGCTGTGGGGTTCAGATCCCCCCTGTACCTTCTGGGAGTCCACTGCAAGCTTCTCGAGGTTCTGCTTGATGCATGAAACTGTCTTTTCTTTGGTAGGATATGGTCAGTTGGTGTTGCAGAGGCATTGCTCTTCGGCTGTGCTGGGCATATGCTCTTTAAGGAGTTTATGGCACTGTGCTTCACATTTACCGGAGCGTCACTAGAATATACAGCAAGTGCTTTATTCGTTGTGTGGGGGAAAAAAAGGCTTTGGGTACCAGAGCCTTGGGGCGACCCTGGGGTAGGGACTGCAGGCTGGCGGAATGGAAGAGGTGGTGGGGGTTGGAATTGGGTGATCTTTAAGGTCCTTTCCAACCCAAACCATTCTATGATTCAGCCAGCTGCCCTGTGTTGTCGATTCAGGCTGTGGATAATGCAGCATGCAGGGGTTTATACCAACCTTCTTGCAGGAGGAACCTGACAGCAGTGTGACACAGACCTTTGTTCTGGGAGATGCACTGTAGGTATTGGCGACCTTTTCCTCCGCAGACCTTTAAATGCAGTGGATTTGTAAAAAGCAGTGCTTCTTTGGTGAATTTTAATCACGTCCTTGGTTTTAAGTGCATTTTTGTGGCCACTAGAGTTTTTGTTTTGTGACACCTTTGGGCCAGGGATGCGATGTTGTAAGGACTCCTGGAGTGTTTTGGCCCGGAGTTGGCCTGGAGGTAGTGAGATAAGCTCATCAGTAGGGATGTAGTGCAGAAGGGGTCACAGAGCCCCTCCCAGCTCTTCATGCTGAAGTTTGATCCCTGGGCTGTTTTAGGGTGGTTCTCTGCTACCAAGCCATCCTTGAAGGTTTTCTGCAAGTCTCGGTAAAACAAGACGGCTATTGTTAGTGCTCTTGAATAACTCAAAATGAGGGCGGCTGGGAGCTCACTGGGGCTGAAGGAAACAGATTTTGCAGCCCTCGCACAGTGATTTACACAGAGCTGTGGCTGTTGCACATTCCTTCTTCAGAACCGTATTCCACATCATCCTCTGAGACCACGGTCATCTCATTTCTGAGAACAGGAGGATGGAGGGAGAGAGCTGGAGCCCAGAGAACTGAACTGGTGTAAATAAGGATGATACCAGCTTGTGGGGTATCTTTGGTTTTGGTCACTTGCATTTCTTTTATCTAATAGGGCTTTAAAGGACTGCAGCATCTTTGTAATGGCTTGAAAATTGCATTAAAATAACTTTTTTTTTTTTGTACCTATTGAATTCAAAGGCAGGAACTACCTTTTAAGAAATAAGAAAATATTTGTTTTCCTGAATGACGAAGTCAAGAACTTAATGGAGGCAGATAATTTCTGCCTTTCTTCATCGTTTATTGTTCTGCACAATGCCAGATTTTTCCTGAACGTGTCCTCTAGATTTAGCTGAGTGGCATTTAACAGTGTAGGTTGCTGGCATGCTTGGAATGACTGAAATATTGGCCAGGATATGATGATGTTTGCACACTCTGAGAGGGAGGGGGAAAAAAAAGTGCTTTGGTTTGGACCATTTCCGTTGTGAAATACCTCCTCAAGCTACTTTTTAGCTAAAGTATCTGGAAAATACCTTCTGCTAAGCTAAGCAGGTAGTTCTGGCTTATCCCTGAGCTGGGAATTGCATAGGAAAGGAGCAGTTGCTTTTCCTTTTGGAGAGTTCTATTCAGTTTAATTCATTTCACAGGGCAGATGGGGAATGGTTTTTCTCCCAGAGAGATTGTACAGGTGTCATATTCAAGTACGCTCACCTAATAATTCCGTTGGGCGGACAGACATTTAGTCTGAAACTGAATCTAACGTTCTCCTGTCCCATGGGCATGCATGTTCCAGGATGTAGGTGTAACTGCCTGCTTTGATCTCCAGTCTTTTTCGAACAGGATTTTCTCTTTTTGGAAGCAGTCGCAGTTGTGATCCCAGAGGACCCTGCCAGGAAGACGTGCATCATTAGCCTGTCTGGGAATCCTTTGGTTGAACTCCTAAAAATCACAGACCCTTTCGGAAAGTCTGGGAAGCTGGAGGGAGCATCGTTTTGCAAGACACAGGCTTCAGCAGTGAAACTGCATTAAGATCTTTTCACTGTGCTGTCCTATCTCTGGCTGCTTGTTTCCTCTCTTGCATAACCCCTCTCCACCCCCATCAGGGCATGGTGTAACTGGTGATTTATAGCAAGTTAAGGCACTGCTTCCAGTGAAAGGGTGTATGTCCGGGTGTGACTGTGGGTAAGAGATCTTGATCAGGCAGCCCACACACTTTGCAGCTCATTATTACTTATTTTTATAGGGTTATTTTTCAATTAGGTCCAATTCCTGCCCTGTCCTGTGACTGCTGCTGCCATAGAATCATAGAATCACCAGGTTGGAAAGGACCCACTGGATCATTGAGTCCAACCATTCCTAACACTCCCTTAAACCATGTCCCTAAGCACTTCATCCACCCGTTCCTTAAACATCTCCAGGGAAGGTGACTCGACCCCCTCCCTGGGCAGCTGTTCCAGTGCCCGATGACTCTTTCCATGAAGAATTTTTTTCTGATATCCAACCTGAACCTCCCCTGGCGGAGCTTCAGGCCATTCCCTCTTGTCCTGTCCTCAGTCACTTGGGAGAAGAGCCCAGCTCCCTCCTCTCCACAACCTCCTTTCAGGTAGTTGTAGAGAGCAATAAGGTCTCCCCTCAGCCTCCTCTTCTCCAGGCTAAACAATCAGTAGGGAGAGAGCAAGGACAGTGCAAGCTTAGATCTAAGTTTCCTGGAACTGCAAAACTGCCCTCAGATGCACTGGGATGTGCTCACGAACTCACACGTGCACACACAAGTGGGTATTTCTGCCCTGAACCACCTCTGTCATCTCACTCGCTGCATGCTTCCAGGGACGGGCGCGATTGAGAGCTTAGAGATCAACTTTGTATTTCCAAGAGTGAGCTGGGAGGATTTGCGAGGAAGCAAAAACTCCTAAACCCCCTTTGCTGCTGAGGTTGGAAGCTCAAGCCCTAATCCTGAGGTAGAGATTAGTACTTTGGGGTTCGCAGTTTATCCTCTGCTGGTTGGATGGTCTGATCTCACAGAACACTATGTTAATTCATGTTTGCAGAAGCACGGTGCTTCCAGTAATGTAGTAGACTAAATTAAATGTTTATGTTTTATAGTCTGTTTTATTTTATAGCCTGTTTATAGTCATGGGGAGCTCACATCATTGCTCCAGTTATACGATAGCATCTGGTGCCTCTATTTGGACTTTGAAGAGAACTTGACAAAGGGCTTTAGAATCCAACACTAGGTCATTACCCATTTTGTCCCTCTGATTCCTTTGGAGTGGGATCCAGGACTGTGTGGGGGGATCCAGGACTGTGTGGAGGGCTCCCTGCACGGTAGAGCATTAGGAGAGGATCCCAAGGTTTGATGAGAGGGCTACATGAAGCCTGCTCTGCACTCAAATAGCTGCCATGGGCAAGCCTGTAGGAAGCACCAGAGGTTGCAGCTCTTGTGGGTGACTGAGAGGTCAGCACTAATGAGGTATTTCTGCATGAAGAGTTTATGCAGGTGGGATTTCTCATGCTGGGCTCCCAGCTGAGCAGGGGACAGGCAATGCTGGAGGGCAGATGGGAATCTGTAATGCTGAGCAGACAATCTCTGAGCTTTTATGTTGTTAGAAGCAGAGACGTTTTGCTCAGGGCTTCCCCAAAACATCAAAGATATCCAATCCTGAAGATCTTACACATGAAAATATTCCAGGGAGGAAAAGAAGGTAGGTCTAAAGAGAAGAAAAAGAGAGCTCCTCTGACTGCCAGGAGGGATGTGAAGGAGGCAAAATGGGAGAGAAAGTGCAGATGGACTCCTGTTAACAACCGTTCCCGTGCTGAGGGATGTGAGGGATGGCTCCATTGGGGAGGCTGTGCTGGGAAGCTCCTGTTCATGTTCCTCTTCTGTAGGACTGAGGTCCAGAGGAGGCTACAAAAATGATGCAATGGCTGGAGCACCTCCCATTATGAGGACAGGCTGAGAGAGTTGGGGTTGTTCAGCCTGGAGAAGAGAAGGCTCTGAGGAGGCATTATAGCGACCTTCCAGTACCTGAAGGGGCTACAAGAAAGCTGGAGAGAGCCTTTGTTTACAGAGGCTTGTAGTGACAGGACTGGGGGGAATGGCTACAAATGGGAGAGGGGTAGATTTAAACTAGATGTAAGGAAGAAATTCTTCGTGGTGAGGGTGGGGAGACACTGGCCCAGGTTGCCCAGGGAAGCTGTGGCTGCCCCATCCCTGGAGGTGTTCCAGGCCAGGTTGGATGGGGCTTTAAGCAACCTGGTCCAGGTGGGAGGTGTCCCTGCCCATGGCAGGGGGTTGGAACTGAATGGCCTTTAAGGTCCCTTCCAATTCAAACAGTTCTATGATTGTGTTATCTCTGCAGCACTTCTCCAGGGACAAGAGGGAGAAATTGCCCATAGGGAATGGGCAGCTGTTGCACACAGGATCCAGCAGCAGTTCTCCAGAGTGTTATGGAGATGCTAGGGAAGCATGTGTGCTCCTGTGTTCTGTTGTCATATTTCTGTTATAAGCAAAGAACAGGAGGGCCAAAAAGGACCTTCGTAGGTTGTCCAATCTGACCTTCTGCCCCAGGAGTGGGTCAGATCAGTCTAAACTTTCCCAGCAGATGTTTATCCAACACAGTTGTTAAAAGCCTCCAGTGATGGACTTTCCCAATCCTCCCTGGGTGATCCTTTAAAGTCTTTCACTGTTCTTAGCACTACCAAGATTTTCCTAGTTTCTGGCTTGGATTTCTTGTCCTACAGTTGAAAATTGTTGACCTCCTGCCCTTTTGTTACTGTACAGAGTGAGCTGTTCTGTCCTTTCTTTCAGCAGACTTTGGGAATGCCTGGGCCATGTCTTTCTTGAGCTACAGGTCCCCGAACTTGCCTGCCATGCTCATCTGGCACCTGCCTTGAACTCAGCCAACAGATGTGGTTTTGTGACTCATATATAGATTTTGTGGTATGATGGATGCATGGTTTTTCTTTTCTGGCAGCAGCAGAAATGAAATATTTTGGCATGTAAGGTTTCATTATGGTTTTGTCTTTTTACCCGCTATAAAATCAGGGCATATGCTCATCTTAAAAGATGTCCCTGCTCCTGCAGGAGGGTTGGACCAGATGACCTATAAAGGTCTCTTCCAACCCAAACCGTTTTATGATTCTATGTTTTTTCTCCAGTGATGTCTTTTCTACAGGGATGTGTTATGGATCTCCACCAGCTCTTCCAGAATAGTGCTTCTCTGGTGTAGGGTGAAAGTCCTTGCTGGCTGCTCTCCTTAAGGCTCTCCTGGTGACTAGCTGGATTGCAACCTGGATAATTGTGCTCTACTGATCCCACCTCCCAGCTGTGTTCAGGAGTCACCTTCCATTCTCTCTCCCTGCAGTGGTTACGCTCCTCGCATCTGATTTTGTAGGTACTTGCTGTGAAGGATACAGCTATTCATGCATTTCCAGAGATTATAAAAATTTGTCTGGGCGGGTTATTGAGAGGAGAGATGGCACTCAAACATAAACCACTTCAGAAAATGCAAGAGATAAGCACTAGAAACATCACTTTGTAAGGTAAACTGGGTAACTTACCAGCCGGCATTAAGGGAACAATTAGCCATTTGCTTCAAGGTGATTGCTGTTTGATGGTTGTAATTTTAGGAAAACGATTCCAAATGACTGTGACAGATTTCTGAGGGCTGCTTGTCCATCTGGGTGAAGCGAATTCGGGTCTTTATGCTTCCAGGTGGGCAGATGTCCACATTACACAAAACACTGCAGTTTACATTCATTGACCTTGGTGTGCACCATAGTATCAGTTTAGGGAGTGCAGAGATAGGACAGGGGGTAATGGTTTTAAGGTGAAAGAGGGGAGATTTAGATTAGATATTAGGAAGGAATGTTTTCCTGTAAGGGTGGTGAGGCACTGGCAGACGATGCCCAGAGAAGGCACAGATGCCCCATCCCTGGTGGTGTTCAAGGCCAGGTTGGATGAGGCTTTGAGCAGCCTGATCCAGTGGGAGGTGTCCCTGCCCACGGCAGGGGGTTACAACTGGGTGATGTTTAAGGTCCATGCTGACCTAAAGCTGAAGTTAACACCAAAATGAAGGCTGGTCTGGACAGGTCTGAAACACCACTTGGCGTCAGCTCATGTTTATTGTGGTGGGAAGAGCAGGTAGGGAGGAGCAGCCTTTATTTTGTTTGTTTGAGCTATCAGTATGTATCTTCTTTGAATTCCTCACCCTTTCCTTGCAGAGCTTTTGTGTGCTAACTCGTAAAATGTGAGTTTCCAGTTTCTCTTTTCAGTTCCAAATAACAATGAAAGCTCTGGTGTTTTCTTTCTTAGTCTTTTTCTGCCTTCATTACAGATGCAGGGACCTTTAGTCATGTGGAAGGTATTTTATTGACAGCTTTTGTGTCTTAAGTACTTGTTATGGCTGAACAGGTGTAGAGTGCTGTCGTCTCCTGGACAAAATCCCTTGTTCACTGTTTCTTCATAATGATTTCTTAGAACTGAAGAGTAATTTAGGTTGCATAGGGCATCTGGAGCTCTCTTGTCTGACCTCTTGCTCCAAGCAGAGCCAAAATCAAAGGCAGGTTTCTCGTGAACTTTTCTGATCAAGTTTCGTCCTTTTCCAGTCAGATCTGGCAGGTTGATGCTTAGTGCTCTCCCAGTGAGAAATATTTTCCTCTTGGCTGGTCAGAATTTCCCTTGCTGCAAGTTATTCTGATTGATTCTTGTCCTTTTGTTCATATTTGTTGAGAAGTGTCTAGCTGCGTCTTCTCTCTAACCCCCCAGTTAAGTAGTTGAAGATAGAAATTACATCCTCCACTCACTGCCATTTCTTCTCCAAGTTAAGCAGCCCCTGTTCCCTCATTCTCTTCTCTTACATCATGTATTCTAGTGACTTTCTTCAACCCTTTCCTCCAGCTGGCTGAGTAGTTCTGCCCTCCAGTGTATCAATCGCTAACCTCAGCACGGTGTAGTTTCGGAACTTGCTGAGGGAGCTCACCACCCCATCATCCAGGGCATTAGTTAAGATGTGGAACAGTGTCAGTGTCACTACTAGCTGTTCATTGAGGAACACCATTCATACAGGACTGTTGGTTAACACATCAGCCTGTTGGCTGCTACCTTTTGAGCTCAATGATCCAACCAAATTTTAATCACCTTGTGTTCCACCGACCCAACATGTATCTCCCCATTTGTGGGGACATATTAAGCGTCTCTAGAATGGTTACTCTACTCTTTAAAAGACCTGCTAATGAGTGAGTTGCTTCCAAACAGCAAAAAAGCTGTATTCAGACTGACCTGTGTGGGACTTTTCTATGGGGCAAGTGTGCTGGAAGAAAAGGAATGTGGAGTAAATGCACATGGACTAGAATCATAGAATGGTTTGGGCTGAAAGGGACCTTAAAATCATCCAGTTCCAACCCCCCTGCCATAGGCAGGGACACCTCCCACTGGATCAGGCTGCCCAAGGACCCATCCAAGCTGGCCTTGAACACCTCCAGGAATGGGGCATCCACAACTTTACTGGGCAACCTGTGCCAGTATCTCACAGTCAAAAATTTCTTCCTTATATCTATAGAATCAGAATAACAGATTCTATAGAATCTACAAAACTTCGGAAAAGCAGTTACTAGTCTCTTTTTCTGTGTTGATAAACCCATGGACTCTCGTTCTTCCCATCCACATTGATGGCTTGTTTTTAGCAGAGATTAAGCCAGGATGTTAGACTCCAAAATCATAATCTGTCAATTTTTCCATCTGGGTTTAGGAAGAAAAAGGTTTCCTTCAGGCTGTAGCCTGCTTGCTTGCCTAGGCTAGTTTGTTCTTAGGAATGCGTCTGGCTTAAATGCATGCAGCTTACTCTCATACCTGGATTGTTTTAGTTCTGTTATTCTCCACAAGGTTCTTTCCGGTCTGCATTTATAAAAGATGCATTAGCTGCACAGCAGTGAGCAGCTAAGGGCGAAACTTTGCAAGGTTGGCTTGCTTTCCACAGATCATCTCTGCGGGTTGAGGTTTGCCTTTGTGCAGCTGTGGGATGTTGTTGAACCTCACAATTGTATCATAACCCTCTAAAATGCCAGAGCCATTTCTGGAATCTTGTTGTATAGGAAGTTGCTCCATGTTTTTGCATTTGTTAACACTCTTTCTCAAGTGTTTCCTCTTGTTGATGTTGGACCAGTGTGTCAAGATCATTTGGAAATCTAAACCTGCACACCATAGTGCTTACAAATCCCTCCCAGCTGAATCATCTGTTGAGTTTATGGCCATACATTCCAGTCCATCATCCAACTGATAATGAAAATAATGCACAGCTCCTATGTCTGGATGGACCCGCTGGAATTTCCAGTGCCCTCCCAAATGGATAGCAAACCCTTGATAATTACGCTCTGAGAACTGTGTTGTCAAGCAGCTGTTTTATGGTGATTATATCTAATTCATGTTTTCTTAGCTGGATGTTGTGAGAATGTCATGTGGAACAGTGTCAGAGCCAATAAAGATTGCATTTATGGATATCCTCATCACTTATGTACAGGCATACATTTTTTACCTGCTGATGCATAGATCCTTTATTGTTCCATAGCTTTTTAGAGCTAGAAGGCACCTTAAAAGTGATGACATCTGCCCCTGTCCACACTGAAAGTATAGATGTGCCAAAGCCAAGCTAGATTTATCAGGGCTTTTGTAATGGGACAGTTGCCATATGACAGCTCCAGGAGATCAAGAGGAAACAAATGGGATGTGTTTATGGGTCCTAAATAAAATTAAGCCATTACCTGAATCCAGTGTTCAGAGCAGCCTTTGAACGAATCCCAACCCTTTTTCTGCAAAGTCTGGAAAATTAAAGACGGTGTCTAATCTGTACCAGATATCAGCCACCGGTTATCAGTGCCTACGTGCTGTTACTCAGATCTCGTTATTGTCTAAGTGGATAACAGGCACTACACTTCACAACTACATAAGTATATTAAGCTTAATCTGCTTTGGAGTAGGGAGGGGAAGATGTGCTTGGTGACAAATGACACAAGAAGCTGCACAGTGGAGCAGTGGTGTAAATATGCTCTTGTGTCCCCATCTCTTCAGTTCCAGGAACTTTCTGTGGCAGAGGCTTTATAGGTCTATAGCACTTACATGAATATTTGAGTCCCAGAGCAGAGAGTTGGCTCACTTTCAGACTTCAGCTGTGTTAGCCAGGCAGTTTCACTCTTAAAAGCACAGTTTTTCCAGTGGTTAAATCCATTTCAGAGGTGTATTTTAATAAGAGAAGCAGGATAAAAGATAAAAGATGGTCAAGCATTGGAACAGAATGCCCAGGGAAGTGGTGGAGTTTCCGTACCTGGAGGTGTTCAAGAAACTTATCCACATGGCACTTTGGGACATGGTTTAGTGGGCATGGTGGTGTTGGGCCGACAGTTGCTGATCTTAGAGGTCTTTTCCAACTTTTGTGATTCTATGATGCTATGATAACTTCATCCCTAGTTTTAAATCCAGTGTGGTACAACAGAGATATTCATCGTGTGTGTGTGTAACAACTGGATTTTGCAGCAGGTCCCTCGTCCTAAGGCTTCTTTCCAGCTCGTGAAGAAGACACAAAGTGAACAGGATCAGAAGGCTTATGTGAGAGTTGAGGTGACTTGTTCTCTACCTGGAAGAGAGAAGCTGTTTGCTTGTGGAAGTACTCTTCCTTTTATTTTTTTCCTGAGTAGATGCATGCTTTTACCCATTTAAAAATTTTTGGAGTGGAATAACTCTTTGCAAAGGCATAACGAAAACTAAGTCAGACTCTTGTAGAGGATATGTGTTTATATTTCCTCAGCAGGTAGCTTATGTATTGAAAAATGTTGATATGAGCACATTTCGCTAGTTGTGAACACCTGTTACGTTCTTGGAAGAAGGTATCTGCAAGGGATGTTTCTGGTGTGTCTACCAAGGGGATCTTTAGCTCAAGGTAGTTGGAGAGTGACTGTGTGAAACATAGAATCATAGAATAGTTTGGGTTGGGAGGAACCTTAAAGATCATCTAGTTCCAACCCCCCTGCCATGGGCAGGCACATGTCTCAGTAGATTAGGCTACCAGAGATCCCATCCAACCTGGTCTTGAACACCTCCAGGGATGGGGCAGCCACAACTTCCCTGGGCAACCTGTTCCAGTTCCTCACCACTCTCATAGTGAAGAAATTCCTCTTTACATCTCGTCTAAACATGCCCTGTCCAAGCGTTTTGTGGATTCCCTTGGGATCAATGGAGAGTTTTGACAAAAGGCTCAAGTTTAGGCCAACACTTGGCCCTATATCTTGGGTGAGGTGCCTAGGGCTTTTCATTTATAGCCTGCTTACCTCATCTAAAAACTATCTTCAGCTTGTCATGCTGTCCAACATCCGTCTGTCATAGGCAGAAAAGACAGCAGTAGACCTCTTAATCTTTAAGAGTCTTAAGCAAATGTAAACTCCATTAAGTGTGTTTATCACCGAGCAGCTCATTTACCAGCTGTGCGAAGTAACTTGAGGTTCATTTATACTGGAAGTTTGGGGGAATCTCTGGTGCTTTCTATCTTGCCGTCTGTGTTTTTGTGGCTAGCAAGGGTTAAGGGTTAGGCACTTGGCGATGAGAGGAAACTGTTCCACTGTGAAGTGGGGTGTGAATTTAAAGCGTGCTGATTTTCCCTGTGGAAAATATTATTGAACAACGAGGAACCTAATCACCCTTACAGCAGCCTTCCAGTACTTAAAGAGGTCCTACAGGAAAGGTGGGGAGGGGCTCTTTATCAGGGAGTGCAGAGAGAGGACAATGGGCAACATTTTTAAGCTGAAAGAGGGGAGATTTAGATGAGATCTTAGGAAGAAATGTTTTCCTGTGAGGGTGGTGAGGCACTGGCACAGGTTGCCCAGAGGAGTTGCGGATGCTCCATCCCTGGAGGTGTTCAGGCCAAGTTGGATGGGGCTTTGAGCAGCCTGATCCAGTGGGAGGTGTCCCTGCACATGGCAGGGAGATTGGAACTGGATGGGCTTTGAGGTCCTTTCCAACCCAAACCATTCTATGATTCTATTAAAGGAAAAGATTGCAGGGTAACTGTTTTGTTCCATTTCGGTGTAGACAAACTCCCAAACCACCACTTTATTTTGGATGAACTAGAGAATGGCTGGCGAATGCAGAGGAGTTTTTATAGTTATCCACACCTGATTTAGTGCCTGGACTAAAAGCATGGTCAGCAGGGAAAATCCTTTTTTTTTTTCCAAAGGCTGGTTCACATCTCAGCATCTAAATTACTGGGATAGGCTATGGAGACAGTCTGTGTCCTTGTTTTCACTGTGTAGAAAGCCTGCTCTCCTAGCTGAGGCACTGAGGGTGGGTAGCTACAGGTTAAGCACTCGGTTCTGTTGCTATGTGACTAGGTCAGGTTTCAATTTGAGCCAGCCAGAGAAAAGTAGAGTGCTCTGTTACAGATGGTCTGCTCCAAGTGTTAAACGAGGTGAAGGCTGCGTGCTTTCTGTAATAGTATACACTAAGACTACCTTTATCTCCCATCCCAGTCTGCTGTGTATTGAAGTAAGCTCCCATACTCAAGCCATCATCAGCTTTGAGTCAGGTAGACTTTGAACTATTACTTATTAAACGGTGAAGAATGCTCCGTCATATATAATTGATAAAGGATTTCAGATATAAAAGTGGATAAATTGTCAGTGGCTTTTCTTTCCCTTTAGCTGGAAAAAAATAATGGCATAGGTTGTTTTCCTCCTCCTGCGTGGGCAATATCTAGACATGCCTAGCACTTTCATTCAAAACCAAGATAACCATTGTGGTGGTTCTGTCTGGCTGCTGCCTGCTGCACATCAAACCCACACCCAGGAACTTCTGAATCAAAGGCAGAACACGTGTTTGGTTGGTCATGGAATCATAGGATGATTTGGGTTGGAAGGGACCTTAAAGCCCATCCAGTTCCAATTCGCCTGCCATGGGCAGGGACACCTCCCACTGGACCAGACTGCTCAAAGCCCCATCCAACCTGGCCTTGAACACCTCCAGGGATGGGGCAGCCATGGCTTCTCTTGGCAACCTGTGCCAGGGCCTCACCACCCTCACAGGAAAAAATGTCTTTCTAGCATCTAACCTAAATCATCCCTCTTTCATCTTAAACCCATTCCCTGTCATCCTATCCCTGCACTCCCTAATAAAGAGCCGCTCCCCAGCTTTCCTGTAGCAACCCTTTAAGTGCTATCATTAGCGTCTTCTTTTTAAAACCAGTACCAGCCCAATGCTGTATGTTTTCAGGAAAACAATGTGGTGAGATTTGTGATGTTTTTAGCTCTTGGGAAGGATTCATCTTGTGGTAGTGGCTGAGGATGGGTGAGCAGTCCTTGTAGAGAGCTCCACAGTGCTCGCAGAGTTAATGTGTCACTCTAGGTCTTCATTAGGGTCTTTAAGCAACGGTTTAAGTTTCCTAATTAAGTCAGAACATCTCATGCCTGGAGTCAAGGCCTTGACTGTGACAGGCAGTCCTTTGGAGAGCCGTGCAAAGATCCTCGTGTCTCCCACAAACAGTGGCCTGTGTTTCAGAAAAGGACATTGTGAGCGAGGAGAACAAGTTTCACATCACATGTCCCCCAGCAAGTACTGTTCTTTCGATAGGAAGACTTGTTGGAGAATGTTAATTGAGTCCCTTTTTAAATGAAGGAGGCTTTGCTTCCTTCCCAAGTTTTCAAAACAAATTTTCCAAATACAGAGCCTGTGTTTCATTCAAGTGTAAATCCTTTCTCTTTAACCTGGAAGTTATCCCAGAAAAAAAGCCTATCCATTCACTGCAGGACAGACCCTTGTGCTTGTGGTGGCAAAAAAAAGAAGTGGATCAAATTGTCCAAACAGGAAGGGAATTAAGAAAAGACTTTGCTCAGTGAGCGGAGCTCTCACTTAAGTTTAAATGGTCGTCCTATAAACTCGCTTTGTATCTTTGTTGCTTTTGAAGCATCGCACAATAATTGACGTGTCGGCTAAATTTAGAAATGGCAATTTTTTCTTGCTAACGTGCCAGCCTATCTGTAAGCTGGATGGATTTTAGCAGGTAGTTATGGGAAGGATACAAACAGCGATTTGAGATTTACTGGCTTGTTATCCCTCCTGACTCGCACGTAGCTCAGTCCTAGAGGGTACCTAATTCTTTACACTGATTCCTTTTCATTTGAGGGTGTTAATCAAAATGCTTTTTTGGCCCAGGGAGATGCTAATGCTGTTTTACTTACGATGAACCTGGAGTTTTGGAAGGATAAAGCGTGATGTGCAGAATAAAATGAGCTCCCATCTAAACACATTGACATCGTCCTATATTTTTAGCAACTTATGGATAGGATTGTCATCCTTTTACCCCCATTCTTTTACTCATAGCTTGGCTGTGAAAGAACAGATAAATCACAAATGTCTCAGTTCCCAGTTTCTACTGTTTACTGCTTAGCAAGTCTTTGTGCTCTGTGAGAAATCTCTTACATCTAAAACCTGTCTTCTTTTTTTTTCTCCAGCCTGTGCTAATTTTTCTCTTTCTGAGCGATGTTTTATCTTCATTCTGTGAAGCTGTTTGAGACACAGTTTCCTGAAGCAGAGGAACACAAAGTAGACTTCCTTTGTTTCAGTAAAATGCCTTGATTGTCACAGAGAAGAAATGGTTTTTGGGTTCAGGTGTGTCAGGAGGAATGAGAGGACCTTGCAGAAGTGGTAATCCATCATTCGGCTGCATCTATGGCACTCCAGGTTGCAGTTGTAGGTTAGGGCACTTGGTAACCTCAAAGCACAAGACACTGACTGGAGCAGGTTTGCTGTTGGAATCTCCAGCTGAAGTTTCATACTTGGGCTTTGTTTTGAAGTTTGCAACAAGGTGGAAACAAAGACAAAGCTGTCACTGTTGTGTTTTCATCTCTTTCATCTCCTACCCTTCTTTTCCATGCTCTTTCCTGAGCAGCTTCTGCTCTCTGCTCTCATTCAGTGTGCCCAGAGCTCAAGAGGAAGACCCCTCTGCAGGGGAAATTGCGTTGCTTTACAGTGTGGACACATTGCTGTATAAGATGTTTTTTGTTGCAGTCACTGGTTTCTTCTGGATATCTCTAGGTGACCTGAATGCAGACAGTATTTAGTTAGGAGAAAGTCTGTGCATTTGTATTGAAACATTTAATAGAATCAGAATGGTTTGGGTTGGAAGGGGACCTTAAAGCCCATCCCTTTCCAAACTTCCCATTCCCACTGGATCAGGCTGCTCAAAGCCCCATCAACCTGCCCTTGAACACCTCCAGGGATGGGGCAGCCACGACTTCTCTGGATGACCTGTGCCAGTGCCTCACCACCCTCACAGTAACAAATTCCTTCCTAACATCTCATCTAAATCTTCCCTCTTCCAGCTTAAAACCATTCCTTCTCATCCTATCCCTGCAATCCCTGATAAAGAGCACCTTCCCAGCTTTCCTGTAGCCATTTCTTGCTGTCATATGCAACCCCCCACACCTCAAGCAGTGTGGAGCAACACCAGTCTTCAAGGGAAACTTCTAGAGGGTAAAATTGTCAGAAAGCCAGCCTGCCAGCCACGACCCAGACTTCATGGAGATCTAGGGACATGCTTCCTAACCTAAATTTCCCTGCCTTGGGCTCTTGTTGGATATGTGAGCATGTTTGGGCAGACAGCGGGATGGATAAAGCTGTGTATCGCATCCAGCCCTGGCTATGTGTCTGCTGTATTAAAGCGGGAGCATTTGGTTTGCATTTAATGTTCCAGCAAAGCACGGACCCAGGAGAAGCCCCCTCATACAGCTCCACCAGGAGAGATACACTTTTCCTGGAGTCACATCTAGTCTGTTCCAGGCTGAAGTCAATCCAGTTATTGTGGGAGTAAATCCATGCAGTGTTCAGCTTTTCTAATTTTGGTTCTCATCCTCTAGTGTTGCGTTTAATGATTTTCCCTGTGGCTTGAATGGTAAAGATGTGTTAACTGCTCGGGGATGGCTTAAAATCAAAGATTTAGTGTGGGTGTTGCTTTCAAACGGAGAAGAAACGATGCTATTTAGAGAGCTGTGTTGCTATTTCAGGGCAGTTTGTTAGGTCTGGGTTCTGAGAAGGGGTGAGAAAAAATAATTGCTTTTGGGCCAGTGTGTCTCATATGGTGTGTCCTGAAGTGATCCTTATGTACACATTGAGTTGGAACCAGTACTGAGCCTCTCTGCGTGCAGATTCATTCCCTCTCTCACCCTCCTATTACACAGGATGGGAGGAGAAGAAAAGACGCCTGTTGAAACTTTGCTCCCAAGCTTGCTGCAATGAATTTAAAACCCCAGACCACAGAGAATTCCCAAATGTAATATGGACACCAGTGTTTATTTGACTGAGACCCCATTGTGTTCTGAGTTGTGCAAACACGGGCAAGTTTCCTATTTAATTAAGGCTGGGTTTATCAATTAAGTTTCCCAAACAATTGGAGAGAGAAGGAGGGTATTGAAGATAAGATTGCATGGTTATGCAGACAGGAGAGGGTACAGCTCTTTTTGGCAGTTGGAATACAAGTTCTGCAGGAAACTTATTTGCAGCATTGTTCTGATCCATTATGCCAGTGTTTTTAGTTTGTAATCTCTTTTTTTTCTGTAGTTTCCTGTCTCTTTCTCCTTCCTTTTACAGTCTTGAAACAGCAAGTTTTGCTTTCCTGAGACCCTTAGCAGTGACATATACTTCCCAATACTGAATGTGATGGAGGAGCTGGAAATAAGGGGAAGATTCCCACTATGGGGTCAACCAGGGCTTGGCAAGCTTGCAAAGACATGGTAAAAAGACCAGTTTTAGTCTGGTTGTTGCCTGTCCTGGGCAGCTCAGCAGCATTAACCTTCTGCCTTGTTAGAGGCTAGCAGCCAAACTGCGTCTTGCTGTGCTGATTTCGGTTCTCGTGGTGTTGGTAGGTCTCTGAAGGTCTGTGGGATGTGGATACATAGCGATTTCTACTACAAGTGGTAGAATTTGTGGCCAGCTCATGATTTCTAACGCCAGGGTTGAGATGGGAATATCCCATTCACTGCAGTAGGTTGAGTACCGCTCTAGTCTCCCTATTTTCTCCAGTTTCTCTTGATGCAGTAGAAGAGTGTCCTGGCAGTGTAAGCTGTCCCTGGTGATGGGGTAGATGTTGTGGGATGCCTTCTAGCTAGGTAGGCCCTTGTGCCTGTCTCTGCAGCCTCCCAAAATAAACGGGATGCTAGTAGGCCAGCTATACCATATACTTGTTCTGTCTTCAGGGGATTTGTAGAGCGTATGATTTGCTGGATTTGCTCCTCTGTTGTGCAAGGAACATGCCGAAGCTGTGCTTTTTGTCATTGCTGTGAACCTCGTTTTAATTGTGTCCTGTGTAATACTGTAGCCTCTGGCACAGGAACCACAGCATTAGTGTTCTGATCTCATTCACTTGATGGGCAGGACAAGCTCCATAGTGCAGACCTCATGGCACAGGCAAGTCATTGTCTCAGATGTTGACAAGCTCACCAGCTTTTTGTGACCAGAGAAGCTGCAGTAGAAGAGAGAAGGAACAGACCATCACAGGGTGCCCTTGCTGTACATTCCTGAAAGGTCTTTGACTTCATTCTCAGCCCATTTCTCTGGGAATCACCTGGGGATGGTGACCATCTCCTAACACTTCCATGGGAACTTCTGATAGTGGAGGGAATCATAGAATCATAGAGTGGTTTGGGTTGGAAAGGACAATGAAGGTTGTCCAGATCAACCCTGCTGCAGTAAGCAGGGACATTATCAACTAGATCAGGTTGCTCAGAGTCCCATCCAACCTGACCTTGAATGTTGCCAGGGATGGGGCATCTACCATGTCTCTGGGCAACCTGGACCAGTGCCTCACCACCCTCAGCATAAAAAATTTCTTCCTAGTATCCAGTCTAAACCTCTTCTCTTGACCTGTTGCTACAGGCCCTGCTAAAAAGTGTTTCCTCATCTTTCTTTTAAGCCAGCTTTCAGTATTGTAAGGCTGCATTAAGGTCTCCTTGGAGTCTTTTCTTCTCCAAGCTGAACAACCCCAACTTTTTCAGCCTCTTTTCTGAGGGAAGGTGTTCCAGGCCTTTAATCATTTCTGTGGCCTCCTCTGGACTTGCTCTAACAGGTCCGTGTCCCTGCTGTGTTCAGGGCATCAGAGCTGCACGCAGTATTCCAGGCGTTGTCATCTAGTCCTTAATTTTAGCCCCAAACTCTAAATCAAGATGCCGACTGGCTGACCAAAGTGTTTTCCAGCAGGCTGTCAGAGAGGCCTTTGAAGAGTATTCAGGATAGCCTGCTCCCTTCCCGGTATTTCAGAGCTAGTGAGCCTGTTGTATCCTCATGGTGCCCTTTAGCCAGAGGAACGTGCCTGAGAATCAGCCGTAGGCCAACCAATTATTATGAATTATTTTCTTTTCTTTTCCTTCAGATGAGAAGCATTTAAAAAACACATAATGGTGCATTTTATCAGTGGATTTTAAATGGCATGATTCATCTCCTGTGTTCTTGGCATGACGTTCTTTGATTTATTTCTTGGATATCCTTGTAGTTCTGTCAGTGCCAAGCACTGTATGGAAGTGCCCCGTGGCAGACAACCTGCTCGGCCCATATGTTTGCTTTAAAAGAAAACAGCTCATAATAGGAAGTCTTTATGCCGCGTGCCAAGATGCTTGGGGCTTGTTAAATATATTTTACTTGTCAACAACCTCCCAATTTAAAAAGTAGCCTTGGTGTGAATCAGCTTTGAACGAGTTCATTTGACTCAAGGGATATTTGCAGGCATTAAAACAAGTTGGATCACAGTGGTAAAAATGTGCAGTGTTTTCCTGATCCAAAGCACCATCCAGTGACCCGTTTTTTTTTGGTTGTAATGTCCTCTAAATATTCCAGAGTATGGATATTTTCCCAGTTAGCAAGTTTTTGGTGGCTTTGGGAGCAGAGGAGGCTTACTGGGGCAAGTGTTTCTGGGAGCCACTTGGTGTGTTCCTGGAACGCTTACTGCCATTGATGCAAAATGAATGTCGGTGCGCAGGATTATGGGTGTAACAGGACAAAGCATCCTGACACTTCTTTGCCTGAAGTTCCTACTATTCAGTGGGGCTCCCTGGCTGCAGCCCTGGATTCCTCTCTGGTGTATAAATCACATGTGATGCTTGTATTGCTCCTCAACAAGTTGATTTATGAAGTCAGAACTGTGGTACTCATTTACAAAGTGAGCTCTGCTCTTGATGCTGTTGAAGACCTTAGAACATTTCTACTTCATTTTCTAGGCCAGCAGTGCAGGACCACGGAGTGAAGCTGTTTTCGGAGCCTGTAATCTGCATAAGGTCTGATGGCCTCAGCTCTAAGGTCTGGCAGCTTTGGGCTGCTTTTTATTCATAGCTGATGGAGTACTGAGAGGTGGCTCCGGGTGGCCATCCTTAAGTGACACAGGTGAAATGGCTTGCCCAAGGTCCCACAGACCATCAGTGGTCGCACTAGGATTAGGAGTCCAGTGTTTGTGATGTATGTTTCAAAGAAGCACAGTTTCTTCCCTCTACTGTGCTCTCATGAGACCTCCTCTGGAGTCTTGGGTTCAGTTCTGGAAGTGTCAGCACAGAAATTACATGGATCTGTTAGAGTGCATCCAGAGAAAGCTGTGAAGATGATCCGAGGGCTGGAGCACCTCCCATGTGAGGGCAGGCTGAGAGAGTTGGGGTTGTTCAGCCTGGAGAACAGAAGGCTCCAGGCAGACCTTCAAGCAGCCTTCCAGTACTTAAAGAGGACCTGCAGGAAAGCTGGGGAGGGGCTCTTGATCAGGGAATGCAGGGATAGGACAAGAAACAACGGTTTTAAGCTAAAAGAGAGGAGATTTAGATGAGATGCTAGGAAGAAATGTTTTCCTGTGAGTGTGCTGAGGCCCTGGCACAGGTTGCCCAGAGAAGTTGTGGCTGCCCCATCTCTGGAGGTGTTCAAGGCCAGGTTGGATGGGGCTTTGAGCAGCCTGATCCAGTGGGAGGTGTCCCTGCCCATGGCAGGGAGTTTGGAACTGGATCATCTTTAAGGTCTCTTCCAACCCGTTCTGTGACTCTGTGGTTCTATGGTCTCTGTCTCTCCTGAGATGTGAGGAGCTAATACTTCTGGAAGTAAAGGTGTAAATGAAGATAAGGATTGCAGGGTTTTATTAAAAGGATAAATTTTATTACAAGATTAAAGGCAAGGCAGCCATGCTAAGGTCATCTTCCCAAGCTGGAGTAGTCCAGCGTTTGAAGAGGAAAAGGTTAATGCTGTGATTTCCCTCTGTCACTTTTGGGATGTGTCCAGAGGAAGAAGAGTGCAGAGTCAGCCTGAAGGTCTCTGCTGCCTTCAAAAAAAGGATGCCAAGGAAGTTTTGGGCACAAGGCTGCAGGTTTGGCGTATGGGTAAGACAGGAACCATCCTGTTCATGCTGCTGTCTAAGAGTACATGTGGTGTGTTATTAACGTGCTTCCTTCCTTCGTGTCTGATCCAGCTCTGCGTTCACTGTGTGTCAGTCATCGAGGTGGGTCAGTAATTTGTAAATAGGGCTTGTAGATGCTATGCAAGATCAACACTACTGAACTGCAGCCTTTTCAGTGCCTCAAGCCACGTTTGATGGCTTGGGCTTTTACACAGGCAAATTTTAGTGGATGGTAGCATTTGTCCTCCGTTCCAACTCATTTTTCTCTCTCAGCCACTGCTATAAATTCCAGCGGCTCTCTGGAAATTGAGCGATGTAATTTCTGCTTCTGCGTGCAGAAATGCAAGGCAGGGCACGGGTTGCTCGTCTGCAGCAGGAGTGCTGGCTTGCTTTTGTGAAAAGCTGTCTGACTTCTTTGTGCCACCATGGGAAGAAAGATGAGCATGGTCAGCTCTTTGTCACCAGGGCTGATGGGCAGAGGTGAGGCATACAGGATCAATGGGTTGTACTGACGGTGTGAGATGCGGTGGAGAGGGTGCTGCGGAGATGATGGAGATTCTTCACTCAAAACCTGCTTGGGTCCAGGGTGAGTTGCTTACTCAGGCTCACGTGTCCCCATGCAGCATCTGCAAGGCTGCTGGCTGCCAAGAGCTGGCTGCCAGGCATAAAGAGGTGATGAGGAGCAAAGGGCCAAATTCACACTGATGGGAAGAACAGGGATTTTGGATCTGTCTTGCTTGTTTCAAGCACTGGAAAATGCTGCATTCAAGGAGACCATGCTGACGGTCCTTGTGGAGCAGGAGGTTGACGTCGAGCATTCTGGGGTTCTGCAGGGAACCATCTTCTGTGAGTTGTTGGAACAAGTCTCCTCTGCCAAGACCTGCAGCCTGCGCACACCCAGCAGCTCCCTGCAAAAGCAGGCAGCAGGACTGGTCTGGGGCTGAGTGACTGCCCACATCCAGCTGGCAAACCTGTTTAGATTAAAGTACTGAGTTGGTTAAAGCCTGAGCATGAGGATGACGATGAAATGCTGCTCTCAGGGTGGTTTAAGCCAGCTGGAAATGGCTTTGAGGTGTTTGCATGTGTAACCTGGATCTCACTGGTGCATATGCTGTCAGGGACACAGGTTTATGAGCTTGGGAAGGGCCCTGGTCTGTACGTAGATAGCTGCGGTTCATTATCCTGTTCCTGCAGCTCTCCAGGTAGCTGAGTAAATGAGGTGTGTCTGCTTCCGATGCAATAAAGGTCCCGTTGCGCTGCAGATGCAACGTTGGTGTTTGCACAACTATTGTACAAAGGTGGTTTGTAAGGGTAGGCTTGTTGCGCTCACGTATCTGACTGACGTGGAGTGCTTAAGTTCAATTAATAATGTTCCTGCCTTCTGTTTGAAAGGGTGTCCGTGCTTAACCCATGCTGGTATAAATGCTGAAAAGGATTGTGAGCGAGTTTGGCGTGCAACCTGCTGGAATAAAAAGGAGGAGGGGTATATGGAGAAGGAAAAAAGAGACCTGTCTTGTAGTTTGACATGTTTACAGCCTGGAGAGCTTGGAAAGAGCATCTTGGAAATAACAGACAGTGAAGATTAATGTGCTTGCTTCTGAGCAGCACATTTCTGATGAAAGTGGAAAAGAGGGAGCAGTTACAGAATGTTTGCTGTTTGTGCCAGGAGCCGCGGCGAATCGCAGTGAACGGGGCTGGGAGGCACTGGCGACAGGCACTGCTGGGGCCAGCACGGGAATCTCCTTCCAGTTCATTTTTGTAGCTACTCAGAGATATGATCTGCTCTTTCTTCCTTTACACTCAGTGGACAGCCTGACTGTGAAGCATGGAATGGTGTTAAAGGAGATAAAATTGCTCTAACTAGAGTAATCCTTCTAAACCCATCTCCTTCAGCATAGAAAAAAAAGGTGCATTAGAGATGATGTTTGAAAATGTTGTTATTGCAGTTACTTAGGTAAAGGTTATTCGTTACAGCCATGCAGTTGCTCGGTACAAATTGTGCTAAGCTGCCTAACGAGTTAATGGCTGAAACGCTGGAGTGTCTTTACATCTGCTAAATACGTTGTGTTTCTGTTGTTGTGGAGCTTTTGTGTATGGGCTCTGCTGACAGTGCTCTCTGATAATGACTGTTCTGTATGTGGTTGATGAAATAATCAGAGAATCATAGAATGGTTTGGATTGGAAGGGACCTTAAAACCCATCCAGTTCCAACCCCTCTGCCATGGGCAGGGACACCTTCCAATGGATCAGGCTGCTCAAAGCCTCAGCCAACCTGGCCTTGAACACCTCCAGGGATGGGGCAGACACAACTTCTCTGGGCAACCTTCTCCAGTGCCTCACCACCCTCACAGGAAAACATTTCTTCCTAAGTTCTCATCTAAATCTCCCCTTTCACCTTAAAACCATTCCCCCTTGTCCTGTCCCTGCACTCCCTGATCAAGAGCCCCTCCCCAGCTTTCCTGTAGGCTCCCTTGAAGTAGTGGAAGGCTACTATGAGGTCTTCTCCAGGCTGAACAACTCCAACTCCCTCAGCCTGTGCTCTTATGGGAGGTGCTCCATCCTCTGGATCATCTTCATGGCCTCCTCTGGACTTACTTTACCAGATCCGCATAATAGAAGTTATTACACCCATTGAAAAAAGGCTTTCAAAACTCAGTATCAAAAAGTTGGCTGTTTTTTTTTCAGTTTTCTGAAAGCCAGGAGATGTCCTGTACTGGGTGGTCTGTGTGAATTTCCATTCCTTAAGCATCACTGGAAACCACCTGGGGTACACTCCATCTCTACAACACTACCCTGTGAGCATGTGCTCGCAGCCGTAGAGTTCTGCTTCACAGAAGATTCCTGAGGTGCAAAGGCAAGGAGGTTTATCTTCAGTATCTCTCTTGGCCACCTCTGCCACCTGTGTAGGTAGGAGCATCACAACCCTGTCTCGTGGTGGGACTGGAGTGTAAATGTCTATGAGAGATAGAATCCTGATTTAAAAGCTTCAAGCGATATCCTCTCTGTCTTTAGGGAAAAGCGTTTCGACAGCTGATTAGTGTCACTGTTAAAAATAGCCATCTTATTTCTGCTCTGAATTTTCCTAGCTTCTGCTCCTGGTTGCCTAATCTCGCTTTGTCTCTGCTTGGATTGGATTAATCCTGTGGTGTCAAGTAGTCTCTGTTTGTAAATGCTTTCAGACTGTGATGACAAACCTGCATTATAAACACATGTGTCTGTAGGGCCCCTTCGTGTGCTGATACTATCTTGAATAGTTGCACTTTAAATAATAATAAAATCATAGTGTGTTTATTTCTCGTGCTTCTATTTATTCTTTCAACTCTTGTTGGTTTTATCGGAGTTCCTTTCAAACACACACAATATTGTTGTTATTTAGGTTTCTGATTAAGTATTATTCTTAATTCCATTCCCATCAATTACAAAACTAGAGGGAATAAAGTGATTGTGGTAAACTTTGATCGGTTGATGCTGGAGCTCTTTGTCTGTGTGATCAGCAGGGAATTTGGTTTTGTTGATGATACATTTCTCACCCTCCAGACTGACTGTTACACTTGTTAATGTGAAGACCATTGATTCAACACTCTTCAGAAGGACTGCAAAATTCAGGGAAATAGTGTGTTTAGGAGAGAAATCCAGGTTCACATGCAGGAGCCTCAGCATTTCATGTGGAAGTGCAGCCACTGGCTGCCTCTTCTGCAGGTGTGGTTCCTCAACCCATTTTAGCTGTCAGAAGCTATTTCTAGCTCAGTAAGTATGTCACCATAATGTGAGGTGATACCCTGAGAGAAGGAGTCAGTGCAGAGGTCCTCATGTCTATGAGTGTGTGTCCCTATCTCTGGCCCCATGAATGCCCCTTAGAGGCTGAGATACATTTTGGCTCTCCTGGAGCACATCTTCTTCATTTCAGGCTCATCCACAAGGAGTAAAGCTGTATCACTGCCCAACATAGAATCAGAGAATGACTAGGTTGGAAGGGACCTACTGGGTCATTGAGTCCAACCATTCCTAACACTCCCTAAACCATGCCCCTCAGCACCTCGTCCACCTGTCCCTTAAACACTTCCACGGAAGGCAACTCAACCCCCTCCCTGGGCAGTTCCAGTGCCCAATGGCCCTTTCTGTGAAAAATTTTTTCCTGATGTCCAGCCTGAACCTCCCCTGGCAGAGCTTGAGGCCATTCCCCCTTGTCCTGTCCCCTGTCACTTGGGAGAAGAGCCCAGCTCCCTCCTCTCCACAACCTCCTTTCAGGTAGTTGTAGAGAGCAATAAGGTCTCCCCTCAGCCTCCTCTTCTCCAGGCTAAACAACCCCAGCTCTCTCAGCCGCTCCTCAGAAGACTTGTTCTCCAGCCCCTCACCAGCTTCGTTGCTCTTCTCTGGACACGCTCCAGAGCCTCAACATCCTTCTTGTGGTGAGGGGCCCAGAACTGAACACAGTACTCAAGGTGTGGTCTCACCAGTGCCGAGTACAGAGGGAGAATAACCTCCCTGGACCTGCTGGTCACACCGTTTCTGATCCAAGCCAAGATGTCATTGGCCTTCTTGGCCACCTGGGCACACTGCTGCCTCATGTTCAGTTGGCTGTCAACCAACACCCCCAGGTCCTTCTCTTCTAGGCAGCTTTCTAGCCCTGAATGAAAGCGTGGGAAGTAGAGCTGTTGGGATCACCCCAAAGCAAACTCCTGATCCTGGCTAAACTGCTAACATAAGAGGTCCCTGAAAGCTTAGGTTTTTAACTGGTCTCCCAGCTTCTCGTCAGCTTGCTCATCTTAAAATAGGTGTGCAAAGCACCAGCAGGATGGATTACTCCTCCTCCCCATCACCTGAAAGGCTGCAGAGAGCAGCTGCAAATTGGCCACCCAACTCATGAAATAGAGTGAGACAAGTCCCACCTGGGATGACCATGATTCCAGTCTCTGGTGTGCTGGGAGCTCACAGCTGTGGCTCGTGAATAGAAAACAACCTGTGGTGTGATATACAGTCTGAGGGGAGAAGGAGGTCACTTTTAAAAAGGCTTTTCATCAGGATTGCTTAAAAATAAACCTATGTTTATTTTTTTTAACTCAACCAAGCACCAGAGAAGCCCTTTGGCGTGCAAGCCTTGTTTTCAGTGTGCTGCCCTGCCTAAGTCTTTGTGTCATCACAGCTAGGACAGGACTACCACGAGGGTATTTGGGTGAGCAGATTTCCTTGAGAATTGTTTTTGTTTATTTGGGTTTTGTGTTTTTAAATTGTTGGAGCCTTGGTGACCTTTTTCTTCAGGGTCCTAGAAGAATAGTCTGATCAGAGCATAATGTTGTAATAAGGAGGGCAGTTGTGAACTGCCGTAATGCTTTGGCTTCTTCCTTGTGACTTGCAAGGTTTTACTGGCAAAATGGGGGAAAAAAAAATCATGAAGTAAACATACTTTATTGCTGCTGGATTAAACGTGGAGAAGGCCAGTGTGACATTTGCATCTATGCAGTTTCTATGTTGCCATTGTCTGTGGGGCCATAGTAATTTAAATAAGTAGAAGGCACTTCGCTTTAGAGGGAATGTATCCAGAATATGCCTTTATCAAAGGATGAAATGTGATAATCTGTTCAAAATGATTTCTAAGTTAGTGCTAGGGTAGCTCTGGTGTCAAGTTCTGCTGAAAGCTAATGAGATTCCTCTGTGTGGATGAAGAAGAGTGATTTCCCTGGGATTCCTCTGTGTGGATGAAGAAGAGTCATTTCCCTGGGATTCCTCTGTGTGGATGAAGAAGAGTGATTTTCCTGGGATTCCTCTGTGTGGATGAAGAAGAGTGATTTTCCTGGGATTCCTCTGTGTGGATGAAGAAGAGTGATTTCCCTGGGATTCCTCTGTGTGGATGAAGAAGAGTCATTTCCCTGGGAGCAGCCAGGGGGCTGGGTGTGTAACTAGGATCAGCAGAGATTAAGGGATAGGGAGCTTGTTGGATTGAAGGGTGCAAATGCCAATGCCAGGAATGGAAACTCATTATTCTGGTTTGGCAGAATTATGCTCATCTTAGAAGATATAGTTTTGCAAAGATTTGTTTGCTGGGGAACAGCGGTTGTTCTTAGGAATTTATTTTAGGGAGGAGTTGTTTTTTTTCTGATAAGGTATTTTTTGGATGAAGGAAATGGACAGTAGGGAGAAGGGATGAATGAAGGGCAGTGGCACCTAGGGAGGCAAGGATGGAATGGAAATAGAGACTGAGAAAATGGAGCAGGTCTGGAAGAAGTGATTATGATATGATGGGTGAGGCACTTCGATGCAGAAGAGGCGAGAGGATCAAAGCTGTATTTTTAAGACTGAAGGAAGATGTGCGCTTGCAGCCCAGAAGCTCGACTGGATCTTGGGCTGCAGTTGAGAGGGGAATTTTGCCCCTCTAATCTGCTCTGGTGAGACCCCACCTGGAATGCTGTGCCCAGCTCTGGAGCCCTCAGCTTGGGAATGACATGGAGGTGTTCGAGCGGGTCCAGAGGAGGCTACAACAATTATCAAAGGCCTGGGGCACCTCCCCTATGAACAGAGGCTGAGAGAGTTGAAGTTATTCAGCTTGGATAAGAGAAGACTCTTGAGGAGACGTTATTGCAGCCTTTCAGTACTTAAAGGGGGCTTATAAGAAAGATGGGAAAAAACTTTTTAGCAGGGCCTGTAGCAATAGGACAAAGGGCAATAGTTTTAAACTAGAAGGAGCTAAGTTTAGACTAGATATTAGAAAGAATTTTTTTATGCTGAGGGTGGTGAGGCACTGGCCCAGGTTGCCCAGAGACGTGGTGGATGCCTCATCCCTGGAACCATTCAAGGTCAGGTTGGATGGGGCTCTGAGCAACCTGATCTGGTTGAAGATGGTGCTGCTCATTGCAGGGGAGGTGGTCTATGTGACCTTTATGGTTCCTTCCAACCCAAACTATTATATGATTCTATGTATATTTGGATATTTTTCTATGGTGGCTAACCAGTGTCTGCCAGCTGTCTCACAGGAAAGCTCTAAGCAAGACAAGGCAGGGGGGATTTAACTTTTAGTGAAGCTATGATTTGTTACTACCCTTGATCTTAGAAGGACACAAAGTAAAATTACAGCCTGGGAGAGATTTGCAGTGCAGCAGCTAATGCACTCTTGCCCTGTGATTTAAAAAAAAAGAAGAAATAACCCTTTTTGGCAATCAAGAAAAAGGAAAAAACCAAACTATCTTTGTGTCAGAGGACCTGGTAATATTCACTGGCTCAAGCCCTGGCTGGTGGCTTGGCAAGTACTGAAGGTAGAGCATTGTACTTAATAGAGTGTGTTTTATGTGCTTGTTGTACTTATGAGCCTAACGGAGTGTATAATTGATACTGAAATGAAGTGTAGTGGGGATTCGTATGTTTATATCATCTACTTGTTTCACAATGGTGCGTGCATCCTGGTTGGAAAGCTGAAGCTCTTGCTATAATTTTAATTGCCTTCCCCTGCCGATCATATGGGAAAGGTTGTTGGCTTATTAAGGATGGTTTTTAAATCAGGGTTCTGTACATACAAAATACCCTGTTATTTTCTCATCTATCTAAATTGGTCACCTAATTCAGTATTAAAATGCCGAAACGGGAGGGGAAAACATATTCTTGAAGCTTTCATGTGAAGAAGTCACGTGAGTTTGCCAAAGCCAGGATTAGGAAAGCTGTACTTAAAGAACTGAGCTAAACTGGTTCAGTTTCTATAGGATTCAAATGCAAAAATGTTGTTTCTTTAAAGTGGCAATAAAAATACACACATTCAAGTGTTATCTGGAGACTGCATGAGAAATGGAGGGTGTTGTAGAGTGTCTACATGTTGTAATAAACCCTGAAGGCATTTATAGTAAGAGTTATTTCAGCTGTAGGTTTTTAATTGCTTACAAATGAGAAAGGAATAGCCAGATTAAGATTTATTTCCTCTTGAAGAACAGAACACTGGGATCATATGTCAAGGTCCTTAGCACCGAGGAGAATGTGAACAGGGAATGACCCTTCAGTGTTTCTCATAACACGCTTTTGGGTGATGTCTTCAGTTTCCTTTGGAGGTATGGCTTTGAAACCCAAAAGGACAGTAGTGTTTGCCTAAGGTTGATAAACTGTGGGGATCCTCACCACAAAGTTGTTGTGAAGGCTAGAAGCGTGGAGGGATTTGTGAAGAAGTCGGCAAATGCAAGGGGGAGAAGTCCCCAGGGTCTGGAGGTTGGCTCTACCTTACGATAGCTATATTGGACTTTAGAAGCTGATGCTGCCAGAAGGAGGTCATTCCTCCTTGTGCCCACCCCAGACTCTTCAATACAACTTGCTTTGGCATTTCTTATGTACTCTTTAATAACTGTACTGCTTTGCCCTTCATAGCTCAGTGTTCCTGAAGCTCTCAATACAGAGATTCCAATGTTCACGGCCATTTAAAATATCTTAAAATAAACTAGAGAAATCTCTCTTCTGATCTTGTTAGATTAAAAGTCAATAAATTGCTCGAGAGAAGAGGTAAAGGACCAATGATTGACAAGGCCCAATAAAGGTAATGGCTTAACTCAACCTCAGGAGAAGATGGTGGAAAAACCATTTCTTGGGAGGAATTCCAGCTCCTTCCCATTGTCCTGAACTGTTAAATAGAGAAAAGTGACTTCCTTGTTTTTCGGTTGGGTTTTTAACCAGAATGTTGTTTTCATCTCTATGGTGTGTATTTCTGTGAGTCTGAGGAGTGGTCTTATCTTTCCTATCAGCCTCTGACTGGTGAGGAGTTAACCTACGCATCATGGAGCACTTCCCGAGTAACTCCTGCAGGAAACCCTTCATACCTGCAGTACCACTTCCCTGTTTATTTTAATCTATTTTGGAAAATCCGCTTTCAAAGCGGATCAAGTCTAATAGGAAAACAAAAAAAACACATTCTCTCCCAGGTGAGGAAAGTCCACAGGAAAAAGGAATCAACAACAAAGCCAAGTAGACACAAGTCCCCAGGAAAGGCGGGGAGGGGATGAGAGGGGACAGTTTTAAGCCAAAAGAGGGGAGATTTAGATTAGATTTTAGGAATAAAATCTTTACTGTGGGGGTGGTGAGGCACTGGAAGAGGTTGCTCAAAGAATTTGTGGAACACATCCCTGCTGGTGTTCAAGGTCAGGTTGGATGGGGCTTTGATCCAGTGGGAGATGTCCCTGCCCATAGTAGGGGAATTGGAGTTGGATAATCTTTAAGGTCCCTTCCAACCCAAACCATTCTGTGATTCTATGAAGTCCTAAGTTGTCTGCAGCTGGAAACTTAACCCTTGTCACTATCTGCTGTAGGGAAGGGGCTTTGTGTCCTCTTCTCCCCTGCCTGCTCCAGATCTTTACTGTTTCTTGAGGAATCATTCACTGCTAACTTCTTCAAAGTGGTGTATACTGCTTTTGTATCCAGCTTGCCCACAAGTGAGGCCAATACCTGGTTTTGGCTGCTCACAGCTATTCCGCTTGTCAAATGACCATGATTCGTGACTCTTCCGCCGTGAACTAGAAAGCATTGGATGCTTAACATGTTTGACTTTGGCTTGGAAATAACTTTCCAAACACCGGTGTCTGGCTCCCTGAGACAGACATCTGCTAGCTGAGATCTGTTGGTCAGGAGATAAAACTGAGAGATGATTGATGTGATCGCAGGTAGAAGTTTTCAGCATGGCCACAGCTGAACTCACTCAATGTCACCTCTTCCGTTGCTCAGTGGCAGTTGGCATGAACTGTATTGGCAGAAGCAGAGTTGCTTACAGGCACTTTGCTAATCTTTGTACCAGGTAGGATGGGTTGAGCTTAAGTTGTTCCCCTTGCAGCTAACTAAACGTGTTCACAATAGTTGTCTAGAGCTCCATTATGACCACTTTACTTTTTATACCACCGCTTCAGTCACTACTGACTGCAGTCTGATGTCACCTCTACTACAGAGACCAGCAGATGTTTGGGCGACATACAGAAATGCCAGAGTAAAAAGGACTCTACAAATGAAAGCGCTGTTGCTTAGTACTTAACTAGTACGCATGATCATATACAGTAATAGTCCAGTAGTGTTTTATGCACAAAGGTTTGACTCTTCTCCTAGTGATGTAAGAGAAAAAAAAGGAGGTTTTTGAGACTGATCAAGTGTTGGGTGAATCAAGGAAGAGCTCAGAAGGTGTAACTAGCAGCTTGGCAACAGATAGAGGCAGCACACTAGCTCCTTTGAGTTCTCCTTATTCAATGAGTGTTGGGTGGGGCAAGTGATGAGGCTAGGAATTAGGTGTACGCTTTATCCTTATGAGGACAGGCTGAGAGAGTTGGGGTTACTCAGCCTAGAAAAGAGAAGGCTCTGGGGAGACCTTCTAGCAGCCTCCCAGTACTTAAAGGTCCCCACAGAAAGGCGGGCCAGGGTTTTTTTTTATCAGGGAATGCAGGGATAGGACAAGGGGGAATGGTTTGAAGCTGAGAGGGGAGATTGAGATGAGATCTTAGGAAGAAATGTTTTCCTGTGAGGGTAGTGAGGCACTGGCACAGGTTGCCCAGAGAAGTGGTGGCTGCCCCATTCCTGGAGGTGTTCAAGACCAGGCTGGCTGAGGCTTTGAGCAACCTGATCCAGTGGAAGGTGTCCCTGCCCGTGGCAGGTGGGTTGGCACCAGATGATTCAAAAGCTGATGAATCCTGAGCTGTGTGTTTATCCTTTGGAAGTCAGGAGTGATGTCTTCTTGGTTCTGGTGGAGTATGAGTCTCTATACCTTGTTCCTTTGTGCTCTTGAGGGCAGATGTGAACCTACCTGGAACCAGATGACCCAATGTTCGTATATAAAGACATCCTACATTGATGATTGCTGATTAAGGTTGAACCTTAACCGTGGACTCATGCTGTATACCAAAAATAAGGTGATGGGACCTGAGAACTAAGGGTATTCACAGTTTAAAAAGTGGCTTTTAGAATTTTGTGAAGAAAAATAGGATACTGCTTGGAGAAGCAGTTCAGTGCATTGGGTCGGTGGGGGTAGAATTAGACTAGCCCAAACCAGTATGGATTTGAACTTCTCTTCATCAAAGGCTGAGGCTGATTCTGATGTGGCAGGACACAGACTACAGGGACTGCATTGTGGGGCTGTGAATTTTTGTACTGGCCTGTGTAGGCTCTCACAGTTTGAAACATTTTTCCATCTATACCATGATTGGTTGGATGTCTGATCTCCACGCTTTGAGCTAAATCCTCCTTGCTTAGTCCCATGGTTATTTGATCTGAAGCTTTGCGGTTGCCACAGAGGCAAAGTGAAGCTTCGTTGCTGTGTTGTGGAGCTTGTCAGTACTGGGGCATGTGGTTTTCTTTTTCTTTTCTTTTTTTTTTTTTTTTTTAAGTCTGTACCACAAAATTGCCACTTTTAGAGGTTATATAAAGAGGTGGGAGTTTGAAAATCCTTTGACTTCTCTGGAAATAGCCTACATGGTACATAAGGGTGGAGATTTCTGGAGTTTCCAGTACTGGTGCTTGAGGCCAGAATATTGTTACATCCCAGTTTGACCTCAGTTATCCTTCCTATGCATCTCATTTTGAAGGCTGGGTCCAGTTCACGAGTCTTCTTTCTTCCCTGCTGGATCTTTCATAGACTTTCTCAGGACTTGCAGACAATAAGTTTGAGCTGAGTTCCCTGAACACACTTCTCTTTTTTGCTTTTTCTGTAGGTTCCTTAGAAAGAGAGCTTGGACGGCATGCAAAGTTGTGAAATATCTGGAGACAGCACGGATGATCCTCTTAGTAGTGGCCTACGGAGAAAGCGACAGCCTCGAATAGTAATTATCGGTGCTGGGCTTGCAGGCCTGTCAGCAGCAAAAGCACTCTTGGAAAGCGGTTTCACGGATGTAACTATCCTTGAGGCAACTGACCGAATTGGAGGCCGCGTGCAAAGTGTGAAACTTGGTGAGAGCAGCATTTTGGGAGTAACGCGTTGGGCTGGCTTTGTTCTGCTAGCAAGGGGTTGTGTTTTCATTGGGTTAATTTGGCCTTGGAAATGTGCTTTTCCAGTCAATGTGCGCATGCCGAAGGTTATTTGAGGTGTGGTGCTGTCAGGAACATAAATCCTTGGCTGGTTGGGTGGGTGGCTAAATCTGAGCTATCTCACGCATCTCTTCTGAGCGAGGGTAGCTCCAAAACCATGTTTCTGTAGAATAAAGATCTTGGGGATTGTTTTCACTCATAGGGGAAGAGCGCCGTGTAACGAGTCTGTGAGAAGCATTCTGTGATTAAATAGCTATATTGAGATGGTTTTCACCAACGTTTTCATTCTTGACTAGGAGCAGTCAGTAAATCTCCTGTCCGGCGGCTGTTTCTCAGTGACTTAATCACTTCCAAAGAGGCAAGCTCTAAGCTATTCTGTTTCACAAGCAGCCCCATTCATTTCCCTAGAACTAATTTACTGTGCAGGACACTACCCACTGTCATACAGGCTGCTGGAGAAACCTCTTCAGTGTATCCTTTCATCTTGATTTGCAGCTTCCCTGTGTCTGTGGCTTTCTTTCTCAGCATGTAAGAAGGGTGCAGATGCAGGATGGTTTAATCCGGTGTCAATTGGAAGGGGTTGTAAAATGTCTAAATGCAAAACCGCTGGGACAAACTTGACTCTGCAGCACAGGAGTCGATGAAATGTTCCCTGGTACCTAGAAGGGCATTGCTTGTCTCTTCTCTGCAGGAGATTTCAATTAACTCATTCTGTTTCTGACCCTACTCTCTGCATTTGTTAACTTTGGCCTCTTGCTGCCCTTTCTTTTTATTTGTTAGGTGCTTATATCACTTACTATGCTTTACTTGATAAATTCACCACAGTAAATAAACAGCAACGTCCTATGGACTTTCAGAAGGGAAATGCATGAAAAGGCAGTCGGGCAAATCTAATCTCCGGGGTTTGAATAGGGCACTTTATATTCTGCTGAGACTTGGTGTAGAGGTTAGAATGGGAAGTGTGTCCTTTACACACTGAATTTGCACTGAATTAAAAATGTCCTGTATTGTTTCTGTGAGAGGTGGGAAGTGGTGAAGACCTGGGATCTTCAGGGAGCCATGTAGAATTTTGTCAATGCACCTGTGAAAGTTTTGTTGTACGTGTATTGAGACCAATTCTCGTGCCTTTGGACACCCTCACTGGTTTTGAAGGGAGTGCCCAGTCATTCTCACGTCTCAAAAACTGATTCGATTCACAGAATAGTTTGAATGTTTGCAAATTAGGCTTCTCTCTAAGGAAACTAAACCAGAAGCATTTAGAATCAGAAAATCAGAGAATGGTTTGGATTGGAAGGGACCTTCAAGTGCATCTAGTTCCAACCTCCCTGCCATGGGCAGGGACACCTCCCACTCAATCACTTTGCTCAAAGCCTCATCCAACCTGACTTTTATGACAATTAAAATCTTCAGCAGAGCTACGGTGGCAGCCTCTCATGGCCATATCCCAGTACTTCCACTCTCACTGAGCCATGATGTATCTTGCAGGGGGCAGTACTTCTCCTTGACTGCGTAGAGTGTGTTCCTTATAAGCACAGGGGAATAATTTTGATTTTCAGAGGTTTAGTTCATAAAGATGAGGATGAGGTGGGTTGGAGAGGGGCTTTTCATCAGGGAATGCAGGGATAGGGTGAAGTGAAACAGTTTTAAGCAGAAAGAGGAGAGGTTTAAATTGGATATTAGGAAGAAATTTTTAACTGTGTGAGGGTGGTGAGGCCCTGGCACAGGTTGCTCAGAGAAGGCGTGGATGCTCCATCCCTGGATGTGTTCAAGGCCAGGTTGGATGCGATTTTGAGGAACCTTATCCAGTGGAAGGTGTCCCTGCCCACGGCAGAGGGGTTGGAACTGGATGATTTTTAAGCTTCTGTCCAATCCAAACCCCTCTATGATTCCATGATTCTATCTCTAGCATAAGTGAGGCAGAGGGTTTGCATGTTTCTGGTTTTGTACGTGATCTAGAACATCACTGCAGATGTTTCACAACAAGATGCACAAGGAATAGTTAGGGCTACAAAGGGAAACGTGAAAGTTCCTGTGTGTATTCTGAAGGCTTCATATGCTATCTGTGCATTCCATTGGGGAACTGCCGGTGTGTTATGTTGTTGTGTGTGGGCCTGTTTTGGCTGCTGCTTGTGTCTTAGTGATTACGTTCACAGAATAGGAAGCAGATTTTTTTTCTTCCTATTTTTGTTGTGTTGTATGATTCATTTGAAATAGATGACTATTAGAAAAGAAAACCTTGTAAGGCCCTGCAAGCAAATTAGCTGTTTAAAAAGATGTTATTTAATTTTACACTTGTAAATAATTTATTATGTAACTTACACTGGGTAACAACTGACTTACCCGCTTGGTAGCGATGACAGCGAGTTTCTGTGTGTTACAGGCAAGAATGACTATTTTTAATTTATTGATGTTTGATTCTATTCCACACAGCTACTGAAAATAGCTTGGAACACATCATAATTGTTACCGAGCACCAACCAGGACTTGCTGGCATTTTTTTTTTCTTTCAAAGATCAGGTCCTCCATAAATAAGAGCTGGAGGATTGTTAGTGTAGCAGAGAGCAAGCTGCTGACATAAAGCAGCAGGCAGTATTCCTGCTGCTGATCTGGCGTGTGATGACTCGCAGGAGGATTGCATTAACAAGGTGACTGCCACATGCAATATTTATGAGCTTTGTACCTTTGGCTGCCAACATAGAGCAGTCGTTTATGCTAGGCTGGGTGCTCTGGGAGTGTTTTGGAGTTTGTGGCACTTTAGATATTCACTCAGTGGTGACTTGATGCTGCACATCCTGCAGGACGTACTTTGTTTTAGGTACACGGAGAAATCTTGTGCTCTCGACTCCTGTAATGGATATTTTAAAGGGTAATGAGCTTGCTCCTTAATGATGAGGTGGTTGTCTGCTTGAAAAACAGGATGCATGGAGCTTCCCTCGGAGGCAGCATGTCAGCTGGCGAGAAGCATTCCTGGGAGCTTTTGCCCCTTAAACCTGACTGTGTTATAGCGAAGTGCTACAGTGTCTTTCTGTTTGAGCATATATTTACATGTTAAACAGTACATGATGACTGGAGGTGGATTCTTTCTTCATCAAGCGGTATCCTATTAACTAACCCACTTAATTGGGCATTTGCACACCACTGCAAAGCTGCTCAGGGTGGTGTTGGCTGGGATGCTGAGAGAACACACCTTTGTCACACTTTATATCAGTTATGTTTGGACTTCAGAGAATCTGTGAAAATGGGGGTGGAGGCCATGACCCAAGTGTATTTTTAGCACCTCTTTTACAGCTGCCAAACATCTCCTGGTTTCACCCTCAGCATAAAAACCTCCTGGTTTCAGGAGATGTTGGCATCCTGATGCAAACCCTGTTAGTTATAAGGAAGGGAGAGAGTGAGGCTGACCAAATTCTTTGTGTTTTGCAGGCAGAGAGTACAGGTGATGAAGACTAAATGAGTTCGGTGTTTAATTTGACCGTGCATCTTTTTAAAGAACTCAATTCCAATTTTCAGAGGTGTAAATAATAAAATATAACTGTATTTATTCTTTTGGGGAATGTAAATAATGTTTTTGTATTGCAGTTAAGCTGAGGTATATTTGTAAATAACAAGCATTTTTAATCACAGGACAAGGTTTGATATGCAGGCCCATGTTGCTATCCCAGGGCAATCCAATTTTGTCCCTAATCTCCTTGCCGTAGATGCTTTTCTCCCCGTGTGTGGGTCTACATCCCCTCCTCTCAAATACAGTGGATTCTTGAAGTCTTTAGGTACTCTATTCTTTTCCTATGATTTTAATATTTATGTAAGTACACTTCTATGCACAATAATATAGTGAAGTTTCTCATCTCTTTTCCCTCCCACACCTCCTTTGCTATACCTTGTTAGAGCTGCAGTGCATCCTTGCTCTCTGGTTGTGTCCTTAAGTGCAGGTTGAGAGAAGATGGTTTAAAAAGGATAAGTAACAAGGACAGAGCAGCAGAGATCAACCACGGTATGAACCAGGAACCTAGAAGAGAATGAATTTCACCTTAAGTTTCAGAGGGGTGTCACTGTAATGTGTCTTTATTGGAAACATCCCATCTTTCTAGCCCTATCTAAGTATGTATCCCAAAGGACTGGGTTGAAGAACACTGGCATTGTCCTCGTCTAACAAAGAAAGCTCACTTAAGTGATGTTCAAACATGTGGTATCATAGAATGGTTTGGATTGGAAAGGATCATGAAGGTCACCTGATCCAACTCCCCTCCAGTAAGCAGGAGCATCTTCATCTAGATCAGATTGCTTAGAGACCCATCCAACTTGACTTTGAATAGTTCCAGCTATGAGGCATCTACCAACTCTCTGGGCAATCTCTGCCAGTGTTTTACCACTCTCAGCATTAAAAATGTCTTCCTAAAATGTGTCTTTGGGCAATTGTTCCTCTTTTGCACATGTACATTTTATCAGATAAATGGGCTTCAGTGACTCGTCTGCTTGGTTTACTCTGGGCTCCAGTAACTAGGTTGCTTGGTTTACTGTCCTGCAGGGCACGCCACTTTTGAACTGGGAGCTACGTGGATTCATGGTTCACATGGAAACCCGGTCTATCATCTAGCAGAAGACAATGGTTTACTTGAAGAGACTACTGATGGCGAGAGAAGTGTCGGACGGATCAGTCTTTACTCCAAGAATGGGGTGGCTTATCATCTTACCAACAGTGGGCAAAGGATCCCGAAAGATGTGGTTGAAGAATTCAGTGATTTATACAACGAGGTTGGTATTCCGCTGCTTTGTTAGGATTTGCTTGAAACCCTGGGACCCCTTGACAGTTAGAATGTTCCAGGTGCTGGGCAAAGGTAGAAAAACAGTAATATCTTTAATTTCTTTGCAACAAATCAACACTCAATTTGCTCTCATCTCATACCCCATTTGTCCCTGATGTGGGATTAACTCACTGTTGTTAGGAAGAACAATCTTTCCACGTCTGTCATCAATTTAATCACTTCCAGCAGCTATTGCTGGGGAGATCCAGTCATTTGCTCTTGAAAGTTGCTATTTAATTAAAAGAGTAAAGGAGGGATCAAATTACTAATCAAAGTAGAACGTAAAACCTTAGCAACAACCAGCTGAATACTGTAGTCCTGTGACATTTTATTGATGTTATAAATACCATACTGTGCTGTGTAGTGTGCCAAAGTCAGAAATTGCGAGTTCTCTTGCATCAGAAGGAAAGGAACGTCTTTTTCTGCTGGATTCAGAACGGTGTGGACTTCAATTTAAGGTTATTTTATCTTGTTTTGCTTGGTGTTTGATGACTTCCTCTTCAGTTCAGTGTAGATAAGGGCCTCAGTATCTGACTGAAGAGCCAAATAGGAAAAAAAAAAAACCAACGAAGAACTGTGGGCACCCAGAACCTAAAAATACAAATTAGAAGGCTGCAAGATGGAAATGAAAATACATGTTTAGTGAAACGATTACCCTCTGCTAAAAAAGGAATAACCCAATGTTAGACTCGGACAAAAAAGGTGAAATTTACTTTCATGTAAATTGGCACTGCTGCTGTCATCCTGGTGTTCCTTTCAGAGGATAAATGGGGTTTCTTACTGATTTGTGCGTTAAACATATATGAAGGATTGGAATTAGTTCTATCCGCTTTCAGTAGGAAGATTTGGCCTTCGGGTAGAATGACGTGAAAGAAGGAGGCTTGCCATAATTAAAGTTAGTTATGATTATTCCCCACATTTTTTTAATGTCACTTTAGGGATCGTTTAGAGGAGGCAGTGCAGAATGTCTGGTCCTTCAGGTAATGTGATCCTTCAGTGGGTTGTATAAAAAATGGAGCAAAATGTTATTATTTCCATCGGGCTGTAGGCATGCCTAAAACCTCCACATTTTCACTTGACAGTGGGTTTCACCAATATTTGATGCTTGGCTAAACATGCACTAGATTCAGGTTACTGTTGCATATCTTATGTTTAAAAATATGTCCATAAGCGTTTAGAAAGCCACCAAGAGAAAAGTCCCTGTAGCCTGTAAAAAATAATTGAGAATGGGTTTTTTTTTGTTTGAAAAGACTTTTGACACCGTCCTGGGGCTCTGACTTGTGATGGAATGGCGCAAAATCATTTCAGTTTTAGGGAGGGATAGTAGGAATTTCAAAGAACCCTCACTTTGGAAAGAATTTAGAAACCTGTGGTGGGGAAGGAGTTATTCTTGAACAAATACAGGTGGAGATAATTCATCTGACAGCTTTACACCATATTTATGGATTGAAAACAGAACCACAGCCAGCCAGGGAAAAAAGGTAAGATGTTTGTGGAACAAGATTAACGGCAACTAAGCCTCAAAAAGAGAGAGGGAGTGAGTGAAAATACTGCAGTGAGCAGCATTATTTATGTAAATGGAACACTGCCAACCCGTGTGCAGTGCTAGGTGATCATCCTGTCTCCAACTTGATAGGCAAATCTCCTGCAAAGGGAGGATGTCAGAGGCAGGCAGACTCTGAAATGAGAATACAAAGATGAGAGCTACTTAAGTTTGAGATACAGCTGATAAGATGCAGGCTGTAATGAGGTGCTGGTGTTTTTGAAATGATTAATTTGGTAAATCTACCCTTTCTTCTAAAGCAAGAGAAAGGGGGCAGACGGTGACATGAGAGAACAAAACATTAAAAGTTAATCTTCTTTACGCAACACATAATTAGCTTATCGTTGCCACAGGATATCTTTATCGCTTGGAGGCAGAAAAGGCTTTCACATTCATGGATTGTAAAAATGTCTACAGCTACTTTTTGCGATTAAAAACTATGTAAGGGACAGCTCAAGCCAAGAAGAGGACATCAGTCAGCCTCTTGATTGCTGTTGCTGGGGAGGCGCTTTCTCTGTCTTCCTGTGAAGTGTGCTGGAATTTCTTGCAGAGGCAGCTCATGATTTTCCTGTCCCAACCTCTTGGGGTGTCAAGTTGGATATCTTTAGGGATTTAAGACAGCTGGCTGTGGTTTCTTCCCTGTGCTGCATAGGAAAAGCAGGAATTAAGGCGAGCTATGTGATCTGAAAATCTGTAGTTAAGCAAGGCTATATGAAATAGAAGTGGGGCTTGTGCAGCAGGTGCGTGGATTTAGAGACCTTTTCCTCTGGCACAAAGTGCAGAGATATGTCTGTTTACATGTACTGAGTCTGCGTGGTGCATTTCTGTTTTGTTGAGTACCCCACTCCCCAACAGCTGATTTTTCTTTTTTTTATTTTTCATTTTCACTGTAGTCCATTGTATCTTTATTTATTTTTTTTTTTTATTCTGGCTGGCCAATAGTCTCTTAATTGGTGATGAAATGAGTGTTCGAGTACTCGGGAGGAACAGTAGGAACTTGGTCTTCAGTTCTGTATCTCTGTTTTTTGGAGGAGGCAGGATTTTTGAGCGGTTTTTGTTAATGTCCTGAAGTTGTCCGGGATTAAAAGCCACCTTACACATCACCAAATCCTGAGGTCAGGTTCCTTCTGTGCCTTATAAGAGCTCCCAGATTCTACTCAGAGTCTTGGCAATCCCACCATTATGCTCCCTCATCTGTCAGCCCCTTTAGAAGAAAGCTGAGATAACAAAGGCTGTGACACACGCTGTCCTGACTTGACAAAAAAAAACCCCAAACAAGCAGCGCCCACATGATAGATAGGAAGCCTAATCGGGGACAGAGCACTGGCATTAACAGTGGAAAATGTGGTACTGAATGAACGGGGCTAAATTTGTCACGGTTTCAAATGCCTGCCCTCCCCTGCGCAGCCGGCTTGCTTCCCATGTGCTCACACGCTGCCCTTCGTGCACTGCAGCTGCTGCCGTGGGCTTGAGCTTGTGCCTCCAGATCCGCTTCTCCATCTATCCCAGTTACCTTGTCATCTGGACACCAAATTCGAGTGCAAATGCAAAGTGCAGGAGGTCTCCCTTGAGTGTTTCACTTGGGTGAGTGGAGTGACTGAAGCTGGAGCCTGGCAGCGTGCAGTCTCTCCTCTGCACGTTGAATTTTCCTAGGGTCAAAGGCAAAGCACCGTAGTATCTCCAAAGCTTTGCCTCACGAGTTCATTTGGAAAGTCCTTACGATTTTCCAGGCACTTATCCAGTCTTTTTTTGGCTGGCTTCTTCTACTTCAATACAAGTTTTGCTTCTTTTTGTTTGCAGTAGCCTGAATTTTTAATAGCTGTAGAGATGCCTAACGGAAGCCTTTATTTGATTATGAGGAAGACAAGTAGTGAGTCTTCTCGGCCTCTGAGAGGCTGCCTTAACTGAGAGGCTGTTAACACTGCATTGAAGTCAGTCAAGATCTATCACGAGCTTGTGACTGGTGACCCAAATCGTCCTCCGTGTGAGCCCTGGTAAACTGAGCGATGCCTATAAGGGAAGGTCTCCAGTCCTTCAGAGAATCCACCTGGATTTTCAACTATGCGTTGCCAAGCGATGCACCATGAAAAGGGGCATGAAGCCTGCTGTCAGCAGCACAGCTCTCCAGCTGCTGTTGCTTTCAGACTATCCTTCTTAGCCTTGGTACTGCCTGGGGCTGGCATTGCTCTGGATTGTGGACAGTATGTTTGGTCGATCTCTGAAAGGAAGGGAGCACCAGTGTAGTATCTGTGCCATGTATTCATAGTCATAGAATGATTTGGGTTGGAAGAGACCTTAAGGGCCCATCTAGTCCCACCCCCTGCCATGGGCAGGGACACCTCCCACTGGATCAGGCTGCTCAAAGCCCCATCCAACCTGGCCTTGAACACCTCCAAGGATGGGGCAGCCACAACTTCTCTGGGCAACCTGGGCCAGTGCCTCGCTACCTTCAGAGTAAATTTCTTCATAAGATCTCATCTAAATCTCCCCTCTTTCAGATTAAAACCATTCTCCCTCCTCCTATCCCTGTTCTTCCTTATAAACAGCCCCTCCCCATCTTTCCTGTAGGCCCCATTGTAAGTACTGGAGATCTGCTATAAGGTCTGCCCGGAGCCTTCTTTCCTCTAGGCTAAACAAGCGCAACTCTCTTGGCTGGTCCTGATATGGGAGGTGCTCCAGCCCTCGGGCTGGAGGGTGTTTTGGCCTCAGTCTGCTTATACCGCATCTGCTTGACCGTCAAAGAAGAGCGACAGGAGTGTGACCTTTGAGGATAACGTCTCTAGCTTCAGCATCGGTGTATATGATTGCTGGGGAAATGTGGGTAGGGACAACCCATCTCAGAGGGCTGTTCTGTCCCTGCTAAGTTCTTATTTCCCTCTCCAAAGAGGTATTTGAGGCTAGCTCCCAGGTATTTGTGAAGGGTGGGAGGGAGATGGGGAGCTTGACAAGTTAAATGCAGGTGAAAAATCACACTGCTTTACCTGCCCAAGAATTTCACAGTCCATCAGCCTGCCTGATTTGGAAAAAGTGCCTATTTTTACTTAGGCTTTCAGTAAGGTTCCTTAAGACTTGCTTCCCAGGAACCCTCCCTTTAACAATCAGCTAATTAATGGCCTTGTTATTTGTCAGCTTTCTCCTGTGTGCTGCACAGCTCCTGGGGGAGGGATGCAGCCAAAGAATGACAAAGTTTTCCACCCTTCTCACCCCCACCCTCTGCTGGGCTTCTTGCCATACCCAGTTAATCTCCAATGCCTTGCCTTGCCTTATCATCGAAAGCAGGACCAAAGGGCCACGGAGAGTCACGGTTCCCTCCCTGCTCCTCTATTGCACCGACAGATGTCTGGCCTGGTAACAGCGTGGACCTATCTCCATCGAGGTTTTTTACTGACCGGGGATTAAGTCACTGCAGTTTTTAAGCCAAGCGAGAAAAAGACAATGCTATGGATCATCTCCGGCACTAGCAGGAAGGAGCATGGGTTGAGATGTGCTTTCCTGACGTCCTTCCATGCTAAGAAAGTTCTTTTTTTAGATTTGCTCTTCCTAAGAGGCTGCCTCTTCCTGTGGTGGAGGAGCACGTATATAGTAAACACGTGGACATCCCTGGTGGAACCCATGTTCTCTGCAGAGACCCCAGTTGCGGGATGCCCTAAAGCTGATCGGAAAGAAAACAGGAGATCTAAGCCAACATGAAGCCATCTTATGGCCATTCAATTAACTCCTTTCAATTTCTAACCTTCAGCCCCATTTTCCCACAGGATTGTATATAAAGCCACAGAATTAGAGGTGGAAATCTGTACAGAACTAATTGCTGCTTGAGATGATCTGTGTCTTTCGCTTCTGCTGATGGTTCTTGCAGACAGGTTTCTAGGGCCAGTTATTCTGTGCAGACCCGGAGGAAATTCAGAGTGAGAAATGATAAGGTCATTGTGCTGGGATGCAAGTTTGCTGGTGTTAGAAGCTGGGAGTCGAAGCAGCCTGTCCCCCCTTTCCCCCCACTCCTGCTTGTCTCAGGTCAGTGATAACAGAAAAGGCACATGAGTCTGGACTGTACATGGATGGTGTAGCTCTCCTTGCTGATGGGCACCGTCCTCTCAGTTTGGATGCATGGATATTTTGTAGGGTTAATTAGAAGATTAGGTAGAATCTTTCAGGTGGTTCTTGATGCTACTTTTCACCAGGCTCTTTGAAATAAAGCCCACTTGAACTCTCTCAGGAACCCTTCGGTCATCACATCATGGTGAAATGATTGAAGGAGAAAGTGTTTTCAAATCTCACAAATGCCTGTTTCCCCTGACTTCAGAGATGGACCCACTGGCATGATGATGCTTTCTATTATTATGACTAGTTTCCCACCCGCAAAAGCGAAGCCCAAGTAACTCTGACTTCAGATCGTACAATTCTGCTCCTACTTCATTCAAAACCTGCCTCAAATAAGGACTTTTAGTTAATCTTTTCCATAGAATCCTTAAGATTAGAAAAGATCTTTTAGATCAAGTCCACCCATCAGCCTAACACCATGAGCCTGCAAAGCCGTGTCCCAAAGTGCCACAGCTGCGCATTTTTTGAACACCTCCAGGGATGGTGACTCCACCACTTCCCTGAGCGGCCTCTTCCAATGCTTCACCACTTTTTGAGTGAAGGTATGTTTCCTGATATCCAATCTAAACCTCCCCTGGCGCAGCTTGAGGCCATTTCCTCTCGTCTTATCCCTTGTTACTTGGGAGAAGAGAACCTGTATTGGTTCTCACACAGGACGTGTTCACTCCATGTGTGCATTGAAGAATACATTTTGAGCATCTTCTTGATTCATTGCTATGACCCCGTATGTCTCTTCATGTAGGACCTGCTTCTTGCTACAACAGCATTGCCTTCTGTTCATCGTTTCCAGCACCCTCAATGAAGAAAAGTAGGGAAATAACAGGGATTATGAGAAGAAAGAGTAAATCCTAATGGTGATTATCCTTACCTGCTGTCTGATTGATGAGCTAAGTAGGAAAGACATAACTTAATGCTTACAGGGCAGAGCACTGTATGTTTCTGCTCTTTTCTCCGTTGGGCAATGAAGAATAGAATGGTTAATAAAAACATACCCACGGCTCGCTTATCCTTTTGGCCAAATGGTGGCTGGGTTTTAACGCAGCTTTGCTTGTCTTGTGAATGTGTTATCTGCTTACAGTGTGCAATCGGCTTATGAAAGCTGAGCTGCATTGTGCTGACGCAGGGTCTATGCCGCTTGTACTTGCTGGAAGTGATTTGGGCCTCAGAAATCAGCGGACCTGAGAATTGTGCGATGTCAAAACTGCCAAGGGGCTTTTGGCATTGAGGAACAGAGAAGACAGGATTTCCTTTCCTCTGCTGGAAGCCATCATGCTATAGAGAGCATTGATCTCCACTTTTCTGGTCTGGAAGTCTTGGAAAGGCAGTGTCCCAGTTGGGTCTACATTTCTCTTCTGTATTCAGCAGTTCCACTCATTTTTCTTGTGATTAAGTCTCTATTTTGGTAGTTTGTTTTCCCCTTTTTTTCATTCTTTCACTTATTTCTTTTTTTTTTTCATGTCCTACTCATCTGTTTTGTGTCTGTATCTACTCTCCTTCCTCTATTCACTCACAGTCCTGCTCTCTCTTGCTCCTACCACTCCCATGCATTTTCCCTTACTCTCTCCCCTTCCTCCTCATCTCTCTATTTTACCCCATCAAGTTCATTTTACTACTAAAACCCAAGAGCAAACTACACTTCTGGGAAGCATCAGGATGGGAGGAAAAACCCTAAAATATGGTGAATTAGCATATCATCAGGGAATGAGGAGCTTTTGAAGGACGGGCTGCCACAGTTCTACCAGCTTCCTACCAGGCATTTATTTTTGAGTTGAACTCCTCAGTATGTCTGAATAAGGATCATAAAGTTGTGATCATACCATCTCTGACGGGAAAGACTCACCAAGCAGGGATCTTGCCTCTCTGTTTGTAAGAGTTATGTGTACTGCTGTGTCATGATGTAAATAAGGTGACTCATTCTGGACAAACAAGTCATAAATGGGATGAGTTGCGCTTCTGGGAGGCATCTTTTAAAAGCTTTCCTGTGTTAAAGGATTCCTCAGGGTTTTTCCATGGAAATGAAGGGCTGTGACTCAACTGCAGGCTCTTCTGGCAATATTACAGACTGAAGAACCGATTGCTCCAGAGGTCAAGGAGATGGTCGAGGTGGATGGTTGTTTCCTTGCTTTTAAATAGGTTGTATGGTGGGAAAACTGGGGTTAGAAAAATGTCAGGAAGAGCTCCTTCAAAGAAGATCAATTCGTTAGAAGGGAGTTTTTCTTGTGGGTCCTTCTCAGGGTGGCTCCTGGTTCGGGGCTAGTAGGGCTATCATTGTATTCCATGGATCTATACCTATCCCATGCTCAAGAAGTAAAATGTGTGTGCATATAAAATTCCTTTTCTAAGCTTGTGTTTATTGCTTCCTGTTTTCCAGGGGGCAACAGAAAACGAAGTATGAAGCTGAATTCCCCTCCCTGGTGGATTCCTGGGGAGGTTTAGGCTGGATATTAGGAAAAGTTCTTTATGAAGCATAGGCACAGGCTGCCCAGGGAAGTGGTGGAGTCACCATCCATGGAGGTGTTCAAAAAACACATGGACATGGCACTTCAGAACATGGTTTAGTAGACATGGTGGTGTTGGGCTGATGGTTAGATTGGATGATCTTAGAGGTCTTTTCCATCCTCAGTGATTCTATGGTCATTGCTAAATGATTAATTAATGGAGAGGGTGGAAGGGCTGGTTTCAGGTTGGAGCAGAGCCCTGCAGCCTCTGTATTTTAGATACAGATTCTGCTCCTGGGGTTGCACCTGAGACACTGAAGTGGGAGAAGAGCTGGTGCTTTGTTGTCAGAGGCGAGGAAGTGTGCGGGTCCTGCTGCTTGAGCTCACTCCTAGTAGACTTTGACAGCGTCTAGAGCTTAGTCGGGCTATGACACTGCTCAGCAGAGTCAGAAATTGCACATAGCGAACTCAAGCCTGCTCTGTACAGGTGCTTTGCAGTCTGTGCTTGCCTGGCTTACTGATGCAGCTGTGGTATCTAAACAGCTGGTTGAACAGCTGGCTTTACCTACTGAAAATGGCAGGACTTGCCTCGGTTTGTTTTCTGCAAGTGGTAGAAGGGACATACTATTATTTTTATTTGAGTAAGTTAATATTAACTTAATGAGTTAATGGCAACTAACTGTTGTAAGTGGGTTGTCTTTACCTACAGGGAAGTCTTTCTGCCTTCCAACCTACATAGCTTTGGGTGCAACTTGACAAGGTGTTGGAGCAGAGGGCACAAGAAACTGCCAAAGCTGATCTGGCAGGAGAAGGTGACTTGAATGTGCCGGGTTTGGATGGAGGAAAAAGCATTCTGCTTGGGCCTTGGATTCTGCTGTGATTCACGTTGTCTATCTTTCTGTCCTGTCTCTGGCAGGTCTATAACCTGACTCAGGAGTTCTTCCAACGAGGTAAACCAGTCAACGCTGAGAGCCAGAATAGTGTGGGCGTCTTCACAAGGGACGTCGTGCGCAAACGTGTCAAGGCTGATCCAGATGACACAGAGGCCGTCAAGAGGCTGAAACTAGCCATGATCCAGCAGTACCTTAAGGTGTGTGTGCACATCATCGTTTGTTTGTTTTAATTAAGACAAATCTTGAACCTCAGAGACCTGGCTAAGCCTTGCCCATCACTGGGGAATTGCTTTCTGTGCTCTTTTGCAGCTGGGGCAGTTTGTGTTTATATTGACAACTTTTCCTCGTGAGGCCTATCCAAAGACAGCTGGCTGCAAGAAATAATACCTTTACTCTTTTCTTATTCTTCTTGCCTTAAACTTCCAACTTTATAATTAGAAGGGGCTTTCCTAGGCCCTGTTGAATTTTCTGGTGTGATTTAATGTTTTCTCACCACCTGAAGCTACACTATTGCCAGGTTCTTTTAGTAATGTCTTGTCTTGTCCCTTACACCTGGGACCCCATGCTCATGTCTGAGAGTCTTTTACCTTATTCTGCCTCTGCCTCTACCTCAGAGACCAGAAGAAATGTAACTTTGATACTATTAATTTGCTGAAGAAATCCCTTGAAAGCATTTTGAAGGTAAAGCAATAAAATCAAAAGTAGATTGTTTAAACCCGTGTCCTAATCATCTTTCCTCGTGGCTTCCCTAGTTCTTTCTATCTCCCTGATGAATAAATGAGATCTCTGTGGGATGGAGACTTAATGCTGCATCAAGTACTCACAAGTAAAGTGTAGCAGTCATTCCTATTTCAATTATAATGACTTAAGGGCTTATGAAATGAGGCTGGGGAGGCAAGCAACGCTCTGTGATGTGGGTGAGTTTATGGTATTCACTATTTACAAGTGGGAAACTGCAACAAAGAGAAATAGAGCCTCACAGGGTGTCTCTGATAAAGCTGAGAATGCAGACGTCTTAAGCGCTGTCCTGACTTCTCAGTGTCCTAACTCAAGAGCTTATATCACAGGGCGTCTCCACAGCTGCCATGTAAAGACTAGTTATTCATTGTGTTAACCATGTAACATGACTCATGCAGACAATGTCAGTCATTTGATACAGCTATGGATTTCCTGGGGGTTACTTATGCGGTGGTTACAGGTTGCCACAGCCAGAGACTCTAGTGCAAGTCCTGCAAATCCCTTCTCATGTGTAAATACCTGAGAACAACAAAGCCTCCAATACTTAAGACTATCAGATCAGAGTGGTTGCTGCTAGAGTGGGGATTAGCCAATATCTACCAAGTATAGTCTTGGTAGCTGCCTGTTTTTCTCCCTGTTGTTTTTCCTTCATGGTTGAAAGAATCAAGCAGCCATCACTGGTTTTTATTTTCATAATCCTGTCGAAGCATCCAGGCAGGATGAATGGCCTATGTGTGACCCAGGGTGTGGGGTTTGTGTTGTGGGCCAGCAGAACTGAGCCTGGGTGAGTGCTGGAGAGTGCTTGCTCAGTCATCGGATGGGGTGGAACCTCAGGCAGGCTTAGAAGATAGGCCTTCTTCAAGGCTGACCTCCTGGTGACTTGGACCAGCAGTTGTGCCTACTCAATCTTCACTGCAGGCACTGGGTAATGACCAGGAAGGGGCAATGACCCATATGTCAGTACAGTCACAGGAGCAGCCTGTGAACTATTCGGTACAACTCGGACCTGTTTGCATGACATCTTAGCTCAGCACAGAGATTCTTGTCCTGCACCAGGATGCTCCACAGGGAGAAGGTCTGGGCTTGCCAGGCTTTCAGACATGGTCATTAAAGTGGCCTTGAAAACTGGCCAAAGGGTGAGGCAAGGAATTGTAATGTTCCCTTTGCCTAAAATACTTAAAGAATTAAAGTATGCGAATCATTGTGACTGATGATTTGAATCACTGTAATTTGTGAGTTGAAGGTTTTAACATCACTGTGTCCCATGTACCAGTATTATCATTAGAAACTTATCACAGGACAGGCCAAACATCCTGCCTTTGTTCCAGGGGTTGTTGGAAGGTACGGTTGTGCCTAATAACGCTTGCAAACATTAACCAGCAGATCCCAAATCTAAAGCTTTGATAATCACATCAAGTGAATCAAACGCAAGTGTCTCACATCTTGGCATTTCCTTTTTCTGCCTCCTTCAGTTCCTTCTGTGTTGGGTCCTCTCACCTCCCGCAGATTGTTAGCTTGCTGATTGCTGACTGTTTGACAACATGTTGAAAGCTGCAGACAGCAGAAGGAGCTGCCAAAAGTTTTTCATGGCTCCTCATGGGAGCATTTATTAACATTGGAAAGAGCATCTGCTTAACATAGCTCCAGCTTCTGTTGTAGGAGCACCAAGCAGCCAGTCTCTGGCCAGTGAAGTGGAGTTTAAATGACAGAAAACAGCCAGAATTGTAACCCAGAATTGTGCAGAAGCAGGGACACCATCTCTGAATGCTGACTGATGTAACCATGGTTGATGCAACCAAAGCTGATGCGGCTTGTTACCATGACAAAATGGTTTTTCTGGTTGTAAGGAAGGCTAAGGATTGATTTTGTCAGATCCTATGTCCAAACACTTCTTTGCTAGCAAAAATAATGTCGTTTAAGAGTGAGATTTGGGACTCGACAGCTTGTGCAGCTTCTCTGTGTCCTTGTGATGATGTGCTGTGGCAAAATGAGTTGCTCTGTGGCAATGTTGCTTTTGTGTTGCTTTCCCTTAGGTAGAGAGTTGTGAGAGCAGCTCCCACAGCATGGATGAAGTCTCACTCAGTGAATTTGGGGAATGGACCGAAATCCCTGGGGCTCATCACATCATTCCCTGCGGTTTCATTAAAATTGTGGAGATTTTGGCCCGCTCCATTCCTGAGTCTGTCATTCAGCTCCGCAAGCCGGTCAAGTGCATCCACTGGAACCAATCGGTCAGCAAGGAGATAGAGAGAGTGGCTGACCACAACAGTGACCTCCCTGAGGGGGACAAGGGCTCTGATGTCTTCGTAGAGTGTGAGGACTGTGAGTTCATCCCAGCTGACCACGTCATTGTGACTGTGTCCCTGGGAGTCTTGAAGAAACGCCACGAGAGCCTGTTTCATCCCCGCTTGCCTGAGGAGAAGGTGATGGCCATTGAGAAACTAGGAATCAATACAACTGACAAGATTTTCCTGGAGTTCGAAGAGCCTTTTTGGAGCTCTGAATGCAACAGCATCCAGTTTGTCTGGGAAGATGAGGCAGAGAGTGAGAGCTTGACTTATCCCGAAGAGCTGTGGTACAAGAAGATCTGCAGCTTTGATGTACTCTACCCACCAGAGAGGTATGGCCATGTCCTGAGTGGCTGGATCTGTGGAGAAGAGGCTTTGATTATGGAGAAGTGCGATGATGAAACTGTGGCAGAAACCTGCACCGAAATGCTACGTAAATTTACAGGTCAGCCATGCTCTGGTTCCTTTGATGACCGGAGAAGAGAGGGAGAGCAGGGCTGGGGTGTTGAATAACCACTGGGAAGGAAATGCATTAAAGTAATTTTTAGTTCTTTGGCCCTTTGAACGGGCTGTGCGTGTGCTTCCAGCGTACCTCCTGCTTGGGTGTGCCTGAAAGCTATTTATACGGAGAGGCTGATAACCAGCTCAGGAAGTGATGGACAGAAACGCTTGAGGATTCCACATCCTCTGCTTTATTTAGTCACAAGTAACTCTTTAGCAGCTGGAACTGTCAGACTCGGGGCTTCTGAGGGCTGAGCTCAGCTGTGGAAAGCAGTATAGCTCTCTTGGAGTGGAGTTGAACTCGTTTAGATCAGCTGAGATGGGGTTGAACCACATCCTGAACTTCCTTTCAGGATGAATCTAAGTAGAAATCTCATTGGCCTGGATTTCCAAGTATCCATTGATATTGAGAGTTTCCATTTTCTGAGTGTTTCACCTCAGCCTTCCTGGACTTGGCAGATTTCAAGTGTACTGAGCGCACATCATGTTAAAGGCAGCAGTTGGAGCAAGACATCTTATGCGTGTTATGCTGAGAAAGTCCATGATGAAATTGCTACAAAAAGTAGCAATACTTGGACATGCTGGGACTTGCTTTGTCTGTAATCCCTTTGTCTAGAGCTTGCACACCTCCCTAAGGAAAGGGCTTTTTGTATCTGGAGAGACCTTCTGATGAAGGACACTGTACAAGTGCAAGCATAAGATGGTAACGCTGGAAGAAATAGTGCCTGACTCATTGGCAGTCTTGAAATAAGGATTTAGGATTTATACATCATTATGAGCAATTATAAAAGTGGCATTCTCCAAGATTAGGTATATTTTTTGCTATTGTAGAAATGGGTCCCACGATTGATCTATTCGTGTCTGGTAGCTTGTGTTAGCCAATCTTAACACCCAGTGGGGTTCCAGCCTTATCTCTTGTCCATGGAATTTCTATTAACTGAAGAATTTGCCTTCACAAGTGTAGCTTTCCCCTGTGCTTACAGACCATTTGCTACCAACAGCGTGGGGATCTAGAGAAGGGATTCTGGAAGCTAAGGACTACCTGTAGAACTGGCAACTGCCAAAAGAGGTTTTGCATTTTACTACTCTCTCTAGAAACTGAAGGGTAGACACTGGATTCAGAAATCCTAATGCAGAGCTCAAAACTGAATCCTTGTTTCAGCTTGTTTGATGTTGCATTTATGTTGGCTGATGAACCTGTATCTCCCTTGAAGGCTGCAGAGTCCAGATGAATACTGGACTCTGGGCAGCTTTTGCCTCCCAAGCTGTTTATTTTCAGTGGTGTTGGGTGTCCCTGCGTTATGTCACAGTGTCAGTACATGCCTTCTTTCCTTCTGACCTTAGCAGGCCAACTGTGCCCTATGCAGGCATAGCCGGAGGCTCTTCTCTCTAAGGCCAAGTTGTTCCAGTGCTGACATCTCCCAGAGCATATAACAACTTTGTTTGTTGCAGCTTTTCTTGCTCTTCTTTTTTCTACACCACCTCAAATCATCAATGGGAGTTTGGCTCTTCAGGGCTTTCTTAGTTTGGTAGATGGGAGTATTCTCTCCCTCTTTCTCCTCAGTCTCCTTCACTGTTGTTATTGTTTGCATGTGTTGGATGTTCCTCTCTTCCTCCCAGGATGGAAATATGTTGGCACTGGGTGGTTGGTATGTGTTGCAGTTGCTGTTCCAGCTGATACTGCACCTGGTCACCATCCATCAGCCTCTTCAGTGCTGTAAGCTCTGTCTCAGCCTCTTGTTAATCCTGGGTTCACTAACCCAGGAGAATTTCAGATGGAATTTGCCAGGGCCTTGCCCTGCAATCAACATTTTGTGCTTATGCTAAGAGGTCGCCTCTCAGCAGCTCAAAACTTCAAGAAGAAAACCTGTCATAGAATCAGAGAATGCTTTACGTTGAAAGGGACCTTAAAGATCACCCAGTTCCAACCCCTCTGCCACCAGTAGGACACCTTCCACTGGATCAAGATGCTCAAAGCCCCATCCAACCTGGCCTTGAACACCTTCAGGGAATGGGCAGCCACCGCTTCTGTGGGCAACCTGTTCCAGTGCCTCACCACCCTCAGTGGTGTCCTTGGAGCACACATTGATCAACATGACCTGTTCTACTTTCTGCCCCAAAAACTTCTTAGTTTGTAGAAAACCTTTTTGCAGATCTTTAAGGATGGCCTTCACTAAGGAAGCTGGGCTTATCCCGTTATGCTTGCTCCCCTGTTTTCCCTAGCAGGTTCACAGAAGATGTACAATGTCAAGGCCAATCTCGACCAAGCGCTGGGCAGGCTGAAACAACATAACCATGCACTTACTGTCTTCTCCATTAATCTGTTTCATTTGGACTGTGAGAATGGGTTAGACCAGCTAGGGGCAGTCGCAAGGGGACAAAGCAGCCTTCTGTCTGTCATCTAACTGTAATTGTCATTTCTGAAAATAACTGGACTCCTCTGGTCCAATTAGCACCACTGAAGCCTTTAATGTGTTTCCCAGCTGTATGTAATTCAGCTAACTGACTTGAGAAACTATTCTGCCCAGGATCCTAAGCTCAGTAGAAAGAGAACCTCTTCCATAAGAGGTTCATACCTTCCACCCCTCATTTGGAGCTCTGACATTTTCCAAAGAAGCTTTTCTCTATTGAGTATAGGGAGTGCCTTACATTCAGTAGTGGAAGGAGGCGATATGAGGCTTTTAATGTTCACTTTGCCTTTTGTAGTGTTTGTGTTGTTGGTTATAGGTTATTTCTTATTCTTCTTTTAAAGACTTCATGCGCTAGGCAGGTGGGTTTCCATCTTCAGCTATGTTTTCCCAGTCTGTTGCTCATGGAAGCTTTTCCTTTGGCTTCACAGAGTGTTACCAGTCCTGTGTTAAATCAGTTCTCATAGACTCGGTGTTATTTCACACTGAGAGGACATGATCTGCCTCTGTGACTTTAAATTCCACATGCAGGTTAGTGTTGCAGATTATCTGGCTTTGCCGTGAAAAGCTCTGCGGATTGTTCTAACCTAAGAACCCTTGACAATTACTGCTTTTCACAACTGGATGGCTGAAAAGCAACGTCCTCTAAATCTGATTAAACGGGATGCCTTTGAACAATCAGAAGTCTTGCTCTGGTTTCTTTGTTGGCTGAGCTCCAAGTGTTAGAAGCCAGAAGGCAGCGATTGCAGGCCTGCTCCCTTCTGGAGGACTCCACTGATTTGTCAAGCTATAGCAAGGGATGCCCTAAGTTATCCTCCCCTTCCTCCGGCTCTTTCTCCAGAGGGAAATGGATCTGTTTTAGGTTCTGTGTGGTAACTGCCAGCCCTGTGTGGATGCTTGGGATACCCTAATGTCTCTCTGACAGCTGTGGTAGACAACTAAATTTGGGTGTCTTAATTTGTATCTGTGAGCTAATTTTATCCCATGTCTCATAATCAATCCTAGAACCAAAAAATCTATTGTTCTCCACACCTCCCAGTAGGTGAATAAAGATGGAATTGTTTGAAGCACACGGAGTTATCTTCCGTAACTTCACAAGTGGGAAACTGGCATAAAGATATGTGTCCTACTGTTTTAGTGAAGGCAAAAGAACTTTTTTAGTCATTTTATGTCTCTTTGGATAGTGGAAACTTGGAATTTGTATTCTTACCTTTATATGTAGGCAAAGGCACATGTTTACCCATCTATTTAGGAGCAGATTGAGAAAGTCCAATTAAATGTGTTCCTTGAAGGAGTGTGGCACTCCCTGTCTTTGTAGTTTCTGTCTTGCAAGCAGCAGTTCAGGATCAGAGCTTGCGTTACATTTTCCTGTCTGACCTTCAATCAAGTCCCTTCTCTGGGTGTGCAGCAGAAATGAAGGCCTCCTGATTTTTTTTTTTTCCTTATAAACAGCTCCTCACACAAAAAAGGACATAACGAAGAAGCACAGGGGCACAACAGTTGCACAGTGGACACTTGGATCATGCTCACGCAGTCTGATGTGCTGGATAACAATAAGCAGCTCATGAGAGCTGGTACATCTGCACCACACAGCACGGTGCTGGGAAAGGAGACTGGCTTTGGTGCTGGGAGCTGTGCAGCTGTGTTTTAATGCACCAAGGCTCTTTAACCCAGCTCCACACTAGCAGCTGTGTTGGGTATCTCTACATGAAGCTCTGCCATCTGCCCATGGCCACAGGGTTCAGGTTGCTGTGCTACAGTTTCCCTTGTGATGAAGTTGCTAGGGAAGAATAATTCCCCAGTGGGAAGGCTGCTGTTTACCTGCTTGTCTACACAGTACAAGGTCATCCATGGGAAACACTAGAGAGAGACAAAGCTGTTGTTTTTGCCAGTCTGATTTTTTTTTTAAGAAGTGTTTGTGAAGTCATCAGCCCAATCAACAACTGCATAAATCCAGCACTATTTAATAGAGCAGTCGTTCAGTCTTTTTACCTCTTGAATCGTAGAGGTTGGAAAAGACCTCTAGGATCAATTCCCACCATCAGCCCAACCCCACCATGGATACTCAACCATGTCCTGAAGTGCCACAGCTACATGTTTATTAAATGCCTCCAGGGATGGAGACTCTACCACTTCCTTGGGCAGCTGTTTCTGATGCTTCACCACTCTTTCAGTTGAGAAGTTTTTTTTTGGTATCCAACCTAAACCACCCCTGGCACAACTTGAGGCCATTTCCTCTTCTCCTATCTCTTGTTACTTGGGAGAAGAGACCAACACCCACCTCACTACTCTACTGGGAGTTGTAGAGAGCAAGGAGGTCTCTGCTCAGCCTCCTTGTTTCCAGACTAAAAAGCCCCAGTTCCCTCAGCTGCTCCTCATAAGGCTTGTTCTCTAGATCATTCATCAGCTTTGTTGTCCTTTTCTGGGTGTGCTCCAGCCCCTCAATGTCCTTCTTGTAGTGAGGTACCCATAAGAGGACACAGTGTTTGAGGTGATGGAGGACTGCTTTGGCCCCGTTTGCTGTTGTGTTTTCTGACAGCTTTCATAGTATGTTCTCCGGGGCTTTCCCATAGACCTTAAAAATAAAACGTGATAATTTACTTCCTTGACACATCTGAGAGCTCCCTGTTCTCAGACTCCCTTGGGCTTTTCACTTCCATCCCAGGCATTCCTGCTTTTAAGATTCTCGGAGGAGCATATTTTAGAGGCTTTGTTATGCTGAATTGCTACTCCTGAAACAACATTCAGTTGTAGGATGTATTTTTTTTTTTGTAGGGTCTATTTATTTGCTAGTCTGTGCCCTATTTTGAACTGGGGATTACTGGTTAGAAAGCATTGACAATGGACTCTGGCAAGCCATCCAGGTGCCCTTCCTCTGTTTCAGCCTTGTATTTTATGTTCTGAATGATAGATGATGCTCCTAAAAGCAGTAGCTGAACCAGTGAAGTGACCTGCTCCAGATTTTAAGGAATTGAAGGCACCATTAAATGATTTTTTTAGTAAAACTACATAACGCGGTGCCTAACTAGTCTTTACAGATGGATGTCTCCCTCTAAGCCGTGATGAAGAAAGTAGGGGAATTTGGATCGTTTTCGTAGCGGGCTAAGCATTCTCATATATTACAGAGTCAGGGTTTGAAGCAAGCACAGGAACTGTGCAAGATGCAGACGTCTTAAATACCCTTACTTATTGTGCTGATAGTCTCTTAAAATCATTTAGGTTGGAAAAGACCTTTAAGATCGTCAAATCTAGGTTCTTCCAGCTTCAAAAGCCTTTTTTCCACATCATGTGCATCCCACAAAATGGAGTTATGTTGGATTCATTTTGGGGGCTACTGGGTAGCAGTGGGAGTGAGTAATGTGGGGTATGAGAACTTCCTGGCAGGTTTTTCCTCTGCCCCTGCATAATGAGGATTTGCCTTCTAACGTCCTTATCTCCATTCCTCTTTGGAGGCGCACCCCTCTCACAAGACTACCTTAACATCCAGTTTAGACTGTGCATCCAGTTAAATACATAAAATTAGGTGAGATCAATCGTATGCTTGATCACTACCAGGCTCCCCATGGCAAATCAGACCTGGAGATGCTTTGTATTTTTGACCAGACTATGTCCAGAGTTCCCTGAAGCTCCACAGTCTTTTAGGAATGTAAAATGGAAGATTAAAAAGGGTGCTGTTTCTCTTATGTAGATGCTTATAACTCAGTAAATAAAAGAGATCTGGTTTAGGGTCTTTTCCCTGTAGCCTACAGGGTCTTATAGGATGTATTTTCAATAAATCAGACTGAATATGTGCCACCCCACAGCTTGCACAGCCATTGCCCTGTTTTTTCTTGGCGACAGTCTTACTTTTTGTCTTCTGCTTTCCACACAGGGAATCCAAACATTCCGAAACCTCGCCGGATCCTGCGGTCCTCCTGGGGCAGCAATCCCCACTTCCGTGGATCCTACTCTTACACCCAAGTTGGGTCTAGTGGGGCTGATGTAGAAAAACTCGCTAAACCCCTGCCTTATGCTGAAAGCTCCAAAACTGCTGTAAGTATCGTCCAAATCGTTTCTGTGGTGATAAGGCTACCAAGGCTCGGTAGTGGATTTCCTAGGAGGGAGGTTGAAAGGGTCAATCTTTAGTTGGGTCTCCAATTGTGTTTTCCACTTTTGTATACATACCCCTCTGGGAAGTGATGTAGGTAGGATTTTACCTCTTGAATCGTAGAATCATTTATGTTGGAAAAATACCTCTAAGATCATCAAGTCCAAACATCAGCCCGATATCACCGTGCCTACTAAACCATGTCCCCAAGTACCACACCTAAATGTTTTGTGAACACCTCTAGGGATGGGGACTCGGTCATTTCCCTGGGCAGCGTTTTCCAGTGTTTCATCACTCTTTCAGTAAAGAAACTTTTCCTAATACCCAGTCTAAACCTCCCCTGGTGCAATTTAAGGCCATTTCCTGTCACTTGTTACTTGGGAGAAGAGACCAATACCCATCTCACTACAACCTCCTCTCAGAGAGCTGTAGAGAGCAAGAAGGTCTCCCCTCAGCCTCCTTGTTTCCAGACTAAACAGCCCTAGTTCCCCCAGCTGCTCCTCATAAAGCTTGTTCTCCAGGTCGTTCACCAGCTTTGTTGCCCTCCTCTGGATATGCTCCAGCCGCTCAATGTCCTGCTTGTAGTGAGGGGCTGTGTAGTGATGTTTGGAATACCAACACCTCAGCATTTCCTACATCTCTCTCTGAAATTATTATAGAATCATGGAATGGTTTGGATTGGAAGGGATGTTAAAGCTCATCCAGTTCCAACCTCCCTGCCATGGGCAGAGACACCTCCTACTGGATCAGGTTGCTGAAAGCCTCGCCTGATCTGGCCTTGAACACCTACTTCCAGGGATGGGGTATCTATGACTTCTTTGGGCAACCTGTTCCAGTGCCTCATCTATGTGGCTTCTGGAATTGTGATTGCTGTTTTTAATGACTATTAGCCTTATTGGCCAGTTCAAAATTCCTTAGGAAAGCACGTTACTCTGTTTTAAAGCATAATCTTAACATGTAGCATTAAATATGTGACCCTGCTAAAGTCTAGGTCTGAATGTGTCAGCGGTGCATACTAGGAAATCTTTCTGTGTTGGCAGTAGGGATGAGGGAGTCCCAGTCCGTGGCTGGGAGACTCAAGCACTAACAGGTGACGGTGAGTTTGCTCTGCAGACACTGCCTTTACTTTCCAAATTAGCACGGAGGGCACACAGGGAGGTTGTTACCACAGCTCAGAGTAGTGATGTATTAACAAGGTGCCCAGAGCAGTCATGGATGTTCCATCCCTGGAGATGTTCAAGGCCAGGTTGGATGGGGCTTTGAGCAACCTGATCCAGTGGGAGGTGTCCTGTGCATGGCAGGGGAGTTGAAACTGGGTGGGCCTTACGGTCCCTTCCAGCCCAAAGCATTCTATGATTCTGTTACCAAACCAAACTTCCCCTATCATTTGGGGTTACGTGTCCAAATCCAAAGACAAGGACAATGAATATACAACCTTCAAACAGCTGCCCAGTCCATCTCTTCCACCCAGAGCCTGACCTCACCGTTGTGATTTTATTCAGCACAGAAATCTATTAAAAAAGATAGTAGAGCTTTAAAAATCTTTCTCTGTAGTTCCTGGGGAAGAGAGGTACCTGAAATTCCTGCCTCAGAACTGAGTTGGCAGCAATTTTAGGAAGCACCTACCTATTGATGTAAGAGATGAGATACTCTGTCTCATTGTGTGGGTTTTGAGATGTGGGTATTTTTCCTTCTGAAATTGCAGTGCAGAAGAATAAATCCTTAATGCCTAAAAAGGCTGAAGTGAAATTTGGGGGAGCGAAAAGCGGAGTTGATAGAGAAGTAAGGTGCTTAGTGACTTGTGCAGATTTGTTTGAGGTTATTGGAGCTAATATCTGGCTCCACGATAGTACCTCAGCCCTGCAAACAGCTCCACGCAGGTGTAGCAGTGAGGATGAGCTTTTATCAGAAATAGTGTGGCCGGGAGGACCAGGGAGGTGATTCTCCCCCTGTACTCAGTGCTGGTGAGGTCGCACCTCGAATACTGTGCAGTTTTGGCACCATCACTATAAGAAAGACATTGAAGCCCTGGAGTGGGTCCAGAGAAGAGTGACAAAACTGGTGAAGGGGCTGGAAAACAAGTCTTTTGAGGACTGAAGGAACAGCTGAGGGAACTGGAGTTGTTTAGGCTGGAGAAGAGGAGGCTCAGGGGAGACATTATTGCTCTCTACAACTACCTGAAAGGAGATTGCAGAGAGGTGGGTGTTGGTTTCTTCTCCCAGGTGTCATAGCACAAGAGGGGATGGTCTCAAGCTGCATCAGGAGAAGTTTAGGTTGGACATTAGGAAGAATTTCTTCACTGAAAGGGTTATCAAGCATGGCAGAGGCTGCCCAGGGATGTGGTTGAGTCCCCATCCCTGGAAGGTGTTTGAAAGGTAGGTCAATCTCTAAGATCTTTTATAGCGTAATGATCCGATGATTCTATGACCTCGGTGTTCATGTGCTGTGCCTGTTCCCTTGGTGCACCACACTGGGATTTTGAGACCCAGCACTCTAAAAGCACTGGTGCTGGCTCGTGGAGATGTGGGAGGCTGCATTTTGTCTCCTTTTAGCCTCGCGTCTGTTTTCCAGTAAGCTCTGTTGAGCTTTTCTGCTTTTCTTGTCCTCTCCAGCCGATGCAGGTGATGTTTTCAGGGGAGGCCACTCACAGGAAGTATTATTCCACTACCCACGGTGCTGTGCTTTCTGGGCAGAGAGAGGCCGCTCACCTCATTGAGATGTACCAGGACCTCCTGCAGAGCCGGAGCTGAAAAGCCACGTATTTGCAAACACCACCAACTCCCAAATCCTCGTGCAGGTGTGTGGAGAGGTTCTTTTTTTTTAATTTCAGTGCACAGTAGAACAGGCTTTATCATTTCCTATTAAAAAAATAAAGCCCTAACTGTTTAAAAAGTTAGTCATCAATAGCTTCATTTCTGTGTGCTGTACTGTTAACAGGGAAGGGTGCTCCTTTTGTCTGGTAAACTGTTTCTTTGTCATTTTAATTCTAACTTCACTTTTGGTGCCTATCATATTTTTTTTTTCTTTCTGTATTGTAAGTGCCTTCTATACTAAAATAAATGTTGTAATAAAAAGACTGGCTGCTTTCTTTCTTCCTGGATGCTTCGCTCAGTAACTTGCAACTCTTATTCAATGTTATAAAAATAGAGGTTTTCTCCCTTCCTACAAAATTTGGAGTACGAGGATTTTGAGATAGATTTGAATACTCGGTGCACCAGTTGCTGTTCAGAGAATTGCACCTTAGAGACATGGTCATTTGCTATGCCCAGATTAGCACAAAAATGACGCTGTATCACTCCATATTTAACTCCCCATGTCATGTGTCTGTGAGCCTGTGTGGGCCTTTTGTGCTTCGGGAAGTCTGCCTATGATTTTGTGGGAGAATTTGCCTTCCCTCTGGGTTCACTCAGCCTGTCTGTGGGAAGTTATCAAAGGAATCGCAGCGCTGCAAAGCAGAGAGAAAAACAGCCTCAATGAAAGCAGTGTTGGAGACTGTGCCTGCATTTGGTCCCGAGCAATATCCTGGGTTTGAGGGGAGTGTCCCAGTCATTCCCAGTTTTCAAAGACTGATTTGGTTCACAAAATGGTTTTTATGTTTGCAGATTAGGCTTCTCTCTAAGGAAGCTAAACCAGAAGCATTTAGAATCATAGAATCAGAGAACAGTTGGGGGTTGAAAGGCACCTTAAAGCCGATCCAGTTCTAACTGCCATGGGCAGGGACACCTTCCACCAGATCAGGCTGCTCAAAGCCCCATCCAATCCGGGCTTGAACACCTCCAGGGATGGGGCAGCCATGACTTTTAAACTGTGCCAGGGCCTCGCTGCCCTCACAGGAAAACATTTCTTCCTGATATCTAATCTAAATCTCCCTTCTTTCAGCTGAAAACTGTTCCCCCTCATCCTATCCCTGCACTCCCTGATCAAGAGCCCCTCCCCAGCTTTCCTGTAGCCCCCTTTAAGTACTGGGAAGCTGCTATAAGGTCTCCCTGGAGCCTCCTCTTCTCTAGGCTGAACAACCCCAACTCTCTCAGTCTGTCCTTGATTGGGAGGTTCTCCAGTCCTCAGATCATCTTCATTTCTCCAAGAACTGCTGAGGTGAGGTGCAGCCTGTAACGGGAACATCAAAATCTAACCTATCCCTTGTCCTTCAGAAATTCTTAAACCACATTGTGTATGGAGCGTTTGTACCTGTGAACCCCCACCCTGTAAATATAATGTAAAACTCCCACACTACCTTGGTAACGCAGGTACTGCTGGAATATTATCTATGGCTGTAATTAGGGTAAACAATCCACATGGAAAACACCACGCAAACTTAGGTAGGAGTGTGGGCATGAAGGAGAGTGACAAGAAGCAGCGTTCTTGAACTGCCTCCGTCTTGAAACTCCATCTTTTATTGAGCAATACTCAAGTGACGTTTTCACCTCCACGCTCCTAGAAAAGTAGGTCCAAAGGTCTGAATGGTGCCATTGGTGTTTAAAAGTTTTCTCAAGGAAGTTGAGGCCATTCCCGCTAGTAAGGAATTTTGAAGGAATGTGAAAGATTGGATCAGACATGTTATATCTTGGTTAAAAATTTATTTTCCGTAGAGCCTACATGGAGTACCTGCCATGGGCTTGAATTAAAACTTCTTAAATGCAATTACCCCAGATTTATGCTCAGTCTCTATACAAGCTGGGCAGCCTTGGCTTATCTAAAGAGTTGCGACATCAGGATGCAGCTTGGAAAGCTTGATTTTCCCTATGGGGATGCAGCATCTCACACTGAAATGATTTTGCCTCAGTCTGAGAGGATGTGACACCCCAGAACCTCTGATACACAGTGAGTATCCCCATGTCCTTTTCTTTATATTCAGATTGGGCCCAATTGTGTATAAATTTCTTGGTTTATCAATGATTCATTTTTACATTAAACTATTTCTGCAATAAAGCAAAAGGCTGGGAGACAGTTTTAGGGGACTGCCAGACTAGCCAGGGTTTGGAGACTGATTGAATAGATGCCCTTCCTTCCTTTGCTTGAGTGGAAGCAATTTCTCCTCCATGTTTTGGGCAGAGTTGCTGAACCAGAAGAAGACTAAACACCAGTGCCAAGGATAAGGAATGCCTGGCAAGGTTCGTTTGTGAGCCTGCCAGCTCTTCCTTCAGTGATCTGGAGAGCACATCTTCAGCTGATGAGCACCTCTGGCAGTGACACCTCTTGCAATGACTGAGTAGAACAGCTTGAAAATTCACTCAGATGTGCTTGAAAGAATGAAGTTGACAAGAAAAAAAGAGGAATTTAACAAGAAAAAGCTTTGAAAATTAACTTGAGGTGAATGAATGAATAAAGATAATGCAACAAGCCTGTCCTAATGTGCACCACTTAAACCTTTGGGAAGGCATCCAAGCTGAAAATTGCTTTGTGAGTGAAGAGACAGACTGGTTCTCAGTGGAGTCCTAAGATAATCACCAATAGCAGCCCATATGGAAATAATAAGTTCTGATTACACAGTGTCAGAAATACACCACATAAATGGTGCTGAATCTCTAGGAACTGAGGTTTTCCTGTTCCAACAATGTAACCTAGACCAAATAAGTCTGGTGAGTGCAGAGCTAACAGGACTGTGGTGAATGAGAAACCGTCTGTGTGTCATATTCAAGGTGCCCCTCAGTTTACTGAGAGAATTCTCCATTGAACCTAAAAAGCTTCCTGAAAAGAAACTTGCCTTTAAAATAGGTTAGAGTTTTCACCACTGCAGCATATGTGAGTGTGTTTGTGTGCATGGTTTGTTTCCCTCGAAGAGTTCTCTGATTATGTAGGCAAATGTTTGCTAGGACATATGTTTCTTCAATAAACAATAAGACCAATGGCAGCCACGCCGACTTCCATATGTCCTGAAGAGGAGTTGGATGCAGTCAGGAAATATGCAGTCTTCGCAGATCATCAGGGTTTGGGATCCCCTGAACTGTGTGGCTTTGAATAACTTCTTCTGGCTCTGAGCCTTTACTCAGTCTAGCGGCGCTTGGTGCTGCTGCAGCAAGTGCGGAATGTAAAACCATAGTATGGTTTGGATTGGAAGGAACCTTAAAGTTCATCCAGTTCCAGCTCACTGCCAAGGGCAGGGACACCTCCCATGGGATCAGGTTGCTCAAAGCCCCATCCAATCTGGCCTTGAACACCTCCAGGGATGGGGCAGCCACAGCTTCTCTGGGCAACCTGTGCCAGGGCCTCACCACCCTCACAGGAAAACATTTCTTCCTAAGATCTCATCTAAATCCTGCCTCTTTCAGCTTAAAACCATTTCTCCTCATCCTATCCCTGCAATCCCTGATAAAAAGCTCCTCCCCAGCTTTCCTGTAGGCCCCCTTGAAGTACTGGAAGGCTTCTATAAGGTCTCCCTGGAGCCTTCTTTTCTTTAGGCTTAGTAGGCCCAACTCTTTACGCCTGTCCTCATATGAGAGATCCTCCAGCCCTCACATCATCCTCGTGGCTGCAGAACATGCACTCGTGTCTTCTGCACTGTTGGGGTGGGACCCCATGAGCTGGTGTGCATCGAGGCCAACAACTCGCTTCAGAGTTTGGCGTTTCATGCTTTGGTGTCACTGTGGCCGACCCTTGAATCCTGGGGGACAAGAGGCTTTTTAGCATAAGGGTTTGAAACTTATCTTTTTGCTTTTGAAGCCTGCAGGGGCTGAGGTTTAATCTGTATCATGTTGGGTTCGGTTCTTCCCCTGGGTTAACAGCTTCCACGAGGACTCGTACACAAATTATCCCTTTGTTAATGAGTCCATTTGTTGCCGTATGTTTTCATTGCATGTCCTTCAGTTTAATGTGAGCATTCTCCTCCAGCTGAGCAGCCCCTGAACCATGTGGGTGTGTGTCAGCAGGCCCAGATGCCAGTGACCAGCAAGGTTTTGTTTTGACCTTGTGAAAGGTGCCTTCTGAAACAAAAGAAATCCATTTTTTTCCTTAGAGAGATAAATCCTATTCTTTTTTTAAAGTCAAGTGAAAGAAAATGTAGACATCAGCATAGTTTCAAAATGTTTAAACAGCGTTTTCCCAAAAATTAAGAAGTTTTCAAGGTGAAGAAGGCGCGTGTTTGGCTGTTGCCTTGTCTCTCTTCATTTCATTTATCCATCTGGCTGGCAGCTGGCCAAGGGTTCGTGGAAGGAGTGAAGTGAAGAATGTGTCTGTTTTGGCATCCGTTACCCTGTGAGAAGCATCTGTGCTGTCTCGGTGCTCTTCTACGAAGCACCTGGGGTAGGAGTCACGTGGCTTAACTGCAGCTCTTTAAAATGGGATGTCCAGTTGAGAAATTAGTTACAGAGGGTCCTTCTAGAGGCAACAAAGAGAGGGAAAGGGACAGAGAGAGGGGAAAAAAAGCCTCTCCAGAGGGTGAATCAGTGCATCACAAGATAGATGTCTGGAGAGGAGTCACTGCCTCTGACTGGCTCTCTCCAACCTCAGCTAAGTTGTGCTGAATTTCTGCTGTTGTGTGGAGGTGGAATTCTTTCCCGGCTGCTGGAAAGTTGGAAAGGATTGCAGTACAGTGCCTTTATGATTTTTTTTTCCCCAGTTTAACTCAGAAGCAAACTGCTTTTCATGATGTTACTGAGTTGTGAGTGCATTGTGCTGCAGGAAGAGAAAGGAGGGTGCTTGAGTTGAAGAGAACCTTGCGTTGAAGAGAACAAAAGATGGAAAATCTGTCCACTAGTTGTTTGGTTTTGCCAGAGCTTAACCTCAAGGAGCCAGAGTGGATTTCCTAGCAGCAAAGTGGAAGCAGAGGAGAAAACCAAATCCTTTGGGCACAGGAGGCTGTGACCCCGATAAAGCCAAAGGGTTTCTCCTTCGGCTTTCTCCTGTGGCTTCTTTATCATGGGATAGCCAAGAAAAGCTGCTATGCTTGGTTTCAAAGCTCCATTTTCTCCTGTGTGTAGACAGTATGATGATGGTGTCTGGTTTTGCTAATAGGGATCTGTGTTAGTGCTCCCACAATTGATAAGTCTCAAGACACATGCAGAACTGAATGTCTCAGGATGCTGGTAGAAGTTCTTCCCTCCATGGCTTGTTTCTCTGTGTGCCATTCAGCCTTGGGTCCCATTGTACATCCCATGAGCAAGGGGTGTTGTCCATCTCTTATCCCCTGGTTCCACAGCCCTGCCTTTGCTCCAGGAGGTCGAGCATTTCTCAGCAAACCTCAGCAAGTTCCTCCTGCCAGCACAAGGTCCCGCGGTGTTGCTACCCATTGCACAACCCAGCAGGATGCAAACAGCTGGACATGCAAACAGGCAGCTCCTGACAAAGAGATCTGTGCAGGCAGCAGTTTGGAAGCCCTCAAGTGATGAGGAGGGCCGGTCCTGCTGAAAGTCAGGGCATGATTCCCATCTTTATTGGGGTTTTGATCTGCCTGAGAACTGGAAACCTGTACATAGCCAGGTCAGTGAAGGAGGAGAGGTGAGGGGCAGCGCTGAGGGCTGGACTGAAGCTTCGTGCCTTCTGACCTGGCAGTGATTTTCACTCTCTCTTTCTATGGAAGATTCAAGTTCATGTCTCCCTTCCCCATCAGAAGAAGCTTGAAAGGCAGTCAACTCTTCACTCCTCTACCTCCGTCACCAGCAATCCGGCCTTTAAATCTAGGCTCATGTTGCTCTCGGAACCACTAAATTTAGCAATTGTTTACTAAGAGGTACTTAAAATTAGCAGCCTCCACTGCAGCAAAGGCCACCCTGAGCGTGTGATCAGGAGAGGTGGCCCTGGCATCACCATGGGGCTCTGTGACCACTTGTGTAACCCCTCACCCACCTCTCCCTTCTTCAAAACCTGCGGTGTCCTCTCTCCTTCTGTGTCTACTACATGCTCACTGCTTGGACAAAGGTTGGTAGAAAACAGACATGGGTGCTGTGATGGTAAGAAGCACCCAATTATCCAGCAGTAATTATAAGAGGTCCTTTTGGACAGTTGGGTCAGGAAAGTGCTGTGTGGGGAAGGGAGGGTGTCGGCAGAGGTGAGTTTGGGTGATGGTGGCACAGGGGAATGTTCACATCTGTCTCCATCTGCCCATTTCCTGGCTGATCCTTGAACTCTGTAGCAAAAAATGCTTTTGAAAGGAGGATATTTGAAAGCCGGAGTGCTTAAAGCTTCTGTTGCACGAAGAGGGGGGTGTAGTTATGTAGCTACATGTAGATTTCCATGTAGCTATGGCCTGAAGCTCTGCCAGGTGAGATTCAGGCTGGTATCAGAAAAAAATTCTTCACGGAAAGAGTCATTGGGCACTGGAACAGCTGCCCAGGGAGGTGGTCGAGTTGCCTTCCCTGGAGGTGTTTAAGGAACGGGTGGATGAAGTGCTTAGGGACATAGTTTAAGGCAGTGTCAGGAATTGTTGGACTTGATGATCCAGTGGGTCCTTTCCAACCTGGTGATTCTATGATTCTATGATAATATGCTGTGATGCACAGAGGGAATCATCTGCACCCGCTTGTTTAAGGCTCCTGGTATGATTCTCTGGCACAGGGCTGTGGATGTTTGCAGTGTTTGCTCCTTTCCCCTGCCGTCCTGAAGGAACGGTCCAGGACCCACGCTAGTATCTGAACTGTAGTAGTGGGCACAAGCCAGGCTGGACCAGGAGATGCTAATTATACAAATGATGGCTTGGTGCCCAGGAAACTTCCCTGGTGCTGATTTTTTTACAGTAGCAAACACAGACCTCAAGCAGAAGAGGAGACTGTGATCTCGGAGACACCTGAGGACAGGGAAATCAGGAGAGAGGATAGGAAGGAATGGCAGTATCTTGGGATGTAGGGTTACATGTACCTCTATGTCTGACCATAACATGCCACTTGTGCACATTCCTTTGATTTTGTTGCTGCTCAGGGCTTGCTGCAGCCTTCATTTCTTTTGCAGCCTCAGCATCCTCTCCTTCAGAGGCTTTTTCATAGAATGACAGAATCACAGAGTGGTTTGGGTCAAAAGGGACTTTAAATCATCTAGTTCCAACCCCCAGCCATGGGCAGGGTCACCTTCCACTGGATCAGGTTACTCAAAACCTCAGCCAACCTGGCCTTGAACACCTCCAGGGCAGCCACACCTTCTCTGGGCAACCTGTGCCAGTGCCTCACCAGCCTCACAGGAAAACATTTGTTCCTAATATCTAATCTAAATCCTCCCCTCTTTCAGCTTAAACTCATTCCCTGTCCTCCTATCCCTGCACTCCCTGATAAAGAGCCCCTCTCTGGCTTTCCCAAAGGCCTCCTTGAAGTGCTGGAAGGAAGCACCGAATGGAGATGCAGGAAGTTTCTTGCATGGAGTTACAAAGATGGGAAAAAGAAGAAAACCAAGATGGTAAGAACTGCAGCTCTCTTCTAGGTTCCCTCAGGACTCATGCACCTAAAGCCGAGCACATTAATACCCACAGGCTTTGTTTGCCTAATCTGCAGTGATAACATCCCCGAGCACCTCAAATCAGCTTTTCCAGCTCCTTGTTGCCTGTGGATCAAAGCAGAGATGCTCCAGGTGTCCAAACCAGTCACCTTAGAGCTATGAGTGTCTGAAAGATAGAGAAACTCAGCAAAACAAAAGTGCTTGCAATGAGTGAATGTTGAGACTGAAGATGGTTTAAGTGGTGAAAAAAGTGGATCCCATCTCTGCCTCTGGTGGGGTTGGCTATTTTCTCCTCCTGTGGCCATCCCCAGGACAAGACCTTCGGCTTCCACGCAGCTCAGGGTTCTTGTGCAAACAGAACACAAACTAAGGAAAGCTGATTTTATGCTGCCATCTCGTGGCATCATAATCTTGTCTAGAAACAGTAACAATTATATGCTATAAGAAAAATATGCAAACACACACAGAGGTATGGGATTGAAGAGCTTAATAATCTGAGATGTCCTGCGGCGCCTGAGATACCTCTGAAGGCCTGGCAGGAGCTGTGGGAGGTAGATGGAAGAAGCTGGATGATCTCTCCTCTATCAGAGCCTGTGTCTATGTGTAGACACAGCAGGTCCAGGGAGGTGATTCTCCCTCTGTACTCGGCACTGGTGAGACCGCACCTTGAGTACTGTGTTCAGTTCTGGGCCCCTCACCACAAGAAGGATGTTGAGGCTCTGGAGTGTGTCCAGAGAAGAGCAACAAAGCTGGTGAGGGGGCTGGAGAACAAGTCTTATGAGGAGCGGCTGAGAGAGCTGGGGTTGTTTAGCCTGGAGAAGAGGAGGCTGAGGGGAGACCTTATTACTCTCTACAACTACCTGAAAGGAGGTTGTGGAGAGGAGGGAGCTGGCCTCTTCTCCCAAGGGACAGGGGACAGGACAAGAGGGAATGGCCTGAAGCTCCGTCAGGGGAGGTTCAGGTTGGATATCAGAAAAAAATTCTTCACAGTAAGAGTCATTGGGTACTGGAACAGCTGCCCAGGGAGATGGTCGAGTCACCTTCCCTGGAGGTGTTTAAGGAACGGGTGGATGAAGTGCTTAGGGACATGGTTTAGGGAGTGTTAGGAATGGTTGGACTCGATGATCCAATGGGTCCTTTCCAACCTGGTGATTCTGTGATTCTGTGATTCTGTATGTGTGTGAGATATTGGTCATGCCGCAGGGTCCTTGAGAGCCCTGCTGGCAATTACTTGGTGTCTTGGGCAATGTCCCATCTGCTCTGTATCTGATTGACCCACATGAGTGTTAAGGTCAGCATCGTTGCATTTCTGTAGCAGCTGGCATGTGATTGGCACGTGATCCTCCACCTCTGCTCCAGGGGCGTTGGGTGTCCGCTTGTAGAAATAACAGTAATTAATCAGGTCCTGCATGAGGGTCCAACTGGGATGTTTTGCCTATGGAGGCTCTACTCTGCCCTAGTGAGGCTGCGTCTGGAATACTGCCTTCTCTCCTAGGCTCCCCATTCAAGAAACACAAGGAACTGCTGGAGAGAGGCCAGCAGAGACCGTGGAGATGAGGGGGCTGGAGTATCTCTCTCATGAGGAGAGGCTGATGGAGATGTGTGTGTTTAGCCTGCAGAAGAGAAGACTGAGAGGGGACCTTGTTAATGCTTATCAGTATTAAAGGGTGAGGGTCAAGAGGATGGGGTCAGACTTCTTTCAGTGGTGCCCAGCGACAGGACAAGGGGCAATGGACACAAACTGGAACACTGGAAATTACACCTGAACACAAGTGAAAAACTTCTTTCCTTGGAGCACTGGAACAGGCTGCCCAAGGAGGCTGTGGAGGCTCCTCTCTGGAGATACTCAAAAACTCACCTGGATGATCTCCTGGGCAACCTGCTTGAGGTGAACCTGCTTTAGCAGAGGGGTTGGACTGGATGATCTCCATAGATGCCATCCACCCCTGATATTTCTGTGATTTCCACGAGCTGCACAAACAACTGAGAGCTCAGAACCTTTCATGTTCATCCTCTCTCCTTCCGCTCTCTTTCCCTACTGTAGTCGCTTGCTGGCCTACAGGAAACTTGGTCACGCGTAGTCATGGACTGGCAAACGTATACTGACCTCTGTTCTCATGGTCAGGTACTAGTAACATCTCAGTAGAGGGACAGGCTACAAGTCATGAGCAACTGACTTTAAACTGGCCCAAGCAAAGGACTCGAATCCCAGCAAAACCAACTTGGAAGTGTTCAAGGTCAGGTTGGATGAGGTTTCAAGCAACCTTTTCTAGAAGAAGGTGTCCCTGCCCATGGCAGGGAAGTTGGAACGGGATGGTCTTCAAGGTCCTTTCCAATGCAAACCATTCTATGATTCTACGAATTTTGTCCTATGCCAAAAAAAAGAAAAAAGAGATCCTTCAGGAAACATTGGGAGAGGTTTTCTAGCCCCTGTTAGCCTGGTAGCTTCACACCAGGGTGGATTTGCTTTGGTTATCTGTAAGATAAGTGAGACAAGTATGAGAGCAGCAGTAAAATGAGCAACTATATTCAGAGGAGAAGGAACAGCATTGATTTTCTCATGGGCAGTGTGGCCCTGGCCAGGGTGGCTGCCAGAGGGCAATTTGCAGTCATTTGGCAAATAAGCATTGAATAATGGAAAGTCACCAGCACAGGGAGTGATTCAGGGGCTGGAGAACTTGATGTAGAAGGGGTGAGATTAAAAACAATAAATTAACAGAGCTAAATATGTCGTGTTTGGCTGGGCAGCGGGTGAGGGCTGAGCTGAGGGGATGCCAAGAATGTGGGAGGATTTGGCAGAGGGTAAGGCGAGGATTTGTGGCAATCATGGGTGGTGTGGTGGGTGCAGGGGATGACAGCAGAGCAAGGAGAGAGGGCACACAACCATCCTGCCAGTGGAAATGTAGATGTGCCAATGTCTGCAGCAGTGCTGCACTAAGACTCACCAGATGAGGGCCTTAAATCTCCAGGAAACTTCGGTACAGGGACATCAGTGCAAAACTTCTTCCCTGCCCTGGCTCACTTCATTGAAACCGCAGCTGGAACCCCGAAATGTACCTGCTGACAGGTAAGCATGCTTCAAAGTCCAAACTGGTGCTTTCTCCCTGACGTGGGGATGTTCAGACCGTCTTGATAACACCTGGATTTCCTTGTGATCATAAATATTCCCAGAATTCATTGCTTATTCCTGGTCACGCTACCGTTTCCCAGGTGAACGGGTTGATTTTTTACCTGCTTTTGTGATGACAACCACTGTGCTCCTGCATGGAGAAGATCCAGGAGCTCTAGTCCAGTCCCACACTTCTCCTCTTTCCAATCCAGACCATACCTGCCTGCTCTTTGCTAACCTGAGCACATATGAACCTCCAGCAGTTGTAGAGGGACATCTACTAGTTGAGCCAGTGACCTTGTGCTGCCTTCCTCGTGTTTCTGGACACTGCAGTGCTCAAGGGGGAGACAGCTATTGACCCTCATAGCTGTCACGTATGCTCATACAGAGGTATTTTGGCCTCGTGGCAGAGTTGTGGCTGCACTAGGTCTTGTTTTGATTTACAGTCAAGTAAAGGACCTTGAGCACTGACTTCATTTTGGGCTGTTTTGCATCTATTTGTGGAGTTTAACTACTCATGTCTTAGCAGGAGAATCCCTTTTGTCCTGAGATCTCTGCCTCTGGATCACTTCCTGCTCTCAGTGAAGTTTCATGGTCCAGGAGGGTGGTCCTTAGCTTAGCAGTGAATTTCTGAGTGTTGGTGTGTTTCTGAGATGGTCCATGGACCTTTGGATTCCTTTGCAAGCAGAGCCAGAATCTGAACTGGACCTGCTGGTGTAAGGGTAGAGACTCAGGAACCTGTTTTGAGGATGTCTATTTTGGGGTGGCCATCCCAGAGGCTGATTTTGGTCTCTCAGAGGAAGTACCCGGTACACACTTCATTCCCTGGCACCATCCCTTCTGAATGCCCTCCTCTCTCCAAGGAGACCTTATAGTGACCCTCCAGTACTTGAAAGGGCTACAAGAAAGCTGGGAAAGGACTTTTTACAAAGGCTTATAGTCATAGGTGTAGGGGCAATGGGTATAAACTGAAGTGGGGCAGATTTCGACTGGACATAAGGAGGAATTTCTTCACAGTGAGAGTGTTGAGGCACTGGAACAGGTTGTCCAGGGAAGTTGTGGCTGCCCCATCCCTGGAGGTGTTCAAGTCCAGGTTGGATGGGCCTTGGGCAGCCTGATCCAGTGGGAGGTGTCCCTGCCCATGGCAGGGGGGTTGGAACTGGATGATCTTTAAAGTCCCTTCCAACCCAGACTGTTCTATGATCCTATGAATGTAGAGAGGGAAGGGGGTTTAACCTACATGAGTTGTACTAAGGTCCTGTCTTTCAGAAATGTCCCATCACCTGTGTGTACCTGACATGTAACTGCCATTGTCACATACTGGGCACACATTCATGCGTGTTGACTTCTGTGTATTTGGGTTGGTTCCACCTCATTCTGCTCTTCCATCACACATCAGGTCTCTGTTGGACCCTGATACCCTCCTTCTTATCCCAGGCTTAGGAACAACCTGCTGGAAATGTTCTGCTCTGTTTTGGTTTAGAAAGAAACCTACCACTGCACCCTTTTTTTTGTCTCATTTCCACTGAAAACCTCAATGGCTCCTTTGCTGAGGAGTGCGTTTGTCCATCACTTTTGTTACGGAAGGTCTCTGGAACTCATCTGTACACAAACAGGAACATTTGATGCACAGTCTTCCCTGTCCCGAGCAGAAGCATTTGGATCATAAAAATAACCTCCCAGCAAATAAGCTATGGTTTGACCTTTAATTTCTGATACCATTTTGATTAAAACACCCATTTAATTTCCATGGAGCAGCCTTCTGATGGGACTGCTGGGAAGGGCCAGGTGATTTTCCACGGCCACTTCATGATGCTGAGGCCACAGAAATCTTTCTGCTATGACTTTTAAACAGCAAAAGATTTTGCCATCCCCAAAGAATAGGAATATCAAGCTGCCTGCTGGCACAATTGGCTCTAAATGGGCCAGGCTTTCAGCACAATCAGGATTCAGGAATGACAGCTTTTTTCCAGTAATACCTTTTCAGACAAGAATTAATTTCAGGCAGACAGTTTCTTCTGCCTGAGTCATGTCTGGAGATGATGCAGTCTGTGCATTGTTTGTGGCTTTCTTAGCAAGGAATGGCTCTTCTGGTCAAACCCACTTCTGTCCTGCACCTTATAGGACCACGATTTCAGATGGAAAACTGTATTTGAAATACTACACAAAGCCCGAATTCATGAAAAGACGTGCTAAGGCATCCTCACTTTCAGATAATTTGTCCTTTTAAACGATCTGCACACAAATGAGAGGCAGAAGGGTTTGGAGAAAGCCAGGACAGGTCAGAGGTGGAAGGATCGGATGTGGATAAAAAGCCACTTAAATTATCTGGCCCTGTATGAAGTTGTTACTGCAGCTGAGTCACAGTTCTGTCTTCTTGAACTGAAAACCCTTGGTAAATATAGGTATAAATATGTATATATTTTAAAATACATATATAAATATATATATTCATATATATTCATGTTTATTTATGTATAAAATTGCAATGACTCTCGCTCCTAGAGATATCCTAAGCAGAGGCTGCTCATGCAATGGACTTATAAAAGTGTCTACGTGACCCTGAACTCATCAGAATAGTTCTGAACTCATTTTGCCTCAGGATTCCTTCCCAAAGCTCTAGTCTTGCGCTCTCCACCCTCCTTCCTATTCCCTTCAGGCTGTGCACCATGTAACGTCCTTGCTATGTGGTCACGTCACTGCAGACACGCCTGTTGCTCCAGGACAAATGTTTCCACTGGGAAATGCACGAGTGGGAGAGAAGGAGCTTTGCTGAGCTAAGCGAGGCTCACTGTCGCTTAACCTTCTGTGGACAGCTGAGACATATTCTTCTTGACCTAAAGTGACCCGTCTCAACTGATCCTGTCTGGGCTGGTTCCCCTCTGCTGGAGGATTTAGGTCAGGATGGATGTGGCCAATCCACTGACCAGCCCTTCCCGAGGACACAGAAAGGAGTTCCTCTGTGGTTAAGAAGAAAGAGAGAGCAAATAACAGGAAAATCTAGAGAGACGGAGGAAAGGATGTGGTTTTAGAAGAGAGATCTCTGAGAGACAGATGTTGTGAAGACAGTCCTAAGCATGTTAACTGCTGGATAGTGTAAATAACACTAGGAAGAAACAGCATTTTTCATCACCCTGAAAGTGTTTGATACAACAGCAGATGTTTTTGCACTGCAATTCACAGAATCACAGAATCACAGAATCACAGAATCACAGAATCACCAGGTTGGAAAGGACCCATTGGATCATCGAGTCCAACCATTCCTAACACTCCCTAAACCATGTCCCTCAGCACTTCATCCACCCTTTCCTTAAACACCTCCAGGGAAGGCGACTCGACCACCTCCCTGGGCAGCCTGTTCCAGTGCCCAATGACTCAATTCAATGAGAAATTTTCAACCTCTTCCTTCAACCTGAAGGTAAATGACCGCATCTTCTGAAAATTTTCCTTTTTGTGACACGTTGCTGACCCAGTGTGGGCTGCTGAGCAGCCCTTCCACATAGGAAGAACAGCCCTTGGAGGCAGTTGTTTATCAAAAAAAGTGGGATGGTGGGAGGTACCCAAAGCTGCCTTTTGAGTTTGGTTAAAAACTCGTGTTTTTACATCTTTCTGTTGCATCCCAATGTATCTTGTCAGCTACATAGCCTCCAGTCAACTGAAAGGGAACTGGACCAGGATCTTCCTGCAGATGTTGGGGAGGGTTGTACGCTGTGGTCAGGGCTGTGCAGATGTGATGCCTTCATTGTCTTCAGTCCTGTGTTCCCTTTCTATCGGGGTCCTGGCAGTAGATCTGACCTGAGTACCAGGCAGACCTCCTAGGAGCAGGTGACGTCTTGTAGTTACTGTGAACAAATATCTATTGGGCTTTTGTCTCCTGGACTGTGACTAAGGCAAAGCCTAACTTGAAATACACAGGAATATTTATCCGGGTAGGAAAATATCAAGTCTACAAGTGTGGCAGTTACAAGGAAGGGAGAAACCCATTAGGGTTGCTAAATTCATTGAAATGCTATCTGGATTCAGCGACTTTTTTCCTGTGGGATCAGGGCCTTGTGGCACAGAAAGCAGATGACCTGTGCAACAAAAAAAATACTGCTTTCCCTGCTCCCTTCTCCCCATGCCTTGTAGTGCTGTACTCAGTTAGGTGTGGGTTGCTTTGATTGTAGAAACATAGAATAGTCTGGTTTGGGTTGCAAGGGAGCTTTAAAAGTCATCCAGTTCAACCCTCTTGCAATGAGCAGGGACATCTTTAACCAGATTAGGTTGCTCAGAGTCCTGGCCAGCTCAACCTTGAACATTTCCAGGCATGAAGCATCAACAGGCACTTGGGGCAACGTGTTCCAGTGTTTCATCACCCTCATCGTAAAAAATTTATTCCTCATATTTGGTCTGAATCTCCTCTCTTTGAGTTTAAAAACATTACTCCTTGTCCTGTTGCAACAGGCCCTGCTAAGAAGTCTGTGTGGTCCATTTTGAGTGAGGGGAAACTCCACCTGGATCCATAGGAGGAGATAAGTGAGAGGCAAAGACAGGTTCCTAGTGTTAGGTGGAAAACTTGTGCAAAGATATCTGCTGAAATGAAGTTTTTATGAGAGCGGGTGAGTTTTAGGACATTTCCAGTGGCTCTCTCCTCTGAAGTCCGCTCTCTGCCCAGTGCCAACCTGCCCCTGTGTTGTGGACAAGCTCACAGGGATGCTTTTGTAACATAACATAAGGTGGCTGAAAATGGGTAAAGCACTCAGGTTTTGATCAATTTTAAAAAAAAGAAAACAAAAGATACCCAGGAAAAACTTGGGAAACAAGTCAAAGAGTCTAGGGCCTCATCCAAAGTCCATCAATGATAAAGGAAAGACTTGGGATGACTTCAGGATTGTGGTGGTAGCGGGTTGCCAACGGCTCCGCATCCTATACACACATAGGAGGTAATCCAGTGATTATCTGCCTCCTGCATAATGCCATTATTTCCATTTCTCATTTTCTTACTTTTCAGCCAATTCTCATTTTCTTACTTACTTCCCATACTTCCCCTATATTACATCTTTGCCAGCTCTTTGTATATGCCGGGCAGAGAATCTATTGACTCAAGAATGTAGAACAGGAATTATTTATAGGAGTTTTGAAAGCCAAGGCCCAGATACAGGAGATGGTCCATTGCAGAAGCTAACAGTAAAGCGCCTGATCTTGTTTCCATATGGAAGACGGAACACATGGACTACACCTAAACAGAGAGGTTCCTGTGTTGCTGGGAGTCTCTCTGGAAACAGAAGAATAACTGGAGAACACGCATGACTTAAATCCAAATAAACATGTTAGTGATGTGCATGATGGAGGTGGAGGGGGTAAGAAACTGTGACTCCTTTGACCCTCCCTGGGCTTCAACAGGAAGGGAGGATGCTGAGAAGGAAGATAACACTCAAAATGGTGCTTGCAATGTCTTTTTGATCTCCCCCTGAAGCTTTAATAGCTGAAGCACCACCCCATGCTCATGTTTCAGCACACTTTCCAGAGATCATAGAAGTATGGAACGGTTTGGGTTGGAAGAGACCTTAAAGATCACCCAGTTCCAACCCTCCTGCCATGGACAGGGACACTTTCCATTGGATCAGGTTGCTCAAACCTTCATCCAGCCTGGCCTTGAACACCTCCAGGGATGGGGCAGCCACAACTTCTCTGGGCAACCTGTGCCAGGGCCTCACCACTCTCACAGAAACATATTTCTTTCTAATCTCAATCTCTCTTCTGTCAGTTTATATCTATTCCCCCTGTCTTGTCCCTGCACTCCCTGGCAAAGAGCAGCTCCCCTGCTTTCCTATAGCCTTTGCAGTCTTAGTTTTGGGGTAAAATGTGTATGGAGAGGGCATATCGGGTATCTGCCCTGTATTCCTGTCTGCCGACTGTCAAAGACAAACCCAGCCATAAACAACAAATACCCACAGCTTGTTTCAGGAAGCCTCTCCCAGGAGTCTAGATTGTCTGGGCAGGCATTTTTAAGCAATTTAAACAGGTCTTGATAGACTTGCTAAGAAAAAGAAGCAATGACTGGGATGTAGGGAAGGTTACGTTTATATTCTTAATATGTGCTTTAATGTGTGCTTGGAGGAATTAGAAGTCATCCAGCCTTACATGTGTCCTGGGGAAATGTGTTTGAAACGATGTTTAAAAGTAGGGTAATGAAGTTTCAGGGAGACAGGTCATGACAGGATATCATGGACCCAGCAGCTAGTGGAGAAGAAAGGTCTCACAGAGCGATGGCAACCCAACGACTGTGTCAGAAAAACAGTGGATGATGGAGACTTGGTAGACATTGAGCATCCGGATACCCAGAAGGTGTTTAACAAGGTCAGACTAAGGAGCCTTCTGAGAGAGCTAAGGGTTTACAGGATAAGTGGAAAACTGTAGTCATGGCTCTACAGCCGTCCTAGGAGAAAGCAAAGAGGAGAATTAAACTATCAATTCTGGCAGGTCGCAGCTTGGTGCTTAGTCCCAGGCGTGCTGTGCTGGTTAATGTGCTGATACATGGCTTGGAAATAGAGGCAGAAGAGTCTCCTGATAACACAGAGCTAAATTAGGTAGTCAAAAGCAAGAAGGGACTTCAGAGACACCTAAACAAGCCAAGGGAATTAGCATCACCACAGCAGAGGAAATAAAGATTTGATAAAATGCAAACTAATGCAGAAGAGAGGAGAAATGAAACAAATCTTGAGCTGGACAGGATCCTTAGATAACCTGTGCCTGGTTGAGAGTGACACCTCTGTGTCAGGACACAGTTCAATACAAACCTCTTTTCACTCTATAATGGCAGTCAAGAAAGTAAACAGAACAGTATGTTTTATAAAGAGTGGGATGCTGATTAATACTGATAGCGCCTTCACATAAAAATCAATGTGTACTCCTCAAAAAAATATTGGCAAAGCCACTCAGATGGTGCTAACTGGGACCCGAGATGTAGAGACAGAGTCACTGGGAGAGACTAAAAAACATTTGCATTATTTACAACACAAATAAGGGGGGTATTTTGAAAAATAATATGAAATAATATAGACTGTTTAATGTCACAGGATGTAGAAGACCACAGACATGCTGGGATTTTCTGTCCTGCACATTCAAAATCAAAACAGCTCCTGGGAGTAGGTTATCAGGCCAGTTCTCCTTCAAGAGAAGGCTTAAGATACACGGAAGATGGTGTTGAGCCCCTCTTCATTTGCCACAGTACCATCAATGCAGCTTCTCAGTGGGCCATGGCATGGCAGGACCTGCTCCCTCTGTCGAAAGAGGTGAGTTTTCAGAATCATAGAATATTTTGGGTTGGAAGAGACATTAAAGATCCTCCAGTTCCAACCACTCTGCCATGAGCAGGGACACCTTCCATTGGAACTGTTTGCTGAAAGCTCCATCCAACCTGGCCTTGATCCCCTCCAGGGATGGGGCAGCCACAACTTCTCTGGGCAACCTGTGCCAGGACCTCACCACTCTCATCATCAATAATTTCTTCCTAATGTCTAATCTACATCTTCCATCTTCCAATTTAAAGCCATTCCCCTCTGTCCTATCACTCCAGACCCTTGTAAGAAGTTCCCTCCCCAGCTTTTCTGAAGCCCCTTAAGGTACTGGAAGGCCAACCTAAGGTCTCTGCAGAACCTTCTCTTCTTCAGGCTGAACAACATCAACTCTCTCAGCCTGTCCTCATAGCAGAGGTGCTCCAGCCCTCTGATCATCTCTGTGGCCCTATTACACATTTTATCACATATCCCTTCTTCTCAGTGTCTGTCATCTAAAAACACCAGATGGGCACGGAAGGTGGCAACCCCTCTGGAGCTCTGTGTCTCCCTGGTACAGGCTGTTTGCTTCTGACAGCTACACAACCATAAAAGTGCAGCTGCTCTGATCAAATGCAATTTTTAGATGCTTGGTCATAAGTACTGGCCTTTTTCCAGAAAGTCAAAACCTCTGATAGCAACAGCCATATGAAAATTTTGCAGCTTCTTTGTGTGTTTTGAGTCATTTATAGAGGGGAAAAGATACACTTTGCTGGCTCTTTTTTTTTTTTTTTCTTCTGATGTAGGCATTTACTGGTGGATCTGCTCTAAATTTTGTCCCTTTGTATATGATTATTTGATTTTCATCACTGCTGAGTTTGGGTAAGGAGATGAACTCAGTGGTCTTTATGGGTCAATTCCAATTTGTTGATTCCAACTCCTTGATTCTGTGTGGGTGTGATCAAAATACTCAAATCATCTTGTGTACTTGGCAGTGAACTCAACCCATTAGAGTGTCTCTGGCTTAAGGCATGATGGTGTTGAGTTGATAGTTAGACTTTATGATCTTGGAGGTCTTTTCTAACCTCAATGATTCCATAATCTGATGTGCTTTTGTGATGTCCATGGCACATCAAGTCTTCAGCAGGTCCTTGAGTGCCATGCCTGTCCAGTAGAGACACAAGAGAGTTTTCCAGATCCTGGCACTGCTGAGTGCTTTGGGACATCTCACCTCTACACCTGGGCAAGACCAGAACTGTTCTGCCATGCCCACTCTTGAGCTGGAGAAAAACATACTTAGAGATGATGGGGAGCAACGGCTGGAGAATGCATCACCAAGGGTGATGCCCATGTTATGAAAGACCCTGAGTAGGCAGGTGGGGCACACTAGTCCCAGTGTGATCACCCAGGGGGTCACACACGTGTCTTGGGATTTGGTAGGGTGGTTGTGTCCATGCTTGCTTGAAGTAGTTTTCCATGGGTTGCTTGGGATATGGTGCAGGAGACCATAAATCTTGCAAAGTTTAATGAATTCCAGGTTATTTGTGTGAGTGTGGTGGGGGGATAGTGGCCCAAAGTAGATGGCCTTGCTATGGTGGAGGTAAGAGTTAAATTGCATGCTGGGGAAGGGGATTTGGGAGTGGAGAGGCTTTCCCAATCCCTGAATAAATGAAGGGTATTCTGACCATGATCAAGATTTTTAAAGGAGGGAGAAGAGAAGAGAAGAGAAGAGAAGAGAAGAGAAGAGAAGAGAAGAGAAGAGAAGAGAAGAGAAGAGAAGAGAAGAGAAGAGAAGAGAAGAGAAGATGCTGTGGTTCATAACACTCCTGGTTAGAAAGATATCTGAGCCAGCCGCAATGAAGAGATGCAAAGCATTAGGAAACATCAGCTGCAGGATCAGTGGAATGTTTACTGGCAGCCCTGCTGACAGATCAGAACAGTTAAGACTTGTATTTATTTCCTTTGGAGTGATTTTACCACCCTTGATAAAGGTGCTTTGCAGTTAAGTGCTGCATTTTGGGCCTTTATTGAACTACAACAGTTTTGGATCAGCACAAAAGCCTTTGAGTAATTGCAACAATTTTCTTCCCTTACCTCAGAGTCATTAAGAAGGAGGATAAAGAGTAGGAAAAGACCATGAGAGATGAAGTTGTGTACCTCAGCAAGGAGAGGTATCAGTCACACCAGTTGCAGGTGACCAGGAATAAGGAAGATAGAGGTGCAACACCCCGTGTGAGCCAATTTCTTCTTTTATAGAGCTGATCAGATATCTCTGTTTGCTTTGCTTGGGATCAACACTTTCCAAAGATAAAAGAACGGGGAGAAGTGTGCACTTGCAGCCCAGAAAGCCAACTGTATCAAAAGAAATGTGACCAGCAACGGGGTTCTGCCCTTCTACTCTGCTCTTGTGAGACCCCACCTGGAGTCCTGTGTTTAGTTCTGGAGTCCTCAGCACAGGAAGGACATGGATCTGTTGGAGTGAGTCCAGAGAAGGCCACAAAGATGATCTGAGGGCTGGAACATCTACCATATGAGGACAGGATGAGAAAGTTGGGCTTGTTCAGCCTGGAAAAGAGAAGGCTCCAGGCAGACCTTATAGTGGCCTTCCAGCTCCTGAAGGGGCTACAGGAAAGCTGGGGAGGGGCTCTTTATCAGGGAGTGCAGGGACAGGATGAGGGTGAATGGCTTTAAGCTGGAAGAGGGGAGATTTAGATGAGATCTTAGGAAGAAATATTTTCCTGTGAGGGCAGTGAGACACTGGCACAGGTTGCCCAGGGAAGTCATTGATGCCCCATCTCTGGAGGTGTTCAAGGCCAGGCTGGATGATGTTTTGAGCAATGTGATGCAGTGGAAACTGTCCCTGTCCATGGCAGTGGGGTTGGAACTGCATGGGCTTTAATCTCCCTCCCAACCCAAACCATAATATGATTTTATGATTTTATGATTCTATGAATATGAAGGTGCAGTTCCCCACATGAGACAGCCTCTGCCTTTATATGGCAGAACAGGTATCTCTGCTTGCTTTACTTGAAAGCAACACTTTCCAAAGAGAAAAGAATGCATAGAAGTTATGGAGAACAAAAAGGACAAGAAAAAGCATTCTGAATATCTGTGCACCTACAGAGAGAATATGAAAGTGCTTTTACCATAAGCTTCAATCACAATAATTAAAATCATTTTATGTATTCACTGAGGTGGTTTGGTGGAGATCTATTAAAATCACAGAATCATGGAATCATAGAATAGTTAGGGCTGGAAGGATCCTTAAAGATCATCTAGTTCCAACCCTCCTGCCATGGGCAGGGACATCCCACCGGATCAGGCTGCCCAAGGCCCCATCTAACCTGGCCTTGAACACCTCCAGGGATGGGGCAGCCACAGCTTCCCTTGGAAACCTGTGCCAGTGTCTCACCACTCTCATGGTGAAGAAATTCTTCCTAATGTCCAGTCTAAATCTGCCCCTCTCCAGTTTATTTATGAATAGCCCTTCTCCAGCTTTCCTGTAGCCCCTTCTGGTACTGGAAGGTCGCTATAAAATCTCCTCTGACCCTTCTTTTCTCCAGGCTGAAGAACCTCAACTCTCTCATCCTGTCCTGGTATGGAAGTTGCTCCAGCCCTCCGATCATCTTTGTAGCCCTCCTCTGGACCTGTTCCAACAGCTCCATATTCTTCTTATGTTGAGCATTCCAGAACTGGACACAATACTCCTGATGAGGTCTCTGAAGAGAGGAATAGAGGGGCAGAATCCCCTCCCTCGCCCTGCTGGCCAACCTGCTTTTGATGCAGCCCAGGACATGGTTGGCCTTCTGGGCTGCAAGCGCACATTGCCAGCACATGTCGAGCTTCTCATCGACCAGCAAAAATTAGCAGAAAAGTGACTCAGTCTCTCTATGTCTAGATTCTTTTGAGCACACCCCATTTATTTTCCACTTTTAATGGCAAATTTCACTTTCAGTCATCAGCACTGTTTTTCTAGCTGATGATATTCACACGCCTTTTGTTTTGGAGTGAGTTGAGAATAAACTGAACAAGACCGGTATTTTTGGTTAACTTTCTCCATTACCTGTGTAAATGCTGTTTGTGCCCCTGAATGACTCCCAAATCCTGCTGAGTTTGGAAACATGAGCTGTGGGAGATGTTGGTGTCCTGGAGAAATGTGTCACAACCAACTCCTGGTGTGCATTGCTGACCCTTCTTCTCTCTTCTGGTACCCACCTTTGATGAGACTCAGACAGTAAATACAGAGGTGTCAGGGTGGGAAGCTCTTTCCCTTTGACAAACATCATTTGACCTCAGTGCCTTTTTTGTCACTAGTCTTTCTGATGACAGGACAGATGTAATGAAGAGCTATAACAAAGCTGAGTGATGAAAACTTAGGTCATTGATGATTTATGAGCAATGTCGCGGTGCAGGGTGTGTCAACGTTAAGAGCACATCTGAAATGAAACAACAGGGACTGTGTTTTCCCCTTGACAGAAACAAATCAAAACCAAGAGGGAAGAAGAATATTTTTACTTTTTTTATCATGTTTTTAATATTCCGGACAGCAGCCCAAGTTTCTCAATGAAGTGCCTTTGAAATATGTGCCCAGCCAACTCTGAAGCAGTTTAAGGGGTGTACGTATGGCTGCTATTCAGCCTGATAAGAGCTGTTTCTTCTAATGCTATTCAGAGCCTGCAATCACATCCTTTTGTTGCTTCTGTCCAGAATAAAATGACCACTGTAAAGCTCTGCACTCTGTATGTCTTGGAAAAAAGGATGGCATTTCTCACTGCATCCTCAGAGGAATTTAGCCAAACACAAATTGTAGCCCAGAAAAAAGGCATCTCCTAAAGGGGAGAGCTGGAAGCCTTACACATAGGTGCTCCATTTTCCATGAAGCTGTAGGCTTGAGGAATCAATGAAGCTGGAGCTCTCTATTTCAGCCCCTTACTCAACATTGATGGTTGGGCTTGATGATCTTAGAGGTCTTTCCCAATCTTTATGATTCTATGATTGGGCCAACCTTAAGGTTGTTTACTGTCTTGTTCAGTTAATTTCAAGTATCTCTGAGGATGGAGGCTGGACAGCCTTTCTTGACCCCTGATCCGCGGCTGCACTGTGCTCAGAGGAAATATTTTTTCCTTTGTATTTTTTCCTCTGTATCTAATGGGAATTTCCATTGTTGAATGTTGAGCCCATTGCATCCAAGAGGAGCCTGGCTCTGTCTTCTCAGCAAACCCATTAAGGCAGTGCAACAAGATGCCTATCTAAGACCTTCTTTTGCCTAGGCTGGATGAAGCCAGCTCCCACAGCCTTTTCTTGCGTGCCTGCTCCAAACTCCTGATGACTGCTATGTCCTACTCTGGACTCGCTTGTCCATGCTCCTTTGGATGGCATCCCAGCCCTCCAGTGAGTCGTCAACCCTCTCCAAACTGATGGATCCCAACGGCATTGCCTAGAAATCTGCTGATGCATCAAGATTGGTGCCCAGAAATCTCCCCTGGTCAGGGAAGCAGAATAGTTGTTTAATTCTTCTTTTCTTTTCAATGATTAATTATTTATGGCCTACACAAATGAAAGGTCATTTCTTTTTTTGTTCCCTCCCTAACCCCTCTTTTCTTTTCAGCTACTGATGATATTCTGGCTGCTCTATTTGATGGAAGAGTCTCAAAGAAAGAGGGTTCACCCAGCTCCTCTTTCAGCCTCTCTCATAGTGAGCTGCAGAGCAGGAAGCCTTTTCCTCCTTTGTCCTGCACTCAGCAGAGAGATTCCAATTTCATTTGAAGTTATTTCCTAATCCTTTTTCAGTTATTTTGGTACCTTGACTCTCCATTACATATTGCCTATTTATAAGAGACATCAAGTATTTGTAACCTAGTGCAATTATGGATTTTTTTTATTTATTTACCTAGATTATTATTTATTATTATTGTATTTACCTACATTATTTCCTCAGCACAGGGAAGACATGGACCTGTTGGAGCAGGAGCGGAGGAAGGTCACAAAAATGATCAAAGGCCTGAAACACCTCCCCTGTGAAGACAGATTGAGAGAGTTGGGGTTGTTCAGCTTGGAGAAGACTCCGAGAAGACCTTGTTACGGCCTTTCAGTACTTAAAGGAGGCTTGTGAGAAAGGTGGGGAAAAACTTTTTAGCAAGGCCTGTAGCAATAAGACAAGGAATAATGGTTTCAAACTGAAAGAGGAAAAGTTTAGATTGGATTTCAGGAAGAAATTTTTTATGCTGACAGCAGTGAAACACTGGCCTGGGTTGCCCAGAGAGGTGCCCCATCCCTGGAAACATTCAAGGTCAGGTTGGATGAGGCTCTGAGCAACCTGATCTGGTTGAAGATGTCCCTCCTTATTGCAGAGGGGATGAACTGGGTGACCTTCATTGTGCCTTACAACCCAAACCATTCTTTGATTCTATAATTGTGTGATTCCATGACTATTAACTGGAATAAGCTAATTCATGCCAGCCCTGAGTTATATCTTTTCACTGCCCATGACTTTATTTTTTCTGTGCTGCTAGGAGTGTTTTTAGTAATACATTGACACAACCACCATTTTCTTGTTTAAAATAAATACATGACTCCTTTTCCTTGCAGTTGTCTGTCACTTTGACTTTTGCTGTTAGTCCGTCCATTGTTCCCATGGAAAAAGTATTTGATCTAGTGAAGCTGGCGAGTGATGCATACTGTACACACTACCCACACATTAATAGCCTTTACAAATTCCTCTCAAGTGAGATCATCCAATACTCTTCCTCTTCTCTTCCAATATAGTCAATATTGCCTTCTTTTTTGAAGGTTTCATGATCTTTACAGTCTTCAGCAGTGTATCCCAAAAAGTTTCCTATTTCTCTAAGCTCTCATGGGATAATGTAGGAGGTCACAGAATAGAATAATTAACATTAGAAATGACTTCTAAGGTAATCAAGTCCAAATATCAGCCCAACATCACCGTGCCTAAGAAACCATGTCCCAAAGTGCCACGTCTACACATTTTTTGAGCGCCTCCAGGAATGGTGACTCCACCACCTCCCTGGGCAGCCTCTGCCAGGGCTTCACCAATCTTGCAGAAAAGACATTTTTCCTAGTAACCACTCTAAACCTCCCCTGGTGCAGTTTGAGGCCATTTCCTCTCATCCTGTCACTTGTTACTTGAGAGAAGAGAACAGCATCCACCTCACTACAACCTCCTCTCATGGGGTGAGAGTGACAAGGTCTCCCTTCAGCCTCCTTTTCTCCAGGCTAAACAGCCTCATTTCCTTTGGGTTCTCATCGTAAGACTTATTCTCCAGCCCCTTCCCCAGCTCTGTTCCCTTTCTCTGGATGCACTTCAGCCCCTCAACATCTGCTTTAGTGAGAAGCCCAAAACTGAACACAGGATCCAAGGTGCAGCCTCGTGAGTCTGAGTACAGGGGCATCATCCCTTCCCTACTCTTGCTGACCACACCATTTTTGATACAAGCCAGGGTGCTGTTTGCCTTCTTGGTCTTCTGGTCTAATAAAGACCTTCTGTTTTAATATATTCTTCAATAATTTAAATCTATTTTGATTTAATAAATATATTTAATAAATTCTTCTGGTGGAATAAACAGAGAAGAAGCAAAAGAAAAATAGATATGATTGAACAGTCATGTCTCACAGTGGAGACAGGCTATTAGAAATTTCCTTAACGTAGTCCTAGGTCCCATAATAGTAATTGTATTCCAAAAAGACCTGGGAAAATATGTAAACAGGTTGGTGACAGTTTGACAATCCTTCATTATTCAGGGTAGTCAAAGCTAATGCTAAATGTGAATATTTGTGGAAGAGATGTCATGGTATCGGATTAGCAGGTGGTGAATTTAACACTGATGAATGCAAAATAATGTAGATGAGGAAAAAACTATGCATAAGTGATCATGCCCTCAAAAGTAGTCATTAGCATTCAGGAAAGAGATGCTGAATCTTTTTGAATAGCTGAAATGGGAACCTCAGCTCTGTGCTCAGTGGGGGTCAAAAAGGCCAATAAAATGTTAGGAATTACTATGAAAAGAATTTAGGATAAAGAAAAACATCATTATGCTGTGTGCGTGGTGCCATTATGCGCTTAATGATCTCCCTGGTGGAACTACAGCTGAAATAGTCAAGTTAACTTTGGCCATACACTCTCAAAAAGGACATAATTGGCCTAGAAAAGACCAAGGGAAGGAAAATGTAAAGACATCCGGAAAAACTGTATATTCAGATAGGATAAATATGATAGGATTTCTTACTGGAAAAGAGATGGTGAGGATGGACACGAGAGGCTATAAGACATGAATTAATTACATTCATCTACAGAAGGGTAACAGTTAATTATCTCATGGCAGAACCGGGCAACCTATCTACAATGGGCAGAAGTTATTGCCACGGGGTAACCTGGAGGCTGAAAGTGGATGTGGGATAAAAAGTGATTAAGAAAAATTCAGTGATGTGGAGCCTGTTGATGACCTCTTCTTTACATGCCCTAAGTGTCAAAATCCAACTCCATGGCTTAAAAAGGCAGTTGGAGAGAGAGAGAGAGATCTCTCAGGCTGTCAGTCAGCTTTCCTTCTCTGATAATCAGTCCCCTCAAAATAAATACCTAAATGAAAAGAGTTAAAAATAACTTGCTTGGCCAGTTTCCACTAGCTAAAACCAGCTGCAGCGACCCTTGATGGAAACATGGGATATAAAGAAAACGGATGCAAAAAATACTGTAATAAATAAACAAATGACACAGGGAGTGGAGTAGAATGGAAAGGAGGGAGGAATGGAGTGGAGTGGAGTGGAGTGGAGTGGAGTGGAGCAGAGAGGGAAGGAGACCTTTCCACCCAGCTTCCTTTGGGTCAGTGGCTGATGCCTAAAGCAGTGTATTTTCTACTCTCAACAAAAAGAGTGCAATCTTTGGGCAATATTTTAAGATCAGCAGGACTTGCCAAGTCAGGCAGAAAAACATTTATTTCAGGAGCACGCAGAGTATTTTGATAGTTTAGCCTGACCTCCTCTATAAACAGGGCAGGAAAGTAAATTTTACGTCAAGCCCGTTACGTCTTCCTGAGCCAGAGTGTGTGTTATAAAACAAATCTGTCTTTTCTTCTCTCCCAGATTTTGCATTTCAGGAACTTCTCACACTTTTAAGTAAATTTGCTGGAGTTGTTTATTACTCCCTTTGCTCACTTTGGTTTTAATCTTAATTTGCCTAACCTCATCTTCCTGCCAGTGGATTTAATAGTCCTTTGCCTGCTGAATTGTCCTGCTATGGGAGAAAGCTCTTAATCACCACATCCTGCTTACCCACATCCCAACTGGTCACTGCTGGAGACGTGGCCTCCAGAGAGAGGGGCTCTGTTGAAGCATGCGAGAGGGGAGATTTAGATCAGATCTTAGGAAGATATTTTTCCCTGGTAGGATGGGGAGGCCCTGGCTCAGGTTACCCAAAGAAGTGGTGGTTGCCCCATCCCTGGATGGGAGGTTGAGGTGTTGAGGGTGTTGAGGACCTGGAGGTGTTGAGGGCCAGGTTGGATGGGGCTTTGACCAATCTGATCCAATGGGAGGTGTCCCTGCCCATGGCAGGGAGGTTGGAACTGGATGATCTTTGAAGTCCCTTCCAACACAAACCATTGTATGCGTGACTCTTGCACTGTGCCAAAGCAAGGATGACCATTGAGAGGCTAACAGAAAAAAGTGGAGACTGGAAAGCTAAACTACATCAACTTATAAGGGCAGTGATTATTCCCTTATTATTATCAACAAGCAGGGCAATGATTATTCCTTTTTACAGGCAGTTCGTTAGCACAGTTGCTCGTCTTTGTTGAATTTGAAAAGCTAGAGATGGGGTTCATACCTGCAGTACGAACAGCAGAAGATGATCAATCCACAAAACATGAGAAAACAGTTTTCCAGTTCCTCGGGGGTAGATTAGGGAGAAGACCATAAAGAACAGTATAGAATATGCAATGCTATAGCTCATAGGAACCTCCAAGGGCTTAAATTACCTCACCACCTGTAGCTGGCTCCTCTGTCCTATTTAAAATGCTACCCAAGACAAATATTTGTATGAACTCCAGTGATGGAGAATCTTCATCCTTTCTGGGGAACTGATTTCAGAGACAGAATATTAAAAATTTCATTATTTTATTCTGCGTCACCCACACGGTGATTCAGCAGCTGCACTTAACATGCTGAGTTTTGGGGTGGTACCTTCTGGTTCAGGAGTACATAGCACACAGCCTGGGTACAAAGTTAGACACAAACATAACAGTCCTATTGCCAAGAGAGTGGAAAAAACATTTGACGGATAAAAACTATGCATATTTATGTGTGTACCTCTGTATATCTATGTAGACCTATCTATTTATACATACATATGAAGATCTACCTATATAAAACCATATTTATGCTAAAATGTATTATAAAACCTCATATGCTAAAGCTTTGAGAAGTGACATTAAAACTTGCAAGCCTAGAGCAGGTTAGAAATGAAAGCACCACAGTAATCAAAGTGAAATTGGATTTGCTCTGTGAATCATCTGTTGAAGACTGTAGTGGTAAACATGCATAAAACAATGGCAATTTACTCACAGATTAACGTTAATGCTGTCAAGGTAGAAAACCTTTTAAGTCAATAAAACTACCTGCTAAGATAAAACCAGGGTTAAACCAAGGGCATTCCATTTTCCCTATAATTTGTTGAGACATTTCAGTCTATGTCAAGGCAACTTGTAAATAACAAGGAGTGTTTGGGATAACTCAATGTTGCTATAGTTTTGCCTTTGCAAAACTGTGTGTGCTGGGCTTTGGGCTTTTTTTTGGGGGGTCTTTTTTTGGTGTTCCTGCCAGTTTTCTGTATTTGGAACACCTCCTGTGAAACTCTGGAAATGGAAACTCTCCATTTCACAAGGAGAAAGCCTCTTGCAATGCTATTCTTCTGTCTGTGCCACCTGAAGCCTCCTGGCCTTGACTGGGCTGAGCTTTGGGACCTGCTGTTCTTCCTGCCACAACAGAATTCAAATTTCTGATCTATGTGTTGTTCCATCCAGCTTTATAGCAAGCGTATATCTGCTAGGAGTCAGCAGTGGGGTTTGAACAGACAATGCTGTGTCTCTGAGTAGTGCTGCTGCTACTTAATTATGGTCAGATTTCCATAAGACTTCAGAATCAACTGTAGCCCTTAGGGAATTTCTTTTTCCATCCAGAAGGTAGAAGCTGTGGAGGAAGGAATAGTGAATTATTCATCACAGGAGCTGGACTGGCCCTTGATTTTATTTTTTTTGGTGAAAACTTCAAATGTTTTCTTTAAGGTCTAAGCAAGATTTTTGGCATTGGTCAGCTGGACCCATCCTGGGCAATAACTCTGATTTGCTTCAGTCTTTTTGAAGGTAAAGGAGAAAAGGACAGAAGGTCCAGCAACTTCCAAGCTGTGTGAAACGTCCTGATGGAGGCTGTGTTGTGAAAATGAAATTGGAGAGCTGAGCATAATAAATGGTAGATAACATTTCCAGAAAATGCATAAAAATTATTTTTGATGCCTGGATCCCACCCACCAAACCTCAAGACATCTATTATTCACCAGCATTGCACAGAGGAAATCATTAAATTTAGATAAGTTTGGTTTATTGAACTCAACACAACTTAATGTTTTGCTCTAATCCTTTTTTTTTTTCCCTGCCCTCATGGGACTTCAAGATAGGTTTTTATCTCTGTCTTGCCCTTCCCATCCTCTTGGCAGGACTTTTGTCTCCCAGGATGCCATAGGGACTAGGTGGTATGGCCCATCCTGCAAGTCAAGCTTTGATCAGACTTTTGACGATACTGCTAAACCACAGTAAATATCCCCATGTCCTCTTTCCTCTGGATAAAAAGGAGGGATTGGACCTTCACTGTTCTTTACCCAAGATTTATATCTCCTCCCACCTTACAGATCAGGTCCTTCTGCTGTTTCCCTGTGTCAATTTTGCACAACAGGTTTTATGTCCTATTTCCAGGCCATGTACAGATGTGTGGGATAGCCTAGGATGGCTCAAACAGCATGAAACCTCTACATTCAAGCAACATTTGGCTTATATCTCCATGATTTTAGCTTATATCTCCATGATGGAGTTTAAGCATAGATTTGGACACCTTATTAAGACAGAGATGTCTTAATCCATGAGCTAAATCCCACTAAAGACACCTAAGAAAAGGAAACCTCCTTGTCAGTGGCCTTAATGTCAGTCTGTGTGATCTGTGGCTCCATAGAAGGGAATTTAGGGGTCTGAATGTGGAAATGAAATTGAAACCTTGACACAAAATGGGTGAAGGTTCTCAAGAAACCTCTGGGCAGTTGCAGGTGAAGAGGACATGCAAATGGCTGCACCAGTTTGGAGCCCAGGTCCTTCTAGTTGAGGCCCCACTCTCCGTTGATGGAAACTTCGTGAGTGATAGAAGAAAAGAAAAAAACCTACAATGAAATATGCCTTGAAATATTTTCCCAGCTGACAACAATTGTTGCCTGAGGGACTTCTCTGCTCAGAGATTATATAAATATTTCCAAAAGCCCTTGATGGACTTTTCTGTCATGAAGGCACCTAATTGCTCTTCTAACCCCTATAGACTTTTGGCAGATGAAATATCTCATGATGATGAGTTACACCAGTTATGTATGCGCCATGTGAAGAATTACCTCTCTTTGTTGATTTTGATAATTGGATTTTATGTCATTTAGTTCTTGAAATATGAGAAACAGTGAACAATCACCCACTATTCACCTTCTCCCTGATACTCTTTATTTTATAGACCTCCATAGTTTTTCCTTGAGCTTCTCTGTTTTCTGGGAAGTGCCCTTCAATTTAGTTGTTCTTTGCATGGAAATTATCCCATATCTTTGGTCATCTTTGTCAGCCTTTTCTGAACTCTTTCTAAGCCCATTCTGTCCTTTCTGAACTGGACTATTCAGAAAAAGAGACAGCTGCCAAATTTCAGGTGCATCATAATTTTACTCAGAGGTGTAGTTTTCACCTGTCCTGCTATCAAATATTGATCCAGTCTTTCCATATTACACCCTTTTTGGTTTTCCCTTTGCTTTTCCCTTACCAGTCTCAGATAGAGAATCATAGAATAGTTTGGGTTGGAAGGGAACTTTAAAAGTCATCTAATCCTACTCCCTTGGACACCTTCAACAGGATGGGTTGCTCAGAGCCCCATACAACCTGGCCTGGAACACCTCAGGTATGGAGCTTCTATCGCCTCTCTGGGCAATGGGTGCCAGTGTTTCACTGCACTCATTGTAAAAAAATCCTTCCTTAAATCGAGTCTGAATCTCTCCTCTTTTAGTTTAAAATCACTACCTCTTGCCCCATCACTACAGACCCTACTAAAAAGTCTGTCCCTGTCTTTCTTGAAGGCCTCCTTTAAGTATGGAAAGGCTACAATAAGGTGTCCCTGGAGCCTTCTCTTTTCCTGTCTGAACAACCCCACCTCTCTCAGCCTTTCATTCGATCTCTCTGATCAATTTCTGTGATGCTCCTCCAGACCCACTCCAACAGTTTCAAGTCTTTCCTGTGCTGAGTATACTGGTGCTCTCACCTCCAAGGCAATGTCCTGGCTCTGCCCAGGTTTAGTTCCACCACAATGGGACCCAAATACAGCAGCAAACATTGAGTCTCAAATGCTTACAAGTCCATCATGGTACTGAGAGCAACTGAAATACCACATGATGGTTTATCTCAAATCTGAATAAAAATGAAAGAAAGGAAATAAAAATAGTATTAAACTTAGTTGGACAGCTCTCACCTGGATTTTAGGGGTGAACCTTATTTTGCTGGCAATCAAAAGCACGAGCTCATAGATGATTTTTGCCAGCAGTATCAAGGTTCTTTCCAAATTACCTGTCCACTGGTCACCCAGCAGAGCAGGAGGACACCTTTTCTGCAGCTGAAGCTTGTCTACAAGGGCTGTGCCATGGAGAAAGGTTATCAAGGCCTTGAGTGAAGCAAGGGAACCAAAACCCTCCCATGATCAAGATGCCCTGGCAGTCTTCTCTCTCCAAGTGACTCTGCTCCTCTGCCTGGGCAATACCCAACCAGCACATGAAAAGCATAAGGAGTAAGACTTTTGGTGGGCTGGAGGAATTTGGGTATGTGTGGGATGAAGGCCAGAAGGAGGCATTCTGACTGTATCTCAGGCCCCACAATGTTCTCAATGGAATAAACTTGGCGTAAGGAAAGTTGCGAGAAGCAACATATCCAGCCTTGTGGCTCATTCAGTTCTTGTAGCAATGACATGGGTCTTTCTTATCATGCCTTTAGGGAAGTCAACAGCAAAACACCTAACGCTTTACTTCTGTCATCCATGTAGGGCAGCACTCTGGCTTGACAGTCATGCAGAAGGGAAAGAAGTCACTTTACAAAGTGTGAACACCATTAGCCAAGAGCATCCTTTGGTGCAGGCTTGCGGGGGGACACCCCATCCACCCACCTTCCCCAGTATCAGTCTGTGTCAGCCACAGAAGAACATTAGGAAAACAGAAGAAAAGTCATTTGGACTCGATGATCCAAGAGGTCTTCTCCAACCTGGTGATTCTATGACTGTGTTTTCCTGGAATTGGTGAAGTCCATTTGGTGGCTGCTCACATTGCCTCTGCCTGGAGCTGTCCCTGAAGGACAAAGCCTTGGGCCGTTCTTGGTCATTTGCATGGTAAAGAAATAGAGCTCAGTTTCTCCCCTCAGCACATTTCAGACTGCTATACAATGTTGCTCTAGCGTCCTAGAGGTGGGGCAGATGTTTTGTCTTCTTTTACTGTTGTCCTCTTTGAGCTTTCCAGCTCCGAGCCCTTCTCACGTTACCTAGCTCTTGGCCATGGCTGCCCAGTATCTAGAGGTGCCACTAGGTTGTGTTTTGCTAAACGGAGTGCCTGGAGTGGGATGGGAGCATAAGAAATAAAATTTACATTTTACTACAGGTAGTGGTTTTGTCAGTGATGCTGGAATTTTAACTTCAGAACGAAAATGAACATTTCCAGAGAAATTCCCAGTAAGCTGAAATTTCAGTTTTCATTAAAAACCCCTATTCTGATGGAACTTCTTTCACCAGATCTTGTTCCTGACCATCAACTATGCAGTAGCCTTTCCTTCTCCTGCCCTTCTCCAACACCATGGGTCATGGCTGCATGCAGATTCCTCCTGCTTCAGGGAGCATCTTGGAGAACAGAATCATAGAATCATTAAGGTTGGAAAAGATCTCTAAGATCAATGAGTCCAACCATCAGAAGAAATGGCTGATAAGACCTCTTCATTCCTGCATGGCACAAAGCTGGAAGTCCTCTTCTGACTTGTTTTATCATAAATTTTTGCATGTGGAAACAATTATCCTTACAAAATCACAACAAAGTCTGAGGAAAAAACAAAGGTGGATAGTTCACAATTTTTTTCTTGCTCCCTCCCTCATCCCTTACAACCCCTGTTTTAAAAATCAGACACTGCAACAATTTACAGCAACGTTTTAGACAGGTTGGTGCATGTATTTGGTACAAACAAACAAAAATATGTGTATTCTGTTTCATAGAGCTTACATCAGTCTGACAGAACTTGAACCACAAAACAGAAATACTCCGGCTAATAAATACATCTGGGGATGAAAAATAAAAATCTATACATAAAAAATTCCAATGTCTGCTAAAGAAAATGTACACTTATATACACACTGTAAACAATAGTAACGCAACCCAACTGCAGTCCAGCTCAGGCTGACAGGGACCTTCTTTTCTCCTTAAATAGGACTAGTGAGAGCCTACTGACATAAAAGCTGCTGTTCACCATCCTGCACACTCGGTTTGTCGAAGCAGCAAGGTCTGACAAGGATGCAATAGTGACACAAAGCCAACATGATGAGGTGAGAGCTGCTGGATAACCAAGATATGGGTGCTTTGGAAAATGGCCTGCTTGGCAACTTTGGAGAAATGGGACCATACCCTCAACTAGTCACACCTTTATGTGTCCAGAGATGTCAATGAGATCAGACCAAATTTACCTCCTGAAAGTCTGAGCCCATTTTTCCAAACTTGGTAGAGCTTGGAGATCAAAGGAATCAGAGAGAAATGCACAGTCTTAGACACTCAGCTCGTATTTCATACAACATTGTCCTTCCTCTTCTTCCAACAAAAGCAGCCTGGTCTATTCTAAATGAAACTCGACATATAAAGCCTCAGAGTCCAGGGCATTGCCTCTCTTCTGGTGGAAGCTGCTCAATGAAAGGGGGACCCCGGCTTAGGTGAGAAACCAGTATTTTGCCTGAATGCAGCACAGCAAATCCCAAGACTTTCCTACAGCACCTTCTAGGGTATCTCTCAAGGCGTGATCAAATGCAGGCAGAGCTGCAATGGAGGAAAGTAAATGAGCCAGAGCGAGGACATTTCTCTGTGTGTATCAATATGTGTGCTTCAGGAGACTTTATCCTCATTTTCTCTTCCATAGGTCTGTAAAGAATTGGGAGGGACTGGCAGTAAAACCCACAGACTAATCTTTCTTTCCCTTCTGGGCACTTTTAAGGGACTGGAGGCTGTAAAATTTCAAAACTGGAAAAAAAAAAGAAATAAGTGTGTTTAAAAGATCAGGAAGAAGTGTAAGCAACAATGTCTACTCATTCGTGGGAATGAACTACTTGCCAGCAACTGCTGAAAGCCCCTGCAAAGTCTCCATTTATAGGAGAATGTCTGCCACTTTGGAGATGACATTTATATGTGTAAATGCAGCAAAGAGTGTATATGTTTCTGTATGGTCATGAAGCTCCTGTTACTACGTGCTATGGCTCTCTGGCTGCGGAGACACACCAGGTAAATCCTCTCCTGAGCTTTAGAGAGCATTAAATGGCATATGATGTCTTGAGTGGGCTTTCACTTCTGATGACAGATGTATCATAGCTCATCCTACACCGTGCCCCCGAATTGCTGACATTATGCACTTGGATGTGCACGACCTGCAAAGCACTGTCACTGGGTGAGGGGCGAAAAACACAGAACTTGGTGTATTTACTCCCACTGACAGCTGCATGTGAGCACACGCATCCTGAGAGGTGAGTGGAACGTGGGAGGAGTAATGTTCTGACCTTGACTTTCTGGGCATTACTGCTCTTCAGTGACTACCCTCTCCCTGATGCCTTTTCTGCTATGTCCTCAGTGCCAGCAGTGTGGAACCTCAAACCACCCAGGAAAACAGCGGCAGCTGCAGTCCACTGCAAAATAACTTTCTGTGTCACTTCATCAGCACTGTAGGGTCTTGCTACTCTTCAGGGTCAAAGAAACGGGGGAAAAAAACCTCAGATGCATTTCTCCATAGAGGTTCCCATAGGGAATTGGACCTTTGCTTTGGTCATGTTGAGCATCTCAAGCTGGCAGCCTCTGGCTCATATTGCAGATTTTGTCTGCAAATGCCACTTGTGAACATACAGGCAGTAGCGAGTCTGGGTTCAATGTAAATGCAATGCGGCCCATGTGCCTTTGTAGTGTTTGAAAATATTCAGCCAAAATCTGCAGGTCTTTGTGCAGTAATTGGCTCGGTTCAGTCTCTTGCATTGAGTAAAAGGCAGAAGGGTGTTAAAGGTGGTGAGACAGGGCCAGCTCCAGATATCGTGTCTCAGTATGCACTGTACAAAAAAGTAAGAAATAAAGGAAGGCAAACTTTTCCCCTGTTTCAATTTCCTTGAAGGAAAGGTGACAGTCTCTTTGCTACATCTAGAAGCCTTTAATCTCTTTAGATAGCCACCCTTAAGAGAATTAGCTAGACGTGCTGAAAGTCTCCTAATAGGCCCTGGGGATCGTGCTGATGTGGATGAGTTTCCATCCAGGACATATTAGGTATCATATCTCCACCCCTTGACTTCACGTTGCTGTTCTTTACTCACCTGGTGCTGCACCTCAGGTCCAGACTTATGTGTCCATTGCTTATGTGTCTCCTGCCTCTGCCCACCACTTGATCTAATGATATCTCTTTGTGCCTCACTGCTTGCCTGAAATTTGATAAAACCAGTGCCTGAAATACATGGCCGAGCAGAGTTTGAGTGACCATTCTGAGCTGCAAAGCACCGTTTGTGTGAGCCTGGCTGAGGTGGGTCTGTCATGGCTCCACCCTCCTTGTGGTCCCAAGAGGAGGTCATGGTGTCCTCCTGAAGGGAGCTCACACGATGGGGCTGTGAGAGGGGCAACGTCCCTCCTTATTGACATTGCTTTTCCATGCTAGCAGATAGCCACCAAAGGCTTTGATGTATCAGACATACGGGAAGCCACTTGGGAAAAGAGTCATGAGCATGACCACCCTGATTGGGGAGAAGATACATCAACACGAGGGAGCTCCAACTGTGTGTCAGCTCCATTTCAGCTTTGATTCCTTGGGTAGTAGAAACAGATCCCAAACTCAACCATTTCACCTTTCCTGAGCCACAGCACAGGTTTAAAATGGACCTGAGTGAAGCCCCTATGATGCGCCTTTATTCTGGGGTTTTTGAAAGACACAACAAACAAGAGCAAGAAGGGGAGAGAAAAAGGCCAGGGGTGGCCAACACCTAAAGGAGGTGCTTTCCCTTCGTATCACAGAGGGATGTGCTCTACAGTAAGGTGGGTTGAAAGTGTTTTGTTGGTAAGTGAAATAAGGGATGCATCACAAGCTGGACTTTGAGAAGAGTGACCCACACACTCATTGGTGTCAGTGTACACATCTGGACTGCTTCTCTGGCATAAAACCAGTTTATGTGGAAGGGGTAAAGCTGTGGTCACTGCAAACGTGAAGGCTGAGAGCCAGGATCCACCCACCCTGCTTGGGAACACCAATCTGCTCATCCTCCAAAGCAAAGGCCTCAGCAAAGGTCTAGCTCTGTGGACCTACAAGCTCCCAACCCATTATCTAATGGATCAGCTACTTCTTGGCATTGTCCTTTCTGAGTGCTGCTTCTGGATGGAAATATGATCCTATGTACTAAGGCAGGGTTGGGATCTTTTGGGATTTGATCTTTCCATTAGATTTTGTGGTGCTGTTTTTAAGGCAAAGGAGACAACCTGGTTTCCCTTAATTGCACATCTTTTTCCAGAGTACAAAGATAACCACCCACTGGAGGAAACAGCTCTTGTCTTAAGGCCATATCCACCCCCCATGTTCCGCTCCTGTTGCGGCTCATTAAAATGGGATACGTCATTGGCTCTAATGTGAGGAACCCATAATCCCAGAGAAGGGGCTCACCTCCACGTGGAGGATGCTTGTGTAACCTTTGGGCAACCGCATTTTTTACCTGATTGCTACTTCCAGTCTGCCTGACAGACCCACAGATGGTATCCCTTTACGTTTCTGATAGATACCTCTAGAGAAACCATCAACAGCTGTCCCTGTGGCTTCAAATATCTGTTTCTCGCAGTCCACAGCAGTCTTTTAAGTCATAGGTTTGATAGTCAATGGTTTCCGTGAAGTCATGAGGGATTCCGATAGAGACAGATTCCACCTCTGTTTTGTAGGTGGCCGTCAACCCCCCTTTGCTGGAGCCACCTCGGATTTTGTTAGAAAGGCTGTTCATCTTCTCCTTCAGCTGGGTGGATGCTGGTTTCTGGAAAGGAGTGAGCATTTTCCAGCCCTTGAAGCTGAGTGTTCGCCTCTTACTGGCTCTCTCCTGCATGGAGGAGTTAAATATGAATGAGCTGTTCAGGGTGTTAATCCGGGGCCTCAGGTCTGTCTCAGAGTCTTGCACCGAGCTGTTCACAGAGGCCCCTCGCCAGTGGTGGTCATAGACACGCCAGATGGGCCGTCTTCTCCGGTGGCATTGGCACTTCAGCAGCCTTATGAAAGCTCGCTTGAACTCTTTGCTGGAGCAAGGGTAGATGATTGGGTTCACGCAGCTGTTGAAGTATCCCAGCCAAAAGATGACCTTAAAGACCATTTCAGAGGGCTTCAGAGATGGGAAGAAAGAACCTTGGAAGAGATTAAAAGAAATATGGTTAGAGGAAAGGGAAGGGTATGGCAACACAGGGTAGTGGTCAGTCCCGTCTGGAAGAGGTAAGACCTGCAGAAAAGGCTGAATGTGTGATTCTGCTACTGGGTCCTTGTCTAGCAATACTGTTTCCACCAGAGTGAAAATCCAGCCTCTGCAGGATTGCAAGGCATCGACTCTAAAGTGATAATGATGGATAATTCCATGTGTTTGGCAGGAGGTTCCTAGCCCTCACTGCAAAAAGTCTCCTAGCAATGGACCAAGCAGCCTCAAACAGAGCTGGGAGCCATCAAGGCGAGCCCATATAGCTTGGAGGGAGTCTGTTAATTACTGCAGCAGCTACGTGAGCATGAGAGGAGGAAAGGGTGGAGGATTTTTCTCACAACTCTCTCCAGATCACCGCCCAGCTAACCCCTCCTAGTCCAGCACACACTGTGTTTTTAAGGGGATCCACTCCAGAGGGTAGATTGAAAGTTCTGCTGCAGGACCCAACAGCTTGTTTCCCTCACTGTGGTTTCAGCCATCCTGCTCTGAATTGATGTAAAAGGTTTACACTCAAGAGGTATCTTCCACATCCTGGCTGCTTTATGAGATTCTGTAGCAGGGGCTGAGGACATCATTTTGGGCAATAGGCTCACTGGTCCCCATGCCTCCCTGCTCAAGGCAGACAGGCTGCATCCCAATCCCAATCAGACAGAGAAAATGGTTGCTTGACTGGTTTGCATGGATCAGTTCTTGGGGCCTGCCTCTTCCTACATGTTCCACTGCACAGTTCACCACTGTGCAGTAACACAAGGATGTAAAGGGATGGATATAACCTTGTCACCTGCACTGATGGAAAAGCAACACCCTCCCACCTCCTACACTCACATATGTGGGGTCACCAATGTCACACCCTCTGTTCAGTGATGCTAAAGTAGACACTTAAAGAGGGGACAGATAATATAGAATCATATCATAGACTCATAGAATCCTTTGGGTTGGAAGAGACCTTAAAGATCATCTAGTTCCAACTTCCCTGCCATGGGCAGGGACACCTCCCACTGGATGAGGTTGCTCAAAGCCTCATCCAACCTGGCCTTGAACATCTCTCAGGATGGGGCATCCAAGACTTCTCTGGGCAACCTGTGCCAGTGCCTCATCACCCTCACAGTACCAGCTACTTGAAAAAAACATTTTTATCCACCCCAACACCTATTTGTGCTTTCATGCTGGAGGTCCACAGCAGTTTTCTTGATGATAAAGCTTGGGATTCTTTTTGCTGCCAGAAGATGTCAGTGTTGCTCCCACATGGCTCCATCACTTAACATTCCCCACTCAGCTCTGAAATAACTTTCTGACTCAGCCTTAATTTCTTTTAATTTTAGCTCTGGATGACAAATCATACTGCCATGTGACTGAGCGTTAATTTGTATTTTAGTAAATAACATTAGCTCTGGATATCATTATTATTTTCCTTTTGCTCAAAAGCCTCGTGTCAAAACAGCTAAACAGGTGCCAGGAGCCAAAAATTCAGGACTGACACTACATAAAGCCTCCCCAGGCTGTTTGCTGGAGAAAAATCATCATCCGGGAAACCCAGAGCAGTAGTTCCAGCAAAGCTTTCTTACATCTGTCCCTAATAAGTGTAGAAATTGAAGCCAGACTCAGCGTTAGGTATGTGAGCTACTCCATCATGGTGATGCGGGAGAAGAAAGACAGATCTCAGCATTTTCTGTTGATTAGGCAGGGAAAGAACAGATGCAGCCGTGCAGCTTAAATATCTGCTGATGGCCGACCCAAGCTAGGTGTGGGGTTGGAGTATATACTGACTGAAGAAGGCATTGAATAAGGACAGTAAGCAGGGCTGACATCTTTATGCTGGAAAGACTTGGGACCTTCAAGGAAATGAATGGCATTTGGAATTTAATGAGCAGCTGTTAGTGTTGTAGCCTGTGGTTTTGAACAGAGCAATAACACCGGGGTTAGGTTTTGTAGAAGCAATGATCCCATCTTGGTTGGTTTTGATTAAAGGGGTTTATTCTTCCTGGGAAAATGGTGAGCCAGGTGCTAAGCTCCTTGAATCACTACATCCAATTCTAACTACAGCAGAAACACTACCTTGAGTGTTTATAGCCAGGAGCTTTTAATGCACCAGTGGTGCTGGGGGCAATCTCCCTTTGCACTGCATGTAGCATCTCCTCTATTCTCCATCTGACCATGGCTTTGAGCCTTCCCTCTTTCTTGCTTCGCCCCAGTCCACCACACTGGACCTACAGGCATCATCCAATGTTTTGGGCAATGTGGACCAGTGACGGCTTTCCAAGCCTGGGTAGCAATTTTCCAGGGAGGTGATTCTCCCTCTGTACTCAGCACTGGTGAGACCGCACCTTGAGTACTGTGTTCAGTTCTGGACCCCTCACCACAAGAAGGATGTTGAGGCTCTGGAGTGTGTCCAGAGAAGAGCAACGAAGCTGGTGAGGGGCTGGAGAACAAGTCTTATGAGGAGCGGCTGAGAGAGCTGGGGTTGTTTAGCCTGGAGAAGAGAAGGCTGAGGGGAGACCTTATTACTCTCTACAACTACCTGAAAGGAGGTTGTGGAGAGGAGGGAGCTGGGCTCTTCTCCCAGGTGACAGGGGACAGGACAAGAGGGAATGGCCTCAAGCTCCGTCAGGGGAGGTTCAGGTTGGATATCAGAAAAAAATTCTTCACAGTAAGAGTCATTGGGTACTGGAACAGCTGCCCAGGGAGGTGGTCGAGTCGCCTTCCCTGGAGGTGTTTAAGGAACGGGTGGATGAAGTACTTAGGGACATGGTTTAGGGAGTGTTAGGAACGGTTGGACTCGATGATCCAATGGGTCCTTTCCAACCTTGTGATTCTGTGATTCTGTGATTCTGTAATTCCTCTCCTCAACCTCAGGTCTTGACAACAGCGGATGTCTGTTTTCCTGCCCAGACTCCCCCTCTCTCTATCCTGTGTGCGGAGCAGCCTCTAAGCAGAACCCTGTGCTCTCTGCAAGCAGATCAATGGGTTTCAAACCTAAGACGTTGTTCCAGCTTGATCCTGCCATAGCACATTTGGGGCCAAGACAGGTGAAGGACTTCATTAAGCATGTAATCCTGCAATCTTCCTCATTCTGTTGTTGAGGAGAGGTTTTATTCCTCAATTTCCTCACTGGAGAAACGGACTAATTACCACAAACTCTTCCACACAGTGTGCACTGGGTTCTCAGTGGAGCTGCAGCTTTCTGTAGCATTTTTTAACTTTCAGAAAGAGGAAAAGAAAACAAAAAGCTACGGTAACAAAGCAAATAAAAGAAGGGTCTCTTTAGAACCGGGACTCGTAATTACTGCTTGAGCCAGGCTACTTAAGAGATTGGTGGTTGCTTAAAAAGCCTGCTGGCTGTTAAAATAATAACTTGTATCTGGTGCTTAGCAGTTCATTGCACAATGTATTTTCTGTACTACATGCTTTGTCTCTTGCATCCAGATAAAAAATACGAATGGGAAAGGAAAATAAGTTATGAATTCTCTGAATTTCAAGTTTAGCTGTTTTTCATTCACTAGAGCATTGTGTTCATCTGAAGACAAGGGACCCATTGCCATCCTCATTACCATGCAAATGAGCGTGCCCCTTGGAAGAGCCGTGAACTGAGTGCACCCATAGTTTCCTCATTTGATCACACTGAGATGAACAGAACTAGGCAGGGAGTTCCCAGAACAAGTCCTTGGCTGGTAAATTTGTACATGCTGGAGCATTAGACTCTCTTGATAGGCACTGGGAGGCAGCACATAAGGAAGAGCTGTGGAGTCTTGTGCAGGGAATGATTAAAGAATGTAAGAAATTAGCTCTTGCTTTTATACACACAAATATACAACATTTTTAAGAGAGGGAGGGGTTTAGGACTGGGCTTTGTAATATTTACTGTACAGGAGCATAGATGTTGTTAGGATGCATGGATGGTATGGACTAACGGACACTCAAAGAGGTTCTGCATCCAAGGTCCAGAAATAGAGACTGGGACTAAAATATCAATTGTGGCAACACAGAGTCATGCACTAGTACTTTAGCTGAAATCTCAGTGTAAGAGTACTTTTTGACGATCTGGCTGCAAAAGCATCAAAGCCAGAACGGGGCAATATCAAAGAAAGAACAGGGACACCAAATGCTGTAGGACTTGTGTCACAGTATAGGTTTGTGAAACTTGGCTGTGTTCTAGGAGGAGCCATTCCTACTCACTCAAAATCAGCCTCTGGACACCTTTCTTGAGCATCCAGCTCTACCCTTCACAGCAAAGTTTGGTGTAATTTCAAAAGGAGGAGGTGTCGACACCCATCCTGAGGACATCCACCCACAAGGCGGTCTTGGTGTGGTCAGCAGTGAGGTTGTATGCAGTATGTGTGTCATGCTGGAGCATCTGAGACCCCAGAGACCTCTCAGAGAGAATATGACGGAGGCTTGGCTTGTCCTGACTCTGCTTGAATGGGACTGCTGCTTTTGGGGACAGTGTTCCCAGCAGAGAAGTCTCTATCCAACTCAACCAAATCCACACGTGAAACAGAGACAGCCTGGGGAATAGGAACAGACCTCTGAGGTGCCCCTTCTCCACCTTGACTGCCTTTCCAGTGATGCTTGCACTCCTGGTGGATGGAGGAACCTGGTTGTGTTTAGGATGGTCCCATGTAGGGTGTGATGCAGAGCCTCATCCTTCATATTTAAGATAAAATTGGGGGTTGGAACTGGATGATCTTTAAGGTCCCTTCCAACTCAAACTATTCTATGATTCTATGATTCTATGATATTTCCCACTGTCTTGTTGAGAAGACTCTAGTTGGCTTATGGAGATTCTGCTGAGGACTTTGTTCTCTCCTAATAAATAAAAATAATAATAATATTAATTATTATTATTATTATTAATAATAATAATAATAATAATATTAACTACTAGAGGGCTTGAAAATCCTTGTGGAGCTTTATTCCTTTCAGTATTTTGTGAAAGGCCATTCCACATCTTGCAGAGCCAGAATCTCAGTGATAGAACTGGGTCTGAGCAAGAACTGCAAGTCCCACTGTGACCTTAGAAAATTATCTTTAGGATCATGAAGAAATTTAGAAAGCTGCAGGTGAAAGCTGCCCCCACCATGCAAAGGGACTGAATTCAGTCTAAACATGATCTGAAGATTGAATTTCATGTTTTTGGTAGTGCAAAAGTTGAGCCAGTAAGGCATGTGCTCTGAAGTGAAAGCAAAACAGTAATTTATGTGATTTATGTGTTCTTACAGCAAATGAATGTGCGCAGGACATTCGGTATGTGTTTGTATGCTCTGTATGTAGCTATGTATTCTTTTTCCTATGTCATATCTGGGGAAAAAACACCCAGATACAATTCTCTGAAGCTATGGGTATGCTCCCCAATGTTGTGACACCCTACGTTGCGTTTCTACTGGATGCAGTCTCCCTTTCACATATCCAAACACATATCTCATTTTTTTTTAGCTTGTTTGAGTGATCTCACGATCTTTCCTTGTCTCCACTTCTCCACCCTGCCCTCCCCATGACTCACTTGAAGGTGATATCACTGGGTTGTTTGGAGAGTTGCTGGTCCCAGTGTTCAGCGCTCAAAAAAACAAAGCAAAACAAGAAAAAAGACAAATGCAAAATCGAAAATGGACCCAGGCCAACCTAAATTCTGGCCCCAGCACCCAGTATGCAGCCAGAATCCATGAACAGTCTTGCTTTCTGCTGCATTTGGCAGAGGCATCGTTGTTTTAAAAGGTCCCTGTTTTACAGCATGTCCTGAATAGTCCATGGCACAAAAAAGTGCTGCAGACGTGGTAGCAGGTGGCTAAAACAAAGGGCCAAAGTCATGCCCCAATGCTGTCCCATCAGAAATAGGAAATGCGAGGACTGGCAGGATTGTTCACACTGAGAAGGGGCCTCACTCTTTCTTGGTGTGGGTTTTTCGTCATAGAATCATAGAATGGTTTGGGTTGGAAGGGATCTTAATGTCCATCGAGTTCCAACCCATCTGCCAGGGGCAGAGACACCTCCCACTAGATCAGGCTGCTCAAAGCCCCATCCAAGCTGACCTTGAACACTTCCTGGGATGAGGCATCCACAACTTCCCCGGACAACCTGTGTCAGTGCCTCCCCACCCTAACTGTGAAGAATTTCTTCCTAATGTCTACTCTAAATCTTCCTTGTTCCAATTTAAACTCATTTTAGTGGGGAACGGTCCTGGACAAAAATAGCTGATGGAGAGTTGGTCGTTGCGTCAGTGGAATGCCATGGAGAAGGTAAATAAGGAGTGATTATTCACTGCCTTTTCCCACTACAAGTGGCATCACAGGAGATGGAGACTAGCAGGTGGTAGGCTAAAAGCAAAGAAAATGAGATGGTTCATCTCACAGCATATTGCTCAGCTACGGATGTACCTGCAGCAGGAGGCCGTGGATGCTAAAAAATGATGGCCCAAAATCATAGAAAAGAAAAAATCTACCAATGTGCAAATTAGTCTGTTATTGAGTTAGGAAGATCCAGAAATCCATATATAGGACTAGGTCTATGGTGGGGACAAGTGTTCCATCACCTAATCTTCTCCTGAATGTGACCTCAAAGGTCAGGAGGGGTTTGAGGACTCCCTCAGGATGCCTCAGAGCAGCAAGTCAAAGGAATTGCAGTTGGTATGGGAAAAACTCTGATATAGGAACTACTGTAGCTGCCAAAGCTCACTGTGGGCTCTTCTGCCAAAGAAAGAGTCAGTTTCTTCTTTTTCTTTCTGGCCCTCACAAACTAGATTAATTAAATCTAGTCCAAAGCAATCATGAACTGCCACTTTCTGGCCATTACTCAGCCTGCATTCCTCTTTGCCAGCTCCTTTTTGGCCCCCACCCCAATGGACAACCTCCTTGATGTAGCTGCCAAGCTATGGAAGAACAGGCTGGATGTTAGCAAGGAATTCTGCTTATCTGTGGACTGGGAGTCTCAGCTTCTGACCAGTCTTTCCCAGTCTTCTCCTCCATCTGGTACTGACCACTTTCACTGGGCATCTGTTGGTGCATCAGAGTCCTTAGAGGGTTAACTCCTCCTTGCAGCTGGTAGTGTGTCTGCGAGTGATGGAGTAGTTCACTGCCTTCCTTGGACGGATCCAAGAGCTGCTTGGCATAGGCAGAAGGACAGCATGTTCACAGTGACTCCAGCATTTTCCCTGGAGGACAACGGCGTTGGGATATCAAGTGGAATTCCTCAGGCCCATGAGCCTTCCAGCTGACCCCATAAACAATGTCATAGATAAGCGACAGCTTCCGTCACACCAATGAAAGCCCTGACGAGCTGCCTGCCTGCCTCTCTGCACATAGGCATTCCTGTTTGCTCCAACTTTTTGCACCCTGATCCATCTGAGAAGAAAAGCAGGGAGAGGCCACGCCTCTCCTGTCCATTACTGACCTCCTTGGTGATGTCCCAAGGTGATGGCTGAAGATGCCCTCCTGGAGAGCCTCTAGCCATGCCAAAGCCCACAGTGAGGTCTGCATAACTTACATGTGGGTTCCCCATGGGAATGGAGGGCAGCCCATGGTGTGGTAGAGCTCAGGGAAGCATTGCTGGGGATGGCAGAGAGGTTTCAAAGACAGGAGTGACCAGTCTGGGGGGTTCAAGGGCTCTGAAGAACACCAACACTTCCAAGCAGGATTGCAAACTTGAGGACTGAGTGCAGTCTGCCTGTCAGCAAGAGAAGAATAAGGAAACAGAACCTTGTTCTGATGATTTACCGGTCTAATCTGTGTTACGAAACCTATCTCCTAACCCCGAGGTGGTATGGTAGTGATGTCTCCACAGCATTCCTCTGAGTTGCAGCACACCAGTATGACTTAGGCTGAAATTGCCCTTCATTCGCCTCAAAACTCATGTTGGAGATTTTCTCAAAGCAATCACATGAATCTGGACTGCTGATGGGAGTCATTGCCATGAGAATGTTTCTGAGGCATGAAATTTCCTCGGAATTGTTCTTATCTGCTGTGAGTCATCTAACTGAATCCAAGTAGCTGCACAGGTCCCTATGCTCCTCTTACCGTCAGTGGTTTAGTTGGCAGACTCTGTGGAGTGAAGGGAATGATCCATCCTGTCCTAAAGCATGAGCTTGTCCTGGGCAGGTGGATCACACCAGTTCTCAGATATGGATCCAGACTCCTGGCTCACAGGCATCCACATTAGAGGTGTCTAAGTTTATTCCTGATGGATTTTGCCCTTAATGTCATTGGCATCTGGTAGTCTTCTCCTCTCTTTGGAGGAGTTGCCAAAACTTCCCATGCATCAGTTTCTCTCTTGTGCAGGATAGAACTTCCATCATTGGAAGAATTTCATCAGTGAGCTTCCCATAGAGGAGAAGAGTCACACAAGTGAAGAGCCACGTAGTGAAGAGCCACACAAGTACATCTACACTGTTACCTAACAGAAAACTTACAAGTAATTTGAAGTCTTGGATTGTGCACAGTGCTAATTTGCTTACCATGATCCGGTTAGATCTCTCCAGATAAATTTTGTCAGAGAACAGCTCACTCTAGAAATCGTAGTCCTCTAACATTGCCCCAGCAGGTTCTGCACCCTTAATTACCTCCATATGCCCTCATGCCACATCTATTTCAGACTGATGACCCATTTGGGTGGGCTGCCACAAAACATTCCCTGCTCTTCCAGAGATTCACAGCTCCCACAGGAGAGTAAGTATGTCGTAGGACCACTGGAACACTGCCTACAGCCCAAGACGGGCTTTGAGCCAGATGCTTAGTACTTAGGCTGCTCTTCAGCCCTTACTCTGAGGGCTTGTGACCATAAACTGGCTTTTCTTTTGTATCGTCTTTCTCCTTTTTTTAATAACAGTGTAGCTGATCCCTAGTAGTTAGGTTGGTTCCTAAGCGAGTAGTCGTTAAACCTGTGATTTGCTGGATCATGGAATCATAGAATGGTTTGGGTTGGAAGGGACCATAAAAATCATCCAGTTCCAACCCCCTGCCATGAGCAGAGACACCTCCCGCTGGACCATGTTGCTGAAAGCCCCATCCAGCCTGGCCTTGAACACCTCCAAGGAGGAGGCATCAACAACTTCCCTGGGCAACCTGGGCCAGGGCCTCACCACCCTTATCGTGAAGTATTTCTTCGAAATGTATAATCAAAATCTTCTCCCTTCCAATTTAAAGCCATTCCCCCTCATCCTATCCCTCCATGCCCTTGTAAAAAGTCCCTCCACAGCTTTCCTGGAGCCTCTCCAGGTACTGGAAGGTGCTCTAAGGTCGTACTTCTCATCATGAGTGCTTTGCTTGCTCTGTGGTGAACAGCATGGCCGGTTCAGTGTTGAAAGGGGCTGTGCAGAGGGTAGCCCCAAGCTTGCTAGTAGACATTGTCCTCTCCGTACTCTCAAACCAAGCTGTGCGTTAACTCACCTCAACATTACCCTGCCCACGAGTACCCTTTTTAGCTCCTCATTTTGTCCTCTGATAAGAAGGGCTGGACTGTAGATTCAGGGCCACAGAGAATGGTGAGCGTGGCAGGGTCAGCAGGAAGGCAAGCTTTGAAAATGAGGCAGAAGATTAAAAAGAAGACAGAAATGTAAGATTTTTTTTCAGCTGGTTTCTAGTAAAGAATTTCTTACAGGTAATATTTCTGCAGTGTTTCTTATCCTTGAGGAAGATGTATGTGCATCCAACTGTCTATTTCTTAATGATTCAAAGATAATACCCTGAGTCCAGCCCTAAAGGGGACTTCCAAACAAATCGTAAAATCACGAGACTCAGCAATAGGACATAAATAAAACTAGGGTAAAAAAAAAGTCTGGAATATTGGCCAATCTGGCAAATCCAAAGGGAGTCATCAGAGAGGTTCTCATTTGCCAGATACAAATGAAGGAAAAAAAAATGTCTCCTGAGAGATGGAAGAAGTCAGAGTAACTGAGTTGCATGTCAAGAGCTCTTGTCTTGCTGCCCGAGCAGGAAGAAGATGGGAATTTGCATGCTGATGTTAGACTGAGCACAGCACAGACTACAGTGAGATTCTTGCCTGGATGGTTAAATAGAGGAAGCACGCTTGGAATGGTCTTTGAAAAGAAAATTTCCATCTGGCTCAGGACCTGAAAGAACACAACAGACATGTGGGGTTGCTAGGTTCCCTCTAGGGCAATGCAAAAATCTGTGCCTCATTCAGAGGAGTACTCCCGTGGCTCTCCATTCTGCAAACGTGGGAGCATCCTGAGCTTGAAGGTCTTGCTGCATCTACACCTGGGAGTCTCTTCTTGTGGATAATGCAGTCAGTACGATCAGCCCTGGGGGAAGGGAAGCAGTTATGGACAAGATGACTAGCTGCCATCTGCAGCAAGAGTAAGCCATAGGCAAAAATCCATCCATGGGCATAGGCTGCACATAACCAAAGTTGCTGCTTATTTAAGCCTTGTGACTCAAACAGTATGATGGCAAACTGCATAGGTTCTTCACCATGGGTAACGAGAAGAAATGGCCTCAAGTTGCAGCAGGGGAGGTTTAGATTGGATATTAGAAAAAAATTCTTTACCAAAGAAGTGGTGAAGCACTGGAAGAGGTTTCTCAGGGAAGTGGTGGAGTTTCTTTCCCTGGAGGTGTTAAAAAAACATGTACATATGGCACTTTGTGACATGGTTTTGTAGGCACAGTGATGTTGGGCTGATGTTTAGACTCAATTTTAGAGGTCTTTTCCAACATTAATGATTCTATGAAGTTTGTCCTTAACTGATGGCTTATATAATGCTCTCTTTTGGTGGACTGTGACTCTTCACAGAAGGAGACGATGTCCTTAGCTTCGTGATGATGCATTGCTCCCTCACTGGTGTGACTTGTTTGAATAAACATAGGAGGCCAGAGTCGTTTTAGATACCCCAGTGTATCTTGGTCTACTCTTAGTGTTTCAACGGGGTGTGGGTCCTCTGTAAATTGTCTCCTAACACCCAGATCTATGCACATGCCTCAGCCCCTAAGGTGGTTCAGATGGCATTAGAGACTGGTGTTTGGTCTACTGAATTGATCTCTGACGTCTGGCTTTTAATCTAGAATAAATCCAGCTCAGAAAAATGAATCTTGTATGACTGCTGACAAAGTATATTGGATTTTGACCTATCCATCTCCCAAGCAGTCCTGTGCTCTGCCAAGTTAATGTCAAGGCCACAAAGACCTTTAAACTGGTGCCTTTATGCACAGAGAAGCAAGGAAGGGTGGCTACTCTTAACTCCTTGCTTTGGAGCCTTGTGGCAGTTGGTTTAAGAGTGCAGTAGGTATGTCCGCCCTCATCCCCTTCCCTCAACCAAAAGTCTTCCTCTCCTCGCTCTGTGACATAAAAAATTACCTCAAGTGATGTCCTTTCAGGAGACACAGCAGAAGCTACCCAGCAACACAAGACATCAATAGCATCAGTGCCTGCTGTGGATTTCTGTTCCCACCATGGTGAGCTACAGGATTAGTCAGGAAAGTAAATTCTCACATTGGATTTCTCAGGTGTGGAGGCAAAATTTAACACAAGGTTGGTTAGGAATACAGCCTTCACATTCCTGTCTGTCCTAAACCCCTTGTAAGAGGCAGTGTTATGGGGATTTTCTACTTCTTTGTGGTCCCAGCATGCTTCCACCATCAATCCAGACAGTCTGCTTCAGACTGACCATCCAACTGAGGACACTATCCTGGTATACCCTGAAACCATCTTACAGGGTTTGGCTTACAAAACCTGGGAAAAACAGAGACTAGAATTGATGCTCTCAGCTGGGGGAGGTTGCAGACTGTGGAAGTGACAAATCTTGGGGGAGATTCCCAATAGACCTCACACTAATGTAGCATTTAATCAATATTAGGAAATATTGCACCGCCTTCTTTGTTAAAGGTTCCTTTCACAGACTACTGCAAAAAAACCAACAAGAACTTCACAATCATGAGCATTATAATTTTGAGCTGAAAATATTAATAGAATCATTAAGGTTGGAAAAGACGTCTAAGATCATCAAGTCCAAGCGCCAGCCCAACACCACCGTGCCCATGAAGCCATGTCACAAAGTGCCATGGCCACACACTTTTTGAACACCTCCAGGGAAGGAGACTCCACCACTTCCCTGGGCAGCCTCTTCCAGGGCTTCAGCACTCTTTTCGTAAAGAAAATTTTCCTAATATCTAATCTAAACCTTCCCTAGTGCAACTTGAGGCCATTTCTTCTTATCCTAGCCCTTTTTTACTTGGGAGAAGAGTTGAAGATTCACCACAACAATCTACTTGCCAAAACCCTTGGTATTATGATGACAGAAGCAGTGACAAACTTTCCAGCAGGGCAAATAAATTAGTAGAAGCACTGCTGTAACTTAGCCCTGTGATAACTCAATTGACTTATATATTTGATGACATGTTATCACAGTTTTGGGTTTTTTTGCAAGAAGATAGCAAAAATGTTTTTTCAGTCCTTGCTGCAAAGAGCTCTCTGCTTCTGCATCTATAAAAAGTGAATGGACATAGCACAGGGTCTTAGACTAGTGGTTCCCCAACTTTTCTGAACAGAACCTGTTGATCTGCATAACTTTTTCCAGACTTCCTGGTTCCCTTGTATTCCGGTTTTCCATGAACCATTTAGCAAGCCTTCATTAACTATCAAGATCTGGAGACCTCAGACTGGGAACCACTGTTCTAGACTACTGGTTCTTGCATTTTTTGGCAGACACAGTGGCACTGTGTGATGAGCACTCCAACTGGCTTCTTCTGTGCAACTCCTTTCAACAGCTTCCTCAAACCTCCCTTTCCAAGTAACTGCTGTTCCTCTGTAGCTACTGCAAACAGACGCCTGGCTCCAACTCACCTCCAAGATACAACGTCCCTTTATATTGAGCTGTCAACTCCACTTTGGTGAGAAACATTGAGAACGTGTATTTTTTCCAGCTAAAGAGCAAGCACGGGAAATCTTGTAGAAAAGTAGCGAAGGGGAATGATTCTCAAGCAAGTCATCCAAGTCTTGGAAAAACCACTGTGTTTGCTGGGTCGGACCCAAGACTACTCTTTGTTTTTCCAACTCAGAAGTTCTTTTCTCTGCACTTGGTTTTCTAAGAATGTGAACTCACCCACCCCGTCCTGTTTACAGCTCGTAAATACGTAGATCAGATTTGGCTGTAGGTTAGGCCTTGGAAGGGCTGAATCCTGCTGGGAACACATGGCATTTTATGTACAGCGAGGCCAGATCCAAGCTGCACAAAGGAAAAAGGCAATTTTTCATTGGGCCCAACCCAGGAAAATACTCTCCCCCAGAAGAAAATGCGTGAGTCTTGACTTCAATTTACAGTGTGGGCTGAGCAGCACTCATCTTGGGTGGGTGAGCATCGCTGGGACATAAATAGAGATAAGACCGTTGATGTAGAAGGATACTATGGTGGAAGGTTTACTTAAGCTGATTGTTGGCAATGCTGGTGGCCCTAAGTCTGGAGAACTTGCTAGTGGCTGGACGCCAGTGTTTGGAAAACACACTATCAAGGGGAGGTGTGGGAGCTTCCTCAGTGCATTTCCACCATGCTAGTCCCAAGGACATTCTGTTTATATCAGAATTGGGCAGACAGCACGTCACCGGCCATGGAGCCTGGCACCGCAACACTCACAGCCTATGCCCCCCTTCCTGGTATTTGCTGGCTGTGAAGGATGCTGAACAGCATCCTTCAGAGAGCCACATGGCTGGACCTGGGCGCTGTGATGTCGTGGCGGAAAGGGTGGGAAAGAAAAGATGGGGAAGGTTGATATTTTCAGCTCTGATGTAAAATTGTGAAGTGCTTTACAGGCTCAGGAGGTGTTATTCAAGACCAGCCAGCTAACTTCTTGTTTCTTTTCAAACTTGGAGGGGAAAATCCTCCAACGCCTGCCCTGTTTCCGCACCCAGCTCCGAGGTACAGCCCTTCTGGCTCTAGCTTGCATGGAAAAGTCTGCAGAGTTTCTCATTGCTTGCCTTTCCTTTTCTTTAGGTTTCTTTTTTTTTCTAAGAAGGAAAACTTAAAAAAAAAAAAAAAAAAAGATATTTCCTTCTTCTCCCCCAACCTAGAATTACTCAGGGGAAAGAGCAAAGAGTTTATCTCTCTCTCCACAGCCCTGAAAGCCAGCTTTCAGCTGATACTGAGCTCTACAAACAGCGCACTTAAAAAAGAGATGTTTTCCCCTCTCCTAAAACAATGGGTCAGAGTAATAAGACTCCAAAAATACAACAGAAATGGTGAGATAACAATATCCTCATTGCTCCCAACAGTTCCTGAAGCCCTTAAGTTGAAGGATAAACTCTCCTATTTAATGCCGCATTGGTTGCCTGCGAAGGATCACTCCTATTCAGTCTTTTCCTCTGCCACGGGGAGGGTCATGTCGGCTGTCTGATGTGACCAGCTGTATATCTCTTATCTGGTTGTGCAGCAGTGATGCACTTAAGCCATATCTCTGTGGGTACAGTGAACAGGGACAAGATAAGGGACCAGATTTTGACTGAGGAGCACCCAGGCTGTTAACGTGGACTCTGGCACGACTTTGGTGTGGACATGGTACAATGGTAGCAGAGCCTCATCCATGCCCTGTCTCTATTTCTTTTTAAATCTCTGATCCTAAATGGAAATGATGGAAATTTGCATTCAATTTTCATGGCAATATGAGTACATCCCATGAGATGTCTGCCTGCTTCTCTCTTGCCATTTTGTTAGGCAAACAAGCCCTTTTGCCTCTTGTGATCTTCACTCGTTGTTTAGAAGTAATAGCCATGAGATCTCAGGTACACTCTATGTCTTGATGTGGCCTTGACTCCTAATTATCTTTTGGATATGCTAATTTTGCATATTGACTTCTTGTTCCAGGGAAGTGACCCTAAGTGAACTTTCTCCCTCTTCTTAGGAAAGCACTGCTTTTGTGGACAGCTGCTGTCAAGATTGCTCTGTTTCTAGGTAATTATTATCTCCTCTTCTTCCATCATCAACAAGTGGTTTCTGCCTTGCCACCTCCTTCTTAGGAGACTTTGATGGGTCCTCAAGCCAACGAACAAAAAACTGTGCCATGCATAACTTGCTTGCTTTTGCTTTTCCACCAGCGGTATTGTCTAAAGGCAGGGAGTCTAGGAGTCCAACGAGGGTCTCCCAGTGGGTCCCACCATGTCTCAGTCAGTAGATCTGTGAACAGAGATGTTCAGTCTTTTCTTGTGCAATGAATCTATTGCTGGGTAAAGAGACTCTACATTTGCTGTGAGACCAAATCCAACTTCCCTACAGTGAAGATCTCCCATAAACTGCCTCCAGCTATTAAAAATCCTGGAAAGAGCAATTTCTCTGGCAGATGAAACCAAGTGTCTCAGACAACACCACCAATAGGCTTCTTCACAGCTATCAACTTGTTAGTACCTAGAGACAAACATCTTGTAATCACAGAATCACAAAATCACAGAATCACTAGGTTGGAAAAGACCTCTAGGATCATCGAGTCCTACCATTCCTACCAACCACTAAACCATGCCCCTGAGCATCTCATCCACCTGTCTTTGAATACCTCCAGGGATGGTGACTCAACCACCTGGATAATACTGGGTGAAGCTAAGAAGTTTGATGATTGCTAGTGTAAATGTTATGGCACAGATTTTGAAAGTAGCTACACATTGAAGTCTCTTAAACTCATGGGCATTAAGCATGAAATTACCTTCTGAACATGAGGGTTCCCAGCATCAATCCCAGCACTGCATACATTAGCAATACTGTCAGTTCTGGATCAGTATTCGTGCCTGTCCTGAAAAGTAGCACATGGGAACATTTTGATGAAATGGTTCTTTAGAGGGATATCATAGAATCATTGAATCATTTAGGTTGGAAAAGACCTTTAAGGTCATCAAATCCAACTGTTAACTTAACACTGCCAAATCCATCACTAAACTGTGTCCCTGAGAGCCACATCTATACATCTTCTGATAACCTCCAGGTATATCTTTCCTTCCACTAACAGCTGATGACTTGCTCTTACAGATATCTCCTTCATAGGCTGTCAAGGCTGTTGGCATAAATGCATCTGTGATCCACCTATGAGTGGTGTTTCACAGAGCTTTACTAATAATAACAGAAGCTCAGATCATAAAAGAGCCAAGAACAGGAACAGATGAACCAGACCAAGGATGAATGAAAAATGGAGGTTGTTGATATGGATAATCACGTCCCATTTCGACAGTGCAGAAAAGAAGCTGAGGAGACAGAAAATGCTCTGAGGAGCTCTATGAGACAACGTAAAGATTTGGAAAACCTGACTTAGAGCACGAGATTAAAGGATCTTGATCTATTGGAATTATCCAAGAGAAATTGAAGCAACTTGCTCATGCATTGCAGTGAAGTACAAGGGAAGCTGTTTCTGATAAACATATCTTTAATCTAGCCCAGAATGATAGAAAAAATTAATGGCTTGAAGTTACAGCTGGATAAATTTACCCGGTGAAGAAAACAGTCATGTTTAATAGCAAGGATATAAAGTAACTGGAAAAAGCATAACTAGAGATGTGCGTTCTCCATTATGGCAGTCCTGAGATGATGCTGAGTGTCTTACTAAGAGGAAAACTGTTTTTGAGAAATGGAGGAGATGAAGAAATTATTGAACGAGGTGCTGAGGTGTGCAGTCATCCGTAAATCACAGCCTGTAGCCAGAACAGTCCCTTCTAGCCTTGCAATTATGATTAACAAACTCTGTTCCAAAATGTGGTAGGTCCCGAGGATAGAAGAGTTGTGAAAATCTTTATGCCAAAGAGGGTACAGACACAAGTGAAAGAACTATTGGGGGAACAGCTGACCTGCTCCAAGAAGTGCTTTAATTGAGAACAGGAGTGGACCCTTCTTCCCTACTGCAAGATCTTTCCCCAAGTTTGACACGTGTATTCCCTGATGTCTACATTTCTATGCATCTGCTCTTAATTAGAGGGACTGACAATGAGTGAAGCATCTGTGTCAAGGGATTTAATTGAAACTAATTAAGGTTTTTCTTGTTGGGGATCATGTCAACGTTTAATTAATTACAATGAGCTACAGTGTTGGTATTTGAGATGAGTTAGTCTCTCTGCACTCTCACATCTAGACCTAATATTCTTTGGTGTCCTGGTAATTACTTAGAACAAACAAAGCTGAGAAGGTATAAACACCACAGGGAGTTTTCTGGATCCTTCCTCTCATCGGCTGGCATTGATGGCTATGTCTGCATGGACCTGTGGATGCCATGAGCAGAGATGCGAGTCAGCTTTAAACAGTTTTTCAGGTCGTAGCAGCATTAAAGCTGCATTTTTTGTGCTACCGAAGAAATCAATGAATGGCATGGCAATATGGCTTTGTAGTGCTGGGGACACAAGGCAGCTGGTGGGAGCAGCCTAAGATGTCCTTGTCCTGTGCTGTTTGGTGCCTGATCACCTGTCCTGCCCACAGAACCCAGAAGTGGTTCTATGGACCCTCAAAAAAGTGGGAAGAGGAGATGTATTGATGTAAAACTCCATGAAAAAGAGGCTTCCTAATAATATCTCTTTCTCCTGACCTGTGAACTTTCGCCTCTCAGTCCAGCAGAAAATGTATAAACAAGATCAAGCTTGGACAGATTGGATCGATGGGCTGAGGTAAACTGTACGAAGTTCAACAAGGCCAAGTACTGGGTCCTGCACTTGGGTCACAACAACCCCGGGCAGCGCTCCAGGCTTGGGGAAGAGTGGCTGGAGAGCTGCCTGGCAGAGTAGGACCTGGGGGTGTTGGTTGACAGGGGCTGAACATGAGCCAACAGTGGCCCAGGTGGCCAAGAAGGCCAACGGTATCCTGCCTTAGATAAAAAATGGTGTGGCCAGCAGGAGTAGGAAAGGGATCATCCTGCTGGACCTGACACTGGGGAGGCTGCACCTCAAATCCTGAGTTCAGTTTTGGGTCCCTTTCTACAAAAAGGACATTGAGAGGCTGGAGCACATCCAGAGAAGGGGAGCAGAGCTGGGGAAGGGCCTGGAGAACAGGGGTTATGGGGAGTGGCTGAGGGACCTGGAGCTGTTTAATCTGGAGGAGACCGAGGGGTGATGTCATCACTCTCCACAGCTCCTTGAAAGGACCTCGTAGTGAGGTGGGTGCGGATATCTTGTCCCAAGCAACAAGTGACAGGGTAAGAGGAAAGGACCTCGTAGTGAGGTGGGTGCGGATATCTTGTCCCAAGCAACAAGTGACAGGGTAAGAGGAAATGACCTCAAGTTGCGCGGTTTACACTGGATATCAGGAAAAATATCTTCACTGAAAGAGTGGTGAAGCATTGGAAGAGGCTGCCCAGGGAAGTGGTGGTGTCAGCATCCCTGGAGGTGTCAAAAAACATGTAGGTGTGGCACTTTGTGACATGGTTTAGTAGGCACGGTGGTATTGGGCTGACAGTTGTACTGGATGATCTTAGAGGTCTTTTCCAACCTTAATGATTCTGTGATTCTAAGTAAAGAAAAAGTCCTCAAGTAATCAAAATGTCTTAAAAAAGCAATATCTCCCTTCCCCTTCCCACACAGAGCGTTATCTCTGTGATGATTGTGCCAAGATCCTCACCAAAACATCCCCCATTCCCTGTTGGTGCAGGAAAGCAAACAGCCTGTGCCAGTGATTCTCTCCTGTGTTTCCTCTCTGCAGTTGCACCTCACTCTTGCAGGGACAGGTGCCAAAGGACACACGCTTGTTCCTGGCCATGCCCAAATGAGGAAAATCAAACCCAGGGCAGCCCTGCTTGCAAGCACTTGGCAAACTCTGCCGGTTGCTCAGTGGCACCGGAGTCCTACACAGCGTAAGCTCTAGGAGTTGGGAGGCTTTGAGTCCCGGCACTCCCATCACCCTGCACTGCTTCTCCTCTTGGTTGTGAGCAGGTGACTGCCTTGTTTCTCCCTTCCTTCTACCTGATTCATCTCCCTAAGGTGTTTCCGCCTTATTTCCTTGGATTTTTGCTAAAGTTTCCATTTTATTTCCTTGGCTATCCTATTCAATGCTGTCTGTCTGGGGTATTTTCCTTGGCCGTGCCCTGCCACCCATCAGGAGTGACATAAATATCTGCTGAGAGCCTCAGAAACGGACTTTGCCATGCCAGAAACCAGCCTAAGTCTTCAAGATAAATCTCCAGGGACAAAAGCAGGTGATGGGATAACATCACTGCTGCTCTCATAGTTTTTGAGAAACATGCTAGTTTTCTTTAAGGATGATGTCTTATCCCCAAGAAAATAGGTCAGGGAGAAAGCAAGGAAGTGGTCCTCAAATGTCTTTCAGGGTGAGTGCATCTGTCCCTTGCACACCTGCCCCTGTAGATCCATGTGGCTTTTTTCACCTTATCCAAGTCCTTTGACTCCAGGTGTCAGATACTTTGTAGGAGATATGGGTTTTCTCATGAAAAGTTCCTCAGTCCCATGACTGTAGCATAAATGTGTCTGGGATATCATTTTCTTCTCCCTGCAGATGTGAGGTCTGAGTCTTCACTAAATGACACTTTGTTTCTGTGTTTGAGAGGTCCCCTCACCTCCTGCCGGCACAGAGGAGATGGGGCTGCTCTCCTCAGCGGCTCAGTTGGCGTGAATGTCGCCTGGACCTCTCCCTGTGAGATGCTGAGAGAAAGATTTTGAGAGATGGCACTTTCAAAACCTCACCGTTCTTCTGGGTTGGACTGGACAGCTAGAGCTGGTCCGTTTTGCAAAATAAAATGATTATAAAAATAAAATGATTACAAAAATAATAAAAATATCTCTGATGAATTGTCCAGGATATTTTTTGGAGTCTAGAAGAGGCAGACTTAAAGCCTGAATGTGAATGCGTAAGAGCAGTGGCTGGGATCTGAGACTCCAAAGTCCCTGGGAAGCATGTCAGCATAAGATTATCAGAGAAGGGTATAGCTCTTTTTCAGCAAATATCTTGAAGAACACTGCAGTCCAGCAAACACATTTTTGTCAGTGCTAGATCTCCAGCTGGAGCTGCAGTGCTGGACTCGTCCCAGATGGATGGAAAGTGGGGTGCATGAAGCTACGAAAAAACTCACACCCATGTCTCAACACTCTGACTTTCTAGAAGTCAGATCTGCAGGTCCACCCGGTGCTTTTTGTGTCTCTCTCACTGCTGTGCCCTTTTATTGGCAGGAGCAGACTGTTATGCTGAGAAGCCAGCTGCAGCTCTGAGAGCAACTGCAGAGCCTGGCCTGGCCTTGTGTCTCTACTGCCTGCCAAGAAATCACTGCTGATGAATGCCTTAATAAATACAGTTTATTCCGAGTGTACCTTGGGTACTGATTTCTCTGTTGGGCTAAGCCTGATGACACATAGAATGCCCTTCTAGCATTTATTTCTAGAGGAAAGCAGACAAATCCCCTGATCTCAGCTCTTTCAACACTCTATATGCTGATGGATGCTATCTCCCAACTACACATCGGGCCATGTAGCACCACTTGGATACTCTAGTCTTTTCAATAGAATCATAGAATCACCAGGTTGGAAAGGACCCACTGGATCATCGAGTCCAACCATTCCTAACACTCCCTTAAATCATGTCCCCAAGCACTTCATCCACCCGTTCCTTAAGCACCTCCAGGGAAGGCGACTCGACCACCTCCCTGGGCAGCTGTTCCAGTGCCCAATGACTCTTTCCATGAAGAATTTTTTTCTGATATCCAACCTGAACCTCCCCTGGCGGAGCTTCAGGCCATTCCCTCTTGTCCTGTCCCCTGTCACTTGGGAGAAGAGCCCAGCTCCCTCCTCTCCACAACCTCCTTTCAGGTAGTTGTAGAGAGCAATAAGGTCTCCCCTCAGCCTCCTCTTCTCCAGGATGAACAACCCCAGCTCTCTCAGCCGCTCCTCGTCAGACTTGTTCTCCAGCCCCCTCACCATCTTCGTTGCTCTTCTCTGGACACACTCCAGAGCCTCAACACCCTTCTTGTGCTGAGGGGCCTTCCAGAGTGACCCAAGACCGCAGGGAAGGGGGCAGTAACTACTGTTTGCAGCCAGACAGCTCCTTTTCTCCTTAAAAAAAATTGCATTTCTAACTGAACCAAGGTCTTACTTAAAATCTTGATGTGTGGGCTTGTGTGTGTTGGGGTTTGTGCATGAAGAAAAAAGGTGGTTGGGCTGCTGTCCCTGTATATGTGACCCAAAACACAGACAGTATGTGAGACTTGACACTTCGAATATCTAGAAGTGAGGCTTTCCCTAGCACTTCTGAGCATTTTTGGATCCTCCCATTACACTTGGGAAGATCAAATCCCTCTGCTCCGCTGATCATTTTATATGAATGTAGGGGTTATTTGCTTCCAAATCTGCACACAAACATGTGGCTGTCTAATGTCTAATTTCTAGAGTTAAGTCTTTACAGCTATTTTTTGTTATTTTGTTTGTTTTGTTTTACTGTCCTCCTAGCTTGAAAGCTCAGATTAGCTCAGCTGTGCTTGTCCTCATCTGATAACCTCTTTAATATCTCTTAGAAGTAGCTATGAAGCATCAATATGCTGCCGTTACCAATACGATTAAGTCCATGTCTGAGCAGAAAAGAAGGAGCTCCCTGCCAGGCATGGAGTTGAGCTTGGTCTGATCCTGGATCCAAACAAACCTATTTCATAGAGTCATAGAACAGTTTGGGTTCAAAGGAATCTTTAAAGGTCATCTATTGCAACCCTGTCTTGCAAGAGCAGGGATATCTTCAACTACAACAGGTTGCTCAGAACCCCTGTCTAACCTGGCCTTGAATGTGTCCAGGGACAGGGCATCTACCACCTCTCTGGACAACCTGTCCTAGTGTTTCACCATCCTTATTGTAGAAAATTTCTTCCTTATATCTAGACTGAATCTATTCTCTTGTAGTTTAAAACCATTAAAGTTTGTCCCATTGTTACAGGCCCTGTTATAAAGTTTGTCAAGTCTCTGCACACAACATATCCCGACAGATGCCATATTGATGAAGGGATAGATAACCAACACCGAACTCTTAAATTCTGTTATCTTCATGTAAGTGAAAGGCTCAATTTCTACGTCCATGCAGAAATGCCTCGTGTTGTTTGGAACGACACAGGACATCCAAAACTTTCACAAAGGACTGGCAACAGGACCCACAGGAGATCTTCTGCTTCCTGCAGTAGAAACTGCAGGCTAGCAAGGACCTCCTACTACACCTTTAATGGAAACAGCACGATGCCCCTTACCTCCCTACACAGTGATTAGAATTTAGGTACTGTAAATGTCTGGATGTGTACACCTTACTCATTGGGTTTGATTGACACAATGTCTACACATTGGGCCAATTCTAACTTTACTGACCTATATGGGTCTCAAGTTGCATCTGATTTTAGAGACACAGAATAAGTGACTTTGAAAGCAATCGACCTTCCGGTCAAGATAGTCCAATCACCACTAAAAGCACGGCCAGCCAGAACTTTAATATGACAAGATGGAATTGTTAAGACTTACCTTTTTCAGTGAATCAATACATGCTTGGGAACAGAGTAGCCTGGAAATCCTGGTTTGTGGGAAAATTCAGTGCTTGATATCAGTTTTCTTTCAAAACCAGAAAGCAACAAATACTTAATGAAAATTGTTTTCTAAAAGGGATGTATCCCTGGAAACCTGACAACTATCAGCTGAAATGGAAACACTTGTCGATCCATGGAGACAGCCGTGCTAACAGCCAGCCATCACTAGATGGATCTGCACCATGGGGCAGGCTTCCCTTTTGCTTCCTTCTTGGGCCTCCCCAGGCACAACGTACAGAAGATGTAAAGTCCTTGGCCAGCTTCATTCGCGGGGATTTCCTTTGGCTGAGCAACACAGGAGATCAGGCGATGGAAGTCCTGCAGTCCTTGGAATTTGTGAATGTGGGAAGCCCCATCCCTTGGGATATTCAAGGCCAGGCTGGATGGAGCTTTGAGCAACGTGATCTAGTGGGAGGTGTCTCTGCCCATGGTAGGGGGTATGGAACTCCATGTCAATGAATGATGATCTTTAAGGTCCCTTTCAACTCAAATCATTCTATGATTCAGTGAATCTGGAGTGTCTTAAAGTCCTCCAACTTAACATACTTGTAGCAGGAAGTCTCGAAGCATGAAAAAACCCTTTCTGGAGCCAGGGTTCTCTGGGCTTCCGGGTTACTTGTGTTGGATCCAGGATTCAACCCCAGCTTAGCATAGAGCTGCCAAGGTTTTCACTTTGATGGTTGTATGGTAAGAAAGCCATGGAAACTTGCCCTGAATTGGAGCTGTGAGTAGTGATTGAAGTAGAGGTTGTTAAACCTGGAACATTTCCACTTGGTGTTCCAGCTGACATCATCCTTCATTGGGCAGTGTCCAGACCTACTACTTGGGAATCTTGTGAGTTCAGCTTCACTTACTTTGGGCCATTGCACCCAGAGTGACAAGTCATTTACAGATGTGGAGGAGTCTGAATCCATGCCCAAAACATTGCAATGAGAAGGTCAAACGAGTCTGATTTGCATTTGCTGTTGACTCTGGATTGACCTTGGGGAGCACAAGGCCTTCTAGCATGGGGAGATGTGGGACATGTGACACAGATGGATTTTTTTTCTCCATCCCCATGTTAACCTCTACCTAGTGGTTTTCTCTTCTTGTTTCTCACTCCTTCTCTTTCACCTACTCAACACACCATTTCCCAGGAAATTAACGCAAAAAGTGCCAATCAGTCACCTGCAGGCGGTTAAACTGCCAATTGTGGAATAGCCATTTTCAGGTTTGCAAATGCAAATACATACAGGTCTGCACACAATGTTTGTGCTTTGCATCAGCAAGGGGTGCCAACAGACATTTCAGTCCTGCACCCCTGACTGCTGTAAAAGCCAACACTTCCATCCTCAGCCACGCTGGATTGGGCAAAAAATTAAGCTGCTGATTTGGATGTGCAGAAGTGATGCAAGCAATGGGAAACAGAGGTTTCTTATTCATTTGATCACTGTTGAGAATGGAGGACAAAATGTTTCTGCTCAATTTCTCTTTCTATCTGAAGAAGTCCTTGTAGTTACTGGGGAAGACTAAAACATGCCTTCACAAATGGACATTGACTTTCAAATTGTCCTAGGGAGGGATTTCCGTTTTGAATTCTCTAGTAAAGTAACTTATGCTTCTCTGCAAATCAAAGCACAGCATTCTGCTGAGTTGTAGGGCATCCTACACTGACCCTGTGGAGAAGACAGGGAAGGGAGCATGGCTGCCCCTCTAAGCCACAGTTTCCAGATGACTCCCAGTCACTGGGGTGACATCACACCACAGAATCACAGAATGGTTTGGGTTAGAAGGGACCTTTAAAGATCATCTAATCCAACCATCCTGCCATGAACAGGAACATCTTGCACTAGATCAGATGGCTCAAAACCACGTCCAAACGGAACACTGCCATGGAGGAAGAGTCCATGACTTCCCTGGGAAACCTGTTCCAGTGTTCCGCTGTCCTCATTGGAAACAATTTTGTCCTTATGTCTGTTCTCTACCTACCCTCTGTTAATTTAAAACCACTGCCATTTGTCCTGTCACTACAGACCCTGGTAAAAAGTCTCTCTTCATCATTCTTAAAAGCCCTCTTTATATATTGAAAGGTCACAATAAGTTCTTCTGGAGTTTTACTTCTTCAGGCTCAATAATCCTGACCCTCTGAGCCCCCGCTCCATAGAAGAAGTGTTCCAGCCCTGTGAACACCTTCGTGGCCCTCCTCTGGACCTGCTCCAACAGGTCCATGTGTTTCTTGTGCTGAAGAATTCAGAACTGGATGAAACACTCCAGATGCGACTCAGAAGAGCTGAGCAGAGGGACAGAATCATCTCCCTCACTCTGCTGACCACGCTTCTTTTGATGCAGCCCAGGATATGATTCGCTTTCTGGGCTGCAAGCACACTGCCAGCTCATATCCAGCTTTTCATCCACCAGAACCCCCAATTCCTTCTCCGCAGGGCTCCTCTCAATCCCTTCACCCCCCCAATCTGTACTAATGTCCTGTCCTGTCTTTGCATTAGGCCATTTGAACAAGAAAAGGAAGAAGTTGGGTGACATGAGATATTCCCCTGGGTACTGGCTGACAAATCAGTCCACTGATGGACTCTGTTCTCAGAGAAGAGGGGAGGTGTTGGACCAGCTGGGAGACTGCTCTTTAGAGGAGACCCCAGATTAAAGGTGGTCTCTGCCTTCCTCACATTCTGGGACACCTGTGCATTCTTCATGCCTTTCAACCTTCCTTGGCATGGTTGCTTCAGAGACCTCCCTGAGGAATAAAGAGGCCTGGTATCAATTAGCCGCATGATACAGCTGGTTATAATCTCCTCTGATGTCCTGGCATGCAGAAATCCCTAGATACTCCCTTTCAGAGAAAAGAAACTGTCCAGTTTATGGCTTTGCTTTGTAGACTGTCAGGGCTGCCTTGGTACTTAGCCTGGGAAACTACGGCCAAGCATCTGCCCTCGTTCCTCATCTCCTGTGACACAAGTGTCCCAGCTGTGGCTCACATAATGAGATTTGTGCAGCGTCATCTATGCCCAGAGCCCCAAAGAGGGATTTCAAGGCGACACTGGGAAGAATCTGGCTCCATGGCTGAGCCTGACCTGGTGCCCGGCCCTTCGTGCTGCTCCTACGGCCAAGTGCACCGACAACTTGAAAGCTAACAATGTCAAACTGAGCCCTCCTGCTCAAGGGTGATCATTTTTTAAGAGCTGAGTGACACCTTTTCTCACTCTCTGCCACAACTGACAGTTCATGACACTCCTTTGAAAGAGGACACTTGGTCCCCTGAAAATGGCTTTTGGAATTGCGACAAAGGTGCATTTCTGTCTGGGACTTGTTCTGCAAAGGGAAACAGAAAAATGGGCACAACCAAGAAATGTCATGGGTATTCATAGCAGTAACAAGTGTCTGCTTTATTGTCCAACCTTCTCAATCATTTTATGCACAGATTCCCAAGAGCTTTGCAGGCTGTACCAGGATATCTCTCTTGACACTATTCTCATGCAGCCTGCCAGCAAAAAGACATCTGATGGTATCAGGTCAAAAATACATTGGATAGCTATTTCATTCACTGCAAAGCATGCAAATTGCAGGAGGAAAACACAAATATTCATCTAGGACAAGCTTGTCAAATTGGTTTTTTTTGCCAAAGCAGACAAGAGAGAAAGAGTATTTGAAAAACAAATGCAAAGTTTCAATCTGGAAACTTTTCTAAAGGAAACTTTTCTAAACAAAACTTTTCTGTTGAGGTAGGGAGGAACAATACAAGTACTTTGTATTGAAATTTCCTACATTTAAGTTTACAAACCAAACCAAACCTAACGAAAACACAGAGGGAAATTGGGACACGACGGGTCATTTTGAAAAACAGAGCTTAATTTTCTTCTGTTGACCCAAAAATTTTCTCTCCTCTTTCACAAGAACTTAAACCTCCTGATAAAAGACCATCATCAGCCTTCAGGATCTCCCTTGGGTGATTCAACAACCTCATTATCTAACTTTTCACTGAAAACATACACATTTTAATGCCCGATATTCCTCTGCGCATCTGCTATGGATCACTTGTGACAGTCCCACAACCTAATGGTGCCCAGAGGTCAACACTTTGCACAGTTAAGCTCACAAAACCAAGGCGGTAAAGCCCTTAGAGTGTGGAATTACCATTTCCCTATGGGAGATCTGGCTCATACACACATGCTCCTGGATGTAACTGCAGTACAAATAGATTTTATTAGGAAGAATAACAAATAATGAATTGTTCCTAAATGGTCACATTCTTGCATTCTCTGTTGTTTTGTTGTTTTGCTGTTTGCTAATGGCAATAAACAGCTTGGTTTGCTTTTCATTTGTAAGCCTTTTTCTAATTGGTTTTGCAGGCATTTCCATATTTAATGGAAACATCTGTCTGATACTTTTTGCTTCTTACCAATATCAGGGGTAATAGAGGCACAGCTACCGCTTAGCGCTGATGTCAGCCTTTGTGGTTTCTGCCAAAATCTGCAGGAACCCAAACCATCCATAGCGTTTCCATTTCATGTAGGGAATGAAACAGAGCAACATGAAGTAATGATAATATAGGAGAGGATGAAACAAAGGGAAAACTTGCTAGTGATGAAACTTTTTGGAGTGACCAGCCTAGCACCAGCAGAGTTGGTTGAAAGAGGCACTCAGAGCTGGTTAAGAGAGGCATTCAGAATGGGACGGAGACCAAGAGCCACTAAATGAGGAAGGATTTAAATTTGTGAAGGAACGAAACTATTTCTGGGTGCAAGGATCTGTGCAGGATGACAACAGTGGTAACTCCAGTGGCGACTCCAATGCAGACACCTAAATTCAGTGTCTTACTTCGCAGAGCCATTAAAAATGCTCACACAATTGGCTGGGTGCCTGCCAGACCTCTGAACAGGACTTTTTTAATGACGTAAAACGATAGCGGTCTCCACTGAAATGAGAAGGGAGAAGCAAAGCTCCCTGCGTGAGGGGCTGAGAGGTGCTTGCAAAGAGACGTCAATGTTTGGGCAGCGTAGCTGGGAGAGAATGGGACAGCATAGCTAAGCACAAAGAACAAGCCAAGGAAGGAGGTTCCTAAATTTTTCATGCAAGATGGGCTTCTAGTCTTGATATCCTTTGCTCCTGTGAGTGGTGCAAAGGTGTTTTCTTTTCTTGGGTGCTGAGCGGTGGTGGATCTATGATGCGTGATCATCTGTATTGAAGACACCATGCTTTATTGTAGCCCAGGATAACTTCCAATGCGTGTCCACCTGAGAACCTTACTGGTGGAGTATTTGATGGGAAAAGAATCCTGGGGAAACCAGACTCTGATATTTCCTGTGGCTGGCCCAGTCCCTTTGTCTACCTATTCATAACCAAAATGATTTCCCCTGGACTGCATTTTTCAAATGCAAGTGGTAGAATTGTTTCCTTGTTAACTGCAGTTCAGGATAAAATAAAACTTGGTCCCCTGTGAGCTGCTTTATCCTTGAAATGCAGGTCAGTCTTGGGCTGGAGGAAGAGAAGGGTGGGACACAAGCATTTGAAAGTGAAAGAAGTAAATAGGGAGAAAGAAAAATGGACTTTCCCAGACCATTTTTCTGAGGTGCTTGACCCAGTCACCATGGTGACCATAACCGAGTGTTCGAGAGGCACAATGACTCACATCTGACTGTAGAGAAGCATTTCCAAATCTGCATTTCAGCAGTGGCTGACACGGACTTCATGGCTTTGAGGTGTTTCCCCCCCTGTGGCCTTGGGAGCCGTTTCCAGCTGAGTTTGGAAGTCGTGTCCTTTGAAGAGTCACTTATGGAGCAAAATGGCAGCAGTGAACCCAACAATTCTCAATAGGTTGCAAAATAAACCCTCTGGTACAATCCTGAGTGTGCAGTTGGACATGGCAGGTCCACGACACTCATCATTGAAGACCTCTGCGGCACAGAATTGCAGAATAGGTTGGGTTGGAAGGGACCTTTAAAGGTCATTTAGGCCAGACCCCAAATGACTCAGGAGAGTCCAAGCCATGCTGACTTAACAGCCAGAGCACCAAGCTGCACAGGTTGCATGGTAGGAATCACAGAGGACATCCACCAATACAGTGCAGGTGGTTGCCTTCTCCATCTTTTCTCTAGGTGGAAGCTGTGATCTGCAACGACTATTGTTAATTTGGATTACCACAAAGGACTGCTTGTCACAGAATCATAGAATCATTAAGGTTGGAAAATATCTCTAAGATCATCAAGTCCACCACCGCGCCTACAAAACTATGTCACAAAGTGCCATGTCTACATGTTTTTTGAACACCTCCACGGAAGGCAACACCACCACTTCCCTGGGCAGCCTCTGCCAATGCTTCACCACTATTTCAGTAAATAATTCTTTTCTAATAGCCAATTTAATCTTCCCGTGGCATAACTTGAAGACCCTTCCATTGTCAAGACACCCATTTGTCTGGTGCACCTTCAAGACCTTGAGTGTGAAGTACAAGGTTGGTCTCCCAAAGCAACAAAACCATAAGTGATCTTCTCCTAAAGAGGAGAAAATCCAGACAGACTAATGGAGAAATATGGATCATCAAGGAAAAGTAATTCATTAGGTGGGATATTTTGTCGCTTGCTCAATGCAATAAAAAGAGGCTACATGGAAGACATCAAATTCACCTGTCTGCCAGAAGAGTGGAAGCCAGAAAGGGAATATAACTACTAGAGGAAGATGATGATATAGATACAAAACAATTTCAAATAAGGCATGGATATGTTCCTGCTACAAACAATGAAGTTTTTAAGAGTTGGGAGCAATATGATCCAGAATGGCCTCTCTGAAGGCACAGACAGCAGAGGGTTAGGGTTAGGGACTGGGACATAAATGGTGCTCAGGTGACTCTGAGTGGGATCATGCAACACAGTGATCTGCAGTGGCAATTACGCCTTTCTTGAAATGGTGACAGCTGCCTGTGGTATAAGAGCCCCAGAGGAATACACACAGGAGGAGAAAAGTGGAGAAGAAGAAGAGCTGTAAAGGAAGAAAGCATTTGAGGGATTGCCAATGCATTTGGTAGGATGGCAGATGGGATCACATTTCTGTCTGCTTTGCTCTCCAGTAGCTTGCCTGAATTCTGCTCTGAGTCACCCAGTTCTGCTTTCAGTGGTAAACGCCTGTTTTTGGAGCAAATTATTTTTGTTCCATACATTAGGCTGCTAATTCAATCACCTGTGGTTGCTCTAAGTGCACGTTGGTGGGTGTGCAGAGAGTGTACAGCAAGTGAAGGAACAGACTTTTCCCAGCTGAACGTGTGGAATAAATCCTGACAGGCTGATGGCCACATTCAATGTAAACAATCTCCACTCAGCCCCCTACTCTCACTGCCTTTGACTTAAAAAGACTCAGACACTGGGAAAGTTCTGTTTTGTATGTAAATACTTTCCCTTGCCCTGTCATAGTAGCAGGAAAATGAAACCACCCACGTCCTGCTTCCCCTGACCTTTGAGGGAACTTTATGGATCCATCCTGCAGGAGAGCAGCAGCCACGTTGCCTGCTGGGGTCATCAAGGAATTTTAATGAAGCCCAGGAGGAGCCTGTGCATCACGCGTGTCATGCTGTGTGTTTCTGAGCTTGTTTTCACATCTCAGCATTAGCAGGTGGGCGAAGACCTTAGGTCTTAGTTGTGATGAGACGAGCTTCATCCACACAACTGCTCTACCCAACAGCCTTACTATCACTACATGTACCGAATGGAGAGGCCAAGCCCACCACTGACGGGTAACTCCATGCTTTCCATCTAGTTGGACAGCTGGGTTCTACTTGCCCAGATACACATGCCAAGTAATGGAGCCGACAGTAGAAACCTACAGGGCAGACCAGTCATTTAGATGTTATTTTTCTCTGTCAGTCAGCCTTTCCTTCCAGGGATTTCCTATATCTTCCCTGCTATTACTACATCAAAGCATTAGGTGTGGTTTTTAAGGCTTGATAGTGATGTAAAGGAAGCCAGACTGACTCCTCACAGGCCACTTGAGAAAACAACAGTGACTCTTTCATTATTATTTTCATTTTCAGGACACAGTTTCAGAGTTCGCCCATGGAAGTATGCATCTGAGATACCAAACTCTAGGGCACAACCTACACTCCAGTTTATGCGATAAAGAAAGAAATGTTTCTGTGGGCAGGTTGCCAGAAGTATTTTCCATGTAAGTGTCTGATTTTCTTTTGAATTTCTTTTGAAATCAACCCAGGGTGCAATCCTGGTCATCCTAAAGTAGACACCGAGATTGCCTATCTGTCTAGTACCATGAGATAGAAATGATGTGGGGAGTCCCTCCTGGTATCTGGGTGTCCATCTAGAAGAGTGTAGGGATTCTCTAGGTTCTGTCTTGCAACCCAAAGCCCCACACGCTTGTCTCGTCTACCTTAGGGGGCCTTGGACAGCACTGGACAATTCTTGGGGAAGTAAACTGCAATCCAAATCTGTTTGCAATCCCGATTTTAAGACACAGACAAAAATGGGAGCTAAGACATCCAGCTGACATGCAGACACCTACCCATAGACAAATATATATGGAAGTTTTCACCTATGACTCATGTTCTGCCCCGAGTCTCTTTGCCTACTTGCAAACCAGAAATAAGGACTTGCACGTCCCCTCCCCTGAAATAACTCCTCACTATTGCTTCCCTTCTCACTCATGCCTGGCGACTCAGGGAGAGAAGGTGACGGCCAAGGAGCTGTTGAGATGGGAATTGCAATGGGAATTGCACCTTTCTCCCCAGTTGCCTTCCGAGCACTGCAGAAGCTATCTGCCAATACCTGCACCACTATTTCCTACTCCTTTGCCTCGATGCTGTGAAAAATGCAGTCTGAACGCATGCAGATACCACTGGGTACTGTCCTACCACCCACATCCATCTGGATCCACTACTTTGAGCTTCTCCGAGTGAAAAATAATGTTATTGTTTGCACAGCACCTGACACAAGAGGGGCTGAAGCTTTTGACTAACGGGCTTGTGCATGGTTATGGATCTCAGACAGTTCAAAACACAGACAGCCCTGAAATGCTATAACTATGTGGTGTCACTAGAAGTGAAGCACAAAATAATTAATCCCAAATAACCCTGATTTTGCAAGGCAGAATCATAGAATTATAGAATGGTTTGAGTTGGAAGGGACCTTAAAGATCATTCAATTCCACCTCCCATGCCATGGGCACCATCCAACCTGGCCTTGAACACCTCCAGGGATGGAGCAGCCACAACTTCTCTGGGCAACCTGGGCCAGGGCCTCACCACATTTACTGGGAAGAATTTCCTCCTAATGTCTAGTCTAAATCTTCCCCTCTCCAATTTAAAGCCATTCCCCCTAGTCCTATCAGTACAGGCCTTTGTATAAAAGAAAAGGAGAGATGCAATACTTGGAAAACTCTCTGCTTTGCTCCTTCTTCCTCTGTCTCCAAGAGAGGAGTAGATGGATAGCAAGCCCTGTGATGTGAAGTCATTCTGTTTTGTTTCCCCAAATCCCGGCCTGAGCACAACATTGAGGGAAGCAGACAAGCCTGTGGCTGGCCGCCAGCTCCAGTTCACAACACATCCTCACAGCTTTCCAGATAATTCCTATGGAAGGGGCTCAGGGAACAGAAATAGCCCATGGCTGAAAAACTTTTCTAGTGCAGTCTGTCTCTCCTAGAGAACTTGGCTTTAAAGGCAGAGGTTCAAGGGCTGGCAGCTGCGCTGAACCCAAGGCCTCTGCTATCTTTGCTCCAACTAGGTTGATGAGCGGCTGATGGTGTCTTCAATGCTGTGTTATGCATGTGTGTGCCCTGTGACCTTCCAAGTTGCATTTCTCAGATCACTTATGGGGTGAAAATACATGTCATGTCCCCCACCTGAGCAGAGGCGAGAGGACACTCACCTAAGGCAAGAAATAGCACCATTGCCAGCTTCACCTGGTGACCTAGAGGCTTGCATGTGGCTCTGAATTCCTGGATTCTGGGGCCAGTGCCCTCCACGATCCCTATCATTACCCATGGGCTGTTCTCAGAGATCTGTGAGGCTGGTCTGAGGAAAACTGCAGCTGGAAAAGAGTCAGGGATGAGATGCGGCATGAGGTCTCTGTGCTGAGTACTTTATCCCCTCGACACATCCTGGGGTGGCAATGCCTGCCTCAGAACCATCCTCCTGCTGCAGGGAAGGTTCCCATCCATTTCCCGGTCAGGTTGACCTAACCTACTCTTGTCTCATTGCCACAAGAAAAGAACACCATGTCATAAAGTTATCCTCACTGTCTCTATACTAGAAATAATCTGCTTAGGTTAGGTTATGAATTTCCCTCTAAAGTTTCTTACTTTGTTAGCTTTTCCCCATCTAAATCACAAAGGTCTTGTCCATGGCAAAAGACCTGGACCCAGCTCTGGTATAGACCCCGCAAAGGCTGGGGAAGTCTTCTTTCATAGTGGGATCTTCCCCTGCTCAGTGCTTGCACAACTGATCCTTGCACAGAAAATCTACTGCAGGGCTTCCCCGTGTTTTTTTTCTTCCATCACAGACACCTTTTGGAAGGTTTGCATCCTGGTTCTTGTCTTGTGCTTTGTCAGCACTTGCAGCCTTGCATTGCAGCAGTCTTGCAGAGGAATGCAGCCAGGAGTTCTTTAATTCAAGAGAGACAACCCTTGTGGTTTCTCCTAGCCTTTATCTCCCTGGAGGAAATGCAGATCCCATTAGCTGTTATAAATAAACAAACTGCTGAACAAAAGAGGGGCAGGTCTGATTCCAGGTCCTCAACCCAAGTGGCACCAACCATCTCAAGTTCATAGCGCTCTAGGCATGCTTTTGGACAGATTTGTGTTGGAGAGAACTGATGGGGCATGTCCAGTACTCGCTATCTTCTGCCAGTTCCTTTACTCAGTGCCATCAATGTATCCACTGTGAGCATCAGGAAAGGCAGCTTTGATTTGTCTAGGACAGGAATCCCTTGCAAATGTTTGGTTCATATTTTTTTTCCGCTACTGGAGGGGGGAAAAAATAAAAGTTGCATTTCAGGGGCCTTAATGACTGAGTTGTGAATTGCCTCAGGTTGGAAACCTCCTGGGAGGAGGAAATGCCCTCTCTTTAGCTTAGCGAGCTTGCAGTTGGTTTTCTGCCACTAGACCTGGTGGTTCTCTGGCTTGGCTCCAAGTGCATTATCTAAGGAGCACTCTTAGAGAAAGGCTATTCATTAGGAGTAGCTAAAGAGCCATATCCTGCTCCAGCCACTCCAGTAAATCCATCCTTGGGCTAATCGCAGCCATAAAGTACTGTGCAGGGAGAAATACAGTCCATATGAAAGCTTTATAGAGCACCAGAACAGAGAAAGCAGGACAGGCAGAAGTAGCTGTTGTGTTGGCAATACTAGAGAGCTACCAAATAATCACAGTTCTGTAAGTGATGCCTCAATTTCCCTAGCCAAAAATGATCATAGAATGGAATCACAGAATCATAGACTCATTAAGGCTGGAAAAGGCCTCTAAGATTGTCAAGTTCAGTTGTCAGCCCACCACTACGCCTAATAAACCATGTCACAAAGTGTCATGCCTACATGCTTTTTGAACACCTCCAGGGGTGGTGACTCCACCACTTTCCTGGGCAGCCTGTTTCAATGCCTGACCACTCTTTTGATAAAGAAAGTTTTCCTAATATCCAATCTAAACCTCCACTGGTGCAACTTGAGGCCATTTCCTCCCACCCTATCACTTGTTACTTGGCAGAAGAGACCAGCATTCACGTCACTACAATCTCCTTTCAGGTAGTTGTAGAGTGATAAGGTTTCCTCTCAGCCTCCTCTTCTCCTGGCTAAACAATCCCAGTTCCCATAGCCCCTCCTCATAAGACTTATTCTCCAGACCCTTCACCAGTTTGGTTGCCCTGTACAGCCATAGTGATGATCATGATGTAGCACCTGCTGTGAAGAATGAAAAAGAACAACCTGAACGTTACGGCAGCCGTCCTTCTCTAGGGTCTGGCCCATGCAAAAGTCATCGATGCCTTCACCAGCATTTCATAGATAATGTGCAGAAGAATAAACCACTGACTATCCTCAGAAGACCTCTTTGGAGTTGATGCACTCAATAGATCTTCCTTGATGACAACCCAAGAGAAAGTGAATGACAGTCTCAGAGTTATTGTCTCATTGTAACACCACAAGGAAAGGAGGTAATTATTATAGATCACAATGTAGAGCAGAAACAAAGAGCTGGCAGTACCAGGCTTTTCTGGGAAAAGATCTGCTCAGAAAACAAAGCTGATTCACAACCTCCAGAAAATAGTCAACACAAGAAGAGTCAAGTTATCCTGTAAGGAATGATGGATGAAAAAACCCTGCTAAATAGCCTCAATGCTAGATGCCCGAGGAGGACTTTGAAATCTTGCAAATAAAGAGAATAAGAAGATGCGACAACTTGGGCTGGTCAAAAAATCTAAACATCTATCAAATGGAAAACTGATTTTTTTTCACTACATATATTTCATGCCAAAAAACACAACTAAGAAAACCCTGAAATATTTTCTCTCATCAATGACAGTCCTGAGAATTGTTTTCCCGTTACTACTTTTCTGGAGGATAGTATAATACAACCAGCGATGCCTTACAGGCCAGCACTTGTATCTTGGCTAACTGGAAGACAGTGGAGTATACCAGGAAACGCAGACCAGGTGGGAGGATCACCACATGAAGGATGACCAGAGAAAGAAACAGGGAAAATATAATCCCAGTGGTGCTGTGCACCATATAGAAATACACAGGGCTAGAACCGTATTTTTCTAAATTGAATTAATGTGGAAAGGGAAATTCCAAAGAACCCCGTTTCCTCAGGTAGCTCCTGTCCTCATCAGCCACTTGAATTTAGGAGCTTGTATTAAAAAGTAGATGTTGCTGCAGGCATCACTCAAAATCCCGCCTGTGTCCATGGAAAGGTGATTGCTGAAAAGGTGCATGAACAACAGCCTTCGCAAACTCTGATTCCAGGATTCAGCTGTGGCAAGGAAGTATTTTCTCATACAGAGAACAAATATTTTAAGAGGTTTTTGCATTCTTCGCTTTGCAATTTGGTTATGTATTAAAAGTTGTCTTGTCTTACTCTACCACTATGGTGAACATTAGTTTCTACTGAAGACACAAAACAGTAGCTTATAGCCAAGTTATACTATGTCCTATATAATGAAACCCCCAGAGTAATAGAAGCATAGAATCATAGAATGGTTTGGGTTGAAAGGGACATTAAAGCCCACCTGCTTCCCATTCCCTGCCATGGGCAGGGACACCTCCCACTGGATCAGGTTGCTGAAAGCCTCGTCCAGCCTGGCCTTGAACACCTCCAGTGATGGGGCATCCATGACTTCTCTGGGCAACCTCTGCCAGTGCCTCATCACCCTCATAGGAAAATATTTCTTCATAGTATCTAATCTAAATCAATACTAAGGAAGTTACAAAGTTAAGCACTCAAAAGATCAACAAGTTCAAACTGACAATCCCATTTGCAAAATGTTGGTTTCCTACATTTAAAGAGTTTAATTTCAGGATCATGCTCTACTGTCTCTGCAGTGTCTGCCACACCAGCTGCAAGGAAAGGTGGGTGCTCAATTAAGTAATAACTCAGTTGAGTTGTTCAGTATCTCCTAACTGGTCAGTATGTGGCTCCACACTATAAACTCACATAAACTCTGTTCAGATGACAAACTATTTGTTTCCCCATGCATATAGAATCATAGAATAGTTAGAGCCGGAAGGGATCCTAAAGATCATCTTGTTCCAAAATCCCACTGGATCAGGCTGCCCAAGGCCCCATCCAACCTGGCCTTGAACACCTCCAGGGATGGGGCAGCCACAGCTTCCCTGGGCAACCTATGCCAGTGTCTCACCACTCTCATAGTGAAGAAATTCTTTCTAAATCTGCCCCTCTCCACCTTATACCCGTTCCCCCTGGTTCTGTCCCCACAAGCCTTTATGAATAGCCCCTCTCCAGCTTTCCTGTAGCCCCTTTCAGATACTGGAAGGTCGCTACAAGATCTCCTTGGAGCCTTCTCTTCTCCAGGCTGAACAAGCCCAACTCTCTCAGCCTTTCCCTGTACGGAAGGTGCTCCAGCCCTCTGATCATCTTTGTAGCCCTCCTCTGGATCCGTTCCAACAGCTCCGTATCCTTCCTACATTGAGGATTCCAGAACTGGACACAGTATTCCAGATGAATGATATGATTCCATATCTGAATGTACTGAGCTCAGCTATGGCGAAAAATTTTGCAAGCAAATATATTTTTCTTTTCACAGCTCTCCAAAGAGAAAAAATGTGCTTTAGAGTCATTTTACCATCCCACGTACAAACCAATGCCAAAATATGGCTATATTTTGAGTGGGCCCTTTATCTTATGGAGCACTTCATATCCTTAAAGCTTAACTCTTGTCAGCTCCAGCTGGAAGTGTGTCAGACTTTGGCAAAACTAGTTCCTTATTTGACTTCTCTGTGAGATTCATCTCAGCAAGTTTCGATGTGTACTGCACACCTTGGAGCTAGTGATCTTTGGCCTCCCTCAGAAGCACTGAGGAGACACACGCTTTCGGGGTGTGACTCTGGGTTAGGCAGCAATATTAGGAGGAGAAGAACTACAGTCTGAAAATACCTAATTTTCATTGTTGGTTATGTAGAAAGCGCAAAAGTAATTAGCTGAAAACCGTGTACTGTTGGCATCCAATACCAGGGACTGTCTTGACATTGTAGAAGATGGGAACAGTGTGAAAATGGTCAGTACAAGCGACTGCAGAAGAGCAGAAACGCCCACCAGACACCATCAGTTCATTGGTCTTAAAAGTCTTTTCTCAGCAAGCTCCACTCTTGCTAAACTTCCCATCCTTGATAATGCCTCGTAAACGTGTTTTCTTCACAGAGGTTGTCCATATTGGGTCAGTTTTGTCTAATTCCCACCCTGTCCTTATACAAAGCGACCCCCAGCCCTGATGGTTTAAAATGTCAAGTCCTTGCTTTGACACATACGACTGTCAGAGCTTTTTAAACTCAAAGCTATCCCTGTAACACGTCTTATAGGGACTGAATGGTGCGCTTTTTCCCGTCATCTCTCTCAGATACAGCTATCTCATTCTGTCTCTCATTTGGCAGAACAAATTAAGCCTGTTACAAAGACATGGAATGGAAAAGTTTATCTAATAGATAACGTTTACCACTAGAAATCAGGACTTTATCCCAGCAGGGTTCTGTAATGTTAGTAGGTGCTATCAGCCTTACCTAGAATACGGTACAGTAAACACAGCAAGTCAGAGTCCTGATGGATCAATCAGATGACAATTTGAGTTGTTTTCCCAAGGAAATATAGTCATTTTCTTTAAAGCCTTGGGAAAAAGTGCTGTATATACTCACTAAAGTGAGCACACCTCTAATTAAACCCCTACAGGTAGAACAAAGCTGTTACTTGTCAACACGGCATGGTTGCTAACACCCCGTTCATGCTGTTTGTTATGGCAAAGCCAATTGAAAACAAGCTGGTAGCAAGGGATTAAACAACAACTTTGCATGATCGTACCAAAGAGCTTCTCCACCTTTCCATTCAATCTTCAATACATCTCATTACTGAGATTATCAGAATTAATGTGCAAGTATTTATCCAAACATAAATTAATGAAGATAGATCAGCATCATTAAAAGCTCCTTCCCAGAATATCCAGGACAAAGTTTTGTGTGAGCCAATATAAGAAACCTATCAGACTCAGCTTAACATAGATGTATTTACTGTTACATGAAGCATTTTGCTACTGATTCCAAAACTCCCGCTGAGATATTTTATAACATTTTCGCTATTGAAACACAGTAGTTTTAAATTTTTGAGGATCTATTTTTTCCATGTTTGTGGTGCACCATTACAGCAACTGCCTCCAGATGCGTCAGGACAATGCCATATAAAACCAGACATTTGGCTTTAAGTAGTTGTATTTGGTGGTGTGATGTGTGGACTGGAAGCAGAGTAATCCCAGACATGGGTCATGGGAGATCTAGGTCTTATTCCCAGGCACATCACTGAATCACTGCATTGCTTTGGCCAGGCAAAAGCAAAACCTATGTTCAAGTTTGGGTTTTGTTTGGGTGTCCAAATCATCATTTGAGGTCCAAAATGCCGCATCTCTCATAACAAGGCAGACAGCAAAACTGTCCCACCCCTTTATGCCTTTCTCTAAGCCCTCTGTGTAGGGTAATGGATAAGGAGGGAAAAACATGCTCATTGGGACACCAAATAATCATTTTTGCTGGGTATATTCAAACACACGTAGACCGTTTCCCTATTGTTCTGCACTCTGGAGGTTTCTGCACTAGGGCAAAATGAGTCAATCCACACTGACAAATGCTTTAGCTACACAGTTTACTCACAGGGTTGTTATCCATGTCCCTGCTTGTTATCCTCACCTGTGCCCTTCTGCAGGATGTCAACATTTTTTCCCTGGAGACAAGCCCAGCTCACAGGCTGCTTTTCCACTGTATTATCTCTAGCCAGATGCAATCAATGCTGATGACTCCCAGCCAGGTGCCCCATGCCTGGACTATTCATCCAGTGCTATTCCACTGGGCTCTTTAGCCCATGTACACCTCCCGTGCCATGGCCACCACATACGTCCCTGCTGTCATGCCCTAGGAGTGACATTCTGGTAGGCTACAACACAGTCCTAATGTAATATCAGTCACTCAGAACTGGGAAATAAATAAAAAGAAGTAGAAGTCATGTTTGAAGGCTACTTAAGCAACAGTATATTTTGCTTGGGAAAGAAATGGATTTACCCACCCTGTAATGCTTTAAGAATGGTCTTGAAAAACAGATCAAGAATGGTGTGGAGACAAGTGATCTTTCCCTGAGAAAGGGAGATGGGCTGGAAGACCCATCCATCCTCTAATTTAATGAAATTATGCTAATTTGGCATGAGCCAATTTGATGGAAACATCCAGTGGTGCAAAGCAGATTTTGCCTTTTGACTGGAAGATGTCCAATAAATCAAACTGGAGCCTTGTATCTAGCAGCTTTGGAGACTTTGAGTCTGTGTCTTTGCTGGCATTTTTAATGGATGTAAAGACTTCCTGTGGACAAGGATCAATGAGGGACATGTGGCAGATAGAATGGTTCATCACAACTGATCTCGTTCCAGTTTGATTTGATGCTCTGGGCCATAGCTAATTATTCCAAAGTTGTTGCCCATTCCTTTTTCCATGCCAATTCTGCCACTTCCACCATGACTCAGGAAATTTCAGGAGTTATAAGAGACTGCCTTGACAATCAAAGTAATTGAATGGTCAATCTGTCATCCTCTCCTATTAAATTTTGCTTTTGATCAGGTCCTCCTGTGCATAACAGAACTGAAGAAGTTGGGTTTTCGGTGGAATTGTGTCTTGATTTTTAGTGAGTATTTTCTGATGTCTAAACAGGGGCTGAGCTCACTCTGCAGTGTGGGAGAGTATAAACGTTCACACTGCTTTACCCATCTGCCCATTTTTTATAGGAACTTGATATATCGAGGACTTTTAGCACTTTGTCAAATGTGACTGAGACTGATGAGAGTTCAACAGGTGGTAGGGAAAGGCTTACATGCATATAGGCACAGAGAAATGACATAAACCCTTTCTTCCTTAGGAAACCGTACTAAATTTTCTTCTGCCAGAATAGAATTGGATTCTTCTCTTCTACCTGAACAGACTTGGCTTCATCTGAAATGTTGTTCTACCTATGTTGTCTTCTCCATCAAGCCTGAGCACTGCTGTGCCTCTGCAAGCCCACCTTCTGCAAAACCTTTTGTGAAAGGACTTATGCTCTGTGCAAAACAGCATCCACACAAATATTTTTGTTGTGGTTGAAGGAGATCTTTTTAAGCCTGGTTTGTGCCGCAGGTGCCTTTCCTTCAGGATGCAGGTAAAAGAGAAAGTAGACTATTTTTCTGAATCATAGCTGGAAATGAGTACCAGCTTCCACAGCAAACACAGGCAAGTCGTCACCCCAACGCATGGATATGGAGAATTTTGCTTATACTGAGGGATCTCTTAAGTCATTCATAGAATCATAGAATGGTTTGGGTTGGAAGGGACCTTAAAGATCATCCAGTTCCAGCCCTTCTGCCATGGGTAATTCCTTGTCTGGATAACCTGCTGCTTGTGGAGGGACAGATCGAAGCGAACCTTGAGTTGTGGTTCTCACCCTTGTGAGGCACTAGCTACAGTTGTTGCTGTGCCTTTCTCACATTGGTCTTAATTTCTAACCAAATCCAAATAACAAACATGGGAGCCCACCACCCAGACTAGACTATACTTCATAAAACACAAGGGCCACTGAGGAGTACAAATTAGTATCCTGGGCACTGGGTAGTGCATCCTTAATCCCAAGAATTAGTTGTTTCCTCTTGGATGCATCTGGGGTGGTCATGGTGAAGGTCTTCGCCTCCACTCCTGAGATGTCCCATAGTGTATTTACATGCTCCCTGGCTACTGAAGTGTGGACGGGGAACTGGACTTCATCCCTCCTCCTGCTCTGATTTACTTCCTCCTGGATCAGGTTTGAGAAAGCAGGTGACTGTCTATCTATAGGTGTTGTACAGGGGGTTAGTTTCTTGACCCATTGCATTGATGCCCTACCGCAAGGACAAATCCAGCCCCTAACTTTTAGTAGGGTTTTCCATTAGCAGAAGAGCAGTGAAACCTCTGTGGCTGTGTGATTTAAGACAAAGTTTTTCTATCTATTCTCTCCCTCTGCTGAAGGCTTGGGTTGACACAGGATGGAGCTTTCTTTCACCTGGACCTCTTGTTTCCATTAGACTTAAACAAATCCAGATAAGGATACATCCCAACCTCTCTGCAAATACCTGCAGTGCAGTCACCATCAGATGGTTAGTTGCCTCTGGCTGCTTTTGTAGTCAAAGGAGAGGAAGATGTAGATTGACACCACAATTCATCTCACCTTAAGGAGGTTGTCCAAAATGGGTCAGGTGAGTCATACCTTCAGGCATTGCTCTTGGAAAGATAAAGGCAACTTTGGGTGAATATGACTGATCTGGTATTGATGTAAACTTGCTCAGAGAGGGTCCTGGACCTTCAGAGGTCCCTTCCAGTCTGCATCTCCATCGTGCTATGACTAGATGAGATGAAGGCATAGATGTCTCAGACAACCATGGGGAGATGAATCCGATACTGCAACACATCATAAAACTCCCGGCCCACATCTCTGAGGAGCCTCCGGTTATGTTCTCATACCGGGTCTTTGGTAAGGGAAGAGGCATCCTGGCACAAACCACACAACAACCACCCAGGATCACAAGACAAAGGAGCTTGGTAGAGCTCTACTGCACACCTGGCAATAGATAGAATCCACATGTGTTGTGTTGGGAATTAGGATTTCATCTCTTGTTGAACAACCAGCTGCTTAAAGAGTCTCATTAGCTACAGAAACTGTTAATTGTGTTAAAACTCCTGGTGATGGCATCCTGTGCTTGGGGACATGTTTTATAAACCCAAGAGTGAGCTAAATGACTCAGCTGATAAGTAGACTGTGGAGGTTTTGAGGAGTTTGAGCTGATTTAAAGAAGAATCTTTGTAGACTACTCAAGCATGGAGAAATGGCTGAGAGCATTTGGCACAAATGTAGGTCTCGTTATTTAATTATTGATTATTTCAGTTTCTCAGCACTGATGGGATAATTATTACTTCTTTTTAACTAACATGGAAACTATTTGTCAGAAAGATGCAACAATTTGTGGAGACTCACACAGACACTGGTGACAGAGCCAATACAGAAGTTTCTGATTCCTAAGTCCATGCTAAGTAAAGCCAAGAGTCTTTTTCCAGCTGACAAAATTACCTATTCCTTAAAAGTATGACGTGATAAAAGTCAATCAAAAGAGTGTGTGTGTCATTCAATGGCAACTTCTTGCCAATTCATGTCAAACAGAAAAAAAGAAATCAAAACATTTCAATATTTTCAGACGAAAACAGATCACTTACTCATTTCCTTTTAAAGTGACAGTTGGTTTTGAAATGTATCTGAATACTCATTTTTTAAATAATCTTCCATTCACTCCTTGCTTAAATTGAAACACTGTGTTTTACTTCAATTGACAGTGATTTCTGTTTCTCATCAATGTTTCATTTTCATTTAAAATACATATCTATACAATTTCCAGCTGGCCCCAAATTCATAGAATCACAGAATGGTTTGGGTTGGAAGGGACCTTAAAGATCATCCAGTTCCAACCCTCTGCCGTGGGCAGGGACACCTTCCACTGGATCAGGTTGCTCAAAGCCTCATCCAGCCTGGACTTGAACATCTCCAGGGCTGAGACAGCGATGACTTCTCTGGGCAACCTGGGCCAGTACCTCACCATCCTCATAGTATTTTTTTTTCCTAATATCTAGCCTAAATCTCCTCTCTTTCAGCTTAAAACGGTTCCCTCTCACACTATTCCTGCACTCGCCGAAAAGGAAGTCATTCCCAGCTTTCCTGTAGGCCTTCTTTAAGGACTGGAAGAAGACACATAAAGTCTCCCTGGAGCCTTCTCTTCTCCAAGCTAAACGAGCCCAAATGTCTCAACCTGTACTCATATAGAAGGTGCTCCAGCCCTTGGATTATCTTTGTGTCCTCCTCTGGACTCGCTCCAACAGATCCATGTCCTTCCTGTGCTGAGGACTCCAGAACTGAACGTGGGACTCCAGTTGGGGTCTCATGAGAGCAGAGTAGAGGGGCAGAATCCCCTCCCTCATCTTGCTGGTTGCACAATTATTTCATGTAAGTTTGTCTAACAAACAAATAAAAAAGCCATTCTACTGAACCATCCCCAATCTTCTTTCCAAGGAGAATTGACCCCAGCATGTTTCAGTTTATGGATTTACAGTGAACTTTGCTGATTTCTCTGAGTTTCAGACCTGCCTCCTCAGCTGTGAAATCCGAGATTAAACCTTGCAGAAGTTTCTGTTTTCCTCCTAGATAGCATTGAATGATTCTCAGATTTGAATAGGAAATTGCAATTAATAAAGGGGGTGAAATCAAAGGCAGCATATTTTGTAGTTCTAAAATAAATGATCTTTCTCCTTGTTTATATTACATGTATTATACAGCAGGAAATAAAGATCAAAGCCATGTTTATAAAGAACTTGGCAGGTTGTGTACTTGGAGGAAGCAAATGGGTTCACAGGAGGTACGTAAAGAATGGAGTTTGGGTTTTCATGTGGTGTAAATCAGTGTCTCCTTTGACTTCAGTGCAACAGTAAGGATTTACACCAGTGAGAAGCTGGTTCGAGGGTTTCAAGGGAGTATAGATACGGTAAAAGATAGTTTTCTAACGAAAAGCATTTTCTAGATGTTTGTTCTCTGTTTCCAAGTACAAAGAATAACTCAGTGGAACAGTTTCCCGACTCCCAGCTTTATTAGCTGTAAGTCGTAAAGGTGTGCACGGGGGTCAGAGTGAGTTCCTGCCCTTCTGATCAGCTAAGGAGGTGAATATCAGACTGGGGCTGTTCAGAGAGCTCAGCCTTCAGGTACTGGCATCTCTCTGAGCCTCACAATTCCCAAACAATTTATTTGGAGGCTACAGAAATCCCCCAATACAGCTGATGAATAAAAGGGAAACTGAGGCAGAGTCAGACAGGATAATTCATCTCGGTTCCTGCAGTGAGAGAAGTTCACTGCAGCCTTAATGCTGCCTGCCTAAAATATATCACAAACCCTCATGCTCTCAGAGGGTGAAAACTCTTCACCTCTATGGAGAGCTCAGATAAACTCATCAAATACCACCCTCACCGTGGAGAGAAACCAAAATAAAGACGTACAAGACAGGAGCTTAGTGAGACCAGACACCCACACTCTTGATCCATGACCCTAGGGACACCTCAGCTCGCAAGACACCATCGATCCTGCTGAATTATCCCACTGGAAGGCGGGTTGGCATTGAGTGGCCCCCATCAGGTGTCTAACAGCCTTAGGCTCCAGTTGTCCCCAGGGGGACAGCCACAGTGCTGGAGGCAGATCGAAATCTCAGCAGGTCAAAATGAGTGTTGTGGTCACGATGCTCTGTTTCCATTGACTTCAGGGGCAGCCGCGAGCAAGCAGATGAGAAAAACCCTAAAAGTGCAGAACTAGCTCTAATGTTTCCCTGGCTGCAGGGTTAGTGGGACACAAGTCCCTGTGGGACACACGGATCCCATGCGGCAAACAGAGTGACGGACCTCTCCGCTTTGCTGAGCTCTGTGTAAAGTCCGTCCTCTATATTCGTAAGTTATTTAAATCGCTTGGTTTAGCTGCACCACTCCAGAGGGTTAATCTGATGCTCTGAACTGAATGCCTGCTGTTAGATGAGTGGCTTCCCTGCACTTTCTGGGCAGCGTGGGTACTGGAAGCAGACATTGCTTTGGACATCATGTGCGCCCTGCCCAGCGGGCTCTGTGCCGGCTCAGGATCCTCCGCATGCAGAGGGCTGCATCCTTTACACCAGGAGAAACTGGTCCACTGGGCTCCAACTTGCCTGAACTTTAGAGCACAACCTGTCAGATGCCCCAAACGGGCATCCAGAGGCACAGACACCGTGGCAAGGCCAGGAGCTGAGGGCACAACTCCTGCAGGAGGTGGGTTGGTCCTGGGAAATCACCCTGGACCATCACCCTTGTAGATAAGACCCCCTCCTACTTCAGACCCCTGGTGAACATTGGCAACCTGGGAAGTCAGTGGGACTTATGTTCCAGACTCTGATGCTGCCCTTGGAGGAACAAACCTCCAACATCTCCAACATCTTCACCAGGTCACAACAGAGGTGGGAGTTCTGGGTCCCCAGAGGCAGATCCAGGTGCCCTCCACCAAACGGAGAGGAAGGGAGGTTGGGGGCAGGGATGGCAAACGTATTTGGAGACCACTGTGCCATAATTACAGCCTGTTTGAAACAGAGCTGCTTCCTCCTTTGCCTGAACTTTACTAATTAAACAGCTGAATGCAGAATGAATTAATTAAACCAATTATTATGCTGCTACTTGATTCACTTGCTATTTACTTTGATTGATTATATGACTCTGATTAATAAATATTGAATAAGTGTTAATTAATTGAATTAATTCATTGCTGGTTTAGTCACCTAACCCTTATATCCATGCATTAGTTGTAACCTGGAAGTTTTTCCCAAGGAGTAGGCTTCTGGGGGCTCAGCCACAGGCAGCAAGGTTGGAATGAGGGATAGGGTCACTTACCAAAAGGCAGGACGAAGAAGAAGGGGAACCAGCAGAGGATGAAAACACCCACAACGATGGCGAGAGTCTTGGCTGCCTTTTTCTCACGGGAGAACTTGAGAAGTCGCACAGAGAGGGAGCTCCTGAAGTTGTGCCCCTTGCTCCGGGTGCTGGAGAGAGGTTCCTCCAGCACGCTGCGGCAGTGGATACGCAGCACCACCTCCATGGATTTATTACTCTCCTTCTTGACCCCTGCTTCCAGGCTCCGGGTTGTCCGCCTGGCCACCACGTAGATCCTGAAGTACATTACCAGGATAACCATGAGGGGCAGGTAGAAGGAGAAGAGGGAGGAGAACAGGGCATAGCCTGGCTCCTCCGTGATGCTACAGATGCTCTCATCTGGTGGTGGTGGCTCCTTCCATCCCAGCAGCGGCCCAATGGAGATCACCATGGAGGAGAGCCAGACCACCACGAGGATGACCCCTGCCTTCCTCTCAGTCATGATCGTGGGGTACTTGAGGGAGTATTTGACCCCGATGTACCTGTCCACGGAGATGATGCACAGGCTCATGATGGAGGCGGAGCAGCACAGCACATCCACCGCTGCCCAGATGTTGCAGAAGATGCGCCCAAAAACCCAGAAGCCCAGCACCTCCAAAGTGGCCGAGAAGGGCAGCACGGTGGTGCTGAGCAGCAAGTCGGCGATGGCCAGGTTGACGATGAAGTAGTTGGTGACCGTCTGCAGGTGCCGGTTGCAAGCCACCGAGAGGATGACGAGGATGTTCCCCACGATGGCCGAGAGGATGAAGATGGCCAGGAAGACCCCGACGCCCACCGCTTGCACATCCAAGGTGAAAGTCAAGGCGGTGCTGTTGCCCTCAGGGATGTCCTCACCTTGCAGCCCCCAGGACCAGTTGGCACCGCTCTGGCTGCCCTGTCCCGTCTGGTTCCCACTCAAGCTGCCATTGCTCAGCTCAGGGAAAGTCATTGTAGAAAAGGTCCGGGCTCCATGTAGAGCGAGGAGAAAGCGACGGAGAGCGAGGAGAAAGCGATGCCGAGGCGCAGTCCCTTCGGCATGATCCCCACAAACCCTCTCCCAACACTCGCTCAGCACCTCGGTCCCCCCTCCCCGGGGCAGAACTCGCTCCCTCCAGCCGGGATGCAGGGATGGAGGGCGAGCAGGATGCTCCGCTCCTCTCCACCCCCAAACCCCCGGCTCGCTTCCAGCTGTCCCCAGTGCTGTCCCCCTCCGCTCCAGCGGCTCCGGGAGCCGCTCAGCCCCTCTGCCGGCCCGCCCGGGGGGGCAGAAGGGTCGGTGCCCCCCCGCTGCCCTCGCATGCTCCGGGGGATGCGCTGGGCAGCGGCTCCGCTCGGGAGAGCTCGGGAGGGAGGGGGGAAAGGGAGCCCCACACGTCAGGTGCTGCTGGAAGAGGGGGAGGAGAGCGAGGAGGAGGAGGGAGAGAAAGAGGAGGAGGAGGAGGGGGCAGCAGCGCTGCTTTGCGGGACGGGGTGAAGCCGGCAGAGGCGCGGGGTGCTTGGAGGAGGGGGGGGGGGGGAGGCGAGAGGGTGAGGAGGGGGGACAGGAACGCACTTGTGGGGCGGATACCCGCTCCGAGGGGAGGGAGGAACAGCTGCGGGGGTGCGGGAACCAGAGGAGGCGGTGGGTGGGCTCATAGGGGCGAGGAAGGAGCGCCGGAGGGAGCGCGGGCACAGCTTGGGGGGTCCAAGAACCCACAAGAAGGGGCAGGAACACGCTTGGGGGGCAGAAACTCACTGGAGGAGGGAGGGCAGGCAGAACTGGGGGGTCCAGGAAGAAAAGGAGGGGGTGAAGATGCGCCTGAGGGGCAAAAAACCCACTCCGAAGGGAGGGCAGCACAACTGCGGGGGTCCAAGAACCAACGGGAGGGGTGGGAACGCACTTGGGGGGTGGGGGGCAGAAACCCCCTCGGGGAGGGAGAGCTGCCGCAAATGGGGGGTCCGAGGACCAGCGGGTGGGGTGGACACGTTCTTGGGGGGCAGGCATGAACTCCTCGGGGAGGGCAGGCACAACTGTGGGGTTCAGGAAGCAAAGAGGGGGGTAAACACTCGCTTGAGGGGCAGAAGGGCAGGGGAGGGAGGGCAGGCACAACTCGGGGGCTCCAAGGACCAGCGGAGGGGGTAGGCAGGCACCGGGGGGCAAGCACCCGCTCTTGGGGGGCTGGCAGTCGCTTGAGGGGAGCAGACATCCCCAGAAACGGACAGGCAGCCCTTAATGGAGGTGGGGGGCACGCAGGATGGGATGCAGGATGGGATGCAGGCACCCCGGGCAGGGGGCAGGTACCCCGGGATGCAGCCGTCCCGGCGCAGCGCCGCCCGGTGCCGCCAGGGGGCAGCAGAGCGCAGGCAGTGCCCGTTGGGTGCTCCCCCCCCCAATCACGGGGTCCTGAGCTGCACCCCCCACTGCAACCCATGGTCCCCACCCCACCTCTACGAGACACAGCGTCCCACCAGGAGGGATGCCCTGCAAAGCTGGCATGTCCCTCAGTCCCGGCATCCCAGCAGAAAGGATGCCCTGCAAGGCTGTCAGGCACTCCTCAGTCCCGGCATCCCACCAGAAAGGATGCTCTGCAACCCTGGAAGGTCTTCCCTTCCCCTTCCAGCCCCAGCATCCCACCAGCAGGGATGCCTTGAAAAGCTGCCAGGTCCCCCTGAGCCCTAACATCCCACCAGGAGGTATAACTTGCAAGGCTGGCAGGCACCCCCCAGTCCCAGCATCCCACAAAAAAAGGGTGCTCTGCAACACTGGAAGGTCTTCCCCTTCCAGCTCCAGCTTCCCACCAGAAGGGATGCCCTACAAGGCTGAAAGATCTTCCCCTCCCAACCACAGCATCCTACTAGAACGGATGCCCTGCAAGGCTGGCAGGCCCCCCCTAACCCCTGCATCCCAACAGGAGGGGTGCCTTGCAAAGCTAGCAGGTCCCCTATACTCCCAGTATCCCACCAGGAGGGATTCTCTGCAAAGCTGGAAGGTCTCCTTTCTGTCCTCCCATCCTGTCACCCCAGCCCAAGTATCCTGCATGAACAGTGAATATGGGCTGCTCCTCACTAGCTGCTTTGGAAAGCAAAAGGGACCATCAATGTCTTGTATTCAGGGAGAGCGTATGATCCGCAGCTCCGTGTCTGTGACTGAATCCTGAATGACTTGGAAATGGCAGTTTGTGATGAAAATATATGAGCATATATTTCTGTGTAATTTAAACAGGATTGTTTGTTTTTTTCCCACTGATAAATGTAGATCCAGTTTTACATAGGTTTCCTCCCAGGGACTCTACTGTGCTGCCTCCATACATTGCGATGGGGACTGACCCCAGTGTTGAGCAGGGGCTCTCCCTTGGCTCCTTTCTACTGTACACAGGAAATATTTCCTTGGACTGTGTTTATCCACAATTTTTCAATTTTTCTTTCTTAAAAAATTACTTTAAAGGGCCATCCAAGCGGACAGGGAGGTGATTTAACTGCTGCTCTGTCAGAGCATGCGAGATCTGTTGTTGGTTCATTGGATATGAGAGTGGACAAAAAAATATAAGTGTATATTTATTCCCTTATTTCCCTTGACAGCCATATCAGGAAATGACACATTTGTGATCATCCTTATTTATTCCACGCACTCTTCTTTTCCTTAAGATTTTACTCTCCTTTCTAGAACTGGGTTTTTGACCATGCTGGGAACAAGCAAAGTAGAACAACTGGAAAGCACAAGCAAACAGCAACAAATTCTGTACAAGAAAAATGATTAAAAGGTTGGTTTTGCTTAAAAAAAAAAAACCCACTCAACATACCCTTTAAGTTTCTTTTAATGGGAATTAAAAAAAACCCAAATGCCTAAACACCCAGGACTTGAGGTCACGTTCTCATTTGCCTTATGTTTTGATGAAAACATGTCAACCCGCAAAATGAAGTATCGTTTCTTACTGGGATGCTAAACTCAGCATGGGATGATCTCGACCCATGGAATTTTGTAGCTGTATCTTTGCAGCTACACAGATTGCGGTCTAGATAAATATATCTCATCTAATCTGCCCAGTGACATACAGAGATAAAGAAAACATGTGCCTTTCTCCAAAATTAAGGCTGGTCTGAGCCTCTCATGCTCAGTGGGATTTTAACCATCTTTTTGACCAGAAAAGAAAGGGTACTCCCAAATGACATGATAGGAAATCCATTAAGGTTGAGATTGCATCCCCCGATCTTTCCTCCTCTCTTGACTACTCCAAAGACTACTTACTCCTGTTGCTGAGAGGCTGGAGATGACCGCAGTGTTCGAGTGGGATGCAGGGATGGGATAGCCGAGATGCTGCTGCACATTTTGGTGGGGTTTTAGCTGGGACTGCCACCTCATGTACTGCTAAGGACTGATGGATCTGTCCCAACCATGCATAGACCTTTGAGGTTGCCACTGATGCCTTTCCCAACCAGGGCAGGGAGATAGCACATCCCATACCATCACCACACCTCAGCTAGTGAATGCTAACTTATTAAGATCCAATTACATCATTGCTTTCCGTTTGTCTCCTTGTTTCAGTCTAAACCAGCACGATCGTGGTTAATTTAAACTAATGAACAAGTTTATAGTAATGCATTTAAACCCGAATAATAGAGTTTAGGTAGGTCTGCATGGAGGAACTGAAGGGTTTGAAGTAAGCACACATGGACTGCCCGGGACCTTGACAATCTGTTGAGTTTGAGCTGGAAGGAAGTAAAGGTCCTTCCCTGCTTGATGTGTTACATCTCTTTCCTCCCTCTTTTTTACCTTTTTTTTTTTTTTTTACCATTTTGGGCAGAGTTTATGACTTCAGGACGTGGGTAGTGCCATATAGTGATATGAACAGAGTTTTCAATAAAAATAAAGACAGATACACCTGATGAACAGGGTTTGTCACACTGTTGTTACATGTTGTGCTTGAGTCTTGGAAAGGGAAGGCACTTTTTTGCAGTGCAAAAGACCACAGCTTAAAGGATTTTGATCAACATTTGCAAGTACTCCAAGTTCATGCAAGGCACAGCAAGAAGAGTCATGCCTTGAGGGCACCCTTGCTCTGGAAAACTGTGGTGAAGATGCCTACAGCATCTCCCAGGCCCAGGACTGGGTGAGATGGACCCTGGTCATATTCAATGCAGAATAGTGCTGAAATGATAATGTTTAAGTGATTGTAAAGATGGGCTTACCTTGCCCCCAGGATGGGCAGGCAATTCAACAATCCCCTGGGAAGCTGGGGTCAGTCTTTGCTGCATGCCCCTCCTGCTGGAGGTTATTTAGCTCTGCTGGCTCCTGTGTCCAGCTGACCCCAGGTCTTCAAGCATATTAAAAAGTGATCTAGAAGTGATTGTAAGGGGCGATTCAAACCTGTAGTGCTGTCGCTTGAGGCACCCAGTATGGAGCTCTCAAGACATTTGAGATGCAGACAGTAACTGGAAGAGGTAAAGGGCAAAATAGGGACAGGGCATTGCCAGAGAGCAGTATATTGTGCGGAATTTTTCTTGTAGTTAAGGGAAGAGGGGTGGAGCGTGGTTAGTTGTCCACCTTTGCCAATGTTGCGATGATCTTATTTTGACTTTAGTGTCAGGAATTCTTTTTGTTGATGCGAGTGAGGTTTGTGAAGACTGTCCCATGAGTGCGTATTTTAATGATACAGTTGTATCGTTGCAATTTTTTTTTTTTTTTAAGTTTAGGAAAAATCAGACTATGCTTTGAATGTTTATGTCTTAATTAATGAGGCAAGAAGGATAAGGGGGGAAAATAGCTCATGTTGACTGATAAAGAGGGGAAAAAGAAAATCAGACAGTCCTTTCATAACATCTACCTAAAACTTCCCAGACACGTGTTGTACCTTCCTTTTCCTCTTGCCTTCCTAGTCCCCTAAGCCACCCCGGCTGCTATCGTATCAACACTGTTCTGCATTAACTACGTTTCCCAGTTTTCTGCCTTGTGTCTGCTTTAGTTTTGGTTTGATTTTTAACTCTTTACTACCCTACAGCAGTTCTGGTGGCCATCAGTGGTCCCCACACTACACATGGGTGGGGTAGTGGTGATCTGGCCCAAGCCCTTTTATCGAAAATGGAGTTGCTTCTTCCAAACCCATCGTTCATGGGGACTTTCTGCTCTGGCAGTGGACTCTAATTCCTCCCTATGCTGTTGATTTGAAAGTCTTCCCTGATCAAGCCAAAACTTTGCTCTTATTTCATGGTTTTGCTGCTGCTTATGTGGAAAGTCATTTATTACCTTCCCTCTTACGGGTTTTAATTTAATTTGGGGGCAACTGAATAGGAAAAAGCAAAATAAAGAGGAAAATTTCAAAAAAAGAAGGAAAAGAAAAGGGTCACCAAGCATGATAACTCCTTATTTCTGATCACACTTAGTAAATTAGAGGCGCTTTTAAAGAGCCTGGCTGTGATTAACAGTGAAAACTCACAGGAGTAGAAATTATTTTGGCTTTCTAGGTTCAAGAGCTGATACAGCAAGTGGTGAAGAGAAGCAGAAGCTTAGAGAAGCTGCCCCAAAGTCTACAAATGAAGGGTGGCGTGAAATGAGGTGGTAAAGCTTCTGTCAGGCTGTTGGCAATCAGTGCCTGTTGACGTGCAGGGGGTAGGGGCAGTTCAGGAGGAGCAAACCTCTTCCCAAATCTCAGACAGAGCCTAATGCAGCGGACAGGAGCCAGAGAAAGAGGCCAGATATTTTGTGAGCAAGGAGAACAACTCTGTGTGTCATGCTGATATCTGGGCAGCCGAGACAGGTGGGATGGGTAGATAGAACAAACAGATAAGAGTGGTTTATAGGGCTGGTTGGGCATGTTTGTTATTTCAGTGGGAATGTTGATGTGTTCGAAATGAAGCATTCCTCAGGGATGTTCTTTTTTTGTCTTTTGCTCTGTTCAGAGCCATATAATGAAATACTTGAATACCAAACTAAACATTTTAGATCCGCATTTCAAAATGCTATTTTTTTGAGGGAGAGTGAGAAAAACATATGGGCAATTGCTTCAGAAATTACTAACAGAACTAACAATTAGCAGAACAACCGCTAATGATGTAAAAAACAGCCACAGATATATAGAATAAAATAAATGATAGCAAAAAGCATAAATCACAGCGTAACTAAATATTTAAATAAAAAGCTACAAAAGGTCAAAATTGCAATGAAGGGTTTCTCCATTATCACAGAAAAATGTTTTTCTTGGCAGATTTGTTTCTTTTTGAAATTTCACCTCCCCCAAGCATTGACATTTATTTGCTGTTACTGTATTTTTTTCCCTACCAGTTAGAAATTCAGCCCACCAGCTGCCTCAGATGACAAGTACGGATAGAGCCCTGAACCAAAGCCCCTCTGATTTGTGAAGGTTTGCCTCTCATGGATGACTTTTTTGATTATAAATAAAAATCCTGAAAAATATCTTCTGGAAAAGGAGGCCAAACTAGGAATTGGTCCACATAAAGAAGTTGTCAATGTTGTTCCATCCCAGCAATCATAAAATGACCATAAAACCTGAGAAAGTCCCTGTCCCAACAGCTGCTGTTTAAATGAACAGGGGGTATAAGAGCTGGGCAGAGAAATGGAGATGCCAGGAGCACTCGGAGGAGTGGAGAGTTAGCAAAGAGGATCCTTGGCTTCAGGATTTCCCTGTAGCAATTAGGAGCAGAGGACACTTTAAGGGCATGAGGGCCTTTGGACTTGGAGACCAAATGGTGTCTGGTGTGGTGCATGCGTGTGAAGGCACCTCCAAGCTTTGTCCTGCTGCAGAACTGCCCGCGTGTCATCCTGGACACGAGGACATGGAAGAATATGGGCAAAGGGAACAGCAGGTAAGGAGGAAGGGGAAAGTTGAGTGGCCACATGGAGAGAAGAACACAGGGTGGAGGGTGGCACTGGATGACCTTGAGGTTTCTGTCTTGTCAGAGCTGAAGTGAGAGGGTAAGTTGACCTATGTGTGTTAGTCCAGTCCAGGAGAGTGCTTTGGGAGAAAATCAATGGTCTTGAATTCAATAAAGCCCAACAGGCTAAAACCTTTTGGCAACACAGTTTGCACGATGCACTGACACAAACATAAACATACACTATTTCTATAAATTCAAGTTACATTGAATTACATTATAATTTCTCCCAGTATCTTGTTTGCTTTCTTAAGTAAGCACAGGAACTTGCCAAGCTTCCACCCTCTAATTTAGCCCAAGTAAATACAAACATAAATACATGGCATGAAAATGAGTGGCATAGGCTCAGACTAAAATTAAACACTGCAGACTGAGTACTGTTCCTTAACTTTGCCTTCACTTAGAAATAACCGGAGGCACTTTGGCAGCTACCTCATGACAGGGAAGAAAAAAATGGGTTCAATGAGTATGGGGTTTGGTTTTCTGATAAACCAACTAATGTATTAGAGGATGAGGAATAAATGTTAGGCTCATTTATTTCTGTGGCGTTGAGCAAGTTTACCCCCGACTGGCTTCCTCACCTCATGCCCACCTTGACGTAGGATTCAATAAAATATATGCTTGAAGCCGGCTATCTGGTGGGCAAAACCACATGGCATAGGTACAGCCACGGCCTGAGGGTGGCTCGCTGTGAAAATCTCACCTAGAAGAAAATCTCTCTTGCATTAATAACTTCAGTCACCAGCTTTGGTTGTCTCCTGCTTGCTAATGGTGTTTCTTCTGTTTCCTTTTCAGTTTAATGCTGTGTGTATTACAGAGACCAAATATTAAACAGTAGAAATTGAGCTTGTGCTTAGGTTAAGTTGGAAGAGGGAAGATTTGGGTTACATATCAGGAAGAAATTTTGTACTGTGAGGGTGGTGAGGCACTGGCACAAGTTGCTCAGAGAAGGTGTGGCTGCCCCATCCCTGGAGGTGTTCAAGGCCAGGTTGGATGGGGCTTGGAGCAGTCTGATCCAGTGGGAGGTGTCCCTGCTTATGGCAGGGGGTTGGAACTGGATGGGCTTTGAGGTCCCTTCCAACTCAAACCATTCTGTGATTCTATGATAAAGGCACATGAGTGTCTTGTCTCTGTGAAATGTTGGCAAAGCAAAGAGAATGCGGGGGAAAAAAAAAGAACCCAATGCATCATTCTTTTTCTTGCTTTTAAGGCCAACAGTGACTGGCAATGTCTAATGAAGGTTTGTTCATGTAGTCTCTCTCAGTACAAACAGGAGCATTTACCACCCCTCCAGGAACAAATTTTGATACCTTTTCCCCCACAGGAACAATGGTGCCATCCTGTTTTATGTTTTCTGAGCAAACTGGCCCAATATACCAAGATGCTCTCCAGCTGACTTTCTCCTTCATCCATCCCAACTGAAATTACCTCTTGGCAGAGGTTTATCTTGCCAGTTCTGATGACATGCAATACCAGCCATCCCAGGCTTTGCTTACTTACTCATGATGCTTGTGCTCCAAATGTGGCTGTTACAGGAATTTGTGTGTTACAGGGGAGTGTGCAAAGGCTGGACTGACCTCAGCCCCCTCTGTGCTTGAAAAGCTTAAAGGCCTTTTTGGGTCCATATGATGGTTAATTAGGGTCTGAGCGAGTTAAATCTCTTCTGTATGCCTCTTTTTTTCCTTCTGCCAAAAAGTAATCCATCACAAAATGGAAGCCTATGGCAGTACTGAGAGCAGGAGGAGGAGATCTCCTTACTAGAGTTTCATAGAATTGTAGAATCATAGAATCACCAGGTTGGAAAGGACCCACTGGATCATCGAGTCCAACCATTCCTATCAATCCTTAAATGATGCCTCTCAGCACCTCATCCACCTGTCCTTTAAAAACCTCCAGGGAAGGTGACTCAACCACTTTCCTGGGCAGCCTCTGCCAGTGCCCAATGACCCTTTCCGTGAAAAATTTTTTCCTGATGTCAAGCCTGAACCTCCCCTGGCAGAGCTTGAGGCCATTCCTGCTTGTCCTGTCCTCAGTCACTTGGGAGAAGAGCCCAGCTCCCTCCTCTCCACAACCTCCTTTCAGGTAGTTGTAGAGAGCAATAAGGTCTCCCCTCAGCCTTCTCTTCTCCAGGCTAAACAACCCCAGCTCTCTCAGCCGCTCCTCGTCAGACTTGTTCTCCAGCCCCTCACCAGCTTTGTTGCTCTTCTCTGGACACGCTCCAGAGCCTCAACTTGTTATGGATCAGCTCAGCCTACCCTGACCTCCCCATGAAAGGTAAGAAATGCATTTCTGGGGCTTTTTGCTTGATCCCTCATATGGTCCAGCTCTGCTCCTGCCAATCCCAACACTGAACCAACAAAGAGTGCCCCAATGAGTGATGCTAACCCAATAGTTTCCTAGTCTGGGAATATTATTTCCAGTAAAGAGGTTGCATATATATAGATATCCAAAGTTATCGAAAGAGAAGGAAAATTGTATCTCTAGCTGCCGGTTCAAATATTGCAACCTGATGCGACCTACGGAGTTAAAAGTGGTAATGAATTTAGCAACAGACGTGGGAATGGGAATGTAAGAGCATTCGCCAGATGTTTGCTTTTAGCATGACACTCGTGGAATAGGCTTGTTCTCTGCCCCCCTGGCTCTAATGTGATTGCAACCTGATTTAGAGGCCAGGAGGGAACATTGGCTTCATCTGGGCTAGTAAAAGGGAGAAAACTTTGCTGAGCTCTCTGGTTCAGAGGTGAACTAAGTCGGAGTAGCCTCGTTAAGATAGTTTTTGCTAAAGGAGCGACCTTTCGGCAATGGTTAAGCTATTTGGATGGCAGCAGTGGTTTCTTATTAGTTGTTCCCAAGTGATTCTGTGCTGCTTTGTCACTGCAGTCCGTGAACTTGGGCTTTCAGAGCAGGACTTTCTGTTAGCAAGCAGAGCCAGGGTAGAGAGCGGGCAGCAATAGATAAACACACGCCTGGAACACCACGGCTTGAAATAGCAGATGCTTTGGGAGCCAATGACCGTATGCAGATGTGTTTACCAGGTGAACGTCCATCCAAGGATGTAACTCGTTACCCTCGCAAGACTTAAAAGAGATGCCTTGAATCAGACTTCCCTGGTGTCCACTGTAAGGATGTCTCTTTAGATGTGAAGTGGTATGGAGCTGCTGTTCCCATATTTCTTCCCTGGTGGCTTTGCGTCTTAGTATGAATCCTGTTTCAGCAAATGAACTTCCAGTGTGGTTTGGAAACTCTTCCATGTGGTTCCCTAACCCCACGGTTGTTCAGCAGCCTTGCTAGTGGCTGTGACACCTGGCTGCTGCAGAGAAGAGGAGGCAGTCATCTTATCTCCTCTTCCTCTGCGCTGCTCTAAGGTGCTTTAGGTTCACTGTTGGGTGAAATTTTTACTGGTGTATTTCTGATGTTGAAACTTTTCAAGAAACCATCTTTTAACCATAGCATAGACCCTATTTTCTGATTTCTCAGGGAAAAGGGTGGGACATCCAAAGCCCAGACATGGGATCAGATCTCTGTTCTCAGTGGTGAAAATTTAAACTTATTTACTGAGTACATCTCTCAAATTGTACATCGCAGTTGGAAGAAAGGGGTTAGAGATAAATTTCAAAAATATTTTACATATTATCCCATAGTTAAAAACAAAGAAACAAAGGTATTAAGCAGCATCCCTCAGGGAAGGGAGCCAAATGTTTTCTCTCCACTCCTGTTTTTCCTGGATCACCACGATCCCTGGTGATCTGGGCTCAGTTACACCACGAGGCTGCAGGTTGCAAAAGCTGGGAGAGCTGAACTTCAGTCCGAGGATATCCTGGCAACATTCAAAGTGCAGACAGCCACGGTTTTACAGAAACTGTTTGGGTCTAGCCCATGCGCCTCCCCACTTTTTCTTTTTTGAACATTGCCTTGGAGACCTTATTGCAGCCTTTCAACATCTAAAGGAGGCTTATAAGAAAGATGGGAAAAAACTTTTTAGCAGGACCTGTAGCAATAGGACAGGGGATAACGGTTTTAAACTAAAAGAGGAGAGATTTAGACTAGATATTAGGAAGACATTTTTTATGCTGAGGGTGGTAAAACACTGGCCCAGGTTGCCCAGAGAGGTGGGAGGTGGAAACATTCAAAGTCAGGTTGGATGGGGTAACCTATCTGGTGGAAGATGTTTCTGCTGACTGCAGGGGGATTGAACTGGATGTGCTTCATCATCCCTTCTAACCCAAACCATTCTATGATTCCTTAAGTCAGAGAGTCCTTACTGTGGGGACACTGGTAGAGGGTGGCTGTCATACAACGTTCCAACAACATGCCAAGTGTCAAAATAAGTATCTCGGGGCACTTGGTAGGCTCATGCTTTCTTCTGGTGTTAAATCCACAGGGCCTGTATGACCTCTCCAGAGAAATCCAGGCCTGACATGCAAGTCAGGGACAAACTCCCAGAAGGTACTATCCAAATCAATCTTCCTGATCTTGGTTATTAGGGATCTTGAAATCTAATGAGTCAATCAGACAGAAGACATGACTCCCAAAGACTCATGGAAATTGCTTCGGAGAAGACAATGAATAATCTTCTTGCATCAGCTAGATTAAAAATCTGAATCAGGTCAAGGAAGATCAGTCATTATTGAAACTATCATCATTATTTTTAGTAGGGACTAGAATATAAATATATAAAGAGGAAATGAAGAAAAATACACTTCTAGAAAAGCGTGTGTTGTGAGCAACTTGACAGTGGGAGAAAATGGTATGGGTTAGAGGCATCAACTGGAAATGGAGGCAGAAAGAAAGGTCACATTAATAAAAAATAGGAACTCCTATGCAGGCTTTCTCCAGCTTTGTTACAGGAAGGAAGCAGAATTTACTGTTTGCTCTGCAGCATTTGAATAAGGAAACATCCATAAAATCCCAAAAGATGTCTTTGGTGTAAAAGTTACATTGCAACACTGTTAGATAGGGGAAGTACTGGGTGCAGTACTGTACTAGTGAGAAATTCTGGATTTTCCTTGCACAATGGCTACGCCTTGACAGCAATGACTTTGGTAAACCTGCCGGGTTATGATTATCTGAGGGTGGATATCTTTTTGGCTGCAGATTAGCTGTTAAAGCAAAATGACAAGAAATCAGCTATAGCAGGGGAAAAGGACTGTTACGGCTATCAAACACAGAGATACCACCTCTGTCTGTCTCTGGTTGGAGGATGAGTGATACATCTATCTGGTCTAGACAGTACATAGGTGTATTGGTTTATTACTCCCTACCTGTTCTGCTGTTTTGCTTTTTCCTAGGCAGCTTCCTACTGCCAGAGGAAAACTCTAGACCTTTTTCTTCTCCCAGCAAGACTGCTCTTCGTGTTTATACTGGCAAAAGAGGAGTAAAGACACTGTATAAGGAGATATGCTAACCTCTTCCCTCAAGGATTTCCCATGAAAACACAACCAAGAAATAATTGGAGAGAAGCCAGAGATACAACAGCTTGCCACAAGCCAGGCAGCAGGACACTGGTAACACTTTGAACAGACTTTTGGTCTCCTGAGTTTCCCACAGACTTCATCTTCTTTTTATTGTATTGATGCAAACAAACTCAGAACATATGAAACTGAGAAAGATGGGAGCCAATGGCATAATTTAGTGTAAAAAATGCCTTTGTGTTCATAGTCCATGTAATTGCATTTTGATTATTTCTGTGGGCATTGTCTAATTCTTTAAAAGTAACTAACTGGGTTCATAGTAAGAAAATAACCTTGGCTTCATGGAGGCAAAACTAATTTTTGGAGTTTTACAGCATGCTGGAGGACCTGAAGCTGGAGAATAGTGTGATGCATTCAGCTGAAGAAGTGCATTCAGGTGTCAGATACAGGAATTCTCTCATTTCACACTAGATACCTAAAAATGCAGTGAACCCTTGGGATTATGATGGATACTTCCACAAATACCTAGGATTTCGATAAAACAACATAAAGCTGAGTAGAGTAAAACAAAAGATGTCTCAAAAGGTAGCAGTGGAAAAGAAAACACAATGTTATGACACCGCATAAATCCTTAATATCTGGATTTTCCCACATTCTGAATACAATGTGTAAGATTGGCACCTTTATCTCAAAGGAGATATAGGAGGACCGTAGAGGGGAGCAACAAATCCATGCAGCTGTTAGCAACAGTTTTTCTACGCGGTGTAATTAAGTAGGTTAGGATTCCTCAGTCTGAGAGAGAGATGCTTAAAGGTGAGGTTAAAAAATCTGGGAGAATGGAAGTGGTGGTGAAGAACAAATTATTCCTGGTCTCTCCCAAAGTAAGAACCAGGAGCCATTATATGTCATGGTACATGTCAGATTAAAAAAGACGAGAGGAGGTGGCCATTTATGCAACAGGCTTCCTTGCCGAAGGATGTTGTAACATAGGAAGTTTATAGGAATCGTGGGAGAGTTTGCACAAGTATTTGAGAAAATAGATCAGTAAATGAGAAAATTGCATCGGATTCAGGAAATCTTCTGGGCTGAAAGCAATGGTGGACAGGGGGGACGCACAAGGAAGGTGTCATGTTTTCGTGCGGTATTCTGACTCTCCCTGACTCTTTACAAGACTGACAACTTTAAAGCCAGTTCCAGGAATATCAGCAACAAAACCAAACCTTTGATGCCTCTCTGCCACACTGGAGAACCACATTTTTACCCTCATCAGTGCCCTGTTAGGGCTGATGTGCTTCACTAACCTGTGCTGCCCCACACATCCCCTGATCTACCCCAAAGAAGAGTCTAGGGCAAGAGTGAGGGGCTCACTGCACCAAGGCTGTGGGGGGCAGCACAGGCAGGAAGGGAGATGGATCTACCATCATGCTGGTACTGCTCATGATATCTCAGTGGGTGCTCAGCTGAAGGAAGTGGGGAGGATCTGAGACACTGTTGGGAAGTGGTCTTCAAGATCTGTCAGAAGATTAAGACAAAGGGTCTAAACCTTTTATCTGGAATCTGCCTCAGCCAACTTCCTTTTTCTGACTGTAAGTGTTGTATTTTCCTACAACGATTGGTTCAGGATCACCAGACTGGTTAATGAACGGGAATGATTTCATAAGAGATGAACTCAAATTGGAATCTAGCCAAGAAACATAAGTGGTTCAACTACCTGATCAGGAGATGAGCTTAAGCCAATTTTCAAGCAAAAACAAGGTCTGTGGGATTTAAGTCAATTCTTATTGTGGTCATCATCTAAGGACATGAAACACAAGGGAGATAAATCTCCATGTGGTTGGCAAAGACCAGAAAATGTGTTGTTTCCTTCTCATATGATATACTTAATTCCTAAGTATCTGTTGGACAGCTTGAGTGGATTCTTTGCAGTGCTGACTTTCCCAAAGCAATGCTATGTCCTCCAAAACAATGTACTCAAAGCAACATGTTCTTATTAAGAAAAACTGCACAGCTGAGATATTTGCTTAATTGGAGCTTCTCTCCAGAAACTAGGTCAACTCCGCAGCAGCAAATCACAGTGATGGTCATTTAATTGAGATGCGGAGCCAAATCAGGGCATGTCGGGCAAGGCTTGTGCAGGGCGTGATACATATTCAGGTTTCTGGGACATTTATTGAAATGATGTTAAACAAGGTGACCAGCCCAGTACTCACTGTTTTCTTTTGTACATTTGCATTGTGTGCTTGCTTCTAACTCTTGGCAATCACAGGCACAAATCATCAGAGGTACCCCACTCAAAGGACTTTTTTTCAGATGAATGCATTCCAATCAAGGAGAAGAGATGAACGTGGCTGACCCAGAAAACTCCCAAAGTGGCAAAATTTTAACAAAATTCACAGGCAGTAACAGTTTGCCTAACAAGATGCAAACTGGAAGCTTCAAAAGAAGGTTTACATTTATGGTTAGTTACACCATACAAAAGGTACCTACCAATTGGATTCTGAGATGAAGGAAGGTTGGAGCTGAAACATGTAGAAGAACAACAAAATGTTTCAAAGGAAAATTCCAGCTAATGTTTTCGCTCTTCTGATTCTAATGATTCCACTTCTTCTAATTAGATAAAGCTCCTGTGGTTCATAGCAAAAACCTGTCAGTGAGGCCCTTGAGCTAAGGACCACCATCTTTCTTTTCCTTGATCCTGAGCATCAGTACATAGCAACATGTCTAATACAAATAGTGTATTTAGTAAATAAGTAAAGACCAACAACAGGAAAAGACTCCATTCACACAGTGGAAAGGGAAAGACAAGAACAGTAATAACCAGATAAATATTATGCTTTAAGTCATGCAACTTGACGCATTACCCAGAAGTGCCTAGACACAATGGTGATGAGCTTAATATAGATGAGCATGCAGAATAGGAAAAGAAACCAGAGAGATAACTCATGTAACCAGAAATGTTTACCTTTTAAACCTACCAAAATAGCAGGACCCAACCAATTTTCCTTTTATTGTTCGTCTGTCAGTTGAACACAGAGCCCTAAATTAAAATAAGCTATGTGTGAGAAAGCTTCTAATTGAAGCATTAGGAATTTCCTAGAGGATATTAAAATACCCCAGTATCAGCTTCTAGAGGAAATACAGTGCAAAGACATTCAAGCACTAATTAAGCAGACAAATAAACCACAAGGAATATAAACAAACCAGCCAATAAACTTGGAAAAGGCTTTGGACCTTGGCCACAGTCCACGTAAAACTGTGCACCCAAGAACCACAATCAGTGTTCATGTCTGGAGTTGGAACTGTCCTTGGGTTCCCTATAAAGCTAGGATGAGGATGACTCCAACAGACACTCCAGCAATGACTTAGTGCTGTGGAAAGCAGTTTTTCCTGCTGTGTGCACCAGCTGGCTTTATTTGATGTTTGATTTGATTTTAGTGTTTATGAGAGATACCAGAACTAATACACTTGTAGAAAGGTCTCTTGTGTAGCAACAATTCACTCCTTTGTGAAACACTAATTATATCTTTGTCACGTGCCACAACCATCTTCCAAATCTCAGTGTGAAAGATGCACTTTACAGCTTTGAATCCATTTATGGAAAATTAACAGAATTAGTCACAGCAATGGCGTTAATAAACATTAACTTTAGATGGGCAACAAAAAAAATTACAGCCAAAAAGAAAAGGAGAAGTTCTGATTTCTAACAGAGTAGATAGAAACGGACTGAGAACATGAAGACAGAGAACAGCTTGGATGAGACTGAAACAGTATGAGTGCGTCTTGTGAAAAGAAGGCACGATATTGATAATATTCTTCAGAAAAATGCATTTCCTCAGATGGAAGTAATTATGATCCAGGAGGGAACTATTTTAAAGAGAAAAATTGTGGAGAACTGGCAATGCCTTAAGTAATTTCTGCTAAAGGAAGGCATGCAGGCTATCTCAGCATGAATACTGTAAGAATCTTAATTGGCCAAACACACATTTAGAGATCTCAGAGACAGGCAGAAAAACATACAGAACGCAGAGACTTCATCAAAACACTATGGACGAGTTTATTAGACATGCACAAATATACAGGGACAAAAATCAGATAGATAAAGACCAACCAAATTGTGTCTGATGGGTGTAAAAAGATGAGATGAATATCTATGACATAGCTGTTCCTCATCTCAAGGGAGAGGAAAGTGTCAGCAAAAGACATAAAAAATAACACTGTCTCAAAATCAAAAGTGATTAGGTATTTGGCACAACTAACATTGCTGAAAAGAAAGGAGAAGTCAGGCTATAATTGGAGAAAAAAATATATCTCAGGTAGGTGTTTCAAGTAATTTGGACTTGATAACATTCACATATGTGTGTTCTAAAACATAGCTTGAAAAAAGCATAGAGACGTGGTGATGACCTTTGAGAACACAGAGTGGGGGCTGATGTGGGGAAGGACTAACACAGTGCCAGTCTCTGGAAAGAAGGATGGGATGATAAGTGAACATCATTTCACAGTAATGTTGAAAGAAATACTGTCTGTAAGCGTAAAGAAGACAACAGAGGGATGAATAACAGCCAAAACATTTTTTTTTTTTCAAATAACAACCTCTGTCGAAGAGATTTAATTTCTTTTTTTTTTTCTTTGACATAGCAATAGGCTTGGAGAATGGGAAAGAAATCATAGATGTCAAATATTGTGGTTTAAGGTCTGGACATTATTTCGCCAGATAGTCTCCTAGCAATTTTAGGAAACAATGACTAGATAATGCTACTATTTATTGTACTGAAATTGTACCGGTAAATGGCAAAGCATTGATAACTATTCACAGAGAAGTATCAGACCAGAATGATGTGTTAAGAAATAAAAGCCTAAGTCTATTGTAGGACAGGTATAGTCAACATTTTTTATTAATGACTTTGAGATTCTACAGACTGATGGCATTTTCAATCCATAGCAACAAGCAGAGGAACAAGACCGGAATCCCAAATTGTCTTGACAGATTGGAAAAATGGTTTAGGAGAAATAAATTCCAATTCAATAAGGCCAAATCTAAAATTCTAGCCCTAAGAAGGAGTAAACAGCTGTGGGCTACAAGAGTGGATGAATGGCAGCAGCCAGCAGAGGAGAACTGGGGCCACGGCAGGCGTAAAGGGAACATTTGTTAGGCATTTATACTGCTGTGGAAAAGGAAACTGCCCTGCAGAGATGGGAATGCACCAGGTTGTAAGTAGGTGAAAAATCAGTCGAATTCATAGCAACTTCTTTTCTCGCTTAAACTACTATAATATGTCATAACATTTTTAAAGTGCATAGAATAAATATTGCTGTAAATCTAGTAGAAAGTAATAATTTTTTTCCTCTTCTAAGATTTTTTCAGGATTTAAGGTATTCTTATTAGTTCTTATTACTGTTTTGATTTGGTTACTAACTAAAAGAAGACTCAAGAGAGACAATGGGAAGGTTGTCTAATGATGACTAAGATGTATTTTAGCATGGAAACCCTGGTAACTTTGGCCTACAGATACTTTTTGGCTTATGATGAGTTCTACTATTAATTTAGGAAGGAGATGGCATGGAACTGTTGATGGGTATGGACTATCTTTACCTCAGTAGTGTTGTGCTGGTGTGCTGGTCTCCCAAATTCTGTATAGTGCCACAGTTCTATGAAGGGAGCCCCAAATTGCTCAAAGTGAGAAAGGATTTAAAAGTTAGGCACTGTGCCACACTCATACGACTACATTTCTTAGGTCCTAGTCACTCTACTGGGAATGAAGAAATCTGGCCAGTATACCGATACTGGTCACCATGGGAAATGTAGGTCAGCTACAATTTCATAGATTTGTATCATCAAATTTTAGGTTGGAAGGGGCCTGCAGAGGTCATCCAGCCCAACACCCTGCTCAAAACAAGTTTTGTTAGATCAGATTGCTCAAGGCTATGCCCAGTTGGCTCCAAGGACAGAGTAGTGCTTTTATCTGTAACTCTGATTTCCCGATGTTTCTTAGAGAGACTGAAAGGGTGAAAAGAAATCGTAGAATCCTAGAATCGTTGGAAAAGACCTCTAAAATCATCCAGTCCAACTGTCAGCCCAACACCACTGTGCCTACTGAACCATGTCACAGTGCCACATTTCCAAGCTTTTTGAACCCCTTCAGGGGTGGTGGCTCCATCACTTCCCTGGGCAACCTGCTCCAACATTTTACCATTCTTTCAGTAAAGAAATTTTACCTAATATCTGATCTAAACCTCCCCTGGCACAACTTGAGCCTATTTCCTATCACCTGTCACTTGGGAGAAGAGACCAACACTCACCTCACTACAACCTCCTTTCAGATAGTTGTAGACAGTGATGAGGTCTCCCCTCAGCCTCTTCTTCTCCAGACTAAACAATCCTGGTTTCAATCCTGTAATAATTTAGAAAGTTAAAATTCATAGAGTCATAGAATCATAGAATAGTTTGGGCTGGAAGGGACCTTAAAGATCATCCAGTTCCAACCCCCTGCCATGGGCAGGGACAAGTCCCAGTAGAATTCAAATGATACAAGCTAAATATGCTGAAAAGAATTAATTGCGAGTTTAAAATAATTTAAGCAAAGAAGGAAAAAGGATAGGAAGGAAGGGAGGGAGAGTTAATTCCTCTTTTGTATGGATTGTGATAAGTACAGACAGTTAACAGGGTGCTAATGTCCCAAGTTCTTTAATATTTTGATTGGCATGAACAGTGTAAATAAGTCAGCTCTGGCTAGAGCTTGTTCCTACATGTACAGACAGCTCTGTGAAAACGTAGAAATTTGGGCAGGGGTGAGTCCTGCCAGCTCTTGCCCAGACGTGTTAAACTGCTGAGTTCAACGCCGCTCCTTTGGTGAAGGAAAGTTTTCTAGACAGTGTGCCAGGCATGTCCCTCAAACAGATTAGTCTGTGATCCTTGGTCAACACTCTTTCAAGAGCGTATCCAATTCCCAGGCACTTTGGAAACCTTCCTTAGTCTTAATTCCATTTGTATTTACAAATGCTGCAAATTTCAGGTGCCACGTGGACTGATATCTGCAAAAAAAGTCTGTTATTTTTTAGACTCTATGGTTAGAAATAAGAAGTCTGCTTATGGGCCAGAAAGCATGATTTCCCATTTGGAAGAATTTAAAGTATTAATTATTTGGCAGAACAAATGTACTTGTAAAATTAAGCATCAGAACATATTTTGCCCTTTGATTCCCCCTAAAATTCTCAGATAAACCAACTTGCTGCAGATACACAAATCACATACATCAGCCATCTAGCAGGGAAAAAGGAATGCTGTGCATAAATGGATAAAAACTCTCTGGATTTTTAAAGAGAGGAAATAACCTGAGTTGACTGAAAACTTTTTCAATCCAAAATCAGTTTTAAAATGTTTGAAATGCATTTTTTTTCTCTTGGTATCTTTTACATGTTTTTCTATGGTTATAAAAAAGTTGTGTCTACAATACATGAGAGCTGTTTAGACTGAGTTTGTCAAGAATGGCATGCATACATCCACTTCTAATCTAGGATTCCAGAAAATATCACAATAGCTTGGCAGAACTTGAATTCAGTAAGAATCATTCCTGCTCTCTATCACCATGCTGAAAACCCCAAGAAAGCATATAAGGAGAATATATGTACAGACCTATAATTATATTTATGCATGCATGCGTTACAAAAAAATTTGCTTTGGAATGATTTACAATAGATTGCATCAAGTAAGATTTTTTTTTGTGAAATTGGGAAAAAGAGGCAGTAGAGCAACTGGAATTCACCGAGATCAGGAACTCAAGGTAGTGGAGGCCCCATACCTGGAAACATTCAAGGTAAGTTTGGATGGGGCTCTGGGCAACCTGATCTAGTTAAAGGTGTCCCTGCTCTCGCAAGGTGGTTGGACTGGATGACCTGCAAAAGGTCTCTTTCAACCCAGACCATTCTATGATTCTATTCTGTGCTTCTAACTCTGGCATCCACAATGCATTTTGGAAACACTAAAGATTCCTAAGACAAAGAGCTGTTTGATTCTGGAACGTGTTACCCAGCTTACAGTTGCTGCAGACATACCTAACAGTGGAGGAAAGCTTCCAAACAATGGCAGTGATAAAACCAGGCATCTTAGACCATTTGTTTTGTGATATATCACTAACTTGGCTACTGCTGCAGGAGATGATATGCTGCCTTTTTCTTTTACTTGCAAAGTAACTGTTTGAACTGGGTGGTTTAAATGTTGAACTGCCAAAATTATGACTTCATTTAGATGTAGATCAATGCATTGGTACCCAGAGGGTTTTCTCAGAGCTCATACTAATCAGAATGGTTAATAAGGCGGTGATCGATGAATCAGGTGCTAATGGTGTTTGCACTGTGATTACAATTAGGTAATTATGGATTATATTTTCATAATCATCCAGTGCAAGCCACACTGCTCCGACATTGACAGAACTAGCAGTAGCACCAGGAATAAACAACTGATTGAGTTACCACAGCAAAACACTCCTGTTTGCTGAAATGCCTTCCAGACATGGGTCATGGTGAAATGCTTTACAGCATTAAAGTCAGAGTAGACAAGAAAGTGAGGCAAAACTTTCCTCATGGGTTTTATGCTTTACCCCATAGCTGACAATGGGGGGCATTTTTAAAGCTGGCTGCAGAAGGCATCGTCTTTGCAGCTTGATGAAGACAAAACGGGGTTGTGGTGAAGAAAGTGAAGTCAAGGAAAAAATAAAAGGTGACAGACTAGGTTTCTATGCTGGCAACAAGCTTTTTAAGAACAAGCAGTTAAAAAAAGCACTCTGAAAGCATCAAGAAACCTTAGTACCTCTTAGCCCATAGTCTGCATCAAGAGTGTCAGGGAAAGGCAGAGGTTACGAAAAACAAACATGAGAGAACTTAATTCTGTGGTTGCATTGGTGTAGCTAAAGGCATAGGAGGAGGGAGATGAGACCAACTTTGTGCTTTGTTGATGAAGAAAAATGTGAAGCAAGTCACAGAGTCTCCCTCTTATCCCTGGCCTCCTATTTTTGCACAATTTAGGATGTTTTCTATAAAAATAATAAATCTTCAGAGATGTAAAAGGAGTTATAGCAGAGGATTTTTTTATAAAGAAGCTACAAGATACACACAGAAAATACAATTTGGGGCACTTCACAGTCTGGATAATTGAAAAGAACTGCAAAACCATCTTTGATTCTCTACCAAACAAAAGGATGGAGAATAAAAAGTGAGAACAAGCTTCTTCCTTTAATGTAGTCTGCCTTAAATTGTTGGGTCCATTGTGAGTTATAAATAAATTATCATCTTTGTTGATACCATTCTGTGCAGCTGAAAACCGAGGGAGAATGTAAGGAAGACACAAGATTTGATTCATCCATACAACTGTAGAAATGGTACCTGTGGTGGTCGGGATGCAGATGATCTGTGATGCCAGAGCTGTGGTTTACCAACATGACCACCAGAAACAATAAGATTGTACACAGCAGAAGTTTCTGTGAACAACCAATGCATAGATTAGGTTCACAAATTCTTCTCAGTTCATGAACGCGGGTTGGTAACATCACAGTCAAAACTGAGGCACAGGTTGCTGCAAAGGCTTTTGCTCAGAGTCAAATCTCTGTCTCTATTTTGTATGGCCACGACATTTCTTTGCCACTACCCCAACAAATAGTAGGATAGGATAGGATAGGATAGGATAGGATAGGATAGGATAGGATAGGATAGGATAGGATAGGATAGGGTAGGATAGGATAGGATAGGATAGGATAGGATAGGATAGGATAGGATAGGATAGGATAGGATAGGATAGGATACTCTGCACTGGTGAGGCCACACCTTGATTCCTGTGTTTGTTTTTGGACCCCTCACTATAGGACGAACATTGAGGTCCTGGAGCATGTCCAGAGAAGAGCAACAAAACTGGTGAAGGGGCTGGAAGCAAGTCTTACGAGGTGCGACTGAGGGACCTGGGGTTGTTTAGCCTGGAGGAGGCTGAGGGGAGACCTTATTACTCTCTACAACTACCTAAAAGGACGTTGCAGAGAGGTGGGTGTTGGTCTCTTCTCCCAAGTGACAGGTGGTAAGACACCTTGATAGCCTCAAGCTGCATCAGGTGAAGTTTAGATTGGACATTACGAAGAATTCTTCACAGAAAGGCTTATCAAGCACTGTCAGAGGCTGCTCAGGCAGGTGGTTGAATCCCCATCCCTGGAGGTGTTTAAAAGGCAGATAGATGAGGTGCTCAGGGATACTGTTTAGTAGTGGACAAGTATGGTTGGAGTTGATCTCTAAGGTCTTTTCCAAGGTAATGATTTTATGATTTTAGGATAGGATAGGATTATTATTAATAAATAATTAAATGCTAAAAATTAAATGCTAAATTTTATTTGGTTTGTTGTTTGTTTAGGGTTTTTTTATGTTTTTTTTCTTTTTCAGAAAAATTGCACTGCAGAGGACATCTGGATCTACCAGAGGTGGAGAGGTTTCACTCACTGTCTGGCATCCTGAGAGCACTGCTGGCAGCTTGCTGCTTGCTAGAGAGGGATTAATTCCTGTGCTGACACGGTGGCTTATGGAACAGATCAACATGAGGGATATCAACACCACTTATCTGTTAAACCTCACCAAAATTATATGGGATGGAGGGAGAACAGCATTCCGCAGCAGAAAAGCAGCAGCAGGTAGATAGAAGTATGTAACTGAGATTTTCTGTGGCCGCCTCGCTTGCAAAGGGGTTGTTCTGTAGTTCTGTTTTTTTCTCCATGCGCACATAGTGTAATTTATCAAACTGTAGTAATGCCAATATTAATTACACATAATGAGTCAATCATGCAGAGTAAAATCTGACCACCAGAGAAATGTTAGAGGTGAGGTACTTACTTTTTATATCCATATTAATCTGCTAACTTCAAATCTGAAGAACACCGTTGGACTGAAAAAGCGCTCATTATTAAAATTAGGCTGAAAGTTATAGGGCAGAAAAGATGCTGATGATCTCATGTGGCAACAGTGATTTACAAATATTCATTATTAAAATGAATTCATTATTAAAATTTGAGAGATTTTGTTGAAGACTTTAATTATTCTGTAAACTGTATCTAATGAAGTTGTATTAATTTTATGTTTGCTTGTTTTCTTGACCTGTGTGAATGAACAGGAATGCGTTAACATTTGCAATTATATCCACTTAGGAGCGACGCCAGGGTGATAGAGTGACTGAGGTTACAGGGCTGGGAGGGGAAGAAATTATACCAGTGTCTACTTAACGGAGTGTTCTTAGGTTTAGCAAGTGCCAGTGAACTCCAGCCATGCAATAGTTTTCAATTGTGTTAAACTTGTCCGAAATCACAGCATTTCTCAGACTTCAATGTGACATCAATCCCGTGATGCTACTAGTACTGAAAATAGGTTTGTTGTGTTAATCAGTAATTAAGCTAAGGAAATCATATGTTTGCTGACTTTGAGATATGTAGAGTTCCCCCAAAGACAAATAAGATAAGGGTATAACCTGAAGTATTTTAGGAATCCTGTGGCAGTATGTTTAGATTAGCCTGAAAGGATAACTATATTTCTTTTTGGAGCATCCTTTCCTGAGGAGATTTGAGATAACCCTCATGACTCTGCTCTCCAAGGAGAACACTATGTCTAATCCATTGCAAAGCTCTCTGTGCCTTTACTAATAGTCTAATAGACTGAGCCCTGCTCTGAAACTTGGAGTGTTTTTAATATTGAACCATGCATTTATGGCTATTAACATAATATGAAATAGTGCCATTTCACAGTGGCTGATGAGTTGGAGAGTGGAGAATGTCACAGTTTAGCAGAGAGCAGTAGAGGACTGATAAGAGCACTTCAGTGTACAACCAATAACTACTAAATAGACAAATACATGGGAGAAAGTTGCAGAAATGACACCTTGTATATAATAATGAGAGTCTCAGCACAGAGGAGGTAAAGTTGAAGATAGTTGTGAAAGGTGTTAGTTTGCAGACAGCTTAGAGGGCCCAATGTCAAGGCTGAGATGCCTTTGAAAAAGCATCACCTATTAATCAAATTGAGGTAGAAAAACTGTAAGAAAAAGGGCACATGAGCAACACAGAGCCACAACCTACTGCCAGGCAGTGTAATAGTAACAGCATTATAATAGGGATTTTGCTCAAAGACTTAGCAAACTATGAGGTTTAAAAAAGCTTAAAGGGCTTGTGGTGAAATCCAAATGCCTAGGAGATGGGTTGCTGATTGTAACTCCATCTTAACCAGCTCTTCAAACAGCTTTTTAAGGGCCACGCAACAGAACGAGTTCAGTAAAAGGTGTAGCAACATGTTTCACAGAGTCACAAGGTTGGAAAGGACCCATTGGATCATCGAGTCCAACCATTCCTAACACTCCCTAAACCATGTCCCTCAGCACTTCATCCACCCGTTCCTTAAGCACCTCCAGGGAAGGCGACTCGACCACCTCCCTGGGCAGCTGTTCCAGTGCCCAATGACTCTTACTGTGAAGAATTTTTTTCTGATATCCAACCTGAACCTCCCCTGTCGGAGCTTCAGGCCATTCCCTCTAGTCCTGTCCCCTGTCACTTGGGAGAAGAGCCCAGCTCCCTCCTCTCCACAACCTCCTTTCAGGTAGTTGTAGAGAGTAATAAGGTCTCCCCTCAGCCTCCTCTTCTCCAGGCTAAACAACCCCAGCTCTCTCAGCCGCTCCTCGTAAGACTTGTTTGGAGAAATCTTGTCTACATGCTTCTGACGAAAACGCAGGTAGGAGTTGCAGCAAGTCTCATGAGCTCTAGCAGTGAAGAAAGAGCTAATTGGTAAATGAGAGTCTTCTTAAGTTATTGCAGAGTGGACAGGGAGAGTCAGGGCACTTGTTGGGCTTGCGGCTGGGAAGACAGAAGAAGAAGTCTTGTATTCTCCATTCAATGGAACCCATGACAGAGAATATCATGACTAAGGCTTGCTTTCCTCTGCTTACAAGTGTTTTTCTTGTGGCTAATAAGCCTGGCAACCATATTAATTAGCAGTAATGAAATGAGCTTTGAGTAAATCAGTTCCTGGTCGCTGAGGAGCTCAAAAGTCAATATTGAAGCCTTCTGAATTTGGACAAGAAGGTAATTTTTGTATGGATTAATGAATGTATTGGTGAAAAGATCAGTTCACAAATCTAGTTTAATGTATTAATATACACATCTTTCTCAGTTTTTTTGTCCCTCAAAGCCTGTGTTTCAGCAGTTGACGTAGGCCAATAAACACATAATTGGTGATGTCATGCAGGGAGTGTCAACTACCTAATTAACTGGCTAAAAGTGACCTGAGGGTTTCTGGGAGCAGTATGGAACATAAAAAAGCCCTGAGACTTCATATATGCTTTGAAAGTTCTTGGCATTTCAAGCGCATGGGTGAAACTCAACTTAGTCTAGCAGAGGCAGAGACACACTGCCAGACTTTGAAAGCTAGAAGGAGACTTTGGTTCCCAGGGATGTGGACCAACCATGTCCTTGAGGTATCTGAGACCATGAGACTGAATTATGTCTGAATTAGTATAAGTGTTGCATGAGAGAACAACACCTTCATGTTCTACACATTGGGAAGATACACAAAATGTCTCTGGCTCCAGCCCTGTCAACAAAAATGCTTTTTTCCTAGGAAAAATATGCTTTAAAAGACAGCACAGGACACAGCATTCACTTTGCTATTTTAAACTGTTTACACATTCAATATCATAGACCAGCTGAGCACCAGGATATGGCATTCACATTGGAATCTGGTTTGGAGACGTTCACCCATCTAGCACTTCCAGAGCAGTGAGATTTGATCCAATTGCCTGGTCTGCAAAACGACTCTGAGCAGACCCCTGAAGGGTCAATGGCCAGTTACATTAAACAGCTAGAAAAATGGCTATATGCCACAAAGCACCAAGCTCTAGTTAGTAGCTGTTGTCCACTGGGAAATGAGACTAATTATTCAGATATGTTGATAACGATTACCCCTGAAATAGTTTTGATCAGCCGGTCCTCTGAAAGCTTTGACACGTATCCAAAGATCTTTGTCCCAACCTGGCAATCACAACCATCCCTATAGCAGCTTAACCTTTCACAACAAAATGGGGAAATAGCCAGGCAACCTGAATTCCCCTGAGAGACTACCTAAAATAAGCACATGGTTTGGGTACAAAGGGACCTTGAAGCTCATCCAGTTCCACTCCCCTGCCATGGGCAGGGACACCTCACTGGATCCTCACATCACTGGCTCAGGCTGCCCAAGGCCCCATCCTACCTGGCCTTGAACACCTCCGGGGACGGGGCAGACACAACTTCTCTGGGCAACCTGTTCCCATGTCTCATCACTCTCATGGTGAAGAAGTTTCTCCTAAAGTCTAGTCTGAATCTTACCCACTCCAGTTTATCCTCATTGCCCCTCGTCCTATCACTACAAGCCTTTGTAAAAAGTCCCTCCCCAGCTTTCTTGTAGCCCTTCAGGTACTGGAAGGTCACTATAATGTCTCCTCAGAGCCTTCTCTTCTCCAGGCTGAAAACCCCAACTCTCTCAGCCTGTCCTCGTATGGGAGGTGCTCCAGCCCATTGATCATCTTTGTAGCCTCCTCTGGACCTGTTTCAATAGTTCCATCTCCTTCTTATGCTGAGGATTCCAGAACTGGACACAATTGTGAGGAACCATTGCACATTTCTCCTACAAGTTCTTTTGCAACACAGGGCAAAGAATAATTTTACAGTCGGATGCTAACTAGTTGTTGGCTGTGTGGCACAATGGTACATTTGCCTACTTAATTTTATTTTTAGGCTACTGTTGACAGATATCTGAGGGGGGCTTTTCTGCTTATTTCACACTGTAGAATGCTTGCACAACTTATCTGGCTGTGGAGGACGCATTAGAGAAAATCATACTGAGATTTGGCAAACAAGGTCCCCTCACTTCTCTTCAGAGAAGCACTCAGGGGCAGTTAAAGCAGAGTGTGGGGAACAACCCATCCCCATCTTAAAAACACATTTGTTTGCTTTAAAACTCTAGTTATCACTTCTGTGCCTCCCATTTAATCTGCCTCCAACTCTCTAGCATTGTAAATGCTTATAAATAGAGAGGGCCAGCTCGAATGAAACAACACTTTCAATGCTTCCAGTTATCTGTCAACAGCCTCTTAAAAATGCAATAGGATTCTCTCCCAGATGAGACATTGGGTTTACTGGTGATTTGCATTGTTTTTCCTCTCTTGTATATGACAAAAAAATAAAGACGATGTGTGGTTTTCATTTGCTTTTTTCCTCCTCACTTCAGTAGTCTCTAGAGGAAGGAACAGGGAGCCTACAGGAAAGAGGAGGAGGGGCTCTTTATCAGGGAGTGCAGGGATAGGATGAGGGGAAATGGTTTTCAGATGAAAGCGAAGAGGTTTAGATTAGAGATTAGGAAGAAATTATTTACTGTGAGGGTGGTGAGGAACAGGCACAGGTTGCTCAGAGAAGTCATGCAAGTGCCATCCGTGGAGGTGTTCAAGGCAGGGTTGAAAGAGGCTTTGAGCAACCTGATGTAATGGTGTCCGTGCCCATGGCAGTGGGGTTGGAACTGGATGAGCTCTAAGGTCCCTTCCAATCCAAACAATCCTGTGATTCTATGGTTCTATTAATTGGGGTGTATAACATTCCCTGGACAAATACTGCTCTCTTCCAGGGTATCATCAATCTTAAATGACAAATCTGGGCTGACCACCTTTTTATGGCAGAGCTCTCTGGGCCAAAGCTGGCTGGGGTTAATGAAAAACTCCTAATTGAAGAGTTCACCACCAGTACAGGCTGAAGACTGCCCTGCATTGCTGCAGGCAGCCAGGATTTATTCCAGCCCCTAGGACACAGCTCGTCCATGTCCATGCATCCTTGCACTGTGCAAGAGTTAGTTTAGGAGTGCTATCATGAATGAGTGGATTAGATGCATCAGAGACCCCGGCACAGAGGCTCTAGCTCTGCCTCACCATCCTGCACACCTTTGTGTGCTTTTACTCTCCTCCGCTGCTTTCCTAGACAGCACAATTTCAAGGGATGCCTTCTGCCAAGGACCATTCCCAAAAGGCAGGACAGACAAGATAATCCTGTTTGGGCAGTAAAAGTGTGAAAACAATATGTGCCTTGCAGCCAGAAAACACTCTGGCTTTTTTCACTCTCCTCTATATATTTTGAAAATACAGAAATAATTTGTGAAATTTGAGTTTCTTTCTTCTTTACTACTGATGAAGCAATTGACACCTGTGGGCAACAGAGTGCTCAGCACCGGCTGATCGCATTCGGGCTAGGAGTTTATTCGACTGTGTGGATCATTGGCAGATGCCTCCTGGTTTTACCCCACGCAAGGGCTGTCCAAGCAGAGGTGTGCAGGACAGAACACAGCTAGGGAGGGAAGCCTTACGGCTCAGCTCTGAGAAGGGGTAGACCATGCGTTAGAGCAGTTACAGCTACACTTCTTATTTTAAGAGTACTTGTTTTCCTGCAGTAAATCCCAGGCTGTTTCTACACCTCAGTTTACCCAAAATCCAGATGGAGACAATCCCAGGTGTGAGGACTGTGCGTGCTGACCTGGCCATTAGCAGGATTATTCTCCTTTGGATATTCTCCAAAATGGTATTACTGATTTTCTGCATCATGTGGCAAATGTTTAGGGCAGCTTTTGAGCATTTGAAGTCCTTTTATGCTTAGAAGAAAGCATGACTGTAGGAGTCCCATCCACAGCAGAACAGAAAGGGCTTGAAAACCATTTAAGATAAAATGGGAACTTTGGAAATGAAATCTTTTATTTTATGTCCTTATGTTTTTAATTTGCCAGATAAGTGGGAGAGAAGTGCTGAGAAAGACAGCAGCGTGAACAACAAAGAAAAGATTAAAGCCACACTCTCTTCCTGCTTATGCTTTATTTTTTCTTAGCCTTTAGCTCACATTATGGTGTCTGTAACATTTTGCCATTCTGGGCTAAAAAGGATCAGCAGAAAATAAAAGCTCATTTTCCTTAAAGAGCAATACTTGTCATGTGATTAGTGAGCGTCCTGCTCGGATGGAGAAGAGATACAATGAGGAAGCCCAAATATTGTCCAGCTCTTTTGAGTGGAAATATCTGATATGAAACAGGGTACAGGCTCCCTCAGCTGCATCACAGAGGCACTGGGGATCATTTCCATCCAGTGATTTTATGAAAATTTTATCTTCAATCTGACATAACATCTTTCAGACTTTGCACTGCTTGTCAACTTTGGTTAACACTGTAAAAAGGGCTGAAATTGTTTTAGGGTTGACGCAAAAAGACAGATAACTTACACAGTTTGACTGTGCGGTCTTATTTTGTTAGGAAAGTGGACTAAAAAGCAAGAGACCTGGCTTATAGTGTTTTATCCCTCAGTTTCCCTACTCTACAGGGGTGCTATGAGATTTCTGTTCTTTTCTAGAGCAATGAACAGAAACTCCCTGGTAGTGCAAATCAATACCACTAAATCGGACTTAATTTTATTTGTTCCTTTGGCAAATGAGTGAAACCCTCACTGGGGCTATTCTGATTCATATGTCTGTGAGGTATCATTATAATTACTGAACATCTGGTGTTCCACAGGCCTGGGACTTCACAGAAGCCTGCGAAAGTTTTGCCACAATTTCTGAGGCTCCAAGAAATCACTTCAAGTATGCCATTCCTTTAAATGCTGGTGTTGTTTATCAACATTTTCTTTAAGGATCTGGTCCTTACCACTTCCGGAGTCCTCATAGCAAATGGATGGATCACTGGTGCGATGATCTCAGTTTTCTCAATAGCTGTGATCTGCTTCTGTCTTTCTTTCCCTTTCCTCTACAGAAAGTTTCTTACCCGTTGCATGCTTTCATTCATGTGGGAAGCTGCAAACCCCTCCAAATATGAACAATTAATAGCTATGTAGACTGTTAATGGTGCTCTATAAATGATGTGAACCAAATACAACATGAGGAGTGGCTGAAAGAACTGGAGTTGTTTAGCCTGGAGAAGGGGAGGTTGAGGGGAGACCTCATTGCCCTCTACAACTTCCTGAAAGGAGATTGTAACAAGGTGGGTGCTGGTCTGTACTCTCAAGTAAAAGTGAAAGGATGAGAGGAAATGGCCTCAAGTTACACCAGGGAAGGTTTAGATTGGTTATTAGAAAAAATGTCTTTACTGTAAGAGCGGTGAAGCACTGGAACAGGCTGCCCAGGGCAGTGGTGGAAGCAACACCCCTGGAGGGGTTAAGAAAGCGTGTTGATGTGGTACTTTGTGACATGGTTTATTTGACATGGTGGTGTTGCACTGATGGTTGGACTTGATGATTTTAGACATCTCTTCCAACCGTAATGATTCTATGATTCTACGCTAATGACCTCATGTTAGCATTGATGTTACCAGCATGTACAGAGCATGTCTTGTGCTGAGTTTGAGGAGCGGAATTTTGGAGGTGAACTGAAAGCACATTGGTGAGTTTTGTTTCAAGAATGTGAAACACAAGGAAGGGATGCTACTCACACCCTCAATGCGTTTTCCAAAACCAGACCCCAATATTAGGGTAAATAACAGGATATCATAATACGGGTAGCCTGGTAAGTATAACACGTAGAAGAGCAAGTGACCTTTGTGCTGCTAAAACACTTTTTGACTTGGTTGGGGAGAAAAATCCTCTGTCATATTCAGAACTGGATGATGGAGTAGAAAGCAGGGATGGGGAAATTGAAGAATCTAGTCTTTAGAACAGGGAGAAATTGAAGATAGTGTTTTGCATCAGTGATCCATCTGTAGGGAAGGCGCTGAACTCAGCCCCTGAGATGATGCCAACCTGCATATCTCTGTCTGCAGACAGAGAACATCTTCTCAAACCAGAGAAGAATGATGAATACTACCCACAAGGCCAGCTGGCTTCCTTTTGCATGACTAGGTCACAGCTAGCTGTCCTGTCTGGCTGTTCAGCCAACGAAAACAAAGAAGAGCAGAAGAGGGCTAACCTCATCCCAGGCCAAAGGAGGCAAGGGTGACAGGTACCATCCTGAAAGAGGTCTAAGCTAGTCTATGTCATTGCACATTAATATGAGTTGAGTTGGTGGTCAGGCAACAACGGGATGGAGGTCACTTCAGACACTGGCACTCTGGAGCCATTGGAATGCGCCTTACTCAACGAGGAGGCCAACAGCAGTTCATGCCAGAACGGTTTAGTGTAGTTTTGAGTCCTTCCTCCTGCTAGGGAAAGCACTACAGGTCCAAGCAGCAGTTTTTCCTCTAATTCTGTCCTGAGATGATGCATCAATGAAAGGAAAAAAACATTTGAAGAGATGAATGGATTGGAAGATGATTGATGGGGCAATAAAGGTAAAAGAGGAGGCAAGATGCCTACAGAGAGGCATCTGGGGCAGGGGTGGATTATGTTGGGTTTGGACAACCATGACTGCAAGGAAAACAGAGCCTGGAGTCCAGCATGCCTGACACAGAAGAAGCATAGTTCAGTAACCAAGTCTGCAAGATCTTTACCTGTACTGGTGAAACGGTGCTGTTCAACACAAAACCCCTGACATTGACTTTGATCCTCCTCCCCAAACAAATTAAGTGAGGGAAAAAAAACAACCCATGAATTTTACTTTTTCCAAATACCTCTTTTCCTTCTGAAGTGGTATAAAATGTTCTGATTCTATAGTCTTCCTTAAAAAAGACAATGAACCCTTCTTTCTCCTTGTAAGAAAAAAGGAGGATGCACAATGCAAGTAAAAATGGCACATGTTTAAGCATTTGATACCAAAAGCACCGCACAAAAAAAGATAAAAAAAGGAAATTTGGGGCTGTTTTCTCTCATTTTCATCCCCCATTCTTGTTCTGAGAAAACAAACAAGTCCATCTGATCAAAAAAGACACGTTCAGAACAAAAATGTAGGGATCTGTTTTGTTTCTCACTAATGTTCATCTGGAGAGTGTGGGAGCTGAAAGTGTGTGTTTGTGCTGGTGAATAAAAGAGGATAAAGGAGGAATCCAAAACCTTGAGAGCAAGTAATACAGCATGTCTCATGTCTGTACTTCTCTGTGTTAGTCCATCTTGAACAGACTGTGTCCATGCTATAAAGCCCTTGGGAGGGGATTTTTTTACCAATAATGGTAGGGGAGGGTCTACATTTCATATCCTGATGTATTACTATGGGAGGGTCCCCAGGGATAATTAAGGATGCAAAGCCAGGCATTAGCGTTGGAAAGCTGTACAGAGGGAGGAAGATGAACCCCAAATCTAGTCTCACTCATGTTGTCTGCTATCAGAGGTCCTCAGAGTTAACTGCTCACCACACCCATCTTCGCCTTGCAGAGAACTAAAGTGATCCAGAACAGAGCCAGGGATCAAAGTAATCATTTTGTGATGCGAGAAGCTGGGGAACAGGCTGCAAGTCCACGCCTTGGCAGAATTCATTTAGCAATGTTGATAAAATTTATCACACTAGAGCTGCCTAATATACGGAGGATCACATGCTAGAGGAACCTCCCACCTTGCATGGTGCGTGATACAGAAAGACAAAACTTACTGTTAGACTAAAAATGTGGATTGTGACTATATTTCTTTTCTAGTGATTTCCTGCATACCGGGTAAGTGTATCAATCTATCTACAGCTGTCGATGTTTGAAGACAACTAACGTAGGAACACTGGGTAAGCACAACCCAGCTGGGAAAAGCTGCCTCATTATACCAAATGAAGCGTGACCTGTGGAGGCTTGATCACCGCGTTAACTGCAGTGGGAAGATCTCCCAGAGATAGATGATGTGCTTTGGATTGCTCAGAGTATTTGAGAAGAGAAAGAGGAATATGTTGGTAAAGACTGACGGGAAAGATAAGGTGACATTGTAAAAATTATCATCCTCTGAATGAAATTGGAGTTGCAAGAATGGATGGGACCAGGTAGGCTGAGAAATGGGAGCAAACAGAGGGTCTGTCCATCTGGGGTGCTTGCATCACTCCTGCAATTTACCAGGACCTGGGGATTCCAACCCTTCCCAGCCGATTTGCAGGGAGATTTACAGTTAGGAAGATTGCCTTAATCTCTAAGCAAAACCTTGTTTCCTGCAAAGGAAAATAATTCCTTTATGTCCTGCCCCAAAAAGTATTTCCCAGACACAGAACAATGATCCACCACTTTATATGTGCAGTGTTTTCTCAGATGGAAGAGTATTATATCCTCCCTTTAGTCTTCTTATTTCTAGACTGAAAAAATCTCATTTCTGTCCGTGTTCATTCAGGTCACTTGTAACACATCTGCCACATTTGCTGAACCCTGGACTTCCCCTAATTAATTTTTGATTTTCTTAAAAAGAAGTCTTTTAGAGTGGATGTGGGATTGCAGGTAAAAGTTCATCCATTTATAAGCACAGAGAACTGATTTCTTCTCATATCTAACACAAAGAATTGTTTAAAACACCCAGAAGATATTATTTGCATCATTATTTTTATTTCCTGCAACAGCGTGAAAGAAATTGAAAGGAGACAAACTAGAGGAGAATCCTTTTCATGAATCATCCTGTCACCTGCAGCACCCCTCACAGCAAGCAAGTGGAGAGAATTATGGAAGAAAAAGAGTCATTGGAGACACATCCACCCAGTGTTATCAGAGTATGACAGCAGTCCTGTCTGAGGAAGGAGTACCCTTACATGCTTGGCCCGTTCTCAGTCAGGGCCCTTCCTCAACTGATCAGGAATTTGTAAATCTGTGTTTTAGAGGTAGAATTAATGGTCACCCTTTTTGAGGGACTTATTTTTGATGTAGAAGATCTACTTGTCCCTCTGCCTTGATTGGAGGGGTCTGACTACTTTCCAGGTTAACAATGATGAACAGGGAAGAGGGGTAGAAAGAAAAGCAGAGTATGTGACTTGTAGACCAGTAGCCCTGCTCCTTCCTGACCTGTGTCTGCATTCCATTTTCTTCATTGTTTTGGGAAGCTTCCTGCACACGGGGGTGAGCAGCAGCTATTAGTTTTCCAAAATTCACACATCAGAGGAATTTCATAGAGTCATATAGTGGTTTGGGTTGGAAGGGACCTTAAAGCCTGTTCAGTTCCACCGGATTGCCTCCAGGGATGGGGCATCCATGACTTCTCTGGGCAAGCTGTGCTAGTGCCTCAACACCATCACAGTCAAAAAATTTTTCCTAATATCTAACCTAATGCTACCCTCTTTCAGCCTAAAACTATTGCCCCTCATCTTATCCCTGCACTCCCTGATGATGAAACCCTCCACAACTTTCCTGTAGGCTCCCTCCAAGTACTGGAAGGCTGCTTCTCAGAGCCGTGTCTTCTCCAGGCTGAACAAGCCCAACTCTCTCAGTGTGTCCTTATCTGGGAGGTGCTCCCCTCCTCGGATCATCTTCGTGTCCTCCTCTGGACTCACTCCGACAGATCCATGTCCTTCATGTGCTGAGGACTCCAGAACTGAATGCAGTACTCCAGGTGAGGTCTCACAAGACCTGGGTAGTGCAGAATTTAGATGTTGATGACTGATCTCTTATTTTAGCTGCTCAAGGAGGAGCTGTGTTAGACAGCATCTTCCCCTGCTGTGGGTATGAACAGTGGTTGTAACCCAGACTTTCCTCGTTGCCATCCTTAGGCAGGAGCAACTTCATCACCTTCAGTTCCCCCGTACTTCAAGAGGGTTTGAAAGTACTGCATTTCAGCCATCTCTGTCCAACAGTTAGGATCTGTCTCTGCCTCTTTGCCTCTGCAAAACTGGTCCCATGAAGGTGCAGCCAGCTCCATTCGCTGCTTTAGCTCACTTGATTTTGTTCTCCTCACAAGTTTCTCACTTTACTGTCCCCAGATGGTTCCTTGTGTGGGGGCTTGTCTTCTCTTGGGGTGCTATGATGCAGGCAATGGGCAATCAGGCAGGAAGCATTTCCCCCATCCTTAGTTCACAACATGCATTTACTTAGAAAGGAGGAGCCTTACACCCTGACTGTGCTGCGTAGTGGTTTCTTCTCTGTAGCTCAAAAGAAGAGAAGGAATGAGGAATTTTTTCCTACTTTACAGACACCCCAAGTCCACATAAGTGAAAGCAGCTTGTGGGAGGTGGCGGTAGAAGGATATTCACTGTTCCAGCAGTAAAACAGCTGATGCACGAGGGAGCAAGAAAACCACCTCTGTGTGAAAGGGATGACATTTCAGTTGGGAGGTAAAGACGAAATGCTAACAAGGACAGCAAGAAGCAAACACACATCCAGTAGCGGGTAGTCCATGAAAATCAGCACAGGCTGTAAGTGACATTTGAAAAACACAGCAACAGACATCCAAATCCCAGATCTGTTATTTCTGCCGGGAAGTTTTCACACCACCAAGGGAAAAACAAAGGCCTTGGTGTTTTTCATAGAATGTCACAGCAGGTAAAAGCCAGAGCTCGCCTACTGACAGTAAGAATTCCAGGAGTGCAGCTATCCTGCAGGTCTTGTGGTGCTCTAAGAGGAAGTGCACTGTGCCCTGAATTATTCTAGTTAAGTGAAGATATTAGAATTAACAGTTCAACAGTGAGTAATGCTGATTTTTGTAGTTTCTGCACTTTCCCTACTGCAGAAGTTCTCAACATTTTTTTTTTGGTTTGCAGGTATTTTGGTGTTTTCTGCTGAGTTGTAGATCCCTGAATAGCAAACTTAAGCTTGCTGACAATAGTTTTGATTTCTTAATTACTTTTCATGGGCTCAGAGGCAGTCCAGAGACCACATTTCCCCCCGGGATTTGTAGACAACAGCCTGAAGAGAACTGATAAGTTTATTAAAGTATCTGCTGTTACTTTGAAGCCCTGGAGTTCCTATTAATAGCCTAACGATACTGCATATGTGCTTAAGGGAAGGAAATTGCCCCCTCCTATCATCTACTCTTGAATAAAGCTAGCGGGACTCTGATGTTCTTCATACGTCTCTGTAAGGATGGAGCACTGCAGCACAAGCATTGCTTCACGCTAGCATGGCTGAATGTCTTTGGGAAGGTGGGCAACCCGTGTCTCATCAGCCTGGAGTAGCGCAGAGCGAGCCTGTGACTATTTGCCCTAAACACACAAGGAATTTTGCAGTATTTAATCACAAGAGACAACATAGTGTCTAACTTAACCTCTAGTTAACAGCAGAGAAAGGACTTCCTCTGCTGACTTTTGAACTGAGTCCAGTCATTTGTTTTCTTAAGCAAGTACTTTCAGCCACCACATTCGGGCATGTTAGTAAGACTTCAGGAATGAAGAGGCTATTTGCCATAACCCTTCAAAACTTGTCTTTAACTCCTGCTTATTATAAAAAAACAGAAACAAAACCTTATTTCTCATTCAAAAGCTCTTGTTTGAACTCCAGAACCTAATTATGCATCTTCAGAGAGTTAAAGGATAGGGTCTGTGTCTTCTTTCTGCTAAAAGATGTGAAAGAACACATTGAACGTTCTCATTTTGGTATTCGTTAGACTAAGAAATACTTACAGATCCAGGGAGTGAATTACTCAGACTCTGCCAGAAAGCAAATAATTTGCGTTAGCAAAGGATCTCCATTCTCTCAGGAGCACTTGTTGCTTATTTTTTCTCCTCTGCTTTTATTTTTGTGCCTCACAGCATAAATCAGCACTGACCTCAGTGAGTCAGAATAACGAGCAGCAAATGTGGAGGAAGAAAGGGTACCAATGTCCTTGGCTCTGCCCTCTGGGTCTGAACCAAGCATGGTTATCTGTCTCCTAGGACTTCAGAGGTTGCTACATCTAGTAGGAAGACCTTCAGTCAATGTCTGTTATTACAAAGCAGTATATATACTTTGGGATTCATGCCTCAATTAAGTTAAATAACAGAATTTGATAAATGAAGGGTACAGAGAACTGCAGTTGAAAGGAGTTCTGACTATCAACCTCTAAACAAAGAACCTTATTTCCTTAGGCTATGACTCATGTAAGAGATAGCAACCTTCTGCAACCTCAGCTATTATTGAAAGGTTTAAAGATAAAGAACCTTTCAGGACCTGGAAAATGGACTATTTGCCATGAACATGTTGTTGATTTGTTTTTTTTTTTAATTTGTGTCTTCTTTTTCAGCTGTACTACCTGACCTATGAAGAAGCATTGTCAGCACTTACATACAAACCTTGCCTTTTGTAAGTCCTCCGGTCGTTCCCTCCACTTCCACCATTACTTTGCCAAATCACTATCACCATCCTGGAGTGGACCACCAAGCGGTGCCTTGCAATATGAATCTCTCAGCTTTGACTTTGCAAATGAGTCCAAGAAAGAAAACAACTGCCCATCCTTGTAATATTTCAGACTGTGTTCATTAAGAAACCTGTTGCCCAAAAAGGAGGATGCTGATTCTTCTCTTGTCTTTCTCTCACTGTGCAGACTAAAAGCATGAGCCTTTGTCTAACATGGAAATGGATTCTGGAAAATGTGTTGCTGAGAGCAATTTTGCAATAATGGAGGGAATATCAGTAAGAGACCAGCTCTTTCCTGGCTGTATATTCCATTATTGAGCATCAGAGGCTTGATTTTTCTAAAGCTCTCAGCCAAATGCTCACCTGTTCATCACCTACCATCAAAGTAAGATTTTCAGAAGAGATCATCTGCCACTTAGACTCTAAAGCAAATTTCCAGAAAAACTCCTCTTTGCCTCCTCACTTCTAACGCAACTCCTTTGAAAACCGGCATTAGTGCTGAATGGGAGGCAAGGATACAAGAACAGCATCAGGGAAGTCAAGGCAGGCAAACTTTTAGGTGTAGATCAGAAAATGTGCAGGGGTGGATTTTCAATGTGGTGTCTCAACACTTCCCTGCAACTGGAGTGGCAGCCTTTACATGTTATCACTCCTCTTCATTTTCCTCCTGTAGTTACCACATCCATGCGTGTTTGGGGTAACAGCTGTGGGAGGAGCAGGTCTCAGGTTTCTCGATAGTGCAAGAGCCTTGAGGACTCTGTCTATGAATGAAAACTGCCCTCTGTCACCTCAGAATAAATTTCTACCTGTAAGATTTCCAAATGAAAAGGGAAAGTGTCCCTGCTCATGATGGGGTGTGTGGTGGTGAAACTGGATGATCTTTAAGGTCCCTTCCAACCCAACACATTCTACGATTCTGTTACCCATGAAGCAGGAGCACAAATCCTTGGTTTTAAAGGGAGGTGACACAGTAGAAAGTATTGCTGGAGCATTGAATAAGCCCGCATCTGTGTACAGTTAACAGGTCTCAAAACACACAATAACATAATCAACAGTAAGAAAAAAAACCCAAACCCAAGCCACTAACCCCTAAAACCCTACCGCAACTACAGGCAGGAGTAGCGAACCAGCTTCAAAACTGCTTTGTTCACATACCGTGTTCTCCCCAGGCTGCAGAGGAAACACATGATTTCTTGTATATTTTTCAAGAAATATGTAGCAGTTCCCAGAACAAGGCCAGGGTTATGTTTTCTGGGGTCATTTTTTAGCTGTACCTGGGATGAAATATCACCAGAGGTAACCTCTCCACCCACTGCCTTGCATCTGCTCTTCTTGAATCCGCACTGCAAAGGGAGATCATGGCAAGAATGTCAACAGCCTGGTGCTTCCAATTCCCAAAGAAATCCTTAATCATCCTTGGTGATCTGAATTTGGCTCAGACCCTTTTGAACTCAGCATTAAACTTCAAGGCAGCTTTTATTTTTCAAAGGGAAGTGCTTGTGTACGGGCTGAAATTGTTCCCATTTTCCTTGCTGTTTTGTTGCTCTACTAACTGTGTGTTTTCTGCTTATACCAAATAGAAATGAGGAGCTGAGTATCATCACAAGGTTGCTTGGTTTTGGGAAAATGCAATCTTTGAGCTATTCTGAATCAAAACAGTTTGTTTCACATCATAGTGAATATTTTTTGCTCAAGAGCTTCTGTGCTCTTCTGTGTCCACCCTAACTTCTCTGGCTCCTTCCGGGACCCATTATTCAGGTACTTCTTGTAATCCCTTGATATTTTCTGGTCTTCACAATCAGAGTACATCTCCCATGATGTCCTACAGCCTCAAGGGCAGAAAGTTTTCTCTGTTGTTGAGGGAAGGCAAAGAAACAGAGGGACGCTTTGGAAAGTATAGAACCACCAGAGATCCTTCCCTTAGAGAATAATATACATAAGATATCTTCAAATTCAAGTTTTTAGTGCATGTGCCAAGCATTCCAAAATAAAATAAGGAGATATTTGCTATTAAAACTTGTCAGATTTCTCTACATGGTATATTCTTTGTGTAATCATTAAGAGTTGGTTCAATCCAGAGCTGAAATCAAGCTTACATATACCCTGACATTTCCCTAACAGTGCTTCTGATCACCAGAAAGTCACTTCTGTCTGTTGAAAGGTATTTTTCATCAGCTGCTTCCCTTTCTCCAGGCGGAAGGGTCCCTGTTGAAATTCTTTCCTAAAAGAGATATCATAATGGGCCCTGCTCATCTGCGTGTAATCCTGGTGATGGCAGCTGTCATTCTTTGTGCAAAGAAAGCTTTGTCAGTGCTTGTTTTGTTTCTCCTTTGGAGTATTTTCCTGATCACCTCTTCTATTTGTGCTGCTGATTATATCCCACAATTGTATAAATAAAACGTTTTCCTTGTGTTGTTGATGAAGATTTGATTTTCAGATGGAGGAAAAAACTCACAAACAAGCAACTCAGTAATTAAATCCTAAAGCCATCTGGATTTAAAGGCAAAGGGCAAACCAGCCTTAATACCTGCATTGGCTGTCCCCTGGGAATAAGGAACAACTCTGATTTCCTCTCCACCCTTCCGAATCCAGTCAGAAAACTCACCCTAAATTATGGGGACATTGAAAATGAGAAAGGATGTGAAGAATAGCCTTCCCACGAAGCCAATCTTCTACCCAGCAATACTCATTCTCCCATCTGGCCCAGGCGTGTACAGATCCTGCAAGCTACGATCCAGCCAACAACTGGAGCGTGCGGATGGGAGCTAATTATCAGAGATACTTCTCTGAATGGGATTCTCAGGCTGCACAGACAGAGCGGTACCCAGCAAGCAAAACGCAGGAATGGGTCCAAAACCTCATGAATCAATGCTGAGGGTGCATTACCAGCTGCTGGAGAGAGCACATAAGACTATAGGAATGACACGAAGCTTTAATCTATGTTGTAAAAGTTGGTTTGCAATAGGTTTTTGCTTTGATGGTGTTTCCAGAGAGAGAAAAGGGGATTACTGACAAAGGCAGAGGGAGGGAATGTGTAAAGAGTGGCATCTCCACTACTTTCCTGGAGATCTCCAGAGCATGAGGATTTAGAACAAATCTGCAAGGAAATGTGAATTCTGTTGAAGGCATGCTAGTACATCAATATTCTCTATCATCTCCTCTGTTCAAACTATATGAGACATGAGGGTGGGTGAGAATACAAGCTGCCACAATCCATCTGTGCCCAACAGTAGTGCACATCCTCTGACAGATGAGAAACTTGCATACAGAACTTTCAACCTGCTTGTCTGTTTGTATTGCCAATCCACAACACAGTTTGTTTCTGACACAAATAGCTACGAATATACCACCAAAAGCAGGAGTTTCTGCCTTGGTATATGAATTACCTACCAGTACCCTTAGAAAAGATTTCTTTTGATTGCAAGCGTCTATCTTATCTTCACTTGTATTTTGTGCCCTTGCACATTTAATGCCATAAGAGTATATGTATTGGACCTTCCATTGATTTATTACATTGTTATTGCATTTATTTTATGCATGGTGAAGTATGTTGTTAGATAAACCTGTTATTTCTTAGAGTGGAAGCCTAAACTCTTTAATGGATGTTCCTTGAACTCTCCTTGCTCACAAACAGTGCCTGGGATGCAACAAATACAACTGTCAAAGTCGATAGAACTGTGAAGATCCTCACACTGTTATCAGTCCCACATCCCCCACACTGTGTTATTAGTTTGTTTTCAGAGCTTTTTTTGTAAGCTAAGTTTTTCTAGAGCTGTAAGTTTAGAATACAACAGTGCAGCATGGTGCTAAACAAGTTCTAACAGTGTGAAAATATTCACAAATGGTAAATTGTATAGGAAAATATGGGATAGTTTTGTGGATGTATCAGTAGATCAATAAGGTACTGCAATTTCTACTGTCAGCAGTTACAAACCTACTGCCTACAGAGGAATTCCTGGCGTGTTTGGCCACAGAGGTACGAGACTGCAAAAGCTGTGTATAAGAAGTGGTGTGTATAAGAAGCTGTGTATAAGGTGGTGTAACTTGGGAATGAGAACGTATACATGTGGAGATATTCAGGAATCACTTTCAACCACACATTACTTCATTTTGTGCTAATTTTCAAATCTATACAAGCCATGAGTTACTGGGATACCAGGTAGGCCTTTTATGTGTTGGTTTCCTATTTTTCTACTTTACCCATGCTGTATCTGAGATCATTCCAGAAAGGATCTCTGAGATGAGGAAGATGATCCTGGAGATGATTATCCTAGAGATGTGGAAGGACCATCACACTGAATTGCAAATGAAAATGTACCGTAAACCTAAGCCTGCCTTCTGTCGCAGAGGGCAGAGTTGGCAGGATGTGGTGCTGCCAGTATCTCCCTGCTGTTCTCTGCAATATTTCCTCTTCTTCCTGTGCAGAAAGACCTTCCATATGCAACCGTTTTGAATGTCAACCCCACCAGCTGCCACTACAATTATACTGTTATGTTCCGGTAACGCATGGTCAGATCAGACCTGTGTTTAACACAGTACAGACATGGGGAAAATGAACACTCCTAACCCCTAGGTAACAGATGACCAAAAATAGGTGCAAGAAAAAAAGAGGATAAGGCTATTACTAGCAGAGAGGATTGCCCCACGGTCTGAGGGATGCCCTCACATGATATACAGTTCATCAAAGTATTAAAAGCCTGAGACATCCAGAGGCAAAGGAATGAAGATTGCCTTCACTTTTTTGTTGTGAACTGAGAAGGCAGAGGATTGAGCATATTATCCATCCTCAGTTGTTGGCTGAGCTTGTAACCGAAACCACGCTCTGCAAGTCAGTTTGATAGCAAAAAGAGCTGGTTTTATTGCTGCAGAAAATACTGTATTAGAGAAAATCTGAAACTCTCACATAATCTTATTGCTGCATCTCCACTAATAAGCTAAACAGAGTCAGGACACAGCCTATGGCTGACCGAACGGTCTAATTTTTAATATATTTCCTTGCACATCTTCAGCCTATGCCAACTAAGATCCCTCCATATAAAACTGGGAAAAGTATAAACCTGACCTCTTTTGGGTCAGTAGGTTCTCAGACTGGTCTTGCCTTATTTTATTTATTACAAAAGGTGAAATATCAAGGGCTTTGCAAAGGTCTTGCAGCTACTTAGAAATTCTGGTGTGATGTTGCTGAAAGCTGCTTTGTGAAATCTAAGCCACACACAGTTTGGCATTTCTGAAAAGACTGATGATCCCAGGAAGATAATGACCTGCAGCAGTAGGGGGTCTTATAGTCTTGGAGGCTTTGAAATCTCTCCATGTTTTCTTTCTTCCTTTCTTTGCAGTTTGGAGACTATATCTGAAAACCTCTAAGGAAGTTCTTGTAATAGATACAGAAAAGAAGAACCTAAAGCTCCATCCTTGCCTATCAAGATCGTGGTACATCGTTCTCTTAAGCACGCAAATGCAGAAGGATGATATGGTTAAGAGTTGTCCTTAGGACATTCCTCACCACCTGACCTGCCATGCAGATTTACGGTTATAAATAGTCCACATACAAAATCAAAATATAAAGTTGTCAGTTTAATGGTGTCTGAACACTTCACATTCCTTCTTAAAAGGAGGAAATTCCTTCAAGTGGAATGTTCAACAAGAGCACCCAAAATAGGACCTTTTTTTTCCCTAACCAGCCTTGGCTTCAAGCTTCAGACTCCTCCCAGGCATTTTTCATGTAAGGCTCCAGGCAGTCTCACCCTGGGCACTTGATAGCTTGGCTCGGTTGTCTATCCCAGGCTTGTTTGGAAAGGCAACAGGTAGACAGACAAACCGAGGACTGCACTCCAGAGTCCCTTCCAAAATCCAAGGGAGCTATTTCAGCAGCCACTGTATGGTCTGGTGACATTAATGAATTGCATTATATGCAGTGAACTGAAAACTAGTTTTGTTTAGGCAAACGTATCAAGAGATTACCTCATAGGGTGTTTGGAAGTACTGAACGTGAGTCATCAAGGTCTCACGCCATCCTCTGCGTAATGACTACATAGCTAGAATGGCAGGCTCATGTGCGCTAAAATAAATAGTTGTGCCAAGGCCAGCTTATTGGGTACAACTGTTCTCTGACCCTGTTTATGAAGCCATCTTTGTTGGATACAATTTTTGCAAGTTTCCTCAGAGGCTGAATAAAATGTTTTTGCAATTTCTTCTCCCTGAAGCCACGTAAAAGCATTTCTGGAAGGATGGGAGCTTCAGGTGGAGAAAAGAAATGCACAGAAGATGAAGAACTCGAAAGTCTGTGGAAAGGACAGAAATGGAGAACTTCTGCAGAAGAAAGATTTGTAGCACCCGCAAATATGGAGAGGATTGTTTCTAACTTTAACACCTTTACCTCTTTTTCTGTGGGGATAAATTGGATTGTGACAGGACAGAAAAATCAAAAATGACTGTGTTAAGTTCAGGAGTTCTTGAGACTCGCACCCATCAGCATAAGAGGTGCTAGCTAAGGTGGCATTCTTAGAGCCAAGGAGCTCCAAAACTCAAACCCAGCCCCAAATAAAAGCTTGTGTCCCAAATGCATTTGGGGAACGGGAAGGCTGAAAGGGGACTGCACAGTTATGTTGTGTTTTCATGATCATGTTGGAAAAGAACATCCTCTGTCCTATGACTTTACATCTGTATGACGCTACTGCATTTCTTTTCATAGACAGCCTGTGCAGCTGGTGGAAAAATCAACTCTGTTGGACTCACAGGACTGAGCAACTCGGGGAGGTCATATAACTGTGCTGCAAATAAGTGTGTGCAAATAGCAAAAGTGTTAGTTTTACAGTATGCATTAGGATGTGAGGATGATTGTATATTAGTTATATGGAAAAACCTGAATGATTTCACAGGAGGAGTGATGAACATAGCACCCTGGTAAATCTGTATCTGCCTACCTGTTCATCTGTCTGCAGGATCTCTTTAGGTCATCCCCCTTTTTTGATGGAAGGGGAGAGCTGTGACATTCCAAGGATATTACTGGTCTTTAGAAGAAGCCCTCAGCCACTTATTCCAGCCTTGTTTTCTTGTATTTCAGGCCATGATGCAAACCGAGTCTGAATGTAAACCCTGGAGACTTGAGAGGTGTTTGGGTCTGATGACTTGCAGAGATAATTATTTGGGTGGGAGGTTACAAGGAAGGAATGGTTCAATATAAATCCTTTGAAGTGTGTGCTTGAACTTCTTTGAACAAAGAGAAGCACGAGGTGTGGTCTTGAACAAGGATGCAAGACGAGTAAAAGTGGGTTTATCAAAAAGGGACACAATTGACTGTAGCCTTTCAGATGGCAGAGGAGGATTGTCCCCTCTGCCTGACACCAGTAAGATGCAGGGATGCAGCAAGGCCCTTTTCTCTTCTGGATGGCAATATCTTATCTACCTATTCTTGAATTAGGAGCAGAGCTTCTTTGCATTTATGGATATCAAGGCCTCAATCTCTGGTAGGAGTTCAGAGCACTCCTACAACTCATCATAAATGAGGATTATTCCTTTGTTGTTCCCTGTAAACAAACCCCATCTCTCATCACAGAGGAAGGCATCATTTGGAAATTTCCACCTCTTATTGTCTCCGTTGTTTTTTTCTATATATTTTGTCTCCAGTGAGCATCCTAATGGTGGCTTAGATATAAACTATGAAAAAAATGTGTCTAGGGATTTTAATCTTCCTTGGGACATTTGCTTGCAAACATCTGCCTGCTTGTGCAATCTGGCTTCTTGCAGCAGAAAACTTGTTCTTCAGAAACATTTTGATGAACCCTAGGACTCTGGTATGGGTGGTTTGATTGTCCCAAGAGTCAGGGGAGGGGGATGTGAAAGGGGGATGACTCTGGCAGATGCAGGGAAACTAGTTCTGACTTTCCTGTCATTTATGGGTGGGATATGAGCAAAGGGTTTCCCTTGAGCTTCATCCACGCCATCCCTGTCTCTTTGCATTGACAACGGCATAAACAAGAGTGGCTCTAAAGTCAGAAAACTTGCAGATGCATCCTCTAAGCGGACATGACAGCAAAGTCACCTTGCACGTTGTTGTGGGTAGAAGGCATCTGAAGCAGGGCAAGTTTGTCCAAGAGCAGGGTTGCCTCCTCATCCCACTGCAAACAGACTCACCTTCAGCAGGTCCTGCCAGCTGCATTCTCTGCTCTAATTCCCAGACAAAATGCACCAAATGCACTACTCTATAGCTGAGGGGCAGAAACCCCTGGCAACAATGGGAGTGAGGGAGCAGACTGGTGAAGGCACAGATGGACTGCTGTGGTTCTCCACTGTCAGTTTAAGTTTGAAGGGATGATGTCCCAACAAGGGCAAAGCGAATGCTAAGTGATCTCCTATATCAGGGTCATAATTAAAGGAAGACCTGAAGACCTCCTCAAGACAGTCTCCAGAGAGAGTGATAGCAGAGGTGGGGACTGGCTGGAGAAGAGCTGCTCTGCAAGTTCTCCACCACCTCCCACCATCCATCTGTCCCTCCAGACTGGCTCTGAACAATGCACCACACTATGGCTGATGAGCAGTCCCGCTCCTACTGGATATCTTACTTTGCAAATCTACTGATGAGATCAAATCTCATGAGCAAAGAGTTACCTCGCTTTATTAAAGCTGGGGTCACATACATCATTACCGAGAATTTCACATTCTTCCATGAGGCTTTCTTCAATCATTCACTGCTGAAGCTTCCCTAGGTTGCACAAAATCATTATTCTCATTTTACAGATGTGGCACTAAGGAGAGGTTACATGGGGGTATTCATTTCCCTTAGCTGTTAGAAACCTAAAATGAGATGTCTCACTCTAAACCAGTCATTGTGACCTTCCATTAGAGTGCAATAGAAGAAAAAGGTGCCTCCAGGGGAAAATTTATCCTATACACTGGTGATAACCCCGTTTAGGAGGAGATGCATCACCCTCCACTGTGTCTTTTCATGGATTCTAAAGTGATCTGAGGGTGTCTAACTTGCATGCAAACTAATGATTCTCACCCAAATTCACCTTCTGAGTCTGGAACTGACCTAAGAGCCCCCAGATCCTCATCCTTATTTTCCAGGACCAGTCAGCTTCATCTCAGCCCTCAGCAGCATGCTTGAGGATTTAAGACTGGCATTTAGGCTCTACTCCCAGCTGAGTCAAGTCAATGGCTGTCCTTTATCTTGTTAATAAAAACTAACCTGAATACAATACTAGAAATACACAGAGAAAGGATTCGTGTGGTCTCAGGTGGTATTTTGAACTGTAACAAACAGAGCCTATTTCAAGACAAAGCGCCTGCTATTACAGTGCTGAGCAGTTATGCTCTCCGTTAATGCAACGCACTGCTTTGGTGCTGATTTCTTTAGTGGTACTGCACTGGGGTGGTTTTGCTTTACTTTGTGACCCTATGTTGCCTCTTGTGTTAGATCCTCTGGTCAACTAACTCAAAGCCTTGGAGCTGTTACCTTTGACGAAATACTCACTTGGCTTCCTGCAGGGGAGCATGGATTTACTCCCTGAGGAGGGAAGAATGGGGATCATGCTTTCCTTGTTATGTTCTCGGTCTTCTGCTTGGTGGGAGGATGTGTTGGTCTGACAGGTACAGACAGAGAATCTCCCTCCTCCCCTGCTGTGTAGGGCATTGTTGTACCTGCACCAGGTTCCTCTGGATATCTACATCACCCTTGCAATCTCAGGTGTACCTTCTTACAAGAGCATGAAAAAGCCCCTGAAAAAGACACAGACAGGTAGATGTAGTGAGATGAGGGACAGATTCCATTTATTTGGTCATAAAATAGCAACCAGTTCCTGAATAGCCTCACTGTTTACACCCTGTCTCCATGTTCTGCTCTGCCTTCATGATGTCACTGTTGATTCTCACCAAATCCTTCTCTGCCGCTATCCTTGACTTCACATCAGAAGTCTGACGCCCTCTGTGTCCATTCACAGGAGTGGGAGGTGTCGGTATTGCTGTGCTGGCTTGCTCCCTGCCTTAGCACCGGATCATTTGACAGCAAAGAGACTATTTAATCCTTAACATGGACACCTTGCACCTTCTTTCCAGTTAGAACAGCTGAAGAGAATAGCCAGAGTGAACAAAAACACAGACTGTGCAGTGATTCCATGGTCCAAAGATGACATATGATGTGAAAATTCAAATAACTAACATCTGCTCCTCCTCAATGGTTCCCACTTGCTCCATCTTCATCTAACCAAAGTCTACTGGGAGTCACTGCAAAGAGTAACTTGAGGAAAATTTAAAAGCACAAAGCAATGCCCTTAAAGTTTGGGTCAGGTCTGGGACATCAGCAAGGAAACACTTATTTGCTGGGAGGGGTTCAGTGACAAAGAGTTGAAGTGAAAGAAGTGCTGAAATGCAGGCATGAGTGGCGGGTGGCTGAGTAGCATGCCTGGAAAAGCGTACGCATGTACAAGTTTTCCCACTATCTTCCCAGCTGGAGTTTTGTAACCCTGCCCTACTTTTGCATTTTTCAAATGGCTATGCTGAAAGTATCAAAACATAGATAAACCTGGAGAGCCCTGGAGCAAAAATTTGATTGTTATGAAGTTCCTTTTTGAGGTTAAATTCCACTTTCAGCCAAGTTTCCTCCTTCAAACTGGTTACTTTCAGAACTAAAAATTCAACAGCATTTTTTTAATTATTCTTTTTTTGTATATTTGGGAAAAAAGGAATGTTTGCAATTTACAAACCTGAGTCGAAGCAAACCAAGTTCAAGAGGACTCACTAATCTTTCCAACAGATGTGGACAAATCATTTCCTTTCATCAGATGGAGAGGTAGTTTGCTATTTTTTTTTTCTTTAGTGCACTGCAGAAAACCTCTGGTTCCTGTCAGGGAGTGCAGGGGATGCGCTGGGATGTTTTTTGACAACATGGCATTTGGTATTTTCTGCTCTGTCTGGATACACTTTCAGACGAACTAGCACCAAGTGCTGGCTTGGATGCAGCTTTTATGGTGTGGCTGCTCACATAGGAACAGTGTGCTGATAATGGCAAGATGCATAACTGATGAGTAGTAACTGTTTGACCTACGAGAAAAGAGCAGCATCTTCACCCGAAGGTAACACAGAAATGCAGAGATGAGCCTGAGGCAGCATTCTTGTGAAATAACATTTCCCATTGGCAGACGAACAGGGAGGTGAGAAGTTACCCCAAAACTGGGCTCCAGCTAATGCGCTGAGAGTTGTCTATAAGGTGGGCTTTGCTGCCTGGGCCCCATCTCCCTCATGAGATAGCCTTGAGTCAGTGAGGAAGGGAGGTTTCTTAGAAGAACTGCCTTTACGGACCTTTTCATAGAATAATAGAACTGCAGAATCATAGAATAATTGAGGTTGGAAAAGACTTAAGATCATCAAGTCCAACTGTTAACCTAATACTGCCAATTCCACCAGAAAACCTTGCCTATATGTACCACATCTGCACATCTTCTAAATACCTCCAGGGATGCTGATTCCATCACTTCCTTGGGCAACCTGTTTCAGTGCTTGACACGTTTGGATTTAATTAGGCTCCAAAGCTCCAGTTATTCTGTGTCTTCTCTACATCTTCCTGGGGGCTGTAGTCAGTTTGGATAGGTTCCAGGGTCCTGGGTGTATCAGCTTGGAGGACTGGATTTTATTCACAATCCCCTCTCTAAACACGACTGTGTGCTGCCTGATTTGACGTCTCCCTCCTCACAAGTCATTTCTTTCCCAGGATGACTGCTCCTGAGCTTTCTGTACATCAAAGCTTTAACTGAAGCTTTTGCCCAAGAAGTGTGCATTTTTGTTTGCAATGCAAGGAGACCTTTACGAAGACATGTGGCCTTGCCCACAAACCCCAAACAATATGAGAAAGGGAATTTGAATGTCAGCTGGTACTGGGATGATGCATCCTGAACTAAGGTGGATGTTGGTGCAGGAATTGATCCACTAGCTATGGCCTCACCCAGTATAAAGTGGGTAAGGTGAGCATTGTGCAGCCAGTTAACAACCCACTTGGGATGCAAGTTTGTCGCTCCTCTGCATTTGTGCTTTGACCATTTTTCTTTTGTATTGCTTTACAGTTTAGTGAATTAGGCAAGTTGTGTGCAGGGCTGGAGATCATCTTTTGTTTTGTGTACCGGGGGCTGCTTCATGCTAGGTTTGTTATTAGGAGACTAACTTCCTTTGGCCAGTGGAGAGGGGTTAAAGACCTGCAGTTAGTGAATCAGGGAAGATGAATCAGACCATGATCCTCCCTAATTTCTCATTCTGAGGAACAATTTTCTTCCACAAACAGCAGAGATCCTGTTTATCTGCATTTATTAACTTCCTAAAGTAGGCTCTGTAGAATACCCTTAAGAATGGGTGGTTGGAACTAGGGATCTTTAAGATCCCTTCCAACCCTAACTATTCTATCATTCTAATGGGTTTCTTCACCAGAAAGAGATTTTCTCAGAAAAAATAGAATTAATTAAATAAAAAAACATCTTTTTGTTGTAGAAGCCCTAGCAGCAGCAGCAATGCTGTAATGTGTCAGAGGAACTTTGGTCTGTCTGGTTCAGAACAGGGTTGTTCATTTGCTCAGTCTGTGCTTCCATGTGTCTTGGGGGAGAAATCCTCAAACACCTTCCAATTTCTCTCTCTTGCTCACACACTTTTTGCCCCCCCAAAAAGCAGAGCAATTGGCTTTGTGCCACATGTTTTGCTTCAGACCTTTGGATATATGAACGTTAAATGTATACGAAGGTACGGACTTGACCGGTACTGTGAGAATCAGGTCTGTCAACTTGATTGCCTTATTTATTGACATTGACCCTAGATGCACTGTAGCTCTGCAGCAGAGTCTCGTCTGCCTGGCAGATGCAGCTTCTTGATTAAACATGTTGTGTTGAATGGCCTTGAGTACAAGGAACCACATGAAGGAAAATGATGAGATCTTTCCTGATACAGCCAAGGGGAGACAGCCAAGGGGAGACAGCCAAGTCTGCTGACGTTGACATGGAGTACTATCAGCTTGCACCAGCTGAGCATCTGGACCTTGCAATTTCCAAGCTTCTCCAGCTTGTGCAGCTGCAAAAGTTCATTAGTGCAGTTAGAGGCATCTGTGTTATGAATTTCAGCTGACTGACAATAGGTAAGGATCTTTCCCACACCCACTGGAGAGGTCCAGGGGCTGTAGTTGGAAACCACTAAGGAGTCAAGACTAGTGGTTCTCTACTTCCACTGACACTAATACTAATCCAAACAAATGGACGACTTCCAATCTCACCCAGAGTAAACAAAGGGAGACACCAAGCCCCATTATTTTCTATGGTTCTTTGTTCACAGAGTATTTTTAGTCCAGTTAATGGCCTTTTTATGTATCCTGAATGTTTAATTAAAAATATTCATCAAAGTGAAGAACCCAAAGAAATTTTTGTTGTTTTTGCTCCACCTAGCAAGTCAGCTCCTTACAAAGCAAATTTTTACATGTCACTCTGGGAATCCAGGCATGGGTTAATTATCTTGTTTTATTATCAGAGTTCAATAATTAACAAAAAATTACCTCCCTCTCATTTCTGGAATGAAAGGTCTTCCCATCTGTGGTCACTCTAGCTCTTCACATCCCTGGTCACCAGGGAAGCATGCAGGAGAAGTAGAGAGAGGAGGCAAAATAGCTGCTTAATATTAAAACTATGTATTTTCAGAGTTAATTTATGAAGAAAGAGGTGCTTGTTATTACAATTGGTGCTTTTCAGACTGGTTTCAACCCGAGATCCTCTTCATCTATTCCTCATGCTCATAGCAATTTGCTGAAGTGAAGGTCTATATGACATAGAGGTGATCGAATAGCATGGGGAGTAAACATGATGTGTTGTAGATGTGCACATGCCCGCAGGACTATGATCTCATTGACATCACTGAGACATGGTGTGATGGCTTCTATGACTGGAGTGGTGGAATGGAAAGTTACCAGCTCTTTAGGAAGGACAGGCAAGAGAGGCAAGGAGGAGGCATTGCCCTCTTTGCCATTGATCAGCTGGAGTTCACGGAACTCCACCTAGAGTTGACTGGGAGTTTATGGCTTAGGATTAAAGGGAGGGCAGGCACAGGTGACTTTATAGTGTGTGTCTTTTACAGGCCACCCAACCAAGAAGACTGAGCAGATGAGGCTCTCTGTAGACAGATAGCAGTGGACTCATATTCACAAGCCCTGGTCCTCATGTGGGAGTTCAACCACACCAATATCTATTGGAGGGACAACACAGTAGGGCACAAGCAACCTAGGGGTTTCCTGGAATATGTTGATGATAACTTCATTCTCCATGTGATAGAAGAGCCAATGAGGAGAGGTGCTATGCTGGATCTTGTTCTCACCTACAATGAAGGACTGGTGGGTTATGTGAAGCTCAAGGGAAGCCTTGGCTGCAATGACCACAAAATGATGGACCTCAATATCCTTAAGGCAGCAAGGAGGGAACACAGGAAGTTCACCACCCTGCACTTCAGGAATACAGACTTTGGCCTCTTCAGAGGTCTGCTTGGTAGCATACCACGTGATAAATTCCTAGAAGGAAGAGGAGCCCAATAAAGCAGGTTAACATTCAAGGATCACCTCCTTCAAGCTCAGGAACAATGCATCCCAACAAATTCTTACGAAGAGGTGAAGAGCAGACAATATGTCATGTGGCTGCAACCACAGATGACATCTGTGGTAGAGCTTCTAATGTCCCCTGTCTCAAACTGGTGCTTCCACATCCACACCGTTAATTTAACATTTGTTTACTTGCAGATTTACTGGATCAGATGTGGTAAGTGCACAGAGGGAGTTTACCCTGTGGTCTGACTTCATCAAATCCCAGAATGAAGGACAAGAAACAGCCCTTGTTAGGACATGGAGCTGCCCATATATCATTGCCACTCCTGTTGCCAGGTTTGTGCTTGGAGAGGGACACTGGATAAAATGAGAGGACTATGCTCAAAGGGCTTAAATTCCACCTAGACCATCTCACTGCCATTCATGGGCTCTTCACCAAACTGTCCCAGGGCTTTAACATCCCAAAATAGCCCGTGACACTGTTTGAATTTTTTCCCTTTGGAATCATTTGAAAATTCATGTAAAGCTCTAAACCATGAAGACCCATCTCATTCCTTGTGCTGCTTCTGAAGCAGCGGCATAGGAACTGTGGTAGGGAAGGGAGCGAAACACATGATCTTGCTTACTCCACCACGAGTGGAGCAATCCAGGCTAAATTTTACACAGCCCTTCTCCCTATTTCTTTTTTCCTAAGGAAGCCAGAAAGCCAGGCAACAACACTAGTGTTCATTTGTTTGAGAGCAAACACAAGATTTACTTTCTCTTGAGCTTAACCTCCAGGCTGTTTGCAGTTCTGAAATCTCAGCCTGGCAAAGGACCAGCTCTAAATAATAGCTCATCTCTTCAGCTTGTTTCCAAAGAGAAAAAAGAAACAAAACAAGAAAGGTCCACCCATCCTCTCTGCAATTCCAGGCATTGAAATATTCAAGGCTGGCTCCTTGTCCAGGCTTTCTAACAGAAGTTAGAACACATACAGAATTGACACTGATTCTCTTTGCTCTTCCATGTTTCCCGGTAACTTTACATTGAAGATGCAATGGGTTCTCTCTTCTTTTTGCCTTAGTTTAGTAGGTGGATAATATAAACACAGAATAAACCCTAGATCCAGGAAATAATTGTTTACATCTCATAAAACTGATATCTCTCAGAAGATGTCTGGAAGGGAATGAGACAACTTGCCCTACTACATATTGGAGCACCTCAACAGAAGGTTAAAAATCCCCTGAGCTCCTCATCTTCCTGGCTCTTGCAGGGCTCCAGACCATCAGCTGAGATCAGGTGCTCGTACAGCTTTGCCACCAGAGCCTACCACATACCGGGGATTTCAGCTACCAGGGTAACAGGGTCATGGTTCGGTGACAGAGTATTAGGTGGCCTCGTTGCATGGTTGAGAGGACCTGCCTCTGTGCTTCCCCAGTGTGGCATTATTAATTCTACAACTTTACTATTGGATTATCTTTAAGGTCCATTCCAACCCAAACTGTTCTGTGATTCTATGATTCTATGTTTGATTCTATGATTCTACAATTCTATGATCCTATGATTCTATGGTTCTACGATTCTATGATTAGAAGTGCCTTTTCACGAGCAATATCTTATACTACATTAGTGAGCATGGCATGAAGTGTGTCAAGAGACAGAGCAGGCAGGAAGGACCAGAGAGGCGGATAGAACATCAGGGTTCATACCCTGAAGGAAGCTGAATTATTTCCAAGCTATAAACAGTGCAGAAGTGCAGCCACCCCAGAGACTGGAACTCCAGAGAAGAAAACCGCAAAAACATCAATCCAGGTAAATCCTAAGATCCAGGATGGAAGAAGAAAATATCGCATAGAACAGTGAGTTTTGATTTAATTTCAGATTAAGGTTGCTAGCAAAGATGGGTGCTGAATAGGTCTGTTAGGGTGCAACTGGTGCAAATCTGCATATAATTGAAAGCTGCAATTTGACTTTGCAAATCACAGGCCAGCTCCAAAAAAAAAGAGGAAAAATGACTCTGTTTATCCTTGCTTCAATATTTAAAAGTAGATACTCATGTGAAGAAACAGCTCTTTGGTCGTGCAAGTTTGGTCCAAATGAGAAAACACCAGTTTCTCTTGTGGAAGTGGAATGCATAATATCACACAATTTTTCTCTCATTTTCTTACAAATTTTCTGTTTAAAAAACAAACGATTCACTGAAATCAGGTGCTTCCTCTAAATAGTTTCAATTGCACAAAATTGGTATACTCTTGGAAAGAAATCCCAAATAGCCTTACCTTTATCCTGTGGGATTGCTTTCTTTGGCAAGGTTTGATCCACTGAAACATGGAATAAAGGATCGAAAAACCCCACTCGGTTTTGTGTAGAACAAAATCCTGCTTCAGCAATAAATGACCAATCTGAGTAATTTTGTACAATGTTTTAGGTCAGCTTTAGCCTAAAATTGATAGGTAGTTGAGGTCATCATGGAGGTGTCATATAGTTTGAAGGAGCATAGTGCTTCCCCTGTAGACATGGAATAAACCAAAGTGCCACCTGGAACAAGGAGGATACTCAGATTTACAGCAGCTGTAATTTTTTGGGTTTTTTTTTTGTTGTGGATTTACAAGAGCATCTATCTATGTTGGGTTTTTCTATGTGGCTTTGTGGTGTAATTTGGATGTTTGATCTTTGCAGAGGCCTCTTAGTAGATTGTGTTTTGAGGTGAACTGGGGTATTGTCTGGCAGTTAGGGAGTATTTTGTAGGACGGAGATTGGCATAGGTTGTGGAAGAGGAATGGACTGTGCAAGGACATAGGTGGGACAAGAAGGACCAAAACAAGCTTGAGGATATTGTTTAGGTGTACCAGGTTCCATGGGATGAGATCTGATGCTCAGAGAACAAGGCAGGAGAAGGAACATAAGAGCAAGGAGGAATGTATCTGGGAGCACAGCAAAAGTGAGTCAAGAGGGTATGGAGGAATTAGGATAACACTTTTGTGACAATGAGATCACTGCTCATTGGAGCCAAAGGTTTGCATTAATAACTCAATAAGTACTTTCAGAAAAATGGAAAGGGAATATCAGAGGGATTTAGAAAGACTGCATAGATGTGCTTGCATCTCTATACCTGGTTAGGGCAGGAACAGAAGGTCAAAAAGTGCAGGATACACAGAAGTCAGTGTGTGCCAAATGGGAAGAACAGCAGTCTTTCACTCAGGAAAATAATTGTTGGTTGCTAAAGCTACTGCCTGCTTCCAGATCCACTCCAGCCTTCAGGGATGATGGCTTTCTCCCTTCTGCTTGCTTTGCTGCAAGTCATGGTATTTTCTTTTGATTTCCCAAGATCCCCTCAAAAGGCACAGATGTTTCTTCTAGCAGCGGCAGAAATACTAATGCTAGTAATTACAGTTCTCGGCTTTGTCCTCTGAGTGGTTCACTGGGTCCATTGTGTCCACGAGCATAAAAATGCATCAGCAGCCTTTGGTTTTCCTTTTGCAATATGAGGGATGAAAACAAATCAGTTGTTTGATCACCTAACCAAAGGCTCCTGCACCTGTAGAGGATCACCCACATGCAACCCAGGCACTAGTACATGCTGGGGGCCACCCAGCTAGAAAGCAGCTTGGCAGAAAAGGACCTGGGGGTCTTGGTGACACCAAGTTGACCACGATCTAGCGTGCCCTCGTGGCAAAGAAAGTCAACAGTGTTCTGGGCCGTGAAAGAAAAAGTAATGCCAGCAGGTCAAGGGAGGCAATCCTTCCTGAAGTGCTGTGTCCAGTTCTGGGATCCCCAGTAAAAGAAAGACATGACCGTACTGGATAGAGCCCAGTGAAGGGCCACAAAGTTGATGAATGGACTGGATAGTCTCCGCTATGAGGAAAGTCTGAGAGAGCTGGGACTGCTCAGCCTGGAGAAGAGAAAACTCAGTGGGGGTCCCATCAATGTCTGTAAATACCCGGAGGAAGAGTGCAAAGAGGACAGAACCAGGTTCTTTCCAGTTGTGCCCAGTGAGAGGACAAGGGGCAATAGGCACACACTGATACACAGGAGGGTCCCTCCGAATATCAGGAGATATTGTTTTATGGTGAAAGTGACCGAGTACTGGCACAGGTTGCCCAGGGAAACTGTGGAGTCTCACTCCTTGGGAACCTTCAAAAGTCATCTAGACATGATCCTGGGAGACCAGCTCTGAGTGGCCCTGCTTGGGCAGAGGGGTTGGACTAGACAGCCTCCATAGGTCCCTTCCAGACTCAAGTATTCTGTGATTCCTGACTTAGTTGCACACACCATCTCCAACCCTGTTTCTTCAGACTGATTAAAGTCTGTGCATTCACACTTGCAGAGCACACGAAAGAAATAGCAAGATATTAAGACAGAGCATATTAGGCTTATTTTGATCTCACCTCCTGGTGCAAATCTGGAATTGTACTATTGAAACCCATAGAGCAAATAATTGAGGTGAGAACTGAATGTTGCCTGTTCAGCTAATGTCCACCTGGCACTAAAAAGATGCGGTGTTATTCTTTTTTTCCAAATATGAATGCTATTTTCCTTTCCTTTCTTCTTCTTGTCCTTCCTTCCCTGAAGTTCTGGAGTAGAGCTAAGACAGTTCAGAGGGACAGCTGTGTGCTGTGGGTGGTAGTGTGGGTTTAATATATGCATACCACGCAGGCAAATAGGTATATAAAAAATAGTATAAATAAAACACTGACAGACTCCTTTTGTACCCTGCTTCATCATCACATTTTACAACTTGGTGATATTATTTCACAAAATGTTTGACATCAATTTGATACACGTTGTTGCCATAGTGACAAGGCTTTCTCGAACTTTTTGTTTTGGTTGTTTCTTGGAATGTCTTATTCTTCTTCAAAAACTAACATTGTCTAACAGGGATGCATAATACCTTTCCTTACCTTTTCAAAGGAATTAAGATAATTAGTGAAAATACCTTATCCTAAATGATATTGCATCCTCTCAGCATTTTCCAGTGGTTTTCTGTTTTAATAATCTGAAGTAAAAAGGAGAAAAAAACCCCACCCAACCTAGCCAAAAAAAAAAAAAGAAATAAGAAGGCTGCTAATGTTAGTGCGTTGAGGGGAAGATCTCACTGAACTACATGTGCAGAGGTAATGTAGTGTGGTACGTCATGGATTGGGACTTGTGCTACCCTTTGTCCATCATTGGTTCAAAGCTGATGGAAAGTAGAGGAAATGCCTTGTTTCTACCAGGATTCTGGATGTGAGCCTGTTGGTCAGGGCAGCTACATTGCTGCTCTGCTTTATTATGTTCTGACCATGCAAAGCTTTCTCCTTAAATGATATCCCACGATACTGCCCTTCAACAATTCATCTCTTAGTCTTTATTAAAAATATACCCTGCACTTCCCCAGCACTATAGGGTTGCAGGGCATGTATGGGGAAGTTTATTTCATGACCTCTAACATCTTTTGATAACTTATAGGCTGCTCTGTCCCCTTTCTCTGTCTCTGATAGTGTTGAATCAGAGGGAAGAATACAGCAACAGGACTCATGTTTCTGTGAGGAGACAAATACACAGCTCAGAAATGCAGAACTTGGTGGCAGGGCACGTGAGTGTATCTGTCAACGGGAAGCTTCGTTGTAGCACCAGCACTAAGCAAGAGGTTGTTTGTTTAATGACCTAAATCTGAACTTGGGACCCATCCTTTCAAAACTGTGAATGGCATAAGCATGTCACCAAATGACCAGGCATGAGGATGCCTAGGGATACATCCAAAGTGTGTGAAGGGGGCAGATACCAGCCGGAAAGGAAATGGTGAGGGTGTCCCCTCGGGAACAAACACACAGTGTGTCAGGAAATGTTTCGTAGCAGTGAAAGCTATTTGGCTGCAGAGATAGCTCCCAGAGGACGTCGTCTTGGAGGGCCTCCAAACTATTGCATGGGGCTGCAAAAGTTGCATGGGAACACACTTTGGATGATATAACGTTTACTGTGATGGCACTAAACAAACCAAGCTAGGATCCAGTGCAGAAAAAACCCTATATGAATGCAAGGGCTATGAGGAACCATGGTGAGGGGGAACAGAAAGAGGCTGTTCTGTGACACAACCCTCCTTCTCTCACACTTTGCCAGAGTTGTGAATGTATTTCCCCTAGAACTTTTTTGCCAAACAGCTCAAGCTGCAAATAGATCAAATCACAAGCCCCACCCTGCCTCAGTAGCGGGTTAAGGAGGTCTGATGAGGTTTGGAGAGCCTTCTCCTGCCACTCATAGCATGCCCTTCACATGCACTCTTGGGAACCCACCAGCAGTATCCAGGTTTGCAGGGTGGGATGACTGAATGCCTCTCGGAGGTGGTGCTTTTCAGCTAACGAGTTGCCTGTAGGACCTGGGTGAAATATTTAGGAAGAGAAAAAAGAGATAGAAGAGAAGAAAAATGTTTTAAAGTTGGGAGCAATTGCCTCGTTGCAGTAACTGTCCTCTTAGGCAGCTGGAAACCTCTTTTGTGACTGTCCTACAACATCCTCGTTGCATGCTATTCGACTTTCCTTGCTGGTGACTGATTATAGCCTCATCCCCATACTCAGTACATGGGCAGACTTACTCTCAGTCACTCAAATGTAGCTAGAAGGTCCCTTGTTCTAACGAAGGAGTCACACTATGAATAATGATTAGAGGCTGTAGAGAAAGGATTATTAGCAGAAAAAACGAAAAAAATAGAACTCCTGCACATAGTAAATTTTGTGCTTTTGCAAGCGCATTATTCTCCTCATATTGTCCTCCCTACTGTTTAAGGGAGGTGATGAAATCATATGCTTCATTCAACCCCAGAATGAGGATTACTATTCAATCTTTGAAGGGTCACAAGACAGTCATGAAACAAGAAAGCACAAAAGAGATCTATACTAATCTCAAGCAAAACCATCTTCCCAGTTGCAATAGGTTCATAATGAACTTTGGTCTGGGTAAGGTTTGCCTTCTGGGCATCCAGGGAAGCACTTCCCACACACTCCGCACCCGAACAGCTTCTGATAGTCTGTGCTCACTTAAGGGTTCTTCCAGGCTCTGTCCCATCATGAAACTTCAACTTGAAGAGTGGGAAATGCCCATTTTTGTGAAACAAATCTGTGCAGGAAGCACAGCAGGCAGGTAAGGCTGTGAAGGGACAGAAGCTCAGCAATTTGCCTTTTTTCCCCCTTCTTCAGCTTCAGGCATTTTCATTAGGTATTGAAAAAAAAAAGTTCAGAGCTTGGTATATTGTCTGCCACTTTTTTTTTTTTTTTTTTTTTTCCCCAGAAAAATAAGAAAGATGAACCTGAAGGACTGGAACTCTCTGGATTTGAACCTTTCAGTGTGGTTTCTTAAATGCCTGGAGTTGAATCATTTTCACGTTTTTTCTTACCACAAGTTCAATTGGTGTCCTTATACCTTCCCAAAATGGAGAGTTTGTCAAAAGAGAAACTAAACAGAAGACATACCCTGTGCAAGGTGTTCTTTCATGTTTCCAGGGCTTGCTTCGAAAGCCATTCATCTATTCATGGTACTGACAGGGTCCTCTTAATGATGAGTAGCACTCAAACGTGCAACAGTCCTTCAGTCCTTGCAACACTCCTGTAAGGTTGAGCAGAGCAAGAACTATAACAGAGGTATCACTGAGAATTATAGAAAGTAAGGACAAAGCCCCTGCTTTCCAAAAGTACCTGCTTTAAGTCTGCCTTTGCATTTTTAGGCACTTAAGGGGCCATAGGGAGCTTTATTTTTTTTTTTCCCCCTGAAAACCTTGAATAATTTGAATTCTGCTTCTCAGCCTAGCTGGAGATATGAGGAACTACACAAAACTATCTCAAGCTTATCTACCCCTGGGATTTCCAGAGCAGATTTTCTGCCCAGACTGCCCCATGCATGTAATCATATCACATTTACAGAGTTACAGTGTCAAGTGGAGCGAAGAGTAGTAGCCACAATCCCTCTCCTTCAAGCCTTCAGGTATTGGAAGGCTGCTCTAAGATCTTCTTGGAACCTTCTCTTCTCCAGGTTGAACAACCCCAACTATCCCAGCATGTCCTTGTGTGGGAAGTGCTTCAGCCCCCTGATCATCTTTGTAGCCTCCTCTGGACTCTTTCCAACAGGTCCATATCCTTCTTATGTTGAGGATTCCAGAACTGGACACAATACTCCAGTGAGGTCTCCCAAGAGAGGAATAGAGGGGCAGAATCCCCTCCCTCGCCCTGCTGGCCACGCTGCTTTGGATGCAGCCCAGGACACGATTGGCCTTCTGGGCTACGAGTGCACGTTGCCGGCTCATGTCGAGCTTCTCATTGACCAGCACCCCAAGTCCTTCTCTGCAGGGGTGCTCTCAAGCATGTCATCCCCATCGTGTACTGAAAATGGGGATTGCCCCAACCCAGGTGCAGGACCTTGCACTTGGCCCTGTTGAACCTCATGAGGTTCTCAGAGGCCCAGTTCCCCAGCCTCTTCACGTCCTTCTGGATGACATCCTGTCCTTCCGGTGTGGCATCTGCCCCACTCAGCTTGGTGTCATCTGCAAACTTGCTGAGGGTGCACTCAATCTCACTGTCTATGACATTGATGAAGATATTAAACAGCACTGGTCCCAGTACGGACCCCTGAGGGACACCACTCATCATGGACCTCCATCTGGACTTTGAGCCATTGACCGCTACTCTCTGAATGTGACCATCCAACCAGTTTCTTATCCACCGAACTGTCCATCCATCAAATCCATATCTCTCCAATTTAGAGTGAAGGATGTTGTGGGGGACCGTGTCAAAGGCTTTTGTATATGTTTTATTATTTTCTTCTTAATATTATTATTTTCCTTTTTGTTATTATTGTTTCATTAAAGCTATTTTTAGTTTTAGTTTCTAACCCACAAGCCTCTCTCTCTCTCACTTCCCTTTCCCCTTTCCATGGGGGGAATTAGGACAATAACTGCCCAGTTTAGCTGCTGACCTAACCAGAGTGCGGCTAAACTGGAACATGAACTCTGAGAACCTTTGACAGGTCTAGCAACAAAATAAATGAAAATAAATATATTTCCATCCCTTCACTGATGACAGCACATTGCACAGAACCTGCTCAACATCTAGTGAGGATGTAGGGATGGGGCTCTTTAGGAGAAAAACATCCAGGAGAGGAAAAAAAACACCCAAACCCAAAGTCTCTCCACCTTGTTAATATATCAAAGATTTAGGAACAGAGATTGCTGAGCAGGAGTTCCTTTCAGTCTGTTCCTACTTGTGAGTTATCAGCCTTGTTTTCAGAAGCTTTCTCCCACAGTCCAGGACAGTTTTGGCTAGCAAGCCTCCTTTACATATCCACATTTATTGAGATGAATTTTATAGTAGCACAGAGAAAACGTGTTTCATGCCCCCCTCCAGATTGCATCTACCGCAATTCATGGCATCACAGAAAGCTTGGGGTGGTAAGGAACCCTATGCAAACATTTTCTTTGCAATTAAATGGAACGGCTTCTGGCCCAAGTGGACTAATTCAACTTAACTGTGCAAGGTGGGTGCTACCAGCAAGCCCATCTTAGAGTGATGTGTACTGACACACCCTTTTCCCGAATTTCTGTTCACAGGTGCATCTTAAAGCATCCTGGGCCACAGTGAAATAGTTGAACACTTGCTCTTCTCAAGTCTCTTAGGGCTGAGCAGCATTTTGGAGGGGCTGGGACAAAAGATTTAGAGGTGATGTTATTGCAAGATATTAGAAAAAAAAAATATATAGCTTTAGCAGCTGCCCCATAAGAAAGCATTGGTCTTTTATCAGGACTTAGAATATTAGCAGTTTACTCAGACGTAAGCAACCTTGGCTTTTGCTAATCCATCACATTGGTGTGAAAATAAATCTATCCCATGATACAGGACATTGCAAGTAGCTGTGACTCATAGGTCTTATCTTCCTTTGAAGTAGATAGCACTGATCAGAGAATGAAAGCTAATAACAGCGGTAGGAGTCTGAAGACGAGAAAAGAGAGGAATTTTTGAGAGCTTCCATAGATTAATTGCTGTAAGAACAGATCTTCTTTGTGATCTTGTGTGCAATGAAGATGCTGTGTGACTTTAAATCCCCTTCTTCTAGTGTGCCATTCATCTTTGCATGGAAATTCCTCATTTGCAGCAAACTTAGTAGGTACATGGTAAGATGGCTCAGGTTTAAAGATTAAAGAGAGCATCGTCTACTACATTTATGTCTTGACTTCTACCAAAATGAACGTATGTGTCTAGATCTGGTGCTGCAACTAAGTTCAAAGAGATCCTGTCTACATGGACAATGTAATAGTGGAGCGAGATAAAAGGCTCTTGACTTCAGCATAGTGATACTGAGGCATTTCCAGAGAGAATTAGGCTAACAAGAAGGGAGAGCGAAAATGGTTCACTAGGCATTCATCTGCAAGGTTTCCATGAATTAAAGCAGTCTAGGAGATTAGACCCGAAATAAAGTGAGGGACACAAAATGATTGCAACAGCAAATGTAAAGGGAAATAGTCTGCTGGGTGACTGCTTCTTTACTCAGTGTAGTACCAGGTCACCAAGAGCACAGTAAAGAAATAGCACTGTAATATCTCTGCTGATATAAAATAAAGATTTTTAGATTTTATGCAGCTGAAATAAGAGGTGAGCTATCAACAGGCTGAAGGATGTGGTGTTGCCATATAGATAGATTTTATTTGGCCAGACTGGATCACCTTTCCAAGCCATTTCAGGTCAGGCACATTCCCGTAACTAAACAAAGACAAGAAAAGTAACATAATCAATGAACTTGGTGCTATTGAATCCTTAAATATAACAAGAGTGCAGAGACAGTAGGATCAAGCTTGCACCTTCTTCTGGTTTGCCTTCCACCCATTCCCAAGGAGAACTGATGCTTTCTGCATTTGTGACTTTATTCCACCGCTGTGGTAAACTGTTTCCTGATCAGCTAGGGGCATAAACACCAGTATTTTCTTGTGTCTACCTGTGAACGAGCAATTTCCCTCTGGGGATCTAAAAGTGCAGCTCTGGAGGCGTCAATAACATTACTGAGTGTTATAACAAAGTCATGATGGAGAAACAGTTGAGTAGCATGAAACTGTTCAATATATGGCTAATGCCATGCTTTGACACACTAATGGAGGATTATCAGATAGGTCATATTATCTTGAATGCAGCCTTAATTGGACCATTACAAATGTATTTACTGAAGCCTGATATTTATATTTCAATTGGAATACTGAAAAAAATGTGAAGGGTTTTTTAATAAGCAGCAACAAATGGTCTTTAAATTACAACTTTAATCAAGAGACTTAAAAGCTCTACCTCTTCAGCTTCACCTTAGCAGTTAAGAGTTGACTTGGTCTCATTTCTTCAAGTATCTCTACAGAAATAACCTTTCTGAGACAATTCAGATCTTTAATCTAGGAGAAAAGGACACTGCAATAGGTGGAGGTCAGGCTACAGTAAACTGCTAGAGAAATTCAGCCTAGAAATAAAGAATAGATGTTTTAATAGTGAGAGAAATAAACCACTGGAACAACTTCCCTGGAAGTTTCATTTAAACTCCTTTCTTTAACCATAAACTGGTTAAACTTTCTGCTTTCTTTAAACCATAAAGGAAAGTTGTTTTGTTTTTCTAAAACGTATGCATTTACTCAAAGGAAGACTAAGGCATTTTGTCACCTGCCTACGTTATCTGTTGTGGGTCAGGTAGTGTTAGCTTGAATGAAAATACAGGTTTTTAAAACAGAGGAAATTACGTAAGTCAGAAACTGCACTAGGTGCTCCAGGAGTGCTAATGTGTGAAATAGTGAAGGTGTTAGTATGAGTCTTGTCTGATGTTAGGAGTGCTTTGCTCATTTTTGCCTAAACTTGAGTGCATGTAGGTCCTGGGCTAGACTTTTCGTGCATAGATAAGAATATGAAACCAACCTTGCATTGCCTTTCAAATATGTAAAGACATGTTTTACCATTGGAGGGAGGAAAAGCCTATTACCAGAATAAATTCGAGACGCAGTTCTAAGACAAGAAAGAGCGAAAAGAGCCACAGAGAAAAAGAAGGTTTATTTCCTGACAGTTTTTATCTGCAAATCAGAACCAGCAATTAAAAAAAAAAGTGTATTAGAATTTCATAACAAACAAAAATTAGAAAGTCTTATTTTTCTGCTTTAGGTTTTAGCCTGCAGAGCCAGGAGTAGTAAAATCACTTTCTGATGTGACCACACTCGCCAGATTGCATGGTATTGTGCAGATAAGGTGGCAGGCAGGATGACTCATTCATCAGCTAGTGCGTAGGATCCTGCATGCACAAACAAGTAATAGTCCCAGAAGACATCCCTGAGATGGAGATTTAAAAGTCAGTTTATTTCCATCTAAACTATTCTCAATCAGATTGTAAAAATAGTTCCATACCTGGTCTCGCTGGAACTCTTCAGAAACCCAAGTGGGCTCACGAACGTCATCTAGAAGTGATTTATTCAGAAAGTTTTTTATCCCGATAGCAAAATTGCTTTGAAGGCGTAATTAGGACATGTGGGGTTGATCCCCCACCACAGGAAGCGCTGCTCCATTTGACCATTGAAAGGATAGTTACTTTTAAAAAGAGCAAGGAGTCAGTGTGCATATCCTTGATTGTCATAACATTTTAGGAGATCAGAAAGTGGTTAGCATGGGGAACAAGCTGATTCTGGGTATTCAAGAAGTCTTTTTACATCAAGGAAAATTAAGCCTACTTTTAAATAATTCTGGAATCCTGGTTGTGGGAATGAATGTGAACAAACCTGACTGTGGTTCTTATTCTGTTCAGCAAGATGATAGCTTACCAGTGGAATAATGTAGGTTTCAAAAATCAGCTGGAGTAGTGTCTCCAAAGAACATATAAAAGTTTTACAATTGATTTCACACAGGAAAAGACATGAGATTTTGGAACTAATAAAAGAACTTTACCTGTTTGATAGAAATGGCTAAACGTAGTCTCAGTGTCCTGCAAGCCTGTTTCCCAAAACACTTGTGGCATTTTGCAGTATCCTACGAAGTAGGAAAGGTGGTTGATAATTATAGAATCACAGAATCATAGAATAGTTTGGGTTGGAAAGGAACTTAAAGATCATCCGGCTCCAAACCTTCCGCTATGGACAGGGACACCTCCCACTGGATCAGGCTGCCCAAGGCCCATCCAAACTGACCTTGAACACCTCCAGGGATGGGGCAGACACAACTTCCCTGGGCAACCTGGACCAGTGTCTCACCACCCTCATGGTGAAGAAATTCTGATTGGAGGTACTTGAGGTGTCTTCCCAAGCCTATACATCTGTTTCAACCCAAGTGTCAACCGCTCTATCCCCACTGCCTGACCTTGGACTATGTTTCCAATCAGTTCCAAGCTCTGACCACTTCAGTGGAAGGCAGACAGCCTCAATCAAATCAAGGATAATCTTAACTCTACCAGCTTTGAAGGAATTACATGGTTTTAATCCAGCTGAACATCTGAAAAAAGGTCTTATTATCAGTGCCTGTTTTTTGAGGGAGCTGAGGGTTTTGCTTGTTAATACACAGCATCCTTTATTTAAAGGCTGGAGGAGAAACAGAAAGGATAAGATGATGGATGGAATTCTGAAGATTTAGAAATCCTTTAGAAATTCTTACTTCCATGGAGTCAAGACTTTAACTCTAATATACTAGGCAAAACCCAGATTTTACCATGAAAACCTGTAGCAAACACTTTACGAAACCAACAATATACACATCCTCTTTTATGTCTTTGAGGCAATGTTTTAATCAAAAAAGATGTGCCTTCCACCTGAAATATCAAGTGCAGAGGTGTTCAGGTTTATTTCTCCTTCCCCCATAAAACTGATGATTCACCAAGCAGGACCTTTTAGAGGTGGCAGGGTTGAGATGTGAGACTTGCCACCTCAAGCAAATACTTCTCTTCTTCTTCAGAGGGAAAAACATTTTCCTTTTCTTCTGTTTGGTTGTGTGAAATGAAAATGTATTTTATATTCATGTCTCATCAACAGGAACTATTGAGGTCTAGTAGGGTATTTTTAGGAAGGCCGAATGGTTAATTTTAGAATTCTCTAAAAATGCCCCCATGTATCTGAAATACTGAAAAATCTTGGCAGGATTTGTAAATAGATCATTTAACCCTTGAGTTTCCCTTCCTAACGGAAACCTCTGAGAAAAAAGCTGTGAGATATTCGTGACTGAAAACAGGATAAGTACAGTAATTAGGTATCCCAGACCAGGCAATGAGCTTAAAGTAAACTGGAGAGTGCCCAAGTTTGGCATTGTTTCTTCTGTGAGGTCCTTCTTATTGTCTTGAAGATGTATTCTATAAAATCTAAATTTCACATAAATGCTGAATGTCTATGATGGCAGTCTCAGTGTTGCAGATCAGATATTTGAAGGCATGTACAGATAGGGAAGGAAGGATTTATCCTGGATTACTGTTCCTACATCTTGGAAACCCGATGAGCTTTTTGGAAGTCATGAAAAAAATGCATGAGGAGGGAATTTTGTTCACATTTGCGAGGCCATTTTAATACAGCTATAAGCAACCTGCCAGAAGACAGCTGGACATGAGAGAGCTTGTGAGTATGATACTCCATCCAGAGCAGTGATTATCATATCTCTTTGACAGAAAGTTTTAGACAGTCATTCCGAATATCCATGGATGAGGGGTTCCCAGTTATTTTTCAGAAGTGCATTTTTCAGAAGATCACCAATCATGTGATTGTTTTAATTGGAGAAAATTACATGCTTGGCATGCTTTAGCATTACACCTGCCACAAACTCTTAAGAGTCCCGTGATCTGAGTCCAAGTCAGCTTTATGTAAATCACGAGTATTCAAACCATCACTGAATCATGTCCGATCTTTATTGATTTTGATTTTCACTCTAGCTTTGTTGTGCTCCATTCCTGAGAGAGGCTTAAAGTCATATGTTACACTGCAGCCTCATAATGAATTTTTTGTTCCTAGAAGAAAATAATTAAAAACATGTAGCAGAGCCTCTGTGTGAAGTGGAAGACAACTCCAGGACTGCATCAAAAGAAGCGTGGCCAGTGGGTTGAGGGAGGTGATTCTGCCCCTCTATTCCTCTCTTGTGAGACCTCATCTGAAATATTGTGTGCAGTTCTGAAATCCTCAACAGAAGAAGGATATGGAGCTGTTGGAACAGGTCCAGAGGAGGGCTACAAATATGATCAGAGGGCTGGAGCAACTTCCATATGAGGACAGGCTGAGAGAGTTGGGGTTGTTGAGCCTGGAGAACAGAAGGCTCTGAGGAGATCTTATAGTGACCTTCCAGTACGTGAAAGGGGTCCTGCATGGAAGATGGGGAGGGATGGTTTACAAAGGCTTGTAGTGATAGGACTAGGGACAATGGGTATCAACTGGAGAGGGGCAGATTTATACTAGATGTACGGAAGAATTTCTTCACCATGAAGGTGGTGAGGCACTGGAACAGGCTGCCCAAGGAAGCTGTGGCTGCCCCATCCCTGGAGGTGTTGAAGGCCATGTTGGATGGAGCTTTGAGCAGCCTGATCTAATGGGAGGTGTCCCTGCCCATGGCAGGGAGGTTGAACTGGATGCTCTTTAAGGTCCCTTCCAACCCAAATTATTCTATGATTCTATGATTCTATGATTCTATGACATGAACTATCTCTTTCCAGCAACAACCATGCCAGGAAACCTCTGTCTCTAAAAAAAGGCTACAGAGAGATGCAGAGTTCAGTTCACAAGGAAAGGAATAGCGGGGCTTGGTTTGTTGATGTGTGGCTTTTTGTGAGCACTTCAATGCGTTCTTCTTTCAGAGAGGACATTAAACAGATTCTGCCTCTTCGTGTAGTCACATAATTATAAAGCATAAGAAGTTGCATTATTTCTGAGACTGCTCTCCATCTGTAACAATTTATTGAAGTTGGCTGATAGGTTAAAGAGTTATAGGGTTAGGGGACTGGCTGTCAGTGTTAGTTACACCCAGACATGAGGCTTCTGCAAGTCTTTTTCCATGCCTAATGCAGGCTTGAAGAGTTGACTGCTCTGAGGCATTTATTTCAGAGACATACATCCTTAGTTGAAAGACTTCTTTTCCCTAATACAGCTACAGCTTTTTCTCAGTTTGATGTTGCATTAAGCAATGTATAAAAGAAAAAGAAGCAGATTATGCCTTAATTTTCATAAGTTTCAGAGCTGTGTTTCATTTCTGAGTTAGACGAACAACTTAGGACTGGCCAGATTTAGTCCCCAGGCAGTCTGAATTGAAGGCTTTAAAGATAGTCCCAGGATCATTGCATGGTTTTTAGTGCATGGTTTTCATGCTTTGGGTAGTCCTTGATACACTTCAGAAGGCTTAGAGCTAAATCTGAGTATACCAACATCCCCAGTGATGATCAGTCATTACTATGACTGTCTGGAGAGCATTGTGAGAAACCCATTTTGGTGCAAAATCATTAGGGTGCATTGGCATCTGTAGAAATGGACAGTGTAAAAACATCATTATACCAGTGTAAATGCCAAAACTCTAAAAATGTGCCATCAGTCTGCGGAAGGAATAGAAAAGATTAAAAAAAACCCAATAAAAAAGCGTTTGCTATGAAGCACAACAGGAGAAAGGCAGTCTGAAAGACTTACTGTGTAATTATAGACTCAAAGAGAATTTTAAACAAGGAAGAGGGTGTGCATACAGATCTATTCATGTGTGAACAGAGAAACATTTGTAGGGAAGCACTTCTGACCATAAATGAAGAGCCATCAGGGGAGCTGCAGACATAAATTTTCCTCACTTATTTGAGTATAATTGTACCAAGGGATGATAAAGAGGCAACAGGCACAGGGTTTGTTTGTGGATAATGGAGTGCTGAAGGAGGTGGGGGGAAAGCGAAGGGTCAAGAAAGAAGATGCGCAGGGAGAAGTTAGGATGTTTTCTCTTGAGCTTTCACCTTTACTTTCCCCTCTGCCTTATCCTCTATCTTGCCATCGTAGTCTGCTCATTCTTTCTACCTCGGTAAGAGCTGGGAGGAGCTGATCTCATATCTACAGGCAGGACAGTGCTGTGTGGAAGATGGCCCTTCACCTCCCGCTCTGAGACATCTCCTTGGAAAGGCACGTCCTGAGTACCCCAGCACGTCTTTACATCTTCACCATGTGAAGTTGTCATGGAAAATATAGCAATGTATCTCTGGGTTTTGAGATGAAAAATCCTTCTGTTGAACTTGTTTGAATGTTGTAAGCATCCAAGACACTCCCTGTCCACAACCACAGGGAAAGCTCCCTTTCGGCAACGTGAGAATTGTTCCTGTGATAACCTTGGCTACATAGCCTTCATCCACAGTTGTTGCCAGGTAATTTTGCCTATGGACATAAAGTGTCCTGGCTGTGTGGTACCCACACTGCCTGCAAGGATGGATACTAATTGTGAGTCAATTCCCTCCAGAACCAACTTGGACAGTTGTCTCTTTCTAGTTTTGAGGGAGAGCAAGGTTTGACTTACTGGTAAGGTTGACCATGGAGGATAGAATATATATTAATATGGAAATCAGACTAATTATGTCAATTCTTGTGTTTAATCTTCTGAACAGCGAGAGTCTAGATGCTTCAGTAGAGATATCATTCTTTCTTTGTGAGGACACTGTGATGGACAAAGTCATTCTGACGTGCAATACTGCTACACAGAATCATAAAATCCTATATGTTGACTTCAGAAGAAAAGGACAAGTTTTTTTATTGCTGCCTAAATATCATGTCTTGCTAGATATTTTTGAAAAGAGAATAATCATTGCATTCAATAAATTTCTCTATAGCCAAGGCAGAAAGATCACTCATCTGGGAAGAGAACGATGTGTAGAGAAGCAGTCATCCAAGTGGATGATTACTGGATATGTGTTTTCAGCAAACATATGTGTGTGCTTTAAATGTCATGTTTCTGTCCCTCTTGAACTGAATCTCTTTAACATTCAAAGGCTTTTATATTTAGGGTCAGGAGTCACCTGGCCTGACCGACCTCTTGCAGAACAAAGGCAGAAGAGGGAATTTCATTGAGTTTTAAGAGAACAAAATGGTTGAGCTACGTCATGTTGTTTTAGCAAACTAACCTGTCTTGTTTTAAAGTGACAGGGGACAGGACTAGAGGGAATGGCCTGAAGCTCCGTCAGGGGAGGTTCAGGTTGGATATCAGAAAAAAATTCTTCACAGTAAGAGTCATCGGGCACTGGAACAGCTGCCCAGGGAGGTGGTCGAGTCGCCTTCCCTGGAGGTGTTTAAGGAACGGGTGGATGAAGTACTTAGGGACATGGTTTAGGGAGTGTTAGGAATGGTTGGACTCGGTGATCCAATGGGTCCTTTCCAACCTGGTGATTCTGTGATTCTGTGAAAGGTTTACAAAAAAGAGACTTTCTTATGTTCTGTGGTAAAATGAAATGGCATAATGTTTAGTTACTTTGGAAGGCAAAAATGAGAGTCTTGATCTTCCATCCAAATTTGCTCATCTTTCCTGGCAGATAATCAATCTTGTTGTGAATCTTTCTGATAAATGAAAGTCAGCATACAGTCATATCAGCAATCTTTGCTTGGCTTGTTCAAAGACCTGGTATCGGAACAGCTTCTAACTTTTTCCTGGGTAAATTAAATTTAACATCTACATCCTCTCACATCCATGAACTTGAATGACATTTGAATATTTAGAGAAATGCAGAAAAATGCACAAAAATAGTTGTTGCAGCACATTGAAATCATCAAAAGTCATCTAAAACATCTTCCCTCATAACTGTTTTCACCAAACTCTTACTCTTTCCACTTCTTTTTCACCAGCGTCCTAATCATCTTAAAGTGGAGAGAGTTGGGTTGTTCAGCTTAGAGATGAGAAGGCTCTGGGGAGACCTTACAGCAGCCTTCCAGTACTTAAAGGGGCTACAGGAAAGCTGGGGAGGGGCTTTTACTGGGGGAGTAGTGATAGGATGAGGGTTTAAGTTGAAAGAGGGAAGATTTAGATAAGGTATCAGGAAGAAATGTTTTCCTGTGAGGGTGGTAAGGCACTGGCCCAGGTTACCCAGGGAAGGTGTGGCTGTGGCTGCCCCATCCCTGGAGGTGTTCAAGGCCAGACTGGATGAAGATTGGAGCAACCTGATCCAGCGGGAGGTGTCCTTGCCCATGGCAGGAGGTTGGAACTGGATGATCTTTAAGATGCCTTCCAAACCAAACCATTCTATGATTCTGTGAAAGTTATCTGTCACTCTCTCTTCACTGTTATCAGCGATTTTACGTAGAGCTTAGGCATAAAGGAAACGTATCTACAAGTTGGACTTCAAACCCCTTGAAATGAGGCACAAGCCCAGTCTCTGTGAGACTGCATAGAGTCTCAGCAATTCTGCTGTGCAGCACTGCTATGATTGAACATAAGAATAGGAAACTTGAAAGAAAAATATGAACTTGGTTTCCCAGTCCTTGCACTGACCTCCTCCCATCTCTCTTCATCTTTAAAAAATTAAACTTAGTCTACCAGGTCCCCACAGATCAGCAACATGCAAGATGTCCCTGTCTTATCCTTCACCACCGTAATGTGTAATTTAAATGATTCCCCAATTCCAGATCCGTTGGTACGGTGGTCTCATCTGCTTTGTAGAGAAGTCACTATTCAGCAATAACGTCAGCAGTAACTGACCAAAGGCTGCCATGCAGTCCTGCAGGCTTAGCCATGGTTGTGCTTAGAGTGAAGAGCAATCTGGTAATCCATAGCGAAATGGAGTCCTAAAATCAGACTTACTGATATGATATTACTGCTATGTAAATAGTTGCTCAGTGCCAAAATCTTCTCCCACATCCCATACTTTTTACAACAGTAGCATAGCAGGAAGAGGAATAGCTGCTGTTCTTCTTTTTTTTTGGTTGAGCACATACTGGAGAAAGTTAATTTTGAACTCACCTCACTGCTTTCAAGACAAGATCTTTCCAGAGTATTTTACAATTTTATTTTTGCCATCTTTCCTGAATGCAGAAAATGATGATGCCTTTTTTTCAGGAGGTTGACTTTGAAGGAGTTGATGTGCTTGAATTCAGAGTGAATCTCATTACCTACTGTTAAATGCAAAAAAAACCCCTCATAAATATATGTGAAAGTTAAATAAATATCAAAACTTTAAAAGTCTGAATTTCTATTTGTCTCTATTCTAGCAAGGAATAGAGGTAAAATAAAGATTTTTACCTTTTCATAAAACTATTTTCATGACATTGTCTGAAAGACTGTGAATTAATCACAGATCTAATTTCTGACTTCAAAATTTTAAAGATGCTCAAGAGGATTTCAGTCACTGCAGCCATGGCCCACATTCAGGAGCAAAGGAACCGAGCACCCACCCCTGTATTAAAATATGTAAAGAAAAGTAGAGAACAATTTGTACAGTAAAGAAAAAAGAAAAAAGATTTGAAAGCTCTTCTTAAATTTCCTTTTTTCCCATAGAGCAATGGACTGAAGCAAACAAGCTGGCAAGTTTGTCACCTTACCTTGCCGGTATGCTTCAGTGTCCCATCTTGGGAAAATCAGCTAAGGTTAGAAGATAAGCACAGCAGGACACCTGGTAAGAAAAACAAGTGACCTATCAGCAAGGATATTTGTCAGAATTTTATCTCAGGTTATTTTCCTATAAGGTGGATAACTGCCCCAGAACCTTGATTAAGGCAAAATTATTCTTTAAGTATGACATATTTTACTGTGTTCAGTAAAATCAACAAATCCTGTGTTTGCTTTTGGGCCCCTCACTACAAGACAGACATTGAGGTGCTGGAGCGTATCCAGAGAAGGGCAGCAAAGCTGGTGGAGAGTCCGTAGAATATACTTTAGGAGGAGCAGCTGAAAGAAGTGGAGCAGTTAAGTCCGGAGAGGAGGAGGCTATGGGGAGACCTCATTCTCTACAGCTTGCTGAAAGGAGATTCTAGTAAGGTGGCTGCTCCTCTCTTCTCCTGATTAATGAGTGATGAGGGGGAATGACCTCAAGTTGAGCCAGGGGAGGTTTAGATTGGATATTAGGAAAAACTTCTTTACTAAAAGAGTGGTGAAGCATTGGAACAGGCTGCCCAGGGAAGTGGTAGAGTCACCACTCCTGGTGGTGTTCAAAAAACATGTGGCCATGGCACTTCGTGATATAATTAAATGGTCATGGTGGTGATGACGGTTGGACTTGATGATCTTACAGATCTCTGTCAATCCTAATGATCCTATGATTCTATGATATATCTTGGAAAAAGGGTCATTGCTAGTCACTTTTCTACAGTAATTTACACGGATAGACATTTCACTAAGTTGTGTAAATTAGTTTAAATCCATTATTTTCCTTAGTTGCAGAATAAAACTACTGTTAAGCCAGTAAGGCTGCTGATAAAACACAAACCTCAACCAACAGCCACTGATTCTTCAGTTCTGTCTAGGTATTGTTTTTTTCTGGGAAAATATAGACCAGTTCAGAGGCTCCTGCATGAAGGAGAATATAACTGCATTTGGTGGATGTTTGTGCTGATGATACAGTATGTTCAGAGAAAAAACCTGACTATACAATATCTCATTAGAGTTTTGCTAGCTTCAGCTTCCAATTCATTACTACTTTACAGAATAGCAGATAAGCAGGAAACTAAAGTTTGATTCACATCTGTGTACCAGTGAGATCCAGAGCCAGCAAATCTTAGCACCCACATGACAGAGGGGGACTAAAATTTATTTTCCAACCTTAGTCATCTGACCTTGTTGAGAGTTACAAAGGTTAAGTTACTCTGTCACATACATCACTTGATAATGTTATTGTTCTTCCTCCTCCAAAAAATTTGAAGGGGAATACCATCTCCTTACTGTTTTTATTGTGATAAAATGCTAATGAACTACAAATGGATAGTCTTCAGCTGTCAGTGAAGTGCATGTTTATTTGGAAAGAGCTCACTTTTTCAGAAGTCTGTGAGAAGTTTCCAAGGGAAATGCCCTGCTTTTTCTGCTTTAGCATTAATTCATGGTCTCATCTCCTTGTCCTCGATGAAATACAGTATAGAAATCTCTGTCGAGGATCAAGACTCCAATAAATTAGATGTTGAACCTGAAATCACTTAAAGAAACACAAAGGCCACGTATACATTTAGTTTTTATGATAGACGTCTTTGATCAGAGCTACCAATGGAACAGCTAAGAGTGGGTGAAGATGTAGGAGGTGACTAGAATATATCTTACCCTAAAATGACTTCACACCTCTTTAATATGCAAATAGTCCATGGAGGGCAAGGCATCAAAGCTCAGTAAGAGATGGAGGACTGCAATGGTAGATATGGAGCCTTCACGTTTTCTTCTCTGCCCCAAGAGGATTGAGCAATGTGGAAATGGCACTCAATGAATCATATGGTGCACTTAGCCAAGATGTTTAGCGAACTCCACGGGTTCCCCATAAGGTCTTCCCATTATCCGGGGATTGTTCTCACGCTATACAAGCGGTAAACTTAAAGTCACATCTGCTTTTCTGACCTTGCCTGAAGACTGAACATTGTTTGCATGTTCTCTGATTTGGAACACACTGTGTAACTCCTGCATTGAAGTGGGAAGGAAACATTTTTCTCTATTTCCTGTGTCCTGTGTGAAATTTTCTGTTGTGAAGTGTTTGCTGTGGTGTTTGTTGTTTTTTTTTGAAAGAAATTGACTGGAAATCAATATTTTCCATCTGATACACTTGTTCAAAATTCACCCACAGGAACTCTGTGGTTTTCAGTTTGTACAGGAACTTAAATAAAAAAACAACAAAAAAAACCCCAGTGGATGAGGGAGAGGGAAGAAACTTGGGAACAGCCATAATCATTGTTCATTGGATAGCATACAATTTGTGTTATTTAAGTGCCTACTGCAAAAGACTGTGGGTGTGTCACTTTTGAAACAAACTGAAGGCTATAGGAAAGCTAAAAGCAAAATCTCTTTTTTTAAAAAACAAAACACACCACAAGTGACAAATGCACACTTCCAGCCCGTCACATTTCTAAGATTTAGATGCTGTTGTGCCAATAAGGTAGACACACACTAAAAGCAAACCCTACTGTGGGAAAATTGCCATTTAAATAGAGAGAACAGACATAAATCTGGGTAAGCTCAGTAATTTCTTCTGTTTTTATAAAAGTCTCATTCCTCAAGCTAAAGGGTTAAATAAAGCAGAAATTAGGTGCACTCAACAGATTTTACCTCACCAAACTAAAACTTCTTGATGTAAGATACTGGGTATGATATAGACCTTGAGAGGCCAAGTGAAGGTTAGAGAGAAAAGGGAAACCTCTAGACAGTAGCAGTAACTTCACCTAATTTAGTGTGCACCCAGTCGCACCCTGGAAGACCATCTGTCTACACTAACCTGGGGTCAAGTGACAGTCTTTGACAGAAGTTGTGTTTTAAAGGGATCTGAGGTAGGTGAAATGAATGTCAAGCAGTCGCAATACATCTGTCTGTGAAATTTGAAAAGTCACGGAAGACAAGAAGTCTCTGGTGACTGGAAAAATGGGAACATTACATTCATTTTCAGAAAGGATAGAAAGGACGACCCTGGGAACTACCAACCCGTCAGCCTCTCCACTGTGCCTGGGAAGATTATGGAACAGATCTTCCTAGAAGCTATGCTAATGCACATGGAGTGATAGCCACATCAAGGACAATCCTACCTGTCAAGTCTAGTGGCCTTCTACAATAGAGTGACTCCATCAGCGGACAAAGGAAGACTTATGGATGCCATCTATCTGGGCTTCCATAAGGCCTTTGACAAAGTTTCCCACAACAACCTTCTCTCTAAATTGGAGACATATGGATTTGGTGGGTGAACTGTTCAGTGGATCAAGAATTGTTTGTCTGGTCAAATTAGAGGGTAGTCATTCACAGCTCAATGTCCTAACAGAGATCAGTGACAAGCGGTGTCCCTCAGGGGTCTCTGTTGGGACTAGTGCTGTTTAATATCTTCATCAATGACATAGACAATGGGATTGAGTGCACTCTCAACATGTTTGCAGATGACATGAAGCTGAGTGGTGCAGTGGACATGCCAGAGGGATGAGTGCCATCCGGAAGAACCTGGACAAGCTTGAGAAGTGGGCCTGCACGAACCTCATGAGATTCAACAATGCCAAGTGCAAGTTCCTGCACCTGGGTTGGGGCAACCCCCCGTACCAATACAGGCCGGGGAATGAAGGGATTAGGAGTAGCCAGGCTGAGAAGGACTTGGGGGTACTGGTGGATGAAAAGCTTCAGAGGCCTTATATACTTAGGAAAAGGATGGTTCCAAAAGGGATATTCAAGAATTGAAGGACTGAGGGTGGTGGATGTCAGAATAACCTCTGAAACATCTTAAACTTTTCCCTTTCCATAGGTTTTGTGTAAGGCTTTTACACACACGAAGACTCTTATTAACTAGGCCAACTCCTGTAGCACTACCACGTACATTTTTGCTATTAAAAGAACAGAACGAGCTCTATACACCTTCTTTGGATTTTGCAGAAAGAGAATAGAATTGCTGCCCCCTTTCAAGCATATTCTGGAAAGTCGAAAGCTTTCCGGTCTCTATCATCTGTGGAATTTCAAACTCTCCCATGAGACTCCACTAATAGCTTTGTCAGCAGGCAGCCTACGTGTTGGGGAGAGAGGGGAGAGCATTCTTTGCCTATCACACTTAAACCAAGCTTTTATGCAGCAGATCTGGGATTAAATCTCCTCTGGATCAAAGAGGGGTAGCAGGAAGGTCATCTGCTACCCAAAGTAATAGGGCCGTCAACAAAAACAGGGAGGTTGGTTTCCAGTTCCTGTTCCAAGGGCTATTTATACCTTTTAATCTAGTAACTTTTAAAGGATTGATTATGATTACATGATATCCTTCCTATACTCCACAAATAAGTTGGGAAACCTGGAGCTAAGATATCAGCCGATCCATGTTGGAGCCAGCTTGGACATCAAGCACCAAATCTGTCTCCATCCGACTGTGATTATGTGACAGAGGGGCAGGAAATCTCTTGCTCTTGAATTTTCAATCTAGCAACATTTACTGGCATAGAACCAAGTTGCTCTTAGAGGCTGGAAGAGGTCACACGGATGCAAGCTGCAGGAACAAGTATCTTTCCAAAGTAAACCCTTATGGAATTAAACTTGTGTTTCCGGTCATGGGAATATCTTATACACTGGACTCATATAGAGTGAGAGACATGGAGATGTTGGGATGACATCTCCCATGACTTTATGACATGGATCCGCGTCTAAAAGCTGTCAGATGTACCATTTCCCTCTAACATTAAAGACCGTTCTGTTTCTCCTTCATTTATCACATGAATGAGAGAAAGTTAGATACACCACCAAGTTCTTCAGAGCAACACTGAACAAAGCAACTACCACTCATGAATAAAAGTTATGGACATTGCCTCATCTCTGGGACTTAACAGTTTCACAGGTGTAATATGTTTGCCATGCAAGATCATGTGTGCTTTCCATTTGATGGCAAGCTAAAAGACAAGCTTTAAAACAGATTAATTACTGAACTTTTTCTGATTTCAGCTTACAAGATCTTGCCTGAGGTCCTTGGAAAATTCCACACAAGATCAGCAATGTGTATATAGAGAACCCAGCTCTACTGTACTTGCTGTCTTGTGCAGAGACATTTGGGAGACTGTGAAAGGATTCCAGAAGACTAGAAAGATTATTTCCCTTTGAGCTTGGAAAAGGAAATGGCTGGACGCTGTGGTGGAAAACTGGCTGAAGAAATGCTCTCAGCCTACTCAGTGTGGTGCTTGAAGAGGGAGGACCTGCCAAGGCTGTGCTGAAATTCAAGGAACGGTACATGAGCACACTTCGCCAAAGGCCCTGGTTTGAAATCAGGCAGGTAGGCTCAGGAGAACAGTAATTGTCATTCAGCAGCAAATTTAAAGGCAAAAAGATCTGAATCTCTTTACTGATTTTATAGAGAATAGCGTAGTGCAGAGCTGCTGGAGATCTTAAATTGTATTTTTAGAATAACTATAGACAATACCAGGATCATACTTTAAATTATTTTATCTTTTGAGTACCTAAAGATGTTTGTTATCTCACATCTGTTATGGGATTAGTATTGGCTCTATGAAACACAGTATCTAGGGGACTGTTATCTTACTACACAGAGAGTATAGTTTATCTTCAAATCCTAGTTCTGTCTGTTCTTATAATTGTAAAGTGTATCATCCCTAACACAAATAAAACAGGCTTGCATAAACACATTTAATTAAAGGAGTCTGTTTAATAACGCTTGTTAAAGTTTGGTCACAAATCAGAATTACTCGTTCCTGTAAAGATTTTATCAATTAACTTTAGAAAAAAAAAAAATGATGTGTTTGAAAACGTGAGAGCTGCTGAGTACTGCTTTCAATAACGCTTGTCATAACTGAATTCCCTATGATAGCATTAAAAAGATGCCCTATTAAAATAATGTCCCTTACTTTCACATGCCTCTGTGCATGCACACACACAGATAGAAAGTGTTTTTCTCACCCTAGAAAGAAGACTCCACACTGAGGATGCACGTACTTGTTCAGATGGAAAAGCCAAAAATCTCAGGAGGGGGAACAGAGGGGGCAGGAAGGAGGGAGAGAGCTAGCAGGAAGCCAGAGAGACTGTTTACTATGTCCCCTTTTGAGAGGTGTGACAAATCTGTCCCCTTTCCAAGGGATTCCTCTCACTGCTCACTCTGACTGCCCGTAGACACAGCTTTACCCAGAAGGGTTTTGTTGAGCCTCAGGGCAAATGAATTCTTAGGCTCAGGATTTTGTTCATGTTTTGTTATATGACATTCCCTCTCCAGTGACAGGAGCATAGTTTTACCAATTAAAGTAATCTATGGAAGCCAGGAAGTGAGGAGGAGTCCTTGTCCCCATGGTTCTCCCTGTCCCTGCTGAGGTTTAATAATGTCAAACATAGCTGCAGTCTGTGGCTCCTGCAGGGTGGCTATTTAAACAGCTGCAGACTTCTGGGAAAGGCCATCCGTACAACTCATCTGCCACCATCTGACCAGAGATATTTGGAACTGGCTGCCTGCCGTTAATATCAATTAAGATGGACCCTGGCCATCCAGAACAGATAAGATGCGCTTCTGAAAAACTGTTCTTTTCTGCATGACAGATCCATTCTCTCCTCATGGGGGATGTCAGACTATGATGGGCCATCATCTGCACCATACCTACCCCTAAACATCCACATTGCAGACCAGAGCTGAGCTGCAGAATGAGATTTTGTTCCCCTTTCACCTCTGTACACTCATCTCTTATTTTTGCAGACCTTTAATCCCATGATGTGATCCTTTTTGGTCAATACGTGCTCGGTACTTTGCTGCATATAACAGCTGCAAACTATGAAGGATGTTGTAAGTTTTCCTAAGCATGGGAGCTGTCAGGAAAAGGGCTTCATATCCTACTAGTTTCTGGATCTAGAAACTGCTAAATTCCTGCTTTCTACTTTTCAGTTCATTAAAACAGTGGTGGTAATATGTAGATCACTGTCTGGTTTATAATCCTAGATAATCATAGAAGGGTTTGGATTGAAAGGGACCTTAAACCCCTTCCAGTTCCAACCCCCTTGCCATGGGCAGGGACATCTTCCACCAGATCAGGTTGCTCATCCAGCCTGTTCAAACACCTCCAAGGATGGGACATCCAAGACTCCTCTGTGCCAGTGCCTCACCATCCTCACAGGAAAACGTTTCTTCCTAAGATGTCATCTAAATCTCCCCCCTTTCAGCTTAAAAATGTCTCTCCTCATCCTATCCCTGCACTCACTCATAAGATTTCCTGTAGAATCATAGAATAGTTTTGGGTGGAAGAGACCTTAAAGATCATCCAGCTCCTACCCCCCTGCCATGGGCAGGGACACCTCCCATTGGATCAGGCTGCTCCAAGCCCCATCCAACCTGGCCTTGAACACCTCCAGGGATGGGGCAGCCACAACTTCCCTGGGCGACCTGTGCCAGTGCCTCACCATGCTCATGGTGAAGAAATTCCTTCTTATGTTCAGTCTAAATCTTCCCCTCTCCAGTTTATACCCATTGCCCCTTATCCTATCACTACAAGCCTTTTTAAATAGTCTCTCTGCAGGTTTCTTGTAGCCCCTTTCAGGTACTGGAAGGTCGCTATAAGGTCTCCCCAGAGCCTTCTCTTCTCCAGGCTGAACAACACCAACTCTCTCAGCCTGTCCTCATATGGGAGGTGCTCCAGCCCTCAGATTGTCTTTGCAACCCTCACTTGGACTGGCTCCAGCAGATCCATGTCCTTCCTGTGCTGAGGACTCCAGAACTGGACTCCAAGTGGGATCTCGTGAGAGTGGAGAGGGAGAATCCTCTCCCTGGCCCTGCTGCTCGTACTTCTTTTGATGCAGCCCACAATACCGTTGGCTTTCTGGGCTGTGAGTGCACATTGCCAGCTTAGGTTTATAATAAAAATAAAAAAGGATACTTTGTAAATTCAGTCTCCAAGCTTTTGTATTTTGTATTTCAGCTTGTCTAAAGACAATAGACTCTCACTGTAAATAAGTGATCAGATTGTGTTTTGCAGCAGAAGACCATAAATAAATGTATATTTTGAAGTGAAAACTGATCTTCTGAAAGCTGAAGTTGCCTTCTCGCTTGTTCAAGGCAGAAGATCAGACATGATAAGACATCTTTATTAATGTCCTTTCTGTCAGGTATGTATAATCAACCAGCGAATGAAAACTGCTCTGCCATTAGCACTGCCTCATGCGTATACTAGTTTTGCTAAAATTGATCACAATCACTTTTCATCTCAGAACATGTAGAACAATATTCTCTTTAAAAATAAATGAAGGTACATGAGCTTAACTATTTGCTATATATTATAGTCAGCCCTTCTCCACAGAGTATAAGTACTCAGATACTGTAATGGTTAGGTCACAACACCCTTAGCCAGCTCAAGCAGCACTTTATACATTTCAGTAAGTCTTTCTGAATCTTTCTGTGTCTATCAAGTTTGCACTTATTCCTACCATTTCCAAGAACTGGAACACAGGAGCCCATCCTGCTGGGCAAGATAATAAAAGACAAAGATTACTTTTGCCCATGCTAATAATATGTGATGATTAACTCATGTTCAACACCAAGAGAAACGGAACGCTGAGATAGATATCTTCCAGCTGGAAGATTTTAGAAAGAAGGAGAAGGTAGGGGGTTTTACTCATACCACTCTTTTCCAAGTCTAGGAAGAGAAAAGTATCAAAATTCAAGAAAACTTAAACGCTAAAGTATCCAGCAGACACTTTCTGCATTTCAATTAGTCCATGCTGAGCCAAAATGCAATACTCTTACCTGAATGTGTAGTTTATTACACCAAGAGCTAAATATTCCTCTGCGTAGATAACTTAGGGCAAATATAATCACAAAGCAACTATTTGGGATTGGAGAAATATGTTCTGAAGCAAAATATCATTCTCTCTTTTCCATTCTGTTTTATTCAGTGAAAATGCAAATCAGTCAAATGAGACTGTTCACCGGTAGCCACAAAGATCCAGTATGTACCATGACCCAGAGGTTTTTCATCACTTTATTCTAGCCTAATATGGACAATTCCAGTCAGAACTTCTTGATTGGAAATTATTCAAAACACCTGAAATGTTTTTCGATCCCTTCCACTATTTTGTGCTCTATAAGAGTCATCACAAAAATCCCTACTGTGTTTCACAGTCAAAAAAGCATACTCTAGAGATATTTGATAATTGGATCTTATCACAGACACAAGAATCGGGATAAGCACAAGAATTAAAAATTCTGGTGCTTCTGCCTCCAAATCATGGTTTTGGTCTTTGCAGTCATGTTCACATAGCATCATAGAGTACTTTGGGATGGAAGGGGCCTTAAAGATCAACTAGTTCCACCCCATGGACACCTCCCACTAGATCAGACTGCCCAAGACCTCATCCAACCTGGCCTTGAACACCTCCAGGGATGGGGCAGCCACAACTTCTCTTAGCAACCTGTTCCATTGCCTCACCACTCTCATAGTGAAGAAATGTCTTCCTTATGTCTAGTCTAAATCTGCCCCCCTCTCGTTTATAGCCATTGCCCCCAGTCCTATCACTACAAGCCTTTGTAAACAGTCCCTCCCCAGCTTTCTTGTAGCCCCTTCAGGTACTGGAAGGTTGCTGTAAGGTGTCCTTGGAGACATCATCATCTTTTGCAATGATACCAGGTGATTTTGGGCGATTTTGGGCTTCTCTTGTGAAACTCCCATGGTTTTGCATCTGCCTCAGCAAGTTCTGTATCATGCAGCTTCTCTCTTGGTCACAAAAGTGAAGGGCAAGTAAAGCTAATCTGATTAATTATTTGTTGGCCAGCTGTGGCTGGTACTTTTGGTGACGGAGTCATTATTATCCTGTAGGTCTGTGCTTGCATTTTAGGGGAAAAATATCAACGAGAACCTGAAACTCAAGTTAGTGAGACTTGCTTCGTCTGTAGCTTCATGCCCTGTCTCCTGCCCTGTTCTGTGGTCCTTGTGGCAGATCTATCCCCCTCAGATGACCAAACTCAAAGCTGTCTCTGGCACAGAGAAATGCAAAGCTTGAGTGGCCTTACTGGGTTGTATCATTAAAATAAAGCATAACAGAAGGACTGCTTGCAGTCATATTTACTCAAAATATTTAAACTAGCCTACAAATCCTGTATAATTTGCCTTTTTCACCAATAGGTGGTGCCAATAATTTATGCATTCATGTCTTCTGCTGGGCAAAGGACTGAGAATAGATAATGTAGCTGCACTGACTGTGAGCAGACCATCTGTAGGGAAGAGTTTTGACCCAATAAACTGCTAGGGAAGTGGATTTTGTTGGAGTAGTCACAGCATACAAGCAGAAAGTAGTGAGGAGAAACCCCTTATGTTTCAAGGCAAGAGTGTTATGGCTAAAATAGAGTATATATCCATTTCATGATTCAGAAAAAAAAATATCAAGATCTCTTCTTGGCAAGACATAAATCATTATGTCCATTAATCATCACAGGACTTTCAGAAGCACCAGTCAGCCTTAGCCTTTCTTTTTGCACTAAGTCAATAGTAGCATGGCAGAGAAGGCAAGAAGAGAGGCCAAGAGGAAGTGTATTTATTCATTGAAAGAAAAAAATATCAAAAAATATCCCTTTAACAAAATATTTTACATTTAAAACCCACAACTGGCATTTCTGTTGGGGCGCACATCAGTTTTAGCTGGACAGCAAAATACCAATGCTTTCTTCTTCAGGTAGGCTATTAAATTCCCTGTTTCAAATGATTGATATTGTTGCATTTTGGTTATTTGTATTTTTGCATTCTGCTGAGTTAAACTTCTTGACCCTTTCCCATCATAAATTTATGATTAAAAGGTACGATTACCTTTAAAATGTGTTTAAGCAGCTTAAATATGTTATTTTGATTTGGTTGGTTGTTTTTTTTTCGTTTGTTTTAAATCTGTTTTTAAACCAACAGTATTTGGTAGGAGAAAGAAAGACTGGATGATGCCAGGAGAAATGTAAGAGTGCTAGAAAGCAAATTCTAGAAGCCACATATTTAACTTCAAAATTAAGTCTAGTTGGGTTTGGAGAGGCTTCAACAGTAGAGATCGCTAAGTCTAAGTTGAATGAAGTATGCTTGGGTGTTGGTAGAAGTGATAGCACTCGCAGTCAGGAAGAGGCATTCAACAAACTCTCAGTAATCCCTTCGGCAGTACTTGTGTATATAACAAAAAAATGGTACAGTGAGTTTTGCCCTCCCAAACTGAGGAAGGAGGAAATAATCTTCTCCATAAATACCTGACTTTTTTTTTTACTTGGAAACCCTGTTTCTTTGGTGCCCTCTTAGAAAACATCTCCTTATGTCTTTAGTGTTATTAATTAAAACTCGGTGTCCTAGATCCTGTGCTGAGTGTTGAGCAGCAGGGAAAACTGTAGCCCAATGTCTTGACCAATTCATAATTACTTGGCCCAGTGTCCTGATTGTCAAATCTGGAAAATATAGAAGTTTCTTTCATTATTGATAGCTTGCTGCTAAAAAAAAGCTTTCCTTTTCCCTGTGCTTGAGTATACAGAGTACCGGGCAGATATTTCCAGCTATTTTTATGCCAATCTCACAGCAGATATACTTCCTGAAATAAAATTGTACATTCGCAGTGGGAGAATGGTTGTAGGGAAACAGGGCATGAACTCACAACCACTGATGCAGGAGTGTTTAAACCATTTAGGTAATCTGTTTAACTGTTAAACAATTCACAGCCAGGGTGCAATACAGGTGGAATCACAAGAGGCCTTACAATGATGATTAAATCAGTATATCTGTTTTTTTCTAGTAGTATTTAGTAGAAATCTGTAAGTGCCAGGTTGGATGAGGCCTTGAGCAACCTGATGTAGTGGAAGGCGTCCCTGCCCATCCTTGGTGTCCCTTGGATGATCTTTACGGTCCCTTCCAACCTAAACCATACTATGATTCTATGATTCTGTCATTTATTCCTAGTTTCTAGACATATCAAAGAAGTCTGTCTTCAGGGGATAGGTCACATCTCAATCTCTATCATTCTTTGGTTTGTCCATACCTTTTCTTTACACTCACTAGAGTAAATCCATGTACAAAAGTCATTAGGGCAGTATCAGCCTTCTTATGCTACTGTGATCCCCTGCATTCAGATAGCACAGAAAATTTGGATATCCAACAACTGTCAAGAGATTTGCTTCCCGGTTTTGTCCAGCTCCCAACTCCCACCATAATAAAACACAATATTTCTTTTTTTCACTGTTGAACTGTGGAGAATTTTGGCACTACGTCCTCACAAAGCTGCCAAAATAAAGGCAATGGGATGTCCATGGCTGTAGCAGCAACCTCTGCAGACATGATGCTAATTAACAAGGAATTAACTGAAACGGAACTTTTGAGCACCAAATTTAATGGAGATTTCCTTTTACACAGCTACAGGTCTGGCCCAGTGATCGTTGTTTGAATTCATTTTGACTGGAGCATATCTTGCTAACAACATGTACTTTTGTGTGTTTACCTCTAATTTTTAACCTACGTTTGAAAATACTAATAGTTCTTCAGCTTTTTAAAATGTCCATTTATGACAATGATGTGTGAAGATTGCCTGAGTTAATACTGAGTTATTTCTTTTGGGTAGACTTGGTGAAGTTACAGCTACCTCACATTTTCTTCAAATATTGATCACTCTGCAGCTCCCAGAGGAGCTGTCTAGAGAAAATCGATGAGTTCAACTGAAGAAAGGAAGAAGGGACTGAAGAGGCAGTGTTTTCATATATGTAAATTACCACGATTCATCAGAAAGCAGGAAAGAAAAATATAAAATAAAAGCTTATAGGAACATACTTTACAAAATCAAATGAGTCTTTCTTTCTCCTGTAGAAATAATGCATAAGAGGCTCATGGAAGAAGGAGGAAAGTCATTATAAATACAATTTAATTCTTTCTTCCACAGAAAAGCACCGATCATAAACTTTCTATTTTGAGTGCACAATGAAAGTAATAAAATATATGCACAAAAAAAAATCTTTAGTGGGCAAACTTTTACATCTCTAAATATAGTAACTCAATACCAACTCTATTAAGCCTGTGATCCTTATCTGGAGCAACCAGAAGATGGATGGTCTCAGTCCCTCATATTTTACCATCTCAGGGACTTTATACAAAGCAATAAGTAGCTGTTGACACGAGACAACACTAGAATCTAGTTTGCAAAGTTCTCCGGCAGCTGTATTTGTCCAGAGCTGAGCTGTTGGTTTGTCTGGGGACTGTTTCTGAGCAGCCCTAGAAATCCTGCCTTCAGTGGCTGCCTCATGAATTCCAGCTATCCTTGCAGTTCTGTCTGAAGTCATCCAGTAAATATCTGCTGGGTTGCTCTTACAAATGTGATATCTGTATAGTAAAGGACTCTTCCAGGCAGTTTGAACTGGATGATCTTTAAGATCCCTTCCAACCCAAACTGTTCTATGATACTATAGTGATAGGACTGGAGGCAATGGGTATAAACTAGAGAGGGGCAGATTTAGACTAGATATAAGGAAGACATTTCTTCACTATGAGGGTGGTGAGGCACTGGAACAGGTTGCCAAGAGAAGTTGTGGCTGCCCCATCCCTGGAGGTGTTCAAGGCCAGGTTGGATGAGGTCTTGGGCAGCCTGAGCTAGTGGGATGCCCCTGCCCGTGGCAGTGGGTTAGAACTGGATGCTCTTTAAGGTCCCTTCCAACCCAAACTATTCTATGATTCTATGGTTCTGTGATTCTGTGATTCTAGTCTAGGAGCACAGCAGGCTAGTGCAACGTCTGGATCCATGTCTTTTTTGCAATGGCAGAGACTGGGAGGAATTACAAGAAGAAAACATAAGTTGTCTGCTCTCACAGCCTGCAATACCCCAGGCTATCATCCCGTTGTACCAAGCTATTTATTTTCTTCCACAGGCAAATACATTTTCTTCCGTTAAAGCTGTTGCTGAGATCTACAGATCAAAACAGCATTTAAGAAATGGTCTTATAACAGGGATTATAGGTGCATGAACACAGCTATGAAATATTATCACTTCCATTTTTCAAAACCTTACAAGCTTCCAGCTCTGCTTTATCGTGAGTAATAGGAGTATGAACGCTTTGCTTTCTGTAACTTATCATGAGGAGCAGAAGCGTGAATCCCTGTGTCCCATCAAGCAGTTCTTTTCTGCTTCTTGTCTTTCTGAGCTAAGCTGCAAGGAACTGTTAGAAAATACATACACGTTGGCTCTGAGCTTTTGGATTAGACATCTAGTAGCAGAAGGACTGAATTTGCACCTCCGGCACAGCAGTGCACGAGCACTACATTGTGACCTTGTATTAGACATATGCTACATATACATGGCTGTGTATACAGAATAAAGTCCCCATGACCATGTTATCAATTTTGAGTACTTCATCATCCAGTCTAATACAGGACAATTAGTAAATATTGCATGAACTTACATCTCAGCTAGAGAATGTCTTGTTTTGAATAAAGTAGTGATCTAATTAAGCATTTCAGCAATGGAAGAACCAGCAGTTCACTTTAACTATCCTCATTGCTGAAATCTGCGACTTTATTTCTTCTCCTCCACTGGAGCTTCTGGATTTTATTGTGGTAGTTTAGATGGAAGAAGAGATAACTGAGTAATAATCTCTATTGTGCACAGCATGCCAAGGAAGAGTAACTGCATCCGCCTACAAGCACCTAAGGTAGAGTAGGTGTTCCGGATCTGTTGTCTTAATGATCTCTGCTCAGGAGTCAGGAGCTTGACAGAGGATATGAAAACTTCCATCTACTCCTAAGCTCTTAGCGCTGGCACATGCCTTTAGTAGGCACAACATGATCAGGGTGGAGATGAGACAGTGAGCATATATTGATTCACTGCTCTCCCTTACTCAGAAGCTCAGGTTAACCTTACAGTAACTTTGCTTTATTTCCTTATCCAGACTGTGGACAGAAAACATACTGTGTGCCATTACTACTTATTAATACTTTCTTAGCAGTCCTAAGAGAAGGAAAGGGACTCCCAAATGCTTCCATCAAGAAGCCTGGCTAACTTACCATGTTATTCAATATCTTCCATTTATGATATCAAGATTTTGGGCCAGGGACTTTCTTCCTTTATTGTTATGCTGCGTATTTAACAACTGGGATGAAGCAGACCAAATACAAGCCCTGCGTTCCTCACTCTTAGCGTGATCCCAGATAACTGTAGAATGTTAGCCTTTGGTTTAGTCTTTCCTTATAGCATCTGCTGATACATCCTTATAATACTAGAGTTGTCTTGTATTGCAAAAAATCTTTCCTAGGATACTTTGTTATTAATCAGATCAAAAGATCTTTATGATTCTTATTTTAGGAACATAATCAATGTTCCCATTTCCTTTATTTGTTTAATATAAACAAACAGACAAATAAACAAGCAAATACGCCAAGCGAAACGCTCTTGCAAAGTCATGAAAGAAGATACAGTGAAGAGGTGGTGATTTTAGGACCTCTGAGAATAGTGGTGGTTTTGAGGGTAAGTAGATCCATTCTGTTGGTTCCTCAAAGGACACCACCTCTCCTCGAAGGTAAAGACAATCCTTCTGGGATTTGATTCCTAGTAAGTAGAAACATGCAGGAGAATGAACCAGATGAGAAATCCTAGAAAGACAATATACATCTTGTGCTGGTACTGTACGTTCTGTTCTGAGCTTATGGAAGCAAAATGAGACCTCATTAAAAGGTCAGCTTGGAAAGAGAGGAAACAGGCCAGTTCTCAGGAGAATTTTTTCTCAAATTTCCAAGAATCCAAATGCAGTTTGGTCTGAGAAAGGACCCTGTTCAATATAATAAACTTCTAGAAAAGAGAGGCGGGTGAGAACTATGTCACTATGTGTTTTTCTTGCCCCTGAGAGTCACATCATGGTTGCTCTGCCACTCTGCCAGAGTTCACTCCCTCAGCACCTCAGTGTATATCTCCCAGCTATTTCTGTTCACCACCCAGACCTCCACTTTCTCCTTATTAGGTTAATCTGTCTTTCTTCCATTCAAATATTATCATGCTTCTAGAAGAGCTGTCACTCTCCAATCTTTCAAATATGTATGACCATTGCATTGGAAAGTTCATGCTTCAACTATGACCTTATGGACAGTGTCTGAGCACCTCGTTCAGTTCTGGGCCCCTCGCTCCAAGAAGGATGTTGAGGCTCTGGAGCACGTCCAGAGAAGAGCAACGAAGCTGGTGAAGGGGCTGGAGAACAAGTCTTACTGAGGGACTTGGGGTTGTTTAGCCTTGAGAAGAGGAGGCTGAGGAGAGACTTTATTGCTGTCTACAACTGCATGAAAGGAGGTTGTGCAGAGGAGGGAGCTGGGCTCTTCTCCCAAGTGACAGGGGACAGGACAAGAGGGAATGGCCTGAAGCTCCGTCAGGGGAGGTTCAGGTTGGATATCAGAAAAAAATTCTTCACAGTAAGAGTCATCGGGCACTGGAACAGCTGCCCAGGGAGGCGGTTGAGTCCTCATCCCTGGAGGTATTTAAAAGACAGGTAGATGAGGTGCTCAGGGGCATGATTTAGTGGTTGATAGGAATGTTTGGATTCAGTGATCCTGGAGGTCTTTTTCAACCTAATGATTCTATGGTTCTATGATTCCATAAGCAGGAGACAGAAGCAGGCTGACTCCACCTCTGGTTTGTTTCCAGCACCTCCTGGATTTACTGAGGAGCAGAAGTTTTACCCCTTTGGCTGGACTATTTAGCAATGAAACAACCATTTCCTTATACTGGGTGTTCTGCCACTTCTAGAAACGCTGATGACTGAGGGCAGGAAGAAGCTGAGAAGTTCCACCAGTTACAGATTTGATCTTAATCCCTGTCTGTAGTGGACAAGCAGCAAAAGACAGTTGCTTGCACCTTCCTACTGTCTAATGGATTGTGTACAACTGGCAAAGGCTCATCTTTAAAGATCATCATGTGCAACATCAGTATTAGCCTTCTGGCACCAAAGAAAGTAGTTGCAGAGAACTGTAAGTAAATAGATGATTATTTCAACTTTTTTTAAGAATAATAATAAGATATCCAGCTTGGTATATATAATTGCAACTGCATTGAAATCTGTGACATGCTACCATTTATAATCATTGAGGATCACTGACTGATCCCTGCTGTTTGCTGAAACATTTAATTGAGTTATAAGCAGTGAGATCTTGAGTCTGTTGAGGTAAAGGAGAATTTTATCAGTCAGATCAAAAGGTGTTCAGATTCACATCAGGAGGCTCTGCGGGCTCTGAACTGCTCAAGTGCAAATCCAGATAAACCCCATTTGGATCTAGAGAATGAATTCCCGTTTACAAGGAAATAGCTGAGGGAAGAGTTTAGGCTCTTCAGTCTCGTTGCTAAGGACAATCTACCATTTTAGGAGCTAATTCAAATTTCATTTCCAGGAGTGTAAATCAGGAGGAATACTACAGTAGTCAATGAATAAGTTTGAAATCTGAGAGAAATCAAAGAGAAAAAATAGGGACTGGGAATTTCTACAATCAAGTTAAAGCACAGCATCTTAGCATGGGACAGATGAGGCCTGACACATACACCAAAAAAAATGAGACCAACCCTACAGTTCAGGAACCAAGAGTGGGAAGGGTGAGACATAGAGATGGTTACAGAACACATTCTAACCTGTTACAGTGATAGAAGGCTCAACTTAATTATTTCAGTACAAGTGGACATGTGTTCAAACCTATAAGCAAAGATCCGGTTTTCTGAAGTGTTTACGTACCTAGAAATGCAAATACGTAAGTCTTTCAAAAGTCTCCAAGCTCCTTAATCATTCAATACTACACAAGGGGGGGTCATGTGTAATAAGAATTCGTTAAATATCACAAAAACACACGGAGGTGGTAAACATAAGCATTTCCACGTTCCTGGGAGCTTTCACCATCCTTCACCCTAACTACTTTAGAGCTAGCTGAGAGTGCAGAGTAGAAAACAAGAGAAGAATATCATGGTCATAGATCAGCACAGAGTCCATGGACTCAGAGGACTTTTTCCTGTGGGAATGAGAGCGAGATGATACATAAACCTTGACTGAGAAAGGTACTGCAATAAGGAATGAGACAGATCAATGAGGAAACCAAGAAGGAACAATCCATTGAGACCTCAGCAAATAACCCCAGCTAAGCCAGGGAGAGGGCTTAGTGGCAAAGGTCCTTTCAACCATCAGTATCTTTGATCAGAAATCTGAATCGGTTCTATAATGCCAGTTTCCTAATAACAAGTTCATGAAAAGACGAAACTCCTTTTAAAGGTTAAAGGAAGGAAGCCACAAAGCTTATTCTTTTCGTGCCCTGTTAAAAATCACTCTGCTGAGGATGAAATGCAGGAGTGAAATGTTAGCTCTTTTCTCTTGCTCGCAAGGAGGAGGCATTCAGCAGGAGTCTGAAAGGTCAAGGCCTGGCAAAATGCATACACAGAATACAGTAATGCCTTGTGCTTCCCCAGCGCTTTCACCCACAAAACTCCCTGTATATATGCCGGGCTCCCTGCAGTGCTCTGGAGAGGTAAGCGAAGCAGCAGAAAAGGTCTGCCTTTTTGGCAAACCATTATCTGCCACCGGGGCTGCATTGGATCAGTTTGCAATTAGATAACAATGTTAATGCTTATATATATATAAACACCCAAGAACACTGAAATTTTGTCACGTATTCCCTTGCAAACTGTTGCTGGAGCTGATTTTGACTAAGGCAGGGAAACTGGATGAGGTGGAGTCTTCACTAGGGTAAACTGAGCAGAGTTCTCTCTACAGCATCTGTCACAAGGTGGGAATCAGGTCCAAATTCCTTTTAAATAAATCCTTGCTCTAATGTGGCTTTGAAGATTTTGCTGGAAAGTCAGAGAGGGTAACACTACTCCTTTACTGAAGATTATCACCCTGGAGAGCCATTCTTGCTGATGTTCAGAGCATATCACTGCTGCTAAAGCAGACAAGACCGCTCATTGAGTTTCTTTCTCAGGTTTTTGGAGTATAAGTTTGTAGTCTCTGTTTTACTTTTGTGACTGCTACCCACACTGAGAAACAAGAATGGCTAAGCAGGTATCTGAGCCATTTCCTTGCTCACACTTTTTTCTTGGTGAGAACTCCTTCGGCCTTCCCTGTCTGCCAGAGTTATTAGTCTCACTGCCCCACTGCATCCAACATTGTTTCAAGCATCTTACACCATTCTGCCCTACTGAAGGGATCCTTAAATTATCCTTGCACAATAGAGATATGATAGTATCATGAATTTGCACCTGGGAAGCTGAGGTGAACTAAAGGCATAAGTCCATCAGGACTGGTAGGCAAACTTCTTGGGTAATCTGGAGCTGTAAGTGCAAAGCTCCAGTAGTAGTTGATATCTCCATGACATCCTGTTTGAAGTGTCTTCTTCAAACTGGCTCTGATTTCCAGTTCTTGGGGATCTTGCACAGCTTGAGAAAAACTGGGACCTAGATCTGCAGTGTGTCATCTGTTTTGCAGAAAAAGAATAGTGTCTATCTCAGTGAAAACTAGACTATGCTGAAAAAAAACAGCTTGGCTATTAGTGCCATTGCCCTGGATTCCAGTTTTGTCTATGTGGGTCATCAGCTCCACCAGTGAATATCAAACTTCAACATACTGGGCATTTTCCAGGTTCTCCGCACTCATCTGTAAGAGCACAGGGCATTCACAGCTCAAAATGCTGGATGGCGTATTATTCCCAAGTACGACTCTCAGTATGGGTATATCTCACTCCCAGCTTGTTTGACAAAAAACATTTTGCCCGGGAAGACAAAAGCATAACCCCACCCCTCCAAACCCAAGAAAATCTGCATGCCATGTTCTTAACTAGTGTAAATCAGTGCATCTTCAGTAACAAAAGGGTTGAGAATTTGGCCCTAAATCAGCAAATTTGTTTTTCTAAAATAGGAAACAGGAAATGTCAAGCCATGAATTAGAAATACATGCAAACAACGGCAACAGTTATTTCTGTCAACAGCTGAGAATTGGCCGAACATTGTACCCAGAAGGTCTCAAACCTATTATACCAAAAGTTTTTCCAAAACAAGATTGTTTTCATAGATACTATTGGAAATCCATGAGCCTGTACCAAGAAAAGCAGTTGCCTGATAAAGGGAAAAGTGCTGCTTGCAAAGCCTGCCTGCAGAGGTCACATAAATTATTGCTGTATAACGTCATTGAATCGAGAGATGGTGACCTGGCTGACACCTGCAGGAGATGAACATCATCTCCTGAAGCCTCCGATTTTATTTCTCGCCCTCAAATCTGTGGCTCCAATCTGCAATATCCTAATCTGCGTCATTCCTCATTTGCATGAGTGTGTGGGTTTCTGCAGCACTCATTGTAGCCAAGAGGATTTTACTAAGGAAATGGAAAATGCTGCTTGCTGGACACACAGAGAATGAATATTCCAGCTGGCTCTATTTTCTAAGAGTACTAAAAATTTCCATCAGAATCAGAACAACGAACACATCTCTCAGCAACCATATAAGTACTGAATGTAGAACTTAGTCTGCATTGAATTTGTGAATGTGGAGGGACTTGTGGGGAAGTATTAGGGACATCTTGACACGGTAGCTTCAACCCAGAGGGTGGGATGGGGCTGTGCCGTCTCATTACAAAGATAAGGAATCTCAAGGAGACTGCAGGAACAAGTCCTTCCTTGGGTCGTTCTGAAGACTATTACGCTTGTCTCCTAAATTGTAATGTTCAGCCCAAAGCTCGGAAGAGTTGGCACTCATTTTACCACTAGGCGGAGGTTATACTAACTTGCTGTAGATACATTCCCTCAAGTCAGGCAATAGGAGAGAAGTAATATTATCTAACTGAGAGAAAAGAGTCCAGGATCAATTGTGTATTGCAGACAGATGTCCTCTGTGACAGCCATGGCAAGGCAGATGAGAGTCAAGCCAAGTTATACTAAGGCAAAGACAAGGAGTTTTACTGATAAGTGTGCTTGACACTTCTCAGGAGGAAAAGGTTCACTTAAGTGCAAATCAGTCACTTATACTAGAGAGTGAATCAGTCAAACTAAATGAAAAAAAAAAGGTATGGTGAGCAGGTCTGGGCTTGCAATGACTGACCATTGCCAGCGAGCGATTTCCAGTGACTGTGTTGCTTGTTCTATCTTTTGCAAGCTAAATTATTATGGCTGAGGCAAATAAAAAAATAGTATATTCCATGGCCTAGCAGGTTATGGAAAGATTCATGTTTATTGTACCTTCATGATTTACAGTCAAAATGGTCCAGTGTATGGGTAATCATTCCTCTTTCTCTTTGGAGGAAGCCAAAGTTTCAAAATTCAAATGTCAGTCATGAGTTCTCTGATTGGTGAATGCAATGTTTGCATTGCAAAACATGTAGCTAGGAGTACGAGCCATATAAACCACATGAAGTCGTTGGCTACTTGGTTTATTGCAGGGTTTGGATGGGATTTATGAGTAACTCAGGGCTTTGAAGCTGGAGTGACTAATTGATACACGCTTTGGCTTAGAAGCTGACAAAAACACTGTCCATTGTATATGTTTTCTGGGCTCTCCTGATCTCCATCAACTAAGTATAATACTCATCCCATTTAATAACTGCAATCATAACTCAAAGTAGGGAATCTCAACAACGATTTTCAGAGAAATATCAGGAATAGGTGCTTGAAAAAATAAGCCTGCAGGAAAAATAGAAATTGGGAATGCATTATTTCCGTTATCCCCCTTTTCCATAACCCCAGAGTTTCAAACAAATGGGGAAATTTTCACTTGGCAAAGGCAAAGACAAGAGAGAAAACCTAGACCGGAAACGATAGAGATGGTATAAAAGTTGTGAGACAACAGGAAGCCATTTGGATAGAACCCCTCTGTGCAAGACTTTTGCGGTTTTCTCATGAATTCCTATGACTCATAGCAGGTTTTATACAAGATTATATAGGACAAGGCTGACAGAAGCTGCATTTCTGGGTGATGGGAACAAACTATCACTGAAGATGTGTGTTTTTAAACATGCTTAACACTGGTATGATATGGCTACAGAAAGATTCAGCGTCTCAGGACTTCAATTTCCTACACAGGATGGCCTGAAAAGCTGCTTCGGAATTTTCATTAGTTATTTGTGAAACAACGTGATATTGTTGCCACAATTAAATTTTAGATAATTTCCCGTGCACACCCTGACTGTGCCTACATTTAATATAGGTGCTTTTTTAACAGGAGAAACACTGGTTTTCTCAGACATCTTGGGAGGATTAAGCTCACTTTGGAATTAAGTCTGTTAACGTTAAAAGGTCTAGTTCATTGGACTATTTAAATCTACCTCTTGTTGCTCCTGGTAGCACTTTGCAGCAGGCTTGTGGAAACATTCTATGTCTTTGATCCAATGGAAGAGTCTCTGGGAGAGATAAAAGGAGGAAAAGAAAAAAATGGAAAAGGTACAATAGGAAAAGGGTGAATACAAACCCATATTTATTTACACCTTCATTAATGTCATTTTCTCATTCTCCCTGTGTATGAAAGCTGATAGCCTGGAAGACTGAATATGGGGTGATAGTGTCACCATTATCTCTTCTTCTTCACAGAAATCCTGAGTGCAGCCTGGGAAGTGTGCTTGCTTGGAAACCTAATAGAGTTGTTGAAAGCTACCCAAACAAATACAAAACACACTTGTTTTTTAAGTGCTGGAAAGAGACCAGAGGAGGGGTGAAAGACCGAAAAAAAAGAGGAGATTAGCTGCTTGTAGGAAAAATAAAAATAATTGTATTCTTTCTAGAACTGAGAGGCTGTTCCCATCTGCAGAATGAGTTGGCATTAACTTGCTGCCAAAGGGATACGTGCGCTGCTCCCTGATGCGCAAAGCTGCTGTTAAACTGGAGAAGACCTGCCCTCTGCCTTTAGTCTTGTCATCCTGCAAAGAAACGCGGCCAACCATGTTTGCAGAGATCTTGATGGCAAAGAGTTAGCAAGGCAGCATGTGTGCTCTAAGGATATATTCCAGTAGGGACAAACTCCTTTCTTGCAAAGGGAATGAAAATGAAAAAGGTGTCATTCATCTTCTATCATTTTAGACATCTAGAACTTTGACATCAAGCCTAAGTGTGTCATCCAAGGTCCCTCTGTAAAGAGGAGAAAGGTGAAGGCTCTTCATGAGATTGCTCCAACTCTTTTGCTCTAGGGCTGATATTTCCGAGTTGCATTGTCTTCTGCAGGAGTCTTTTTCTCCCCATGGGTTTTCAATGCATCTGAGGTTAGGTACGTGGGAGCTTTTTAGCCTAAATATTTGGTGGGACCATTCCTACGTATAGGATCTGATTTAGGCAGTATTGTTACCCAGCCTATGGTGGGTGCCAAGTTTAACAACGATGTCATTAATTTCAGAGGCAGCTGGCACGTCACAGTGTTTGATGGGTCCTGACCTGAAGCAGTTAGTGCTCTCTTCAGCTGAGACATTGTATAGTTATGGGGACAACGTTAGGCACACAGTAAGAAACGTCCACACCTCACAGAAACAATGAAAGCTGTTTCACTGAACCTGGGAAAAAAATGCAACCAGCCTTCTGGGTAACTATCTTGGAGCTGAAGATAACCAAAGTTTCTTCCACATGAAATGAACAGCAACATCAATGTGACCGGTGAGCATTACAATGACAAGAGGTTCAGGTTGGATATCAGAAAAAAATTCTTCACAGTAAGAGTCATTGGGTACTGGAACAGCTGCCCAGGGAGGTGGTCGAGTCACCTTCCCTGGAGGTGTTTAAGGAACGGGTTGATGAAGTGCTTAGGGACATGCTTTTGGGAGTGTTAGGAATGGTTGGACTCGATGATCCAATGGGTCCTTTCTAACCTGGTGATTCTGTGATTCTGTGATTCTTTTTTTTTTTTTACTACTTTTATTTATTTAAGCGGAACACAGAAATCCAGAGATTCAGTTCACTCTATTCTGGCTCGTTTCATATGGTTTGAGATCAGAGCCTGAATCCAGCTTTTAGGATACAAACTTTTCTGTATAAGGAAGTTTAATAGTGTTTCTTGAAGACTGCCAGAACCTGTGTCTAATCCCCATGCCAACTTTCTTTTCCATGCCACCTGTCTTCTGTAATTCTCCATGCCACCTTTCTTTTTCTAGACTAAATCTTACAAGAAAGCAAGCAAAAAAACCCCTCCAAAACCAAATAAATGTTGATAATATTGAGAGAGTAAAAAGAAAATCAAACTTTTAAAAGAAAACAAACCAAACCTCACCTCTGAGCTAACCTGAGGTGACCTGCCTACTCTTTCACATTTAAAAAGAGAGTTCTGCCAAACCACAGTTGTCTCTGTTGCCTCACATGGCTACAAACACGCTTCACAGTCAAGCACTGATTCTATTTTCATTCTCGGGTCCACAGCTGGACTGCCATGCCTGTGCAGAGGACAGATTCAGGAAGGGCAGCGTGAACAGGTTCTGTTACGAATGAGGCATGATCACTTGAAACACGTTTCCTGGTCCCTGGAGAGCTGCTTCAAGAGGAAGAAACTCTTTTGACCGTCCTTTTCCATCAAGGACGTGAAAACTGCTGCTATGTGTTGATTGGCCAGGGTAAAATGTCAAATGCCCATATTGCAGTTACCGTATTTTGTGCTGTCCCCCACATTCATCCTCTGTTTCATTGCTCATCTTCTCTTATGTTTTGGCAGTCTTGATGTCTACAAAATTTCCTATCTGTTCACTGATTCTGATGCTTGGTTTGAGAATTCTAGGACTCTCCTGTCATCAGTCATGCTTCTAGAGGAAGGTTTTTTCTCCTCTGTGTAGTTTGAGAATTGATCTTATTCAGTGCCTACAGATGCTCATATAAAAGCTACTGTGTCCTGAAGATATGCACACAGGTAAGTTCTTTTAAACAATTTTTATTACACGAGGATTGATCAAAAACCTCATCCCATCAAGCATATATGTTTATGTAGGTTGTCAGGAGTATCTCCTGCTAGACCAGTAAAGACAAGATAAAACAGAGCGTCACAGTCTCTAACACATCGCTGAGGACCGACATCCTCTGGGTGCTGGCTATGGCGTTTGCTGGGCCCTGCCGGGCTCACAGTGATGAGGAGCATGCATCTATGTACATTTCTGAGCACAGTAGTCCAACGAGCAGCTTCACCAGTCACTGAAAAGGTCTCTCCTGTGGGCATTATGAGCTGCTGGTCTTTTGCTAGGATTTCCTTAGAACCTAGAAGTTCTTCAGTGGTACCTGAGCTGCAAAAGTGAGGTTGAAGTGAGACAAATCTCCTGGCTGAGCTGCCCAATCCATATCTTCATGGAAGTAGTGGTTGCCTGAGCTAATTTAATAGTTCACAATAAATGTCTTCTCCCTAGAGTCTTAACTTTCATCATCCAAGACATCCTTTGTCGATGAATTCCCAGATCTACCTCATATTGCAGAACTACCTTTCCTACCTCAGCCCCTGCTAGATCGCGCCTTGATTTGATGAGTAAATAAATAATTACTCCTCTTTCTCCAAGGGTCTATAGACTTCTGACCAATCCCCAAACTGATCTTTTTTTCCAGGATGAAGAGAACCAGGCAGTGCAATTGCACTTTATATGGAAGCCTCTCCATATCTTTAATTGTCCTCATTGCCCTTTTTGGCAGATTTTCTATTTATAATACATCACTTTTGCATACCGAGTGGCAGAATGTTTCATGGTATTCAGAGTCTTGGAGAAGTACAAGTTTATACACTGTCATAACGATCTATTTTTCTTTCTCTTTGTTTTCTAATGATTCTTAGCATTTGATTTAGCCTTTTTTGATTACTGTTGAGCTCTGAGTTGATGTTTTCATGGAACTGTTGCCATAATATTAAACTCTCACTTGAGTTGTAGTGGTTTGATGAGAGCCCGGCTGATTTGTTTTCGGGCATTCACCTTTACATTTGTCTCACTGTTCATTTCACGTTTATCCACCATAAATTTATTCTGTGATTTTATTTCTCACTCAATCTTGTAAAGTGTTTTTCCAATTCTTTGCAATTGGTCTTTGTCCATATTGCTCTGGACTAGCTTTAATTCAGCAACAAATTTTGTCTGCCTCAGTGTTAACGCTTTTTCTAGGTCACTAATGAGTGTGTTCAACACAACTGTTTCCTACACTATCCTTTTTGTTACTTTTCTCCATTATGAAGGCCCCTCATTTATTCCTATTCAGTTCCGATCTTTTAACTATATCAGGACCATCCCTCTTGGTAGTCTTACTTAATAATAATAGCAGAACTATCCTCAAAAACATCTCAAGTGCCTCCTGTTGCCTTTTAGAGTAGCTCATTAAGTTGTGCATTCTGGTGGGAAGGAAAAAGGGTTCTTATCCTTGCTAAACTCTTTAAAATCCTGAGGAAATCTTTAACTAATAGGTTCCCTTCTGGGTTTTTTTTGGAAGCTGTTTGAGGTTTAGAAGTGGATTTTGTCACATTCTGCAGAAAAAGGACGTTCTTTTCCCCTCCACTTGTTTTGAGATAGGAGGGATATGTTGAAAGGTATGTATTTCCCCATTGATTTCAGGGATAATCTTGACAGCTGGCTTACCTGACAGAGTCAGTCTCACCATGATTATCCAGCAAAAACCATAGAATCATAGAATTGTAGAATAGTTTGGGTTGGAAGGGACCTTAGAGATCATTTAGTTCCAACCCCCTGCCATGGACAGGGACACCTCCCACTGGATCAGGCTGCCCAATCATACTATGTAAGGCTTTACGAAATCAATCTTTTCAATAATAGTACAATTTTACTGAAATAGTTTTATGTTTCATTGTTTTCTGCTGGCAGAACTTTTCCAGTTAAGAAGTATATTGTGCCGCATCTTTAACAGAGTTGTGCTGGCAAGAGGTCCAAGTAAACTAAAAGACCATTCACAACAACATTTAAGCATGGCAAAAGCAAGGAGATTTGTTTCAGGAACACTGCAGAGTGCCTCAGTGGCTCAGGAGAAAAGGCCTCATACAGGAAAGACATTGCTGTTCTGTAACTGAGCTAGCAGAGAAACAACTATTGCAGAAAAGTTTCATGCAGTGCTTCTGGGGGAAAATGAAGCTCGGTTGGAGAGAATCAGCCTGTTCTGAAGGAAGATTTGAATCTGTCCCCTCAGGCTAATAATGTGAAAGTCAATAGGAACTCATTCTATAGCACTTATCACAGAGTTTTTGAATGCAACTATATTTACAGAAGCAATGAGTTATTGACATTGGTTACAGTTTTGGAAGTCTACAGAAATCTGGCAGTAAATTTATTGCTGGTCTTCTTAAGCTCTTTCTTTAGTTTGATTCACATGATAGTGTGATTGTTCTTGGAGAGTTTCCATGAAAAGCTAGAAATACACAGAATTAAAAACAGTTCTAGCCATACTTAGACCTGAAGTAAATCCTGTGTGATGAGATGATAGTTCTGGCATCAGTATTCGGGTTTCATGAGCTCATGTTTCATCAGTTGGGTTGACCTTAAAGCATTGCTCATGCCAAGAGAACCCTTTGTTTCTAGGAATCCTGTTCAAGAAGATCATAGAATCATAGAATCACAGAATCACAGAACCGTAGAATAGTTTGGGTTGGAAGGGACCACAAAGATCATCCAGTTCCAACCTCCTGCCATGGGCATGGACACATCCCACTGGATCAGGCTGCCCAAGGCTCCATCCAACCTGGCCCTGAACACCTCCAGAGAATGGGGCAGCCACAACTTCCCTGGGCAACCTGGGACAGGGTCTCACCATTCTCATGGTGAAGAAATTCTTCTTAATGTCTAATCTAAATCTGCCCCTCTCCAGTTTATACCCATTCCCCCTTGCCCTATCACCACAAGCCTTTATAAATAGCCCCTCCCCAGCTTTCTTGTAGCCCCCTTCAGGTACTGAAGGTCACTATAAGATCTCCTCTGAGCCTTCCCTTCTCCAGGCTGAAAAAGCCCAACTGTCTCAGCCTGTCATAGTATGGAAGGTGGTCCAGCACTCCGATCATCTTTGCAGCCCTTCTCTGGACCTGTTCCAACAGCAAAACTGCTGCTATTCTGGTATGCTACAGCTGTGGGTTTTTGCTATGGCGGTGGATGAAGTGCCTACATCCAACTGCAGCGGCTGAATGGTGAAGCCTCACAACATAGGATTGTTCTGTGATGGACTGACAGAACCTCTTGCAGGAGGTACAAAGTCTTCAAAAAAAAATATAGTAGCTCAAGCTCCACACAGGAGCAGGAAGTTTGTCAAAATATTGTTGATCATCCTACAATTTTAAACATCTTTAGTGGAGAAGGATATCATTCTTTACAAATGTAAGTGGTTCAAATAATAGGACCGGAAGACATTGACCAACAAACCCAGATGCAGTCAAGACAGCTGACTGGGGCTAGAGGGGCAGCTGGGCTGGGCAGTGTAGCCAGGAGGTTTCCATCTGTCTCCTGATTGCTCCATGGGTTCTGAGGAACCTGTCATCAAATGCCATTGAAATCCAGTCACTTGCAAAGGTAAGGACTTTCATAGATCCAAGTTTCTTTCTTGTACCACGGGAAAAATCTGTCCTGAATCTGCAGGTGAGGATGAATTGCTATAACTACAAGGGTGCTGATGTTTGTTCCTTACACTGTACCAGGTAAAGACTGTTAAAGGTAGTATAGACCATCCCTGTTATTGCTTCATCCAAATCACACATTTATACTCAGATGCTTTTGCTTTTTCTCTGTGTGGAGAATTCTGAACGTACCAAACAGACTGAATTCTTCACAAAAAAACTGCCAATCTGTCCTTTAATGACAGATCAGTAGCACATCTGATCCATAATCTTCCCCTGCTGGTTATTCTCTGGCAGCAGTGTATAAAATGGATATCACAATAAGCTCCTGGAGGGTTTGTGGAGTCTCCATCCACTGGCTCTGGATCTGATGATCCAGCTTGTTGTCATTATGGGCAGCTGGATAATCACAGAGAGCAGTGAATGAGAGGGAGCAGTGCCATCCCCAAAGCACTTCCCAACAGCGGGATAGCTTTCTGATATGCTGCTTACTTATGAGAGACACTAGAAGATCCGGATATTGCCATACGATACCCAAAAGGAAGTAATTACCAAGAAATGAATGGATTGTCATAGGCAACATATTCTTCTGAGATTAAAAGCTTATTATAAAAGTAGGCGAACAGATGGGATGGGATGAAGCCATGGGCCGAGAGTGAGCAGTAAGTTTTCACAGGTATTGCGTCTACATGAAACAGAGCTGAGCTTGGCAATAAAGAGGTTTTACCCACCTTTGTGGAACAGCCAGTGCTCAGGAGAATAGAGCAGCTGTGTGAGATTACAAACAAATGCTACATTCTGTTTCGATTCAGAAATCACTAAATAATATTGACTAAAGCATGTGGGATATTAATAGAATAAATACAAATAGAGTATTTTTGTGTTGTCTGACTAAGATTCCCCCCTACACCGATTATGTATAGACTGAAAATACAGAGTTAGCCTTGACTTATTCAGGTGGCATGAGTCAAATGATTGAATGCAACTAGGGGCTGTTCTAAACATGCAGCCATTCAACAACTTCCATATTCGTGTTATTTAATAACAGCTGGGTGAAAATGAACTCCGAAGGGCTTGAGTTACTTTTTAACAACACAGCCTCTCATAATACAGATATTTCAGTACCCTGTCAACAAATTCTATGAACAGTTTTTAGTTATGTAGAGAGTGCAAGTTGGTATTCATTAGACCACCTTTCACTTTTCATAGAAGTAGAAGACTATCCTAAGGACAATCAACCTGGACTATTATAGAAATCCTCATCAATAATGCATCTGCAGACACTCCCCAGTTCAAGGAAAGAACACTATGTACTTTCAGCTCAACCTAAAACTTATTATACATCACAGGAGTGTCAAAACTTTGGTTATAATTACAAGAGCTAATTAGGACATAATCATTAGAGGAGGTACAGACCTTGTCAGAAAGTGACTGTGAATTTCTTTTTCAGGTTTCTTTATGTGGGTTTAGAGACTGTCAAGGTCATAAAATGCAGCCGGCAAATTAGCACACCCCCACGGAAATCAAGACATTAGTGTAGCTTCAACATGAGCAACTAACTGCTCTGGAAAACAAAAAGATCAGGCTTCCTCTGGTTGGCATTCAACCAAAGTCAATGGAAATATTCCAATTAATACTGGTTGGCTCAAGGCTCCCATCCACTGAACGGAGGCAGCATGAATCCGTAGACAGTGTAGGTACCATCTCTTTAGTGCCTTGACACTCTTTCTGAACTGCGAGATGGAAACAGAAGTGTAGGTAACCGTGGAGAATTACCAAAATATCATACCATGATGACCTTTGTATTTTAGGGCAGAAACAGCCTTTTCACCACAGAATCTGGAAGCATGTCTTGTACTAAGTCTTGTATTTGTAGGAACTTGAAACCAAGATTCAACACTCACTTTCCAGGAAAAAAAAGCAGTCACTGGAGAACAGCTTTGACGACCACACTGGATTGAAATGTGAGAAAGCCTCACTTCTGGAATAACCATGCTTACCGGTATTATAGATACAGGACTAAGGAGGAAGCTGAAGAAGAAAACATCAATAGCATAGGACCATGTTATTATGGAGTCACACATCATGATAAAAAAATTAGAGATAAATCTTTTCAGACAAGATATTCTTACTATTCCCTGGATATGATTTGGAATCTAAAACTCTTTTGTTTCCTTTGATCTCTGGTAGAAGGGCTAGAAAATTGTGTGAGTACCATCTTCAGAAGAAAGAAGAGAAAATTCAATTCCACAACATTTCCTTGGGTTTTTTTTTTTTTTTGGGTTGGTTTTATATTATTATTTTTAATGTGTAATTCTAAAACCTCCAAAAGTGTGTAACATAGAATCATAGAATGGTTTTTGTTGGAAGGGACCTTTAAGCCCATCCATTTCCACCCCGCTGCCATGGGCAGGGACACCTTCCACTGGATCAAACTCCCGTCCAGTTACTCAAACCCCCCATCCAGTCTGGCCTTGATCATCATCAGGGATGAGGCTTCCAATACCTCATCTTTTCACAGTAAAAAATTTCTTCCTAATATCTAAATCTGCCCTCATGTGCAAGGTGTCCCTGCCCATGGCAGGAGAGTTGGATGTAGACCTTTAAGGTCCCTTCCAACTCAAATGACTCTATGATTTTATGTTTCTATGATATACACCTTCCCTCCCCCAAAGACATACTGGAAAACAATGATGTTCTGCAAGACTGTTTTCTTAGCTGAAAACAAAGGCTCCACTGAATAATAATAATTAAAAAAATATAATGAAAAATATGCACTAGTCCTAATGAATAGATAATGCAGCTGGGAGAATGAGCGTCAGGAAAAAAATGTAATGCCATTAATTAGAGAATTTCTTGGGCACATCACCAAAACCCAGAGGTGTTAATTGAAGAAGACAATAGAATCACTATGCATAGTTATTATGACTTCACTATTCCTTATGGAGTTTAATTATTTTCCACTCACTCTTGGGGGCTACCATCACTTGCACTGTCATCTTGATCCACTAATCTTGGAAGCATTCATAATTCCTATTCTTGGAAGCATTCATATTTCCAACTTGCTCAATTCTGGAGTGCTATTATCTCTGGTATAAAGGCTTTTTTTTAAAAAAAAAAAAAAAAAAGTAGACATATGAGCATTCCTCAGAGCTGCTATTTTTATTGTTCTCTTTGTCTTTGATGTCTTTCCTTTGCAGCTGCTGATTTGTGCAAAAGGTCTTTTCCAGTTCCTGAGCTCACTTATTCTCTGATTTGTTGTTATCTTAAATTTTATTGTCCCTTCTAGCAAATTTTCAGTAGTTTAATCGAGATTCCTGGGTAATTTTGTGGCACAGATAGTATTATAGAAACTGCAGTTACTCATTTGGAAAGCCCCATTATGACTTCTGGAGTAAATATTGATTTTTGTATATTATAAGCTTTCACGTTCCTAGGATGATTGCTCTTCGGTATCACTCGAAGTAATGCTTCTACAGGATCAATGCAAGAAGACCATGCCATCCCCCTTTTCCTTCGGGTGTCTTAGGAGACAATATTTCACAGAATCACAGAATCACAGAATCACAAGGTTGGAAAGGACCCATTGGATCATCGAGTCCAACCCTTCCTAACACTCCCTAAACCATGTCCCTAAGCACTTCATCCACCCGTTCCTTAAACACCTCCAGGGAAGGTGACTCGACCCCCTCCCTGGGCAGCCTGTTCCAGTACCCGATGACTCTTACTGTGAAGAATTTTTTTCTGATATCCAACCTGAACCTCCCCTGACGGAGCTTCAGGCCATTCCCTCTTGTCCTGTCCCCTGTCACTTGGGAGAAGAGCCCAGCTCCCTCCTCTCCACAACCTCCTTTCAGGTAGTTGTAGAGAGCAATAAGGTCTCCCCTCAGCCTCCTCTTCTCCAGGCTAAACAACCCCAGCTCTCTCAGCCACTCCTCATAAGACTTGTTCTCCAGCCCCCTCACCAGCTTTGTTGCTCTTCTCTGGACACGCTCCAGAGTCTCAACATCCTTCTTGTGGTGAGGGGTCCAGATCTGAACACAGTATTCAAGGTGCGGTCTCACACACTGTAGACTTTGTTCTAAATTCATCACATAGATTTCAGGGCAAATAAATGAGCTGAGCCTGAATCTCAAGTGGTAGTTTTAAAAACACAGGGAAAGCTTGGCTAGGATGACTGGTGAGATCCCTTGTGGTGACGGATTTACTAACAAGGGTAGAGGAGCACTCTGCTATGTGGGGTCATCTACTGGAATTGAACATGGGGAAGGGGGAGTAGTTGTACCTATGCTTCCCTCTCAAAAAGAAAAACAGAAAGCTTAGAGATGTGGGAGTTTTGTGAGTGAAGTCCTTTTCATAGACTTTTTTGGGATGTCCTGTGGTTTCAGAGTTTCTGCACAACGTATAAGGATCCCTGGTTGGCAACATTCGTGACTATACCTCTGCCCAAGCTCTCCAGATGTCACAAACAAGCACTTAAGCCTACAGTGAAGTACAAAATACTTGCAACAGTGAAGCTTTCAGCAGCCATTTTCTCCTTACATCTTTGGAACATCTCCAGTGTGTGCCATGTGGATTCTATCAAATTAGTGCAAAATTCATATAACCTCCATCCTTTCCAAGGATCATCTTAACCACACAAGGTTTAACTTATTTTTCTTATCCTTTCCAACACCATTAGTACTCTGTATCAGGATTTAGTCCAGCATGATCCAGAATCTAGGAAATCCATTAGATGGTTGTTCTTTAGGTCACTGGGTCTGCAAGCACACCTGCGTATTCCGCTTAAAATGCACCAGCAAGTCCTTCTGAAGTCTGTGACCAGCCAGCCTGGATTCTGCAGTGAATCCACTTCACACCTCATTTGTTCTTTTTGTCAGTAAATCTCTTCACTGGTGGAGCACCACTTGAAACATCTTCTTTTTTTTTTTTTTCCAAACAAAAAAAGAACTGTTCCATTGAAAAAAAAAACCCAAAACTGTTGATATTTATAGTAGAGAATAGCAGCAACCTTAGTGGGAAGTCATACATTTTTATTGTAGATCAGCGGGCTGTTTTGATTCATGGACGTCAACTTGCACCTTTCTCTGAAGCAAGGAAGTGATAAAAATCTTGTTGAAGACAGTAGGCACCATTAAGGCCTGATCATTTCTACCACCAGTGAGATTTTTTTTAGACAGAAGTAAGTCCCATCAGTAAGAAACTTAGGCTTTAAATGAGGGATGCGTAAGTATTATCTCAAAGGTTCATATACTTTATTAGTCTTGTCAGTTATAATTACTAGGAATATACAGAAACAACTATCTCAACTTGAGTGCTTCACTTATATGTAAAATTCTTGATGAAGCCAGTTTCTCTACTAGAATACACAAGTTTACATCAAAGTAGAATATTGCAGTTAATGACTGGACTTCTTTAGATAAAGCTCATCTTCCTTTTGATGCATCAGTTGATATATTCCCTTTGGAAGAGGTACACAAGTTTAAAGCAATGCAGTTTGACCCAACTTCTCTGCCCAAAGTGAATTATTTAAAAAAGGGACAGAAATCAGAGTAAAGACTCATGAACCAGCCTATATCGATGTGTCTGGGCTGTCGGTGTCAGCATTCAGGTGCAGCTCTCTTAAAGAGCCAACTAATTTTAGAAACACTTAAGTAAGTGAGTGTTTCACGTAAGTACGTGAAACACTAATAACACATCAAATTTGATGGGACCAGTCAAAATGTTAAGAAAACAATGAAACATCAAGGGTCCCTGGAATTCTGGTTTGCAATTAATGAGCTGTTGTTTCCATTCATTACATGGATCCTATAGATCTTTTTATTTCTGTGGTAAAAGCACTGCTGACATCAGAAGAGACAGATCAGCCCATTGAAGCTGATTTCTCTCCCTGCTCTCCCCAACAGTCCCGTTGCTAAAGAATAAAGAGTAGAAGGTCAAATAGCTGTAGGTGTCCAAATAACTTACCCAAACTCTTTTCTTATTGAACTGTTAAAAGAGTATTTATGAAAAAAGTATAGCTCCACTCCTTCCTAGGAAAAGCTACACTCTCATTCTCAAAATAAAGATGAAAAAGGCCAAGTCTATTATTTAATGATAAAATTCATTCAGTCTTGTGGTGTACCCTTTCAACAGCAGAGGAAACTCTTCTTATCAGGCACCTGGAATATATTGTCCCCAGAAACTCTGAGATAAGACAGCTCATTCTCAGCTTCACATTTAACCATGGTGTGATTTGAATGGGGGTAACACTTCTCTACCTGCCTGAGAGAATCATTCATTTATTATTCAGCCACATCTCCAAGCTGCCTTGATCAAGGGTCTTTTTCCTCTCTATCAGGCGGCTGTTGCATTATATGTTCCCAACGTCTTTACATCTCTGCCTTCAGTACTGTTATCTCCATTCCAGTGTTCAAACACGGGGTCCTTATTTCACCTTTGTAAGAAGAGAAAGGGGGAAAACCAATTTTGTGATGAGTGTTTAATGTGTTTCTGGGAGCTGTGTTGCTCCTCATTTAAAGTCTGAACTTACTCTTTACTGGAATGCAGAGGACAAAAAAAGGCAAACCAAGAGGAAAGCTGCCATATTTCAATACTTGCTGTAAAAGCCTCCACTGCACTCTTTTCCTGCCTTTACAGCACAGTTGTTAAAGATGTTTCTAATTGCTAATTGCTCTCATTAGTTTCATCCTCCCAAATACCAATATTAATGATTCTATGATTGTATTCTATGATTCTCTGAGGTGAGAGTGGAACAAATCATGGAGATGCCACTTCAGAAGACTTTTGTGATATTTTAAAGAAATTTACAAACAGAGGTTGTTTTGATGTCATTCCAACATGTTTTAATAGAAGAAATGGCTTTGTCCTGATGGCAAATTTCACTTCTGCTAATAAGAAGATAAATGGATATTATTTTCGTGAAGTTTCCTTCTTGGACCACCCCTTGACATCTACAAGGGTATCAAAGCCTTCATAACCCTCCAAGAACCACTCAGCTAGAGAAAAAGAGTAGGACAGCTTGTAGGAGCTTCAGATTGAGGTAATTATACACTTGACTGCTCAGTCTTGGCAGATAATGTTGCATTGTCCTTGTAAGATAGACTGAAGTTCACAGTTACATGCATTCGGAGGTAGAGAACAAAACACCTACATCAAACTTCCAAAAAAAATACTTTTCACACTCTGCAAACCATTATAATATTTATGTGTAGTGTTACTAAGGTTTAATTTCAGAAAGAGAAACATTAAGAGGATTAATAATTTTCTCATATTCGAGAAAAATCATGTAATCTCAAAATGGTTGAGTTTGCAAGGGACATCTGGTAGATATCTGGTCCAACCCTCTACTCAAGCAAAGCCAGTTTCTTAGAAGCAAGTAGCTGGTTTTTAGTATCTCTAAGGAGAGAAACTACATCACATCCCTAAGCAACTTACGCCAGTGCTCAGTCACCCTCACAGTAAAAAAGTTTCCTTACAATCAGATGGAATCTCCTGCATTTCAGTTTGTGCCCCTTGACAATGGATGACAATATGCCCATTGCCAATGGTGATGGACAAATCCATCACCCAAGTTTATGGAGGGACTGATTTAAAATCAATCTCAACACACGACTTTAAATATAGATGTGCACTTTTCAGTGTGTACCATTCACCATTTGATTTCTTTGTTTTAGCCTGTAAACTGTGGACAGTGCATATAATTTAGAAAAACAAAGTAAGAACGTCTTAAGAATTTGTGTTCACATCTATTTTCTTTATCAGAAATTTGCTTTAGCATCTAAATGGAGACTTCATTTATTGTGAGCTCTGCAGAAGCAAAAGAACAATTTGCATTTTTGTGTTTTGTAATTCCATATCGTTGGCAACTTATTAGAAGACAAAATTTACTTGCAATGGCCAGTTTTCATATTTGCATCCTTTCCAGTGTATAGATGCCATTACCTATGGTAGAGGATCTTTGTGTCAAACAGTGCCCTCAAACACTCATTATTTAACAATTATCTGGCAAAAAAATATTGATCAATATCATCTAAAGGATGATGAAGTATTGAATATACATCCTGAGATACATTTACTCACATTATAAGGTGTATCTACCACGTAATGAGAACAAATCATATGGGGACTTACCTTTAAGCAGTGAGGCTGATGCAGAGCCATTTCACTGAAGGATCATGGAGCTCATCCTAAGAAATGAGTCTTCTCCCTGCTTGCACCAAGAATGGTTACTTCTGTACTTCCAGTTCCTCCCCTCTGCCACAGTTTTCACATTACTACATTAGCTCTTTTCTCAACAGTCTTATGCATATAGTGACAATTGTTTCCAGCAGTGTTAAGGCCTCCTTTAAGTCATTGATTTCCAAGCAAGAGCCAACATGTTGAAGATATAGTCCACATTTTGTCCTCAGAGAAACCTCTGGTATGCACAGAGACTGCCTTAGAGAACAACGACCTAGTGAAAAATGGGATAAATATACAACAGCTAAATGGCAATGGACAAATGTTAATGACATAGATTTCCTATCCACATTTTATCATAATTTCACCGCAAGATGGTCTATTTCATTAAAAACTTCCTAAAAAAAAGTCCTGAAAGCCCTTTATTCTAGAAAGGTTGAGAAGCATGCGTCAGAATCACATTTCCTGTTTGTTGTTATCAGTGTGTTGAACTATACAGTTCCCTTCCAGTTCTGGATCAGAGGCCACCAGTTAGAATGTCTGATTGCACAAACCATTTTGGTCACAGTTCACAAACCAACCCTAATGGAGACATCCCAAAAGCTCTCAGAAAAATCTGTTTCCTCTGGTTTCGTATCATTTTATCTAAAGCATCCTGCCCATGAATGTTGTGTCAGTTTGAGAAAGGCTCATGCAATGACACAAAGTCACGAGCACCCCATGGCTGGTAATTGACCTCAAATCAACTTGGTTTTTGCTTGCTTCATTTGTTGGTGGCTCAATTAATTGCAGATTCTGCTCTTGCAAAGCAACAGCAGGAAAAAATGACTGAGAATAATGATTTGTCATGAGATCTCAGACAGCACTCCTTCTTAGTGAAACCACTTTATATTGCCAACTTCTATAAGATGATAGGTTACTTGCAGAGAGAATGTTGGTTTCTTTTGGTGTCAGTATTCTCTCTTCCCCAAATCCTTGCCTCATGCCCTTCCTTAACACAATGAACATCATTCTGGCCATCAGCCATGCCAGCCTACAGGGCTGGTACCCAGTAGCTTTAGTCATTGTACATGAGGAAGAAGCACTTTACTTCACGATTGCACTGTTATTATATGAGGTAGATGAGGAAAGAGTTCAGAAAAAATATTGCTTTTAAAGTTAAATCCTCAAGTACCCTTAAGAAATGAGCAGATTAAGGCTTCTTGTATGCCTTTAATGCATGGAATTACATAAACATTAGTTGGAAGAAGCTTCTGGAGGTCCCTAGTTCTGGGCAACTTTTCTCAAGGGGTACAAAAGCACAGCAGCAGCAGCAGGAGTTTGCTAGTGTTTTGTCTGCTGCTGCCTTAGGACTGTTTACAGCAAAAGCAAATCAAGAAAGTAAAGGCTTTCTTTGCCAAGAGAAGAAACAAGATCTGTGCTTGGTGAGATAATTGCATTACAGAGACCTGGAGGAAACTTGAAGTGTGGAGCATTTTATTGTCCCTCAGTCAGATTTTCACACCACCTAGTAGTAACAGAAGTAGTGAAGCCCAGCATAAAATACAGACAGCATCCTCTTCCCTCCTGCTTTGTAGCTTTCTCAGGGGAAGGAGGAAGATTTAGATTAGACATTAGAAAGAAATTCTTCATGATGAGGGTGGTGAGGTCCCGGCACATGTTGCCCAGGGAAGCTGTGGCTGCCCCATCGCTGGAACTGGTGGATGTAGTTTTGAGAAACATGATCCAGTGGGAGATGTTCCTGCCCATGGCAGAGGGGTTGGAACTGGATAGTCATTAAGAGCCCTTCCAGCCTAAACCATTCTATGATTCTGGAATTCTGATTTTATACATACAAAAGGACATTATAATAGGGGTAGAGAAACTAGGCATGGAGAAATTTCTAGTCCTAGTCTCAGTCAAACTTTGACCTGGGCTAATTAGTGAATTGCTGTGCATTGACTTTGAAACTGGTTAAAAAGCTGAACAAAAGATTCTTTCTGGAAAACTTCAATAAATAGTTGATCTACATGAATTTACCCCATCACTAGCCCACAATGATACTGAGCAAGCAGTATGCTGGAAGAAAATCATCTTTTAACAGCCTGAAGAAATGGGTCCTGTTTGCTACAGCTGGGCAGGGTGAGAGAGTCTCACTGACAGTCTTTTGTCTTTCAACAGTGCGTTAGAGACCATTCCTCTATAAACACAACCTCTAAAGCAGCAAGAGCACAAACAGGTTACTTCTACCAGGTCTACAGGCATCTGTCTAGACATGCTCTGAGGAACAGAGAACTTCTTCTGCACGTATTTAAAACTAAACACTACTGGCAAACGGATTGGGAAATATACTAATTATCACACAGCAATTTCTGTACTAGAACTCCAAAATACTGTGTACAATTTGGATCATCTCATCTGAAAAAAAAGTTACATAAAACCTAATTGTAGAGACCTAGAACTGAAGGAAATCTCCAATAAGAGTTTTTGCTGTAAGTTACCTGAATAAAAGGAAACAAAGTAGATTTGAAGGGATGATCTCATTAAATTGCACGCTTTCTTGGAATGCCCTTTTAGCCTTGAATCATAAAACCACAACAAAGCAATAAGTAAAGCAATAGTAATTTTCCAGTGAATAAGAGGAAATTTATTTCTCACTGCAATGCTATAGGCAGTAGTAAGATCCACAGCATAGTAAATATTTCCTGTTGTGTGCACCTGCGTTATGGTTTAACCACAGCTGGCAAACAAGCCAACTCACTGGCAGGGCAGGAAAATCCATATATCTCTACCAGGCTTGAAGAAGCCCTGGTGAACAAGTTGGAGTAGCAGCTATGGAAGATGATTTTTTTCCAGACTGCTTTACTAAACTAACCTCAGCCATAGCTCTGTATTTAAACAAAGGCCTAGAATAGACATTATGTTTATTTTTATCACATGACATTCAAACGTAATATATGTTGGGAAGATTCTACACTGCATCTGAGTGATTGAACTGATTTAAGTGATGCAACTAGCCTGAAGGCAGAAAACCTAAATTAATCACATGCAATGATGGAAGTGAAACTGAATATGGACAATCGTATATTCTGAATACCTATTCTCTTTCTTCTCAACATGTATGAGTTACTGAAGTCATGTTAACCTGTCAGTACTAAAGAATGCCCAACATCCCAGGTAGTGGTGTAGTAGACACGTTGCCTGTCTTTATTGAATGAGACAAGAATCCTCACTGGAGAAGCAAGCCAGCCTGTTTTCAAACAAATACATTTCTAAGACAATTGCTTGCAGAGAGTGGTTCTGTTCCTTAAGGGATTTTGGCCAGGCAGGAGCATCAGCTGTGAGGAATCACCTTGGAAAAGCTGTGGCAAAAAGCCATATGAGAAAGCTCACACTCAAGCATGGAAGAGCACAGTGGTATGAAAGGGATCAGTGGTAGGGGACAGTGGAACACAAGGTCAGGGAATGAATACTCTGTGCCATTTAAATAAGGCTCCAATTCTACACAAGTCCTTTATTTAGAATTTCCTGTTGGTTAACTCTATCACTCCATAAATGCCTAGCTAATCGGAAACATCAGACTTGGGGATTTCAGGCCATGTAAAAACTGGTGTATATGAAAAGATGGCATTTTTCTCCTTAGGGTGAGCTCTGTCCCAAATGGTGCATCTGCTTTCACTGGCCAAGCAACCAGAAGAAGGTATATAGGTAGCAGAAGTGTGAAAGGTTAGAACAGGGCTGCACACGCACTTGAGTATCTGGTGAAATGTTACCTGCTGCGTCTGTAGGTGCCATAGGGTTATCTCCAGTGCCTAAACAACAGGTATTAGAAAGGAGGCAGAGTAAGGAGAAGGGAACCCTTTAAACATTGCAGCTATGCTTGAAGCAGCTACCAGTGAGTACTCAATATCCCAGAGGGTCGAGAAGGGCTCGGATGCTTTTAAGTAAACCAAATTTCCTGCACATTCCAGCTGTCAAAGCAGCCATTGACCCCTTGAACCAGTTCTCAAATGAACATTTTTAATCCTTCCCTTGAGCCCTTTTCAACAGCAGTTAACTTGTCTCAGGAAGGGTCAGTTACACTCTTTGTAAACGGAATTAACTAGCAGGCTTGTTAGTTGTTTGTTGTTGTGTGTGTGGGAACAGTTTACAAAGACAATGCAGGGTATTTTTCCTTTGGGAGCCACTGGAATAAAAACAAAGTTTAGAAAATTCATTTGCAAAATGAGTGTTTTGGATCCCTGAACAGCTGATACTTGGTTTTACTGCAGGATATTTTTGTTACTTTAGATAACCAAATAAACACACTGCTCACAGCACCTCTTATCCATCTGCTCTGAGGCGAGTGTAACATGAGTGTTGCTGCATCCTTTCAGGATAGCCTGTCAAAACCCTTACTCAGCAGCATGTCTCTCAAGTCACGTACTTCACCAGGCCAGTCATGTGAGGAGGCAGGTCATGGTTTTCTCAAAGACTGGGATGCTTTCTGCACTCAGTCTTATGCACTCCTATGGTTCCCAAAGGCAGCCAGTCTGCAGGTTCCACCAGGATCCCAGTAGTGTCAGGACCTGTCAAGAAATGTCCCAGGACTGGTGAGTTTTTACCAAATCTCACCTCATGGCGATGCTGGCCAGATGAGACAGAGCACTCGGTTCATTGATGTGACAGATTATATGTCCCTTGAAGTTGTTACAAGAAGCAGAAAGAGTTCAGTTTCCCTCTAAACGCATGTACAAACCACGTTAAAAGTGTTTGATCATACGCTTCTGACCGATGTATAATTTGACCTAGGAGCAGCCAAATTCTCCAAAAAAGCCTAGGAGAATTTTTGGGACATTCTGGCCCAAAAGCATAGCAAGGGATTACTCACGTGCTTGGATAGCTAAGTTCTTGCGGGCATGTCTTTCTGAAGGGAGTATAAGCCCATGGGCTCCACTTACCTATCAAAAATAAATAAATAAATAAATATATCACTGAATCATAAATCACAGAATGATTTGGGTTGCAAAGGACCTTAAAGATCACCCAGTTCCAACCCCCTGCCATAGGCAGGGACACCTCCTACTGGATCAGGTTTCTCAAAGCCCCATCCAACCTGGCCTTAAACACCTCCAGGGATGGGGCAGCCACCACTTCTCTGGGCAACCTGTGCCAGGGCCTCAACACCCTCACCGTGAAGAATTTCTTCCTAATGTCTAATCTAAATCTTCCCCCTTCCAACTTAAAACCATTCCCCCCCATCCTATCACTACATACCCTTGTAAGAAACCCCTCCCCAGCTTTCTTGTTTGCTCCCTTCAGGTACTGGAAGTCCCTCCATCATCCCCTGAAGTTGTCCTAGGTATGCTCATATTCAATGTGCTCTTGATATCTCTTCCAGCAATTTATTTCTATGACTTAATGTAGTAGAAAGGACTAATGAGCCTGTAAGTTCTTGGAAGAACATTTTTGTCCCACTGAAGTAAATAACTGTTAAAAGTATCCTCCAGATGGAGTCACAGCAATGGCAACTGTATGACTATGGTGGAAGATATCTCAATGGAGGGAGATGAGTCAGGTTATTTCAGTGAAAACAAACATACCTATAAACATATTTCAACAGCCACTGCCTTATACGATGGGGAAAAACTCATCTTCTTTCCCACTGAAAAAAAGTACTTTTATGTAGCCAGTGCTACAGTATCACAACTTGAAAGCTATCCCCGTTATTCCAATAACTGGTTGATTTCCTTCTCACTGTGCAACTGGTGTCTCTGCATTCATTTTGAGAGCTAAAAAAAAATAATAAAAAAAAATAAATAATGAAAAATAAATAGCAACACTTGTAAGGGGAGCTCAGATTGTTTTTAAACTGGTTTTCTAATCCAAAGGAGATGTGCAGGCAGAGCTCAAGTCCACAGTAGGAAGGAGAAAAGATCAATGTTAAAAACCAAAACAAACAAAGAATACTTATGTGTTTTTATTTTTTCTGTCGAGCAAGATGCATCACTTTTATTTAGGTTTTTCTGAATACTGACACGGTGACTTGCAGTGCAGGTCTCAGTCTTAAAAATATAGACAAGCCCTTTATGTCCCACCTCCCAGTTTTCTAATGCTTGCTGTTATAGAGGCTACTGTAATCACATTGGTAAGGTATAATCTGCGAAGGAATACTTCAATGTCATGCTGCCTTTTCCCATGATATGTAATCCTAGCAGACGGACATTGGCTCAGCCCAGACTCTAGGTCCAGGAGTTTGATGTTAATAGAAGCAGATCAGTCACATCTACCTGATTAAGTCTATGTGGAATTTTGTATCATGTATCATAATGAAGAGAATAAGATGTGAAAGCTATTGGAAAAAACAAAACTTTTCTAAAACAACACTGAAGAACAGGAAAAATAATACTTTTTTCTTACTATAATATTATATATGTTGTTAATATTTGTGTGTCACACACAAAAGAAATTTTATTAATGGAAATCAAACCCCTCAGCAAGGAAGAAACATTTTCCATCCTATTTCTCACTGTTCCCAACTGAGGAACATGTCAGACACAATATAGCTTTGCAATTACACAAGCCTTTAAAAGATGCTGGCAGATGTTTTGAGACTTTAGCATTCTGTATCAATAAGAAAACAAATCCAAGACACCTTCCCATAGAGCCAGAACAATGCAGGAATAGGATAGAATATTTTTAGCATACTTATATTCCATATCCCACTGCCTAAGCTACTATAATTTTATTCCTCCTTTTCACTGTTGAGTTTTCTGGTAGTGTATCAACCAATTTATAATCAGGTACAATTAGAATTCATCAAGAGCTTTCTCCTGTGGAGTTATACAAATAAGACTTAGGTTTCTAGTAAGGATGTTTTCTCCTGCATTACCCATGAGTATAAAATGAAAAAACCATGAGCTCTTTAGGGCCTTAGCCTCAAGAGCATAGAGGAAATCCAGGACCATCCAGTTTAGCATCTCCATAGCTCCCAGTAAGTCAAGATCTCCTGAAACTACTGGTGCTAACATGAGTTCTTGTCAAGAAGATTAAAGTAAGTCAGCATTGTGTCTGGAAAATGGATGAAGATGATGGAGAGGAAGAGTTCACTCTCTGTGATGAATTACTGCAGCAAATAAGCTCTTTCCCCATTAAGATCATCCTTAAAGCTATTGTTTGGATTGGTGGGGAATCATCCATGACTGTGATCTGTTTCCCTATGTATAATTTTATACTTTTATAGTCATATAGATCTGGGGATATGAGGTTTGGCACAAACCCACCTGCGACTGTGCCTGTAACTCTTTTTGTTTAACAAATTAAGAAAATCAGCTATGATCACCTTCACAATAGTTCCCTCCTGAGTTTACGCGCAGCTGCATCCAATGCAATTCCACAGGTCATTTTCTGAAAGGCTGTTGAGGATCTCCACCCTTTTATTTTTATTTTTTTTTGTATCTTCTACTGACAAAACACTGGGTTCATTTAAGCACTGATCTTTGAGGAGATGGTCTGATGGATAGCGTGGATGCTCAGGTACAGCGATGTTGTTATTACCTGAAAATGGCTTCACAGACAAAGTGTGGTGAACTGGCACTTTGTCTTGATGTGAACTTGCTGTTCACTCTTGCACAGCTTCATTTTCCAATCAAGGGCAAAAAAATATCTCTATTTCAACACATGTCCACTCACCCTCAGTGAAGTGATCAAGTTGAGCCAAGTCTCACTGTGACAGGTTAGAACATCTTCTGTAAACAGCTCTTTGTCTTTCTCCTCCCGTGCTTGGTTACTGAGCTACAGGGTTAGTCTTGGTAGTTTTGTGTTGGACCTAGAATGAAATCAACCAAATGAAATCAACTCTTCACTCTTGAGAACGTACCTCAGATCAGCCTTTGTATTTTCCCCTTATTTTTATTTTGAAGAGCTCCAGTTTTTCAAATACAGTTTCTTGTATTGTTAACATGCACTTTTTCTCTTTCTTGCCTATAAATTGTTCGGGAGCGGCAGCAACAAAGGAACAGCTTTTGGGCTAATAAGTTAGTAATTTATTTTGAGAAGGAACTGAACGTACCTCCAGTAATAAATACAAGAAACTTTGACACTCCAGAGGTTGTTATTCTTGTTTTTTGTTTGTTTTCTTTTTTTTTTTTTCTGAAGACAGACCATTGCTAGGAGTTTAAATTAGAGAAACTATGACTTGAATTCAGAGAGTCAACATTAAGCTGAAACATAGAGGGATTATGAAGAAGTTGGGGATTTTAGTAAGTCAGAAGATGAGATGTTAACATATTGCTTTGAATAAGGGTATGGTTGACTAGTAGAATCCCTGTCTTTCTTACAGGGCTGGAAGTAGGTCACTACAACATGGCAATGCAGCTGGAAGAACTGCAAAAGAAAATAATCTGAATTTAGTACGAGTTTTTTTGAAAGCTGACATGTTGGTTGTGCTATCCCAGCCTTTTTTTGCAAATACTTAGTTGCTAAAGCACTCTGACAGGCAGAATCAATTATCTGTTTTTAACTGAAATCTTTAGATGAGACACTAGTGTATCTTGCCTGTGTATGTTGACAGTTAAGGAGATTCTGTTCTAAGTTTTCACCCCACATCTGCCCCTGTGTTTTTAACCTGAAAACACTCAACCTTCCACTAGATCAAGTGCTGTGAGTATCATCAGCTATTATTTTTCCCAGTATTTTCCACATTTCCTAATCTATTCACTGCCTTTCCCACCTGTCGTGTGAGCTGGCCAGTGGTCCCACCCTGAGGACAATTATTTAGAGGCTTTACACCCCTGGTTTGAGCCCTGTTATAAATGAGATTGTGATCCCCAAGCTCCAATAATGCTTAAAAGAGAAAAGTAAAATTTGTCAACTCCTCTTTCAAAATGTAACGCGTCGTTTTCGTGCGGACACATGAAGAGCAGCTGAGAGAACTGGGATTGTTTAATCTGGAGAAAAGGAGGCTGAGAGAGGCTTATTGCACTCTACAACTACCTGAAAGGAGGTTGTTGTGAGGAGGGTGTTCCTTGCGAGTAACAAGGATGAGAGGTAATGGTCTCAAGTTGTGCCAGAGAAGGTTTAAATTTTACATTAGGGAAAATTTCTTCACGGAAGCGGTTGTCAAACACTAGAACAGGCTGCCTAGGGAAGTGGTGGAGTCCCCATCCTTTGGAGGTATTTAAAAGACATGTAGATGTGGTGCTTAGGGACAAGGTTTAGCGTTGGGCTTAGTAGTGTTAGGTTTATGGTTGAACTTCGTGATCTTAAAGGTTTTTTGCAACTTAAACAGTTCTGTGATTCTGTGATTTTGTATTGGATGAAGACCTGGTCTCTTTTGCTTAACAGCAATATCTATTTCTATTCACTGCTGTGCTCAATTGCATTAAGAATTCAATATACTTGAACATGGACCTATGTTTATTCAGTGTAAATACACCTCTTCTGAGCAGTGAAGTGATCAAATGAATGACAGCACCAGCTGAAGCTCTAGTTTTATACAGGCAGTTATTTACTTGTGCAGGTGTAGGATTCCTGTCATTTGGAAATTTAGCCCACTGAGCAACTTCATTTTTTAAACACTGTTAATGATCAACATAAAAGAACTACCCAAACCCTTTATTTTGTGTACTTCTTATTCCTTTATGCTTTCATCAGGTTTTTAATTTTTTACATATTTCTTGTAGAAGGAGAGTAATTAACAGGAGAATTTATAGTTTACATTGACTTCTGCTTTCAGTAATGCTGGAAGAAAGCGAAAAAAAAATCTTCCTCTACAGAAAAATGATATTTTCCCAATAAAAAGCCCATTCAAATGTTGTTAAGAAACACACATGAAAATGTCCTCTAACTCTGTCTGCCTACATATTTACTGTAAAAACAACGTGAGATTGTCTCCATAATCAGTCCACTTCCCTCACAGTCCTGTTTCAAAATTCTTCATAGGGAGATGAATGCTTTTATTTCCTAGAGATGTCAGGGGTGAATACAGAGGCTTTGTGTTAAACATGCTGCTGAAAAGTTGAACTTCTTACTAAAATTGTTTTCCCTTATTATCTCTTTCATGAAGCCTAGCTACTAATTTGGGGGTATAGCTTAATGAAGGTAACCTCTACTCCTCTAGACATTTGTCTTTTCTTTTTTCCCCCCCCCTTTTTTTTTTTTTTGTGGGGTTTTATTTTTTGTTTTTGGAAGAAGCAGAAAGAAGAATGACTTCGTGGGAAGGTTTTCTGTTGTAACTGCTGTGGTCATGGCTTTCCTGGAGGTTGTGTTTCCAGGAGATGAAGTTGCAGTGGTGGGACCACATTGTGTTTAAGCAGTCATCATTGGTCAATAATTTTTGGTGTGGAAGGAGGTAGTGAATGCCATCTGTTGTAAAATAGATCCCACACTTTTGTGGTGTTGGGTGACCTATGTTTCAAAACATTTATTGCTTGGCAGTCCTCACCACTTACTCGAGAGAGTAACCAATGTGACAAGAAATAATAAGCATGTAGCAAAGTCATTATCAAAGTCTCCAAGGCCATTTCTATTGTTCCTTCAAATAATGCACACGAGGAAAACTTTAGGCATATCCAGACCTTTGCTTTTTGTGAGTTCCCAAACCTCACGGGAGCTGTGTGCACACTGGGGTCCTGTATGGACTTCTGCTTTTTTTATATATGAAAGGACACTGAAAATATTTCAACTTTCAACCTGCAGTGGTCCCACTGAAACATATCACTTAGAGCAAACTCTCAGCTGCTCTGGCTTAGCGAGAGTTTTCAGTGAGCTATCTCCTCATCACTGAACATCTGAATGCCTTTCTGTATTGAAAGTAGTATGGGAAGGTGTACAGATTCTTTAAAGGTTCTTCCACAAGTACAGTCTAAGGGATGTAGAACTGATGCCTATTTCTAGCAAGTCACACTGGTGTATAAATATGAATTAGTAGAAATACACTCAGAGCTGTGTAGCTCTTGCAGGACCATGATAAGACCTGGTGTGAAGTACTGAACATCGCTTGGTGTTCTCTGCAGTCAGGAGAGAATTCATGGTCTGGAACAAGGCAGCCAAAGGAGTTTGGTTTGTTAAAGAGGAGGATCCTCTCAGTTTCCTTTATATGTATGAATCCAAGTTAAAGTTATCTCAGCAACATGAGCTTCTTCTGTCGCCAGTAAGGCCAGGAGAATATGAGGATACTTTTGGGGATGAATTCATCCTCCCTAACTGGAAAAGCACTCTCCAAATTAGATCTGAGTCTCTAAAATTTACATACTAAGCAAGAGCCAGGAAGTCCTGCCATTAATTTCAAGTACACGACATATATCACTGTCTGTGAAACATGCAGTGACTGACTAAATAAGAGGAATGAAGAAACAAAGTTAAAGGCAAAGTTGGTACAAGAGCAGCAAAAATAAACTTGTTCTGAATGACTTGGCCCAGAAATTAAGCGCTCTTGTGCCAGCTGAATGAATAAGACTCCAAGCAAATTTATAAAAGAACAGTTGGGACACACACCTTAACTCTTTTGACAAACCAAGAGGAGGTTTATTATATTTACGGACACGTTTATATGCCATGGTTTCATCACAGGAATGAATGACAGGGTTGAATTACCTGGGAGGGTTGTTTCAGCTTTATACCAAACCATTGTTTCCTGCCTTCTGAAAATAGCAGGATAGGGAAAGTGACCTTGCAATACCGACATATGAAGCTCAATGCCTACAGAAATGACAGAGACAAATAAGCATAACTGCTATGCAATATCCTGTAAACAAATGGAAAAAGCTCAGCTGAAAAAAAACCTCAACAAACCCAAACAAAAATCTTTTTGAAGGCATTGAATAAGATCCTCAGCTCATGCAAAAAGAATTTACTACATAGGGTAGTAATTAGCCCTTTTCAGAATTACACTGTGATGGTACTCAATGAGTCTTTTGCCACCAAATGAAGGAGCTCATTTTGCAGTATACCTAAAGCTTCCTCTACAAGCTTATGTGTCTGAAGAGCTTTCTATTCATATACAGTATTGGGAGTAAAATTAAATTAATTAACAAGTTCATCTGATTTTTAAAAAATGCAAGAATATACACTTGTTCTACTACTTTTAGTATTGAATATTTATTTGCCAGTTCAGGCACCAGCTGCCACTTTTGATCATTTACTTTTGATCATTTGCTTTTGATCTGAGCAGTTTCATATACAAATGTTAGCTGAAGACAAATAAATGCGTTGAAACTGTGCTGAGTAAAAGCAACAAATAGTCTTTTTTTAGGAAGTCAGACATATTAATCCCATATAAATATTGATGAATAAACTTTTAAGAAGGAAAATAACAACCGTTTCTATTTCTCATGATCATAAATTCAGTGGTTTAAAAAATGGATGGCACTGAAACAACACATACCTTTGTGTCCTTTGGGCTTTTTTTTTTAATACGCTAATAAAGGTTAGTATTTTCCATTGTAATGTACTTGCAATCATAAATTAATGCAAAAGAAGTTGTTTCTCAAATATATGCAGTCTCCACCCTTAGAGACTTTCAAGGCTACACTGGATAAAGCCCTGAACAGCCAGGTCTACATCCAGCGTTGATCCTGCTTTGAGCAGGACATTGGATTGGTGATATCCCAACTTGAATCATCTTATGATCGCTACACAGACATCAGGATCAGTCAAGTCATTTTTCTGCAGTCTAGCATGATGTTTCCTCAATCAGCTTGAAATAAAACACAAGCCCTATTCCAAGAGAGGCTGCCCGGGGTGAAGCCCATTGATGCAGAAAGGTTAAGTGCCCTCTTTATCATGTAACTAAAGCTTAACTTGCCATCAGTTGACGACTCCACTTCCATTTGCTCAACTGTGCAAACAGTGGGGGAAGAAAAAGAAATTAAATCCCTGGAAGTTTAGGCATATTTCTCCCTATCAGGAGGTCTCACAAAGAGTTATTTGTGAAAAGGACCCAACATATGAAATCTAAATAATTTTTGTGCTTGCAACTATTAAATACACAACAATGCAGTTATGTGCCCAGGAATCCATCCTAACACTAAAGGTCATATATTATTAAAAAGATTGCAGAGCAACTTACCGCCTCCTTGGGTAAAATAAGTGCTTTAACAGGAGGTCAAGGTGAAATAACTACAACCATTTGAGCAAAACCAGAAGAAACAAGTCTGAAAATATGAAAAGCATTCTAGCTGGTCTAATGGAACACTTTGTTTTGTCAAACTATTTACAGTTTTATTGATTCTGTGGCTTGTTGAAAAACTTGCATGGTTTTTTGGCCACTGGAAGAAAGAAGGTTATCTGGGCTGGGGCCGGGGGGGGTGTTGTGTTTTTTTTCCCCCTCTTTCTTCTGACAAACAGATTGTGGGAAAATTTGTTTCTGTGCAACAAGACGTAAAGAGGGCTCAGTGCCTCTGCTGACAGCCAAGTGACACATGGAGTAACTGCCAAAAGTCAGTCAAGGCTGTCATTGTCGTTTCTTCAGAGTTATATCCTAAAGACTTTTTTTCTGTATCTTTTGCCCACTTCTTCCACTCCTCAAAATTCTCCTGCTAATTCAGGGATGCATGTAACAAGAACGACATGTTTTTCTTTCTTAGAATTAAAGTATACGGCTAAATTTTAATGGAAAGTTAGTGTTGAATGGCAATCAAATTCTATTTTTAGGATTCAGGCATATATCAGATTATTCACTTTTTAAAAAGAATGGCTTTGAATACCTCTCATTCAATAGGCTTTCAGTTCCCTTCCTCCTTCAAGAAATACCACCCCTCCCCTCCCTAAGAGCTACCTAAAGCTTTTGAAATCAGGAAAGATTGCTTGTATTTATGAAATAGGTAAAAAACACAATTAGGGGCCCTGGATGACATGCTAATGTGTTTGAGCGTCAGGAGAAAATGTTCATGTACCGTGGGGGTTATAGAAAAAAATATCAATAATAAGCAACATTAAGATTTGTCCAGGAAACCTTTATTCTCCTCTCCTCTGCATACGCACTAGGTAATAGTTATTAACAATAATTACAATTTTCATGCAGAATAAATAAATTCTTTAATGTATAGCTGTTTATTTGTAGACTATTTTGTGTACTACTTGAGTAGACTCCACTGAAGGAGAGCAGTTAGACCATTGTCCTTCCCATGAAACCCACCACGGCAAGTCAACCAAGGAAACACTCCAGAATGCTGTGAAATCCACCAGGTAATATTGCCTACAAGGGTATAAGACTTATTATGGGATGCAGGGAAAAGGAGGATTTAGTGTTGGAATGGAGAATTTTGGAGGTGTACAGAATTTGTTGTGGGCTGCGTAGAAGAAGGGGCAACCTCTCATCTCACCGGACTGGTCAGTGAGGAATCTGAGTCCTATTATCTACCAGATCGAGCTAATCAATATTTTTCACATTCACATGGCTGCAAGCCCATTTAATTGATGCAAAAGTGTCCCTATCTCCACAAGCACCTCCATGGAGTTCACAGTTATAGACTGACACAAAATTAAAATGCACATAAAGAAAATCCCATCGTTTTCTACACCTAACCCAAACTCAGAATTCTGATTTTCTTTAGCGTTTGAAGTTTTTGCAATAATTTCTATGTTCAAACCACAGGTCCAGCAGATAGTAGCAGCTTATGCAGCTTAGGAGCAGTGGCTTGTATTCTTGGTTCCTTGATCCTGGGCATCCAAGAAATGAAAAACAGCTGACTGTGAAAGTAATATCTTATCCTTGTCCAGACAGCAAGTGTGTGAAAGCAACAGGGATGAAGTTCTCCTGGACAAGTATTTAGTAATCCTAACTATTTCTTGTACTCAAATATCACATTTATATACACTTTATGCGAAAAGAGCAGCCGTATCCTCAACCAACCTGCAAAGAAGGCGGGAGCCTGCGTCAGGAGCACCAACACAAAGTATGGTTTGCTTATAGGAAACTGCGGAGTTCTACACAAGAGGAAGATGACACTGCTCAGACAGCGATCGCAGCAAATTACAGCCTAAGGATTTTAACTTTGCCCAACGGAAGGGAATTCAAATCTGTGTCTTCTGAGTACAAGTATTGGATTGTATTAAATATAGGACATACTACCGTAATTTCTAATTTCAAACTGAAGAAAAAAATGCAGGCTTTAGTAATCTTCTCCATATTTTTTTAAGTAAGGACTTCTTTTTGTTTATTTAAACAGAAAGCAGGAATATTTCATCAATTGCCAACTGACTTCTTTGTTCCACAAACCTGTGGCGACAAAATGAAACATTCATGCCTGTGTTTCAGTATCTACAAAACCAGAAATATACTACTTCATACATGTTTCACCTATTTTGCATTGCTGCCCCTCTGAAAGGAGAAAAAAATGGCCAAATCTCTCCTTCTGACATTGTCCACCTTTACTTAGGGGAAGAAAATTCTGAATATTTTATTCTGGCAAAATAAAGCTGAAAACTGAACAGTAGAAATCCCCCCACGTATGTGAAAAGAAATTCGCAGCTCTCTGCTTTTTTATTGCAGTAGCACAGAAACTCCATATGTTTTTAACTTTCAAGTTTGCCTGTTCCCTTAATTAGGGCAGTAAACCCTTCTGCTTCTGAGATGTTTACACAGGATAAAATCAAGCAAATCTGAAAATCATAGTGAAAGGAGGACTGATGTCTGCTCTGCCTGGTAGAAGGTCTACCAGGGAAATAGAAATACACCAAAAATGGGGACAATAAATGTAGATGTATAACCTTTCTTTGTAAGGGAAGTCAGATAATTTAATGAAGGAATTCAAAACTGCTCTAGGTTGCTTTAGTAAGGATAACCAATTAAGGAATCCACCACAAACCCAGTATCACCTTCCCATTTGTCATGACTCTTGGTGCGGTCTGAGAAGTGCTCGTAACTAGTGAGGAGAACGCGAGGCCGAAGTGCTGCTGGTGTGGTGTGTGCATGGATGGAAACCTGCACGCAGAGTCTTTCAGAGCAATTAGCAATACTGGGAGCAATTACCAACTACAGGAAAAATACCTAAGGCGCCCAGATTGCTTGTCTGAGGTGGCGTCTAGGCGGGGTTACAAAATCTTTCTGAATAACAGATTAAGTTAAGCCCTGCTGAACTGACTTTTAACCCCCAGGGGATCTACTCAGCTCTAGCACAATATTTTCTATCCGCAGTTGATCATGTAGAAAGTTTGTTAAGTGCTGCATGAAGTGCAGAGTCCCTACAGGCTGTCACTCCCATAAAGGGAAAATACTTCACCAAAACGTTACATAAAAGGTGTATATATTTATTCATTGTTAAAGTATTGGCAGAGCAGCTAACAGCTAAGATTCACATCCAGAGAATTACACTTGGCATGGATGTGCAGTGTTTGTTTAAACAGCAAAACAGTTACATTCCTGTCTGAAAAGCAGAGAAAAAAAGTATTCCAATGCAGTCAGAAATAAAATCCTGCTTCGCCAAGGCTGTGTAACTGAACTCTGAAGTCAGACTGAAACAGAGTCATAGAATGGTTTGGATGGGATGGTATCTTAAAGCTCATCCAGCTTTTCCACCCCCTCTGCCATGAGCAGGGATGTCTTTCACGGGATCAGGCTGCTCCAAGCCCCATCCAACCTGGCCTTGAACACCTCCAGGGATGGGGCAGCCAGAATTTCTCTGGGTAACCTGTGCCAGGGCCTCACCATCCTCACAGGAAAACATTTCTTCCTAATATCTAATCTAAATCTCCCCTCTTTCAGTTTAGAACCATTCCCCCTCATCCTACCCCTGCACTCCCTTATAAAGAGCCCCTCCCTCCCCAGCTTTCCTGTCGGCCCCTTTTAAAGTACTGGAAGGCCGCTATAAGGTCTCCCCATGTACCTCATGCCTTTTTTAGGACCCTCTTTGTCTTTTATAGGCTTCCCAAATACATCTCCAAAGAAGACAGGGCCATAGCCTGTGAATTTTGTTTTGCATTGCTCTCTCCTTGGCCCGAGCGTGAGTTCAAAAGCTCTCTGGAGTTTCTAAGGCTACAGGTAGGAAGGCAGCAAGCTGATGATATCAGCTCTATCAAAGGACCATCTTGTGAAGCTGCCAGTTGCCACTAAATATATTAATAGTTGTCCTCACAGCCACAAAAGAGTGCAAGGAAAAAAATCAATCAGATCTTCACATTGGGGAAAGATATCTCAAAATACATGTGAAGGAAGATTTGGGACAAAGGGAAGGATAAGCTGTTGCCAGCCTTTCTTTATTCAAAAGTGTCTCAGTATTAGTGGCATGATATTAAGGGATAAAAATATGTGACTCTTTACCTATCCTCTGACCCCAAGACTTTCATTTTTTTCTTTTCTTATTTCTTCAAAATTAAGTTGCAGACTACTAATTGTAGACTACGGAATTTTGAAACAACCCAGCATTAGAAGTCTCATCAGACTGGGACCCCAGACTTGAACTCCAGACGTAATCACATTTAACAAGATCACAAACGCAACGACATTACTAGAATTAGCTGCAATCAAGATGAGAGGAGATAATTAATTACACATCTGGATGTGACACTTGCTTAAGGTATTGCAGGGCAAAGAGAGAAACCTTTGCACTCAGGAATTAACTACTGTAAGATTCTTTTTTCTGTCAGAGACACTGAAAGCCTTGAAAGCCTGCTATTGAATGGAATACAGCTGGAATTCTGACAAACAGTCCATTTTTTACATTCTATAAAATTCAGATACTTCATCACCAGCATGATTTAATCACCGATTTATTTATTCCTTAAAAAAATCTGATGATCTTGGGTGCTGTTTCTCAATTCCTTTTAAAGTAGAAAAATCAACACGGCCCATGGGAGAAATAGTTAAAATTAGTGAAAATGTGCTTGTTTAGACGAATTTAGGAATTCAACTGGTTTCTACCTTTGGAAGAGCAAGCCCTGCGAGTTTTCTTTCAGTAGGTCATGCTGGGTTTATATAGCTGATGGTTTGGGTTCTTCAGTGTTATTGAACTGCTTGGCATGCGGCCTCAGAGTAAATAATCAGAGCACAAAGCCCTCGCCTGTATTTCACTTCTCCATGCTGCTTGACAAGTGTTTACATTACAGCGACTGTGAAACGGGTGTACGTTCTTTTTGGCATCTCTCCCCTGTGGTTTTGACATAAGGAGGAAGGCAGAGAAAGATCTGCAGATGGTGTGAAAGCAGACCCCTGCTCATGAGAAAAGATCTATTTTTTTTTTTGAGGCATTAACATCCCTGACATTTGTAAATGCCATGACAGGAGCTTTCGCCTCCATCAGCAAATCGCTGTCTCGTGGGAAAGCAGCTTGCTCTTCTCTTTTTAAAAGAGAGGTGATGCTCACATGGGGTTATGACCATGAGGGTGTACATCTTCATCAGAAAACAAACCCCTGCCAATTAGGCACCCCAAAGTTATTTTTGAGAATTTGGGCATGATGATAGTCTGTTTGGGACCTGGAAAAATCAAACTATTCCCACTGCAAGTTTCCCCACAGTTCCCACGAATGTAAACAGCAAGCTGATGCCTCCCATGAGGGACTCAAACAGCCGTGCTGTAACAGTGAAGCATCTAGGGCACCCCAGAACTAAGCGAGGCTACACAGAATACTTGCAAGGTCTTTGAAATCACAGAAGTTTGTCATTTTACTGACAAAATCAGGGGTGTTTGGCTGATCTTATTCGGTTTGGTTTGTCTTTTTTCTAAACAAAGAGCTTCACCTCCATTAGAAGTAGGAAAGTTGAGCTAGTTTTCTGGAAGCACCCCAAGAATTTGTGCGATAGAAACATATCCATTGCCTGCTTCATCATAGCATATGTGTGTCTACAGCTTGGCAGGACTCGGAGCACACCTACAGTTTTGGATTCCCGAATCTGTCTCCTCCGAAGCCTCCACCACATCCTCTGTCTGTAGGTTCAGGAGCCCCTCATAAACTCAGGCTCAGACACAAGCCCATCCCTGCTCAACGGATCTCTGAGGTTGCTACTTCATCTGTATTGGATCACCCCTAACATCCTGGCAGTGATTCATAGCCTCTTAAATGTGTTGCAAGATGACTGCAAAAATAGTACCAGTATTACAGCACTGAGAGACCGGATCTTATTTTATGGTGTAAATTCAGATGGTGACATCCTCAAGAAAGTCACGGTAGAGCAATGCTCCATCTTCAGGAAAGCAGGGATGGAAACCACGTCTGCTGTGAAGATATAGAAGGTGGTTTGTCATAGGAGATACTGACTGGAAGTTTTAACAGTCAACCAAGACAGTTAAATGTCATAGATGTACAATAGAAACATCCCTGTAAACTATTCAGGCAGCAGCTCACAGCTATGGGACAACTGAGGGACAAAGATCTCAAGTGGCTTTTTGTTTGTTTGTTTGTTTTTTAATGCACTTTATCTCTAGATTACCACGTGGCTGCGATTTGAAGAGTCTTTTACAGTCTGGAGACATAAACTGACAGGAACGGACATCAGTGAAGGAAGTCCTCATTTGTTAGAAAGTTCTTTGCAACGGGGGTGGTCAGAAAGAAGAACCTGCCCAGTGACTGTGGAGTCTACATCCTTGGACACTGTCCAAGCTCACTGAGCAACCTAATGCAATTTTGAAGGCTTTATTTATTTTATTTTTTTTGTAGGAGGAGAGATGATGGTTTGTGTGGGAAATCAGATGACATCAAAGATCTTGTCTAACCTAATTTATTCTGCAAGCCTGTCGCTATCACAGACATCAGCACAACACCTGCGGCTGACTTGCTTTCTCCAGCACACTGCCTACATCAAGGGGTTTACCATCTTACTTAAGAAAATCTAAGGGCTTACAAGATTTATTTATAGCTGCTTAGAGATTTAAAATGCTTCCAGAGGGTATCACTAACACAGGTCCCCAAGGGAGAAAGTATTTATGCCACCACATAGTAATTCAAGGATGAATGGGTTGGAATGGCTGTTTTTGGAAGAAAACTCCTTTCAGGATAGAAGACTTCTTTTTTTTTTTTAAAACCTTTTCCAAGTGTTTTAAGCCGCAAAGATCAACATCAAGTTGAAGCGTCTATTCACGCGTACGTCCTCACATAATCACTGCTCTAACTTTGTGTCACTGACAATGAATTTTAACACTGGGTTATGTCCATTGAAATGAACTAATTGGAAAATTTAAACTCTGCTGCAAATCCTCAACCGATGCGGTTGCTTCGCCCTGATTATGGGACTAGATTCCTTTTGGATAGCGCAAAACAAGGGCTTGCAATTTAAGCATGTTTTATTATGGGACAAATACATCCCAAATTCCTGTACGGGATGAATCACTAGGAAATAACACATGCATTAGAATGACTGGGAGAAACAGGTGGGGGTTTATTGTTGATAGCAATTAATTATTTCATAAATAATTTAAGCTGTTACATAATACAGTAATAAATTGATAAGAAAATATAAGCATGTCTCAGGCTCAGAAGGGATGGTGACAGAATGCATTAGACTAGTTACTAAGAAAAGATAAACTGTCTTCCCTTACAAATCTATGAAAGAAGACAGATCTCAGATGCAACAGAGAAAATGGTGAAGTTTAAAAGAGTAGGTTTAAAATACGTGTAAAAAAATGCAGTTAAACCTTTAACACTTGATTAAAACTGCTGTTATCACAATGCAATGCAATTCTTTAGCTCATAATGTCCTCAAGTCAAGAACAGTTTTACACTGACCTGCTGTTTTCAGCAAGATGATCAAGCAATTGTTAGATGCATATACAAACAACAGTGCCCACAAACACTATTAAAAGTGCTATCCTGTACAGATGAACGCTGACTTTTGGTTTAAATACCACCAACTCAATTTGTGGAGAGATGGAACATCACTTGTACAGGATTTAAATTCTAAATATTACCCCTAACAGTTTTCAGTGCATTACAGTATTAAGTCTAAGAATGTGATGAGGCAGGTTACTGAAATAGAGTGATTCTTCCAAAAAAAATTACTCCCTGATTTAATCTACATGAAATTCAAGTAGCGTAGGATGCTACTTGATTCCTTTTTTGACCTTCAGCCCATGTACACTACTCATACCTTGGTAGACTACACATGAGAGTAAGCTAAGGCAGTTCTTTAGACGAGCGCACGAGTGGACGGGCAGCGTTGTGGGAGAGGTGCTTACATTAGAAATAATCAAATACAGAACTGGAGGGAGGCATCAAAACAAGTACTGAAGGAGAAATTACCCCTCTCCAACTCAGACAAAAGATATGCAGCAATTCTGAGCATTTTAGGCAAATATTTCATTTACAAAGGAAAGATTGCTAGCATAAATCCATCCTGTTTCTCCCACAGAAGATCTACAGAGGAAGGGAAACGGGGCATGAACTGTTAATGAATGTCCAGGGAGACTTTCTAACAAAGGAGTACTTCAGGTCTACTGTCTAATCCCAAAGGGTGACAGCTTCTTTTTACACACCATCTGTTGCCCCACTGTCTGTCTGACCTCATCTAAAAACATGTAGCCAACCGAATCTTGTTTTGGGAGATGTGTTGACAGACAAACAAACAAAGTTTCTAACCATCATCGAAAGGCAGCAATTAGCAAGAACCCAGAGCACAAGGCGGCCAATTGTGTCTGCAATCTGATCAGTAACACCACACGCAGATTTCCTTGAAGGACTTCAGGTACTTATGAAAAAACTTCTTATGCTTGCAGTTCAATAAGTCAATAATCCACAGGGAATCCATCACTTTGTGTGTTGAGATGAATCAGTGACCAATTAAAACCTTAGCAAGAAATAACCTTACTCTGACCTCTGCATTCAATTCCCAGGATAGTTTTAAGCTGAATATAAACATGAACAAAAAAAAACCCCTATAGAATATAAGATGCTTGTTTACATAGAAGAAAGGTCAACTGTTTTCCCAGCTATTAGTGGAAAATGCACTCATGAGAAGGACTTGGAAGCAAAGGCTGAATTAGGACTCAGCATCTGAATATCATATAAAATTGTAAATTGCAGTCCCATGCTACCTACCTGCTTGCCTTTAAATCTTGGGACTCCAGGCTGTGCCCAGGATCCTAAGGTTGAATTCCTGTCTGCAGACCCAGTGAGAACTATTTCAATGTCAATGGGGCAGAGCCATCCAACACCAAACATCAAATCGTCAAAGTGGTGTTTTTCTCACATCTCCAGACAAACTTAATAGGAAAGTGTTTTCCGACCCTATGTTGTGCTTAACTGTACAGGCTTAGGCTTCTCCGATGTACATTCATATTTAATCTTATTTAAGAGGCAGGACAATAGCAAATTCACTATTTAGAGCCGAGATGTAGGAAACTCAGTTTTCCTTTTCCTTCACTGTCATTAACATTAGTAACCTGACCCAGTGGTGGATGACCCTCGCCATGGCAGGGGTGTTGGAACTGGATTATCTTTAAGGTCCCTTCCAACTCAAATCGCTCTGTGATTCTATGAATATTGAAGGATAACTATATGAGCTGAAGAATTATTTACTGACTCATTTGCAATTTATCTGGTATGCTTATCTTTTTTCAATCTGCTAACGGTGGAATGTGAAGTTCTGAGTTAAATTTTAATTTAATTGCTAGCAGTACCATGTATTCCTACCTGGAAAGAAAAAAATTCTGCATTTCTGAAAAAGCTGCTCAGTTTGTTCCCCAGTTTGATGTGTATGGGAATTTCCTCAGAGCCTGGAATAAAAGGTAAGCAGTGCAACGCATACGCAAATTCATACAAGGGCCTTAGACCATACTGAGATATGGCTTGAATAGAAGTTTAGACATGGAGTTGAGTGGCATTTGGATTTCCAAAAAGTAAATCAGAATTTGTTGTCTGAACAGCTTTTCTGGAGAAGAAGAGAATATTTACACTGGAGGAAGGCTGCAGCGACACAGCATTTTTAAAATTCAAATTGGCAAAATACATCTATCTAATTGCACTTGGGTGAGTGCAATAAGAGATAAGGTGCACAGAGCGGTTGGTGGAGAGACCTGCAGCAACTCAACTGGTTGAAAAATAACCTTTTTGATTTAACTCTAGTTGAAACAACTTCAGGATCAGTATTTTTCTCATGCCTGTAAGGGAAAGTTATTTTAAATCTTGCTGTTCACCTTACTAACAGAAGATGAAAAGAGACACAGCAAGGTATCTCATTCCCAGCTTAAAACTGTTATTTCCAGACTAGAATCCTGTGAGACTAACAGATATTCATTCCTCTACTACAGTAACTAGAAAAGACATTATGACCAACAGAAGTTATACAGGCCAGAAAAAAAGTTCATGACTCAAAGGTGAGAAAAAAAGACCTATTTTCTTCTTACTTTGTCTCCCAAGGTCATTTTAAAACATGTGAAATATAGAAGTTCCTAAAGAATTTTAACACCAGCTGGAGAAGTGTTACACAGATGTTGTACCTTTCCTCCGATGCAGGTAACTAGAGAAGTCTTTCATGCTCTGAGGTTGTGGACTGAAGAAATGAATACACAAAGAGAGGACCATTCAGCTAATGGATGTTATTTGTGAAAGAAAATAATAAGTTACAAGGCATTTAATTCTGAATCGGTTACTGCAACATGAACTAGAGTTTAGAATAAACTCAGATAATTTATAGAGCACTTGTGTAGTAAAAAGAAGATATAATTGAACAATAAAATAAAGTTAGGAGTAATATACTAACAGAAAACCAGTAGTTATTAACCATCCTAACAAGTTATTTTTATCACAGATGCCCTCTCATTTCTTCTTTCTTCAATCAGTGTAAAAGAAAAACTTTAGAGTAAGACACCCACTTTCAAAAAACCCTAAAAATCTGTTATCTACTTACAAACACTTAATATTTCAGGAAATCTATTTTAGTTACAAGAAAGCCTTGAACAAAGCTACTGCTTTTCTGTTTACCCGGAGCCATACTCTAAGACAGATAAAAGACGCTCCACAAAATAACCTGCAAACAGCTATAGGTATTACCTCATACATAATGACCTGACTTAATTGTCAATTAGTGGAGGTTCTCCCAGTGGGGTTTTATTTTATAAATGTGTTCTTCTGTCTTAGTAATCTGTCTGTAATACATTGTAGTTCTTTGCACTGTGTTCAGGATGGGTTGTGAGTGGACTGACGTGATAGTAGAAGAAAAGGAACAGCTGAAGTTTGGTTTCTTCTTTCTTGTTGTATTTTCAATTTGGTTTTATATCACATGTTGTTAAGCATTTTAATTTAAGTTTAAATTTTTTGATTTTTTTTGTAACAGGAAAGCATGCACTTTTAGGTGGAGACTTAGTGATAGCATAACTAAGGTCTTCTGAGCTTAGGTGCAAGAGAGGATAGAATGAATTTCTGTTAAACAAAAAGAATCAAAATAAAATTTTTAACTGACATTTCTTTGAGTGTTATCAAGATAAAGCTGACCATTTAATGTAGGTAGCAGTCAACTCATAATTTGTTAGGTCTTTCAGTGATATGCAGTGTACTATGCTTGCTGCAAGCAAGGAGAAATTGTGAAGTTGTTGAAATATTCTCAATTCTAGGCTGAAAGTAGGATTTCCAACTCACCAAGATTTAAAACAGAAATTTCTTTTAATAATCTAATTAAAAACATATAAATAAACACATCTTATTTATATGGCATTATTTTCTAGCCCATTAGAAACACTTTTTAAAGTGTTCTATAATTAAATATCAGCATAATAAGTTCACTTCTTTTCAAAGTTTAGATCTAAAGTTCCTTATCGAATATTAGTCAAGGTAGGTGTCTGATTTCTAATGATTTTTCATATGTGGTCACTTATTAAAAAGTATTTATAATGACTGGGTATCCTGCATTACTGTGAAATTTAGAGCTGGTGTTCAGATGCCGTGAGTCATTAGATCAGAAAATCATGATGTAGTCTGTTGGCTACAACATCCCTGGAATTATTTCAAAGCATAAAGCTGACCAGAGAATAGAGGAAGAGAAGATTCTGCTCTTTTAGTTCTTGATTTCTAGTGCTGTCACACCTTGGCTGTAGGTCCCACTGCAAGAGGTTTCATACTCCAGATACAGAAAGGACAGCGGAAATGGAAAAAACAACCCCCTTTCCAACTTTTCACATACTTTAAAGTAAATGTTACATTTAAGCTATTCAATATCTGTATGAATATTCAATTAAGTTCAAAACTTGGTTCCAGATCTGCTGGGTGGTCTCCCACCAAGGTGGGACTGAAGAGCATTGCAAAATTCTACATTATTGGAAGAAAACCCAAATCCCTAATGTTGATAAAAATCAATCCCTTGAAACTGCAGGCAAATGCATAAAAATAATTACTGTGCTATTGGAAAAAAAATTAACATTTGCACTTTTCTTTCTCTAATTATATTTGCATAATGTAATTAGTATAGTTAGACACACTGTACCTTGAAAATCTGTATTGCTTCTCACTCGCCAAATATTTTGCTTTTTTTTTTTTTATTATGAAATGTCTTCCAAAGGTACAAATTCTTGTGAACTTTTAGGTCCTCCTTCATTTCAAAGACATTAATCATCTCTAGTGTTTGATGCTCTACTGAAGGCTTGTAGTGACAAGACTAGGGAAAATGAGTATAAACTGGAGAGGGGCAGATTTAGACTGGACATAAGGAAGGATTTCTTCCCCATGAGAGTGGTGGAACAGGTTGCCCAGGGAAGTTGTTGCTGCCCCATCCCTGGAGGTGTTCAAGGCCAGATTGGATGGGGCATTGGGCAACCTGGTCTAGTGGGACATGTTCCTGTCCATCGCAGCAGGAGTGGAACCGGATGATCTTTAAAGTCCCTTCCAACCCAAATTATTCTATGATTTTATGATTCTATAGTGAACACCTTGTGACTGTAAGGGTGCTCTTCTCAGAAAGCACAATGTAGAGGTGCAGGACTGACCAAAGCAAACCCATGAAGCAGCATTGTGTAAGAAGATCAGATGCCACCCTTTCCTACTGTATCTGCCATCCCTGTATTTGGCTACAAGTTCAGAGAAGTGGTGGGAATGTGATAATCTCAGACAGTATTTAAAAATAGAATTGGTCAAGGCATGCTACTCCTACAAAAGCAGCAGTAAAGTATCTGTAATGCTGGAAATGAGAGTAAATAGTCTTGTCTATTTTGGTTTCAGCCTGAATTTTTATAAATGTCAATGTTACACTTACTTTTATTGAAACCCTGGGGTAAATTTAGCCTAGTGCAGAATGTCCAGCCCTAGTTTTCAGATTCCCACAGTTTATTATTAAAAAATCATTAAAGTTTTATCATAAGTACCTTTATAATTTTACATTTCGCTTCGCAGTCGGAAACACTTTTTCATGTTCGTATTACTGCAAGGGCTGAAGTTCAAAGCAAAATATCAGACTATGAGCCTTGCAGTGAAACTGAGTTGTAACAATGGTGGCCGGATGTGTGTTAACTAAAATCGCCCTTCAGGAGAGTTGTTTTAGTGCAATTTAAAATCTTCAGGGCCTGTATCTTTTCCGTTATGATATTAAATGTTATTGGCACACTGTTCAACTACTCTTAATTCTGTGTCTGTGTTCTATCAGTTCATAAAGTATAACCCTCTCTAATGATCCATCGCATTTGTGGAATTGCAGATTTCCTGTCATGAAGCAGCTTCTCAAGCTGAAATGGCAATCGGACTTCTGAAGTACTTCTTGTTCTGAAGTAGTTTTTGTTCTTTTCTAGAGATTTACCCAAATTCTTTGGGAGTAAAGATTAAAAAACCCTAAATCAACGTGAAAACCACTGCCAATCTCAGCAATTTGATTCTTAAGTAAAACACTATTGTCAAACTGTGGTCATGCTCTTAGGAGTTCAATTGGAGCTTTTAGCTTTTCGCTGAAAGCTTTTAGCTTTTTTTTTATTCTATTTGATTTGCTTTTAGCTTTTTCGATCCAGGCTTTATGGCTGTATCTTTTACTAAAATTATTCTAAACATATAATTGTTGTCATCTTCTCTGTAACGATCATCTTATTAGCTGTTAATTATCCAAATTAATATTTCTGTCTCTTCACCAATATGTCTTCCTGAGTATTAAATTCCTGCACTTATTGAATAATGTTATTAATTATTCCATAATCTTCTAGATGAATGTAATTTCATCTGTGTAATTAAATTGCTACTGAAAGCTGGAGGGCTTGATTCCACAATCAATATATAATTGCATCACTTAATGTTCTTGCTCCATGCATGGCTTGTTCAAACAAGGATGCCAAGGCTTGACCTGGCATCCCAGGATCTCATTTGGATGGAAGCCTGCCTTGGTGTTGATGTTCAGATACAGGAGCAGTGTTCCTCTATTTTTTAAAGATTTTTGAGTTTAGAAATATTGGTGCCGTCCACTTGTTATGACACTTCTCTCTTCCGAGTGCAAGTTAGGCTTCTCTTTTTCTTTGCATTCTCATGGAAAATCTTCATTTTTGCTTACATGCTCAAACTTTTTGATATCAACAGGACCTTCATCACTTAAGAATCTTTACTCCACCCTCACTACTTGGTGCTGTTCTCATACGCTTGTGTTGGTGATCATAATTTTGCAGCAGTGGTACCAGCAGCAAAAGCACCCATACGCTTAGCATACACAAAATCACAACTTTCCAAGGGAAACTGGCTACAGTTGAAGAACAGGAAACAAGATTCCTTTTGATTGTCTGATATCTTATCCTGATGACTGAATAAAGTTTAGAAAATAAGTAAACTTACCTGAAGCCAGGAACAAGCCAGTGGTGATAGAAGTACCCATAGCATGATTGTCATAGAATTACAGAATCATAGAATTATAAAATAATTTGGGTTGGAAGGGACCCTAAAAATCATTCAATTCCACCCCCTTGCCATGGGAAAGGACATGTTCCACTGGATCAGGCTGCCCAAGTCCTCATCCAACCTGGCCTTGAACACCTCCAGGGATGGGGCAGCCACAATGTCTCTGGACAACCTGTGCCAATGCCTCACCACTTCCAAGGTGAAGAAATTTTTCCTTATGTCTAGTCAAGGTATCAGGAAGCAAATCAGTACATCACCATTGTATTTACAAGTATGAGTATACAAACATTAAAAATTAAACTGCTACTGCTGTTCTTAGTTAACCTGATTCAAGTTTATACTTACCTAAACTCAGCAATCTAACCATGAGGCAAGTAGACCAGACAAGGCACTGTGGCCTTTTGATAATGTGAGGAACAGACAGCTTGGGAAGAATCTTTATCCCATAAAAGATGAATTTTGGAAGTAAAAAAATGAAATATCCGCCCTATGGAGCTGCTTATTTGAATTAGTTTTTATTTTGGGTACCTGAACAAATTTTGTCTGGTTACATATTTTTTGAATGTGACCAGAGAAAGAATACGAATAGAAGGAATTAGTATTTTCCTACTCTGTGAGTCCTATAGGTGCAAAATATGTTAGAAAGCAAGATATTGCTTTCAGAGGCAGATAGGTTAGTATACCAGATCAAATCATTATTGAGCTTGGACAGGATTGTTTCACACCTTGGTAGTGTCAGAGGGGAAAAATGAAAATGAAGCTACATTTCAATTTGTCCATTATTCTCATCTGCACAACCATCATGATTTGTGAAATCCACTGTAAATTAGATTGGTATTCGCTGCATTTCATATATTCTTAGACAGAGATGCAAAATGAGGCTTATCTCTTTGAAGAAAACAATGGTTTTCAGATGAAAACAGAGCAAAAATTACTGTACATGTCATTAAGATAGCTTACAAATATTTATTTTCAGTTATCCTCAATACCACAATCTGGTAGTGATTTCGATAACTGGTTTACATATTTCAAGATGCAGCATTTCCATTAGTAACATCATCTGGAGAATTTTATGGAAATTTCTCTTTGAGTTTTTGGACATGGCAGAATGAAGAATAAGAAGCTTTTCCTTTAACTTCTCAAAATTTAATATACTTTCATCATTGTATTCATCTTTTCTGTAAACAGTCATACAATCTTTCAATCTCTTCTTATGAAATTTTTATTCCAGGACCCCGATGGCTTTCATAACCAATTTCTGAACCCCTTGTCATTCTGTAATATACTTCAGGAAGTTCTTTTGTATTTTTTGATGAGAAGTAGAATAGCAGCATTTTTAACTGTTTGTATTTAATCTGCCATCCAGTCTCAGAGTACTCAGTCTCCACTATGTACTCATGACATTCTATTCCTGTTTTTTCCTGCACGTACACTTCTATATTTCTAAATAGAAAATAGGATTTGTGCCAGATTTTGCTGATATTTTGAAGATATACATGTCCATTAAGTTACTATTAGAATCAGAGCAGGTTACATAGATTTGCCTTCGGGAATTGCCGAAGATGCTTGCCTTTGGATGTAAAATATTGAGTGGTCTGAGCGAAGACTCACTAGAGCTGTCTCAGACCTCCAGTCTTTCATTAATCTAAATATTTGTGCTAGTAGTTTCACGAAAATTATATTGTATGTAAAATGATGTTAATAATACACCTAGCAGAATTCACCACAACATTTAAATGTTTTCTGTGATTTCTCTGATCAGTCCTGAAGTTCGGGAGCATTAAACCCAAGTTTTGGGAGATTTGCAGCTGTTTCCAATGGCACTTTTGAAACCCTCAATATTTTATTCACTCAGCATTTGAGGTAAGAAGATATTTCCACTTTCTCTGTGAGGAAAAATAGATTGTTGCTCTTGTGCCAGGTTACAGCTCCCTCAGAGCCTTCCTTCCTCTAATGTGGAAGATGTCCCTGTCTTCACTGGGGTTCAATGCAAAAAACTCAAATTTGAGGATTTTTTTTAAAAAATGTTGCCTCTGTGCAAATATTTGTTGTAGTCCTTTCCCTAAACCAATTATTTAGTTTTCTTTACCTTACAGGTGGATTCATTCATATTTGCGGATATACATGTTAGCTCCTTCTGACATACTAAGGATGAGATCAGAGAGGAGCCTCTACAGTGTTTAAAATGTGATATTGTCCCAGAGGGGTTTAGCTGAACATCTAGTCATTCAGGTAACAGCCACAAGGAAAACACGATAATATGGAAAGCAAGTGTTAAAATCTTAGGATCCAGACTTAGAATCATAAATCGTTTGGTTGGAAAAGACCTCTGAGACCTAATCAACTCCAACCATACCTGTCCACCTTGTCTGCCCATCTATTAAATACCTCCAGGTACGGAGACTCCACCATCTCCCTGGGCAGCCTCTTCCAGTGCCTGATAACCCTTTCAGTGAAGAAATGTTTCCTAATATCCAACCTAAACCTGCCCTGGTGCAATTTGAGGCCATTTCCCTTCATCTTATCACTTGTTACTTGAGAGAAGAGACCAACACCCACCTTGCTACAATCTCATTTCAGGTCATTGTAGACAACGATAAGGTCTTCCCTCAGTCTCCTCTCCTAGGCTAAAAAATCCCAGATCCCCCAGCTGTCGTTCCTCATGAGACTTCCTCTCCAGCCCCTTCACCAGCTTTGTTGCCCTTCTCTGGACACGCTTCAATACCTCAATGTCCTTCTTGTAGTGAGGGGTCTAAAACTGAACACAGTATTTGTGGTGCGACCTCACCAGCGCTGAGAACAGGGGAACGATTACTTCCCTGGTCCTGCCTGCCACACATCTTCTGATAGCCAGGAAGCCAGGATGCTGTTGGCCTTCTTGGCCACCTGTGCACACTGCTGGCTCATATTCAGCAGATATCAACCAATACTCCCCAGATCCTTTTCTGACGGACAAAGAACACTTCTTTCAGATCCATGGCTTTCCTGTATTAAAAAACACTCGGATTCTGTGTTTTTCCTGGAGAAGATTGCTCCTGAATTATCAGAAGAGTTAAATTCACTTCTCAGTGGAATCAAATGAAGACATAAGTTAATTAGTGTGCGCATGGCAGGGGCTGAGAAAAACACTGCAATTACAATATCAGAAAATAATTTTAAAGAGAAAGAGGAATCCTATCAGTAATGTTGTTTAGTTCTATGTGCAGCCTTTGTAAAAGCCATTTGCCTTTAATATAGACATTGACTCATTACTCTCAAACACATTATCCCGAAATTATTGTGCAGCCTCTCAATTACTTCTATTCTTGATAATAGGCTGCTCCAGCACTTAGACATATAATGGGAACTTGATTGAAGACTCTAGGTACTATCGTAAATAAAAGTAAATGCAGCCAGGAATGACTGAGTCTAAAGAATGAGCTTCCCACCGAAACAGGTCTAATTTAATTCAAGGTCACAGAGAATCGTTGCATTCTGTAAAGATCGACTTTTCTTCTGAAAAGATCTTTAAGGGTTGATACAGTGGTTAAGATTTCATTGGTCATCTATCAGTACAGATTCCTCAAGCTGTGTTCTATTCTTCTATTCACAGCAATTTAAAAAAAGATACCAAGACAAAGTACGTCATTCGAAACTTCCGAGCAGATTAACTTTGAGATTTCAGCGTGGGTCAGTTGTACAAAAAGTCTTATTTGAAATGACGTTAATAATGTACTAAATCAATAAATTTTTAAGTAATAGAGAGAAAGAAAAGGAAAAAAAAGGTAAAATTTTTATGATCCAAGAAATGATGTAAATTTTCCTGTTACTTAATTGGTACTAGAAAACAAAATGGATCATTTCTTTCATTTTTCAGTTGGTATGAGTCTGAACTCAATGGGAGACAATGATTTTATAGCAACTTGAGGATTCGGCATAGCTGATTCTTTGTACAGCAATTAAAGACCTGCACCAGAGTGATTGTTCTAAGGGAAAAGTATTTATGGCAGCAATGAGCTGTTAAAATATATTAATTATCTATCTGATTACACTTACTTTGGCTGTTTGCCCTGAGTACATGAAAACTAGACAAGGAAGCAGGATGCTAGCCTTTACTGAAAGGATCTGGTGACAGAAAATAGGTGCAAAAATTTATTATATTGAGACAACTTTTAGAATTTATTTTGTGAGCTCAAGGAAGAATTAATTGCTGATGAATTTGCATCCAGAGGCAGCATCTGCATTGTTAAGATATTGACAGTACAAGAGGTTTTTCTGACAGCTATTCTGTCTGTGCTTTGAATCTCAATCAGGCATTTTTGCCAAAGAGTTATAATAGCACTTACCTCATACTCTCCTTTGCAAACATTAGTCAATTAAGCAGAACTCTTCCCAACCAACAGAAACTGGAAAGTCTACAAGGGAAAAATGGAAAGAGAAGAGATTAACAGAAACAGAAGAAACAAGTTAGGGCTGCAGGTGAGAGCTGAACTCTAAACAATTACCTGGTGTTGTAGTTTCGGCCTTTTCAAATCTCAGAGCTGTGGTGGCCCCTTCCCAAAGACACTCAAGTCCGCAACATGACCTACATCGATCTCTGCCATGGTGGATATTGTCCCTGATGATGTTTTCTGCTTCAGCTGTTTGGATCTTGTCCAGCTGGAAAAGCACTTTTGTTCCTTTATTTCTTTTCTTGCGACTTTGGTCTAAGCAGTCCTCACCCTCTTTACCTTGTGTACAAAGTCTGAAGTATTTTAAAATGATATGTAGAGATTAATTTGGTGCTTGTGACGTTGTGTGTGTGTGATATTGATTATCCAGACTGAGGTTTTCAAGGGTAGCACGATTATCTTGACTTTAGTTTTGTATTAGACAAACTATTGCCTGGTCAAGTAAGCCTCTACACTGACAGGCAGCAGACTTTCGTCAGGTCAGAACTGTTGGGACCCACCTTATTCGCCTGTGTTGTTAATGAGCTTTAACGATTTTACAATATTGTGGAGTAAATCTAGATAACAATGTATACATTTTACCTATTCTTGTAAAAACGCACAGGCAGCACCTATAAATCTCAGTAGGCAGACACTTTAAAACATTGTAAAATAGTTTTTTTGACACGAAGCATCATTTTCTATCTAAGACTGGTTCTGTTAGAAAAAAAAAATAAGATATAATGGACCTCCAATGCCTTCAGGAGGCCTGATGTAAGCTATTTTTGTTGGTTTAATGAATGGAATATGGTCACTGAACAACCACTAGCAGAGGAAACTTTTTAGTGTCAAAAGAAATATTTTAAATCTGTGAAAATGCTCAGTGGAAGAATGGAAATTGTGCTAAGAGAAAACAGAGGAAGATGATGTGGATTGTTGTTTGAGAACTGGCTTGCAAGACAGTTTTGAGAGAATATCAGAATTATATTAAACGTTCTGCTGCATGATTGAAAGCCTAAAAGGTACTAGGGATGGATTGGAGAGCAAGAAAATTTCATGAGAGATAAGTCTGCAGCACGTGATGTCTCAAGTCAGACCTCAACTTATAACAAGAGTAAGTAATTTTAAGAGAATTGCCTATATATTTAGAAGGCATGACATTTATCTCTAGTTTGGTCTAACATACAGTATACATTTCAGTTCTTCTAAAGCTCTATCTTCTTTTCTCACCAATATTTTCACACCCTTTATAACATTTATAGTACAATATATGGTATGTATAATACCATATAGCATATATTTATAGCATATATTGTGTGTGTATATATATATGATTTGTACAGTGGACATGTTTCAAATCTCCTCTGTATTCCCTTTACCCCCTAGTATGTACCATCCTTTTGTCATCAAGGAAGAGAATTGAGTGTAAAGTATCATTTTTTCATCTGAATGCTCCAGATACTGATATGTTTAATTCACCTTCACAATTCCCAATATCTCCATAGTCCTAAACTCCTCAATGAGGCCATAATTACACTTCAGCCTTATATTGTAAGGTTGTAATGAAGTATCAGCCTTTTTTCCCAAGTGGAAGTTTTTGTCGGACACTGGAACAGGCTGTCCATGGAAGTGGTTGAATTACCATCCTTGGAGCTATTTAAAAGATGTGTAGATGTGGTGCTTAGGGACATAGTTTAGTGGTGGACTTGGCAGTGCCAGGTCAATGGTTGGACTCAATGACCTTAAAGGTCTTTTCCAAGGTAAACTTTTCTATGATAGACCCTACATTTGACATGCAAACGTCTTCCTTTCTCCACCTACGGATACTTGGAAATAAGAAAGAAATATAAGACTAGCACTAGGAACCAGAATGTCTTCTTTCTCTTTCCTCTGCCAGTGAGGTATAGTTCTGACCAAAACTCAGTATTATTTACTTACTTCAAAATCTCATAATCTTTCATGAATTCCCAGATGGTGTTCAGATAGTGAACAACTGAGAAAGAGTGGAAATCTTTTCCTCACATATTGGAAAAGCTTTGTATAATAACAGTTTGTAGTGTTGACCATCTTTTCATTAACCTTAATACACTTCATGTTAGGCTTCTGGTTGAATTTTATAATCTTCTTCCTAAATATCACTTAGATCTGTGCTGTCCAGAGCTAGGCAATGGTCTCCTTGGACTTGGGAAAATGTTGTCACTATAGGTCTCCTTGCTGGTTCATGTTATTAAAAACATGCATGTTGTTTTTTCTACTTAGTGATCTCCCCTAAAGATGACCACTCGTTTCTTAGTATCACAGTATAGTTAGGGTTGGAAAGGACCTTAAACATCATCCAGTTCCAACCACGCTGCCATGGGCAGGGACATCCCACTGGATCAGGCTGCCCAAGACCCCATCCAGTCTGGCCTGGAATACCTCCAGGGATGCAGCAGCCACAACTTCCCTGGGCAACCTGGGCCAGGGCGTCACCACCCTCATGGTGAAGTTCTTCCTAATGTTCAGTCTAAATCTGCCCCTCTCCAGTTTATACCCATTCCTCCTGGTCCCATCCCCACAAGCCTTTACAAATAGCCCCTCTCCAGCTTTCCTGTAGCCCTTTCAGGTACTGGAAGGTCACTATAAGATCCCCTCTGAGCCTTCTCTTCTCCAGGCTGAACAACCCTAAGTCTCTCAGCCTGTCCTCGTAGGGAAGGTTCTCCAGCCCTCCGATCATCTTTGTAGCCCTCCTTTGGATCTGTTCCAACAGCTCCATGTCCTTCTTACGTTGAGGGTTCAGAACTGGACACAGTATTCCAGATGAGGTCTCACAAGAGAGGAATAGAGGAGCAGAATCCCCTCCCTCGTGCTGCTGGCCACACTGCTTTTGATGCAGCCCAGGACACAGTTGGCCTTCTGGGCTGCGAGCACACACTGATGGCTCATGTAGATCTTCTCATTGACCAGCACCCCCAAGTCCTTCTCTTCAGTGCTGCTCTCAAGCACATCATCCCCATCGTGTATTGAAAACGGGGATTGCCCCGACTCAGGTGCAGGACCTTACACTTGGCCTTGTTGAACCTCATGAGGTTTCTTATTGCTAACCCTTTCAGTTTTCATTAATGAAACTTTTCATGCCCTTTTTTTATCTTTAGTCTCGTGACATTTGCCTATTTCTTCCTAGAACACTAGTTACTAATGGCCTTTTAATCCACCTCCTTCCTTTATCTTCTTCTGTTCCAGTACTATTTCAAAGTTAAGTATGCTATAGAAGCTGATGTGGCAGCAAAGAAATGAGTCATCTGCGAGAACAGGGACTTTTTTCTACTCTGCAGAGGGAATTTCCTTGAATTAAAAGAAAAGGTCAGAATTCAGTGAGCAACAGGTAATGACAATGCAGTGAATAATGAATCTTGGTGCACAGCAAACGTGTATGTGACTGGGATTTAGAGAAGGGGGGAAAGTTTGGAGAAATATGATTTGTCTTTTTGACAAATGCTGCTGTAGACATAAGAGACTAAGAACTAATATCCTGAGCATGCTTTTAGCTATATGTATTGTTCTTTTCACACATGCATTCAGCCCTTGCTTCAAAATGCTTTTGGGATTCACTTTGTCCTTCCCTTATCTAATTTCTCTGACGTTCTTATGTCCCCGTGGCAGTGCCTTTGCCTACAGATGTTTTGCAACTGAGAGTATTTGACTTTTGTAAACGATAGCAGAAGGAAATACTCTAAGTAAATATGTACCACACAAGAATAAGCTTTTGAGGAGGATCTTGTCTAGAGATTCATTACACGCAAAGATGCCTGTATCAAAACCAAGTAATCCATTTCTACTCCTGGTTCCAGAAAAAACAACTCTGGATAAAACCAAGCACATAGAATAGGGAAGAACAAGAGAAAAACAGGAATTAAGCCCAGTGGCCTCGCTTAGCACAAGAAATGCTCAGCTGATGAAAAGGGTTTACACAGCATTTTAGTTACAGAGACAGCAACAGTATGCGGGGAAGGGCTGGGAGCAAGAAATAATAATTAGGAGTGTGAAACTATGTAACAGGTCTTGTAGTGTAAAGCTGCTCAGAGCCCTGCCACTGACCTAGCTCAGCTCCAATCCTTTCACAAAGGTTTGGTCATGGTAGCTGTCAGAACGACTTGCTGATTTATTCAGAGCAATTCTTTGGATGATATCGTGGCACCACTATTGTATACAAACAAATGCTGAAGGTTCACAAAGCTCCTGTCATTCTCTCCCGGACAGGAACATAACACTCTGGGGACATGCACATTAAATAAAGATTTCAGTGTCAGGCTTCTCTGCTAAACATTTGTTTGAGCACACAGGGAATTAGCAGGAAGAGTTTATTATGAGGGCTATCAAGGGCCCAAACAAAGTCCTAATTTGCCTTGGCACAAATGCAGATGGATAGAAAGGCACTGATCAGCCTGTTCTACCTGGCCTGGTGAAGACTCTGGTTGGGATATATCAGCTCTAGGAGTGAGTGCCAATAGTTGGAACTGTATAGAGTGGTGAAGGAGGATAAAAAAGTTTCTTTTTTAGCCTTTGTGAAGGCTTATTAAAAATGTAGCTGGGAAATGTAGAAAGCTTAAGTCCAGAGCATCCTGTTGCAAGGAACACGGTAGCAGTCCAGAAAGTAAATAAGAAAATACACATTTTGGTTTCAGGAAAAGCAATAGAGTAAGGATCCATAGTTTGCCTGCTTGGCTTTAAATGCATGTATATCCCATGTGACATATAGCCTCAAACTGTGCTACAGGCTTTTGGCTCGCTTGTAGACGTCAAAACTACTGAAGCTGTTACTTTTTCATAAAATGCAAACTGGGCTTTACTGTGAAGTGAAACTGAGAGATTTTAGATAGTGACTTTTGCTATACTAGGAAGCTAAGTTTGCACTAGGTAAAATTAAGCCAGGCATGGTCTTTCCCGTGTTTTCACTTCTGTATTCATGTGGCGAGTTCTGCTTGCTAGTAATAAAGTATTCATTGTGTTATGTGCTGTACAAAGCACTTAAGAGAACAATGTCCCTTTGCCAAATGATCTTACTGGATAATTTTTGGCTAGGAAGCTGCTTACGTTCAGGTTTTGACTGTACTTTCTGGGGTACCTTAGGTCTTTCACAGGAGTCTGAACTCTTGTGAATAAATTCCATTCAAATCTCTGCAAGTTATGCCTCTCCTGAGAATACCTTGGTGGACATACAGTGCACCTTAGGGATGTAAAAGAAAAAGTATAAAAAAAGAATACCTAACTTGTAAAATCTTCCAAGTACGAATGAGAAGCCTTAGTCTTTGATCATGTCTGGTTTATTATGTCATCAGTTAGATTATGATTTCATCCTCTTGAGTGGGCTGAAATGGTGTAGCAAAGCTTTCAAGGTTTAAGGGAAGAACACTTGCATATTGCAGTTAACCATCTTAATGTATATGCCTTCAGTAATTCTTTTTTACTATCAGACTACATTCCTTCCAACTTCCAGTTCTTCACCAGAGATATCTGAACCCTACGAAAATGGGGAAAACTTGCAACTCTCTCTAAACAAGAGAACTTTGTAAAATGATGCTCGAGGTATAAGCACAGAGACTCAACACCCTTTTCAAGTCAGAAGGAATCTAAACCGACTCGATGTAAGGGTTAGGGTCTGAAGAGCTATATAATACTGTAGAACAGAATTGTCTATTGAGACAGTTCTCCTATGGCGAAGATGAAATAGCTTCTCTATTGGAAAGACTTGCTTGTGTAACAGAGTTATAAAAGTTCTTCCATACGAGAAGCACTGTATAAACATTTGCGACATACCAACGAATAAATCGATGTAGACAAAACTGATAATGAGGGAGGAAGAGGAGCTGACATGACAATTTCAAATAGATGGGCTGTTGCTTTGGCAGAATGTATCTGCAGGTCTTGTGTTTATCAAGGACAAATATATCCTTGTTTATAATACTTTTCTTTGCATATGAGATCACAAAATCCTCAAAAGAAGATGGGAGGAAAAAAGAGGAGACTCCTCTCTGTTCCTCATGTCAATTAAAGAACTCGTGATTCCTTTGACTGACAGGCATTCTCTACAGGTTCTCTGAATGCCTGTCAATTCTATTCTTGTCAGGATTTTTAAAGGCAGTAACAGATCATTGTAACTCTTTATAGATCTTGCCAAAGGGTTAGATAACCTTTAACATATCTTTCTTCTAAAGCAATAAAATAAATTATGTGAATGGGGTGCTTTTAAAATATACCTCTGAAATAATGCAGTGAACCTTTTAAAACTCCTCTGACCCAAGTACTAATTTGTTTGTCACATGGATAATCTTCAGAAAACTCTTGCCAGGGAAGAAAAATCTCCTTTCCATCTCCAGTGCTTTTAAAACACATTTGGTAAATTCTGGAAATGGCAACTTGCAAACAGAAGCTTTCATTAATAAATCAAAATAATAAAAAACAAATAGAAGGTATTTGAATACCTAATTTCAGGTAAAATGTCAAGGTTAAATGCCTTGCTGGCATTTGGATATTGTGTTCAGTGCATTAAAAATGCAGATAGATTGCTAGGGTGTTGGGAACGCAGTGATCCTAGGACATAATTTACAACCTGTCATAGTAGAAATTATTTAAAGGAAAAGGGAGCATGTCTGGTAGTGTCAGCAATACATAAAGTAATCAAGAACCAGTGAAATTTAGTCAAAAATGGGAGCTGTGTGATAGAGGAATTTTAAAGTAAAAATTCATGTTTCACTTAAGCATAAATGGAGAATCCTTGAGAAATAATTTGGATGACTTGTAAAACTTGAAGAACTTACAAAGATACAGATAATAAAAGTACAGGAAATGTGTCATTTGTCGAGAAGCAAAAAAACTCTAACGGTGTGTACGCTCAGAAATAGTTGTTCAAATTGACAGCAATCAAATACACAAACAAAAGTGGAAAAAAGAAATTACTTCAGATTTTACTAGTTTTATCCCCTCTCTTTTTTGGGATTGAACTTTGGTTACATTAAAGCTTGAAAGATAATTTTAGGACACAGCCAGGCTCTTTTGGGTGGTGCTCAATGACAGGACCAGAGGCAACAGGCACAACCTGAAACACAGGAACCACTGTGTTTGAACTTGTCCGAACATCAGGAAACACTTTTTGACTGTGAGGGAGACTGAGCACCGGCACAAGTTGCTCAGAGGTGTTGAGGAGTCTTCATTCTTGGAGTTATTAAAAATTTGTCCAGATATGCTCCTAAGTAACTGTCTGTAGGTGGCCCTGCTTGAGCTGTGGAGTTCCGCCAGGTGACCTCCAAAGGTCCCTTCCAATCTCAGACATTCTCTGATTCTTCTTATAATCTACAGTTTAAATGAGTGTTAACAGAACTCTACATTTGTGGTCTAGAAAGAGGTGGAAAGAGAATAATAAGATTTTGGATCTACAAAGTCAATTGATTAAATAAAATACTGAAAACTGTTTGTTTTTCATTAAGTCTTCTATAAAAGCTTTTCTCTGCCTCCCTTCCAAAATGTTGGATTGCAATGAAAATCTATGAGACTAAGTGCAGATATTCAAGTCTTTAAAAAAATTGAGTCATTGGAGCAAATAATATTCCGCAAGAAGACAGATAGTGAATAGTTAGAATTAGTCTGTTAGCTGGAACCCATATCGCTACAGCAGCATTGCAGAGCCTGCACTAATAACCCTTATCAAGAAGCGAAGGATTTCAGTCTAGACCGAGTTGCTTCAGAGTACTCCCAGGCTGACCCCTCAAAAGGCCACTTAAAGAAACCCTTGAAAACCTTTGTTTTGAAAATATTTCTTAATATGACACATAACAGTTCAGGGAACAGTCTAGGTTGTATCTCAAGTGTGACTCCAGTCTTTGGACAAAACACGTTTTGCTAAACATCTTTTAATGAAATTCCTTCTTATTCATAGAATCATAAAATGGTTTGTGTCAGAAGGGACTTTAAAGATTGTCTAGTTCCAAACCTCCTACCCTCAGCAGGGCCACCTTCCAGTAGATCAGATTCCTCAAAGCCTCATCCAATTCCTGTGGCATGTTTCAAGAGCTCAAGACTTTCTCTGAGGTTGTATTCTTCTGCAAAATGTATTGCAACTACTGTCTCCGGGTTTTTGGATCAACTAGCAGAACTTTCTTGCTCAGTAAGTAGAGTTGCTCATTCCCACTGCCTGTGCATCTGGAAAAGTGTTTGAATTTGGATTTTCTTTGTAGCCTACATAACTCTTGCATACTCTTCTGGAGCTTTTTCCACTGTGCGTAAGTATCTGCAGTGGTGATGGGAACAGCTTTCAGTCTCATAGATGCAAGGAATGTCTGTGACTGAGAGCCATAATGCATTACCCTTTTTCAGTGATCAGCAGACAACTTTCAACTAAACAACAAAGGTCATTTTACCACTGCAAATTAAGGAAACATTTACTGTTTGGAAGAACAACAGTCACCTAACGGAAACTACTGTCTATGACTTAGTGATGTCCCACCGTCAGACAGGTCATGGAAGGCTCAATCCAGCTCTGTGCTGCTCTAAATGAACAAGGGCACCTACTCCTGGGTACGGGCTCTGTAAGAGCAGAGGACTTGTACTCATGTATTTCATGGTAACGAAGCAGGCAATTGTTCAAGAGGCCACCTAAAAAAACCCTGAGGTTTTAACATTAGTTTAAATTTGTTTTCTGTGCCAGAGGAAAACTGAGCCAAAAATGCCTTATTTTCTGCAAAACACAATCTTATCCATATGCAAAAGACAATTTATGCAGAAACAATCCTATTTATCAAAATCTGTCTTCTGTCTGGAGGCCCCACAAAGGATGCAGTTTCAACAGTGGCAGGACAAGAAGGAAAGAATTGCTCTCCTGGACTTGCTCGCTGCATTTTTACTATTAAAGCCAAAGATCCCGTTGGACATTTATGGCCAGAAGGTCACACAGGACTTCCGTTCAACTTTTGCCCACCTGAACCCTCAGGTCCATTTTTGCAGAACTGCAATATAAACCAATGGAATTTTTGTTTGTTTGTTTGTTTGTTTTCAAACACAATCAGAGAAAAGAGTGTGTGTAACTGCAGAGCCCAAACTGAGAAAAAATGGGGTGAATGTCCAGAGCTCTCAGCAACTTTTGAAGAAACTAAGCTATACCACTAACTATGTCTGTGGGACGCAAAAATAATGGCAAACTGCATCTTGATAATTGCATTTATGCAGATTGATCTGTACAAACACATAAGTTGTAGCTCTCCATCCCCTTCTCCTGAGCCCATAGCTAAATGTGACAACATAACTGTTCTTTGGCAAGGGGAACACATTTTTCTTCATAACAGACTCCTCTGCATATTTTTGGATGGCAAAATCAGAGAAAAAGTTCCTGTTATTGAAAAAGAAACTCTAAGTGATTCAAGACTCAAGGTCACTATGATTGACAGGATGCTGGAGAGTTGACGACACTAAAGGATTTGACAGCCTTTCAAACACATTTATCAGATGATAGTTTTCTTTCTAAATTAAAAATTTGCTGGTAGAAATCCAATAGGGTCAGAATATATTGCATTTCAAAGTTTAGATGCTTCTCACTTCTCACCAGCTTATCTTTGAAATCATGTTTTGGTGCAGCATCTCCTCTTTGCTCCTGCTGAATCTTAAACAGATGTCCCAACTCCCACCTTGAAACATCCACCTCCATCGATGTCTGTTGTTCATGTTATGCTTTTCTGACCCTTGCAACAGATAATGGATTACTGACAGTTTGCATGAGCCGTTTACTAATAGAGAAGTCCTTGATTTTCCAACTAGCAATGTGGTTCTCTTTCAGAGAAGAGTCATGATGTAAAAGAAAGCCAAGAACATGCAAAAGTATTGGCAGAATTATGATGACTTTCTGCTTAGCGTAGGGAATGAGCTGGCAAAGTAAATGCGAGAAGGGTCTCCAGAGCATTCAGGGACAGCAGCTTCTCTGATGGGGTTCAACATGAAAATCCTGCAATTGCTCCTGTGATCAGAAAAGTGAGGAGGTCGGGAATAGTCTAAGTAAAGCTTTAAAGCAGTGGATTCAGGAGACAAACTCAATGCAGGGAATTATCAATATTTTTACATAGGCTTGGATCGTGAATAGAAACTAAATTGTTGTGGGTTTTTTCTATGTCATCCCAAGCGTGAGTTAGCTCCTGTCTGGATAATTTGCTTGATCTGTTTCTTTACTAGACATTTTCTTCAACAGAGAATTTGCAAGTGGGAGTTTGTGGAAATATCAAGTAAAAGCACACTGGCTACAGTCTGAGTATACGGGCAATGATTTCAGGGTTTTGATGTGCCTTAGTGCTCGCTATCTAGTCAAACAGTGAATTTTGCCTGTACAGGTCTGCATATCTGAACAAAGCTTTTATTATGGAAGAATCTACCCAGTAAAACCTCCATTGAATACTTGGCTTGTATTCCTGTTAATTCCCCTTTCTTAAATTTAGGGTTTCTTACGTAAATAAGCACTACACTAAATAGGATAAGATCAAGCTTGTACAAATATCCTTTAGGGTTGTTGAGGCACTGATGAACAATGTGTTGACTGTTTTTTTTGGGATATGTGCCTGCCCATGGCAGGGGGGTTGGAACTAGATGATCTTTAAGGTCCCTTCCAACCCAAACTATTATATGATTCTATGATTCTATGACTACATACTTAAAATGATTGTATATCGGGTGTCATAAGAAAACTTAGGGAAAGAAAAAGTGTTGTCTCATGTTGGACAAGAAAGAAAGATGATGCTTCAAGAAAGAATGATGCTTCGAGAGCTGAAACTGTTGAGTGAATGGTTTGAGCCACACTGAACAACATTACAGTTGGACTTAATGATCTTAAATATTTGTCTTTTCCAACCTAAATGATTCTGTGATTCTTTGAATGTTTGACTCAGTTTCAAGCAGGTCAATGTCAGGGGGAAAAAAAGAATATAATTTCTGAGGTGTTAATGTGCCTGACATTGTAATAACAGAAATAGATATGACCCCTTTTCATCTTAGGCATTTGAGATCTTACTGTAATACACTAAATGGATTATTGCTCATACTGTGCTCCGAGACAGCAGTTTAGCTCTCTGGTACCACTATACCAAATACATGACATGCTAGGATAGGATCTCTAGCATCTGTTATGTAGTGCTCACAATGTTTTGCTGGTTTTACCACCTCAGCCTTAACTGGTTAAACTGATTTGTTCCTAATCACCTTTCTCCTTGGGAATGCTGAGGATTCCCATGCATATAAAGATAACTCATACATCAAAAACCTCAAACTTTCCTCTTAAACCTCTCCTTACCAGACTAAACAAATTCAGTTCCTCCAAATCTTGCTCCTTAAGTTATGGTCTTAAGGTTCTTCTCATTTTTGGGACAATATTGTTAAATTTGCAGCTGCGGAGCCCAAATCTGAAGGAACTATTCCAATTGAAGCTATCACAGTACAAATAAAGAATTACAATCACCTTGTACTAATATAGTCCAGACTATCAAGCTCCGTCAAGGTCCATGCTGGTTTTATTTTGTCTGTGTTCAGCCCTGATCTGCTGGGGAGGGGACACCTCTAAATGTGCCTTTTTTTTTTTTTGTATGATTCCCCTTGCTTCATTCTTATACCACTTCCTATTTCTTTAATTGCATATGACCAAGAGGATTTTTGAACTTCTGTCAAATTTACCAAGGCAACTTAAAGTTCTGGTTCTGTTATCATTCTATCTATCTCATTTCTAACTGCAATGGTATCGCATTACTTTGTATCTCCATAGTCAAGTCATCAATGAAAATATTAAATAAAATTAGGTTCAGAACAGATTCTGTGGGACCTCGACCTGAAACATTTATAGAAAAAAAAGAGCATGTGCTTTTCTTCTCCTCCAATTTATTTGGCAGTGAGTTTCTGGTATTTGTATATAGGGCAGGTTCCTCAATTTCTTTGAGAACTTCATAGAATCATTGAATCATTAAGACTGGAAAAGACCTCTGAGATCATCCAGTCCAACCATAAACACAGTACCAACATGACTATTAAACTATGTTCTGTAGTGCCACATCTACACGTTTTTTGAACACTTCCCTGGGTGGTGACTCCACCACTTCACTGTGCAGCCTGTTCCTATGTTTGATCACTCTTTCAGTAAAGACATTTTTCCTATTATCCAATCTAAATCTGGTGCAACTCGAGGCCATTTCCTCTCATGGTATCACTTGTTACCTGGGAGAAGAGACCAGCACCCACCTCACTACAAACCTCCTTTCAGGAAGCTGTAGACAGCGATGAGATTGCCCCTCAGTGCCCTCTTCTCTGGGGTAAACAGTCCCAGTTCCCTCAGCTGTTCCTCATAACCCTTGTGCTCCAGATCCTTCACCAGCCTTGTTGCACTCCTCTGGACATGCTCCAGCCACTCAGTATCTTCATATCTTCACATCAGAGCAGTACGGAAAAACTTCTAAGACCTGTTGCACCTACTTTCTCTCCACTTACATAGGCTAAATTATCAGTAATAAAGGGAAATAAGGTTACTTTAGTGCAATTTGTTCTTGACATTGCCACATTTGCTGTATTTTTATTACCTTTGATGTCAGTGCTTATGAAATGTTTAATAATTCAATTCCACTATTTCCAGAAGCTGAAGCTTAGGGAACTTCAGGTACTTTTGATTCCCCTTTTAACATATACTGCTGTATTTTCTGTTCTTTTGAATCTGTTCCCTTCTTCCATGAACATGAGTTTTTAAGGATAGTCTTTACTCACTCAGATTTCTTAAGTTTCTGTACAAAAAGATGTCTTGAAAGCATGGTGAGAAAGGACTCTGAAAGCCCAGTATGTCTAAAGCCCAAGCTGAGGTAAGCTTTGGAGATCAGTTTCTACGTAAGTCTTATTTGAGTTAAGCTTTTGGAGATCGGCTTCTACGTAAGTCTTATTTCTCATGGAGGCAAAATTAGGCTGTTAGTGTCAGAAAAGGTATAAATCTTGGAGGCAGCTTCAGAAATTACTTCAGCTCATGAAGATAAAACGTGTGAGATATTTGATCTTAAATTTAAGAGCATAAGAGAGGTATAAATAATAATAAAGCTGTGTAATTATATCTTTCTCAGTTATCTCTGGACACTTCTGGTAATATTTTAAAGGCAACTGGTGAGAAATATTATTCCTTTTACAGAGGGAAAAAGTCCGAAATAATGATTAATCACCTCACATGACCTTCTGAAAGTAGGTTTTGCAAACTGGGAAATCACATTGCCATTTTTCTACACTGAATATCAGAGGGTTTTCTTCGACTTCGTAAATATTGCAGCTGGTTTAACATACTGCTATAAAATGACAAGTATTGTGCCCTCCCCTTGAAAATCCACCGCTGTGGAGCATGTCACATCCTAGTGTTGCTCCTCCTTTTTATAATACATACTTTAAGTTTGATTATAAGCAAGGTTTAATTAAGTTTCAATGAACTCCAGTACCTGAAGGGGCTACAAGAAATCTGGGGGGGACTCTTTACAAAAGCTTGTAGCGGTAGAATGAGGGGCAATGGGTGTAAACTGGAGAGGGGCAGATTTAGACTGGACATAAGGAGGATCTTCTTCACAATGAAAATGGTGGGGCCCTGGCACAGGTTCCCAGGGAAGCTGTGGCTGCCCCATCCCTGGAGGTGTTCAAGGCCAGGTTGGATGGGGCTTGGAGCAGCCTGATCCAGTGGGAGGTGTCCCTGCCCATGGAACTGGATGATCTTTAAGGTCCTTTCCAATCCAAACTATTCCTTGATTCTATGATTCTAAATGAAGATATGAAACATAACTTCCACTCGCACCTTATTTCTTTGTCTGGTTGTTCAGTGCTAATCTATGGGCAATACGGTTGCTCGGCTTTGGAGTTGTCATTCACTGAAATCGATAGTTCTCATGTGATTTCTTTCTCCTGGGCAAGCTGTACAAGACATCATTAAACAGACATGTCAGAATAAAGACAGGATAAATGAAGTTTATTCGAGAAAGTCAGCCCACGTGCCTCTCATGACTAGTTAGTGTTGGAAGGATGCAGAGACAGACTATCAAAGTTTTTCAGCATAATTAGATTATAAGTGTCCTTACTGTAAATAACAAGGTCAAGCAATAATATCTAGCAATCATATTTTGGAACATTTGCTATTTAAGTCCTGTGTTATTTGATCCAAAACCTCTTATTAGATTTGAAAGGTGCTTAGTTTTGTCAGCGATACTGTTCTGTATCACTGCAGTCTTCATGCCAATATCTTAAGCACGTCAGTGGAAACCAAAGTCTGATTTTTTTCAACTGCTTTATTTTATATAAAGTGTCTTATGCAATTTAACAGTCCAATAAAATCCTTATTAAAAAATAAACCTTTAGTACAGAAATATGGTTAGCATAGTATCCTTCTTAGGAGACCTCAGCTGTGAATCAACATGTAAAAGGAGTCCAGATAAATCTAAGACTTCATCTCTTATAGCCTGCAGGCACTTGAATTTTATAATTTATAAATAACGCTAAGTGCATGTTTATGAGACCCACCGAATACTTTTGAAAGGCCCCTGTAGCCCTCAGCAAGGAAAAGATTATAGACTCAAGAACTGAATATTCTGGGAATCCATATAAAATATTTTTTTGTGTTTTATGAACTATTCCCTTCTTTTAAAAAAAAAAAAAAAGGAAATAAAGGAAAGGAAAAAAAAACTTGCATTGCCAAATAAACAAGTTAGCAGGCATGATATAAGCAGCTATTTAGGTCTTAACCACTCCATTTTAGCAGGTGAGAGACAAAGTGGACAAAAAATATCTCCTGAAGTGAGTTGGCATTTATTTTCCTTTCTCACAGAATAACAAAAAACAGGGCAGACATTCCTGAGAAGCCTCAGGATGAATGCATGCATCTATATTTTGCCCTGTTATGACAGGGAAGAAGTTTGACAAGAAGCAGTACTGGAAGGTTCATTCTAGTCAATTCTTAAGTTAGACAATGAAGACTTGACGTGGGTTTTCCTTGGGTTTTGGGTTTTTTCCCTTTAATCGCAGACCATGAAAAATATGTTCTGCTGAAATTTTTCACTTTTCTAACCAAAATTTCCCAGTTCTCAATTTAATGTTAAATCTATGTATTTCAGGTCAATATGACTAACAATGTACTATTTCAGTTTGAAACTGAAATGCCCCATCCCTGGAGGTGTTCAAGGCCAGGTTGGATGGGGCCTTGGGCAGCCTGATCCAGTGGGAGGTGTCCCTGCTCATGGCAGGGGGGTTGGAACTGGATGATCTTTAAGGTCCCTTCCAATCCAAACTGTTCTATGATTCTATGAAACTATCAGCTGATTTTTGCAGCAAGGCAGCTGCAGACTCACCAGTAGTGTCTTGAGGATCATTGTCTCCCTGGAGCTGTTTTCCAGGAGCACTATATTCTTTCCCTTCACAGTCCTCTTCTGCTCTCTTTTGTTACCTGCAAATTGGACAAGGCACATCTTCTCTGCTGGGCTGTGTCTACAGTTGTGCCCTGCATAGTGAAATCTGTTGGGAAAGGTCAAGGACCTTAAAAAGAACCTACAAACTGCAGCGATGGAGTCACTATTGTTACAAAAATTCAATTTAATCTGTAATTTTTCACACTGTAGAATCTGTAATGATTCTGTAGAACCTGTAACCTCATTCCAATTTTAGATCTAATTTTGGAAATACCAGGTGCTTTAAAATGTGTTCAGTCCTGCAGTGAGGAAAATTCTAGTTTTCTCTCTGCTCCAAAACCAGCTCCAGACATTTAAACACCAAATGTTGAACCATTAGAAAAAACTGTGATGTGTTCTGTTGGATTGATTCTGTAATTAGGATTTCAAGAATAAACTCTAGCTGGAAACTGTAAAACACAAAGAACTGGGCTTAGGGTGCAAAGGTGTACTTCTCCAGTTGTATTTCATAGAGTAGATCTTTTAAAACCACTTCTAGCAGTGACTTCTGGCTTTAGCATGTTCCTCCTCATTGGTATCTATTCCATGCAGCTGCACTCCTCAGAGGAGCTGCCAAACCTCTGCTCTGAACTGAACTTCACCTTTGCCAGACTCAAATACAAACTAAGATGGACTCTTCTTATCCATCTTCTTAAAGCTCTGAGCATATTTGTACAGGCTACCAAAGACTTTTTTTTTAAGAAATGGAAAAAAAACAAGTAAAAAAAAAAAAAAGAAAGGAAAGCAAACAGAAAATCTGAAAACTTCGTATTTTTTCCTTTTGAGAATCTTGACCTTCATCCCGAAAGTTTTGCTGTAGGTGCACAAAAAAGATGTTTGATCTCTAATGGTACAAGTGTTCTGAACTACCAGTGAAAGCTGTTTTGTCCCTTTATGTGAGTGGAATATAAAGTTTTAATAAGCTCTACCGTCCTGAGTCATTGTAATCCTATTATCTGTCGGTCCTCTTGGTATTCTATGTGCATACTTAGTTCTCAGAGGTTGGACTGAATTTTTCCCTCTCAAATCACCTCTGCTACCATGATACTCAGCAAGGCCATGTAGTAAATTCCCAGTGTTTAGTCCTCCCCAATACCAACCATGACACAAATTGCTGCTCTTTTGATAGGGGCAGAATCATCCTGGAGGCTGCCGCATCTCCCGGTTTAGCTGAGGCTGTGCTTACATTTGGGTACATCGTGGTGGCTGGCAAAGGTGCAAGATGTGATATCAATGACACATCAGGTGTTTTCATCTTTGTTCTATTTTACTCTATTATTTATTTATATTTCCCAGTGAACTGTTTGCTTGACAAATTAAAGCAGAAACAGTAACCATAGAAAAATCAACGTTTACTTTTGTACATTGAAATACAGTACTTCTTGCTTATATATTTCTGACATCAAATTGGCCTATATTACCAGTGATTATCTTCCAGGCTCTTCCATGTTCAGGAAATTATACTTTAAGAGCAACATTTTTTAAGGTAGGGCTGTTTCAGGGCAATGTCTGTGTCTAATTCTCCTCCTAACTTATCTTGTTGAATAAGTTTATGTCCTCGTGCACTTGAATACCAATATAATGAGGAACACTGACACGCCATAAAAAAGCTGAATGAGACATTAAACTAGAAATCAACATTTGTAACACCCTCAAGTGGCAGGTTTGCAATTAACATAGAAACTTAGAGCTCAATTACACATGGAGTTTTCACATTGTGGTAATTAATCATCATGCCATTGAACTTCTTAAGTACATCACATGATATAATTAATTAGAAATGACAGTATGCTAGATAACTGCTTATTACTGTGTAGCAATTTCCACAACAGCTCCAGGGCTGTTTCTATTTGTAGAGAAGCTTGAGAAACAAGGAAAGATATGGTTTTTTTGTTTTGTCGCACAATCAATCCAGTATCCAAAGGTGGCTACAAGAAAGCTGGGGAGGGACTTTTTAGAAAGGCTTATAGTGATAGGACGAGGGGCAATGGCTTTAAACTGAAGAGGGGCAGATTTAGGCTACACATAAGAAGGAATTTCTTCACCATGAGGGTGGTGAGACATTGGTCCAGGTTGCCCAGGGAAGTTGTGGCTGCCCCATCCCTGGAGGTGTTCAAGCCCAGGCTGGATTGGGCTTTGAGCAGCCTGAGCCAGTGGGAGGTGTCCCTGCCCATGGCAGGGGGTTGGAATTGAATGATCTTTAAGGTCCCTTCCAACACCGACTATTCTATGATTCTATGGTTCTATGATACTAGGATCAATACCAACCTATGTTTTCATTAATGATGAGTGTCTAGTTTATGGGAATTTATCTACTATTACTTTTATGCTAGTTCCGATACATATAAAGTTTGACACACTACTCCAGATAGGATTCTTTCACTGTATCTTACTTGCATCATGTGTATAGTCTAAAAAATATGTTCACCATGTGTATTATTTGCCTAAGAAACACTGCTCCTTTGTTTTGAGATCAACTAAAATATTTACTTGGCACAAGTCCCAGATGAATAAATACAGCAGGATGCCTAACTCAATAATAAAAGAAAAAATATGAATCATATTTTTAAACCTTCATTGATTATTTGAAACAATACTGTTTTCCATAAAATTAAAATGCACTCTGGCTTTTTCTTTAGGAACTCTGTTTTCCAAAACTTTCACTATTACTATTGCTTTTTTTAAGACTTTGAATTACCCGTGTATTTCAGCATTTATAGAATCTAAACTAGTGACTGGGATATAGCAAGTGCTTGAGAAGAAAGCAAGATGCTTTGCTTCACATACCTTACTGTGACAGTGATGTTGTAGCCATCCTAGTAAGAAGTGTGTGCTCTCCTGGTAAGGCTGACTCGTGATTTCTTTTACCCACTCTACTTTCTGTGTCTGTTTCCTACAGAACTTTCTAGCAAGGAGTTTTTAGCTTTGTTTCTATGTAATTGATTATTTCTGGTGAAAAGCTGTGGTTTTTAATTTCCTGCATTGAACTGCATCCCATTTATTTCAGACCATATCTTTAATTTGTTCAGGTAATTTTGAATGTTTTGCTTATCTTCCACAGTTCTTGTGTGATCTGTGACATCTACTAGTTTATTATCTTTTGCAAACTAATTGCTTTTGCAAGTCCTAATGGGATGCCTTCCAGAACTTCATTGCTCTAAAATGACAAAAGATTACCAACTCAAACGTATTACTAATCATGTTTGCTCTTGTTCATCCCCTGTCTTGGTTTCACTAGTGATTTCCATTCTAGACCAAGGCATTTGTGGATGTCAAGCAAATCATCCATTCAGCTTTTCGCTTACATTGACTCAATAAACAAATTTTTTGTTTCTTCCCATGGTGGGGTTTCCATTCTGTCTCTCTCCTCCCAACTCTTCTGAAATCCTCTTCCAATCCGATTTGATTTTCCTTGATCTTGCGAGAACAACTGCTGAAATCCAGTAGCTTTTTTTCTGTATTTTCAGTTGCAGTCCACCCTTACATGTACCATACACATCATTCTAGAATATCTGTCTGTTAAAAAAAATTCAAATCAATTAATCTGTATCTCATGGAGTTAATTATGGCAGACTTTTTTTCTCTAAGTTCATTTTGCAGATTAAGTAGATCACTGTATATAATATTCTGAAACCCACAGAGTTCTCTTGGGGTAGGAAAGGTATTTTTTTTTACATAGAAGCACAGTCAAGACTGGAAACTTGTAGATCTTCAATAGCTGTTCCGTTAGCTTTGGCAAACACATAGTATGTTCCTCCTAACAGGCTTTTAGAGATCATCAGTATGGATATTTTCGATGAGAAGACACCCCTGAAAACATAAATCTCTGTTGTCCTCAGGGAAAAGCATGAGCGGCATCTGTAGGAGTTTTCTTAATTTCTCACATCATGAGGAGCATGGCTGAGCAGGAAATACTCAAAGATTACACAAGAGTAGGACTTTCTTGACCTCACCTGGTGTATGAAGCCTCTAGGACTCAGAATTCCTTCCTCTCATTTCAGATACACCTCAATTTCTTCAGCACTGAAGGGTCTGTTCCATCTACTTTCCATAATCCAATCATAACCCCCATCAGCTGTTTTTGGTAAACCGGATTGTTTTTCTTAACTCAGACCTCTCACACTGTTTAATCCTCCTTTGTGTGGGTTTAGAAACTTCAGTAAGTGAAAGAAATAAGAGGCAATCCTAGAACAAGACTCCAACAGCTCAAAACTACTATTGCTTTCATAGATATTGATCTAAGCAAGCTCCCTCTGGGTTGTCTGTAATCGAAGTAGCAGAGAAGGAATACTAACGATTTCAAGGCTTCTTTGAGTAGCCATCCAGTCTCAGTGCTTTTATTTATTGATCTTTCCCTTTGGTCAGGTAAAACACCTCCAGGGCTTGCATTTTAAATGAGAGACAGAAACAGAATGAAGCTGTCTGATGGATCTCATATATGGAGCTATAAGGCTTCTATTTCTGTCTCTGGTTACTTCTCTTGTGACACAGGCAGTATTAAAAGGAATTTGAAAGATCTCTTTCACTTCTCCTCTGCTATTCTTGAAAATACATTCTAGATTTTCTTGTATTTCTGACTGCAATCATCATTCAGAGAAAATAAAGCAGTTTAGAAGGAGTAAACCTGTAAGATCCAGTCTCCCAATGCACCTGTTTTAAATTTACACTAAGGAAATCTGTGAAAATATTCCTAACAGGTCTGAGCCCTTCCTTTCTCGGAAAAGTGTTGGGGAGGGAAGAGCCACTTTACATACTGGAAATCTGTGTGAGACTAGGAAAGCTAAAATAGGTGGACACAAAGCCCTCTTGAGTAACAGGGAACCATCAGCTGTAAAAGTCAGCGCCTCACTTTTTTAGCTTGGCCTTTTACTGTTGGTTTTAAGAACAAAAGAAGCTTATTTCTACCAAAAATGAATCATCAGCATCCAGACCTGGCTTGACCTTTCTTTCAGCTGTGACAGGACTCCTGGGATTGCTTCTTCATAGTCCTGTTGCAGCTGTGTAGGGAATCAATAATGTTGTCGAAAGATCTAATGTTTTTTACTACCTTGAAACCTAAAACTCCAAGATTAACTCATTAAATTTCATTAATTCTTAAAGAACATAAAATTAAGATGACACTAAGGCTGAAAGCAAAAAAAGCAATTAAAAGAACAGTAAAAAGATAATAAGCCTGTGTTAAATTCTGAAATTGAGCAAAATAAAATCAGGAAAGTTGAGCCAAGAATACACTTAGAAATACAAGAAATGCAGGTGAAATAAAGTCTTAGTGTGACTTGCAATGGAATCGGGCGATAAATATGAAACTAAAGATATTAAAAACACTGCTTAAAGTGAAATTAATTTTAGGGCGGGTTTTTTTCAAGTTTGTATATTCCCTCCCCATGACATCACATTCATAGATTTAATTAAGACATTAGGTTGGAAAGAACCTCTAGTCATCCTTAGTCAAACTTCCCCTCTTACACAAACTGATGTTGGCTGCAGAGTGAAATCAAGTTGCTTTTAGCCTCACCCAGCTGAATTTTGAATGTCTCCAAAGGTGAATATACAACATATCTTTAGGGAACCTGCTCACATACCTGATCGTGATCTCAAAAACAGAATTTTTCCCTTCTGTCCAAAGGAATTTTCTTTGCTTTTTTCTTTCCTTATGCTCTCTGAGTAACAGGCCTACGCTAAATCTGCTTCAGGCTGAGATATGTTATTTAAGCTAACAAGAGTCCTTAACGTGACTGTTACTTAGAGTAAGACTCCATTAGTTGATCCTCAGTCTATGCATAGTTCTGACCGATTTTCCATCCAATATCTGAAATTTTCCCATATTTAAAAACCAAACAACTAACTTCCCCCCCACAATTTGTTTAAAATCTTGGTGATCCAGATTTGCCTTTTCTCTGAAATGCCTCATCTTGTTAACAACACAAGTTAGTTACACATTGTTTCTTTCTAGCTATGATAGGAAAGCTAATAGTACTTGACCTTGGTGGTGAACTTGTTCTTTGAAAATACTGTGCTTCCAAATTCTCTGTAGCTGCAGTCCTGACCGCAGTGGGTTTGTTCTCAAAGCAGACAGCAAAGTCCACCCTGGGTCAGTTTTTCCTTTGCAAATATCAAGTCAGGCTTTGAGTTCTGCTTGGTCATCCTTGATAGTCTGCCCATACGTATTTCTCAGTTTCTTGGTGCAGTATGATATTGCTTTAATACAGGCATCCCTCAATCCTTCACAGTTTGGCACCTAAAATACACCGGGTGAGAAAGTTACTGTCTATGAATCACACTAGGGTTGTCCTTGCTCCAACGCCAAAATTCCCTGGTGGGATATGTGCTACCCAGAGTTCAAGGACTATCAGCAATTGCCACTCAAGTATCCTGATATGATTCATAATCCAGTCGATGCTAACCAGACAACTTTCAAAATGTCCCATTTTGTAGACTTATCTTCATAGTTTAGTTCATTATTTGAACAAACTATTTCTTTATTTACAGGAGTTGGTAGAATGGATTTAAATCAAAAGGACCAGTAGAAAATACTGGTGGTCTGGATGTTTTTATAAGTTCTGAGGGGTCTGAAATATCATCTCTCTCCTTCTCTCTATGTCTAGTAGTCAGGAATAACTTCTCTATATTTTTCTCGGATCTCATCTTTCCCTTAAGACACACAGTGGATGGTAGTGTCACCAGAGTGGGTTAGCACATGTGAGTGGCAACTTTCACATTAAGAGTAAATATAGGAAGTCTCATCACTCACAGTCCTTCGTCTCTAAAACTGCCATATGGAAAACTGTTTTGTGTTCAAGCAAAGAGATGATATCTTTACTGCTTTTTAATTATTGGTGGTGAGAGTGAAGTATCCTTTGCATGTGGACAATCAGCATATGTGAGCGAGTCTTGGAGTTGTGAGGACATGAAGCAGCAAGAGCTTCTCTAGGAATTTCAAGAGTACCTTTCTGATTTTCATGAGGTAAGTCTCATTTTTTTTCCAAGTCTGCTTGATCCAACTCAGGATCAACAACAATCTCAGGTATTTCCCAGACTTTCCTAGAGATCTCATATTCAAACCTGCAGTGACTACCTAAGAGGCCTTACAGTCATTGGTTGAAAATGAGTTCTGAGAGGGCTTGTTGACTTGCAGACCTTTTAACATGGATCTTGGTCAGTCAAGTAGCGAGAAGACACAACAGTTTCCACGGTATAATTCAAACCTTCAAATGATTTGATCAATAAGACCTAATAATCTGAGATTTCCATAGCAATGGTCTTCCTTACTGATAGCCACTGCCATTCTTTTCTTGTAAAGGACTGCAGGTCAATTGTCAGGTGGAAAAATAGTGACACTGATTCTCCTTATTTGAACTTCAGCTTTGAGATATACTACCTGCATACACTCTTCTCACCACTCTTCATCAGTTATAACACTTTGATAAGCATTTTCAATGGAGTTAATTACGTGTTGGTCAAAATCTTTCCTTTCTAACACCCAGGAGAGACATCCATACATTAATAAGTCAAAATCAACACAACTAATAGCTTTGGGGCTCTTTTTCTTGGCATGTTACATATTGAGCTGAAAGATCTTTATTTTACGAGCTGCTGGAGATCAATATAATCTGCCTTTGTCAAATGTCAATGGGCATGTCTTTACAATGTGATAGTAAGTATCCATGCAAATATTTGCAGCACTGTCTATCTAGTGATGATTGGCCCCTAGTTAATAATAATATTTCATCTTTTTTTTCAGCACCCTTTTTTGTGGGGATTAGCACCCTTCAATGTTGTTAAGAATCACGGCTGTAGTCAGCATACATTGAATAAATGTGGTAACACTGCCTTTAGGGTTCTCTTAACACATATTTTTTAAGATGACCCTGCCCTGAATTTTTACCCACTTTTCCCACAATTTGCTGTAATTATAGATTTGATTCCTGAATTGTCAGCTATATTGACACTTTTTAGGCCTTGAAATGTTATAGCTTTCTCTGATTCTTAATTCTAGTTCATAAATCTATTCATCTGATGCTGAAGAAAGCCTTTTCAGTAGCAGTGGCATTTGCTGTATACCTGTTGGGTTTTGTTTTAATCAGCAGATAAAAGTCAGATTTTGAGTTTTTTTCCAGCTCTTTTCCGAATACTTCTTGAAGAACATCAAATCAGATGTTAATAGATGTGTTTATGATTAAAGGCTTAATTGCTGGACATCACAGTACGTGTATGCTAACAACATTTCAGGCGTGTGATTTTATTATAAAATTATAATTGAGTCTTTGAAAAACATTTATCTTGAAGACCATCTGATTTGCAGTACAGCAGAATCCATGGCCACCTTTAGTTCTAGGTCACTACAGGTCCCTTCCTTTTGGCGAGATCTTTGTAACATTTGGCAGGAACATGATGAATTTGGCTTGAATAGATACAGATATGTTGTTAGGTTTATTCCCAGTTTTGTTTGTCTTGAACCTTCTGTCACATTCACATAGGTCCCAGCTGACTCTGTCTGAAGGCGTTTCCTTATGTTTAGGGATGTGGTGGAGGAAGCAATAATGTTGTTATCAATAAAATTTTATCAGTTCTCCCACCTAATGGACACATAGTGGACATTCGCAATGCCATGGCTTTTTATTTGAGCGTGTGGCCAAGGGACAGATCACCAAGTCTAGGCACGTTGGGTGAGTTGGATTATTACTGGAGAGTATCATCAAGGGAATCTTTTGTCTCCTTGGTGGGGATGCAGAAGTACTATAAAAAGATATAGATATAGAAAGATATATGGCCCTGTATTTTTGGCATGAATAAATTGGTTTTCATAATTACTGAGGTTACCTTTTCTTTGCAAGCAATCCCATTTCTTAAAAAAAAAAGATGCTGATGTGTTTAATCAAACTAGATGTTGCCTTATGTCCAAGTAATTTACCCGATTCTTTAGGTGAAAGGATCTCCATCCCTATTAAGAGTTTAGGTACCTATTTAAGAAGGTACTGACAAATACTCTCAATTTTAAATATAGAAGAATGAGCAGTCTTATTTGAAGGCACTGTAAAAAATGCTTATTTGTCTCAATGGCCCAATCTATTCCAATCTAACTGACGACTGCTGGAGATGCTGTCAAAGCCTTCTGTCTTGGGGTGTGCGCAAACGGTTTTTGAAGCAAAAATGCTCTTTTAAACAGTTATTTGAATTCAGCCCTGTCTGCTCAATTTCAAACAGCTGCTAAGGCCATTATCAGGGGAAGGAGGGTCATTCTTCATCTACTACAAGATTTGATACAGCTTCCATACATAATCCAGATTTAATTAAAGCATATACTCTTCACATATGCTCACAACTTAACAGTAGCATTCTAAAACAGTGACTTAACCGGTGTTATTTATTTCTGGATGAACCTCAGACAAATTCACATGTATATGACTATGTTCCAGAGAGCTCACACAAGACAAAGCAAAATACGTTGTGAAATAATCATTAGGAACAGTGTAAGAAAACTTACACTTGTGCTGTAATAAAATACAGCAATTGTAACGCAGCAATGGGCTCACCTTGTTGAGGTTTTCTTCTTCCTCTCTAGTCATTTTGAGAGCTGGATTTAGAGGACTGCGTGGATATTTACTGAGTTCTTCCCGCTCTTGAGGGCAGCGTGGGAGAAAGCGTGACAACTGCTGGGAATTTTGAAGAGCAGGTCTGCAAGAGGGCATCCAACTCTTAGAAGCCAGTCCCACCTCTGACTAATCATCTGTGACTCATCAGAAGCTTTGGTTTCTTTTATTAAGGCTTTTCGAAGTCCCTACATCCTTGGAAACATATAGGTAATACACAAGTATGATTAAATCAGAGCAATCTACAGGCTTACAGGTTATTGCAAGAAATAACACCATTAATTCTCCTAAGTGCTTACATACAGAAATAGCACAGGAAGATGAATAACTTCAAGAGCTGCACAGCCTCAGGTTTAATGGCATCATGTCACCTCAAAGGAACCCTGGTATCCTAGCACCAAACTTCCTTACTCCGTAGGGGAGACTGTTTTCTAGTGACTTTTAAACTGCACAGTGCTTCTTGTTGGCATCACTATTCATAAACCAGATCGGAAAGTAAGGACTGAAGGAAGCACACAGACTTGTGACTACAGCCTCTGATCTTGCCCAACAAGTGTGACCAATGACTGTTTTTTTTTTTTTCATTCCTATTTTCTACAAAATCATTTTCGAAAGTCCATCTAATAATTTTTATAGTTTGTCTGATTTCCAAATGTTTAGACTATTTCACACTGCAATTCCAGATTTCTGTTCCTTCAGCATATAGATAAGACCTATTTAATTGGAAAATAACAGCTTCTCCTCCATCCCTCTATACACACAACCCTGACTATGCAAATCCAGCAGTTTCTTTGCAATTTGGTCCAGTGGTGGAAAACTAAAGATGTTCGAAGTGCAAGAAGCACACAGAAAAGTAACTTGTGCTTTTTAGAAGTTGTGTGAAACTTGCCAATATTACAGCTTCCTACTACCAGCCATCCCCAGCACCTTTTCTTAGCTGAAGCTCTCCCTAACGTAAGTCCAGCTCCAGCATTTTCAGCTAACGCTACAGGCTCTGCAGATCATGCAATCAGGGAAAGTTATTCCCATGTTCCTCACCTCATTTGACTTTTGAAAAGTGAGTCTTATCACTGAAGCACTCTCATTACTCTCCAGGCAGAAATTGAGGGGGTTTTGCACATCCTTTGAAGTTGTGATTGTAACTGAAATATTGAAAGATAAGCCACATAGCACAGGAGGAACAAAGCCTTCTTACTGTGTGGATTGAAGTTGCTACTACTTTTTGGGCATGAGAAGGTACTGAGCACACTTGCTGGATCTCCATATTTTTACCAGAGGCAACTCATGCAGGACTCAACAAATATCCTCCCACCTAGTGTCTGCACATACTGTTTAGCCTTATAAAATTCTGGTTTTAGGAAAAACCAATCAAGCTCTTGGAGAAATTATTTCCCTAACAGCTGAACCTTCATTTCTTTTTGTCTGTAGAGACAGACGTTCACTCTTCTAATGAGGGGTTTAGGAAGCCAAAGCTGGTAGTGGAGGAATGGAATGATAAGTTGATGTACCTCGTAGTTTCAGATATATTGTTGCTAATGGGGAACTACTAAGCTCACCAACATTTCTTTTTCCAATATGTGAGACTACTTTGTGTAGGATGTGAGAAAAATCTCACATCAAGATACTTCCCTAGGATTCCCAGAGTTTTACTTTACACTCATACTCCTGAAAGTTGATTAAATCAAGCTTCTCCTTTTTTCTTGTTTGATCCTGAATGATAATTAATGCTAGATGATGAATAAGGGTTGATTATGACGTGGCGTTCAAGAAGATGCAAAGTGGGTTCTACCTTCATAAAGAAGAAATGTAATGTATTCTTTGGCTGTAGCACGAAGTGTATTACTAATGAGGAAATTTTGGGGAAGAAAGCTCAGAATTTTTTAAACATGCAGTTTATTATGAAAGCCATTGAGTTGTACATGCTCAATGAATAGAATGGGTAGTTCCCTTGTCTTCCAAACTTACTGGAAGCAAATATGGCCTTAGAAATTTTCCAGTTTAGGAGTTCCGAGAATGCGGATTTTTCACTCATGTACACAGTGCTCCAAACTGCTGCCTTGAGTAGAATAAAACCAAATTGAATTAAAGCTTTGTCATAAAAGAATCAAATATTCTTAGGAACATCTATGCTTTGCTGCAATATTAATGCAGTCTAACTCTACTTAAAACATAGTCAGCTAAAACATCTTTTGACTAGGGGTGGGAATTGCTGCGCTCAATACTTTCCTAATTCAATTTATGCTTTTTTTTAAAAAATAAATTCTTCTATTGTTTCAATGAAAACTGAAGGAGAAGTGCAAAGTGATACTGGTAAACTAATTTGCTTTGAACGTAAAGATCTACTTGAATATCAGTCAGATGATGGAATATGATATGTCTTTGGAAAAGACAGGTGTTTCTGAGACTGAGGATAAAAGATGACATGATGGTTTCTTAGTTCAGAGAAGTTGAGATTGAGAAGATCGGCAGTCGATGTGTGAATAAGCTGCTAACACACCAAATTTCTGGCCACAGATGCCAAGGACTCGAAACCCTCAGATTCGTTCTTGCAGCTGGGACATCAAAGCTCCTTATCAGTGTTTTGATAGAACTGCCTATCTTGCTGTCATTTGCCAAAGAAACTTTGATAAAATGTGGTAGCAGTGCAGATTATGTGGTAGCAGTGCAGAAATCTCTTCGATGTCGGAGCAGATGATTGAAGAGATAACCACTGATTAAAAGGTTTTGTTGAAGTTGTGTTCACACCATTTCATTAACAGAGTTATAAGTAATTTAGTTCTTCTGAGGCAGTCTTGACAACATTTTTCTCTACCCTGATGATATGAGCTGTCTACCCAACACAAGACCCATCTCTTTGTTTTCCTAGTGTGTTTAGTTTTTTCCTCTGTGAAGCTGGGAAAATGTGTAAGTGCATTGAAGCACATGCAGTTTGACTTCCACGTCTTCTAAAGCCAGCGCCTGAATCTCTAGCACTGTCAATTGCTTTTATCGAAATGTTTGCATTTAATTTGTTTTACTTTGCTGATAATGCCATAGAAACCTTGGCTTATTTTTCAGAAGCTTTACACTGTGAAGATTGGTCATTCTGTACAGTCTCCTGGACCTTCTGCTTCAAGTTTAAGACAATAAATAAAAAAAATATTTTGGTCTTTTCTCTACATGCTAATTATTCTGCACAGCAGACCTTGTTGAATATTAATTTCTTATAATCAAATTTGATTGGTTATCATGGGACAAGCTTGGTATAGACAGACAGCAGAGATAGATGATAATCTTAAAATAAACCTAAATGGGTGCGGAGTAATAGTAAATAGCTAGTGAGATCTCTTCTACTGTTGTTTAAAGCTAATACAACACAGACTGCAGGTTTTGATAACAACTTCCTTCTTTCTGGGTTGGGGTGTTTTATTCTACCCATAGTGACCATTGAAGGGTTGTAACTGGAGAACGGTGTGTCCTGTCCATATTTTCACTGCAAATGTAGTGAGCAGTCAAGGGAATTCTTCTGTCCCAAGAAGAAATATGACTACGCCTTCCATCTCTGTACAGGATGATACTACTATGATTTCCCATTGAAAGTAATTTGTATAAACTGGATTTGCTTTGTGGAGTGAGAGGAACACTTCTAAAGGGGAACTTATGCTTCATTTCTGGAAGAAAGAGCTTCACCAGTCACCAGAAGAGCTGAATATCAAAACCACGCTTCCTCGTCTAAGTAGTCTCACTGCTACCTTACCCCTCCTCATTATCCTTTTCCACAGGATGCCAAAAATCAGGTGGTGGGAATCTCAGCTTTGCGATCAGTCTCCTACTAAAGGAAATACGCAATTGTCAAACTACAGGAGGACATGTGCAATACAAACATCTACACCAGAGCTAATCATTGTAGGAACCTTTGGTAGCTGGTGGAAATCAAGTAAATATACTCAAATAAGTCTGGAGGATGAGTCAGCTCATGATGCAGGTGCCTAAAGTCGGTCTGATGATTCATGATTTAAAATTGCCTAGTTCTCTCCTTTAATTCTTAAGAGAGCCTTGGGTGACTAGCTCATGTATGACTGGAAAGAAAAATTTAAAGGTTAGAACAGATTAATTCCACCTGGAGACCTTCCCTTTTCTTTTTTTCTCTCATTGCTAAGCAGAAATTTGCCATGCTGAGTTGTTTTTCTGCCTTCAGTAGTTTCTCAACAGTCAGTGTACGATGATAATGAGTTAGACACAAAGAGATTGTTTGCTTGCATGTTTTAAGTACCATTCAGTTAAGTGAACAGAGGCAAAAATCAATTTTGAAAGAAAAAATAATTAAGTTTATAAATGCAAATCATCATAATGTGTAACATTTTTAGTAGATTGTAATCACTCATCACACAAAAGAATTCTCCATCTACATTGCTGGGCAGGAAGAGGAGTCAATTGATCCACTGCATACATTTAGACTTTTAGAAGGTCTTTTTTTTATGTGAAACTGTCCCATGCATCTTGCACTTCAGAAGAAACCTGAAACTGTACTCTGCAGCTCCTAATTATGACAGTGAAAAAAGATAGACTTCTCTATTAATATAATTATAAGGTGCAGGCACTGAGCAAATTAGAGACAGGTTTGGAATTCTCAGATCTTGAAAACCAGCAATTGTGATCACAGGGATCTCTGTTAGCAGGGAAATATTAACTGGCTATTGCCTGTGAGCACAGAGGAGCCTGTGAACGATCTGAAATGTTTGCCATGCCTGCCTTTCCTGCTTTGAGCTACTCATTATATAGCATTTACCATAGTATATTGCAAATTTCTATTACAAGGTTGCAACCCAGTTCCCCATAGCAGGAACTGTTTAGCATGTTGATGAGGTTTTGTCAGAAATAATAGGAACAGTCTTTTTCATGTTGAATCTTCTCAGGAAGGTTTAGAAGCAGTAAGCTTGTAATATGAGTTTATGTCCACTTGTATTTGTTCAGTGATTCTGAAAACACTCTCAAGAGGGACTCCGTTTCTATCTCTAGGCTCTGAATTCAGCCTTACAGGAGCCAAAGAAATATGCAATGTGCCGCAGAAACTTCCAAACATGTTTATGGCAGCTAACGTCTTGCCATTTGTAGATGTGGTACTGCCTCCTCCAAATCCTTCTTCCCATCTCTCTAAGGTAACACATGCTTTGCAAGATTTCACCACTGCAATCTGGAGCAACCTAGCTGAAGTTCTAACAGGAGAGATCAATTATCCGTGGCTGACGCCACCAGTTGGCGTTGGCACTGTGAAAAATAACATAATGAAGAAGAATGATGCAAACTGACATTAAACCAATTGAATATGAAGTCCCTAAGCTAAAACCTACCTTAGAAATGTAAATTGGTGTGACAGCTGACAAAGTTCAGATCTTACAGCTCAGACCAGTATGAACACAACTTTAGACAGCTACTTGCTGTCTCAAACCAGGTACACCCCTGGCTTCTTTCAAACCCCTCATTGTCTCAGCTTCTCAGTGTAAGATATCCTTCAGCGCTGAAAAATAAACTCTTGCCTGGAAAATCAGTACAGGCAATAGTGTGCTTTCAGAGTTGATTTGTGCCTTCAGTGTCTTCTCACCTCCTAAATAGACTCATCCAACTCAAGTGACATCTGCTGACATCGCATTTTGTATTCTATTTGCAATTTCTATTCTTTTTTTTTTCTTGCTTAGATATCATCTCTTTGCAATAAATATTGTGCTTAATCACAGTGAGACTTTAGATGTATTTCATCCTTAGGAAGTACCATTCTGACCACAGTTAGTACGCCCCAATCCTCAGGAAATCCATAGCTCAACCACTGCTGAGATGTTTTCCTTCGCATGTCCATGGAAAGAACTATAAAGCTACGGGCGGGGGGAGGGGAAATGAATCAGTCCTTCACTGTAGGAGGGTACATATTTTTTTCTCAGGACCTCTGAATAATGTATTTGGAAGCCATCAAGAAATTAAAACATTTTCTATTTAAAAAGCAGCAGGATTTTAATTACTAGTTGCTAAGTCATGTCACTTTGAGGTCATACAACCCATATTTGCCTGTGTGCAGTAGGTATGTTAATAACCAATAGGACTGTCAACACTATCCATAATATCCAGTAGGTAGAGGACAACATGAGGTCAGGCAGCTTTCATCTTCCTAAAAGTTCTTCACATAACTCACAGCAGGGAGGTTACGATGGAGGAAAAATTCATGCTGCCTGTATTCATTACCCAAGGAGAAGCTGATTCCTGCTTCTAGGTACCTCCAAAGCCAGAGGCTCAGTTGAAAGGACCAATTGCTCAGCTAGTTCAATAAAAATAAAGAAGCTGTAAGTGTTTTCTTAGCGTTCACAAGGCAAACTGTCATGTGAACATCTCCTCCTCTTCCTCATGCTTGTTAGTAGCAGTTGTGAAAACCTTCACAGTTTAATTAACGTACTAGTATGGATCAGTGCCTGGAAAAGAGACGTGCAAAACCAAAAGGAAATAGTTGTCTCTGTGAGCCTGGCAACTGTGCTTCAAGGTGCAAATAAGAACATGCTGACATTTTTTAACATTTGAAGTACCTCGAGCTGTGGGATTCAGGGTTCTGTGCTTCAAGAAGATATTTTTATAACAACTTATGGCTTGGTATTACATAAGCATGATAAAATCCATTAAACAATTCATTTCTGTACTTCAGGTCACAGAATCATAGAATGGTTTGTGTAGGAAGTGACCTTAAATATCACCCAGTTCCAAGCCCTCTGCTATGGGCAGTGACACTTTGCACTAAGGTTGCTCAAAGCTTCATCCAACGTGGCCTTCAACACCTCCACGCTCTTTCACTTCAGACAAAAGTAGATCAACTGCCTAGAATGACAGCTAGAAGGCTTTATCAATTTTCAGTGGTTGTAATGTGAGTGTTAAAACCATCAGTGTATGCAAGACTGAGAACTACTCAAAATAATTTCTGGATATCAGAAAAAAATTCTTCACAGAAAGAGTCATCGGGCACTGGAACAGCTGCCCAGGGAGGTGGTCGAGTCGCCTTCCCTGGAGGTGTTTAAGGAATGGGTGGATGAAGTGCTTAGGGACATGGTTTAGGGAGTGTTAGGAATGGTTGGACTCAATGATCCAGTGGGTCCTTTCCAACCTGGTGATTCTGTGATTCTATGATAAGTACACTTATGCAATTGGTGAGCAACATACTACGAGCTCAAAAATACATTCTCTAGTTAATTCTTAGACTAATAAACAATCAAACAAATAAAATTAGAGAAAAGCTTGACATTGCATCTTCACCTGAGAACTGCAGAGCAAGGAGAACTGGGTATATGAATCCTTGAGTACGGACCATCTTAAATATGTGAAATAAAATACATTTAGCTCTTCTCGAAGCATTTGAGACTACCTAAAATTGAATTTGCAGTTTCTGAATTATTTAAGATATGAACAAAAGAATGATAACGAAGCAAACAGATTTGTAATTTGCCAGATTAGAGAGGAACACCTGTCATCCCCAGTGAATCAGATAAATTGTATTGCTGACATGGTGAAAATGCAATATTTGGTGTTGCAGCAATGCAGCATTTGGTCTGTAATTAGATATTACCATGTTTTACAAAAGAGAGTCTCAGAGTCTCACAGCTATTCTCACTCTTTCCAAACATCAGGTTCACTCATTACAGTATTCAAAATGATGAGAGAAAATGATGAAAACAACGTGCCAGTCTTTGACTGAGGCAGGTGATTTTTTTTCAGTAAGGCATGTTTTCACTCATTTTAATTGAGATGGATTCTGATCCATCTCAGAAATGGAAAATTTCTTCACCTAGATTTCAAAGTGTTTTTTATCAGGCATCTGAATTGCTTTAATCCTAATTTCCAGGTCAAAATGTGATGGAAAGGGCACTGAATTTTTTATTTCACACACATATACTTCTACTCTCCTGCAAATGAAGTTCCTTTAACCTTGTTCTTCTTATATTATTTCCTTAGACATATCTGATTTTTACATATCAAGAGACCAGAAAATACAATGAAAAAGCATTATTGATCACAAATTTTCAGAGAGTACTCAGTTCAGGATTTAACAGGTTTACTTTAATTATTACTATAGAGTTATCACAAAAATATACTTTAAAGTGATTTTATTCTTTAAAAATATAACTTTTCTCACCACTGAGAATGCTCATTCCAAATTCTGCTTTGTGCTGGAAACTTTGAAATTTGTGGTGTTTAATATTGAAGTATTTCTTAGAGCTTTACTTTTATTCACAATAACAGTGTACTATAGCCCCTATCAGTTCCATGTACTCTGTACTTGGATTTCCACATATTTAAGGACTGAAAAATGAACCTGTAGAAGCCAGTGAGATACTAACAGGTTTGAAGTTGGACAACTACCTTTCGGCAAAACATTTCAAACTGACATTTTCTCTGAGTTCTGGAAGACAATGGATTAAAACCTGGAGATTTTAATTGTAAATCTGTTTCTGCTCAATGCTTGTTTGAAGCCCATATTAATCTCCTTCAGCAATGAAAACCTTAACCAGAAATCTAATTTGAGGTCTTATTGACTGGGGATTTTAAAATTAATTCTCTTTTCTTAAAGGAAAATCTTGGCATGAGTTCATCATGTTGCATTCCATTGGTTTGTGTTGGATTGCTACTTGAATTCGCTTTTGAAGTTGGAGGAAATTGTTTCACTTTTCCCTTTGGCAAATGGTCTCCACAACAGCCAAGAGTTTATAAGCCCAAAACACATTTCACACAAGACAGGACAGATTTGGATGACACAAATATAAATGTGTCTCTCTATCAAAAAAGAGTAGTCTAAAATTTACAGGGAGTCAGTTCGCAGAGGTCTTTTTGCTATTCCCCCGAGAAAAATTCCACACTCTCCTTCTACGTAAAGAAGACAACTATCTTATTCTTAGCAAATCATTAAGCTTCAAAGTACCTGTGATACAGGGGCTGTCCAGGTAAACTCCTTCCTTTAGCATCTTTGATCAGATTGTTTCAATCTTGTGTGATTTTAATGTTTTTATAATAATATGAAAGATGATTCCAGGGTTGCCCCATCCCTGGAGGTGTTCAAGGCCAGGTTGGATGGGATCTTGGGCAGCCTGATCCAGTGGGATGTCTATGGCAGGGGGCCTGGAACTAGATGATCTTTAAGGTCCCTTCCAACCCAAACTATTCTATGATTCTAGAATGAAATGATAAACTGCAGCGTAAGCTTTGACAGAAGCTAGTTCAGGGAATGCTTGAGAACAATGATTTTTGGAGCTTCACATGATCTATACCAATCCATATATTGATACTCCTCTAGCTGGTGCTTTTACTTAAAAATGTGGTGACCTCTGTGAAAGGCAGGTGAAAAACCCACTTGATCAAAAATACTAACGCAGCTTTTATTCCAAGCAAAGCCTAGATTTGGTCTTTAAGTGTTGTGAGTCCAGTTCTACTTGGTTAAGTCATAATTAACACCAATGAAGGCTCATTCTGTGAACTCTGTGAGTCTAGAGACTCTTTTGCAATGTTGGGTGTTCTCCCAAGCAGGTAGGCTGGGCTGTTGACAAATGTCATGCCATGCTGCTTTAAGGAGCCATAATCAGACTTGATTGCCCAGGAAGGAGAAAGAGATGCTCAGGAAGTCCCTGAAAGAGAGATTTCATGTTAAATTAAATTGTGGAATCAACTAATTGCATCATTGGAGCTAGATATCACTTTTTTTTTCTGTGAATCTTTAATGTACATCATGGTTACGAGTAATAGCTGATCTGACCATCACAGTCTCTCCTAGAAAGATGTTTCCAGGTATATGGTAAACAAAAGCATTAAGTGTGGAAAACTCTGTCAGTACAAGTCCAATCATAAGCTACCCCACCAAGACACCAATGCAAATTTATTAGATTAGAGACGTTAAAGCTTTTTTTCTAGAGGCTATGAAACACCCTGGAAAGAGGTCTGTGTTGTTTCAAGTTCCTATGGTCAGTAATATGTGCCAAGATTGAAAGCCTGTGTTTATGGCTGTTTTCAGAAATTAATTTTCTTGCTTCAGGTGTGAAATGTTCAGTTCCTAAGAGCTTATGAGATAAACATACAGTCTGGAGAGGAGTTTTTCTGCTCAATATGTTGCAGAAGTAAAGGCCAAGAAGCACTTCTTTCCCTTTAGTGTCAACAAAGGGAGCCTGGAAGGACTGTGTCATGTGTGAATGTCTGCTTTGGAGAAAGAGGAATTTCCTTTTTCCTTTCATACATCCAGCATTGGATCCAATATATTTGGATTCATTAGTTGCTTACCGCAGGCAATACATTATGTTTTCATCAGAATTCTCAAAAGTCAAAAGTGAAAATAACAGTGTGGAGATGAAGGATGACCCAGTACCAACATTCGTTTGCTTCAGTCCGTCACTCATGCTGTCACTGCTGACTATTTTCAGCTCAACTCAACTAAAAAACTGAATTAGACTTCATTGACTGCAAAAAGTTCACGAAGGACCAAACGAAGAACACAAGGTTGCAGCAAATTCTAGGTGTGATTGTTGATCTCTCCAGGAACAGTCTGTCCCAGAGCCTTGCAAAAAACATAAGGTGCTGCCCTTGTACACTCAGGGTGTTTCTTGCCCATGGGTGAGTCAGGAGCTGAGCCCTACTATCCAACCCTAGCTCTTTCATAAGTTGCAGTTTAGAATACAGAATCATAGAATCTTAGAACAGTTTGGGTTGGAAGGGACCTTAAAGATCATCATGTTAGTTTGGAATCTCCTCTGCTGCCTTGTGACAAGATGAACCAACCTCAGCTCATGAGCTTTGTTACTTTTGCGTCTCTCTTACAACTCACTTGGAAATGACTTTGTGTCACAATTTTAATTTGTTCGTAAAAAAAAATTCTGTTATTCAACAGAATCTTTAAATCAATTTTGATCTTTGAAGTGAGTAGAAGCCTTACTCTCTAATCAGTTCTCAGACAGGAAACCTGCATTTAGATCCTCCTTGGATCTCCATTTTTCACTCATTTTATGGTTTGCCCAACTAATTTGGCATGGCCTTGGAGAATTAAAACACACACAAGTAACCTGGATTTGAGTTGATGGCCTCTTAATTGCAGAATTTTGTCCTTGTCCATCATCAAAATGGAGCTGATTGGAAATGAGGAATTCCAAACTAAGGCTGGAGAACAAAATTGCAAGTGCTTGAAAAAGTGTCTGCTTTGCAAAGTATGTTTGTAATCACAAAATGAAAGTGAACTGCACTGTTTAGTAAAGGAAGCCAGATGGAATTTCTCCCTATATTCACGTTATCCCCAGAACACACTGCAAGTTCAGAAAGCCAAACTAGAAGCCCTCCTACACAAAGCAAAAGTGTGTTCTGCTCACTTACACAAGAACTCAACAAGAGAAACATGCCATTAACTTAAATATGTGAATGAATTAAACTGTCACCTGAGATGTCCAAATATTTGGAGATCTTTAAAATAACAAAGTATTTAAAGCTTGTTACTTTCTGTCCTTCAGATCTTCAGAACAACACAGTTTTATTTCGTGCTGTGCCCTGCAATCTGTCAAGCCGAAAGCTTTCTTTCTGACATATTGTTTGCACGTTGCCACTTATTTTAGTGCTCTATACAGCTCAGAAAAGAGGGAAGAAACCTAAAATACGCTCGCTTTCCTTCTTCTCCTGCTACAATAATCTCAGAGTAAGTTGTCAAAAAGTGAAGGTTAGGAGGTTTTCTTGATTTAAGTAAGTCGGTTTTAAAACGTTCTTAATTAGGAGATGTGCATATTTTGTCAGCTGTAGCTGGTACAGCTTGGGTAATAGTGGGCAGTTTTGACACAATCTGTACAGTTTTGCTATAATTAGGCAGACAGAGAACAGTTTTCAGCGTAGGAAATGACTGGTAAAATACATGATTTGCTGACAGGCTTTAAAGATCTTATGCTGTCATCTGCCATCATCTATTCCGTCTGTCACATAAGCTCGCTGTAAAGTCCTTAAGAGCGTCGCATCCCTGAATATGACCGCCTAACACATTGCTTCCTGATAGCAAAGATCGTAGGTGATTCCACAGTCTTTTGTGAGTAAGGACTCTGCTGGAGGCATAGATTTAGGTATAATCACAAAGGCAAATTTCTGAGCCACTTGGATAAGATCTTGTTTCTGGTTTAGGATCGAGACCAAACAGCATTGAGAGTTGACTGGAATTGAAAATATTTTGAACAGATTTGAAGACTTTCAGCCAATCCATCACTTCATTGCTCCAGGAATTCACGTCTCCAGCACAGAGTTCCTGTCTACAGTGGGAAATGCATGTATATGTTCTGTATGACTGTTCTCTTTTAAGGAAAGAGAGGAGCAGATGTCCTGTGCATGGGACAAGGCAGGACAGCTAAAAGTAAACTGCAATCATCTCCTCACTGGTTCTGTCATCTCTACTGATGGTCTTGTGTGAGATATTTCTTCATAGAGGAGACTGACACGTTCATGCCCTGTGGACAGATTCATGATGGCTGCTGGTTTGGAGTCATAATACAGATCTATGAATATTTAACAGAAACATAGAATATAGAATCACTAAGGTTGGAAAAGACCTTAGTCCAACCAGTCTACAGGCCCTACCCTTTCTTTGTAATAATGCAATGTAAGTAATAATGCACTTTACATAAGTGCTGTTTCACCTCTTGCCTAGTCATCCAGAGCTTTCAGTCCAGGACTGTCAGACTAACCTGATCAGTGGCATTGAAGTTATGACACTGCATGTGGAAAACAGCTAGTGAAGCAGCATCACAGAATCATTAAAGCTAGAAAAGCCCTCTAAGATCATCCAGTATAGCCACCAGCCCAACACCACCAGCCCAACACCACCGTGCCTACTAAATCATGTCTTAGAGAGCCACATCTACACATTTTTTGAATACCTTCAGGGATAGTGATTCCACCACTGGGCAGCCTCTTCCAATGCTTCACCACTCCTTCAGTAAAGCAATTTTTCCTAATATCCCATCTAAACATCCAATGATGCAGCCTGAGACCATTTCCTTTTGTCCTATCACTTGTCATTTGGGAGAAGAGACCAACACCTGCCTCGCTACAACCTCCTTTCAGGGAGCTATAGAGCAATGAGGTGTCCTCTCAGCCTCCTCTACTCCAGGCTAAACAATCCCAGTTCCCTCAGACAGTCCTCATAACCCCTGTGCTCCAGACCAATCACCAGCTTCATTCCCCTTCTCTGGACACTGCAGCCCCTTAATGTCTTTCCTGTACTGAGACACCCAAAACTGAGTACAGTATTCATGGTGCAGCCTCACCAGTGCCAAATGTAGGGGCCCAACCACTTCCCTGCTCCTGCTAGCCATGACGTATCTGAATCAAACTAGGACACTGTTGGTCTTCTTGGCCACCTGAGGACACTACTGGCTCATGTTCAGCTGGCTGTCAGCCAGTACCCCCAAGTCCTTTTTGGTTGGGCAGCTTTCCAGCCACTCTTCCCAAGCCTGAAGCACTGCATGGAGGTCACTTATAGGAGGCCCTGTACTGTGTCTATGTTTTGCATTGAGGAGCTCTGCTCAATTGTTTCTGCTCATGTTTGGTGGAAAATCAGAGAAAATCAGACCAACTAGAAGGCTGGTGTGAATTAATTCTTACTACTTTCATGAGCTGCACTATTAAGTTTAAAGGCAATTAAGACCTGAATATCTTCATTCATATCCTGCTTTGGGTACTCTGTTCTCTTTTATTGCCAGCATCCAGACTTTTTCTCTCCTTGCAGATGCCCTCAGCTTTAACTACCTTAATGTTCTGCAGGGATTTATGAAACTTATTACAGAGTGATGAGTTACTCTGGCAAACCAACAAGGAAAGCGATTCATTTTCCACCTTCATATTTCCAAATCCAAAACTGGAAGCTGGTCTCCTTTTTCTTCTCTCTACTGTATACCCCTCTGGCAAGTGATTGATTTAGCCCTTCTAAGATCTAAGTCTCTGGAGATGCCTGACTTCCTCCAGTGATTGTATAGAGATGCTTAAAGTAAATAAACTCATACACCTCTCACTTCAGTACATAAATCTAAGCTCTACTAGCAGACTCTGACTCCTCTTGTTACAGATTTCTTCATTAAAGAAACTTATCTCTCTTGACAAAATGGAGTAAATGGAAGCATTACTCCAGATCTTTGTCTGAAACAAATGCAAAAAAAGAGTTATGTATCTATAAGGACATCCCAGCAAACATCTAACTCTGCTTTTTCAAGCCAAAGTAAATCCGCGCCACATAAAAAAATTCAAAACTGTTGCTTTTCTTCCGCTCTAACTTTGTGGTTTTATGGCCAAAAGCATTCACATTACTTCCATTTAATGGATCACCGATCCTCATCTGAGCCACAGCAACTTCTTTTGGCCGTGTCCTTAGTTGTGTTGCAAATGGCAAGGAAAACGTATTAGCTTAAACTCCCCTCAGGCTCTGAAACAACAAAATCTAAGGTTACGTGAGCACTCGCTGTAATAACTAATGTGCTGCCGAGGAGCAATGCACGTTAACGACGTTCTTACTAATGCATTATGCATCATGACTAAAGTCAATCAATACCACTTTCTGTGACTTCTGCCCACTGAGACAGTGTGACTCACTGTTGAACCTCTGGATGGGTCAGCAGTCTGACAGTTTTCCACTGTGGAGAGACACCGCTAATCGGAGCCTTTTTTCATTGTGAAGTTCACCTGATTTTTATAAGGACACTAATACTAGTGTCTCTCTTTTCATCACAGAGATTACATAACCGGGTTCAAAAATCTGTCACTTTCTGTTAAAAAAAAACACTCAGCCAAATCAATAAGCCTATTTATCTCAAGGTTAAATGTTAATGGGGTGAGAAATAAAACCTGATCTCAGAAATGGGCAGCTCAGAAAAAGCTGATACGTTGTCGCTGACAATATTGCCTTCTTTAAGCGAATGTAGAATCATAGAATCATAGAATAGTTAGGGTTGGAAGGGACCTTAAAGATCATCTAGTTCTAACCCACCTGCCATGGGAATGTAAGGAATATACATAAAAACAGATGACAGTCTCTTCTCAATTTGAAAAAGAACAGTGGAAAAACAGTGAAATACAATTAGACAGTAGTAGGTAGTAGTAGTGTTGCTCTTTTGGTGGTTTTTTTTTTTTTGCATATCTGATTAAGCGCCTTGAGGAGTCACAAAACTACTTTGGAAATCAAGTCCAATGGGTCACCAAAATAATGATCAATATCCAACCATCTATGTATAAAGATGGCAAATTTCAGTACACCTTTAGAGCTGTGAACTTACATATCTAGATCATATAGTGCCATTTAAGAGGTGGTAACTCATCGTAACTCTTCATAAACAGTGCCAGCACTGCTTCTTCCTTTCCTCCTCCACTTCCAGATAAAGTCCCTTCTGTTTTCAGGCTTAATTTAGTGCCTTTTCATGGGTTTCAGAGGGTAGAGCTTATTTTGGTCTCATGAGAAACCATTATTAGTGAGGAAATTTTCTGTGTTCTTGTGGCTTTCTGGGATTTCATGCAGTACAAATTATAAGCATTTTTTCCTCAGATACATGTCTGACTTCAGAAAGTCTCTGGTGAACCGCTAACTATACAGAACAGTTTCTGAAAGGAAGGAAGTATTAACAGGTTATTCTCTTTGCTGCTATTTAGGTGTCTACAGAGAATATACAAATTCAGAAACTCTTATCTTTGAGAAAATTACTTTTGAAAGATATAGAGCAATTCCTAAAGAAACACACCCAATGAGGAAAGCCTGACAGAACTGAAGCATTTTTATTCCAAGCAAGATAAGACTGGGAAAGAATATCTGTAGTAGTCAAATACAGAAGGCGGCATGTATCTAAGGGGGAAAGAGGAGGAGAGGAAGATGTTTGGAGCCTGAGATGCAAAGCTGGGGAAAAGGAAGGCTGAAAAAAGTTACTAAGAACCTTTCCACTTTTCACAGTATAGTATCCTACATGGGGACTGTCTGCATGGATTGCATGGACTTGGCCGAAAGACATACAGAAATCTTTCAGCTTTTCTGGTTTTTTTAAAGAAAACAACTCCAAACCAAGAAGAAAAAAAAAAAGCTCCCTTCTGTCCTTTGAATACATTGATTACATTTTCCTTCATCCTGGGTATAGACATAACTTAAGAAATCACACTGTAATCCTCCCCAGAGTGAATCAGCAGCATATGTCCATCAGTGAGAGGAACCTCTGTGTAGCTTTGGGGAACTTTAATGCACCGCTAACATTGCAGTAAGCAGAGGTTTTCTTTTAATATGGTGCTATTATTGCCTCTTTCCTGATCTTTCCCATGCAGCCTTCAGCAAAGTCCCAAGAGCATTTAGTACGTTAAACAGATATGTCCGGGCTGTATATCTGGTCATGCATAAGTTAGAAAGCTTTGTGATCTTCAGCTTTTACGATGCTGCAGCAATTACAGGGCAAAGAGAAGAGTCTCTGGGGCTGTGAAATAATCCCTTTTCCTCACATGAAAGTGCCTGGAGTGGAGCAGGATAACCAGATAGCGTGAATGATTACACATTGGACTTCAGAGTCTACATCTCTATAGACAGTATTGTTCCTACCAGAGCAGTAAACTTTGAACTATAACTTATAGCTTTATTATATTGCAAAAAGATGTCTGTTATCAAGGTGAATGGCTTGGGGCAGAGGGCTGATGTCCCCATGTATGTGAGCAGGATGCCTGTGATCTTCTTTTAATAAAACAACACAGCCTTTCACGGGCTGAGTGTCTGAATCAGGAGATGAAGGCAGAGTGTTCAGTTTGTGCATAACTTTTGCTTATAAAAATGTGCATAGGATAAAGCCCAGGAATACCTGAAATTTTCCAGGGAATTTTGTCAGAAATAATGGAAGCCTTACACGGAGGCTACACCCAAAATAATCCAGCTTGTACATCTTCAATCTGTTGTGCAGTCTGCTTCCTTCCAGGCTCAGCCCAGCTTCATTTGAAATTCTGATACTAATGTAAGAACACATTAAAATGCTACTATTTTCTCCAGTGTTGATCAGTGACTTTTACTCTCACTAGGAAAAGGTTCCTTTGCTTCAGGCTTGTCTTTCCTCAGTGCCACAACTTGCCAGCTAAACTGATTTGGGAAGGGGAAAGTTACCATTTCTGTGACAGTCAATCTGGCATATTGGACCTGGAGATTTAAAGGCTGCAAATATCCAGTTTTGAGGCTTAAAATCACATACCAAATCCAAATAAATTTAAATATAAAGTTCCCCAAAAATAAAACAAAGGAAAAAAAGAGGCTGTAATGATGTTCATTGGAAAGTAAGAGGTTTTGTGTTATTTACACGGACATTTTTGGCTATCAGATTTACCGTATTTTCTCTGGCCTTTAAGAGCAGTTCCTCTTGGCTACTGCCAAGCTCAGTGCTGAGTGGAAGATATTTTTGCCAGTGGTACTGCAGAGAGCTTTAATGATGTGAGACTCTGCAGAGCTGTCTGATTAACTTGATCTGCCACCTCCAAAGGCTGGCAATTTGAAAATGCTGACACTGACAGCATCTTTGTTCCAAAGCTTCCACCTTAGGGGCTTCATCCAAGTGCAGAAAACTTATGCATATTCCCTCGTCTGCCCCAGATTGGGTCATCATTAAAACCTCCCTTGGGTTCAATGTCAGCCTCACTGGAGACACGGACATCAACCCCTAATGCCACTGAGTGTGACACTTTTGGTTATGAACCAATAGATTAATACAACTGATAAAATGCAAAGCTGAAAGGGAATTGGGGTTTTAAATATTCCCAGAATACAGAAATACAAAATAGATAGAACTAATGCAATTTTTAAAGCTGTATGCCATGGAGGAGAAAGTGAAAAATAAGTGGATTTGTGTGTTTTGACCTTGGCTAGAAGTGCTTTGGGTATTCTCAACACAGCAAGGTTTAAAAGGTTCCCAAAAGCTGTGCCCAGTGAGGACAATATTTTCTCTAGCAACCTCTTCCTGTCCTCCATGACACCAGTGGATAAAAAGAAATATTTTGTGACGTGAAGAATAAATCTTGCTGTTTGTTTTCTTAAGCAATTTTATTAACTCTTAAAAAGAAAGCTCTGATATCCAATGACAACTCCGAGCACTTGGAAGATTTGAAGACAGAAAATAATAATAATAAAATACCTTCAACTTTGGCTTTAAAATGTGCTAAGGTGACAGAACTGATAAATTAAAAATCAGAAATAGATAAGGTGGAAAGGGTGAAGTTGGTTGAAGTCTCAGGGGTGTTAGAACAAGATAGTCTTTAAGGTCCATTTCAACTCAAACATTCCATGATTCTATGGTTCTATGAGAGTTTGAAGAGCCCAGGACAAAATAACAAAGCCAGTAATCTCAAATAACCAGCTTCGCAATTGTGTCATTTGCTTTTTTCAGTACGCTTTACAATACACTGAACAATCCTTGCACTGAAATCCAGAATTTGCTGAATGGTGCTTGAGAAGTCTTCAATTGCAGAATTCAAGGCAGGTCATCACAGATGAGAGTGACTTGGGCCAAGGTAAGGACCTACTTTGTCAGAGGGAAATTCCTGTTTATTTTTTTCCCAAGTTTTTTAGAACTATTGTTTTGATGGGGCTTTGAGCAGCCTGGTCTAGTGGGAGGTGTCCCTGCCCATGGCAGGAAGGTTGGAACTGGATGATCTTTAAAGTCCCTTTCAAGCCAAAGGGACTTTGATGCTACTGTCATTCCCACCTGACAGATTTGCACCCCAATCACTGCCTGCAAGAAGAGTAAATGAAAAGCACTATAAGCAGAACAAAACACAGAGGCAGACAAGTAGGTGCCATCATTGTAGTGACAATGACAAAACAATGTCTTTTCTGGGCTGATTTTACAAGTTAATATAAAGCTTTCAAAACAAAGCTCTGTAACAGCTCCTGGAATACAAACATAAACGTTTTATAACCTCTCTAGTCCTATGAAAGTGATTCTTGTTATTTAAAACATGACTATGTTTAATGTTGCATATTTTCAGATCACTCATCATGATTTGATTTAAATGGATGCTGCATTTAGTCCCCTTCTGTTACACAGAGGACAATGCATTCAATTTATTAACTTTTCATTCAGGCTCTGATAGGGATATTTATATAGCATTCAAAAGGTTGCTTGATGTTATATATTGCTCTGAAGAGACCGAGCCCGGGCGCTGAAGAGGTCTATTTTTAATGGGATTCTAGAGGTGTCGTTAACAACGGGCTTGGGGCAACGAAGCACAAAGATGACAAGGCGCTTGGATAAAATGTGCTTTCTAGAGGTTTGATTAATACGTTTTGGCCCTACGTGCCCTCCCATAGCAAAAACTCTTCTTATCACACTCCTGTGCCTGGAGGGGCACTGCAAAAGTGAGCAGACGATGACAACCAACCTGCCCCACAGCATTCGGGGCAATTTAAGGTCCTCCTCGAAGAATAGTTGGCAGAAGGCTTGTCTTGGAAGCAGTATTGAATTATTGCATGATTTTTGCATGGAAGTGATCTCTGGAGCTCTCTAGTTCAACCTACTCAAAGCAGGAACTTCAAAATTACAATCAGCTGCTGGAGGCCTTACCCATCTTCATTTTTAGTATCTTCAAGGATGGAGGTTCTCCGGGTACCTGTAGCAGTGTTTGACCACTGTCATGGTGATGTCAAAACCTCCTCATTCAATATTTATGCTCACCATTTAACTCCTGACAATGGGACTTGTAGGTGATTTTCTTTCACTGTGAATAATACCACAAATATCAACAAGGTCAGAAGGTAAAAAAAGAAACTCACAACCACTTTTATTAGAATATTAATTATGCACTGAAGAGTCTTCTAAAATTAAATAAGAAATAAATAGATAAAACAGATAATGACACAAGGATTTAAATGCAAATCTCCTCTTAATACTCTTGATTCCAGGAGTCAATTCAGTGGTAAATAGGTTGTTTAAACTCAGACCATTGCTTTCTGGCCACTTTAAATGAAAATACCCTGTCATGGAAAGTGTCACAAATAAGAGAAATTGTCTCTTTAAGTGTGTTTGAAGATGAAGATGTATTAAGATCAATTTAAGGTTTTCTAGTGCTAAACAGAGGATAACAAGTAAAATCGCTGGAAACCTCTGCTACTCACTGAGTCTATACCTCAAATTTCGCTGTTGTCACAGCATCCATGAGCTGAAACAACAGCACCTAACTAGAATTAAACCACTATAGGTCACATTAGCAAATGGTTAAAGAAACATGGGAAGATGCTCAGGTCTCAAAGGAAAAGGTTGAAGAGGAACATCTGTCCTCACAGAGCTAATATGCACAGGATGGCATATTAGGAAGAAGCCTAATAGGCTTTAGGAAGAAGCTGAATTTTTAGGAAAAAGCTGAATTCATAAGCATCAGGTCCAGCTTTTCCAACAGGCTGATCAAAATCTACCATTGGTTGGATGCATTGCATAGTAGAGGTAAGTGAAGACGTGAATCCTTTGCATCACCGTACTCCATGACATCACAGTCAGGAGGTCCCAATAATTCAGTAGTATCTGTTTGAAATGTGCCTTCCTCCTTAATCTGACTTAGATATATGGATGAGGCTTTGAGCAACCTGAACTATTAGAAGGTGTCCCTGCCCATGGCAGGGGGTTGGAACTAAATTATCTTTAAGGTCCCTTCCAAACCAAACCATTCTATGATTCTGAGATTTTATCCTGTCTGAAGTAAGTTGACATTTATGCTCATTTTAGCTACGGTAGATAAAGGGAAAAAAAGTAGTTATTTTTATTTTGTATAAACAGTTAACTTATTTTGAAGACTTATTCTCATTTCCCTGAATATTCTCCTTCTAGACTAAGGAGTCTTTATTCTTTTCCATCTCTGAATTGCTAAGTTTTTGAACAAAGTCGCAGATCACATAGAAGCTCACTTTTAGGAGTATTGAAATCAAATCTCAGTTGACTCTACATTGGGAATCAAAATAGCGAGAAAAACTTTCTGTTTAATAAAAGGAATAATTACCACTTAAGAGACTATTTTAATTTTGGGGGAAACATAAGAACCTGGTTTTGAAGTACACTTAAAAAAAAAGACACATCATACACTTTTTTTTTTTTAATGTTCTGCATCTGTTGCATCAGACTTGACATTGAAAATGAAGGAGATGAGAATAAATTAATATTATCTCCAACCATTTAGTTCCTTACATAGAAAGAAAGAAACGCACATTCTGGACTTAACACAGTTTTGTCTGCCTGAAGAACTATGAGAATGTCTTCTATCTTCTTTATAAAGATAAATTTCAGGGCAGAGTTATATGACGACTTTTGGTTTTATGGCAGAATTTTTAAAGTGAACTCTGTCTGAGCAAGTATATTTATTATGAATAGTTCTCCTGCAGTTGTTCAGCTACTGTCATAGTTAACAGATTTGTCTGAGGGTACTGTAGGGAGTATCTATTACAAAAACACCGGGCAACTTTTACAACGTTTATTGTGGCAAAAGCTCTTGAAGACAGAAGAGCATTGCTTTGTTTTGTTTGTTTCAAGAGAGTAATAAGACTGGTGCTCAGTAACTTGTCAGACGCTTTACTGGAAGATAATGATTGATAAGTGAATTAAAATCAGGATGCCCATGTCCTGGGTTAATACCCTAATAGCAAGAACATTTCCCTCTGTGCATCAGAGAGGAGATATCAGCCCTCCAGTGTTTCTGTGCATGCTAAGGATGATTAAGACTTCAAACCTATTGCTTTGGGATACAGTGCTATTATTCAGAAATGACAGGAAATAAAAGTATCTTTTTTCTTGTGTTCATTAAAGAACTGATGGTGTATTTTGGCTGCTTTATACAGGAGCACTCTTTCCTGCAATCTGGACATTCAAATTTAGGTCTCTGTGTATTTCATCTACCAACATATACAGCCAGCATATATTTTGTTGGCATATACATATTCATCTTCCTGTCCTGTCTGTATGTTCTGTTGCAAAAAGTGTGTTTCATTTCATTGTAGTTATGCATCACCTTTTTTTTCAGTTAAAAAACAGTGGAATTCTCATTAATCTAGAGGTGATAAGTCTTTGGAAAGGTTAGAAAAGCAAGATGCCGCTGGTAATTGATTGATGTGAGGTGGTGCAAGGCTGTACCCTCAGATACTAAATGTAAAGTGGATTTAAAGCTGTAGTAGTTCTCGAGTAACTAAGGATAAAATTAAATCCAACGTTTCCTTTGGAGTTAATTGTCACTCATATATTTTTCTTCACAGAGAAGAAAAATATTTGAAAATTAATTACAAATAGACTAAATAAGTTTGCTGTAAAACTGTTGCAGTTAATCTGACATAAATGTTTTAAATACACAAACACATCCAATGGTTTTTGCTCATGAGTTAACCCACGTAGGCATTAAATGCCAAATCTGTAGCCTAGGAGGAGGTATTTTATGTAAATGTAATCTGCATTGTGGATATGCATAAATTAAAAGAGCAATGACACATGCTTTTAGCAATCCACTTGCAGCTCAGTAACATCTGTTCCAGGAAGGTCGCAGAGGGGAATGAAAGTTCTAGGAGGTAATGGCTCTACTCCCTATTTTGTGTTGAAATTCCAAGAAGAAGAAGTGAAAATGCACCAGAACGACTGCCTGAGACCTTCTCGGGTGTCTCAGAGACAAGACAAAGTGACTGCCATCGTGCACAAACGCTAGTGCACTACTAGCGCAAAATGTTTAGGCACAATAGAAGTACCCACAGGGGTGCGCTTTGTTTTTGTTGCAGTATTAGCGAATTGCCAGAACTAACTGACATTCAGCAGGAGAAGCTATTTAGGATAGTATAAGCTCTATTGGGTAAATCATTTACAGAACCACAAAATCTAATCACAGAATAGTTTGGAGTGGAAGTGACCTTAAAGATCATCCAGTTCCACACCCTGCCATGGGCAGGGACACCTCCCACTGGATGAGGTTGCTCGTAGCCTCAGCCAACCTGGTCTTGAACACGTCCAGGGGTGAGATAGCCACGAAGTCTCTGGGTAATGTGGGCCAATGCCTCACTGCCCTCACAGGAAAATATTTCTTCCTGATATCTAATCTAAATTTCTCCTCTTTCAGCCTAAAACCGTTCCCCCCTCATCCTACCCCTGCACTCCCTGAAAAAGAGCCCCTCCCCAGCTTTCTTGTAGGCCCTTTAAGTACTGCAGAGCTGCTGTACAGTGTCCCCGGAGCTTTCTCTTTTCTAGATGGAGCAACGCCAACTCTCTCAGCCTGTCCTCATATGGGAGGTGCACCAGCCCTCAAATCATCTTTGTGGCCTCCTCTGGACTTGTTCTAACAGATCCATATCCTTTCTGTGCTGAGGACTCCAGAACTGAATGCAAGTCTGGTGAGGTCTCCTGAGAGTGAAGCAGAGGAGCAGAGTCCCTTCCCTCGCCCTGCTGGTCACTGCTTTTGATGCAGCCCAGGATATGGTTGGCTTTCTGGGCTGCAAGTTCACATTGCTGGTTCTGTTGCACTTCTTATCCGCCAGTACTCCCAAGTCCTCTTCTGATAACAAGGTTACTGGTTTAGCTAAAAGCTAATGTTGATCTCATGATACTTAATATTAGCTATAACCAGTATTTAATGCAAATCAAACTTGTATTTCTCGATTTTGGTCTTTATGACTTAGAGCCCATGCATGCTCTGCATTTGCACAGGAGAGAAATGCAAAAACAGACCTGAAAAGCACAGGAGTATTGAAAACAAGTCTAGAAAAAACAGTAATGCTCACAGTCACAAGACTTGTGGGAAAGGGAAGAAACCTGGTCAAACAGCAATAATCTTTCTAAACCAGCTTGAGCATATGGCACCCTCCTTCTGTTATTTTTCAAAGAACACTATTTTAGATACTTGCAACTGGAAAAAGGCAAAGGGAGGATTCCCTGGTCGTCTAATTCTGGCATCCATTATGTGTCTGTGTTTTGAAATTAGAGAATCACACCTTGGTTTTCTTTTTTTTGGAGGAGCTCTATGTCATTCAGGGCCTTGGATGGACAACACTCCCTATAAAAGAAACCATCATTTATCTTCTCCCCACACCATCAGTGGTGCTGCTCTCTTATATACCACACATGGTTCAAAATCATCAGCTTCCTTCTGGATTTTACTGTGAGTCTTATTGATAATACATTGCTCTGCCATCTGAATATGAATGTATTTAATTTTCACAACACCTAACACATGAACACAAGGCTCCTTTATTGCTATGCTTGTTTTGCAGACGAGAAGCTGAAATGGGGGAAGATAAAGGTCAAATGTATCCACTAACTTGGTGTCCTTATATTAGGACTTGTAATATAAAGTAAGACAGAATAAATGTCACAGTGTCTCCTGGCCTTGAACCTTATGAAAAAGCTGGCTATTAAATCCTACCTGGATATCTCTATTTATAGAGAATGGATTTCTGGTAGATACAAAGTCAATTTTCAGTTAGCAGGATGCAAGCCAACTCCATGGGAGATGATGTAACAAAGTACTTAGGCTATGCTAATTCAAGCGTGGAATCATGTACATTTAGGATTAAGGCTTGCCCATGTCCAGCCAGTCTGAAAAAAAAGGACCTGCCTACCATGCATCATGATTTTGAGTGTTCTGTCAGTCCAGTAGCATTAGAATGACGTGGGTTTTTTATCTCAAAAGGTTTACCTGTAACATGGGTTACACCCAGGGCTGTTAGAAAGGATTAGGTGAGGGATGTCTGCAGGATCTGAGCAAAGGAAAAAGGTGCAAAGGGTGGATGGCAGCAACCCCTGCAATTTCTTCCTGAATCCCCGCCTGAATCATGCTGTGAACACAGATGTGAGTAAAGTCTCTGAGCAATACGTTCTTTGCCTGCTTCAGTGCACACTGACCTGCGTTGTTCCCTGCCTTGCCTCCAGCTGCAGACAAGGAAACCAAGCCAAAACAAAGCACAGATGCACAAATATGTCTACCTAATTTTGTACCAAAAGACATTTAAATCCTGCTCAACTCACCCAGGAGACAGAAAATTCTGAAACATGAATATGCATTATTATCATTATCTTAATGCTCCACAGAAAGTACCCTGAGCATCTTGAGGGAACTGCAGGCATATTTTGTTCCATCTCTAGTCCAGAGAACTTAGTTTGTAGCTGAGATTAATTTAGAAATGCGGCTTGAAGTAATTATTCAGTCTTTGATTCTATTATATTGATTGGGTAGTGTTGGGATTAAACCAAAGATGTGTGCTGGAAGGGTCACAAACACAATGTAAAATAATTTACTTTCAGTGACCTTTTCTCCTAATTCAATCTCAACTTGAAGTTCCTGAATGAATGGGGGAATTATTTAAGTGGTAAGCTAATTTCCGAAAAGATTTGCATGTTGATGACACATTCACTTTTCACAGCTCTGACTCTAAATTCTCGGCCTTGTGATGCTGCTGTGTGCCTACTCAGAAACCTTCCAGTGTCAGACACTTTGATCCTCCTTAAAGGGATTTTTTTCTCCTCTTCACCTCTTCACAAACTGAACTACTGGATGAAACATGTTCTCAGTCTACAGGACATTTTTCTCACCTTGAATTGTTTGCATGGCTTTTCTTATTGTTAAAATATGAATGCTGACTGGTGCAACATTCCAGCTGTGGCAAAACAGTCCTCAAAGGTAATAGCACCTCTTTGGTATTAATAAGTATTCTTTGTTACCAGTATAGATTTCTATCTGTGCTTTTTTCTGCAAAACATATGCCCCTGCCTTAGTCATAAGGAAGACCTGAAAATAGAAATGTGTGGGTAGCACAGATTGTTTATCTACTTTTTGTTAGCAGACTGACCTGTTAATTAACTGCTCTTATTCAGGCTGGTCTGTGAGGAACAATTGGTTTCCCATTGTCTTCCGATGCAAAATGAGGTTGTCTTTAATATCTGCTGCATTATCTTGCTGTCTGCTCCTGCATTGTACCTTACTGGGCAGAAATGCTGGCAGACTTAATGTGCAAGGTGGGCTGCACTGGAGAGAGACAGGAGTGGGCACTGAGGTGAGATCGGAGGTACTGCTGAGACTCACGCAGAAGAGTAAAGATGGGTCTCAGTGACTCTGTGGGGATCCTCCAGTTATTGGGGCAGCTGAAGGAAGGAAGTATGAAAAATGGATTTCTCTGCTGAGGGATGGTGGGGATGAGGGAAAATGATTTTATGAAGCTGGACCTGAAGAGAATGCTAGTCTGTACCGGCACTAGCTTTGTCATGCCTGCCCTGGCTTGATTTTGTAATATCCAGCTGGCTCATTTCAGACTTAAGCGCAATCAACACACAATCACTGCAAAGGATTAGGGAGCTGAACCTCAGCTCTGTGAATTCAAATGCTTACCTGACATTGAAAGTGTAACGTCATCTACACGTTTGTAACAATGGACATCTCTACCTGTCCTAGCTTTCATGTTATTGGAGATCTGGTGGCACAGTGGCCAGAGCAACAAGAAGTTTGCTCTAGGCTATAAAAACTCAACATAAAACTACATAAATGAGATGCTTAATGAGAGAGAGCACAGTAAAAGAAAGCAGTAACGTTCAGGGACTGGATGATGGTAGTGTCTTAGCTCCCTCAATCCATTACGGGATCAGACATGCTCCTATGCTAATCTTAAAATCAGTGAGAGGTGATATGGGAATTTTGCAAGGATTCCAAGAGATCAGGATAGATGATGGGAGACATTCCAAGAGTCTTATAAAGATCCACTAGTGATGTGTCTTTCTCAAATGCTCCATGTCTTGCCAGCTGGCTGGAACAAGGTCTGGAGGACATCCTGGAGCCCAGGATCATCCTTTACAAGGGGCCACTCTGCTTCTAAGTCTGGGTTGTTTTTTTCCACCAATGGAACAAACAGAAAATTTGTTTGTTAAAAACTCGTACGACTATCCAAGTTTCACCATTTAACAACAGAGTTTGCTGGGAAAAAAAGGTATTTTCTAGTTTTAGAAACCCTAACTTCTGAGTCAGTAAAAAAACACCTAAACAGAGAATTTTAAGAGATAATCTGCTGTGCTATATTTGGTCTTTGTTCTTAAACGAAAAAAAGCACAATGAGCCACTAAACAACTTGTTCTTGTTGCTCACTAAGACACTTAAAAGATTATTATTTATAAGACAACTAGCCAAGAATGAATATTGCTTGTGTTTCTTTTCAGTTCTGTCCCCAACATTTACATTTGCCTACTCTACTGGTTTGTTTTGGCTCTTATTTTATTTTTGTCTGAGAAATCAGTTATTTCTGACATAATTTCTGTGTCTTCAGGACAGAATGTTAGAAACTAAATGGCTAGTCTGCTCCATGACATATTAGAAACTTATTTTAAGTTTCTTACTTGCTTCTTACCAGAGGTGCAAAGCCAGTGAAAAAATGAATTTCAGTAGGGTTTACCTTGGAAGAAATCTATTTCTTTCCATGTATCCACAGTTACCACCATATTTATAGATTTCTGTATGTCCAGAGCAACTGGTTTTCCAGATTTAGGAGGTTTGCCCTTGAAGATCTTGCTTCTTTTGAGATTCCTGATGCCTATCAAGCAAGACCAACTACTAGCCAGCCAGATGGTCTCAGGCATCACTTTTCTTAAGGAGAATCTCTACAGTCCTAGATGTCAGTAGTCCAAGACATCACCCCAGGACACCCTTCCCCTTGTGTTCTGCCTGATACCTAATAGGAATGTCAGTTCTTGTGAAAGTTTTCAGAAGAACTTGTTTACTTTTTTCCCCTGCAACTTCACTGGGAAAATACTGGAACAGAATTTGCAAAGAACGTTGACAGTTGACTCTTGTCTTTGTGTTCACATTTAGAGATGACTTCCCATCGTCTGAAGCAACAGTGCAGCTTCCCATCAGTAAAACCAAAAGAGGGTGTTTTGCTTCAGGGTTGATCACCATGTGCTGATTCACAGCAATGGGTGCCCCTGCAAGTAGAAACCTTCTTAGAAAAGGATCTACAGCCCAAGTTTTCCCAGATTGGCCCTGTTCAGCATTTCGTTTGTGTGTGACACTCCCAGATTTCTCTTCCCTCTGAAGAAATACTCCAAACTTATTCATTCCTTTCAGATACAGAAGAGAATGAACAAACCCTGCTATTATTTTCTAAGGTAGGGTTTAATTTACCTACTAAATACCATTAACAACCTCCTTACTTCTTGCAAGCGCCAGATGAACTGTAGATGTTTCTTTACACAGGTTTGTTTCTTTAGTCTTCTTGTTTCTTCATCCTTAAGATGAGTCCCTCTTAACTGTAAGCCTAAATACAAATGAGACCTTGGAACTGGCATTTCTTTGTCTGCAGTTCCCCAAACTATGCACTTAATTGCAGCAATTATTTGAACAAATTGAGAGAATGGGTCTGAAAATAGGTATAGTGGAGATGTTGACTGGAAATAAAAGTCTTTATTTTCTCATTTAAAGGTGTTGATGCCAAGAGATATTGAAGTCCCTCAACTTTATTTAACCCCATTGAGAATCAATGTAACTTGGCACTTTGCTGCTCTGCTCCCACCCGGGGAAGGCAACATTGATTTGTGTTCATCTGCACTTTGATATTTGTGAGAGGACTGAAAATAGTAAGGGTGGAAGGACTGGGGGTTGATTTCTCCTTTGAACTCCAGTGAATTTTTCACTCCACATAAATTTGCCAATTACCACTTGGATATCTTGTAATATTTTCTTTCTGCTCAATGCAATCAGTGGACAGAAAAGTGAGAACTAAGTCTGAACAGAGCATTTATCTTGATAACATTCAGTGTGCCAGAATTCAGGCTATAAAAATTGTCTTCCCAATTACTCTAATCTCTTTTAATTTGCTTCAGCAAAGTAAGGAGAGTTAATGTTTATAATACCAGAGATGACTGGGTAAAATAGTACTTTCCTGATTCTTGAATATTTTGTATGTATCAAGTGACTCTTGAACATCAAAATTGAGGATGTGTAACCTATTATGGCCTCATTTTAATCAGTATATAACACTTTATCTGGACTAGTTTGTCTTATATTCTGCTGCCAATCAAGCTATTTTATTAATTTCTTTTGAATTGTCCTCATATTAGTTGATATTCACATAACAGAACTCTTCATCTTACATCAGTAGTATGCATTTCCCAAATGCTGTTTCTATCAGTAATAACAAGATACTATTAGTTTCTTCTTTCCTCTTTTGTCTCTGTGACGCTTATGCATGCTGGCTTTCCTATTTGGAATGATAGATCCCAGCACCAGTCTGCAGGCTTGGTTTCAGCATCCTTCAGTCACATATGTTGAACCTCTTACTGAAGCTGTGATTCCTGATGTGGATATCTCTGATATGGGGCATTCAATCTGCAATTTCAAAATATTGTAAAATAGCCAGCAATAAATTTCCCTGGACCATAACTCCACAAGTTATAGAGTTAAGAAACTTTAGGTGTTGAGAAGCATAGAAGATTTAAGGTGTGCTCCCACACAAATATTTTACTTAAGTAGTAAATATTTTTAAAGTTAATAAACATTAATAATTTGCTTTAACAATGTCAATAGCAATATTTAATAGTATGATATTAATACTTAATAGGGGTAACAAAAATAATATTGATAGTAATTGGAGCAGTAAATATTTACTAATTTAGTAGTACAGAGACAAACTAGGTGACTGTTGCTGTAGAAACTTATCTTCCTGATCTGAGTGGTGTAGTTCAGCTCATCAGACTCTTCATGCCTGTAATGTATACTTAAGTATCCGAGCTTAGATTGTCGTTATGTGGTGCAGAGAAATGGATGCTTCCAGGCCACCACTCATTTTCCCCCAAGGTAGGATTTACCAATATAAGATTAAGTCTTTCCCAGTGTTTTGAAAGGAAGTCTAGCTCTGAGGCTCAAATCCTGACATTTTGAGTTAGGATAAATGAAGCCTAACACAGTCTCCTGAAAGATACAAACCAAATAATTTTCATATTGTCTTGTCTGTACAATAATTCTGCAAAATATTTTTAATGTGGAAACTTTTCCAAGCATTTCAATATATAATTTTTTTCACTGTGATTGATGTCAGTAGTAAAATACTCAAACAAGCTCAGAATTGCTTAATGCAAATCACCTCCTAAGCTGTTTTCACAAAATCATTTTGTCTATTTATTGCTGGAGAAGCCGGGTATTAAGCTTGAGCAGTGCAGGGTTTGACACTCTATTGTCAAGCAATAACTCTCCAAAATCATAGAATTATAGAATCATAGAATAGTTATGGTTGGAAGGGACTTTAAAGATCATCCAGTTCCAAACCCCCTGCCATGGGCAGGCACATCCCACTGGATCAGGCTGCCCAAGGCCCCATCCAGCCTGGCCTTGAACACCTCCAGGGATGGGGCAGCCACAGCTTCCCTGGGCAACCTGGGCCAGGGCCTCACCGCTCTCATGGTGAAGAAATTCTTCCTCATGTTCAGTCTAAATCTGCCCCTCTCCAGTTTATACCCATTCCCCCTCATCCTAGCACCACTAGTCTTTGTGAATAGTCCCTCTCCAGCTTTCCTGTAGCCCCTTCAGGTACTGGAAGGTCACTCTAGGGTCTCCTCAGAGCCTTCTCTTCTCCAGGCTGAACAAGCCCAATTCTCTCATCCTGTCCTCTTATGGGAGGTGCTCCAGCCTTCTAATTATCTTTGTAGCCCTCCTCTGGACCCATCCCAACAGCTCTATATCCTTCTTACATTGAGGATTCCAGAACTGGACACAATATTCCAGATGAGGTCTCACAAGAGAGAAATAGAGGGGCAGAATCCCCTCCCTCGCTCTGCTGGCCACGCTGCTTTTGATGCAGCCCAGGACACAGTTGGCCTTCTGGGCTGTGAGCACACATTGCCGGCTCATGTGGAGCTTCTTATAGGCCAGCACCCCCAAGTCCTTCTCTGCAGGGCTGCTCTTAATCGTATCACCTTCCATCGTGTACTAAAAACGGGGATTGCCCCGACTCAGGTGCAGGATTTTGCACTTGCCCTTGTGGAACCTCATGAGAGGTTGCAAATAGGTGAAAACAGTCTCATTGACCACTATGTTTTCAAAGCATCCACTACAGTGGGGCTTTGATACTGAAGAGAGGGTGTATATGGGGGTGTGCTGGCATACACGTGCTTGGAAGAGGGAAGTATTTGACATTACTTAAACCACAGACCCCTCTTGACAGATCCTTGTCAGTCAAATGCTTTCTAAGTTCATCGGAAAAGACCAACTAGCCCATAATAAGGTCTTGCAACTCCATATGTATTAATACTATAGGTTTCTGGAAATTATTGCAAATTTAGACACTAGTCCAATGGGAAATGAAATTAGATGACCCCTGTAAATTTAATTTGTTTGAAATACCCTAAGTGCCAGTGTTAGTTCTCATGAGCTGAATATGCACACTGGGAAACTTTTGACCTCTAAAGGCTGAAAAAAGGAGAATTAGCACTATCTCTCTGTAAATCTTTCCTAATCATTCTGATTTGCTATAATAATGTCTTTTTCCAGGAACATAAAGTTTAAACAGTCCAAGAAGTACAAAAATTTTATGAAGCGTAAAGTAATGTAGGCTCATTTCCAACACTGAGTCACCATAGGAGACATGATAATGCGAAGGCTTCAGCTTGAATCTAAACACGTCCTGTGAATACACAGACAGAAATGCAATAGAAACCTCTGCACATTGTGTGTGAAGCTGAAACTGCAATTCAGTTTCTCAATCCCATAACCACGTATTTCACAGAATCACAGAATCATAGAATCATAGAATCATAGAATAGTTTGTGTTGGAAGGCACCTTAAAGCCCATCCAATTCCAGCCACCCCTGTCATGGGCAGGGACACATCCCGCTAGATCAGGCTTCCCAAGGCCCCATCCAACCTGGACCTGAAGACCTCCAGGGATGGGCTAAGTGCAAGGTCCTACACCCGGGTTAGGGCAATCCCTGGTTTCAATACAGGGTGAGGAATGATGTGATTGAGAGCTGCCCTGCAGAGGAGGACTTGAGGGTGCTGGTTGATGAGAAGCTTGACATGAGCTGGCAATGTGTGCTCGCAGCCCAGAAGGCCAATCGTGTCCTGGGCTACATCAAAAGAAGTGTGGTCAGCAGGTCAAGGGAGGGGATTTTCTTGTGAGACCTCATCTGGAGTATTGTTTCCAGTTCTGGAATACTCAACATATTTCCATCAGGAGCTAAAAAAAAATCTTCCTTTATTTCTAATTTGGTATTTTCATTGGCTTGAAGGTAGAATACCTCATCTATTGTGCAGATTTCCTGCTATCACACAGCAAAGTTCCTGTGTGCTACAAGCTTAGCCTGCGGAAAAAGTTTAACTCCAGAGCAGTGAGTGCAGCAACCTTGAATATACTTTCTTCTTATACTTTTATCAGTTGGAAATTATATTTCCAAGCTTTTCTGTTGCTTGCTTTTTGAGTTGTGTGTGCCGTGTCGTTCTTCCCACCCCTCAAAAAAAAAAAAAAAGAAGAAAAAAAAAGGAAAAATAAAATAAAATAAAAATAAAATAAAAAAAGGAAAAATAAATCACTGCTGCATCTGTTGAGCTTCATTTCGAGACAGACTGGCACGCAAAATCTGTGCTGAATTAATGTCTTTGGGGTGGGCAGCATAGCAAAGCAGAGGTCTAATTACTACAGAAGAAGTTAAGGAGCTTAAATCTTGCAGCCTTTGGTCATAAAATTTGCACAATGAAAGGATATATCAGAGGGCAAAGGATTAAAATGAGAACATACTGGAAATAGTTCAGTATTGACCTGGTGGCACCATCTATTATGTTTTCACACTGTTGTGCCTCAGAATATTGTAGGAAAAAGAGTGACTGAGGTTGAATAGACAACTTGCAAGAGCTGTCTGGGTATTATAATGAGACCTGACAATTCATTAAGTATTCTTACTTTCTATCCATCATGTAAATCCACAGCAGATAAATACTGGTGAAGATGTAGCCTTATTAACGCATTGTTAAATACTGGTGAAGATTTAGCCTTATAAACATTAAAGATTTATTGTCAAGGTTCTGAAAATCCCATAAATCTTTGATAGCACTAATGTCTTCTTTTTTTTCTTGTATAGAGTGCAAGCAGGATAAAACTTTCTTACTCATTAATATAAAAAAAAAGCAAGAAAAATAATATAAAGTAATATAAAGAAAGTACAGAGAATTTAAAGAAATCAAAATAAAGCAATGGAGCAGTTTGAATGCACGGTTTTCATACTCTTCTCTGAATTTTTTGATGTTCATATGCCTTACTTGAGTAGCCTGACATGTTACACTCCAGAAGGTAGTGGCATTTGCAGGGAGGAAGAAAAAACACCAAGACTTTGTCCTCTCCAGGGCTGCTGCCACCATTTCTACGTGCAATATGTTTGGGCTGGTGTTGATTAACAGTTTTAGTGAATAGTGGGATGACAATTAATAACTTCGGTGACTTTGTGCAGGGTGCAGCCCAGTGTGCTCCTTTCCTAGGAGCCTAAACCTGAGAGGACCAGAGACTTCAGGGTATGAGACATGTGAAAGCCTCCAAACTTCAGCTGGCTGTGGATGGAAAGCTGCTGAAGTTTCCATAACACTGTCCAAGCAGTGGCACAGACAGTCCGGTTGTGGACCACAGAGCTGGCTGTACCCAACAAATGTCACTTTGTTTATTACTTAAGTTCACTGAGAGGACTGTGAGGCAGCACTAAGCTGTGGAGATGGAAATGCGTTATTGAAGGATATAATATACATCTTGAACTTTCCCAAGCCTTGTAACTGTTAACGTTCAACATGCTGGAGATTTATCACAAAGGCAGTGTCTATAATTAACATGACAAGTGTTTGCAATCACCTTGTGTAATGAAATGAGATGTTCTCTGGCATTGCTGAAGAGAGTTATGATACAGCAAACACCCTTTGGCTGATGCACGATGTCAAAGGCTCTGAGGCAGTAAAGGCGATAGAGACACACAGGGGTGGTTTGTGACTTATCATGGAAGTTTTGAGGTGCCCTTGCCCTTCTGTGAATGTTTCCAAGAGGTAGAGTGCCAAGAAGAACAGTTTCTCTCAGCCGTGGTTCAGAAATCCCAGCTCCTGGCAGTGTCCTGATACCTGTCTGCTGGGTAGGAAATTGGTCATAGCAGGTTGGAAAGGAGTTCTTAAAATTAACCATGTATATATCATTCTCTTCTTCTGTCTACGCTCTACATGTGTTTCCTCTTCTTCTGCTGAATCCCTGATATTTAATACATCTACTGCAGATCTGTGGTGTCTCCATCCATTTATTTCATCTTGTGTATGCTTAAGTCTGGGTTTGAAACTTCTTATTTTGGCTCCTGCCTTTGTAAAAATAAGACTTGTTTCTTGTATTATGCCTTGTGAAGGCTGATTGATATTGGAAGAGTCATATTTATTACTTGTTATTTTCCATAAATCTTACAGGATATATTAATGTAATAATGATAAACAGGCAGTGAATTGACTTAGGCTTGAAAAATAACAATTCTGAGGTCATAACCAAAACCAGCTATGTTTTTAGATCAAGCTTATAACAACTATGTTTTCATTTTATTGTGATGCATAGTATCATGATATTAAGCAAATAAAATTCATGAAAATAGAAGCTACAAGACGTAATTATTGACTTGGTTTGGCCTGAAGGAATGGAACTCTGTTTCAGCCAAACAAGATAACATCAAATTTTTATTCCTTGCATTTTGTTGCTCATGACTCATCTCTCGCCAATCCAATTATCTTTCTAAATACTGCAACTGTTTTCAGAAGTTATTTCACGTAATTTTAGGCAACTTCTCCTGTGCTACTTACCAAAATCAAACAAGTAGTAAATTAAAGCAAGACTCACTGCCTGCCATAGAATCACAGAATGGTTTGGGTTGGGAGGGACCTTAAAGTTCATCCATTTCTGACACCCTGTCATGGGCACAGACACTTTCCGCTGGATCAGGTTAGTCAAAGCCTCAACCAACCTGGCCTTGAACTCCTCTAGGGATGGGGCAGCCACAACTTCTCTGGGCAACCTGTGCCAGGGCCTCACCACCCTCACAGTAAAAAGTTTTTTAATAATAGCTATTCTAAATCTCCTCTTTTACAGCTTAAAACTTTTCCCCCTCATCCTGTCCCCTCTGCAATCTCTTATAATGAGCCCCTCTCCATCCTTTCTTTAAGTACTGGAAGGCTGCTATAAGGTCTTCCCAGAGCCTTCTCTCTCTACACCAAATGTATTAATAACGTTAGAATTGAGAGCTAGTTTGCCCAGAAAAAAAATAAATAAATAATGAGAATCCTTCAAGGAGAAGGCCCTGGAATCTGAATTAGAATCTGAATTAAAAACCAGGTGACGGCAACAGCCCCGTGAAAACTCAGAATGTACTCTTTTCTGATGCAGAAGACTACAAAGAGCCTGTTGTTAGGAAGAAGGAAGTGAAAATACAATAGACAAGATTGGAAATGAATTCAGTATCATGTCACAAGACTTAAAGTTTTGGACACCTCTGAAAAATGTATTATTTTGGTTTGGTTTGAGGTGCTTCAGTTTGCAGTACCTGTAAAGCTACAGCTGTAATGTTATCTTTGCTATTTTGGAAATCTTTCACTTTGTAAGTAACAACAGAGGTGATGGCACATGGATGCAAGAGCTTTGGCAGCAACGCTTCTGAGCAACTTTTCATCTCATCTCTTTGCACCATGTCATAATCTTTCACTTCATGCAGCTCCTAAAACCTGATGAAACCTATTTTAAAACTTAGTGAGTTTTATTTTTTTGCCCCTGAGACACAAACCTTATGTTTCCCACAATAGAAGCCCAGAGCAGTTATCCACAATTAATATATGTAAAAAAAAGGTATTAACTGGTTGATTGCACTGGAAACAGGGTTCTGGTTCGTTGATGTACATCCTTCAAATTCAGCCAAGAGCATGAGTTCTCAGAGAGATCTGCATCTTCATGCAACAAAACAGTACATATCCTCTGGTGATAATATAATTCAAGTTGTTAGAAGCTTATAGGAACCTAAGCAGATGGTGAATAGAAAGGTTTTATTTGGATGCAGTTTTGAAGCCTTTTGAGAGGTGCTGCAGTGATGCTTGAGCCAGGTCCAGATTTCCCCAGGGTAGAGGTAGGATTGTGCTAGACTTGCCTTTTCACTGTGTTTCATCCAGTAGGCTTCTTCCACAAGCTAAACTCTATAGGGTGTGGATTTACGGCTCTTTAGCTCTCTTTGCACTTATTCTAGTGCTTAGGCAAACTAAAACTGATTTTTTCCTGGTTCTGTAGAGTCTGGTAACCTACCCCAAATCATGACACACCTGTTTCTGTTACAAACTGTGCATAAGAACAGATCTCACAAGGTAATTAACAGGTGAAAAATTCAAAACTAATTGCTTTATAGAAGCTTGTTTCTGTGACTCAACTAGGTCTCGTGATACTTATTTGAAATAGTAACTTGTGTAGGTACTGACTAAGGATTAGAAGGAGTTTCATAGCCTTACTATGAAATAAGAAACATTTTAGATGCACTGTAGACAGGACAAAAAATACTTAGAGGGTCCTACTCTGACAGACAGTTTTATAAGTAATTAACTGAATAAGCTTATAAATGTAACAAATAAGTGTATCAAGTATGACAACAGCTCCCATTTTCCCTGAGTGTATTACCTGATTAACATCGATTAACTCTCCAGGTCCCCACTGGATTAAATAATGTTCTCTCAAACACATGATATTTCAAACAACTGTATTAAACTCCCCCAAAAAAGAAAAAAAGAGCCATGAGTCATGTCTTTTATTCATTACTCTGAAAAGTAGCAATCCAGGATTCTCATAAAGCCAAATGAAATTTTTAGAGAAGACACGTACCATAAAATAACATAGCAATCCTTTCTAGGGAGCTGTTTTGATAGCTATGAATGCTACCCCACACAAACTTTATGCTCCACTTGGCACAACAAAGACAATTAAATGCATTGTTTACCCAAACAGTACAAGACAGCATATCTGCAGAAAGAGCTGCAAGGGGACAAATGTCATTTTTAGCAACACAAGTGAAATCTGATTATTTACATAACTAGATAGCCTTCTAAAACGCTCAAATCTCCATGGCAGGAGCATTTGCTCTCTACAGCTACCTAATGGGAGGTTGCAGAGAGGTGGGTGTTGGTCTCTTCTCCCAAGTGATAGGTGATAGGACAAGAGGGAATGGCCTTAAGCCGCACCAGGGGAAGTTTAGATTGGACATCAGGAAAAATTTCTTCACCGAAGGGGTTATCAAGCACTGGCAGAGGCTGCCCAGGGAGGTAGTTGTCTCCCCATCCCTGAAGGTGTTTAAAAAGCAGGTAGATGAGGTGCTTGGGAACATGATTTAGTAGTAGACAGGTATGGTCGGAGTTGATCTCTAAGGTCTTTTCCAACCTAATGATTCTATGATTCTGATTCTATGAAAGAAAACAGGAGCAGATTTAAAGATCTTGGTTTTTAAAATTAGTACTTTCCCTGTAGTTAAATTGCTGCAGAAGCTGGAAACTTCTTGGGAAGGAACATAAAGGTTAATAAATACATTTGCAGTGATAACACCTTTAAGTGCTTTCATTTGGCAACGATCACAGATAATTAAATCTCTTTGAGAATGAAGTCCAAATATGATCAAACAGGAAAATCACATTGGGAAGTTGTGTGATACAGCAAGGCCAACGTTAGTCCTCAGCTCCTGATGCTTCTTCTTGCCTGTCACTTTTTGGAGGACTATAAAAGGAAAGAGGGTAGCTGTTAGGGGCAAACATTTCCTCCATGCTTGTACCAATCTCCTCTTGATTAGAGACTGTGATCAAAGTAAATCACATGTCCTCCTGCAGTACAGTAGTGAGTGACTTTTTTACCCCATCACTTCTGAAATACTTCCGTGTCTTCTTGAAAGCAATGGGTTTTATCTTCCTTACTTTTTCAAAGTACTCTATTTAAAAGCATGTAATGGTTGTATTGTGAGATGAAAAGAGGTTGTGGTTAAATGGGTGTCAGTCTCTTCTCTCAAGTAACAAGTGATAGGACAAAGGGAAATGGCTTCAAATTGTGCCAGGGGAGGTTCAGATTAGATATTAGGAAATAAATCTTCACTGTAAGGGTTATTAGGCACTAGAACCAGGGAAGTGATTGGCTCCCCATCCCTTGAGGTATTTAAAACACGGGTAGATAAGGTGCCCAGAGATATGGTTTAGTAGTGGACAGGTACAGTTGAACTCAATGATCTCAAATGTCTTTTCCAACCCAAAGAATCTGATTCTATGATTCTCTAAGAATCCCTCTAAAGAACTGATCACCAATGAGAAACAAGCAGAAAATCAAACTGGTATTCTGTTAATTAATATCTTTGAAGTTTGGATTTCTTGAGCAGCCGATTGCTAACAGTTTACACTTACTATATGCTCTTTCCCCTGATATCAGCTAGGGATATCTTCATTTTCCATATACCAGTGGATGGTTATTTAAATGAAATTATTCATGAAGTCTTTATGTTATGGTGGACAGCAGAAAGGCTATGGTGCATTGACTTTATTTTTTAATAAAGAAAGATTAAACTCTGTAGGTTAGAGAATAATCAATTACATCCTCCTCTCTATGAAGTTCAATATTATCTTAATATAATACATTGCTGTTAACTATTTCAGTAGAAAATGCATTTTTATTCCATGAACATGCTGTTCTACTTTTAATTTTTTTGATGGAAACTTTAATGTTTTAAAAGAGATCTTCAATTTGGGTGACTCATGTTAACTACCAATACATCTGCACTTTATGGTGGCTTTAATAATCAATAATCTTGGTTTAGCACTCAAATTTATCTGACGTATTTGCTAGGTTAAAAGCCTCTTTATACTACACTAAGTTAAAAATCAAATTTCCATAATGCTTGAATATCTACATTACTAGGCTTAGCTGAAGTTTATATAACCTCCAGATTACCACAGAGTCTTAAAAATCTGTTTAAGGAAGTATTTTGGATTATCTGTTGATTATAATATATTTTGTGATAGTTTTTTTGCTTTTTTTTTTTTTCTCTCTACTAAAGCTGCAGATAAAAACAGAATATAAGTTCCTTATATATTGCTTGGAAATAAACAGTGGGCAGCTGGTTAATTCTCTAAAACTACATGTTGCAAACTGTTACAGGGCAAACTGTTATGCTCATTTTTCTAAACTACCACAGAACCTCAGCAGGCTACAGACCTTCTTTCACATAAATAATCGGTGTTTATACTAACAAATAGTGGAGCACTAAAATTGTATTTAGTCTTTTGGGCTTCAACAATGACCAGGTAACTAGAATCAGTTGCCTGGAATGATGTATTTCTGCCCTTTGGCTGTGAGACTGTAATGCCAGCGGATAATACACTTGTGGGAGCTGTGCTGGTGAGGGGGAACTCCTCTGCTTGGGGTCAGAGCTAAGGGAGGAAGGAACTAGACTGAGGATTATCAAGGAGTGTGAGAGGGAAAGAGACCAGTGGAGCATCGCCCTCTCACAAACTGAGCAGGCTGCCACAGCGAGCGCAGTTGTGACCTACCCATCCACCAGCTGTAAGACTGAGGAGAAAAAAGATGGGGATGGCAGCAAGTTCCTGCCCGGAGCAGAAAGTCTGTTGTCCCCATTCACTCAACAAACCCCCAGGTTCCCTTGCAGAACAAATACTAAGCATTGCAAGTGGAATCAATCCCCTCAGACGAAGAGAATGGCTCCCACAGCCTAGAAACATTCCCTAGGCTGCGCCATCCTCAAAGGAACATCAAAACAACCACTGAGAAAAAGAAGAGAAGAGGGATTGTCTTGGGAGATTCCCTTCTGAAGGGAACAGAGGGCTCTATCTGCAGACCGGACCCGCTGCACAGGGAGGTCTGCTGCCTGCCGGGGGCCTCAGCGAAAGACATCATTAGAAAACTTCCTTCCCTGGTGAAACCCACATATTATTACCCTCTGCTAGTGTTCCAATTAGGCAACAATAACATACAGAGGAAGAAGCTGAGAGCAAAAAAAAAAAAAAGAAAAAAAAAAAAAAGAAAAAAAAAATGGTGAAGGGCTCTGGGGCACAAGTAGAGTAGTTTACCTCCAGTTCAACAACAGCGAACAAAGAGGGGAGATCAAGAAGAATCAGTCGATTAATACCTGGCTCCAAACCTGGTGTGAGGAGCAAAACTTTGGGTTTTCTGATCATGGACTGGCCCATGCACCTCCAGGCTTCCTTACCAGGGATGGGGCACTTGTAGAGACTTATGAGTTAGAGGAGCAGAACAAAGCTCCCATGTTCCAAGAGGAGGTGGTTAGAGACTTACTTGCCCAATTAGACACTCACAAGTCTGTGAGGCCAGATGGGATACACCCAAGAGTACTGAGGAGGCTGGTGGACGTACTTGCCAAACGCCTTTCCATCATCTTAATGATTGGACTTGACAGTCCAGTGGGTCCTTTCCAACCTGGTGATTATATGATCTTCCAGCAGTCCTGGCTGACTGGGGAAGTTTCACTTGACTGGAGGCTGGCGGATGTTATACCCATCTACAAGAAGGGTCTGAGAGAGGACCCAGGAAACTACAGGCCTGTCAGCTTGACCTCAGTGCCAGGAAAAGTCATGGAACAGGTGATCTTGAGTGCTATCATGAAGCACATGCAAGAGAACCGGGTGATCAGGCCCAGTCAACACAGGTTCACGAAAGGCAGGTCTTGCCAAACTAACCTGATCACCTTCCATGACAAAGTGAGTCGATTAGCAGATGAGGGAAAGGCTGTGCATGCCGTCTTCTTGGACTTCAGTAAAGCTTTTGACACAGTTTCTCACAGCATTCTGCTTCAGAAACTGTCTGCCTCTGGCATGGACAGGCGCACACTCTCCTGGGTGAAAAACTGGTTGGATGGCCAGGCCCAGAGAGTGGTGGTCAATGGAGTTAACTCCAGCTGGAGGCCAGTTACAAGTGGGGTTCCTCAGGGCTCGGTACTGGGTCCAGCCCTGTTCAATGTCTTTATCAATGACCTGGATGAGGGGATCAAATGCACCCTAAGTAAGTTTGCGGATGACACTAAGCTGGGTGGAAGCATGGATCTAGTGGAGGGTAAGGAGGCTCTGCAAAGGGATCTGAACAGGCTGGACCGATGGGCTGAGGCCAATGGCATGAGGTTCAACAAGGCCAAATGCCGGGTCCTGCGCTTGGGGCACAACAACACTCTACACTGCTACAGACTGGGGGAAGAGTGGCTGGAGAGCTGCATGGAGGAGAAGGACCTGGGGGTGTTGGTTGACAGCTGACTGAACATGAGCCACCAGTGTGCCCAGGTGGCCAAGAAGGCCAACGGCATCTTGGCTTGGATCAGAAATGGTGTGACCAGCAGGTCCAGGGAGGTGATTCTCCCTCTGTACTCAGCACTGGTGAGACTGCACCTTGAGTACTGTGTTCAGTCCTGGGCCCCTCACCCCAAGAAGGATGTTGAGGCTCTGGGGTGTGTCCAGAGAAGAGCAACAAAGCTGGTGAGGGGGCTGGAGAACAAGTCTTATGAGGAGCAGCTGAGAGAGCTGGGGTTGTTTAGCCTGGAGAAGAGGAGACTGAGGGGAGACCTTATTGCTCTCTACAACTACCTGAAAGGTGGTTGTGGAGAGGAGGGAGCTGGGCTCTTCTCCCAAGTGACTGAGGACAGGACAAGGGGAAATGGCCTGAAGCTCTGCCAGGGGAAGGTCAGGCTGGACATCAGGAAAAAAATTTTCAAAAAAGGGTCATTGGGCACTGGCAGAGGCTGCCCAGAAAGGGGGTGGAGTCACCATCCCTGGAGGTATTTAAAAGACGTGTGCATGAGATACTCAGGGGCACGGTTTAGGAATTGATAGGAATGGTTGGACTCGATGATGCAAGAGGTCTTTTCCAACCTAGTGATTCTGTGATTCTGTGAGTGGGACTGGATACACAGGACAGTCTGTGAGTGTCTGGGCAATAAACCGAAAAATATTACTATTAATCGAACGATAATACATTCAATTAATCTTTTAAGAATGCAGGGTAAAGCTAGGGAAAAAAAGGCCTATTTTTTAAACAGTGGTCTGAAATATAAATTTCTGCACTTATGTTTCTCACTTTTGCATTATTGCTCAGGAACTCCATATAAATTTCATTCTAGGCACTAGGGCAGAAAAAGCTTAAAGGTAATCCTTCTTTTTGGGAGTCTTCAAATACTTAACAAACTTGAGATTGGCAGTTTTAAGGCAGGAAAATGTTTTTCCGTGTGAGAAAGTGTTTACAATAGTCAAAGCACCTGGAATTAAGCTACTCATCAGGCTTGAGTCAAACTAAGTTTCATGCTGTTCACTTCTTGTTGTAAAATGACCCCCACATGGCACAATTGCCTAATCTCTATGTACTGCAAAGGTTTTATGCTGCAAGAAACATTTGTTTTCTTCTTTCGTTTTCCTTCTTTTTTTGTTTCACTTCTTTAATGTGATGCTTATGTTAGCAGCGATATCATACCGGCCCAGCCTACGACGTAGGTTTGAGAGCATGGTCTGAACCACACCAAAACATACTTATGTAGCATCTAAAAATATCCATTAACAATATCTAGCTTTTGGAATTGCAGGACCTAAAGATATCCATCACCAATATGTAGCTTTTGAGATGACGTAATTTAACATTGACCACTGAAATGGTTGTCCAGACAGAGTTGGGTTTTGAAAGGAATTGGGATTATTTATCTCTCCAGGAGATTTTATTTCAGCACAATTCAAATCTAGTGTTATAGCATGGAACTCAGGTGAGAAGAAATCTAGTTGTCAAAGCATGCAAAACTCTTCATCAGCAGATTTGTCTGAGCAAGAAATGAGTCATCATCTTGCAAGTATTTTATGCTTTCCCTTCACTGTAGGATTTTAATTGGCAAATACTTCACTGCTTAATGACTGCAAATACTAGGTCTTATTTCTGTTTTTCCCACCTCCTGAGCTAACCATATCATCAAAATCTTAATTATTTCCCATCCAAGCAATGTCTGCCATTTGTCACTACGATTTAAAACTTTTTTTACCTGAATCTACCTGTTAATTTTTGCTGTCACATATATCACCATGGAGCAGGAATATGCCAACCTATGGCAAAGAAAGGGAGATATCAAGTGTTTTGACTGCTGTATTAAAAAGCCACTGGGTAAAATGTAAAACAGATGCTGAAACCAGCATCTGAGTGTCCCCTGAGAGATGGCTTTTTCAGGGACTGCAATGCAGAGATAATGTTCATGAGTGTCAGGTCTCTGACTCAGTAAAACTTGATTTTATTTATTTCTTTTGCACAGCTAGGTCGTTGAACGACTCTCCAGAGTCCAGCCTCCAGGTTACAGATTTTTCAGGAACAGAAAGGACTGAGCGTAGCCTTCCCATTTCCTAGGCAAATACTCTACATCCTTGCCTATTGCCTGAAAAGTGAGCTTGACTCCTGTCATAAAAGCAAATAGTGACCACTACTGGATTTTGCAACCCTATTTTTGTAGTACAGTACTTTTGGACAATGCCTCAGCACTAAGCTAGAGGCTGTCTCAGATGGGTAAGGGGCTTTAATTTGCCTTTTAGCATCCCCTGAGGCATCTGTATCTAGATTCTACTGAATCTGAACTGAGAAAAGGGCTACAGTACCAGGTCAAGACTTCACTACAATTTTCTAGGCATGATTTTACCAGAGAGAGCATTATGGCAAAACTCACCTTTCCTCACTGCAGGAGACAGGCTAAATGTAGATGTGGTTGTGCTGTCCAGTAACTGATTTTGTTGGCTTATGTGGTGTCATTGGCAAGATGGAGTAACAACCATGATGGGAAACCTTGTTTTCCTGGCTTTGTTCTACTAGCAGCCTGTGCAGCCCCGGGTCTCAGCTATAGCCCTGTCACTGTAACTCTTGGGACTTGCCTAGCTTGAGCAGATCATTGGACAGGAGGAATTCAGCATGTGTATACGTCTAGAAAATATAGGGGAAAAGGAAAAGGGCATCTGGGTTTAGGCACTGCTAGGATTTGATAGCATTGCTTTCATATTTGCCGCGATTGAGAGACGGGACGCAGCTTGATGCAAGCAAAATGTCGTCTTTATTGCGCGGCTAACTTATATTTATACTACTAGTTACAGCTAATTAAGGCTCATACATATTGCAAAAAGCAAGCTCATTATTGGCTAATACAAAAGGATTTTCTCTCTAAACATCTGCCTCACTTAACGACAGTTTCCTGCCATTCAACAACAAGTACCCGCGATCAAGACACAAAGTTCCCCTCTCCCTCCCTCCCAGGGGCTGTGGCCGACAAGTTCCAGCACGTCCGCTTTTATCAACTGCTCCGTGCTGGGGGTTTTCTTGAAGTCGGATAGATCCTGTCCAACATCTCCCCCTTCCTGTTGCACAACAAGAATCTTTTTCACAGATCGCGCTACCAACCTTTGCAAACATTGTAATAAACATGGCAATAAAAGTAATAACAAAGACACCTAAAGCATATACAACCATTTTTACAAGGCTTCTCAACCACCCTGAAAGTCCCCATCCTTCAAAGAGTTTATCTAACCAGTCCCAACTATCACTCCGTTGTAACTTGGAGACTCCAGTCTTAAGCTGTTGAATGCTTCGAAGTGGTCGGAAAGATTCATGCAACACATACCCTCGAAATCCTCACAACCATGTCCCTGTGCCAAAAGCAAAAAATCTATTGCAGCTCTATTTGGTAATGTAACATGCCTAACACTATTAACATCCGCTAACAAGCCACTCAAAGCCATTGAAGTAGCTTTAGTCTGCTTACTCAACCAACATCCCAAATTTGTCAGCTTTGTCAAGGCTGCTGCAGTTGCTACCCCAGGAGCTAATGCTGAGGCAGCTACAATTTCTCCAGGTTCCCAGAAAGGTGACTGCACTCTCACAGTCAGCCCCAAATAGATGGATAGATCGTTTATTTTGTTTACTTCGTTTCTTGTTATAAATCATAGTGAGATTGGGAGTGAGTAACGTAAGCCATCCAAGGCTACATAGCCTGCAATTAAATTTTGACAATATTCCTCTGCACACTTTACCTCCATTAATCAGAGAAAAAAAATTCTACATGCAAAGCAACTGGAAAAGAAAAAGAACGTGATACTTTAGGAAAGATATGACTATACAAGACTGCAGCGTTTTTATACACAGGTAAAGTAGCATTTACATTCTGACCTTTCTGAGTGATGTTATAGGTACAATTATGCATTACACAAGCATCCATTGTTACTGACCTATTTCGCTGGAATTTATCTTGGACCGCTGTCTGTAATGACAAAACATAACCTCTTCCTGTCATTTTTAGCTCAACAGGTCCTTCCCAACCACCTGAGTCCCAGTCTTTGTATAGTACTTTGATACCTTGCTGGTCCTGGTTATTCAGTCCTGACTCTAGCGATCAGTGATGGATTACAATAGAAGGACTAGTTCTATTTCCAGTTAAATGTAAATTAAAGTTCAACACATAAGTCGCCTTTGCAATTCTTTCGCTAGGAGGTAACATTTCTCCCCCCCCCCCTTTTTTTTTTCAGTTTGAGCTTTACTTATAAAAGGTACTAATTGTGCTATTAGACCAAATGCCTGACCATCAAGCCATCTATGAGCTTTTCTCTCAGTAATGGCTTTTTCAATTTTGCCCAAAGTTTGTTGTGCATCACTCCTAAAAGTATGAGATGCTCTTAAAGCCATGTCCTCCCTTAAGAAGATCAAATAATGGACTTAGTTCTGCATTAGTTATACCCAGATAAGGTTTAACTCGATTGATTGTTCCTAGGAGCCTTTATAAATTGTTTTAACTACTATTTGCAATTTGGCTTGCTGGGGTTCAATTGTGGCATTCAAAATTTTCCACTCAAGATATTTCCAGGTTTGAATTTTATTTTTTTTTTCTATTTTTTCTTTTTCCGTTTTCTTTTCTGTTTTTCTTTCCGTATTTCCTGTTTTCTTTCTTTTCTCTATTTTTTCTATTTGTTTTATTTTTTCTCTCTCCTTTCTTTTTTCTTTTCTAGGTATTTTAAAATCTTGTCCTCTGCAGCCTTTCAATTTAAAGGTCCCAGGTAAATCTCCCTTTTTGCCGGCTTAATGGACGTTTGAGATTGAAAGGTCTCAGAGTTGCATTTTTAAGATTAATCAAAACAGAGGCTCAATATAACCAAAACACAATTTGCAAGTCTTACAAACGTTTAAAGAGCTTTAAACACACACACGCATACACACACAGAACCACTCTTTTGAGAGCTGGATTCATATACCTATAAAACAATGTTTACGACCGGTCAATAAGAATAGCATGATGGTATGGATATTTAAACTATACACGGCACCGAACACACACAACACTCAAAACATGCACATATATCACAAAATAAGGTTTGTATCAATTGTTTAACAGGTAATAGTCTTTGGTTGTTCGAGCATTTTCGTGGCAGAGGACTATCCTATGATGGCTGTGAATTCTTCATGCATACGATGGAGCCGGTGGCTGTTTCGAGAGCTAGGGTGGGGGCAGCTTGGTGATGAAACAGTCAGTACTTTCTCTTTTTACAGCTTTTCGAATTTCTTTTATCGCTTCATAACTAACTGATTTCCAGAGAAGATCTGGTGTTTCCTCTGCCACGCCATCTTCTTCCTCCTCTCTGCCACGCCATCTTCTTCCTCCTCTGATCCCTCTGTTCGGGCGCCAGTTGTTGTGAGGGAGGTTCAGAGGCCCTTGTTTTTTGTCGAGAAAGGAAGACGTGCACAACTCAATATGAGTCATAAGCAGGCTCCTTCTCAGGGTTCACCGGTCCTGGATCAAAGGGATCCTCCTCAGGAGGATGGCCGATGGCGCACAGTTCTGGTAGCGCGGAGGGTCCATCCTTTACTAGTGGTAACGGAGGGATAACTGGAGAGTCCTCCTCCTCTTTCACCTTGTCTTGGGGGCTCTTTTCTTGTACTTTTAAAGTCTCAAAAATACTCCTCCACCACGGGAGCATACGCTGTGCTTCAGCATTCCCTGTAGTTGCTGCATCCCATAGTTTTACCCCTACGTCATCCCAAAGTTCCCACGTAAAAATAGTAGACTCAGTTACAGCGGGTATTTTTGCCTGTACCCATTTAAGTATGATCTTAAGATCATGCCCAGAAAGATTCCTCCCATGTTTTCGAAGGAGGGCTTTCATAAATTCATTAACGTCTCTTTCGGGGGAAGACATCTGATTCCCCATGTTTCCCACGGCTCACCTCTATTCTCCAGAGGGATTGTTCCTGGCCGGGATCCTGCTTCCTTTCAGCAGCTCATTCAACGTTCTGCGTGCCACACAGATAGGTGGTTATCAACCTCCTCACACGAGGTCACCCATTTGCCGCGATTGAGCGACGGGACGCAGCTTGATGCAAGCAAAATGTCGTCTTTATCGTGCAGCTAACATATATTTATACTACTAGTTACAGCTAATTAAGACTCATACATATTGCAAAAAGCAAGCTCATTATTGGCTAATACAAAAGGGTCTTCTCTCTAAACATCTGCCTCACTTAACGACAGTTTCCTGCCGTTCAACAACAAAGTACCCGCGATCAAGACACAAAGTTCCCCTCTCCCTCACTCCCTCCCAGGGGCTGTGGCCGACAAGTTCCAGCACGTCCGCTTTTATCAACTGCTCCGTGCTGGGGGTTTTCTTGAAGCCAGGCAGATCCTGTCCAACAATATTTACCTCTGATTTGCTGAAAGTGTGATAAGTTCTGGCTTGTCTAAAAAGTGGTATGTGGAGCAGGAGCAGGGAAGGGACATGTACTCAGTGTTGGCTGAATGCACCTTGGATCCTGTTTTGGGAGACATCTGAATTCAGTTTTGGGACCCTCAGTACAATAAAGATATTGAGCTGCTGGAGCGTGGCCAAAGAAGGGCAGTGAGGTTGGTGAAGGGCCTGGAGCGTAAGTCTTAAGAGAATCAGCTGAGGAAACTGGGATTTTTTAGCCTAGAGGAAAGGAGGCTGAGGGGAGACTTTATTGCTCTCTACAACTACCCTAAAAGAGGTTGTAGCAAGATGGGTGTTGGTCTCTTCTCCCAAGTGACAAGTGACAGGACAAGAGGAAATGGACTCAAGTAGCACCAGGGGAGGTTTATATTAGATATTAGGAAAAATTTCTTCACTGAAAGAGTAGAGAAACATTGGAAGAGGCTGCTCAGGGAAGTGGTGGAGTAACATTCCCTGGAGGTGTTCAAAAAACATGTAGATGTAGTGATTCTGGACATAGTTTAGTAGACATGTTGGTATTGTCTTGGTGGTTGGAAATGGTGATATTAGAGGTGTCTTCCAACTTTAACGATTCTATGATCTTATAAGTCAGTCATCTGAGAAGCTGAACTCGGTATTCCACTTTTATTATTATTAATCGATACTTGTTTAGCAAGGTGAAGGAAGCCCTTTCTTAAGACAGAAATCCCACTGTACCTGATACTGTTCAAAACAAGAACGAGGAGGCCCTACCGCTCACGGTACTATGACTTTATCAACACCATCTTCCACCCTAAGGAAAATGAAAAAAGAAACCTAACGGTCCCAGTCAAGAGCCGTGATCTGCTTTGCATTTATGCATTTACTTCCAGGTCAGTTTCATAATCAAACTGAAGATTCTTCCAAAGTTTTAAAGAATTGTAGTGCTCTCATTTTTAAATAATATCTGATTACTTCTCATTCAAGCTGTGATATAATAGAGAAATTAATTAAACCAAATGTCACTGTAGCTATATCTGTAATGAATCTCAGTGCCCTAAAACACTCCAAAAATTGACATGATCAAAAGAAATTGTATTAAAGGTCTATGGCATTTAGTAAGTACTTGGTAAAGGATAATGATATGTCACACCAATAGTTTTATGTACTTGAAATAACCATTTATTTATACAGAGCTCTGTTGTCTGGGGACCTTGGATGAGTCTCTGCCCTGCTGTATCGTGCTCTGAAGGCACAGGGTAGGATGGCCACTATCCCACAGAGCTCCCAGTATGAATAAGCCAAACAGTAGGGGTAAGTGCTGGGGTTCAAACCTCCTGACTTCACAAATTGCTACTGAAATCCTCAGCTGGCCACCAGCACCTAACTGCAAAGGAAGGAGGAATGCTAGATGCTGCTAAGAAATTGGAGTCGGTGGCTGCCCCTGAGGAGTTCCCCATACATCTGTGGGTGAAGGGATGCATCGGGTGACTTGGAGGCCCATTATGGCTCATTTTCCTCTATATCCATATTTAATACTTGGAGGGCAAAATCATAGGGAACCACTTTAGTTATTAGCTCCACTCCCTGATGGGTACCAGCCACAAGATAAAACAGACATTAAGTCCTGCAATATTTCTAAAGCATTGACTTCATATGCCACAGACTACAAAATACTTCTCAGTACATGACTAGTATGAAGCTTGAAAATTTCTATTATTAATGAAAAGAAAACGGAAGATCAAAGAGGCAAGAATTTGTAGCAAGTGCTTCAGTAACCTCTGCAAAAGCCATTTGTTGTTCACTGGCTGCTTGCACAATAAGTATTTACTGTTGCATTTTAACCTGACATGGATAGAAAGGAACTAGATATGATGGTCTATTTTGGCTCTTCTATCATCCCCTCTCTGCTGTCCCTGTGCTCAGTAATTTTCACTTCTTCAATACCTTTCATACCTACATCTGCTACCTTTAACCATACAACAATAACTAGGACTGCAAATTTCCCTGTATTCTTAGCCCAGTGTATCCTATAGCCTCCTGCTGTTTCACATCAGACTGTTTCAATACACCTTATCCTCTCCTCTGCCCTCCTCTCCATGCTTCACTTTCCCAGACGCATCCCAGATCAGATGTTCATTGATAACTTTATAGTACCATATCTAAGGGCTAATAATGAATGACAATAAGCCATGTATGTGTGACATAAATTTCCCTTGCACCTGCACATTTGCACATGTCATCTGATCTAGCTGCTGGGTTTTTTTTGGAGAGGGGTTAGAGGCTATCCTGATACAGGTCATCAACCACAGAAAAACAGCCTTCTCTCAGTCATTGTGTTCCTTTCTGAAAGCAAAGCCGTCTCTGACAGCTAATGTTGGAGAGAAACCAAGACAAAGCATGAAGCTGTGGTGAGGACCCTAAGTCTCCTCTGCCTGTATCTGATCTGATACCGGTCTTTTATAACATCTGACTTTTCAGTATCTCCAGCTATCATGCTTACCTTATGCTGCCATGATGGAAGGAACCAAATATTTTGGTCACATACAATATCTTCACAATAAGTACATCAGAAATGGTAAAATCCAGTCTCTGCAGGTTGAGCACATGGTTAGTCTGGCTAGTCTGCTGAATTTATAGGAGGCTCCTTGCGTTCCATGTCCTTTCTGATCTAATTATTAAAAAACTCCTTTGTGTTTATCATTTTTGCAAGGCAGCCTCTGTAAAGTAGGCTCTCCTGCTGTGTCTATAAAGGTTGTTTGATATGATGCAACTTCAACAGGCCAGTTATATTCCTCCTTTTACCATTCAGTAATCAGTGATGCAAGTATACCTCAAGGATTTGATCTTTTCTTGCAGTTAGGCAAACAAAATGGAACAAGCTTAACACACTCTTTCACACACTCTGGTCCATATTCACTTGTTTGTAGCTCTACAGAGTTTAGCTAAACTCCATCTGCTTATTTTAAAAGCAGATGTACAAAAATACCAAACTACCAGACACAAATTATCATAACTAGCATCCATATGGCAATTGTAAAAACAGAAATGTAAAAATTTGAGGGGAAAATGTCATCCAAAAAATCACTAAAAATTTTAGAAATATTTTGCAAAACTTCTTGCAAAACTTCTTGCAAAATACAGCTACTCTTGACAAAATTTCATGAAAAATTAGTTTCCATCTTTTGCACTGATGCAAAATCCCTTTAACCTTATAAACTATCCTTGTCAAAATGGCCTTCAAATATTTCTCGTTGTGTAATATAGAACAATATACACATTGTAGATTTAACAGAAATTCTTTTCCAACATAAACATGTCTCAGTTTGGATTATATTCAATTGATCTTCTGACAAAATTTTCCTTGATCTATCAGTATATACACAGACTTTCAGAGTCAGGACACTGTAGCTGCACTTATGGCTGTGAAAATAAGTTAGTTTGAGTCAACTTGAGAAGAGAGGAAGTAAGAGAATGAGTTGGAATGGAAATGTCAAGCGAAAGAAATGAATTGTATTTTCCTTTCAAATTAGTCAGCTTGGAGAGTGACAGGAAAAGTTTCATGTTTAAAAGACCTTTTGTTTCTGAAAATTTTCAGCATCTAGAAGTCCTGTGTTATATTGGAAACTCTTCCTTCTTTTAGCTGTGCTGTAATTTTCCATGAGACGCAGACAGCTTAACAATAATACTTACTGTGTCATGCAGTTCTTCAAAGTCTTGCACAAATACTAAAGAACTCTCTGGAAAATTAGGCAGAAAATCATAGTTAAACACAGCTGCATCTTAGCTAATATTTTTAAATATATGTATATACAAGAGACACGTAATTAAAACAAGAGGGGAGAATTCTGCTCTTGCTACAGAGTACAGTTGTCAGTCAAACAATTTTTAGACCTTGGTCTGAGGCTGTGCCTATGTATAAGACTCTAGATTGACAGGCAAGTTCCATCTCCGTGGATGCAACAACCTATTTTTGTATAATAATGTGGGTTTTGATTGGCAACTCAACAATGGCAGAATTCAGCCATCCGTGTACCCTTTTTATACCCTGGTTATCTACTACTATACAGCTCCGTAGTTGTACACACCCAAGCTGTCAAGAAAAATGATTCTAGTGCTCAACTGTACAAAACTAGCACAGTCCAGAAGATCTGAACATCAAAATAAGAATATTAAAATCATAACATTACATAAAAATTTAATATTCTGCTATCCATGACTTATTTACTGTATCCTAAGCAGTGTGACTGATGTTCCCAAGTGCTTCACAAAGTTTATCTTTCTTTCACTCTGGCATTGGTTATAGTTTCAAGGATTGCACAAAAGAAGCAGGGTGGGAAAGAGTGAGTTTGAAATGTTCAGTGACGGCCCACTTCAACATGTCTTACTGCTTACACCACCTTTCTGTGCTGGACACAAAATACTGGAAGATTATATAAACCCAAAAAAACTGAGCTCTACAGCATTATTTTCACTGCTCACTTTCTTTGCAGTAAAATACTGCTTTGGTTTACATGGAAGGTTCTCAGATTTTGTAAAGTTTAGAATGGTGACGTTTTGTTCTACTATGGACAGAAAATCTTCTTTCTTGATTTAATAGATCTCGGGTTGTATTGTTGTAAGAGAGGTGTTTGCATGCTGAACCATTTAATGCACTTGGAAAAACACTTTGTTAAGTACTAGGCTTCTTATCTTTGCCAGATAGCAATACTGCAATTCATTTACTCATGTATTTTCATAGCAAGTCAGTAGAGCTCTCTGTCTTGACAATTTGTTGTCTGGTACAAGTTATTCTTATAAGTTTCCTTTATTTTAAATAGAGAGAAAGACAGAGCCAGAATTGAAAACAAATTCATCCCATCGATCTTAGCCAGTTTCCTAGAATGGGAAATTGTCCTTGTGTCTCCTGATGTTGGTTGTTAATGTCCTGTATATGCACTCTGTGTTTCTTGTGCTTTTTCTTCTTATCATAAGAATCTTGAGTATCATGAGCAGTATCATGGTGACAAGATGAGATTTTTAAGCCAAGAATTGCTTGATCACAATCCTGCTTTAAAACATTGCTGTATATACTTGTAGAAACAATTAAACATATACAAGTATGTCTATTGTGACTTCTGGAGGCAGATCTTGCCTGATTCAGATTCCCATCTTAATGTTACCCCTCTCAGATAAACAGTTCCCTGACCGCTGCCAATGAAAGAACACCTGAAAGATTTCTCAGGCAAGATCTCCTAAGTCTTTCAGCCTCAAAAAAGCTTGATTTTCCTCCTTCATAACTACCTTTATGACAAGAAGTTAAGGGAGCATTGGTCTTTAAGGACATAGAAAAACTAGTCCAACTTAATGTTTCTTGAGAAATTCAATTATTCCTTTATCCAAGACCAACCTTCACATAATTCAGAGTTGATTCTGGCACCCTCAGCCCAAGCTTTGCCTCAATCTTTAACATATACGTGCCTTTTGACTTGCTGAGGGGGCAAAAGGAATGAAAAGAGGATGAACATTTTACCTTCTTGACATACTTCCATGGGGAGAGGATGAGTTCCCATGCAGTCATTTGGGGAAGTGCCATTATCATGATAAACTTGAAAAAAGAACTTGGGGTAAAGTAAGGTCAAAGAGCAAATAGTACAAACAGGAGGAAAGACTCATACCGATACCATATTACCGAAGGCCATTAGTTAGGGACATAGATGACTTTTCTTGTTGCAGCTTTGAAGGCAGCAGCTACAGAGTGGATAATACTAATATGGATGTGGCTTGGAGGAAAGAGGCCTTAGGAAGATATCCCTGGTCACTGGTCACACTTAGCTGTCAAGATAGACCGTAACAGGGAGCAAGACTTCTCTTTCACTGCTGAATGAATGAATTGGCGGTGAAAAGAGGCTGACAGACTGTCAACAGAATAGCAGTAAATAACAGGATGACTAACTGCTCAGTGCCTGGTGTTTCTACCTGGGAGAGACTTACAAAACCAAAATAATAAATGCATTCAGATCAAGTCCTGGAACAACAAAGCCCAGATCTAAATTTGTAAATTAGTTGTTTAGTTTTATGTTGAGGCAGAAGACTTGGACTTCTGAGGTGAAAATTCTCACCTTTGTAACTTTTCAGAGGATATAAACTGAAAACTTTGTGAGATGTGTTAGAATTTTACTGCCTTGTGGGAAAGATGACAATGTGACCAAAGAGATCATGTAATTTTGCATTGTTCATAAATGTCAGAAAGAGTATTTCCATCCTATCATATGTCTATTAAACCATGTGGTATCTTACAAAGTTGAGTTCCACCTCAAACAAGGTGGGAGACAATCACTGTGTTTTATAGAAATTGTTCAGCTTGCAAGAGCATTCATTTTTTTCTTCAATTGACTGTTCGATTTCTTCTTCTACAGTAAATCTTGACTTATATTTTATAGGAAGACTGCAAAGGTCTGGTACCAAATGCTCAGGAAACATTTTAGTATCTTTAGTAAGCACTAACCACAGCTGGAAAAAAACCAAACGAAACAAAACGAAACCAAACCAAGAATTATCTATTGGAATAAAGTGCTTATATATTTATCTTCAAAATTTCAATCAGTTCAGGCCAAGAGGTTAATTAATAATTAATTGATACATTGAGTATAAATGCCTGATCTATATTTTGGCTATAAAATTTTAAGGTGATGAAAATTCATGCAGGCAAAATCATTAGATTTGACAAGTGTCAAGGAACTCAGCGTTGCACTGGGATGTGGTTATGCTTGGTAATATTCCCTCAAGACATTCAGATTTTAGAGTGAGAAATGTTTTTGCTAAATAATGCAAGAGTTTAAGTAGAAGAAAAAAAGTCTCAGCAAATAGATCTGATACAGTTCTGTGTCTGTATTCTATACCTATATAAAAAACTGTTCTGTCTTTTCATTTCCTAGCATTGCTCAGATTAGGAAATGAAAACAAAATAATCTGCTCTTTTGATTTATGATGGATGTACAAAGCCTTGTTTTCATCTACTAAAGTGAATCTACTTAAAGTGAATGGAGAGATTAAGAATTTTCACAAAATTAATGAGGTTATGTTTACAAGATAAATATTATAAAAATAATGCTGAAAAATAATGTCAACTCAGTCTAGCACTTGGTCTACAAGTAGATTAAGAACTGAACATTTCTGACAGTAAAAAAAGGAATTAAAGTTATCTCAAACAGTAGAAGTTTGTGCTTGTATTATTGTCTTATCCCTCTGTATAATCCATCCCTCATGATGGTGAAAATCTTTATGAAATGTTGTTTGAATTGAATTGTTTACCAAAAAGCCCTGTAAGATAGATTGTTTTTTTCCAATTTTTTTCTAATTCTAGTCAAAATGATGAGGTTTCTGGGGACATCAGAGTAGAATACTATGAAGCTTCCTTTGCTTATGCCGTTTTTAACTTGTTTTATTATTTTCTCTCTCTGTATAAACTGAAACATTTTTAAACAGAAAATATTAACAATGAAACAATGAACATTGTGTTTCAAGCAGCGTGGTTTTGGCCATCACTCCTACTGGGCAACAGCAGTTGCAAGTGTTATGAGCAAGTGTTATGAGCAAGGTTTTAAGGGACTGTAAATCCTTTTGGGGTGAAAAATGAAAAATCAGCAAGCAAAGAGTGTGTACTCAAGTATTTGTGAGTTTAAAGTCATAGAGAACAAAACTAGTGATACTTAGGATTCATGGAAAGTTGCATTAACTTTGTTGTGCAGCCATTGCTTAGTATGACAGAAATTCACTTATGAAGTTCTACAGAAAGGGTGGCGTTAATTAATGACAAGGTACATGTGCTGCAACACAGTGGCACATTTGGACTAAGGCTTAAGTTGGAAATGACCTCCTGAATCATCTCTTGGTCTTGCCTGGAAAGATTCTGTAATGTCTATCAATATATATTTTTAAGAGCAGGTTAGACTAGCATTGACCAGGGATGACAGAATTACATCTACGCTTACTCTGGTTGAGGCGATGCATTATACAACTGCTCCATCCCTGTGTTCAGTTTTCCATACTGCTCTGTGAATCTACACCAGAAGGCTCTGAGTGGGCTTTGGACAGCTCGCGTGCTCAAGCACTCCAGAAATTTGTTTACACTTGTCCTATAATGATCGAGTACGGATGCAGTTTTGTATGGTTTAATAACACAAATATTTCTGATCCAAACTAGTTGAAAAATCAGTCAAGAGCAAGTTCCTGGAGTGTGCTGTTTAACTTTACAGGTGATAAATAATTCCATAAAAGGGTCTTTGCTGGGGTGGTGAGAGCTTACAAACAAGCACTGTTGAAACACTGTGATCTTGTTACTGGTTGGGAGATTCATTGTTTTTTATGTACACATTCTGGAGAAGAAGGGAAGTAACCAGCAAGTACATTCTAACCATATTATTGCTCTGGTTTTCTGATTATTTATTTTGTCTCACATCTGTCCCTATTTGTTCTTCTGCTGGAAAAACAATGCTCCTCTTGGCTAGGTTGAAACCTGCTATGTTCAGATGAGAGAGGTAAAAGAGAAGAAGCAGTAGGTGGTTTGTCCTCTCAGGCTGCCACTTGAAAATTTTTAGTATGTTTTTTCTTCAGAAGAATAGAGGGAAATTCTTGTGTAGGTTCCCCGTTGTCCTAACATAGTGCTTGTTTGTATTGCAAGCAAGGAAAAGGGCAGGAACTAGGAGTGAAGCATTGTAAGCACCTAGTGCTTTAGAGCAAGCTTTTGGCTGGATTTTATCATCCACACACTGCCTGGAGAACATCATGAGCTATAACTCATTTTCCTTCCCAGCAATGTCGTGTGGTGTACAAGATCATGATTCAATCTCATCCATATGGAAGATGTTTAATCCTACATTGAGTTGTTAGGGTAAAGAGTGCAGTGGGAGCATTTATTTCAATTGCACTTTTCACTTTTAAATACTGTTGCTATTTTCACACAGTAATAAACGTGTCTGAGAGTTTGTAAGATGGATAGCGCTTCCTTCTTAAAAGATGACTGAGTGTAGAAGCTGCAGGGCTTGCAAAATTGCACCCAAGAGTACTGGTAGAAGGTGTGTGTGTGACGTGGAAACAAAAATCTCTGAATCACTTTGCTGGGCTGGAGAAATTCCCTAACTGACAGTGGTGCCCTAAGAAAAGATAGAATTGTGAGGCCAGAGGAAGCAAAAGACTAAGAAAAAAGAACTCATGAATTATCTACACTGGAAAAAAAGGCAGATGTGACAGTGGTGAGGGAAAAGAGATGCTTCCGTGCACAAAGAAGAAAATAGAGATAACCAGATATTAGAGCATAAAAAAGAAAAAGAAGCACAAAACAGAGGAACTGCATATAGGAGGAAAACAAAAACTGTGAAGGTGATAGGAAATCGAGGAAAAAACAAATCTTTTAGCCATGTACTCATTAAAGAGAAAGATTCGCAGCCCCCGAGTGCATTGAAAATAAAAGCATGCTGTCTGTCAGGGGGAAGAGCACAAATGTAGATCTGAGACTGGAAAAGGTGATGAAAGGAGCAAAGAACAATCCAGTCATCATTTGGGACAAGTTATGCTGCAAAATTCCCAAATAATGGTTCGGCATACAAGTCCTGGAGAAATGCTAGCCATTGGAGTCTTGGGGCGTTTTTGTGGCAATCTTGCATTCCACAGAGGAGGAAAAGAAGTCAGTGAGGAGGTGGCCAACCGACAGTTCCAGAGCTGGCACTCTCAGGAAGGTTTGGGGATAGCGAGAACTGGCAAGAGTATGCTGTGTGTTTCTTGGGAAGAGGGTAATTTTACTGATAAACTCCAGATTTGAAGATAACTCTTCAAATCTATATGCAGGAAGCAGGCAGTGAAAAGAGAATACGGATTTCAGGTTGACCTACAGCAAGAAGCTATAGGACTAACACATGTTACTAGCAAAAAATGTTGATATAGGAATTGGAATGGAAAGCCAGACTTCATTGTCTGGTTCACCAAAAATAATTTAGGAAAAATAGACCTCAGAAAGCATTGGAACACTTATGCAAGCACAAAAATAGACTGCAAGTGAGATGTAAAATTCCAAAGCTAAACTACCTGTGGCTGAAAGAAGTTTCTAGTTTTGTCACCTCAAGTTAAAAGTTTGAAGACTTGCATATGGATGCTTCCTAGAGTTTCTTTAAACCAAAAATACCAAAATTATAAATAATAAATTATTTGTATATTAAGCAGAAAGAAGCACAGTAAGGAAGAGTTCCAGGCGTTTCTCTTTGAATAATTAGCTCTAAGGAAATGAACAAAGAGCTTAAAAGGAATAGAAAAAGAGGATAATCAGAAAAGAATGATAAGCTCTTGCAATGAAGAAGGATATGACTGCAGTGTAAATTGCCAAAATTCAAGTGGATGTTTATGAAACAATTAACAAAGGTTCTTCAGTCCTATAAATAAAAGAAAGTGAGGAATAAAAGAGTTTGCTATGCAAAGCCCCACAAATTATGTTGAATACTACTAGAAGACAAAAGAAATATTCTGTCTTAGTTTGCAACAAAAGCACAAAAGGGACTGGAAGGATAAATAACAGGAATGACAATACAGAAAATGGCACAACACTGATAGAAGTAAAATGTGGCACTCTTCAAATAAGTGAGACAGATAATTTTAGTAAAATAGTTGTATTGTTAGGAAGTGGGAAGCTTGACTAAGGCAGAAAAGGTAAAGACATTAAAAATGGGACAAAGATTTAAGAACTAGTATAATGGGAACAGGGTGAAATTGCTATGGAAATTTCCAAGGTTTTGTACTTAGAAGTACCATGAATACAGAAAGCTTTGCATGAGGAAACCAAAAGAACTTAGCCTATTTATCTGAGAACAAGACCTGAGAGAGGATATGATTTCTCTCTGTGCACTTGTCAGGGCAACCAACAACAGGGAAGATAAAAAGAGCTATTGATGCTAAAAGCATGTTGGCACAAGTGCAAATGGATATAGCATTTTCCATGACCTATTGGATCTTAGAAAAATTCGGGAGAAATTAGAAGAGGGCTCATAGCTTCTAAATTTCCAGGGCTCAGAAACTGTCTTTCTAGAAGACAATAGGGTGATAAAAGATCTGTATTTCAGTAGAGATTCATAGAGGGGAAGGAGACAGAATTTATGGGGAAAAAATATTAAAAGATAAAAAGGGTGAGAATCATTTGGGAAATTTTGTGAACAGTGCAGAATTGCACAGGGATCCTATACGCCGTGCACATCTGCCAACTCCATGCAGATGTCTAATATACTCTGAAATGCCTTGAGTAGTACCGAACACCCATTAGACAGCTGAATCACTCTCCAATGAAGACACGTCCATATGAGCAATTGCCTCATGGCTGTCTTTGTAGTCAATATAGAGCCTCAGATATATATATTTGTTTCTCCTGATCACAAAGAAATATCAGAAGAACTAGCAGAAATGCAGATGCTGTTGTACAGTAGAATGAAATGAGCTAGTTTTGGGTCTCTGAAGCATTTTAAAATCAATGCAAGTACCTAGAAAATTACGCTAAAGCTATGGTTATTAATGAACTTTGAGAGAAGATGTGGCAAGCGTCTTCCACTAAGTTAAAGGCAGCAGATATAAAACCATGCTCTTCTTGTTCACTGTAGGTGGGAAAGGAGAAATGGTTTGAAATTGCAGCAAGAATGATTTGTATTAGCTACCCAGGAGACTTTTCTGAGAATAAGGAGAGCTAAGTTTTAGAATAGGTTGTGTTGTGGGGAATTGCTCCACTTCCCACAAAAAGCAGCCATGGAGACAATATGAAAGTGTTTTTCTCAGGATCAGTTACACAGGGTTAGGAGTTTAGAGGTAGTGATTGGGATGATCTTCTGAATCTGTACCAGCACTATTTTCTATCGTTCTTATAGTTAAAATCATATTAGACTTACAAATTATTGTTTAACATTTATCTTTGGGGTTTTTTTATTTTTTAAAAGTTGTGTAGCTTATGGCATCTTAAGTATTTTTTATGCTCCTAAACATTTGAAGGGAGGTCAAAACAGACTGGACATTGAAGGCAGAATATGTCTCTTACTTACTTTGAATTTGTATCCAAATGGTTTCTCTCTCAGGATCCCTCACATCTTTCATTTTGATCACATATCAAATTTTTACCTTTTACTTCACCAGAAACCCCTTCTTCCAATGTAATATCTTCCATCTATTTTCCTGCCCACTTACTATAGTTAAGTCAGTTGATGTGACTACATTACCTGCCTTCAGCAACAACAATAAGGAAATTGGCTTTTTCTTCACTCAAGTTTTCTCAAGTGTTCTTGACATGAAACCATGAATGTCAGATAGATTTCTACCTAGACAGATTTTCATTTTCATTGGCAAGCAGAGTTATGGTTACAGAGGAGCCTGAGCTTTTTAGTCAACTTTCTATGTTCTCTGATAACTCTGAAGTACATTATCTTCACCTTATTTGGATTTTACATTCAGTTATATAACTCAGACTTACAAACTTGAGTGAAGGCCATTTTATTTTCCCTAATGAAGACTTTGCTGGTGGAAATATGGTGGAAAAAGGATTGAAATATCTTTCTTTAAAACTCTGTCCTTGCTCTTTCTGCTCATATAGGCAATGACACTTCCAAAAACATTAGCTCCGCAAGGCTGAATCTTTCACCATGGACAGTGATAAGACATGTTCTTCATGCAACCTGTTGACTACACCTGCAGCCACATAGTGGTATTCTCGCAGTAAGTTCAGAAGAACGTTGCAAAACCTAGCACCTTAGCCAAGATACGTCTAAGGTAAACCATCAAGATGCAGAGCCAGAAGAAGGGCAGTAGATTTTTAATTGAGTGAGTTTGTTAAGATTTGCACCTTAAGGATGGCTCATCTTCCTCCCTAAAGTGCAAAGCACTGCCCAGTCCTTTCACAGCGTCCCTCTACATAGCTCATCTGTGAGTTTTTAAGAGTTAACAGTGGTTCCACAGATGGCGGTGGAAATTTTGGGTCATATATTTACGCTACGCAAGTAACTGTTGCTTGTCCACAAGCTGAGTTGCTTCCTGGGGCAAGTAAAGGTGGCACTTTCTGAGTGCCACCACATGCTCTGTGTTTGACCTGTCATCTTGGTGTTTTGCAGCTTTGGTGAAGGCTCTGTGTGCCTGTGCACTTTACCTAAACGCTAGGAGATCCTGGCACTGACTGAAACCTCTGAGTGTCCTCTAAGTCATATCTTATTATGAGTTTTTACCTTTTTTTGAGAGCATAGTGTTTCAGCTGTTCCTTTTTTCCCCTCATTATTTCTGGCTTTTGAAGTCTGCAGTGCTGTCATAGGTTTGACTACTCAGTCCTGTGAATAATGGCTCTCATACAACACTCGAGTTCCTGTATTTCTTTGGCAGCGTGGCAGTGTCCGGTGACAAACCTTGGGGAAAGAAGAGACAATATGACATGATCACGGAAGCTCGTGTATTTCAAAGTCTGAATCCAAGAGCCATTGTGGGCTAACTCTCACATGGAATCATTGCAATAATTTTTATGTATTCCCTAATATTTCTTTATGCTCCATTTGAAAATGTTGTAAACTTTTATAGGTATAATTATCCCTTTTTAATTTAAATGCCAGCAGATCTGAACATGACCACCTTGTGAATTCCCAGCTCATCTACCCAAAGGAAAGTTATCTCCATTTCTGTACACACCTGCAAAAGCTATATCTGGTCTCAGGATCTAGGAACCATCAGACAGGACAGAACAAAGGACAATGTCCTACATTACCCAGTTTTTATTTCATAAAATCATGGAATCAGAGAATGGTTTGGGTTGGAACGGAGCCCTCTCCATTCCACTCCCCTGCCCTGGGCAGGGACACCTTCCACTAAATCAGGTTGTTTATAACCTCATCCAGCCTGGTCTTGAACACCTCTAGGGAGAGGGCATCAATGGATGGTGAAGGCCGTAACACGAGCTACCCAGAAAAACATGTTAATCTTTATTGCATGGAAACTGATAAACTGCCGGTGAGATAATGTAATTTAGGAGGATAAGATAGATGTAGTGGATCCTAACTGTGGAGAATGGACTGTCTAACCTTTAAAGGCCCCCTTTTTAGCTCATGCAGTTTCCTGAATGCAGTGTCTGTATGAGTGTCTAATCCTTCATGAAATTCTGCAAGGCCTTGGGAGATGGAGATACTGTGAACTAAGTCTTCTAAGGAATTTTTTCCACTTACCTATTGTCTTCTGGTTCCTTTGCTTTCTTTCATTTTCCTTGCTATAAGAAAGGCGGTATATGGTGATATCTTGCTTGCTTTTGCTGAATTTATTAGCTTGTATACCTCTTTCTCTTTCTTGCTCCACTTCTCTCAAATCCAAACACTGTCCTTGTTAACAAAGAACATGACATCATTCAAGGATTGGAAAGTTTCTCTCTTTTCGTTTGCCCTTCAAGATTAGCTTTCTAATTCATCCCCTTTTGACTGTCTATGACTTAGTTATCCAAATCCAATTGCATTTATTTCCACTTAATCAGTTATTTTATGGTCCAACCCAAGACTGTCACTTATGATAGCTGATTTTTCGAAGTGTTTTAAATCAATTTAATTAATTTCTATGTAATCTCTCCAAGAACTTTTGGGATGTTGCTTCCTACACTAATTAGCTTCTCAAATTACTGGCATGTTCTTGTTAAGAAATTTCCTCTTATCTTTCAGTTCCTATGCACATAGCTGTTGAGTTCACGGCTCCTTTGATAGTCAAGTGAGCTTGCAAATCCTGGCCACTCTCCCTTTCTACTAATCATTTCTCCTCTTAACGTTATTTGCAGAACAAGATGACAAAGGAGAGGTCAAAGAGCTATTTGGCCTTGTAGTCATCTAGCTACTTTGAGAAAAACATCTGTTTTGCCCTGAATTTAGCCATACATCAGGTTAAACAAGCAATGTGTTGCCTGTTTAATGTGTCCTTAGTCTTATTTAACACAGTTTACTCTTCTTTGGATACTATTTGGATACATTATGCATTAATGCATATGTATATATAAATATATATAAACCACACTTTAAAACCTATGTATCTAAAATACGTATGAATAAAGGTATATAAAATCATCTTCCCATAATATTTGTAATATGATAATATTATGTTGCCTTTTGGGGTGAAAATGAACTATGATGTTATAAGCTTTGCATCTTCACCAATTTATGATCTTCTGTTGATTTAAAGACTTATTTTGGATTATCAGTTAACTTAACTGACCAGATGAATACACTAGAGCCTCTGTTTCTTATTATAATTATTTAAGGGAGAAAGAGGAATTTACTACAGCACAAAAGGGTGAGAATAGGGCAGATCTGCCCCTGTCAGGTTACAATCCTGTCTGAAGATGGAAAGTAGGGAAGAATAAAGAGAACCTCACGCTGGATATGGGAGAAGCAATGACGCAGCAGTCTGGAGGTCACAGTTATATGTCAATGTGACGACTTGGTGTCAATTTTATGCACTTCAAATGATTCCATGTGATTAAATATGAATTACATTTAACTCACTGCTTGTAGGAAATTGTTTCGCTCTAATATCTTAGAGGTCCTTGGCAGGAAAAGAACAGACACTCCCCCTAGTGCCCTACTGCTTAGAGCAGAATAAAGTTTGATCTTTCTTTTTTTGGACGTTGGCTGTCATCTTCCTTGATTTCTCACATGCACGGTAATTCCAGGCTGCCTTTTAAAATCCTTTCCACCCCAACTGCTCCAAACTGACTGCACTGAAATGAAAGAGGATCCTTCCTGCAAAAGTCCCCTTTGAATTAGGATTTGGACTGATGTTAATGATTGTCTGTAGTGTTGTAGGACTTTAGCAGCCTGCTCAGAAGCCGAGGGGGGCCAGCACTATAAAGGGCAGGAACAAAAAGACTGACCCTGCTGGAAGAAACCTAGATTTTATATATGGAGGTGCAGCGATATTTCCCAGAGTCCAAGGGAAGCAAAACCAGTGTTTGACCACACACTCATATTGGAGTGTGAAATGCTCCAGCTTGGTTCTTAAAGTTAGATTTATGGGATTTACCTGACTAAAAAGAACTGAGGTCTTATACTGCCCCTGTTAGTGCCAGTGGGCAGTCTGTGCCTGATCCTTTATACTCCAGACAGTGCCTTGGCTCAGGAAAAAACTATTTTGTATTATGCGTTGGAGCTCCAGGGTTAGTTTTTATTTACTTTTAATACTGCTTACATCTGTGGTAAAGCTAGGCAAATTCTTGGGCCACATATCCAACCCCTGTGTCACTGGAAATGTTTCTCAGTCTCCTAGTGAGGGCTACTTCAGTTTCTCTTTGACACAAAATCTGGGACAAAGTGCATAGTTTTGTATGTGTTGGTTGTAGATATCCAAAATTAACAACACTCCAATTCCTAACAGCTGCTCAGGTCAAACTTACTTGTTCTTGGTATTTTGTTGCTGTAATTCTTTGTGTAGACACATTTTTTGTTTAATTCAGGAGGTTAAGGAACAACCATTTTCATAACAAACATTCTTGTTCAGCTGTAGATGGACTGCTTGAGCTGGAAGCAAGAAACATCTTTGTCCGTTACTGATTACTCACTGTGTTTCCATGTAGAAATCCAGGGAACCGAAACATAACATAAGGTGACTAATATCTTACTGAGGACAGACTGGTTAAATACCATAGCCAAGTAATTTATGGAATTGAACACTTCTGCCTTTGTTTGGCTCTGAGTGGGTGAGAACATAGGAGATATCTAGAGAATAGAAAAGACCTGAAAATATAGCTAATTGTCACCAACTTACAGCTTCAAAGATTATAGGATAACTCTCAGAGGAATAAAAGAGAAATAACTATAAACATAGACACTGTCCCATAAGTGACAACTAACTAACCTTTTTATCTGAGATGTTCGCAGAACCCAATTGAAAGACTGCAAAGTGATAATAAATATGAATTGGTGAAAGTTTAACTGTCTCCAAAGTGTTTCAAAAAATATCAAGTTTGCAACTTTTTGTCTTTGTGTCAGGGGTTGTTTCTTTGCTTTAGTGAGGATGGAAACTCCTTTCTTTCTGCAACACTTAAATTGGTTCCTTTTCCTGCATGCTTCAGAAGGTGGATGAGATTTTTCATTCCCTTCATCCTTTGCTGATCTGATTAACCCTATAGGGAATAGTAAAAGCAGCATAACTTCCAAGGGAGCCTTTTAATATCACTGGACACCAGCAGAGATCAAGATGTCAATCTTCAGAAGAGGCTTTCAGCAGCAGCAGCTCTCCAGCCCTTTGCAAAAGCGTGCTGAGATCTCCCCTCACACAGGACCTGAAAGCAGTCCATCTGACAGTGCTGCAATGGTGTTTGGGTCACTCAGCTCTCAAGCTGCTATGCGAACTGACTGAACACAGCTGTCCCATGGTGTGAGATATAGCATTATAGTTTATTGTGTCCCTTATACAACACTGAGCTAAAGAAGGGACCAAATAAGCCCTCAAATTGGAAAGCAACTTTGGAGGGGCGATACTTAGTGTAGATGAGAGGTTTTGAGCGTCAAGAACTTTGGTTCATAAAGGCAATGTGTGATGGAAACACTGCATACTGCTAGGGTTGTAGGTAGAAGAGGCAGGGAAGCAAAAGCAGTATGACTGGCAGGGTAGAAATGGTAGGGTAGAACATGGGAGGGTGAAGGGAAGGAGCAAAAGAAGCACAGGAAGTGGAGAAGGAAAGAAGTGGAATGTAGCAAAGGGGAAGTGGATGTTGAGACTAATCAAATATTTAATACTTTAAAATACAGTTTTATATTTTCATGGCTAGCTTTCCAGAAGAGAAAGCACCTGAAGAGGGGGCTTACATTCCATAGCAACGAGGAGATTTGCTGTCAAGAGAGAATTGACCTCCTCATGCTTTGGTTTCACCGACATAGAACAAAATACAAACCTGCCTTATGGAGGCATGGAGAGGTCCAGCGTGCCAAAATCCTTCAAATAGCTTCAGGCGAGAAGAACAGTGCGTCCTTTCCAGGAATAGGAGGTTGATGGAGCCACTCTTCCACCTCTCTGAAGAGGTGATTCACCGCCTGCAGCAAAATCCACAGACTTGAGCAGAAGTCAGCTCCCAGGTTCATCTCCTTTCAGTTTGCTTTGAAGACAAGGAGGCATGGAGAAGTAGGATAGTTGTATTGCCATGAAGCTTTCATCTTCCAGTTTTGCTGACCTTCATTTGTTGTGGTGTTGCTCTCATCTGGCTGCAGCTACTTCTCAGTGCTTTATATGCAGCCTTTCTGGGTGAAATCATACAGTGAGAACAAACTCTGGGACTGCAGTCATAAAGATGTGTCATTTACTTATCCAAATATATCCAGAAATAATACTGTTTTGTTTAGCAGACATCTGCTGCTGCAAACCAGTTGAAATCCATGCCATACAGAAGCCCAACAGTGTGTCATTTTAAAGGAGCAAAAACAACTTTTCTAATTTTTCCATTTAGAATTGCAGTATCCTTCTTTCTTTCTTATGCTTCTCCAGAGGGGACTCTTTGGGCATACTTCCACTTATGAGATACTGTCATTTACGTACAGCAGAGACTTTTCAGTCCAGGCAACCTCATTATACTGTACTTTGTGTAATGTGATTAAACTCTATTTTTTAAGTATTTAAGGCTTTCAGTTTTGTAATTTGGAGTTTTATTTAAACTGCCACAAACTTCCACCAATTTTTTTCTCACAAGTCACTGATGTGAGAAATACTTGTGTCGTCTTGTATACTTGTTCTTCATTTGGATCATCTCCTCGAATGCTCCCAAATGTGAACAAGTGGCATCTCCCACATGTTTAGTTTGTCATCCCATCGCTTCTCTGTATATCCCTTCCCACTTGTAATGGTTTAACAATAGAGTAGCATCTTTTCCCATAATTTACCATGTTAATTAAAGGCATTGAAAAAACTTTAGTGCTGATTTTAACTTCATAACAAATGCATACACAAGAGATTTTGTTGATGTTTTTAAAGTGTCCTGTACCTTACAGTATATCTTAACACTTTACTTAAGACCTCATTGGCGGCACCCTCTGGAAACGAAGGTGGCCCACAGACTTTCTTCATCCAAGATGAGATATGAAAATAAAGCCAAAAAGTACCTGTTGAAACCTCTCAGAGTTTGCCTTTATTTTAATTCAAAACGAATTAATGTTTAGAACTCTGCACCATAGGTATCATTCCTGCAACATGTCAAAGCCAACAAATGTCAGACTAGGAAAAGATGCTGCCTCTGAGGAATAGAGTCTGGCCCTCTCGATTTGCACTGAAGTTTTAATACAGTATCCTTATTTCTTGCGAGTTATCCTCCAACAGATCTTCCCCTGCTAATAATCTCCCGCTCTTGGAAAAGACAGTGGGAACATGGTGAGACAGGCAGTACCATCTCTGACAGCATCTCCTGGCTCTGCACTGGTTGTCTCTAAGCATCTCCTCTGCCGGTTGTTCTACTGTGTTTCATGTCAGCCTGCCAAAAACTGAATGGTGCCCTGGTGGAAATAATCCTGTGTGCAAAATAAGGCTCCAGGAAATGGGTTTTCTGATTTGCAGCCTTAATACATCAGAGATTATTGTGTGTGACTAAGCTGCCTGTTGGCATTGGGTACCTGTATATTTTTCACATTATCAATTATCACTCCTTATTCCTGAGAAATACATACATGTACTGTCTTGAATGGGAAAAAAGTAACTTTTTCCACGGAAGATGCTCTGAAGTCTTGTCCCTCTGAGGCATCTTGGGATCTCTAAATTATTATAAGTTTCCTTTTGAACGATCTCAAAGGTAACACTTTTCTCAGGCTGCCCACTTGCTCATTTTTCATGTCATTAGCTCAGGTGGCTGTGTGCCACAATATAACTTATGGGAAGAAGTTATTTTGTACTGATGATTTTTGTGAGAATTACTGGTTTGGGGGGATTTTTGCCTTTTACATTGATTTTACATCCCTTCTTCTGTTTTGCCTTTTGGCACCGGAATTTTAGAAGTGTAAAGGTAGTTTTGATGCTCGATATCTTTTCCTTGCTTCTATTAGCCATTGCAGTAGGACCCCAGGAATGATAGGAAAGGGATGCACAGTATTAGTGTTATGGGGTCAATACAAATACCAAATCAGTTTTTGAAAAGGAAGGAAGTGGGAGAAAGGGAGTATCATTATGCCCAATTTACAAATAGCAAATGAAAGTTCAGTGAACACTGAAGTCATCTTGCAGTGGGGATGGAAGCTCAAGCCCTGGAATGATGACTTGTGAAGACAAAGTTACTGCGTGCCAGCTTAATGATGGGAATCGGTCACATGCAGGTATGGTTTTACAGCTCAGGGGCAGTTTTATAAAGGAAAAAGAAGTTTTGGGCAACTCCAGCACTAGTACTACACAAAGTAATGTATGACAGATGTGGCTTTGAATTAGATAAGTTTATAGATGGTTTTCCCACGCATAGCGAGACAAGGCATAGGGCTGCTTGTCTGCACAAACTTCCTTTTGGCTTGAGCTGGTTTCTCCCCTGACCTCAGAGGCTGTTGGGCACTGCAAGATCCTGAATCACATTATGACCTTTCTCCAGTTCTTGATCAGGAAGAAGGACTTCCCCTACAGGTTCCAGACTCAACCAGTGCTTGTCAGTTGGCTATGAGGATGACACTTATCTATTTGTGTCTTTAAGTCAAAGCCTATTTCTTCTTCTTCATTGCTCTTCAGTCTTATTTGGATTCCATTCCACTTCTGGTGATCATTTCAAGCAAAGTTTGGGATTGGACAAAATTCCTGACAAAAAGAAAAAAGTTGATTTGAGGTAAAATTTACATACATACCCATTCGCTCTCCTCTCTTCTCAATGCTAGCGACATCGCAAGAGCAGCAGCCTAAAATCTATATGTATCTTGTGAACTGAACCACAAAAGATAAATTTATGTGAATGATTAAATTCCTCAGGGAATAAATAGTGTTCAGGGCTGTTAAACCAGCACTTTTCAGGACAGCTGTAGAGCTGTTATTGATGCTCAAACCCCAGAAGTCTGCGTTTCTCCTAAGCCAGCAAATTGTCTTTATTTTTCATTATGTGGGGAAAGAAGGTTCAGAAATGTATCTGATTCAGCTGGAAATTTTGCCTTAGTTTCTGTACTTCTGGGTTGGTTTATTTTTTTGTCTAGAAATTAGGCCAACAGTTTAAAGACTTTCTAGCTAATCTTCCAAGATTTACTGTGCCAGAAGAGGCTTTCTCTACAACTTTTGTTACAATCTAGCGACATTATAGCTTGTTTTAGATGTTGTTTAGATGCTTGTCAATGTTTTAGATATGGTGAAGACACATAAGCCGAAGTTTTTATCAGGAGAATTACAGTGGATTTATGGAAAGATAAAAGAAAGCAGAGCTTCGAGCATCCCTTTCCAAAGTGGGATTTCATTCAAAATGGCCCAAGTCATTTTCTTATAATTGTAAGACTCCTTCTAGGGCCACTAATCAATCCTATGAGAGACTCTCATTTTGATTTATTCAAGTGTAAAGTCTTCAGGGCAGGTGGCAGATCTTAATCTGTGGCCTCTTGAGATAAAACTATGTTTTCCACTTTGAACTGCAGTTCAAATTTCAGTCTGGAGTCAACGCGTAACCTTAAGGTCGATTATTTCTTTGTTATAATTTAATCTTTTTATTTCGCGTTTTGATTCCATTAATTGATGGGTACAATATCTTCCACAGTTTTTTATTTCTTCACATGTCTAATTTGATTGCTTCATGAAAAAAAAAGAATATAAACTTATTTTGCAGCTTGGGGCACTACAAGATTCTTCTACTATTATTATTAGTTTCCTTTTTTTTTTTGTAGGGAATTTCAAGGCTGTTAGTAAAATCAGCAGCCTTTCCCAGCATTACATCTATTTTAACTAAGAGGACCTCTGTGTTTTATTACAGAAATGCATCTTGTACAGTCTCGTTTGAAAACTACTTAGAGTTTTCTTAATTTGGTTCTAAACACTGAACAGACTTTCTTACTGCTACTGCCTTTGACGGTTCTGTGATATGTAGCTTTCCTGCACCAGGAAGGCTTGGAAAAAATATTACAGATAATTCAGAAAAGAGTCCAAACAATTTTTTTTAAGGTTTTGCAATAAGAGAGGAGAAGAGATCAGACCTTTAAGTTTACCAAAACAGAAGATGGAGACTTACTTTGGTTAAAGTATGTAAGTACCTGAACAGAGATACAGCATGAAGGAATAAAATCTTTCTCAATGAACCAGAGAAATCTGGAAAATAAACTGTAGATATATTCAAAAGAGAACTGCATCTCCTATTGTAACAGCAACTGGAACCATCTACCCAGGAAAAGAGTAGATATATCAGCTTTGAATGAATACTGGCTGTGTTTTGGGGAGACAGGTACTAATCCAGAGCAGTGCAGAAGAAAGGAGGGAAATCATGGGATCTTTTATGCAGAAGTGTCCAAGAGGTACCTCGTGATGGTTTCATGAGGCTTTCCAGCAGTTTGAAGCACAGCCCCAATGCCAGGATCATGTAGGTCAAGGGACAACAGGCTTTTGGATAATTACTTTCTGAGAGAAGGAGTAAATCCAGGAGGACTTCTTAGGACCATATAAACCCAGTCCAACTGATTAATGGGTACTCTGCTTTCCCTCAGCTCTCTGATACATATTATGGCTAATAGCAACAAGAAAATTTCCATACTGAAAAGCTGGCTTACTTCCGAAATGGATGACCAAATGTGTCATTTTGAAACTATCACTGTGTAAATTTGTTAATCGCAAATGCACACATCACCTGAAATCCCTCATGTTTTGCCTGCCCTCAAGGTATTCATTAATAATATTTATTATTCACATAAATAAGGTTTGTCTATGCTGATCTGAGTCAGAATCACCAAGAAGATAGATATTTTATTTGGAAGAAGTACCTCCCTAGGAGTGCTATTTACAATGGCTTGGTTGCACTAAAACAAATAGTTCATTGCAGTTCTTACTTTATCTTGTTTGAAGTTTGGCCCTAAGTGAGCTCCTACTGAAAATGTAGCTGACGAGCAATGCCAGTTCCTTTTCTCACGACCAAAATGCAACCAGGTTTGTTAAACAGATGCATGAGCCAAAAACAGATGCATGAGCCAAAGGGTATGGATCAACCACTTGAGCTGAATGAGTTAATTACTGCTGTAATAGTGTTCACAGTGTGAAATCTGCGTTTTGTGCTGGTTAGTGGTTTTCCTGGACTGGAAATTGGCCCTAGGATAAGATTAGACTTCTATGAAGCTGGAAAGAAGGAGGGCAAAAGGAGAAAACAAACCAAAGAGCTGGAAGTGGAATTTCATTTGTATTTACAGTACGTTTAGTTGTATGTATTAGAAAAGTAGAGGAGGACGTCAAAGCAGCATTGGTACTGCCATTTCAGGATTGAAACACTCATGTCCTGTGGGCTGTCTCTTGAAAATTTCATCCCTGAGTGACACCTGGCAACAGAACAAAATTTCAGTGGTGTCCCAAAAGGCCACTGAGAGCTGTCGAAGCAGGTCAAGGCAGAGGGTGGGAGGTTGACTAGGCTCTGAGCTCATGCATGTGCCAAGAAATTAATGTTTCTATAGCTAAATCTCTAGCACGGGCATTAGGCTCCACCCTAAGTGTTCATGGATGGTAAGGTAGAAGTGGGCTTGAGCTGAAGAGCCATGTGAGCTGTGTAAATTAATTAATAGAAAACACCAAAGAGAGAGGGGAAGCTTCAATTCTATTCTCCTTTCATATGACTAGATAAAGATATGTTGATTGGATATCAGCATATTCAGTGGGATGTGGGAGATGGTAGGTTTAAATAAATCTTCTAAGAAAAAAGAGATTGAACCCCTGAAGAGCAAGGCTGTCTTGTCCTTCCTGTAGTAGTCAGTTACATAAATCTTTTGCTTCATCTATCCACACACATAAAGCCACCACCTAAAACCCTAAACTTGATTAAGCCTATATTCCCGGAAATAGCAGTACCCCTATTCCAATTTTATTTAATCTTTCTGGTCCAGTCAACTTCAAATCTTCAGAAATCATGACCAGCTGGACTGGATTAATGTTATCATTCTGAGTAGTGCTAACATTTACAGAATCACCGTTTCAACTTTTCTTTCCAACTCCAACACTTTCTGCAGCTGAAAATTCACCTTTCTTATAAGTTATCAGGAGTCTTTAGAGTGGGGATGTGGTTTACAACATCAATATTTAATAACATTTGGAGAGTAGGCAACTCTGCCACTTCACTTATTTTCAGTTTATTATGAGTAGCAAAGTAATCTATGATCCAGAAACTGATCTATAGCCAGGGGATATTGTAACTGTTGCTTTCTGGTCCTAAGTATTGATCTCAAAAACTTGCTCAAAAAGACATCTTTAGTTCAGATTTATAACATATCTTGTATCAGTGACATAAATGCCCTTTAATCCTTGTGGAAATGCAGTTGGAATTAGATGATCTCTAAGGTTCCTTCTAACCCAAACTATTCTATGATCTGAATTTTCAAGGATCATAATTAAGAAGAAGTATGTTTTGTGTATAAGTCCTGTTGAGAGACTGGAATAGGCAAGCTGTTTTTTATAAATGCACTCTTTTAATAAATATACTCCACAAACGAGTAGCTTTTTCCTTTGTTTCTCCTAAGCCACATGTTTTAAGAGTGAGAAGTAAAGGCAGAAATACACTCAAATGTTAGGAGCACTGAAGATCCAGACTTTTTCTCTTTTCCAGTTCCTGTATTGGTTAGTCGCAATATATGTCTTGGAAATCCTGTTGTTGTACTATTGGATAGTGAGATAGAATCTCATTCCAATGCCATAAGTTTCCAAGAATCACTGGAGAAGTACTTCCAAAGTGGAAAGTGAAATGGAGGAACAGATAGATGTCTTATTTGGAAGAGACAAGGACAGGAAAAATAGACTCTGCGGGATAATAGTCAGCACTAACTGTTTGGGTTGCAGGTAAAGATAAACCCTGTCATCTTAATATGGAAAAAGACCATGAGCAACTGTGGGGAAAAAAATACAGCTGGGAAAGATGCGTGAAATACTGCGTTTCGACAGTAAACCAGAATTATCTTTTTGCTTAAGTAGCGAGTGAAAACCAGGATATAAAAACTTCTAAGAAAGGTGCTGTTACGTGAGTTAGTTCTAATGAAACAGCAGATGTTTCTCCAGATGTTTATGGACAAAGTAATGTTTTCTTGCTGTTTTCAGATGATGAAAGAACATATGCAACATGTGGTAGGCATTAATTTTTCAATCTGCAAATGCATTTTCAGGGAGTAATTTTTCAGTCTTCAAAGCAAATAACACTGAGCATTAAGGAAAATAGACCTGTTGGGAAAACACACTTCCAGGTTTTGTTCCTTGAAAGGTATAAGCTATTCTTATAGGGTACATTAGGTTTCCAGTTTGCAAAAACACACGTTCAAGTGGACCCTTTGCCTTTTTCTGTGTAGTCCAGCATGTTTATGTCTCTCCCAAACCAAGACTTGTATGTCATAGTCTAAGAATCTACTGAAATATTCAAGGGAAAAAGTGTATCTTGAAATAATTTAAAATTATTGTAATAAATGTGACAAGTAGATTTTCAGCTCTGTGCTGTTTTATAAAGGAAGAAGATAATTTGTCTGAACTCTGTGGCAAGAGATAGAAAATTTCCAGGGAAATAAAGAAGCTTATAGTAAAACGAAATATCTATAGCAATTAACACAGTAGTGTCTGAAATACGATGTACTTGAGGGAGAACATCAGCATGTCTTTAGGATGAAAGGTGATGATCTTCTACCAGTGGCAACACTAAGATGAATTTGTGTTCTTTACGTAACATTTTCTTCAAGACTTCCAATACAATCTGCACTATGCAAATTGGCAAAATAGGAAGAATTCATAGTCCTAGGCCAAAATAATTGCAGGAAGCGGTGTCTCAATCTCCTGCTCTGTAGAAGAAAGGATTTTAGCTTTATTACAACCCATAAATTACATGTTGCCTTGAAAATTACTGCATTAGCTTTGGACATACTGAGAACTATGAATAAAGAGTTTTGCTCCAAAATTCATTGTTTTGTTAGTGAAGCTGCTTTGCGTAGCATAATGAATGAGCTAATGATGCTCTCATTGAATGTAACTTCTTTAAAATAAATCGTAGATTGCATTTCTCTTGTTCTGTCAGCAGGCCAGTTTCGATACTTTTACTTCATTTTGGATGGTGTCATTTCAAATCTCTCAAATTTACCTTGGTTCAACCACTTAACTTTCACCCACTAGTGCACTTGTCAATTTATTTTTGAAAAAGGGAGTTTAAAGGGAAAAGCAACTAACAACAGTGTATAAGAAGTGCTTAAAAATCAGTGTCCAGCTTTTAGCATGCATTAGGCTAAATGTTATTCAGCAGAAGTTTAGACAGCGGAATGAGTTGAGCAGAAGGTAAGCCAATATGCCTCAATGCAGGATGCCAAGATATAGTCCTCTATATATATTTATTGAAGCAATCAGACTCTTGGGTATGATATTAGAACATGAAAATAGCTATAGTCAAAGGTTCACCTAAATCTTTCTTCTGTTTTGTAATATGTCCAATAGCGTATGGCTAGAGATATATATAGATACATGGTGATACTGGCTTCATCTTCCATACTATAGCCTTCTGCCTGTGTTACCTTGTTTTCTACAGCTGATGGTCATTCTCGCTCATACTCATCTTGCTTTCAAGCTTTGAACCTGAGGACTGATCAATTGTTTGGTACAGTTTCTGAAATAGCTATGAAAAGCAATTCTTTTCCTCCTTCTGAATATTGCATACTGCCTAAGACCTGTCTATTCTTCACAGTTTGACAAGCTATACTCCATTTTATTAGCAGTCATTGCAGGACATGCCCTTCTTCAATGTTTCATAAATGAACATAGTATTTCTGTGCTTCAATTTACTCTGTCCTGGAATCCTAGTTGACCTTTACCTGGTGCAGTTTGTGCTTCAGCTATCTTTGTGATCTTTTGCCTTTGTAGTATATTCCCTCTTCTGCCCACTGAAAGTGAAGAAATAGGTCTTATTATAGTCTTTTCTGATTGGGAGGTATCATAGAATCATAGAATCACCAGGTTGGAAAGGACCCACTGGATCATCGAGTACAACCACTCCTAACACTCCCTTAAACCATGTCCCTAAGCACTTCATCCACCTGTTCCTTAAACACCTCCAGGGAAGGTGACTCGACCACCTCCCTGGGCAGTTCCAGTGCCTGATGACTCTTTCTGTGAATGTTTTTTATTCTGATATCCAGCCTGAACCTCCCCTGGCGGAGCTTCCACTAGCAAAAAGTCAAACCCTATGTCAACGAAAACCCTGAAGGCCAACAGAGCTATTCAATCTCTTCAATTCAAAGAGGACAAATTAAATAGTAATTAGAGATGAAAGCTTTGTTATGCTTATGTAACCCATAATAGCACAATTTTCCCATGACTTGCTGCTTACAAGGCAGCTGACCTTCTAACAGTTAGCCACTTCTTCACAAATCTGCACAATGTGCTTTTCATTAAAACTTGCCTTTGAAACTAGGCCCAAATGAGTTATCCTTCAAAACAAAACAATGAAATAGGACCCATCTTTCTAGTTTTCCTCTGCATCGGATCCTGCATATTTTATTCCCACCAGAAACAACATTCCTTTCGATGTCATCCTGCTAAAATGAAACTGTATCTCACCTGGAATAACAGAGACAATAAAGGGGTTTTTCTTTGTTAAATCAGTTTACAGTTGTGTCAGGTCCTTCTTCAAAGATGGAGAGAAATAAGTAGGAAAGTGTTTGTTGTTGTTTTTTTTTACTTTTTCCACCTGCCATTAAAGATTCTGATTTTTTCCAATAGCTGATCATCAGAAGATATGGCATTGGAGCAGGGCTTTGAGCTTGTCAGATCGGAAATAGTGACGAAAACACAGGAGATGAAGTTTAAGAAGGGTATCTCAGCAACCACTGATAAGGACACACCACGTTTCTTAGAGGTACTTGCAACTCTTAAGTGTCATCTCAAAAAACACCTGACAAGAGACATGAATAGCTCCATGAGAGGAGCTCCATGGAGGAGGTGCAAAGGATGCAAAGTAACTTTTGACTAAACGGCTCTCAAACTGCATTAGATTTACAAACTTCTCTTGAGAACAGAGTATAGATTAGCTACATTTCTTTCTAATAACACATTGCATGTGTTTAAAAGTAGTAATGAGAAGGCATGTATATAGTCCCCATGAGAATCTCCAATATTTATCCGAAATGAAAAGTCTCATGGAAAGCATCAGGTTTTGTTCCTTGTCATAGGTGAAACTTCAAGGTCCCGTCACAAAGCACCTTTTTGTACAGCTCAGTAAGGACCTAATGAGACACTTTGCATTTAAACAGAGAAGAAGAAGCAGGAGTTAAAGTTTGGTGGATCAGCATTGTTAGGAATGATGAGTAAACCTAAAGAAATTTAAGACAATGAGCTTAAAGGTAAAGTAGTGATCTGCATTGAAAAAAATATTTTAGGAATAAAATCCTATTGCAAGGATAGGCTGTGGAATCACTCACACCCACTGCCTCTATTCAGCAACAGCCAGGAACTGAGCATGAGTGAAGAAAAATACAGGTTTTTTTTCCAGTGACTGAAGGCATATGTAACCAATATTATTTTTCTAAATGAAAATATATCTAAAATTTCTAGCAGGAGAGCAACATTTATATTATTACTCCTGGTCAGTGGTATAAACATCTAAACTTGCATATTTTAGAGAGGAATTCTTTCTCAATAAGCATTGATCAAGGTGAGCCAAAGAGGTACTCATCAGTAAGGGTACGAAATATGCACCTATCTCCTGAGCTCGTGGGAGGAGTTTTTTCTCATCATGCCCTACTGTAAGAGAATACAAGAAAAGTTCTGGATCTACCATTATTTTCCACACTACAATCCACCAAAACAGAAATCATTGTTTCATTGCTCTGCAGGTTCAGAAATAAGCATTCAGCCAGAAATGCCTAAAAAGTTATAACAATACTTTACTTGGAAACCCCTTCTTGAGTTCTTGTGAAAGGAGTGAAAACTACAGAGTCCCACATGGCAATTCTTAGGAAATCAGTTTGTTTCCTTCTCTTTTATTAAAATACTGCTCCCAAACTTATCAGTTTTATAGAATGAAATCAGCTCACAGATACTCATGGATGGTTAAACTCAGTTGTTCTTGTTCCCAGATCACTCTTTGCCTCAAAAAGATGTTTTTTTTCCCCTGGAATTTGTTTCACTGAGTTATTGAAAGAGGACAGTCACATCTTTTCTTGGCCTTCCTTTCACCTGACATACCAAGGTCGATTTTGTCTCTCTTCAACATCTCACAAGAAGGTTATCAATTCACCCGATCAAGACAGTGTTTCCTTATGCCTATTCAAGGCTCAGTCTTTCTTGACCAGATTTGACTACTACATTTCAAATGAGACCTCGTCTGTTTCTTATATTAATGCATGGGGCTTTTTTATTAAGTCTACTGGAAATAGCTCTTGGCTATTGCATTCTCCTTCCCTGTTTCTGGCATCAAACCAGCATTTCGCGGTTACCCTGCTATCAGCTGCACTATACCACCGTTCTCCCTTCGCACTCATTTCAAATCGGTAAACACACAGTTAGCAACAGAAATGCCTATGGTCAGTCTCCAAGTATGTAACATTGCATTTTCTTCTATTAAATTCCTTTGAGCTTTCTTTTAATTCCAGTCCTTGAGGTCATCCAGCTTTTACGATATAAAGTTCTAATTTTTCTCTTTACAGAAGATACCCTCCAGCTTCTTGTCACTGGGAAACTGAATTAACATAGTCTAATTTTGTGCCAACTCATAAAAGAGACCATGAAATGAGTTGAGGACTGAGTCTTATTTCTTGGCGAAGACTGCCAGTGACCTTTTTGCCTCTTGTTCATTGTCATCTCCCCTTTACTTGCTGTCTTCTCACCACAGAGTTCTGTGAGTGTCTCCATGGCATTGCATCAGATGCTATACCCGTATTCAGCCAGATTAAATATGTAACATTTTCCTCAAAAATGTCTTCTGTCTCCAGGGAAAGATATCAAGTTATTCTGGCATTATCTACACACAGTAAATTCAACTTGCATTTTACTCTGTTATTAATTTGTTTCCCTATCTTCACATACAGTGCTCGAAAGACTCCTTCAAAGTCTCACGGAATCTAAAAGCCAACTTTTCTAGCACGATAAAACTTTCTGTTTAGGGAAAACTCAGTATCAGATATATGGAAAACAACAAATTTAGTCAAAATCCTTGCTCGTGGACCTTTGGGTATTTAGCAGAGAATTAGAATGCAGATTATTTGAATCTTCAGCTTTACATGAGCATTTTATACTCCTCGGGATGCTAATTTTCTCCTTGTGTCTGGATCTTTCTGTGTTCTTCAAGCTGTACACTAAACACTTCAAATAGGTTAGTCACTTAGCTCACGACATAAAGTGGGTTGGAAAATGACAGTTCTCCACTGATTGTGAGGTACTTAGAGATACAATAAAAAAGAACTTTAGAAATGGAAATTGTTCTGTTCATTGATGAATCATAGCCATTTCAAAGAGTTCTGCTGAAGGCAGTATTAGGTGGATCTGTAGTACATCTGCTTTTAAATTTGCACTGTGTTCCGTCTTTACTGATATGGGCAAGCAACTATTTTGTGAAATAACTCTGTAGTATTGAGGACTGTGTTTTAAAGTGTTTAATGATGCTTTTTTTACAAGTCTTTATGTGGATGTCCAAATTGAGTTTCAAAGTGAAAATAACAAATACATACCAAGGCAACTAATAAAAACACCAAACCTGTCTTTTTCTTTCTGAATTTCTGCATCATTCCCACAACACAACAGTACTTTACAGGATTATGAGCAGATCAATACTTTTTATCAGGAAAGCAGCAATACTGAGCATTTCTAGCAGGACATATCAGATAAAAACTTCATATCCAAGCACATGCAAGGATTCCAACCCATTCGTGGTGGATATCTGCTGTTGTAGCAGGTATGGAGGTGAAACTTGCCATTATAGCTCTCAGTGAATTTTTTTTCCCCCTTTTTTATTTCATCTGGGAGGCCCCAGTTCCCTTTGGAAGACCCTGAGGATCAGATGCACTGAGGCAGCATAGATGGCAGTGACCCTTATTATGTACTGCAATGACTCCAGAATAAATATTTTATTTACTACCTGTTTAGTACTGTATCCAAGCTGCAGCAAATGACTCAATAACAACAACGACAATGACAACTATGGGTGGGTTTTCAATTATCAAAGTAGTTTTCTGCCAACATTTTTTGTAGTGAAAAGTCGTTTCTGGAGGATGAGAGGTGAAGCATTGTCTGTAGACACAGATATTATTCTACATGCATTGATGGTTCTCTCCAGTGTTATAGCAGCTTTTACCATCTTTGAAAGCTTAATCATCATCCATAAGCAGTCAGAAATAATGTGCCATGTCTCTTACTTCTGTAAGTGTCCTAGAGTGAAGTTAATTTAGCCCAGGACATTTGATGACATTTAATATAGAAAAGAACAGATGAGTCTCTCCCTTCCTTGTCAGAGGCTGAATCTTTCCTGTATATTATAACTCTTCATTACAGGAAAATACTATTTAATGCCAAAACATTTCTGAAATTTTATCTCAGAACATTTTGTCCCATAAATTATAAAAATATTTAAACTATTTTTTTCAATAAAGTTTGAAATATTAGTATTTCCTGTCTAACATGAGGACTTGTTCAAGTCTGTGCAACACTGAGCATGACCAACTGATATCCATACATTTTCTTGGCTCATGAGTGCATGAAAAAACCAAAGGTGTGACAAAAACTATATATAAGCACCTGAAAAAGTCAGTGTCACAGTTGCTATGTGATCAGTCAGTGTACACAAGTCTTTGTTCGCAGTCACTTCCAAAAAGTTGCTATATTGCATCAAAAGTCACCGCTCTTGAACCTGTAAGTTTGAAGCCCTCATTTTTAAGTATTATATTTTGTCCTGATGAGTATGCTATTATTAGATTAACCGCAATCCCCTTCAGTTCACAGAAGTAAGGTGAAAAGAGAGGACATGGGTCATTATAGCATTATAATATTGAAACTGCTTCAATGGAAACCTCTTCCTGACCACTCTTTAAAGTAGTATGATAAACACTGTTCCTTCATAGTCAGGGGAGGATGGTTGTATTTAATTCCTTTAATTTATTAATTCAAGTTAGTATTTATTTATATTTGGGTGATTTCCAGCTTACAGTGACAACAAATCATACAAAATGAATAAAGAAAGCTGACACATATTGAACACAAATGTCAACATTCTTGAAGATGAAATCTCAAAACCTGAAACCACAGCGGGTTTGTTTGAACTACTTTACTTTCGATGTTTATATTATACAACAAAGTAAAATTTCTACATTCTGCAAGAAAAATTAGAAAAGAAAGAAGACATCTATTCGATTGTCTCTCTGGAACAAGAAAGGAATCATATAAAGCAATTATGAAATTGGGAGATTTCTTTAAATGTACAGGTGCAGCTATGGACAGCAAAATGCTAAACTCACTTCAGAAGGAAAAAAAATTACCCCAGACATATATAAATATTACAAATATCCTGTGATATTTCTCCTAAATACGTTCAAGCAATGAGCTAAATTCATGTTCTGCAAATACACCTTATCATTCCCTGGCAATGATTCTCTTTTGGCAGAAACTGTATTGCACACCAGAGTTTTCTGGAATATGTTAATTTTACAAAACAAAGAAATAGTCACCGGATCATTCTTCTTCTTCCTTCCTTCGTCCTGCCTTCCCTGCAAGTCAGTTTTAACCATTGAAGCCTAGTTGAAGCCTGCAGCACCAAAACACTGCAGCACTGTTTAATTACTTCTTTCTCGGCTCATTACTTAGGACACAGTAGGATCCTCAGTAACAATGTGCTGGAGGACATCAACGCAGGGAAAAATAATGTGGAAGACTGAAAAAGCAAAAAAACAAATGCATACATACTGACAGACGCATTCCAGAGTGAAAGTCAGAAAACAAACTGGACAAACAGAAAGTAGAAAACAAAAATCAAACCAAGTTCGTAGTTGACTGCAAGTCACTGGCCCTTTTGTTACTGTGTCTAAGAACCCAAATAACTTCTCCAGAAGATGGGAAAATAATAAGTGAAGCAGTTTTTTCTATGTTTACTATGCTTCCATGTGAAAAAACTTGTGGCTTTGACTGCATCGATAAGGTGGAAGACCTTGGTGTTTGTGATGAAGTAGAAGCGGAGGAGATCCCAGCAACCACAATGCATAGAATCATAGAAACATAAAAGCATAGAATGGTTTGGATCAGGAGGGACTGTAAAGATCATCTAGTTCCAACCTCCCTGCCACGGGCAGGGACACCTTCATGTGTCCTCAGGTTCCTCAGGGCCTCATCCAAACTGGCCTTGAACACCTTCAGGGATGGAGCATCCACGATTTCTGTGGGAAAAAAAATTCTTTCTAATATCTAATCAATCTAATATCCCCTCTTCCATGTTAGGTAGCAACCTAGAATAAAATACATGTATGTAAAATAAACAAAGGAAAGAGGTGACAAAGATCTTGGAAATGCCACTGCAGTTCTTTGACAGGAAATAAAGAACAGAATTTTGTTCAAGAATGAAAGAAATAGGCTTAAAAGGGATATTTCCTTTCTGAATATACCTATAAGCAAAATACAACAAATCACTGAGAAGCTACTTGGAACTACTGATTAGACCATATGTTAGACCATTTGTTCAACAAGTTAAATGGAGGGATTAAAAGGTCATTTTGCATCTTAGAGGATCAGACTATTGGTAATTTACCACTATTTACCCATTCGTATTGTTTTGGCTGTTGGTCTGTGAAGATTCTGGCAGTGACTGCAAGCACATTGGAATACAGGACTAGCAGCATAATCTTCAAAAAAATGAGATGCAATTATCTCTAACATAATCAGAGCTTCCCCGAAAGAAAGATTGGTTAAATATCAGCAAAGGCACGTGTAGCGAAGAAAACATGAAGCTTGTAATTAAATCTGACAGGAAGTAAAACTAAAAGCTATTTATAAACCATTAACAAGGAGATGTTTAAATTCACACAGTCAGGTGTTGTGAGAAGTTGGGAAGTGATGCAGCAAACGAGAAAAAGTTCTGTAAGTTGCAAGAGAAACTTAATGCAACTCTCCAAAACAAGGAAAATAACCAAAGGGAATCCAGAAATTGATCTTCTACCTTACTATAGTACTTCAAAAATGCTGTGAAAGCCAAGTAATGAATGTGATAATGGTCAGTTCTGTGTAAAAGCAGTCTTTCTTACGCTAATAACCAAATATCTGCACTGAATTAATTAATGCTTAATCACAAGCCATAGTGCTGGAGGATAGAGAAGCTATGGGGATTCACTAGTGTTAAGGGATTTTCACCAGACGGTGGGTAACTCTAGGCTTGCTTTATTTACAATTCAGAGTTGGGCCATCACCTCAAATATCATCAGATATTTACATAGCATTATACAAGAGGTGTTTTCTTTGAAAAGTTCTTGATGCTTTTCCACGTGCTCCTAGTTCTTTATTTTTCATTAACTCAAAATTCCATAGAAGTCCACCTTGATAATTCATCTCCGCTGTCTCACTTTGGTTCTTCCTCAGAAGTGATGCTTCAACAGGTCACGTTCCTCCTCCAGTCATAAATATCTAATACCAATGTTCTAAGTCTGACATTTCTTACACCATCTATTGATTCAGTTGGACAGGGGCTATATATGGGACAATTGTTGTCATATATAGTATGACAATTGTAGTTGTCATAAAGAATAATATCCAACACCTGTTTCTATTATATTCTTAATACAATACTATATTTATCGCATCAACTATCAATAATATCTATGTCCTCCATGGATATATTTATCATATTTCCTCATTTCCCTCATTAGCTTCCATCCTCGGAGCTAGTATCTGTTGCCAGCAACAACATGTATTAACAAATTTATTAAATGCACTTTTGTCTTATATTTGCCTTTATTATCTAGAAAAGTTGATGATCTCTCCTGAAAGTCAGCCATGCTCTCCAGGCTTGCAGCTCCAGAATTTTCACGCTTGGGTCTACCGTTGCTCTTTTCTATCTCTATGATCCTCAGTTCAAAGTAAGAAGTGAAGTTAATAGCCATTGAAAATGCTATAATGCATAAATGTACTTGGCAGGAGCATAAAGGAATTCATGAAGTGACAGTGAGGTGTTACCCAGTTAATAACATCTATAAATGCCATTGTCTCTTTAGTTTCATAAGTAAGCAAATTATTTTTAGTGCAGTGAGTGAAGAGGTCAAAGTAACTTTGTTGTTCGCATTTCATCCTGTATCTCTGCTTTAAGATTCAGTAATTTTTGCGCAAATGCTGAAGTGTTAAACAGGCGTTTTTTTCTTTTCCCAGTCCTCAGCATATTTCAAAATTAACATCAAATGTAGTTAAATATGTCTAGTAACTATTGCATGTCTGAGAATTACAACTGACGTTCCACTTAATTTCCTTACACTTGGCAAAGACCATCCAAGTTCAAGATGGTTGAATTTTGATGCATGAGCCTGTGACCGGAAAAATCTTCCAGGATCATGTAAGACTTGAATTCTATAATTAATCATACACATATAATGCCAGAAAGGGAATATTTACTGTATTGTCTATTTGCAGACTTTCTTTATATGAAATGTGACATCAAAATTACAGCACTCTGCCATATTCAGTGTGTTCATAATCCATCTGAATGATGTTTGATGACTTTAGCACTGCTATAAATAAGTCCTTGTTGATAAGATTGGTGAGTCTTGTTGGTATGAAAGGCAAAGAGAGGATTTTTGCTGCTGATTCAGGAAACAACATTTCTGTTTTCCACAGAAATAAGAAAAAATATTGGAAAAAGGAAGAAGATGGAAATAGAATCGTTATTATTGGCAAATCAATGAGCATTAAATATTAGTGAAAGCAGTTCAGCCTAAGGTAAATGTAGTAGAAATCTGTGCAGAGTGCATATTGTCTAAAATAACCCCTATTTTCTTCAAAAAAAAAAGTCACTAAAATACCCTGGTGGTGTTCAAGGTCCAGTTGGATAGGACACTGAGAAACATGATCCAGTGGAAGGTGTCTCTGTCCATGGCCATGTGGTTGGAACTGGATGCTCTCCAAAGTTGAGAATATGACTGTACTTTCTACTGTATCTTCTCAAAGTTTCCCTGGAGTTATGACTAATAGTTTAGCTGATTGAATATTCCACTATACACCCTTTAAATTTGAGGTTAATTGGTCTTCTAAGCAGTTTACACCAAAAAAAAATATATTGCCTGAATTCTATCTCATTTTTGCACACTTAATTTCAAATCATAGACACCCTGGAGCATCTTGTCTGGCTGTGTGAGTCACCCTCTTGCTTATGCCGATGTCTGAGGTATCCTGGTGCATCAGTAATGATTCTACATGTCTGTGTTTACACAACTACGGCTGCTGCTATTCTGCTGTTCTAAGGGAACTTGGGGGTATCTCTCAAGGTATGCTTAGACATGCTGCTCATCAGGCGATGGGCTGAAGATCTACGATGTGTCCGGTGTGCGTCAGCTTTATGCATTCAGGAAATCCCCTTTGGCGTATGGTTTATGAGAGGCATCTCCGAATATTTAAAAGCTCTGATGTTTCAAAGGTGTAAATGTATTCACCACAGGTTTGGTCTGTTTTCTTGTCATGGCAAGCTGTTAAGGAACAGTGTGATACTGAGAGAATGAGAAGGTTTCCTTAGGCAAAGGATTTCTATAAATCACAGATATGATAGTGGAGAACAGGACTCTGCTTGACTGTGTGGGACATCCTGCTGTATTCTGTCAGTCATTAACTAGCAAACCTGCTCTCCTACGGTCCTTGAAGGTTTTAGTGGTTTTCTCTAACCAGTTTAAATACATCCTATTCATGCACACTGTGTCCAACTGATTCCACTGCACAGTATCTTCAACTGCAATATTCTTTGCTATAAAGATGACTCAGTCATAGAATTATAGAATCACAGAATCATGATATAGTTTGTGTTGGAAGAGACATTAAAGCCCATCCAGTTCCAACCCCCTGCCATGGGCCGGAACACCTCCCACTGGATCAGGCTGCCCAAGGCCCCATCCAACCTGGCCTTGAACACCTCCAGGGATGGGGCAACCACAACTTCCCTGGGCAACTTGTGCCAGGGCTTCACCACTCTCATAGTGAAGAAATTCCTCCTTATGTCTAGTCTAAATCTGCCCCTCTCCAGTTTATACCCATTGCCCCTGGTCCTATCACTACAAGCCTTTGTAAACAATCCCTCCCCACCTTTCTTGTAGCCCTTTCAGGTACTGGAAGGTCGCTATAAGATCTCCTCGGAGCCTTCCCTTCTCCAGGCTGAACAACCCCACCTCTCTCAGCCTGTCCTCACAGGGAAGGTGCTCCAGCCCTCTGATCATCTTTGTTGCCCTCCTCTGGACCCATTCATCTCCATATCCTTGTTTAGGATTTCAGAATTGGACACAGTATTCCAGATGAAGTCTCACTGCAAAATAATAACATACATGCACTGATCAAGCACCCAAACACAAGGAGAGAGAGGGTGACCTACACGAAAAAGAAAAATAAAACATATTTCCAGAATGAATGTTTGTGGATAAACCAGATAATGAATTGTATACAAAAAGTTAACTAAAAGAATGCAATGATGTTGTCTTTAGGAGACACAGTGTTGTCACTTATATTGTTAAGTACAGACAACACCACCGCATTGAGAGTGTCGTGACAATGATTTGTTCACCATCATTTTGCTGAACTGGTTTTCTGGGATTGATCCTGACAAATCTGGAAATTTTGCTCAGGCAAAATCCCCATTGAGCTCAGTGACATCTTCCTAACCAGGATTTGGAAAAACAAATCCCCAAGGGGAAGCCATTTGCTCTCTTTCTGTGAGGAATACTTAGTGTTTGCAGTGAAATAATACTGTGGACTTCTGTGAGGCTTTTTACTTACATTTTTGAGTAGTAGTTGATTTAATTTGATTTATGCTATCTTCAGTTGCGGAAACGGTGTTAAACAATTCATCGAACTGTTACTGGTCATTGAATATATAATTTATATTTGTTAGAACTAGTGAGGTTTCAAAATTTTTGTGATTTCACCTTTACTAGCCTGATGTAATGAAAAATTATTGATGTAGAGACAAGAGATTCTTCACCTGGTTCAACTAAAGATTCATGGACTTTGCTGAAGTAGTCAAGGCAAATTTCTTATATGGAAAGTGAGTAAATAACTGATTAAATAATGTACTAAAAGAATTATTTTTTTTCGCAATCAAGCCTTGGTTTTTTCTGTTCGTAGATCCATGCAGGCAGAATCTAACTATTTCTTAAGAAAAGACTCAAAGACCAGGGATAATACAGTCAAAATTACTCATTTTTCTTCCTGTCCTTATTTTAGCTGTCAGGATTGTGAAGGCTGTTCTTGGTTTTAAACCTCATCCTCCCTCATTGTGTTCACTACTCTCCTCTCACACAGGGAAACCACCATGTCAACAGCAGTAAGCCTTGGCAACAGGATAGAGCTTTGAAATGCTGCGTTATTGGGAATAAAGAATCTGAATTTTCACTAAAAATTGTGTATCTCAGCGATGGAAAACAATTACACCATGACTCAACCTCCAGAGCTGTTATCAAATGGTGGAAAGGACCTCATTCATAATATTCCCCCAGTCCATATTTTACACACTAAGACATCACATTTCAGGCTACCACATCTTTCTCTAAAAACATGAGAATGAAAAACCCCAAAGTGAATAGGTGTCTGCCAGGCAAAGCAAGGCAGCGTTGGCTGAACCCTGATGGCTGGTTTGGGTGGATTAAGAGTCCGTTTCAGCTCTGCTCATTCAGACATGATGAGCATTACAAATCATGCAACAATTTCCATGCCATGTATAGTAGCCGTGCTGGTTAGTTGTTCCTGAAGGTGCTGCTCTGGCCGTCCCAGCAATCAGCTGTACCCTGGATCTGTGTTGAAATTCCTTGTGTTGTCTCTGTGGTCCTTCTGCCTATTTCTGTCCCATCAACTTGAGATGAAGTTACCACTTCCAGTGTGCTCCCGTCTCCAGCATTCTACTGCACCTTTTCTTCTTTCCTTCTCAAAAAGATTACAAAGACTGCCACTGTACTCCATCTCTGCACCCCTTTACTTCAACTTCTAGTTCAAAGTCAGCATGTCTGACTTTACAAGACACAGTGTTATTTTTAACTTGATTCTCCATGAATAACACTAGTGTGGTCATTCTCTTTTAGAGCCATGAGTGTTGCTGGTTTGCTTTTGTTCTTTGTAGGAATCTACCTGCTGTTGTGCTACGTACAGACACTTTATTCTCGTGTTGCTTCTTCCTTCTAATTGTTAGCCCAAAGGATCTCTGGATGATACGGGTCAAAATTTCCTTCTTTTTTGATGTTTTGTATTACTCGGAGCTTGGAGTAGAGTTAATTATCTTCTCCACTCTCGCATAGCCAATTGTCAGACTCAAAGTCAGTGTAAGGATCTACAGTGAATGCTTACATAAATCTAATATGTAAAGGTAACTACGTGCCAAAGCATACCATCAAATCTACCATGGAATGGCCAAAGCTTTTAAGGTGTTTACCTGCAACTTGAAAAATAAAAGTGGTAAAATTCATTATAAAGCAAAAAAAAGCAGCAGAGACTTCTCAGAGACTTTCCCTGGGAAGGAGTAGTTATTTCCATACTTGATGTGGGTATTTGAGACTGTAAAATCACAAAAGCCTGTGTTAATTTTTGTGGAATGGCATTGGTCAGTGTGATTTCCCTTCCACCTTGCTCTCTAGAGTTGTTCTGCAGATGATCTCTGAAGGGAGATCTCTGCTTTCTCTTAATTCTGAGATACCTTCTTAAGAAACAGAGCCGGTTCCTTGTTGTAGCCTAACGATAATGCCACTTCCACCTTTTGTGCGTAATTGCACAGTGGTCCATGAGCATACCAAGAGCATGGGATACTTGGCCTCTTTGTCTTTAACATTAACCCAAGAATACTCAATTTCCACCAGTGAATTTTGTAAAGGGTGGTTACCACCCATCCCTGGTGACATAGCAGCCTGTTTCACAGTTGGAAATCTGAAAAGCGTGAGACCTTTCTCACTAAGAGAAAATCTGCCATATTCTGTGTGTACCAGAAACCATCATTTTGTATTTTAAATAACACTAATAGATTAAACAAAACAAAAGCACATAAACACCTCTGGCTACAGGGATCAAAATCCTAATTTCTGGTACTACCAGATGAGTGATTGATATGGAAAACAAGACCTTTCCTGACGTCCCCACAAAGATGCAAAGGACATGACTGACTGTATTTCTTTGAGTACAGGCTGCTACTTTCTAATTGAAACACCGCTCTTATTTAATCCAAACCCTGCAGAAACACTGAGAATTTTGTTTTTGGGGGGGATTTCTTTTTTTCATAACAAATTTCTGACGTTTCAACTGGTTTCGAGAGTTAGAGTAAAAACTCGAAATGAAAATAGGTTTCCGAAATGCTGAGATTTTTGCAGGAAAGAGTTGTTGGCAGTTTTTTTACCTTAGTGCTGCTGCCTAAATGAATGATTTCAGAAAGGTTTAAACTTCATTAAAGGTAGAGAGGAGACCCCTGTTTGTTTGTGTTATAAATCAGGGCTGACTGCCTTGTGCTCTTCAGATTACCAGTCAGGCTATCACAGCAGCTTTGCTCCACTGTGGCTTTCTTGGTCATCACTCTGAAATGCATGATTATGTCTTTAACTGTGCAAATGTTTCATACATTTTGATAATATCCTGTGACCTGCCTTTTCAACTTTTAAACAATTCTCAACTCTTTTTTTCCCCCCTATCTGTTTCTGAGGATAAGGAATGTGGGCAGACAGCACCCTCTGCAGTGAAAGACAGGGAAGTGAGAGTTTGGTCTCTGCAAGGGACTTTTCTTTGTGATGTATTGGTTCTATCTCCTCAGAGCCCTCTTCCACATTCTGCTTTCAGTGCACAAGAAAAACGATAAAATGTGGAGCTGATGTGAAAGCTGAGACAGGCAGAGGCATCTCAGGATATCTCGAAGCAGGTGGTGTTGCAGGGAATGGTGAGAGTAGCTAAATTTTGTTCAAAATATCCAAAATTTTATGGCACACATTGTTTCAGGTGCTTTTGTCGTCTTTTTTTCTCAGGATTTATAACTTTTTAAAAGTTTTTTCTTATGCTACAGATATGAGATTTAAGAAGATTTTCTTTTTAAGTTGCAGTTCTTTTACAAGCAATAACTTAAAGTGTTTCCAGTCAAAGGACACGTCTCTCATTTGCAGAATGGAAATCTATTGGCAGACCGATAGCCTTCCAGTGTTGCCCCACCTGTGGTTTGGTCATATCTTCTGCCAACGGGGGCAACAAGTGCTGTGAACACACTGATACAAAATCCATGGGTTCAGAGTAGGTTTTTCCAAACCACAAAAAAAATGAGACAATTTCCTCCAGTAACAGTGGCAGCAATGGCCCCGTCTTCCTGCGTGCCAAAGCAAAAATGTTAAAGTGATATTTCTGACATGGAAAACAGCCTTTTACCTGAACCAGATATTTAATACCATCACCTAGTCCTTGTTTTCTTAGAGGATCCTCAGCTACATTCCAATGAACACTGATCCAGCTCTCAAACATGCAGCCCTCCACTCCACCAGCTCCTAATTAAAACAGATTGGAAGCAGAAGGAGACGTCCAAAATTTGATCAGTTTAAGAAAATATTTGGTGAAAAATACAGGTGCTAATTTCAAGTGTCACGAGGAGAGTATCTCATGCCACTTTAGGGTTAGCAGATTCCTGAATATGTAAAACTGAACTTGAGGGCAAGTGCAATCCACATTTGTGGTTTGGGCCTGTGGGGTAGGTTTACCCAGGTTTCAGTCCATGTTACTGTGCTTTGGATTCCCTCTGATACCTGAAGAAACAAGTTCAAAGGCAGCTTGGCTGCTTCTGTGCTCTGCAGCATTTTCCATGATGGAGACACTTACAAATTATCCACTTAAATGGAATCTTCTCTTAATCTCTGCGCATTTCTGTTGAGCTTACACTAAAGGTTCATTCGACTCTTTGGTCTATTTTATAAACCCTTCTGGGAAAGATTTCTTGTATCAGAGAAAACTCTTGAGCTTCATAAACTCTCTTTCTGCTGGGACAGAGCAGTAATAATGGAACAAAGCAGTTTCTGTCAGCTTTTTCCACTTTTTTTTTTTTTGAGTGAGAAACACTCAAAAGTTGGAAGAGTTTTAAAAAACAAACAGTGATGTTTGTAAACTATGAAATTAAATTTCAAGTTTCAGTTACTCTTGGGGTTTCAGATATAACATGAAACCATTAAAAGCAACCATGTGCATCTGTGTTTGCATAATCGCATCTTTGTGTGTACAGAGAACTGAACACAGAGACTCAGTAAGTTTTACTGTGCCCATGAGACGAAAACTTAATGTCAAATTTCAAACCATAATTGTGTGATGTTATGATATGTGGAGTAAATTTGGAAACTATACAATAAATGTTGTTCCCTACTCTTTGAAAAATTATTGGCTCCCAAATATCTTCCAAAATCTCTTTCAGGTTTTCCAGAATATTCTAGTTTTAAAGCCATAGAGGGGTCTAATTTCATTGAGATTAGGGAGTCATGGTCACAATTAGACTAATAGTGGTTTAGTCTGGTGGGTTTTTTAGTTGAGGAACACTAGTACTTCCTCATACTTTATAGCATGTTAGAAATGCGTGGAAATCTGAAGTTTAATTTAACAGCAGGAAATTGCACCAAATGTGGCAAAATGTCCCTCTTTATGTAACTATATATAAAATTTCACACTTTAGTGTTTTCCAACACACAGAATGAAAAGGAACTCGTCACTCCCAGTGTTTCTTCTCACTTTACCCAAAACCATAAAGGAACCTCCACCCTAGATTAGACCAAGGAACCACATAATATAACATCCCTTCTCAGAAAGTGGTGTGTGAAGGAAGTTGTGGCAGCTAAACGGCAAGGAGGGCATGTAGAGAGCAATTCTTCCTCCAGCCTTCCAAGTTTCTCAGCAATCTGATGTTTAGATAAACGATTTACCACATTACAGTCAATAAATGAGAAAAATCAACCAGAAGGTGGGGAAGCTTGTTTTTGGTTTTGGGATTTTAGGGGGGGAGATGTGGTGGGATATCTTTGTAGTGGTGGTTGAACAAAATCAGAGTAATCGTTCCACTCATTGACCAAATTCTTTTTTTTCTTACATAGCGTGTCATAGGACTTGAAAAGACTGAGGGCTGTTGATGTCCACTTCAAAACACTCAAAAAACATTTTTGCAAACTTTGAAAATGTAGCAAATTACCTTGTAATGAAGAATCTATTTTTTAGTTAGCTAAAAATACCAAGTGACCACAGGGAATTAATTGCACGTCATCACTGGTTTATTTTTTGAATTACAGGCACCATTACCTTAGGATAATCACATTCAAGCTTATTTCTAGGTAAATAAGCTGTGAGCTGTTAGAAGGTCAAGGAATCATCATATGCTACCTGTAAACACTTCAGGATGGAGAACACGGTGCCACCCTACATTACTTGGAAGGAAGAAGCTTCCAAGGAAATTATTAAAGCAACATTGTTGTTTCGCTCTAGTAACGTGTAAAAGCAAAGTTGTTTTTCCTGGCTTTGCTCTGATGAGTCACTGTAAAGAAAAAGAAATGTCATTCACATACTAAAAAGGGAAAAAAGGACACTCGGTACAATTTTTCTTGGCTGCTTAGACTTGCAAATACTGTTGATGGACAAAAGAGAAGAGCATCATGAGCAAATTTCAAGAGTAGGCTACTGAGGGTTTTCTGTTTAAAATACTATTTCAGATGTTTCTGTACCATTCAAACCTGTAAATTGTTAATGTATTAATATTCATGTTTTCTATTCACAAACTGAGAGCTCGTCTTGTTGAACTTCTCTTTGTTGAGTTTTTTATCTCCTTATACGACTGGACAAAATTGTTAGAAAGCAATCAGGCTCATAGCCTTTCAGACACTGCTAATAAATGTTTTTATTCTCTCTCTCCAGGGTGTTTTCTACAACATTGATTTTATGTCATTCAATGCAGCCACTCTCTCTCTTCCCTACCATTGTTGGTACTTCTCTGTTCTTGCTCCTGTATTTATTTCTCTCAAGGTTTGGGGTAGCCTTTCCCATATCAGTGTTGTACATTGGGTCTGTTGCTCCAGGAGCTGCTTATAGGTTTACCATCAATGATGTCTTCCTGCATCAACAATCTAGGTGGGGTAAAGCTTTGAGGAAAAAAAGCAGTTGTAAAGCAGTGCTTCAGTGAATTTCCACATGTTGCAGTGGGGCACTTAACATCTTCCAGTACAGACAAATCCATCACATTATGTTGCAGATACAACTGAAGTGATGCTTCCCCTGTAATGAACTTCAGTTACTAAGATAGAAAAAAGCATCTGCATACTCTTAAGAATTCATATCCCTGGCCTTCTAGGATGCTTAGATTTCTTCCAGCTTCTCTTTTAATTTTTCCTTTTCCTTTTGGTTCAGAAGAAATAGGTGCTAATGTAATTTTTCGTCCTAGAAAACCTTGCTCCATTGCTAAAATCATCATCTTCTCCTGACACTTCGCACTGCCTTACAGCAGGGAATTGGCAAGATGGTTTGTCCTGAAATCAATGACGCAGTGTGTGGGTATATTAAAAGTGTGGCTTATATATGTTCTAGAATAGAGCTCGTCTTGGGGAAAAGACAGGCACAGCCCCCTAAGAGAAATATTAGCTCATAGAACATGATGGAAATAACACAAACCCCACCTTTTTTGTGTGTCTTAATGGGTTTATTTCATTAAAACAAAAACAACAAAAAAAAAAGCCCAAACTGTAATTGAAGTAAAATAAGATGACAGCATGGGTATAATAGTATCACTTGGTAACATGAAACATTAAATGGGTATTCCAGACAAATTGAAACAGATCCACAGCCTAAACCTCTGCTCTAACATCCCCCAAATAATCTTGAGGATGCTATTTGGTGCAATTTTATAAATTACTAGTGACATAAATATCTCATAAATCTTTTGTCCAGGAGCTTATCTCCTTCTTGCATCCGTAGAAATCAATGCATCGGGACAATAAGAATGTAGGAGGCAGATGCTACTGAAAGTAGAAATCAACTGCCCACCATCCAGAAGACAACAAAAAAATTGCTCTGCTATCTGAGATTCATTTTTGGGAATTAACTTTTTTCTGTCGCATATTTTAGTAAGGGTAAGAGAAATATTTTCATACTTGGAGTATTTGGGTGCCTATGTTCTACTACACAGAAATGTAGAGATGAGACTGAAAACACTGAAAATACAAAGATTTTTACCAAGACTAAGGACTATCCTGCTTTGCTTGGACACTGTTGGACCCTGAAGGTGATATGGAGCTACACAGTTCAAGGAAACTTATGTGAGATCCTTCTTTGTAAAGATCTTCCCTTGCAAAACTTAGGACAGTTGAAATACAAGTGAATTAAGATCTAAAATCCTGCATAATTTTATGTTCTCCACTCTGTCCCAATGTAAATGAAACAGCCAGAATCACAGACTTTCTTCTCTATGCATTTTAATATTAATTTCTATTATCTGCTTTGAACTACTTAATGTAGTGGAATAGGTGGTGACCGCTTTGTGTGGTTCTGACTAGCTTGCCAGCATTGATGATCTTTTCATTGCTCCCCCATTTACTTTGCCTATCAATTAGGCTGTTATTGTTCTGTACGTTACAATAATTGGCAGGTTTTGCAGACAGATGACAGTCACTACAGGGAAAGGTGGGGGAGTATGAATAAATTTAAATATATATGCGCATTGAAAATGAGCCCTAACAATATTAAAATAGACACCCATAAAATAACTTCTAAAATAAACAAGAGTCAAGGAGAATAACCTAAAGTAGCCCACTGACTGCAATCTAAAAAGCTTAGAAGGAGATAAGAGAAGTAACCACCAGCCAGGGACAACTGAAATATTTGGGGTTATTTGGCTTCTTATCTGGTCTATCATTAATGTTTTTTGTGATTCTGTGCTAGGCATTTCTACTGCTATTTTTGAAAGGATGTAAGCAAGGTTGAGCACTCATATGGATTTTGGTGTCTTAGTTCCTCTCCATGGAGTGGAAGAGTTACCATAATACTGTTTTCTATGAAATACAATTTCTCCTATGCAATGTTGTCCTTGGAGAAGGGTCTTACTGTGCTGGGGTCTATTCAAACAGCCAACAGAAACACAGCCTGAAGAGTTTATGGTCTGAGTACAATATATGCATAGAAGTTGTGAAGTGCTTAAGTAATGCAATAAGAAAAATTGCACATTGTCTTAGTTGTCTATACATAGTTTTATCAAGGCAGTCCACTGTAGTTTGTTGTGCCATTGTTACTTTAAGGTCATCTAATGTGAACTACTAGTGAGAACAAATATGAGACCCTGATGTTCCTACCAGACCTACTTTGCTCTTCTGTAAAACTCTGGCTGCATCCAGAGGTCAAGGGAGGTGATTGTGCCCCTCTATGCCTTCTTGTGAGACCCCACATGGAGTATTGTGTGCGGACCTGGAATCTTCAACATAAGAAACATATGGAGCTATTGGAACAGGTCCAGAGGAGTCTGCAAAGGTGATCAGAGGGCTGGAGCACCTCCCATACAAGGACAGGCTGAGAGACTTGGGGTATCAAGTCAGAAAAAAAAATGAGCAGAAGTTATATAAGAGGAAAACAACTAGTTTTACAGGCAGAAACAAAAGAGCATTTTCTGAAAATGTGCACAACATTTAGTATAAACAGAACAACTACAACAGTCCATTGCTTAATCAGCCCTTGAATAATACCAAAACTATCTAAGGGCAATGTCAACATAGGTTTTGGAATATTATGCAAGTGCCTCTCCTATATCCACCACCTATCATTTCAGCATGAGGAAACCACCTTTCCTAGATTTTAATTTGCTAAAACAACATAGATCACACAAACAAGAGGTAAAATAAACCCACATGCAGAATCAGTAAAACCATTTAATGTGTTTATGCCATATTGATGTTTATGCCACTTACACCTAGGTCTGAGCTTTAGCATTCATCCGAAAAAGAAAACTCCAGCACAAGAACTATAAAAGGTGAGACAAGGGGAAAGAAAGACGTGCCCATTAGTCAAGTGTGGGTTTTCCTTGCTTTCTTTCTTTCTTCGTTTTTACGGTAATCAACAGTTTCAATACTAATTTAACCAATGATTTGGAAATGTGATCCTTTTCAAGGAGGAACTACAAACTACAGTGGTTCTATTTTTGTTTGAATTGTATTCATCATAGGTGGACATCATAATTTGTATTGTCTTGATCTCCTCACTCTCATTTTTCTTAACACACCAAAGAGACGCTTTTATATTTTACAAATTCAACTCAGAGGATATTCTCTGGGATTAGATTTTAATGCTTAGGCAGCTTGCCTGGCTTTTCACTCTTCCAAACCTATCTTTATTATCCATGAGCATGCCCTACCAGAGAATTAATACTCTAACTCAGAAGTCCATTTCCCAGTCTTTTTGGTTAATTAGTTTGAAGTGTGGTCTACTGGTGTTGATTTATGTATTAATTTTTGTTTCTGACATTTTGGGGGGGGCTGCATTGGTCCCCTTTTCATTTTTCTCAATGCATCTCCTGCTTCATTCTCCACAGGGAAATTAGTTTTCTACTCGAGCTTTTATGCAGACCAAGAATAACTCTGTAATATTATTTTGTTGAATAACTAGAGAAGATTTTTTTGAACCATCTCTTATTTTGTCCATGATTCAGTGGCAGAATTGCACTCTGTTCTGTCATCAAAATGGGAGAAAATATATTGCTTTCAGAGCTGTGGAGTTAGAGGAGGTATTAATCAATTCAAAACACCTTCATGCCTCCCCATATTCTTTCTGTAAAGTTAACTTCCCGTAAAATCTTTTGGTTCATTTAATTCTTCAAACACCAAACTGGACACGTTGCATTAATTTCAGTCAGGTTAAACTATTAACTGACACGACATGTTTACTAGAGCTGGCAAGAAAACATATCTGGTTGAAATGCTATTTATGTTTCAAGTATTCATTAGAAGCGTTGTCTGAATCTTTTTTTTTTCCTTTTTTTTTTGAATTACACTTAAATATTAGAATGGAGAAATTTATTTTGAACTGTATCACTACTCTGCAATTACGAGACTGTATGAACACAATCAAATATTTGGTTAATAAAAAATTATATTGGATATTTGAAGAACTTTTTATTCCAGCCAAAGAAGGATTTATAATTTCTGAACATCATTATTGCTAAACACAGCCTTAGTTTAAACGGAATTATTTCTTTACAGGAAATTTTATTGAAGTCTAAGTAATGCATAAAGTTTAGTATTAATTTTTAGTACACTGGAATAATAAGTTGACAGTTACCTTCCATTTTCCTCTTTTTCCTTTCCCAGGGGGAAATTTCCTTAGCATTTATGTAATATAGTGCCAGGTAAAATTAATTCTTAGAGAATATCTGAATGGACATGGTGAGACCAGACTTTGGTATTTAGCAGTGAAGATGTTACTATGTGAAGATGCTCACCAGTTACAGCCACTGGTCAAAAAAGGAGAAGAAAACCAAAGAAGATTGGGCAGTCATTTTGATTTGGACAAGCCTAATTCTTCTGATGACAGTGAGAAAACAAAAAACTCTCAAACGCCTTTTTCCCAGAGCCTAACAGCAAGACTCATATTGTGCCATTTCCCTTTTATGTGTTATTTTTACTCTGAAAGTAACAACAAGGACAGACAACTGCACTTCTGAGAGCTCCTGGGAACATGGTGATCATTTGTGCCCTTTGCTGAAGCGTGGAAGTGAAAATATTATAGGCAAGCAAAGTAATATGAACTGAAGGGTAGAAACCACGTGAAACTCGCTCAAGCTGCTGAAAAAAGCCCCACATTATGTTGGACATAAGCCAATAAAGCACCCTGGTACAGAATGGCAAATCCCATCTGCAGTAAAGTCTCTTCTAACCCTAAGAGTTCAGATGTTACACCTAACAAATGTCATGTAGTCCATTACTTTTTTAAAATAAGAATATTCCCCCCAAATTGTGTCTAGATGTAAGATTTTAAAGATTTCAACAGTCTTAGGCATAAGTAAAGCTTTTGTAAGTTTTGGGCTTTTTTTTTTGTAAAGGTTACATTTCCAACTATATTTCTGTGTTTGAATTATTATTATGCTCCTTAATAATATCCGAAATGTTTAAAATCTGGGGAGAGGGGGAGGTGTTGTCCCTCTGCATGCTGAAGACTTAATATCACTGCCTGAAAGACTATTATGTGAAGAGTTCTTAGAAATCAAGAGTAAAGGAGATAAGATTACCCTGTTAATGTTACTAAATCCTTTTCCTTTGATACTACTGATCAATGTAAGCTGCTCTCATCTTGTTTCAGTATTTGCATTTTTAAATCTCGTCAAGAACATAAAAGGACTGGCTGATTGCATCTAGAAATCAAAATTCATGTGTGCTCTGAATCCATCCATTCACACCTGCTCACTCTTCATGACCAAGCAATTTTGATTTTCAGTCAGAGGACGCAACCGTCAAGACTGATCTCAGAGAAATAAACCTATTCTGCAGCAAATTTCTTCTGTTATCCCTTTATTTTTATTGCTTGGCTCAAAATTTTATCATCTTAAACAACAGCCTGGGAAGATGTAGGGAAATTAAAGGTCTCATTATGATTTTCTGCTCTCTATGCATGGTTTCCGTAGTTGACCATTTCAGTCCAATGTAACATCATTATTACCAGGGAGGCCAAGGTTTTCCCACTGCAACACAGATACATTGCAAGAAGGGAAGCAGGCTGCCCAGGGAAGTGGTGGAGTCTCCTTCCCTGGAGATGTTCAGTAAGTAGACTTGGCACTTGGGAACATGTTTTAGTAGGCACAGTCGTTGTTGGGCTGACGGTTGGACTGGACGGTCTTAGAAGGCTTTTCCAATCTTGCTGATTCTATGATTGTATACTATGACTCTATGAAACTGGCACAGGGATGTGAAGCAGCTCTTCTGAAGGCATCTCCATGGGGGTTTGCCTGAGTCAAGGTCACTGTCCATTTAACAGTAAGTTAAATGTGCCTTTTCTGTAAGTCTTTTGCAGACATAACACATCGGACCGCAGCTTAACAAAAGGCTTGAATTTGTGTTCATCAAATCATGTATGATTTTGTGCTCACGTCTTTCAAGGAGCTGACTACACTACGCGAGGAACTGCATGCTGGAGGTAATTACAGGTGTGGCTTTGTCACATCAGCCAATACTAAAGCTCCTTTAAAATCCTTATCTCTCCTCCTAGGCTTTTCTAATCGCAAGATAAATCCTTGCCTGCTAAAAAAGCACTAAATTTAAAAGGACGTTGCAGAGAATAGGCTGTCAGTTTTGCAACAGCGTCTAAGAAGAAGTATTTGCATACATTCACGGTGACATGAGAAGAGGCTAATGTAACAAAATATCCAGATGTAAAACATAGTGCATGCTGAGAACAAATGAAGGATACTAATGAATAAACAACCAGTAGTTTGCAATTGTCTATAAATTCCCTCTGCTAATCAGAAATCATAGAAACATAGAATATATTGGGTTGGAAGGTATATCAAGATCACCCAGTTCCACCCCTCCGCCACGGGCAGGGATGCCTTCCACTGGATCAGGTTGCTCAAAACCTCATCCAACCTGGCCTTGAAAATCTCAAGGGACGGTGCATATTTAAGATCTTTAAAACCAGGATTTATTTGATGTTCTGTAGTTATCCTGAGATACAGACAAAATCTTCTAGGGGTGAGAGCTTAATGTATTTACCAACATACTCTGGGGAAAGGAACAGGGGACAAGGGAAGGGGAAAAAAATCAGAGATACACTAAAAAAAAATTTCTAAATACTAAGAAATCCTAATCCAAACTGTGAGAACTTGTAACAGCACAGAAGACAGATAAATCATAGTTCTGTGTTGTCTGGAAGGCTTCCACATCATGTAATCATTTAATGATTAATGTATTCACTTGATGATTAATGTAATAATTACATTGTGAAATAATAGAAGGCTCATTACTCAGCCTGTCAGATAAGGCACACAAACATTGAAAAAAAAGTGTATCTTAAACCGCAGACATAGATTCACTTGATTGAATGAGTCAGGTAACAAACAATTACAGTTATATCAGCAAAAAATTTTACCGAGTGAGTCAAGATTTAAAGCAATTTCCACATACTGTGGCTAAGAAAAGGCTTTCTGAGGAGATAGTGTGCTTTGTTTTTTTCTCATATGTTAGTTTATTCTGAATTTTTCATATGCAGTGTCCTATGAAATAGGTAGACTGACCATTCCCAAAGATTCAAGACGAAATGTCTGAGTGTCCTGGTCCTGCTTGTCATACTTTATGAAGATTTCGGTTTAGAATGGTTCCTGATCAAGCCACTAACACTGAGCTCGGGGGTGTGGCTAAATTGTGTTACAAGCTTGAAGTCAGGCATCAAGGATTTTTGGTGCCAAGTGATCATTAGTTCATTTTCTGAGCAACTAATGATCTGGGACACATAATAAGATTCCAGTAATAGTCCACGAGTGCATGTCAGTGTGTTTTCTCCAACAGCTTTGCAGATAAATATTTGTATTTCCCTGTGAACTTGCCTCTGAGGACTGAGAAACCTCTCTTCTCTCATCATAATTTGTCTGTTTTGGGAGATGGCAGATGCATTTAGCAGTAGCTTGCAATTATGAGTCTTATTTAAAACCTATTACAATCAATAACTATCTTTCCATAGTTAGATTTGGGTGAACATCAGGTCCAAAGTTTGGGTGTGAAAAAAAACCCCATCCATCCATCCATCCATCCATCCATCCATCCATCCATCTCCTACTGAGGGTATTTTGGACTTGCAGTGATGTGTATATCTGCCTTGATCTTACCAGGATTACTACAATGATAGAACTGTACAATAGTTTAGGTTGGAAGGGACCATTACAGGTCATCCAGTCCAACCCCCCCTGCGAGAGCAGGAGCATCTTCAACAAGATATTGTTGCTCAGAGCCCCATCCAACCTGATCTTGAATGTTTGAAAGGATGGGGCATCCACCATCTCTCTGGGCAACCTGGTCCCGTGGTTCACCATCCTCTTCATAAAAGATTCCTTCCTTATAGCTAATCTAAACCTCTCCTGTTTTAGTTTAAAACTACTCTTTGTCATATCTCTATAGGCCCTGCTAAATTGTCTATATGTGTGTTTATATATTCTATTGAGGGCGTGGGGAGGGACTGTTTACAAAGGCTTGTAGTGATGAGATGAGGTGCAATGGGTATAAACTGGAAAGGGGCAGATTGAGACTGGACATAAGGAAGAATTTCTTCACCATGAGAGTGGTGAGGCACTGGCACAGGTTGCCCAGGGAAGTGGTGGCTGCCCCATCCCTGGAGGTGTTCAAGGCCACATTGGATGGGGCTTTGGGCAGCCTGATCCAGTGGGAGGTGTCCCTGCCCATAGCAGGGGGTTGGAAATAGGTGATCTTTAAGGTCCCTTCCAGCCCAAAGTATTTTATGATTCTATGATTATATTCAGAACTTGCAGTGATGTATATATCTACCTTGAGCTTCCCAATATTAACAGAGAAGTAATTGTTAATTGAAATTTCTTTATGTACCTTACACAATTGGGTTTGTTTAGCCAGTGGGAGATTAAAAAGTTAATGAATATGTAAGTAAATGAAAGCTACTCCAATAATATGTTCCACAGCAGAACATTGGAATACACTTAGTTTCAAGTTCTTCCTCATGATATTTTATTGGTCCTGGGACTTAGATTTACATTCTTTATTTCATTACAGAAATGAAAATTGTTGTTTACAATGCTATCACACTGATGAATAAAGAAGAGAAAAGAACGGAGGATCTCTCAAACCCATTTTAAAAGAACATACTGAAATAACATTCTTGGTGAAACCCAGAGTTCAAAAATAATTATAAGAGGTGGAAGAGGAATAATAGATTTTTTTCCTTTCATCTTAAGATTGATTTTTTTTTCAAAAGCGACAGATCAATTTGTCCTATTTTTAGAAGCATTTTTCTAGTTGGTTTTAAAGCCATTGTTCTTGAGGATAGTTCTGTCAAATCTGATTTAATCAGAAGCTTTCTTGGTTTTGTTGGGGCTTTCTTATCTCCCCCGAATGTTGATGAATAAAGCTAAAAGACAAGTATGATATTCAGCGTTTCTGACAAATAGCATTAATGGGGAGCTTTCTGATTAATTTCTCTGGGAACTGACTACGCATTTTCAATTGCAGCTGATGCCTGAGAAAGAACAGATTAGCTCTGCTATACGGGTCTCTTATCCCGTCTCCAATAGACTCCACCACGTGCTATTGGAGGATTGATGAAATGATTAATTATTTGGAATTCACCTGAGCGGAGACCTCTGAATCCAAGGAGTTGTCTGCAGCATGCAGTTGAATTTCTATGCCTTTTTTCTCCTAATTCTCTCCTTGATCACTCAGTTCTTTCTTCTCTTTGCAGTTCTCCACCTTCCCTCCTTCCCTTTTTCTCTACCTCATCCTCTAACCTTCCCCCAGTTTCTCACTGTCTCCTCATCCATACATAGTAAAAATATCCTTACTCTAAAAAATGACAGGCTGAAATGGAAGTAAGTTAGCTGCCACCACGCTCTGTGTTAGAACTCCCTCTGTCCTGGCTGTAACATTCCTATTGAAATTATAAGCTCCTTAGAAGAAGCACTGTCTGCTCCTCAGCACAATGCCAAGCACAACAGGGACCTAAATCCTTAAGCACAAACATAATAAAAGCAGTAATAGCAGTAAAAGGGTGAGCAGGTCAGCCAGCTTTCGTTTTCCTTTTATCTTTGTGAACTGGAAGGTTTACACAAGTAGAAATGGGAACGCGGTTGAATGAGAGCTCTACTTTCATGTGGCAAAACGTCTGCAAATAAGCTGCGGAGCAGGTGTTCAGAGGAATTAAATGATTCAGAGTAATTTACAGTGTCAGAGCATCAATTTGAGAATTGCTAAAATGCAGGTACTGAAACATCATATTTTATTACATTTTTAGTTAGTAAATGTCAGTTGCTTTATCGATTTTAACATCATATCAGGTGCACCAAAAAATGTATGAAGCACACCACTTGGATTTCTGATAAACATGGACTACTAACCTCGGATGATATTAACTCTGCTTCATTTGTGACTGTAATGAAGTTTGAGATGTATTTTAGTTTTGAATTACTCTCATCCTAATCAGTTTCATAGCAATTTATAATATAATTTCTATGTGTCTTGAACAAAATGTTAGTGGTTAATAGATCACTGGGCTTGCTTTTGTTCTGTTAACAAAGTTCTCTTCACTCAGATCTAGAAAAAAGCTGATTTGCAAGCTAACAACTTGCTTTTCAAAATTAAATCATAGAAGGGACACCCACTAAGAAAAAAGACTTGGCATTAAAATCATGAACTGACTAAGCAGTCAATTAAAGGCATGATGAATGTCAAAATCAATTAGAAGGGCTTACAATAAAGATTAAATGTTCAGCTAATGAAAAGGGAATGTATTCTATTGCTAAAAAAATATGGGAAGAAAAAAAGCTGCAAATCATCAGCATGGCCATCCTAAAGGCTTTTATTTAATGTAAAACAAAAAAATTTCATAAAATGTTTGAAAGCAGAGTTTGATGTCTAATGACAAAACATCAAACTAAAGTCACTAAGATGATTTTGATACTCCATGAAAGTGTCGCTGACCCTCTCTGCTGACACTATATGTTGCATCACATTTCAGGACTCTTTTTCTCTACTGAAATAATTTTCAGTCAAGGCATTACTATTCTGCCAAATTGCATAATATTATTATGCATCGATTGAGTCTCACACATTGAAAATATTCCAGGGAGAACTTTATACATAGCTCTCTGTGTAGGAACTGCTTCAACCAAGAGGGATTTGGAAGTGTCTTCAGAGGGTGGAATATGCTCACATTTTGCATTTTACAGCATTGCTGTGAGCAAAGCTTGAGCTGGAAGGCGGAATGGGTTTGCGTTGATGTTACAGGGAAAATTTAGGTGAGTGATGTGAATTCAGTGCAAATGCTGGGTCGACAAAGCATCTAATATAAAAACTTGCCAATGAAAATAAGTGGCTAGGATCTAATTTATTTTTTTTTCAATGCTTACTAGAGGGGCTGTAGTGAATTCAAAGTTAGACAAGCTGTAACTTCCCTTCCTAACACAAAGGAAGACTGCCATCTAATGAGCACTAGCAGCAATTCCTGTTTTACTGCAAGTTTTTCTGGCCTTGCAGGAACAAACTTTCTTCACTGCATGACAGTTTATTTCTATCTGTAGGTCCATCAGCTCAGCTACTCTTGACTTTGACCTTTGAGTAGTTATTGGTGTCAGAAGTTGGCCTCTGACAGAGCACATGAGCAAAAGATGCTGTGTAGGAGCTTTTAAATGCCATCTGTGTCTTTTGTTTTTATTCCTTCTTGCAGCCCAGTGGGTACTGTGAGGATGCTTGAGTTGTCTGCTTTGTAGCACCTTTTTCCAGCTTCACATACAACCACTTCCACAAGGATCCTACTGCAATAAAGAAAACCACTATAAATACACCAGAGAACGTATAGAGGTATCCATTCCTTGCAATTTCCACCTAATGCTGCACAATGTATTTCTTGCTGCACTTGTCATCTTTTGTATTAATCATCTTCTCAATGAAAATCTTAGAGGCTTCAAAGAGTGAGGACAGACTATGGTGTCCAGTTTGAGGTTTCCACTACCCCTGGACCAGCAGAGTCTTCTGTATGAGCCGTTTGGTACTCCTAGATCATCAGGAGCTCTCTGCAATGTGTTGCAGAGGAAAAATCATCCACAGCTGCCATCCTCATGTTATTCACCACTCAGCACACTCTGTTGTGAGCTATGAATTTTCATATAGGGAAAGCGTTCCAGCAAAAAAGTTCTGATATTTAAAGTGAACCTGCAGGAAAGCTGGGAAGGTGCTCTTTATCAGGGAATGCAGGGATAGGGCAAAGGGAGTGGTTTTAAGTCAAAAAAGGGTAAATTTTATTAGTTATTAGGAAGAAATTTTTTATTGGAAGGATGGTGAAGCACTGCCACAGGTTTTCAAGAGAATTTGTGGGTGTTCCATCCCTGGACTAGGTTGTATGAAGCTTTGAGCAACCTGATCTAGTGGAAGATGGCCAAGGCAGGGGAGCTGGAACTGGATGGGCTTTGAGGTCCCTTATAACCAAAACCATTCTATAATTCTATGAAGGAAAAAAGGCGGAAATGTGGTTCCATATTTGTGGCATACAGAAAAAAATAAGAAATGAGAAGCATAAACTGCAAGAATAACAACCACAAACTGCATTAATAAGAGCTTTCTAAGGGTAGGGATAGTGAAGAGCTGGAATAAATTGGCTGTTTTATTGTTCAATCATTATCACTGGGGTCCTTTGAAAGGAGTTTGGGCAAAGCACCTGATAGCATCAGAAATTGTGCCTGTTTCTACCTTGGGAGAGAAAGATGGACTAGCTCATCTCTGGAGGCCACTCACAGTGATTTTGTGCATGATTCTAACCTTAAGTGTAACAAAAATGGAAAACGGTCAAGTTGTAGAGAATTAAAAGCATCTTTAAGATTCTGTTTAAAAAAATCTTTAAATTCTTTTCAAAAATTAATGCAAAAAATTAATGGAAATATAAGTAGGTTTTAATGGATCACATACCACAGGCAGAATCTTGTATTTGTCTTAAAGGTGAGGTTCTTCAGACTTTTCACTCAGCAGGAACCAGGGCAGTCCCTAAATGGAGAGGTTTGTTTTTCTTCCTTCATGGTGCCCTAAGAAAGTGGTCTCAGGCTCTTTCTAGACAGCCCTTGCTGACCGTGGATGCCTGCCTCAGGCAGTGAGCTTTAAAATAACTTTCTGACCTTCACCACTCCATTCCAACACACATTTTTCCCAAGCTGTATCTTTGTTGAAGTTTAGGGTGATCAAGTCATTCAAGCTCCAGCAGAAATGCTTATCCAGAATAACACCATGGAGAAGAAGTGACAGTCTGCAGTGTATACAAGAATGATAACGCTGACAAAACCCTACACATAGTCACTTGTGCTAAAATTTTGGGTGCCTTTACAGCATAAAGCTTATGGGTCAGCAGCAGCAAACTAGTCCTGCCACCACTGAGAGAAGGCTGATAACTCTGCTCTCACTACGTGTAAAATTCATCTACGGTTCTATCACGCAGAGTGCCAAAGAGATTTTTACATTTTGTTTGTCTTACAACCAGGCATCTTCATTCTAAACAGATGTTTCAGCAATGAACTGATCAGATTAATTTGTTGACAAGTCAGTATAATCCACAAGAAGTCTGAAAATTCATATTGGGAATCACAGTGTTATTTACAGCACAGATTGATGTTGAAATGGAGAGTGATGTTGCTGCCAGATTTTAAATTATGCCCAGCTCTTTCTTCCTACAGCTGTACTATGAGATATCTGGATATATTCCTGTGAAGATTGAATCCACACACTTTGCAACTGAATCAAGACAGTTATAATCAAAACAGAGAAGACAGCACGCCCACATGCATCGCAAAACAAAACAAGTGTGTGTGACATGCCAGGTCTGCATCAACATTGTGGCCGAAACTTTATCATCCCCTTCATTAAGCGATGCCGAATCTTAAGATTTCTGAGTTATATTATTAGTTGAGCGAAAGAGTTACCGTGTAAGGCCAGAACTGGTGGCAAATACTCTATATGGCATGGGTTCTACAGAATGAGATCCAAGGATATTGTACATACTACTTACGAGCATTTGTGGGCCAGTTTTTCACTTTTCCTAGGGCTAGAGTTAATGATGTAGCAGGCAGATTCTGGGAGATCCAGCATCCTGCACCAAGTCAACTCTGACTGACAAGTGCAAAATACTCCTATTTAACTTGCTTTGCACTCACATGACAGTGATGACAGTGATGACTTGCTATTTTACATCAGAGTGAGTAAGAGAGGTCCAAATGGAAGAGGAACGACATTACACAGAATCACAGAATCACAAGGTTGGAAAGGACCCACTGGATCATAGAGTCCAACCATTCCTGACACTCCCTAAACCATGTCCCTCAGCACTTCATCCACCCGTTCCTTAAACACCTCCAGGGAAGGTGACTCGACCACCTCCCTGGGCAGCCTGTTCCAGTGCCCCATGACTCTTTCTGTGAAGAATTTTTTTCTGATATCCAACCTGAACCTCCCCTGGTGGAGCTTGAGGCCATTCCCTCTTGTCCTGTCCTCTGTCACTTGGGAGAAGAGCCCAGCTCCCTCCTCTCCACAACCTCCTCTTAGGTAGTTGTAGAGAGTAATAAGGTCTCCCCTCAGCCTCCTCCTCTCCAGGCTAAACAACTCCAGCTCTCTCAGCTGCTCCTCATAAGACTTGTTCTCCAGCCCCCTCACCAGCTTCGTTGCTCTTCTCTGGACACGCTCCAGAGCCTCAACATCCTTCTTGTGGTGAGGGGTCCAGAACTGAACACAGTACTCAAGGTGCGGTCTCACCAGTGCTGAGTACAGAGGGAGAATCACCTCCCTGGACCTGCTGGTGACCCCATTTCTGATCCAAGCCAAGATGCCGTTGGCCTTCTTGGCCACCTGGGCACACTGCTGGCTCATGTTCAGTCGGCTGTCAACCAACACCCCCAGGTCCTTCTCTTCCGTGCAGCTCTCCAGCCACTCTTCCCCCAGTCTGTAGCGCTGCATAGGGTTGTTGTGCCCCAAGTGCAGGACCCGGCATTTGGCCTTGTTGAACCTCATCTCATTGGTCTCAGCCCAGCAGTCCAGCCTGTTCAGATCCCTTTGCAGAGCCTCCCTACCCTCCAGCAGATCCACACTTCCTCCCAGCTTAGTGTCATCTGCAAACTTGCTGAGGGTGCACTCAATGCCTTCATCCAGGTCATTGATAAAGACATTGAACAGAGCTGGACCCAGTACCAAGCCCTGAGGAACCCCACTTGTGACTGGCCTCCAGCTGGGGTTAACTCCATTGACCACCACTCTCTGGGCCATCCAACCAGTTTTCAACCCACGAGAGTGTGCGCCTGTCCAGGCCAGAGGCTGACAGTTTCTGAAGACATTCTTGCATTTCCTTGCAAACCCGCCTCCCAAAAGTTTGGACTTGGAGATCTTAGGGAGAAAGTAGTGGAGCCCAACAAAACTCTGGGGTTCCCAGAAGCTGAGCCCAGAGGAATGATGACCTGTATCAAATATGCTGTTCCATTCTTCACTTGTCTTTTTATAGCAGTGAAGGCAGCAGAAGTCGTAATTGCCTTTAGGACTGAATGTTCTCTAGACATGATGGGGTCATAATCTCTTTTTTGAGAGGTGTCTCCCAAAATGACAGCAGCCCTAATCCTAGCCTTACTTATTGCTTGGCAGTCATGACATACCCTAAGAAAGCTGGAGGACACAGAACATCATGAAGGACACTGGACTCTAAGCTATGTTTCTTGGAAGACTACTGGAAACTCTTCCTGAGAGAGCTTGTGGTTTCAGGATGAAAAGACATGACAAAGAGGAGTCCTGATAACTGTTTTGAGAAGAATTTACCTTAGATCATTTTGTTGTAATTATATAGTGAGAGTGAAATACTACTGGTTCCTAAGGAACAGTGAGATCTGAAGTTCCTGGGCTTGGGTGGACTTTTCGGTGGATGAAGAAAAGTTTGGATGGTCGCATCCAGAGAGTAGTCGTCAATGGCTCAGTGTCCCAATGGCAAGTGGTGGCCCTCAGGGGTTTGCATTGGGACCACTGCTGTTCAATATCTTCATCAATGACCTAGACAGTGGGATTGAGTGTACCCTCAGCACACTTGAAATGACGTCAAGATGAATGGTGTGGTTGACATGCCTGAGGGACAGGATGCCATCCAGAGGGACCTGGACAATCTTTAGAAGTGGGACTGAGGGAATCTCATGAGGTCCTGCACTTGGTTCAGGGCAAACCCTGATATCAGTATAGGATGGGGGATGAAGGGATGGAGAATAGCCCTGAAGAGGACGTGGAGGTACTTCTGGATGAAGAGCTGGATGTGAGCAGCAATGTGCACTCACAGAACAGCAAGCCAACCATATACTGGCTGCATCCAAAGAAGTGTGGCCAGCAGGTCAAGGCAGAAGATTCTGCCACTCTACTCTGCTCTGGTGAGACCTCCCCTGTCAGTTCTGGAGTCCTTAGCACAAGAAGGTATGAATCTCTTGGAGCCAGAGCTTTGCCATAAAAATGGTCAGAAGGATGGAATGACTCTTATGAAGAAAGGCTGAGAGATGGGGTTGTTCACCACGGAGAAAAGAAGGCTCTGGAAGACCTTATTGCAGTCTTTCAATACTTAAAGGGGCTTATAAGAAAGATGGGGACTTTTTCCAGGGCCTCTGTTGCGACAGGACAAGGAGTAATGCTTTTAGACTAAAAGAGGGCAGGTACAGGCTAGATATAAGGAAGAACTGTTTTACAATGAGAACAGTGAAACACTGGAACAGGTTGCCCAGAGAAGTGGTAGTTGCCCCATCCTTGGAAACCTTCAGGGTCAGGTTGGATGGGGCTCTGAGCAACCTGATCCAGTGGAAGATGTCTCTGCTCATGCAGGAGAGTTAGACTGGTGACCTGTAAAGGTCCCTTCACACCCAAAATATTCTATGATGTTGTAAATGAGTATCATCTGGTTCTATCTGATTTCATTCCCCATTTTAAGCCTATTTCTGTACATTGCTGTTCTCAGGGGGAAGAAAAAACATTTTTTTTAACATTTTAACACAAACTGTAGTCATTAAAAATATGTATGTAGCACCTATATGTGCATATATATGTATTTATATATAAATATATGTGCATCTCTCTATAAAATAGTTAGACTATAAAATAACTTTATATATAATCACATTCTGAAATGAGTCGGTGTAAAACAAAACATTGAGATGTTTATTTCATGTATAGTCAAAATTTTCCATTTAAATTGCATTAAAATTTAAGCACTTAGGCACTTTTTCAGCAATGAGATGTGATACTATAATCGACTCATTTTCGCACCATTTTCAATATTCCGCAAAACACTTTTGTTTAGTACTAATTTTAAATTCTAATTTTTTTTTTTTCAGTGAAAATCAGTTCCTCTAGAACTGTTCATCTGCTGAATGTTACATTCAGAGAAATGCAGTCTCTGCCCCCTGCCATGACATCTGAATCCTGGTTTATAATCCCTAGTTTACATGAGACCTGAGTAGCTTCCAAGATCTGTCTCACTGTCTTCTACTCTGTCATTAGTTAAAATCTAATCAGGTGCTGCTCAGGTCCAGGGGGAGATACCTACGTAGCACCACTCAAGCTAACCAGCTGGACATGGCATTCCAATATGACAGAATATTCCAAACACGTGGCTGTTTTGGGAAAATCGACCCTGGAAACTGAAGTCACCAGGAGACTCAGAAGGGCTGATACTCAAGCTTTTCTACACTATTCTTGGAATGGCTCTAACACATGCAAAAAATATCTTCTGATGATCTTGTTCAAGGGTTGCTTTTTATCACTGATGATTCAGGCTCGTCACACTGCAATGGGTTAGTGTCTCCTTGACCATCAGTACACCTAGACTTTGGCCAGGCTGGGGATAGCTGAAGACTGTTGAAGCAGGCTCTGAAAAAGTCTGGAAAAAGGATGGATATTTCAAGTATAGGGAACATAGGGCAGAATCTTTGCTAACGTGGCTTTGCTCCAGAGTATTTTAAGAAGCAAGTCTACATGACAGATCTGGAGCATGACACAACAGCATGGGGATGCAGAAGGTTTTCTTGGGTAGGTGGGGCCAGGAGCTCCACGCAGAATTGTTGCTGTGTGTACAACCAGATAAACCAAGAAATGTGTTTGTGGGTTGTGTGAGAACCAGACAATGCAATGCTCCAGCTAGAATGAGGGTGTGGTGGGTTTGCCAAAAGAGCTGCATGGGCTGAATAAGGTGGTGGACACACAGAAAATTTATTCTTTAGAAATCCCCACTGTTGCAGCTGCACAGTGGCTTTTGGACTGACTCTATGAAAAGCTGGAAAAATATATGTATAAAAAATATACATATACGCATGGATAACAGGGATGGCTTGCGAGACAACTGCTGAATGTTTTTAATCACTCATGGAATATGGCTTTTTCTTTTTCTCCCTTGCAAACTTCTGTCTGACATTTACTGAAAAAAAATGACTATGACAAATCCAAATCTGAGATATTGAATCCTCCGAACGCGACCACGCAGGTTTGCCAAACAAATGAGCACTAAGTGCAAATACAGTTTGTTCTTCTCCACTGTTTCTATTTCTGTCATAACTTGCACTGTTACATCTTTAACAGGCTAGGCAGCACTCAGCCATAAAAAAACCAAGAACTGCTCAGGAGATCCCATCTAGTCTTGTCTGCATTTTAGATCTGTTAACTGCGTGTCTCCGAAGCATCAGAGAAGCAGATGCTTTCATTTCATTAAATCCTCCTTTTCCATAGAATGTTAACTTTGATCAAACAAGCTTTATAGCATAGTCATTCTGCAAATCAGGTAGCAATGAGTGAGCAGTCACTTCTTTTTGCTTTAATTTTCATTCCACCTTTCTTCCTGTGATAGTTAGAGCAATTTATTGGAAGATAGCAAGCCCTATCAGACACAGCGAAGGCTGGAGGCCTTGAGCATTGTGTATGTGGAGGCTTGCACAGTTCTGATACCTCGGTAAGATGTCATCACAACATATATTGTCTTTATTAATATATCAAGGTCTGGAGCGTAAAGTTTCTCTTGCTTCAGCTTAAAGTGACATTCTGGTGCAAATTGGGCAGAAGAGATGATCTCTCAAGGACAGAGGAATGACGCAGAGTGGCTCCAACTGAAGAGGACGTGATTTACCCATGATGCACACAATGCTGAGGGTTACCCTGTGCTGAGGGTTACACAGCATAGGCTGTGGGTATCAGGGAGAGGAGGTAGCTGATACAAGATAAGCCAAATGTTTCCTTTTTGTTATGTGAGGCAGGAAATATCTCCCAGATGTGTCTTTCAGAGCTTAGATTCCAGTAATCTGAGCTAAAGCGTCTGCTGTAGAAGGGTACTCTGACAATATGTTTTTCTCCTGTTGCTGCACGCTGTTGGGGCAGCCTCTTCATCCCTGTTAATGGTATGTTAACAAAGATATACCTGGAATCACAGAACCACAGAATCACAAGGTTGGAAAGGACCCATTGGATCATCGAGTCCAACCATTCCTAACACTCCCTAAACCATGTCCCTCAGCACTTCATCCACCCATTCCTTAAACACCTTCAGGGAAGGCGACTCGACCACCTCCCTGGGCAGCCTGTTCAGCTCTTGGAACTCCCTGGGAAAACTGTCCATGATACTTTGTCTTGATTGTCCCATCACCGATGTTGTTCAGGACCAGGTGGATGAGGCGATGAGCAACATGATCCAGTGGGAAGTATCCCTACCCATGGCAGTGGGGTTGGAACCAGGTGATCTTTAAGGTCCTTTCCAACCCAAACCATTTTATGACTGATTAGTAAAAGAAGTGAAAAATATGACTGTAACATCATTGGCTCTAGATCTGATGCTTCTTCAAAAGCAATGCGCTCACAGTCTGTCACTCAGGGGCGTTGTAAACATAACCTATACAGAAACTGGGTTTTTTTCCTAGTAGTGCAAAAGCTCTACATTCAGTAGAATAAAACTGAAAGAAGCATATGAGAAATAAGAAAACACTGTTTTGGAATGTGCATGACTTTCTTTCCCCCTCCAGTTGTTACTGAGTGTACTTTACGAGGCACATCACAGACTCAAGGCATGGCTCACAAATATTCTCATGTTCAAACACACTTCTCAGGGTGAGTGTCTACCAAAAGCCACTTTCCTCTCCACTTTTCCAAGTGCTTTTGGTGGTAAATGACATATCAAAGAATTTATTAAAATTCTTTTTATTAATATACCTCTATTAATTTAGAAGAGCTCTTCACACAGTTCCCTTATTTGCAGCTACTTGGCACAAAAATGAAGTGTTCTTCACTATATTTAATAACGAATCACTTTCTGAGATGAGATCAAGCGTGTACTACTCCTCATTTTCTTCCCACTCCCATTCCCCCTTCACCTTCTTTCAAGAAAATTAACATATTTTCTTTTGTACAAAGGTACATTTTTGGGACATGGTTTAGAAGGAATGTTGAGCTGACAGTTGAACATGATGATCTTAGAGGTCTTTTCCAATATCAATGATATTATGATTCTATATTCAAATATTTGCAAAATAATTGTTAGAACAGGTTGCCCAGAGAAGTTGTTGCTGTCCCGTCCCTGCAGGTGTTCAAAGCCAGGTTGGACAGGGCTTTGAGCAGCCTAATCCAGTTGTAAGGTGTCTCTGCCCATGGCAGGGGGTTGGAACTGAATGATCTATAAGGTCCCTTCCAACCCAAACTATTCTATGATTCTATGATAAATAACCTTATTTTGTTAGTCTATATTTTGAAAAGACGAGAGAGAATAGTCCAACTCAACTGTACTAAGGCACAACAACACTGGTGTATAATCCTCCAACGGCGAGTAGGGGAAGACTTACTTGAATTAAACAGTACAAATTAGTAGAATCATTCATAAATTCTTCATAAAATGAAGTTAATGTTCTGTGGTCTGCCTATGATCAGGAAAATTATATAGTTGGAAGACCTTTGAATTGTGATAGGGTAGGATGAAAGATAGAATAAGAAGGATTTCTATAGTTATTTTCTGATTGAACTCATGAAAACATGATCAGCAAAGATGAGGAAAGGTTTACAGAGCCACAAACATTCAAATCACGGATAAGTGATGAGTGTGGAAGTTAATAAATTACTCTAGAAGTTAATTGATGCTCTTGTTTTCAGAAACTGTTTTTAGCAGACTTAGAATCACTTGAGATTTTGGCAGGGGAGGGCGGCTGAGTTTCAGGACAGCAGGGTTGCTTTTGTGGGTAGTGGTAGCAGGTGAGGTAATTGGCAGTTCCTGTTAACATATTTCTGACAGAGTGAGTAGAGTTTTTTGGAAAAGCACAGGCACTAAAGACTCAGAGATATGTGTTCATTTTTAAGCTCTGTGCTGTGATATGGTTTGCACATTGGCTTTTGTTTTTCACAGAATCACAAGGTTGGAAAGGACCCATTGGATCATCGAGTCCAACCATTCCTAACACTCCCTAAACCATGTCCCTAAGCACTTCATCCACCCGTTCCTTAAACACCTCCAGGGAAGGCGACTCGACCACCTCCCTTTTCTTCCAGGCTAAAGGGGAAGAGATATCATTTTGTCAGGTTTTTAGTATTGATTCATTACACCAAGAAATTCAAGGATACTTTAATTTTTTGATTGCATGTTTCTCAGATTATAAAATCAGATCATAAAATCATACAATAGTTTGGGTTGAAAGGGACATTAAAGATCATCCAGTTCCAACCCCCTGCCATGGGCAGGGACACCTCCCACTGGATCAGGCTGCCCAAGGCCCCACCCAACCTGGCCTTGAACACCTCCAGGGATGGGGCAGCAACAATTTCCCTGGGCAACCTATGCCAGTGCCTCATCATCCTCATCGTGAAGAATTTCCTCCTTATGTCTAGTCTAAATCTGCCTCTCTCCAATTTATAGCCATTTTTCCACTTTATAGCCATCATCCCATGTGACATTTAAAACCACAAACTATAGTAGTTTATCTTACGGCTCCTTTCAACAAGCCCACATCATACTATTTACTTGGAGCCATAAGCTTCCATTATAGACTTCAAATGACAGTGAATTTCGCACAATTCTTAAGAAAATGTTACCATGGTTAATTGAAATAACTGTAAAAACTATTCAGACTTATTTATAGGCCCAATTTTTCCTAGATTTAGTTTCCAGGAACTAAGTCTTAATATGTCTTCATCTGCTAGCTAAAAAGTTCTGTCTGGATGACCAACTTGATGCATTTTAAGTCCAATTTTTAATAGAGTCAGCTGATGTTAAGTCAGATTGGCAGCATGCGTAGTCCACTAAATACAACATCTAAAATTAGTGATATTATTTGGTAAAAAAAATGTGAGCTTTTTAGATAGAGTGTGCTGTAGAAATTTAAGGCATTTCTTGGCTTATGCTTTCAAATTGCACTACATGAACTATTCAATGCTAACAAAATTGCTTGTTGAAGTACTGTAGGAGTTAGCAGGCTGAGTTGTCTAAACCTGTTTGAGGACATCTGCAAGCCTGAATAACAGACTGACGTGCCCAGACAAAAAACATGCTCTAATCTCACATCCACATCAAATATTTTTCGAACTAGCCTTTGGAGGTTGCCTCGGGGACAGCAAAATATCTAATTCCATTAGCTGTAACACCAAAAAACTTAACGGCAAAGAAATATTTAATACCCTAAAAAAACTTCCGTCATTGGCACATTAAGCAAAGCTCAAAAATGCGCATTTCATTAGAAAGTGTCAAGAATATTTTCATACCTTTTGAAGGCAGAGAATAGCTGAATACTATAATTTAAACAACATTTTTTTTGCAGACATGGAGTTTAAATTTGAAACACGAAGCTCTTTGGTTTGCAATGAGGCAAACTACCACAAAATTTATTTTCTAATTTTTAAGATTTCTTTTCCTCATACACTTAGTTCTCAACTTGGTAGGAGATGCAATTAACTTAAAAAACTGAAAACAAAGACTTCTACAAGGCACTGAGAGAAATTCTAAGAACTTTGTGTTTGTCTTTTACTTCCAAGCTCTTATATACCTTGTTTAGAATTAGGTGTTAAACTTGGGCAAGTTAGCAAAAAGCCATCAACATTTATCCAGAGAATGGAAGCAGCAGAGGGCCTTCCATGCACAGAAAAATGACTTTGACAGCAGCATAAGAAATCTGAAGAAAAAAAACACAACAAACCCCCAGCATTGCAAAACCTAGGGTAGAAGGTCTGATTAATATTAGTCAGTTAACAGCTGCAATTATGTTAAACCCTAATTATCACAAGCTTCCTCTATAGCTGATGTACATATACAGGGCAATACAGCTGAGTAAAGATGTGACAGTTTCTCTACATTGACTACAGGGGCAACTCAGAGCACTTAGACCCCCAATCTGCCTATATTTGGCCAAATATTTAGGCATATTTGCCTAGAATTAGATGAGATTAATCTGTGTCATGGTGCCCAACACATTGGTAACATATAATGCATAATATAGCATGAAGAGAACAATCCAGATCCAATCAATGTATCCATAGCCATCACGGTTGTGGGTAATATATTGTTTCTTCATGATAAATATCTTGGAGATAGATAATAAATGCATCTACCTAAAGATTCTATTCTGACCAGCAATAACTAAATGTTCATGTAATCTTCAGCAGTTCTGCTTCTTCAAGCCATATAACAGGATTACTTCAACAAAACCATATAAGATTTGAAATCCAGAAATAGAGCCCGGGAAATACTCTAGTGCATTTTCTAAGTCTAAGGCAGGCAGTTCTAGACAAACAATTTCTAATCTCAAGAAAAGGAACATATTCTTTCTGCTTGTTTTCTGCACTTCTGCTAAACCTCTCGGTTTTGTTTTAATATCTCCTAGCCAATTTTCAATTTTAGTAGAAAACCATATCTCACATGCCCTCACAGACAGCTAAGTATTTAATGTCCTCACGTTTATTTTTTGTTGAATATATACTCTCTGAAGAAAACCAGTTACATGGGAAAAAGAGAATTGTCGGGAAATAACTATGATATTTACTTCATTTTATATTTTCCATCTGGAAACATCTTTCCTTGGTAGAACACACGAAAGTGGGGAAAGGAGAACAAGAAGGCAGCCTACTTCTTAGTTTAGATGGAGTGGAAGTTTAATTTAATACAAAGGAAAAGGATTTTTCTTTATATAAGAAAAGCATGAAGAAGCTGATTTTAGTCTTCATTTCAGCTGTGAAAACCAGTGAACCAAACATCTGAAACAAATTTCCTTTAGCTTAATTAATTGTACCAGCCCTCAGATAAGTGTGCTCCACTGCTATGCATAGGGAATAAAATCCTGTGTCTTTGCAGATGCAGCTCTCTGAGGACCACTATAGTGCTGCCAAAAGGAAAGGTCAAACAATACCTTGATAAAGCATACAGTAGAGCTTGTGAAATAGAAATGAAAGTCTAGACTGTTTTCTTTCATGCCACCCCTGGAAATTTCAGATAAGCTCTCAGCAAGTCCCTCTAGTAGTTTTGCTAACTCTCTCCTTATTCCAAAGCCTAATTTCAATGTGACTTAGGAGCCAGCAGCAAAGATCCTACAACCTTCCACAAGACGTTGGATGATTAATAGAATATGAGGTTCAATGCAAAAAAAAACCCCAAGAAACTGCAAAAAGACTGTGCCTGTAACTCTTCTTGTTTAGCAAATAAACTACAATCACCTTCAAGCCAGTTTCAGCTGCATATGATGCTTCCAACATCCAAAGCAATTCTACAAATCACTTTCTGAAAGGCTGATCTCCATCAGTTTTTCTTTCACATATTCTACGAGCAAGAAGTGAGTGCCTTTGAATTAGGAGCACGGATCCAAATATATGTGCACAAGACATGCACTCAGTCAATAACTGAAGAATTTCCATTGTGTATTTCTTCAGTTTCACAAGAAACTTGATGTTAACTTGCTGTTTATTCTTGCACAGCGACATTTTCTGAGGGTAAGAAAACATTTGTATTTGAACACACATCCACTCTCAGTGAGTGAAGGATGGAGTTGAGCATTGTCTCATTGTAATAGGTTAGAATATGCTCTATAATCATCTCTTTGTCTCTCCCTTTGCACTTTTGATTCCTGAGGTACAGGGCTAGTCTTTTGGGTTTTTGCTGGACCTCAGATATAATTAACCAGTAACTTTCAGTAACTTTTGTAATTCCAATTACATTAGATAACACAGACAGTACTAGAAGGGGCACCTTTGCATGTGAATTCTGCAGAGAAGCAGTAAAACAAAGCCATTTGTTCCTGCAAAAATGTTCAGAGCAGTGAATACCATTATATAGATGGTATACACTGTGTAAGTCTTGCAAAATTCATAGATACGTGTCAGAGGGGAAGCAGAGGGGAACAAATTAATCATCCTTCTTGACCTCTGCTGTAGCATTATCTGGGAAATCTCACCCATTCTTTCATGTGTTACTTCTGGATGAAGTTTACCTTCTAGATAGGCATCCACTCTTTCTATAGGGAATTCACTACTGTTATCAGTTTTCATCCTTGAAGCTAAACACAAATCTTCTTTCTCATTTGCATTTATCCTGTCTTACCGTCCAAAAGATGGGCAAAACCCAAAGAAAACATGGTTGTATCCCAAGGAGGTTGTACTGTTTTACGAGAGAGATGTTACTTGAAATCATCAGGTGAGAAAAAAACTTTGTAGTTAAAAGAATGAAACGGCAGTATACAGTAGGCAGATGTTAGAGAAAGAGTAGGTAGATGTTAGAGAAAGGGCGTGAGTTACAATAATCTTATTTCATACTCATTTAGCCACCAATTTGTATTTTTCTCATGGGGGTATAGTTTGACTACCAACAACAGAAGGCTGAGGTGAAAACTGAACAATTGCACAACCTCTGAGAGCATATTGGATTTTATTTAACTTCACAGCTTCCTGATTAATGAGAAAGTCCTGTGCTTTTTCTGAGAGCACTTTGCAGCACTCCTGACCTGTTCATTAAAACAAATAAGTATCTTGTGGCAACCAAGGACACTTGTCCTTAAGAAGAATTATAGAAATCAAATCAGAGTGTTCAAACACAGGACAGTTGCCACATACTTTTTGACTGAATGAGGCTAGAATTTTTTAGAAGGGCTCTTTTTAATACTGTGAGAAGCAAAACTAAACCGCTCACCCACATAAAGAAATAAAGATGAAGAGCACACAACTTTACATCCAGAAGTGGAAATGCTGGAATCCATGAAAAATCAGTAATACGTAGATTAGGGGACACCCACTCCTGAAATGAGTATTATTTGAAATTAGAAAATCACATAACAACAGATCTGAAATAATACTAATAAAATCTCTTTCCAGAAAATACTATTCTACATATTCTTCTTGGCTTTTTGTTACTTTTTTCAGAAAACTGCATATATTCCTAGTGAATTACTTGTTGTCTCTGGAATTCAAGTCCCCAAAGATCCTTTTCAGCCCTTAGGTAGCAGTGGGATTTTCAAGAAGTACTCAAGCGTTTTATACCAACACCTGGGATAGAAAATTTGCTTTCCTTTTCCTTCCAGGATTGTTTAATAAATAGCCAGAAGCTGCTGGGTCTCTGGAACATAACATCAAATATTTTTGTGAGGATTGGCAAGGCTGCTAGGGCCATCATAATTATAATGAACAACACTCAACGAATCGCATTCTGCATTGACTCACAACCTGTTTCACTCATGCAAGGCATTAAGTTTATACAAAGGATTAGTTGATGACAAATTTGGTCGTCTATGCATTATAAATGAGAAAGTCACAAAAATATCAACATACAAATAATGTTATTATGCAATACAATCAATTTTCACTGCAGTGCGCAGGATTTCAGTTGGTTTTTCAAATTGCATAAAACTCAAAATAAATGTTAAGGGGAAGTCTGACTTCTGACAGAGAAAAAAAAGGTAATGAACACTTTTGTAGAATGTGTGTCTATTTAGGATACTGAACTGGTATGGAACTCATGACTGGTGGCCATGTGATCAATACATGGAAATAGATTTATTTACTTGTTTCAGGGAAAATATATGGTCCTGATATTTATATACATGTTCCTAGAGCCATAAAGTATGGACCAGTTGTGATTTATTGATTTATCCTCCATTCTTTCATAGATTGGAGCCCAGAATAGTAAAAGACTGAAAAACAGGGAAAGGGAGTGAAACATGGGATTCAAGTGTCTAAACTTCTTGGAAGGAGACAGTTTCCATGTAAGCAATGATCCCTTTCTCTTCATGTCATTGTAGAACATCATAGTGATGGGCCAGAAATTACCTCATCCTTGTTAACATTTTCCAGAAATTGCATGTATTCCCAATGACTTTTAAATTACTAGCAGCTTAAAATCCCTAAACATCAAGATCCTGCTCCACTGCATAAAAATAAAACAAATCTGAAGCAATTTATCTGATCAAACTGAACTGTGATTACAGTTCTCACCCTTCTAATCTGACCTGGCTTCGTGGACAACAATGTTTAGCAAATGTCAGAGCATTACAGAAGATGGCCAGGGTGAAAATGACAATAATTATCTTGTTCTTGAGACAGGTCAGTGGAGTTATCTGCACCTTGACGGAGGACTGATTGCCATCCAATGAGGGTAAAAGGTGGGGACATATTGGGCAATTAATTTTATAAAAATATTGGAGTTAGATTAATGTCTATCCTATATTCAGAAAAGTATGAGTGGAGGGAATAGAAAGAGCTCTTTTTTTTCTAAAGATCTGGAATCCCACATGAGAGAAATATATTTTTTTATATTTTGGATAAAACCATGTAGTTTGATGCAGAATGCAGAAAAAACATCAACTAGTTTCACAGAAACTGCAAACTTTTTAAAGGTGAGGCTGGGATAAGGTGGTTTGGATGCTATTGTCTTTCCTAACTGTTCTGATAGGAGCTGTGAAAACACTGTTGGTAAAAGAATCTGTCATTCTCAGAGAAGTTCAAAAGAACATTGAGCTAAAACCAGAAGAGTTTTAGCTTGGAATGAGAATCTTTTGTTCTCAATCATTGTTATTCTTGCAGACACTCTCCTTTTGTGCGGATTAACAGCAGGATGTCTTCTTCAGGTTTTAGGAGACACTATTCATACCACAGGAAAACATATGACTGGCTGGTCATTTGTAACCTATCTGGCAGCACAAAGTGTATCAAGGAATTGGTGTAATAAATGGTCTTGTTCTTCTGCACAAAGAAGAGGCACATCTTCTGCTTTGGTATGTTTGTAATTCAATCCTGACCCTCAACACTTAAATCCAAAGAAATTCTGCAATCTCTAACCCATCAGCAGCTACTTTTAGAATTTTTGGAAATGTAACTGTGTGTTTCTACATAAAACACACACAACTTCATCTATCTGTATGCAGATAAGTTTTGGCAAAATAATTGTTGGGGTGAATATTTCAAATGAGATGCTTTCATAGAATCAAAGTAACATAGAATGGTTTTGGTTGGAACCTACCTTAAAGATCATCCAGTTCCAACCCCCTCTGCCATGGGCAGGGACATCTTCAACCAGATCAGATTGCTCTCTTTAAATAGTGGAAGACTGCTGTAAGGCCTTTCCAGAGCCTTCTCTTCTCCAGGCTAAACAACTCTAACTCTCTTATCCTGTCCTCGTGTGGGAGGTGCTCCACCCCTCCGATCGTCTTTGTGGCTATCCTCTGAACTTGCTCCAGTGGTCCATTTCTTTCCCGTGCTGAGGACTCCAGAATTGAATGCAATACTCCAGGTCTCGTGAGGGAGGAGTCGGGAGGAGTAGAGGGGAGAATTACCGGCGCACATTACTGGCTCAGTCCAACTTCTCACCAGTACTTGACGGGGGATGATGTGCATGAGGGCAGCCCTGCAGAGGAGGACTTGGGGGTGCTGGTAGATGAGAAACTCAACGTGAGCTGGCAGCCCAGGACAGCTGATGCATGTCCTGGGCTGCATCAAAAGCAGTGTGGCCAGCAGGGTGAGAGAGGTAATTCTGCCTCTCTATTCCTCCCTTCTGAGACCTCATCTGGAATACTGTGTCCAGTTCTGGAATCCTCAACATAAGAAGGTCATGGAGCTGTTGGAACGGGTCCAGAGGAGGCTACAAAGATGACTGGAGGGCTGGAGCACCTTCCCTACAAGGACAGGCTGAGAGAGTTGGGCTTGTTCAGCCTGGAGAAGAGAAGGCTCAGAGGAGATCCTATAGTGACCTTCCAGTACCTGAAGGGGCTACAGGAAAGCTGGAGAGGGGCTATTCATAAAGGCTTGTGGGGACAGGATGGGAGGGGAATAGGTATAAACTGGAGAGGGGCAGATTTAGACTGGACATTAGGAAGAATTTCTTCATCATGAGAGTGGTGAGACACTGGCACAGGTTGCCCAGGGAGGCTGTGTCTGCTCCATCCCTGGAGGTGTTCAAGGCCAGGTAGGATGGGGCCTTGGGGCAGCCTGATCCAGTGGGAGGTGTCCCTGCCCATGGCAGGGGGGTTGGAACTGGATGATCTTTAATGTCCCTTCCAACCCAAACTATGTTATGATATTATGATATCTCAATGAAGAAAAGAGACTGTGTTTCTCTGCTCTGAAATAAAGTTAAAGGAACAGCAATTACTCATTCTTTGGAGGAAAGAATGTCTTCACTATGAGGTGAAGCAATCTGATATCTGTGAGCTTTTCTAGTCAAAGATTATCCATTGGATCTTGCAGCACACCAGGGGCAAGTCTGCACAAAATTTCTCCCGAGCCTCTAAATTCATTTGAGCAAGTAATTGATTTGTAGGAGGGTTTGATGCATTGATTGTCCCTAAAGAGCTGATGTCCTGCCCTTTGAGGCTGTGAATGGCACGTACTTGTGAAAAGGTCTTTAACTGTGATTTCTGGGCAAATGGTGTAATGAGCTCTTGGCTTCTTGGAATAACATGAAAAAGACCCTAGTAGTTTGCTCAACAATGAGTTTATTGGTTTTAGCTGAAGGAATTTCAACTGCTTGCACAGTATATAAAAAGAAAGACTTTAATTCTTCCAAATTTCACAGAATTCATGCCTGTGGGGTGTAAATTAGAAGCCTAACCCTTCAAAAATATCCTGAAAATATTACTTTGATGAGAATGGCTTCTCTCTGTGACTTGATAAGAGTGCCATGTTTGCTGCACGCTTTAAGCTGTTTATGAACTGCAACGATGTGTTTCCTTTGACAAACTTGTAATAATGTTTGTAAGTCAAAAAGAAATGATCACAGAAAATATAGATATTCAGAGAATTCAGGGCCAGGAGGAATTTTCCATGTGTTCTTTTTTGTAATCACGTAAAATTCCTTCTGCCTAGGAATGAATCAAGACTTTCAGTAGTACGGATGGAGTTTGTTTGATACGTTATTAACATAAAAATCCAGCTTTTGAAGGGACAACCCATTAAAAATCAGTGTCAGTATAAGAAGTCTTCTGTCAAAGAATATAGAGAGACTTTCAAGATATTAAATTGCTTCAAGGGAACTGTAAGGATAACACTGAAAAGTAAATCTGGTTTTCAAATTTGGTCAAATATCCCCAGTCAACTTTCTGAATATTAAGAGTCCTTCTACTAGTGAATGCATGGAAGGAAATTATTGTCTCAGGTTGTTAGAGTAATGGGCACCTCTGTGACCTTAAAAGTACGCTGAATGCTTCAAAGAGACTGTTTGGAGGAGCAGGTAGCTCTGGTGGATACAGGACCTAAACCTGGGAAAGGGAGAAGGAAGAATCAGGAGATCATTATGTTCTGAAGAATAAATCATCTCATTCCCAATAACAAAAGCCTCAGATCTGCAGAAGTAGAAATACAATTACCGAAATTAATATGAAATTTCCAGAGAGGGTTTTGGCTGCCAGATCTTGGCTTATGCGCCACAGAGAAACACTAAACTGTATCTTTTTCATTTCTCCTCTTACATTTTCTCTCCACAGCTGTAGAAACGTAGATTTTCCTGGATGTTCCTAGCTTGTGGCAGGAGGTGAGGAGAGACCTTAGCACTCTTTAAAAATCCTTGAAAGGAGGTTGTAGTGAGGTGAATGCTAGTCTCTTCTCCCAAGTAACAAGTGATAGGACAAGAGGAAACGGTCTCAAGCTGTGCAAGGGGAGATTTAGAGTGGCTATTATGAAAAATTTCTTCGCCGAAAGTGTTGTCAAACACTCAGGGAAGTGGTGGAGCCACCATGTAGACGTGGCACTTCAGGACATGGTTTAGTAGGCATGGTGGTGTTGGGCTGATGGTTGGACTGGAGGATCCTTGAGATTTTTTCCAGTCTTAATGATTCTATGATAGCCAGGAAGTAGTTGTTTTACTTCCCTGTTTTCTTATGCATCTTTTAAACAGTTGTTAATAATGTTTGAAACAAAAAATTGGATTGACCTGAATTCTTCTGGAATAATTTATGGCTAAAGAAAAGGAATAAACAACTTTCATTTCCTGTAATTTCAATGTGATGGAGAAACTCCTAGGGTACAAAAGCTCAGGTTTTGACTCATTTTCTTTCCCCAGCTCTTTGATGTGCAACCAGAGAATGTTGTTAATTAAAATGGATCCCCAAAGGCGAGGATGTTGCTGTTGTGTTAAAAGAGAGAAACAGAAAGAAAAGGAATCTGCATAGTTTTGCATTGCAAGGGACCAACATAACATCCTTTAAAATTCGTTTCCATTAAGTGTTTTGAAATCTGGGTAGTTGTCCCCAGAAAACACAATCATTGGGTCAAATATTCAGTTGGTGTTGATCAGCGTGGCTCACCATGCAGGCACAGAGGCTGCTGCAGTTCACACGAGCTCTTTGTGTCGTCTCTGACTGTGCTGTAACAGTGTGCTTGAATAAGTGTCACGAAAATTTTACACTGATCCAGAGACTGACAAGCATCCTGGACTCAGTCTCAATAACTTGTTTCTTATTCATGTTGACCAAAGCCACTTCTGATTGATTTAATATGTATTTTCTATTTCAATTTCAAGGCTGCCTAGAATTTTCTTTCATAACCGCTTCACGTTACTGCCCATATTCATTGGTTCTTTCCTGTTCTTATCTGTAACACTGCAGGCAAGGAAATAAAAAGTGAGTATAAAATACATAGAATCATAGAATTGTTTGGGTTGGAAGGGACCTTAAAGATCATCTTGTTCCAGCCCCCTTCCAATGGGCAGGGACACCTCCCACTGGATCAGGCTGCCCAAGGCCCCATCCAACCTGGCCTTGAACACCTCCAGGGATGGGGCATCCATGACTCACCTTAGCAACCTTTTCCAGTGCCTCACTACCGTCATGGTGAAGATATTCCTCCTTAAGTCCAGTCTAAATCTGCCCCTCTCCAGTTTATACCCATTGCCCCTTGTCCCATCACTACAAGTCTTTGTAAACAGTCCCTCCCCAGCTTTCTTGTAGCCCTCTTCAGGTACTGCAAGATCAATATAAGGTCTCCTCGGAGCCTTCTCCAGGCTGAAGATCCCCAACTCTCTCAGCTATTCCTTGTATGGGAGGTGCTCCAGCCCTCTGATCACTTTTGTACATATTTGTACGTAAAGGAAAGGGCATTGTTTCAAAGGAAGAAAGTCAAAGACAGTGACAGAGTTACTGGAGAAGGTCTGCTCTGAGTTCTTTGCTAAGGAGTTTTCTTACCAAAAGGTAGTGAGGTTTTAGGTAAAACAATCAAGGCTTTGTGTGAATTTTGGTATGGAAAACAGTCTGTCTCTCCCCAGCCTGTTTGCTAAGTACACTTGAATTCCGTTTCCATTCAATACTGGGAAACCATCACATACAAGGACTGATGAAGGTGACCAGAAAAAGACTCTCAATGCATTATTATGCCTCAGCTGAGTAATGGTATAAAGGACCGATCACAATCTTTTATACTGCCTCTTCAGGAGCAGTTTGCAGGATTTCTCTGCCTCTCATCATTTGCAGCCCATTTTACAGGACATCTCAAGGTTTTTTGCACAATAATATTTTGGTCATCCAAATTAAATGTTGTTCACAGGCCACTCCGTATAAATCAAAGTGGGAAATCCAAGTCTTCTGTGCACCAGTTCAGTGTTCTAAACACGACAGACTACTTTTCCCTTATGATTAGGAATAATCTGCTTGGCTTTCCAGGAGTTTTGAGTCTGGGAACCTATACAGTTAGCTACTTCTCAATTTCAGCATGGTCTGCAGACCATAAACAACCCTCCAGGAATGCTACTGTGTGTACACCTTGAAATATTCAGTTTTACAATGGATCTCAGCCATAGTCTGCCTTGTCTCGGAGCAACTACATGAAATTAAAGGACGTGCAGTGAGAAAACCCCACAGGAAACCAGAAAATTGACCTCAGTTCCAGGAACTCTTTTATCATAGATGTGGCTGAAATTTTACATAGCATAAAATCCCTAACAACGAGTACAAGCACGAAAAATATCCCCATTCTAATACCTGAAGAGCAGTCCCAAACAGAACAACTGGTTTTAGAAAAGGAAAAAGTTTTAATTCTTCATTTATATTCTGCTGTATCACCAGTGTCCGATAATGATCCTTTGTGAGGAGCTTGTTAAGTCCAAGTAGGTAGGAAGATATTACGACAGTAAGGTAGAAACAGGCATTACACAAGTATACAGAAAGTATCTTGGAAAAATTAATGTTCATCTAAAATAAGAACTATAATTAGTTTGGCCTGAAGTTTCCCATGCTGGCACTTTCCGTCAGCCTTGAGCTGTTCTGTTTTTCCTTGGGTGTAGAAATAGGATAAGATGAGATGAGGAGGGGACAGCTGGCTCTTTCTTCCTTTTAATTTCCTTTATATGGGCTCCATGTGCTTCAGGAGAAATTAATTAAACAAGTTATGTCCTGTTTGCCCAACCTGAAGCAACACTGAAAAATAGAAAACAAAGCCATATCCTTTACCGTTACTCTTGCCTCAACCTTTGAAGCAAAGACTCGAAATCTGTCAGATTGTTATTTTGCTCTTCTCCTACAATCCAAGTTGTTATAAGCTTTGAAAACGATCTTTTTGCCTGTTTGATAGAGACATATTTGAATCCAGCAATGACATACAGCAACTCACACTGGATATCCTGTATCTCCTCACCATCTCTTCAAAGAGAACTATCTTACAGCACAGACCTACTAGATCCCTTTTGGAGTTACAAGGAGGAACGGGATTCTCTCTACAGCTGCATTTCTATACTAATAAACTCAAAGAAATAAATTTAATTTGAGACTCTATAGTTAATTCAGGAATATTTCAGACCTGAAGACTTGCACAGGATACTTAACTTGAGTCATTCAGAAATTAGAAGCCTTTACTTTGCAGATGGTCATTCTTTCTTAGTGTAGCATTTTACCTGTAGCTGTATGTTATTTATCTTACAGGAAGGTAGACAGGTTTTGAGACTGGAAGGTTATAAGAGAATATAAGGAATATAAAAATATGAGAATATAATAAAAATACAAGTATATCCGGTACCTGAAATGGGCCTACAAGAAAGATGGAGAGGGACTATTCATAAAGGCTTGCGGTGTTAGGACGAGGGCGAATGGGTATAAACTGGAGAGGGGCAGATTTAGACTAGACATAAGGAGGAATTTCTTCATGATGAGAGTTGAGAGTCACTGGCACAGGTTGCCCAGAGAAATTGTGGCTGCCCCATCCCTGGAGGTGTTCAAGGCCAAGTTGGATGGGCCTTGGGCAGCCTGATCCAGGTGGTTGATATTCTTTTCTTTAGTGAGGAAAAATTGCCACAGAGGGCAAAAGTTTTCCTTTTTGGCATTACTAGTGCCACAGAAATTCTTATGCCTGTGGATAGTAACTGAGGGTGAACTGAGGGTTTACTCTAGGCCTTAAAATATAAGGCAGCTCTTATGCCTGAGGAATTTGTAATCTTTACAAAGGCTTGTAGTGACAAGATTAGGGGCAATGGGTGTAAACTGGAGAGGGACACATTTAGACTAGACATAAGGAGGAATTTCTTCACAAAGAGGGTAGTGAGGCCCTGACCCAGGTTGCCCAGGGAAGTTGTGGCTGCCCCATCCCTGGAGGTGTTCAAGGCCAGGTTGGATGGGGCCTTGGGCAGCCTGATCCAGTGGGAGGTGCAGGAGGGTTGGAACTGGATGATCTCTAAGATCCCTTCCAACCCAAACTATTCTATGATTCTGAAAAAGTATCTATTAATCTGGCAGATTAGTTTTGTTGCTTTACTTTTATTTTATGCTTTTGTTTTGTTTCAGTATACATAAAGTTATGTTTAATGTTTTAACTGTATTCTTAACATATTTTCTGATCAATCAATGTAGCTGAATCAAGGTAATGTGCCTGGCACTAAAGCTGTCTGCTTTTTCTAAAACAAACAAGAAAATCTTCATGAGATTTTGTGGCATAGCTGCAAGAAGTTTCTTGCCATACTTTTCTTTGAAAAAAAAAAAGGAATAGAATTTCCATTTAAGATGCTAGAAGTGTTGTCTTGTTCTAATTCCTATATATAATTACAACGTCAGCAAAAATAAAATCTTGCAACTAATTCAGTGTTGAGACCAGGGCTTTCTTTTCTGGAGGAGCAGAACAAAATATCTTCGTTAGGATTAAAATCATTAGTGTATTTATAAAACCCATAATGTAAAGTGTTATTAATGCTACAGAACTCTTTCTCCTGTCAGAATACTTTTAAGTTCAAGAGCTTAATTACAGCTATAGGCTGCAGATAAAGAAAAATTACCCAGCACATTAAACTGTACTAAAACAATATTATTGATTCGGTAAATACAATTAATGGGACCTAGCCTTGGACACAAGTTCAAAAGAGCGGATGTATCAAAAAATATCTGTAGTTTAAAGTTATGTTTGTGAAGAAGATGAGATAAGAACTAAGAAATATATGGCTGGGCACACCAATATTCGTTGAACTGTCAGAAGGGATGCACAAAACCTTAACCCTTACTCACCTTCCTTTTAGTCCCATGCTGTCACTTTCTTTGCCTTGACCTTCGCTACTACTAGTAGTAGGTATACCACCCTTTTAATCAATGAACTTAACACCACTTTCAGGCTTCATCTTTACTGCAAAGTCTTGTCAACATGTTCTGCTTTGCAATGATTTGGTGCAAGCCAGCAGATCACAGCTGTTGTGCCCTTTGAATGAAGCCTTCTACATGAATAAGAATGGTCTTTGACCCACAGTTCCTATCAAATCTTGGAAGTGATTGTGTTCCAGTGATGTACATGTGCCTGCTCCTATAAATGCTGAGATCTTGCCATGGGATATTAGATCATTTGCTGGCACAGCCCCTTGCAATGAGAAGATACTGTGCTCCAAACTGCAGCAGCAGCTGTTATGCTGGCTCAAAAATAAGCCAACTGTAAAACTTCCTACTAAATATATGGCCCATACAGGCAAATTTCTTTTGTTAGAAGTGAAGGCAAAGTTTGTATGTAAAAAGTCTAAAAAGTGTGATTTGTCTGGTCTGCTTTGGAGAATTTAATGTCTAAGAAACGCATCATGTGCTATATCTGAAAGTCTCTATCTGAAAGCAGCTCTCCTGCTAGTTTAACACTGATCTTGCATTTGCTTTTTTCAACATGAAGATCATCCAAATGGAGGGAAGATGCATCACCTTTCAATCTTCCAATTCACTGTTAGTTATATAATTGTCCCCAAGGCCTCCAACGATTGAAGCTCATTGACTGACATTTAACATTTTATTATGAAATCATCAGCAGATTTTTTAAGTTTATTCAGCTGTCCTGTGTACTCTTCCGTAAATTTCTTTCCCTGGATAGAAAAGGAAAAGAAAAGGAAAAAGGTATAGCAAAACCCCAAAGACTTCCCAACAGTATTTTAAACTCAGAAATGTTGCACCAAACCTCTTGCCAATACACATCTGAAAATATAAAGATGTACACAAAATAATAGCAGGTGTTTCCTTCAGAGAAGCAAATTTACAGCTTGAACTAAAAGGGTCTTCTCTGATACTTCAATCCTTTATTTTCTAGGAACAGTGTGTTCCTGAGTCTTGAGAGCCCTCTAGGGTTAGTCGATGCATTCAGTGTTGCTCTAATTAGACCTCAGAGAATCACAAGAAGCAGCATACAAACTGTGCCACATCCAGTTGGCTGGTGGGACACAGGCACTTTTGCCTACAGATAGGATTACTCAGAAATCTGCTGCTTTAAAGGACAAAATTTACATCCCTGTGCTCCTAAATCCACAATTTAAAGACATCTTGTCTTGAAAACATCTTTCCTTTTTCCTAACAAAGAAAGACACGTTTCTAATTTTGCTACAGGTAGTTATTTCTCTTATCTTCTGATCTCACTACCAACTTTTATCTGGGCTGTAACATTTCCAGTCTAGCTATAGTTAATGTTTTTCCTAATTTTTAAATTTCTAATCTTGCTACTAACTGTTACCTGAGCTGTAGCAAGGAGGAATCCATCTATCCCAGGGAGAGCAGCAGGGAGTTGAACGTGTGATACTGATTTGGGAAGAAATATTTTACTGCCACACCCAGTTGCCCAGAGAAGTCATGTATGCTCTATCCCTGGAGATGTTCAAGACTTTGAGCAACCTGACTCAGTGGAAGCTGTCCCTGCCCATGACAGAGGGACTGGAGCTGAATGATGTTTGAGATCCTTTCCAACTCTAACCATTTTATGATTCTATGATTTTTTAGGTACCACGGTGTGTAGGAACTGGTGTCTCATACCTTGTCAGATTTATAATGCCAATAGTCTTCTCTTATTTATCCTTTTCTTTTTTAAAAATTCTAAAACCTCAGTATGGCATAAAAGATCTAACTGGTTAAGCAAATATTGGTTTGGGCTATGGTTCCCATCAAATCCAGGTTCTTGCAGGACTCTTCTCTGCCTTGCACATGTCTCCACAAAGCATGCATTTGTACAAAGACAAAAATCTGGTAGGCAATTCAAACCACAACATACTCAGATCAGGCTCTTTTCCAAACTTAAAATGTCTTTTTTTGTTTCATGGACAAATCATCAGCAATGACACACACAATAAAGAAAAATCAAAAGCAGGAATGGGTAACACAGCAAAAACAAGTCCAGCTTTTCTGATATTACTATTACAGATCTAGGCAGAGTTTTGTCACATAACATTTCAAGTAAAAAGTCCCAAAAACATCTGTTTTACAAAACGACGACTATTATACCACCCATAGCCACACAGTGGGCTACAAGTCGCTGTCTTTCATAGGCAGCAATCCCAAAATACAGACAAACCGTTTCCCTTGTGGTCTACTATTTTGTGGCTCAGAGCTTAAGCTCCCTACTAACATCTATTTTTGGGGGTCTATTGTCAAATTCCTTTCTAAATCAACCATAGAATCATAGAGTCACTGAGGTTGGAAAAGAACTCTAAGATCATCAAGTCCAAATGTCAGCCCAACACCACTGTGCCTCCTAAACCATGTGCTGAAGTACCATGGCTACAGGTTTTTTGACTCCACCACTCCCCTGGGCAACCTCTTGCAATGTTTCACCGGACTTTCGGTAAAGAAAATTTTCCTAATATCCAATCTAAACCTCCCCTGGTAAAATCTGAGTCCATTTCCTCTCCTTCCATCACTTGTTTCTTGGGAGAAGCAATCAGTACCCACTTCTGCAAGCCAAGTGTTGTGAAAAGGAAGCCAATTTAAATGGCTGGTGCTGTTTCTCACAGTTTCACATATAACTTCAAAATATACAAAAATCTCGGTACACAGAAGTTTGATATTGCATTTTGAAAAAAAACAGTTGTAACTTTCACACTTTTACTTTTCTTACAGAAACATAATTACTCAGAGAATTGTTTGAGAAGGAAATGTTCAGGAAGCCAAAGGTAAAAAGAAAGAATACAAAATGTGTTCTTCATATCAAAATATCTATAGACGAAACTCAAATTCCCATTTGATTTCCAAACAGAATGACTTGCAACAGCATGAAAAAGTGCAGAAAAGCCTTTGTGGCTATTTTAATAATTGGTAACTTAGTAACTGAGCTTTAGAGTTTCTAAGCCCTTAGTGCTGGCAAGCGTGTAAAACATGCACGTTAACCATAGCTGAGCATTAGCAGCTACATCAGAACATCTAGGGTCACAACCTGTATATACTTACCCACTTTTATTTCCAAATGCCTCTTTTTTTTCCCTCCATTTGCATGTATTAAAGAGATATCTGATGATTTTCTCAGTTTCAAGACAGTGCACAAAAAATGGGAGGAGAGTGAGAGAGCTAGACTTAAAACTCCTATTGCTCTGTGATGGTACTTGCAGACATGTGCAGTAAAATAGCTTCTGGACATGTCCACTTCAAAGATGTCCTGTTCACCACCTGGCAGGGACAATGATGGTGAGATGCAGCGTATACTGGGTGAAGTGCGCTCCTTCAAACTGAGCCAGAAGAGGGAGACCAAGGATTCACTAAGTCAGATACCAGCTCCTTTTCACTACTAGCTATGCAACTGCTCACTTTCCCTTTCAGGAAAACCTGATTGCAATTTCTGTACCTGTATGAACACTAAGTTACTGAATTGGTCTACAAACCACAGTGCTGGAGCTGCGCAACTAAACTGTCTTCAAAAGGTCTGACACAGCATTTGTCAAGGTACGAACAGTGTCTGTACAGCCTGCTAGAAATATGGTAAAAGGGCCTTAATAAATATTTATCTTTAAAGCTCGGAAACTTAAAAGCTGGTATAAAAATCTTGTTTGGTCTTAAGATGCTGAATGATGTGCTTGTGAACAAGTCTACATTGTACGGCTGCCTGCATTACTAGAAAACAGAGTGCAGCAAGTAGGGTATTCCTGTCATTTACATGTTCTTAATATTTGGACTTTTCTGGGTCTGCTGTACCAGCTTTCTCTTGATTTGAACATGTTTTCATGTTTGTTCTCATTCCTTTGTGCATCTTTTTTATATTCATACTGGTTTGGCTTCAGTGAAATCTAAAAGCCTCAAAGATGGATCAAAGCCCCTCTGTGGTGGAAGGTGTAGAAATACGCAACAAAAACAAAGCCCCTGCCACGTAAATCCTGCAGTCTGAGCAGATTTGTAACAAGAGTGGACAGACAGGTGGATGCTTGGCAGGACTATAAGTGCCAGCAAAGATCTGGTGACTTCTGCAGTAAGTAATATTTTAGGTTATTTTACTAGTACGTCAGCTGCTCTAGGTAGATTTAGGATTATATGTGGGAGTATCTGAAAGTATCTTACTGGAAACATTATGTATGAACTCCTAGTCTATTGCACAGGATCTCAGAGCAGCACAGTGCAGACATGGAGCTCTACCATAGCCCTCACTGTGCCTGAAAAAGACAAAAGTGTGCAAAATAAAAATCACCCTCCAAAGGAAGTAATGAAGGGCACAGTTCTCAAAGAAATAAAAAGTAAAAAATGAATGCCCAGTTGACCGTAACGCAGGTCCAGACTTCAGCTAAGTTTTAGTGGAACACTACTAAGAAGAAACTGCTTCAAAGCTTGAGGCAACGCTGGCAAATTTTTTATGACCTCATTGAGAGATAAGTTTGCAAAAAAAAAGTGTTTCAAAGCGTCAAAATAAGTGCTTTACAGCAGCTCCAGCTGTGGCATTCATGGATAAATTTTCCTTCACCTTGTTTGATTACATTCATTGCAGGTATTTGGATTTTCTACTTGTATTCTCAAATTCTTACCCAGAATGACATCTATAAAAATGTCCCCTATGACTTTGTGGATTTTGGATCTGGTCTGCTCCAGACTGTATTTCTAGTTGATCAAAAAAAGCAATTCAATGCTTCCACATAGCTGTGAGCGTAGAATGTTTCTAGCTCCTTCCTGATAAAACTTGGAAAATGTTTGTAAAAGATTGTGTTAGTTCTGTTTTTCTCTCTTTCCAGCCTGTCCCAAGAAAGTTAGATGTCTTGTATATTGCTGTAAAGCATCATTGAGAGACAAAGGTGCAGGATCACCTGTTTTATTTTTATGCTGGTGTCATTTTTATTTCAAGTACTGTTATGCTGAATGTTGAGTAGCAATTGGCTGAGGCTGATGGCCACATCTGACCTTCCTTTAGCAGATATCTAAGCCACTAAACCAAGCTGAGCATCTTGAGCAACAGGGTCACCAGCCAAAATCACAGGTGAATATTACTGAACATAGAGGTGAAGTAACAGCATAGGTTAGACAGAACTAGAAACAACACACAATCAAGTACAGGGCACAGCAGAAAGCAGAGGATTAGCAGAAAATACTTCCAGAACGATCAGTGAGATTATTTGGACAACTTTTATGGTAAGAGTGCTGGCATGTGGTCTTCAGGAAATCAAGGAAAGAAAAGGAAATCTGTGGAGTGGCGAGAAACAGGACTGTGTGTTTCTTTCTCTAAATAGGCAGTCTTGCAACAAAGGAAAAGCCCAAGGCAACCTCAAGTTCTGGTTGTAATGGGAACAGTGAGGCTGCCTATTAACAAACAAACTGCTCAGACAAAATACAGAAGACTGCACGTTGGGTCACTAAGTCCAGAATCATAAGCATTCCAGTGTGAAGGCAGTCTAAGACATAAAACTTGTTGATACAAGGGCAACAAAAAGCTGCACCTGACCTGAATGCATATAGGAAAGGAAGAGAGGTATCAGAGAAATACCTTAGATGCTGAAACCTGATGTTCAGGTGCAGCGAAGGTTTGAAAATCCCTATTTTTTCCACGTGACTTATATTCCTGTAGTACTTAATTTTCTGCCAACAGTGTTTCCCAGGTACCACTGTCTACCAGTGGGCATGCATGCAATCATCCAAATGCTCATATTGCTCTAAAACTTCGGTGACAATCCAGCAGCTCTGGAAAAATCTTATCTTCTAGGGGTCCTAAACATATTGCTGTTCTCAGTGCACCTAGAGAGAAAGTCTGGGATAGGGCCTTTCAACAGGGATCTCATTTGATTTTTGCCCCACAGTTCAGTAGTTAAGGAATTCATCTGGGATTTGAAAAACCTATTTCTGTTACCCCCATACTCTTTAATTTGAAGCAGAGAAGTAACTATAGATTTTCTACAGTCAAAGAGGTTGCTCTAATCATGAAGCTGCTGTGTCAGTTTGGATAAATTATTCCTACTGTACTTGTTCTGTTTTGTATAAATAATATGATACCCAATCCACCTAAGAGTAAACAAGCCAAAAAAAAATGAGTTACAGTCTTCTCATCATACTATTTTCCCAATATCTTGTCAGGGAGACAAGGTCAGTCACTTGTTCCAATGAATATTTATTTACACAAAATGGGATAGCTTCAGGCAGAGAGTTTAAGAGATGTATTTACAGAAAGGTTTGAGACCATAGTTCTTTTCCGAGATTTAAAAAAAGCATCTTCCAGCTTGAGCAGCGCAGAGATTTGAGAGCATGTTTTCTGCCTTCCAAGTGGTATCTCTCCTCTTCCTTCTCCCCTTGCCTGGCTACCTTTATTGCGGGGTTAAAGACAAGCCTGGCTTTCACATTCGACACCACTCAAGAGCTCCCAGATGAAAACCTGAATCAAAGATAGATACTAGATAAACATCGTTTTGATTTTACTGGAGATCAGTTTCCTAAATGCCTTTAAATCTGGACCTAAAATTCTAAGGACTAGAACACCACAAACTAAAACATCATCTAAGACCTGATTGATGTTTCTAAGTGTCTTTAAGGCATTTATCACTCTGGGTTACCCAGTGAAGCATTAGTTACTTTTCAGACTTGGTTCTTACTCTGACATTAAATATTTTTTTTCCTGAGGAAATGATGGAAAAAATATTCAAGCAGTTGCACAGCCTAATAAGGCAAGGAACGGTTTCAGCAAACAGAGAAAAACACAACTGGGCGCTAATGAAAGAAATTATAGCAAAAAGGAGCAGTTACAGACTGCATTAAACACACATCAGGAAGCAATTTAACATCTGAATAACCACTGTCATGTTATTCAGACTTGCTCCCTACAGAAACGAACTATTGTACTGTGCACCTGGTATTGCAGTGTGTACCTGGTGCGCAAACACATTTGCTCATGAAAACACAGCCCCTTGCCATGCCTTTCCTAAAGAGGCTTTTCAGCCCAGAAAGGTTAGCCTTAAACCCTCATAGTTTTTCAAAGCACTTAAGAACAAGCAGAGTTGTCTCGGAGTTGTCTTCCCGAATAATTCTGCATAAATAATTTTCATCTCTTTGCGAGATGCATCCTGCTACATTAAAGCTGTGATTATAGGCTTGTGAGGAGATTATCAAGGACATGAATGGCAGTAGTAGTGCTCAACTCCAAAATATGCCTTAGAATTGATTCTTTCTGCTAATTCTTGTTTAATTAGTAGGCTTTGAATGTCAGAGGGTAGTGAGGCAGATCATAGAATCATAGAGTGGTTTGGCTAGGGAAGGAACATCAAAGCTCACCCAGTTCCAAACCACCCTGACATGGGCAGGGACACCTTCCACTGAGTCAGGTTGTTCAAAGCCTCATCCAACCAGTTCTTGAACATCTCCAGGGATGGGGCAGCCACAACTTCTGTGGGCAAACTGTGCCAGTGCCTCAACACTCTCACAGTAAAAAAATTCTTCAAAATATCTCATCTAAATCTCCATTATTTCAGCTGAAAACCATTTCCCTTCCTCCTATCCCTGCATTCCCTGATTAGGAGCCCCTCCCCAGCTTTTACCTCAAAGTACTGGAAGGTGCTCTAAGGTCTCCCCAGAGCCTTCTCTTCTCTAGGTTGAACAACCCCAACTCTCTCAACCTGTCCTTGTATAGGAGATGCTCCAGCCCTCAGATCATCTTCGTGGCCCTCCTCTCGACCCACTCTAACAGATCTGAGCTTCCTTTAGACTCCTTATATTTAGCTTAGCAGTAAAATGGACATATGATCACTTGGTTTGGGAAGAAGAGATTCACCTAGATATGACGTTTTTTTCTGTGCTGTGGAAAAAAAATATGCTGTAGCTCAACTAATCATATTGATTCTTACTTATGGACATTCTAATTCTACACTCATCTCTAAAAATCCACACACTTCACCAGTCATTTGCTGTTTAAAGTTCCATGATGGAGTGGTGAGAATCCGTCTCAGTATATATCAACTGTATCCTGCTAACCAGAGCATTTCATTGTAATTACCTATGTTGGCATGGTGACCTAAAAGACACATTACACTAAGCAAACAATTTCCAACAGCAAACAGTGTGCTTGTTTACTTCTCTTGAAGCTTGTTAGGCTTTTTTTTTTTTTTTTTTTTCTGGCAAATTGATTTATAGTATCAGTTTCAAAACTGAAGCTCCGTTTTTTCGTTCTTTTAGTACACCACACCACGGAGTGCTCTTTGATCTGTATTTAATGCTAGGTTCAGTTTACACGTGTAGAAGAAAAATAGCTGCCTGTTAAGAGTATAAAGTGCCTTATTTGATATAGAATTGAGAAGCAGGCTATATATTTCAAGAACCTCATTTAATTACCTCTCACCCGTGGCTTTCTTTGCGTGTGTCTAATCATTAGTTCACACTAAACTTGTTTAAGACACAATGACTAATCTTCTCCTTGGAACCCTTCAGTCAGTTTTTAACTTAATCCCTTGGAAACTTCCACTTGTTACCTGCGGGCATCTCTGCTCAACAGTCACTGGGTGCAGCACATTGCTGACAACAGGAGAGTTTTTAGACATAGTCAAATCACCTTCAAATGAGACAGCTCAGCTATCTGCAGCAGTCAAACTGCATAAAAGAAACACCTGAAAGTTGATCTATGTTGAGCCTTGTGCTGTGTTAACTCTTTTACAGTTGTTTCTCACTGCATGGGAATGATGTAAACAGGGTTACAGTTAATAAAACAAATGGGTTTATATCTGGACATCAATGTCAACCAAGGTCATATCAGAAACTTACTAGTGCTTTCAGTATAGTGTCTCTAAATAACTTTGGCATCACTGCAAGAGAGCTAAAGCTCTCGTGATTTCATGCCCCGACTATTACAAGTGGGAAGGTTGCAGGTTGACACATCTGTACAATTTTTCCTTCTCACACTTTGCTAGACTTGCAGGAAGACCATCTGATCATGTCAATTCTTATTTGTGATCATTCCTCTTTAGTATAATAAGAAACAAGTCATTTCTTTTCCCTTCCATGCTGAGCAATACCATCATAATGTTTTCTCCTTCTTAACCTGCTTATAGTTCATTGCTGTGTACTTAGATTGGGAAAGAAAGATAATCTTTTTATTCTGTATTTGTATAGCTCAGCACAGTGGGACAATGTTCAGAGCCAAGAGCTGCAAAGCTATATAATAATCCAAGCCAGAAGCTTGAATATTTGAGTGCTAGTGACAGTATTTCACTGCTGTTGTCATTGAAATTGTGTTGGCTTCTGGGTATTACGAACTGCTGCTAAATCAGAGGCTGGAAATCAGTAAGTGGGTGCGTTCATATGATTATACTGTCCTCACTAAGGTCCTGCTCTGAGTGGAGCACTGCAGTTGCTCTCTCTGACCCAAATCTACATTCATTTCAGGGACAGCTCTGTGTAATCCTTGCTCCCTCATGCTTCTGTTTGGAAAGGAACCTGGGCAGAAAAGTGGCAGCAGGCTTGAAAGGTGCTTTGTGATCTCTCCTGGAATATGTTTCCACATCATGCACATCTGTTGCAGTTCTGGAAAGATATTTTAGTGCCCATCAGTGGCTAAGTTTTGGCAGTATTATTAAGAATTGAGACTTGATGATTTTCCTCCATGGATCAGAGGAAACACATCATCTCTTTTCCTCCCAGCAGGGAAAAACCCAGTTCTGCACCACACAGTATGCTGCTGTTTGCCTAGTTGCTCCATGGCCCCTAATTCACTCTCAGCTTCTTTTCTCCCTGTTCAGCAGCAAAAGCCATTTCTGCAATAAGGTGCTTTTTAAGTGTTGCTTCCCATAATGCCTCGATATTTAAAGGCGATGCTCGGTGCATTGATTCTGTGATTCTGTCAGGGACATGGTTTAGCAGTTTCTAGGAACGCTTGGACTCAATGATCCTAGAGGTCTTTTCCACCCTAGTGGTTCTGTGCAACAACTTTTAAGCTACGTGTGGTACTGACTCCAGTTTTGAGGGCATTGATTAAAGTTAACAGAGGGAATGGTGGTTATGCCTCATTTGCAGAAGAAGGAAGTTCCTGCCTGCTAATCCATTGACCAGACACAATTTGCCTCAGAAATATAAGCTGTTTTACTAAAACGAAGTATGCTCCCTATCCCACCTGCTGTGCACACACATTCACGAATGTATTTCTTGTGCTGACTTTAGCACACTGCAGAGCAGTTAATATCAGAAGCAGAGCCCAAGGTTACCGTGTAGTCTCGTTGGCATTGTGGGAAAAGAATTGTTGGAGCAAGTCATGTGTGAAATAAATTAAATACACAAACACACTCTGGGTTGCACAGAGGGTCAAGCAGGCAGCTAATTAACATCTCACTGTAATCTTGTCCCTGTCTGACTCTGCCCTCTCTTGGGATACTGAAAACACATTTCGGAGACTTGATCTTGTAGTTTAACACTCCTCTTTGGAATGGAAGGAAAAAAAAGACAATAGATGTTAAGGAAGGGAAAAGGGACCTTAAGCTGTTTACTTTTTCTTTCCCATAACCCAAGTTGTTCTTGTAGGAAGCAGAATCCTTTGTTGACATTTGAGCATTTAAGGACCCTCAGGGAAGTGAATGGTTATTTAGGGAGCAGTTTGCATCCATTTCTGTGTTAGGGATAAAGGACCTGTATCTATTGCACCCATCACTCATGAGATTCTGCCTTTCAGTGCACACAAGAATGGTCACAGTTCAGTAATAATCACAGCTAAAGATGTTATGTAAACATGGATCAAGACATTTTCCATATAATATTTGTAGAAAGTTTGACTGATGACTTTCCCCCGGTGCTCATAGTCACAATCTTTTCTAGGTCATCAGTTCTCCCTCTCCACATCACAGCTTGCAAATATCTGCAATGGGAAGAGCCAAGTCAGGATTCTTGAGTGGGATTTACATTTCTGCAATTAATAAATCTTCAGTAAGAGATGTGATAAGCTTTCTGGAACTTTCCTTTTAGATACCTCAAGATCTGAGCTCAGCAGGGAAACTGGTGACTTCTGCCCTTTGCTCCTTTTAGGATCACTGGAATGGAGTTAGCACTCCATTAAAAAAATAGATAGAGAGAACTGGCAGTGCTTTCGTCACAGCCAGGAGCTTCAAAATAGATGTTTAGGGAAAAATACAGTTAATCAGGTCACGACAGTATGTGTATCCACGCTTCAGTACATGATGAGTTTCCAAGACTGCTGGAAAGAGTTGCAACGCTGAATCTTCCAACAGTGAAAACAAGGAGCTGCAGGACTTTAGGCACTGTCCTGGAATAGAAAGCAGGCTAGATCCTCACAAGTTCCTGGTTGTGGTGATGTAATTTAGAAGCAAAACAAATAAAACCATCTCAAAATGCAAATTTCTGGCTTAATCCCATGTTCAGTGTTATCAGTACATGTATGATCTTCAGGAGGATTTGGAACAGACCTGTTCACAATAAGCTATGGCTTGTTTGTATTTTATCTCAATTTATAAGGTGTATTTTGAGCTTTTTCAGCCCAAATTGGGTGTTCATGGCCATTGACATATCATTGCCTAGGAAGTTGCCCAGGATGGCCTCTGTAGGAGATGTACCATAAGGGGTATTACCTAAAACAAATGACCTGGTATCACATCATGTCCCGTTAATACTACCTCATCCTTTATGGATATGTACAACTCTGTCCCCATGCACCACCATGCTTCACAGCCCAAATGTGGGGTTTTTTTCCCCTGGACGGTGTCTAGGCAACCTGGAATTCTAACATTTTAACTTATTGCACATGACTGAACACGGACTTTCAAAACATTGCAGTCCACACAGCGTGTAAATCTGGCTTTCTGGTCCACACCAGGTTAAGTCATGAAAAGCAGTATAAATGTAGCTGGAAAGAATGTCAATGCTGAAATCTTACTAAATTTTACTAATATATGTAGTGTAAATCCATTTGTGCTACCTTTTCTGATTCTCCAGTTAGATATGTCTGGTTTTGAATAGAGCTGAAAAATGAAATACTGTTTTGCAAAACAACCTTCCCTTGCCAAAACAGATAAAGCCCACAAATCGTGGTTCTGAAGTGTTGAACATTTTAACTTTATATTTATTGCCTTCTGTCTTTTTCTTTTATATCATTTTTTAATCACTAACGCTGCTTTATTTCTGTGCCTTGGAGATTAGAAGAAACACAGATCTGTTTAAATATTACATTTCCAAAAGGACAGTAAAAAAAGACATATAATCAATTACCCCTTATTTGTCCGTTTTCATTGGATTTGCAGTAGTCACTTCATGCCTTGCAGTAGTATAGTTTACTATAAGTAAATAGAAATTTTGAGATCAAATACCTCTGTTTAACTACAACTCTGTGAAAACTTGAGCAAAGTCTATGAAAGCTTTCATACAGTTGCCCACTCTGTAAGCTATGATCAGGAGCCTGCAATTCTTCTCCAGTAAGTGTGCCTTGCAATTTGAATTGCCCAGGGTTGTTTGAATACTAGGGTTGGTTTGAATGGGTTTTACAATCCCCTGGAGGTTTGAGTTCATATTGCGAACATCTCTCTTGAAAAGCCATCTAATTGCAAGAGGACTTCTCAGTATAGGATTGTAGAATCATAGGATGGTTTGGGTTGGAAGGGACAGTAAAGATCGTCCGGTTCCAACTACACCACCATTGTCAGGGACACCTTCCACTGAATCAGGCTGCTCAAAGACTCATACAACTTGGACACTCGATATATATGTTGATATAATATACCTCTCAATATAAATTAATATATATCAATTTATCCCATTTCTACTTCCCACCTAGAAAAATCATGTTCTCAAACTTGTGGCTTTTCAAGAGTGGCTGAGATGTCTGGTCTTCACTGAAGAATTTTCACAAAATTTAATGTGTTGATCTTAAATTTTCCTTAGACTTTGCCTTGGATTCTGCTTTTGCCAGTCTCGTATAAGACCATGCCGCAGCTGGTATAGTGGTGTTTATTTCCAAAACTCTTCAGGTTTTGATGCAAAAGCAATAGCTAATATGATGGGAGATAAATCTGATCAAAAACATCCAGCTAATTATGTTCAGATGTCTCTGTGAAACATTTTAACAGTGCCCAGTCCTACAAACAATACATATATTGAAAGATAAAAAAACCTGCCAGAATAATCAAAATTCACATCACCGAGTGTGGATCCTCAACTGCAGGCCTTCCAACCTATCATTTTGTCTATCTTCAATTGTACGCTCCATTAAGCAGTGATTGTGTCTTTCTCTGTTGTGTAGATGAGCACATTATGTGATATCAATTAATAACAAAATGAGATCTGCAAGGAAATGGAGCCATAGGGAAGGGAGAAGAGTGATGGAAGCTGTATTATGATGGGGGCCGTAATATAAATATCCACACATTAAACCCTCTGCAGAAACAAATCTATCGAAAGATAATACTGAGTACTGAGCCAGAAAAGATCTTAACATTCATTATATTTTACTGAGTTCAATGATTACCTTGCATCAGCGATTCCAGGATGAGCTGTCTCAATTCCTAAATATCTCTGAAATGCACCCTCTCGGCTGAATGAGCCCTGTTACTGCTCTCCTATCAACACCACATGCAATGATTTTCTGGCTCTCGTGGCATGTTGTTAAGATGCTCCACCCTAATTTATAGGAAGCATATTCTGAGCAGATCCAGCAGGTTTTGGAGCCTACAAAAGCCTCTTCCTTTGTCAGCTGTGACCCAAAGGAAGATGTACTAACTCAGATCAGCCTCTTTGAAATATAGATCTATTTTTACGTACTAAAATGAGTATAACATTCAAGAAAGAAAGGTGAAAGCACTTGAGGTCTTACAAACGTATGATTACCCAGAGGCTCACAATTTCCCTCAAAAATATGGTGGACCTGTGTTTTCTCATGTGCCACTGCTTCTGTGGTATAGTTTCACCTGCTTCTCTGTACATTCAGCATCACTTTATTTGCCACATTCTGCTTTTTAACCACATAATATTCCCGTTCTTTGCTCTGATGCTCCAGACTCAATCTGGTCAGTTCGTGAAGTCCAAGAGGTGGCTTCTAGGAGCAAGGTTCTCTGAGAACTGTAGTGCCTGTGATTTAAAGCCTTTGCCCACCTTGCTGTCTGAACTATCTTCTCTCTCCAAATTACAAAGGATATAATAACCCTCATTTAGCCATCATGTTCCTAAAAAATACATAGGTCATCCTTATGATTTTTACTGACTTATTCTAGTGAAGCAGGGTCATACATGGTCTATCATCTTTATCTTTCAAGCAAAAAATTATTAGTTATAATAAGGAAGAGATAAGAGAAGTCTTGAAAGTTAGAACAGTTCTTCCCTGGAAGAAGTTATCTGTTGCATTTAAAGTAAAATGGTGCTTTGTCAGAGAAAGTGACCGAAAAAAAAAAGGGGGGGGGAGCTAAAATCTATTTCATCTTTGTTTTTCCTTTCCAAATATCCTACTAAAAACTCTCAGGTATCCACAAAATGTGTCTGAATACCAGCAGTATCACTGCAATAACATAAGTTAGAAAAGAATTAAATTAGAAAGAATTGAAAAAATATTGTTAATCTTAAAAAAAGAGAAAGAAAAAAAAGTAATTTTTCTGTTTGTAAGGATTTTTTTAAAAAATAGCTAAGGTTTTATTTCCTTCCTCTTTCCTTACATGTCATCACATAGCATACAAAGAAAGGGTCAGACTTCACACCTCAGTTGGTCTTACTCTGAATCCCTTCACAGAAGCTTCAGAACAGAGAGAATGATGTCCTGTATGGATTTGGAGTGACCTTTTCATCAAGACCTCATTCTATTTGTTGTTACCAAAAAGTTTCACAGCCAGTTCCATGCACTGATTTTGTTTGCAAAGGGATTTACAGGATAATAATTGGAAAAAGAGATTGACACTGACTGACTGAATATACACTGCAGATGAAACTAGCTTCTGGGGGTTTTACGTGTGTATGTGAAAGTAGAATAATATATAAATATATATATGTATGTTATATTGAAATTAATAACTTTTTTTTCAAGCAAGGATAAAATAAAATGCTAGAAAATAATCAGATTAGTTATTATCAGTTCTCTGCCCAGGCTGCCTTTTTGCTTTATCCACCTTTCCTTGACGTTGCTTTCTAACCCTTTTGGTAGAAGAGGAAGATGTACTTCGAGCTGGCCCATAATATTGGTTCATGTTTTCTGCAAACCTTAAAGATTATGTTTACCATACAAAGGGTTTCATGTTTAATGGCCCAATTAAATCCTTTCACCCTCAAATGCTGTGCAGCAAAAGAAAGCAGCCTCGCAGCACACCTGGCAGACCTCTGATTCTCAGCACCCAGCTCAAACTCTCTCATTAATGTATTTAAATTAATTAATTCCTGTATCGTATACAAGAAATACTAAACTAGAGGCAATAGGGCTAGAAGGGACTTTGGAAGGTCACCTGGTCTGTCCTCATCCTTCAGGACGGACTCAACTTTGTGTAAACATGTCCTGTCGGTCAGTGTCTGCTCTCAGAAACCTGTGACGCTGAAGATGTTCCTGCTGTCTTAGCTAATCTATTTCAGTGCTGTATTCTTTCTATGACCATATTAAATTCTAGCTAAACTGTTTTATTGTTCTGCATACCCCAAAGGTGATTTAATGCAAATTTTTAAACTGAGAATCAGAGTAGGTTTGTCCATAATGTAAAGTACTCCAATACTAAACAACCTGTTTCTCCTGAATAATGAATATCTTTGGCTCTTCTCCTTTCTTAGTGAAAGCATCTCTCCATCATCCTCAAGTAAAAGCACAGAGCTTTTACGGAGAGAAATGTCTCTCTATTCTTCAGTTTACATCAACTCCTCACTTTTAATTTCCTTTTTGTTGTGGAAAATATGAGTCATTCTCCCATCAGATATCTATTGGCAAATATTTACTGCCTCTATCAGCAGTGTCCCATATTGAACAGAAGGCTATCACTTCACCTCCACTGATGAAGACAAAGTATATTCTCTAGGTAGAACTTTTTATTCAGTTTTAGTCTTTTGCTTCATGTGATTTTAAAAGGAACTCATAAGAGGAGGACAATCCTTTTTCATTTGGGAGGGCAAGTGGTAGATTTCTATTCCTGTAATAATACCAATGTGCATGTCATTATAGAATCATAGAAACAAGAAATGGTTTGGATTGGAAGAGACCTTCAAGATCATCTAATTCCAACTCCCCTGCCATGCACAGGGACACTTTCCACTGGATTGGGTTGGTCAAAGCCCCATCTGACCTGGCCTTGAACACCTCCGGAGGTGGGGCAGCCACGAGTTCCCTGGGCAACCTGTGCCAGTGCGTCCCTACCCTCACAGGAATAATTCTTCCTAATATCTTGTCTAAATCTCCCCTCTTTCAGATTAAAGTTGTTCCCCTCATCCTATCCATGTACTTCTCTTAAAATGCTCCTCCCCAGCTTTCCTGCAGCCCCCCTTAAGTACTGAAAGGCCACAATAAGGTCTCTGCAGAGCCTTGTCTTCTCCAGGCGGAACAACCCCAGCTCTCTCAGCCTGTCCTCACAGGGATCCCTCAGATCATCTTCATGGCCTCTGCTGGACTTTCTCAAACAGATGTCAAAGATGTCCTTCCTGTGCTGAGGACTTCAGAACAGAGCACTTTATTCTTCAGCAGAGAGTTAAATTATAATCAGAAGAAAGAGAAAACACAAGCAAATCACAAACAGGTTTTGCTATTTACAATTTCTTTACAAGCTAAAAAAAATGATAGCTGCATCTATTATTCCCTCTCACTAGGTTTTATGTACTCAGTAGACAATCATGGCAGTGCTAAGAGACAAACTTTTGTATAGATTTTGTATAGATTAAAAAAAAAAATCATGGTTGCAGAGACAAAAAAGCTGAAAAAAGTGAGCTGATGGAAGCTGAGTTCGTGAGATTGTGGATGAGGGAGGTGGGGGAACCAGCCAATCTCCTTTATTGAACCATGTCTGCACAACGCTGGGTGACTTTTGGAGTCCAATCACCCTATTTAGGCTCCTTTGAAAATTGTGCCATGGGATACTTAGCATATAATGTGTTCCTCCAGTGATGATTCAAGGTTGTCCTTACAGCATTTCTAGTCCAAAAGCTGCCCCTGGAACAAATGAGGCTTTGAAGACCCACTTGAATCTTGAAGCCCAGTGTTGAAGTTTGCAGTAAATCCAGCATAAGCCCAAGTAATGTGTAATGTGGCGTCTAACTACTTTGACTAAATAACATGTGCATACTGAGACAGATTCAGATACTCAGGTCACGTTTCTGAGTTCCCAAATAAGACTTTGACAAGTCTACTTTTGACCAATGAATGTGCTGGTTTGACCTCATAAACCAATGAATTTCTTATAAGATACTTGAAAAAGATCCTTTGAACACACAAAATACAAAAGCCAGCTGTGTTGTCCTTGCCCTACCAAGGATTTAATCCATGCAGAAGGACAATTTCATCTGTGTAGGTGTTAAAAGAACCTGTACATCTTTAAATAACCATGAAGCACCGTCTAATGGAATTTCTAGTTCGTTTTAAATCACATTTCTCTTTGGTTAAAAGTCTTCCAGCTGCTTCATAAAATGCATTTTTTATTTTTATAATAAAAAGTAACTGTGCAAAAAAAAATGTTGGTTTCAACATGACAATTCTGGGTAAACAATTTCTCTTTAATTCAACTGAGTGAGGCATCCCATAAGTTTCAATGATCAGTAAGTACCTGAAAGGCAAAATTTTCTCCAGATTTATAGCAAAATTCTGTAAAATACATTTTCTATTGTGCTTACTCAAAGGGATTGTGAAATTATGAGCTCAGCATGGCATTCAGATGGGGTGCAACTGGTAACAAGATGCAGATACAGGGAATTCTTGATGCCAGAAGCCTTAATTTAGTTTAATTCAGACCATGATACAGTGTCATGTGCATCAATGTGTCTTGGTACAAGCAGTTCTTTTAGTCATGGGTGCTTTTGAGTGGTTTTAGGATGACATGCGTGGGAAAACAAAAGGACAAATAAGATAAAGACAGGTGAACGAAGTAAATATGTAAAGCACTTTGCATTCAGTACGTTTTGTTCTCACCGCAAAGAGCAGCTGCTACCACTGACTTCAGGGCACAATGAATTTAGGTGTGCACAATGACTTTTGAAATTCTCACTGTAAAGTATCTCAATAACAAAATTCATTCTGAACTAATCACAATTTGAAAAAGGAAAGCTTGATATATTTTTTTTCATCATTACCACATAGCAGGAATGTTTTTATTAAGGAAAAGTAATAAACTGTCACTCACAAATCCTACATAAATAATTAGGGTTTTTTTCTGATGCAAACGCTAACATTTCCTCTCTTTCTAATGTGTGCCTGTCACAAAGACACACTTTCTCTTTTGAACAATTCTAACTTTTGAGTTTTGCTTTTTCAAAACACATAAAAACCATCACATCTGTAATCGTCTGATCCCAAGCAATATTTCTCCCAGCCTTTACACTTCTCCAGCTAGACATGGCTTCTGTCTGCAGAATTCTTTTAAGGAACTTGCCCTAGATACAAGTCTTAATATGAGTTACCTTGGAATGGCTTGTTTCTTCCTGCTAATTTTAAGGAAGGTAAGGCAATCGTATTAGATTTTGGCAAGTTAGAGGGGGGTGCATCTAAACTAGGAGTTGGGAGGAAAAACTACTTAAGAAAACAGAGAGCTGGGATCAGATAACCAGCTGCTCATTTCAATAACTTCACCTTGACTTTAAGTATCCAAAATTCTCTTCTACAGAGAAACTGTCTCTCCATATTATGAAACTTCTTTATTTTTCCTCCCTACAGACAGTTACTGAGCCTGTCATATCGCTCTCTCTGATCTTCCCCACTGTCACCTTTTTGACATGCATGCAGAAGGCATAAAAAAGAATTGTCATCTTCAATGATGAGACAGTGGGATTTGATGAACCCCATGAGAAAATTGCAGAGGGAAAAGAATCTGGTTCCGATTGCCTAATTTTCACAAAATACAGGCAGACAAAATGCATTTGTATAAAATGTTACCCTTAATTGTTATCCAGATCATGATAAAACTATAGTGGGAACAATGACTTTCTTATGGCTATTGAGACCATTCCTGGAAGATCAAAGCAGGCCAAGAAAGAGGCCTCTGTGGGACATCAATGCTTAGGCTATCATTCACATTCATAAACGGAGAGTATTTAGACTTTGCAGCGAGCATGCACAAAAGGTGACAGGATACAGTCCACCAGAAGCTTGACTGGGAGCTACAGTTTGCCTTTCACAATGAGAACTGTGATTACAGTGTCAGAAGTCAGCTCTAAATCAGAAAGCACAGCCTCTGTTAAACCGCCTCTTATCCTTGAAAAAGATGGTGTGATCAGTAAATTCAAGTTGAATAGCCAAGGTGGAAAGTAGAGGTCTAAATCTGAATTGACTTTCTTTAGTCAATTTTAAATGCATCACATCCTTAACATACTAGATGAATAGAAATAATGCAGTGCTATATTTAACTTTATTGAGCTTTTGAGTGCCAGATATATAGCATTTAGCCACATGTAGGCAGAAAGATCAGAGAGAGTTAAATATGCAATGCAACACTCATTGTAACACTAAGTATGCAAAAAGATCATGGTTGGATATTGGGACAATGAAGAAACTCTTCAAACAAGAAGCTGACGTATGTCAACATCTATCTAAGCACATAAATATGGAGCATTACCGGGATGGTCTCTACATAACGCAGGATCTCTTACCACAATTCTGGTGAAATAAAAAGATGAGCTGTAAAAAGTTTTTGAGGGCTGTGAGAGGTGCCTTACACTAACAGACTCTGATCAATGAGAAATCTGACAAAGAAAACCGGTTTGTCAGTATTGCTTAAATTGGTGAGGAGAAAACTCAAATACAAATGGTCCTTTAACACCAAAAATACAAGAATACAAAAAAAGTTCTTTAACTCAGAAAAGAAACTAATTGGAAACAACAGCTGAAAAAAATAAGACCAGAGATATTCAAATCATCAACAGGGCACATATTTTTAACGGTGAAACATGCTCCCAATGGAGGCAACAGATTTTCCATTTTTGGCCAGCAGCCGATCAAGACTAGAAGTGTTTCTGGAATCAGTGCAGGAAAAGTGGATGAAATCTCCTGAGTTTTGTTTTGCAAGATATCAGACTGACTGATCCGTTGGTCCCTTCTGGCCATTAACTCGATGTTTATTAATCAGACATAAATGACTGTATTCCAAGACCCCTGTCCCAGCAATGAACAAAGCTCAATTAAAAATCCGTGCTGGATTATTTGAGATCATTCTTGTTCTGTGATTATTATAACTCTGGGGGCCAAAAGCAATATGTGTTCACAGTTCATTTTTATCTAATCACTGGAGCAGCATTTCAATGTGAAGTTTCATGTTGACTCTCTTATTAACCTCATAGATTAGTCTCTATTATATTTTTTCAGTTCTTGTCATAAAGAGTTATTAAGGGTTGTTTGTAATTGGATTACAGATGAACTTTGACGCTGACAGATTTTAATTTTTTATTTCTATTTTGGCGTTTAATAACTTTTAAAAGAAGTGCTTCTCTACATTTCAAAAAAATAAAAAAGCTTGAGGGGAAGTTCCAAGAATAACTTGTGTAGTAGCATGTTTAACTAAAAATCTAGGAATGTTTTTAGACCTTCATTATAATCAGATATTTATTAGCACTGGGAGGCAGATTAATAAATCCTTTCTGGTTGAACACATACTATTTTCTGCATCAGTCACTGCACTTTTCTGTCAGATAGTATCTCACAGTGGAAAAACTTTTCTGTGCAACTGCTGCCCAAAAGTAATACTTCTAAAGAAATACAAACTGCCAGTACACATAATCTTTTCTGTCAGCATCTTCTCTCCTCTAGCAGGTAAAACTGACTTCCTCAGCAGCTGCACATCTGTGTTATAGCTCTGGGAAAAGTATACTGATACCTGATACTGATATTGAAAATGTCAGCAAATAAAACTCTCTAAGACTCATTTTGGAGTTCTAGAAAGTGAGCAATCTTTATCAGGCCTGGGCAACGTGTGGGAATGATCTCCAATCATGTGTAACAAGACAAAGGCTATATACTTCCTACTTATGTGTATATGTATAAATTTTCCCAGAAATCTTATGCATATTCTATTACTATCTAGTGTCTAATTTTAATGTTATGAAACTTTGCAATAGTCAAAACTCTTGTTTGCTTGGAGCTGGCTCCAGCTCTCTGCTTGACCTTGGCTTTAAGATTAGGTAGGGTTTCAAACAGAGGTGATTACAGAAGAAGAGACATCTATTTAGCACGAATCATTCCTCACACAGCACATTATCATTTTCAAGGAAAGGATAGTGTCTGAAAAACACCATTTTAAGGAAAACATTCTAGCAGAGAATGAAAACGTTTCAAAACGTTCTAAGTTTCAAAACCCACAACTGTTTAGATAAAACTTAGCTGTACTTTAGCTTAAATCAAAAAATTCCACTTTGAAATATTCTGCATAATGGTATCAATGCTTCTGCTTGCTTTCTCCAACACAGCTTAACTATTTTAAAAAAGGATGTTGGAAATTACTTCACTGATATAAAATACTTTTAGCTACTGTGTACACTGTGTTGTAAAACAGAGGAGCTGTTGAGTTAGACCACCTAAAACATCATTCCCTCCCCCAACACAGTTTTCTATCCTCTTACTTCTACGTGCCATCCTCTTTCTGCCCAAACCAAGAACGTTACTGTGTTGAGGATACTGTTGAGCTGCAGAAGCTTTCTTCTAGCCCAGAGCCATAGACTCATAGATTCATAGACTCATAGACTCGTAGACTCAGAATCATAGAATAGCTTTTTTTGGAAGGGACCTTAAAGTTTATCTAGTTCCACTCCCCCTTGGAATGGGCAGGGACATTCCACTAGATTAAGCTGCCCAAGGGCCCAGGCCATCTCCTTGTGATGCTCACTTGCAGGAATGCTGCAGGACTGGAGGGTAAGTGCATTATTTTCTTTTTTAATGTCTTTGGTTGAAATCAGTAGGACTTTTGGTCCTGAAATTTACTGGATGCAGCTGGGAAACCGCAAAGATCTGCTTTCTTTGCCCTTTTATTACTAGTTTCAGAACGTCCCTCGATGCATATATCTGCAAAGATTTTGGGTTTGTAAAATATTATAAAGATGGCTACATGGAAAAGCAGAGGATATTATTTCTTAACAAGACTTTCTTCCTGATAATGACTCTGAGAATGAAAATAATTCAGGCTGACAGGTCCTCACTGCTTGTACTACAGCATACAAAGAAAGAGCATGAGACTCCTTAAATGCAAAGTGATGGAAACCGTGACTACATACAGCAGAGGAACCTAACTGGTACTGTGAACAGAATATATTTCTCGAAATAATCCTACTCCAGCCTGTGGATAAAAGTTTGTGTCATTTCTGTTGCAGAATTTAATCGTACAAGACTCTTCTAAATTTTATTCCTGGAAAGCTCCTCTGTGACTGAAAGACTAGAGAGGGATTAAAGAAATATCCCCAAACCTCTAAGCAAGGCTGTAGTGTAGAATTCAAATAGCTTTTCAGAGATGATCACATTTAGATGCATTTCACAGAAATGTATTTATATTTTGAATAACCACATTACTCAAAGCAGTTTAGCAACAGGCAGGAGGGAACTACGCCTCAAGGATAAACAGAAGGCATTGAAAATATTTGCTATACCCCTCCAATGCATTGTGTAGACTGTAAAAATAATAAAGCTAAGCCAAATAAAATATAAAGCTGAATAGTTATGAAATAAAATGTGGACATCTCAGGCTACACCCTGCAGTCTCTATTTGGGGAAAAAAAAGTAAGCATGTGGCTGATTGAAATAATTCCACTTGAGTGAAAGTTGCCAAGTTGACTACCAGACTTTCTTTCTGTGTTTGTTCTCTTTTTTAAAAGCATTTCTAAAGCACTCTTCACTGTGGTAAGGAGAACAGCCCATACTTGCATGTCTTCTTTCATTCCCCAGGCAAGAATACAGCAATGTTTTTTTGTTGGCACATACCTGCAGGCTGTGGGCAGTGGCAGTACTCCTGAGAAATGGGACTTTAGGTCTGATGTGGACTGCAATGTGGTTCGTGGGTAACTAGAGCCGGCAAGGGTCATAAAAGCCCCAGAGAGGTAGGATGCAATGAGCATCTTCCACACAAGAAGCTTTATACATTTTTGAAGAAGCTGATAGAGGATGTAGTGTTGGATGATTCTCTTGATGTTCATTGTTGCTTACATAATTTTCTACTTCACGAAAGCTTTTTGCTCTATGGTCCCCTGAATGTCACCACAGTTTCCACCACTGATGTCATGCCAACTTCTACAATGAGTGACTTACAACATAGATCAGGATCATGAATATATGCTCTTACAAAAGTGTGCCCAAGTCACTATTTCTTCATTGTGTGCTCAGCTCCATTGCCATAATATGTTGATAATTCTCTGCCAACATATTATAGGGTTGGTATCCTCTACCTATAGTAAGAAATTCAGTGGTGTCCCTATCCCCACTCATCCTTAACAAAACATTTGTACAATATGCAAATATTGTGTGCAACAATCACAGCAAAACATAAAATGTATATCAATGAATGGTAAAATCATAGAATGGTTTGGGTTGGAAGGGACCTTCCTTCAATGAGTAGGGGTACTTGCAACGAGATGAGATTGCTCAGAGCCCCATCCAACCTGATCTTGAAGGCTTCCAGGGATGGGACATCTACTACCTCTCTGGGAAACATTTCCAGTGTCTCACTATCATCTAAATAAAAAGTTTTCTTCCTTACATCTAGTATAAATCACCCTTGTTTTAGTTTAAAATCATTCCCCCTTGTCCTATCACAATGAAGCTTATTGACTTTGCTTCTTTTCTGATGGAGGCAGAAAAAGAGTTATCTAAAGATAAAATCTTTGGCAATTGTTTAAACAAAGGTTTTCATCTTAAAAGCATTATTTTTAGTTGTTCCTTTCTGTTGTTACTGAGAAAACAGTTGTTTAAGAGTCAATCTTTTCATCTTGTGTAGCTGGCTACCAGCCTAAGCACTTATAAGTGTGGGATAAAATTCCACATATAATGTAGCACATGTAAATTATAGTTCGGTTTATGGAGACAGAGTATGTGCAACCATGAAAGATTTTTTTCATTGATCTTTTTTGTTGTTTACCACCTCTACCAGACATTTGATTACACCTCTCAATCAGAATCTAAGACATTAAAGATGATTGACACATGGAAGGATCCTCCACGTGGCTCTGTAGCATCTATGAGAATACTAAAGTACCTGGAATTGTTGCCATATGTGATGCTCTTTCCTGGAGCATTTCTTGAACTGAATAATGTCTTATCCTCTAGATGACAAACATTCTTGTGAGAAAAGCTATGTCTCTCCAAGAAAAAAAAAAGTATTATTATTGTATCCATGAAAACTTTTGAGGCAAAAGGTATTTTTAACACAATAGCTGAACATAGATGGCAATTAGTTTCCTTTCCTTCTTCGAGGGCTTTTTATAAATCCCACGAGGTTTTGCATTTACCTGTTTTGTTACAGACCATTTTGCCACATTTAATGTGTCCTTCAAGGCATTTTTAGAAAGCTATTACTCAATGTCAGCCTTGCAAAGATATTACAGACACTGAGCGTTCAGCACCCACAATGAAGATTGCAGCAAATGGGACTGAACCGTTAGGAGATGCAAAGAGAAAACATTAGTGATGGGAAAGCAGCCAAGCTTCTCAGCGAGGCAGAGGTAATTCTTTCACCACTGTTGTTCGGGTTCCCAAATCAGGTTGTGTTTATAATAAACAGGGGAGTTGTTTTATAAGAAAACCAGAGGGTGTTTTACCATGCAGTCTCTGGACTTAACCTAGTAAGATACAACTAACCAACAGGACTACAGCAGTTGGCGCAGAGTGTTTATTATACCTTCATCTTCTTACAAAATAACTGCCTTTCAGCATCTATTTTCTTTTCTCTCCCTCTCTCTAGTGCCCACCTTTCTCTTTGAATCAATAAAGAATGCATACAATGGGAGGTTTATTCTCCCCCTGCTCCAAATTAATTCACTCCAGATCTTCTTCAATCAATGCCAAATCAGCTTGGGATGTTAGGAATCACTACACAACACACTAATGGGTTCAAATTAGCTCTTCAGAGATCATCCTAAGGTTCATTTCCCACTAACAGGATTAATTCAGTCCTGCTCTTAGCACAAAGATGAACATAAAGACATGCTGCTCTCCTGGTCTTGAGGCTTTGTTCCTGCCAGTAATCCAGGATATAAAGAAAACTCTAAAACAACAACAGTGTGTTGTGGCATTGAGTTATGAATCAAGAGAGACAGTGTGTATCAGTAAGTTGGAGTGTAACGATTAAAAATGTTTATACCCCATAGTTGAGACTCCTGGTACTTTCCTATTATTTGGCTCCACTTGTGATAAAATTACAAGTAGTCTAACACATTTTGGCTTGGGCAGTTTTACAGAGAACCTCAGTAAATAACATTAGCATACATAAAATGTCAAATTTCTATTATGTTAGCTAGCTAAATATTTGAGAAAAAACATTGTACATGGCATTATCACATACAAGAGAGCAAAACTGAACTGATATTTAGGCTCTTGAATCTCATATATTTAGTAGCACTTAAAGGCTTATATTTCTTAATACATTTGAGCTCCTATTTCCACTTCTGCCAAATAGGAAAGAATAAACCACTCTTATCATTTAGATTTTCTGTTTAGAAATTGGAAAATGGATGTTTTCAAATTCTCCGTGGAGGGAAGAAAAACACAGAGATGGTTGTTCAACAAAAATTAAATGAAGGCTTCGAATCCATAAAGTTACAGGTGACTTGTTTTCAGCCCTTATCAAGTCTAACCAAGAAACCTTTGGCGACAGAGATTTGGAAGAGATGAAAGTGCCAAGGGGCTGGAGAGAGGGTTCCTGTCTCTGCCTCAGGGAAGTAGGACTCCCCAGCTCTCAAATGTAACAGGGACTGTCTTCAGACCATCAGTTCCGGAAAGCTGATCTCCCTATTACACACCCACAAGAGCTATGAGAAACTCAGGTTTCAGCTGGGAAGTTGGCAGATTTTCATCATAGGTTTAATGTAACTATTTCCTTTTTGATTAAGATTTATCTTAAAGAATTTCTGAGCAGCAATATTTGTGACAATTTTTATAAATTATATACATGTTTATATTACATCTTATATAAAGTGTTGTGATTGTTCTGTAAAAGTTGCTAAGCAGCAGGCAAATATCTGAGTAGTTTTCATGGATCTTTCTTCCAATCACAATAATGCACTGAAAAGCTTGAAAAATCTTTAAAGACGAAAGAAGCACCTTCTTTTCTAGAAATGCTTTTCTTTGCAGAAATCATTAAATCCCAGTAAAGTTTCTGGTGATATAGATGTTAGCCAATAAAAAAAAACCTGAAAAAATGTAAAGTAACTTGTCAGTCCCGATATTTGCAGAACCATACCATTGGCAGAAGAAGTTGTGCATTAAAACTGGGAGATGCTTATCTGCACAGTAAATTTTATTTTTATATTCTTGTGATTCAGAAGTGGTTACCTTCATTAAGTCCAAATATTGCACTAAGAACCACATGGCAGCTAACAGTTTGCTGCTGGGGTTTCAATACCAGCCAAGCTTCATAGCAGGAGGAAGAAATTCATACTACCCACGTCCCGAAGTGTGGTCACAGTATTTTTAGTATGCTACATTTTGTTAAAAAAAAATCCCAAATTCATCTAAATCTTTTGGTCAAGGTAAATCCTATTTTTCCTTTTTTATCCTCCACTATAAATCCTATTTTATTTGTTATAAAATAATATAGTTCCTTATTTTTTCTAGGCATTTTGGAGTGAAGAGTGTGGCCATTTCCAAGTAACTCTGCAGTACGCTTATTTGCGTGAACAAAAGAGATTTGGTTTCACTGAGATATTGGCCCTACTACAGTTAGTTTCTACTCTTTCTTTAGAGCACAGATGCCACTATGCTGAAACAAGGCAGAAGTGACTCAATCCCATTTGTAATTCTGAATGCAAACTTTCAAACAAGCTTTAATGAGATCCAATCAGGTGAGGTGGGAAACCAGAGAGAGAATCTTGATTAGCACTTACATGCATTAACATTTACAGTAGACTAGACACAATAATAAGTTGTACCCAAAATAAGCAAATGATGCGAATGGCACATGTAAAACAGTTGTAGCTGATTAAAATCTTATGGATTCTTTGCTGGTGTCTACATGTAAAAAATATCAGCTCCTGAATTCTCTTACTCCATTCTCATTCATACTGTGGTATTGCCTGTGCTTTCTGATTGCTACAAGGACAACTGTGATAATACATTAGCTACATCCTCTTTGATTTCAATCGAGCTGGATCACTTTGCAAGTAGCTGGAATATGATGCATTTGTATGGGATTTCTGTTATTATTGTGCATATTATGGGCCACAGAACTAATGTAAGCGAGTACTATGCATAATATGGAAAATTTAATTAAAAACTCTGTGGTGGGTGAGGAGATAAGATTTTACTTTTAATTTCCTGTACTACCAACTGAATCATGTGTGAGTTTCTGATCTTGCTAGATTCCACTCACAGGCACAACTTAGAACTCTATTCCATGCACCCGCAGATGGCCTCTTGACCTAAAAGTCACATTTCCTGTCTTAATATGTTTGTCATAAGTCCTTAGAGGTGAAAGGACTCCTCTTCTTCGCACTACTTGGGCCATTTATGTGATAGCACTTTTCCTTTCCTCTATTTTTGACCTCTGGTTCTCAGACCTTTCTGCTCTAAAAGCTTACGTTGAGCATTCAATAGCTCTACTGTAAGGTGTGTCAGGGCACAAAATGACACAATGACAAATGTGCTGAGGTTGATAAAGACCCTTAGAGATTATCTTGTCCAATCCTCCAGTTCAAAGCAATGTCAGTTATGGCAGCTTGTCCAGAACCGTGACTAGATGGGCTTTGAATATCTCCATGGATGGAAACTAAATAACCTCTCTGGGCAAACGTTTTCCTGTGTTCAATCACCCTCACAGCTGGATTTTTTCTTGTATTTAAATAGAAATTCATTTCCATTTGTGCCCATTGTTTCCTGCCTGTTCAATGGGCCCCACTGAGAAAAGTGACTCCCCTCAATAGATACTTATAAATGTCGGGAAGATCTGCTCCCAAACCTTCTCTTCTTGGGAGGTCTCAACATCTCCTCATGCGATAGATGCCCTAAGCCCTTAATTATCTGGAAGACACCTGACTGGGTTTGATCCAGTATGGTTTTCATTACTTGGAAGCCCAGAATTTGAGACAGAAATGAGGTCTCACCAGTGCCGAGTAGTGAGGATTCTTTACATAGTACCCTGAACTTGACCGTTTTAAGAGTGGGATGGGGCATCTGTACCATCAGGTACGCCTAAAACTGCCCCATGGCCAGGCCATCAGCTAACAGGATGGAAAATCCTTACTCTGCAGTGGGACTTGTACAGGTCCTTAGATCTTCCAACTTGTGTCGGACTGGACTCACTTTGAAGTGATTTATTCTTAATCTAGGCATTTGCTTCCAGCTAGTTTTCACAAAGATGTTTCCATCCAATATAATGGTTTCTACTAAATATGAGTCAAGGATCCTGCAGCTGTTCCCTCTACTTGGGACATATTAACACGTCCTAAGTGACATTGCCCTCTATGCTCAGTCTAAATAGGAAAAGTTCTCTTAGATATCAGCTGAGGAGAAAGTCCTTCAAGGAGATTTACTCAGCAAGCTTTGACACTCACACCATTGCCATTCTTAGAGCAAGATCTCTTTGGAAGAAAGAGAAACCTCTGTCCCGATGCAAACTTTTCAGCTAAGAGTGCCACCAGCCTAAAATGGCTCTTGCAGCTTGGTCAGAGAAGATAGTCAATGTTGTCCAAACCCATGTGGGCTCAGGCTGTACTTCTTGTGAAATTTCCTAATATCTGTACCACAACACTTCCTCCCATAATCATTTGAAGACTTTAAATTTTGCCAAAATGCTGCAATAGCACAGAGTTTGTTTATATTTTCTTTTTCATCTTGAATGCACCACCAGTTGTGTTCATGAGCAATAAAAGGATGTGTTGTCAATATTGCTTTGCTTCCACTAGGGATGAGCCAGATAATTTCAAACAAATCAGTTTCCATAACCAGTGCCCATTTCTATGACTGTGAAAATTTAATATTTCTGAGCAACATCTTGACTATCTACAAGAAGAATTTGACATTTGCTGTTGATGTCCAAAACCGGAATTCTGCCGGTTTCTTCAGTCTTGCAGTCTTGTATGCTTTTTATTTTTGAAATCCAAACCTGAATAACAGAGAATCTCAGAGAAACCCAATGAAAATGATGTCCTTGACAAATGCTTGGGTATGTGAAATGTGGAGCTACGTTTTGCAAGTTCAGTCCTTCCCTTCCCTCTATTGTTTAATCTCTCCAATGAGGATAGATCCATCAATTTGAAATTCCTGGGGAAAATTCCATCCTTGCAAATTCTCTGGCATATTCTCAAAAAAATTTAATCTATCAGAAAAGCTTTTCCCATTGATTTACCCCACAGGTGTGCCTTTTGAGGCACTAAGGTTCAGGTGTAATCCAGATAACAAAGACTCTTTAGATTATATAATGGGAAGGATTTTTTTTGTTGTGAGGGTGGTAAGGCACTGGCACACACCCAGAGAAGTCATGGATCCCCATCCCTGAAGGTGTCCAAGGCCAGGTTGGATGAGGCTTTGAATAACGTGACCTGGTGGATGGTGTCCCTACCCATAGCAGGAGGGATGAAACTGGGTGATTTGTAAGGTCCCTCCCAACAGAAACCATTCTAGAATTCTAGGGTTCTAGGATCTAAAGGACTTAATGCTGAAAAATTAATGAGAATTTTCTATTGAGGTATTAAATCTAAAGCACTAATCCTTTTTCTTTTCTGAACGAGTGGCTTAGGTAAGTGATTCTAACTCTATGTTGCCTTTTTTTTATGTACAGAAGGGATACCAACATATTTAGACACTTCAGGCTACCATGACTGCTTCATAGAAGCCCTTCCTTCAGGTAGCTTATCTATGGTATAGGCATGGATTCAATGACAAACCTAAATACTAGGATCAGGATAATTAAGAAAGCTGAATAGTTCTTCCCAAGAAGCAAGTGTTCTTTTATGAAGTATTTGGATGTGGTCAAGCAAGGACAGTCAGAAAGTAAACAACTTCCAATAGAGAGTACCAATAGAGAGCTGATGTTTGCTGTCATTGGGCTTTCCTGGGAGCTATTTAAAATGCTGACCTTCATACCTACAAGTGCTGGCCCCAAACTGTGGTCCTATCCAACTAAAGGACTTTCTGTAGGATCCCAGAACCTATCTCCTGATCCAAAAGGCATTTTGCAACTCACAAATTACCCTTCCACCATGTTTCTTCTCCTAGAGACACTAGAGAAATGTCCAATACTTCATCTCCAATGAGACTTTTGAAACTCAAAGTCCTGACTGCTGTGAAAGGTATAGGACCCTTAGTTACTGTGAGTCACCTTGGTTCATTTGGATTCTGAAAGAGACATTTTATTTGCAAGTGGGACTGAAATCATCCTTGACATTCTCAGGTTGATGAATCATAGATAAATTCTGAGCATCTGCAATTTCCATGTTGCTTTTATTATCAGATGCCCAGCTATATTAAACAGCGTGAAAGATTAGAATTTCAGTGAAACGAGCATGGAAAAGCACTAAAAATGAGCCTAGAAAACTCAAACTTTGATTGAAAAGGCTAGGGCGCTATTTTTTATTCAGTTGTATCTTCCTCTTTCTTTTATTCCAGGGAAGGAGTCTCATAAAATAGTTTATATTTGCTCTGGAATCGAATTGAATAAACTGGTCAGATAGCTTGATCAGGACTGTTGTGTGGAAAAAGAACTCATTTACTGATAAATTGGCTAGTTAATCTCTTTTTTATGAAGTTTCCTCATATGTTCTTTTGGCCCGGTTGTAATCTCACTGTTAAATGCCGTGTTTATCCTGTGCTGTGAGTGATTTATAATCGTTACAAAATCACAACTAGTGCTACTCTTTGTGATAATGTGTTCTGAACAACTTACCCCTCCTAGAAAAAATTCCAGCTGTGTCTTTTTAAATGTTGCCTCTGTATCCTTACCTTCCCAAACTGAATAAAGCAACCGAATTTGTACTCTGAAGGATATGCATACTTCAAATATGGAATTATACCATGGTATTTTAGCCACAAGAGAACTTAAGCAATAATATAATTTGGGTTACTTGCTGTCTGTGAGATTGGGACCTTTCACCAGGTTCTGTCCATCGGTGTACTTAGCAAAACAACTTCTTAAAGAAGCTGTAAAAACAGCTATAAACTCTAGAGACTCTCACCACCAAAGCACTGCAGTGGTTTTGCAAATTTCTTTTGTGCTGCTATAGGAAAGTTTACACTTCCCACTTTCCACTCCTCTTGTCTCCCAACTTGCCTATTTCCAGTTCTTTGTTGTTTCTTCTGTCTGAGACGTGTTTCTATGTTGTAGAGGAAGGAAGTCATTCATCCACATTGCTGAACATTCAAGATTTTGGAAAATAATTGTTATGTACTTATATCTTAAAAAAACCCCATATCACGTGCTTAGTTGTTCTGGTGCCTCCATCCTCTGCTGTACATAATCAGAGCAGAATTCTGGGTATATACATGTTTTTGCTAGAAAAAGTTTGTAGAGACCAGGGGGTATCACCTCTTCTTTTTTTCTAGTGTTGATATGCATGGCTGTCATGTGTGTATCCTTTATTTATATGTCATAACAGCACCATCTTTCTGTCTTTCTTACTAGGAATATAAAATCTTGGAAAGAGGATGCTTATTCCACATGTCTCTACAACGGATCTCAGACTGTGACCCCAAGACCTATTGTAATGTTATTCTGTTCAGCAGAATACTGAGATTAAGGGGTCAAAGAGTCTCAGGAACCAAGTGGCAGAAATGAAACGTCTACCAAAAACGTCTCTCTTTAAGGAAATTCGCAGACTTCTCTTTGCTGGTAACAAGAACTCTTGAGGTCTCCCAAGGGAAAAGCCTTTCAGGACACGTATTTTCTGCAAAACCCTCAAAAAAAGACTTAAAACTCAGCACTGCCTGTAGGCCTCCAGTCATCTGATAGATTCAACAAATCTGACAAGTGCCTGAGCCTCCTACACGGTACCGGGGGAGAAGATGGCAGGTGTTGAACTGCTACAAAGGGGTTGTAATAAAAAGTCAGGAAAAATTCTCAGACTGTCATCTTGCTGGATGTTGTTGCAGAGACAGCTAAAAGCTGGTGCAAACCTAGGTTCATTTTTAATTCCTATAGCTGAAAAGAAAGACTGCAAACCGGTACTGTTGTCTCCTACCTGCTGGGTCTATGCCTGTGCCCATAGAATCATAGAATCACCAGGTTGGAAAAGACCTCTTGGATCATCGAGTCCAACCATTCCTATCTGCCACTAAACCATGTCCCTGAGCACCTCATCTACCCGTCTTTTAAATACCTCCAGGGATGGTGACTCCACCCCCTTTCTGGGCAGCCTCTGCCAGTGCCCAATGACCCTTTCTGTGAAAATTTTTTCCTGATGTCCAGCCTGACCTTCCCCTGGCGGAGCTTCAGGCCATTCCCCCTTGTCCTATCACCCATCACTTGGGAGAAGAGCCCAGCTCCCTCCTCTCTATAACCTCCTTTCAGGTATTTGTAGAGAGCAATAAGGTCTCCCCTCACCCTCCTCGTCTCAAGGCTAAACAACCCCAGGTCCCTCATCTGGTCATGGTAAGACTTGTTCTCCAGCCCCCTCACCAGCTTTGTTGCTCTTCTCTGGATACGCTCCAGAGCATCAACATCCTTCTTGCAGTGAGTGGCCTATGATCTATATGTTGTTGTGAAATGGAGATCTCTTGCTCTTTCCTCTTACAAGTAGAAATAATTAAATATTAGTTAATAAAGGAACTTGTGCTGGAATCTCCTGCTGCATAGGAGAAATGTCTGTAGCTGAGTTGCAGAGAAAATCTCATTCAAGATTTGGCCTAGTAAATAATTTTATTAGGGTTCTATGAAACCTGGGAGCACATTCCTTCTTTAAGACAAACTGACGTCTCTGTATGGAAGAAAAAGTTATTCCTTAGTTTACCTGAACGGGAAAATGAACAAACCCCTGTTTTGGACGTGTCATCCTCTCATCTATGAGGCTGGAGTGGATCCTGCAGGGGATATAGGCTGGGGACAGTGCAAAGGTATATCTGTGGTACAGCCTCATATCCGAGCAAGATAATTGTCCAGGGTATGTGGCAGTGCAGGACCAGAATATGACTCTTTTCGCACCCCTTCACTGTTATATGAAATCATGAGGCTGAAGGTCTCCATCTTGGCTCCAGCTGCTTGGAAACGTCTGAAGAGGGTGGTCACTGTGACACAGCCCATTCCTAGCAAAACCAGCTCTGCTTCTGTTATCTCCCAAGTGCCAAACTACATGATCATGGAATGGTTTGGGTTGGAAGAGACCATGAATGTCATCTAGTCCACCCCCACCCCTGCTGTGAGCAGGAACATCTTCATCTTGCTTAGGTTGCTCAGAACCCCATCCAACCTGACCTTGAATGGGCAATTGATGGGCAATCACTGCAAAATCAGGATGCTGCAAAATAAGTGGTAGCGTGCCCTGACCCTTTCCTCCCTCACTGGCATTTAGGACTTCCTTTCAGTGATCACTAGAGTTCGGCTGTTTTGTTGTTTGTTTTTTCTGAAGCAACAGAAGTAAATATGCAAGGAAATAAATATTCACTATCACCTAGAATAGGAGCTGAGGATGCTGGGTTCAGCATCTGGCTTTGGTCTGACACAGCCCTTTTTGCCCCTACAATATGTAAGTAAAGAGTCAAGATTTCTTTTCCTTCCTCTTACCACCTTGTAGAAACGGCACAGGCTTAGCAGATGTGCTCATCTACAGGGAAATCACATTTGGGTTTGAGCTTTCTCCCACAGCAATCACATTTTAACCTGGCAGAAGCATTGTTATGCATTCACTGGGTCCTCTTAGTGTGGTGTGCAACTCACATCAGCTAAGGGGTTTGCTATTTGTATGCTGCTGTAGTTAATTGCCCACTTTTCTCTGTCTTAAAAAAACAGGCATAACTTGTCAAAACACCCAAAAGTGTCTGAGCAGGAAGGTACTGAATGGCACCATGGCTCACAATTCCCCCTTGTAAATTTGAAGCTGTAGCTGCATTTCCTTGCACGCCTCTATGTAAAGAAAAGGGACAGTTACAAAATGCAGCAGAGTTTCAAGTATTTTATTCCCTAAAACTTCACAAACTTCAAATAGTTTTCTATAGCTTCTTTTATGGCTTCAGCAAAAACCTGGACAAGTAATAAACTACAGATTAATGAATTGTGCTCAACTTGTCTGTATATTTTTCAAGCCCAAGGAACTTAATCACATGGGATCAAATAACATAGTTTTGTCAACTGATGAGCAAATCTTTGTTTCACATATTTACTTTTCCATTTCATGTCTAGCATTCAAAATGTAGAGAATTCCCAGAAAGATCCTTTGATGTGGCTAAAAGAAAAACTGGCAGAACAATTCCAAATATGAAAATAGTAATAAGGCTTCTTCGGTTTCATCTGAATGAACGGTTCCTCTTGACTCATAGTAACAGCATAAAATATAATTAACTGCTTTTAATCTCCATTTATCTTGAAATTAATTCACTCATTTGATTTCAAACAATGAAAATTATTTGGGTTTGCATATGTGTGTGTTTTTTAAATTGAAGTGGCTATATCTTCACTTCTTTCCATTCTTGCCACGGCAATTATATTAGGAAATATTTGCCACATGATTAAAGTTTTTAGACAGTTATTGTAGAATTAATTTACTTTCTGTAATTGAGACTCTTTTGAAGTTAAATAATTTTCTTGTTTATCATTTCAGAAACATTTTCTATAACTACAAGAATGGTTATTCCAGCCTATATACATTCTAGAATCTCTTTTGATCTTTGGTTTTAAAAAGTGGCCGCTTCCAATTATTTGATGTTTATCAAATTCCTTGTCTAATTAAAAACCTCTCTTCTGCGTTTCTTCTCTAATTTGAGCATTAGAAACGAACGTCACCAATCATTTACAGAAGAAGTACAAAGAACAAATTTCATCTTAACAGCAGGGTATCGAGGCAGCTTGCAATACGAAATTCTATCGTGCATAACAGGCAGTGAACATTTGGGTCCACAACTGAAAAGAATCATAGAATTATAGAATCACTAGGTTGGAATAGACCTCTGAGATCATTGAATCCAACCATACCTATCTGCTGCTAAACCATATCCATAAGTACCTTGTCTACTAGTCTTTTGAATACCTCCAGGGATGGTGACTCAACCCCCTCCCTGTGCACCCTCTGCCAGTGCTTGAAAAATTTTTTCATAATGCCCAATCTGAACCTCCCCTGGCACAGCTTGAGGCCATTCCCCCCGTTCTATAAAATATTCTTTGCAAGATATATCACAAAACATGAAGCTGGATTTCCTGAAGAGCCTGGTAGAAATCTCATGCTAGCATGAAAGCGCCAGGTTTCTAAATGCCTTGACCCATGGGAGTAAGTATTCAAAATCACAAGTAAAGCATCTGCAATCTGGTTTATGTATTTCTAAGAATAAAATGTCCATTATTTATGCTGTGTGATGCCTGTGGAATGAAAGCTGTTGATTGTGTAACAGCCCTCGGTTTCGCGCTGTTTTAACAATGCATCCCAGTGTCAAATTGCTATCATTTATGGATTTATTGCAAGCCCTGGAGAAATCCACCACAACTTAACAAGCAGGCAAGTAAAAGAATTTCTAAAGCAATTGACTAATAGATCTGAAAGAGTTACTAAAATAATTTCCTCCACATTTGGAAGAAGCAATGCGCTTTCCTAAAATGAGAGTAGGGTGGTGCAGTGTTCCTTTTATGTTGCACCTTACTAAGTTTCCTGTTAAACGAGAGCCATGAAACCACAAAAGAAAGATAATTTTTTAACCTCACCCTCTCACAAAATAAAGCTCTGCCCTCTTCTAAGAAGCAGACATAGCATATAAAAATACAAAGAGATGCTAAATTGTAATTTCATTTACCTCTTATGCTCGAGGACCTTCTTAGCTGGAAATTAATAGCTCATCGTATGGCTGTGTGTGGTGAAAACAATATTTTGCTTTTGTAGCTTCCTCTTATGTGCCTGAAGATCTTCACCCTGATCCCACCTACTGTTCTTTTCTAGAGGCTCAATCCTTGCAGTTCTTTGAATATTTCCTTTTGATGTGTATTTTCAAAATTGCTAAACTCTCCTCTGGACACAGGGCTAAGATGCTTAGCTTTACAGAAGGACGGCATTCTAATCATGGTCCGGAGTATAGAATCATAGAATGATTTGGCTTGGAAGGGACCATGAAGGTCACCTGCAGTGAGCAGGGATGTCTTCAACAAGATCAGATTGCTCAGAGCCACAGCCAACCTGACCTTGGGTGTTTCCAGGGATGAGGCATCTCTCTGGGCAACCAGGGTCAGCGTTTAACCACCCTCAGCATAAAAAATTTCTTCTTAATGTCTAGTCTAAACCTCTCCTCTTTTAGTTAAAAAACATTCCCCCTTGCCCTAGTGCTACAGGTCTTGCTAAAAAAGTTTTCCCTCATCTTTCTTATCAGCCTTTAAATATTAAAAGGCCACAATAAGCTGTCCTCAGAATCTCCTCTTCTCCAAGCTGAACAACTCCAGCTCTCTCCAGATTAGGCTTTAAAACAGGAGATAAGGGTAATTTCTTATGTTTTACAGATGTCACTCATGTTTATACAGACCAGTACAAAGACTGTCCTTCTCCAGAAATGTGACATTTTGCTGTGAGTTTTCTTTAATGGTTGCCAATTTGAAATTCAGCAAATCTCTTCTCAGTGGATTTGCTGTCTAACCAGTTTTCCTTATTCTGCATTTATAAAGAGGATTATCACCGCCTAAATGAAGAAGCTTGCACTTATTTGTAATGGATAGTACAATGTTTCCCCTGTTTATCAAGAATATTCAGCACTTTTCTTATCCCCTCTAACACGCTAACAGTCTCTCTTTGCTACAAAATTTTAGGTTGTTTATGACTCTAAAATCATACTTTTTTATTAGTCAGGGTTACTGAGTATATGTAATAGCACCAAACCCAAGAGAGTTCTAGTGCCATGCAGCTCCATCTAATCAACCTTTGATAATTAAAGGAAAGTTTTTCAGCTCTTTTTGTAACCCCGATAAAGCAGTTACACTCCTTTCGCTTCTACCTAATTTTTCATAGCTTACCTCTAAAAATGTCATATAGGACAACACAAAAAGCTTTGTTAAATCAAGATACAAAATCAGTTGGTTTTACCCTAGGGACCATTATTGTATCTTGAAAGAGAAATAGCTTGGTTTGAAACTTTTTTTCCTACATAGGTTCATATTTGTTCCTAACCTGATTTCATAGGTTCCTGTCTGTTGTTCGTTTTGTATTAGCTGTTTCCTTTTCTTTTTCAGCAGCTGGAGCTTAGGAGAGGTGATGACAATTCCTTAGCTCTACACTTAACTCTTTTAGAAACATAGTCAATATGCTTTTTAAGGTTTGTTTTTCTCTCTTTTCCAGGTATTGGGAATTCAGATATCCATTCTCCAGAAAAATCACCAGATATTTGAAAGTTATTTTAACAAATTATCTATACGAATACATCTGAAAAATTAAAGTTACATTGGAACTTTTAAGATCTCTTCCCATTGTCTATCTGGTTTTGATTTCTAGTTTTAGTTACCTCTTGCACTCCTTAATGCTCCTCAAACTTTCTGCTTCCTTGGGTAGCTCTGCTACCATGCTGAGCTGATCGTCTACCTGGTGACTCCTCACAAAGCTGTTCTCACCACTGCCATCCATTACCAGTGAAGTTCTGGCACGGCTGTGGCCTGAGACTTGGATGGTTGCGTGCTTTTGTGGGAGCTCTCTCTGGGTTGCCACATCCATTCTGGTGAGTGCAGAGGACAGCTTCCTGATGGTTGATACTATAGTTAAGCTCCTTCTTCAGACAGAATTACCACCAATTGAACTCCCCTCTTATCTTTTTTCTGATCAAGGTTAATTATTTTACTGAAGGCTGAAGCAAAAGATATTAAACATCATGACCTCTTAGCATTATCTGTTGACAACTCCCACTTTCTATTGAATCAGGATTAAAACTTCCCTCGTCTTTTCATTTGCTACTAATGAAACCTATAATTGCCAAGATCACATCTTTCTGGCTCTGGCTATTTTTCCGTATATTGTGTATCAACCTTACTGATTTTCCTTTTCTGATACAGTTTTCCGCATCAAATTGTAGAAACCAAAGGCTTTGGTCTAACAACACATATTAATTCATCTTGAACTTCAATACATTTAATTAAGAGTATGTGTTAGAGTGTTTTTGGATAAGAAACATTTGAAGGATTACAAGACAGATTCTAGCGCTTCTTCGGACATGTAGGATGCGAACTGAGAAAAGTACAAGGGGATCTACGAGTTTAAAACCTACTGTATTTAAAAAGGAGAGAATGTATTTTAGTTGGTTATTTTGAGTGACTGAGATTCTGAATGTGTCTGTAATCATTATCCTCCGCCGAACGCATTCAATAAACACTTCTCTAACTGAATAAATATGAGAGGCATCATCATGCAAATTTCTCTCTTCCTCTTCTAATCCCAAATTACAATATGGTGCTTTCAAGCTCTGCATTTAGATTTCTTCACCTCCTGCTCTTTTCCTTCACAATCTCTTCTTTAATTAGACTACATTTTTAAAAACAGAAAAGAAATTAAAAGTAAATGACATGTGAAAATGTTGTTTTGTTACATTAACTTCACAGATGCTGAAGGTCTACTTCATTGAATGTGAATATAAATATTAATCCTACTCTCTTCTTTTTGCTAAAGAAGACCTATCCTGATGGAAAGAAGCACATTGATATACATATTTACAGTGCACAGATGGACAAGCCCATGCATTGGGATAAAGTAAGAGGTTAGTTTTTTCCTCCTTGATCATCTTGAGTATTAATTATTGCATGGACTATGGAATTCATGGGGTTTTATTCCCTGATCTGCAAATTTTTGTAGCATAAGTCATCCAGCATCTTTAGGCTTTGGTTTATTCATTAGCACAAAGGTGATGAAGCTCAGCTCTTAGGGGAACGTTGTAAAGTTTTTGGGAAATGTTAACTGGCATGATGCTATAAAATTATATTGTCTAGAATAATTTTTCAGAGAAACTCTAGGATAATTTGTTAAGCAACAGCTTATCATTTCTGTAAAATGACGTATCGTCATTGAGAGGCGGGGGCACGATCTCATATAGAAACATAAAATCGTTAGATTGGAAAAGACCTTAGAGATCAACTCCAACCGTACCTGTCTACTACTACATCATGCCCCCAAGCACCTTATCTATCCCTGTTTTGAATAACTCTACGGATGGTGACTTCACCATCTCCCTGGGCAGCCTCTGCCAGTGCTTGATAACCCTTTCTGTGAAGAATTTTTTCCTAATGTCCAATCTAAACTTCCCCTAACGCAGCTTGGGGCCATTCCCTCTTGTGCTATCACCTATCACTTCAGAGAAGAGATCAGCACTCACCTCTCTGCAACCTCCTTTTAGGTAGTTGTAGAGAGAAATAAGTCTCCTTTTCTCCAGGCTAAACAACCCCCGTTCCCTCAGCTGCTCCTCATAAGACTTAATCTCCACCCCCTTCACCAGTTTTGTTGCTTTTCTCTGGACACGCTCCAGGACCTCAATGTCTCTCTTATAACAAGTGGCCCTAAACTGAACACAGTCCTCAAGGTGCGACCTCACCAGTGCAGAGTACAGTATTTTTGTATATTTTACTGCTTTCTAAATATTTTCATTATTATTATTGTTATCATTTCATTAAAGCTGCAGTTTTAGTTTCCAAACCATAAGTCTTTTTCCTCTCTCTCTTTTTTCCCTTTTCATTGAGGGGTGGGAGGATTTTGGAAGCACAACTGCATGGTTTTCAGCTGCTGAAATTTAGCTGGGAGGGCTAAACTGTGACAATTTTGCAGACCATATTTCTGAAATTTATGTGCAAGAGCATCAAGCTTGCAACATCCAAGATTTTTATTGAGCAGTTTTTTAATTTCTCCATTTCAGGCCCCTGATAGTAAAAGACTAAGACAATAAATCTTCCTCTTTAAATATTGATGTCCCAGGATAGGGATGGTACCATGTTTTACATATTGTTGAAAGTCGGGTGAACAGGCTACTTAAAACAGGATGGTAAGAAATATGTCATGAAGATAACTGACTTTAATTAAGAGTACAGCATTAGATGTACAGAAACATTGTCCAAAGCAATTTAAATTTTTCCTAATCATTTGCTTATAAATGGAAAAGTAAGAAGTTTTTTTTGGCTTTATCACTGTTTCAAATAAAACATCCATTATAAAAAAATAACAATATAAATTCCAAAGTATTTTATTACTTTTATTCAAGTAGGAACTGTGTAAATTTTCCAGTTCACAATGACCTTGTGCTTGTGTTTAAGCAATTTTTATATGGTTCAAAATAAAAATTTGGTATTTGATTTTAGCATGGAGACTCAACATTATTCTAATCGGACTGAAATCATGTCAGATTTGCTCGCAAGCCTGAGAAATTCTGATTTCACCTACACATTGTAGATCCAACAGCAATATATAAAACTTCGCACAACTATTCATGACATAAACAAAATGGAAAAAAAGAAGACAAGAATATTAAACCTGCTTTGACAGCATGTGTCATTTCACAGTGAAATCTCCCCGTTAATATTAGAAGCTGTCATGCAGGATGTGCTGGGAATGGAAAGTTGTGATAGCTGCAGTTGGAAACAGATCCATGAAGCCAGGGCACATTGTGACAAAGAATAAAGGGCATTATGAATGTGTTTGGATAAAACCCAGCCCCATTGCTGTTGGATAAAATGTAGGAAAACATACATCCTGCAACATCAGACTAAGAAAGGATTCATTTTGCGCAGTGCATAGAGCCATAGGCGGGAGTGGTATTAATGATGTGGAAAAAGACTAGTCTGTCATTTCTGCTGAAAATGATAAGAGAAAACAATTGCCTGTAATAGTTGCAAAAACACTGCTGAAGCAGCTTGAGAAAAAACAAGATTAAAGTCTGGTTTATCGGTCTGGTGGCCTCCACTACTGGGACCGATAATTTACTATAATGCTCCATTGCTATGTGGGGCGAAATAATGTCAGCTCAAATCCCATTCAACTCTGTGAAGGCTTTTCCTCCTAAGAGATCAAGGTTAAGCTATGAGCTATTATTTCACAGGGCTGGTTCTAGCTGTAAGCAAAGTAAACAGTTTTGTGATAGGGAGCATGTATTTATCAACTTTGGATACTCCAGTGCCTTGAAAAACCTGGCTGGATGTTGGTGCCACTGATGGTGAAAAGGTGCATGTGGGAAACAAGATACTGTGGGTGGAAGGTCTGTACAGAAATTAGTCTCCACATTTGTTTAGAGTTCACCCGTCTTTATCCACCTGTGTCTTCACTTTTAGTGATAGCATTCCTGGGAATGCAAATATTCAGCATTGCCCACAGTACTAAGAATCTTTGCGTGGAGCATTTTACTTCAGATCTTGCTTCTAAAATTTTTACTAATGGGAAGTAACACTTTTATACATGAAAATCAAGTCTCAATCTATCATAAACTTGGTCAAGAAGCAAGATAGAACTGAAGATGGGTGGGAAAATATTTGAGGAGCTTCTCAGTTATAACGTGGTGCTCACAGACATGGTTTCGTGGTGGACTTGGCTGTGAAGGGCTTATGAAAGGACTTGATGATCTTAAAGGTCTTTTCCAACATAAAAAATTCTGTGATTCTGTTATTCAGGTGATTACTGCAATGACGGTCATAGACTAGTTTCTTACTGATAGGAACATTTTATGTGCTGGTAGCATTAAAAAGAGAGTACTCATTGCGATTCAGGACAGTAAAAACAAACGTCCATAAGAAGTAAAGGCTGACTTCTAGGAAGAATTTAAGAAGTAAAGTGGAGGCCAACTATTTCTAAATGCTGTTCGGCTTGTTATTGAGGATATTTTGGAGAAGAGCTCTTAGTGGGGTCCAGCAATGGCATTTTTCAGCTGCAATGTATTTAAGGACATAGCTTAAAGATTCTGACAAAAACTCAGAGAAGGCAGCAATGTTTCAAAACTTAATCTTTTAACTCTACTGAATAAGAGGTTGTTTCCCTCCTCTCTCTTCCACTCTCTTCCCTTACCTCCTCCACTACTCACTTTGTTCAGGAACCATCAAGATTTGATCCAAGGTATATTGAAATCAATAGTAAAAAATTAATTAACTTCAGGATCTTAATCATCACCTCTTGGACCAAAACAGCCGCTGTATCAGTCTTAAGAGTGGAGACAATTACACTAAATTGGTAGCACATGGTGCTCGTGCAGAACTCGGCAAAGAAGTGCCTAAACTTCTGAAAGCAGTTTGTCACTGAGAAATTACAGATGAATGAGCTCAAAACAAGCTCCTAGAATTTTGAAATGCTTTTCTTCTCTTTAAGGCTGTATCTTATCCACGTTGATCTTCAGCTGGAGAAATGCCAAAGGGGCTTTTGTGCGAGGGTTGATCTGAAGGACATGCTGAAAGACTGTATTGGCCTAATTCTGGAACACAAAATAGAACCCAGATGAATCCCTAAAACTTTAGTCTTAGGGCTGAAGTTAAACGTGATAAAATGTATACAGCTCCTTGACCTCATTACTTCCTCCATATGTTTTCCTTCGATGTCCCAGCTACTTACTTGGAACTGCTGCAAGCCTCTGTCTTGAGATTCATTTGGGTATCAAAAGGCTGAGAAGAGAAATATGAGGGCTTCTTTAATACTGAGAAAATACATGAGGCAGTTTAAGATAATGAACTGCTTCCTATATCAAATAACATTTCAACTTTCTACTATTACTAAGACAGAAGAGGTGGAAACAGTGTTCTAAAAATCAGAATAATTAGAATAATTTTCTGTTAAAACAGAGGAATTAATGAAATCTGAGTAATATGATTTACGTGGAGACCTGGAATAAGTCACTGGGTTGTAAGAATTTAACAAGGAAAATATTATTAAGTACCATAAAAATTAAAAATAATTCCTTGGTAACTAAATTATTAATGTTTTGGGAAACCTCCATATTTACCAAGATGACTTAAAAAGACTGTATAATCACTAATACCTTAGTACAGGAAAACTTAGGAAACTACTACATAAACAGTTGTATTTAAATAAAATATTTGCCTGTTAAAGAACCTTTCCCAGCTCTGTGGTTATCTTTTGCTTGTGTATCCCCTTTGGGAAGAGACTATCATCTTAGATAATTAGATAGTAACTGGCACTTGGATATGAAAGGTATTTAATGACATTTTATGAGGCATGTCTCAGATTTCCACATGAATTTAATACCAAAGTACTTTAAATTAAACTGCGATAAAAAGCAATGTGCTTGTTGTGTCTACGACTGGCAATTAAACCTGAGGTCAAGCTCACCTGACAGATTTTTGCAGATGGGGAATGAAAAAGAAAAACCACGTATAAAAGCTCACCTGCAGTGTGGACATCGTGCCATAAAGTAGGTTCACCTGCTCGTTTTAATGTGACAGATTTAGAGGGTTTTGGTTAAAATTTGAGGAGAACTAGAGTTTCATCCACTAGGAATCAAAAAGAAGGCTCTTGTGGCTGAATCTATACATTAAACTGAGATTAAATCTCCAGAACAGATTTTATCTGAAGAAACAGTAAATTTCTATGCCCAGGCTGTTGTTATTGCCCAGGGAAGTTGTTATTTTAGATGAACAGGGTTCAGTGTTCTTACGCCAAATTATCACTCCTTCAGCACATGTTATAGTCTTTAACTGCTACAGGAAACATCCACACTAACGGTGAGGTTTCCATATGCGAAAACAGTTCTTTTTTTCCCAGCAGGACGGCTTACCGACAAGTGGCATTTTAACTGTTTTTTCTAACAGCCCCTTTGAGTCAAAATTGTCAGAAGCACCACGTTTCCTGTTTGTTGGTTTAAATAAAGAAAATAAAAGTAGTTTATTCAGAGCTCAGTGAACAAGGAATCAATGTGTTTGAGTTATCTGGATTTAGTTATCCTAGCTAGCTTAGGGAGGGAGTAAAACAATATAATCTATACTCTGTACTGAATGAATACCGGATACTTACTCAGAAACGCACACTGAAACACAGTTTTGCCGATTTTCACAAAGTCTTTGAGTGTCTCCAAGCATGATTATTTCAGACATTATCTCAAATATATACAGCAATAAATAAGTGTGAAAAAGAAAAATCACTTCTTACTCTTTCTTACATGGGGAAAATCCAGCAGACTGGTTTCCTTATTAGTGTAAAGGAAATTTCATGTTCATAACTCACAAATGTAAACTTCCCTTTCATATAATTGAAGAAATAAGTCTATAAATCTTTACATTGATTATAGCTTGCAGCCAAAGAAAGGAAAAAAGTGGAGAGTGTGCTGTTACAATACCCTATATCAGAATTCCACATGATGGATAGGACTTAAGTCTAGCATTTCTAATATACACTAGATTGAGATGTTTTTTGTAAGACAATTGCCTTTCTAAAATTGCTTCTGGTCAAGTAATGTAGCACATCACTGTATTTATGAGGCAGTTGTTGCAGGACCTGCTAACGAAAGGGAACCGTTTTCTTCTTGGTAATTCTCACTGAAGGTAGTTGGAATTAGTACCATATGTCAGGCCTATAGCATTGGAAAGTTCCCAATTTCCAGTTAATCAGATTTTTATATAGACTGTCTTTGAGTGAAAGACTTCGTAAGGATCTTCCTAATCTTTTTAGCTAACTCTGCAAAAATTCTACAATCTGTTTCTGAGCAGATCCAAGGAGTATTTCTGATAAACTAATACAGAGTGAGTGTCTTATAAAATCTTGCTGTCCCATTTAATATCTAAATCTTGCTTGATTAGAAATTATTACACCTGGCTGGCTGCAACAACTATTTGAAGGAGGTTGTAAAGATCAGCTCTGTTAAAGAGCAGTAACAAGATCATAAATATTCAAGATGGAAGAGCCCATCTTAAATCCTAATTTGTCTCTCTGCCCATGAGAGAAGACACTGGTAGTTGAACCTCAAAAAAGGCAAAAACCCAGGGAATGTATACAGGCCTTCCAGCAAGCACTGACATGCTCACTAATTGTGGGCAAAAGTACCACGTTCAAGGTGAAGAGTCTCTAAATAATATTTTCTCAGACATAAGAAACAGTCTCTGCCTTAGCTTGAGATCTGACCTGCTCAGGAGATACCTTAAAGAGGAAAAAAAAAAGACATACAAAATGAAACCTCTCTGCTTGAATCTGAATACAATGAAGCAAAAAAAAAACCTACTCCCAGAAAGAAACCAAGGAGATGTGGTGTTAAAACTCTGACTAGAGGATTCTACCTGAGAGAAAAGATTTTGCTCCAGTACACATTAGCTCCTTCTCCATGATCTGTCTCTTCATGTGTTGAATTACCTGTTTCTCTTTTTCCCATTTGCAGGTCTTTTTCTGCAATCTTTTGGGGCCTCCTGGCATTAGGAGGGCTTCAAAGAGGCATCTGCTTCTTAGCAGTTTGTCTGCTTCCCTTAGTATTTAAACACTGAAGAATACAGTGAATGTAAGAAGCCACAGCTGAGTTATTTTATCTTAATGATGCAGCCTGAAGCTTCAGCCCAGCAGAGCAGTGTACCCCTGAGGCTGATGGTAAACACTATGCAGAAGCCTATTGTTTGCTGAATGTATCCATCAAAAGACTGTTGCGCTTGGCCAAGTTGCTTCACTTTCTCTTTGCTGAATGTATAAGTCCAGGAATTCTATGCTCCGCTCGTTGACTTTGGATTCAGCAGAAAGACTTTTTGCCTTTAGTTAAGCAAAGATTTGTGTAATTGCAGGATTAGTTCTGGAGGGGGATGTTGCTCAGTTGGATGAGAGACACTGGAGATGTGGGATTTGTTACTAGATGTGTTTCCATGGCTGATATTTTATTTAATTTGATTTCATTTCATTTTTTTGGTAGTCGTTACCAACTTTCCTACTAATACTCTATAGCCTGATGGAAAATGCATGCCATGCAAAGAGAGGTCCAAGCCACTGCATACCGTAACCTAGTATAATTCACTCTTAGACCATCCTGTGCTGAGAAAAAAATCAATACCTTCGTCACTTGGCCTGCAGCAGAACAGAGACTAATTCCTTTTCCTATCCGTTGTTCTTTACAGAGCTTCTTATTGATCTGAATTCTCAGTGTCAACGCACTTCTTTCAAATGCCTGTTCTGAAGCTGTGTTTTCATTTAAAAAAATTCCTTTCTGTGATAACCTACCATAAAGTTAAAAAGAAAGTACGTGGAAGGACAAAACTGTCTAGAAATCAGGTCACAGTACTGGGTTTGGGATCCATAGACTGAATTGAAACCATTACCATAGAGTACTTCTGGATATATATGTACTATGCGACAACCAGTGCAGAGATAGGAAGACAGTGAGAGGATGATCACATCAGTGGAGCAGTCTGCCTGGGCTGGTTTACCTGGTTTCCCTTAAAGAGCTTTTCATACTTCATGTAGTGTAAGATAATTATTTGTTTGTGCAGCTCAAGTTCACATAGGAAGACTGAGTTAGGTATTTCTGCATCCACTGCTTTCAAATCAAGAGGTAGGAAGCTGTACCCTGGCAGAGAAACTCCCTACTTGTACTGTTTCACTTATCGTTTCTTATCTCTTCCCCTTTCATTCACTCACCAAAAATCCTCTCTAGAGTTTCACATCTACTGCTGGCCAGTGAGGTTAAAGCTAGCACATACTTTGCGAAGAGGAATGAGAAGTTATTTGATGGGACGTGTTTTGCTTCATTCCCCTTCCCCTGACCTGTGCTAGCTTATCTTGGCAAGTGGAGCTGAGCTGGACTCAACGAACGGCAGTGGCTGCCGTAACTGCATTTCCATTTCCATCAGAAACAGGTCTCAGGCAGCTTTTGAAGAACAAGGCAGGACAGAGGAAAGCAGTTCCTGGGGGGAGTATTTTCTGGCGGTGTGTAGGGGCTGGAGGTAGGGAATGGAAGGCTAGTGAAACCTGGGAATGAGGCTACAGGCATTAGAAAGACCAGGCATGCAGAAAGTGTGGTGGTGCTTGGAGATGCTTGGCAAACCATAGGCTGAATTTTTACCTGTAGCCAAGGCAGACTGAATATTACAAAAAACCATATTCCCAATAACAAAATATGTATAACCTTTCTTTCATTCTGCTTCGATTAATTCCCCACATGGCAGTGTCTTTGGTGGTTGGTCAGCAGATAGGAGGTGGAAGAGGACACCAGGGTACCAACACAAACAAAGATTTGTTACTTGAAAACTGAAGTTGTTGAAATTGGGACATACAGCTGGTTGTTTTATTATCACAGATATAGCTGGAGTTGTATGAAAACATGTAGCTGTTTGCCTATGTGACGAAGTTAAACCCAGGCCTTTAATTCTTTTTGATAGTGAATAAAATCACAGAATGACGGAGTAGGCTGGATTAAACGAGACCTCTGTGGGTCAAGTGCTCCACTTCCTGCTCCTACTTTCAAAGCAAAGGCAAAGGCTTACAGTGATAGGACGAGGGGCGATAGGTATAAACTGGAGAGGGGCAGATTTACATTGGACATAAGGAAGGATTTCTTCACCATGAGAACGGTGAGGCACTGGCACAGGTTGCCCAGGGAAGTTGTTGGTGCCCCATTCCTGGAGGTGTTCAAGGCCAGGTTGGATGGGGCCTTGGGCAGCCTGATCCAGTGGGATGTCCCTGCCCATGGCAGGGGGTTGGAACTGAATGATCTTTAATGTCCCTTCCAACCCAAACTATTCTATGATTCTAAGCAAACTGTATTCTTTCCACCTCTTCACTTTCTCTGCTCCACTACTTTCACCTCATCCCGACACCCTCCACCGCACTCACTCCAGTATAACGGTGTCTTCCTTGCACTGGACAGCCCCAAACTAGACAGAGAACTTCAGATGCGGTCTCACAAGTGCCAGATAGAAGGCATTCACCACAGAAAACACTGGTTTAAAATTATATGGGGGCAAGACGAGAGTTTGTTCTGTTAGCATTCATTATACACTCTGTCTAAACCACTTTCCCAGCAGATTAATGCCATCACGACCATTAATACATTTAAAACTCTCACAGCTAATACTTGTCTAATGAATAAATGAGAAACAGCAGCTTGTAATGGCAATCTATCACCCAAAGTATGCAAATAATGTGAAGAGCAGCATTAACACAAGCACATCTGCTAAAGTAAACAGAATACTTCAGACCGAAGTATGTGCAATACGGAAAGAAGGTGTTCCTGGAAAGTGAACTTTAATACCTGGCTTTAATAATCAAGATATTAAATCAGTCTCAGAGGTGACACATGCAGAGTCTCTGAGCAGATTTTGGATCCAAAATTGTCAATAAAAGCTGATAAAATGCCTGAGTGCCTTTCTCCAGCACACAACAGTAACATCAGTAATACCCAATAAGTGGAAAATATCTTTTCTCAGGATATATATGGAATTCTGTAATCATTTCTGCAAATACAAATGGATACCAGCAGGGTATGGATTAATTTGGGGCCAGACTCTTCTCAGTGGTGCCCAGCTACAGGGCAAGGAGCAACAGGTATAAATTGCAGCACAGAAAGTTCCACCTTAACATGAGGAAAAACTTCTACGTGAGGAAAACTTCTGTCCTGTGAGGATGACAGCACTGGAAAATGCTTCCCAGGGAGAGTGTGAAGTCTCTTTCTCTGGAGGTATTCAAACCCCATCTGGACATGTTCCTGTGCAACCTGCTGTGGGTGAACGTGCTTCAGCAGGAGGGTTAGACTGGATGATCTCCAGAGGTCCTTTCCAACCCCAGCCATTCTGTTGTTCTGTAATATGGAGCTCCCTGTAAGGGTTTGCTCACATTTTTTCTTCTGGTTTGGACAGATGATCATAAGCCCTCGATGACCCTTCACATATTCACAGCCTGGTCAAACCAAGAGATGGCAGCAATCTGTGCTCAGCTGCTCGTGAAAAGCCATTTACACCAAGATAACACACAAAAAATTCCTTTTTTTTTTCCAAGAAAGATACAACTATGCTTGGTGTAAGCAGGTAGGAAAGTGAAGGAGGTGGTTTGACTATTCCATGATGACAATGATGATACTTTACTTTTCTATATGGAGATCCCTAAATCTTTCAAAATTATTGATAAATGCATTTTCAAATGAGTAAGTCAGAAAAATTATCATTAATTTATAGATAGAGTCACTAGAGCTCAAAGACATTAAATATCAACCAAGGTTTAGGGGCAAGCTGAAAATAGAAGACAAATGCACCCACAGGAGGATCGGGAGTTTTGTCCAATATAATTTGAATTTCTGGATGCCTTTTTGTACAAAATTATATGATGGTTTCTTTTGATCACAAAATATTTTAAATGAAATTGTGGTTTTTTATTGACTTCTCAGGCTAAACTTTTTAAATATTTGTTTTTAGCTTAAAGCTGCACAAATTTTTATCTTAAATTAGTACATAAATTTTTTTTTAATCGTTCAGTGGAATTTTTTGCTCTTCATTAACGATGCTTGGACTGGGTTTTCTAGATTTCAGCTACAGCTTTCAAGGTGAAATGGCAGGAACTGGTCAATGAAGTCCATACTGAAGCAGGTAACTGAGCATTATGTTGGCTTGAGGTACCATATAAACCAGCTTCCCAGTTTCTGATTTATTGACAAACTTCCAACTCAAATTCTCTCTTGTTAGGAGTGACTAAGGGTAAAAACTCTGCTGGAAAATACCTTTTGACTTTCCGATATTAGGTTTTTCCCTTTGAAGGCTGTAGGAACTCCAAATGCTTTGTAAGATTACAGTGAAAACAATCATAGTGATCTACATCAGAAAAACTATGTACCCATTTTCCTGAAATAGTTATGAATATTAATAAATCAGTGATTTATTAACTCAAACAACTGATGTGTTAATGTCCGTCTGTAATGTTTTACATTCTTATTTTTTCTTAATTCAGTTGATACTACCAATGTGAAGTACCTTATACTCCAATATAAACATAGAATCATAGAATGGGTTGGGTTTGAAGGGACCTTAAAGATGATTCAGTTCCACCCCCTGCCATAGGCAGGGACACTTCCCACTGGATCAGGCTGCTCAAGCCCCATCCAACCTGGCCTTGAACACCTCCAGGGATGGGGCAGCCACAGCTTCCCTAGGCAACCTGTGCCAGGGCCTCACCACTCTTATTGGGAAGAAATCCTTCCCAATGTCTAATATAAGTCTTCTCCTTCCAATTTAAAGCCATTGCCCCTCATCCTGTCACTGCAGGCCCTCGTAAAAAAAGCCTTTCCCCAACTTTCTTGTAGGCATCCTTTCAGGTACTGGAAGGCTTCTATAAGGTCTCCTCGTAGCCTTCTCTCCTCCAGGCTGAACAAGCCCAACTCTCTCAGCCTGTCCTCATAACAGAGGATCAAAGTTTCTCTTAACATTTTCATAGCCCTCCTCTTGACCTGTCCCAACAGTTCCGTATCCTTCTTATTTTGGGGATTCCAGAACTGAATATAATACTCCAAGTGGGTTCTTACAAGTGTGTACTAGAGAGGCAGAACCACCTCCCTCGCCCTGCTGGCCACGCTCCTTTTGATGCAGCCCAGGACACAGTTGGCCTTCTGGGCTGTGAGTGCACGTTGCCGACTCATGTTGAGCTTATGAGCATGCACCTCCAAGTTCTTCCCTGCAGGGCTGCTCCTAATCACATCATCCCCCTTTATGTATTGAAACCACAGGTTGCTCCATCCCAGAAATAGGACCTTGCACTAGTCCTTGTTGAACCTCATGAGGTTCACACAGGCCCACTTCTGCAGCTTCTCTGGGTCCCTCTGGATGAAAATAACAAAAATTCCGGAATGTCTTTAGCTGATGGAAAGGAGTAGACTTCTCTAAAGATAAGCCACGCCAACCGCATTGGTATGAGATGACGTTCTCTTTCACAGTAGGTACCTGTGCATCTCCAGTGGCCACATGAATGATTAGCCAGATAATTACTGAAATCTGCAATATTGTTTGGGGGTTGAATTTTACCAAGCATGAAAGGCCTTTTTTTTTTTTAAAAAAAAAAGACATGCTGACATATATTTCCCATAAATGTCTATATCCACAGTCGTATACCAGCTACTGCGCCTCAGTGCTTAGGAGAACTCCTGGTGTCCACTTTGGCACTAAAGTCTGTACTAACAACGCTCATTAAAAAATGTTCCATTAAAAAATGTTCAGCGACCTTTGGTTAGCCAGGGCTAGCTGAGGACCATGTACTTGTGCTTTCACTGCTTAACAGTGGCAGTACAGTATATCTGGATCTAAAGGTTAGGTGATCAACACATTTCAGGGATTTCAGCACACTGAGCCTGCTCTTAGCTTTCTCCTTTAGCTTTCCACAGAATATTGAACCAGCCTGAGGGCACCAGTTCTGCTCTTCAAGTCTTCGTTGGCTCAGGTGAATGGAAATAGCCTCTTCACTCTAGGATAAACATAATTATTGTAAATTTTTTCCACTTTTTTTCCTCTGGAAATAAAGCTTCCTCCAAAAGAAAGAATAGGCAGTCATGCAGTGAACAGAATTCAGAAAAGTAAGGGAAAAAAAGGCAAAAAAGTGTGAATTTACTGACTTGAGGTTGTGAATTCAGACATTACTGCTTTCACATTACAGTGAATTGTATTGAATTCCTATCATGTCACACAGTTCAATAAAAATAAAGAACTCTATTTAGGCTTTTAAAGTGCCTTCTTAATGCTACAGTGGTTGTAATTAAAATAATTACTGTTGCATACAGCCAGGAGTCAATGGCTTGCATTGCAAAATCAAAATTTCAGTTCTAGAGGGCTCACATCAGTGGATCTGTCAATAGTCCATTGATTTCTCATTGAGTTTTACATTTGGGAAGTAGATACAATCATGGAGAACAGCAGTGTTGATGTGAATACCACTGAAGAACTTCTCTCAAAAAATCCCAGTCTGAGGCTGATGTAGATCTGGGTTTCTGCATGTGCTGTTTAATCTGCCTTCTATGCTCAGGCTGAATTGGATAGACGGTTGCTAAAGAAGTAGTTTGCATTCACCCAGGACTATGCTGGATAAACTAGAAAGACAAGTGTTGGGCCCTATTGATTGCAGGAAGGTCCAAAACCCAGACCCTTATATCCAAGCTCAGCCGCATTGCAATCAGAGATTTCACTTATGTGAACTACACTGCATTGCAGGTCACAGCACAAATTTAATTAAACCCTGATAAAATCAATTTGCAGTTCTTGTACTGCTTAAGTCACAAATAGAAAACTACTGAGCCGGGAACCCAGCTGGAGAAAGTTCTCAAGTAGAAAATTACAACTGCATTTTTAAACATTCATTTTATTTGTATGCAGGAAAGGCTAATGGGCTGGATCCCTGGCTACATCCGACAGGTAACAGTGGTGGGATTGCATTCACTTATGCCAGCCAAGATCCATTTTTTTCAGTTGTTCAAACGGATAAATGCAGAATGTGTGGTTTGGGGAAATTAGCACTGGCTGCAGACTTTATCCATGGCACTGGACTACACCCTTGTCTCTTATATAAAAGTTCCATTCAATCCGTGATGACTCAATGTTGTTTCTGTCTCCAGTGGCAACATGACGTCCCTACGGACATCCAAGAATTATCACATTGACATAAGGGACCCATCATTTCCATCACAGGAAAAGTCTTGTGACCACCACTGGGATTTAAAGGACAATATTAAAGGCCCAATGATTTCAAGGGAACATTTTATAAGCTGGCTCCAAGCCTCTCAACACAGCTGGGACAGAGCTGAGGCAGGCGTTGATAAAAAGGAAGTTCTCCTCAGTTTCTAGAGCAGAGGACAGGCACTTGAGATATCCAGCTATAACAGCAGCTAACTGGGTGACCTGGAACCTTTGAACTCTTGGTCTTGGTCCAATCTGGTGTCAGTAGGGAGCTAACTGAATATCATGGAGCAAAAGTGTGGATTTGTCAGCTTCAATGACAGAGAGCAGGGTTATCATTTTGTGATAGGCGGACATCCGAGGGAGCATCCTTGGTAACTAGTCCGTGACCAGAGGTGGGCAAGACTCAGCTCACGGAGGGCGATGAGTTTCTGCAGGTGATCTACCCCTTCTGTAATAGCCCGTCTGTGATTATTTTTCTCTTTATTCATTAGCATGTTGTTTGGTTTGCTCTCCCTGGTCCCCACGCAGACAGCACCATCGTGTCTTTGCAGAACGAGGCTACTTTGCCCGTGCTACAGGAATGCAGATTCACAGCACCTCGTCTTCTACCTGGAATGCTGATGAATAGCCCAGCAGTGCCTCTGACGCAGCTACCCTCTAAATAACAGAAACAAATCAATGGTTATACCTTTTAGCTGCAGTTTCTGAGTTGTTTCAACGACAGTGAAAGGGTTTCTGGACATGCTTATTGCACCCTCTTGTGTTTCTCTACTGTAAATGCATGATTTGTTCAACTTCACACTCATTCCACATGTTGATGATGTTCCGATTGGCATCTATTCCTCCTGGGCATCACTGGTAGAGCAAAAACGATTAAAGAAGAGGATAAGTCATTTGTGTGGATGGAGGCTCCAAGTAATTTTGTAGCAGATAGGGGTTTGATCAGTAAGTGGAGTAAATCAGCATCATCTTTTTTCTTTTGTTCCGGTAGCACCCATTAAGATTACAGTCCTGGATAGAATTGATGTGATTCACGAAATATATATGTATGAGCTAGGAAGAAACTTGCATTAGACTATGCAAGCAATAAAAGCATTTATTTGACATCGCTCTGTAACTTATGCACAAGGAATTAAATTCACAGCTGCTTTACAAGGCACTTAACTGAAAGGCTTTCCAAGCTGTGATGGATGGCATGTGGGATCTAAAGAGCTTTTCTGGTTCCCCTCACTTCTTCTGTGGCGGGCAGGTTGCCCAAGTCTCTTTTCTTTTGGTTTGTGTTTTTCTGGGACAAGGAAGAGAGCCTTCAAATAATTATAGATTCCTGTACTGCCAGCATAATTTCTTCTCATTGATTTTTCCTTCTGCCTCCAGGTTCTTGCAGGTTGAAGCTTTCTAGGGCCATTCAACAAACCGACAGCTTTGAAAGTCTAAAGCCAAATATACCTTTTCCTTCTCAATCATATTAAATGAAATTTTAAGCTTACCTTTACAAGGTTTTATAAAAAATAGTAGACTTTTTTTTTTCCTGCTTTGCTAGTGTTGAAATCTCCAGTCTTACAAAATGACCAGGAAGATAATCATTCTGCGTTTGCTTTACTGTGGATATAGATGGTGAAATTACAGGGGGAACAGAGGACAAGAAAAGTTTTCATATGTATTTTTAAGGAAGACTGTTAAAATCCACAGTTTCACTACACTGTTGTAATGGTATTATTATAATGATGAAGCCTCAGAGCTTCAGTTATAAATCAGTAATGTTAAGACCCCATTAGGACTGGCCCCGTTTTGAAATTTTCCACTGCAGAAAGAAGGTGAATGTGTTGGAAAAACACTGGCAAAAAAAAATTCCTTATTTTCAACCTATTTTGCTTACACAACTTTGGTGATATAAAAATGCTTTTCCACCTCCTCAACCCTCTGCTTTTGCTCAAAGTGCTCCAGGGATGTCAGCACCAAGATATGCATCTGAATGAAACAGGAGGTTCAGCAGGAAAGGGGTTTATATATTTTGTTTATAGAGAACTAAGAGAACTGCTGTCTGTGTCAAGATCAAAAATTAAGTCTCAGGATATTGTTTTGGTTATAGTTATTAAAGCTTGTCAGCTAAATGGGATATTTTCAGCTGGGTGGGAGCTTGATGCAGAACTGTAAATTATGTACATGTACATGTGTATAAGTAAAAAGTAAGGTGGTTAAATCCAGAAAAAAACAACATCATGTGGCGTAGCTGTTGCCACTGTTGCTGTGGTAACCAAGCATGACAATGTGTCAGACAAGTTAATTTGAGGCAAAACAAACTGTTTCTTAAAACTGTTGGAGGAACAGATGGATTTTTCTCTTAAAATGGACTTTTAAACATTTGCTTTTTGGAATTACTTAAGAGGCAGACCAAATAAATAGACATTCACCTCACAATGGCTTGCTCAAATGAAAGGCCTTTCCAGGTGCTTTGGGACAGTCTTTATTACCCAATCCTCACTTTCTAAACCATTCTTCTGTGCCTTCCTGAATTGCTGTGGGGGCCAGTTGAGAAGATGATTTGATTTCTTCTTGCTGTATTTGTTCAGGGTTGCTTGGCCTCCACCCTCAGCACTCTTTCCAAAAGCTTCAAAACATTCCATTTTCCCACACTTTTATTTTTCTCTGTTAAGTGCTGATTTAACCGTACACTGAGTGTCTTCCTTAATGCCTTCACCTTTGCTGCTGGTTTAATATCCTCCAGGCTGCTTCTGCCAGACTAGACTTAATTTTCAATGAAAAACTAGTACAAAGAATGCAAGATAACTCTGTTTGGGATCGGCGTATGATGACTGAAAATGAATTAATCACCAGACTAGATGGTGATGGTTGTTAAGGCACCAGTGGTCACAACCTGATTATAAGCAGGATAAACAGAAGACAGTTCTAAGCAGCAGTATTTTCACTTAGTGCTTCAAAAGCTTACTCAGTGCTGAGGAAAGTTATGAGTCAAAGAAGGTGGGAATAAAAATAGAGATAAGGAAATCAGATTTTCTTTCAGCAAATAGACTCAAAGTCCAAAAACCCTCATTAAGTCTAGACCAAATAAAAAACTCGTTACCAGAAAGAACACTGTCATCTCAGAAAGAAAAGCAGACATTGAAAAGATTAAACCAAACCAAAAATGAGCAAAACTTGAAATGGTAGGAAATAATAATAGATGGCACTTAGTACCAATGAGAAATCATGAGATAAATATAATGGCTAAGAGGAGCTGATGACATAAGGGGAAAAGCCATTGCAAGCAGTGTGAAAGAAATTATGAAATATATTAAAAGTAAAGAATTCTTATTAGTGGTACAAGCTGGAGACAAGGACAACCAGCATGGATAATATCACAGAATATCAAGGAATGCTCCCTGAACACTGAAAAATGACAAGAGTTTATTACATATTTTCATTGATGACAGCTCTGTTTGTAAGTGTTTTAGTAAACCAAGGTAAAAAAATAGCCAAACCAACCAAATCCACCCCTTTTCATAACCAGCCAGCTCAGACAACTTTCATAAGACTGACAGACTTGGCAGAGGCGACGGCTGATTTACTGCTGTGAATGTTAATAAATCATTTCATTCCTCTGGAATTCCAAAAGATGGAAAGAGTGTACGTGAGATAATATTGTATAAGACACAGAAGAGGATGGAGACCTGACATCTATCAATCCCAAGTAAAAGAATGGAAAAGCTTATGTGAGATTCACTTGGTAAAGACTCTGAATACAATTAGCGCCAATCAAAAGCGTCTCTTGAAAATCAGCCTTGTCAAACAAACCCCATTTTGTTCTTCAAGAAGATTGCTATTTTGGTTGGAAAACATACTGATAAATGTTGCAGACTTTCCTAAAATGCTCTCCTTCGTATTGCACAAATTTCCAACTAAAAATAAAGCACTGCGATATATCGATACATCCTGACACATTTTACCTACAAGGAAATCACTTCTTAGAGAAACAAATATAAGACCATTGATACAAATACAGATTGTTCTGCTGATTTAAGGAGTAAAACACAGGTGATCATGATGTGTAGAGGTCAGAGTATATGGTTTAACTACAAACTGGCCTACAGTTCCCTGCACCCATCCTAGCCTTATGCTCCTCAAATAGTTCCTAACACCCAGCAGGGAACTCCAGAATCTGACTTGTTACGGCAAAGATCTTGCAAATAAAAGAAATTCTAGCCTTGCATAGTGTTACACCAGCTGCTACCCGATGGAGTAGTACAAAATAGAGACAGAAAGTGAGATGCTATTTGGTTGTCATCTCCATTTTTGGACAATAAGAGTGTGAACGCTGATGGGCTGAAGAATGTTTCCGAGCAGTTATGACTAATGTCATGTTGAACTGTGCTCTCAGGGCGTTTAACAGTGCTACAATGGTGCTGTCTCCCAGGGGATGCTCTAATGTGACTGAGCATCTCACCAACATCACTTAGTGTCTCACAGGATCAAACCTATGTTTCTCACTCGGGGAAGAGATAGTCCTGCTATTGAAGCTTATGTACTCTCTTGCTTAATTTCTTCCAGTTATTCTTAATTGTGCCCCCAGGAGTAGAGCTCTGTGAATAATTGATTATTTTTTGTTTTGTTTTGTTTTGTTTCCGGACTCGGGTGGGAGGAGAATTATTCAAGATTGATTGGAAATAAAAAACATTTGTTTTTTCTCCCCAGTCAAAAGTCTCCCTCTATGGAAATTTTCAGGTCAAAAAAAAAGGAGTTCTTTTAATTTAAACCAAGGTGTTCTGGTTCATTTTATTTTTCTAATTGTTATGAACAATGAAGATTAACTATTTGAAACTTAAAGTATCATTTCAAATGTGAAAAAGCCAAAACATGACATGTAAATATAGTCTACTGAAATGTTTCAAATATAATGGTTTGGAGCAGAGAGTGTATATAATTCAGATTCAATCAATATCAGTAGGAATCTTCATTTCCTTTCTCAATACGCATTTTGTAGTGATTGAGCTGTTCTTTCCATTCTTCCCCCCTGATCACCCAGTTTTACTATGATCCTACTTAAATAATCCTGCCTTTGGTATTGACTTGGTATTCAGCTTACAGACGCAGGCAGATTTATGCCCCTTTCCTGAGCAATCCTTTAGGCAAGCTCTGTCCAATTAGTTCTTCTCATCTTCTCTCAAAAGTCAGTCTTTTTTTCCTACTAATAATTTCTTTCCTTGCGTTTGCCTCCAATTTATCAATGTGTGCCTGCACAGGAGCTACCAAGAAATGAATGCTGTCTTAAATTACAAGCTGGTGACAATAGCCACCTTTCGTGAATAGCTGGTTTTTGCTATTTTTCCTGCAATTACCATTTTTGGCTCAGGTTTCTTTGCTTTACCAATCTCCTTGAAACATATTTCAAGCTGCCAAAGGCCTGTTTAACCTCTTTCTTTGCCTAGAAATACTGTAGGTAACTTGTTTGTAGGCATGGATTGAGAAAGCATCCAGCCTGGATGCTCCAGCATTTTTTAACAGTTTATAGTTTCTGAATATTTTACGTTACTGTGTTCACTAAAACACCTATTCTTGCCCAATTCAAATATTCATCAAATTTGCCTAAGGCAAAAACTTAATACACATACTTGGTACTTCCAAACATTACTTATGAACATCTGCGTGTGTAGATGCCTGAGGCTGTAATAAAGCCAAACCTGTCTATATTAAATATAGCAAGGAAAAACACTGGAGAGTCACCAAATTAGAAAAAGGGAAGAGAAAGGAAAAAAACCACTAATATTTTCCAGCACATTCAAATGTCTGCTGTGTCCTAATACGCTTCTTCACCCACTATATCAAAGAAAATTGATTTGGTAAATTCTAAGGGGTAGCTAAGGATTGCACGCTGGGAAGAATCAGGCACAGAAAGCGTCACGCGAAACCAGTGCACATTTTCATAATTCATCCAAGCAGAGCAATATTTACTGTCCCTCAAGGTGATCCAGCGCTGAGTCCTGCAGCGAGGATTTAGTTATTTCAAAAGCACATGAAAGCCAATAATGAAAACAGCAAACCTGCCAGTATTTTTCTGAGTTTTTTATTAAGAAACATGTTATCCGTGCTTACATTTGTTCAGCGTATATGCTTCATTGATTTATATTGTATAAACACACCTTAGCTGTGTCCTTAAAACCTCATTAGTGTCTGTTGAGTGTCTATTTAACTGTGAATTTTATTCATAAATGCAAAGTTACAAACATTCTTAATTGTGTGTCATGCATCAGTGTGTTCACAACTCCATCGACTCCATTTTGACATAATGTGGATTTAATATTTTGCAAAACCACCAGCCTAGGTGATACATAATGACTCACTGTTTATGCAGAAGCAAATATTTCTCCTTGTTTGTAGATTTGGGCAATATCTACTGAGAAAAGAAGACATCCTGCAACCAACAGGAATGAACTGGTCATAGCCACTGCTGCTGTTGAGTAAGTAGCACAATGTTTACTTTCTAATAGGAATCAGAAAATATTCCTTTGTTTAGGAACAGAAATGTAATACTACATATATATGCTTTGCACATATATACACATATTTGCATAAATATACACATATATTGCCTACAAATAACTGATACTCCAAGGCTTTGCCACTGTTGGATAATAAAAAATAAAATCTAAATGAAGAAAAGCCAGTTAAGAGTAAGAACGGAAAGTCAAGATTTCTGTAATACTGGGTTTTTGGTCTTCTTTCTAACATCTTTCTCTACCATTCCATCTCTCCTGTTCCTCCCTTGTTCTCCTTTTCCCCTTGATTGTATATTTCTTTACTACTGCTAAGGCTGGTTTGCTTTACTGAAACTGCTGGTCTACTTGGTGGATTCTGGATTCAAAGATGCTTTTCTTCATATATTTACCTTCTTCAAACATCGAGTTGTTTTATTCTATTCAGAAACCGGTTGATCTTCACTGCTATTGATTTTGGTACTTAAACAATCAATCTTTTGTTTTTCCCCTTCCCTCTTTATTGCTGAGAGGGATTTCTGAAGCTGTGCCTTTCCTGGTAGCCTCGTAGAGCCGGTCTCACCTATCAGGATTAACAGCGTTCATAACCATTTAAGACTGAAAGTAAAGGGATGAATGACGGTTATTCAGTTGTCTCCTCACTGAACAGAACAATCAGCCTCAAAACATGCTGTTGCACAGTGCCTCCCAACAATTAAATTGCGTCAGCATCACTGCAATCACAACCTTGCTCTGCCTTCGTATTGTCTATATTTAATTGCAAGATGGTCTTTGACCTGAATACATCCCTTTTTTTGACACTTTCGTGTTATTTCTTTGTAGGTGTGGTGATGGACATTTCCTCTCTCATTCAAAACCTGTTTGGTGAGAAGCAGCAAGAAATACTGAATTAGTGGTTCCAAATTCAAAGGTAATCAACTTCCTTGCTTCGTGATTGTTGGCCCTTTGATCCTTTTCCTTCAAAACATCTACTTATTCTCCTGCTGGCAGAGACTTTTCCTTGGAAGCTGCTAATGTTGTGTGCAAACTTACCATTTCCACTGATTCCGTACCATCTCTGTGCTGTCCATCATTGGCAGTAGAAGAACAGGTTTTGGGTCCCACACGTTCCCCAGCTGCAGGGTGGGTTGTCTTGAGCGAGACGCAGTTCATTGGTTAATATTGAGCAACACAAAAAAGGTTGTAAGTGGACACAAATCTTTGAGGGCCTCCTTGACTATGGATAACTGAAGGATACTGGAGAAATGCCAACAAATTATAAGGTGGAAAGAGGATCATCCATTATGTTTTGAGAGAGAGAGAGAAAAGACAGTAATAATTGCTGATTATGCTGAGGTATTTCCTACACTTTACAAAATCATCTACCCGTGACCTAAAGGGCAACTCCCTTCACCAAAAGTTAAGTGTTCCAGTTGTTAATTATTAAATAGAAACATATACATTATGGCTCAAAATTCACCTTTTAGATACAAAATTTTACTTTGTCACAGTTTCCACTTTACCAAACACTTAGTTGTCAGCCCTAGTCCAGATATAAGCTTTTTACTTTCTTAACTCAAATTATCTACATGAGTTTTGAAAAGGCAGCTGATTTTTTTGGGTTGTGCTTTTTGTCATATTTTTCTTTTGCACCTTGTTTCCAAATGATTTTCAGCGTCTCTTCATGATCTACATCTACATTTGACTGTTTCATGCAGAAGAATGGCACTAGGAATGGCACCTTTTTTTTTCAATAGATCTGCTATGCCATAATCCAGAGGGGGAAAAAAGGGGGACAAAAACAAGAATAAAAAATATCTTGCTGTCACAAACCTATGGAGCTTTGAAAGCAATTAATCATGCTGAAGATTCTTGCTGCTAAGGAAAGAAGAAAGTGCAAATCTGCAGGCTGTTTGTCAATAAAGAGAGACTCTTTAGGCATTCTTAATTGACAACCATTTGTCACCAATTTACACACAGCAAACTTCTGTTAAGTGTAGCCTTGTAGGATAGATTGTCAAACCAGAATAAAACAGAAGTTGCAACACCCACCTAATAAGATTTCTGTAGCCATTTCCCCACCCCATTTCCCCTTATGTCAATAGGGTTTTGATGTCTCAATTTATAAAGAAATTAAGGTACAACATATTTGAATTTGTTGTAAATCTCTACCAGGCTAAACAGGATCTTAGAAACCTTTAAGGAAAAGTGCCAGAAAATAGGGAGAAGGCCTATAAATAGCACCAGACAGTCTAAACGCTGTTGACTCAATAACTGTGAAAGTCCCCGTTGCACAGATAAAATTGTTTAGTCTTGGTTAGGAGTAGAATGTGAAAATTTATCCTGGGAACAGTCATTCTCATGATGAAAAGGTCTGTGCAGCTTTTCACAAGTGATGGGATAAACTTAGAGAAGAAGAAAGTGGGTATCAAGAAAGATGTTCCAACACAGTGAGATCTGTTAGGCTGCAGAATAGCCTCACAGGGAAACTGATAGAAATCCTATTGCTCAACATATTTAAAATGAGACTGGATACAGCAGGTGTTACATCTCTCTCTCGCTCTGCAATAAAAAGTTATACAAAGAAATCACCCTGGCACAGCTGGGGACATAAATAACGATGTTTAGCTCAGAAACAGCTTAAAAGCTTACTACTGTATTCCAACCATGTAGCACAGCATGGAGCATGTTGAATGTATTGCAGAGCCAAATCTAAGAGGCAGATGGACTCCATACCTTGGTAAGTGTCCTCCTTTTAGGTACATATGACTTCATGACTTGCACCTTGTTCTAACGGCTCCTTATCTGTGTCTCTCACTCCTACAATTTCATATTCCTGCCCACTTGCATAAAGTAACAAAGTGTAATAACTTGGACTTGCTGCTCATTACTCACTTCCCCACTTTCTAAGCCTCTGGAAATCACTAGCTCCCTCAACATCCTCTGTCTTGTCATTTGTCATCCTTATAATGAAAACCTTTTCCTTTTGCTCTCATATCTCTCTTTTGCTACATATCCAAAAAAAATCATGAAATTGTCAAACCCAGGTACATTAAGCTTCTGATTTGTCTGGATATTCACCCATGAGCAGTCCAGGAAGGGAAACATCTGTTTTTTGTAGATATTTTCTAGTGTCCACGGTCTAGACCTACAGGCACTCATGAAAACGTTACAACACAGAATAAGCTCACTCCATTATGTTTACAGTGGTGGCGCCTCTGGGAAAAATGGTAACATGGACCCAATGTGTTAGATCTCAAAAAAAGTAAAAGTGTTTTGACAGACAGTCTCTATCTCAACAACGTGATTAGAGTTTCACAGCCAAGTAAGCCATAAAGTAGTGATGATGCCTTTCTCTAGCAAGTCTTATCCCAACTAGCTTCTGCTCTGCGTTAGACACCTTTATAATCGCTCTGTTTGCGCAAAAAGGATAGAGGGGAGAAATTGCAAGTTGGCTGGATGTGTGAAAATAACACCTTCTGCAGTTGTTCAGCTGATAGAGTTTGCTAGGTTTGTGCAAAACATCACACCAGTGCTGTTATGCTTCCTGTCCCTATGTTTGGTGCATGGCATGTTACATAAGTGAAGATGATGCTATGTAGCTTAAATAGAGGCGATAGAATGAAAATTGGGCTTTCAAACTTAGCTCTGCTTTCTTCTATTTCAGTGTGGGAAAGGAATGATTTTATTCCTGGGTTGCACTGAAGAAGTACTAAAAAAAAATAAAATTGAAAAGGGGAATCCTTTGAGTTAAAAATCTGCAGTGAAAAATTGCTGTCAAGGTAGAGCAAGATCTGTAAGTAGTAGTAACAGTCTTCCTCTAGCTTAACACAAGAAAACAATATTTAACATAATGATCTAGAAAGAAGATTTAGTAAACGATGGAAGGTATGGCTGTTTAGCTCTGTTGGGAAAAATAACCTACAGGATCTGCAGTGAGAAATGTCTGAAACAGAGGTTTGAGTGCAGCAAAAATTGTACATGGGGGATGCAGGCAGAGGTCAAGCTGCAGGTCCATTGCAAGAGATATATATTTCTCTATGCTATTAATTTATTCTGTTTTGGAAATGTGGGTATTTCTCAGCACTGTTAGTTACAACTGCAGTCATAGTGGGGAAATGCTGCATGCAAACATAGAGCATCGCAGCCCTCTCACCAAGCTGGCGGTCTAATATTTTATCCAGCTTTCAGGCTCACGCTGGCTGAGCTGTGGAGCCTCACTCAGCTTTAAATGCTGCCAGTCCTGCAAATTATGCATGCCTCTGTCCCGCTCCCGAGGGAGTTGGAATGAGAAGGATACACAGAGCACATATGGCTTGATGAGTCTCCATACAGCACATGGGGCTGGAAAGGCTTTTCTTTCTGCCATAGCTCGTGGTGGAGGAGGATGCCATGCAACCTCTCCTTCTTTTGCCTGGTCTGGAGCACTCGCCAAGGGCCAGGGAGAATGAAGTTTAGTGTCCTGTCCTATCTTGTATGACCTCAACCCCAAATCACCCAGGCTGAGTGGAAAGAAAAGAGTGGTTTGAATCTTTGGCTTTTGACTTCAGGGAAGCGTGGACCAAAGGGAGGGAGAAAAGTAAAGCTACCTGACACAACATTTAACACTACCATATTAAAAAGGGATATCCTTGCACCTGTTTTTTCAGCTTATATGGTTCTAAATTTATTTACCTTACATATCTTGTCCTTAAAGAGGATGTTGGGTCTTCATCCCTAACCTGAACTCAAATCCTAACCTTCTTTTAGAGAGCTTCAAAAATTATCTGCCTTTTGCATCTTTCCTGGATAATATATGCTCAGTTCCTGTATGTAAAATGGAAACTCTCAGAAAAATGGGTGCGGAGATGTTCTTTTACTTTGCTGACTACATCCTGAGCGCAGGGTGTGTGGGTTTCAATCCAGCTGATGGGAAGAGACTAGCACTCCGATCTGCTTCGTTTCCCCCAGGTGATCTGATAACAGAGCTATTTTGCAAATATAATGTGGAAATTCCCTGCTGTGCAATAAAATACTGGAATAACACTCTGCCAAGCTGTGCAAAGAAAGGACCTTGGTTCCTACTTTCAGGAGAGGGGCTGACATTTGTAAATTCTAAATAGGAAGGACTTCTCTATAATGAAGTACTTCAAGGGACTGGGGTAAATTAAGGTAAAGTCTTGCTTTCTGCCTTTCTCTCCCTGCAGATTACCCTGGGTCTGATGGTTCAGGATTCTGCTTTTAAGAACCTCTTTCTGAAACACTTGCTTCTGGCACGCATTATGTACAGCGAACCTCATGGCCAGTTCTCCAGAGCCTTGGATGCTGCTCTGCCATGTCAGGTGCAGATCTGCAGTGCATCTTGCTCTGCATCCGTGTTATTTTGCTATAACAGATGTTTACAGCAACATAGGAGCAAACTTGTGCCTTTCTTTTTGCCTGTTCTTTTCATTTTTTTCTCCTTTATTCACAAACAAAACAGATAAACTGTTGCCAACTGCTACTTGGCTTTCAAATATACATATTCCCCACCAATATGTGACTTCTGCCTCAAAGTTTTGTGGGTTGTTTAAGAGATTTATCATTTATATAGCAGTGCTAGCAAGGAGGCAAGATTTCTGGACTTAGTTTTCATTCATATGTTTGGCTATCTAGTATTATACCTCACACTGCGAGAGAAAGCTCAGTTCAACAAAACCTCTGGATGATTCAAGGAGGACAAGTTTCATCTACTCAGTCAAATGCCAAAGAGACCAAGTCAAAGTCCACCAAACTCAATGACAGTCCTTTTTTTTTCATTGCCTTCAGTGGGCTTTAGATGGGAAATTAAGCCTGTTTGCTAGAAGAAATAGCAAATATTCAACGCCCCTCTGAAAATCTACCGCAAGGGTGGAACAAAGTCCCAGAGCACATTAATGAGAATTCCATGCACTTGAAAAAGCTGTTCATATTGGACACTGATGTCTTCAGATTTCTCAGCCCTAGAGGTGTTCGAGATCAGGTTGGATGAGGCTTTGGGCAACCTGACCTAGCAGAGGGTGTCTCTGCCCGTGGTGGGGGCGTTGGAACTGGATGATCTTTAAGGCCTCTTCTAACCCAAACCATTCTATGATTCTGGTTCTATTATACATTCCATAAGGCATTTCCTGTTATTTGTGTCTTTGGTTGCAGCCCAGTTGTAAGATTTGTGTCCCTTTTGCCCCTTTCTCCATTTGTTATGTTCCCGTTTCAAAGAGAAACTCTATCTGCGTCTTTTTTTTTTTTCTTAAAGGTCCCAGACAAAGTTTGAAATTTAGCCTTTAAATTCGTCCTTGTGCAAGTGGTTCTTTGTTAAGGTAAGGATGGATAAAAAGCAGGTATTGTGATTCAGTTACCACCTTCAGTGCATCTGCGGGCCTTTTACAAAACTTTAGAATCTGTAACACAGACACATACAGGACGAAACAGGGATGCAAATTAAATTGAGGACTGTAACTTAGAGCTGAAGAATCAAAATCCCACTCATCTGCTGTCACAAATGAGTGCACTTCATATCTACAGACACTTAGAATTTCTTTTTTCTTAAAAATTTCCAAATACCTCATCCTCTGTTTGTGTTCTTAAGTGTATTATTTTTGTTTGAGTGGAAAAATATGGCTATCTAATTCTTACATGAATCTCCAAATTACTTGTCAGCATTCTTTCGACATTGCCTCAGGGCTTCAGTCATTTAAGAAAAGACCCTATAGCACACAGTGACTCCAGAGCTGGGAGTTGTTCTTCTTGAGATGGAAACCACAGAAAGATCTAACAGGTTGGCGGTGTGAATGTGAGGTCAAAACACTGGAGGAAAAAAAAAATACTAAAAATCAACCCACGGGTCTCAAAATTCAATTTTTAATGTTATTCTCCAGTTTCAGTTTCATTCTCTGCTTGAAGGGATTCGAACTTTCATATCTTATGAGAATACTCAAGCAAACCATCAGACTGTAAGTGAAGAAACAGCAGAATAAGAAGGGGATCACTGGCAGAGATAAAGAAGTCATTATCCCGCTCTACTCTGTGCTTGTCCTGCTGCACCTGGAATACTGCATTCAGTTTTGGTCCTCACTATACAGAAAAGATGTGGACAGGCTGGAGAGGGTACAGAGAAGGGTCACTAAGATGATCAGAGAACTATGAAACCTACCACACAAAGTAAGGCTGAGACAATTTAGTTTGTTCAGCCTTGAGAGGAGAAGGCTTAGGGCAGACCTTATGGCCATGTACCAGTACATAAAGGGTATCCTCCAAGAGGATGGAGACTCCCTTTTTTACAAGGAGTCACATAGAAAAGACAAGGGGTGATGGGTATAAGTTGCTTCTGGGGAGGTTCCAGTTAGATTCCAGAAGAAAATTTTTCACCATGAGAACAGTTAAACACTGGAATAATCTCCCCAGAGAAGTGGTAGATTGCTCTGCACTGGACATTTCTAAGGCTCAGCTTGGCAGGGTGCTGGGCCACCTCATTTAAACTATACATCACCTAAAAACATTGGGTTGGATAATCCTAGAAGTCCCCTCCAACCTGGCATTCGATGATTCTATAACCAATTCAAACTTACCTTCATTGCATAAATAGCCAAAAATGATCAAGATGGAATTTCCCAAGGGGTTCGAGTAACTTTTTGGTGCTAAACTGCACCGTGGTCCAAAAAAAACCTCTACTCTCACAAAAGAATTTAAGACTTGAATGGAAGTTTAATATTCAGTGGAGACTTCAGTGACCCTGTCCAGCATCCATATCTGGTAGCTATCTCAGCATGACAGACATGGGATCACTTAAGATGCTTTTCTGATAAACTTCAGGAAAAGAAAAGAGATGAGAAGAAATAGACTGGAAGTCAACAATTGAGTTATGTGGTTTGTTGCTGACAGATGGTTTCTGTACATCGTGATTGTGATAATTGTGCATAGTAACTGCACCACTTCTCTGTCCTTACTAGCAAATAATAAAATGGGAGTAGGCATGCAGAGAAGGATTCTGGAAGTGGGAAAGGATGTGGTGCAGTGACCAGTCCTTGGAGGGAGACTGAGGGAACCTGTCTGCTTGTAGGCAGGATGAAGCCATTGGAGTGAGTTGGAGAGGGAAAGGAAGTGAAGGGAAGCCAGGACTGGAATCAGAATTAGCAGGATGTTTTGTTCATGTAGGCTAGTGCAAAAAAATTAGAGCGACATGTCAACTGATGTCCATTATTCACCGTCCATTTCCCAGCCTTCACTAACTGATACAACAAGATATAATAACACCACAAGTAAATGACAGTTCTGTTGTTGTCCAAGGTGCAGGCAGAGGCTGAGTGATGAAAAAGGAAAAATAATATTCATTGCCATTATAATGGCAAGACCAATGTAGTATGGAAAAGGACTCTTGGGAAATAATTAAGACTTTTGACCCAGTATGCACTTTTCCATAGCAAAGTTTTCATACATCTTGAAATAACAAACGCCAATTCCAGCACACTTCCAAATGTGTCTCTTAATTACACCTAAAAGAAATATTTATTCTGACTCTTATTCTTGTTGGGGATGGGCTCTCACCTGAGGGATTTTTTTCTTTTTAATCTGCACTCAATTTAATGGCCCTTGCACAACCAAAACAGTAAATATGAATTCAGCATGCACAAGAGTTGGGTCATGTATGAATAAAGAGGAGTTTTTCTGGACAAGATTCTTAATACAACAAGGCTCCCTTCTGTCTTGGACTGCAACCAAAGCAGCTGTTGTACACCTGGCTGTTCAAGAACCATTTAGGTCAAAGGCTGAGCCAAAAGGCTATCCACAGGTCTAAAGTATACTGCCAGCAAGCTACTGCACTACCAGAGTAAAATGCTGTGCCTACTAATTTGCAGGGTGAAGGATTATTCAGATACGCTTTCCCTAAATTTATAATCCCCTTGCATGGATGACTATGAGAAAATATGCTTAAAGCAGAAAAATCAGCTGATGAGTAATTCCTGCTTCAAAATGAGAAAGCAATAACTATTACTACTCTCATGTTTTGCTCTGTGGGTTTCCTCTACAGGGTGGTATTAAACCACTAACAGTTCTGCCTAATGATAATAGCCACAAAATGACTTTCTTCAGACTGGCACTTGCAATTAAATTTAACTGAAGGTCTGACATGATCTATGAAACCACGGAGAAATGCAGTCCTCTCAGTCCTAAAACAAACATGCATACATGATAACAGAGCAAAATGAGTTAAATCCCTAATGGAACACATAAAGACACAGATATCCATCAACACATACATATTTTCCATTGTGGTCTGTTGTGATAAAGAGGATTTGTGTACGTCTGTCGTTGCACACAGGTATTTGAAAATAGATGGAAATGTTGTTGATGATGATGTTAGTCACCACGAGAGGAATGAAAAAATGCAGAATAATGGGCAAAAGAATTTAGCATAGAGGTTAAATTGATCAGGTGCCTAATTTTGTCCTTGTAAAGCAATGTAATATGTGCAAGGCCATCTCTGTGTGGGATTATTAGATGAAGAAGTAATAATACACTGTTATCTCACAATGGTATGGATCCTACACAAAGCTTATTATGGTGTGCGTAAATGCTTCTATTATATTCAATGGCCTCCCTGCTGGTTCATAAGCAAATATGATTACAAGTTTGCCAAAAATAAAAAGTATTCCCTTCTCCAAATCTAGCTTGTTCATAAGCAACGCTGGGCAATATAGTGCAAGATGTTCCTTGTCACCTTAAAAAGTACATCTGTGTATTAGATGGAAAAAACACGTTGAAAACATCACAGTTCAAAGTCCATCAGTCTGAAAAGAGAAAATGTAATGCATCTGATTATTTGTGCCATCTGAATCTGCCCTCTTTGAACACATGCAATGGGAAAGAAGGATCTCAAGGCTGGAGTAACCCAGGAGGTGAATGGATCTGACTGTGGTATGCTAGCAAATTAACTCTACACCACAACTTGGAATTTAGGCTTTGCAGGTGAAGGGGAAGAATCATTAGCTGTTGACAAATAACTATTAAATCTACATGAAAATGAGCTCAGGACTCTCAATGCATAACCTGTGAATACAGCTTATACCTTCTTGTCCTCCAAGCACCTTGTAATCTTTATAATGTGTTTATCTGTGTGACACTTGTGAGACAGTGCTCTCCAAAGGGATCTGAACAGACTGGACTGCTGGGCTGAAACTGAGGTTTAACAAGGCCAAATGCCGGGTCCTGCACAAGAACCCTATGCAGTACTACAGACTAGGGAAAGGGTGGCTAGAAAGATGCACGGAGGAGAAGGACCTGGGGTTGTTGGTTGACAGCAACTGAACATGAGCCAGCAGTGTGCCCAGGTGGCCAAGAAGACCAATGGCATCTTGGCTTGTATCAGAAATGGGGTCACCAGCAGGTCCAGGGAGGTTATTCTCCCTCTGTACTCGGCGCTGGTGAGACCGCACCTTGAATACTGTGTTCAGTTCTGGGCCCCTCACCACAAGAAGGATGTTGAGGCTCTGGAGCGTATCCAGAGAACAGCAACGAAGCTGGTGAGGGGCTGGAGAACAAGCCTTATGAGGAGTGGCTGAGAGAGCTGGGGTTGTTTACCCTGGAGAAGAGGAGGCTGAGGGGAGACCTTATTGCCCGCTACAACTACCTGAAAGGAAGTTATAGAGAGGTGGGTGCTGGCCTCTTCTCCCAAATGAGAGGTGATAGGACAAAGGGGAATGGCCTAAAGCGGCGGCAGGGGAGGTTCAGACCAGATATCAGAAAATAATTTTCACAGCAAGGGTCATTGGGCACCGGCAGAGGCTGCCCAGGGAGGTGGTGGTGTCACCATCCCTGGAGGTATTTAAAAGATGAGGTGCTTAGAGACATGGTTTAGTGGCAGATAGGAATGGTTGGACTCAATCATCCAAGAGGTCTTTTCCAACCTGGTGTTTCTATGATTCTATTTCATCCTGTTTACAAATGGAGAAGATAGGTCACATAAATAGGTCCCCACAGGGACGACTCTATAAATGGCTCTTGAATGGCATTCAACCATGAAAAATCTAACTCTTCGATAACTTGTGCCCAGTTTTCATAGAATGATAGAATACTTTGAGTTGGAAGACAACTTAAATATCATCTATTTCCAACCCTACTGTGATGGGCAGGGACACTTCCCACTGGATCAGGCTGCCCAAGGCCCCATCCAACCTGGCCCTGAACACTTCCAGGGATGGGGCAGCCACAACTTCCCTGGGCAACCTGTTCCAGTGCTCCACCACTCTCATAGTGAAGAAATTCCTCCTTATGTCTAGTCTAACTCTGCCCAAACACCAGTGTATTAAGTGAGAGCTGTTTATCATTGTAACTAAAGAATATATGGGAAGTATGTGGGGCTTACATGCCCTTTAGGTACCATTATAACTTTTTGCATCTACCGAGCTGTATGGAGCTCACTAGTGGTCACCAAGCTTATGATCAAATTTCTTAAAAGAAACTCCTCAGGACTGATGACTGATTTTCCAGTCAGATATGTGGTGGCCACAACACATCCTTTTGTCTGGATGGCTTTGCTCAGTGCTTGCTCAACTGTCAATCTGACATCTCTCATAATTCTAAAATTCATTTAAAATTAACAACAAGGAATAAAGGAAAATGCTTTTACTGTGTGCCCAATATCCCTCCACGGGCTGACATGAGCCTGCTAAAAATGCATTGTGTATGTGTCACCCCTGCGCAGAGCAACAGCAAAATCAGACTTGACAAATCAGCAGGTTGCCATATGAAGCCAAGGAAGATTCAAGGACAGGTTTACCTTTTTTTGTGTAGTCTTTCAAATTCTCTTAATTTCATATTATTTTTTACAGCATTTTTCTACCTCATGAGACAGTGCAAAGGACTTTCGAAAGCAGCATAAGTCCTTTCTTCCCCGTGGCATCCTTTATGGCTTGAGCAATTCATGTAGAGAGATAAAATTCTTTTTCTTTCTCTGAATGAAGACCAGGAGAAATCTGTTGACTAATGTGAACAGGAATAGGAGCAAAGAAACTTTAATCTGGGTAGCTACGAACTGGCAACTGTGACAGGATTCTTTTCAGAAATCACATATTGGAGGAAATCATAATTCTGTTCGCATTTACTGTAATATTTAATGCAAAACTCAGAAGATATTGAAGACTGAGCCCTACCAAATATATTACTGGTGGCTGATACCACACAACTGCTTGGCTGCAGCAGGGTAATACCTTGTACCACCTATGGGCCCTTTCATTTTGCATTTATTAAGAGAGCATTTCGGCTTCCCGTAGTGAAATCGTGGTTTAACCTAAGTCTAGGGTCTTAGTCTAGCAAAAGATAATTTCTAGTCATAAGGAATCAACATCTCTCAGCATTATTTTACTTATGGATTGTATACTTTACATCTGGTTGGATCAAGGGTGGTCTATTTTATATCTTTCCTATATTTTGCGCTGCAGTACTGTTCAATCATAACTTGCGTGTAAGTAAATGAGAAGTGAAAGCATTCTTCTGTATTGTTTATATTAGTTTTCCCTTTTTTCAGCTCTAGTCCCTTCCTTCATTTTTTTTTCCTCACTCTGAGCTTTGTTATTCTCTCTTCTGCTTTGTGCTATGCCTGTTATTTTGGGTTATGTCCATCCTCTGTGTAATTGCTTCTGAAAGGCTTAAGGTAAACACAGAAGAGCAGACTGATAAACAATTGCTGTGAGAAAGCCAAGTATAATAAAAGATAGCAGCATGAAGCAATATTTGGGAGTAGGATGTAATTTTAAAGGTCAATAATGCACCAAAGAAATTTTGCCTGAAGCACAGCTCATATTGATAACAGAGTTGGTAACTTTAGATTCTTTGGCTGCTAAATTAGTTTACCAGTCTACTTCTGAGTTTATCTTTCTTTCTCTTTTCTTGCTGCATGCTTGGTTGCTTGTTATTTTTCTTTCTTTCTTTTTCTTTCTTTCTTTCTTTCTTTCTTTCTTTCTTTCTTTCTTTCTTTCTTTCTTTCTTTCTTTCTTTCTCTCTTTCTCTCTCTTTCTCTCTCTCTTTCTCTCTTTCTCTCTTTCTCTCTTTCTCTCTTTCTCTCTTTTTCTCCCTTTCTTTCTCTCTCATTTTCTCTCTCTTTCATTCTCTCTCTCCCTTCCTTCCTTCCTTCCTTCCTTCCTTCCTTCCTTCCTTCCTTCCTTCCTTCCTTCCTTCCTCCCTCCCTCCCTCCCTCCCTCCCTTCCTTCTGTGTTTGTCTCTCCTCCTTTTTCTCTCTTTTTTTCTCTTTTTCCATACCAGGTTTATCATGGGTTATAGTTTCACTCAGAAAATCTTGAAACACATCTCTTTAACATTTATTAAAATTATTTTTCAGGTCAGACCTTCTGCACTTTCTGGATGAGTATTTCAACAAATGGATTGGGTTTTTAATTTCAAGGTCACGCTGTCTGCTGGATAAGGGTCTGTATTATCACAGATCACTTTTTTAATACCTGTGTTTCTGTGTGATCTGGAAGAGATGGTTGCACTTTCTGTGCTTGTTTCCCTTGTCCATTGCAGCAGTTTCAGCTGGAGTCAGACTGAAATTGTCACAGAGAAACTATTGTCTCCTGGGGATCTTTGAGTCTTACAGGCATACTAACACATACTTACAGGCATACAATCTTAAAAGTAAGGAAAAACATAAATTCAAGAGAACACGGTGAGGTTTAAAAGTTGCATTGCTTGAACTTCTATTGCATTGCATAGAACTATAATAAGTTCTAAAACTTGAAGATAATAAATCCTCTGACTATGAAGATACAGTTATGCTTCCCAGATTTTCCATCAGTCCCTAGGGATTCTTCTGTTCTTCTTTTCTGAACTGGCAACATGAAGAAACTTCGGTTTTGGAAGGTGGTTTCTCAAATTCACATTATTGCTAGTGGAGCTATTCCAATTGTATCTTTTATAATCACTGACTGCTGCTCCAAATTTTGCAACAAACATCCTAATACAGTAGCACGACTTGAAGGAACTATACAGTTTGATGTAAAATTGTTAAAACTTTGTTGTTTTTAATTTTCACCTGGGGAGCAAAAAGCCCAGCACAAATACAACCGAAGGCAGTCAATAGATTTTTTATTTGATAAACCTAAGGTTTATATTTGCAGACCGTGCTTGCTATTCTGCTTTTTTTTGTCTATCTGTCTTCATAGACAAATTCCCATATCAGCAAGTGCAAGCAAGGGATTGATGAGAAAAGTAGGGTCTGCGTCTTCCCCTTGCATGGTCGAGCAGACCAAGGTCTTTGTATGGTATCCTATTTGGTCCCATATAAAACCCATTCAAAAATTACCCTATGAACCTATAAATGACAACAAAAATTGCTAGGCAGTGAGAAATTTGACTAATGACCCATGCAATTCTCTTCCCACATTTATGCAGTGCTCCCCCTGTATCCTATGCAGGCGAAGATAGAGTGGCTGCAATTAGGACCTCTCAGGCAGATCCTTGGCAGGCTCTGTGTTTACAGGATCTGTGATAAATCATGATGGTTTTTCTTGCCCAGGTTGTAGAAAGGATAACGGAAAATGATTACCCTAGGACTTTCTGGCTTCTGCATTTATAGACTCCTGAGCTATTGTAACATTTATTACAGAGCCACAGACCACAGCCCTGTAACACAGTTTATGCCGCGGGCTCGGTTTGCAGCACTCGGCTGAAAGTGCTGGAGTATGTGCCACCAGACGTGACTGATCTGGGGCTGAATATGGGAACGTGTGCTCACCTTCTAACTGCAATAAAAGACAGAATTAACATCATACACAGAATAACACACGCTGCTCTTTTGACACAAGTGAAATGAGTACTGCCCATGAGCCCACCTGGAGCTTTATTACTCCTAAGACACAATCAGCAGCATCTACAGCTCGATGGGGAGAAATAAGCATGGGGGGAGGACATATCTTTTTAATGAGGGCTTAAGATAGAATTCTCATCCAATTAAAAAAAAAAAACTCCATAAAGTGTTAAACTGAACCCCCTGATTATTACAAAGTTGGAACGTGAATACCACAAGTTTCCCTGGGGAGGTTTTTGAGACTTTTCCTCACACAGGGGCTACAGGAAAGCTGGGGAAGAACTTTTTACGAGGGCCTGGAGTGACAGGTAATGGTTTAAAACCTGGAGTGACAGGTTTTAAATCAGATGGGGTAAGATTGTATTGGTATGTCTCTGAGCCTCTTCTAGTCAGTCTTCCCCAACCTTGTTTCTGAAAATGAAGATTAGAAAGAGATTCCAGTATAGCTCTTACCATTTTTTATATCATTTGACATGTGAACACAGAAGACAATTAATACCATCAGGTACAATTAACAGTGCTAAAAGAACAATGCTCATGAGGCATCTGCATGTGGGTCACAACACAAGCTGATGATTTTGATGAGAAGCTTGACGTGAGCCCAGAGTCATGCTCACAGCTCAGAAGGCCAACCGTATCCTGCATCAAAAGAAGCGTGGCCAGCAGGAGGGGATTCTGCTCCTCTACTCCACTCTCATGAGACCCCAACTGAAGTATTGTATCCAGTCTGGAATCCTCAACACAAGAAGGATAGGGAACTGTTGGAACGAGTCCAGAGGAGGCCACGGAGATGATGCGAGGACTGGAGCACCTCTGCTATGAGGACAGGCTGAGAGAGTTGGGGTTGTTCAGTCTGGAGAAGAGAAGGCTCCAAGGAGACCTTATAGTGACCTTCCAGTACCTGAAGGGGCTACAGGAAAGCTGGGGAACAACTTTTAACAAGAGTCTGGAGTGACAGGTAATGGCTTTAAATCAGATGGGGTAAGATTTAGATTAGACATTAGGAAAAAATTCTTCACAATGAGGGTGGTGAGGGACTGGCACAGGTTGCCCAGAGAAGTTGTGGATCCACATCCCTGAGGTGTTCAAGGCCAGCTTGGATGGGGCTTTGGGCAGCCTGATCCAGTGGGAGGTGTCCCTGCCCATGGCAGGGGGGTTGGAACTGGATGATCTTTAAGGTCCCTTCCAACCCAAACTATTCTATGATTCTATGATTTTAACAAAGAAGGACTATTTTTTGTTATAAACTAATTAGGTGTTGCTCTAGGTATTTTCTTTCTTTTCCTGCAAAGTAACAATTACCATAAGAAAGAATTAATCCTTTCATTTTTCTTGGTCTAGAGCTCTAATATTAAAGCCCAACCAGTACAAACAGGCTAATGTTAAACTTTGGCAGTTTGCAATTATCCTTATACTAAAGCCAAAATTTCCTTTGAATACATTTTATGTCCTGTTCAACATCATTTCATGCTTCCATTTTTAGTTAAATGAAATTTAGTAAAAAACCTCTTGGCTTTATTTGCATAGTTTTCCCTCTGTTAGTTCCCAAATAATATGAATGTGGACACATGATTGAAACCACTGAATTATCGCTCGCTGGCAGATCCTTGAAAACCACCAGTTGGGTTCTCAGTCCATTTCAGTTGGACAGTAAAGCATTCTGGCTTGAACTGCTTTTGTAGTGGTCTTACTGCATAGTTCTGTTTAGCTAAGAATATTCCGGCTATTATTATGAAATTGTTAATTAAACCAGCATGTTATGCTGTTCAAGATGACCTTGTACGATATAACCTTCTGAAAATAATGTACTGCTTCATTCCTCTATGATTTCATAGTAGGAAACCCTAGCTGATCAATCCAAACATTGTCAATACCCCAGACACCCCACTCAAGGATACAATTTCTATGCATATTTTGTATGCAGTTTACGCATTTAGGCAATGATGAGGACTGCAAACACTATTCCCAGTATGGATGATCAAATATATTGCCTTTGTAACTTAATTCCAGCTCGTTTTAGAGACATGACCTGCACAACCTCAGCATCACGTGTCTCCAGTGCAGAAGAAACTCTGAAGCAACCTGCCTTACATCATTCTAGGTTCACTTTATCCTTCCTTTTAGATCAGTTCCTTCACATTAACCAATAATTCTTCATGCTTGTTTCTGGGTGTTATTTTATACCTCTTCCTGGCATTCAGGCATCCGGAACTAAGACAGGACAATTCATCTTCCTGCATTGCTGTTCTGGATAAGTGAACTTAACAGCTTTAATATTTATTGGCAGTTTAGTTTCACCTATACACAGTCACATCTCTGAAAAGTAGCCAGATACTGCTCTTCCATGTCCCCAGAAGCGTTTCTTATCTCTCTTAAATGTTTAGGGCCAGGCTGAAATAAACAGGTGTTCTGCTGTTGAGTCCAAGAGACCTTCAGTTTGGCTGTCGCTTCCTTGATAAAAGCAATATCATATTTTCAAAATGAAATGACATAAACATGCTTTTATCACATGGCTTATCATCCTTCTCTATACTCTGTGTACTTTTTGTGTAATAGGTTCTGCACCGGTACCCAAACCTTAAGAGAGATAAACAGATCAGGAGTTAAACCAACACAAAGAGCTGCTTCCTGTGACAAGACTCTGAGGGTGATTCAGAACTCGTAGCTCCGTAGAGGAGACTTCTGTCCATCCATTGGCACAAACAGATTTCTTCCCTTGTCTTTTCATTGTCTTAATCTGTATTCCACCACCTGGGTTTTCTGCCTTTCTGCTCTCCCAAAGATGCTGCGTGTCACTCTGTGCCAGGCGCCCTTTTCACACAGCAAATTCTCCCTTCTTTTCTGACTGACCTTCACTTCTCCCTGTCGAACAGAATGAAAACTTTAGCATGTACTGGCTATATTTACAGTGTCATAAAAGATATCTTGCTGAGAGACACACATTCCCTGGTATAATTATTTTTAGGGTAATGGCAATCCATTGTGCAAGAATATAACCCACTGTTTTTTATCTGTGCCCTTGCCTTCCCTTTGTGTCCCACAGTGTTTTAATTAAGCTGTAATTTGGAAGCTCTCTAAGATAGGGATATATCTGCCTTTGGGTCTGTAAAGTACTTTATAGCATGTTATAAAGACAGACAGAAATTTTGCAAATCAATCTGCTGGCACGTCACCAATATTCCGGTTAAGAGTGAGCTCAGGAAATGTACAGCTCTGTGAAATCCAGCTTCTTTTACTGAGATTCGCTAATATCTCTTAAACCCAGTGCGTTCAGTTCGTGTTCATCTGAAGGACTTTCTAGGGCAGAGATGGGTACATTTTGAAAACATATTATTATGGTTTCTTTTCCTAATAATTCCACTAATGGCATCATATTATTCTAAAGAGCACGCATGATTAGGTTTATCCCACACTGATCCATAAAGGGGAAATTACACCTTAAAAATGCACTAACTTTCTCTTCAAATGATAATGAAGGTATTAAAGAAGGACTAAGGCAGATGGAGAGAAGGAATGTAGAAAGGGGGATTTGTGGCCTAAGTAAACGATTTAGGGAATGTCTAAGATTACACAAGGATAGAGACCTACTAGAAAAGGACAAAGGCAGAAAGGACCCAATCCAAATTAGGAATTTAATTCAGACTAATGGCTTTTACATGACATTTAACATGCAAACAAGCATTTACATCATTCAATTTTGACACTTTATGCTGTTCCTCTACACAGGAACTGAGCTTTAGATAATTCAAGGGTATAACAAAGATAATTAACAATGGCACCAACAGACTCAACCTGCTGGAGAGAGGAAAAGAGAAGAAAAATTTACCTCACCTTTCTCCTATTTGGATAATTTGGTTTCTACTGTGACACATTCAGCACAAGCTGCGTGAAATTTTGCTAAGGAAGAGAGAAAATAAATACAGGAAGCATGGAAGATATGTGCATAATCACTACTGCATTGGTCATTTGTCACCTGGGATATCATTGCATGAGAGCCACCGTGGTTTAGCCTGAGCCTACATGCTCTGAGGGTAGAATAAAACTTCTTGTATTATACCTAAGTACTGCAGATCCTGTTAGGCACAGAGGTACATGATAAATAAGGTCCCTCAACGACCAAAGCAAACTCACATCGACAAAAAGAAGACCTCAGTTCATTAGGGTGTAGGATACTGAAGTCATAGAATCATAGAATAGTTTGGGTTGGAAAGGACCTTAAAGATCATCCAGTTCCAACCCCCCTGCCATGGGCAGGGACACCTCCCACTGGATCAGGCTGCCCAAGGCCCCGTCGAATCTGACCTTGAACACCTCCAGGGATGGGGTATCCACAACTTCACTGGGCAACCTCTTCCAGTGTCTCACCACTCTCATGGTGAAGAAATTCCTCCTTACATCAAGCCTAAATCTGCCCCTCTCCAGTTTATATCCATTGACCCTTGTCCTATCACTACAAGCCTCTTTGAACAGTCCCTCCCCAGCTTTCTTATAGCCCCTTCGGGTACTGGAAGGTCACTATAAGGTCTCTCTGGAGCCCCCTCTTCTCCAGGCTGAACTAACCCAAGTCTCTCAGCCTGTCCTGAAGGTAAGTTTAGTTATATTCACAAAAAGGGAAGGGAAGGCGAATTTGATCATCTTTGGCTCCATAGTACTGTTACAGTTTCCTTATCACATCAGCTAGAAATGTCTCATAGGTTCTTGTGCCTTATCTATCATTCTGTTAATATCTCTATATCCTATCTATTATCTTAGTGTTCACTCACAGTTTATCAGTGCTAGAAAATTTCTTGGATATACAGCAGAGTAAGCATATTTGGCCCTCATTTATACACTAGTGTGGAAATACTGCATTGTTTGACAAAACAGTCACCTCTGTGTCCTCTCTGTATTTAGGATCCTTTTCTCCAGAGCCTTCTCTTACCTTTCAAAAACTGTCTTCGCCATTGGGTGCTACTGTATGATAGCTGACCGCAATTATAAAATGTTCTAATAAGTATGCTAGGAAGAGTTTTAAGGTATCCAGAGTCAGAGCAATGAGAGTCTGCACAAGAAAGAGGTAAATTTCAGGCTGGAGAAATGAGATTGCAGCAATTAAAGGGGAGAGGAGAGCATGAAGAAATGAACTCAAACTCCAAAGACAAGTAGGGAGGGACACCTTTTAAATATATTAACAGTACACAAGTGCTTCCAGCCTCTCTGGTAAAATTAAATATGGTTATAAGTTTCCTCAGCATGTGCATGTTCTGGGGAGCAACACATTAATTAAAACTAAATATCTAACCCATGGTCTGCCTCAGCTTTCAAGGCACATTATAAATATTGGCAAGAAAGATCATTAAAAACAACACAGATTGAATGTTCAGCTTGATTTGTAGAAATTGCCTAGTAGCAAAGGTGCTGCGAAGATGGATGAGTTTGTTAAAAGGCAAAGATGATTTCAAAAATCATTTCACAAGGAAATTAACAGCTCCTTCGTACCTCTGCAATGTGGCCACAAACACATTCAGACAGAACAAAAGGGAAAAAAAAAAGGAAAGGAAGCTTTTCTCATTATCATGGAAAGCTCACAGACTACTGAAAAATCATGTGTCTGGTGCTGCCTCTTGATAGGAATTTTTCAAGGGCTGGATCACAATTACTAGCAATCTCTCAGGCTGATGTGTCATCTTTTCTTGCCTGTTGCTCTCTGCTCCACCACACACTGACCAGTCTCTTACCCCTGACTCTGTTGGGAAGGATGGAATCCAACAGGAGGACTACAGAAACACACAATTTTCTTCTTTGGGACAATGTATAATTAGAAGCTTCTTGGTTTGGGGTATTTTACATTAGATAATAAAGCATTTAAAAGGGAATTTTCAGACCATGTGGTAGGCTTAGGAGAACATGTGCTTTTGACAGCCAGGGGCATCTGTAAAGCCAGATGTTTTTACATCTCTGATCTTATTTTGAAGTTCTCTGATTTCATAAAGCTGAAAGTTATTTAAACTCAGAATCACAAAATTGCTGCATCGTGGATTCACAGAATGGCTGAGGTTGAAAGGCACTTCTCCAGGCCGTGTTGTCCATCCCCTCCTGCTCAAGCAGGGCCACTTAAACCAGTTGTCTGGTATCATGCTCCAATGACTTTTGAATATCTCAAAGGATAGAGACCCCATAACACCCCTGGGCAATCTGTGCCAGAGCTCAAACACTCTCACAGTCAAAAATTGCTTTCTGATGTTCAGAGGGGCATTTCTGTGTTTCAGTTTGTATCCACAAGCCTCTGGTCCCGTCACTGGGAAACACTGAAAAGAGCCTGGGTTCTGCCTATTTGCACCCTCCCTCCAGGTATTTATAGACATTGATAAGATCACCTCCTTCTTTAGATTAAACAGTCACATCTCACTCAGCCATTCCTCACAGGAGAGATTCTCCAGCCCTTTCATCACCCTAATGCCTCAATACATCCATAGCGCTGAGGAGCCCAGTACTGGACATAGTACTTCAGGTGCGGCTTCACCAGTGCTGAGTAGAGAAGAAGGATCACCTCCCTTGATCTGCTGAAAACACTTTGTAACAGCCCAGGGTAAAGTTGTCTTTCTTTGCATCAAGGGTACCTTGTTGGCTCATGGTAAACTTGGTGTCCAGGAGGTTCCTTTGGTCCTTTTGTGCCAAGTTGCTTTCCAGCTGGGTGGCCCCCAGCATATAATGATGTCTGGGATTGTTCTTCCCCTGGTGCAGGACTATACCACTCACCCTTGCTGACCTTTCTGACATTCCCATCAGCCCATTTCTCCAGCATGTCAAGATGCCTCTGGATGGCAGCAAAACCAGATCCAGCAGTTCAGCCAGTATGCAGTCCACCTCAGTCTCTTCTCATCCAGCCCATACTTCATTACCTTCTCTATGAGGATCTTATGGTAGACTGTGTCAAAAGCCTTACTGTTTAGGTAGACAATGTCTATGTAGATGATGTCCACTGCTCTCTCCTCTTCTATTGGACCAGTCATTTCATTGTAGAAGTTTATTATGTTGGTTAAGCGTGGCTTCGCCTTTGTGAATCCATGCTGACTATTCATTATACTTTCACGTACCCTTATGAGCCTGACTACCTCTGATGTCCTTCATGTGCCTGCAAATGGTTGCCAGGATGAGCTGCTCCATCACCTTCCCAGGGTTTAAGGTGGGGCTGGCTGACAATCTTGCAGTTCACTGGGTCCTCCTTTTTGCAGATAGGAGCGACACTTGCTTTCCTCCAGCCCTCAGGAGCATCTTCCAATCATCTTCGTCCTTCAAAGATTATTAAGAGTGAACTTACAGTGACAACAACCAGCTCAGCACTCATGAGTGCATCTCATCAAAGCTCATGGACTTCCGCGTGTCCAATTTATTTAAGTATTCTATAACCTGATCTTCTTCCACCAAATGCTTCGTTTTCTTTCTCCAGACTTTATCTCTGGTTTCTACTTCCTTAGATTTCAGAAGAGCGGTCTTACTGGTATAAGACTGAGTTAAAGATAACATTCAGTACCTCAGTATCATGAGGAAAGCCTTCCCTAGAAATAAATGAAGTTCCCATTCATAGCTACATCCACCCAAGATGATGTTTCTACTGAACATCTTGACCTTTTGGGGGCACACTTATGGACTGAGAAGTATTTTTTGAAGCCAGTATTTTTATCTGTAAAGACTTTTTTTTTAGGTCACAATATCTCTTTCTGCCAAAATCCTTTACTCCCTTTGTCCTCCTGCCTTGGAAATGTGGAAGTAACCAACCCATCTTAGAGAAAAAGGCTTTTCTATGGTCTCCTCTGCACACAGAGAAAAATTTATCTACCAGAGAAATTTATGTGATTTTCAAATTTGACTTCATGCTCCAAAACTGAGTAATAGAGTTGTAATTGCCTTAATCGTTATTGCTTGTCAGGAAATCTTGATGCTGTAATCCTGATGCAGAGAGAGGGAGAAGGCAAGTTTATCCAACATCAAGATCTACTTTGAAATCTCTAATGATCATGCGATCCATTGGGATGTGTTTTACACTTTCACAAAAATAAATGGATACATCATAAACTACGTGGAACTACTTGTTTTATTATTTTTATTACAGAGAGTTCACATCACAGACTCTCTAACATCTTGTAAGGTAAGACCATAAAAAAAAATTAAGTATATTTAGAGTCCTCATTTTAAAGAGAAAAAAGAAACCCCATACTCTCATTCTTTTCATTTACTCATCAATCTTTGCAAACATCCTCTTTTATTCTCTGTAAAGTCTGTCTTCCTATCTTCACAATGGATTTTATGAAAGTATTGTACCACATAAAATATGGATTTTAGTACCATTTGGATAATATTTCCCTTCTCCTCCAATTATGGGACAGATATTTTCCCAAGACAGAGTAAAATAACACAGATCTTCAGGCAACAGTCTGGCAGTAACTCAAAATCTGGGAAGGGAAGACAGAGAATCCTTTGGGGAAACTGATGAAAATGTCAAGGATGCAGAAGGAAATGGATAACATCTCCATTGTTGAAACGTGCTCACTGACTGATAGGTTACATTTTGCTGTGGATAGAAATGATTGCACTGATGTTGTACGTCACACAGAAAATGGATGTGCCTGCTCTGGAATCTCAGTCTCACTGCTTTTAAAATATCACAGAAGCTTTATCACAATCCCATCCATGACTTTGACACTAGTGCTAAATATGGTGCTACAAAACCCAAAATCGATAGGCTGGAAGGTGAGCTGATCCTTCAAACCAACCCTAGCTGCCATAGACACTGTGTTGTGACCACAGCCTTTTAGCTACATCTGCCAATGATCCAAGCGGAAAAGCCTGTCAGAAAAACTAAGAAATTCTGCATGAATTCAGAAGCCAGAATAGAGTCAATTATTTCCCTTGAAACCGTATATTTCAGGCTTTGAAATACAGAGAACCAAAAGTAGTGAATAGGGCTGCCCTGAAAATTAAATATGCCTTTACTCTTACAGAGTGCATGGAGGTTTCTTGATTAAACTGCTGTGGAAATGTTAAATGCAATTGCATCTAAATATTTGGGAGTGATTATACTACTTACACTATTTTTATTTTCCAAAACGGTACAGAATCAAGGCTTTCATTATCTGTAACCACTTAAGATTCCAAGTTGCTTTGGCTAAAGAGGGAACGATAGCTTTGGCCTCTGGGCTAAGATCCAAATGAGTAATTACATTCTGCAAGCCTACATTTCTCCTCAAGTTTAATATCAGATAAAGTTCTTTCACTTAGCAATGTTTCTTTTTAAAAACTGATGTCCTCCAAGACAGAGGCAGCTGCATTTCACTGATGGGTGAAATAATTCCTATGTAAACATAATTTGAATAAATCAAGAAGTTTGTGGTTTTCAAAATGTAATGTCCACTCCAATTCATGGTTTCCATTTGTCATAGACGTGGGATAAAAACCTGTAATGCTAACAAAACAAAAATCCATGAAAACTTTGATTTCAGGGAGCAGCATAAGCACAGGCAACATGGTAAAATGCTTTGAGCAATTTATATTTACTTTCAAGTGTTTTGTTCATAAACAACTTTTAATGAAATGACATTTAAACTGAGTATGATGCATGTAAAAATAAAACAGCTATTCATCTGCTGAAAATCCCATTAACAAAACTCCAAACAAGATGAACTGAAATTAATAAATCTGTGAACTTCCTTGAAATACATTTTAGAAATCTCCAGCTCAGTAAATAATTAATTCACATGAGTTTTTGCTTCAGTTCTGAAACATAAACTCAGCAACATAGATTAAATGTGCTTTACCTACTAATGATTCGCAGTGCATCAAAGCTGAGAGGTGTTAAGGTGGAAGAGCTGAAGTGAATAAGAAAAAGGCAACAATGAAATCATTTAAGCTATGCTAAGGTGTTTGCAAATCAGATCTGGAAGTAAAATATAGTTTATTTCACAAAGTACACTTCAGACACCTGTTGTGGGCAATATGTGAAACAGAATCATAGAATCATAGAATCATAGAATCATAGAATAGTTAGGAGTGGAAGGGACCTTAAAGACCATCCAGTTCCAACTCCCCTGCCATGGTCAGGGACACCTCCCACTGGATCAGTTTGCCCAAGGCCCCATCCAACCTGGCCTTGAACACCTCTAGGGATGGGGCAGCCACAACTTCCCTGGGCAACCTGTGCCAGTGTCTCACCACTTTCATGGTGAAGAAATTCTTCCTTATGACTAGTCTAAATCTGCCGCTTTCCAGGGTATATCCATTCCCCCTCATCTTATCACCACAAGCCTTTATGAATAGTCCCTCTCCAGCTTTCTTGTAGGACTCTTTCAGGTACTGGAACGTCGCTATTAGATCTCAGTACTATATTGTTGTGTCCAATGTTTTATTTCAGATGAGTAACTATAGCCAGGTATAGTGAGTAACGCCCTTTTCTCCATGAATTATCCTCTTAAAAAGAAGAAAGGGAAAGCTGTTCATACAGTCCTCCTAGGGTTAAGTAACTCCATTCCTTTTTCAGGATGGGATCCATGCACACAAGGAAGAAAAAAAGAAAATCATAGAATTGTTTAGGTTGGAAAAGATCTTTACAATCGTCAAGTCCAAGAGCAAATCCAACTCTGCCAACTCCACCACTAAACCACGTTCCTAAGCACTGCATCTACACATCTCTTGAATACCTCCAGGGATGGCAACTCAACCACTTCCCAAGGCACTCTCTTCAAATTGTTGACAACCCTTTTGGTGAGGAAATATTTCCTAATATCCAATCTAAACCTTCCGTGGTGCAACTTAAGGCTGTTTCCTTCCTACTTGAGAGAAGAGACCAACATCCACCTTGCTACAACCTCCTTACAGGGAGCTGTAGAGAGCGATGGGGTCTCCCCTCAGCCTCCTCCTCTCCAGGCTAAACAATCCCAGGTCCCTCAGCAGCCTCTTCTAACCGCTGAGCTCCAGATCCTTCACCAGCTTTGTTGCCCTTCTCTGGATGTGCTCCAGCAGCTCAATGTCCTTCTAGTAGTGAAGGACCCAAAACTGAAAACAGTAGTTGTGGCGCAGCCTCACCAGTGCTGAGCACAGGGGAACAATCACTAAAACACTGGAAAAAGAAATAAATTATGAAAAAAAAAGGTGGAAAACCTTGCAGAGAGAACAACTCCTTTCTCAAGGTGTGTTGTTTGTTCTAGGCTATTTCTCTATAGTGAGAAGGGTCTTGTTTTATTCCTGCTCACCACTTATCACCACTCATCACCACCCAGTCCAGTATCACATCACTTTTTGTGATGATATCCAGATAATTCTGCCCTGTTCTGTCATACTGTTTTGCTGAAAGATATAGGTTTATCAAACTCAAAATTTGGAAGCCAAGCAGAATAAATCATAGACCATGTTATAACCGCACAATAGCTCTTAATAGGCTGAACATTGTTATTGCAAGATATCGATTAGACTGGCAAATCCCTTATACCTTAAGGGGTTTTACTTCATTTAAAGTAATTACAGTGTCTTCCTAACTGGCAGAGGTATCTCTGAAGTCCCTGAAGGACATCCTGGATGGGCAGAAGTTAGTAATAATTCCCAAGTTGCTTTCACGAAGCCAGAATTTTACCCCCTTTAAGAAGCAGAGAGCATTTTATGTTTACAGGCGTATTTCTGTTCATTTTGCTGTCCCAAAACAGCTCAGTGTCATGGAGAGAAATAACTGGGGACATGGGACCACTGTTCCCATTTCCCACATTGCATAGTCTTGCACACATCTGTTCCCCACCTGCAGAGAAATCACACACACAGTTTTGGTCACATTAAGAGTGACGCTGGAAATACGGAGACATATCATATTCCCTCAGTGTTGTGACTGAAATCAAAGCAGTGCAACTTGTTTCTGCTGTGCACATGGGCTGGCTGATTTCTTTCTGGAAGTTTGCTTTCCTAAAAACTCTCCTGCCCTGACTGTGAACATGAACCCCATTTTGATTAAGGTACATTAAAGTACCTTTCCATTCAGGAATGTGCCCATTTTCCCTGGATGAACAAGTGTTTTTCGTGTTCATTTTAGACACAAGCCTAAGTGTATAATCATTATATAATTATTACTCTTTTTTTACAAAGCAATCAAGGGCTAGCACACTCATAGTAAATAAGTTTATCAAAGAAGCAATCACAGTGAGTCATTTTCATTCATCTAAATGACAGGCACTGACATTAGAATATACCTTGGGACATTTTTTCACTATTAGTAAAGCAATTGAGAGAAAAGTGCCTTTCAACTATGGACTTTGTTCACAGCTCACTGACAGCTCCTGATGGCATTAATTGCTTTGTATTGGTAACTGCAAGAAGGGGCTAATGTTTAGTGAAATATCTCTGCTGGCATCTCTGATACAGGAGTAAGTTCTTTGGGTGTAACCTCAAATTCTTTTCAGGGAGTACCTTGTGACAAGTCGATTATTTTGTGAGGGTGTGTTGAGGGGATAGTGACTCTTCAGCCCAGTAAAAATGTATGTACCATATTCCAAATAATAGGAAAATATCCAAAGTTTTAACTTTAAACACTTTTCTTCAGCTGTTGGCATACTCTGAATCAATAAATAACTCCAACAAGTCTGATGCGAGAATCCTTGAATTCATCTTCTAGTCCAGGTAGGGATTGGTATGACCTTGTGATACGACCTTGGGCAAGGTCAAGTTCAGTTTTTCTGTACTTCCTTTTCCCTATTTTCACAATAGCACAGTAATAATAATTCTTACTCCACAAGATGACTGTGAGTCTTAATTAACATCCATAAAGTACCTTGAAATCCTTAGATAAAAGGTTCTGTAAAAGGGCAAATGTAATTACTGTTATTACAGTGGTACTGCTGTAAAATATTCATAGTATAATAGCAAGTCCAGTGAATGTTCAGAAGCTTGTAAGATCAATTGCTGTGCATGAATGCACAAGCACATTAGCAGGTTGTACAAGTTGCAAGGCAATTTCCCTCCAGCTATTAAGGTCCCATCCTGCAGAGGGTCGAAAGCCCCAGTTTCCCACTGAACTCAATAAGAGGTCTTTGCAAATAGCAGGAAACATGGGAACAAGTATCTTGCAGGATCAGACTCTTAAGATGGTAGTAGAAATTCTCATAATAAAGAAAAAAAAATGGAGACTTTTTTTCATATTGATCAGAAACTTTGTAGTAAAATTCACTGAACTCTTGTGCTGGCATTCGGCATCAAACATTGGAGAGCTGGATCCACAAATGATATAAATTATGGTAGCATTTCTAAAGTAAGTGCAGCTGTATTGATTTATGATAGTGAAGTTCTCAAGAACACAAAGGATTCTTGAGGATTTTTTTAAAAAAAGACACAAACAAGATCTACTACACCAAACTAAACTAGCTTTATCTTGATAAAATAAAGAAACAAGTGAATAAATCCACACCTTTTCAGAACTCAGTTGTAACATATTTGAACAGAAAAGGAGTTAAGATCAGTTTGTTATTGAAATATATATGTATAAAAATTAATTCCATAGGATTTAGATCAGTAACTGGATATATCGTGGATTTAAATTATTTTTATTCCTCCTGTTCATTTGTTGTTACCTAGAGGTTCACGGACCAGATGTTTGGTTTTGAGCAAGTTGTCATTAACGACTTTCTAACCAATTACAAGACATGTTTAATAATTGACAGTGCTGTGAAATGCAGGCATTTAACGGTTTCTAGCTCAAGGACAATTCTAAGGTCGAATGAAGTCTAACCGCTGTTGGCTCATTGGCTGGTGGCATTTTCTCAAATATTTAGCCCTAACACTCTCCATAGCACTGTCATCACATCCCACTTCTTTCCACCACACCTGAGCTTAAGTCCACTGCTTTCAGCCCACATAAAAGATGATACCATCCTCAATAACCACCTGAGCATTTACCGTCTCACCAGCCTCCATCCATCCATGCTTTGGCACTCACCTTTTCAATTCATTCCTTCCAAAATTCATTTGGCTTTTCCTCAGATTTGAACTGCTAGGGAAATAAGATTTTTTTTTTAAAATATGAATCCCCATGCTGCAAAGAAAATATAAAAATATGCTTTTACTCGAGTAAGATGTTATGAGACTTCGATGTAATTGGGGGAGGGCAAGAGAAAACATTTCTCTTCATCTCTGCGAGTGTGATCTTAGTGATCTACAAAGAGGAAATTTCCCAGTGCAACAGAACGCAGCTGAAGCAGTCCACATTTACTTTGCTCTCTTGTCAGCCCAGTGTAAATGTTGTGACTTGGAATATACCCCTGAAGCTCTGGAGAGACTTCAAGCAACTACAGATAGGAGTTGCTAGAGAAAACACTTCTCCATTAGAAACTGTAGAGCTGAAACTTTAATTAGAGGATCTATTTTCAGTGAAGACGATGAAAATTATGCCTACAAATAGTGAACCTGGACTCCTGGACTTCCTAATGGATTTTCAAGATGCTCTGAATCCTAATGATTTAGGATCAGATGTTTCCAATCTTTCCGGAATCATCAAGTCTCATCTGGCCTCTAAAGGTACCGCAGAACTTCAAGTCCTTTGAGTAAAAATTAAATTTCCAACCCACCAGGCATCAGGCAGCAACCCTGGCCAGTTTCCAAGCTTCAGTTCCCTGACAGTCTGTCTAACTCTGCCACAGAGGAGATTGCAGAACCCCTTTCTCCTGCCCATCTGAACAGAAAGGCAGGGACAATGGGAAGCACAGTTTGATTTTGGGCAACTAAGAATAGTCTTCATGTGATCAGACCACCTGGGTGGATTTGGAATGAAACTCTGGAATATTTAAGTTTTGAAGAACAAGAATGCAGTGAATAAAAATAAAGACATTCATTATCCTTCTGACATTGAATTAAGTTTCAAAATATTCCAAGACTTCACAATCATCTGTAGAACTCTGTATACTGGTCCCTCACTACAAGAAGGGCATTGAGTTGCTGGAGCATGTCCAAAGAAGGGCAATAAAGCAGGTGATGAATTTGGAGCATGAGTGTTATGAGGAAAGGATAAGGGAACTGGGGTTGTTTAGTGAGAAAGGGGAGCTCATCGCTCTCTACAACACCCTGAAAAGGAGGTTGTAGTGAGGTGGGTTGTGGTTTCTTCTCCCAAGTAATAAGTGATAGGAAGAGAGATAATGGGCTGAAGTGGCACCGAGGGAAGAGGATAGATTGGATATTAGGAAAAATTTCTTTACCGAAAGAATTGTCAAGAATCAGAAGAGGCTGCCCAGGGAAGTGGTGGAGTCCCCATCTCTGGAGGCGTTCCAAAAATGGGTGGTGATGGCAGTTTGTGACACGGTGTTGTAGGCACGGTGGTGTTGGGCTAAGGGTTAGACAGGGTGATCTTAGGGGTCTTTTCCAGTCTTAATGGGTCTATGATACTAACTCGAATTTTCTTCTTCAGGTAGCTCTTGTTTATGGCATGACACCAGATGACGTTAACAAAGCTCTCTTGGAGTTCAGCAGCTCAAAGCATTGCTATAATTTATGGCAGAGTTCTTGAAATTCTGTTCACAGGCTGTCCAGCACCCATGGTGTGTCCTGTTCTTTCATCACATTGTATATTATACAAATATGCAAATATAACATTTAAGCCCAAGGGAGCACAGAAGGACAAAGTTGCACAAAGTGAGGGGAAAAAGTATTTAAATATTTAGTGAGGAAATGTTAATAATATGGGGATATTCAAAGGAAGAACATAGTAAAACGTTAAGTACTTAGTACGTTAATAGCTAATAAAATCAGGGAGAAAGATTTTCTACTGTTCAAAATACATCCACAATTTTGGAAATTAACTTCCTGATATGATAAAACATTTTATCCTGGGAAATATTTATGAAACATTTTTTACACTATGTTTTATTGATTCCTTTCACTCCTTTATAAAGATATTCAGGGAATATATTTCTTTTTTTTTTTTCTGCGTTAGGCTGTTCATCTCTGTATGAATATGAGTGGAAGGTCAGAATCCTCAAATCCATTAAAACTGCTAAAACACCTAGAAATGTGCTGATTGCTTTGCAGAATCTAAGATTTAAAATATATATATCTCATTTTAGACACCTGGGATCAATCCACAGCGGGTGAGTAGAATTACCTACAATCCTTGCCCAAAGTTCAGCCCATGCAGTGATTTAGACCAATACTTTACTCCTGCAAGAATAGGACATCATCAGTGAGAGTACTGGTAATATTCGGATTAGAAGCGCATAAATCTTTGCAGATTTTCAGATCTGACCAAATGAACAAGCTCAACAAGCGTCAGGAGTAACGTTATTAGAGGGAGAAAGGATATTGGGATTTCTGCATTTAAGCAGATGAGATCATCCACCAAGTCCACCATACCAGTATCAATAGGGCTTCCCTGCAAGAAGCAGCTGGGAAACAGGGTCATGTGCTACCACTCTGCAGCATAATCCTCGCTTCCAAATATCTTGTGTTTTGCTTGAATATTTTACACATTGCACTTCAATATGTTCAACACCTACATGTCTGTCTTTCCTCTTCAGCGTCTTTCAGTCTGTTCCTCTTACGCTGAAGAAATTTCATCGTGTGGGAACAAATTCACAGAATGAGTGTTTGAACAATCAGACTTTGTGAACAATAAGTTTATGCATATGCATTAGCTGTTCTCAAAGTTCGGTTTAATGAATAATCATAAAGATAATATAACTGATTCCCTGATTCAGGAAGGGTGTAATTTTGCATCGCAGTCTTAAAAGATGTGAAAAATTGAGACATTCTAGGCATAAGAATGACACACAAATAAATGACAATGGAAAGATCAAGGCTCAAATGAGTGATGTGATAGATGAGACCACTGAAGAAATTTAAGAAGGGCAAGAAAGAATAAGAAAGAACAAACATGATGGATTTGATGTCTAAGATAATACATAAGAACACTGGATTTGGTACAAAGAGGAAAGATCTAAGGACTAAGATAGCTATAAGCATAATTTCCACAGCCAGGCTCTAGAAGGATCATTTAAAGAAGAATGGAATAATTTAGGAACTGCAGTTTGTCACAAGCGGAGGCAAGGATGGATGGTGTTGCACTGGCATGCAGAACTGGGTGCACAGGTCAGCGACGAGAGGTTTAGCTCGTCTGCAAAATCCTGGCTCCCTGAGATGTGATGGATGTAGTGCCAAGCAGTCTTGTATCCAGTCTTGATGTCAGAGGATAATAACAGGACACAACTGCCCAGGTGACAGATGTTTCTCGAAGGAAAGGCACTAGTGATGGAGGAAATAAAGGGAGAAACCAGCAAGCTTACAATGGGAAAACGAGGAGTTAAGAATAGGCCTTTATTAAGCCATTCCAGATAAGCTGTCAGAGAGACAGTCTGATACATGAGAGTAAGGCTGAGGGAGATCTATCACAGGCTGAGAGTTGTGAGGTTTCAAAAAGATGTTAATAGCTCTCCATCTTTCATGTAGGAGATGGACTGAAGTTCCTATACGAAATACAGAGTACAGCTCTACAGGGGAAATTTCATCCCCCCCTTAAAATGCAACCACCTCTCTGATCGTTGGGTTGGCCCATTTTGTCTCTCCTCCAAACACTACCAAATAGCTTTGGAAGAGTATGCAGAGAGTAATTTCCCTTCTTTGAAATTGTTAAAGTAATTTGTGTGAGTAAAATATAATTTTCCAAGCTGAAATTTATACAGCAGACTGATTTTGTATTTCTTCTGAAGCAAAGCCACCAGAAATAGGTAGGATTCCTTCTAGCATGAAACTACAGTGTGGAATCAATCCTGACTTAAGTGGAATAAAATAGCCCTGAAGCAGTATTCTCGAAAGGTGCTGAGTTAACTCTTACCCTCACTCTTTTTAGCTGGACAAGGGTGCTCATCACCTTTTCTCCTGCCCTGACGCAGTAGGTGTGTGAGGGTAATTTGAAAAGCTGAACTTTGTGAAGGCAAAGGGAGATTTATTCTCATCTTCTGTGGGTACAGGATTTGGCCACAGAACACATTCCTTTGTGCAAGCAGTAAGAGTCCTGTGTTGATCAATCCTAACCCTGCAAGAGAATTGGATTTAACGAAATCATAATCCCAAATGCTACAGCTGGAAGGTGGCCAGGGTATAATTCAAGGTGGAAAATCTATCAGATTCACAGACTGCACCTGCGCTCCTTAACACAGGTAGTGATGAGAAATGCTGCGATCCAGCCACAAATTGCCCAGACAAGAATTTTCTGTTGAGTCTGTCTGCTGGGCCCCGAGGCATTGCACCTCCTGCACCCTGACCAGATGGGTGAGTGGGTGGAAATAGGTGCAGACGTGTGGGGATTGGGAGACGTAATGTGGTTATCCTCTGCCATGACAACTCTCCTCTGCCACATCTTCTCTGAACACAAGGGACCACCTTGCCTTTGTAGTCAAAGATAAAACGGGAATCTCAGAAGCGAGTCTCCTGAGCATCTGTCTCTGCGTATTTTACTGTTTCATTTGTTCTCTGCAGTGTCCTACTGAAATAAATGATTTCTGCTTGAACGTTATGTCACCTGTAGGATTATTATTTTAAATTAAGCCTTATCTATCAGTTCACAGTTTCTCCCTCTTTTAATATCAATGATATCAATAAGCATGTCTGCAGATTTTCTCTGTGAAAACAGTTCATAAAAAAATGAAAAAGTAAATATTTACTGACAAGTCTGCATAGCTACCTTTTCCTGCTCCATTTATTAGTCAACGTTCATGGAATAATCTGAAAATAAAATGCATTACATAGTTGGAATTCACTTGTGCAATTCTTATTGTCCAGTAGGAGCCTTGTCTCATTTAGCCACACATTAGTGACCTCTAAAATAGACTGTTGTTATTATTGTCTTTTCTTTAATATCATAATTTGTGTAGGTGCTGCCTCACTTACTGAACATGAATGCAAAAATCAGCCCCTCAAAAGTCATCCAGGAGACTTATATACATCAGTTGTCCATCCTCATCTCCAAAGCTGCCTTTAGTTTGAGAGACATTTAATCCAGTTTGAGGTAAAAAAAAGCAGTTTAGTGCTTATTCCTAAACTATTCCTTGTGCCTCGTGCCTGGCTGTGGAGAGTATTTCATGGGCTGCCTTTCCTTCTGAAACTACTGCCTTTGGTAAAACCTTGCCTGTTTTCTTCTCGGCCATGTGTTACATGACTAGTTACATGATGTGCTAAGTATGAAAACGAGTAGTTCTTTCTTCCAGCTTTAACATGTTTACTCCTGATTTTATCCCAGATGTTTCACTCGGAGTCTGAGCTCATTAAACCAGATTATTTGATTGCAGTCTCAGCTTTCCTTTAAAACATAGGCTGGATGCACCACAGGTGGTGAAGGAAGTCCACTCTTTTTCTGCATCAGCAATGCATAACTCCTGACATCTTACTAACAGTCAGAACAAACCTATGCAAAGCCTAGAAAGCAGAATCCTGTCTGTTCTCAGAACTGAAGAAAACTATTTATAGTCTTAACAAATACAAAAGGGATTTTTTTTAAAGTGAAGTCTTTGAAATGCATGGGACATATTTGCTTTCCTCTTGCTTTGTGAAATTGTCTATACTCAACGTGATCTCAGCATGAGATGACAATGTGTGCTTGCAGCCCAGAAAGCTAACGGTACCTCAGGATACATCCAAAGCGGTGTGACATTCAGGTCCAGGGAGGTGATTCTGTCCCTCCTACTCTGCTCTGCTCTGATGAGACCTCACCTGGAGTCCTGTGTTCAGTTATGGGGTTCTCAGCACAGGAAGGACACGGATCTGTTAGAGCAAATTCAGAGGAGGCTATAAGGATTGGAGCACTTCCCATACAAGGACAGGCTGAGAGAGTTGGGGATAAATCCTGGAGAAGAGAAGGCTCCATACAGACCTTATAGCATCCTTCCAGCACTTTAAGGGGCCACAGGAAAGATGGGGAGGGGCTTTTTATCAGGGAGTGCAGGGATAGGACAAGGTGTAATGTTTTTAAGATGAGAGAAGGGAAATTTAGATTGGATATTAGGAAGAAATTATTCCCTCCAGAAGTGGGGAGGCACTGGCAGAGGTTGCCCGGAGAAGTCATGACTGTCCCACCCCTGGAGGTGTTCAAAGCCAGTTTGGATGAGGCTTTGAGCAGCCTGATCCAGTGGGAGGTGTCCCTGCCCATGGCAGGGGGTTGGAACTGGATGGTTTTTAAGGTCCCTTCCAACCCATGTTGGTGAGTCATATATGACTCTATAATGCAGTAGTGTCTGCCTGGGGCTCCCTCTTCAGTTAAGACTTGAAGACAAAGAAGGTATTAACCTCTGAGTGAGATGTTCAGCCCTGGTTAGAAGCCTGATCTTGAGAAATATATTTCTATAAGGATTCTACAACAGAGATTATTTTAACAAATTTTAGCAGCTGACTTCATGACATTGTCTGTACATAAAAAGTGAAGCTTTAAAGCTCTTTAAAGTTTTCTAGGGAATCTGTGTCCTTAGGGATCTTTCCAAGTGTCTTAAAATAGGCTAAGTTCTCTTCTGAGGGTATTAACTGCTCTAATTTTGCATTTGAGGATTGTTGTATTCCCGAGATAACACAACACTCGCACACTCTGATGTTTTCCCTGACTGGGCTAATCAATCTAAGTTCTTCATTTGCCTCTACTGAACAGTAGCTGATACATAACAAATATCACCAGGTAATACCTCTTATCAGTATCTCATTTCAACCATCTCCCTAACATAGACGTTTTCTTATTTCATTGCCTGAAACAAAGTTCTCCATTTCTTTCAATCCCCCAGAGAGCCACTGTATCCTCCTTGGGACATATTCTAATACTAAGTCTTTTTAGGAGCACTTCTCCAGCCTACATAAAACGTGTTTAATTTCATGGAGTAGTGATTCCTGTCTCATTGAGTTTCTAATCTAAGAAAAACCAAATTGCACTTGGGTTTCATTTTATTTATACATCTACTGAGAAACGGAATTAAAAGCAGTTTTTCTTTCTGGATGGTACAATATTTTGCAAGTTTCAAAAGATGATGCATTAAAAGAACTTGCTGGGAATAACTGAAATGGTTTTGTTGTGATATTTCAAGTTATGGCATTTTTTTCATTCTCACTTATTTGTAATGAATTCCTTTTTATTTATTTTTCAGTTCAAAGCAAAATCCAATCCCCAATATCTAAAATACTGTTGGAATAATTTTGAATACTTAATTGGAAAATTTTTTTCTGTTTTGTTAATAACAACATTTATTTTTAACACCATTTCTTTTAGAAATATCTATGTCATTTCATTTTCAATTCAGAAAGCCAGAAACTTCTGGAAAAAAATGAAAAGATAAAAGGTTTTGACAACTTTTAATGATAAATCAGTAATTTGTCAAGTCTGTTTGTAAAGAAAATCTTTTTCTTGGGAAAAAACTCAACAAGCCATACAGATAAACCTAACAAACAGCATAGACTTTGCAAATTCATCATTTAAATGCAAGATCCACTGGAGTGAAATGTGGCAACTGTTTAATAATGCACAGCAGCACTATACAGCAATTTAAGATGAGAAGACAAGAAGAATGACATATGGAATTGAAAATGCAGGCTGAGTGTAAGTAGGCAAAATGTAATCATCTGAATGTGAATTTTGCCACGGCAACAGAGCAGACATGCCTGCACTTACAGATATTGCCATGAAATCTTTAATGACAACTTGTCAAGGTGCCTTTTACATCTCCTTTCTAAGAAATGACATCCAGAAACACCGTGACCCCAACTTCCTACTCAAGTATTGGTTCATAACAACCCAGAGGTAAAAGGTCCCAATGGTGAATCATTAACACCATCTCTTTTTAATGGTCGTTACATTTTTGCAGTTGCCTCTGACTGGATGGCATAAACATTGCTTAGGCTAGGCAACATCCAAGTGGGTCAAAATTGCACCATATTGAATCCCATTTGGATGTGGTAGAGTAGGCGTTAAAAGGTATATTTTCAGATTTTTTAATTATTCCCTCTCTCTGCCGTTCCTCTAGTGGTTTTCTGCCAAGCCTCATTGGTTTCTTCTGATGTGGATGTGTTTATTTTGATGCTGGAGTGATTGTTTAAAGCCACAAGGGCTGGATGATCTGGAGTATTTTTTATTTTCTTCCTTTTATTTCTTGTCTCCAGGAAAAAAATGGCCTTTTGTCCAGCAAGGGGATAAGACAACATTTCAGCTCATCATATTTGAATGCAAAATGAAGTATTCTGTAGGGCAAAGTAAGTAAAAAGAAAGCATGAATTCAAAGGCCAAAACTTACAATAATGTTGTATTAATGCCTACGAGAAAAATTCTCTACAGATTAGTGAATTATGCCTATGCTTTTAATACCAATATTTATATTCTTAAAAATATCCCCTGAGGTGAAGTGTTCCCAGTCACATTTGCTCTAAGTCACAAGTATTTATTGGGCAATGAAAACATGGCTTATTTCTTCCATAATGTTTAATGGAGTTTTTTTAAGAAAAATAAAAAAAAAAGAAGAAGTTACATTTTTCAAAGGAACAGCATTTAAAGGCTTTAGGCACTTCAGATGCAAAACGGCATCATGGTGATTTTCAGAAGTGTCAAGGGAGTGAGTGGTTCCTGGCAGGCTAAAGGGAGGTGGCCAGTAGAACTTTGGAAAAATCTCAGGAAGTGCTTGACTGATCTTGGCTGGGCTTTAGGCAACGACAGGTCTGGAAATAAAGCACCTGAGAATTAAGTGTCTTTGGAATGGAAATATGACGCAGTTGTTCGGTGGTTGTTGGGCTTCAAATAGCACTGCATCAGAAGAATAAATTAGAGCCCAGGGAATATATGGACCTTGCTATCAAATAAAAATATAACATTGTGCCTGAAGTGGTTCTCTCCTCTCCTCTCCTCTCCTCTCCTCTCCTCTCCTCTCCTCTCCTCTCCTCTCCTCTCCTCTCCTCTCCTCTCCTCTCCTCTCCTCTCCTCTCCTCTCCTCTCCTCTCCTCTCCTCTCCTCTCCTCTCCTCTCCTCTCCTCTCCTCTCCTCTCCTCTCCTCTCCTCTCCTCTCCTCTCCTCTCCTCTCCTCTCCTCTCCTCTCCTCTCCTCTCCTCTCCTCATCATGGGTGGGTTGTCCCTCTGGTCATGCTGATGGTGCTGAGCATCTTGCTTTTATTGCATCAAGACATAGTGAACACAAGAAAGGAAATAAAGTGAGAACCCGATTTTCCCAAAAGCTGAGGTCTTGCGAACTTTGAACTTGGAATGTGTATCCCCCAGAGCAGACAAGTACATTGCAGATGCCTCCACTCCCTTTAGAGTTAATGAGGAGAAACAGATATTTCAGAGCTGTCATTCATGTCTTCCAGAGGGAAATACACAGAAGAGGTAAAATCCTGAAATAACATATTTCTTTCATAAATAAACACTAATCCTAGGAGGGTCTGTCCCATACGTAGATGTCTACAAAGTGCTAAGATGAATCCTGCTGTCTGTGTCTGAAGAAGTACAGTGTGTAATAAAGACATGAAATAAGACTTGTGAAGGAAATTAACGTATTGGGCTGGGGGTCAGTGCTTTCACAGTGCTTCATCAGGCTTCATTACTTCTCTCTGCTTTCTGAGATAAGTCTTTCTCAAGAGTAAAAATGAGAATTTTCCAATTTGCGAGTCATTTCAGTTCATGATATTGCTGCGATGAGGGCTGGTTGAGTGGCCTGAGGCAAATCTTTTTCTCTGGGTTGATGAAGGTGGTCAACCGAGGAACTGGCTCAAGCAAGTGAAAAGGAGTCAGATGCCGAACCAGTCTTCTGTTGTTATGAGGAGTAGGAACTAAGCAGATAAGCTATGGGGAAAAAAATATTCATTATCCTTCAGTCTTCCAAACTTGGATTTCCGATTCCTAGTGAAAAATGAACAGACGAGCAACTAAAAGTTCAAAAAAAAAAAAAAAAAAACCTTTAAAAAGCCATCCAAAACCTGACAGGGAAAAAAATCTACAGCACTTCAGAAAGAACTGGATATCTGAGCAGATGGTCTGTTTGCTTTCCTGAAGAATAAAAATTAAATTGATGTTTCCAAAGCAGCATCCAGGCCTTTAAAGATAATAAAGAGACACGATGTCGTTCGTGGTGACGTGCAGAAAACTCTGGTAATGAACTGTGGGAGCAGACTGAGTGCAGTCCATCTCATATGAACCAAAAGATCTACAGTGTTGTAGGTACAGATGGTATAACCATGCTAAACTGCTCCTGTATGTCTTCGGTTTAGTAAATACTATATTTAATGGCCTGCCATTAACTGCTGAACATAGTAAGTTAATTTTGTATTTAAATAGTAAAACTTCAAGGAAGTTCATAATTGCATATCTTTTTACCAAATGACAAGCCATATGCTGGGAAATTTCAAGCCACTAATTAAACAAAACATGCCCAAGCATGTTTTTTAACAAATACTGTACATCGTTATTTAAATTCAGGGCAAATACTGCTCTGAACACTACAAATAGCTAAAATGGTGTTTAATAAGATACACCATCTGCATTTCAAATTGATGCCACCCACATTTAAACATCTCAAATAATCCCACTGAATAGTTTCTGGGGAAAAGAAATACATCCACGGCTCTTTCTGTGCATTCGATACCACTGTTCTCGGCAATTCTCATTCGGTTATTAAACTCAGTGGGGTAAAACTGCCAAAGTGCTAACTGCCAGCTTCCAGATTACACTAATCGAGAAGTGTACAAACCAAACTGAACTGTCCTTTAAGAGCTCTGAAAAGGGAGTAATTGGAAATAAATCAAAATAAATGCGGGGTTGTTTCTCCCTTCACACCCCTCCCTGTATTTAGCTACTCAGAGCTACTCGTGAAGACTGGTAACATATGGAACTCTACAGATTGTATAATCTCCAGATAACTGCTAGGACCATCCCCTAATCAGCTGAGATGCAGCATACTGGAAGAGAACGCACAGAATAAACCTCAAAAAGAGGAAATTATAGCATTTGGACAAATAGACATTTTTTCCATCCCTTCCTCCTCCCCAAGAGAATGAGCCTGAAATGCAACAGCTGTTTGGTTTAGCATTCAAACATCCACCATGTACTGGGTTTGCAGGTGTTTGGAGTCCAAAGCACGTTGCTTTGTCTACGCCAAGACAGCTGGTGTGAAGTCACGGGCTAATTGTTACAATTCTCCTACCAAGGAACTATAGGGGATAGTTATGACAATTAACATGGCAGAAATGGAGCCAGGGAATAGAGAGACTTCAGCAAAGACATCTGCTGGGAAAATAAAGTCGGTACATCCCTTTTCTATTTTTTTTTTGTTTTGTGTTGTGTTGTATTTTGAGGTTTTTTTCTGCTCTACAGCTGATGTTTTCTGTTGGACAATTACACTCTCCCTGAGATTATTTATCAGTATACTGTGAAAACTGCTTCCAGTGAAAGCTTTGGGATTGTCTTAAAACCTTTGAGAGCTTGCAAATATAGCCAAGGCTTCTGTTCTACCTGGTTGGGTCCGGAATATATTGAACTACACCTAGAAGATAAAGCCAGAACTGGCCCCGGCACTATAAATAGCAAAGCAGAGAAGCAGCTCAGGGCTTCTGCATTTCAGCATTAACCGAATTTACTTTTTTGTGATTTAGAAGGGCAGCATAAAGATGAAATGTATCATTTATATCTGTGGTATGAAAGGCTCTAAAACTCCTGTGCAGAGCCCCATTAAACTGTCTCTCCCACAGCCTCTGCAGTAGCAGAGGAACTGTATGTTTTCATAGGCATTTGGCCTGTTAGGGATACAGCCGCCAGGTCATTTGCTTTACTTTATATCTTCTCAATCTCATCCCTTAGGAAAGAATCCTCTGTAATTCACTATGTCTTCCGCAATGGTAAAGGTAAACAAAAAGTGTCTCTATAGTAGCAAGCACAGCTTGACTTGAAATTCTGACCCCCCACCCCTCATGCTTCGAATCGCAGTGAATTTTATGGGTTTTTTTTTTAAGATCTCAGTCGGTTTGTCCTTTCTGACGCTGCAGGGTAGATCCTCTCTCGCAACTGTGCACTAAGACTCATCTGTTGTGCTTTGTTCACCCACGTTTTCTGGTTTTCACGTTGAATTTCAAGAGGCCAGGGGTGAGGAAGCTATTACTGCCCTCGGACATTTGTGTCAGCTGCAAGTAATAAATCCATTAAAACTATCTAAATCCATTCTTGCAGAATTTATTTGTTTCATTTCAGCCTCCAAACGCTGCTACTTGCTATGTCTCCTAGTTTCTTTGTGGAAGCTTTTAACGCCTTTCTCTCTGAATTTCTGAATTCTTTCTCAGTCTGAATTTCTGAACTCAACAAAAACAGCTCAAGAAAATCCTTTAAAGTCCACAAATCCTATCTGGGATGTATATTTAAAAGAACTTAAGCCACTTTTTGTCCAAAAAAAAAGAATAAACTCAACTTAATGGAAACTTCAACGTTAAACTCCCAGCAATGTCTTAAAAATAATCCCTCACCACATTTCATTTGGGTAGAATCTTCAGAAACGCTCAGCTATGTTCTTAATGAATTCTGGGAGAGTTTTACCACTGACTTCAATCAAAGCAGAGTTCAGGCAACATTGAGAGCTTCTGAAAAATGTCATTCTTCTTGTACCAAACTATCCATTTTTAATTAAGTACGAAGAAGACCATAGTCTGTATTATGGATTAACAGTCTGAAGAAATTAATATAAATCTACATAAGTCAAAGAAATTATAATAAAAACAATAAATTTAACAGTACTGGTACATTTTGTTGTCTTTCTTTAATCCCTTTTTCCCTTTTCTTGCATTATACTCTTTGAAAAGCAGTCAAATAGATAATCTTAATAGTCTTTTTTAAAAAAATGAATTGCTGATTTCATCATGGAGTCCGTTTTGACTGCTAAGTTGTGATTGTGGGGTTAACTCTAACAAAATTTTAAATGGAAATACTGAAACTGCTTTAATCTTTATAGAAGTGCGAGCCAATATGCATAGCTAAGAAAGAAAAGATTTATCTGCCATAAATAGGAATACTTTGAAAAGCAGGAAAGGAGAAGGTTAGCACACAAAAAAAATATTTAAGTTAATCAGCTGATACAGCAGTATTTTCTTTTGTCATCTATTTGGAGACCTCAGTTATGATGATCCACACCTGACTGTACTAATTTTTTAAAGAATTTCTTCTTATTACCCCCTGTTTCTGCTACAATTTTTAGACATCAAATAAATAAGACTAAATTTGTTCTGTTACCTTTCCAACAAGCTGCCCTACCCTTTCCTTGAGGTTCCCTGCCTCTTTCCGTGTGCTCTGCAGCAATGTCTTACCACTAGCTCTGTGCAGATACTGCATTTCTACTGCATTTCTGGGCTCAGAGTTGTTACGGGAGTGTAAAGTCAAATCACAGTGATGTGAATCAACAGATTGAGGAAAGTGATTCTGCCCCTCTATTCCTTTCTTGTGAGACCTCATCTGGAATACTGTATCCAGTTCTGAAATCCTCAATGTAAGAAGGACATGGAGCTGTTGGAAGGGAACCAGAGGAGGGATACAAAGATCGGAGGGCTGGAGGACCTCCCATATGAGGACAGGCTGAGACAGTTGGGGCTACTTAGCCTGGAGAAAAAAAGGCTCCGAGGAGATCTTATAGAAACCTTCCAGTACCTGAAGGGGCTACAAGAAAGCTGGGGAGGGACTGTTTACAAAAGCTTGTAATGATAGGACGAGGCAATGGGTATAAACTGGAGAGGGGCAGATTTAGGCTAGGCATGAGGAGGAATTTCTTCACAATGAGGGTGGTGAGACACTGGAACATGTTGCCCAGGGAAGTCGTGGCTGCCCCATCCCTGGAGGTGTTCAAGGCCAGGTTGGATGGGGCCATGGGCAGCCTGATCCAGTGGGAGGTGTCCCTGCCCATGGCAGGGGGGTTGGAACTGGATGATCTTTAAGGTCCCTTCCAACCCAAACTATTCTACCATTCTATGGTTCTATGATTTTATATAACTGTATACAGCTATAAGGATACAGACAGCTCTGGTGAGAACACACTTGAAAAGAAACATGATGACTGGGCTGTAGATATTGCTATAAGAAGGTGTCACACACAGGACCTTATTCTGAAAGGTATTATGATTTCTGAGACTTTTTCAGCAGCCTTTCTCATTCAGGCTGGCTTTGTGGGTGAGCTGCTCGCACAAAGCCAAACTGCTGTTCTATGTGGAAAGCCATATGTGAAGGCACCTGGTGCCCTTTGGGGCTGAACGGCCCCCAGTGATGCTCAGCAGCCCTTATTAACTCAGGAAAGCACATTTTGCATGGCCTATACAAATGGGACTAGTCAAGCTCAATGTATTTATTTACTTAGTAGGTGCAGTCAAGGAGACCAAGCAGCCTGTAATACAGAACATCAAACAAAGAATAAAAATCTCTTCTGCTCACTGCACAAAATGCTACCCCTGGGAAGCAAAAGTTGTTTGTCGGATCGTGCGTGCCAGAAGCCTGACCATTGCTAGGACAGAAATAATTCTTCTCTGTGGCCTCAAAGGCAGAACCTTGCTGGGATTGCAATACAGGTCTTGAAACTTATCCATAACAAAAACACATCCACTGTTCATGTCCACTTAAAACATGCAAGGTCATTATTGTTTACAAGAGCTTCGTTTGAGCTGGATTTTCCAGCATAATATTCGCCAGAATAGCCACTTGTCCATGACATGATGTATTGTTCTGTAATTACTTTTTTATGCCATGTTCCAGCCGCATTCTGAATGTCACACTTTTTAATTAGCTACAAGACCATTAAAATGCCTCCTTTTCATTCCGTGTGCCCTGGGAAGGTTGGGCTTTTTTAAAGGAGTGATTGAAGCTTGTAAACACCAGCGAGTGATATGACAAAATTAACTGTACTCATTGTTTCTAAGAAACAAAACTAACAATCTGTGAATAATTACTTTTTTTTCCATTAAATGGTATGCCAGGATATTCTTCTGAGGAGAACCTCTCCAGAAATTCTTGTGTATTTAAGTATTCTACAGTGTTGCTCTTTTTAGGTAGTGCGACATTCTTTTAGTAAGTCATCAAGTTACACCTCATCGCTCTCCTACTTAAAGACGAAGTGGACCCCTGACGCGTTCGATAAATCATACCTATTACATGCATACATCCATAGAATACTCGACTTTTTAATTTGATTTCTCTTTGAGGTTACAATAATACCCAATGCTGGATTTTTCCATATTTTCCCAGGGCTGGGGTTTTCATATTGACCTTGAAAAAGGGGGAGGATAGGAGGAAGGAAGAGGGAAAAAAAGAACAGAAGGAAAGAAAGAAGAAAGGAAGTACTGCAGGATGACTGCAGGAACAAATGGGACATAACTGAAATTCTCAGGAGACAAGGATGTTGCACAGAAGAAAAGGGTTGGATTTGTTTAGCCATCCCCTCTACATAGTCTCATTTCATAAAAGAATAGATTTTCTTAAACACAGACAAGCAAGCAAACAAGCAGAGTCTATAGATTTTTTTCACATAGGAAAATGAAAGTTTAGAAATGGAAATTTAGTTAAGTTCGGAGTTTTGTTTGGTTTTTTTTTAAGCAGGCACTGTGAATGCCACGCAGAAATGAAATACTTCTCATTAAAAATAGGAATGTTTAGTTGACAATCTAGTGTTTCATCACATCATTTCTGTGGAAGTTTCTAACACATTCTCAAGGGACAGAACTGCTGCCACTGCCATGACTCACAAAACGAGGTTACAGTGAGGATACGGCAAAGGGAAAAGAGATGAGAACCTCAGGTGAGTACTGAGAAGTTGTCTTTGTGTCGCAGATCCAAGCAGATACCACTGACTGATAAAAGCCCTGCTAACATCAGAAAGGATGGAAAAACAGGCCTTTAACCTGAGGGATCAACACCCTTGGGTGTTTGCACTAGGATGATAGGAATAAATCTTAATTGAAACTAACTACATGTGGAACTGAACTGAGGAGTCTTTTAAGACTTCTCTTTTTTTTATTTTTCTTCTTTCTTTTTCTTTTTTTTTTTCTTTAATAAATTGTCTTCTAAATTCTAACATTGTTACTGAACCTCAGAATATGCCTCCTTTTCCCTGACTCCCTTTCAGACACTGTGCTCCTGTTCATCAGCAGTGAGTGTATAGTCTTATCTAACTGTTTAGCTCCGGCAAAGTACATTGTTAGTATTTTAAATATTAAGGGAAAATTGATTTTCCCATTTAAAGAACTGTATATCTCTGTGGTGGTGATTAGGTGTGAATATTCCATTACCCTTTCCCAGATAAAGAGAGCCTCCTGGGAGCGCTTCAAGGGGAAGTATTGTACTGTAATGATTATTAGGCGAGTTCCACCTCCTCAATGTGGAAGTGAGCAGTCTGCAGTGATGCAGTTTATTTATGGAAGAGTTGCTTAAAAAAGAAAAATTAGAATTATTTTTTCAATACCTTGATGTTTCCTTCATAGAAGAAACTTAAGAACTGGTTAAGAAATGGAAGGTCAAGAAGTTAATTTACCAGCAGAAAGTGCCGTATAGATTTTCCCCCAAACTGTTCAAGGTTTTAGGCAATTCACTAAGTAGCTGCAGTATAAATAGAAAGAAAAGAGGAGGGAACGAAGTGTTATGGTTGCGAAACAGCCACAGCAGGAGAAGTTAACAAATGGTCCAGGGTTTATGGCATCAGCCCACAGCTGAAATCCTAAATCCAATTCCATCTTCTGCCTGAAGAGATTTCAACCCCACGTCCCAGAGGGGTACCCGCGCCGCTGCAATGTAGTATATTCCACTGAGGGAGAGGAGCATTCAGTGCTTCCTGTTGATGCAGTTCCATCTGGCGCTGCTAATTAAACTTTCACCTGACATAAGGTTTCATTATTAATTGTCCTGACTGCTAAACTCCTCCTTCTTCCCTGCAGTAGTGAAAATGATATTGCGATTTAGTAAGCTCCAGCTCAGATTTGTCTATAACTCCATGGGTACATCATTGTTCCTGATGGCAGGATTGAGCCTTACATGCTGTGCGTTTCAGAGACTGCAGCCTCAGGTGAGTATTGTAGCACTATTTTCTTCCTCAAATTCTCCTGTCAGAGGGGTTGCTTTTGTCTTTAATGTTCCCTGAGGCAAAACATAGGGTGGGGGACACACACAGGAGGCAAGACACCCATCTCCTGATACCTACACTCAAAATGTACTAGAAAATTGGAGAAGTAGTAACAGAAGGAGCTATGCCCCATATAACTGACAGCAGAAGGATCGAGGGATATGGAGATTTGGCTTTTTCAAACAGCAAAGCAAAAATAGGGGTGAAATCTGTGCCTCCTGCATCCAGGGTCTGTGCTTTGACAGCTGGGGCAGGGACACATCCCTTCTCCACTCAGGGATACAGTCCTCCAGTTCTTATCTGCTTTTCTTCCTGATTCTCCATATCAGAAATATTTAATATTTGTATTCAGCAAGTGGATTTTTCACTTGGCTTGAGGTGAACATGTTTCTGTTGTCTCATTTATTTCGGTTTTCACCAAACTGACTCCTTTTTCTCCCACACTGCTATCACTTCTATTTCCTTTCTGGCAGATGAATCTCAGGTCACTTTGCATTCAGTCCTATGCACTCAGAAGCAATTCAGTCTTGAACTAGAAGTTATCCCTACTTAAAATTCAGCCATAATTCACAAAAAGGCAAAAATCCTTGTCTTGGATGCTGTATCAGAGCAGCATAGAAACCATGCCTGGGATATGACACATCCAATAGAGTGCAGGTAGGCTCAGTCTCCTGAGGATATTCCACATGCCATTTCACCTTACTCGTGTTGGTGGTCTAGCAAGATAAGAGAAGTGCATTACTACCAAATCCTCTGGGAGAGGAAAGGCTTGTTTTGGGTTTGTTCCATAGTGCTTTCTATTTTGCTCACTGAGCGAACAAGATGGCACTAAATAGCTGGTATTCCACGAATACGTCCCTGAGGAGATGCAGATGCCAGTGGCTGTCACACAGTCTCACACTGCTTCTGAATATACAAAGAGCCAGAGTTTCAACTGGCTGAAGCAACACAAAGCCCCACACGAAGGGCTCTGTACCTCCGACAGTTCGTTCTAGAAAAGGATCCCAGCCCCTACATAAATATCAATCTTTAGAAGCCACATCATTCAGATCTTTTTTTGAAGAAAGTGGTTTAACAATGTTTGCTGTGCTGTGGTGCTTCCCCCCTTTCTTAGCAATGTTAGCTTTATCTGCTCATGACCAGTCTGTGGACACAACCCTGGCTGCTTTGACCTCCTTTATGGAGCCCTAACAACTTCACTCTTAACATTGGTATCACTCTTCTTTGAGGTCCTGTGATGGTGGTAGAAGAGGGCCAATATCAGTCATGTTGATGAGAACTTTGCCTGCCTTGTGCTGCTGGAATCCAGGCATGCCCAAGTCCTATTTGAGTTAGAAGCAGATTCTAGCGTTGGAAGCAGATGTCCTGACTTCGTGTCCCTGAAGACTTAATCCTTCTGTGTAGCTTCAGGGAGTTTGGTCAGAATTCCTCACACCAGCTTGGTTATGTCTTTTCCTATTTACCAAGACAAGTGTGAACTCTCAACTGAGTAAAATTCAACTCAAGCGATAAAATTTCTTCTGTTGAAAACTGGAGGAAATTCACCACTCGTTTAAGTGCACTTTTGGACTAAAATTCGTCTCTAATGTAGACATGAAGGGAGGTGTGGAGCCAGCTAAGGGGAAAGGAGAATTGTGATCACCAGTGAAACTCAGCTTGCTGCCATATCAACACAACAGAGTCTCTTCGGCTGCTTGATTATGACAAAGGCTATCTGGTTCATTTAAATTGTAACATATGCCCCGTGCCTCTAAAAACTGAGTGGGTCAGATGAAAATCTGCAGAGGGAGAGGAAGCTCTTCTTTTAGGACTAAACTGACCTTCTCAAGAAACCTTCAAGATATGGCTGGTGCAGGAAGATGCAGAGATTAGGAACTTAGCAAGGACCTGGAGGTCTACAAGTCAAGATTGGGAGGCTGCTGAAGAGAACAAAGAAATTACACAGAAAATTGTTTTGTTTTATTTTATTTTATTTTATTTTATTTTATTTTATTTTATTTTATTTTATTTTATTTTATTTTTTGATTATGCAAAGAAATTATTTGTTGAAACTAGAAAACCACTGAGCTAAACGCATTCAAAGGAAGAAGCAAGGACACAGCATCTTGTTCAAAAAACTTCTCATTCTTGCTTTGCTTTGGTTAATTGCTTTGAGTTGTCCTAATTAAAAAGGTAATTATTCACATCTGCGTACAATCCAGCTTTTTGACTTTAAAGGGCACCATGGCCTTCATGGGGGTATTACTAAATTATCTAGACACATCCTTCTGAAAGTTGTACTTGATTTGTGGTCCTATCACATTAGTGAACAAAATCCCACAACAATGCTTTCCAAACTGAACCAGAGTGCTATGGCCACAAGTAAAAAACCAATCTCATCAATGCTGGCTTCAGGCAAGTCACTTCTTCTCTAGGCCTCTCGTAAATGTAGCTGAGAGATTTTAAAAGAAGAATTTTGAAGAACATTTGACGCACAGTGAAATGTAGTTGTCAAACCTCCTATGAACAGCAGAAAAAAATGGAGAGTTGCTCCTGTTAACTGCGATCTGGAACACGAAAATATTTTCCCAAAGTACTAAAGAACACTTAAGGAAAGTGGCTGTCCATAAATCCATGGGACCTGAGCTGGTTGAAGTCATTGCAAGGTCACTCTCCATAGTCTTTGAAAGATTGGGGTGATTGGAATAAGGGCCTAAGGACCGAAAGAAAGAAAATGTCATTCCTATCTACAAAAAGGGCAGGAAAGAAGACCCAGAGAACTGCAGGTTTGTTAGCCAGCCTCACCCTGATCCCTGGGAAGGTGATGGAGCAGCTTATCCTGGAAACAACCAGTTCCAGCACATGAAGGATATCAGGCATAGTGAGGCACATGAAGGCACATGAAAGCTTCAGGAGTAGCCAGAACGGATTCACAAAGGGGAAGCAATGCTTGACAAACCTGATAAAATTCTGTAATGAAATGACTGGTTGATAGATAAGAGGAGAGCGGAGGACACCGTCTACATAGAGTTTGGCAAGGCTTCTGATGTTGTCTCCCACGAGATCCTCATAAACAAACTGATGAAGTATGGTCTGGGTGAGCAGATAGTGAGTTGGACTGAATGATGGCTGAGCTACTGGGTCTGGTTGTGCTGCTAACCCAGAGGTACCTTGACAGGTTGGAGAAATGGGCTGACGAGAACATCATGAAGGTCAACAAGGGGAAGAGTGAAGTCCTGCACCTGGGGAGGAACAACTCCAGGCAACAGTACGTGCTGGGAACCTGCTGGGAAGCAGTTTGGGAAAGAACTGCCTGGGGTTTCTACTGGAGACCAAGTGGTCCTTGAGCCAGCAACAGAAAAAAAAGTCAGCATTATCTTAGGCTATGTCAGGAAGATCATTGCTAGCAGGTTGAGGGAGGTGATCTTTTGCCTCTACTCACTATTGCTGAGACACATGTGGAGTGTTGGATCTAGTTTTGGGCTTCCCAGTACAGAAAGGTCTTGAAAGTTTGTCCAAGCATGTGCAGTAAAGGGCCACAAAGATAACTAAGGAACTGAAGCACCTCTCACTAAAGAAAGGCTGAGAGAGATGGGGTTGTTTTGATTTGAGAGATCTTCTTTATGGATGATCTTTTCAATGTATATAAGCAGGTGATGGGTGGGTAAAGAAGATGGAGCAGTGGTGCCCAGTGGCAGGACAAAAGACAATGGTCACAAATCAAAATATGAGAGATCAATTTAAATACAAGAAAAATATTTTTGTTCTGAGGATGGCTGAACTGGAACAAGTTGCCCAGAGATGCTGTGGAGATTCCATCCCTAGAGATTTGCAAACTTAACTAGACACTTTCCTGGACAAACTGCCGCAGCTGTTGATTCTCTTATCATGGAGATCCATTCTGAGCTCCGCTATTCTGTGATTTTGTGACACTGTGCTCAACCCCTCCGGTACCCACAACAAGGACCTCAGCTGCAATGCATTCTGCTAATTACTCCAAACACTCCCCCTCCCCCCAGGCTGGAACCTTCTGTGTAATTAGAATTACTTCCTTAATGGAAGTAACCATGATATTAAACCAGGAAGTCTTGACCTCTTTTTCCATTGATAAGCGTATTACAGAGCTGGAGACCAACCTTTTCTCTCTGACATCCCACCCTCCCCCTCCCTTTCTGCTTATGGGAAGAAGATGAATCTTTCCATCTGTGAATTACCCAATATAAATTATTCATGGAGCACTTTTATCAACCCTATTAGCTGCGCACGAATCTAGATAAATGTCAAGTCATCCTCGTTAATCCTTCATTCAGGCTGTTGGAAGTGATACTGCTCTGAGTGGTAATGCATTTGACCTCCCAGAGTATTCGCTTTGCCAGAGTCACATTTTGATGAGAAAGCCTAAGTACTTCTCTGTGGCAGAGCTTGGACACTATCCTTTCCAAATAATTGGGTCACAGGAGGTGGTCCTGATGTTTGCCTGTTTTTTTTCTGGATCATATACTTCAAATGGAAGAAAAAAACAGACCTATTAACTCATTTTGTGCATTTGTGTAATGCCTTCCCTGGTGCAGGTGCCCTGCTGTCCAAAGAGTTTTGAGTTGCACTGCTTTGCACTTTTCCTCCTCCCTAGAAGATGACTTACTATCTAACATCTGGAAGACTTTTTCCAGCAAAAATATATCCAGTAAAACTAATATTTCACTTTAACCCTTCAGACAAGTTCCCTGACTTTAACAGGCCCAGTGTAGTAGATTTAAAATACATCATTTGCTGTTTGCTGGCACAACAGCTTTCCTTCCAGAAAGACTTGAGTTCCTTGGAAAGAGATTTCAGTCCAAATCTGCAGCAACCGGCAAGTGCGTTTACAGTGTCTATGTCCCAAGGACTTCAATATACTTTAAGCTACAATAAAAAAAGAGAACTCTGGTACTTAAATTGGGACATTAGTGGGGATTTCCTCATATGGATGACAGCTTTCATAGCAATATCTCCCCAATTCCATAGATTTTATACTTTGCAAAACGTGTAGTCACATATACTTTCTTCCCAGCCCAGTGAATCTTGAATTGCTTCCTGGATGCTGACAGTTTCCAGAGGCGGGGTAGAACAGCCTAGTGGTGAGGATACCAGCTGCATATGTAGGATACTTGGAGAATGGGTGACACCAGATCTGGGTCATGGGATAGAGCCCATGTGAATGCTCCATTCTGCACAAAGTTGGGCTTGTTATTTTTATATTATGTTCCAAACAGACAGTTGTCATGACTGCTTTTGCTGGGCAACCCAGTCCCACTGGTCTGTGTTAGACACAGTCAGGGAGGACCTAAGGGAATGATGGTTTAGGGAGTGTTAGGAAGGGTTGGACTCGATGACCCAGTGGGTCCCTTCCAACCTAATGATTCTATGATTCTATGATTCTCCACATGAGACTTGGAGAGGGCTTCTGCACCAGCCAGGCTTGGGCGCAGAATGGGTGTCACACCTCTCAGCCCAGCCACAAGAGATCAGTCTGGGGGCAAATGCAAAATGGGAACTTTTGAATGCCTAAGGAATTTTGAAGTTAAAAAACGTTCAAGAACTTTAGAATTTAGGAATGTGAAGACCAGAGATTTTCATTATCTCGTCTTAGGATTTAGGAATCCTGCTTTCTGTCTCTATGATATTTCTTACACTTTGCAATAGAACCTGATGTAGAAATATCCATATTTCTGCCGCGTTAACTAGAAGTAGACAACTTTGGGAAATCTACACCAGCCAGTCCCAAGCTGTGTCTCTACATGGTTCTGTACTCTGCAGAGACATTGCAACTCACCTAACTTCACATTAGACTACAGTGTTTCTTCACTTGGTGTAGTAACACCTTATTGTTTTAGATCTGGCCCTAAACAGCTTGCCCAAGGATACATGGAAAGTCTGTGACAGAGTAGAAACACAAATGCTGGCTGGTGCCCAAATCCTTAATCCATCCTTCCTGTTTGTACTGTAGTTGTCTTGCAGGCTGGTACTACACTAAAAATAAAGGAATGAAAACAGTCAGACAATATGCTTTCTAGTTCCAGGCTTTCCTGGTCTCTCTTTTTGCATCTCTCTTGTTGATCCCACATGTAAAACATAGAGTAAATAGCAACTGATGCCAACTGGAGTATTGCCTAAGTAAAGACATGGAATGATGTTTCCCATTGGTATCCTTCTTTTCCATAATCCTTTCCTAATCTGCTGGCAAGGAAAGAAAGACCTTAGGAGAGCTACAGCTATCCCTCTCAGACGGATGTAGAGACACAAGCGTGCACACACGTTACCCTGTTTCTGCCAACTCTGCAATAACAAATTTTACTATTTAAAATGAGTGGTGGAAGCACAGCCCTTGAGGAGAAGGAGTATACTACAGTGTAAGAAGCTTGAAGATATTCAAAGAGAAGCAAAAGTATTTGAAATGGGCTTGAACGCTTCCACCAAATCGGTTATGAAGCCCACAAATCATCCGAGTATTGTCAATTAAAACTGTTCATTTCACACCCTTGTCAGCAGGCATTCAAAACTCAGCATCTCCTCCATCCTGGCTGCAAGAGCCTGGATTATGTTCTCTGTAAAGCAGTAGAGCTTTCTAAGCATAAAACAAAGCTTTTCTCTTCATTCATCTTCTCTGCACAGGAGAAAGTTTCTCCCACAAGTTTGACCAAGCATTTAAAGTGTAGTTGGAAAGTGCTCAGCCTGAGCAAGCAAGGAACACAATGGGCCAACCTTTATCCTTTATTTGCCTTTGTGCATAAACACCCTGAAGAGATTCTTAGGAAAATGATGCCCTACGTTGAGGTCAGTATAATGTGAAAACACCACTTCTCATTTAGCACAGCTAGGAGCCACAAGCTAATAGAGATTGAACAAGTCCTCTGAGGAAGTAGGATGGCATGCATGCTGGCTCCTATGATCTTGGACACCCAGAGTTCATTATTGTCTGAAACAGTGCTGGGCTAAGAGATTTTTAGGTCTAACCCAGCACAGTCATTCTCACGATCTCCTATTAATGGCAAACTGTGCAGAAATAGTCAGTCAGAAAGATGAAAAACCGCTATGCTAAGTTTGATCTTGAGCAGCTGTAGGAAAAAAGCAGTGGATTATCAAGACCACAGCCTTATGACTCTGCTGCTTTGCCAAGCAAGTCAGAGGCGTGGCATGGCCCCAAGCTGTGGCAGCTGGTGAGAAGGAAGCTCCAATACACCATTGTGATAAATGCATGGAGGAAACAAAAAACACCATTAAACTTCTCTGGGAGGTGGAAGGTCTAGATGGTGAAAGCCAGAGATATCTTCTCCTAGCAAAGAGGATTTGCTGTATGAGGTGTGTTTTCTTGTGAGCTGTGTGGTCTCTGAGAACCTCTAGATGAAAAACCCAGCATCGGAGCCTTTTTCTTCTCTCTATCTGGAAGGGAGATAAATATCTCTCCTGGCTTCCCACTTCTCTGTGAACTTGCTTTTCTATTTTCAGTTAAAAATTTCCCCTTTGTTTCCATTAAACAACTTACAACTGAAGCTGCCCTTATTCTTAAAATACATGGACCTACAAGAGATTTCTTGGCTGGCCTACAAGAGATGTCAATTCTACAGTGGCTTGTGTTTTGATGTTATGGTTAAGATACGGATTTCAATTTCACGCTATAGGCAGCCCTATCTTGTTATCCATACTGGATGGCAAAAATCACGGTGATAACCATGATAACCAAGATGCCTAAAAAATACACAAGGAGGGGAGAAGGAAAGAAACTTAGTCTTCTTTCAAAAAAAACCCCAAACCTAGTGCTCAGAAATAAATCGTTGAATATGACTGATAGGATATACAGACCACAATCCAAATGATACACATAGGCAATTTTTTAGCTCTCTAAGCATCAAGATAAGCCTATCTGCTAGTAGCAGCAGCTGATCCAGTGACATATTCAAAGTTCAAATCCACCAAATATGAGATTACACTTTACATTTAGAAAGCATCTTTCCCAGGAGATAGCATATCATTTTGTAACTATTAAATATTAACTTGATATGACACCAGCCTACTGCATGTGTGATGTGCAGTGGGGTGAGTAATCGTATTTTTTATGAGACACCCAAAAGCAAGGGCAGAATAACCCACAATTATGGATTATATTTCCTGTACCTACATGTTGTAGATGCTGAAGTCTCTCTAAATATGTTTATACATTCTCTTGACACAAGTTTAAGTACGTGTCTGGGGTAGAAGGATGTGAACAACCCCACCTGGAAAGTTGCTGAGAGATAAAGCAGTAAAGCAACTGGGAAAAGGTTTGAATGTGTCTCCCATTTCTCATCCTATATCCCCATGTTTTGACAGGCAGACTGCTCAGTCGCTCCCTGCCTATATTCCATCCCTGGAACAGGGACGTAAGTCTTTATTTTCTTTGCCTGGTTTACTTATTCTCATAAAGTCCCCCAGGATGGGAAGTGGCTATTATTTTAAGTTTGCCAAGTGCATTGCATGGAAGGGCCCAAGGCTCCAAGTGCTACACCAATGAAAGCAACAATAAAAGCCAAATAGTTCTTCGCTTCTTATTGGACAGAACTGGTCACAACAGAAGAGATAACGTCTGGTTTACTAACTCTGATGACTGGAAAAATCTCCCTCCTTTCCTAAAAGACTTTATCGATAATCAGGAAGGGAAGCTTTCCTGTTGGAAAGCCAGCTTGTGTACCTGGTGGAAAGACAGGATTATATCCAGTCTTGAAGGCAATCCATCAATACCCGATATATGAGTCTGTGTCTCTTGGGTGTGAGGGGCTGCAGGAGCTCACACACGGGTGACTCCATTGAGCAGCCAAATGATTATCCCACAACAGCAAATCCCAGGAAAAGGAAATGCTTGTTCCAGGCTAGTGCTTCACAGAGATAACAAATGCTCACTGCTTCCAGATTGGAAGGGTTGCAACCTGCTCTGCAGAGAAGAAAAAGACCATCTTTTAGCCTGTCAGCAGCAAGGAGACAGATGGTCTTTTATGCACTAATCTTTCTCTACACCCCTAGAAAATCAAGGGATTTTGTCAGTGAGAAACTACATGGCCAAACTCGCTTAAAAGAATGTATTGTGAAATGATTTGGGTCATTATGGATCAGGCAAGCTTCTGACTTCTCTGGGACATTAAACAACTCTTTAAAAGAGCTGTGTCATACAATCCCCTTTGATACACTCTGTCCCCTGTTGACATCTTGCAAGGGACTGTATACAGAAAGCGCCTGATTCTCCTCTCTTACTCCAATGACATTCAGGGGTAATGCTGTTATTAGAAAGACACAGGAGCACTGGGCTCACGGTGTCTTTGGGTACAAGTGATGGCATTGAGCACATACTACTCAAAGTATGTGTATTATACGACTTTAACAGCAGACTCCAGTTTTCCCCTTTTCTTTCTTTTGCATGTCCCCTGTTGTGATCTAAATGAGACTGGAAAGCATGTCTCCAGAGGCGAAAAGCTAAAACAGAAGCATACATTAGCTACTTTGTCTCATTTGCTTGTCCCAGGTCCTCCCTATTGTGAAAGTTTCATTCACTACATTTGAAATCCCATCATTGTCTATCCTGTGCATAACAGAAAAGGGAATCATTAGAGTTGAGAAAATGATTTCATGATTACTGACTTCCTGAATGAATTTGCTCTACTTCACAGCTACCTTTTCTGAAATTTAATGTCACAGAGTAAGAATGAATATTAAATTGTAACCCTCATTGCATATTTTTGATTGGCTGTAGAAGTTGCCTGGGCTTGATGTGCTACCTGGATGACCATGGCCAGCCAAACACTCAACTTCTACCATCCATTGGCACAGGACACATTGGAGTTCATATTATACATCGCTTTTGATCTGTATATTTTTTCACAATTTCTCAGGATTTAAAGCCAGAGAGCTTTTTTGCTTCATGTAATTTAAGCTTCCCAAATTTCGCTTGGTTTCTCCTGAGTAAGTTCAGTAACTTCTCTTTGATGAAAATGGAAGTGATTCCTTGATAGGTAACAAAGAGTGGATGAAAGAAGTCGTTCTGCAAGCAGGGGAGCTAACAAATCCGGGTTTGTTATATGCTTGTGCCTTCACAGCACTCACTCTCGTTGTCCCTCTGAGACTCTCAGTGTCTGCTGGAAGAGGGGTAACGTTATGCCTATTTCAGAGCGATGCTTGCCAGCTGGTGGGCCAGTACCTGCAAGACTCATCAGCTGACAACATATAGATTGGATAATACGAGTTCTTCATGTCTTTTCGGTATAGAGAGTGCTAATTCCCTTCTCTTTCCTTCGCCCAATGACAGATTTCACCACCTTTGTGGATATTGAATTCTCTTTGAGTATTCTCCTCCTTTTCAAATTTGATTGGGATTGACTAACGAGTTTCAAAAGCCATGAAGGGTTGGAGGGAAGAGCAGGAGGAGAGCTGTTTTTTGTAGACATAAGATCGCATGGCTATGTCTTCATAGGAAATTAATAATGAATTGCAAACATGATGGAAGAAGGAATGAATTAAGTTAATGGAAGGATGTTTATCTTTATTCTTCAAGCTCTGGGGGAAAAGAAATCAAAGAAATGAAAAAAGTCCATCTCTATTACATTAACTTGTGTTCTCAAGCAATAGGACTTTGGTACTGACCCTCAGCCAGGGTCAGTAACTGGCCCTATCCATGCTAGATTTACATATACATACATACATACATACATACATACATATATATATATATAAAATACAAGAAAATGAACAGTGAATCCTTACTGAACAACAGATAAAAAAACCAGTAGGTAGATTTTTTACTCTTTTTTCTTTCTTTCTAGGTAAGCATTTGGGAATTGTGATTGCCCTAGTTTTAAGCTAGCGATGCAGTTATGTAGCTTTATCAATTTTTGATAGCACTAAACCAGATACAGTAGCCACCGCAAAGCACCAGTGTTTCATTTCAACTCTCCTTTAAGAGCTCGACATTTGTTGTGAATTCATTGCCCTCTTGTCCTGCCCTGTGAAACACCAGTTTTTGTTCCCACATTCCGGTTTCCCAAGCCCTGCAGTAGCATTGTCAGAATCAGTAATTCTTCACTTTAGATGGAGGAAAAAACACACAACTGTGTTACCAAAAAAATCACAGAGAGAAAGTGAACAGCTAGAGGCTGTATTATTTTGCTGGTATACCAAAGTTTAAATCATAGCAAGCCTGGCAGAACTGGTAGGGAGGAAGATGGAAGGAAGCGCGATAATGAGTTCATAAGCACGGGAGGAAAACTAGCATCAACATCTCTATAAAAGGCTCTCTCTGGAAAGGAATATTTTAGTTTTACAAAGTTGGTGCTGTCTGACAATATTGCCCAATGCCTATACAGGAAACAAGGAGAAAATCAGGGGTAGTCTTTTGTCTCCAATGATGGTGCTGAACTTGTGGCTGTTTGAGGATCTGCTCTATGATCCCACACTTTCAATAGCACAGCACCATTAAGATGAAAAGAGAAAGAGGTTGAGAGAAATAAATTAGACATTTTATCAACTGTATTTATGGTAGATCCTCTTCTGGGATGCTTCAAGAAGAGTTAAACTCTAATAAGCACTCACTACAATAGAGGACATAGAAATCCCTGTGTGATTCTATAACATCACTTTCTCTGAGGAACTTCCAGAGATAAAAAGCTTTTCTTCTGCATTAGATTTCTGCACTGATGTAACTGTGTTTCTTGTATCTGCATTGCATAATCATAAACCTATATTACCTAGATGTGCTGCAGTAGTGAGAAAGTGGTTTCACCTGAGTACCCTCGAGTGATTTCCCTCTCATACCCAGAGTAATGAGGGCTTATACTGAAATAGCCGTGCAGTGCAGCTGCTTTTTTGTTTCAAAGCTAGATTTTCAGTGGCCCAGAATTTGGATCTCTGAAGGACCAAGGGCAACTAAAATTCAAATGTGCAAAGCTGAACTGCATTTGTAGCAGTCTGAGTAGTAACAACCCCAGGATTATTTCAATAAAAAGGCAAATTCCTTCAGCATATGATGCTCTGCAGCATCACATCACTGCAGAGATCAATTTACAGGTACTTACCAAGGAGCAACGTTCATTGCATATTTTATTAATATTTGTTTAAAGCAAGCCAATGATGCAATGCACGGCTTCTATAATACATCACCTGTCCAAATTATTGATTTCCTTTTTAAGTAAATGAGAATATATACTTGAGTTCTCAGCTGAGGAATAGTTTTATTCAAAAAGCCCCTACTTTTTGCTTTAAGTTCACAAGTGATGTGGGATTTTTCGAGTAGACGTGCTGCAAAATCAAACCAGCAGAAAATGCCGCATTGTATGACGTGCATTGAGAGGAAATACCCCAAAATGAAAACTTGCTTTATGACTTATTCATAAAAGGGAGAAACTATGGAATCACATAATTTTTAACTTTAAAGTACTGGAGAATTTAAGACAATATACCTTGAATGTCATGTTATGTTGTATCTGAAAAGATGCTGCTTATAAAGGAAGCTACTGTGGGAAAATTTTCCCTGACTTTGAGGGAAGGAAATCATCACAGAATATGGCCCAGAATCCATCTGCCTACTTGTCACCTAGATAATTCATTTAAATATTTTTCTGCTTTAATACAGCTGAGGTTTCTCTTTTACCTTCAAATTGTCCTAGGAACTTTAATTATTGCATAGATTACAGTAACCATTTCAAATTAATGCTATAATTCAGTGCATACAGGTTTTCAGAAAACGTTATCACCCCTACTGAAATGAAAACTGCACAGCCTTAAGTGTAATGTTGCTATCATTTTGCTGTAATTAACTGCTGAAGAACTGACTTAAATTTATGAAGACATAGGTCAAGTTAATTGTCTTGTTGCTTAGCAAAAGAGAAGGAGAACTCAGTGGGGTTACTGGAGCAGCAGCTACCTATGGTTAATAAAGATTTTGAAATACTGGTTTCTTGAGACCAATGCATCTTCACAAATACGATTCCCCACAGCCTGCAGAGTTCCAGGAACAATGACTTGTTTCTAAAATGTCTGCGGATGAACAATGAAGTCACTACAATTATGTCCAAAGTCTTATAAAAGAGCAACATAAAAAGCTCAGTAGATGGAAGATTTATGCTTAGGACCACCTTTGTTTACTCACAACAATGTGCATAAATACCAGATGATTTATTTTCTTAAAAAAAAATCAACTTATGTTTTAAAATATAAGGTTATATTCCAAAGGGAACAAAGAACCAATCCCTTAACCAAGTACTATGAGTCAGGACTCCAGTGACTCCAGTTACTCCAGGCTCCTAAGTCTTGTTGATATGGATATTTTACTACTAGTGTAGCTCTATCTCAATAAGGGAGTTATTTATTTATGTATTTATTTTGAGGTTAGAGAAAACCCTTTTCACTCGTGCAGGAGCAAGGATGGTAGTCTCACTATCCTGGCCTGAATTCACAGTGGTAACTTCAGGGTTGAATTACCCTTTGCTGGCAAGTCCATGGGAATTCAAACTTTAAGGCCCTGTGTCAATGGAATTTTAGCCACAGATTAGAAGTCAAGTTTAGTAATCAATGTGAGTGAGGATCTGCAATTAGTTAGTCACACTAAAGCATTGTACAGAGGAAAAAGATTAAAGAAGAGCTAATTAATACCTTAGTTTTGCATTGCATATCTAATGCTTGTGCAGAAAGCAGGTAACTTTATGTCCATACGTATTAATATAAAGAAGCCAACTGAAACTATAAAATTTATAATCCTAACAATGAGGCTGTTTCTCCAACAGACTAGAAAAGACAAAGAAAGAAGGATGTTGATGCTATTTCAAACTTGAAAGATGATGAGCTACCTGAGGAGCCAGGAGCAAGACAAAACTCTGGAAACAGATGGAGGCTGATCTTCTGATTCCAGCTCAGATGTCATGAAAGCTGAGCTATGAGTGGGGCTTTGGCCCAACACTGGCTTCTTCATGGAAAGGAATTATGTATAAACTAAAGCTGAATGGAAAAAAAATAGGAATGAGAACAAAGGTGTTAACTGGATCTGGTTTTTTTGAAGAAAAATTATCTACCTATCATTGACCTCTGCCTTGGGATGAGAAGCCAGCCCTCCAGAGGTGCTTATGTTTCTCTACTGCAGCTACTGAGAGTCCTGATAACCACCTTGCAAGGAAAGGTGGTTAAAATTTTGGAAAGCTGCAACTGCTCAAGAATTAATCTGACCCCTTGAGTCTCCCTGGCCTACGCTCTAATCTTCACAGTCCATTGTAGCCCTTGAGCACAGCCATATAAATTGAATAAAGCTGTTACCTGGAGGGATCTCATATATTCAGGAGGACCATTTTGCTATAATTTCCTCCTCTTGTTTTTATTTTTCGTAATGGTTTTGGAATATACACTGATGATGTGGTTTTATATTCCTTTGCCCTCCCAGAAACTGGCTGCAAACAGATCTATCTCACTGTAATATAACCAAATAAATTAGCATCCAAAAGAAGTTTCTGTCAAAGCCTGCAAGCCTAGAGGCACAGGAAAATTGGTATTACTGCAGAAGACAATTATTTGGTTTAAAACGGATAAAGATTCCACAGGGATTTGATACTAGCTTAAAATTTGCAGGGGCATTTTAACATTATATATAAATCAGGAGGAAAGTCAAAAAGACTCAGATGGTCCAATTTGCTGACAATTTTCCCCCCACATTTATTATAAAAAATACATCTAATAGCAAACAAGGTTTGTTACTGTTGGATCTGTTTGTACCGTGATAACATCTAAAACACTCCAGGAAGGTTTCCAAACTCAGTATAAGCTTCAGTACCACTCCAAAAATTGTACATTACAGCTCCTTCATGCATCTCAGAAGAGTGTTGCACGAGAAAGAAACCTCATTAAAGGACCAGAAATTGCTGTCCTAATTTTAAGCAAAGACTGGAATCTCGGTCCTAGTCCAAGTTTTGGAAAAACAATTAATTATTCCAGGTTGTACAGGTATTAGGTGTTCAGCTAAAGACACCTTTAAGAAGGCTGAATTTCAGAATGTACTGTGCTCTGAATGTGATTAGTGGCTTTCAAAAATCTTGGCTTTCCTGATGCTATCTCATGAGGACTGAATCTTAAATTCCCTTGGATGGATTTATTTTATCAGCCATTTGGGTTTTATTTATTTGTTGGACTGCTGTTGTTTGGGTTGGATTTTTATAGAGACCAGGACTAGAAGGTCATTCTTAAAATGCTATATTTTATGTTTGCTTTTAAGCATTTATTCTACTTTATATTTAAAGCATCCAAACATAGATCATTTTCATTAAATGAAAGCTGTAACGCAAATGTCACTCTGATCCCTTGACAGGGATTTGAGTGAGTTCACGTCCCCTTTAAACCATCCATTTCCCAGTCAAAGAAAACCAACTCTGACGAATCTGTGATCTCCAGCAGGGTAGATCTGTCTCATTCCCATTTTCGCATCCAAATTGTATTCCTCCTGTAGAATTAACCACTCAATCATCAAATAATACACTGCTAAACAATGTATTTGTTTTGCTACTGACTTTTTTTTATGCATATCCCTTTTATTTCAGATAAATCTAATTACACTCTGCTGTAGCCTTTCAAGACACAGTGAGATTTTATTCTCCTAAGCACAATGCTCTGAAAAAAGTCTGACTCAAGATTTACAAAAATCTCACCGTAATTTCAAAAGACCTATTACTGCCTACATTTTGTCCTGATATTAAGCCTACCTTCTCGTATCATTTGTCATAATTTCCTGACAGTAGGAAAGAGGAATCCACTTGGGAATTTATGTAGAATTAACTTGGATTTTGGAGTCTAAAATTAACCTCCTGGGCTGATTTCTATGTGCCTCATACCTTTCATATAGAATGCGAATAAAGATGTAATATCCGTGCATAAAAGTGTCAGTTTATGGATCTATCACGCTTATGATAAAAACAGTTGAAAAACAATGAGCTGAATTCTTTCTCAGGCCCTTTCTAAATATCTTTTTACTGCAGAATATATAATGTCACCCCACTTGGTTGTAGTATGGGTCCTAATTGCTATTTGTGTATCTTTCTTTACACAGAGTCAGCCAGCAACAATTCAGACCCTAGAGAAAATGTTATTTCTTCCTTTTAAGTTTTTCTATCAGGAGTACGTTGTACATGAGATGGTGGTTGCAAAGTGTTGTAACTGGAAACAGTGGAATATCAAACGTTTCACCAAAGAGATGTGAGATTTCCTTGAGACTGAGGGTGGGAGTGTGTGCTCACATTAGACTGTATTTTTCTGGATTTCTCCTCTTAGTGTTCCTGATCCTTTGGGAGTGCACACTTTTTTCTGCTTTAGCACTGATGTTATCCATATAACTATCAGATATTTTCCTTAAGATTCTCAGCCAATCTGGAGTAGTAGGGCAAATTTTCAGATGCTTAACGAATCATTTTCAAAAAAACATTGCCTGAAACTCAACTTGGATAGTTACTACCTTGGATTTCAACCTGGGAACATGTCAAAGAAGACAAGTTTGACCAAAGGGAGGTTCTGGCTCATTTCCAGGTTTAGATTTTAGTGAGATTGTGAAGTCTGTCCATACTGTGACCAACAGTAAAACTCCATCCTGTGTGGATACAGGCATCTCTCTTGGGTAACAGTGTAGTCATGGCAACATGGAGCTCAGTCTCTGCTGCCCACTGAGCATCTCTGTCTTCCTCTTTCAGCTCTCTTGAGGTGATATGAAGTGGTAGGAAGCCACTTCACCTGTATTCTTTATTTAGATCATTTGACTTTAGAGCAAGTATTGTCTCTAGCATTACTTTGCTGGATTTTTTTCTGTATTTTTATACCTCTTCAGTAGTAATGACCTATTCATGGGCAACTCCACAAAGTGTGTACACAGCTGCTCCCATCTAACTCTGTTTGGCACATCATTCTGAAGGCCACTCAGTCTGGGATCCTCTCCTGATACAGTGCAAGACCAATATCTCCAGGACACAGTAACCTCTTCAGTTCTGAGTCACAACCTGTAAATGCCTCTTCCTCTCAGCTGAGTAGCTATCAAGCTCAGTCAGATTATCACAGAACCATAGAGTCATAGAATGGTTTGCGTTGGAAGGGATCTTAAAGATCACCCAGTTCCAACTCCCCTGCCATGAGCAAGGATACCTCCCACTGGATCAGGTTGTTTAAAGCCTCATCCAACCTGGTCTTGAACACCTCAAGGGATGGAACACCCACAACTTCTCCAGACAAACCGTGCCAGTACCTCACCAACCTCATAGTAAAAGCTTTCTTCCTAATATCTAATCTGAATCTCCCCTCTTTCAGCTTAAAACCACCCCCCCTCGACCTACCCCTGCACTCCCTGATAAAGAGCTCTTCCCCAGCTTTCCTGTAGGCCCTCTTTAAGTACTTAACTCCACTAGCTATGGAGGATTCCTACCTTTGGGGATCTTTCTGAAGTGTAAGAGGCTAAATCTGGGTCTTTTTCTATCAACCTGACAACAGTTTAGGATCTAGCTGCTACCCTGCAGTGTCGCAGCCCTGGAGGTCTGGAAAAGGTCAGTTCTTGCTTCAGACCTTCTGTACTTTTTTGTTTCATCCATCCTTCCCACTCTGTACCCTGTTTCTTCTTGCTTTTTATATAGAGTTCCTTTTATTACCTTTTTTAATACAAGACTCAGCCCTTCTGTTGGCTGCATTCAGAGGAAAATCCTTATGATGGCACAGTCAAAGAGATTTGACACTCTGTAAGGTAAAGGACAATGTCTTTGAAGGGCAGAGTGATACAGCTCAGATTCTGGACATCAGATAACATTCTCAAAAGTTAAAGTTTAACATAATTCTTAGCATATGTTCTATCTTTCAAAACAAGCCTTGCCCTGTGCTTCATTCTGTGCTTCAGGTGATGACCAACTCGTTGTATTTGTGTTTTCAGTGTTTTCAGTTAATAAATCCTGGCTACTTACTCATTCCATTCCACTCTAACCTTCATTTTATCACCATTTTCTAGTCTCAAAAACTGGTGAAAAAAACATTGCTTAACGCTTGAGAACTATTGCCCTCTTCCTCCTCATTTGTAGTTAGATTTTAGCTCCTCCATTCATTAAGATTAGGATTTTAAAATATGCAGGCCTAATTGCATCTTCTTCCATAGTGAAGTGTTAAAGTCAGTGCATTTCAGAAATTAGAAACCCTTGTGAGTTTAGATCAAGTTAGTTATCTTTGTCATTAAAAGCTATTGTTCGGGCTGTTTTTAATCTTGCATTGCATTTTGCATGAGCAATTATGACCAGAGGCCAAACTTTTCAACAGCGATGCACAAAGTTAGGCACCCATTCCTATATTTAGATCACAGATAAAATGATCTAATTTTCAGAGGTGTTGAACACCCTTAAATTCTAGTGCTGTTTATCATATCTAAATATGCTTATTACAACCAAAATTCATGCAATGTTTACATGGATAGACTAAAGTACCTCATTTCTGCTGCCTAAATTAAGTCCTAAACACATATTTTAAGTAATTTCTTTTTATGCTGTAAATAGCTTACTAGTGCACAGCAAATAAATTGATGAAAATTGAGTTTTTTCAATGACATTCTTAAAATATACCCAGTTTGTATCTTATTTTCAAGTCCCAGTATAATGGCCAATGCTTTATTCCTCCACTGCAACTGTGTTCCTGAATGCATTTCATGGATTGTTGAAATGCATTCCCAAAATGTCCTCTAAGGATGTTCCATCTTGCTTAAGGAATGAATTAAATCTTTCCTCTGAGTCATGGTTGTATCTGACAAGAAAGTATATATTTGTCAAGATGTCCTGTTTTCTTATCATTTTGGAGCTTTTGGGTCATTCAGTTCAAGGTAACTTATCCCATTCCACCTGCTTTTGACATCTTGACTGCAGATAAACTTTAGAAGAAGGAAATTACAGTGATGTTCACAGCTTCTTCATTTTAAATCCCCCTTTGCTGAAATTATATTCAGTGTAGGTACAGTACAATACATTTACTTACCCGACTGTGGCATATTTTGCTTCAGCCCACACAAAAATTTACCACTTGTGCTTTTCAGTTTTAATCGTATTAAGTTTTTTTGCCATGAATTCCAAATAGATATAAGGCACTTCCATTTTTCTGATTTCTTTAGGCACGTAAGGACTTATGCGACGCATTATCTCTGTGTTTGGTAGTTGTAGTTAAAATACTGTTAGCAGAGCTCATATTAGTAGATATAAGCCACAGTAAATGCTTGGATCTTTTATTCGAGGGAAGATCAGGGGACTATTCGCAAGCATGCCGACCTCTAGCAGCTCTGCTTGCCCTGACAAACCTAGTAAATTAAAAGCCCTGACTGCAATGATGGGATGTAAAAACTCTGATATCAAAGCCTTTCTGAAAATACGTACATTTATGGCTTTTCTATCTGCTTTTTCTCCCTTGGGACAAGTGACATATCAGCTAGCAAAGCTCCTCAAGAAACCATCCATTTACCCATCGAGTTTTGCTGGTGACCTTCTTATCTTATACGTCTTCATGTATCTTTCTGCCATATCCAGCAATCGAAGGCAATATATCACCCAACTATGCCAACTAACCACTAGCAGAAGGTTTATGTTGCATGGAGACATATGGCTAATATCCAGGATATTTGCAATGCAACCTAGGTGCAAAGGGATAATATCGGGGGTAGAATTAGGTCACCGTTGTTGTTGTTCCAAATGACCTGTAAATACCAGGTCAGCTTGTTCTCTGGCAATATTGTGCCGTTGATTTGAATGACAGTTTTTGATCTGTTATATTTAGATCTCAGCTGAATTTTCAAAGCAAAGTGTTGACAATATATTTTGTTATACTTTTCAAGTTAACTGCAAAAAGTCAACAATGAGAATTTTTGGGTTAAAATACAACGTTTACTGCATTGTTGCAGTCAAGTTTATTTTATTATCAGCTCTAAAGAAAAGTAACTCCAATGCAGAGTAGTGGAAAGCAGGTGGGAAAGCTTAGCAGAGGATCATAGAAAACAGAAGCAGTAATGCACTGGCTGGACAGAAGGTCTCAGAAGTGATTTGGGTAGATATGAACCAAGTTTGAGTATACAATAAAATCATTAAGAATCTTTCATCCACCTTTCTAACAAACCAGGCTGCAAAATTCCTCCTGAAATTAAGCACTCAAGGGCTTTATCACATCTTTCTAAGGCAATGGATAAGACTCCTATTCACTTTAGTAGAAGCTTGCATGCTTTGTCAGTGGTTTAGCCGTGTAAAGGGGCACTGTGGAAATAATACAGCTCTACTGACACTTTAGGCACTACTCCAGGTAAACAGACAAGTCAGAAGTTAAATCCAACTCACAATTTGCATATTCATGTCACAATCCTAACATTATTTTGACCACAAATGGAGGAAAAAAAAGGTAATATACTTGCTGTTGGTAAGAATATCCGTGAGTCTCTCAGTTCACATTAGATGTCCTAGTCATTTCAACAGCCAGTGTGATTTAAGGATGACCTAGAGGAACACATGAAAATGATGCCCCTGGTAGCAAGGATGTACGTCCATGCTGCAACTCGGCAAGTTTTTATCTCCACTGCAGGGGAGCGTTTAACTTTACATCACTCCCACAAGACATGATGAACAAACATATTCTACTGTGTGTTCTTGAAGTTCATTTCTTCTCTGCTGAAGCCTGACTGCATTACCTACTGCAGCTTCAAGGAAAAAAGCAAAGAGGACAGCCCCTCCTGCTCCAGGAATGTGGCAAAAAAAATCACATTATCACTTTATGTCTGTAAAGCGATATGTGGCTTGATTCACAGGCAATCCTGCAGAGAGTATCAGAGGAATGAAAAGCTCTTATTTGACCCCTGAAAGTAATGAAAGCCTTGAAAATTTACAGAAAAGACTTTTAACTTATGCAGATACATCTAAAATCTCAGTTCATCATCTAAGGTCATTGCCTAAGTTCTCTCAGTAATCAATGGAAAAAGGTTATAGAAGTATGATTCAACCCATACTTACATACGGATTTCAAATAGGTAGGAATTTACCTCTTTCATTGATAAAGATGATATACGTAATGCAAAAAGCTACAGAAACACTATTTCAAAATATATATATCAGTATCTATGCAGCACCTTCATAGACAACAGGTCATCTGCTGGCCTAGTAGAGTAGTTCTATACGGTGTGTGAAGGTGAATTAAAAGAATATGCTGAAAATATTTCACCCATTGGATGACTCCTGTTGGCTTTCAGTCAAGCCTTCAGCTAGATGAATGGAAATGTTTGCATTTGCAGAAGAAAAATTAAATCTGGTGAGTCATCCAGTGAACAAAGAAGGAAGAATATCCATAGAAGGAAACAGTAGTGACAAGTCTTCAGCAGTTATATTTGCCACACCTAGAAAGAAGAGTTGAAGGAGCTGTGAAAAAGAAGTTACAATAGTTCTTCTGCTTATCTGAATCTTCAGGATGGCCAAGATTTGTTGGAGGTGTTTTGTTTCTGTACATTTTTGATCTCATTTGATCTGATCTGATTTCCTGTTTCGATACAAGATGCCAGATTGTTTCTGTTGATTGAGAACGCGTGTCCTTAAGCAGCAACTTCCTAAGGAAGAGACATCAACATTCATAGAACACTGACTCAGCACTGCCCCGCACCTAGCAGGGTGATGCAGCCGAACAGGTAGGTTTACGATACCTGCATTTCCCTTTGTGTGTTAGTGCCTACATTCCTGCTAAGAATTTATCACATCAGCAGTATCTTTAGGACACACTTCTTGCTCCTATGCCATCACGTATCTACCCATCCTGGCAGGGCTGTGTAGATTCTCCTAATATCCAGCTCAGATCATAGCATTGCTTTGTGCATTGACTGTTTTTCTACTTCATCCCTTCTGTCATCTCTCCTTGCCTCAGCCTACAGCTTGCCTTGAGATGAGGTGAGGTTTTCTTCCTCTACTTCATCTCATCTCTGGTTCTTCCAAAGGGTTCAAATCTGATACTTCATAAGGTCCTTCCTCCCTCACTAAATGGCACATCACATGAGGTGTGTAATTTATATAATGAAGGAGCATCAATAACATCTCCAGGAATTCCACCTGAGTAAGGAGGTGATTTTTTGTTGACTCTGTTGGAGCCATTAGAGCACAGCAGGTAGCTTCTAGAGCCCTGGACCCCTGTAAAGGCTACCTAATTCATGACAGCAGCCTCTGCCAAAGAATTGAGTGCCCTGACTGATGGAGAGAATTGTTGCTCCACTAATAGGTATCAAGAAGACTGGGCCATCTTCCCCTCCAAGCTTGTTAACCTGGAGACATCTTGACACTTGCAGTTTGCAGACAAAGTTTGTCATGAAGGAAAGGAGCATCAAAAGGGGTTGCAGATTTTATTGTTTGGTCACCTTTGTTCACGTATAACAGCTTTAATTCCAGTTCTGATTCATGAACCCACAGGATCATAGAATCGTTAATGTTGAAAAAGATGTCTAAGATCATTAAGCCCAACCCCACCGTGCCTACTCAATCACGTCACCAAATGTTGCACCTACACATTTTCTGAACACCTCCAGGGACGGTGGCTCCACCACTTCGCTGGCAGCCTGTTCCAGTGTTTCACCACTCTTTCAGTAAAGACTTTTTTCCTAATATCGAATCTAAACATCCCCTGGCACAACTTGAGGTCACTTCCTGTCATCCTATTACTTATTATTTGGGAGAAAAGACTGACACTTACCTCACTACCTTCTCCTTTCAGGTAATCGTAGAGGGTGATAAGGTCTCCCCGCGACATCCTCTTGTCCAGATCCTCACAGCACTTAATGCAGAACTTTCCATGAGGGTGTCAAAAGCCAGAATATGGAGGGTCGTTCATACCTTCCATGGTACAATCCACATCTCTCTGTGGCACCTAAGGACTTCCAACTAATCAAATGGTGAAGGGTGAAAAACAAAAGGCAAAGAAGAACAATGATCTCAAACTTCCTCCCAAATGGTGCTTCCTATTGTGAAGACATTGGCCAGATGGTTTCATTAAGAGCCTCCTCCAAAAATGATTGAAGACAATACAAGATGTTGACTTAATCTTGATGAACTTTCAAATGGTTCTGGAAGACCGGACCTTGATAAGGAGACTGACTGTGTGGGTCTCCAGCATGATTAAACTTTTCCCTTGGGGAGGGGAGAAGTTATTATGGATCCAGATGAGTCCATATATCTCATAGCGCTAAAGTTTCAGATTAAACATGAACTGAAGGAGCTTAGAAAGGTTTGTAAATAACTCTTCTGGAAGTGTGATTGTGGCCACAGCACGTATGGCATCTCTGAGCAGGCGGGCAGCCCTTCTCATTCACCATTGTCTGAATAATTGGAAAAATCACTCAACCATTACTATTTTATGGCCACAGCCTCAATCCTCCCCTGAGCTGGCGCCTCAGATGGGGATGCTTCATTTCCATTTAATAGGATGAAAACCATGTGGCGGTGAATCATCTGTTTCTGTCTCTGTCGTCTTAACATGGGCACGTTCACTGTATTCGATCATCTGTGCTACAGTTTAAATTGATGGCAGGGCTCACACATCATTTCCACACACAGGGGCTGTGAACTTTCTGAGGCTGTGAACAATTCCCTTGTCAACCTCCTCAGTTCTAGAGGCCTGCTTATTTTTTTTATTTGATTTTTTGACTGCTGTTGTGTGCTAGATACTTTTCAGACAGACTAAGCACTGTCATTCCCTAAAGCTTTTATTAACCATGCTTTTTCTTCTCTCTGCAAGATTTTCTGCCACATTTATTATCACACACGCTCCTGAGCTTGTGTGTGCGTTAGGATGCTCATAAATCATCGTGCAACTCTAACTACACGGAAAGAGTGCAATTCCATAGTGCTTTAGCTAATCTAAACCAGAGCTGCTGCAGTCAGTCTCTTTCTTTCACCCTCAGTTTCATGTTCCTACCTTCATCTTTGACTTGGCGCTGGCAGATATCTTATAAAGGTTGATATTTTACGGAGCGTCATGCAGGGATCTGGCTCGCAGAGCTGATGCAGTTAGAAACTAGTCAGTTTAGGTTTTGGCTAGTCCATTTTCCTGAGCTATGTCATTACCCTGTGCTGATAATGCAAGTCAGGGAATAATACCAGGTGGAAACGGATGGGATTGAGGGCAGTATGAGAGCAACCCCAGTGTAGAGTGCCTTGAAGTGCCCCCGTGCCTCTCCTCTGCACATGTGGGTGCGTTCATGTGTTTGTAGATGTTTATTTCTAGATACACATGAGCAAAAATCTGTATATCAAGCATTTCTAGACTGTTACACATAGCGCTGGGGGTATAAAATCCCTATGAAAGTTCCTAGTGGAAGGCTTTTCCAGGAGCTTCAAGTGGAAGGCTTTTCCTGGGGAAGCAGGCAGCAGTCTGCTACTAATCCTGGTTTCCCCAGAGGTGTCCTTGGTAAACACCTCAATACATTGATTGGTCAGTTGGTGATTAACACTGCTCAACTCATCAGGAATAAGAGCTGAAACTGCCACATATTCTCAGCCCATTCTGTTACTGGTGGGAAGGACACAAGTGATGTCAAGACCTATGTTTCCTCATGAGGGTACAGGGACAGGGTTTGGGGGGAGTGCATAAAGGAATGATGAGGCTAGGGTGTATTTTTTGCAGGTGGAAGACAAAATTAGGGTAGTGAAGAGATGAGATTTTGGATGATAAGAAGAGCAGATAAAAAATGTGCAACACTGATCTTAGAGTGAAGTGGTGAATGGATGTGCTAGGTTGATGTGCTTAGCATCTGAGCTTACACGGGACATTGAATACAGATTTTCCTTCGTTTCTGTTTGCATTTTTTTCTAAACTCAGATGTGAGAATTGTTACCAGTGTCTGTAGCTATTGCTGTTATCTGCAGTTCTGCCATTCATGCCTGAAGCTTCTCTATGGCTGATAGCAGCCATGTAACTTGTGGCTGGGTTATCTGGGTGTAGGCAGCAAGTACACAAGCCCTTGCAACTGATGCAGTCAAAGCTGGGATATTATTATACTAAGTCTGGGTGAGTCCATCGTTTATAGTGATGTAGGAGAGATCAGGTCTGACACCTCTTTCGCTGCTGTGAGGAGAAGATGCCTTTGCTTCTGGACAGTGGAAGGCAAACCACCTTCTTTCACCTGGTTATAGTAGTAGTGGTTCCTCCACAAGAAAAGCAGCAGTCTGATCACCTTGCCAGGTAGTTATTTTCTCTTCGTATTCATTTATATTCCTCTTTGTTCTCTGCATTGGTTGCGATTTTTTCCCTTTCTAATATTTTCCACAACAGTAAAATTCTATTCCTCTGCTATTATTGATTCAGCCTTTATTACAAATGCATTAGTTGTGCTATTGCCATTATTTAAGCTTTTATTCCTGCCCCATAAGCTACAGCTAAATGAACATTTTGTATTCACTCTGCTTAAGAAATTTACTCACTTTTCCAACTTTTATCCTACTACTGCCACGCAATACAAACCTTTTTTCCTTGGATTTCTTTTTTTAGGTTATCAGTGGTTATGAATGCCAAAACCAACTTGTAGTCACTGTTTTTAAAAGCCAACTTTTGCATCACGAGGTTGTTGTTTTGACAATCGGTATTTTGTATCTGGTGATGCTTAGTAACTGGAAAATAGTAATCATTGGTGAAATAGCACCTTATAGCAGCCTTCCAGTACTTAAAGGGGGCTACTGGGAAGTTGGGGAGTGGCTCTTTATCAGGACATAGAGGGATAGGATGAAGGGTAGTGGTTTAATCTAAAAGAGAAGAGATTTATATTAGAGATTAGGAAGAAATGTATTCTTGTGAGGGTGGTGAGGCGCTGGAATGTGTTGTCCAGAGAAGTTGTGGATGCCCCACCCCTGGAGATGCTCAAGGCCAGGTTGGATGGGGCTTTGAGCAACCTGATGCAGTGGGAGGTGTCCCTGCCCATGGCAGGGGGTTGGAACTGGATGATTTTGAAGTTTCCTTCTAATCCAAACCATTCTATGAGTCTATGAAATAAGCAAAGAAGTAATTGTTTTGATATAATATATCATATTACACTTTGTTTAAATACTTAACAAATACGCAAAAATGTTTGATGGAAAAGGCACTTACAGAAGTGTGAGTTTAAAATTTCTAAACAATGAATTTATCTTCTTTTCTTCTTTTGAACACAGAGAAAATCCAAGATCACTTAGTATTAATGTAGTTCTCTTGATTAACTGTCTTTATGTAGGTAGGATTGTTCAGAGCAAAGAAGAGATTGTCACGGAGAATTTTATTTACATTAGATCTGAGTGGGTTTTTGATTGGCTGGTTGGGTATTTTTCCCCTCTTTCAAATTTCCTACATGACAATATTTTGCTTCTGCTGTTCCTCATGCTTACTGTAGAAAAAAAAAAAATGCCATAAGAAGAGCAAAGAATTAAGAGTGTAGCATTTCCTAAAGAACAGGAGAACTGGAACATCTGGATCTCATGTCTAGCCAAAGCAACCTCAACTTGTTCTTGAATCACCAACTCTGTTCTGAATCAGTGTATCTTCTCCTACTCCTGATGACCAAGGAGGAGAGTAACCTTTCATAAACTTTGTAAACTACCTGAATTCCCAGAAAAACTTCCCAATATCTGTCTGCTGAAAGCTTCATTACAACACCTGAGTCCCTCTACAAGACAATGACTTACGTCAGGGTAAGTTTAGCTGTAGCCATTGTGTCATCAAGCAAGCCCAGAATTAGACAATAAGTTCTGATGCTAGTTTTCACCTTGCCTCCTCCCATCTGCTAAATATTTCCTGGATTTCACAAGGCTGTTTTCCTTCTTGATGTTATTCTACCTCTCACTTGGAGGTAAATCTCAAACAAAGGCTCATCATTTCTAAGCAGGAAGCTCAGAGATTGATCTCTCTACTCCAGAATCTACCTCCAGGCAAACTAACATAGTCTTGTGAGTGATTATGTACTGGTTCAAGTTCAGGAAGTTTAGAATAGAGTTTATAATCCTTTCCTGTGATCCCTCTGGGCTAACTTCATTCTATATAGCCATTCTAGTGCTCATCCATGAATTCAGACAGCATTTTCTGCTTCTGTTGTCCTTCAAGCAAGGAATGTCGGTTGGGGGCAGGGAAGAGTTATATTAATATACCTTAAAATAAAAACAAACAAAAACAATCCAGCCTTTCCTAATTGTCTTCAAGGCAAAATTCTTATTCAAGTTCCTATCACTTGGGATCCACTTTCTCTAGCTTCAAATGTGTTAAGAATGTTTAGGCATGTCCAGCATCTAGTTTGAGCTCATGACCTAAGGCGCATGTACAACAGGTGAAGAGATCCAGGTATGCTTGACAGGTTATGTTTTTCTGCTCTTTAGACAGGCATGAAGACAGGGTGCTGTTAGGGTAAATATAGATGCAACGGGTAAATGTATTCCTAGATATATTTCTTTCCTCTGCAAACTCCTAAGTCCAGCAGAAACTGTGTCCCGTCATAGTGAAGACTACTGTGCCTTTCTTTTCCTCTAGTTCCCAAGGTAATTCTATTAATTTATCTTTGGTGTCTTTTTAAGTTTAAGTTCTTTAAGGAAAATCTGCCCTTTCAGTGTGTATTTCTACAGTACCTATCACAGGAGAATCCTGCTCTGACACTGCAGCTTCGTGGTACTATGTTAAGACAAATAAATAATTAAGAATTAGGTATAGAAGCAGGATGAAGCACACCCAAGTCCATGGAAGAAACTTTCCTTGGGAAGCCATTGACCTCAATATTCAGCCAAGGATGAATCTAGATTGTGACTCCTTCCTAGGACTCAATTTTCTTTTAGATCTCAGAGACTTTTAGAGACTGTTATTTTTTTCTCACTAAGAATCAACTAAACAACTGTGGCAATATAATTTTTTTTTCACTTTTTGATTTAAACTGTATTTTAATTGACAGCACATGATATTATAATAGATTATAAAAAGACATATTAAGCACTGTTATTATATTGAACATAGTTTCATATAGACATATTTAGCTTCTACAGTCACTTATTCTGTCATTTTCCTTACAGTTTGCTGACCACATCTGATTGAGTTGCTGTTCTAACTAAACTACCATCTAATAAATGATTGTGATTTGTTTATGCTTATGTTTAACGTATTCAATGCAAGTTCACATGGATTACTTTGTCTAATCAGTCTGTAACTGAGAAATCTGATCCTCTCTCTATCCATCAAATAGATTTTCACCCAAATTTTGTTGCTATTTCAGTGTTCCTGAAAATGCTGAACATGGACTTCTCTTAATATCAAGACTGTAGATTAGCTACATGCAGAAATGTGAAATGGTCTCTGCAGTTCGTAAAAGGGCACTCTATACGGACACGATTTCATAGTGATTATTCTCCCGCATTGAAAAGAAAAAAAAAATGAGGACGCAAGCTTAAAGTTAAGAGGAACTGTAAAGTATTGTCAAAGTGGGACCTGAGTCTTTGTGCAAAGGCAAATTATTACTGTCACAATCTGTTCTCAAGGGAATAAGCAGAGACTACCATAATTTCTATACTAGACTTCCCCTCCCCTGAATGTTCTCTTTATTTTTTTATTGTAAAATTTACTTCATTTCGAACAATACTCATTATTCTTCTCTGAGTGAATCAGGATGCAATGTTGTTCATGTTTTAAGAAAAAAACTTTTGACTTTTCAATGTGAGGACTTGACCATTCTCTTTTTGACTTATTGTGAGATAATAGTTTCCTTTATCGAAGGGAAATTTCACTCAAGAGTTTTGAGACAGCAGCCCAAGTACCTCAAAAGATAGAAATAATGTAAGTAACCTACCACACACTCACAGCCAGTCAAACAAATGCTTTAAAAAAAGGGACTGGAGCTACTGATTCAACAAATGTTCACTTTACATCATGAATTGTCTTTACTCATGTACGTTTAAAAGATTTATAAAAGCAGGCATTAACTTGCTCATCACGAATCATTTCTTACCTCAAAAAACTCAACAACACTTTAATGAAAACTTCAGTTTCTTTTGTGAAGGTCATGAACGATCAGTTGAGAATCAAGCACATATTTAACTGTAATTGGCTTTGACGGGACTCCAAGTTAAGCATATGATTAAATGTTTTGTGGCAGAAGTGGAAATTAAGCATATTCTAAGCCTAGTTGACTTTGAGAGGGATTCACAGGTTATTGGACTCACCAGATGTATTCCTGCCACTTTTGGAACTACTCAATGGGATACTGGCGTTAAGAATAATCAAAAAGGAAAGGCATTGGGTTTGTAATGTGATCAGTGCAGACAGATCCTGATTTTTTTGCAGAGCCCTGAAGCAGGTCTGGTAGTGCTAGAGCTGAAAACTGAAAAGGTCAGGATAAAGGTCAAATTTTTTTGTTGAGGTTTTCCTGCATTAATAGAATCTCCACTCTCGGAAATCAGTTTATTCACTAATACAAAATCAAAGCATGGTTGTGGTAGAAAGTACCCATTTGGTTTGTTTGAGATGGAAACACTTACTGAATTCTGTCTTCGTATATTTTACATCCTCCTGCTTCAGTATGCATCACATACATAATCTAATGCTGAAGACAGAAATATGTTGTTCACTTGAAGACAATTGTAAACACCTTAGGTAATGGCATGACAGCTGTGAAATGTGAAGTGAGAGACAGAAAGATAAAAATGAGGGGGATTTAAAATCAAGCAAACTTTGATTGCCTCTATAGGAAAGTAAGCACTCAATTTATCAGCCTGGCACTGAAAAAAGCTTCCACATGATCTTTAACAGGACAGAAAGTAAGACCTATTTTGTTTACTCATATGTAAGCCCACATGCAGAAGAGTGGAGATAATTGTATACATTCAAATTATTCCTATATTTGTGTCTGAGTTCATTAAGATCACTCCCAATTTCAAATATTAGTGCAAGACTAATCTTGCACTGAACTCATGGCAACAGAAAAAGTTCAACACAAATGCGCTTTGCTGACGTTGAAAGAAATTCAGGCAGGGAATTGGCAGACTTGAATCTATGCCCTTATTAAAGTCTATTTCTCCCACATGGCTTAGCAAATGCAGCTTTTTTTTCTCTTTTTTCCCAATCATAAAAGACGTTCTTGAGGTGTAACTTTTTCCACCTTGGTGACACTGGCCTCTGCAGGAGTTGCCTTCCACAGGGATGGAGGTTTTTCATCTTCATAAGTAAAACTACAGGTTTTAAAGAAGGAAGTAACAATGAAAAAAAACCTGGTCTTCAGTGGACACACACACAAAAAAAAGTGAGGCAAGGGGCATATACTTTTTTGTGACTGTGGGGAAAGGAAAAGAGACATAAGTGAATCTGTAGCCTGAATTTTCTTACTACCTGCTGAAAGCAGGTAATGATGAAGAAGAAGAGCAGCCCAATCTCCCTTCCTGACTTGGTTCCTAATGTGCTTTGGATGTCTCTTTTACAGGTTTGACATGTTACTCCAGTATTTTGTCTATTCAGATTCTCAGTATTTGAGAAGAATTTATTAACAAAAATATATTTAATTTCTAAGTGCTGTTAGAAATCTGCTTTTTGGGATGGAACGATATCTTAGAATAAAGCAGGACTCTACATTCAGGTCAGGTAGGTCGTATTACTTTTTACTGAAAGATTGACCATGTTCTGTACATATGGGAACTTAAGCTCTGATCTTTGGTCTCTGAACCACACTGGAAATAAATTGCTAGAATAGCCCAAAATAGCCAAGGGGGATTCCCCAACAGCCAGGGTTCAGGCCATTTGACTGTGGGCACTGGCAAAATCATCCACATTAGGAACTCCATAACATAGAGTCAAGTGAAAGAATGAGTCAAGTGAAAGAATGATTTCTTCCAAAAATGTGGGGCATTTTCTGGAGCAGCTTATATCCTTAAAAATTCACAGTCCTAGAAATTACCAAGACATACAGTTGTTTTGACACCTTCTAGGAACAGAAAAGACTCTTTTTATGTATAGTGCACAGACAGCGCCTGAGCTGAAAGCAGAGGTGGCAAAGAAATAATTGCTTGTTCATCTTACGCAAAACAGTGCAGCGTCAAAGTGAAGCACTACCTTAGGTCTTCTCAACAACACAAAAAAACAGTGGAGTGTTAAAATGGTTACAGAAAGCCCCACTTATCAGCTGAATTCTGATTTAGCTGTATTTCTTCCTGTTCACCAGACAGACCAGCTTCTGATACAGCAGGGAGACAAGCATTCCACTCCAATATGCTATGTCATAGAATCATAGAATCATAGAATCATAGGAAAGTTTGGGTTTGAAGGGACCTTAAAGATCATCTGTTTCCAGCCTCCTGTCATGGGCAGGGACATCTCACTGGATCAGGCTGCCCAAGGTCCCATCCAGCCTGGCCCTGAACACCTCCAGAGATGGAGCAGCCACAACCTCCCCGGGCAACCTGGGCCAGTGCCTCACCACTCTCATGGTGAAGAAATTCTTCCTAATGTCCAGTCTAAATCTGCCCCTCTCCAGTTTATACCCATTCTGCGTTATCCTATCACCACAAGCCTTTATGAATTGCCTCTCTCCAGCTTTCCTGTAGAAAGAGCATGTTGGCATACTCTAAGAAACTAAAGAGCTGTAAGAAACCAAAAATTAAAAACTGCTGGTCCATGACAGAAGTTAAATGCAATACTGAATGAAAAAGGAAAGTCTAATGAATACTGTATCTGTAAGGGAAAGAGATTCATCATGTCCCCCCAGAGAAGACACCTGTTCAAATATCCTTGTTGGGAGGATAATTAGAAAGATGACTCTTATGGCTGGGATGCTAATGAGCAGTCACACATTTTTGATGTAAAATGTTCCTGGACTAGCCTGGATATCAAGTGAGTTGAAATGTTACTCGTTTTCGTAGGAATCAGTCCTCAATGACAAGAATCAATAACTGTGAACACTAGATATTTGGGGTTTTTCCTTATCTGTAAGTGCAAGAAGGTCTGGGGTACTCTGGGCAAGGTCTGGGGTTTGAGTACTTCATGCCACGCATGTTAACTTAAAATCAGTAAACCTTTTGTTTTATTGCTTTGAAAAGTCATATTAATCAAGTCTATTAATAAGACATTCTTGCTCATTCATACAACAAAATCCTTCACAGAAGAGAGCTGAGTGTGATTCAAGCAGGACCTTCAATCAAAATGCCAAGTGCTTTCCTAGAAGGTCAGTCAGTGCCAGGGGCTGAGAATGTCTTCACTTATGTGAGAAGCCCTAACTATCGCTGACAAAAATCTAAGTTAGAAATGAGATCATGTCAGATGGGACGTGATGGCCACGTTTAATAGACCATGTAAGAAATATTAAAAAATCTCAATAGTTGATCTTGGCCTATATTCATCACAGGCAAATTCCCAGCAGTTTCTTCTTTGAGGTTGCCTTTTTTCAAGTTAACACTTTCATAAAGATTGCTTCAAACACATGATTTCTTGTGAAACTCTTTGCACTCCTTAGACAGAAGATGCAACCAAATATATGCTTGTGATTTATTATTACTAACACTCAGCTTTGTAGTGAAGCTACAATCTAGTCAGTTGTTTTAAAGTAACTGAACACTACTATTAGAAAGGGAGGAAGTCATTCACTGACTATGGTGGTTGAAAAGAGTTGACGTAAAGACAGAATTAACCGAGAAACTATCATCTAAATATTCCCAGTTCTGCAGTAGTGGCCATCTGGCAAGACTTGAAACCTTCCCTGCCATACCTTGTGAACAAGAACACAGTGTTGTGTAAAATGCTTATGTGAGATGATGAAGGGGAAATGACCTTCTGAAAAAAAAAATCTGATACAGAATTTGCACTGGCAGATGTGCACGAACCTTAGACTACAGTAATTATTTTACACTGATATATCATTTCTCATCTTGGTTCCCATCGCAATGTTGAGATGTTGACACGTTTTGATAGTAGGACACCAACCGGCTAAATCAAGGCATGTTAAGTGTGGCGTTGAGGAAAAGAGAAAATACTGTGATGAGAAAGAAAGCTTGCAAATGTAATGCAAATGCCACAGCAGAGCTAGAAACAAAATGTCTAGTTTTAATAGATTATTTATTACCCAGTTTTCTGTATCTTTGAGGCTGGTTCCTGACTTTTAAACACCAATTTTTGTCAACAGTGGAAGTGTGAGCTTTGATTTCAAGTGCTTAGATCTTTCTCTTTTTTTCACGCTCTTTTTGTTCGTGGCTCCATACCCTAGAGTTGGTTCAGAGCTTTCAGTTTTATCGCCTGGGAAGAATGGCCACAGATCCTACCTAACATTCTCTTCATAATTAAGAAGTTCAGAAAAAAAATCTTCTTATCTGTACACTACTATTCAGACAAAGGAGACAAGGGTACCTTCTGCTGTCAGCTCAGATTTTGGAAGGATCTACGTCCCCAACTTCATCTCCTCCTTTAGACACCAGCAGCTCAATGTGATGAGACCAACCATCCTGGGTACATTTGACCTTTAATTGGTGGCAGTGAAGGATGTGGGAGCAATATTCTAAGACTAACTATCTTTTCTTTGCTCACTGATTGTGTTTTCTCTCTCCATTAAGAATTACCTGAATGATGTGGACTAATCCAATCAGAGAACCTTAAATCTCCTCTCCAAGGGTATGTGTCTAAAGATATAAAATTGTTATAATATGCTAAAAAATAAACATGAGAGAAGGTCTTGTGTGAGTCAAGTGAAACTTGAGATGGTTTTGAACCTGATAAGGCATCAGTCTGAATTCCAAACTTTTTTGCCTTTTGAAGCATCCTGCAGGACTAAGGTCCTGGGACAGATTTGCTAGTAACGCATATGCTAGTATGTTTGGTGGCTTTACTTCCAGTAATTAAGATGCTTAGAAAGATACTGACTTTAAAAAGCACCCTGTGTTTTCTTCTGCATTTGAAGACATATTTTCATTCACCTTGGGTTATAGCAGAAAGAAAAAGAAAGTCTCTGAGGGATGTATTTTGAACTCTCAGGAAGGCTGGCCTCCAACATTTTTTTCTAGCCGGTACTTAATGACAAAATTACTCCTTTTTCAAAAAAAAAAACCCACAAAAGATGCTAAATTTTCACAGGACTTTTGGGGGTGGGGAGCAGAGGCTTTGGGAATATGCAGAAGAAACATTTGTTATAACTTTACTAGGAAACAATTGCTCTAATTAGATGGCAGTCTTTCAGTACCCACGCAGCCTTACTCGTATTATTAATATTTTATGCTAACTGGGACCCATCATGCATTCTTTAAGATTCATTTTTTGCGCTTCACAGGTTACAGACAGTCTTCATTTTCTGTGTCTGTAGAAGAATTAATTGAGGTCTTTATCAAACATTTTACAAAAGAAATCGGGACTATTATTTTTCCTATAGAAAGGTAAAGATTATGATTTACCCACTGCTGGGACATTTACTTATAGCACAAATGCTGGAAAAGATAGAAAATTGCCTTGAAAATTGCTTTGAATCATATATACAATAAATCCTATATTTGTGAGTGTTTAAGGGAGGGAGGCGGCAATATATTTATTTTGCAGCTAGGTTTATATGCATTCTACCATACACAGGTTAGGTTTGGAAGGTCAGCGAGTATGATTCCTCATTTCAAATTCAAGGCAGTAAAATTACCCATCTACCTCTGGCCTACATTTTCAGTAGTTTATGCCCAGCTTTCCTTCATCGGTTGTTTCAAGATGGCATTTTTAAATGGATTTTAGTTCTTGCCAAGCACCTGCTCACACATGGGGTCACCACTAAAATGAACTCTGCTGTGAAAATGCATTTTTTGCACAGATGTTGCTGTCTGGATTTCCTTTGGTAAGAAGTGGACTGAGAGATTGATTTCATCAGTTTGGTACTGAGTGCTGGCACAGGTGAGGGTTCCCTGGCATTATAACAAGAATTGTCTTCTCTTTTTGAGAGTCTAACATATAGGGTTTGATGTTGCAATGGAAAGTACACCTTCAATGATCACTTTTTAGTCAAGGAAAAACTCAACATCAAAACATTAATTTTTGCTACTTGATCACAGTTTTCAAGTGTGACAATTAAGAGTATTTTAAACACACTTTCCACAAATTTGCAGAGCTAGGGTTTCCCTGCTTTACTTCTGACATTGAGACAAAATGAGAAGCTTAAGAAAGTGAAAGTTAATCAGAGTTTACAATTGCTACACCTTGTCCTGACACCCTTATTGCAGGAGGGGGTCAGCAGACCCTTCGTGGACACAAAGTATCGGTCATGGTTATTCACTTACCCAAATTCTTGCTCTATAAATAAGAGAAGAGGGCAGGGGAGAGGAAGTGGGGGCAAAACCTTGCTAGAAAAGAGGGCTGTCAGTTAAAATCACAGAGCAGATATGTAGAAAACAGCTCAGACTTTCATACTAAATTTTTCCATCAAGCTACAAGTAGACAGTTGTTTAGAATAATATTCTGCTGTGTGGGCTTGCTAACCCTCAAAGACTCTCCCTTTCTCTTGGTTCCTACTTGCTCTGCTTTTGTCTTTCTTATCAGCGTTTTGTGTTGACTTATAATTCCCTCCACCTTTCTCCATCTTTCTTATTAGGTCTTTTAAAGTGTTTTTCCCCTTTACTACTTCAGAGGAAAATCAGGTTGGACTTTGCTTTGGCTAGTTCTTTTTATTCTTAAAGATAATTTGTCTTTCATCTTCCATCTCCTTTGGAGGGGAGTTTTTTTAAAAAAAATTTGTCTTTCTTCAGCTTTTTTTTTTCCTTCCTTTTGCAGATTGGTATTTTGCTCAGATTTCTTTTTATTGTTGCACAATTAAAATGCTCTATGAGGCCTCTGACCTTTATCTATCAGAAAAAATCAGAGAAAAATTGAGAAAAGAGGAACTCACTAAGAGGGAAAATATCAATACATTATATGCACCACACTTATTTGTAGGAACTGAGGTGGTCCTGCACTATCTGTATTATTGAAGCATCTATGAACTTTACCACAATCAAGGGCCCATTGTGCTTCATGAAAGACCATCTTTGCCTTGAAGAGTCTGCACTCCAAGCAAACAAGATGTATAACCATTGGAAGAAAGGTAGGACTGCTACCTGTCTCATACAAATAGAGAATTCATATTAAAGACTAGCTTTTCCAAAGACCTCATCTTCCATTTAAGAAGTGAAATAAGTCCAGTTTCCTCTAGTCTTGCTTTTGTCTTCATCCCTCATCCCGATATGTTCTTTGGTGGCTGTAGGCCTTCAGAGACCACTAACATATGCAATTGAGTGAAAGTCATGCGAGAAGAATTACTTTAAAGACTAGATTTTCCTAAGGACATTGGACACGAGGCAGTGAACTAAGCTGGAAAATCTAGTCATAAATGTCACAGGATGAATTGAACACTTCTGAATTTGTGGATTACTGCTTGCAGAGCAAAGCAGAACAACAGCCCCAGTGATTCACAGGGTCCTCTCACCAGGGACCCATCTTTCTTTCTGATACTTTGTTAATTAGAGAGACTGTGCTCACTTGGGAAAGGATGTACTGCAGGATTTATATTTTTGCCAGTTTGCTGTAAGAAGTTTGTTTCTTATGTATTTAAAGGGCCTGAGAGCAGAAGGAGAGAAGGAGGAAAGGACAGTGGGAAGGAAAGAAAGTGGGAAGATCCAGCCAGAGAACCAAGCAATAAAATGTAACAGCACTGAAATAAGTCTTCTAAATCTTCACTGCAACTACCAGAATAAATCTAAACAGGTCTCATATGAAGATGTTTTCCCTTCATACTTCTCCATGACTCCATGGTGGCATTCCTGATTCTCAGTCATGTAAATGAAATTAAGGAAAATAATATGGAAGAAAGTTTGTTGAAAACTTTTTGTTGAAAACATCTTTCTACAACTAACGTTATAGAAGTTTTAGGATCATAGGCAGACCTGATAAATCCAGAGTTTGACAAAGTTCCTTGAAGAAATCATTTTCTGTTGTCTCTGTTCAAGTAATGAAGGAGCTTCAATTAGGAGGGGGAAAAAGCCAATTTAAAACTGAGGATTTTGCATGAATCACAATGTGTCTCTGATTCAGTGTATTTATCATGTTTCACTTGAGTAAACATGCTGTTGATTAGAATCCCAGCCAAATTATCAGACAGCATGCTTGATGTCTGTTTGTATGTTGAATTCACACCTTATTTTATTTAAAGACAAAAGCGATGTTATGGGATTTACCAGTATCCGTTTCTTGCTGCATAAGTTGTCCAGGTGTTAGCATCCCTGCAACACATACGTGCTGAGTAGGTCACTACCAGCTGTTGAAGGCAGTGATTTGTTTGGCAAAGCTAGTCTTTAGCAAAACGGATTTGTTAAAATCTCTGTCTTCGAATCATTCCAGTCAAAAACGCAATTTGTAAATGTTGCTGTGTAGCTTTCAAACATATTTGGAAAAAAAAAAACTTCACTCTTTCTGCCACATAACATTTCATTAGTGTAAGGGATAAACGTGAGAGCAGAAAATTTCACATAATAAAGGCTAGAACAAAGGACAACATTTTTATATCCCCCAGGACCAGATTTTCAAATATCTCCAGGCTCCTACAGATGCAAACAGACACTTTCTGGAATTTCCTGAGGTGTCCAAAGTACAATGGGAAAAAAATAACTTATAATTGGGCTATTAGTTATTTTTATAACACACACATAGAAGATGATTTGCAAATGGTGATGTCTGTAAAAGAGGAAAGTAGTCTGATTTATATATGTTTTCCTATCTATGTGGATATTCTTTGCAATGAGGTTTTAGTTTGTCTTCTTTAAATGTTGGTAGGAGTAATCCAACATCAAATACAACTAAATACGTCACACCATGGCAAGTTACTCCTTCACTGGAAACAGGTAGACTCTCCTGAAGGGATTCAGGCTACTGTTTTGGTTATCCAACTCAAAGCAAGACAAATAGCCTTATAAAAAACCCTTCAGTTTACTCTTCCCAGAGATGACTGACTTGGGTCAAACACTTACCTCTTACATGGCTAAAGTTCAGTCAGAGATCCTGAGTATAACAGTTTCAACTGAGTGTTAAAGCAATCTCTTCCCCACCAACTCCTTTCAGATAACACAACTGCACTCACAACTGTTATTCTAGACCACACTTAATCCATGTTAGCAATACTTTATAATATTTCATTTCTCAGTAGCAGCCAAACAGAGGACCAAAAAAGGACTGACAGATTCTTCTGTTACATTAAAGAACAAACAAATAAAAAGAAATTAATGGGGTTCTACATTTATGTCCTATACGAGGACAGGCTGAGAGAGTTCAGGTTGTTCAGCGTGGAGAAGAGAAGGCTCTGAGGAGATCGTATAGTGACCTTCCAGTACCTGAAGGGGCTACAAGAAAGCTGGGAAGGGGCTGTTTACAAAGGCCTGTGGTGATAGAACGAGGGACAATGGGTATAAACTGGACAAGGGAAGATTTAGATTAGACATAAGGAAGAATTTCTTCACTATGAATGTGGTGAGACACTGGCCCAGGTTGCCCAGCGCAATTGTGGCTGCCCCATCCCTGGAGGTGTTCAAGGCCAGGTTGGATGGAGCCTTGGGCAGCCTGATCCAGTGGGAGGTGTCCCTGCCCATGGCAGGGAGGTTGGAACTGCATGATCTTTAAGGTCCCTTCCAACCCAAATTATTCTATGATTCTATGACTCGATGAGTCGATGATTCAATGATTCTATGATTTATTTTCTTAATTTTTGCATTTTTAAATTATGATGGGTGAAAATACTTTAAAATAGAACTAACTAAAAATGAACATTGCAACCCAATTACTCATTTTCAAATAGGATTTTAGAAAAAAATAAACATTTTTCTCATCATTATTAAAAAGAATGCGTCACTGCAATTCCTAGAAGCAGAAATCAGAGCCTCATTTTGCAAACTTTTCTACCAACTTGGAGATTCCAAGTCCTCAAAATTTTAGACCAGAATCAGAAATCATAACAGTTTATTTCCTTTTAAAACTGAAGAATAAAATGAGGTTCCACCTGGGTACATTAAAAATATGGAGTGAGTCCTAATGTGTTTAAGGAAGTGGATGGCATAACAAATTTGTAGCAGAGAACCCATCTATTTCAGACAGATATTGGCTTACCTGCAGCAGGAGAACCATCCTCCCTCCCTGGTCCTGACTGAATTAAAATATAAAATCTTCAACGAAACATAGAATCATAGAATAGTTTGGATAGGAAAGGACCTTAAATATCATCCAGTTCCTACCCCACTGCAGGAACACTTTCCACTTTCTTTTTTTTTTTCAATTGATACCCACAGAGTATTTCAAGAACTCTATGAATAATTAAGAAGAAATTTCTAATCTTTATCTCCTCCATATTGAGATAACTGGCCTTGATTTCTTACCCTGAAATAAGACTTGAGGAATCGGTCTCTCAAATTAAACAGTTACTCAATACTTTGTATTTGTCTATGCAGCTGGCATGAAATGCAGCTTGAGCTCATGTGTTTATAGATGGGAAGTCACTAAATCTAATTTTTTTCCTCTCTAATTGCTTTTTGTGCCATCAGCTATGAAAAAGTGACCCATAGAAACTTAATGCTTCTGCCTGCATTACCTCATCTCCCATGTGTACGCACACTCCCTGCTAACTGCCTCCTTGTCAAATCCAGTGATTAACTACTCCTTGTATAAGAGCAATCTGCTGCCATTCCTTTATTTTCCCAGTTATATTTACCAGGAGCTTGGTTGTAACCTTCCAGACTACCATTAGTGAGAAGCAGCACATGTTTCTAGAGGATGAATTTGGCAACTAGGACCCAAGCATCCTTTATGTCTGAAAAACAGAGATTTGAGATGAAAGTTGGATCATGAGGTTAGAGCACTAGATTTAGATAAACGGATTATAATCTGTGCCTTCAGGTAAGTCGCTCACGTGGCATTTACCTCTTTAAAGACATGTAAATAACCAGTGCTACTCTAGACCCTCTAGAGAGAGGCACTTGGCTTCCACCAGTCTTTAGGACGCTCTATCTGCCAATCCTACTGGGTATCTCTTACATGCAGGATCATCTCAAATAGCATCAACTTCACCCTTAACTCCATTCCTTCCCTATAAAATGGACAAATAAGGCTTATTCTGTCCACTATGTTATTAAGGCTGGGAAGCCCTCTGTACAAGAACTGTAGCTATTAACGTACAACTTGACACAATACTGCCTAATCTCTGTTGGCATGTCCAGGTAACACTGTAAGAATTCAGGAAAACCAAAGTTTTCTTTGTTGCTTTTCTGCATATTGATGTAGTAGTTTGTGCTGGTGTCACTGTTGTTATGTGTGATATTGTAGGCATAAGCTTGATATAAACTTCTCAAGCAATAACATCACCCTTTATATTTTTTTTAATGTAATCATGAAATAGAAAAAAACATTCAGCAAGTCAACAGAGAGCAGAAAGACAGGAGGAGGGTCTTTGTAGATACAGGCAAGATGTGCCCTGGGATGGTTGGGGACATACAACAGTGATGCAGGAAGGTAACCCCTCTTAGCAGGCTCACACATGCCAGAACCACCACTGACCTAGCAGATGAAGCAGTAACTTTTTGCAGCAGCTGTTAGTGCCCAGGTAGCAACTCACACATAACATAAATTGAATCCTGTGGGATAAAAAAAGTCTTGCTGCAATTATTACTAAATTATAACGAACAGATTAGAAAAGACACAGTGTGGCCATTCCTTTTAATGACTACAAAACATACTGTTTTTTTCATACACCATAAATAGGAAGAGGCAGACCTTTGCTGCTTTTTAATGCTTTCTTAAGTCTCTTGCTTTCCACAAGGGGTTCTACCCGCCAGACTAAGGAGACTCCATATTCCTCATTTTCCAAATTGCATTCCAGTTGCACACAAGATTATTCACCAGTCCTGCAAGTTACTAGTCTAAAATTGTTTCTGCAATTTTGGCTCTCCTATGTGCCAGAAAGAAAACCAAATGAATCAGCATATGATGAAATCCCTCTTGTTTTCATAAACCACAAATGCATAACCTGTTCACAGCACATACGCATTATGAGAAAGAAAATCTTTACGTTATTCCACATTGTTTGAGGTTGGTGTATGGATACCCATACTGGCCTTTTAAAAAAAAAACATAATACATCTGTCTTTGGAGGACCCTAAGGGACTATTATTAGCTACTTTTTCTCCAGCCAGTTATTTTTTAATATCACTGAAAATGTATCACCTCAAAGATGTGCAGGATGGGTCTAAAGAGACATTATGACTCTCTACAACTACCTGAAAGGAGGTTGTGGAGAGGAGGGAGCTGGGCTCTTCTCCCAGGTGACTGAGGACAGGACAAGAGGGAATGGCCTGAAGCTCCACCAGGGGAGGTTCAGGCTGGATATCAGAAAAAAATTCTTCACAGAAAGAGTCATCGGGCACTGGAACAGCTGCCCAGGGAGGGAGTCGAGTCACCTTCCCTGGAGGTGTTTAAGGAAAGGGTGGATGAAGTGCTTAGGGACATGGTTTAGGGAGTGTTAGGAATGGTTGGACTCGATGATCCAGTGGGTCCTTTCCAACCTGGTGATTCTGTGATTCTATGATTCTAAATTGCAATCAAACAACTTTAGCAGAGACAATCACTTCTGCAGTTAGCAAAGGGCTCACTAAGGGCATGGTTGTATCAGGTTTACAGTGATACTAAACATTTAGTGTAGACAGTCCTTTTGGCCCTTGAATTGCTCACCCGTGATGGAGAAAGTTTGCTTCTGGCCATTTCAGGACTGTGATAACCAACATTTCAGCTCCATTGTCACTAAAGGATGAAATGGTAGGCAGGAAAACAGACTGAATCCAAGAAAAACTGGGCTTGTTGTGGCTTTTTGATACCATGTCTCCTGCCCAATCATTCATATTTATATGTCAGGTTGCAGAACATTTGTTAAACCCACCAGTGCTGGACATAGCTGATTGGTGGAAAAGGTCCTGGAAAAATGACCTGGAAAATTCACACTTTTTTTTCCTCTGTAGCCACAGCAACCTCCTGTGCTCTGATAGTCATGAGAGTCACATATGCTGTCTGGATCAGAGCGTGCTCTTCCAGCCCCTGGACTGGCTGCTGCTGATTTACACTGCCCTGGGGCTGTCTCTTCAGGAAGGGTTTAATTTAAATCAGTAACCTGCGTAAAAGTGCCAAACAGCCTTGTCTTTCCTAGGATTTTATCACAATGTAATGATGCCAAGTTAATTCAAGTCAAGAACAAGTATTATTTTTTCCTTTTCTTTCTGAAGTGAAAAGGAAAGTCAGATCACAAAGATGACTTTTAAAGCAGCATTGTTTTCAAAGCAAGCTTAAAGAGAACTGTGGCAATCTATCAGCCAGACTTTATTGTGCAGTACGTTAATTTCCCATTCCCACTTCATTTCATGTTTAGCGCTGTAATTTGTACATCTCAGAACTTCTACTGTAAAAGCTCAGACAATCTCAAAAAAGAAAAAAAAGGAAGGAAGAAAAAAGAGACCCTAAAGCAAGCTAGGAATAAAAAGCCACAACAAAAAGTAGAAGTGTCTGGACTTATCTGGAATATCAATGTGTCCTCAACAAAGGCTCTTTGTGAGAAAGACCCATCTGATCTGCATTGCCAGTGCTCTTAATTTTGCAAACTTTTCCCATCTACTTAACTGTTCTCTGCATTAAATCACGCTTTTATATTTTAAATAATTATATATAAATTAATTATCTGCTTTATCCCTTTAAAGTGATCTGTAGAAATGCAAAAATGATGGCTCTTTTGTAACTGTGAAGAATTTGCATACACAAGCCGTAGGAGTCCCCGACGCGTTGTTCAAAAATTAAACAACATGTATTCATCAGACAATGGACTACTCTTATACAGTAAGAGAATATTCAATCAGCTGAAACAGATGCTTAGAGAAAATGTCATTCTTGAGGCAATAGTATGTTACTGACAGGTGCATGAAAGAGTCTTAACTGGAGAGAGTAAAGATATAAAATCAAATGCAAAAGCCCTTCTATTTTTTTTTTCCTAATGGAAATGAAAAACAACATTTCTAATGGGGAACCACAGCCATTTTTGCAGCTGATGTCAGTTTTAATTGTTTTAATGTGTAATTTAAATACCATAGAGGAGGACAACAGTGCTGGGGAACCACATATCTCATGGAGTAAGGTATTCCCACTCTCGAGTGTCTTATACCAGCCAGGGGTTGGAAGGGGACCTCAAAAGTAACTACATGGGAAGAATAACTAAAAAGGGAAGGAACATTCCTGTATGCTATTCCATACCACTCCACATAAAGGAAAACAGCTGTTGTGCTCCTCACATTTTATATATGGTTCATTTGGGGAGTGTTGTGGAGGAAAGGTTTAAAATCTACGAGTATTTCATATGACAAAACAGAGCTTTTCAAAGATAGGGATATTCTCTGTTCAGTAGCCTTTGGAGGGAGGGAAAAACATCTGATGACTGAAGTGTGTCCTGCGAGGACAGGCTGAGGATGTTGGGGTTGTTTAACCTGAAGAAATGAAGGCTCCAGGGAGACCTTAGAGCAGCTTCCAGGACTGAATACAGGAAAGGTGGGGAGGGGCTTTTGATCAGAGTGCAGGGACGGGATGAGGGGGAACCGTTTTAATCAGAAAGAAGGGAGACTGAGATTAAATATTAGGAAGAATTCTTTTCCTGTGGGGGTGGTGAGGCACAGGAACAGACAGTCTGGAGAAGTCATGGCTGCCCCATCCCTGGAGGTGTTCAAAGCCAGGTTGGATGGGGCTTGATGGAGTGGAAGATGTCCCTGCCCACAGCCGGGGGGTTGGAACTGGATGATTTCTAAGGTCCCTTCCAACCCAAGCCGTCCTATGATTTTGTAATTCTAAGTGTAAGCTGGGCAAATGAGCTACTCAGGTTTTAACTTAACCGTGAACTTCCTAGCTAAGTGATAAATTATCAGAAGCAACTGAAGCAAGTGCATTATTGGTTTCTGGTTTTGCTTTTAAAAGATGTGAACAGGTTTTCTGCATGTGTTGGAACCTCTACCCAAGCATCACACCTTTTTAAGTCCTTCTCACAGCTGTGCAATTAATCTGGGTGGTACCTGTAGGGTAAAACTCAGGACACAGAGAAATATGAATAAATGAGACAGATCAGATTTCAGAAAGGAGACAAGAGACTTCCAGAAAAATAATTACCAGCATTTTCAAAGAGGAAAGCATTTTGTCAGAAAATATCTGACCAGTTTTACGCAGCGAGAGCACAAATTAATACCAAAGCTTCTGCCAAGGGGCAGAGAAGGGGAGACGACTGTCAGTGACGTTCACTTGCTTTCAGTTTGGTTTTTTTTTTTTCCTAATTCCCTCCAGATTATCAAAGGCTTTTTCCAGGGCATGAGGAAAGAAAATTCACACTTGTGTCTTCTCTGATTGCAAGAACTCAGTTGTAGGGAGTCAGCTTTACTGCCTTCAGTGAGTTCCTTTACTTCACAACAGCAGGGCTTGGGTTGGGGGAGGTTAGTGGTTTTCGGGTTTTTTTCTTCTCTTCTTTAATTTTTTTTTTCCTTTCACGCTGTGTCTTACACTTTAAGAATTTCTTGGGTTTAGTCAAAAATGCCTGCTGGTACTTTCGGTGCCTCTCAGTGTCTCCAACAACAATTATCCCAGACCAGCTCCATTCCAGAATCTCATAAAAATATGCTTTGAGATACAGAGACAGTCTCTTTCTCACATACAAGGGTTCTGTCATTCCCTGTCAATTATTTTCTGTGGGAAATTAACTTGCTGCAGGAGATGAGACCAGTCTCGTTGAAGTCATCTGTGCTGAATATTTTCTTGGGGTGGTTTATTTTGGTTCTTTTTGGTAATAGATTCAACAGATCAGCAGTCAAGAATGTACTGTCTTGATTTTTACATGCAATCTGTGAACTAAAAATTATGCACTGGTACTTAGAGATACTTGCCTTTTGTAAACAGGAACTAAGGTTTTTAATGCAGATGTCTTTACCATCTGAAAAACTCAAAATGCTTTTCAAGCTCTCGTTTAAATGCCATGCAGCTCTCACCACTGTTCTGCAACAGATTTGCTTGGAGCTGGGTGATGCTCATACCAAATGCAAATCATTGCACTGACCAAGTCCATGGGCCTCATCTTTAGTTGTACTGCAGCTGTTTTGCAGCTTGTTGTCAGTACAAACTAATCCCAAGGTCACTGTGATCACAGGAGAGCTGTGGCAGCATTCCTAAAAGTCCTCATGGCCAGAGTAATGGTTTCACCCTGGCCAGGACAGAGGATGTGGCTGAGGATAAAGGACTGCTGCTGGAGAAACATGTGTCCCGATTTATCTTGCTCGTACCCAACTCTCAGAACAGATTTTGGGGCAGTTGACATAATTTAAAAGCAAGAACAAAAATTGAGAAGAAGGTTATTTTTTGCTCTCTCCACTGAGCTCACGTATTGTCCACACTTTTTAGTCCCTGTTGGTGTTATTCTGGATATTCTGCATTTGAAACATCCATACTGAAAACTATTTACTTGTAAAGGAGAAAGGAAAGACTCTCATTTAGGTACCAGAGGTGAGCATTTGGTCTTACAAGGTGAAATCTTTCAAATAGTTCCTTGTCCAAAGGACAGATGAGTACCCATGGATGAGTGCCTGTCTTACAGTACTCTAAAACTGCTCACATTTAAACAAACAAGTACTAAAAAAAGATGTTCTGCCAGAGGAGAATCAGAATTTGCCAGCTTTATCTTATAAAATAGTAAAATTTTACACTTTGGAGTGGGTCAAGGCCTAACTCTGTGGGGGTCTTGGACCATGATCACAGCTTCTGGGTGCTTCAAGAGAGAAATTATAATTATCAGTCCTCTGGGCCAAACATATGCTTGGAGCTGGCAGCTTGTTCTTGCTGGAAGAGTGTGTCAGTCAGCAGGGCCACGGCTTTAGAGACCTATCTATACAGTCATTAAGTGACAACACCAGTGTGTTGTCAGAAAGCTGCCATAGGATGCTCTCATCTGGGTGAAAGCATTGAATCTAAGATTCTTTTATCCCTATTCAGAAAACTTTTGTGCATTTTGTCTCCAAAGCTTTGAATCTGTTAGCGGAAGAAACTCTCCAAGTGGTTCAAAAGCACACAGAAATCCTTTTATATTTTTTATTTTTCCCTTTCACATTGGTACAGAAATGCTCTGATCACCCCTTTGCTTGGCTGAGGATAACATCTAAATGTGCGCTCAGGATGTGGCAGCAGCGTCCTGCAACTATTAATGGTTTGCTCTTTGAAAAATACCACCAACCTTATGAAAAACAATCTTTTGACACAGCCTAAAGGAGTAAATTATAGTGCAAAGTTCATGTATGGTATTAGTAGTAGAAACAAAATGATAGAGTCACAAGGCCAGGCTCTCAGCTCACCAGCCCGTTCATCAGCCCACCCTAGGGTTGTGGGGTGAAACCTTCCCCCTGTTGATTCACCGACACAGTGAGATTGCTGTGCAAAAGGGGTCACCTTAGCTGCACACAGCAATTTGAATTTTAGCACTGCCTCTGCCATCCGAGATGACGGCAATGGGGGCCATGGAACTGCCTGATGATATAGATCACAAAAAATATCTTTCCTGATAAAAGGGCTCACTTCTCCTGTCAGGACACCGTCCTCTTGCACTGCGATTGCAGCTCAGCACATGCTGTAATAGGAACAAATACCTCTAAATGGTTTTTCCTTTCCTAACCATGAAGCTACCCCTTTCATTCCTTTTGTCTTTTGCTAATTCTGTTCCTGCTGCTTCGCGGACTGCTCCTGCCTTTATCTTCCTCCATGTACTACCGCCATGACCACTAAATCCTCTCTCAGTCTCCGTAGCGTTGTTGTCACCAACTACTTCTTGTCAACATCACTTGATGTCCTTTGTGCTTCACCCTGTCTTGATTCATTCTACCTGAAATTTGTCAGTATATCTCGGGACAAAGATAAGAGGAAAAAGAATTCTGCCTTTCAATCCTTCTTTATTTAGAAAAAAAGTCTCTCTCGCTACAGGTGCAGCTGTAAAAGGAATTGATTTATGTTGCTGCAACTCTACTGATTCTACCTGAACTTTCTCTAATTTCCATTGGTGTAAGGGAGATTAAAATCCATCTTGTAGTATAGTACCTCACCGCTATAGAATTGCTTTTGACTGGATAAGAGATAGGAGCCATATTTCCAGCCTGAAACATGTTTTCATCATTATCTCATGTGCTCAGTGAAAGACTGCTATTGGAGTTCTCTGCAAATCACCTGGAATACCGATAATCCTTTAGCAGCCCATGAGCAATAAAATGCTGTATGGCTGCAAAGTAATGTTTCTGAGTGCTATGGATACAGTGGCATCACAAAACTTGGGTGCCAGATGCATATCCAGCGTTGAAGTGCAAATGGGTTGTCCTAGCTTGCACAAGGGTTGAACCTGGACCCAAACAGGCAACCCTGCCGTGTGATTCTCTCCCTAATTTGCAGTCAGTATGGCTCTGGGTTACCTTCTTCAAGTGGTTCTTTTAGTAGCAAATGTTTTATTTAAAACTAGGCATACATTTGCAAAGTATAATGTAGCGTCCCAGTTTGTCTTGCCACATATGCTCCATTTATCCTGGAATACGCTTTCTTTGCTCTTCCTCTGACTTGTCTGATAATCATGCAGATTCACAGACCTGGGCAGGGGCAACAGTGTTTTTCTCAACAACCTTGGTCAAAGGAGAGATAGGAAGGGTGCAATAGGTTCGGTCATGGATTTTCTGCTCCATTAGCCTCCAGTTCACACTAGTTAAATTTACAGCCTAAATCCCATTGCTTTCTTAGAATATTCTTTTATACCTCCTTCATCACAGATTCTCCAGCATTTCTCTTTTCAAGAGGAAAAAGTTCTAGTTCGGGCAAAGTTGTCCATCTGTTTCACTGTCTTGCCAGGAGTCTCTGTACTCCTCTCTTCTAACTAGTCAATGACTAAACAAGTCACACAACTATGAACCTTTACCTTACCTAGAGACAACGCTTTTTTTTCTCCATTTCATACCTTCATAGCTTTGCTCACTATCATGACATCAGCTGATCAGAGGTGAACTATTCGGTATTTTTTTGATTCCAAGTCAGGAAAAAAAATTATTTAGTCACATTCACGTTGCAAAATATATGTGTGATTTCCTTATAAGTGTGAGGATGGGTTTGCAATAAAGACAGCAGGATGCCTCAAGCGATATGGTTATGCAGAAGTAATCACACATCTCAGATGGCTGAATTAATTTCATAGTTTCAGACACGCCTAAGGTATGTAATCTCCATTAGATAACGTGTTGTCCCAGCTTCTGAGAAGTTAAAGAATAACTGAACTTCTGGAGGGTGTGATTCCTCACTGGGAGAGAAATGAGCCAGCAAAGAGTGTGGATACTGTATAATTGATTGCAGCATCTCTATCTATGTGAAAGAGAGCAGGAAGGTGAATTCTGCTCCTAAGTCTCACATACAGTCCTGAGCTGAAATTCTTCTGTGCCTAAACAGACATAAGGATTTGAAATAACACCGATAATCTACCCATATAGGGTTCCATCAGGCCCAAATTCCATATCTGTGTCTGATTTTGTTGCTTGCGATTATAAGTATTTTCCTATCAAAAGTAATGTGTTAACGTTCAGTTCTTGCATTCAGTCATTGCTAGCAGGGTTTTCATTTATACAACAAATATTTCAGTGTTAAATGGGCTTACCAAACACCACAAACATTTCTGAGAAGAGAAGTAGATATATTTTCTACAGTCTTGACTGTCAGTATTTGATAGAGAAATTCAGTTCCCAGATTCATTCTGTTAATCTGTGTCATTTCTGTTACTTTATGCAACAGACACACATTCTTTGATTGATTCACTATAAACCACAACAGCTACAGTTCCGTAAGAGGGAAATTCTTACTGCTGGAAAGGACAGAATCTTTCACCTTTATGCATAATTGGTGTGAAGCCTCAAGCTGTGTCTACTCAGAACTGTTATCTTTACCCAGATATTATCTTTATCATTCACTGGGTACTGTGCAAATATCTGACTAAGAGGGAGTTGTGGCCACAGAGTTAAGGCTTGAGACTTTGTAGAATGTAGGAGACAGAAAGAGATATCAAACAATCTAATCAGCCTGAAAAACAGCAGCATGAAAGTCCCTTCCTAGTCATTACTAAGGCTGGGTCTTTTCTCATCGGTGGCTTCACAAAGGGTTTTCAAGCAAAATATGAAGTAGTGAATTTGCTCTAAGAAAAGATTGTGGGTTTTACCTACAGAATTACAGCAAATGGGACCTGAAAGGAGTTGAGGAGGTCATCTAGTTTACCTTCCCATCTCTAGTTAAGGAACCAAGTAGAAAAAAGGAAACAAACAAGTAATGTTTTTAATAGAGAATCATGAACTCCGTAGACTTCATCTCCATGGCCGCACCTCAATAGGTGTAGGAGACCATCAGCAGGGTTGGGAAAGGCTGTTGAGGTCCGTGAAAGTGCACAAGTGCTTTATACTGAATGCTATGCAAGAGATTTCCAGTGAAGGAATGCAAAACGGGGACAAGGTGCCTTATTCCCGTAGATGCTGAACTACAGGAACAGCTACCTCACCTATATTTTAAAAGGATACACATGCATGAAGAAGAGGTTGTCAGGGATAAGAGGAGGAAATGGGGGTATGAGATATGAATTACATGAACAAGAGAGTTCCCCTGCAGGCAAGCCCAATCCTAAAGACATTACATTCCCCTAAATGGCACCCCTTGGATCTGGCTATGCCGGGAGGGCTCAGAGATGCATCGGAGTCACGTGAAACCTGTGAAGCAGGGCAGCAGAGAGGAACACGCAAGTTCCCCATAGCTGAAGAAACAGAGTGAGTCGATGTTTGGTAGGAAGAAGGATAAAAATTCAGTTTTGACAATACTGATTCCAGGTCCAAAAGGAATTTTCAGGTAGACAACACCATAGATCAAGCTAGAAAATGTTGAAGTTGAGCTGCTGCTGTCTAGGCTGACTTCACAAGAAGAAAGAGAGGATCAAAGAGTCGAGGGCAAAAGAGACCCCAAAGCCATGTTGCGTACATCCTAACAGCTTTCTTGAGATTTTCATAACCTTAAGCAAAAGTAAGACCAAATTACACCCATTGAACTAAGTACAAGGCTGAGGTTTAAATACTGGTAAAGCTGCTTGATTCCCTCTTGCTCTACTATTTTAAAGAGCAAACTGCCAGATAGTGAAGCATTGAACCTAATGTTTTTTTCAGCAAGTGGGCCTCCCAACCCCTTAGAAACTCTGCCTGATCTTGTTTGAACGCTCTGCTAGAGTAAATGTAAGAGATTACGTGACTTGCATAACTTTGAAGTACAGCAAATGCCTAAGCCCATAAAATACTGTTTACAAACACATTTACAACTCTTTCAATCTGGTAATGCGAATGAATGAGCAAAGAGGCTCAGCATGCACTTACCTGATTTCTGTTGCCTATTTAAGATATCTAGTTTACACCAAAAAGCTATAGACGCTGAGACAGAAGGAGCAGCTCTCCCTGGTTCTAATTTCTAAATATACTAAGTGCAAACATTTCACTTTTATGAGAAAGTTTAACATCTAACTCTATGGATATGAATCTTTGGTGGCAGTTCAGATGAAGATTATCATCTTTCAATCTCATTGCTTCTGTCACATCTATTAGATAAGGTCCTTTCCGTCATTCTTCCACCCAGCTCAGAGTCTAAGATTACAAAATTAGCACAGGGCTATAAATTCTCCCTCCTGTCTTATTCTGTCTTCAGCAGATGTATTTTCCTTGCTAAATTTCATTTCTTATTGTGTTGGTGCATCATATTTCAGAAATGGCTTTCTCTGTTTTTTGTTGGGTTGGTTTTCTTTGTTATTGGTCCCCAAACAATTACCTATTATAGTACAGATAAAAAAGAGTCATTTGCCTCCATGCAAGAAGCTTTCTTCCTAAGTGCCAATACATAACAATGTAATATGCTCCAAATCTTTCATTTCTGTTTAGCTTTGGAGTGTGCCTATTAGTTTCTAGGGAATAAATCATGACTGTTTGATGACTGAAATGACCTTCAGGCTCTATAGTAATTTAAAATGAAGCTGAGTTGATTCTCATTAAAAACCTGTAATTTTGTTAAGTTACTTATTTTTCCTGTTGATATTGTATATAATTTGAAATCCCCTTTTCCAGCCAGTTCTTGAAGTATATTTGGGTTTAAGTCTAATATAGACGTGTTTTTAGAAACTGTAGTTGCAATAGTAAAGTGTGCTCTTGTCAAAGGACCAAGAATTTTCTGGGAATTGAATTTCACCTTGAATCACTCCAGGTTAACCACATTATATGTTTTATTAGCTTTACCATAAAAACTCTTTCTCCGGAGTTTTCTATGTGGTATTTCTGAAAACTCTTTATGTACCATTAGCTGATATCATTGCCTATGGTATTTAACCTCTAACTGCTAGCCAGACAACACATAGATTTACTGTACTACTGATGTTGATTTCCTGTCATCAATGACCATTTAAGCCAGTTTAAGCACCTTCAGCAATAAGACACCTGAAATACCAACACTGCAGAAATTTTATGGTTTGAGAGCCAAGATTTTTTATAACCCTTAAGTGCACTTTCACTTTCTTTATTGCACCAAGTATGAAGTTAAATTTACCAAGTAGCATAAATCTTTTCCGCCTGTGAACACCATGGAAAAGAAATCATTAAAGGGGCATCACCATATCATACATTAAAAGTGGTGAAAGGAATAATAAAGATGGAAGTAAAATGTTCATAGGTTGGTGCTCGGGTTTTAGTATCCAGGACAAGATGTATCTCTTCAGATTTCAGACATCTGTGGTGTTGACACCTATCCTACACTCCTTTTAGAGGCATGAAGAGAAATATGGCCTTGTGGGGGAAGATTCATGTGACCAGTTTTAGATACCTACTCAAGGATGAGATGACTCATTCTCTGTCATGCCTCTTCTCTCCATTTGTTCAAGGCAAAGTGGACAACCAAGCCAAATAGAAAATTCCACATTGTATATTTGAAGTTGGGCAAGATAAATTTGACAATTACAGCTTTATTTAAAAACATGACATTGAGCCCAAATGTGTCCCATCTTGTCCTTCGGAGTTAATGGAATCAAAATCTTTAGTATGTCTGGTTTTCAGAAGGTTTGAGTGCTCCTGGTTCCCATATGAATAAACACAGGGACATTTTCCCTTGAAAAACATGATCTTGGCTCTAGAAATCAATCTATTTCTGCCTCCAGTCAGGCCAGTTGTTAAGTATGGTTTTAGCAGATACATTTTCCTGCCTCCAAGCTTTAAATAATCACTTTTGCGTACTTTCCTAAATCCGTACTTTTAGGCACCAGACCTAAAATGTCCCCACTTTCAAAGTCTCTGTTGTAATTAGTCAGAAGCCTTCGTAATGACTACCTATGGTTATGATGATTTTGCTCATTTTTCTAACTTTTTCATTACTTTTCTCATTTTTCTATGCTCAACAAAATTAAATAGATCTGCCTCTATTATGAGCCTTCCTGAATTACTAGGCTTGTGGGCTGTTTAGGGTTTCTAATGCTGCAAAGAATGTTTAAAGTAATAAGAAAATCATGAAACCAGATGTAAGCATAATAAATTGGCAAAAACTAATTCTTTTTTTTTTTTTTTTTAAACTCAGGCTCCATTTGGGTGACCTACCTACTTGGCAAAGTTTTCCTAATAGTTAAGTCACTTTATTGTCAGGGAATTTTTCATTTAAATACAACTCCATACATTTTGGCCCAAAATGAGCCTCTGAAATTAACAGTATTTTGGATAACAGAAAAAAAAAACTCGAATCATCATCCAAAGGCATTTGCAAGCATTCCATGAACATCATTACATATGTATTTTTAGTCTTCCTACTGGCAGTAAGAGCAGTGTAAGACAAATTTACATTTCAAGGCTGGAACCAACAGCTTTTCACATGGATCTGATAAAAACATCAGAAGAATGACGAGATACTTTGGCACACACATACATTTCCTAAAATGACAGAGAAATGAGAATTTCAAGGAAGCATTTCTACACCTCCCACTACAAAGTCTTGCTACTTAATCTGCCTTGAATAAGCTGCAAATATTTCTGACCTCTTAGTAAAACTCATTCATTTCTATGGTTTTCTATGTAATTCCCACAAAAGGATTGTCTCAGTAAGTTTACAGACACCGTACACATACTCAGTAAGAGTATAGATACCTTTAAATTTATTAAACATAGATATTTTCAGTTGCAACAAATTGTACTTTTTCATGAAAATCTGTTTTCACTGGACCATAACAACACCTGCTTTTCAAATCGTATCACAGCACCCAATCTATTACTGGCTCCTTACGTTAAAGTTAGATCAAAAAGATGCAATGTGGCTTGCTGAAGTACAACAACTTCCTAAAGTTGTTTCACATTAGGCTTAAGAACCATTAATGGAAAACTTTTCCGTGCAAACAAGAGGGTGTAGGGTCTCTAGATCAAAACATACCACTTCAATCTTTCAGTGCTGCTCTCTGGAAGTAATAGTAAGGTGAAGACAAAACCTAGGTTATTTGCACAAGATTCTCCACAGAGAAAAGAAAGTTTGGGTTTTTAATGCACCTTCTGATTTTGAAGAATCTTGGCCTGTGTGTGATGGCAGAAGGCATTTTATTTTCCAAACTGCTGCACATTTGTACAGATGAGATGTGTAGAGATAATGAAATGTCTCCAAGAGATGAAGATAGCTTGCACATATTTTTGTTTGATCCCGAGTAGGTGATGTTGGACTGAAAGTGCATGCTTTTCTCTTTCTTGAAACAGCTTATGCTCCTTTAGCATTGTAAGCTGGAAAAGGATTATCAGAAAGAAAACATCCTTATTTCTCTGAGAAAATGTCAGAGAAAATAAAAAGCTTATCTGAATATAAACTAAACACCCACAACCACTGGAGAAAATAACTCTTGCAGTTAGGAAGGAGTTAGCAAGCTTAACTTGACGCATGATCTTTCCAACAAACAGAAATACATTGGCAAATTTTCCTAATCTTGTGCTCTGCAACATTTTCAAGTTATTATAAGTCAAATTTGGGCTTCAGCCCTGGCTTTCCCCCAGCAAACCTACTGATCCTCTGCCTCTGCATTCAGTCAGGCGTGACTCTCCATCTCTCACCATGCCCCTCCAGCTGGCTTTGAAGCCAGGCAGGGGGCAAGAGGAGAGCCGTCCTCATTGATGGCACATTCCTGGCTCCACATCGAGCCAACGCTGGAGCATTGTCTGACTTCAATGCTCAGCCAATATTGGAAATGCTCACAAAATCTTTTGCAATATCCCAGATTTGGTAGTGTTCTGGGATCATTCTCCTTAGAAGCTATTCCAGGATGAAAATTGAACTGCAGCCGAGGGCAAATTACGTTTCTCTAGGGACAAGCAGAGCTTTCTTATCCTCATTTGTTTTGATCTAATAACCTATCTATCTGTTTCTCTTGTGAATATCTTGCTCAGTTTCAACCAGAGAAGTCTCCAAGCTCTCAAGATCCACCTTCCTTTTTAGAAAGAAAAAGAAAGAAGGAAGGTTTTATTAGCATGTTAATCTCATCCCTTGATTAAATACCCATTACCTAATTAGTATGTGTGTCCTGCCAAGCACACAGACCGCTTTCTTAATCCAGCGGGCAAGAAAGGTAGCAGTGAAATAAGGGAAGAGGAGGGATTTAGTATACAAATCTGTTGGAATCCCAGGTTGGTTACCTCTATTAAAGAATTTATTTAAGTTTATCAACTTAGCGATCACCTCAATATCATGTAGCAATAGAATACAAAGGTTCTTTGGTGCAAAAAAATTTTCCTTTTGGATTTAATATTTGTTATATCTCTATGTCAGGAAACGCTCTTTGTTCTAATGTTTTAAGAAAGGGCTGATCAGACCTCTGCAGTTACTACATCTGTATAGCTTACTTATTTATATACATTTATCATGGTCTAGCTAATTTTTTCCTCTCTAAGGGGAATGGTCTCACTTTTTAATAACTACAAATTGCAGAATCATTTCCATTTCTGCTGTGTTCATTTCTGAGTTTAGGAGCCTGGAACTACACATGGCGTTCAAGGTGAGAGGATGTTTTGATCTATAAAGTTTTGCATAATTTTCTTTCTTATTCTCCATTATGGTCTACATGTACCCTAACAACTTTGTGCAGTTTACCTTGCCTCCACAATAAGTATTTTGATTATTTTTAATGTTTCATGGATCATCTACCAGAGCTGAAACAGTTAAAGTAGAATTTGCATAGCCAGCTGTATAAAATAAACATGTGAGTATTTCAAGATACTGTCCATTATTTCTGCATCTCAATGCTGAAATTCCTCTGCTGGTTTATCCAGCTTGGAAGACTCCTTCTGCCTAAATTTCTTCTACCCTGGAAATCATAGCAGTTGTTAACTGCAAATTCCTCTCTTTCCTATTTTACCATCCTTTGTAGATTATTAAAGCGTTCTTTAAACACCATCGTATTTGGAAGTGTACTATTCAACTTCCATTCTGATAGCTCTTGGCCATGAGGAAAAATGAGCTTATCCTAAGTCCTTAATGAAATACTGAAGGGTTTCAGCAAATTGCCGTGTTTATGCCAGGACTGCTACTCACAGCATTATACCTGCATGCAGCAACACATTCACAGACTGGAAGAGGTACATTGGTATTCTGTGACTGCTTCGCATCGCTCTGGTGATGAAAGGCAAGCGTAAACCCAGCTCAGCTCAGGGTAGGAGAAAAACGACATTGCTGCAAAGCTCATGTCTTTGGAAAATCCAGAATGGACAAGCACTGAGCTATTTTCAGACTATATAACGTATTTAGGTATTACTCTTCTAATGCAAACTGTGCGTTTAAGCTAAATATTCATCCTGGTGTGATGCCGTTTCCATCCATGATCTCTTGAGATGAATTTTTCATCAGCAAGAAGTTTGTAGTAGTAGTCTGAATGATTTCACACTGCTTTATTAAAACTATCTCTACGTTCCTTAACGAAACCCACCAACAAACTAGCACCTATAACAAGGCAAAGTCATTCTTTACTTCCAGGCAGAAATACAATATCTTTATTTTTGCTCTCCCATCCAAATCTTATCAATGTTTAGAATGGAGGGGTCTGCTGAGCCCTCTGGGCTGAATGGAGTCGTGTTCACTATTTGCACAAAGGAAATTACATTAGCTGGTTGCAGACGAGCAGCCTGTGCCAGCAGCTGCTCAGCTTTCCAACATCCAACCACTGCAGACCAGAACTATAACAGTGTCGGGAGGTGACCTAGCCAGAGTTTGAGTTGTTTCCAATATGTATGTAGTCATTTGTTTCTTTGAAAGTTCCTATCCCAGATAGCCAAAAATCTTGAAGAAGGCATGATTGTCAGCCTGTGTAGAGTAATGTTAAGTTTAGCTACAACTGTGGTTGTATTTTGGGGGTGTTTACTAAACTTAATGAGGAATGTGATCAGTACTAATGGGGAAAACGCTCTGTTTTCGTATGTGTATGCAAATGTAAGTAATTAGCATGTGCAAATGAGGAGTAGGTGTCCAGGAGAAGGTTGCTGTTTGCTTTCTATCACTCGTGCATGTTAATTATAAAAGTAAGATTTTAAAATGATCTTATTTTTTTTATTCCAAGGTTAATAGTACAATTCAGTGAGCTTTAAAAGACTCGGCTTACATTACAGCTTTGGCAAGATTTCCAAAATATTATACAAACTCATAAGCTTTCCTGACCTGGGACTTTTAAATCCTTCACCTGACAAGAAACTGTATTTTTTCAAGATACTGTCAGCTGATCCACACATGTGCATATCTGATATGACAGTATAATCAAATCTACGTCTAAATTAAAGGTTTAAGTTAAATAAACCCCATTTTTCAAATAAAAATATATTTTAGCCTTTTTATTCAAATTTATATACCAAAATCAACTCCTCACAAATCTGTAGTTCGTGGATAGAGGGAGGGTTAAAGCATTTCTAGAAAAACAGTCCCCATGTGAGTCATTGTTCTTAAAATCAAGGACATATCCTTAAATGAGCGCATGTAATACCCTGACTTGAAGATCCCAGACTAGAAAATCCTGGTCATGTAAAGTTAAGAAGCTTTGAACAAGCCTTTGCCTCCTTTGAAATGTCTTTGATTACATCAGTCGTGAGCACACATATCTTATAAAAAAATTGTAACTATTAGGTATGATTCAGCTTAAAGCCTGCAGGCTGCTATACACACTAGAGATGCAAGATAAGCAGCTGCCATGAAGAGACTGCATTTCAAATATTGCAAGGAAATTCAAGGAAAACCCAAGAAAACATTTAAAACATTTGCAATTTCTTTCTAAAGGTGTTTTTTATTTGTTTCTTTTAATATTTTTTTCTTTATTTCATAGTATCATAATATAGTATTATAGAATAATTTGGGTTGGAAGGGACTTTAAAGATCATCTAGTTCCAACCCCCCTGCCACGGGCAGGGACACCTCCCGCTGGATCAGGCTGCCCAAGGCCCAACCCAACCTGGCCTTGAACACCTCCAGGGATGGGGCAGACACAGCTTCCCTGGGCAACCTGGGCCAGGGCCTCACCACTCTCATAATGAAGAAATTCCTCCTTACGTCTAGTCTAAATCTGCCCCTCTCCAGTTTATAACCATTCCCCCTTGTCCTATCCCCACAAGCCTTTACGCATAGCCCCTTTCCAGCTTTCCTGTAGTCCCTTCAGGTACTGGAAGGTCGCTATAAGATCTCCTCTGAGCCTTCTCGTCTCCAGGCTGAACAAGCTCAACTCTCTCAGCCTGTCCTCATAGGGAAGGTGCTCCAGCCCTCTGATCACCTTTGTGGTCCTCCTCTGGACCCATTCCAACAGCTCCATATCCTTCTTATGTTTAGGATTCCAGAACTGAACACAGTATTCCAGATGAGGTCTCACAAGAGAGGAATAGAGGGGCAGAATCCCCTCCCTCGCCCTGCTGGCCACGCTGCTTTTGATGCAGCCCAGGACACGGTTGGCCTTCTGGGCAGCGATCACACATTGCCAGCTCATGTCGAGCTTCTCATTGACCAGCACCCCCAAGTCCTTCTCTGCAGGGCTGCTCTCAAGTGCGTCATCTCCCATCGTGTATTGAAAACAGGGATTGCCCTGACCCAGGTGCAGGACCTTGCACTTGGCCTTGTTGAACCTTATGATGTTCTCACAGACCCACTTCTCCAGCCTGCCCAGGTCCCTCTGGATGACATCCCATCAAAAAGTTGTTGAGTACCTCAGCCTTTTCCTCATCTGTTTACATGATCCACATTTCCAGTCATCAGTGGGGGTATATTCTCTTTGATCTTCCTCTTCCAATTGATGTACCTGTAAAAGCCCTTCTTGTTGGTCTTTACTTCCCTTGCCAAGTTCAGATCCAGCTGCCCCTTGGCCTTCCTGACTTCATCCCTACACAACCGGGCAACATCTCTATACACGTTCCATGTTCCCTGTCCCTGCTTGCACTGCCTGTGCAGTTCTTTCTTCTTTTTTAGTTTAACCAGCAGGCCTCTACTCAGCCATGACGGTCTCTTCCCTTTCCTGCTTCTTTTTCTACATATGGGGATTGAGCGCTCTCACACCCTGTGGAAAGCTTCCTTAAATATTTTCCAGCTCTGCTCTGTTCCCTTGTCTTGGAGGACCACATCCCAGGGGGTCCTACCGAGTAATTCCTTGAAGAGCTGGAAGTCTGCTTTCCTGAAATCTAATGTCCTGACTACACTCCTCAGCTGTTCCATCTCCCTCTGGACACTGAAATTCACCAGTGCATGATCACAGCCCAGGCTGCCACCAATCCTATCATCACTGATGAGTTCGCATGTATTGGTGACCATAAGATCCAGTATTGCTTCTCCTCGTGTGGGAGTCTGTATCAGCTGGACTAGGAAATTATCTTCAATGTACTCCAGGAGTCTCCTGGATTGCCTACAGCTTGCTGTGCTCCTTCTCCAGCATACGTCTAGGTGTTTGAAGTCCCCAAGCAGGATGAGAACTTGCAAGCGCTAAGCCTTCTGTAGCTGGAAGAAGAAGGCTTCATCAGTTGTCTCACCTTGATCTGGTGGCCTGTAGTATACACCAACCACAAGGTTCCCATTGGTTCTTCCATCTTTAATTTTTGCCCACAAGCTTTCAACCTGTTTGCAGCTATTCTTCAACGACAGCTCTTCACATTCTATCCCTTTCCTGAGATAGAGGGCAACGCCTCCACTCCTCCTTCCTGGTTTGTCTCTCCTGAACCCCCTGTAGCCGTTGATAGCCACGTTCCAGTCATGGGACTCATCCCACCACGTTTCTGTGATGGTAACCAGATCATAGCTTTCAAGTAGCACAGTAGCTTCCAGCTTCTCCTGCTTGTTACCCAAGCTTCGTGCATTAGTGTAAAGGCACTTCAGCTGGCCTGCTGGTTGCATCACCTTCCCCGTGGACCTTCTTTTGCCTATAAGGTGTTTTGGAGAAGTCTCCTCCCTAACACCTGACCCCTGACACCCGTCCTTCCACTTTTTGTTAAGGGCTTTTTAAGTATTAGCTCTTAAATTTGTAACTAAATATAGAGGGCTTTTGTAGCAAGTGCACTTGGTGATGAAAACTGGAGAAGAGAAGAGAAGAGAAGAGAAGAGAAGAGAAGAGAAGAGAAGAGAAGAGAAGAGAAGAGAAGACAAGACAAGACAAGACAAGACAAGACAAGACAAGACAAGACAAGACAAGACAAGACAAGACAAGACTTGACTTCAGGGAGACCTTAGAGCAGACTTTAAGTGCTTAAACGTGGCCTACAGGAAAGCTGGGGAGGTGCTCTTTATCGGGAACTGCAGAGGTAAGATTAGGGATAGTAGTTTTAAACTGAAAGAAGAGAGATTTAAATTAGATGTTAGGAAGAGAGTTTTTACTGTGATAGAGGTAAGGCACCAGTACAGGTTGCCCAGAGAAGTGGTGAATGCCTCTTCTCTGGAGGTGTTCAAGGCCAGGTTGGATTAATCTTTGAACAACCTGATGGAAGGTGTGCCTGCCCATGGTAGGAGGTTTGGAACTAGATGGGCTTTAAGGTCCCTTCTAACTCAAAACTCTATGATTCTATGATTCTATGATTTCAATAAAACTTTTCTACTCTGAATGGCAAATAAGCTATCAAGTGAAAAAAAAGATCTGAGGATGGACACAGAACCTTCCATAAACCTCTGTCTGGCTGCAAGGAACTGTTCTAAACCAGATCCTCCGAAGGCTCCTAAATTTATCATCAGCGTAAATATAACCTTATGATTTTCTGAGAATGACAAACTATCTGAGTGACAGCCTCACATTTTTCACATCAGAATGTTAAAGAGAGGAAAACATATCCTTGTGCCTACCAGAAGAAAGAAGGCAGAGATGGAGACAGATTTGCAGTGGCTGAGTGCATGAGGGAGTCTAGTCTGATTCCTGGGTTAAGGGGACCCCTCTATAGAGTTGTCCTGGACATTCTTACTCATCAAAACTTCAAAGCATTAAGATACACATTTTCCTTTCCCTAAATCAGGGATTTGCCACTCATTCGCATCCTGATATTTTCAAAGCAAGCACTTTGCCTGTTGGCTGGATCCCCAGAATTAGTGAAAGACTGAGAAACGAGAAAGGCGATTGCAGAGACACACACTCACTGAGAGGCATTAACAGGCCTTTCTGCTCCACTGAAGACAGTATCTAGTTATGGACACCATAACTGAAGAGAAATATGGTCCAGCTGGACCAAAGGAGAACAGAGAGTGATCAAGTTGTGGACTGAATTGTTAAGCTAAAGGAAGAGGAGTCTGAGACTAGGACTGATGGTGGATTCAAGCACTTAGGGAGAGAGTGAAACCACCACTGCAGGATAATTTTTTAGAACAAAGTAGATCAAATCTGCCAGAAATTATACAGAGATAGTTGTCTTGATCTGGAGAAAAAAGGACAAGCTTTCCTGTTCAGAGCCCTTCTAGAAATGCCATTCTTTTTACATAATCTTGTGTCATCCTGTTGTTAGACAAGCATCTATCGTAACTGATTGTCAATGAGAGAATGAGGGAATTGGATTAGCTCAGTTTTCAGCAGAATTTCATCTTAGGCCAGATGTTAATGTTGTCCACAATTACATAGAGGGAGGATATAAGCAAGACAGAGCCAGATGCTTCTTTATGGCGTGCAGTTCAAGGACAAGTCTCCTTGTGAAGACAAATGGAGTCTCCTTCTCTGGAGATACTCAAAATCTGCCTAGACACATTTCTGAACAAGCTGATCTAGGTGAACCTGCTTTAGCAGGGGGCTTGGACTGGATGATCTTCAGAGGTCCTTCCAACCCCAATCATTTTGTGCTTCTGTGATTTTGTAACAAAAGACAACAGACACAGTTGTTATCCAATTAGAGAGAAAGAATGTTTTCCCATTATGAAAATTGACAAGCATTCACACAGAAGGCCAGAGAGGTGGCGTAATTTGCTTGAAGATATTCAAAATTCAGCTGCGCAAGGCCCTGAGCAACCTGATCTGTTTGGTAAGTTCCTCACAAGATGTCCTGGGAAAGAAACAATATCTTTGACTTTTAGAGAGCAGACACTGAATTACAAGATGAATTTGGCACTGCAACCATCTACATTGGCTACTGTTTAAAGTTAGATAGCCGTTAGACAACCATCTCACACAACAGGGCATAACACCTATGCATCTACATAAGCTCTGGGAGAGCACTAACATCCTGATTGAGAGTGATGACATTAATATGACAAGCCAAGAATATCAACAGGAGGGGGTTTGTCTGCATTTTAACCTGTCTTTGGCATGGCTGAGAATGTCTCTGAGGGTTGCAGCTACAGAGCTGTGTATCATTGCAATGTAGACATAGATAGCAGAGAACTATTTCAGTTAAGGCACTGTTTTCTCGAGCAAGTGATTACGTATTTTGCCTTGGATAATTATTGGGTTAAAGCAGCAGAAATGAAAAGCAGAACAAGATCAAAGGAAACAAACCTACTTTCCTTACCCCTACCTAAATGTCCTAGACAGAAGGCTACAAAGTCACAGCTCCTGTTCATGGGAATCAAGCAAGTCTTGCCAGCTGCGAAGGGCCTCTGGTTGAGTAAACTTATCACTAAGGTCATCTATGCAAAAATTGCACATCAGCAGCCTTTAAAAGTCAACAGCTTCTAGATCAATATACCAGGAGACAGCTAACATAACTTTAATTTCCACTTCAGTCCAAGGAAATAAAAAGCCATGTCTTTCCACAGCCAGGCCTTAAGCAGCACTTTGTAGGATATTTTTCAAGGAAGAAAATTCGCCCTTCCTCGTAGTATTGATGCTGTGAGAATGAAGAGAGATCCTTTAATCTGAGGATAAATTTTTTTGCCTGCTTCCTAGGACAGGTGAAAGAAGGGAAGAAGAAGGAGTTGTCTGAATTACCTGACTCTAGTGAAGCAGAAATATAGCCTAGAGGCCAAACAGGAGCATATGATATTTAAAAAATACAAGTTGCCCTTTCTGGCTCAATATTAAAAGTGAGTCAATGGATTGCATTGCACCAATCTGCCTCATAGATAACAAATGTTTTCCAGGAGCTCAGGCCTTGTGTGACATTTCTGTTTCCCTGAACTCCAGCTTAGTCAGGAAAAGAGTAAGATAAGTTAGCTCTGTAAAACAGGAGCTTAGCTTAACTGTCATCGGTAACAATTTAGCCACATAAAAGAAATATAAAGTTTGTGCATTGTGCTTAAGAGTACATATCCTTAAGAGGTAACAAACTGTCTGCAAAACAGAGAACAGAACCCAGGAAAGTCATTTTCAGGCAAAGGCCCTTTAGCCAAGCTTCTTCACCGGTGCCAGGTCTTTTTCCTTTGAAGCGAGTGGACTTCTGTCATTGCCTTCAAGAGAATACAGATTCAGGCAAAAAGCCTCATCCCAGGCTGTTTGAATATAAAAATGCAGCAGGGCTCAATTCAGCAGAAGGATGGCCTTGAAAGAATATATTACATGTGTTAAAAATGTGTTTACTTAACTAAGTTTTCCATTAAAACAATTAATATTTTGAAATATATTGCAGATCCACGTGAACATTTTCTTAACTTGTGTACAGTAGGTCCATCCAAGTGTGCAGAATCTGTGTTGAGTCTATTCAAAATCATCAGAATTACTGCATATACCCATACGTTCAGCCTGCAGGAAAAAGACCTCCAGATTGCTATGATATATCCACAGATCTTAACTGAAACAGCTCTAAATGTGTGACCATGCACATATTCTCAATTTTAATCTAAAATTCCCAGAGAAATGTTCAGCAGCCTGCAAAGTATTTTCTAGGTCTAATAAATGTTCAAAAATTTCAGCTGAATTTTAAAAGGCTTCCAATATTGATCTTTGTGGGGTTTTTTCTAGGAACGTGTAGAAGTCGTCTATAGGAAAGCATAGTTGTAAAGTAGTCCTGAATTTAAACTCTCAGGGCTTTTATCATCTCATTCATAAATCAGCCAAACTTGGAAAATAAATAGGATTCGTGCTACCACTTCTTTTCTTGGAAGGTTCTGACATCCAGCCACAGTTTTCTTGCAGTTAGAAATTTCATTTTCATTTCCTTCGTGAATTTCTTCAGATTTGGGTAATGAACTGTGATTTTCAGCCCATGATGTGCAGACACTGGGTAATCTACAGAGAGCGTCCAGAGACTTCTCGGCAACACACACTCAACAGCTGTGTACTAACTTCCCAAGATTCACAGTCCCACTGGGAAACGTTTAGGTGCTTACCAATAACATAAAGAATGAAAATTTTTGATGCCTGTGTCAGGCATTAACTTGTGTAACAGCTCAAATAGCTGTTTCCACACCCCACTCTTTAACTATGAAGTAATAGAGCGCTATGAAATCAATTTGGCGATATGATTCTATTTTAGTTTCCTGTTATATGACACTCTCTCCATTCACTGGGTCATACTCTTAGTTATTCCCTGCACCTGCAGAACAATTTTGAGGAGGCAGCCCTCTACGCTACATAGCGAGAATGTTTTATCCTGACTAGGTGTGATCAATAGTGCTGCTAACGGTCTGATAGCATCACTTTCTGCAGTGCCTGAGTTTTCCTTGGGGAACACTCACACAAATATTACTTGGGTTCAGCACTTAAATCCTCGTGAATATAGTTTGCAAAGCACAAACTGCAGGTACTGTAGCAGAATGCAATGAAGCATTTCAGGTCATGTTGGTATTTGACTTTTGATAATTATTTGTTGGGCACACAGCAACTATTAAACACAATCCATCCTTTTTTTTTTTGTCCTCTGCAATAACAAAAGGCCATAAAATTCTCATGTCAATTCTTATGTCATAAAATTCTCATGTCAATTCACTACTTTGATTTTGCTGTGGTTTAGTATTTAGACCAACAGCAAACAGACTTAAATGTGTGTTGTCACCACCGTGTAAAATCTCTACATTACGCTTTGACTAAATGTAACCAGCACAATACCTGACAATGTCTGCCTAAACCTCTCACAGAGAACTTCAGAAAAGCTGATGTGTTGAAAAGTTCTTTCTTTAAAAAAATATAACATCAGTTTTTGCTCTTAAATCAGAAACCAAGACCATGACAACAAGCTTGTACAAGTGTTCTTCAGGAACATATTTCATAGAACTGGTCTAAACCAATTATCACCTAATGAGCTTTTCTGATAAAAAACAGGTTTCTTGAGCTTTATACAGACTCTCTGGATTTTTATCCAAAAAAAAAAAATTAAATTAAACTAAAATATGATTGCTAAGAAGAACAAAGCATTTCAGATGAGTTAACCATCTCGTTTTTTTCGTATAAGATTATATCTAGGTGCTGATTTGGATTAAGATGACCAGTTTCAACATATGGTATATTTTCATTGGGGATCTTAAACAAGATTTGGTGTCTATTTCTCCTTAAAGGGAAATAATTGAACAAACAAACAAAATAAATCCCCAAAAAGCGCTCAGAAAAAAATCCAGTTCTTAACAGGAAATCTATATTCTTGAAGATTCTGAAAGAAATTCTCCATTTTAAGAAAAAGCAGAAGCTTCATAATCAAAATTCACTATCTCTGAAGATTAACTTCATGAACACTGTTACTCTTACTGCATTAAGCTAAGCAGGTGCTAATTCCTTACAGATAAAATACTGAATTAGTATAGTACATCTGCTTCAGCCCTCTCTAGCAGGATAGGTGGAAGAGGGGCATTTTAACAAATGCCCCCTGAATCACAGCAAGGATTTGGTGTTCTTTTACTTGGGTTCACATCTAATCAAAACCTTCAGAGTTTCTTGTTATACATCATAACTCATAAAAGATATTCAAAGAGTAATTGAGGAATGGCTGCTTAGAAAGATAAAGTTTTTAAAGGCATTGCAAGCCCAGTCTTGGCCCCTCCATCATGAAGTTTCTAGAAGAGGTAAATTTTATATTCTTTTTATTTATTTTCTGAGCATTCACATTATTACAAGGTTGTCTCTTCAGGCGTTTCTTCAGTTACTATGAGAACAGCAGTTCCTGTCTTGGCAAAAGCAGAGATTTTTCAAAAACTTCATTATATTCCACAATTCAATGCTCTAAGAAAAAAACATCATCTGATGTCATAAACCATGTGACCAGATTCAACCAACAACTTGTAAAACCTGGTCTCAGTAAGGCTTTGCCCCAATAAAGAAATTTCTGAGGAATCTGTGCTATGGAAGAAGAATTTCTTGTTAGCACTTTGCAAACACCAGGCAAACAGTAGCAAACAATTAATTCTCCTTATCTATCATCTTTTCAGCTCTGGGTTGAGTAAAGTTAATGTGCACATCGTAGAGCAATGACAAGCTGTGTAGTCACTGCTATCATGCTTACAGAGCTTTCAACTGTTTTGAGCTTCTCCTTTTATTGGGGTTTTCTTTTTTCCTGCTATGTCTTCCCAAAGCTAATCATGTGTGTTTGTCAAACCTGAACAGCTTCAGCCCTTTAGAAAAAAGAATTGCGGTAAGCTGTTTGTCTTGTTATTTCATCTCATGATTTCAAGGGTATCTTTGCCTTTTCTGGTTAATTTTAAGCAGCATTTTTTGGGGGGAAACAGATAGAGTTTAACTTAGGGTCTATCTCTGCTATCTCCTGGTTTCTTAAGGTCAGGAATGTAAGTTGAAAGCTAACCCAGTCACTCTGGATAGAAAGAAAGCCCCTCCAACAGTCTCACAAAGTAGAGTCTACAAGAACTCGCTGACTTCATGATTTCATTTAGTATTGGAGAAGCCTACACTGAGCACCCCATTTCTAGCTGTTCAGCAATAGCATGACAAATTGCACCCTTATATTTCCTATTCTTAAGTGCGAAATGAGATTTGCCCATCCTGACAAGACTTTTGGAGATGATGCGTGAAGAATGGTAACATCTAAAGAGCTGGAAACACCAATTTAGTACCTTGTCATACTTGATAAATAAACTGGTTATATTTTTCAGGAGCAATAATCAGTTTTGAAATGTGTGATCCTGGGTATGATCCTGCTTCCAGAGCAAACATAAATGTACATATTGCTGTACTTTGTAACAGGAATACACCAGCTGTTCACATTCAAGATCCCAACCATCCAGTGGCAAGGGTGGTTGCAGATTTCACCGTGGATGTAGAAGCTGCCTGCAAAGATGTAGGATGAGGGCTAAGTGGATGAATAAGTGGGTGCATCCAATTACCATTATTGCTTAAAATCAACCCTCATCATCTCTGTAGTCTCTCCAAGTTGAATACATCTTGGTAGATTTATGCGTGCTTTTAAGCTGTTCAGAACAGACTTCCCTTCCTACAAGCTATAAACCTTAATTAATTAAACACATTTTTCCAGTGCCTGAATTTATAAATCCAAAAATAAAATAAGAAAAGAACTTAAAAACAGCTGTATAGAGCCAGATACAAAATTTATCTGGGCTAATTCCTTATCTCTGATACTGGCTAGTGGAAGATCCTTAGGGAATGCACATAACTAAGAGCAGATTTATAGTGAAATCATTCCTCTGGCAAATCCTTCAGGCAGTCAGTGATGTAACGGCTTGCTACTACAGTTAATAGTTCTTGACTGATATAGTCTCATTTAAAAAAAATTTAGTCCATTTCCAAGCACTTTCATTCAAATTTCCAGAACATTCTGAGACAATTTAATTACGTTCCATGTGAAAAACTATTTCGCTGATGGTTTTGAAAAGGTTGCCTGATAATTGTAATGTGTGTACCTTATTCTCTGTGTTTCAAGAAAGGAAGAATGATGATTTACTGCTCACTTTTTCAATGTCATTCATTGTTTTCAACATCTCTGATCATGTCCATCCCAGTCGTTGCCAAGGTTAAGACACTATTTTATAGGGTTCTTCCATATTGCAGAAGTGGTTAAACACCTTTCACATGTTTTGCCATCTTTGTAGGGTTTTTTTTCCCCTCCTTCTGAGGTGAAATATCAGTTCTGAGATGACACAATTCTCAAGAAACACTACAGATATGGATTTACACAGAATTGTTGTGGTGGTTTGGATCTCCATTCCCATCCTAACAAATCCTAAGAACCCTTTTGCATCTAAAAACCTTCTAAAGGCTGCACCAGTGTGAAGTGTTTCCAACATCCCTCCTCCAAGTAGCAATAATTAATGTAGAGACTTTCACAGAGAATGGATATTTATGGCTGCTTCTTTCCACTTGGGTTACTTTGTGTTTAGCAATGCTTGATTTCGTCTGTCATTCCCTCTTCCAGTCATCCATATCATAATTTAAATAAAAAAAATCTCTAAAGAAGTGACATTTGTTCTTAAACCACTTCTTCCAGAGTCCAGTGAGGTCAGCAGAAAAAAATTAGATGAGCTTTCAGTTGGACCAGATGGTATTATGTTGCCAAAGATTTTACAGTATTTTCAAAGCGGAAAACCACTTCTGAAGTGGAAATGTTTTCCAATCATGTTCAGCAGCTGAGCTGCACATTCTAGAGATTAGAAAGGGACTGTCTTACCCACAGAAAGACTGGATGGCAACACCACAAAAAAAGAAAGTGGTACCACAATACAGTTATTCAGATGCATTTTAATTCAAATAGGATGGGAACGCAGGGTAGGAAATGCTGAAAGCCACAGAAATAGATTTTTTTCCTCTCTTGCTTCAGTGTAATTTAAAACATCAAACCATTTTTAATGAGTTTTAGAGAAACCAAGTCTTGGCTGTGACCTTCTATGCCAAAATTTAGCCTAGAGAAAATTTTCCAAGCTGATTTATAAATCCTATAAAACAGAGGGGTTGATGGTGGAAACAGTGAGCTGCAGACACCAGTAGGATATGGTGTTACAGTCTTATTTTTAATTTTAAATCTGGGAGAAGTTCTGGACGGTGTATTTACCTTGTATTCCAGTCAAGACACTCTGCACAAAACTTTGTCCTTAAAGAACTATGACTTTGATATTCTGCACTTTGTTAGGCTCAGGGAGAAAATCATGTTAGCAAAATAAAACATACAGAAAGAAACATATTCCACTAAGGTTTTATCTTCAACAGAGGGACATAATTTGCTGCAATAAACAGCAAACAGGCTACTAAACTCCTTGTGTAGAAGGACAGCTTCTGTCCTTCTGTTGGGCAAGTAGTTTCTGCACACATTTCTCATTCTGGTATAACGCTGAATAAGGTCTTCGAGGTACAGAATTCCTTACTGTCAATATGCCCCTGTGGACACTGTATAGGATCTCTAGGAGATAACTGTCATGCAAGTAAGTAGTAATGACTAAGTTACAGCAATCATATTTTCCTGGAGAGTTAGTAATAATAAGAGTTTACAACCATCAGCTCTACTGTGTAACGCTGTCTTATTGATTTCCTTGTCAACAGGTCACACAGCACCTGGCAACTTTTGCATTAAAATGTGATTTTATTTAAGGGTAAAGTCGTTAACTCATAGCCTCTGGCATTCTGCCTTAGAGGTCAAGGGCACAGGTACATCATATTACCCCCGTATATATTACCCATCTGATCTATTCCCTATTCTGCACCATTCTACAACAGCTTTCCCAGGATATTCATGTCCCCTCAGTGTGGTTTCCAAACAGGTACTTACCTACACATGCTTATTTTCTGAGTAAGTTTTCAGTTTCACTGTTGTCTTCTTGGTTCCTGAATTTCTCCCTTCTTGGAGATCATACTAGCCCCCAGAATTTACTGTTCCTTTGGAAATTTCATCTGCTACCTTCTCAGCACATACATTTCCTCTCCTCAGCCTTTGCTTTCTTGTAATTATTTCTCCATTCAAACCTATTGCCATCTATAGAATTTACATAAATGCAAGCAAAAGAAAATATTTATAACAAGCCAGAAAGAAGCTCAGGGGAAAAAAAGTTGTATAGAAAAAGGAATTTTTGTTGGGATTCTTTGACATTAGATAGTGTTGACATCCTTGTCTGTGTTGGTCATTTAAATGGCTCTCAAAGGAGTTCACAGGATAGATCATCACAGTATCTATTTAACTCTCTACCTGGGGTGAAATAAATTGTATATAGGAGCATTTCTTTCTTTCAGTTGACTGTAAAGAGATGATCAATAACTAGCTCAGAGGTAAACAACCTGCCTTGTAAATGACTCAGATAGGATGACCTGTCTCTCTCCTTCATTTAGTTTCACTACACACAGTACATGAACAGAAGGGCAGGATACCATGACTCTATCCTGCACTGACCTTGAAGAAAGCAGACCTCTTGACTAATAAATGTTTTCTTAACTAATTAGTTAATAACAAACTGCATTTATCATCTTTGTAAGAATTTCATTGACTCCAAGCAAATGCTGTATCCACAAACCTCCTGGCAAAGACTTCAGTCCTTTAAATCCAGTTTAAAGCAACAACCACTGGGATTACACTGAGCATAATAGTTTAACAAAGCTGATGATGAATAGCACTCCAAGGAACAATACGAAAAAATGCTTTTATTCTGCACAGAGTAGGACCAGTGGATGTTGTTCCAGCTCCTGAAGAAAATTTATACTTTGCTTAAGATATTGGTGACGGAGGTCATGGTGGTGGCAGGGCTATTTTATGCTTCTATTGTTTACTTTGTGCACTTTCTACTTGTGTACTTAATTTCCAAATCAAGTGGATGGGAGCCTGGAGATGTGGTGAATATTCCTAACTCCATTACTGACTCGGTGAAGCAAATGAAGAGGTCTCTTAACCTCTCTGTACCTCAAATATTCTATTTGTGAAATGGAACTTGTCCTTTTACCTCTATAAAACACTTTGGGACTTAAGGGACTGTTATCACTATAGTCAGCGCTAAGCCAACAGCTCAAAACAATCAGTCCTGACACTGGAGGTCACAGCAAAAACCATGAAGACTGCCCCTACCCAGGGATCAGTTCTATACTGTGAAAAAATCTAGACTATTTAAATACATTCTCTGGTTTTCCTGTCTACTCAAGAAAAAAGAGGGAGAGGGAGAGGGAGAGAGGAACAAAGAAGCACTTCAAAGGTCCTGTCCCCTTGCCCAGAGCACTGAGATCTCACAGCGTGCTGTATGACATGGCGACAGTTCCTAAGCTTGAGAGAGATCAAAACTGCAGCTCCATCAGCTCTTCTTTATAATAAAGCTAATGACATTAACCACTTCACAAGAATAAATCTTTCATTTCCGTTGCACTTTGATTTTTCCTTTTCACTTTTATCTTCACTGGGTTATGGTTTGAATAAAAATCTTTAGGTATAAGGAAGTCGAGCTGGTTGCAGAAGGTATGTCTGGGATGAGACTGTAAGATAGAGGCCCCGGAAAGGTCACCACCTTATAGGGTGGCTTAAAATTTCACCCTGTCATTTATTAATCTGCTTTAGTATGTATATCAGCTTCTAGTCTGGAGGAAGTTTGCTTTGTTTCAAAATTTCCCTCTTCATCATTGAGAGGAACACACACAAAAAAGAAAGAAAAGAATGTGTAAGCATGAAGATATACCATTTTTCCCTGCTATGAGTTTTGTCATTGCAGAGGAGGAAGAAGTCTGCTCTGATATTGCCTGAACCCCTCAACATAAGCCAATGACAATATGTCAAGGAGGACAAGAAGCTAAGGAGACTAAAAGTGCTACCCTATCCTTGATGCTTTATTTCAGCTATCTGGGCCTGATTCTGTATAAGCTTGGACACTGAGACCTCTGACAAAGGAGTTCAGAGGTCTTCAAAGATGGATTATCTTCTGACTGTGCCTTGCGTTTAATTCTTGCCACATAATTTGCAATGCTTTACTTAAGTGTACGTTACATTCTTCTTTTGTAAATTGTACTGAAAACACGCAGAGATGTTCTTGGTATTTAAGGCAATTTTTTTTTTCTTCACTTCAAGAATTTGGCAGATATTATTGCAATAATTACTTCAGCAGGTAACATCTCAGTTTCCAAACCTTTGGACTAGCTTGTTTGCCTGGATAGGGATGGGGGAGAGGAAGGAAATACAAATTGCTCCAGAAAAAGCAGCAAATGAATCCTCAAGCTCCACAAATATTTCAGTTTCTGATATGCACGGTACATCAACCCACTTTGTTGTCCCATGAAGGAAGCTACTTAGTCATGATAATATTAATCGGGGTTTTTTCCGTTGTTTTCTCACCACTTCCCTTTCCAAATCCTTCTTTCCGTACATCCTTCATTTTAAAGACATTAAACAGAATTTAACCTAAATAAGCAAATTAGACCATCGGTTTCATACTGCAATCTCACGCAAATTAATATCTGAGGAAAACTGCGCACTATTTAAGAGGTCTCAGTTGAGCTATAATTTTTCAGCCTGGGTAAAAATTTATAAACCTCCATGAAAGAAAATGGGTTTTCTTTTTCCTTTTTCGGAGGGGAGGAGAAGCGTGTTTTGGGTTTTGTACTTGTTGTTGCAATAGTTTCTACAATTGCAATTGCAGTTCAGGGCCAGAAACTTGCTGTTCATGAAAAATTAGAATGTGCAGAATGTTGTCAAAGGAGTTGAAGTTTGCAGAGAGATGCGAAGATCTCAGGTTCCGTGATTTATGTGGGTGTTTGCCCGCATCTTTTTCTGTCCTCGTTATAAAGACAAAGTTTTAAGGTAGAGCGTGCTGTCTGGCTCCCTGGTACAGAGACAAGGAGGTTTGAAAAGCTCTTGTCACTGCCTTAAGTCAAGGCATGTTTTCGATGAAGACTATTAAACTAGAAAAAAATATGTACTGTCAGAGACTTCAGGCATGTGATGGCATGAGGGGAGGGGAAGAGGTTCCCAAACGGACTTTGCCTTCACTGATCAAGGAAATTAGAAATTCCCTGGGCAAATCAAGTGCAAAATTGGTAGTGTAGAAGTGTACTTCATTCTGTTCGCTGTGCCTTTCCTGAAGTACAGAGAGAAGGCTACACACTTCTCAAGATATTTGCCAGTTTGGAGTTAAATAAGTCTCTTCTTCTGTATTAACAGAAATTTGGACATCATTTTAATATGGGCCACATCCAAACCAACATTATTAGCTTTTCTAGTTTCCAAATGAAGAAGCTGAGGCACAAAGCACTTAAGTGATATGGTCCCATTCTCACCATGGGACAGAATTTGTAGTCTGCTCCAACTCTATCCCTTTTTTCTATCAGAAAAAAAAAAAATAAAGGCTATAATAAATGTTATTTAAAAGAACAGAGAATCAAATGAGTTATTAAAAAAGCATAAATTTTCTTTCTTTTGTTACTTAATGCATTAATAATTAAATAAAGAATAATAATTAAATAATAATTAAATAAAGAATAAAAAGAAATGCAAATAGGAGTAAGTTTTAGATATACAAAAATTACTGGTAGGCATTAGCATGAACTTTTGAAATGATTCTACAGGTCATTCTAAGGAATTAAAAATGAAATAGACAAAAAATACATAAACAAAGTACAGGTAGCACAAAATCATACTTATATTACAGCAACAATGCATTACACAATGTAGCCACGTGTTCCAAAATGTAAGAATAATAACAGGTTTCTCTGTCTGGAGAAGTGCGATATGACTCAGGCATCAGGGAAAGGTTCACTGCTATGATTTGATGGAGCTGTCACCTTTTAATATGTGATGCCAAAAAAAAAAAAGAAAAAGATTCATAGCTCCTTTCTCAGTCAACTTTAATTAGATAGGGGGAGGAGAAGATTGGCTGTGGAGGGGATACACCATATGCTGGTGATATCTGAAAATACACAGACAAATACAATGAAACATTGCTATTGCTCCATCGAAGTCTATCTGCTGCCCTTTTCTAGTATACATTTAATAAGGAGATCACTGGGGGAAAAGAAACAGAGCAGGCAACATCTCCATGACTAGTTCTGGACCAGCTGTCTTAACTGGAAATCTTGGATGTTAACCTAATACATATATTATTTTTAACTAAGAGGTCCCCATTCCTGCAAATGCAGGCAGGTTTTTTTAGCCTCCCACACATAAATAATTTAATTGACTTCAAGGGGGCTGCTTTCACTGCTAGTACTGAACATCTGTTTAATGCTTGAAGGAGCAGCACCCTAATTTTCTTTTCCAAATAAGCCTCATGATGCATAAAATAATAACTGATGGACAATAACTGTGTAAAATTAATTGACTCCATATGAGTTTACAAGGCTAAGAAGGAAAACTAATAGAGAGAGAAATGTAGTGTTTAAAAATCTATGAGAGAGAGTTTCACAAGAGGTTTATAAACCATCTTAATAGCAGTGTAAGATGTTTTGTCAGGGCATTTGTGCCAGGCTAATCCCTAAGGTAATCCCATTGTTGGATATAGGAATTAAGAAGGAAAAGGGTATGGGAAAATTGGCAGAATGGTCCTACCATTAAGGTGCTGAGTTGTGATCCAATACCTTGTTCCCTTCCCAACGCTACAATGGCAGACACCCTCTGTAACCTTAGGAGTTACTGTTCTACAGACTATAGAATCAACCCTCATTACCGGAGCTCCGAATGCCTTATAGCAGTGCCAGCCCCAATGTAAAACACTGCTCTTTTCAAGAGGAGCTGTGGAAGGCTGTAAAGATTTCTACTGCCACCTTCCACTTAATTTTAAACAGATCTTTCTCACACATGGGCCAAAACAACATTAAAGTAAGCAATACCCATGGCTCTCCTAATTTCACAGTAAAAAAAAGTGTGCAAGGTGTACTTTATCCCTTCTTCCGTTGGTTGATTTATTAATTTATTTTTTTTTTTAATATTATTTTTCAGGAAGGGCAGAAGTTGAGGACAAGAGGGAGAGAAGACTTGAAAACTCAGTAAAAATAAGCAGATTGTGGAGTGGGAGTTTTTTTTGGAAATGTGATACTTCTTCGAGGGGGCACAAAGAAGCAGATTGAAACAGCATAATTGCAACATGTGCCTTTGGAAAATAACATGCAATAACTGCAAGCCAGGGCAGAGCCACGAGAGAGCCAAGGTCAAGCTGCATGAACAACCTGAACTGTGGCATTTCCTGAGTTTTACATATCTGACTTTACTGCCTGAACTTTTTGTCTTCCTAGTTATTTTCTATTGCATATATGAAACACATTCAACGCTACTCGTTAGCAGTTGCTGTTTAAAAGGAAACGGAATAAAGCCGTGTGGGCTATACATGCTTGTGTGGGGAAAATAATCACGGAGGAGGTCTTAATATTTCTTTAGCCTTTTGTTTTGAGGAACTGCAGAGTGAAATATTGCCCTCAGGACAGAAAAAAAAAAGCTGTTTTAGCGTTACATGAAGAAATTTCAGCCTTTAGCTGTAGGCATTGCATCATAGTCCCAGTAACCCTCAATCCCTAGATGATATTTTACCACATTTTCCCTCCACAGTCACTATTTATGTATGGGCTGGGAGAGAGAGCAGTCAGTGTGGTGTGTTATATGTATGTAGTGGTTTGTTTTGTGTGCACGTAGGGAACTTGAGGTTTTTTCCCTAACAATTCAGGCAGCTTTATTTTAAGTTCTCTGAACATCTACATGCAGAAAACTGCTTCATAACAGCTGTAGAGAGAGTGGTGAAAGAAGAGGCTCTGATATCAAATTATATTGGGGAAAAATCAAAAAACACCAAACAATCCCTCTCACCCCCCCAAAAAAAATAAAAACATATTCAGAAAACTTTTCTTTTGTTCTCAGTTCTGGATAAAAAAACACATCCATCCAAAACCAGCTGGTTGTGGCACCCTATTGAAGGTTTACATGGATGCAATATAATCTAAATTCAGTCCATTGCGTCATATTTAACTTGCAAAATTTATAGTACAGCAGAGGCTGATTTACTACTGAAACCATGGAATTCACAGCCTGGCACAAGCTGGGGACACAAAGAGTTAGAGCATGCTTTCAGCTAGCCTGCAAGAGCCACTGTGGGGCAAACAGTGAACAAAGAATAATTTCACCTTATAGGGGGTCAACTGATGTGTCATTTGCCAAAAACATATTGAAGGCTAAAGCAGACACAGCCCATGATGGCAAATATCTTCAGACTATCAAAATGGCAAACTCCACTTAGACTTCTCCCAGTTAACCCAAGTTATACTTTTTTCCTAACAAGACAAAATCATAGAATCACAGAATCATAGAATGGTTTGGGTTGGAAGAGACCTTAAATATCATCTAGTTCCAACTCCCCAGCCATGGGCAGGAACATCCCAATAGATCAACGCTCAAAGCCCCATCCAACCTGGCCTTGAACACCTTCAGGAGTGGGGCAGCCACAGCTTCCCTCGGCAACCTGTGACAGTGGCTCACCACTCTTGTGGTGAAGAAATTCTTCCTAATGTCCAGTCTTTATCTGCCCCTCTCTGGTTTATATCCGTTCCCCCTCATCCTATCACCACAAGCCTTTGTGAACAGTCCCTCTCCAGCTTTCTTGTAGCCCTTTGTAGCCTTCTCTGGACCCGTTCCAACAGTTTCACATCCTTCTTAGATTGAGGATTCCAGAACTGGACACAATACTCCAGATGAGGTCTCACAAGATGGGTTGTGGAATCCTGGAAATCAGCGGTTTTTTTCTACTTTCCCATAGTGTTTCCTGTCCTTTCTGGGCAAATGATATCTGAGAATAAACAAAAGATCAAGATAAAGATGTGTTCTAAGTTGCTGATGGTGTCACTGATCTCCAGATGAGGGTTGAATTGGTAGAACAGCTGACAAAAGGGATGTCTACCATTCCTTCTGGCTGGAATTGAGTATTTCTAAAATTAAGTTTTGCACACAGAAGACTCTACATAGATAATGGGGAAGCTGGAGATTAAAGTAGGGGCTGAAAGCAAATAAGTGACCTGACTTAAAGCTTACCACACGTGATTTTGATAAATTAAAGAAGACTTTACCTGACTGTTCTTGGATTTATTAGATTACATTTAAACAGGAACAAAAGCAGTGAACAGAAAAAATGCCTAACAAAGCAAAGGAAAAAAAACCAGCTCCAGCAGAGCAGGATGGAAATAACACTTTTCCTTTGCTAGAAGGAGATGAGGGAAGTTTCTACTGATTGTTGCAGTAATTACAGCTATAGGGTCAAGAATACCTTCCCAACAGAAGTCTGTGTTGACATGCTGTGGTTTTTATAACTTGGGCCTTCTCTTGACCATTTTCCATTGTGAAGGGATCCTCATACTAATGTTTGATGTCTACCATTGCAAAGCGCTGTTTTTAAAAAGGCAGAGACCAGTTAAATTATTAAAAAGCTTTTTTTTTTTTTTAATTTACACTGTACTTTGTTCAAAATTTTGAGACATATAGCATGAACACACTAGCAGATATCCACTAGAGAGTCCTTAAGCATACATTCCTTGAGAAAACATCCAGACAGGAGCCTAGGAAAAAGAGCCAAGGCTGAAGAGCTGCAATTCCCTCTTCACTGTGGTCTTACACAGGGGTAATTCCACTAAATTCAGGATCCTGACTCTATGCCCAAATGAAAGCATGAATTTAACAGTGCTGCAATGTTGATATAAATTCTGGACTGAAGGGAAGGCAAAAGAAAAATTAAAATTATGCCATATTGAAGGTCACATTTAAGATGGAAAATTACCCGTGCTTCCTGCTGTGGTGTGTGGTCCATCCTACACATATCCTAATTTTTCTTACTGTTATCTTACTGTTAAATTTTGAATGTGTTACACAAAGAGATTATGACATTGCAAAGTGTCTGCAGATCAAAACAAATGTTCCCCCCTCTCTCTCTCAGAGCAAAGCCTGTATATAGTCCACACAGTGATATATGAGCAATGCACACACCGCAGAAAAATGACAGAACAAAATCCCCATCCTAGCTTTTTCGGTACGTCAAAAACTATTGCTCTGAAATCAAAACTAAGTGGAACTGAATGGTCTCAACAGGCATCTAGCCAAAGAGGAGAACAGCGGGGAGAAGATAAAAAGGTAGCAGCAACAAGCAGAAAAGCAGACAAATTGAGGATAACAGTACCCAACGCCATAATCATAATCAGAGCAATTGAATTGCACCTTGAAAGATCACATTTACTTGGATCCTGTGCGGGTCCAGGATGCATGTATTTGTATAAAAAGCCAGGTGTCAGGAACCATCCCCTCCACACACCCCACCCCATCTCTATTCCTGCTTGTGGTTCCCAAGGACACTGTCATCTACATTATCCCAGACCTCCTGAAGGAATCTGACTACCGACTACAGAGCACGCAACCCTCCTTTATGGTGCTTTGCCTCCACATCTGGCCCTGACTTCCATAGATGGTAGCTTCTAGATACAATTGAGTCCTAAATTCAGATGTTTTTTTGCTTTTTAAAGCAGCCACTGGGCAATGATTTATCAATGAACACTTTGCAACCAACTGATGGAACAGGTTTGATGTGAATTGTTGGTGGACACATTAAATAGAAACACAGTATTAATCAAATTATGCTGTGGTCTGAGATCAATTACTGCGTACAAAAAGCACAGGCATGGCAGAGGTTTGACTTATACCAGTGTGTGAAGAGGGCTACAAGTTTTGTGCATCAGTTATCACAGTGACTGCTTTTCCATCGCTAAAGTTCACAGCAAAAGCTCGGCACAAATAACAAGCTTCGATTCACAAGAGCAAAGAACTGATGTGAGAAGATCGTTGGCTGGTGTGTGTGTTTTCCTCCTAATTTTGTGGTTAAATATCTTTTCAAACAACAATGTTTAAATAAATATTAATGGTTAAAAAAGTCTGAATTTGAGCAGAACATCAGAGCCACATCTGCATCTCGTAGCTAATGTAACAATGCCTGCCAAAGTCTAAACCTCAAAGTCATTTCACAGATATTTAAGTCGGGGATTTACTGAAAACCAATTACTTAAACGCCTACTATGGCCAATGGATAATTGATACTAGATAATTCCAGAGGTGTATTCATTTTATCCTTAAAAGCACATGCCTTCCTAAGATAAGGTGACAAATTCTGCAAAGGCTGAACATAGGGAATGAGATTCTCATCTAGGACAACAACTCACCCATGGATAAGCAGGCCGTGTGAGAATAGGTTGTGGCACAAATCCAGAGCATCATTTGATTTTGCACCTAGGACTTACCAAAAAAATGTTGTTAAATTAATGTGCATTAATGTGCCCTCCTAGAAACTAAAAATAACACAGAAAATATTAATATAACATAAGGATATACCATTCTGTGTTCCTTTATTATCCTGGAGTTAAGAGAATCCTGACTATAGTGAGTCATTCTTTCCACTTGCATTTGGTTTCTAACCAAAGGAACTCTGAATCTTCATGTGAGCTCAGGATACCCCTAAAAAAATTAAGTACAGGGAACGTGAACCGAGGCAACAGGGATCTCAATGTCAGTGGTTGGAAGGAGGGACAAAATACAGAGGTTCAGACTTTGTCTGTAGCTTTATGGAAAGAACAAACTAAGTGAGGCATCAGAATAGAACACTTGAGGAGAAAGTATTCTATACCTATATGCACCAAGACACGAGTTTCTGTCTTTCAGAGGGTGCATAACCATGTTAGCTCATTAGTACTTCTGGAGAAGACAAACTGTGTAAGAGCTTTAGGGTTTTCGGACAGGAGTTGGCTCATATCCAGCCTGCTAAGGGCTTGGGCAGAGGAGACTGGGATTGTCTTCACCACCCATGCAGGCGTGACCTTGGTAACGTTTAAATCTGCACTGAAGCATCTGACCCCTTTTAAAGACACAATAGATGGTCCTGTTGTTTGGCCGTGTTGTTGGAATAACTGTAATTCACCTTATAAAGAGAGGGAATGAAGTTGGCAAAGTTCTTGCTGTGCAGCAAGCGATAAAATCTCTGCAGCAGCTCTGGACTGAAAGAGTAGCTCAGACCGTGGGTTGTGTATCCACGCACAGGGAAAGGCAGGTGGATGGATATGGAAGTAGTATCAATAAAAGCAGGATATATTAAAACTAATAAACATCAGAAAGCAAAATGCCAAGAGGAACTGAGCTGTTCCAGGCTGCACAGCTACTGGAGTAACTTCCAGCAAGTCATGCACATGAAAGGAATTGGGGAACCTCTTGGGGCAGTGACTGAGGGCATCTGCTGAAGTGCTTTAATAACAGTTGCAGTTAGGGGAGATTTTTCCAAAGCACTGATAGTACACATGATGCTCAGACCCATTAGATTTGAAACAGTCAGTCCCTTGGAAATCCCTTCTTTGGCTCTTTCTAAAGCAGTTTATACCTATGAAATTAAATGCACTTTACCAGGGAAGGCATTACACTCCACACACTCTTAGGAGAATCAAGGCATACACACATGGGAAACCCTCAGTGGCAGAATTAGAAGGCAAATAGAAATTTCAGCCATGTATCATCCACTTGGCCTTATCCTTCTTGTCAATTCAGCTATGATACCCAGACTGTTGAGCCTGCTACAACATGCAGTGAAGCCTTCCTTGTGATCCATATGCTAATTTTTTATCTGTGAGCTATATATACTTCCATAGCATTAATTACATTTTAGAAGTTTCTTCTGTCTCTCGCTGGTTCCACTAGTCTGTCCTTACAAGGCATAAATATACTTTTTCAAAATTCAGACTATGATATCAAAGTTGTCCCTTCTGGCTTGAAAAAATGTAAGCTCATTGGTGTTTCAGACTGGAAGAAATGCTGTTACTAAATATAAACCAATGTCTCTTTTCCTCTCCCTGTCTTTTTCAATTTTTTGTTTCACTAGATACAGTAAAAACTTGGTCTCTCAAGCTACAGCAACCAGTCTCAGCAATGAGGCTGCATTTTTGCTTAGGGGATCGTTATGGTTTTTTTATTTCCAACCACGTGCACTTGCTGTCAAATTCCATGTCATTTTTATTTAATCTGATTTTCTATCAAGCTCATTCTCTGTCTCCCAAGCCTTCCTGTTTTCCAGCTGGGCATTTTTTTAAAGCAGTGATTTGCAAAACATTAAAGAAGGCATATAAATAAATTACTGTCTGGAGAGTGAGTCATCACTATTTAATAGGAGACTGTATCATAAGCAGTGGCTGCATGTTGGCAAAGCAGGTCCATGCTGCTCCCAGTTTTATCCCACTGCTCTTTGCTGCTCCAGAACGTTCTGCAGGCTTGTCCTGTTCTATCACATAGAATCATAGAATCATAGAATCATAGAATATTTTGGGTTGGAAGAGGCCTTAAAGTTCATCCAGTTCAAACTCCTCTGCCATGGGCAGGGACACCTCCCACTGGATCAGACTGCCCAAAGCCTCATCCAACTTTTCTAGTGAGACAACTAGTTTCTAGAGGTCACAGAGCAGGACTTGGAGTCTCCTCTTGGTGCCAGTGGGTATGCTTATCAACTCTGGTGTTGTTTTCCCTCCAATGCCTTGTAAAGAAAAGGCAAGGAGGGCAGAAAGAGGACAACCTGAAGACACAAGCAAAGGGTTTTGTCGGAAACTAACAATCCCATTTCAGATTTCTGTGCCTCTGTTCCTTCTTTGGGTAACCAAGGCCCATCTCTTCCTATGTGTTTATATCATAGTCACCTTAACAATACCCTGATCTTAAATGAGACTTTTTGATAAACCCTTAAAAAAGAGAAATACACTTCTTTTAACTTATGTACTAGTTTATGACCCGTGGGGACTCCAAAAGGCTGAGTTTCCAAGCTATCTGTCTCTCCCCATCACTTACATGCAGAGTTAAGATTAAACGCTTAATTCCTAAATAAAGGATATAATAGTAAGTGGGTTTCTCTCCATAAAAAGTAACTAAGCAGCAATAGAAAGCAACCTATGAATGCAGAGTTATGGTGCTTTAAATAACAAAAGGAAATTGGAAAAAGTTCAGACATATGGAAAATGAAATTAAATTTGACTTGGAAAGGAATCTTGTTCTTAGTAATGAAAGCCAACTGACAGCAATGATTATACTTGATATGTATCACCAGGTATGACAACCTTTGTTCTTAGCAATGGTCGTTTTTCCTACTAGAGGAATGCAGAAAAAAGTAATAGATAACTGTTATGCCTTTATGCTTATTAAGGCTCCAGATCAATGACCAAGGTTCTGTCTCTTTTTCCCCAGCGGCTTTTTTCCTTTCTTTGGCTAAAAGCCAGGCTAGAAAGTATGTTTATTCTCAGCAAAAAAAGCCTTGTTGAAGTTAGCAGAAAAGAATAAATAATTAGCATCCTCTTAGAAAAAAGTAATTTGGCCTAAATTGTTTGCTATAAGCAAAGATAAGTACCTAAATAGGTAATTTTTATTTGGTTGTGGTTTGTCTGGAAATAGGAAACATTAAAATGTCTTGACAATAGAACAACAAAAGCTGCTGGTGTAATTATAACATTATATATATATCTATATAGTTAAACATTATGATTTGACATGCCCTTGACAGCCTGTAGTGAGATAATCTCTTGGTATTGCCCACAAGCGTTAGGAGTATTCAGTAAACATACTGAGATAAATGCACATTTGGATAATACATTTTCCTTTCCCAAGCTCTCCCTGCAACTAGATAGCACATTTGTCATTTCCTGGCAGTATTTAAAATGGAATTTTAAAAGACTCATTGAAACCTATTTGTCCTACAGCCCATGGTGATGACCATTACCGCAAAATGTGAGTATATATATTTGATATACTGAGAAGTGCCAGTATCTTGCATTCTAACGCACTCGCATCTAGGTCTTAACTACCATGAAATGTTGATGATGTTTAACTGGATATTCATGTAATAAACCTCATAAGCAGGTGATAAACTGCATTTTTATGCCTTGCTCACCTGCATTATACTCTTTAGTCTATTTCTCTCTCTGAGTTCCTTCCAAGTTTCAAAATCTCTGAACGATTCAAGCAGCCAATATATTATTTTAAACATAAATATTTAAAGCTTCTGGGGCTTCTTAACTAAATGTTGAGTTTTTCTTCCTTGAGATTAGGGTGCTCTCACTTGGATGTGGAATGAACCACAGTGTTTCTGTGAAAGCTGAAAAATCAATTATCTTATAATACACAGAGTCTATAAGCAAGTAGAGGAATTATGACATTGTAAATTAAGATATCCAGCTCTCTAACAGGTGCACCATTTGCCCCTAGATCCCAAATAATGATATAGCAGACCTCTCCCTAAAATAAAGACATTATGCTGCTGGAGCATGTACAAAGAAGGTCAATGAAGCTCATAAAAGGTCTGCAGCACAAGTTTTATGAGGAGCAGCTGAGGAAACTGGGGTTACTTAGTCTGGAAAAGAAGAGATTGAGGGGAGACTTTATTGTCCTCTACAACTACCTGAAGGGAGTCTGGAGCCAGATGGGTGTTGGTCTCTTCTCCCAAGTAACAGTAAGTGATAGGATGAGAGGAGATGGCCCCAAGTTGAACCAGGGAAAGCTTAGATTCAATATTAGGAAAAATTTGTTCTCTGAAAGGGTTGTCAAGCACTGTAAAAGACTGCCTAGGGAAGTGGTTCAGTCACCATCTCTGGAGGTATTGAAAAGATGTATAGATATGGTGTTTAGGGACACAGTACAGTGGTGAACTTGGCATTGTTAGTTTTACAGTTGGACTTAAGATCTTAAAGGTCTTTTCCAACCCAAACAATTCTGTGTTCCTAAGCACTAATCTAGTTTATTGTGCATTAAGAGGTTGTCAAACATTAGCTTAGATGTTTCCTATCTCTTCATCCTTTTTAGCTGGACTAATGGTAACTAAAACATATGACTGCACATATAGAATGAAGAATGATTCACAAAAAGCTCTGAGCCATATTTAATCTGTTTTCCCTAACCACGAGTAACACGGTACTGCAAGTGTGGATGGTCCTGCTTCCTCTTAACCTTGTTATAGAGTTGTCCAGAAGATAAAAGCTTCTGCGAATAGGAATGTATAGCATTTCTTTTGCTCTAGCCATGAATAGATTATAGAGGCCTCTCTAACTTTCAGGTTATTCTTATTGCTTCAAGTGTATGCTTCTTTCCTACTCAATGGCAGGAAAAATCTGTAGTCAGAAGCTCAGCTGGTACAAATAGGTATATTATGGAGATCAGCTGATTTTTGCCAGCTGATGATCTGAAATAAGATATTTCAGCACTGGAAAAATTCTTCTTTAGGCAGAGAGGAGAAACACTGTGTGCTGAGAACATCAGCTCTTGAAATAAGTATTTTGAAGTTAGAATGGGGGGGGGAAAAATTGTTATCTGTGTTTCACTTGAAATTTTGGTGCTAGTCCAAGATCACTTTTCCACCATTTTGAGTCTTTTATATGGATACTGAGATTAATTCCATAACATCTGAACACTTTCCAATCCTGCACTGATCAACATGATATCATTTGTCACATTTGTTCTCCTCCTGTCTCTGTAGCAAGACAATTATGTGCAGTAAAGAGCCTCTCTTTCAAAGGGTTCTGGGGTTGGTTTTGTTTTAATTTTTCAGAATGTCGTTAATTAGGTGGTATGGAGGTTGACTGTCCTACTAAATTGATATATTTTTACGGAAGGGAGAAAAAAATAGGAAAAAAAAAAGCAAGTATCTGGCACTTTGACATCAAGATGGTAAGATTTATAAAGATTGTGTCCTGGCCTCAGTGAATTTATTGCACAGCTGACCTTTTACTCTATTGAAGAAAGTCATAGTGTGGCAGAGAAATGAACTTCATGACCGTGATATTTACTCTGGAGATTTACATGGTCTTTTAGATATTCTAAGCCTACATCCTAAGCCTTGAAGGTAATAAGTTGCGTTCACCAATATAAAACAAATATGTCTTATTTTTTCTTTAAACAAATGTAAAATCTATGATTGATCTATCTCAGTAACTTAAAAAGACAAAAAGTGTAGTATATTTAACTATGAAAATGAGGGTGAAAAGACGTCTTTCATGCATCCTTCTTTTACTGTTATAATCCTGCTCGAAGAAATCAGGAAGAGAAGATAAAATGCCTGCAGAAAAGCAAAATGATAAAGAAATATACACATCATAAGAAAGACAGCCAGTGAGGAAAGATTGTTGATAGAGGTGGTTATCAGATGTGGAAGCTGTGTGTAAGGGCCTCTGGGCCAGATTCTCATTCAGAAGCTGATCCTCTCAAACACCTTCAACAGCATAAATACTTCACTCCCTCAGATCCCTGAGGAAGGGAGGGATACTACGTTGCTCAATATTTCTTAGTGGGAAAATGACTTGGTTTTTCCTTTGGGATGGCAACACTGATTGATTACCTCTGTGGTTCTTGCACATTCTATGGCCATTCTGTCTTCTTGCAGATAGCCAGGCTTTTGGCTGGTACCAAGTGAGGACAACAGACTAAGCACTCACCTAATGTCCCTTTTAAACCTATTGTTCTTCGATTGTTATGGAATGATAGAGTACTTAGGGTTGGAAAGGACCTTAAAGATCATCCAGTTCCAACGCCCTGCCATGGGCAGGGGCATTCCACTGGATCAGGTTACCCAAGGCCCATCCAACCTGGTCTTGAACACCTCCAGGGATGGGGCAGCCACAATTTCCCTGGGCAACCTGTGCCAGTGTCTCACCACTGTCATGGTGAAGAAATTCTTCCTAATGTCTAGCCCAAATCTGTCCCTCTCCAGTTTATACCCATTCCCCCTGGTCCAGTCACCACAAGCCTTTATGAACAGTCCCTCTCCAGCTTTCCTGTAGTCCCTTCAGGTACTGGAAGGTCGCTATAAGATCTCTTGTGAGCCTTCTCTTCTCCAGGCTGAAGAAGCCATTGTCACACATGGCTTCTTTCTAAGTCTACCTTAGAGCACGAGACTTTGCTGTCTGACTTTAAGATCTGTTGTCAGTAGTAGGGGGCAGGCTAGGATTCTTCCTGTGAACTTCCAGAAAAAAGAGAAAAACACTTGGACAAAGATTTACTCGTAAAGGAAGTAAAGCAGGTCCAAGAATTTCTTTCCACTTTGTTAAAAAGAGGCATCAGTGCATCAGAAGTTGTATTTCACTCTCAGCTTGAGTGGAGGGGGCAGAATGCACATAGAAAAGAAGGTTTTGTGTATCTATGCTTACCTGTTCCTGTTCCCATAGCAAGAAGTTTCCTCCTGACTCCTTTCCTTGCTGCCTGCTCTGCCAGGCTCATCAGCACGGTTTCATTCCCTTTGACTCAATTGTCTCCTTCATCTCTCTGAGCTTATCTCTTAATGACAAAACTCCTCCTCCTCTACTCTGCTTTGTAATCATTGCCTTGGTCAATGGAGTGTTGGTCAACGACCCTGAGCTGGAGATGTGACAGCCATAAAAAACTATGAATGACAAAGGTATCTTGGATAGATCTTTAGTTCTGGAGAACAAAAAATTAACTTGATTCTCTTGAAAGAGAGGAGGGGTGTGGATCATTCCAGAGCGACTCATTTCCAGCTCACTCTTTGAACATGAACTGACATAACTCACAATGACATCTATGGAACCAAAAGAGCACAAGCCATGTTAAGCCCAGAGAGTAGAAAATATTGTATGTTACTATTTTTGTTTCTATGCATCGATTCATGTCACATTTTTTTTTTATTATTTTGTCTGTCGTGTTTTATTTATCTGTATTTTAGGGAAATAAACAAAAAGCTGTATTTGTAGTAGAAATGTCTTTTTGCTTGTACATGTAGGTGGCAATTCCTACACCAGTAAATCCTCATAACAGCATCTATTAATTTCATTTTATAAATTTGGCTTTTATATATAACCAATTCAAAATACTGCACAAGAATCAAAAGTACACCAAGAATTTCTTAGCTTACAAAAAGTGTGATTAAACTCAGTAAGGATTCAATAAGCTCTGCAGAAATTAATTAATTTTTTATAGATTTAGTCTTCATTCCATGCTGCAAAATGCTGTTCAGTTTGCCTATCATCGCCAAGATGGTAATGGTCAAAATAATCTACGTCAACATTCTGCATTGCCAGACATAGAAATGATTTGCAGAATATTAGTGTGGCATAAATTGGGGAAAGAAGGAAGGAATTGAACTACATCTGAAAGCTGATCTGTGAGTTACCGTGAATCTTAGACTTCTATAGGAATAAGTGACATTAAAACTTCTCTTAATGGGAATTATCTACAGAAGAACAAATGTTTCAGGCAAAATCGATACACCTCAAAGGAGCGGAATGTAATAGTTGCAGTTCCATGAAGAAATTACACTTTCCAATGATAATTAACTGCAGGACTGGGTTCTCTGCCTTCCCAAATTACAGGAAAGGCTACTAGATACCAGGCTAGTGGCGGTAGAACCATCATAGACGTACAACATGTCCTCTTGTAGTGGGAATAGGTGTTTTCTTGGACAAATTATCATACAGGTAAATAGCAAAGCAAAGCAAAGCAGTCAATGTCCCAAGAGGATTACAATCAATGTATTAAATACATAGCAGGTGGTTGTGATGAAAAACAAGATGAGGGCTGAGAGATTATGATAACAATACAAAGAGTTCCTTGAATATGAAAGTGTCTGCTCAGCTGCTGCCTAATCTACTCTGCAAGTGTCCTGTTCAGGGAAGCTGAAAACATGCTTAAGTCCAGTTCTCTTCAGCAAAGCAGTGTGGCATGTGTTTAGTTTTAGCTTGTGATGAAGTGTTCTACTAAATATGGATTGACTGCTGAATCTGAGCCTAAGGATGTTGTTAAAATAGTCGTTAGAGGAAATGCAGTTAACATTATTTATTTAAAAGCTTTTAACAGCAACCCTTACAAAAAGCTACTTAAGAAACTAATCTGTCATGAAGTAAAGTTCTGCCTGGGGTTAAAAACTGGTTAAAAGATTAAAAAAAGGGTCAAACTTGATAGTCAGATTTCATCACAGTAGGACAATTGTCACAGGAATCCACAGCAGGAATGAAACTCTGTAATGTTGCCTATAGGGATACTATCTACGTATACTGAGCAGCCTGAATGTATCTGGGAGCAGTCAAGTTTTTTTCCAAATATTACTAAAAGGTATAGTTTGCAATTTATTTCTTTTTTAACAAGGTATAGCTAGTGATCATTCTGAATTGTCCAGTTACGTTGTGTATTGCTTGCATCTAAACTGTGCTTAATAGCTGAACTCCTTGGAGAATAGCTCTTTCTTTTCTTTTAACTCAGAAAATATCTTGCATCGTCCGGTCAGTAGCTGAGACAAATAGCAATAAATATTGTTAATATTCTGTAACAAGGCCTTTAGCAGCAAAACATATTTTTTTTTTTGCCAGGAAAAGTGTATTTTATGTGACATAATTTAGATCAGCCAAGACCAAATAAGACTTTGAAGAATTTTAGATGGTCAGACTAAGCTGTCTGTACAACATTGACGGCAGATGAAATTCACTGCAGATAAATTCAAGGTGATATACTTTCTGGAAAGGACAATTCAGCTGCTCATACGTAGAGCTGAGTTATAAATTAAATGTAATCATTCAAGAAGAAGATCTCGCTGTCAGTGTAGACAGCTCCATGAAAACATCTGCTCGGTGCACAGCAGCCATCAAGAAGCAAACAAAATGTCAAAATGTATTAAGAGAGAGGTAGGTTTTAAAGCTGAACGTATTCTAATGCAATGGCCTAACTCAATGGTGTGCAGTCGCCTTGAACATCATGACAGTTGTGGCCACCTCTCTTTCAGAAGTAATTTGTTGAAAAGAGACAGGATTCAGAAAAAAAAGATGCAAAGCTAACATTAAAATAAACTACGCATAAATATGAATTGGAAAGCTTGGTTTCCCCTCCCCGGCAGCACAAATTAAGGGGGTAGCCACTGTCTAACAGACAAATTGATAGAAGTAAGGTTCTGAGAACTTCTTTTATAATTAAGTCATGCAACCTATTCCTACAAAAAACTCCGTTAATAAGCTTAACAACTTTCAAAAATAACTGTCAGTAACATTCAGACTTTGAGGTAAGTATCATTAAGAAGATATGTAACCAACCAAAAGGAAGCCAGTCATATGCAAAGGACAGACACTTGGAGGAAGCATCCCCTCTGACCAGGAGACTGAATATATTTTGTATTCATTAAAGACCTCTTCAGTTTTTACACTGCAGGTGCTCTAGTTTACCTACTATATCCTAGATAATCTCATGCCATTTTGAATGGATGTATCGCATGTGTAGATGTAGCAGATGTAGAGGTACATCACCATTGGAGCGTACTAACAACTTTTTTGCACTATTAGCTATTGCACATAATTAATAAAGTCCCTTACTTTGAGTTTTTTGCCTATTGGCAGATTGCTTCCATGTGCTATGCTATACTTTTGTGCTGGATTACTTTAGAATAACCTATTTGAACCAATGACTGGTAAATTAGCATTGATCTATACAAACTTCTCACAAGAGAACGCAGCACGCTGAAATGTTAAAATAAAGATGTCAAAATAACTGTTAAAATACATAAAAATGTAGAAGTTAAATTTAGACTGGAAGATTTGACAAATGAGATGAAAGTTCACATCCTTCAGCAATCAAAAAGTATAAGAAAAAAGTTCAGTGAAGGAAAAGAAATATTAGCCAAATACCACTTTGGGAATTATTTCCCGACAAAAAACATTTTAAGGATCTGAAGCACAAAAATCTATTTTATGCTTCTCTATGCAGTTGATCATGCGTTCCTTCAGGCAAGCAAATCCTATTGACTAAACAAGATTTATGTGCAGAGAGCAACAATGGGATCAAAACCAAAGTATCAGCCAGCTAATATCAGAGCAGAGCAGGAAGCTGTTTTCCTCTCTTTGTAAAAATGTGTGCAATTTGAAGAATGGTAGCTGTGTGTATAGAGACAAACTTCAAAACAACATTAATTGTGAAAAATTAGAGAGACTAAAACAGAAACACGTCTCCCAGGTAAGTCTGCTTGTTAGAAGATTAGAAAGGAACAGACTAAATTATAAGTCCTAAAATGTTCTAACAAATATTCACTCAATTTTATGTAAAGTAAAATCCAAAAGATTTCTTCACCTCAACATCAGAATGGTTTGGAAACCATCTGAAAGGAAGGTGGCTGGACCTGAGGTTACTCTTGAACTCCATTTGCAAACTGGTACAAACAAAAAATGCAGACAGAGGAAACCAAATGGTGTTGCACGTTTCTACTTTATAGCATCCAAACCACATAAATTTAACTACTTGTCTTATGAATAAAAGCTGCAGTGCATGCTATCTCTTTTCCACTGAACTAATGGCTTTTTGGAATAGGTGAGGGTGTCTCTCTGCCCCTTATCCCCATTCTCCTACAGTTTGACAAGAAATTCTGCTTGCATCCAAATACCTTTTATGAGAAAACTGCTAACTAGTTTTCTTCAAGAAAAAAAAAAGAAAAGAAAAGAAAGGTTTTGATGAAACCACATTTTATCAAAGAAAAGGCAATTTCTTAGAAATGTCCCAAACAGCCTCGGGTAATATGTTGTTTTCTTTTTTTTTTTTTGGAGAGACCTACCTGACCTTAAAACTGTACACATTATAGAAATACACTGCTAGCCAGCTTTTCGAGTGTTTGAAAACAACCCCCACACTTTTGGCATTAATTTCAGACGGACAATGCTTACAGTCACCCATTTGTAAATGCCTCAATTCTTGCTTTTAATATGTGACATCCACCAAGCTGCTACACAGCTATAATAGACTGGATGAGAGAAGCTTTCTGTGCAATATCTACTCCATAAGGCATTCTGAGTTGGCACAAGCACTGCATAATCAAAAGGAAATCGTGTTACAGTGGCTGTCTTGGCTCAGCTTGAAAGCTATGTTCCCATTCTCTTCTGAATCCACTTGCATTTCCTATATATTGAAATCCTACATGGAAAATGCTGCATAGATCTTTCTCTAGAATAGTCACAGAACAGGTCCAGAGGAGGGCTACGAACATGACCAGAAGGCTGGAGCACAGGCTGAGACAGTTGGGGTTGTTCAGCCTGGAGAAGAGAAGGCTCCAAGGAGACCTTATAGTGACCTTCCAGTATCTGAAGGGGCTACAGGAAAGCTGGAGAGGAACTGTTTTCAAAGGCTCTTAGTGATAGGACAAGGGGCAATGAGTATCAATTGGAGAGGGGCAGATTTAGAGTAGACATAAGGAAAAACTTCTTTGCCACGAGAGCGGTGAGGCACTGGCACAGGTTGCCCAGGGAAGCTGTGGCTGCCCCATCCCTGGAGGTGTTCAAGGCCAGGTTGGTTGGGGCCTTGGGCAGCCTGATCCAGTGGGAGGTGTCCCTGCCCATGGCAGGGGGGTTGGAACTGCATGATCTTTGAGGTCGCTTCCAACCCAAACTATTCTATGATTCTATGATTCTATGAATTAAAACCAATGTTTTGAGGAAAAATCAAATGTTATTCAACTGTCCCTGACAAAGACTGATCTAACCACTTCTTTAAAGCATATAGCCATGATGAATCCATCTTCTTCCCTTCTCTGATACCAAACTGTTTTAAAAAGGAAGAATTTTCTACTTCTAGGTTTCTGTTCTTGAGGAGAATGTAGCAGATGATCTATGGCCCATCTGTGTAGTATATCACTACACTTGTATGGCTTATTTCTAAGCCAAGAAAAATCTTTGTCTTTCCCCACCTGCATCTGCCATCCTGCCACTCCCTATTTTCTTGTAAGTTATGGAAAATATTGCAAACTGAACAAAGCCTCTGGGATTTAGAGATTCCCAGCCTCTAGTATTAGGAGTATAAATGAGTGATCCTGTGTAATCACTCTCAGATTACTATCATATTTCCCTCTGTTTTCTCTTTGACCATCAATCATGACACAGACACAGCACAACTACTCTGTGTCCGAAAATAATTTTCACTGACCCACTAAATCTAATCACATGCAAGGATGAGACATGGCCACAACACGATACAATCCACTAGTAAAGTGGGTTTTTTGAAAAGAGAGCTTTCCAAAGTGTTTGTGAGAGCAGTCCCATTGAGACTATTCTGGCACGCTCACAGTATCTGGGAAGCTTTTGTTTTCTGCTTCTATTGTGACAAATATCAGTGCATCCACCTGAATGTTCCTGAACAAAATTGAGCTATAGATATCTCAGCAACAAACTGATCAGTCTTTTATTGGCTAGAATGCTCAAAATGCTTTTCTCCTCTTTGTCCCACAATTTGGTATTGTTGGACAAAGTGCTCCATTGAAACTGCTTTAGAAATAATTCTGTGAGGTCATTAGCTTCATTTATTCTGTCTGTTTCTTGTAATCATTTCTCTAGGGAGAAAATCCAATTTGTTACCTTGTAGTTCTGAAATGAGGTGTTATGTTTATATGTATTTTCAGAGAAGTGTTAATTTGACATTTTGTTATAGTCAGAAAAATAGTGGAGAAAAGGGGAGCATTTGCCCCTTGGAACATAGAACGTGATTAAGCAAAAGCAGTTCAGTATTGTACTGCAATCTGATATAATAACGTCCCACCGCTGATCTAGTGAACCTGCCACAGAACTGCGTCTAATACAATATTAGTTTCTTTTTAGAAGAAGAAATGTTAAACAAATGGACACGCTGAGATCCAGCAAAATTACACCAACCACTTGAGCCTGGCAAATAGGCAAAGTAATTGTGCTACACACACCGCACAGAAGAATAGGGATAACACAGAATAAAAAATATACATGGCACGGGAAAATCATTTGGAAGTTATTCCACAAGTATCAAAACAAAATTAAACTCTCTGAGATTAAATCTAAGTACCCTTAGTAAATACAGAGCATCTTTGATAAAAATGAGCCAGTGGACCAGTGGCTACCAAAAGGAGATTCAATCGAAGTCTCCCACAGTCCTTAAAACTCTGGAAAGCTGTGGCTCGCAGCTGTAAAGTTTGCATTAGAGCTGAAGCAAAACCACATTGGAGGTGTTACATACACGGCCAGGGATTGTGGAGGTGTTGAACAGTTGATGCAGTGGTAGAGGTGCCGGAGTTTGGGTGTCCCTGCTCACTGGAGCACCGGGAATCTCGGAGCTCAGCTTCTGCCTGGGCCAGAACCTGTTTTCTAGCTCTTGGCACATTTATTGTCTTGCACATCACTTCGGTCTTGTGCAAATTCTTTGTTGTTTAAGGGAAGGGAGGACTAAGGAGAGATGACTGTGTTCACTAATCCGTTTATTTGGCAGTGCTGAGCTTCATGCATTACTTGTCTGTTGCTCTTCAAAGCTTCTTCATGAATGAGCTAGTCCATGGATTCTATAGTATTTCTGCTATGTTTTAAATGTAGATTTGCTTCTCTCTAAACCCTGTTCCATTGGTCCTTTCACTGTCTTCTGCATATTCTGACATCTCTGACCACTTCAGCTTTAGGGAGTCAGTGCTATTCATCCAGCACGGTGGCTTACTGTAAGGAGACAGAGCAAACTGATGCTTTGAAGGCTTACTCCTTCAAATGCTTTTTATATTTATAATTTATACTCCTTATAATTGCCAGAGCTAGATGGATATGACAAGTCCTTGCATTAACAATTTACAAATATTCAACCTGTCCTTGCATAAAAAGAGTCAACTGAAATAGTTTCTCTTTCTTTGAAAAACACGATCAAAGTTCACTGCTGTCTTTTAAAAGTGCATTGAGGCACTATTCACCTTTCAGGTTGTTTAGTGGTGGCTGGAGAACTCAACATGAAAGCAGAAGACTTAGTTCACTGCCCCTTTCATTCAGTAAGGATTTCAGCCCACATCTTTTGCTTCTCAGAATAGAAGTTTGATCTTGTTCAACTTTGGCTTATTCTGAGTACTTTGTACTTCACCTCTTAATGCTCCAATTCAATACATGTGTACAGGAGAGAAAAATGGCATAAAGGTATCTCTCTCTAAATTGGTGCTTTATTTGCTGTGGGAAGGTCTGGTTTACAGCTGTTTCCTGGGATAGTTTCTTTTATTTAGCAGTCGCTATATGAGATGTTTAAACAATACAGATAAAACAGAGAGAACGCAGATTTACCTTTTTTGCTGATACATCAGCAAATAATTTCTGTCACTTCTTTTTTACACGATTATTTTTCCTGGCCTCCTAACTTGTGCATTCTTGTTTGCAAAGGGTAGCAGCTCCCAAATAGCATGACGGCAAGTACCTCATCAGTAATAATAATTCATAATAACTGTATGACCTAGTGTGTGATCCACATATATTGGCTGTTGATTGTTTTCTTCTTCTGCAAGATGGAACAGATGAGATTGAAAACTCTCAGGCTGAGGATGGATTTTAGCTCAGGACTTTAGCTTGGATGAATGCATAGTTCACTAAGTTACCATATTTTAAGGCAAAGCTCACAGCCATATCTATCCTTGGGTATCTTATAAAGATGTTTGTTGAGTATCCTCAACATTCTGTCAGTTACTTTAAGGGGTTTATTATTTCTCCTTGAATACATTTGTTGACTCATTATGTATACTCCAGGAGTATTAAAATTACTAATTTTATTATTAAAACTGAGCCATTCAGAAGTGTTTCTTTTATTTTGATAATCTTAATATCATACAAGCACCAGATTTTGCCTGACCTCAATTTCTTCCATTCCTACACTACATAACCTGTCAGCTCAGGCTTCTGATTAGGCTTTGTAATCCCAAATATGTGTCAGAACTTATATATTAAAATTGTTCAACATATCTAACTGTAACAGGTAAAACCACAGGGAAATCATTTTCCTGAAAATTGAAATGGTTTCTGTTTTGTTGTGTGGAATAAACACGTACTTTTCTTTTTTGACCCTTATATGTTTGCAGTGCCATGTATTTTTTTGTAATAAATTAGTCTTGTATGCATTTGCACTACAAATATTTACACTAAAACCATAGGCTGCATTGCAAAAGTCAATAATTTCAGAGGGCTTTTTTTTCTCAGAAGCATTTCTTTTAAAACCAACCATTTTTCATCACAGTTGTTACATACACAAGTTAAAAAAAGAATACAAACCAAGTCTGTTGTAAAGCTTTTGGAATATCTAAGCTTGTCTTGCATTAACATTCTGGAACATTACTTTTTGGAAGGGATAGTCAAGTCCGTTCTCTTTTCATGCCCTATGCTTTATTTTTTCTGGTTTTAGTCTTTCTTTTCAGAAAGGGCTCATCATGCTGGGGAGCCGTGATAACAGGCTGATAGACACTGAGCAGACTCGGGGGAACCTGAGAAAAGAGGTTGTTCTTGAAGCGTGTGAGGTTTTGCCCTGGCATTTTTTTCTTGTGCATAAGAGCTTTCGGATGAAAAAAACTAGCAGTGATCCAGGAACACGAAACTATGTCCCTCTGGAAACTGGGAACTGCTGATTGCTACAAATCTGTTTAAGGCTGGAAAATCTGCAGCTGGCAGAGACAGAGCTGAGGCTCTCAGTACTGCCCCTGAGGCTTCTCGTCTACTGATGGAACGATGCAGGGTTTAAGCGAGTGAGCACGTCCAGGTGTCCCTCAGCCCCTCTTCCTCATGCAGAATAGTGCTTTATTCTGGGAATCAATCCCCTAAAACCAACCACAAAACATATGTAGTGATGGGAATGAGGGCAGATAAATCTGGCCTGAAGAGGGGTGATAAAAATTACGTATCGCACTGAAGGAACTCAACCCAACGTGAAGACAAACCACAAATATATCAATGTAGGCACAAATTCTTTTGCATAATAACATTAAACCCCATTATTCACGATGCAAATCATCACTTCTCATTTTCCATCTCTCCAAATATATAAAAGTGAAAGTAGGATGAAGGTTTTGACGAACAGATTTCAGCTGCTGGTGGGTGACTTGCAGCCAAGCTTGCCCATAGGCTCCCACAAGGAGGTGTTACAAGGCTAAATTGAAGAAAGGATAACACAGGCAAATGTGACTGACCACAGGTTGTTAATGTGAGCTGCTGCCATCACAAATGCTCAAGACAGAGACCTTTCCGAGGCTGTCATTACTAGCAGTTCCCAGACTTTGGTGAGGAAAAGTACTTTGTTTAAATTATTGCTCTTGCTCTGAGTGAAAAATGTTTTGAGCTTAAATGAATGGAAGGCAAAGAATATCACTTATCCTAGACACAGAAATTTCCATCCTTCAGAAAGATGAAAAAGCCCTAATTCTTATTTGCTGTGTGCACTTTCAGTAGTTACTAAAGAATAAAGTCTGATATTGTTGGTATGGGAAAGTTAGGTTATTTAAAACTTGTTTTAAATGAAGGGAGTTTTGGGGACAGAAGAATATGTTTTATGTTTCTTTGTTATTTGAAAAATATTACTATGGTAATCAAAATACGCCATCTTTCCTTTAAATGAAAGGAAATTAGCATCAGAGAGGGATTTCTTGTTGATTCTTCGTTAGTGCTTCTGCGGAGTTTTCTGGTCTTCCTATCGGCCAGCAGTGTTCAGGCATAAATTCCTTGCTCTGCCACTGCCAAGAGAGAAGTCTTTTGAGACTTTGAGGTGTGAAAGTGGTGAGTGCTGTCTGTTTGAGAACATGGCAGGGTGACAGGCAGGTGAGTGGGTGGGCTGGAGGCAGAAACTGCTTGGGATAAAATGTCTTGAGAGGAAAAGCTCAGAATCTTCCCTGTTTCAGGCTGACCCTCTCGTTTAAAGATGAAATTGAAAACAACCCTCCCCCATCACACCCAGATGAATAAAGAAATTGAGAGCTTTTTCACTACTGTTTGCTGCAAGAAAGAGAAGTTCTGTAGCAGGATGGAGTTTCATTCTTTCTCTGAATTCCTCTGGCATTTAGATCCCTTAGGACTCCAGGGATGCTTTTTGAAGACACTCATGACATTAGAGAGTTTATTGTTTTCCCTTTGCAAGAAGCAGTAGCAGAAGAACTTCAGAATGCTGTAAAATCTCATTTTTTAAAAAAAAATCATATAAGAGGAAAAAACAAAGCAAGGCAGGGAGCAGGTTTCCTGAGTGAGTTAACAATCTGAAATGCCAAAGAGTAAGAAGGTGGAATAACTCACCCCAAGGCCACACAACAGCTTGGGAGCAACACTGGTGAAAGAATGTGAAAATCCCAATTTGTTGCCCTGGAGAGAGAATTATCCCATCCTTTCCAAGCAGCATTGCTGCAAAGCAGTTGGGGAATGACAGCGTCTCTCCCTGCTTGTTTCCTTGGAGATGCAGAACAATGTCTGTAGTAACAGGCGTGACGGGAAGTTGTCTTCTTGCAGACAGAGCCAGGTATCATCTGGCCCTCAGCTTGGTTGGATCCATGCAAGCAAAAAGTCTACAGCATACAAAAGGAACCTCTTTCAAGTGAACGTGTAGGACATGGTTGTAGGAAGTGAAGCTATTTCAGGGCAGGATGTAGAAAATCTAAAGTTAAAGCTAAATCTTTCCCTAAAGTCTGTACTTCCAAATTGCTAGGAGTAAGGTACATTGAATATGCAGGAGACTGGAAAAGGTAGGTGTTTGCCAAGTTACGTAATTCAGTTGTGTGTTCTCTCTCTAACTACTGACCTGGATCAAATCTGCAGCCAACTTGCTTGTACAGAAGTCAGCAGCTGGTTCTAGTACTGGCTTGGGACACATTATTGTGTGCATTTTTCAGTGGAAAACTTTATAGGGAAATCAGAGAATAATATATTCTCTAACAGATCCTATTTATATATGCATATATTTATATAAGTGAGATCTAAAAAGATTTACTTCCATATATCTCCATATAGTTTTGTGGCTTTTAGCATTTTGTGCAAGTATCTGTGTTTGTCATAGGGTGTTTTGTGGAGGAGTTTGTGATGTGCAGGAGTGACAGGAAGGGATGTGAGACTTCACTGGTCTTCAGGATCTGTTGCCAGACCACCTGCACTGGGGGAGAGGACTGGACTCCAAGCACAGAACGTTTCTTCCAGGACTACTTTCCGAAGAGCTCCTCTTATTAACTCCAGTGCACTGTGGTAGTCAGAAAATAGGCAGCTTTTGTAAAGCATTACTTGACAGATTTATATTGTGTATTGGTGTCACATTGTATTAAGTCATCTGACTTTCATGGTTCAACTTGAGAGCTCAGCTATGCACAGCAACCTCCCAGTTTACCTGACCTGTCAGTTAACTTGACCTACTTTTTTTTACAGGCAGCACCTTTTAGCTCCTTTGTTCATTTTTTCCCTTTATTTTCTATTATCATTTATGAGAGAAGATGTTTATGTAGACTGCAGTCACTATCCTGACTGGCTGGTCTACGCCTTAATCTTCTCTGGTGTGAAATAATCATGCTTTGAAATACTAGAAGACTACAACTTCTCCATCCTCCCACTATCTCCACAACTCAACTACCTTCAGCCACCCCAGCTGTAACAGCAACGCTGTTCTAACATCTTTGCATTGAAGTCAAACTCATAACTCACACTTGCAGGCAGTCATAACAATGCCAAAGAATCATTGTTGCAGATAAAAGGGCAAATGAATTTATGACAGCCAATTAAAACACAATTAATAACTAAATGGTGATGTGAATTCTTAACATGAATAGTGTCTTTTCTAGAAAGAATGCTGGCATTTGACAGGGTAGTCTGTGGCTCCGTGTTAAATAACACATCACACTGAAGGAGTGGTGTCCCTCCACCCAAGTTAACAAAATACTACAGTGGAGTCTGGTCCACTTTGCTCAGCTGCTAAGTAAAGTGCAGAAATTTTAAGAGAATCCATTAAATGTGAAAAATACATAACATATTTATGGGGTGTTTTCAGTTTTGTGGCAGACCCTGTCTCTAACAGAGATGTCTTTGCTGACCTTTGTTGGAATAAGGCTTGGCATAAATTTGAAAAAGGGTTATAAATGAAACAAAGAAAGAAAGAGAGGCAAAAAAGAGCCTGCAATATAGTTAGAGTTTCCTTCCTCAGGCATTTAACTTTGGAAGGCAGATCTACATCCAACACAGAAGGTTGCGTGTGAGTTTTTGGCTATCACAGGAGTACGGAGGAAGGAGATGCACTGCAAGTTATAAAGCACAGGCTGCAGGAACCAGTGCTCATGTAGGACAAAAAAGAAAAGCAGAGACATTTGTAGCTGGGTCTCTGGACACCAAAGGGTATAGAAAGCATGAATACGAGATTCAGGCATTGTCCTTTTCCTGAACTTTTCTTATAGTAGGGAAACACCTACCAGTGACAGATTTTCAGTTGTTTACTCTTCCCCAAAACTTAACATTTCAGAGATTCTGCTGTTACGTTGTTATTTCTCTCTGTTTTTCTACCCACTGTTTATTTTTTAAGAGCTTCCCCTATAAAATTTCAAAATAACTATTTCTCTGCGTGCACCCGGTGTGAAAGCATAGTCTCCTACCTCTACCCATGTGGGTACGAAGACCTTAGTTAAAACACTTTCTCTCCCCCTACCTCCTTCCTGTACAAAAACAACCCAAACAAACAAAGGAGGCTTTCTTGGAAAGTTGGCAACGGTTTTCAGAGCTCCCACTGCCTTTTCTTCTTTAAGATCTTCAACTTGTTTGTTTAAATGTCTTTAGGCCTTTCTTCCTGATTTTCCTGCTGGAAACCATGAGAGTTGCTATTTGTTCCAAAAAGCAGATTTATTAATTCTTCTCTGCCCCAACTATGATTTTCCTTCAATTTAAAGTAAAAGAGAAAAAAAAAAAAGTTTACTATTCTGATATGTGCTTTAACTCCTGTGACTTAGAGCCCCAAGCTGTAAAACAGCACATCTTTGGTAGGTTGCTGCAATTGGAAATTAGGAGTGAAAGGCACTCGATAACATTTAGGTGATGTGTGCCATAAACAGCTGCAATTCCATCGGTTCCAGAGTATGGCCTCATGATGGGAGCCAATATGCCGGAATAAAATAATTTTTTAAAGGATAAATAGGCATTTTGCATGACACGATATCAAAGCTTGTCAGAAAGGAGCTGGCTGGGGAATTTGAAGATAATAACAGTCATGTGGTGGATATCTGAAATTTAATGATGGTTTCTCAAGCTCGGCAGCACATCATTTGGAGAACACCCTCGGGCACACGGTGTGAATGTTGGGGTTGTCCTGTGAAGGGACAGGAGTTGGACTCGATGATCCTTGTGTATCCCTTCCAACTCAGGATATACTATGATCTCACAAAGGTGCAGGGTCTGTTGTTGTTAGGGAGTCTTGCTGAGGAGTGTGTGAGCGGTTTGGCCCGCTGCTGCCTCTGCTGTGTCACCATACCAGCTGAAGCCCACAGCGATACAGCGGGTTAGCAGAGAACAGAGCATATACTTAAAGGGGAAGAGAAAAAAGGCACCTTCACACACGCATGTACAAGAGATTCAAAATCATTTGTCCAAATGAAAACTTTCCCAAGGAGAACATCTAATTCAGTGAAAAAAATACTTTTTTCTTAGTGTTCCCCAAGACAATGTCCAAATGAGATGATAACAGAATAATCCAGTAAAGCCTGAGAAGGTGAATGCCCAGGATCACATCCTTCTATCCCGTTTGAGCAGTTAAGGAATTGAATCTGGTCATCCCACACCTCAGAGCAGGACTCAGAATATTTTAGGGAAGGCAAGGGGTACTTTTGTATATGTAACTGAAAATACATTTGCAAATCTTCTGTTCTGTTCTGCATCAGACTGGAAGGTTTATTTTGAAACCTGAATTTTCCACTAAACACAATTCTGGACTTCTTGACATTCTATTTCAGAGAGCAGCATCTGAAACTCTGCAATGGTCTTTTTGTTACCTACAGAGTCTTTGTTCATCTATACATGTAAAAACATAATTCGGGTCATTCAATTGTAAATAGAAAGATGATTTCTAGCAGGCACTGAAATGCTTGTGGGAATTTATTTATTTTCTATGCTGAATGAAATTCTTCGTGCTAACTGTTCCTGCCTAAAAAAGAGTCACAGCTAGTGGCAGCCGAGCACTCACCACGCTGCTCTTTTAAGATGCATAACCATCACAATAAATAAGACTGCAAAGAAGAATTAGTGATAAAAAAAGCCTTAGTAACAACAGGTTCTGTGCTGATTGCATTTAAAGGTTTCCAAATTAAAAGTTTAAGTGTTAAAAAGCTCATGAAAGCTGAGTTGTGCATAACCACGTTGACAAGAATAAGCATAAGGCCAATAATCTGAAATGTTTAAGGGTCCCTACGAGTATGTAGGACTGCAGATCGCAATATCAAACTGTTGGAAGTTATAATGGCTTATTATATTCCTCATTATTTTTCTTTTTCCTGTGAAGAATTATTTTAATATAAAAACTCACCTTAAAGAAACAAGCCCACTTTTTCCAGCTATTGGTTCTGAGGCAACGTTGGCATTGTTATAGTTTCATAAGGTATCAAAAATTCTGTTAATGTTTTCCAAGGCAAGAGAGGGTCATTAAGAGAGTGAAGTTGATAGAATATGGGATGGTCAAATCAGGTACCTTTGCAGGCGTGACTCAGCGAGCCATCATGGTTTTCTAACATTACATCCACACATTGCACAACAGTAAACAAATATATATTTCAAGAAAATAAGGAGTGTGGGCAAATGTATCGGCAAGTGCATCTGTGCAGGTATGTTTGTGGAATTTCCTTCTGTTGTTCTGCATCCCTGGACTCTCCCATGGGAGAATGTTTGTGTTCTGATGAGTCACCTGTGCAGATCAGGATTTCTTCCTGTAACAAGGTTTTTTCTGCAGTCCTGTGTTTCCCATTTTGTTTGTCTTCTAAATCTTTCTGTCTCATGTCACTAGCTGCTATTGATATGCTATATTTTTTCTCTGGATATTAACTTATACTGCTGTTAAAACTCATCTTGGAAAAAAATGCTAGACCAGATAGGTGCATAAGTGGCTGATCTTCCTGTAGCTTTCAAGGTTTGTCTTCTCAGGATTTAGCACTGTGATAACTGCAGAAGTCCCATCTCCCTCTCACGTACTGCCAGAAGATCAGATACAACACTTGCAAAATTTTGGCTCCTCTGAAGTCAGCAGAAATTTGGTAACTTAAGACCAAAGCTTCATTTTCTGGAACCATTCTGGAAAAGTATTCTAAAGTCAAACTGAAAAAACAGGAACACAACCAAGCTACAAGAAAAACAAAAACGAGTAAGGAAAAATGGTAAAGGATATTGCTTCTCCCTGGTTGTGTGCCTTTTGGTGTTATTACCTTGAAGGGAGTAGAGAGGAGAAGAAACCTCAAGCAAAATGGAATGATGATGTCCTTATTCACAAGGGGGTTTTGAGGGCTACCTACAAAGCTATAGCCTGAGCTGAAACTCATATCCTCTCTCACTCATTTGTATGAATACATGGGCACACTTGCATTGGACTTATTTACAAGAACAGACTCAAAAGGTTTGTAAGTGCTACCATTATGTTTATAGTAAAACAAAAGCACTAAACTAGAACAAGAGTACTCTCTGCGTAGGAAAATCTCAAATTTCTTAGGTAAGACAGATGACAGTGAAGACTGCAAAACTGCTTGTTCCTTATGTCCTTGCAGGACAGTTCATTTTACCCAGTACTCGTTTCCAGCTATACTTTTTTACCTTATTTACTTTGAAAAACTGTCCTCTCAGGAGTCATTTTTCTCCCATCACCTGTGAAGGTTAGCTCTAGGACCCTTCCAAAAAGATTGGGGAAGAGTGGCTGGAGAGCTGTACAGAGGAGAAGGACCTGGAGGTAATGGTTGACAGCTGACTGAACATGAGCCAGCAGTGTGCCCAGGTGGCCAAGAAGGCCAATGGCATCTTGGCTTTGATCAGAAACGGTGTGACCAGCAGGTCCAGGGAGGTGATTCTCCCCCTGTACTCAGCACTGGTGAGACCACACCTTGAGTACTGTGTTCAGTTCTGGGCCCCTCACCACAAGAAGGATGTTGAGGCTCTGGAGCGTGTCCAGAGAAGAGCAACGAAGCTGGTGAGGGGCTGGAGAACAAGTCTTATGAGGAGCGGCTGAGAGAGCTGGGGTTGTTTAGCCTGGAGAAGAGGAGGCTGAGGGGGAGACCTTATTGCTCTCTACCACTATCTGAAAGGAGGTTGTGGAGAGGAGGGAGCTGGGCTCTTCTCCCAAGTGACTGAGGACAGGACAAGGAGGAATGGCCTGAAGCTCCACCAGGAGAGGTTCAGGCTGGATATCAGAAAAAAATTCTTCACAGAAAGGGTCATCGGGCACTGGCACAGCTGCCCAGGGAGGTGGTCGAGTCATCTTCCCTGGAGGTGTTTAAGGAATGGATTGATGAAGTGCTTAGGGACATGATTTAAGGGATTGTTAGGAATGGTTGGACTCGATGATCCAGTGGGTCCTTTCCAGCCTGGTGATTCTATGATTCTATGATCCTATGGTTCTATGATTATGTGTCCCAGAGGTCTGCATGAAGTCTTCCTGTAAACTGAAGTTTGATCTATCTCTGTCACAGTTCCATCCTACATGGATGTCCAACCTGAACCCATTCAGCTGCCATCATGAAAGCAACAGCAGCCCACTTTTCCACTGCCCACCCTCTTGATGTTTAAACAGACTGTAAAATGTACATGAGTTAGCAGAGTAAACTGTACAAGGACAAATCAAACATCTTTACCGTCTGTCAGAGATGTAGATAACTGAGCTTGAGGCAACAGGATCTTAAGGAAAAATACAAGAAAAAAATACAAGAAAATGATTCAGTCCAACTCATGACACCAGATTCATTGGGAGCTTCCCTATAAATAACTATGAAGTTGTTTTCTTTTCTTTTTCTGGAGTTTGACTGTACTCCTACAGGCCTTATGTGTATTTCCCAGAGTGTCTCAGTGGAAAAAAATTTCTCATCCTAATGTGAAGAAAACTGGCATATGCTAGCAGCCCCAATTGCAATCAATTCAAGACATCCAGCGAGAAGACGATGATGTCCCTTTCCTTGCAAGAAACAGAATGAAGAAATTCCCATCAAGGTGAGAAGGGACAACTGGGTAGGGACTGAGTGGGGTGAGGAAGAGAAGGATCTGTGTTTTCTCATTTCTTTTGTCTATGCAAATTAACTAGAATAAAAAAAAATATACTCAACTTCTGTTTATTTCCCTAGCCTGCACTCAAACCACTAGGTAAGGGTCTGGTTTCTGTCTGATATTTGCCGTTATAAAATTTATAAATGAGTCTGTTATTTCAATGTTCTCTCCCTCTGCATTTTGATCTCTGAATCTAAGGAAATGAGTACCATACGGTTGAAAATATCAGCAACTGCAGTTGATTTTCTTCCTCTAAAAGTTGTCTTAAGCCTCATAACATGCCATATGTAGTAAGAAAATATAGTTTCAACAGAGCTTGTCCGAGGCAAACATCCAATATCATCCAATAAGAAGATCACCTTCTAAAGAGTAAATAAAACTGCATTAGGTCTGGAGAGAAAGAAGAGCTTAAGAAGGATTTTAAAGCTGTTTCTTCTTTGAAGTGGTTTTATTGCAAATCATCTTATAGAGTAAAACTCAGCATTAAAACTTATGTCTTCTTCTCACATCACCAGTGTGGAATTCACCCACGTTTTAAGAATCAAAAAGTGCACTTTGTACATCATTTAAGAATTGCCATGTGATGGGATATGTCATAATTTCTGCATGGTATCTGCTTATCCTTTCATGTCAGGCCCAAAGAGGCTGTATGTCTAGTTCGGATAACCTCTTGATTTGGAGTTAACTGCCTCCACTTAGCATATGTTAGTTCACATCATGGACCAGCCTTGGAGCAGCTGCTACACGTTTTGTTTGGAGGTGATTCTGCCCCTCTGCTCCTCTCTTTTGAGACCTTATCTGGAGTACTGTGTCCAGTTCTGGAATCCTCAACGCAAGAAGGATATGGAACTGTTGGAATGGGTCCAGAGGAGGGCTACAAAGATGATCAGAGGCCTGGAGCTCCTCCCACACAAGGACAGGCTGAGAGAGTTGGGGTTATTCAGCCTGAAGAATAGAAGGCTCTGGGGAGAACTTATGGTGAACTTACAGTTCCTGAAAGGGCTACAAGAAGGCTGGAGAGGAACTGTTTACAGAGGCTTGTGGTGATAGGACGAGGGGCAATGGGTATAAACTGGAGAGGGGCAGGTTTAGACTAGGCATAAAGAAGAATTTTTTCACCATGAGAGTGGTGAGACACTGGCCCAGGTTGCCCAGGGAAGCTGTGGCTGCCCCATCCCTGGAAGTGTTCAAGGCCAGGTCAGATGGGGCTTTGGGCAGCCTGATCCAGTGGGAGGTGTCCCTGCCCTTGGCACGGGGGTCGGAACTGGGTGATCTTTAAGGTCCCTTCCAACCCAAACTATTCTATGATTCTATAACTAGTGTTAGTCCAGCATGAAAACACTTAAAATGTACACAGAATGGCTACTGGGTGCTCAGCACTGAATATTTCACCCTATAGAGATGTTCTTACAGTACCACATTGCTTAAAAATGCAGCAGTGGCCTCAGAATATCAAAGAAAGTCATACCTGGAGAGTAACCGCAGTCTTTTCACCTTTAGAGGGATGGAAGCGGTGCTAGAACCTGAATGCTGAAATCCTGAAAGTCATTTCTTATTCTGAATAAATACAATACATCCTCAATGATTCTTCTTAAAAAGCGGAACATTAATTGAATTTCCCCACTCATTCTTAGTGGGATCATAGTTTGCCATTGTCCTCTAGTTGCATGCCTCACTGCAATATTACTTTATCTTGCACACTCTGATTATGAAAACTGGCTGTGTGGCATAGAGTGAATCTCGCTGTGATTTACTTTGAAGAGGTTAGCTTAGAAATTTCCTGAGAGGAATTTTATTAGATGCAAACTTCACCACCACTGAATTAAAATGCAGCCTAAGTATCCTTATATCCATTTTATCAGTATCATTATATGACTCCCTCTTTCACCATTACCAACTGATTGGAGGTGTTTTTTTCTTTAAAGTGGATGGCTCAGAAGAAGTTTTCTACAAACACAAGGTCAATTGTGTTCCATTTAAATTGATAAAGAATGGCTCCAAAGTTTCAGTTACACTCTGAGATAAGAGGACAAAATGGACAGTGAGTGCAATGGAAGGGCAGATGTGGAAAGTATCATTTAGTAATCACCCGGCCCAGAATTTTGCAAGCATTTTTACCAACAGGAGTGAAATTATGGAAGGTACCACATCATCGAATAACAATTTCCCTCTTCATTTGAGCTAGAGCCTCTTAAAGCACAGATCTGTTCATGTCTTTTCCAGCTAAACAGAATAAATCATAAGTAGTAACGTAACATATAGTGCAAAATTAATTATCAGTGCTTCAGTAAGCTATGTGCAAGATTTCATTGGTCACTTTCCACTTGAAGACTCTCACCCAGAATTTTTTGACCAATCCTGTAGTGTCTGTGTGAGCTATGAGACCTTGTAGGTAAATATTTGTGTTTCATTTGAATGTAATGGTGAAATCCCTGTCTCGTGTCTAGGGTAGCCAGGAAATACAATTCTCTTTCTTTATTAACTAATAGATAAGGTATAAATAAGTTATGCCAAGAACAGTATAACAGGTGTATTTGGTTTATCAGTAAATTCATTGTTCTGTACCAGGAAAGGATTCCTGTTGCAAATCTACATACGGCCTTAACAACCTTATTATTTTATTGTTACTAAGGATACTGCAGAGTTATTAAATAACAAAAACTTATCTGCAGTTTTGGCTGAACTGCCATCTTTAATCACGTCATCCCGAATGGTTTATGTAAATCAAAAAATTGACTTGAAACATCCGTTAATCTCTACTTGTCGAAATTGAGACGGCTACTGGAAATGCAGTATTTCCTGGCATGACATTTCGTCCTGGCAACATGCCTGCAGAGCTGGCAGCAGGCGGATGAAGACACCTGGCAGGAGGAGAGAATTAGGAGGTATTTTTAGGACTGAAACATTTCTGCTTTGAAAGTAGCAGTGGTAATACAGAGTGCAATGAGCTAAGGCGTCTGCAGTGTACACATGCATTTTGACATGTTGTAGTTCTATACATACCACTAAGATGCAGAAAATCCTTAGATATTTACTATAATGATGGTAAGAAATAAAAAAGTTAAAAAACATATTTTCTGACCTCTATGTATTTCTGTTTCTTGAATTATCCATGTTATGATTTCTTTGGAAAACGCTATCTGTATCCATAGCTGAATATTTTCTATGACTCATTAGCCAATATTTGACTGTAATAATTCTGTATTCAAAGGTTCAGTGATCCTCAAAGACATCATTTTATATGCTTAAAATCACTTTTTGGATGACTGTAATTCATAGAATTAGGTTTCTAATGAGGCTGTTACTAATCCCTAAGCTGATATCCAAAATTTTGCCAGTACAGTTTTCTGTGATGATGGGAAGTATTGAAAAGAAAATATAGGGATTTTAAAAGTACATAAAATTAAAACATAAAATAAAAAACTATTATTTTTTTAATAAAAATTAAAAAATAAAATAAAATGCAACCTTCCCTTATTGTTGCCCAACTCATAATTAAGGGGCCCCAGCTTTAATTTGTTTTTTCCAATTGCAGTGCCCAAGCCAAAGTATTTCAAGCTTTATGATTAATTGCTTTTATCTTTGTTAATACCTGTACTAAACCAGAGCTTTATGTCAGAAAGGTAGCTCAAAGAGTCAGGGAAGCATTGTAATCTGCATTCCTCTAAAGTTGTAATTGTATATCATCTGCATCTAATTAGAATCAGGTGCACTTTCAGGCAACAAACAGGTAATACTAACATTTCAGTGAAACAGAAGTCTGAGATACACATAGCACTTGCAGAAGATAATTAATCATCCTGGGACACCATAAAGGCAAATTAAATGGAGTAGCTGATGACTGGAAAGTCCATTTGTAAGTTTTTCTGACTTAAATAAAAACTGTCAAAAAGAAGGTGATATATTAAATGACATGCTGCATATAGCCAACTGGAGGCGGTTAGAGAATTTAGTCCTGTTAAGATGCGAAGTCTAAAGGTCTCTGCTTTGTACCCTGCAAAGCATTCCTAGGATGCCATCCTCCAGCACTGACACCTATTCAGAGTTGTGTTTAGCAAATTGGACCTTATACATATATAAACAAGAGCCCATCTATAGCCTGGATTTACTTGCCTCAAGTTGCTTTCCATACTACTCATTCTTTTCATTTTACATTTCCTTTCTTGACCCAAAGTCCATTCATACCAAGGAGAATCGTTCCATTGGCGTGCAATGGGCTTTGCAAAATATCCCAATTTATCCATTCGCAAGAAAGCAAGTCTAGAGCTGCCTAACTGCTGTAAAAACAGCATTCGCAAACATTCAGAATGGCTGTTAATTCCACCAAGCCTCTGCTCTGTCCTTTTTTATCACTGAAAACTGAATAATCAGCTATTTGCCCAAGGAACAGCTGTTCTGCACGCTACCTTCTTATGTGCACAATATTATATTAGTGTTATTTTCCATTCATTATCCTCCCATGTGATAAACCTGTGGTTTTTTTCTCTTTTTACAAAACCACCATTCCTCAAGGTGTCATATTTTTCATTTTGCGCAGCATTTTGCAGTCATTGGTATTTCAAAAAGGAAACAAAAATGACACATCAGAATTTCTGCCTATTCCTTTCTTTATTTTCCCCTATCTTTCATTTCCCTATGACTTTTAATAGATAATAAGAAAAGAAAATGAAAATCCAAATACTTTTTTTTGGTCAATAAACAAAACAAGGTGAAAGTTCCAAATGGATTACGATCATTTCTTTTTGAATCATCCCAATTTGAAATTTTCAGACATCTATTTAAATGAAGGAGAGCAGCATATCTTGTTCAGAAACAGCAAAAAAAAACCTGGAGTATAAATAAAAGTTGCATGAACACACCATGAGCTGAAATGTGTTTGCTTAAATTAGTCACTGAACAATTGCAAACAAGAAATAAGTATGCAAGAAAATCAGTGTGATTTGCAAATTATTTGTGAACAGAAAAAGAGCAGCAAAATACACTGGATACCTGATTAATCACAATTAGAACATGGGCTGCTGATCATGCATTGCAAATTTCCTACTGATCCGATTTGAGTGAAAACAGGTTTTGGTCCTTGCAAACGAATTCTCTCCTCAAATCAACTGATTTCTGTTCTTCTAAGAAAATAATTTGATTCACTTCAGCAATGAAAACTATCCTCATTACCTAAAACACTTCATAAAAAGTATGTTATTTCAGACAGAAATTGTCACATACAGAAACAGTGAGGAAAAAAAGATGTTTCTACAGGATCTATTGGTGCATGTTTGACAGAAGTACTTGATCTCTGGTAGCACAACATAAATGAGCATGACAGCATTAAACAGAACCATGGAATCACGGAGTGGTTTGGATCAGCATGGACCTTAAAGATCATCCAGTTCCAACCCCCCTGCCATAGGCAGGGACACCTCCTACTGAAACAGGTTGTTCAAAGGCCCATCCAACCTGGCCTTGAACACCTCCAGGGATGGGGCAACCACAACTTCTCAGGGCAACCTGTGCCAGTGCCTCACCACCCTCACAGAAAAAGATTTCTTCCTAATATCTGATCTCAATCTCCCCTCTTTCAACTTAAAACTGCTCCCTCTCATCCTATCCCTGCACTCCCTGATAAAGAGCTCCTCCGCATTTTTCTTGTAGCCCCTTTCAGTACTGGAAGCTGCTCTAAGGTCTTCCTGGAGCCTTCTTTTCTCCAGGCTGAACAACCCAACTCTCTCAGCCTGTCCTCAAAGCAGAGGTTCTCCAGCCCTTGGATCATCTTTGTGGCCTCCTCTGGAATCGCTCTAACTGATCCATGTCCTTCTTGTGCTGAGGACTCTAGAACTGAACGCAGGAATCCAGGTGAGGTCTCAGAGTAGACCTCCCTTCTCGACCTGCTGGTCACACTGCTTCTGATTCAGCCCAGGACATGGTTGAATTCTGGGCTGTGAGCACACATTGCCGGCTCATGTTGAGCTTCTCATCCACCAGCATCCCAACAAGCCCTTCTCCTGAGAACTACTGTCAATCCCATTCTCTGCCCAGCCTGTAATTGTGCTTGGGATTGCCCCAATCCAGGACCTCGTGTAGGATCTTACCTCAGGTAAGTGCAAATTGATGGATTTATTTTATTTAAGCCAAAGTTTTCTTTAACATACTCTTTGCCCAAGAGCATTGAGGTGGGTTAGCAAACCAGCAGGGGAGATGATCTGTGGTGTAGTAATGGCAAAGAAGTAGTAACGACAAGAAACTAACCTGAATGCACCAAAAGTTCTCCATAATTCAGATCTTTCCTTTCAAACAAGCTAATTCAGTAATATTTCCATCTTTCTTACAGCACTGCTCAGTCTCTGAAAAATCGTGGGAGAGTTTTGGGATGCACATGGACAAATGAGGTTCGCATTTGCAGGTCTGAGAGGAGGAATACTGGAAATCACTGAGGCGGAATCTGAGGTTTAAAATTACTTTTGCTTCCTACTGTGTGCAAATGTAAATTAAATAAGCGGAAATGAGCCAAAGGAAATGCTGCTCAGTTGGAAAAAGAAAGTTCCTGATTTTCCAGCTTTAAAAATGAAAGATTTTGTGTAACAACTTAGAGGCAGAATATTTCCACAGTTCTGAATCAGAGAATTAACCACTTGAAGATATATTTGTAGTCCAACTGTTATGAGAGAATTCCCAAAGCATGGAAGTCATCCAGGCAACGATTAATCCAGGAATTCAACCTGACACTAGTTTAACTCTGAAGTAACAACGATGATTCGCAGTGGCATAGAGGCAGAACCCAAAACTGGGAGACCTGGTGGAGTTCTCACAAGAAGGGAAAAAAGGGAGAAGTGCATTAAAAAAATGAATTTACTCAAATAATTTTGGAGAAGAAAAAGATTGTGCGGATAAAAGCAGAAAGGACTTGAAGGAATATACTGCAAGGCATAATATTGCAGAGCTCTGATGAGATCAGAGACATTCAGATTTGTAGTAAATAAATGTTATTGCGCTGCCACAATTACAGCATCTCTGTTTTCAGGCTGGTTGAGCCATCTGGCATGGGCATCCGGATAAAAGTTATGCAATTATTAAAACAAGCTAAATTAAATTAATTTAAATTAATCATAGTGCACGAAAATAACTGGCCAGAAGCATCAAATCATAGTTGTTTTGAACATGATGACCTATTTTTGTGGTTTTGCTGGGTATTCTCTAATTATGAAATAACACGCTGCCTTTGAAACCAGTGGCAGAAGACCAGTTGAATGAAAAGAGAGATTTGTGCAGGGTCCTGTTTCGGTAGTACACCAGCAGTGACATGCTTCATTAAACACCACACACATATAGCATCTAAAGAAAGAGGCAGATACTTTTCTATTACTGTATGTTGGCCTCTCGTGTAGAATGTGAAGTTTCTATATTACATCAAAATATTTATCATATTGCGAAGATCAAAAAAACATTTTCATTTCCTTCAAGGTAGTGAAAAGTTTGTGTCCTTCAACCTACTCATAAATAGTTTTTATTTAGATCTCTCCAAAATGATTCTCCAAAAGCTTTATTTGCCACAAATGTAAGTTTTCTGTTTCAAATTCAGCCAATCTTTTGGTGACAAAGTGTTTAAAAAAATGTGTAAAAAAATGACTAACTGAAAATGGCTTGATTTAAAGTGCTGAAGAAAATGGGAAGGCGTTCAACTAACAACCTTCCAGAGCTGATAGGAATGCAAGCAGTTGCGAAGGAGAATCCCAAGAAGGAGAATCCTGAAGAATTCACTTCTACGTTTACCAGATCTTCATGCTAGTGTATGAAGGGAAAAGGCAGCATTTTGCCTACTGCTTGGTCAGAGGCTCCAGGTTTCAGAGATGTTTGTGTCCTATTGATCCAACAGGATGTGTTTGCCACGTGCAAGGCTCCTGGTGTATGACTGAAATGTGCCAATGGATGCAGATAAAAGGTTTGTAGTTTCTACAGCTCAAGTCATGAGCATCCCCAGCTTTAGCTAAAGCTCCCTGAAATGCTTTCCTGCATCCTGATAACCCATTAAAAGCCACCCATCGAGGAAGTACATATCTTCCCACAGCACAGACAAAACCTCTCTCTGAATTCTATTTGGCTTTCTGTTTTTTTCTTCTCTTTTGACTTCTTTTTCACAGTTACGTTGGCTTTACGTAAACCCTTCTACAGAACTTCTTCACATCTATAACTGAATTGCCTAAAGAATCAGTTCAACGAGTTTAATGCATTGGATTGGACTCCAAGCAGCAGATAAAACATGCTGTTTATTTGTTTTGGTGCTCCTCATGTGATGTCCCTCACTGAGCAGAACCATATGTCATTTATTGAAGGGGATTTTGAGCCATGCAGGGAAAATCTGTACTAAATATTGACAGTTTTTTTTCCAAGAATGTTCAGGGAGGAGGTGGAAACTGTTGTAAAACAAATGATTTTTCCTAAGTGAGGTCTATAATTCTTAGAATAAAGCATAGGTAGGAATATTTATCAATGGCTTTTTTATTCTGTCTTAGATAGGCAGTGGTAAAAATGCATTCAGTGTAAAGTTCTGCTTAAAAACCTAGCCTAGACCTGCCATTCATCACCTATCTGGCAAAATTAAAGTACAGGGTTGCTAACAGCTGGGGAGAAATCCAGGTGTGTAATATGGGACTTGGACCAATATGAAATAAAATGTTAGGCAGAAGGGATTCTCTAACTGCCATTAGATTTTAAGCTTAAGTAGCTGCAATTTTACAAATTTCTCCCCTTTCTAAATTGCAAATAAACTCTTTTGAGTAAGGCTGATAAAATTTCAGTCTCAGGAAATTAAAAGGAATAAATTATTCACTCAAAATGACATAAGCATTTACAATAGGAGTCCTATCACTGACAGCATTGTTATTGCCATTATAATTATTACAATCATTTTCTTTTTAAAGTCTCATAAGTCTGTTTCTCACAAGCGTATTTAATTCAGATTCTTTTTTTTTCAAGTAAATAACATGCTTATTATGCCTAGGCTTCGGTAGATTTATTTGAAAGCTTTTCTTTCCTAAGTTCTCACCTTCTGAGAATGTTATTGATCCCTAAAGGTTACGTGGTTATCGATCTGGAAGAGGGATTGGAATCTGGAGATGTAGTCCTATTCTAGTCCCTCTCATTTAAGATTTGTGAACTGTGGTAAAACATCTTCAAAAAAAACAGAACCTCAATAGCAAAACAAGATAATGGCCCACATGTATCTTCTCTATTTAAGTCAGTGAGTTTTGGACAAGTAATAATCCAAATGTAAGACTAACTCATTTTTTACAAAGAAGGTCTCAGATCTTCTGCTGAAAGTCATTAGAAATGCTAATTGTTTTTATTCCGGCATCTATGTAGAAATGATGTTGCTGAACAATCAAACACTGCAGCCTTTTCTATTTTCTGATGTGGTTCGTTCCACTAGGATTACGGTTATTTTAAAATATACGTGAAAGACAGCGGTCATTAGCAAAAGCCTTGGAGATTTGTATTGACAGTGAGGACCAGAGGGTTAAAGTCAGCTATTTGGAGATGTCTGTGTATAATAATACCCACTAGACATATCAAGTACCATGGTGTGTGTGTAATGCAGCATCACATCAGCTGTCTGCATTTGTAAGCTGGTAAAGCCATGCACAACTACCTGATTTATATGCATACCTTGGGGTTTGCACACATAAAAAAAAAGGCAAGGGCAAATATCTGTGAACAATTGCATCTGCCTCACTTTGAAAACCTACCTATTAGGATCAGTCTGTACCTCCTGAGAAACCACTCATCTTCCTCCTGATTGTTTAATATTGTAATGACCCCAGTCAGCTCGGAAGCACAGTGAAAACAGGTGAGCATTTAGAAGGGAGCAAGAGAGAGGAGTTCCCATCATATGATTAATCAGACAAATGAGGTATTTGGAAAGAACTGTTTGCATGCAGCTGAGTTTTCTAGAATGTTAGGAAGTAATTGCATTATGAAAATAATCAGCTGCTCTGCATTCTGATCATTAGAAGCTGATGATATAATTGTGTTCTAATGAAAAGCATTCTGGTGATTATTCCATAGAGAACTTCTCTGCAGATAATATTTAAATCTACTTTATTCTGGCATCTTTTCAAAGCAGAAAGTACAATGTAAACAGCTGGACTGTGAGGTAATGTTATTATAACTTCTGAAAAATGTCCCTTTTTTAAACTACTATCTTGAAATTGTTCCTTGAGTTTATCTGCATTACGCCAGCTGAACTTGTTCATGTTTTATGGCGGTTCATTAACTAACTTTGTTCTGTATTTCCAATGGGCACCAACAGTTTTCTTTTTCTCTTTTTTTTTTTCTTCAGAATAATTAATTAGAAAGCAGTCTAAAGCCATAAAGAATCAACAACGCTGTAATTCTTTCATATCCTCAATGATGTTTTATCACATACTCTCTTTCACTGACACTCTATGCTAAATCTTAATTACGTTTATGACTTAGAGTTTTGGCATTTTGCAATATATAACAGAAGTCGGATCTTTGTCCGTTAATAACTTTATTTCTGTTTCAACAAAAGCACATAGTATTTCCTTAAATTAACCAGCAACCTCAAAACTATGCAACTGGTATACAACCACCTCGTTTGGGTGAATGAGGATTGCCTCGCAAAGACAACTCAGCACCCTGGACTTTGATGGGACAAACAACTCCATAGGGGAATCTGTTTTCCTACTGACTATCTGGCAAACCGGCTGTGAGTAAATGAATCTCTCAGCCAAATAAAAAAACTAAGTTATTCTGCTGTCTTGTTAAAAGCTGAGTATTCTGTTATTACTACAGTATTTGAATGCACCTCAAACAGTAAAACACAGTTTTGTGCTCTGCTGACTGTAGTGCTCACAGGGAGATGTCGAGGCTACAACATGGGCTTATCTTTGACTGGTAACAAGCGCTTTTCTACTCACAGTTTCTTCATTATCCTTCCCCAGATAAATATATAACTACAGTCATATTTGATGGGTAATAAAGGTGAGAAACTACAGTGAACATTGTTCTGCTCCGTACGACCCAAGATTAGTTTCCAATCTCCAAATTTCCAGTCTCCAAATTTCCCAGCTGATTTAAACTCCATCCCTGCCTTTTTATTCATGATACAATTTGTTGTTCAGTAAAAAGGGAAAAAAATCTGACGTCAGTGTGAAGTGGAGCCAACTAAGCCCAGTAGCAGCTATGGTAACTCGGGGCAGAAGGGGGAATAGTAAGTGTTGAACGGGGGATACAGAGATCTTAACCTCAATTATCCTTCTGTATTGAAAATGTCATGCTGATTAAAAGTTGATGAATTATTATTTATAATAGTGAAAATATGGCCTTGAGTCCTTTAAGAACTTTTGTTTGTAGGTATGGTCTCGTGTAGCGAGCCTGCAATGTGTGAGAGGTCAGCATGGGCTTTGGGTCAACATGTTCTTGTTCCACCTCTATTATAGTTAAAACCAGAGCAACCAAACGGCTGTAGCACAGCTCTTAACGCAAAATATTAGGTCTCCCTGCTTTTCTCACTCTCAGGTCTTCTAAAAGTGTGCTGACATCTTCATCGCCATGCACTTGTGATGTGCTGAATCGTGAGAAGGCTGGAATAAAATGCCCTGTTTCATTTGATAATGTTTTTACAGGGGAAGCAAAAGCCCACACTTCTCATTGACTCTAATTAGAACAGCACATAATTGGCAGTGCTGAAAATAAAGCCACTAACACAGACTGTTCTTGTTGTCCTAGGAATTTAAAAGAAGTTAAAAAAGGCAGCAGCAGAACTTGAAAGGGATCTGTAGACTTCTGAAAGGTATTTAGTTGCTTAACTCCAAATTGCTTTAGAGAATCTTAAGCACCTAAGTGTCACACCCCAAGGGAGACAGAGTAGGACCCAGAACTGTATTTCAACGTTTTGTTTATTACCTATAATGTTACAATTCTAAGTCAAGAATATAAGCTTAAGTCTAGAGTAATATTAGCATCGAATAAGGGTTTGTGTGGGACTATATGACCTGTACGGAGTTCGGTGATAAAATCTTTAGATGTTTCCTCTAAGAAGTTGCTGCAAATGAAGTTTCTGCAAACGCTTCATTGTTTGTATATTGTTGATGTTGGTGGGGAATCTCAGACCAGCTGAGAGGGAGCTCCGATTAAGCTCCTTGCTCCTCTCATTCTCTTATAGTCCATTCTGGAGTGATAGCATCTGGTGTACCAGTCGGCCCATCTCCTTTACTTTGGTCAGTGGCTCCGATGGTAAGGGACACGAGGGATTGCTTCCTATGGATTGCTTCCTGTCAGTGCAATCATCTCCACCAATGTGTAGGAATCCAGAAAATCCAAGGTCACAGATCAGGATGTTTCCATCACAAAAAACTCATAAGTCTAAATCATCCAAGTGCAAGGTACTTAGATTTCTACTCACAAATCTTATTAATACTTCTGTTTTGAGGATCACCTCTGAGTCTTTGTTCTGAAATCTGATAAGGGAGGGGATGACCAGGTGCCAGTTTAGTCATCCTGATAGGCAACCGAGTGGCAGAGGGATAATGGCTCATTCTTCTCTACTCATCCTGGCTGTACAGGTGGATTTTGATATTGACGCTCAAGTGGAGTGGCCACCAGACCTCCACCTGGCTCCTCTCCACCCCACAACTCAGCAAGGCAGCAGCTCTCTGCAGCAGCTTCAAGAGGGAGAGGGATATGTCACCTAAGTACACTTAAAGCAGTGTATATATATTGGCATATGATTACTTAAGATAATACCTAACTCTTGGACGTTTAGAGCCAGAACTCCATTTCCTGCTATAAGTGCCACTGCCAGATGGAGGGATAGGAAAGAAAAAAAAAACAGGGTAGAAAAATGTTGTTCTCCTCCAGTCACTGTTATTCAGCCAACAAAGAGAACTTCTGCAGAGTCCAAATGCACTAAATCTGGAGTCGATGTATCTTAGTCTGATTGCTGAGTTGCCTTTTCTTGCTTTCATACCGTGAGGGTCTCAAAATGGCACTGGAATAATGAAAGGTGTAACAAGGAATATCAACTGTAACTCCCTAGTTATTAAGTTTTTTTACAGACAGCTGAATACAGTGACTTTTCTTGTAACTGCAATGCAAGTTTTTGAGATGTTGCTTTTTCATTGCTTTTTATTTTACTGCAGTAATCAAAGAGAAAAATCATTTCTTTGACATGTTATCTGAATCCATCAAAGAAATGCTGTAAGGAGGCTTTGGGAATTGCTGCATATTCTAGGAAGGACTAGGATAATTCCTGTACCTTTGATGGGCTTGCACTATCTCCAGATATTGCTGAATCATTGAAGCCATAGAACTCCCACCTGGAACTCGTAAAAACATTGGGGGTAAGCACCTTTTTTGTCTAAAACTTACCACACTGAAGCATATATTGGATTAACTTTTTTTCTTTCCTGTTTTTAAATGTCACCATGGAGAAAATCAGAGGTTATACCTACAAGTTCTTTTCTCACTACCCCCCAGCCTAACTAGTGACAGAAATGGAAGCTCTGGACAGATGGTCTTTCCAGGGGAAAAAAAATGTTTGCAGCTTTGTATTGGTTTATAAATTTATTTACTAAATAGCGTCAAGTGAAAGAATCTTCATCCCTTATTGAGTCCCTTTGATTTCTTTTCATAGAAAACAACAAAGCTAGATCTGTGAATATTAAAGTAGGATAGCAGAGGAATCATGGACAGAAACATGGTGTGGAAAAGGCTTGGGAACCATCGGTACTGCTGGTATCAGACCTGGTATAAAATAAGAGAGACAGGTTATGCCTCTATCATCAATTACACTTACGAGCAGGGTCCTCTGAGAAAATAAAGCAGAACATCCCTGCATTTTAAAATCAGGTCTCTGCTAACAGTCCCACTAATCTTGATTATTTTATTACTACATATACTGCTATGGCACCTCATGTTGATAATATTAAAATGTACAACTCATCAGTACCCACACACCGTCCAAGCGAGCTTCTCCTTCCTACCATCACCACCCTGTTAAGCAAATGACAGGAATAGTTCAAGAAATAAACGTAACCATCCTCGCCCCTAAGCTTCAAGGTTTAAATATTATGCATAGCAGGGTGTTACTAACGGATGGACCATTACAGTGCATGCCATGAATACCTACCAAGAACTGAAGGTATTTCGTATCAATGTTGTAGTTGGGAAATAAAAATCCTGGTGAAGAGTCATTCCTGTGAGTAAGTGGTGTAGTCTGGCAGTTTTAACTGGGGAGGCTATGGGGAATAACAAAAGCAGTCATGCCGTATAATGGAATAACTGCCTGCAATAGCTCTGTTTACATAGGCAGACAATTCTAATCTGTCAATAGCACAGAAAGTAAATTGAAGGAAATATTAATGGTTCATAAATTGGAAGAAATTTTCAGTGCATGGTGAACTTTTGTGGCTTATGTAAAGATAGGAGGAATTTCTTCACCATGAGAGTGGTGAGGCCCTGGCACAGGTTGCCCAGGGAAGCTGTGGCTGCCCCATCCCTGGAGGTGTTCAAGGCCAGGTTGGATGAGGCTTTGAGCAACCTGATCCAGTGGGAGGTGTCCCTGCCCATGGCAGGGGGTTGGAACTGGATGATCTTTAATGTCCCTTCCAACCCAAACTGTTCTATGATGCTGTGATTCGAAGGTATTAATGGAAGTTTGGAAAGACCTTTAGTTAAGATAGTTTAGGGGAAGCCTTTGCAATTCATACTAATTTCTTTCTCATAAATGCATAATGTGTCCTCAGTGTCTGCCATAATGTTACCATTTCCTCTGGTAATTCTAACTCTCACTTCTGTGTACTGAGTTTCTATATCTACAGAGATTAATGTTTCACATCCCATATTATGCTACCCTGGTAACAGCAGTTGCATTTTCATGGCCCACTATTACTGAATAGGGTTTGTAAGAACCCATTTCCTTCTTTCCCTGTTCCTAATTCAAAAGCAATTGGTTTTTAACAGTTGCAGTATCCACGCCACTCAGAGTTGAAACATTTTGCTTAGGGCCGAATTCTTGTCTTCATCAATAGGAAAACTCCCATTCACATCAATGAAGACAGTCTGAGGCTCTTTATACTTAATTTCATTTGGAAAAGTGGGTTATGTTTGTGCTTAGTGGCATTGGTATGTCTTTCCAAGAAATTTATGACCTTCCTACAAATGCCCTTCCTGAAAGGAAACAATCAGCAGAATGAGAATTAAAATGAGTCGAAGCAGAAAATGAATCTACCAGGAGGTGTTAGTGGATTTACTCCTTTCCAGGCAGTGACCCCTTTCCAGGCAGTGACCCTTCCAGCACCCCTCCACACTATCAAGGAGAGAGTAATGTGAAAACCTGTCCTGGAGGTCTACCTAGCAAGACACCAGCTCAACTGGTCAGAAAAGTGTGCCCAGTCATTTGCACCATTTGCTGAACAAATTACTGTTTGGTCTCCAGTTAATCAGGACATTTACACAAGTGCTAAACTGACCCCCAATACTTCTTTCTCTGACACCCACAAAAAAGTCTTGAGAGGCTTTAGTTCCTTCAGGCTTTTCTTATGCGGTTGTTCTCATACCCAAGTTTTTTTATTCTTTCTGCATTAAAATCAAAACAAAGCTTATTACATTATGCAATACAATATCTGACTCACCCTTATAAATATCTTGAAGATTTCTGCAAATTCCAGGATTGCTGATGTTTGAATCTACGAGAAACAAAATTAGTTCTAGTACTCTTTTCTTAACGAAATCAGACACTAAATAAGAAAATTGCATGATAAAATTACTTTCCACTCTTAAATCTTGTGCTGTGTCACAAGTTAAATAATCTAAATTCCCCTGAAGTCTATCTGTTCCTTAAGGAAGTAATCTATCAGTTTGTTGTATTGTGTTTGCAGGTTAAATATTCACTGATAGTTTATTAGCACATATATTCTAGATTATCAACTTTGACTAATGCCCAAGTGTGATAGAGTTTCTCATATTTAATAAATATTTTCAGTACTCCCTTATTGCTTTATCAACATAAATTACAATAACTGTCTAATAATTGTAAATCAATACAAACCCTGTACTAGATCATTCTGAAGCAGAGAGCTGTTAAAAGGTGAAATGCCAATACAAACTTCTCTTTTACTGCTTTGTTATACCTTCTTCACTGTTTTTTATTTTTATATGAACCCCCAACAATATTATGACAGTATATTTGTTGAATCACCTCATGTGGACACAATTTTTCTCCTTGTCTTAATTCGTTCTTATTTTTGCTACAGGCTGAAGAAGCAAGTTTAATTCTTGAGGTTTATGGTTAACAATTTTACCTTGATTCTGGCTTTGTCTTGCTTTCTTGTCTATTTAGTTATTTTAAATGAAACTTGTGCATGCACTGAAACCAACATACGCTCGTATGTATCCCTTGAAAGACTGAACCCCACGTTCTTGGTTTCAGCACACAGTGGGTCTTACAAAGAGATGTCTTGTGGAGATGTAGATTGGAAGATGAAGCTTTCTAGTGGCCACTCCCCTGGGTGTTCTCCACCAGCTAATGGGAAGAGAGAGGGAAGTCCTTCTAAAGAGCAATTCCCAAAGTAGCAATCTAAAGCAGGCGGGATACATCTTCCTCCACAAGTGACAAAAAAAGGGATGACTAACTTTGATTCCACACCTACCTTTTGGATGGTTAAAGTTAAGATGAATCATTCTGTTAGTCTACTGGTCTCCCTCCTCTTTAGAGAACAAGAATTTTGTTGTTGCTTCTGTCTTTACGTAGTCCTTGTCCCAGACTGTCTACTACTTCTACAGTCTTCCAAAGATGTATTTTAGAGAGTCAGGTTATTGAGGTGAAATCACAAGCTGGAGTCTAGCTATGTGGAGACCGAAAGTCATTCAGTGTAACTGCAGGATATGTTATTTCGTGAACAGGCTTTCAATAAATTTTAGTATGGTTATTTGCCCTGGATTGGCCAATCTGTTTAATGCTTCGTGCTTTTTCAAAGCGGGCCATTACGACTGGGATGATTTCAGGTAGTCAGGATCCTAATGTGAGTGAAAACATCTCTAACAACGAAGTCTTTACCGTGCTGGAGTCAGTCAATCCCCATCATCAGAACAGTTTGTTAAAATTGCTGCCAGTTCCTGCATTATTTGTCAAAAATTGCTTCTCACCAGTTCTATTTACTAGCACTGATGTACCCTTTCTGAAGATCTCTGCTACCAAACCTCTACTCAGTAAAGTCTTTCAGTGTTTGATGAGCACAACTTAAGACATTCTTCCCACACACCCTTACAGTTGAACATCTAGATTTGCTTTGCTGTGTGGAAACAGCTTATTTTGTTATTTTTTTTATGAAATAAACCAATTATAAACTACTGATAATAGGAAACCCTTTTAAACACTTGCCTGCTGCTCAATAAACTGTTCCGACTGTCAATGTATTTCTTCTTAGCAATATCCTCTAATATTCCCATGCAGATTGCTCCCATTCTAGACTTTTAAAACCACATCTACAACTTCAGCTGCAGGCAATAGGTGCATAGGTGACCCCATATGTCACAGAAATTAAGCTTTTAAGAGTGCAGTTGCTCTGCAGGAAGTTTTCTGGGTTTGTTAAAAGTGTTGGGGACAACAACCAGAAAAAAAAAGAAAAGCAAGGCGTGTGGGAGAATGAAGGACAGGAGATATTAATTTTTAGAGTCAGTGAGCTGTAGTGTACAAAATGAAGCCCAGGAACATATGTCACATGTTTGTGAAGTGTTAAATGATATCAACTCTCCTTTTCAGCAGGCAGAAAGAAGCCAGATAGATTAGAAGATGCCCTGAAATGAAAACAATAGAATTATCTACTTTAATTTTCCCAAAAGGACAATGCAGCTAATGACAGAAGCTACAGAATTGCATAAACCATGGCTTAATAGTGAAGATTTATGGATTATAAACTCAGAAGTCATCATTATTTTCACCTAATCTGACCTTCAGTACAGTTCATAATATATACTTTCACTGAGCACTACTTGCATCAAGGCTGTAACTTCAGGCAGCATTAGGACTTTCCTGGAAAAGCATCCCAACATGAAGACTTAAAGTTACGGGGAATTAATAATATGCTTTAGTAATCTGTTAGACAGAGACCTCCATGGTTTAAAAATGTGTATTTTATTCCCAAAATGATTTGAATAATTTTGTCCATTGGCTCTTGCTATGCTTCTGACAGTTAGATTAAAGAGCTTCCCATTATCAGAAGCCTTCTATGTTCCTACTAATAGATTAGAAGGTGACATAATCAAAAACATTTTCTCAGATAAACTGAATAAATTGATCTTGTTTAGTCTTTGACTGTAAAGAAAGCTTCCCAGACCTCTACATACCCAAACACTCTTCTAGACTGTCCATTTTGTAGGATGAAGTTTCATATGTGAAATATCAGACTTATTTTGTGCTTCTATATATGTGACTTTTCCTAGTTTTATTGACATTTCCGTAGCTTAAATCAGGCCACCTCATCAAATGATTCAGAATGTTCTCTGAAATCAGCCCTTCATTGCAATTCTTTCTTATAATTCAAAGCTCTCGTTGATAATTAGTTTAAGGACGCTGTCTGATCACTTACCCCAGATCTACAGTGTGATACAGTTAAGGTCTGTATTTTCTTAGAACCATAGAATAGTTTGGGTTGGAAGGGACCTTAAAGATCGCTTAGTTCTAAACCTCCTGCCGTGGGCAGGGACAACTCCCACTAGACCAGATTGCTCAAAGCCTCACCCAACCTGGCCTTTAACACCCTTTTTTTTTTTATTTAGGTTTGTCGGCATTTCTATCACAGAATGTTCACACTGTGTTTGCAAAAACCCACAAACGTATTCTTCCTTGTATTCAATTTTATCGCAATTTCACATGCTGGTTCAGCTTTTCACTTCTGGATGGCTTTCCTAGACAACTTCTGATAGAAAAGCTTGGAAAACACTATGATTTGATTTAATTACTTATTTACTTTCAATTAAAAAAAAAAAAAAAAGGTTTGGTGCTCTCAGTCCAGGTTTTGTGACCAAATATCTTTCTCTAAAATTTACCAAAATATTTAATAGAGTTTATGTAGTGATTGGTCAAAGGCTGCAAATACCACAGACTACTTTCATTACTTGTGAATATGAGAGGTGCTAACAGCATTAGTGACAGCATATGGGCTAGGTTCTATTTCTAAAATATTTCTAAGCTACAGCATACAGCAGAGTAGTCAGAGATACTTTGATTTTGTTACTTTGACATGTATAGGACCAAAGGCTTTTGTAGCTCTACACCTAAAGGAGACAACAGCTTTACTACACTGCCAATTCTTATGTTATTTTAATTTTTAACCTTTCTTCTCCTTTACATGTGTTTCAGCAGTCTTACAGAAGGTGGTAGCAGCTACCCTAAAGAAAGATTTGTGCCTCTTACATGACTTTCTTTTAGAGGAAAGACATGGGTTTTTTTTTTTCAGTTAGAGACCCCTTTGCTCTCTAATCTTACATGTTTTTTATATAGGTGGCACTTCAAGTAATTCTTCTCCACTGAAAATATGTTGAGGAATAGGAACATTTCATGTGTTGTTCATGTGTTTACGGCCAAGAAGTCAAATTTAAATCAGAATCTCACCACCATAATCTTTTAGCAAATGTTACCAGCTGTTCAGTTCCACACTTTCTTCCTTCTAAAAGCAAGGAAGAAAGTGAAAATCCATCATATCCGTCAGCTAGAGCTTCTTAGTACCCTTACCTTGACAGATGATGCACCAGAGTGCCTGTCTTTCTGGGAATGTTAGCTTTAATGGGCTGGGATCCATCTTCCTGCAAATACTGAAATAAAAATACTCATCAAGTCATTTATATACGACTTGAGCCTATATATATATAGGCTCACTTTTTCTATGTTCTTCTGAGACACAGTACTTAATTTTTCTTCTACATTTATTTGTTATGTCTGACTATATTTTCCTTCATTGAAAGGGACAATGAAAGTAGCACAACGGATCTAGCTTTTTGATATTTTTCCAAATGCAAATAAGTGTGAAAGTAGTAAAAAACAAACAAAAAAAAAAGTGGACAACTACAAAGTTAAAGGTAGAAAAATTCTGAGAAGTTTGCAAAAAATGTACGTAAGAGGGAAAAAAGTCTTAATGAAAGGGGAATACCCCCCCTCGCCTGCAAAAACTGTTACAGTCAATGGAATTCCAGAAAAAAAACTGCTTCTCTATGCTTATGTAATTCTGTATTACGTATAATTTTAAATGTTATATATATAATCATAGAAATATATTGTTCCCCATGTGTTATATTACCCAGAGAGTGTTATTCTCTCATAAGCTGAGTCCTGCATGACAAGAGTATGGACACTAAACATAATGTTAGATGCTACTGTAGCAAAGATCAATATATAAATTTACTGTAATAAAGCCAAATAAATGATGTGAGGTAAAATAGCCTCTAACCTAGTTTTTTTGCCAAGTAGGTATGACCTTGGTGGCAATGGGAAATAAGAGACAGATTACACTCTACATTTCTAGTACCATAGAAAGAGTCCTGGAAATATGATTTTTGGTTTTTTTATTTCCTTCCCTCTGGCAAATATGAGCTACTTTGAAAAGGCAGCTGAAACCACACGCCTTGTGTATCAGCCTGAGTAAGCCTAATTCTAAGCGTTTTTTTTCACAGCAAATTGGAGTAAATGAGGAAAATGAATAGAGCATGTTTAAAGCATGGCATTTTGTATTTTTATTTCTTATGCAGGAAGGTCAACAAATATTAGAATGACTCAAAAGTGAGCTTCATTTGCACACCTATATCAAATAATAGCTTCTCATCTTTAAAGTCACACCCCATCGATTTCCAGCTCCAGCCTATCTGACCCATTAACCTGTCAGGATGCTGACCTTTCCCAATATTCTCGGACTTCACAGTCTTGCTGTCAACTTATCCTGTATATCCACACTTTCCCTCATACTATTCTTCAAACATGCTAAAATGGAAACATCCTCTGCCTTATCTTTCTTCACATCTTGGTTTACAGCTCATCTCTCTCATGTAACCTATTCACATCTCCCTTTTTTCTACTTGTATACTACCAACCTCTACCCTTGCATTAGCAACAACAAAACCACTAGAAATGCATGAATACCTGATTTCATTTTTGTTATTGTTTGCTGACTGAAATGAAAAAAAAAAATCAATATTTTCTTTTGGTAATTCATTTTACTTTCATTTCTAGTCGGTCTGGCAAAAATGAAAAGAAAGATGAAATTATTTTGAATTGAAAAAGTATTTGCTTGACCCTAAACAAAGTAATTCAAGTTGTTGCTTAAGCTCGATTTTGTATGACAAAGGAATTGATTTTTTCCAACATTATTTTTATTTTAAAATGATTTTTTCTAGCTTTTTCCTTTTTTTCGTGCGGGATGCACACATTTTGGTTGACATGATTCAGCCTCTTTTTGCTTTCATCAAAAAGAATTGATAGGGAAAACCTCCCACACTCAAATACATAAATTCAAGAGAAAGCGTTGTAATACTTCTTTGTTATTTTCATTTATGTGCAAATTCAGCCTTTATGTCCTATTTCATGTGTTCATGTCTTAATCTGTAAAGATTACTGGGCAATGATTTCTCCATTCAGTGTTTGTGCAACACCTGCCACAAAAAAGATTGGACCTTAGTACTGACTTTATATTTATGGTCCAAACCAAACCAAAAAGGGATGGAAAACACCTACTTTTCCTGTCCTTTCCAGATTTAACTTAGATCAGGTATCTCACAACAAATATACAGAAGAGAAATATTCATGTGAATAAAATAACTGTATTTATATAGCCAAGTGGAAGCACTTAATTGTTCTTTAATGCGTAAGTACAAAACTGTTAACAAGACATAAATTTGGCCGAGAATGTTGGCAAGAAATGATGTATTCCTTAAAGGATTTTTCTATAGCCATTAGTTTAAATTTTTAGCAAGAAAATATCAGAAAATTTAGTTAATGTCTCGGCTTAAAGGTCTGAAAAATGTTAGAGAAGCTTTGGACAGGAAAATTCATCTTTTGGTATACTTTAAATAGCTTTCAAAGCCAAACCCTCTTGGCCACAAGTGTGCAGTTCCTTGAGGAGTACTGAGTTGATTGCACATGGCTGCTGTTGGGAGATGTGTATAGAAGAGAAAACCAAATATCCAACCAAGGAGCAACCCACTGCCCGTCGAGGTATCAAGTGCAGTCAGACAAATAATGCTTAGAGTACCTATATATTTATATGTATTGTGTATGTGGTTTTAATTGTCGTTTGGAATGACAATATTCCTGTTGAGTCAGGATGTTCTCTCACAAGTCGCGTCTATCCAAAGCCATTGGTGCTCTGCACGTGCTCCTGGGTTGTACATGACAAATGGACATTGCAATGTTGTTGTAGGCTTCTGGAATGATGGTTAGCGTCTTCATGCCATCGTAGCCAAAGTATTTAAGAAACAAAAGATAATTGTACAGCATTAGATATACCTCCTATGCTCACCAACAACTGAGATACATGATGGATTCTGCAGGCTTAGGACTTCCTAGCTTTGTGGGAAAGTCCCATTCAGTGGCAGAAATGCTTGTGGGGAGCAATGATTTCAAATTTCTGGCCTATTTTCAATTAGGATCTGCAGTGCCCATTCCTGATATCACACAGAGGACGTAGAGATTCAGTATATCCTTAGGATATCATAGAAAATAACTGCACTAATTATTCCTAGCTGAATTATAGAAAGAAATTGTTCTTTTCTTTTGCACTCCTCCAACTCCATCCACCTCTGATCCTGCGGTATTTTGCAAGTTTGGGGCTATAATCAGCAATTTTATGTGAAAACTTATCTGATTAAGCACTGTTGGTTCAAATTGATAGGAAGAATTGCCTAAAAATAAGGAATCAATTTTGAGCCAAATGTTGTAGTTTTAAAACCAATACTTAAAAGGTTTACTGTAACATAATTAGTCAGGGGTGTAATTAGAAACACTTTGATGATGGCTTGAGTGAATGACATTTGCTGCTTAGCTGTGCATTTGGAAGTGTTACAACCTGATTCAAATTCTCAAAGCAACTTTTGTCTTGAACTTTGCACATCGTAGAAGTGGAAAAAAATAATTGGCAGTTCCTTTGAGGTGATGATCTTCTGACATTCTCCCAAAATGTCTTTGCTACCACATTGTTCTTGTATCACTGCCTTTGTATCCAGATCATAAAACAATTTCAATCAACCCAGTCCATGTCAGACTGAGCAGACTAATCAAACTTTCAGTCTTGAAGATACTCTTTAGGGAAGCGTGTTACACAGATGCATTTAGTACACAGTCTGATTAGCTTCCTATTTCTTAGCCATCTTAACCGTCAAAGATTCACACTGAAGTTACCAACATCTACCATGTCACCAGGAATGACAGAACTGTGATATATTCTCTGTGTGTGCATCCATACCAAATGCAAATTAACTTGACTTAAGCCATCCTAGAATGAAAGACAATCAAATTTAACTGCATTGGCTTACTTCTTTTAGAAGGCAAGAGCACCCCATGAGGAAATCATAGAATCATAGAATAGTGTGGGTTGCAAGGGACCCTAGAGATTATCTAGTTCCAAACCCCCTGGCATGGGCAGGGACATCCCACTGGATCAGGCTGCCCAAGGCCCATCCAACCTGGCCTTGAATACCTCCAGGGATGGGGCAGCCACAACTTTCCTGGGCAACCTGTGCCAGTGTCTCACCACTCTCATAGTGAAGAAATTCTGCCTTATATCAAGCCTAAATCTGCCCCTCTCCAGTTTATACCCGTTCCCCCTCATCCTATCACTAGAAGCCTTTGTGAACAAATGTCAACCTGTAACTTGTAAGACACAGTAATTTCCCCTTGGATCCAAAGATTGCCTTACAGATTAGACCAAGGAATGCAATATTTGGGCTAGGAGTAACTTTGAGCTAATGTTCAAAGTCTGGCTGTTGGATAACTCAAAATTTAGGTTCATTGCTATTTTGTGAATGAGACTGAAAACCTACAAAATGAGGTGGTACTTTGTAGTTGTTGTAGTGATGGTTCTGTTGCCAGGTGTCATCTAGTTTCTTTGGAGAAAATTGCGTTTTAAAAAGGACTTAATTAAAAAAAAAAAACATGATCAGAGTAATATGAAATGAATACGACTTCACTGACGGACAGCGTTACGGAATGTTCTGCATGAGCATTAGGAGGGAAAAACAGATGGTTTTGAAGAGAAGTTGGGACTACAATTGGAAGAACAGGTTCAAGTTTGGCTAAGTAGATATGAAACCTTTTATATGTAGCGATCTGAGTCTGCAGTTCTATCTTTAATTAATTTAAAAAAAAATAATGCACATTTTCTTGGTACATTTGAAACCTGTTCATTACAGGAGAAAACAACTGATATGTTTAATGACTAACTCTTCAGACACAGCCTGGTAACAAAATCCAATATTTTGTTTCTGTCTACACAAAAGAAAAATTGGACATTTTCAAGGTTGTATAACCTATTTCTTTTCTCTCTCTAAAAGCTGGAGGGTTAGGCCTCTGTATAATTTGCCGAATCAAATGTACCTTCACATAATCAGTGATGGATGGAAAGTACAGACGTTTCATCATCATTTAGTACTGAGAAAAATTCTATCCAGAGTTTCTCCGGATCTCCTTATCTGTTATGTACTACCCTGTTTAAAACTATGACTGATTTTTGCTATACCAAATCCTTTCCACAGAGTGACTGTCTTTAACAGTATGTCATTGATTATTTTTTCCTACGGCATTCTACTTTCAATTTATTCACGTCTGGTCTTCTGGTTTTATTTTTTTCTTATCTGGAGGGGATGTCGGGTATGGTGAGTTATTTCAGGATGAGCCTATCTTTCATTGGAAGGCAGTATCAGTAAACAAATTCTGTCTACTGCAGGCTTAGGATTTATCCCGGCTCAGCTGAGCGCAGGAAAGTGTTAAAGAGCTGTATTATGGCAACTGTTTGGCACAAAGCAGGAAGTCCACAACTCAACTCAGATGACACTGTAGTCACTGTGAGAGAGGGGCAGTAACAGCAGGCTGATTGAACACAAATGCCTAGGAGGAAAGCTTTGCCTTGCACCCTGTGACTTGTTTTTCTTGCTTGTGCCATCTTGCAGATTTTTTGTTTAAAATGTGCATAATTTTGTAGATACAGTACTTACAGACTTTAATCAGCAGTAAAGACAAAACAGTATCACTTTTGTTCTCCCGCTAAAGCTCTTTTCATGCCATGTCACTAGCTGCTCAACAACCGCATTTATTCTGAATGCCTTGTAGAGCCCATTCGGTCCATGAGAACAAGAATGTTCCTGGTGCTTTTTTTTGTTCAACAAATATTTTCAACATTTTTTCTGTCCCAGGTTTAAGAGCCATGATTAATCATGTAAGATCTATCCTTGCTCATCCCAAAGCCATGCAGACCCCCCCTCCCAAATGTCAGAGTACAACTCCTTCACTATTCAATAATCCTTTGAATTATCGAATCCACTTTGCTGATGGTCCAGATGTAACTAAAACCTGTGAATGGTGGTGGAGGAGGTTCAGCTGATCCCCAACAAGACAGTTCTGAGAAAATAACGTAGGAGAATTTCTTTTCCTTTCAAGACCAGAACTAACAAGCGCCAGATATATATCTGGTACAATTTGATCTCTTTTTAGGTGAATGGTGTAACACAGCTTTCCCCCATCTGATGATTTGGACTTTTGTTTCTCATTAGTAAGAAATAAATACATAGAGGAAAGAATCATGGTCTCTGAAAACCGTTCATCAGTTCTGGTGTACCACCACCTGGATTAAGTTGGGAAGACTTAATTAAAACCACAAAATTTAAATTTCTCATGAGAAATTAAGGGCAGAGCACTTCCTTCTTTCTATATACGTGACTGACCCCTTTATTGTGGTTTACTTTCTGCAATATTGCAAATTATCTAAACAAAACTGAATCAGTGGACTGAAATTATACTGCACTGTTAACAGAAAATTAGTCTTATGCTGTCCTCGTAGTATGGGGACAGGAAAGAATTTGATATTTATCTTTGCTGTTTGCCAACAGGCAGGTGGTCTGACAGCATATGTGTATTAGCAGGGTAACTGGCATATGCAAACTTTACATAGCACAACCCATTTCTTGCAACGAATTAGTCAAAAACCCTGGACACACTAAATCTGGGGATACTTTAATATTCTTAAGAGCATGTATAGAAAATATAGTACAGAAATCCACAGAAAGATAGTTTTTAATGCTCTTCAGGGGAAAACCTATTGCACTCTATGCATAAAGAACTGAATACTAGAGTTCTTTTAACATGAATTTTCCTAGAAAAGCTGTCATATCTTGTCTATATTAAGGCTATTTAATTATTAAGTAACCTCGAGTTGTTTTTTTGAGAATACAGAAGATTCTATCCCTGTAATCTTTTTTTTTTTCCCCTCTATTGAAATTTGCAGCGCAGAAAAATTATGTCCCACATTCACATTAGTAGAGTTTTGTTTTAATGGGAAGGGATGTTTGCCCCTATAGGAGCAAGAAAAGAGGTGATAAAACCTTTGGGTACCTTCGGTATTTACTTGATTGTAAGACAATATTTCTATAGAGGGATATTAGAATCATAGAATTATAGAATCATAGAATAGTTTGGGTTGGAAGGGACCTTAAAGATCATTTAGTTCCACCCCCCCTGCCTTGGGCAGGGACACCTTTATTGTTTTAGCCTAACTGTTTTAGTTCCTAAGAAGCTATAGGTACAATTATCCTCCCCCAGAGAACTTCCTAAACACCTAAATTTGTCCTGTGCTGCACAAAGCACGATCATCTTGATTGCATCGGTGTGTCCCTGCAGCCCAAGGCTACGTGCAGTTCAGAAATGTACCTTTGGATCACCTGAGGAACCTGAACTGATGGGTACGTTCCAGCACAGGATGGACAGGACAAAAAGCAACAATCCATCAGTCATTTTGCCGCCAGGACAGGGGCAGAGCCAAACTAATCTGCTCTTTAAGAGCCTGGGAAGAGTATCTGTGTTGAAGGCCAGTCTAAGGGATTTCTGACCGACGGTTCCCACTTTAAGGGAGCAAAGTTGCAACTGCTGTTGTGTTCCAACTGCCTGGCTTGCTGCAGTTGAGCCTGGGCATATACATACAGAAATGCACAATTTGGGGCGTTTTGCAGACCAAAAGAAAAAGTGAAAAAAGAAAAAACAAACAAACAAACAAAAAAAGCAGGAATCTAGTTTTGTTAGTTTTGTAGCATTTGGTAGAGACTTTCTGTTCACAGTGTAGGCTGCAGGAGGTGAGGGGAAGGGGAGCAGTCCCCACTCCTGCTGTTTGGCGTGGAAAGTAAGAACTTGGGAATGCATTTATTGCATGAATCTGTAGCCTAGCGGTCTGTAATCCACTTTCCTTCAGGGCTGGAAAGACTATATTTCTTATTTCCATTTTACTGACACTAAAATTGTTCTAAGATGAAATTTAAAGACAGGGGAGGCTCAGAAAGCACATATGAGCCAGCACGCGGGAGGTCTGCATAGCTGCCAGAATCAGCACCTCCTCTCCTGTGCTGCAGTCCCACGTCTAAGCACTCAGTTACCGTTGCAGTTACCGTTGCACTACTTCGGAATAAAGGTGTCAGTTTTACTTTAGCTCATATTTTGGTTCCAGATAGCTAGCACCTTATTTTTAATTTCTTCTGTCCTATCATGACAGAATTTTCCAAGTGTGTATAATTACGGTCATTTACTTAAGTAATTTGGATCGACTCATTAGATTACTTCCTTTTCCTCTTCACGGATGAACCACATTTAATGCTGTATTACAAACTGTACACCTGCTGGGACTGTGCTGAAGTTTCTCGAAGGGCAGTTTAGTTCTGTCCTACCACATTTATCTAAGCATCTAAGTCTCATTTTGAAGATGCCCGATGTTCTTTCAATTACTATTCTGGTCACTTTTTGAGTTTCATTATAATTTATAATGATACAGTTTTCAGAGGGAATCTGGAGATAAAACAGAGAGAGATTAGGCAATTTTTCAAGAGATATCCGCTGTCACCTTATAAAGAAAAAGAAAGATTGTTATAAAATAAAAGTGCCCAGAATATTAGAATGTGTTGGAATACTTGAATTTTTGCTTAATAAGAAAAAAAATTATTCCTGAACCATACTGTTTGGAAGTAGTATTACCAAAAGCTCTGGGAGGGAGAGGCAAGATGCATAATACAATAATTTTAAAGCTTATTTGGCCAATATCTTACTTTTACGGTTTCAGTTTATATCTTACATCCATGCAGCCATAATTCATGAAACTACCTTGTAATTTACATCTTTATAACTCCCTGCAACTAATAAAAGGTACAACTATTAAGGTCTTAACTGAACAAACGGAGGGTCTTGTGATAACCACCTTTACTCACTCCTTCCCTTTTCACTACTGATATTAGCTTTAGGGGCTTCATTATGTCAAATGCAGATCGTGTTGCTCCTTTGTTCTCACATAATCTTCTGTTGTGGGCATAACCTGGCAGCCTCCCTCCTATCATGAGGCTCCCTGTTGTTCTTCTAATGGAAAAGAAGGAGTTTCATCTGGAAGCAGACGGAGGAGCCAGTATCCATCATCATTGCCCTTTTGCAGGACTGAAGACAGGAAGAATTCAAGATAATTTGTCATTAATACATACCAGACCACATCCTGAGGCTATTGCTCCAAGGTTAGACATATCAAGGTCAAAGGAAGTCCGAAGACATATAGAGTTTGGACCCTTCATCGTGTTAGCTCCTCCTGTACAGTGGGCTCTTTTCTGAAAGACGGGACCCATGTCGTAAATGAAAGCTGCATAAGCCCCGACCCACTTTTGGGAAGGGGATGTTATTACACACCACATAAAAGGCATTTTAAGATATTTTTGGCCACTCAATAAATAATGAAAATATATATACAATACTTTAATGCAGCCTACTTCTTAATATTCCAAATCGGTCAAAGCACCATACCTACGTTTACTTTTAAATAATGCTCATGTTTTATGATTGTTTGCATACCTTTTTCTTAAATCATTAGTATGATTTATTTTTAAATGTTTATAGAGACAAATAAAACAGATTCACACTACTCTGAAAACGTTTAACTGTAAGATAAGTTGAGAAAGTATCAGTAATGTACAGCTCCAGTACCTTTCCCAGGATGGTCTGTTTTGACCATGCCCTTCTGGAAAATTAGATGCTATACAGTCAGCATCCATTTTTTTTTCTCCTTTCCACATTGTCCTGAGCATCTCTGTTGTATAATTTTCTGTTGTTATAGATATATTTCTATGATTGTTCTCCCTCAAACATGTTCATAACAAGTAATCAATTACAGATATTCTTAGTTCTCACTTCCTTTTCAAACCTACATAATTTTATAACTGCAGAGTCTTGAAACAAGTTGTGTGATACACACTGACTCTCAGTTTTACGCGGTTTCTCTATGAGTAAATGTATAGAATCATTGAATGGTTTATGTTGGAAGAGATCGTTAAAGGTCATCCAGTTCCAACCCCTGCCATGGGCAGGGACATTCCACTGGATCAGGCTGCCCAAGGTCCCATCCAACCTGGCCTTGAACACCTCCAGGGATGGGGCAGCAACGACTTCCCTGGACAACCTGGTGACTCGTCACTCTCATGGTGATGAAATTCCTCCTTATGTCCAGTCTAAATCTACCCCTCTCCAGTTTAAACCCATTGCCTCTACTCCTATCACTAAAAACCTTATTACAAAGTCCTTGCACAGCTTTCTCGTAGCCCCTTCAGGTACGGGAATCATGCTCCCTTCCTGACAATTGGAGCACAATGTCTCTGATTGATAGCAGAAGTCTGTCTATTCCTAATACATGCTGAAAGGTATAGCAAAGATACATAGTAAAAAGCATCTTATACACACTTCTGTGCACAGTACAAAATAGTGTAAAAGGAGACACACACCTAATTGAGTGTGCCAAGCATGTTGGCCTCAAGCCAACAGTCCTTTAGCAGAGTCACAGCCCTCACGTAAAGCACTTGTTTTCTCATTGGCCTTATACAAATTACCAACTTTGCAGGAGCACTTTCCTTTTAAATCCTACTACCCAAGCTCTCCCAGACCATATGCATTTATAGGCTGCTAACAGGACAAGAAAATCGGAGCATTAAAATAAATGCATTAAGTAAATGGATCTTGCTCCTTATGAGTCAACTGCCAAAGTCCTATTAATGTTAGTGCATGTGCGGGGAGGAAAGAGTGAAGGAAGCTAGAGTATGAACATAAAAACATATATATAAAAATCAGGAGTTTCACTTACATTTCCTGATAAAAATCACTTTCCATAGGACTACATAACATCTCATACATGGTTATATGGACCATCTTTCTCTGCCATTCCCAACTGCTTAAAATCTCTGAGAAACACCACACTTTGGGGGAGAAAAGAAGAACAGAAAATTTTGTGTTCTAACCCTTCATGCACAATGCCTTTCAACACGTGCTGAAAAAACGCAGGCAACACCAGCTCCTGCAGCTCCTCGATCTTAATTCAGTTCTTCTCTACCTGCTTTTTGGAATATTATACTTTCTGCCTGTCTCCCCTTTCTTTTGGAATACACTCTTCGGTTATTTTCTTTTTTGCTTTGTGATGTTCCCTTTTCTTTCTTTCTTAGCAACTTCAGAGCAGCGGAAATAAGCTGCCATTAATCAAATAATTTCTAATTTCCTGACAGAACTCAAGCATATATTGCTGCCGTGCTGTATTCTTGGATCACATTTTGAGTGCCCGTGGCATAAAGCAACATAGGTGTCAGCCACTATTAGACAATTCACTCAGTCGACAATCCAAAACTCCTCTTTACTTTAAAACTCATGATTAACTCACGCATAGGGCACATTTGGTTTAATTTCAAGGAGGCATACCCAGGAATTTTAATTACAGAAATATCCTTTAATGTTAATTTTTCAACTTTTTTGCCCCACACTAGCGAACGCTGTTTTGCGGCTCCTTCTCCAACCTATAGTTCTTGCATTCTGATAGAAAAGAAGTCTAAAAATGGGGAAATATAGAGTCCTTTCTATACCTCTGACTTCAGGACTCAGCTCTCAACATGGTAAATACTATTCCCCATAAAAAATCAACTTGATCCTGTTGAAAAGCACCGACACAGAAAGACACTAACGTAGGTTCAGCTGCACTGCTGGCCAACACTTACAGTGCTCTACCAGCACTGGTAGTAAATGAGTTCCTCATGTAAGATTTCATCAATGAGGTCTGTAAGATAAATCTCTGCTACTTGTATGTCTTTACCTTTGAGAGTTCACCTGTTTCTTATTTACAAAGGACTGGATGCAACTCCTTGTATCCACTTAGATTTCACTGGACATTTTGCTACGGGAACAAAACCCAGAACTGTTAATATTTTCTGACAATGGCTTGTGTCCGTACCACCAGCTTCCATTTCAGAAACCACTAGAAACAGTTTAGCCAAAGCGTCATTTATTTTCCAGCCACTGTTCTACAGAGCAGTAAACAAAGTCAATTATGCTAACAATACTGTATCTAACATTATTCATTTATAAGACTAAAGTGATGTTCTTGTGGGTTTATGATTATGCAGATACAAGTTACAGGACTTGAAATTAGCCTCCATCTTGACTTTGATGAATACTGAAAATTAGGGCATTGAAACAAATGCCTGGAAAATTTTCTCAAGAGGAAAAAAAAACTGTTTTGACAGAAATGGCTTTATCTTGACATATTTATAATACAAAACAAAGCTAAAATAGAAATATTTGTAAGAACTGTCATAGCAACGTGCTTTGGTTAATTTGCCAAAATTCTGCTATGGAAATGACTCCATTTTTGCAAAGCATTTTATGTAATTTGCATGAAGAAACCATGAAGTGGAGTGGATTCTAGCATCCTGTCAAAGACATTTCCAATGGATAGTGTAGTTCTTTTCATTGCAAGTGCTGTGATCATTATAGTTTGCTAGACATTCCTTCAAAATTTCAGAGCAGGTTCATTAATTCAATGAAAAAGCATTCTCCGTTTTCTTTCTTTCTTTTTCCTAAGGGATGGTTCATTCAGCTGTCATGCAAACACAAAGAATGCTTTGAAAATGTAAATATTCCTGCAGTGTCATTCCCATTTGAGGTGTGCTTTATGTAAGGCCTTATGACCTCTTGACCTGATCGATCACGAGGTGCAACCATTTTCAGAAGTAATAAGCTGCATAATTCAATTTGAATGCGCATAATACTTCTTACACAGAAATCAAGATTTTTATCTAAACGTGGCACGCTCATTTTACGTGGAACATTCTTCTTACACTTATACTGCTCTCACAATGAACAGGTCCATGTGGATTTTCAGCATGTCATTTTCTTTCTGTTGGAAATAACATTCATCACCGAACTGGAAGAGGGTGAGTCGGCTGCTACAAAACTGCCTTATAAGCCTGGATAATTATTCATACTGGTCATGACAAACAGACAAACAGAGAAAGGAATTCTTTATATCATTCTTTAGCTGTCACTGACAACTGAGGAAAGGGCAAAGGGGTGTGAAATACTGCAGGCTTATTGCTCATGATTTATTAATTTGTTCATAACAAACCCCCCCCTGAATTTTATGTTGCTGTATTGCTACTGTAGATGATAAAAGATTTCCTAGTTGAAGTACATGATCTTTAGCAGAAATAAAAGGTTTGACCTTTTTAAAAAAGTTAATTAACAAGACAGACTCTGAAATTAGGTCAAAATACCCATTAAGATGCAAGAAGATTTCAGCTTGCAAAAAAATGGTCACAACAGTAGTAGCTTGTGCCATAGCTTTCCTTTTTCTTTATATTTTTCATTATTTTTCTCCTCTTTTTTTACTTACAGCTGCTGCTCCTTTAGAAAAATCAACTTTCTGTTGTTTTCATGATTCATCACAGCCTGAAGGAAAAGACCAGAAACATCCAAAGTCTTTTAATTTGTGACGCAGACTATTAACAACCTCATTAACTTTCTTTAGGCCATGTTTTAGTTAAAAGTCTTCTGTGCATTTTTACAGATGTTAATGGAAAGATGCATCTTCTTGCGCTTCTGTCAACAGAAATAAAAAAGAAATTAGAAATTTTACATTCTTCAAGACGTTTGAGATAATTTCTGTAAACATTACTCTGTCTAAACCAAATCTTGATCCTTTCTTATCACTGCTTTTTGCCCACAAGATAGGAAATATATATAAGTGATTGCATTTCTTCCGATAAAAAATGTTGAGCAAGTGATATATCACAAGTATCTGTTTTAAAGCTTAATTAAGTGCAGAGAATCTTTGATGTAGTGCAAACTAGAAATTATAAGCAAAAAGGAAGGCTTATGAAAAGAAAACCAAGTTTCTTTATCTAGTAGACCAAAGTTCTACATCTAGTCACGTCTAGATTAGCAGGATGCAATGTCAGATATGGATATGCTCTGTCACGTTTTGTCTACTAAAAGTCTCATAAAGACAACAGGAGTTGGTATAGTAAGGCCCTTTAGTTGGGCTAAACTAAGTAAAGTTTAGCCCAACACTCTTAAACGATATTGCAGAGCAGGAATTCAGGGGATGAATCCAGCAATTTTCACATGGATGAGCAAGTACCAGGCAGCTTTCCATCCCACCTCACATGTATAGAAAGCACAACAGGATGTAATAATTGAAAAAGCGGAAAGCTGAGGGCAGTAATCCCCCTGAAGTGAGGCAAATCCATTGACTGTTTTCTTCAACAGAGCAATATTTGATGAACTGCACTTAGAGCCGTGACAGCACAGAAAACCTTTCTCACTCTGAAGATTCTGAAGAGAGTCACTCTTATTATGTGACTCTTATTAATATCCAGATATTAATCCTTCTCCCCAGGACTTTCTTGGGTTGCGAAAAGAAAGGAGCAGAGCAGTTCCAGAAGACAACTTCAACTAGTTCTGCAAAGGCATGAGCCAAAAATACATACTGCAGTTTTTAATCTGGGCAGCTTCCATCTAATCCCTCCGTCACCTCCTGTCCCTTCTCTCACAGACTCAGCCCATCTCACTCCTTTGGCCACTCTCTCTCTGGTCTTGTTCTCCCTCACAGACCAGACTACATGAACATATACATTCTGTGTACATATAAACTACATTGTCTTACTCTTTGTAACATAATTATTTACCTCGGATGAGTTTCATTAACTGAAATCCCTAGCAAGAAAAAAACTTATGTTCTAGCATTGCGTAGGCTTCACAGTCACGGACAGATTTCCTGTTGTTTTGATGCAGAATGCAAACATAAGAAAAGAGAGCTTTCTTTCCAAGGAGCCAACAACATCAGCAGCACAAGACATGAGGTGTTTACAAACAACAGATGGGAAGCAGCTAGACTCTGGTGGTCAACGTGGAAAGCAGTGCTCTCCGCTTACGAGCTGCTTATCTGATCAAGGTTTTTGCAGGAGAGAAGAGCTTTTTAGAAAAGACATAACATTTTTTTTTTCTGATATATGTATACTTCAGACAATATAGGTATCGAGAAACTGAGGCAGCTTTAAAAAGGCAAGTCGGTCATTCAAAGAGGCTTGAGGAAGAGCTGAGAAGTTACATTTTCCCCGAGTCTCAATCTTTCCCTTAGCTGCTGCCAGATAGAGCACAATTCATTTCATAAATGTGAGACATTTTTTGACATTTGAATTGAATAATCCAAAGTTTACAGCACATTCGCTAAACGTATGCTAGATTTCTAAACCCTTCTTTCTCCGTGCCCCCCCTTTCAAAATATGGAGGTGCAATAAATCTACTGCACGTTGCCTCTCTTGCAATTAAAAGATGAGAGGTGACTCCCACAAACGCACCCCTGCCCTGCTAATAGGTGGCATCAACTGAATTTCAAAATAAAATTTAATCAAAATTTAAAGTCTATTCCTGTGGTTTTGAGAAGTAACCTTTTATGGAAAAGGCCTTATAACAGAGTGCTATGGTGGTCATTAATCTAGACAACATTAGCCTGACAATAGCAAAAAGTAGGTGTCCTTTTTGCCTTTCTTTTGAATTTTTAAAATCAGCATTCTGAAAGAAGTGAAGCTACTTGCCCCGTGCTCTCCAGCATAATAAAGCGGATAGACAAACCCCTTGAGCTCTTTTCAAAACAAACTGCATCTGCTGCTTGCCTTCTAGGTACTTCTGAGGTACAATTCAGGGTAAGTCCCTGGATGCTGCGACTCGAAGACTTTTTCAGACAGAGAAAATAGTCAAAAGAGATGGCAGAGGGCATAGCAGGCAGGAGACTCTTTGTGTCAGAACCCACCTTGCAGACGACTCTACATAAAACATCCAATTTAAATGACCTGCAGGCTGTGAAGGCTTTCCTGTCGCTTACTGCACTGCTGATGCTAATATCTAGCACAGAAGTGTCTCACTGCAGAGGAGAAGCGAGAAATATTAGCAACCCAGTGCTCGAGCAAACATGGCACACTTAAACCGAAACACAGGTCTCTAAAACACCTATCTAAAAGGAACCCAAATGTCCTTTGGGATGGTGAATGGTTTTAAACGATCCCTATATATTTATGTGCAGTCAGACAATGAAGCCCAAAAGGTAATGTTTATTAACACAAGGCACTTCGATATCTTTCAGACCTGCTGATAATCTCCCTTCAGTACAGGCAGGCAACAATCTGCTTTCACGAAACAACCCATTAGTTGGTTTGTCTTTAAAAATAACTAAGCCTAAAAGAGGCTTAAAGCATTTTAAGTTCCACCTGCAGCTTTGAAAGTCTGCTGGAGTTGCCTAAGAGATACTGATCCTCCTCAATCTCTCTCCCTTAGATACTAGTTAACTGATTCTTTCCATCAAAAATCCCACTAGCCTGAGCTTTCCTGCTCTCAGAAATTCTTTTTCAATAAAGCACAAATGTTGTCCAAATAGGAACAGGGGTTCGGGATTAGCTGGTAAAAGAAACAAAGTCCATGTAGACACAAAAAGGTTTTAAGATAATAACAGAGGAAATGAGGATTCAAAAAACTTCATGTTCCTGAAGCAAACAGTCAAGATCGTTTTTAGCAATAATCTCTTTTCACACAGAAGGAAGTTTTACAAGAGAAAAGATGAGCAAAAATTGTGGAGGATATTCTTGTATGTGCAGACACAATACCGATACTTTATGCTGGAGTAAGGGCGATAATTCCTGCTGGGGCATTTTCACAAGAGCTAGATGTGAAAATAAAAACATACTTTGTAATACCTCAAGAAGTGGACTAATCCATTTTAGGACTGAAAACACATCAAATATCAGGTCTTACCGAAGAAGCTGATACTGTACAGGATACTGTACAGTATTCATGTGTTAGGAAAATAGAAGAAAACAGAGAAAAAGAGCTCAATGACATGACGTATCTCTTCCAGCAAAAGCTAAATGCCCCAAAGTTACGACAAATGTAGGGAAAAATAAGATTGATTGCTATGTTAAAAAAAAAAAGTAGAAATGAGAAAAAATGGAATTATCGTCGAACTATAATATTTTTATTATATTTCTAAATATGCTCGGATTAATTTTGGATCTACCCTCAGTGTAAATTCTTCTTGTATGCTAGAGAATACAAAAATTCTTGGTTATCCCCACTATCTGAAATTAACTTTGTCAGAGAACACATGTATCACATAATTTTATGGAGGGAACCTGTATTTCCTGGATATCGTGTCATACCTATTGTAATAATGGCTAACAGATTACAGTTTGACTTGCTACAGATTTAAACGTTACACAGAAGAAAATTATTTCCAGTACACAGCATCATGCCAAAGTACCTGCTATGCAATATTGTCATTAAAAAAAAGGTAGAAAAAAACCTCAGTAGCTGATTTAGAAAGTCAAGTTCAGGTCTGTCTGGGCATCAGTAAACTATAGGTCAGTACTTGAAAACAGGGACTGCTAAGTGCTTGAAATCTGCTATGGAGCCAACAATGTGCCTAAATAATCACAAATGTTAACACAAGGTTTCTTAAGGAGAGAAGTTTTAAAACACCTTAATCTCCTTCACTTTTTAACCCAAGGATGATGCAGCTTTGAGTTCTTCAAAAGCTGCGAAGATTGCTGCACTTACAGATCCCAAATTTCTCTCTGCCACGTGGTCCCCACAATATAAATACTGCAAATTATCCGCAAGGCTCATAAGACACTACGGTTTCTCCTCCACATCTGCCCTCTGGCTGATCACATTGCCGTTAGATTCAGGTCCTGCATCAACGCCTTCCAACAACGACCCTGTTAATTTCCTCATAGCCTTTCATATAGATGAGGGCTACGGGAGGGGACTGGACCCATTCAGAGGGTTCATCTGAGTCCGTGGGATGCTGCTTCAAGAACCCCAACTCATGCAGGACCTTTTTCCCATGTGTATTTAGGTGCCTGAGTGTGCATACTCTCCCAAATTCTACACATCTTTCTACTTCAATCAGCTGCTCCTAGCAAACCCTACATTGTAACTGACTACTTACTCCTTTGAGTAGAATCATAGAATAGTTATGGTTGGAAGGGACCTGCAGGGGTAGATACACCTGCAGGGATGGGGCAGCCACAGCTTCCCTGGGCAACCTGTGCCAGTGTCTCACCACTCTCATGGTGAAGAAATTCCTTCTTACATCAAGCCTAAATCTGCCCCTCTCCAGTTTATACCTATTCCCCCTCATCCTGTCACCACAAGCCTTTATGAATAGCCCCTCTCCAGCTTTCCTGTAGCCCCTTCAGGTACTGGAATGTCACTATAAGATCTCCTTGGAGCCTTCTCTTATTAACATTGTGTTTCAAAACTAAACACAAAAATCTTAAGTATAGGCAATAATTAAATGGCCCACAGGGCACCAGTCCCACTGATACATGTGAACCGTAAACTGTTGGTATTTTTCTGTAGTTGTTATTCTACTTGTTATTATTTTCCATGTACATGCTTAATATTTGGGTTCTATATTACGACGGACAGTTCCATGGCTGGCACAGAACCAAAAAACCAACCTGTATTTAGTTACAAAAAGCACCCACGCATGTTTCATTCAAGCAGAATAGTCTTTGTGTCTGTCTTGTTAATCAAAATGCCCAATATTTCTGATGCTTTCGTGGTGTGTCTTTCCTATAGGTAACTGAGTGCTGGCAGTGGAAGATCCCATGGCAGTTGAGTTTCTTAGGAGCTGTCAGTTGGCCAACCCTTGACTACTAAGAGCTACAGCCATTTACAGCAGCTCATCTCAGTGTTTACTAAACAGTGGCGACAAAATCAGTTTTCTTCCTTTTCTTCGAGACAATTAGCAGTGATAAAAAATAAAGGTAGTCCCAAAATTTGGTTAATAACCTAAAGGAAAGACAGAAATGTTAAGAGTGGACAGAGCCCACTTTCATGGTCATGAAAAAGTAAGTTCCTACGGCTTTTCCAGATTTTCAGGTTCTTTTATCACATTCCAGCAGACAGTCCAGCAATCCGTGTCTTCTGTCTTTGACAAAAGTAATCTGGGCAAGGCAAGTAATCTGATTTGTTTCTTAAATTGACTCACTTCAAACAGAAACATGCGCAGATAGATGAATGAATCCTTTGGTGTGAAGTTGCAGGAGATGCTTTTGCAGCTCAGTTACCGGTGAAAGGAAAAAGTTGTATCATCTTTCATAATTATGCTTATTAACTATTTGTGGTTCTTGCGTGTACACTATAGCTCATGGTTATGTTAATCAAATCCCTGGAGAAACATTTCGCTGATATCAATTACTGATGTAATGCACTGTGATAAAAGAGTAGGTAATTTACTAGGTCCTGTTTGGGAACCTTGCTCGTTTCTATTAATATCACAGTAGACTGGTCAGTTACAACAAAGTAAGGCATTCACAGAATCACAGAATCACCAGGTTGGAAAGGACCCACTGGATCATCGAGTCCAACCATTCCTAACACTCTTAAACCATGTCCCTAAGCACTTCATCAACCCGTTCCTTAAACACCTCCAGGGAAGGTGACTCGACCACCTCCCTGGGCAGCTGTTCCAGTGCCCAATGACTCTTTCCATGAAGAATTGTTTTCTGATATCCAGCCTGAATCTCCCCTGGCGGAGCTTCAGGCCATTCCCCCTTGTCCTGTCCTCTGCCACTTCACACAGAAGTGAAGGCAAGAAACAGAAGGTCTGTAGGTAAGTTTCTAACACCACATGGCTCCATTCAGCAGGATGGGAAAGATAATAACAGTAGCTAGAAAAGTAATTTGATACAACCTGAAAGCCTATTAAAGTCACAAACTAAATGTCTACTTTGCCTTACAGTGATAATTTACACACCACCATCAAGGGGAGGTCAGCCTAGCGCGATCTCTATTTACACACACAGAATAGGTCATGTTCCAGTCTAAAAGATACTGTGAGGTTAAAATAATTCAAAATAGTTCTGCATACTACTGTCTGTGACTACTTATATCTGTTATATGACCGTACCAAGTGTGTGCCATGATGCGTCTGATCACATTTAAGTAGTTCTTGCCTAAGAGACTGTTTCCCCTGGATTTCTCCCTAGGATTCTGTTGTTGTGCCTTGATAAAGGGAAACAAGGCTTCAATTCAGCTTCCTTCCTTAATTATTTGTAAAAATTAAGGTAGATCCTGATAATATTTATCTCAGGCTGTGGAAGAGAGAAGACTGGCAACTACTGTCTCTACTTGAGGCCTGATAGACACCTGCACTACTAACATCATTCCCTTACAGCCCAAGGCAAGGAAATTGTTTTGGCAAGTCCCCTCCAAACCTAAGACAGGCAAGAAAAGGTAAAAGCGTGCGAAGACTTGTCCCCCTCCTTGTCGCCTGTGAGTTTACGTAGAAGCTGGGGAAGCAGATGGATGCCAGAAGCAGTGCAGAGAATGTGTGGAACAACAGCACGTCAGTGGGATTCGCATCGCAAAGTCCCTTCAACGACACCTACTCCACAGGGATCCTCTGCCACGGGGGCTTTCGGGACTCCAGGCTCAGGGATTTCAGAGCAGGATGGTGGCAGCGTGTTCCACCCAAAGGAAACAGCAGATGAAGGTGCTGCAGCGTAGAGAGAAAAACCTCCGGCTTGGTAAGATCAGCGATACAAGCGAAGCAACAGAGAAAAGCGCAAAGCTTTGCAGAGAGGGACAAAACCTGACATTTGGTGCAGATAAAGTAGGGCTGTGCAACACCCAAGCAACACCGAAGCCATAAAGATGTGTTTTCATAACGTAAGAGAAGAAACAAAGTTCTTGCAATCCACCTCACAGCACATTTGCGGATCACTCATCCGTGTGGCATCTGAAACAGCCCAACGCATCATCATAAATCCACACAAACCCCCTCCCAGCTCTCTGTCCCGGTTTGTCACAGCCTCCAGCGCTGTCCCCGGGGGATGCTCGGTGAGGTCAGCCCCGGGGCCGCCGCTCCACGGGCCGGGACAAGTGTCCCACCTCCGATGGCCTCGGCCCGATCCTTCCCAAGGCCGAGGCAGCAGCCCCCGAGCCCAGCCTTGTAGCCCCCGGCCCCGCTGCCCCTCTTCCCATCCCATCCCCATCCCCGCTCCCCTCTCAGCCCCCTCTTCCCATCCCCATCCCCGCTCCCTTCGCAGCCCCCCCAGCCCGCGCTCCCCTCCCCGCACATCCCCGTTGCCCTCGCAGCCCCCGGCAGCCCCCAGCCCGTGCTCCTCTCCCCGGGCACCCGCGACCCCATTCCTCTCCCCGCTCCCATGGCACCCCCAGCCCCACTCCCCTCTCCTCGCACCCCCAGCCCCGCTCCTCTCCTCGCTCCCATCGAACCCCCAGCCTGTGCTCCTCTCTCATCACGCCCCCTGCCCCGATCCCCTCGCACCCCCATCCCCTCTTCCCTCTCCTCTCCCATCGCACCCCCATCCCCTCCCCTCTCCCATCGCACCCCCAGCCCGTCCTCCTCTCCCATCACGCCCTCTGCCCCGATCCCCTCGCACCCCCATCCCCTCTCCCCTCTCCTCGCACCCCCATCCTCTCCTCTCCCCTCGCACCCCCATCCCCTCTCCCCTCTCCTCGCACCCCCATCCTCTCCTCTCCCCTCGCACCCCCATCCCCTCTCCCCTCTCCTCGCACCCCCATCCTCTCCCCTCGCAGACCCATCCCCTCTCCCCGCACCCCCATCCCCTCTACTCTCCCCTCGCAGCCCCATCCCATCCCCTCTCCCCTCTCCTCGCACCCCCATCCTCTCCACTCTCCTCGCACCCCCATCCCCTCTCCTCGCACCCCTATCTTCTCTCCCCTCTCCTCGCACTCCATCCCCTCTACTCTCCCCTCGCACCTCTATCCCCTCTCCCCTCTCCTCGCACCCCCATCCCATCCCCTCTCCCCTCTTCTCGCACCCCCATCCCCTCTCCCCTCTCCTGGCACCCACCTCCCCATCCCCTCCTCTCCCCTCGCACCCCCATCCCATCCCCTCTCCTCTCTCCTCTCTCCTCGCCCCTCTCTCCCCGCCCCCCCCCCCCCGGTACCGCCGCTCCCACAGCGGGTCCCGCTCCGCCGCCGCGCTCCCCCCGCCCCTCCGCGCATCTCCGCGGCCCGGCGGCGCAGGCGCGCTGCCCGCTCCCCTGCCGGGCGCGTTCGGAGCCGAGCGGGAGCGGCTCGGGCCGGAGGCGGGCGGGGAGGCGGGCGCCGGGCGAAGGAGCCGCGCCGCACACCCAGCCCGTCAGTAAAGCGGGAGGAGGAGGCGGAGGAGGCGGTGGCGGCGAGAGATTCTCCCACCCCCACCCACCGAGCTGAGGTGAGGCCGGGGCAGAGCATCCTCCTTTCTTCCCCTCATCCCTTCCTCCCTTTCATCCCCTCCCCGAGCTCCTTCCTTTCATGCCTCTTCCCTCGTCCTCCTTCCCCCTTATCTCGCCTTCCCCTCATCCTTCCTTGCGCTTCCTGGTCCTCCTTCCCTTTCTTCTCTCCTTAGCCACCTTTCTCCCCTCCTCCCCACCCCCAGACTCCTTCTCCCCGTGCCCACGTTTCGCACCCGCTAGAAATAAATAACCCCCCGCTTTATTTTTCCTCCCTTTTCCAAATGCGATTGTAATTCTCGCCCGGTGAAAGGGGGAGAGCGAAAGAGAAAGAGTCGATCACAGACAGGGATAATCCCCCTTCCTTTAAAGAATGGGTTGGAATTAATGGTCATTTGGTGGTGTGTGTGTATTACTGGAAGAGGGGGATTATCTTTAGGGAAGAAGAGAAAGGGTCAAAGATGTGTTGTTTCACTTATTCCTTTATTTATTTGACATCACTTTGAGATGAAACCTATCTCTATATTATTTTATGTCTTTTTCTTTCCCTTTTTTTTTTTTTTTTCCCTTGATTATTCTCCTTTCTTCAGGCATCAGAGGGTTTTCCTCCCTTTTATCCATCCCCTGTGCGTCTCTCTAATTTCCAGCTGCTGCTGCTGGGATTGTCTCAGCTGGGAGACAGTGGGGAAGGGGCGCAGGGAGCGGTGCCGTGTACTGGGGAGGGGGCAGCGGGTGGTGGCAGAAAGCAGCTTCTTCCATCCCTTCCCTCTTAGGCCTCTTCCAGGGTCTGAGACCTTTCAAACCACCCACTTCATATCCCAGCCGGAATCCAGCTCAAAAGGTGCCAGCTCCCCATCGATGGATTTACTCTGATAGCAAAGAGTGGAAGTTTAAAGTGCGGCTTTGTCTTGACGTGGAGCGTGTTGGGGATGGCAAAAAGCTGTGTAGATGGTGGCCGAAAGGCCAAACTGTATTCTTTTGTGGCTTCTGGGGTGGAAGAAGTTTTGCTTAGACCTGGTGGTGGTGGGGAGCGACTGTTGCTGCTGCGGGACTTCCCTGGCAGCCTTACCCATTTGGGAGTTGGCATTGTGGATGCATGTGCTTAGGGGAGTGTTGGAACGCCAAGGGCTCGGGAAAGTAACTTTTTACGTGTTTGTGGTGAGGTGCAGTGCAAAGAGTAGGTACCATGCACCTGCTTCTCTCTCTGTGTGCGATGCCTGTTTTCCTTTCAAGGTGGTGCTCCGTCAGTTGAAATGACCCATTCATTGGTGGTTGTATTTCTCTTTTCATCAGTTGTGTAGTGGCAGAACGTTTATTGAGTTGTTAGCATGCTTCAGACGATTTCACCCTTTTTAAGCCTCCGTTTGCTGAGTTAGAAGTTGGTTTATACTTCATCAGGATAGATATGTTTTGAAACCCCTGTTGTTTTAGAAATCTATAGATACCACGGCAGCTGATGCTGTAGAGCAACTCTATCAGCCTGAGTGATATAAACACATGCTGCTATATGCTATCTTGGCATGTATTCCCTAAGAAATGGTGATTCTGTTACCTTGTCAGGATTTTAGCAAATGCTTTGTGTTTTGGAGTACACGGTAGATGAGTGGCATAAATAGTCTTAAATGCTGATGCAAAAACCAGATCTTACTGACTTTGTGGTTTTTACAGTGCTCCTGGTTTTCCTTTCTACCCACAGTATCTATGATAGATATTTCATACTCTATCAGGCTTTTTACACTCCAGGTCAAATAGAATTTTTTCCAGAGGAGGAAAAGTACTGACCTGAGGAATGAACTTCTGCGCTCAGTTGTGTAAATCATTGTTTACAGAAATACCACCTCAGCTGCTTACAAGAGAGCTGTAATTCCATTGAGGCTGATGACAAAAGCCTCAACAGGAAAGCTCCGGTGTCACTTGAGCCTTTGCATGGCAATACAACCCTAATTTATGCAGATTTCTGAAAGCTCTTCTTTTAATATTAATGTTGAACACGTATGTTACTGCAGAAATGCCTTTGAGCCGCTGGGAACCAAGAGTATTCATACACTGAGGCTTTAAAGCCAAAGGAAGCAATTAGATCTTCTCCTCTGACCCCTTGACTATTATAGTTGGTTGGGTTTTATCCGGTTACTTCTGAGTGTAATAACTTGCATTTGGCTGAAACATATTTTCCAGAAAAATTGGATTTTTGATGGGAAGACAGAAAGAGGTGGAGAATTTGCTGTTTATTAAGTTATTTGGCTTGGACTTCCAGTCACTGGTTGCTGATGTGTCTTTCTGCACTATGCTAAAGAACTCAAAGTATTGTCTTACCATGGAGGTATTTATCTGCTGTAACACAGTACTCCCTCTCTTTTCTATCTCTAAAAACCCAACTGAACTAGAATTCTTTAAAATTGTCACTGCATACATTTTCCTCACAACTTGGTTGCAATTTTCCAAGTCCACTTTTTAGCATTTTTCTGAAAATGTGAGCTGGGTGCAGCGTGCCAATGCCTTGGCTGATTTGTGAATTTGAATATTACCTCTCTAGTGTTACTCGTCTGTTTATACATCACGTTTACATATTAACCCCTTATTTTCTGCAGCACTGCATTTTGATCTGCTGTTGTGGGTACACTCACTATGGCAAACTCTTTGCAGGACGGTTTCTTTCTACAAGAGTTCATCACTCTGTTGACTAGCACGGGTTTCTTGATTGCAGCTTTGTAACTTTGTACGTGGCTGTTTTAAAGAATGTTTTGTTTCTAGCATAGTTTGAATGTATCAAGCACTCCTGATGCTTTTTTCTGATTCTCATTTGTGTAGCATTCTATCCATTTATAACCTGTGTAAATTTGATCATGACTGGTCACAGATTTCTTTAGGTTGGGAAAGACCTTTTAAGATCATCAAATCCAACCATAAACCTTGCACTGCCAAGTCCACCACTAAACCGTGACCTTAAGTGCCACATCTATGTCATATAGACTTACAAACAAATGAAAAGCTTACTTGTGGTAGTGGCTCCACCTTTGGGAACTCCACATTAATCTGACTTATGTTGTGATGCAGTCTTCTTGAAAGGTGAAGCCTTTTTTTTTTCTTTTTGAGATATCACTTAACCAGTTCTTCACCTGCTTAATTGGTGCTATTTTGTCACTAGGCTGTCATAGACTACTATACCAAATGCCATAGATTTTTATACATACATAAGGACATTTTTTACCAATTGGGAATATCTAATGTATCAAAGAATAGAACCCAATTAATGTAAGAAGATCAACTTTCACTGATTTTACTTTCTATTATTCTATTATATAGCTCTGTTTTACCAGTTGAATCTCATACAGTTTTTCTTAAATTATAGTTTTGCTCAGGACTGCCATTGTTTTATCCTCCCTGTAGCTACAAACACTGTCTCATTAGCTCTTTTAGAGTGTGGTCATAACATTAGTGTTCATTCAGACTTCTGAAATTTTCAGGATTGCTAAAAATTCATGTGGGTGGCAGAGACACTTTGGTGAGAAGCCTCTTCTATGGTCATCCTGCTGACCAAACATGTTTATTGCAGAGTAATATTATTTCAACATTGTACTTGTAATGGACTGAAGAAATAGCTAATCATTCTCATGAGTTACCAGCAAATCATCCCATTTCTATGCAAATTCAGAATTCTTGACTAGATCTGCTCTTGTGCAATGTTAGTGCAAAGTCTCTGTTTAGTAGCACACCTGTGAGTGCTAAGATTTCTTTTGTTCTTGCATATCTTCCCACTGCCTTTTTTTCCCCCGTTGCCAAGAAATGTCTTCATCCTCACTTACCACTTTTTTTACACTTCCTGATTGAAAAAGTGTGTAACTTGTTATGCCTTAATACTTTTTTTTTTCCTCATTATTTATGACTTCTGAGTTCTAATAGCGGTATTTATTGAAATCCGTTTCGTTGCCAAATTGTAGCAGCTATGACAATGCCTTCTAGGTATTACATGCTGTCTGAACATGCGAGTATGAGGTTGTTTTTTTTCTGTGTACAATGACACAGCTATACAATTTATTACATTTCAGTAGACTTTTCCTTTTAATATAGCATGTTTCAGGTCTTGGCTAAAGAAATTAGAGAAATCATTGTAAGAAATCAGATTCTTTATTTTCTTCATATTTTGTTCATTGGCACTCCAAGGTATAGGACGTATTTTGGTTTTAGATATAACACCAAATGGAAATATGAAGGGTAAGTATACATAAATAAATAATATATTGCTGGAAATGGGAAGGGCAGGCGTACAGCAATAAAGAATAACAGCATTAACCTACCAGTAATTACAGTAGTTTACTTAGGTCATAACTTGATCAGAATTTTTGTGGTCAGGTCTGTAGAAATTGTTCCCCTAAAGGTGATTTGAGGTGAGATGCAAGGAGATGAGAGAAGAAGAATAGAAGTGGAGGGGGAGATAAAAGTAACAACAAAAGCACGGGATTTTAGAGCCTAGAGAAGAGCTACTTCTTGATTAAGATAAACTTGTTTATTTTGTATAAACATAACATTTGCTAGGATAAACTTTCTTGAGGAATTAGATAAACAATGTATTAGTGTTTCGGCTGACCAGCCAGAACTTTCCCAAGGCAGGACTTCCAACAGAGTAGGCTTCTGGAGGAAGCTGAGGCAGTAGGGACTCTAGTTTCTCTGTGGAGCTCCCTTCTTGATGGGGATGGTCCTCCAGCTGTATCAGCAACATCCTAAACCTGGCTACGATCAAACCGCTTTGAAGTCTAGCGTGTCTCGAGCATTGCTGGAAATTGAAGAGACAAATAACAGATTAGTTCATGACATGACAGCGAAGAACAGAAACCAGATTTTGGCCTGTTAAAAGAAGTGTTTAATAACAAAGTAATTCTTGCTTTCTAGCTACTCACTGTCTCGTGGGATTCCATAATACATCTAAATATATCTCAAAGACTGATAACACTGTTGTATTGAATCTTCAGTTGGGTAGACTCGGCACTTGATGGGTGTAAATGAATTTTGTCTCAGTTTTCTGGATAAAAGCTTGACATCTCAGTTTGCTAAATGGTTTTCTAACGTCATACATGAGCCCTTGAGAGAATGCTAAGGTATCTGGTTCTAAACAAGGGTTTTATACAAGAAAGCATTCTTGAAAGTTTTCATACAGAAGGACAGGTTGAGGTCATATTTGCATAACAAAACATCAGCTATTCTAGGAAATGAACTTGTGAGCATCACTTACAGTTGGCTGAAAATCAGGGCTTTTGGAAAATCCTTATCTTTGGGAACAGTGTTGTATTTTGGGTCATAACAACATGGTGAAGTTTAAAATTTGCAGCAAAATTATTTTCCCTGAGTAGGGGTATCACCACCCCCATTAACTCCTGATATACAAATTTTGTTTCAAATTTCATATCCTGTCATCAGACAAAGCATTTTGACTTCACGGGGGGCAGGAGGAAAGCTTTTCAGTAGTTTTTCATTGGCTGTGTTGACAAAGCACACCTTTCTTTGAAGTACTTCTATGCTGCTGAATCAGCATTTCTGACAGCAAGTTGTTTTTCCTTTTTTTCCTTTGGAATATTTTTTGGCTGGCTTCACTTTTCAGTCACATCACCCCTTGCATTAGTATTCTAAGACCAAGAACAGTAGAGAAACATTTCCAACATTGCTGCAGAGGCTGCCCAAGTTTTCAGGCTGCTTAAGGAAGGAGAATTGTTTGGTTAAGTGAAACTGAATCCTGTAACAGTTAAAACATCTCACAGGCTTTTAATTTGAGAGGTAGAGAAAATTAGTAGATTTTGCAGTTACACAAAAAGAATCTCTGTATTTAGATAATTTTAAAGCTATTTTTATTGATATGGCAATCTGTGATTAGCACTGGTGTTTATATAATAATTATTATGTCACATATATCTCTCCTGCGTTTGTCCTTTTCTTTAAAGCTATGCATTTTAAAAACAACTGTATGTTAGATTATGCTTAAAGTAAACAAGAATATTATAACGGAAGACAATTTGAATATAAGTGGAACTTAAAATCTGAATGTGCTTTTATAAGTAGAAAGTAGAAGTGGTTTCAATCAGGATAGGCTCCCAGTTGCCCAGATGACTTCTGCAAGTGGGACTTAAGCTTTTAACTTACTTAAAGCTTCTCGTAAGTGGATTAATCAGTTTGGCCTTTTCTACAACTAATCAACTTTAATTTTAATACTCTATTTTACTAACAAAAGCCACCCTCCTATATTCCATGGAATCTGTCTTTATGTAAATTCTCCATTGAAGCCCATTCAGCCCAGTAGGAGCAGCTGAGTCTCTCAGTCATCTCTGTTTTGCTTATAAGAAATGGATCAATTGGAAACGCATAACATAAGAAGGATATGGAACTGTTGGAACAGGTCCAGAGGAGGGCTATAGAGATGATCAGAGGGCTGGAGCACCTTCCATATGAGGACAGGCTGGAGTTGTTCAGCCTGGAG